>NC_064834.1:16440000-21440000 GCF_024166365.1 Elephas maximus indicus | reverse complement strand
CATGTTGCTGTAATGCTGGAAGCCATGACACTGGTATTTAAACTACCAGCAGGTAACCAATAACGGACAGGTTTCAGTGGAGCTTCCAGACTAAGACAGACTAGGAAGAAACACTTGGCAATCTACATCTAAAAAACTGGCCAGTGAAACCCTTATGAATAGCAGTGGAACATTGTCTGATATAGTGTTAAAAGATGAGCCACATGGTTTGGAAGCCATTCAATAAACAACCAGGGAAGTGCTGCGTCCTCAAAGTAGATTCAACCTAAATGATGTGAATGGAGTAAAGCTTTCAGGGCCTTCATTTGCTGATGAGGCACAACTCAAAATGAGAAGAAACAGCTGCAACATCCATTAATAACTGGAATGTGGTAGGTACAAACTATGAATCTAGGAAAACTGAAAGTTGTCATAAATGAAATGGAATGCATAAAGATTGATCTTAGGTATTAATGTGCTGGAATGGACTGGTATTGGCCATTACAAATTGGACAATCACATGAATGACGTCCATTCATCTTCAAAAAGAACATTTCAAGATCTATCTTGAATTATAACAGTCAGTGATAGGATAACATCCATACACCTACAAGACAGACCAGTTAATATGAAAATTATTCAATTTACCCAACCACAAATGCCAAAAATGAGGAAGCTGAAGATTTTTACCAACTTCTGCAGTCTGAAATTGATCGAACATGCAATCAAGATGCATTGATAATTAATGGTGATCAGAATGTGAAAGCTGGAAAGAAAGATCAGTAGTTGGAAAATATGACCTCGGTGATAGAAATGAGGCCAGACGTATCATGCTAGAATTTTGCAAAATCAAAGACTTACTCATTGCAAAACCTTTTTTTCTTTCTTTCTTTTTTTACTGTTCTTTAGGTGAAAGTTTTCAGAGCAAATTAGTTTCTCATTAAACAGTTAATACACAAAGTGTTTTGTGATATTGGTTGTCAACCCTGTGATGTGTCAACACTCTTTCCTTCTCTGTTTGGGTTCCTTGTTTCCATTCATCCAGTTTTCCTCTCCCTTTATGCCTTCTTTTCTTTGCTTTTGGGTTGGTGTATCCAATTGTCTTCTAGACATGAATTGAACTAGGAAGCCCGTTCCTCATATGTGTTATTGTTGGCCCAATGGACCTGTCTAATCTTTGGCTGAAGGGTGAACCTCAGTAGTGACTTCAGTACTGAGTTAAAAGTGTGTCTGCAGGACATACTCTTGGAGTGTCTGCGTTCTGTATCAGACCAGCAAGCCTGGTTTTTGTTCTTGTTTTGTTTTTTTGCGAATTTGAATTTTGTTCTACATTTTTCTCCTCCTCTGCCTGGGACCCTGTTTTGTAATGCCCACCAGAGCAACTGGTGGTGGTAACTGGGCACTCTCTAGTTGTTCTGGGTCAGTCTAGTGGAGGTTATTGTAGTTGTGATCCTTCAGTCCCTTGTACTAATTTTTCCTTTGTGTCTTTTGTCTTCTTCATTCTCCTTTATTCCAGCCATGATGGGCCTCATGGGTGTATCTTAGATGGCTGCTCACTGGCTTTTAAGACCCTAGACACTACTCACCACAGTCAGATGTAGAACAATTTATTTATAGGCTATGTTATGCCAATTGAGCTAGATGTCCCCTGAGACCATGGTCCTCAGCTATCAGCCCAGTAACTTGGTATATCGGGGCATTTGGGTTTGCTGTGAAGCTTCTATAACTTTGCCCTAGTCAAGTCGTGCTGACTTCCCCAGTATTGTGTACTGCCTTACCCTTCAACAAAGTTACCACTTATCTACTGCCTAGTTAGTGTTTTTCCCTTCTCATCACTCCTCACCCTCATAACCATCAAAGATTGTTTCTGTGTGGAAACAAGATTGTGTGTTTTTATAATAGTGGTCTCATATAGTATTTGTCCTTTTGTGATTGATTTATTTCACTCAGTATAATGCCTTCCAGATTCATTCATGTTGTGAGATGTTTTGCAGATTCATTATTGTTCTTTATCGTTGCATAATATTCCATTGTGTATATGTACTATAGTTTATCCATTCACCTACTGATTAGCACTGAAGACTATTTCCATTTTTTGCTATTGTGAATAATGCTGCAATGAACAAGGGCGTGCATATGTCTACTCATGTGACAGCTCTTATTTCTCTAGGACATATTCCTAGGAGTAGGATTGCTGGATTATATGGTATTTTTATTTCTAGATTTTTAAGGAAGTGCCATATCATTTTCGAAGTTGTTGTACCATTTTGCATTTCCATCAGTAGTGCGGAAGAGTTCCAATCTCCTGACAACCTCTCCAGCATTTGTTATTTTCTGATTTTTTGATTCATGCCAGCAATGTCAGGGGGTGAGATGATATCTCATTGCAGTTTCGATTTACATTTCTCTAACGGCTAGTGATCTAGAGCATTTCCTCATGTATCTGTTAACCACCTGAATATCTTCTTTGGTAAAGTGTTTGTTCATATCATTTGACGATTTTTTAATTCAATTATTTGTCTTTTTATCGTAGAGGTGTTGGATTTTCCTATAGATTTTAGAGATTAGGTCTTTGTCGGATATATCATAACCAAACATTTTTTTTTTCCACTCTGTAGGTTCGCTTTTTGCAAATACCTTTTGTCAACAACATGAAGTGTAACTTCACCTGATGGAATACACAGGAATCAAGCTGACTACATCTGTGGAAAGAGATGATGGAGAAGCTCAATATCATCAATCAGAGCAAGACCAGGGGCTGATTGTGGAATAGGCCATCAATTGTTCATATGCAAATTCTAGTTGAAGCTGAAGAAAATTAAAACAACTGCACAAGAGCCAAAGAATGATCTTGAGTATCTCCCACATAAATTTAAAGAAAGTCTCAAGAATAGATTTGATGCTTTGAACAATCATGACCAAAGACCAGATGAGTTGTGGTATGACATCAGACATCATATATGAAGAAAGCAAAAGGTCATTAAAAAGAAAGAAAACAAAAAAAATGGATATCTGAAGAGACTCTGAAACTTGCTCTTAGAGTAACTAAGTGAAAGGAAGAAATGATGTTTAACAGCTGAATAGAAAATTCCCAAGAGCAGCTTCAAAAGACAGAGTAAAGTATTATACTAAAATGTGTGAGGACCTGGAGTTAGAAAAACCAAAACGGAAGACATAGCAGGCATTTCTGTAGCTGAAAGAACTGAAGAAAAAATTTGAGGTTCCAGTCATGATACTGAATTATTTTATGGGCAATATATTGAACAACACAGGAAGCATCAGGAAAAGATGGAAGTAACACACAAAGTCACTGTACCAAAAAGAATTGGTCGATGTTCAGCCATTTCAGGAGATAGCATGTGAAGGAAGAAGTCTAAGCTGCGCTGAAGGGAATAGTGAAAAACAAGGCTCCAGGAACTGATGGCATACTAATTGAGACGTTTTAAGAAATGGATGCAGTGCTGAAGTTGCTCACTTGTCTATGTCAAGAAATTTGGAAGACAGCTTCCTGGCAAACTCTCTGGAAGAGGTCCATCTTTGTGCCCATTCCAGAGAAAGGTGATCCATCAGAATGTAGAAACTATCAATGTCATTAATAATCACACAAAAGCAAAATTTTGCTAAAGATCATTCACAAGTGGTTGCAGCAGTACACCAACAGGGAACTGCCAGAAATTGAGGCCAGATTCAGAAGAAGACATGGGACCAGGGATATCATTGCTGATGTCAGATGGATCTTGGCTGAAAGCAGAGAATACCGGAAAGATGTTTACCTGTATTGTATTGACTATGCAAAGGCATTCGACCATGTGGATCTTGTTGAATTATGGATAATATTGTGAATAAGTGGAATTCCAGAACACTTAATTGTGCTCATGAGGAACCTGTACATAGACCAAGAGCTAGTCATTCAAACAGAAAAAGGGGAGACCGTGTGGTTTAAAGTCAGGAAAGGTGTGTGTCAAGGTTGTATCATTTCACCATACTTATTCAATTCATATGCTGAGCAAATAATCTGTGAAACTGGATTATATTAAGAAGTAGGCAGCATCAGGATTGGAAGAAGACTCGTTAACAACCTGCAATATACAGATGACATGACCTTGCTTGCTGAAAGTGAAGAGGACTTGAAACATTTACTAATGAAGATCAAAGACTACAGCCTTCAGTATGGATAGCACCTCAACATAAAGAAAACAAAAAATCCTCACAACTGGACCTAAATAGCAATATCATGATAAACATAGAAAAGATTGTAGATGTTAAGGATTTCATTTTACTTGGATCTACAATCAATGCAAAAGAAGCCATAGTCAGGACATGCTCATTGGGCGTATCTGCTGTAAAAGATCTCTTTCAAGTGTTGAAAAGCAAAGATGTCACCTGAGGACTAAGGTGCGCCTGACTCAAGCCATGGTATTTTCAATTGCCTCTTATGCCTGTGAAAGCTGTACAATGAATAAGGAAAACCGAAGAAGAATTGGCACCTTTGAATTTTGGTGTTGGTGAAGAAAACTGAATATACCATGGACTGCCAGAAGAATGAAAAAATCTGTCTTGGAAGAAGTACAGTCAGAATGCTCCTTGGAAGTGAGGATGGTGAGACTTTGTCTCATGTACTTTGGACACATTATCAGGAGGGACCAGTCCCTGAAGGAGGGCATCATGCTTAGTAAAGGAGAGGGTCAACAAAAAAGAGGAAGACCCTCAACAAGATGGATTGACGCATTGGCTGCAACAATGGGCTCAAGCATAATAACAATTGTGAGGATGGCGCAGGATCAGGCAGCTTTTGTTCTATTGTACGTAGGGTTACTATGAGTTGGAACAGACTCGACAGTACAACAACAAAGAGCAAAAAGGGAGTGAACAGAGGGAACCAACCTACTGAATACCAAGCACTGTGCTGAGCCTTTTCTACTGGCAAAATTATGTGGTAACAATCATATGAAGATAGAGGCCAGAATTACTGAACTGGTAGAAACTAGAGGAACTCCCCAAGACTATTGCCCTGGAATACCCTTTAAACTTGGAACTCAAACCACTCCCAGAGGTCACCTGCAGCCAAATGACAGATTGGTTCATAAAATAAATATCACCCATAAGTACTGTGTTCCTCTAAATAATCATCTAAATGAAACCAAATGGTAAACATTTATCCTAGATCAAAGATGAGTACGTAAGGGGGAACAGAGGAGCTAGATTAATGGAAACAGAACAACCAGAATGGAAATAATGAGAATGCTGACACATTGTGAATAAAGTAACCAAAGTCATTGATCACTACGTATAGAAGTTTTTAAACAAGAATCGAATTTGCTGTGTAAACTTTCACCAAAAACACAATAAAATACTAAAAACAAACAAACATAAAACCAGGTGAAGTGAATTGGTATTTTGCCTTTCAGCTGCATAATTTTGACGTTTCAACGTTTGAAATTAAAAGTGATGTTTTTCATACTTTCAGTTTCAGGTTTGCAAATAACATTAAGTAAAAAATTGCAAATGAAAGCCTATGGAAAGCCTTTTCAATTCCAGGAAAGTCTGTGTTTTTTTGTTTTTTTTTTTTGGCTTGTATAAATTATAACCTTCAGCAAAAGGCAGTAACTACTGCATTACCAAAGGGCACTCATCCAGCAAATCTAGATTCCAGAGAACACCATCATCTTAGGAAAATCATTTAATGACTCAGAGTCCAGCCATACATCTTTTAAAATAATACCACACATTAAGGAGTATTAATCTGTAATTTTTGTAGCAAGAATAAATGCATTTTTTTTTATCTTCTTCTACTTGAAAATGGACATAAATGAGTTGAAAAATGATGCTGAAATATGAAAACAAAAAAACCCTAACTTCATAATGGATTTCTTTTATGAATAGAAAGTAATATTGGTTTTGATGATCAGATTTCCTACTGTGAAATAAAATTAAATTATCCCCATGTTAGGTCTTAGTCTATATTCACACTCATTATATTTCTCAGGTAATTGCTACAGTAAATATTAAAAAAAAAATTGCTAACTATCAAAATGTGAAAAGAATCTAACCTGCTACCGCTCTGGGTTTCACTTTGCAATTCAGAGAATAAAGGAGGCAGTTATCAGCCCCATCTACCCCATATAATTGTATAGAAGATGTCAGCCAAACATCTTAAAAACATAACCTGCTTTTAGAAAATCATGTAATTGGAATTTTTTATTTTTTGCAATGATACTGAATGCACATGCTAGAGGATCTTGATATATTTTCAAGGAGATAAAATAATTTGTTCATAGTTTTAATATAAGTATGGGTTGGATAAACAACCCGTAAGTTAGCTGAAAGTGAATCTAATCTATATCAAGAATAATTTCTTGTCCCGTGTTCCTTGTATAATAGAGTAAGCAGTCAGGCCTCAATTTACCCTATTAATGTTAAAGGACCACTACACTCAAAAACACTGAGAGTTGTACATTTCTGCATTTTCAGAAATAAAGTGGTAGATTTTCATTTCACAGTGAGTGAGTAGATACGGGTGATATCAGGGGACATCATAGAATACAGCAAGCCATTGCATTTTACAACAGTAAATGTTCCTTAGAATATTTACACTTAAAGGAAAAATCTTATTCTACTGATACCACCTCTTAAAGAATAAATAGCAATTGAAAAAAATGTGCCAAGCTTCAGACCGTTTTGCAGTAGTTTTTTAAAATGCTGCTTCCTTTCGTCAAAAGCTAGAGAAGTTACTTTGCTCAAAATTAATCATTGCTTGTCAGAGTGTTCAATACTAGGGTGATTTCTTTTCAAGTTAATGTTTCTGAAATAGATTTGTAAAGATTTCTGATTAAGACAATTACTCCAACCACAGCTCCCTGTCTAAATCACAAGCCTAGCTTTCTTGAGGATAAAATAAGAACTGAGCAGAAACGTTTATCCAATTTAAAAGAGTCACCAATATTGTGATCTTAGGCTGGCCATTTGCTTTCTCCGTATCTCAGTTTCCTCCAATGTAAACGGGACTTAACAGTACATATCACATAGAACTTTTGAGATAATTTACTAGCACACACACGCATGTGCGCACTCATGCACATTTAGTAGAATGCCTTGCAAGTAATAGAATTTAAGCAAACTAAATAAATGATTGGTTGTAGCAATAATAGCAGTAGTTGAAAAAGTTTGTTTTTAAGACAATGGATAATTCTTTAAGTAACTATAGCTGAAATTTAGTGAGCAGTTGCATTTAATAAGCACACATTCAATTTTAATTATCTTCCAAATTACCCTCAGAAAATGATTCTCCAGTCTACAAAACAGCAATAATCCTACCAACAGTGAATAAGAATATCTTCTACTCCACATTGAATAATGAGTCTTTCTGTTTTTTGCCAATCTTATGCTGAAAACTACTATCTCTTTCTTTCTGCTTTTACACGCGTCTTAGTTATCTAGTGCTGCTATAACAGAAATAACACAAGTCGATAGCTTTAACAAGCAGAAATTCATGTTCTCACAGTTTAGGAGGCTAAAAGTCTGAATTCAGGGTACAGGCTACAGGGAAAAGCTTTCTCTCTGTGTCAGCTTTGAAGGAAGGTCCTTGTCTCGTCAATTGCTGTTTCCTGGTTCCTTTGAGATCTTGATGTAGCTTGACATCTACCTTCTGTCATCTTTGCTTGCTTAATCTTCTTCTTTTATATCCTGTAGGGTCCCTGGTGGCACAGTTGTTAAGAGCTCAGCTGCTAACCGAAAGGTTGGTAGATCCAACCCACCATACACTTCGAGGAAGAAAGATGTGCCAGTCTTCCTCCATAAAGATTGCAGCCTTTCATTTCAGAGCATAGAAAAGGATGGAATACTCCCAAATTCATTCTATGAAGCCAGAATATCCCTGACACCAAAACCAACTAAAAAAAAAAAAAAAAAACCACAAAGAAAAGAAAATTACAGACCTATATCCTTCATAAACTTAGATGCAAAAATCCTCCACAAAATTCAAGCCAATAGAATTCAACAGCATATCAAAAAAAAAAAAAATAATTCACCAAGACCAAATGGGATTCATACCGGGTATGCAGGGATGGCTCAACATTAGAAAAACAATTAATGTAATGCATCATATAAATAATGAAAAAGACAAGAACCACATAATGTTATCAATTGATGTAGAAAAGGCATTTATTTGACAAAGTCTAACACATATTCATGATAACAACTCTCAGCGAAATAGGAATAGAAGGAAAATTCCTCAACAAAATAAAGGGCATTTATAACAAAGCCAACAACCAACATCATCCTAAATGGAGAGAGTCTGAAAGCGTTCCCCTTGAGACTGGGAACCAGACAAGGATGCCCTTTATCACCACTCTTGTTCAACATTGTGCTGGAGGTCCCAGCCACAGCAATTAGGTGAGATAAAGAAATAAAGTGCATCCAGATTGGTAAGGGAGAAGTAACAGTATCTCTATTTGCAGACAACATGATCTTATACACAGAAAAACCTAAACAATCATCATGAAAACTATTAAAACTAGTAGGACAGCTCAACAGAGTATGAGGATACAGATAAACTTACAAAAATTGGTTGGATTCCTCTACACCAACAAAAAGAACATTAAGCAGGAAATTACCAAATCCATACCACTTACAATAGCCTCCAAGAAGATAAAATACTTAGGAATAAATCTAACCAGAGACGTAGAAGACCCATACAAAGAAAACAACAAGACACTACTGCAAGAAACCAAAAGAGACCTTCCTAAGTGGAAAAACATACCGTGCTCACGGATAGGAAGACTCAACATTATAAAAATGTCTATTCTACCAAAAGTGGTCTACAGGTATAATGCAATTCCGATCCAAATTCCAACGACATTTTTTAATGAGATGGAGAAACAAATCACCAACTTCATATGGAAGCAAAAGAGGCCTCAGGTAAGTAAAGCATTACTGAAAAAGAAGAACAAAGCAGGAGGCCTCACTCTACCTGATTTGAGAACGTATTATACCGGCACAGTAGTCAAAACATCCTGGTACTGGTACAACAACAGATTCCCAATGGGACAGAATTGAGAATCCAGACATAAATCTATCCACATACAAGCAGTTGATATTTGACAAAGGCCCCAAAACAGTTAAGTGGGGAAAAGATAGTCTTTTTAATAAATGGTGCTGGCATAACTGGATATCCATCTGCAAAAAAAATGAAAGAAGACCCATACCTCACTCCATGCACAAAAACTAACTCAAAATGGATCGAAGACCTAAATATAAAATCTAAAATGATAAAGATCATGGAAGAAAAAATAGGGACAATATTAGGAGCCCTAATACATGGCATAAACAGTATACAAAAAATTACTAACAATGCAGAAGAAAAACTAGATAACTGGGAGCTCCTAAAAATCAAACACCTATGCTCATCCAAAGACTTCACCAAAAGAGTAAAAAGATTACCTACAGAGTGAGAAAAAATTTTTAGCTATGACATTTCCGATCAGGTCCTGATCTCTAAAATCTATATGATACTGCAAAAACTCAACTGCAAAAAGAAAAAACAACCCAATTAAAAAATGGGCAAAAGATATGAACAGGCACTTCACTAAAGAAGACATTCAGGTAGCTAACAGATACATGAGGAAATGCTCATGATCATTAGTCATTAGAGAAATGCAAATCAAAACTACAATGAGATTTCATCTTACTCTAACAAGGCTGGCTTTAGTCCAAAAAACACAAAGCAATAAATGTTGGAGAGGCTGTGGAGAGATTAGAACACTTATACACTGATGGTGGGAATGTTAAATGGTACAACCACTTTGGAAATCAATTTGGCACCTCCTTAAAAAGCTAGAAATAGAACTACCATGAAATCCAGCAATCCCACTCCTTGGAATATATCCTAGAGAAATAATAGCAAAAAGATGGAAGCAATCAAGGTGCCCCTCAGCTGATGAAAGGATAAATAAATTATGGTATATTCACACAATGGAATACTACACATCGATACAGAACAGTGATGAATCTGTGGAACATTTCATAACATGGAGGAATCTGGAAGGCATTATGCTGAGTGAAATTAGTCAGTCATATAAGACCACTATTATAAGAACTCAAGAAATAGTTTAAACAGAGAAGAAAATATTCTTTGATGGTTACAAGAAAGGGGAGGGAGGGAGGGTGGGAGAGGGGTATTTACTAATTAGATAGTAGATAAGAACTACTTTAGGTGACGGGAAAGATAACACACAATACAGGCAAGGTCAGCACAACTGGACTAAACCAAAAGCAAAGAAGTTTCCTGAATAAACCAAACACTTCGAAGTCCAGCGTAGCAGGGGTGGGGGCTTGGGGACCATGGTTTCAGGGGACATCTAAGTCAAGTGGCATAATAAAATCTATTAAGAAAACATTCTGCATCCCACCTTGGAGAGAGGCATCTGGGGTCTTAAATGCTAGCAAGCGGCCATCTAAGATGCATCAATTGGTCTCAACCCACCTGGAGCAAAGGAGAATGAAGAACACCAAGGATACAAGGTAATTACGAGTCCAAGAGACAGAAAGGGCCACATAAACCAGAGACTACATCACCCTGAGACCAGAAGAGCTAGATGGTGACCAGCTATAACTGATGATTGCCCTGACAGGGAACATAACAGAGAACCCCTGAGTGAGCAGGAGAGCAGTCGGACCCAGACCCCAAATTCTTGTAAAAAGACCAGACTTCATGGTCTGATTGAGACTAGAAGGACCCCAGTGGCCGTGGCCCCCAGGCCTTCTCTTGGCCCCGGGACAGAAACCATTTCCAAAGCCATCTCTTCACACAGGGATTGGACTGGACAATAAGATAGAAAATGGTACTGGTGAGGAATTAGCTTCTTGGATCAAGTAGACACATGAGACTATGTGGGCAGCTCCTGTCTGGAAAGGCAATGAGAAGGCAGAGGGGGACAGGAGCTGGCTGAATGGACACAGAAATACAGGGTGGAGAGAAGGGATGTGCTGTCTCATTATGGGGAGAGCAACTAGGAGTATATAGCAAGGAGTATATAAATTTTTGTACGAGAGACTGACTTTTTTTGTAAACTTCCACTTAAAGAACTATAAAATTTTTTAAAAAAACTTAAATCCTAAGAATAGAAATAAATATATTTCAAATGTAAAAAAAACAAACAAACAGATCGGGGCCTTGGAAACCCTATGGACCACTTCTATCTACTCTGTCCTGCAGGGTCATTATGAGTTGGAATCAGTTTTTGTTGGTTTTATATCCTGCATGAGATTGACTCAAGACATATCCTATGCTAATCTTATCTCATTAACACAACAAAGACGACCTATTTCCAAATAGGATTATAACCCCAGGCAATAGATGTTAGGATTTGCAACATATATTTTGGGGGGACACAATTGAATTCATAACATTCCACCCTTTGGTCCCCAAAATTCATCTTAACATGCAAAACATATTCACCCCATCACATCATCCCAAAAGTCTTAATCAATTCCAAGTCCAGAATCTCATCTTTTGAACCATCTAAATCCAAATATGGGTGAGATATTAGGTGTGTGCCATCCTGGGGAAAAACTCCTCTTCATCTGTGAACCTGTGGAATCTAGACTGTTTCCAAAGTAAAATCATGGAAAGGTAGACATTTCCACTACAAATGGAAGAAATTGTTAAGAAAGAAGAGATAATGGACCCTTAGCAAGTTCAGAACTCAGCAGAAAAATTTACATTAGCTATCAAGCCTTGAAAATAATACTCTGTTCTCTGGGACCATCTGGGTAAGGGCCTCGCCCTCGGAACTCTGGGTGTTGGTCATGAACTCTGGATTCTGGGTGGAGGCCTCTCAGTTCTGGGCTTCAGTTCTGCTTTCCAGGCCTACTGGGATGGCAACTCTCCCCTCTCGGTTTTGGGAGGTCCCATTCTCCTAGTCCATCTAAGTGGCAACTCCACTCCTTTGTCCTCAGAAGGTCCCATTCTTCTACCCCTTGGGCATGGAAGCCCCACCCTGTCAGCTTTGAGCAGTGGGCCCATCCTCCTGGCACACAGGAATGGCATCCCCTACTCCAGAACCAAGTTGGTGAAGGTTTGTCTTTTTGAAACCCAGGATGCTGTGGCCCCCCCCCCCTTTAAAACCAAGGCAGCCTTTCTTCCTATGCTCCTTCCAACAATTCTCCTGATCTCTGAGTTGCCCCAGGGATGGTCCTTTTTTTTTTTTTCTTGTTGGACAATAAATGTAGATCCTTTGGCCTGTTTCCTGCCAGAAGAATTCCAAGATGCAGGGAGCTTTCTTATCTTTCATCCTGTCTCTGTTCCCTTCAGTCTAAGCTGATGGGTTTTCTGTTGTGGTAGTTGGTTAGATCTATCAGTCATAGCCTTAAAGCCTTAGTCACTTCAAAAAAAAGATTGTGTAGCCATATCCTTGGTGAACATTCTAGGATGTGTGTTCTTAGTTTGTACAACAGAATTTTCCAAATCTTTAAGTTTTGTTTTTATTTTGTGCAGTTCATTTTTAAGTCCATATCTTTCCTATTTTACTATAAGCAGCAAGGAGAAACCATGCACCCCTTTAAAATCTTGCTTAGAAGCCTTCTTAGCCAAATATTCAAGTTCCTCACTTAAAAGTTCTATCTCCCACCAAACATTTGAACATAATTCAAACAAGTTCTTTGCCACCACATAAAAAGATCACTTTTCCTCCAGTGTCCAATTGTATGTTCATCGTTTCTTTTTAAAGCCTCACCAGAAGCACACTTAATGTCAAAATTTCTAGCAACATTCTGTTGTTAGCATTATATATATTCTCTAAGATGAGGTTTTCTCTATGGCTCTCCTCACTTCCTCCTGAGCCCTAACAAGAACTGTCTTTGACATCCATAATTCTAACAACAGTCTCCTCAAGGGAATCTAGGCTTTTACTGTTAGGCACCTTAAAATTCTTCCAGCCTCTATTCATTACCCAATTACAAAACTACTTCCACATTTCAGGTATCCGTTAGAGCAGTACTCCCATTTCTAGGCACCAAATTCTGTCTTATATATCTAGTGCTGCTACAATAGAAATATCACTAGTGCATGGCTTTAACAGAAATTTATTTTCTTACAGTTCAGGAGGCTAGAAGTCTGAATTCAGGGTGACAGCTCTAGGGGAAGGCATTATCTCTGTTGGCTCTGGGAAAAGGTCATTGTCCCTTCAGCTTCTGTTTCTTGGTTCCTTGGAGGTCTCCATCTGTTTTCTTTTCTATCTTTCTCTATCTCTGCTTGCTTAATCAGATCCTTTTATATCTTGTAAGAGATTGACTCAAGACACACCCTAAACTAATCCTGCCTCATTAACATAACAAAGACACCCCATTTCCAAATGAGATTATAATTACTGGCATAGAGGTAAGGATTTGGAACACATATTTTGGAAGGACACAATTCAATACATAACAGTAGGATATTTGTATTTTTCTTTACTTGTATTACTTATTCAAACCCAGCAGTGTTGAGGAATTTTATATTTTATATTTTTATGCAATTGGTATTTGTCATTTTTCAATCCATATTCTTTTTTTCTTCTATTTTCACTATTGATATAAAGTGTCTTTCTATATACTAAATACTAATCTTTTTCTGCATAAATATGGAAATACGTCAAATTATTCCTTTATGAAAAAAAAAAAAGGAGCAGGTGTTTTTTAGTTTGACTGTATAATAGGATGAGCTGGTAAACTTTTCAAAAAATGTCAATGGGTTATTTGGCTCCAGGTCTAGGTAAGAGAGAGAAGGCATACTCTAACAACCTCCCCAAATAAATAAAATTGTAAAACCTGGGAAGATTTCTTGGAGCAGCTCTTTGCAAATGCTGAAAAGTAAATAAGAACAGGAATATTAGAAAAGATTTGAATTTGAAGAACCTGAATTAGTAGTGAGTTTAATATTTTTTCCTTCAGTATCATTTCATCTCAATGTAGTGCAGCCAAATTGGGCACCAGGGTGTAGTTAGAAAGGGCTTCAAGAGAAGCCCTCTAATTCCTAACACTCAGAAAGAATGTGGTAATCTTCTCTTTTTTTAATTCCCTTGTCTTCTCTACATTTTCTTGTTTCCCAGATCCTGAGCAATCCCATAGATACAGTGACAACAGAAAGAAATAGGAGCTTAGAGGAGCTAAAACTCTGCAGGAGGGTAAAATTCCTCTCTGACCGGTGAAACTGTGGCCCCAAGAGAGTGGGGTGAACTCACATTGCTTTTATTATTTTCAGTCCTCCTGCACTTGGTCCTGGATTTGGGCATAGTTGTGGAAGACTTCAGTAGAGTGGGATGGTAGTAGCTAAAACTCCAGCTTTCTGGCTGGAGGACTGGCCCAGAAACCACAAAGAACCAGGAAGAATATAGAGAAAATTGGTGTGGAAAATGACTCTATAAAATTGTTTCTAAACTCCTGGCCCTACCATCAAGCTATGCATGTGTGGATCTAGTCCTAATCAGTACAACTGAACTAACAGCTAGAACATATCTCAGTTCTAAGACTAGCCACTATGTGGTACAAATACTGGACACATCTGAATAGCACAGTAAAGGCACTAAAAAGAGAATTGACTTTGGGACCACAGCCCACAGAAGGTGGGATAAAACTGTGGACTGAGCCTAACAAGGTCAATTGCCTACTAAAACAAAAATATCAACACTCTTCATAGGAGTTGAACAAAGGTTCATAAAATAATATTCAAAATCTGTAGGATACTATGGTAGGCAGAAAAATGACACCCAAAGATGTTCACATCCTAATCCTCAGAACCTGTACATCTTTTACCTTATATGGCAAAAGGAACTTTGCAGATGTTGTTAAGTTGAGGATCTTGAGATGAAGAGATTATCCTAGTGGTCCCAGTGTAATCACAAGGGTCTTTAAAAGTGAAAGAGGGAGGCAGAAAAGGAGGTCAAAGTAAAGGAATGTGAGAATAACTCAACCTATCATTGTGACCTTTAAATATCGAAGACGGGGCTGGAATCTGAAGAATACAAGCATACTTTAGAAGCTGTTAAAGGCAAAGTAATTGACCCTCTCCCAGAACTTCCAGAAGGGAATGCAGCCCTGCTGACAGCTTGATTTAAGTCCAGTGAGAAACATGTCAGTAATTTCTAGCATGGAGAACAGTAAGATAATAGATTTGTATTGCTTTAAGCTGCTAACAAATTATCTGTGATAATTTATTACAGCAGCAATTGAAAAGTAATACAGATACAATACAAAATTTCTCAGCATCTAAAGAACCAGAAAAATCTCAGCTGGCGTAGAAAGAGACAATCAACAGATGATAGCACTAAGATGACATACAATTTGGAATAGTCTGACAGACTTTAAAACAGCTCTTGTACATATTTTCCAATAAACAACCATAAACATTCTTGAAATAAATGAAAACACAAAGTCTCAGCAAAGAAAAAGAAGAACATGAAAATTTTAAACTAAAAAAATGCATTAGTAAAAGTAAATCTCACTGCATAGCACCAATAGCAGAAGAGAGGTGATAGAGGAAATAACCAGTGAAATTGAAGGTAGAGTAATAGAAATCATTCAATAATAAAAGAAAAAATGATTGAAAAGATATGAATACAGACTTACAGACCTTTAATAAAATAAAAACAATTTCATATTTGCACCATCAGAGTCCCAGAAAGAGGAAAGAAAAAGTGTAGTCCTGGAAAATTATTTGAATAAATAGTGGCTGAAAACGTCGCAAGACTGGAAAAAGACAACACAGGGACTCAAGAAACTGAATAAACCTAAACGTGATAAAACCAATGAAATCCACCCTGACACATCATTATCAAACTGCTAAAAAATAAACAAAAAAAATGAAAGCAGTCGGAAAAAAAAAATCACACATTACTTGGGTGTTTGAATGAGGATTTCTCATCAGAAATTATGGAGGCGAGAAGTGGCGCAATACTGAAAGTGGCACTGAAAGAAAAGTACTGTCACTAAAAAATTCTTTATCCAGTGAAAATATCTTTCAGGGATAAAGATTAAACAAAAACATTCTTGTTGGGTTAAAAAAAAAAAAACTAAGAGAATTCAAACTTTCTCTAAAAGAATTGCTAAATTAGGTGCTTCAGACAGAAGGGACATTATGCCAAAAGGAAATCTGGAACATCAAAAAAGCAGAAGAAGCAAGGGAAATGATATTTTAAATATATTTGATGGCTGAAAGGAAAAAATTGCATAGCATTACTTAGGTTTACAATGCATGTAGATGTAATATACAAGAAAACCTTAAGATAAAGGGAAAGACTAGTGGATATATGCAGTGGTAATATTTCTACACTGCACATGAAATGATAAAATATGGTACTAAGCAGACTGAAACACTAAGTGTGTGGGTAGGTATATACTTAGAACATCATCATTATCATCATCAACAAGAATAACAAAAAATGCAAAATATACAGCTAAAATTGCAATAGATAAAATACTCCATTCAGGTTCATAAAATAAAATTTTTAAAAAGGCAGAAAAGGAGAAATATAAGAATAAAAAAAGAAGGAACAAAGTGAAAATAAATAATAATATGACAGAACTAAGTCATAACTGAGCAATAATAATATTAAATGTTGTTAGGTGCCTTGGAGTCATTTCCAGCTCACAGTGACCCTGTGTAAAACAGAAGGACACACTGCCCAGTCCTACGCCATCCTCACAATTGTTGCAATGTTTGAGCCCATTGTTGCGACCACTGTGTCAAACAATCTTGTTGAGGGTCTTTCTCTTTTTCGCTGACCCTCTACTTTACCACTGCCCAGTCCTGCACCATCCTTATAATCGTTCTTATGCTTGAGCTCATTGTTGCAGCCACTGTGTCAAATCCACCTTGTTGAGGGTCTTCCTCTTTTCCACAGTGTTTTGTTCTGTTGTGCATAGGGTCTCTATGAGTCGGAACCGATTCAACGTCACCTGACAACAACAACAACTACTTTACCAAGCATGATGTCCTTCTCCCTCCTAAAAACATGTCCAAAGGATGTGACACAAAGTCTCCCAATCCGTGCTTCTAGGGAGCATTGGGACTGTATTTCTTTCAAGAAAGGCTTGTTCATTCTTCTGGCAGTCCACAGTATATTCAATAATCTTCACTGCTGGCAAAGCAAGGTTATGTCATCTGCATTTTGCAGATTGTTAATGAGTCTTCCTCTAATCTTGACGCCCCGCTCTTCTTCACATAATCCTAGATTCTCTGATTATTTTGCTCAGCATACAGATTGAATAAGTATGGTGAAAAGATATAACCCTGACACATACTTTTCCTGATTTTAATCCATGCTATATCCCCTCATTCTTTTTGTAGGACTGCCTTTTGATCTATGCACAGGTTTCACAGGAGCACAATTAAGTGTTCTGGAACTACACTCTTCACAACGTTATCCATAATTTGTTTGGATTCACAGAGTTGAATGTTTTTAAAATAAAACACAGGTAAACACCTTTTTGGTATTCTCTGTTTTCAGCCAAGATCCATCTGACATCAGCAATGACATCCCTCAGTCCATATCCTCTTGTGAATCTGGCTTGAATTTCTGGCAGTTTTCTGTTGATGTACTGCTGCAACCATTTTGACTTATCTTCAGTAAAATTTTAAATATTAAATGTATAAGGCATACATATACTAATTAAAAGACAGACTTTCAGAATAGCAAAAAACATGACCCAACTATATAGTGTCTAGATGAAAGTAACATATGATGATATAGGTTGGGAAAATATAGCTCCATAAATACTAAACAAAATAAAGCTAGAATGATTACATTAATATTTTATAAAGGAGGTGTCAGAGCAAAGAAAATTACCAGGAATAAAGAGAGACATTACATAACGAAAAAGGGTAAATTCTCCAGGAATATAAACAATCTTAAATGTTTTTGTTCACATAACAACACATCTTCAAAATATATGAAGCAAAAATGGAATTGTAAAGAATAATAGACAAATCCATAATTATAGTTGGAGAATTGGACATTCTCCTTTTAATAACCTATGCCAAAAAAAAAAAAAAAAAAAACACCAAAAAACCAAACCCATTGTGGTTGAGTCAATTCTGACTCATAGCGACCCTACGGGACAAAGTAGAACTGCCCCATAGGGTTTCCAAGGAGTGGCTGGCAGATTTGAACTGCTGACCTTTTGGTTAGCAGCCATAGCTCACCATAGCTTTTAACCACTGTGCCACCAGGGCTCATTTAATAATCTGGGGAGCTATTAAAAAGAAATTTGGCAAGGATATAGAAGAACTGAACACCACCAGCAATCAAATGGATCTAATTGACATTTATAGAACATTCTACTCAACAACAGAACAATTGAACTTTTTTTCAAGTGTATATAAAACAGTCATCAAGATAGACCATATTGTGGTTAATAAAGCATACATAAACATATTTTAAAAATGTGAAATTATACTATGTTAGAATTAAACTACAACCCAATAACCCATGGATGGAGCTCAGTAAGTATTTAGTGAATGAATATATGAATGAATGCTGGTTGTAGCAGACACCTCCTGACTGTCTGCTCAACATCCTCTACTTGTGCAGATATCCGATCTCTTCCAGTATGCCATGTGCTTCGTCATTCTCATAGAGTGGGATCTAAGTGGTCCAAGGGAATAATAAAAAAACAAAACAAAACCCACTGCCATCGAGTCGATTCCAACTCACAGCGACCCTATAGGACAGAGTAGAACTGCCCCACAGAGTTTCTGAAGAGCACCTGGTGGATCTGAACTGCCAACCTTTTGGTTAGCAGCCGTAGCTCTTAACCACTATGCCACCAGGGTTTCCAAGGGAATAATGGTGGCCCCTTTTTCCTTGCCAGTTATTAGCTTAAAAATGGGCACATGACCCAGTCCTCGTAAGGAAGCATAAGAGAATATCCAAGCTCTGAGAAAGGGACACAAATTGAGGTAAGCTTTTTTTTTTTTTTTAATCTCTGGATATTTTTGGTGTGTAAATGTGATACCCAAAGTTGCTACGGCCATCTTCCTAATGCTGGAAGATGAAGCCAATCTATGTGAAAAGGTTTAGAGAAGATAGCAGATAATTGGAGTCAGAGCTTAGATTGTACTACCTTTGAATTTTTTGTTATTTAAAAGCCTATTGAGATCTTATTTGAACTTTTTGAACCTGGTGGCATCTTTTTAGATCTAAGTGTAAACTTACATACCTCTACAGTGGTTAAAAAATAAATGTGATATTAGTTTTATTAATGCACTTATTTACTATTATTTTTCTCCAACCACAATATCCAATAGTAAGGGGAGGGTCTTCTGTAGTGTGATTGCAAGTAGCTGTCTCCTGAACGTATAAAACATACTTGTTACTTGCCATTAGTCAATAAGTATTTACTAAAGGCAGAGCTATTATACCATAACAGGGAATTTAAAGTGCAAATCAACAACTTCTTACATGTTTTTAGCTGCAAATAAAAGTGTTTCTAAAAAGTTTTCTATGTCCCTTAAATTCTTTAGGCAATGATGGAATCAGTTCAGATATTTAAAAATTCATTACCTATGGTAAAAGAACTTCCAAAAGAAATAGAAATTTAATTGAGTTGTATTTCAATAAATAAGTGTACAGAGAGATCATAGCAACTGATTGTCCAACTAACTAAAGTGTGGCAGTATTCTGTGCAGGAACAGTACACAAAAGAGAACGTAATTTAAAGATTGAAAGTTCCTCAAAGTCAATACCAATGCTATCTACACAGATTTTATATTAAAATCTGGTTTGTTTCTATTTGAAATTTAATAGGAGAGGCAAATAAAACTGAACCTCATTCAAAAATGAATTATTTCATTCATTCAACAAATATTTATTATTTAGTTTGTGCCAGGTACTGTCGTATACCCAGGAAATACTATGGTGAACAAAAAACAGAAAGGCCTCTTACCTGATGGGGCCTACAGATTAGATGAGAAGAAAGACATTAAATAATAGCCCAAATATGAAATTGTTAAACATGAAGGAAAAAGTACTTGAAATTAAATGAGCTATATCAGAGAATTTTCACTTAGTGCAGAAGATTTGGGAAGCCTGAGACCTAAAAATGAGTAAAAATTAAAATGAGGTGGGAGAAGGAGGTTTTTCTAGACAAAGAATACAAAATGTGCAAATGTCCTAATGTGGAAGGGTTCAAGAAGTATTGTGGAAGTAAATGGCTCTCATAGTGGAACTCAGAGAACAAGAAAGTGTCATAAGAAAAATATGGAAATTAATGTAGGATGCCAGACCATAAAATACTTATAAACTATGTTAATTTTTTCTTTATCCGAAGAACAGTAGCAAAACATTTGAATAATATTAAACACAGGATACAAAGTATACATAAGGGGGTGGGGATTAGGTCTGTGTGTGAGAAGATCAAATTCACACTTTGGAAAGAGCACTGTACTATGAATAATGAAATACAGGTGGATAAAGGCAAATGAAGGTACACAAGTTGGGGGGCTATTGATATGGTCTAGGTGAAGGATAATGGAAGCTTCAGCTAGGATGATGGTGCAAATTAAGAGAAGTGAACACAATGGAGATATATATAGGACATAGAATCCATACAACCTAGAAATGGATTTGAAAGAGGCCAGGAGTAATAATAAAGGGAGTGAAAAGTGGTAGGGAGTGCGGCGACTTGGAACAAAAGACCATGAGTTTGATTCTTGGACATGCTGATTTAAAAGTACCTTTGAAATATCCAACGAGAAATATAATAAAAGCAATTTGGATACATAAGTATCAGGTATAGAGACGAGGGCTGTAGAGATATAAATTCGTGAATAATCGTCACCTGAAAAGTGATCAAAATTGGAAATGTGAATACTATTACCTAGGGAAAGGATATAGAAGGAGAACATTCAACCTTGGAGGACATCTAAAAGCTGAGAACAAGAGAATGAACTTGCAAAGGAAACATGGAAGGAAGATTCAGAGGGACGGAAAAAAAAAAAGCCAGAAAAGTGTGGGGTCATGGAAACCAAGGGAAGGAAATGTATCAAGGAGAAAGGTGTCTACATTGTGTATACTAAGATGTTATACATCCTGAAGACTGAGATGTGTACACTGGTTCTAGTAATATTTAATTTATTGGGCACTGGGGTTTATAAGTATATTTGTTTCTATAAAAGTAATGGAGGCAGAAGTCAGATTGAATTGAAGAATGAATAGGAAGAGAGGAAATGGAGATGATGATAGATAGAGAGAGAGATGATAGATAGATAGATGATTGATAGATAGATGATAGATAGATAGATAGATGATAGATAGATAGATAGATAGATAGATAGATTAGATAGATAGATAGATAGATAGATAGATAGATAGATAGATAGATAGATAGATAGATAGATAGATAGATAGATAGATAGATAGATAGATAGATAGATAGATAGATAGATAGATAGATAGATAGATAGATAGATAGATAGATAGATAGATAGATAGATAGATGATAGATAGGCAGACAGACAGATATAAAATGATGGTTTAAATATATATAATGATGTTTGGCTATGAACAAAAGGAGGAATGAAGTGAGGTAGTTTATAGAGAAAGGAATTTTTGTTTAAATGAGACAGACTTGTGCATGTTTAAAATCTGGGAAGGATCCACTTTAAGAAGAACCATGAAGCACACAGGAAATATTAAAAAAAGAAAATCAATAAATTAAGATTCCTGAGAAGACAAGAAGAAATGGGGCTCAAAATACAGTTGCGGGTGCTGAGCTTAGACAAGAGGAACAGAAACCCCTCTACAGGGATAATCCAGGAGATGTTGTAATAGGTTTGACAGAGGATATTGCTGCTTGTTGTTCTTTTTAAGCTGTTAAAAAGTAGGAGACGAAGTCACTGTCCAAACATGAATGGGGAAAGCATTAGTAGAGAGTTTGAAGAGAGCAGGAAATCTTCAAAACTGTAATTGCAAGGAATGGGAGATCAAGATGGACAGAAAAAACATCGTAGGAGTGTTAGACAATACTAATGGTTCAAATGAGATTCCATAAAAGAGGTTATCAAGCATTAATTTATAGTGATATCCACCTGTTATACCTTGCTGTTTTCTCTAGCAGCCCTCATTCCCTGGCTATAGACACAGAAAAAGTCTCTAGCAGCCCTCATTCCTTGGCTGTAGACCCAGAAAAAGTAGGTAGTTGGATTCATTCAAGGCTGGACATTTGAATGGAGCAATCCAAGGGAAGTTATAAATTTTACTGGAAACCAGGGGCATGAATTATATTATTCGAGAAAGGATAGTCTTAAAAAGGAAGAAGAACATACTAAAAAAAGAGCAGAGGAGGATAAACCAGCAAAAGAGACTGAAGCAGACAGAAATGCAAACATAGCCAGGAGAGCCTAGAATCACACAAAATGAGAAAGAGGAGAGAGTCACGGAATGTAGTTAAATCAGCAGTGTCAATACAAAAGGGAAGTGGAGTAAAATAAAGAAGGAACATTGAGCATTTCGTAATGTGAATGCCATTAATTCCCTTGGAAAGAAAAATTGCACTACGTGGAGAAAACAAATCTGTAAACATTGAGCAGACGATGTCAACGAGCCTGACCCTTAAAGAAAGGAGTGAGAGATACTTGACATAACCTTAACTTTTACCCACTCAGAATGGATTTGTTGTCACTGAACAGTTAATAATTGTTCACTCGGGAGAGGTGACTGGGATTGTAAATAAGAAAGGGCTTCCATTGTGTATTCTCTCTACTTATACATTTTTTAAGAATTTTCATCAAGAAAGCAATATTTTTGTAATTTTAAAATCAATGAAAAATTCAAATGTGATTCTGATATCTTCTTTTTCCATTTCTAGTGTTTAAATCTTTCATATTTCTTAATAATGATTATATAAAGAATATAATTATGATAGATATGCATTCAAATATCTTAGACCTGTTATGATTTTTCTGTTACTTACATTTATTTTCTCAAAAATTCTTCTTTACAATATTAAGATATTTTGGCTTCTTTTTACTATAATTAAAATATTGCAAAATCCTTTCCTAAGCTATTTTTCAATTAAATTTCCTTGTACCCATACCCACTGCTGTCAAGTAGATTTTGACTTTCAGCAACCCTATAGTACAGATTAGAACTGCCCCACAGGGTTTTCAAGCCTGTAAATTATAAGGAAGTAGACTGCCACATCTTTTTTCTGCAGAGCGGCTGGTGGGTTCAAACCGCAGACTTCCTGGTTAGCAGCCAAGCTCCTAACCACTGCATCACCAGGGCTGCTTAAATTTACTTGTCGATGTGTACATTTCTTTTTTAATCAACATTTTCAAATATCAGTAAGCCCAATATAGTTCTTTATTTCACACTAGAATGTCTCTTGGTTGTCTTTAAAAATGATTTGGATGAATATAGTAAGTAGATTTATTATAATCTAATAACATATGTTTACACAGTGACATCAAAATATAAATTTTTATTCCACTAAGTATGTGTTTCTGAAAATGTTCCAAGTTAAGACATGGTCAGAAGATATTTATAATTTTGGTTATGATTGTTGTTGTTATTGTTGATTGAGTATTCATTCCTAGAAGATGAGTAAAAAGCTTTCTAGTTCTGTCCTTACACTAATTAATAATAATTTCTCTAGATTGCTTTCTACCTTATTCAAATGAACAAAAAATTTACACGTATATATTGGTTGCTGGACATGCTCATACATGCATTTTGAATATATTCCAAATTTTCTCAAGGTTGGATTTTGATTCCTTGCTCAATTTCACACTGAGATATGCAAAAGTATAATAAGCTTTTGCTATTTAGTCCATTATGTGCAAAAGAGCAGGTCACTTTGTATTTCAAAAGCATCCTCCATGAGCTTTTAACTAATCATTTGGTTACATTAGGAAAGCTGAAGACAGAATAAACAGACATGACCATGGGAGCTTGAATTGAGCTACATACATTGGCAGAAAGAAGGATGATTTCATCCTAGTGAACAGAACAAAACGAGATTTACGTGTTTTTAGAAGAGCAAAGTCTGATTTTTGCAAGAAGAGTCATCGAGCCAGGTTTGTTGAGATTTGGACAGTACTTTCTACAACAGAAGCATCTCTCCTGTAGTCTCTGGAACATTCTGCATTATCTTATCATATAACAGAGGATCAGCCATATGGCAAGGGGGAAGGAAATCAAGGAAGGAACAGTTAGTTACATAGTAGATGACTGCATGAGGAAACAAAGGATACAACCATATTTGGGGGCTGTAGCTGATTTTCCCATTTTATTGTAGAATTTTTGGGTTTTTTTTAATGGCATTTCTTGGTATATGAGAATAAATTTTAAAAGTAGGATTTCTATACAAGAATTTTCTTTTAAAAAACAGGTTTTTAAAGTCCTCTTCACAACAGCACGATTGGGATACAGCCTCGGGGTCTATCATAACGTAATCTAGATAAGCTCACTCACAAAGTCTAGGATTCTAGAGATGTTATGAAATATTCTGCAATACTTATATGAAATAGCCTAATTCTCCCAGCATGCAAGTTCCTGCCTGGTAGTAGGTTAATAAGTTATTTTAGGAATTTGCAGTAACTCTTTCGAGACACAAGGATACAGTGTGGCAGTAACTTAATGCTATCTCAGCTGCTTAAACCAACTTAAACAATATCTCATCTAAGATGTTATGCACCATTATTCATTCATGCAGCCTAAAAGGAATCAAGCTTTTACAATATGACAGCTGCAGAAAAGAGCTCTGACACTTGTCTCCCATTTGGCAGGCCGTTTCTTCATTTTCTTGAAAAAGACTGAGATTGACAAATGCCACACACAGACATATACAGCATATGGCATGATAATTACCTGCTCAGCTATAAAAAATGTGAAATATTCCAAATATATGTGATTTCATCACAATTTCTATCATTTCCCCATATATTAATCATTTACAAAACTAGTTTTTAGCTTAAAATTTAAAGTAGCGCCAATTAAGTCATGTGGGCTGTTACCTTGGATATATTTGGCATGTTGCATTTAGAGAATTCTGTTATAAAATGCATATACTTTTTTTTTAATGATGTCTTTTTTTCATAAAGACCACAAAAGTTATATCTGTATTCTCATTTTCATAACAATTTTGTAGGCTCATAGGCATGTATGTGTGCATGCACGTGCATGTGTGTGTATGTTTGTGTTATAAATATACATAGATAAACACATATAGATTTCCACATCTAAGTCTGTTCATTTTAAAAGTAAACATTTTATTCTAGAATTGTATGTGTGTATATATATATTTACATATATTTATATACATATATGCTGAAATTATGTGTTTTAAATTATTTTTTACAAAGTGAACACATCTGTTTAACCACCATCTAGACCAATAAATAATGTATTGCCCCAACCTAGAAACCCCCTCATATAACTTTTCTACTATTTTCTTGCCTTGCAAAGCCTAACCACTAGTATAACTTCAATCAATACAGATTAACTTTGACTATATTTAAACTTTATAAAAAAGTTCTAAGTATGCACTCTTCTATGTCAGTCTTCTTTCACGGAACATTATGTTTATAAATTTATCTCAAGTTGTTGCAAGTATTTTGTTCATTTTCATAAATGTGTCGTATTCCATGATATAGATATAACATAATTTATTTACCCATTCTATAGTTAATTTACCACCCATCTGTCAGTTTATGGTACTGGGTGGCTTGCATGTTGCTATGAAGCTGGAAGCTATGCCACCAGCATCTGAAGTACTAGCAGGGTGACCCACTGCAGGCAGGTTTCAGTGGAGCTTCCAGACTAAGATGAACTAGAAGAAAAGGCCTGGCAATCTATTTCTGAAAAATAGCTAAGGAAACTCTTATGGATCACAACAGAACATTGTCTGACTTGCTTATTTTGGACGAATCCTCAGCAGGAATCAATTGCTAAAGGAAGACAACATGTTTGGTGAAGTAGAGGGTCTATGAGGGTGATAGAGGCCCTCTGTGAGATGGATTGACAAAGCAGCCACAGTGATGGACTTGAACATTACTGCAATCCTGAATATGATGCTGACTGGGCAGCGTTTGGTTGTATTGTACATAGAGTTGCTATGAGTCAGAATCGACTCAACTGCAGCTATCTTACCTATTTGTCTACAGTTAATAGACACTTGAGGCATTTACCATTTTGGATGATAACAAATAATGTTGCAATGAATATTCACGTATAAATAAATCTTCTGAAGAATACTTACATATGTATGTATTTGGAGGGATACATACTATAATATAGGGTCGCTATGAGTCGGAATCGACTTCGACGGCACTGGGTTTTTTTTTTTTTTTTATACTATAATAGAGTCTGACTCCATTTTTTATATTTGCTGACAGCTTTCAAGTCCCACCACTCCGTCTTGCCTTCTTGTCCCACATCAGGAAAAGCTAATAAAAAAACCTGCATATTTCCTCCTTTGGGGCCAACAGTAAGTTCAAATCATGCCAAGTCTCAGCCCAGCAATTGGGTTTCTCAGGGAGTTTGGATGTGTCTATGGAGCTACCATGACCTTATACAGGTTATGCTGGCTTCCCCAGTATTGCAATCGTCACTCTTAACTTTTATGATTTCCCCCCTTGATTTGAAATTTAAAACAGCTTTCGTCATCATACAATTAGATTGATTTAAAAAAAAAAAAAACCGCCGTTGAGTCCATACCAACTCATGGTGACCTTATAGGACAGAAGAACTGCCCTAGAGAGTTTCCAAGGAGCACCTGGACGATTGGAACTGCCGACTCTTGATTAGCAGTCATAGCACTTAACCACTAGGCCACCACGGTTTCCATCAGTCCCTTAAAATTACCTCAATCCTTCATTTACTCAAGGATTTTTTTATTGACATATACTTTGTCATACTTACATATGACACAATTTTAGACATTGGAAATAAAGAGAGAGAAAGAAAATAAAAAACAAACTACAACAATCCTCCCTGTCCTCACTGAAATAACATTCTATTCGGACATTTATCAAGTACTAAAGAAATAAGTAAATACAGCATGCTACAGAGTGTTAAGTGCCAAGGAGAAAGACAAAACCAGAAAAGACAATAGGAAGGACTAGAGTTGGACAGAAACCTTATCACCAGGGTAAACAATGAAAGCTTCTCTGAGTGGTGACAAATGAGTAGAGAATTGAAGGACGGGAAGGTGTTGAGCCATGCAGAGCTCTTGAGGAAGAGTGTCAGAGGCTGGGGAAATTATGTGTGAAAAGTTCTAACACAGATATCTGGGCTTTTTTAGTAAAAGCAAGGCGGCTAGTGTGGCTGAAGAAGAGTAGAATGTTGGAGAACATGAGGACAGAGAGGTAAAGAAGTAGAACACAGACCAAGAAGAGTCGGTGGCTGTTACTAAGAGCAATTTGAAATCTGGTATGAAGTTTTAAGCAGTGAAGTGACATGATCTGACTTAAAGTTTAATGGAATCACTCTGAATCTTGTGTTGAGAATCCTGTATTGAATGGGGAGGAGATGTTGAAAGCAAGTAACAACATTCCAACATTTGCATGGTGTAGTGTGTTGCTGTTGTGTGCCGTCGAGTCCATTCCAACTAATAGTGACTATACAGGATAGAGTAGAACTTCCTCGGAGGGTTTCTTAGGCTGTAATCTTTATGGGAGGAGGTCACCAGGTCTTTTCTCCTATGGAGCCATTGGTGGGTTCAAACTAATGACCTTTTGGTTAGCAGCCACGCACTTAACCATTGCTGCTGCAATAATGATGTGAAATATTAGTGGTGATAGCTGAGATTGGAGAACTGGAAGACTCCAGAGATATTTTCAGAGTAGTATTATCAGTCTTGCTGGTTAACTGGATATAAAGAATGAAAATAAATAAATAAATAAAAGAGAGAGAAAGGTGTCAAAGGTAACTCCAATGTTTTGGCTGAAGCAACCAGAAAAGCTCAGTTGCCTCTTACTGAGATGGGGATGTCTGTGAGAGGGCCAGGTTTAGGAAGGAAAAAAGAACTTATAGAACATGACTTTGAATATATAAATAACCGATCTGTTTATGAGGTCCAACCTTTAAGGGAGGAGGGAGGGGGGACAAATTTTCCCACAGAAAATTTTAGGAAAACAGTCACATATTTTCTATGTTTTCTGAATTACTTCAACTAATGGAGAAAATTTCTTAAGCCTCAATGAAATAAACACTTGTAATACAGAATATGGTTTCTAAATATAAACAAAAAAGTCACATATCTAAAAGGATTTTTTTTTATCTTTCTGATGAGTAGAATAAAGAATCGACATATTAATTTTAGAATTCTAATGGGGCATTGGCTCCTATAAAAATGGGAGGTCACTCTCAAACATTCAAATAAAGCAGAATGGAAAGTATTGAGTCCTTGTAATAGGAGTTACTGGTTATCAGTTATTACAAAACCTGAAAATCACTTTGAGCATGCCAGGCCCAAAGGTATTGCATTTAGGGACTTTTTTTTTTTTTTTACCAATATTCATGAGTTAAACTTAAAGCTTTATTGGAACCAGAGAAAAGATAATAAAGTAATAAGCTACAGATGGTGATGTAGAATGCAATCATTTCAAAAGCCAGAGATTTCATCATCAAACTAGTTTCTCATTCCTGGTAAGTTTTTAGTAATGCTTCGTAAATCCTTCTCATTTTAGGCAAATGCGCTAACTTAAAAAATCATATATATATATATATATATATATATATATATATATATATATCCCATTGCCCTAGAGTCGATTCCGACTCATAGAGACCCTGTAGGACAGAGTAGAACTGCTCCATACAGTTTCCAAGGAGCGCCTGGTGGATTTGAATTGCCTGCCTTTTGGTTAGCAGCAATAGCACTTAACCACTACGCCACCAGGGTATCCTATGTATATATGTAAAATAATTGGAAAATACATCAGACTTGAGGTCCTGCTTAAATATAAACCCTAGAACTTCAGAAGAGACTTGAGAGAGACCTTGTAAAGTTCATGGGTGAAATAATTGTCTGCATACTGTTCTGTTTCTATTACGGAAACAGAAGTCAGTGAAGTACATTAAGACGATGAGAAGACAACATCTTGCTTCCTCCAGTTCTAGATAAATATAGCACACTAACATTTGCATGGTACACTGTAGTTTACAAAGTGCTGCCACATACCTTAGCTCACTTGGTTTTACATCTTAGATTCAAAGAACACACTTTAAATAGCAATCGCTATTTCAAGGAAAATATAAACATTGGCAGAACACACAAGTGTAACCAGTCTTTGTTCAGTTCTGTACTTAGGTTAGAACTGGCCTATAATTTGTAGCATCTCTTTGCAGAATTTTATTTTTAGGGGTTCCACATATACCTTAAGCCCAAGCAATAATCTGTCCCTTTAAACCATCTCCCTCTTTGTCATCTAAAGAGTCCTTTCTTTGTGAAAACACCAGTTCATGACCATGATATAACATATGAAATAATTAAAACATTCTTTCTCCTACTCTTCTATCTTGTACTTAAAATCTTAGCAACTACACAAGGCAAGAAAGTAAAGTAAATACTGTTCATCTTAATCTATACATCTTATTTGGGAGAATCTTTCTACTTTTCACTCAATTCTGTCCTCCAAATATATGGGAACTACCTCTATTTTCAACCTTGTCCTTCCTGCTGAAAAAAAAAGCTTTATGATTTCAATCTTCTACCACTAATATCTACATCTTCCCATGCCACTCTCAATCCTTAATCCATACTTTTAGCCCTAAGATTCACAACAAATAAAAAAAAAAATGTAAAATAGTATTCATCTTAATGTGCACTGGTGTCAGATTATTATTACAGATAACAAATTAGAATTGTCCTCACACACAAAAAGGTGGGGCTAGGCTTCTAATGGTGAAACCAGGCATTAATGGAGACATATTTGGCAATATTACACATGCACACTCTTTTTTGATGAGAGGAAATACTGTATATATTCTTTTCGGCAAGTCAGAAGAAGCAAAAATAGACCAATGCACGCAGTTTATTAAATGCCAGTTTTGTGATAGATGTTAAAGCTACTTTGTCCTATAGGGTTGCTCTGCGCCAGAATCGACACATAACAACAAATCTTTACAAATCTGTTAGATAGAGATAATTATGGCCATTTAATAGACGAGGAAACTGAGGCTCACGTAGCTTAAGAACAGTGTCCACAGTTATAGAATCATACAGCTAATAAGTGGTAGAAACAGGTTTCTTACTAACCTAGTTTGTCAGACTACAAGGCCCATGCTCTTTCTTTTACAACAAAAACATATATTGATGGAATACACTTTTCTTTGTCATTTAATGCAGAAGTAGTAGTAGTATGTCTCAAAACAATGTGTATATAGGTTAGATTACCTAATTCATTGAACAAAACAACAAAGGGAAAATTGACGCTGATATTTGCCATGAATATGTTAACATAATGGCAAAGTTAAGAAATAGACTGCTTTCTAATTTTTTCCCCTTTGGATTTGTATGGCATAATAAAGTTTATTCAGTGTAGTGACAAATGTGACTTTTACTGAGCGTCTGCAGTGTGACACGCACCCCACTATGCCTTGGGGATAAAGAGATCAGTCAGAGGCACTGCTAGCCCTTCGTCCTCCAGCCCAAAGGGCATTCTGGTTGCTTCTCACTCACTGAGCTCCAGTCAGCAGATTCCTGGTACAGAAGGACCAGGAGCAGATCCAGATCGTGTGGGGCTTTAAGGCAACATAATTTTGTGGGAACTTTAAGAAGGAGAATGTAAAATTGTTAAAAGAAAATGGGATAAAATGGACAATGTGTATTGAGAATAAGGGAAAATAACACTACAGATTATAAACACTACAAATATCACAACACTGAGAGAAATACCATAACTTTCAGGCAGACCTCCAAAACATATTTTTATTACATTTTTCTGGCTGTAGTCTTCTGGATTGTTCTTCAGACAATGATTTTTCGATGTTTTTTATTGAGAGGATAAAAAGATAATTCCAGTCTTTTCTCTAGTGTTGTTGACTGAAACTTTTTTTATTATTGATACTTTAGAAACAATATTTCAGCTTCACATCTTGTAGTTGGGAAAACCACGTAAAACTGATAGAAAGTCTTCTTCATAAACATAAGATATCAGAACATTTGAAGTTTTCTTATGCAATGACTTAAGTACTCTTAGAATCGACAGCTCTCTAACTACTTTGACATCAGTGCTTCCTTAGACAGGCATATTTTGTTTTAAGCTATTTCATTGGTGTTTGTGTTTTGTATAAAATTAGCAAGAACATTTAAATACTTTTCTAATGTCTTCAGAGGTCACATTCCTTGTCACTAATTGGATTATCAAACAATCCAATAACATAGTCATTATTCCTACTAATAGTTATCTCTTTCTCTACATGAGTTACTGCATTTATACTAATATTATTTTTATTACAATTAGCTTTTTGACATCAGAATAATTTCTATGATTTTGTCACTCATCTTCATCAATTCTGTTTTATATTCCATTAATTTTTAATCTAAATATTCTCTCAGTTATTTAATAAAGAAATGTAGAGATGACAAAAGATGACACACTCATTATATCATTTGCGGAGTCTCTAATTTTTCACTTGTTTTATTGAAATCTCTCAAAATGTCTTTCCAAATTGCAATGAAAATGATGGTCCTTCATCATATAAACACTTAAATTTTTCTTATGTTATTTGTATTTGGGTTTATTTTCTGAATCTTGGATATTCTATTTCAGAGATTTTAAAATGTTGCTGTACCTATTTTGCCAGAATTGCACAACACATATTTAGAATCTGGCTTAGGGGAAGTTGAGTAGGGGATGTACTAAGTTTAGGTTTAGTGGGATGTATTTATGCGGTTGACAGTGATTTTAAGGCATGATGTAGGAATGGCTACCAGGACTATTCTTATCATCCACTGTGATAATTCACTGGGCCTCATGGCAGGAAACTGTGGAGACATCAGTTGTATGGCAATATGAGCACACCCTGCAGCCACTTCAACTCCACCAAACACGAAGGAATGTGTGATGGAGGGGATGTGAGGGTCAGTACTTCCCTAAGATCCAAGTAAGAAGTGCTCCTGTCCTAGGCCTCACACTTTGGAGGGCCCCTCATATCACAAATGCACACAGAGAACATTTATGTAAGAAATCATGGCAACACTCACTGGGGATCTGACATCCAGAGCTGATATAGTGCAACCCATAACTTTAAACATCCACTCTCAAGAGTTACACTATTGGGCCCTGGGGAAAGAGTTCTCCACATGTCTTGCCTTAAATTCTGCAGACAAAAGTCAATAGAGTCTGAATGCAATGAAGGTTTGTGTGGATAAAGCATTACTCCTTAGTTCAGGAAAGATTTGGGTATAGAAATAACTTAAGCAAGAGAAATTAATCGAATTGTCAAATCTTCCTTCAGTTATCAAGAATGGAATATGTTCTTGCATGAGACACCATTTCCCAGCAATGCTCCAGCATCAAATTTCTTTTTTCACTTTGTGTTTCAATCATGGTTCCAGAGGTACTCGTTGAGTAGTACAGTATGCACGGAGGTTGAAGATAATCTCACAATATTAAATAAGAGATGTTAATCTTCAAATTGTACATAAACAGGTCTACAGGTAGTATGTGTGAAGTGTTATATCCGTTCTTTACGTTGGCAATGAGATAGGCACTGAACGCCAGAGTTTCAAATAATTTTATAGTCTAAATATTTAGTTGATTTAACTAAATGTTCAAGAATATTAAACATTCAACTTGTTCAGCTTGATTAAAATAATTTTGTTTTACAATTTTGAAATGTATAGTTTACATTAATCATTTGATTTAAGAAATAAATTTGAATATTTTCAAAGAAACAATCTTAAATATGTAAAAATATTTATTCTTTAATTTTTATTTTTGAAAATAATAAATTTGATTTTTGTGTGTTTTAATACAATCACTTTTTTTAATCTTTAGATCACTATTGGCAATAGAACATATATTTTGTTAAAACCTAGATTTTAACAACACAGTGATTTTGCTAAGGAGTCCTGGTAGTGCAACGGTTAAGTGCTTGGCTGCTAACTGAAAAGGTGGCAGTTCACACTCATTCCGTGGGAGAAAGACCTGGCAATCTGCTCCTATAAAGATCCTAGAAAATCCTATGGAACAGTTCTACTCTGTCACATGGGGTCGATATAAGTGAGAATCGACTTGATGGCAGCAACAGCAACAATTTTGCAAAGATTAATATAAGTAAAATAAAATTGATGGAATATATAATAATTTGTAAATTATGAGTGTCTTATTTCATGACTCATCCTAACAACACTGGCCCATCTACAGAATAACCAAGTATGCCAAATAATATTAAATTTGGTCTCTTTGAAATTTTGCAGACTTTAAGTCATATAAAATCCATTGCTGTACACACATTTTTCAATTACTTTTTTATGAAGCTATAGTTTGACTTAAAATTTTTTAACATAATTCAAACTATGATTTATAACTATTAATATAGTAGATCTATGATACCCAGGCATTGTTTATATTCTTTCCCTTGAATCCTGAAAATGTTAGGGATAGATTAAGTGGAGGTGTTAAACAATTTAAATTAACATATCTTACTTTTTCAAATTCTATAGTCAACAGCAGTGGGTTTTGGGTTATAGCCCTCTTCAAGGTGGATGAGGAACCTGAATATTTAGCTTCATTTCCTTTAGGGTAACACTGCTACCTGTGCTGGTACTACAGGCAGAGATGAGGTGCCCTCATTCCCATTGGATGACCATATGGTGTCTGCTTAGTTTCTACTGTGTGGTCATTTACTCACAAAGTCATCATTACTACATATGCAGTGCACTAAATTTCCCAGGTGCGCAGTTCGAGTTTTAGCTGTACCACTTTCTATCAATACCTCCTTAAGCAACCTCCCTAGGTCTCCCTTTCTTGATATCTACAATGAAATGGTTAAATAAATCACTACATATTTCTTGGGTTGAAGAATTCCAATAACAATTGACTTAAAAAAAGATAGATATTTATCATTCTCTCTTGAAACAGATCTGGCAAGTGTTCAAGGTTGGCAGGCAGATATGCTCTACATATTCACTAAAGGATCAGGGTTCCTTCAACTATGTTGTAACTCTAACCCTAGGCGTCTGTGTGGCATGCACAGTGAAAGGTGCATTCTGCTGAGAGAAAAAGAAAGATAATTTGAAGGAGGCACACACACAGTCTTAAGGCATTGGCTGATGGGTGGCACTCATCCTTCTGATCTCATTCCATTGGCAAGAACTCAGCCATGCCTAAATTTAAACTTGACACTTTTAGCAAAAGTAGTATGGCTGGTCAGAGATGTGCTTGGCCATAATTCCATTTCTGTGGCTGAAGGGAGATTAGATTATGATAGACAGTTAATATCTTCAATAATTCCTAAGTAGTCTCCAAATGGTGAAATTAATATTTTTTTGCCTTAGAATTCTTATCATTTCATACCTTTGTCAAAACATATCTAAAATGTTAATAACATTAATACATGGTAGTCTCATCTTGTATTGAATCTTTATAGTCATAGGTGCTATTTCCCAAGGAGTTATACAGAGCATCTGTGCCTCTCTAAATATCCCCTAAATATTAGAAACAGAATCTTCTGTTGTTATATAGCAGCCCTTCCTCAAGTCTGACGTGGAACAATGATAGGTGGAGTGAGTTAAGTGCTTACTGATAAAGCTTAGGAAAACTGTTTTTTTTTTTTTCTTTTAAACCAGTTCACTTCACAAATGTTTCTAGAGACAGTTGTTTGGTTTCAACACCATATTTTATCATTCTGCAGGCTGATATTTTGACCATCTAAACTCATTTCTTACACTTTTTCAACTGTGATAATTTGTACTATACTCTTTGGATCACATTTCCGTCTGCAACTTTCAACTCTCTATTTAAAAAATTAGGTCTAGACACTGCATGTATGAAAGCCTCTAGTCTCTCTTTTCTAATGCATGAAAAGATCAAGAAGACTGAGAACTACATGCTAATTATGCTGAAAGCCTTTTTAAGGACTGTACATTTCTAGACTAATGGACTCAAGTACACAAAATTATTCCCTTGGGAAAATTCACACGCAGAATAGTGGCTTGATTTTTTTTTGTAATTAATTCATCTCGAGTTAAAGAAAATTTTAGCTCCTTTTGGCTAATTAGTGTAATTTGTTTACCATTACTTATGTTACATTGATTTGCTCATAATAACATATCCATAATACAGTAAAAAATCTACATTATATTGTCAAAATTCAACTGTAAATTCTCACTGGGAGGTGTGGAATCCCTAGAACCATCACAGAAAATAACATCACTATTTTCACCTTATCTTTGCCAAATTTTTTGTTGTTTTATTCTACCTTTAAGTTACGCTTTTTATAGCATCTCTCCCTCTCTCTTTTTTTTTTTTTAATATATGCAGAAAGAGAAGAAAAAAATTAAATACATCTCCAAAGGTCAGGAGGATAATTATAGTTTGAGCAAAATACTTTAGGGTAGATGTCTAAGGTCGTGAAAGGGCTACTCCAAGCTATTTAAACTCTAATGCAGTAGCTCTCAGAGTGTAGTCCCAGCAGCATCAGCATCACCTGGGAACCCGTTAAAAATGCAAATTCTCCAGCCCCATTCCAGACTTACAGAATCAGAACCTTTGGAATTAGAACCCAGCAATCAGTATTTTAACAAGCTCCTTCCCCGACACCCCTCCAGGTGCCTCCGATGTACACTAAAGTTTGAAAACCACTTTTCTAATGAGTTCCACATTTGAAGTCCGTTTTATACGCTGAGGAGAGATTATGGGGTAAATTATTCCTAATAAGTTGTTTGTCCAAAAGATTCCTTGCACACATGAATATCTCAAGTGAGGATTCTGCCCCCCCCCCCTTCTCCCGGTTAAGTACACGTTAGGTAACTCTTTGAAACAAGACAGAGATGATCAAAATATGATTTCATGACTTTCTAATAAAACTAGCTTCAACTATTTTATATTAAACAATAGAACAACCTCTCAATCAATCTTGCACATCTTTAAGTAAATATCTTAACAAAAGCACAAAATACTTGAAAAGTAATTTGGGGGATAATTACTTTTGCATCAGAAAAGACTTTAAAATAGATGTCAACTATCATCATCACCAATTTTAATGCATTTTACAGATAATAAAAATTACTAGAAATAAGGCCTTCCTATTTTTTTTAATTTAACTTCCATAAGTAAAACATGTCTAACAACCCACTTTCATCCTAGATCCTGACTTACAATATTTTCCAACAGTGAACTCCAGGTTTCTCTGGGAAGATTATTATTGCCAACAGAGTTGATTTGTATGGTATTTTTAAAATATATTTTCCCATGTGCATGTAAAAGAGTAGAATTAAGCAGAAATATCACAATTAGTCATTAATTGAACAGCTCTTGACATTTGGTATGATGTTTGAAGGAAGAAAGGTTCAACCTTATCTTACAAGACTTCTGAATCATAGGTACCTACCTTGGAGTCTTTGTGGCACAACAGTTCAGCATTCAGCTGCTAACCAAAAGGCTGGTGGTTCTAATCTACCCTGCAGCTCCATGGGAGGAAAACCTGGTGATCTTCCCCTGCAAAGGCTACGGCCTAGAAAACTCTATTGGGTAGTTCCACTCTGTCACATGGGGAACTATGAATCTAAAGTCGACTCCGTACCTAAAAACAACAATCCTGGACCATAAGCTATGTTTTTTCCCCTTTATGATATGTATTTAAATCCCTTTTAACAGAAGCAACACAAAGAAGAAAAGGAAGTTTGGGCAACCATTTAATATTTAAAAAGAAAAATTTTAAAAATTGCTAAAGTTAAAGCAAAAAATAAAAAACAGATAGCTATATCAATAGGGATACTATCGATGACATTGCAACCCTTTAAACAAAGTGCAGGTATAGAGACTGAGAATTTTAGGTAATCAACTCTCAGTTTTTTAGTTGTTTATATTAAAGTGGGACCAAGGTCTACATTGAACACAGAGAAGATTAGCAGATGAAGGCAATAGAAGAGGCAGATCTAGAGAAGAACCAAGAAAAACAAACAAACAAACATTTAGCTTAGCCATTCTTTGATCAAGATTTCATTGTCATATTTATTTTAATTTTTATTGTGCTTTAAGTGAAAGTTTACAAATCGAGTCAGTCTCTCATATAAAAATTTATACTCCGAGTTGCTTGCCCCCTAATGAGACAGAACACTCCTGCTCTCCACCTTCTGTTTCCATGTCCATTCAGCCAGCTTCTGTTCCCCTCTGCCTTCTCATCTCCCCTCCAGACAGGAGCTGCCCACATAGCCTCATGTGTCTACTTGATCCAAGAAGCTCACTCCTTACCAGCATCATTTTCTATCTTATAGTCCAGTCCAATCCCTGTTTGAAGAGTTGGCTTTGGGAACGGTTCCTGTCTTGGGCTAACAGAAGGGTTGGGGACCATGACCCCTGGGGTCCTTCTAGTCTCAGTCACACCATTAAGTCTGGTCTTTTTACGAGAATTTGAGGTCTGCATCCCACTGCTTTCCTGTTCCTTCAGGGATTCTCTGCTGTGTTCCTTGTCAGGGCACTCATAAGTTGTAGCTGGGTACCACCTAGTTCTTCTGGTTTCAGGCTGATGTAGTCTCTGATTTATGTGGCCCTTTCTGTCACTTGGGCTCATAATTACCTTGTGTCTTTGGTGTTCTTCATTCTCCTTTGCTCCAGGTGGGTTGAGACCAGTTGATGCATCGTAGATGGTCACTTGCTAGAGTTTAAGACCCCAGATGCCACCTCCAAAGTGGGATGCAGAATGTTTTCTTAACAGATTTTATTATACCAATTGACGTAGATGTCCCCTGAAACCATGGTCCCCCAAAAATGTTATATTTTTTTATTCAACAAATACTTAGTGAATGTCTACAATGTGGTAGTCACATATCTTCATTAAGTGATCAGAAAAAATATTCTACAGTCTGGTGTCGGGTATGGATATGTTTATGTATATTTGTGTTTGTGTGTGTATTTGTTACACTTAGTTAACTTTTTTTTTTTTTTAGGTGTATTTGTTACACTTAGTTAACTTTAAACTGCTGTGTATCATAGCTTGGCTATGATGATTATACTTACTTCATTTTTTAAAATAAGTATTGTAAGGGCATGAACCTCTTCCAATCAACAGTTTCAGTTAAAAACTAATGGATACTTGAAATAATACCTCTAGGTAATCAGCAACATTTAGAGGCATTTGTCTAAACAGAGATCTCCTCTTGTTTTAGTTTTCAATCCCTTACAATTCCCAAACTTCTCTGTTTACATGTTGTCTTCTTTCCTGATCAGAAAGGAAAATCAATGGTGCCACATAACAGTGAAAAATCAAAAGTCACATGAATGAGACTTGTTGTTGTTGTTAGGTTCCAACTCATAGAGACCCTATTTACAACAGAACAAAACACTGTCTGGTCCTGTACCATCCTCAGAGTTGTTGTTATGGTTACGCCCATTGTTGCAGCCACTGAGTCAAAGCATCTTGTTAAGGGTTTTCCTCTGTTTTGCTGTCCTTCTACTTTATCAAGCATAATGTCCTTCTCCAGGTACTAATCCCTCCTGATAACATATCCAAAGTACGTGAGACGAAGTCTCACCATCCTAACTTCTAAGGAGAATTCTGGCTGTACTTCTTCAGAGATAGATTTGTTCATTCTTCTGGCAGTACATGGCATATTCAATATTCTTCACCAACGTCTTAATTCAAAGGCATCAATTCTTCTTCAGTCTTCTTCATTTATTGTCCAGCTTTCACATGTATATGAAGTGATTGAGAACACCATGGCTTGGCTCAGGTGCACCTTAGTCCTCAAAATGACATCTTTGTGTTTCAATACTTTAAAGAGGTTTTTTGCAGCAGATTTGCCCAATGCAGTGTATCTCTCGATTTCTTGACTGCTGCTTCCATGGTGTTGATTTTGGATCCCAGTAAAATGAACTCCTTGACAACTTCAATCTCTTCTCCATTTACCATGATGTTGCTTATTGGTCCAGTTGTGGGGATTTTTATTTCTTTATATTAAGGTGTAACCCATACTGAAGGCTGTAGTCTTTGATCTTCATCAGTAAGTGCATCAAGTCCTCTTTAATTTCAGCAAGCAAGGTTGTGTCATCTGCATATTGCTGGTTGTTAGTGAGTCTTCCTCCAATCCTGATGCCTCCGAAGATATGATTCCTTGATAAGGAATAATGAAGAAAAGGACTAAGCTTGATGTAGCTCCATTTGGGGTGGGCTACTTATCTTTCACATGTGATATTATTTAAAAAAATAAGTAAAGAATCCACTCTTTGTTGAAGTCTTTAGCTATTTTAGGATTGTCTCCAGAACTATTGAATGATAGGGTACACTTACATGTACGGGCGGGTTTGCATTGTCAATCATCAAAAGAGGCTACTTGTGAGACAAGATGGGAGAAATTTAGGAGACACTCGTTAGACTTGGAAGAGGAGAAAACTTTCTATTTTCTCCATTATGTGGGGAATTGAGGAATATTTTGTATCCAGGTCAGGGAGCAGTGATGGAAAAAAATTAGTATTTCATCTCTTGAAGCCAGAAAGGGACAAAGATATTGCAGATGGAAACCCTTTTATTAGGAGAACCAAAAGTAGCAGCATAAGAATATTTGGGGACTTCAAGAAACTGCAAAGCTTACCTGAAAGGAATTGTTACAACAATGGACTCAAACATACTAACAATCAGGAAAATGGTGAAGGACCTGGCAACGCTTTCTGCTTTTATACATGGGGCCACCATGGTTGGAATTGACTCGACCGCAACTAACGCCAACAACAAACCTAGAAGGAAATGCTAACTTTTGACAATAAGCTGCTTTCTACAAGAAAATATATTACTGATTATAAACTTCTTGAACAAAAAAAAAATTTTTTTTTTTTTCTTGAATAAGATACTCTTAAATATCCTATAAGAAAATAAGGAGTAAGCCTCTACGAAACTGAAAGTATTCTTTGGGCATGTCGAGAACAAGCACTTGCATATTTCACCACTGGTTTACTTAGCATCTGTCCCCAAAATGGAAACCCTGGTGGTAGTGGCTAAGAGCTATGGCTGCTAACCAAAAGTTGGGAGTTCAAATCCACTAGGTGCTCCTTCGAAACTCTATGAGACAGTTCTACTTTGTCCTGTAAGGTTGCTGTGTATTGGAATCGACTTGATGGCAATGGGCTTGGTTTTTGAGTTTTTTTTTTTATCTCCAAAATGCCATGTTTTCTTAAACATTTGATGGCAATTTGCTTTTAGACTATTAGAGAACATTAGAGGTTCTGTGAGGAATTATAATGGAGATCAACAGTAAACAATATCTTTTTATATGTCCATTTTCCACCAGAACCAATAAGCACACAGTTTTTGACTCAAACAATATACATTTGTTCTTGCTGCTTTATGTGGATAGGTAGAAGTACGATAATAAACACAATAAAGAATAAAATACTAAGCTGAAATCAGTTGTTTTTACATATAATTTTACTAAGTTATCAATATATGACTTCAACAAAAATTATGATGGCTATGACATAGGTTGCTTCAAGATCAAATGTGAAAATATATGTAAAATCCCACACACATTACAAATCGTATGTACAAATAAATCTACAAATGAGAACACCTGAAAATGAATGAAAAAATAAATCAAGAACCATTTTAAATTACAGTTGCAAAACCAAATTTCGTCTAATCTTCAGCTTAATTTATAGATAACTTGGCTTAAGACTGGCATGTATTAACCTGTTGGTTCAATCTTTAGAAATTAATATAATTTAATTCTTAATTTCTTTTAAAACAAAGTGATAAAAAATGTGTAAATTTGCTCCTATGAGACCAGCCACGGAAACCCTGGTAGAACAGTGGTTAAGAGCTACCGCTGCTAACCAAAAGGTTGGCAGTTCGAATCCACCAGGCACTCCTTGGAAACCCTATGGGGCAGTTCTACTCTGTCTTTTAGGGCCACTATGAGTCAGAATCGACTCAAGGGCAATGGGTTTGGCTTTGTTTTTTTTTGTTTTTTTTTTTTGAGACCGACCACAACTTTTAAAATGTTTTATTGTGAAATAGATCAGAAATACAGAAAATCATAAGCCATAAAAATATTTATAAGACAAAATATTCAAATAATCATCACTCAAGATTAGTAAAAGAATTTTGCAAACATTCCAAGAGTCCTTTGTGTGCCCCTTTCTAACCACACCCTCTTCTTCTCTTCAAGGTTAAATATTACCCTGACTTTTGAGACATTTTTCCTTGTTTTTCTTTAAATTTAACCAACTATGTATATGCAGCTCTTAATAGCCTGTAACCCGTTGCTGTCGAGTAGATTCCCACTAATAGCGACTCTATAGGACAGAATAGAACTGCCCCACAGGGTTTCCAAGGAACGGCTGGTAGATTCAAACTGCCAACCTTTTGGTTAGCAGCAAACACTTAACCAGTTTGCCACCACAGCCCCATGCAGCGCTTAATAATACCTTTTAATTTTACTCATTTTTAAAAAATTTTATATAAATGAATATGTACTATATCTTCTTTTGTGGCTTGCTCCTTTGGCTGAATATGTCCTTTGTGAGAGTCATCCATGTGATTGTACCTATAGTAGTTTAATTTTTTTCATTGCTTAGTTATATTTCTTTGTGTGAATATTGAACAATTTATTTAACCATTTTATTATTAACAGACATTTCAGTTGTTTCCATTGTTCAACTCTTATAAAAAAAAATACTGCTGTGATAATGCTTGTAATGTATGTATTCTACTGTACAGGCAGGTAAAAGAGTTTTTTCTAAGTTAACTTGCTTTGGAATTTCTGATTTATGAGGTATATGCATCTCCAGCTTTTTTAGATTTGCTGAATTATTTTATACTTTCTGTTGCTGCATATCCTCAACAAAATGAAGTAATTCTGGGCTTTTTGTTTTTGATTTTGACCAATCTGGTGAGTGTGCATTGGCGTATTATTGTGGTTTTCACTTGCAGTCTGTTAACAATGGAATTGATCACATTTTCAAAGGTTTATTTGACATTTAGATTTTCTCTTTTCAAATATTTTCTCTTTTTCTTTTAGGCCATTTTTTTTTTCTCTTTTCTTTTTGCTTTGATCTTTATGCATTCTAGATAGCCAGTTCTCTGTTGACAATATGTGCCAACAACTTCTTCTTCTTTGTGGCCTCTCATTTTATTCTTTTTTTATCTTTTGTTAAACAGAATTTCTTCATTTGAATTCTGTTGAACTTTCCAGTTTCTCCCTTTATATTAAGTTACTGTTTCTCGTGTCCAGTTTAGGGGATCCTTTATCACTCCCACATCATATTTATATTCATCTCTATTATTCCCTAAAATTTTATAGTGTTCTTCTCCTTATTTACGTCTTTAAACAATATAGAATTCATGTTTACATTAATTTTGATATTCCCATACAATTATTATTTTTTAAAAATATTTCCAGAATAGTTTATTAAGAATCTGACTCCCAACATCTCTGAAAAGCCACCTGTTATCTATCAAGTGTTCGTATACATATATGCATCTCTATCTGTACTCTTTATTCTAGTCCATCATTTATATCCATATCTAAAAGTATATCTATATCAATCCTTGTACTATTACCATAACGCCTTAAATACTAAAGCTTTAAAAATTGTGACGCCTAGTATGGCAAGTCCACTCAAGTTGTTGCTCTTCTTTAAGTGTTTCTTGGCTATTATTGACTCTTTGTACTTTTTTAAAATGTATGGCCTATACTTTTGATGGGAATTATGAAAAGTAAGATTGCTTATAAGGGAAAATTTTTTGTCAACTTTGATGTTCTTAGCTCCTTCAATCAATCATGTGTTTCTCTGTGTCTGTTTCTTTCATTTGGTCAATCATTTCTTCATTCATTCATTCCACACTTATTTTTTCTTTTGATAAATAGGCACTACAGATTTGTCAATGTGCAGTAGAAACTTGGCCACTGTGCTCAGCGATTTCAAAATCACTCCAATGATGTTATGTAGTTCTCTTATGTTGGCACAAAAAAATATTTTCTAAATGTGGTTAAGAATTATTTCAGAAGCATGTCACAACCATTTATTCTGATACTAATCCATGCATAACAACTGACTGCTCTCAAAACAAGCACAGTAGATACAGAAGGGAGGGCAAAGCAATTAGAAGACAGAAAAAAAAACAATTCCTTTCACAAAGGTTATATGTGTATATTTGCATGCATATGTGTGTGTGTGTGTGTGTGTGTGTGTGTTCAAGCAGCCAATATCACTGAAAATCCAGGGTTAGCATCTAAAAATGTATGGCAGTGTTAAGGCATTTAAACATAATAAAAAATAATTTTAGAATTAAAAAAAAGTTTTACATTTAGTTGATTAGCTGTAGAACATCAAAAATCAGATATTATTGGTAAATCTAAAAAAATTCATTTATTCACCCATTAATTCAACAAATATCAATTGAGTATCCACTATGAGCCACGTACTGTTTTAGGCATTGGGGATATAGAACTATCCAAAGCAAAAATCTTACTCCATTGCTTGCCTTCAGACATCTAAGGCTAAAAATAATCACAAGAAATATTTGTTGAAATCATGCTAGTTATCCATGTATGTATTTTCATTTACTCTTCACACCACCACACCAACAAAGGTGTTGGTCCTTTATGCTAGAAATGAGGAAGAAAGATTGAAAGAGGTGGGAGCTTCCACCTAAGATTATCTGTGCGTGTGTGTGTGCGCGTGTGTGTTTGCACGTGTGTATGTGAGAGAGACAGAGATAGAAAGACAAAGAGAAAAAGAAAGGAAGGGATGTGTTCTAGCTGAAAGTAAGATTTTTGTTACTATTTTAAAGAAAGTTCAAAATAGTAAATTTGTCATCAATTTATATTACCTAAGATTGGGAACATGAGTTTACCTCTAAAGCTGACTGTCCCTTTGTGCTGGGAAGCTACCACTGTAGGCCTTATACACTATGCAAGTAGAAATTGTTTTTGGAGAAAAATCTAAAAGCACTAAACAAAGACTTCTGACTGAAAGTTATCTGTTCTGTTTTCTAAGTGTAAATTGAGTGTGTCTATTTATCTTTACTCTTACTACCAATTACTGCAGTGCTACTTCTAGGAGCTAAGATTAAACGTTCCTAAGTGCAGGGCATTTTGCTATGGCTTTAGTAAAATGCCTCAGTTAATCATGACACTATCCATTCCCCGTTACTATTGGCATTGTATACACAAAGAAGCCAAAGCTCAGAGGAGTTTCAGTTCATCATTAGTCATACTACTTATAAGTAGGAGAGCTGGAAACTGATGATATTAACTAAGATATCATGTGAATGGTCTTCTTAGAAAACTATTGTTATTTTTTTTTTTTACTAGCTACTTATTAACATTTTCTTTTACCCATACATTGTTGCCTTTTTTTTTTTTTTTAAAAAAAAAAAAAGGATATGGACATGTGTGCTCTGGTCCAAGCATTTGTCCACAGAAAAATGGGCACAGAAATCTTGAAAACTTCAGCAAACATGTCCAAGTCTAATTTTCTTTTCAGTTACTGAAGAAGGGACTGAATGGAGTTTTGGTTGGGATTGCTATAAAAGCACAGCTCAGTCAGGATTATTGATGATACTTAAGCGCCAAAATCTTGTATGCCCACTCCCTATTGTACTATGAGGGAATTAAGGAATACAGTGTGGTCCAGTTAAGGGCAGAATAGCATTGCTTTCCCCTAGACGGTAGTGGAACCGGCAGGAGCCCTGAAAAGTTAAGCTGTGCTCGGTGGAGCAGAACTCTCCTAGTGGAGCATGGGAGAGACTGGAGAAAAGAAAGACCTTTTCCTGAGAAAGCATGAGATAGCACCATCACCATCGATAACACTCAGAAATTGCTAGAGGAACCCTTAGAAAGTATATATATATATATATATATATTTTTTTTTTTTTTTCTAGAACAGTTGATGGTAGCCTGATAGGTAAAAGGAGGTTCTGAATTCACAAAGCTTAGGTTCAAAATATTTCTTCTCCATTTATTATTTGTATACCATTAGACAAATTAATCTTTTTAAGAATCAGTGTCATAAACTCAAGACTATAGAAAATAGGAGTACTTCTGTGGACTCCTGGGAGACATATATGTCATGATTTTTTTACAGTGGTTTGCGTAAAGCCCAAAACAAATAAAGCACCCAAGAAAACTTGACTATTACTTTCATCATTACAAAATTGTGGGCAAGACAAAAATATTCCTTGCCTTGAAATCTTAGATTTAATTAGGGTTGTTGTTATTAGGTGCCATCAAGTCAGTTCCTACTCATAGCGACCCCACGTACAACAGAACAAAACACTGCCCAGCCCTGTGCCATCCTTACAATCATCGCTATGTTTAACCCCATTGTTGCAGCCTCTGTCAATCCATCTCGTTGATGTCCTTCTTCAGGGACTGGTCCCTCCATATTTAACTATAGTTAAATTTGTTTAATAATAATCAGTGAACTTGAAACCAGTTTCTTTTTTGTTGCCCTTACCTCCTACACCTTTACTCAGATTTAAGAAGTAAGTAGAAATGTGACCCACAGGATATTGGGAACATTGGAGAATGTTCTATACCATGGAGAAACTCTGGGGGTTCAGGGAATCCTTACATACTTGTAGATCAGGAATAGGCTACTTTGTGCTTAAAATCGCTCGAACACCAATGATCTTTCTTATCCTCTGTTCACCCTTACAAATATTTAAGGGCAAACCTGAAGGAATTAAAAAAAAAAATGGTTTATATTTCCAAGAATTTTGCTAACTTAAAATAACTTTTAACAAAAGGTCTATTGGAAAATCCCACTGACATTAAAGACTATTCTAAATTATTTGCCATCCTATAATACAACTCTTTTTCCTCATTTCAATCTATTATGTAACAGAAGAGAGAGAAAAATGAGAACAACCTCTCAAATGAACTAATATTACCTCATTTTCCCTGTGGGGGCTATAAGTGCATCAGCTAATCCTTTATAATTGGCATCTTTGAAGACCAAATTTTAAAAACATCTAGTTGCTAATGGAACTAAAGCTCATGGAACTTAAAAGAGAAACTAGGCACTAAACACTGGGGTCTTATACTTGAAAAGCCTGAAATGCCATTAAAAAATAAAACCAGTTTACATTCCCCTTCTAAAAGCAACCAAAAAATCAAACAAAACCCGTTGTTATCAAGTTGATTCTGACTCATAGCAACCCTATAGGTCAGAGTAGACCTGCCCCATAGGGTTTTCAAGGAGTGGCTGGTGGATTGAAACTGCTGACCTTTTGCTTAGCAGCCAAGCTCTTAACCACTGTACCACCGCAGCTCCTCTAAAAGCAGAGCACGTTGCTATTTTCTCTTCAAAGCATTTAAACTAAATACAACTACTCTTTTTCCAGCATATAATTTCAGTTTATAGTAAAAACTGGTGAAAGAAGCTAAAGAGGATATGTGAATACACAGGGTTCTGGGGAAAAAAAAGATCCTTTTTTCATTTATAAATTTGAAATCCATATCCTTTAAGTTGTAAAAAAGAAAAAGAGAAAGAGTGAACAAGTGTCTCAGGACACATGTGGACATAAGGTGGTCCCCGTGTCTGAGGAGCATCATGATTCTGTGCAGAGAGTGAAACAGAGAAACATATGCCGTTCAAAATGTAGAATCAGTTAGAGAAAAGCCCTCATCAGGAAGCAGAAACACCATGTGGATAGAATCTGTGTGAAGGTGACAACAACATAATTAACTGCAATTTCCAGCCCGAAGTTGAACAACGTAATCATCCTTCATCAGAATGTTCCAATTTAGGAAACAAGAAACTGAAACAAAACATAGCTTTTGTTAAGAAACGTCTAAAAAATAATTATTGGATAAAGACTCTTAAAAAGCTTGGTAACTGTCACAAAATCAGTAAATAAAATCTTTAGTAAAATTATACCAGAAATTAGCAAAATAAATGGCATACACCAAATTTGTTCAGGATAGCCATTGTGCTCTGTTGGGTAGATAATGACTGCCACCAATAGTTGAATTTGGTGCAATTTAGTGACTCTCCCAAAGACCTGACACCAGATCATATGTACACAAATCTCAGTCCAAATTCTTCCACTCCTACAGACACTTATTAAGTAATTGTTTATTAGCAAGTAAGCATAAAATCTTTCATACAAGCTCTTCTACAAGTGTATAAAGTCACTTATCTCTGTCCTTCAAAGTAAGGTGATCACACCTTGCATGATGCATCACTAACAGTAGCTATAATGATAATCCAGACACCTTAATAGTTAGCACTGTGACCCTGGAAATCTCCTTACATGCTTGGACACCAGGTCATTTAGGGATCAAGTCTTGGCCATTTTTATAAGGGTTCAGGTTACAAGCATTATGCATGCAGAATGCCCTTTAGAAGCAAGGATGGCGAGACTTCATCTCATGTACTTTGGGTATGTTATCAGGAGGGAATAGTCCCTGGAGAAGGACACCATGCTTGGTAAACTAGATCATTAAGAAAGAGGAAGGCCTCAATGAGAAAGATTGACACAGTGGCTGCAACAATGGGCTCAAGCATAAGAATGATTGTGAAGATGGTGCAGGACTGTGCAGTGTTTCCTTCTGTTGTCCATGGGGTCTCTGTGAGTCAGATCTGATGGCACCTAAGAACAACAACAGGCACTATCTTTACAAAATTCTAACTAATCCACATACATTTAATGCCACTCCTTTCACCAATGAAAGCCTATTTCTAGTCTATTATAAGTTTAACAAGCACCTAATCTCACCAGTGAAAACCTATTTCTAACATTCATTTTGCTGATTGGCAAAGCCTTTGGTATTGATCAAAGATAATGATAACAGAATAGCTTTTAGTAGCCCCTCTGGTGGGAAACCCTGGTGGTATAATGGTTAAGTGCTACAGCAGCTAACCAAGAGGTTGGCAGTTTGAATCCACCAGGCGCTCCTTGGAAACTCTATCAGGCAGTTCTACTCTGTCCTATAGGGTCACTATGAGTTGGAATCGACTCGACGGTAGTGGGTTTGGTTTTTGGTTTTTTGGCTGGTGGGAAAGCTTCCCGATTAGAATACCAGTGAGAATTCTTGATTAAACAAACAATTGTCCCTACAGTGCAGCATCACAATGTCTGTACTGAAAATTCTCAGATAAAAAATAACTAACAAATTATATACAAGTAACTAGCATGAGGGAAGAGGTCATATAAGCTATCAGAGGCAATAGATCGTTTTTTAACTGAAAAACTTGCCAAAATGTGTGTGTGTGTGTTAAGATTACTAGTGTTGGGTTGGGAAAAAGAATTGAGCATACCAAAAGATCTAAAACAGATTACATGGGAGTATATGATTTATAAAATCAGTTCCTTTAGATGTGTCAAGAGAAGGAAGATAGCTAGAGACTAACAGGTATGGTAATTAAAACTAAGCAAAGGTCATGTTCAACGGTGAAGAGGAAAAAAAAAATCTCTCTCCTCTCTTGGTTTATTCAAAAAAAAATTGATCTTTGAAGCAAATGGGTCAGAGGTTTTGGATCAAAGAGTGCTAAGCATGTAGTATGTTCTAGACTGCATTGAAAAACCAAGGTAGATTAATCATCAGGACTGACTGGTTTCCACCAGAGTTAGAAACAACCCAGAAGGCAGATTATTAAAGTTTTGCTCAGAATCAATGAATTTATCTTAACAAATATTCAATGAGATACAGAAAAGGTAAACAGTCAACTCAACTCTTGTCCACAAATGGTTCGTCAGAGGGTTTTGGTTATTCTTTCAAAATATTTGTTGGATAAATAAATATATTCAGAATGGGGTGAAGGACAACTAAATAACTGAAATAATCTATGTGATTCTAGTTTAACACATGAAAATAGATATAATAGAGGAAAAAGAGTTCAAGGAATGGCCAACTATAAGAGTTACAGAAATTTTAAAGGGAAGGAAAAAATAAAGGTATACACAGTTAAAAAATAATCCCCCATGCTACTTCTTCCGCTTGACACTACACACACACAGATGTAGCTAAACTGCCACTTCCTACATGAAGAGCTCCCCTTTCTTTACTTATTCATAGTGCTTTATGTACACTTATGGAATTTAGGCAGGGCTCTGTTTACACTGTTGTACTGTGATTCATTATCATACACGTCTAGATACTTCAGGAAGGAGCTAGAGCCTCTGAACCCATTGAATTTCTTGTTAATGACTGGCAATTACAGGATGCTGAGGCAAGAAATTACGAAACTCAGGCCTAGGCCAGTATCACTTATTGGCCCAACTAGGAAAAGAAATGATGAAAACTTGGCCAAAAAGCCTTTTATTTATTGAGAAGTACACATAACTATCTACGGCCATAAAAAAAAAAAAAAAAAAAAAATAGGGAATGCTATATTTCATTTATTGAATAAATAACCTTCCTGAGAGCATTTGGTTGTTAACATAGAGTAAAGCAAATTTCTTCTGATGGTTTATATCAAGTGGAAATTAGAAAAAATGGATAATCATTCTGTTTACCTGTTGTGAGTAAACATACATATTGCAAACCTAGACTATTTTTTCTGCCATTCTCTGTGGGGTCTTGTCGTAGGCTGGGTTCTCTAGAGAAGCAAAACCAGTGAAGCACACATATAAATATATAGAGAGAGATTTATCCACACAGCTGTGGAAGCTGCTAAGTCCCAAATCTATGAGTCAGGTTTAAGGCTGGAAGCTTCTCCTGATTCACATGGTTTCAGGGGCTGATGAACCCAAGATCAGCAGGTCAGGTAATAGGCTGTTGGCCCACGGAGCTGTGGAAGTTGACAAATACCAGAATCAGTAGTTAGACCGCAGGCTTCTGGCTCACAGGCTGTGGAAGCTAACAAATCCTAAGATCTGAAGTCAGGTGGAAGGCTGTTGACTCATGGGATTGTGGGAGCTGGTGAATTCCAAGATCTGCAGGTCAGGCGGCGAGCTCCTAGCTCATAACCCAAGAACCAGAGGTCAGAGGATGATGAGTCAGATGCACGATCCAGAGGAAGCAAGTGAGCTTTGCCAGAATGTCTATATATATCGGATGCAGGCCCCACAGCCAAGGAGACTCCCCTTACAACTGATTGGCTGATTGCAGCAGATCACACTATGGAGGATGACTACATTACTACATAACTGCCAAATTATTACATAACTTCCAAACAACTGAAAATCATGGTTCAGCCAATTTGACACACAAACTTAACCATCACAGTCTAACCATTGTCAACTTGGCACCTGTACACATCTCCTTAAACCACACACAGTCTCTAAATAAAGACAATTACAAAGTCATACTTGCACCTAACATGATAAAACTAACAAGTACACGTGAAAATTCACTAGCCCATTTATATCTTATATTTTATAAGGGAGGGACGAAACCCAAAATAATTGCTATATATATTAAAAAAAAATCAAACCCATTGCTGTGAAGTTGATTCTGACTCATACACACACACACACACACACGTACATATACACAAACATACATATATAATAAAACAAGGAAGAAATACTCATAACAATTACAGTCCTCATTTCAGCAGCAACTGGTCACATGGTCGTAACTGGTAATTAGAACTACCATCTTCCACCATCCATTCCATATTCCCTTTGCCCTCAGCAAGCACCTCAGCTGGCCATGGTTCTTTCCCTAGTTGAGTGATCCAAACCTTCATTCCCAAAGGGTCTGGGCTGTTAGTAGTCATGTCAGAATTGGGTTGCTGTAGTTTTTCATTGACTTTAATCACAGGGCATGGTAATAGTAAGAGACACACTGAGAGAGCTCCTGCATTCCAGACATACACTTTTTTACCTCCATTATGCAAAATAAATCTGATTTCCTCCTGTTAATCAGGGTCAATCACACCAGCCAATATGGTAACTCCCTTCTTTGCCTGTTGATCCAGAGGCATGAGAAGACCAAAGAGGCTGGGCAGCAATCTTAATTTTGAGTTCAGTGGAAACCATGTTGTTTCTCCAGGTGGGAGCATTCCTCCCCTTCGACTTAAAACTTCTAGACCAGCACAGCATTGGGTCATGGGGACAAGAAGCAAAAATTTTGCAAGTGGGTCCCATAGAGTAATAGGGAGTGGTGCCACTCCCATCTCCATTCTTGATTCCTGGAGCCATAAATTCTGGCTATGGGAGAAGGAGTATCATATATTGGACACTGGAGAGCATTGCCCGAACCCTACTGTTACTACTTAGCTGGTGCTGTAATTGTGTCTTTAGAAGGCCATTCCATTTTTCTATCAAGCCAGCTGCTTCAGGATGATGAGGAACATGGTAAGACCAGTGAATTCCATGAGCATGGATCCATTTCCATACTTCATTTCCCGGGAAGTCAGTCCCTTGATCCGAGGCGCTGCTATGTGGGATACCATCATGGTGGATAAGGCATTCTGTGAGTCCACGGACTGTAGTTTTGGCAGAGGCACTGCATGCAGGGAAGGCAAATCTGTGTCCAGAGTAAGTGTCTATCCCAGTAAGACTGAAACACTGAATTTTCCGTGATGGAAGCAGTACAAGGTATTTAACCTGCCACAGGTTGCTGGCTGATCACCTTGAGGAATGGTGCCATATCAGGGACTCAGTGCTTGTCTCTGCAGCTGGCAGGTTAGGCATTCAGCAGTGGCTTTTATAGCCAAGTCGGCCTTGGTCAGTAGAAGTCCCTGTTGGTGAGCCTACCCATAAACTCCATCCCTGCCACCATGACCACTTTGTTCATGAGCCCAATGGTCTATGATGGGACTGACTGTGGAAAGAGACTCACTGGCATCCACAGAACATGTCATCCTATCCACTTCATTGTTAAAATCCTCCTCTATTAAGGTTACTCTTTAATGAGTATTCACATGAGACACAAATAGCTTCACTTCTTTGGCCCATTCACAGAGGTCTATCCACATGCCTCTTCCCCAAATTCCTTGACACCAATTTTCCAATTATTTTCCTTCCAAGTCCCTCATCATCCAGCCAAACCATTGGTCACAGCCCATGAATCAGGATACAATCACACATCTGGCCATTTCACCGTCCAAGCAAAGTTAAAAACCAGATGCATTGCTCGAAGCTCTGCCATTGAAAGGATTTCCCTTTACCACTGTCCTTCAGGGAGGTCCCAGAAAGGGGTTGCAATGCTGCTGTTGTCCACTTTCGAGTGGCGCCTGCATATTGCACAGAACCGTCTGTAAATGAGGCTCGAGTTTTATCTTTCTCAGTCCAATTGTCATAAGGAACTACTTCTGAGGACATAGGTGCAGAATGTGAGAGGACAGGTAATGTGACTGGAGTGGAAAGCATAGGCCTTTAGGCCACTTCCTCATGCAATTTCCTTGTGCCTTCAGGTCCTGCTTGGGCCCAATGTGTATATGACTCCCATTTAAAGATGGACTGCTGCTGTGCACATCTAATTTTATGGCTCTGCAAGTCATACAACTTCAGGTTCATGATGGGCAGCTCAGGCCACATGACTAAGTAGCCAACACTGTAAGTTCATACTAGCCAGACTATTCTGATTACTGCTTGGACACCGCTATCTACTATGATAACCACACCACCTTGTCTTTGGCAGTTAAGTGCCACCACTTGTCCCCTATCACCACAGGGTCCAATCAGACCCATTGTAGTTAGTATCTTAATTCAATTAGAGGAGTTTCCACTGTCAGATCTGACTTACATAAAATAGCAATCATGGCAATCTTAAAGGCTACTGGGTCTCCATTCATAAATTTGTTCCTCACCATTGTGGTGAAAAGAGTGTCCAAATGGTGAAAAGTGTGCCCTCTGGGCACTCCATGAATTGGTCTGTGGATCGAACTTGATAAATCCACTTTGAAATGCCAGTTTCCCTTTGGATGCCTTCTTCTACAGTATCCCAAGGCATTTCAACTTGATTTAGTGTAGGCCACTGCTTAATTCACGCTTCAGTGACCAAACAAACTATTAGATCCTTTCTAATCTCAAGCTGAAACAAAGAACAAAGAACCTGTGCTTAGTAGGGCTGTATCAATAACCTCAGACTGACCCAACTTTATATTCCTTGCACCATCATCTGACACCCTGAATAGTCATTCCCACACTTATTTCCCAGGTTTCTGTTTGCACATATTACAAAAATCAAGGAGTTTTTTTGGAGTGTAGCATATGTTCTTCTGGGTCATATTTTTTACTTTACCTTTTTGGCCTTGAAGGGAATTAAGTCTAGTCATAGGTCAAGAAGCAAAAACATGCTGGGAGAGGGTCCTGGGAACACTCAGCAGTGTCTTGTAAGGTATCTGCCTCAGTGATGCCTCAGGCAATGACTCAGACAAAGGCTTTTCAGACACATCTGAGTTAATCTCATCAGATGGGCATAGAAGGGATAATCCTTTTACTGGGGAGGGTGACTTAGCAGATAGAATAATTTCTTCAGATGGGAGTAAAAGATCTGGTTCTGTTGGCAGGAGTGACTCAACGAAATTTAGAGGCTCAGTGTTCCAGCTTCCTGATTATTTGCCCATATTCCCCGTCCCAAATTTCAGGATCCATTTTTTTCCCAAACAATGCCCCAACTTTAGCTTCAGATCCCATTCGAGGTTGAGAATTCAACTGACATTGTAATTTAGCCACTCTTACGATAAGACTCTGTGTTTGGTTTTCAGCAATATCAACTCTGTTACTACAAGAAATGAGGCTTCTTTCAGGGCACAAGTGGCAATTTTCACGTCTTTTATGTGGCACTTGAGCAGTGACTCTGAAGCCCTGAGCTCATCTCTTTCTTTTAGGACTTTGTCTAGTGAAAGCAGGACCGACCAATCAGCTTCCTCATACTTCTCATTTTTGATAAAATTTTACAAATGCACAAAATATGCAATCACCCAGAGCCTTGTCTCTCACAAATATTTGATCCATTGGTAGTGCTATTTTGCATATTTCTATTGCCACCTCATGCCATGGATTGCAGTGCCCTCCTTACTACTGGAGGCAGAGTCATCAGCACCTTTAAGACTAGTCAGACTTAGTCAATTTAAAAAGCTCATCCTTACAATTTTTTCTCCCTAGGACCACTCTCAGTACCAAATGTCTTAGCCTTGTTTCCCTAGAGAACCAAAACCAGGGAATTATATATATATGTATATATATATATATATAATCTTCAAGGAAATGGTTCACATAGCTGTGGTGGCTGGCAAGTCCCATGTTTGTGGATCAGACATCAGGCTGGAGGCTTCTCCTGATTCACATGGTTGCAGGGACTGATGAACCAATGATCAGCAGGTCAGATGACAGGCTATTGGCTCAAGGAGCTGTGGAAGCTGTCAGATCCCAGAACTGGCAGTCAGATGGCAGGTTGCTGGTTCATAGGACTGTGGAAGCTGACGAATCCCAAGATCTGCAGGTCAGGTAGAAGTCTGTTGGCTGATGGGATTGCAGGAGCTGGTGAATCCCAAGATATGCAGGTCTGGCAGCAGACTGCTGGCTCACATTCCGAGAACTGAAGGTCAGAGGATGACAAGTTGGGTGCAGGATCCAGAGCAAGCCAACAAGCTTTGCCAGAGTGTCCATATAAACATTAGATGCAGGCCATACCTTTAAGGAATATTCCCTTACAACTGATTGGCTAATCACATCATGGAGGATGACTACATTATTACATAACTGTCAAATTACATCACTACATAACTGTCAAATTACACCAGTACATAACTGTCAAACAACATCATTACATAACTGCCAAACCACTGAAAATCATGGCTCAGCGAACTTGACACATAACCTTAACCATCGCAGGTCTCTTATCCTGCCTTTGGGGACAATCATAGCCTCTGACACCTCTACTATTTAACTTCTAAATTTTACACCTATTATGATAATTTACATGATAATTTATGAGTGTCTGATATTTTCTGTCCTGGAATACAGGGTTTACACTATTTTCTCATATCATTTTATACACAGCAAATACTTCATATTTATTGGATATTTATCTTAGGTTTGTAAGACAAACATTTAAGAGGAATATGATGAAAATAATTAAAAAACAAACTGGCATGAGGAAGAAGAGTCAAGAAATTGTTCATTGAATCAGAAATAATCGAATCCATTCAACCTGAATCAGTTATTCACCACCTAAAGGGAAAAATTTTTATACATAGTGTAATCAATATATAAATTTTTTCTGTGATCTTATGTAAACAAAACATAAACTCATTAAAGAAGAACTTACATAAATTCATAAACCACAGATCCGTGATTGACTACTGAGACAGGGTATTTTTGGAATATATCTATGGTTATCATTAGGAAAGTTCTCAAATGTCAGTTCCCTGGCATAGATTAAACTTCTCTGTCCACTTGAACTCAGGCAGCATGGCCATGTGAAATGAAACATAAGGAAAATAGCATTTTTTAGCAGAAGTGCATGTGTAGTTCCCATGTTCTCTTTCCCCTGCCTGTTTGCATGAGGAAATGTGTGTCAAGATACAGCCCTCATCAGTATGAGCCCCTGAGTAACTACCATATGCAGACATCCCTTTCTGACGTGTAATGAACAATGGATGTATAATGTGGTAAGACGCAGACCTTTTGCATTTAAAGCTGCTAACGTTTTTCATTGTTTGCTACCAATGCATAACCTAGCATGCCCTGCCCAAAACAATTCCTCAAATTTGTTGCTGTTATTTTAAAATTGGGTCCTTCAAAGTCCTCAGGGCCCTCCAGTAAAAAGCCATAGCTATTTTTTTTTTAACATAGAAAAGAAGAGATTAGGAAGTGGTTGCAGGACGCTGGTCTTCTAGAGACTTCAACCATAGCCATTTCATTTTTATCTGTTTTATTTAGATAGTTCTGTTGTCCTTAATCCCTCCCCAAAAAGAAATGTGTACACTGCTTGTTATGAATTGAATTATGTCCATCCCAAAATTATGTTGAAGTCCTAACCCCTGTACCTATAAATATGATCCTTTTTGGAAACAGAGGTTTTCTTTGTTATATAATGAGATCATACTTGAGTATGGTGCGTCCTAAACCTAATCCCTTGAGTGCTGTCTTATAAAAAGAGAAGAACATACACAAACACACAGGGGAAAGACAGATGCCATGTGAAAATACATCTACAAGCAACCAAGAAACCCTGGGCCACAGAAGCAAAAAGAAATAATGATCTTCCCTTAGAGCCCACAGAGAAAGAAAGAGAGAATGCGAGGGAGCCTAGCCCTGCCAATGCCCTGAAAGACTTCTAGCTTCCAGAAATGTGAGAAAATTAATTCATGTTCTTTAAAGTCACCCATTTGTGGTATTTTTGTTATGGCAGTACTAGGTAACTAAGATAACATTATTGCCAAGGATAGCTCCTTAAATCCTAATGTAGTCAGGATACTAAATTGCACACCATAGACTTGCTCTAAAATAGCTTTATGCTTCATTAATTCCATACACATTTAATATGGACCTACTACATGCAAAGATGGATTACAAGACTTTGTGGGAGATAAAAGAAGTAAAAGGGGCACTTCTTGTCCTCCAGAACCTATCATCTAGTTGTGAAGGTTTATGATAATTCTTTGCTAATTTTCCTTAATGGGATGGGAGAAGCTGATCCACTTTCATTTAATACACTTATTTCTTCTCAAAGGAATGCATGAGGCTAAGTATAATGACCATTATTTTATTAATCTGTTCTGAAACTACATATTTGCACATGAGGAGTAAGTACCATTTTTGATCTCCCACTTGAAGTCTGTTTTATTTAGGAATCTTTCTTGCTCGCTTTTTTGGATTAAATAGACAGTATTAAACAGATTAGGGAAAGTCTTGTCTCTTTGTATCCCCAATGAGGCAAAAGAGGATACAATAGGATTTCTATGACAGCCTAATTTATTTTACGAGTAATTAGAAAGGTTAGAAGAAGTGCTCCCCTTTGTTAGACTGGCAGCCTGCATGAGCTTGAAGACACTTGAGAGTTTGGGCATGGTGGTCAACCCTTCTGTCCACCATCCCTACCCACCAGAAAAGCAGTTCTGGGACTAGCAGACAACTGAGTATTCACAACTTCAGGCAGAGGGCTGAAAGCAGTATGAACGATAGCGGAACAAAGTATGGTACTGGAACTATAACAAAGACATATGAAATGTTAAAATTAAAATAAATCAAAGTATGATCTGACCCAGAAAGGAGAAATATTCCTAATTTTACTACCCCCTAAAATAAGAGATAAACAGAAATAATTTCAAGGCCAACCAAAAAAACAAAACCAGTTGCCGTGCTATTGATTCCAACTCATAGGAACCCTACGGGACAGAGTAGAACTGCCCTGTAGGATTTCCAAGGAGCAACTGGTGGATTCAAACTGCTGACCTTTTGGTTAGCAACCCAGCTCTTAACTACTGTGTCACCAGAGCGCCAAATTTCAAGGCAGCAGGGGATAAAAAAGTGCCATGAATGCCTCAAATCCATTCTTTTTGTTTTGAATGCCCATTTTCTTCTTCCACATTTTCGTCTTTTGAATACCTCCTATCCATCAAAGCCCGCTTCAGATTCTAATATTTTTTCCTCTAATTTTCTCTGATCAGCCCACTAGGGATCATTCTTTCTTCTCTCTGGTAATATTGCCCTCATTAAGGCATAGTTAGTACTAGGTGGTTTACAAGTTGTCCCACATATATTAGTCTCCTCTTTCTAAACAGACATTGATCTGTTATTCAACACTGGCTGTGGAACTGCAAACTCCCTTTTTCTACCTTTCTCAATGTTTTCTACAAGGAAATCATGACTATACCAAACATCCTGTAAATTCCTATACATCATCTATTTATGTACAATTCTCTTCATCTCTTTATCAACTATCAGAGAAGAAAATTCTCGGAGTGTAAGAATTATGGTTCTTAGTGAATCACGATCTTCTTTGTTATATACATTCTTAGATTGTTTAAACTGATTCCAGAAGCTTGCGGAAGTTCAGCAATTGATGTTAGTAACCACCTGTGTTTTCCCTACTTCTAGTATTTTCCCTTCTTTAGTTCTCTAGTTCTATTGTTATTCCCTGTGGTTCTGTAAAAAATTACTGAAAGTAGTTTTACATCAACATCTGCCAGTTCTCTCAGAATTCTACAATGTGATTTGTCTAGCCTTGAGGTTTAAAATAATTTAACGCAGCCAGGTACTTTTACCATCCCATTGATTGGAATAGTAAACTATGGGGTATAACAAACCATGTTATACCTCATCTAGTTTAAAAATCACTCTCCTTGACAGAGATGGCAGAAGCAAAATAGGTGTTGAATAGCTTTTCATTTTTTCCTCTGTTACCTGATTTCTCACCATCTGGCCTAAGAAGTTGGGCTTATCTCTTCCTTGTTCTTTAATATGAATTGGGGGGTTTATGAAATCTTGAAAAAGGAACTGAAAACTGTGAACATACCAAGTTGTACTGAAAAGCACAGATCATCTCTAGGGAAATATAGTGAGAATATTACTAACTGCTGGATCAAATTTACAAAGAGCAAGACAGGAATGAGGCAAGGATACAAAATATTCTTCTGGAACAATTAAAAGATCAATGGTGATATAATTATAAAACAGGAAACTAATGTTTTAACCAGAGCATGTTTTCCCCTGCAATTAATAATAATTCAATATGTTGCACTATATAAAACAGCCTTATAATACCAATTGCATTTCTTTTGCAAAACTACAATGACATAGAGAACAGAGATAGATGGTCTGTAACAAAAGTAATGCATTGACACCAAGAGCCCTTGATAGACTTCTAAACACATAAGAGCTGTTAAAATCCTTCTAAATCCACACCCATCTGCTCTCCTCAACAAATATGTTCAAAACATTAAGAAAGCAGTAGCTTGCATCTCCTTTGCCATTTAATTCCTTATGAAGTTAAGTGTCTGTGAACTTTCTGATTCACCTGGTTCTTTTTAGTTTTTTTGGGTCTTGACTACAAATTCTATGCTATTAATGCAACAAGTTCTTCCACAGACAGCTGGAGACACAATTCATTGCCCAACAAACCAAAAAATTCAAACCTGGTGCTGTAGAGTTGATTCCAACTCATAGCGACCCTATAGGACAGAGTAGAACTGCCCCATAGGGTTTCCAAGGGTCAGCCAGTGGATTCAAACGGTTAACCTTTTGGTTAGCAGCTGAGCTCTTAACCACTGTGTCACCAGGGCTCTTCGTTGCCCAACCATCTATGTAAATATGAAATAAAACCATCAATTTAAAAACAACAGAAAAGAAAATCAGGTCCACTTAACCAACTGAATATTAAAGCCGTACATAGCAGATACAGAGAGCTCTGGTGGCACAATGGTTAAGCACCCAGCTGCTAACAGAAAGGTCAGTGGTTCAAACCCACCAGCCACTCTGTGGGGAAAGAGATGTGTCAGTCTGCTTCCTTAATGATTACAGCCTTAGAAGCCCTATAGGCAGTTCTACTCTGTCCTATAGGTCATTATGAGTCTGAATCAACTCAAGGGGAGTGGATTTGGGTAGAATATACGGCCAGGTAGAATTCCAGGATATTTGACATTTCTTATTCCATGTGTTCCCAGAGACAGCAGGAAACACACTGAAAATTCCAATATCACAAATCCTCCTTATGGAATTTATATTTCACCATTCCTTTTTATTGTGGTAAAATATTTATCACAAAAAAATTGCTGTTCCAAACACTCTTAAGAGTACAATTCAGTGACATTAATTACATTCACCAAGCGGTGCAACCATTACCACTATTCTTTAAAAAAAAAGAAATTATCACCCCAAACACACCTCTTAAGTGATAGTAGATTTTCTCCATGAGTTTAAGCCCTCTCTGTGGTAACTAACAACAACCACAACATTTGTATTAAAAATAGTCCCAAGATTAGGTGCAGAGTTTACTTACACTTACATCAACAAAGAGTTGTGAACCTGATTAACAAGCCACCTAGAGTAATATGTTCCCAAACTCTTCCTTAAGCCTGGTACCAGCAAAGGAGCAGTAGATGGAAGATGAGAAATTACTCTATCAGACATAAAGATTGTTCGGAGATTGGAACGTTAGGAAACAGGAAATGTAATGACTCCTGTGTGCTGAATGAAGGAAGGATCAGGACATTCATTTTTTAAGTAACCTTGATCTAGAGTCAACCAATATTGTTGAGGGTACTCTGACACAATCACTCTGCTATGCACTTTCTGAATCATTGTCTACTTTAGTTCCAAAGATGATCTGTCAGGCAGAAGTTATTACTCCCATTTTACAGAATAAAAAAACAAGGGGTGAGAAGCAATTTTCCCAAGGCCACATAGCTAGTAAGTGAAAGAGGCCAAATGATCAACAGTAATTTCCTTTGCAAGATGACAGGCTGGAACTGTCTGTCCCTTGTTGTAAGTTGGATGGGGAACACTGAGGAGAAGGGTGAAAGAAATGGTGCCTGCATTCGATGCTGTTTTACCAAACCACCAGTTTGTAGCAAATTTCTGCCCCCTACACCCCATCAGTTCCAGGTAAATGTGCCTATTTATTGGCATATTAACATGTTGACCACACAGCATGGCATATGCATAAACCACTTTGAATTAGGAAGGTAAAATTATGCCATAGATAGCCCATAAACTCAGAGTTCTGAATCCATCCCACCAATTTAGCAGTCACATTCTAGGATCACTCTCCAGAAGGATGGAAAAGAAATCAACACTTACTAAGAATTAGATTAATGAATGATAAGAAATTTGATATTACGATGCATTTTAAATAACCAGGATTTAGACTTACTGCTATCAAATATACATGAATTTAAAAAGACTGATTCAGGAGGAAAAAGATAGTGGTTATAAAATATTTTATTACTGTCTGGGTATACAGAGATCAATGCAGTAATCAATGACCAACTGTGATTCCTTACATCTCGCTGATCATTACCAGGATATAAACGAGCCTACATAATTGGGAAGTTCAGCTAAGCTTCATTATAGAGGAAAGGAAAAATATACTGCCAGTCATTTTCTTTAGCTCACATATAGAAACTATTTGCATTAGGCAGTAATGACATTAACTGAAGGAAATTTCCTAACAACTAGATAGCATAGAGTGATAGATAAAAAGAGATGATTTGATTTTTTTACTTTATTTTCTGTATTATTTTTACTTAGGTTAATTGGACCTTAGCTAAGCCAAATAAGTCATGATGCATACTTGAAAACCTTTCACTAAAATCCTAAGAAAACCATGTTTATTAGTATCACTATCCATAGCCTGAAAATCATGCCAATGTCAAAATATGAACCTGGTTTTTTTTTAATTCCATGGAATAATTGAGTGGGTTAGTAGATGTTATAAGGAAATTACTTAACTATGTAATGCTCAGAATAAAACAAAAATATCCTAATAAAGTCATTTGTAAATGGCATATCTAAAATATGACAAGGAAGTGTTTTCCAGTTTGATTAAATGACATAATCACTATTTTATTACCATAATAATACAGAAAAAAACAATGCAAATATTACCATATGATAAATGCCAGATTTAAATTAAGTAATCTATTAGAAAAAATCAGAACATTCTTACAGAATCTCCAAGGTCCCCAAATGACAAAAATAAATTCAGTTTCTAAGGACAATAAGGAAGCATTGGAAAGAAAGGCTGGCTCATTAAAGCACGGTTGTCATTTATTTCTTCAATGGTAAGAGCCAAAGAAGGAACTGTCTTAGTTTTACTGCATGGATACAACACCTTATCTTAGTTGACATTGAATAAACTAATGTAAGGTATCAGATTATTGGCATACTATTAGACACAAGGCACTGTGCTAAGTGATATGGAGACATAGATGAACGATAACATTCCTACCCTCCAGAAATTACAAAATTATGCAAAAGACAAAACAAACAAAAAAAGTATAAGGCAAAAAGTGACAAAAGTTATAGCGTAAATTCCACATTATGACGGAGCATAGAAAAGGACTAGATGATAAAATTTTAAAGGAGAAAGTGGTTTTCTAATCTGAAAATTTCAGCGGATTGAGATGTGTATAGTGAAAAGGACAGAAAATTACATCCCATGAGGAAATGCTATGTAGGGATAATTTTTCTTTTAATAATAATCAAACTGTACTCTGATATGGCATATTATGTATTAAAGATGATAACGGTTATGTGGTCACTTATTGCAAAACAGTAATACAAAATCACATTTTCTTCATTTTTCTATACCAAATACGCCACAAGGCAGTAAGAAGTCAAATGAAAGAATTCTCCACCATCTTCCAACATATCATTTGCATTGGTGCACATTTTTCAAAAGAAATAGAAGAGATACACATAGGAAGAGAATTAGAATTGAACTAGTCATAAACCAGAAGACATGGATACTAAAAGTCCAAGAGTAATTGGATTATCGTTGTAGAAAACATATACATCAAAAAATCATGCCTGTAACTCTTTGAGGGTCAATTCCCAAATTTATCTGCTACAATAGTATTTAAAATTCATTCTTATACTAAAATGTCACGGTCTGGGTCAAAGAAGTAGAAATGTGGTATTTTATTATCAGTGAGTGTAACCTCTGTTTAGATGCACAAGGAATTCTTCTTAGTCTTGTTTTATAGATAAGCAACATTTCTTCACAACAACAAAATCTTTAAAATTTTAAAGGCTTTTTATATATTTTTTTTTTAAAAAAAAAGCTAACAAGAGGAATCTCCACAAAATATCCTTTTATAGTTTCCAGGGGGAAAAAAAGCTGATCTTTCATGGAAATCTAATCAAGGTGTGCTTCCTTATGGCTCCTTACATACGCATCATTGCCAGATAGACTGAATTTTTACATATTACTTAAAACTTCTGACAATTTAACGGTGCTCAGCCAGATGCTATTAAAAGTACAGCATTTTCATTTTTTCTTCACAGTTCTTTTTCCAAAGGCCCATTAGAGTGTTCTCTACTGTCATGGCAATCATTTAGGTTCGTGACATAAAACGTTTGAAAGACATACATCCCACATTTCATATCACTTGTTAGTGCCTAATTAAGCAGAAAAATTTAAATTTAGTGAATTACAAAATCAAATTGAAAACACACCAGGTTTTACATCAGGAAATAAAGATCTTAGCACATAAACCTTGAGCACTAGAGGGAATAAGCTTCATCTTTTACCTTGGTGAAGGGTGCAGAGTGATCATTTTGTGCAATTATACAGCTAGGAGAAGACCTGATTTGGAAACAGTACTACATCAAAAAGAAATCACTTTGCATAGCTATGCTTAATTTTTTGCAATCTGCTTAGAATAGTTATGCTACATATACATACTGGCTTTACTCTAAAGCTTGCGTTCAGTGATTCTGAAATATAGTCAGTAAATTCTGCACTCCTTCACTTGGAGACTGCTGTCGTAGAAATCAAATGGGAGTTTATCCAAGTAAAACAGATTTAATTAAATGTTTATTAGGTATCTGCAAAATACAAAGCACTGTACAAGGCACCGCAATGAAGTAAAATCTAACAGTCTGTACACATTCATGGTTTTTAGTTGCTTCTCCTTTGACTTTATTTTTTACTAATTTTGTGGGTTTTGTTTGTTTTTTACATTTATTTTCCAGAATCTCACTAACTTCCAGGGGATAGAGGGAAAAGAGAAAGTCTTATTTTACCACTAAAATCATATTTAATCTAGTTCAAAGGGATTTTTATTTTGCCTTTTTATAACCATACAAAATTATCCTGCTGCGTCTGCATGAACACTCATGGATTTATAGAGCAAGGGACTTGAGTTTTTGTTATTTGATTCAACAGGGGAATGAGTAACAAATCAAGAGCCAGCTTTAAGAGTTAGGTATATCTTTCTCCCTAATTCAGGAAGGTTCTGGACGGAAAACTCAGAATCATGGTCTAAACATGACCTCCATATTTTGACATTAAAAAAGGAAAAAATGCAGAAAATAATTTGAGAGGCAGCACAGTTTTTTATAGGAGATAATAGGCAGCCACAACTATACCATTTATTGAATTGAAACTATGAAAAATTCAGAGTTCTCTGTGATAGATTTATGTCTATCAAACACGATTATACCAGCGAAAGTCACTCCTGGTGGGACAATGATTGCAGAAATATTAAGGTCTTGGAATAAATGGTTCTACACATATTAATGGTAGCATTTCTTGTGAAAAACATGTAAAAAAAAAAAAAAAAAAAAGCCATGTACTAAAGTAAAACAAAACAAACACGAACAATATGGAACCACAAAAATATTGATGCAAGAAAATTATAAACTTATTTATTTAAACAGTGATAGTATAAATATACCATGCTTTATTAAAGTGCTTTTAAGCAACACTGTCACCACATATTTTTTGTTAAATGCGATAAACAGAAGCTAGTAAAACTATAACTGATTTATCAGTTTAGAATAAGTTTCCATTGTTCCTTAGCAGCTTTTTATACTTTGGATATGATGTTAGCTTAAGATGAAATGGTCAGAAACACCTTACACATTTTTAAATAACCATATTTTAGAACCTAGTTAACAAAGAGTCAAGTCACAAGGCTGTCTCCATGAAATTTCTCATGTAGGTAGGTGAACAGGATTTATATACAATTTATTATGGAAATACAAAGTACATAAATCACGGTCAAAACAGTACGGTAGATTCAAGTTTTCAAGGAATATTAAATAATGGCATGGGGATTTAAATTTTGTTATATTCAATTCTTTAGATACTGTCATGGATTGAATTGCGTCCTCCAAAAAATGTGTGTATCAATTGGGCTGGGCCATGATTCCTGGTATTGGGTGATTTTCCTATATATTGTAAATCCTGCCTCTATGTTAATGAGGGAGGATGGGCAGCAGTTTTGTTAGTGAGGCAGGACTCAACCTACAATATTGCACTGTGTCTTGAGGCACTCGCTTGAAATATAAAAGAAAGAAGCAAACAGAGAGACAGCGGGACCTGATACCAACAAGAAAACAGTGCCAGGAGCAGAGTGTGTCCTTTGGACCTGAGGTTCCAGCACTGAGATGCTCCCAGACCAAGGGAAGATTGATCCATCACAAGGACCTTCCTCCAGGGCTGGCAGAGAGAGAAAGCCTTACGCCCTGAATTCAGACTTCTAGCCTACTGCACTGTGAGAGAATAAACTTTTTGTTAAAACCACCCACGTGTGGTATTTCAGTTATAGCAGCACTAGATGACTAAGACAGATAGCAGAAAAAAAAAACCAAACTCATTGCCGTCAAATCAATTTTGACTCAGAGCGATCCTACAGGACAGAGTAGAACTGCCCCATAGAGTTTCTAAGGAGCAGCTGATGAATTCAAACTGCCTACATTTTGGTTAGCAGCCAAGCTCTTAACCACTGCACCACCAGGGCTCCTATTTAGATACAGCAAAAGCAAATACATTCCTTTTGCTCATGACTGTTTTCACAGGTAACGTTAGAACTATTAAAAAAAAAAAAAAATACATCTAAGTGTTATCCACAACTGAAAGTTTCTAAAATCAACTAAAATAAAAAAGTTATTGGGAGCTGTCTGGCCATCAGTCTAGATGTCAATGAATATTTTAAAAATCAATACATTACAATTAAATGTTAGATTTTTGGTATCTTTAAGTACATAATTTTTTTTTCTAGTTTAGATTTTTAATAGTCATATTCTAAACCTACCATGTGACAGGTAGTGTATTAGCATTATGAAAGCCTGAAATCTCTAGCAGCTGGTTCTCTACTAGTAAATTTATGTTACAAGGCGAAAGCAAGCATTTATAATATTACAACGATCATATCTTGGACTTACTAGTGAGTGGGAAATGGGTGAGAAGGAGAAATTTTCCTTCTAATCCCTTGCATACTCTCTAAAATTACCCATAAGATTCACCTTATGAAGAACTTTTATTAATCCCAATTAAGCTGATTAATTGTATGTGCTTAGACTCGATGGCAGTGGGTTAGAGTTGAGACAATGCCCAGACATAACTGAATGCAAATGAAATTACGAGACTAACTTTGATTCTCTTTTGGTTGAACATCTATATCAATACTTATGGCTATGGCAAATGTTTTTTAATGCCATACATACAGTCACTGAGACAACTGAGCAAATCTTTTATGAAAACTGTATTTTATTATACAGAGCCTTTATAAGTACATAGCTGGTAAAAAAATAAAAAAATATTTTTTATTAGTTTTTACCTAGTACATCTACAGAGTTTAGGAAATATTTATTATATTTTTATGCAAGTCTAAAATACAAACCCTTAGCACTATTCATGCAATCAGCAAGGTTATTGATGATTACTCCAGCTCTACATTAAAGTTGTGGTAGAAATTCTTTAATTCGACTGATCTTGACAAAGTCAAAAAAGGAATTCCAACGATGGCTTTTCTAAAGATCTGACTCATATTCAAACAACAGTCCTGCAGTATACCTATCGTTCATTCAAATGAGATTGTCTTCAGTGAACCTACCTGTTAGTGCATGGGAAAACATGTGATAAATTCCAGTTCACATGCCGAAACTACTCTTTAGCCATGTCAATACAGGCAGTAATTCAAAATGTAATTATCAATAGAGCAATAATGAATTACTTTGTGGGAGCCTGTTCAATCATTTTTGAATACATGCTTTCTCCTTGTCTTTTCATGACTTACGTAAAGCTGTGTCTACAATTTCTCTTCAGTCTCCAAAATGATCATAGAACTGCATATCATTACATGAAAATGTAATCTCAGAGAATCCAGGGTGAATATATATATAATTTATAACAATGACAAGTCTGTCTTTTTTTTTAGCCAGTGGCATAGGCCGTCCTGCATGTAATTTACCACCATCAGTGGTTTAGAAGATCCTGGCTGCAGGTCATCACCAGATTAGCCAAATGAGGAAAAGTGACTTTCTTGGTAAATGGAAACCCGAGTTATTTAGCCTAACGTGGTTCCAGTCCTCAAGCTGGTCCTCACCTTCCTATTGTTACGCCTCAGATGTGTCAATCTTATGCTTTAATTTCTTGGAAAATGAGGAAACACCTGTTTTATATTTAATTTACTTTACTTTCGCTTCTAAAGCAATTAAAGCATTATTTAGCTCTATACCACCTACTTCTCAAGAATACTTTTTGGCATCTGGAGTCAGTGTTCTGAAAAACTGATATAGTCTACGATATTCTCATTTAAAACCTTAGATGACTCGCCTTTTCTATAAAAGTTCAAGGCTCTATTACTTGCTAACTTTTCAAGCCCAATCTTAATCCAGGTGTACTAGATTGACTATGCTCCTGCCATCCTGGCCAAACGTGCTGTTCTTTGAGCCCACTGTTCACCTTCATAGGCATTTGTCCGTGCTTTTCTCTCTTTCTGGGGTGCTGCTTTTCCAATGTCTTCAAGGCCCAACTCATCAACTACCTCCTTAAAAATGTTTTCCCCAATACCCTGACAATCAAGTAGCATTTCATAGCATTTTTGTTGTTGTTGTTGTTGTTAGGTGTCATTGAGTCAGTTCTGACTCATAGAGACCCTATGTACCACAAAATGAAACACTGCTCGGCCCTGCACCATGCTCACAATCGTTATGCTTGAGCCCACTGTTGCAGCCACTTTGTCTATCCACTCATTGAGGGTTTTCTTTTTTTCTGCTGATCCTGTACTTTACCAAGCATGATGTCCTTCTCCAGGAACTGATCCCTCCTGACAACATGTCCAAAGTAGGTAAAACACAGTCTTGCTATCCTTGCTTCTAAGGAGCATTCTGGTGGTACTTTTTCCAAGACAGATTTGTTTGTTCTTTTGGCAGTCTATGGTCCATTCAATATTCTTCGCCAACACCACAATTCAAAGGTGTAAATTCTTCTTCGGTCTTCCTTGTTCATTGTCCAGCTTTCATTTAGAGTCTGGTTTATACACATTAGACTGTGAGTTCCATGGAAAAAAAATTGTTATATCTTTTCCACTTTTAATTCCTTCCTCATTTCTCAGCATACTGTCATGCACGTAGTGGATATTCAATACAGTTTTATCAAAATTCATTTTTGAAGAATACAATTAAAACTCTCAATTTTAAAAGGATATATTTGTATTTGAAGCACTTCATATTGTGATGCCTTTTTTAAAATCTCAACTGTGTATAGTTTAAAGAGATACATATGTTGTATAGTAATAAAACAAAAAAACCAAACCTGTTGCTATACAGTCAATTCCGACTCATAGTGACCCTACAGAACCAAGTAGAACTGCTCCGTAGGGTTACTAAGGAGCGCCTGGTGGATTTGAACTGCTGACATTTTGGTTAGCAGCCATAGCTCTTAACCAGTACACCACCAGAGTACAGTAATAGGTCATCATTATTATATTGTATAATTTATATGTTAATAGGTAATATGTACTTATGTTATATAATTCATCTTTCCATAGATATTCACTATACAGTTGTCCCTTGGTATCCTTGGGAGATTGGTTCCAGGATCCCCTGACACCCAGACACCCAAATCCTCAGATGCTCAAATCCCTTATATAAAGTGGTGTAGTATTTGCATATAACCTAAGCACATCCTCCTGTATTCTTTAAATCATCTCTAGATTACTTATAATACCTAATACAATGTAAGTGCTATGCATATAGTTGTTATACTGTATTGTTTAGGGAATAATGACAAGAAAAAAAGAAGTTTGGACATGTTCAGTATAGATGCAACCATTGTAGGACTAACTACACAGTACACATCAGACTCGAGGCAAACAATGCTCAAACAAGGAGTGCTGGAGAGAGATTGAGGACCTATGAAATGGAGGTAGGCTACAGCAGGGTATGCGTACACATCACTTTTTTTTTTGAGTATTTTCTATCTGCGGTTGGTTGAATCTGCAGATGTGGAACCTGCGGATATGGAAGGCCAACTGTATTGGTCATCTTCCACCTCTATTCCATAAACGCCGTGTTGGGATTTAATAGTGCTTAGTTTGTGCACAATTAACATTTTGATCTTGCTAGGATGATTATGTTTTCATTTGGTATTAATTTATGAAAGAAAACTGAAAAACTATTTTCATTTTACTTTGCCAAATGATATAGATTATAAGGTTGTAGAAGTCAAAGATCACGTTCACTAAAATGTCATAAACAAAGAGCTCTTTGTTAGTGGATTTTGATGACAGTATCAGTTATCCTGTGTCACTAAGTCAAGGTCACAGATCATTGCGATGATTAATGCTGAAAGTTATTTTTTATAATTTGAATGTTTTAAATAGTCATTTCAAGGCTGAACACAGTCAATGACAGCATAAGACATAAACCTTAAAAAATTAATCTTGATGCAGAATTAAAAAGAGGCATAAATGCTTTTATTCATTCAGCAAATATCTATTGTGGGCATTCAAGCAAAACTGTGGAAGCTAAGGGTTTCATTAGGAGAATTCTGTGATAATTCAGGTACAACATGGTGGCTTAACTGCAGTGGCATCCGTGGACTTTGAAAAAAGTGGGCAAATTAAGAGAAAGTTAGGATATAAACTAAAAGAGATCTTCAAGTACCCTTCAGTATGACCTTTTAGTTGCAACTGATTGTTTAACCACCGCACCACCAGGGATCCTAATGGGCTGCTAGAACTTGCTTATATCAGCGCACAATAGCCAATTCTCTGCAGCTCTTCCCAACTCAGAGTTTAATGGCATCACCTTGGTAGCCGGAAGCTTATGCACAAGGAAGTATTTACGCCACAGAAATTGGTATGTGCTAATTATCAGGACTCCCCTCTTCCTCAGCCTCCTAATCAGTTCAACTTTTATCGGCATTTTCTAAGCCTATCGTGGAAATCCCAGTACACTTTGCCAGTAATTGGTCCAGGAGTGGGTATGGAACCAAGTTCTGGTCAACGACAAGTAAGAAATTTTAAGAAAAGTTTTATGGGGAGGATTTCCTCCTTAATAAGATAAAGCCACAAGTCCCCTTTCCTTTCTGCTTTAGGTGGTATTGCGTGAGGATGTAATGCTTTAAGATTCAGCCATGTGGGAAAGTGAACAGAACCCAGAGATGCTGACATAGAGCATTAATAGCCTTGAGCCACCATCATGCCAGGCATCTGAAGGGCAGGGCAGTAAGAGTAGTCTGCACTGGGTAGAGGAAATGAAAAGATGTATTGTCTGTAGAGAATTTAAAAACAATACTGTAAGAGATTAAATATTAGTCTGCTTTTTATTATCACCCTGTACTAGCAATTCTAAACTATGTCTGCAATAAAATACTCCTCCCTACGTGTTGGACTGCTCCTATCCAAGTCCCTAGTATTCTACGGTGAGTAAGCCTGGGACCAACTATCTCCCACATCTAGTTACATGAAATAATTAAATAGTTTTTACTACTTAAGCAATTTTTATGTGAGTTTTCTGTTACTTGCAGGAAAAATATTGTGAACCACCAAAGTAATCCATGGAAAGGAGCAGACACAGAAGGTTGCTGTGCCAGTAAATTCAGCACAAAAAGGAAAAACCACGGGGTCCTGTTTTGAGGACCCATAAACCAAAAACAAATCTGTTGCCACCAAGTTGATTCCAACTCACAGTGACCCAACAGGACATTGTAGAACTGCCACAAGGGTTTCCGAGAAGTGGCTGGTGGATTCAAATGCCAACCTTTTGTTTAGCAGCCAAGCTCTTAACCACTGTGCCACCAGGGCTCCTGAAATTCCGGACCTCCCACAGCTCTCATGACTCACTACCACTCCCAGCTGTGGTCCAGTCAATTCAGCTCACAGTGACCCCATGAGTATCAAAGCAGAAGTGTGCTCTATAGGGTGTCAGTGGCTGATTTTTCAGAACTAGATCATCAGACCTTTCTTCCGAGGTGTTTCTTGTTATACTGCAGACTTGAGACTTTCAGTTAGGGGTCAAGTGAATTAACCCATTTGCAACACCCAGGAATCTCTCATGAAAAGAAGCTGAAAAACAAACCCGTTACCATTGAGAAGACTCCAAATCACGGCAAACCCTACGTAACGGAGTAGAACTGCCTCGTAGAGTTTTTCTTTATGGAAGCCACCAACCTTTAGGCTAGTAGCTGACAGCAAACCATTTGCGTCACTCCAAAAAACAAAAAACGAAACCTGTTGCCATCGAGTCAATTCTGACTCATAGCGGCCCTATAGGATAGAGTAGAACTGCCCCATAGAGTTCCCAAGGAGCGCCTGGTGGGTTCAAACTGCTGACCTTTCGGTTAGCAGACATAGAACTTAACTACTATGCCACCAGGCTTTCCCGCATCACCCAAGTCCTATCAATTTTGGTTCCTGTTCTTTTGTACCCAGGTGAGTCTCCTTATCGTGCCTTCAGTATTTTTATATTAAACTGCCTGTCATGGATTGAATTGTGTCCCTCCAAAATATGTGTCAACTTGGTTAGGCCATGATTCCCAGTATTGTGTGGTTGTCCTCCATTTTGTGATTTTCCTGTGTGTTATAAATCATAATCTCTGCCTGTGGTTAAAGAGGATTAGGGTGGAATGTAACATCCATGCTCAGGTCATATCCCTGATCCAACATAAAGGGAGTTTCCCTGGGGTGGGGCCTGCACCACCTTTTATCTTACAAGAGATGAAAGGGAAACAAGCAGAGAGTTGGGGACCTCATACCACCAAGAAAGCAGTGCCAGGAACAGAGCTCATCCTTTGGACCTGAGGTTGCTGCGTTGAGATGCTCCCAGACCAAGGGAAGACTGATGGCAAGGACCTTCCTCCAGAGCTGACAGAGAAGGCCTTCGCCTGGAGCTGATGCCCTAAATTTGGACTTGTAGCCTACTAGACTGTGAAAGAATAAATTTCTCGTTGTTAAAGTCATCCACTTGTGGTATTTCTGTTACAGCAGCACTAGATGACTAAGACACTGCCTTTACATCAATTAGTATAAGTAGGTTACTTTGCCTTGTAACCAAAAGAACCGACTAAAACACAGAACCTAGCATTTCCTTAGAAGTGAGGATTGTGAGATTTAATCTTATTTACTTTGGACAGGTTATCAGGAGGGACCAGTCCCTGGAAAAGGACATTATGCTTGGTAAAGCAGAGGATCGGCAAAAACAAGGAAGACCCTCAAAGAGATCGATTGACACAGTGGCTGCAACAATGGGCTTAAGCACAACAATGATTGTGAGGATGGCACAGGACCAGGCAGTGGTTCATTCTGCCATACATAGTGTCACTATGGGTCAGAACAAACTGAATGGCACCTAACAACAAACATAGCATTTAATAATTAAATTACAAGAGACTGTCCCCATATAAGATGTGTTTTGTCTTCACATCTCAAAATATATACTAAGGGAATATGAAATAGACAAAAAATGCTTAACTTTGCTTTGCTTCTAATAATTAAAATTAGGATTTATCTAAATGTTAGCAAAAGCAGTAATGTTAAAATGATTTTTTGAAAAGTATGTGTTATGTGAAAAAAGCAAATAATTATATATGGCGTAGCACAATTATTTGAAAGTATTTTTAAAATGCATAGAAAAGCGCTTGAAAGAAATAAATCAGATGTCCATCGTTTTATTTCTGAACGAGGGGTATGAACAAGTTGCCAGGTCAGTTCTGACTCACGGAGAGCCCATGTATTTCAGGGCAGGACTGTGCAGGTGATTTTCAGAGCAGATCTTTCAGAAGTAGATCACGAGAACTTTCTCCAGAGGCCCTTTTGGGTAGACTCAAACTTCCAACCTTTTGGTTAGTAACTGAATGCTTAACTATTTGCTCCACCCGTAAATTCCTGAATATGGAATATGAGTCTATTTATATTTTCTCCATACGTTTTCTGTATTTTCAAAATAGGTTATTCTACAGAAATGAAATTATTTTAAAATTATTCATTAGCATATATTTTCTTTTTATCAACATATTATGAAAAAATACAAGCAATAGCTCCGGACGGGCATATATACATTTATGAAAGTAATGGACTTGACAGGTTAGACAGAAATCCAACATCAAGAAACTAAAAAATAAAATGATGTTAGCTAGTCATAAGTGTTTGCATTTTTTCTAAAAGAATACTATCACATTCCAGGAAACTCCTTTTCTCAAAAAAAGGGTGGGGGAGGAGGAGGGGGATAACGTAACTTACTTTAAAGAGAAGTTTTAAGTTGCCTTTTAAGAGGAAACAAAAGGCCAACAAGTGTTTAGTTCTTTGCTGTTACAGTACTTTAATAAAAACATGAGTTATGCTTCTGAGGTTGGCTGTTTATGACAGTGACTTCATGATCCTGTGGGAAGCCATTCTGATCTGTGATGAGAGGCTTGTCTGGGTCTCATAGGGAATTTCAAGCCTCTCTATCTTTGCTGTAGTTAGATATTTAGATTTGTTTCTTGAATTCCTGACACCAGATCCACTCAAAAATATATGCTGCTTGTTGAAGTATCTTAATCTCAAATCAGTGAAATGTTTTTCCATATATATATATATACACACATACATTTTCCTGAGTAGTTTACTAGAATTTGGCTGGGAAAGAAGTACAGGGAATACAAAAGGTTATATTACAGCAAAAACAAAATAAAAGCTGATTTATTGTAAAAGCCAGGAAGAGCCTATGACTTCTAGCTACCATTTTCTATTATGCTTTGACCATGACTGAGAGTTTTCTTTAGAGATATAATAAAAACTGATGAATTATAAGGAGTACAGGGCATGAGGCTTATAATCCTAGAACCATTAATGGCACACCTGCTGCTACTACATAACACCACATTGCTTTCAGAAAGTCCATCAATAAAAACATCTCATTATATTGCATACAGTTAATTATATTGACTATTATCCTGCTGAAAACATCAACAAGAGCTAATTCATAATTTAGAAAATCAAAAACCTACCAGATACAGCAAGGAAGTCATCAATGCTCGTAATGTCATCTACAGCTTCGGTGAGGACGTGTATGTGATTCTCCCATGTGCGCTTGTACATTTCCATCGTGTTTTTGACCACTTGGCTCTTGGGTCTTGCAGCCAAAGCAAGTGCAGCATTAATAACCTATAAAAATGTAGAATGTTTACATGGTAATTTCTTTGGGAATATTTATCATTGTGCAGATGACAGATATATTTTTTAAAGATTAGATATGTTCATCCTTTAACAAAAAGGAAACCAGTAAAATGTCCCACAATTAACTTCATCTTTTGGTAATAATTTAATTTTAAAAGTATTTATTGAATGCCAATGCACCAAGAGCTACAGGAGATATAAAAATAATTTGTGACTGCCTTTAAAGACCCTTTAGATGACTCAATGGGATGAGTAACTACATAATACTACAATGCAATCCAATATACAATAAATACCATAAGAATGAATAATGGGCAGTAGGCTTTAGAGAGCAGAGAGAGCACCTTTACCTAAATGCTAAGGGAAGAATGGTATTTGAACTGATCATTTGGATTCACATGCACAATTTGGTAGAGAATGTCCATTATATAGAAGTGGAATAAGAGCTTTGACTTAAGTGCTTGTAGAATTTCACCAGTAGATATTCACTCACTCACTCATTCATTCACTCACTACATCAAATATATATTCAGTTCTGACTCAAAGTGATCATATAACAGAATGAAATTCTGCACAGTCCTGTGCCATCCTCACAATTGTGCTATGTGTCGAGCCCATTGTTGTGACCAGTGTGTCAATGAATCTTGTTGAGGGTCTTCCTCTTTTTTGCTGACCTACCTTACTAAGCATGATGTCCTTTTCGAGGGACTGTTCCCTCTTGATAACTTGTCCAAAGTACGTGAGACTAAATCTCACCATCCTCCCTTCCAAGGAACATTCTGGCTGTATTTCTTTCAAAACAGGCATGTTCTTTCTTCTGGCAGTCCATGATATATTTAATACTTTTTGCCAATACCATAATTCAAAGGTGTCAATTATTCTTTGGCCTTCCTTATACATTGTCCAGCTTTCATGTGCACACGAGGCAATTGAAAATATCATGGCTTTGTCCAGGTGCACCTTAGTCCTCAAGGTGACATCTTTGCTATCTAACATTTTAAAGAGGTCTGTTGTAGCAGATTTACCCAATGCAATACATCATTTGATTTCTTGGCTGCTACTTTCGTGGGCATTAATTGTGGATCCAAATAAAATTCAATCCTTGACAACCTTAATATTTCCTCCATTTACCATGATGTTGCTTACCGGTCCAGTGGCGAGGATTTTTTGTTTTATTTATGCTGAGGTGTAACCCATACCAAAGGCTGCAGTCTTTGATCTTTGTTAGTAGTTGCTTCAAGTTCTCTTATTTTTCGTCAAGCAAAGTTGCATTATTTGCATGTTGCAGGTTGTTAATGAGCCTTCCACAAATCCTGGTGCCACGTTCTTCTTCATGTAGTATAGCTTCTTGGATTATTTGCTCAGCATACAGATTGAGTAAGTACGATGAAAGGATACAACCCAGACACACACTTTTCCTAATTTTAAACCATGCGGTATCCCCTTATTCTGTTAGAACAACTGCTTCCTGCTCTACACACAGGTTCCACATGCGCACAATTAAGCATTCTGGGATTTCCATTCTTTGAAATGTTACCCATAATTTGTTATGCTCCACACAGTCAAATACCTTTGCATAGTCAATAAAACACAGGTAAACCTCTTTCTGGTATTTTCTGCTTTCAGCCAAGATCCACCTGACATCAGCAACGATATCCCTCATTCCACATCCTCTTCTGAATCCAGCTTGAATTTTGGATGGTTCCCTGTCAATGTATTCCTGCCACCACTTTTGAATGATCTTCAGCAAAATTTTACTTGCGTATAACATTAATGATTATTGTTTGATAATTTCCACATTCTGTTGGATCACGTTTCTTTGTAATGGATACGAGACTTTCCAAAATACAAGTACCATGGCACGGGAGCTATTGTAAAGGTGGGCACAAGATGATGTCTACCACATGGGAGTGGCAGCCAACTTCATAAGGAAAGGAACACATCACAAAGGAGGTGATGTGCAAACTGAAACCTGAAAAAATAGGTAGACCTTAGTAGAAAAATAGGAGGTACGATACTTTCTAGGAAGAGGCAATAATATGTGCAAAGACGCAGAGATGAGACAAAGCCTAATCCCACCTTCTAGGGAATGTTAAGCAGAGAATGGGTAATTATGGAGTAGGAAAGAAATGAAGGAAGAAAATGGACAGAAGAGTGAACACACTTTTGGAAAATACCCAGATACAGGAGTAACGTAAAGGTGATAGAGACGGGAGAAATTATCAGAGAAAGAGGTAGGAAACTAAGCATTAAAGGGTCACAAGATGAGGAACGAGATCTTTTCAAAAGGTCAAATTCTGTAGGAGAGTCAAGAATAATGAGAACTATTGCTTTTATGGCAAAAGTGATCTGAATTTGAAAAATAGGAGTCACTGGTGTAGCAGTGTTAGTAACAGCATTCAGATTTCACCAAAACATAACAGTAACAGTAAAATGAAGCTTTTCTACTCAGTAACATACAACATGTGCTGTACTTTCAACAAGTTATTAGGGTAGAGGAGGGGAGAAATTGGTTGCTTGGAAAAATTATGTTGATACTCTCATTTATTTTTATGAAAGGGGAATACATTAAATATGAAGGAAACACACTAACTTTAGAAATAACTACTGTGCAGTATACTGTGACTTCACTTTTAGAGTTTTATTAACCTATTAACTTATAATGTACTTATGTGTACACTGCAAAGGCTCTAGTCTCTGGTGTTTCATTGTTCTTGCAATTGGACAACTGTGTACACATGTGGTTGTGCTGAAATTACACTTTCACAGAGACGCATACCTTTAAGAGTACTGGTGCAGAACCCTCAGTGGGGATATGGAGTCATGAATACAAGACAGGCTGTATTTCGTAATAACATTCTCAGTTCCACTGCTGATCCAATTTATCTGATTCAACACTTCAAACTATGAGAAAACATTTTCCTACTTGATTCTTGCTGATATTTAGCTTAAATATAAAAACAGAAACAATTCAGAAGATGAGCCAACCCTCTTTAAAAAAAAAAATTCGCACTTGCATCAACTCTGACTCATTGTAACCCCATGTGTGTCAGAGTAGAACTGTTCTCCATAGGGTTATCAATGGCTGATTTTTTGGATGTAGATCATCAGGTCTTTCTTCCAAGGTGCCTCTGGGTAGACTCAAATCTCCAACCTCCTGAAAAGAGAAACTGACAGTTCCACAATAATAATAGGAGGCTTCAACACACTACTTTTGGTAAAGAACACAACATCTAGAAAGAAACTCAACAAAGATACAGAAGAAATAAAGAGCACAATCAGCCAACTTAACCTCATAGACACATATAGAACACTCCACCCAACAGCTGCAAAGTATACATTCTATTCCAATGGACATGGAATGTTCTCCAGAAAAGAACACACCTTACGCTACAGAGCAACCCTCGACAAAATCCAAAACATTGAGATAATTCGCAGTATCTTCTCTGACCAAAACACCATCAAAGTACAAATTAAGAGCAGGGAGAGTAAGGAAAAAAAAATCGATTACATGGAAACTTAATAACACCCTGCTTAAAAATGATTGGGTAATGGAAAAAATCAGAGATGGAATCAAAAAATTCCTAGAATCAAACGAGAATGAAAACCCACCATACCACAACCTTTCGAAAACAGCAAAGGCAGACCTCAGAGGTCAATTTATAGCAATAGACACACGCATTGAAAAAAGAAGAAAGGGAGAAACTCAAAACATTAGCTACATAACTTGAACAAATAGAAAGAGAACAGCAAAAGAAGCCCACAGCCACCAGGAGAAAGGAAATAATAAAACTCAGAGCAGAAATAAATGCCATAGAGAATAGAAAAACAGAAAGAATCAACAAAACCAAAAGTTAGTTTTTTGAAGGATCAACAAAATCAACAAACCATCGGCCAAATTAACAAAAGAAAAACAGGAGAGGATGCAAATAACATAAATAAGAAATGAAATGGGGGACATTACAATATACCCAATGGAAATAAAAAGGATCATAACAGAGTATTACGAAAAACTATACTCCAACAAATTTGAAAACCTAGAAATGGACAAATTTCTAGAAACATGCTACCTACCCTAACACAAAATGATGTTGAAAATCTGAACAGACCCATAACAAGAGAAGAGATTAAAAAGGTGACTAAAAACAAAAACCAAAAAACTTCCAAGCAAAAAAAGCCCTGGCCCAGATGGCTTTACTGGAGAAGTCTACCAAACATTTAGAGAAGAGCTTACATCAGTACTACTCAAACTAATTCTGAACATAGAAAAGGAAGCGATACTTTCAAATTCATTTGATGAAACCAGCATAACCCTGATACCAAAACTTGGCAAAGACACCACAAAAAAAGAAAATTACAGACCAGTACCTCTCATGAACATAGATGCAAAAATTCTCAACAAAATTTAGCCAATAGAATTCAGCATTATATCAAAAAACAATACACCACGACCAAGTAGGATTCACACCAGGTACGCAAGGATGGCTCCACATTAGAAAATCAATCAGCATAATCCACCACATAAAGAAAAGGAAAGAATTACATGACCATCTCAATCAATGCAGAAAAGGCATTCGGCAAAGTCCAAAACCCATTCCTGATAAAAACTCTCAAAAAAATATGTATATAAGGAAAATTTCTCAACATAATAAAGGGCATATATGCGAAACCAATGGCCAACATCATTCTGAATGGAGAAAGGCTGAAAACATTCCCCTTGAGAACAGGAACAAGACAAGGATGCCCTTTGCACCACTCCTATTTAACATTGTGTTGGAAGTCCTAGCTAAAGCAATAAGGCAAGAAAAAGAAATAAAGGGCATCCAAATTGGTAACGAAGAAGTTAAATTGTCTCTATTTGCCAATGATACAATACTATACATAGAAAACCAAAAAAACTCCAGAAGAAAACTACTGGAACTAATAGATTCAGCAGAGTCGCACGATACAAGATAAATATAAAAAAATCAGTTAGATTCCTATGCACCAATAAAGGGAATGATGAAAAGGAAATCAGGAAAACAATACCATTTATAATAGCCCCCCAAAAAATAAAATACTTGGGAATAATTCTAATCAGGGATGTAAAAGACCTATACAAAGAACTCTACAAAGCACTACTGCAAGAAACCAAAAGAAATCTACATAAATGGAAAAACATGCCATGCTCATGAACAGACAGACTCAACATTGTGAAAATGACAATTCTACCCAAAGCAATTTATAAATACATTGCAATTCTGATACAAATATCAGCAACATTCTTTAAAGAGATGGAAAAACTTATCATTAACTTTATATGGAAAGGGAAGAAGCCCTGAATAAGTAAAGCACTATTGAAGAAGAAGAATAAACTAGGAGGGCACACACTACCTGACCTCATAACCTACTATACAGCTGCGGTAGTCAAAACAGCCTGGTACTGGTACAATGACAGATACATTGACCAAAGAAACAGAATTGAGAATCCAGATGTAAATCCATCCATCTATTGTCACCTGATCTTCGACAAGGGCCCAAAGTCCATCAAATGGGGGAAAGATAGCCTTTTTCACAAATGGTGCTGGCAAAACTGGATGTCCATCTGCAAAAAAATGAAACAGGACCCATACCTCACACCATATACAAAAACTAACTCAAAATTAATCAAAGACCTAAATATAAAGCCAAAAACTATGAAGTTCATAGAAGAAAAAATAGGATCAATGCTAGAGGCTCTAATACACAGCATTAACAGGATAGAAACCATAATCAACAACACAAGCTCCAGAGGATAAGCTAGATAACTAGGAACTTCTAAAAATTAAACACTTATGGTCATCAAAAGACTTCCCCAAAAGACTAAAAAGAGAACCTACAGACTCATAAAAAAAAATTTTGGCTATTACAAATCAGACAAAGTTCTAATATCTAAAATCTACAAGAAAATCCAACACCTCTACAACAAAAAGACAAATAATCTAATTAAAACATGGGCAAAGGAAATGAACAGATATTTCACCAAAGAAGACATTCAAGCACTCAACAGACACATGAGGAAAGGCTCATGATCTCTAGCCACTGGAGAAATGAAAATCAAAACCACAATGAGATACCATTTCACCCCGGTTTTACTGGCACGAAACAATAAAACAGGAAATAACAAATGTTGGACAGCCTTTGGGGATATTGGAAGTCTCATGCACTGCTGGTGGGAATGCAAAATGACACAACCATTTTGGAAAATGATATGGCACTTCCTTAGAAAGCTAGAAATAGAAAAACCATATGATCCAGCAATCCCACTCCTAGGAATAAATCCTAGAGAAGTAAGAGTTATCACACAAATAGGCATATGCACACAATGTTCACTGAAACATTGTTCACAATAGCAAAAAGATGGAAACAATCTAGATGCCCATCAATAGATGAATGGATAAACAAACTGTGGTACATACACACAACAGAATATTATACAATGATAAAGAACAATGATGAATCTGTAAAGCATCTCATACTATGGATGAATCTGGAGGACAGTATGCTGAATGAAATATGTAAATCACAAAAGGACAAATATTGTATAAGATCACTACTGTAAAAACTTATGAAAAGGTTTACATACAAAAAGAAACAATATTTGATGGTTACAAGGGAGGAGAGGGGTGAGGATGGAAAAACACTTAATAGACAATGGATAAGTGGGAACTTTGGTAAAGGATAAGACAGTACACAATACTGGGGAAGTCAGCACAACTTGTACAAGGCAAGGTCATGGTAGCTCCATAGACACTTCCAAACTCCCTGAGGGAACAAATTTCTAGGCTGAAGTCTATAGGGACCATGGTCTCGGGGAACATCTAGCTCAATTGGCATAACGTAGTTTATAAAGAATATGTTCTACATTCTACTTTAGTGAGTGACATTTGGGGCTTTAAAAGCCTATAAGTGGCCATCTAGGATACTCCAATGGTCTCAGCCCTTAGGGAGAAAGTAAGAATGAAGAAAGCTAAAGATACAAGGGAAAAATTCGTCCAAAGAACTAATGGATCACATCTACCATGGCCTCCGCCATACTGAGTCCAGTAAAACTAGATAGTGCCTGCTACCACCACCAACTGCTCTGACAGGGATCACGATAGAGGGTCCTGGACAGAGCAGGAGAAAAATGTAGAACAAAACTCTAACTCAAAAATAAAGACCAGGCTTGCTGGCCTGACAGAGACTGGAGAAACCCTGAGTATGGCCCCGGACACCCTTTCAGCTCAGTAATGAGGTCAACTCCTGAGGTTCACCCTTCAGCCAAAGATTGATCAGGCCCATGGAACAGAATAAGACTACAGTGGCGCACCAGCCCTGGGGCAGGGACTGGAAGGCAGGAGGGAACGGGAAAACGGGTAACAGGGAACCTGGGGTTGGGAAGGGAGAGTGTTGACATGTTGTGGCGTTGTTAACAAATGTCATAGAATAACGTATATTAACTGTTTGATGAGAAACTAGTTTGTTCTGTAAACCTTCACCTAAAGTAAAATTAAACAAAACAAAAAAACTTCAACCTTTTGGTTAGCGAGTGAGCACGTTAACCATTTGCACTAACCAGGGATCCATTCCAATGTCACAGCCCTAGCATTTTAACTATATATCTAGACAAAAATGACCATTCTTGGATTTTCTTCATGCACAGCTAAAAATGATTGAAATGAATTATATTGATTTCTGAAGAACTGTATTTCTTTGGATTATGATTGAGGTGGAATGTGTCAGGATCACCCCTGACCCTTTCAATCACCTAGTTGGTTGGTTCACCTTTGAAAGCACCTCTGTAATTTCAGACCCTTATTATATCTTAGCTGGACAATTTTAATAGCCTTCTAAATGATTTTCTACTTCTAGTTGCTACTTGCTCCAAGCCATTTTCCTCATTATAAACACAGTTTTCAAATCCAGAAGTGATCATGACACTCCCTTGCTGAAACCTTTGATAGAATCCCAGTTGGCCAAAGATAGAATCCAAATTCCTTTTCATTAATTCACAGTCTGCAACTCTTCATAGGCTGGCCTTTACTCTCTGCTATAACAATTCCCCTCATCCTAACCTACATTCCACCACACTGTCTTTAGCTCCACTTCCTGATCACATGATGCATCTCTATACTTCTGTGATTTTGTTCTTACAACTGAATCTGCCTTAATGCTCTTGCTCCATTCCTTGTCCTACTCTAGTCCATCTGGAGAAATGTTTATCTGTTACAAACCCTTTGAAATGTCACCACTAACTATGAAGCCTGTCCCATTCCCTAGTCCCATTTAGCTGAACTTGTCCTCTGTATTTTAAGACTACTTTGCCCATTGTAGTTATTATATTGCATAATTACATTGACACATGTCTGCTCCCAGATGATGAGCTCATTGAGAGGAGGGGCTGCAACTTATTCACCTTTGCTTCTTGGTATATACTACCCATCGACTCCACTGCTGTGAAATCTGACTCATAGCGATCCTCTGGGGCAGAGTAGAACTGTCCCATTGTGTTTCCAAGGCTGTAATCTTTATGTGAGCAGACTGCTACATCTTTTTCTCATGGAGCAGCTGGTGGGTTCGAACCACCAACCTTTCAGGTGGCAGCTCAGCACTTGGCCATTGCGCCACCAGGGCTCCTTTGGTGTATACTAAGCGTGTTAATCACAGTAACCGAAATATTCATAATCTCTGCCTAATAGAAACTGTTCTGCTCACAGCCAAGGCAGAAAGGGCCGCCATAAGGATTTGGGTTTGGCATAATTTCCTCTGCCTTCATTACTGTTTAGTTCATAGTCCAATTAAGAATAGACAATCCACAGGCTGTCCAGTAACTAACCATGGGGCATAATGTAAAAGGCTGAACTATTCTAATTTCTCTTGAAAATCTGAACTAGAACTTTTGGAGGAAGAGTTAGCTAAGCAATGGACACTAAAGCTGAAAATATGTTTAGAAAGAAGCCTTCAAGTAAAGTGAGAAGTAGAGAGGACTGATGGAGTTAGGGCCACGAGGGAGGTATGGCAAGCTAAAATTGTAAGGAAGAATAAACTCAAAGTAGGCAGAAGATAAGAGGTAAAGAAAATAATCAGTATAGAGTAAAGTAAGTCAGTGAATGGTGAGAGGAGACTGGAGCAAAAGCGTAAAAGGACCAACAGAGAAAACTCAGATAAACTCAGAGGGCAAAAGAGAGCTGGCAGTTGACTGTTTCTGAGAACTTCATAGTCCTGGTTTCCTGTCCACAAGAATAATATAAACAGTAATAATAATAAACACTAACACTCATAAAGCCCATAGTATCTGTCTTAGTCATCTTGTGCTGCTATAACAGAAATACCACAAGTGAGTGGCTTTAACAAAGTGAAATTATTCTCTCACAGTCTAGCAGGTCACAAGTCCAAATTCAGGGCATCAGCTCCTGGGGAAGGCTTTCCCTGTTGGCTCTGGAGGAAGGTCTGTATCATCTACCTTCCTTTGGCCTAGGAGCTTCTGCACACAGGAACCTCAGGTCCAAAGGACACCCTCTGCTCCTGGCACTGCTTTCTTGGTGGCATGAGGTCCCCCTATCTCTCTGCTCGCTTCTCTCTTTTATATCTCAAAAGAGATTGACTGAAGACACTACCTAATCTTGTAGATCTCATCAATATAACTGCCACTAATCCATCTCATGGAAACCCTGGTGGTGTAGTAGTTAAATGCTATGGCTGCTAACGAAGAGGTCAGCAGTTCGAATCCACCAGGAGCTCCTTAGAAAGTCTATGGGGCAGTTCTACTCTGCCCTATTGGGTCACTATGAGTTGGAATCGACTTGACAGCAATGGGTTTGGCTTTTTGGTTTTAATCCATCTCGTTACATCATAGTGATAGAATTTACAACACATAGGGAAATCACATCAGATGACAAAATGTAGACAATCATACAATACTGAGAATCATGACCTAGCCAAGTTAACAGATATTTTGAGGGGACACAATTCAATCCATGACATTATATTCCAAGCACTTTCTATGTAGAAACTCGTTCAGTTTTTACAACAACTTAATGTGGTAGACGCTATCATTATCCCCATTTTACAGACCCTAACCTAGTTATTTAGTGGAAGTGCTGTCACCCTAACTCCAGATTCCAAGCTATTATCTGTTATGCCATACTACCTTATGTAGCAGTCCTATGATAATTTACAATGTCATGAGTGAGTCTATATTCCTGAAAACCAAAGAGGCCTCACTGAAGGAAACATAACAATGCCTGATACAGGAAAAAAAAAAAAAAGTTTTTTTGAGTTGGGTTTTGTCAGGCAAGAAAAAAGGGCAGGGGAGCTGAGCAAGGTTATAGGAGTAGAACATGGAACCAAGGACTTGAGGGGAGCAATTGTAAGCCCCTTCCCCTTTGGATCTTGCTTCTGCTACCCCAACTACATGAGCTTTTTCTGACTTAGCACCCTGCTTGATCTTCCTTCTTCCTTCCTCATGGAAAAAAACAAAACAAAACCCAAACCTATTGTCATCCAGTCAATTCTGACTTGTAGCAACCCTATAGGACAGAGTAGAACTTCCCCATAGGGTTTCCAAAGAGCGCCTGGTGGATTTGAACTGGTGACCTTCTGGTTAGCAGCAGTAGCTCTTAACCACTATGCTACCAGGGTTTCCTCATACATAGAGTCCTGTCCAAATCCACTCCTTTTGGGCTGTGTATTGGGCCATATAGCCAACAACAACAACAAGTTGCCTTGGAGTTCATCCCTACTCATGGCAATTTTCTGTATGTCAGAGTAGAATTAAGCTTCATATGGTTTTCAGTGATTGATTTTTCAGTAGTTAACAGGCCTTTCTTCCAAGGTGCCTCTGGGTGAACTTGAATCTCCTAGTTGGCAGCTGAACATTGATCATTTGCAGACCCAGGGATGGAACATGAGGCAGCCCTCGCAAAGCCAGTTTAGTTAGTTTCTCCAGATCCGTTTTTCCCAGGCTTCCCACCCTTTCTACTAGTATATGTGGCTGAGTTCTCAGCATGCCTCAGTCTAAACCCCCTCACACTTTTATATTAAATCTGATAGATATGTTTTACTACATACTGTATTCATTTCTTTTGTCTTGGGAAACTCTGAAATATCTAAACCAGATTAAGAGTATTTAGGGTTTGCCAACTGTCTCAAGGTTTTGTCTGTTTGATTTTTGCCCCTGCTTCAGGTATCAAAAGCTTATGTTCAGGTCCTTACTGTACAGGCCCCTTCTAAGACCCTAGGAAAGGCCGTAGAAATGTGTTCGCATGGTCATTTCTTCCAGTGAAATTTGCCACAGGTATGTTGGGATACAGCTTAGGGGAAGTTGTATTCAGTTTGGATTTAGGGGCTAATTTTAGATGAGTTAAAGTCACTTCCACGTGTCTCCTTCACTGCACTCATACTTGTGGGCTGACATCATATTATCATAGAACCATTGGCTTTTTCTAATTACCCACCCCTCCCTCATCAACCTTCCCCTCAAAAAAAAAAAAGGTTAAAACAATTATCTTTCTAGTTTTCTACAGAAAGTGATGTTACAAAATAAATTGTTGATATGTTGTTATTTAAGAGAAGATCAACAAGTGTGCAGCCAAAAAAAGAAAAAAGAATTATAGAGGTTTATCTGACAGGTAACTAGTAGAAATATTATACATTTTTCTGAATTTTATGTTATTCCTGTATTTGTCAGCTTTTTAAAATCAGTAACTAGCTATTATTTACCGTCCAATTCTAAGTGAATATTCACTTATTTTTCATTCTAGAGGCCCGTAAAATTATATAAGCTTCAGTCCCCACACAGCCCACTTCTACCACAACCGAACAGTATATTTTTCATAAAAAGCTATGTCTTCTGAAATGATAAAATGAACACAGATTCCTCTGCAATTTTTTATCTGAACTCTGTGTCGATAACAACATGACTTTGCTTCCTTAAAGAACATAGCAGCACCAGATAAAGAAACCTTTTTTAATGTTGTAGAATAGCTAACCCTTTCAGAAGACAAGAAACTCCTTTCTCTGCACCCTCTCTTTTAGTGTGACAATTATTTTCTTCAAAGAATTCTCAAATTATTTCTAAAATTTGATTGTAAATGGAACAATACTGTAGTAATCATAAGAGTAACATTACTGAGGGCCTACAATATGCCAAGCTGTTTATAAATACTTGATTTGTGTTGTTGTTGTTAGGTGCCACCCAGTTAGTTCTGACTCACAGCGACTGTATGTACAACAGAACAAAACACTGCCCAGTCCTGCGTCATCCTCACAACCGTTCCTACGGTTAAGCCCATTGCTGCAGCTACTGTGTCAATCCATCTCCTCCAGTGTCTTCCTCTTTTTCACTGACTTTCTACTTTACCAAGCATGATGTCCTTCCCCAGGTACTGGTCCTCCTTGATGTCCAAAGTACATGAGAAAAATTCTCACCATTCTCAATTCCAAGGAGCATTCTGCCTGTACTACTTCCAAGACAGATTTGTTCATTCTTCTGGCAGTCCATGGTATACTTGATATTCTTAGCCAACAACATAATTCCAAGGGAGCAATTCTTCTCAGGTCTTGCATGATGAAAGATATAACGGTGGTGCATACCTTTCCTGATTTTAAACCACACAGTATCTCCTTGTTCTATTCCAATGACTGCCTCTTGGTTAGGTAGAGGTTCTGCATGAGCACAATTAAGTGTTCTGAGATTTCCATTCTTTGAAATGTTATCCATAATTCATTACATTCCACACAGTATAATGACTTTGTATAGTCAATAAAATACAGGGAAACATCTTTCTGTTATTCTCTGCTTTCAGCCAAGATCCATCTGATATCAGCAGTGATATCCCTCATCTGACATCCACTTCTGAATCTGGCTTGAATTTCTGGAAGTTCTCTGTACTGCTACAACTGTTTCTGAATTATCTTCAGCAAAATTTTACTTGCATGTGATATTAAGGATATTGTTTGATAATTTCCACATTCTGTTGGATCACCTTTCTTTGGAATAGGTGCAAATAGGGGCCTCTTCCAGTCATTTGGCCAGGTAGCTGTCTTCCAAATTTCTTGGCATAGATGAGTAAGCACCTCCAGTGCTGCACCCATTTCTTGAAACATCTTGAAACATCTCAATTAGTATTCCATCAATTCCTGGAGCTTTGTTTTCGCCAATGCCTTCGATGCATCTTGGATTTCTTCCTCCAATACCATTGGTTCTTGATCATATGCTACCTCCTGAAGTGGTCGAATATCGACCAATTCTTTTTGGTGTAGTGACTCTGTGTGTTCCTTCCATCTACTGTTGATGCTTTCTGCATCATTCAATATTTTGCCCTATAGAATCCTTCGAAATTTCAACTTAGGGCTTGAATTTTTTCCTTCAGGTCTTTCAGCTTGAGAAATGCTGAGTATGTTCCTCCTTTTAGTTTTCTATCTTCAGGTCTTTGCATATGTCATTATAATACTTTATTTTCTTGGGCCACTCTTCAAAATCTTCTGTTCAGCTATTTCACTTCATAATTTCTTCCATTCACTTTAGCTATTCTACATTCAAGAGCAAGTTTCAGAGTCTCTTCTGACATCCATTTTGGTCTTTCGTCTTTTCCTATCTCTTCAATGGTCTTTTGCTTTCTTTGTGTACTATGTCCTCGATGTCATTCCACAACTCCTCTGGTCTTTTGTTTTTAGTGTTCAATCTGTCAAATCTTTTCTTGAGATGGTCCCCAAATTCAGGTGGAATACATTCAAGGTTGTATTTTGGATCTAACAGACTTGTTCTAATTTTCTTCGGCTTCAACTTGAACTTGCATATGAGCAGTTGATGGTCTGTTCCACAGTCAGCCTCTGGCCTTGTTCCGACTGGTGATATTGAGCTTTTCCTTCTACTCTTTCCACAAATGTAGTCTATTTGATTCCTGTGTTTTCTATTCAGTGAGATCCACATGTACAGTCACCACTTATGTTGTTAGAAAAGGTATTTGCAATGAAGAAGTCTTTGGTCTTGCACAATTCTATCATGCTATCTCTGGCCTTGTTTCTATCCCCAAGGCCATATTTTCCAACTATAGATCCTTCTTTGTTTCCAGTTTTTGCAATCTAACCACAAGTAATTATCAATGTATCTTGAATGCATGTGTGATCAATACCAGACTGCAGAAATTGGTAAAATCTTCAATTTCCTCATCTTTGGCATTAGTGGTTGGTGAGTGTCATGGGATGAATTATGTCCCCAAAAATGTGTTTATCAATTGGCTGGGCCATGATTCTTGGTATTGTGTGATTTTCCTCTATGTTGTAAATCCTACCTCTATGATGTTAATGAGGGAGTATGGGCAGCAGTTGTGTTAGTGAGGCAGGACTCAACCTAGAGGACTGGATTGCGTCTTGAGGCAATCTCTTGAGATATAAAAGATAGAAGCAAGCAGAGAGAGAGGGGGACCTCATACCATCAAGAAAGCAGCACTGGTAGCAGAGCACATCCATTGGACCCAGGGTCCCTGCACCTGAGAAGCATATCAACCAGGGGAAGGTTGAGGACAAGGACCTTCCTCCAGAGCCAACAGAGAGAGAAAGTCTTCCCCTGGAGCTGATTCCCTGAATTTGGACTTGTAACCCACTAGGCTGTGAGAAAATAAATTTCTCTTTGTTAAAGCTATCCATTTGTGGTATTTCTGTTATGGTAGCACTAGATGACTAAGACAGAATTTTGTACCAAGAGAGTGGGGTGCTGCTCTAACAGATACCTAAAATGTGGAAGCAGTTTTGAAACTGTGAACGGATACAGTTGCAATGGCGGCAGAGGACTAGTGCAGCAGAGACCCTGAAGTGGCAGAGAAGTGGCAACAGCAAAGAACCATCCGCAGCAGAACCAGGAGATCAGCACAAAATGGCACTGAAGCCGACCCACAAAGTGAGAGAGCTGAGTGCCTGTGAGCAGGAGGCTTCCTGGCAGAGTGGGGTGCCTCTGGGCACTTAACAGTGGAGCTAGGCTTGCTGACCCACGGAGGAAGAAAGCTGAGTGCCTGTGTGCAGGAGGTTTTCTGGAGCAGTGGGGTTCCTCCAGGCACTTATCAGTGGAGGTACAGAGCTTTGGAACACTTTCCCCAGCAGGGCAGGTGCGGACCTGAGGCCCCAGACCAGAGAGGTCAAGAAATCAGGAAACAGAAGCTAAAGAGACAAGGAACAAAAGAAGCTGAGCTGCCTCAGTCTCAAAAAGTATGGCTATGACCTCAAGGGTTTCAAAGGGTGGAGCCATGGCCTCTGGTGTTTCTAGGGTGGAGATGCCTCTCAGATGGAAGAGGAGCATGGTGCACCTAAATCCAAGGGAGCAGAGTTGCTGTCCCAGTGGGCCTGGAAGGTGGAGCTGAAGCCCAGGGCCAAGGGGTCTACACTCAGAATCCAGAGAGTGTGGCCAATACCTACAGTCTGGAGGACAGGGCCATTGTATAAATTGTCTCAGAGAACAAAGGATTACTTTCAAAGCTCTGAGGGCTGATGTAATGTATTCTGCTGACTTACCTGGTGCCTGTTATCCCTTCTCTTCCTACCGTTTCTCCTGTTTGTAATGGAAATGTCTAGCTTGTGCTTGTTCTGCCATTGTACATTTGGAAGCAGATAACTTGTGTTCTAGATTTCACAGATGAAGAGGAATTTCTGTATTTGGGACATGGAGTTAAGACTTTTGCTATGATATGATGGGGTGAATATGTTTTGCAGGTTGCAAGGATATGATTTTTGGGGGGCCAAGTGGTAGAATGTCATAGATTGAATTATGTCCCCTAAAAATGCATTTATCAATTGGACTGGGCCATGATTCCCGGTATTGTGTGATTTTCCTATATGTTGTAAATCCTACCTCTATTGATGTTAATGAGGGAGCATGAGCAGCAGTTGTGTTAGTGAGGCAGGACTCAACCTACAAGATTGGATTGTGTCTTAAGGCAATCTCTTGAGATATAAAAGAAGCACGCAGAGAGACAGGGACCTCATACCACCAAGAAAGCAGCACCAGGAGCAGAGCACGTCCTTTGGACACTGGATCTCTGGGCCTGAGAAACTCCTCAACCAGGGGAAGGTTGAGGACAAGGACCTTCGTCCAGAGTCGACAGAGAGAGAAAGCCTTCCCCTGGAACCGATGCCCTGAATTTGGACTTGTAACCCACTAGACTGTGAGAAAATAAATTTCTCTTTGTTAAAGCCATCCACTTGTGGTATTTTTGTCATGATAGCACTAGATAACCAAAACAGAATTTTGTACCAAGAGAGTGGGGTGCTGCTCTAACAGATACCTAAAATGTGGAAGCAGTTTTGAAACTGTGAATGGATAGAGTTGCGACAGCGGCAGAGTATCTGCAGTGGCAGAGAAGCAGCAATGGCAGAGAACCAGCAGCAGCAGAACCAGGAGACCGGCATGAGACAGCGCTGGACCCAGCCCACGGAGTAAGAAAGCTGAGCGCCTGTGCGCAGGAGACTTCCTGGCTGAGTGGGATGCCTCCAGGCACTTATCGGTGAAGCTACTGAGCTTTGCAACACTTGCTCCAGCAGGCCAGATGAGGGCATGAGGCCCGGGGAGCCAAGAGGCCAAGAAACCAGGAAACAGAAGCTAAAGACACAAGGAACACAAGACGCTGAGCTGCTTCAGTCTCAAAAGGTACAGCCAGGACCTCAGGAGTTTCAAAGGGTGGAGCCATGACTTCTGGCGTTTCTAATGGTGGAGTTGCCACTCAGATGGAAGAGGAGAATGGTGGGTCTAAGCTGAGGGAGCAGAGTTGCTGTCCCCGTGGGCCTAGAAGGTGGAGCTGAAGCCCAGGGCCATGGGGCCTCCACTCAGAATCAAGACAATGTCCACAGAGGAGTCATGTAACCTCCCCAGATTCATTTTCCCAGAAGTAATAGGTGCACTGGGGAAGTGGGAGGGTAGGGTTTGAATTAGGTGATCTCTCTGAGGTTCCTTCAGATTTTAACATTCAAATTTAATGCTATCATCTGAAATATTCACTTCTCTTAACAGATTCCAGAAAACAATTACTTAAAATGTGGAAATAAACCTATATAATTTAGTTTTTTCCCAGAGATATTTCAATATTGGCCTTGATACAAATAATATTACAAATCTTAGTTTATATAACAAATGTACTTTGTGGATTAAAAAAATGTACCTACAAGCCTGATTACCTCAGTGTCATAGCACATAGAGGAAACTAAAATAACTAAAAAAAATAACTAGATACATGATATTTCAAATACATCTAAGCTTGTGTATGAAGTGAATTTATATGACACCCCCTTAAATTGGTAACATATTATTTTCAGAATTCTAGCAACTATGGCATTTATATCAAATTCAGTGCTCTAATTCTGTGCATTCCTTTCTTAAACATTTAAATGGTATTCTACCACAAAAATGTTTTCCACTTTCTGTGCTGGTTTTCCCATATTTCTTTAGTCCTGGTAACCTTTTATATTTTGCCTTCTCTCATATTATACCTCCTTATTGGGAAACTAACCTTGCATTTTGAGTCAGTCATGCAATATCTCTCCTTATAAATCTCCATAGTCACAGCTTTACATTAAACGAAAAAGGTATTTCAGGAAAGAAAGGAGATAATTTGCCATGGACTCCTACAAGTTTACACACAGTTAGTGAGACTGCCTTCAACTTTGGCTTCACAACCTTGTAATCCACCTTACTCCATGAAGGGATAATACTTGCATGATATGATTACTCACACGTAAACCTCTAATAATGTTGCCTTCCAGTACGCATATAAGAAACTGAAATAATGGATTCTAGGGGTTAAAAGTATTTTTTGAAAAAGGGAGGGGCAAATCTTATTTCTGGGAGGATATGGCTTTCTTTGAAAGTACATTGTAGTATAAGAGTTCATATCTCTTATCCACATTGCCAGAGAAAAAACAAAATGGTAGAAAACAAACAAACCCTAGGACACTTTTTAGGTTATATAAAATATAATAAACAGGAAAAATAATATTCTCTAGAAGGTCTACAAAAGATAAACATTCCATATAAAAATCGATATATATTTCTGTCTACACTAAATATTAACACTGTAAAATCTCTTATATCAAATAGTAAATGATTGAGAAAAGAAAATCAAATGGGTTTATTGGCATAATATAACAAAATCACCAATAAGCAAGTTATGTAGACAAATGAAAATGGGATTTGGAGTCAGGCCCCACATTTTAACCCAGCTCCTGGACTTACCAGTTTTGTGCGGTTTGCTCTCTAAGCCTCAATTCCCTTATCTGTAATAGCCACAGGACTGCTTACTGCAGAGACTGTTGTTAGAATTAGATCAGGTTAGGTAAGTAAAGCAACCAGTACTCATCTAGCTCAGAGTTTAGACAATTCACCAATGTTTGTTTCTATGCAGATAGTTTGGAAGAAAAGAATATTTCAGAAATTCAAAAGAATACTGTATACAAAAACAAACATGCACTCAGGATTTGTAATTTTGTTAGCATCGATAATCATTTTGACAGCCTACTTGGGGAAATCTCCCTTGGCTAGGTAAATGTAAATTGAAGAAAAACTGAATCTACAGAGACTTTAATTTTTGTGATTTGCCTATAATTTATAATTAACATAAGAGAAAACTTGCTTTAAAAAAGAAAAAAAGCTTTGAAACCAAAAATTAATATCACAACTTAAGGTAATAGAAAAGTCTTAATTTTCAATGATGAAAAAGCAAACACAACAGAGATTTCTCTGATCCATTATAACCTGCCACTCAGTATTTACCATAGTTTTATATAAATAATACATGCCTTCTATATCTATTTGCTAACCACACCCTCCACCCCTCTAGGAATTTTCATAAGCTTGCTCTGAGAATTTTGTTTTACACCAACATGTAAAAAAAAAAAAAAATTTGGCATGGTGGCGTTCACAAAAATACCTCACGGTAGGAGGACACAGTTGGCAAGCAAACATAAGGTGCACGTTATCTGCATAAAAATACCATAATAAGTTTAGAATTTGGAGTGGAAGAAATTCTACTACTTTCCAAATCATTTGGGTTCAACTGGAGAAATTAAAAATGAATCTGATACATTCATCAAATTAATAAATCCTTATTAAAAAGAAATTTTGCATCAGAAACATCACAAAGCTTTCCTTTAATGCACCATCCAATTTCACATAAGTAAAAAGGTAAAATGTGGGGTGGGGCCAAGATGGCTGACTAGGTAGAAGCTACCTCGGATCCCTCTTGCAACAAAGACTCGGAAAAACAAGTGAATCGATCACATACATGAAAATCTACGAATGCTGACCATCAAACACAGACCTAAAGAGTTGACCTGAGTGACACAGACTGAGAAGGAGCAACCACGGGGAAGCAACGACTGTTTTCAGAGCATGGAGCCAGCGTCCCAGTCAGAAAACCTTGGTGCCGGGCTTTGGACTGGGTGCCGGGCTTTGGACTGGGCGCCAGGTTTTGGACTGGGCACAGGGGAGCTGAGCACGGCATCCTGAGACAGCGCAAACACAGGACGCAGGCCTACCCCCAGAAGTGACCTCAGGGGAAGCCCAGCCAGTGCACGCAAGCAGCGCAGCGACGCGGCTGACAGGAGGAGAAGTCACTGGGAGGCAGTGACTGGTTTTAGAGCTTGGAGTGCGGTGTCCCAGCTGGGGAACCTTGGCACTGGGCTTTGGACTGGGAGTGGAAGAACTGACCACGGCTTCTGAGACAGCACAAGCACGGGACGTGGCCCTGACCCTCAGGGGCAATCTCGACCCAGCCAATGCACACAGGCTACACACCCCTAGGGAATCTCAGATAAAACAATCATAACCAAGCAAGATAAGTAACTTTGTCTATATTCCGGGGGAAAAAAAATTTTTTTTTTTACTCTCTCCTATCTATCTGACCCTTCCCCTCCCCTTCCCAGGTGGCTTCATTAACACTGGAATTTCCTGAGCCAGGGAGTGAAGTGCTCTGCATTTTTTTTTTTTTTTTTTTTGTCCTTTCCTAACCCATTCTCCTGGACTCAGAGAAAGCAGTTACAAAAAACCCAGGAACCAAAAATCCTTCCCTGACTTCCCGAAATTGGACTAAAAATACATAAGCAGCTCCAGCCAAGCATATGAGATCCACAGTCTCAGGCTTTCATCCCTACAGGAAACAAGGTGGCTATTATAATGCAAAGGCAATTCTGATAGGGATCTGACTGCAATTGTTTTAGCAGATTACTGGAAAAAAAGTTTCCCAGGTCTGATATCTCTACCTATTAAACAGAGCCCTCACTGACCCACAATGGGGAACGGAGGGCTGAAGCTCCCCTCAGACAACCTAGCCTCCTGCCGTAGGGGTCTGAGAATGGTGACACCTACCAATCTGTAGAGGTACATGCATTGGGTGCCTAGGGTACAGCTGCAGAGCCCACCCACCAAAGTGCTTTAGGAATAGAGATACACCTACCTCACTGACACTTGGGGGAAGACTGTCAGCATCCTGCCCCCTAGGGTGTGACCCCCTGCTGCTACTAGAATCTGGTGCACACAACTATCACCACTACTCCTCTAGGTGGATAGGTGACAGTCTGCACTACACAGTTGGTGACCCAAAATCAGATTCTACTCAAGAATAGTGAATGGACTCTTAGGCTTATATATCTGGTAACAGCCCAAACCAGCTGGTAATAGGACATAAGTGATTCAAGGGCTACAACAATCAAGACAGCACAATCTAGTAGCCCCTCTACGTATATGGAAAGAAAACAAAACAAGATAAGACTCAGTGAGCAAATATAAAATAAATCATTACAATATCTTATAGATGGCTGGGAGACAGCAGTTGATATCAAACCACATAAAGAAGCAGACCATGATTGCTTCTACAACCCCCCAAACTAAAGAATCAAAATCTTTCCCAAATGAAGATACAATCCTGGAATTATCAGATACAGAATATAAAAAGCTAATTTACGGAATGCTTCAAGACATCAGGGATGACCTCAGAAATGAAATAAGGCAATCTACAGAAAAAGCCAAGGAACACACTGATAAAGCAGTTGAAGAAATCAAAAAGATTATTCAAGAACATAGTGGAAAAATTAAAAAGCTGCAAGAATCCATAGACAGACAGCATTCAGAAATCCAAAAGATTAACAGTAAAATTACAGAATTAGACAATTCAATAGGAAGTCAGAGGAGCAGAATTGAGCAATTGGAATGCAGAGTGGGGGAGATGGAGAATAAGGCAATTGACACCAATATAGTTGAAAAACAGCTCAGATAAAAAAATTAAAAAAAAAATGAAGAAACCCTAAGAAACAGGTGGGACTCTATCAAGAAGAATAACTTGCGTGTGATTGGAGTCCCAGAACAGGGAGGGTTAACAGAAAATACGGAGAGAATAGTTGAAGATGTGTTGGCAGAAAACTTCCCTGACATCATGAAAAACGAAAGGATATCTATCCAAGATGCTCATCGAACCCCATTTAAGATTGATCCAAAAAGAAAATCACCAAGATATATTATCATCAAACTTGCCGAAACCAAAGATAAAGAGAAAATTTTAAAAGGAGCCAGGGACAAAAGAAAGGTCTCCTATAAAGGAGAATCAATAAGAATAAGTTCAGACTACTCAGCAGAAACCATGCAGTCAAGAAGGCAATGGGCTGACATATAGAGAGCACTGAAGGAGAAAAACTGCCAGCCAAGGATCATATATCCAGCAAAACTCTCTCTCAAATATGAAGGTGAAATTAAAACATTTACAGACAAACACAAGCTTAGAGAATTTGCAAAAACCAAACCAAAACTACAAGAAATACTAAAGGAAATTGTTTGGTCAGATAATCTATAATATCAGATACCAGCACAACGCAAGGTCACAGAACAGGAAATCCTGATATCAACTCAAATAGAGAAATCACAAAAACAAATTAAGGTTAATTTTTAAAAGAAAAAAATGCTCAAAATAGGGAATCATTGAAGTCAATATGTAAAAGATCACAATAATCAAAAAGAGGGACTAAATACAGGAGGCGTAGAACTGCCATATGGAGAGGAAAACAAGGTGATATAGGATGATACAAGTTAGGTTTTTACTTAGAAAAATAGGGGTAAATATTAAGGTAACCACAAAGAGGTCTAACAATTCCATAGCTCAAAACAAAAACCAAGAAAAACATAAGGACTCAGCAAACATAAATTCAAATACCATGAAAATGAGGAACACACAATTTACAAAGAAAAACAGCACATAAAAGCAAGTGGAACAATGAAATTGTCAACAACACACACAAAAAGGCATCGAAATGAAAACACATACTTATCTATAATTACGCTGAATGTAAATGGACCAAATGCACCAATAAAGAGACAGAGAGTCTCAGACTGGATAAAGAAACATGATCCATCTATATGCTGCCTACAAGAGACACACCTTAGACTGAGAGACACAAACAAACTAAATCTCAAAGGATGGAAAAAAAATATATCAAGCAAACAACAATCAAAAAAGACCAGGAGTTGCAATATTAATTTTTGACAAAATAGACTTTGAAGTTAAATCCACCACAAAGGATAAAGAAGGACAGTACATAATGACTAAAGGGACAATTGACAAGGAAGTTATAACCATATTCAATATTTATGCACCCAGTGACAGGGCTGCAAGATACATAAAACAAACTTTAACAGAACTGAAAAGTGAGATAGACACCTCCACAATTATAGTAGGAGACTTCAACACACCACTTTCGGAGGACAGGACTTCCAGTAAGAAGCTCAATAGAGACACGGAAGACCTAATTGCTACAATCAACCAAATTGACCTCATAGACTTATACAGAACACTTCACCCAACAGCTGCAAAGTATACTTTTTTTTCTAGCGCACATGGAACATTCTCTAGAATAGACCACATATTAGGTCATAAAACAAACCTTTGCAGAATCCAAAACATCGAAATATTACAAAGCATCTTCTCAGACCACAAGGCCATGAAAGTGGAAATCAATCACAGAAAAATCAGGGAAAAGAAATCAAATACTTGGAAACTGAAAAATACCCTGCTCAAAAAAGACGGGGTCATAGAAGGCATTAAGGAGGGAATAAAGACATTCAGAGAATGCAATGAGAACGAAAAGCAGTGCTCAGAGGTTAATTTATATCGATAGCTGCATACATACAGAAAGAAGAAAGCGCCAAAATCAGAGAACTGTCCCAACAACTTGAACAAATAGAAAGTGAGCAACAAAAGAATCCATCAGGCACCAGAAGAAAACAAATAATAAAAATTAGAGCTGAGCTAAATGAACTAAAAAATAAAAAATAAAAAAGAGAACAGAAAAACAATTGAAAGAATTAACAAAGCCAAAAGCTGGTTCTTTGAAAAAATTAACAAAATTGATAAACCATTGGCCAGGCTGACTAAAGAAATACATGAAAGGAAACAAATAACCCAAAAAAGAAACAAGATGGGCCATATCACAACAGACCCAACCGAAATTAAAAGAATCATATCAGATTATTACAAAAAATTGTACTCTAACAAATTTGCAAACCTGGAAGAAATGGATGAATTCCTAGAAAAACACTACCTACATAAACTAACACAATCAGAAGTAGAACAACTTAATAGACCCATAACAAAAAAAGAGATTGAAAAGGTAATCAAAAAACTTCCAACAAAAAACAAAGCCCTGGCCCGGATGGCTTCACTGCAGAGTTCTACCAAACTTTCAGAGAAGAATTAACACCAATACTACTAAAGGTATTTCAAAGCATAGAAAATGATGGAATACTACCTAACTCATTCTATGAAGCCACCATATCCCTGATACCAAAACCAGGTAAAGACATCACAAACAAAGAAAATTACAAACCTATATCCCTCATGAACATAGATGTAAAAATCCTCAACAAAATTCTAGCCAATAGAATTCAATGACATATCAAAAAAATAATCCATCACAACCAAGTGGGATTTATAGCAGGTATGCAAGGCTGGTTTAATATTAGAAAAACCATTAATGTACTCCACCATATAAATCAAACAAAAGACAAAAACCACATGATCTTATCAATTGATGCAGAAAAGGCATTTGACAAAGTCCAACACGCATTCATGATAAAAACTCTCACCAAAATTGGAACTGAAAGAAAATTCCTCAGCATAATAAAGGGCATCTATACAAAGCCAAGAGCCAAAAGCCAACATCACTCTAAATGGAGAGAGCCTGAAAGCATTTCCCTTGAGAACGGGAACCAGACAAGGATGCCCTTTATCATCGCTCTTATTCAACATTGTTCTAGAGGTCGTAGACAGAGCAATTAGGCTAGACAAAGAAATAAAGGGCATCCAGATTGGCAAGGAAGAAGTAAAATTATCTCTATTTGCAGATGACATGATCTTATACACAGAAAACCCTAAGGAATCCTCCAGAAAACTACTGAAACTAATAGAAGAGTTTGGCAGAGTCTCAGGTTATAAGATAAACATATGAAAATCACTTGGATTCCTCTACATCAACAAAAAGAACATCAAAGAGGAAATCACCAAATCAATACCATTCACAGTAGCCCCCAAGAAGATAAAATACTTAGGAATAAATCTTACCAAAGATGTAAAAGACCTATACAAAGAAAACTACAAAGTACTAGTGCAAGAAACTAAAAAGGACCTACTTAAGTGGAAAAACATACCTTGCTCATGGATAGGAAGACGTAACATAGTAAAAATGTCTATTCTACCAAAAGCCATCTATACGTACAATGCACTTCCGATCCAAATTCCAATGACATTTTTTAATGTGATGGAGAAACAAATCACCAACTTCATATGGAAGGGAAAGAAGCCTCGGATAAGTAAAGCATTACCAAAAAAGAAGAAGAAAGTTGGAGGCCTCACTCTACCTGATTTTAGAACCTATTATACAGCCACAGTAGTCAAAACAGCCTTGTACTAGTACAACAACAGGCACATAGGCCAATGGAACAGAATTGAGAACCCAGATATAAATCCTTCCACATATGAGCAGCTGATATTTGACAAACGCCCAGTGTTAGTTAATTGGGGAAAAGACAGTCTTTTAAACAAATGGTGCTGACATAACTGGATATCCATTTGCAAAAAAATGAAACAAGACCCATACCTCACACCATGCACAAAAACTAACTCCAAGTGGATCAAAGACCTAAACATAAAGACTAAAACGATAAAGATCATGGAAGAAAAAATAGGGACAATGTTAGGAGCCCTAATACAAGGCATAAACAGAATACAAAACATTACCAAAAATGACGAAGAGAAACCAGATAACTGGGAGCTCCTAAAAATCAAACACCTATGCTCATCTAAAGACTTCTCCAAAAGAGTAAAAAGACCACCTACAGATTGGGAAAAAATTCTCAGCTATGACATCTCTGACCAGTGCCTGATCTCTAAAATCTATATGATTCTGTTAAAACTCAACCACAAAAAGACAAACAACCCAATCAAGAAGTGGGCAAAGGATATGAACACGCACTTCACTAAAGAAGATATTCAGGCAGCTAAAATATACATGAGAAAATGCTCTCGATCATTAGCCGTTAGAGAAATGCAAATTAAAAGTACGATGAGATTCCATCTCACTCCAACAAGGCTGGCGTTAATCCAAAAAGCGCAAAATAATAAATGTTGGAGAGGCTGCGGAGAGATTGGAACTCTTGTATATTGCTGGTGGGAATGTAAAATGGTACAACCACTTTGGAAATCTATCTGGCGTTTTCTTAAAAAGTTAGAAATAGAACTACCATCCAACCCAGAAATCCCACTCCTCGGAATATACCCTAGAGAAATAAGAACGTTTACACGAACAGATATATGCACACCCATGTTTATTGCAGCACTGTTTACAATAGCAAAAAGCTGGAAGGAACCAAGGTGTCCATCAACGGATGAATGGTTAAATAAATTATGGTATATTCACACAATGGAATACTATGCATCGATAAAGAACAGTGACGAATCTGTGAAACGTTTCATAACATGGAGGAACCTGGAAGGCATTATGCTGAGTGAAATTAGTCAGAGGCAAAAGGACAAATATTGTATAAGACCACTATTATAAGATCTTGAGAAATAGTATAAACTGAGAAGAACACATTCTTTTGTGGTTACGAGGCGGGGAGGGAGGGAGGGTGGGAGAGGGTTATTTACTGATTAGTTAGTAGATAAGAACTACTTTAGGTGAAGGGAAGGACAATACTCAATACACGGAAGGTCAGCTCAACTGGACTGGACCAAAAGCAAAGAAGTTTCCGGGATAAACTGCATGCTTCGAAGGTCAGCAGAGCAAGGGCGGGAGTTTGGGGACTATGGCTTAAGGGGACTTCTAAGTCAATTGGCAAAATAATTCTATTATGAAAACATTCTGCATCCCACTTTGAAATGTGGCATCTGGGGTCCTAAATGCTAACAAGTGGCCATCTAAGATGTATCAATTGGTCTCAACCCACCTGGATCAAAGGAGAATGAAGAACACCAAGGTCACACGATAACTATGAGCCCAAGAAACAGAAAGGGCCACATGAACCAGAGACTTACATCATCCTGAGACCAGAAGAACTAGATGGTGCCCGGCCACAACCGATGACTGCCCTGACAGGGAGCACAACAGAGAACCCCTGAGGGAGCAGGAGAACAGTGGGATGCAGACCCCAAATTCTCATAAAAAGACCAGACTTAATGGTCTGACTGAGACTAGAAGAATCCCGGCGGCCATTGTCCCCAAACCTTCTGTTGGCCCAGGACAGGAACCATTCCCGAAGACAACTCATCAGACATGGAAGGGACTGGACAATGCATTGGAGAGAGATGCTGATGAAGAGTGAGCTACTTGTATCAGGTGGACACTTGAGACTGTGTTGGCATCTCCTGTCTGGAGGGGAGATGGGAGGGTAGAGAGGGTTAAAAACTCGCAAAACAGTCATGAAAGGAGAGACTGGAAGGAGGGAGTGGGCTGACTCATTAGGGGGAGAGTAAGTGGGAGTATGTAGTAAGGTGTATATAAGCTTATATGTGACAGACTGACTTGATTTGTAAACTTTCACTTAAAGCACAATAAAAATTATTTTTTTTTAAAAAAAGGTAAAATGCAACCTATTTCTTAATTGCCAAAATATGTTTTATAATAACAGATTGGCAAAAGTTAAAAAAAAAAAAAGAAAAAAAGGTAGATTTCCAGTGTCTGAATGGTTGGGGTTATACAATTTTTCTTTGAGATTTTTGATGATTCAGTTTGAGATTTTTGATGATTCAATTTTGGTTTTTGCAGTAGAAAGAGTTTATGTTGCACATAGAAATTTTCAAATATGGAGGCACTCATCTCAGGACAGGAAGAGCAGGATCAACATGCATTCCTAGGAAGCAAAAGGTCAGGATATAAACAATTTGTTCCTGGGAAGAATGTATCAGGATATGAACAATATGTTTCTAGGAAGTATGTATATAACCAAATCTACTGCTGCCACTCACTCACCTAGGAAGTAAACTCACTCCATCCTAGCCAAATAGTGACCTTTACATTTCAAAGAACTCCAAAGCTGAAGTTGAATTAATCATTAGTTCCCTACGTTTCTTTTGTTCTTTACGCATAAAATCCTCTAACTTGTGAGACAGTGGAGTACTTCATATTTTTACTTAGCACCGCCCAACTCGAGCTGTATTATTCCTCAGTGAAACTCCTTTTCTTTCACTCCTAACAGAGTACGAGATTTTCTTTTTTGACACTGCAGCATTAGGAAAAAAACCAAACCCATTGCCGTCAAGTCAACTCCGATTGATAGTGACCCTATAGGACAGAGTAGAACTGTCCCATAGAGTTTCCAAGTAGCCGCTGGTGAATTCGAACCATAAGTTGCTATGAGTCGGAATCTACTCAACGGCAACAGGTTTGGGTTTGGAGCCCTGGTGCCCCAGTGGTTAAGAGCTCGACTGTTAACCAAAAGCTTGGCAGTTCAAATCCACCAGCAGCTTCTTGGAAACTCTATGGGGCAGTTCTACCCTGTCCTGTGGGGTTGCTTTGAGTTGAAATTCAACTCGATGGCAATGGGTTTGGTTTTGGTTCAGGGGAAGAAGTAGATGAGGCATTAGTGGTTCAGTGGCAGAATTCTCATCTCTAATGGAGAGATCTGGGGTCATCTCCAATTCATTCAATACAGCTTACCTCAAACATCACTTACACAGGGAAACTATCCAATGTAGGTCAGATTTCTTGATTATATACTCTCATGGGACAATACCTCTTTCCTTTGAGTACTTACTTCAGTGTGTAATGGCATGTTCATTAGTGTGATAATTTGATTGTCTGACTCTCACCCCATTGTCACCTAAAAGCAGGAACCCTAATGTTTTTATTCACTACTGAAATTTTAATATGTAGCTAAACAGATTTACCAAAGGAAAATCGTGACAAGTGAAAAAAGGGAGACAAATGAGACAGAAGAGCATTTCTTTATCACATACATACTCTAGAGCATAAAAATTCTCGACAAGATATCTTCTCTCCTAAGCTTTTCAAGCCTTGCCAACTACCAGCTGTTCTCCTCATTAACCTCTTTTTGTTATTTCCCCAGGAGATACGGAGAGTACCAAGTGGAATTTCTCTTCCCATATAGCCAGTGTTCTAGTCTAAGGTTCCTTCTACTTGGCAGGCCTGCAACAAATTTATTAAAGCATTTTCCCCAGGTTGAAAAAGGAAAAATCATCCCTACAAGGAACTCTTGTACTAGTACTAAGGTGATAAAATTGTGTCCATATAATTTATTCATAACTAAATAATGAAATCACAGAGAAAATTAGGGACATCCCTATGGTTTATATTCAACAGAGACAGTGTTTATAACATCATCATAATTAAGGAGTTATTTGGTTAAGTGAAACCCTGGTGGCATAGTGGTTAAGAGTTTAGCTGCTAACCAAAAGGTGGGTGGTTTGAATCTACCAGGCGCTCCTTGGAAACCCTATGGGGCAGTTCTACTCTGTCATATAAGGTCACTATGAGTCAGAAGAACTGAAATGTGCGCACATAACAACAACAACATTCCCGGGTGAGGAACATCTGTCAATGGACTGGATCACCTGGATTTCCTTATTCTTACATCCAGAGCTCAACTCCAGAAAGACTGGTGCTAAAGAAAGGTAGACATGAAAGTGGCATTTCCCCCACGGAATGGCCATACTCAAAGACTTGCCCTTTTGCTAGTTCTTCAAATTTTAATTATGTGACTTTGCCAGCTAGAAGTCAGAACAGGGTGTTAGAAAGAATTCAAGCTGAAAAACCCATTTAAAAATACCATAGCAATTTCACCACACACTTAGGATAAGTAAGAGAATTCTCTATATTCTACTCAAATTGTCCTGCAACAATAAAAGTAAAGCCTTTTATTAACTATTTATGGATGGACGAGTAAAACTAAAGTATAAGAAAAATAGATTCTTCTAATAAAGGAGAATATTATTGAATCTTTAGTGTTTTATAAAAAATTATATCTTTATATAATCCTAAAAGAAATATGAACATCCCAGAGAATAAAGTAGTATTGTTTTTCTCAAATTATGAGATTTGTTTATAGTTTGAGCAACTCAATCTTTGTAATTTTTTTTTTTAATCTTTCAGATTGGGAACATATTACCTCACCTACTTTTTTGGGTTTTTTTTTTTTTTACTAAAGTATTACTTAAAACTAAATGGTAAGGACATTGGCAGTGATTTGAAAACATACACATTACTATACAAACTGAAGGTATTAAAAAAAAGCAAAAATAAATTCCCTGATTCTTTGAAGTATTAAGAGTTAGAGATTAGAGCAAATGGCATTTTCATTCTGGAAATGGAAAGAAAACAATTATTTCCCCCCATGAAATAATGGCAAATGCTACCTTTTAAAATTTACTACTTCACTGGAGAGGAATCTTCCCTGGTCACAATAGATTGTCAAGGTTCTGGATGTTTATTTCACCCTCCAGGAAGAGCTGTCCTTAACTGCTGAAGCTTATGTTCTGATGCATGCAAAGTACTACAGTAACATATGACTAATTGTAATAATCACGGATTGAAGAAGCAAAGCATACTTTGTGAGTATGCTTCCAAATGAGAAAAAACAAACAACAATCTGAATTCCCAGTAACAAAATGAATTAACTGATAGACAAAAATTACTCTAGGAGTACATAATGAATACTATACTCTGGGAAACAGGCCCTCCTGTTTCAGTGCAGGCCTGCAATTCTTAATCTTAAAGTGTTGTTTATTTTGTGCCAGGCAGGCTTGAACAGTAACACGACACATAGTAGAAGATAAACAAGGCTGCGGTTTTTAATTACAGTCTTGAATACACTGGGCTATGCATAGAACTCAGGAATCAGATGCTACTGCTTCCTGGGAGTTGGACTATGTAAATTAGATTGAGTAGTAGGACAAAAGGCTATGAAGAGGATGGAACTCTCTCCCGGGAAATATAGGCGATAAACCTACAATGGCTTTTAGCAGCTGGCAGTGTCTACTTGAAGAGCTAATACCATTTTATGTAATGGATTAGGAAGGACTGGATGCTCTCCCTAATGCAAGCCAGGCATAATTTCCATGATAGCCAAGTTTTCTGACATAACAGACACCATATTTTCTAGCATCATTTTCAGACCTAGTGTTGGGAGGTAGTGAGGAAGTCTGCATTTTTCCATAATCAGCTGAGATTATCACAAGTTTTAGGGATAATTAAGATGTAGAATGTACAGGATTGTGACCAGTTTAATGTGAGGAATGAAAATCAAGGAGTTAGGGATAGTTCTCATGTTTCTGGCTTGAGTGGCTCAATTTTAATGATGGCTCCGGTGATAGAAATAAAGGACAGATAAGACAGAGTTTCGGGGATAAAAATTACAGTTTGAGTTTTGCACATACTGAAATTAAGATACTTGCAGGAAATCTATGTGGAAGTATATGGATTTCGGAAGCAAAATCTGGGCAGAAAATACATTTTAGAGTCATCAACATAGAGATCATAGATTGTTGTTGAAATTTGAGGACAGATCAAGTCCTAGGAAGAATATAATATAGATTAAAAGGATACGAGAGAGAGAAAAAAGAATGGTGATTCAATATTCAAGAGAGTCGGCAGAGAAAGAAATTCATTCAAAAAGAAATGTTCAGAAAGATAGATCTGTAAGAATTTCAAGAAGATAGTTGTAAATAGGGGTGAATGCTGGAGACTGGCCAAATAAGATGTGGAGAGAAAGAGGTTAATTGGATTTGGCACAAGCACAGACACTGGTGCCTTTAGCAAGGAAGTTTTGGTAGAAAACAGTGCCAGAAACCTGAAAGTAACTTAATGAAAAATACATGGATGATAGAGTTGATTACTTTTCATTGAACCTAAATTTATTTAATAGGCATTTATTCTTTGCTGAGCATTGCACAGGATTATATAGTCCAATTCTCTGAATACCCCACCACCAACTCCTCTCCCACTTTCTTTCTCTCTCCTTTTCTGTCTCTCCCTCCTTCCCTTTTTATCCCTCGTTCTCTCTTCCACTATACAAGCAGGTGTATGGCAATGTCTCACTTTCCTAGTACTGCCATAACAAAATATACCACAAGCGTGTGACTATAAAACACAAATTTATTTTATCACAGTTTTGGAGACTGGAAGTCCAAATCAGGGCATGTGTTCTAGGGGAGGGTCCTTCCTTGTCCACAGCCCCAGGTATTCCTGGGCAGGGGTCCTTGGGCTGTTTATAGAGGATCTTTATGTGGCACTTATCTTCCCTCTGTGTGTGTTTCTATCTGTGTCTGCACTCCCCTTTATAAGACTCTACTCAGAAACGATTAGGTTTAGGACCCACATACTCCGGAATGACTTCATTGACATACGAAAGAAAAACCTATTCCCAAACAGGGTCACAGTCACAAGCACAGGAGTTAGGATTTCAACACATCTTTTGGAGGAATGCAATTCAATCCATAACAAGCAAAGATTTTATTTACCCTAAAATTTGAAAAGTGGCATGTACACAGTGAATTAAGCTTCACTCTTCTGGGTCAACTATTAAACAGAATATAAACGCCCCAGGTTAAATTAGAAGCAAAGCATTCTATGTTGAACACAATTGTTACCAAAAAAGGCTAACATGAAATTTAAACTATGGTTGGCTCATTTAGTTGTAGGTGGAAGATCTTTTCTTTTATAGAGATTATTTCCACTTTTCAAATGACTTGAGTGGTATCTTAGTTTGACACATGGTTATGAAAACAAGTTTGCAACATATGAGAAAACATTGCAATCAGCTCATGTACAAAAACTGACCATTAGATTAAATCGTAGACACTAACGATCAACCAGCTGTAAGAGAGAACAACAGGATTGGGTCTGCAGTCACGAAGACCAAACCACATCTTTGCATCAGAGGGCATATAGTTCACTTACAGTCAAAGTTCAGTAATTCCCTAATGCAAAGACAAGATGGGTAATTACACAGAACCCAGGCTTTACAATGGCCTTGCTCATTAACTCTGGCAAATTCTCCACTGAAACAGATTAAAACTTTGCTTCGTTTATCTATGTTTTTTTGTGTGAGATAAACTCAAAGCAAACTTTTGTGGCCCCAACCATTTCTCTGTTCATAATTATACAGGGTTATATAGTATCCCCCCCCCCAACAAAATATTTATTCCCAAGTCCTACTGTTACTCAAGAAACTGTGAAGGTAGCTTTAGCCTTATTTGGAAAAGGGGTCTTTGCAGCTATAACTAAGATAATTTAAGATCATCCTGGATCTAGGGAAAAAAAAAATTGCCATTGAGTCAATTCTGATTCATAGCAACCTTATAGGACAGAGTAGAACTGCCCCACAGGTTTCCAAGGCTATAAATCTTCACGAAAGCAGACTGTCACATCTCTCGCCCGTGGAGCAGCTGGTGGGTTCAAACCACGACCTTGTGATTAGCAGCCAAGCACTTAACCACTGCGCCAACAAGGCACCCTTCTGCATATAGGGTGTATCCTAAATGAAATGACAGATCTCCTTATAGAGACAGAAAGAGAGAAGAGAGAAGACACACAGAGACACAAGGAAGAAGGCCATGCCTCATGGTTGCTGACAGCCCTTGGCACTCCTTTGCTGCTTACAGATGCATCTATAAGACATATACACTCTGTCATTACATGGCATCCCTCTTCCCCCTGTGTGTCACTGCCTTTTCCTAAGATGGGACTAGGACCCCCTGTAGTCTGGTATGACCTCCTTTGACCCAACTGTAACAAAAGAAAAATCCTATTTCCCCAGACGAGGTCACTTTCATGGGCACAGGGGTTAGGACTTCAACATATCTTTTTGGGGACACAATTCAATGCATAACAACCACCTTGAGTAAGCTGTATCCTTGTGACCTTGCCTTCTTTTTTGTTCTTTCTGTGCCCTTGGTGGGGCGTATTGCTAACATCTACACTCCAAAGCTTCCAATACAGGACAAAATGACAATAACACCTACCTTTAACCAGGACTAACTATGTATCCCATTGCCATCTATTCAATTCCAACTCACAGGGACCCTACAGGACAGCATACAGCTGCCCCATAGGGCTTCCAAGGCTGTAATCTTTATGGAAGTAGGCTGCCACATCATTCTCCCACCGAGTGACTGGTGGGCTCATACTACTGACTTTGTGGTTAGCAGCCAAGAGCTTAACCACTGCGTCACCAGGGCTTCTTGGTAAAAGGTCAGTGAAAAAGAGGAAGACCCTCAATGAGATGAACTGACAGTGTGGCTGCAACAATGGGTTCAAACATAGCAACAATTATGAGGATGGCACAGGACAGGGCAACATTCCTTTCTGCTGTGCATGGGGTTACTATGAGTTGGAACCATTGGACGGCACCTAACAGCAACAGCTATCATCCAAGACATGAGTTACTAAGCAGTAGAGGTGAAAGTAGAGCTCAAACCTAGTTGTCTGGCTATGAAGCTTAATCAAAGGTCTCTCCAATGACCCAAAATCCTTCAGTGAGAACTAAAACAGACTTAAAATTTTACTCATAAGGGCGTGTCTCAACACCTTGCCTTTTAGATAAGTTGTTCCCAATCCTGTTAACACACTCAAATCACTTAAAAACAGTAGTTCTCAAACTCTTTTAAGCATCAGTGTCACCTGGGGATCTTGTCGAAACAAAGATTAAAATTCTTTTAAGCATCAGAATCACTTGGGGGTCCTGTCAAAATGCAATCTGTGGTCTGGGTATGAAACTCAAGAATGCGTATTTCTAATAAGTTTCCAGATGATACTGTTGCTGCTGGTTGCTGTACCACACTTTGAAAACCACTGACCTAGACTAGTGCTTCTCAAACTCGAATATGCACAAGAATCACCGGGGGATCTTGTAAAAGTGCAGATTCTGATGCAGTAAATTGGGGGGGTAGGACCCGAAACCCTGGATTTCTAATAAATTCTTACATGATGTTAAAAATGCTGGTGTCCTGTTACCACTTCCTTCAGTAGCAAATCGACCCTAAAGAGTCTTAAAAATAAACAGATGCCTGAATTACCCCAGGTTTAGCAATTCTGAGTATCCGTCTCTCTCTCTGTCTTCTCTTCTTCCTCTCCCTATCTCCTCCCCATCATTCATCTCGGTCTGTGTCTCTCTCTCTCTCACATACACACACACACACACGACTCCTTGTTCATTTTAGGTGGTCTACATACTGATCTCCAATTAGCAGTCCTAAAGTCCCATATAACTTATCTGGGTACACAGACCAAATTAAACAACCCTTTCTGAGCAAAGTCAGGGCTGACGTGGGGAGAGCACTTCCTGTAGCAAAGTTGAGGAAGAGAGCGGTGTTGCAACAGACAAGGTCAAAAGCAAACTGCTCGCTTTGCTGACAGCTCCACCTGAGTGCTTCTGGAGCAGACACAAGACTCTCCTGAATCAGACATTTGAAACTTTACTGATGAACCTTTTAAACAATTATAAAAAGGTCATTTGCATATGGTGCTGGGTAGATCATTGAAAGCGTAAAGAAAACTGCTGATTTTAAGCAGATTGTTGACAGGGGCTGCCGTGGATTTAAAAAGATAAATGTCTTCTGTCACAATACCCTCTTACTGTAAGCAAAGTCTATCCTAGCTCAAGTTTAGCTGAATAGATAAGGAACATTTTTTTAGAGGCAATTAATGCACTTTACTCTTTAGGTTTAACTGGCTTTCATTATGTTTTTTTTTTTCTTCCCTAACTATTATTTTGATTCCCCACTTATCAGTCATATTTGTTAGCTCATTAGATCTATCTTACCTACCTTTTAGAACTACTGTGTTCAAGTCAAGTGAGAAGGTCTATATTAAACTATTACTATTATCCTCATTGTTCCTGTTATCATAATTATATTACCTTATGAGTTGTTTAAAACCTTTTGTTCAAAGTGTCATCTGCTAATTACCAACATCAGCATAACCTAGGAGCTTGTTAGACATGCAGGAAAAAAAAAAAAAAAAACCCATTGCTGTTGAGTCGATTCCGACTCATAGGAATTAGAACTTGTCCTGAGTCTTTCCCCTCCAAAAAAATCCTTAATATTACCCATGTTTTTTTTTTAACCCATTTGTCTGCATCAATCCAGTCCTTTCAATAAAGAATCTATAATGACACTCAAGCTCTTCTTTATTATTATCTCTTGACTAAATCATATCATTATACCCGTGTGGCTTCAGCTATTTCCTCTTAAATTCTACATTGGTTTTATCCCAAAGGAATCTATTTCATTTCTGTTCAATCTCCCAGAATTATAAATACTTCCCCAAATTTAATCACAACAATTCGGTGTCTTCCTGATATTTTTGTTCCATACTTGCATTTTGGATTACTTGCAAAAATATTAGGCTATTAGAATTTTGATAAAAAACTTTTTTTTTTTTGTATCCAGTTAACCCTTGATTAGCCTTAATGTGTTTTCTGCATCTAAGCTACTTCCATACATTATAAAAATAATTTTCATTCAAATAATAAGTTTTTATAATGAATATGACATAATCAATTCTTCTTCGGTCTTCCTTATTCATTCTCCAGCTTTCACGTGCATATAGGGCAATTGAAAATGCCATGGCTTGAGTCAGGCGCACCTTAGTCCTCAAAGTGACATCTTTGCTTTTCAATAATTTAAAGAAGTCTTTTACAGCAGATTTGCCCAATGCAACACATCATTTGGTTTCTGACCACTGCTCCCATGAGCACTGATTGTGGATCCAAGTAAAATGAAATCCTTGACAAGTTCAATCTTTTTTCCGCTTATCATGATGCTGCTTATAGGTCCAGTTGTGAGGATTTCTGTTTTCTTTATGTTGAGATGTAATCCATACTGAAGGCTGTGGTCTTTGATCTTTATCAGTAAGTGCTTCAAGTCCTCTTCACTTTCAGCAAGCAAGGTTGTGTCATCTGTATATTACAGGTTGTTAATAAGTCTTTCTCCAATCCTGATGCTACATTCTTCTTCATGTAGTCCATCTTCTTGGATTATTCACTCCATATGCAGATTGAGTAAGTATGGTGAAAGGATGCAACCATGATGCACACATAAATAAGACTGAAGAGGAATAGATGCCTTTGAATTATGGTGTTGATGAAGAATATTGATTATACCATGAACTGCCAGAAGAACAAACAAATATGTCTTGGAAGAAGTACAGTCAGAATGTTCCTTAGAAACAAGGATAATGAGACTTCCTCTGGCATGTTATCAGGAGGCACCAGTCCCTGGAGAAGGACATCATGCTTGGTAAAGTGGAGGGTCAGCGAAGAAGAGGAAGACCCTCAGTGAGTTCAACAGAGACAGCGGCTGCAACAATGGGCTCAATCATAACAATGATTGTGAGGATGGTATAGGACCAGGCAATGTTTTGTTCTGTTGTACATAGGGTTGCTAGGAGCTGGAACTGAATCGATGGCACCTAACAACAAAAAATAATGGATACATCTCTCACCCACTCTTTTATTAACTCATGAGAGAATTTTGCCATATTATTAGGCAAAACATCCCTTTATAAAAATCATCCAGCCTTTCCTCTATAAAAAATGTGTTCCCTTAAGTATTCTGTGACATTAAGACTTAAAAATGACCTGGATATTCTACAAAGACCAGGGTATCAGTTTTTTTTGTTCTTGTTATTAGCTGTTTTAAAAAATATTTATGTATATACGTATTTTTTAATGGATCAGTAAATGTTCACTACCAGGTGATAGATAGGTGCCTTCATTCTTCCCCTTGCTACTTATTGGATTCTAACTTTATAACATTTCAGGACATTCATATCAGCAAATGCCTACTAAAGACTCACTTAGAAGCTCCTATTTTTATGTGTGGAGAGTGTTTTGGTAACACTTTCTTAAAAAACTTAAAAATGTGCAGACCCTTTAAACTAGAAATTTTACTTTTAAAAATGTATTCTAATGAAATAACCAAAGGTGTACATTGGAGTTTAACTTAAGCCCAGTATTGTTTAATAGGTAAATAATAAAATCTGGGAACCAATTAAACAACCAAAAGGGAGACTGGTAAATATAGCGTAGCACTTTAATAAATACTGTGAAGTCATGCAACATTACATTGCAGAACAATATTTAATGACCTAGAAAGGTGTTCAAGGCATTTTAAGTGAAAGAACAGTTTAAACATATGACTGTGATATATTTTGGTTTTATGTGTAGAAATATGTACCCATCATTGAAGAATCTGAAAGGATTACTTGATTAGTTATCATTATTTCTAGCAGAGGGATTACAGGAGATTTTTCTTTTTTTGTGTTGAACTAATAACATGAGTTATACTTCTAAACAGAGGGAAAAGATGAAGCTCTATTGAAGCCAATTCAAAATATTTCTTATCAACATCTCTCTCTGTTCATCTCAAGTTCATTTCAATTATAAAGGACATCTGTGAGAACATTGTTGTTGTTGGCTGCCATCAAGTCAGTTTCAACTTATGGCAACCTCAGGTGTGCAGAGTAGAACTGCTCCATACTATTTTTAAGGCTATGCTCTTTTGGAAGCAGATTGCCAGGACTGTCTTCCAAGGTACTTCTGGGTGGGTTAGAACCATCAATCTTTAAGCTAGTAGTCAAGCACTTAACCATTTGCATCATCCAGTTCACAATTTTGAGAGGGCTGGAAAAAAAATGTCTTTCTCTTATTATTCATAGTTAAATATGAGAATGTATGGGGATTTCTAAATTATCTTTATTCAGAATGTAATCACACATTTTTAAAATATGTATTTGGTCTTCAGCATTTTTATTTTATTCTTGCCATTTTTTGTGCTAAGGAAAACCTATTCTATTTCCCAGTTCCATCAGTAACTTTATTTACTGCTTCAACTTTGAAACAAGTTGATGTAGAAGATTTAATGCAATTTTAGAGTTAACTTCAAAAAAAAAAAAATTTTTTTTTTTTTTTTCACACAGAAGAGTGACCCAAGTTTTCATCAGTTATAATGTCCTCTTTGGCAATAAATATTTTGAACGTGTTAACTATGACAGATACAACGTGGCCAGCTTCCCAGTAAATATACTAGCCTTCTAGTAAATTAGCCCCTCCCCTTTGTACCATGCAGTTTGTTAACCTATAAAATCCTTTCTCCTACAGTATAAGCAGGAGACCTTTACTGAAAACTTCCTGTTGTACATATTCTAAAGCTTAGGAAGACCCTGTTACAGGTAGTGGGAACATATAACTAATCATCACAAGCAAACTTTGAGTTACTAAGACTGCAAATGTCACTTGGTACCTTTACCATTTTAATGATTTAGTGAATATGTAAACCAAAAACCAAGCCAAAGGAGTATTTTAATAAATGTAAACTGGAACTGATTTTATAAAAAATATAAGAAAACCCTGTCTTATTTTAGTAATATATTCTAGGTTTGAACTAACAAGTCCTCTGTGTATGTCATGCATTAAACTTATATGACAATGCCATGTGAGTGAATAAGCTACCATGTTAGGAAAAATTAAGTCAGCACTTGATTTATGTTTGTGAGATAATCATATTTTGTTTTGCTTTTATCTTAAGTCCACAGTCCAGTAAACACAGAGTTATCAGAAGAAAGCTTAGAAAAATATCTCAGACTATGTTCTTAAATAATATTAAGGACCTTTTTGCATTTCATGTAAAGGGAGACTATATATTGTGTACTTTTCATTATTTTACATTTCTCTAGTACTGAATAAACCAACAGTGCTCTGTTGCCCTTCTACTGGTATAGAAAAAAGATTTATGTAACAAGCCATTATCTTCTAGTTAGGAAGCAGAAAAGATGAGGGTGTTGTTCCTGTAATTAATCATGCTATAGTGTCAACCTCTCACAGTAACGGAACAAAATTCATTTAGATATGATCTTAAATATTCAGAAAAATATTAGAGATGAATGGTTAGAACACTTTTTAAAGTCTTTATATGATGAAATAAAATGTGTATAAAACCGAAATGTACAGTTTTAAAAACTATCATAATCAACACTCAAGTTGAGAAAGGGACTATAGCCATGACATACACATCCCTTACGACTTCAATTTTCTTTTTAATTTGACCTCCTAAATATGCATTTCTAAATCCTATAGTTTAGTTTTATGTGTTTCTGAAAATGAAGAAAATAAACTTTTATACCTGGCTGCTTTTAGTTAATATCATGCTTGTGAGATTTATCTAGTTTGCTGTACCTAGCTATAGATGATTTTTTCCCCCGTTGGCTAAATATAACACAAATTATTTATCAATTCTTGTGCTATGACATTTAGTTTATAGTTTCATGCTACCGCAATTAATGCTGCTGCAAACATTCTCTATAAATTTACTCATACTTATAGGCATATATTTCTTCAGGGAATGGAATTGTTGGGTCATAGGCCGTATGCATTTTCCATTTTAGGACGTAATTGCAAACATGGAATCGACTCGATGGCACTGGGTACTGGGTGCAAACATATTTCCAAAGTGTCCATACCGATTTAGACTCCCAACAACATATGAGTATTCTTGATATTTCATATCTTCTCCAATTTTTGGCATTGTCAGTCTTAACTTTTAGCCATTCTGCAGGTAGTGCAGTTGTGGTTTTTATTTGGACTTCCCTGATAACTAAAGGGAAACCCTGGTGGCACAGTGGTTAAGAGTTCAGCTGCTAACCAAAAGGTCAGCAGTTTGAATCCACCAGGCGCTCCTTGGAAACACTGAGGCAGTTCTACTCTGTCTTATAGAGTTGCCATGAGTTGGAATCAACCAGATGGCAATGAGTTTGGTTTTGGTTTTTGGTGACAACTAAAGAGGTTGGAAAGCCTTTTCATATGTTTACTGGCCAATGGCTATTTGGATTTCTTTTGCTAATAGTATGTTCAAGTCGCTTGCCCATTCCCTGGGTTTCCTTTCTTTTTAATTATATACCATGTATCTTCTGGATATAAGCCAGTTTTCAGCTATGTATTTTGAAAATATCTTTTCACTCTCTTAGATGATTTCTGATAAACACAGGTCCTTAATTTTAATGGAGTACAACTAATTCACTTTATGGTTAATGTTTTTTTTTGTTTGTTTGTTTCCTATTTTAAAACATTTTCATATAACCCAAGCTCATGAAAATATTTTTCTACATTATCTCCAAAAAGTGTATGTTATGCATTTCACATTTAATTAATAATCCACCTGGAATTGATTTCTGTACAGGGTATGACATAGAACTCAAGTTTCATTTTCATTTATATGCAATTAATTGTCATAGTACCATTTATTGAAAAGAACATACTTTCCTCAGTTTTTTATGGCGTCAAAGTGGTCATAACAAAGGTGCATTTCTAGATTTCTATTTGTTTATCTTTGAGCCAGTACAACACAGTGCTAATTACTATAATAAGTTTTGATAAGTACTATCCAGCGAATCCTTCATGTATTTTGAAGCTCTGTTATAGGCTACATATACATTTATAATTGTCCTATCTTCCTCATGAATTGCCCTTTTCATTGTTATGAAATGTGCCACTTTGTCTCTGGTGATACTTTTCGTCTTGAAGTCTACTTTATCTAATATTAAAATATCCCCTCCAGCCTCCCTATGCTTACAGGTTGCATGATATAAGTCTTTAAGAATCTTGAAGCAGCATATAGTAAGATCTTGCTTTATTTTATCAACTCTGTCATTCTCTGTTCTTTAATTAGAATATTTAGACAAAGAGTCAGCAAACTATGGCATACAGGCTGGCCATCTATTTTTGTAAATGGTTTTTAAATTGGACACAGCCATGACCATTCATTTATATATTGTCTAGGGCTGTATTCTCACTACAACAGCAAAGTTGAGTAATTGAGACAGAGACCATATGACTTGCAAGACTAAAATACTTGCTATCTGGCCCTTTAAGGAAACTTTGCCAACCACCTGTTTAGACTATTAGATTAAAGGCAATTATTGATATTGTTGTTTTTAGGCCTATAATTTTATTAGTATTTTGTTGTTGCTGTTCCTCTATTTCCACTTTACTGCCTACTTTTGGGTTATTTGAATATTTTTTTGATGCCTCAATATAATTTGTATCTTTTGGCTTTTTGGATCTGTTTGCTTTTTGGCTATATCTCTCTTCATTCATTCATTCTTTCATTCATTAGTTAGTCAGCCACTTTTTTTTTTAAACTGGTTGCTCTAGGGATTAAAATTCACATACCTTACCTTTCATAGTCTCATTCATTAATCCCTAGAGTTCATGTTGAGTTACTTCATAAGAAATGTAGAAAACCTGCTACCGTAAAAATCCCTTAGCCCCACTGAATTTTAGGTTATAGTAATTCTATTCATTGCATCTATATACATTGAAAACCCCATTAGAAAATTTTACATATGTTTTTCCTTTTTTCTTTTAAAGAATTTAAGCAGAAAAAAGTCTTTTACATTTACTCTGATATTTACCATTTCTGTTACTCTTTCACCATTTCTGAAGATTTGAGTATTACTTTACTATCATTCCCCTTCCTTTTGGCCCCTTCCCTTCACCATTTTAGAGTGAATCTGGATGGTGATGGATTTTCTTAATCTTTCTTTGTCTTCATCCTGGAAAGATATTTTCAAAGGGTATAGACTTATGGGTTGACAATCCTATTCTTTCAGCACTTTAAAAAACATTCTTCCACTGACTTCTGATCTGCATTGTTTCTGGTTAAAAAAAGAAAAAAAATCCTTAGTATTTGAATTGCTACACCTGTGTATAATGTGCTATCTTTCCCTGTTTTAAAGATTTTTCTTCATCTTTGGTTTTTTAGCAGTTTGATTAGATGAGTCTAGGAGTAGATTTTACTATTCAACTTAAACTCAGGTAGTTGTTTTTATACTTGGTCCAGAGTTCTAGTTGTAATCCAGGAAGAGGATTGGCTCTAGTGGTCTTACTCCACCATGCCAAAACCAGAACTATTTTTTATGGTTCTGGATTTATGTGGTTTATATTTTGCAAAGGAATTTTACATATATGTTCACTGCCCAGTGGGCTGTAATTTTCTCTTTGAAACAACTTAATCTATATTTTGTTCTTCATAGAACAAGTAGAGAAGACTTCCATCTTGTTCTAATTTTTTGGAAGAATTTTTATAATGTTGGCATTGTCTCAATCTTGAATGTTTAAAAGAAATCATGAGCAAAGCCATACAAGCCTGGAGCTTTCACAACACAGTGGTTTGTTAATTGCTTATTCAGTTTTCATTCTTACAGGAGTTTTCAGATTTTTTATGTCAGCTTTAATAAGTTGCATTTTTTTTTTCCTGGAATGTGTCCACTTCATCTAAATTTTCAAATTTGTCAGTATAAATTGTTTATAATATTCTCTTATTATATTTTTAACCTATAGCATCCATAACAATGTAACTTTTATGTTCTTGGGACACTGATAATTTCTGAATTATTTTATTCTGGATAAATTTCAGTGGGAGCTTATCAATTTTACCATTCTTTTAAAAGAACTAACTTTAGTTCTCTTGATTCTTTCAATCTCTCGTTTTCTTAAATTCACAATTTCTGCTCCTATATTTATTTTGTCTTCCCAAGCAAATTTTACTGTTTTTCTTAGCTTCTTTAGATTGATACTTGCTCATTAAATTTCTGTCATTCTGTGAATTAGAAAATTTGACAGACATTTCTTTTTCTTTTTTTCTAATTTTCACTGTGATCACCCTTTGACATACAGGTATTTAGAAATTAATAGATTGTCAAGTATATTCTTTTTTTTTTTTTTAATCTTTTTGATAGTGATTTCTAGCTTAATTGCATTGCAGGTAGGTAATCAACATTGTATTATTTGAAACATTTGAAATTTGTTTAGGCTTCTAATAGTTTTATCAATTTTAATTTTTGTTTTGAGGACACATTATTAAGTATATAGAAATAATTTGTGCACATTTCTGAAGAATTAAACCTTTATGTTTATGATGTGAACTTCTTTATCTTTATTAATCTTTTGCCTTAAACTCTATCAGCTCTGATATTAATGTAGCTTCACCATCTTCCATTTTTAGCTGTTTTTTCATCAGTCTATTTTCTTTGTATTTGTTTGTTTTTGCCTGGAAGTCTTATTTTCTCTTACATTAATAAAAGATTATATATGCCTTAAAGTCTATTTTCCTTAACAGTGTTTTTTTTTAATATATTTATAAATAATTTTTTTCAATTGTTTTTTTCTGTATTTACATAATTTTATGCATAAAGTTTATTTTCTCTGATATTGGTTTATTTTGGTTTATTAAAATCTGTTTTCTCTGATTAACAGAGTTATGTCAGATTTTAGTCAATGTTTACATGTATACATTTCATCATACTTTTATTTCAAAAAATCTGCATTCTCGTATCTTAATTATAGCTATTGAAAATAGTATATTTTATTATCTATTTTAAAATGAGTTTGACAAATTTTGTGTTACAACTCACCTTTTAATCTACTTATATTTAGTAGAATTACTGATATGGTTATATTTAAAATTAATATCTTAATATATACTTTGTTTGTCCTAGCTAATCCATGTTTCTTTTTTTCTTCTTTAGATTATTTTTGTTATTCCACATTGTTTTCTTTTTAAATATAGAAATAATAAATATCTTTAAAATTTTTTTGTGCTTTCTGGTAATACACTCTTCATTGATGTCTAATGATAAATGATAATTTTACTCCCCTCTTTGAACAAATAAAGACCTTAGACCACTTAATTCAGTTTCTCAACCTCTCAAATTATATCCTATTGTCATATATTTCATTCAAATAAGAATTTAAATTACAAAAGACCTTATTATTATTATTTTAAAGTGCCAGTGTTCACTTACATGCAACTTACTTGTGACTCTCCATTCCCTCCTGCGTTTAGAACCATATTCTTTCTGCCTTAAAAAGAATCTTTAGAATTTCCTTTTGTTCTTCTTTCTTGGTGGCAAATTCATCTCAGTTTTATTACCTGAAAATTGCTACTTTATTTTTGAAGGATATTTTCTCAAGGTATAGAAAACTAGATTGGTGACTATTTTCCCTTAGCACACTGAAAAAATTACTATACTGCATTGTGTTCCAGATTCGCTTTTTTTGTTGTTGTTGTTGTTGTTAATATACCAGCTATCTGTCTTTTTTCCTCTGGTTATTATTGTGATATTATTTTTATGCAGTGTCACAATGATTTACCTACATATAGATTTATTTTTATTTATACAGCTTAGCATTTATTGAACTTCTTGAATCTATTACCAGTTTTGGGTAGTTCTCAGGCAGAATTTCTTTTAATATTCTTTCCTCTCATTCTACGATTTCAATGGTAAAGTATACTAGACTTTCTCAGTTTAACAGCTCTTAGCCTAGATTTTGCATTTTCAATACTCTGTCTCTTTTTGTCTTTTGGGGGAAGGGGAGCATATTTTGTGATCTATTCTTCTATTTCTCTTTTTACCTGTATATAAGATGCTATTAATGCCATTCACTGAGTTTTCAATTTCAGTTATTATACTTTTCATTTCTAGCATTTCTTTTTGGAACTTTCAAAAAAGGTAATGTTTAGGAAGCATTGAGTACCTGTTTATTGTGATGAAAAATTTGGCAACAGGCACTGGTGATGGTTGTGCAACATATTAGTGTAACTGATGTCACTGAATTGTACATATAAAAAATGCTGAATTGGAAACTGTTGTGTTATATATATATTTACAACAACAAAAAAAGACTTGATTCACAGGAAAAAATACTGCTTTCTGTAAATTACAGTCCCCATATTCCATCATTTTTTTTTTTTTTTTAATCCCACTGTACAGAGTAAGCATAGATTTGGATCTTTTTCTTCTTTTCTTAGTCTCTGACTGTGATAATGTTAATATCTGGTGTCCCTGTGGATCTACCTCTTTGACCTCTCTTTTTTTAACCCTAATTCTTCTGGTTCACATCATTTTAGTCTTAGGGTGTGCTTGGCTCTTTGATTATTTACTAAACATTGTATTTACACAACACTTTTAGAAATAACTTGAGGCTTGGGATAATGACTCCATCTGAGAGGAGTTTCATGGTGTCTGGGGTTATTATCAAATTCAGATTGTCCTTAATCCAATCTCAGGGTTTAAGATTTCTGAGAGTTGGTCTAATTTTGTTTCTTGCCTATTCTTATAGCTCATTAGGTTCCAAGCAAAAATAGGCTGTAGTGCCTCTTCCTTTGTCAGTCCCTTACTCTAACTTTTGCTCCATATTTTTGATGTGCTATCAGAAGCATTGCTCAGCCTCTCAGTTGCCTCTTCCATAACTGCAAACGTCTTTAGTTTAGGGCTGTACAATTTAGCAAATAAACAGAATGCTGTCTACATTCGAAGTTCAGATAAACAATTTTTTTTTCCTAGTGTAAGTATACCCCATATAATATTATTACATGCTTATTGTTATGGATTGAATTGTGTTCCCCCTTCCCAAAATATGTGTTGGGATTCTAATTCCTATACCTATAGAACTGCTCAACGGCACTGGGTATACCTATAGATGCAATCCCATTTGAGAATAGGGTTTTCTTTTTTATGTTAATGAGGCCATATCACTGTAGGGTATGCCCTAAATCCAATCACTTCTAAGTTATGAGAAGCAGCATAGTCACAGAGAGGGAGCACAAACAGATGAAGATAGATGTCACATGAAGATCACCAAGGAACAGAAGCTCAAAGGGACAAGAATCTAGAGTTGGTGTCTTGAATTCCAACTTCTAGCCTCCTAAACTGTGAGAAAACAAATTTCTGTTCTTAAAACCATCCACTTGCAGTATTTTGTGTTATAGCAGCACTAAGTACAACACATATGCTAAAAGATTATTTGTTGTTTATCTGAGATTTAAATGTAACTGTGCACCTGTTCTTTACATGGCAACCCTATCCCAGGTCAAAAGTGACTAGAATGCCTGAATTACCTCTCTGAATTTCCATTTTCATGTAGATCTTAGCCTAGTCGCTCCTTAATATTTTGTGAGCTCATTGATGCTTTTAAGAAGATATTTTAAAGCAAGATTTTATCTACCTATTTTAGTTGCATTCAGTGAGAAATTTAGTCCAAATTACCTAGTGTGACATCAGTGAAATTAGAAAGCTAATATCATATTTTCTAGGTGTATTTAACATCAGATATTACAACACACAAATCATAAAAATCAAATATTACAACCAGAGGCTCTAACATTTCAAATATTTTGCAATTTTTTAAATAGTCATAGTTTTATTCCTATTAATTATTAAATATGCTTTTATGACTTGCTCAATTCTAAACTAAGCTTCTAAAAGAACATGCACTATTTTCATTGGATTCAACAATGTCCATATTGTCTGTGTGTGTGAGGGTAAATGGGTGTATTCTACAAAATGACAGAAAACAATAAAAAAATGCATCACTATTTCTAGCAAGATCCATATCCACACATTCTTTGAAATACAAAAGGGCCACAATCAAGGACCAAGGAAGGTGATGACTAGTGACTTCTTTGAGTAATGATCATTATCTATCTTCCGGCATTATTCACAGAAGTGAAGATAATGATGTCCATCGTTATTTATTCCAGATATGATATGATGAGGACACCAAAATTGGTAAATACTATGTTCACTCTCTAGTCATTAAACTCTTCATAAATACATGAAGCATATTTCAACAGTGAGGCTATGGTCAAATGATGATAAAACAGAATGGTGAGTGTTTTTTCATCATTTCCAAAGGGATTTTCTGATACAGTGGGTTTCTGTTTCTCCTACCACTCCATCTGATTGATAGCAACGTCTAAGTGAAGTAACAGACAGGCCTTAGATTTTTCTGGCTGTTCGCATATGAAAGTATTCTTCCACATCTGGAGTTTCTATATTTATCTCCTTACTTGGCTTTCAGAAATGTTCCCCAATTCCTTTCCTTAATTATGAATGAAATATTTGTCATCTTACTTCTTATAAAACATTCAGCTTTAGAACATCCTGATTATCAGATTATAATTTAATTTTTTTATGTTACTTTTTCTTATGAACAATCTCGAGTTGGTTTTATTTAATTTGCTCACCTTTGGTGATCAACCCTCTGAAGAAACAACTACAAGCTATTACAATTAGATAGTAGTTGGGACTGTGAAGTATTTCCAGAATGTATGTTAAAAATGAAATTATTCTGACCTCCAAGGTCAGTTCTACTCCTTAGCCTTGAGAATGGCATGGTATTGACAGTGACATTGAAGATTCCCAGAGAGCTGAGAATGGAAGGTATACTGTACCCATATTCATTGCCGTCGAGCGAATTCCGACTCATAGCGACCCTACAGGACAGAGTAAAACTGCTCCACAGGGCTTCTAAGGATCACCTGGTGGATTCAAACTGCTGACCTTTTTGGTTAACAGCCACAGCTTTTAACCACTATGCCACCAGGGTTTCCTGGAATGTATAGAATGAGAAAATAAGCACTGGGGAACCCTGGGATATGGATAAACAAATTTTATCACTTGAATAAGGTTTGGGGTGCATTTAGCCAAAGCACTAGGTTTCTGGCCTTGACCTCCCAGGTCCTGCTGTCAGATATGAAGCCTTCAGTTTTGCTTGCAGCAGCCATCTCTCTGGCTGCCAACTCCAATCCTTTAAAAAAGCCAAAGTGCTTCCACTTTTCTGTATGAGTAATGTTTTTAATTTAGCTTTCTTTCCTACTCTTTGCCAGAATTTTTCTTCATATTATAATTTTCATTTGAAAAAATGGAAGAAATAACTGCTTTATTGCTTAAAGAGGCATATTGGGTACTGGAAATCTTTGATACTTTTCCAAGATTCACTCGTAGCCTTCAGAATGCAGGGTGAAAAATTTAACCATTACTCCTACCTTTGGATAATGATTAGCCATCATATTTTACATAAATTTCTACACAGAAATAAAGGACAAAATTAATTAATTTTTCTATTCTCTTCCTTTATTTTTCATATCTTGAATATCCGTGTGTGTGTGTGTGTGTGCGTGTGCACATGCATGCTGTGCTTTGTATAACTATTCCATTATTCAATAAATATGGACAAATATTTAAAATATATGATAACTTCATCAATGTTTGGGGCAAATCTTACAGCAAGAGTCTGGGGAGGAATTTAAATTCTATGAGGGAAAATTAATGATTGCAACCTCTTTGAGAGTACACAAAATGCCTTATCGACTTCACCATCTACAGTTTCAATTAATATCTATTAAAATCTCACTAACACAGTTCAATCTAAGCCTCTCCTTTGAGCTCTAGATCTACATCCAACTATCTACTAATCTGTCTTATAAATTTTGGACAAGTACTCAAACATGACATGGTCTTTATTCTCCATATCTGCTTTACTTCCCTGTATCAGTCAGTGAATGGCATCATCATCTATACATTTATGCAAGTCAAAAATAAGGATTCATCTTTGAAACCTCCTTTTCCCTCACATCCCCTATACCCAGCCCAAATAACCATCAAGTCTATCTTCGTTTTTCTGTTTTCTCTACCACTTCTCTACAAACATTTTTCACTTGTTTAAATAGGCTACTCCTAACTTGCCCTACATCTCTGACTAGTGTAAAATAGAACTAGGGTTTCAGCCAAGACCTTTCTTAAGGTCTTATCACTTCTATAAATCAATTTATTATAACTTGGGATAGGAATCCGTTTGCTTATTAATTAAAATATTTTAATAAATATAATCATTTAATCAAAAACAATACTTTGAGTAATGCAAAACATTTTATTCTCTGGAGAAGTCTAAAACATTTCACCAAAAATATCTTTACACTATTCAATAAACATATTTCATACCCAGTTATACCACAGTCTGGCTCCAACATTGCATAACTCCCATTAATGAGGGTTTCTACTGCCTTCCACAAAAATTGAAGTAACTTTTCTTGAAAATATATAACACAAACTTGACATATATATGTGTATGTGTATATATATCTATATATATAATGTTTTAAGGCAAGAGGGTTACATGAATATATCAGCATATGTGTTTGCTTTTTATGTGCTTGTGCAGAACTGTCACTGCAATAGGGCACAGCAGGTGACCTTAGAGTGCTCGACCTCCCTTTGTGTTCTGTAGCTTACAAGAACTTTATAATTGCAAAGTCCATAATGATATTAAATAGTACAGTACAAAATAACTACCACTCTTTTCTCCCAAATCTCTATCATTAATAAACATCCCATCCCTCCTCATCAGCAATAAATGCAGGAGGCACCACAGCTGTTTTAGACTACAGCACAACTTTATAAATACAAGGGAGCAAATCGAATTAAATAACCACATTTCCCTTATTTTACAAATTACAGAAGAATTAAAAGTAATTCTTCTTACAAAAGATTTATTTTTCTCTGTGAATACAGGTATTTCAAACCTTGATTTGGTTTTCTGTGCTGATAATGTACTGTCTTATTGCAATTCATTTTTAAAAGATGAAGAAAGGAAAGTTGTTGCATTATAGAAAAAATGATTCCATAAAGACTTAATTACATAATAATTTTGCTAGCTGTTTCATAGCCTTCCTCAAAAAAAGGAACAGTTTCTATGAGGGGCCCAAGATGGTGGCTTAGTCAGAAGACATACCATACCTTCCCCCTACAGCAAAGACTAGAAAAACCAAGTGAAACAGATACAGATGGCAATCTTGGAACCCTGAGCATCAAATGGAAGCATGAAGAATTAGACCAGACACCAAATGGAGAGATTGAATGAAACGGTGAAGGTGGAGATTTAAGGATCTCAGGTGCTCTGCCAGCTGGCCTGACACGGTGTGGCCATCTTGAGACAAAGTGAACAGGATTCCCAGTTGCGGAGCACAAGAAGGCAACTTTATGGAATTCCCAATAGGAGAGAGAGATACTGTGTAGACAAACCTGGAGTGCAGCCAGATGAGCAGGACATGAACTGGATCTAAGGAAGGAAAGTGCAGGAAGATGGGCAAAAGTTCCAGGGATCCTGGTGACCACCAAGCAGGGAAAGTCTATTCAACAATAGTGGTGTCTAACCATCTGAGTCAGTGGCACATAGAGAGTAGTGGATTCATAGAGTGGCAGCTGGAGGTCCCCACCCTGCAGGATTCCAGGCAGACCCCTCTCTCATATTTAGTTGGGCCAAGTGCCAATCTCCAGCTGCAGGTATGGAGTAGCAGAACCATAGAGTGGCAGCTGAAGGTCCCCCACCCTGCAGGATTCCAGGCAGCTGCCCTCCTCGTATTTAGTTGGGCCATGCCCCAATCACCAGCTGCAGGCTATGGGGAGTGCCCCGTGCTCACACCCAGTAACTGCAGGAGCACGCTCCTCCCCCACAGTGACCAGCGGTTTACATTCCTCTCCCTATCAGCCTGACCAGTAACCAGAAACACACGCAACCAGTGGCATCCCCTCACCACACCAACAACCTGGTGACTGGCAGGAGTGCTCCCTACTCCCCCACCTGGTGACTGACTGGATAGACACATCTCCTCATCACCAATTGCATGCCACAACCTGACATGTACCATCTGCACCCCTGCCAATGACAAGCAGGAGATCCCAGTGCCCTCACCCAATGACCGCCCAACTGTACCATCAAACATTCCACACTCAGACATTTCCTGTAGCCAACTGCACATGCACTGAAACCACCTCAACCCCCTACCACCTACTGAGACTTCAATTTTTGCATGCACAGAGGGCCTATTCCATCCATTTGAATAACACTACCTTACAGTGGTTATGGAGACATCCTACCCTGCCCTCCAGCAGATGTACTATCTGCTAGCAACAATCTGAAGGATCCCATGGTTCCACAAGAGCTGTGGAGGGACTCTGACCACCCAACACTTGCTACATACACCGCATCAGGAAAAGGATCTTCTCTCACTCCTCCATTCAATCCTGTTAGGAAAAACATATGAGCCTAATGACAGAGGACTCACACGCGGGTGTGAGTGACCATACCTACTAGCGAGAGGTAATCACACCCAGCCAACAAACTCCACCAAAGTCATACAGAGACCAGTACCACAATAGAACAATTAAAATAATGCAAAAGGAGAAAGGCATTCAAAATAGAAAGAGAAGAAGCAAACCTACTAACATATCAAAACAAACAAACAAAAACCAGAACAAAACAAAGATATGATCAACAAGGAAATATATAAATAAATAAGTTAACGCCTTAGTGCATCAGAGACAGCAGACAATAACAAATCAAACGAAGAAATAAGATAAGATGTCTCAAGCAAGTGAGTCAAATAAACAGAAATAATGCCCTCCTGAGAAAGAACTGATAATAGAAGTACATGGTAAGGAATTCAAAAGATTTATATTTAGATTCTTCAAAGAGGTCAAGGAAAACACAGAAAAAAAAAAAAAAAAACCTACAAGAATTCAGGAAAACAATACAAGAACAAAAGGACAAACTCAGGAGACAAATAGAAACTATACAAAAACAACAATTAGAAATTTAGAAGCTTAAAAATAAAATAACAGAAATAAATAACTCAATAAAAGGGCATAAAAGTAGACCTGAATCAACAGAAGAATCAGTGAAATTGAGGACAAATCTTCTGACACTTTTTTGTTTCAGGAATGATCAGAAAAGAAAAATGAAGAAAGACTAGGAGTTATGTGGGACACCATCAAAAGGAATAATTTACACATAATAGGAATTTCAGAAGAAGAGGATAAAAAAAATACAGAGAAAATTTTTGAAGATATATTGGCAGATGAAAGATGAAAACTTTTCCATCCAAGAAACTCAATGAACCCCATACAGGACAGACCCAAAAAAGAAATTCACCAAGACAGATCATAATCAAGCTTTCCAAAACAAAGACAAATAAAGAATTTTGAGAGCAGCTCCTGGAAAGTGAAATGTCACTTCCAAAGGGCATCAATATGACTCAGTGCTGATTTCTCATCAGAAACTATGCAGGCAAGAAGGCAACAGAGATGACATATACAAAATCCTGAAAGAAAAGAATTGCCAACCAAGAATCATATATCCATCAAAATTGCCTTTCAAAAACAATGGCAAAACTAGGACATTCCCAGACAAGCAGAAATAAAGGGAATTTGTAAAAACCAGATGAGCCTTATAATAAACATTAAAGAGAGTCCTTGAGACAGAGAACCAATGACATCAGACAGCAACTTGAGAAAAAGAAACATGACAGCATTACCAAGACACAAACTCAGATAAAGACTTTACAAAAGTAAAATAAAGCTGCAAAACTGATTACAGGGAAACAGAGATGTTAAGCTGTAAATGACAAAACTTCAAAACGAGCAGGGAAATAAATGGTGTAGTTATAGAACTTCCCTATGGAAAGGAAGTCAAGGCAATTTCAAAACATAACAGACTGTTTTAAATATAGAAAAATAAAGGTAAACTTTAGGGTAACTGCAAAGAAAATTAATAAACCTACTCACACACACACAAAAAGAAGAAAATCAAAAAGACTCAGTGAACACAAAAATAACAAAAATGACAGGAAAAGAAAATCCGTGTATAAACCAAACTCAGCACAGAAAATTGAGAGGGAAAGAGAAGGCTTTAACGCCACAAAGAAAAGTAGCAAAATGGCAGTGGTGAATTCATGCCTCTCAATAATCATACTGTATGTAAATGGAAGAAGTACATCAGTCAAAAGGCAGAGAGTGGCATAATGAATTAAAAAAAAAAAAACTCATCAATATGTTGCCTACAAGAAACACGTCTTAGTCACAAAGACAAAAATAGGTTAAAAATTAAAGGATGGAAAAACTACATCAAGCAAACAGTAACCAAAAGTGCAGGAGTGGCAATATTAATTTCTGACAAAATAGACTTTAAGTCAAAATTCATCAAAAGGACAAATAAGGGCATTATATGATGATTAAGGGGACAATTCACCAGAAGACATACCAATAACAAATATTTATGCACCCAATGACAGAGTTCCATAATGCCTAGAGAAAAAATAAATAAACTCTAACAGAATTACAGAACTGAAAAGAGAAAATAGACAGTTTAACAAAAATAATGGGAGATTTAACACATTATTTTCAATGGTGGACAGAAAAACTATAAAGAAAATCAAGAATAATAAAGAAGATCTAAAAAACACAATCAACCAACTCGACCTCATAGATATATACAGAACACACCAACCAACAGCAGCACATTACACACTCTTCTTCAATGCACATGGAACATTCTCCAGAATAGACCAAATTTTAGGTGAAAAAAGCAAGCTTCAGTAAATTTTAAAAAACACTGACATAATACAAAGCAACTTCTCTGACCATAATGCTATAAAACTAGAAATTAATAACAGGAAGAGTAAGGAAAAATATTAAACATGTGGAAACTAAATAGCACGTTACTTAAAAACTATTGGGTCATAGAAGAAATTAAAAATGAAATTAAAAATACTTAGAATTCAATGAGAATGAAAACACAACATATCAAAATGTTTAGGACACAACAAATGCAGTGCTGAGAGGAAAATTTATAGCCAGTAAATACATATATCAAAACAGAAGAAAGGTCCAAAATTAGTAACTTTACTCAACAATTTGAACAAACAGAAAAAGAAGAGCAAAAGAAGACCACAGTTTTCAAAAGAAAGGAAACAAAAATCAGAGCAGAAATAAATGAAATAGAAAATAAAATCAACAAGATTAAAAGTTGATTCTTTGAGAGGATCAATGAAATTGAAAAACCACTAAAGGAAAAAAATGAGAAGATGCAAATAAATGAAACAAGAAATGAAATGGATGACATTACAACAGAACTAGTTGAGATAGAGAGGATCATAACAGATTATGAAAAATTATACTCCAACAAATTTAAAAACATAGAAGAAATGAACACTTTTCTAGAAATACACTAGTTACCTAAACTAAAACAAATAGAGGTAAAAAATCTAAACAGACCCATAACAAAAGAAGAAATTGAAGATGTCATAATCTGCCCCCCCCCACCACCAAAAACAAACAAAAAACAGCCCAGATGTCTTCACTGGAGAATTCTACCAAACATTCAGAGAAGATTTGACACCAATTCTACTCAAATAATTCCAGAAAACAGAAAAACAAAGGAATACTTCCTAATTCATTCTATGAAGCCAGCAAAACCCTAATGCTAAAGCTAGGCAAAAAAAAAAAAAAAAAAAAATGCAAACATATCACAAAAAAAAGAAAATTACAGGCCAATATCCCTCATGAATAAAGATGCAAAAATTCTAGCCAACATAATTCAACAGTATATCAAAAACATAATACAACATGATCAGCTGGGATTCACACCAGGTATACAAGAGTGGTTCAACATCAGACAATCAATCAATGTAATTCACCACATAAATAAAAAAAAGAAAAAAATCACATGATCATACCAATCGATGTAGAAAAGACATTTGATAAAACTGAATGCCCTTTCCTGATAAAACTCTCAGTAAAACAGGAACGGATGTCTTAGGCTGGGTTCTCTAGAGAAGCAAAACCAGTAAAGCAAAATGTATATACATATACATTTATCAAAGGAATGCCTCAAGTGGTTGTAGAAGCTGGAACATCCCAAGTCTGTAGGTCAAGATAGAGGCTTCTCCTGACTCATGTAACCACAGGGACTTGTGAATCCAAGATCGGCAGGTCAGACATCAGGGCTCTTGTTCACAGACTGTGAAGGTCGACAAATGCCAAGAAAGGCAGGCAAGACTGAAGGTAAGCAGCTAGGTCAAGTGCCAAGAATGGAGATCAGACGAACAGGAGCCAGCTGCAGGATCCAGAGTGAGCAAAAAACCCCAAGACTTGCCAGAACGCCCATTTATATTCAATGATGCCACACGCTGAAGGAAACTCACTTTCAACTGATTGGCTATTTATAGCAGATCCCATTGTGGAGGTGATCACATCATATCAAATTTCATCATGGAAGTTATCACAGCATCTTATGACTGCCAAACCACTGAGAATGACGGCCCAGCCAAATTGAAAAACAACCTTAACCATCACAGTAGGGAAATTCATCAACATAATTAAGAACACATATGCAAAACCAACAGCCAATATTATTCTCAGTAGAGAAAGATTGAAAGCATTTGCCTTGAGAATGGGAACAAGACAAGGATACGTATTATCACCACTCCTATTCAATATTTTACTGGAAATCCTATCTAAAGGAATAAGGCAAGAAAGGGAAATAAAAGTGCTGTGAGTTGAATTGTATCCCCCCAAAATAGGTTGTGTAAATCCTAACTGCTATGCCTCTGGTTATAATACCATTTCATAATGTGTTGTCTTTGTTATGTTAATAAGGCAGGACTAGTGTAGGATGTGTCTTGAGTTAATCTCTATTGAAACAGAAAAGAGGCTGAACAAGCAAGCTTAAAAGGAGGTGGGAGAAGACTGACGCCAAGTCACATGGAGATCTCCAAGGAACCAGGAAACAAGCTGAAAAGACAAGGACCTTCTTCCAGAGCCAACAGAGAAAGAATGCCTTCCCCTAGAGGAGGCACTCAGAATTCAGACTTACAGCCACCTAAACTGTGAGAAAAAATAAATTTCTGTTTGTTAAAGCCATTCATTTGTGGTATTTCTGTTATAGTAGCACTAGGTAACTAAGACAGAATTGGTAATAGAAAACTGGGGTACTACTTTAACAGATACCTAAAATGTAGAAGTGGTTATGGAATTGGGTAATGGGTAGAGGCTAGAAGAATTTAGAGTGCATCTCAAGAATAGATTTAACATGCTGAACACTAATGACCAAAGACCAGATAAGTTGTGGAATGACATCAAGAACATTATACACGAAGAAAGCAAAAGATCATTAAAAAGACAAGAAAGAAATACCAAAATGGATGACAGAAGAGATTCTGAAACTTATTCTTGAAAAAAAGAGTAGCTAAAGTGAATGGAAGAAATGATGGAGTAAAAGAACTGAACAGAAGACTTCAAAGGGTGGATCGAGAAGACAAAGTATTATAATGAAATGTGCAAACACCTGGAGTTAGAAAACCAAAAGGGAAGAACAGGCTCAGCATTTCTTAAGCTGAAAGAACTGAAGAAAAATTTCAAGCCTCGAGTTGCAATATTGAAAGACTATATTAGCAAAATATTGAACTACACAAGAAGCATTAAAATAAGATGAAAGGAATATAAAGAGTCACTGTACCAAAAAGAACTGGTCAATGTTCAACCATTTCAGGAGGTAGAATATGATCAAGAAACAGTGGTATTTAAGGAAGAAGTCCAAGCTGCACTGAAGGCGTTGGCAAAAAACAAGTCTCCAGGAATTGACAGAATACCAAATGAGATGTTTCAACAAATGGATGCAACACTAGAAGTGCTCACTCATTTATGCAAAGAAATTTGGAAGGCAGCTACCTGGGTAACCAGCTAGAAGAGATCCATATTCATGCCTATTCCAAAGAAAGGTGTTCCAACAGAATGTGGAAATTATCAATTTCATTAATATCACACACAAGTAAAATTTTACTAAAGATAATTCAAAAATTGTAGCAATACATTGTCAGGAAACTGCCAGAAATTCAAGCCAGATTCAGAAGAGAATGTGGAATGAGGGATATGACTGCAGGTGTCATATGAATCTTGGCTACAAGCAGAGAATACCAAAAAGATGCTTACCTGTGTTTTATTGACTATGCAATGGCATTTGACTATGTGGATCATAACAAATTATGGATAACACTGGGAAGAATGGGAATTCCAGAACATACTCCTCAATTGTGCTCATGAGGACCAAGAAGCAGTCACTCAAACAGAACAAGGGAATCCTGCATGGTTTAAAATCAGGAAAAGTGTACAACACGGCTGTATCATTTCACCATACGTATTCAATCTGTATGCTGAGCAAATAATCCAAGCTTGACTATATGAAGAATGCAGCATTAGGATTGGAGGAATACTCATTAACAACCTGTGATATGCAGATGACACAACTTTGCTTGCTGAAAGTGAAGAGGACTTGAAGCACTTACTGATGAAGATCAAAAACCACAGTCTTCAGTATAGATTACACCTCAACATAAAGGAAATAAAAAATCTCACAACTGGATCAATAAGCAACACCACGATAAACAGAGAAAACACTGAAGCTGTCAAGGATTTCATTTTACTTGGACACACAATCAACACCCATGGAAGCAGCAGTCAAGAAATCAAATGATGCACTGCACTGGGTAAATCTGTTGCAAAAAACCTCTTTAAAGTGCTGAAAAGCAAAGATGTCACTTTGAGGACTAAGGTGTACTATGGTATTTTCAGTCACCTCATATGCATGCAGAAGCTGGACAATGAATAAGGAAGACTGAAGAACTGATACCTTTGAATAATGGTGCTGGTGAAGTATATTGTACATATATGGGCTGCCAGAAGAATGAACAAATCTGTCTTGGAAGAAGTACAGTCAGAATGTACTTAAAAGCGAGGATGGGGAGACTTCATCTCACATACTTTGGACATGTTATCGGGGGGGACCAGTCCCTGGAGAAGGATATCATACTTAGTAAAGTAGAGCGTCAGTGAAAAAGAGGAAGACCATCAATGAGATGGTTTGACACAGTGGCTGCAACAATGGGCTCATATATAACCATGATTGTGATGATGACACAGGATCGGGCAGTATATCACTCCATTGTATGCAGGGTTGCTATGAGTTGGAACCAACTCGACAGCGCCCAACAGCAACAATAGTAAAAGCCTAGATTGCCTTGGAGAGACTGTTGGTAGAATTATGGACATCAAAAGCATTTCTGGTGAGGGTTCAGGAGGAAGTGAAGAGAGCTACAGAGAAAGTCTCTGTCGACTTAGAGAATACATATGGTACCAGCAACCGAATGTTGCTAGAAATGCGGATGCTACATGTTCTGTTGATGAGGCTTTCAAAGAAAACGATAAACATATGACTGGCCAATGGAGGAAGGGAGATGATTTTTATGCAGTGGTAAAGAACTTGTCTGTATTATGTTCAAATGTTTGATGGAAGGTAGAACTTGAAAGTGTTGAACTTAGATATCTAACTTATGAGATTTCTAAGCAAGATCTTGAAGCATCTAAGTGGTTTCTCCTTGTTGCTTATAGTGAAATGTAAGGGGAATGAGGTGGACTTAAAAATGAGCTGTGAAAAATGAAAACAGAACTTAAAAATTTGGAAAATTCTCTTATACAAACTAAGGACAAGAATGTTCCTACAATGTTTACCAAGGACATGGCTAAACAATCTTTCATCAAAGAGATTAAGCCTATGACTGATGGATCTAACCAACTACCACAGCAGAAAACCCATCAGCTTAAACTGAAGGGGACAGAGAAAGAATGAATGGAAAGAAAGTTGTCTGCCTCTTGGAATCTCACAAGCAAGAAACAGGCCAAAGGATCTACATTTGTTTTCCTCCAAGAAAAGAAAAGGGTCATCTCTGGAGCAGTTTGGAGATCACAGAACTGGTAGAAGGAGCACAGGAAGCAGGGCCTTCTTTTTTTCAAAGGATGGACCACAACCTCCTAGGTTTCGAAGAGTAGGATCTTTGCCAACTCAGAGTGGAGGCCTTCTATTAAAATGTGCCAGGCAGATGGGGCTGCTTCCCAAAGCTCAGGACTAGGGCTGTCATGGCCAAGGAGCAGAAGAATGGAGCCTGTTGGGGCTGAGGAGGTTGGGATGCCACTCAGATGGTCTAGGAGAATGGGGCCGCCTAAAGCTGAGGGAGTAGAGTTGCAGTCCCAGCAGGCCTCTAAGGCAGAGTTTGAAGCCCTGGGACAAGAGACCTCCACCCAGAATCCAGAGGGCATGGCCAGCACCCAAAGTCTAGAGGACGAAGGGTTGCCCAGATGGTCTCATAGAACAGAGGATTATTTTCAAACCTTGAGAGCCAATGTAATATGTTCTGTTGGGTTTTAGACTTGCTTGGTACCCATTATCACCTCTTTCCTTCTAATTCCTCCCGTTTGTTATGGAAATGTCTGCCTTGGGTATATTTTACCACCATATTTTGAAAGCAGATAACTTGTATTCTAGGTTATAGAATTCACAGATGAAAAGGAATTTTGCCCCAGAATGAAATATGCCTCAAGTCTTATCCATGTTTGATTAAGATGCTTCACAAGATGAGATTTTAGACTTGAAGTTTATTTAAGACTTTGGGACAATGTGATGTATTAAATGGGTTTTGCTTGTGGAAAGGTCATGAATTTTGGGGGGCCAAAAAGTGGAATGTTATTGATTAAATTATGTCCCCTAAAAATATGTGTTGTAAATCCTAACCTCTATTCCTGTGGTTATAATCCCATTTAGGATGGGTTGTCTTTGTTATGTTAACGAAGCTGGATTAGAATAGGTTATGTCTTGAGTTAATCTCTTTCAAGATATAAAGGAGATTAAACAAGCAAGCTAGGAAGCAGGGGTAGGGGAAGATTGATGCCAAGCCACATGGATCTCTCCAAGAAACCAGGAAACAAGCTGAAGAGACAAGGACCTTACTCCAGAGCTGACAGAGAGAAAAAGCCTTTCCCTAGAGCCAGTACTCTTAATTTGGACATCTAGTCTCCTAAACTATGAGAAAATAAATTTTTGTTTGTTAAACCTACCCATTTATGGTATTTCTTTTATAGCAGCACTAGATAACTAAGGAAAAAGGGTAACTAAATTGGAAAGGAAGATGTCAAACTATCCCTATTCACAGATGATATGATCTATACATATAACATTCCAGAAATTCCACCAAAAAAAAAAAATTACTAGAACTAATAGAAGCATTTAGCAAAGTGGCAGGGTATAACATCAACACACAAAAATTAGTTGGTTCCTCTACATTAACAAGGAAAACTCTGAAAAGGAAATCAAGAAAAACAATACCATTTAAAATAGCCCACAAAAGGCTAAAGTACCTAGGAACAAATCTAACCAGGTACATGAAAGACTTATACAAGGAAAAATACAAAACACTACTACAAGAAATCAAAAGAGACCTACATAAATGGAAAACCATTCCATACTCATGGATTGGAAGACTTAACATTGTGAAAATATCATTACTACCCAAAACGGTCTATATATATATATATAATGCAATCCCAATCCAAATCCCAACATTCTTTAACAAAGTGGAGAAAATTATCTCCAACTTTATATAGAAAGGAGAGGCCCGGAATAGCTAACACAATATTGAAGAACAAGGTGGGAGGCTTCCCATTTCCTGATCTCAAAACTTACTATACAGCCACAGTAGTCAAAACAGCCTGGTACTGGTTCGATAACAGACACATAAACCAAGGGAATAGAATTGAGAACTCAGAAGTAAATCCATCCATCTATGGGCAGTCCATTCAGTGAGGAAGAAACAGTCTCTTTAACAAATGGTGCTGGCGGAACTGGATATCCATTTGCAGAAAAATGAAACAGAATCCATACCTCATACCATACACAAAACCTAACTTAAAATGGATCAAAGACCTAAATGTTAAAGCTAAGACTATAAAGTTCCTGAAAGATAACATAGGGACAAAACTAGGTGTCCCAATTTTCAGCATAAATACAGTATCAAACAAAACTAAAAACTAAACTAGATAACTGGGACCTCATAAAAATTAAATACTTATTTTCATCAAAAGACTTTACCAAAAGAGTAAAAAGAAAACCTACAAACTTAGTAAAAAAAATTTTGGCAACAATGTATTTGATAAGGGTCTAATCTCTAAAACATAGAAAACTTCAACAACTCAGCAACAAAAAGGCAAACAATCCAATAAAACAATAGACAAAGGACATGAACAGACTCTTCACCAAAGTGGACATTCAAGCGGCTAAGAAACACATGAAAAGATGTTCACAATCATTAGCCTTTAGAGAGATGCAAATCAAAACTACAGTAGGATACCATCTTACCCTGCAAAAATGGCACTGATCAAAAAAACAGTAAACAATAAATGCTGGAGAAGTTATAGGGAGATTGGACCACTTACACACTGCTGGTGGGACCATAAAATGACACAACCACTATTTAAATTGGTATGGTGCTTCCTCAAAAAGCTAGAAATAGAAATACCCATCACTCAGCAATCCTACTCCTAGGTATATATACTAGAGACATAAGAGCAATGATGCGAATAGACATACGCATACCTATGTTCATTTTTATAGGGTCACTATGAGTCAGAATAGACTCGACCACAACTGGTATGGTATATGTTCATTGCAGCATTATTCACAATAGTAAAAAGATGGAGGCAACCTAAGTGCCCATCAATGGATGAATAGATAAACAAATTACAGTACATCCATACAATGAAATACTATAGAACTATAAATAATGAGGCATCTATGAATCATATGATAACATGGATGAATCTGGAGGACATTATGCTAAGTGAAATAAGTTAATCACAAAAGGACAAATATTGTATGGTCTCACTTTTATAAAATGTCAAGAATAGGCAGACACTCCGAAAGCACCGTTCTTTGATAGTTACCAGGATAAGGAAAGGGATGGATGTGGAATCATTTTCTAGACAGTAGACACTTGTTATTTTTGGTGATGGGAAAGGCGATATCCAATACAGGGAAAGTCAGTACAACTTGACCAAGGTAAATGAAGACACTAAGAAGTAGGCAGGAGTAAAGGACGATTTTGGTAAATGCTATATAATATACACAATTTTGCAACATCAGTAATAAGAACCAAGAAATGTGTGTATGGTTACATAGGTAGATACATATGCTATAGGTGTATACGAAGGCATGTGTGAATACATGTGTGTGCAGGTACAGGTGTATTTCTAGCCATATGTATACACAGGTTTATGTGTGCTGCAAATATATATTTATAGATATATATATATAAATATAGTACATAGGGGGTATAGTTATAGAGTTTCCTAGACGTATCCAAACACCTTGTGGGATTGGTTAAAAGGCTTGGTACCATAATCTCATGAGACCATTCTGTCAATTGACATAACATAATACATAAAGATAATGTTCTACATCGAGTAGCATCTGGGGTCTTAAAAGCTCGCAAGCATGCATTTAAGGTAAAACTATTGGTCTGTACTCATCTAGAGCAGAAGAAAATGAAGGAAACCAAAGGTTCAAAGAAGAAACTAGTCCACGGGAGTAACAGGCTACACGAACCACAGCCTTTTCTAGCATGAGACTAGAAGAATTAGATGGTGCCCTGCTGTCATTACTGATAGTTGTGACCAGGGACATAACAGAAGGTCCCGGATAAAAAGGGAGAAAAATGCAGGTCAAAATCCTAATTCCTAAAAAACTACAGGCTTACTGGACTGATAGAGATTAGAGCAACCCCTGAGACTGTTGCCTTAATATACTGTTTTAACTTTGCACTGAAGCCACTCTGGAGGTCACTTTTTAGCCAAATAATAGATTGGCTTATAAGATAAACAATATCACCAGTGAGTAATGTGCTCCCTTAAACAATCAACTATACAAGACCAAACAGTCAACATTTACCCAAAAGCAAAGATGAGAAGGCAAGGAGGGGCAGGGAAGCTAAATCAACGGAAACGAAACAAACAGAATGGAAATAATGGGAATGCTGACACATTGTGAAAATTGTATCCAATGTCATGGAGCAATTTATAAAAAAAAAAAAAACTGTTAAATGGGAACCTAAGCTGCTGTGTAAACTTTCACCTAAAACACAACAAAATATTAAAAAAAAAAAAAAGAATGGGTACCATTTTACTCACACATATCATGAGGGCCCCAGTTAATCACCTGTGTGTCTTTAGGTATGTCACCAAGAGTTGTCTGCATTATCCAGGCTTCCAGAGCTGGAAAGCAAATCCTAGTTAACTGGCAAGAAAGGCCCTTCGTGCTGTGTCTGTGATATATGAAAGGCAAGATCTCTAGCTGGGCCTATAGCCAGCAGGTGCACAATGGCCAGGCAATATGGAAAAGACCTCAGTGTCATCCAAGAGTCAGCTGGGCTGTGATATCCATGGCTCATCTTCCCCATCCTGATGGGTTTTCTTCATGCAGAACTCGATTCCCTTCCCTTTGGTTTCTCCAACCTCCTCTGGACATGGAAAATGGTAATACCCTTAGAGTTTGACTGTCTTACTGCTCAACCACTAGTTGGCATATAAAGAGTGTTAGGTCAACATTTGTAAGTGAATCTGTGAGTGGCTGAATGGGTATCATGATTTCAGTGCTGAAGAGGCCTGTAAAGCATAGGATTTCTCATCCTCAGAAACCCGTCCATGCAACAATATGCTGACAGAGCTGCCTAGAGTGTCTCTATTCTGAAGGCCATACGACAAGAGAAAGGGGCAGCAAGGGGAACTATTATGTAGTAATGAGGTTGCTTTGTTGGACCTACGTAATTTTTTTTTTTTTTTTTTTTTACTTTACTCAATTCTTAAAATGAACAAGCAAGGGAATACTTGTATTTTATTTTTTTTAGGTGAGAAAAATGAGTTGGTGATACGTGAGAACACTTTCTCAAATCATACAACTATAGTAAGAGTCAGAGTCAGAGTCAGAGTCAGTAATAGCATTAGAACCCAGGTATCTTTGACTATTTCCATTGGGTAGCTCAGCTATTTGTATGCATATTCAGTAACCAAATACCCTGTACCTTCCTTCCCTTTAGGATAATGTATTCCAAATTTCAAACAATTAAGTCGTAAAACAATAATTGAAATATTTCACTTTCTTATAATGGGAACTACTTGTATCAACATATTTTAAAAAAGAAAGTTTGCAAATAATTATTATCTAAAGCCAATCAATTCACAGCACCTGTAAATCAACTACTACACCAATTTGCTTTAGGTATTAACTAACCCAATGGAGATACCCTGAGTTCTTACTGTTCTGGGCACCATATTAGGTCCTGGCAATACAAAAGATACAATAAGAGAGGGAGAGAGAAATGTAACCAAACGTATGTGTAACACCGAGACAGACGTCAAGGCATAACCTATCCATGTAAAATGATGTGGGAGCCAAGAGATGAGGGTGGTTCATTCTTCTAGAGCATGGGTGTCAAGAAGAGGAGCCATTGGTAATGCCAGGAAAGGCAGTCCCTAGAAGCAATATTTGAGCTGAATCTTGTTTAATGAATACTCCATGAAGTAAAAGAAAGTGGGAGGATAATTAAATAGATGAGTTTTACCAAACATTAAATGAAGTAGAGAAAGCCTGGGGCATAAGCCCAGGAAGACACACAGCAGGTTGAAGGAATGGCAGGTTGCCTGTTGCAGTTAGCATGGGGTCTTTCCTGAGGTTGCTGCAATTCACTCTCCAGATCTCTGCTTTAGAAACAAAAAACTTAGGAAATTTTTCTGAGCCTGAGAGTAGGTAGAGTCTCTTGGGTATATGCTCTCCTAGCTCTAAGCTTCTTTTCTCATAGTACTGATCTCAGCTTGTGAATAAACATTTGCATATAATATTTGATTATCTACACTCACTGGCCAGAAACATGAGAAAAAGAACCCCACTTGGCACCCTAGCACCTAGCATACTATCTGACACATCGGCTGACACAGGGTGGGGGAGAGTCATAAATATAAATGGTGAAGGAAATCATGAAATTGAGTCGAGCTGGTTGGAACCAGAATGCCAACAGTTTAATGGACTTTTCTCCTGTCAACAATGGGAACCACTGACTTTATTTATTTGCTTATTTATCCATTTCTTCCTTCCTTCATTTATTTTCAGCGGGAAGAGAACATGATCAGAGTTGTTATAAAAAGTTAGCTTTGGTTTGCAATGTGAAGGACTGGTTGCTGAGAGCAGAGCCTGGAGGCTAAAAGACCAGTTAAGCAAATGCTTCCCTTCCCACACTGGGAGACAGTAAGATCCCAAGCTAGGGCAGCGACTGGAGTTGGAGACAAGGAGAAGGACTTGAAAGATATGTATTCAAATCCCTAGGATTTGATAACTGACTGGGGAGGAATAAAGGGAGGAGTAAGCGGTGATTACCACTGGTTTCCTTGTTGTTGTTGTTATTTGCCTTCAAGTTTATTCCAACTCCTGGCAACCCCATGTGTGCAGAGTAGAACTGTTCCACATGGTTGTCAAGGGTGTGACTTTTGGGACAGATTGCCAGTCCTGTCTTCCAAGGTGCTTCCGTGTGGTTTTGAACTGCCAACCTTTCGGCTAGTAGTTGAGCACAAAGTAGATCATAAAAAATGAATACCAAACCGTATTAAATTTAAAGAAAAGAAACTGGCTTTTTTCAATAGGAGCATTTTGATGATAAACATGTGCCCAGATACAAAGGGAGCTGAGCTTACAAGATTGAAATCATCATACCTAAGGTATTCAACAATTCTAAATCAAATCCAAAAACAGTCTCATTAATTGAATATGAGCATGTCTTTATTTTTGGGTTGCATGAAAAACGTTTTTAACTAGGCCATACATGGTAATAAAAATAATAAATAAATAGCAGAACAGACTGCATACTGTAAAAAGAGAACCTCCTTCTCCTCCCTGTCTCCTAGTCCCCTATATGCTCACCCAGAAGGCAACCCTTGTTACCAGTTTCCTGTGAATCTTGAGTAGGAATTATTGTTAATCATCTCAAAAAGGTCAAGAGAGAAACCTTCCTAAAATAGGAGCTGAAAATAATCTGCTGGAAAGTGTCACCGAAGATGGATATTAATAAATAACTGTGAACTACAAATATATCATGGATTACTACTTTACCTCTCTCTTAAATTTGAAATAAAAGGAATAAAAACAAATGCCTGATTTTCTTCCTGTCTAGAGGCTAGAGGCCCTGACTAGAGGCCTTGCCTGCGGTATGTCACAGGTAACATTTTAAGTCGGAGGTTCACTGTTCAATATTACTCAATATTATGTTCAATTTTGCAAATGGAACTCACTGGCAGTTGAGGGACACTAGCAAGGAATCTAATGGTTCGAATAGAGGGTGGTAAGTGTGATGACAGAGTCCCTAGTGGTATAAATGGTTAAGCAATTGGCTGCTAACTGAAAGGTTGGTGGTTCAAATCTACCCAGAGGCACCTTGGAAGAAAGGCCTGGCAATCTACCACCAAAAAATCTACCATTGAAAACCCTATGGAGCACAGTTCTATTATGACACACATGGGGTTGCCATGAGTCAAAACTGACTCCACTGCGACTGGATTGGTTCGGTTTTGGTTGAAGTGCGATGACAGAGGAAGGCATGGAGTCCTGGGGTGGAACATGGAAGAGACGAGGTCGCTGATAATACATATTTTCCCATGACCAACAGCTCCAGTAGCCTACCCTCCATTATCAGATATCAGAGTAAAATAACACTTTGAATGAAAGAGTATTGAGACCAGCACTTAAAACCAATTGCAATGATGTTTCAGGTAAGATGTCACTTTCTTTAAACCACAGAGTTTTGCCTGATAAAAATTCATTCATCCCAGCATTTTACTGAGATACTGTTTTCCCATACTCTCTTTTAGGTCACTGCCACTCGGCCATGTTCAATTCTGTGCGGGTCTTCATCTCTGAGGTGGCTTCAAGCTGTCTTGGTTGATCATTCATGCTTCTGGCCCAGAGACCCACGGGCCCACCACAGCAGTTCTCTAGGTGACAACAGTAACATTTTCATTTGCTCTGCTAACCAAGCAATCTGGGCCCTAAAAATATTGTAACCGTCACAGCTGCGGCACCATCCACTGAACAACCACATGAAATATGAAGATTTATACTTTCCATTTACAGTAGGCATTGTGGCTTTCTATTCATTCACCTCTGTCACTTTTCTTCCACGTTGCAACAAGGTAACTGAGTAGAAGCAGTTAGTGGATAGGGCCTAATGAAAAGCAAGCGAGCATTAATCAGAAAACTGATGCTTCACAAGACATCTTTCCAACCCAAAGTGGGGTAAAAACAAACTCAAACCCAAACCCACTGGGGTCTAGTCAATTATGACTCATAGCAACCCTATAGGGCAGACTAGAATTGCCCCATAGAGTTTCCAAGGAGCACCTGGTAGATTCGAACTGCCGATCTCCTGGTTAGCAGCCATAGCACTTAACCACTACACCACCAGGGTTTCTCCAAGTGGGGTGGGGACCTAAAAATCATCATTCATATCCAAATTGGTATCTAAGTAAAGTGGCAGCTGAGTGTGCTTCACTTAAAAGCAATCAGTGACCAGGCTGATGGTAGATAGAGTCCTCTCAAGAGAAGAGACAAGGAATATATATTTTGATAACATTTACATCCAAAAGGAGAAGGCACTAGAAAGACATCTAAATGAGGCAATCTTAATATATGAATTATATCCCCTAAATTCACAGATGACATTGACTAAATTCTGATATCAATCCCACTAAGGCAATTTTCTTTTTTCTTCTAAAAGTGACTGAAATATTTATTAGTGGTGTGTCATGGTGATGTCCATTTCCACATCTTGGGTTGCACACAGAAGGCAGAATTTCAGAGCTCAGAATTTGGGAGGTCGTCTGGTTCAATTGCTCTTCACTTTCTGGTTGAGGAAACTGTAGCCCAAGAAGGCTAAGGGATTTGCCCACAGTCACACAGCTAGGAAGTAGCAGAACCAGAACCTGAAGCCAGAAGTGTAGGCTGCAGCCTTGGCCTATTGTTTGAAATTTTCTTCCTGTATCAATCAGATGCTAGCAGGTACGGATGCAACCATCAGCAAGGGTGACCAAAGAAAGCTTAATGACAGGACCATTTACAGACATGAGGGAAGAGGTAGGAAAACCAATATGGGAGATGAGTACACCAAGGATGGCAGTGAAGGAAGCCTTTGCTTTCTACCTCTATTTCCGGAAGGAATAAGGAGTGAGAGGTTACTGAAATCCAGAGAGACCTGAAGCTGTAGCAAGGGGACAGGAGAAACTGTACCCTTGGGAAAAGGAATACAATCTCTGCTAGACTGTGGTTCCGTAAGGAGAGAACTGGGTAATAAAAACCCCGATCTCACTTTCTTCCCATCCTTCAATCTACTGAAGGTGCGTTCCATTGGCCTTATCCAGCCAGGAGCCAAAATGTAGCACCAGAGCCCCACTGATGCTGTCCTAGACCCACAGGAGGTGAGCAAAGGGAGGTTATCTGGCATAACACTTCTTATAGATACCCACTTTATACTTTGCAATTTCACCTTCCTTGTTGTTAAATTTTTGTTGTTGTTGTTGTTGCTTGGTGCCTCAAGTCAGTTCCCAGTCATAGTAACCCTATGTACTACAGAAAGAAACACTACCTAGTCCTGCAGCATCCTCACAATGCAGCCCATTATTGCAGCCACTGTGTCAATCCATCTTGTTGAGGGTCTTCCTCTTTTGTGCTGACCCCCCACTTTACCAAGCATGATGCCCTTCTCAGGGACTGGTCGCTTCCGGTAACATGACCAAAGAACAAGAGACCAAGTCCCACCATCTTTGCTTTTAATGAGCATTCTAGCTGTACTTTTTCCAAGACGGATTTCTTCATTCTTCTGGCAGTCCACGGTATAGTCAATATTCTTCACCAAGACCATAATTCAAATGCATCAATTCTTCTTCAGTCTTCTTTATTCATTGTCCAGCTTTCACATGCATATGAGGCAATTGAAAATACCATGGCTTGGCTCAGGTGCACCTTAGTCCTCAAAGGGACATCTTTGTTTTTTAACACTAAAGATGTCTTTTGTGGCATGTTTGCCCAATGCAATACATCATTTGATTTCTTGACTGCTGATTCCATAGGCTTTGATTGTAGATCCAAGTAAAATGAAATCCTCGACAACTTCGATATTCTCTGTTTCTTGTATGTTGCTTATTGGCGCAGTTGTGAGGACTTTTGTTTTATGTTGAGGTGTAACCCATACTGAAGGCTGTAGTCTTTGATCTTCATCAGTAAGTGCTTCAAGTCCTCTTCACTTTCAGCAAGCAAGGCTGTGTCATCTACATATTGCAGGTTATTAGCGAGTCTTGCTCCAATCCTGATGCCTCATTCTTCTTCATATTGTCCACCTTCTCAAATTATTTGCTCAGCACACACATCGAGTAAGTATGGTGAAAGGATACAACCCTGATGCACACCTTTCCTGACTGTAAACCATGCAGTATCCTCTTGTTTTATTTGCATGACTGCCCCTCAGTCCGTGTACAGATTCCTCATGAGCACAATTTAGTGTTCTGGAATTCCCATTCTTCACAATGTTCTCCATAAGTTGTTATGATCCATACAGGTGAATGTGTATGTATAGTCAATAGAACACAGGTGAACATCTGCCTGGTATTTTCTGCTTTCAACCAAGATCCATATGATATCAGCAATGATATCCCTCATTCTAAGTCCTTTTCTGCATCTGCCTAGAATCTCTGGCACTTCCCCGTCTACGTACTGCTGCAACCATTTTTGAATGATCTTCAGCAAAATTTTACTTATGTATTATATTAACATTATTGTTCAACAATTTCCACATTCTGTTGGATCACCTTTCTTTGGAATGGGCACAAATATGAATCTCTTCCAGTCAATTGTTCTGGTAGCTGTCTTCCAAATTTCTTGGCATAGCCAAGTGAGCACCTCCAAAATCTCATCCATTTGTTGAAACATTTCATTTGGTATTCCCTCAATTCCTGAAGCCTTGTTTTTCACCAATGTCCTCAGTGCAGCTTGGACTTCTTCCTTCAGTACCACCAATTCTTGACCATATGCTACTTCCTGAAATGGTTGGACGTCAAGCAATTCTTTTTAGTGTATTCCTTCTGTGTATTCCTTCCATCTTCTTTTGATGCTTCCTGCGACATTTAATATTCTCCCCATAGGATCCTTCAATATTGCAACTGAAGGCTTGAATTTTTTCTTTGGTTCTTTCAGCTTGAGAAATGTCCAGTGCATTCTTCACTTTTGGATTTCTATCTCCAGGTCTTTGCACATTTCATTATAATACTTTACTTTGTCTTCTCAAGCCACCCTTTGCAATCTTTCGCTCAACTGTTCTACTTCATCATTTCTTCCATTTGATTTAGCTATTCTACGCTCAAGAATAGGTTTCAGAGTCTTCTGACATTCACTTTGGTCTTTCTTCCCTGTCTTGTTAACTTTTTAAGCTTTTGTGACCTTCATTTGTTGATGTAGCACTACTCAAACTGAAAAGAAACAGCTGTGAACATCATTAATAATAGGAACATTGAATGTATGAAGTATGAATCTAGGAAAATTGGAAGTCATCAAAAATGAAATGGAACACATAAATGGATAAGTTGTGGAAGGACATCATACATTAAGAAAGCAAGAGCACATTAAAAGGACAGGAAAGGTAGAAAAGACCAAAATGGATGTCATAAGAGATTCGTCTTCCTTAGTATCCCCTGTTAGTTCAGCGGTCAAGTGTTTGGCTGCTAACCAAAAGGTTGGCAGTTGAAACCCAACCCAGAGGATCTGCAGGAAAAAGACCCAAGGATCTGCCTCTGTAAAGATGACAGCCTAGAAAACCCTGTAATGCAATTTTACTGTCACATGGAGTCACTATGAGTTGAAATCAACTTGAGAGCACCTAACAACAGCATCCCCCATTTTCTTTCATTAGATTACCAAGATTAGTGTGAAGAAGACCCATGTAAAAATAGCATCATATTCTATGACAAGCTTTGCCTAAAATTTACCGAAATGTAATAGAATTCTGTAAATGGAGGACAATATGCAACAGATATATTTTTCAATATTCAAAAATAATTAATCTCAAAAGTAATCATCTCAATACTATGACTCATTAGCTGGAAGAAAACTCAGTAATAATATGTTTTATGCACCGTGCCATTTAATTAATAAGCAGGATGTATTTATTAAAAAATTATAATAAGACATCATTATCCTCAGAACATGAACTTTGAGAGTAGGTGTTAGCATCCTGTTGAGTTCCAGAGAATGAACTTCAGGATATTAAACATGATTGCTTAGGGACCTCAAACATATCAGCCTTGTGCAGTCAGCTATTATCTACACCGACAATTGTTTATGGCTACGAAGCACCCATGCCTGATGTGATATTCAAAAGTATTTCAGTAAGATATTATGAGCAATATCAGATGTGGGTGGTGTAAAAGTCATTTCAGAATAAAACAGTGTTGAAATGGTTGATTTAATGCAAAGCATTAATAATAATTAACAAAAAAAGCTGTGTTTCCTTTTTTTAAGGCAATGCTACAAAGGGGGGATGAGGATGGGAATAGTCAAGTTGTCTGCAACCTCTCAGCCACTATTGTTTTTTTTTTTTCTGTTTTTTGGTTTAGCACAAATTCACGAAGGTGTTTAGGAGTGAATCTAATCTCTTGCTTTTCCAAAATCAGGTACATGGGAGTCACTCTGTTATACATAGGAAAGAATACAAAAGCAATCTTTTTTGAGGCTGCACCCTTTTAAGAATACTGTAGTTAGATGTTTCAGCTCTGTGTGGGTTCAATGTAACTGCACATTACCACTGAGACCCAGATACTGGAGAAAAATCCTAAACTAAAGGCAGTAAATGCTATTTTGTGTGTGTGTGTGTGTAAATGTTTCCAAAGCATGGATTTAAGAAAATCAAACACATCCAGACAGACTGCCTAACTTGTCTTTTAAAAACCGCCTGAATTATAGGCAAGATTTTATATTACCTAATGGGTATATTTTCTAAACCACATGAGAGATCCTTTATCCTATGAAAGAGCCAAATGTTTTCTAGCTGCACAAAACGCCTTGAGCAAAGTGTCTGTGAGCATGCATTTTTAATTTCCTCAGATGAAAACAGCTGAGTGAGGGGTGCTTGAAAAATGTCCTGATGTTCTTCTAGCAATGCCAAAAAATCAAATCTCTTCAAAGGCTAAGGTTCCTTCAGCTTTTGGCATATGTTCCTAACTGACCTGATCTGACTGCAAATGAGACTTACTTATTCTTTAAGCAAGATAATAATCAAGGTGACCGATAATCTTAATATTTTGGTACATGTGCTAAAGCTTGATATCTTCTCTTTCATTATTTCCAGTCAGAAACAATTTCTCTATATTGTCTAGAACTTTCTGTGTTAGCAAATTCTACTTTTTATATAGTTGTATGTATAGGTGTCTCATCACACCTGCTAGACCATGAGAAGTGAGCCTGAACCAGTTATCTCATGCCTTTTTGGAGATAAAAAACGTATAACAATTTCCTTACATTTTCAAGCTAAACACTTGCTTTCATATAAATTATCTCCTTTACATAGTAAGCCTGTGAAGAAGACATGGCAGCAGTTTTTGCTCTCATGTCATGGATGGGGAAACAGGCTTGGAAGAGTTAGTGGTAATGCTCAAAACCATATGGCCAAATTGTTATGGACCCCTGACTCATAATCAGATCCAGTTCAGAAAAACACATATTTATTGAGTACTTTAAAAACACAATTCTAAATCTTTTGGGTACAAGGTAGGCAAGAGACGATAGACAAAACAGTTAAAAAGAAAGCTAACACTTAAAAAAAAAAAAAACTTACATAGTACTTATTATCTGAGAGGCCCTTTGTCATGGATTTAATTATGTCCCCCCAAAAATATGTGTATCAGTTTGGCTGGGCCATGATTCCCAGTATTGCATAATTTTCCTATATGTTGTAAATCCTGCCTCTATGATTTTAATGAAGGAGGATGGGCAGCAGGTGTGTTAGTGAGGCAGGACTCAAATCTGCAAGATTGGATTGTATCTCGAGGCAATCTCTTAAGATTTAAAAGAGAGAAGCCAGCAGAGAAACATGGAGACCTCACACCACCAAGAAAGCAGTGCCAGGAGCAGAGCGTATCCTTTGGCCCTGGGGTCCCTGCGTGGAGAAGCTCCTTGTCTGGGGAAAGATTGATAAGAAGGTGGACAGGGAGAGAAAGCCTTCCATGGTGTCTGACACCCTGAATTTGGACTTTTAGCCTACTTTACTATGAAAAAATAAATTTCTCTTTGTTAAAGCTATCCACTTGTGGTATTTCTGTTATAGCAGCACTAGATGACTAAGATGCTCTTTTACAAGAAATTTATATATATTATCTCATTTAATTGCATAACAACCCTATCACATACACCCAGTCCCGTCGAGTCGATTCCAACTCATAGCGACCCTAGAGGACAGAGTAGAACTGCCAACAACCCTATGGGGTAGCATTATTATCATTGTCATTTTACAGGTGAAGAAGTTGAAGCACAGAAACCATGATTGACTTGTACAGGATCACATGGGCAATTTTGATTTCACAGTTTATGTTCTTGTTATTTTTGTTGTTAGGTGCCATCGAGGTGGTTCTGACTCACAGTGACCCCGTGTACCTCAAAACGAAACACTGCCCGGTCCTGTGCCATTCTTTCAATCGCTGCTATTTCTGAGCCCATTGTTGCAGCCATTGTTTCAAACCATCTCATTTTTTCCACTGCCCCTGTACTTTAACAAGAATGATGTCCTTCTCCAGTGACTGTTCCCTCCTGGCAACATGTCCAAAGACTGTAAGATGCAGTCTCACCATCCTTGCTTCTAAGGAGCGTTCTGGTTGTTCTTCTTCCAAAACAGATTTGTTCCTTCTTTTAAAAAAAAAAAAAAAAAATGGTATATTCAATATTCTTCGCCAACACCACAATTCAAAGGCGTCAATTCCTCTTCGGTCTTCCTTATTCATTGTCCACTTTTCATACACGTATGAGCAATTGAAAATACCGTGGCTTGGCTCAGGCGCACTTTAGTCCTCAAAGAGACATCTTTGCTTTTCAACTCTTTAAAGAGGTCCTTTGCAGCAGGTTTACCCAATGCAATGTGTTGTTTTATTTCTTGACAGCTGCTTCCATGGGTGTTGATTGTAAATCCAAGTAAAACGAAATCCTTGACAACTTCAATCTTTTCCCTCTTCGTCACGATACGGCTTATTGGTCCAGTTGTGAGGATTTTTGTTTTCTTTATTTTGAGGTGTAATCCATACTGAAGGCCGTGGTCTTTGATCTTTATCAGTAAGTGCTTCAAGTCCTCTTCACTTTCAGCAAGCAAGGTTGTGTCATCTGCATAGCACAGGTTGTCAATGAGTCTTCCTCCAATCCTGATGCACCGTTCTTCTTCATATAGTCCAGTTTCTCAGATTATTTGCTTAGCATACAGATGAATAGGTATGGTGAAAGGATACAACCCTGACGCACACATTTCCTGACTTTAAACCACTCAGTATCCCCTTGTTCTGTGTGAACAAATGCTGTTCATGTTCTTAATCATTATGTAAACTGCCCCAAGAAATTACAAATCTTGTGAACATCTTTTCATTATACTGTATGGACTTCCATGAGCAAAACAGGAATAAAGATAAATACGAGTCTGAGTAAAAAACATACACACACTGATATAAATACATGCATAGACATAAACTAAACACACTCATATATACATATATTTTATATATATATATACACACACACGCACATAGGAGCCCTGGTGGTGCGGCGCTTGGATGCTAACTGAAAGGTTGGCAGTTTGAACCCACCAGGCGCTCCACAGGAGAAAGATGTGGCAGTCTTCTTCTGTAAAGATTAACAGCCTTGGAAGCCCTAGGGGGCGGTTTTACTCTGACCTTTGGGATCACTATAAGTCAGAATCTACTCATTGGCAGTGGGTTTCATTTGATTTGGATATGCATATACAGAAGTTCCTGGGTGGTGCAAAAGGTTAACATACTTGTTTGCTAGCCAAAATGTTGGCGATTCAAGTCTACCCAGAGGCACACTGGAAAACAAGCTTGATATTCTACTTCTAAGAAATAGTCATTGAAAACACTGTGGAGTACAGATCTGTTCTGACACACATGGGGTTGTCACGAGTCGGGTGGACTCAATGGCAACTGGTGGTGAATACGCATACATACAATGTACATACATCATACACTCAGGGACCTGAGTGTGATGATCTCATTCTATGTGGCTATAACTCCATTTAAGCCTGTGCGATGGTGGATGTTACATGTCAACTTGGATAGGCATGATGCTCAGTGGTTTGGCATGCACTCTTCCATAACGTAATCACATTCCATTCTGTGATCTGATGTGAACAGCCAATCAGTTGAAAGGGAAGTTTACTTGGGGGTGTGGCCTGCCACCAGTTTAAAAATGTATGTTCTGGCAAAGCTCACTCGCTCTCTCAACCCTGCACTCTTCTCACCATCCAACCTCCAGTTCTTGGGACTTAAGCCTGAGAAATCTCCAGCCTGCTGCCTGACCTGCAGATTTTGGGTTCATCAGCTTTTGCAACCACATGAGCTAGCAGAGGTCTTCAGCTCAGCCTGCTGCTTGACCCATGAATTTGGGACTTGCTAGCCCTCACAATTGCATGAACAATTTCCTCACAATTGCATGAGGCATTTTCTTGAGGTAAATCTCTCTCTATATATTTATATATGCTTCACTGGTTTTGTTCATCTAGAGAACCCAGACTAAGGCATCCAGGATTTAAAAACAAACAAGCAAAAAAGAACAACATCTAGATGAGATATTCTGAGCCTGAAATTTAACTAGGGAGGAAAAACAGAAATAGAAAATTTCCTAGATTGAAGACATACCTCTCTACATTGAACTCTCAAAACCTTCCTCAAAATATCTCTGTATTTAAAAGAATCCACCAGTCTGCAAACAGAGGCGAGAAAATAGGCTTGAGGAAGATGTTCCCTTCTGGTGACTCAGGAGACACACTTCTACGTAATGCTTTAACCATCATCTGCCGAAGACGTGTGTGCAAATATCAGTCTTACAAACAGACAATGTTTGCACTACATTGAGGCTAACCCGCCATCTGGTTATCAGCTCTTTGGAGTCCAAATTGTACAGTTTCCCATGTGTTCGCTCTAATGACAAATAGAATGATGGGCTCTGATAACAAGACTGATACTGCATCCTTATCCTTATGTGAAACAACAGGAACAATGCATATGAGGCAAATGGCTTATGCATTGCATTGGTTAATGAAAAGTGGGAAGTATTTCCTGTGGCTCAGGATCACAAGAAACATAAACCTCTTAGTTCAAGGTGTGATGTATTTTTCACAAAATTTGGAGAATCAATGATGTTCTGTGCAATTGTATTTCAGTGTTAGGTCTAGCAGAGTATATCAGCTAAACATACAATCACAGTAAAAAATTTTAATGATATGCATTATTTCTCAATAAGCAAATGCCAAAAGCACAATCCCAACATAATATGAATGATGTGATTGATTACTAGGGCTGCTCACAGAACGTAGCTTCAGGTAAAGCATCTGTCTCCCACCATTAACGAGAAATGAGACAGCATTTTCTGTTTCAGATTAATAGCGGTAACACTCCAGGATATAGCAAAAATTCTGAGTGTTCTACACACAGTGTTTCCCGAAATTTTACCGAATTTCAACAAAATTGTTACGTAACAAATAAAAAAAAAAAGAAACGCTTCTTTATGGGTTATTCTACTGAACTGCCTATTCATTTCTACCCGCCCAGAATCTACAATTTTTGGTGAGATGAACATCGATAAAAATGAAAGTATTCCTTCTATTTCAATAACTACAACTTACAATTAAAAAAAAAAAGGTTAGCCATTTAATACCTTGGAATTTCATTTCCTTATAACGGATTAGGCATAAATTATATTCTTCTATAAGCAGAAGCTTTTTTTTTTTTTTTTTAAAGCAATAGGAAACACCATTAATTTCTAACTCAAGTTACACTTTCTTTTTTGTAGAATTTTTGGTGCAGGACCTCTATCTATCAGCAATATCAATAGTATAACATCCTTCTTTAAAAAGCTGTAGTAGTAAAGTATCTTAGTTTGATAAATAGTAGACACATTTAATATACTTCTAAAAAAACACACAATAGAAATGAATAAGATTTTAGGAATGTTCAAATTTGGGGAAGTTAACAAGATTATCCATCACCCTTTTCAAACAGCAACAACTTCCTCAAAAGGACTATCACGTCTGTATGCAAGATTGTGAGGGGAGTTGTCACAGATGAAACCAGTACCAATGCATCCATTTTCCTTATCTTTCCCATTACTGTCCTACTGATGGGAATTAAATTCATAAATGCCCCTATCTAGAAAATCAAACTCATTGCCATTGAGTCGACTGCACTCATAGCAGACCTACAGAACACAGTAGAACTGCCCCATATTGTTTCCAAGGCTGTAATCTTTATGGAGGCACTCCCAAGGAGTGACTAGTGGGTTCCAACTGCGACCTTTCGGTTAGCAGCTGAGCACTTAACTATTGTGCCACCAGGGCTCCTTAAATTCTCCCATAGGAGGGTGATAATCCAGGGTAAGGTAGAAAGGAAGAAAAAAAGCAATGACAATGAATGCAACAGTCAGGAGGAAAGCAAAAAAGGTAATTACTATTATTTTTTGGAGCCCTGGTGGCACAGTGGTTAAGTGTTTGGCTGCTAACTAAATGTTTGGCAGTCCAATTCACCAACCACTTCTTGGAAACGCTATGGGGCAGTTCTACTCTGTCCTATAGGGTTGCTATGAGTCAGAATGGACTCCACGGCAATGAGTTTGGTTTTATTATGTTTTGGTCAATCATCACTATTATGTTTTCATCAAAACTCCAGGAAGATATGGAAGGGGGCAAAAGTCAGCTATGTTTTTGTAAAGAACAAATGGCCCACTAAAATACTAGGGGGAAATGAAGTCAAAAGTACTAACGAAAGAAACAAAAATAAATTCAAAAGGAGAGATCAGACCAGGAGAAAAAGAAAATATAAAATGTTACTCCATACAGGTGGATTATATTTTTGTCAGTTATTTGAAGTATAAGTACCAGATTTGTCATCCAATAATATTTTCTGATTCAAATAAGGAAAAAATAGGTTGAAAAAGGCTCTAACCAAGTTTTTTTTTTCCTCCTAAAATGCTACTAATTCAAATAATCAAATAGTGATCTTTGAGTAGCAGGCACAGCACGAGACATTTAGGGAATATCATTTCCCACAATCACTTTTGGTTTTCTACAAATATAGAGGTTTTTCAATATGACTTTCCCTCCACAAATAGAGACACAGCTTATGAATTCAAGGATGTTCATGACAGTCTATGCTCAATAGAGGAATCTTAGTCTATATTCTGGAATCAACTGAAATTGACCTTGTCCATTATTTTAATGATGACCATATTTCATGGGTTGCATGTTCCAGGAAGTCGCTTAACTCTATGTGTAATTGTCAATTCAAAAAGCCCAGAAAAAAAAATTGCTAAACTGGTTTCTAGAACAAATACCACCATCTTGATTTAAGTTAAGAAAACTAGAGCCCTCTGGCTATATCGGTTATTTGAAAGTTGTAATCACGTTAAACACTAGAATGTATATCAGCATGAACCAGAATCTGTAAACGCATGTGTTGTCCTGGGGGTGGTGAGAACTAAGGAGGAATGAGGGATAAGGAAGAGAGAAGAAAAATTGAACTAAAACTATGTTAGAGCCTCATATCAGTCCTGCAAAGTAAATATTTCTACTCACCTTTATAAGAAAACTGAGGCTCAAAAAATAAATGAAATATGTCACTAGTGACAAAGTCCAAAGAGCTAGGAAATACTAGGGCAGACATTCAATCATGGGTCTATCCTGATTATGAAATCCACTTTATAGCTTCCCAGCTGATAATTCTGTTCGGAAAAGCTCAATACCATCAGTCAGAACAAGGCCGGGGCCAACGGTGGAACAGACCATCCATTGCTCATATGCAAGTTTAACTTGAAACTGAAGAAAATTAGAACAAGCCAACGAGAGCCAAAGTATGACCTTGAGTACATCCCACCTGAATTTAGAGACCACCTCAAGAATAGATTTGACACGTTGAACACTAATGACCGAAGACCAGAAGAGTTGTGAAATGACTTCAAGGATACAATACCTGAAGAAAGGAAGAGGTCATTAAAAAGACAGGAAAGAAAGAAAAGATCAAAATGGATGTCAGAAGAAACTCTGAAACTTGCTCTTGAACATTAAGTAGCTAAAACGAAAGGAAGAAATGATGAAGTAAAATAGTTGAACAGAAGATTTCAAAAGGTAGCTTAATGACATGTGCAAAGATCTGGAGATAGAAAACCAAAAGCGAAAAACATAGTGTACATTTCTCAAGCTGAAAGAACCAAAGAAAAAATTTAAGCCTCAAGTTCCAATACTGAAGAATTCTGTGGGGAAAATATTAACGACTCAGGAAGCATAAAAAGAAGATGGAAGGAATGCACAGAGTCACTATACAAAAAGAATTGGTCAACATTCAACCATTTCAGGAGGTACCATGAGCAGGAACCAATGGTACTGAAGGAAGAAGTCCAAGATACGCTGAAGGCACTGGTGAAAAACAAGGCTCCAAAAATTGACAGAATACTAACTGAGATGTTTGAACAAATGGATGAAGTGCTGGAAGTGCTCACTCATCTATGCCAAGACATTTGGAAGATAGCTACCTGGCCAACTAACTGGAAGAGACCTATATTTATGCCTAGTCCCAAGAAAGGAGATCCCACCGAATATGGAAATTATCAAACATTGTTAATATCATAAGCAAGTAAAATTTTGCTGAAGATCATTCAAAAGTGGCTGTAGCAATATATCAACAGGGAACTTCCAGAATTTCAAGCCGGATTCAGAAGAGGATGTGGAACCAGGGATATCATTGCTAATGTCAGATGGATCCTGGCTGAAAGCAGAGAATACCAGAAAGAAGTTTACCTGTGTTTTTTGACTATACAAAGGCATTCAACTGTGTGGATCATAACAAATTATGGATAACATTGCAAAGAATGGGAATTCCAGAACACTTAATCGTGCTCATGAGGAACATGTACATAGATCAAGAAGCATTTGTTTGAACAGTACGAGGGGATACTGCATGGTTTAAAGTCAGGAAATGTGTGTGTCATGGTTGTATCCTTTCACTATACCTATTCAACTTGTATGTTGATCAAATACTCTGAGAAGCTGGACTGTATGAAGAAGAAAGGCTCATCAGGATTGCAGGAAGACTCATTAATAACCTGCATTATGAAGATGACACAACCTTGCTTGCTGAAAGTGAAGAGGGCTTGAAGCACTTACTAATGAAGATCAAAGACCACAGCATTCAGTATGGATCACACCTCAGCATAAAGAAAACAAAAATACTCACAACTGGATCAATAAGCCATATCGTGACAAACAGGGAAAAGATTGAAGTTGTCATGGATATCACTTTACTTGGATTCACAGTCAACACCCATGGAAGCAGCAGTCAAGCAATCAAAAGACACATTGCATTGGGCAAATCTGCTGCAAAAGACCTCTTTAAAGTGTTGAAAAACAAAGGTGTCACCTTGAAGACTAAGGTGCGCCAGACCCAAGCCATGGTGATTTCAATTGCCTCCTATGCACTTGAAAGCTGGATGATGAATAAAGACCAGAGAAGAATTGATGCCTTTGAATTGTGGAGTTGGAGAAGAATATTGAATATGCCGTGAGGTGCCAAAAGAACAAGCAAATCTGTCTTGGAAAAAGTACAACCAGAATGTTCCTGAGAAGCAAGGATGGCGAAACTATGTCTCACATACTTTGGATATGTTCTCAGGAAGGATCAGTCCCTGGAGAAGGACATGATGCTTGGTAAAGTAGAGGGTTAGCAAAAAAGAGGAAGACCCTCAATGAGATGGATTGACACAGTGGCTGCTACAATGGGCTTAAGCATAGCAACAATTGTGAGGATGGTGCAGACCGGGCAGTGTTTTATTCTGTTGTTCATAGGGTCACTATGAGTCAGAACTGACTCGATGGCACCTAGTAACATTAACAACGACAAGTCTTTCAAGCCAGAAAGTAAATGTCAGGGGTTATTTCCATTGTCGATACTTCAACAGTGTTGGATATTTTAGTTAATTCGTAATTCCCTGAGAAATAGATGGCCACTGTGCCTTTTTGGCTAGTGGAATCAGATTTCATTTCTCATACTCACTTTCAGTTCAAATCCTCCAGCCGCTCCCTGAAAACCTTAGGGGGCAGTTCTACTCTGTCCTATAGCATCACTATGAGTCAGAATCAACTTGACAGCAACGGGTTTTTAGAAAGAAAAGAAAGTATTAGGGGCCAGAAATTTGGATTTCTCTATGTTCTGTAAATATCTCAAATATACTTTATAGATCACCAATAAGTAATGATGGCAGCCAACTTTAAGAATCCCACAATTCATAGGGAAGTTAAAAATCATGTAGTCCAACCATCTTCCAATGTTAAATGTTCTCTGCCTCACTGGGATAAAGTGGTCACACAGCATCTGCCTGAATACTTGTACAAATGCTGAGCCTTAGTACCTTCTAAGCTTGTCCAGCCCATCTCCAGATAACTCTAATGCTCAGAAAGGTCTTTCTCGCATTCGGTGTTCTGGTTAAAGTTATTAGGTCTATACAACTCTGAACTGAGGCATGATACTTAGATCTTTTTTGAGTTCCAGTGATTTTATCTGGAAATGCACTCTTCACCAAGGCTCCTCTTTGCTCTTTGTTTTGACCTGGCCAGTTTATTTTTTTATCACTTTTCCAGCAAGTCAGAGAAATTCCAATATTTGAAGTAATTCTCTCTATCCCTACTGAGTTTTTCATTAAAAAAAAAAAATTCAGATCAATCTACTTTTCTTCATATAATATATATGAAGCCTCCTTATCTAACATTCTTCTGTGTTTTTTCTGTTTTCCTCAAAGCCTAGAGTGCATAAGTAATCAGACTTATAGGAGAAAAGGGCATGACTATTAACTCCTTGCTAACTGAAAGACTGGAGATTTCATTACACCAGAGGCGATTTACTTCAGAAAAGTCAGCCATTGAAAACCCTGTGGAGAACAGTTCTACTCTAACAATTCAATGGCAACTAGACCTCCCTACTCCTGTATGTTCTACTTCTCTGGAGGCAGCATTTAGCTAACTTTCATGGTAGACACATCAGACCCAGATCAAATTTACTGATTAATAAAATCCTTAATTTTTTTTTTTCATGGATGCAAAGACGTATTTTCCCAAACACAGAGTACAGCTGTTTTTGTGTGTGATCCTACTAAATGAAGATCCTTTCTTTTTCCTAATTATAATGTTGTATAATTAGATTCATCATCTTCCCTCACCACTGGAGGAATTCTCACCAAAATCCCTTTAGATCTTGATTTTTTTCTCCCTATACTTTTGTCATTTTCCTTAGCCCCAAGCCATCAACAGATTTAATTAGCAGTCTTCTGCAGCCTCAATCAAACCATTTTTCAAAACATTAAAAGGGCCGAGGCCAAGAAGAAAGTTTATTTCATTCATTTCTGCTCTTACCATTATTATTTCCTTCTCTCAGCTTGCTTTGGGTTTACTTTGTTCTTTTTCTTGATTGAGGTGAAAACTTAGATTTTTTTTTTGAATTTTTATTGTGCTTTAAGTGAAACTTTACAAATTAAGTCAGTCTCTCATCAAAAATTTATATACACCTTACTACATACTCCTAGTTGCTTTCCCCCTAATGAGACAGCACACTCTTTCCCTCCACTCTCTATTTTCATGTGTGTTTGGCCAGCTTCTAACCCCCTCTGCCATCTCATCTCCCCTCCAGACAGGAGATGCCCACATAGTCTCATGTGTCTTCTTGATTCAAAAGCTCACTCTTCACCAGTATCATTTTCTATCCCATAGTCCAGTCCAATCCCTGTATGAAGAGTTGGTTTTGAGAATGGTTCCTGTCTTGGGGTAACAGAAGGTCTGGGGACCACGACCTCTGGGGTCTTTCTAGTCTCAGTCAGGCCATTAAGTCTGGTCTTTTTATGAGAATCTGAGGTCTGCATCCCACTGTTCTCCTGCTCCCTCAAGGGGCTTCTGTTGTGTTCCCTGTCCGGGCAGTCATTGGTTGTGGCTGGGCACCATCTAGTTCTTCCAGTCTCAGGCTGATGTAATCTCTGGTTTATGTGGTCCTTTCTGTCTCTTGGGCTGGGCTCATAATTACCTTGTGTGTTTGGTGTTCTTCATTCTCCTTTGCTCTAGGTGGGCTGAGACCAATTGATGCATCTTAGATGGCCACTTGCTATAAAGCCTGGATTATTGATTTGAGACTTTTCCTCTTTTCTAATGAATGTGTTTAATGCTACAACTTTCCCTCTCAGCATTGATTTAGCTGGGTCCCAACAATTCTGATATATTGCATTTTAATTTTCATTCACTTCATTATTAAAAAAAAAAAAAATTGCCATCAAGTCGATTTTAACTCATAATGACCCTATAGGACAGAGTAGAACTGCCCCATAGAGTTACCAAGGAGTGGCTGGTGGATTTGAACTGCTGACCTTTTGGTTAGCAGACATAGTTCTTAATCACTATGTCACCGGGGTTTTCCACTTCAGTATATACATTTTTAATTTCTCTTGAGACTTCCTTTGGGTCCATGAGTTTAAAAATTCACTATTTCGTTTCCAAGTGTTTAGAGAGATTCCTGTCAACTTTGTGTGACTGATTTCTAGTTTGATTCCATTATAGTCAGACAGCATACTCAGTATGGCCTTAATTTCTTTAAATGTGTTGAGGTTTGTTTTATGACTCAAGATATGGTCTATGGTGGTATATAGTCCAAGAGTGCTTGAAAATAATGTGTATTCTGCTATTGTTGAATGATAAGTAGACTCTGTTGGCTGACAGTGTTTTGAGGTTCTTTTGTGTTCTTGTTTATGTCCTAGTTGTTCTTTCAGTTGTAGAGAGAGGGCTGTTGAAATAGCCAACTATAATTTTGTATGTGTCTATAATTTTGTATGTGGGTATCTTTCCCTTAATTTCTATCAGTTTTTGCTTCACACATTTTGTAGCTTAATTGTTTGTTGTGTACATATTTAAGATTGCTGGCTCCTTGGTGCATTGATCCTTTTATCATTATATAATGTACTTCTCTTTTTCAGTAATTTTCTTCTCTCTGAAGTCTACTTTATAGGATATTAATATAGCCACACCTGCTTTCTTTTGATTAATGTCTGCTATATATATTTTCATCCTTTCACTCTCAACCTATCTACATCATTGTATTTGAAGTGAGTTTTATAAGCAGCCAACAATTGGAATTATGTTTTTTAATCCATTCTGCCAAACTCTGTTTTTTAATTGGTATATTCAGGATATTTATATTCAATGTAATTATTGATATATTAGGCCTTAAGTCAGCCTTTTTTTTCCTCTGTTTGCTCTCCGCTGTTTTTTGTTTTTCTTATCTAAGTGTATTTTATTTATCCATTTTTTTTTATTTAGTTGTTGTTGTTGTTATTGAAAATACACACAGCAGAACATATTCCAATTCAACAGTTTCTATATGTACAATTCAGTGACATTGATTACATTCTTCCAGTTGTGCTACCATTCTTACCCTCCTTTCCTGAGTTGTTCCTCCACCATTAACATAAACTCACTGCCCCCTAAGTTTCCTACCTAATCTTTCAAGTTGCTGTTGTCAATTTGATTCCATATAGATAGATCTTAAAAGAGCATAATGCTCAAGGTAGACATTCTTTACATAGTTAAGCTAAACTATTGTTTGGTTTTAAGACTTCAGGGAATATTTTTTGGTTTAAGGTTTAAAGATTATCTCAGGGCAATTATTGGGGCCAAGATTATTGGGGCCAAACTTTTGCTTATTGTATCCTTTCCTGTTTTCTTTCTTTTGTTACAAGTTTCTACCCATAGTAACCTGGGTTTTCATACTGAATTGTGCATTAACTTGCTGTCAGTCTCCCCCACTAAGCTATAGACTTTTTGAAGACAGAGACCTTGGTTTTGTGGCAATATTGTAAAAACATTTATCTATTCTTTCCAGAGAGCCCTTGTAGTACAGTGGTTAAGAGCTCAGCTGCTAACCGAAGGGTCTGCAGTTTAAATCTACTAGCCGCTCCTTGGAAACCCTATGGGGCAGTTCTACTCCATCCTATAGGGTTGCTATGAGTCGGAATCAACTTGATGGGAACATTTTTTTTTTTAATTCTTTCCTTAATCCAAAAATCATGTAAAAAAGGGGAAGTGCATCAGTATATTTGGATGGGAAAAAAAAAAAAAAAGAAAAGGATGTTCTTGAGCATAAAGTATTGTCAGCATGGAATTCTGAGTAATCCAAGGTACCAAAGGAGAGATGCATTTCCAAGGAGGGACAAAGCAAAAATGTGTAAAAAAAAAAAAATGTACTTAGTTGTAGGAACTAGAGATAGATGAAAAAGAACTTTATCTGACTCTGGCTGTATCAGTTAGGGCAGTTTTTGTTTCCAATAACAGAGAATTCAATTCGAATGCTTAAATAAATAAATTTGTTAGTGCATGTGATTGAAAACTCCTAACTGTGAGTGGTTGTTAAGCACGGACTGATTTGAAAGCTCAACACTGTCACTGATTTTTTTTTTCTTTTCCCCTGACTTCCACTGTGCTTTCTGATTTTTAGCTTTCTCCTAAAACTGGTTTGTTGTGGAGTTGCAAAAAGGCTGTCAATAGCTCTAAGGTCTACAAGCATTCCTGGTCACATTGAGAGAGGAAGGGGAAGGAAAGAAAGAGGAGAAAAAAGGAGGGGATAAGAGGAGGAAATAAATCTCTTATCCCTCAACTATCTAATGAAATTATTTTAATTCATTCTGTTTGTAATGATAATGTCCCATGCCTAATAAGGGAATTGTTAGTTTGGGCTAGTCAGTGCCCACCCATAGAACTGAGGCAAGGGTTGGGATGGATGTTGGAGAAAACTCACAGTATCTTCTACATTGTTTTCTCTTTGACAATAATCATGCATGGAGGTTGCTCTTCATAACATTGTGCATCAACAGAGACGTCCTCTCTCTTAGGGTGAGAAGCTAACATATGTGTGTGGTTAGATTGAACCACTCAGGGATCTATTCAAGGGTGGCATGTGCGTTTTTATTTAATATCATTATTTAAGTAGCATATAAGTTGAGATGTGTTAATATCAACAGAAATAATGGCAGCTGTTTAATTTGTTCTCAGACAGATGGTTTAACATGCCTGGATTCGTCATTTGTTTTCATTACTTTTGCCTTTAGATGAGCACACTCAGGGAAAAAATAGTGTTAATCAGATTAAAAGGAGGACCATCCCACACATTTCAATAGGAATAAAACAAGTGGGTTTACTGTGCTGATATATGAATTACTTCCATGATTCCCATAATAAATACTTACCTACTTCTTTTTGTGTTTGTTTGACAATAAAACAGAACAAAATGAATTAATATCTTCCTAAGGTGTGCAAGGAGCTCTGGTTGCACAGTGGTTAAGCATTTGGCTGCTAATCAAAAGGGTGGCAGTTCAAATCCACCAGCCACTCCTCGGAAACTCTATGGGGCAGTTCTACTCTGTCCTATACGGTCGCTATGAGTCAGAATCGACTCAACGGCAATAGGTTTGGTTTTTAGTTTGGTAAGGTGTGCAAACAGGTACTGAAAGGAGTAAATTTTGTTTGAAAAAACAATCTTTAGTAGCATAAAATATATTTAAATAATATTAGGGTTGTGAATTGCTAACTCAAGGGTATCCTTTTAATCAATTAATATGTAATGTAAAATATTTATTGTATGTTTAACATGTTATACTGATATAGGAGCCCTAGTGGAGCAATGATTAAAGTACTCTGACGCTAATCAAAAGGTCTGCTGTTCAAACCAGCTACTCTGTGGGAGGAAGATATGGCTGTCTGCTTCCATAAAGATTTACAGCCTTGGAAATACTATGGAGCAGTTCCACCCTGTCGTATAGGGTCGCTATGAGTCAGAATAGACCCAACGGCAGTGGGCTTGGTTTTTGGTTTACACGGGTATAAAATTTTACTGAGTGAAAGACTTCATGAAATTGTAGGATTTTAGATCTTGAGATTTTTATATTTGATATTTTATATCTAAGATTTAGTTCTTAGAGATACAGTTCCAAGTCACCTACTAACAAAGGAAGAATTAGAGAATCAAAAATATTAAGGTTCAAGTGAATTGCTTAAAGTCATGTACTTAATTACTGCAAAAGAGGTCTGGAGTGCCCATTTTCCAGACTAGAAGCTCACTGCTTTTCTAACTTTGAAATATATAAAATATAAAACCACTTATACAAAAAAGACAGGGGGATATTAGCAAAAGATAAGTTTTATATTTCATTTTGAGATAAAATAAAATCTAGGTTGCTCTACCATTTACTAACGTGTACATTTAAAGCCATCTATATCCACCCAGATAAAACTTACCGATTATGATTTTGTCATAACAGAAAAAAATATCAGAGAATGAGGAAAATGTACAGGAATGAGGAAAATTAATCAGGAAGCCAGTCTTACATTTGATTCGGTGAGACCAATTTCATTTATTAGAATGACTACTGGATCTATTTTTTACATAGTCATATAAAATGTGAAGCTAATGTTAAAGTTAGTTATAGTGTATTACATCTCCAAAAGCATAGAAAAGACAGTATTATGAATTACTAATTATAAATATACCAGGAAATATGCCATTAATTGGTGATGCATTTGATTAATAGAGGAATGGGAAAAATTGTCTCATGTATGTGTGAACATAAAAAGAGATGCCATTACTAATATATATGAAGCACTTTAAGCTGTTTGTGGAAACTGGAAACACAGAGATTTAGCTCTCCATATGGTGTACAATTTAATATGGTTTATAACTGAGTGGGAGTGGTTTTAAATGAGAATTATTCTCTTGTCTTATTAAGAAATTCAAAACAGTGGTTTTGTCCTATTTTGCTGACAGTGGTTTCTGCAGTGTGGCTGCTACTAAAGCAGGAGAGAATAGATCATATGTATCATTGTAAGAATGTGAGTTGGCTTCTAGAAATGTTTATAATTGCCCTTGCAAAGAGAACAGCCTCACCAGGTTGGAAAATTACTGTTCAGTCAACAAGCGATCAAGTCCCCAGTTTAGAGCAGGCACTGAATGAGATATATACATATATATATATGGAAACCCTAGTGGCACAGTGGTTAAGTGCTGCAGCTGCTAACCAAAGGGTCAGCAGTTCAAATCCAACAAGCACTCCTTGGAAACTCTGTGGGAGAAGCTCTACTCTGTCCTATAGGGTCACTATGAGCCAGAATATATATATACACACACACACATATATGTACACACACACATATGCATACATACATATATATATGTATGTAGGTATGTATATATTTGCCTTGGGGACTTTCAGTAGGAGGAAGTATGTTGGCATATAAGATCAACCCACAGGGTAGGAAGAGTAACTACGTGCTTTACTTGTCAAATATGGTCCATCAGTACAATTATTTATCAGAGGTGGAGAGATCATTTTGAATTAGATTAGCCAGAAGGCAAAATGAGAGAGATAATATAATCCCAGAATTATAAAGATGGAAATTAATTTGCTTGATCACATTCAATGATGTCTCCCGTTTCTTTAGGCAGTCTGTTCCACCACTGGGCTGCTCTAACTCCGACAAAAGTTTCTCTTTACATTGAACTGAAATCTAACCCCTCTTTAATTTCCATCCATCTGCCCATCTTTAGCTTTCAGCTGTTTCATCCCTTCTGTGTGGCAGAATTTCAAAGCAGCAATAATATTCTCACTCGATACTTTCTTTTCTGGGCCAAATATTCTTTATCTCATCAATTATAATAAAGATTTCATCCTAGTATTTTTTATTTTGTGCTTTATAGTTCATCAAAAATCTTCTTAAATATAATATTCAGAAATGACAGAATACCCAAAATAATGTTCGGCTAGTAAGAATACACAGGAAAAGTCATTTGCCTTGATCTGGACACTTTATTTCTATAATTGTAGAATAAGAATGTGTTGGCTTTATTAGTACCTACATCACCCTATCAACTCGTATTGAGCTCTAGGGAGTTTTATTGACTTCTCCCCTGAACTTCAGTCAAGCAAACCCTGCATGAACTTATAAGTAGGAAGATGAATTTAATTTGAATATAGTCTTTAGAGTTATCATTATTAAATGTGCCTTGTTGATTTTTGATGATTTTTCTAGGTTGGCGAGATACAGTGACTCGTGGGTGGACCATCCGTAACATCAGCTTTTCCTCCCTGCTTTACAGTAACCACAGATTTGAAAAATTAGATTCATGGATCTTCAAGGGACTCGGCAATAATACCTCTTCACAGAGTTGCGATGAGAATACAAATGAGATAAGAAAAATGCTTATTGTAGCATCTAGAAATTAGTAGATATTCAATAAATACTATACTTACTCTTTATAAAATGCAGAAAAGGATATAAATAAATACTGAGCCCACTTCAGGACGAAACTGATCTCCTGATTAAAACCCTTTGTTTAGAGGCAGGGCCAAGATGGCGAACTAGTCAGTAGCTTCTGCTGATCCCTCTTACAACAAAGACCCAAAAAAACAAGTGAATCGATTACATATATGACAAGCTAGAATCCCTAAGCATCAAATGCAAAATTAAGGAATCAGTTTGAGTGACAGAGGAGGGAGAGATGGTACAGAAGCAGCGACGAGTTGCCAACCCTGCACAGCTCCTCAGCTCCTATTCCTTGGTGCCGTTCTTTGGCGTGACTGCAGCAGGGCTGATTGTAGTCCCAAGACATGGCAGCTTCAGTGAAAAAAGGCAAGCAGAGTGGCGCACCCTTGACCCTGTGGCTTGTCTACAAAGGGGCTGGCTGTGGCGTTTAGGAAGTGGATACTTCAGGGAAAGAAGGCAACCGAAGTGCCAGCACACCAACCCCCTGGTGTGATGGCCGTAGGACTGGCTGTGGAGTTTAGGACACAGCTGATCCAGTGAAAGAAGGCAAGTGCAGGATGCATCCCTAACCCCCTGGGGTAATCTCAGCGGGGACCCAGCCAGCAAACACAGGCTACACACGACTCTGGAATCTGAGATAAGACAGTACTCTCAACACAAGATAAGTGATTTTGTCTAATTTACCACGCAGGGATCTAATAGCTCCTTCTTTTGAAAGAACACTCTCCTATCTATCTGATCCCTCCCCCCTCTGCCCCAGCCAGCTTCATTAACAGTTGATTTACCTGGGCCTGAGATAGAACCTGCTGCTCTCTCTGAGCCATTCTTCCAGCCTGAGAGAAGGAAGAAATTAACAATAGGGGAAAAATACTCTGTAGACTCCCCTAAGTTAGAAGCTCAGAGCAGAAGTGGCTCCAGTCCAGGCATAAGCGATCCACAGACTCTGTCTCTCACCCCTACATGGATCCAGGTGGCTCTTATATTGCAAGGGGAAATCTGTTTGAGATCTGATCTTAACTGTTTCAGCTGTGCAGTGGAGAGACAAGTTTTGGAGGTCTGATACCACTCTGCCTAGTAAACATGGCCTTCGCCTACCCACAGCAGGTGCCTGAGGACTAGAGGCTCCACCAATGCCACCTAATCACCCACTAAAGGATAGTGGTGCCCACCAGTCCTCACAGGTATAAGCATTGGGTGCCTAAGGTAAGCTGCAGAGCCTACCCACCAGAGTGCTCTAAAGAACAGGGACACTCTTTCTCCACTGAAACTTGGGGGAAGGCTGTCAGCCCCCTGCCTTCCTGAGTGTGACCCCCTGCTGCTACCAGAACCAGTGCATACTCCCGTCACCTCTGCTCCTCTAAAATAGTAGGTGAGAGCCTACACCACACAATAGGTGACCGACTATCAGGACACTTGAGCTGAATCTATACAAAAATACTGAATGGACTCCTAGGCTCATATACCTGATAGCAGCTCTAGCCATCTGGTAACAGGACATTCGTGCTTCAAAGGCTCCAATAACCAAGTTAGCTCACTCTAGTAGCCTATTTGGCTATATCAAAACAAAGCAAGAAACTAGGACACAGTGAGCAAACATAAAATAAATTAATACAATAACTTATAGATGGCTCAGAGACAACAGTCAATATCAAATCACATAAAGAAGCAGATCATGATTGCTTCAACAAACTCCCAAAACAGAGAATCAAGGACGCTCCTGGATGAAGATGTATTCCTGGAATTAGCAGATGTAAAATACAAAAGATTAATATACAAAACTCTTCAAGACCTCAGGAATGATATCAGGAACATCATGAACGAGATGAGACAACAAACAGAAAAAGCCAAGGAACATACACATAAAGCAGTTGAAGAAATTAAAAAGATTATTCAAGAACATAACAAAAATTTTAAGAAACTGCAAGAATTCATAGAGAGACAGAATTCAGAAATTCAGGAGATTAACAATAAAATTACAGAATTAGACAACCCAGTAGAAAGTCAGAGGAGCAGAATTGAGGAAATGGAATGCAGAATTTGTGAGACTGAGGATAAATCACTTTGCACCAATATATTTGAAGAAGAATCAGATAAAAGAACTTAAAAAAAATGAAGAAACTCTAAGAATCACGTGGAACTCTATCAAGAAGAATAACTTGCAAGTGATTGGAATACCAGAACAGGGAGGGATAATAGAAAATACAGAGAGAATTGTTGAAAATTTGTTAGCAGAAAAATTCCCTGATATTGTGACAGATGAAAGGACATCTATCCAAGATGCTCACCAAACCCCATACAAAGTAGATCCCAAAAGAAAGTCACCAAGACATATTATCATCAAACTTGCCAAAACCAAAGATAAAGAGAAAATTTTAAGAGCAGTCAGGGATAAGCGAAAAGACACCTACAAACAAGGATCAATAAGAATAAGTTCGGACTACTCAGCAGACACCATACAGGCAAGAAGGCAATGGGATGACATATAAAAAGCATCAAAGGAAAAAAATTACCAACCAAGAATCATATATCCAGCAAAACTCTCTCTCAAATATGAAGGTGAATTAAAGACATTTACAGATAAACAGGAGCTTAGGGAATTTGCAAAAACAAAGCCAAAACTATAAGAAATGCTACAGGGAATTCTCTGGTTAGAAAATCAATAATATCAGATATCAACCCAACACTAAAACACAGAAGAGAGCAACCAGATATTGACTCAGATAGGGAAATCATACAAATAAATCAAGATTAAAAAAAAAAAAGCTCAAAACAGGGAAGCAGTGATGTCATTATGTAAAAGATGACAACAATCAATAAAGAGGGACTAAATAAACTAGGCATAGATCTTCCATATGGAGAGGAAATCAAGGCGATATAGGGAAATACAAGCTAGGGTTTAACTTAGAAAAATAGGGGTAAGTATCAAGGTAACCACAAAGAAGACTAACAATCCTATGCTTCAAAATAAAAAACAAGATAAACATAAAGACTCAGCAAAAACAAATTCGACCACAATGAAAAAGAGGAACGCACAATTCACAAAGAAAAACTTCTCAGCACAAAAAAGTAAGTGAAAAATGAAACTGTCAAGAACACACACAAAAAGGCATCAAAATGGCAGCAGTAAACTCATACCTATCTATAGTCACGCTGAATGTAAATGGACTAAATGCACCAATAAAGACAGAGAGTTGCAGAACGGATTAAAAAACATGATCCAGCTATATGCTGCCTACAAGAGACACACCTTAGACTTAAAGACACAAACAAACTAAAATTCAAAGGATGGAAAAAAATACATCAAGCAAACAACAATCAGTAAACAGCAGGAGTGGCTATACTAATTTCTGACAAAACAGACTTCAAACTTAAATCTACCATAAACGATAAAGAAGGGCACTATAAAATGATTAAAGGGACAATACACCAGGAGGATATTACCATATTAAATATTTATGCACCCAAGGACAGGGCTTCAAGATACATAAAACAAACTCTAACAGCATTGAAAAGTGACATAGACAGCCCACAACAATAGTAGGAGACTTCAACATACCACTTTCCGTGAAGGACAGAACATCCAGAAAGAAGCTCAGTAAAGACACGGAAAAGCTAAATGCCACAATTAACCAACTTGACCTCATAGACATATACAGAACACGCCACCCAGCAGCAGCCAATACACATGGAACATTCTCTAGAATAGACCACATATTAAGTCACAAAGCAAGCCTTAACAGAATCCAAAACACTGAAATATTACAAAGCTTCTCCGACCATAAGGCAGAAAAAGCAGGGAAAAGAAATCAAACACTTGGAAACTGCACAATACCCTGCTAAAAAGCAACTGGGTTATAGAAGAGAAAAGGATGGAATAAAAAAATTCATAGAATCCAATGAGAATGAAAACACTTCCTATCAGAACCTTTGGAACACAGAGAAAGCAGTGCTCAGAGGTCAATTTACATCAATAAATCCACACATACAAAAAGAAGAAAGGGCCGAAATCAAAGAAACATCCCAACAACTTGAACAAATAGAGAGCAACAAAAGAAACCTTCAGGCACTAGAAGAAAGCAAATAATAAAAATTAGAGCAGAGTTAAATGAAATAGAAAACAGAAAAACAATTGAAAGAGTTAACAAGACCAAAAGTTGGTTCTTTGAAAATATTAACAAAATCAATAAACCATTGGCCAGACTGACAAAACAAAAACAGGACAGGAAGCAAACAACACAAATAAGAAACGAGGTGGATGATATCGCAACAGACCCAACTGAAATTAAAAGAATTATAACAGAGTACTGTGAAAAGTTGTACTCTAACAAATTCTAAAACCTAGAGGAAATGGACAAGATTCAAGGAACAAACTACCTACCTAAACTAACACAAACAGTGACAGAACAAATAAATAAACATAACAAAAGAAGAGACTAAAAAGGTAATCAAAAAAACTCCCAACAAAGAAAAGCCCTGGCCTTGAAGGCTTCACTGGAAAATTCTACCAAACTTTCAGAGAAGAGTTAACACCACTACTACTAAAGGTATTTGAGAGCATAGAAAAGGATGGAATACTCCCAAACTCATTCTATGAAGCCAGCATAACCCTGATACCAAAACCAGGTAAAGACACCAAAAAAAAAAAAAAAGAAAGAAAGAAAATTACAGGACAAAAAAATCCTCAACAAATTTCTAGCCAATAGTATTCAACATCATATTAAAAAATAATTCACCATGACCAAGAAGGATTCATACCAGGTATGCAAGGATGGTTCAACATTAGAAAAACAATCAATGTAATCCATCATATAAATAAAACAAAAGGCAAGAACCACATGATCTTATCAATTGATGCAGAAAAGTCATTTGACAAAGTCCAGCATCCGTTCATGATAAAAACTCTCAGCAAAATAGGGGTACAAGGAAAATTCCTAAACATTATAAAAGGAATTTATACAAAGCCAACAGCCAATATCATCTTCAATGGAGAGAGCTTGAAACCATTCCCACTGAGAACAGAAACCAGACAAGGATGGCCTTTATCACCACTGTTATTCAACATTGTGCTAGAGGTCCTAGCCAGAGCTATAAGGTTAGCTAAAGAAATAAAGGGCATCAAGATTGGCAAGGAAGAAGTAAAGTATCTCTATTTGCGGATGACATGATCTTAAACACAGAAAACCATAAGGAATCCTCAAGAAAACTACTGAAACTAATAGAAGACTTCAGCAGACTATCGGGATACAAGATAAACATACAAAAATCAGTTGGAGTCCTCTACACCAACAAAAAGAACATCAAAGAGGAAACCACCACATCAATACCATTTACAGTAGCCCCCAAGAAGATAAAATACTTAGGAATAAATCTTACCAGAGATGTAAAAGACTTATACAAAGAAAACTACAAAACACTTCTGCAAGAAACCAACTTCATATGGAAGGGAAGAGGACCCAGATAAGTAAAGCATTACTGAAAAAAGAAGAACAAAGTGGGAGGCTTTACTCTACCTGATTTTAGAATCTATTATATCGCCACAGTAGTCAAAACAGCCTGGTACTGATACAACAACAGATACACAGACCAATGGAACAGAATTGAGAATCCAGTCATAAATCCATCCACATGTGAGCAACTGATATTTGACAAAGGCCCAAAGTCTGTTAAATGGGGAAAAGACAGTCTTTTTAACAAATAGTCCTGGCATAACTGGATATCCACCTGCAAAAAAATGAAACAAGACCCATACCTCACACCGTGCACAAAAACCAACTCAAAATGGATCAAAGACCTAAATATAAAATCTAAAATGATAAAGACCATGGAAGAAAAAATAGGGACAACACTAGGAGCCCTAATACATGGTATAAACAGTATACAAAACATTACTAGAACTGCAAAAACAGCAAAAGAGAAATTAGATAAATGGGAGCTCCTAACAGTTAAACACCTTTGCTCATCCAACGACTTCACCAAAGAGTAAAAAGATTACCTACAGATTGAGAAAAAGTTTTTAGCTATGACTTCTCTGATCAGCAGCTGATATTTGAAATCTACATGTTACTTCAAAAACTCAACAACAAAAAGTCAAATAACCCAATTAAGAAATGGGTAAAGGATATGAACAGGCACTTCACTAAGGAAGACATTTCGGGTAGCTAACAGATACATAAGGAAATGCTCATGTTCATTAGCCATTAGAGAAATGGAAATCAAAACTACAATGAGATTCCATCTCACTCCAACAAGACTGGCATTAATCCAAAAAACACAGAATAATAAATGTTGGAGTAGTTGTGGAGAGACTGGAACACTTATACACTGCTGGTGGGAATGTAAAATGGTACAACCACTTTGGAAATCGATGTGGTGCTTCCTTAAAAAGCTAGAAATAGAACAATCATACGATCCAGCAATCCCACTCCTTGGAATATATCCTAGAGAAGTAAGAGCCATCACATGAACAGATATATGCAGAACAATGTTCATTGCAGCACTGTTTACAATAGCAAAAAGATGGAAGCAACCAAGGTGCCAATCAATAGATGAATGAGAAATAAATTATTGTATATTCACACAATGGAATACTATGCATCGATAAAGAACAGTGATGAATCTGTGAAACATTTCATAACATGCAGGAACCTGGAAGGCTTCACGATGAGTGAAATTAGTCAGATGCAAAAGACAAACACTGTATGAAACCACTATTATAAGAACTCAAGAAATAGTCTAAACAGAGAAGAAAAAATTCTTTGATGGTTACGAGAGGGGGAGGGAGAGAGAGAAGGAAAGAGGGCCTCACTTAAATAGATAGTAGACAAGAACTAATTTAGGTGATTGGATGGATAACATACAATACAGGAGAGGTCAGCACAACTGGACTAAACCAAAAGCAAAGAAGTTTCCTGAATAAACTGAACACTTCGAAGGCCAGTGTAGCAGGGGCAGGGGCTTGGGGACCTTGGTTTCAGGGGACATATAGGTCAACTGGGAATAATAAAAACTATTAAGAAAACATTCTGCATCCCATTTTGGAGAGTGGCGTCTCAGTCTTAAATGCTAGCAAGGGGACATGGAAGATGCAACAATTGTTCTCAACCCACCTGGAGCAAAGGAGAATGAGGAACACTAAAGACACAAGGCAAGAATGAGCCCAAGAGTCAGAATGGGCCACATAAATCAAAGGCTACATCAGCCTGAGACCAGAAGAACTAGATGGTGCCCAGCTACAACCGATGACTGCCATGACAGTGAGCACAAAAGAGAATTCCTGAAGGAGCAGTAGAGCAGTGGGATGCAGACCCCAAATTCTAGTAAAAAGACCAGACTTAATGGTCTGACTGAGACTAGAGGGATCCCAGAAGTCGTGGTCCCCGGACCTTCTGTTAACCCAAGACAGGAACCATTCTTGAAACCAGCTCTTCAGACAGGGATTACTATGAGACAGAAAATGATACAGGTGAGGACTGGGCTTCCTGGGTCAAGGAGACACATGAGACTATCTGGGCTGCTCCTGTCTGGAGGGGAGATGTGAAGGCCCAGGGAGACAGAAGCTGGCTGAATGGACACGGAAACGCAGGCTGGAGGGAAGGAATGTGCTGTCTCATTAGGGGGAGAGCAGGAGTATATAAAAAAATATAGCAAGGTATAAATAAGGTTTTGTATGAGAGAGTGACTTGGTGTGTAAACTTCCACTTAAAGCACAATAAAAATTAAAAAAAAAAAAAAAACCCTTGTTTAAACCTGCTGCAGTTTTCCTAACTACCTTAACATTCAGTGTTCATTTTATTTTTTTAATCTTAGCCACCAAGAGATAATTAGGGATCTTGTCAAAGACATGTTGGTAAAATATATGGTGGGAAAGTACAGGGCAGAGAGAGTATATACAGATGACCAACAAAGATAAAATTAAATAAATGCAAGTCAGGTCTCTGCAGGATTATAAGCAAAAGCCTAGACATAGGAAATGTGTAGACAGATTCAAAAGATGAAGGGATGGACACATGTTGGTATGTGTTACTATGTGGTAATTAGTACTGGGTTCATAAAAATTTAACAGAAATCGGAACTAATGCAGGAAACAACAGCAGCCATTGGATGACCTTATGTCAGCGGTGAGAGTAGAGAGGAGGGAAATACCAAAGAGTCTGCCCAGGGTCACTGTGTTAGGTAGATAAGTCAGAGAAGACAGTCATGGAAATCAGCTGTGGTAGTAATGGAGGCCTGAAGTAATAGAGATCTAGATTACAGTATTGGTAGTATTGACACAGTGGAAGTTGTGACTTTCTAAATTCACTAACTTGTTTCAAGAGATGAAGAAGAAAGGAAATTCAAGTAGGATTTCTGCACTTTGCCAAACCAAACCAAACCCTCCAGTCTATTCCTACTCGTAGTGACCCTATAGGAAGCCCTGGTGGAGTAGTGGTTAAGAGCTACAGCTGCTAACCAAAAGGCCGACAGTTTGAATCTACCAGGCATTCCTTGGAAACCCTATGGGGCAGTTCTACTCCATCCTATATGGTCCCCATGAATCAGAATCGACTCGATGGCAACGGGCTGCCCTTTGCTGATAGTGCAATTAAGAAATGCACAAGAGGAAAACATTTGATAAAAATGGAAGGATGAAACATATTTTGTTCTAATAATTCTCAATGTGGGGGGTTCCCTGACCAGCAGCGATCAGCATCACATGATACCTGTGAAAAAGCAAATTATCTGACTCCATTTTAGACCTACTGACTTTACCAACAGTCTATGTTGATAAATGTTAAACAACCAATTCTACAGAAGAAAATTTTTAAAATAGCTCTAAAGGGCAGTGTTTGTCAGTCTCTGACTTCACTGGTATAAATACTCTCACCGTGATATGTCAAACCATCGATTACACGGAGCTCAGAAGAGATGCGCACAATCAAGAGATTCCAGACTCTGTACTAGTCTGTCCAGGGAAATGTGTCGCATGCATCAGAATCGTCTGAAGAACTTGTCAAAACATATCCAGGCCCCATCTCCACAACATCTGATTTAGTAGGTCTAGACTCTTTGCCATCAAGTTGATTTCGACACCTAGTGACTCTACAGGTCAGAGTACTACTGCTCCATAGGGTTTCCATGGCTGTAATCTTATGGAGGCAGATTGCCATATCCTTCTCCTGAGGAACTGCTGCTGGTACATTTGAACTGCCCACTTTTGGTTAACAGCCGAGTGCTTAACCACTGTGCCACCAGAAATTTCCTTAGTAAGTCCAGGGTGGGGCCTTTCTATTTTGCATTTCTAATAAGTCCCCAGTTATGCTGATACTGCTGGTCTGGGGGCCACAAATGGAGAGCCACTTCTGTAAGGGTCTTGGGCTACCTTAGTCAGAAAAGTAATTAGTGTACAGAACCTTAATTACTGAAATCCCATAGAGTCAAGGTTTGACTATTACATCTGTTGTGACTGAAATCCAAAAAGCAGTGTTTCATTCTCATCTTACTCAAATTCTCAAGCAACAAATGACTTAAGCTAGCCACTTTTTCATTCCTGAAACTAATTTTCTAGTTTTCCACTGTTCTACAATGTCATGATTTTCATTTTTACTTCTCTGGCTATTTTTTCTCAGTTGCTTTTGGTGGGTTTCCCCTTCCCTGGCTGTTAACCAAATGTTGGAGTTCCCCAGGGTTCTAGCCTTCCTTCTTTCCTCTTCTGGGGGCAACATTCTCCCTCTAAGTGATATCATTCCATGTAACGACTTTAAATACCATCTGTATGTTGTTAAGGAGCCTTGGTGGCACAGTGGGTAAGAGCTCGGCTGCGAACCAAAAGGTCAGAAGTTTGAATCCACCAGTGGCTCCTTGGAAGCCCTATAGGGAAGTTCTACTTTGTCCTATAGGGTCGCTATGAGTTAGAATTGACTTGATGGCAACAGGTTTTATATGTTGTGGACTCACAATGTTTTATCTCCTGCCTAAATCTCTTCTCTGAGCTTCACAGTAAAAATCTCCCCACCACCTAATACTTCCACTTGGCTATCTCAAATCTAATATTGCCTAAACAGAACTCATTATTATCTCCTTCCAAATTACACATCCTCAAATATATCCTAGTTCAGTAAATGGCACGTCTATCCACCCCGTCTGATGCTCAGAATCTAAACCTAGGAGTGCATACAAGATCATGCTCTTTTCTCACCTATCCAGTCCTGTCACTCTATTCCACAAACATTTCCTCAATATTACAAGTTCTACCATCTCCACAATCACTACGCTAAGTCAAGCTATCATGATTCTTGCCTAGCCACTGCGGTAACTTCCTAACTCATCACTTTTCTTTTACTCTTGGTATCCTGTAATGCTTTTGCCGTACATCAGCCACTAATCTAATTAAAGTCATATAGTAGCAATGCAAAGAGCCCTGGTCATACAGTGGTTAAACACTCAGCCGCTAACTGAAAGTCTGGCAGTTCGAACACACCAGCCACTCCTCAGAAGAAAGATGTGGCAGTCCGCTTCTGTAAAGACTACAGCCTTGGAAACCATATGACGAAGTTCTACTCTGATATATAGGGTCACAATGAGTTGGAATTGACTCAATGACACTGGGTTTGGTTTTTGGTATTTTTAGTAGCAATGTATTACCTTTAGAAAGAAATCTCCCTTCTTAGCACATTGTTGTTGTTAGCTGCCATCCAGTTGATTCCAACTCATGGTGACCCACTGTGTGCCGAGCAGAACTGCTCCACAGGGTTTCCAAGACTATGAACTTTCAGAAATAGATCACCAAGCCTTTCTTCTGAGATGCCTCTGGGTGGGTTTGAACGGCAACCTTTTGACTAGTAGTCAAATGCTTAAATATTTGCACAACCCAGCCATACCCCAGTTGTTATTTTTCTTAGCATAGCCCAGTTGTTATTTTTGTTAGGTGCCATGGAGTTGATTTTCGGCACACAGTAAACTCATGTGACAAAGTACAACTGCCTATAGGGTTTTCTCGACTGTAATCTTTACAGGAGCAGATCACCAGGGTTTTTTTTCCCACAGAGACACTGGGTGGGCTTGAACCACCAATCCTTCAGTTAGCAGCCAAGCACTTAACCATTGTTCCACCACAGTCCTACATCATCTGTATTCCAACTTCTGCCCCTAGTTTGCTGTGTACACTTATAGAAGCCACTCAACCTCTCTGAAATTGAACCTTACACACTGTGATAGCTTAACAAAACTGCAAAGTGTTTTAATAATAAAGTGATAAACAAATCTTGATTTATTTATCAATTTATTATCACTTTGTAAAAGAGCCAAGGCCTAGAACTCTGAAATAGTAAACCCTAAATCCATGAGAGTCAAACATGATTACAAACACAATGTTGAAAAGAAAGCCTCCTGGGAGATTTTCTTTATTGCCTCATTTACAACAAGGAAAATAGAAAAAAGCCAATGTTCTTTGGAGAATTACACAAATCTGAATACATAAAACTCTGACCGATGACAACTCTTAAAACCTAGAAGAATGTTAGTATACAAATCCTAAAGCATTTATTTTTTGGTTCCTTGACCTTGAGCAACTGGCTTAACACCTCTGAATTTCTTCTTCCTTATACATAAAATGAGCCCAATAATTATTAGAACACAAGTCTTAAATATGATAACTCTAGTAAAGCACCTGCCACACTGCAGAGGCCTGAGGGGTGGCCAGCTCTTCCTTGACAGACTTTCACAAAGTACACGTATGTTTCCTGCCCAGAAGCTGTGTATGTGTTCATATGCTGTGTGAATATTCTTGCTCGGATGCAGTGCTCTCATGTAGTTTTCAAAGAGCAGGACTTGCAACAAAAGGTACGATTATTTTGTGATGTATTTAGCTGATGTTGTCCTCTATTAGGTAAAGAATGAAATTTTATTTTGATACATTGAAAAAAATCAAAACTGTTGCCATCGAGTCGATTCTGACTCATAGCAACCCTATAGGACAGAGTAGAACTGCCTCATAGGGTTTCCAAGGAGTGGCTGGTGGATTCGAACTGCCTACCTTTTAGCTAGCAGCCTGAGGTCTTAACCACTGCACCACTAGGGCCCCACTGTGATATAAGTACAGTAGACCAAAACAGAAAGAAATTTACTTTCAAAATTATAAACCATCCAATGCCACTTGGATACCTTGCTACTTACTAGAAACAGCATTTTGACTTTCGTAAATTCCCTAAGCCTGGTCCATTCTGTCTTTTGGAGCAATGATTTTGCAGCTTCTGCATTCTCAAGGCAGTTCTGTTTCACTCCCCTCAATCTGTTTTAAGCACTGCTTTTTACACTGAGTTAAAATGAGAGTCTTTTAGTCACAGGGCAATAATTCGGAATCTTGGCCATAGCACAAGGAAGAGATGAGAGAGTGCTTGGATTTGTCTCCAGCGTTTTGATCACGGAGATTGTCACGATGGGGCACAGCAGTCTTCAGGAAATATGGCCACAGGCAGTTTTCATATTAACCTTCAAGACTAAGTTCTTGGGAGAAACAGTCACAGTCAATTTCCATTTGGTTAAATATCCTGATAATGACAGATAATTCATTTCAGACTCATATTTAAAATGACATTGAGAAACAATGTGACCAACCAAATATTTTTTAGCACCAACATTACCTTCTGAGTTTGCATAGTAGTATAATTTTTTTTATCTTAAGTTGTGAGGCTATATTTTTTTTTCAGTCTAATTCCTTATGTATATAAGATAAAACGTTAATCACTTCAAAGTCCAGGATATCTTAATTATTACTAAGAACCTGTGATGACTTTTATTAATATTTAGCTCCATGAGCCTGAGCTCACGGAATAAATTTTAGCTTTACAGAATACTGCTAGAATTGCTTAGAAACCTAATGAATTACATAGATTTTGGAGATGAAAAATAATACCAGCAAAGTGACTGGAAATAAAAAGTATAGTAGGACCCTGTGGTAAAAATCTGTAAGGAGAGGATTCCCAGTGTTTTTCATTCTACAATTTAGTTTACTTTTTAATTCCTAGGAACAAAGTCAATGAATATATTTCTGAGCCTACCCTCTACTCCTTTCCCATAATGCCACTGGAACCTGTCTTATTAAGATCACCAATGATTTCCTAATGCCATCTTCACTATAGGCTTTTCAGTGCTCATCCCTTTGGACCTCTCTGGAGGATCTGACATTACTGACTACACTGCAAGAAACGTTCCACCTGCTAAGCTTCCACTAAGTCTAGACTTCCACGTTATCCTGACTTTCCTCCTGCTTTCCTTACTGTTCTCTCTCAGGTTCATTTTCGTCCTTTCTTCTAGATGACGTTTTCTTAAGGCTCTGCCTTTGATTCTTTTATTTTTTTCTTGCTCTTCAACAATCTTATTCTACACTTACAGTTCCAAACATCACCTCTATATGAATGGTTACCATATCTAGTTCTGATATCTTAAATTTCTTGTAAATGTTGTCTAGAAGTCCCAGCCTAAATGTTCAGGTAATATCTGAAATCAGTATACTTTAGATATATTAATTTCTTTTCATAACTGATTCCTCCATTTTATTTCCATGTTTTCCTTGTAGAATGACTATCCTCCTAGGAATCAGTCTTAAGACTTCAAATTTATTCCCTTTCCCCTTCATCAACATCACCATCTAATTTGTTTTCAATTTCTGGTCAATTTATACAGTACATTTATAATTTGTCCTATCTTACCAACTTTTACTTTCATGTCCTTTATTCAGATTCAGGAAACCCTGGTGGCGTAGTAGTTAAGTGCTAACCAAAGAGTTGGCAGTTCAAATCCACCAGGTGCTCCTTGGAAACTCCATGGGGCAGTTCTATTCTGTCCTACAGGGTCGCTATGAGTCGAAATCGACTCGATGGTACTGGGTGGTTTTATTTTATTTTATTTTATTTTATTTTTTATTCAGATCCTGGCTTTTGCATGTAATATTCAATAGTCTCTTAACTGGCCCTGCCTCTCCATTTTTTCATTCAGTTTATACTCAGTTTCCAGATTAATCCCCTGGAAGCACAATTGTAGTAATGTCCCTTTCCTACTAAACACCTATAATGCCTTTCCATCTCTACTAAACCAAATCTGTTCCTTGGTATGGTAGTAAAGGCTACTACCCATTTTTCAATCATGAATCCCGTCTATCCTTTTTGCAAGTCTGTGTCCACCCGACAGTTTTCAAATAGGGAATTATTGCTTTCTTAGGAGGTGCTTGGAAATGATTAGAGCCATTTTAGGTTATCACAAAGACTGGGCTTGGGAAGGCAGTGGGTGTGTATTTACTGCCCTAGATTCTGAGTTTTCTGGCATTTACAGCCTGCCCTTGTGAGTGCCCCTACACAACAAAGAATTGTTCTACCCAAAATGCCAGGGGCTCACCTGTTAAGAAACAATGGGGCTTAGGCAAACTCAATTACTCACTCTTTTCAATTTATGTTATATACTTTTCCATCTCCTCTGCCTAGAATGCCCTTTTCAAATATCCCCAAGGGTCCAAATCTTGCTCATTCTTTAAGGCCTAAGGCAAATGTCACTTTTCTGTGAGCCCTCCCTGAGTCCCCTAACTGACATGAATCTCTCCCTAACTCCCATAACATTTCAATCTATGCCTTCCTAATACCGTTTCATTTCTACCTGGATAATACATTTTTTCTACTTAACATAAAATTAACATAAACAAAGTTCCATCGTTTCTCTTTGTGCCTAGAACACTGTCCAGGCTAGCACAGATCCATTATGCTAACACACTTAATAACACAGCACACTTCGTGAGTATAAACAAAAGTTCTAGCACAGACTTTCTGGTTTGTGTTCAATTCTGAAACTCTTGCCTCAGCCTACATATTAAATTATGCTTTGTCCTGGCTACTTACTTTCAAGTCATTATCTGATTTTTAACCCTACTTCCCTAATAGAATTTGATGGCTTTAAGTTCTCTTTCCATAATTTTGTTTTCTTATTCTAGGATACATTCATCTGAGATTTTCTTAGCTAAAACTTCTCATAGTCAAACTCAGATCTTAGGATTTTTATTCCTTAGAGCAGCTCCAGTGAGTACTCCCTGCAATCCCTACTTCTGCCTCTGGCTCACCTTAGCTTCATGGATGCTCCCAGTAAGTGGTCAGTAAATATTTAATAAATGAAAAGATCCTTGGAGTGAGCGAAAGCAAGTGGCTGTGTAACTGGGACAGGATATAGAGCAATGACACTACAAAGACACAGAGACCAGTGGCTGGGCTTGGAAAGCAACTGTGTTCATAGCCCTGTTCAAGCTCTTTCTCTTAACATAAATACCATGGAGGCACAGGAAAAGGACTTCCAGTCTGAAATTACCTTTGTCAGTCTTAAGGGTCAACAATTAAATCATGATCATCTTTTTGAAAATCTCATTTTAGCCTTTTTACTGTATTACATATCTCTGTGTTTCCAATATCTTATTTTGTACCATTCTCTGAAGAGAAAAGAAATAAATTAGGCATAATTGTAGAAGGTCTGGCGTGACGCTCATCAGTACACCCTGGGATTCTAAAAAAATATGGTTATTTTGGATTGATTATTTCAGTCCTACCTTGTTGAGTTACAAACAAAACATCCATCATCATTTACAGAAGGTGAAAGAAAACATATTTGCTTCTCCAGAGCATGATACTTAGAAAATTAAGTGCTTTCAATTCACAGATATGACAGCTTCTTGATCACACACAAACAAAAAATACAAATCAGGACATGTTTTTCCATTTGAAAGAGATATCCCAGAGCCCTCACTGAAGCGTGTACTAAATGCAGCAACACATCATAACTTAATCAGAACAAGCTGCTGTTGTAACAGAATAATCCTATCCATACAGAGGGAGATAATGCCAGTCACTGCACAGGACTCGTACTTCAGCAGACGAAGTGTCACATTGGGCCTCTTTATCACTTTGGTTGGAAATTGGGAGTTTCCACACCTTCCAGGGAGCAAGGCAGAATGGGGAATAGTGCTGGTTTTCATCCTTCTTCCAATTCTAATAATCCCAATGAGAATCATTCAGGCATGGTCATTCACTCAACAAATATGCATTGAGTGACTTATGTACCTGACATTATTCTTAGGCTACATCAGTGGACCAAATATTCCTACTTTCACAGAGCTTACAATTTCCATGTTTAAATATGAATACAGGTGATCTCCAGGCACAATCTCCTCCAGTAATATATTTTTTTTTCCTTTTATACTTCACAAGCTGTTATGTTTGGGACAACCTTCATTTTCCTCCCTACTCTTCAACATACCCAACATATAACACTTTTAGGAAGTAATCATAATTTTCAAATAAGAACTTAGGAAAACACGATCTCTTCAGGTGTAAGTAAATCACTGGAAATACATCAGGTGCCTTTGGAAGTTGCTTTAGTTCTTTCAGGTCACGGGATGCCATTTGATGAGAAAGAGAGACAAAAGATATAGCAAAGCTGTACTGGACATTATTGATCAAAACGACATAGTGATTAGAAAACTGAGTTTAATTTTCGAAAATGTAAGTAACTTTGAGAGTCTTCTTAACTGAGTGTGTGTTCTCCACAGAAAAATATCCACCTAGATTTTCTTCAAGGATCCCTGGTGGCATAATGATTAAATGTTTGGCTGCTAATGGAAAGGCAGGAGGTTCAAACCCATCTAGCAGCTCCACAAAAGAGAAGACCTGGAGATCTGCTCCCCTAAAGGCTACAGCATAGTAAACCCTATAGGGCAGTTCTACTCTGTCATATTGGGTCTCTATGTGTCAAAGGAACAGTTTGAATCCACCAAGCACCCCTTGGAAACCCTACGGAGCAGTTTTATTCTGTCTATAGGGTCACTATGAGTCGGAAACAACTTGACCGCAACAGGTTATGAGTCAAAAACTGACTCAGCCGCATCCTACAACAACATATTTTCATCATGTTTGTTATATCTTATAGAATCCTACTTTCAGATAGAAACTTTGAGACCATCTGATCTCTCCACCTCCAATAATTAAATGCTTTCTTCAGCATTTTGACAGGGCTCAGGTCCCATTTCGTCTTTTGTTTAAACACTCCTAGTGATGAGGTATTTAAGGGCTTAAAGCAACTCACTCTAATTCTGCCAACTCTTAAACTTTGGGGCCCAGTCCCAAGTACAGCATTCTAGATATGGACATCCTGTGCCAAGTATATTGATAAGTATTCCCTACATCACAAGCTAAGCACTGTAATAATGTTAAAGCTAAGATGGCCCCCGTGTTATGCCGCAGAATTATACATCAAGTTACTGCAGCCAATACTTTCGATTTTCTAGATTTTTCAGTTCACAAATATTTTTTAAAAAGGCAGGGAATTTTGATTTTGCCAAATTATAAAAATATGAAAATCTATTATCCATTTCATTATTATTTCCTAAACAGAATATTCTGATAAATATGAAAAAGTAGCAAGTACATAAATGCAGAATAAAAAGTCAAATTTTACTTATGAGAAAAGCCAACTAGCCTGACATGATTTCACTACCAACCATGAACACACTTCCATGGACCAGTGTTTGAAACTCATTGAACAAAATAACAAACGTCCCTCTCAACGCCAGATGTCCCAAGTGCTTTTTTGATAAGCAAAGTTTTTCTTATCCTCTTGTACAATAGATCTGATTTAACCTAAGGTCCTGACCTTATATTTACTCTTCCTAAATTTCAGCTTATGAATTTTCAAACATCAGTCCAAATTAGCAACATATTTTAGACTTGATTCTATCCTTCTCAGTTTTCTGCCATACGCAAATATAGTATGTTTACTTTGAAAATGTCCTTCCAAGTCACTTGTTAAAATGGACAGGATAAATCCCCGTAAAGAGTTTTATGCTTCCACCAGTTTCAGTGTGACTATTCAAACACCTATAGTACTCCAGCAATGCTATCATCCAGATCACATCTCTTTCCCTTATATAAAAGGTAGACCCATTAGAGGATCTCAGGGTTGAGCATTAAATGGCTTCTAGGCAAACTTTTCATCCAAGGCTTGTGCCCTCCTATGTTAGTCAAGTGGCCACCTGTCTTGTGTTTAAATGTCTGTGGGTTAAGAAACTCCAAATCCCTCATCCTCATCAAGGCCCAATTCCTCTCAGGCTAGCTCTGTTAGCAAATACTTCTCTAACTTCTATATATGAACTAAAATTTGTAGCCTTCTAGCTTCTGCTCATGGGTTGTAGTTCTGTCCCTCAGGGCCCTTGAGAACAAGTCTTTCACTTAGCCTTTTCAAGAATTGATGACACTGACCATGTTTCTCCACGTCTTACCTTTTTCAGGCTAACCAACTCTCTGTTACTTTTATGAGTTTTTCATATGACAGAATTTCAAGTCATGTCACTATTTCAGAGAACCCCTGCTAACTATACTTCAAGTGACATTTTTTTTTTTTTTTAAGTGTGACACCTGTAATCGGGACAAGCATTCCAGTTGTAGTTCTTTAGGCACAATAAGAAATAAGATGAGTTAATTCACTGGAACCTAGAAGAATTCAATCATATTTAACAAATATGAATTAAGTCCACCCTATCAGCTTCTTATCCAGTGGATTCTTAACCTGACTCATTCCAGAATCACTCTAGGATTTTTTTTTTTTAATTGGTTAGGGTTTGTTTGCATATTAATAAAATAACTCTGTGGTTAAGAGTCCTTAAAAAATAAAATAAAAAAGTAAAAGTTCTGACCTCTGTTCTTTTTCCCCTAGTCTCACTTCATGGAAATAATCAGTATTAAAACTCTCATGAGGAATTTTTTAGTAATTTTCCAAGGATACATAAACTATATCACTAAATCTATCTCCTTTTTTTTCACATAACTGGGATTATACACGTATACATTTGTAATTTCCCTTTTTCACTTATCTTGGATATCTTCCATACCAAAACATGTATTTACTGTTAGTTGCTGTTGATTTGGCTGACTCTTAGAGACCCATGTACAATGGAACAAAACGTTACCCAGTCCTGTACCATCTTCACAATCATTGGTATGCTTGAGTCCATTGTTGCAGCAACTGTGTATTTTGAGTGCCTTCCAACCTAGGGGACTCACCTTGCAGCACTGTATCAGACAATATTCTGTTGCAATTCATGGGGTTTTCATTGGCTAATTTTTGAAACTAGATTGTCAGTTTTTTCTTTCCAGTCTGTCTTAGACTGAAAACTCTGCTGAAACCTGTTCACCATGGGCGACCTTGTTGGTATTTGGAAGTCTGGTTGCAAAGCTTCGAGCAGCCTAGCATGGAAAACATATAGAGTCAACTTATTTCTTTAAAAAGCTTCTTAACACCCTTTGCTGAAAGACATTTAATTTGGTTCTAGTTTTTGCTGCTACAGATAAAAAAAAATAATGTCACATAAAAACCTTGCTCATTGACCTTTGTGCCCATGCACAAGCATATCTGTCCCTTAAATTCCTGGAAGTGGAATATTGAAAGTTATATGCGTGTTTTATTTCAATAGACATTGTCAAAGTGGAATTTAAACACACACGTATGCATGAACACTCACACACACAACTGGGCTACATTTCAGAACGACTAATTCAGAATTTCCGAGTGTAGAGCTGAGCAGGTAATATAAACCTTTAAGAATCATTAGAAGTAGGGAAGAAGTTGAGAGTAACTCTTTTAGAATTTATTATTTGATGAAACATGTTACATCACATTAGTTTTGGGGGTAGCTATACCAGAGTATGGAAACCCTGGTAGCATAGTGGTCAAGTGCTATGGCTGCTAACCAAAAGGTCAGCAGTTCAAATCCACCAGGCGCTCTTTGGAAACTCTATGGAGCAATGCTACTCTGTCCTATATGGTCACTATGTGTTGGAATCGACTTGACACAATGCCCTTTTTTGTTTTATGCCAGAGTGTTGACTCACATCGAGATTACTAGCAGCTAAAATCTCTAAGCCTTTGCTGTTGTTTTTTTGCCACGGAGTTGGCTCCAACTCATGGAAACCTTACATATAACATAACAAAGCATTGTCCCGGCCTGTGCCATTGTCTTGATCATTGATATGTTTGAGTTCATTGTTGCAGCTACTGTGTCAATCATCTTATTGAGGGTTTCCATCATTTTTGTTGTCCCTCTACTTTACCAGGAGCCCTGGTGGCTCAGTGGTTAAGAGCTCAGCTGTTAACCAAAAGGTCAGCTGTTCAAATCCACTAGTTGCTCCTTGGAAACCCTATGAGGCAGTTCTGTTCTGTCCTATAGGGTCACTAGGAGTTGGAATCAACTTTACGGCAATGGATTTGTTTGTTTTTTGTTTTCTATTTTATTAAACATGACCTCCTTTTCCAGCAGTTGGCCTTTCCTGATGACGTGTCCAAAGCAAATGAGTTGAAGTCTAGCTATCCTCACTTTTAAGGAACACTCTCATATTTCTTCTAAGACTGATTTGTTTGTTATTTTGGCAGTCCGTGGTGTATTCAATATTCTTAGCCAACACCACAGTTTGAACGTAGCCTTTAGGAGGGTGTATTACTACTAACGCATATCTCTTCCATCCCCTACCTTTGGTTTTATGGTGCCTGCAAGAGTTGAGTTTAATTTTATGTGTCAACTTGTCTAGGCCATGGTGTCCAGTTGTTTGGTCAAACACGAGTTGTTGTTACAAAATAGTTACTTGTCATTAAGTCAGTTGGCTTTAAGTAAAGCAGATTACCTTCCATAATCCAGGTAGGCCCCAATCAATCAGTTAAAGGTCTTTAAGGTTACATTCTGCCTCTGGGCTACAAATAAACATTTTGCCAGAATTCCCTTACACTCAACTCTTTACATCATCTGACCAACAGATTATGGGATGCGAGGCTGCAGGAATCTCCAGCCTGTCGTCTGACCTACAGATTTTGAATTTGCCAGCCCCCACAATTGCATGAGCCAATAAAATTAATAAATCTTTCTCACTCTCTCTGTATACATAATGAACCAAAGGCCCTGTGTGTCTATTTATTTATTGTATATGTTTGTATGCATTCTTGTTCTATTTCTTTAGAGAATCCTAAAACAGTGCTCAATATATATGGTTTATATTTATACCTTTTATATATCACCGAGCTAATTAGATTTAGTCCTTATTCTAGAATATTCAGATTTTTGGGACCTGATTCTTTTAGCTCATGTATGTATTTTTATATTTTCTTACTTTTTAAAATTTTATTTATTTTATTGTTGTTGTTGAGAATATACATAGCAAATATACATGAATTCAACAGTTTATACGTGTTCCATTTATTGACACTGAAGTTTTATAATTCTTACCCTCCATTTCTGAGTTGTTTCTCCACCATTAACATAAATTCATTGCCCTCTAAGGTTCTTATCAAATCTTCGAGTTGCTGTTATCAATTTGATCACATACAAATAGTTCTTAAAAGAGCATAATGCTCAAGACAGACATTTTTTTACTAGTTAAATTAAACTATTGTTTGGTTTTAAGAAGACTTCAGGGAATATTTTTTTTGGTTTAATGTTTAAAAATTATCTCAGGGGTATAGTTACAGGGCTTCATTCAACCTTCATGGCACCAGGAAGTCTGGAGTCCATGAAAATTTGAAATTTTGTTCTGAATTTTTCCCCTTTTGATCAGGATTACTCTATGGAATCTTTGATCAAAATGTTTAGTAATGGTAGCTGGGCACCATCCAGTTCTTCTGGTCTCATGGCAAAGGAGGCAGTTGTTAATGGAGGCAATTAGCCACACATTACATATTCTCCTTCTATTGCTGGCTCCTTCCTTTGTTGCTCCAGGTGAATGGAGACCAATTTTTGTGCCTTGGATGGTTATTTGCAAGCGTTTAAGACCCCAGGCACTATGCAACAAAGTAGGAGGTGGAACAGAAGTACTAAACATGCTATTAGGCCAATTAATTGGGATGTGCCATGACCCTAAACCTCCATGTCAAGGAACCAAATCCCACGAAGTTTTTGGTTGTACATAAGCAGCCTCAGCAGCTACTCTTTTTGTTGTTGTCGTCAGTGTTATAAATATATCTATCACACTTTCGCCAATTCAACTTTTAACAAATGTACAACTTATTGACAGAAATTACAATAACTGGCTGTGCAAACCTACCCTTAATCAATGTGATATTTTCATCACCATTAACCCCTCTTTTCTCCTTACCTCCTGCCCTTGGTAACCACTTAATAAACTTTGTTCTCTATACATTTGCTTTTTCTTGTCTTTTATACAAGCGAGCCACCAAAAGACCAGAGCCATTGCCATCAAGTCGATTCTGACTCAAAACTACTGTATAGGACAGAGTAGGACTTCCTCATAGGGTTTCCAAGGAGTGGCCGGTGCATTTGAAGTGCCGACCTTTTGGTTAGCAGCTGAGCTCTTGATGGTAACCACTAACGAACTTTGTTCTTTATACATTTGCCTCTTCTTGTCTTTTTATATAAGTGAGGTTATACAATATTTGTCTTTTTGTGATTAACTTATTTTACTCAGGATAATGTCTTTCAGTTCCACAAATATTGTAGCGCGTATCAAGACTACATTTCTCCTACTAGCTGAGTAGTATTCCATTGTATGTACCACATTTGTTTATCTACTCATCTGTTGATGGGCATTTAGGTTCTTACTTTTAACTGCAAAATTTGAAAATAATTATTCTATATTTTATCCAAATTACTAGTAAATTACAGACTAGGCCAAAAGTAGATCAATTTAACCTACCAGTAGAGGTCTTACCCTTGGTTAGCATCTGGTCTTTAATTAACCATTTTAAGGCTATTTTTCATCAGTTACAATTCAAATTAATTATACTGTCATATTTTCCTTTTACATTGTCAAAAAGAAGACACACCATAATAAGAAGTGTATCATAAAGATGTTGCCTGAAGCCTGACTGCACTCTATGTATCCAGAATAATTCATCATTCTGGAAACTCTATCACTCATTTATATAGTGAACAAATATTTACTGAACATCAAATATATGCTGTATTTTTGCTAAGTACAGGGAATATAAGTAGTGATTATGAAGGACCAAACCACTGTCTTTGTGGACTTTATTTTTAGTGTAGAATGTAGGCAATAAAAGTAAATAAATTAAGAGAAAATATAATTTCAGATTTTATCTAGGCTTTAAAACAAATAAATATGTTTCCATAATAGAGCATACCTGTGAGAGCAGTGAGATTTAGGAGACTGATCTCTTAGGAGATGATATTTGAACTGAGATCTCATAAATTGAACATAAAAGAAGCTGCCCATATGACCATGTAGGAAAAGAGCACTGGGAAACTAATAAAGTGTGAAGTCCCTCAGGTGTGACTAAGTTTATTGTGTTCTAGAGAAAGAAAGGCCAATACTCAAAGATCTTATCAGTGTAAGAGAAAATAATATAGGGTAGGTTTGGAAGTAAGAGAGTCAGAAGATCATATAGGTCTGATTAAGTTATAATTATAGTTAGCATTTCACTGTAAAGATCTCCTTTAGCTTTCCTTAAGCAATATTTTGATAAACATATTTTAAAATTGACTTGGGGTATTATACAATGAAGAGATTAAAAGGTTATGAGTATAAGCACAGAAACCATATATAATGACATTTTGTGGTCCAAGGTAGAGATGATGATGACATATAGGCTAAGATGTTGACAGGCAAGATGGAGAGAAAGTATAAATTTAAGATAGATATTTTTGCATGTGAAATTGATAGGTTTCGTTAAAGGATTAGGCAAAACAGTCATCAGATGTCATTAGAAATAAGCTCCACAAGGGCAGTAATTGTTGTCTGTTGTTTGTTTTCTTTACTGTTTTAACCCCAGATACACAAAATAATGCCTAGCACATAATAGATATCCATTACATATTTACTGAATGAATCGAGGAAAATCCCCAGGTTTTTAGCTAGAGCAACTGTGTAAATGGCTGTGCCTTTAACTAAAATTGAAAAGGCTGAAGAAGAAGCAGAAGGAGGCAGGGATGGAGGAATCAAGAGTGCCATTTTGGCTGTATTAAGTTTTAGATGTCTTTGAGAAATCAGAGTGGCTAAGAGTTAGGAAGTATTTATCCAACTTGGTTCTTAGGTCTTGTAAGATAAGGTGATTAAGATTGTGTTATGTGTATCCTGACTCATTGCTTCAGGACTCTTAGTCACCTAGAAATAATTCCCTAAAAATATTTTGCCCTTAGGATTTTAAGAAATTCCTGAATTACTGTCAAGAAGGAAGGATTTCTTGACTTTTTCAAACCCATCAACTCCTTTGATCAAAAGAAATAAAGCCACTGTTTTCAAATCATTTAACATTTCAAAATAAATAATGAGGACAAAGAAACCAAATCAGCTGGACAAAGTTCTGCTTTTATTTCAAACTATCTCTTCCCTTGGCAGATTCCAATATGGCCCTTTAGGGAATGACATGCTTTCCCTCTACCGTTGGTCCCTTTTAGGAACCTGCAGTACTGTATGAACAGGGTGCATTGTGCATTCATGTGAATGAGGGAAGTTATCTTTAATAAGGAAATGAAACACAAACTCTTATTCATAATAACCCTCGTACTTACTGAAAAGTAGCTTAGTAACCAGTTTTTTAAATAATTTTTTTTTTTTTTACCCTAAGTTATCATTTAATACTAAGGAATCATATTTGAAAGCATCCTGGCAAAATATATCACAGAATTTATTATCTCTTATCAGGAAATACTCTTATAAAGTATTCCAAAGCAAAACAATTTGTTAAAACAAATTGATGTTATTGTTCCAAGCAGTAGAATCCTGCTTCAAGTTTTTCCACGATGCTTTTATCAAGGTTTCATCAGCGTTCTGTTTCACTCCCTAAAACCATTACTGGTTTACAAGCAAATACCTGTGTAATGTTTGGATTCTCTAGTCTTTGGTTTGCTTATTCATAAAATAAGAGGACTTGGCTCTCAGATCCTTTTGAGTTATAGTATTTTAGGATTTGCAATACAGACCAGACTTTTTTTTGTTAGTGGTCTTGTAAAACAGGTTCCCTTCCCTGTTCCCTTGCCTTGAGATTGACTGATGTATTAAGACCGCTTAATTATCCCGATTCAGTGTACCCATTTTCAAAGGTCCTTGAAAATTTTCTTAAAGAAGGTTAACTGAAGCTAACATCAAAACTCTCAGAATTATCTAAAAGGAACAGGAAACAGGTGTTTGGTAAAGAATAGACTGTGACCTTAGGAAACTTCAATCCTCTGTTTTTAAAATACATTATCTTAATACATTTCCAATGTATAAAAGTAGGCAAAATTGTATATATACTATATATAAATCATTTATAATAACCGTAATATAATAAAATATATTAATTATTTACATAATTTGTATAAATATTTTAATGAAAAGGAGGATATTAACTTAGTTTTCTTACCTGTGGACACAAGGTTTCTAGGTGATTGGCTGCAATTTTGACAATTTTAATTCCATCTTCATTTGTTGACATGGAACAAGCAAGATTTGCCACCTTAAATTCAAACCAAAATGGTGGAAATTATTTCATATAATCAAGAAAATGCAAAAACACTTGTTATCTTAGGCAAGTTAGAGCATGCACAAACTCAGTAAAAATATCAGTGGCAAGCATTCTCATAAATATCACTGGTATCTGTTTTACAGAATTATTCAAAGAATCTAGTAAAAAAAATACCAACAAAGGGCCCCTAGAGAATTCTTAAAGCAAAGGGAAAACTGATGAATGAATCAGTAAACCCTACAGCTTCTTGGTATCAACATCTAGTCCATAATAAGACACCAACTGTAAGGGTTTCCTGTGGGATTTAAAAAAAAAAAATGTTTATCTATAGATCGAATGCTAATAATTTCTTGGAATCTCATACGATTGCGGTTTAAGTTTGTAATTGTTTTATTATTTCCCAGAGGTCTATTATGCATACTTAAGTTGCATTAAGCATGACTATATCTTTATTCATGTTTTATTCAGCATCAAATATACTACAAAGTTGGATAAATACAAGATAATTAAATTTTTCTTCCTGTTCTTGATTTTCTACTACAACTTCTTGGGTACTGTTTGACGTTGCAGCTGTTGGTTTGATTCCAGTGCCAGTGACACCTAAATTCCTTTCTATATTATTGCTTTTGAGGCTTACATTCTCTTCCAGAAACTGTATAGCACTGTTTTAAGTAATTACCTTGATCTCCAGTATTTACAAATACATTATTTATACCACGACAGAGCCATGAAGAAGAGCTCACAATTATGTTCCCTTCCTTTGACCCCACTCTTACTCAACATTCCTTTTGCTGATATGGTGACTGATTATGTACCAAGGCAGTATTTTCTCTGATACAGAATCCTTTATTGCCTTCATCACTGCAAGGGGTAGATTTTCTGACAATAATTTTTTTTCCAAAGTATCCAATGCTTCTGTTAATTATTATATACTTTAACACATCTCAGATTTTACAGCTCAAACCCAAAATATAAAAATTGCTGAGAAACTGCACATTAGCCACAAGTAATGAAAATGAACAAATATATCTTTGGATCACTATTTTAAGAGTACCAGAAAATGTTATTTAAATAGGTTTATAGTCTTTGGCTTTTTATAGTACCACTATTAATACGTCACCAGTGAAGCAATTCCTTGGTTTGCATTTACACATAATGAAATAACAGTCATACATTATTTAACTTTAGAAGGGCATTGTTCACTTTATTAATGTACATGGAAATGGCTTACTTGAAAAGGTCTTTTGTTGGCTTGAAGGTCACAATACCTCAACTTTCATATCTGACATATAATTAGCACATTTGTGAATTATTTGAAAAGGGCAGCAGTTTCTATGCCCCCTCCTCCTCCCCCCCAAGCCCCACTCACAGAAAGTGAAACCAGCAGTCTAATTGCTTTAATACACGTTATATAAATTTACACTGCACTTGCAGAAAATATTTACCTGTACATGTGACCACTGTTGGTTTTAATTAAAAAAAATAAATAAAATTTTTGGCTCTATCCATTGGTCAAATCAGAAGAATGCTAATTAATCCAAAGTTTAAAAATTATAAAAGAGTGCCACATGTAGACACTTTTTTGTTAAATTAACTTATTTTTTAATGTAACCTCTGTTTTCATTCCCTTTTAAAAATTATTCTGGACATACAATGGCCGCCATATTTAATACAAATCAATTTATTGACTAACATAACATGGAAATCATTCTAAACATGGAGTCTCTGTTGATACCAGCAAACTTAATTTTTACAAAACTCTCAAATGCCAATACAAGAAAAATTTTTCTACTCAAGTAATAATCATCCTAAGGCTCTTTCTGTCTCCATTTATGCAGTCCTTCTATGTGCCTGAACTTCTCATTACCAGAACTGTTCTATACCAGGTAAACTTTTCAGGTAATCAAGCACTATTTTCAGACTAAAGTATGTTACATTTTAGTGATAATTTATACAAACAAGGTTGAATTGATAGCATAACAGGTATTCTTTAACAAAATAGAGAAGTTAGGTGACAGAAATAAATTCTCTTTACATCTTTAGTTTGAGTGATTTGTGACATATTTTCCAAAGTCACATTAATGTGTGAATGGAAGCCAAATTTCTTCTAGCAATAATTATTTTCTAAATTCTATGTGGTGCTTTAAGCAGTCATATATGTTCCCAAGCACAGCATGAAGGTAACTTCCTATTGGTCAGGGAAAGCAGCAGGCAAACATAGCCTGTTGTTAAATATTTTGAGATATTTGAACATCTGACATCCTTTGTTTATCTAAATTTGAGATATTTCAAAAGTCTGTGTAAAGCTTCATTCTTCAGGAGATCCTTCTGGAAGGTCTCTGCCCACTAAGTAGAATTAGGGCATAAACCAAAAAAACCAAACCCAGTGCCATCGAGTTGATTTTGACTCATAGCGACCCTACAGGCATAGGGAGGTTTTACACCCAAACAGACCTGGATTTGAATCTGACTCTTATAATTAATAAGCTTTCTGACCATAGGCAAGATATTAACTTCTCTGGGTGTGTTTTGTCAAATATAAAATGGGTATGATAATACCTAACTCTCTGGGTTCTGTGAGGATTAAATGAGGTAAATATACAGAGAGTGCAAGATACCTGGTAGCTCTCACCATGTATGAATTTCCTTCCAGTTCATTGTTCTGTCTGTTATTTTAGGTGTGGTGTGTGTAGGTGAATATTCACCCCCTCAGAGGTTCTGTATAATTAAAGCCTTTGGAACCTAAGGAGATTCAACAGATTGTGTAACCTTATAGCCACAAACTCAAATGCTTTCAGGGACCACGCAGGGAACACAAATATAGAGACTAGATGTAACTCAGTGCTGATGTGGGGTGGTGGCCCCAAGACAAATAGGAGTGTGTATGCTATACCTAAAGGCATTAAAACAAAATGAAAGGAAAAACACCAATGGCCTTGGCCTAACAGTCCACTGGCTTACTTTAGTTCATAGGGCACCAGTTCATGACCTCTGACCCCAATCCTCCATTGTATAGGCAGGAAAAACCAAGTCCAAAAATGAGAAGACATATACTCAAACCAACCAATTACTGGGAGGGGACTATTAACCAGGGATACATGTGTGCTTTTTATGTCACCCTGAACTAAAGAAATGACAGAGGTCCCTGCACTGAAATGACTGGTTAGACTTTATTGATATTATGCTGTATCCTGAGCTAAACCAAAAACCAAACCAAACCCAGTGCCGTCGAGTCAATTCCGACTCATAGCGACCCTATAGGACAGAGTAGAACTGCCCCATAGAGTTTCCAAGGAGCGCCTGGTGGATCCAAACTGCCGACCCTTGGGTTAGCAGCTGTAGCACTTAACCACCATGCCACCAGGGTTTCTGTATCCTCAGCTAAGTCCAAGGTAAGTAGAGTCTAAATTATCCTAAATAAATGGATTCAAAGGCAGAGGTAAATTTACGTGTTTATTAAAAAGAAAAGGCCAGTATATACGTTTTTTTCATTTTTTACAAAAGATTACATTATATTCTTAAAATCATTACTGATTATGTATCTAATGATTACAAAAATAAATCAAAATAAACCCTACAAACAGGAACATGTTGTCATGTTGCTGAGACGCAAATGAAGCTTGCCATCAGTACCTATCTCTTGAGCTCCTCCCCTTCTCAGCAGTTCTTCTCCCCTTACATGCCGTATGTCCCACTGCAGCCCCTTTGACCTTGGCTGAAACAAGTGCCCCATCTTCTTTGTTACCAAAAAAAATTTGTAGGCAACAAAGCATGGCCAGGTAATTCCTGAACTAATTCACGTTTTTATTATCCTGTTGATGTTTGTTCTCCTCTTCCTGGTTCTTATTTCAAGTTCTGTATCTCAATTTTGTATCTTCTGTCATACTTTCTATTTGCTAAACTGTGGTACTTTCCTTCCTTCCGGCATAGAACATGGTGCCCTTCACTGCCTACCCTTGGTCTCAGGTAAGAAATTCCCTTTGGAACCTGGCCTTTTAGAACTCTGCCAGCTTGGCTAGTTCTGTCCTTCACCTTCTAAAAAGTCAGAAGGATGGACACACTTAACTCATAAGAATGACTCACTAATGGTAGAATCAGAGAAGCAATAAAGAGATATTTGGGGATTGAGAATGTTTTCAGTGGCCTTTAAATCAATGTACTGTGCTATAAGCTTAATTCCGCTTTTCATCATTACTTTGTTCTCATCTGGTAAAGAGATTCTATTTTAAAAGCAATGAAAACCACAGAATGCTATATTTTAACATTCTGATATCAAATTTTTTTCCGAAATCACAGGAGCACTAGTAGTCCTCTTAGTCATCTTAGATAACTGAAATAATATCATGGTTAGCAATGAATTCACTGTTTGGACAGCTGCTCATCATGAATCATTCAGTCTGTCACTAAAGAGTTCTTGCGCGGGTATTTACCTGTAATATGATTTCTCGAGAACTCGAAGTAAACTTTGAAGTGGAGAGAGATTTCCATTTTCACATATCCCTTGTTTATAGATAGTTCACATAGTCTATTGTAGTATCAAGTCATTGTGTATCCTAGCTCTCAATGGTGGAAAAAGGTCACTGCTTCATGTTCATTTATTTTCCTTCCTGACAGATGGTCATGCAACTCCTGTGTAAACACTTCCAGAGACAGAGAATTTACTGTTTTTCAGGGCAACATAAAATTATGAATTTCTTCCATATAATGAGGAGAAATCTTTCTCTCTAAAACTTTCTCACAGTGGTCATAGAATACGGAATGTCAAGTATCCTTAATAATAGAAATAATGTTGAGCCCATAAAGACAGTATTTATCAGTAAACCTCAACTGGGGGTAAGAGAGATGGTAAGATGAAAAGAAACATCAGGAAATAGCTGTTTAAAAGAAAAGTCCACTTCCTTTCCCCAAGAGATTTTGATATGCTAAATATGTGTGTGAGTGGGAACGGGGTAGAGAGTATGGTACCTGTAATTAGATTTTGAAAAGTTCCCCAGGTGATTCTGATATACAGCTCCTCACATAAAAAACTCAGATATAACTTGGATCTTGGTTGATTTGCATTTGTTTGAATAGACACTCCTGCCTGAAGATTAGTGTGAAGGGGCTAAATCTACAAGAAGAACAATTTGAATATTTATGGGAGAGACTAGGAAGCCATGGGAAAGGCTTCATGAATTAGAAACAAGAAATAATGACCTAAAATACTACCCAAGAAAGTAAAATTTTCAAATCAGAATACTCAGGGAACAAGAAGATCAAGTGTAGGAGAAATTTGTAGCCTTGCATGCTGAATCTATTCCTCCTTCTGGTAATAACACTCTTTCCTCCCCTAACCCAGCGGTGGACAGTTCTGGTATGACTGTTAATCAAAGTTCCTAGCCCTCCCCCAGCCCTACCCTGGGCATATCCATCACTTCGTACTTCCTAGAGTCTTGGAGAAGCACTCGTTCCTGCCTATCTGAGCCTCCTTCATTCATTTTGACTTTGATTACATGCACTACCTTGTGTGAACCAACAAAATCTTCCTTTCTTTGTTTAAATAAGCCAAAGTCACTATCTTCTACTTGTATACAAAGAACCCTAACTCATGCTTAGTTCTAAACCAGAAACTTACACACCAAGAACATATTCATTTCAGATAATTACTTTCAGCAAAGTTAAACCTGGTAATGTAGAACCATATTCATTTAAGAGGAAGACATTGTCTAATCAAGTTGCTGCCTCTGGTTTTATTTAGGCAATCTGAGTGTCATAGTGTCAGGGGCAAATGCAGAGAAGGAGGCATGCATTTCATTTCTGACACACATAGATAAATGTGTCTATATTCATCTTCCTTTGAAACGCTAACCCTGCAATGGCTGTTAGAACATTTTACATACCAGGTATAGAAGAAAATAATTTGCTCTTGAATTTATCCTTTTGCTAGCTGTTCATTTGGTCTAAAAGCCATCATCCCTCAAATCTCCTTTCAAAATCATACCTCTACCTCAAGGCCTACTTCAAACACTTTATCCTCCACAAACCCTTATCAGATACTAGAATCAGAGTTCATACCTCTACTTCCCACCCTCCCACAATTACACTTATATATCTGTCACAAGGTGAGCTTCTTAAATAAAAAGCCAACGGCTTACTTATGCTTTTTTTTTTTTTTAATTTTCCATCAAGCAATATACCCAGAAGATAGTAAGCATTCAATCCCTGTAAATAAAACCATCTTTGTCTATCTGGAAACTGAATCATCGTGGATAAAAACAAGTTTCTCTTCTCTCTGAAATAAACAGATTTCAATGACGTGTATATTTTAGGGTCTTTAATATAACTTCATAGGGAGCTGTGTCCTTCATCTACCCCTTCCTCATAAAAATGTTCCTAATTATCTACTATATGACCATCATTATTTTAGGTTACAGAGGAAGAACAACTGAGAGAGAGCTCTTGGGTTATTAAACTGAATTGCCCTGAGTTGATTTTGATTGACTGTGGATGTTCACCGGGAATAGTAAAATCAGAAAAAATGTGTAGCAAAGATACAAATCAACACAGGCAAGTTTTGAGTGAAGATGCAGGCACAATCTAGCTGAAATTAGTTATTTATTTTTATTTTGGCATTCACAAAGGAGATTTAGCCTTCTTTCCAAATTTAGAAAGGAATAAATGTTCACAAAACTTGTGAAGGGGCGTGAAGAAGGAAAAGAGGGGTCCATGCCTCTTAGCCATGTTCGGGAATAACATGATTATATTATAAAGCCATTGGACAAATCACCAATAAAAGGAACACTAGGAGTCATAAGGTTGTTAGGAGATACCAAAAGTTGGATTCAATTCTTTGAGTTTGAGTTGCCATTGGGATATCTTAGTTGATATAAGCAATAGGTAGTTAGATGTGTAGCAAGGAGAGGTATACAGTGGGGATACTAATTAAGAAGGTAGGAGCCGATTGGACAGTGCCCATTTTCTCAATCCCATATCCATCCAGTCTTTTTTATTTCACCTTTCAATAATTTCTAAATCATCTACTTCTCTTCCTCTCTAGCCTAGTCAGTTATTATCAGTTTGTTTTTATTCTTGATTCCAGTTTTAGTTTTTATTTGCAACCACTGTGCCTTCTCTGGGAGCCCTGGTGGCGCAGTGGTTAAGAGCTCAGCTGCTAACCAAAAACTTGGCAGTTCAAATCCACCAGCTACTCCTTGAAAACCTTATGGGGCAGTTCTGTTCTATCCCATAGGGTTGCTATGAGTTGAAATCGGCTTGAGGACAATGGGTTTGGTTTTTTTTTATTTGGTTTTGTGCTTTCTCTATATGTTCATCACAGTGCAGCTGAGAGTTTTTCTTTTCCAAATGAAAATTTGATTCCCCCATCCCCATATCATACCTCCACATGACATATGCTTCCCCACAGGGTGCTGCATGTTTCAGCCCAAGACTCATCATTTAAAAAAAAAAACGCATAGGCAGTTACTTTTCTCTCTTTCTTTGCTTTGGCTATATCAATCTACTTTCAGATACCCATGCTGTTCTCTCTAGCCTGGAATGCTCCCTTCTTTCTTCTTCACTGTCATCCTGATACCACTTAAACCCAGTTAAATGCTATTCATCTGGTTTCTGACAAAAAGTAATTACTCGGAAAGTTTTATACCAACACTGCACCCCTCCCCCCCTTCTCCCTACCTCTGAGATCTCCACCTACCTGGATCAGGTTTTTGGTTCAGAGTATGATTCTCAGTTTGCAATTATACATTCACTGGGAGACATTATTTGACTCTTGCTCATCCTCCCCATTTTATATGAGCAAGGGCCTCATCTGTGTTTGCTCATCACCGGACTCTTGGTGTCTAGTTCCCAGGACTTGGTAACCAAGCAGCAAGTAATTCTTCAATGAATGTATAAATGTATGAATGCATGAATCAGTATGTTTAAGAATATATCAACCCCAAAGAGAGAAAGAAAAACAGAATTGGTGGGGAGGAGATACCAGCAGAAATCCAGGACAAGCGAGAGAGAAGAAGGAAATTTCCCTTTCAAATTCATTTGGAATATTTCAACAAAGGCTTCGACAGCTGGGCTTCAAAGAAAAGTAACACGCTTTGCTTCTAGTCTGGTCAACGCATTGGACAAGGTTTGGAGGGTAGCTTCTTTCAAGTTTAACTTTCACTTAATATATTAAATTGGGAACAACTGAATAGCTCTCAATTTAGCTTTTAATTTATTTATTTTTAATCAAATAAAATAACTCTTCAAAGGGCCCGAGCTGGTTCCCCAGTGCTGGTGAGTGTGGCAGATGGAAAGAGGTGCGGTAACTCCTGCAAACAAACCAAGGAGCTGTAGTGTCTCCAGCAGAACATAACATATGCTGTGCTTCCAAGAAAGCCCAGCTCAAAGGCCTGGGACCGAACGTGAGAAGTGAAGGGAGGGGTCTGGTATCTCCCAGCATCCAGGTGATCTCCGGCTCAACAATTCAGACCTTTCGTTTCCCTTGATGACAAAGTGCTGCTCTGCTGCCCCAGTTGTAGCAAGAAATGACCGTGAATTATGAGTTCTGGAGGGTATTTCGCTAATAGAATTGCGCTATAAAAGTGCATAGTAAGGTACAGGGAAACAATTTCATCAAGTAACAACTACTGATTATGCATTTATTATGTGGGCTGGGATCTGCCAGGGAAATCAAAGAAGCCAAAGACACTGGAAGTGAATCTCAAAAAGCACAATCTATTTAAGAAGACATGAGAACCAGATAATAAAACTGTAGTCTCCAAGTACTACAGGAAGTTGGAGGTAGGTGAATCCCACAGAGGCAACTGCAGTCAGGGGATGTTTCATGGAGACATGTTTTTACCAAGGAACTACATATTGAACTTTGCATCCCAACCTGTCTCCCAAACTTTCTGAATCTGAAATTATGAAATTCTATTTCTGATATTAGTTTTGCTAACATAACCACTTACCTCTCAATCTTTGATTATCCATCTATACAATGAGGAGCAGATTGACTATTTGATTTCTGGGGTCCCTTTCATTTCAATAATTGTTTCATTATTAGTATAAATTTGATAACCAAATTAGACAGGAATGGAGGGGGGCAGGGCTATCAGCCAATTGGTTATTAATTTTAATACAAAATTTCTAAATTTTAGCAAATTAAATATGATTAGGTAATAAAAGAATAATAATAGAGCAAAGGATTTTAGCTTATCTCAGGAATAACCAAAGAGCTCATGATTGGGAAATCTAACAACAAATACATGAAAAGATTCCCAATCTACCTCTTCTTCCATTAAGCAAGAATTGCAACTAAAAGAGGAAAATGACTTTTGTTCGCCAGATTGGTGATAATTGAAAAGTTTTATATTGTCCAATATTACTAAGGCTATGAGGGAAAAGGGGGAAGTTAAATGGCCAGCTTCTCAGAGGGCAATTTAGCCTTATCTATCAACACAAATCAAAATTACGGAAACACTGATGATGTAGTGGTTAAGAGCTACGGCTGCTAACCAAAAGGTAAGTAGTTTGAATTCACCAGGCGCTCCTTAGAAGCTCTATGGGGCAGTTCTACTCTATCCTACAGGGTCACTATAAGTTGGAATCGACTCGATGGCAAAGGGTTTTTTAAATCAAAATTACAAACATGTAAAACTGCAGCAATTCAACTTAATGTAATTTGTCCTTCAGAAATACCCGCATTTTTGAGCAAACGTACAGCCACAAGGAGGTTCACTGCAACTTTATTTGTAAAAAAAAAAAAAAAAAAAAGAAATCTAAATACCTATCAGTGGGGAAGCAATTAAAATATAGAATACTATGATTCTGTAAAATTGGGGGAAAAAAAAGCTTTCCGCTAACACGAAACATCTCAAGTATGTGATATTAAATGAAAAACAGTTTCAGAATGTTTATAAAGTGTCATCCTATTTATATGCAATTATTTATGTAAGATTATGTATAAATGCAAAGTGTAAAAAGCCTACAGTGGTAAATCTCAAATATTAACAGGATAGAAAGGAAGTGGTATTATTAATCTCATGGAAGGAAGCATTCACTTTTAACTATATTTGTATATATTGTCTGTAATTTTTCCATTTTTTTCACTAAATGATTTTCTAACGGAAAAATATGGAGATTGATTTTGATTAAATAGTTCTATACGTGTTGACAAGGAAAGATGCCAATGACAAGTAAAAAAAAATATACCGCATGATCTCATTTACAGAAGATGCTAAATTCGTTTGTGTTTGTATGTGTGTATGTACAAAGGCGTGAAAATGATGTTCACCTGTGGTTATCGCTAAGGCGTGAGAATCAAAAGAGTTTCAACTTTCTTTTTGCATACTTTTTGAAACTTATAGTTTGGATTTTAATAATGAGAATGAATAATTTTTATAATAAAAAGAAAACAATAAAGTGATTTTCATTTTACAGAGAATGAAAACTCCCTACCTATGTGTGAAATTTTAATACCAATGAAGATAACCATATTAATTACCCTTGCTTTACTGCCAAGGCTGATGATCTAGAACCATAAAAAATGAGGTTTCCAGAAAAGACAGGTTATGATGATTAAGTAGAAGAAAAAGTCTGCTAAGTAGAAAATAGTTTTCATTATATGCTGATATATTTAAAATGATGATTCCCATATATGGCTGATAATTTACAATAGGAAAACAAGGTAGTAGTTTTATCTCGTGTTTATTTAATATAACGGCAAATATAAATAAATTAAGGCCCACTGTCACTGACTAAGAGGAGCCCTGGTGGCACAGTAGTTAAGCACTCAGCTGCTAACCAAAAGGTTCGTGGTTCAAACCCACCAGCCACTCTGAGGGAGAAGTATGTGGCAGTCTGCTTCTGTAAAGACTTACAGCCTTGTAAACACTATGGGGCAGTGCTACCATGTCCAATAAGGTCACCATGAGTCCTAATTGACTTGATGACAATGGGTTTGGTTTGGTTTGGTCAATGACTAAATCAGGCCACCCAGGAGTGATGTTAATAACTAATTAGGCTTCAATTTGTCTGCAATTGTAAAGGTATTCTGTGCCGGTGTGTGTGTGTACTTGCATGTCTGTCTGTAGTTGATACAAGGTGATGATTCTCATGACTGAGAAATTATAAAAAATGATCCTACGTTTCTTTATTTTTCTTATCTTACTCATGCCCTCCAACTCTATTCAAATTTGCATCTGAACGTCTTGTTCCTTTCAAATGAGTCATTAAAGATGAAAATATTCATTTGTCTAAGTGGACCTATGTGAATGTTGTTTTGAAAAATAGGCATCAGTATGCTGTGTCAGCATGTGCCACCCCAAAAGAAACAAATGAGATGAAAACAAACATACAGGGCTAAAACAGGTTTGGCGGCTACAATGCTGCTTGCAATAAATTATCTAAAGTACATGTTCTATAGACAAACTTGAGGACTGGGATGTATACCGCTCTAAGGATCCCATTTCACCCAACACATTTCCCTTCTTTTATTTTGAAAGGATAGACAACTTTATATAAATACATATATCCCTTATTGATATGCAATGTAAATCATAACAATAAAACCAGCTAGACAGTTTCTTCAAGGTCTCTCTCTAAATTAAACCATTATTCACCTCAAAACCAACCACTCCAAGGATAGAACCATGTGCTATCTGGCAAGTAAATGTAATATGATAAACAACACTAAATAAAATCCATTCAACTACCAAAGAGGCAAAACATATCTAAATTACAAATTAAAGACAACGTTAAGTGTTGTTCCCTGAACTGGCGTGATCTACATGCAAATCCAATAAATTCTTATTCAGAAGATCAGTGTGTAAAGGGCAGATGTCAAAAAATACTACAATTGGCCTTCATTATCAATGAAAGTGACATCCAATTTCAGAGCAACTTTATGACCACTGACCTGACTGCTGAAGTGGCAGAAACAGAACTGATTTTCTTAAAAAGAGACAAAATGTGCTAAACACAACATATCATTAGTTTTCAGCGACTTAAATTCTGAACCAACATTTTTTGAGCATGTCATTCTATTCATATGCCATCATGGAAACCGAAGGTGTCGCATGCCACAAAGCTAATGGAATTATATCGTGTAAACTTTGCAGGTAAGTATGAGACAGTGAAGATCACCTGATCCCCTAACTAATCAAGATATCCATACCCAGATGCATTTCTTATTTTCATAAAAAAAAAAAAAAAAAAAGGGATTTTCTTAACAGAGTAACAGTTAACATTCATCTGGCAGCCTTGATTTTGGCAGATATCAGAACAAAAGCCTGTGCATTTTTTCCCCCTTCCTTTCAGGCATCCATTTTTAATTAAATTTATTAAAACTTTGAGGGAAATAGGCAACCAAGCTATAAAATTTACTAGACATAGAATCCCAGAGAGAAACCCTTGTCTCTAAGTATAAATGACCCACAGTGAATTTTTTTAAAAAAAGGAAAGAACAGATTTTGTATATGTGAGAAAGTGTGTGTATATATGCGTGTGAAGTGAGAGGGGTAAGAATGTTTGTATATGTTTGTATGAAGGCTACAACAAAATTTGCAAATTAGTATATCATATGATTTCTATGTTCCTTCATTCCTGGGTTCCATGAACTTTGTGAGGATTTTCTGGATGTGTTCTAGATTTAAATTATATCATAAATAGTGGGGTGTAACTTAACCCATTGCTGTGTAGTTGATTCCAACTCATAGTGACCCTACAGGACAGAGTGGAATTGCCCTACAGTGTTCTCAAGGAGCAACTGGTAGATTTGAAATGCAAGCCTTTTGGTTAGCAGCCAAGCTTTTAACCACTACGCCACCAGGGCTGCCACGAAGCGTATAACTGGTTGATGTAATACAGTATGAAAGAAAATCAAAGATTTAGGTCCCTATAACTTTGGCAGGGACATGAGTCATTATAGGTTTAATCTTAAGTATCCCTGGTACGTCTATAGCACACTGAAATGCTTAGTAGGGGCTGTTATTAGAGGGTATAATGATGATAAAGATACCTGCTATATAACCTTGGCAGTGTTTCTTGTCATTACTAACGGTGTCCAATAGCTCTAAAAGCAAGAGGGAGATAGAAGGAGAGTGAGACTTCATTCTACTAACCTTCCACAATTAGAGCAAACCAATATATTAATTCCATTTGCACAAGGTTAAATTTTGAAGTCCTTGAAGACAGAAACTATATACTCCTTAGTCTTACAGTTCTAAGACTTTGTAAGTAAAGGATGTACCTAAAGCCTTGATCTATGTGAATGGCATTAAGCCAGCCTCACAGATAAAATATTATTTATACTGTCTTCTCTACAAATGTTGATTATTGACCTTTTTTACAGACGGATAAAGACAATAGCAATAACACCCACAAATATTTATTATGTATCAGACCTGTATTAGGCACTTAAGGAGAAGATGGTGAAAAAAAGGTTCCCATGCTTCAGGAAATGAAAGATATACATTTAAATACACATTATCAGGAAAGACCAACCACTAGAAAAGGACATTATGCTTGGCAGAGTAGAGGGACAGCAAAAATGAGGGAAACCATCAATGAGATGGATTAACACGACAACCACAACAATGGACTCAAACATACCAACAATCACGAAGATGACACAGGACCCAGCAACATTTCGTTCTGTGATGTGTAAAGTTGCCATGAGTGACAGCTGACTCGAAGGCAACTAACAACGATAACCAAAAAAAAAAGATCTATTTACAGAGTAAATTTAAATGAAAATGCACAATATGATATTACATGAATAGAACATTAAGTGCCTGGGGGGCTTCAGAGTAAGGAACTAATTGAAGAAAGCTTTTAAAAAAATAACCTGGTAATTTTAACAATCTTCAAAATGACAGTTTCTACATAAATGAATTGTCTTTTACACTTTCTGAATAAGCCTATCTTGTGGAAAAAAAAAAAAAAAAGCGCTAATAAACCAAAAACCAAACCAAACCTGTTGCCATCAAGTTGATTCTGACTCATAGTGATCCTACAGGACAGAGTAGAACTGCCCCATAGAGTTTCCAAGGACTGTCTGGTGGATTTGAACTGGTGACCTTTTGGCTATTAGCCATAGCTCTTCGCTACGCTGCCAGGGGTTCCCATGTGCTAACTGTAAACATTAAAATAAAAAAGTTCTTTTTAATAAACATTGAATGGTCCTATGAAAACTCATCAAGTTGCTACAGAAAGAAAAAGTTAAATTGCACATTATTCTATTTTTATCTTTACAATATTCCCTATGTATTTAGCTGTTTCCAATTCGTATCTCAAGCCACATGGAACTGGAATGGAAATTCGAGAAAGCAGGGCTGTGCTGAGGGTGGCTTCATGTCCATCAGCTACACCGCTCCACAGGACTGCCTGAGCCAGGGCTGGATTCTCACCACTGTGGCTTCGAGGCCTTAAATCAGAGCAGCAGGAGTTGGAGGCCATTTTGCATCCTCTATTCCAGTTCTTGACCCTGCTTCAGGAAGCTGGCTCACTTGTGCTGCACCTGGAGCCTTTCAAAACATTGTCGGGCTCAGCCTCTCTGAAGAAAGAATTCTTACAGCCTTCTGGTCTTGCTCCATGTGTGTGGTGTTGTTCAGGAGTCAGGAGCCAGGTTACATCCTTTCTTGGCTTTAGGGGGCAAAGAGGTGGGTTTTCTCACCTGTGAGGGGGTAACATCAATAAGTGCCTCCTTCTTGGGACTAAAAGGAGAGTACAAAGTGCCCTGAATGCATAGTAGTCAGAAACACAGGATGCCAAATTAAAGCCCGGTCCATTTTTCACTGCTGCAGTTACAGTCTTACTTCACCTTCAGCCTCTGGCTGCAGTGGACTCCTCCCACTTCTGGCTGCAAGGCTTTGAAGAGCACACCCCTACCTTGTGTTTTTCCTGTTGGTTAATTAACACTAATGGGCAGCTGTCTTCCCTGCAAAAAGCCACAGCCATGGCTGGATTACTTGAGGGCTAATTACACTGTTTGTCCAGGCACTGCGTTTCTCTTCCTTCCAGCCACTTACCCTTTGGACCCTTACTGCTTATTATCACTTCTACAGGTAGAACAACAAGACAAGACTGTCAGCTGCACCACTCCTTCCATTTCCAAGAAAATGCTTAAATCTAAGAAATCTCATTCTAGGCTTCCTCTGCAGGGGCTTTTACTTCAGCAAAATCCCCCTGTAATCTTGCTTCATAATTTCTGCCCAAATGCTAAATTATATTATTAAGAACTGGTACTCCTTCCTGAAAATGACTTATTTTAAATTTCCTTTTCAGACATCTCTAAGGGTCACAGGCAACTCAAGTGTAATTCTTGATCTCCTCTCTCCTAGCACACTCTATACTGCCTATTTATTTTTATTGGATGTATTTTCCCCTCTTCCTCTAGGGATGGACTTCAAAATCTATTGCTTTCCCTTTTCCCATAACTAGAGTAATGCCAGTGTCTACTACGTTCTCCATTCATCTCCCACACCTACTCCTCGTTTTTCAGTATCACTCCATCATCATCTTTTTTCTTAAATTCAACTCCTCACTGTCCATATAATAAATGTCCACTGCCACAATCACAGCTGCCCCTTCCTGGAATCTCAAGGCACCACAATTGGGCTACCTGTATTGATTTCTGGTCTCTGAACTATGACTTTTTTTTTTCCCTTCCCTCACTGGTTATCCTCTTCACACAATAATTTTTACCTTCTCACTAATTCTTCTAATCTGCCCAATAATTCTAAGATTCCCTCACACTTTTCCCCTCATTTTTGCACGTTTCACATCATTGTCTCGATGGTACATGAAACAACATATAAATAACATGGATTCTTTGCTGTTTGCGTTTTAAAGGTTTTGTCTTTACCTACTTTCTCTTCTGGTGAATAATTCATTTCCTGTTGTTTTGTTAATACAGTCTGTGAGCCAAGGGCTAGTTCTACATCTATATTTAGTCAACTGAATAGAATATTTTGTTAAAATGTAATAAGTGTAGCAGAAATCACTCTTTTGGGAACCATGAAGTACTCAGGGGCAAGACTGAAATGCTGTGGTAGATTAGATAACCAGAGAAAAAATAATTAACTATAATCACTTATCCAGTTAAATATTATGAGTTACAGTCAGTGTTTAACATTGTTTTGAAAAAAAATTATTTCAAGACCTGCATCCTAATAACAGTGGTCATTTTTTAGTAGGTCTAGTAAAGTACCACCCATCTGTCAGTTTGTCATACTGTGGTGGCTGACATGTTGCTAGGATTCTGAATATGTTTCAGTGGAGCTTCCTAAGACAGACTAGGAAAAAAGGCCTGGCAATCTACTTCCAAAAAAAATCAGGCAATTTAAACCCTATGGATTACCACAGAATACTGCCTGATCCAATCATGGGGTCCAAACATGCAGGACCAGGCAGTATTTCATTCTGATGTGAATGAACTTGCCATGAGTGAGCCTACTTGATGGCAACCAACAATGACAAGTAAAGTACTCAGATTTAGCTCTGTCCAGTCAATTGTTGTTAGGTGCTGTTGAGTCCATTCCAATTCACAGCAACCCTAAGTACAACAGAACGAAATACTGCCAGGTCCTGTGCCATCCCCTCAATCGTTAAGTTTGAGCCCATTGTGCAGGTACTGTGTCAATCCATCTGGCTGAGGGTCTTCCTCTTTATCGCTGACACTCCACTTTACCAGGCATGGATGGTGTCCTTCTCCAGAGACTGGTCCCTCCTGACAACATGTCCAAAGTAAGTGAAACAAAGTCTCACCATCCTCCCTTTTAAGGAGCATTCTGGGTATATTCAATATTCTTTACAAACACCGCAATTCAAAACCATCAATTCTTTTTTGGTCTTCCTTACTTATTGTCCAGCTTTTGCATGTATATGAGACAATTGAAAATATCCTGGCTTGGGTCAGATGCACTTAGTCCTCAAAATGACATCTTTGTTTTTTAACACTGTAAAGAAGTATTTGTAGCAGATTTGTCCAATGCAATACATCGTTTGATTTCTAGACTGATGTTTCCATGCGGGTTGATTGTGGATCCAAGTAAAATGAAATCCTTGACAACATCAATCTTTTCTCCATTTATCATGATGTTGCTTATTGGTCCAGTGTGAGGATTTCTGTTTTCTTTATGTTGAGGTGTGATCCATACTGATCTTCATCAGTAAGTGCTTCAAGTCCTCTTTTCTTTCAGGAAACAAGCTTATGTCACCTGCATAGCAAAGGTTGTCAATGAGTCTTCTACCAATCCTGATGCCACATTCTTCTTCATATAGTCCAGCTTCTCAGATCATTTGTTCAGCATACAGATTAAATAAGTATGGTGAAAGAATGCAACCCTGATGCACACCTTTCTTAATTTTAAACCGTAAAGAATCCCCTTGCTCTGTTCAAATGATTGCCTCTTGGTCTATGTACAGGCTCCTCATGAGCACAATTAAGTGTTCTCAAATTTCCATTCTTCACAATGTTATCCATAATTCATTATGATCCACAGTCAAATGCCTTGCACAGTCAATAAAAAATGGGTAAACATCTTTCTGGTATTCTCTGCTTTCAGCCAAGATCCGTCTGACATAAGCAATGATCTCCCTTGCTCCATGTCTTCTTCTGAATCCAGCTTGAATTTTTGGCAGCTTCCTGCCAATGTACTGCAGCAACCACCATAGTTTCCACCCACCAATCCTTCTTCTTCATTTCCAACTTTCACATTCCAACCACCAGTAATTACCAATGCATGTTGATTACATATTACATATTTGATCTTCAGCAAAATTCTACTTGCTGGTGATATTGTTCAATAATTTCTGCATTCTGTTGGATCGACTTTCTTAGGAATGGACACAAATATGAATCTCTTCCAGTTGGTTGGCCAGATAGCTGTCTTCCAAATTTCTTGGCATAGATGAGTGAGTAGCTCCAGCGCTCCATCCATTTGTTGAAACATCTCAATTGGTATTCTATTAATTCCTGGAGCTTTGTTTTCACAGATGCTTTCAACGCATCTTGGACTTCTTTCAATAGCATTGATTCTTGAACATATGCTACCTCCTGAAATGGTCGAACATTGACCAATCCTTTATGATACACTGGCTCTGTGTATTTCTTCCATCTTCTTTGATGCTTCTTGTAATCATTCAATACTTTGCCCATAGAATCCTTAAAAATTGCAACTCAAGGCTTGAATTTTTCTTTAGTTCTTTCAACTTGAAAAATGTAGAGCATGTTCTTCCTTTTTGGTTTTCTAACTCCATGTCTTTGCACATTTCATTATAATGTTTTACTTTATCTTATCAAGCTGCCCTTTGAAGTCTTCTGTTCAGCAATTTTTCTTCATTGATGATTTCTTCCATTCATTTTAGCTACTATGCATTTGAGAACAAGTTACAAAGTCTCTTCTGACATCCACTTTGGTCTTTTCTGTCTTTTTAATTTTTTCTTGCTTTCTTCACATATGATGTTCTTGATGTCTTCCCACAACTCGTCTGGTCTTTGGTCATTAGTGTTCAGATCGTTACATCTACTCTTGAGATGGTCTCCAAATTCAGGTGGGATATACTAAAGTTCGTATTTTGACTGTTGTGGACTTGTCCTAGTTTTCTTCAGCTTCAACTTGAATTTGTTGTTGTTAGTTGTCATCAAGTCGGTTCCATCTCATAGTGACCCCGTGCCCAACAGAATGAAACACTGCCCGGTCCTGCACCATCCTTACAATCGTTGTTATGTTTGAGCTCATTGTTGCAGCCACTGTGTCAATCCACCTCTTTTGAGGGTCTTCCTCTTTTCCGCTGACCCTGCAATCTGCCAAGTATGATGTCTTTCTCCAGGGACTGATCCCTCCTGACAACATGTCCAAAGTATGTAAGATGCAGTCTCTCCATCCTTGCTTCTAAGAAGCATTCTGGTTGTACTTCTTCTAAGACAGATTTGTTCGTTCTTTTGGCAGTCCATGGTATATTCAATATTCTTTGCCAACACCACAATTCAAAGGCGTCAACTCTTCTTCGGTCTTCTTTATTCGTTGTCCAGCTTTCACATGCATATGATGAGACTGAAAATACCATGGCTTGGGTCAGGTGCACCTTAGTCTTCAAGGTGACAACTTTGCTCTTCAACACTTTGAAGAGGTCCTTTGCAGCAGATTTGCCCAATGCAATGAGTCTTTTGATTTCTTGACTGCTGCTTTCATGGCTGTTGATTATGGATCCAAGTAAAATGAAATCCTTGACAACTTCAATCTTTTCTCCGTTTATCATGATGTTGCTCATTGGTCCAGTTGTGAGGATTTTTGTTTTCTTTATGTTGAGGTGTAAACCATACCGAAGGCTGTGGTCTTTGATCTTAATCAGTAAGTGCTTCAAGTCCTCTTCACTTTCAGCAAGCAAGGTTGTGTCATCTGCATAATGCAGGTTGTTAATGAGTCTTCCTCCAATCTTGATGCCCCATTCTTCTTCATACAGTCCAGCTTCTCGGATTATTTGTTCAGCCTATAGATTAAATACATACGGTGAAAGAAACAACCGTGACGCACACCTTTCCTGACTTTAAACCAATCAGTATCCCCTTGTTCTGTCTGAACAACTGCCTCTTGATCTATGTAAAGGTTCCTCATGAGCACAATTAAGTGTTCTGGAATTCCCATTCTTCTCAGTGTTATCTGTAGTTTTGTTATGATCCACACAGTCAAATGCTTTTGCATAATCAATAAAACACAGGTAAACATCCTTCTGGTATTCTCTGCTTTTCAGCCAGGATCCATCTGACTTCAGCAATGATACCCTTGGTTCCACGTCCTCTTCTGAAATCAGCCTGAATTTCTGGCAGTTCCCTGTCAATATACTGCTGCAGCCGTTTTTGATTGATGTTCAGCAGAATTTTGCTTGCGTGTGATATTAATGATATTGTTCTATAATTTCCACATTCGGTTGGATCACCTTTCTTGGGAATAGGCATAAATATGGATCTCTCCCAATCAGTTGGCCAGGAAGCTGTCTTCCATATTTCTTGGCATAGGCAAGTGAGCACCTCCAGCACTGCATCTGTTTGTTGAAACATCTCAATTGACATTCCATCAATTCCTGGAGCCTTGTTTTTCACCAATGCCTTCAGAGCAGCTTGGACTTCTTCCTTCAGTACCATCGGTTCCTGATCATATGCCACCTCTTGAAATGGTTGAATATTGGCTAATTCTTTTTGGTATAATGACTCTGTGTATTCCTTCCATCTTCTTTTGATGCTTCCTGCGTTGTTTAATATTTTCCTCATGGAATCCTTCACTATTGCAACTTGAGGCTTGAATTTTTTCTTCAGTTCTTTCAGCTTAAGAAATGCCGAGTGTGTTCTTCCCTTTTGGTTTTCCATCTCCAGCACTTTGCACATGTCATCATAATACTTTATTTTGTCTTCTTGAGAGGCCCTTTGAAATCTTCTGTTCAGTTCTTTTACTTCATCAATTCTTCCTTTTGCTTTAGCTGCTCGATGCTCAAGAGCAAGTTTCAGAGTCTCCCCTGACATCCACCTTGGTCTTTTCTTTCTTTCCTGTCTTTTCAGTGACCTCTTGCTATCTTCATGGATGATGTCCTTGATGTCATTCCACAACTCATCTGGTCTTCTGTCACTAGCGTTCAATGCGTCAAATCTATTCTTCAGATGCTCTCTAAATTCAGGTGGGATATACTCAAGGTCATATTTTGGCTCTCATGGGCTTGCTCTGGTTTTCTTCAGTTTCAGCTTGAACTTGCATATGAGCAACTGATGGTCTGTTCCACAGTTGGCTCCTGGCCTTGTTCTGACTGATGATATTGAGCTTTTTTCCATCGTCTCTTTCCACAGATGTAGTCAATTTGATTTCTGTGTGTTCCATCTGGCGAGGTCCATGTGTATAGTCGCCGTTTATGTTGGTGAAAGAAGGTATTTGCAATGAAGAAGTAATTGGTCTGGCAAAATTCTATCATTCGATCTCCAGCATTGTTTCTATCACCAAGGCCATATTTTCCACCTACTGATCCTTCTTCTTTGTTTCCAACTTTTGCATTCCAATCGCCAGTAATTATCAATGCTTCTTGACTGCAGGTTCGATCAATTTCAGACTGCAGCAGCTGATAAAAATCTTCTATTTCTTCATCTTTGGCCCTAGTGGTTGGTGCATAAATTTGAATAATAGTCTTATTAACTGGTCTTCCTTGTAGGCATGTGGATATTATCCTATCACTGACAGTGTTGTACTTCAAGACAGATCTTGAAACGTTCTTTTTGACAATGAATGCAACACCATTCCTCTTTGAGTTGTCATTCCCAGCATAGCAGACTATATGATTGTCCGATTCAAAATGGCCAATACCAGTCCATTTCAGCTCACTAATGCCTAGGATATCGATGTTTATGCATTCCATTTCATTTTTCATGATTTTCAATTTTCCTAGATTCATACTTCGTACATTCCAGGTTCTGACTATTAATGGATGTTTGCAGCTGTTTATTCTCATTTTGAGTTGTGCCACATCAGCAAATAAAGCTCCCAAAAGCTTTACTCCATCCACATCATTAAGGTCAACTCTACTTTGAGGAGGCAGCTCTTCCCCAGTCATCTTTTGAGTGCCTTCCAACCTGGGGGGCTCATCTTCCAGCACTGTATCAGACAATGTTCCACTGCTATTCATAAGGTTTTCACTGGCTAATGCTTTTCAGAAGTAGACTACCGGGTCCTTCTTCCTAGTCTGTCTTAGTCTGGAAGCTTAGCTGAAACCTGTCCTCCATGGGTGACCCTGCTGGTATCTGAATACCGGTGGCATAGCTTCCAACATCACAGCAACACACAAGCCCCCACAGTACGACAAACTGACAGACATGTGGGGGAACTTGAATTTACATATGAGCAATCGATGGTCTATTTCGCAGTTGTCCCCTGGACTTGTTCTGACTGATGATATTGATTTTCTCCATCATCTCTCTCCACAGTTGTAGTTGATTTGATTTCTGTGTTTTCCATCCAGTGAGGTCCACATGTATAGTTGCTGTTTAAGTTGTTGAAAAAAGGTATTTAAAATGAAGAAGTCTTTGGTCTTGCAAAATTCTACCACGTTATCTCCAGTGTCTTTTCTATCACTATGACCATGGTTTCCACCTACCAGTCCTCCATTTCCAGCTTCCACATTCCAATCACCAGTAATTATCAATGCATGTTGATTACATATTTGATCAATTTCTGACTGCAGAAGTTGGTAAAAATCTTCAATTTCCTCATCTTTGGCCTTAGTAGTTGATGCATAAATTTTAATAATTGTCATATTAACTGGTCTTCACTGTAGACTTATGGTATTATCTTATCACTGACAACAGTGTACTTCAGGATATATCTTGAAACGTTCTTTTTGACGATGAACACAACAGCATTTCTCTTCAATTTGTCATTCCTGGCATAATAGACTATATGATTGTCTGATTCCAAATGGCCAATACCAGTTCAATTCAGCTCACTGATGCCTAGGATAGTGATCTTTATGCATTCCATTTCTTCTTTGATGACTTCCAATTTTCCTAGATACCTACTTTGGACATTCCATGTTCTGATTATTAATGGATCTTTGTAGCTGTTTTTCTTATTTTGAGTTGCGCCACATCAGTAAATGAAGGTCCCCAGAGCTTAACTTCATCCATGTCATTAAGGTTGACTCACATTGAGGAGACAGCTCTTCCTCAGTTGTATTTTGAATGCCTTCCAACCTGAGGGGCTCATCTTCCGGCACTATATCAGACAATGTTCCACTACTATTCATAAGGTTTTCACTGGTCATTTTTTTCATAAGTAGATTTCCAGGTCCTTCTTCTCAGTCTGGAAGCTCCACTGAAACTTTTCTACCAAGGGTGACCCTGCTGGTGTGATAGATACTGTCTGTCACCAGTATCTGAAATACTGGTGACAAAGCTTCCAGTAGCACAGCAACATGCAGGCCACCACAGTAAGACAAACTGACAGATATGTGGTGGGACTAGTCAATAGGTACAAATAAAGTAGAGGTTGCTCTGTGAATATATGAGCCATCATGATTTGAAAAAAGAAATTGTAGTTTGGACGTTGAATTATCTCTCTTCTATTATCCTGTATTTTACTTAGAACATTTGCCATGAAGATGACTGATCTCAAAGGTCTCATTATCAGCCTAAAGCAGTGCTCTCAAATATGTCAGACTAGTGGTAACACATTGTGTACCTTAGAATATGACTCAATAATATAAGTTCAAATTCTTCGAATTCTTCACTCTCAAAATCTCAGGAAAAATAAAGCTTTAAGTATATATTTAGATATCACTATGTATACACTCTGCTTTGGGAGTTTATAGCCTGCTTAAAAAGATACAATCTATAACCAGAATCATTCTAACACCATGTGCCATATTATAGTTAAATAAATATGTATATGAAAGTAAAAATGAGCTTAATAAATTTACCATGTCAAATTTTCAACTTCATATATGTCACTTTTGATTCATCATTGTAGTCATGTAAAATCCCTGGATGATTCAAAGGCATTCCTTTTCTCCAATTTTCTATCATGCTATGCATGAACTCTTAGCATATGCGTATATATATATAGGTATAGATATAGATAGCTATGTATATAAAAACTTTAAATATTCAAAAATCAGATGATTTTAAAAGAAATGCACACTTGGTATAAAAAGTTTGAAAAACCAAACTTAAATATAAAAGAGTGAAGACTAATTATCAGTATGACTAGATTGACTCATTCAATGCCAAGGGGCACCCACAATAAATGACATGCTGACCCACTGACACAAAGACCCAGCCCTTTTGCTCATTTTGTGACAATTCTCAAAGGCCATTCCAGGTCCAGAGCCTCCAACAGATTAGCTGATACGTCAACTTAAAACCACATGGCAAGTTAGTTCCTCTCTCTATCCAATCCTGCTTTCCTGCCTTATGGGTTTATTTCCCCAAGATCACTTCCCAACAAACCTCTGCATACAATTGTCTGTATCAGCTTTGATTTCCAGGGTAGCCAACTTAAGAAAACCATATCATGTAGAAAATAAATACTTAATTTCTCTGCTTCCATTATTGCTAGGCTTGACCATGAGCCAATGAAATTGGGCAAAATTTCTGATGAAAGACATTTTCATCTTCATTCATGGTCAAGATTCATTAGGAGATATTTCTTTGACTTTTTCCCTTTTGCTTTCCTCCCATCTTGGGTGTAGACTAGATACCTGAAAGGCAGCAGTCATTTTAAGATCATAAAAGGGAAATTTAACATACCAAGGGCTCAAAAATACACCAGATTACTGAGCAAATAAACTTATGCCAGCAATCATCAATGCTTAAACTTTTTGTTGTGTGAAAAAAACAAAATAAACCAACAAAAGCCTTTTAACGTGTTACTTGCAACCAAATGCAATTCCTAACTGCTATAATTAAGTGATTATCTAGAGATATATGTAGGTATGTATATATGCAAAAGGAGCCCTGGTTAAGCACTTGGCTGCTAATGAAAAGGTTGGTGGTTTGAACCCACCCAGGGGCTCCACAGGAGGAAGGACCTGGCGATCTTCGCCTGTAAAGATTGTAGCCTAGAAAACTCTATGGGGTGGCTCTACTCTGTCACATGGGGTTGCTATGAGTTGAAATTGACTCAATGGCACCTAACAACAATAACAACATACAGTGCGCAATAGAATATTATTTATAAAGCAAAAATTGGAACTGTTGCATAAGTGATAAACTGTGGCTCTTCCTTAAGAAGGTAAAATTAAAATAATGCCTCTGAATAATAATTTAATGTTGTTGAGACATACTCTTGAAGCCACATCAAGTTTAAAGATATAAACACTACTACACCCATACAGGAGTCCCTCAGTGGAACTATTGGTTAAGCAGTTGACTACTAACCAAAAGATAGGCAGTTCAAACCCACCCCAAGATGCCATGGAAGAACGACCTGGTGATTTACTTCCAAAAGGTGACAGCCCTAAAAATCCTATGAACTACAGTTCTATTCTGCAAACATGGAGTCACCATGAGTCAAATCAACTTGATGGCAACTGGTAAACTGGTGAAAAAAAAAAAAAAGCATACACACGTGCGTATATTTGATGAAGCCACCAATCTTGTGAAGAGTCTTTACAGAAAAAGAACCTTGCTTGTTGTGACATATTATATTTTCTAAAGATGGACGAACACACTAGTGGGTATGTGGTGTATGTATGTGTGTGTGTGTGTGTGTGTGTGTGTGTGTGTATGCCTACATGCTCTTCTAACAATGGATCTGACAATCTTTCGGAAAGGTGTGCAGTCTACTTCCCTTCACCTTGAATCTAAGCAAGAGCTTGTGATGGCTCCTGAGCCTCAGAGACCATGATCCTTGTCAACGATTACTATTGCTTTAAGCCATGAAATTCTGAGATAATTTGTTATGCTCCATTAAATAACAGGAACACCTGTGGTTTATCTTAGTTATTATCTGATATTGCAAAATACAGATTTTTTCTAAGCTGAAAACTGCACATAAGTTGATGGCTTTAACTGAAACATACTTAACCCATTTCTCTTTTTCTTTGTGATGAAAACTGAGAAAAATACGTTAATATTAGTTTGGTGGTGGAACTCCAGGACCCTCGCCCTAGCCTCATTAATTGTCCCAGTAGTTGTAATGGCATTTGGCAAAATAATTATGGTCAGCATTATTGTTACTTTGTTAAAACTGCTTTAACTTGTGTGCCAAATATGTTATTTCTTCTAACCAACAGGTTTCTCATTTCTTGCAGGGACTCTGTAAACAACAACGACAACAAAACTTTAGTAGAGAATATCTGGAATCATGAGTAAAACTGCAAAAATGACAATTCCAGGCAAACATTTATCAATACAGTATATACCTGAGCCTGTTGCTTACTTCTGTGAAAAAGCACGTTAGTACGTAAATGGGCAACAGAAATCTCACTCTTCAATGCCATTGAAATACAGATAAAATTCAACCAAGGTCAAGAGTGCAGCTTATTTCTAGATGTTCTTTGGGTCAGTCTCATCAATCCTCTAACTTCCCACATGTAATTTAAACTGGCACAACCTGAGATAATAGGTAATGGAATTTCTCATTTTCTTCCGAAAATTCTGCAATATAAACAGTGATAGTGCTTTAAACCACATACGTATACACACACACACACACACACACACACAGAAATCAAATCTTACACTCCCTCTACCCAGAAAATATGACTAGGTCATTTAAGAAATACTTGAATCTATTCACAGAAAATCAGCAGGTCAGGTAGAAAATTCCTCACCCTACACATAGGTTGTACAGAATGTTGCAGGGTCTGAATTGCTGCCAAGGTATCTGGCATTGGCTTATCTCCACTTTTCAATTTGCTACAATGCACTTAACCTACCACTGTTATTCAGTGTACTATAACTGTAATACAAGCGTCTCTGTGTTTACCTGAGCTCAACTATTCCCTTGGCTAGAAATGTTTCCAAACAGGGTGATAAATATAAATGCCTGCCATTTTCAAAAACACATATAATAAACATTCTTGAAGTACTCTGAAAGCCTACAGTTCACAATAAGCTTTTGTGTACACAGATTAGAGGATAAACTACAAGAAAAACTTTATTAACACACCATTAAGTACTTGATTTACTACTCTGCACTGCCATCCTTCCAGATTTTCTTCTTTTACGTGAAAAAGTCAATATCTCAGCTGCTGAAGGCCCTGCTTCAGACTCCCAGGGGTATACCCAGAAAAGTTCTAGTGATTATTTATGGAAGCACCTGTGCATAGACCCAACTCATTAAGCAATCATAAACCAAAACCCACTGCCATCATTGTGACCCCGTAGGACAGAATAGAACAGCCACATAGGGCTTCCAAAGGTGTAATCTCTATGACAGCAGACTGCCACATCTTTCTCTCTCAGAGAGGCTGGTGGATTCAAATTGCTGACCTTTCGGTTAACAGCAGAGTGCTTAACCACTGTGCCACCAGGACCCCTTTTTAAGCAGTCATAGAGACCAGTGAAAAGACCTTTCAAGTCTTTCATGTAAAGAAAAGATTCTCTGTCCCTCTATCTCTATTTCCACCCTCCCCATAAATGTAAATGTGGAGAGATCAGATGATAATTAATCTAAACCATAGTTGTTCCAGATAGGAAATGGAGAATAATAAATCACCGCCAAATTTAGTGACTTAAAACAATAATAATCATATAATTTGCAAGATAAGCTTATAAATGTCTTACCTCTAGCAATTAGCCGTCCACTTTCTTCTCACTGGCCATATATTTCTCCAACTACATTTTATTTCCCAGTAGAATGCCTTTTCTTCCTTTAATGCTAGGCTGATCTGAATGCAATGTCTGGATTCAGACATATCAGCTTTGCCCTTAGATAACTGAAGATCTCCTTTGTGACAGGCAGCATGTTAATGTATTTTAAATCATCATTCCCTAACTAAATATACCCTCTGTTAACACGTAGTTTGGCACTTGTAAGTTTTGTACACATAGCTATATTTGCATCATATGTCATAAATAGGAGTCTGTTTATTGGCAGATCCTTAATTTGAGTCCAGCTGATATCATTATTACCAAAACATTTAGATGGAATGAGTATCTAATCTAAACATTAACTGTCTTTTTATAACAAGTTGACATTTTTATGTGTGTATTCACGAGGGACACTGATCTCTAGTTTTCTTTTTTTTAGTAGTGTCTGTGTTTTGTTTTGATATCAGGAATATTGGCTTTATAAAATGCATTGGGAAGAGCTCCATCCTTTTTCACTTTCTGAAAGAGATTCTGTAAAATCTCTTTTCTGTTTCTTCTTTAAACACTTAGTAGAATTCTCTAGTAAAATTGTCCAGACTTGGAAATTTTTTTTAGAGCTTTATAATTATAAATTCCACTTAAAAAAAATCATGGTTATAGGGTTAGTCAGATTGTTTATTTCATCTTGGTTGATTTTTGTAGTTTTTGGTTTTCAAGGAGTTTGTACATTTCTTTTAGTTGTCAAATTTATGGGGGTAAACTGGTTCATAGTATTCCCTTTTTACCTTTTTATGGTTGCAGAATCTAGTGATGGTGATTTGTGTCTTCTTCCTTTTTGATTTTGTCCTTCTTACTGGAAGTTTATCAGTTTTATTGGTAAAGAAATAAGGTTTTGAAGACCACTTAATGACAGCAGAAATGTTCATGATGTAATTTTGAGTGAAGAAATCTGGATGCCTGCATATTAGCATGCTCATGTATATATGTTTTTGTCTTTCCCAATGTGTGCATATTCCAGTTTGGTTTCTGGGCCATTTGCCACCATTAAAAATGGAAGTAGTAGACAACAATTTTCTGTGAGTTCTGTTGTTTAATTTTACAAAAGTCCTACTCTAGGATTACTGTTCTCAAACTTCAGTATGCATCAGAATCACCTGGAACACTTGTTTAACACAGATTGCTAGACTCCATTACCAGAGTTTCCCATTTAGCAGGTCTGGGATAGGGCCTGAGGATTTGCATTTTATATATTAAAAAAAAAGAGAAAATTTCAGGTAAAACTGATGTTACTGTTCTAAGGAACACATTGGAATCATTCCGGAATAAGACTCCCATTTTTAATATTTTGGTGAAAAACTTATTAATAAAATCCCTGCCAAGAAGAAGCCTGGAATTACCTCAAAGGACAATTAAATTCTGTGCAGGAATTTAAAGAACTTTCAGTCCTAGGTAGCAATGCCATGGATTCTCCTAATTAAGATGGAAGGAGTATGTAAGAACTGAAGAGCTGGTTACATTGATAATATTCATGAAAGGATTTGGCTTTCTGGAATAAGGCTTTAATGCTAAAATCATTAGCTTCTGACTAAGGATGAAAGGTATCTCATGTGGACTGAAAAATTGACTTTGCCTAAATAGTATGTGATTTGATCTGGACGATTATAAATTGAAATTGGAGAAGGAAACATGGCCTAACAGAACAAAACCAGATAATGTTATGGCATTGAAAGCTGACTAATTCAGAATAAAACAACTAATTGATATGAGAAAATATCTGAATATGTATTTAAACTGTACATATGACCACTTATATCTATATACCAAAGCACAACTGATGAGTTAGTAACAAATAAAAAAAGAGATTATAGCAAAAAAAGTTAAATTTAACTATACAATATATCACAGAGTCTTGTTGGAATGAAACCAATAACTCGAATGCAGCAATGGAAGGTTTGACTTTGTTATAAAAGTGCTAATTTTTTTTTTTTGGGGGGGGTAGAAAGAATTGTCAGTAACCATATGTAACTGTACAGAAAAACACACCCCATGGGTTTATAGTGTACTAAAGCCATATAAATAAAGATAAAAAGAGACAGGTAAAAAAGTGATCTTACTGGAGTGTACTCTAAACTGCCAAGCAAAAATGAGGAAAGGGATGTAGCTTTCCTGAGAGAGACTTCACAACTAGACCAAAGCAGTGGATGGTAGTCACCTGAGTTTCAGTCATTCACTTGCTGGGACTCCCATTACATAAAGCATTCTTGACAATTCTTGCTCAGATGGAAGAAGCAGTAAACAAAATGTGTTTTTTCTAGTCTTAGGCTAACAATCAGAACAATTTGTGATTAAAGTAATGAATATGCTAGACAAAGTTGCCTTATTACCACAGAGCTTGTAACAGCCCCAATTTGAAAATGTTAGGTTCTAAGAAGTTCGGAGAAAGGTAGGCATAATTTCACGGCCTCAAATTCTGTAAGGGATAATGGTTCAAAAGAGTTCAAAGACTCTCTCTAGCCCTCAAAAAGAAAAAGGATTTCTGTGATTTTAAGGAAAAAAAATTTAAATGATGTGGCTACACCAGCTTTCATGAGAAATTTGTATATGAAAAGAACAAAACTGAGATAAAAGTGTCTGGATGTGTTCAATTAATGTTTTGGAAATAAATGAACAGATAGTAAAAAAAAAAAAAACCATAGATAAAGATGTAAAAGTTACATATACTTATAGCCAGAAAGGAAACCCTAGTGGCATAGTCGTTAAGTGCTACAGCTGCTAACCAAAGGGTTGGCAGTTCGAATCCGCCAGGTGCTCCTTTGAAACTCTATGGGGCAGTTCTACTCTGTCCTATAGGATCCCTATGAGTTGGAATCGACTCGACGGCACTGGGTTTGGGTTTTTGTTTTTTGTTTTTTTTTCAGCAGAAATTTCTTTTTTTAATTAATTTTTATTAAGCTTCAAGTGAACATTTACCATTCCAATCAGTCTGTCACATGTAGGTTTACATACATCTTACTCCCTTCTCCCACTTGCTCTCCCCCTATTGAGTCAGCCCTTTCAGTCTCTCGTTTCATGCCAATTTTGCCATCTTCCCTCTCTCTCTATCTTCCCATCCCCCCTCCAGTCAAGAGTTGCCAACACACTCTCCAGTGTCCACCTGATTTAATTAGCTCACACTTCATCAGCATCTCTCTCTCCCACTGAGCAGTCCTTTTCATGCCTGATGAGTTGTCTTCGGGGATGGTTCCTGTCCTGTGCCATCAGAAGTTCTGGGGAGCACTGCCTCTGGGATTCCTCTAGTCGCAGTCATACCATTAGGTATGGTCTTTTCATGAGAATTTGGGGTCTGTATCCCATTGGTCTCCTGCTCCCTCAGGAGTTGTCTGCTGTGCTCCCTGACAGGGCAGACATCGATTGTGGCCAGGCACCAACTAGTTCTTCTGGTCTCAGGATAATGTAGGTCTCTGGTTCATGTGGCCCTTTCTGTCTCTTGGGTTCTTAGTCGTCATGTGACCTTGGTGTTTTTCCTTTGCCTTTGCTCCAGGTGGGTTGAGACCAATTGATGTATCTTAGATGGCCGCTTGTTGGCATTTAGGACCCCAGGCGCCACAATTCAAAGTGGGATGCAGAATGTTTTCATAATAGAATTATTTTGCCCATTGACTTAGAAGTCTCCTCAAACCAAGTTCCCCAGACCCCAGCCCCTGCTCCGCTGACCTTTGAAGCTTTCATTTTATCCCTGAAACCTCTTTGCTTTTAGTCCAGTCCAATTAGGCTGACCTTCCTTGTATTGAGTGTTGTCTTTCCCTTCACCCAAAGCAGTTCTTATCTACTGATTGATCAATAAAAAGCCCTCTCCCTCCCTCCCTCCCTCCCCCCTTTGTAACCACATAAGTATGTGTTCTTCTCCGTTTTTTCTATTTCTCAAGATCTTATAATAGTGGTCTTATACAATATTTGTCCTTTTGCAACTGACTCATTTCGCTCAGCATAATACCTTCCAGATTCCTCCATGTTATGAAATGTTTCAGAGATTCGTCACTGTTCTTTATCGATGCGTAGTATTCCATTGTGTGAATATACCATAATTTATTTACCCATTCATCCGTTGACGGACATCTTGGTTGCTTCCAGCTTTTTGTTATTGTAAACAGAGCTGCAGTAAACATGGGTGTGCATATATCTGTTTGTGTGAAGGCTCTTGTATCTTTAGGGTATATTCCGAGGAGTGGGATTTCTGGGTTGTATGGTAGTTGTATTTCTAACTGTTTAAGATAACGCCAGATGGATTTCCAAAGTGGTTGTACCATTTTACAATCCCACCAGCAGTGTATGAGAGTTCCAATCTCTCCGCAGCCTCTCCAACATTTATTATTTTGTGTTTTTTGGATTAATGCCAGTCTACTTGGTGTAAGATGGAATCTCATCGTAGTTTTAATTCGCATTTCTCTAATGGCTAATGATCGAGAGCATTTTCTCATGTATCTGTTGGCTGCCTGAATATCTTCTTTAGTGAAATGTGTGTTCATATCCTTTGCCCACTTCTTGATTGGGTTGTTTGTCTTTTTGTGGTTGAGTTTTGACAGAATCATGTAGATTTTAGAGATCAGGTGCTGGTCTGAGATGTCATAGCTGAATATTCTTTCCCAGTCTCTAGGTGGTCTTTTTACTCTTTTGGTGAAGTCTTTAGATGAGCATAGGTGTTTGATTTTTAGGAGCTCCCAGTTATCGGGTTTCTCTTCATCATTTTTGGTAATGTTTTGTATTCTGTTTAAGCCCTGTATTAGGGCTCCTAGGGTTATCCCTAATTTTTCTTCCATGATCTTTATCGTTTTAGTCTTTATGTTTAGGTCTTTGATCCACTTGGAGTTAGTTTCTGTGCATGGTGTGAGGTATGGGTCCTGTTTCATTCTTTTGCAAATGGATATCCAGGTATGCCAGCACCATTTGTTAAAAAGACTATCATTTCCCCAATTTACTGACACTGGTCCTTTGTCAAATATCAGCTGCTCATACGTGGATGGATTTATATCTGGGTTCTCAATTCTGTTCCATTGGTCTATGTGCCTGTTGTTGTACCAGTACCAGGCTGTTTTGACTACTGTGGCTGTATAATAGGTTCTGAAATCAGGTAGAGTGAGGCCTCCCACTTTCTTCTGCTTTTTCAGTAATGCTTTGCTTATCCGGGGCTTCTTTCCCTTCCATATGAAATTAGTGATTTGTTTCTCTATCCCCTTAAAATATGACATTGGTATTTGGATTGGAAGTGCGTTATATGTATAGACGGCTTTTGGTAGCATAGACATTTTTACTATGTTAAGTCTTCCTATCCATGAGCAGGGTATGTTTTTCCACTTAAGTATGTCCTTTTGAATTTCTTGTAGCAGAGTTTAAGAGTTTTGTTTGTATAGGTCTTTTACATCCTCGGTAAGATTTATTCCTAAGTATTTTATCTTCTTGGGGGCTACTGTGAATGGTATTGATTTGGTTATTTCCTCTTCGGTGTTCTTTTTGTTGATGTAGAGGAATCCAAGTGATTTTTGTATGTTTATTTTATAACCTGAGACTCTGCCAAACTCTTCTATTAGTTTCAGTAGTTTTCTGGAGGATTCCTTAGGGTTTTCCATGTATACGATCATGTCATCTGCAAATAGTGATAGCTTTACTTTCTCCTTACCAATCTGGATACCCTTTATTTCTTTGTCTAGTCTAATTGCCCTGGCTAGGACTTCAAGTACGATGTTGAATAAGAGCGGTGATAAAGGGCATCCTTGTCTGGTTCCTGTTCTCAAGGGAAATGCTTTCAGGTTCTCTCCATTTAGAGTGATATTGGCTGTTGGCTTTGCATAGATGCCCTTTATTATGTTGAGGAATTTTCCTTCAATTCCTATTTTGGTAAGAGTTTTTATCATAAATGGGTGTTGAACTTTGTCAGATGCTTTTTCTGCATCTATTGATAAGATCATGTGGTTTTTATCTTTTGTTTTATTTATGTGATGGATTACATTAATGGTTTTTCTGATATTAAACCAGCCTTGCATACCTGGTATAAATCCCACTTGATCAGGACGAATTATTTTTTTGATGTGTTGTTGGATTCTATTGGCTAGAATTTTGTTGAGGATTTTTGCATTGTCAGATGCTTTTTCTGCATCTATTGATAAGATCATGTGGTTTTTATCTTTTGTTTTATTTATGTGATGGATTACATTAATGGTTTTTCTGATATTAAACCAGCCTTGCATACCTGGTATAAATCCCACTTGATCAGGACGAATTATTTTTTTGATGTGTTGTTGGATTCTATTGGCTAGAATTTTGTTGAGGATTTTTGCATCTATGTTCATGAGGGATATAGGTCTAAAATTTTCTTTTTTTGTAATGTCTTTACCTGGTTTTGGTATCAGGGAGATGGTAGCTTCATAGAATGAGTTGGGTAGTATTCCGTCTTTTTCTATGCTTTGAAATACCTTCAATAGTAATGGTGTTAAGTCTTCTCTGAAGGTTTGGTAGAACTCTGCAGTGAAGCCATCCGGGCCAGGACTTTTTTTTGTTGGAAGTTTTTTGATTACCGTTTCAATCTCTTTTTTTGTTATGGGTCTATTTAGTTGTTCTACTTCTGAATGTGTTAGTTTAGGTAGGTAGTATTGTTCCAAGAATTTATCCATTTCTTCTAGGTTTTCAAATTTGTTAGAGTACAATTTTTCGTAGTAATCTGAAATGATTCTTTTAAGTTCATTTGGCTCTGTTGTGATGTGGTCCTTCTCGTTTCTTATTCGGGTTATTTGTTTCCTTTCCTGTTTTTCTTTAGTCAGTCTAGCCAATGGTTTATCAATTTTGTTAATTTTTTCAAAGAACCAGTTTTTGGCTTTGTTAATTCTTTCAATTGTTTTTCTGTTCTTTTTTTTTAATTCATTTAGTTCAGCTCTAATTTTTATTATTTGTTTTCTTCTGGTGGCTGATGGGTTCTTTTGTTGCTCACTTTCTATTTGTTCAAGTTGTCGGGACAGTTCTCTGATTTTGGCTCTTTCTTCTTTTTGTATGTGTGCATTTATTGATATAAATTGGCCTCTGAGCACTGCTTTTGCTGTGTCCCAGAGGTTTTGATAGGAAGTATTTTCATTCTCATTGCTTTCTAAGAATTTCCTTATTCCCTCCTTGATGTCTTCTATAACCCAGTCTTTTTTCAGGAGGGTATTGTTCAGTTTCCAAGTATTTGATTTCTTTTCCCTAGTTTTTCTGTTATTGATTTCTAGCTTCATTGCCTTGTGGTCTGAGAAGATGCTTTGTAATATTTTGATGTTTTGGATTCTGCAAAGATTTGTTTTATGACCTAATATGTGGTCTATTCTAGAGAATGTTCCATGCGCACTAGAAAAAAAAGTATGTTTTGCAGCAGTTGGGTGGAGAGTTCTGTATAAGTCTATGAGGTGAAGTTGGTTGGTTGTTGTAAGTAGGTCTTCCGTGTCTCTATTGAGCTTCTTACTGGATGTCCTGTCCTTCTCCGAAAGTGGTGTGTTGAAGTCTCCTACTATAAATGTGGAGGTGTCTATCTCACTTTTCAATTCTGTTAAAATTTGATTTATGTATCTTGCAGCCCTGTCATTAGGTGCGTAAATATTTAATATGGTTATGTCTTCCTGATCAATTGTCCCTTTTATCATTATATAGTGTCCTTCTTTATCCTTTGTGGTGGATTTAAGTCTAAAATCTATTTTGTCAGAAATTAATATTGCGACTCCTCTTCTTTTTTGCTTATTGTTTACTTGATATATTTTTTTCCATCCTTTGAGTTTTAGTTTGTTTGTGTCTCTAAGTCTAAGGTGTGTCTCTTGTAGGCAGCATATAGATGGATCGTGTTTCTTTATCCAGTCCGTGACTCTCTGTCTCTTTATTGGTGCATTTAGTCCATTTACATTCAGTGTAATTATAGATAAATAAGTTTTTAGTGCTGTTATTTTGATGCCTTTTCATGTGTGTTCTTGGCCATTTCATTTTTCCACATGCTTTTTTGTGCTGAGATGTTTTTCTTAGTAGATTGTGAGATCCTCATTTTCATAATGTTTAACTTTGTGTTTGTTGAGTCGTTACGTTTTTCTTGGCTTTTTTCTTGAGTTATGGAATTGATGTTCCTTTTTGTGGTTACCTTATTATTTACCCATATTTTTCTAAGTAAAAACCTAACTTGTATCCTTCTATATCGCCTTTTATCACTCTCCATCTGGCAGGTCAATGCGTCCTATATTTAGTCCCTCTTTTTGATTATTGTGATCATTTATCTATTGATTTCCATGATTTCCTGTTGTGTGTATTATTTTGTTTATTTATTTATTTTTTAGAATTAGTCTTAATTTGTTTGTTTTTGTGCTTTCCCTATTTGAGTTGCATTGATATCAGGGCGTTCTGTTTTGTGAACTTGTATTGTGCTGGTACCTGATATTATTGGTCATCAGGCCAAACAATCTCCTTTAGCATTTCTTGCAGTCTTGGTTTAGTTTTTGCAAATTCTCTAAACTTGTGTTTATCTGTAAATATCTTAATTTCTCCTTCATATTTCAGAGAGAGTTTTGCTGGATATATGATCCTTGGTTGGAAGTTTTTCTCCTTCAGTGCTCTGTATACGTCATCCCATTCCCTTCTTGCCTGCATGGTTTCTGCTGAGTAGTCTGAACTTATTCTTATTGATTCTCCCTTGAAGGAAACCTTTCTTTTCTCCCTGGCTGCTTTTAAAATTTTCTGTTTGTCTTTGGTTTTGGCAAGTTTGATGATAATGTGTCTTGGTGTTTTTCTTTTTGGATCAATCTTAAATGGGGTTCGATCAGCATCTTGGATAGATATCCTTTCGTCTTTCATGATGTCAGGGAAGTTTTGTGTCAGGAGTTCTTCAACTATTTTCTCTGTGTTTTCTGTCCCCCCCCCATTCTGGAACTCCAATCACTCGAAAGTTATCCTTCTTGATAGAGTCCCACATGATTCTTAGGGTTTCTTCATTTTTTTAAATTCTTTTATCTGATTTTTTTTCAGCTATGTTGGTGTTGATTCCCTGGTCCTCCAGAAGTCCCAGTCTGCATTCTAATTGCTCGAGTCTGCTCCTCTGACTTTCTATTGCGTTGTCTAATTCTGTAATTTTATTGTTAATCTTTTGGATTTCTACATGCTGTCTCTCTATGAATTCTTGCAACTTATTAATTTTTCCACTATGTTCTTGAATAATCTTTTTGAGTTCTTCAACAGTTTTATCAGTGTGTTCCTTGGCTTTTTCTGCATTTATCCTAATTTCATTTGTGATATCTTTAAGCATTCTGTAAATTAGTTTTTTATATTCTGTATCTGATAATTCCAGGATTGTATCTTTATTTGGGAAAGATTTTGATTCTTTTGTTTGGGGGGTTGGAGAAGCTGTCATGGTCTGTTTCTTTATGTGGTTTGATATGGACTGCTGTCTCCGAGCCATCACTGGGAAACTAGATATTCCAGGTAATCAGCTAAAAAAAATGCAGTCAAATCCCTATCTGAATTCTCCCTCTGGCTCCAGGTATTCGGATGTTAATGGAGCCGCCTGGGGAGGGTGGGGGAGGGATCAGAGAGCTAGGAGTATAGCACCACAGAATATAGAGCTGATCACCGCGTTCACGCTCCGCCCCCGTCCGCCAAAATCCGGGCGGGACGGCTCCCCGGTTGGGACGCTACTCTCCGCACTCCGAGACCAGTCACCTCCTCCTGGGGACTTCTCCCTCTGGTGCGCAGCACCGCTCACGCAAACTGGGTGGGCGTCTCCCGCACGAACGGGTGGGCCCGCCCCCAGGGTCTATTCAGGAGAATATAATTGGACCCTGCGCTCACGCCCCGCCTGCTTTCACCAAAATCCCAGCGGGACGGCTCCCCGGCTGGGACACTGCTTTCCCCGCTCCGAGACCAGTCACTTCCTCCCGGGGACTTCTCCCTCCGGTGCGCCACGCCACACGCGCCAACGGGTGGGCGTCCCCCTGCACGAACTTGTGGGCCCCGCCCCAGGGTCGCTTTAGGGAAATATAGCTGACCCCCCCCGCTTGTGCCCCGCCCGCTTCCTGCCAAACTCCCGGCGGGACGGCTCCCTGGCTGGGACGCTGCTCTCCCTGCTCCAAGATCAGTCACTGCCTCCCAGGTGCTTCTCCCTCCGGCTGCGCCGCTACGCCGCCCGCGCCAACCAGCTAGACTCTCTCCCGGGATGGGTTCGGGGGGGTAGGGCTGGGCCCCTTGTCTGTGCCGTCTGCCCCCCTGGGCTCTGCCCCAGATCGGGCTCCGAAGGTCACCTGCCTGGTACGCTGGCTCCTAGTTCTGAAAACGGTCGCTGTCTGCCTGTGTTTGTTCGTTTTCCGTCTCCAAGTCTGTGCTTGTTGTTCAGAGTTCGTAGATTGTTATGTATGTGATCGATTCATTTGTTTTTCCGAGTCTTTGTTGCAAGAGAGATCTGCGGTAGCGTCCACCTAGTCCGCCATCTTGGCTCCGCCTCTCGGTTTTTGTTTTTTATAGTCAGAATTGTTAAAGTATCCACAGTTGGTTTGCCTGATCATTCTATCAAGAAATACTTGTTGAACAATTTTGTCATGGATTGAACTGTGTTGTTGTTGTTGTTAGATGCATTGAGTTGGTTCTGACTCATAGCAACCCTATGTACCACAGAACGAAATACTTCCCAGTCTAACGCCATGCTCAAAATCGTTGTTACACTTGAGCCCATTGTTGGAGTCAATGTGTCAATCCATCTCATTAAGGGTCCTCCTCTTTTCCACTGCCCCTCTACTTTACCAAGCATGATGTCCTTCTCCAGGGACTGTTCACTCCTGACAACATGCCCAAAGTATGTAAGATGCAGTCTCCCCATCCCGGCTTCTAAGGAGCATTCTGGTTGTACTTGTGTCTGTCAGTTTGTCGTACTGTGGGAGCTTGTGTGTTGTTGTGATGCTGGAAGCTATGCTACCGGTATTCAGATACCAGCAGGGTCACCTATGGCGGACAGGTTTTAGTTGAGCTTCCAGACTAAGATAGACTAGGAAGAAGGACCTGCCAGTCTACTTTTGAAAAGAATTAGCCACTGAAAACCTTATGAATAGCAGCAAATTGAACTGTATCCCCAAAAAATATATATTGAAGGCCTAACCCTTGTACCTGTGAATGGGATCCTGTTTGGAAGTAAGGTGTTTCTTATGTCAATGAGGTCATATCAGAGAAGGATGGGTCCTGAACCTAATCCTTTCTGAGTGGGAGTCTTATAAAGGGGAGTATAGATGCAGAGAGACAGATACATAGGAGGAGACTATGTGACAACAAAAGTAGATGCATCTATAAGAAGCAAAAAAAAATGCCAGGAACTTCAGCAGTTACTAGCAACCAGGAGGTAGGCCCACAGAAGGAATCAGTACTGCCAAGACCCTGATTTGGACTTTAGCCTCCAGATTGTGGGAAAATAAATTTCAGTTCTTTAAAGCTACCCACTTGTGGTGTTTTTTGTGGCAGTCCTAGGAAACTAAGATCCATCAAAATTGCACTACTACTAGGTATATATATACTCAAAATAATTCAAAGCAGGAACTCAAACAGATACTTGTATATCAATGCTCACTGCAGCATCATCCACAATAGCCAAAAGGTGGAAACCACCCAAATGTCCATCAACAGATGAATGAATAAGCAGAATATAGTATATACACTCCACGGAATTTTACTGAGTAATGCACAGGAGAGAGAGGAGATATATGGGAACTCTGTACTTTCTGCATACTTTTTCTGTAAACCTAAAACTGCTTGAAAAATGCATCTGTCTATCTGTCTACCTGTCTATCTATCTATCATCTATCTATCATCTGTCTATCTATCTATCTATCTATCTATCTATCTATCTATCTATCTATCTATCTATCTATCTATCTATCTATCTATCTATCTTCTATCATCTATCATCTATCTATCTATCATCTATCTATCTATCTATCATCTGTCATCTATCTGTCTATCTATCTATCTATCTATCTATCTATCTATCTATCTATCTATCTATCTATCATCTATCTATATGTATTTTTTTTTTTTTTCTGGGAGGGAAGAAGGCCGGGTAAAGGGATTCACATGAGCTTTGCCCCATGAGGAGAGAAAATTCCAGTATAACAGAAAGGAGGAGAACATGAACTTGAATGCAGTACGATTGGAAGTTTGATGACAAAATAAGGAGTCAGCTCTAGGTTAGTGGCTTCGATTTTCCAGTGAAGTAGGAGAGGTGTGATACTGAAGGAATAATTGCAGAATCTAAGGTTTGAGAAGACGGCTCGGTGACACAATCTCGTAAGTAACTGACCACTAGCCAAAAGGTTTATGGTTCAAACCCACCCAGGCAGGCCTTGGAAGACAGGACTGGCGATCTGCTTCTGAGAGGTCACAGCCTTGAAAACCCTATGAAGCAGTTCTACTCTGCACAAATGGGGTCACCAGGAGTCAGAACTATCTCAACAGCAACGTAAAGCAACAACAAAGTTTGAGACGGTGGAGAGAGTTTGAAAGAACTGCACAGAATCTGATATAGAAAACTGACTTGAGGATTACAGAAGAATTACCAAGAGGCATTAAAGGACCCAGTTTTTCTTCTAGAATTAAAAAGATAACTGAACTATTTTAGCAGTTGTTGTTTTGTGTTGCTGTGAGTTGCCAAGTCAATTTCAACTCATGGTGACCCCATGTGTGCAGAGTAGGACTGCTCCATAGGGTTTTCAAGGCTGTGATCTTTTGGAAGCAGTTCGTCAGGACTGTCTTCAAAAGTGACTCTGGGTAGGTTCAAGCTGCCAACCTTTCGGCTAGTAGTCAACCACTTAACAGTTTCTACCATGCAGAGACTACATTTTAGGACTAGTGATAACTAAATGGCAGAAAGTATGTAAAAGATGTACAAATATTGCCTAACTGTAGGCTTAATTTCATCCAGCAGAACGTTGTGACTCACAGAAAAGCAAATGATATTCATTAATAGAACGACAACACCCAAACCAAAAGAGATGCAGCTCATGCTTGCAGACTTATGATAGTAGATGTAATAATGCTGTTGTTGTTTAGTTAGCTGCAGTTGGGTCAGTTCCCGACTCAGGGTGACCCCATGTACAATGGAAGGAAATGCGACCTGATCCTGTGCCATCCCGGTGATTGGTTGCAGATGAGATCATTGTGATCCATAGGGTTTTCATTGACTGATTTTCAGAAGTAGGTCACCAGGCTTTTTTCCTAGTCTGTCTTAGGAAGCTCCACTGAAACCTGTTCAGGATCATGTTGTTCTTGTTGTTAGGTGCCGTCAAATCAGTTGCGACCCAACGCACAACAGAATGAAATACTGCCCAGTCCTGTGCCATCCCTACAACCATTGTTATGCTTGAGCTAACTGTTGTAGCCACTGTGTCAACCCACGTCGATGAGGGTCTTCCTCTTTTCCACTGACCCTGTACTTTGCCAAGCATGATGTCCTTCTCCAGGGACTAATCCCTCCTGATAACATGTCCAAAGTATGTCAGACCCAGTCTTGCTATGCCTGCTTCTAAGGAGCATTCTGGTTGCACTTCTTCCAAGACAGATTTGTTCATTCTTTTGGCAGTCCACGGTATATTCAATATTTTTCACCAACACCACAATTCAAAGGTGCCAATTCCCCTTTGGTCTTCCTTATTTATTGTCCAGCTTTCACATGCATATGATGTGATGGAAAACACCATGGCGTGGGTCAGGCGCATCTTAGTCTTCAAGGTGACATCTTTGCTCTTCAACATTTTAAAGAGGTCCTTTGCAGCAGATTTACCCAATGCAATGCGTCTTTTGATTTCTTGACTGCTGCTTCCACAGGCGTTGATTGTGGATCCACATAAAATGAAATCTTTGACAAAGTCAAACTTTTTTCCTTTTATCATGATGTTGCTCATTGGTCCACTTGCTGAGAATTTTTGTTTTCTTTATGTTGAGGTGTAATCCATATTGAAGGCTGTGGTCTCTGTTCTTCATTAGTAAGTGCTTCAAGTCCTCTTGACTTTCAGGAAGCAAGGTTGTATCATCTGCATAATGCAGGTTGTTAATGAGTCTTCCTTCAATCCTGATGCCACATTGTTCTTCATATAGTCCAGCTTCTCAAATATTTGCTCAGCATACAGATTGAATAGATAAGGTGAAAGGATACAAGCCTGATGCACACCTTTCCTGACTTGAAACCAATCAGAACCCCCTTGTTCTGTCTGAACAACTGCCTCTTGATCTATGTAAAGGTTCCTCATGAGCACAATTAAGTTCTGGAATTCCCATTCTTTGCAATGTTATCCATAATTTGTTATGATCCACACAGTTGAATGCCTTTGCATAGTCAATAAAACACAGGTAAACATCAGGATCCTAGCTACATGCAAATCTCCACTGACAGATTGGTGGTATCATGAAGTGCACTGGCCAGGAATTGAATCTGGGTTTTACATGTCAGGTGAGAATTCTGCCACTCAACTAACCACCATTGTCTCCATACTTGCTTATACAATTCCTCCTTGCCATGGTAATAGTAGAATAATAATAATAAATAGTAGAATAATAGTAAACATTTATTGAGTACTTATTGAAATTCTTATTTTAAGTGTTTTACATGACTGATCTTACAGAACCTAGGAGGTATTATTGTTGTTATATGTTGTCAAATTGATTCCAACTCATAGTGACCCTACAGAACAGAGCAGAACTGCCCCATAGGGTTTCCTAGGCTGCAGTCTTTACAAGAACCATGTCTTTTCTCCCACGGAGTGCCTGGTGGTTTTGAACTGATGGCCTTTCAATTAGCAGCCTAGCACTTAACCATTGCGCCACCAGAGCCCCTTACCTAGGAGGTAGGTACTGTTATTATTTCCAGTTTTTCAACAAGGAAACTAAGGCCCAGAGAAGTTCAGTAACTTTCCCAAGCTCACGCAGCTAAGAAGTGGCAGAGTTTTGCATAATCAATGTGAGGCACATCTAGAGAAAAGTGAACAGGACAGCAAAGGGTCCAGACTCTGCTATACGAGGAACAGTTTGATAATTGAAGGTATTTTGCCTAAATAAGACAGGCAGCAGCAAATAACTGTTGCTTCAATACTTAAATAGCTGCCATATGGAAAAGGAATTAGACTTTAATATTATGTGGCTTCAGGGAGCAAAACTAAAACTAATATGCAAAAGCTGTGAGAATGAAGATTTTTGTAGCCATGAGAAATGCAGGCAAAGTAGAAGGGGCAGCTTTAGGAAGTGAAGTTTCAATGACTGATGAGTTTGAGCCAAGGCAAGAGGTTTTGGGAGGGAGCTCAGACCAAGATGCAGAGCGGACAGGTTGGCCCAGACTTCCAACATCCCTTCTAATACTGAAAGTCTGCCTATAGTGTGCATTTTATTAACCCACCATAAACATTTACTTCTTTATTTTCTCCCCAGTGTAAGAACACTTGGCAAATACATAAAGCATTTGGATCCATGTTTCTACAATATTTGGATGTAATAGATAAGAAATAATGCTGTTCCAAGTCTGCTAGATCTGGGCTTTCAACTGCTTCAGGAGCTCTAATAATTCAGGTTGAGGGAGAAAATAGAGAGAGTGAAAGAAGAAATCCTTCTAAGTTGCAATTTAACCCCTTCCCAGGAAAAAGCAAATAGTCTTCTGACAATTGTAAAGCTGTTTTATGCCTAAATTATAAGCTTTTAAAAGATAATCCATACCTTCCCCAAACTTCTTCAGACTCTTGTACGTTTATGCAAAGAGCTCAGATAGGAGATTTTGAAGCTCTTCTCTGAGCAGAGGTCAGTGTTTCTGGTGCAATGCCAGTTTTAATGAGAAGATTTTCTTTTCTCTCTCGTAAAACAACAGCATGAGGGAGCTGCATGCTAAGAAGTGAGATGGTTTTGCCTGGACCTTATGCCAAGGGAGGGCCCATGCTGTATTTTATTTGATATTTTTAGCCTTGATTTGGCTGCTAGCTTCATTGAAAAGATGAATATTCTCTACAGCTTTCAGAGATCAAATTTTGAATTTTGATCCTGGCCTGCCTTAGGGAACTCTTCCTTACACAATAGATCTTATTTTTCAATCTTGTAGAAACTTTAGCGCGTTCCTTACTGTTTGTCAGGCTGATTATGTTTGTTGTGTTAGAGTGCCACAATCAGAAGCAGCCACCATGCCAATCCTTCATGATCAATGGGTATCAAATGTGGCCACTAATTTGTACAGTAAATCTTGCAAAGATGACCATATCATATTTTAAAGCAAATGGCAGGTTCTTGACTCCTTATTTCAGGGCTTCCTCTCCTTGATTTGTCTCCTTCTCCAAATTCTCCTTTACAATTCTTCTAAAGTCTGGCCATATATTACTGAGCAATCTACTTACATACATTAGTCTTTATAAACCTCTTCCTGCCTGTTTCTTTATAAAACTTTTTTTTTTATTGACCGAATATAGACTTCCACCCATCTGTCAATAACACAACATATGGCAATCCGATTGTTGTTATTGTTAGGTGCCGTTGAGTCAGTTCCAACTCATAGCCACCCTAAGTAGAACAGTACAAAACACTGTACGGTCCTGTACCACCCTCACAATCATTGCTGTGTTTGAACCTACTGTTGCAGCCAGTGTGTCAGTCCATTTCATTGAGGGTCTTCCTCTTTTTCTCTGATCCTCTGCTTTAACAAGCATGATGTCCTTCTCCAGGCTCTGGTCCCTCCTGATAACATGCCCAAAGTTTGTGAGACGAAGTCTCACCATCCTTGCTTCTAAGGAGCATTCTGGCTGTACCTCTTCCAAGACAGATTTGTTTGTTCTTCTGGTAGTCCATGGTATAGTCATTACTCTTCACCAACACCATAATTCAAATGTATCAATTTTTCTTCAGTCTTCCTGACTCATTGTCCAGCTTTCAAATGCATATGAGATGACTGAACATACCGTGGTTTGAGTCAGGCAAATCTTAGTCCTCAAAGTGAGGCAATCTTAGCCACCGAAAAATGTTTAAAAATCTCTCCACAATTTTGCTACCTGGAAATCAGATTATTTTATTTTTTTCCTTAAGTCATTACAAGGCTACTGTATAGTGGAGATGCTCATGCAGTCGTGGATTCGAACTGCCGACCTTTTGGTTAGCAGCCATAGCACTTAACCACTATGCCACCAGGGTTTCCAGTACTCAGGCAATTAGGCCCTGGTTATCAACAATTTGAAAGGGAAATTTCCCATGGCTACATCACAGCAGAAATATTTACATTTGAGTTCCTACCTTTATTTTTTGCCGACTATTGAAAGCAAATACAATCCGGAATGTTGGCAGTGTGAAGCTATGATATAAAACAAAGGCAGAAAATGTGTATACTCTTCATGGAGATGTGTATCCCTTCCAATTTGTCTGATAAATAGGGATAGAAGCATTGCTGATTTTTTTTTTTTTTTGGCATGTGTGTGTTTTAATAAGTTTTGCCTTAGCCTGGGTATCCTGTTGGAAGATGGGGACTTGAGTCTTGTTTCAATCATTGGTCAGCATGTGACTAACAAATCTTTCTCCTCTCCTTCTCCCTCCCCCACCCCCTCCTCTCTTTCTTTCTTTCTCACTTTCTAGTCCTCCATTTCATCATTTGTAAAATCAGAGGCTGGATTAGATGATCACCAAATTCCCTTCCAGCTCCAAAATTCTGTTTCTACGAGATGCTAGATGAGCAATTAAGAAAAGGAAAAAAAATGACTATAAATAATTTGATAATAAAGAATATGTAACTAGTTAAGCTAAACTATTGTTTGATTTTTAAGAAGACTTCAGGGGATATTTTTGGTTTAAACTTTAAAGATTATCTCAGGGCAATAGTTTAAGAGTTTCACCCACCCTCCATGGCTCCAGAAAATCTGGATTCCATGAGAATTTGAAATCACGTTTTGTATTTTTCCCTTTTGATCAGTATTTTTCTATAGAATATTTGATCAAAATGTTCAGTAATGGTAGCTGGGCACCATCCAGTTCTTCAGGTCTCATGAGATAAGAGGCAGTTGTTCACAGAGGCAATTAGCCACACATTCCATTTCCTCCTCCTATTTTTGACTCTCCTTCTTCCTCTGTTGCTCCACACAAATAGAACCCAATTGTTGTACCTTGGGTAGCCACTTGCAAGCTTTTAAGACTCTAGATACAATGCAATAAACTAGTATGTAGAACAGAAGCACTAAATACAATATTAGGCCAATTAACTAGGATTTTTCATGAAACCGTGAACCTAAACCTCCAAAGCAAGGAACTAAATTCTATGAGGAGTTTGGTTGTACATAAGCAGCCTCAGCAGCTACTCTCACTTTTTTCTCATTGTTGTAAATACATCTATCACACCATAAAAAAAAAAAAAAAAACTAGTGCCATCGACTTAATTAACAACTCATTGCCATCGAGTAGACTGCAACTCATAAAAAAAAAAAAAAAAAAAAAATTTTTTTTTTTTTTTTTAGTGACTCTAAAAACACAGTAGAACTGACCCATAGGGTTTCCAAAGAGCAGCTGGTGGTTTCGTACTGCTGACCTTTTGGTTAGCAGCCAACTTCTTAACCACTGTGCCACTAGGGCTCCTTAGCTTAACTAGTAAAGAATATCTGCCTTGAGCATTGTGCTTTTTTAAGATTTGTCTATATGGGATTGAATTGACCACAGCAACTTGAAAGACTAGATAGGAAACTTGAGGGTCAGTGAGTTTATATTAATGGGGGAGGAACAACTCAGAAAAGGAGGATGAGAGTGGTTGTACAACTGGAAGAATATAATCAATGTCACTGAATTGTACATGTAGAAGTTGTTGCATTGGTGCATGTTCTGCTGTGTATATTCTCAACAACAAGAAAAGTAAAATAAATTATTTTTAAAAAAAGAGTATGTAAGTATAGGATACGGGAGAATAAATTATCTTTTTTAATCCCCGAACAATTCAGTGGGGAAATTATTCTACCTCAGGGAAAATATCTATGTTGTAAAATTTCTGTGTTCTAAAATCTTTTTGGCAAACTCAGTCAGTGAGTTCGAAATATTTATTGAGCACCTACAAAGTATCTGAAACTATTCTTCTAGGAGCTGGGTCTATGGAATTGAACAAGAAAATGTCCCAAAACTGATGGAACTTACATTTTAGTTTCAGGGGCAAAGAAATAATAATAATTAAGCAAATATATAGTTCAATTTCAGGTAGATATACAATGCTCAAAGAAAATGAAGCAAGATAATGAGACAGAAACTGATTGGGGGAGAGGCTATTTAGATGGAGGAGACAGAAAAACTCTCTTTGAGGAGGTAACTTTGAGTACAGAATTATACGAAGTGAGGCAAAGAACCTTACAGAGATTTCTTGAAGGAGCTTATTTTTTTGTCAAATTATAACTAAGATTGCTGTCTCCATTGTATTTCCTACCTGGCTGTTGTTAGAAAAGACTAAGGAAGCCTTATTAAATATATACTTACAAGGAGTATGTATTGAGACAAGTGGATTTCACAAAAATAGAGTACCTCTAGGAGTCAAAATATTATTAAAACAATATTCCTGGTTCCAAGAGGAAATGAGGAATTAGCCTATGTGCTCTGGTTCCAAGATTTCTCTTGTACCCTTGCCCACACTGCTGGTGACTGAGTATTGGCTAAAGGAGTGGAGGAGGGGGCTCTGTTCTTCTGTTCACATACATACCTCAAGATGCCAATGTGGTTTGTTATTATACTCAAAATATTGCTTGATATTCTTTTAACCTGACTATATTTTGACTCTTGAGGCAGAGGGGCTCTGCCTTCTTGAAATATGTCTCGAGTCTCTAGTTTAAATCCTAAGACTGGCCAGGACCTTAGTGACCCTTTAGTGAAAACCTTCATAGCACTACAGTGATCAGAATTATGCTAGTGAAATAAGGCTATAGGATTGAGCCTTGTAATGATCAGTGGCCAACTTGCCATCTCAAAAACAGATGGTTGGCTACAAGGGGGGGACCAGTCATGAGAATGAGAATCCATAGGAAATGCATTCTAAAGTTAGAACTCAAGCCTGCCTTATTTATGATCGTGAGGTATAATCTGGTTTCATGTCCTCGTCTTTGGTTTAGGATGATATAAGAAGTAAACATATGATGAATTTGCCTTTTCTGTAAAATAGCTACTCCAGATATCTATTACACATTTTAATGTTGCTTATGGAATGTTTGAAACAGTAATTTCTCTTAGGAGGAGTCAAAGAGATATGAGTAATGAAATGTGGAATAGTGGAAAATATCAGAGAGAATTGGGTATAAATTCCAGTTCTGACTATTGGGAATCTTTACTTTGATATCTAATAGGCAACTTAAATTTATCTTGTTCAATTCAGGATTTTCCCTGACAAACAGGCTCCTCCTGCAGTCTTCTTCATTTCAGTTATTGGCAGCTCTGGTGTCCTCCAGTTGCTGAAGTCAAGAATGCTGGAGACAGCCTGCCTTCTTTCTTTCATAACCCTTATCCAATATATCAGCAATCCTGACTGTTCTGCTTTCAAAATATATCCAGAATCCAACTACTTCTCACTCTCTCTCCTTCCTTCTCTCAGGAAAATGGACTATTACATCTCTCATCTGATTGTTGCAACAGCTTTCTATCTGGTCTTCCTGCTTCCTCCCTAGTTCACCAGCAGTCCATTCTTGACTGCCAGAGTAGTTTTCTTAAAACTAAAGTCAAATCAGGTCACTCACCTACTCAAAGCCTCCATGGTCTTCACATTTCATTCAGATAAAAAATGAAGGTTGTTGCAATGGCCTGAATGTCCCTAAATGATACCACTCTCTCTATTTGACCATATGTCTTGTACATCTCCCCTTTGTTCGCTCCACTCCAGCTACCATGAATATTCCTTCAATATGCCAGGAATACTTTTCCTTCAAGATCGTTGCACTTGATATTCACTCTTCCTGAAATGCTTTTTCCTGAGATGTTCACATGCACCATATGCCTGCCCCCTTTAGGTGTTTGATCAATTGTCAATAAAGCCTGTTCGTGCTAAAGAATATGACATATATAATTTGGCAACAATAACCAAAAAATGTATGTATCATCACATATGTATGTGTATAGGCATATAAGTGTATGGGTAGGTACAAGTGTACACATATGTGCACACAGATGGAAGAACCTGTATGTACATTTACATATAGTTACATATGTGCACGCATATGTATATTCATAGAGGACAACATTACAGATACTTCTCAGGTATAACCAAACATCTTGTGAGGTTGGTATTCTAGGTTTGAAGGTTTTAGGACCTTAGTCTCATTGGACAACTCAGTAAACTGGCATCATATAGTTCATAGCGTTCATGTTCTGCATCTTAGTGATGTGAGTAGCATCTGGGGTCTTAAAAGCTTGCAAGCAACCATCTAAGATACAACTATCAGTCTCTATTCATCAGAAACAAAGGAGAAAGAAGAAAAGCAAAGTTGCAGAGAAGAAACTAGCCTCTAAGGCTAATAGTCTACATGAGCCACAGCCTCATCTACCCTGAGACCAGACGAACTAAATGGTGCCCGGCTACCCCTACTGAACATTCTGATCAGGGTTACAGTAGATGGAGCCTGACAGAATGGGAGAAAAACGCAGAAGAGAACACAAATTCTTCAAAAGTCTAGACTTACTGGACCAGTTGAGAATAGAGGACATTGAACCATAGCTATCCTCTGAGGTCACGGTCACCTTTTAGCAAAATTTAACAGATTGGCACACAAAATAAAGTATATTACCCATGAATACGGTGCCCCATTAAAATTATATGTACATAGGGTCGCTATGAACTGGAATTGACTGAACGGCAGTGGGTTTGGCTTTTGGTTTTTTATATGAGACCAAAAGGTTAACAATTACTCTAAAACAAAAATGAAAAGATAAGGAGGCAGGGAAACTAAAGTACCAGAAATGGAACAACCAGAACACAATTAAAGAGAATGCTGACATATTATGAAAAATGTAACCAATGTCACTGAACAATTTGTACATAAATTGTCAAATGGGAACCCAATTTGCTGTGTAAACTTTTACTAAAAACACAACAATTTTTTAAATGTCAATATAGACTTCATTGACCTCCCTATTTAAAACTGACCACTTCCAGTATTGCATATTCCTAGTCCCTGTTTTATTTTTTCTTTAAAGTGTTTCTCACCATCTACCATACTTGCCTATTTTATTTATTTATTTTTTGCCTCTTGTCCATTAAAACATAAGCTCCATGGGGTCAGGAGCTTTTGTATCTTTTATTTACTATTTCCAAGGCCTGTTGCAACTAATATTTGCTTAATGGATACACATAATCCTAGTATGTTTTTGTAGAATTTAGCATGTGAAATGTTTAGCAGAGTGCTTACTACATAGCAAGTACTGAATAAATTATTTATGAACTAACAAAATCAGTATATATATTTTCAATACCAACTAAAAGGATCAGTCCTATTAGACCATTCATAACACTCAGTTCTCAATTAAGGACTTTTTAATTTTAATTATCTTAAAAACATTTATATTTACCAAAATAATTTCATTAGACAGCAGTAGTAAGTCCTCAGCAATAAAAAACATTCCCTCTTGTCTCCAGGGTTTGCTAAGTGCACCTAAAGAAAAACTATGTATACCTAGTCCACCATTTCTGGAGGACTAACTTTTATTAGCCTGAAGGTTGTTAATGCAGTCTTTAACACGGAGTAGATTAACATAAAATCGCTGAGAGTCTGCCAACAGAGTAAATGGTCCCAGAGAGATGGCAAGAGCAGCAAGGCAAGAGATTTAAGTACCTCAACATTCCTTATTATCTCATAGCAAAAATATTAAATAGTTGAATCAACATTTAGCAGATTTACAATTCAGCTCAGAAATAATTTTGTGAAAGTCACAGAGTTACAAAATATTGTCCATCATTTATTAAAAAAAAAAAACCTGTTGCTGTCGATTCCAAATCATGGCGATTCTATAGGACAAGAGTAGAACTCTCCCATAGGGTTTCCAAGAAGCACCTGGTGGATTCAAACTGCTGAACTTTTAGTTAGGAGCCAAATTCTTAACCACTATGACACTAGGATTTCTGTCTTAATCATCTAGTACTACTGTAACAGAAATACCATGAGTGGGTGGCTTTAACAGAGAGAAATTTATTTTCTCACAGTCTAGTAGGATAGAAGTCCAAATTCAGGGTGTCAGTGCCAGGGGAAGGCTTTCTCTCTCTGTCTGCTCTGGAGAAAGGTCCTTGTCTTCTATCTTCCCCTGTGGAAGCTTCCCCTGTAGGAACTTCTCTGTGCAGGAACCCCTGGAACAAACAACGCACTCCCTCCCAGCTCTGCTTTCTTGGTGGTATGAAGTCCCCAACCTTCTGCTTGCTTCCTTCTCCTTTTATCTCTTTTAAGATAAAAGGTGGTGCAGGCCACACCCCAGGGAAACTCCCTTTACATTGGATCAGAGATGCGGCTTGAGCAAGGGTGTTACATTCCACCCTAATCCTTTTTAACCACAGGCAGAGATTATGATTTATAACACATAGGAAAATCACAAAATGGAGGACAATCACACATGGCCTAACCAAGTTGACACAAATTTGGGGGGGACATAATTCAATCCATTACAATTTCCAAATATATGTATTATGAAATGAATAAGAGTATGGCTACCACAAGCAACCCCTACATTTGCAGGTGGGAAATACATGAGCTTTAGCCATTAGAGACATACTTACATTAAATATGTTTTTTTTGTTTATCTAAAATTTAAATTTTTCAGGGTGTCCTGTATTATCATATTACTGGGCAGATTAACCTTATTCATGGGGAAAATACATTCTCCTAAAATCCTGCTGCTAAACTGTTGTTTTCTTAAGTTTCATCACAATATTGGGGGCTTTGGTATTCATAATAACATTGATTGATCAATTAATTAAGATATGCATTTCTTACTAAGGCAAAATATACAAAATACACTTACTGGTTTCATGACCAACTTCAACTGGGCACTTAGTCTAGTCCTGTCATCCTACTACTTTTTCCTGGAACTTTCCCACTCTCCTGGATGACCAAGACCTAACTTAAGAAATATATAACAACCCTACAACTGTTCTTTGTCTCTGCAGGTAAGCTTGCTTCCCCTTTGAGAAATACAAGGAACCAGAAATGGTCTTCCATGTACATCACATCTATTCACTCACCTATATCTGTACCCATGCACTCTACCTTCTCACTATCTCTGAGGCCAACCCCTCCTCTTATGCACTAGATCACATCTCCTTTTGCCTGTCAGAGACATTGCTCTCAGAATTATTGCATTGTCCCTCCTTCAACATCAAAGTTTTCTTCTCTAATGGATAATTTATATCAGCATTAAAACATGTGGTAATATTTTCATCTAAAAATGAAGGAAGAAAGGAAAGAAGGAAGGAAGAAAGAAGGAAGGGAAGAAAAAGCCCGCCATTGACCTCACTTTCAGTTATAATCCCATTTCTTTGTTCCTTCTTTGCAGAAAAACTATGAAAAAGATTGACCTACCATAACTGCTTCTGATTCATACCATCTTCTCTCCTCTCTTGAACTCAATCCAATCACGATTTTTATCCCTATTTCCCACTGAAACCACTCTTGTTTAGTTCAGCAATGACCTCCATGTAGCTGAATGGCCAATTCTCAGTCCTCACTTTACTTGCCTATCAGCAATATTTGACATGGCTGATCACTCCTTCCTTGAAGCATTTTCCTCACTTGACTTCCAGATACCACATAGTCTTGTTTTTGTTTTTTTTCTTCCTACTTTACTCATTTTCAGTCTCCTTTGCTGGCTTCATTCATCTCCCCAACTTATAAATGACAGAGAACCTCAAATTTACATCTTCAGATCTTTTCTCCTCTCTATCTGCATTCAATCCCTAAAAGCGTCACCAATTTTTATACATTTATCTCTTACTGGGATCTGAGCCTTGAATTCTAAATATTCATGCCTTGGTTTCTATTTGATATCTCTACTTGAAAGTTGGATCAGCATTTCAAACTCCCGTACCCCGTTGCCGTCAAGTCGATTCCGACTCATAGCGACCCTATAGGGCAGAGTAGAACTGCCCCATAGAGTTTCCAAGGAGTGCCTGGTGGATTTGAACTGCTGACCTCTTGGTTAGCAGCCGTAGCACTTAAACACTATGCCACCAGGGTTGCCAATTTCAAACTCACTATTTGCAATCTCAAACTCAGTATATCCAAATACAAACACCTGATCAAATCCACAAAATATTCTGCTCCCACAGTCTTCTATGCCTCAAAAATGGCTTCCAGTTGTTCCAAAAAAAAAAAAAAAATCTTTGGAATAATCATTTCTTCTTTTCTCTCTTCACCTCATGTCAAATCCATCAGAAAATCTTTTCAGCTTATTACTCTTCACTACCTCCATTGCTACCATTCTGGTCCAAGCCAACTAAACTGTTAGAATAGCCTCCTAACGGGTGTTAATACATCTAGTCTTACTTCACTATAATGTGCCCTCAACACAGCAGCCAGAATGGTCCTATTCAAAAGCCAGATCATGTGGCTTCTCAGCCTAAAACCATCCAATGACTTCCTTCTTCTCTCACAGTTAACTGTCAAAGTCTTAGCAATAACCTGAAAGGACCCCTTACCACCGTAGACCCTCAAACCACCACACTGGCCCCTTTATGTTCCTGTCATGTGACTCAGAACTTGTTCTTCCCATTGGTAGAAGGCTCGTCCACCAAATTTCTCCCAGATACATTCATGGCTCTCTCTAACCTCTTGCAAAAATATCTCCTTAACAGTGAAGACTTCTCTGGCCAAGCTGTTATTTTCAATTTTTTTTTTTAGAAAAGCAATTTTTTTTTTTCCACAGTAGCCCTAATACCATGTGATGTACCACAAATTAATAAAAATGGTTACTGTCTATCTCTCCGGTTTGTTGTTTTTTTCTGTCTACTCAAATCTAAGTTTTATGAAGAGGGATTTTTTTTTTTTTTTTTAGTTTTTTTCCACCACTAATGTTGAAAGAAGAAATAAATACAATATTGAGAAAACACTCAAAAATTAATCAATTCTGTACACTAAGTTCAATGTCATGTGATCAGCGAATGCTAAAATAGAATAATGTAAATAAAACTGTGTTCTCTGGAAGCCAGAAAGCTACCGTTAATTATGGGGTAATATTAAAAATAAGAGTCACTGTACTATGCAAATTAAGCATAGTTTTCATTTATTATTGGTCTCCAAAGAATCTTTTTTAGCTGGACAAAGACTGCTATTACTTATATATTCACTCTTCTGTTACCTTAAAAGGTAACATTCTTTGCTGGTTAATCTTCTGTTCCCCTTAATATTAGATTAGAACCTGTGCAATCACTTGAACATACAAATTCAGCCTATACGTCTTCTGCCAAATGTCTTCAGTACGAATTTTATATTTTGTATTAATTTTTTATCATATACAAAAGGTTAAGCTTTCATACAAAAGGTTAATCTTTATTCTCTGTCCTGTTGAATACTTATCAGAAGTTTAATCTCTCCCAGACATTTTTCTATGAATATTTATAGGGTTGAGAGTGAATAATAAAATGAAATCCCATGGTACTCTTGCCCTGTCACATCTCAAATAGTTTAAAAAAAAAAAAAAAAACACTGAAAGTGTCAATCAGCTTTATGGCACTCACCAAGTCATATATTCGAACACAGCTTGAGGACTTTAAATTTATCAGTAATAAATGGAATAATTTTAGGGGATGCTGGGAGCTTGTTAGGTAGCTGGTGGAACCCTATATAGATATTGGCCTCCATTTCTGTGTAAAAAAAAGTGCAGCTCTTGGCCTCTGGTCTAGTAGTGGGATTGGATGATCCAGGCTTGTGTTTCTGAGCCTTGCCAGGCGCTTTGGGAAATCACACGTGCAGGCTGGTCATCTTTGATACCACGACTACAACAGGTTTGGAGTCTGGGAACATGACTCTTGACTAAATAGCATCATCTAGGCATGTTCTCTATCCCGACTCCTCCTAGTAGGAGGCAGAACAAAGGCAGCAGCCCATACATTGCTATTACTATAAAGAAAAATTCCATGGAAAAGATATCATCCACGCTTGCCCTTGGGAAATGCTTATTTGAATAGTCCCTTTCAGTTTTCTTTGACAATATTATTCAGTTTTAACCTTACAACAACACTACACACAGCTTTGATTCTTACCCGGCTACATATTTGAATTATGTGAACAGATTAAAACAAGCAAAAACAAAATGTTTGTGGGAGGCCACAGTTGAGCCTGGGGTCCATTAACCTCTATTTTGCAACAGTTCTCCAGTGAATCATGGTTGTAAGAATGATCGGCAGGGCTGATGTTGTCATTCTGATTTACAGGCAAGGAAACTGAGACTCAGAGAGGTTAAATGCCTTAACCAAAGTCACGTTGCAAACATAAGATCTTCTCTTTCCATTAGATCATGGTGCCTCATCCCAGACTCCCCAATCTCTTCCACTACATATAACTTTTCTGCCTTTCTAGCTAATGAAGCAATTCAAGCTTATAGAAGACAAATATAATCTAAAGTTTGTTGGACCAAAGTGAGGACAGAAATGGTTCATGGATAATAATCAATCATTACGCTACAATCACCCAAATTCCCAATCTAAGTCAGCATTCAAGGGCTGCTGGGCCCGTCAGGGTATGAAACTGAGGCAAAGAAAGCAGACAAACACTAATAATAATATTGATAACAGCAGCAACAATGACGTAATAATGAACAACTTCTTTTGGTACTTTATGCCTGAAAACTCTGCTCGTGCTGTAATTCCCCAAAATGCAAAAGCAACACAGCTTCATCCTAGTATTTATTTTCTATAATTTTTCATTTCAGATGCTTTGTGGACAGGCTTAGATTTCAGTTGAACACATATCTGAGAATCTTTTACTCAATTATGAGTTTGAAAACATCAATAGACAAATTCTTATGAACACTGTCTGACCTTTCTGCTCACCTTATTTTAATGCCAGGATAGGCCAGTAATGCCACTTTTGTCCAGGAAGTCTTAAAATCCTGATATTCTAGAAGTATAAAATAGCCCCAGCTATGTTGAGAAGGTAGGGTCAGAGACCCCCAACAAGTGATGTTTTTTTATGTTGAGAAGGTAGGGTCAGAGACTCCCAACAAGTAATGTTTTTTTATACTACAGTAACTTCTTTCTATCATGAAACTCTTCTTTAGGGCAACGCTATTTCTCTCCCTTCTGCACTCCTAACTATTTCCTAAGATTAAACCCATTGCCATAGGGTTGATTCTGACTCATAGCGATCCTATAGGACACAGTAGAACTGACCCATAGTGTTTCCTTAATCTCTAAGGAAGTAGAATGCTACATCTTTCTCCCATAGAGCAGCTGGTGGTTTCGAACCACCGATCTTTTGGGTAGCAGCCTAGCATGTTAACCACTTATCTCTTAAGATTACAATTTCTAAAAGATGATATTTTTGCCACATATGAAAACTCAAGCTCCAAGTCAGGTATTTTATAGATTTATAAGTATTTTGTGAGCTGCTTGTGTTGATTGAGGAGGTTGGGCAATAGAAACAGCAATTTCCTATCACAAATTACGGAGTTATAGAAACTTAGATTTTTCAGAACTAGAAAAGACAGACCTGATCTAGTCTAAATCCACACATTTCAGGTCAGGAAAATGAGGCCACTAGATACTGGTGGCTTGCTGGGGCCAGACTAAATTTTGGAAGGATCAGATAGCAGAAGTCAAGTCTAAATTTCCTAATTTCCATGTCTTTTTTTAAGGTGGAGCCCTGGTGGCATGGAGGTTGAGCCTTCAACTGCTAACCAAAGGGTCGACAGTTCAAATACACCAGCTGCTCCTTGGAAATCCTATGGGGCAGTTCTACTCTGTCCTAGAGGATCACTACGAGTCGGAATTAACTCGACAGCAATGGATTTTTTTTTTTTTCTTAAGCTGGACTCTCTACTTTGGAATATTATATCCTCCAAACTTATCTAAATATGCCTTTATTTTCAAAGTTCAGTACTACAACTTAGTATAAAAAATTTTCAGGAATGAAAAGGATGCTAAGGTCGTCCTGTCCATTCAGGGCTTGTATCTCCACTACCGTGTTTGCCATGATAGAGTCATATACATATAATGCATCAGTTGTTGTTGTTGTTGCTGTGTGCCACAGAGCCGATTCCAAATCACAGCAACTGTGTAGTGGCAGGACAATTTATTCCTAATGAAGCAACCCTTTCCATCTTTGGATATTTTAGACTATAAGTGGTTTATTATATCTGGAGTCCCTGGGTGGTGAAAATGATTATCACACTCAGCTGCTAACCAAAAGGTTGGAGGTTTGACTACATTCAGAAGTGCCTCAGAAGAAAAGCCTGGTGATCGACTTCAAAAAAACAGCCATCGAAAACCGTATGGAGCACAGTTCTACTCTGACACGCACGGCGTCACCATGAGTCAGAATTGACACAATGGTAACTGTTTTTATTATTATTATATTTATCTAAATATGTTTTCCTAAAGCATCCGCTCAATAATTAGATCCTTTTTGTCATATGACAGACTCCCACAAATTTGAAAATAGGTATGAGGACCTGCTTAGCTTCATTTTCCCTAGGATAAATATCCCTGGTCCTTTAACAATTCTTCATGCCATGCCATCCTGACTTCTCGCCTTTGAAAAACATCCAGTTTTTAAATGTCCTGAAGAGTGGCACTCAAAATTGAACACATTATTTTAAACAATGCTAAGAGCAGCAGGAAACCCTGCTGGCATAGTGGTTAAGAGTTACAGCTGCTGACCGAAATGTCAGCAGTTTGAATCCACTATGTGCTCCTTGGAAACTCTCTGGGGCAGTTCTGCTCTGTCCTATAGGGTTGCCATGAGTCAAAATTGACTCGATAACAAGAGTAGAATTTTCTTTCTCACATTCTAGAGTATTCTTTATTAATAAAGCTATTTTTATATTCTCAATGAGAACGATATCGCCCCCGAGAGGGCAAAAATTGGTTCTTGGGGGAAGAACTTTTTTTCTTCTTAATGTGTAAAGCACAGATATACATATAATACGTTAAACAGATATACACTATATCTCTGGTACTGTAATTTCATTGGAAAAGTAATAGGAAAATATCTATAAAAAGACTCTTTAGAGAAGCAATAATGAAAAAATTGAGAAACACTGAGATAGACTAAGATCACATTACCTGTTTTAGCAGAAGCATCATACTTTATTAACTCCTACCGAAGTTATAGTTAAACAAAATCATTAAGACTGTTTTGCCTGTGCCTCTGCTAAAATTCATCTCCATTATCATGTGGTTTCTAGTTTTGTTGGTCTGTTTGGTTATTTGGTTTTGGTTTTTAAAGAATGGTGGAATTTTTTTTCTTTTGTTTTATTACCACAACAGCTCAAGTTTAAATTTATGCCTGATAAAATTGTCCTTATTAGATTTTATTTATTCCTGTCTCTCCAGATATTTTGGAACCTAATTTGACCATCTAATGTATTCATTATTCTTCTAAGCTCTGATTATTTGCAAATTTTATGTCTTACTGTCTAGATTCTCATGCTAGTAATTTGCAGAAACAATGTTAAAGAGGACAGAGCTAAGAATATTGTCCTGTGTGCACCTATTCCATTTTCTGTTAAATTATTAATCACTATGTTTTGGCTAACATTTCTTCATCCAGTTATTAATATACTAGCTGTACACTTCCTTGCATAAAATTCACCATTTTCTATTTTGTTCATATGCACGCTATAAGAAAATTTGTCAAATGTCTCACAAAAATCCAGGTATCCTGACTCTATTAACACTTTCTAACAGCCTAGTAACCAGAACAAAAAACAAATAAGGTATAATATTTTTTATTTCTTTACTAATTCTGTGCTCAATCACTCTGATTACTCCTTCATATGCTCTACACTTAAAAAGCCACCTTTTAATTATATGTAAAGCCATCTAGTCCAGCACAGCTTAAATATTCTATTGATCATATTTCTTCCTATAAAAGTATTTGCCCTGGGGGTGGGGACAAGATGGCGGAGTACTCAGACACTTCTGGTGAACCCTCTTACAACAAAGATATGAAAAACAAGTGAAACAGTTACATTTATGACAAGTTAGAAGCCCTGAACATCAAAGGGAAAGTTGGAAAACGGACTGAGTGGCAGGCGGAAGGACAGACAGTTCAGAAGTGGAGAGGAGTTGCCAGACCTGACTCGCCGGGAACCCTCAGGCACCATCACCAGGAGCAGCTGCAGTGGGCTGGTGGTAGCGTTCGGCTGCAGATTCCTCAGGGAGAAACATCCAGACGCACAGCACACTCACACCTCTGGAACCAGAGAACAACAGTGCTCCCACAGCACACTCGCAGCTCTGGAACCAGAGAACAACAGTGCTCTCGGCAAAAGCTAAGTACTTGGGTATATTTTACCGTGTCTCCCGCCCCAAAGCCAGCTTCAGTGGGTGTCAATTTCCCTGGGTCTGGGATCTGAACCATTCTCCCCACCTTGGAGAAGAAATAAATTTACAATTAGGGAAAAGATAATCTCCCAGCTCCACAAACCTGTGGAGCTCAGGACAGAAGCAGCTCCTGTCCAGGCATAAACAGTCTGCAGACTTTGTATACCTTCCCCGCCCGCTGGGACCTGTGCAGGCCTATTTCAGGAGAACAGGCCCTTGTTGGCAGACTACAACTGTTTCAGCTGTGTGGTGGAGAGGTGGGAAATCTCAAAAATAAATCAAGATAAAAAAAACGTTCACAACAAGGAAACAGCAATGTTATTATGTAAAAGAAGACAACATTAAAACAATAAAGAGGGACTAAGAAATGCAGTCATAGATCTTTCATATGAAGAGGAAGACAAGGCAAAATAAAGAAATAAAAGTTAGGTTTAAACTTAGAAAACTAGGGGTAAATATTGAGATAACCACAAAGGAGACTAACTATCCTACTCATCAAAATAAAATACAAGAAAAAAATAGAGACCCAGCAGAAACAAAATCAACAATGAATAAGAGGAAAAGACAATATATAAAGATAAACTACTTAGCACAAAAAATTAAGTGGGAAAAAGAAACTGTCAGCAACACACACAAAAAAGACATCAAAATGGCAGCACTAAATTCATAAAAAAAAATTAATTATGCTGAATGTAAATTGACTAAATGCACCAATAAAGAGACAGAGAGTGGCAAAATAGACTAAAAAACATGATCCATCTATATGCTGCCTACAAGAGACACACCTTAGAATTAGAGATACAAACAAACTAAAACTCAAAGGATAGAAAAATATACATATATCAAGCAAAAGAAAATCAAAAAAGAGCAGGAGTGGCAGTATTAATTTCCGACAAAATAGACTTTAAAGTTAAATTCACCACAAAGGACAAGGAAGGACACTAGATAATGATTAAAGGGACAATATACCAGGAGTATATAACCATATTAAATATTTACACACCCAATGACAGGGCTGCAAGATATATAAAACAAACTCTAACAGCACTGAAAAGTGGGATATACAGCTCCACAATTATAGCAGGAGATTTCAACACACCACTTTCGGTGAAGGACAGGACACCCAGAAAGAAGCTCAATAAAGACATGGAAGATCTAAATGCCACAATCAACCAACTTGACCTCATAGACACATATAGAACACTCCACCCAACAGCAGGCAAGTATACTTTCTTTTCTAGTGCAAACGGAACATTCTCTAGAATAGACCACATATTAGGTCATAAAGCAAGCCTTAGCAGATTCAAAACATCGAAAGACTACAAAGCATTCTCTCTGACCATAAGGTCATAAACAACAGAAAAAGCAAGGAAAAGAAATTGAACACTTGGAAACTGAACAATACCCTGTCAAAAAAGACTGAGTTATAGAACACATTAAGGATGGAATAAAGAAATTCATAGAATCCAATAAGAATGAAAACACTTCCTATCAGCACCTGTGGAAAACAGCAAAAGCAGTGTTTGGGGGTCAATTTATATCAATAACTGCACACATCCAAAGAGAAGAAAGGGCCACAATCAAAGAATTATCCTTACAACTTGAACGAATAGAAAGAGAGCAACACAAGAAACCCACAGGCACCAGAAGAAAGCAACTAATAAAAATTAGAACAGAATTAAATAAAATAGAGAACAAAAAAAAAAAAAAAATGAAAGAATTAACAAGAGCAAAAGCTGGTTCTTTGAAAAAATTAACAAAATTGACAAATCTTTGGCCAGACTGACAAAAGAAAATCAGGAAAGGAAGCAAATAACATGAATAAGAAATGAGATGGGCGATATTACAACAGACCCAACTAAAATTAAAAGAATCATATCAGATTACTATGAAAAATTATGCTCTAACAAATTTGAAAACCTAGAAGAAATGGATTTCTACAAACATGCTGCCTACCTCAACTAACACAAACAGAGGTAGAACAACTAAATAAACACATAACAAAAGAAGAGATTTAAAACATAAAAAAAAAAAAACTTCCAACAAACAGAAGCCCTGGCCCAGACAGCTTCACTGCAGAGTTCTACCAAGCTTTCAGAGAAGAGTTAACACCACTACTACTAAAGGTATTTCAGAACATAGAAAAGGATGGAATACTCCCAAACTCATTCTATGAAGCCAGCGTATCCCTGATACCAAACCAGGTAAAGACACCAAAAAAAAAAAAAAGAAAATTACAAACCTATATCACTCATGAACTTAGATGAAAAAATCCTCAACAAATTTCTAGCCAATAGAATTCAACAACATATCAAAAAAATACTTCACCATGACTAAGTGGGATTCATACCAGGTATGCAGAGATGGTTCAACATTAGAAAAACAATCAATGTAATCCATCGCATAAATAAAACAAAAGACAAGAATCACACGATCTTATCAATTGATGCAGAAAAGGCATCTGACAAAGTTCAACACCAATTCATGAACAAAACTCTGAGCAAAATAGAATAGAAGGAATATTCCTCAACATAGTAAAGGGCATTTATACAAAGCCAATAGCCAACATCATCCTAAATGGAGAGAGCCTGAAAGCATTCCCCTTGAGATCAGGAACCAGACAAGGATGCCCATTATCACCACTCTTATTTAACATTGTGCTGGAGCTCCTAGCCAAAGCAATTAGGATAGATAAAGAAAAAAAGGGCATCCAGATTGGTAAGGAAAAATAAAAGCATCTCTATTTGCAAATGACATGATCTTATACACAGAATACCCTAAGGAATCCTCCAGAAAACTACAGAAATTAATAGAAGAGTTCAACAGAGTATCAGGATACAAGATAAACTTACAAAAATCAGTTGGAGTCCTCTACACCAACAAAATGAACATCAAAGAGGAAATCACCAAATCAATACCATATACAGTAGCCCCCAAGAAGATAAAATACTTAGGAATAAATCTTACCAGAGATGTAAAAGACCTACACAAAGAAAACCACAAGATAGTACTGCAAAAAATCAAAACAGGCCTACATAAGTGGAAAAACATACCTTGCTCATGGATAGGAAGGCTTAACATTGGAAAAATGTCTATTCTACCAAGAGTGATCTATGGATACAATGCAATTCCGATCCAAATTCCAAGGACATTTTTTAATGAGATGGAGAAACAAATCACCAGCTTCATTTGGAAGGGAAAAGGGCCCCAGATAAGTAAAGCATTACTGAAAAAGAAGAAAAAAGTGGGTGGCCTCACTCTACCTGATTTTAGAATCTATTATACCACCACAGTAGTCAAAACAGCCTGGTACTGGTACAACAACAGATACATAGACCAATGGAATAGAATTGAGAATCCAGACATAAATCCATCCACATATGAGCAGCTGATACTTTCCAAAGGCCCAAAGTCAGTTAAATGGGGAAAAGACAGTCTCTCTAACAAATGGTGCTGGCATATCTGGATATCCACCTGCAAAAAAATGAAACAAGACCCATAACTCACACCATGCACAAAAACAAACTCAAAATGGATCAAAGACCTAAATATAAAATATAAAACAATAAAGATCACGGAAGAAAAAATAGAGACAAAGCTAAGAACCCTAATACATGGCACAAACAGTATACAAAACATTACTAACAATGCAGAAGAAAAACTAGATAACTGGAAGCTCCTAAAAATCAAACACCTATGCTTATCTAAAGACTTCACCAAAAGATTAAAAAGATTACCTACAGATTGGGACAAAATTTTTACCTATGACATTTCCAATCAGTTTCTGATCTCTAAAATCTATATGATACTGTAAAAACTCAACTACAAAAAGACAAATAACCCAATTAAGAAATGGGCAAAGGACATGAACAGACACTTCACTAAAGAAGACATTAAGTTAGCTAACAGATACATGAGGAAATGCTCACAATCATTAGCCATTAGAGAAATGCAAATCAAAACTACATAAATGTTTGAGAGGCTGTGGAGAGACTGGAACACTTATATGCTGCTGATGGGAATGTCAAATGTTACAACCACTTTGGAAATCGATTTGGCACTTCCTTAAAAAGCTAGAAATAGAACTACCATATGATCTACCAATCCCACTCCTTGGAATATATCCTAGAGAAATAAGAGCCTTTACAAAAACGGATATATGCACACCCATGTTTATTGCAGCACTGCTTACAATAGTAAAAAGACGGAAGCAACCAAGTTGCCTATCAACAGATAAATGGATAAATAAAATATGGTATATTCACACCATGGAATAGGACGTATCAATAAAGAACAATGATGAAACCATGAATCATTTCATAACATGGAGGAATCCGGAAGGCATTATGCTGAGTGAAATTAGTCAGCTGCAAAAGGACAAATATTGTATGAGACCACTGTTATAAGAACTCGAAAAATAGTTTAAACAGAGAAGAAAATATTTTTTGACATTATGAGAGCTGGGAAGGGAGGGAGGGTGGAAGAGGGGTGTTCACTAATTAGATAGTAGATAAGAACTATTTTAGGTGAAGGGAAAGATAACACACAATACAGGAGAGGTCAGCACAACTGGACTAAACCAAAAGCAAAGAAGTTTCCTGAATAAACTGAACGCATCAAAGGCCAGCGAAGTAGGGGCAAGGGTTTGGGGACCATGGTTTCAGGGGGACATGTAATTCAATTGTTATAATAAAATCTATTAACATTCTGCATCCCACTTTGGAGAGTGGCACCTGGGGTCTTAAATGCTAGCTAGCAGCCATCTAAGATGCATCAATTGATCTCAACCCACCTGGAGCAAAGGAGAATGAAGAACACCAAAGACCCAAGGTAATTACGAGCCCAGGAGACAGAAAAAGCCACATAAACAAAAGACTACATCAGCCTGAGACTGGAAGAACTAGATGGTGCCCAGGTACAACCGATGACTGCCCTGACAGGGAACACAACAGAGAACCCCTGAGGGAGCAGGGGAGCAGTGGGATGCAGACCCCAAATTCTTGTAAAAAGACCAAACTTAATGGTCCGACTGAGACTAGAAGGACCCCCGAGGTCATGGTCCCCAGACCTTCTGTTAGCCCAAGACAGGAACCATTCCCAAAGCCAACTGTTCAGACAGAGTTTGGACTGGACTGTGGGATAGAAAATGATACTGGTGAAGAGTGAGCTCTTTGGATCAAGTAGACACATGAGACTATGTGGGCAACTCCTGTCTGGAGGAAAGATGAGAGGGCAGAGGGGTGCAAAAGCTGGCCAAATGGACACAAATAGAGAGTGCAGGGAAGGGGTGTGCAGTCTCATTAGAGGGAGTGCAAATAGGAGTACATAGCAAGGTGTGTATAAGTTTTTGTATGAGAGACTGACTTGGTTTGTAAACTTTCACTTAAAGCACAATAAAAGTTAAAAAAAAAAAAAAAAATTATTTGTCCTTTACATCCAGTTGCCTCTTGCTTTGTTGGTTTATGTTTTCATGGATTTGTGTGTTAACTCTCCACAGAGATTATAAACTCCCAGAGCTGAGGCCTATATTCCTTATACTTCCCACCAAAATGTCACAGAAGGTAATTAAAATACATTGTTTGATTGACTAATTAGTAACATCACTTGGCTTCTAATCATTCTCAAATCAGATTAATGAAAGCATCATAAATCACTTAGTAGGTCCACAGAAGAGCCTCACATTTCCAAACTGCTTTACAGATCGTTTTACAGTCTATATATTGTTTTAAGGGTGTATAAAAAGATTCAACTCTAAAAATTTACTAATTTCTTACAAAGAAATCGTGTTTTCACTAGGTTTATGACATGAAGAATTGACAATGGAAAAGGAAAAGGGAAATACATAGGTAAAATCTGAAAAAAAAAGATTACAAAGTGATGTTTTTTATAGGATGAGGATCCTTCTTCCATTTTCACAAATGAAAATAATTTAAAAACAGACATATCAGGATGGGTTCCTAAGATTTTTTTTTTTTTTTTCAGATAGGGAATTTCCCAAATATATGAACAAATACATGTGTACATATATATGTATATATATATTCTCTCAGATACATAATATATCAATATATAATACAAAAATAAATACTTAAACCCATTGTCATTGAGCTGATCCAGCTCATGGCAACCCATGTGTTACAGAGTAGAGCTTAACTCCACAAGGTTACAGAAGCAGATTGCCAGGCCTTTCTTCTGCAGAGCTGCTGGGTGGGTTTGAACCACTAACTGTTTAGTTAGTATCTGAGCACAAAGTATTTGCACCACCCAGAGATCTGCTAGATATACAATATCATATATATATATTCTCATTCTCAATTGTATCAATTAATTCTGTCAAAATCTCTGTGAAGAAGGCATCCTATTTCCTATTATATAAATAAGTCTCAGATAAAGTTTGTAATTTGCCCAAAGCAGAGCTAAAATCAACACCCAGCTCTGACCGGTTCTAGAAGACCACACTGCTTATACATAATGATCACAGAATGTGTAACTGAAAAACACAGGATTATAAAATGATGTTTTTTTATGATGGGGAGTCTCCTTTCATTTTCACAAATGAAAATCACTTACAAAAAAGGATGAGTTCCTCAATCTTTTTTTTTTCAGCTAAAATTAAGCATATATGTATAATTTATTTAAATTACCATGCAGCTCTGTGTGTGAGCTTGTCAAATTAGACATTTTGACTATATTAAAAACACATTGACTGCTGGGATAAAAACTGGCCTACTGAATTATCTAAATGAGCTATTTGTTTGCCATTTGATGGTGGTACATTTTTATATCTTGGGTATTACATGTATTCTGGATGTGTATTTTTTTTATGTTCTGATATTCTAAATCCATATTGCAACTCAATTATTTTAAGGAACATATTAAATGATCAGAAACTCTGGTGGCACAGTGGTTAAGAGCTTGACTGCTAACCAAAAGGTTGGCAATTGGAATCCACCAGGCATTCCTTGGAAACTCTATAGGGGAATTCTACTCTGTCCTATAGGGTTGCTATGAGTCAGAATTGATTCAACACAACAGGTTTTTTTTTTTGGAGGTTATTAAATGATCAAGGAGGGGAACAAATGGAGCATGAATTATTTTAAAAATGTTTTCTTCATTAAGCTGCTTCATGCTAACACAGGTATCCATATATTATTCTCAAAGTTATTTGGTACATCTAAAATACTTCATAATAAAATAGTACTGTAGGTTATTTGTGATATCAGATAATGTTAAAGAAATCCAAACTTAAAAAATAAAAAATTCTAAAATTTCCCTTTCTTAGTTCAACTTCCATATTCACCCAAAATACCTCTCTTCTGATAGCTGTTTTTGGTTAAGGGAGAAGAGCAATCAGTGGAGGGTGGAGTGAGTCTACTTGTTTTGAATCCTGGAAATGCCATAACTGTGGGCACACTCCTTCCATAGAGGGCTCTGTAAAAAGCAGTTCCCTTTAGCGTGTATTCTCTAAAGTCATATAAGGGCAATCAAAGAGGTGAAGAGTAGATTAATCCTTAAATTACTGTCAGCATACAGTTAATTAAGCAAAGTTTACTCTTCCTCAAATGTATAACCTTAAGTGGTAAAGAATCTTGAGGTTCATAAATGATGTTAGCTAGATCATGAGGGTGGAGAGAGAATGGAAAGGAAGAAAGAAATTGTGTGGAAATTAAATTTTGGGAATTCTTCAAAACATAAAAATAAAATAAAAAGCTGGTCTAGAATTAAAAATTGAAATAAATTTGAGAAAGAAATATTCGAGCCCCTATGACAGATCCCCTTTCACCTAAAAATATTTTAAGGTGGTATTTTAATAGTTTCTTACAGTTACCGAGAACCACTACCTGAGAATAATATACCCACCATTCTTTTGGAACATGTATTAGTTTCCTATTGTTGGCATAAATTACCACAAATTTGGCAGCTTAAAACAACACAAATGTATTATCTTAGAGTTCTGTAGGTCAGGAGTCTGGGGGTCTTGGCCAATTACTCTGCTTGAGGTCTCATAAGACTATATCAAGATGTCAGCCAACCTCAGTGCTTATCTGGAGTCTGTGGGGAAGAATACAGCTTCATAATCATTCAGGTTGTTGGCTGAATTCAGTTCTATGCAGCTGTAGGACTGAGGTCCCTGTTTCATTGCTGGCTGTAAGCCAGGGGTCATTCTTAGCTTATAGAGGCTGCTCTCATTCCTTGTCTCATGGCCTTCTTCCTCCATCTTAAAAGCCAGCTACAATAAGCTGAGTCATTTTCACACTTTGAATCTCTGACCTCCTCTTCTTCCTTATCTCTCTGGCTGAATCTACTGCTTTCCTCTTCTGTTTTTAAGGGTTCCTGTGAGTATGTTGGAGCCCTGGTAATGCAGCGGTTAAGAGCTTAGCTGCTAACCAAAAAGTTTGCAGTTCAAATCTACCAGCCGCTCCTTGGAAACCCTGTGGGACAATTCTACTCTGTCCTATAGGGCTGCCATGAGTCAGAATTGACTCGACAGCAATAGATTATGGGTGACTAAGTTGATTCCACCCAGACAATTCATGATGATCTCCATATTTTAAGGTCGACTAATAAGTAACTTTAATTACATTTACAAAAATCCCTTCACAGCAGTCCCTGCATTACGGTTTGATTGTAAATAGGAATGAGAATCTTCAGGGGACATCATTAGGACTCTGCCTACCACAGAGTATGTTCACCAAGTCCAAAGGCCCGGGAGGTACAAGCAGTAAAAGACATCTGAAAAGATGTTTGCCTGGAGGAATGCCTCTAATACCCCATTTTACTTAAAAATAATGAACACACAACACACTACAATGCGTCACTTTATCTCTTATTCTTTTCAAAATTATCAGTTAGAAAATTAAATTAAATAATCATCACTTCAATAACACACTTTCCAATTTAAGTTCAGGAAAGTTTGGAAGTGTCATTTAAGAGTAGCAGTTCACATCCAAAAAGCTCTTGGGTTTGATCTTGGGTTTGAACCTATATCCTGAGAATCTCAGAATTTTAGACTTGGAGGGAAAATTTGAAATCTAACCTAATTCTTTTCTTTTTCTGGATATTTGTATAATTTCTCCAAAGCCACACAGATTGTTAGTAGCAGAGCCAGAATTGAACTCAAATCTCAATCCTACTTCAACTTCTTTTCCCCTCAGAGTGTATTCTAATTGGATGTAATGGGCATTTACTATTGCCGAGGACAGATTCTAAACTAGTAAATTAATCTGTGGCTAATGAGGCATTAAATACCCACAGCTAATAACAAATAGCATGCAAAATATCTGAAAACTGAATTTATCATCATTTACCACCACTTTGATCAGACTGTGTACCACCTTTGTTTATGAATTCCATCATGTTTATCCATTTGTTAAAGATTTTTGCTCATTGAATCATCTTCTAGACAAATTACATACATTAATGAAATTATAATCTTGACTTTGACGCTGATGTAGCTAAAAATTATTGGAAAAAGAATATAAGATTCAGTAAATGTTGCTAAATTGTGAATGCTATGTAAAAATGTTGCTACACCCTGCTATATTATGTTTCCAAAGAACAAAAGAAACAATCCACATTACACCATTGCAAAAGAAATGACCACAAAATAAAATCAGTCAACACCTTAATGAAGTAAGTAGGCTTGAGCAGATATTGAAATTTTGACTTAATATAAAATACAAAATCCCTAGACACTTTTCTATTAAGAATTTCTTTAGTGTGGAAAATGATATCTATAAGGTTTCAATTTCTCAATAATTAATTCTTACAATTAAATGTATCAAATACAGCTACATCATCAAAGGATATACTACAGCACCTTCAAGGCAGTACAGGCTACATACAGACCTCTTTATATTCATCATTTCAAGGTGAACATCAAAAGACACCTGAATAAAATAAACAGGGTGTTTTTCTGCTTATTTCAAGTACTTTTCAAGCATACTGTCTGGCTTATTTTGAGCGTGAAATTAGAAGCTCAATGCCAATTAGATTCTTAACTTTGCAGACATTTTTGCTTTCTATCAAGAAGTTTATAGGATTTTTCCTTTTTTATTGAAATTCAGAAATCTTACAATGATGTCAAGGTGGGAGACTTCTTTCTTTATGCCTGACTCAACTCTTGGTCAGTTTTTTGATGTGAAGGCTTATGTTTTTAACTCAGGAGATTTTTTTAGGGGTGTGTAATCATTGCTTCTCCTCCATCAACTCATTTTATTCTTATGAGAGTCTATATATTAGATCTTTGTGCCTAATCTCATGCTTACAGTCTTTACTGAGATTGTCCAACTCTTTGTTGTAAATCTAAGGTATGGGATAAATTCTTGAGTTTGTCTTCTGGTTTTTCTTGGTGGTTGTTTTGCTCTTTACTCTTTCTATTGAGGGTTTTTTGTTTTGTTTTTCCTTTTAAACAACGACCACCATTCTTTCAATTTCTAAGCCCTCAAAACACAAACACAAACCAAACCCAAAGCCGTGAAGTCAGTTCCAACTCAGCGATCATATAGGACAGAGTAGAACTGCCCTGTAGGGTTTCCAAGGGTGTAATCTTTATGAAAGTGACTACAACATCTTTCTCCTGTGGAGTAGCTGGTGGATTTTAACCACCAATCTTTCAGTCAGCAGCCAAGCACTTAACCACTCTGACATCAGGGCTCTAAACCCTCAAACCAAAAAACCCAAACCCGTTGCCATGGAGTCAATTCTGACTCTTAATGATCCTATAGGACAGAGTAGCACAGGCTCATAGGATTTCAAGGAGTGGCTGGTGGATTTGAACAGCCAACCTTTTCGTTAGCAGGTGGACTCTTAACTGCTGTGCCACCAGGGCCCCACTCTAAACCTTCTGTGTTTGGTAAATAGTGTAATAATTAAGGGCATAAGGTTTGGGATTAGATCCCTCTGGAGTCTTGGTAACTTACTAGCTCCTTGACCATGAGCAACGTATATAAACTATGCCTCAGTTTTGTCACCACATGGGGATAGTAATAATACATCCTTCACAGGATGTTGTAAGGGGAGTTAAAGTATGTAAAGCTCAGAGGACAGTGCATGGTGCATAGTGAGCTTTCAGGAAAATTGCCCTATTGCTTTTTATTTACAGCAGTGTAATGTTTTACAGATTAAAAAGAAAAAAATCAATTTCTCAAAGATCAATGAGGATATTAATTAGTATTTCAAGTAGGTCTCTACTGGTTACCTGCAATACCTCTGTTCAATTGGGAACGTTTGCTCTGATTCCCAGCTTGCCTCTTACTCTCCTCCAAGGACTGGAAATTCTTCATTATCTCTTCTCATTTATACGTGCAGGGTTAGACTGCCTGTACTGGTAGCTGGTATGGGCTCCCCCTGTATGTAATTGCTTTAAAAAAATTGCTTAGGACACCATTTTCTGCATACAGTTGCAGTGTTCAAGGCCCAGAGGGGAGCAGAAAGGCTGATTTCTTTCCAGATGAATGTGCTGGAAATGAACCTGACATCTTTGCTCCAAAGACAAAAAGCAAGAATAAGCTGGGTAGGGAAAGTTCCAAATGCATTTAGAATGTTGATGACACTAACTGGAGGAAGGACCAGGGCATGTATTTTGTCCAACAGCTCTCCACAGAGTTCTGATAAATTCCAGAAGTCCTGCTGCATGATTCTTCCTGACACTGTCACTCCTCCAAGTAGGGGTAATGCTAGAATTTCCCCTGCCTGGGATCCCAACAGTTTTCTTTTGAAGATACCTGTTTACTTGCCTCTCTGGGTTTCCCTATTTTGCTTATATTGGACATAACAAGTCTCCATTGGCTTCTTGGTAAACTCAATCCATCTGCTTCATATTTTTTATAAATATCTGAAAGTGTTTTATTAATATCACTCTTCTCTGTTTACTAGCATTGCTACACATTTTATTTTCTCATTTTTTTTTTTTTTTTTTTTGTGCTTCTTTAGTCATTTTCATGCAATTAGGGTGGAAAGGGAAGAAAAAAAAAATGAGTTGGTTCAATTTCCGATCCTGAGGCTGGAAATCCTATTTTGGATCTTGAAAATAACTGAGATGTTCATTCTCTGTACGGCAGTTGATTTAGCTGAGGAACAGAATGTACACAGCAATACAATATTAAGTTGCTTATTTAATTAAAATTATCCAAACTAAAGAGTTTTCTACATGATTAAAATTATTGGCATTCTGAAATTAACTCGTGATCTGTATTATTTTCCTTCTTCCTCCAGCCTCTTGACCATTTTATTAGTAAGATTTACTTTGAGTTCATTTCTAAAAATTTTTTTGTTCATGATCAAGAATAACGACATGCATAACTCAAAAGGGAAAGCCAGCCGGAATCGTTTTCATTGGCATAAATGTTCCTTCTATGGCTGATGGGTTACAATTTTGCCTTCCTAATTATATATCTTCAGGTTTATATAAAAATAAGATCTTAATCCTTGAAGTTCTGCTCCAGAATATCAGGCAGAGGGATCACCCTAGAAAAAGGTAAAGCCAGGCCAGCCAGGGATTTATGTCTACGAACACAGAGGTCACAATATATAAAACCAAAGGGACTAAAGAAAGATGCAAGGTTTCAGAGTTATACTTTACATAAAACCAGCCATGTCTATATCATTGGTAGAAAGCACTTGGCACAACGGACCAATTTCTTTTTTTTTTACAGTTAACATAAATAATGGCAATTTTTACATGGTGGATTTAGCCCCTTTAAACATATACACAAAAAACAGCAATTTATCTAATTCCTTCCAGCTTGTGAAACAGGCTGAAAAAAAGCAGTCAGAGAGAAAAAGGTTAGGCTGACTTGTTGAGGTTCAGGCAGGTTGTCAAAACTGCAGCTGGGATGGAGAAAGGCAGAGTATTCCACTTTATGCAACGAAGGGAGCTCTCCAGCCTCTCCCTGAGTGTCTGTGAGGTCACATGCTGTGTACCCCAATCAGCTTCCTGAAATTAACAGCCAGGTGTTACACTTGTTACTGTACCTTAATCATTATGACTGTGGCAGCGAGAGAGAAAAAAAAAAATGCTAGGACACATGAGCTGGGGTGATAAAGGGAAAGCATCAATCACGCATGACAGGGAAGCCAAAGGTACCTTCCCTGCCTGGGCTGCTTTCAGTTTCACTCTCACAGCTGACTTCAAACTTCAGAGACACCATTTCTCATACACCTTTTTTTTTTTTTCTTTTTGATAACAAACTATGGTCAAGACACCTCAGGTAGATAAAAACAAAATAAAATGCATTTGTCAGCAGGATTCATATCTAACAGCTAGTACCACTAGACTCCGATCCAAATTAAAGGCAATTATTTACACAAACAAACCATCAGTCAAGAGGGAGTATTCTTTCTATTAAGGTTAAAACAAGATATAGTAAGAATGAAGGTTAGAATCAACAGTTAATAGTTACACATAGCACAGGTTGGTCCAAACACTTTTATTCTGCTACAATATTATAACAGGTATGTTGTGTTTAAAAAAAAAAAAAAACCCGTTGCCATCAAGTCGATTCCGACTCACAGCATCCCTATATGGACAGAGTAGAACTGTCCCATAGGGTTTCCAAGGAGCACCTGGCGGATTCAAACTGCCGACTTTTTGGTTAGCAGCTGTAGCTCTTAACCACTATGCCATCAGGGCTCCATACATACCCTAAAATAGGTGGGACATAACAGGTGAATTTCCCAAAGTTCCTTGGCAAAGTAAAGCACATCGCAAAGTGTAAGAAGCAGAAACATAGCCCACGTTCCAGGGGAACCTGTTGAATCCATTGCCTTCCAGTCAATCTGACTCATAGCAACCCTAGATGACTGAGTAGAACTGCCCCACCGGGTTTCCAAGGAGCAGCTGGTGTATTTGAACTGCCAACCTATTGGTTAGCAGCCAAATACTTAACCACTATGCCACCAGGGCTCCCATTCTGGTGATAGTGAGTGATATAAAGAAAGCCCAAGACATTAATTCAGTGGGGCGAAAGAAAACTAAGCACTGGTTCCAATTTGCTAAGGGACCTTGGATAGACTATTTCACTTCTCTAGTGCTCAGTTTTCTCATCTATAAATGACTAGGTTTACCGAGATCAAGAGTCTTTAACCTGGAGTCCTCACATGAGCAGAAGGAGGACCTGTAAAGAGACTCAAACTATATGGGGAATGTTGTACATTAGATTCTTTAAGGGCTTCTGAAAACACACATTCTAAAGGAGTGCTTCTCTAAATATCTGGAATTAAGAACAGGTTATTTTTATTCTCTAAACCATTATCTCAAATGCTTTTAAATAATGTTCTTGTTGTCAGGTGCCGTTGAGTCAGTTCTGACTCATAGAGACCCTATACACGACAGAACGAAATATTGCCCGGTCCTGCGCCGTCCTCACAATCGTTGTTATGATTGAGCCCATCGTTGCAGCCACTGTGTCAATCCATCTCATTGAGGGTCTTCCTTTTTTCCACTGACCCTGTACTCTGCCAAGCATGATGTCCTTCTCCAGGGACTGATCCCTTCTGACAACATGTCCAAAGTATGTAAGACTCAGTCTCGCCATCCTTGCTTCTAAGGAGCATTCTGGTTGTACTTCTAAGACAGATTTGTTCGTTCTTTTGGCAGTCCATGGTATGTTCAATATTCTTCGCCAACACCACAATTCAAAGGCGTCAACTCTTCTTCAGTCTTCCTTATTCATTGTCCAGCTTTCACATGCATATGATGCAATTGAAAATACCATGGCTTTGGTCAGGCGCACCTTAGTCTTCAGGGTGACATCTTTGCTCTTCAACACTTTGAAGAGGTCCTTTGCAGCAGATTTACCCAATGCGATGCGTCTTTTGATGTCTTGACTGCTGCTTCCATGGCTGTTGATTGTGGATCCAAGTAAAATGAAATCCTTGACAACTTCAATCTTTTCTCCGTTTATCATGATGTTGCTCATTGGTCCAGTTGTGAAGATTTTTGTTTTCTTTATGTTGAGGTGTAATCCACGTGTCTGTCAGTTTGTCGTACTGTGGGAGCTTGTGTGTTGCTGTGATGCTGGAAGCTATGCCACCAGTATTCAGATACCAGCAGGGTCACCCATGGAGGACAGGTTTCAGCTGAGCTTCCAGACTAAGACAGACTAGGAAGAAGGACCCGGCAGTCTACTTCTGAAAAGCATTAGCCAGTGAAAACTTTATGAATAGCAGCGGAACATTTTTTAATAATACACGCACAAAAAATGATTTACTGAAAAAAAAAGAACTAAAAAGCCAAATGTATGCACCCATAAAAATCCAAATTTTTGCATTTGATTCAACAGTATTGAATTACTCTTTCAAGTTGCTATTAAAATTTCTAAATACTTCCTTTCAACTTGGGTCACTGTCATGGACTGAGAACAGTTTGCAGACCAGCACTGGTCCACAGGCCACACTCTGGATAGCACTGCTTTAACGTTCCTTCAAGCCCTAACCTTAAAAGTTTCTATGTAAATCCCAGATAGCCCCACATCCATTCTGCCTCAGGTCCTCCTGCCAAAGCATACATCCAACCTACCATTAAAAAAAAAAAAAAAAAACTTTTAAATTAATCAATTTAATAATTTACTGCATAAATAGGCCAGGTGTTATGAGATAGGCTAGTGATGTAAAAAATGAGTAATATAATATTTCTGCCCTCCAAGAGTTAACAATCTAGATGCTTGTTAGGTACCGTCAAGTCAGTTCGCACCCATAGTGACCCTGTGTACAACAGAATGAAACACTGCCTGGTCCTGCACCATCCTCACAGTTATTGCTATGGTTGAGCCCACTGTTGCAGCTGCTGTGTCAATCCATCTCATTAATGGTCTTTGCCCTTTTCCCTGACCAAGCATGCTGTCCTTCTCCAGAGGTTGGTCCCTCCTGATAACATGGTCCAAGTAAAGGAGACAAAGTCTCACCATTCTTGCTTCTAATGAATATTCTGGCTGTACTTCTTCCAAGACAGATTTGTTCATTCTCCTGGCAATCATGGTATATTCAACATTCTCTGCCAACACCATAATTCAAATGCATCTCTTCTTCAGTCCTCTTCATTCGTTGTCCAGCTTTCACATGCATACGAGGAGCTTGAAAATACCATAGCTTGGGTCAGGTGCACCTTAGTCCTCAAGGCGACATTTTTGCTTTTTAACACTTTAGAGAGGTCTTTTGCAGCAGATTTTTCCAATGCAATAAGTTGTTTGATTTCTTGACTGCTGTTTCCCATTAGACACTAGAATTGATGACTTTAGTCAATAACTATTGATTGAGTGGTCTGTTCTAGGCACTGGGGATACACAGAAGGGAACAAAACAGGTAAAATGCACTAGCTGAGCCTATGTTCCGTGGTGGAGGTATTAAAAAAAAATAATAATAGGTAAGATAAATGGTTCATGCCAAGGATTATGGGGGGCAAGAAAGGGAGGGGAAACAAACAGTGTCCCAAGGATTAGAAGTATAGAACATGATATAAGGAGGCCAAGAAAGACCTCACTAAGAAGGTATCAGTTGAGCAAAGACTTGAAGAAAATGAAAGAGCAATGAGTGCATATATCTGAAGGAAGGTTGGTCCAGGTAGAAGGAAGAGCAAGTACAAAGGCCCTGAAACAGTGCTGCTAAAATGAAGTGAGCCTACAAGAGAGGCATAAGAGGGGAAGTTAGAGGTGATGGTGAGGTGAGGTGGCATAAATGTCAGAGACTTACAGTCCATTGTACAAACTTTGGCTTTTCCTTTGATATGAATTAAGAACTGTTGCAAGGCTTTGAGCCAAGGGGGTGACACAACTTATCACAGTGGTAAAAGCATGATTATGCGATATATATCCAATATATGAATGGAAAAGTGGAGTTACGGAAGACTGAGTCTTAAAGGATGCTTAGTAATTATCCAGAAAGGGTAAGAGACAGGGTGGGAGTTGGAGCACTTCTAGATAGATGGACATGTAGCCTGAACAAAGGCATTAAGGTTAAAAAAAAAAAAAAAGTTTCGTGTGGCTACCAAAAATTTAGTATGGTTACAAGGTAAACAGGATTCCCTGGGTGGCACAAACAGTTAAGTGCTCTGCTACTAACTGAAGGGTTGATGGTTCAAATCCACCCACAGGCACTTTAGAAGGAAGGTCTGGCAATCTACTTCAGAAAGACTGGGGCGATTGAAAATCCTATGGAGCACAGCTATAGTCTGAAAACATGTGGCATCAATACGAGTTAGAATTGGCTTGACGGCAACTGGTTTGGTTTTAGATTTTGGTACTAGGCAAATAATAAAAAATAAATAAATAAAACACTGTTGCCGTCAAGTTGATTCTGACTCAGAGCAACCCTATAGGACAGAGTAGAACTTCCCCCTCGGGTTTCCAAGAAGTGGCTGGTGGATTTGAACCGCTGACCTTTTAGTTAGCAGCCAAGCTCTTAACTGCTGTGCCACCAGGGCTCCAGGCAAATGACAAAGCATAGGAAATAAGAGAGAAGGCTAAAGAGATAGGTAGGGGAACACCGAAGGAATGTTATTCTTATCCCCAGTCTTTTCAAAGAGACAAAACATCCCTGGGGACAAGGATCATGTAACATAAGTCATATGTGTGCCCAGAGGTAATATCCAGTGTCTGCATAAACTTTGTGAACTTCATTGATTGCACTATGGTTGGAGAAAAGCACTTGGTGTATAGTGACTGACGTGCCAGATGTTATGTTTAAAATCTGTGCTTTCCAGAAGAAATTACCTATTTTCCCATTCTAGAAAAGAAAAAGTAGTTTCTGTGCCCCTAAAATGAGGCTTTGGGGAGCAACAACGTGCCATCCTGACTCATTTCACCATCAATCTGCTGAAGTCAGCATTAAAGAATTGCCTCCAGTCATTTGGACATGGGTTTGGCAGCTCCAAACTGTTAACAACCTCACAGAATATGCCTGGGGATCCAAACTGGAAACTAATTATTATATTCCAAATAGGTGCATACATTCTAGAAAATGAAATCTAATGTACCTTTACTGACTCCAAAATCAAATTGGAATGAGAGGTCTGAACATAAATTTATCCAGCAAACCATATTCAAAATAAAAAACAATATTGTTGCCCTGGTCTAAATAATGTGGTTGGTTACTACATTCCTCCTCAATTACCTCGGCTCTTGTACCATGAGGACTTTCACCATTTCTAGCTGCTAAAAAATTCAATAAGAACACAATGTTCCATACCTTTCATTTAGCTAGGCAACCCAACATTCTAAATAAGATCGAGTGTTTGCCAATAGATGGAGGAGGAACCTCCAGGATTTCTTAAAAGATTTTCTCTTTTCCTACTTTTCTAACAGTGATTTTAACCTAATTTTTTTTTTTTCATGTTCACAAGAGTTTTTTTGTTTTTTTTTTTTTCGGTATTGGTTTGTTTTCATTTCCCCTGAAGAAGGCTTTTCAGAACTTATGGGTTTTAATGGGAACATATTTCTGGGTATTGGGTAGCCAAAAGAAATTTGTTTTGATCACAATCCATTTTCTGCACAGTAGCATAATAGCGTACTAGTGCAAGACCTCTGCAATTAGCAACCAATAGGCGTGCTGGATCCTCAGCAACTATATGTCAGTACCACTTGTATGAGCCCAGTTTCTAATGGGGCCAAGAGGAGGCTTGATCCACTAAGTTTTAAAGAGCATTTATGCTGTTAATTTTGACGCAAATTCTTCCAGAATTACCCATTTATCCATTCGTGGTAGGCAACTCCATGACACACACATAGCATCTAAGAGGTGCTCTCTCACTTTGTAAGTGTAGGGATAGCTTTGGGATGATGTCTGGCTCTTCCCAGACTACTATTTCTTGAGTTCTCCCAAGCCAATCTTTTCATTGGGGGTTATAAAAAGTATAGGTATAAGAATTAAATGTAAGCTAAAACAAAACGAATAAATGTGATTATGTAAGAATGAACACAAAACAAATATAGAAGTTTTTTTTTGTTTTTTTTTTTCCCAAAGTGTTAACTGTGGATGGCCACTGGAGATTAAAATATGGCTGAAAGGAGGAGTGAGAAAAAAAAAGAGAGAGAAGTAGAAAGCAAGAATGAATCTAAAGCTACATGCATGGTATACAATCATTCAAACTATAAGTTATTTTCTCAGAAGAGTCTCTCACTAAATCACTGAATTTTATGACCTATGGATCCCAGTGAAATCCTCATTTCCTAGCATCTGCCTCCTCATTAATGAAAGACAGGTAAATAATGGTTCAAGCAAGACAGAAAAAAGAAATACAAAGATACGAAGAAAATGAGGCAAATGACCCAATTCGAGTCCCAATACTCATTTGTGCCTTGGTTTTCATCTTCTGAAAAATGGAGGTCATGATAATACTTGCTGTACTTCCTTCATAGAGTTGTACAGCAAATGAGATAATGAATATGGACCAATCATCTCTAACACTTAATAAATATTAGTGACTTGTTAGTTGCTGTTGAGTCAGTTCCAACATATGGCAACCTTATGTATAACAGAACGAAACATTGTCCAGTCCTGCTCCATTTCATGATTACTGATATATTTGTGCCCGTTGTTGCAGCAATTGTGTAGTGCTGTTCAACTTAGGAGGCTCTTCGTTCAGCAGTATATAATATGCTGTGGTGATCCATAAGGTTTTCACCGGCTAATTTTTGGAAGTAGATTGCCAGGCCTTCCTTCCTACTCTGTCTTAGTCTGGAAGTTCTGCTGAAACCTGTGCACCAGGGGTGACCCTGCTAGTATTTAAAAAACCAGTGGCATAGCTTCCAGCATTACAGCCACACACAAGCCATCACAGTATGACAGACGGGTGGTGACTTAGGAAAGTTATTTAACCCCTTTGAGCCTCTGTTTATTCATATATCAAATAAAGCTCTGATATTGGCCTGCCTACTTCCAAAGTGATCTTGTACAAATCAAGTAAGGTGATGCCAGCATGTTCTTTGAAGTGTAAGGTACAATCAAGCATAAGTCTCTCAAACCTGTTCAGACAACCGTGTGGAGGAATAGATTATGGTTGACTAACAACGGCAAAACCTTAGACCCATTCTCTGGTCTTAGGAAATAAAGCTGATACGTATTGTAAATTTTCACCTCTAAGAGAGACAAGAAGATTAGCAGAAACTTCCACTATTCAGAGTTCTAGAATATTAACTACCGACACTATTACAAGTGGTTAGGAAACAGTAAATTAAACTTCGTAATGATTTCCCAAAGGAAATAAAAGTATACCATTATTACCAAGAGTTTAAATTAGACTGGGAACAGTAGTCCAGCATGTATTACAGAGAAGCAATGCTTCAGTGGAAGCAAAGTGAACCAAACGACACTGCAGATCTTTCCCATATTTAATGTTTGACAAGTAAAATACTTGCATTCATGCAGTAATGTGCTATGGAAGTCATCACCATGGGAATGCTCAATCAAAGCTTTAATACTATTTAATAAGCATCACACTATGAGAACATATTTTTCCTTTCAAGTGCAACTCATTCAAGTTTGAGGGAACAGCTAAATTGGTGCACTTGGCAAAATCTTGAATGACAGCCTGATCTAAGCAAAAGCAGTCATTTTATATTTGGGGCTGGGTTGAAGGAAGACAGGAAATATGAAGTGGGCATGATGATTTAGGTTGCCCGAAAGGATCCCTGGTGGCACAGTGGTTAAGTGCTTCGCTGCTAATCAAAAGGTTGGTGGTTTGAACACACCAGCTGCTCCGTGGGAAAAAACAGACCTGGCGATTACAGCCTAGGAAACCCCATCGGGGAGTTCTACTCTGTCATATACAGTCGCAATGAGTCAGAATCAACTTAACAGCACGTAACGCCACCAACAACAAGGCAATGAGGAGTCCCTGGATGGTACAAAAGATTAACGTGCTCGGCGGCTAACTGAAATGTTGGAGGCTCCTGTCCACCCAGGGCAGCTTCTGAAGAAAGACCTGGAAACCTACTGCTGAAAAGTCAGCCACTGGGAAACCAATGGAGCACAGTCTGAGTCTGACACACATGCGGTCACTATGAGTCAGAAATGACTGTACAGCAATCGATTTTTAAAGGCAGTGGCAATCAGACAAAGCCTCTTGTTAAGTTGCAAGGGAAGGGCAGAAGGGGGAAGTCGTCACTGATTTGAAATAAAGGCTCACACTAACCAAAACATACAGTCATCCTGTAGGTACCAAAAAGAAGACAGAAATTCAGTTAATGGTAAGGTTGATGTGGAGATATGAAACATGGCTTCTAAAAACTGTTATGTCACCTACAATAAATTGCTACACTTATCTATGTTTTGGCTCCAATTCGTCTATTTCTAAACCAGTGGTTCTCAATGGGGGAGGGGAGATGATGCTATTTTGTCAGAATTATTTGGCGTATTTGGCTTGACACAGCTTGCTGGTGGGAGGGAGGTATGCTACTGGCATCTATTAGAGGCCAAGAATGCTTCGAAATATCCTACAATGTACGGGAGAGTCCCCCAAAACAAAGAATTACTGAGTCCAAAATGTCAGTGGTGCCGAGGTTGAGAAACCCTGTTTTAAACTGAGGTTATCCAAAAGGACATTATAGGGTAAATAAGGAACTCAGTTGCTGTCAGCATAAAGTAAATGTAAAAAAAAAAAAAAATTAATATTATTATTATTGCTTAAGCTTCTTTTCAACCAAAGTTTTCTTTTAATTCTAAAGCACTTGGCAGAAAAATAAGATTCATTTCTATAATAGGCTTAGTGCTTTCCTTTTCAGAAGGTTTTTTCTTCAATTAATTAGCATTTAGCTGCCTTCCTATAATGAATGCCAAAAATGAACCTTCTCCCTAAACTTCACAAGAGAAGTTACAAAACTCAGTGAGGATATTCAATTTTTCTGATAAAGAATTTGTAGGACATAGATTTAGGAGGCTTTTCTGCCTCAGGGATGTTATTTATAAACATTTCTTGGAAGTCTGAAATAAAATTAAAAACACACATACACAATTCTGGAGGCTACAGATGCTATTGATGCTGAAAATAGAATGTTAACGCTGCAAAGTGCTTACTGACTGTGCTGATGGAGATGAGGTAGCTAAGAGCCAAGGCCATACAATGAATCAGATATAAGAAAACCTAGGTCTCCTGATGCCTCGTTTCTAAATTGATTCCAGTTCATCGCAAACATAAAACAGCCTAGATGGCTAATAAATCATTCTAAAACAAGAATTAAACTTGTATTCCCTAAAACTTAGAATGAGAGTATATGAACAAAGTCAGAATCAAAGCACATCTTTACAAACATTGCTTTGCTTCTTGTAACTGACATTTAGCTGATTTGCCACATAGAATCAAAAAGGAAATTGAAGAGCCATTTATTAGTAATTATGTAGGGATATACATGTTGTGACAATTCTAAAAAGTTAATTTTATAATCTTTATTGGCATTTATGAAAAATAAGTGAAAGAAAGCAACAACTTAGATGCAGTTCATAGATTTTCTATCATAGCTATAGTTTGTCTTACAAGCTGTTGGTTTGAATTATTGCATTTGCCACACATAAAAATGGAACGTTTCTACAATAAAATAAAATATTCAGATGGTAAGGAGAGAGGGCTATAATAATGCATGCTTATGAGAAGCTTTTTTTTTTAAGTTTTGCCGTTGCAAATATGACCTAAATAAATAAATAAAACTGAATAAGAATGATAGATACATATATATAGATAGATACAGATATAGATATGCAGACACATACAGGGGTTTCTCTCTTCACCAAAATTGAAGTGTGGTGTGTCAGAAACAACAGAGAAATAGAAACCATGACACCTGCATTCTTCTCCTCACTTTGACACTTTCTGAGATGTGGAGAAAGTTATTCTAACTTGGATTCTTCATTCACATAACTGTATATAGAAGGGATTGGATTGAGAGATGTAGGGAATTCCTCCCAGCTCTAAATTTTTATGGTTTTATGAAACCCTGAGCTCAAAATCTTTTGATCTGCATTTAGGATATTCAACTAAAATTTTCATATCTTTATTTCAGTTTGGACAATTTGTAGTGTAACAGGAAAATCAACTCAAAGTAGCTTAAGCAAATAAAGGGGATCTATTTTTTTATTGGCTGATCTCCCATAAACTCTCACTCAAGAGACTCAAAGGGCATCCACAATACTTGGTTTCTCTCCATCTCTCAGCTCTGCTTTCTGCACAGATTTAAGTGGTCTGAATGTCATGTCCTCTTGTGAAACTAGACTCCAGATAATACCATGGGAAGTATGGGGACCAAGAATGAGGAGAGGTTAGTTTCCTTCAAGAAATTTGAGGTACTGTTTCCACAGCTGTTATAAACGTAGGTAGGCAGAAAAATGTATGTCCATCACACGTAAAAAAAAGGAATTGTTTTTGTTTATAGATCCCTGCTGAGCCCTTTGGTAAACCTACGCAGATACTAAGAAAAAGGGAAGGTGGAGAAAAATATATAATTTAAAAAAACTATGTGTGTCACATGTTGTAATTGAAAGGAAATACAAACTCTATTCTATAAAGGTTGTGGAAAACAAATGAAAAAACATGGTGACAATCTTTTGTTTAAAATCCACCTCTTCCCTGAAGCCTATACTGAATTCCCAAGGTTAATTTGCATCCTCTGAATTATTCTGGCTTTTATAGTCTGTAACACTCGTTTAGCATTTAGTGCATACACGGCCTGGTATTGTCAGCTATCTAACAACATGCGTTTTTCTTACTCCCAGTACTAGAGTAAGACCTTAGAAGATCTTAGAAATGATTTATAGAGACTCAATAGTTACTGCACTTCCAATGGTGTTGCCTGGTCTTTGGTTCTAGAAGGGGACATTCATACCCTTGAAATCTATGCATCAATCTAAAAAGAAGAAGACTTTTGCTAAGACAGTGGAGAAGAAGAGAGTCAGGCTCATCCTTTTTTGCTGGAATTTGAAACTGGGAGGAGTGTGCTTTGAGCTTCAGGGAGTCACAAAGCATATTTTGAGAACTAACCCAACATAGCATAGCGCAGAACTGAGAAACAGAGAAAAGCCAAGTACTGGGATACCATTTGAGTACCAGGCGAGACTTGCATGAAGATCAAGAATTTATGGAAGACAAGCCAATAAATCCCCTTTATTTGCTTAACCTACTTTGAGTTGGCTTTTCTGTCAAAATATAAATTGTCCTAACTGAAATAAAGATATGAAAATTATAAAGTTCTCTATCACATATGCAGATCATAAGATTTTGTGTTCAAGGAACACAACGGCATATGGTCGCTACAGGGTAGCTATGAGTCAGAATTGACTCGATGGCAAAGGGTCTTTTTTTTTTTTTTTAATGAGGTAACGCGTTTAATAGATGCTTAGTTAAATATTTGTTGATTGATACAAAGTAACAGAAGACTTTTTTAGCTTGTGAGTGGCCAGCTAAGACACTTGACTGGTCCCACCTTGTCTGGAACAAGGGACAATGAAGAAAACCAAAGGCGCAAGGGAAAGATTAGTTCAGAGGACTAATAGACCACAACTATCACAGTCTCCACCAGACTGAACCCAGCACAACCAGATGGTGTCTGGCTACCACCACCAACTGATCTGACAGGGATCACAATAGAGAGTCCCAGACAGAGCTGAAGAAAAATGTATAACAAAATTCTAACTCACAATAAAAGACCAGACTTAGTGGTCTGACAGAGACTGGAGAAACCCCAAGAGTATGGCCCCCAGACTCAGTACTAAGGTCATTCATGAGGTTCATCCTTCAACCAAAGATTAGGCAGGCTCAGAAAAAAAATGAGACTAAATGGGCACACCAGCCCACAGACAAGGACAAGAAGGCAGGAGGAGACAGAAAAGTTGGTAGTGAGGAATCCAAGGTAGAGAAGGGGAGGGTGTTGACATGTCGTGGCATTGGCAGTCAATGTCACAAAACAATATGTGTATTAATTGTTCAATTAGAAACTAATTTGCTCTGTAAACTTTCATCTAAAGCACATTTTTTTTTTTAATAAAGTAACAATTTGGGAGAAGAAAAAAGTAGAAACCTTAGTGAACTTGAAGTACCCATCAAGTTGATAAAAATATTTTGTTGTTCTTGCCGTAAGGACAAATCTCAGCTCTAATCTTTGCTTGGAATTAAAATGTAATTTGAAGTAAAAAAAAAAAAAAAAAAGACTTTTGTATGTACCAAGTGTGTATGTACCAAGTAAGAAGAAAGGATGGAGGGATATGAGAATATGGGAAATAATATGATATAAAATTGATGTAAGAAAATGATATGAGGAAAAAAGAAAGTAAAAAATATAAACATATGATGCAGAAAATAGATAAAACGGTGATATATTCGAAGTTGAAACACTCAGACATATATGGTATCCCTTCCAGAGAAAATTACAAAAGACCTTGATAAGTGAAAGGGTTCTCAACTCTCCTGATTTCTGTCCAGGAACTGCAGAAGGCCCATACCCATCCTAATATAATAGTAGCATCTTTTGAATAATCTTTTTCCCCTTTCTGTTATAATGTGAGTTCATGATTGAAGAAATATTTGTTCAGTTTACTAGACATATCCCAAACTATTAAATAAATGCCTAGAATAAATAATAACACAGTAAAATAATTATTGAACGGATTACAAACAGGTGATAAAATGAGGACCAAAGAGAACATCAACTGTTCTTAACTCTTTCTTCTGCCTCCTTTCCTCCTCCTAAAAGGCTCTTACCCTATCACCTGTTTTTATTCATATACCACACATGATATTTAATGAGCTAGATTCCAAGATTCAGTCAGAACATATGAAAGACATTAATTATCTGCTAGAAACTTGTATTCTAATGAAAGAAAAAAAGAACGATAGGCTATATTTTCTTTTTTTTTTTTGGAAATTGCACATATTTCATAGTTTTAGTATAAACTGGAAAAAAACAAAATTGTGGTCAATTGTAATACAGCGTTTCTAGGGTAACTTACCTAAACTTGTTAAAGCTTCTTAGGTTCATAGAGTTTGGAAGGAGGAAGGGAGATTTTATTTAACATGAAGTGGAATGTGCCCTGGGGGTAAAAGATACTAGAAAGAAAGAAAAAAATGGTAAGATGAAAGCAGTAAATAGGAGGTCTAAAAGAAAATTCCTATAACTGGTTTTAGACCCCTTGCAGGTAGAAAAGCCTAGAAAGGAACAGGATTAAAATGCCAGCCCTGGAAGAGAACACAAGGTGTTTTAAGTCTTTCCATGGAATGAAAACATAGAGAGGGTGTCTACGGGTATCATCAAATCACGTGCCCCCTCTGATCAAAACAGTCAACAGCTCTCAGAATAAAACCCAAATGCCTTCCTCCACTCTAGGCCTACTTTCTTAAGCATCATCACACATTTGTTCCTATTTTGTTCCAGCCACACTAGCCTTCTTTCTTTCCTCAAAATCACCATGCTTGTTTTTACCTCATGGGGTATTTGGATGGACGGTCCCCTTTCGCTGGAATGCTCTGTCTTGCCCCTTCTCATATGCCTATGACTAGCTCCATCTCATCAGCAGATCTCAGAGCAAACATCACCTCTGTAGAGAGGCCTTCTCTGACCACCAGTCTACAGAAGCCTATTCACCGAGCATGATTTCTATCACCTCGCATGATTCATTTTCCTCAGAGTCCTACAAGACGCTCTCTTGTTCACTTTTCTCTTTACTAACTCTCTCTACCTTCTAACATGAAAGCTCTGCAAAAACAGGGGCTAAGTGCCTATTTAGAGTAACATTCACAATGCCTAAAAGAGTGTCTGGCACATAGTAGTAGGTCAATTATTATTAAATTATTATTTTGGAGAAAAATATATATATCATAACTAATCAGTGAATCGATCAATCTCCAAAACTCATGAGAATCTGGGGCGAATGTCAGAAGCTTAAAGTTAATGGCGGTTAGAGTTGCATCTTAAACAGGCAGAATGAAAGTGACATAGAAAATTTTCTGAAATCTACTGAAAGAGAACTGAGTATCGAGATGTTTCTATGGAGGGACCAGGCCCTTTTAAAGGGTTTGCTAGCCTAGACAACTCTCAATAAAGCTCTCTCCAAAACTGGAGATTCAAAGGAAAGGATTATTCCATGAGGAATTGATTTGTGCTGGCTCTTTTTCAGGTATTTTTTTACTATTTCATAATCACTTTTACCTGAATGGGGTTTAAATGAATTTTGGGAATAACGATCCCAATTACTTGTATATGTCAGTTGCTATTAACATTGCCAAAAGATAATTTAAAGATGTGATAATAATTAGAATGTATTAAATATTATGGTTAGTTTTCCAGTAGCTCAAGAGTTCTTAGAACTGTTTGACATATTAATGCTACTGAATGTCACTTTGTTTCTTAATGGGGAATCTCATAATTCTCTAAATCATAAATAACACAAGGAACCAACTAAATAATCAAACAATAACTATTATTATTGAAAGGTAATGAGAAGGCCAATAAAGAAGAATGTAGCAAGTCTATATGCAAGAGAGAGACGAAATTAGAATATAAATACCTAGGTGCATCTGTGGTTTCACTAGATTTTCAACACTTATCACCTAGTCCCACAAACACAAAAGAAAGGACACAGAGAAGGTAAAATCCTACAGATCTGCATTTTCTATCATTGCTCTAAAATTTGGGAAAATTAAAAAAATTAAGGAAAGGGGATAGAAATGAAGCTGCTAAGGATGAAAGGACAAAGTTGCTAAGTATAAGACACAGGGAGGTTTGTAACAAAGAAATTAGACAAAGGAGTCTTAAAGCTTTACATACCATTCTTCCTAAATTGGGAGTAAGAAGTGTGTTTGTAAGTACATGTGTTCATGTGTGCACATGTGCACACGGGTATACGTGCACAGGTACTTTTGAATGGGGGTTCGTCAATGGAGGCTCCGTAAATAAACCAAAGAAGTGGCTTGACTGCAGGCTGCATTCCAATAATCCTTTATTATGGATATTTAAATTTGAATTTCATATAATTTTCACGTGTCACAAGCTATTATTCTTCTTTTGATTTATTTTCAGCCATTTTAAAATGTAAAAAAAAAAAAAACTATTCTTAGGTTGCAGGCCATACAAAAACAGGCAGATTTGGCCTGCTGGCCATAGTTTGCCTCTAACATAAGACAATAGAGTACCATAATGACATCTGTAAATTCCAGAGGATCACAAAGAGATAAAGCACCATGGAAGCAGAGAGCATTAGGGAAGGAATAACTTCTTATTGCTATTGCCAACAAATGGGAAATGCCACCTTTAAACTCTGTATTTCCTTCTGTGCCTCCTCAGAAAGTCAGACTCCTTTCAGAATACGTTTATTATTAATGTGAACGGATTCTTTCAGAGTGAGATTTCTTCATCACGGTGATTTCATTTTGAACCTAGGCAAAGCAATAAAAAAAAAACCTTTGGCTATTTACTAACTACAAAATATACAACCGTTCAAAGGTCTGTGGCACCTAAAGGAATTGACTAATTTGTTATCCTGAAATGTTCTGACACCTCAATGTCATTGAAAGAATGCCAAAGATATTTCAAGTGATCTCTTTCCCTTTCCAAAGAAGCACATTAAATAGATTGCTATGTAAATTTGGACACATCTTCTGTTCTGCCCCCAAAAGGAAAGGCAGATAGTTCACGTTTGGCTCCTGCCTTTCCAACTCTGTGGCTGGGAAATAAAACAAGCAAGTCTCTCTCAGCTTCTTCGGAATCAGAGGAACCTGGGCTCTGCTGCTAGGAGGTATGTGCTTTCCTTGGGCAAAATGGAGTCTTAGTTTGGTCTCTACAGAAAATTGGACCTTAGCTCCCCAAAATCTAACATCTAAAATGGAAACAGAAATTTTTACTTCCCAAGGGGGGAATAAGAGGTTTAAGTAAAGTTAAATGAAATAAGTATATATAATATTCATATCACTAGCACAATGTGTGGCACCTGCTATTGTTAATCTTCGAATAGCTTCTGTGGTACATGAAGGAATAGGCACAGCCTGAGCCAGCAGCCTAGAAGTTGGATGAGAAAGGATCCAGATCCACAATGAAAGTTATTCCAGAATTTCTTGCAAGGAAAGAAGTGATCCTGTCACATGTATATTGAGACAGCAAGACATAAGGAGCTAAAAATGGAAGTCCTTCTTTTTAATATTGTTATTGGCCCATCCGATCTGAAAAACCAGACTCCTGCTTAAAATTTCATTACCAAATCATAATGTGAAATATTAGAGAGTTCCAATTCTCAGGAGAACCAATGTAGTGCAAATTCTGGGGTCTTTTCAAGTATTTCAAAATGAGTATGAATAGTTCTGCACATCAGAAAATGGGAGAAATTGAAGTGGGGGGAGACAATAAAAAAGTTATTTTCTAACTAGCTCTCAAGCATCCACATTCCAAAATAGAGCACTATCTATTCCAGGACTCTAGGTCATTAAGAAGTTGGGATATGGCTATTTCTCAGCTACACCTTAAAGATAATTAACAGGTATGTAACATTTTTGAAATGTCAGGTACAACAAGGTAAGCAATTTTATCAAAATGGAAATCAAGCTCTTAGCAGAAAGACCAATAGGTGTATGAATTTCACTTTAACTTTAAAGTGCAAATAGAAATATTTGGTGAGTTTTCTAACCTTTTTCAGATGCTATCGGCATTTCAAGAACTGATTTCTTTCAATTTATAATAAAGAAATGTTACCTACTATATCACTTTCCAGCCTTCCTGTTAGGCATATACTCATGTGAGAAGGAAAGTGCAAAACTGGAAATATAATATCTCATTATGGACTATCCACTGTTTAAACCTTCAGGCTGGCAATACATATTTAAATAATATGTCATAAAAATCCGTTGGTGCGTAATGATGTAATAAATATGAGAACGCCTCTAAGGCTAACTAATCGATTTCTCCAATTGTTGGGTTACTCCCCGCTATGATCCCAACTGCAAGTGAAATTTTAGGCATATTCCTCTGGGAAAAAAAAATAGTGATGGGGAAAATATTACTAATTTTAGTGCAATGAGAAAACAGCCTCTTAATCATCTAACCTGTTCTTTGCAGGTCAGAATTCTGTCTGCTTAAGTCAACATGACTGAAATATTTTCAAGATTTTTTAATGTTCAATCTTCTAAGATGCCTAGGTGGAATTGTTAAACAAAATTGCCACCGTTACCAAGGTCCATTTGGACAACCTGAGATTTTACTCTCTCCATTAAAAAAAGGAAAAAAAGAAAGTCTTCTTAGAAGAAATTTAATATCTCACTACCATATACATGTATGTGAATTATGGTGTTGGTGAAGAATATTGAATACACTGTGTACTGCCAGAAAAACAAACAAATCTGTCTTGGAAGAAGTACAGCCAGAATGCTCCTTAGAAGTTGGAAGAAGTACAGCCAGAATGCTCCTTAGAAGCGAGGATGTCAAGACTTTGTCTCGCGTATCATAGACATGTTATCAGGAGAGGCCGGTCCCTGGAGAATGACACCATGCTTGGTAAAGTAGAGGGTAAGCAAAAAAGAAGACCCTCTATGAAATGGATTGACACAGTGGCTGCAACAATGGGCTTAAGAATAACAACGATTATGAGGATGGCGCAGCACCAGGCAGTGTTTCATTCTGTTGTACATAGGATCACTACGAGTCGGAACTGACTTGACAGCACTTAACAACAACAACATATGTGTGTGTGTATATATACATATATACACACACACACATATATGTATATACATGAAATCTTTTATATATAAATATATTGTAAATTTAGACATCAGAAAGCATAAGTTAACTTCGTTAGTTGGAGAGTAATTTGGGGAAATAATACTGGGGTCTGGAAAAATGAATGCTGAAAAAAACAATTATATACAACACACAAACATACACGTCCAAATGAATTAATCTTGAGAAAAAAATTTATATACACATACTATCATACACAGAATATGATGGGCATATATGTAGTGAATATGGGTTTGTTTATCAGACCCTGGAAAAAGACTTCAAATAAGTGTATTCAGGACAAATGGCAGGAAGTAGCATTTTATACAGGTGATAAACTGGAATTACAATACTTCAGATAATTGCAGGCTTTAAAAATGAGCTTCTCTATGAATTCTAATATGGTTAGGAATTAAAATATATTTATTTTTTTTCAAAGTTGCATTCCCAGTGAGTAAAAAGACATTGTCCTGAGACCACCTCTTTGAAACAGAAATCAAGCTCTTGTGAACAAGCGCTGTAAGCAATAAATTAAAGCTACACAAGAGAACTGGCATGTGTAAACTCTGCTAACGTATCATAGATCTTAGTTCAAACCAGAAGCATTGCTACACTGGCTCAGGCCAATGATTGATTCAAAAATCATTGTTTTATCTCTACAAACTTTTAGGACATATCCTGCGGTTAGGTTTCAGGTCATGGTTTTGACAGTTATGATGGTTAAAATTTGTGTATCAACACTTGGCTGGGCCATGATTCTCAGTGTTTTGGCAGTTGTATAATATTGTGATCATTTCTCTGTCAAAATTTGATATGTGATCATCCCCATGATGGAATCTGCTAAGTGGTACCGACAGGGGTGGGACCTGTGGTGGCTCACCAACCCCTCAGACTTCACCTCTCTGTCTTCTGCCACCTACTTCCTTCCTGCTTGCCTTGCAAAGGTTGTTGTATTGTTCTGGATCCAGCAGCTGTCTCTTGTCTGACCTCTGGCTCTTGGGACTTGAGCTAGCAGCTCAAGATTTGCCAATCTTCACAGCCTGCAAGCAAGAGTCCTGCTCCCCAACTTGCCTGTCTTGGGTTTACCAGCCTCTGCAGCTAAGTGACTCAGGAGAAACCTTGCAGTCTTGCCTGCAGACTTTGGGGGACTCCTCAACCAGCACAGCCTGTGAGCAGGAGCCCTCTTCTCCAACCTGCTCTTCTTTGGTTCACCAACTTCTGCAGCTCCATGAACTGGGAAGGACTCTATCCTGGTCCAAGGACTTGAGATGTTCCAGCCCCTACAATCGTGTGAGCTGTTTCCTCAATATAAATCTCTCTATATATACTTTTTTTTTTTATATATATACTTATATACATTACTGGTTTTGCTTCCCTAGAGAACCCGGCCCAGGACAACAGCCATTCCAAGGAAATGGACCTTCTGAAATTGAAAAATGTGCAATTTTTTTTTTCAGAGATGCATGGAAACTAGCACTGCTCCTTACCTCTTCCAGCATGACGTCTTAATGATCATTTGTTTTAAGAACCAAAACTCAGTGTTTAGAAACATTCACTTAAACAGAAGCACATATATTCATAATACAAAATCTTCCAGAATGTAAGCCCTGTGTATCAAATAGAAGTGACCTATCAAGAATTGAGCTTTCTAGACCTGGGATATTTTTCACAGTGAGTGTTACCAACACTTATACTGAGAAATGATGTATCTGCTCCTGTTTGTATGGCCATCCACTTAGGGATAAGACTGGAAATTTTAGTTAAGAACTTAACTCAGTCTCATAATGTATGTGTGTTTTTATTCCTTCAACTAATCACCTACCCAAAATACCTGCAAGTGGCATCAGAAGTGAGATCTGAAATGCCTGTGGCATCCATTACCAAAAAAAATGTTAAGTAGATGATTACATTTCATATTGGTGGTAAGAATGGGAAGATTCTAGATTAAGATTCATAATTCTCATCATTAGCACAAGTTTATTATAATCAGAAGATAAAACTGTACTGAAGTGATAGAAAAAAATGTCCAAAAACAGTTAAAAATATTTTACCTAAGGTACAAAAGCCTATGAAAAGAATGAAACCCTGAACTAACAAATGTGTTTTGATATCAGGCTTTAAAACCTATACTACTGAGAGAGAAAATGTAGGAGATAAGAACCTAAGCTAGGGAAATTGCATTAAATTCATAATTACATTAGCTAAAGAAGAAAAAGCAAAAAGGGTAAAGAAAAACATCCAAGAAACTCATCAAGATTTATGCTTTAAGAAATGCAGTGATATCTGAGAATATCAAGATATGAGGATATTAATAAAAGTATCATTATTATGTTGGAACATTTTAAGAATTCTATTTATTTTCACCATACTTATTCAATCTGTATGCTGAGCTAATAATACAAGAAGCTGGACTATATGAAGAAGAATGTGGCATCAGAATTAGAGGAAGATGCACTAACAATCTGCAATATGCAGATGACACAAGCTTGCTTGCTGAAAGTGAAGAAGACTTGAAGAACTTACTGATGAGAGCAAAGGCTACAGCCTTCAGTACGGACTGCATCTCAACATAAAGAAAACAAAAATCCTCACAACTGGACCAATAAGAAACATCATGATAATTAGAGAAAATATTGACGTTGTCAAGGACTTCATTTTACTTGGATCCACAATCAACACTGATGGAAGCAGCAATCAAGAAATCAGATGACATATTGCGTTTGGCAAATCTGCGCAGAAGACCTCTTCAAAGTGTTGAAAAGCAAAGATGTCACTTTGAGGACTAAGGTGCACCTGACCCAAGCCATGGCATTTTCAATTGCCTCATATGCATGCCAAAGGTGGACAATGAATAAGGAAGACCATCGAGGAATTGATGCCTTTTAATTATGGTGTTGATGAAGAATATTGAATATGCATACCGTGGTCTGCCAGAAGACCAAACAAATCTATATTGGAAGAAGTACAGCCAGAATGTTCCTTAGAAGCAAGGGCAACAAGACATTGTCTCACTTACTTTGGACATGTTAAAGGAGGGATCAGTCCCTGGAGAAGGACATCATACTTGGTAAAATGGAGGGTCAGGGAAAAAGAGGAAGACCCTCAATGAGATGGATTGACACAGTGGCTACAAACAACGGGCTTATGCATAACAAAGATTGTGAGGATGGTGCAGGACCTGGTAGTGTTTTGCTCTGTTGTACATAGGGTCACTACGAGTTGGAATCCAGTTGATGGCACTTAACAACAACATTCCTTTACTTAACAAATAAGAGTCCCAGGTCTTAATCCAATAAATGTTACTTTGTTGTGGCCTTAATGAAAATCCAACTGGGTCATGAGGAAAACACATCTCCAAAAACCATTTGAAAACACCAGCCCCTCTTCTAAACCAGTTTGATCAACACAGTAGGAATCTAACCAAGATTATAGGCTTGATTTGGCGTCAGCATGGAGGAATATTCCAGGCTCCTCTGTTCCAATTCTCATTAAACTAAGACATAGATCTTAGTGGTCTACAATGGAAATTATTACCTGCAGCGATGCTAGAGAAGCAGCAGTGAATAAAGATTGAGTTAGCTAAGTTATCAGGCTAGCCTGCAGGTAATCATGCCAGAAGCAAGTTAGAAAACATTCGAGACTAACACATATGCTACCATGAGAATGGGCAACTTAGGCCTAGAAACAATGAGTAATGCCCCTTGTACAACATTCAGAAGACTAGCAATTTCAAGCTAAACAGTCTATGAAATGACTTGCAAAATCCTATTATAAGAACTATGAAGAAAAAGAATTACTGCATGGAAAAAGTCCTAGAATAGGTTATTTTAATTTCAAGATAAAAATCATACCTCAGGTTAAATGTTCAAATGATAAGGAACTTGTCAGGGAATATCAACCCACACTGTTTTTTTGTTGTTGATGTTTGTATTGTAAGGGTTATGGCCCGGTTTTATTTTAAATACATGGAGTACATTTCTACTTTGACACACATGGGGTCACCATGAGTTCAATGACTCTATGGCAGCTGGTTAAGGTATTCTAAATGGAGTTTAACAGTGAAAATATATGCCCTACTCTTTCTGGTGAAGAATATTGAATATGCCATGGACTGCCAGAAGAATGAACAAATGTGTCTTGGAAGTACAGCCAGAATGCTCCTTAGAAGCAAGGAGGGTGACACTTCCTTTGGCATTCTTTCAACATGTTGTCAGGAGGGACCACTCTCTGGAGAATGAGATCTTGCTTGGTAAGGTAGAGAGTCAGCAAAAAAGAGGAAGACCCTCGATGAGATGGATAGACACAGTGGCTGTAACAATGGGCTCAACTATATCAATGATAGTGAAGGTGGCACAGGACCAGGTAGTGTTTTGTTCTGTTGTGCATAACGTCATTATGAGTTGGAACTGACTCAACAACACTTGTGATCATTAAGGTTGTATGTCAACTTGGTTGGGCCATTCAGTGGTTTGGCAGTTATGATGTGCAGTTATATGATGATGTGATCTCCTCCATGATGCGATTTGATATAATGTGATCATCTCCATGATGGGACCTGCTGTGAGTACCCAATCAAACTGAAAGGGAGTTTCCTCATTTCATAACATGGAAGAATCTGGAAGGCATTATGCTGAGTGAAATTAGTCAGTTACAAAAGGACAAATATTGTATAAGACCACTATAATAAAAACTTGAGAAATAGTTTAAACTGAGAAGAAAACATTCTTTTGTGGTTACGAGAGGAGGGAGGGTGGGAGAGGGGTATTCACTAATTAGTTGGTAGATAAGAACTACTTTAGGTGAAGGGAAAGACAACACACAATACAGGGGAGGTCAGCACAACTGGACTAAACCAAACACAAAGAAGTTTCATGAATAAACTGAATGCTTCGAAGGCCAGTGTAGCAGGGGCAGGGGTTTGGGGACCATGATTTCAAGGGACATCTAAGTCAATTGGCATAATAAAATCTATTAAGGAATCATTCTGCATCCCACCTTGGAGAGAGGCATCTGGGGTCTTAAATGCTAGCAAGCAGCCATCTAAGATGTGTCAATTGGTCTCAACCCACCTGGATCAAAGGAGAATGAAGAACACCAAGGACACAAGGTAATTACGAGCCCAAGAGACAGAAAGGGCCACATGAACCAGAGATTATATCATCCAGAGACCAGAAGAACTAGATGGTGCACTGCTACAACCGATGGCTGCCCTGACAGGTAACACAAGAGAGAACCCGTAAGGGAGCAGGAGAGCAGTGGGATGTAGACTCCAAATTCTCCTAAAAAGATCATACTTAAAGGGCTGACTGAGACTGGAAGGACCTGGTGGTCATAGCCCCTAGACCTTCTGTTGGCCCAGGACAGGAACCATTCCCGAAGCCAACTCATCAGACATGGTTTGGACTGGACAATGGGTTGGAAAGGGATGCTGGTGAGGAGTGAGCTTCTTGGATCAGCTGGACACTTGAGACTATGTTGGCATCTCCTGCCTGGACGGGAGATGAGAGGGTAGAGGGTGTAAGAAGCTGGCGAAATGGACACAGAGAGTGGAGGGAGAGAGTGGGCTGTCTCATTAGGGGGAGAGTAATTGGGAGTATGTAGCAAGGTGTATATAAGTTTTTATGTGACAGACTGACTTGATTTGTAAACTTTCACTTACAGCACAATAAAAATTACAAAAAAGAAAGAAAGGGAGTTTCTTTGGGGTTGTGGCCTTCATCCAATATAGGTAGTCTTTCTGGCGAGGCTTGTGGGCTTTTGCTCACACTGGATCCTGCAGCTGGCTCCTGTTCATCTGACCTCCAGTTCTTGGGACTTGAGCTAGCAGCTTACCTGCGGTCTTGCCTGCTGATCTTGGGATTCACCGGTCTTCACAGGCTGTGAGCCAAAGCCCTGTTGTCTGACTTGCCTATCTTGGGTTTGCCAGGCCCTGCAGCTACATGAATCAGGAGAAGCCTCCAGCCTGACCTAGGTTCTAGCCTCTACAATACTCTAATTTGCTCAATTTGCAAGAGGCATTTTGCGTTTTTTTTTTTTTTGCCTTGCAAAATGAACATTAGGATTTAGGAATATTATTTATCCAGTTATATCCCTGAGATCTAGAATACATCATTTTGTTCTAGAGCAGAAGCCTTTTATACCTCAGGCCTGAAGAAAGTGTTTGCATACAAAGTAATTGATTAATGGAATTTTTCACTTTGTTACTCTTCTTTTTTCTTCTCTTTTTCACATTTTCCTAACGTTTCTTAACAACTTTATTGAGGTATAATTGGCATAAGGTAAACTTCCCATATTTAAAGTATACAATTTGATAAGTTTTGAAATGTTTTGGCGTGAGATATGAAGTTCATTGTTTTGTATATCAATAACCAATTGTTCCAGCATCATTTGTTGAAATGATTATCCTTTTTCCAATAAATTACCTTTATATTTTTATTGAAAATCAGTTGTCTACATATATGTAGATATTTCTGGACTTGATTCTCCTCCACTGATCTATTCGTTTAACTTTCCTCCAACACTGGGAACTGTATTGATTGCTGTAGCTGTGTAATACCTTAAAATCAGATAATGTTAGCCCTCCAATTTTGTTCTTTTCCAAAGCTGTTCTGATTATTATAGGTCTTTTGCATTCTCATATGAATTTTAAAATCAGTTTTTCAATTTCTACAAAATAACTGATGAAATTTATATTGGGATTATGTTGAATTCATAGACCAATCTGAGGAGAACTAACAATTTAACACTATTAATTCTTCTGACAAATGACTATGGTATATATCTCCATTAATTTAGGCAGTCTTTAAATTCAAAAATGTTTCATAGTTTTGCATGTACAAATCTTGTTTATTTTTTGTCAGATGAACATTTCATACTTTTGAAGTTATTATAAATGGTTTTGTTGTTTTAATTTCAATTTCTAATTTTTCATTGATAGTATGTATAAATACAATTGATTTTTGTATATTGGTCTGTATCCAATAACCTTACCAAATTCAGTCTTTAGTTCTATTTTGTAACATTAGTAAATTCCATCGTATTTTCTACATAGATAACTATGTCATCTATAAAGTTTTACTTCTTTCCTAACCTGGATGCCTTTTATTTGTTTTTCTTGCCTTTTTGCACTGACTAGAACCTCTGGTATAATGTTGAATAGAAGAGGTAAGAGTAGGCAGCCCTCCCTTGTTCATGATCTTAGAAGGAAAACATCCAGTCTTTCACCATTAAATATATTTAATGTAGAATTTTCATAGATGACCTTTATCAAGTTGAATAAGTTACCTTTCATTCCTATTTATATTTTTTGTCAAGTATGGATGTTGAATTTGATCTTTTTTTTTTTTTTTGGTCTATTAAAATCATATGATTTTTCTTTTTTAGTTTGTTCATATGATGGCTTTTTTTTTTTAATGATAATCAACTTTGTATTCTAAGGATAAATCCTATTTGGTTATAATGTATTAGCCTTCTTATATATTGTTGGATTAGATTTGCTTACAGTTTTTATGAATTTTTGCATTCATGGTCATGAGAGATTGGATTCCATATTTTTTTCTTTGTTTGATAATATCTTTGTCTGATTTTAGTAGCAGGATAATGCTGACCTCAGAGAATGAGTTGGGAAATATTCGATCCTCTTCCATTTTCTGGAAGCTTATGTAGAATTAGTACCATTTATTATTTAAATGTTTTGTAGAATTCACCAGTGAAGCTACCTGAGGCTGTAGTTTCCTTTGTGGAAAAGTTTTTAACTGCACATTCAATTTCTTTAATAGATATAGGAATAATGAAGTTATCTATTTCTTCTTGAGTGAGTTTCAGTACTTTGTGTCTTTCAGACTTTATCCATTTCATCTCAGTCATCAGATTTATTGACATAAGCTGTTCGTAATATTATCTTATTATCCTGTTAAAATCTGCAGAATCTTTAGTACTGTTTCTCATTTCTGACAGTGGTAATTTGCATTTGTGTTCTCTTTCTTTTTCTTTCTCTTAGTCCTATAAAAAAAGTCCTATAAAAAATAGGTCTGGCTAAAGGCCAGCTTTTGGTATCATTGATTTTCCTGTTTCATATTCACTGATTTCTACTCTTATATTTACTATTTCCTTTTTTCTGCTTACTTTGTGTTTAATTTTCTATCCCTTTCCTACTTTCTTAAGTTAGAAGATTAGATCATTTATTTGAGATATGCCTACTTTTCCAATATAGTGCTATAAATATCCAAGTATTACTTAGTGTTTGATATGTTGTGGTTTTCTTTTCATTCATTACCAAATATTTTATAATTTCTCTTTTTCTTCTTTAACTCATGGGTTACCTAAGACCATGTTACTTAGTTTTAAAATATTAAGAGAATTTTCTGGAAAACTTTCTGTATTAACTTCTAACTTAATTCCATTTTGTTTGGAAAATATAGTCTGTATGGCACTGTGAAGAAGTTCACGAAGCCTTTTTGACTAGGACTAAATGATTGAAGTAAACTCTGTTTTTGCTAAATTAAAATGATCTTTTTACATGCCCGCCCGGGACTCTTTATTTGCCTAGCTGCTCTCAGCAGAATCAACTCAGACTTTTCATAGGCACTTGCTATTTGGCTCCTTAATTGCTAATAGTCATGGGAGCTGAGGGAGTGTTTCTCTCTGTGGTCAAGCCAGGATGTGAAAGAAAGACACTTTGAATAAGGGAATTTTGACACAGTTGCCTTTTTGTGTAAAGCGGGCCTAAGCAATGTTTATTTATGACAAGGATGCAATTCTTAAAAAAAAAAGGTTTTTAAAGGGTCATGGAACTAGCGTTATCTAAAGTTTCCCAAACAACTTAAAAGGGTTTTGTTTTAACAAGCTGTTTCTAGGAAATGAGGTACTTGTACTGAATGGTTATAGCAAATCCCTGAGACATCTGGTTAGAGCTGCTTAACATCAACCAGTGATGTTTTTAAGACCCTCCTGAAGGATATGTGACTATAATGGAAAACCTCTGTAATTAGTCCCTAAAATCAATCACTGTAAGCCTCTGTACTCTATTTACCAATAGAAACCCATTCCCTACCACCTATTCCCTATGTCCTAACCCATTCTTCTTGTTATTTCAACCAAAGACTAACCAATCAAATGAGTATATCATAATTTATTTGTTCCTTGGACTGTATCTGTTCCTGTTAGAGCTTCTCTCACTGGAGTCGTCAGTTTTCACTTAAGTAAACTGGTGTCTCTCTGCATTCAAATGTACCTTTTACTTTTTTTTTTTTAACTTAATAAATCCTCCTAAACTTATTTCAGGAAACCCTGGTTGCATAGTGGTTGAGAGCTACATCTGCTAAACAGAAGGTTGGCAGCTTGAATCCACCAGGCGCTCCCTGGAAACTCTATGGGGCAGCTCCACTCTGTCCTATAGGGTCACTATAAATAGGAATTAACGATGGCAACAGGCTTACACTCATGTCAAGGACTAAGTGGTTTTGTTCTCTACAACATGAATCATTTTCAATTTATTTAAACTTGTTTTACAGCCCAAAATGTTATCAAAATTGGTAAATATGCCATGTGTACTTGAAAATAATTTGCATTCTACTATTTAGGGTAAACTGTTCTATAAATGGAGCCCTGGTGGTACAGTGGTTAAGAGCTCAATTGCTAACTAAAAGGTCAACAGTTCGAATCCACCAGTGGCTCCTTGGAAACCTTCTGGGGCAGTTCTACTCTGTCCTACAGGGTCGCTATGAGTCAGAATTTACTCGATGGCAGTGGGTTTGGTTTGTTTTTTTTGGCTCTATAATTGTTAGTTGGGCCAAAATGGATTATAATGTCATTCCAATCTTCTATATCCTTATTGATTTTTTGGTCCTTGTGTTCTCTCAACTATTGAGAGTGGGATATTTAAATCTCAGAATATAATTTTGGGTTTATTATTCCATCTTATTCTGATGCAGAAATTTCCTTCCTTTTTAAAATTATTTTGCCCTTTCAGTTTATTTGTATTTTTATTTTCTCTTATGTTTTTCTTTGCTACTTTTTAAGGATACCAGTAGTATTAAATACACCCAAGCTTACACTTGTTTTTGTTCTAAGCTTAATTTCTTCATTTCTAGGTCAACTAGATGTTTCCAGCTTCAACTTGACATATTTAGAACAAAACCTCTCATTCTTCTCCATAAAATGGGTACTGTTAAATGCAAATTAAAACTATGATGAGATTCCATCTCACTCCAACAAGGCTGGCATTAATCTAAAAAACACAAAATAATAAATGTTGGAGAGGTTGCGGAGAGATTGGAACTCTTATACACTGCTGGTGGAAATGTAAAATGGTACAGCCACTTTGGAAATCTATCTGGCTTTTTCTTAAAAAGTTAGAAATAGAACTACCGTACAACCCAGAAATCTCACTCCTCGGAATATACCCTAGAGAAATAAGAGCCTTTACATGAACAGATATATGCACACCCATGTTTATTGCAGCACTGTTTACAATAGCAAAAAGATGGAAGCAACCAAGGTCTCCATCAACGGATGAATGGTTAAATTATGGTATATTCACACAATGGAATACTACGTATCGATAAAGAACAGTAACAAATCTGTGAAACATTTCATAACATGGAGGAACCTGGAAGGCATTATGCTGAGTGAAATTAGTCAGAGGCAAAAGGACAAATATTGTATAAGACCACTATTATAAGATCTTGAGAAATAGTATAAACTGAGAAGAACACATACTTTTGTGGTTACGAGAGGGGGGAGGGAGAGAGGGTGGGAGAAGGTTATTTACTGATTAGTAGATAAGAACTACTTCAGGTGAAGGGAAGGACAATACTCAATACATGGAAGGTCAGCTCAACTGGACTGGACCAAAAGCAAAGAAGTTTCCGGGATAAACTGAATGCTTCGAAGGTCAGCGGAGCAAGGGTGGGGGTTTGGGGACTATGGCTTAAGGGGACTTCTAAGTCAATTGGCAAAATAAATTCTATTATGAAAACATTCTGCATCCCACTTTGAAGTGTGGTGTCTGGGGTCTTAAATGCTAACAAGCGGCCATCTAAGATGCATCAATTGGTCTCAACCCACCTGGATCAAAGGAGAATGAAGAACACCAAGGTCACACGATAATTATGAGTCCCAGAGACAGAAAGGGCCACATGAACTAGAGACTTACATCATCCTGAGACCAGAAGAACTAGATGGTGCCCAGCCACAACCGATCACTGCCCTGATGGGGAGCACAACAGAGAACCCCTGAGGGAGCAGGAGAACAGTGGGATGCAGACCCCAAATTCTCATAAAAAGACCAGACTTAATGGTCTGACTGAGACTAGAAGAATCCCGGCAGTCATGGTCCCCAAACCTTCCATTGGCCCAGGACAGGAACCACTCCCGAAGACAACTCATCAGACATGGAAGGGACTGGACAATGCATTGGAGAGAGATGCTGATGAAGAGTGAGCTACTTGTATCAGGTGGACGATTGAGACTGTGTTGGCATCTCCTGTCTGGAGGGGAGATGGGAGGGTAGAGGGGGTTAGAAACTGGCAAAATTGTCACGAAAGGAGAGACTGAAAGGAGGGAGTGGGCTGACTCATTAGGGGGAAAGTAAACGGGAGTATGTAGTAAGGTGTATATAAGCTTATATGTGACAGACTGAATTGATTTGTAAACTTTCACTTAAAAAAGCACAATAAAAATTATTTTAAAAAATGGGTACTCTTTCTAATCATAAGCAACATAATTCTCCTGGACATGAATATTTTTAAGCCAAAAGTCATCCTTGACTTCCCTTATAGACAATACATCTTCTCAGTTAAATTATTATTCAATTAATCTATTGTGCTCCCTCTGTTATATTCGCATGCATGACCTAGTTTATGTTGTGACATACTGAAACTATTGTGGTAAACCTCAGTGTGCAATGAAAACACAAATATTCCCAGGTTTGCTACTGCTCATAAAGTACAGACTTAACTCTTCAGCCATCATTCCAGTTCTAAATTAGTTATTCTTTCTTGTTTACTCTCTTTTACTCTGTCTCTCCCTTCTCTACCCCTTTCTTGTTCCTTTTCTCCCTTCCTCCCTTTCAATAAATATTTACTATCTCTCAAATTTTCTACTTCAGTTTAATTTATCTACTCATTGCCCTTCCCCAGAATATAGCTCATGCTTTCTTATTTGGACCACGTGACCCCCACCTTTCTCCCTATGCAAGCCCTTGCAAAGCCCATTTCCAACCCACCCTCTGAATGAAGTTTTTCTGACTTCAGAGACAGAAGTTTCTCTTCGGAACATCTTATTGGCTGTGTACGCAAACACATTCAGCCTGAGCAGCAGTGGGTTAGAAAGTGGGTGAAAAGGGTTTAGAAGCCACTGGTGCTAAAACAGCTATGTGAGAATGGCTAATAATATAACTTTTAAAGTGAAGGAAATGGGAAGGGAAATGTCTGCCACTTGGGGGAATTGTCTCCCTGATAGCACTGCAGAAGGATAAGCCTTTCCCCTTAAAAAGCAATATAGAGTTATGAGCAGTAAATAAAGAGTCGTTGCTACTGTGCAAAGTTCATGTGAAAGGTGGTAGTTCACCAAAGCATAAAAAAAAGTGTAGTTTGTATGTAGATGCCTACACAAAGGAAGATTCAAAGCCATGTAGTGAGAGAGTTGTTCACTAGAATCAAGTGTGAAATTTGCAGTTTTTATACCTCAAGCCTGAGCGTATAAAAACACTAGTGGAAAAAAAAAAAGGCATTGCAAAAGATTCTGGTGGATGTTCTGACAGAATTAGTAGAGAAGCCAAGAGACACATTAAAAAAAAAACAGTGTTGTTGACACATGGGAAGATGATAAAAGGAGGTATCAATTCTAAAAAGGTTAGAGGAGAATGTTTGACGTATATAAGGGGATAGATACTGAATTATACATGTCTTTATCTTAAAAAAAAAAAAAAAAACTTTTTTTTTTTTTTTTATCTTAACTATGGAAACCTTGGTGGCATAGTGGTTAAGTTGTATGGCTACTAACCAAAAGGTTGGCAGTTTGAATTCACCAGGCGCTCCTTGGAAACCCTATGGGGCAGTTCTACTCTCTCCTATAGGGTCATTATGAGTCAGAATAGACTCGATGGCAGTGGGTTTGGTTTTTTGGTTTATTTTAAATGCAGAAACTCCGGTGGCCTAGTGGTTAAGAGCTACGGCTGCTAATCAAAAGGCCGGCAGTTCAAATCTACCAGGTCCTCCTTGGAAACTGTATGGAGCATTTCTACTCTGTCTTATAGGGTTCCTATGAGTCAGAATCAACTCAACGGCAATTTTTGTTTGTTTGTTTGTTTATTTTAAATACTTCGGTCCCTGGATGCAGCAAACGGATTGTACTCAGCTGTCAACCAAAAGGTTTGCAGTTCAAATCCACCCGATGACATCTCAGAAGAAAACCTGGTGATCTACTTCTGTGAGATTATAGCCACTGAAACAACTATAAAGTGTAGTTCTACTCTAGCCTTCAGTATGGATTACACCTCAACACAAAGAAAACAAAAATCCTCACAACTGGGCCAGTGAGCAACATCATGGTAAACGGAGAAAAGATTGAAGTTGCCAAGGATTTCATTTTACTTGGATCCACAATCAACAGCCATGGAAGCAGCAGTCAAGAAATCAAAAGACGCGTTGCATTGGGTACATCTGCTGCAAACGACCTCTTTAAAGTGTTGAAGAGCAAAGATGTCACCCTGAAGACTAAGGTGCGCCTGACCCAAGCCATGGTATTTTCCATCACATCATATGCATGTGAAAGCTGGACAATGAATAAGGAAGACCGAAGAAGAGTTGACGCCTTTGAACTGTGGTGTTGGTGAAGAATATTTAATATACCATGGGCTGCCAAAAGAACGAACAAATCTGTTTTGGAAGAAGTGTGGCCAGGATGCTCCTTAGAGGCAAGGATGGCGAGACTGAGTCTTACATACTTTGGACATGCTGTCAGGAGGGATCAGTCCCTGGAGAAGGACATCATGCTTGGCAGAGTACAGGGTCAGTGGAAAAGAGGAAGACCCTCAATGAGGTGGATTGACACAGTGGCTGCAACAATGAGCTCAAACATAACAACGATTGTAAGGATGGCGCAGGACCAGGCAGTGTTTCGTTCTGTTGTGCATAGGGTTGCTATGAGTCGAAAGCAACTCGACGGCACCTAACAACAAATATATATATAGGCTTGGTATATATATAAAAAATATAATTTGAAGTAAGACCTATATAACTATTTGAGCTATCTGTGATTCATGGCTGAAACAGATCTTAAAACCCTGTTATGCATTTGCACAAATTATAGTTTTAGAATTCTCTTTGCATTTGGTATGTTGCAAATGATCCCACTTCTTTATACATTTACTTTTTTCTATCTGCAGAATAACTTGTAAACATACTATTAATCTTATCATGCTTTGTTTTCAAACCTTTAAAAAAAGCTCTTAGCTGTTCATGTTATTTTCCTTCTAGTTGCACAGAAATGGATTCAGGGTTAGTCACCTGAAGTAGGTAATGTGGAAATCTACTCTCAAGGCATTTCTAGTGGATGAAGAGAGTACTGTTTTCTACCAATTGACAAAAGCTTCAAAGTGATCTATTTTTTAGAACTGTATATTCTCTGTACTGTCTAGTAATACGGGACTTGTAATACACAATTAATTATTCTCTCCAAGGAACTTGAGCACAATAAAGTACATAGGCACAGCCCAACCTTTAGCTTCAGAAACTTCAAAAAGAACTGAAACAACATAAACAAACTATATATTCTGAAATTTAAGAAATATATAGATTTAGTCACTTGACCCTTCTAATAATACATCATCCAAAGCGTCCCTGTCTTAGTTATCTAGTACTGCTGTAACAGAAATACCACAAGTGGGTGGCTTTAGCAAACAGAAATTTATTTTCTTACAGTGTAAGCTAGAAGTCCTAATTCAGGGTGCCAGTTCTAGAAGAAGGCTTTCTCTCTGTCAGCTCTGGAGGAAGGTCCTTGTCTCTTTTGAGCTTCTGCTCCTGAGCGATTTTCACATGCTTGACTTCTCTCTTCTCCCATCTCTGCTTCTATCACTTGCTTGTTTAATCTTTTTGTATCTCAAAAGAGATTGATTTAAGACGTATCCTTCCCTAATATTATCTCACTGATATAACAAAGAAAACCCATTCCCAAATAGGATTCTAATCACAGATATAGGGGTTACGATTTACAACACATATTTTGGGGTGACCCAATTCAATCCATAACAGTCCCTCATTCACATCTTTTATCATTCAGTCTGCTTCTGTCTTCTTTGTGTTGCTTTCCTTATTCAGTATAATTTAGGATTACTTGCACAGCTTTACTTTTCTTATGGTTCTTCCTCTTCTTATGTTTTTACTATTCGGAAGAGTATTTGGCTGATATTCTCCATTTTTCTCAATCACCTGCTGTGACTCTAACCCCCAGCCATCACTTCTGGTCTCGCCTATCTTTGCTAAGCTAGAAACCTCCCTCACACCCCTCTTGTCGAAGTCAAACACTGGAATAGCTGAAATAAAGCCATCGTAGTTTTTTATACCATTTAATATTATATATTATCAGACACCTAATTGTTCCAAATCGTAGACAGGGAAGGGTGGCAGTGAGTTCTCTGTAGATGCTCAAATGCTAAACAGCAAGTATGGGATACAAACAGATTCACAATCAATGCAGGGAATATTCAAAAATTCTTCAGGACTTCACAATTATATCAATGATTTCTCCTAGGAGGTTGAAAGCACAGAATTTTCTAATTCCTAAGAAGGAGGAAGGAATTAAATGAGAGGCAAATATGTGACCTGCATATTGTGTAAGAATTCATTGCCCCCGAAAGCTGCCTTTGGTTCTCATATTTCAAATATTGTTCAAGAAAGTAGCTATTTTCAGTTTTAGGAATGTCCAACTTTAGCTGGAAGTTACTAGCAATTATTTTCCAGATACAAAAATGTGGAGAAGTTGTTAATAAATATCAAATCAATTAATTTTTCTCTCTCTCTCTCTAACTTGTCCTCTTGCTCTCTCTTTCCTCTCTTTTATAGATACACATACATACACTTGCATACACACCGTGGCAAAAGACATTTGAGTACACTGTTAACTCTCCTTGGCCTACAAATGATACGACACGCCATAGTGGGGTCTCTTACCTTTGTAGCCCTGTAGTTGCACAATGAAAACCTTGCTTAAAATTGAGTGCCCCATTTTCATGCTGAATGGCTTTATTTTACATTTCCTCTGATTGAAATAGAGACATTTCACATTCAGCTCCCTATGCTAGACTGCACCAGAGATGAGCACATACCTTTAGAATGTGTCTATATGATAACGTCAACTGGAAATAGCATAGTATTATCTATGTACTTATTGCTTGTTTCTCTGCTTTCTTTAAACATCCAGGAAACACTCTCTGGGAAATGTCCCTGGGAGTGCTGGGGAAAATTAGTTATTTCTGAAAGGAAACTCCGAGTAAACTTTTATTAGTGGATAAACTCAGTTTAACTGAGGGTCCTCCATATGCTGTAGGGACTTCTCCAACCTCCTTCCAAAACCCAAGGTAACAGAGCTTTAGTTTCCATAGTAGGCCTGAGAACCACAACTAGCAAGACGCTGTGCTCTGGGTCCCTTTATCCCCATTGCCCATATCTCATTCCCCCTCCTTAACACATAGAAATAAGTTCCAGTGTCTTATTAAATTAGTTCTCTATCAATATTTAACAGCAAGGACTTCATCTTGGTTTCTACAATTGCCTCACCTCCCATCTCTCTTCTTAACCACTACTGGCTTATTTCCTTTCTGGTTGTGATTCCAAACTTAACTCTAACAGGAAAGTCTCTCTCATTTGACATTTGATACTTCAAGTGTTTTCAAACAAGGCTCCTAGCAGGGCTTTTTACTGTTTTATTTTTGCTCTCACTGTGAACAATAAAGATCTTAATTAAGGAAATTAATGAAAATGTCACCCTGAGCTGGAAGCTCAATTCACAGCAATGGCTTATCAGTCCTTTAGTGATGGATTATAACCTGGCAACGTTGTCATTGTACACCACCACAAACTGTGCTGGAATCTTCCAGGTCCATGAAAGTGTCACTCTCTCCATTATATCTGGAATCCAGACTCATGGCAATATAGAGTCTTCTGACTCTACCTTTGTCCACTTATATTCTGTTCTCTAAACAGTGCCTGGATCACCTAAAACTCAAGTCACTCCTTTTAACAAACCCCTCCAATATTGCCCCATATCATTCATGGTATATATCATGCTTTGCAAAGCCCTGTATATTCTGGACCCTGCTGTCTCTCTGTCCTCAACTCCTATCACTCTGTCCTTCACTCAATCTCTCTGCTCACTGCTCTCCTGTGACATTAGACTCCATGCTATTTCTTAAACATCACAAATTCCTAATTGCCTTTCTTCTTAAATCTTTACTTACCTTTCCCCTATTCTGTACCTACTCCTTCCTTCCTTATCTCCATCTCCTTCCCATTATCAATTCCCTCCTTCTCATCTGCCCCTTGTTATAGTCCCCTCCAGTTACCCAGTTAGGTCACCTCCTTCCTATACTCTCCCCTAACCTCCTCCTGTGCCCTCAGTGACAGTCTCCTCAAGGTCCTTCTATGCTTCAATTATGTGAGAAATTGTCCTCTTTTTGATTTCTCTAATTTGAATACCTACTGAAAGCACCTGCTCCACTAGACAATAGGTATTTCTAAGAGAGCAAACCTTGTGGAAGGAAAGAGAGTCAAAAGGAGGGTGCTGAGGAAAAGAAAAGCTATAATTAAGTACTGTTCTTTAAAGTCTCTAGATAACCAGTAGTAGTATTGACATTTAAAATTCCTTTGGTACCCTCTGTCCTTAGCCCCTTGCTACATGGACATGCCTGTGCATTTAAATGCCGGCTTTCCTGAATAACAGGATAAAAAAAAAAAAAAATGTTTCTCCACATGTGTTGACCATTTCTTTAATGTCTTAAAAAAAAAAAATGTGCAAATGGCATGAGGGTTGGTGTGTTGTGTTGCTGCCTGGGTTGAAGGTGGACACTGCTTCCCAGTGTGGAGAGAATATAAGTGACAGAAGTACTTTGGAAGAGAGACAAAAAAAATTAATCAACATGTCAAATCATTCCTCTCAGATGAGTGCCATGTTTTCTTGCATTCAGTATTGGTTCCCAAGTATGAAGTATATCCATTTTCTTCTCTCTCTTCCTGTTCTAATTTTTTGTTTCACAGATATTTACAATAGTCAAAAGAGTTCCACATGGTTACTGAGAAATATTTTGCAATATTAAACAATCCATATTACTCCCAAATATGTATTTATATAAGTCTATAGGGTTGCTGGAAACCCTGGTAGCATAGTGGTTAAGTGCTACGGCTGCTAACCAAAAGGTCAGCAGTTTGAATCCACCAGGCACTCCTTGGAAACTCTATGGGGCAGTTCTACTCTGTCCTATAGGGTCACTATGAGTCGGACTCAACGGCACTGGCTTTTTTTTTTTTTTGGCTTTATAGGGTTGCTATGAGTCGGGATTGACTCAACGGCAATTTTTTTTTTTTTAAAGATATAACATAAGGAGCCTTGGTTGTACAATGGTTAAGCACATGGCTGCTAACCAAAAGGTTGGCAGATCAAATCCACCCAGCAGCTCCACAGGAGAAAGACTTGGTGATCTGCTTCCATAAAGATTACAGCCTAGGAAACCCTATGTTGCAGTTCTACTCTGTCACATGGTATCGCTATGTGTCGGAATTGACTTGATGGCACCCAACTACACCAATCCACATAACATTCATGAAGTATGATATCAAATCTTTATGTAAGCAATTAAACAGATACTAAAAACCATAATATATAAAATGTTTAATGATATTTAGTTAAATTTTTCAAAATTCAGTTTGACTTGAGTGTTTTGATTTAAAGTGTTGATATGCACTAAATTTATACTTCGCCTTTAAGTTATATGAGAACGCTTTTGGGAAAAAAAACTAAAAATTATTATAATTTTTATTTTTACATTTTCTTGAGTATACATTTTTACATAAATTTACTTATATTTTGATCATTTGAGTACATTCTATTTCATTTTTTAATCGTTTAGATTACAACTCTCGATAGAACACGAATTACATAAAAATGTATTACTGTAATCTAATTCATAATTTCACTAAAATTATGTGAAAAATAATGTGGAATTAGTGAATAACATGTATAATCATATCTGTCTGCAGTTTATGACTCATCCACTTGCCATAGGCACATCAGTGAAAATCCCAGAGATGCACAATAAGAAAAATCCAGTTATCTTTAATGCTTTGCCAAGTTTAAATCATGTAACAGCCATAGCTTTAAGCATACTTTTAAAATTTGGTTGTTATGCACATATTTGTCAAGGTAGACAAATAGAATACGTTTTATTTAAGAGCTTGTCAACTTGTTTATAACTTTTATGTATTTAGGCAAATGAAAGGGGATCTCCATTTGTATTCTTGACCGAGTCTCTCCATGTGAAAGAGAGCAATAGTAAATCCTTTGACTAAATCTAAATAACATTAAAAAGTATAAACAAATAAGCCATTTAGAGAGAAAAATCACATAATAGTAGCATAAACCCATTGCTGTCAAGTCAATTCAGACTCACAGTGACCCTACAGGACAGAGTAGAACTGTCCCATAGGGTTTCCAAGGCTATAAATCTTTATGTAAGCAGAGTGACACATCTTTCTCCCTAAGAGTGGCTGGTGGGTTCAAACTGCTGACCTTTCAGTTAGCAGCTGAGTGCTTAACCACTGTGCTACCAGGGCTAGTAATATAAAAATTGCCATTGTGACAGTTCTACGTTTTAAGAAAGGAATTAAGTCATACACTTGAGGTAATTGCCAAAAAAAGGAGATCAATCCTTAATACACAAAGAATGACGTAGTTGTGAAGGTATATTGGCTGTAGTACCCACCACCCGGTACCGTAGAGTCGATTCCGACTCATAGCGAAAAATATTAACATATTAACAATATTTGCCTCAAACATTTGCCAGTGGAGCTAGTGTATTCTGTAGGAGAAGAAATTTCCCTCTTTTTTTTAGCATACCCAAAACTAGGTGATCCAGTGTTTGTTGTACGATCTTCAATTAAATTGTACCTTTACATTGGAATTAAAATGGAAATTCATTCATTCATATCCTCTCTCTCTCTTTATCAACGTGGGCTCCTCTATACATCTAAAGACAAATAAGCCAGATATGAAGTTATCCGTAACATCTCTGTCTTCCTTACCCACCCCTTCCAAATTCAGTTAGTCGCCAAGTCACGTTACCATTTCCTTAAACTCTTTTATTTACCCTTCTATCACTGCTTCCATAATGAAAATCTCATTATTGTTGCCTGATTCAATGTAATAACCTAGTATCGTGTCTACTCTCTGTAGTTTCACCTCCTTGAATCATCCGCCATCCACTCTGTTCCCAGAACAGCGGCATCAGCATCTCTCATGAATTTTTCAGAAATACAAATTCTTGTGTTCCACCCCAGACCTACTGTAAGGAACTCTGGGGGTGGGACCCAGCCATCTGTGTTTTAACAAGCCCTCCAAGTGATTACCATGCATGCTAAAATTTGAGAACTATGCTTCTAGACTGATATTTTTAAGACAAAACCAATCACGTCACTTGCCTCCTTAAAACCCCTTGAATGATTCCCTTTCACATAAAGGACAAAGTCCAGGATTTTGGGGAAGACGTATAATGCTCCTTCTCTTCAGGTTGTCCAGCCCCATGTCTTTTCTACTTCCCACCCAATGCTTTAGTCTTATGAACATTTTGCAATATTCTGAATGTACCCTGCACCTTATGCCTGTATGCCTTTGCCTAGAGCACCTCTTCCTACACACAATTTATCCACCTGGTGGAGTCCTAGTCATCTTTCCAGATCCAGCTCAAATGTCCCCTTTTGCAGAATGATTTCTGAGGGTGAATTTCAATAATTTACTTACAGCCTATTCCAGTTCTCCCAGGCCTACCTACATTATTTTCCTGAATTAATATTTTTAGACATCCAGCTCATAAGAAATACATGAAGCCTGTTTATTGTGCAAGGATTTAAAGGGAAAAGACAGATATGTCCCTGCTTATCCTGCCTCCCATTCTCCCAGCCCTGGTTCAAGGGTTTTAGATTGCCATCCACTTCTTGGAATTGTTGTAGCTCCTTTAGGATATGAAAAACTCCTCCCAGATGATGTTTAGCAGCGAACCCACCCCTACATTTGCAGGACCCAAGGCAAGAGTACAAATGGAGGCCCACATACCACATATCTAAATATTTAAAATTTATAAATAAAACTAAGAAACTTAAAATGTTCTCTTATTTTGCTACCCTAAAAAATGTAACTTCTTAATAACAAATCAAAAGCATATGTAAAGCATTGAGTTTTTTATGCCTGAAAATTGGCAAAATATCAAGACAGTTGTTTTTTTTTTCCCCCAGGAGAGGAGGTATTTATTGTCTCTCAGGGGTTCATGGGAAATGTTTCTGAACCACTCTGCATTGGCTAATTAGAAACAAGAAGAATAGCCGGTGGTGATTTTCACCAGAGTCAATGGGGTATAGAGAGAGAGTAACCACACTACTTGGCTTCAATTTCTGCTTAGATGAATATGTCCGCACAGGGGGATTTGTATAATACCTGTTTGTTTGCTTGTTTATAAGTTGGACAAAGATGGATTTGAAAGGAGCATCATTATGGTGGCTTACTAATATAGCTGTAAAATCTGGAAGGCTTAAAATGATCTCAAGGATTTAAAATAAAATGTAATTGCATTCAAACTATAGAAAACTCAAATATTTTTGCCAAAAACTAAAATAAACATAAGAACTCAAAATTTTTTTTCATTTGTTATCAAAATTATCTTTCTCAAGTATTCAAAATTACCTGTTGTAATTAAAAGGTAATGTACATATAATATCGAAATTTAAATTCAGAATATTTCATTAATGCTGATATTTTCTCATTTAATTTTAAGTCTCATCTAGTGTTCAGTATCCATCTACTTGGAAATATAAAAAACTGATATCACACTTCACACATTTTCTCTAGTCCGACATATACACAAATTTAAAAGAAATATGAATTGTTTAATGATGCAAAACATACCTCAGCTACCATGTGAAAATACTATGCTTATTTATGAGTACTTTCAAATCTACCACTGAAACATGAACAGAGCAAGAAAGTTGATGTTGAGCTCTATTCTCAGAAATGATTGTTGATTATGCAATGATTTAGTGCATTCATCCCCAAAGGAAGAATTTGAAAATTTAATTTATTTTTTTCCCTTTCACTGCTCAAGTCCTCCCCATATTCCAAAGCAAAATGTTGGTCTTTGATGACTTAGACAGTGGCTCAGACCACATACTTTCATGGCATTTGAACTCTGTTATCTTTGGCTTCCAGACTGTAGGAAGAGATGTGGAGAAGCTTTTTCCTGGGGCAAGGAGAGACTGAGTGATGTTAATCATGAGAGTGGATGTTTAGGGTTACAGGTTGCACCATGCTAGCTCTGAGGGCCAGATACCAAGGGACAGGCATTTATGTTTGTGTGTTTGTGATATGTGGGGCCGTCTAAAGTGCAGGCTGAGGAAAGAGGCCATTTTTAGTACAAAGAGTCTGGAGTTGTTACTACTTAGGTGTCTGGCATCCTCATTCTAGCCAGAACCAGATAAGGAGGGTTGAGTTTTAAGGCGCTATCCTAAGCAGATAACCCCAATATACCTAGAAGTTGGAGTTTCGCAGTGCCTCACTGAACTTCACTCCATCAGAGAAAAAACAAAAAACGTTTTTTTTCCTTCTATGCTGCCTCTTCCCCTCCACAAGGCTCATATCAGAAAACGGAGTCTCACTGTTCACTTAGCTTTTTTCTAAGATGGGGCTGGATAAGAAAGGTCTGGCTCAAGTATTTCATTTTAACATTTTATGGTTTAATAGGTTTATGTTTAAAATGTGTTCATGTATAACAAAACAGCATACTTTTCTGGTTGAGTTCCTCAAAACGGTTATCACTTGGTTCGTTATATGTGAGCCATATATACTCACTATACATCATCATTATATGGCCATAGAGATGAAGGGGATGTGACACAGGACATGAAGGCGAAAACAGAAATTTGCATGAAAACATTTCCATATAGGCTATTGTCTTCTTTTATGAACCCACAAGGTTAGATAATCATTAAGACAATGGAAATGTGTATATATACAAATTTATATGCACATATGTTTACCGATATCAGATGGAGTGTGGCTGAAAGCAGAGAATACCAGATAAGATGTTTACCTGTGTTTTACTGACTATGCAAAGGCATTCAACTGGGTGAATCACAACAAATTATGGGTAATATTGCTGGGATGCCAGAACACTTAATTGTGTTTGTGAGGAATCTGTCCATAGACCAAGAGGCAGTCGTTCAAACAGAATAAGGGAATACTGCATTGTTTAAAATCAAGAAAGGTGTGTGTCAGGGTTGTATCCTTCCACTATACTTACTCAATCTGTATGCTGAGAAAATAATCCAAGAAGCTGGACTATATGAAGAAGAATGCAGCATCAGGATTGGAAGAAGATTCATTAACAACCTTGCTTGTTGAAGGCGAACAAAGAGGACTTGAAGAACTTACCGATGAAGAACAAAGACCACAGCCTTCAGTATGGATTACACCTCAGCATAAAGAAAACAAAAATCCTCATAACTGGACCAATAAGAAATATCATGATAAATGGAGAAAAAAGATTGAAGTTGCCGAGGGTTTCACTTTACTTGGATCCACAATCAATTCCCAGGGAAGCAGTAGTCAAGAAATCAAACATTGCATTGGACAAATCTGCTGCAAAAGACCTCTTTAAAGTGTTAAAAAGCAAAGCTGTCACTTTGAGGACTAAGATGCACCTGACCCAAGCCATGGTAATTTTTTTTTTTTAAGTGTACTTTAGATGAAGGTTTACAAAGCAAACTAGTTTCTCATTAAACAATACACATATTGTTTTATGACATTGGTTAACAACACTACTACATGCCAACACTCTCCCTTCTCAACCTTAAAAAAAAAAAAAACAGTGCCATCGAGTCGATTCTGACTCATAGCAACCCGATAGGACAGAGTAGAACTACTCCATAGAGTTTCAAAGGAGCACCTGGTGGATTTGAACTGCCGACCCTTTGGTTAGCAGCCGTAGCACTTGACCACTACGCCACCAGGGTTTCCAACCTTAGGCTCCCTATTACCAACTTTCGTGTCCTCTCCTGTCTTCTAGTCCTTGTCCCTGGGCTGGTGTGTCCCTTTAGTCTTGTTTTGTTTTATGGGCCTGCCTAATCTTTGGTTGAAGGGTGAAACTCAGGAGTGAATCCATTACTGAGCTAAAAGGGTTTCTGCGGGGCCATATTCTCAGCGTTTCTCCAGTCTCTGTCAGGCCAGCAAGTCTGTTCTTTCCTTTTGAGTTTGAATTTTGTTCTACATTTTTCTCCAGCTCTGTTCTGGGACCCCTATTGTGATCCCTGTCAAAGCAGTAAGAGGTGGTAGCAGAACACCATCTAGTGTACCAAACTCATTCTGGTGCAGGCCATGGTAGATGTGGTCCATTAGTCTTTGGACCAATCTTTCCTTTGTATCTTTAGTTTTCTTCATTCTCCCTTGCTCCTGAAGGGGTGAGAGAGTGGTGTATCTTAGATAGCCACTCACAGGCTTTTAAGACTCTACACACTACTTACCAAAGTAGAATGTAGAACACTTTCTTTTGCTCACAGGCTTTTAAGATCCTAGACACTACTCACCAAAGTAGAATGTAGAATACTTTCTTTATAAACTATGTTATGCCAATTGAGCTAGATGTTCCCCAAGACCATGGTCCCCACAGCCCTCAGCCCAGCCATTCGGTCCCTCAGGGAGTTTGGATGTATCTTTGGAGCTTCCATGACCTTGCCTTGTACAGTTGTGCTGGCTTCCCCAGTGTTACGTACTGTCTTATCCTTCACCAGAGTTACTATTTATCTATTGTCTATTTAGTCTTTTTCCATCCCCATCCCTTCTCTCCCTTGTAACCATCAAAGATTATTTCTTTTTGTGTATAAACCTTTTCATGAGTTTTTACAGTAGTGGTCTCATACAATATTTGTCCTTTTGTGATTGACTTATTTCACTCAGCATAATGCCCTCCAGATTCATCCACATTATGAGATGCTTCACAGATTTATCATTGTTCTTTATCATTGAGTAATACTCCCATTGTGTGTATGTACCATAGTTTGTTTATCCATTCATCTGTTGATGGGCATTTAGGTTGTTTCCATCTGTTTGCTAGTTGAACAATGCTTGTCTGGATTGAGTTGTGTCCCCAAAAAATATCTGTCAAATTGGCTAGGTCATGATTCCCTTGTATGATTATATGATTGTCTACCATTTTATCTTCTGATGTGATTTCTCTATGTGTTGTAAATCCTATCAATTTGATGCAATAAATGGATTAATGACAGTTATATTGATGAGGTCTATAAGATTAGATAGTTTCTTAAGCCAATCTCTTTTGAGATATAAAAGAGAGAAGCAATCAGAGAGATGTGGGACCCTCATATCACCAAGAAAGCAGTTCCAGGAGCAAAGCACATCCTTTGGACCTGGGTTTCCTGCACTGAGATGCTCCCAGACCAAGGGAAGACTGATGACAAAGACCTTCCTTCAGAGCTGACAGAGACAGAAAGCTTTCTCCTGGAGCTGACGCCCTGAATTTGGACTTGTAGCCTACCAGACAGTGAGAGTATAAATTTCTCTTTGTTAAAGCCACCCACTTGTGATAATTCTGTCTGTTATAGCAGCACTAGATGATTAAGACAATGTTGCAGTGAACATGGGTGTGCATGTGTCTATTCATGTGATGACCCTTATTTCTGTAGAATACATTCCTGGGAGTGGGAATACTGGATCATATAGTGTTTCTATTGCTAGCTTTCTAAGGAAGTGCCATATCATTTTCTAAAATGGTTGTATCATTTTGCATTCCAGTACATACGAACTATGATCTCCCCGCAGCCTCTCCAACATTTGTTATTTCCTGTTTTTTTGATTCATGCCAGTAATGCTGGGGTGAGATGGTATCTCATTGTAGTTTTGATTTGCGTTTCTCTAATGGCTTGTGATCCTGAGCTTTTCCTGTTTTGTCTGTTGGTCGTTTGAACGTCTTCTTTGGTGAAGTGCCTGTTCATTTTCTTTGTCCATTTTTTAATTGGATTATTTGTCTTTTTGTTGTACAGGTGTTGGATTTCCTTGTAGCTTTTAGAGATTAGACCTTTGTCTGATTTGTAATAGCCAAAATTTTTTTCCCAATCCGTATGTTCTCTTTTTACTCTTTTGGTAAAGTCTTTTGATGAGCATAATGTTTAATTTCTAGATGATCCCAGTTATCTAGCTTATCTTCTGGAGTTTGTTTGTTGTTGCTTACGGTTTGTATTCTGTTAATGTGGTGTATTAGAGCCTCTAGCATTGATTCTATTTTTTCTTCTATGAACTTTATAGTTTTTGGCTTTGTATTTAGGCCTTTGATCCATTCTCAGTTAGTTTTTGTATATGGTGTGAGGTATGGGTCTTGTTTCACCTTTTTTGCAGATGGACATCCAGTTTTGCTGGCACCATTTGTTAAAAAGACTGTCTTTTCCCCATTTGATGGACTTTGGGCCCTTGTTGAAGATCAGGTGACTGTAGGTGAATGAATTTATATCTGGGCTCTTAATTCTGTCCCATTGGTCAATGTATCTGTCATTGTACAGTACCAGGCTGTTTTGACTACTGTAGCTGTATAGTGAGGTCAGGTAGTGCAAGTCCTCCTACTTTATTCTTCTTTCTTCAATACTGCTTTACTTATCCGGAGCTTCTTTCCTTTCCATAAAGTTAAAGATTAGTTTTTCCATGTCTTTAAAGAATGTTGTTGGTATTTGGATCGTGTTGCATTGTATTTGTAAATTGCTTTGGGTAGAACTGTCACTTTCACAATGTTGAGTCTACCTGTCCATGAGCAGGGTATGTTTTTCCATTTATGTAGATTTCTTTTGGTTTCTTGCAGTAGTGTTTTGTAGTTTTCTTTGTATAGGTCTTTCATATCCCTAGTTAGATTTATTCCTAAGTGTTTTTTTTTTTGGGGGGGGGGCTATTATAAACGGTATTGTTTTCTGGATTTCTTTTTGATTGTTCTCTTTGTTGGTGCATAGGAATCCAACTGATTTTTGTATGTTTATCTTGTATCCTGCTAGTCTGCTGAATCTTTCTATTAGTTCCAGTAGTTGTCTCGTGGAGTCTTTTGGGTTTTCTATGTATAGTATCATATCATCTGCAAATAGGAACAGTTTAACCTCTTCCTTACCAATTTGGATGTCCTTTCTTTCTTTTTCTTGCCTTGCTACTCTAGCTAGGACTCCCAGCACAAAGTTAAATAGGAGTGGTGATAAAGGGCATACTTGTCTTTTTCCTGTTCTCAAGGGGGATGTTTTTAGCCTCTCTCCATTAAGAATGATGTCCAAGCCATGGTATTTTCAATTGCTTCATATGCATGCAAAAGCTGGACAATGAATAAGGAAGACTGAAGAAGAAGTGATGCCTTTGAATATGGTGTTGGCAAAGAAAGCTGAATATACCATGGACTGCCAGAAGAAAGAACAAGTCTGTCCTGGAAGAAATACAGCCAGAATGCTCCTTAGAAGTGAGGATGGCAAGACTCTGTCTAACATACTTTGGATATGTTATCAGGAGGGACCAGTCCCTGGAGAAGGATATCATACTTGGTAAAGTAGAGGGTCAGCAAAAGAGAGGAAGACCCTCAATGAGAGGGATTAACACAGTGGCTGCAATAATGGCCTCAAACATAGAAGGAATTGTGAGGATGGCACAGGACCAGCCAGTGCTTTGTTCTGTTGTACATAGGGTTGCTATGTGTGGGAATTGGCTCGGCAGCACCTAACAACAACAACAGCAGAATATTTATTATATACCTTCTCTTTTTACTTTCCTATAGTATATTATACTAACCACTGTTGTAAAATTTATGGCATAATATTGTAATAATAGGATTAAAATTCTATCTCCTATTCTGTGAGTTCTTTATGCATAGAGGCTGTCTCACTTATTATTGCATTTCTGATGGCTAGGTACTTTCAGTCATTTAATAAATGTCCAATAAATGCCTGTAAAATGTTAAGGAGCAAAATTAACACATTACCTAGATCAAAAGGTAAATGATAAGATAAGGCACAGTGAGAGAACAAGATAAATGGAAGAAGGAATGGGGAGGAAAGAAGTACTCTTCATGAAGCTAAGACACCCCATGAGATGGTACTCATCCAGCTTCTTTAAGTTCCTGGCACAATCTTAATCACCTCTCTCACACAGCTACTTTGATAGCTTTGGATAAGAAACTGGGTACCTGCAAGCAATTAACTTTAATAGGCCAGCAGGTGATTTCCTTAAAAGAATGCTGATGAGTCTATTTGCTGACAGCAGCTCTAGATTCTCTGGTTACTCAGCCATGCCTTCCACCTCTGCCCTTATGAACCCAGACTGTGAGTAAAGAATGAAAAGGTAGCCAGGGTGTGATTTTCTTCAAGTGAAACTTGTAATCAGCTTTATGGCATGATCATATATTATGAAGACAACCAAAAAGTCTTTTCAAATTATGAAGAGAAGCAAAAACCAACAAGTGGTTACAGCTCACACAGACAGCACTTTATAGATTCCATAAATGCTTGTTAAATGAAGAGAGATGAAAGTATTATCCCGTCTTCTGGGTTCTCAATGACCATTTTCCCAGTTGTCTAAACCAGAACCCTGGGTATGACTCTAAACTCCTGCCTCTTTTTCACTTTTTACCTCTTCAATAATTTAGTGCAGTGGTTAAAACACTTGACTGGCAACTGCAAGGTCAATGATTGGAAACCACCAGCAGCTCCAGGGGAGAAAGATGTGGCAGTCTGCTTCCCTAAAGATTTACAGCCTTGGAAACCCTACAGGATCCCTGTGAGTCAGAATTGACTCCACAGCAGTGGGTTTGGTTTTCGGTTTTCAATAATTCCTGATGATCTCAATTGCTTTATTGTCCTATTTTATTTATTTTAATTGCAATGGCAGCCTTGTGGGACTCCCTGTTTATTAGTCTCAGGCAACACCTGTCCTTTGTCTACTCTCTCGTTTCATTTTCATTTGCATGTTCAGAATCATTCAGTAGTTCTCCATTGCAGTGGAATACCCCAAAGGAACCCACTGCCGTTGAGTTGATTCCAGCTCATATCGACCCTGTAGGGTTTCCAAGGCTGTTAATCTCTGTGGAAGCAGACTCCCACATCTTTCTCCCACGCAGCCACTGGTGGTTTTAAACCACCAACATTTCCATTAGCAGTTGATCACTTTAACCACTTTGCCACCAGGGCTCCTTAAATGATGTACAGTGGAAACGATTCTTACTCAGTGTTAGATTTTAAGGGAAAAAAAGATTTAAAGTCACATTTTACTTTTACTCGACATTAATATTAATATTGTATATCCCTTAAATTTCCCATAAAATACAGTATATACTCCATTGTATATGAAACCTTGTGTATTAATATACATGTTTATATATAGCAAGTTATAGTACTCATTTCTTTTTAATGTATTATTTACTATGTAGACTGACACAGTGGCTGTAACAACGGGCACATACATAGCAACAATTTTGAGGATGGCACAGGACGAGGCAGCATTGTGCTGTACATGAGGTTGCTGTCAGTCATAACGAACTGGATAGCACCTCACAATAATATACTTTACTATTTATTGTCTATCTCTTCTCCTAGAAAGTAAGCTTCATGAGGGCATAAGTATCTCATTTATTTTGTTCACTGATGTATTCCAAGGGCCTAAGATAGTACTTGCCATATAGCAGATAATTAATATTTGTTGAATTTACAGACAAAATTGAATTTTATATAAATTTAAATGACACAGTTCAAGTTTTTATTATTTTTGCACCATGTTTATCACTGAATTAATAAAAATTAAGTCTGTGTAGGGTGGTATAGCATTGACTTTAAATTTCTTTCTATGCACTATAGTCCTTCATGATCGGTCTGCCAGTCTCTCTCTGTTTGGGTTCATTCGTGAGTATACGCGATCATGCAATGTTCTCCAGGTACGCTGTGCTCTCACCTACCTCTATATCTTTGCAGTTTTATCCCTCAAGCCAATTTAGGAGTCCTATGCTCTGGTGGTGCAACGGTTAAGAGCTTCCCTGCTAACCAAAAGGTTGGCAGTTCAAATTTACCAGCCACTCCTTGGAAACCCTATTGATCAGTTCTACTCTGTCAGATAGGGTCGCTATAAGTCAGAATCAACTGGAGGGCAACAGGTTTGGTTTTTTATGTTTTTTATGCTCTCAAAAAGCTTTATTTTTAAAAGGTATTACATGGCATTTTCATGATTTTCTTATGAGTCTGGCTTCTCAATGGGATTTTGAGATCCTGGAGAATGAAAAGAAACCCTGGTGGCATAGTGGTTAAGTGCTATGGCTGCTAACCAAAGGGTCGGCAGTTCGAATCCACCAGGCATTCCTTGGAAACTCTATCGGGCAGTTCTACTCTGTCCTATAGGGTCGCTATGAGTTGGAATCAACTCGACTGCACTGGGTTTGGTTTTTTTGGTTTGAAGAATTAAAAGTTATGTCTTTATATGTGTTGTTCCCGTTGCACAGTGCCTGGCATACCCACAGACATATATGGGGTGTGTGACGTGTTAATGTATACTGATGTGTCTATTGACCTGTATATCTGCTGTGCTTGTCATGAACGCCTACTCATGGTGGGTGTGCCTTCTAATTCCATTACAGCCAAGACAACTCTATTAAACTTTACAATGCTAAGCTGTCATCTGATAATGCCTGCCCTGCTCTTTGGGACCAAAAGGTATACTAAAATTATTTGAATAAATTCATGAATAATTTTAGTATAAAAGTCAGGCTGCTGTTAGTACTTTTTGCTCCAGTGCCCAGGCCATAGTGTTGGACCTTCGGCACGTGGGGCAGCTGGGGTGTCACCTAAGGAAAACTACTGGCCCAGAAATACTGCAGGACCAGGGTCACCAGCAGTGTGATGATCTCAGAGAACAACACATCAGGAATGACTGATGATGACTTTATGTAGTTAGTGGGGAAGAGACTATTGTAAGGAGGTCAAATGGACACATTCGATTCCACTTATTCTGTGCAATTTCGTGCCTCCCAGGGGGCTCCTGGAGATGACAGAGGGGAATATTGTGGGGAAGGGGATACATGGCCCCTAATAACAACATACATACATATGTACAAATAAAAAAATAAAAAGCTCAATGAAATAACATTCCTTTCTAAGCACTCCAGTTAATTAAATTTTTACTTAAACATTTTTGGAAACCCTCGTGGCTTAATAGTTAAGAGCTATGGCTGCTAACCAAAAGGTCAGCAGTTCAAGTCTACCAGGTGCTCCTTGGAAACAGTATGGGGCAGTTCTACTCTGTCCTTTAGGGTTGCTATGAGTCGGAATCAACTCAATGGCAATGGGCTTAGTTTTGGTAAACATTTTTAGAATGTTTTATCATGCTAGTAAAAATACTGGAAAGACCTTTCCCTCATCTTACTTCCCTTTCAATAGAAGAGAGAGAGAAAAAAAGTGAGAGCAATGAGCTCCTCACTATTAAGATTTACTTCTGTGAAATAGAAATAAATTGAGGGAATACTCTGAAAGTGAGAAGGTAAAGATATTCATCTCTTACACCTCCCCCCACCCCCCTGCCAATCATCTACTATATTTGATTGGTTCTCACAGCCAGGTTTCTAAGCAGTTGGGGAGCTAAGCAAAACTTCAGCTTTAAATAACAAGGACATATCATCCTTTAACCTGTAATAAGATGATAGGGCTATTGCTATGCAGGCTAGGCTGGCCCCAGGCAAAACTGTGCATCAGGCTGCCTTCTTCAGAACAGGAATTCAGAATAAGGCCTTCTTCTCCCTATAGTGACTGAAGAAAACTGAAGGTTGGCAAAGCAGTACCTCTCCAGGAGCCTCTGAGGCCCCAGCTTCCCAGCATGGAGGTGGTGGCCGCATTCTGTGGTAAATAATTTACCTATTCCAGTCCCACGTATTTTTTTTTTTTTCCTTTTCACTTGCTGTCGAGTCAATTTCAACTCACAGAAACCCTATGTGTTTCAGAGTAGAGCTGTACTCCATAGGATTTTCATGGCTGTGACCTTTCAGAAGCAGATTGCCAAGTCTTTCTTTTGAGGCACATCTGGACAGGTTCAAACTGCCAACCTTTCAGTTAGGAGCCAAGTGTTTAAACATCTGCGCCACCCAAGCACTCCTTAATCCCACACCTAATAGGGCTAAATTGAGGACATGAAGAGTCCCTTGGCAGCCTGTGACCAGACTCACAGAGCTTTTGATTTAATCTGAGATGGGGCCTACACTTGACCATGAAAGGAATTTCCAGTCAGCACAGTGTAAGGGTCATGTTTGCCCTGAGGGCAGTACATAGCTGTTCAATAGAAAAAGACTTGGCATTAGCATCCTGGTTCAGGTTTGAGATCTTGGTGACCTCAGAAAAAGCTAGCATCTCTTTTGTCCAATCATGATGTGAAATCAGGTAGTTTCTGAGGTCTTTTTAGCTCTAATATTCTAGCTTCTTAGCCACTCCCCTCGTGTGTGTGTGTATTCTCTTGGATCTACTCCTGTCTAGAAGGAAAGAGTAAAGGGAGAGAAAGGCAGAGAAGGGACTTGTCCAGATTATTATTTTATAATCATTTGAAAGTAAAATTAGCTGTTATATTAATGTTCATTTCTTTTTTTTCCAAAATCGAGTGTTTTTTTTTAATACTTTTTATTTTTATTGTGCTTTAGGTGAAAGTTTACAGAGCAAATTTTCTTCTCATTAAACAATTAATACACATACTGTTTTGTGATGTTGGTTGCCAACCCTATGACATGTCAACACTCTCCCCTTCTCGACTTTGGGTTCCCCATTTCCATTTGTACAGCTTTCGTATCCCCTCCTGCCTTCTCATCCTTGCCCTTGGTCTGGTCTGCCCATTTAGTCTTATATATACTTTTGAACTGCGTGTGTTATCGTTTGTTTTATAGGCCTGTCTAATCTTTGGCTGAAGGGAGAACCTTAGGAGTGACTTCAGTACTGAGCTAAAAGGGAGTCCTGGGGCCATGCTCTTGGGTTTTCTCCAGTCTTTGTCAGACCAGTGAGTCTAATCTTTTTTTGTGAGTTTGAATTTTGTTCTACGTTTTTCTCTAGCTCTGTCCGGGACCCTCTATTGTGATTCCTGTTAGAGCAGTCAGTGGTGGTACCCAGGCATCATATAATTGTGCTGGATTCAGTCTGGTGAAGGCTGGGGTCCTGTATTCCTTTCTTTGTGCAGTGTGTGAGATACACAACACTCGTTTTGAGTGGCACACTGTTTTTGTCATTATTGGTTGCTGTAGAGTCAGTTCCAACTGACAGTGATCTCCATGTGTGCACAGTAGAATTACACTCCCTCGGGTTTTCAAACAAGGCTCCAGGAATTGATGGAATATCAATTGAGATGTTTCAACAAACAGATGCACTGCTGGAGGTGCTCACTCGTCTGTGCCAAGAAATATGGAAGACAGCTTCCTGGCCAACTGACTGGAAGAGGTCCATATTTATGCCTATTCCCAAGAAAGGTGATCCAGCCAAATGTGGAAATTATAGAACAATATCATTAATATCACACGCAAGCAAAATTTTGCTGAAGATCATTCAAAAATGGCTGCAGCAATGTATCAACAGGGAACTGCCAGAAATTCAGGCCGGTTTCAGAAGAGGACATGGAACCAGGGATATCATTTGCTGACGTCAGATGGATCCTGGCTGAAAGCAGAGAATACCAGAAGGATGTTTACCTGTGTTTTATTGACTATGCAAAGGCATTCGACTGTGTGGATCATAACAAATTATGGGTAACATTATGAAGAATTGGAATTCCAGAACACTTAATTGTGCTCATGAGGAATCTTTACATAGATCAAGAGGCAATTGTTCAGACAAAACAAGGGGATACTGATTGGTTTAAATTCAGAAAAGTTGTGTGCCAGGGTTGTATCCTTTCCCCATACCTATTCAATCTGTATGCTGAGCAAATAATAAGAGAAGCTGGACTATATGAAGAAGAACGGGGCATCAGGATTGGAGGAAGACTCATTAACAACCTGAGTTATGCAGATGACACAACCTTGCTTGCTGAAAGTGAAAAGGACTTGAAGCACTAACTAATGAAGATCAAAGACCACAGCCTTCAGTATGGGTTGCACCTCAACATAAAGAAAACAAAAATCCTCACAACTGGACCAATGAGCAACATCATGATAAACAGAGAAAAGATTGAAGTTGTCAAGGATTTCATTTTACTTGGATCCACAATCAACAGCCATGGAAGCAGCAGTCAAGACATCAAAAGAAGCATTGCATTGGGTAAATCTGCTACAAAGGGCCTCTTTAAAGTGTTGAAGAGCAAAGATGTCACCTTGAAGACTAAGGTGTGCCTGGCCCAAGCCATGGTATTTTCAATTGCATCATATGCATGTGAAACCTGGACAATGAATAAGGAAGACCAAAGAAGAATTGATGCCTTTGAATTGTGGTGTTGGTGAAGAATATTGAATATACCATGGACTGCCAGGAGAAGAAACAAATCTGTCTTGGGAGAAGTAAAACCAGAACGTTCCTTAGAAGCAAGGATGGTGACACTGCGTCTTACATACTTTGGACATGTTGTCAGGAGGCATCAGTCTCTGGAGAAGGACATCATGCTTGGCAAAGTACAGGGTCAGCGGAAAAGAGGAAGACCCTCAACGAGGTGGACTGACGGTGGCTGCAACAATGGGCTCATGCATAACAACAATTGTAAGGATGGTGCAGGACCAGGCACTGTTTCGTTCTGTTGTGCATAGGGTCACTATGAGTCAGAACCAACTCAACGGCATGTAACAACAACAACAGGGTTTTCAAGGTGAAGTAGATAGACAGGCCTTACTGTCAAGGCAGCTTTCAGTGGATTTGAACTGCCATTTTTTTGGTTAGTAGTCCAGTGCTTAACTATTTGCACCACTCTGATTTTTCCAAAGTAGATCACTAGCCCTTTCTTCCCAGGCACCTCTGCTTAACCCAAACTTCTAACCTTTTAGTTAGCAGCCAAGTGCTTTAACCATCTGCAGACTGTTGTTAGGTGCCATGGAGTCAGTTCTGAATCATAATGACTCTATGAACAACAGAACAAAACACTACCTGGTCCTGCACCATCCTCACAATTGTTGATATGTTTGATCCCTTTGTTGCAGCCTAGGGGCCTCACATGGGCGTGGGCATGTAGGTGGAGTTCACTAGTACAGTAAGTTGGGTAGAACTGGGGAAGAGAAAGACCCACTGGGAAGAGCTGAGATGACACAAGGCAATGGTGGGAAAGAAGGAAGGAGAAGGTTCTGAGAAGCCAGGCAAAAGTTTATCAGTTTTAAAAACAATCTGCACATAAAGCTTTTTATTTTTTAACTGACAGAGGAAAAACATCAGAGGCTCACTATGTGTTAACTTCACAAGCTGGCTTGCCCACATGAAGTCAGTTTCTCATCTAATTTCTTTCTGTGTCATGGGAGGCCTGATATTGCAAAGATAAACTGAAGTGTTCACATGGGGCTTAGAGATTTGTAGCTCTGAAGAGACATAACAAATATTCCATTTTAAAAGTCGAAAGAGCTGCTAAGGCTTTTCCCTGTAAGTCCGAGCAAAGGAGCAAGCCAAAATCTTTCAAGCTGGCGAACATTCGCAGTCAAGAGACTTCTTTTGACTAACCCTGTGTCTCTTTCTTGGTGAGTCACTTTTTGTTTCTCTAAGAACATGATCTCAGTTCTTTGGGTTATGTGACACATGGAATTTAAAAAGGAAAAACAAAACAAAAAAAAAAGCCACAACAACAAAAAGTTAAAACTACAATGTTAGCATCTTCCATTAATAACCATAAAAGTCAGGAATACATTAAAAAAATCAGCCATTGAAAATCCTATAGAGCACAGTTCTACTCTGACAGTACGTGGTCACCATGAATCAGAGTTGACTCAACAACAACCAGTCTGCACTGATTCGGCAAGTATCCTGGCAGGCTGAACTAAATTACCAGCGAGACTTGGAATTAAGTTGTGTTTCCAGTAAATTAGGCATTTGCAATGCCTAGAATGAACCACGAGATTCTATGGAGCCCTTGAGTTGCACTCTGCAAGAGAACTATCATATTTTAGCCAGGTTCCAGGCCACAGTATCTGTCCTGGTTCTGCTTCATAAGCTGTTTAGTGACTCTCACCCTAGTATAATTTCTTCTAGCTTCAGGCCACACTTAACCCAGCCCCTCTGTTTTGGTTCTGATATTTTGGCCAGTTCTTGTCTACTCTCAAGCTCCAGAGACAAGTACGGGTATCTCTTCCTCATATTTCAGATCACGTCCTTTTACGTTCTCTATGCCCATAGTCCCAGTCGCCTAAGCCAAACCAAAAAACCAAACCCATTGCATTGAGTCAATTCTGACTTATAGGGACCATATAGGACAGTACAGAACTGCCCCATAGAGTTTCCAAGGCTGTAATCTTCATGGAAGCAGATTGCTACATCTTTCTAAGTTTATCCACCTGGAGGAGTCCTACTCATCTTTCCAGGTCCAGCTCAAATGTCCCCCTTTTCAGAATGATTTTCAAGGGCTAATTTCAATAATTTACTTACAGTCTATTCTGGTTCTCCCAGGCCTACCTGTTGGTGGGTTCAAACCACTTACCTTTTACTTAGCAGCCAAGCACTTCACCACTGTACCACCAGGGCAGAACCCTGGTACTAACAGGCAGGTTTCATAAAATTATTCTCTCTCTTCCCCATTTTAATTGTTCACTGCCTGGAATCTTTCCATGTGCTGCCTTACCCATCAGACTATACCAAAAAGAGCAAAGACTGGTTCCTCCCTTGAAGCACAGCGTCTCACCTTCTTGTCACAGCCAGACTCTGTAACTATGTTAGGTTTCCTCAGCCTGGGCTATGACATGCTTCCAACATGCCTTGAGTTTGAGTCCATTCTCTGAGAAAATCTTCGTTATACTGCCCCTCTGCTAACAAGAGTCTTCTGTTTATATTTGAATTAGTGGCAAGTTCCTGTTCAAACCTCACTTAACTTTTACGTCACGTATAATAACATTGGTCTTCCAGGCCAAGAGCGGCACCCTGGAAACCTGATCTGGCTTGTGGAATTTTTTTTTTTTTTTTCAGAAATTGAATTTGCCCTTATAGCCACGTTTCTTATAACTGACCACCTCATTTCTTGAAACTACCTCCTTCAGTGCCTTTGATTTCCTGATTCTTCCATCTCTAACTCTTCCTTTTACTCCTGTTTTGGTTTTTTAACTCCAGCTATAAGGTCTTTTTTTTTTTTTTTTTTTATAAGGTCTGTGTTTATGTCTCAGATGTTTCCTTTTCTATCTTTTCATTCTCTCCTTTGGTGATGCCATCCACTCCCATGAATGAAGCATAAAGCTGTGCATTTAGCTCCACCATCTCTCTTAGGCTCAGTCTTACACATTTAGCCACCTGAGAGAGATCTGTACACGTATCCCACTAATGTTTCATACTGAACATGTCTAAAAATCAAACATCATCTTTCTCCCTAAACTTACTCCTTCTCCTGATTTTCTATTCCTCTCAATGAAATCATTATACTCCTAGTCACTCAAATTTGATATAAGACATTTTGAACTCGTACTTCTCCTTTTCCCCAATACACAATTGGTTTTCTTGTCATTACTTCCCCATGGTCTCTAACATTAACACCCTTCCTCTTTTTACTCTAGAATCAGACCTAAATGGAACAGTCTTAATCTCTTGAATACCCAATCCCATCGCCATCAAGTCAATTCTGACTCATAGCAATCCCATAGGACAGAGTAGAACTTCCCCACAGGGTTTCCAAGGAGCAGCTGGTGGATTCAGACTGCCAACCTTTTGGTTAGTACCCAAGCTCTTAACCACTCTGCCACCAAGGCTCCAATCTCTTGAATAGACTTCCTTAATATCACATCCCACCTCTTGGGAAAGGTTGATTTTCCTAGGTTGATTTTGATTTTGCTACTTTCCTTCCTAAAAACCTACATAATGGCCACATAGCCCATCAAATACATTCTAACACCTTAGAAAGGGCCTCATAGATTTAGTTCTAATATACTTTTCTAGAATTCTCTCTCATTCCTTTTTTTACATTTACTTTATTTTTCAGTTAAAGTGAACTCTACACTATTCCCAATTTAGGCTCCTAAGTTTTGCTCTTCTCACTGCTGTTCTCATAGTGTTTTACAGTTGATATGCCCTCCCACCACCCCATCCAATGCCACATCATTCTAAATCTCACAATCTTCTACAAATGGAAGCAACATCATTACAGCTAAGACTTCAGATTATACCCTTGTGCACATGTACAGGCCTGGAGTATTTTGCCTGGTAACCAGAGGACACAATTTAGGAAGGGCTAAGATCATCAAAAACATCTAAAATGTTAGTTCACTGCCCAGGACACAGTATAGCAATCTTTCTTACTTTTTCTTGATAAAAAGGAATCCCACCAGGGACTGCAATGGTGACCCTGATTGTGAATGATGACATGCATACATGCCCTACAATGGCCATCAGAAAACAACAACCAAAGTTAATAGCCTGTGTTATCTCTTAACTGCCCATTGCCAGCAATAGGTTTTGCTCTATATATTCTGGATTCCCAGTTTCAAGGGTTTTCACCGCTATCAGGCAGAAGCGCTATAATGAGAATAAGCCAAGAAGGGAATGGTGTGGGTAACAAGCCAAAATCAGGCTGTGTTAGAACAGCCTAGCCAGAGAAGAAGAGGAACAAATAATTGAAATTAGGAAAAAAAACTAGATTTTCAGAGGAGGGAACAGTCTCATAAATCAGACTTGAAAATTTAATTCAAGGGCTTTTCTCTGTCTTGCATCATATTTTTCCCTCCTAAAGTGGTGCTACAGGCTGAATGTAATTAATCGATGTGAATCTGCATCATTAATGGATCGCTACTCCCTGTGTTTTCTCCAGTTGAGAATGTTTCTGAAAGTGCTCCTTGGTGGTGATGCTATACAAGGGCTGGATAATGGTCCACAGCAGGGGAAGAAACACTGAAATACCTGCATGAAGAGAGCACATGTCTGCTATTGACTGGAACTGAAGTTGCTTAGCTTACTAAATGTTCTGCTCACAAATACTACCCATGCTTTTTAATCAGTTGATACATGTCCAATCAAACCTGCTTCCTGAAGTTGATTAAATACTAGAATTTTATCACAAGATAGAGGGAGATGTGAACTTCCATTTGCAGTCCATAAATGGTCCTGATACCTCTAGAAAACATGCATGGATGTGTATCTCTAGACTCAGAGAATACACCATTAATCTGTACTAATAAAGGGGAACAGCCAGCTAATCATAGCTCATTTATATTTGGCTTTGGAATGTGTTATGTGTCTTTTGGCAGAAGGCTTACCTTCCTAATTAGGTCTTACTTAAATTAATACATTAATTTGTATTCCCTTAGCACACACAAGCTGACATTGAGAAGAAACGTGCTGAGTGATGAGGGGAAATCGTCTTGTAATTTAAAAGCTTCTCTGAATAGATTGTGTATGTGTGTGCATGTTGACACTGTACATACATTTAGAATAAAAGTCCTCAAGACACTGCAAAAACAGGAGTTGAAGTGATGTGTAAGAATTACAGTCACTCATTAGCTAATTCATGTCATCATTCTTTCTCTCTACAGTTTCTCATCCCTCTTCTAAGAAAAGCAATTTAGGAAGTTAAATCTCCAATCAAGAAATATGCTTAGAAAGGTGGGACCAAGTTGGCTGACTAGGTAGAAGCTTCCACTGATCCCTCTTGCAACAAAGACTTGAAAAAACAAGTGAATCAATTATGTACATGACAATCTATGAACCCTGACCATCAAACACAGAACTAAGGAGTTAACCTGAGTGACAGGGGAGTGAAAAGCTGTGCGCTGAAGCAGCGAACACTTCCGGAGCCGATGTGCCACACCGCAGCCTTGAGCCCTTGTGGTTCCTTCATGCCAGAGTGGTGGGGCTGATCGTGGCTTACTGAGATGGGGCAGGCACAGAACAAAGCCCTACCCCCTGGAGCAATCTCAGCGGGGACCCAGCTAGCACAAACAGGCTGCACACCGACACGGCTGACAGGAGACCGAGAAACCATGGGGAGGCAGCAACTGGTTTTGGAGCCTGGAGCACAGCGTCCCAGCCAGGAGACCTGGGTGCTGGGCTTTGGACTAAGTGCAACGGGGCTGATTGCGGATTCCTGAGACGGGGCAAGCACAGGACGCAACCTTAACCCTCTGGGGCAATCTCAGCGGGGACCCAGCCAGCACACACAGGCTACACACCCCTCTGGAATCTCAGATAAAACAGTCCTCACCAAACAAGATAAGTAACTTTGTCTGTTTTGCCACGGTACTCTCTTATCTATCTGATCCCTCCCTTCCCTGCCCCAGCCTGCTTCGTTAACACTGGAATTCCCTGGGGCAGAGAATCAAGTGCTCTGTGTTTTGTTTTGTTTTGTTTTTTTTCTAACTCATTCTCCTGGCCTGAGAAAAGCAGCAATTAACAATCAGGGAAAAAATCCTTCCCTGACTTCCCTAAACTGGAATAAAAATACAGAACCAGCTCCATCCAGGCATAAGAGATCCACAGTCTTTGGCTTTCACCTCTACAGGGAACCAGGTGGCTATTTTAATGCAAAGGCAATTCTGATAGAGATCTGACTGTAATTGTTTTAGCTGAGCAGTGGAAAGGCAAGTTTTGGAGGTCAGATAACTCTCTACCTATTAAACAGAGCCCTTGCTGATCCACAGCAGGGAACTGAGGGCTGAGGCTCCATCCGCACCACCTAGCCACCTGCTAAACAGTTTTGAGGATAGTGACGCCTACAAGCATTGGGTGCCTAAGGTACAGCTCTAGAGCCCACCCACCAGAGTGCTCTAGAGAATAGAGACACTCCTGCCTCACTGGCACTTGGCGGAAGACTGTCAGCATCCTGCCCTCCTCAGAGTGTGACCCCCAGCCACTACTAGAAACTGGTGCATACAACCATCACCACTACTCTTCTAATAGGTGAGAGCCTACACCACACACTAGGTGACCCACTATCAGGACACCTGAGCTCATTCTATTCAAGAATAGTGAAGGGACTCATAGGCTCATATACCTGGTAAGCTCAAACCAGCTGGTAACAGGACATAAGTGATTCAAAGTCTACAACAATCAAGTTAACACACTCTAGTAGCCTATCTGGGTGTACTAAAACAAAACAAAACAAGAAGATAAGACTCAGTGAGCAAATATAAAAGAAATCATTACAATATCTTACAGACGGCTGAGAGATAGCTAAAAAAATATCAAATCACATAAAGAAGCAGAACATGATTCCTTCTACATGCCCCCAAATCAGAGAATTAAAATCTTTACCAGATGAAGATACATTCCTAGAATTGTGAGATGTAGAATATAAAAAACTAATATACAATGCTTCAAGATATCAGGGATGACCTCAGAAATGAAATAAGGCAATTTACAGAAAAAGCCAAGGAACACACAAAGCAGTTGAAGAAATCAAAAAGATTATTCAAGAACATAGTGAAAAATTTAATAAGCTGCGAGAATTCATAGAGAGACAGCATTCAGAAACTCAAAAGATTAACAATAAAATTACAGAATTAGGCAACTCAATATAGGAAATCAGAGGAGCAAAATCGAGGAACTGGAATGCAGAGTTGGGGAGATGGAGGATAAAGCAATAAAGAAAAATCAGATAGATAAAGAATTTAAAATATGAAGACTCCCTAAGAATCATGTGGGACTCTATCAAGAAAATAATTTTAGTGTGATTAGAGTTCCAAAACTGGGATAACAGAAAATACAGAGAGAATAGTTGAAGATCTATTGGCAGAAAACTTACCTGGCATTGTGAAAGATGAAAGGATATCTATCCAAGATGCTTATCAAACCCCATACGAGATACATCCCAAAAGAAAATCACCAAGACATGTTATCATCGAACTTGCCAAAACCAAGGATAAAGAGAAAACTTTAAAAGCAGCCGGGGATAAATGAAAAGTCACATACAAAGTAGAATCAATAAGTTCGGACTTCTCGGCAGAAAACATGCAGGCAAGAAGGCAATGGGATGACATATATAGAGCAATGAAGGAGAAAAACTGCCAGCCAAGAATCATATATCCAGCGAAACTCTCTCTCAAATATGAAGGTGAAATTAAGACATTTACAGATAAACATAAGCTTAGAGAATTTGTAAAAAACCAAACCAAAGCTACAAGAATTACTAAAGGAAATTCTTTGGTCAGAAAATCAATAATATCAGATACCAACACAATACAAGGTCACAGAACACAACATCCTGATATCAAATCACATAGGGAAATCACAAAAACAAAACAAGATTAATTTAAAAAAATGCTCAAACCAGGGAATCATTGATGTCATTATGTAAATGATTACAATAATCAAAAAAGAGGGACAAAATGCAGGAGGAATAGATCTTCCAGATGGAGAGGAAACCAAGGTGATATAAGGCGACACAAGCTGGGTTTTTACTTAGAAAAATAGGGGTAAATATTAAGGTAACCACAAAGAGGTCTAACAATTCCATACTTCAAAATAAAAACCAAGATAAATGTAATGACTCAGCAAAATAAGTTCAACTACTATGAAAATGAGGAACACACAATTTACAAAGAAAAACTTCTCAGCACAAAAAAGTAAGTTGAAGAATGAAATTGTCAACAACACACAAAAAAAAGGCTTCAAAACGACAGCACTAAACTAATCCACCACCCACTGCCGTCGAGTCGAATACTTATCTATAATTACACTGAATGAAAATGGACTAAACACACAAATAAAGAGATAGAGAGTTGCCGATTGGATAAAAAAAACAAGATCCATCTATATGCTGCCTACAAGAGACACACCTTAGACTTAGAGACACAAACAAACTAAAACTCAAAGGATAGAAAAAAATATATCAAGTAAACAACAATCAAAAAAGAGCAGGAGTGGCAAAATTAATTTCAGACAAAATAGACTTTAAAGTTAAATCCACCACAAAGGATAAAGAAGGACACTATATAATGATTAAAGGGACAATTTACCAGGAAGATATAACCATATTAAATATTTACGCACCCAATGACAGGGCTGCAAGATACATAAAACAAACTCTAACAGAATTGAAAAGTGAGATGGATGCCTCCACAATTATAGCAGGAGACTTCAACACACCACTTTCGGTGAAGGATAGAACACCCAGTAAGAAGCTCAAAAGAGACACGGAAGATCTAATTGCTACAATCAACCAACTTGACCTCATAGACATATGCAGAACACTCCACCCAACAGCTGCAAAGTATACTTTCTTTTCTAGCGCACATAGAACACTCTCTAGAATAGATCACATATTAGGTCATAAAACAAGTCTTTGCAGAATCCAAAACATTGAAATACTACAAAGCATCTTCTCAAACCATAAGGCCGTAAAAGTAGAAATCAATAAAAGAAAAACCAGGGAAAAGAAATCAAATACTTGGAAACTGAACAATACCCTGCTCAAAAAAGACTAGGTTATAGAAGACATTAAGGAGGGAATAAAGAAATTCATAGAATACAATGACACTGAAAACACTTCCTATCAAAACCTTTGGAAAACAGCGAAAGCAGTACTCAGAGGTCAATTTAGATCAAAAAATGCACACATACTTAAAGATGAAAGAACCAAAATCAAAGAACTGTCCCTACAACTTGAACAAATAGAAAGAGAGCAACAAAAGAAACCCTCAGGCACCAGAAGAAAGCAAATAATAAAAATGAGAGCAGAATTAAATGAATTAGAGAACAGAAAAACAATTCAAATAGTTAACAAGGCCAAAAGCTGGTTCTTTGAAAAAATTAATGAAACTGATAACCCATTAGCCAGACTCACTAAAGAAATACAGGAAAGGAAACAAATAACTTGAATAAGAAATAAGAGGGGCCATATCACAACAGACCCAACTGAAATTAAAAGAATCATATCAGATTACTATGAAAAATTGTACTCTAACAAATTTGAAAACCTAGAAGAAATGGATGAATTCCTAGAAACACACTATCTACCTAAACTAACACAAACAGAAGTAGAACAACTAAAAAGACCCATAACAAAAAAAGAGATTGAAAAGGTAATCAAAAAACTCCCCCCCAAAAAAGCCCTGGCCTGGACAGTTTCACTGGAGAGTTCTACCAAACTTTCAGAGAAGAGTTAACACCACCACTACTAAAGATATTTCAAGGCACAGAAAAGGATGGAATACTCCCTAACTCATTCTATAAGCCAGCATATCCCTGATACCAAAACCAGCTAAAGACAGCACAAAAAAAGAAAATTTTAGACCTATATCCCTCATGAACATAGATGCAAAAATCCTCAACAAAATTCTAGCCAACAGAATTCAACAACACATAAAAAAAATAATCCACCATGACCAAGTTTTTTTTTTTTTTTTTATGCAAGGATGGTTCAATATTAGAAAAACAATTAATGTAATGCACCATATAAATAAATAAAAAAGACAAGAACCACACGATCATTTGATCATTTCATGCAGTAAAGGCATTTGACAAAGTCCAACACCCATTCATGATAAAAACTCTCAGCAAAATAGGAATAGAAGGAAAATTCCTCAACATGATAAAGGGCATTTATACAAAGCCAACAGCCAACATCATCCTTAATGGAGAGATTCTGAAGGGATTCCCCTTGAGAATGGGAACCAGACAAGGATGCCCCTATCACCACACTTATCCAACATTGTATTGGAGGTCCTACCGAGAGCAATTAGGCTAGATAAAGACATAAAGGGCATCCAGATTGGTAAGGAAGAAGTAAAAGTATCTCTGTTTGCAGGTGACATGATCTTATACACAGAAAACCCTAAAGATTCCTCAAAAAAACTACTGAAACTAATGGCAGAGTTCAGCAAAGTATCAGGATACAAGATAAACATACAAAAATCAGTTGGATTCCCCTACATCAACAAAAAGAACATCGAAGAGGAAATGACCATATCAATACCATTTACAGTAGCCCCCAAGAAGATAAAATACTTAGGAATAAATCTTACCAGAGACGTAAAAGACCTATTCAAAGAAAAATACAAGGTACTACTGCAAGAAACCAAAAGGGACCTACATAAGTGGAAAAACATACCTTGCTCGTGGATAGGAAGACTTAATATTGTAAAAATGTCTATTCTACCAAAAGCCATCTATATATACAACGCAATTTCGGTCCAAATTCCAATGACATTTTTTAATGAGATGGAGAAAAAAGTCACCAACTTCGTATGGAAAGGAAAGAAGCCCCGGATGAGTAAAGCATTACTGAAAAAGAAAAACAAAATGGGAGGCCTCATTCTACCTGATTTTAGAACCTATTAAACCACCACAGTAGTCAAAACAGCCTGGTACAGGTACAACAACACATACATAGACCAATGGAACAGAATTGAGAATCCAGACATAAATCCATCCACATATGAGCAGCTGATACTTTCCAAAGACTTCACCAAAAGAGTAAAAAGACCACCTACAGACTGGGAAACAATTTTCAGCTACAACATCTCTGACCAGCGCCTGATCTCTAAAATCTACTTGATTCTGCTAAAACTGAACCACAAAAAGACAAATAACCCAATAAAAAAAATGGGCAAAGGATATGAACAGGCACTTCACTAAAGAAGGCATTCAGGAGGCTAACAGATACATGAGGAGATGCTCTCGATCATTAGCCATTAGAGAAATGCAAATCAAAACTACAATGAGATTCCATCTCACTCCAACAAGGCTGGCATGAATCCAAAAAACACAAAATAATAAACATTGGAGAGGCTGTGGAGAGACTGGAACACTTATACACTGCTGGTGGGAATGTAAAATGGTACAACCACTTTGGAAATCGATTTGGCATTTCCTTAAAAAGCTAGAAATAAAACTACCATACAACCCAGCAATCCCACTCCTTGGAATATATCCTAGAGAAATAAGAGTCTTTACATCAACAGATATATGCACACCACCCATGTTCACTGCAGCACTGTTTACAATAACAAAAAGATGGAAGCAACCAAGGTGCCCATCAACGAATGAATGCATAAATAAATTATGGTATATTCACACAATGGAATACTATGCATTGACAAAGAATAGTGAGGAATCTGTGAAACATTTCATAACATGGAGGAACCTGAAAGGCATTATGCTGAGTGAAATTAGTCAGTTGCAAAAGGACAAATGTTGTATAAGACCACTATTATAAGAACTTGAGAAATAGTTTAAACTGAGAAAAACACATCCTTTTGTGGTTACAAGAGGGGAGAGGGAAGGAGGGTGGGAAAGGGGTATTTACTAATTAGGTAGTAGATAAGAACTACTTTAGGTGAAGGGAAGGACAACTCTCAATACCAGGGAGGTCAGTACAACTGGACTAAACCAAAAGCAGTTTCCTGAATAAACAATGCTTTGAAGGTCAGCGTAGCAGGGGCAGGGGTTTGGGGATCATGGTTTCAGGGGACATCTAAGTCAACTGGCACAATAAAATCTATTAAGAAAACATTCTGCATCTTCACTTTGAAGAATGGTGTTTGGGGTCTTAAGCACTAGCAAGTGGCCATCTAAATTGCATCAATTGGTCTAACCCACCTGGATCAAAGGGGAATGAAGAACACCAGGGACACAATGTAATTACAAGCCCAAGAGACAGAAAGGGCCACATGAACTGGAGACTACATCATCCTGAGACCAGAAGAACTAGATGGTGTCCGGCCACAACCGATGACTGCCCTGACAGGGAGCACAACAGAGAACCCCTGAGGGAGCAAGAGAACAGTGGGATGCAGACTCCAAATTCTCATAAAAAGACCAGATTTAATGGTCTGACTGAGAGTAGAAGGACTCCGGTGGTCATGGCCCCCAGACCTTCTGTTGGCCCAGGACAGGAACCATTCCCGAAGCCAATTCGTCAGACATGGATTGGACTGGACAAGGGGTTGGAGAGGGGTGCTGCTGAGGAGTGAGCTTCTTGGATCAGGTGGACACTTGAGACTATGTTGGCATCTCCTGCCTGGAGGGGAGACGGGAGGGTAGAGGGGGTTAGAAGCTGGCAAAATGGACATGAAAAGAGAGAGAGGAGGGTGGGAGAGGGCTGTCTCATTGGGACGAGGGTAATTAGGAGTATGTAGCAAGGTGTACATAACTTTTCATGTGAGAGCCTGAATTGATTTGTAAATTTGCACTTAAAGCACAATAAAAATTATAAAAGAAATATGCTTAGGAGACCTACTATATGTGGAGCACCGTGATTGATGTTGTGAAGGATATGAAGAAATATAGGCTATTTCCTCGCTTAAGATCTTAAAATATAGAAGATAAGAAAAGAATTTACCCAGAGGCACCTTGGAGGAAAGGCCTGACAATCTACTTCCAAAAGGTCATAGTACTGAAAACCCTATGAGCAGGTCTACTCTGAAATGCATGGGGTCTTCGTGAGTTAGAACTGACTTGATAGCAACTGGCAATTCCTTATATGCTGGTATTTGCCTTGTTTCTACAGGCAGTCACACTCTTATGAACCATCTATAGACCTGGATCACTAATATGGCAGGAAGCAGTGGTAATTAATGGGTTTTCCTTTGAACAGAGTCAAGGAAGTTGGGATGTGATACCAACTCTGTACACGTGGGGTTCCCGTGAATCAGAATTGACTCCACCGCAACTAGCATCAACTTGAAAAAAAATACAATTCATGCTTTTGTACGCATGAAGACAATTACACAAAATTATACAAAATTGGATATGGAAGGCAAATCTTACCTGTTTCACAAATCACAAACATATATTTGAGGGGTCGCAATACAATAAATATCACTCATCTCACTTTTAGCACAAGCATTGACAAGACTCTTGCAAGTTCAGCTAATATTAAAAATACCATGGGGTCTCTTTAATAATGTATCTCTGATTAGATAGTTCTTTGGGTCAACGTATTTATCAAAATCATTATGGTATTGTAAAAAAGAAACAAACAAAAAACTACTGGGCTTATAGTCAGGCACGGCCGGATTCAAATCCCTTCTAAGATTCTTCATAGACTTGAGCAAATTGTTCAGCTAAAATATGCACACTTATGCCTACATCATAGCGTACTTACACCAAACCAACCAAACCTGTGGCCATCGAGTTGATTCCGACTCATAGCAACCCTAAAGGACAGAGTAGAACCGCCTCATATGGTTTCCGAGGAGCCCCTGGTGGATTTGAACCGTCAACCTTTTGGTTAGCAGTCGTAGCTCTTAACTATTATGCTACCAGGGTTTCCAGTGTACATAACAGAACTAGAAATAATATATGTTAAACGCTTTAGAAAAGTTGCAATTCTAGGAATGTTCCCTTTCTTTTACTGGTGCCATGCTTTGATTCTTTTTAATTACAATTACATAGAAATTTCAGGACACCAAACTCAAAGAATACGCAAAGGATTTCACAGGCTGTCTTCATGGCATAAAAAAAATGGGAAATCAGAAACCATAATATGTTTTTCTGTTTTTTTTTTTTTAATTTCAATATGCTTTATTTTTTAGAGCCATTTTAGGTTTACAGAATAAATGCGCAGAATGTACAGAAAATTCCCCTATACCCCCCACCTCCTGCGCACAGTTTCTCCAATTTTAACATCTTGTTTAATGTAGTACATTTGACACCTTCTACAGAATCTCTCAAACCAGGATGTGTCAGGGCCAGTGTGAGGGACTTAATCACATCCCAGTGTAGGATGTGACTCCACATCCATCTTTTATAACTCTAAAAATGGCCTCTTTCTCCATTACCCCATATAGCCCTCCAGTCACTTGCCACTCACAGTCCAGGAGCAGCGACACCAATTCAGGTTGAGTCCCCTCTGCCTTAAAATCTGAGAGAGGAAACAACAGGACAGACCCTTCTAGACAACCTCCCTTAGCCATTCCCCATCCAACGTCATTTTTTTTTTTTAATCTTACTCTACGTTTTTACTATATTTTATTCTCCTTCTCAACATTTTTACTTATCCTTTTTATTTTTATTGTAGTTCTTTCTTCACTTCTTTCCCTATCTTAACATGTTTGTCTTCCTTTATTACCTGTCATGTTTCTTTTTGTTACCTATTTCTTTTCTATCATTTAATCTATTAAGATCTTATTCTATTTATTTTCTTTTATGTTTTTAAGGTATTTTACTCACAAACCTTTAAAAATATTTCTAAATTCATTCTCCTCCCCAATCTATTCTAATTTGCTCTTCTCTGTTTGAGACATTATAGTGAACTTGTCACAAACATTGAGAGCAGTTTCAAGTTCTGAGTAAATGGAAGGATATACCGTGTTCATGTACCAGAAGGCTCAATGTAGTTATAATGCCTTTCTACCCAAGTTGATCTACAGAGTCAATAAAATTCCAACAAAAATCCCAGCATGCTTTTTGTAGAAATTAACAAGATGATTCTAAAATTCATATGGAAAGGAAAAGAAATTACAGCAGCCAAGATTAGGTCACTGAAAAAGAAATTTAAAAGGCTTATACCACCTACCATCAAAACTTAAAATAAACCTACAGTAATCAAAACAGTATACTATTGGCCCAAGATAGAAAAATAGATAAATGGACTAGAATTTTTTTTATATATAATTTTATGTATTTTGTTGTTGAGAATATACACAGCAAAACATACACAAATTCAACAGTTTCTACATGTACCATTTAGTGATATTGATTACATACTTAGAGTCGTGTAACTATTCTCACCTTCCTTTTCTGAGTTGTTCCTTCCCCATTAAAATAAATTCACTGCCCCCTAAGGTTCTTATCTGATTTTTCAAGTTGCTGTTGTCAGTTTGAGCCCGTATAAATAGTTCTTAAAAGAGCACAATGCTCAAGGTAGACATTTTTTACTGGTTAAGCTACACTCTGATTTGATTTTAAGAAGACTTCAGGGGATATTTTTGGCATAAAGTTTAAAGATTATCTCAGGGCAATAGTTTCAGGGGTCCATCCAATCTTCACAGCTCAGGAAAATCTGCAGTCCATGAGAATTTAAAACTCTGTTCTGTATTTTCTCCTTTTGATCAGGATTTTTCTATGGAATCTGATTAAAATGTTCAGCAACGGTATTCAGGCACCATCCAGTTCTTCTGATTTCACAGCAAAGGAGGCAATTGTTCATGAAGGCAATAAACCACACATTCCATATACTCTTTCTATTCCTGACTCTCCTTCTTCCTCTGTTGTTCCAGGCGAGTAGATCAATTAATTTTTTAAGGAGCTTTATTTTTTAGGTAACTTTTAGGCTTACAGAAAAATTGCACAGAAAGTAGTGAGAGTGCCCATAGACCCCCTCTCCTCTGTACATAGTTTCCCAATAATTAACATCTTGCATTCATGTGGTATGTTTATTAAAACTGATGAACCAATATTGATACATTATTCTTAACTATAGGGTCACTATGTGGAGCCCTGATGATGCAGTGCTTAAGTGTTTGGCTGCTAACCAAAAGGTTGGCCACTGAAATCTACTAGCTACTCCTTGGAAACCCTATGAGGAAGTTCCACTCTGTCTGACTGGGTTGCTATTAGTCGGAATTGACTCAACAGCAGCAGTTTGATTTTTTTTTTATTACTATTTTTTTTTTTTTTTATTATTGTTAGCTAAAACCTCATAGTTTATACTAGGGCTGACTCTGTTGTACAGTGCTACAGGTCTTAACAAATGCATAATGTCATGTATCCACCATTACAGTATCATGCAGAATAGTTTCACTGACCTAAAAACGCCTTGTACTTCACCTATTCATCCCTATCTCCCCTTAAAACTCTAGCAACCAGTCATTTTTTTTACTGTCTTTATATTTTTGCCTTTTCTCGAACGTCATATAGTTGAAGTCATAGAGAATGTAGCTTTCTCAGGCTGGGTTCTTTCACTTAGCAGACACATGTAAAGTTCCTCTACATCTTTTCATAGCTTGATATATCATTTCTTTTTACTGCTGAATAATACTCATTTGTTTATCCATTAACCTACTGAAGAACATCTTGGTTGCTACTAATTTTTGGCAATTATGAATAAAGTTGCTATAAACATTTGTGTGCAGGTTTTTGTGTGGATGTGTTTTAAACTCATTTGTATAAATACCTCTGAGCATTATTGTTGGGTCACATAGTAAGACTATGCTTAGCTTTGTGAGAAACTACCAGGCTGTCTTCCAAAGTGGCTGTGCCATTTTGCACTCTGACCAGCTATCAATGAGAGTTTGTGTTGCTCCACATCTTCAGGCACACTTGGTGTCATCAGTGTTTTGGATTTTAGCCATTCTAATGTAGTGGTAAAAATGTAGTGGTATCTTGTTTTAATTTGCAATGCCCTAGTAACACATGGTGTTGAGCATCTTTTCACATGCTTATTGGCCATCTATCCATCTTCTCTGGTGAGGTGTCTATTCAGATCTTTGTATATTTTGTAATTGGGTTGTTTATTTTGGGGTTTATTTACAATTGGGTTATAATTGATTGTTGTTATTGTTGAGTTTTAAGAGTTCTTTGTACATCTTGGATACAAGTCCTTTATTAGATGTATGCTTTGCAGATATTTTTCTCCAGGTCTGTGACTTTTTATTCTCTTAACATTGTCTTTTGCAGAGCAGAAGTTTTCAATTTTAAATCAAGTACAATTAGCCATTTTTCTTTCATGGATTGTGCCTTTGGTGTTATATATCTAAAAACGTATTGTCCAGTTCAAGTTCTCCTAGATTTTCTCCTATATTATCATTTAGAAGTTGTATAGTTTTTTGTTTAACATTTAGGTCTGTGATTCGTTTTTAGTTTTTGTGAATGGTACAAGGTCTATGTCTAGATTCATTTTTTTCATGTGGCTATCCAGTTGTCCCAGTGCAATTTTTTGAGACAGGTAACATCATAAAATTTAAAAGGTACATAAATAATGGTGCGGAATTTATACACAAATGTTTAACTTGTTACTTAAAATGTGATACGGGAGATGTTTACAGATTTATTCAGGGTATGAAAGACTCACATCTTTTAGATGAAACTCACTGAATTGATGGGAAGAAATTTGGAAATTGAAGAGTTGCAGGGCCCTTACCTCATATTACTCACAAATATAAGACCTACCGTTTATGAAATAATGTTAAGAAAGTAGAAGATGACATTGCATGTTATCTTTGGCAGAGCCATGAGCTGTGCACTAAAATTCAACCCTTCCTTTTTCACTATTATTCAATTTGTAGCTTGGTACACATTTGACCAGCAATATCATAGTTTCCAACCTTTCTGGTACTGGAAGAGATCATGTGACAAATTTCAAGAGAAGCCAAGCAGAAGTGATGTATGCCATTGATTGCCTTACGATCAGCCCTGTCTTTTCCCTCCTCATCCTGTAGGCTGGAATAACGAGAACCAAAGTGAAGTTCACCATCACTGAAGAAGTCAGAGCCACCTCCAGCCTGAATCCCTGAATGCTGTGTGGAGCAAAAGCACCACTAACCTGGAATACTCACCCAGGACTATGATGTTAGAAAAATAAGCTCCTATCTATTTTGTTTGAGACACTGAATATTGGGATCACTTTTGTTACAGCAGCTTAGCATTTTACCCTAACAAATACTTTGACTAAAACTATGTAAAAAAGGCATGTTTATATAATGATGCAGATGACAGGAGGCTCTGTAGAAGCATAAATAGTGATTAGGAAATGTTTTATAGAGTTGTTTAAATATTTTTAAAATATGTAATGAAACTTCTTTGGGACAATCAACTAATATGGATCAGTCAAGTGCCAAACACACAATAATATTTCAATAGATTCTGTTTTCCTCTGAAATCTAAAGAACCCATCATCGAGTCAATTCCAACTCACAATGACCCTACAGAACAGAGTAGAACTGCCTCATACAGCTTCCAAGGAGCACCTGGCGGATTCAAATTGCCAACCTTTTGGTTAGCAGCCATAGCTCTTAACCACTATGCCACCAGGGAATTCCAAATAAAGCCATATATAAAAACATGAGAAAATTGCTAGGGCAATTCACATTTGATTTCTAATTGTACATTTACCAGAAGAAAGTTTGGCATTTGAATTCAGTATCTAAATTCACTACTATTCAGCAGCAATCTGAATTGCCAAGTTGAATTAAAAAGGTCATTACCCTCTGGAACTGCAGTTGCCCTTTTAATTACAATTTTGCTAACGAATTGGGAGAGAAGACAGTTTGGCTTAGTTCAATTAGCACATTTAAGTCAAAGCAAGCTCCACTGAATATGGGGTGACTTTCCCAATGGCTTATGTTTTCTTTTCTTTCTCTTTTTTTTAAATGAGATAGTTTAGATACAGCCTGGGCACCTTAAGACTCTCCTTTCCATTTTATCTTTGAATTGCTGCTAAAGCTGTTAATAGTCCAGTGCTTCAAAAAAAAAAAAAAAACATTGTTTTACAAAACTCTTAAAATTTATGTGAATATTGATCAAATGATTTAATGAGAAATGTTTGACTTGGCTTTCTGAGGTAGAGTAAAACATAAGCCATCGTTTTCCTAGCTAAAAGCAATAATTTCTGATGGCTTTATCATGGCAGCTTGCATACGCTGTGCTGTGGGAAAAATTGAAAATACTTGACTACCAACAGTGGTTCTTCGAGGTTAATGTATATTAGGAAAAAGGCATTTCATGATGACATTACAAACTAAAGAATACATTTCTGTTGCAAGCTCCAAGCTTTCCTATCTGTTTAGGCTTCCGATGAGCTTAAACGTAATAGTTTTCAGGTTAATAAGAGGCAAATGGAAGTCTTCCCTTTAAAGCAACTTGCACAGCTCAGAAAATTAACTCTTATGTTCAAGCTAATAATAACAAAACTCTGCTACTAGATTACATTTAAATAAAGTTCAGAACAGCTGCTTGTAACATCTGGAATTTAACTTCGGGGGAAATAGCTGATTCTAATTTGCCCAGGCTACTCTCTTCTTTTTTTTACTCTCTTAGCAATGGAAGTAGGGGGTTTGGGAAAGTTCTCTGTGCAAAACATCGCACAGATTTGAGACAGCTAGACTGAGTGAGCCATTTATTCATTCTCTCAGCAAAAGCACTGAACAGCCTACTGTGAACTTGGAGCCTGGAAAGCTACACAGAGAAAAACTTAGGCCCTTTTCTTTCTATATGGGGACACTGGATGGTGCAAACAGTTAATGAGTTCAATTGCTAACCCCAGGATTAGATATTGGAGTCCATTCAGAGGAATCTCAGAGGAAAAGCCTGGTGATCTGCTTCTGAAAATTAGGCACTGAAGATGTTATGGAGCACAGTTCTACTCTGACACACATGCCATGAGTTGGAATCAACTTGAGGGCAACTAGTTTTTCTCTTTCTGTAAATTGTCAGTAAAACCAAGTCTTAGCAAAGGAAAAGCAATTTCCTTCCAATTAGGCACTGCTGACACAGACATGTGTTCAGAGCATTCTTCTCTGGCAAGCCGTCCATTTTGGCTTTTTACAAAAACTTTAGCAAAGTTGTCTTTTTAAAATATTTTTTCCATTATACTCAAGTGAGATATGATCTTTAAAGAAAATCTGGAAAAGAAAGAAAAAAGAAAGACAAATATCCTTTCCCTCCCTCAAACTGGAACCCTGGTGGCACAGCGGTTAACAGCTCAGCTGCTAAGCAAAAGATCGGCAGTTTGAATCTACCAGGGACTCCTTGGAAACCCTATGGTGCAGTTTGAATCTACCAGGGACTCCTTGGAAACCCTATGGTGCAGTTCTGCTCTGTCCTACAGGGTCACTATGAATTGGAATCGGCTCCAAGGCACTGGGTTTGGTTTGTTTTTTTTCCCCCCAAATAAATACTGCTAACATTTTTATTTCAAGTTTTGTTTCTCTCCCTTGTGTGTAGTTTAATAATAATAAAAAAAAAAGTTGTAACTATGCTCCTCATGTTCCTTCGTCCTCAGTGTTATCACAAATATTTCATGAGAAACTTAATGGCAGTATATTTCATAGCATACCATGATTTTTATTATTGTTTTCCTCATTGCTGGGGATATGTGTTTTCCCCCATTTTTGTGGATATACATGAGATAATTATCTTCGTGAAGAGAGCTTTCCCATGAATAAATGTATTAAATCAAAGAATAAATATATTTTTAAGCTACTTCATTCACACTGTGAAAGCCAATTCCCCAAGGGTTGAAACAAATCACACTTTGTCTAACAAGAAAAGAGAATGCCTACTTGCCTTATTCATGTATGTATATGATACATAGCTCACTCAGGTGTATGTATAATTTTCTAATGAGATAGGAAAATAATTGCATGCTGTAGTAGTTGCTATGAGTCAGAACTGACTCAACGGCAATGGGTTTTTTGGGTAGCTGTTTCAAAATGTCCCTGTATTTGTGGAGATAGTATGGTACTTTGTGAAAAGCTTCTTTACATCCATTTCCTCTTACAGGGTTAGTGATTTTGTTTGTTTTTGTTCCTTTCAGTGGTTTAATAATACACTATGATAAAGCAATTAGACAAATTTTTCTTTAATTGCTTTTAAGAGTGCTAAGCATATTGGAAGTATAAACATATGTTTTGTCAAATGTACTGCAAATACTTTTCCAATTATGATTAGATTGTAATTTTATGTATGTTTTTTTTTTAATTAACTTTTATTAAGCTTCAAGTGAACATTTACAATTCCAATCAGTCTGTCACATGTAAGTTTACATCCATCTTACTCCCTTCTCCCACTTGCTCTCCCCCTATTGAGTCAGCCCTTTCAGTCTCTCGTTTCGTGCCAATTTTGCCATCTTCCCTCTCTCTCTATCTTCCCATCCCCCCTCCAGTCAAGAGTTGTCAACACACTCTCCAGTGTCCACCTGATTTAATTACCTCACTCTTCATCAGCATCTCTCTCCCCACTGCTGACCAGTCCCTTTCATGTCTGATGAGTTCTCTTCGGGGATGGTTCCTGTCCTGTGCCAACAGAAGGTCTGGGGAGGATTGCCGCCGGGATTCCTCTAGTCGCAGTCAGACCATTAAGTATGGTCTTTTTATGAGAATTTGGGGTCTGTATCCCACTGATCTCCTGCTCCCTCAGGAGTTCTCTGTTGTGCTCCCTGTCAGGGCAGACATCGATTGTCGCCAGACACCAACTAGTTCTTCTGGTCTCAGGATGATGTAGGTCTCTGGTTCATGTGGTCCTTTCTGTCTCTTGGGTTCTTAGTTGTTGTGTGACCTTGGTGTTCTTCATTCTCCTTTGCTCCAGGTGGGTTGAGACCAATTGATGTATCTTAGATGGCCGCTTGTTAGCATTTAGGACCCCAGACGCCACATTTCAAAGTGGAATGCAGAATGTTTTCATAATAGAATTATTTTACCAATTGACTTAGAAGTCCCCTCAAACCATGTTCCTCAGACCCCAGCCCATGCTCCGCTGACCTTTGAAGCATTCATTTTATCCTGGAAACCTCTTTGCTTTTAGTCCAGTCCAATTGGGCTGACCTTCCTTGTATTGAGTGCTGTCTTTCCCTTCACCCAAAGCAGTTCTTATCTACTAATTGATCAGTAAAAAACCCTCTCCCTCGCTCCCTCCCTCCCCTCTTCGTAACCACAAAAGTATGTGTTCTTCTCCGTTTTTTCTATTTCTCAAGATCTTATAATAGTGGTCTTATACAATATTTGTCCTTTTGCCTCTGACTCATTTCGCTCAGCATAATGCCTTCCAGATTCCTCCATGTTATGAAATGTTTCAGAGATTCGTCACTGTTTTTTATCGATGCATAGTATTCCATTGTGTGAATATACCACAATTTATTTACCCATTCATCCGTTGACGGACATCTTGGTTGCTTCCATCTTTTTGCTATTGTAAACAGAGCTGCAATAAACATGGGTGTGCATATATCTGTTTCTTTGAAGGATCTTGTATCTCTAGGGTATATTCCGAGGAGTGGGATTTCTGGGTTGTATGGTAGTTGTATTTCTAACTGTTTAAGATAAAGCCAGATGGATTTCCAAAGTGGTTGTACCATTTTACATTCCCACCAGCAGTGTATGAGTTCCAATCTCTCCGCAGCCTCTCCAACATTTATTATTTTGTGTTTTTTGGATTAATGCCAGTCTAGTTGGTGTGAGATGGAATCTCATCGTAGTTTTAATTTGCATTTCTCTAATGGCTAATGATCGAGAGCATTTTCTCATGTATCTGTTGGCTGCCCGAATATCTTCTTTAGTGACATGTGTGTTCATATCCTTTGCCCACTTCTTGATTGGGTTGTTTGTCTTTTTGTGGTTGAGTTTTGACAGAATCATGTAGATTTTAGAGATCAGGTGCTGGTCTGAGATGTCATAGCTGAATATTCTTTCCCAGTCTGTAGGTGGTCTTTTTACTCTTTTGGTGAAGTCTTTAGATGAGCATAGGTGTTTGATTTTTAGGAGCTCCCAGTTATCTGGTTTCTCTTCATCATTTTTGGTAATGTTTTGTATTCTGTTTACGCCCTGTATTAGGGCTCCTAGGGTTGTCCCTATTTTTTCTTCCATGATCTTTATCGTTTTAGTCTTTATGTTTAGGTCTTTGATCCACTTGGAGTTAGTTTCTGTGCATGGTGTGAGGTATGGGTCCTGTTTCATTCTTTTGCAAATGGATATCCAGTTATGCCAGCACCATTTGTTAAAAAGACTATCTTTTCCCCAATTAACTGACACTGGGCCTTTGTCAAATATCAGCTGCTCATACATGGATGGATTTATATCTGGGTTCTCAATTCTGTTCCATTGGTCTATGTGCCTGTTGTTGTACCAGTACCAGGCTGTTTTGACTACTGTAGCTGTATAATAGGTTCTGAAATCAGGTAGAGTGAGGCCTCCCACTTTCTTCTTCTTTTTGAGTAATGCTTTGTTTATCTGGGGGTTCTTTCCCTTCCATATGAAATTGGTGATTTGTTTCTCTATCCCCTTAAAATATGACATTGGAATTTGGATCAGAAGTGCGTTATATGTATAGATGCTTTTGGTAGAATAGACATTTTTACTATGTTAAGTCTTCCTATCCATGAGCAGGGTATGTTTTTCCACTTAAGTATGTCCTTTTGAATTTCTTGAAGTAGAGCTTTGTAGTTTTCTTTGTATAGATCTTTTACATCCTTGGTAAGATTTATTCCTAAGTATTTTATCTTCTTGGGGGCTACTGTGAATGGTATTGATTTGGTTATTTCCTCTTCGGTGTTCTTTTTGTTGATGTAGAGGAATCCAAGTGATTTTTGTATGTTTATTTTATAACCTGAGACTCTGCCAAACTCTTCTATTAGTTTCAGTAGTTTTCTGGAGGATTCCTTAGGGTTTTCCATGTATACGATCATGTCACCTGCAAATAGTGATAGCTTTACTTCCTCCTTGTCAATCCGGATACCCTTTATTTCTTTGTCTAGCCTAATTGCCCTGGCTAGGACTTCAAGTACGATGTTGAATAAGAGCGGTGAGAAAGGGCATCCTTGTCTGGTTCCCGTTCTCAAGGGAAATGCTTTCAGGTTCTCTCCATTTAGAGTGATATTGGCTGTTGGCTTTGCATAGATGCCTTTTATTATGTTGAGGAATTTTCCTTCAATTCCTATTTTGGTAAGAGTTTTTATCATAAATGGGTGTTGAACTTTGTCAAATGCCTTTTCTGAATCTATTGATAAGATCATGTGGTTTTTATCTTTTGTTTTATTTTTATGATGGATTACATTAATGGTTTTTCTGATATTAAACCAGCCTTGCATACCTGGTATAAATCCCACTTGATCAGGGTGAATTAGTTTTTTGATGTGTTGTTGGATTCTATTGCCTAGAATTTTGTTGAGGATTTTTGCATCTATGTTCATGAGGGATATAGGTCTAAAATTTTCTTTTTTTGTAATGTCTTTACCTGGTTTTGGTATCAGGGAGATGGTAGCTTCATAGAATGAGTTGGGTAGTATTCCGTCTTTTTCTATGCTTTGAAATACCTTCAGTAATAGTGGTGTTAAGTCTTCTCTGAAGGTTTGGTAGAACTCTGCAGTGAAGCCGTCTGGGTCAGGACTTTTTTTTGTTGGAAGTTTTTTGATTATCGTTTCAATCTCTTTTTTTGTTATGGGTCTATTTAGTTGTTCTACTTCTGAATGTGTTAGTTTAGGTAGGTAGTGTTTTTTCAAGAATTTATCCCTTTCTTCTAGGTTTTCAAATTTGTTAGAGTACAATTTTATGTAGTAATCTGAAATGATTCTTTTAATTTCATTTGGCTCTGTTGTGATGTGGTCCTTCTCGTTTCTTATTCGGGTTATTTGTTTCCTTTCCTGTTTTTCTTTAGTCAGTCTAGCCAATGGTTTAATAATTTTGTTAATTTTTTCAAAGAACCAGCTTTTGGCTTTGTTAATTCTTTCAATTGTTTTTCTGTTCTCTAATCCATTTAGTTCAGCTCTAATTTTTATTATTTGTTTTGTTCTGGTGCCTGATGGGTTCTTTTGTTGCTCACTTTCTATTTGTTCAAGTTGTTGGGACAGTTCTCTGATTTTGGCTCTTTCTTCTTTTTGTATGTGTGCATTTATCGATATAAATTGGCCTCTGAGCACTGCTTTTGCTGTGTCCCAGAGGTTTTGATAGGAAGTATTTTCATTCTCGTTGCTTTCTATGAATTTCCTTATTCCCTCCTTGATGTCTTCTATAACCCAGTCTTTTTTCAGGAGGGTATTGTTCAGTTTCCAAGTATTTGATTTCTTTTCCCTAGTTTTTCTCTTATTGATTTCTAGTTTCATTGCCTTGTGGTCTGAGAAGATGCTTTGTAATATTTCGATGTTTTGGACTCTGCAAAGGTTTGTTTTATGACCTAATATGTGGTCTATTCTAGAGAATGTTCCATGTGCACTAGAAAAAAAAGTATATTTTGCAGCAGTTGGGTGGAGAGTTCTGTATAAGTCAATGAGGTCAAGTTGGTTGATTGCTGTAAGTAGGTCTTCCGTGTCTCTATTGAGCTTCTTACTGGATGTCCTGTCCTTCTCCGAAAGTGGTGTGTTGAACTCTCCTACTATAAATGCGGAGGTGTCTATCTCACTTTTCAATTCTGTTAAAATTTGATTTATGTATCTTGCAGCCCTGTCATTGGGTGCATAAATATTTAATATGGTTATGTCTTCCTGATCAATTGTCCCTTTTATCATTATATAGTGTCCTTCTTTATCCTTTGTGGTGGATTTAAGTCTAAAGTCTATTTTGTCAGAAATTAATATTGCGACTCCTCTTCTTTTTTGCTTATTGTTTGCTTGATATATTTTTTTCCATCCTTTGAGTTTTAGTTTGTTTGTGTCTCTAAGTCTAAGGTGTGTCTCTTGTAGGCAGCATATAGATGGATCGTGTTTCTTTATCCAGTCCGTGACTCTCTGTCTCTTTATTGGTGCATTTAGTCCATTTACATTCAGTGTAATTATAGATAAATAAGTTTTTAGTGCTGTCACTTTGATGCCTTTTCATGTGTGGTGTTGGCCATTTCATTTTTCCACATACTTTTTTGTGCTGAGACGTTTTTCTTAGTAGATTGTGAGATCCTCATTTTCATAATGTTTAACTTTATGTTAGTTGAGTCGTTACGTTTTTCTTGACTTTTTTCTTTAGTTATGGAGTTGATATTCCTTTTTGTGCTTACCTTATTATTTACCCCTATTTTTCTAAGTAAAAACCTAACTTGTATCCTTCTATATCGCCTTGTATCACTCTCCATCTGGCAGTTCAATGCCTCCTATATTTAGTCCCTCTTTTTGATTATTGTGATCTTTTATCTATTGATTTCCATGATTCCCTGTTATCTGTATTATTTTGTTTATTTATTTATTTTTTAGAATTAATCTTAATTTGTTTGTTTTTGTGCTTTCCCTATTTGAGTTGATATCAGGATGTTCTGTTTTGTGACCTTGTATTGTGCTGGTACCTGATATTATTGGTCATCTGACCAAACAATCTCCTTTAGCATTTCTTGTAGCCTTGGTTTGGTTTTTGCAAATTCTCTAAACTTGTGTTTATCTGTAAATATCTTAATTTCGCCTTCATATTTCAGAGAGAGTTTTGCTGGATATATGATCCTTGGTTGGCAGTTTTTCTCGTTCAGTGCTCTGTATACGTTGTCCCATTCCCTTCTTGCCTGCATGGTTTCTGCTGAGTAGTCTGAACTTATTCTTATTGATTCTCCCTTGAAGGAAACCTTTCTTTTCTCCCTGGCTGCTTTTAAAATTTTCTGTTTATCTTTGGTTTTGGCAAGTTTGATGATAATATGTCTTGGTGTTTTTCTTTTTGGATCAATCTTAAGTGGGGTTCGATGAGCATCTTGGATAGATATCCTTTCGTCTTTCATGATGTCAGTGAAGTTTTTTGTCAGGAGTTCTTCAACTATTTTCTCTGTGTTTTCTGTCCCCCCTCCCTGTTCTGGGACTCCAATCACCTGCAAGTTATCCTTCTTGATAGAGTCCCACATGATTCTTAGGGTTTCTTCATTTTTTTAATTCTTTTATCTGATTTTTTTTCAGCTATGTTGGTGTTGATTCTCTGGTCCTCCAGAAGTCCCAGTCTACATTCTAATTGCTCGAGTCTGCTCCTCTAACTTTCTATTGCGTTGTCAAATTGTGTAATTTTATTGTTAATCTTTTGGATTTCTACATGCTGTCTCTCTATGGATTCTTGCAACTTATTAATTTTCCCACTATGTTCTTGAATAATCTTTTTGAATTCTTCAACAGTTTTATCAGTGTGTTCCTTGGCTTTTTCTGCAGTTAGCCCAATTTCATTTGTGATGTCTTGAAGCATTCTGTAAATTAGTTTTTTATATTCTGTATCTGATAATTCCAGGATTGTATCTTCATTTGGGAAAGATTTTGATTCTTTTGTTTGGGGGGTTGGAGAAGCTGTCATGGTCTGCTGCTTTATGTGTTTTGATATGGACTGCTGTCTCCGAGCCATCACTGGGAAACTAGTTTTTCCAGAACATCCGCTAAAAAAAAATGCCGTCAGATCCCTATCAGAGTTCTCCCTCTGGCTCAGGCTATTCGGATGTTAATGGAGCCGCCTGTGGAGGGTGGGGGAGGGATCAGAGAGCTAGGAGTGTAGCACCTCAGAATATAGTCAGAGTTGCTTGTCTTACTTGGAATGACTATTATATCTGAGATTTCCGTGGGGCACGTCGCCTATATGTACTGGCTGTGTGGAGATTGCCCCCCAGGGGGTCTGGCCCGGTGGCGTCACGGTCAGATCCTCCGCTGTCAGCCCCACCCCCAAGGTTAAGGCTCCCCTACTGGGACAGTGCACTCCCGTCTCCAAAATCAGTCGCTGCCTCCCGGGGACTCCCTGTCCCACCAGCCGCGTCACGCGCCGCTCCCGCGAACCGGGTGGGCTCCCCCCCCCCCCGGGGTCAGCTCAGGAGAGCGGAGCAGCTCCCCACGCCTGAGTCGTGACTGCGCGTCCCGACTGGGATGCCGCTCTCCCCGCTGCAAGACCAGCCACTGCCTCCCAGGGACTTCTTCCACCAGCTCCTCCGCCACACCGCCCGCACGAACCGGCTGGCCCCGCGTGAACCGGTTGGGACCGCCCCGGGGTCAATTCAGGGGAATGTAGCTGATCCCCACGATCACGCCTCGCCCGCGCCCGCCAAAATCCCGGCGGGACGGCTCCCCGGCTGGGACGCTGCTCTCCCCGCTCCAAGACCAGTCACTTCCTCCCGGGGATTTCTCCCTCCGGTGCGCCGTGCCACTCGCGCGAACTGGGTGGGCGCCGCCCGCACAAACGGCTGGGCCCCCCCCCGGGTCAATTCAGGGGAATGTAGCTGATCCCCGCACTCACGCCCCGCCTGCACCCGCCAAAATCCCGGCGGGACGGCTCCCCGGCTGGGACGCTGCTCTCCCCGCTCCAAGACCTGTCACTGCCTCCCGGGGACTTCTCCCTCCGGCGCGCCGCACCGCTCGCGCAAACTGGGTGGGCACCACCCACACTAACGACTGGCCCCCCCCCCGGGGTTAATTCAGGGAAATGTACCTGGTCCCCGCACTCGCGCCACGCCCGCTCCCCGCCAAACTCCCGGCGGGACGGCTCCCCAGCTGGGACGCTGCTCTCCCCACTCCAAGACCTGTCACTGCCTCACAGGGACTTCTCCCAGCAGCTGCGCCGCCACGCCGCCCTCGCAAACCGGCTGGGCTCCCTCCCGGGATGAGTTCGGGGGCTAGGGCTGGGCCCCTTGTCTGTGCCGTCTGCCCCCCTGGGCTCTGCCGCAAATCGGGCTCCGAAGGTCACCTGCCTGGTACGCTAGCTCCTGGCTCTGAAAACAATCGCTGTCTCCCCGTATTTGTTCGTTCTCCGTCTCTAAATCTGTGTTTGTTGTTCAGAGTTCGTAGATTGTTATGTATGTGATCAATTCATTTGTTTTTCCGAGTCTTTGTTGCAAGAGAGATCCGCAGTAGCGTCCACCTAGTCCGCCATCCTGGCCTTGCCTTTTATGTACATTTTTTATTTAACAAATTATAATACATTTCCCATCTCAAAAATATTAACTTATATTTTCTTTCTATTTGTGTTTTTCAATTCTGATAAAGTTCTATAGTATTTGTCGCATAAAAACAAAAAAAAAAACCAGTTGCCATCGAGTCGATTCTTACTCACAGTGACCCTACCGGGTAGAGTAGAGCTGCCCCTAGAGTTTCCAAGGAGCGGCTGGTGGATTTGAACTGCTAACCTTTTGGTGAGCCGCCATATCTCTTAACCACTACGCCATCAGGGTTTCCAGTATTCGTCACATAATTCCACACATTTCTTGTCATTCCTAAGAAAACTATTATTTGTTTGTTTTTATATCAAAACAACACTTGACAGTTCATTGACTTTTACTGCTAAATCTAAGAAATTTTGGTTAATTCTCTTATATAAATCTCTGTATCTATTTTCCTAAACATAACATTTGAAACCCACACTATAATTTGGTATTGTTCCCTCTAGTAATTTCTTTCTTATTTCTGCTCTTGTTTGAACAAGCCTAAACTTCCAAAACTGTATAAAACAATAATAATAAATAAGAGTTTCTATTGTTGACTGTCGGTATAAGAATGACAACCATTAGCATGTTAGGAAAATACCCTTTCATTTCCATATTTGTCAAAATATTTTGTTATTGGGATTGGTGAGGAACTTTTGCATTTAAAGCCAAGAACAGATATTCCATTTTATCAGCATTGTCTGGCATCCATCAAAATGCTCAAAATGTTTTTTCACTTCGTCTCTAATTAGTACAAGATGACATCAATATTTTCTTGATACTATAGTATTTAAAAAAAAAAAACGGTTGCTATCGAGTGGATTCTGAATCACAGTGACCCTATAGGACAGAGTGGAACTGTCCCCACAGGGTTTCCAAGGAGCAGCTGGTGGATTTGAACTGCTAACATTTTGGTTGGCAGCTGAGCTCTTAACCACTACACCACCAGGGCTCCTTAAAATCAGATAATATAGCAGAGGTACCGCTGTGAGTTGAACCCAGGATCTCCTGTTTACTAGACAGGCACTTTAACCAACTAAGCCACAATGTCCACTAGTATTTAAGTAACTCCATCTATATTACTGACTAGGCAATGGTAGAAGTTTCCTGAATGTTCTGTTGACTCATTTTTCTGGCATTTTATATTAGATTTTGTATCTATAATCATAAAAAACATTTTTCTACAATAATTGTTTTTGTGCTATCTTTGTCAGGTTTTGCTATCAGGATTATGTCTGAGTAATTGAATGAGTTAGTACCTTTCCATTTTTTTGCATGCTCTGCAACAAATTCTAAAGTATGGGAATAATCAGATGCTTTAACAATCTAGGAAATTAGAGTCAAAATCTAAATTAGAGTTGACTATTTGATAACATTTTAATATTATTCATGACTATTGGCACATCTATATGTTTTACTTCTTAGTTCAGTTTTGGCAACGTATTTTTTTTTTTTTCAGAAAATTGCCTCTGAGACCTCAAATGTGTTAAGATACAGTTGTATATAGTATTTTCTTACCAAAAAAATTATTACTATATTCCATTTTTAATTTATAATTTTATATCTCTCCCTCTTTTTATTGGATTCTGCCATGGGTTGGTATTTATTGTTGCTTTAAATAAGCAGGGTTGATTTATATATAAATTCTTCTGATATCTCTTTTCTTATAAGTAAATTTTATTTTTGTTTTTTTTTAATCTTCATCATTTTCTTTTCTTGGGTGTTTTGTTTGTTTTTCAATAGAAGAGAGGATTAAAGGTGAAACTCTGTTATTTCTTCACAATTGTTCCTTTGCTTTCACTCTTGCCACAGTTCACTGTGGACAGAGTAATTCCTTGCCTCACTGAATTAGACTTGGCCATGGACTTACTTTTTAGCAACAGGTTGTGGGTAGAAAAAGGTGTATCACATGCAAGTAGGGGCTTTAAGGAGCATTCCATGTGTCCCTCTCCCCTGGTGTGCTCTGCCTTGGGAACATACATCCCACACGGGGGCTGATCTTTCAGTCTGCATCCCAGAAATCCAAGATGCACAGAGCCAACTTGAACCTAACTGGAAGCCTGTACTGAGTTGAAGCACCTGTCATCACCCAGTCTCTCTCATTCAACTTGAACTTGCTGAGAAAACACATGTATTATAGACTTTGAGATTGCATTTGTTCATGCAGTGTGACCTAGTGCAAAGTGGCTAATAGAGTTTTCTATTATTCTTTTTCTATCATAATAACTTGAATCCCAACATCATTTACATTCCATCTTCTTATTTATTAATAAATTAAGCAAAACCACACCACTGAGTACAGCTTTGTTAATATGCCTCAGATTTGATACTCTTTTATTTCTAAAAAGTTTGAAGTTATAGTTATTACTTCCTTTTTGATATAATAGATATTTCAAATATATCTCTTAATTTCTATATGTCTGGGTTTTCATTTTTTAAGCAGTGTTATTAATTACAGTGGTATTGTTCTGATTTTAGAGAAATGTGGCATTATGAATTCACTTTTTGAATATTTAGGTTGTCCTTATGGCCCAGAGTATGATTTTTAAGGCTATTTTTGTAAATAATTAAAAAGAACATTGATCTGATGTTTAGTAACACTTTAGATTTCTTTAACCTTACCTGAAAATTTGGATACAATTGGGGAGATAAATCTATTTGTATTTACTATTATTATTATTCTTAGTGATAAGTTTGGGTTTATCTCTTCTTAAGTTTTTAAACATATCCTTAAACCATTTTCTCTGATTACCAAATTTAAGAAAAATTAAAAAAAAACACTGACTCGTCCCCACACCCCTCCCTACTGCATATAAAACAAAAAATTTAGCATGATTTTTCATTTCTAGATAACCTTAATTCCCAATATTTGACACTATATTTTGCGATATTATATGTTGATTATGATTATGTTTTATGGTTAAGGTTATGTTAAGCCCATAAATTGATAATAATTATTCTTTAGGAACTTTTCTAAAACATTTACAATATAAATGTAAATTAAATAGTTATTGTTTTTAAGTTGTAAAACTCTCTTCATTTATATTTGGTTGAAAAATATTTTCAAGTAAGATTACTCAAAAAATCATTTATGAGTTTTTTGAATCCCTGCATTTCCAAGAATGTCTTCACATACAAATGACAACATGGCTACATGCACAATTACTGAAGTGCATTTGTTTCCTACAAAATCTGATATATCATTTACCATAGTGAAAACAAAATTTGAAACTAACTCGATGGCTAATCCTTTTAAGTAATAGTCCCCACCCCCATCCTCATACCAGGATTTGTCATTTTTATTGAAATTTTTTAAATTAGCAGGATATTTCTAAGCATAGGCCTTTTTTTTACTGTTTCATGAAACACAGTGATCCTTTTACAGTTACAAACTCAAAATTTTATTAGGTCAGAAAATAGTTCTTTTACTGTGACTTTGGTTATCGTTTTGATCAGTTTGTTTTCGTTGGATTCCCAAAGATGTCAGCTATCTATACACTGCATCTTTGTTTCTCCCCTCCACATCTATTATGTCTTTGATAGATTTGCATTCTTAGTGTGCTATTCTAAGTTGTTCTATAAGTCACTGAGTGTATTTCATGTTTTGCTGATTCTGTGTTTACTACCCCCAATGAATACTTTATTTTTGTATATTTTTAATTTTCCCTCTTATCACAGATTCCTTATTCTATCAACCTGTATCTCATTCTTACATTTTTATATTAGCTTTCATTCTTTCTTCGGTGTATTTGTATTTTCTACATCTTCATTGTAGACCTGACCATCTGCTTCCATTAAGATTACAGCCAAGAAAATCCTACGGAGCAATTCTCCTCTGTAACACATGGGGTCACCATGATTGGAATCAACTCAACAGCAAATAAGAATTGAGAAAGTAAGGAATATATTCTGCTCTTAAAATAATTTCCCTTGGGAATCTTAAGACATTGGATCCGTTTTATATTATTAAATCTTCCCATAGATCTTACTTTGGTTTTCATAGATTTGAATGCGATAACTACCTAAGTCCAACATGTTTCATACAAGTCGGTAAATTTGCTCCTTTTAATCTCCATCATTGTTTTCTTAGGTATAGACAGAAATTTCCTGCTGATCTCGTCAAAGAAGCCCAGCAGAACGAGGTGGTGTCTTTTCTAATTCTTTCAGTGAAATTATTTATGGATAATTTCAAGCAGCATGATTTCTTTGGAGTCCCTGGTTGGCACAAATGGTTAAGTGCTCAACTACTGGCTAAGAGTTTGGCAGTTCAAACTCACCCAAAGGTTATCTCAGAAGAGAGGCCCAATGATCTGCTTTCGAAAGGTCACAGCTTTGAAAACCCTATGGAGCAGTTCCACTCTGCGCACATGGGGTCACGAAGAGTCGGAACTGACTCCACGGCAGCTAACAACAACGACGAATGGTTTCATCACTTTTTTTTGTCTGTATTCACAGCAGTAGTATTTTATGGGTCCACTTAGAACTTACTTGATTGTGTGTTATTCCCAGTCCTTTTTACCTCTTATGATTTTGTGTCCTGGTAGCTATAGCCTTCAGAATAAATATAGAAAGAGAGACTGATCCTGGTTGGGAGATGTGAAGGAAGATAGGAAACTGTTTCAGTTACCTCAGAAAGCTGCTTTTCCTTAGATCTCAGACTAGCACCAAATTATCTGTATAAACACGTAGATTATAAGTCTCTGAAAAAAGGACCCAGAGTGGGGAATGAATGGAAGATAACTGCTACCGCATTCCTACTACACTATACTGCTGCATTTTAGACATCTAATCAGCTCTCCACTGACCCCACTTAATCCATTCCATCCCCACTGTACTTAGAACAGTGGTTTGTAACTTGAGTGTACATTAGAATCACCTGGAGGGTTTATTAAAAAATAATGAAAAACAGATAACTGGCATATCACCAGAGCATCAGATTTAGTGGGAGGAGGTCGATCCTGATAATTTGTATTTCTAACAAGTCCCAGGGACCAGTTGCTGCTGCTACTATGGGGCAGCACTTTGAGAACCACTAATTTATAGCTATTCTTCCAAGGGTGTGGACAATCTCTTGAAATGCTTTGACTGCAATCTGTTCAACTTTCATGTGTTTTTGTAGGTATTTGCACGGACAGGTAAAAATAGGTGAGTTAAGAATTCCCAGCTAGTGATTTACTTATATTACAAAGAGGCCAGTTGGCTCTCTGATAGAGCCGTCAAAAGTACTTTGCTAAGATATTTAATTTGCAGATCTACTTCCCAGCCAGATTTTCTGGGGAAAATTGGTTTTTAAGGAAAACTAAATCAAAAGTTCCTAAATAAGAAGATAGAATTCAGCCCAGGAGGAGAGGGGCAACTATATGTATATGCACATTATATATATATATATAAATTGTATATATGTATATAAATTTCAAATATATATCTGAGAATGTTGTTAAAGGTAGCACAAAAAAAAATTCTAATTTCTGGCAGTCCTAAAACATGAAGAGCAAAGCCTTTCTGTGACTACAGACAAGCACATCTAAGACCTGACGTGGGAATAGAGTAGAAGGGGCCAGATTCTGATCCTTTGGGGGTTCATGTCTTAAGAGAAGAATTGTGGGACATTGTGTCTCTATTTCTGTTCTTTGCTTTGGGCTATTGAAAAAGAACTGGGCACTTTATTAAAAAGAAAATGGTATTCCTGCTCAGTACTGCCCATGTCTTGAAAGTTCTATTTCTTGAAGAACAGCTGGGCATGGTGGGACTCATTCAATGAATGAGAATACCTTCATGTACTAAAATAACTAGAGACATTAGACTTGATGATGTTGTGAGAATAGCTTCTGAGAGACAATGCAATAGTTAAATGTAGAGGTGCCACACTGGCAGAGCATCTGTGAGGCTTAGGGGTATATGCTCCCTAGGTTTGGGAGGTTCTATGTTTCAATTCCGAAGAGAGAAAATTTCAGATTACCTTTGTGTGATTAGCAATTATTTTTCTTCCATATATTTTTCTAATTTTTTAGGAATTAACAAATTTGGATTTCCCAGCACAAGGCAGTTCCATTTAAATGGATTTAAAATGGGCTCTGTTCATTTCCTTTTGCCATCTATAGGTGGCTTTTCCCTGCGTGAAAAGAATATCTCTTTTTCAGATGTGTTGTTATCATAGACACAAACAGAAACTCCTTTTGCAAATCTTTACAAGATTATCACTATGTGGGTTTCATGAGGTAGAAAATAAGCATGATCAGATTCTACTTGACTTTTTATGGCCATTTATTCATAGAACATTTCCTAGAACTGGAAGTACATAGAAGAAAGGAATCTTGCCCTTGTCTTTCAGAAGATTACAATCCAGTGGGGAGAAGCAGAAACTGTCATTCTCAAAGTATGATCTGTGAGTAGCGCAGCCTTCACTTGTAAGCTTGGTAGAAATAACAATTCGTGGACCCCACCTCAACCAAGTGAAGCAGAGTCTCAGGAGATGGAGCCAAGGAAACTGTTCTAACAAGCTCCCAGGTGATCCTTATGCACACTAAAGTTTGGGAACCATTTCTATCATACAGGAAAAGTCATTATTTATATTTTTTAAAAGAATACCATAGCAGAGCCTAAAAAGTAGAAACAATGTCTCCTGATGTAGATGAGAAAAGTCTCTGGCACCTGGTTAGCAGCTGAGCACTTAAGCACTGCACCAGCAGGGCTCCTAAGAACTGGCAAGTAAGGAGGGCTTTTTACAGGAGATGATGGGAGTGGCTGTGTAGAAGGGAAGGAACTGCATAAGCAAATCCACAAGACCAGGAAAACACAGATTCCGTTATTTGTGGATGAAAGGTAAGTCAAAATACAAAGTCTACAAACATCAGCAGAGTGTGGATACCGAGGAAGACAATGTGATTACCAGGGCCCCACACAGAAGAGGCCTCGAAGAAGGGCTTGCATAGAGCTGGAACAAGAAAGATGATCCCCATTTACTGTGGTCATGTAAGGACTGAAAAACACCTCAGATTTTCAGACCTGAAAGAGGCCTTTAAAATTATTTAATATACCTTCCTGTACAATGCATAAGTTCCTCCACAGCATGTTGGATAATGTTTGTGTGGCCTCTGGTGGGTTATAGTGGATGCTTACTGGGGTTCTGTTATACATATAAAGAAAATACCTGATTAGCAATACAAACGATTTCTCTTCTGTGGACTCAAATTTCTTTATTTGGCAGGGTGAAAAAAAACCAAAAACCCACTGCCGTCGAGTCGATTTTGACTCATAGCGACCGTATAGGACAGAGTAGAACTGCCCCATAGGGTTTCCAAGGAGCGCCTGGTGGATTCAAACTGCCAAACTTTTGGTTAGCAGCCGTAGCTCTTAACCACTATGCCACTTGCATTTCGGGAAGGATAAGGGAGGACATTTTTACCTGCTCATGACTGAGTATCTCTGGATATAGAATATTTGTAATACGCTTTGCTATTCTTGCCTGCTTTATTACACTGTTTAGTAGGATTGGATTTTATAGCATTTCTTCTGCAGTTTTCTATCATTTATTTATGAGTTAAGAACCACCACCTGAAAGGCCAAAGCTCCAACTCATTTCCATTGATATGGAATGAAGGAGTATAGAATTACACTATGGGACGCAAAATCCAGGAAGGTCCAACAAACAGGCCCAGGATGCGTTTACCTATATGGTATGATTGAAGGAGCACCATAGGCCTGGCTGACCCAAAGCACCGCCCCCCTGGCCAGCAATATTGATGAGATTGCTTCCAGCACAGAAAATGTTAATAGGCATTATTTTATCTCCTTAATTTAAACACAGTGCAATTGCTAATCTTGAATGAGGATAGACCTCCTAGGATTAGGGAATAAATTCAGAAAAAATTACCCTCTGCAAATAAACCTAAAAAAAGGGATCAGGATATGGCTTTTTGCTTATATGTAGACATTTTTGGAGACCTGGTGGCACAGTGGGTCAGAGCTTGGCTGTTAACCAAAACGTCAGCAGTTCAAATCCACCAGCCAATCCTTGGACAGTTCCACTCTGTCCTATACGGTCGCTATAAGTCGGAATCAACTCAACGGCAATGGGTTTGGTTTGATTTGGTTTTCTGGTTTTGCTTATATTTAGATGTTTACTTGTTGCAGAATTAACCTCACATTATAAGATTTTGCCAAAGTATTCTGAGAAAATCAGACACTTTATGGTAATATCCTGGACAATTTGGAGACACACTAAAGTGTATTCTTAAAAAGACATAGCTTTTATATTTCTGCAAGAAAAACTATAATCCACTCAAATGGACTGTAAAATGTCTAGCATGAGTTGCTTAAAAGGGAAAATTGTATAGGAAGAATGCATTCGGAGAGAGGAAATTAGAGAGAGTGCTAGAGAGGAGGCGAAGAAGAAATGGGAGGAAAAGCAGGAGAGAAAGTAAATTGTGTGTGGGTGGGCTGTAGTCTCTAGAAAAGGGACTGCCATCATAGAACAAAATCATTCTTAAAGACCTATGATCTTCAAAAATGATCTGATTCTATGCTGTAAAAGAAATGTTTGGATTTTTTACTAGGTTTTCACAGATAATCTGGATGCTCCAAGAACTGATTAAACGCTAAGATTTGGACATAAATTTGTTATGGAGTTCCTGGGTGGTGATATAGGAAATAATATTGGAATCATTAGGCCCTGTCCTTGAGCATAGAGAATGTGACCCAGCTGGAGCTTGGCTCACAAGGGCTCACATGGACACATCAAATGGGCCCTGAGATATAAAGGCAGTAGATGGGACCATCTTGGAAATTATCTTTTAGGGAAGAAAAATATCTTTTAGGGAACCTTTCACTTAAGCCAGACACAAAAGCCTTTCCACTCTTATCTTTTTCTATTAACATTTAGTGAATAGAAAATTTGTTGGACCAATGAAGGCTCCCCTGACTGTTGTCACTGATGCCTGTAAAAATGATTGTTAAGAAAGACAATTAAAATGTAGGATCACGGTTTCTAGCCAATCTGTGAAAAGATGAAACTTTCAATGGTTTTGTCTATTTTGTGATGTTAATATATACTGATGACTCTGTAACTTTCTTTGGACTTAGGCAGACATGGCTGTGGTAGCATGCTCGTCCGTTTTCCCATTCTTGCCTACTGTGTAGTGTTCTCTGAACTTGGGCAGACATGGCTGTGGCAGCATGCTTGTCTGTTTTCCCACCTCTGTCTGTTCTGTAATATTTCCTTGGATTTGGGCAGGCATTAGTTCTGGCAACATGCTTGTCCGCTTCCCACTTTTGCCCATCTGAGTATATGCCAAATAAAACTTTCTTTTTGCTTTATTAAAATTTATGATGTTTTTACTCTACAACAGTGATACAAACAGTTAAGCATTTGGCTGCTAACTGAAAAGTCTACCCAGAGGTGCCTCAGAAGAAAGGCCTCGTAACCTACTTCAGAAAGAGCAGCCACTGGAAACCCCGAGGAACACAGTTCTACTTTGACGTTCATAAGATGGAATCAACTCCACGGCAACAGGTTGGTTTTTTTTTAAGTTTGCTTTGAAAGGTTTATTTACTTAGCTCTTTTTAGTACCAGTTTTCATTTCTTTGAACTGGTCAAAAACACCATTTTTTTAAAAAACAAAGAAGTCATTTATGATGGAGAAAAGAGAATCATGTCATTCACATAGGACATTCTTCCTTGGATCATAAAACCAGGTGTATTTGTAGAGCTAGAAGAGCCTTCTAGATGATCCATGTCAACACTTCATCTAATGGAATGGTTAACATTTTGCAAAGCTCACTCAGGTAGTTATTGAGAAGGCTGGGATGAGGACAGAGTACGTGACTCAGCCACGCTCCACATGTTCACTCTTCCACATTGTCTCTTTCTACATATTCTCTAATGGTCATTGGCCACTCAAAGGTTAGTGAAGAAAAGCCATTTGCTTTACCTTTTATATTCTAAACATTTGGCTTTATTTTTGGATAATATTATTACATAATTGGTTGATTTCATTTATTTAAAATATCAAAGAGTGGTTCAATATAAACCGGGAATATTACCTAATAAATGTCCAGAAAAAAATGCTTACCAAGTGACAGAAAGCTAATCAGTGCAAGTAAGCTCCTATTGTGTTTCATATCAGTTTATTCCTGTATTTGAGGTGTAATCGCTGTGTCTTTTAGGAGTTCTACGAGTTTCTTAATGAGAAGTAAATTGCAATAATATACTGTGGACTTGGGGTGATTATTGTACAATGATTTCTGGGATATGTTACCTCAGTTCTAGGTGCTTAATTCTTTTAACCACACTAAGACTAACATAGAACATAGAAGCTCTTTAAAATCCAAGAGTTGCAATTTAAGTCCCTGGTTTCATTATTTTGTATGGACTGGCACAAACTCAGTCACCCATTAACTGTGAGCTCTGCCCTGGTACTTCGTGGCTCTCATTCACCATGTTGTCTCCTCATGTCTGGTTATTATTCACAGCAAGGCCTGTGACCTTCCTTACGGTGCATGTTGTTATTTGCTATTCTCGATTTCCATGTGTTTTCAAGTTTGTCATATTCAGAAATATCTACATAGATTCTAAATATATTTCAACTTCAGGTAAAAATCCAGATTATTTCTATTTGGTTATTTTACAACTGCCCAAGGCCAGTGAATAAAAACCACACCAGCAAACAAGTTCATCTGCTGATATTAATTCTACCATTTAGGAACATGTTGTCAAGATGCACAGAATATCTAAAGGACAGAGTGCTTTAAAACCTCAGCACCTTTTAAAAGACAGGCCTATTTCTAGAAAAAATATGCTTCATATGTGCCTCCATTTATTCATTCATTCAATCAACAATTATAGGATGGCCACTAAGTACCCCATATGTGGAGGATTCAGTGGTATATAATGCATAAAGACAGCATTCTAGGTGCTGATGATTAAGCTGGAGAAAAAAAGAGATCCAACATTGTTCCATAATAGGCATGAGATAATGAGTCATATTAATGGCATATACAATTGGGGACTCTGGTAATCACCCTTCATCAACTACCTATATGCCCTTGGGCACATTCCTTAATTTTCTCACCTGTAAAATTGACAAATTTGGACTAGATGGTCACTAGGACTCTTCTATTCTTCTGGTTGCCACTTATCCATTCAGATGTAATCAAATTGGTTTTGTCATTTGGAGCTATCTATTAGAAAAATAGATTTCAAGGTGGCCAAAATCATCAATCAAGACCAAAAAGGATATTTTATAAAAGGTGTAATAGGAAAAAAAAAAAAAATCTTATGTGCTATCAATCTGTTCAGCTCTGGGCACAAATACCAGCTCTGTCCTCTTCTAGCTGTGTGATGCTAGTGAGCTGATTAGCCATTCTGAAGCTTTCTCTTCTACAAAATGAGGCAAATCAATATCTAAATGAGGTAATGTAGATAGCATTGTCTGCACACAAAAGCACTTTAAAAAGATAGCTATTACTATAGCCCGTATCTGCATAGTAATTTTTCTTTTTCCTTTTCTAAGCCCTCTCATGTTAACCATGTAATTTTATCTTCACAAATACTCTGTAGCATGTTCCTATCCCATTCTGCATTTGAAGAAAATGAATCAGGGATATGTTCGCTAACTGCCATAGGGCATACTGGGGAAAAAACTTCAATATTGCTCCACATAATAGAGGAAGAAAGAGGCTAAGTAAGGTGAGATTCTCCCCAACGGCCCATGGGTGTCAAATTTTAGATGACTATTTTCATCCCAAAAGCCTTAAAATTCTGCTCCCATAAGTTTACAAAACTTCTTACATGCTGCTGAAAGGGGGTGCTTTGTGGTGTCTGTGCATGAATACTTGTGTACGTGTCAGACAGAAGGGCACACCACCATGGCCTTGTGATTTGTGGATATGATTATTAATGGCACATAGGGCATATTATGTACATTTTTGGTAAATAATCTCAAAGAATTATCCAAGAAAAAAATATTATTTTCATTAAGTTGGAAGGGATTGAAGCAATGCAGAAATAAAATCCAGAAGAGCTGTAACCTACCCAAGGCGTAATGTCCAAAGTCTAGCGGCAGAGCCACTAATCAAATGTTTTAACTAAATCTCTTGAATGTTACCGACAAGCATATGAAGTGTCCATCACCTTGGGCCTCTGTGTGTGTTTGTGTCCGTGCATGTGTGTTTTCCTGTGTGGTTCATACCTTGGAGAAAGTAGGCATTCAGCCTCTTAACAATAAGGTCAAAAAATCCTTCATATACTCAGGAAAACAATAAATGAACAGGAAATTCTTCAGCCTAAATGGTTAATGGTTGCTACATTTGTGAGTAATAAGTTTCTAAGTTTGCATTTATGTAATGATCACACAGTGGAAGCCATGAGAACTCTGCTTAGCTCCTTAAGGTGCCTATAGCTCACACTCTCTCCCTGCACCATTACAGTTCTTTTTTAATTTAGCAGGTAGCCTTACAGCTGTGAATTTTCTGAACACAGACTGAAGTGTGGAAAACTAGTCTGTACACCATCGCTTAGCTATCTGCCAGTCACAACTCAGGTCTAATCTTTATTAGCTCCCTGCAGAAATGTGTGAGACTGACTACAAACTCCAGAAATGGCATGCAGTGTTTGTCATGGAAAAGTGTTTTTCATATGCTTGGAAGCTTAGAAAACAGCATTCTGAAAATGGAGACACCCAGACCTGAGATGAATTACCACGCTGGGGTGGATCTTTCCACAAAACTCTCAGGAAGGAAGACATCTTAGAAACAGATGAATCGCAGATGATCCCTATGCTTTTCCTTATTTATCATCTTCTTTCTTTTCGAAAAAGGTTTTTAACAACCATAAAAATTAGGTACACAATATGGGAATCTTTTTTCACTGACATGAACTCATGGGTCAAATGGGATACTTATACTGACAAGAGTCCAGACTTCTAAGCAGAAGAATTGATGGTGGCAGCCCATTTCTTAAAGAAAACTGCTGACGGTGCTTTCTGCTGTCAGTCCTTACCACAGAGCTCATGGACTCATCTGCAGTGTCAAAGGTATCAGCACCCCTTCATGCAGGACCTCAGCAAGAGACTCGAACTGTAAAGAGGTGTTGGAAATTGGAAAAGTACGGTAACATAACATGCATGCATGTGGGAATGGAAGCCTTCAAAGTCTTCGGAACAAGAATGCCAGATCCATTTGTGTGTCTCTAAGGTTTCACTGCCTTCAAAGTTATATATATATATATATATAAATGATACTACAGCTTTAAAGTTTCCACTCTAGTCCTTGCCAATGGTGCTGAAAACTGTTGAATTTTTGAAATCAAATAAATCTGTTAATTTGAGTGTAAAGGGTCCATTTCCTATGGCTGCTTTCCTAGGTGTGTTTTATATCTGGCGTTCTCCTCATTGACAGAAGCCTGACAGCTCCCATCTAATTAACATCCTGGAGATTCCGGCTGTAATGTTTATCTGAAAACATTGGAATAATGTTAATCAGTGGTTGACTGGAGATAAGTGGAAAGATTCACTAATTAAAAGACATCTGTAAATGAGACTTACTTGCTTATAAAAAAGACTTTCATAGTATTTCTTTTTATACCACCAGGTTTTCATGTTTACCTGGGTTTTTTTTTAGGCTAATATCTATGACAATATTGCTGTATTGCCTCATTGGATTCTTACAAAATCTTTATGGGTAGATTTGATGTTATCTCCATTTCCCTAATGAGAGAATGGAAGCCCATAGAGGCTAAGAAGTTGCCCAAGTTCACATGGTACTGAAGTCAGGATTTATTTGTTTGACTCTATGCTCTTTCCTACTGTTTTAGACTGTATGACCTTCTGAGGTTCTTATAAGTTTTGGTTGTAAAAACAACACAAAACTTCTTACTTAAATCAGTTTTTAATTCAAATCAGCTAATTTAGTGGGCAAGTTTTCTGAACTTCTTTTCAGGAATGTATTATGCACAAAAAAGAAAAACCCATACATTAACAACATAAATAGAAAAGTTTACAATGGTTTTGTTTTTTTTTTAGTATACGGAAGAAGTGACAAATTTTTATTATTTAAATATTCAGCAACTTAAACTGTGTCATGGGCTGAATTGTGTCCCCCCAAAATGTCTGTCAGCTTGGCTGGGTCATGATTCGCAGTATTGTGTGATTGTCGTCTACTGTTTTGTCATCTGACATGCTTTCCCTGTGTGTTGTAAATCCTAGCACTATGACGTAATGAGATGGATTAGCAGCAGTTATATTGATGAGATCTTTAAGATTAGATAGTGTCTTAACCCAAACTCTTTTGAGACATAAAAGAGAGAAAGGAGCAGAAAGACATAGGGGGCCTCATACCACCAAGACAGCAATGCCAGGAGCAGAGCACATCCTTTGGACCCAGGGTTTCTGCACAGAGAAACTCCTGGTCCAGGGGAAGAATGATGACAAGGACCTTCCTCCAGAGCCAACAGAGAGAGAAAGCCTTCCCCTGGAGATGATGTCCTGAATTTGGACTTCTAGCCTACTAGGCTGTGAGAAAATAAATTTCTCTCTGTTAAAGCTATCCACTTGTGGCATAACAGATTTATAGATTCAATATAATCCCAGTCCTAATCCCAGCAATATATTTTGTAGATATCGATGAACTCATACTAAAATTTATATGGGAAGGCAAAGGAACTAGAATAGCCAAAACAACTTTTAAAAAGAAGAATAAACTTAAAGAAGTCACATCACCTGATTTCAGAAATTCCTATAAATCGACAATGTGGTACTGGTGAAATGACAGACACAAACGTAGATAAATGGAATAGGACCGAGAGACCAGAGGTATACCCACACATCTAGGTCAATTGTTTTTGACAAAGGTACCAATACATATTATAACATAGATGAACCCTGAAAACACTATGCTAAGTGAAAGAATCCAGTCACCACATATGGTAGGTTTCTATTTATATGAAGTGTCCAGAGCAGGCAAATTTATAGAGACAGAAAATAGATTCGATAGAGAAAATGTAGCACTCATTTACAAGCCTGAATCAAAGCACAAAGGTCAAACCCTGTTAGAATTGTCTGTTTATCTTTTGGAACTTTATGAATAATTTCACAAGAAACTTTTTTCTTGCTCTTATGCTGTAGGCATAGTGATCAAAAGAATGCAGAATAAACTCGACTTTGTTTTTCAGTGATAGAAACATTTCTTTAGAAGATTCAACTGCCACAACACTTCCATCTTGCAGAAAGTTCTAAGCCTAATTATCTTCTTATGAAAATAATTTTCTGGGTAAACGCAAAATTCCAGCTTTAACAAGGTTCAACATATACATAACTGATTCTTTAGCAAGTTTCCCCCCTTTTTTCTCCCCACCCCTACCCTAGCATCCTTTGCAAGGAACAGAGAAAATAAGGAAAAACTGCTGATCTTCTATGCGCTCCTGGACTTCTTTGTTGAATTCACCTCTTTGTTGCAGATAACTACTACAGGAAAGAAAGCTGGGAGAACTCTACTTTCCCCAAACCAAGTTCCCTTCTTGTATTTTACCACCCAGCTGCCCTATCTGATTCTCACATGTTCCAGATCGTACCAACACCCCTGATAAAAATCTACCTTGCTGAAACTTGTCTTCCACAACTTAGCCCTAGAGTAGAAATTGGAAAATCAGTGGTCCCTGACAGGATTCAGTTGGAACAAATGGTGGGTTTCGTTTCTGCTTTTATTTTGCTTTTAGCAGATATGGTTGTCTCAAGTGCTAACCAAAAGGTCAGTGGTTCAAACCCACCAGCAGCTCTGTAGGAGAAAAGGCTTGGTGATTTGCTCCTGTAAAGATTACAGCCTGGGATACCCTATGGAACAGCTCCACTCTATGGGTTGCTATGAGTCAGAATTGACTCAACAGCACACAACAACAACCCTTAAAAATCAGCAGGTTTTACATTAAAATCTAGATTTTTTACTACGTTTAAGAATTTGGAATGTCTGACATTAGATCTCTCTTCCTGTACAGCAATAATTGACTGGGATAAAGTTAAAGCCAATCCCTCCATTTCACCACAGGCTCATGTTGCCAACTTCTTTGACTCATTATTTAGTCCCTGCATATATTTTGTTTATAGGCTTAAGGAGCCCTGGTGGCACAGTGGTTAAGAGCTCAGCTGCCAACCAAAAGGTTGGCAGTTCAATCCACCAGATGCTCCTTGGAAACTCTATGGAGCAGTTCTATTCTGTCCTGTAGGGTCATTATGAGTTGGAATCAACTCGACAGCAATGAGTTTGGTTTGGTTTTTTTATAGGCTTAAGGATAAGCTCAAGGAGCCCTGGTGGCTCAATGGTTAAGTGCTCATCTGCTAACTGAAATGTGGACAGTTCGAACCTGTCAGCCACTCCCTGGGAAAAAACACCTGACAATCTGCTCCCATAAAGATTAAGAGTAGGAAATCCTATTAAGTAGCTCTACCCTACCACATTGGTTTGCTATGAGTCATAATCCACTTGATGGCAAACAACAACACTATAGGCTTTGAATTTTTCATGCCTGCCTTAGGGATGAGAGCAGTGGAGGTTCAGTGGTAAAATTCTCACTTTCCATGCACAAGACCCAGGTTTGATTCCCAGACAATACACCTCATGTGCAGCCACACCCATCTGTCAGTGGAGGCCTGTGCGTTGCTATGATGTTGAACAGGTTCAGTGGAGCTCTCAGACTAAGACTAGAAAGAAAGGCCTGGCAATCTACTTCCAAAAATCAGCCAATGAAAATCCTATGGCTCACAATGGTACAATCCCCAACAGATCACAGGGAATACGTAGGACAGGGCAGCATTTAGTTCTGGTGTGTACAAGGTCACCATGAGTCGGGGGCCTACCAAACGGCAGGTAACAAACCACCACCTTAGGGATACTCTGCAGGCACTACTTGGATATAAGTGGGAGGACATGGGTGATGGAGAGAGGTGCCTCTAAATGTGTTTTAGGTTGGAATAATACTAACAAAATACCACTGCTGCTAGGGACTCAATATGCTTTTGTAGACTAAATGAGGATGCTAAATTGTATACACTGTGCTGATATATTCCAAGTTCCAAACGATCAACTTACAAATGGACTACTTGCACTTTCTCATTACAGTATGATGCCTGATTTCACTTATATCTTGGGCTAATCATTAAGCAATAGCTAAGCAGCTACACAAGACTTAGAAGGAATGACTGCATGCAGAAAAAAATTTACAGGTATAAATGTGTGCTTCCAGTTCTCTGTTTGTCTAGTTAAGGAAGGTGAAAAAGATAAGAGAGTTTAAATTTTAAAAAAAATCAGTTTTTGTAGCTCAACCCACTTGTTAGACAGTCTCGTGCCTAAAAGCATTCAGAAATGTTTCTCCTCTCTCCGGAATTAAATACATAAAACTTGGGATCACTTTATACTTTTAGATTTGCTGTGCTACCTTAATTCCTTTTTAACATCTGGCCTCCAGAGAACTGAGTTTGATTCCCTTCTCTGCTGTGTGACCTTAAGTGAGTTGTTTAATTTATCTCAGCCAGGGTTTCCTTATCAGCAAAATGGTAATAAGGTCATTTATCTCAATCATTGTTGTAAGCATTGGTGTAATGAGGTAAAGTGCTTTGCATGATGCTGGTACAGATTACTAAAATTTTATTTATTTTCCTTTTTTTAAAATCCATTTTTCTCTTCCTATTATTAAAAAAAAAAAGGAAAGAATTATTCTTGTCCTATAAAAGCCATAAAACTATCACTCCTCCTGTATTTAGGTTAAGCAGTTTCCTTCATGCAAAGGTATTCAACTATGGGGATCATAACAAATTATGGATTGGATAACATTGTGAAGAATGGGAATTCCAGAACACTTAATTGTGCTCATGAGGAACCTGTACATAGATCAAGTGGCAGTCATTCAAACAGAACAAGGGGATACTGTGTGGTTTAAAGTCAGGAAAGGCGTGCGTCAGCATTGTATCCTTTCACTATACTTACTCAATATGTATGCTGAGCAAAAAATTCCAGAACCTGGACTATGTGAAGAAGAACAAAAGACCGGGGCATCAGGATTTGAGGAAGACTCGTTAATAACCTTTATCATGCAGATGACACAACCGTACTTCCTGAAAGTGAAGTAGGCTTGAAGCACGCACTAATGAAGATCAAAGACCACAGCCTTCAGTGTGGATTACACCTCAACATTAAGAAAACAAAAATCCTCACAACTGGACTAATAAGCAAAAAAAAAAAAAAAATAAGCAACATCATGATAAATGGAGAAAAGTTTGAAGTTGTCAAGGATTTCATTTTACTTGGATCCACAATCAACACCCATGGAAGCAGCAGTCAAGAAATCAAACGATGCACTGCATTGGGCAAATCTGCTGCAAAAGGTCTCTTTTAAGAGTTAAAAAGCAAAAACGACACCTTGAAGACTAAGGTGCACCTGGCCCAAGCCATGCTGTTTTCAATTACCTCATGTTTACGTAAGGGCTGGAAAATGAATAAGGAAGACTGAAGGAGAACTGACACCCTTGAATTGTGGTGTTGGCAAAGAATATTGAATATACCATGGACTGCCAAAACAATGAAAAAATCTCTTTTGGAAGAAGCACAAGCAGAATGCTCCTTAGAAGCAAGGATGGCTAGACTTCGTCTCACATACTTTGGACATGTTATCAGGAGGTATCAGTCCCTGGAGAAGGGTATCATGCTTGGTAAAGAAGAGGGTCAGTGAAAAAGAGTAAAATCCTCAACAAGATGAACTGACACAGTGGCTACAAAAATGGGCTCAAACATAGCAGCGATTGTGAGGATGGCGCAGGACCGAGCAGTGTTTTGTTCTGTACATAGGGTTGCTATGAGTCGGAATTGACTCTATGGCACCTAACAACAACAACAAGCCTCCTTCATCAAGTCACCTACACATACAAAACTAAGAAAAGAACTCTCTCTGGTTTCCAGAATCATATAATGCCAGAAATGGAGAAGATTATTTAAACTCTCAGCTTCTGTTTAGAGTAATGACACTGAATTCTAGATTTAGTGATGTGCTAAAGTCACTCAAGCAGGGGAGTAGACCCCATCTATTTTAAAATGCAAAACACAACAACGGAAATAACTTTTAAACAGTACGGGCTCTGTAGAGATCATTCTTATAGAATACATTGCAGTACTCACTACACATTTTATTTAATTGAGTGGAATAGTGAAATTGATTAAAAGGAATAGGTAAATCCCAATTTGCATTATCAGATATCTAGTGACTGTCTCCAAAACACCCAGCCAGGATTCAACCCAAAATCTGTCTCACTATCTCATATCTACCCAATAAACTATGTCATTCACCATCTTTTAAGATTTTCTATAGCTTAATGGATCCTTACTCAACAAATTTTTATTGTATTGGGTTTGGGTGAGTACCTACTATGTGCCAGGCTAGGGAAATAGAAGTCAAGGCTCTAGACAGTATTCCTAAGGTCCGCCACAGTGTACAGAATATATTAGACATTGAAGAAATATTTGCTGAGTGAATGAATGAATGAAGACACAATTCCTGACCTCAAATTTTTCATCATCTATGTACAGCTGTGTTACCCAATGCAGCAACCACTAAGCCACAGGTGACTATTGACCACTTGAAATGTGCCTAGTCCAGATGAAGTTGGGCTATAAATGCAAAAATATTCACTAGATTTTGAAAACTTTGGTACAAAAGAATGTAAAATATCTTAATATCTTTTGTATAGATTACATCCTTAAATATGTTAGGTATGCTGGGTTAAATAAAAATAATAGTTTTCTTTTTTATTTGGCTATTAGAAATGTTTAAGTTTTATTTATCACTTGCCTTCTATTTCTGTTGGACAGCACTGCTCTAAACCATTAAAATCCAGGACACTTGCTTTTCTGGTCCACTTTCATTATTGAAACTAGTTTTCTTCTCTCTCATTAGTGTGTAATAGGTGAGGCTTAAATGCAGCCCTTTTAAAATTCCACCCCATATTTGTGAGCTTTGAATCAGTCATTGAGGCTTAGAAACGTTTATATCCAGATGCAAAATAGGCCATATGCAGATTCTCCTAAAAGATGACTTCCGTTTAGACTACCTCCAGGTTAGAAGCTACAGCAGCTCTCTAGGTTCATTACTGGATCAAGTTCTATAAGCCTAAGTCTAAACTCTTCACCTTGGTAATCAAATGTGCAAGGGCATGGGTCAACTACCTCTATCCTACCGCAGGCCCCTGCCAAATTGGCTATCTAGATTTCATTTCTGTGGTATTCCTGGAACACAGGAATGGACTCTATGTCTTTCTTAATGCTGTTTTCTACATGTGGAGATTTATTTTTTTAAATCCAACTCCTTCCTAGTCTCTCTTTCCAAGCTATTGTAATCCCTCCTCTGAATTCCAAAATACTAACATTCCATTTCAAAATTTCTACCTTTGATTATGGAAAAAGTCTTTAACTTCTCTGTAACTGAACCACTACCTTCCCTTGTGTTCCAAAGACCGAAAAGAGAAAATTTATAAAGAAACTTCTAAAACATGGCAAGAAACTCATTCTACATTCAGGTTAGACTTTTACAGGTCGTGGTCAACCATGTCTTTTTAGCTGCAAGAGAATTAAGATGCCGAGGAGTGGGCAGTCACACTTGTGTACTATTTTCTACATAAGCAAAATCATGCCTGACCTTCCCATCAAAAGAGGTGTGCTGCCAAGATGCTCACAGAGAACGGTTATTGGTTTGTGTACAAATGTAAGTATGAGTTTGTTCTTTTTATTTTTTTTCTTGTTTATGGTGAGAAGGAGGAAGAATGGAATGGGACTTCAAAAGCTTTATTTATTTATAAGAGAACATATCCTTATTTGAAAACAGATGATCAATTAAAGCAATGTGTGACACTTGAACAGCATTCTGTCAACAAGCAAAGATAATAGCAGAGCTGATAACAATCTGCACTCCTTTAGAGCTGCAAGAGTCCCCTCTGAAGCATTCCCTCTTGGCACTGGGACTTTGCTAAATCTGGCTTGCCATTTTGTGAGTGGGAACAATCAGCTTTGCAGGTTGGAGGGAAGTATTATAATTAAATGTCCACCCACTTTTTCCTTTTTGATGAAAGGCTCCCATGAAACTTGCTAAAATAGGGTGCATCAAGACAGATGAATTTTTGATGAGTAAGTCAAAGCAAAGCACTGACGAGACTGGCTTCTCGCACAGAGAAACTTCTCTAATTCACAGATTTTTTTTTTTTTTTAATCAGATTTACATCATTAAACCCATTGGCATCTAATCAATTCTGAGACATAGTGACTCTGTAGGTCGGAGTAGAACTGCCCCATAGGGTTTCCAAAGAACAGCTGGTTGATTCAAACTGATGACCTTTTGGTTAACAACCAAGCTCTTAACCACTGCATCACCAAGCCTCCTTTATATCGTAAGCACTGTAATGTTTAATGACAATTGGTATTTTGAAATCTGTGGGGTAAATCAGAGATTTTACTGTTTTAAAAGTTGGTAGTGATTGTAGTATTCAGCTGACTTGCTAAGAACAAACTGTAATATGATTCATAAATAATAGTGGAATTTTCTGAGAAACAGGCATTATAGTAAAAGTCATTATAATAAAAATATGATTTATTGGATTTAATGCCATTCTTCTGAATAATAGTTATATCATCATGTAAACTTACAAAGGGTGTCTCAGAAGTAGACAAAGTGCACTAAAGATGTTATTGAAAAGTCAAAAACTCCTTCTGAAGAAGATTTGAAGCTGGGTTTACAGTGTCAGCTTTGGTTAATTAAGAAGAATGGCATTTACTATTGTCAAGGTGAAAAATTATTTTAAGGTACCCATGGAAATCCATGTAGAGATGTACTCCGTAAATGATTGGATGCAAGCCTATATCTCAAGTCCAGTTTCTGGAATCCACAGAGTGAACTTTTTAGAGAAAAAGAGTACTGAGTTGGTATCATGAATGTGTTTCTTCATTCAAAACAGATTTATTGAGCATTAGATGTATATAGCCTTTGCTAGTGTTTTAGTGTAGGAGGCTCAAAGCAATAAAAGATTAAAATCTGTATTCTCTAAAGTGACTGAATATTTTTATGTTTAAGATAAAACTTATATTTTTAGCTTCCTAGCTAATATTATTGGTGGAAGCCAGTAGAGTCAGTGGTGCCCTAGGTCACCATCAGGGTGAGAGCAAAGTACTGGGGAGTAGAATCCAATGAACACATTTATCATTACTTGCTAATCACTGTGCTAAGATGGGTTTTAAAATGCCAACCCCTTGACTCATTCTCTTTCCCATCAAGGTTCAGTGGATCTAAAAACACAGAATAACTTGGATGCTCAAAGTAGGAGAAGCTTAATAGCTACCTAGTTTAATATAACTAAAATAAAATTATCCATAAGGATCTAGATTCTTCAGGTATTGGCACTACCCAGGGTTCTATAACCATTCTTTGACTCATGATCATTTTATACCAAACTACATTAAAATACAGCAGGACACCTCAGACATGACTTTACCAGAGAATGAGTGTGTTCAGGAGCAATTTATTGGCCATTCTGCTTCTTATCTCCATTTTTTTTTTAATCTCCAACCCTCCTAAGTCTTTTGTTTTCTAATTATTATATCTAGAATATCTCAGCACCTTGTTTTTTGATTTGTGTTCATTTCTACTTTTCACTTTTTTTTTTTTTTTTTTTAAGTTACAAGTTAACCATTATTTAAAGAGTTCCTTTAACAGCCTGGAGTTTTTCTTCAATGATCTGATAAGATTTCTTTAAAAATGGACTTTGTGTTTCCATTTAAGTCTTACTTCAACAAGTTCACTGATTTTTAGATTTCTTTGACATAGTTGAGACATCAAAACCTAGATGTACTGAAAATAGCTTTTTCTTGAAGTCATTTGGAGACTAATCCTTTCTGCTCTGCTATGTCAAGTTACCCAGTTTGGAATAAGATAGGTGTATGTGCATATCTCTGTGTGTTGGGGACAGGAGGGTAAACAATCGTACACAGGGAACTCACAATGTCCTCTGAAAGCTGATATATTTAAGATCTATTTCCCAGGACCCTGTCACAGACACTTCTATCCCAATGTTTGTAGTAAATTAATGATGATTTCCTCTGTTGCTCTGGTTAGGCAGCTCCTTTCAAAAAAATAATTTTCCTGAGATAGGCGCAGTGCCCATTTTCCCCCCTCTTGATTTCTATATTGAAAAACAACCTAGTATGCAAGCACTTGAAAACTATTTTCATTTTCTCCTGTGTCCATTTCTCTTAGGAAACTCAAAGTCTCTCCAATGAAAAAATATTTGTTGGATCATAGGATTTTAGAAATGAGTAATGACCTTAGGCATTATCTTGTGTAGCTCTTTTATTTTATAGATAAAGCAAATGAAGCCCTAAAAAGAGAACTATGGTAGGTTAAAGATGGCCATAAACACTCTGCTACTCCTTCCACTGAGAGGTGGAGTCTAAACCTACCCACACCCCTATGTCTGGCTGAGCTCTGTGATTGCTTTGACTGATAGAATATGTTGGAAGTGGAGCTCTGCCAACTTCTAGGCCAAGGGCTTAAGAGAATGGTAGCGTCTATGTCTGTCTCTTCTTTGCTCTTGAGACCACCAGTCTCAGAACCCAGCGACTATGCTATAAGAAGCCTAAGCTATGCAGATAAACCATGTATAGGCATTCAGATTGACAGCCATAGCTGACAACTAATTTGTACTTCCAGTAGTATGAATGAGTCATATACTATGTCCAGCCCAGGCAACCTTTTGGAGAGCTCCAACTTTAGCCCATATTTGACAGCAGTAACACAAGACTCTGAGTAAGAATTGCCTAGCTCTGCCCAGACAACCTATAGAAAAGTGAAAGATAATAATAAATGGTTGTTTTAAGCCACTAACTTTGGGGATCTGTTACACAGTAAAAGCTACTGGAATAGAAGAGTGAGTTGAACCAAAGTTCAAATTAATATCAGAGAATTAGAACTCACTGAGAACTTCTGTCTCCAAGGTTAGCATAATAATCTCATTACATTGTGTTAGGGTAACATGAAGAGTTAAAAAGGCCCCTTCTCAACCACTAACCAAACCAAAAACCCATTGCCATCAAGTCAATTCTGACTCATAGCAATCCTATAGGACAGAGTAGAACTGCCGCATAGGGTTTCCAAGGAGCAACTGGGAGATTTCAACTGCCAACCTTTTGGTTAGCAGCTGAGCTCTTAACCAGTGCACCACCTAATTCCAAACTAAAGTCTTTCAGTGTTCACATAGAATAAAGACGTTTCAAAATCCTTAAACATTTAAAACAAATTCCCAGACCTGCATAGTAAACCATAATTTGGTGATAAATTAAGATAGCATTTCCCAATGATTCCCTGAAGGCAGTACCTTAGTAAAAAAGTATCACAAAAGAAAAAGTTCCTAGAATTAAAAAAAAAAAAAAATTGTGGGAAACCCTGCTTTAAATTAATTAAAGAGGTCCCTTTCCTTCAAAATTTTTTACAAATGTGGATCTCCAAGAGGAACTCTGGATAGAAATGTTTCCCAAAATTATTTGACCAAGGACTCCTTTCTCACTGAGCACCTCATGAGATTTACTGTCCATAAAAACACTAACCTGAGAGATGAGAACAGGGATGTAATTTTATTAGCAGAAACAAACTTTTACTTTTAGAATATTTCACCAAAAACTTGTTTTCATAACTTAATATGCCTTAAGTTTAGAGAACACATTTTTAGACAAAATCCTTATGACCAGAGGGCTGCATTAGTTAGGTGCCTTTTTATGACCTACTTTCTCCCTTTGCCTTTCCCTCGTATTTTTAACATTCTCTTCTGGGAATAGTTGGTATTTGAAGAATGAATACATTGCAGAATAAATAAAACTAGATAAGTAAAAAAATAATTGAACTAATTGATTAAAAATTGTAAACCTGGAATTCATCTCAGACGCTAAGTAGCCTGGTTTAGGTTTTGTACCTTATTTCCATACTAGATCAATGAGAATTTTATCCCTTGCTCTGTCTCCATTCAATAGTTCTTAAGAAGCGCAAAAGAAATTTTAAAGTTGGGGATGGGGCAGTTTTACACCTGAAATGGGTCTTCTGAGTAATCGTCTATTCAGTCACCCTTTGCATTTTCTAAATATCAAGACTGGGATCCAGAGAGAAAGCTTATAGTGCAAACGCCAGCTACACTTGAAGCCTTCTTCCCAGTAAATCCATATTAAAGATGTTTTGAAAGTCCTCTTCTTTCCTACGTGTTACGTTAGACACTATGGTTTTAATTCAGGTAGTGATTATTTCTCACAAGTACTACAAGCTATTTTGGCCACAGAACATATATCTTACCAGATTCATGGCCAATATGGGCAGGTGTGGCAGTCAAACCATTTAATAACTAGTTATGGTACGGGCACTAGGAAACCCTGGTGGTGTAGTGGTTAAGTGCTGCAGCTGCTAAACCAAAGGGTCAGCAGTTTGAATCCGCCAGGCGCTCCTTGAAAACTCTACGGGGCAGTTTTAGTCTCTTGTATAGTGTCACTATGAGTCGGAATCGACTCGATGGCACTGGGTTTTTTTGGGTTTATGGTACAGGCACTGACACTAGAATAGACACCAGCCATAAAGAACTAGTACAGCCAATACCAATGGGTGCCAGCTGAATATCAACTCTGATATACAGATGTGATAAATCACATTTCACTCTTCCTTGTCACTGGTTCTTGGCCTTGTGAGTGCTGTCACTTTACTTACGTTACTAAAGGAGAAAAAGTTCTTCCATTCAGGGTCTTATACTGTGGCTGCCTTCTTCTGCCCAGAATGCAATAGGCTCCATTATCTGTCCTCTGAGAATCTCCGAGCACGTCATAGTTCCTTCAGCATTATGCTACCCTGCTCTCAATGGTTAAGAATTCAGCTGCTAACCAAAACATCGGCAATTCAAATCCACCAGCCACTCCTTGGAAACCCTATAGGGCAGTTCTACTCTGTCCTAAAGGGTCACTATGAGTCAAAATCTACTAGATGGCAATGGGCTTTTTTTGTTTGTCTGTTTTCCCTTGTCTCCAGTTTCCAATGAGAAAGACATTACAAGTTTACCATCTCTTCTTGCTCCTATTTAGACATGAGCCAGCCCATTACCCCTAGTTAATTATTTATGAATCTCTCTCCTCCTTTATATCTTACACTTTTGTTCCACAGTTATGAACACAGTTGAATATTATTTGAAAAGATGAAGGAATAATACAACCATGAAAATATGGCCAGAAACAGCAAAATGATATGAGACAGAATGTTCTATACTTCAGATTAGAAGAAGTTAGAAAGCAGTTTTCAGGGTTCAAGAAAGAGTACCTGTGTTTATCCACATCTTTTGTGTAGCTCAAAATAATAAGCACTTAAGAAAACAAAACTGAACATAGTTTCATAGCTCTTCATAAATAAATTCCTTCTTTTCAAAGTGAAAGTGGATGGTTTATAAAATTTGACAAATACACCTTCATAGATACCAGGGCCCAACCCTGCTTCATCTGTAATAGTTTCCCAAAAGTTTTTATTTGAGTACAATCCATCTGTAAACAAGTAATGTGAACCTTATTCTCCTGGATTTAAAGCTCTAGTACACTTACCTCTACAAGCCTGCTGGTGTGTTCGCGAAATATCGCAGCATATTCTTTTATTTCCTTCTCTCGGCCATTCTTAGCAGCTTCAATGAGAACCAAAAGTGGGACTGTCGTATCCAAGAAAGAGTCAGACACATGATCTATAATAGCCTTACGGAGCTGAGAAGAAATAAAGAAATTCGACGTTTGGTTTTGCTTTTTTCTGGAAATAGTTAACTTTTTTTTTTTTTTTTAATCTCAGTGGTTAACAAAATTCATTTTGTATTTTTTTGCACAAGCCCTAAAATTACAATATTTCAAATTGTGTATGAATGTCTCTTAAAAGTTAAAATAAACAAAATCTCTGTGAAACAATCATCCAGCAATAGTTCTCTTGCTCTCAAAAGTTACTAATTTTTCCTAAATCACACTTACCCCAGGGATTAGATTATGCGTGATAATACTGCATTTTTTCTCAAAGAAATTGCAGTACTATAATGTTTATGCATGTGTACAAATAACACTGTACATCATGTATTTTCCTAATTACAAAATTAGAAAATGTTTTCTACCTTGTGGGAGGAACTGATGATAAATTCTGATTAGCTAAATTGTAGACTTTATGGTAATTAAACTAAGTTAGAGTACTGATTAAGCCAGTTGATAACAGATTAATAGAGCAAGGAGAATAATAAATGAGTTTGATGTCCAATTTTCTCCATTTGCCTTAATTGTTCTTGCTCTCACACCTTAAATTATTAAATAGGTATAACATTCTGCTACAATTAGTTCTTTCAAATTAGATTACATGTAAGCTTATAAATGACAATCAGGCAATTAACTCTATTCAGCAGATATTCTCTGAGATTTAAAACCACATTGCAAAATTAAAGCATTGTATTTAAATAATATTGAGCCCTTAAGAATAACAATATTCTGAAATGTTTCATTAACAATGACAACAACTGTAAATGCCCTCAAAAGTTGTTGGGTTAGCTCACTCATTGAATTTAATAACCTCTATACCATAAAACAAAGAGATGACTAGCTATTAGAAAGGAAAATTATAATTTGCCTTCTGTGAAATTTTATCATAGGCTATTTTTTAAACCAATAAACACTTAGTGTAGTTTTGAATTATGTGATAAATAGTAATATATTTTCAGGTGGATCAAATGAGATAGCTGAGTGAAAAAAAAGTCCTATCTTTCTACAATAACTCTAGGATGATAAATTTATAATGATTATAGATTTCTGGGAGAAAAATACTTCTTTCTAAGATGATAGAAAGTGCTCAGGAATTTTTGAAAATTTCCACCTCCCAAATTATTTCAGTACAATATAGGAAGATTCCCCAAGAAAAGATTCTGCTTAACACACAGATAGGCAAATGACTAATGACAACTAATTAATATCTACTGAGCCTTACTAGGGCATGGTGCAGGGTAATAAGCAGTTACAAGGCAAGGGTAAGACCTATCCATTCCATCCACACTAGATAAACATGATACACATTCACTTGTATAGTTATTCACTTGCTCATTCAATGTGTATTTATTAAGCATTGAGCTGTGTGTTGGATATGAAGAGATTAATAAGACATGCTCCTTGCTCTTGCTTTAATGATAAAGGTAAATACTGGATAAATTGTTGAGTAAAAAACAGAGAGGTTAGATTGTATAGATATACAGAAATTTTTAAATGAAGCAAATCAGCATTCAATAAGTACAAATGAGTAAATGAACAGTTCGTTGTTCAAGGGAGTGAACCAGACAAGCCAGGTAAAAGGTCAAGACTTAGGTCTTGAGCTGGGAACTACAAAGGATGTAAATTTTAGATATATAAGACAAAAAGAGAAGGAATTACTCTCGAGGAGGAACAGTTTTCAATGGCCATCCCTCCCCTCCATCACATTCTTCTTTCATTTGTAACTAGGACATATAAGGAAGGAGGACCTAAAGAAGATCTGGGCTAGAGCTATAAGCGATTAACAGCCAGCAGAGTGGAGGTCATTGAAACTGTGGATGTGGATAGGATCAGGTAGAAAGAGAAGCACAGCAAAGAGAGATCCAAGAATGAACTCCTGGGCAGCACTATTATTTATGGGAATCATGCAGATAAAAGGATAGGCTCCAAAAAGAGACTGAGATGATGGCCAAGAAGCAACAAAAGCAAATGACCAACAACTAAAAGATAAACTTTCAAATAAATCTGGGTCGGTGTTCTCCAAATTAACTCATCCAACCAATTATAACAGTGATTCTCATATCATTTGTTGAACCTTCTTTTCTATATATTATTTCATTCAACAGATATTTCTGAACACTCTGCCTTCACTTTCCCATAAAGAGCACAGTATTGTGAGAAATGTCAAGATATAAATCCATGGCTCCTTATAATAGAGTGAAAGTCATTAAATATTACAGTACAAGGAAACCAGAAACCTGGAGTCAAAGAAATTTCAAGAAGAGGGGGGATTTTGAAGTCAAACTTTAAAGAGAGGTTACATAAAAAAGAACTAAGACATGTGTGGTTGGATCTGACCACTACGAGGTTATTGATGACATTAGTGAGATCAATGGGAGCATAAGTCATATTGCTTTGGTTTGAGGATATATGGGAGATGAGGAGGTAGTGAATGAAACTTGATTCCAACATGAAGAAGTGAGATTTGGCATTAGCTACATTGAGATACAAGTTTAAAAAGAATTGTTTTTCATATAAAAATATTTTGATGTAAGTTCCACCTACAACTATATCCAGAAAATCAGATTGTCTTCTTGTGTTTTTCAAAAATGCATTTTGATTTACCACCCAAATGAGAATCTAGGGAGATAGAGAATAACTACAAAACTATATAACACAGCTACCAAGAAGTACGATGCTATAGTCATGCAGGTGTGATGCTATATTCATGAGGACAGAACAGAAAGACTAGAAAATGAGCTTGAAATAAATTTTGTGCCAATGTTTTCAAAATTCTGCAGAAAAATGGGATGAAATTACCTGATATAATGTTCCAAACAATAAGCAATCTGAATCTTTTTATCTGCAGTTGTATATTCATTCAATTTAACGACTGCATTTTGAACTTTCTATCTGGGGGCAAGGCACCATTCTAGGCTGTCTGGGGCAATGCAAGGGTGGTAAAGACAGGGTCACTTTTAGGAGGAGAGAGGGGTACAAAGAGTTTAATGAGCAACTTAACAGAGGTGCAAACAAATAAGAAGCAATTAATTCTGATGGCTTCACTAAGAAAGGGGCATATGAATTTCATTTTAAAAAATGAAAAGGATATTAAGAGTTGGGGCTGGGAAGTGGGAAGCATGGTATTTCAAGAATAGAGCCTTCATAAGAAAAGAAAATTAAGGGATCATCAAGACATGACAAGTCATCCTGTGGGGCAAGAACACAGTGGTACAATGAGAATTGAAATAGATCTCAATAGGCACAGTGGGAGTGATGGGGAGCATTTCAGGGTAAAAAACAAAAAACATAAGCCGAAATACTAAAATGTGAAGGAAGTGCTAAGGAAATAGCCAGAAACTTGTGTTAGACTTGAGTGATACTTTTAAGAGATAGCATGCAGTTAGAATGGAAGGGGATGTTGTCCCTTGAAAGCATTTCAACCCGTAAGAACAGCAAACAGTGCAATTAATTCATCCAACTCAGAATGTTCTCATCTAGTCCCTGTCTACCTTACTGATTCTGTCCCTTCACCTTCACATTCATAGCTATGATTATGGCCTGCAGCAGAGGCACTTTTGTGCGTTACATGTCACCCTCTGGACCCATCTCTGATTTTAGCTGTGGACAGGTTCATGCCCTCTAAAGGCATCCCAACTCCAGTGCACCGTATCCTCTCTCAGTTATTCTGTCTCAGGGACAGCTGCAAGTCTCTGTGAGATTCTCAGCCTAATGAAAACACAGGTTGGAAATTCTGGAGAGCTAATTACAAGGGGCCAATCCTCAACCAAGAGGGATGGGAGCTTGTGGATAAAATTCCCAGGAGGCATTTGGTTGTTTCTCAGTAGTCTTTAAGCTCCTGATGCCTACAGCGGCAACCTCAATAGCATATTTTGTCTTCCTTCTCTCCTTCACTTTTCAAGTTCCCTTATCCCTGGCTTCCTGGAACTACCTCCCAAATAACCTACCTGTGCTAAAGTCCTGGTCTCGGGCTCTGTTTTCAGGAGAACCCAATCTAAAACAGGCACCTCTGTCTGGTGTTAACTTTTCTCATGCACCAAGTAACAGACTCTAACATCTTGCAGAAACTACCCATTGCTGCTCATACTTTGCCTTCCATTGCTGTTTCTGCTTTGTACACCACTGAGTTTGGTTCTTTCAAGCCCTCTGTCATTCTGACTACGAGAGAGGAACTACTGTGAGATGGGACAAGAAATGCATATAGGAACAAAATAAGGAAGGCCTTGAATGCCATGCTAAGCAATTCTTTATATGTTCGGACATAATGACATGGGACTGTTTTTTTCATTAAATCATACAGTCATCTGTGTCTATATATACATATATGTCGTGGACTGAATTGTGTCCCCCCAAAATATGTGTTAACTTGGTTAGGCCATGCTTCCCAGTATTCTGTGGTTGTCCTGCATTTTGTGATTGTAATTTTACGTTAAAAGGATTAGGGTTGGATTGTAATACCACCCCTCCCCAGGTCAGATCCATAAGCTAATGTAAAGGGAGTTTCCCTGGGGTGTGGCCTCACCACCTTTTCTCTCTCAAGAAATAAAAAGGAAAGGCAGAGAGCGGGGCCAAGATGGCGGACTAGGTGCACGCTACCGCGGATCCCTCTTGCAACAAAGACTCAGAAAAACAAGGGAATCGATCACATACGTAACAATCTACGAACTCTGAACAACAAGCACAGACTTAGAGATGGAAAACGAACAAATACGGGCAGAGAGCGACCGTTTTCAGAACCAGGAGCCAGCGTACCAGGCAGGTGACCTTCAGAGCCCGATCTGGGGCAGAGCCCGGGGGGCAGACGGCACAGAAAGGGGGCCCACCCCTTCCCCCCCGAAGCCATCCCGGGAGGAAGTCTAGCTGGTTGGCGCGGGCGGCTTAGAGGCGCAGCCGGAGGGAGAAGCACCCGGGAGGCAGTGACTGATCTGGGAGTGGGGAGAACAGCGTCCCAGCGGGGGTGCCGTCCCGCCGGGAGTTAGGCGAGAAGCCGACAGGGCGCGAGGGGGGGGTCAACTACATTTCCCTAAAGTGACCCCGGGGCGGGGCCCACACGTTCGTGCGGGAGGACGCACACCCAGTCTGCGCGTGTGGCGCGGCACACCGGAGGGAGAAATCCCCGGAAGTGACTGTTCTCAAAGCGGGGAAAGCAGCATCCCAGACGGGGAGCCATTCCACTGGGATCTGGGCGCGTGCACGGGCGGGGCGTGAGCGCGGGGTCCATTTTTATTACCCTCAATTGACCCAGGGGGCGAGCCCACCTGGTCGTGCGAGTGACGCCCACCCAGTTCGCGCGAGAGGTGTGGCGCACCGGAAGGAGAAGTCCCCGGGAGGAAGTGATTGGTCCTGAAGTGGGGAAAGCAGCGTCCAGACGGGGTGCCGTCCTGCTGGGATTTGGGCGCGCGCACGATTGGGGCGTGACCGTAGGGCCCAATTATAATCGCCTGAATAGACTCTGGGGGCGGGCCCACCCGTTTGTGCGGGAAACGCCCACCCAGTGCCCGCGAGCGGTGCCGCGCACCGGAGGGAGAAGTCCCCGGGAGGAAGTGACTGGTATCCCAGCAAGGAAAGCAGCGTCCTAGCCGGGGACCCGTCCCGCCCGGATTTTGGCGAACGGGGGCAGAGTGTGAACGCGGTGTTCAGCTCTATATTCTGTGGTGCTACACTCCTAGCTCTCAGATCCCTCCCCCACCCTCCCCAGGTGGCCCCATTAACATCCGAATACCCAGAGCCAGAGGGAGAATTCAGATAGGGATCTGACTGCATTTTTTTTTTAGCGGACTACTTGAAAAATCTAGTTTCCCAGTGATGACTCAGAGACAGCAGTCCATATCGAACCACATTAAGAAACAGACCATGACAGCTTCTCCAACCCCCCAAACAAAAGAATCAAAATCTTTCCCAAATGAAGATACAATCCTGGAATTATCAGATACAGAATATAAAAAACTAATTTACAGAATGCTTCAAGACATCACAAATGAAATTAGGCTAACTGCAGAAAAAGCCAAGGAACACACTGATAAAACTGTTGAAGAACTCAAAAAGATTATTCAAGAACATAGTGGAAAAATTAACAAGTTGCAAGAATCCATAGAGAGACAGCATGTAGAAATCCAAAAGATTAACAATAAAATTACAGAAATTGACAATGCAATAGAAAGTCAGAGGAGCAGACTTGAGCAATTAGAATGTAGACTGGGACTTCTGGAGGACCAGGGAAACAACATCAACATAGCTGAAAAAAAATCAGATAAAAGAATTTAAAAAAATGAAGAAACCCTAAGAATCATGTGGGACTCTATCAAGAAGGATAACTTGCAAGTGATTGGAGTCCCAGAACAGGGAGGGTGGACAGAAAACACAGAGAAAATAGTTGAAGAACTCCTGACACAAAACTTCCCTGACATCATGAAAGACGAAAGGATATCTATGCAAGATGCTCATTGAACCCCATTTAAGATTGATCCAAAAAGAAAAACACCAAGACATATTATCATCAAACTTGCCAAAACCAAAGACAAACAGAAAATTTTAAAAGCAGCCAGGGAGAAAAGAAAGGTTTCCTTCAAGGGAGAATCAATAAGAATAAGTTCAGACTACTCAGCAGAAACCATGCAGGCAAGAAGGGAATGGGACGACGTATACAGAGCACTGAAGGAGAAAAACAGCCAACCAAGGATCATATATTCAGCAAAACTCTCTCTGAAATATGAAGGAGAAATTAAGATATTTACAGATAAACACAAGTTTAGAGAATTTGCAAAAACTAAACCAAGACTGCAAGAAATGCTAAAGGAGATTGTTTGGCCGGATGACCAATAATATCAGGTACCAGCACAATACAAGGTCACAAAACAGAACGTCCTGATATCAACGCAACTCAAATAGGGAAAGCACAAAAACAAACAAATTAAGACTAATTCTAAAAAATAAATAAATAAACAAAATCATACACATAACAGGAAATCATGGAAATCAATAGATAAACGATCACAATAATCAAAAAGATGGACTAAATATAGGAGGCATTGACCTGCCAGATGGAGAGTGATACAAGGCGATATAGAAGGATACAAGTTAGGTTTTTACTTAGAAAAATAGGGGTAAATAAAAAGGTAACCACAAAAAGGAATATCAATTCCATAACTCAAGAAAAAAGCCAAGAAAAACATAACGACTCAATAAACACAAAGTTAAACATTATGAAAATGAGGATCTCACAATCTACTAAGAAAAATGTCGCAGCACAAAAAAGCATGTGGAAAAATGAAATGGCCAACAACACACATGAAAAGGCATCAAAATGACAGCACTAAAAACTTACTTATCTATAATTACACTGAATGTAAATGGACTAAATGCACCAATAAAGAGACAGAGAGTCACGGACTGGATAAAAAAACATGATCCATCTATATGCTGCCTACAAGAGACACACCTTAGACTTAGAGACACAAACAAACTAAAACTCAAAGGATGGAAAAAAATATATCAAGCAAACAATAAGCAAAAAAGAAGAGGAGTAGCAATATTAATTTCTGACAAAATAGACTTTAGACTTAAATCCGCCACAAAGGATAAAGAAGGACACTATATAATGATAAAAGGGACAATTGATCAGGAAGACATAACCATATTAAATATTTACGCACCTAATGACAGGGCTACAAGATACATAAATCAAATTTTAACAGAATTGAAAAGTGAGATAGACACCTCCACATTTATAGTAGGAGACTTCAACACACCACTTTTGGAGAAGGACAGGACATCCAGTAAGAAGCTCAATAGAGACACGGAAGACCTACTTACAGCAATCAACCAACTTGACCTCATTGACTTATACAGAACTCTCCACCCAACTGCTGCAAAATATACTTTTTTTTCTAGTGCACATGGAACATTCTCTAGAATAGACCACATATTAGGTCATAAAACAAATCTTTCCAGAATCCAAAACACTGAAATATTACAAAGCATCTTCTCAGACCACAAGGCAATGAAGCTAGAAATCAATAACAGAAAAACTAGAGAAAAGAAATCAAATACTTGGAAACTGAACAATACCCTCCTGAAAAAAGACTGGGTTATAGAAGACATCAAGGAGGGAATAAGGAAATTCTTAGAAAGCAACGAGAATGAAAATACTTCCTATCAAAACCTCTGGGACACAGCAAACGCAGTGCTCAGAGGCCAATTTATATTGATAAATGCACACATACAAAAAGAAGAAAGAGCCAAAATCAGAGAACTGTCCCGACAACTTGAACAAATAGAAAGTGAGCAACAAAAGAACCCATCAGCCACCAGAAGAAAACAAATAATAAAAATTAGAGCTGAACTAAATGAATTAGAGAACAGAAAAACAATTGAAAGAATTAACAAAGCCAAAAGCTGGTTCTTTGAAAAAATAAAAAAAATTGATAAACCACTGGCTAGACTGACTAAAGAAAAACAGGAAAGGAAACAAATAACCTGAATAAGAAACGAGAAGGACCACATCACAACAGAACCAAATGAAATCAAAAGAATCATATCAGATTACTACGTAAAATTGTACTCTAACAAATTTGAAAACCTAGAAGAAATGGATAAATTCTTGGAACAATACTACCTACCTAAACTAACACATTCAGAAGTAGAATAACTAAATAGACCCATAACAAAAAAAGAGATTGAAACGGTAATCAAAAAACTTCCAGCAAAAAAAGTCCTGGCCCAGATGGCTTCACTGCAGAGTTCTACCAAACCTTCAGAGAAGACTTAACACCATTACTGTTGAAGGTATTTCAAAGTATAGAAAAAGACGTAATACTACCCAACTCATTCTATGAAGCTACCATCTCCCTGATACCAAAACCAGGTAAAGACATTACAAAAAAAGAAAATTTTAGACCTATATCCCTCATGAACATAGATGCAAAAATCCTCAACAAAATTCTAGCCAATAGAATCCAACAACACATCAAAAAAATAATACACCCTGATCAAGTGGGATTTATACCAGGTATGCAAGGCTGGTTTAATATCAGAAAAACCATTAATGTAATCCATCACATAAATAAAACAAAAGATAAAAACCACATGATCTTATCAATAGATGCAGAAAAGGCATTTGACAAAGTCCAACACCCATTCATGATAAAAACTCTTACCAAAGTAGGAATTGAAGGAAAATTCCTCAACATAATAAAGGGCATATATGCAAAGCCAACGGCCAATATCACTCTAAATGGAGAGAACCTGAAAGCATTTCCCTTGAGAACGGGAACCAGACAAGGATGCCCTTTCTCACCACTCTTATTCAACATCGTACTTGAAGTCCTAGCCAGGGCAATTAGGCTAGACAAAGAAATAAAGGGTATCCAGATTGGTAAGGAGGAAGTAAAGCTATCACTATTTGCAGATGACATGATCGTATACATGGAAAACCCTAAGGAATCCTCCAGAAAACTACTGAAACTAATAGAAGAGTTTGGAAGAGTCTCAGGATATAAAATAAACATACAAAAATCACTTGGATTCCTCTACATCAACAAAAAGAACACCGAAGAGGAAATAACCAAATCAATACCATTCACAGTAACCCCCAAGAAGATAAAATACTTAGGAATAAATCTTACCAAGGATGTAAAAGACCTATACAAAGAAAACTATAAAACTCTGCTACAAGAAATTCAAAAGGACATAGTTAAGTGGAAAAACATACCTTGCTCATGGATAGGAAGACTTAACATAGTAAAAATGTCTATTCTACCAAAAGCCATTTATACATATAACGCACTTCCAATCCAAATACCAATGTCATACTTTAAGGGGATAGAGAAACAAATCACTAATTTCATATGGAAAGGAAAGAACCCCCGGATAAGCAAAACATTACTGAAAAAGAAGAAGAAAGTGGGAGGCCTCACCCTACCTGATTTCAGAACCTATTATATAGCTACAGTAGTCAAAACAGCCTGGTACTGGTACAACAACAGGCACATAGACCAATGGAACAGAATTGAGAATCCAGATATAAATCCATCCACGTATGAGCAGCTGATATTTGACAAAGGACCAGTGTCAGTCAATTGGGGAAATAATAGTCTTGTTAACAAATGGTGCTGGCATACCTGGATATCCATTTGCAGAAGAATGAAACAGGACCCATACCTCACACCATGCACAAAAACTAACTCCAAGTGGATCAAAGACCTAAACATAAAGACTAAAACGATAAAGATCATGGAAGAAAAAATAGGATCTACCCTAGGAGCCCTAATACAGGACATAAACAGAATACAAAACATTACCAAAAATGATGAAGAGAAACCAGATAACTGGGAGCTCCTAAAAGTCAAACACCTATGCTCATCTAAAGACTTCACCAAAAGAGTAAAAAGACCACCTACAGATTGGGAAAGAATATTCAGCTATGACATCTCAGACCAGCACCTGATCTCTAAAATCTACATGATTCTGTCAAAACTCAACTACAAAAAGACAAACAAACCAATCAAGAAGTGGGCAAAGGGTATGAACACACATTTCACTAAGGAAGATATTCAGGCAGCCAACAGATACATGAGAAAATGCTCCCGATCATTAGCCATTAGAGAAATGCAAATTAAAACTACGATGAGATTCCATCTCCCACCAACTAGACTGGCATTAATTCAAAAAACACAAAATAATAAATGTTGGAGAGGCTGCGGAGAGATTGGAACTCTCATACACTGCTGGTGGGATTGTAAAATGGTACAACCACTTTGGAAATCCATCTGGCGTTATCTTAAACAGTTAGAAATAGAACTACCATACAACCCAGAAATCCCACTCCTCGGAATATGCCCTAAAGATACAAGAGCCTTCACACAAACAGATATATGCACACCCATGTTTATTGCAGCTCTGTTTACAATAGCAAAAAGGTGGAAGCAACCAAGATGTCCATCAACGGACGAATGGGTAAATAAATTGTGGTATATTCACACAATGGAATACTACACATCGATAAAGAACAGTGACGAATCTCTGAAACATTTCATAACATGGAGGAATCTGGAAGGCATTATGCTGGGCGAAATGAGTCAGTTGCAAAAGGACAAATATTGTATAAGACCACTATTATAAGATCTTGAGAAATAGAAAAAACGGAGAAGAACACATACTTATGTGGTTACAAAGCGGGGAGGGAGGGAGGGAGAGAGAGGGCTTTTTATTGATCAATCTGTAGATAAGAACTGCTTTGGGTGAAGGGAAAGACAACACTCAAAACAAGGAAGGTCAGCCTAATTGGACTGGATTAAAAGTAAAGAGGTTTCTGGGATAAAATGAAAGCTTCAAAGGTCAGCGAAGCAGGGGCTGGGGTCTGGGGAACTTGGTTTGAGGGGACTTCTAAGTCAATGGGCAAAATAATTCTATTATGAAAACACTCTGCATCCCACTTTGAATTGTGGCGCCTGGGGTCCTAAATCCCAACAAGCGGCCATCTAAAATACATTAATTGGTCTCAACCCACCTGGAGCAAAGGCAAAGGAAGAACACCAAGGTCACACGACAACTAAGAACCCAAGAGACAGAAAGGGCCACATGAACCAGAGACCTACATCATCCTGAGACCAGAAGAACTAGTTGGTGCCCGGCCACAATCGATGTCTGCCCTGTCAGGGAGCACAATAGAGAACTCCTGAGGGAGCAGGAGACCAATGGGATACAGACCCCAAATTCTCACTAAAAGACCACACCTAATGGTATGATTGTGACTAGAGGAATCCCAGAGACAATGCTCCCCAGAACTTCTGATGGCACAGGACAGGAACCATGCCCGAAGACAAATCATCAGGCATCAAAAGGACTGGTCAGTGGAGGGGAGAGAGATGCTGATGAAGAGTGAGCTAATTAAATCAGGTGGACACGGGAGAGTGTGTAGGCAGCTCTTGACTGGAGGGGGGATGGGAAGATAGAGAGAGAGGGAAGATGGCAAAATTGGCACGAAACGAGAGACTGTAAGGGCTGACTCAATAGGGGGAGAGCAAGTGGGAGAAGGGAGTAAGATGTATGTAAACCTACATGTGACAGACTGATTGGAATGGTAAATGTTCACTTGAAGCATAATAAAAATTAAAAAAAAAAAAAAAAGAATTTCTAATAAAAATTTAACACCTGAAAAAAAAAAAAGGAAAGGCAAGCAAGCAGAGAGTTGGGGATCTCATACCACCAAGAAAGCAGCACCAGGAGCAGAGTGCATCCTTTGGACACAGGGTCCCTGAGCCTGAGATGCTCCTCAACCATGGGAAGATTAAGGACAAGGACCTTCCTCCAGAGCCAACAGGGAGAGAAAGCCTTCACTTGGAGCTGACACCCTGAATTTGGACCTGTAACCTACTAGACTGTGAGAAAATAAATTTCTCTTTGTTAAAGCCATCTACTTGTGGTATTTCTGTTATGGCAGCACTCTATGACTAACACAATATAATATTTAAATAGCCTGCATCTTATTTATTCCATATTACTTTTCTTGCCTAAGAATACAACTCATTCCTTTCCCTTTGGTGATACACCAAAAAAAAGCGTAAGTAACCCTTTGGTGACTCAATAATCTACTACTATGAATTTTGTGTTGATACCATATGTTTTCATTCATGGAAGCATGTTGAATCATTGAATGTGTCTGAATTTCTGGTAGATAGTATGCATGTTTTTTTGTTGCTCCTCCTACAATCCTGCCCTAAGTGTTTAGTGGTATATATGAAGTACCACTAATTATACCCCAGAGTCCCCACTGGGGTCTACTGGTATGTATGTGTAACAAACAAAAATTTTCAAAATTTCTATTTTTCCTACCAAAAATTCAGACATCTCATACAATACCCTGTAAAAATAGTAATTTGCAGCACGTGTCCATTTTTCTGGTTTCGAACAGTCATAAAGACCCTGCCCTGCAGCAGCACATACTGTCAGTGGTATAGCAGGTTCCCAATAAACCCCAGAGGCTGAAAAAGTTCATGGTTATTACATGTACTGCAGGGCATGAAAGGGTTAAAGAAGCCAATATGCCACTGTAGAAATAATACAACAATGTAGGAGCCACAGCACTCAGATCTGAAGTCAGTAGGAGACCAACAGGAGTTGGAGGCATGCATTTTCAATAAATACCTGTTTGTTCCCCAACAAGAAAGATGTCAGGCACAAAACAAAACAGAGGGGCTTTCCATCTTTTCTCACTACAGTTTAATAAAAGGCTTTGAGACATCAATTTTTCTATTTCCCTCTGGTGTAAGTGGTTTGGGATCACAAACAAAATAATATATTTCTCTACAATTGAAGCTCAGAAGTGAAAGCTCTATGTGAAAACTATAAGAAGAAGGCCTCCCAAAAAAAGGGGGTTGGGGAATGGAAAGAAAAATTGTGAGGGGGAAAAAGGATAGAAAGAAGAGAAAGTGTTTTACAAAAGAACCTGTTTTTGTATGTTAATGACATTTTAATTTAAGGTCAAATAGCAAAATATGATTTTCAAAGCTTTCCCCCCCACCATCCAGGTGGGCTATCCCAACTGATTAGTGGGGAGTAAGTTGACTAAAAATTAAATCAGCATACAACTACTGCATCAGTTTAACAGGACTTGTACCTTTCAGACACTTAATGTTATTTGATGATGAGGATGATGACGAGGAGCTGTAAGATCCTACGTGTTTTGTTTTCTGAGTGTGGCACTGGTACTACCAACATGGAGAAGAGACAGATATAGCAATTCAGCAACTAGAGGATTAATCTAGTGTTTGCTTTGTTTGTTTTTATCAGAATCTAATTTTATTTGATATAGCTCAAGTCTTTACTTTGCCACTTATGTAAGACTTTTTTTTTTTTTCCTCAGTATACACTCAAACAAATCTAACTTGCCTGTAGTGAAAGCAAATGCATGTTTCGCTCTGCGTAATACATTAGAAATGGCATATATTCAGTTGGGCTAATTTTTTTTTTAATGAAGTAAAGGTGTTTTCAAAGCCTTCCTTCTTTATTGGGAGTTCCAATAGGATGCAACTCTGAAATGAATAGAGGAAAAGGAGAACAAAAAAAAGAAGAAAACTTAAATTTAAAAATAGCATTTAAAATATAATAAAGAGAAAAAAAAACACTTATGATGGTAAAGTCAGTGTAGTAGCCACTGGAGGTTCTGAAGATGAACAAGCCCATGTCCCCAGGCATGGTGGTTACAAACATGGGCTGGATCACAAACATGGGCTGGATCACAAACACAGGCTGGATCACAAACATGGGCTGGATCACAAACACGGGCTGGATCACAAACATGGGCTGGATCACAAACACGGGCTGGATCACAAACATGGGCTGGATCAAGTACACCTGGGAAAGGACCTTGGCTCTCCCACTTAGCTGGGTGAAATTTGGTAAGGTGACTTATCTGAAAACTTCAGAAAATAATACCATGGCATCATTTCTTACTGCCAGGATAAAAATCAATAATATAAGAACAACACTTGGTAGAAGGCAAAGCCATTTACTAAATGAGAGATATCACTACTGTCATTAAAAAATAAGGGTTTAAAATCGAGCAGGAAGGAAAGAAAAAGCAGGATATGACAACTGCCATATAGGGTTGCTATGAGTTGGAATCGACTCGATGGCAACGGGCTTTTTTTTTTTTATTATTGGAACTACACATAGTATAAGTGCTCAGGGAAGAAGAAGAAAATTTATAGCTGGAGAAAATGGCAAGGCTCTTATGGAAGCAGCACTTACACCAGCCTTGAACTTCCTCAGTTTCTGGGAGGTGTTGTGGGGGAGTGAGGACAGTGGATAGGCATTGAAATACGGGGACACCAAACAAAACAAATCACATGTATGAAGATGCATGTGTGTTTGGGAAGCAGTGATGGACAATTTAGTGAATATTTTTTTAAGTAGACTCTTTAGTGAGGCAATAGTGTAATGTTTTAGTGTATGAAAACGAGGAACTGAGTTCAAGGAGAACTGAAAGAGAAAGAACATTAAGAATAGTGGAGATAAAATCAGGGCCAAATCCAAGAACCTAGAACACCATGCCAAGGGCTTTTATCTTCATTCTCAGGACAAGGAAGTCAAAAAAGCATGGAAGTTGAAACAAATAAATACTAAATTATCTCCTAGGATATTCCATCTTGATGCTCCAAAATGTGTAATTTGCTTCTCACCATATATTTCTAAGCCATCTATCTCATTTCTCATGGAAGAAATCCAATCATTCTCTGAGCCCAAATGAAAATATTTGTGTTGCTGATGGAAAAGCCACAAATAAGCAAGGGAATGGGATAGAAGATGAGCTCTACTTCCTCTACTTAATTTTTACTCAAAAACAAAAACAAAACCATTATAAAACAAGATAAACATTAAATATTTCAAAGAAAAACATTTTAAGGATAGGGCTGTCTCCTTACAGTGTGAAAGAGCCTACATAAAATGCTTAAAACAAACTGTTGGGTAAACTTTGTAAAGAACAAGAGGAGATGGAGATGACTCAGGTTACTGTTTTAACTAGTGCCAAAAGAATAAATATCAGAATGGAAAATGAAGTCCTGGGGGCGGGCAAGTGAGAATAGTGAGAAAGGATCACATCAACCACCAAGGCTGACTCCAAAAAAGGCTCCTAGCAATCCTGCCCCTTCCTGTATGCACTTACTACTTCTGTAAGAGACAGAGCTTCTGCCCCTTCCAACTGACCTGGGCCTGGGATTGTGACTGTTTTGACCAATGGAATGTGGAGAAAATGACATCCTGCAACTTTGAAAATCAGGCATTAATAAGGCCTAGTGGATTCTACTTCTTCTTTGAGCCCTGAACTGTTATATAAGAAATCCAGGCTGCTCTACAGGAGAGAGAAGTCATGGATGCGTCCTAAAATATTAGCAATCACATGGATAGAAGGGACAGAGAGGAGCACTGAGGTCCCACACACCCAGCCCAGAGCCTAGACCAGTATCCATCTGACTGCCACTACCTGGAGACCACAAGCGAAAATGGTACAGAAACAGGCCTGCCAACCCCCATCTCCCTCAGCTATCCCCCAGCTAACCCATGTGACTGTAAGGCATGATAAAATCATTGCTGTTGTTTGGTGTGGTTTGTTAAGCAGTAATAAAAAAATAGATAACCAAAATAATACAGATGTTGAGTTCTAAAACCGGATGAAATTTGCATACCTCCTACAAAAAGTTTCCTATAAGCTAGAAACATATCCTTACTATTCAGAAAGGCATTAATAATGCAATTTCTGTATCTCACTGATGGTACTGAGGTGGAAATATACAAGGAGAGTTGCCAGTTAAAATATAGGACCCCACGTTAAATTGGGAGCCCTTGTGGCACAGTAGTTAAGAGCTCAGCTGCTAACCAAAAGGTCAGCAGTTCAAAACCACCAGTTGCTCTTTGGAAACCCTATGAGACAATTCTACTGTGTCCTGTAGTGTCACTAGGAGTTGGAATCAACTTGACAGTAATGTTTTTTGTTTTTGTTTTAGGCTTTTAAGATAAATTTTAATTTCTAATAAGTAACTCTTTTTTTTAATAATTTTTATTGTGCTTTAAGTGAAAGTTTACAAATCAAGTCAGTCTGTCATAAATAACTCTTTTTAATATAAGTATTTTTATTTGCCAAAACTGACAAATCTATGCACAAGGGATTTCTTTTTCTTTACATTCTTTCAGAAAATAATGACGCCAAAAGTTTTGGAGGCATAAATGTGGGTTATCTCTTTCTGTATAACTTTGTTGAGGGCAATATAGAGGGATAAAATGGCAATAAAAGACACAATTGCTAAGACTTCATAGAAACATCTTCTCTGAGTCCTGAGAGGAGCTGTTAGGGTAGAAATCCCAAAGAAGATCAAAGAATAGAAGTCATGCTATGAAAAGGGACAAAGGCACTAAGGGCAAGAGTCTCTGGGCCCTGGTGTACGTTCTGACTAGGTGCCCCATTCCTCCTAAGGCTGGTTTCTTCACCACACCAGTCTGATTTCTCAGCTGCATTGTAAGATGGGTTGTGTTAGATCCCTTCCAGCCCTCACATTCCATGATTCTAAGTACTGATAAGTGCCGATAGTGGAAATAGAATTCACATTAAAGCTGTAAAGTGGAGAAATTAGGATTTTCCCAGCCTTGAAAATCGTGTTTCTACACAGCTAATATTAACTGGCTGAGGATCCTTATTTATTCAATTTCCAAAACTACTCTGAATTAAAGGATTGCTCACCCCGTTTTACTCAATCTTTCCATTAAACTACGATAATCTATTGCATTAAAAGCTTATGGTTAAAAAGCCTTTTGCTCCTCTTTTATTGGTTAATGGTGACTAAGTTAAACTTTCACATGAGAAAATATTCTGGTTATTAAATAGTGGAATGGAATGGAAAGCAAAGGTCTTGGAAAACAGCCTCCATGTTTCTGGGAAAAAATTGTTCGTGATAGAATTGTTTAGTAAAATGCTTTCTAGTCCTATAGTTCTGATGACCTAAGGTGAAAAAGTAGCCTCAAATTAAACTGAAACTAATGTTGAAGCATCCTGAAAGAAATCAGAAAAAAAAAAAATTAGTAGGGTCTCTGCATTAATAGCTTTGCTGTAAGCATTTGGATGATAAATTCAGGGTTTTTTTAATTGCTGGAAAAATCTATATAACACACTTGTCAGTTCAACAATTTTCATGTGTACAGTTTAGGGACAACAATTACATCAATGATGAATAAATTCAGTTTGCAATTTAATAAAATTAACTTACCAACATTCCCTAGAAACCCACTATATACCAGGCACTGACAGACATTTCATTAATCCCCTGAGACCTATTGTGTATTATTAATCCCACTTTATAGGTAAAAAACAGACTCAGAGAGAGGAACTCTCTGCCTAAGACCACACAGCTGATGAATGGCAGAGCTGGATTTGAATGTAATCCACCTGACGTTAAGCTCCAAACTCTTTCGTCTCCTCTGCCACAAAAATGTCTGAGGTCTGTAAATGTGCGAAGTAGGTATTTGTTTTTGTTTTGTGTTGCGGTATAAATTAACTAAGACAGGTCATAAACAAGAAATAAATATTCCAAAACCAAAAAAAGCCACTGCCATCGAGTCGATTCCTACTCATAGCGACCCCATAGGACAGAGTAGAACTGCCCCATAGAGTTGCCAAGGAGCACCTGGCAGATTCAAACTGCCGACCTTTTGGTTAGCAGCCGTAGCACTTAACCACTACGCCACCAGGGTTTCCATAAATATTCCAGCAACCGATAAAAGGGGGATTTTGCTACTTATGTTTCTATCTCCATGTCTCTCTTTTCCTTTACCTGTCTGCGAAGGTCTCTTGTCTTCTTGCACATGTTGTCTATGGCGATATTCAGGGTATTACTCCTTTCCTTTTTTCCAGCCTGCAAGAGAGGAAAAATAAATGACATAAGCAATGGTATCAAATTGCTCTTCATCACTTAGCAATTTGCTTTCTAAATTTCCTGAAAATAACAGCTTGAACACTCAAGAACAGGTTGCAAAACTGCTATGATATTGCACATGAATCAGGAGCACTTCACGTTAAGACTAAGTAGAATGGTGAATAAACCTCACATTAGTTTCTCCTTTAAGGCTCCTGTAAGATTTCTGATACAGGGTTGGGTGGTATTTAGTGTGGCCGCAGGCAGAACATTATCCACCATGATGAAACTCTGATCTTCGTTCTTAAGTTGACTCTTCACCTACTAAGCAAGCAATTAGCTTAAAAGCATTAGATGCCCGATTTGTCAACTTCCGTGGGAGTTTCTGAAGTCATTTTCATGGTGTATTGTGTAAGTTATGCAGAGCCATATTGGAGTTTTGCTAAACACTAAATAAAATATGCAGTGCAAATTCATACAATTTGCAAAAGTTGACCACAATTTTAGCTGACAATATTCCAAGAACAAACTGTTTCAAATAAGAACTGGATGCTGTTTTTGGCTCTTTAAGATAGTTGTACAACACCTTTTCATTCCTGGAGCAGAACAATTCTGTTACATCCTTAACCTAAATCTTTAGGCTATTAAGCCACAGAGAGGGTCACCTTGGTGGGTATTTTCTACATATGATTTTTGTGGGAGACAACTAAATTGGATCTAATCATATGCTTTTTTCAGTGTGTCTAGTATAAAAGAGATTGGAAAAAATCATTATGTGATTCACCTCTAGCAAAACTGCTGCTACTTAAATTAATACACTGAAAAGAGGTCTTGAGAGAAGACCTTGAAAATCAGGAAGGCAACTTTAAACAGCTGATAACTGGAAGAGTTTACAGCATGGGTTCCGTGGCAAAGGACACTGTGGAAAATCATAGACCATTAGGCAGCACTATCAGACACTACCCCAGTGACTAAACTCATACGTAAATCCATAGTTTCAAGTGGAAAGACTCCTTAATGAGAAGTTCAAAACCATTCATATTCTGTCCTAACCTACCATGTTAGTCTTAACTTCTGGCACACCTTCTCAAATACTATCCTTTACAGTAATATAAGGATGTTTTCCTATACTTTTGTGTGTCTTCTCACAAGCTCTTACATGGACTGTACCTTCAACTTCAGCAAGCATCTCCCCAAAACCTACCTGTTAAAACCCTATCTGCTCCTATGGCTTTTCTAGCAATCCTGCTCAAAAATAAAATCTCACCCCTCCTTGTACCAATAGCATTTTGAATTCCCCAACTCAGTTCATTTCTGTACATGTTTCATCGCCTTTACTGTTAGAATCTTTTTTTTTTATTAACTTTTTTTAAGCTTCAAGTGAACGTTTACAAATCCAATCAGTCTGTGACATATAAGTTTACATACATCTTACTCCGTACTCCCGCTTGCTCTCCCCCTATTGAGTCAGCCCTTTCAGTCTCTCCTTTCGTGACGATTTTGCCAGCTTCCCACTCTCTCTATCCTCCCATCCCCCCTCCAGACAAGAGATGCCAACACAATCTCAAGTGTCCACCTGATATAATTAGCTCACTCTTCATCAGCATCTCTCTCCCACCCACTGACCAGTCCGTTTCATGTCTGATGAGTTGTCTTCGGGGATGGGTCCTGTCCTGTACCAACAGAAGGTCTGGGGACCATGGCCGCCGGGATTCCTCTAGTCTCAGTCAGACCATTAAGTATGGTATTTTTATGAGAATTTGGGGTCTGCATCCCACTGATCTCCTGTTCCCTCAGGAGTTCTCTGTTGTGCTCCCTGTCAGGGCAGTCATCGATTGTAGCTGGGCACCAACTAGTTCTTCTGGTCTCAGGATGATGTAGGTCTCTGGTTCATGTGGCCCTTTCTGTCTCTTGGGCTCTTAGTTGTCGTGTGACCTTGGTGTTCTTCATTTTCCTTTGCTCCAGGTGGGTTGAGACCAATTGATGCATCTTAGATGGCCGCTTGTTAGCATTTAAGACCCCAGACGCCACGTTTCAAAGTGGGATGCAGAATGTTTTCATAATAGAATTATTTTGCCAATTGTACTGTTAGAGTCGATGCTGGCAAATATATCTTAAATTTCATTCAGCTTCCTATAGTGACCAGCATAGAATATATTGAATAGAGTTGGCTAGTTTATAAATGAACAATTTGATTAAAAACATACAAAAACACGTTTTTATTAGGGACCTAAGATCCTGGCTGCTAACCAAAAAGTCGTCAGTTTGAATCCACCAGCTGCTCCTTGGATACTCTATGGGGCAATTCTACCCTGAACTATAGGGTTGCTATAAGTCAGAATCGACTCAACAGCAGTAGGTTTTACTATGTGCCAGGAAGGTTTCATACTAGATTCTGGACAAGATTTTAGCACCTAGCTAACTGAAAGACTGAAGGTTTGAGCCCACCCATAGGTACCTCAGAAGAAAAGTCTGGCAATCTACTTCCAAAAAATCAGCCATTAAAAACCCTATGGAGCACAGTTCTACTCTGACACACATGGAGAAGCCCTCAAGGCACAGCTAAAGGTCTTTATTAGTGGAGGGTGCTGGTCCCTCAGTAAGATCAAGAGTTCCTCAGTAAGATCAAGAGTTCCTCAGTAGCAGTTACTGCTATTTAGAGTTGGAAAAATCAGCATAATTTGAGACCATTCTATTCACTGCAGGATGTTTATCATCTTTAGACCTGTGTCTACTAAATGCCAATACCAGACACAGTGACTGTGACAGCCAAAAATTGACCCCACACATTCCCTGATGCCTCTAGGAGGGGATAGTATAGAATCACTAAACTCCTTACCACATTGAAAGTGAGTTTGGAATGTATGTATGACGGAGATTGTGCCTAATGAAGGAATAGGAGAAAAGGAAGGGTAGAGATAGGAGAGACTGAAGTTAGACAATTTCAACGAGTACAAATAAAACTCTGGATGTCAGAGCAATAGAAGCAACGGTGGCAATAACCAAAAAGAAAGTTGTGGCTACCTCGGACAGCTCCAACTGAGGCTTCTTCCTGCTAAAACCAAAACCAACCTAGTTTCCAGTGAGATGATTCCAACTCACATTAACCCCATGTGTTTCAGAACAGAATGGCGATCCATAGTGTTTTCAATGGCTGTGATCTTTTAGAAGTCCAGGTCTTTCTTCCAAGGTGCCTCTGGGTGAATTCAAACCACCAACCTTTTGGTTAGTAGCTGGGTGCTTAAATGTTTGCACCACCCAGAGACTCCTATTCTCCATGCTACCAATGAAAAATTGTGAAAAGTTAATTTGGGGCTATATAAAATAATGGCATTAATAGCTACACTACAGGCTATAAGATAGCTTCTAGTTTTATCTAAAGAACCTAGCCCTATTCTCCAGTTTCATACAGTGTCAGCTCTTGCTTCTATCTCTTCCCACTTCTCCAAGAAAGCAGAGATAGTCAAAAGGGGGCATGAATGGGGCAGAAAGACAATGCATACACACTCAGGAATACTATGGAAGACTGCTGTTGTATTGGCCACAAAAACTCACTAGCTTCTGTGGAGTGATTCATCAGAACAACTAAAAGATGTCAGCCTTCTCAGAGCTAGCAGCAGTGGCAAACAAAACTTTAATAAAGGGTGACAAGAGGTGACAGCATGAAACAATTCAATAAGGACTAGAAAGATGGTTTTCTAATTTATACACAGAACTTAACCTCAGTTTAAAATGTTTCAATGGGTCAAAGACATTTTGTTCTCTAGGCAATAATAAACAGTTCCTGTCATTACAGGAAATATAAAGTTCTCCTTTCCCTTCCTTTCCCCACCCCCTACCTTTCTTCTTTCTATTGCATCCTTGCTCTATTTATCCAGATTTATTTGGCTTCACTCAAGCCATTTTCTGCCTCTTTATTCATATTGCATGGTATAAAAATAAATAAAGCAAGGAGAAATAGTCCTGCCTGGCTTAAAAGACCCCACTCCTTCTGTTTTCGAAGCCTTAACAAATCACTTAGCAACGAGCTAGGGCTAAAGGTGAATGCTGTGTGCTGAGGGAAGGGACAGAAAAGGAAGGATACCAAAACACAGCCACAGATAACAGTCAGAACCTGACTACCTCCCAAGTGCTCAAGAGAGGGAATGCTTCTTAAAGCTTTGGCAGAAGGCGTCATTAAGTCCAGACAGCCCCACTAATGGAAAAGGGACCACTTACAGTGGAACACAAGGGAGGCAAACACTGACAAAACACGGCAGGGATGAGTACTGCATTGACAAAAAAAAAAAAAAAAAAAACTATCACCTTCTTCATCAGGAAACAAATTGCCAGGAAAGATTTTATTGAAAAGAACAGTTCTGAGCATGAAATTCTTTCAATGTAATTTCATCAAAATAATTATTTCATGTTGTTAATATTGCCCCAGTGTGATCCAGGCGTATGACTCTATGATCTGATTTGGAAGACGTTCCATGCAATCTGTCCTACCATTGCTCCCATATAACTAACCACAGTTAATTACATGCTCTCTTGAGGATCCATTAAACCTGACCACACATTTGGAAGAAACCTCCTTATAAACAAAATCTCCTTGAGTTATCCTAACTGTAGCATTCTGTATGGTTCTCTTGGGGCTCTGCTTGGGGGAACTTTCTAACACTGTGTTGTCCAATACAGTGGCCACTAGTCACATGTGGCTATTTTAATTAAAATTAAATAACATTTAAAATCAAGTTCCTTCAGTTTCTTTTGTTCCTCGGATCCTCAGTTTTAAGTATTCAGTAGCCACATGTGCCTAGTGGCAATCATATTAGACAGCACAGAAAGAACATTTACATCATTGCAGAAAGTTATATCAAATAACACTATTCTAAAACACGTTGTTGTTGCTGTTGCTAGGTGCCATCAAGTTGGTTCCAACTCATAGTGACCCTAGGAACAACAGAATAAAACACTGCCTGGTCCTGTGCCATCCTCACAATTGTTGCCATGCTTGACTCCATTGTTGCAGCCACTGTGTCAATCCATCTCATTGAGGGTCTTCCTCTTTTTCGCTGACCCTCTACTTTACCAAGCATGATGTCCTGCTCCTGCTCCTGATAAGCATGTCCAAAGTATATAAGACGCAGTCTCACCATCTTTGCTTCTTCCAAGACAGATCTGTTCGTTCTTTTGGCACTCCTTGGTATACTCAAAATTCTTCACCAACACCACAATTCAAAGGCATTGATTCTTCTTCAGTCTTCCTTGTTCATCGTCCAGCTTTTGCATGCATATGAGGTGATCGAAAACACCATGGCTTGGGTCAGGTGCACCTTAGTCCTCAAGGCAACATCCTTGCTTTTCAACTTTTCAAAGAGGTCTCTTGCAACCGATTTGCCCTGTGCAATACATCTTTTTATTTCTTGACTGCTGCTTCCATAGGTGCTGATTGTGGATCTAAGCAAAATGAAATCCTTGACAACTTCGATCTTTTCTCCATTTATCATGATGTTGCTTATTGGTCCAGTTGTGAATATTTTTGTTTTCTTTATGTTGAGGTGTAATCCACACTGAAGGCTGTGGTCTTTGATCTTCATCAGTGTTTCAAGTCCTCTTCATTTCGGCAAGCAAGGTTGTTTCATCTGCATAAAGCAGGTTGCTAATGAGTTTTCCTCCAGTCCTGATGCCCTGTCCTTCTTCATATAGTCCAGCATCTCAGATTATTTGCTCAGCATACAGATTGAATAGGTGTGGTGAAAGGATACAACCCTGATGCATACCTTTCCTGATTTTAAAACATCAAGTAGCCCCTTGTTCTGTTCAAATGACTGCCTCTTGATCCATGTACAGATTCCTCATGAGGACAATTAAGTGTTCTGGAATTCCCATTCTCTGCAATACTATCCATAATTTGGTAAGGTCCACATGGTCAAATGTCTTAGCATAGTAAATAAAGCACAGGCAAACATCTTTCTGGTATTCTCTCCTTTCAACCAGGATCCAAATATATAATATGTGCCTACTTTAACGTAAGTTACTTTTTAGATGAAAGAAAATAAAATAGTGAGCAAGAAACAAATAAGCAAACAAAAAATTCCAACTCTCAAAGTGCTTATTGTCTAGTAGAGAAAAAGTATTTAGTAACTAGTAAAAAAAAAGTGTAAGGAGAGACCAGATCCTGAGTGTCTTTGCCACACTAAGAAATGAGGTTGATTGGAGAAGCAACTGGGAGTCATTGAAATTAAGCAGGTGAGTGACACAATCTTACCAGTATTTCAAATACATCAAACTGCCTGAAGTCTACACAATTAATTTGAAAGGTTAAGAACAGGGACATGTAGATGAGTTAGATTGTCAAAGCAATAGTCCACGAGAGAAATGAGCAGCATTTAAACTAACACAACTACAGCTGGAATGAAGCAAAGAGGACAGATGTGAGGACTCTATAGAATAAACTGAGTCGTATGATGACAGGTGAGTATTGGGGGGTGGGAGTAACAGGAAAAAAAAAAAAAAGACCTAGGCTGTTGTCCAAGTTTTCGGCAGTGATAATTGCCTGGATGATGGTGCTGTGAACTGAAATGGTCACTTCAAGTGGAAACCAGGTCAAAGTGAGGATGACGATTTCTGTTTCAGAACTAGTGAAGAACTTCTGGGGACAGCATGTCATTGGCATTTGTACCATAGTTAGTTGCTTACCTGCAAGTGACTCTATGACTAGACTGTGTGGTCCCTGGGGCAGAGAAAACTCTTACACATATGTTGTCCCTCATAGCATCTATCATAGTGCTTTGCACATGGTACCTCAAAAAGCATTAGTTGAATAAATAGAGAAAAGGAAGACTGGATAATGGTAATGTTGGGAAAATCCCATAATATTTTTGACCCTTAATTTCCACACCCCCCCAAAAACAAGGGTTGGCTCAAAATTGTTGCTACATTCCTTTCTAACTTTAAAATTCTATGGAAGGGCCCTGTTCCTTAAAAAGAAGAATTATAGAATAATGTGTTATTTTTATTGTACAACTGCTTGCATAAAACCAAAACCAAACATGTTGCCATTGAGTCGACCCTGAAAATGTGTCAGAAGCACACATGTATAATGCAAACTTGCACTGGTACAATTAAAAGGAGGTATTTGAACGAGGAAGGCCAAGATGCTGATTCCAAAAAACTATGAGGCTTCAAATATTAAGAAAACCCATTGCCATCAAGTCAATTCTGACTCATAGCGGCCCCATAGAACAGAGCAGAACTGCCCCAAAGGGCTTCCAAGAAGCAGCTGGTGGATTTGAACTGCCCACCATTTGGTTAGCAGCACTGGCTTTTAAACCACTGCAACACCAGGGCCCTCAGATACTAAGGGATAAGGTTTAAATCAAATAAATACTTATCTAAATCATAGTCAAATGAAAACGTTATCAGTACAGAGGGGAGCCCGATGCAGAATTTAAACGGCAAGAAAATGTTTTCGTTGTTATGTCATTGTTTTTGTTTGTTAAATGTGTGCCATTGTCATCAGCCTTTTAAAATGACACATTTCACATTTAGTGAGAAATCTTTATTTCATGGTAAAGACGAAAGATGATGCCCTTAAACTTAATTCTTCTCTGCAGAAATGGCTTTAAAAATACTTTATGCTTAACACACAGCAGAGGCAAAGATTCTAGTCCAAGTTTTTCAGGCATAAAAGACATACAAATAGATAAGCATAAAAAAATGAAATCTCTACTTCTAGAAAGCCACTATACTGAATGGAATATTTGGACAACACCCTGATAGGGCACGATTAAAAATCTTTCCGAACCATGATCTGCAATATAAAACTAAAGCAAATGAAAAATTAACTCTGAGATTTGAAATGAAGCTTTTAAAAATAACTTTATAAGCACAGAATGACTTGGCTATGGAGGGAAAAAAAAATCAGCAAAATGCTAAAGAGTGCAACTGCTTAGAACTATTTTGTTTTGTTTGGAAAAGTAAGATGCTATGCCCAGGTAACTGCTGGTTGAAGTGGGGCTTTTAGTTGGCATTTATCAAATGCCTACGATGTGCAAAGTATTTGAATAGGTACTTTACATGTGTTTTCTCAGATGATATTCATGATAACTTTTAAAATTTTGCATATGAAGTCACTGAAACTTAATAATTTTAAATATCTTGCCCCAAGAGGACATACATTAAGTGGCAGGGTGAGGTCGAGCTGAGTCTAGTCACAGGCTTCACCCACAATACTGCAACAAATTGAACGTATCATAACTTAAACCAAAATTCATACTTATACTGTGTAAAACATGTAAATGTATTTCTAAACATGATAATGAGCAGAATAGCACAGAAGTCTAGAGCCAGATAAAACTGTTTGAATCTGGGCTCCATCGCTTGATCATTATATGCCCTTAGACAACTTACTTTGTCTCTCAAGGTTTTAGTTTCCTTATCTATCAAAACGGAGATAGTATAGCACCTATATTACAGGGTTGGAGCCCTGGTGGCGAAGTGGTTAAGAGCTCAGGCTGCTAACCAAAAGGTCAGCAGTTTGAATCCACCAGCTGCTCCTTGGAAACCCTATGGGGCAGTTGTTCTCTGTCCTATAAGGTCACTATGAGTTGGAATCAACTCCACGGCATACAACAATGATGACATGTTACCGGGGTTAGCAGGAACCCTGATGGCACAGCGGGAAAAGCGCTCAGCTGCTAATCAAATGGTCGGTGGTTTGAACCCACCAGCCACTCCACTGGAGAAAGATGCAGCAGTCTGCTTCTGTAAAGATTTACAGTCTTGGAAAGCCTATGGAGCAGTTCTACTCTGTCTTATAGGGTCACTGGGTTTTTATCATTAGTGTCCCCATTGTTAGCGACACTTGCATTTCCTGAACTACATCAGCTGTTTGATTTCTCTCTGCTTTTCCAAACCCTGATCGCTTAGCCTGGAATGCTCTCATCTCATCTCATCCAACAGGAAAATTCTTAACTCATAATTTGTGGCTCAGCTCGAGTGCCTAGTCCTCTATGTCACCTTTTCTGACTCTACTCAACCCCACATTAAAAAACTAAAACAAAAAAGAAACAAAAAAAAAGCCTCTCATTAGTCTTTCTACTAATCTCTTTACACATTTCAGTTATAACGCCTGTGAAATGTTTTGCCATCTTTCACTGACACTGGGTCTTATCTTTTAAATTGCCAACTCTCAGCTCTATAATGTTGTATCTACCATAGTACCTGGCACTTAATGAATGGCTGTGAATAAAATGAAGAAATGAAGGCATGGCTCACCATGCTTTTATTAATAGTAAATAATATTCAGACTGTTTTTAGCAATACAATTCACGTCTATATTTTTTTAATTAACTTTTATTAAGCTTCAAGTGAACATTTACAAATCCAATCAGTCTGTCACATGTAAGTTTACATACATCTTACTCCCTTCTCCCACTTGCTCTCCCCCTATTGAGTCAGCCCTTTCAGTCTCTCATTTTGTGCCAATTTTGCCATCTTCCCTCTCTCTCTATCTTCCCATCCCCCCTCCAGTCAAGAGTTGCCAACACACTCTCCAGTGTCCACCTGATTTAATTAGCTCACTCTTCATCAGCATCTCTCTCCCCCCCGCTGACCAGTCCCTTTCATGTCTGATGATTTGTCTTCGGGGATGGCTTCTGTCCTGTGCCAACAGAAGGTCTGGGGAGCATTGCCGCCGGGATTCCTCTAGTCGCAGTCAGACCATTAAGTATGGTCTCTTTATGAGAATTTGGGGTCTGCATCCCACTGATCTCCTGCTCCCTCAGGAGTTCTCTGTTGTGCTCCCTGACAGGGCAGTCATCGATTGTGGCCGGGCACCAACTAGTTCTTCTGGTCTCAGGATGATGTAGGTCTCTGGTTCATGTGGCCCTTTCTGTCTCTTGGGTTCTTAGTTGTCGTGCGACCTTGGTGTTCTTCATTTTCCTTTGATCCAGGTGGGTTGAGACCAATTGATGCATCTTAGATGGCCGCTTGTTAGCATTTAGGACCCCAGACGCCACATTTCAAAGTGGGATGCAGAATATTTTCATAATAGAATTATTTTGCCAATTGACTTAGAAGTCCCCTCAAACCATGTTCCCCAGACCCCCGCCCCTGCTCCGCTGACCTTTGAAGCATTCATTTTATCCTGGAAACCTCTTTGCTTTTAGTCCAGTCCAATTGGGCTGACCTTCCTTGTATTGAGTGCTGTCTTTCCCTTCACCCAAAGCAGTTCTTATCTACTGATTGATCAATAAAAAACCCTCTCCCTCCCTCCCTCCCCCCTTTGTAACCACAAAAGTATGCGCTCTTCTCAGTTTTTTCTATTTCTCAAGATCTTATAATAGTGGTCTTATACAATATTTGTCCCTTTGCCTCTGACTCATTTCGTTCAGCATAATGCCTTCCAGATTCCTCCATGTTATGAAATGTTTCAGAGATTCGTCACTGTTCTTTATCGATGTGTAGTATTCCATTGTGTGAATATACCACAATTTATTTACCCATTCATCCATTGACGGACACCTTGGTTGCTTCCAGCTTTTTGCTATTGTAAACAGAGCTGCAATAAACATGGGTGTGCATATATCTGTTTGTGTGAAGGCTCTTGTATCTCTAGGGTATATTCCGAGGAGTGGGATTTCTGGGTTGTATGGTAGTTCTATTTCTAACTGTTTAAGATAACGCCAGATGGATTTCCAAAGTGGTTGTACCATTTTACATTCCCACCAGCAGTGTATGAGTTCCAATCTCTCCGCAGCCTCTCCAACATTTATTATTTTGTGTTTTTTGGATTAATGGCAGCCTTGTTGGAGTGAGATGGAATCTCATCATAGTTTTAATTTGCATTTCTCTAATGGCTAATGATCAGGAGCATTTTCTCATGTATCTGTTGGCTGCCTGAATCTCTTCTTTAGTGAAATGTGTGTTCATATCCTTTGCCCACTTCTTGATTGGGTTGTTTGTCTTTAGTGGTTGAGTTTTGACAGAATCACGTAGATTTTAGAGATCAGGCGCTGGTCTGAGATGTCATAGCTGAAAATTCTTTCCCAGTCTGTAGGTGGTCTTTTTACTCTTTTGGTGAAGTCTTTAGATGAGCATAGGTGTTTGATTTTTAGGAGCTTCCAGTTATCTGGTTTCTCTTCATCATTTTTGGTAATGTTTTGTATTCTGTTTACGCCCTGTATTAGGGCTCCTAGGGTTGTCCCTATTTTTTCTTCCATGATCTTTATTGTTTTAGTCTTTATGTTTAGGTCTTTGATCCAATTGGAGTTAGTTTTTGTGCATGGTGTGAGGTATGGGTCCTGTTTCATTTTTTCGCAAATGGATATCCAGTTATGCCAGCACCACTTGTTAAAAAGACTGTCATTTCCCCAATTGACTGACACTGGTCCTTTGTCAAATATCAGCTGCTCATACATGGATGGATTTATATCTGGATTCTCAATTCTGTTCCATTGGTCTGTGTGCCTGTTGTACCAGTACCAGGCTGTTTTGACTACCGTAGCTGTATAATAGGTTCTGAAATCAGGTAGAGTGAGGCTTCCCACTTTCTTCTTCTTTTTCAGTAGTGCTTTGCTTATCCAGGGCTTCTTTCCCTTCCATATGAAATTGGTGATTTGTTTCTCTACCCCCTTAAAATATGACATTGGAATTTGGATCGGAAGTGCGTTATATGTATAGATGGCTTTTGGTAGAATAGACATTTTTACTATGTTAAGTCTTCCTATCCATGAGCAGGGTATGTTTTTCCACTTAAGTATGTCCTTCTGAATTTCTTGTAGTAGAGCTTTGTAGTTTTCTTTGTATAGGTCTTTTACATCCTTGGTAAGATTTATTCCTAAGTATTTTATCTTCTTGGGGGCTACTGTGAATGGTATTGATTTGGTTATTTCCTCTTCGGTGTTCTTTTTGTTGATGTAGAGGAATCCAAGTGAATTTTGTATGTTTATTTTATGATCTGAGACTCTGCCAAACTCTTCTATTAGTTTCAGTAGTTTTCTGGAGGATTCCTTAGGGTTTTCTGTGTATACGATCATGTCATCTGCAAATAGTGATAGCTTTACTTCCTCCTTACCAATCTGGATACCCTTTATTTCTTTGTCTAGCCGAAATGCCCTGGCTAGGACTTCAAGTACGATGTTGAATAAGAGCGGTGAGAAAGGGCATCCTTGTCTGGTTCCCGTTCTCAAGGGAAATGCTTTCAGGTTCTCTCCATTTAGAGTGATATTGGCTGTTGGCTTTGCATAGATGCCCTTTATTATGTTGAGGAATTTTACTTCAATTCCTATTTTGGTAAGAGTTTTTATCATAAATGGGTGTTGAACTTTGTCAAATGCCTTTTCTGCATCTATTGATAAGATCATGTGGTTTTTATCTTTTGTTTTATTTATGTAATGGATTACATTAATGGTTTTTCTGATATTAAACCAGCCTTGCATACCTGGTATAAATCCCACTTGATCAGGGTGAATTAGTTTTTTGATGTGTTGTTGGATTCTATTGGCTAGAATTTTGTTGAAGATTTTTGCATCTATGTTCATGAGGGATATAGGTCTATAATTTTCTTTTTTTGTAATGTCTTTACCTGGTTTTGGTATCAGGGAGATGGTAGCTTCATAGAATGAGTTGGGTAGTATTCCGTCTTTTTCTATGCTTTGAAATACCTTCAGTAGTAGTGGTGTTAAGTCTTCTCTGAAGGTTTGGTAGAACTCTGCAGTGAAGCCGTCCGGGCCAGGACTTTTTTTTTGTTGGAAGTTTTTTGATTACCGTTTCAATCTCTTTTTTTGTTATGGGTCTATTTAGTTGTTCTACTTCTGAATGTGTTAGTTTAGGTAGGTAGTGTTTTTCCAAGAATTTATCCATTTCTTCTAGGTTTTCAAATTTGTTAGAGTACAATTTTTCGTAGTAATCTGAAATGATTCTTTTAATTTCATTTGGCTCTGTTGTGATGTGGTCCGTCTCGTTTCTTATTCGGGTTATTTGTTTCCTTTCCTGTATTTCTTTAGTCAGTCTAGCCAATGGTTTATCAATTTTGTTAATTTTTTCAAAGAACCAGCTTTTGGCTTTGTTAATTCTTTCAATTGTTTTTCTGTTCTCTAATTCATTTAGTTCAGCTCTAATTTTTATTATTTGTTTTCTTCTGGTGCCTGATGGATTCTTTTGTTGCTCACTTTCTATTTGTTCAAGTTGTCGGGACAGTTCTCTGATTTTGTCTCTTTCTTCTTTTTGTATGTGTGCATTTATCGATATAAATTGGCCTCTGAGCACTGCTTTTGCTGTGTCCCAGAGGTTTTGATAGGAAGTATTTTCATTCTCGTTGCTTTCTAAGAATTTCCTTATTCCCTCCTTGATGTCTTCTATAACCCAGTCTTTTTTCAGGAGGGTATTGTTCATTTTCCAAGTATTTGATTTCTTTTCCCTAGTTTTTCTGTTATTGATTTCTAGTTTCATTGCCTTGTGGTCTGAGAAGATGCTTTGTAATATTTCGATGTTTTGGACTCTGCAAAGATTTGTTTTATGACCTAATATGTGGTCTATTCTAGAGAATGTTCCATGTGTACTAGAAAAAAAAGTATATTTTGCAGCAGTTGGGTGGAGAGTTCTGTATAAGTCAATGAGGTCAAGTTGGTTGATTGTTGTAAGTATGTCTTCCGTGTCTCTATTGAGCTTCTTACTGGATGTCCTGTCCTTCTCCAAAAGTGGTGTGTTGAACTCTCCTACTATAAATGTGGAGGTGTCTATCTCACTTTTCAATTCTGTTAAAATTTGATTTATGTATCTTGCAGCCCTGTCATTGGGTGCATAAATATTTAATATGGTTATGTCTTCCTGATCAATTGTCCCTTTTATCATTATATAGTATCCTTCTTTATCCTTTGTGGCGGATTTAAGTCTAAAGTCTATTTTGTCAGAAATTAATATTGCTACTCCTCTTCCTTTTTGCTTATTGTTTGCTTGATATATTTTTTTCCATCCTTTGAGTTTTAGTTTGTTTGTGTCTCTAAGTCTAAGGTGTGTCTCTTGTAGGCAGCATATAGATGGATCGTGTTTCTTTATCCAGTCCGTGACTCTCTGTCTCTTTATTGGTGCATTTAGTCCATTTACATTCAGCGTAATTATAGATAAATAAGTTTGTAGTGCTGTCATTTTGATGCCTTTTCATGTGTGTTGTTGGCCATTTCATTTTTCCACATACTTTTTTGTGCTGAGACGTTTTTCTTAGTAGATTGTGAGATCCTCATTTTCATAATGTTTAACTTTATGTTAGTTGAGTCGTTACGTTTTTCTTGGCTTTTTTCTTGAGTTACGGAGTTGATATTCCTTTTTGTGGTTACCTTATTATTTACCCCTATTTTTCTAAGTAAAAACCTAACTTGTATCCTTCTATATCGCCTTGTATCACTCTCCATCTGGCAGTTCAATGCCTCCTATATTTAGTCCCTCTTTTTGATTATTGTGATCTTTTATCTATTGATTTCCATGATTCCCTGTTATGTGTATTATTTTGTTTATTTATTTATTTTTTAGAATTAATCTTAATTTGTTTGTTTTTGTGCTTTCCCTATTTGAGTGGATATCAGGACGTTCTGTTTTGTGACGTTGTATTGTGCTGGTACCTGATATTATTGGTCATCTGACCAAACAATCTGCTGTAGCATTTCTTGTAGCCTTGGTTTGGTTTTTGTAAATTCTCTAAACTTGTGTTTATCTGTAAATATCTTAATTTCACCTTCATATTTCAGAGAGAGTTTTGCTGGATATATGATCCTTGGTTGGCAGTTTTTCTCGTTCAGTGCTCTGTATACGTCGTCCCATTCCCTTCTTGCCTGCATGGTTTCTGCTGAGTAGTCTGAACTTATTCTTATTGATTCTGCCTTGAAGGAAACCTTTCTTTTCTCCCTGGCTGCTTTTAAAATTTTCTCTTTATCTTTGGTTTTGGCCAGTTTGATGATAATATGTCTTGGTGTTTTTCTTTTTGGATCAATCTTAAATGGGGTTCAATGAGCATCTTGCATAGATATCTTTTCGTCTTTCATGATGTCAGGGAAGTTTTGTGTCAGGAGTTCTTCAACTATTTTCTCTGTGTTTTCTGTCCACCCTCCCTGTTCTGGGACTCCATTCACTTGCAAGTTATCCTTCTTGATAGAGTCCCACAAGATTCTTAGGGTTTCTTCATTTTTTTAAATTCTTTTATCTGATTTTTTTTCAGCTATGTTGGTGTTGATTCCCTGGTCCTCCAGATGTCCCAGTCTACACTCTAATTGCTCGAGTCTGCTCCTCTCACTTCCTATTGCGTTGTCTAATTCTGTAATTTTATTGTTAATCTTTTGGATTTCTACATGCTGTCTCTCTATGGATTCTTGCAACTTATTAATTTTTCCACTATGTTCTTGAATAATCTTTTTGAGTTCTTCAACAGTTTTATCAGTGTGTTCCTTGGCTTTTTCTGCAGTTAGCCTAATTTCATTTGTGATGTCTTGAAGCATTCTGTAAATTAGTTTTTTATATTCTGTATCTGATAATTCCAGGATTGTATCTTCATTTGGGAAAGATTTTGATTCTTTTGTTTGGGGGGTTGGAGAAGCTGTCATGGTCTGCTTCTTTATGTGGTTTGATATGGACTGCTGTCTCCGAGCCATCACTGGGAAACTAGTTTTTCCAGAAAATCCGCTAAAAAAAAAATGCAGTCAGATCCCTGTCAGAGTTCTCTCTCTGGCTCAGGCTATTCGGATGTTAATGGAGCCGCCTGGGGAGGGTGGAGAAGGGATCAGAGAGCTAGGAGTGTAGCACCTCAGAATATAGCCAGAGTTGTTTGTCTTACTTGGAATGACTCTTATATCTGAGATTTCCACGGGGCATGTCACCTATATGTACTGGCTGTGTGGAGATTGCCCCCCGGGTGGTCTGGCCCGCTGGCGTCACGGTCAGATCCTCCGCTGTCAGCCCCACCCCCAAGGTTAAGGTTCCCCTACTGGGACGGTGCACTCCCGACTCCAAAATCAGTCACTGCCTCCCGGCGACTCCCTGTCCTGCCAGCCACGTCGCGTGCCCCTCCCGCGAACCGGGTGGGCTCCCCCCCCCGGGGTCAGCTCAGGAGAGCGGAGCAGCTCCCCAGGCCTGAGCCGCGACTGCTCCTCCCAGCTGGGACGCCACTCTCCCCGCTCCAAGACCAGCCACTGCCTCCCGGGGACTTCTTCCACCGGCTGCACCACCACGCCGCCCGCGCGAACCAGCTGGGCCCGCTCGAACTGGTTGGGACCACCCCGGGGTCAATTCAGGGCGATGGAGCTGCCCCCCGCGCTCACGCCCTGCCCGCGCCCGCCAACATCCGGGCGGGACAGCTCCCCTGCTGGGACGCTGCTCTTCCCGCTCCAAGACCGGTCACTGCCTCCCATGGACTTCTCCCTCCGGCGCGCCACGCTGCTTGTGCCAAGTGGGTGGGCTCTGCCCACGCGAACGGCTGGGCCCCCCCCCGGGGTCAATTCAGGGGAATGTAGCTGGTCCCCGCACTCCCGCCACACCCACTCCCCGCCAAAATCCCGGCGGGACGGCTCCCCGGCTGGGACTCTGCTCTCCCCGCTCCAAGACCTGTCACTGCCTCACAGGGACTTATCCCACCGGCTGTGCTGCCACGCCGCCGGCACTAACCGGCTGGGCTCCCTCCCGGGGTGAGTTCGGGGGCTAGGGCTGGGCCCCTTGTCTGTGCCGTCTGCCCCCCTGGGCTCTGCCCCAACTCGGGCTCCAAAGGTCACCTGACTGATACGCTAGCTCCTGGCTCTGAAAACAATCGCTGTCTCCCCATATTTGTTCGTTCTCCGTCTCTAAATCTGTGTTCGTTGTTCAGAGTTCGTAGATTGTTATGTATGTGATCGATTCACTTGTTTTTCCGAGTCTTTGTTGCAAGAGGGATCCACGGTAGCATCCACTTAGTCTGCCATCTTGGCCCCCACATCTATATTTTTAATAAAAACAACTAACATTCATCCTGCTAGCTGTCTGATACTCTATTTAATCAGTGTTTTTATTCAAAGATGGGTATGATTATTCTCTACCACAGGATATAACATAAACTTGGTATGAGGATGAAACTTCATTTGTGGATCAGTTCCTTCGTTGACTCCAATTAAGTTGAATCACCATTTTGTCCTCAGTCTCCCTATCTTTAGGAGGTCATTGAACTAAATGGTCTCTACAGTCCCCCTCAGCTCTAACCTTGGGTGATGCTGGAGTTCTATATTGATCAAGAGTCTACTAAGTGACTAGTCAAGTACCCAGAACATGACACCCCAGCTTCTTGCCAGCATTCTCACATCAAAGTTCTTAAGCCAGAACACAAGATTTGAACTGACAGCCACCAAACATGAAAGAAATATGTGTGGGTTTGCACTGCATTAAAAATAAAGTCACTTTATTGGTGATGTTACTCATCTGCTTTGACTCCTAGAGATGGATATAAACCACAGCCTTCCCTTTTAAAGAGGTTGCCATGGAGAATTGGCTGTACATACATGCAAGTGTAGATGAAAAGATCCAGCGAGGTGGGTGACCAACAGGTAGTTGAAAACTGGAAGATTCAGGAGTAACCTGACATTTTGTTTCCTGAAATCACTGGCTGTTTCACTATTTACACTTCAAGCTATTATATTTTTTGATCATTTGCCTCATTCCTTGCCTCCCATTTTTCCTCTAATCTTGCTAGAGTTGTTTGCTCTCTGCTCAAGCCCAGCAAACTCTGGAACTGACACGACTCTTATACAGGAGAAATTTAAGGAGATAGAGTTGATTAATTTCAGTGATGCAGCATAAACTTAACTTGCTGAGACCCATGCTCTAATGGGTTCAGATCTTGCCAGCTCCTAGGTCAGTGACTGTCCTATGAATCATGCTGTGGTTACTATTAAGGGAAGGAATATGTTCAAAATCAAAGACTTTTCTTCCGTCCAGGGCAGAATCCAAAGATACTGTGTACATTAATGCACACTAATTACTTATCTCAAGACTTGTGCAGTGAAAATACAAAAGTATGGATGATAGAGAGTGTTATCAAACCTTAAGGACTGGCTTTTAAACTGAGAGTATTTCCATTTTTTTTTTTAATGTCAAAGTTTTTGTCCTTTCTTTTATAAAATGCTAACTTTCTCTAATGGTTATTTTTATAATGTTTTTGTTTAACACAATAGGAAACCTTTGTCAGTTCCACAGTCTATGTGTGTTTGTGTGTGTGTGTCTTTGTTGGGTTTAACTGTTTGAATAAATACATAACTTTGGAGATCAATGGTTTAAAACAAGAATTCTATCTAATTTTGCAATCAAACTGACTAAATCAGCCAGTTACACTAGGATATGAACAGAACTTAAAATAATTTCTGTGCCTTTGAAACCAGACTTATTTTCTCAGCCTGTCTAGGATATTTCACATCAGTTTCATTCCATTTCAAATAATATTTGTGCTCAATTCCTATTAAAAGTTGGCATAATAGTGGTATCTGATATATGTGCTTTAAACACAAATGTCAAGACTTAACTAACAAAGTGACCACATACAAGTTAGTTAAGCTGAGCTTCAGTCACCTCATCTATATGACAGGGATGCCAACACCTGATTTATGGGATTATTGTGAAAATTAAATGAGAGAATGTACATACAGCATGCAAAACAGTAACTGGCATATAATTAACATTTAATAAATTGTATTTATTATTAGCAATAAAAATAATTGCAAGATCCTTCGATCTAGAAGTGTAACTCTTTTATTCACTGCTTCATCCTCAGTGGTGCCTAGACATAATAAATGTTCACTATTTATTGATTTGAATGATTATTTTTAAAAAAGAGAATGATTGAGTAGATAAATGAATGAATGAACATATGAAACATGACATAGATCCAGTTGATGAGGACCACTTATGGTCATAAAAAAGATTGTATAGATCTTAATACATGGAACACTGGGCCCTTAGAATGTTAAATTCAGTATAATCTTCAAGACTATCACTGTAGGCAAATAAAGATACCTAGGCCAGAATTCACAAATCCTCTAATATTATGTCTTTATGGACACTTCAATTTCCAAAATCTTTTTATTGAGCCATCATCAGAGGCTCTTGGGATAGTTCAGAAGGAGATCCAGCTCAATCTAGAAATCCTTTTGGTTTTCTGATGCCTGATCCAGAAGCCAGCTCCAGGAGCGTGCCTATCCCAGAAGAAAACAGTATGCGCTAACGTAAAAGGATAGTAAGGAAACCGAAGAATGGAATATTTTATGTCATCAATTATACTGTGAGCTATTATGCCATTGACTTTTTTCTATAATATTCCAAACTGCTACCAGAAACTAACACGCAAATATGACATTAAACACATAGACCAAATAAATTATTTTTCATCTTTTAAAGGAAACTGTATCTCTCTAGCAAATTTTCTGTCTCTACCATGTTTATGCGAGACAGAGAATTAAAGCACCACTGATCTTGTTAAAATTTTTATCTTCTGCCATTCCTCCAGTTTTTTAGTCTAATCCACACTCTCTTTGTTTCTTAAACCAGGTTTTTATTGTTCGAATAACACTCAGTATATCAAATTTCAGCCAGCAGTGGGCTTAATGGAATTTGAATGATAGACTGTCTAACAAAATATTTTCATAGCTGATACATATGAAGTCCCAGACTGATAGATTTCTACCATTCTGGTTAATGGCCCCACTTTACCATCACGGTAATCTATGTCTTGTAGACATGTTTATTTTTAACACTATAAAAACAGGGTAAATTGATTTATTCTTTAGTGATTAAAATACTTTCTATCATTTATTAGTTTCAAAGTTCATAACTCAAGAGTTTCAGTTCATGTATCAAGGAAGACAGTAAGATAAAGACAGGCTTCACTTTTAAAGAAAGGTGGCATATGAAAGATTTTCCTTCAAGATAACTTAGTAGGTAATAATTTTCTTTACAATAGGATGCATAAATACATTCTCTTTTATAGTAAGTTCTCTTAGCCTACTGAAAGTATTTGTTATAAAACTTGATTTGTGCATACACCTGTTACAGGAAAAAAACCTCATGAACAGGATCTAACTTCTGCACATTCAGAACAAATACTGATCTGCATGGTGTAACTTGAGAGGTACCAATGGCTCCTGCTGGAAAATATTCTCTCTCCTTCTTCCTCCATTCCCAGACCTATCTAATATTTGCAATTCTGTTCCTCTTTAATTTACCTTAATTTTTTAGTTTTAATTAAAACACTAAGAAATGCATCATAGGGCATTTCACACTGATGTACCAGGCCACAGTGATGATTTTCAAAAGAAATAATCATGACTCTGAACCTCACATCTATAAAAAGATACACAGATCAAAGCATGCAGAGACTGGATAAGGTTTTTTTTGGAGAGGATTTCTTAAAAGACAGCGAATCTGTGATTCCCATTCTATTCACCCTTGCAAGTCTGGTAAGAGAGGCCTCAACGGGACCATTTAGAGAGCCTGATATGTGTCCCTGGCAGCTGGGACTCAATGGACAAGTGTAAAATCTCTCCTGAGAAATCTAATGGGTGGGAGGTGGCTGGCAAGTTGCTGATCAATAAGTAGAAGGAAAGATGGCTGAATTCTAGTATTTGAACATTTTCCATGGGCCAGATATAAGCCTCATGTAAAAGAGGGCTGGCCTGGGTCATCTTGGTTTTTGTCCAAGAGCATTGCCTAAAGCAGTAAAAACTACCAAGCTAAGAGGAGTTCTGGAGCCCCGATGGCACAGTGGTTAAGAGCTCAGTGGCTAACCAAAAGGTCTGCAGTTCAAACTCACCAGCCACTCCTCAGAAACCCCCTGGGGCACCTCTACTCCGTCCTATAGGGTTGCTATGCCAACTCAACAGCAACTAACCACACCAGGAAGAGTTACAGAAACTGCTGGTTTTCTAGAATATGCAGTGCCATGTGAGAAAAGGTATCGCTCATATCAAGGGAATTGCAGGGGAGATGGGGACCTCCAAGGAACTCATGAACTCACCTGTGCCATATTTGTCCCTCTGGATCCACATACCATCCTTTCTCCCTGTACGCTCTGCTCCCACCCCCCAGATTTCATAAAGATGCTTAGTCCCTGCTTTCAGGTGTGTCTGGCAAAGGAGGGGGGAGGGGAGTGAGGTAGAGTTATGTAGTTTCTAGTTACCTTTAATTAGGGTTGCTTCAAGTTGACTGTGCCCTTCCGCTGAGGACCACAGCTCCTGTCAGGCAATTCTCTTCATATAGGTGCCCTTTTGGGTGCCAGGAACCACTCCTGCCCTGGTTCCTTCAGGCCCTAGGAATGGTTAGGGCTCCTAGCAATTATGACCCAGGGTCCTGCAAAATCCTTTACTGTTTCCCCTAAAACTTTCCCACACCTCTATAAAAAGGTTTTTTAATATACTGTCCTCAAATCACCTGGCTGTTGTATCATGTTTTCTTGTGCTGGAACCCTAACTGATACAGCAAATCCAAAAGAAAAATCAGTTTTCAATACCCAGAAAGTCAGCAAGAACTTCACGCTGCCCTTACCTCTCTTCCTTTTCCTTGTTCCACACCAGAAAAGGGCAGAAAAAGAAAGAAAAAGCCAATTACATTCTATTTCCCAACAAGTCATTTCCAGCCTGCGATAGACCTGAATTGTGGGAAATCGGAACTCAATTTAAATCAAGATAGAAGTTTTGGCAATTACATTCTAATTTATGACTAGAACACAGGGAGTGAAATAGAGGAACTAAGAATAACTAGAAAAGTTTTGGAATTTCTTGAATTTTCACCCAGGTTTAGGGAATGAACTAACACCACTGGAAAAAAAAAAAAAAAAAGGGACCGTGAGAGACAGAAATGTAATTATTCCATTTTACCTGTATTTTCAACATCCTGGTTACATTAGTTTTAAATTCCAAAAGTTGTCATGGAAACAACCCACATGTTGGATATGTTTTACTGAGAAAGGATGGTAGGAAGAACAGAATTTGCTAAGAAATACTTAGAATATTGACCCTCCTCAGAGGACAGGTCCGAGAATATTGTCCCAATCAGTCAAGTGAAAGGAAGAGGACAAAAAGGGAGAAGACCTAAGAATATTGGATGAAACTTAAGAGTGTTGTCTCAGACTCACCTTGTACCTGCTAACAGGATGTTGCAAACCTAAAATTCACAATGAAACTTCAAAGAAAATCCTTTCAGAGTGAAAATGGTAGTTCTAAGACTAATCCCAAACACATCTTTCTACTTTTTTTTTTTTTCCCCTCAGAATGCTGATGTGGAGAAAAGAGTTCTACTTAGAGAAGAGAGTGTAAGTCCTGACTTTTCTAGTCATGAGATGTGTAAACTTGGGGAAAACCACATAGTCGTTATAGGCTTCAGTCTCCCCTTCTATAAAATGAGAGATAGGAACAGAGCTCACGGGATGCCTTCTAGATGAGAAACCCAACCTCTACGTAGCAAATATTACTATTGGGTGGTCCTTTTTGCCTCCCAGTAGTATTTCCCTACAGGAAATATTTCACTCCCAATTCCTTGGCCCCTCAAGATGGTGCAACTGATCTGACCGGTGAGATTGGACAGAAAGTGAGAAGGGCTCATTCATAGGTCCATCTTTGGTGGGTTTCTCTCTCATTTTTTTTCTGCCACCGTCTCTTCCTCTGAATGGATAAGTCTCAAATCAAATATCTACCTTTTCTGACACCAGCTTTGAGGATATAACAAATCCCCATTTTCCACTTCTCTGTTTAATTCTGACACAAGCTGCCCAAGCAGCATGTCTTTCTTTAAACCTAGATACCCTGGAGCTAGGTCAAAGCTCGTAAGTTTAATGAGGAACCTGTACATAGATCAAGAGGCAGTCATTCAAACAGAACAAGGGGATACTGCATGATTTAAAGTCAGGAAAGGTGTGTGTCATGGTTATATCCTTTCATCATACTTATTCAACATGTATGGTAAGCAAATAATCTGAGAAGCTGGACTATATGAAGAAGAACAAGACATCAGGATTGGTGGAAGACTCATTAACAACAAGCAATACGCAGATGACACAGTCTTGCTTGCTGAATGTGAAGAGAACTTGAAGCACTTAATGATGAAGATCAAAGGCTACAGCCTTCAGTATGGATTACACCTCAGCATAAAGAATACAAAAATTCTCACAAATGGGTCAATAAGCAACATTATAATAAATACAGAAAAGACTGAAGTTGTCAAGAATTTCATTTTACTTGGATCCACAATCAACACCTATGGAAGGAGCAGTCAAAAAATCAAATGATGCATTGCACTGAGCAAATCTACTCCAAAAGACTTCTTCAAAGTGTTAAAAAGCAAAGATATCACCTTGAAGGCTAAGATATGCCTGACCCAAACCATGGTGTTTTTAATCACCTCATATGCATGTGAAAGCTGGGCAATGAATAAGGAAAACCGAAGAAGAATTGATGCCTTTGAACTACGGTGCTGGTAAAGAATATTGAATATACCAAGGACTGCCAAAAGAATGAACAAATCTGTCTTGGAAGAAATACAGCCAGAATGCTCCTTAGAAGCAAGGATGGTGAGACTGTGTCTCATATACTTTGGATATATTATCAGGAGGGATCAGTCCCTGGAGAAGGGCATCATGCTTGGTAAGGTACAGGGTCAGCAAAAAAGAGGAAGACCCTCAATGAGACGGATTGACACAGTGGCTGCAACAATGCGCTCAAGCATAACAGCGATTGTGAGGACGGCGCAGGACTGAGCAGTGTTTTGTTCTGTTGTACATGGGGTCGCTATGAGTCAGAATCGACTCAACAGCACCTGACAACAACAATTCTTCAGACTGCCAAGCAGGCCTAAGGCTTCAGATGCCAGCCACAAGTTTGGGAGTTCACACAGAACCCTCACTTTTGACCTGCTGGCTATAAATTTAGGTTTTTTTTTCTACATCCTTTTGGTTTTTACTCCTTCAGGATACTGATCATAAGTTTCAGCACTCACAGCCCCTTCACATCTGACCTGCTGGCTCTTACTACTCCCTCAGGTTCAATAATTCACTGAAATGACACAAAATTCATAGAAATAGCCAAATTTAGGATTATAGTTTTATTGTAGTAAAAAAGGATACAAAGAGATGCATAGGGTGATGTCTGGGAGGGTTTCCAACATGGAGCTTCCATGTTCCCAAAAGGGTCAAGCTAGTGTCTACGTGTACGGATATCTTTCACCAACCAGCAAGCCCATGGAGCTTCAGTATCCAGAGACTTTATTGGGGCCTTGCTCTATAAACGTGATTGATTGAATCATGCATCCCATCCTTTAGGCCAACTGATATCAAGGCCAAATAGTAGTCTTTCATGCATGGTCACTGCCCCTCACTCATTTGCACAAACCCTGAAGTGTTGTCCTGAGGTCTTAGATAACGAAGTCTCCTCAATTACTCAAAAAATTCTAAGGGCTATCTCTTTTTTTTATCTCTCAGGAAAACAAGGACAAAGACCTAATTACTTTCTGTAATGCAATTCTTTACTGCACACCCTCCCTTACAGAAGCTGAGTTCTTAGGGAAGTACAGCATTTTTTTTTTAATATTTTTGTTGTTGTTGTTGAGAATAGACAGAGCAAAACATACACAAATTCAAGTTTCTACATGTACATTTCAGTGGCTTTGATTACATTCTTCAAGTCGTGCAACCATTCTCACCCTCTATTTCTGAGTTGGTCCTCACCAATTAACATAAACTCACTGCCCCCTTACAGATCCTATGTAATCTTTCGGGTTGATTCTGTCAATTTGATCCCATATAATAGATTTTAAAACTATTGTTTGGTTTTAAGAAGACTTCAGGGGATATTTTGGTTTAAGCTTTAAAGATTATCCCAGGGCGATAGTTTTGGGGGTTCATCTAGCCTCCCTGGCTCCAGAAAGACTGGATTCTACGAGAATTTGAAATTCTGTTCTACGTTTCCCCCTTCTGTATGAGAATCAGGATTCTTCTATGGAATCTTTAATCAAAATGTTCACTAATGGTAGCTGGTCACCACCATCCAGTTTTTGATATCATGGCAAAGGGTGTAGTTGTTCATGAAGGCAATTAGCCACATATTTGTTGACTTTTCCTATTCCTGACTCTCCTTCCTCTGTTGCTCCAGGAAAATAGAAACCAGTTGTTGTGCCTTGGATGGCTACTTGTAAGCTTTTAAGACCCCAAACACTACATAATGAACTAGGAGGTAGAGCAGAAGCTCTACATACCTTATTAGGCCAATTAACCAGAATGTCCCATGACTGGTCTTTAATTTAGGCCTTTTTGACCAAGCCTAGTCCCTTACCCAATTTTGTTAGTTCCTGAAAGGAAGAAGGGATAAGTGACACACCACAACAAAAGCCTAAAAGTAGGCAGGCACTGGAGGCAACAGAAAGTCTCAGTCTCAGTCCAATCAACAAGCTTTAAAATACCATCTGGGCTACTGCACGTGTAATAGATGCATGTGCCACCACATCCTTTCAAAAATGCAGATTCAGTGAGTGATTCTTCTACAGACAATCCGTGTGCTAGGGTTTCTTTTAAAGCCCTTCCTTCAGTAAGCTTTAATTAATGCTATCGAACCGAGTCTGGAGAACACCTAGGTATTTGAGAGAAAAAAACTAAATACTGTCTATTCAAAAGAGAAACTATAACCCTTTGAAATGTGCTTATGAATTCGAAGCAGTTACTTCCACTATTTCATTGTCACATCAAGAGATTTCTACAAAACTCTTTATCTTAGGTTTGCGAGGTAAACTAGAAAACATCCATGTTTCAGGATTATTTAGCACTGAACAAAACTCAGTGAATTTAACTTAAATGATATCATCCAGGTGATTCAGAGGATTTTGGATCCTTAAATGTTAGGCTTTTATTTTTTTAATGATGTCCCTCTCTTTCCCAAGGGTCAGCTTTCTCCCTCACTGAGACTGTGCAAATCGGCCTACCCACCAGAAGAGACGAACATCTGGGGAGTCATAAACCAAGCCTCCCGGAGCTGGGGTGATTTGGACGTGGTACTATATATCAGTTCCAGGCGTCAGGGAAGACTGATAAAGAAGCACAAAGCTCCTGATGAAGCATGGCCGAGTTGCAAGAGATTGCTGAGATGATAATCGTCAGAACAAACCATAAATTCTGGACTCAGAACTAGGAATGGCCTGTAAACATCAAATAATGGGTGTCTAAATTGAAAATGAAACAATCTATTGGCTGTGATATTTCTTACAGTGTGGCTTAGAGAGCCAGTACCATTAGAGAGAGGCATGATCCCTGCCCGTGTCTGCTGTTAGAAAGCTGAGGGTATTAACTCCTCCTTCCAACCACCTCCTGGAAACAGAACATAATGAACTAGCTAGAAATCGTGGAACATAAAGTACAGATTTAACATTATGCAGCAAGAATTTTCACAGGTAAAAAAAAAAAAAAAAACCCACAGAGAAACATAACTACTGCATTTGACAAAAACACACTAGGGACCACTAAGGAATCAACCCAAAAATGTACGTGAGATACTCTTTCCCACTCACCTATACATTAAAAGCAAAAAAACAAAAAACCTGACTTTCAGGCATCTGATTTTAGGGAGGTGTTAGCCAAATTCAGCGTGAATCTAGATTACACAACTATTTTAAAGACATGGAAATTGTTCGATCCAGGATAATTGCAGGTTCTGTGGGATCACTTGGGAGAAAGCTGTGGCAGTTTGCTCCCACAAAGTTTTACAGCCTTGGAAACCCTATGGGGCGGTTCTACTCTGTCCTGTAGGGTCACTATGAGTTGGAATCGGCTTGATGGCATTTAGTTTTTTTGTTTTGTTTTATAGGGTCACTATGAGTCTGAACCGTCTCGACGGAACGGTCTCGACGGCACCTAACAACAGCAATAGGGTCACTATTAGTCAGAATCAATTCGGTGGCAACTTTTTTATTTTTTGGTTACTGGTGAAGTTGAGGTATGACTTGAAAGGGTATTTTTTAGGCACTTCATTAAATAGTAAGAATGGCGTGTAATAAGCACATTTTTAGTCTAGTGGGATCACTGTAAGTAACATGGTGTTGTAAGTGCATGAAAAAATATTTCCTACCATTTTTTAAGTAAAACATCCTTTTTCCTCCATGTATCTGCTTACTAAACCTCTGTTCTTACGAAAAGAAACTGAAGCCAAGAATTATGGACTGGTGACACCTAAATTCATGAGAATTTACTGTTCTTCCTACTAAACCAATGTAAACATACACTACATTTACCCAAGAACTTGTTTGTTTATAATAAAGTGTGGAAGAACAGAAGATGCTGATTTTTTTTTTTTTTTATGGTGTTGTAGTAAGTGAAATATCTTCATGTTAGTATAGCCTGATATTGTACATGAAGCACTGAAGTGGTAATGCAGGGTGGGAAGAGATATTCAAACTATTTGACAAGCAGGAGCTACTGGTACCAACACAATGGCATGGGCAGGGGGCACTCAGGGACAAGGAGCAGCAGGACAGGAATTATTCACCTATCAGCTGGAAAGTATCTACATACTCAAATAATCAGTAATCAGACAAGGACTAAAAAAAAAAAAAAAAATTTTTTTTTTTTACTGAATATTACCTCTGCAGCTCTCCCTGTACAGTTGCTGCTGGAGAGGGGAAGGAAAAACATGTTAGAATTGATACACAGCACAGCACCACTGGGGACTCTTGTCAAACACGACGCCTCAATTAGGAGGGTCTCTACTGAAAACAATCTTCCCTGTCCTCTCTCATGACTTTACAGGCTGAAAAAGCCCAAGGTAAAAAGGAAGAGCGCTAACAGACAAAAATATTATCTCTGCGTTAACAAGTAAAGCCATGGCCAATATTTTCCAGAATATACGGGCAAGACAAAAGAATCTTAGTAAAGATGTACAAGAATGACTTAATTTATGCATGTGGAACCTGAAGCAAAAGCTTACCAAAATTTACTAGCCGGTTAAGAACAGAGGGGATGTGAGAGTTAGGTATGTAATCTCCCCATGTTGGATGCCAAATCAGTAATCCTGTGGCAATGCCTTTTTAGGTCCCAAAATTCCTACCAAGAAACTGGTCTACAGGGATTTTTAGCTTAAAATAAACTTGTCTAAATGACCTAATTTTTAAGTATCTACTATACAGCAGGAGCAGTGCTATGCTCGGTATATATATTTTGATCTAGTTTAGTAAGGCACTGTCTAAGGTAAACCCAGAAACCCCAGTCTAAGGTGGAATATTATTATTTATATTTTATTGAAGAAAAAAGAGTCAGGTGTAAAGAAGTGTTTTCTTTAGTGGTAGAGTCCATGTTATTTACACCATACTATATACCACAGATTTTCAGTGTGTTTTTAACAGTGTATTTTTTAAATTTTTGCTGTAACATCCTTTGGACTTAAGTTGTTATTTGGATGCTTATTAAATAGGCACATGACATCTGCTCTGTTGAGGTGTCAGTATAGTAATATTTCTGCAATGACATAAAAAACACTTCTATTTATTCCCTGTGTTGGGCTCACATTCCTGACCTTTCTCCCTACTGGAGTTATATCAAGCTTGATTTCTCTCATAAGATATTAGTCACAAATACAGTAATACACTAGCAAATTTGGAATTTTGAGTCACTGAAGATCAAACTATCCCACTCACCTTCTGCTGAGGCTTCCATTTAAGTGCAGGCTACTGCATTTTAACACTAAGCATTTAAGATTGAATTACCTGACCAGATATAATGATGCTGAAAAAACTGACTGAAGCAAAATTAAGCCAGGGTTTAGAATGGCACAGAGGTAACATGGCTGGAGAAACAAAAATATTGTTTTTAAAGTAGTGCTTTCAAACTTTAGAGAAGACCCCACAAAACCCCTAGCAAATACCTCAATTTTTAGCCCTTGAATAACAATCACCTTTTACTTGGACAAATTGGGGAAATGCCATAGATCAAAACCAAGATATTACTGTAAGTCTAAAAGACAGCAGTCTAAAAGACCAAGTGAATACTAATAAGTAATAAATAAATTAATTGCTAAAAAAATAATAATCAGGCAAGCCTTAGATGTATCCAAAAGCACAAAAGCTTCTGGGACCATCAGCCATGTGACAAATTGAAACACTGACCTAGTGATCCCTTCCAGCACAGTGCCAATGCTTCAACTTAGGCCACCCATGTTCCCAGCTCTATAGGCTTTTCATTATTATAATTTTATTATCCTTCATGATTTTGTTTTCTTTTGTACTTATAGCCTTGAAACATATGAACAATAACTATCCTGTGGGTATTGAGCCCGTTGACACAATTTCAAGAAGAAAACAATTGGAGTTAGGGAAGAGTTAGTAAATGTGGTATCTCTACCAGATAGCAAGAGCAAGAAAGCCAATTTGTTGGCCACCCAAGGGTCTCAAGTGATTATGTTTTCTTTCCTTACACTCTGTTTTTCACTCCCAGTTCTTCAGACCTGGCATATTTCTTGAAGCTGGAAAAACAATTGAAATTTATCACTCCAATACCTCTATGGTGGCAAAATGCCTTCAGATAGGAGACGCCTATGTGGTGGTTAAATTACGGTTCCCAGGAGTTTAATCCTGCATTTCCACCACACAAGCAGCCCCACGAAGATACAGTCCACTACCTCAGTGGATTCAGCAATAAAAAGGAACACACTGAAATACTAAAGCCATTGTGCATGGATAAACGGCAAAATAAAGGAAACTTCTTTAAGTGCTTTCCAGTATTTTAACCCAGAACCATTCAATTTCCTCCTTAATAACCTTTTCCTCTAGGTAAAGCTGGGAAAGCACTGTGCCATTGTGACCTTGAATTTGGTTTGAAGTCAGTAACACATATTGACACTGTCAATAGCTGTGTGTGTAATCTTGCTGTTTTTAAAGAGAAAATGTTTGTTATTTTTTTTTAAAGAGGGAAAAATCAAACTAAGGTTAGGGCTTGCTTTTTCTAAAGTTTCTATGATTGTCCTTGCCCTATGTGTCAGGTTATTTATTTCAGCTCAGTTTGAGGAGATGGGAGCAGGGCTGTCCTTGAGTTAATATATTTTCTTTAGTCTACAAATTGAGTTATGCTGAAGGTTAACTTAACAATTACATGCTGGTGTAAAATTTCAAAGTGATTTCATATTTATTACCTCATTTAACACTCCTTTCGATCTTAAAATGTCAATAAAGCAGAAACTAGAAACCTTGCATATTATTATAGATTTATTCAGATAGATACCTAGACTACCTTTGATATATATTGTACCCAAAAATTCTATTAAACCACTCTACACTCTATCTGCTTTTTGCTTAATATGTTTTGTAATTAGCTCAGCAGAAATGTTACCCACTTGCAGGTTGGAGCTTTCAAAAATCGCTTATGTCTCCATTGTCAATGCAGAACTAAAGTTTGGAAGTACTAGTTATCATTTACCTAGCATGTCTGACTCAGTCTCCCTTAAGGTGTAATTAACATACCCGTGAGAACACACGGAAAGCACATGTAAAGTACTCAACACCGTTAATCATTATGGAACTGAATGCCGTGTAAACACCCACTAAAAAAACAAACAAACAAAACCCATTGCTGTCCAGTCAATTGCAACTCATAGCAACCCTATAGGACAGAGTAGAACTGCCCCACAGGATTTCAAGGAGTGGCTGGTGGATTTGGACCACTGACCTTTTGGTTAGCAGCCAAACACTTAACCACTACTCCACCAGGGTTCCAAACACCTACTAGAATAGCTAAAATTAAAAAGACTGACCACACCAAATGTTGGCGAGGACATGAAATAACTCAGAACTCTCTTGCATTGTTGGTGGGAGCGTAAAAAGGTACAACCCCTTGAAAAAAGATTTGGTAATTTCTTGTAAGATTAAATATATGCTTATGACTGGGCAATTCTACTAATTTCCAAGAGAAATTAAAATATATTAAAAGATAATTGTAGAGAAATGTTCTTAGCCACTTCAGTTGTAATAGTACAAAACTAAAAACAATTAAAATGCTCATCAGTAGGAGAATGGATAAATTGATGAGATATTCATTCAAAGGGATAATGACAAGGTTTAAATTATTGATGTCAGCACCAACATGAAGGATCTCAGGATGCTTTGCCGAGGGAAAGAAGTCTTACACCTTTCATTTTTATGAAGTTCTAAATTGAGCAAAACATATCTATGGCAAAAGAAATGTGAGCAGTGGTTGCCTGAGACCTGAGACATCGTTGAATATAAGGTTTGACTGCAAGGGGGCCAAATGAACTTTCTGGTGTCTTGTAAATATCCTGTATCTTGATAGAAATGTGAATTACACAAGAGTATGTATTTTTCAAATCTCTCAAACTGTTAACACTTAAGATCTCTACCTTTAACTACTTGTAAAATATATCTCAGTTAAAAAATGCAATCTTGTCTCATTCATTTGTATATTCTTATTTTTTTTTTCAGAGAGACCAATTAATTAATGCCTTTTGGTTTTGTTCTGACTTTCCATTTAAATCTCTTTTCCTGCCTCTAACTCTCATATTTTACACCACCAACATCAACTAGCTCTAACTCCCCAAACACACATTTGAGCATGCATTCTGTCTGCTTAGAATGTCCTTTCCCTCCTTCTCCACCTACAGAATTCTCATTTATAATTTTTAAGGCTTTGCTTCCTCTCCAAAGCTTTCCCTTATCTCCCAGGCAAGGTTATTATCTCCCACCTCTGTTCATTTCTGCACCTTATATAACATGTATCAGTTCACATTGTGTATTTTATGAATTGACTTGTATGCCTCTCTCACTTTATATAGTCCTTGAGGGTAGGGACTGTAGCTATAGCACCTATACTATAGTAGCAACGAAAACAACATGAACCATTTACTGAACAGATATTATGTACCAGACACTTAACCAGCACCTTGCCTAAATATCTTATTTAATTTTTAGCATAATCCACATTTTATAGACGATCAAATGGAGGCATAGAGAAACTACGCACTTTGCCCACCAATGGTCATAAAGCTAGTGTATTGAATGAAGTTAAACTTTCAATTCAAATCATTCTAATTCCAAAGTTTATGCTTTTAATCTCTAACTAGGATTAATTGCCTCTAAGACCTTCCATGAAAAAATAATAGGCAGTAAATGAATTATAAGCAGTTGCCGTCGAGTCAGTTCTGACTTATGATGACCCCTTGTGTTTCAGAGTAGAACTGTGCTCCACAAGGTTTTCAATGGCTACAATCTTTCAGAAGAAAACTGCCAGGTCTTTCTTCCAAGGTGCCACTGCATAAATTAGAATGCTCGCCTTCTATGCCAGAAACACAATAGGTTTGAGTCCCAGCCAATGCACAGTCACTAGTCATCTGTCAGTGGAGGCTTGCACTGTTACGGCTGTGATATTGAACAAGTGTCAGCAGTGCTTCCAGACTAAGATAGACTAAGAATAAAGGCCTGGGTATCTACTTCTGAAAACCAGCCAACGAAAACCTTATGGATCACAATGGTTTGATCCTGATGTGCATGGAGTCACCATGAGTTAGGGGGCAACTAACAGCAGCTAACCACAACACAATAAATCACGGCTGCAATAAATTTCCTACCCACCTATACCTTATGCCACTCTTGAACAAACTATAACCAGTTGAAATGAAAGATGCCGGATTTTTTTTTTATGCAGGGATATGCTTGCATTGTTTTTCTTCCTCACCTGCTATTCATGACATTTCTGAAGATTGTCAGGCACAGGTGTATTCTTGGACCTCCAACAGACTGTTGATTTTTTTTTTTTTTTAATTAAGTACTGTCTGCTGTAATTGGCTGTGAGTGACAGAGTTCATTTTTTTTTGTTGTTGTTAGATATATTTTAGTAATTCACCCAGAGAAAGAGAAAGAATATTCTACAGGCTCATAAACTGACTTCTAAAATATTGAAACCCTGTTTGACAGCCCAAAAACTCCCATCATAATTGTTTTTCCATCAATGTTTGGTAATTTGGGTTTCTGTATTTTTTTTTAATCTTTGGGGCTTTGACTTTGGCCCTCATATCTCCAGCTGCCCTGGCTCCTCGTTAGTGAGCTCCAGCATCATCCCAGCCTCTCATCTGTCTCCTCGCTCAGTGTCTCTCCTGGCTGAACTCTGTGCCCTGCTCTCCTAATAATGAGACTGAAATATCAGATCCTCAGTCCTCACCCCACATGCCCCTTATTTGCCTTTTTATGTCCATACATACTTTCTGTTCCCTTTTTGTTCTTGGTGTAAACTCTGAGAAGACTAGTGAAAAGATCACTTCTCTCATAAAATATTAGGGGCAGAAAATCATGGCACTGTGTGCCCACCCCCGAAAGAGGTGCTGAATACATTAATTTTTATTGAATGCTTGTAATATAAAATCTATATTCCTCCTCTCAGAAATTCTCAGACCTAAGCCTGCTGCATCGTGGTTGTCATACAAACACAATTTTAAGATATCATATTGCTTTAGAAAAATGTTAGATTGATCTTGTTTGCAGAAAAGAATTAATTCACATTCAGGACTGTGACTGCTTTCCTTAGAAAGGCCTGTTTGCAAGGTTGGCCCTTGACTGTCATCTGAGAACATGAATGGTAAACAGTTTGCCTACACTGATATAAATAAAATATTCCCTAAATCGTAAGGGTTGCTCACAGTGCCAAAACTGTTCCTGCAGAAAATATGATTTATGTTGAATATCTGCTTTCTTTCTGGGGGCCTGAGATTTTGGTATATGCTTGGTGCTTATGTGGCCGGCTCCAATAAAAATCGTGGACTTCTAGGGTCTGGCAAGCTTCCATGGTAGACAACATCTCATAGGTGTTGTCACCATCCACTGCTGGAAGAATTAAGCATGTCATATATGACTCCACTGGGATGGGACTCTTGGAAACTTGAGCCTAGTTTCTTCCAAACTTCTCCCCTCACACCTTTTCCCTTTGCTGATTTTGCTTTGTATCCTTACGTTGTAATAAATCATGACCATGAGGACAATTCTATGCTGAGTCCTGTGAGTCCTTCTAGCAAATCATCAAACCTAGGGGAGGTTTTGGGGACTCCCATCACAGTTACTGTTCAGTTTTATTCTTTAAAAATAAATAAATAAAGTAGAAGACTCAGTTTAATATCTACATTTTTGGAAGACTACATTTAATTATGTGTTAATGGGTTTTCGCCCTTTTTGTTTTTTTTAGTCTCTTTAATAATAATTGTCCTTTTTAATAATATACCCTTCAACTGTATTTTTGGCAACGAAAATGAGTAATAATGATTATTTCAGGAGGAATAAAACACAAGGAAAGACTTTATGAAATGCTTATTTTTATCAGAAAATCCAAGCTACCACTTTTGCATGTTTATCTATAAACTCAAATTGCTAAAAGGTATTGCTAGATCCAGATAACAGTCAGAAAATAACAGTTGTTGTTCTAAAGAGTTAGTTACTTTAAAATGACCATCATCCTCAGCAGGAGGTACTGTTTTTAAGGAATTATAATATTTGTTTAAGAAAAGATGTGTGTGTTCATAACAGGAGCAGTAAGAAGGAATGAAATGTAATTGATACAGTGGGAGCAACTAGAAATAGAAGTATTAACCAAGTCCTGTGATGTAGAGTGCCTAGAAAGTGTTCTCAACTCTCCATTTAATCTTCATTTTCTAATCTGAAGGGATTAGATCTCACTCCTACCATTCGCTAGGGCGATTTAGACTATTTCAGAGTGATAAAATGGAAAATTACATGGAGGAAAAAAAGGTCATTCTAATACAGTATCATGAAATGTTTAACGATGAACTATCAAATAAATAGCTATTTGATTATATGAGGTCTGACTGAGACTGGAGGGACCCCAGAGGTCATGGCCCCCAGGCCCTCTGTTAGCCCAAGACTGGAACCATTCCTAAAGCCGACTCTTCAAACAGGGATTGGACTGGACTATAAGACAGAAAATGATACTGGTGAGGAGTGAGCTTCTTGGTTCAAGTAGACACGTGAGACTATGCGGGCAGCTCCTGTCTGTAGGCGAAATGAGACAAGAAGGCAGAGGGGGACAGGAGCTGGTTGAATGGACATGGGGAATACAGGGTGGAGAGAAGGAGTGTGCTATCTCATTAGGGGTAGAGCAGCTAGGAGAACATAGCAAGGTGTGTATAACTTTTTGTATGAGAGACTGACTTGATTTGTAAACTTTCACTTAAAGCACAATTTAAAAAAAAATTTAAGTAGCTATTTGATTATATAAGTGCTTTGGGGAAATAAAGGAGCAAAAGAGAGAATAAAAAGTTAAAATGCCCAAGTTAGAACGTGACGCAAATAAAAATTGCTAACAACCCAACATTTACTAGATGCTGGATATTCTTCTATATATTAACTCATTAAACTTTGCAACAACCCTAAAAGGCACTTGGTATTGTTACCACCCACATTTAACTGATGAGAAAACTGAGGATCAGAGAGGTAGATAACAGCCATGAGTGGCGGAGCTAAAATTCACACCCAGGCAATCTGCTCCCTAAATCCAAGCTCTTAACCGCTATACGCCATTGTTCACTTAAAGGCAAGACATATTGTAGAAAGGCTTCTTGAAATAATAATAAATAAATTTGGCTTTCTTAATAAATTTGCAGTTTCATGAGGAACTGTAAATGGGTGAAATTAAACTACCTTTTCTTGAAGGAACCAAACACTGTGCCAAGTTGACTTCTACACACAGATATAGCCAACAAAAGGCTAAGGCTTTGCTGAGCCAGGTTCCCTATGAATTTTTCATAGACTTGGAAGTATTTGGTTGAGTCATAACTACTCCGAGTTTATGGATTAAAAAATGCAGGAAACAAAGGCCACTATGTTGATACATGCTAAACCACAGGTATACAAAAGAGAGGTCACTGGAGAAAGTAGGAAATAGGATACAAGGTAACTAAAACGGACAAACCTTTAATCAGTGTAAGCAACGAGAGTAAAAAGAAAGGGCAAAAAATATTCTCAAGAATCCTTTAAAACCATTTTCTGACCTCACAAATCTTTAGGTTGGTACTCATCAGGGATAGGAGCCAAAAGGTTGTACTTGTACTTAGAGGAATAACGTCTAGTTTAATGGAATGATAAGACCAGTAGCCCCCCCCCAAAAAACAAACTTTTTCCTCAATATGATTGGGGATCTCTAATTTTTTTTTTTTTTTTCTGGAAAACACACACACAGATTTTGAGATCCAGACAGGCAGTTATTTTCTTATCTGGGCCTCATTTTCTTCTACTGAGAGTAGCATTAGAATGAAGTTTGGGTTTTCATAAAATATGATATGCTTCCTTGTATTTGTTAGTAAGAGCTAGATAACCTCTTGCATCCATTTTGACTTAGGCTACCAAGAAGCCCACTTATAGAAGATTTCCTTAGTCTAGGTTTTCTACTAATATTATCTCATGGTTCTTGTTTGCTTGACTCTAGCCTTTTTGTGTTTAATTTAGTTATTTTATTGTATTTGGGACTCTCATGATAAGCCATTGCACGTTTTCTAGTGAAGTATATTAAGTATAATAGGTTCATGAAATGCAGTGCCCAGATTGATTAAAAAAAAAGATAGATCTCATCAGAAAAAAATGCAAAATAATACATTGAGAGGTTTTATTGCACAGTAAGTTTGATGGGGTTAAACAGTGCGCTGTGACTGGTAAGAAGTCAGCTCCATTTTACTTAGGCTGCATTCAAAAAACATACGGCACCTACAATAATGAAGGCTATATCCATAGCAAAGTACTCAGTACATACCAGACCAGTTCAGCAACAAATGTTTCCTGAATTTAATCAGCCTCTCCTGTTGTTTAGATCATGCGTGGAATACTGTATTCAGGGAGTAAAACCACACTTTTCAAAGGTTATGCCTGACCATACCAAGTGTTGGCAAGGATGTACAGCAACTGGAACACTCATGCACCGCTGTTGGAAATGTAGAATGGTGCAACCACTATGGCAAATAGTTTGGCAGTTACTTAAAAAGTTAAACATACACCTACCATATGGCACAGGCATTTCACTCCTAGGTATTTACCCAAGATAAATGAACACATGTTGTTGTTGTTAGATGTTATCGCATTGGCTCCAACTCATAGCACTCTTATGTAGGACAGAACAAAATCTTGTTCAGTCCTCTGCCATCTTTGTGAAAACATGTCCATAAAAAGATTTTTACGTGAATGCTCGTAACAGCTTTGTTTGTTAATAGTCAAAAATGAGAAACAACCCAAATGCCGGTTAACAGGCGAATGAATAAATAAATTATGGTATATCAATACAATGGAATACTACTAAGGAATAAAAAGGAACAAACATTGAGGTATGTAACAACATGGATGAATCTATAAATAATTATGCTAAGTGAAAGAAGTCTTATAAAAAATAATTATGTACTGTATGATTTTATTTACATAAAATTCCAGAAAAAGAAAACTAATCTATACTTACAGAAAGCAAGTCAATGGTTGCCTGAGGATGGAGGTGGGAAGAGGAATGGATTACAGAGGGACATAAGGAAACTTTGGGGGGTGCGGAACATGTTTGTTACTTTGATTTCGGTGATGGTTTTGGGGTGTCAAAATTGTATACTCTAAATAAGTGCAGTTTATTGTATGTCAATTTTACCTCAATAAAATCATTTTAAAAAACAAAAGCAAAAAAAAATGGGGGGGGCAGGGTGTAGGGGGTGTCCAGAAAAAAATGGAAGCATCTAGTGGAAAGAAATCTGGATGGTTTCAAAGACAAAAAACTATGAAAATCATTGAGGAAGTAGAGAACATTTAGTCTGGCAAATAGAATTCCCAGCAGATAACAATAGGTAATGTCAAGGGGGCTTTGGTGGGAAATAATTTTATGTTTACAAATAGTCCCAATAGGTAATCATGGCAACATGAATGCGTTGCTTTTACCCCACTGGGGGAGAGAAATTCAAACTTATTCTTATATCAGTTTTTTTCTTCAGTAAGTAGCACTGCCATCTACCCACTTGCTCAGCCTAAATACTTTTTCCCATAACCACATTCAATGTATCAGCAGATTGTATTGGCTCTACCTCCAGAATACCTTCTTAATCCAACTGCTTTTCTCCGTCCCCTCCATTACCATTCACACCCAATCTACAAACATGCATTGTGTATATATAAATTTATTCTAAGCCTGGATTACTGCTATGTTCTGCCACCAAATGGTCTCTCTATGTCCACGCTTGCCCCCTTCCTACAAAGCCCAAACTTCATGAAAGGTGATCTTTAAAAAATATATAAATCAGATTGTATAATGCCTCTGATGGGGACACTCATCCTCTGTCTCATTAAAAAAAATAAAAAAAAATATATATTTTTTTTAATGGGACACTCATCCTCTGTCTCATTAGCCTGTTTTATTTTCTTCGTAGAGCTTAATGCTGTTACTTTATTGATATACTTGATTACTTGTTTATTGACTGACCTCCCAAATAGAATATAAACACTTTAAGAAAAGGAGTTAGGCCGGACATAGTTATTTGAGTATCCCCAGTGTTTAGCATAACTGCTCTATAGGGTTTTCTTGGCTGTAATCTTTATGGAAGAAGATTGTGAGGTCTTTCTTCTGTAGCACTGCTGGGTGGGTTCAAACCACCAGACTTTAGGTTAATAATCTCTAGAGCAAACTGTGTGCTACCCAGGGACCTCTGATACATGGTAGGCCATCAACATTAAAAACCAGCTGCCGGTCATGCACTCTCCACAGACACATTCAAACTCCCTCAGGGACTGAATTGCTGGGCTGAGGGCTATGGTGACCATGATCTTGGGGAACATCTACGTCAATTGGCATAACATAGTATATACAGAAAATGTCCTACATGCTACTTGGGTGAGGAGTATCTGGAGTCTTAAAAGCCTATGAGTGGCCATCTAAGATGCGCCACTGGTCTCACCCCTTTGGGAGGAAGGGAGAATGAAGAAAACTAAAGATACAAGGGAAAGATTAGTCCAGAGGACTAATGGGCCACATCTACTACAACCTTCACCAGACTGAGGCCAGTACAGCTAGATGGTGCCCGGCTACCACCACTGACTTCTCTGACAGAGAGCACAATAGAGGGTCCTGGACAGAGCTAGAGAAAAATGTAGAACAAAATTCTAACTCACAAAAATAAGATCAGACTTACTGGCCTGACAGAGGCTGGAGAAAGCCCGAGAGTATGGCCCCCTTGACACCCTTTTAGCTCAGTAATGAAGTCACTCCTCAGGTTCACCCTTCAGCCAAACGTTAGACAGCCCCATAAAACAAAAAGAGACTAAAGGGGCACAACAGCACAGGGGCAAGGACTAGAAGTCCAGAGGGGATAGGAAAGCTGGTAATATGGAACCCAAGGTCGAGAAGGGAGAGTGTTGACATGTCCTGGGGTTGTTAAACAACAGTGTCATAAAACAATATGTGTACTGTTTAATGAGAAACTTAGTTTGTTCTATAAACCTTCATATAAAGTACAGTTTAAAAACAAAAAACAGTTGCTATTGAGTCAATTCCTACTCATGGTGACCCCAAGTGTGTTAGAGTAAAGCTGTGTTAATTTTTTAGAAGTAGACCTGCCAGACCCTTCTCCCAAGACATACCTAGGTGGAAGCAAACCTCCAATCTTTCAGTTAGCAACCAAGGCCAGTCAATATTACACAGACATATTTTTGGTTAAAACCAAGGCTTATTTTCTAATAAAGTGTTACTCAAACCTAAGTGATATATGGACCACTTTTAAAGGGGAAAAAAATTTCCCACTCACTCCCAGGGCTGACTTAATTCCAGTTCAGTATACTGTTACATAATTATTTACACACATACATTTGGAATAAAGTCTTTGCTTGTAGCTGATATAAAACCATAAACAAAACAAATCCACTGATAAATTCAATCTAAATTTCAAAACTAATTATTTTTTATAAAAGCATGTATCTAAATTGATAGTGGTACTACTTTATTCAAACCAAATTGTCTCCTGCAGCATGAATTTGCTATTGGCTGTTATAGCAGAAGGTTATTAGCATGCGATCACCTCATCTGCACCACCATGTACTATGTGAAGACACTCATCCTTTATTATGGGTTGATAGTGTCCCCCCAAGTGTTATTTTGAAATCCTAATCCCTGGCCCCTTGAATATAACTTTGTTGGGAAATAGTGTATTTGAAGGTGTTATTAAGTTAACATGAGGTCGTATTGCAGTAGGGTGGGCTCTCATCCAATATGAGTGGTACCCTTATAAAAAGAGAAGGGAAACAGAGGCACAGGAGGAAGGTAGCCATGTAAAGACTAAGGTGGAGATGGGAGTGATGAATCTATATGCCAAAAAATGCCAAGGATTGCCAGGAATTATCAGAAGCTAGGAAGAGGCAAGAAAGGATCTTCCTCTACAGCCTTCAGAGAAAGCACGGCCCTGCAAAAGCCTTGATTGGAGACTTCTGACCTCCAGGACTGTAAGACAATAAATTTCTACTGTTTCAAGCCACCCTGTTTGGAATACTTTGTTAGGGTAATCCTAGGAAACCAACACTCCCTCACATCATTTCCTCTACTAAAATGTTCGTAAAACCTTCATTCTTAAAACTCACTGTGACATCATTGGAAAATTCTCAAACATTTATTGTTCCATATGAACTTCAGGATAACTTTACTGAGTTTAAAAAATGCTGTTACTTTGATTGGAATTGCATTAAATTTACGTATTTACTTGGTGAGGAAATATATCTTTATGACATTAGGTCTTCCCATCCAGGAACATGTTATTTATTTCCAGCTACTGAATTTTGTTACCTTGAATGATTTTTAAAATACAGCTTTACATCATTTTTATTACAAGTGTTCCTAGGTATTGTATATTTTTGTTGCTAGTATAAATAAAAAAATTTTTTTCAATGCAAACTTGTTACATTAGCCTGTTTTTCTTATGCCCGGAATCCTCACTAAATTCTCATTTTTGTTCTCCTAAAAGATTTGATTTGTTTAACATTACTAAAAATGCAGAATAAAACTAGATAACTGGGAGCTCCTAAAAATCAAACACCTATACTCATCCAAAGACTTCACCAAAAGAGTAAAAAGACTACCTACAGACTGGGAAAAAGTTTTTAGCTATGACATTTCCGATCAGTGTCTGATCTCTAAAATCTACATGATACTGCAAAAACTCAACTGCAAAAAGACAAATAACCTAATTAAAAAATGGGAAAAAGATATGGATAGACACTTCACTAAAGAAGACATTCAGGTAGCTAACGGATACATGAGGAAATGCTCACGATCATTAGCCATTAGAGAAATGCAAATCAAAACTACAATGAGGTTTCATCTCACTCCAACAAGGCTTGCATGAATCCAAAAAACACAAAATAATAAATGTTGGAGAGGCTGTGGAGAGACTGGAATACTTATACACAGCTGGTGGGAATGTAAAATGGTACAACCACTTTGGAAATCGATTTGGTGCTTCCTTAAAAAGCTAGAAATAGAACTACCATACTATCCAGCAATCCCACTCCTTGGAATATATCCTAGAGAACTAAGAGCCTTTACACGAACAGATATATGCACACCCATGTTTATTGCAGCACTGTTTACAATAGCAAAAAGATGGAAGCAACCAAGGTGCCCATCAATGGATGAATGGATAAATAAATTATGGTATATTCACACAATGGAATACTAGGCATCGATAAAGAACAGTGAGGAATCTGTGAAACATTTCATAACATGGAGGAACCTGGAAGGCATTATGCTGAGTGAAATTAGTTGCAAAAGGTCAAATATTGTATAAGACTGCTATTTTAAGAACTTGAGAAATAGTTTAAACTGAGAAGAAAACATTCTTTTGTGGTTTCGAGAGGGGGGAGGGAGGGAGGGTAGGAGAGGGGTACTCACTAATTAGATAGTAGATAAGAACTACTTTAGGTGAAGGGAAAGATAGTACACAATACAGGGGAGGTCAAGAAGTTTCCTGAATAAACTGAATGCTTTGAAGGTCAGTGTAGCAGGGGCAGGGTTCTGGGGACCATGGTTTCAGGGGACTTCTAAGTACATGGGCATAATAAAATCTATTAAGAAAACATTCTGCATCCCACTTTGAACAGTGGCATCCGGGGTCTTAAATGCTAGCAAGCGGCCATCTAAGTTGCATCAATTGGTCTCAACCCACCTGGATCAAAGGGGAATGAAGAACACCAAGGGCACAAGGTAATTACAAGCCCAAGAGACAGAAAAGGCCACATGAACCAGAGACTACATCATCCTGAGCCCAGAAGAACTAGATGGTGCCTGGCTACAACCGATGACTGCCCTGACAGGGAACACAACAGAAAACCCCTGAGGGAGTAGGAGAACAGTGGGATGCGACCCCAAATTCTCATAAGACCAGACTTAATGGTCTGACTGAGACTGGAAGGACCCCAGTGGTCATGGCCCCCAGACCTTCTGTTGCCCCAGGACAAGAACCATTCCCGAAGCCAACTCTTCAGACATGGATTGGACTGGACAATGGGTTGGAGAGGGATGCTGGTGAGGGGTGAGTTTCTTGGATTAGGTAGACACTTGAGACTATGTTGGCATCTCCTGCCTGGAGGGGAGATGAGAGGGTGGAGGGGGTTAGAAGCTGGCGAAATGGACAAAAAAGAGAGAGTAGAGGGAGAGAGCGGGCTGTCTCATTAGGGGGAGAGTAATTGGGAGTGTGTAGCAAAGTATATATGTTTCTGTGTGAGAGACTGACTTGATTTGTAAACTTTCACTTAAAGCACAATAAAAATTATTAAAAAAAGAAAAATAGTTTAAACAGAGAAGAAAATATTCTTTGATGGTTACGAGACAGAGGAGGGAGGGAGGGTGGGAGGGGGTATTCACTAATTAGATAGTAGGTAAGAACTACTTTAGGTGAAGGGAAAGACAACACACAATACAGGTGAGGTCAGCACAATTGGACTAAACCAAAAGCAAAGAAGTTTCCTGAATAAACTGAATGCTTCAGAGGCCAGCGTAGCAGGGGCAGGGGTTTGGGGACCATGGTTTCAGGGAACATCTAAGTCAGTTGGCATACTAACATCTATTAGGAAAACATTCTGCATTCCATCTTAGAGAGAGGCGTATGGGGTCTTAAACGCTAGCAAGTGGCCATCCAAGATGCATGAATTGGTCTCAACCCACCTGGATCAAAGGAGAAGGAAGAACACCAAGGACACAAGGTGATTACGAGCCCAAGAGACAGAAAGGGCCAACTAAACCAGAGACTACATCAGCCTGAGACCAGAAGAGATAGATTGTGCCCCGCTACAACCGATGACTGCCCTGACAGGGAACACAACAGAAAGCCCCTGAGGGAACAGGAGAGCAGTGGGATGCAGACCCCAAATTCTCATAAAAAGACCAGACTTAATGGTCTGACTGAGACTAGAAGGACCCCGGTGGTCATGGCCCCTAGACCTTCTGTTGTCCCAGGACAGGAATCATTCCCAAAGCCAGCTCATCAGACATGAATTGGACCGGACAATGGGTTGGAGAGGGATACTGGTGAGGAGTGAGCTTCTTGGATCAGGTGGGCACTTGAGACTATGTTGGCATCTCTTCCCTGGAGGGGAGATAAGAGGGTGGAGGGGGTTAGAAGCTGGAGAAATGGACACAAAAAGAGAGAGTGGAGGGAGGGAGTGGGCTGTCTCATTGGGGGAGTGCAATTGGGAGTATGTAGCAAGGTGTTATAAGTTTTTATGTGAGAGACTGACTTGATTTGTAAACTTTCACTTAAAGCATAGTAAAAAAAAAAAGATTTGATTTGTTTAAATTTATGGTTTTGGCATCAAGTCACCCATATATAATGATAATTCATTTCTTCTTTTTTTTTCAATATTTATGCTACTTATTTCATTTATTTTAGTTATTAACTAGAAATGCTGAACAGTGTAAAATAATCATGATACTAGAATGCCTCCCTGATTTGTGACTTATATCACGGGGTTAGTCTTTCGTATTTCTTCACATTATATAACATTTGCTCTAGGCCTTTGGTTAGATAGTCTCTGATATGCTTGGGAAGTTTTTTTCTACTCTTATTTACTTATGTTTTTTACCTAGAATGGGTACTGGTTTTTATCAAATGTTTTTCATGTGTCTGTTTCTACAATCATATGGGTTGTTTTCCTCTATAATTCTCTGTTAATATAAGAAATAATATTGATATATTATTAACTATGAAATATCCTTCCACCCATGGAATATACCCTATTTTAAACAGAGTAGTCAAAATTATAGTTGTAAAACCTATATATAGTATGGATGTGTTCTGGCTTAGCAGCACTTATTGCAAATTCATCAGCATCCCCCCCACCCCCCACCCAGCCACACATCCCCTGCACTCCCTATCTTTCTGGAAGGTAACACTCTCCAGCCAGCCAGAACACTGAAGTCATCTTAGATCACTCTCTTTCTGTTACGCCCTCATCCAATCTGTCACCATGTTCTGTTGATTCTCTTTCTAAACATCTCTCAACTCCAGAATCCCCATCCATTGTCTTATTTCAGGCTCTCAATATCTCTACTACTTTGGCTAGAGAGTTCTAACTGGGTTCGTGGTCTTGCATATTGCCCCCACATCCCCAGAATACCTTCTACATGTCAGCGAGAAATTGAGAACGACTTTGTGCTGCTTAAAATCTTTCACTGTTTCCTCATAAACAAGAAGATGGTTTCCAAGCTCCTTAGAATGGCACATAAGGCACTGCACAACCTGCCTCCTCCTCTCCAGTCTCCACTCCCCTTCCCCTGTGTGTAGCCCATGAATGCTGTTGGGATAGCAAGTATGTTAGCTTTCTTTCTATGTTCATGGTGATCTCAAATACTCTCTCGTTGTTGTACATGCCTTTCTATCTCCCTTGCTAATCAGTCTCCTGCCTCTGCGCTCCTCCCAACACACTGTTCCACAAGGACTTGTGTCCTTCCCTCCAGGAAATCTTTCCTGATTACACTCTCAGAGGATGAGTTACTCTTAGACGTCCTTCCTCTATTTCATCTCTGAGCCCTCAGTATTTGGCACAGCGTATTGCACAATATGAAGATTCACGTAAGGTTGGATGTATACGTTGAAGCTTTAGATGAACATAAAATGAACTTAGCAATACAGATGCTGATTTTCAAGTCAATACTACAGGTCAAAGGACACAATAACGTCCCATTCTACTGTGTTGGTACATGCGGAGTACTGTATTAGAATCAAGACATGTATTCTAAAAGAAATAGTAAAAAATTAGAATGAGTTCAGAGAAGGCAACCGGAATGGTAAGAACCCTGAAAACCAGGGCACCTGACAAAGTTTTGAGATGTTCCAGACCACTGAAGGATTTTCAATACAGCGTTGGGAACTTAGATTGTTTAGAATGGAGAATAGAAATGATAAAGGAGGCAGAATAGATGTCTCTAATATTTAAAGGCCAGTTAAAGGGAAGAAAGGAAATAGAATCACAGATCACAGAATGAAGAGCCAATTTTGATCTCAGGCAAGAGGAATTTAAGCAACTCTCATCCATATGACACAATTCTCAGTAATAAAATAGTCATATTTTTTCAGCTTCTCTCAGTGTTTCTCAAAGCAAAACAAATAAACAAACCCATTGCCGTTGAGTCGATTTCAACTCATAACAACCCTATAGGACAGAGTAGAACTGCCTCACAGGATTTCCAAGGTTTAATCTTTATGGAAGCAGACTGCCACATCTTTTTCCCACAGAGTGGCCGGTGGGTTCAAACTGCTGACCTTTTGGTTAGCGGCTAGATGTTTAACCACTACAGCACCAGGGCTCTTAGTGGTACAGGATGGACATTGTAGAACACTGTAGAACATTTAACAACTCAGGCCTCCATCTATTAAAAGCCACTAATGGCCCCAGGTCTTTGAGACAATCAAAAATACCCTCACTCATTACAAATGTCGTAAATTGAGAACCACTGAGAGTTACACTATGTATTGGGAATGGTGCAAGATAGTTTTAATACTTTCTTAATTCTCTCAATAACCCAGCAAGATAGGCACTGTCAACCCTATGTTAAGATGAGGAAACTGACACTCTGCAGAGAGACCTTCTGAATTGATTGCCTGTTTATATCTCGGTCAGCAAAGCACTTTTAAGATTTCTCTTAGGTTACATGGTCTACTCAGATAACCAGTCACTGAGACTCTGTGTTTGAGTTGCTAAGATGCCTGCTGTTGATACCACTCCCCCACATTTTTGGTGGCCATACCATTCACATTTGAGCTCCTAACTCCTGAGCCAAATTTATTTCCTGTGACAGGATCTAGCTTAATGTTCCAGCCCCTCCAGGCTTGCTCTGTCTCACTGTAGTCAGCCTTATCAAGTACTAATGTTTGAGCAGTCCCTCCTTCCCAAAATAAGTCAAGTAATCTAAGTACGGAGAAATGAAGAGAATTGCCAAAGATCATAATGCAAGTGAAGCTAGAATCAAAACCATGGCACCATGAAAATCAATAGATTGAAGTTAAAAGGAGTCAGAATTTAGTCTGATGCAAGGAAAACGTTTATAGTCCATATACAAACATATCCTAGGAAAATACCTTAATTTTGACTGCTAAATACAGAATGCCTATAGAAAGACAATTACATGATATTCTGCTATGGCAATAATTCCTAATTCACTGGGCAAAAGTAAACCAAACCCACTGCCATCAAGTCAATTCCAACTCATAGCGATCCTAAAGGGTTTCCAAGGCTGTAAATCCCTACGGAAGCAGACTGCCACAACTTTCTCCAGCAGAGCCGCTGGTGGTTTCAAACCACTGACCTTTCAATTAGCAGTCGCTGACTTTAACCACGGCACCACCAGGGTTCCTTAGTAAAAGCAAGTGAGGGGAAATATAACAGTTAAAATTTCATCAACTGGAACAAGACTGAGTTTGAATCCTGACTTGACAATATATTAATTTCATGGCTTTGGAAAGCTCTGATGCCTCAGTTTCCTCATCTGTAAAATGGGATAATAATGGTATCTATTTCATAAGGTGTGAAATAGATAAAAAAATAAAATGCTTAGAATATTTTCTAGACTATTAAAAGTTTTCTATAAATATTAAGCAGTATTATTATGAAAGGGGATGTAGTAATTCCAACTCTACCACTTATTATCTTGAGTATGTTATTTTATTTTTCTAGGTTTGTTTCCTTCTCACTGAAAAATGATTTACACCAGGCAGTCTGGAAATTCTAGCTGTGTAAACGAAAATTAATCTCAAGTTTGTTTTGTTTGTTTCCCAAAACACTTTCACTGGCTCTATCTCACAGATGCATCAAAACAAGGGCATCATTCATTGGTTGCACATTTTCTTTTGATCATTGCATAACCTTTGTTTCCTGTCAATACTTTGTTGAAACTCAAAAGCCCTTATTTTTAGTTGTTCCTTGAATTAATAGGTTCTGTTAACAACTTATGACAATTGTTCCATCGTTCAGTCTTCGTAACTGCCCACCCAAGGAAAATAATGTGCAGACTGGCTATCATAAATTCTGTTTGCTTAATGAGAAGGGGGAAGGATACCATGTTTGCATGTACATGTTCAGAGCTTTAGAATATCCAATGTGCTGATCTTCTAAGAGACCTGATCATGTAATGCCCATGTTTTATGTCTTAATCTAAAACAGCTTTCTCTGTAAAGTCCACATACCAATTGCTGCCATATTATCCCATCAGCAGCCTCTGGGGGATTTTGCCTAATAAAAAATACAAGTGTCTTTTTCTCCTCCTATTCATCATTAATCAAAGCATTGCAGTATCTTATTTAGTAACAACAGGTACTATGCAATTTGTGAAATGATAGGAAATCTATTTTTTAAAAAGTCATGCTTGTCAGTCATCTGAGCTTCCACTAGCGTTAAAACCAAAAACCAAACCCAGTGCCATCGAGTCACTTCTGACTCATAGCGAACCAATAGGACAGAGTAGCACTGCCCCATAGAGTTTCCAAGGAGTGCCTCGTGGATTCAAACTGCCGACCCTTTGGTTAGCAGCCATAGCACTTAACCACTACGCCACCAGGGTTTTCTTCCACTAGTGTTAAAAAAAAAAAATCAGAAACACTGTTTTAATTAACCAGCTCCATGACTTATTCCATTCAGCATGAAGTAATAACTCTGATGAAAGGAATGACTTTTTATGTCCTTAGTTAACAAATTCGATAGATTCCTCTGGAGGATACTGGTCATTCATTCACAAAATTAAGTCTTTATTATATTCTGGGCATTGTACTGGGCATTAGGATTTAAATAAATAACACAGCTCCTGATCTTGAAGGGATCACATTTTGGTATGAAGTTGGAAAGGACAGGATCAAATTGGCCTTAAAGAATGATCATTCTGGGGACATTGTGCGTAAGTGTGTGTGTGTGTGTGTGAAGGAAGAGGAAGAGAGAGAGAAGTAGAGAGGGAGTGAGGGAGAAGGAAAGACAAGAAGAGAAAGAAGGCAAAGACATTCAGCCAAGAAGCTATTTCACAAAATGAAGAAGACTTGAATTAAGGCTGTGACAATGAGACAGAAGTAAGCAATACAGATTGTAGACATACTATGAAATATATTCAATAAGACTGATGACAAATTAGATGGGCAGAAATATCAAGTATGACTTGTAGGTTGCTAGACCAAAAGACTTGGTGGATGATGGTGCATGTGAGAACCTGGAACCCATGAGAAGTATCTGGGCTGGACACAGAAATGTAATAAGCAGCAACAATTTGGGGAAAAGTGGAAGCCGCTGGGGTAGGTGACATCATCTAAGACAAATGTTTAGCAAGTGTTGGCCAGGATATGCAGAAACTGGTAAAGCCACTGTGGAAAACACCCTGGCAGCTCATCAAAATGTTAAACATAAAGTTACCATATGACCCAGCAGTTCTATTTCTAGATACATACACAGGAGAACTGAAAATATATGTCCACATAAAAAAACTTGTATATGAAATGATCATAGCAGCATATTTCATAATAGTAAAAAAATGGAAACAATCCAAATGTCCATCAACTGAAGAATGGAGAAACAAAATATGGTACAGCCATACAATGAAATGTTATTTGGCAAGGAGAAGGAATGAAGTACTGAGTGAGTCATGCTAAATTATGGATCAACCTTGAAAACATTATGCTAACAGAAAGAAATCAGTCACAAAAGGCCACGTATTTTAAAGTTCCATTTATAGAAATGTCCAGAATAGGCTAATCCATAGAGACAGAAAGTAAATTAATGGATGGCAAGGGTTGGATGAAGGAATGAAATTGAATGTTAATAGGTACGGGGTTTCTTTTCTAGTTGATGAAAATAATCTAGAATTAGATAGTGGTAAAGGTTGGACAACTTTGTAAATATACTAAAATCACTGAATTATACACTTCGAAAGGGTGAATTTTATGATATCTGAATTATATCTCAAGCAAAAAAAACAACTTATACTTGCACACAGATACATATATACATCATGGACATTATTAGGTGCTCAATAAATTTTTTTTGAATGAATGAAGCAATTTAAGGAAGAAATACATGTAACACACACATTAAAAAAGAAATTAAAGAAAAAACGAAAGGGGGGAAAAAAGCCATGTTACTTGTAGCTTAGCAGTGAGGTGGTGAGTGGTCTTTAGTTTGGGTTTAAATTTAGTTTAATGTAGTTCAGTGTGATTTTATATTTCAAAATTTTCATTACATTTGTAATCAGAAAATAAAACATGATAAATGTGGCTTAAATCATATGTAACCCTGGCTCCTACTCCTGGGTTATGATCCAAATATAGTTAATTTATAGTATGCAAGAGTGTTCTAGAAGAAACAACTCTTAGGGAAAAAAAATCCAAATATTGGACCACAGCTTCCCTTGATAGATACAAAAATGGTATGTCTTTTCTACAAGGCATTAAATTAGGCTTGGCCTTTGTTCCATGATCATTAACTTTCTAGTCTATATCTAAGCACTTACAAGGTGCTTTTAAACATTAACAGCTTACATGATTCCTTAAAGTTAATTAAGGGCATATCTGAAACTAATTTAATTCTGTGTACACACATACACCATCATACACATACGTAGGTCTGTTTATACACATATTTTCCTGGAGTTGGAAGTGGCAAATCTGTAGATTTTGTTACTATGATATACTTGGAAAAATATAAAATAAATAAGTGCTTGGTACTTTAAAGCAAAAGGAAATATATAGACTACAGGTTAACCAATCTGATAACCCAGAAGCGCATACAAGATGTGGTATACCAAATTACTTCAAATGTATAATGTTTTGCCATTAGTTCCCATATATTTATTGGCATATTCCAATTATAAATATCAGAGTCAGTATAAGAATTTTGACAACAAAGATCAATAGAAAACAAAGCAATAGAATTTAATAGAGTTGATTTGGGAAAAGTGATAAGGAAAAGGAACAAATTGAGGAGTCCAAATATTCAGGAGTTTCCAACAACTGACAATCCATTTGGGATATCAATTTGCAATGATAAAAAATCAAAGAGTATCCATAAGCGTATAGTTTTACTACATAGTAAAGGGCGCTATCCATTTTTGATAGATCTGCTTTCAATTGTAAGCACAAATGGTTCCTGAGTGATTGCCGTTTTAGAGGCTGAAAGGACAACAAGCGTGTTGGCTCTTTGAAGGCTTGTCTTGTGAATTTAATCAGAGTTAATCACTTCTTTTCCCTGATCACTTGATCTAGTGCATACATCTACTATTGTATTTATTATGTCATTGCAGTAGTTTTCATGTCATCTCTTCTAATCAACAGACGCTTCTTCTGGGCAGACATAAGAACTTACTGGCATTTAGTTCTATGTCCACAGCACGTAGCACACAAAACAAACAAAAAAACAAAAAACCTGTTGACATCATGTCAATTCCAATTCATAGTGACCCTATAGGACAGAGTAGAACTGCACCATAGGGTTTCCAAGGAGCTGCTGGTGGATTCCAACTGCCGACCTTTCGATTAGCAGCCAAACTCTTAAACACTGTACCGCCAAGTCCACTTGCACAAGCTGTTGTTGTTAGGTGCCGTAAAGTCGATTCCAACTTGCGGTGAACCTGTGTACAACAGAATAAAACATTGCCTGGTCCTGCACCATTCTCACAATCGTTGCTATGCTTGAGCCCATTGTAGCCACTGTGCCAATCCATCTCATTGAGTGTCTTCGTCTTTTTCACTGACTCTCTATTTTGCCAAGTTCCTTCTCCAGGGACTGGTCCCTCCTCATAACATGTCCAAACTATGTGAAACAAAGTCTCACCATCCTCTTTTCTAAGGAGTATTCTGGCTGTACTTCCTCCAAGACAGATTTCTTCATTCTTCTGGCAGTCCATGGTATATTCAATATTCTCCACCAACACCATAATTCAAAGGCATCAATTCTTCTTCCATCTTCCTTATTCATTGTCCAGCTTTCACACACAAATAAGGAGGTTGAAAACACACTGTGGCTTGGGTCAGGCGTATCTTAGTCCTTAAAGTGACACCTTTGCTTTTCAACACTTCAAAGAAATCTCTTGCATCAGATTTGCCCAATGCAATGCATCATCTGATTTCTGGACTGCTACTTAAATGGGTGTTGACTGTGGATCCAATCAAAACGAAATCCTTGAAAATTTCAATCTTTTCTCCGCTGAACATGAAGCTGCTTATTGGTCCAGTTGTGAGGATTTCTGGTCCATGCTAAAGGCTGCGGTCTTCGATCTTCATCAACAAGTGCTTCAACCCCTTCACTTTCGGCAAGCAAGGTTGTGTCATCTGCATAATGCAGGTTATTACTGAGTCTTCCTCCAGTCTTGATGCCCCATCCTTCTTCATATAGTCCAGCTTCTTGGATGATTTGCTCAGCATACAGATTGAATAAGTACAGTGGGAGGATACAACCTTGATGCACATTTTCCTGACTCTAAACCATACATTATCTCCTTGTTCTGTTCGAATGACTGCTTCTTGGTCTAAGTACAGGTTCCTCAGGAGCACAATTTAGTGTTCTAGAATTCCCATTCTTCCCAATGTTTTCCATAATTTGTTATAATTCACACAGTCTAATGCCTTTGCATAGTCAATAAAACACAGGTAAACATCTTTCTGGTAATCTTTGCTTTCAGCCAGGATCCATATGACATCAGCAACGGCATCCCTTGCTCCATTTCCTTTTCTGAATCCAGCTTGAATTTCTGGCAGTTCCATGTTGATGTACTGTTGTAACCACTTTTGAATGATATTCAGCAAAGTTCTTCTTGTCTGTGACATTAATAATATTGTTCGATAATTTTCACATTCTGTTGGGTCTCCTTTCTTTGGAATGGGTACAAATGCAGATCTCTTCCATTCAGCTGACCTTTCAAATTTCTTGGCATAGATGATTGAGCACTTCCAGTGCTGCATCAGTTTGTTGAAACATCTCAATTGGTATTCTGTCAATTTTGGAAGCCTTGCTTTTCACCAATTCCTTCAGTGCAGCTTGGACCTCTTCCTTCAGTACCATTGGTTCTTAATCATATACTACCTCCTGAAAGTTGAACATCGACCATTTCTTTTTGATACAGTGACTGTGTATTCCTCCCATCTTCTTTTGATGCTTCCTACATCATTTATTACTTTCCTTGTAGAATACTTCAATATTGAAATTCAAGATTTGAATTGTTTCTTCAGTTCTTTCAGCTTGAGAAATGCTGAGGATGTTCTTCCCTTTCGGTTTTCTATCTCCAGCTCTTTGCACATGTAAATTATAATACTTTGTCTTCTCCAGACACCTTTTGAAATCTTCTGTTCAGTACATTTACTTCATCTTTTCTTTCTTTTGCTTTAGCTACTCTATATTTGAGAGCAAGTTTCAGATTCTCTTCTAACATCCATTTTGATCTTTTCTTTCTTTCTGGTCTTTTTAATGACCTCCTGATTTCTTCATGTATGATGTCCTTGATATCATTCCACAACTCATCTGATCTTCGTCAATAGCGTTTGATGTGTCAAATCTATTCTTGAGATGGTCTAAATTCAAATGATATATACTCAAAACCATATTTTGGCTCTTGTGGACTTGTTTCAATTTTCTACAACTTTAACTTGCATAAGAACAACTGATGGTCTGTTCCTCCGTAGTTGGCCCCTGGCCTTATTCTGACTGATGATATTGAGCTTTTCCATTGTCTCTTTCTACAGTTGTAGTTGATTTGATTCCTGTGTACTCCATCTGACGAGGTCCATGTGTGTAGTTGCTGTTTATGTTTTTGAAAAAAAGGTATTTTGATGAAGAAGTTGTTGGTCTTGCAAAATTGTATCATGTGATCTCTGGCGTCATTTCTATAACCAAGGCCACATTTTCCAACTACCAATCCTTCTTTGTTTCCAACTTTAACATTTCAATCGCCAGTAATTATCAATGCACCTTGATTGCATGTTTGATCAATTTTAGACTGCAGAAGTTGCTAAAAACCTTCAATTTCTTCATCTTTGACCTTAGTGGTTGGTGTGTAAATTTGAATAATTGTTGTTTATTAGCTGGTCTTCCTTGTAGGCTATGAATATTATCCTATCACTGACAGCATTGTACTTCAGGATAGATCTTGAAATGTTCTTTTTTATGACAACAAATGTAGTACCACTCCTCTTCAATTTGTCATTCCCAGCATAGTAGACCATATGATTGTCTGATTCAAAATGGCCAACATCAGTCCATTTCAGCTCCCTAACACCTGGGATATCAATCTTCAAGTGTTCTGTTTCATTTTTGATGACTTCAAATTTTGCTAGATTCTTATTTTGTGCATCCCACATTCTGATTATTAATTGATGTTTATAGCTGTTTCTTCTCATTTTGAGTCTTGCCACATCAGCAAATGAAGGTCCCAAAAGTTTGACTCCATCCACATCACTGAGGTCAACTCTACTTGGAGAAGGCAGCTCTGAGGTTGGAAGGCACCTCAGTCATATTCTGAGTGCCTTCCAGTCTGAGGAGCTTATCTTCTGGCACTGTATCAGACAATGATCCTTTGCTATTCATAAGATTTTCACTAGCAATGTTTCAGATGTAGACTGCCAGGTCCTTCTTCCTAGCACATATAATTGCTAAATAAGTGTTGGCTGAAAGAATCAGTGAGTAGACTACTGTGTCTGTAATTCACAATTTGTCCTGCATATTTTATAAAGTACAGTGTTTACATTTTATACATTATGGAATATAAATAATTATAGCTGCCATGTTTTGGCCTGGCATAAGTGGTGATTCCAGGGATAACAAATATTCGACATGAAAATTACCATTTCCTTGTCCCGTGCCCATGGCAGACATCTTTAATCATCCTTAATTTACAACAGAGTTAGAATACACTTTTGGAATTCTACTGATCACAGTGTCCTAGAGGGCTCCTACTGATAAATCAGAGTTGGCACAAGAATTATAACCAACTGCCATTCCTGATTTTCTGAAGACTTTCAGAGGAATCTTTTTTTTTTTTTTTTTGGAAAACCCATCACTTTTAAAGATTTACAAGTATAATTAATGAAACAAACCCATTCTCCTACATATATCATATAAAAAAAAACTTATCATAAGTTCTCTAAAATACAAGATAGCACTTATGTGTCCTAGAATTCTTCTTCTGCAATGCCATTCTAAATGAGGCTCTGGTGATACTTTCTGAAGCCTGTATTTAAACAGTTTCAGTATTAGAGTATTATTAATATTCACTATTTTTGACCATGGGGCCTGTGGGTGGTATAAACCATCAATGTGCTTCGCTGCTAACTAAAAGGTTGGATGTTTAAATGCACTCAGAGGCACCTCAGAAGAATGGCCTGGCAATGTACTTCCAAAAAATAAGCCACTGAAAACCCTATGAATTCTGTTTGAAGTGATGGAAATTATTTAAAATAAGATTATGGAGATGGTTATACATCCATTAAATATGTAAATATTGAATTGTACATTGAATTATAAAATGGGTGAATTATACGTAAATTATACTCAATGGCGTTTCTAAGAAAACAAAACAAAACTCAGACTAAAACCCTGCAGAGCACAGTTCTACTCTGACACACAAGGGCTCACCATGAATCGGAATTGACTTGATGGAAGCTGGGTTTTTTTTTTTTTTTTTAATTTTTAACCATAGGGCATCAGTCCCATTAAAGAAAGTTCCTACTATTACTTGTTATGAGGATAACCCACCCAGTGGCGTCGAGTTGATTCTCACTCATAGAGACCCTATATGAGGATAAAGGGGAAGAAAAGAAATATAAATGCAAGTGGATGAGGGCTCTGGAACTCTCGTCTGCCAGGAGCCCTGCCAGGAAAGAAGCAGCTGCCTTGGCTGCACTGAGCAGTCCCTGCTGATTGATTTATCAAGTAAGGAACCTTTGCATTCCTGTAGGTGTGGGATTATCCTCTTCCTGCTGCTCTGATGCATCTGATCCACAAGCCAGAACAAAGAAAGCTGTGCTCTTTAATTGAGGCCATAACCCACAGAACAAGAAAGGCTCTATGGCAGGCATACTGAGAAGACAACGAAATCACTACTCCCTGCAAAGCCAGGATTTGTGAGTCCTTGCAGGGGCCTGCAACAGCTCTGGTAGTGGCACACTCCCAGGCCTACCTCTCAGGGCCTCCCGCAAATGTAGAATGATGTCTAGGGGTCAGAAAAATCAGTGTATCAACAGCTTGTCCACACACCCTTTGCCAGGGGTAAGAACTGAGTAGTGACTCTGAGGCAATGACAGTTGTAGCTCCAGCTAATTCAAAAGAAAAAAGTTAGCTCCAGCTGGTTCAAAAGTCTAAAACAATTTAAAAAATTCTATTTGCTCATAAACTCCATGGTGGTTACTGAAAGATGAAATCCTGCACGCAAAATTCTTTTGTGGTTACTTTTCTAATTTAAATCCATAGTTTATATGAATTTTCTAAACATCACTTCCTCTCTAAAACTCTGGAGGGAGCCATTCTTCTTCTGCAAGTAGGGTGAATGGCATGTTGTGGTGGAGGAGAGGTGGTCAGAAAGCTGGAAGCTGGAGCATTGAGACTCTGCTCATCAGAATATCTCAGCAGGATACAAGGCGGTGAGGACAATGAAAAACATGGTCCGCTACTATTGGAATCAGAGCTGATACATCTAGTTATTACCTTCTCATGCCAAGTACTAGGAGTAACGGGAATAGCGAGAGCAGCTAATTAATGTTCACTGAGTTGTTTTTTTGTGCCAGACATTGTGCTGGGCACATAAATTTCTTTATTCAATAGACTCTCAAATCCAATTTAGAAAGTAGGTATTGTTATCATCTCCATGGTTCCCTGGGAGTTGTAAATGCTTAAGCTCTCAGCTACTAACCAAAAGGTTGGTGGTTCAAATCCACCCAGGCGCACCTCAGAAAAAAGGCCTGGTGATCTACTTTTGAAAGATTATAGTTCTACTCAGAAGCACATGGGGTCAACCATGAGTTGGAATTGACTCAATAGCAATTTTGTTTGCCATTATTATTATTATCATTATTATTAATATCATTGCCACTTTATGGATCAAAATACCAAAGCTTAGAGAGGCTAAGTGATAAATTCAATGTCACACTTCTAATAACCATAAGGACCAGAATCAAACCCAAGCAACTTAAGTTCAGAGCATGCCCCCACCCTCCAAGGGATAAGAAAGTTGAAAACTCCTGTTTCCTTCAAGTTTCTTAAAAGTCCAAATGAACTAAATTTACTAGCCAACAGATAGGAGGAAAATGTGACTGTTCTTTGTTTTGTCCCTGAAGAAAGAAGAACCTATGGAAATGCCAAGCCCCCTTGTTTCTAGGAAGTAGGCCCCTGGCCACCTCTTAAATGATTAGGGGATGTTGCATTAAAGAAACTTAGTACAGAGCCCTATTCAGGAATACTTTTACTCAACTCTGGGTGTTTCAAATCCTGAGAAGGTTTGAGAACATATGAGAAAATGATACAGTGATCTGGATGGCCATGTCTGCACATTGTCATCCCAGTTGCATCGATCTGTGATATGGCAGCTAGCATCTTGCACTAATCTCAAGGTAAACCATACGATGATTCACATCAAGGATCAGAACACCACTAATCACTTAGCTGTTGGTACTGAGGCTCTAACCACGGTCATGAATGACCCATTTATGGCTACCAAAGGTGTGACGGTCTCAGGCGAATCTCCTGAAGACTGCCATCCAAATCCCTAATGATTTGAATTGGTATTTTATTCTTTCCAGGCTGAAATGATAAATGTAACACCTTAAATGAATAGTAAGGCAACAGAAAACTTCAAAAGAGATTTGAGGAGGATAAGAGGTTTACTCTTCAAAAAAGATTAGAAGGTCTGGAAAATCCCAACATAAAGTTCATGAAGTTCGACTTTTCTTTTTTGATTTGTGGATGGAACTTCCATTCATTATTTCAAAAGCAGATGGTATGAGACAGTTGTTAGATAAATCCAAATTGAAGGGCAGTCTGTAAAATCTAGCACTTCTCAAAATTGTCAAGGTCATCAAAAACAAAAGCCTGAGAAACATTTCACAGTGTAAGGAGCCTAAGGAGACATAGTAACTAAATGAAATGTGATATTCTAAATTGAATCCTGGGACAGAAAACAGACATTAAGTAAAAACTAAGAAAATCCAAATAAGGTCTGGAGTTCGGTTAATACTAACATACCAATGGCATTTCCTTAGTTTTGACAAATGTACCATGACTATGTAAGACGTTAACAATGAAAGTGGTTAAAGGGTATATGGGAGCTCTCTCTAATATTCCTCCAACTTTCTGTAAATCTGAAATTTTCTAAAATAAGTTTATTAAAAATATGTCATACACACACACACAAAATGACATTGCCCTTCTAAATTACCATATATTAAAAACGTATTTATCAGAACTTAAAACAGTGTTTGAAATATAGTTGGCACTCAATAAATATATTTTTGAATGAGTGAATAAGTCATTGAATTGGGTGGTTTTCCTGGGCGGGGGGGGAGGGGAGCCTTGATTAGTCCTTATTACCATAAATCTATGCTCAGCCTCATTTTCAAGATCCCTCACAAGCTAAGCAAACTCTGTGTCCTACAGATCATCAGTAGAAGAGCTCTGTTCCAGTCAAAGAGGTCTTCACACTCTCCCAGGATTGTGAAGCCCTCATTCCTGGTTTAGTTTTGTCACCCCCTTGCCTCAAAGCTGAAACACCATCCAGACTCCTCTTTGTCTATTCCAGGCTGAAACCAAGCTCCCTGGAGCCCTCGTGGTGTAGTGGTTAAGAGCTTGGCTGGGAACCGAAAGGTCTGCAGTTCAAATCCACTAGCCACTCCTTGGAAACCATATAGGGCAGTTCTACTCTGTCCTATAGGGTTGCTATGAGTTAGAAGGCAATGGATTTGTTTGTTTTTTAATGCTCTTTTACTTGGAGAAAATGGCATGAACTGTATGCCTATACTGCATCAGCTCAATTATGATTTTATAAGAACTACCTCCTGACTGCAGATTCCTCACTGACCACACGTGTGGCATGGATTTGTGCTCTGGAGTAACTGGTACATAAGAGGCTTCAACCTCAGAACGAAGATGGCACAGGATCCATCTGCAGTCTTCTTCCTGGGGCTCAGGCTCTTTGGCAGGCTTTCTGTTAGGCCTATCTCCCAACCCTTAATGCCCTGTGTTCTCCTTCACTGCTGACTCATGTCCTTTTGCAATTTTTGTTCTTTTTTTTTTTAATCTGTCCTGCTGGCTGTAGGGATGCTTCATTAAACAGGAAATCAGCTTCATCTTCTTGCCTTCTTGCCTCAAACTCATCTACCATATTCAACTGGATTAGTCATTAATTTACTTTTTCTCTTGCCCTCCAGAATTCATCCACCCAAACCATTAATAATGATACAATTTTTGCAATTTCATTGCAAATAAAATCTTCACTCCTTCATTGTGATCTTCCTTTTATTCCTTATGATTAGCAAGATTATCCTGTTACATAATAGAGCAGAAAGAGCTTTATAATTGGAGGCTGAAGGCCTCTCAGAGTACTGGTTCTGTCATGAACTATATTATCTATAATAACTTGCTAAATCTCCCAAGGTCTGTTGCCAGAGTCGATTCCAACTCATAGTAACTCTATAGGACAGAGTAGAACTGTCCCATAGGGTTTCCAAGGTTGTAATTTTTATGGAAGCAGATTGCCACATCTTTCTCCCATAGAGCAGCTTGTGGGTTCAAGCCACTGACCTTTCAGTTAGCAGCCAAGTACTTTAACCACTATACTACCAGGGCTCCTTTCACAATGTCCAGTTTCCTCATATTTCAAACGCCATCAAGACAGTTAAATGAAATAATCCAGATAAAATAGTTTACAAACTATAAAATGCTATACAAATGCAAGAAACCACAAATAGGTAAGGTGTATTTATTATTGACGCAGCTTTATTTCTTTGCACTCTTTGAAAAATTAAGTAAAACATTCCATTTCTGGAACTAAAAGTTATCGAACCTTTCTGAAAGCTTCATAGTAGTTTGGCAAATAGAAAACTAGAGGCAAAAATTGCCTGTCTGAATGCTAGAGCTTTATGTCGGAAATGAAGCTGAGAAGATATAAAACAGAGGCTCTCTTCAAAATGGAGAAGTGGATAAAATTGAGGTATAATCAAAATGTTTGAAGACTGTCATCCCAGTAAGAATAATGCCACACTTAAGAGCCATGTGTTCAACATCTGCAAACCAAAAGCAAATGAAAAATTCTATTAGCTTGTACCAGAAATGTGAATACTCAGCCGAAACTAAAACTATTGTGGGGGGTATAATTCAAAGTAATATCAGGATGGAAATGATGAGTGAGGAGAAAAGGTAAAAATTATTACATAAACACAATTTATTTTGGAAAAGCATATGAGCACATCCAAGGCAGCAAAATCTAAACTTTCTCTTGGTAACTGAAGAGCAGAGTCAGCATAAGGTTTTAGAAGAAAATCAGAAACCATACTAAACCAAAACACTCTCATCTGTGAAACCTTTCCTGATTTCCCCAGGTCAACTTAGGCATTTTATCTTTTATGTTCCAATTGTCTCTTGGGCTTACCTCTGTTGTAACTATTATCACAACGTATCATAACCTTCTGCTTTTGTGGCTGTTGCCCCTAGACTGCCCTTTTCGAAAGGCAGAAATCATGTCTTTTTTAATTTGGGTCCCCAGTGCCAGGAGGGTTGCCTGACACATGATGATCAATCAAGTGTTGTTAAATGATGAAGAAACTACACCTGGAAGTGACATGTCTGATACTGAATTTTAGTTTCTTCTCAGGACAGCAAGTAAGATAACCTCATTTTAACATATTTAAATGTTGGTGCATGGCATATGGAAAGAGCTTTATTATTTTATTGAAAACTAAATATACAGTCCTACTCTAGAGAGATTTTTAGGGACTTATTCAGGGGCATGGTCTGGGTAACATAACTCACATGCTTGATTTCTGAAGCTGGTGAAACCCATATCACACAGTCAACCCCCATATATGTCAGACAGGGCTACCACAGAAGGTTGACAGGGTGGGTGCTGCACAGCTTTATGGGGGTGCCATTCAATAGAGTTTATGTGAAGTCGTGTAATACAATATGCATAACCCACATGGTGATATTGATGTCATGTAGCTCATCGATGATGAAATCAGATGTTGAAATAGATCTATTCTGCAGCCAAAATCTATATCCATATTCCCTCAAAAATCTCCTAAATGTGTGCCTTTATTTAAACAATATAAGGTGGATATCCTTGGGCCGTTCTATTCCAATGACTAAGGAAAATGACTCTGGCTCAATATTTTGTAAATTCCCATCATGGAACTGAGTTCTGTGGACTATTAATAGATATTCCAGAAAAATGAATGAGGGAAACACAAGAACAAAGTTAAACTTGTTTCTTACCTATAGGATATCTCAGAATCTCTAGTATGCTAATGTGTTAATCTAGAATTAGGTGATAGTACAGTGTTTCTTGAATTTTATTGCCAAATCCTTTTTCAAGAAATATTTTGCACGTATAGTGATCTCAAGGACCATACTTGAGAAAACACTGCCCTAGAGCATGGTATTTGTCCTTATTTTTAACCAATTCTCCACCTACTTACCAGAAGCTATGAGGGTGAGAATAAGAATCTGTATTTTAATAATTTCCAGAGGATTCTTATGTGGCCAAATTGGCACCAGTCAGTGGACCCATGTTTGGGAACCACTATATTCTACAGCCAAATTTCTCATTACTAAGGATTTCTATTCTCAGGAGTTAAATTTCTATGGCTCGTCTTTCATAGACCCCAAGGTCTCTCGTGTCTATAAGCAAATGTGCAAAATAGAAAGACAGCATGATTTTTAGTCCCAGATTTACTATCTCATAGGTTCAGATTTCTGATACTGTTAGCAAAGGCTTTTTACTTGTTGAACCAAGAATTTCAATATGCATACCAACAGGGATTAAAACAGTATTAATATGTTCAAAATTCAAAAACATCTGGCAGCTTTTTCTCCCTTGAGTTCTCTCCCATGGGCATTCACCGACTCATGAAAGATTAGAATTGAAAGGGGTGACTGGAGAGGTTAAGTTATTTACCCATAGTCAAAGAGCTCATTAGTGGTGAAACTGGGACTTAAATTCTGAGTCCTGACTCTTGTTCTGGTGTACTTTCTTCTACTTAAATTACAGCATATAGAAATCTATTCTGAACCCTCAACCCCTCACAGCTACTAATCTATTCCTTTGTGTCTTCAAATTGGGAATAGTGGTGAAGAAGAAAGAAAGTTTGTTGCTGCTGCTGCTATTATTTATAATAAGAGCCCTGACCACCATTCCCTGAAAATGAAATAAAGAAGAACTCCAAAGCTATGCTTAGATCAGTCACTTGAGTACTCCCCTTGTCTAATGCATCATGATCATCATCTCTTTCTTGGATTATAACAATAACCTTATAATCAATCTTGTGTCCCTCCAAACCACTTTTTTACCCTGCAGAAAAACTGATCTTTTTAAAATTATAAAACTGACCACATTATTTTCTTTCTTTAAACCGTCTAGTGACTCCCTCATTGCTCTTTGGATTCATGACCCAAATGAACCTTTGTAAGGCTTTGCCCCCTCCAATTTCATCTCTAGCCAATTTTCCCCTGTGTATCAGGCTTCATCCATGTCGTTGTTAAGTGCCATTGAATGGATTTTGACTCGTAGCAACCCCATGTGACAGAATAGAACTGCCCCATAAGGTTTTCCTGGCTATAATCTTTAAGGAATCAGATTGACAGATCTTTCTCCCACGAAGCTGCTGGGTAGGTTCAAATCACCAACCTTTTGATTAGCAGCTGAGGGCTTAACCATTTATATTACCAGAGCTCCTTGCTTCAGCTATATTGACTTTCTTTTTGTTTCTTTATCGTGTTATGATTTTTTCCATCTCGATGACTTACTATAGGCTTTTCCTTGCCCCTAGAACTTTTCTGACACCCAAGCCAAGCCCAGCCCCTTTAGCCAGCTATCTCTTAATCAACCATCAGCTCTTAGATTTGAAATTTCTTCTGGGATATCTTCACTGACCTTCGTTACTGATCTGGCTTCCCTACCACTCTGCCCTTAAATTCTTCAATAATTCTTCTCCTAGACTGTAACATCATGAAGGCAAATACGTTATTAGCCAATAAATCCTGAGTCTGCCTAACACACAGTGGTGATTCAATAAATATGTGTGGACAAAAGAAATAAAAAGTAAAAGAAAAGGGGGAAAGGAGGGTGAGTGGGATGGAGAAAGGGAAATAAGGAGAGAGACAAAAACTATAATGAAGAGGAAAGAAGAAAGCTATCTTTCCTAACACAACATTCTTAATATGGTGAATTCCCTTTTGCCTGGCATGACTAGGAAAGAGATATTTTGATTAATGTCCATTGATTAAATTAATTATGATGCAGTTTAAAATCTCAACTACTAATAAGGGGGAGAAGGCAAATACAGATAGAGCAACACAAGAAACTCCATTATATGGCATATAGTACAAATGCTATATCAAACATGTAATATAATGAGTAAAATTTACCAGGGGCATTAAAACATTGAACAACATACCTATGCACTCAATCATTGCTCCTGAAAAACCCAGCACATTTCAAAACCCAGAAAGAGGCACTGCAAACCACTAAGTCATGTACCATTCAGTTAAGCTTATATTATAGAAATGATATTCCTCTAGGTTTAGGTTAGGGAGGAGTTTAACACCGATTCTTTTTGGTGTTTGAAGCAGAAATGATTCCATAGTTTTGATGATAAATTGTTCTTCCTACAAAGAGAGGACCCTGAATATGTCCATAAGCAACAGACAGGACTTTAATTTTGAAAGTCTCATGTCAGACATCTAAGACCATACACTGCAAAAGCACGTACAGCTCAATTTATCTGTCTTAGAAGGAAAGTGAGCCAGCTGGACCCTGCTGGGATTTGTACCTGAAACTTGCAGGAAAATTCAAAGTTACCAGAAAAGTTCTTAAGGCTTACCAGTTAAGCAAAATAACTTGAAAAATATATTATCTTAGTGGAGGCCATTGGCTTAGCCAAAAAGTTTCAGTCAAAACCCACAATCACTGGGAAAATAAGTACATACATATATATTCAGATTTTAGGTTTCCATTTTTCAGTAATTGACATATTCTTTCTAAAAAAAAAAAAAAAATTATGACCCAACTCAGAGTCACAGATTCTTACGGCTGAAAGCAATCTTATAAACAATTTAGTCCAAATTTGTCATTTTATAGCAGGTATTGGAACTGGTTCGTTCTGATTCAAACCCCTGCTGAGAATTTGCATTTCTAACAAGTTCCCAGGTGACGCTAATGCTGCCGGTTAGGGACCAATTCTGAGAACCCCTAGTGGAGCCGTGGCTCTCAAAATTTATTATACGTAACAAACCTGGGAATCTTGTTCAACTGGAGGTTCAGATTCAATATATCTGGGGTGGAAATGCAAATTCTCAGCAGGGGTCGAACCGGAAGGAACTGGTTCGAAGCCCTGTTTTATAGTTTAGAGCAACTGAAGCCAAGAGACACTAAATGACCTGAGCAAGGTCACATCACGAGACACTGGCACAGTGAGGACTAGAACCCTAAGAACTTTAATCCCCTGACTCAGAAGCTAGACTTCTGTATACCAGATCACTCTAGCAGGTAGCCAATTTTTTTTTTTTTTCAAAGCAAATTCATCACATTCTATTTAAGCTTGTAGCCATCTAAAACCCCCAGATGGTTTCATATCAACTGCCTCCAAGGCAGATCACCCCCATGCTGAATTTGTGCAATAGATTATTTTTACTCTAAATGAAGAGCTTTATTTATACCCATGTTATATTTTATCTTCGTGCTTTTAGATCATTGCTCCTGTCTTTGAGATCAATTTGAATTTTGGATCTGTCATTCATGATATCAGCTACCCCTCCCAGGTCGGAATCAGCTATGAGTGTGAAGAACTTGACTTCTATGTCTTCATTCAGGTCACTATGAAAACACCGGACAGGGAGGGCAGTACTGCAGCTAGCCAGTCTGCCTGCAGGCTTGATACATGAATCAAGACCAACCGAATGTGGCTGTTCAGTTGGCACTGACTCCACCAAAAGATTCTTCCAATCAACCCACATTTTTCTATCCTGTTTTTAATGCTAAAATAAGCACAGTTTCATAGTCTACATATAAAGCCTTATAGAATATGCTTTTTTGAAAAAAAAATACTGCATTTCTAGCAGGTATTATAGTTGATGAAGTACGTCTGTATATATATTATTTCACCTGCAAGTCAGAGAAGGTAAACAAGTCTTAGTAGTTCTCTTCTGCAAATCAGGAAACAAGAGTTTCGGAGAGGTTAACTGGCTTAACCAGTATCAGCAAGCTAAGAAGTACTGAGGGAGTGTGACCCCAGACACTTGTTGCAGCACGCTTTACGCTATTTTTTTTTTTTTCTGGATAGCATAGGTAATTGTCAAATGTATGATTCAGATGAATTTCAAGGCACTATACTTTTTTTTTTTATACTACAAAATCTCTATTGTTGGATATAGCCAATTTTCTGAACACCATGAGAGTCCACAGGGACAGAAATATCTTCTACAAGTCTCCTATGTGTCTCCTCAAGAAGTACTTGTAGGATTTCACAAAACCCATTTCAAAAATTTACCATACACACACACACACAAGCTTGGTATTCGTTAATTTAAATACCCAGGATAGCCCACCCATCCTTCCTTCTGTCCCAGTAAATGGATCTTTATAGTCAAGAAAAATGTCCTAGTTGTCATGCCAAAAAGTTATTAGGGAGGTACCTTACCAAAGATCAACCACAGGATACACACTGCTCCCCCAATTCTCTTGCTCTTTAAACTACACATATAATCAACCCCCTGGTGTCTTCCTAGTTTCCAAGCGGAGAATGTCAACCAAAGTTCAATGAGCTGCAGCTAATTTCTGATTTTTTCCTACTTCCTTAAGTCCAGTTAATAGCCACATCTTATACCTACTCTCAGATAATTGCATCTCATGTTCAACTCAGCCAATAAGTATATTATCAGATGCCATTTTGTATGTCAGTCTCAAGAAATCTATAAATGTCCCACACATACATACATACGTGTATGTGCACGCACACAAACACACACATACACCCGAAACTAAACCCACTGCCATTGAGTCGATTCCAACTCATAGCAACCCTATAGGACAAGGTAGAACTGCCCCATAGGGTTTTCAAGGCTGTAAATCTTTACAGAAGCAGACTGCCACATCTTTCTCCTGTGGAGCAGCTGGTGTTTGACTTTTTGGTTAAAACATGAACACTTAACCACTGTGCCACCAGGGCTCCTTGTATGCACACGCACACACACATACAGAGGCAGATGTTAAACCTTAAAAGTCTACTGTGTGCTGTGACCATGCTGAGTTTTATAAGGGACAATTATAATAACGCTTCTCAGCTATATAGAAATTTTGTTTACTAAACACTTTCATAGGTGTCATTGGGATTCCTCACACTAGTTAACTGAGATCAACAGTACAGATACCATTATTTTCACTTCATAGATGAGGACAGTGAGGCTCAGCAAATTAAGTAACTTGCCCAATGTCACACAAGTGGTCGAGATAGGTCTTAAACTAAAGTCCTCTTACTCAAGTTTGGTGGGTAGCATAAGTTATTCGAAGATGTGAGTTAAAAAATAAAGTCAGATAACAACACAGACGACACATATTCAAATGCTACATTCTGAGAGTTCAGGAAAAGGGATATCAGTATCCCACTTGAACTCAACAATAAGGCGTGCAAGGCCTCCTGGAGCCCTAAGACAATCTTTTAAGTATTTCACCCTAGACCGTAGTTCAAACCAGTAAACACTTCAACTGTGCATTTTGTGCACTGGAAAGAGCTCCTATTCTGTTGAAGAGAGTAAAATCAGAAAAGGAAGAAACTCAGGTGGGTGAAGTTATTCTCTTCAAAATAAATAAATAAGTTCTGTAAAGGAGGAGCAGGAAGACACCCTGTTCAGCCTAGTGAGTGAGCGGGATGGCAGCAAAAGGCGTGAATCATAGGCCACAAACACTGCCAATGAGGAAGCAACTGAATTCCATCTGACACAATAGCAAAGTGCCAAGGCTGTAAGAACTTAGTAGGAGAATGAAGAAAAATGACAAAGTGCATTATGACTCTGAATAATATCTTGACAGGAAATGGAGCACTCAGCAGGCTCCCGCGCATTAAAAATCATGCCCCATATGACGTGGGCTGCACCCGCTCTAAGGAGAAATCACAGCCAAGCTAAATGTAGAACACGGACAACAAAAAGCTGAGGAGCAGAAATGCATGCCAAAATAGATAACTCAAAAGATGTACCAGAGCAATGGTTCCCAAATGGTGGTCCCTAGACCAGCAGCAATATAATATCACCTGGGAACTTAGAAATGCAAATGATTAGGCCCAACCCAAACCTCCCAAATCAGAAAGTCTGGAGGTGGGACTCAGCAATCTGTGTTTTAATGAGCCAACCATGTGATTCTGATTCTTAATCCAGAATATGGTAGTCTAGTTACCATATTTACCAACATCACTTGCTTCTAGGCAGTGCTTTCAGTTGAAGAATATGAGCATTTGATGGTGAGTGGTGTGGTTCCATCTTCTATGAACCCTGGAAATGACATAGCTTTGATACATTCCTGCCACCCTTTGTGGGTGCTATAAATAGCAGTCCCATTTAGCACGTACATCTGAAGGCTTGATAAGAGCAATTGGACAAGTATAAGATAATCAATCATTCCATTATAGTCAGCATACAGTTAATTAAACATAGTTTATTCTTTTTCAGTGAATTAGCCCTTAGAGCAGTGGTTCCCACACTTCAGCACTCATCAGGTTCACCAGCGGAGGGGTCTTATTAACACAGTGATTGCTGAACTACCTCCCCAGAGTTTCTGATCCATACATTAGGGGTGAGGCCAGTAATTTGCATTTCTAACAAGCTCCCAGGTAATGCTGATGCTGCTGGTTCAGAGAACACACTTTGGAAACCCTTGCAGTAGAGAACAAAATCAGTGTTTTAAGTACATTGATCCAATGGCGTGTTGATAAGTATAAAACAATGGCTCTCCAGGGAAATAGAAAAAAGCAATGGTTTATAGCACTTGCCAATTTCCTCATGTAAATACTCTAAACATGGCCAATATCAAGCAACCAACATGATATCAGTAAGCTCAGAGTTAGGGAACAGACACACACAGTCTACTTTCACAAGCCAGCTCCACCACACCACTTTGGTACCTTGTATTTCTCTGGCCTTGATGTGTGCCAAATCTTCAGCACTGTGCTGAAAAAATTCCACAGTTCCCAAAAGGAAGGAATTTGCTGGGTCAAACTGATGTTCCATGGTAATTCAACTTCCTTCCTTGGTGAGTCATTGACTGTCTATCAGGAGAGTCATGTGAAGATCCTTTCCTCACGTCAAAACTTGCAATAAATTTCTCCAAATGGAAGTGCATCATCTTAGTATTCTACACTGAGAATTTTATTTGGGAATAAGCTTGGCAATAAACTGTCCACTAGAAGATGAGGATTGCTTAAAATTAAATGGGAAAATATAAAAGCCGTATTACCAAGCAAGTCCTGCAGTGAGACTTCTAAAGTAAAATATAGTTGATACTATGTAAGGAAGAATTCAAATATCAAATGTGGTCAAAACACTATGAGGCACATAGCAAATAACCCAGTTCCTTTTAATACCGAATGAATGCTCCTAGAGTAAGAACACTTAGAAACCTTAAATAACATCGAATATTAAAAAAAAAAAAAAAGATAAAAGAAAATGGAACATAGTCCTCTTTCCTTTTCTTTTTCCACATACATTCTAGAAAAATTCTTTGTTGCCACTGTGAAATCATGACATCCTCCCCACTCCCACATAATCACTTTTAATGCAATTAATGATCTCCCAACTGACCAATCCTCCAGTTAGCTCAGTAATCCTGGTTAGTATCAGGACTGGAAAGATGAAATCTGCCCCTAGGTCTCACTTTACTTGGAAGGTACAAGATAGTCCTGACCCACATGTAGGGAAAACAGGGATCAGCAAAACATGGGCCTTAAAAAGATTCCTTTTCTTCAAATCTACCTATCAACAGATTCTCCTGACCTTAAGATCCAGCCAAAGTTATTTGCAAATAGGTAACTTCTGGAAGTATTCCTGTTATGGTTAACCATCAAAGGCATTTTGGATAAGGGCAAAATGGCACCCAATTGAGAAAACAATTCTCTCTACATACCAATAAAAATATTTTCCTCAAGTATAGAGGATAAAGATAACTGGTCCATACATCACTTCCCAACCCCAGGCTTCCCAACCTTTCAGCCACCCCTTTCACCAAGTCACCATTAGCAAGCAGGGACTCCCCCCCTGCCTGAACAGCTTAACCTACATAGAGAGTTCACCTGGAGTCATTCAGCAGAGCTCTGTAATTCCACACTTAAAAAATGTCTCTTGTTGTTGGACCACAGCCAGAACAAAATTAAAGCATTTCCTATTCAGTTTTGCCACTGCAAAAATTCATTCACTTAAAGCTTGATGACAATGAGTTGATTCAATTGCCATTCAAGAAGAAGCAATTTTGTAAAATGTGTTTCCTGTCAGCAGCCTACACTAAGCTTTCATTCTCTCTGTTTCTCTTTTTTACCCAACGACTTAGAGAAAACTGTACCCTGAGAACTTCACTCTTTAGGTTGGCCCATTGAGGAGGACTGATCTGTTGGATTCTAATCTACAACTTTACATATCCCTGAGTTTTTGAGGATGGGCACAATCTGCAAGGTCTATAAGCCTCCTTGACTCTCACTTTTCACTTGTCCATGGCTATGCTTACAGATTCTTCCTTTACTCATAGCTTTTAAACCCACATGGCTTATTTCTTTCTCTCCTTTCATACCCAAATGCCAATGCAAGTTCAACTCTGGTGGGTCGTCTTCAACATTCTCCTCCTCCATCAACCAATGCATCAATAAAGGCAATAATACATTTTTCAAAAGGAAACTAGAGCAAATAACACTTAGTTTTATTTTAATATAGAGATTCTAGGAGGAAACTCAAAAGTTGTGATATCTTTTGTAATGCTTGACTTAGAAAAGCACCAAGCATGCCAAGAACCATGCACCAGAGAGACTGAGCCCATTAAGCACTTACAGAACACTCAGAACAATAGATATTATAGAGGTCCATGTTTCCCAAATGCAGAACATAATGAGATGATGTTAAGTGATTCGTGCATAAGCATTTTTTGCTCCAATAATTATGTATTTAAAACCTACATCTCATGAATAAATGTTATCTATTATTAGTACTACTGTTATTATAATCATGTTTCCTCGTCTTCTAGGAGCTAATTCTTTAAGAAAACTACTAACCTTCAGATGGCAAATAGGTTTCAACAGGCAAGAGGATTCTTAAGGATAGCGAATCCCTTGAAGGCTATGATGGGGTAAATGTTGAAGCCATTTTTAAATTTGGCAGGAAAAATGCCTTCATCAATTTAAGATATCTGGTTTGGGCAACACATCTTTATGTATTTTCCTCTCCAGTACAAGACTCTAAGGTTTTCTAGGAGAATAAGTGTGTGTGTGTGTGTGTGTGTGTGTGTGTGTGTGTGTGTGTGTGTGCATGCGCTCGTGTGTTCTAAGCTGCTGTATTAGCAATCTTTGCTGTATAGAGTCTACTTGGTAAATTTTTTCATGAATTGAATGAATTGATGTAGAAACACTAAAACGTAGCTGAATGAGCAGTGAACAAAATTCGAGCTCTGTGTTCTAGGTCCAGCTGGTAAAACCACATATTCTGTACCTTTGGACAAATCACTGAACTATCCCGATGTTTATAGGAGGTTGGGTAAGATTATCCTTGAGTCCTTTTGCAGTTCCCAAATCTACCATTTTATGGTTCCTTCCTTTTTATTTGAAGAAGACATTTGTAACCTATGTTATCAATATATGTCAATACACTCATTTTTCAAAAATAGAATCTAGAGTAAGCACCGACAGAACAGAGAAGCTTGATGTTTAGGACAGTTAAAAGTTGTGAAAGTACTGAATAGAATGGACTGGGATAATGCCATAGGGCCACACAGGTTTTAAATGAGAAGCTGAACCTTGATTTGCTTTTCAGAGCTGAGCCTTTCAAACATGACCCACTTCATTCTGTGACATTGGTCTATGGCCACTACTGATCACCTGCTTGCTGATGTTTGACCTGTGAGCTTATCTAACTGGTTGGGAAGTGAAGGCTGGGATACCTGTCACAAATGCTCCTGGAGAAAGGAGATAATAATCTAGAAGCAGAATAAAAAGAAGGTAAAAGAAGTCACTAAGTTTGCAAAAAAAAAATTCCAGTTCTCAACAGACATATGACATGAATGAGTATTTTACAGAGAAGTCATAACAACATACAAACTTACTGACCATGTAAGCCAATGAAATGCAATCTAATAAACGCCTTATCAAAGCAAAAAGACACAAAAATCGCATAACAATAAAATTTTTCATCCATTCTGGCTATCTAGGCTAGAATCCAAAATAATACTTAATATCCCATAAAAGCGTACACAGACAACTGTTCTATGATATTCATACAGCAAGAAATATGAAATGTGATAGCACTTAGGGTGACTCTTCAGATGCCAATCTTCTAGTTTCCTCAAAAGTCTCAAAAAAAGAACATTCGTTAAAGCTCTAACTGGAAAAGCAAAATGAAGAGACATATGGGCAGAGAAAAAGAAAAAAATACAACAGGCAGATATCTTCCACATATGACTACAAAAGATTTCTTGTCTTAAAATTCTGTTAGCTTTATTCTTCCGTGACAATCTCCTGGACTTTTTAATACATCAGTCCTGACCATGGATCTAGAACTATACCCTTCATAATTATCTGAAAAATTCAACTGTTTGAAATGTCTCATATTTGGTGATAGATATTCACCTATTAACTGACCAGCTCTATAATGAAAGCCGTCAAGCCACTTGAATTAGAAAGTTTTCATACTGCTTCAAAAACTAACACCTAACCAGAGCCCTGGTGGTGCAGTGGTTAAGAGCCCACTAGCTACCCTTGGAAACCCTATGGGGCAATTCTGCTCTGTTCTACAGGGTCGCTACAAGTTGGAACTGACTCAATAGCAGCAGATTTTTTAGTTTTTTTGTTTGTTTGTTTTAATAATCAGGGTGGTGGTCACTTGGGAACCTAAGGGTGAAAAATTACTGGAATATGAGAATTCCGGTTGCAATGCTACTTTCCATCTTGAAGAAAGGAGCCCTCACTGCACAAGAAGGGCTGTTGGGCCAACTGAATCAGATTGAGTATTTTTCAGTTGATATTGCCTTTGCTGTTATGGATAATTCAGGCCAACACCTGCTTATTCTTAAGGACTTAGCCCCTGCATAGCCTCTTCCAGGAAGCCATCATTCACAGAGACACACCTGTCCGAGTTGAGAGCACTTCCTCGATGTTGCCTTGATACCCTTCGGAAACCTCTATCATAACACTTGTATTTTATGTGTTTTGTATTCCCACTACCTAGTAATATCTGGAATTTTGTAAAAACAGAGAAACAAAAACCATAATCAATATGCAAGGAAGGAAAGGGAAAAGGAAGGCAAAGGAAAGGGAAAGAAAGAAGGAAAGAAAGTCTTGAGTGGAGTGTACCAAATATTTAAGAAGAGTAGCACCGTCTTTTCATTGAATACAAGAATTAGAAATTCTAATTTATGTGTTTTCAGTATAGAATTGCCTAAGGTCCTTATATTAAATCAATAAATGTCTTAGTTATCTAATGCTGGTATAACAGAAATACCACAAGTGGGTGGCTTTAACAAATAAAAATTTACTTTCTCACAGTTTAGGAGGCTAGCAAGTCTGAATTCAGGGTGCCGGATCTAGGGGAAAGCTCTCTCACTATCAGTTCTGGGGTAAGGTCCTTGTCTCTTGCAGCTTCTTTCCTTGGCTTCCTGGTGATTTTCATGAGGCATGGCATCTATCTTCCCCCATCTCTGCTTGCTTAGTCTGCTCCCTTTACATCTCAAAAGAGAATGACTCAAAATATGTCCTACAGTAATACTGCCTCATTAACGTAACAAAGAAAACCCATTTTCAAGTGGGATTATAACCACAGGCACAGGGATTAGGATTAACAACACATATTTTTGAGGGACACGATTCAATCCTTAACAATAAGTAAGGCTATTATTTTTCTTAAAGCTTGAAAGTATTTTTATTTTTCACACTCAATGTCTCTTTCTCTCACCTTCTCTCCTCTCTCCCTTTCTCTTTATTTTGTTTTTCTAATTTACATCACCTATTTTTTTTTTTTTTTTATCCACAAACACAGAAATAAGATTTAGGAACACCCAAAGAGAAGCCTGGCTTGGCCCAGGAACAGTATCATACATCTATTTCTTCCTTATTTGTAAAATGAGACAGTCAGGATAACTGGTCTGAGAAGAAGGTTTCCTTCTAGCTCTGTAATTCTGCAATCCTGTACAGTTGCCTGGTCTATGTGTATCCAAGAAACCACACTAATTTACACTACACTGATTCAGAATGGGCCAAAATGTTGAATGAGATAACCAAGCCTATTGGGTTGTTTGTTTTTCATTTTGTTTTGTTTTGTTTACTGTCTTAAAAGGAAGAGGAGGAGAAGGCTGGCTAAATATATTGACCACATAATAAAAAAGGTTAAGGGCACCTCAATTCTCCTAAGAATGCAAACTGGTCTTTAAGTACTTTTATTTACTTACAAACAATGTAATTGCAATATATGTAGGGCTGACACTGTTCAGACTAGTATTTTGATGGGCTAATTGGAGATCATCCTTATCTATTAATTTAAACTCCACTAGGCAAAGCTTGAGTAGTTATAATAGTTGCAGTTATTATATGTCCTTAAAGGGATTAAGACTAAAACAAGTATTTACCAATGTATTTTAGCTTTCCTTCCAATTCATTCAAATTCGGGATACTTGCATACATTTATATTAAATGAGCTGATTTTGAAAAAAGGAGCCACTTTAAATAAGTTACAAGATTTTGGGGGGGGTTGGATTTTTTTTAATTTATTGTTTTCTTTCTGTTGTTGAGAATATACACAGCAAAGACATACACTAATTCAACAATTTCTATATGTACAATTCAGTGACATTAATTACGTTCTTTGAGTTGTACAACCATTCTTACCCTCCTTTTTTGAGTTTTTCCTCCCCCATTAATATAAACTCACTGCCCCCCAAGTTTCTATCTGATCTCTTGAGTTACTGTTGTCAATTTGAACCCAAGTATCTTTTAAAAGAGCATAATACTCAAGTCAGACATTCTTTACTAGTAAAGCTAAACTATTGCTTGGTTTTAAGAAAATTTCAGGGGATATTTTTGGTTTAAGGCTTAAAGATTATCTAAGGGAAATTGTTTCAGGGGTTTATCCAGCCTACATCACTCCAGAAAGGCTGGATTTCATAAATTTTTGAAATTTTGTTCTGCATTTTCCCTCTTTGTATCAGGATTCTTCTATAGAAACTTTGATCAAAATGCTCAATAATGGCATGGCAGCCAGGCACCATCCAGTTCTTCTGGCGTCATGGCAAAGAAGGCAGTTGTTCATGGAGGTAATTAGACATACATTCTATTTCCTCCTCCTATTCTTGATTGTCCTTCATCCTCTGTTATTTCAGGGGAGTAGAGACTAATTGTACCTTGGATGGCCACTTGCAAGCTTTTAAGACCCCAGGCACTACACAATGAACTAGGAGGTAGAACAGAAGCACTAAACACATTATTAGGCCAATAAACTGGGATGTCCCATGAAACCATGCCAATAAATCTCCAAGCAAAGGAACCAAATTCCATGAGGTGTTTAGTTGTACACAAGCAGCCTCAATAGCTACCATTTTTGTTTGTTTGTTTTTGCAAATATATCTATCACACAACTTTTGCCAATTCAACGTTTTGCAGGCTTCCAACTTATTGCGAGCAATTACTTTAATCAGCTGGGCAACCCTTCCCTTAATGCGATGTTTCCATCACTGTAAACTGAAACAGTACTCAGAAGTAATAACCTGACCATTAGATTCAAATTTCAGGATTACAAAAAAAAAAAAAAACAGTATAAGGTAGCAACCCTTATTTCCCTCATTGTAGCTTATCAAAGCAAGAATACTTTTACGATCAAAGTCTGTCTACACAAATCCATTCACAGTAGTAGTTTGTTGAATAGACACATTCTCCATGTCATGAGTGAATACAGCAATTCAATCAGCCATCATGTACAGAGGGTTAACCTGCTAGGTGCTAGGCACTGTGATTATGTAATATATGGGGAATATGTACATAATTTAATTTTTTTTTGAATTTACAATTAAGCACTTACACAAGAAAATACAATGTAACTGAATTGCCATAAGGGAAATATGAAAAAGAAATGTATGGGATTCAAAGGTAGGAAAGGTTATAACTCTCTGCCACGAAAAAGAAAAGGAAACTGATTTTCATTGGCATCTGCCAAGCTGTTCTAGAGAATTTCCCACATGGTACTCTCTTAATCCATATAGCAACTCTTCAAAAATTATATTAGTGTTAGAATGAAGGATAGATGTAAGATAAAATCAGATGCAAAGAATGACAAAGAAAAGGCTATAAAGAGGTTAGTAATAGGTTGTTAAGTATAACCCCCCCCCAAAAAAACCAAACCCATTGCTGTCGAGTCAATTCTGACTCAGAGTGACCCTACAGGACAGAGTAGAACTGCCCCATAGGGTTTCCAAGGAGCACCTGGTGGATTTGAACTGCTGACCTTTTGGTTAGCAGCCACAGCACTTAACCACTACACCACCAGAGGGAGAAATAAGGAATAACCATGAATAATCAAGAAGAAACTGATTAAAAAGTTTAACTCTGAAGGCCGAATATTGAGAAATGGAAGAAAACGGAATCACAACAGTGAATAAGCCAGCAACCCAGGTGGAAATCAAAAATGGGGAAACTTTTCTCAACTCTAATTTGATCAGTGTGGTCATGTAACTGAAAGGAAGGGCAAGAGAACTTAATTGGCTTTGCTGATTAGGGGCTGTAGGTGAGCATGATGATATATTGAATACAGGTAGTCCCCAGGGTTACAAAAACATTCGATTTACAGACAACTTATACTTGCCCTTTAATGTTTTATAAATTTGCCCTCACACTGAAATGATTGAACCAAACTCTGCTTGCAACAAATTCTTCATAACAGTCATTTTCACTTGCTGCAAGTGAAGCTTTTAAAGCATTGAAAAAGCGTCGAGCCTTTTCTAGAAGTACCAAAAAAAAAAAAAAAACCCCAATGCCATGGAGTCAATTCTGACTCATAGTGCAGTTCCACTTCGTCCTAGAGGGTTGCTGTGAGTCAGAATAGACTTGTTGACAACAGGTTTCACGCACTAAAGCAAGGCTAAATAAGAACCATATGCACCTGCTCTGACTTATCCACAAATTGGACTTAAAGACATAGTTGGGAGCGGATCTCATTCGTAAGTAACCTTGGGACTTTCCTGTATGTGAAGTGCTATGTGATTGATGGGATCAAAAACTAAACCAAACTCATTGCTGTTGAGTCAACTTCAACTCATAGCAACCCTACAGGAAAAAGCAGAACTGCCCCATAGGGTTTCCAAGGCTGTAATATTTACAGGAGCAGACTGCCACATCTTTCTCCTGCAGAGTGATTAGTGGGTTTGAACCAGTGACCTTTCGGTTAGCAGCTGAGTGCTTAGCCCCAGCACCACCAGGGCTCCTGATTGATGGAAACCAAAAAAAAAAAAAAAAAAAATCCATTGCCATGGAGTCGATTCCAACTCATAGTGACCCTATAGGACAGAGTTGAGCTGCCCTACAGGGTTTCCAAGGCTGTAAATCTTTATGGAAGTGACTACCACATCTTTCTCCTGCAGAGCAGCTGGTAGGTTCAAACTGCCAATCTTTTGGTTACCATTGGAGCTCTTTAACCACTTTGCCACCAGGGCTCCTTGATTGATAGGAAGAGGAGGCAAACTCTGATGGCTGAAGCTAACTGGCACTTGGAAGGGAAGTAGGATCATTGTTGTGTTTTTATCTTGAGTAGAATTTCGAAGCACTTACTAATGAAAATCAAAGACCACAGCCTTCAGTAACAAAAATCCTCATAACTGGACCAACGAGCAACATCATGATAAATGGAGAAAAGATTGAAGTTCTCAAGGATTTCATTTTACTTGGATCCACATCAACACCCAAGGAAGCAGCAGTCAAGAAATCAAGAGACGCACTGCATTGGGCAAATCTACTGCAAAGGACCTCTTCAAAGTGTTGAAAAGCAAAGATGTCACCTTGAAGACTAAGGTGCACCTGACCCAAGCCATGGTATTTTCAATCACATCATATGCATGTAAAAGCTGGACAATGAATAAGGAAGACTGAAGAAGAATTGACACTTTTGAATTGTGGTGTTGGCGAAGAATATTGAGTATACCGTGGATTGCCAAAAGAACAAACAAATCTGTCTTGGAAGAAGTACAACCAGAATGCTCCTTAGAAGCAAGGATGGCGAGACCGTGTCTTACCTACTTTGGGCATGTTGTCAAGAGGGATCAGTCCCTGGAGAAGGACATCATGCTGGACAAAGTACAGGGTCAGCGGAAAAGAGGAAGACCCTCAACGAGATGGATTGACACAGTGGCTGCAACAATGAGCTCAAGCATAACAGTGATTGTAAGGATGGTGCAGGACCAGGCAGTGTTTTCTTCCATTGTGCATAGGGTTGCTATGAGTCGGAACCGACTCGATGGCACCTAACAACAACAGAATTTTGACATATAGCTCAGGGCATCAGGGACTTGGGAAATTGCTATTTAGGGCTGACTCTTTGGAAGCCTAATGAGGGGAGGGCAGTTTCCTCTGTGAATGAAGGGAAAACTTTGAGGTTCAAGAGACCTAAGGATGGCTATATGAAAGCTTTCTTCCATAGGAGATTTCCATACAGCTGGCCCCAAACTGTGGAAAGGGCTTGACCAAGAAGGTAAAGAGAGCCTGGTTTCCATTCCCTGTGGCAGTAATTAACACCATGACCAAAGCAATACTTCATGAAAGAGAGGATAGCCAATTTCAGAGAAGAGAGTACCTTAGTGGCCAGACATTTCTTTTAGAGGCATGACCTGTAATTCCCAGATTAGACAGACTGAAAGGAACTTCCCTTGTAGGAAATGTCTCTCACAGGCAGAGATAGAGGGTAGGAAGCAAATGGCCTATGTAGCAGATAGGATACAGTACAGATAGAAGGTCAGAAAGCAAGGGACAAGTTATCCGATACAAAGGACAGAAAAGGGTCCAACAATGACATCCTAACTTCACAAATGAGAAAACAAAGCTCAGAGGCGCAAGGGGCTCAAGGTCACAGATAATCAGTAGGTCTTGGTAGTCAAGTCCAGATCCCTTTTATTCCAAGGCCTACACTCTTACAATTAACTACATACTCCTTTATAGAGCAGGTAGAAGTGGAAGGAGCCACTGGAGAGGATTTGGACAGAAGGAAAAAAAGATGGGACAGGAAATGTGAGGTAAGCATAAAATATTACAATTTTTTAAATAGATGACTAGATTAGCAAGCACACAGGGAAGAGTAGGCTTCTGACAATGTGGCAACGGATGTGACTACAAGAGAACAGAGAGAAATCAGTGAAGGAGACAAAGGAGGAACTTTTCAGAGTGGTGAGAACACACTGATTATGCAATTTCATGCACAGAAACTAAACAAGAGGAGACGTGGAGCATGTTCTTAAAAAGCCTAACTTCATAGTCAGGAAATTACTTACTAATAGAGAAGGGTATGATCCTTTTACTGCTTGTTCTTTTCAACCATCCGGGTCTCCAGGCATTTTTTTTCTCCATTCCCATCTCATTACATGGGCCACTTCTGGAATGTTGACTTGGTAGAAAAGGGAATGCAGTATTTATCAGCATTTTGACTTGGAAACAGACTCTGAAACACTATATTCCGTTTTCACTCACGCAGGGTGAAGGGTAAGAGAACAGCTTTTTTGTCTGATAAATGATTGATACTACATGGGACATTTATATTGGGGAACAATAATATCACATTTATGGTTGCAGATCTCTGAATCCAGAGGGCACTCTGTGCCTCTTGTCAGAAAACACCAGAAAATCTTGTATAGCTGATTAGCAATATTTCCATCTACCATGGGTTTGGTTAATTCAGGCTTAAATTCTTCTAATTAGATTTCTTCTAAATAAGAATTCATTACCTACTCTTGAGTTTCAATGCTTGAAGGAATTAAAGCTTTTCCCTAAGCTTTATCTCAATCACTACCCTTGCTCGTGTTGGGTACTTTATGGTTTTCCCAAATAATAGTCATTAGGCAACTTAATTACAGGGTATGGTTCTATGACCTGGTTATTCTTAGTCAACCAATAGCTGAATGAAAGTAGTGTACCTTTTCTTGCTGCTGTTTAACACTAGTCATTTATTTGGTAACAGGCTAGACTTTTGATTGGTGAAGGATTGTAAAATTAATGATGGGGAAAGTCACTTAGCCTTGTAGCGTTCAGTGAAATCCCCCGAGTTCTTTGGACCTTCTTTGCAAATTATTGTCTTTATGTCATTGCTTTAACATACATGCAACAGTTTCTTGGAAATGTGGTTCATATAAAAGTTTTTCTTCATCTCTGTGATTGGCTAGTCCTTGTGGAATCTTTGCAAAGATTTATATTGAGGAGTCAGTCACTAGCCTAAGAGGTATGAAGAAATTGTTTCATGAATCAAACCACGTGGGTCAGTGGAAACATTTTCATGTTGCTCCATTTCATTACATTACAGAGTTGATTTACAATACAATTCCCTCCTCTCGCTGGTGGCAGAACAGGGACTAAATCGATATTCTCTTTTGTTTGCAATATTTGTTTAAAGATAACACTCTACTATGGTTCTAACTTCCTGAAGAGTCACGTTTCCTCCCCTCCTAATTGCTACATTTGGTTCAAAATAAAACCTGGTTTCAAATAGTAAGGAGGTGTGTTGGGTGCTGGAAAGGTGTGGAGTGAGAACTAGAAGAGGTTTTTTAAAACAGCTCTTGCAGACTTTTTGTGGAGCCAAGAAACATGCAAGTCTAAGCAGCAAAATCAATTTGCAATTAAAGAATCAAATTAATATATAGATTATGCACTGTAGAATTCCTAGGAGGAAGGTGTCCATGCAGACAGTAGGAGGATACTCTCTGTAGAAAGTTACTACTTAAGTTGGGCTTTCAGAAATGGGTAGGGTTTGCACTGACTTGGAGAGGTTAAGGGATGGCATTCTAGGAACAGAAAGAAAGGGCAAATATATGGACAGGCATGACCCATATATGGGACACTGAGTATACTATCATGGCTAGGATAGTATGAGATCAAAATTATTATTCCTGCTGCTTAAATCTTCTTCAGTCTTCTTTTTTTCAAATTTTTTTGGTTAGCTTGATGTATCATTTTCTGATAGAAAAATGCCAAAAATCTCCCACTGATGATTTTTGACAATACATGATGGTAGATTGTCAATTTCTCCTTGTAATTTTGTCAATTTTTGCTTTATATATTTTGAGACTATGTCATTAGGTGTGTAGAAGTTACTAGTGCTATCTTTCTGACAGATTGTTCCTTTTATAATTAGGTAGAGTCACTATTTGTAAGAAAAGTTTTTTTCCCAATAAATTCTATGTTTTTTCAATATGAACAATACTGTTATTATTAACATATTTATAATAATAATATTTTTATTAATAATAATAGACAAAAATAAATGGTTTCTGGTGATTACTGTTTACATTGATTATCTTATTTCTTTGTCTTCAAATTTTCTGGGTAGATTTAATGCAACGCTTAAAAACAAAATGTAGTTGGCCTTTTTTTAAAATCAAATTAGATTATCATTTAATTCCTTTTTATCTGTTATGACTATTGACACGTTTGGACTTATTTTTACTATTTGATTTGCTACTTTGTTTCTTTTTTCTCCCTGCATGCCTATTTAGCTAATGAAATTGTTTTACATACATATACCAAAAAAAAACCAAACTCGTTGTCATCAAGTCAATTCTGACTCATAGTAATCCTATAGGACAGAGTACAATTGCCCCACAGGGTTTCCAAGGAGCGCCTGGTGAATTCAAACTGCCGACCTTGTGGTTAGCAGCTGTAGCTCTTAACTACTACACTACCAAATATATATATATATTTATTTACCATGTTTAGAATCTATAGACTATCTCTCTTTTCGTGCTGCCTTTAAATTTTAATGAATATACTTATTTTTCTAGCAGTGTCTAAAGTTATTCAGTATTTCTGTCTTCCTCTGAATGCAAAGCACATTTTACTTACCTATGTTCTGATCATTTTTATCTAGAGTATTAATTTACTCTTTTCTAACCAAAAAACTAATTATTATTTTTCACAGGCAATAGTTAAATTTAATACCACTTCAGTCTTTGAACTCATTGTTTTTTTTGTACCCTATGCTTTCACTCTAGATTTACATTTCATCTTGCTTAAATACATACTTAATTGTTCTTTTAGTGAGGGTTTCTATGGGGCAAATATTCTCAATCACTTTATATATAAATATATTCTTATTAAATAATAATTTTTTATTTAAAATAATAGGCTTTTGTTTTATAATATAAAATTTTTACTTTATAATATTTTTATTTTATAAAATTTTTATTCTAAATGATAGGTTTGGTTTACTATAATACAAATTCTAGATTGGTATTTGTTTTCACTTAGTATTTTGAATACATTATTCCTCTTTTCTTGTGCCCACTGTGGCTACTGAGAAATCAGCTGGAAGTATAATTCTCTTTCCACCATTGATACTCTCTCATCTCTCACAGGTTTTAAGATTTTATCTTTCTCTTTGGTGTTCTCTGTCTTCTGAATACTGTGACTAGGTATAGATTTATTTTTATTTATCTTGTTCTGTAGCCCTGGTGGTGCTGTGGTTAAGAGCTCGGCTACTAACCAAAAGGTCAGCAGTTCAAATCCACCAACTGTTCCTTGGAAACTCTAAGGGCAGTTCTACTGTGTCCTGTAAAGTCATTATGAGTTGAAGTCAACCCGACAGCAACAGATTTATCTACTTGGTACTTGGAATACATGCTCTGAGTATTCATACATCTTATTTTATTTTTTTAGTTCTAAAAAACTTCGCATATTGCTTCATTGTATTTACCTCATTTCTCTTCCTGTGGAACTTTTATTATATTTATGTAATAGCTTTTCATACCATCTTCCTTATCTGCTAACTACTCTGTCATGGGACAGTTCTTCTCTGTCCTATAGGGTTGCTGTGAGTCGGAATTGACTCTATGGCAGTGAGTTTTAGTTTTGGAATGAGTTTACATATGGCAACTTCAAGTTTGCCTGTAAGCATTTTTTTATTTAAAATAGGTATGATCCCCTTAGCCCTGTATAAGGTGTCAGTAATAAGAAAGACTAGTGCATTGGATCCTCCCTCTCATCTGACAGCAAAGGGAACATTTCCCATCACTTCTATTTTCACCCATCAAAAATGAGAAGTATAGGATCAGTGACATAACCTCATTTAAAATCCACTTTGCATTATTGCCAATGAAAATATCCCATACCTTCCCTGTGGTCCTTAGGCATTGTTTAAAGAATGTCACTGTTAAGGTAGAAACCTTGCAGATAAAATATACTTCTTGTTATCAGTTTATAGGACTCACATCAGGCTAATAAAATAGAACATGTTCATGGAAGGTCAGCTCAACTGGACTGGACCAAAAGCAAAGAAGTTTCCGGGACAAACCGAATGCTTCAAAGGTCAGCGGACCAAGGGCGAGGGTTTGGGGACCATGGTTTAAGGGGCCTTCTAAGTCAATTGGCAAAATAATTCTATTATGAAAACATTCTGCATCCCACTTTGAAATGTGGAGTCTGGGGTCTTAAATGCTAACAAGTGGCCATCTAAGATGCATCAATTGGTCTCAACCCACCTGGATCAAAGGTGAATGAAGAACACCAAGGTCACACGATAACTATGAGCCCAAGAGACAGAAAGCACCACAGGAACCAGAGACCTACATCATCCTGAGACCAGAAGAACTAGTTGGTGCCCGGCCACAATTGATGACTGCCCTGACAGGGAGCACAACAGAGAATCCCTGAGGGAGCAGGAGATCAGTGGGATGCAGACCCCAAATTCTCACGAAAAGATCATACTTAATGGTCTGACTGAGACTAGAGGAATCCTGGTGGTCATGGTCCCCAAACCTTCTGTTGGCACAGGACAGGAGCCATTCCCAAAGACAACTCATCAGACATGAAAGGGACTGGACAGTGGGTAGGAGAGAGATGCTGATGAAGAGTGAGCTAATTATATCAGGTGGACACTTGAGACTGTGTTGACATCTCCTGTCTGGGGGGGGGATGGGAGGATAGAGAGAGTTGGAAGCTGGCAAAATTGTTACAAAAGGAGAGACTGGAAGGGCTGACTCATTAGGGGGAGAGCAAGTGGGAGTACGGAGTAAGGTGTATATAAACTTATATGTGACAGACTGACTTGACTTGTAAACGTTCACTTGAAGCTCAATAAAAGTTAATAAAAAAAAAAAAAAAGATCACAATAGAGGGTCCCCGGACAGAGCTGGAGAAAAATGTAGAAAAAATTCTAACTCAAAAAGAAAGACCAGACTTGCTGGCCTGACAGAGACTGGAGAAATCCTGAGAGTATGGACTCCGGTCACCCTTTCAGCTCAGTAATGAAATCACTCCTGAGGTTCACCTTTCAGCCAAAGGTTGAACAGGCCCATGGAACAAAACAAGACTAAAGGGGCACACCAGCCCAGGGGCAAGGACTAGAAGGCAGGAAGGAATAGGAAGGCTGGTAATAGGGAACCCAAGGTTGACAAGGGAGAGTGTTGACGTGTCATGGGGTTGTTAACCAATTTCATAAAACAATATGTGTACTAACTGTTTCATGAGAAACTAGTTTGTCCTGTAAACCTACATCTAAAGTATAATAAAAAAGAAAAATATGCAAAGGAAAAAAAATAGAACATGTTGATATTGTTAATGTACAGTAATTTAGTACTTACCAAAGACATATTTGAAACTTCAGTTATCAGAATAGTAGATATGTTGGGACACCTTGGACACCAAATAGGTTTTTTGATATGTCCTTGAGGAGTATCTATGCTGCAATATTAACTCTGGAAAACCACCAAATGCAACTATAATGACAATGATACTATTAGAGCTCCACAGAATTATTTTCACATATCATTCCATAACAGAATCATATTTTACTATTACCCTAAGATATTTATATTGCACAATTGTGCATAAAATCTTCCACCAGAGAATTCAGGAAAGAATGAACGAATTAGAAGAAAGTAATGAAGCCATCCCAAAATTCCAGATGGATACAAAGCTAATTTGATCTTTAAGGTCCTGCCATCTGTTCTTTTTATTTATTTTAAGCATTACACATTTACATCCTTCACACCAAGAAGCCTAAATACAGCAGCATTTACAAAGGGACACTTCATTCATGAGGAGAAAAGGCCAAAAAGCACATTTTTTTGGTAATAGTTTTGGTGGTACATGGTTATACATTCAAGCTATGTCCAGTAGCTGAGAAGTAATCAGGCCAAGAAGACATCAGGAAATGGGGAAAGAGAAAAGAGCAATAAATTTGGAGGAAATCTCATAATATGGGGTCAAATCATTAATGCAGCTTTGAAAATCTGTTCTTATATTGTGTTTCTTTCCTTTTGTGTAAACGTAATTGAAGCTATTGAAACTTGTAAGATGATAATATATACTAAATGTAGATTTCGGAATAATTCAAGCACTCGAACTCTTGCATTTGGAAACCCTTACACATGAGAAAAAGTATTTCGTCGATATGAAAGCTTTTTTTTTTTTTTTTCCCACCTAGAAAATAGGGTTCAAACCAGATCTATGAGGAAATTTAGTTTAAGCATGTACTCATAGTTCACATTTCTAAACCGCTTAAAGCGTGGTCAGGTCCTATTCTAAAGAGTTTATTCAAAGTAAAAAAATAAACAAAATAAAAAAGACATGGGGAGAAAATGTTGTCCAAAGGTATTTAAAAGAAATGGAAAAAAAAAAAAGGTGATATTAAGATCATTTATTGCTTCCCTGTTGTTCTAAATCTTTCTTCTTCTTTCACAAGATATTTCTTTTAAATTGGAAAACTAAGATAATAAGTATTTGACTGCAGCTTTATCTCTGCTTTCAAAACTGTTACATACCTAATGGTTGACCTGGACACTCATCGTCACCCTTCAGCCAGTCTTTGAACCATACCCCATCTCACTGTCCTTCATTCAGATTTCTGTTATCCAGCTGGTCAAGCATGGAAGATAAGATTGTGAGGATGGGAAGAGAAGAGTAAACAATCAATACATTTTATTTTGCCCTCCAGATTTAAGAATCAGCAAGTTGATTTTCTTCTTCTTAATCTAAATTTTATTTAAGTCTTTTATCAGGTCAAAGGCTTTGTTATTCTCTGCTCCTCATTAATTCTTGGGATATGGTTTGTTAACCAATTTGCAACACTGTGTAGAATTGGATTTTGGAGTATGCTTACATGTGGTGGCATATCATATTTGGCTTTTTTCTTTGATCATTTCCTTAACATCATCATATTTTCATTGCTATTCTTAGATTATAAAGCAGTCATTTTTGTTCTTTTTCCTAACTGGGTAGATGTATGTGAACTATAAGCAAGCAGTCTTAATTAAAATCAAGGCTGAAAATCGAAAACATAATCAAGTCCACCTCATCTAAGGAGCTCAGACCATTGCAAAAATAAGTCTTGCTTTTTGGCTTAATTTCTCTAAATTCTACAATTTTTTCCTCTGTTCTCGAGGTAGTTCCATATTTCCTTCAGAAAAATACACTGTCGTTATGGCAACAATCAATCAGTATTTTCTACAGCCATTTTAGGGTTTTCAAATTAATATTTCCTAACTACTATGCTTTGCTTTCATTAAGTTCTTTCTGTATCAAAAACTTCCAATGGTTTTTACTGTCCCATCGGAAAAAAAAAAGCTCAAACTTTTCACTCACCCAAGCAAAGACAACATTCAATTCATAACTTGGCTCAGAGAAAATTTTCTAATCTCCTTTCCTACTCTTATCTATCCATGGAGTTAGATTCATCATTCCTATTACACCTTCTGAACATCCCTGCCTCTGAAATTTTAACTCACCTCCATGTCACAGGAAATGTCTGTTATTCTTTGTGTGCACCCAGATCCTCCTACTTGTAGCCTTACGCTTCCTTTGAACTCACAGCTGTTATTATTTGGCCCAAGAATTTGGCATTTGTTCACAGAGGGCCCACAGCTTTTTGAAAAACACTATTTTTTTGCCAAGTAATGTGCTCGATAGTATGCTTCCTGCTGAACCATCACCACTTCTTGACCAACTGGGTAACTGAAACCCGAATGAAGGGCAGTGAGAAGGGGTATGGTTCAAAGACTGGGTGAAGGATGAGGATGAGCGTCCAAATCAAGGAAGGCTGAAATGGAGTGTCAAGAATAAAATAAAGGTCAGGGGTTTTCTTGCAAACATACTTATTTACATTTTTATGCGGCTAAATCAAGTATCATCCGTGACAAAGAAGTTATTTCAAAGGACTACGTAAAAACTGTATATATTAATTTATGGCATCTTCTGTTTTTTTTGTTACTTCTTAAATTGTGTCATGTATTATTACTAAAATTCAATGGCTAAAATGAATATCAACTTGAAATATAATCAAGCTGGTAGAAGGTCCTTTCTCTGCCTCCCATCATAGTTCTCAGCATGGTGTCATCTGGGATTACAGAAACATTTGTTTGTACAGTGAGTCTTAGATTTGTAGAGTTTTGGGAGATGGGTTCAAATCTAAAAGGGAACAATGTAGTTGCATGCCGAAATATACGAGAATGAATTTTAATGTCAAGCACTGATCTTTCAAAAGGCAATCAGTCCAGGAGCGTTCTCAGAAAAATAAATACCATGCTCCATAAACTGATATCAAGGCTCGGGTGGTATCAGCTCCTTTTACATAAGTGACAAAAGCTAAACAGTATGGAGATGCATGAAGAATGTTAAAATGTATTAATCTCGCAGAACATACTGTGGTATATTTTCTAGCGTGGTAGTCAGTAATAAAATAGATCATTTAAATTTACCAACACTTGTAATAGTATTAGAAAATATAAGTGCACTTGGCAGTTTAAATATAACTTTCCCCCTCCCGCTTTTTTTTTTTCTTTTTTTTTTTCCTATAGAAGGTACTCCTCCTGCTGGTAAAGTTTATTTTTATTAACATTTAAACAAAACTAATGACTTCTCACTATATCTTGTTGAGGTTTTGAGGCTTTGTGTTAGCAATGTGTTTTTGTTAATTCCTCTAATAACCCATTATAGCATTTCAAAAATTGTCTTAGGACAATGAAAACCAGTTTTTCTGATCTACGGTCAGAATTAAGACAGAAGTCAACCAACTATGATCCATGAACCAAATCTGGATTGTCCATGAGACAGGAATGCTTTTCACATTTTCAAACAGTAAAAAAAAAAAAAAATTTTAAATAATTATTTCATGACATACGAATATTATATGAAATTCAAATTGCAGTGTCCACAAATAAAGTCTTATTGTAACGCAGCAATGCTCATTCATTTACATATGGTCAGTGGTTACTTTCACACTACAGTGGCAATGTGGAATACTTGGAACAGAGCATATGGCCCACAAAGCCTAAAAGATGTAAAATCCGGCCCTTCACAGAAAAAGTTGCTAATCCCTGATTTCTGGTAAAAAGATATCAAATGGTCAAAAGTTCAAAAAAGATTAGTTTCAGATAACTTTCTTCTGTTGTTGTTAGGTGCTGTTGAGTCGGTTTCGACTCATAGTGACCCTGTGTAAAACAGAACAAAACACTGCCCTGCCCTGCACTATTTTCACAGTCATTGCTATGTTTCAGCCCTTTGAGCAGCTACTCTGTCAATCCATCTCATTGAGGGTCTTTCTCTTTTTCACTGACCCTCCACTTTATCAAACGTGATGTCCTTCTCCAGGGACTGGTACCTCCTGTCCAAAGTACGTGAGACAAAGTTTTGCCATCCTTGCTTCTAAGGAGCATACTGGCTGTACTTTTTCCAAGATAGATTTGTTCATTCTTCCGTCCATCCATGGTATATTCAATATTCTTCACCAATACCATAATTCAAAGGCATCAACTTTCTTCTATGTGTAGTTAAATGAGGGCTTTATATGTTCAAGATATATATATACATATATACTCAGAACATCCATGCACATACTCAATTTAAAATTCATAATTTCAATGGCACTACTAAAAACAAATTTTCCCACAACATTTAGTGTTTTTATTTTAATACAAACCAATACACCAGATACCACACACCATACGTGACCTGAAACAAAAATAACAACCCACCAGTCAGGAAAATCTCACTGATCTATGTAATATCTGACAGAGACAATGTGGTGGTACCTAAGCAAAGAGAATAAATTCACCCATTCTAGGAATCAGAATGGTTTTCTAAATAAACGTTCAATCAAGAAAATCTTTAGAACCACCAAGGATATCCTAAACAATAGTTTTGTTTCCATTTTTTTTTTTTTATTTCACTGTTAGATGCTATCTGAGCATTATTTCTTCTAGATATTGAGCAAAGAACATAGTTTCTGGTAAATATGCCACATGCATTAGTGTTCTCTTAAGGAGTACAAGTTGTAGATCTGCTAACTGCAACTTCAATGCATCGAATGTGAGATTCTTCTGCATAAAAGTGAAGAGGTTCTAAATAAAAGACTGCTGTTATTAAACCGTTTGCCATTATACTACCATCCCACATATGTATTTTTTTCTCAGTGGCTTGAGCAAATGACCAGGAACAGAGAAATGCCCTTGTTTCTTATTTATCGGTCACTTACTTCCTTGGCTTGCATATAAAATCAAAGCATCCATAAAATCCCTTTAAGAAGTTGACACATTTAGGAATCAAATCATTTCACACAAAAACAGAGATGTTTCAAAAACATAAGGATGTGCCAAGCTATATCATATTATATTATATGTGTAATTGAATTCTTTTCCTGCCCCAAGTACAGATTTGTTAGATGACCTTAATCAATTGCTTATTCTTTCTTCATTCACTTGTGATTTCCTTTAACAAATATTGTTTCAGCACCTACAATGGGTTTGGTACTATGCTGGGTGTTCCACTGAATAAAAAGATGCGTCTGACATAACTGGGATCTCATAAACAAGAGTATTAACCATACACACAAATAACTAAGGTAGAAAATGATGAGTGCACCTGAGCAGGGTACGGATCAAACACTTTGGAAGGTCAGAGGGAGAAGTGCTTACTTCCAGCTGGGAAGATCCAGGAGGAACTTATTGATGAGGCTGAATTTGAGCTGTACCCTAAAGGGTGGTTGGGGAGGGTAAATTAAATTGACTGGGAAGGGCATTCCAAATCATAAACAGGGTGTGCAAATGACAGGTGAGAGTGCGGAGAATATGTATAGGTAAAGACTAAAAATGCCATTTGTTTCCCCAGAGCTTAGGATGGATAAAAAAATATATATATATTTTTTTTATCCATCCTAAGCTCTGGGGAAACAAAGTGGAGCAAATTACAGTTAAATCTAGAGATACAGCTTGAAGTCAGAACATGAAGGTGGTGTGCTGTAGAAAGCAAGCCTTAAATTCTGACAGGTCTGGGTTAGAATCCTGACCCTTGGTACTGGACACCTGGGTGAACTAGGGCAATTTTCTTAAACTCTAAATCTCAACAGAAAGTCTGAAAAAAAAACAAAAGTTACCTAACTTTCAGGGTCATGTGGCAATAAGAAATGTATGTGTATATTTCCTAACAAAATATCTGGCACATTGTAGATGCCTGCCACATGTTAGCTATTATTGTGCCATTATTATATTGAATGACAGGGCAAGCATTTTAGGTAGTTCTACAAGAACTTATTGCACTTATTATGGACAAGGTACCACAAGGTCATCGGTTTCTGGAAGGAGGAAGTATTTGGACAATAAGGCAATCAGGAAACTGCCCTAGTGTTTTCAATTTGGACTGCCCATTACAATCACCTGGTGATCTTTGTTAACACTCCATATGACTAGGCCTCACCCCAGACCATTAAATCAGAATTTCTACAGCTGGAGCCTGGGCATGGTGTTTTTTAAGTTCCCCAGGATTTTTAAAGAATAACCAGGATTGAGAACTACTGAGAGTTGTTACAATTAATATGAGAAATCCTGCAAAATATATTCTATATTAAAAATTGAGTAGTTACCTGCACTCTATTTTATTAATGGATATCAATTTTCCAGATGGCTTTTCTCTGTTTCTCTGCCAGACTCTCTTCTGTCAACAGAACCACCCATAACCCAACACATGACCTGACATAGTAAAGGCCAAATAAATTTTTTGAATGAATGAATGACTATGCGGTTGACTCATATTATTTCTATCTTCCACCAGATCAAAGTGTAGCAATATGAAAAATACTTACTGTTTAATCTTTGTTGCTTATTTTTTCAAAAGTTGTCTTGTTTATTAAGTGTGTAATTATAAGTTACTGGCTACATCTGAGAACTAATAACATGAGCTAAAACTTGCAAAGGTAAATTCAATATTTATTAACACATGCCTTTTAGCCTTATTACCAACAAGATCAAAGTAACGTGGCCAACAAGCTTTTTTAAAAACCAAGTTCCAGACTGTAGTTTGGCTAGATCCCATACGGATTTTTTGTTAATGTTACGATGTTTCATTTTAATAGTCCTACCGCATTATTTCGTAGAGCCACTGATGAATCATATTTACCCTGTTAAATTTGCTAAGAATCCTAAAAGCAAAGCATACATATCTTTCATAGTCAAGAAGATGAATGAAGAAGGGGACATTGAAGTATGCTGAGAGGCGAGAAGACTGAGCAATGAGAACCCAGGAAATCATCAGGGGCCTGCGGCTTCTTAGAATTTGAAGGTGGTTTAGAGATAATCTGGGGAATATATTACCCAAAGCAGGATATTCCTGTCCCCTTGCAGTCTAACAGAGAAAGAAAACACTATTTGCTTCTTGTCAAAACACTGAAAAACTATTCCATTCACAAAGCCCACATTCATAATCAGGGGCCAATCTATGGAAAACAGTACCTATGCAAATTAGTTTTAAACTGCTGAATGATCTCTCACAGCTGGGGATGGAAACGGCCATGGCCAGCAGAAACTGCTCATTGGCGCCCCTCCTCAAATATCACCCAGGGCACGGGTCCTACTTGCCATGCCTTAGCTACACCTCTGCCAAAATGGAGGCTTGGGTTTGGGGGCTCTATCATTACATCTTAGTGGATGGATAGAACTTCTAAGATCAGCCTCATTTAAAACTATAAGGAACAGATGGCAATTCTACAGACATAGAAGTAATGGGAGTATTAAAATGTTACCAGCAAGCTCCCTAATGGTTCTTGTTTTGGCAGGTATCTATTCAGGTGATTGTGTTTCCTAAGCAATGTTCCTTGTGTACAAGTGGCCCTCACCTTTTTATGAGTATCTTTGTCATCACAGTATTTACTATGCATAAGACAATCACAACCATTAAACTGTCTCTAATCCTTTCCCCATGTGGTTATATAAATTATTTGTTTACCCCAAGAGTACATGAAATTTTTATAGACACAATCTAAGATTGCATCTATCCAGCTTTCCTCTCAAATAAATCTTCTCTAAATATTCAAACTCATATATACCTCAGTGTAACAAAATTTGTAAGCCTTGTCTGTTGCTTTCACGTAAACAATCTAGGCTGGGGAAGAGGCCCACCTTGTAGTCAACAGAAGAACACAATGATCAAATTCTAATTCTCTCTAGTTTGTCTTCCTTAATAACCATTTCATGGCCTCATTATTTTTTCCTTTTAATTTCTTGTTGATACTATGTGTTTTCATCAAGGGAGTATATGCTGAATCATTGAAGTGTATCTGAATTTTTTGTAGGCAGTATGGTTTTTGTTTTATGCCTCATTCCACAAAGCAAACTCTCGGAGTCCAGGGGCAAATATGTACCCCTTGTGAACACAAATTCTACCCCAGAGCCTAGAGGTACATATGTGTACCAAATAAAAAATTTTCAAAATTCGTGTTTTTCCTACCAAAAATTCAATGATCCAGCACCACTTCATACATTACCCTCTATAAAAAGTAATTTGTGGTACATGCCTGTTTTTTCTGTTTCAAACTGTTACACAGGGCCTTGCCTATTGGGAGCATGTACTGTCAGTGGGGCAAAGGCTTCCCAATGAACCCCAGACGTACAAGAAGTAAGTGGTAGCTTTATATACTGCTGGTCCTGAAAGGCTTCCTTTTAATGGGGGAAGCCAAGGATAGCCTATAAAGGGGTTTCAGGGAATTCATTCATTGCTGTCACATCTTCTTATATTTTCCTATGCAAATTATTTCCCCTATTAGGCTATAATCTCATTCATCCATTCAACATTTTGTTTCAGGTCCTCTTCGAGGCGCTGGAGATACTATGATGAACAAAGGCAAAGTCACTGCTCTATAAGAATTTGTATGCTAGAGCAAAAAAAAAAAAAAGTCGGACAATGATAACTGCTATGAAGAAAAGTAAAGCACTGTAAGGGAGACAGAGTGACTGGGGAGGGAGTACTATTCTAGAATGAGTGGTCAAGGAAGGCTTCTTTGAGGACATAGAGAACAGAGCTGAAGGTAGTAAGGAAGCAAGCCAGCTCAAAATAAAAGGGGAGAGCCACCAGGAAGCGTGGAGACAAGAGTACGTTTGAAGAGAATGAGCAGCATGGAGGTCATAGCGGCTGGAGCAAAATGTGAGTGGAAGAGAGAAGGAGGAGATGGGATTAGAGAGGGGACTGGTAATCAAAGCCTTACGGATATGGTTATATTTTTTAATTTATGTTGAGTGATATAGGTGGCTATTGGAGGGTTGGAACTTAGAAGTGGCATGATCTACTTATTATTTAAGGGAATAACACTCTACACAGCACAGTCAGACTATTGTGGGCCAAGGGTAGAATCAGGGAGAGCAGCTCAGATGCTATTGTAATTATCCAGGGAAAAGGCAGCAGGGTGGCCTTTCCTAGGGTGGTAGTAGTGGAGGTAATGAGAAGTAGTGAGAGCCACAATTTTGGCTATTGAGACAACAGGGTTTGCTGATGGTGACTGCAGAAGAGAAGAGTTGAGAATTATTCCAAGGTTTTTGTCATTCAGGCAAAAACTGGAAGAATGGAGTTTCCATTTCTTGGATGAGAAAAGCTTCAGAGGAACCGGCTTGTAAGGGAAATTAAGAATTCAGATTTGGAGCCATTTGTTTTGAAAAGCCTATTGGATATGCATGTGGTCAGGGTGAATATCCAATTGGATGTGCCAGTAAATCCAGAAACAAAGTTAGGGATGAGGATGTCTAAACTGGGTGGTGATCAGTATATACAGATGCTGATTGTCGTGGACTTGATTCCAGCTTATGGCAACCCCACATATTTCAGAGCGGAGCCATGCACCACAGAGTTTTCAATGGCTGTGATCTTATGGAAGTAGATCACCAGGCCTTACTTCTTCAGAGCCACTAGGTGGATTTGAACTGACAACTTATTGGTTAAGTAGCTAGGTGCATAGGAGTCAGTTGTTCATGGAGGCAATTAGCCACACATTTCATTTCCTCCTCTTATTCCTCACTCTCCTTTCTCTGTTGCTCCAGGGAAGTGGAGACCAATTGTTGTAGCTTGGAGAGCTGCTAACAAGTTTTTTTTTTTTTTTTTTAATTGCGCTTTAAGTAAAGGTTTGCAAATCAAGTCAGTCTCTCACACAAAAACTTATATGTACACCTTGCTACATACTCCCAATTGCTCTCCGCCTAATGACACAACCCACTCCCTCCCTCCACTCTCTCTTTTCACGTCCATTTTGCCAGCTTCTAACCCCCTCTACCCTCTCATCTCCCCTCCAGGGAGGAGATGCCAACATAGTCTCAAGTGTCCACCTGATCCAAGAAGCTCACTCCGCACCAGCATCCCTCTCCATCCCATTGCCTAGTCCAATCCCTGTCTGAAGAGTTGGTTTGGGGAATCATTCCTATTCTGGGCCAACAGAAGTTTGCTAACAAGCTTTTAAGACCTCAGGAACTATACGAAGAACTAGAAGCTAGAACAGAAGCACTAAACACATTATTAGGCCAATCAACTAGGATATCCCATGAAACCAGGATCCTAAACCTCCGAACCAAGGAACCACATTCCATGAGGTGTTCGATTGTACAGGGACCATCCTCAGAAGCTACTTTTTTTTTTTTTTTGTCATTGTTGTAAATGTATCTATCACACAATTTTTGCCAATTCCACTTATTACAGGTGTACAGCTTAGTAACAGCAGTTACATTAATCAGCTGTGCAACCCTACCTTTAATCAAAATAGGATTTTTCCGTCACCATAAACCAAAAACTCAGTACTCTATAACCAGTAAAGTACTGTTTCCTCCTCCTTTCTGCCCCTGGTAACCACTAACAAACTTTAGACTCTCTATGTATTTGCCTGTTCTTGTCTTTTTATATAGGTGAGGTCATACAATATTTGTCTTTTTTGTGATTAACTTATTTCACTTAGCATAATGTCTTCAAGCTACATCCATATGGTAGCATGTATCAAGCGTGTACATTTTAATGAATTTTTTTCTTCTTTTTCTTCCCAGAAGTCAGAACAGCATATTTTAGGGAGGAACTATGGAATAGTGGAAAGAAAACAGGGCTGAGTCCTAACTATGCCATAACTCATATGAAATTAAATGATCATTTAAACTTTTAAGGCATCATTTATCCCTATTTATAAAATACAGATATTAGAATAGATTATTGTTAACGTTTCTTCTGACTCTAACATTTATGAATGCTATTATTTAATATAAATGGTTGTGTGTGTGTGTGTGTGTGTGTGTGTGTGTGTGTGGTTTTAATGCAGCTTTGAAAGGAAGTATCATTTTGCTCCAGGAAAATATACACCAGCCAGATTTTATGTAAGCTGCGTAGCAGCAGTATGGACAGGAGTAAGCATTTCTATCCTCACGTTAAAAAAAAGTATAAATATATACGTTCTGAAATCTTGTCAGCAACTAATTGAAGACTCAGTCCTGAATAGTAATTTTTGGCATGTGTGTCTATATGAAAACGACAATGTTTCACTAATGTGTTTTTCCTTGTTGAATATTCTCAATTTCTTTAGATAAGTTTTAGTTAATTAGTCACTTTATGCATATAATTTTCATATTTTCATAATTATGCTTAATTAGGTCCTTAGCAAAATTTGTGTAATCAAATAATTACCATATGCCATTATATAAAAGCTGCAAACTTAATAGAAAAATCCATAGAAGATGTATTTACACAAGACATTCTCCTTTTTTTACTTGCAGTATTCATGTTAGTATTGATTTTAATAATTTTCATTTTTTAATTCACATCACTAGAAATCAAAGAGATTTTACTCTTAAGGAAAAATTGACAGTAATTTTCTCAGAAATAGTATACTATTAAAAACACTATAAGTTGAACATTCTAAGAAAAATTATACGTAATATACAAATTTTTCTTTTATCTCAGGTGAACTGGGGAAAATAAAACCTCTTTTTACTTTTACCCTAAATACTCTTGTTTTTAACACATTAATTTCTCTTTTAATTGTGCACATTCTTGTCTTATCTATACCCTTAAATGCCTGTATCTGAATATGGGATCATAGAACCAGAAAATCAAAGAAATGAAAATAGATGCAAAGGTCATCTAGGACAACTCTACCTCATTTTACACATGGAAGAAGTGAGAGCCCAGCACATTGAGCAACTTCATATGGTCCCAAAGCTAGTGAGCAACAGAGCACAGCCTGATCTCAGAGCTCCTGCCTGCCAGTCCAGTGCTTTTTCTTTTCCCCCCTACACTGAGAGGATATTCAGTTTAGCACTTATTGTATTTCAATAATCTATTCTGTGTTTATCTCCTTCTGTTGATTGTGAGATCTTTGAAAATAGAGCTTAGGTTTTCACTATTGTATTCCCCTGGAGCCCAGAACAGTGCCTGGAACGTAATCATAATTGCTCAACAAATTATTCTTTAAAGACTTCTTTTTTTTAACTTTTGAATTTTTTTTTTTAAGTTTTTGTTTCCTCACCCACTATGGGTGCTAACTAAATGCTGATTTAATGACACGCTGATTTCACATCTTATGGCAAAATTGTTGTTAGCTGCCATCCAATTAGCTGCAACTCATGGCAATCTTATGTAAAACAGAACAAAACATTGGTTCTGTGCCATCTTCATGATCATTGTTAATGCTTATTATGGATGAGTCCCTTATTGCAAAACAGAGATTATTTCGTACTTGTATTTCATTTGACCACATAAAATACAAAGTTTTGTTTTATATTATATATATGTATATATATATATGTATATGTATATATATGTATATATGTATATATATATGTATATATATATATACATATATATATATATATATATACTGAAAACTGAACTGAATGGTAATTATAGGGTATTTATTAGCTAGAAGCCACAGAGTATTATAGATTCCCTGGCACTTCCCTGGTAGAGCTGTTGAATGATGACCTTCCATTTAATATAAAAATTATCCTAGTGACAGAATGAATGGCCAGTGGGTGAAAAACTAATACCACCGTATATATGTTCATTAGCTGTAGCATCTGTGAAACAACTCCATTGAAAACTATATATGTATCAGCACTTGAGTATTAAGGAAATGCTTTTATGAGTTTCTATTCTGGAGGATCCACAAGGTAGATTTGCTTTTGTTCCTACTGAGAAATTCACAAAAAGTTCATAAGCGACTGATGCCAAATAAAGAACAAGGTCAGAGCCCTCAATTGCACATAGTTCTGGTCTTTAATCGAGAAATAAGACCTTGGCCAGGGTATTACAGAGGGTAGAGAGAAGGAGGGATAAACGAAGACCACGTTAGCTCTCACATGTTGTACATCATTTATATGTGATATAACTTTTGCTGCAGAGCAGGGAGAACTTGAGGAACCATGCCTCCTCTTCCCTGTCTTCCATGAGGTAGGTAGCGCTTCCACCTGAGCGTAAAATAAGGAATAGATCCCATACTTGAGTTCAAGTCTCACCATGTGATTAGCGGGAACACCTCACAAATATCAATGAATAAAATCAGTAAAACACTGAGAACATGCAATATACATCTGTTCCGTCTTTTGAAGTCAATATTTTTCCATGTGGAAATGTGTATTTATGTTTCAAAAGAACAGCTCCAGTTCTCATTTTCTCCACATTTCTGCCATACACCAATCTCTCTCTGTTGGAGAACAAGCCAAGACGCTAACAGAAAAGTCTTTTAACTCTGTAGGAAGAATTGCATAATGTCAAATATATTGCTGTTTTAATTTTGAGGGTTTTTTTTTTTTTTAACATTTAGAACATACATTGTTCAAGGATTAGGTCTGCTCGATATATTATGTTGTTGTTATTGCTGTTATGTGCCTACTCAATGTTCAAGAGCAAGTTTCAGAGCCTCTTCTGACATCCATTTTGGTCTTTTCCTTCTTTTCTGTCTTTTCAATGATCCATTACTTTCTTCATGTATGATGTCCTTGGTATCATTCCAAAACACGTCTGATCTTCTGTCATTACTGTTCAATGCGTCAAATCTATTCTTGAGATAGTCTCTAAATTCAGGTGGGATATACTCAGGGTTGTACCTTGGCTCTCATGGACTTGTTCTAATTTTCTTCAACTTCAACCTGAACTTGCATATGAGCAATTGATGGTCTTTTCCATAATTGGCCCCTGGCCTTGCCCTGACTGATGAGATTGAGCTTTTCCATTATCTCTTTCCACATATGTAGTCGATTTGATTTTTGTGTATCCCATCTAGCAAGGTCCATGTGTGTAGTCACTGTTTATGTTGTTGAAAAAAGGTACTTGCACTGAAGGAGTCATTGTCTTGCAAAGTTCTATCATGCGATCTCCAGTATTTTTTCTATTACCAAGGCCATATTTTCCAACTACTGTTCCTTCTTCATTTCCAACTTTTGCATTCCAATCCCCAGCAATTATCAAAGGATCTTGATTGTGTGTTTGATCAATTTCAGACTGCAGAACTTACTACAAGTCTTCAATTTCTTCATCTTTGACCTTAGTGGTTGGTGTGTAAATTTGAATAATAGTCCTCTTAAACAGTCTCCCTTGCAGGGGTATGGATGTTTTCCTGTCACTAACAGCATTGTACTTCAGGACAGATGTTGAAATGTTCTTCTTCACAATAAACACAACGCCATTCCTCTTCAATTTGTCAAACCCTGCATAGTAGACCATATTATTGTCCAACTCAAAATGGCCAGTATCAGACCATTTTAGCCCACTAATGCCCAGAATTATTAGGAATGCCTAGAATATTAATGTTTATGCATTCCATTTCATTTTGACAACTTCCAATTTTCCTAGATTCATACTGCATAGATCCCACGTTCTGATTATTAATGGATGCTTGCAGCTGTTTCTTTGTATTTCAAGTCATGCTGCATCAGCAAATGAAGGTCCCAAAAAGTTTGACTCCATCCACATCATTAAGACCAACTGTACTTTGAGGAGGCAGCTCTTCCTCCGTCATATTTTGAGTTTCTTCAAACTTGAGGGGCTCATCTTCGGCCACTATATCAGATAATGTTCCACTTCTATTCATAAGGTTTTCACTGACTAATTTTTTTCAGAAGTAGACTGCCGGGTCCTTCTTCCTAGTCTTTCTTAGCCTGGAAACTGCACTGAAATCTGTCCTCCAAGGGTGGTTCTGCTGGTATTTGAAATACCAGTGGCATAGCTCCCAGCATCACAGCAACACACAAACCATCACATTATGACAAGCTAACTGATGTGTAGCAGCAATACGTTATTCAGTATCTATAATGTAAATAATACATTATAGATGCTGAGTATTCACAATAATGAGAATGATTACTCTAAAACATAATTGTCATCAGTAAACAACCACCATGCCACCTGCACTGTCCTATGTTCCTTCCATTAATCCAAAATGTTCAACACAGTCCTTACACTCAGAGTTCATAATGAGATTAGGAAAAACAAAATAGTACACAAAATACACTCAACATTAAAAAAATAAACAAAACCCGTTGTTGTGGAGTCAATTCTGGCTCATGGCAACTGCATGTATGATACAGTAGAGCGGTGCTCTATAGGGCTTCCAGTAGCTATAATCTTGAGGCATTAAATGCTAAAAGCTAAATAACTCCTAGAGTGATGAGTACCATAAAAGTTTAAAAAAGGGAGCACTCACTGATGCCAGGAAGACCGCAAAACTTCCTGGAGGAGATGAAACTTATTGTGGGTCGGGAATAAAGGTCAAAATGTAAACCCAGAAGTTGCTAACTCAAATGCCTATAGGAGCCAGCTGATTGTCCCTTAGTAGGAAGGTGGATGTATAGTTGACAGCTTTTTCATGAGAATCTGGAATTTCCATTTGACATGTAACAAATCCTGGCTTTTTAAATACTGGAAATGAACTCGATTTAAAAAATTAATAACCACGTAAGCCAATAAAACACAAAATGCTTATGATCTACCTGATTGTGACTTCAGATATTGGAGTAAAGATGAGAAGTCTGGTGGAACCGCAAGAACTAGAGGGTTGTGATGAGACCAATATGTATAAAAAACAAACAAACCCATTGCCACCGAGTCAATTTTGATTCATAGCGATCCTATGGGACAGAGTAGAACTGCCCCACAGAGTTTCCAAGGAGGGCCTGGTGGGTTCAAACTAACCACCCGCTGGTTAGCAAATGTAACACTTAACCACTATGCCACCAGGGTTTCTGAGACCAATATAGTTAATTTAAAAGAATACTCAGAAGACTGGTGGAGGAGTTAAGAAATAGAGAAGAAAAACTGGGGTCAGACTGGAGGTGATTTTAGATACTAATAAAGACATTTACATTGATTCTGTAAGAAGGTTAGAGAGACAGGGCTAAAGGGACAGCGGTATGACAGGCATAAGGTGGATAATCTGGAACACTGGCAAATTTCTCTTTGTGTTGTCATTAATCCTCTTTGCCAAATTGAATTTCTGAGTATAATCCATGGCATTTTAGGAATTTTAGAAATGGCAAAAGCCAAATACCACACATACGCCTCAAAGCAACGTTGCAATTTTAGCATTATCTTCAACTTCCATTACCGGCAATCATAGGATATCAATTTAAAAAATCAAGACCATACTAACATGTTTTAACACTATATTCACTTCTAACATATTACTGGTGGGTTAGCATTTGCTAATTCCAATTAAAGGGGGTTAGAAATTTTTACTAAGATTTACCATGGCAAGTCCCCAAGCAAACTGCATGCCACCCAGCTTGGCCAAGCAACTAGACCATGTTTCAGCTGAGAATTTTTTTTTTTTTTAACTTCACTGTATGAACATTTGGTGTCTTCTATAAACTGACAATCCAGATACATTATGCAAATTAGGAAATTAGCAACTAACTACTTCTCACGCTCATCACTGCCACCTTGTTCTCTGTTTCAGGTTTGCAAAAATAATAACGCTGTAAACTCTACAATGGATAGTTGTTACTGCTACTAATGGGCAATATTTTATTGTAATGTTAAATTTACTACAAAACCTGGGAATTTACAGTAGCATAAATTATCCTATACAATCTAATTCAATTTCCTTTGCCCTATGAGAAAAACAAATAAAGGCAAAATACATTGCAAACATACTCACTTGAGATCTAACTTTTCCTTTTTATTACATATTCAGTCAAATTCAGTATCACCCCAAGAGCTGAGAATAAATTTTGTATTATTCAACGGAAAATAGAAGACTTTTCAGTCTTTACAGTACTTGTAATCATTCTGACCTTTAGCCACACTTTTCTGCTCAATCTAATTCTAACATCTCTCCTCTGTCCACTGGTTATTCCTATTGTCACCGCACACACTGATGCCAAACTCCCACTCCAGAGGTAGCAACTATATCATAAAACATTATTGTAAACATGTAGTTTAATTTTTTCTTTGATGTACACTTGTTTATGCTTTCCTTTGTCGCTTCCCTTGACCACTAGTTCTTCCACCTAGATTCAACTACCAAGCCTTAGGATTTCTGTTTGAAGAACCCTCATTAATGGCCTGAAGTCTACACTGAGCTAAACCCACTATGTAAAAGCCCAGATGAAACCAGAACATACAGTTGATGCATCATGGACTGGAGACAGAATCTGATAACTGACTTCCCACATTTTAATGAAACCATTCTGAAAAGCAATTTAGGAACAAGATGTTTTTCATTTGTTTCGCTTTGCTTTTTTGTTTTTGTTTATTTTGTAGGCAGCTGAAGTACTTTTATTAAACTAATTGGTGGAGAACACAGAGGCAAAGTGGTAAAGGTCCATTCTTTATTCAAAGAAGTTGTGCAAACACCAAGAAAGCATCATCAAGTAAACTATTCTCTAACTGGTTTAAACTATTGATTTGCTTTATAGGAAGAACTTATTCAATATGCATTTTTCTGGCATAAATTCATATGGAGTGAGAACCAATTACCCTCATTCCATCAACACTTGGTGTTCTGAGTTAGAAAAACCCTAAAATATTCAGAAAAAGTCAAATCATTGAGTTTTCCTTTGACTTCAGGGAAAAACAAACTCACCTTGGTAGGCAAAAGAAATACAAGTGTTCACTCTCCAGATTGAGAGCTTTCTAAGCATTCTAGCAAGCCTAGGAGATCTGGATTCCTCTTTTGAGGTAAGTGTGAGGAGAAACATGAAAGTAGGACTCTTTACCTTTGTTGTCTAATCAACTGGAAAGAACTGTGTGTTTCTTAGGCTGAAATGAGGGCATATGAAGCCACAGCTGCTTCTTTATAGTCATATGAATACCTAGAAAGCTTTTTCTACACTTGGTTTCTGGGTAATCGTTCAATGTCACCATTTATAAAATGTCGTGAAGATAACCACCACCCATCTGTCAGTTCGTTGTACTGTGGTGACTTGTGTGTTGCTGTGATGATGGCAGCTACGCCACCAGTATTTCAAAAAGCAGAAGGGTCACCCGTGGTGAACAGGTTTCAGCACAGATTCCAGACCAAGGCAGACTAGGAAGAAAGACCTAGAGATCTATTTCTGAATATTTGCCAATGAAAATCCTATGGCTCACAACAGAGTATTGTCTGATATAGTGCTAGAAGATGAGCCCCCTAAATTGGAAGGCATTCAAAACACAGAGTGGCCACAATTGGGGCAGATTAACCAATAGGCATGGTAAGCATGCTGTTTATTTTGCTTATCATCTATACTGAACAATTTTTCCCTACATTAAAGATTCTGCCTCTACTTGTAAATGTCATCTAAGATACTGCACTGGTGTCACCCCATCTGGAGGAAGGGAGAATAAAGAAAACCAAAGATACAAGAGAAAGTTTAGTTCAAATGACCAGTGGACCACAAGTACTACAGCCTCCACCAGACTGAGTCCAGTACAACTAGATGGTGCCCGGCTACCACTACCAACTGCTCTGACAGGGATCACAATAAAAGGGTCCTGGATAGAGCTGGAGAAAAATGTAAAACAAAATTCTAAGTCGGAAAAAAAAAAAAAAAGATCAGACTTACTGGTCTGGCAAAGAGTATGGCTCCTGGACACCCTTTTACCTCAGACATAAAGTCACTCTTGAGGTTCACTCTTCAGCCAAAGATTAGACAGGCCCATAAAACAAAACAAGACCAAATGGGCACATCAGCCCAGGGGCAAGACGAGAAAGCAGGAGGGGACAGGAAAGCTCGTAACGGGGAATCCGAGGTTCAGAACGGGACTGTGTTGAAATGTTGTGGGGGCAACCAATGTCACAAAACTATATGTGTATTAATTGTTTAATGAGAAGCTAGTTTGTTCGGTAAACCTTCATCTAAAGTACAAACAATGATTCTGCTCCTAGGTATGGCTGGCATCTCTCCCCAATTCCACAGCACCTTTCTATAGAATCGAAGCCTCTTTTCAAATTTATAATCCCTGACAGGAGCTGACAACCCAGTAAGCCAGGTAAGCCTGGGTTTACTTGGTGCTTATTTACTAATCTGTAGTAAACAATTCCGCATGGGTTTCACCACATGTTTGATGAAACTGTTTATTAAACATGAAACCCAAGCAAAATTGTTCACTACAGATTAGTAAATAAGCACAAGAAGATCATGAGGATGGCACAGGACCAGTTAACATTTCATTATGGTGTATGTGGGTTGCCAGGAATCAGAGCTGACTTGAAGACGACTAACAACAACAACAAAGGTAACCAAAAATAAATCATTATCATGTTGGTATAAATAATAGTACTTTTTCAAATGCAATAATTCGAAGCTTTGTGATGAATTATTCTCAGAAAGTTCCCTAAATTATTCAAAACACATCATGTAATTTTTACTTTTAGATCCTAAAATAAACTAAGTTAGAAGTAAGTATTTGGACAAAAATATTATAAAGGAGAAAGAGAATTAAGAAACCTGTAATACTGCCTTTCTAATTTAATGACTTTATCTATACTGCCTTTCTAATTTAATGACTTTATCTATGCCACTGAATAAATTGATCAATGGGTAATGTACACCACAAATCTACCAAACTAAGAAGAAAGAAAGTACAAAGACACACTTCATGTGCAAAATCAGGATAAGCAATGAGAGTCAAACTTTCCATTCCCAGTTTTACACGTACAGTTCACAGTTGTATTAAAAAGACATGGAAAAGGCTTTCTTCCTGTTGTTTTAGACAGCTTAAGACACTAGTAGAATAGGCAGGGTCACCTGAGGTTTGGGAACATGAAATGCTGCAGAACCATTTGTTCTCAAGGAGCTTTTATTCCCAAATCCTGGGCCTCTCCAGAAAGAATCATGTTTTTCTACTTCTCCTTGCTAGCCTCATTATATTGTCTTTATATATGGAGAGCAAGAAAAAAATTAACTGCCTTTCTTGGTGGTAACAGAAGAAGGTATTTGATTGCTAGCTAAGGACATTTGAACTGACACCATAGCCTGCTCTCCTCATACAACCAATAAATTTTATATATATATATATATATATAATAACTAATTCCAGAAATAAGTTAGCCAAATAGTGGAAGCATTAGCTCAGGCCACTCTGGTCTGATAAAAGAAAAATATAAGCAAGGTATTCTGATGTGATAAACAGAAATAGTTGGAAAAAGTAAGAGTAAAATGTTACCCTAAGAAATGAATATTATGGGGCAGTTCACATATATAAAACAATTTCATATCCTCAACCCCTGGGTAGAATATCCATAAGTTAAAGGCCATTTCTTCAAGTACAAGAAGTCAGAATTCTGATATCCGCAAAAAAACAAAAACAAAAAAAAACAATGTTCTTTCTTATTGACAATCTTCTCTGTTATAAACCTTGTCACTTAGCATTCAAAGTCATGGTATTCGATTCAGTTGGGAATTCTGTTCTCCCTGAATTCAAGATACAGAATAATGAATTATTTAATGAATCATTGTACTTATAAAGCAAGGAATATCAATAAACCAAAAAATAAACAGACAAAAATTCTCATCGAAATTATGAGATAAAAGAAGACAATCCCATAATGTTAAGTGAATAGCTTACCACTGGTTCTAGTGCATGCACTATTTGGGAATCTGCACCACTGAACAACTACAGAATGTTAAATGTCAGAAGGGAGAAGCTGTATATAATTGGCATCTATTATTTTTTTATTAGGGATCCTGAAATAATCACAAATGCTAGAGTGTAGGAAAATTCATTTCCTTTGACTACATAACTATCAGATTATTTTATATGATAAATTTCATGCAAGTACTTCTGATTCACTTGGATTAATTTATTTTTATCTGCACTGGGCAAAAAAAAAAAAAGACTAATAGATTTTACACATAACCATAGCACTCTCTATACTAGTATTATACAAGGTCTGAATTCTGACTCCACACCCTCTACTGAAACACTACCAACAAAATTTATTTTGTAACACAATGAAAATCTTAACCTTCAATCTTTTTAAATAAAAAAGAAAAAAAAAACCTTCTGTAATACATCTTAAAAAATATTCCACCTGAGAACTAGACACTGGCTTACACTCCCTATATTTCAAGATTCTTTGCTTATTTTGGGAAGCAAATTTTTGCTGTTGTTTTTGCACTTGGCATATATTATCTCATTTAATCCATGAAGTAGGTATTATTCATCATGTTTTATGTATGAGGAAGCAAGGCTAACAGGATTACAAATTTTCCATTTCACACAGCTATCAATTGTAAATACCAGAACTCCAATTGAGATCTTTCTGGACTTAATTCCTACTATATATCTTCCAAATTTATACAGTGTGAGACTTTGTTTTTCCTCTTTTTTAATCCATCTTCTCTTGCTCACACTCCTTTATGCTCACGTCAAAGGTATCGACCGCCCATTTGCCAAGCATAGGTTTTGCTACCTCTCTTCCTTTTTCCATACTGTCCTATCTTGCCTCTCCTAATCAGCCAAGCAAGTGCCAATTCTTAAAGGAAAAAGCAAAAGTTTTACTCCTTCCTGAAGCCCTATGCCCCAAGGAAAAACCATCTCTGCCTTATCCAAATCCTTACTGCCCTCTTCCAATTGTCTCTGCATATGTTATCTCTCTCCCTTCTCAAGGGGTTCTTGATGGAAGAATGGGTTAGTCTGTGTTCTCCAAAAAGCAGATGCCAAGAGAAGTTTAAACATTCAAGAATTTGTGCAGGGGAGAAAGGCTGGGAGAGCTTTTAGACACAGTCTGATATGGAGAGAGGAAGGGAGGTTTGGATGGAAAAATCTTAGGCTAAATAAGTTTTAATAAGGCCACTGGGGAGTCCTCCAGCCAACATCAGCCATGAAAGGAGGCCCGTGTGTCCCAGGAACTGGTCTACCTTAGAATCCTTGCTGTGCTCAGTCATTAGCTGGGAGCAGTCCTTGGAGAGCATGGCCTGGGTGCAAATATAGTACTGGGTTTCAGAGAAGAGCAGCTGGAAACTCAGGACAATTATGTTCCCCATAATTGGAGAACTTCAAGGTGCACTCATGTGGCTACCAAAAGGAACAATCTCAACTAGGCCGTTAACAAATTTTGTCACCTTGGAAAAGTTACTGAAACCCTTTGAGTCATTCTGAAAGAGTAGAAATGTCATAGGAAATAAATGCAGTAAATTATGGGAACTCTATGGAGCAGTTCTACTCTGTCCTATAGGGTCGCTATGAGTTGGAATCGACTCGGTGGCACAGGGTTTTTTTTGGTACCTACTACAGGACCTATTCAAAAATATTAGTTGCTTGTATCTATTATACTGTCCAGCAGATTGCCTGTACATATCAAGTATTTAATAATTTTTTAGAAATTATTCCATGTGTATTTGTATACATAAATATAGGTGTGTATAAACTTGTACCTACATGTACATAAGAATGGAAATTTGCTATCTCTATGTTTAGAACTTAGAAAATCATTCCACTAAATGTCATGTTTCATTTTTCACCCAAATTCTCCTTGGTGTATACCAATTCTGTATTATTCATTTTGTTTCTACCAAAAGGGATACTTGTGAAGATACTAGACTGACAGGTTCTATACCTTAAAAACAAATAAAAAATAATAATATAAATCTCATTATCTGTTGCATTCATTCATTTGTCTTCATGCAACTTAAATTCTAATAAAGGAGAAAGACATTAACGAAAGGATGGTGTAAGTAATCTGGAAACTTCAGCTACCACAAATGCTATGACGGGGAATCTCATTCTGTCTGAGAGTTTGTCACTGGTGGATTGAATGTAACAAGAGAGGGTCATCAGTATTTCTAACACAATATGATACTAAGACCTAAAGAATCGGGAGAAGTTTAAAAGGTGATAGGAGTCCCGGGGTGATGTAAATCGTTAATATGCTCAGATGCTAATTGAAAGGTTGGACGTTTAAGTCCACCCAGAGCTGCCTCAGAAAAAAGGCGTGGCAACCTACTTTCAAAAAACACAGCCATTCAAAACTCTTTGTAGCACAGGTCTACTCTGACACACACGGGGTCGCCATGAGTCAGGGTCAACTCAGCAGCAGCCGGTGGTGACAGAAGCTGACGAGGGTAGGAAATGACGTTTCAAGCAGAGGAAACAAACAACACAGAGCCCAACAGGGGGAAGAAGACTCTGGAAATTTCATTCTGAGAACAAGTCAGAGCGGAGTAGGTTGAGAGACTGGAGAAATTAGGAGAGGTGATGTGTGAGTATAAATGTCACATAACTGCCCCCAAAGGCCTATAGTTGAGAAGAGGCCTAGATCGCATCCCCGGGTTTTCATCACACTTAGTGAATTATCACTGTTCATTTTGTCATATTCTCTTTTAATCACTGGTAGAGAAATAAATACCAGGAAACACTGTTACGGAAAATGCCAGGCAGCCAGGTACAAAGCATCCAATAGTCTAAACGGCATTAGAAATGTGATCAAGATTACCAAAATGGGTTACTTCAAGACTCTTACTGATTCTATCTATATACACTGAATGTTTGATGTGATTATGAGCGATATTAAAAAAAAAAAAAAAAAAACCCATTGCCGTTGAGTTGATTCAAACTCATAGTGACACCAAAGGACAGAGTAAAACTGCAAAAATAGGGTGTCCAAGGAGCAGCTGGTAGATTCAAACTGCGAACCTTGTGATTGGTTGCCGAGCTCTTTAAGTGCTGCACCACCACGGCCCCATGGGATTTATACCAAAGAAAAACAGAAACGTGTTGCCGTCGAGTCGATTCCAACTCAGAGCAACCCTACAGGACACAGTAGAACTACCCCAGTAGGGTTTCCAAGGAGCAGCTGGTGGATTCGAAGTGCTGACCTTTTGGTTAGCAGCCATAGCTCTTAACCGCTGAGCCACCAGGGCTCCCATGGGATATATAGAAGGTGCTTTTTCAATAATATAATAAAATAATAGAAACCTTTAAAATAACAAAACTAGGCTATCTGCTAATCCTGTTTCACAGACCAGAGGAATAAAAATGTCATTTCATCCAACAGTGTTGAGATATTCTCATTAGTACCCTATTTTGGCACCTGAGGGGCAACAATTAGACTAACGCAATTAATCGGGAGAAGGAGTAATAAAAAGAAGCAACCAGCCACTGACTTAGAGACCATCATTGCCAAGACAACTTATGGATCAAAATAGTCCTTAAAGAATAAAAGCACATTCAGAGGTTTATGTACCAGTATAAACCCTTAGCTGTTTTTCAGTGCCATGTGCCCATAGATTTGTGGTGTGTGGTTCCTTGCTGATGTGTTAAATCCCCAAAGGTTACATCAGGCAGGCCTGAGCCTTGTTGAAGATAAATTGAGACCATTCCCTTAGTCTCTTAAGGGAGTGGTATTACTAGACAGGGTATGTAATAAATATCTGCCTCCTTCCAGAAGAAATACACAGTACTTTTCCATTTTCCTTACTGTTCCGTCTTCAGGGAAAGGTTTGGATAGGAGGTGAGATGTTACATAAAATGGGTGTGTTCCTAAGCATTCTGCTTTGAAACCTTTTAAAATCAGTAAAGCAGAACACTGAGCATATACAAAGTTAAGCAAACAAATAATGCTGGTCAGATTGCTAAATCTTCCAAGAAAATGAAAGTAATTTTGAAGAACATTTGGAAAATACCTTTGTTTTTAATATATTTTCAAAGCCTTAGGAAAACCAGGTATTTTATAACAGTCATTAGGCATTTCTAAGAGTCATTACTTTATTTAAAATGCCTCTGCTTACATAATATGTAATTCTCATTTAACCTAGCTCTTCCAATAATGCATTAGCATGTCCTTTATAAAGGATGGAAACCCTGATGGCATAGCAGTTAAATGCCATGGCTGCTAACCAAAAGGTCAGTAGTTTGAATCCAAAAGGTGCTCCTTGGAAACCCTATAGGGCAGTTCTACTCTGTCCTATAGGGTCGCTATGAATTGGAATCAACTCGACGGTGATTTTTTTTTTTTTAAATAAAGAATACAGTAATGTGGATATAACCTTTCATATATATATAGTCCATTCTAATATACATTTATACCCATGCAAGAAAAATTTTAGAAAATGTTAGTCTTCAACACACCTGCAGTAATGCTTGAAATCTGGGTCCTGGGTATGGGAAATTACAACTCAAAAAAAAAAAAAAAAAACTAGATCAGTCCTAAGTTCAGCCTTAATAAGATTTAACCTTAGCAGAGTTGCCATCAGGTGAGAAGAAATGCAATAAGGGCATGTTCTTTTGAGATGACAGAGCCACAAGATGGTAGCCAGCCCGGAACAACCAATGGATGGAACAAAGGAACAGGAGAGTAGAAAGAAGAATGAGAAAAGAAAGAGAGAAGGAAGAAGAGAAGTGCTCAGGCACAGAGAGGGAGGAAAAGGGTAACTTACTAGTAGTTGTTCCATGACCTCTGAAATCTGGAGATCATTCTTATTAGGTTCCTAGCAAAACTCTGGATCTTTCTCAGGAACAATTTTGATTGGTTGATTGGTTTTGTTCTTTTAAAGGCTAGAGGGAGGTATCTCAGAAGCCCTAAGACACATAATTAAAGAAGCACCATTGATCCCTGCCTTTGAAGATGCTCAGAACTTATGTCCTGGACTGGACTGACTGATTTTCTTGCCTCTGTATCACCTGGTACCTAGCTCTTCCTCCTTTCAGGCCTACTTCCTAGTTAGCCAGCTTGATCCAATAAGATCCCTGCCTCTGTTGTCATCTTGACCCTTGCCTAACCTAACTTAACCAGTTGCCTTTAAGTCAATTTCGACTCAAGTCGACCCTATGTGTCAGAGTAGAACTGTGCTCTATACTATTTTCAATGGCTGGTTTTTCAGAAATAGATCACCAGGCCATTCTTCCAAGATGCCTCTGGTGAACTCGAACTGCCAATCTTTTGGTTAGCTGCAGAGCTCTTTAACCATTTGTGCCACCCAAGAAACCCTGTCTAAACAAAAAAACCAAACCCACTACCACTGAGTCGATTCTGACTCATAGCGACCCTATAGGACAGGGTAGAATGTTCCTACAGGGTTTCCAAGGCTGTAAATTTTTACAGAAGCAGAATTCCACATCTTTCTCCTACGGAGCAGCTGGTGGGTTCAAACCACCAACCTTTTGGTTAGCAGCCAAGTGCTTTAACCACTGTGCCACCAGGGCTCCTGGACCCTGTCTAGCCCCCATCAAATTAGGACTCTGAGCACGTTTTCTAAGTTATTTCTTACCATGCCCTCAACCAGTAGATTCACCAAACCTGAAAAGGTAATGCTAAGCCCCAAATCTCTAAATAGGTAAAGCAGGGTGTGGTGGGGATGTGAGAGGGTGAAGCAGGGAGCTTTTCTTCAAACTGTTCTTTGCACAACAAGCACAACGTTTTTCCATTTGAATTATATATTTTCTTAAAGTAGACTGGGGCCAAGGGTTAACTTCAGCTCCTAGCCTCGCTCCAGTACCTCTCTCACCTCTACCTGCTGCCTTTTATTACTGTCTTACGTACTGTCACCTATCATTACTGGCACCGGAGCCAGCATTAGTTAGAAGAGCGGGAAGATAGAAGCCTGATAACATTCTCTCACCATTTATCTGGGGAGGGCCACTTACTTGCTCTTAGGGAAGCAATGACAGAACCTTTTTTAGAAAATAACTCTAGCGTTCATATTTCAGGTCTTGTGACCAGTCTCAATTACTGACTCTTTGAGCTCAGTTTTGGACTCAATCCTTTTTGTTCTATACTCTATGGTCTTGCCCTGATTGAGAAAAATAGTTAGGAAGTTCCAACCTTAGATAAGTAATTTTAGAGTCCATCAAAAATGCAAGAAAATTGATTCCACTTTTGTATCCAGAAATTAAGAAAGTTTTCTTATAGTCCAGATCCATATGCATTTATAGAAACCCTGGTGGTGCAGTAGTTAAGAGCTACAGCTGTCAACCAAAAGGTCAGCAGTTCAAATCCACCAGGTGCTCCTTGGAAGCACTACGGGGCAGTTCTACTTTGTCCTATAGGGTCGCTATGAGTCGGAATTGACTCTACGGCAAGAGGTTTTTATAGACATTGATAAAGTTTAAAGCTTGCAAATTTTAAATTTAAAAGCCCAAGTAGTGAAAGCTAAGGTACTAGTGTTTTGGATACCTTTCCTCACTACAGGACTGATTTGTTTCTGAAGTGGGCAAAGCAAATATAGTTCCAGAAATCTTTGGAAGTTCCTGCCGGGCACTAGGTTTTCAAAGGTCAGGTAAGGAAATGCAGAAACTTGAATAAGATAAATGAAGGAAGTGTCACCACTTACCACTCTCATTTTCCCTCCCAAAATATATATTTTGGATTTGTGATCAGATCCAACCTACCACATGATGCTCCGTGTATTTGGTGAAGTCTTTTGTCCCCTATAATTCAGGTAAATCTGTCTGATCTTTTAGAAGAAGATGGAGTTTCAAATTCTGCTCACGGTAGCCTCAAACCCCCACTACTGAAATAAGGCATCACACTCATAAAAATGTATAAAACAGAACAGTGCATACAATTTCACAAGCTTCCCAGTAAGTCAAAACGTTTGTAAATTCCTTTTTTCCCCCAGTACGCTGCCAGTATTCACACCAAATTAAATTCTTGTTCGATGGCTCTGCTAGGAAGCATAACAAAACAAGCCTGGGCATGAAACAAAGTGTCTTCCTTTTATTACTTTTTTCTTACTATTTATTTCAATATTTAAATGGAGCTGCCCTCTGTCCGTCAGTATCCATTATGGTTGTACCTGCTTCTAGGTTGTCACATCACAGCCTGCTCCCAAAACTCTCATAGTCCAGGCTGGCCCTGGAGTCACCACAGCAGACAATTCCAGCAGCCCGTGAGCCATGTAGAAAAGGCCTTTTCCTACCTGCGCAGCGACCCCACCAGGTACGCTTTAGTGGGGCACCTGCTGCCAACATTCTCTGGGCTGGAGCCCCGCTGTGAATCTACTCTTCCACCTGCCTCTGATTTGCAAAGAAAGGCCAGGAAGTCGAATGATGGAAACAATGCTACTTTTTAGATGCCAGTAAAGTGACATGTGTATTTTCTTAAATAGCATAAGTATTATTGATAGACGTAACTATTTTTTGAACAATAACTATCTGCCAGGCTCTGTGCTAAGTGTCTCATCTCATCATCTGAACAGTTCTGTAAGGGATGTAGACACTATAACCATTTCACAGAAACAGGTTCAGAGAAGCTAAGTCTCCAAGCACACAGACACAGTCGCAAGTTCTAGAATTTGAACCCACAGCTATCTGGCTCCAAAGCCTTTTGCTCTTAACTGTTTTGCTCTTAGCATAGTATTTATATATCTAAAAAAAAAAAATGTTGCTCTCAAGTCGATTCTGACTCATAGCGACCCTGTAGGACAGAGCAGAACTGCCCCATACAATTTCCAAGGAGCACCTGGTAGATTTGAACTGTACACCTTTTGGTTAGCAGCCATAGCTCTTAACCGCTACTTGTCACCAAGGTTTCCATTTGTATATTACTAAACATAAAAAAGAATACAGCTTCGAACATTCACTACCAGGAACTTCCCTGGGTCATGAATGGAAACACTTGAAATCCTTATTCATGTAAACCAGGCAAAGCTACTATCTTTAGGAATCACCATATTCATCTCAAGACTTCTAAACCACAGACTTGCCACAGTCAACATGCACTGGAAACAAGACTATAAATCCCATCACAGTGTTAGCATCACTGCTATAAGAAGCTAGAGCTTATGGATCGTTTAAAGCAAATTCAGGCACCTTTTCTTCCCAACAAATCTTTCCATATACTATTTGCTACATGTTTAACATTTTCCTGAGATCTCTGGGATATGTCGAAGTACATATACTCCAAATGACCTAATAGAAAAGACAAATGCTCATGAAGAGTTAGGTAATGATATCAGTCAGCAAATTATGTGCCAGCTGAGTTATATAAATAATAAATGAAATACGAGTACAGCAGAGAGAGAAATTGTCTTGGGTTCCTGGACTGAGAACCTTTAAGGACAGACAGAGGTAAGAAAAGAGGCTTAAGCAGAGGCCAAAGTGAAAACCTTGATGCAGATACTGACCTCGGCAAGGTGTGTTTAGGAGACCATGAGTGAGGCTGGAGTTCAGAATTCAAATTGGGTATTCATGGTGGAAATGCCCAGTGATAAGCTTAAAAATGTAGCCTGGAGCCAAACTGAGGAATTTAGACTGTATTTGTAAATAATGGCAGGGGAAGGAGTTTTGAAGATGTTGGAGCAAAGAATCGAAAAGATGAAAAGCAGCGTTTTAAAAAGATGACTCTGGCAGCGAAGTTTAGAATCCGTTGTAGATGTCAGAGATCATGCAGGAGGAAAACCCATCTGGAGGCGACCGCAATCCATCGAATATGAAGTGATGAAGTCCAAGGAAGGGTGATGAAGGGAACAATGTGACAGTGTAGCAGAAATAATGCTCTCTGTTTGGCAAGCCTCTTTCATTCTCCTCTTCCTGAGCACACATTTCCTAGCCCTCCTTGCAGTTACTCCTGCAATACATACAATAAGCAGAAGAGCAGGTGTAGGTTCTCCAAGTCTCTGTATTTTTCCTGCCACAAGGACCTGGAAGCCTCAGGTTGAGATGACAGAGCCAAAGGATGGTGGCAGGCCGTAGATGGCAGCTAGACAGACAGTATAATTTGCATGAGTAAAAAATGGACATGTATTCATTAAGCTACTGGTGTTTTAGGGCGTGTTACTCAAACATAGCCTAATCTCTTTTTACTAACACAAAGATAACAGTGTCAGAATTAATAGCTGGACGTTCAGGACTCTGGCCTTGTAAGCAAACTTGAGAAAAGACAGGAGCCAGAATTTGCCGGTGACTTTCAAAAAAATGGCAATGACACTTTGCATTTAAAGGATACATGCTGTGTAATGAAAACAATAATTTTTTTCCCAATTGCTATTTTCTTAGATTACCTATAATTTTAAAAATCATAATATTCTATTAAATCATTGATGGAACATAGAATTTCTTTTATAACAGCGATAGCAGTACTCTATAATAACAGTTTTTCCAAAATGCTAAATCAAAAGTTGTGAAGAACTACATATGGCCCTAAAGTCACAGTCTCAACACTCTTTGGAATGTTCTTCCTGTCTTCTTACTGCATGATAGGAGAATGGAAGTGGAGGAGGAGGAGAAACCTGCATGACACTCTTTGGAACATGTCAACTCAAGGCCAGTGATGGAGAGTGAAGAATTAAGCAAATGGAGTTTCATCCTGCCACTCAGTTTACAACTCTATGTCAACCATGTCAGACACTACAGTGGACTGGCTGGATGCTTTTCTCAATCATTATAATTAGTCAATTCCTGTTTCTATGGATGTCTCTACTCTTGGAGTTTCTAAAAGGAAGCAAAGGCAACTGAAACAACACAAGACACAGTTCATATGAATTCATTTCCACCAGTAGTCAGGTCACATGCTGGTGTGCTCACATGCAGCCAAAGAATCTGACATATGTGGACTTCCAATAAAGGGATCGCAGAGTATGTGGCATGCAACGTCTACAAGTCATTAACTGCATAGAATCTCTTCAGACAAAAGCTGGCAGAGCATTGTTCTCCATCATGATGCAGCAGAACATCTCGTGTGCTGGCTTATTCTGATCAGGGTGGCTGCCTTGGCAAAAATACAACCTGGAAAAGCCATAGCTCCAGTGATCAACCCAGGGCTCAAACCACACACACATGCTTTTCCTAGAAGCCCAGAGCCCTCCATTTGCAGCTAAACACAATGAGATAAGGAATAGCCGTGGATTTTGGTTGTTTACAGTCTAACACGCCGATTCCTTTAGGGGATATGGGCTTTACAGACTTATCCTAGTAAGGGGTTTGTAATGGCACTGCTCAGCAACTCTCCTATGCCAAAGAGAAGGCACATGCAAGGCCCCTAGGAAGATTAGGAGAAAATCAGTGATAATGCGATAGAATAAAGCTAAATAGCCCAAACAGAAACTAAACCTCATGATCCAGACTCATTAGAAACAAGCTTTAACCAAGAGAGCTAATTCTAAGAGCAATAACCAAACAAGGTGTGAATAAAAACTTCCAATTGCAAACTACATCTTACACTGTATTTTAAACCAGAGCCTAGACCGAAATCCTTCTGAAAGCCATGACAAATGACCTTCTCAGAGTTATGGATGATCGCCAGATGCCCATGCTGATTCTATGCTACATTAGGTCACTGGCATTTTCCAAGAGGACACCTACAGATTCTCAACAGAAGACACGGATATGAAAATGCCCTATACATATCAAAATATTTAGCAGCAACATGCCACTTTGGATAGCATTTTAAATCAGCTTCTTAGGGGTTTTTTGTAGAGAATAATCAAGGGGTGGGGACTTCATTACACTAATCCTGATTAGCCAGACCCAAAATGTACCTCATGTGGTCATGGAAACTATTTGTTTTAATTCAAAATTAATTAAGTTTTGAGTTAGAGCAGAAAGGGAGTGGCCCCATAGCTTTAATTGCAGTCATTCAATACAATACAAAGACTGGCATCCCAGTGCTTTGGCCTTGAATTTCTGCCATCGAAACCATTAGTCAATTCAGAGACAGAGCTTGAACACTTGACTGCTTACACCCAGTCCCATCTGTTATGTGCACCTTTGCCAATACATAGGCCGGTATGCCAACGGCACAGAACATAGGTGGCTCTTGCCGAGCATACAGGATGTCTGCATACTTCCACCAAAGCAATATGGTGTCATTTCTTCTGCTGGAAAAGTTTTCTACCTAAAGGCAACACCATGAATTTATACTTGTTTTATTTCTAGATTCTTACTTTAAAATGTAGAATATATGATCTCAGAACAAGGGAATGTTTGAGGCTTGGGCAAAGAATGATAAAATTTAACAATAAGTAGAACGAATGGGTTAAATGCATACTGAGAAAAATAAAACATTTTTTTTCCAAGGGGAAAAACAAGATGAAAGATCAAACGCATGGTAAGATACGATTTAAATAAGATTTAAATTAGACTATTTTACCTTTGGTCTCATTGATTTCATGACTGTTGTTAAGAGAGAAAATTATCCGTCCAAACCAGTGGTTTTAAATATATTAGAAATGACTTTTTTCTTTTAAAAACCCTAGATGCTCAGGCACCACTAAGCCTTCTGACCAATTAAATCAGAATCTCTAGGGTAGGATCAGGCATCAATATTTTTTAAAGCTCTTGTGGGGATTCCAATGTATAGCATATTTGAGAACCATTGGCTTAAACAAAAGAATGAGGTAATAGTTGAGGAGTCACTGTTACTTCTACTACTACTGATTCACCGTGCTGCAAGAAAATAGGAAGAAAATCTCTAAATTTATACATGGAGAAAGAAGACTTATAAAGGTTGAAAAATTTGCCTTAGAACACATAGCCCACAGGTGATAATACATAGGCTCGGACCCAGGACCCTATGTAGCCTGACTCTAAGATGCACTGTAGCCTCTGGGTGGGATCACTGAGGGACCAACTGGGTAGAGACTGAGGAGAGCCTCGTGGTGTATGCTGATGAAAAACCTTGCTTCACACCCACCTGCCACAGCAATTTCCACCATTTAGAAATTTCTCTGAGTTATGCTAAGGTCTTTAAAACATTCCAATTACAAAGCAAAGGCTACAATAATAATTAGCATTATTGTCTTTATAGTTACCAATCATCATGAGCCTGTTACATGTAAAATGCTGCCTTAGTTGCTTTACACACATGACCTCTACTCTGCATTACATCCTGCAAGGTAGATAAAATGCCCATTTTACAGGTGTTAAAAGAGAGGCATATAAAGGTTAAATAGCTTTCCCAAAGTCCCATAACTAGTAAATAGCAGAGTTAGGATATGAACTGGCTGTGCTCTTTTTTAATCTACCATGTGCCTGAGGCAGCTAAATATTTTAACACACCTGCTGTCAAATACGAGACATGAGGGAGTTGAATTGGGATAAACTGAGGGGAATAGGTGGGGTGGAGGGCATGTGATAGTTCTAAAATAAGTCTACCAATTCTTTGATACTCCTCCACTCAGGAGATGCAGCTTGATTTCCCTTTCTTTGCATACGAGCTGAACTGAGTGACTTGTTTCCAACCAATAAAAATATGAAAGATGTGACAGCATATGTCTTTCAATACAAGGTCCTAAAAGGCATCACTAACTCTAAGGAAAGTCAGCTGCCCAACCTAAAGGACATTCAAGGAACCCTATGGAGAGACCTATTCAGCAAAGAAATGAGGCCTCCTGCCAACACCCATGTAAGTGAGCCATCTTGTAAGCAGATCTCCAGCCCAGGAAAGCCTTTATTACTACAGTCACAGTCAACAGCTTTACTGCAACCTCATAAGAGACCCTGAGCTGGAAGAACCCAGCTCAGTTATTCCCAAATTCCTAACCTACAGAAACTATGAGATAATAAATGTGTGTTATTTTAAGCCACTAAGTTGTGGGGCAATTTGTTACACAGCAGTAGATAACTAATACAAAGGGGCAGGGAACTGAGGGAGGCAGATAATGAAAGGTCCAGATTATGGGGCTCAATGATGCATAAGAGCAAACAATTTGGGGCACCCAGGAAACACCAATAAGGCACTGGGTAGCTGCATAAGGACCAGGGAAGGGAGTGGGGTAAAGAAAAGGTGAGGAGAGTCATCAACTACTTATAATAGCTCTTGTTCAGAGGAAAGAAAGAAATACTGGCTTGAGGGTGAGTTCATTTTCCTGGGTTATTACAGAGTTTGATAGCACTCTGTGTGACACGCTAAAGGCCACCCAAACACCTGAAGCAATAATGCATCATCCAAAATCAAGTAATTTACCCACTGGCAAGATATGACTAACTCTATCACAGAGGATCAAAAGATATCCCTCAATGCATGGAAACATAAAGCACGAAAGTCAAAATCATTTGCAGCAAAATTCTATGCCTGAAATAGGTGTGGATTCAGAAATAGACAGTCTTCTTTGAACATACAGTATGCAAAGGTTGAAATGGGAGGGCTTTTGCTATTTTACATTGCTCAGTAGGACAAGTCATGAGAATGTGATGTTATTAATGTGGACTGTATTAACCTGAGGCTAAGAATTACAGGTCATATCCCTGTATCTACTTATTTTAAGGCAAAATAGTATTTATATCTTAATCTACTACAAAGAGATGCAGATGTTTGGGGTTCAGTTTTTCAGTCTTCTTCCTTCAAGCTTTCAGTGAAGCAATGTCCAGATTCTGGACTCAAGCTCCATCTGAATTCCAGATACTGTGTTCTAATGAGAATGTTAGGGAAACATCAGAGAGATAATAGGGTTTTTTTTAATGATTTTAATGATTTTGTTCTTACCAGTAAATCACTTCCCCAGGTAACTGTTCTTATAATAAAACTGCCAGCTGGGTGGCAAGTCTCTATGCCAAGAAAAGGTTGTATTTTAGTCTTCTTGTGCATTCAATACAAATTTTAAAATCACAAAGAAAAGGAAAAATAAACTCCTGCTGTATAAAGGATAATGGAAGGAAGGGTATAAATAACTTGGGGAGATTCTTTGTAATATACCTCTGGCATCACAGTTAATGCTTTAAAGGACAGATACCTTGTGTTTCCTTAAGAAAAAAATTGATTACACCAGTGATTGAAAACCTAATCTGTGCTTGCCCAACTGGGTAATAGGACTTCCTTCACTGGATGATAATTTGTAACATATCCCCTTTTGAAAAAATAGAGAAATGTCTATGTTAGGGCTTCTTAAATGTAAGAGGGGAAAAAAAAAAAAAAAAAGAATGGTTTCCTTTTTTATTTTCTTTACTGCCCCCATGCCCTCATAGCCTCTAAACCCTTTTCCATGAACTGAACGATAGAAAAGAAAAAGGATAGCAATGTGCTAAAAAGTAAGGTTGGAGAGGAGAGGAGAAGAAAGAAAAGAGTGCACAAGTTGTGGAGAATGCACTGGAATTTTTTTTTTTTCCCATCTGTTTTTTTGCTATGGCTGGGGTCCTTGGCCTCTACTTATAAGCACAGTATGCCCTCTCCTCACTTAGTGACATGGTTAGGCACCAAAGACCAGGTCATTAAGTGAAATCACTGTTATGCAAAAATGGAGGATGACCACATCAGATCACAAAATGGAAGATGACTACATCATTACATAACTGCCAAATTACATCATTACATAACTTCCAAATAACATCATTACATAACTATCAAACGACTGAGAATCATGGTCCAGCCACATTGAAACATAACCTTAATCATCACAGCCAGCATTACTCTAACTTTGCACCTTGGCATTCGTTACTGCCAGATACATGTCATTAATGCATAAATTAGTCAAACAGTAAATTTTTTATTATTGTTGTAAATGTGAAATCTTGGATAAAGAGATAGTTGATAAGTGAGGAGAAGGTCCCCACTCTTCACTTATCAACATGGTTAGGGTCCAAAGACCAAGTTGTTATGTGAAAATTGATATCATGCAAAAACGGAGGATGACCAAATCAGATCACAAAATGGAGGATGACCACATCAGATCAGAAAATGGAGCATGACTACATCATTACATAATTTCCAAATTACAATCATTACATAACTGCTAACCCACTGAGAATCATGGCCCATCCAAGTTGACACATAACCTTAACCTTCACAGCCAGCATTACTCTTACCTCACACCACAGCCTTTGTTACTGCCAAACATACGTCGTTAATGTGCAAAACAGTCGGATAGTAGAATTTTTACTATTGTTGTAAATGTGAAACATACTTAGGAGTACACCTACTCCTTGCTTATCTACTATCTTATTACGATAGTTAATACGTGAAGAATAGGTATACTCCTAAGTCTCTCACTTGACTTAGGTCTCAGGAAGAACAGACTAAAGAATCTCCGGCTCAATTATTTATGACTCAGTATAAAATCAACCTAATGGTTGTTTGGTTTTGCATTCTTATCATCAGGCATCTCTGCCCTGTACCCAAGCCCACTCTTCACCTTTATCATATTCCTGATACTTGGATCCTTCTATTGATCTCTGTGTTTTAGACTCTCAAAAGCTGCCTCACTCCACCTACATCCTTAACTTCAGTAACTATGATTTTCTGTTCCCCATCACTGTCTGCTCACAGATTCCCCATTAACACGATGAATCCCGCTCTTCGGATCATCCAGTTCACTTTTTTTCTGCCACCTACCCACAAAATAATCAACACTCTGAACAAGCACAAGCTGTCAGTAGCTAGAGTTTACAGAGGCACTGCGCCTCTTTCTAGTTCCTCACCCCCTTCCATACTTGCATCCCATGTCCTTAATCTCAGGTGTTACTCAATCTCCCTTTTGGAGTCTGTGGGTGGTACAAATAGTTAAACACTCAACTATTTGCCAAAAGGATGACAGTTCAAACTCACCCGGAGGCACCTCAGAAGACAGGTCTAGCGATCTGTTTCTGAAAGGTGTCAGCCTTGAAAACTCTATAGAGGCGTTCTACTCTGCACACATGTGGTCACCATGAGTTGGAATCTATTCATCAGCAATTAATAACCACTGACACTGCTGCCCCCTTTTAGACTGTCCCATCCCATTTTTATTATGTCAGTCCATATCCTAAGATACATTTCCCTTAGCCAATGTGAAGCAATGGGATTAAATTCAAGGCCTCCCATTTCAGTAATACAAGGAAAATCTTTTCTTCTTCAGGCCATCAAACTTCAAATCCTAAGGTAAATTTGACTTTAAATTTTAAAAAAGTACTGTTTTAAAAGAAAGACTTTGATTGATTGATTGATTCACTAGTCCCAAACTAGTGTTGAGTTGCAAATAGCAATGACATTTCTAAGGGCTGAGCTGCATCTTCAAATACCAAGTGATGGACATCCATTTCATCAGACCAGGAGATCTGTCATGCCATTGGCTGTATTCTATATGCTCTACTGGTTCACCAATTAACAGCTATGTAATACATATTTGCTCATTTTCCACACAAAAAGATCAAGATTGACGCTTAGGAGCTCATCATTAGGTGGGAAAGAAATCCTCCAGGACTCAGCAAAATATGGCTGAAAACAAACTGCTGTCTGAAAATGATTGGTGCTCTCACTCCCTCTCAGTAGCAATGTCCTCTTTCTACGAGCACATGATTCTGTTTAAATATCAGTACCCTGCTAATTATGTATACTAAAGTAAAGGGTCTAATATTAGAAAGGAAAAGCAATACAAATAGTTTCATAGTTACTTTTGCTAAACCATGTGTAATTTTTTTTTCTTACCTCCAATGCAAGACTGAATGTCATTTGCAACAAAAAAAGTCAGTATGCTCAGAACTTCCTCCTTGTCCACAATACAATAGGAACATTTTAATCATAGACCAAACAGGTAGACTTAAGTAAAACTATTGCTATCGTATTTGTCAGACCCAATCTCCTGTCCACAGGTTCTGTCATCCCCATATTCTCACAGCTTCAATTCACTGAACTCCCATCTATGAGTACAGTCTGATCTACTTTAAGAGCTCATCTTGACTGGTCTACCACCATGCAAAGACCCAGGGAAAAAGACTTTAGGAGGAAGGTCCAGGGAATGCAAAGTCTCTAAGGTAAGGAAGTGCTTAACAGGTTTGAGAACCAGATGGAGGGTGGTGATCAAGGTAATATGAGATGTGTGGTGAGCAGAAAAATGGCCCTTCAAAGATGCTCATGTCTTCTGGAACCTGTAAACCCATGCAAAAGGAACTTTGTAGATGCCATTATGGGTACAGACATTGAGAATGGAATATTATCCTGGGTTATAAAAGTGAGCCCACTTTAATCATGGAAATCCTATCCTTAAAAGCAGAGAACTTTTCCCAGCTGTGGTTAAAGAGAGATGTGACTATGGAAGAAAGGACAGAAAGATGGCAAGCTGAAGGATAAGATGCTCTGTTTCTGGTTTTGAGATGCAGGGGCCCCACATGCAAGGACTAGACGGAGGCCTCCAGAAGCTAAGGGTGGCCCCCATTAACAGCCAGCAAGGAAATAGAGATCTCAATCCTACCATCACATGGGATTGAATTCTGCCAGCACCACAATGAGCAAGGAAACAGATTCTCCCCTAGAGCCTCCAGAAAGAATTCAGACCTGTGGACATCTTTTTTTTAGCCTAGTGAGATGCATGTCAGACTTCTGACCTACAGAACTGTAAGATAATAAATTTGTGTTGTGTTAAGCCACTAGTTTGTGGAAATTTTCTACTGCAAAAGCAGGTAACTAATACATGTGTTATCTAAGTTATACATCGGTCAGATCATGGAGAGCTTTCCAGGTCATAGTAGAGTTTGTTTTCTAAAAGCAATGGGGAGTCACTGATGAGTTTTAAAGAGGGGAATGACTTCATTAATAACCCTTCCATGCCTGGCGGTACATATAGCGATCAGGAAATTTTTCAGCCTCTGGGGTTTATTCGGAAGCTGCTGAACCATTTCTAGTGCATGCTGCCACAAGGCAGGGGCCTTTATGACTGTTTGAAAAAGAAGAAATGGGTGTGTGCTACAAATTACTCTTTCTACAGGGTATTGTATAAGGTGTCTGAATTTTGGGTAGGAAAAATAGAAATTTTGAAAAATTTTATTTCTTATACATACATAGACCCCAAAGGGACACTGACGTATAATTAGTGATACTTCATATGTACCACTAAACACTTAGGGTAGGCTTTTGGGAGGGGGCAAGAAAAGAAAAAACCCATACTACTTACAAATATTCAGACACACTCAATAATTCAGCACACCTCCATTAATGAAAACACATGGTATCAACAAAAAATTCAAAGCAGAAAATAACTAGGTCATCAAAGAGTTAAAAGATTACTCTGATTCCTGAATGGACTGCATGTGTGTGAGCAATAAAGAGAATAAGAAATAGGAAGATTTAAGATGAATTTTAAAGTTAAAACTGATAAAACTTAATGATGAATAAAATGTTGGGATGTGAGAACAACAGGATGGAAACACATGTGGCTTTTCTGTTTGGGACTTGAGAAAACTCAGCACAGTATGACACCATTTTCAGAGATGGGGATGACTGGAGGAATCACAGTTTTGGGTGGTAGTTTGGAAACCAAGATTTGCATTTTTGACATACTAGGTTTGAAATGGCCTTGAGACATCTAAGTGGAGATGCAGACCAAATAGATGGTCAGTGAATCTGCAGCTCACTGGTCAAGTCTAGACAGGAGATATACATATTTGAACATCATCATCTTGGTGGCTTTAAGCCATGGAACTGAATGATATCATCAAAAAAGAGGAGGGAAGCAGAGTGGAAGGAAGGGGGCAAGGGAAGGGGAGGGGAGAGGAGAGACAAGGACAGGAAGGGAGGGGAGGGGAGGGGAGGAGAGGGGAGAGGAGGGGAAGAGGGGAGGGGAGGGAAGAGGAGGAGAGGGAAGGGAAGAGGCTCTGAGACATTCAAAGATTTAAAGGTCAATTGAAGGAAAAGAGCACCAAAGAGGAGACTCCGAAGACTAAAAAAAAAAAAAAAGACACATGATTTCTAGGAAAGCAAGAGAGAAGAGTTATTCAAAATGATAAAATCAGACAACTGCTAAGAAGTAAGATGAAAACAAAGCAGTGGCCACTGGATTTGGTAACATAGAGATTTTTGACAAGAGTGATTTCAAGGAGGCAGTGGTGAAGAAAAACCGATTGGAAGTAGTCTGAAAAGTACATAGTATATGAGGAATTGGAATTGATGCAGACAGTCTATACATCAAAAGGTTATTGTATAAAGGTAGCACAGTGGTTAAAGCACTTGGCTGCTAACTGAAAGGTCAGCAATTCGAACCCAGCAGCCACTCTGGGGGAGAAAGATGCGGCAGTCGGCTTCTGTAAAGATTACAGTCTTGGAAACTCTAAGGGGCAGGTCTCCCCTGTCCTATAAAAAACCCTGTCCTATAGGCTCATTATAAATTGGAATCAACTTGAAGGCAACAGGTTTGCTTTTTTTTTTTATACGGAATCTAAACTTTCTCCCTTGTAGATGTCATAGAGTTGCTTCTGTATATGTTCCATAATCTTCTTTGAATTTTTCTTTATGTGGATTTCAGAGAAAGGGCACACTTCTCCATATTTAATAACTGAGGTTGTAAATCTCCAAACTGTAATCTTAAACATGTGATGGCATAAGCCAATAGTAATCAAAGATCCAGATTTAAGTCTTGGTTTTACCATTTACTAATTATACAATTCTGGAAAATTCCTTACCCTTTCCTGAACTCTGGTTTACTAATCTTTTCAGTGAAATGTTAAGAATTTTCTGCCTTGTCTATAAGATTATTGTGAGGCTCACGTGAGAGTTTATAATATTTTATGAGGCTCAAGTGAATTTGCGGATGGGCGGATGCAGGGTGGATGGACAGGTGGTGGCTAGGTGGATAGGATAATGAGAGAGATAACATTTAAAACCACAGGATGCTACACAAATTATGGTAGGATTATATGCAAATTAAGCCCATTCTATATTACCACTGATTTACACAAAGAAGTTACCATTCCTGTTCAAGCTCATGGACTAGAGTTTAATGTGTCCATTTTCTGGGATTCCACAAACTAAGGAATCACAAGACACCATATGTCTGGTTTCTACCGGTTTTAGTTCTGCTCTTTTTTTTTTCTACCATTATCAAGGAAACCCTGGTGGCGTAGTGGTTAAGAGCTATGGCTGCTAACCAAAAGGTCAACAGTTTGAATCTACCAACCACTCCTTGCAAACCCTATGGGGCAGTTTTACTCTGTTCTATAGGGTCTCTATGAGTCAGAATCAGCTCGACAGTAATGAGTTTCTTCCACCATTATCAAACATGTACCCTTGCCCAACTTATTTCATTTTTCTGATTTATGGTTTTGTTTTTTTTATGGAATATAATAATCACTACGTAAAAATAACCAAAATGTTAACATAAACCTTTAAGACACTTATTTCATAAAAGCAGGAATACCTACAGTTCTTTTGCATCTTTTAATAAAAAATTAAGAACCCCTAGTTAAAAGAAAAGCTGTAAGTATAATGGCACCTAAAATGGCAACACAAACAAGATGAAATTGCTCCTGAAATACTGATCGTTTTAATTAGAGACAGTGTCAAAATGCAATGTGCTCCTCTAGCTTCATTATTTTGAATCTGTTCCTTGTTTCTCAATAAACTGAAGATATAAACAGTGATTTTTAAATTAATTATGTAGTACAATTTTCCTCCAGGAAAACCAATATACCTTAATTTTCATTAACCGTATTATAAATCGTTCATCTTTTTGAAATCATTCAAGGATGCTTTTACTTATAAACCAAGAGATGAGACTGTAATGTATTCATATTGTGTCTGGACACCGTCAAAGGGGGCTTCTTATTTGAAAGCACTAAGAAGTAGAATTCAGCAATGGTATTCTTCCTTCTAAACTTGTTTCAATGAGAAAACCCAATATATTTTTGAAGCCAGAAATAGTGGCATCCAGGGTTAAACTGTAGCATTCAGAATGGTAATCAGCTAACCATGCCTGTATGTGTAGTGAAGATACTAAGCTTCCTCTAAGAACACTGCGACTTGAAATTCAAGTAACTAACATTATGCGATAATTGCAAATATGATTAACTGATTTAAACACTACTGAAAATGTGGCCCAACTCCCTTTCAAGAGGAAGAACAAATATATTCTATAGACAAATGCCAAAATCAGAATTAACACTTACTCAGGAAAGGAGGTAGTTAAGAGTACACAGGTAACTATTTTGAATAAATCACTTTAAAGCCAGTCACAGTGTGAATGAGGATAATTATATGGCTCATAACTCTATCCATGGTTTTTCTCTTGCAATTTTGAATCCCCTAAACTGTCATGTTTACTTGTCTCTTTGAGGTGTTTCTATACGTGGTAACAGATGAATTCTGTGAGTTTTATAAATGATCTTAGCTGATGGAGCAAAGTCATTAAGCTTGAGTTAGGAATGGCCTGACCCTTGGGTGCTTACATGCAGTTTTATCCACTACAAAAAAGTGTACAAAGCTCTACAAGAAGATTTGAAAAGACATTAGAAAATAAATTGAAATGCAGTAAGTAGCCGAGGTGTCCTGCACCTTTCTACATGTTTACATAGAAGGGCCAATAAATAATCAATTTAACAAGCAGTTTGCAACAAGAAGGTATGTTTTAGCAGGAATGGCTTATTTTGGCCTCTGGGTTCTTTTACAGTGTTCCAAATAACTATGTATAATCTCCCTAACCATCAGGAGATTGCCAGTAAAAAAGAATTCAGTGAGATCAGTCTAAAGCATAGATTAATGTGCAAACATTCAAAAGGACATAATTAAGAGAATGGTGTAAGCAATAAAATTTCAAAAGAGAAAACCAACTGAACAGAATTATAAGTAAGCACCATGGAAAAATAAAAATGATAATCAAGCTGCCTGAACGAAGTTTATACTTGTAGTTGCGTAGCTGCATGAGAGCTACAATGACTTGGTGATACTAGCTGCATAAAGTGTTGGATGATGGTCCACCACCACCAACAGCTGCCATCCAGTGGACTCTGATTCATGGTGACTTCACGTATATCAGAGAAGAACTGCGTGCCACAGGGTTTTCAAGGGCTTATTTTTCATAAACAGATTGCCAAGGCTGTCTTCTAAGGCAACTCTAAGTGGACTCAAATCTCCAACCTAGTTAGCAGCCAAGTCCTTTAGCCATTTGTACCAATGACTTTGGGGATGATAAAGTCTGAAAAGAACAAGGGCTGCTGGGAGAAGTTTAAAGAATTGGGATTACTCAATTCAAGAAAACAACAAAAACAAGGGTTAACATAATATGCTAGAATTCAGTTCAAGGTGGATCCTTTTTGGTACTGAAATACTGAAAATTATTTTGCTATAAGGCTTCCAATTTGCCATAAGTGTGGCCTTAAAGACCAAGAATAATTCAATAAGAACTTTTTGGCAGAGACAGGCAGGAAAACGTGGCACGTTCTTTGCAATTGGACCATTGTTTTTCTCATCCTTATATTCTTTGTATCCAACTCTGTTGGAAACACAATAGTAGCTCAATAGATGTATATCTCTTTGCATTTTATATACTGGTGGTACAACCTATGAAATATCCTGCAAGAATAGATCATATCAGAATAAAAAATTATTGAGTACTAATTACCTTAAATTCTTTCTAGAACAAAATACACACAAATAAAACTGTAAATTAAGTGCTCACTTCATCCATGAACTTGATAGTTGTTACATGATCTCAAAACAACCTGAGAGGTAAAATATGTGTTAATTTTTAGAAATGAGGAAGCTGAGTAAAAGAGACGATTAATAAATTGTACAGAGTTTTATAGGTATTAAAGTAGGGAAAGAACTCAAGACTGCCCGATGCCAGAAACCATATTCTATTTACTTTATTGTTCTAAAATATCGAAAATATCCAGAATTGAGTCTCTGTTTCTTTAAGTTGTTCTTTCTTAAGTCTTCTTTTATGAGTGTTTATCCTATTGTACAAGCTTGTCTCCTATTCTCCATTCCCCTCAAATATGGAAAAAATACAACATAATGTCTAACTTAAGCTTGTTATTCATAATTAGATAGAAAAAAAAACATTAAAAAGATGCAAGAAAGAACATAAAGACAGATAAAACAAGGACAACTTAGTGTAGTGTGAAAAAGAACGTTTATAGCCAGAAGGTTAAAAAAAAAAAAAAAAGATAAAATAAAACATCTGAATAGGAGACTATTTATGTAGTAACTAAAAAAACAAATCATTTTGTCCTCATATTTTTTCCTCATATTTTTCCAGATTCATATTTTAATTCAGACATTCACAATGATTTTTCAGAGAGTATTTATCACTTTGATTTCATAATAGATTATTTATGCAGACTTTTAAGCACAGTAATCTCAACAAAGAAAGGGAACACATAGGATGTCATAATTTCTACTTTTTTATATATAATTAAAACAAATTAACTGTGGCATTAAATCAAAAAATCTTGTTTCCATTGAAGTAAGTCTTTGCAAATACAGTACTTTAAGGATGTCTTTTAGTTTGTAAGAAAGTCAGAAAAATTATCAGAGCTGTGGCTACACACTTAAAAAAAAGAAATTAACAATAAAATTGGAAATAATACATTGAGAAGCTATATTGCTATATAATTGTGCCATCTGTGAGTGTAGAGTGGAAAAAGTGAAAGAAAAAAATAAACGAGAGGGCTATTTGGAAGTATGCATGCTAATATACTATCAAAAGTAGATCGTCTTCATCTTCTACTACTTTGGTTGAGGTTTAGGAGGGTCTATTTTTTACATGATCACCTCAGAATGACCTCTGGTTACTTTAAGTCTTAAAGACCCAAAAGCTATGGTCTGACCTTCACACTTTATTGAAAACATGCACTGAAATCAGACAGGGGGAATGAATTGCAGCCCTTAGTTATCACAAAACAGCTGTGTCACCCTATCTTGTTGGACTTCGGGTTCCTCATCTGTCAAGCGCTGGGTATGTATCAGCAGTACTTAACAAACCACTGCCTTGAAGAATTTTCACATTTTTTGTGTAAATCAAAAAGTATTGTCACTAACCTTAAATAAGATGTATTCATGGGTTGGGGGAGGATATTAATGACTAGAGTTTTCTAGTCATTAATATACAGTGTGGTTTAAAGACACGAAAAGTGTGTGTCAGGGTTGTATCCTTTCTTCATGGATATGAAGGAGAATGCAGCATCAGGATTGGAAGAAGACTCATTAACAACCTGTGATATGCTGATTACACAACCTTGATTGCTGAAAGCGAAGAAGGCTTGAAGCACTTATTGATGAAGATCAAAGACCACAGCCTTCAGTATGGATTACACCTCAACATAAAGAAAACAAAAACCCTCACAACTGAACCAATAAGCAATATCATGATAAAAGGAGAAAAGATTGAAGTTGTCAAGGATTTCATTTTACTTGGATCCACAATCAACACCCATGGAAGCAGCAGTCAAGAAATAAAGTGAGCATTGCGTTGGACAAAGCCGATGCAAAAGTTCTCTTTAAACTGTTAAAAAAAAAAAAAAGCAAAGATCACTTTAAGGACTAAGGTGCACCTGACCCAAGCCATCATGTTTTCTATCTTCTCATATGCATGTGAAAGTCGGACAATGAATATGGAAGGCTGAAGAACTGATGCCTTTGAATAATGGCATTGGCAAAGAATATTGAATATACCACGGACTGCCAGAAGAACAAACAGATCTGTCTTAAAAGAAGTCCAGCCACAATGCTCATTAGAAGCAAGGGTAATAAAACTTTGTCTCATATATTTTGGACATGTTATCAGGACGTCATGCTTGGTAAAGTTGAGGGTCAGCAAAAAAGAGGAAGACCTTCAGTGAGATGGACTGACACAACGGCTACAACAATGGGTTCAAACGTTGTAACAATGATTGTGAGGATGGAGCAGGACCAGGCAGTGTTTTGTTCTGCTGTACACAGGGTCACTATGAGTCAGAGCTGACTCAATAACAAGAATTTTCTTAATATAAAATGTTCTTTCATATATTTTCCTCAATTTCTACTTATTTATTTCTTGTTCTATATTCTAGGGGAAACACTGGTGGCGTAGACTCGAAGGCACTGGGTACTGGAGTTTATATTCTAGGAGAGGAAGACAATCTGACACTGTCATTAACAACACTGGCATGGGAGCCAAACTGCTTGGGTATAAATCCTAGTGCTGCCATTCACTGGATGTAAAACCCATTGCCATCAAGTCAATTCCAACTCATAGTGACCCTTAAAAGACAGAGTAGAAATGTTCTACAGAGTTTCCCAGGCTATAATTCTTCATGGAAGCACACTGCCACATCTTTCTCCCAAAGAGTGGCTGCTGGGTTCAAATCACTGACTTTTCAGTTAGCAGCCAAGCACTTAACCACTGTGCTACCAGAGCTTCGTTCACTAGATATAGACACTTGTAATGTCATTTATTCTACGTCTCAGTTTCCTCATCTATAAGATGGAAGTAGTACAAATGCTTCCTTATAAGGACGTTATAAGGATTAACAAAGGCAATACCTAGAAAGCAGTAGAACAGTGCCTGCCTAAGCCCGACACAAATGATAGTTGCCATAACAAGAGCACGCAACAGGAAGAAGTTTAGCACAGGATTGGACACTTATCTTAAAATTCAAATGTAAATATTACATGGTGCGCCACAAAGAATGCCATGACTTCTAGGTGCTTTACAATTGAACGTTATCCTTCCCTCCAGCTCTAAAACGGCTTTTGGTTCTGTTATGGAGGCTAAAGGGTCCTATGAAACACAATCCACATTTTCATTTCTTTCAAAATTCTATACCTAGATTACATAAAAAGTTCAGGTGGGTGGGGATGGCTGGATGGCAGACAGTTGGATCACAGGTTTGATTGTTTACACTAATAATGACATTTTGTTAAAAGTTTGTTCTCTCAATGCAAATTTTATGTCACGTCCAATCTGGCCAACTCCCACGCATTTTTGTGGACTCAGCTTGAGTTCTCTTTCTGGATTAGGTGTCCCTCCTGCAGGTTTAAGGTAGCATCCGGTATCCAGCTCCATGAGCACTTATCACTCAGGAGTAAATTGCTGTTTTAAGTGTCTCTCTCTGCTCTTAGATCTTAATTTCCTTTACAACAGAAGCTGTGGCTTATTAATCTCAGTATCACAAGAATATTGCACTTACTTTTATTGAATACCCTGTAAATGTTTGTTGAATAGGTGAATGAGATTACCCACCCTGTTTTGAATAAGTGAATGAGATTACCTACCCTGGTTCCTGAATAAATCTTCTGTTTAAAATGTCTTCTTGTAAAAAAGAAATGAGGCATATGCCTATATAGGCTGTTAATGGAATGGCTGTCAGGATATATTTTTCACTGAAAAGATGCAAGGCATTTAATCATACATAGCATGCCACCTTTTATCTAAGAAAGAGGGAATAGGAATACATACGTGTGTGTATCTTTAAATAAAAAAAAAAAGGAAAGCTAAATCAAGAAAGAAAGGAAAGAAGCAGCAAGGGGTCAAGAGACGACGCTACTAGATCTTTCTGAATATACTCTACTTTGAGGTTTTGACTTTGGAAACATGAAAATGCTTAAGTAACCATTAAAAATTAATTCTAACTAAAAAAGTAATCCTTAAAAATCTAAAGCAAAATGAGACAAATGTAACTGTGTATGTATGTATCTTTGTGTGTCATAGAGACCCACTCTGCAAAATCCAAATTACGGAAAAGTCTACGGGAAAAGTAACCCAACTTCTTCAACAAATAAAGTTCAAAGGAAATATGGAGGGAGGGAGGAACCTACAGTATAAAAGGAAGTTTAGTTTCAGATTTAGACTTTTATTAACTAAATACCACGTGAGAATCTAGTTTGGATACTGGTTTAAAAAAACTGACGTGTGTGCATGTGTGTTTAAGTGTGCACTTTCATTTACTGAATTTGATGTTGACTGGTATATGGTGATTTTATCAAATATTTGCTAGCTTTTAAAAACGGGATAACAGCATCATAGCAATACTTTTAAAAACAGTGCTTTTTTAGAGTTAGAAATAAAATGATGTGTGGGATTTCCTTCGAAATGATCTGTGAGGGTGGGGGTGAAAATAAATGAAGCGCAGCCATGTGCTGATAGTTGCTGAAACTGAACCTGGATTATGGGTACAGGAAAATTAATTGTTATCCTGTCTATTGTGGGATCTGTTCAAAAATTTACATAATAGAATGCTAAGAAAATGAAAAATAAGTGCAGAATTAGACCCAAAAATTCCTGTTGAGGTTTTGATCATGTTGCATTGAATTTATATTTAGATGAGGCTACTGAGGCTGCCAACTCAGACACCTATCTCTCTCCGTTGTGTCCTCAGCAATGTTTTCGTAGTAGCTGTCATTACTGCTTTTGTTTCTAGGTTTCTTGGTCCTGAACATTTCTTAAGCTTAGTCACGAGTAATTTCAAATTTGTAAGACTTTTCCTGTTTTACTTACAATAACCAGTTTGGTAGCAAATAGGAAGCAATTGCTTTTGTACACTTATTTTTCAATCTTTTTGGTTACTAACTGCCTTTCTGGTACCAATAATTTTTCTGTTAAATCTCTTAGATTCTTCAGGTGGACAATCTATCATCTACCGATAATTATTTTCTTCTTTCCTTAAAAACCTATGTGCTGTGAACTATACTGAAAGGCGCGCTAATCCTTCAGTTGTTTCCTAAGTTTTATATTTTGAGAGGTTTTCCATCTTAAAACAAAGACAAACTTGTATTATGTTCCTGCCAAACTTGGAACTCTCAATGTTCCGTATTAGAAACTCTCAAATTAATATATCGGATGAACTTGCATAACGATTGAAATTCTCTACTTACCCTAGCATCAATTATAGTTCCAACAACACCATCTATATCTAATAGTTGGGACTATAGGCCTCAATCAAAAAAACCAAACCCATTGCCATCCAGTCTATTCCGACTCATAGCAACTCTATAGGACAGAGTAGAGCTGCCCCATAGAGTTTCCAAACAGCACCTGCTGAATTCAAACTGCCAACCTTTTGGTTAGCAGCCATAGCACTTAACCACTACACCACCAGGGTTTTTTTTTTTTTTTGGCCTTAACAGATATTAAAATACATGTGTTGATATCACTGGAAGATTAGATAAAAGAAGGCTTCTTGATGTTTATTCTCAGGCAGATAAAATAGCAAGATTAAATTAAACAAACCCAGATTTTCCTTTGTCATAAAAATGGATGTGGAGAAGGCTATCAGAGAAACTGAACAAAAATTTTGGAGACAATCTCAGAATATCAACATAAGTTCTTTTACCATAAAGGATGCATTTTGTAAAGAAGTTGCATTATTATTCCAGATGACATTATCTTGGCTTCACTACACACAGCCCATCTGGGAATTGTCTGGCTTGCAAACCTTGGCTGGAAGCTCTAACTGATAGCCTCAAATTGATTCTGATATTGAAAAGTCTAAAGGAAGTTAGTGCATGCCACATGTGAGGCTGCTTGGGATAAACTGCTTAAGACACCTAATTTTCCTATGGGAAAAGACCAAATAAGTTGGATCAAGTCACCACATTGATTTTATATTATGAGATAAAAACTTTTCCTTTAGTAGACTGCTTCTCACAGTGACTTCAAATGCTATTGCTTTGACCTCAAGCCTCTGCAATGACAATGTGACTTCATGCCAGTTTCTTTCAACATACAACTGCCAGACACAATTATTTCTGACAACAGGTCCACATTTATCTCAGTCGAGTTGTAGTATTTGTGGACAAGAACCTTATCCAAGCTGTCACCATTGTACCTCATCTGTTTTAACAAATGTTTAGGATAAAAAATTGGTGTAGACTACCAAATGTGCCCTGAAGTGGACTTTTTAAAATACTGACCAATAATTCTTGCCAGGCTTTTCATTGTCCAATACGTTTCAGGGTGTACACTAAAAGGTGCCAGTCATGCTGAATACTAGTTAGGTTAAATTTCATGATGTGTGTCAACCATCTCTACTGAGAATAACCTGAGAACTTATAGAATGAAAAAGAAGTGATTCTAGATGCTGTTCTGGCCAGATGTATTAATATTTATTTTTTTAATTGTTCATTTTGATCACAGTTTTTCTTTGCTAATGAGATATGCAACCACTACATGGTGACCCGGAAAGGCTAAGCTAAATACCCTGACTTCCTCATTCCGGCCTTCAAAAAAAATAAAAATAATTAAGGGCCCGGGGGCAAATACTGGAGGAAACCAGTCTTAGCTGCCCCCGCAGATGCCGAACAGCAAACACATGCACAAAGAACCTCAACCTGTCCTCCTGGCGACCTGTCAAAGAGATGTCCCCGACATGGGGGCGGCTGGGAGGAGTTAGGCCACCATTTTCGCTCCGCCACGACCATTTTGAGAGTCCTGGATCCCAGTGCAGCTGCACCCACCACATGATGATAATGTCACCGTAAAGACCGCCCCCCAATCCCGGTAGACCACATTCTTGAACACATCCTGAGGGGGAGCCAACTACTCTGTTTTCCTCCCCATATAAACCCCTGTGTCTGTCCATAGGAGAGCCACCTTAGCAACCCGAGTTCCAGTGTGCTCCTTTGCTTGGCCAACCAAATAAAGTTTTCTTCCTTGGCTTTGACCCGACCTGTGTCTTACCGTAGCAGAAGCGAGACCTGGAGACCCGGTAACACTAGGAGTTATAGATGTAGACTTAGATCAGTTCTATACCCTGCTGTTGAATCTATATAAGTGCCGTTTGTATGGAGTCACAGAGCACACTGCATTTTCCATGTATGCATGCATTTCCTGTATTGTAATGAGTCTTTTTTATTATTATTATTTATTTGCATGCCATTCTAAATTATAAATACTTTAGGTGTAGAAGTGTGTGGTTTTTTTTTTTTTTTTTTTCCTCTCCCAATTCTATCTCCAGCATCTAGAATGGAGACTGGCACAAAGTAGACATAGAAGGTTCAGATTACAAATAATCATTTAAGTCAGGCTTCTTCAAGCTGAATTCTAGAGCCATACTTCTTGACACTGTTGGCAGGTTTTTTAAGGCTACAGATTTCCCAGTAAGGTCCTCAATGAAAGTGCAGGAAGTCACTTGACACAGCGCCATGGGTGAGGCACAGAAGAAGTAAAGAGCCTCAAATAAGGAGGAATTGTCCCCAAATTGCCCCTGCACATTTTGAAATGTTAAGGAGTTGTTTTTCTGTAAATACAAGGTCACTGCCTTAAGACACAAATGAAAGTGTCCTCAAAGTAGAATTTCTCTGGTTAAAAAGGAAAGATGAAACAATAAAAATACATCTGCAAGACTTCTAGTCAAATAGAACCTACAAATGACAAAAAGATAAAACAATAACCTGGCTTATTGACACAAAGTTTGAGTGTTCTTCACATTCAGTAGAATAAATAATTTACGTTTTTTTTATGTACTACCTAGTCCCAATTATTTTTAATACAGGCCCACACTGGGTTATCAGAAGTTACACAGTGGGATCCTTAATAAATGGTTGCCAGTTTGCAATGTTCAACTTACTTGTGAGGCTCTACTTCCTAGAGATGCAAACATACACACACAAATCAAGTTCACTTTCTTTTTTCTGATTTTTTACTTTTAAATCACAAATATAAATTTGAAAATAGCTAAACAAATCAGCTATGAGTATTCTTTGCAGGGAGTTTTAATTATGATAAAGTCATTATAAATGTCTCCCCCTGAATCATCTTGAGATTTTCCTTTCAACAAATACATATGGAATATATATTATCTGTTGACAGTAAAAATTTAAAGATGAATAAGGTTCTACTATCCCTGAATTTAAAGGTTACTCTGTTTGAAAAGCTGACCTATAAATTACAGTATAATGTATTTATATGCCATATGTAAACACTCCAAAAAACTTAGGAGGAAGTCACCAAAATCCTTAGAGAAGGTTTTATAGAGGATGTAAGACTTGAGATACCTCTTACAGATTTCATCAGATAGAAAATAGGGGAAGGTTGTTCCAATAAGAGAAAACATCATTAAAAAAAATCACGAAGGAATAACACAACATGGCCTGATCAGGGAATGGTGAATATTTTTCTGTGACTAGACTCTAGGTTGCATGGCATATTAGAGGATAAGTGGAAAAATGACCAAAAAGTACATTTGGACCACATAGTAAAGGATCTCTGTAACAGGTTACATCCACTATCCTTTATAACTGCAACTGTCCCTACCAAACGCACCTGCCAAGTCTTATAAATATGACCCTCTCCACTTCACTCCTACCCTCAACCATCCATCACACCTGATTAGACTCAGGATGGACACCCTATCCAAGAATGACCAACTCAGAAACCAGCCAGCAACCTATGAGGTGCCACAGGACAAAAAGATTAGCTCAAATAATCAGTTTTTTTCTTCTCTGTAATTTTAAACTGGTACATATCGAATTTTTTTTTTACATATCGAAAGAATGAGCTGATCTGCAGTGATGCTGATAGATAGTCATAAGGTGAAGGATAGGCATTGAGGATATATCATGGCAAGCCAACACATAGAAAGCGAAGATCATGAATAAGCTAGAGGTCTGAGGCAAAGCGGAGGTGAAAACAAGCCAGCTGATACAAATGGAGAGCAGCAAAATGGTAGGGCACTGGAGGGAAGCTATGGTTCCATGTCCAGTAAGATTCCTGCCCTTCTAGGGAGATGATAGGCTTTATCAAACAACGACATGAACTGAATCAGAAGAATCCGGTACATCATGAGGACGAGTCCATCGTTAAACCCAGAGGTGACAGTGAGTCGTTCAAGGCATCTAAGCAGAATAACATGACCATTTTTATAGTAGTGTTTTGGGAAATGGGTAAGACCATTCTGAAGTTGACCTTTGGGCTATTCCACTGAAGACTCACCAAATCTCGAAAGTGAAGGAAGCAATAATTCTTTTCTGTTTACCTTGTTCCTTGAAGTAGATAGCTTGCTGTTTTAAAGATTATGTTAGACATGTGGGAGAGAGGCTATGTGTACTACAATATTAGTGGTTTCTTTCCTTTTCAGAGCCAATCATTTTATATGTCTCAGTGACTTAAAGGGGCATGGGCTTGAATAATTCAACATCAAATAAGACTGCTCCAGAAACTAAATTTCCAATAGTAGGCGGAAGGGTAAAAGAAATGTTTTGCCCACTGCAAGGAATGTGATTATTAAATTTAAATTAATAAAAATTTTGTATTTTTGATAAAATATTAATAGGGATTACCTTTGGATGCCGATACCTTGATTTCTATGTTTTATAGTAAATATGTATTATTTTTATAATGGAAGAAACCAAGCTTAAAGAATAGTTTTGTAGAAGACCTATCTGTTTCATTTATAACCAACCGAAATAGATTTTCAATCTAGTCTGAAGAAATCTATATAAGGCTAGGGAGCAAATGATCTATTAAGATGTCATCTATATTTTTTCATGTGGTACAGAGACTTTGATTTGGCTTCAAAGAAGACAAAATAGTTATAAGAAGTAAACTGGAGCCAAAGGATCTAGGTTCCAAAGTTCCTGTACCCATGTCACGTATGAATGGAGCGAGTTACTTCATTTCTTCGGGCTTCAATTCTCTGATCAGTAAAATGTGCTCTGGAAAAAATACTCTCAAAATCCCTTCCCATTCAGCGAGTCTCTAAGGATTTATATCACTACACTTGATATTACTATAATATTTTCAAAGTTTAACTTGCAAAGCTTGTTGGTTACTTGAAATTATGTAAAACCTCGCAAGTCTTTTAAAAGTATTCACAGAAGACATTCAAAGATTAAGAATTAGTACTAATGGCCTAAACATGTGATGATATGTTTGTTTTGATTTCTCTAGGCAGAAGCCTAGAGCAGTTTAGAAGGAAAATACCAAGATTGAAAATTACATACATCAAATAAAAAATATTTGCATGATTTTAGCTAAATACTATAAAGAGGGGAAAAAATAGAATTAATGTAGATTGTTGCCTTTGAGGGAAAGTCTGGTCTGAAATATAGCCAATGCATACAAGAAATAATTACATGACTGTACGTGACCTATCACCAGTTTCTGAATGCAGATTCATACTGGGTAATCAGAAGACGCAAATTTGGATCCTAAATAAATGGTTGCCTATTTGCACTATTAAATTTACTAATTTTTTTTAACTATTAAATCACAAATATAAATTTGAAAACAGTAAAGAGCATATTTTTCAATTTGATACTTCATTCTAAAATATAAGTGATAATAATTGAAACCAACATTTTGATACAAAAAAGTGGAAAAGTAAATGTATATTTAAGTTCAGTTGGTTTCTTAAGAAACATACACAGGCAGTTTCCAGGATATAAACAAGATCTGTTCCTAAGTCTGTCTTTAAGTCAAACTTGTAGCTAAATTGAAACAGGTACATATGATTCTTTTTTAGCATCAGTTAGTCTAATATTTGTCTTGGTGTATAGTATATATTTTACCTTTCTATGCATGCAAAGGAGCCCTGGTGGCACAGTGGTCAAGAGCTACAGCTACTAACCAAAAGGTCAGCAGTTCAAATGCACCAGCTGCTCCCTGGACACTCTATGGGGCAGTTCTACTCTGTCCTATAGGGTTGCTATGAGTCAGAATCGACTCAATGACAAGGTTTTTTTTTTTTTTTTAATGCATATAAAAGTTACAAAACACTTCCAAATCACATATGTTTTCATGAGTATCACAAAGTAGTGCATGCGTTCATTATTACAAACTATTGTATTTAACTCAAATTTTTAATATAATAAGTTTTATGGCAGTCCTTTCTTAAGTACAAGTCAGATGTTCATAACCTGGGGACTGCCTGTACATAAAATTCTATTATTTCTCATGATGAAATCATAAGCTCATTATTTTGAGGAAACATTGGACTCAAGAAAATTAAACACTTATGGATATCAAAGATATTTATATTTTCGAATAGCTATAATAAATACAAAATTGAAATGCTAAAGAAAATTCAGTTTAAATTAACACGATGGCCTGAAAAGTCATTCTATTCCAATCAAATATCTTCGCTCAATATTCCACAATAAAATATAAACACAAAAAAGGTATTTAAAAACAATATTTTCCTAACACTTCTGGAAGCTGCTGTCTTGCAGAAATGAACAGGTTGACCTAAGCTAAATAGAGCATTTTGTAAAGACCTCATGAAAGTGATGATTCAGAGTTCAGAAATAAATGAACAAATGATGGGCCATTTCTATGGCAACACACACAAAAAAAGTAAATAAAATAATGGTGGACACACTTACTGAACTATACAGCCAAGGAAGCTGCAAGTAACTACAATATATCAAACTTTCTTCTGATTTAAAAGATTGTGTAGAGAAATAAGTACATAGTAAGAAACCTTATAATGACACTGGTTAAATACAGACTGGAAGACATGGGTTGCAATGGAGGGTGTCAGCCCCCTTTTACAATTAAAGACCTTCCCTTCCCATTTCTATCCTCGGGTAACCGCTCTAGCTTATACGGCAGCTTAATCAGCCACTTTCCTTCACCCTCTGTCATCACCTGACGTGCCTGAAATCTTCCATGAGGAATTCATATCTGAAACACGGCAGATTGTCTGCACATTTTATTGCCTCTTCCTCCTCAAAACTCATGTAATGACAGCGGAATACAAATGAGGATGAGGAGACAAGAGTGGATGAAGTAAATATTTCTAGAAATTTTTGGAAAATGCAGAACTCATGATGAGGGGGATTGGCAAACATTTTCTGTAAGGTGAATTTTTTTAGCTTGAAGGCCATAAGGTCTCTCAACTCTGCCGTTTTAGTGCAAAAACAGTCAATATGTAAACAGATGAGCATGACTGCCTTCTAATAATACTTTGTTTATTAAAACTTGACTTCATTTATACCACTTGACCCAGAAGCATCATTGCTGGATTTGATCATGCCATAGCTTGCTCACACCTCATCTAAATTTTAGATAGATAGAGAGAGAGAGAGATTGATAGACAGATTGATAGATTGATGATAGATGATAGATAGATTGATTGATTGATAGATTGATAGATACATAGATGATAAATTGATAAATTGGGTGGGTGGGGGGTGGGGAGGGCGTGGGGAGGTGGGGGAGGGGTGGGGGGTGGCTGGATGGATGGGGGGGATGGATGGATGGGTGGATGGACAGGTGGGTGGACGGACGGGTGGGTGGGCCGGTGGGTGGATGGGTGGATGGCAGGCCAGCAGCATACAGCAGAGGAAGTTACCCGAGAGTAAGACAAAAATAGGAGTGAAAAAAACAAAGGATTAATCCAGGGAATCCAAATTCAGACCAACAGAAGTTCTAGAGAGAAAATAGGGTGAAGAAATTTAAAAAGGAGTAAAAACAGAGAAGCATTTGATACTGAGCAGCAAGACAAAGTGTGAGAAGACAGTGGAACAATATCTTAAGGATTCTGTGGGAACACGGTTTACATACCAGAATTATATATACAGCCAACAAAGAATAAAGGTAAACAAACAAACAACAACAAAAATGTCAGGCATGCGATTTTTATTTCCCATATACTCTTTGGACTCTATTAGTGGGTGTGCTTCAACAAAATGAGCAGAAAATAACGAAGTGAATAAGCGGAATCCAGGAAACAGGGAATCAAATACAGGAGAATGGTGAAGTAAAGTCCTAGATTAACAGCTATGATTAGATATCGAAGCAAAGGAAAGTCATCCATGACAAAATAAAACGGAGGGATTATCTGAAGTGCTTGGATGTTTGGAAAAATTAGGGACTTGACAAATATCGTTAAAACATTTGGGAAAACAATTAGCACTACCCTATTTGTTTTTTTGTTTTTTGTGTTTTTTTTTTATAGACAAAACTAAGCAAGTATGAAAGAGGGAGAGAAAGAAAGTAGGTATAATTTTCAACTGCAAGAAAAAGTTGAATGAAAATGGAAATATAATCTAGTATACCTCTTGACCCAGGAATGTCATTTTTTACTTAGTCATCATTATGTAAATACTGTACATTTATTAGTATATTAATTTCAGAAATGAAGAAAGTATATCATATTAAATCCTCAGTTATAATTTCAGGAAATTGAAATATCAAAAAAATTCAGGAATCATGAAAAGTAAATAATCTTGAAAATACAGTAACTGCATCTCAGAAGATTAATTGGTGCAGATGGTGAGAAGAGGGAGTAAGAATGGATGTTTTCAATACGAGCTTTTTCTCTTATTTGCTTTTAAAATGTGTATATGTATTTTTTTTATATGTATTGCTTAGTCAAAAATAAAAATTAGTTTAAAAATTTAGTGCTCCATAATTGATATTTTCCGTTTCCCGGCATTACGTATTAAATTTCAAGTACACTGAGAAAGATAATACCCTAAGTCACTATAGGGTTGATTTGTTGATAAATTGTTCAAAAATAACTGGGTCACCATAGGCACCTGGGGACAGAGTTCTGGGAATGAAAAGGAATCCCTGAAGGAGAGGTAAGAAGGTACTTGAGGGAAATGTTTCCTTTCTATTTACTATATGTGTGAAATTCTTGTTTGAACATCGGGTGTAATACATGAGGGTGAGTTACGGCTGATGAGGTCTGCAACAGTCTGAGTAGGAGGGGTCCCTCCTGACCGAGCAAATATTTCTCGTACCAGCCCCTAATCCAGGGCTCCAGATGTTGAGCATTCTGTCCCTGTTGAGGAATATTCAAGGAGGTTATTTCTTTGTCCAGTTGAGAAAAGACCCTTGGAGTGGACCACAAACAGAAAGGGAATAGTGTTCACCTTATGAGTTCTGTTTCAATGTTTATTTTCTTTGTTTTATCTCCAAAACTTGGGAAATTTTATTTCACATTTCAGCTAGACTACCCAGTTCAAGAAAGAGAATTTGTACACTCTTGGCTGAAGGTTCAAAGGCAGAGCAGTGGCCTCCTGAAGCCGTTGTGAAAGTGCCAGTGATGATCAATGGAAGACCCCACAGGGAGCTTACATCTGAGGAGACAGTCACATAAGTCGCTTCCTACTCCTGTCAAATACTAACTCCTCAAAAAGGAATTCCTGAATATCCTATCAAACTCTCACAAACCCTTACCCAAAAAAAACCCTTACCCGCCATTATTTCTCTTCATAACATTAGCACTAATCGTCATTGTAGTATATACTTAGATGTTTATTTTTATTATCTATCTCACTAACTAAAATGAAAGCCCACTGTAGTTGGCACTTTATTTTATTCACTGAGGTAGCCCCAACACATAGAATGGTATAAGAATTTAATCACTAACTAAAATGAAAGCCCACTGTAGTAGGCACTTTATTTTATTCACTGAGGTAGCCCCAACACATAGAATGGTATAAGAATTTAATAAGTGTTTGTTGAACAAATAAATGACTTCTCAATCCAGCGCCAGATAAATAGGTTCAGAGCTTCATTTTTACTAAGGATTTCTGGAACCCTGGTAGCACAGCGGAAATCCTGGTGGCGTAGCGGTTAAGTGCTACGGCTGCTAACCAAAAAGTCGGCAATTCGAATCCACCAGGCGCTCCTTGGAAACTCTATGGGGCAGTTCTACTCTGTCCTATTGGGTCGCTAGGAGTCGGAATCGACTCGACAGCAATGGCTCTGGTTTGATTTTTGGGTAGCACAGTGGTTAAGAGCTCGGCTACGTTTGCTTCCAGTCAGTTTTTGTTGAATCACAGTTTTGCCACATGGGGGCTCTGTCGTTAGTCACAAGGCATTTCCTAAGCATTTCCCCACACCCTAAGGGAACTTGGTTAGCAGGGGATGGTCACAGCCAGGGAACATTAACCATACAGAAAAGGGTTCCCAAGCTCACCTTGAGAGAGTCCCCAAGCAGGCTGATAAATTTCAGTGTAATACAGGGACCCAGAGTCTCCTATTCTCTGCTACTGCAGTGCGAACCTATGCAGGGCTTCTCTTTGAAGTTCACTATCTCTCAGGTCTGCAGCCTAAAGTAAGAAGCCACATTTACTGTTTCAGGAACAAAAATAGAACTAACCTATGGAACATTAGTTTCCTTATCCAAGAATTCTATTATCTTTCCCCACCTGGTGGTTGGGGAATTTAATTCCTAATACTGACATATTTGTCAGGAAGGCAAATTAAAAAATGCCCTAGTATACCGAGTTGAAATTATTATACATAATGTTTTAAAAGTGCAATAAAAAATTATCTTCAGAAATCATTGTTACATCAGAACATATGTGAAGTGAATATAGCAAAATGCTTACAATGATGCAATTTAAATAATACGGACTTTATATTCATGGCACAGCCTTACATGAAAAGGGAAGCATCAAATAGTAAGGTACAAACTTGGTTAGGAGGCTTTAACAGCTCTTTTAAAAAATCTTTCGTTCCACTGTAAGAAATTGTAAGAATAATTTGGATATATATGGGTTTTTATATATACACATATATATATATATATAGCTTTAAATTTTACAGTGTGACTCTGGTGCCACACGTTCCTTCATGGAATTTGTTCTAAACGAAAAGCTAGAAAACTGATTTCTCTCAATATAAATGGCTACAAATGAATTTTGATTGCCGTTTCTTCGTAGGATTTTTTTGGACCTCTGTTAGGAGAACATCTCAATATCAACACAAAAGTTAGTAGGTTTGTTTGGCAAGGAACATTATCGAATAATTGCTTTTGCTCACTACGGGCAAAAGGGATGCAGGATAGAAAGTGAAGAACAGAAATGCTGGTAAATATGAATTTTAAACCAATATAGACTCACATTACGTTATTATTAATTCATGTTCTCAGACTTGCCAGCTGACCTATTACTAAGTTCCCTAATAGTATAAATACCACAAAGTAGAAGTATGTATTCTCCTCTAAGCTCTAAGTCCCATATTACTCAAAAGTTCAAGTCTTAAGTTTGCTACCAAGAGTGAATAGCTGTACCAAGTATCCATTTGGGGTCGGATATCCTGCCTAAATTAATGGATAGATTCTTGCCCAATGTACATACTATTAAAACTTACTTCTTGCAAGTTAAATGTCACAAGGGGAAAGCAATCAGGCAAATGTAGAATATGGGAAGAGCTATCATCCAAGTGACTTGGTATCTCCAATAAATTGATGTCATTAAAAAATAGAAGCAAATTCAGAGACACGAAAATCAAATGCAAGGTGTGGATGTTGGTTAGATCTGGGTTTAAAAAAAAAATCTTAAGGAATTATTGTTGATTTGTTAGGTGTGATAATGCTAGATGATTAAATTAAAAGTCCTTATAGGCTAGAAATGTACACTGAAATAAATTATTTATACACACAAGCACAGTGTTTTTACACAAATAACACAGGTGTATGTGCATTCTACATTTCTTTGCCAACCGAGCCCCCCTCCAGGTATTTTCGTAAATGCACCATAAAAAAAATTGGCATAGCACGCTTATGAAAATACCTGTGGGAAGCAGGTGGCAAATTGCACATTATTTGTGTAAAATAACGACATAGTATCTGGGATTTGCTTTTAAAATACTCCAGAAAGAAAAAAAATGTGAAAAAAACCATTGCCATTGAGTGGATTTCAACTCATAGCAACCCCTTAGGATAGAGCAGAACCACCCCAGAGAGTTTCTAAGGAGTGCCTGGTGGATTCGAACTGCCAACCTTTTGGTTATCAGCCACTGCTCTTAACCACTGCACCACCAGTGGAAGGGTAGGTGGAAACAGGGAAACAAGACCACAAAATATTGAGGGTTGAAGCTGACGATTAGTATGTTGTTCTCTCTACCTTTGTATATGTTTTAAAATTTCCATTAAAAAAAAGAATAATACAAGTATTTCCTCGAAGTCACATAGTATTTCCAGTCTTCAAAAGTTCTCCACCAAGAGTTACACTTTAAGAGTGTTAGATTTGTCTATCCCCAAAATTTAGCTTCGGGCCACTTCTCCAGGAAGTGACAGTGAGGAACGCAATGAAACCTGAGAATAAGGGCTGATGCTGCTGTATAAATGTAACTTCAAGTGCGGCAAAGGGGATGCATTGGATAAACTTGCAAGGTCTTAGTCATGTGAATTTGCCACTTTCCAGAAAGACACTGTGAGACGCTTTTAGTGGTCAGACCTGGAACCTACTTCACCCATTTATCTAAGTCAGGGATGTTCACTCACAACCATATAAGCAACCAGACAGGGTTTTCAACGGAGCCATTGAAGCAAGCAGATGGAAACCAAGAATATATCAGAAAAGTTTTAATGCTCTGATGGAAGATCAAAATATATAATTGCAAGGGTAGAAATGCACATGAGAGTTCTAACCAAACAGAAATGAAGGAAATTATTTCCATAACTGTAAGGAAATCTACACTGGCATTCTGGCAATCCTACTATATAATAGGGGACCTGAGTCACAAAATTAAGCTCTTTATGATATCTAGCTCAAATGCATTTACTGGCAAAAGCACTTTACAAGTTAGAATACAGAATGTAAATGATATATGTTATATAATCCATGGTTGTGATATTAAAATTATATGTAAAAAGGAATACTGAGAATTTTTTTTTTAGTAATATTGGTGATTATCTGACTCTGCCCTTGGTCCTTTTGGTGACCCCAGGCTTAATATTCGTTCTACTTATGTGAACTACTAGACAGCCTAAATAGAATCAAAGAAAAATTAATTTTCTCATAGTACTCTGATTCCAGAAATATTTTATAGCACTTTATGGTTTACAGTGTACTTTCACATAAATTACGAAATTGATTCTAAAGTGAAATCTTTAGATAGTCATAGGGCAAGTTTTTTTAGTCTGGCTTTACAGATGAGCAAACTGAGATCTTCAGAACTTTTGGCCAAAGCCAGTTCCAAATTCCAAATGTTAACTGACATATGTAATAAATAGTATATGCCATACTCTAGATTATCCTAGAAAGATATTTTGGGGTTCACCAAATTTATTTTCTAGAACACTCAGTCCAAATGTTTCCATATCTGGCCTTTCAGTAATTTTCAACTTTATTAACGTTTTTGGCTCTATGAAAAGATGCTGCTCTGTCTAGGCTATCTGAATAGAATCCCATGTTGGGGGCTAATTTTACTCAACATTTTATAACTGTTCCAAGATTTTATAATACCTTTAAAATATTTAAAAATACATCATGGTGTCTCGTGGCCTAATATTAAAAAAAATAGCTTCAAAATTAAAGTCTCATAAAAGTGAAGAAAACTTGTGAGAGCCAAATTTGGACCTAGTGCCTCTCTGACTTCGTTTCCAACGACTCTTCCCTTTGACCCCTTCACTCTAGACTCCTCAGCCTGTTTACTGCTCATGGAGCACATGATCTGCTTCTACCTCAGGGCCTTAGCACCAGCTATTCCCCATGTCCTTAAGGCTAACAACCTCACATACTTCAAGGATGTGTTCACGTCACTTTCTTAATGGTCCTAAACATCCTACTTAAAATTGCAATCCACCCCAACCCTGGAACTTCCAATCGTCCTTACTCTTCTTGTTCTTCTTGCTCCCATAGGTATATAAAACCTATGTATGTTTACTTATTTATTTAGTCTATCTTACGCTTTAGAATGCAAGTTATACAAGGACAGGAATTTTTGTTTTCCTCACTGATGCATTCCAAAAAAAACCCAAACCAGTTGCTGTCAGATCGGTTCCAACTCATAGAGACACTATAGGACAGAATAGAACTGGCCCATAGGGTTTCCGAGGAACTGCCGACCTTTTGGTTAGCAGCCAGGCTCTTAACCGCTGTGCCGCCAGGGCTCCAAGTGCCTAGAATAGTGTCTAGTACATAACAGGTCCTAGAACTATGCATCTGATAAATGAAGGAAATCTCTGAGGCCATCCCCATACTAAGATATCAGTACACCCTATTTAAGCCTTGATTTTCTAAGTTTTATTTGGCAATTCAGTTTCATATAGGACTGAAATTTCGCATTATATACTGAGATTGGATTTATTTACCCAATTTAAACAAAGTACATTCAGCTATGTTTAATTAAACAAATGCAATTAAAAATAAAAAAAACAGCTTAGGTACATGACACTAAGTTTTATAATTGTATACATCACTAAAGTCCTAGATTCACTGGGGAAGTTTAACTTGTCAGGTAGTTTATGGTTTATTCCGTATGTGTTGTTAAGTGCAAAAAAAGTTGCTAAATACATAATGGAGTCTAATTTGGCTTCTGTTGAAAGTCAACTCAGAAATAATCAGCTTGCTGTAGTCAACAAATAAGAGAAAAATAAATTTTAAAAAAGATTAACAACAAATTATTAAAACCATTTAGGACATAAGTTTTCATTTTAGGGACAGCTCTATATCTTTGGAGTAAGTTTTGCAACTTCACGTATTCAGTCTGGTTTAGGATTTCAATACCTTGTTTTTGGATTTCTCCACTAATCTCACAGATAGTTCTCCCTTTGCAGGCTCTTCATTCTCCTGAACCAGGACACAGCTGGTGGCGTTGCCAGCTTAAGTGGTAGTGCCAAGGTAGAGAAGTGTCTGGAGGTAGACCCAATCTAAGAGTGGCTACTGATTGCCCTTCAAGAGGACACCAATTGTCAATATTAAGAAGAAATGGCAATTTATGAGATTCAAAGTGTGAGTGTGAAGTTACAACTAAAAGGCAAGACAAGATCAGAGCCAATGTACCAGAAACAGGTCAGAAAACTAAGGACAAGGTGTGTAACATGGAGGAGAATTTTATTTACCATAAATAAATCCAAGAAGATTTTTCTTAAGAAAAACAGAGTGAGAAAACTACATTCTCAACGGGTTCCACTCTGCTTCTGTCACCAGGGAGTGAGAGATGGACAAAGAACAGAGCTGACGGGTCCTCTAGCCATCCTAGAGCAGCCCGCTGCAGCTGTCAGGCAAAACAGATGTCTTGTTGACTACTTCCTATGGGGAAGTGCAACAGAGACAGATGAGAAAAACCAAAAAACCAAACCCACTGCTGGTCAAGTTGATTCCAACACATACCAACTCTATAGGACAGGGTAGAACTGCCCCATAGGGTTTCCAAAGCTATAAATCTTTACGAAAGCAAGCTGCCGTATCCTTCTCCTGCAGAGTGGCTGGTGGGTTGGAACCACCAACCTTTAGGCAAGCAGCCAAGTGCTTTAACCACTGCGCCACCAGGACTTCTGATATGAGAGAACTGGAGGGGTTATAATTCAGATCCTCCTTAGTATTTTTTGAGACATATAAGTTGTCAAGCTCCAATTGGAAAATTAGATGATAAAGGCTCAAATTGTTACCCTTAGGAAATGATCCATGGGGAATTTTCAAAAGCATGTTTACTGTTCTCACAAAACTTACAGTCTAATCATAAAGACAAGAAATGTCTGCATGAAAAGTTAAGGTCATGTGCTGACCATCTAAGTTTTGCTACTTTCTAATCTCTTGGAAAGCTGGAAACAAGAAAACTTTCTCCAAAACTGTATCCAATCCCACTGGCGGAGGAAATCTGTGGGGGTCAATCTCACGTACACAAAACCAATATTACGTAATCAGTTCAATACAATATCAACTTGCACTTGTGACTCCTATAAAATGTACTTAATCAATAAATATTTATTGAGCATCTGTGAAGTGCCAGGTGCTCTTATAGGCATTAAGGAAACTGAAAGAAATAAAATAATGATTCTATCCTCATAGAATTTACATGCCAATAGAATGTTTGTGTTCATCATTCTCTTCCCATCGGAATAAAACTCACTATTATTTTTAATTGGTCCCTTACAGTGAATTTCTTAAATCTAGTTATCCATCAGAGCCTGATGATAAGCACCCCTCCCCTATCCCACTGAATCAGGATCTAGGGCAAGGAGTTGGGAAATGTACATTTTTAAGAAGGTCTCAGACTTTAGATGCAGTCATATTATGGATCATTTAGGGGAATCATGACTTAGAGCATAATGCTGAGGAATTAGTGACTTTCACTAGACCGTATCTGTGGGATCCCTTCTGATTATGATGACTAACCTTTATCAAACTTCTCATCCTTGGAAAATATAAAAGCTCTCTAGAAATTTCCATAGCCAGTTCACCTAACACAGACTAACAAGGCAAACTTTTTAAAGAAGCATACCATTTAGTTTTGAACAAAATGGTCATCAGGGGTCAGAAGTTTATCACTGCTTTGCTTTGAAGAAGAAAAGAATAAAACACGAATTACTAATCATGGTGCACAGAAGCAAAAGATTCGCTCTAAAGGTAAGGCTGAAAAAATGGAGATTTAGAAAGGTTTCTCAACAAAGAAGGTAAAACTTCCTGAATCTCAGAAACTACTGTGCACAATATGAAAAGGCTTTCATTGAAGTAGTTCTTTGTGAGTTAACGACAGTCAGTGTTAAAAAAAAAAAAAGTCAGTGTAGTCAGTATTAAATACTAATCAACATTCAATACCAGCTTGGGAAAAAAATGCAATAAGGTTTATATTAAAAAAAAAAAAAACAGCTAACACAGGCTTATTATGTGACACACACCATTGTAAGTACTTTCCAGATATTAAGATGACTTAATCCTCAAAGCATGTCTATGAAGTACATTTTAATTATCATGCCCATTTTGCAGATGAGAAAACTGAAGCACAGCGAAGATAAGTAAGCAGTAGCCAGGATTTGAACCTAGGTGCCAGTCTGTGTTCTTAACCACTAGGCTAAACTCTTTCTCCTTAGTTTTTATAATACTTCTTTAAGTACTTCAGACCAACGAACCTTCTGCAACCCTATTCTAGGGAAAAGGCATTTGTTGATTAGCATTTCCCTGTCCCAATCTGCTAATCAGCCTAATTTCCACTTGACTCACTTTAAAAATGAAAGTAAGTATGTTGTTGAAGCAGTATCATCTAGTGGTTAGAGGTTTGGGCATAAGAGGGATGTGGTTCTAAATCTCAGCCTTGGCACTTGTGTGTTATATGGCTTTTATTGAGTTACCTCTCCAAGTCTCAGTTTCCTCACCTTTAAAATGGATGTTATAATGGAACACCCATTGTTTAAAGATAAGATAGCCCATTTAAAGCAGTGAATAGCAGCGTCGATAAACTCAGAACCAAATGATCACTTGATCCTTCTACTGATGCTAAGAATGGTTTATTTCTCTTCTAATAAGAAAAAAAAAAAAAAAAAGCAACCAAGACATAAGCCGTAAAACCAACTGTATTTTTTGTAGGGAAAAAAAGAAAGGCTATTAGATCCATTAATTCATATGTCATTAGTTATCTCCTCTCTTCCAAAATGTATGTGTCTAGCATCCTGAGATACCTTGCATTATATAATGCCTGTGACTTCAACAGGTCAAATGGGCAGGCAGTTAATGCTTCTCTGTGAAAAACCCGATAATTCATTTTATAAATTTCAGTTCAAAGCCTACATCGAGGTTAAGAAAAACTGACACACCGTCCGTGAACTTAACGTCAAGCTCCAGAAAAACTCTGAGCAGTACATGTTTAGCGATTAAGTGGACGCAGAAAATAAAGACAGTGCCAAATTGTAAAACAAGACTTGGAAATTACAGAAAACGTTGCTAGTTATTGATTACGGTGACCATTCAGTTCCTATTGAGCCACCCAAAAGAATCATTCATTTTCCAGCAGAGAGTCTGCTCATTTGCAAGATAAAAGAGAGACATTTCTGCACATGCCCATAACGTTCTTCGCCACTGGGGGCAGCTTTACATAAGACTGCATTCACCGAAACCAAGCAACAGTCCGAGCAGCTCTCAGAATGCCAGTCTGCAGAAGTGAGCTGAGTGTGTGCGAGGGACGGGGCTCTCCTGCCTGCTGGGCTCCAACGCAGCTCTGTGGCTGAACTGGGCGCTCACCACCACAACTGCTGGGCTATGGAATACAGATGGGGCAGCTCAGGTAGCCCCACGCTGCCTGGAGGAATACATCATGCTTTCTGATAAGAAGACATTGTAGAAGCCAGGTTTTTTTTTTTTTTTTTTTACCCCCCCCAAAAAAAAAAACTGTAAAGATGCAAAAACGTAACATCCATGAAGATCCTATTACCTAGGAAGATTTCGATGTTTTGCTGTGAATGCGGTGTTGGGATTTATTTGTTCTTGGAGTGTTCTGCGTGGCTGGCAAAGAATAATGTCCCAAAATCGGTCCATCTCCCAAGGGGTCCAATTTTTCTTCCTGGGTGTCAGCGAGCCCTGACTCACTACAGTGCAGCTGACAGGGGCTGTCATGCAAGTGGCCCCCTAAGCCAAAGCAAAAGACCTAAGGACGACCTTTGAACAATACAAAGGATGGGTATGTTTTGTCATTTTTCTTATTTTATTCTTAAAAAAAAAAAACTCTAGTCTACGTATTAATTCTGCCTTAATTATTTTAGAGATTACCTTGCTCTGCTCTAAGGCTATAAATCCAGTTGTTTAGTGGACACATTTCCTTGCTTAACTATTAAAAAAAAAAAAAAAAATCCTAAAGACAATTCTCTTTAAATCACATGGAAATCATAGTAGATGTTAAATGTTGTTATTCAGATTAAAAATTTTTTCTTAATGAAAATATATATGCCTATTTTTGCTTGATTAAAAATGAATGAATTCTTTTTTTGGGGGGATAACTTTTCTAAGTTGTTTTTATTTCCAGGTTTCAATGTAATTAGGCTACTGAGCGGATCAGCTGTAGCACTGGTTATAGCCCCCACTGTCTTACTGACAATGCTTTCTTCTGCTGAACGAGGATGCCCTAAGGGCTGTAGGTGTGAAGGCAAAATGGTATATTGTGAATCTCAGAAATTACAGGAGATACCCTCAAGTATATCTGCTGGTTGCTTAGGTTTGTCCCTTCGCTATAACAGCCTACAGAAACTTAAGTATAATCAATTTAAAGGGCTCAACCAGCTCACCTGGCTATACCTTGACCATAACCATATCACCAATATTGACGAGAATGCTTTCAATGGAATACGCAGACTCAAAGAGTTGATTCTGAGTTCCAACCGAATCTCCTATTTTCTTAACAATACCTTCAGACCTGTGACAAATTTAAGGAACTTGGACCTGTCCTATAATCAGCTGCATTCTCTGGGATCTGAACAGTTTCGGGGCTTGCGGAAACTGCTGAGTTTACACTTGCGGTCTAACTCCCTGAGAACCATCCCTGTGCGAATATTCCAAGACTGCCGCAACCTGGAACTTTTGGACCTGGGATATAACCGGATCCGAAGTTTAGCCAGGAATGTCTTTGCTGGCATGATCAGACTCAAAGAACTTCACCTGGAGCACAATCAGTTTTCCAAGCTCAACCTGGCCCTGTTTCCGAGGCTGGTGAGCCTACAGAACCTTTACTTGCAGTGGAATAAGATCAGTGTCATAGGACAGACCATGGCGTGGACCTGGAGCTCCTTACAGAGGCTTGATTTATCGGGCAATGAGATCGAAGCTTTCAGTGGACCCAGTGTTTTCCAGTGTGTCCCCAATCTGCAGCGCCTCAACCTGGATTCCAACAAGCTCACATTTATTGGTCAAGAGATTTTGGATTCTTGGATATCCCTCAATGACATCAGTCTGGCCGGGAATATATGGGAATGCAGCAGAAACATTTGTTCCCTGGTAAACTGGCTGAAAAGTTTTAAAGGTTTGAGGGAGAATACAATTATCTGTGCCAGTCCCAAAGAGCTGCAAGGAGTCAATGTAATTGATGCGGTAAAGAACTACAGCATCTGTGGCAAAAGCACCACGGAGAGGTTTGATCTGGCCAGGGCGCTCCCAAAGCCCACATTTAAGCCCAAGCTCCCCAGGCCGAAGCATGAGAGCAAGCCCCCCTTGCCCCCCACGGTGGGAGCCACGGAGCCCGGGCCAGAGACCGATGCTGACACGGAGCACATCTCTTTCCATAAAATCATCGCGGGCAGCGTGGCCCTTTTCCTGTCTGTGCTCGTCATCCTGCTCGTTATCTACGTGTCATGGAAGCGGTACCCTGCGAGCATGAAGCAGCTGCAGCAACGCTCCCTCATGCGAAGGCACAGGAAAAAGAAAAGACAGTCCCTAAAGCAAATGACTCCCAGCACCCAGGAATTTTATGTAGATTACAAACCCACCAACACGGAGACCAGCGAGATGCTGCTGAATGGGACGGGACCCTGCACCTATAGCAAATCAGGCTCCAGGGAGTGTGAGGTATGAACCGTTGTGATAAAAACGCTCTTAAAAGCTGGGACATAAGTGGTGCTGTATTGAACTCTGGTGACTATAAAGGGAACGTGGTGCCCCCTCTCCCTTCCCTCTCCCTCTCACTTTGCTGGCAAGGTCTTCCCCTGTCAGTTTTAGCACATTCATAATACCGGTCATTTTCCTCTCATACATAATCAACCCATTGAAATTTCAATACCACAATCAATGTGAAGCTTGGACTCTGGTTATAATAGAATGCCTATTGTATAAGACCCTTAATTGATTCCATTAATGTCACACTTGTTCTAGGATAAAACTTCTTTCATAAGTAATGCCCCACATCTGCGGTTTTCTCCTTCTGGTAGGACAAAATCTACAGTTCTAGGTTTGCAGTTCATTAGCAAATCAAGGAAAAAGTAAATGATCCCAGGTACTCGGGAGCTCGAACCAGTTTTAGATGACTTGAGCACAGGAACCTGTAGAGACAGAGCCTTGAAACAATGCCTGGCTTAATAAGAAAAATGCAGGAAGTTGTCAAAATGTGGTGCTGGGTTCAAGCAGTACCATGAGTGTTTTAATTACCATAAGACAAGCCCAGGAGGAAGCAGGGGGAAGGGTTAATATGCAGCAAGTTGGCAACTGTGGAGAGATGGTAAAAACACAAAGTTTGAGACTAGAAGTCTTATCTCACAAACCAGTCCCTGTAATATCAGACCAAAGGTTTCACTGTCAATTTCCTCTGGCCTGTACATTTCAAAAAAAACAATAAAATCGTCAGGAGGCAAATTTGAGGAGGCAGATTTCTCCACTGCTCCTCACGTTGGAGAGTTTTCACAAATGAGGCTTGCGTTTGCGAAGGTGGCTTGCTACATGCATGTGGTTGAGAGCTTGCCAGAATTTCTCTTTCCAGCTCTTTCAAAGACCCTAATGTAGTCAGCAGAATCGTTAGCCCTGTCCTGTTCTCCTGTTTAGGATTTGTCAGGCTGTCCTGTTGTGTTCCATTATGCGCCCTGCACACACCAGTCCTTAACGACTGACACTTCATTCAGATGCTTCAAGAGAACACGTTCCAAGACACGCTTTCTACCAGCAGCCTCACTGAAAAGGGTCACTTTGATAACACCTTAACTAAATGTATAAACTAAATCCTAGGGGGGGAAAAAGAGCAATCCTATGGCAATTGTCTCTTGCTTTTCTATTGCCGGCATCACTGTGTCCCTGTGTGCATCTGTATTGCGAACTCATCCATCAGTAGGATTCTGTGCAGACCCTGTTGGCAGTCTGCAGGCTGCATGCATGTTTGTATGTCGTTGGTCAAAGTTTATTGACTGCAGCACAAATATCAGAGCCTCTGTATTTCAGTCAGTTCGACCACAGTCCATTAAGATTTTAGAAGAGTATCTTTAGGCTGTATTGTCTTTCATCCTCCAAAATGAACAATTCTCTTCCAGGAACTGAAATCAGGAATCCAACATTTAGGCTGTTTCATTGAATTTGTCTTGACACCTTTAACCATGTTCCTGTTCTTTCAAAACAGAATCACTGCAGCAAAAAGGAGAAAGTGAATGGCTGTTTTTACCATCATTTCTTACATAGTTTGGAGGCTTGAAATATGCTGAGAGGAAAAAATCTAGGCAAGTCACCATGAAATATAATTGCAAGGAAGTCAGATGATCAAAATCGTAGTTTCATAAGCAATAAAGAAAAAGAGGCATTTAAAGTGAATTTCTCGAGGATACTTTGATTTTGATTAAATCTTAAAATAGATGCCAGTTCGGAAGAATATCATTGCTACAGTATCTTTACCCGTGAATAACGGTGAATATACATTTGTCAGTGGCCAATAGTCACATATCCCCGACTGATTAATAATGCAGGCACTTCCTTACAGTCCTGTGAACTGGATGACTGAGTCTACTGCATTGTTTTTCACTGAAGTTGTGATTTCACATTTTTCATAATATGTCAGTATTCCGTCTAAAAAAGAAATTATCTTTGGCTATCCTTATTTTTACTGTACTAAAGATGATTGTATTAATTAAATGCCGTGTTAAAGTGTAAAAGCCCATTTTTTTTCTCTGACTACCTTCTGCCTCATTGTGATGGATATCAAATATATTTAGGCAAGGCATATTTATACTTATATTTTTGAATTCTTGCAAATTCTCAATGCTGTGGTGCTACTCGTAAATATAAAATGTGCTTGATGTATTAAAAAGTGTTCCTAAAATTCAAAGACAGCTAGTGTGTGAAATGCCATATAAGATTAAATGAATGACCAACACTTTGAGGGCTGGCCATTTTTTAGTGCCTAACTTAAGTACTTAATAAATTTAATAATAAGAACCAAAATAAAAATCTCTCAAATAGAAAATGGTTTTAATTCAGGACATGATATTGTCAGGAAAAAAAAAAAACAGTTATTTTTGCCCCTTCAGGAATGAAGCGTTTCTAGTTTCCAGGATCTTCTAATAACATGTAATTCTCCTAGGTTAGACAGTAGCTAGTTCCCCACCATAAATATCACCAAGCCAACCGGTGAATGTTCTTCTGCTCTGAAGTTGTTGCCACCCACCCCACCCTCATGGCACTTTCCAGTCAACATGCCATAAATCAATTCACACGATTCTTTCAAACTCATTGCGCATTAGAGAATTATAATGGAGACAATTTCTCAGTGCAAATTTATGAGAAATATTTGACTTCCTTCAAAGGTGGCAACATTTAAATAAACGGCCTGACCTGCTGAATTATACAACAGAGACACATTGATGCAGAATGGATTTAGTCAGTACTGTGAGTGCTTTACAGAACAGAACGAAATCCAGTTGAAGCTCTTTGAATTACACGCAGGATTTTTTTTTTTTTCCTGTTTCTATTAGCCCCGGTACACCCGCCACAGCAGAGTTAATAGTCCCAGTGCCAGTCTTCTAAGCAATGCTTATGCAAGATATATTCCTTTTAAATGAGTTTGTATTTTCCAAGGATGTTGACATTACATCTTTTCAGAGAATTTAAACCATTTTTTAGTTGATTTGGTGAGTCAACTACCGAAGTAGACAAACAGGCCATAAGCTGTATTTCTGTGGAGTAGCAGTGACCTCCAGTGGTTGAATAGACAAACTACAGCTATTCATGCACGGTTTAGCTTTTAATTCCGAATCCTGATGTAAATGTGATTTACATCATATATTTCTTGATCTGTGCATCGAATTTGAATTCCATTTTAGTCCATTTCCCTGGGAAATATACTTAAAATGTAATTTTTGGAAGTTATATTCTGCATATTGACTTTAAAAAATGCCAGAACAGAGGCCATGGAACAGGAAGTGAGGACTAGAAATAAGTGCCCAAACATGAAAAGCAAGAAATAATGTAATAACAATAGATAAGAGATATTTTGAAGTGTTTATATGAATCAGTGGTGGCCAAATATCCTGATAGTTTCATTAAATGAGTTAATATTTTCCACTGGCAGCATACTGTAATTTAGGTTGGGGAAAATGAGTTTCAGTATTAACATTGAAGGAATCAGCATCAGTTACGCACAGGTCGGTAGGACTATCTGAGCTACTAAGTCAGGAGGCCTCCGCCTCTGGCTTGACAACTGTCCAGTTTGCTGATCAGGCCAGTGACGTGCGCTTCGCCCCAGTGCTTTCTGCCTCCCTCTCCCTTGCCCGCCAGCTGAACACTGGTTCTGTTAGGCTCTTTGACAATGATGTTATAGCCTAGGAGATGATGATTCATAAAAAAAAAAAAAAAAAATTTATGAATCATCACCTCCTAGGCTATAACATCATTGTCAAAGAGCCATAGATAATGAAATTATGCTCTCCTTCTGGAGAAGGAGAATGCAGAGTCAGTTTTGTGGATTTGGCAAAGGTGTTTAGAATGCTATAGGTACATAAACAGTCTTCTTCTTCCCTTGACATTTACCCAAAAGAGAACTTCAAATAGTTGATTTAAAGTATGGATTAGACTAGCATCACAAAGAAGCACCAGGCCATGAAGCCTAAGACAAAATGAGTTCCAGACATGACAAATGAGCATTGAGCCATAAGAAATTTAAAAAAAAAAAAAATTTGAGAAACTGTGTCACTTCTTCTAGTCCCTTTTCCTTGGATTCCCATTAGAATCTGGATCTGTTGGGAAGCCATGGTGTTTTGCTAGGTGTGTATTCTCTTAGGTACCTACATAGAAAATCAGAGGCAGTCAGGAGACTGCTATGAGCAGGAAAGATGACATCAGTAAATTTGAATAATAGTTGTTGAGAAAAATAGAATAAATGGAAGTGAAATAGCTTTGGAAAATTCTTATAGTAGATGACTGTGGAAAACTGATAAAAAATAATACATAATTGAAAGTAACTCTTTCCCTAATCATAATGGCCAATGGAATTAGTCCCAGATTTTGCTTAGACTCCAAAATAGTTGGCGGTTTTCTTTAGTTGGATTGTCAGACAGAATACAATAAAATTACTACAGAGAAGATCTAAATAAAAAGAAATAGTTTAAGGTTCTTTTTGATTTGAGGGAAATATCACAGACACGAATGGTAGAATATGGGTCTTAGAAAATAAGACCGAAATTCAAGTTTCTCTGATACTTGCTACTCAGGTGGTCTTATGAAAACTTACTAGCTTTTCTGAACTTAAATTTACCTATCTGTAAAATGGGTATATATTATTGACTTCATATAATTATTGTGAGAAGCAAATGTGTAAATTACTTCATAAAATTTAAGATAGCAACTAGCTATTCCTTTCAAAGAGCATGCAGTGAGGTACTTAACTGTGTGCTGATGTTCTACGTTTGTCCTGGGTCAAAAAGAAATCATTTAGCCTCTATGTTACAGAGGCCCAAACCCATTTTATATTAACATGATTTCTGAGACTTGGCAGTGAGTCTAGAACTTAATTTCTCTTTGACTCTTGGTTTCCATAAAAACATGGGTGCTTTCACATCATATTATCTGTCTAGGATCTTATCAATACTTGTCACAATGTAAAACAGATGAAATAAATGAAGACTCCAACCAAAGAACAATGAATCAAAATGTTATCACACTACAACAAAATTCTAATAGTGTCCCAAATCAGGTCAGTATAGCAAGGGTTCTCAATCAACAACTTACACATCTCTTCTCCAGTACCACTGTTTTGAGCCCTTCTTGACTTTATTCTAGGTAAATATAACATTTACATGGCAAGATGACATCACTACCGAGAAAAAGTTAATTGCTCATAACATGTTACAGTGGGATTATCACACATTCCAGAAATCAATCACATGATACCTACTTTATTTTTATTTAATAAAACACTGTACTGAAAACCTCCGTCTACTACAGAGATCCTGTTGACTTTATCAAGTATGTTGTTGTCTGCTTTGGAGTTGATTCCAATCCTATAGGACAAAATAGGGTTTCCTAGGCCGTCATCTTTATGGGAGCAGATCGCTGGATCTTTTCTCCCATTAGCCTCAGGCCACTTAACCATTGTGCCACCAGGGCTTCTTTATCAACTACACTCAGGGAATATCAGTATAAAAACCTTTTGCTTATGCAAAATTAAATACTCTAGAGTACTCGTAGCCTTTCATCAAAGAATGACCAACATATCGGAGATTTAACAGCATTGATGTAACTGGTTGTACCAAGTATGAGGTATCAGATATATTTCTAAAATTCTTATTATTTAAGTAGATACAAGCTGCTCCTCTTTGACAGCTGAGTTCCTAGAAAATCACTAGAGAGCAGAGAGGATGGTAGTTTTGCAGTAGAATAAGCATTCATGAGTTTTATGATGCTTTAACATCATAGGGTTGCAGGTGGATACTCAAGTTCGTCCTGAACATCTGAGAATTCCAGGACCATGGACAGAACAAGAATTTCCAACTTGCCTTTCAAGACCAAGGAGAGGCTATCTATTTCGCAACTGTATTTTCTAGTAGAACTCCCATACTGAATAATAATTTACTGGGGAAAAAAATTTAAAAAAGAGAATCCTATTCAGAAAATGTCACCATGAAAATTGACAATTTTCCATATCTTTTTATTTTCAGGGGCTCTCACTTCCCCAAAGAAGGAATTTCCTTTGTTCCTTTCTCCCCCTCTTAAATTGTTATTCTCTTTATATGAAAGAGCCCCTACTTCCTATATCACAAAACAAACAAAAAACATGGCTAAACCAGTAAAAAACATGGCTGCCCACCTATAAATAAACTCAATATGATCATTTCATTCAAAGGAACAGCATTATCTACAATTGAAAAGTTACTTGCATTAAATATTAGACCACAAAACTCAATAAAGATTGGCTGGCCCTTCCTCCTTTCCCAGACAGCCTACAAATCACCTCTACAATATTTTCTGATTTTCAATGGAAGAAAAAGGAAATATAGTTGAATTACCAGTCTAGCAAACTATTAAAGCTTACTGTCTCCCCTCTTAACTCCTAGAAAACAAAGTATCAGACTTTATGTATAACCAAAACCCAAAGCCAATCTCGTTGCCGTCAAGTAGATTCCGACTTATAGCGACCCTATTATAGGATAGAGTAGAACTGGCTCATAGGGCTTCCAAGGAGTGCCTGGTGCATTCGAACTGCTGACCTTTTGGTTAGCAGCCAGAGCTCTTAACCACTACATCAACAGGGTTTCTGGACTTTATATATAGGAGTACCCAAAACCAAAACCAAACCCTTTGCCACGGAGTCAATTCCAACTCACAGCAACCCTATAAGACAGAGTAGAACTGCCCCATAGCTGTAATCTTGACAGACATAGACTGCCACATCTTTTTCCTGCAGAGCGGCTGGTGGGTTCAAACCTCTGACCTTTTGGTTAGCAGCACTGCACCAGCAGGGCTCCTTTGTAAGCCAGTACTCAATTGTATTTCACCAATCAAAAGCATACCAAGAATCAGAATTTTAACTTCTCAAAGATAAAATGTAAAAATTTTTGGCCTCACACGTAAGATGATATGGCAAATACTAGGTTTACAAAGGCAATTTCTTTTAAAGCTTCATTGCACTAATTACATCCATCCAGGGTATAAAATAAATTTTGCCAGTAAAGAGAAAAGAACTTCAATTAAGTATAAATCTTTATTCAGCACTTTTGGTGATCAAGCTTATTAATGAAGTGGGTGTGAGAAGAAACTGTCCTCAGACAATCAGGCTGTTGTAAGAAGTGACTATCGAGTGGTATTCGTGGTTTGATAGGGTGGCCCTACATGCAGCTAAAAAGTGCTTCTTACCATTGTTATTGAGCTGTTAATCTTTCTGGAAGATACATTCGTATACCTCCCTCCCCTTGATGAAATCAACCTGAATCTCCCAAGGAAGTTAAAAGGAAACTTGTGGAATACATCATGTTGAGGCCAGAGTAGCAGAGTGGCTTTAAAAACCCTAATAAACCTGTGATAAGATTACAACAGTGAAAACTCCCTTGTTGTTATGTGCTATCGAGTTGGTTCTGACTCATAGTGATCCTACAGGACAGAGCAGAACTGTCCCCGTAGGGTTCCCAAGAAGTGGCTGGTGGATTTGAACTGCTGACATTTTGGTTAGCAGCCGAGCTCTTAGCCACCGAGCCACCAGGGAAATAAGCTGAAAACCTAACCCAGCACTTTGATATCAGCTGGCACATACTCATCAATGTATGGCTTGGGTGTTATCATTTATGCACTGGATGGTTACATAACATCACTGAATGATGATTAAAATGGAACATTTAAAGATCTGTTTTTTATAGCTGCAGCCATATTACCTAAGTATTTGGTGTTTTCTACCAAGCCAGGGATGCTATAGATGTCTAGAAAAAGATTTCACATCCTTCTCCTAAGGTTATGATTCATATTTTATTGCACATTTGTGTATGTATATATGTGTGTAATTGAGTCCTTATAATGTTCCAGGAATTTATGTATATTTATTATATATATATATATAATATCTCATGATTTGACAAGAAGCTTCTTATACCTTTCATAAGCTCAATCCATTCTTTTAAATACAAGAACAGAGTTCTTCTACTGACTCCATCTTCCTGTAAGTTTCACCCATTAGTCCTGTAGCTTGTCTCCTTCTTAAAGAACTGCCCTAAAATAATTCATACCCCGTCCACACAAGGCTTCTCTTAGCCAAACTACACATCCCCTGAAGAAATGATTTCTAGGTGACTTACCATTTGCGTATCCTTCTGCTAGCTAAATTCTAGTCTGCTGGTACGGTATCCTTCCAAACCTCAGGCGCCCACTCAGGCCCATCTCACGATCATTACAAGGCAGCAGGCACTTGGTCTTATGTATTTTTACAAGAAGGACTGGGTAGCAAGCCATAAAAATCTACATATATCTTTATGGTCTTTACCTTGGTCCTTATTATGGTCTAACACACAGAGATGTGTGGGGTTTTTATTAGTTTACACTGAAGCGTAAAAGCACTAAGCAAGCTATAAATTAAAAAGAGAAAAGGTCAAAGTAGAAAAAGAAAATAGAGCCAAAATCTAATATTGGGTATTTCTTAATCTTAAAAATCCTAAATGATGGGCATTATTTTTCACATTCTTGACAGTAAGTGGAGTTACCCTCTAAGTGCTCCATTATATTCTTGGATTTAAGCTTCAGATTACTTCTATTTTCTAACTTCTAATAGAGACGTTTCTTTTGTTCACTGGTTGTTCTGTTTTGTGTTCCTTTCTGCCTGCAGATCTTGTTGCCATTCTTTGAGTATCCCAACTTTGCCTACTTTTGCAGAATTCTGCATCAAATTTTGATTCTGTTAGAAAGTCAGAGGCTAATTTGTCAGCTGTATGGTTGTAGATATCAGACAGACTAGGTTTGTCTCTAGATTATCAGATCTGGGATGTCTTCCTTCTGTCTTCCCAGCCTCCCATTTCTGTGTCTTTTCTCCATTTAGAAAGATTATCTGTACTGAAATTCCTCCATCCAATGGCACCGGGCTCTCTCGGTTCCTTATTCCTTACTAAGTATCTCTTTCTAGATGAAGACCTGTATTAAAGTATTGTCCCTTCCAAGGGCACTTGCATTTAAACAGGGGCTTTTAGCTAAATGTAAGAAACACATACACTAAGAACAAGCATAACCAGCAGGGTTGAGAATGGTACTGGAGGGGGCAAAAGGCTTTGTAAGTCCCTCAGAAACCATCCTGCACAGATCTCTCTGTATTTTTCTTAAAGATGACGTTGCACCTTCCCAAAGAAATGAAAGAAGGGCAAATGATCCTTGTTTAATTAAAAAATACATAGTTTGGGGAATTTCTTCAGTAAATTGCCATTGTACTTGAGCTCTCTCCTTCGTTTTTCTCACCTAGAGATAACACTGTTTACTAGAAAGAACTTGGGCTATGGATCCAGGAAGAACCAGTTTGGATTCGGGTTTTGGCACTTAATATCTGCAAAATCTTGAGTCTTAGCATCCTCATCTTAAAAAAAAAGTGTAAAATAATATAATCATCACAGGTTTGTTCCAAGACAGTAAAGAAACAGCATTTCTTGAATATTTTTATGTACATTATTCTAGGCACATTTCATATATTATTTAGTTTAATACTCATAAAAATCCTATGAGAATTAAATGAGAGGACATAGATAAAATCACTTAGCACCGAATTTGGCACAGAACAGTAACTTTCTCCTTCCCTTCATTAGCTCCAACTGCTAAGAATGTCAGTGCCACAATATTTTTTAACAGTTATATTCTGCTATTTATTTTTATTTGGAATGACAGGTTTCTGACAGAACTTCCAAGAAATAGAATGTAAACTGCCATAAACACACGGACATCTGGGCACATGATAAAGACTGAAGTATGATGGTGGCATATAAAGGCAACATCCTTAACCTTCCTACAAAGCCCAAACAGCACCTCCACCTTTATTTCCATGCCATTTTCCATGCTATGACACTGGCCAGTTCTTGAGGTACCATGTGCTTTCCTGCTTTATGCTTCTACTCACGTTGTTTCCTTTGTGGGAAATGGCTTTCCTCCCTCCCGAGTCCTCCTATCAATCTCTGAGCCTTTCTAAGGATCCAACTCAAATTCCATTCACTCTAGAAGCCTTCTTAACCTTTTCCTTTCTCATTTCCCATGGTATTTTATATATCTACTGGAGTCTACAACCAGAATGTTCCTTAGAACCAAGGATGGTGAGACTACATCTCACATACTTAGGACATGTTGTCAGGAAGAATCAGTCCCTGGAGAAGGACATCATGCTTGGTAAAGTAGAGGGTCAGTGAAAAAGAAGAAGACCCTCAACAAGATGGACTGACGCAGTGGCTGCGACGAGATTAAACATGACAATGATTGTGAGGATGGCGCTGGACCCAGCAGTGTTTCTTTCTGTTGTACATAGGGTCACTATGAGTTGGAACCAACTCAATGGCACGTAACGACACTGGAGTCTATGTCACAGAATAACTTATAGCATAATTATTAATGTGTCTGTGTAAGCTTTTTGAGGAAATGGACCTTCTTTCATCTTCCAATAGTAGTTGGTATAGTCATTTATTCAGGGTAGATGTCTGTTGAATTGATTTGCTGGTGATTATAAGGTTATTATTGGGAACAGTGTAAAGCTAATATTTCAACTCTTTATAGAAACTTCTAGTTACTTTTGTCAGCCTCATCTTTATTTAGTCAACATAAACATTTTTTGTTTTTTATTTTATATACAATTTTCAGCATCTACAGTCATTTCATTTATCATTTAACTATTTTCAAAATTTATTCATACAAAAATACAGTTGCTTTAATCATGTTCTAATTTAAATTGTTCCTATGTTGTGAATAACCTACTGACAATTCTCCTTATGATAGACACCAAAGGTATGAACACTTTAAGAGATATGTTAAAACGACTAGGAGCTAAGAAAAATTGTGACATATAGAAAGAATATTTAATTCTAAGTATGAAAATACCTTAATTTTAGTGGAGTCTGAGTAGTCAATTTTTGCATTAAAAACCATGTATTTGTGATCTCTCTTTGCTCACTGCCACCCCCGCCCCCCGCCACAACACTCCGGGAGAGGTCATTTGCTATTTAGTTGGATGCCTTCTCATCCCTTCCCAAGATCCATAAGGCTTTTCCTTTAGACTTATTCCAGGGCCTCTCATCTCTTACCACACAAAGTGGCCACCCTACGCTATATCACAGAGGCTGAGTCAGAGGTCTTTGGCTTCCTGATTAAACATATTTTCAAAGGAACTGTGCTTCAAAGATTAAATGCTCAAGATGATAAATGGTAATGCTCATCTTTGCATCTTTGATTATGCAGAAGGTGCATCTGATCATATAGGATTGCGCGCCTGCACTTTGCTGGGTCTCTCCTTTCCTCCTTTCTCTTCTCCCTGTTACTTCTTTTCACTGAACTTCTTTTCTCATCTCCACCTCGAATTTCTTTCAATTTTCCTCTCTAACCAACCTTTATTTATAAGTCAGTTTATACTATTTGAATATGCACTTTCTGACTAGGTGAAAAGGAAAATAGTAATAGTTTTCTATCTCTTAGGAAAGCAATACTTAAAATGACAGAGTCTGATCATTTTATTAAAAGGAGAGTCAGGAATCTATTTGTATTCAGCAGCTTTGTTTGGTTCTATAAATAAAGAACTATAACTTTTTTAAATTCTAGTTTAATTTCAGAAATAAAAATGGCATCCATCCCTAATACATTTTTAAGTCTTAATTTAACTATGATTTGTAAGACAGGGCAGATTTGAGGACTATCCACATATTCCTTTCACTTGTGGTATTGCTCAGGCTCTGGACCATGGTAATCTTTGCCATCAACAGAGCAGATTCATTTTTAGAATGGGTATAATAAGAGAATTGATATGAAACCTATTTTTAGTCATGAAAACATGCAACTATAAGGATTTTTGAAAATCTTGCACCCCACTTTTTTATCTTCTGTTTGAAGGCAGTAAGTTGTGAAATTCAGAGCCAATTCAATTTTATTCTTTAATATCTTCCAAGAATTGCATTCCCCAGATTTCACTACACTCATTCCCATCTTTTTTTTTTTTTTACTTCTAACCTATATCACTCTTGCTTACTATATACCTAGTGTTTACTTACAGTGTTTCAAAAATTATCATAATTTCCTTTGTTCCCATTCTCATAAAACAGAATAAAAGAAGTAATCAGGTCTTTGTTTTTATTTTTGGTAGTAAGGTCTGCTTAGTGTAGCTCAGGTAGATGCCCCCAGCCTCAAGGCTCATAGTTTCAAAACATAAAAACCACTATTCTGAAATTTACAGTTTTCAATTTTTTATTCAAGAGAGTCTATGTAGATAACTGAATGAAACTCAGTGGTTAATTAACTTATAACCATTCATATAGACAAGAAATTTATGGCAAAATGTATTCAGTGGTTTTCAGTGCCAAGACCACAGCTTATATTTCTAGAGGCCAAATTTGCATATAACTTTTTGAACCAATACTATCTCCCAGGGGCAGATTAACCAGTAAGTACGATATGCACCGGCTTACAGTAAGCAAGGTACCCATGGGCTTAATGGTGTTTACTTACTAATCTGTAATGAACAATTTTCATCTGGGTTTGTGGTACAACCAGGTGAAACTGTGCACTACAGATTAGTAGGTAAGCACCATTCAGCCCCTGTGTACCTTGTTCATTGTGTAACCTGTCCCTGCTCACTCCTTATATTCAACTTTAAGATCGAGCAGCGTGCTGTGTAGAAATAATCGATGGTTTAATTATTCCCATTTTGTTAGCTCAGCTCACAGTAGCCCACTGATTAGTTAAAAGGAAAAAAAAAAAAGACTATCTGATCTTCAATTTGTATTTCAACCATACCCAAGTGCAGATGCTACCTCTGGTAATATGACAGAACAGGTTTAGGCTTATAAACGTTTCCGTGTGCTCCACTACCAGCATGCATCCTGCAGGAACTCTTTTGTAGCTCCAAGTGTTGTAAAAATGCAAGTGACTTTGCTGAAGGGTCATTTTAGAGTTTAAGTAAACCTTCTCCACCTGTAATTTAAGAAAAAAAGAAAAAGCCCAACATGGTCTTAAAGACCAAGAAGAAAGGCAGTTTCAGAAATAGAAGTCCTCTGTTTATCCAGGGAGGTGCTTTACAAGGCAGACAGCTACGCCACAGTAGAGAGACAACATTTCCTCAGCTGATTCAGTTAATTAAAATGCAGAGTTACAACAGGCTCTCTTAGCGCCTGCAGCTGATGACCGAAGTCTCCATTTTCCTCCAGGGTCACACAGGACGTGGAGAGGGAAACATAACTGTACAAACACAATTTGACTCGCTAAAATCCAGCACTGTAAACAGGAAACACATTTCTCAGACACATTTTAAAAGACATTATTCTCAAGGTTTATGTCCTAAAGACAGAAATAAAGTACGTCTGAGCACAGCCAGGGGAATGCCCTAGGTTCCTCTCAAAGTAATTTTAAGTAAAATTTACAAAGAAATCTTAAGGGTAGAGTCCACGTTGCCTACAGGGATCCTCAATTCTTTCCTGTCAGATGTATGCAATCTGAATCTGATGAGCAGCCTGCCTGTGGCCGGAGTTCATGAGTGATCGGAAAAATCAAAGGCCACAAGAGCTATTTGTCACATAAACTGCAGAAGGCAATATCAGTCTGCAGGGCTCATTTGCAGAACTCCCGAGGAGCATGGGAGGAGGGGATGCTAACAGCTGCAGCCTTGACCGCACTGCCCGTGCCAGCCAGAATTCAAGCTGCGTGAGCTGAGTGTGGCTGACAAAATGGGGGAAAAATCTACAGGCAAGGTTCTTATTAGTCCAAGTTTTCATTGAATTAGTACATCGGCATGGATGTTCAAATACCTGTAAAACCATTTTAAAATAGATGGGGCCTCCAGGGTTTTAAAATCCATTCATGGAAGACCACTTTGATTTCATGGCCTAGGGCAAAGATTATAGACTTTGAGTCAGTTAAACCTGGGGCGCGGTCCTGGTTCAACCAGCAGCATGATATGGCATCAGTTTCCGCATCTGTAAAATGGAAATAGTAAGACATATCCCCGGGCAATTCTGAGCGTAATCTGAGCTAACACAAGTCCGGTGGAGGCAGGTACCCCCTAGAAGCTGGTTTCTCTGAGTGTTTCACTGAGTGTTTTCACAATACAGCAAGCAGATTTGAATGGTAAAATAAAAGTTACCACATTCAACATTTAAGTTACCAAGTCTTCAATCTATAGAAAATGATAAATATTCCTGGAGCTGAATTTATCATTCTTTCAATGGAACTTGAAAAGGTCCTACGAGGAATTATCTTTGGGAACCATCTGTTAATATCCGTTAATGGACTTGCTGTATTAAGTATTTTTCTGTTACTCTGTAACTATTTGGCTTACCACCACAACAGAACAATTCAGACATTAGGACTGTCTTTTTCTAGTAATTCAGTGCCATTTGCATTTCATGGAACCCTGGTGGCATAGTGGTTAAAAGTTCAGCTGCTAACCAAAAGGTTGGCAGTTCGAATCCACCAGTCACTCCTTGAAAACCCTACAGGGGCAGTTTTACTCTGTCCTATAAGGTCACTATCAGTCAGAATCGACTCAATGGCAATGGGTTTGGTTTGGTTTTGTGTTAAGTATTTTTCTGTTATTCTACAACTATTTGGCTTAGCACCACAAAAGAACAATTCTGATGTTAGTACTGTCTTTTTCTAACAATTCAGTGTCATTTCCATTTCATAAACATTGCTTGAAGAACCAGATCTTTAAAATCACTCTAAAATGTTGCCCTAATATCTGTCTCTCTCTCTTCTTCCCTTCATTTTTCTCCCCAAAACATGGACATATTACATTCCCCGGCACTCAGTGCTCAAGAGAAAATGCTATTACTGTTGTAATAAACTAAATGGCCTGTATATCTTAGCACCTAATTGGCTTCTAGTCAGAAATAATTTAATCACTAGGAAGAAGGGAACACAATATTAACATCTATGTTTTCAAAAACTTCAACCGAGTCTGTGAAATGATGGCCAGGTTATCCGTAAGCAAATTATCCAGAGTTACACTAAAAAAAAATGAGTATAATCCAGTTTAATGATTTAATGGACATTTATTGAGTACCTACTATGTGCAGGCATTCGAGTAGATTTTTCTTCTCAGAGCAAACAAGAATACAGATCAAAAGAAATCTGGAATTCAGGGTCGTATCACTGGGAAAGCTATTGAATTACTTAACTGGTTTTGGACATTTGCTTCTTCATAAAATATTGGATTTTCTCTTTTCAAGAGAGATTTGGTACGTGCCCTTCACTGGATGCAGGTAATAACCCATTCTTTTTAAAAGACTTGGAAAAGCACAGAGGTGAAAACAGCTGTAAGAGTTTCTAAATGACACAAGATCTACAAAGTGGTAGATATTTAACACAAACCTCACAGAGCTGTTGTATGGATTCATTAGTTAATTAGTTAGTTAATGACTTTGAAGTGTTAAATCTTATTGTTTGTTTGTTTGTTTTTCACTTTAGCACATGTGAGAGAGAAATTACTCTGCCTAACATTAGAAGCTGCCTATACCACTCTAATATACTGTATCTTTTCATGGTATAGCTTCAGGGTGTTCTTTCCTGTTCGACTTCTTTCTAGACAGCTTCTGAAAAGCCTGCCTAGACACTGATCCAACACCTCTTTATTTTTCAGTATTGGAATTGGCTTCCAGTTATAATTCAGCACAACCTTGGGAAACCCTCAGGTTTGCATAATATTACAAAGGTGTTATCTGCTAGCAATGGCATCAAGTATTACACATGCTACTGACATACAGTTTTGTACCTCTGCACAGCAAGAAAAAAAAGTTCCGTTGTAGTGATCTGAGAGGGAGTAGAGAAAAAGAAGAAGACCAATTATAAGTGCCTTGTTCTTCAGAAATAGTGATTGATTTATCTCCCGCCTACTGAGAAGGTGAGAAAGGATGAGGGAGACATAAGTAACCACTCGCCATGGAGTTGACTCTGACTCACGGTGACCTCATGTATGTCAGAGTAGAACTGTGTTCCATAGGGTTTCCAAAGGCTGTTTTTTGGAAGTAGATGGCCAGGCCTTTCTTCCGAGGTACCTCTTGATGGACTTGAACATCCAACCTTTTGGTTAGCAGCCAAGTACTTAATAGCTTATGCCACCTAGGGATACCTAGAGGTGTAACTAGATTAATGATATTCTAATATGTAGAAGGTATTTCTACAGTTTAGGAAAAAAATAGTTTTGTTGACATATAATATACACAGATAAAAGTGCACACATCATAAATGTATAGTGTGATGGATAACCAAGCACACCCATATCAAGAAACAGACATTACCAGAACCCCAGAAGACCCCTGTGCCTCCTTCCACTCACTAGCCGCTCACCCAAGGGTAAGCGCTTTCTTACCGCTAACATCTTAAGGTAATTCTTTTCTGTTTTTGTTCTCTATATAAATGGAATCATACGATATGTACTCTCTTTTAAGTCTGACTTCATTCTGGCTCAATACTCTATTTATGAGATCCATCCATATTGTTTAGTGTAGTTGCAGATCTATAGATTTCTCATTTCTGTCTGTGCACTGTTCCCCCACACCCCAACACACAGAGTTAATAGCTTTCTTATTCAAAGAATGATCACAGTGCTAGGAAGTCCATGATGAACTTCCTATCTCATGTATTCCATAGCATGGATGACTCAGCGATTGCTAGTGAGAAATTGCCTCCAGTCTTTTTGTTGTTGTTGTTGCCCCAGTAAATATAATGCAATCTTAGAATATTTTACACTTTTAAAATCTGGCCATGAACAAAGCCACCTCTTAGGAAAATGTTGAGATAATCTTTTTTTTCAGAACCCCCTGTTTTTAGCCCCCCACTGAGCTGCCCTTTCCAGTAGAGTCCTCTGTCCCTGACCTTCAACTTCTAGAAAGCCTATTCTACACTAGCAGTTGCAACAAAAGCAGTTGGGTAAACCACTTCACACAAGGTGTTAATGCCTAAATCCTTAGCTTTCGAAGGTATGGTCCCAGGACAGTACTGAAACACAGAGGACCAATTACTCTCTGATCACTCTCCAACGGGGTCTTTTGTAGAGCTGTATTTATAGACTAATGCTATGAAGTCTCCATACACTGAAGGACTCTCTTAAGATGCAGATCCATGGCATCCAATGCCATCTGTACTATGAAAGTGCTACTGAGATGTTTTTTCACTACATACGCATATTCTCTTTATGAGGGTCCATGGTAGAAATGAGGGGAGAGGGGATAGTTCTGCTCTTTCTAAATAACTTTATTATAAAAGATATTATTCATGCAATAAATCTTCTCCCCGCCAACCCCCCACTAAATTTTCCAGAGTCAAACACTTATTATGATTGTTCAGGACTTTATGACTTGTATTGTTGGCCTGTGGCATAGTGGTTAAATGTCTGCTGCTAATCAAAAGGTCAGCAGTTCGAATTCACAAGCCGCTCCTTTGAAACTATATGGGGCACTTCTACTCTGTTCTATAATGTTGCTATGAGATGGAATTGACTCAATGGCAATGGGTTTGTTTGTTTTTATCATTGGTCTACCTTCCTCACTCTTGGCTTTATCTGCTTTTCTTTTTCTGTTCAAATTTCCTCATCCTTTTTTTTTTTTTTTAAATACTGATGAACTTAGGAAGGATATAGGTAATTCAATAAGTATACACCTACTTCTCACTTATTGACTATCTTGTTATCCAACATTTCACGTTTACAACTATAGTAAACAATCTATTATCTGACAATTTTGCACGTTAACAACATACGTCTGACAGTAACAAATGCCGAGGCGTGAGGCGAGAGTAATACTGGCTGTGATGGTTAAGGTTATGCGTCAACTTGGCTGGGCCATGATTCTCAGTGGTTTGGCAGTTATGTAATGATGTAGTTATCCATCCTCCATTTTGTGACCTAATGTGCTCATCCTCTATTTTCACATAATGGATTTTCACATAACTACCTGGTCTTTGGAAACTAACCATGCTGATAAGTGAAGAGTGGGTGTAGCATCTCTTAAGGGAAATTGTTCAGTCATTAGTACTAGACCAGGCTGACCAGTGGAGGGGTGTATTTTTAGGTGGGGGCTCTTCCAGCAGTTCTTATTGGTTAGCTCTGTTCAGAGAGAATTGGAAAGGTGACATTTGATGCAATATATAATACGGCGACATATACAAAGTAGGTGTTTGATAAAGCTTTGCTGAATGCACTGACCAAAGATATCAAGTGATAAAAATAGAAGCCAAGGGAGAATGTCTAGGAAAAATCTAGATCAAGAATAGGATAAAAGATAAAAGTACTTGTGAGAAAACACAGACTGCTGTTTTCAAGAAAGCAGGACTGTTATCACACTTGTTATGTGGTATTTTGCAACTACTGGCCCAATGTTATTTTCAAGGCTCTCAATTAGAGTTCTCCGTGGTAAGATTTGATTAATACATTATTTATCTAAAAGTCATTGATTTATGGAGCTTAACCATAAAACACAGTGCATCTCATTTTCTTTCTAATATCTGTATCTACAGGAAAAATACCACAATGACATTGGGATATTCTACCCTTGACTGGAAACCCACATAAGCAATCACTCACGCTGACAATATTGAAAATATTGAATGATAACAATCTGTTATTTGCTCCCCTCTTTGCTTGGATCCTATCATTAAAATGAAGTGAAACGATTCCAAGAAACTCAGTGATAATCCATAAATCACACAACAAAACAGCCCAATATATAATCCAGTGAACAAGGAGGGGAAGGTATCAAATGTGGATTTCTTAATTAATCATTGGATTATTTTTTACATCAAAGGAATAATTCTCATTCAAATAAATTAGAGTTGTGGCTTTTTTTTTTTTTTTTTCCTGTTAAAGCTATTTGATTAGAATGCTTTGGGAAAAGCAAGTAGTCTTGCAAATAAAATATGAACACATGTATTGTCAGTGACTGGGTAAGACACTAACAAAAAATTGACAGTCTGTATTGTGATAGTCCTAGTAAGAATGAGTGTTCAAGGGGCTATTCAGTAATATAACAGAATGCAGTCAGATTTACGTAATTTGTTTTTTCAAATCTATTTTGCCAAACTCAACATAAATTTCTTGAGAAAAATCATGCTTGGAAATACCTCAGTAAACATTTCTTTAAAAATCACTAACCCGGTTTAAAAATTCTGTTAAGAAATAACTATAAATTTAAACATAATTGGAGCACCACTGTGTATATCTAAAAAACTCATACAAAAATTAAAGTCTTTTTTTAATGCTTGGTTGGCAAACACCAGCATTCATCTTGCTGAACAATTTCACAACCATTTCAATTGCTAACAATTTCACAGGGCTTGTATTCCCAATGCATGCATAAGGGATAAATACCTGAAATGTGTTGTGATTCTCATAATGTGTGCAGAGAAATGGTCACTGAAACTATGACATCGAAAAGCATTTTACAAGATTTCCGAGAGATTCAGAATCACGTGCAAAAAAACAGACATTAGATACTAAACTTGTCACTTTACAGCGCAGAAACTTCTAACATATCCTCATGACTTGTCACAATCTGGCCTCAACCTACTCATCTATTATTCTCTTGAGCAATTACCCTTTATATAACTATGCTACAACAAAACCTTAACTCACCATTCTTTAAACACATCCTTCAAAATCTGCTTCTAATTTTCTCACATCGTCTCTTCTCTCTGGAGTATTCCTCGTGGTTTTTGATGAATCCCTTATCTTTCAGCACCAGATTCAACTCTTCCATACTCTTCTGATTATTACAGTTGGAAGTATTTTTCTTTCCTCTTTCAACTACAACTGTACACTGTTGTTGTATTTTCCTTCTTCTACACCCATCATCACTTCTGACCTTGTGTTACGTTTTCCTGTGTTCATATTTATCTTCCTTTCAGGAAAGTTTTACAGGGAGGGAAGGTGTCTGTCTTAGTTTGCGAATGCTGCTGTAACAGAAATACCATAAGTGGATAGCTTTAAAGAACAGGAATCTATTTTCTGACAGTTTAGAAGGCTATAAGTCTGAATTCAATGTGCTGATTATAGCGGAAGGCTCTCCCTGTTAGCTGGTGGGGAGGCGGGTAACCTTGTCTTCTTCTGCCACTAGAACCTCAGCATCCCATAGTTTCTTGGCAGTCTTCGTGTGACATCTGTCCTCCCTAGGTTGTGTCTACTCCTGTGTTTCTAATCCGCTCTTTCCGTAACTCAGAAGTGATTCGGTTTAAGGCAGCCCCTACACTGGTACATAACAAAGAAAACACTATTCCCAAATCGGATTGCATCCGCAGGTATATAGGGGTTAGGATTCCAACACAGAGCTTTTTTTTTGGGCGGGGGGGGGGCGGCCAGGGGTTACAATTCAATCTATAACAATGTCCTACACATTTTTTTATATCCCAAGTTAGCTTAAAGCAAAGTGTGGGATATTGTATATACTTCATAAATATCTGTTTACTGAATTAATTTGTTAATAAATGAATGCAACACTTGTAAGAGTCCCAGTATATTGAAACTCTAATATGTTAAACAAGAAGTCATCCTGATTATCTCTGATAAAAAAAAAAAAAAGCTATAATATACTAGAAGAGGGATTTCATGCCATAAAACATTGCAATTCATGTATTTCATGTATTGTCACAAATATTTATGATTTTACAGTTATGTGAGTGGGCCTATATGGGAAAAGTACTGGAGATATAAAAACATTATCTCATGAATTATAAAAGCATTCTTGAGTTATAAGTGACCTTAGTAAAAAATGTAAAAAATTTCTTGAGCTGCAACCATATAATCCTTAAAAAAAAAATGAGGTAACGTGGAGGCAACACTGTGGAGGGCTCTGGAACGACGGGTTTGGAGATAGCTTTTAGAGGTTTTGTGCAGTGCAATGAATTGGATGCCATTCAAGCACAATCACACAGGGCCAGAATTTGAATTCCGATCTGATTCAGTCCCCCCATCCTCCCCCCATGTAGTCACTAAACAGTGATTATTTCTCTGTATTAGCTTCCCTTTCAACAGATGACATAATTATTCAAATACAAGACAAATCATTTTCCCCTGATATATGCTATAAAGCTACAGCTGCTAACCAAAAGGTCAGCAGTTCAAGTCCACCAGCCGCTCCTTGGAAACCCTAAGGGGAGTTCTTCTCTGTCCTATTGGGTCACTATGAGTCAAAATCAACTCAACGGCAATGGGTTTTAATGGCATACTATAAACAATAAGTCCATTATCAGTTTTCCCATGACATTTTCTTAAAAACTCTTTTGAATGGTTTACTATATATATTTTTTCTTTTTATAATTTTTATTGTGCTTTAAGTGAAAAGTTACAAATCAAGTCAGTCTCTCACACAAAAACTTATATACACACCTTGCTACATACTCCTAATTACTCTCCCCCTAATGAGACAGCCCACTCTCTCCCTCCACTCTCTCTTTTCATGTCCATTTTGCCAGCTTCTAACCCCCTTTACCCTCTCATCTCCCCTAAATGGTTTACTATATTGGAGGCACTATGTTAAATGTCTTCCTTATGATATTTCATTATTACAACAGCCCTATGGAACAGCTACTGTTTATCCATTTTCCACATAGAAAAACTATAAGGCATAAAACCTTTCAGTAACACACTTATAGAGCTAGTAAGGGTCAGAAATGGAATTTGAACTCAAGTTTTTTTGCTTTTTTTTAAACTACAAATCCAGGTTCTTAACCACTCTATCACCTTTTTGTTCCTTTATATTTATCCTTAATTGCAATTTTTTTTTTCATGAAAAAGAAATCGTACTATTGTAAATACCTACTGTTTAGAATATTTATCTTAGCACAGGAAACATTTAACACTATACTATGAAGGGATCTTAAAAAAAAAAAAAACAGTTATTGTTGACTAGATTCCAACTCATAGTTCTATACTGACACAAATGACTCCGTGTGTGTCGGAGTAGAACAGTGCTCCATATGATTTTCAATGGCTGTGACCTTTTGGAAGTAGATCACCAGGTCTTTCTTTCAAGGTGCCTCTGGTTGGACTACTAGGAGATTATGTTCACAACTGGCAGCACCAAGGGACTTCTAGAGGACAGAAAATGACGTTGAGAATGAATATAGAGATAGGCTTATCTCACTTGGCCTGACAAACCAGCTTATGTTTTTCAGAGAGTTCATCTCCAAGCCCACTTCTAAAATGACAATGAATCTTGTTCTCTAATGGGCAAAAGACCCTGTTCCAGTGCCTTTGATATAAACGGACCATACACCAGAAAAGCAGTCAATGGCCTTGCCGAATTGGCTGGCTTGCCTCTCATCCTGGATCCGTGACTTTCTGTGGCTAAGGGTAATATGGAACGTTAAGTCAATATTTTCCAGCACGCTGGGTCCATTTATCCCCCCAATATTTTTAAGTGTAAGACAGATGCTGAAATCACTTCAGCCACTGCTGGAGAGGTTCATAGCAGCTGTCACACAGCCTCACAGCTGCAGAAGTCTTTGCTGAGTTTCAAAATGAAAAACAAAAATACTCATTGTAATTGAAACTATGCAGGGGACAAAGCTTCCCAGATACTTACAAGAGTCCTGAGGGTTTGAAAAGGGACAGATGTCATGTTTATATTTAAGCTAAGAGCCACTACCTTTCAACAGCTCACAAGGAGGCACTATCAAGTCTTCAGGGAGAAAAGACATAAGCCACACAATTGTAGTATCTAGAAAGTAAATCTTTTTTAAGCTAGAAAGGACCTGGAGATGATTCAGGATATGCCCTTTTGTTTTCCATTCGATGACAAGGAGGTCCAGAAAGATTAGGGCTTGTCCAGGATGACCAAGTAAAGCTTTGGCAGACCAAGGGCTTGAAACCAAATCCATAATTTCTTCTGTCCTACACTGCTGTCTCTAGTTTGCTTTTCATTTTCTGTGTGTGTGTGTCTGTGTGTGTGTGTGTGTGGGTGTGTGTATGTGTGAGAGAGGGAGTGCATGCGTGTCTTTTGTTGTTTTGGGTTTTTTGTTTGTTTGTTTGCTTGCTTTAGGCTTTTTGTTTTGTTTTTGACAGTTACATAATGAAAGACAAGTCTGATCCGGCACCAATGCAATTTCTTCCCAAACCAGTCAGTTCTGTCTACTGAGCATCTCTCTCCTGGCTAAGGCATTTAGTTCTCCTACAGCTAAAACTGAGAAAAGAGGCCTGGACAGTCAGAAGTGCACAGCAAGAAAATAAATTGAAACAGGTATTCATCTGGGTGGTGGCTAAGCTCAGATCTCCTTTTCTGTGAGGGTACCCACTTTCCCTTAGAAATCCCTGAGACTGTTCTGGCTGAGACATGAATCGTCAAATCAGTGGCCTCTGTTTTAACATGATCAGCTTATATACAGATCTTGAGAGATTCCCGTATTCATCAAACCAAACCTGCATTCATTTAGTGCCTGTTTTACATTAGTCTAGATGCTGATGATACCAAGGTTAAACATCTGATACAGAAATGCAGCCATTATGTGATAATACAAAAAAAAATGCCATCCTCCCCGATGGTATACGTGTTCCCATTGAATGGTTATTCACTCACTAGCAATCAATCAATACACATCTATTGAGTGGTTTAGTATAAAGGGACTTATGACAGACACTGCAGGAAGATAAAAACACAAAAGCTTGAACCACATGGAGAAGATAAAGTGACGCAAAAACAAAATGATACTTTGATAATTATGACGACACATTACTAGGTAAATTTACAAGCATGGTAAGATTATATAGTCTAAACGTAGCAAAAGCATGTAGGTCTTCCAGAAGCAGGTGTTTTGAAAAAGGGACATGATGGATGGAGAAAAGAGAGATAATTTTAAGAACAGAAAATGCAGGAAAGTAGGTCCAAGTGTGGAAACTTACAGAATTCTAATTTTTCAAGGTCAGCTTGATTAACTGAAAAGGTTTAATTAGGGCACAGGGGGCGCAGGGGGGAAGAGGTGCACACACTATTTACTGCTTATGCAATAACAAGGAATGGACAGATGAATTAATGATAAGTTGATATTACCACAGTCAGATGAGTTCAGGATCTCCTGGGAATCCATTTTAATTTATAATCCAAGTGGGAATCATTATACGTCTATATGTAGTTAAAGGCCAGGGGCTCTTCTGTGTGGTCAATGCTTTTGTCCTACTGACCGTTAAATATTTTAAAAATCTGCTCTACTTATAATTCATTGTATAATTTCAACAATTTTCAGAGAAGCCTAATAAAAAAACACATTTTACACAGGTTCTTTTCCAGTTAGCTAACTTAATAGGCAACAGATGAGTGCTACAGACATCCAGAATGCAGAATATCTTTTGAAATGTTTCTACAGAGGTGCTCTGAGTAGTTTCCAAAAGCCCGAAATCATTAATATGAAGCCTGGAACCATTGATATGATTCATCCAGTAAACAAAATACAGCTCAGTGAGGAACCAGCCCAAGCCTACAGAAACCAACCAGCCAAACCAAGTGGAAGTTCCTACCCAGGTCCGACTTCAGTGACCTTAAATACAAATTTGATCCAGTATGTTTCCCTGAGGGGCCCATAACCTATCTCTCTCAAGATCTTTCCAACTTATTTGTAGACGACAAATAAATTAACCCAGAACATTATTTCCAATATCACAAGGAAGTAATTGTCTTGAAGAGGGAAATCACTAATTGTCTCTGAATGTGCTCCTACCAACAATTCAAGTTACTAAAAACAAAAATCTCTCCTGCTGAAGCCTCATATCCAATCATCTGAAGAGAGAGGGTTGAAAAAGAATACATGAATCAGAGAGATTTATTTTAAGATTTTCTATATTTTGATCAAAAGCTGATGATTACAGTATTTTTTTTCTGTACTTTTCCCACAAAGAATACATAAATCATACCATCATGTTCTTCCAGAATGCCCTTCTTAAGACAGTGATACTGGTGTACAATGGTTAGTTACGACTCACAGATTTTTTTTAAACATAAACTTCATAGATACATTACCTCATTAAAATAATAAAAGAAAAAAATTCCTCAGAGAGTTTTGTCTGTTTCCTATATAATTTCATCTTTAAACTTAAAATAGGTCTCATCTATATTATTCTTATGGCATGTCTTATAATGTGTTGACCATGTCCTCCTAGATAATATTAGACCATATAAGTTTTATTTTTTAAAAGTTAAACAATAGTTTGTATAGGCTTTTATTAATATAGTTGCTAAGAGCACAGCGTTCAGAGACAGATTCCCTGGGCTCAGTCTCACAACCAGAAGAGCAGTGTGACCTGGACTAATAACCTTTCTGAGCCTTCATTTCACTTATTATTCATTATTTTCACTTATAAAAATAATACTAGTACCCACCGCAGAATGTTGTTAAGAATATCTCTGGAGATATAAAACAATGGCACAAGGTGTTCAATAAGTATTAGCTATTATTTCATACACACATGCAGTCAGTATAATTCCTAACTTAAAATGCTGGTCAAAAATAAAATCTGCCATTCAAATATTCAAGCCTTATCCAAATAAAGTGTTTTTTTTTTTCCTGTAAAACTACATTTCTAGCATTAAATTTGATATATATACACACACACACACACACACACACACACACACACACACACACCCCTATGTACCAAACTTAATGCTGGAAATTTAATTTATTTTACAGAAAAAAACTTTATATATGTGTGTGTGTGTGTGTGTATACACACACACATACATATACCAAAAAACCCATTGCCATTGAGTCGAATCAAACCCACAGCAACCCTATAGGACAGAGTAGAACTGTCCTACAAGGTTTTCAAGGCTGTAAATCTTTATGGAAACAGATTGCCACATCTTTCTCCCACAGAGTGGCTGGTGGGTTCAAACTGCCAACTTTTCAGTTAGCAGCCAAGCGCTTCACCACTGCGCCACCAGGGCTTCCCTCAATATATATATACCACTCTATGGAAACAAATGTAACCAACGAAATAGAAATGTAACCAACGAAATAGAAATGTAACCAATGAACAAATAAGTCTTCATAAATTTAACTACTTGACTTGGGTATAACCATAGATTGCTGACAGACTGACAAATGTAAATTATGCTATAAATATTTTATTTGCATTTTATCGTTAACTTGTCTCATGTCTAGTTAAACTAATAAACTAGGCTGCTACCTCATGAGCTACCTTTTTCAGGGCTCTTGGATGACTGCAGAGGGAAAACAAAACAAAGCATAAAGCCAGCTAAAATAACATGATAAACTTCAGTCCAATGCCAGGCTGCCATGTACAGGAGAGAAGGTTGTGTACTGTGCAATCCTACAAAACACTATTTATATAGATTACGATGCTAATGCATTCTTTTTAGGGCAAACCATATGCACTGGCCATCTTCAAAGGGTGAATATAAAGCTATAAATTTAGATTCACTTAAAATTATGTCAAATAGTCAATAAAAGAAGAGGTAGAAAACTATACTAGGAATTATTTTTAGACGAACTTGGATTAAAAGCCTAATATTTATGTACATAATAGCATTTATCAGTTGTATCATCTTGGCCTAGTTAGTTAACTTCTCTGAATCTTTTTCTTCATATGGAAAATAAGTTCATAAGGTGAATATTTAAATAATATATATAAAACTTACAACTGGCACATAGATGTTCTATAAAGAGCAGTTCCCATTTTTGAGCAATTTCTAAACGGTTCTTTGATCTACGATTGATTGAGAGAAGCAGCAATATAGAAAAATCTCAGGAAATACGTTCAACGAAGTTTTGCCTTAAATGTGAAGGTAACTCTTGTTAGATGTGTTTGAGATGCATTTCTTCACTTAGATCTTTCAGATTCTAGTAAATTCAAGTAGCAATTAATAATCCCCTACTTTTTTTCATTTTTGGTATAGTTTTGCTTATATTTACTATATACTCTTTGCCCACGATTATTTCATCATCACCACCACTCCACGAGACTAAGAAAAAGGGTAGCATTTTCCTCTGTTTAAGTAAACTGTGTCCCAAAGAGGCCATGGGACTAGGATTGCCAGATAAAAATACCAGGCTCTACTTAACTTTTTTTTTTTTTCACTTAACTTTACCCCCATGGTTCTGTCAGTATCTTGCACTGTGGGGGCTTGTGTGTTGCTGTTATGCTGGGAGCTATGCCACCAATATTCAAATACCAGCAGGGTCACCCATGGCAGACAGGTTTCAGCTGAGCTTCCAGACTAAAACAGACTAGCAAGAAGGACCCAGCAGTCTACCTATGAAAAGAATTGACCAGTGAAAACCTTACAAATAGCTGTGAAACATTGTCTGATATAGTGCCAGAAGAGGAGCCCCTCAGGTTGGAACGCACTCAAAATATTGGAAAATCACACAGTCTACTATGCTGGGAATGAACTTGAAGAGGAATGGCGTTGCATTCATCATCAAAAAAGAACATTTCAAGATCAATCCTGAAGTACAACACTGTCAGTGATAGGATAATATCCATATGCCTACAAGGAAGACAAGTTAATACAATTATTATTCAAATTTATGCACCAACCACTAAGGCCAAAGAAGAAGAAATTGAAAATTTTTACCAACTTCTGCAGTCTGAAACTAATCAAACATGCAATCAGGATGCATTGATAATTATTGGTGACTAGTAAGTTGGAAACAAAGAAGGATCAGTAGTTGGAAAATATGGCCCTGGTGCTAGAAACGATGCTGGAGATCGCATGATAGAATTTTGCAAGACCAATGACTTCTTCATTGCAAATACCTTTTTTCACCAACATAAATGGCAACTACACAATGGACCTCACCAGATGGAATACACAGGGATCAAATCAACTACATCTGTGGAAAGAGATGATGGGAAAGCTCAATATTACCAGTCAGAACAAGGCCGGCAGCCGACTGTTGATCAGATCATCAGTTGCTCATATGCAAGTTCAAGTTGAAACTGAAGAAAATTAGAACAAGTCCACAGGAGCCAAAGTATGACCTTGAGTATATCCCATTTGAATTTAGAGACCATCTCAAAATAGATTTGACACATTGAACACTTATCACCGAAGACCAGATGAGTGGTGGAATGACATCAAAGACATGATACATGAAGAAACCAAGAGGTCATTTAAAAGACAGAATAGAAAGAAGAGACCAAAATGGATGTCAGAAGAGACTCTGAAACTTGCTTTTGAATGTCAAGTAGCTAAAGCAAAAGGAAGAAATGATAAAGTAAAAGAAGTGAACAGAAGATTTCAAAGGGTGGCTTAAGAAGACAAAGTAAAGTACTGTAATGAAATGTGCAAAGACCTGGAGATAGACAACAAAAGCAAAGAACACACTCAGCATTTCTCAAGCTAAAAGAACTGAAGAAAAAATTCAAGCCTTGAATTGCTACATTGAAAATATTAAATGATGCAGGAACCATCAAAAGAAGCTGAAAGGAATACACAGAGTCACTGTATCGAAGAGAATTGGTCAACATTCAACCATTTCAGGATGTAGCATATGATCAGGAACTGATGGTACTGAAGGAAGAAGTTCAAGCTGCACTGAAAGCACTGACAAGAAACAAGGCTCCGGGGATTGGCAGAATACCAACTGAGATGTTTCAACAAACAGATGTAGAGGTGGAGGTGCTCACTCATCTATGCCAAGAAACTTGGAAGACAGCTACCTGGCCAACCAACTGGAAGAGATTCATATTTATGCCTATCCCCAAGAAAGGTGATTCAACTGAATGTGGAAATTATCACACAATTTCATTAGTATCACAAGCAAGTAAAATTTTGCAGATCATTTCCAAAAAGTGGCTGTGGCAGTATATCGACAAAAAACTGCCAGAAATTCAAGCCAGATTCAGAAGAGGACATGGAACCAGGGATGTCATTGCTGATGTCAGATGGATCCTGGCTGGAAGCAGAGAATACCAGAAAGATGTTTACCTGTTTTTTATTGACTATGCAAAGGCATTCAATTGTGTGGATCATAATAAATTATGGATAACATTGTGAAGAATGGAAATTCCAGAACACTTAATTGTGCTCATGAGGAACCTGTACATAGACCAAGAGGCAGTCATTTGAAAAGAAGTGGATACTGCATGGTTTAAAGTCAGGAAAGGCGTGCGTCAGGGTTGTATCCTTTCACCATACTTATTCAATCTGTATGCTGAGCAAATAATCTGAGAAGCTGGACTACATGAAGAAGAACGGGACATCAGGATTGAAAGAAGTCTCATTAACAACCTGTGTTATGCAAATGACACAACCTTGCTTGCTCAAAGTGAAGAGGACTTGAAGCACTTACTAATGAAGATCAAAGGCTACAGCCTTCAGTATGGATTACACATCAACATAAAGAAAACAAAAATCCTCACAACTGGACCAATAATCAACATTATGATAAACGGAGAAAAGATTGAAGTTGTCAAGGATTTCATTTTACTTAGATCCACCATCAACACCCATGGAAGCAGCAGTCAAGAAATCAAAAGATGCATTGCATTGGGCAAATCTGCTGGAAAAAAAAAAAAATTATTAAAGTGTTGAAAAGCAAAGATGTCACCTTGAAGACTAAGGTGTGCCTGACTCAAGCTATGGTCTTTTCAATCACCTCATATGCTTACAAAAGCTGTATGATGAATAAGGAAGACTAAAGAAGAATTGACGCCTTTGAATTGTGGTGCTGGCAAAGAATACTGAATATACCATGGACTGCCAAAAGAATGAACAAATCTGTCTTGGAAGAAGTACAACTAGAACACTCGTTAGAAGCAAGGATGGCGAGACTGTGTCTCATATACTTTGGACATGTTATCAGGAGGGATCAGTCCTGGGAGGACATCATGCTTGGTGGAGTAGAGGGTCAGCAAAGAAGAGGAAGACCCTCAACAAGATGGATGACACAGTGGCAGCAACAATGAGCTCAAACATAATGATTGTGAGGATGGCATAGGACCAGACAGCATTTTGTTCTGTTGTACATAGGGTCACTATGAGTCAGAACTGATTTGACAGCACCTAACAACAACTACTTAACCTTGAATTTCAAATAGTCAGTGAATATTTAGTATAAGTATACCGAAAATATTGTATGAGACCTACTCTAAATTTTTGTTGTTTATCTGAAATTCAAAGTTAACTGCCTAGTCTGCATTTTTATTTGCCAAATCAAGTAACCATTTAAGGGACATTTCCAAGGCTACACACAGTCAGGATGAAAACTCCCATGTCCGACTCATGAGTCCGTGCTTTTCCCATCACCCTCCTGATTCCTATTCAGTGAAGCTTGTTGAAGAGAACACCAGGACATGAATGTACCTCTCCAGGGGCCTTCTTTCTTGTTGGGTAGGGACAAAAGTGTTCTTTTACAAAAGTCCTACTGTACATTTCATAGCAATTTACCATGGGCTAGCAGGTGGCATAGTGGTTAAGAGCTTGGCTGCTAACCAAGAGGTGGGCAGTTTAAATCCATCAGGTGCTCCTTGGAAACTCTATGAGGTAGTTCTACTCTGTCCTATAGGGTCACTATGAGTCAGATTCTATTGATGGCATTTTTTTTTTTTTTTTGGTTTAGCAGGATTAAGGGTCCCTCCAGTAAACCCAGTGCCATGGAGTCGATTCTGACTCATAGCAACCCTATCCCTTAGGTGGTACAAATGGTGAAACTCTCAACTACCTGAAAGGTTGGTGTTTCAAACCTACTCAGAGGTTTCTCAGAAGACAGGTCTAGTGATCTACTTTCAAAAGGTCACAGCCTTGAAAACCCCATGGAGCAGTTCTACTCTGTATACATGGGATGGCCATGAGTCAGAATCCACTCAAAGACCACCAACAACAAAAACAAAGCAGGACTGAACACGTTAACTAATTTCCTGAGGAATTATCACAGATCAGGTAGACCCTCCACTGGCAATTCAAATGTCCTTTTTTTCTTTTTAATTGTTCAAGGCCTTCCCACTAAATATAGAGAAGCCACTGGACTAGAAACTAAGATCCATGGGTTCTGCCCCAAGCAGGGCCATTGGCTTGCAATGTAATTATCTGTGGGTTTCTTATTTATAACATGGAAGTAATAAACTCAAATCTCAGTTAAGAAAATTATCAAGATAATATGTGTTAATATGTTTTGAAAAAAATTGAAGTCCATTAACATACATAGTATCATCAAAGTCTTTCAAAGTTCTCATCACATAACCCTGATAAACAAATAGGCTTTTGCTAAACTCTGAAGAATAAGAAACTCTTTCTATTTTTCTAGTCTTTGGGTTTTTGTGCTCTCAATCTGAGTGTTGTTTCACTGAAAAGGTTCATTTTATTCCAAATCATATACTATAGAAGATATGAAAATAGATCATCAATGTACATAACAATGTATAAATATCATAACTGTTATCAGTGTATCATGCCTGTAAATAATATTTATCAGCTATTGATCATTTACTATGTGCCAAGCCCAGCAGACATTATAGATATGCATAGTATCTTACAATCACCTTATAATGTGGGTAATATTTTCCAAATGAGGAGACAGACTAAGTGATGTTCATCATCTTGAATAAGGCCATGCATCTAGAAAGTTGGGGGAGCCCTGATTTGTGCACATGTCTGTCTCCAAAGCCCATGTTTATTCTAGGATACCTCACTGTTTCTCATAGCACATGACACAGAGCAGAGACTCAATAAATATTTTTGGATGGATGAATAGATGGATAATGGAGGGGTAGGTGGGTAAGAGGAAGGAAGGGAGGGAGGGAGGAAGGAAGGAAAGAAGAAAGGCAGGGAGGGAGGGAGGGAGGAAGGAAGGAAAAGACAGACAAATAATGTACTACAGTCTATCAGAGCAAGACACAAGCAGCCAAGCTGGGCTCTATCAGAAACTGAAGTTCAGTCTCATTTGTTCTTCTACAATTTGAAAACCCTAGGTTACAAGAGTTTCTTAGCTGTTGGTATGTGCATCATAGGTCCTCCTAGGATTTCTTCCCCCACAGCCGAAGGGAGGTTTCAAATTCTTAGAGTCAATTGTGTATCACATCCACCACTGAGATCTGACTGGAGGGTCTCTCTCCAGCAAGGCTACAACATGGCAATTTGCTCTGTGCTCAGGCAGTTCGGTAATTCTGGTCAAAGTGAAGTACACTGCAGGAAAGAGATCCTCAGGTCTAACTCTGAGGGAGTTTTGCATAAGCTTCCAAAAATGGAAAGAGCCATTGCATTTTATGTACTTTACAAATATACTCGACTGCTGGAGGAAGAGGGGCCTTCATTTGTCAGGACTGCATGTGTGGGCTTGCATCTGCCCAGAGGGTACCCCTTTTGTAATTTAAGCAATGGCAATGCAAAGGCCAGCAGCTGTCTTGTGCAACTCTAGGAGGGCCAATACTAAAGTAATGATAACACCAGATACACAAGGTAGACAAGACTTAGTAGGACTAGCACTGCATGTTCTTGTAATTTTAGGAAAGGCAATTTGAAAGGCATGCAGTTAATTCATTTATTCACTCACTCATTCACTCAACAGTATGGAGGGGTAGGGGTGACTAAACAACGATGATTTGAAGGGCTGGCCATGGAGTCAGACTCATAATAAATGACAATACGATATGATCAGTGCCATGACAGAGGTTTACATAGGGCAGAGGACCACCACCATTGGCAGCACTGAGGAACTTGTAAGCAATTCACATTCTCGGGTACCACGCCAGACCTCCTGAATCAAAATGCTCTGGGGACAGCTGGCATTCTGTATTTTAACGAGTCAAGCTCACTAGTTAAACTGAGTCTTAAAGGATAAGTAGGTATTGCTTGCTATCTTGTTAGCAGTATTTGTTATTGCCATCAAGTTGGCTCTGACTCATGGCAACCTTATGCATAACAGAACAAAACGTTGCCAGTTCCTGCACCTTCTTCATAATTGCTGGTATGTTTGAGTCCATTGTTCTGACTATTGTATGGACCTCACAAAACAAGCCAACATCAAGATTTAACTAAATCTCTAAATTTTCTTCTTGTGCCTTTTCCTCTGGGCTTGCAGAGTTCAGGCTAAGTATCTTTGCAAGTCATAATCATCCAGGCAATGAACAATTACGTTATTTCCACTCATTAGCAAGAGAGAGGTAAGTTTTGCCAGGATTCAGGTATGAGCTGTCAGTTTCCCTCTAGTGAAAAATATTCCCTGTGTGAGGTCTTGTTATAAATTCTGAGCTTTCATTTGTTGCAAAAAGTCAAGTGTCAATAGGCATAAAGCTGTCGTTTCAGGGTAAAATTAATTCCTCTTATTTTTACCTGTTGCTCTGCTTTCATGTGGAGCAAATCTCAGCACTCTGGTTGTGTTTAAAATAGATGCATCTGTATTTTTCCAAAGTGGTTGCTTACTTTGCCTTTGACTGAATTCAGCTAGGATTAATCACACTCAAAAAAAAACAAAAACAAAACCCAGTGCAGTCGAGTCGATTCCGACTCATAGCAACCCTATAGGACAGAGTAGAACTGCCCCATAGAGTTTCCAAGGAGTGCCTGGTGGATACAAACTGCCAACCCTTTGGTTAGCAGCCGTAGCACTTAACCACTACGCCACCAGGGTTTCCAATCACACTCAAAGAGGAGCCTAAAAACTGAGCCAGGGACCAGCTCAACAGTAGCCACTGTCCTGTTTACCCCTAACTCTTAGGAGACTAGGTGGAGAGCTCCACACCCCTAAAGGAAACTGAAACCTAACCCACTGCCCTCAAGTCGAGTCCGACTCATAGCAACCTTATAGGACAGAGTAGAACTGCCCCATAGGGTTTCCAAAGCTGCAAATCTTTACAGAAGCAGACTGCCACATCTTTGTCCCCCAGAGGGGCTGATGGGTTTGAACCACCAACCTTTTGATTAGCAGCCCAATGCTTTAATCACTGTGCCACCAGGGCTCCACCTAAAGGATAAAGGGAATTTAAAAGCTTTTTGAGAAAAGTAAGAGGGATGCATCAAAAAGTTCCTAATGGACGGATTTTTTTTTTCAAGTAAGAATGTCTGGATCAGGTATTTCTGTAATTATTACATCATCACAAACAGGCTACTTCATTAACATTCTTCTATTTCCCAGAGGAGATGTTTGTTTTTGTTTTTTAATTCTATTTTTTTCTCTCAATAACTGTAGTCCTGACCTTTCAGTCTATAAAAATCAAAAGATAAAAAAAAAAGTTCCTAATGGCTATCCTGGGGAAAGAAAAGTAGTGGTAATAAAACTCACAGGGTGTGAGGTTACCAGAAAGGGAAAATTGGAAAGAAAGACAATGCTCCCAACTGTATGAAGGTGAAACTCATGATAAGTGTAAATCGCACATTTCTTAACGTACCGTCTCCTGATAAGAAGCAGAGAACAAACAGGAAGATTTCGCTCATCAGCTTAGAGGAGACTTTGGTTTAATATTTCCTTTCTTGATCAATAGGAGCCTGTGGTCTGATGGATCACTTTTACGTGGACTTTCTTGCCATGGTCTTATAAATCCCACTCAGGTGACTGGGTGTAACTATACAAACAAGGTAACCGTGGCCCACCAAGGAGACTGGATAGCTGGCTAATAATGCAAATAAACTTCAAGGCACCCAAGTAGGGGTGGGGCCATGCGGAAAAGTCTGTGGAGCCCTAACAGAGGGATTAGTCAGTTTTGCCATCCCACTAGGCTTAAATTGAGCCATCCCAGAGGTAGGAGAGAAGGATCTCACCACCACCAAGGAAAAGAACCAAGAGTGGATCTCATCCTTTGGACCTGGGATCCCTACGCAGAGAAGCTCCTGGAACCAGAAGACAGAGTGAGAGAGAAAGAGAGAGAGCTGTAACCCTGAAGATGGAGAGAAGTGGTAGCAGAGAAACAGTGGCAGGAGACATGGGTACAAGACAGTACAGAGGGCTTCCTGACCCACAGAGCAAGAAAGCTGAGTACCATCAGGCAGGAGCCTTGCTAGCAGAGTAGGGTGCCTCTGGGCACTTGATGGAACTAGGCTTGAGGACCCATAGAGCTAGAGCCAAGTGCTTTGGTCCAAGGCTTATTATCAAAGTGGTGTGCCTTTGGGCACTTACTGGAAGAGCTAAAAGAGCTTTGGAACACCTCCCTGAGCGGGGCAGAGACAGAGGAGCCAGAGAGAGGTGTGCCCGTGGGCACGGCTGAGAAGAGGCCGTCTTGATCTAAGAATTGTATGCTGAGAGTTCCTAAACCTGAATTGTAACCTATTACTTCCCTAATAAACCCCATAATCATGAGTATTGTGTCTGAGTTCTGTGTGGCCATGGCAATGAATTACTGAACTCAGCAGAGAAGTAGAGAGTGCAGTGGGAGGGACTGAAGCAATGGCACCCAACAACAATAACAACCTTTCATTAATACATTTTTTTTTCAAGCTTGACATTTGTTAAAACAAACAAATACTTTCCTTCCAGGGTAGAAATTAGAGACAAGTAAGAATACTTCAGAAGAAATAGATTCAAAAGTTCTTTAAGTGTTGGTTTGTTCTTAAAAGAAGGAGATTGTGAGCTATTTCATAAGGAAGCTTTGTTGTCAAGGCCTTGGGCAGAGTGGAAAGTGTATAGAATGGGGTAAGAAGACCTGGGTCCCAATTCCAGTGCCGGTGCTTCCCAGCACTGTCAGTTGGATTCTGGCAGGAAATAGATGGCACACTCAAAAAGGGGTGAATGATGAACGCTAATGGAGTTAGCTTTTGCAAAGGCGTGCCCAGAATTAAGGGAAGGCAGTAAGGCATGCTGAAACACTTGGGGACAGCCACAGCAGGATGCTATTATTACCCTAGTTCAGAAGGGACAAGGGGAGAGAGGAGTTGGCAGAACTGCTGAAACATGTGGCTACAGGACATAGCCACTGGGAACGCAGCCAATGCCAACCCAGGCATGGAGGGAGCTGGAGAAATAGTATACTGACCCTTCTCACCTTCTTCTGTGTGGTTGAGGAGCCCTGGTGGCACCATGGTTAAGCACTTGTAATTAAAAGTTTGGAGGTTCAAACTCACCAGCCACTCCAAAGGAGAAAGATGTGGCTAGTTTGTTTCTGTAAAGATTCCAAACCAAAAACCAAACCAGTTGCTGTCAGGTCGATTCCAACTCATACCAACCCTATAAAAAAAACTGCCCCATAGGGTTTCCAAGGAGCTCCTGGTAGATTCAAACTGCCAAACTTTATGGTTAGCAGCTGTAGCTCTTAACCACTACACTGCCAGGGTTTCCCCTGTAAAAATAGGCTATGGAGAAGTTCTACTCTGTCCTATAGAGTCACTAGGAGTCAGAATCGACTTGACAGCAAAGGTTTTGGCTATCTGGTTTCCTGTTAGTAAACCCTCCCCATGGCCAAGCCCAATCAGAAGAAGCCAGGTGACAAGGAGGCTTTCTGAAGCATTCCATCAAGTTTCATTTCTGGGGCCAAAATGAGAATGGAGAGGGAGGGGCTGTAGGACTAGAGGAGCAAATTCAAGTTTAGTGAGCACACCAAAGTTTATTCCAGCTCTAGTATCATTCGTGAATATTAAATTAAAAAAAAAAAGGAAAGAAATGTCCTAATTGAAAGAACCGATTTATTTAAAATAGGTAGATTTAAGAACGGAGTTTTATTGATTAACAAATCATAGATGTTTTTTTTTTTTTCTTTCTTTCTACCTGTTATCTTGGTAAGAAAAACTGCCCGTGCCTCAAGGTTATTTAGAAAAGCACCTCGAAGCTATTAATAGAAAGCAGATTTAAACCCAGTCTCTAAAAGGCTTAAGTTTGTGTGCTATGGTTCTGCCCTTGCAGGAAAAAAAAAAAAAAAAAAAAGATTAAAAAAAAATAGCGTATAGCTCAGATTATTAGCTCTTTGTCACAAATGTGCAGCTGGGTTCAGAATTTGCATGTTTCCCAGGCAAAAGAATTCAACAAGCAAGTAAGCGAATCCTGCCATTTTATTAAATACTTTCAGAAAACAAAAGCAAAGCAAGCTTTCACTCAGCTGGAACCAGAACATAATCCCCAGAGCCAATAACACATGTTAAAATTCCAGCACCAGCGCCAAATTTCACAAAGGCACCCTTTCTATCCTACTACCCCTGGGGCAAACTACCCTAATTGTAATTCTCACGCTCATCCTTTTGAGATCCTCCAAAGGCGGGTACTCAAACAAGTGAGAAGGAAAGTAAGATATGGAGGGCTAACGTTTGAGGTTCGATATGTAACAAGGCATTTTCAAGACACCTAAGTGAAGAAATGGGAAGTTCTTAAAAGCTCCTTTTATAGGCCAAACAACAAGAACTAAACCCATCACCGTCCAGTCGATTCCAACTCATAGTGACCCTATAGGACAGAATAGAATTGCCCCATAGGGTTTCCAAACAGCAGCTGGTAGACTTGAACTGCTGACTTTCTGGTCAGCAGCCGAACACTTAACCCACTGCACGACCAGGGCCAAATAACATTTAACTTCTTGTTCCAATAGTCAAGCTTCTGTTTGGGGGTAGGGAGAGAGAGTGCAAATGAATTATCTCCTTTCAACAGACACTTCTCCCTTAATTACACACAGCACCACCCCACAGTTCTGCTGAGCACTGGTGTCCACAGTGTAGATGTTGAAGAAATCATAATTACCACATTCAGCCTGCTGCCATTACACCCACAGACTCAGGGCAAAGGCTGAGGGCTGAATTTGGCTCCGTATCCTAATGCAACAGGTTCATCCTTCTGACACTTTTTTCTTTCTTTTAAAAACCTGTTCCTCTTTATTTATAGAATCTCAGGTTTCTAAATCTTCAGTGATAATGGTAGGATTCTCAGAGAAAACTTAGAGAGCATCCAGGGGCTGCCTGGATTGATGCTTCGGAACTCTTTGAGCTAAATGCCAAGAGAAGATTTCTATCTTCATGCTCAATGGAGATAATGAAATGTTTCTTAAACTCATTTATTTTATTAATAGAAGTCAGGATTATTATTTTTTCTACTTTCATAGCAATTGGGTCATAAGACAGAAGGAGTGGAAAGGATGAAAGTCTAGTCTTCTGAGTTCCAAGGGCTCTGTTCCTGGTTATTTGCATGAACTTAGGAAAAAGACTTCTTTGAATCATTCAGAAAATGCAGTGGTTAGAGTAGATGATTTCTACAGCAACTGCCAGGCTCAACGCTCTATGACTTTATTTGTCCCAATGCCCTCTACTCCATGTCTTCCGTTGTCAATGTAATTGAACTTACTTTTCCTTCCTTGAAATCTCTAATACTTGAGGCTTCCTATTTCTTAGTCCGTGTTTCTTTTTCTAGCCTCACTTTTCTCTCTATCTAGCCTGAAACTGAAAAGCGAGCCAACTTTGCTAACACTCACAAACTGCTCTTTTTCCTGGCCTCTTCTTCGTCTACCAAAGCAACTTGGCGAGTTCCCAGTCTTGGATAAACCTTCCACATCTGTACTCCTGTGTCCAACTCCTAAGCACAAATTGGCACAGTCTCCATACAAAGCCAATGGATCCTCTACAAGGCTAGTTTATACAGAGTCTGTCATTTCCTTTCATGCTTTCTTCAAGCCAGGCACATAAGCTTCATAAATCAACCTTCTTAGCCATTTGGAAATACTTTAATTCACCTTTAGAAGACTCCCTAAACCTATTTCTTACTCTCCTCAAGCTCTCAGTCCTCTCTCTCTGCAGATAACTTTACTTTTCAGTAAAATGATTTCAATAAAACCATTTTCATAATGAAAATGTTTAAAATTTAAAATATAGCAGCTCATTTTTAGTTCTATTACTTTAACATAAAAAACTATCACAGATCTTCTGCAAAAATCATAGGGCATTTCTGCATTTCTATATCACTTCCAAGTCAGCTCCATATTGATTTATAAGCTTGACTACAGATCTGGCTGTCAGACCAGATGTTGTGTGGAAAACACCAGCTAAGTCTGATTGGGTTTTTCAATCTGCCTCATTCAAAACCCTACAGCAAAACAGAAGTTGTTACAAACTTCAGAAAGTTTTAGGACATAGCACTAATTGCTAGTTGAAATTATATTTTTCTCAGATAATATGTAGCACAGAAATAAAATTTAACCATTCATACATGCCTATTACAGAAAAAGAGGGAAACAGAAGACATTTAAGTGAATCTAAATATTATGAATATACTCTATCTTTGATATTTTGAAAGTCATTGGGAGGTTCATTTCACTTTGCACACATCCCTTCAGAGAAAAACATTCCAAATCAAAATTTTAAGGGAGAATATCTGTAACAGGGTGATGCAGGATCTCTGGTGTATATATAGAACACTTGTCTTTGAATCTCACTTTGTGGGTACCATTAGAAAACTGGAGAGTCATAGGGTTATGAATAGGAACAGTGTAGATAAAGGATAGAAGAAGGGAAGAACCTACACAAATCTTGATAATGGCCCCAAAATAGGGGTGGTTCTTATACTTTTTTTGCTAAGGACTCCTACTTAAAGCCATGGACTCTTTCTGAGAAGAATGTTTTTACATGCATAAAATGAAAAAAAAAAAGTATGATTGCAAATAAATTCAATTATATCAAAATAGTTATCACAATATTAAAAATGCAAATTTGTGAAATAATAATACATGTACTGCTTTGTAAAATACTCCATAGCAAGATTTTGTAGCAGGTCTGATAACTGCCATCATTTCAAAAAAGTGATGGGTAGAAAACTTTCTTTCAAGCTCTCTGCAGTAGCTTTAGTGTGTTATGAAAATATTGATAAATTCTAGTTTTGTCTATAATGTCTGATTTGCAATTTATCTCCTTCTCTCTCTTTAACTCAGTCCAAAATTTGCGCCCACAATTCTGCTGAAACCTTTCCCCTTAGGGTCATCGGTGAACCCAGTATTACTAAAAAACTAAAACGTAATGTTAATTCTTAATCTTCATCTTACTTGACCTATCAGCAGCATTTGTCACTGTTGATGGATTCCTCCTCCTTGATCTACTATCTTCATAAAATATAAGGACACCACTCACTTCTGATTTCCTTCCTACTTCACTGACCTCTCCTGTGAGATTTCCTTTGCGGGTTCCCCTTCATTTCACCATCTCTTGAGGTTGAAATGTTCCAGAACTTAATCCTTGGACCTCTTCTCTTTTGTGTCTAAATTGATTCCGTTAGTGATTTTATCAATACTACTGTTACAGGCATATGTGAGTGACTCCAAACTTATATCCCTACAGTGGACCTCTCCCCTGATTTCTAGATTCATGTATCTAATTTTCAACTCAACATCACCCCTTAAGAAAGTAACAGAATCTCAAACCTAACATATGCAAAACCAGAAGCCTGATTTCCACCTCTCCCTCTCCCCACTAAACCTATTCCATAATATTCTCCAGATAAGTTAATGACATGCTCATGCTTCTACTTCTCTCACAAACCCACATCCAACTCATCACCAAACTCATTGACTCCACCTTCTAAATGTAACCAGAATCTGATGTCTTCTCACCAACTCCACTACTACCACCCTGGTTCAAGCCACCATCATTCCTGAACCAGTTTACTGTAGTAGCTGCCTAATTGGCTTCCAGCCTCACTCCATCTCAAAATGGCAGCCAGAGTGATTTTTCAAAACCTAAGTCCGATCATGTCACTTTCCTGCTCGAACCCATCTAATGGCTTGCGTTTCCATTAACCTCAACATGAAAGGTAGAGTCATTACAATGGCCTCAAGGATTTGGAGTCTTATTTACATTTTCTCACTGACTTTATCACCTCCAACTCTCCCTCTGGCCATTACAGGCAGGCACCTACCTCAGAGTCTCATAGTGCTGTGCCATCTGCCTACAATACTCTCCTCAAATATCTACAGGGTTTAGCATTTCATTTCCTTCAAGTCTTTACTGAAATGTCTCTCTCTTTAAGAACTTCATTTTAAAAAGGCTCTATTTAAAATAATTTTACTTCTTCCTGTTTTACTCTTCTCCAAAGCAATTATCACCATATAATATACTATGTACTTATTTGTTTTGTTATCTGTCTTCCCCACTAAGGCATGCCACAGAAGCAGGAATTTTGGTCTCTTTTGTTCACCGGTCTATCCCCAGTGCCTAGCATAAAGCATGCATTCAATAAAGAGTTGGTGAATGAATGAAGATGTTCTTTGAAGTCCTGTATTCTGTGAAGTCTAGCATATTTGTTCCATCACAGTAAGAACCACACATGGTTCTGCTTGCCAAAACCATATCACACATTATAATTTAACCAAGATTATTTTAAATATTTTAAATTGCTTAAAATGAAATAAGTTTCATTGCTTAAAATGAAACTTAAGATATTGCTTGGTATTTGCTATAGACACGTTGTAAGCACTGACTAGTGCTGATGACTGCATGGGACTGTGTAATAGCAAAGAGATGCTGAGTAAGATTGTGGAAAGAACAAGAGCTTTGAGAGAGATATAGATTTGAACTCCACCTCTACCACTGGTAAGCTGTGCAATGTTGGAAAATTATTTACCTCTCAAAGCCTCAGTTACTTGTCTATAATATGAAAAATTTCACCATGTGATTGATCTGTCACAAATGAAATGATATGAGCAAAGTGCCTGGGCACTTCAATAAAGATGATTCTCAGTTTGGTCCTCTCTCCATGGCCGTTACTTCCCAAGCAAAAGTTAGAAAACTACAGGATACTTACAAATACTCAACAGAAAAGATTAGCATCAGATGAACTGTCTATCTCACCTTAGGTGGTGGGTATCCTAGGTTGACATTAACTCTGAAAGTTCCCTCTAACAGACTTTTAGGTCCCTTCTCAGGGTAAGATGCAGATGGTGTCTAGAAAATAGTTTTTAAAAAGAGGGAGGACAAACTCTATCTTTGAGGAGGAAGAGGATAAGAGTTATCATCTAAGAAGGCAGGTTGCAAAGGAGACACTAGAAGCTGAGTAGAATTGGTGCTAGAAAGTGAAGTTGGCCCATTATCAAGGATTTATTCTCCAAGGGTCTTTATCAGTGTATAGATATCAATTTTTATCTACAGAAAATTTGTAGGAAAAACCTTGTCGATGTTTTGGAAATTAGTAAAAATATCCAGCCTTCTTCTTAGACATAAATTAGGTATGAAAATTCTGCAAAGAAGAACAGTGGAGTTTTTTCTCTGTTCCATTCACCCTAGATTTCTGTTATGAAAAAAGAATTGGAAGCAGTATGTTTTTCATAAATCACTCTGCATATTTCTCATACTTTAAAATATATTTGTAAAAACTGGCACAAAAATATTGTTTTGGGAGAAGGCAAGAAAATGGACAAAATGTTCATCAGCTGATACAAATGGTAAATATTCATGAAAATAGGGACCAGAATTCTTGTTTCCCAAAGAATGTGCACAGCCTGAGAATAACAACCTCACTCTAGATCCAAGGTGGCTCTTAAAGACCTTCAATGTGACACTTAGTCATTAAGTGCGTCTGTCAGATGACTCATGAGTCACTTCAGAGAAAGTGGCATCTTTGCTGACCATCTCAGGACAGAGTCACCAACAAGTCCTGGGATGGGCACTTGGTCTTCTCTTACGGAAGTCCAAAATGCCCCCTAAAAGCTATAATGCAACATAGGAGTAGGAGGGACAGATTAAAACATATAGCGAAAGAGGTACAGACCATGAACCCCAACCAACTTTGTGATTACTAGACTTTACCCTTCATAGATCTATCAGTCAAGTACATTCAAAAACATCTCAAAATTAACCTTGACTCAATGGCAACAGATTTTGGTTAACGTTAAGCTTGTGCTTACAAATTCATTTAACAGAAAAATTACAATTTCAAATAAAAATTTTAGAAAATTTAAAGCAACTAAAAAGTAATAAAACAGGATGAATTCTACAATAGGATGGCCACATACCACCTCTTGAAATGAAGCAAATGAATTTCTCCTTTCTCAAACTTCCCACATCTTCCCTCCTGGCATTTTTTTAGTGCCAAACATAGGTCAGGTGCTGCTCTTGGTTCTACGCCTGAGAGGCAGCTGGGAGTTGTGAGTGGAGTAAGACAGTGACATGGATTTATGCACTAGTCTCCTTTGGGCTGTGGTTAAAAGCCATTTTCTGACTATTGAAACCAAACTAAATGTTTCCCAGAAGAGCAAGATAACCTCCCAAATCTCTAAGTGATTTCCATGTAGACAGAAGGGTTACCGGTTGTCCTTTACTACAAATCCCTTCACAAAATTAATTCCCTCTCCTTTCCCTCTGCTCTTTCTCACCTCCTTGCTCTGTCATTGGTCCCATATGTTTCAAAAGATGCATTACATGGGAAGGTAGAACAGTACTTACAGCTGCCAAATCTATTCTATGTTAGATACAGATAATGAATTCATAAAGTGTGCCTCGGGATTTTTTTAAAAGAATTTTGGAAGAAATGTGTTCTTGCTGGCAAGTTTCCAAAATGTGTAGGTTGTTTTGCAGACATTATATAGAATTCTGGGTAGTGGCATGACCTTAGTGTAGCCCAGTACAGTAAACACTGTATATACTGTGGTCAGAACTTGATACTGAGTCTTTTGTCTCTGGTACTTTGACAAGTTACTTAAGATGACTGCAGCTCAGTTTTCTCACTTCTGAAATTGGAATAATAATAGTTCTTAGTTCCTAGTGGCTATTCTGATAAATAATGAAGCATCTGGCACATAATAAGACTTCAGTAAATATTATCTATTTTTGTCATTAGTAAATACAAGCAATTTTATTTTATTTAGAAATTTACAAAATTCCTTATTCCCCATCAGAATTTGGAAACCCTGGTGGGGTAGTGGGTAAGAGCTATGGCTGCTAACCAAAAGGTCGGCAGTTTGAATATACCAGGCGCTCCTTGGAAACCTTATGGGGCAGTTCTACTCTGTCTTACAGGGTCTCTATGAGTCAGGATCAAAAGAATTTAGTGGATAGAAAAGTTTCTTTTAAAGAATAATTTTAGCCAACTAAGTTAACCTTTAAATCAAAGAAAGTCTTATTCCTATTTTTAATGTACAGAGTTTCAGTATCACATAACTGTAGTAATCCATAAAGACTCTTTATGGAATGCAATAATGGAAAATAAATTTATTTGGGTTATTACTTTTAAAAACGATCAGATGCCATATTTTAAAAACAATCAAATGCCATATAATTGCCAATCATTTTAAAGAGCATACAAGCTGGCTTATCCCAACCATATAAATTTTTTTTTTTCCAGGAAATACCTTTCAGGTAGATTATACAAAGAAATCGCTTAATCTATCAAAGAAGCTTTTTTTTTTTTTTCTTTAACATAGCCAAATGTGAGTCAGTTTTAGTGTTAGAAATCTATTTGGACATACATTTGATTTTCAGGAGGAAAAAAAGCTGCAATGAACAAAAAATAACCCTTCCCGAACCAATAACAAAAGAACAAAACCATTGCAAGTTAGAGATGATGATTACTGGTAAACCATGTCATTACAACTTTCTGCAAGAAGAAAACCAAAGTGATTCGGTCCATGCACTCACATCTCCACATCTCTGTGTTCATTTCTTACCTCACAGAGAACTACTCACTTCCTCTAAGACGTGTTTAGGAACATTTCTTACTTTTTCCCTAATCCATTCCCTATTTCAAACTCAAAGAAATGGGATAAGAAGAATAAAAATACAATGAGCCTGATAGCATTTTGTATTTGGACAAAGTGACTTATCTTAAATCTTTCATTTATAAATTTATATTTATAATTTTTAAATGTTGTAATAAATGTATAAATTTATTACTTGTGTTTTTTTTTTTTTTTAATGTAAGTACTGAGAGCGAAAACAAACTTTAGGTGTAACATACAACCTTGCACTATTATGAGTAAGGAAACCCTGGTGGAGTAGTGGTTAAGAGCTTATGGCTGCTAACCAAAAGGTTGGCAGTTGAAATCTACCAGGTGCTCCTTGCAAACTCTATGCAGCCATTCTACTCTGTCCTATAGGGTCACTATGAGTCAGAATCAACTTGATGGCAACGGGTTTGGGTTCTTTTGTTTTATTGTAAGCAGGCAGTTATTAGTACTTTACAAGAACAATTGGTAGTTCTAGTAACAAACAACAATGGGAAGTGTGGAAAATATTTTTTTTTCTGGAAATGCAAGAGATTTACTCATGTGTAAAAAAAAAAAATTTTTTTCACATGCACATACACACATACATTAACCTTGACATGAACTAGGACCTTCCAATTATTAACAACTTAAAATATTGAATATTTCCCAAGTGTCCAGGTCCTCTACTAGTATATACAGTGCACTCGTGTGAATCATAAAACAATAATAAACAACCACCCTCTGTGGCTGTGTGGGAAACCCTGCTACCGTAGTGGTTAAGAGCTGTGGCTGCTAACTAAAAGGTCAGCAGTTCGAATCCACCAGGTGCTCCTTGGAAACCATATGGAGCAGTTCTACTCTGTCCTGTAGGGTCACTATGAGTCGGAATCGACTTGATGGCAATGGGTTTGGTTTTTTTGGTGGCTGGATAAATTAGCAAATGGCATTTTTTCCTAAGAGCTGCAGGACTTCAATCCCCACTTGCATTCTCACCCTACACACACCTTTGAGTAGCACACAAACTATACAGCCATATGAGGCCGGGCTGTGTTAAGAGAGTCAATTAAAAGTCATTTTAACAGATAAAATAAGAACTGATAAATTTTTTAAAATTACTAAGATCATAAAATGAAGAACATAAGAATAAAGTCTTACGAATATTCTGAGATGAACCATAAAGTATGATAAATGTACCAGTGATAAAAACTAATCTCTTTAGTAGATCTGAATTATCATTAATTTTATGAAACACTTCCAAACAGTACCATTTAAGGAATATTAAATATAATATGTTCCTAACATATGAAATCCTGATTAAGATGGAATGTACCCCCTTAAAAAATTCAATTCTGCAATAATGAGTAGTTAATAGAGTCTTAGATGGGAGGAAGCTATTGAACTACTGAATAGTAATGAAAGCTATGATTCAAGGTGTTTCAAACATTTGCAAATGCCAGTTGATGAATGGATTTTTTAATAGCCACTGAATTGTTTTTGCCTCCTTTATTTAAAAGGACAAGACTACACTAAAGGCGTGGAAACTTGTACCCTGAACATCAAGTTACCACTTAGAGGCAGTTCTTTGCCCTATGACTGCTGAGGCTGAAAGATCCGATCTGCTCGTAGAAAACCTTGCCAATAAAACCCACAGGGTTCACTGGAATTATTCAAGATCACAGCATCATCTGGCTGTGGATTCTTCTTGGGTTTTAAAAGTTCCAAGCTTCTTTCAAAATGAAACCAAGAGGCAGTCTGATTCTAACCTATGGCAAGTTAGGAATAGCTGAGAATATTTTAGAGACTATATCTGAATAAATATGATCGATATGAAATACAAATATATAAATACACATATTTTAGTCATGCATATCTGATAAGATAAAGGAACTAGAAAAAGATTCAAAATGAATTTAAGATAGATAAAGCCGACTTATAGAACCATATTTAGAAAATAAAAATGAAGAAATTAGATATGAAGCAAGTTAATAAATCAGAAAATAAAGTAGCTAAAAGAGATAGGATCCAAGAGTTCCATCAAAAAAATATGTCTCTAAAGCGCCCATAACAGCATCTAACAAAGAAAAGGTACTCAATGAATATTCATTTAAAGATAAATGAATGGCTATGAACTTGAGTGGATAGTTCCATATTGAGGCTAAAAGGTACACTTTTAAAAGATTGAGTTTAAACATCCACATTGCTATTTAATAGTCTGTTTCTTATGAAATAACATAGTGGTTAAGAGCTACAGCTGCTAATCAAAAGGTTGGCAATTTGACTCCACCAGTCGCTCCTTGGAAACCCTATGGGGCAATTCTACTCTGTCCTATAGGGTCGTTATGTTTCGGAATTGACTCAAAGGCAATGAGTTTGGTTTGGGTTATTTTATTGCTTTATTTTCTGATTGCCAAAGTGAAAATAATCACTGCAGAATATTTGGACAATATCAAATGTTACAGAGAAAACAAAGTAAACATAATATCAATAAAAAGAAAAAACCACCGGCAAACGTTTTTATATCTATGGACAAGCATTTATATTTACATACTTGGAATCATACTGTGTATCAGTTTTATGCCTTCTTTTTATAACTTATTGTTACATTGTCAGCATTTCCTATATCATTAACCATCTCCAAAAACATGAGCTTTAATAGCTTCATATTGTTCCATCAGAGGAATGTGCAATAATTTTATTATTTTTATTGATATACATTTGGATAAAGTGTAAAATCAAAAAGTTGGGGAGTGGGGAGGAATTTTAAGCAGTCATGTCCATAAAACCTTGATTGTATCTCTGATTATTTCCTTGGGATACATTCTCATATGCCAAATTGCTGTATCCAAGGGACAGTTTTAGTATTTTTGATCCATAGCACCAAATTGTTTTCCTGATCATTTGTATTATAACTAGTCCTGGTAGTCATCGAAGTGCTTACTTCATGACACCTAGAGTGTAGACATTTTACGGTCTCTTTTATAATTTGATAGGTTGAAACTGATATAATTCAGATGCATCTTATTACTAGTAAAATGGAACATATTTTTGAATGTTTATCGGTATTTGTACTTCTTTTTGTGTGCAATCTGTGTCCTACATTGGGGGGAGGAGGACTGCCTCTCATAATACTCATGAGCTTTCACAGTAATTGAGACCCTCTATATTTCCTTCTCACAGGTAGCATCATGGTTACTGTGTGACTCCGTCTATTAGAAATACCTTACTGAAACGTAAAAGGTTCTGAATCATAACGTTTCCAGGGATGTAACTATTACAAGGTACTTTGAGACTAGAACTGATTGGGAGCCAAGGCTCGTTCCATACGTATAAAGCATAGCACATATATCAACAACGCCAAAACTATTGTAACCTGTAATAAATCTCTTGACCTCTCATGGACAGCTATATCTTTAAACACAAAAACAAGACACTCTGTATTATATGAAATTTAGAAGCCCTCAACTGTAGCAGGATCAGAGGTGGTAAGTAGGTATTAGATTCATACATCCACAAAAGTTTACAGTCGTTCAGTCATAAGTATGGCTGTTGTGGATTCTTTACAGTTATTCTACTGTATTTTACGACTTTACATGTTGGTTTTACAACACCATCTCTTAGGAAGACATCCATATATTTCCTGCACACATGAGTCAGCTTCTCTGTATACAGCAGGTACTTTGCAATTATTCTTTTCTTCCAAGATATTCATGTAATATTATATTTGAGTTCAGTGAGGCAACTGGTCTCCAGAAATCATTGGTCTTCCTCATATCCCCAAAAAGGTTTAGTGCTTGAAAAAAATATAACTCTTATAATAGAACAGTTTTTCATGCTTAGTTATTGTCAGGTAAAATACTGTAAATGCCAAGAAAATATAATTTAAAGAGAAAGTTATAAAATTTTAGAAATGAAAGTAATCTGAAATATCTACTAAATACAATGAGAAAATCTGTGTCTATATTATGACATTATTTTCACAAAACATCAGAATAGAATCTTAAAAGCTAAAGTCCTTCTTTTCCTTGGCTGGAAGCAGAACTATTTCAAAGTTAATAGTTGATTGTCCAAGTAATATTTGAATTTTACCGGAAAGGATACTCAAAATAGAGATAACAAATTCATTCTCTGTATACTTAGTCTTTTCTCCTACTGCTTCATTTTCACAAGATAACGGAATTATGATCTCAAGAAGTCTCATAGTTCAAGCAAGGAAATGCCCTTAATCAAATGAAATAGAAAGATGGTTATTTATTAATTGTGCCAATTTTCCAGTTTTTCCTTTGCTGTCTTTCTTTCCTCTTCCTTCCATGCAAATGTATTTGCATTTCTCTGATTATCTGCATAATACATCTCTTTCTGATCCTTCCCCCCTCTGCATGATCTTAATGGGAAAAAATGAAGATTTATTGACTTGGACTTTCTTATACTTCATGGGCATAGCAGAGAGGCAGGATAGTCTCTCATCCTTCATGGGCATAGCAGAGAGGCAGGATAGTCTCTCATCCTTCATGGGCATAGCAGAGAGGCAGGATAGTCAAGCAGGAGAAGCATAGGTTTTAAGACTGTGTTTAAATCCCAATTGTGCTCTTTACCATTTATGTGGCTCTGTGTCAGTTATTTATTTTCATCAAGCTGGTAAAATGAGGAGTATAATTCATTCACCAGCTGTAAGGATTGCTTTATGTAAAGCACCTAGCAGAGTGCCTACGAACAGTTAAGTACTCAAGAAATGACAACTGTCATTACCATTACTGTGCTGGCAAGGGCGGGTAAGAGTGTAACGACTCCCACTTCACTGAGTTTGCAAATTAACCCTGTTGTTGTAATGTGCTGTCCAGTCTATCCTGACACACAGTGACCCTATAGGACAGAATAGATCTGCCCCATAAGGTTCCCATGGAGCAGTTGGTGGATTTGAACTGCTGTCCTTTTCGTTAGCAGTCCAGCTCTTAAACAGTGCACCACCAGAATGAAAATAGGTAATTAATTTTAATTACAAAACACACTTTAATCTCTATTATTCTAGAAATTCCCATTAGGGCTTTTTTGTGTGTTCTCCCCCCCACCCCCCATTATTTCTTATATCTTGGCCAAAATCATTTTTTATCTACAAGGTCAGAACATATTTTTTTGTTTTAAAAGACTTCACTGTACTTCAGTAGATTTCATTCTGTCAATATTTGTTTCAGGAACTGAAAATTAAATGCAGTTACATTCCTCTGTTTAACCCCTATGACTTTTGAAAATTTTTCTCATTGTCCTTGAGGCTAGTTTTTAAGAGTCTTTATAATGTCTTGAGCTCGTACACTCCAATAGTTTCTAAGCTTGTGTGTGTGTTAACTTAGCTATCACCCTTCCATATTGATGAAATATTGCCAATTTATTGTGGTTTCCTGATTCCACTTGCACAAACAAGGCTTTATTTCTCTTGTTTGTTATTCTGCTTTAGAATTCAACTTCTTGCTTAAACACAGTGACGTAATTGGCTCAAAATTTCTTGCATTATATACAGCATCTAAATATAGTTTAACTTAAAATATTAATTATTCATCCTATTGTTTTCAGGATGGATGGTATTTTGGGTGCATTTATTCTTGAAGAATAGTTGACATTGGCCTTAATTGGCCCATCTAAATTGTTTTACTTCTTTCAGGTGATAAAAAATGACTCATAAATTACTTTTTCTAAGTAAGACTTTAACATAAGACAATGCAATTTAAAGGTTCTACCAAATAGAACTTTTAAAAGCGCTCCATAGATACAGAAACATAGGATCATTAACACAGAAGAGAGAAATAATAACTTTTCAAAAATATCAGTATTAAAAATGAGGTCAATCATATGCAGGTTTGATACATGTCAAGAAAAAATAATGCTATGATAGAAAAATGTTTGAGGATGACTAAAAATTTTAATTACTCAAAATGATTTAATATTTGCTTGTAAACCTAATACTGAAAATGATTTTTAAACTTTTATAAACGAATATCGGAAATTTTAATTTTCAGTTGAAATGAAATAGCATTGAATGCAGATTACAATGCATATGTTTTAATGAATAAAATTGACAATAGACATTAAAATCCATGATATTCACTCTATTAGGCCTTTCTACATATTTTGATACAAGACACTAATATTAATATCACAATGAATTCCCACTAATTTGAGTTAATAGATAAGAAGGACAATCTGAATTAAATTGAAATATAAAGTATCTTTAACTTGGGAATATTAATTTCACAGTAACTTATAGGTAACTTAACATTTCTATAAAGAACACTTTTTAAGTCGGTTTTAGTAATACTCTCATTTATAATTATCAGCATATAATTTTCATTTAACAAAGTGCTAAAATCTCTTAAGTAAATTAAATATGCTCCAGAATCACCTTGTTATACTCTTAAATTACTCACCTACTCCTTTACTTTTAACTTTTTTGAGGTATAATTTTCACATAACAAAATGCACAGATTTAAAGCATGTTATTTGATACATTTTGACTACTATATGTTAAGGTACAGAAAATGTCCATCACCCCGGAAAGTTGCCTTGTGGCCCTCGACAGTCAATCCCCCTAGCCTCTGCACTAGGCAATTACTGATCTGTTTCTATCACCATAGATTAGTTTTGCCAGGTTCAAACTTGATATAAATGGAATTATTCGATATATTCTTTAGGTTCTGCTTTCTTTCACTTAACACAATTTTAGGCCCACTCCTGATTCAGAGCAACCGGGGCTAGAATACATTGTTCCTTAAGAAGAGAAGAGTAACGTACAGAACTGCTTATTGGCAATCCGTTCATTTTCACTGCCAAGTAGTGCTCTATCGTACTTTGATATACAGCACACTTGTTTATCCACTCACTGGCTGATGGGCATTTAGGTTGTTTCCAGTTTTTGACGATTATGAATTAAGCTGCTCTGAACATCTATGTACAGTCTTTCATTAACACATATTTGGTTGCTCTTAGGTAAATATTTAGGAGTGGCATTGTCAGTTCATAGGGTAGGTGTATGACTTCCTGTTTTAAATAACTTCCTAAACTTTTTTTAACTTTTTAATGTAGTTGCACCATTTTACATTCCCAGCAATAATGAGTAACAGTTTCATTTGGTCCGCATCATTTACAATATTTAATCTACCCATTGTTGTGTTTCTTTATAACTTTAGCGATTTTAATTAATGTGAAGTCATACCTTTATGGTTTTAATTCACATTTCCCTGATGACTAATATGTTGACCATCTTTTCAAGTGATTATTAACTATTTGGTATATTTTTTTCTGAAGTGTCTGCTCAGTGATTCTGCCTACTTTATTGGATTACTTTTCTTCATACTGAATTGTAAGAGTTCTTTATGTTACTCCTTCCTTTTAAAGGAAAACTTATTCCAGCCCATGTCAACACAAGCCCTGAATCACAAGTGGGCCTGAAATCCACAGAAGCAATTCTGCAACATTAGGCTTTGAATCAAGGGTAGTTCTTGATGGAGAGAAGATAAGAAAGCTGGTATTTTGGGCTCCATTAAGATTTGCCATTTTCTATCTGACCAAAAGGATCATTCTTTAGTCCCCTTTAAAATCAGCACGCCGTCATTTAGAAAAGGCTGCTTCAATCTAAGCAAGCCATGATGTGATTCTGCAATTTGCATTGATAGCCAGCCCAAGCACTGATTTGTTCACTAAGAGGAGGCACTTGAAGAATTTATAGGCTTCAGCACAGCAACACAGCACCTTCTGATAAAGATACTCACATAAAATTAGTAGTAATGAGAATTGGCAATGAGTAGTATGAACAACATAGTGTTTTCCTTTGAAAATTTTTAAAGTAGATTATTAAACTTTGTGGGCAATGACATACTTGATTTAGCTGTGATTTGATGAGATGATCCCTCCTGAGATGGGCTTCTGAGACAGCAGCCATTGGTATAAGTGTGAAAGAAGCTGAGAAATTTTCCTTTATTGAGGTGTTCTGGCAAACCCAAACGATTATTTGGCTGGATACTGCAAAGAGGCATCAAAAATTGGGAGGTGATTCATCTTTGACTTCCCTTCAGACTCTCAGATTCTGTAAGTCTATGACCGTCAACCTCGCTTAGTGGTTTGTGTGTCATTTTTCAGGATTCACGGTGACTTTGTTCCAGTCTAGCTGCAAGATTTTCTGTTCACGCATAGAACTATTAGCTAAGCTCATCCTGTATTTGGAGTGAACACAGTCTTTCTGCTACACCTTCAGCTTCCTTATTCTCTGCAGTTTCCCCTTTTTAGTAGTCCTCTTTTCCTGCTTCTATCAGAGACCACCTGCCTTTTCACTTCTTTTCCCTCAATACCTACTCTCAGGAAAACATATAAAGCTCATTTATTCTAAAGTAGAAACGATGGGCCAAAAACTGGTTAGCAAGCTACAGGGTTTCAAAACCTGACATACACGTGACTCTTTCTCATGTATACCCCCTCTCCTTTTACTCTGTATTCAAGAATTCAGCAGAGGATCAACAATAGATTATTCAACAAAATTTTGTTAAATATTTATTGTCTTTTGGATGCTGGTAGTATTGCTATAAATTAAACAAACATGGTCCCTGCCCTGTTAGAACTTAAACGTCTGGTGGGGAAGGCTTAAAAAAAAAATTACATAGGATTAATTAAATAGGTATAAGTGTTTCAAATACTACAAAGTAAAGAATGTAGCATGGACAGCATATAAATGGAGTTGGGGGTTAACTTAGGGGAGCAAGAAACACTTCCATATAAAAAAGACATTTCAGCTGAGACCTGAAATTAAGGAATTAGTAAGGCAGAGAGAGGAGAGAAAAACATCTTGGAAAGAGAGAACAGCATTTATCACATACCATTCCTGTATTGGTTTTTCAGACTGCTTATTTTTCCAAATATCTATTTTCATGAGTTTGTCATTCAGTTACTGAAAAGAAATAAAGTTTCAAATATGGAGAGGTTTACTGGGCATTTCATAGGAAATTCAATGTAGTTTCTATGTCCAAATGCTTCCATGAAAGTTAGCCAATGCTTGGTAGTTCCATTGTCTATAACAATGACCTAATATACATCACTGGGAAAAGATATTAAGGGCTTGAAGTGGAAAAAATTGCTTTAAAAGACCTAAATTGCTTATGATATATAAAGGTCTTATGATATGACCTTGAGCCTAAGCTTAGCAATAACATTTCAGAAGCGACCGCAGTGGCCCTAGTTCAGAGCTCACAGAAAGAATGACTTCAGAATAGAAATTCAGTCTCCCTATGTAAAAAGATTCTAAATCAGTTCTAAATTTATCAAAATAAACAGGGCTTTGTTTGTTTTAGAGGTCAAAACAACTTAAAACAGCTATCTATCACTGTTAGATAAGGAGTCAACTCCCCCCCACCCCAGAATAAGCCTGAAGGCTGCAGAAAGGCAACAGTATTCTCTGAGATGGGTGATTTGTTGCTATCTTTAAATCCTGCACTTCAAGCTGTCACTGAATTTAAGATAAGCCACAGTCTGTAACCTCATATATGCCTGGATCACGTGTTTTAATTTGGAAACGACACGAATCAGTTCATAAATTTAACTATTCTTACTTAATATTTACAGAACCAACATGTACTTTTGGAAGGAATTATGCATAGTCAAACCTTTATTCCTAAGTGTGGAAGAGCCAAGTCTGAGTATAGAAACCCATTAGTTTGTGTACCATCACGAGTGACAGAGATGTGGATCTGCGTGCACATGCTATCAATGACATGTCTGAAAATCTGATCCTGAAAAATTAAGAGCAACAGGGCTCAAAGCCACTCCAAAAAGCAAATAAAAAAAAACCTGCAACACAAGGTTTCAGTGAATACATTCACTAACTATGTCACACTATTTCACATTTTTTTTATTTAAATAGAGAGAATTGTGAAGGTGAAGTTTGATATACACAACAAATATGGCCCTAAAATTATTGCCAACTGTGAATTTTTATGAAATGTATCTTATGCGAAGTGCACAAAGCTTACCGTCCGAAGGAAGCCTGTACTGAATTCTCCTGACAAATCCTTTCATAAAATAGCCACTCCTCACATATCTATTTCTTAAATAGGACTTTTGGAATTGGGTCATTCTAAGGTGAAGAGGGAAACCCTGGTGGCGTAGTGGTTAAGTGCTACAGCTGCTAACCAAAAGGCCAGCAGTTCAAATCCACCAGGTGCACCTTTGAAACTCTATGGGGCAGTTCTACTCTGTACTGTAGGATCGCTATGAGTCAGAATTGACTCGAGAGCAATGGGTTTTTTGGTTTAAAGTGAAGAAAACATGTATTTATTGGGTAAAACAGTATTCTATTGGGTTTTAGTTTATTCCCAACATTAGAATATACCTACAGAAGTTTTCACTATTTATGTATTTATCTTTATATATATAAAAAAATATATACAAAAAAAAAAGTATTTCTGTGGAGTCGATTTTGACTCATAGCAATCCTATAGGACAGAGGAGAACTGAGTAGAACTGGCCTATAGCGTTTCCAAGGAGCAGGTGGTAGATTCAAGCTTCCAGCCTTTTGGTTAGCAGCCGAGCGCCACCAAAGAATAAAAATTAAGCTATGCAAGAGTTTCCAAAATGAGGTTCTAAATCACAGAAGTGGGGACATCTAGGTTCACAGAGTGCAGTCTAGGCGCTAACTTGCTGGTTTGTACAATGGCTATGTCACAGTCTGGCTGGTAGTTAATTGGTTGGTGCCTCAGTTGCCACATGGGTAAAATAGCTTTTATGACGTAAGGCTGTTGGGGAGATGAGTAAGAGGATATGGGTAAACTGTAGGGGATATTGCTGGGCACACAGTGAATGCTGAGCTAATGTTGGCTGGAATCTGCTTTAGCATCATCATAGAACTCCAGATTTTTTCTCAATTTTTCAAAATTTTCTTCTGTGGAGAAAAATCCCTTTGAGTTGGCATTATCATATAAAAATTTTGTTTTCGTTTGTTTCATTTTCCTGAAGCACTGATGAAACAGCGGGTGGTTACTTATCAGGTTTTTTGTGTGTGTATGTTCAAAACTAATGCAGGGATGGCAAAGAAAAACAAGGTTATATCTCAGCAGTAGAGACATTTTTCACCTAAAGATTGGAGATATCTAGAATGTCCCTAGTAACTTGTCAGTCATGAAATATGTCTCCTGGTTATTAAACAACTCATTCAGTGTTTCATTTCTGAGCAAAGGATATAGATACAAGTTATAGGTAAAGGTCAAGAGGTTTAGACAGACCAATGATTGCCAATACCAGCCTTTTCCTCCACTACCCCAGTGAAGTCAATTACTGACTTGGAGGCCACTGTGCTCCTTGTCTGTTCTCCTAAGCCAGGGGTACCATAAGGCAGCAAAGGCAATGGTTTTCGGTGGCCAAACACCAGTGCAAGGAAAATGTTTACTGTCTGTTTGCTCAGTTATAAGTGGCAACATGCATGGGAAGCCACCTTCTGGTTCACACAGAGGAAAGAAAACCCTGGCATTGCCACAGCTGTCACTGGCTTTTTCCTCTTCCCAAACACAAATGAAAATTGAATGGGAGCCAAAACTATTGATATTGAGACCTTCCTACCCACCTGCGACTAAATGAGCCAAATGAATATCAAAAAGGCAGATGCCCCCAGAGCTAATGAGAACCTCACAATCCTGTTGAAATAAAATTTTGCCACCTCAGTTTTCAATACAAATTTGCACCCAGATGGGAACAACTAATGTCACGAAGGTCGGTGTTTAAGGTGGTCTGAACTTCTCTAATAGCCTGGGTTTTCCATGGCTCCTTGTTCACTAGAACTTTCTTCTCAGACATTGATCACTTCGAGCATCCATAGTTTTTACAGCAGTTTATTCCTAAATCAAATAGCCTGACTACAGTAAACCCAAAAGATGAATTATTACATTTATACCTATTGTCCTTACAATCTTCACTGATATCTGTATTGTTCTGGTCAGACCTCTTGCTTTAAAACTTCACCAAATCACTTAGCATCACTCATCCTGTATTCTGCACTTTTTTTTTTTCCTGGATTTTTGCCCCTTTTGAATTGCCACTGACCATATGAAGTAAACCCTCCCCCTTCCATTTATGTCTTTTTTGGCAGTTTGTCCTCAATTTCTTTCTCCTCCTCCTCATTTACAGCACATCTCCATTGCTCTTCTGGCTGAAGTCCATGGCACACCATTTTCTTCCTGCTGTAGCTAAATCTAAATCTGCAGCTGTTTTAACATGGCATCTGTGGTTGATTTTTGGTACAATATTGCACATCTTGAATGACAGTAATGTCCAACGCTACTGCAATATTATGCAAGATTTCAGATGGATGGAACCTATTAACTCACTGTAAACACATTATGGGTGTGGCCTGGCACTTAACTGCAATATACAGCACCTGAAGAGGGAAACTCCAGGTGCCCTCAACTACTTAAGAAGTGAGGACATCACATCACTTTCCTGCTGCTGCAGCGCACTATAATTTTACTACTTACTTGCTCCCAAAGTAGCACCTTAAGAACAAGGAGAAGATGAAATCCACACGAAGCTCACAAAGGTTGCCTATTTGGCTTAGCTGTCTGTTCATTTGTCTAGGTTATGGGATGAATCTCAGTGACTTTTGACAATGTGAGAACACTTCCTTCTACCTTTAATGCTGAGACAAGGGGCTCCATATCTGTAGCAATAGTTAGATGAGAACTCAGTGAAAAAGAATAAGCCAACCAATGTACTAGGGTATACTGAAATCTTGAAATAAATACAATTGCAGTCTGGCAATTTCAACAGCAGAGTTACTTGGAAAAGTGGCTCTGAAGAGCATGAGCCCTTTATGGTCATCCAAGAGCTAGATTTTGCTATTTAAACATTTAGAGTAAAACAGAGGCAACTGGAAGCATAATGTTGTACTAGAAAAAAGAAACACGGGCTTTGAAGTCAGACAGAACTAGTTTCAAATACCAGCATTGCTCCTTAACAGTTGAGTGACCACGAGCAAGTTACTTAACCTCTCTAAATCTCAGTTTTCTCAACTGTAACCAGGGATAATACTTTTCTTACATGGTTCTTGAGAAGGTAATTTCATATAAAGCATCTAGGACAGTGCCTGGCATATAGAAGTTATTTCAACTTTTTAAAGCTGCCCTAAGATCCAAAGTATGGGGGGAGGGGGAAGAAGTGTAAAATGTTAAGAATGAAAGAGTAAGTACTGCAATTAGACAACAGCAATTACAATGGCGGAAAAAAAATTTGTTCACCTTGTAAAGTGATTAAAAAAAAAAAAAAGAGATCAATGGCTAGACAGGGCCAGATGGCAAAAGACAAGCTAAGTAATACAAGCTAAGGGAGAAAAGAAAAGGTGAGAGCAAAGGAAAAGCAGCAAACAGACTAAAATGTCAAAAGACAGGTATAAATGGACTCTCGCCTTTCCAGGAAGTTATTATGAGGACATTAGGGACCATGAGAAAGAAACTGAAGTCCTTCAGCTGACCTGGATAGGAAGAGGGACAGGCAGAAAGCGTTAAGACCCCAGAGAGTCAATGCAAGCTACATCTTAAACAGTGTGTCTGCAGAGGGCTTGAGCCTTCCAGCTCTGACTGCGTCCTTGGCTCGGGCAGCGCTAGAGGAAGTGCACTAATGAGCAGAAGGGCCCAGTGCTGAGAGCAGCGGCTGCCGAGCTCACTGGTCAGGCAGGGGTTTTCATTTCATAAATCAATTACCATCTGCTATATCGACTTCACAAAGTCAGTGGGACTTAAAAAGTTAATGAGCAAAAAAAAATTTTTTTAATTTTTTTGAAAACACTGCAGTATCTGTCTACAGCTTAGCACATTCAGAAGAAAGACATGGAGGCCTTGGCTGTGGCAGGTTTCATCCCATCCTAGGCCCCCTTCCGTGCCCCTCATCTCAGCATCGGCACAGAATCTGAAGCTGGCACCAGACTCTGGTGCATCATGCCAACAAAACCTCTCCCTGGTATCTGGAACAGGGGCAGCCCCAACTAATGGGTCTGTGTTTAGGTGCTCATGAGTTTTGTTTGGCTGCCCAAGCCTCTCCAGATGGAGCAGCAAGGAAAGGAGGGAGAGATCCACCTGCCCAAGAATAGAGAAGGAAGAGGACTGCATTTGGGATTGTGGGTCTTGATAATCAGCAGCAGCACCGCTCTGCCCAACTAGAGTAACTTCTGGAGTTTTCAATGAGCTGTTTTGGGGGGGAAATACAAAAAAGAGGAAAACTGGCACGGTGTTTGCTCTGCCAATCTACCCCTGACCCAAAGCCAAGAGCAACAGAACTCCATATCAAGTGGAGGATGGCATGCAAAGTTTAGCCTTTCTCCACAAGCAAAAGAAGTGACCACCCCATGCAGACAATTTTCAGAAAAAAAAATGCAAAGTGGGAGGGGATAAATTTGAGCCCCTAATATTAGTATTCAGTATACAATAAACTAATAGTCACTTGTTAATTTTAATAATATTCATATTAACACAATGTTTTTAATAAAAATGGAAACTTTGTTTTAATTAGCCCATCTACAAATTTCAGTTGGAGCTCTTTGCTTTTTACAGAAACTTTACAAAAACACCAGGGTCACATCTAGAGAATCTTTCTCCATGAATTTTCCCATTAGAATCACAATACTGCTTATGTACTGACACCAAATATGAGCAATTTTAGGGTCGTCTTTCACATATTTTTCCTAATAAAATATTAACTTTTCTAATAACATTTGGCATTTCAAGAAAAAATATCATTTTTTTCCTTTAAAATATTCCACGTATTAGCTGTTGAATTGGCTTTTAATTAACTCAAGCTTTATTGATGACAGCATATTTTCTTTAAGTTCCCCCACGAGGTCTGGGAAATAGATACATGAAAGTTTCTTATACGTATTAGTCCTCCCAAAGTGCTGTTAGGAAATAGAATCTATATTACTTAGAGAAAGGTGGTTTCAATTTATAATGTACAAAACATATACAGTGAGAACATTGCTTCCCCCACCTCCAATATCCCTGTTCATTCTGAGACCTCTATGGCTGACATGTAGCCTAGTACACACGTGCACACCTAAAAAAACAAAAAAAATCCTCCAAGACCATTGTACCTTTGTATAAAGGGACAACAGAGAAAGGACAGAAATCACATTTAAGTCACCCAGTTAGTGGAGAAGGAGGATTTCGGGTGTTTTCAATAACTGACGGTGTGCACTCATAAAGAAGGTGGCAATGGAGAAGCGCCTCTATCCATATCCTTACCTGAAGTATTAAAATAACATGTAGCACCCAAGAGCAACAGCTAAAATGGATGGATGTAACCTCACCAGGTTGAGCTTCCAGGTGTTGGAGCTCAAGGATCACCATGCAATAAAAAGAATACAGGCCACGAAAAAAGCAGTTTGGATTCTATTCTAGTTCTTCTACTATCTAGACCTGTAAACTTAAGCAAGTTATTCACCATAGATATATCAGGAAAAAAAAAAGAGGGGGTTTTAAAGTTAACTGTCCCTAAATCAATTTTCTTTCTAAAACTTTTTGTTTCTACTGAGAACGCTACGCTTCCCTCAAGACAACACTGTTACCTGCTCTAAGAAGTGACTCCATGTTATAATGAATCTACAGCCCAATGCCTTATAAAATTACCATCATCTCTTCATGGACTAAGTACACATGACATGGAAAGAAGGGATCAGTAACGGAAGCTTTATAAAGTAATGTTACCTGCTTGGTAGAAAGAGAGCGCCATGTTTTATAAGGATAATGCGTTCCCACAATATTCCTGAGTTCTATGGTGAATCTATACAGATTTACCTATATTTTGGAGTGTTATTATTTGAATTTTTGACCTCTTCATCTAAGGCAGATACTAATTAATTGATATCCGAGTTTTCTTCTGGAATAATTTATGCCAAAACATATCTAATTTAAAAAATAAACATACATACATTTAGTATTTCTACTCTAGTTATGAGCAAGGTGATAAACATATTATTCATCCAAACAGTAGGCAATTTGTGAATTAGAAAGAAAAGGAATAATATCACTACTCTTGAACATAGAGCCATATAAATTACAAATGGGAAAAAAGATAGCACAAGTGAATTTATGTCTTGCAGACTTCCACTTTCTGCCCCCTTGCTCACTTAGATTTAAGTATTTTGGTAAACAATGAAAGCATTGCTGATGAACAAATCCTGCCAAATTTTTACTATTAAAATTTACAACCTATTAAAAATGTACTACTCTTAGGTAGCAAAATAATTAATGTTCAAAATTGGTAGTTAACATTTGAGTGCTTGCTATGTGCTAAGCTCTGTGCCCTCTGCATGCAATAATGGCATTTAATCCTTAGAATGACCCTAAATGGTAGAAACTATTACTATCTCAATTTTATAAGTAGTGGAAACTGAGGCTTAGAGAGGTTAATTATATCCCCCAATGGCACAGTGGTTAAGAGCTCGGCTGCTAACCTAAAGGTCAGCAGTTCGAATCCACCAGCTGCTCCTTGGAAACCCTGTGAGGCAGTTCTGCTCTGTCCTCTAAGGTTACTATGAGTCTGAATTGACTTGGCAACAACTAGTAATAGCACGTAGTGAGTAGGTTGTAGTACTAAGTCTCACCCATTTAAGACTAGAGCCTGAGAACTCAAGCATTCATTCCATCAAGAAATATTTAATGAGCAACTAGTACATGTCAGACATTATTCTAGGTGGTGTCCACTATCAAAACAACCTATTAGCTGAGATAATTATTTTCAAGAAATGAATATGATTCAAGGAGTAACAACCTTCTTTCAGAATGTGATTTGGTTTATCGTCAGGATGGAGAATGAGGAATTCATAAGATAATGGATCAACTTGTTAAAGAGAGACCAAAAGAATAGCAAATATATTCTGGATATGTAAATACAGCTAATTAGAGTGATAAATAAGAGGATGGGGGAACAAGAAGGAAGGTAAGGAGTCTCAGAAGTTAATTTCTTCTTGCACAGAGAAGACAAGTGAAATTGACCAAACGTAAATTTGAGAGAAAAGAAGATACTGGTAACTGAGATCAGCTCTTTTAGACAATAAAATCTGTGTTCCTCAGGATATCATTTTGGTCTCACTAACACAAGAAAGCAATGTAGATCATTATTATTATTTAGTAAACTGCTGTGTAAACTAGATCCTCAGATTCCCTCTAAATGAGTTAATGATTCCTTTTAATATTATTAGGGTAAATGGTAAATATAGCCTACAAAAGTTTTACCTTATTAATTATTTACTTCCTTCACACTTTTTCCCTTGTTATGATAGTTAAATAACTTAAGGAAATGTGGTACAAATAAAGGGAAATGAAAATGTAAATAATTTATTTTTAGTAGTTTTCCTTTCATTCCTCAAAGCACTTGAAAATAAACAGAATTAGGTAAAAGAATTTAAACAAAATATTATCATTTACTGAATTATTTTTCTTGCTTTATTTTTGTTTTTACGTTTTAATCCAACAAGGACATTAACACAGGATCAGCCATCTGCCTAGATCCCACTTTCATTTCTTACAGTCCTACCCCTTACTACACATGAGCCAAAACATTCAGAGCTCGTCCCTGACTTAGTTTCTTTGTCTTAGATGTTCCCTCTTTCTAGAATGTTCTTCCCTCAATCTTCTCATAGTTGCCTACTTCACATTGCACATTATCCATTACTGCATCAGAAAGGCTTTGCCTTACCACCTTTCTCAATGAGGGGTGAATAGGAAACAAATGACACACTTACAGCATAATTAATAAAAAAGGGACTACTTATTATTATAATTATTATTTATTATAATAAAGTTTAGGAAGAACCAACTAAAGATAATGCAGTATTCTGGGACTAGAAGAACAAAGGAAGAGCACTTACCAGCCCCAGGAGAGAAAAAGGGAAGGAGCAGCTCCTAGAACTCAGAGCATGTAACTGTATGGATAAGGTCACCTAATAGAAGTGTGTCTCTAAGTGGAGAAAAACACTCACTGCCAATTAGTCAGACTTGGCATTGAGAACCCAGGGGATTATATTCTGAGCCTGAGCTCTCCCTAAATTCTCAAATCTTCTGCCGATGGCTTCCACTGATCAAACCTAACCAAAAGCCAAAAGTAAAGGAGCCCAATGATACAGTCCATAAAGATCAGGAAGAACAAATGGAAAACACGTAGCATACCACCCAATCTGATTGTCCCTAGTCACTCCCTACCACATGGCCTTCTTTTAATTCTTCACACTGCACTTAGAACTTTGATGCTTTCTTTTTCATTTGTGTATCTGTTTCACTATCTGGAAGCTCCGGGTTTGTCTGTCTTGTTCATCAGAATGCCCCAGGAAATAAACCAGTGCCTGTATTCATAGGTTCTTAATAGGTGTTTATTAAATTACTTAGAATACAGAGTAAGAGTTCTGTGATTTAAAAAGTACATTGAAAAACCTAATAATGTATGAGAAAATAGTCCATTATATGTGAGTATGGTACTGAATGATATCTCATTTCAACTAAAAAGAATTTTAGAATGTATCAGTTGTAGTCAACTATAATGGGTTTATAGTTCCATGACTATCAGGTTAATCACTTTGATCTATCGAATGGAGATCATACCATCTATTTCAGAGTTAACATGGAGGCTAAATGACATACATAATAGTCATTTATTTCCTCACCCATTCATTTATTCATGTGACAAATACTTATTGAACACCTACTAAGTACCAGGCAGTACAATAAGCACTAAGTGTAAGGTAATGAAACAAAACAGCCATGTTTTCCTGTCCTCATAAAGTTTACATTCCACTGGAAGAAAACGGATAAAAAACACTATAATATATGTATATATATTGTGTATATAATAAAAACTATAATATATAAAAAAAAATAACCATATAATATATGGAAATGCTGGTGGCATAGTGGTTAAGAGCTATGTCTGCTAATCAAAAGGTTAACAGTTTGAATCCACCAGCCGCTCCTTGGAAACCCTGTGGGGCAGTTCTACTCAGTCCTATAGGGTCACTATGAGTTGGAATCGACTCAACAGAAACAGAAACAGAAACAGAAACGGGTATTATCACATGATAATATATTTATATAATGTATATTATATAACCTGTTGCTGTAGAGTTGTTAGCAGTCAATTGCCTAACCACTGCACCACCAGGACTCCCATGTGATAATAAGGTAGAGAAGAGTTAAGTGGGGTAAGGAGTGAGGGTCAGGTGGTCAAAGTATGCCTCAATGTTAACCACATATTTCAGCAAAATTCTGCCGAGAAGCAAGAGGAATAAAACCAAGCAGATATCCAGAAGAGTGATCTAGACAGCAAAAAGAGTAAGTGCAAAGGCCCTGACATGGGGTCCTCTTAGCATTTTCAGAGGACAGCAAGTGTGCAGGCTGACAGCAGTGGATACAAGACGGGCCTGCTAAGAGTGGAGAGCAGAGCATGTTGTGAGGCCTCTGAATGAGATAGAGGAGGCCATGAAGTGGCATATAGATAGCATCATCATACTCAGGTTTTAACAGGGGAGAGAAGCAGGATCAGTGAGGCTGATGTAAGGACATGGCATTAATCCATGCGACAGATGATGTGAGAAGTGGTTGAAGTCTTGGATCTGTTTTTTAAGGTAGACGTGAGATGATTTCTTAACGGCCAAAACGTGACGCTGAAGCATAAGACACAAGTCAAGGATGTTGCTGAGGTTTTGGGTCTGACCAAACGATGATGCTTGGGGAGGGTCTGTTTGTTGTTTGTCTGTTTATTTTCTATCTATTCAACTCTGAAAAAAAAAAAGAGAGATGTGCCTACTTCTCACTATCCCCATTGTCATGAATCACTGAGGAACCATCTGGTCCTTAAGGTTTGTGAAGTTAACTGGGGAACAACTCTTCACCATTCAAAGTGATTCCAGCACACCTTAAATTTAGAACACTGAACATAGGGTAAGACATTGGCAAAAGAACATTTTCAAAAATACTTCATTTCTGTGCATTTGGCTTATGATAACTAAATTCGGGTGAAATTTATGCAAATAAATTTTGATCTAGTTTTAAGATCTGAACAATGGCTTTAAAAATCAATTTAACTTATGATAAATTAATTCTTCTGTATGCAAAAAGTTTGGAAAAACCAGGTTTTCAAACTAAATGGATGGTGTTTTCAAGAAAAATTTGCATCATATCAAAAATGGATTACCAAATTATAAAGAATTAGAATACAAAGGGGTACAACTATCACTGAAACTTTATTTAATACAACTTTTGGATCCATAATCCATGACGCTTTAGGGTAGGAAAGCAGTGTGGTAGAGTAACAGAGCACAGGCTTTGGAGACAGAAACTAAGCTAAAATATTTCCACTCCTTCTTGATTTCCTAGCATCGTTGAACTTGGATTAGTTTGAACTTCCATAATCTCCTAACCTTAGTATCCTCATTTATCTTTAAAAAAAAAAAAAAATCCTACAATTGTTGCCACTTCATAGGGTCCTTGAGAAGATTATATTCAAGATTTTGTTCAGATTTCAGAAATTTTGGGATTTGCTAATATAACACAAATTATTAATATGGTTGCCATCTATCAAAGGAACATGGGAGCCAATACAATGGTTTTCCAGCTATTACACAAAAAGAATACCTAAAATTAAAGTATGTATTTCCTACTGCTACCCTACGAATTCTGTCCTTCTTACTAAATTGGAAGGCTCTAACCCTTGGGTATTGTGTATTTATTTATATTTAGTACTATTTTTTTTTTTTATTCTGTGGTTAGTGTGACAATTTTATTACAAGGATAAATGTATCTTTAGACCAGCATGCACTACTTTACATCATGGTGAAGAAGCTGATATTTTCATTATGATTTACCATGTTACATCAATTCTTCTGTCTGCCGGAAACCATCAATTCATGTTTTTAAAAGCCTTCAAAACATTCTACAGTCTGATTAGGTCTCCTGTCAATACTAGAAGCTAAAATAAGACTCAGGCTTTGGAGGAAAATAAGGGCAGCAATTTTTCCCCTAGTTCAGCTCTTTTCCTAAAAACACTTACAGTGGATGGTTAATTATAAACTTCTTTCCTGAAACTCCATCCCACACCTAAAATGGCATCAGGCTCACCCCTTCACTCTGACAACTCATTGCATGGCTTATCTTCCTCTTCCTTCCCTTAAATAACAAGATATTCCATGAGGTTTGGTCCACAGTTCTAGGTTCCATACTTACTTCTTTCTTCCTCACTTAAAAAAAAAAAATCCCTTTCCAACTTCTGTTTGTCAATCTCATTACCTCCTGTGGCAGTCAAAAGCATTTTCTCTTTTCTGTGAATTTCCTGGGCATTTTATCTATTCCATTTTGATGGCTCTTGTCTACGAGCTGGAAATGACAAATCGGGTAGAGATCGGGAGTTAAAGCTCTTTGAAGGCAATGCCAAGGTCTGATTCCTCTTTTCTCTCCCATTGGGCCTAGCAAAGTGCCCTCTAGGGGCTCGATATTTAACTCGAATTAATTTTTATATCAGAACATAGCATAGAACTTGCACATTATTAATACGCATTAACCTATTTCTTGAAAGTCCACAGAAACAAGCATCATGGCAAAGGAAATTCTTTGGATATGAAAGATTTATACTTTCAAAAACTTGCTTCTTGATTATATTTTTATATAACAGAATTAGACTGATTTGATGGCTGTATTTCTTTTTAACTCATTTGTCAAATGAAACGGGTGCTGCAGATGCAATCGTATGGTTAGATTGTCATGTGAGTTTAGGCTGAAGCCTGTGTCAGCTCATATGTCCATGTTTGCTGACATACAAAAATGTGGGTTAGACATTTATGTTTCATAAAAGCCTTTTGTATACAGGTATGAATAGCTTATCTAACACAACAGATGATTTGTACAGAATAAGGCCATTTATTTACATTTTAAAGGTTCTATCTCTTTTTATCTCTAGATTGGTCTTAGAGTGAATTTCCATAGAAAATTCATCTCCATAGTACAGTGGAATATCATATTTACCTGATGGTCTGAGCCCATCCAGGAAACAGAGTTGAGTCTTTGTATTGTCCATTGGAAAGTAAGGTCTCAACCTAATTAAATTATTAAATTAAATTATAATTTTTTTAATGATGCCAGAGTTTAGGGTTATTATTAACCTCAGTGCCTGCCAATTACCAGTTACCAGTTGCCTCCGAGTCGGACTCACGATGACCCCATGTGTGTCAGAGCAGAACTGTGTTCCACTGGGTTTTCAATGACTGGTTTTGCAGAAGTAGATGGTCAGGCTTTTCTTCTGAGGAACTTCTGGGTGGACTTAAACCATCAACCTTTTGGTTAGTAGCTGAGCATGTTAACCGTTTGCACCACCCAGGGACTCTAACAATTAGTGTTCAATAAATATTTGCTGAATTGAATTAAAAATTAAGATAGCCATTGAACACCTTGGCTTATATACACATTTTCAAGAGCATGTATATTATACAAAGAACAGCACATCTATAGTCCTTGTGTGACGCATGAGACCATAGGAAGCCCATGTCAGTATGGGATGGGTTTGGAAAATCTTCATTTTCTATATGAGTTTTTATCTTAAACTTATCAGAAGCGGTTGTGAAGTTACTGTCAGATTCCTCTCCTTGCTTAGTTAAATCTTTATGAACCAAGTCAGGTTCTCGTTCATGGTGGAAATAATCTCCCACTGTTCCCCAATATCCAAGCAGCCACCTAACACCTTCCAGTGCTGTGGGCAGGCAAGGGGGCTCAGAAACCACAGCCCTCACTTTCTGGCTACCGCAATTCTTCTCCCTGTTCTGAATGACCACATCCTTGTTTCCATTAAAATAGGGAAGAAGTACAGAGCTCACCCCGTCTCTTATTTCATGATTTTAAGAAATAAAGAGTAAATTGAACAGTTGTTGAAAATATTTTCTGCATGGAATTCTAATCACCACATTGTTCCAGGGAGTATCCTCACATGGATTATTCCTGGATTGTTTGCACACTGACATGTACAGAATCATGGAAAGAACTAGAAATCTGGTCCTAGTCTAATACCCATATTTATCATTCAAGGTAACTGAGGGATAGAGAGGTTAAGATGATCCTGTAAGTTAGGAGCCACACTGAGATAAGTATCCTTTCCAGAGCTAACACTGAACTCTTTAGGATTCATTTGAGCAATGTGGAATTTGTTTATTTCAACAGATGCCAGTGTTCAAAGACTGAACTATATAAGCAAAACCTATCCCTTTTCAACAATGATATTCCATTCAATGAAGTGGAATTTCACCAGTATTATGGGTATCTTTGTCATGTCAGTTCCTGTAGTTCAAGTATAGACTCTACTTAGCCTTGAATGGTGGGACAAGCACAATGTTATTTTGCTCAAAAACACAACATTTTTTGGTAGTCAGATGGCATATCCTGAAAATTTTAGTGATACAAGTACTTCCTAGTGATACAAATATTTGTTGGAGGTAGAAGACATCCTGCAAAAGAACCTTTAGAAAATAACTCTGCCCTTGAAGAACAGATATCCTAAAATATGCAAAACAGTTCTGTACGTGAACAGCACGTTAGGATTTTTCAAAACCATAAACTGCTTTTTTGAATATTCAATGAATTAAAAATGTTATTATGTCAAGTTTTCTAAATTTCCATCTTTTAAATTGATATAATTTGAGGAAAGTTATTGGTTTTTGAATGAATTGCACATTACTCATCATGACAGGTTTCTAAGTGCCAATATCAGGAAGTAGTTTGCACTTTTGCCAATATTTTATCAATATCAATAGTCTACCTGAGGAAATTATATTAACAACAGGCACTGGTAATACCGTCCATTCAAATAACACTGATCATTTTTACTTCAATCTCCATTTGATTTTTGAAATAGTATAAAATGTTCACATATTTGAACATTTTAAAATAACAGTAACAAATATCACATACATTGAATAAAAATAAAACCAAACCCTTTGCCACCAAGTCAATTCTGACTCATAGTGACTCTATAGGACAAAGTAGAACTGCCCCATAGGATTTCCAAGGAGTGGCTAGTGAATTTGGTTAGCAGACGAGCCCTTGACTACTATACCACCAGGGCTCCATACATTGAATAGACTTAGTAAAAACAAAGTATTTTAGTCACCATCGAATAACATTTGCCAAAACCCTGTGCTACTTAGGCTTCATAAACTGCATCATATCTCAGATATTTTCTAGCTCATTTTGTATTTAAAAAAAAAAATTGCCGTGGTGCAATTCCAAGTCATAGCGACCCTATAGGACAGAACAGTACTGCCCCATAGAGTTTCCAACAAGGGACTGGTGGATTCGAACCGCCGACCTTTTTGGTGAGCAGCTGCAGCACTTAACCACTATGCCACCAGGGTTTAAAACCAGTTGCCATCAAGTTGACTCTGACTCATGGTGATGCCATTTGTGTCACGGTAGGCCTGTGTTCTATGATGTTTTCAGTGGTTGATTTTTCGGAAGTACATTGCCAGGCCTTTCATCCAAGATGCTTCTGGGTTTACTTGAACCTCCAACCTTTCAATTAACAGCCAAATATGTTAACTATTTTTACCACCCTGGGATTCCATATAATTGCTAGAATAATCTCAAAGATTTTTATTTCCTCAATTCTTCTCATTATTTTTATAACAAGGATAATCTCCTCAGTCTAGAAAACCAGGCCAACTACGAATTACTTCTCTTGATCTATGAGCCCTCAACCTTCCACTCTCTGGGTTCTAAGTGTTCCTCTTTCACTATATATTTTTCATGGTTGATTTGACCTAGTCACCATCTAATCTGTTGACTACCAAGCTTCGATCTGTAATCTCAACTGCTCTTCTGTGCTCCAGACTTGGGACTTTCACTGTGTTCTTTCCTGAATCTTTCGGAGTCTCGCTGTTATCTTAAACACAACATGTCCCAGACCGAACTCTGCCATCACACGCACCTCGAAACCACACTTAAGACATTGTGGCCAAACCGACCTTTTTGCAGTAACTAGGACATTCAGGTTATTTCCCTTTCTTTTCCCTGCTATAAAACACTCTTCAGCAAGTGCCTTTGTATGTCTTTTTGGGTACTTCAACCCTTAGGATATGTACACCCTCAGCTTTACCAGGTGTTGCCAAAGTGCTCTCCAAAAAAACTAATATCAGTTTACATTCCAACCAGCAGTAAATGAAAGTTTCCATTTCTGCACCTCCTAGACAACATTTTGGTATTGTCAGACTTTACTTTTTCCCAATCTAATGGCTGTGAGATGTAATCTCATTACTGATTTAATTCTTACTTCTCTATTTACTGGTGAAGCTGAGCATCTTGTCTTATTGTTTATTTGCCCTCTAGTTTTCCTCTTCTGTAAATAGCTTGTTTATATCCTTTGCCTATTTTAATATTAGATTGTTTTTGTGGGTTTTTCTTTTAAGTCTCTATTTCTTAATATCAACTGGATATAAATCCTTTGTTAGTTGAATGTATTACAAATAGCTTCTGGCAATTTGTGGCTTGTCTTTTACTTTGCTTATGGTATCTGTTAACATGTACTCTATTCAGTTTGTCAATCTTTTCATTTAATATTTAATGCCTTGTAAATAAATTTTTATTTCATAGTTATAAATTACACTTTTAAACTTTCTTACAACTGTTCTAAGATTTTGCTGTTAACATTTAGGTACTTAAGCCAACTGATGTTTATTTTTCTTTACAGTGTGAGGTAGGAATCTAATTTTAACTTTTCCTTGTGGATATAAGTCAGGATAGACTCGATGATGAAGGGTGTGCATATATGTGTGTGTAGATGTGTATACCTATCATCTATTAATTAATCCATCTTTCTCCCCAATTTTAATGCCTTTTAATTTACACCAAGGCCATATGAGAAGACTGTTTTAAGGCTTTCTGTTCTCTTCAACTTGACTATCTCTGCTTCAATTATCACACTGAATTCTTATAGTTTTATTATAAGTGTTTACATGTCCACATCAGGGTTTCAGGTGTCTACTGCTCAAAAAAAAAAAAAAAAAAAACTACTCCAAAACTCAGTGGATTTTTTTTTAATTATTTTTGTGATTGTGCAGGTGACCAAGCACTGACTGCTTGGTGACTGCTTTCAATAGTGTCTGCTCAGGTACTGGGACAATGATGGAGTGATATAATAACCCCATTCACATGGTTGACATTTGGTGCTGACTGCCAGGTAGGACCTCAGTGAAGGTTATCAACTGGAAGCTTTTCTTTTCCTCCATGTGGCTTTTCCATGTGGCAAAGCACGATGGACGTGTTGAAAAAAGAAATGTTCCAGAAACAAAAGTGGAACTTGCAGATCACTTAAGGCCTAGTCTCAGGAGAGACTCAGAGTCACTTCTGCTTTATTCTATTGGTCCAAATGGGTTTAACAGGAGGTAAAATAGATTCTACCTCTTGAAGGGGGTGTGGCAACGTCATATACTAAAAAGCATGTGGGAAGGTAGACAGCATTGCGGCCATCTTTGGAAATACAATCTACCAGATTCAGGCAGGGTAAGTCTTTTTTATTTCATTATGCTTCCTCAACATAATTTTGGTCCTATATATATGTGTGTATATGTGTACATACATATGTTTATGTGAAGAAGTCCTGGTGGTGCAGTGGTTAAGGGCTCGGCTGTTAACTCAAAGGTTGGTGGTTCAAACCCACCAGCTGCTCTGTAGGAAAAAGATGTGGCAGTCTGCTTCTGTAAAGATTACAGCCTTGGAAACCCTATAGGGAGACTCTACTCTGTGCTATAGAGTCTCTATGAGTCGGAATCAACTCAATGGTAATGAGTTTTATGTATATATGTGTGTGTGTGAGTCAAGTCAGAACTGACTTGATGACACACACCAACAACACACACACACATACCAAGTTTAGGGATCAGCTTGTCAAGGTCCTATTCAAAAATTTTTTAAAGTGCGATTTTTATTTAAGTTTCAGTTATTATTCATTCAACAAATGTTCATTGAGTGCCTATTATATGTTTCACACTTTTCTAGGGCTAATGATACTTAAATGAACAAAACAGACAAAAACCTCTTCTTTCATAGGGTTATGTTTTAGATTATTTGGAAAAATAGACATGTTTATTACCTTTAGTATTATCATTAATGAACATGGTTTATTTCTCAAATTTAGTTATGTCCTTGTCTATGTCCTTCAATAAAACTTTATAATTTTTTACAAACTTGTACCTCTTTCATCTGATCTATTCTTAGGCAATTTATTGGCTCTTTTTTTTTTTTTTTTTTTTTGCTAGATGAGACCAATTTATTCAGGGACAAAAGTGTTAGCTGCTTTATATATTTTCATAGCACTTGGTACATTGCCAGGTGCAGCAGGACAATGTATACCTGCTGAATGGATAAGGGATGAAATGAAAACATGCACACAGAAGGGAAATGACTTAATTTTCCATTTGGAAGTCTTAACTATGTCAGGTCAAACTGACCGAACTAAGCTAAAAAAAAAAAAAAGTAAAAAGCAATGACTCCATGTGTTTCAGAGTAGAACTGTGTTCCTCGGAGTTTTCAACAGTTATAATCCTATAAAAGTAGATCACCAGGCCCTTCTTCTGTGGTGCTGTGGGGTGGCTTTAAACCCCCAGCCTTTCAGTTAGTAGCTGAGCACCCTCGTTTGTGCCACCCAGGGACTAAAACTAAGCTCTAAGAAATGAGAACCTGCGTTCATGTCGTAAATGAATTATGGAGAGCTTGCATTATGAAAGCCATCAGTGTAATGTAAAGGAGCAACATACCCCGTTACTTTAATAATAACAAAGAAAAGAAAATTACTTTCCGACCTTTACATGGGCATTTAAAGTAGTTAAAAATGTGTTTCCTTGGCCATGGTTAATCACACCTTTAATGAATAACTTTGAGATTTGCTTCTAAATCGGTTACAGTGCAGAACAAATCAGCTCACTTTATAAATGGAATAAAGCTCAGTGTGAGTCTGTTTAAAAACAGAAATCCATGCACAGTCCCAGATCTTCAATTACCAAATCTCTCTCTACACTTCCCAGTTCCACACACGTGTTGAACCCACTCCTAAAAGTAAGAAAGAAGTGGTTAAAGTAATACTGCAACACAGAACGAGACAAAAATACTGTTAAGGACTGAGAGACCTTAGATTCTTAATACAATTCTGTACCCTCAACATGCCTACATTCTGACGTACGTCACCGTGCCTTCCAAATTGCTGTCAAAATCGTGACTATGTGGTTAAACAGACCTTCCAAACATTTCGAGACCTGATACCTAGATAAGGGATATCCAGATGACTATTTTCCTATTTTTAATACTATTTTCAGGATACAACCTTTACATATCTAAGAACTGTTGAGAAGAAATGTTGTAAAACACCATTCCTTTGAGAAAATCCAGACATTGCATATAAGTAATTTGAAAGCTGCAGCATGTTAAAATATAAAACTAGAAACCAGAATGGAAAAACTGAGAAACATAAGCCCTGCTAAAACCAAAACACTGCCAAGACAGAAACCTCCACTGGGTCTCTAGATCTGCCACTAACATACTAGTTTCTGGGGTTCTTTTCTTCTCACTCCACATGCATGCTAATGACTCCTAAATATAAATCTCTAGCCCAAGATCTGTCACCTGAATAACATTTCCAAGTTTCCAACTCCTCCACAGTATGCTGTTTCAATGTCACAGAAACAATATAGGCTCAGCAATTCTAAACTGAATTCGTGATTGCCACTCCCACCCCATTTACTTCTTTTTGGTATTTTCTATCTCAGTGAACAGCATCACCATCCACCCAGATGATGCCAGAACACTGGGTATCATAGCAGACCCCTTTCTCTCTCTTCTTTCTCACATCCAATCCAACCAAGACCTATGGGTTATAGAAGCTCTCATCATTCCTTCTAAAAAGCCTTCCTCAAATCACCATGGGGATTAAACACTCCCGTCTTTGGGCACATAATACAATATAAGCTTATATTAAGGTATTTATGTAGTACTTACCATGTGCTAGACATTGAGCTCAGTGGTTTATTACATTACTCCATCATTGTAGCCTATAGATACATTTATAAACTTGTCTTACATGACCTTACTACTATATCCTATAAGGAGCCCTGGTGGCACAGTGGTTAAGAGCTTGACTGATAACAAAAAGGTCAGCAGTTCGAATCCACCAGCCCACCCCTGAAAATCCTATGGGGCAGTTCTACTCTGTCCTATAGGGTTGCTATAAGTCAGAACTGACTCAGTGGCAACAGGTTCGGTTTTGGTTTTTTATATCCTATAAAGACATTTTTAATGAAGCTAGGATGTTTTATTTTACCTATTTATTTATGATTTTCTTTTCTTTTACTATCCTGAAAACTACTAAAGGGTTGAAATGTATTTTATCTTACTGTCTGTTGCCTAAAATACTTCATTGCACAAGTAGGTCTAAAGCTTTGTTGATAAATGAAGCTTAATGGCTCTAACGGGATTGATAAAAAAAAGGTATAGCTTCAATAACCTTTTACCTATTTAGAAGATCTCTTAACGTAACTAGAGATGTTATCAGAAATATAATTTTTAATAAAGTACCCTGGATTAAAACAATTATCTACCTAACTTAGTAGGTAGGAAAAAGAACAAGATTGCCATCCATGGTAACAAACACAAAGATAATTTAATAAAGCATGTTTGTCTTAATCACTTGTGCGTTTATCTGAGTTAATTAGAGCCCATACGTATTTACTGCTTGCTCACATTATTAGAAGAAAAATCTTCCGAAGGGCAAATTTAAAAGTACTATGTAAAAAATGTAAAGGAGCATTCAAAAATCTATCTTGGAAGAAGTACGGACAGGATGCTCCTGAGAAGCAAGTTTGGCAAGACTTTGTCTCATGTACTTTGGACATGTTATCGGGAGGGACCAGGTCCTGGAGAAGGACATGTAGAAGGTCAGCTAGAGGGAGGATGACCCTCGAAGAGATGGATTGACGTAGTGGCTGCAACAATGGGCTCAAGCACAGCAATGATTGTGAGCATGGCGCAGGACTGGGCAGCATTTCATTCTGTTGTACACAGGGTCACAATGAATTGGAACCAACTCAATGGCACCTAACAACAACATACTAAAACAACATTATTAAACAAAGTAATTCTAAACAATTCCAATTTCAATAAAATCTGTAAACTTTCAGGAACAATCCACCTGTTGATAGTGTGTGATTCAGCTTTTTGATGTTACTGGCTTTGTGACTCAGGTCTCTTGGATTAAATACAAAAAACAAGGAAACAAAGAATAAGCCAGACATGTAGCTCTCTGCCAGCAGTGGTGGTAATAGATTTGTTGATATTAATACTAACAGATGGCCATAAAACTTCTCAAATATTTTTAGACCTGGTAACAAGAATAAGAGTAAAAGATGATTTTCATATCAAAAAGCCTCTTCGTCTTTGCTTAGTGTACTAGTGTTTGGTAAAGCCACCATTTGCCTTATCTCAGCATTTTAGGGATCTAATTTTTCATGGTTGTAAATTACATGGGTAACTTGCCCTATGTGATTCATAGACTGAGATCATGTAAAAAAAGAGTATTACTGAGATACAATATAAGTAGGAGGGACTGGTTTATTACTAAATAACCACAAATCCTTTCTTGTTTATTAAAAAAAGAAAAAAAAAACCTTATTGATCTTTATTAAATTATTTCACCTAGATGTTATTTTAAAACCAGGATTTTGAGTATTATGTACCCCTCAGCAACTAGCAAAACAAAATATAACTTTCTGAAGCATATTCAAGAATATTTTAAGCCAAATTCTTGTTTGTCCATAATGCTCCTTTAAAACATTTAGGTGTCTGCCATTTAAATAAATATATTTGTTTGGAAACCCTGGGGCATAGTGGTTAAGAACTACGGTTGCTAACCAAAAGATCAGCAGTTTGAATCCACCAGATGCTCCTGGCAGTTCTACTCTGTCCTATAGGATTGCTATGAGTTGGAATCAACTCAACGGCAATGGGTTTTAATATTTATTTATTTAATTAAGTATTCTTCCTTTATATTATTTTCATTAAATTCACAATTTTGTATGCTCTTATTCCGTCCTCATTAGGAAACCATCTCCCTATTTTTTGGCTTTCTTTTCTGAGTGTGTTTGCCTTCTGAACACCTCAACAATCTTATACCTCATGCCATCATAACAGCCTAGAAGAGAAACTCCTCCCCAAGCAGGGGTAGTTCCCAAATGTGCTGCTATTTCCCATTCCATTCTTAGTACATGGTTTGACCATGTACTAAATCACTCAAGCCCAACACCTGCAGTCATCCACTCCATTCCATCCCCGCCCTCGTAATTGGTCATTAGGACTTACTGATTCTTCCCCTCCTGAATATATTGCAAATCTATCTTTTCCTCTTCAAGTACACTACACTGCATCATGACTGATCACTTGGATTATTGTAGTGATTTTCTAATTAGCCTCCCTGCCTCCACCCTCAGCTTCATCCTCTCAATTCTCTGTTCTATCTGCCTATCTTTTATAGCAAGTATATTTCTTAAATGAAATAGATGTCATTCTTCTTCCTAAAATTCTTTGCTACTGACAATAACTGAGAGGGTACAAGTCACATTCTGAACATGGCATATCAGCATGGCTTTTGCATAGCTCAATGGATTTATGTTTCATCTTCTTCCCACATACTCCATGCTGAACTATTCTTACCATAGGCATATATGAGTGTCTCCTTCCTCTATGGCTTCTAAGTACTTGTCACTACAGTACCTATCACATTGTAGTACAATGATCTGTCTTTGTTTGCATCTCCAAGTATATTATGAGATTCTTGAGGGCCAACGATAGCAAATAATAATAGAAAACACTTATATAGTGCCTACTCTGTACCAGACACTTTTCTAAGTGCTTTACAAATATTAACTCATTTAACCCTCACAAGAAACCTTTAGGGTAGGTACTCTTACATCTCCCATTTTATAAATGAGGAAACAGAGGCACAGCAAGTACCTTGCCCAAAGTCACACAATTAGTGAGTGGAAAACCAGGATTTAAACAAGGCAGCCTGACTCCAAATTCCATGTTCTTCACCACTCTGCTATGCTGTAGAGGTTGGCAAACTACGACCTGTGGGCCGAGTTCAGCCTGTTTTTATATGGCCTATGAGCTAGAAATGGTCTTTACATTTATAAAGGTTGTAGGAAAAAAAAAAAAAAAGAACAGGAAAAAAAAAAAAAAAAGCAGAGATGATCTGTAGCCCACAAGGCCTAAAATATTCGTTTTCTGCCCTTTTATAGAAAAAAAAAAATTTTTAACCCCTGCTCTACTGCTCTTATAGGACAAGATTTAGTGTCTCATTCTCACCTTAGTCAATACCAGAAAACTCAGTATCTAGTTCTTGCAGGTATTCCATAAGTAAAGAATGCTAAACATAAAGTGTGCCTTCAGTACACACTCTAGAAAATATACAAATAAAATGCATGCCCCGGGTAAACAGGTAGTCATTACATATAAAGGTTTACTCCTATTTTACTTTTATTTGACCCCTGGAAATCAAAAATGAGTAAGATCACTAATGTGGCCCTGAAATGAGTGTTCCTTAGAATAATCCTTAGTCCTCTATAGACTCAACATTACACACAGGTAAGTTAGACAGCTGACATTACGGAATAATGATGTATTAGGAAGGTGCCAAGTCCACAGTCTTATCATAACTACTGCTGAGATTTCACAGGTTAAAATTATAGTCTTTGATGACTTAGAGTTTTTATCTCTACTAACACATAAGTACTGTATAGGAATAGCAATATTTTAAGTTAAACATAATTGATATTGCCTAAGAAAATCTGATTGTAAAAGCAAACATAAAGACAAAGGGACCCTAGAAGCATAGAATAAGGAGTTACATGTCTCTAAGAGTAATTCTGGTCCTTAAGATTATGAAAAATTACACCAAGCCACTGGCTTTAAATTTTAAGTCATCAGTTGATCTCTAAATATAACAGATCCTAGAAATTTCCCATATTTTTAGAAAAAACAAATTAGACTCATTCTAAATTAAAAAATTTCAGAAAACAACTGTGTTTGACACTAGAAAAATAAAAGAAAATAATCAGACACTACAAATTGGGAAAAGAATCAAGTAGAAATTTTAGAAATGAAAAATATATCCATTGAATTTAAAACTAAATAGACCACATAAGCAGGAGATTAGACATACCTACAGAGAGAATGGAGCCCCAGTGGCACAGCAGTTAAGAGCTTGGCTGCTAACCAAAAGGTCAGCAGTTCCAATCAACCAGCTGCTCCTTGGAAACCCTATAGGGCAGTTCTACTCTGTCCTATAGGGTTGCTATGAGTCGGAATCGACTTGATGGCAACAGGGAAGAACCATGATGGGAAGAGAGAATTAGTGAAGTGAAAGAGTGAAGAAATTATCCAGGCTATACCATCAAGAGGGTAAGGTATGGGAAAAAAACAAAACAAGAATGAAAGGCTTGGAAGCTGAAATAAGTTTACCATATAGCTAATAAGGTTCCAAAAAATATAACTCTGAAGCAATACTTGAAGAGGCAATAATTGCCACAAATATTCCAAAACTAAATGTTATGTTATGCGTGTTTTTAAAAAAATTTTTTAAATTAAGTGCATTACATGATTCTCTGGGTCATAAAACATAAGGCAAGTAGAAAAATAAAAGGAAACCCCCACCTCGACACATTATAGTGAACATGCAGCTAGCAAAAACAAAGCGGAGAACTTAAAAGCAGTCAGAAGAAAAAGACAAACTACTCTCAAAAGAAAGCCAATTAGAACGATAATAGATCTCTCAATAGCAACAGAGGCAGCCAAACAACAACAGAATATAATTTAAGCGTGCTGAGAGAATACGGGTTGAATCCAGAATTCTATAAACAGATAAACTATCATTCAAAAGTGAAGTTAAAATAAAAACATTCCCAAAGACTGACAGATTTTATCGATTATAGATCCTCAGTGACACATCTATCAAATATATGCTTCGGATAGAAATAAACTGTACACAGAAGGAAGAACTAGCTTTTTAAAAAATGGGAGAAGGGGCAAAAAAAAAAAAATCTGGCTATCTTGTGGATAAATCTAAAATAACTGACTATATAAAACTATAATAAAATACTTAGCTACAACAAGGCGAAATCTAAATATTGAACAACAATAATATGTAAGTAGAGCTTCTTGTTAAGAGAAGTCAGTAACATTAACTTTAGGCTTTGTTAAACTTGGTATTATGTTTAAACCTTTAAGGGTAACAACTACAAAGATAGGAAGTGACTTTAGAGTTAGTTACAAGAAAAAAGAAACAAAGAAAATTCAAGGTAGAAAGACAGTATTAAAAAGCATAGATAGAATGGGGTAATCATACAATACAAAATAAAATGGCAGAAATCTATCAAAATATATCAATAATCAGAATAAGTACAAAGAGACTAAATATGTGAGTTAAAGTGCAGATTTTGAAATTTGGTTTCCTATGCTTTTTATAAGACATGCAACTACTATGACACAGAAAAGTTAAAAGGACAGAAAAGATACTGAGCAAAAGGAAGTGAGTGATAATTCATATAAGAACAAAAGAACACATTGGAATTAAAAAAAATTCTACATAACAATAAAGGATAATTTTTATGTTTGGAAAACAATACAATTGGAGATAACAGTTGAAAATATGATAATTTCAAACCTGTATACAAATAATAATAACATTGTATCAAATAGCCATAATAACCCAGTTCCGTCAAGTCAATTCCGACTCCTAACAACCCTATATGACAGAGTAGAACTACCCTATGGCATTGTCAAGGAGCAGCTGGTGGATTCAAACTGCCGACCTTTGGGTTAGCAGCTGAGCTCTAAATCACTGCTCCACCAGGATTCTGCATCAAATATCCCAGAAATTTTGGAAAGGACAGGAAGGAGCAACTGTCAAAGGTGAATAGTAGCATGTCTATGCAGTTCCCTCAGTAACTGACAGATCAGGCAGCAAAAAAATGACTAAATTTTAGGTGATTAAAAAGTTTGATCCAATGGACATATGTATAACCCTGCAGCAAACAGAGAATACACATTCTACTCAAGTATATAATGAACTCTAAAACTGAATGTATGCTATCCCACAAAGCAACTCTCAAGCAGTACAAAAGAGCACCCCAAACAAAAACAACAATATCATGCAGAACTGTCTCTGTGGAAATATAACAATTAAATTTGAAATATCAAAATATGTGGTAAATTGAAATGTATGGCAGAAGTTTATAAAACTGGAACACTGTAGAAATATAAGAAACCCTAGGATTTGAGAAATATAATTGTTTTAAATTTATCATTCTCAAATGTGAGTTTGCACCCAAATATGTCACATACTAGAACTTTGGTTTTTTTTTTCAAGAATATAATTTTATCCGTTAAAAGACTTGTTCTGATCTACAATGTAGATTAATGGAATAATGACATTGCTAAGTGTCACTGGGAGCTGAACTGATGTCTGGCATTCTGGATAACAATTCCAAGAGAAAACTTAGGATTCCTGAAAAATAATATACAACTGAGGCACCTGGATTAATGAGCACTTAATGATTAAGTTAATATCATCAGTTTGGGCTAAACTCAGAGAAAAGCAGGGTGTTGTTGGCTGGTATGGATCCAGAACACTAGTAATGTATTCATACAGCTTTAGTCACTGCTGCTTCTCTCATCTGACTATAGAGATGACCAGACGGCATTCGTTTTAGGTCATAAAAGAAATCCTATTAAATTCCAACGGTACTCCTAAAAACATAAAAACTGGATCTAGGTTAGTTTAGGATGAAATGGGCCTTAGCTTAGAGAGAAAATGGAAATGTGTAATGTATATTTTTTATATTTCATAAGTCTTCATGCAAAAGATATTGGCAGTTTCACTGTAATTTAACATTTTAGCTTAGGTGAATTTCCCATTGCTGATAAAAAAGATTATATAACCATCAATTTTTCAGATTTGTATACTAATACTGCTGTTATTAAGGTTTTATTTTCCTAAAGTCTTTTTTTCTCTAGTAATAAAAATCTATTCAGAAATAGTAATTAAAAGGCATTGAAGGTCACCTGATTTGTTGTATTGGCTTTAGATCAGTGACTAGATTTCATCAGTCACTGCTCTGTCAGCTTTAATACAGAGCAGGCATTTATCTTACTAACAGTTTAATTTCTGAGATAACTGTTTTTCACAATTAAAACTACTGAAGCCTTAATATACATGAAAATTATCATGATAGCATTCTCTCTGCATTTCTAAAATTCTAGAAAACTCTATTATAGAAATATATACAGATGACCAGGTGCTGGTTTTCTGGAGATAGATTTTAAGTTTGTTCCATGATCCTAAGAGAAATATTTACATGGATCTTTAGATCAATTACTAAGTGCTACTTTTTTTACAGAAATAAGACAATTTGGAACAGATTAACAAAAACACTCTTACATAAATAATTGGCGAAGGACTGAAGTAAGAAAGGGCTCCTGTATTCTTGCTAACAAAATGGACAAGACAGCTGATTGAGGATAGATAGCTGAGGAATAATTGGCATAAGAAAGTTAATTGCAGGAGAAATGGAGCTAGCCTGTTCAGCAAGATGATGTTGACTGCTACCTAGTTAGCTCTACACGAGAAAACACCTTAACCCAGAATCTTCCACTTAATTGAGTTTAAGTCCTGTTCAGTAGTCACAGAATTGAGAGCTAGAAAGAAACCTTACAGATCACCTATTCCAACTCCTGTAAAGAAACCAGGAAATTATATAATTTACCCAAGAAATAGGAATAAGCTACCTGCCTCACATTGCAGAGCTCTTTCCATTGAATTAAACTGAATTAGATGTGTGGATTCAATAGAAGCAATTCTACTGTAAAGTCAATTAGTATAAATACAAGGGTCCTCTCCCCAACCCCATCTGACAATTACAATAAAATTCTATGGCGAATGCATTATGAAGAGTAAAGAAGAATGCCAGTGCAATTTTGTTAAAGCTAAGGCAATCTGAGAATGTAATTTTGGTGTGTCTAGCCAAAGTCAATTACTCATACACAACAGGCCGGAAAGTGACCACGGACTGACTCAGGAACTTCCAAAGGCTTCTGGTGAATTAAAAAATAAATAAAGTGGAGAGAGAAGATGGGGAAGGAACAAGCCAAGGAAACTGTACAAATTCTATGTATTAATAGATTGATAGTGAAATAGAGTTCTTGGTTGTGAGTTTACTTCAGGAATGCTACGTACTCAAAAAACCTTCCTAAAATCAAAAGCAGGTAGAAAAGGAACTGCAAGCAGGAGTGAAAGGGCAGGGGACGGGGTTCTGGGACAACAGACACGTCAGAATCTAGACTTTTTTACCAGGTTGAAATAAAACTTTCTCATCAAAAACAAAAAAACAACAACAAACCTCCAACACATAATAACTATTTTGCATCACAAGCAGGTAAGTTTAGTGTTTAAAATTTAAAAATAATTTTACAGAGAAAGTTACCACAAGACTTCTTCAGATAGTGGTTCCTGGTTATATCCATAAATATCTTTCCATTTACAAAAAAAAGTGATTTCCATACAACCTGTCAGGAATACATCCAGGACACAAAAATGTAGACTCACATTATTTTAAAGCACATGAAAAACAATGGTGCTATAAAAAGAAAACCTACCAATTTCTACCGGCTCAATCTCTTTTCTTTATTTGTAGCCTTGTCATTATCGAGGAGTTTAGGAAACTTGCTCCTTCCTACAGCTAGCTACATTTGCTCTAACAGGCATGTCTTTCAATCAGGGCTTCACTGTGCCTGGGAAATATAAATCAAGGAAGTAGATGATGCAGAAATGGGCTCCAGTCTTGGGGTCCAAGGACCGAGGTTCTGAGGCAGACACTACTTAACTGATCGACCGCGCTCAAACCATGTCATCAAGACCTCGGTTTGTTTACCTAAAATAAGAGCAAGTTGGATTAGATGATCGCTAAGACCTTTGATGGGAAACCCTGGTAGCACAGTGGTTAAGAGCTGTGGCTGCTAACTAAAAGGTTGGCAGTTCAAATCCACCAGATGCTCCTTGGAAACCCTCTGGGGCAGTTTTATTCTGTCCTATAGGGTCGTTATGAATTGAAATCGACTTGACAGCAGTGGGTTTGGTTTGGTTTTGGTTAAGACCTCTAATAGCTTGAAATGGAGTCTACCAATTAATTCTTTTGGAATTTTCCTGACATTATCTTTAATACAGTTGAATAGGTAGCATTTTTAAAACAGTAAGCCAGACTTTCTTATTTATAACATTCTACTTATATATCAAATGCCCTAGGCTTTGCCAATGGTCATATCAACAAATAACATTAACTACTAACTCTCAGAGCAGTACAAGTCATCCAAGGTCACTGTTTACATTCTGCACTGATAGAAAGGTTTTTATAAAAGTGAGAAATATTTTAATGTCTGTCTCAAATAATTTTATGATGTTCAAATTAATGCATTCTACAAGGTTGAATCTAACTTTGAACTGCGGAAAAGAACTACTTCAATTTGTATGGTGTCTATAGTTGAGGATCCAAAACAGGAAAAAAAAAAAGTCTTATGAAAGTTGTTACTTATGACAGTCTAACATTATGCCTTTGACAAAAATGGACAAATTATCTCAGTGCTGTGGTTATAGCTTTAATGGCCAGCTCAGTACTGGGCCATTTATTTCAGAATAGCTACTTGTTTGTATACCTTGTTTCCAAAAAACAGGCTAACAAGGTACTAAGTTACCATGTAGAAAAAAAGTTAAATTTCCAGAGTCACTGACCATATTTTCAGACCACAATTGTTAGGTAAAATAAATGTCCTTAGTTTTTCTTTAGCATTTCTTTGATTACAGCTGTCTTCATATAAACAAAAACCATTTTTAAAATCAATTTTGTAGAACAAGAAAGGATAAAAACTAGAACCTTGCACCACTATTCTTCTAAACATTACAAGGCTCAAAGTTCTTTAACCTGAAATATACTCTTAATGAGACTTGAGACTGCCGAATACAACACAATCAACAGATGCAGAGACACTTGCAAAGTAATTACGACACTGTTGGAAATGACATGGTTCCATCCAAAAGCCACTAACATAGTGCAGGCTTTTAGCTGCAATACTGAATGAGACCATATTCACAACGTCCCCTTCGATTAAAAATAGTCCCTGCATTCTGCCACAGTGACTTCATTCCACGCCGGATGTTTGCAGAAACATGCCGCCCCAATTACGCAGCCAAAATGCCCATGCCTACGACTAACCTGAGATAAAGTGGGAAAGAGCGAACACTAACACTCATGCCCTCTGTCCCTTTTCACCATTCCCCTCCTTTCTTTAGTGTCTTCTTTAACCCTAATACTGAGTAATCTTCAACTGCTCCTTGCATAAAGAAAGCCTCACATGTCATATGAAGTCCTTGAGCTCAAGGCCAATAGTCCCCCAAAGTATATACCAAACAGCACCAGTCCTGTAATATATTTCTCGAAAACGTCAAACAGAATGTGGAGAGATTCCAAGGTCTATCACTTTTACAAAACTTTGTATACTATATTCTCAATTGTGAGGATTCCCTAACCCTATTACTATATTAAGGAGCCCTGGTATAGCAGTAGTTAAGTGTCTGGCTGCTAACCAGCCATTCTTTGGAAACCCTATGGGGCAGTTCTACTCTGTCCCATACAGTTGCTATGAGTTAGAATCAACTCCACGGCAAAAGGTTATTCGTATATTAAAAGCTCTTAGAAGTCCTGCAGTAAAGAAATATTACCTATTTTAACTCATGCAAATCTAAAACTTATTTATTTATGGAGCATATTTCATTCCTTCTCATATAAACTCTATTCACATATCTGATAACCAGAAGCAAATATTAGGCACTTCCTTGCCCTCATGTAGAAAAACTGCTGAGGTCCTATTCCTTTAGAGACTAGTGAAATGATGGCTACTTAACTGGAGAAATCAGTACAAGTTGAGAGGTTAACATTTTTTGGTCTTTTAATTGCAGTCTTTAGTTTATTTACATTTATTGCAATTACTGATACATGTTGAGCTTTTGTCTACCATTATGCTTTTTGTTTGATATTTGTCCCATCTGTTTTTTTAATTGTGTTAAAATGTAAGACATTTGCCATGTTAGCTATTTGTAAGTGTACAATTCAGTAACTCTATATTTACCACATTGTGCAGCTATCACCACTATTCAGTTTCACGTGTTTTTCATCCCCTAAACAGGAACTCAGTACACCTGAAGTAATAACACCTTCTTTTTCCTCCCCCATAGTCCTTGACAACCACCAATAAGCTCTGGCCTCTTATGTATTTGCCTTTTTATGTATTTCATATAAGTGTGGTACATAGAGTGTTTGTCATTTTGGGTGACTTATTTTGCCCAGCATAATACTTTTAGGGTTCATCCATGTCATAGCATGTATCAGAGCTTCATTTCTCTCTATGGTTGAATAATATTCCATTGTATGGATATACCATATTTTGTTTACCCATTCATCCGTTGATGGACACTTGGGGTGTTTCCAAATTTGGCTACTGTGAATAATACTCCAATGAACTTGGTGCCCAATGAACTTGGTGAATAATGCTGCAATGAACTGAGTTTCTGCTTTCAATTCTTTTTGGTATATACCTAGGAAAACAAGAGGTTAATTTCTTATGATGACTTCATGTGCTACTTATATCAAAGGGTGGTTGATTTTAATATACATTTTCAATGCATTAGCCTAAGTACAGAAATAAATGGAAATTTTAGGCACTAAAGGTATGAGATTGCAAGCTTCTTTTTGCAAGCGTGATTACTGTATCAATGGTAATATGTCTATACTCCAAGGGCTTTTTCTAAAGAAACAAATCATCAAATATTGAGTAAGAGTGATATTTTTAGACACGTTGGCTCTAACCATTGTTCTCACCTGACTAAACCAAAATGAGTTCAGTCATCTGCCTTTTGATTAAAAAAAAAGAAAAAAATCCAAGATCTGGTTGTGGAGCCATGGTTGTATCTCAAAAATGGGACGAATGACCACCATTTGATTAACTAGGCCATTGAATTCTCAAGTCCTGAGTTTTGTTTTCTGCAAAAAGGATTCAGAGGAAGATTTTGGCTTTGAAAATCTGCTTACAAATAATTTGTATCAGCTGTCTCACAATTCACCATTTACATGATTTTTCTCTACTTTATAAACAAAGCAGAAATAGGGACAAAAGAAACACAAGCTACCTATTGATCATGTGGATAAAAATGGTGATGAGGAGGATGAGAAAAGACGAGAGAACTCAGGGTCATTTAAACTGAAGTTGGAAAAACTGTCAAAATACGCTGCTCCAGCGCATTTCTGATGTAGCTTTCTTCCCTAGTAGGATGGTAGCCCATGTAAGGACACCCCTCTGCACGGTGTCTGACGTTTCATCTCTGTCAGCATTTTAATCCCATATGCTTCTCCCCTCTCAAACACTTACCACAGGATTTTAGAGGGGGAAAAATATCCGAAGCCATTTTTCCCCCAGTGGAAACCAGCATTATTGCCTGCAACATCAATCCACTCTAATAGAGGACTGCAGAACTAATCTTCCAGTAAGTCAGGACAACCGATAGCCTTGCCAGGTGGTTGAAGTCCTTAGTCTAACAAAATAGTGCTTTTGCAAGACTCTGAGTATGCTTAGTGATGAATGCCTTTTAAAAATCACATCATGTCAGTTATTTACAACCTCTTTATAAAATGTTTTCTGGTTCTGCGGAACTCTGTAGTTTCCTGTTTTTATTCTTTGCTTAAACATCACTGCAATTTTGTTCACTCTTCCAAGGCTATCAGTGCCTCTAGCCAGTAAGAAATATCTCTTGGAGACTGCAATATTTTAAGAATATATTCTGTTGTTAGGATATATCACCCCAAAGGAATGGACAAAACTCAGAAGACTGTGTTTGTTAGTACTTACTAGCCAAAGCTTCAAGGTAGTTTTATAGTGATAATCAGGAAAACAGCCAATGGAACACAAACATGACTTCGGCGTTTTTCCTACAAACTTATTGATGTCCTTTTCTTTTCTTTTCTTTTCTAGTGAAGAGAAATGCTAACTTTTTCTGGATAATAAAAAGAAAGTAGGTTTTTGACATTTTGCTGTTTGCTTTTTTCATTTCATTTCAAGAAGCAAGTGATAGATCCCAAAATCCAGACAACGGTGCTGTTCAATGGAAAGTGATGACGTACATCAAAACCCGTCTCTTTCTTACTAGTTTCCACATCTTTACCAATCTCCTAATCAATGTGGAAATGACACTAATTGAAACAAAAAAGGACTTGATCTAAACAGACCTGTCATCTAAACCATATCCTCCAGCCTGATATCCTCCTTCTCAGTCCCTAATTCATGTCCTTCACTGCATTTCCCGATTTGAAATTACTTGTTTCTCCACCTGTTCTTCATGTCTCTTACACCATAGGCCATAACTCCCACATGGAGAAAGGCTTTGTACACCTAGTTGCTACCAAGCATTATTGCTGAAGAAAAGAATAAATAAAAAAAGTAAAAGTGGGAAGGAGAGAGGATGAACGTATATGCTGGATCAGAAAAATGTCAAAGTATGGCCCCAAAAAGCAAAATAATCTCCAAAGGAACCAAGCAAAAGCAGCGCTAACACATTTGTTCATTTGCTTGTTTTACTCCATCACTCTTTGTTGATCATTTATTTCCAAATCATTCGGCATCCTTCCTTATCATCCTGTTATTACGTTCATTACCTTCCACCCATTGAACAGTACAGTGCCAGGAACTTTATATTCAACACTGCAATTATTCTGCAAGGTAAGCACTGCTATACCTATTTAATACAGGAAAATCGGGGCACACAGAAGTAAAGTGAAAGTCACCCAGGCAGGAAGTGGCAGAGGCAGGATTTGAACTTACTTCTGCCTGACTCCAAAGCTGGGCTCTCTCCTGTGTATCACGTCACTCTGCTTACTCAGTTTGCTCTACACTGGGGGGCGCTTCACTGTGTGTTGGTTTATAGGTATGCGTAAGAGTTATTTTCTTTTTTAATTGCTATTTTTAAAAATATCCTTACTTCTTACCAACTTGATAATAAACTGTCAAAGACAGAAGCTGGAATCTACTTTTTTTTTTTTTTTTTTAAAGCTAACGTGCTATGTATGTGCTATACATCTTGAAATGAGTAATTATATATTCACATGCTATGTAGTTTATTCAACCCTATTCCCACTTTTTCCCTAGAGCAAATCTCCCAGATATTTTCTATTCTCTTATAACTTCAACCTTTACCTACTCAGTAAAGTAGAACTCTAAACCATCTGGCTTAGAAGATTCAGAATTTTATATTGTAAATTTTACAAATTATACACTGGAAGTTTAAATTCATTTAATCTCTTGAATAATTATAATGTCATGAACACAAATACCACTGTAAGATTTAAACATTTTAACAATGAGACTTTTGAAATAAACATTTCTAAATGTTCAAATTCTGTTTAATACATTTTCTCCCTACATATCTTTAAATCGCTACCTTAAAAATCATTTTTTGCTTATTGGTTCCTTGCTATGAAATGTGTCTGCACAACTCCAAAACCAGGTTTTGCCTTTAAATGCTTGGGTGTCAATACCTCTTTGACATCAACATGTAAAACAAAGTAGAATGTGACTCACCCTGTATTTCCAAGGAAGTGATAAACTGGATCTTTTCTCTCTACCACTATTTGTATATTGAAATTAGTTAAAGAGGCTAATTTTAAAGTAGTTTCTAGATTATTTCTTCCCCTTGACCAATACATTATGGGTGTCAGTCTGCCTTTTTAACATAAAGTTTTATGTATTGTGTGTTTTTGATAAAATTACTAAAAACATGAAGATATTTAACAAGCAGGATTGTTATACTTTATGCGATATAACTGCCATTAAGATTTAAGTTAGGTCAAACTTGCATTCCCAAATCTTAAAACAATACTCAGACAAAGAGAAAACCTGAAAACACAAAGCAAAGACCTTTCTCAAAACAATGTCAGTGCATCTCTGTAAAATATTATAGCCTTCAATGAACACAAAACATTTCCCACCATTAAAAATTCCATAGCTTAGCACCCACATGTTATTTTCTGTTTTTGATTAATTTATTTTATCTTAGCCATCCTAGCCATTGCTGTCAAGTCGATTCTGACTCATTTAGACCCTTTAGGACAGAGTAGAACTGCCCCACAGGTTTCCAAGGAGCGGCAGGTAGATTTGAACTGCCAACCTTTTGGTTAGGTGTCAAGCTCTTAACTATAATGCTACCAGGGCTTCAAGTGGGAGTGAAATGGTATCTCATTGTGGTTTTGATTTGCATCTCTCTGATGGCTAATGACTTTGAGCATCTTTTCATGTGTCTGCTGATCATTTGAATGTCCTCTTTGGTGAAATGTCTATTGAAGTTCTTTGTCTATTATATGATTATTTGTCTTTTTGTTGATAAGTTCTTGAAATTTTATATAAATTTTGGTTATTAGTTTCCTATCCAATACAATGAAACCTGAGAGACCTGGAACTCAATGGGACTGCTTTGTTTTTCCTAGTCTTGGAAGTTTCCAGCCTTTAACAGGGTACAATCTTACAATTTTTCTATCACTCGTTTTAGTGGAAAATATTTACCTTTTCCTTCTCTGACAAGTTTCCACCTTATACAGTTTCTGGCTTTTGCAGATTTTACTGTATATGGTTTGCAAAGATATTTTTCCAGTTGGCAGGTTGTCTTTTCACTTTTTTTGGTAAAGTCTTATGATGAACAAAAGTTTTTAACTTGTATGTGGTTCTATTCATTTATTTTGTTTTTGGCTATTTGTGCTTTTGTTAATATATTACATAATCCACTGTTAAAAACTGGGCCCAACAGCATTGCCTCTGCATTTTCTTCTAAGAATTTTATGGTTTTAGTTTGCATACTTAGGTCCTTAATCCATTTTGAATTTTTGTGTATGGTGTGAGGCATGGGTCCTGTTTCATTTTCTGCATGTGGAAATCCAATTTTTCCAACATTATTTATTAAACAGACTCTTCTTTCCCCATTGAATGGTCTTAGCACCTTTGTCAAAAATTAATTGGCCATAGATGTGTGAGTTTATTTCTGGACTCTTAATTCTATTTCACTGGTCTATGTGTGCATTGTTGTATCAGTACCAGGCTGTTTTGACTACTGAAGCTGTATGTTTTAAAGTCAGTCCTCCTACTTTGTTCTTCTCTTTCAACATTGCTTTAGCTATTTGGGGCCTCTTACCATTCCATATAACGTTGAGAATTTGTATTTCCATTTCTGCAAAGAAGGCTGTTGGAATTCTGATCAGGATTGTATTGAATCTGCAGATCACTTTGAGTAGTACTGACATCTTAACAATATTAAGTTTTCCAGTCCATGAAGATGGAACATCCTTGCGTTTATTTAAGTGTTCTTTAATCTCCTAAAGCAATGTTTATAATTTTTATTGTATAAGTCTTTCACATCCTTGGTTAAATTTATTCCTCTTAGATGCTACTGTAAATGGAATAGCTTCCCTGATTTCCCCTTCAGATTTCTCATTGCTGGTATAAATTATCCCAGTTGATTTTTGTTTGCTGACCTTGTACCCTGCAAATTTGTTAAATTCCTCTATTAGCTATAGAAGTTTTCTTGAGGACTCTGGGATTTTCTATACATAGTATATGTTATCCATGAATAGAGATAATTTTACTTCTTTTCCAATCTGGGTTCCTTTTATTTCTTTTTCTTGTCTTCTTGCTTTTGCGGTTAGAGCTTTTAATACAATATATTGAACAGAACTGGTAGAAGTGAGCACTCTTGCCTTGTTCTCAATTTCAAGGGGAAAGCTCTTAGTTTTTCTCCATTAAGTATAATGTTGGCTTTTGGCTTTCCATATATGCCTTGAATTATATTGAGGAATTTCCCTTCTATTCCAGTCTTCTGGAGGGTTTTCATCAAGAAAGGGTGTTGTATTTTTATCAAATGCTTTTTCTTTATCAGTAGAGATAACTGTACATTTTCCTTTGTTCTATTGATGTGGTGCATTACATTGATTGATTTTCTAATGTTGAATCATCCTTGCAATCTTGGAATAAATCCGCTTGATCATGGTGTATGACTCTTTTTAACATGCTGTTGGGTTCTGTCACTAGTATTCTGCTGAGTATTTCTGCATCTATATTCATAAGAGATATTGGCCTGTAGTTTTTGTGTGTGTGTATGTTATCTTTGTCTGGTTTTGGTATCAGGGTTATGTTTGCTTCATAGAATGAATTATGAACTATTCCTTCCTTCTCTATCTTTTGAAGAGTTTGAACAGGATTGGTGTCAATTCTTCCCTATATATTTGGTAGAATTCCCCAGAGAAGACATTTGGTCCAGGAGAATTTTGTTGGGAAGTTTTTGGTCACTGATTTGGTCTTTTCACTTGTTGTAGGTCTGTTGTGACTTTCTATTTCCTCTTGAGACAGTTTGGGTATGTTGCATGTTTCTAAGAATTTGTCCATTTCACCTAGGTTATCCAGTTTGTTGTCATATAGTTGTTCATAATGTTCTGTCATAGTTCTCTTTATTTCTATCAGGTTAGTTGTAATATCTCCCATTTAATTTCTTATTTTGGCTGTTTGTATCTTTTCCCTTTTTTTTTTTTTGGTCAGTCTATCTAAAGATTTGTCAATTTTATTGGTCTTTTTAAAAAAAAACCAACTTCTGGTTTTGTTGATTCCATTGTTTTTCTATTTTCAGTTTTATTTATTTCTGCTCTGATCTTTGTTAGTTCCTTTCTTCTGGTAGGTTTAGGCTTAGTTTGCTCTTCTCTTTCTAGATCCTGGAGTTGTCAAGTTAGGCTATCAATTTGAGATCTTTCTTCTTTTTTCATGCAGACATTTATTGGTATAGGTTTTCCTCTGCATACTGTCTTTGCTGCATCCCATAAATTTTGGCATGTTGTATTTTCATTTTCATTTGACTCTAAGATGTAAATAATTTCTTTTTGACCTACTGGTAGTTTACTAGTATGTTGTTTAATTTCCGTATGTTTGTGCATTTTCCAGGTTTTTTTTTTTTTTTCTTTCATTGATTTCTAACTTCACTCCATTATGGTCAGAGAAACACTTTGTATGGTTTCAATCTTTTTAAATTTATCAAGACTTGCTTTGTGAACTAAACTGTGGTCTATCGTGGAGAATGATCCACGTGCACTTGAGTAGAGTGTATATTATGCTGTTGTTGTGTAGAATGTTCTATATATGTATCTTAAGTCCAGTTGGTTTTAGTGTCATTAAAGTCCTCTGTTTTCTGATGACCTTCTTTCTAGATGTTATGTTCAATATTGAAAGTGGTGTATTGAAGCCTCCAACTATTATTGTAGTGCTTTCTATTTCTCAATCTGTATATATATATTTCTCAATTTATTATTCAATCTGTATGCTGAGAAAATAATCTGAGAAGCTGGAGTACATAACCTGTGATATGCAGATGACACAACCTTGCTTGCTGAAAGTGAAGAGAACTTGAAGCACTTACTGATGAAGATCAAAGACTAGAGCCTCCAGTATGGATTACACTTCAGCATAAAGAAAACAAAAATCCTCACAGTGGGACCAATAAGCAACATCATGATAAATGGAGAAAATACTGAAGTTGTCAAGGATTTCATTTTACTTGGATCCACAATCGATGTCATGGAAGCAGCAGTCAAGAAATCAAGCAATGTATTGCATTGGACAAATCTGCTGCAAACTTCAAAGTGTTAAAAAGCAAAGATGTCATTTTGAGGACTAAGGTGCATTTGACTTATGCCATGGTATTTTCAATAGCCTCATGTGAACGAGAAGAGTGGGCAAAGAATAAGGAAGACCTAAGAAGAATTGGTGCCTTTGAATTACAGTGTTAGTGAAGAATACTGAATATACCATGGACTGTTAGAAGAACAAACAAACCTATCTTGGAAGAAACCAAACCCATTTACGTCAAGCTGATTCTGACTCATAGCAACCCTATAGGACAGAGTAAAACCGCCCCACAAGGTTTTCAAGGAGTGCCTGGTAGATTTGAACCGCCGACCTTTTGGTTGGCAGCTGTAGCTCTTAACTACCATGCCACCAGCATTTCTGTCTTGGAAGAAGTATACCCAGAATGCTCTTTAGAAGTGAGGATCTTGAGACTTCATCTTATGTCCTTTGGACATGTCATCAGGAAGGACCAGTCCCTGGAGAAGGATATCATGCTTGATAAAGTAGAAGATCAGTGAAAAAAAAGGAAGACCCTCAATGACATGGACTGAAACAGTGGCTGAAACAATGGGCTCAAACATAGCAAAAATTGTGAGGAATGCACAGGACCAGGTAATGTTTTGTTTTGTTGTACACCGGGTAGCTATGTGTGGGAACTGACTCAATGGTGCCTAACAACAACAACAACTTCTATTTATCCCTTCAATTGTACCAGCATTTGCTTTATATATTTAGGTACTTGGATGTTGGGTGCCTATATAGTTATGATTGTTATATAGTTAATCTTCTTTTATCACTATATAATGTCTGTTTTTATCTCTTTTAACGTATTTTGTCTTAAAGTCTACTCTGTCTGATATTAAGATTGTCACCACAGCTCACCAAAAGAAGGCTGTGGTGACAATATTTTTTTCCATCAATTCACTTTCAGCATATTTATGTCCTTCTCTCTCAGATATGTCTCTTGTGAACAGCATATAGTTGTATATTTGTTGTTGTTGTTTAATCCAATCTGATATTCTCTGCCTTTGGATTGGAGCATTTTGCCTATTTACATTCACTGTAATTACTGATAAGTGACTTATTTCTGCCATTTTGTTGTTTTTTGTGTCTTAATCCTTCTTTTTCTTTGTTTTTTACTACTGATTGTTTTTGTGACTTATTGGTTTATTGTATTGAGCCATCTTGGTTCCCTTCTCCTTTCCTTTTGTGTATGTTTTTTAGATTTTTTTTTTTAGTGGTAACCATGAATATTACATTTAACAGCATGTATTTATAACATCTTAGAATAAGTAGGTACCAACTTAACTTCAATAACATACAAGAAATTCTATTCCTATACTATCCCTCCCTTTTTGCTGTTATCACTAATTATGTCTTTATATTTCATGTGCCCTGTAACATAATTTTATCCCTGCTTTTTATATATTTGTTATTAAAAAGCATGAAGGACAAAACTAGACCTTATTCTTGTTCATGCAATTTCCTTTATTAGGGATCTCTCTTTTTATGTACGGCTTTGAATTACTTTCTAGTGTTTTCCCTTTCATCTGCAGACCTCCCTTTAGTATTTTTTGTTGGGCTGCTCTGGTGGATATGAACTCTCTCAGCTTCTGTTTATCTGAGAATGTTTTAACTTCAACCTCATTCTTGAAAGACATTTGCTGGGTATTCTTGATTTTCTTTTTTCTTTCAGTACTTAAAATATAGCATTCCGTTGCCTTCTGGCCTCCAATGTTTCTGAGGAGAAATCAGCACTTGATTATGGAAGATCTTTTTTATGTGACTGTTTGCTTCTCTCTCACTGCTTTCAGGGTCCTCTCTTTATCCTTACTCTTTGAGAGCCTAACTGATGTGTTCTGGTGTAGATCTCCTTGGGTTTATCTTGCACGGGGTTCTCTGAGCTTCTTAATTTTTAGATTCATACCCTTCATCATATTGGGAAAATTTTCTGTCATTATTTCTTCAAATATTCTTTCTGTCCCTTTCTCTCTTTCATCTTCTTCTAGAATTCCCATGATGCATGTATTAGTCTCCCATTGTTGTTCCATAATTTCATTAAACTGTGCTTAGGCTTCTTGAGCCTCCATTCTTGTTGTTCTTCAGTCTCAATAATTTCAACAATCATACTGACAATCTCCAATTCACTATTCTTTCTTCTGCCTGATTAAATCTGTTATTAAATCGCTTCATTGTGTTTCTCATTTCAGTTATTGTCTCTTTCAGTTGCAATTACGTTTGGTTTCTTTTTATCTCTTTTGTTGTTGTTGTTGTTAGATGCCATCAAGTCAGTTCTGACTCATAGTAACCCTATGTAAAACAGAACAAAACACTGCCCAGTCCTGTGGCATCCTCACAATTCTTGTTATGCTGGAGCCTGTTGTTGCAGCCACTGCAACAATGGGCTCAAGGTCCTCTTTTTGTTCTTACATTGTTTTCCTCATTTCTTTTAGATCTTTATGTTTTCCCTTAATTCTTTAATTATGTTTAATGTTGCTGCATTGTATTCTTTCACTTTTTTCATCTTCCCTAGATGCACTTTCACTCTACCATGATCATTTGAATGGGCCATTGTTTCTCCTTTCTTTGAGTGTCGTGATTTTTTTGTTGGACAAGGGTGTTAACTTTTTCAGTTCTCCTCAGTATTTGGTGTTTTGCCTTGCACTACTTTCTGCAGAAAACTCTTAGCCTTTGGACTTTGCTTACCATTTCTTCTGTTGTAGCTCCTTTTCTCTCCCTGGTTTAATTAGGATTCAAAAGTTCCAGATCTTGGTTTTCAACTTTCAGTGTCTCCCAAACACATCAGAGAGCATGCTGCAGTCAAGCTATCCACCAGTGGGCACCACCACTCAGGCGAGATACAGCACACTAATAAGTTTGTCCACCAGGAGGTGCAGTCCTCTCTCTCTGGTTATTTTTCCCTTTCCTTCTGTTTCTATAACCAATTTTCAGTTGGAAAACCTATACCTAGGGAGTCCCCTTTGGGACTATGTGTTGCCCTCCAGTTTTGCCCAAGGCTTCCTTCTCTGTTCTGTGGGGTCCACTTATATCTGAGCTGGCATTCAGGGCAACACAAGCCAGCTTTATTCATTTTCATGAGAAGGAAGGGCTGGTACTCCCCAGAAGGACCTCCAAGAAACCTGTCTTGTTGGTTTCAAAGCCCCAGTAGCCCTGTGGTACTTGGAGGAGCAGTCTTCACTTAGGTGACCTTCCTCCTGGGTCCACTGTAGGGAAACATCTGTAGGAGTTTATATCAGTCCAGCAGCTGACAGTGGGGGAGGAATTGTCACATTCTGAACAGACCCCCAGGAAGGTCTGCCTTGTTGCTATCAGAGTCCCCCTGGTAGACTATTGTCTGTGAGTGCAGCCTCCACTCAAGAAGCCTGCTTCCTAGCACAGAGCAGCGTCTGTCAGCAGTCCTCAGCGCCAAATGGAAGTGGGGACAGACTAACCTGAATTGACACCTAGAGAGGTTTGTTTTGTTGGTTCTGGAGGCCCCAGCTATGGGGTGCACAGGGAGGCAGACAGAGTGTTGATTATGGGAGCAGACCACTGCAGGGGCCTTCTGTCAAGGGGCCTGGCAGCCATCCTCGACTGGGTAGGGGAGTAGCTTACATGCTCTGAATGGACCCCCAGGGAGCTCTGCCTTGTGATTTTAGAGCAGTAGCTTTGAGTCCTATCTCTGTACAACCACGGGTGTGGTGATTAGGCTCTTTTGCTGAAGCTGTTTCCCCAGTTCACAGCAGCTGGTGGCCCTTGTGGCTGAGGGGAGGAGGGAAAGGAACACCGGGAGAAGTAATTTTCCTGCTGTATGTGACTCCTTGTTGATTCACTGATTCTTGCCTGTCTGTAGTTTCCTGCTGCTTTCCTCTGCTCTCCAGTTCAGAGGCCCTTAAAGCCGAGCAGTGTTTCCTTGTTGTATTTCTCAGAATGATGGTCTCTGTATGCCATCCTCTTCCCAGAATCCCCAGAATCCCCAGGTTTTTTTTATTTGGTTGTTTTTTTTTTTTTTTTTCGGTGTCTACTTTTTTTTAATGCAAGTAATTAGAAAAAATTTTAAAAAAAAAGACAAAATCCACCCATCCCAAAGTAACCACCATTGCAGATATTTCTTTTCGAATACACATAGGAGGATGTATAGAAAGATTAAAAGGTAACATAGGTAAGTAGCAAAAAGTGTTTTAGAAAAATGAACTCATATTTCCCCATGCTATATCAAATATATGTACTATATTAAATGTAATTCTATGTCAATTAAAGAATAAGAAACTTAAATAAAATTAATGGATTTAGTGAAATTGAGGAGAGTATTTCTTTTATCCTAAGACATATATTAGATACAAAATACCACTGATTAGTTAAAGAAAACTTATGATTTAACAAGTTGGAGCACTGAGCTTCTTAGATTAAGTAGACACATGAGACTATGTTGGCATCTCCTGTTTGGAGGGGAGATGAAACGACAGAGGGAGTCAGAAGTTGGACGAATGGACATGAAAATAGAGAGTGCAGGGAAGGAGTGTGCTGTCTCATTGGGAGAGAGCAATTAGGAGTATAGAGCAAGGTGTATATAAATTTTTATATGAGAGACTGACTTGATTTGTAAACTTTCACTTAAAGCATAATAATAAAAAAAAAGAGTTGGAGCCATTACTTGCTACAAAAGATGAAGAAATTAACATATTTATGCTTTCTTCTATCCTTCTACCAATCTGATTTTCTAGTTATGTTATCATTTTTACTGTTGAAGTATATATTGTTTCTATATTATTTAATAACAACAATATCCTGTGTTTTTAAATTATACTTCTGATTTTAAATTTATTGAAGACTTCCAGTTTTTAGTTGGGATCCCTGTATTCCTGAGTTCTTTGCTTTGATTCACCACTTCATAGGCTAAATTTCATTGAAGCTGTTTTTGTTGTTGTGGTTGCTTGTTTTTTTTTGTTTTTTTTTTTTTTCTTCTTCTTAATCAGGTGGAGGAGTTATTCATTTTCTTTTAATAAGATTTTATGCTCTCTCTCCTCACTTAATCACTATCTTGTTGTGGGATATTTTGCATTACAACAACTTTGAAAAAATTCTCAGATGGCACCTCTGATGGTCTGAGCCCCACACAGGGCCACAGCCAGGCTAGGACACCCTCTGCGGGTCACCCCAAGTGATAGACTGGAGGCCCCAGCTACTACTGGGAGGATATACTGGCGACTCCCTGCCATGAGGGATGGCAGCTGACAGGGAGAGATACCTTCTCCCATTCCTCCACAACATTCTGGTCCAGCCATAGAGGGTAGAGGGTGACAGCGGGGCAACATGAGATTGTGGGTGGGTAGGGGGAGGCCGGGAGAAGGCCTGAAGGTGCCAGGGAGGTCAGTGAGGTGAGGGGGGAAGGAGGGAGAGGAAAGTGAGGCACATGGAGCTGTGAGAATGGGGTGGACAAAGGATGAGCGGGGTCCTCACCTAGGGTGGGAGGTGGCAGGGAGAGGATGAGCAAGGTTCTGGTTTAGAGTTGGCGGTGGAGGTGGTGGGCAGAGGGCAATGGGAAGCCCTGTGGGCTCTGGGGTGGTGGGGAAGGTGTGGTGAGGAAGGGGGGCCCAACACGCCACCTGAATCCCTAGATGCACCAGGGGCACCCAATGGGCGGTGAGTGACTGGGGGTAACATCAGCACTGAAGACAGGGTACAGCTCTCAACTCTCTCATAGCGCCGAATTTTACGTAATGACCTGATCTTTGGAACCTAACCATGTTGATAAGTATGGAATGGGTGTACTGTATTATTTAACTGTTTGCATGCTTGAGCTGTGTATGCATTGCTTTATATTTAAAGGACAACTTAAGTGGGCATAAATCCCTGGTTCATACTTTCTTACCCTCACAATTTGTACTCATTACTGTACAGTATTTTGGCATTCAGTGAACCTGTGTGGAAGTCCAATACTAAACTCATTTTCATCTCTTCTATGTAACTTGCTGGGGCCCTGGTGGTGCAGTAGTTAAAAGCTCAGCCGCTAAATAACCAAAAAGTTGGCAGTTCAAATCCACCAGCTGCTTTTTTGGAAACCTTACGGGGCAGTTCTACTCTGTTCCACAGAGTCGCTATGAGTCAGAATTGACTCAATGGCACTGGGTTTTTTTGTTGTTGTTGTTGTTTTTAAGTAACTTGTATGTATGAATTTTTATTGTCTTTAAAATTCATTAACTTTACCATGATATGGAATGCCCTTACTGACTGAGGATTTAAGGCTTTGTTTCAGAAATTTGTCTTTTTTCTATTATTATCATTATTCAGGAATAAGACTATATGTACATTAGATATTTTTGTCTTTCTTCCACATCTACCATCTTCCCATATTGCTATGTATTTAATTTAAATTTTGTGGAATTTTCTAAAGGCTAGTCTCTAGGTTCCTTGTTTATTTTTAGTAAGGTTTATTCCATTTGTTCTTCTTTCTGTTGTTTCTTTTAGAACTTTTTATCTATGCAAAACTTTTGTTTCTTTCTCATTTTTTTCCTGATGTTTATCACTGTCATTTCATCTGTTTTTCTTTGAATCTCTAACTTTGATTCCAATAGTTTTTTTTTTCCCTATATTGTATATTTTATGTTATAATTTTCTGATTTTATGGGTTATTTTTAACTGAATTCCTCCTATGTTTCTTTGGGTAATTTCTCATATGCTTCTTGGTTGTGTTGCTCTCCTCTTGATTGTGTTACTGTCTCTTCAGTTTCCTTTCTAATTATCATTCATTTTTGATGGCACCGATAAGGAGAGAACATGACAGGCTACAGTATCAAGTTTTTTTGTTGTTTTTTTTTTTTTAATCTTAATCCCTCTGTCCCCAGATCTCTTATTCCTATTTCCCAGGCCAGACATCCCCATCTGGTGTGCATGACTAAAAACAAAACCCCTTTAGGTCACAGACTGTCTACACTACAGACTGTATTTACTGTCTCTTCCTCCCCCTTACCTCTGGTATTCTCTGACTCTGCAACTTGGATCTAGACAAGAACTCTGTTACTCCAATGTGATTTATTCTTCAGCTACTTCTCCTGGTGGTGTCAAGGATTCAAACTTGGTCACATGACCTTCCATGACCATATAGTGCATCCCTCTGAGTCAGGGGTCTTTTAAGACCTTTCAAAACTCTTATCCTTGCTTATGGGGAACTATTATCAGAATCTGATAAATAGTAAGGCATTACAAAAAAAGCGTGCACACACACACGTACTAGGGCAAAAGATTACACATATCTCTTATAAGTGCTGTACTGCAAAAATGTTATACTTATAGCAATTAATATGTTCTCTCATGATTACATGTAGATAAATATGTCTCCTCTCCTATTAGTTAGAATTGTCTTTGGGCACAATAATAAAAAACAACAATATCTTTTTGTTTGTGTGTGTGTTTTATTCTTTTTTTATATAATTTTTATTGTGTTTTAAGTGAAAGTTTACAAATCAAGTCAGTCTCTCACACAAAAACCCATATACACCTTGCTACACACTCCCAATTACTCTCCCCCTAATGAGACAGCCCGCCGTCTCCCTCCACTCTCTCTTTTTGTGTCCATTTCACCAGCTTCTAACCCCCTCCACCCTCTCATCTCCCCTGTGGGCAGGAGATGCCAACATAGTCTCAAGTGTCCACCTGATCCAAGAAGCTCACTCCTCACCAGCATCCCTCTCCAACCCATTGTCCAGTCCAATCCATGTCTGACGAGTTGGCTTTGGGAATGGTTCCTGTACTGGTGCAACAGAAGGTCTGGGGGTCATGACCACTTGGGTCCTTCTAGTCTCAGTCAAACCATTAAGTCTGGTCTTAAAAAACAACAATATCTTAAAATAAAAAGGGCTTATTATTTATCTGACATAAAAAAAGTCTGGAGATAGTGGCAACAGTTGCTAGATTGCCAGCTTAATGATGTGAGGCAAATATTTCTCCAATTATTTTTGGCTTATCACCTCATAGTCCCAACATGTCTGTTGGCCTCTAGGCATTACATCTTGCTCAAGGCAAGAAGGCGAAGGAAACACTAGCCACAACTTTCCTCTTTTAATAGGAAAATAGAAGCATTCCCACTATGCCCATTCTCACTATTGCCTCCAGCAAATTTCTGCTCACACCTCAGTAGCTGCTAGGAATTTTTCAATGCTACATTTTTTCTATAGCAATGGGCAGGCAAGAGAGAAGTGAGTTAGGAACAGCTGATAATTCTGCCAACAAACAGACTTTGCCATACTCCAAATGCTAAGAATTCCTCAACAGAAAGGATAAGAGTTTATCCATCTTTGTATCCTCAGCACCTAGCAGGGTTTGACATATCTGGAGAAACTAAATATTATTGAATTATACCTCTACTTTATGGCTAACATTATCTATTACTTTCTGAACCTATAATTGACATAGCATTTTCAAAAAACATTTACCAGGATCTCAGACTACTATAGTAGGGAGTTTACAATGCAAATCCTTAACATCACGTATTATTAAATTAAAATTAAGACTCTATTCAGCAAAGATGCCAATCTAGCATTTAGTATGTCCAAAATTATATTAAAGGTGTAAAATCCATGCAATCGATAGCATAGGTATGGAGTGGCAAAGAGAATGCCAGATTACGTCCATGTTTTAATTGTGAAGTGTCCTTCTGTTTTATATTTCCTGTGTGATCTCTTACTCCTTACAGTACAGAGCTAGGCTATTCTGATTTTAATAATAAATTATTTAGCAAGTTAAATAAAGTGGAATATATTATTGCTAAAAAAAAAAAAAAAAAAAACCTTGCCGTCAAGTTGATTCCAGTTCATAACGACTCCATAGGCCAGAGTAGAACTGCTCCATAGAGTTTCCAAGGAGCAGCTGGTGGATTCAAACTGCCAACCTCTTGGTTAGTAGCCATAGCACTTAACCACTACACGACAGGGTTTCCCTACTGCTAATAAGAAGAGATAATTAAGCTGTAGAGTGGCTGCAGCAATGGGCTCAAACATACCAACGATTGTGAGGATGGCACAGAACCAGGGAGTGTTTCATTCTGTTGCACACAGGGTCATTATGACTTGGAACCAACTCGATGGCACAATAACCACCACCACAATTTGTAGATTGCAGTCAGGATGCCAGAAAGTGCTTTATGGCAGTGCTGCAGTGGACTTTCTCTTCAATATTTACAGAAACTTTTCATTCTATTTTATAATACATACATGTTGGTTCTAATATTAAGTAGTATACAGTATTTTTTCCTTAAATCTATTAACAGAATTAAAACTCAAAGATGATTCACCAAGTTCATCCTGAGTTTCTGAAAAAACAATAATGATGCCATGATAGCAATTACGTAAAGAACATCTATGTGCCAGGTACTTTTCTAAGCACTTCACATATATAAACTCATTTCATCCTTATAACAATTCATAATTATGATTGTCATTCACATTTACAGAAGAGGAAACTAAGGCCGAAAATGAGTAGGTTGCTCAAGGACCTGCAGGTAGCAAGTACAGAGCAGAGATTTGATCCCAGGCAGTCCAGCTCCTTAACCACTTGCTCCTGAAACCCACCTTGGATCCTCAGAAGTACTTATACCTATTTTTTAAAGAGCATATTATCTCCTTTATCATTTTAAATACTCTATTACATAGGCATTATTATATGTATTTTATGTAAAAGGACCCAACCCAGTAAACCCAGTGCCATCGAGTCAATTCAAAGGAAACAGGAGCTTAAAGGAATTACAGTAACTTGCTGAAAATCACAAGACCAATAAGTGCAATTTAATTACAAATCTCTGACTACAAGGTCTGCATTCCTACCCACTGTGTGGGGTATTGTGCTGCCTCTGATAAAAGGAGAAAACTCTCTGGCAAGTGATATACTTCCCATATCATCAAGTGTGAAGACGTCACAAAGTCACACAATTTCAGAGCTGAAAGGGATCATCTAGTCGAACCCACTTATTTTCCAAATGGGTAGCTGAAACCCACAGAAAGTATAAATACCATCACCTTACTGCCAGGTCTCCTACACCCTCACCTAGGGGTCAGTCCTCTCTAATGCATCTTCTCACCTTTTCTTTTATGTTGATTTTCCATTTTAAAAATTCTTTGATGTAGTATAAATTGTTATAGCTTGTAACTGGCAGGAAATTGTAAATAGTCACCTTTATCATTTTAGAATGATGAAAACCTTCAGTATTTCACAGCCTTTATTTTCTCCAAAGCTCTATTTCAAAAAGTAGTATCTCCTTTTGTCATCTTAGAAAATATAAAATCTATGTGCTAGAAGGGCACACAGTACATGTATCACACTTGTCTCCAGGAACGCTAAAAAAAAAATAGCAAGTAAAAAATCATGACAACTTAAACCCAGCATTCCTGAAGAGCCCTGTCCATCTTGGATTCACTTTTATTGATCATCTTCTTACTTGGACAAATGGTATCACTTAGGTCTTTGAGTTATTTCCACCTTCACATTGGTTTTGGATGTACTGCTCTATAAAACAATCAAGGTTTCTGGTTGTCCTAGATTTGAAAGTGTTTGTTAAACTTTATTCAAAGTGATCCCAGAAACTATAACTAAAATTTACTATATTTTTCAGATGGAAAAATGTTATAACTCCATGAATATTAATCATTTACTAATTAGCAACAAAGACATGGCATTTTCAATCTTACTTGTTTCAGGGTAAAGATAACCAACAATTTTTATTTTCCAGGGAAGGAATCTTACGGGCTTGTATGCACTGCACTGGCCATTACATAATACTCAATTAGTACTGTTACTGAATATTATTATTTTACAACAACTCAAAATAGGTAGACAGAGCACAGTTCTCTCATTTTCTAGATGAGGAATTTCAGAGGGGTTCAGTGAAAAGACCAAAGTCAAAATGCTAATTGGTGGCCAAGCCAGACTCAAATTCAAAACTGTCACCTGCTGCCAGTGTCCTTAATAACTATAGTTGTTGCTTCTCTTGTTTAATAAATTTTCCTACCATTCAAAAATAAAGTTGTTTAGGTAACATTTGCTCAGTTTATTTCAAAAAGTATTTTTAAAGTAATCTGTACAGATATGTTATCCTTTCTAGAATTTATTAAAATTCAGAAATTTTATAATACCTTTAAACACTCACCATTGCCATCCCCAATATGTAACAGAGAGAATTTAAAGAGACAGAATCCTCAGACCAGAACCACCTCAAAGCCCATCCATCTTCTGTGTAAGAGATCACATTAATGCACTTGTCCTGAATGGCACCACGGCCTCAGGGAACAAAGTACTGTATATCATTCCTATAGCCCCAGTCACACTAGTTGATGGTCATGTGTAAAGATTAATTCCCCTTTTTAATCCAAGAGTTTACAAGTATTAACACCATATAACCCACTGCCGTTGAGTCGATTCTGAATCATAGCGGCCCTATAGGATAGAGTAGAACTGCCCCATAGGATTTCCAAGGAGCGGCTGGTGGACTTGAACTGTCAACGTTTTGGTTAGCAGCCAAGCTGTTAATCACTGTGCCACCAAGGCTCCATTAACACCATGTAACTAACTATAATTTTGAGAAAGGTTTTATGGTCACAGGCAGGTAAAGGACAAAAAAAAAAAAAAGGACCTCACTAGGTACAGATACAAAAAAAAAGATACAATGCAGAAAATGGTTTTCCTTTAGTTGACAGTGACTCCATAATAATATCCTGAAACAGTTGTTTCCAAATATGCATTGCTGGTTTGCATGGATTCTAAGGTCAATACTTGTAAATGCAGGAGGGAGACAGGCTCACTTTCACAAGGGTGTGCAGTGGACCTCTGGGGGTCTAAGTGTGTGATTATGGTTGTAGAAAGGTATCCAAGAGCTACAGGATCTAAGAACCTGCTAAACGAGGCTTCCCCAGGGATGTTGCTTTGTTACTCTCCAGCAGCTCTGTCCTTAAAAACAAGTTATTATGATTAGAGAAGAAGGGAAAGTGCAGAAATGATTCTTTTCCACCCGAAAGTAAACAATCAAGATGATCAGTCTGTATTTTGGTTCAGTGTAGAGGTCAATCACCATCAGGGACCACACATTTCTCTAGGAAGAGGGTTTGGTTTCCTAACAGTCTGTACCATCATGCTTCAGTGCTTCATAGACGTGCTAGTAATTTCCTTAAAGTTATAACCACACAGGGCTTACATACATCCTTCATAAAGCTGGCGCAAGAGTGGTAACAGGTTTACACAAAAATTGTAATTTATGTCATGCTGTTTTGTTGAAGTGAAGGTTAGCTTCTGTTTATAGCTTTAATAAGCTACTGCGTGCTTCCTAACTGTGTAACCTGTGGGGTTATGGGATATGTAAATTGAGAAATACCTTTATCTGGGAACCCCAGGTGGTGCCTGCTTGTAATAAAGGCTTTCTTGAAATATATTCTTCTAGAGAAAATTGGTTTTTAGATTAAAATATTAAGCAAAATTTACTGTTTCTATAATTTTTTTTATTTTATGCTTTAATTCTAAAATTTATAATATATTTACCAGAGATTTATTATAATAGCTAAGAGAAGAAATTCTAAACAGATTGTGGTAATGCTGTAATTTTTTAAAATAATAAATTTATTGTTTTATTGATATGATATATGTCCATATAAAAACCTCAAGGAATTGAAAAAAGTTCCAAGAAAGTTTCATTTGAAGTAATCCAAACTCCATTTATCAAAAAGAAATAACAATCTCCAAAACCAAGTAAAAACATCATCCCAGACATATCTAAATGTCTATGAAAATAGTAAGATGGATCAGTGAGATGTACACATACATAAAACGCAAATTTAGGAAAACTGGAATCATTATATATGCTATTTTAATTTTAATGTATCTCATTCCCCTTCAACTAAAGAGAATATTGAACTAAAAACTAATAGAATGATGAAAACTCAGAAAAATGTTCTTAAACACACAAAATGATGTTTTCTGAAAGTGCAAACCAAGTTGAGAAAAGAATTGAAAAACTTTAGTAGGTTGGATTCTTTTTAATTATCCATATTTCAACATACAAACCAAAAAAAACCCACTGCCGTCGAGTCGATTCCGACTCATAGTGACCCCATAGGACAGAGAAGAACTGCACCATAGAGTTGCCAAGGAGCACCTGGTGGATTTGAACTGCTGACCTTCTGGTTAGTAGCCATTGCACTTAAGCATTACACCAGCAGAGTTCCCATATCTCAACACAGTAGCTACTAAATCCATGCCATGAATATGCAGAAAGTAGCCTTCTGATGCATCTTCCCTTCCCTGGCCCCTAATCGTTGTTATTAATATGTTTACATTATCTCAGTTTATAACATTTATATTTTATGTATATAATTCCCAAAGTTGTTCTATTTTATCCATAATTAGATTTCTTGCTCATCACCTATCTTATTATCAGTGTTTCTCTACTTTTGAGCTATTGATTCATCTTTTGGCTATGTGTGTGTGTGTTTAAAGAAAAGCTTCAGCAGTCTTTCTGTATCTCCAGGCCCTTACCTACTGGAGAGTATCTCTCAGTTGACATAATATTTGACTGAAAAGAACACTTGGGTCACACTTTTCTTCCTTCAGAACTTCAAAGAAATTGCTTCCCTAGCTTCTGACGTTAACTTTTGTTATATGAAAATTGAAGGCCAATTAATTTCCCTCTCACATGTAGCTTCCTTTTTTTTTTTTTCCATTAAATGCTGATATGGTTGATTCTTCTTTCTTGAAGTTCAGAAAATAGTACTAAAATACCTCATGGTATTCACTGTCTTATATAAAATTTTCCTAGAGCATAGTATGACCTGTCAATTTGAGAATTCAAATTTTTGTTTATTACGATTTCGTTCATATACTCTTTATATTTTTTATAGATTCTTTTTTTCTGTTCTCTTGTTCAGAAAATTATGTAAGTATTGGTTCTCCTTTCACTATCTTCCATCTTTATACTTTTATATTGTTCGTACACATTTTGTCAGATTTTTTCAAACCTAGCATCTATGCCTTTTTGTTTTCAGTCAAGTTTATTCCATTCATGTTGCTTCTAGTGTGTGTTTTATTTCTGTCATTTTTTTAGTTTCCATTATCACTTTTTTTCCTGAACTCCCGTTAGCACTATTTTCATCTCCTTTTGTTTATGTTTTCTTCTTGGAACTCTTATCTGAATTTTCTTTTTTATAACACACAAATCTTTTGTGATAGATTCTTTACACAGCTTCTTTTCATTTGCTTCTTTTCCTCTCCTTATAGGAAAGAGAAAACGGCAGCTTTTATGCATGATTTCACTCGCCTCATCCCAGCCCCTTTCTGATCACTAATCATCTTTGAATGAGCCTGGCAACGAAACAAGTAATACAATGAAGGGGCAGACGGATGGGGTGGCTGGAAGTGAGATGGGGAAGGTGACAGCCACTGTTTCAACCTACTGACTTAAATACCTTCTCACCAAATATTTTGTTTCCCTAACATTGATGGTACTTCTCCCCTCAGGCTCTCCCCACCCCCACCACTACCATTTAAGGAGTCTGCATGGAGTAGATCAGATTCTCTCTATAGCAATATGCCACCTACTTCCTCCTATCTCCTCTGACAGGCTGGCTAGAATCAGAAGCCACATTACAGAGAATAGATAAGGAGGATGACATAACGCCCTCTGAGACTTCCCTCCTCTACCATTTTAGAGTATCAGGCAGGGCTTCTATGGGGGCATTATGTTTTTATAGCCCGTCTTCTCAGAAACCAAGTTCACTTTAATCAGACTCTCAAATATGCTTTCAGGGGAATGGGATATATCGTTGGGTCTCAGGCAGCAAGTCATCTCTCGATAAGAGTGATTTCTAGTCTATAAGCTTCACAATTTGTATCATTGATGCTGTGGCAGTTTCCTTGCTTCCTCAGAGTTGGCATTTTTTCTTTTTCTTTTTTTCTCTTTGCCCTCTTTGTTATTTTTAGTGGCCTTTGAAGGAGTCAGGAGAACAAAAATGCCTCTCACACCAATATATAAAACTAGAAGTATATGAATATTTTATACATCATCATTTTACCAGATGTTGGGTTACATATAGGAAATCTGTAGTCTGTTTATATAAAAACATATATCTGAGTGCCTTCTCTATACTAGAAGGACCTAGACACTTGGCTAGGTGCAGATGTTAGTACAAAAATTAATGAACCAAGGTCTGGAATCCCATGGAGTTTACAGATTTATAACTAATCACTGTATGATATGATAGGTGTTATAACTGTAGAATGAAAAACATATTATGAAAACAGTCAATTTAATACTTCAGGTCTACTGAAGTATTAGTTTTCAGGTCCACTTATCTAATATTCAGTTTAAGATGAAGAAATTAGGGATGAAAGAGGTTAAGTTAGTGGTGAAGGACACAGAGATAGACTGTTTTTGGCTGCAGTCTAGGATGCTTTTCCACTACATCACACTGACCTGGAAGAAGAACTGAGTCAATAACATAAAGTATAAAGAAATCCACTTTGTGAGACATAATTAGTTCTCCATGGAATCTAAAATCTGTCTTCTATGGGCCACACTGGGATCCATGATCTGATCTCTGTGGACCATAGAGTGTCCCTGGTCTTTTCTCTGTAGATGACACTGTGATCCTTGATCCATGCTCTATGGTCTGTACTATGATTCCTGATCAGACATCTAGAGACCACACTGTGATCCATGATCTCTTATCCACGGAATACACTATGATTCATGATCCATCCTCTGTGGAATACACCGCAATTCACCTTCCTGGACCATGGAAGCTCACATGGCTCTCTCTACCCAGGACTCCAACCATAGTTTTCATGTTTGGGTATGTAGTTATTTGGAAATATTTCCTTCTTTCAAGACAGTTGGTAAGGTAATCAAAAAGTTGGCTAAATTGGATATAAAAAAGTTGTATGTGTGTACTTACTTTAAACATATGTTTTCTAACTTAAAATATATAAATACTCATTCACTTGCCAACTGTTTGATGTAGGGACAAAGTTTTTCTTTCAGTAAGGGTTTGTTCACTGGAAATAAGCTTTTTTTTTTTTTTTCAATTTCTACTTTCATTTATTTTTAAGTAGAATGAAAGAATAAAGGTACTTTAGGGGAATCCCAACTAAAGTAAATTTCTATATATTTACAATATACCTTTACTCACCCACTACAGATTTGTCAGTTGTCCTAGTTATCTACCGCTGCTGTAACAGAAATACCATAAATGGATGGCTTTAACAAAGAGAAATTTATTCTCTCACAGTCTAGGACGCTGGAAGTCCAAATTCAGGCTGCCAGCACCAGGGGAAGGCTTTCTCTCTCTGTTGACTCTGGGGGAAGGTTCTTGTCATCAATCTTCCCTTGGGCTGGGTCCTTATTGCTGCAGAAACACCCACCCCCTAACACCCCCCCCACCCCCGGCCCTGTCCAAATGATGTTCACTCCTGGCTCTTCTTGCTTGGTGGTAATGAGGCCCCCTTGTCTCTCTGCTTGCTTCTCTCTTTTATATCTCAAGAGAGATTGACTCAAGATAAAACTTAATCTTATAGATTGAGTGCTGACTCATTAACATAACTGCTGCTAATCTCACCTCGTTAATATCCTTAAAAAAAAAAAAATTGCTGTGGAGTGGATCCTGACTCATAGTGACCCTATAGGACACAGTGGAACTGCCCCATAGGGCCTCCAAGGAATGGCTAGTGGATTCAAACTGCTGACCTTTTGGTTAACAGCCAAACTCTTAACTGCTACACCACTAGGGCTCCCATTAACATCACAGAGGTAGGATTTACAATGCATAGGAAAATCATATCAGATAACAAAATGGTATATAATCACACAACACTGGGAATCACAGCCTAGCCAAGTTGACACACATTTTTAGGGGACAAAACTTAATCCATAACAGCAGGGCTCTTTTTTTTTTTTTTCTTGAATCCTCTTAATTCTTTGCAAAGTATTTAGTTTAGAACAAAGAGAAAAAAAATCTCATTTGTGTTTTGCATTCCTATTTTATTTTTTTACATGATAGTCAATTAAATTACATAATAACAAGTACAACTGCATAAATGTGTTCAGGAATAAATACAACTAACTTTTGAGCAAGCTTTCACTTTAACTGGTTAAAGCAGGAATAAACAGGCCCTTGCATAGTGATTAAGCCAATAGGGTCTGGAGCCAGACTGCCTGGGTGTGAGGATCCCAATCTACCAATTATTAGTTCTGTTAACCACGGACAAGTCACTTAACCTTTCTGTGCTTCAGTTTCCTCATCTGTAAAATAGGAATAACAGTATCTACACTATGGGCTTGTTGTGAAGATTAAAGGAGTTAATATATGCAAAATACTTAGAACAGTGCCCGGCAGGTATTAACTGCTTTATATAAACATTATCTGTTATTACTACCCAGGGTATTCAGTGTGCAATGGATGTTAGTCAATGTATTTTGCAGAGAGAATGGAAACCATTAGCTAATTAATCTGGCAAATGGGTTAAATGGAGGCCAGTTAAGAAGAACTCTTATTTTCAGTGTTTTTTAACTAGTGACCTTTACTAGAACCTAAATATCCTGAGCTCAGGAATTAGATCTGTTCCATTCACTGCTGCATATTTAACAAACACAATGCCTCACTCAGTAAATATTTTCTGAGAAATGAATGAACAGTGTTTAAAGCTAGAGTTCAAATATGGTAGGATAGAAATGTCTCTACCCAATATTCTGATACTAATGCTACCTTATAAATATGGGACGCTTTACATTTTAAAAGGATTTATGTCTCTTTTCTAATTTGACTCTTACAAGACATTGATGGAGCTGGCTGAAGGTCGGGACTTCTCATTTCAAACCTATTCCTCTTCCAACCCCATCCGTCTGACATCATTCTCAGAGTTCAGATAGTTCTAAATCTCAGCTGATCATGAGTTAGGAGCCCTGTTGGCACAGTGGTTAAGAGCTATGGTTGCTAACCAAAAGGTCAGTAGTTCGAATCCACCAGGTGCTCCTTGGAAACTATATGGGGCAGCTCTACTCTGTTCTATAGGGTCACTAGGAGTCTCAATCGACTCCATGGCATTTTTTTTTTTTAAACATGAGTCAGAATCAACTTGGTGGCAACAGGTTTGGTTTTTGGTTTGGAATCCTTTACCTACTCCATGAATACCGCCTCCCCTATTTGTCCCATTTGACTTTTGATGTTCCTTATTTACTTTAAGTTCAAATTCGAAACATCTGTTTACAAAGATATAAGTTACTCTTATATTCATGCTTAATTTTCTGTATTGCTTTAACAATATCATAAAAACAGCCATGAATAAGATTAAATGTTTTTGTGAAACAGAACATCACTGGTTTAATTTGTTTTGAATGCTTCACGTTTGAATCATTTAACAAAATAATTGTTACTGCTACTAGTACTGCTTTACTTTACTCTTTCAAGAAGCACAGAACTTTAGCCTGTATCAAGGTCACCTTCTCTTGCAACTCAGTCCCAAATTACCTGACAATAAAAAACATGCTGTCAAAAGAAGTAAATGGACAGATTTATAGCATTTTATATAATAGTAGCTTAATGGAATTAAATGGCTGGGCCACCTCTAGTCTAGACCAAAGGTTTAAAACACCATCCTAGCAAATGAAATGGAAAACTTAAAAGGTGATCTCTCTCTCTCCTTCTCTCTTTCTCTGCATGTGTGTGTGTGTGTGTGTCTTAAAGTATATAGCCTTTTGTTTAAATGTATTAAGAGGACAAGGGCTTCTTTATACATATAACCATTCTTAAATAATGTGTCCCTCAGTTTTCTTCTTCCTTTTTATTACCTTAAAGGGTTCTCTCATGCATGAATGGCTTCTACAAGAATTGGGACATTGTAACTATCTTACAATTTTGAGGTTATGTAGGGTTCACCTCTGTTCATTTATAGGGCTTAAGAATTTTCTACCTTCCACAAGTTCCAAAACAACTATAAATTAATTGAATTTGGACAATTCAATAAATATTTACTGAATTTTGTTATGTTTTATCCACTATTTTGGGCACAGTGGAGAATTAAAGATGGCATGTGGACAGCCTCTAACTTAATGAATTTATAATGGAATGGAAGTTCAAATTTGGACACCAATAATTATTTTACAAGGAGAATTGGTAAGTGCAAAAATTGAGGTTGAAATAAAATATCATAGAAACACAGACTGAACAGATTAGTTCTTATGAGAACGTTCAGGTAAGCTTCAGGGACAAGGTATTATCTGATGGTTTCTTGATTAGTAGGATTTGAAGAGAGGGGCTTTCAATGGAGAGATGAGACTTACTGATGACATAGAACAGGAAAATAAAGGCCCTAAGGACTAAGGGTATCCCAGTGTGGCTGACTGACACTTGCAATACCTGGAGAGTAATGGAAAAAAAGCTAGGAACCAAAAAAAAACACTGCCGTCAAGTCGATTCTGACTCATAGCGACCCTAGAGGACAGAGTAGAACGAAAAAGCTAGGAGGCAGGTTAAATCTTGAGTATGGAAAAGCCTGAGTACCAACTGAAGGAGTTTAGCCTTTATAGCCAACAAAGAAGCATTAAAACTTGGGCTGGTTTTGTTTTTACAAAAGCGTATAGGTTCTATCACTACTGCTCTGGTAGAAGCAAGTAAGATGTAGGTGAAGAGGAAGGCCAGTTAGCCTCTTCAGATAATCTATATCACTGGGCTTATCCAGATAATCTCAAGATCGTTATCTTAATCACATCTGCAAAATCCTTTTTGCCATATATTCACAGGTACTGGGTTTAGAACATGGACATCTTTGGGGGTACATTATTCAGCCTATCACAAGATCATATTAAAATATCCTTCAAAGTGATTATGTGTATGAGTTACTATAATAAAATAATTTTCCTAATTTTTAAAGAAACATGGCAAAAAAAAAACATACATCCAAATGTACTGTAGCCAGGAGAGGAAGCACCTTGTAAAAACAGTGTTAGTTTGCTGATCTTTCCATTTCTCTAATATTGATAAAGCACTTACTTAAAAGGCCTTCAGAGTTTATTGTATGTCCTTTTCAATGTTGACAATGCTGCTTTTAATTTTTGGACTTACTCAAAAGTTATTCAGATTCACCAGAACTAGATGGTGCCGGGCTACAACGAATGACTGCCCTGACAGGGAACACAACAGAGAAGCCCTGACGGAGCAGGAGAGCAGTGGGATGTAGACCTCAAATTCTCCTAAAAAAGACCAGGCTTAATGGTCTGATTGAGACTAGAAGGACTCCAGATGTCATGGTCCCCAGACCCTCTGTTAGCCCAAGACTGGAACCATTCCCAAAGCCAACTCTTCAGAAAGGGATTAGACTGGACTATAAGACAGGAAATGATGCTGGTGAGGAGTGAGCTTCTTGGCTCAAGTAGACACATGAGACTAAGTGGACAGTTCCTATCTGGAAGGGAGATGAGAAGGCAGACGTGGACAGAAGCTGGCTGAATGGACCCGGGAAATATAGGGTGGAGAGAAGGAGTGTGCTGTCTCATTAGGGGGAGAGTAACTAGGAGTACATAGCAAAAAAAAAAAAGGTGTATGTAAATTTTTGTATGAGAGACTGACTTGATTTGTAAACCTTCACTTAAAGCACAACAAAAAGGAAAGAAAAAAAGGTATACAGGATAAAAAATAGATTAACTGTAGAAAAAAAAAGTAATTCAGATTCAAAACTGATGAACAAAAAGAGGTATTTTGCTTAGGTAACTGAACTTACTTTGTGAAACACAAGAGTAAAATCCTAAGACATATTTTTGAGTATTGCCCATCAACTGGGCCTGAAGGTTGTTACCAAAGGGGAGTTTCAACTATGTCCTGAGTGATGGTAGAATCATAAGAATAAGTATCTAGCAGTTTATGATGACAAATTTTAGACAATACTCATTTGGCTAACCATATACTGTATATTTGTTTTAGCATGTTTGATTAGTTTATAAGCATATCTTGTAAGCAAACACTAAAAAATATCCACCCCAAAACAAAAGTTTTCTAAAGGCTCCATATCGGATGTTTTCATCTCTCCATATCTAATTGTACTCAAATACTTATTCTCTCATAAGTGCCATGCTTATGAAAATAAGATCATAGAGTACTGATCTTGCAAAAATTACATCCTTCTTATATAATAAAATATATAAGTTATGCAAGAAGGGTGAGAAGGTAGTTTGCATTTTGCCATTTGTAAAGATACTGAGAAAAGCTCAGTTTCTGATTTTTTCTTTTTACTCCTGTGGGAAGAATATTTACTGAATCTATCCTGCAGGTTAAAGTATTCACTAAAATACAGTATCATATTAAAAAAAAAAAAATTGTTCTTAGTTGTAGTTTGAAAGCCCAGAGAAGTAATAATGCCTGTTAAGAGGTTATCTTAATTTTACTCAAATACAACAACAATCTGGCAATCTATATTCAAGACGGGTTTTATGAGGATGAATATTTTTGAAACATTTCATAAATATAATAATAACGTACTATTTACACCAAAACATTAAAAAATAAGGAGCCAGTGTGTCATGGATTGAACTGTGTCCCCCAAAAATGTGTCAACTTGCTTAGGCCATGATTCCCAGTATTGTCTGGTTGTCCTCCATTTTGTGATTGTAATTTATGTTAAAGGGGATTAGGGTGGGATTGTAATACCCTTACTAAGGTCATATCCCTAATCCAATGTAAAGGGAGTTCCCCTGGGGTGTGGCCTGCACCACCTCTTTATCTCTCAAGGGATAAAAATGAAAGGGAAGTGAGCCTAGAGGGGGACCTCTTACCACCAAGAAAGCAGTGCTGGGAGCAAGCATTTCCTTTGGACCTGGGGTCCCTGTGCGGAGGAGCTCCTAGTCCAGGGGAAGATCGATGAGAAGGCCGACAGAGAGAGAAAGCCTTCCCCTAGAGTTGATGCCCTGAATTTGGACTTTTAGCCTACTTTACTGTGAATAAATAAATTTCTCTTTGTTAAAGCCATCCACTTGTGGTATTTCTGTTACAGCAGTACTAGATGACTAAGACACTGTTAAATGAGGAATACAGAGAATAAATAAAATTTTGCTAAAGCTAACCGAGAAGGAAGATATTCCAGAGGAAGTCACCATCACATAGCTCCTTAGGTACCAGTCAAATTAACTCACAAGAAAGAGCATGAATATTCATGCTGAAAGGAAAGGAGCTTATTTGGAAGGAAACCAATCTCTCTTTAAAGAATTTCTTTTCTTTGACTTTCAGAACTGGTAAAGAAACAGTATTTTAGTACCCATCATTAATTTTCATTTTAAATCTCATCTGTCTAGTCCTTAGCTGTTCTAAGAGCTGACTGATGTAAGAAGAGACCTGTGAAGCTTTTCTCATGTTTTGACTAAAAAATTCAAAAATCTAGACTCTATAAAGCTCATTTTCCTCATTTATGCCCTTAACTCTTGATAGCTTGTGATTTAAATCCTCAAGCACTTATTCTAACATATAATCCAAATGAAGTCTCTGTTTTCTCACCAAAAAAAAAAAAAAATCACATAAAAATTGAAACTCTTTAGAGCAGGACTCATGCCTTCTTTATTGTTCCATACAAGATGGAGTTAACTCTGGGTTTTTAGAAAATATTAATGATGATGAAACATCTCCATTTAACAAGTCACAAAAAATTTCAAAGGACTCAGCCAAATTGTAAACTTCCTGAGAGCATAGATTTTTGTCTTCCACTTCTTTTATGTCCCTTACAGAACCTCCAGAATTCTGCTGATAGAACAAATGCTTAATAAGGTGAAAAGAAAGGAAGGAGGAGACAGGTGAAGGAAGAAAAGGAAAGGAGGAGAGGAAAGGAAGGAAGAGGATAGGTAGAAGAGAGCTGAATGAGTCAACTAGATTTTTTTATTCCCCTTGTGGAATTCATCTGACATTCATCCAAAATTGGTATTCCTGACTTATTTTAATGGCTCACTTAGAAAATATCAAATACAGATATTTCTGTCAATGATAGCGACTTGCCTTTTGCTTTTCTAGGACATTCTCATATAACTGTTCAAAAGTACTTCTCTCTAAATTTGCCCAGGAAATTTAACATGTCCATTGAAGTATGGACAAAGCGTTCATTTCCTTCTTCCTTTCAAAAACGTTAAAATTCACACTGGTAGATATTTGCTTTTTTGCTTCTGAATAAGTTCTTAAACAAATGTCATAACGGTGATAATGATGATGACTATGTCACTTTATATTTGTTTAGTACTTGGGGGTTTGTGATTTATAAAGCCTCCACCTATATTTTCTCCCACGACCCTCATAACAAACCTATGAAGCAGGCAAGGCAGCTGGTACTAATCCTACTTCACAGATGAAAAACAGAGGTTCAGAAGTTATCCAAGGGTCTCATTGCTGGACTGTGGCATGACTAGGATTCTTTCTCTTCTGATCCTGAGACACTTTACTTTCCCCAGTGACAGGCTGTATGCTACCCTGTCTTGGACTTTATATGGAGTTCTATCTTTTCACTGGAGTTTCTTGTCCACTCTTACTTCCTCCATCCTTTTCACTTAAACATAATTGTACAGGAACAGAATTTAAATTTGGTCTCGGGAGCAACAATTTTATTGACCAAGTCGAAAGCTGGAGAATAGACACGGAGACTGTGTATCACCCACAGGCCAAACGGCTTTCCTACAGGTAATGTTTCTCAGTTTCTCAGTATTAGAAAAAAAAAAATTAGGATGTAGCACTTAGGAGTGGAAGGGATCGGGGGGTCAGGAAGTAAGGAATCTAGGCAAGAAGCTTATGAAATTATGGCCAGCCTTGGAGGATGGAATGTAGTTACATCAAATGATACAGGTAATAGCACATGATTTGCCAGCCCACGAAGCCAGTCAAAGATGATGCAACAGGCTGTTATTACTTTTTTTTTTTTTTTTTTAATGCTCTTGAAGTTTACTCGCCCCTAATACATAACAGGGAGCCCTGATGGTATAGTGGTTAAGAGCTTAGCTGTTAACCAAAAGGTCAGCAGTTCACATCCACCAGTTACTTCTTGGAAATCCTACCGGGCAGTTCTGCTCTGTACTACAGGGTCACTATGAGTCGGAACTGACTCAACAGCACCTAACAACAACAATAGGTAACAGTATTTTAAACAACAAAAAAAAAAAACCCATCGTGGTCGAGTCGATTTCAACTCATGTAACAGTATTTAGGATATTCAAAATCTAAAACAACTTAATCTTAGGTCTAAGATGAATGATAGCAGGCTAGTGAAGTAAATTTGATATTTTTGAAGTTTCCTCACAAATAATCTATCACATGTTAATTTGATTAGGAAGAAGGGAAATCCCTGGGTAGACTGTTAGCAGTTTAGTATAAAAATATCACACTTAATGAGTCACTTTCACATTTGGGCGCAAGCATAAGGCAAAACCCAACTTTCATTCTACCACATACTTAGAAATTAGGCAAACCCTGTCGAAAATCACAGTACTCCCTATCAAGTGTTCTCTCTGTTCCATTTATAAGGCAAGACTGGTTCAGGAGTACACATGGATGTGTGAGCACATTATGGAGAGTTTAAAGGGCATGCTTTGCTCATCACTGATCTCTTCTAACGCCCCCCAACCGTTCAGCTTGATCATGTTTTTTATGAGCTGAAGACTTCTATCCAGGCCATTACTCCATAAGCTAAATGTTAGCAGCTATTAGAAAAGGTTCACTTATGCCCTAGACTATTCTTAAATAAAATCTGAAATTTTAGTGGAAATCGGAACCACGTTATCAAATCCATTTGGAGGTTGTCATACTTCGAAGTAAATAGGATCACAGATATTTTAGAGCTGGTTCACAGCAGGGTTTCCAATAAGTTGAAAGGCTTATAAAGCACGGTGAAAGCAAGCAGCATTTGTCCTGGTTGAAAGCCAGCTTAATAACTATCTTAGGTAAAGGGTGGTAGCCAGTGTATCTCTGTCTACTCTGAATAAAGCATGCAAGCACACACACACACACACCCAGTCACACACACTAGATTTCAACTACAGCACTAAAGATTCTGAATGGCATGAATGAGTTTTGACTGGATTATTTCACACTCGAGTAGGTTACTAAACAATAGTTTTGGATTGCTTTTTCTAGTTCGTGTTTAAAATACATTTTCATTTGTTTCAATTAAGTGTTTCTACTTAAGTATAAGTATAGATAAAGGGACTTGATATTCTTACAAATTCACTTTCAACTCTTGTTCTGTATCGAAAATCCATCTATATTTGAGCTCATAGGACAGATACTAACCTCATGTGGCTATTTAACTAAAAATTAAAATTTCAGTTCCTCGGTTGCCCTAGAAACCATGCTCAACAGCCACACATTGCTAGTGGGTACTGTATTGGATTAGTCAGATATAGAATAGCCCCATCGTTGCTGAAATTCTATTGGACTGACATATTCCAGGGGCCTCATAAATGCTTTGCTAGGATGTTTATGCCATATATTTCAAAAGTTCTGATGGAAAGCTATTTTAAAAAATAAAAACAATCTTGCAATATTCAAGTAAAAGGTATGTGTTAATCATCAGACAAATCTATTTTCAATGCTTAAATTACCAACGTGTAACCTTGTCCTGAAATATTAGTTTGATGGGCTGCAAGAGAAAGCACACATTCATGCATTGTATTTTTACAATTAACAGCTTTAGCTTTAAATCATTCTGCTACACATAATGTTACTCTGTGAAATAACGTTTAAGGTTAAGAAGCATTTGAAGTAGAACCTTAGTTGTACATATATTATCATTATCTCATAAACTTCTGAAGTACTTTTAAAATGCTCCTTAATTAAAAAAAATTTACGAAACATTTAAATAACTAAACTGATAAAAATTTAGGGTGTTTTTGAAATTAATCTTGAGATACAATACACATACAGAGTTAAGAAAATATACATATATAAATAAATCCCAAAGAGCCAAAAGTGAATAACTGAATAACTATTTTTTGTGAAGAATCTTTAAAAGATAATTATATTTGTCTCCATTATTATGTCTCCATAAAGATAAGGAGGTTGAGGCAGAAGAGAGAGATGACAATCAATTATATCAAGAAAATAAGTGATTCAGTTATGTCACACCTGGCCTCAGAGCCCACATTTCACACCATCTCCTCATAAAGAAGAGTTTTAAATGACATGACTTCTGAAGTGACCTTTAATTATGAAATTCTACGATCCCATGTATAAAAATAAAACCCTATGATTGTATAAAGTGGTATAAATCAATACATAACTTGTCTAAGTTCACTACTAATAAAATAAAACCATTAACCGGTTGCCGTCGAGTGGATTCTAACTCATAGCGACCCTATAGGACAGAGTAGAACTACCCCATAGAGTTTCCAAGGATTTGAACTGCCAGCCTTTTGGTTAGCACCTGTAGCATTTAACCACTACACCACCAGGGTTTCCATAGCAACATTCAAGTAAGGTAGGCATTCACGGATTCTTATTTTTTTCTAAAGTACAAGAAGAAAATGAAAATCAACAAGTCCGGTGGTTTATAGAAGATGACAACACCAGTACCAGAGCTAAGAATAGAATTCTTCACTCGTGGGTACATTATCCTTTCTGTTATATGTTTGCATTGATCGCAAATACATTGAATTAACTTCAAAACCCGAGCTCTCTTTGAAGATTTTCAAGCAAATGTACCATTTTGCTGATCATTTAATAAGAAACTACTGCTACTTAAAATCACTAAAAGACTGCCAAGGTCTAGTTAGGATCTTTTGGAGGATAACAACATAACACAACATTTAGAGAAGTCAAGTTATTGGAACTTAAACGTTGGAGATTTGGGCTATTCAGGTCAACCTGATAACTAAACTTCCTGTAATAGAAAATTGAAATATACATTTTGAGAAGTCTAGAACCTTAGTTTCTACTAGAAGCTAGTGCAATTCCTGTGTTAAATTTTCCAGAAATTAGTACAGACTGATGTGTTCCTAGCGCCCTACTACATTGCCACAAGATCATAAAATCCTTGAAGCACGTAGAACAAATCTGAGGTCATTTTGAGCACTTCTCTTCCACCAGGCAGCAAAACATACAAAACAAATGTTTGCTTATACTAATTCCCATGTGACAATTGCATATTAATTATTCTTTTTTTACAAATAGTTATTATTTTAGCAATTACTTTTTAATTATGGACTTCTATGATTCCAAGTACTAATAAATCCCTGTTGTTTACGTAGGATGATATATCTCTATACATAACTTCTCTAAGTTTGTTTCTAAATTTTCTGGAAAAAAAATAGATAATACCTGCCTATCTATATAACAAAATAGATTCTAAGTGGATAAATTAGTAAGACAGGTATTTCCCATATACTAGCTCATGAAATCCTATTTCTTTGCAAGGTTTATCCCCATTTTACATATAAGAAAACTAAGAGAAAGTACATAACTTGCTTGGAGACACACAGCTAAAAAGTGGTATAGCCAAGATTTAAGCCCAATGACTCTGACTCCAGAGCTGGCTTTGTTACACACTGTGGTACACCACACCTCTCTTTCGTTTCACGGACAAAGGAGTGACCTATGCAGAAAAGTAACTGATGTACGGAAACTATTAAAATTCGAGTAAAAAAATTCATCTACTTTCCTTGATATCTCATTTCAGCATGAAATAAATTGTATTTGATGGATTGATTTCTGAAATATTAGTTGAGTCGAAAAAAATTAAAGGAAGGGAAAAGGAATACATGTATAATTTGTGAAGATTCTGTTATAGTTAACGAGAGCACATCATGAATGAGGTGAAAATAGTGTATACTAATTTATTATTTTTAATTGTACTTTAGATATAGGTTTGCAGAATAAACTAGTTTCTCATTAAACAGTTAGTACACATATTGTTTTATGACATTGGTTAACAACCCCATGACATGTCAACACTCCCCTTTTCGATCTTGGGTTCCCTACTCTCAGCTTTCCTGTTCCTTCCCGCCTTCTAGTCCTTGCCCCTGGGCTGGTGTGCCCCTTTAGTCTTGTTGTGTTTTTTGGGTCTGTCTAATCTTTGGCTGAAGGGTGAAGCTTGGGAGTGACTTCATTACCAAGCTAAAAGGGTGTCCAGGGGCCATACTCTTCGGGTTTCTCCAGTTTCTGCCAGGCTAGTTAGTCTGGTCTTTTTCGTGAGTTAGAATTTTGCTCTACTTTTTTCTTCAGCTCTGTCTGGGACCTTCTATTGTGATCCCTGTCAGAGCAATCAGTGGTGGTAGCCGGGTACCATCTAGCTATACTGGACTCAATCTGGTGGAGGCCATGGTAGATGTGGTCCATTAGTCCTTTGGACTAATCTTTCCCTTGTATGTTTAGTTTTCTTCATTCTTCCTTGTTCCCGAAGGGGTGAGACCAGTGGAATATCTTAGCTGCTCACAGGCTTTTAAGACCCCAGACGCTACCCACCAAAGTAGAACGTAGAACATTTTCTTTATAAACTATGTTATGCCAGTTAAGCTAGATGTTCCCTTAGACCATGGTCCCCACAGCCCTCAGCTCAGCAATTCAATCTCTCAGAAAGTTTGGATGTGTGTACGGAGCTTCCAGGACCTTGCGCTGTACAAGTTGTGCTGGTTTTCCCTATACTAATTTCTTTTTATTTGTGCCCAGAAAACTGCCAGGTATTAAGCATCAAATAGATGCTACTGATGTTTTCTTTATCTATTGTTATAATTTTACACATGAAAAGCCAAAAGTAGTTAGTAGAGCTTTGTTTAAATCACATGTCTCTCAGGTTTAAGGCTCCCAGTTCCATTGAACCATATCATATATAAAAGAAATCATAGAATAAAATTGCTTAGTTGTATAAAACCAACAAAGGTGATCTGTTTCATTTTCGATATCTTCCCAGTTCAGTTAGGTCACCTATTAGAGCACCCTGAATCCTGGCCTCATGTACTTGCACACAAGATTTTCAGCTGTATATTAGAACAACCAAGGCTCTAGCCCTACAGGCTGACACTTTCTGTTAAATTTTCAGCACACTGTGGAATTTTAAGTGATTCGGAACTGCTGGCTTTTGAAATCTCTTTGAACTAAAGCACCTTCATTTTTACCTGAATTATTTTACAGTATTCCCATCTATGCATAAAGCAACAAAGACAATAGCTGTTTTTTCCATGAGGCAGTTGAAAACCTACACTCTTAAAAGAAGTATGTTAACAAAAATTAATGGAAAGAAACCAACAAATTTTAATTTTAAACATTTTTTTCAAAGATGCTTTTCAAGTCCCCCTGACTTTTGAGCTGCTTTTCAAACCAGGTTCTGTTTGTATAGGGCCTTCCCTCTGAGGAGTTCAAAGTGTGGTATGTGAAGGTATATTCCAGTGTTCAAAAATATTTAGGTCTTAGCCACATTTCCACATGTGCAAGTCTTCCCTAGCTGTGGTTTGTAGCACAGTTATGCAATACAAATCTTAATGATGCCTTTCTCCTATCAATAGGTACTTGGGGGGGGGGGTTCCCAAATGGTTGTTATCATCTGTTTCTTGAACCCTGGTTAAAAAAAAAAAAAGTACCACAAAAACAAAACTGTACACTGCATCAGTACATTTTATAAATAAAAGTTCAGTGCTAATAGACATGGAAATCCTCGTGGCATCGAGGTTAAGAGCTATGGCTGTGAGCCAAAAGGTCAGCAGTTCGAATCCACCAGGCCCTCCTTGGCAACTCTATGAGGCAGTTCTACTCTGTCCTATACGGTCACTATGAGTCAGAATTGACTCAGTGGCAGTGGGTTTGGGTTTTTTTTGTTGTTGTTGTTAATGGACATAGTTCACTTCTACTACTCATAACACATAAAGTGCCTAATATGTGTCAGGCACTGTTATAAATGTACATACCAAACCCTTTGCCATTGAGTCGATTCCAACTCATAGCAACCTATAGGACGGAGTAGAACTGCCCCATAGAGTTTCCCAGGAGCAGCTGGTGCATTCAAACTGTTGACCTTTTGGTTAGCAGCTGACCGCTTAACCACTGGACCACCAGGGCTCCAACCACACATAGTAACTCATTTAATCTTCGTAACAACCCTATGAGGCAGTACTACTATTTCCTCATTTAAAAGATAAGGAAATTGAGTCAAAGAAAGAAAATGACTTGCCCAAGATCCTAAGTGGTAGCACTTTAACCACTGCAGCACTGGGGCTTTCTAAGTGATATAGCTGGGATTCGAACTCTAGTAGTCTGCTCCTAGAAGGTCTGCATTTAACTGTCACTGTATATAAAAAAAAAATACTGCTCCTTTAAAGAAAAAGTAACCTGACATGCTATCAGACCTCAGCCACATCAATGCTTTTAATTATCTAACTACTGCTAATGGATATAACCTTTATCCCTAAAGACAGCTCCAGGGTAACCAAGATTATTTTACTCACCCACACTGAAGTTTATTGTACGCAATCATTTGCCAAGCATTCACTTATTCACTCATTCAACAAGCACAAATGGAATGCCTATTGTGTGCCTTACATGTTCTATGCAATAGGGTTATATCTGATAAAAGATGGACGCTTGCCTCCAAGGACCTCTTATTCAGTATTTCCGTGTTGGCTGACGATCTCTCACGTATCTCTAGCTCCCTGTCCTTCTTTCATGCCTCTGCCCTCCCCTTCTGGTTCCAGCATGTAGGCACCATTTTAATCTCTCTTCTTGCACTTATATTTTCAAATTATCCTTTCAATTCCTCTAACACCATCAATACAAACTCAGATTATTGTAATAGCCACGGTCTTGGTCTCTCTCGTTGTTGTAAGTTGCCATTGAGTTGATTTTGACTCATGTTGACCCCTCATATGAAGACTAGAACTACTCCCTTGGGCTGTCAAGGCTGTAACCTTTCAGAAGCAGATCACCAAGCCTGTCTTCTGAGGCTCCTCTAGGTGGGTTTGAACTGCCAACCTTTCAGTAGTCAAGTGCTTAACTGTTTAAACAACCGAGAAGCTCCTTGATCTCCCTACCCACTTCTAAAGTACCTATCTGGCCACATTACCACCCTCCTGTTCAGACACCAAAAGTGACTCTGTAGTGTTTATATAAGGTTAAAGTTCTTTCATGTAGTATTAAATACGGTTTACAATCTGATTCCCAATCTACCCACTGACTTGCCTCCTTGCCATTTGCTTCCATTTACTTTAGTTTAATAAAACAGACCTATCTGCAGTTTCCTGCTCACTACTTGATCGTGTTGACATATCTCTTAGCTTACTGCCTGAAATATCCCCACACGTCTGTGCTTAGTAATCATGGAAGGCCCGGTTCAAACGTCAACTATTTCATGAAGCCCTCAGTGAGCCCACCAGTTAGTAGTGGGCTTTCTATCCTCTGCATGCTGATGGCTCCTTGTGTCCCTCATCTGCTCACTTGTATTATAGTTATCTGTGCACAGTCCCCCTTCCAGACTTCCATCTTACTGATAGCAGGAACAATTTCCTTACACATCTGCATATAGATGTGTATAGCATACTGCTCTTTCTATATGTCGTAGAAAGGAGCACTGGTGGCACAATGGTTAAGCACTCAGCTGTTAGCCCAAAGGTCAGCAGTTCAAACCCACCAGTGGCTCTGTGAAAAAAAAAGACCTCGAGATCTGCTCCTGTAAAGATTAAAAAAAAAAAAGATTACAGCCTAGGAAACCCTATGGAGCAGTTCTACCCTGTCCTAAAGGGTCGCCGTGAGTTGAGGTTCACTCGACGGCACACAACAACTACACATAGAGTAAATGCCCATTAAATATTGTCTGAATAAAACTATGACTGAAAAAAAAAATCTTCAGTCCATTTGCCGTTTTAAAATATCATTGTGGAGAATGGTCTAGAAGGAAGCAAAATGGATACTAAGGCATTTGCAATGACTTTATATCTATATGCTTCATTTAAGATTAGCTACTTGAAAGTCTTGTTGCTGTTGTATATTTTGGTGTTTTTCTTTCTTTTTTTTTTTTTTAATTTGGAATTTGGTGAGCCAGAAAGAAAGTAAAGAATATGGGGAAATGTCACTTGTTTTCTAATGTGAATCAGAACTAGTACATTCCAACTGGGAGTGCTTTTGACACTTAATTCTTAAATTCCTACCAGAAGCTTTGACAGGTGAAGCAGTTGTATAAGAAAAAAAAAAAAAAACCTAAGAGATATGCTACCAATTCACCTCTCTTAGTACTCAAAATTCAATCTTTCAATCAAATTAGGCTACATCCCTGAGCCCCATCAGCTGAATACATCACAGAAATGCTGTCACTGTACTGAGCTTTAATGGTATTTTAGCTTTTCTCAAAGTTTGCTTTAAAAAAATCCATAGCTTGATCACACATCTAGATTTTTACAAACAAGCTGTTTATTACGCTATTCCATGTTCCCTATTTAATCTCACTCATTTAAATACTTAAAATGTGGCTTTCATTTGCTCATTTCTGAAAACTAGAACTAGGTAACTTCTCTCGATTTTCTTTAACTAAAACAAATCTCAAAGAAAACTCTGATACAAAATTAGAGCAATTTTGTTAATAGTTATGGCTCCTGCGTTTGTTTGTTTAGTCATGACTTTATTTCTATCAGCCTTATTAGAGATATTCTTCTTTGTAAGCTCACATTACTTTTTTGGTTTTCTTGTTTTGTTTGGTTTTTTGAGAAGAGCATGTGATCTAAAAAATAAATATGGAGAATTTACTCGTTCATTTATTCACCAGGTATTTATTAACTGTTTTAGATCCTAGGGATACAACAGTAAACACAAACAGACAAAAGTCTCAACCCTCATGGCACTTATAATTCTAGCTGTGGAAGACACACATAAAACAAGATAAAAGCACAGTATATAGAATATTGGATGGCAACTTGTATTACGGAAAAATAATAATAAAGCACAAAAGGGCGAAACAAGGGGTTTCAATTTTAAATATCATGCAACTTTAAATGACATGTAAAGACCCAAAGGTGGAGATCGTTCAAGGCAGGGGGAACATCAGGTGCGAAGACCAAAAGGACATGGGTGTTCACAAGCCAGCAAGGAGACCAGCATGGCTTCAGTAGAGTGAAAGAGGAAGAGATTCCTAGGGATAGAGTCAGGGAGGTGGGCAGCTGTATGATGGCCTTGAAGGCTATTGTAAAGACTTCAAATTTGACTCATTAAACAAGTTTATAGAGATGTTACACACCTCAACTGATAGTAATTGGTGATTTTAATGGTGTTTACTTAGAAGTAATATATTTATCCATAATTGTTAGCCAAAAAAAAATTGTACTTTAGACATATGTGGTTGTCTAGATGGCACACTTTTTTCTACACTGACTCATTCATTTGCTCAGCAAAACTATGAGTACCTACTATGTGCCAAGTATGCAATGAAAGATATAAGAAAGGAAAAAGACATGTTCAATCACCTCAAATGTCTATGAGGTGACAGAAATGTATAATAATTAGGGATTAAAATATTTTTCTTTATCATTTAGGTAAAGGAAACCATACAAGACGGTTAGGCAGGGGATTTGTAATCATATTTGCATTTCAGATAGATTGATGAGAAGAGATCTGAATGACTGGATGCAGGGAAATTAATTAGAAAGCTGTGAAAAATTATGAAAACCTGAACTAAGATAAAAACAGAGGGTATGGAGCTAAGTAGCAAGTTACAGGCAATTTTTAGAATGGAGTATTGACAGGAATTTATGATTGAAATAGGTGTGGGTGGTGTGAGGGAGGAGGAATCAAGAATAGCTCTCAGCTTTTTAACTTGAACAACTGCATGAATGGTAGTTACAGTTAGTGAGTTCATTTTAGGACAACTTGAGACATATCGGTAAACCATGATCAGCTGGTAGTTGATCTCATAGAAATCATTAAGATAATCCAGAGAGAGACTAATAGATTAAAGAGAAAGACAAGGACAGAAAAAAACAAGATAGCCAACCTTTAAGTGATGGGTAGAGATGGAGATGAATAAAGAAAGAAAAAGAAATAGAATTAATAAAGTAGCTTACATGGAACGAAAAGAAGAGAGGTTCTGTTTTATTCTGTTGTAGCCTGTCCACTCAGCGACAAACTCAATATGATTTTTCAGTTAGTTCTAATAACACTGTTTATATGAAGTATTTCAGAGCAAAGGTAACCAGTTAGTCAATTTCTAAAGATCATGTGCCATTAAAATATAGATCCTCCTGAATTTAAAATGCATATTAAATACATATGTTTAATATATACTGGACATATTAAATATATATGATCTATATATATATTGTTGTTGCTAGGTGTTTTTAGTTCCAACTCATAGTGACCCTACCAGTTCTGCACCATTCTCACAATCATTGCTACGTCTGAGCCCATTGTTGCAGCCACTGGGTCAATTCATCTCATTGTTTTCCTCTTTTTTTTCGGACCCTCTACTTTACCAAGCATGATGACCGTCTCCAAGGACTAGTCCCTCCAGACAACATGTCCAAAGCATGTGAGACGAAGTCTCGCCATCCTCACTTCTCAGGAGTATTTGGGCTGTACTTCTTCAAAGACAGATTTGTTCGTTTTTCTGGAAATCCGTGGTATATTCAATATTCTTCACCAACACCATAATTCAAAATCATCAACTCTTCCTTATTCATTGTCCATGTTTCACATGCACATGAGGCAACTGAAAATACCATGCTTGGGGTCAGGTGCACCTTAGTCCTCAAAGTGACATCTTTGCTTTTTAACACTTCAAAGAAGTCTTTTGCAGCAGACTTGCTCAATGCAATACATTGTTTGATTTCTTGACTCCTGCTTCCACGGCTGTCTATCGTGGATCCAAGAAAACGAAATCCTTGGCAACTTAAATATTTTCTCTGTTTATCATAATGTTGCTTATTGCCCCAGTTGTGAGGATTTTTGTTTTCATGAGGATTTTGTTTTCATAATCCATAATGAAGGCTGTAATTTTTGATCTTCATCAGTAAGTGCTTCAAACCTTCTTCATTTTTAGCAACCAAGGTTGTGTCATCTGCATATTGCAGACTGTCTTCTTTCAATCCTAATGCTGCATTCCTCATATAAACCAGCTTCTCAGATTGTTTGCTCAGCATACAGTACAGATTGAATAAATATGGTGAAAGGATACAACCCTGACACACACATGTCTTCATTTTGAATCATGTGGTATCCCCTTGTTCTGTTTGACCAACTTCCTCTTGGTCTATATACAGGTTCTGCAAGTGCACAATTAAGTGTTCTAGATTTTCTATTCTTCAGAATGTTATCTACAATTTATTATGGTTCACACAGTCAAATGCATTTGCATAATCAATAAAACACAGATAAACATCTTTCTGGCATTCTTTGCTTTCAGTCAAGATCCATCTGACATCAGCAGTGATACCCCTCATTCCATATCCTCTTCTGAATCTGGCTTGAATTTTTGGCAGTTCCTTGTCGATGTACCCCTGCAACCATTTTTTAATGATCTTCAGCAAAACTTGTTATATTAATGATATTGTTCGATGACTTCTGCATTCCAGTGGATCATCTTTCTCTGGAGTAGGCACATATGTGGATCTCTTCCAGTCAGTTGGCGAGGTAACTGTCTTCCAAATTTCTTGGCATAGATGAATGAATGCTTCCACCACTGAATTTGTTTGTTGAAACATCTCAATTGATATTCCATCAGTTACTGGAGCCTTGTTTTTTGCCATTGCCTTCAGTGTAGCTTGGACTTCTTCCTTCAGTATAAGCAGCTCTTGATCATATGCTACCTCCTGAAATGGTTAAACGTCAACCAATTCTTTTTGGTACAGTAACTCTTTGTATTCCATCCATCTTCTTTTGATGCTTCCTGCTTCATTCAATTTTTTTTTTGCCCACAGAATCCTTTCAACTCAAGGCTTGAATTTTTTCTTCAGTTCTTTCAGTTTGAGAAATTCTGAGCATGTTCTTCCCTTTTAGTTTTCTAACTCCAGGATTTTGCACGTGTCATAATACTTTGTCTTCTCAAGCTGCCCTTTGAAATCTTCTGTTCAACTCTTTTACTTCATCATTTCTTCTGTTCACTTTATATAAAACAAAAAAAAACTCATTGCCATCAAGTCAATTCTGAGTCATTGTGACAGGACAGAGTAGAACCACCCCCACAGGGTTTCCAAGGAGCATCTGGGGGATTTGAACTGCTGATCTTTTAGTTAACAGCTGTAGCACTTAACCACTGTGCCACTAGGGCCCCTCATTTTATATATGTAATATATATTAAATTTGTTGTTGCTGCTGATTAAACATCATAAAAATTCTCTTGAAATTGAAATACATTATAAAGTTATTTCTTTCAGTCTTTCATATACAATCATTTCAAACTGCTCTTTAAAATTTTAGTTTACCATAACAGTTACTATCATTTAATATGTCCTAGAGAGAAAAGTAGCAGTGCTGCAAAGAGATGAAAACATGTTACAAAAAGATGAAAACATGCGCCCAGGAATCAGAAAATCCCAGACTGCTGTGCAAGCTGTGAAAAGCACAACTCGTCTATGGAAATGAAGTTAATATACATTCTGATATTGTAGGGATTTAAATGGTTATAAAATTAATGGGGCCCAAAGCTCCGAAGAACACAGAAGTATGTATAAATAGCAAGTGCTATGTTTTACTTATAAGGCCTTTCACCCAAGTATTAGCCAACTTGGAGGTTCTTGTAAGATTTCCTTTTAAATTATTAAAATAAGAGAAACTTTGAAATGGGCTAAGTACGGGTGAAAACCTGTGTGCTGTCATTGGCATAATTAGAGTTTCATATATGAGATTTAAAAAAATTTCTCCTTGTATCCTCTGATAACTAGTTATTGAAAGCAAATACATAAAATGAAAACATCATTATGCCTCTATATACTATATGATACTACAATGATACATATAAATTTAACAGAAAAGAACAAGTTACTTATAAAAAGCCCAGATAATTTATAGCATGAATCCAAAGTAGTCTTTTGAGAAGACTCAAAACAGATATTAATTTTTCAGACGTACTCAAGAATTGGAATCCAAAGTGGAGAAAACTCTGGCTAGAAAGGAATTAAGAAGTTGCTGCATCATCAGCTATACTCTCTTTTATTTTTACAGAGTTTCTACCTGTCCTTTGTTCTACAGCAACATATGAACAAACGCCTCACAGTGAGGTTATTATGAAATCATAAGCTATACTATTACCATACTTAACATTATAACCAAAATGACAACTTTGCAAATTGTAACTAGAAGAAAATTACAGGTTATACCAAGTGTAGCAGATGTATAGAAGAGTGTAGCAGCTGTTACCAGTCCTGAATACTGTACTTTATGAAATGATATTCTCAGTTAACATAAATGCTAAAACAGATTATTCATTCTAAGAAGCTCTTTGGAGACAAACATTTTCATGTGCAGCAGACAGAGCCTAGTATTGGAAAAACTTCCACTAACAAGTGCATTGGAATGTTCAAAACTTCCACTAACAAGTGCATTGGAATGTATGACGCCACTTGATTAATCCAAGAACATAATTATGCATATATTAAAGTCTAAGCATAAATAATTATGCTTCTATTGATCTAAGAAGTGATGCATAATACTTATTAGGAAACTTTTTGATTCATAATATTTATTACATAAAAATAGTTACAACTACTTCAGCATCACAAAAGTATCCAAAAGTTAGACAAGAAAATTAGTAACAGGAAAAGAAAAAAATGAAATCTGAGATATGCTGGAAAACTGGTAGCCATGTAAAGGGTTGAGTAAGTTAAGATGAAGAATCTATCCCAAAAATGCATCTGCAGAATCCAAACAAATGAGTAGAAGTTAGTCTACTGCTTCAGAAATAACCACTTCTTTGTTTAAAAAATAATTATTGATTGTCTCTAATATGTAGTAATTTATCCAAGACCATAACAGATTAATCTGCATATGTAGTCTCAACCTGAATATTTATGGCCAAGAGCCTATTAAAACAGTCAATCCATCACCCTGTCATAAACTATACTATCTGCCTAGGGGCTTGTCAGTGCTTGGAGGTCATCACTTCTGCCCTCGGTGTACTGGACTTGCTGATGATCAGTGACACTCTGTGCCCGTTCATCATTATTTTAAGTAGTATAATGAGTTCATCAATGGCCAAAATGTGGGTGTTAAATGAGGGGGAATAAGCTCTAGGAGTGCCCTTTAATGTTCTAAGGCTGCAGGCACTCTCTGCGAATTTGACATTTTCTGGCTGTGCATCTGGTCCTAAGGATCCCAGATAAGACGCTTTAACGTATGAAAGTCCTCAGACATTTCCTCACAGATAAACAGCATGAAATTGTGTAACAGAACAAGGAGGACGTCATGATTAGTAACTGGGTAAGGATTGTGCTGGTTCCCCAGGTGATAATAAAAGCCGATAAACAAATGTCAAACATTTTGGATCCAAAACATTCTTCTTCTTATCGCAAATTAGATTTGGGGGTATCATAAAATAATGAATCAACATGCTACTTGTGCCCCTTTGTGACATCTGTTTCTTTCAACCCTTCTCCCAAGTCTTTATGATTCTTCTGAAGAAACCAGATAGATCAATATATTTTTAGATGGGCTGAAGAAATTATATGTTCATAAACTTTAAGGGTGATATTATTAAGATAATGACATTGATGGTGATGCAAATGAAGACCTCTTCAGTAGACGCAGTGATAAAAAGATTAACCGACATGGTAAGAGAAACACATACCAGAACATCAGTGTAAAAGCAGAATCCATGTGGCTTTATTTACTTCCCTGTGGTATTTTTTAAAATATACCACGTAATGCTAAATTATACACACATCGACTTAACCTAGTAAACATGCATTGAGCAACTATGCGGCACACCAAGTATACAGAGATGAGAAAGACCTATATTGAGCCTTAAAGGAGCTCAGAATTCTTCTAAAGAAACAATCAATAAAGTCACTAATGCCAAGACCATATAAACATGTATTACTCTTCTTTTAGGTTTAGAAATAGTGCATAGGAGAAATAGGCCTTTTCATCTATACAATGAAAACTCTTAGAATTATGTTGATACTAAGGATAAGTATTATTTGGGCCATGGAGATACTCAGGTGTTTTAGTTGGGTGAGCAGAAATAAATAGAAAATGACAGTACACAATTATACAAGCCTGACAGGTACACACTTTAGCCAAAAATGGTTCCTGAGCAAAGAGACAGTATAGAGTACTGTCTGTAGAGTAAATCCAACTTATTGGAAAAGATTTGCTGAGGTGTGATGAGGTGAAGCTTGAATGTGAACCTGCAGTGGCTTTACGGAGGGTTAAGATTTTCCAAGCTGCCCAAGAGGCCGTTGTGTTACCTGTATTGTTATTGTAAATAATTGAAGCTACTTTTTGTATAGCAGTATTATCTGAACATCCAATCATATTTACTGCATAACTATTTTGCATATATCATCAGAAATCATCTTTGAAAAGTAATCAGCAACAATTCTTATACCCCTAGAGCTTTATTCTAGTTCTTCTTCCTCTGATGACATATTTTCTGGACATAGTTTAGAAAACAAGTACAAGAACTTAATGACTCATAACAGCTATTGAAATTAAATTCCAGCAGTACTGCCATTTCAGATTCATATTTTTTGGCTATATAATACCTCTAAGCGTCTAAAATTTACATGTGTCAATTAATTCCATAAACATTTATTCAGTGCCTGCTACACTATATGCTAAGGCTTGATGACTCATTGATCAATAAGATAATACCCCTACCCTACAGGAGCTTTGAAACTAGAAAGGAGAGGGAGGCATCCAACGAAACACAGCAAAGTACTGTAGCTGGTATAGTGTATAGTGTGCAGGGTACCAGAGGAGTTAAGGGTGAATAATTATTTCTCTCCTGTGGGGTCAGGATCAGCTTCAAAGCAGAAAATGCTTGTGCTGGGGGATCAAAAAAGCTTGTGGGGGTGAAACAGCAAGATGCACTTGGGAAAATAACAGGACTTCAATAAGACGGAAGTTGATCTTAAGGTATAAGTGAAGGGAAAGAAGACAAAGTAAAAGATGGGACTAAGAGGAAGGAAAAGGCTTCATGTGCTAAATTAAGAATTTAGACTTTTTACACAAACCAAATAAAAAAACCAAACCCATTGCCATTGAGTCGATTCCAACTCATAGTGACCGTATACGACAGGGTAGAACTGCCCCATAGAGTTTACAAGGACCACCTGGTAGATTCAAACTGTCGACCTTTTTGGTTAGCAACTGTAGCTCTTAACCATTATGCCACCAGTGTTTCCACAGGAGGAAACGATTAAAGGGGAGCAAAAAAAAAAAAAAAGAATTAGGACAGAAACTCTAGTATATGCTTTAAATACTCACTAAAAAAGGACAAACCTAGAGACCAATTAGAGTCCTAATGCAATAGTGCAGGTGAGAAGCAATGAGGGCCTGGACTACACTGGGCAGCACTGTGACAAGAAGAGAGCCAGAGAGGAGTGAGGCTTAAGAGGTGTGACAGACATTCATGTCTCACATCTTTTGGTTGGATATAAGCCATGAATTATTTCTCTCTTGTGGGATCAGGCTCAGCTTCAAAGAAGAGAATGCTTGTGCTGGGGGATCAAAAAAGCTTGTGGGGATGAAACAGCAAGATGCCCTAGGGAAAATGACAGGACTTCAATAAGATTGAAGTTGACCTTAAGGTGTAAGTGAAGGCAAAGAGGACAAAGTAAAAGATGGGACTAAGAGGAAGGAAAGGAGAAGAATTTGACTCCCAAATTTCTGGCACTGGTAAAGTGAGTGTGGGTAGTGAGGTCACTTGAAAATAAAGGGTACACTGTATGATTAAATTACAGATGTGTTGATTTGAGATGTCCACTAGACGTGGATTTTCAGGCCTAGAGCTCAGGAGAGAGATCTGGAGCCATGATTGGATAAAACATAGTTGAAGCCATGGCAGTGAATTAAATCATCTCAAAGACAGCATGTCAGGTGAGAAAAGATTAAGGGCAAGGCCTTGGGAATACCTGGTGGAGAGAGATAAGAAGGCATATAGAAGACCGAGAAGGAAAGGCCAGGGAGGCTGGGGAAAGGTAAGAATTACAAATCCTTCAGAGGAAAGGACCAAGTGATTGGCAACGTTGGTTGTTATACGGAGGGGAAGAAGAAGAGCTGAAGGAGTTTTTGGACTCAGACTGAAAGAGTTCATTGTAGTACCTTTTGTTGGTGGTTGGGACTTAAGTCCCTTAGCTCTAATGGGAATGTGAGAAATTGGAGGTAGGTAATTTTTTTTTTTTTTTAAAGACAAATGCACAGTAGGGTTTACCTTTATGTCCTGGAACAAATTGGAATTTGTTCAAAGGTTATGAAAAAGGAGTCAAATAAAGCAAAAAAAGAGAGCAGCTAGGTCCCAGTCTCAGAGAAGTCAGCAATTGGTGGAGGAAGCACAGAAGCACAGGTGGAAGAATCAGTGTGAAACAGGAGGAGGGTTTTTTTGAAGGCAAGCCGTTGAGGGATTTCATATATGGAGCCTCAATTTCTGCTGTAAAGTATGATAGGTCCACTGCCAACTTCTGCCCCATATTTCATGTACCTGCAGCGTGCCAAGAACACAAGGCTACCAGATGGTGAATGGTATGAAAACAATGTAAGGGTTTCACATCACCCATATAGCTTCGGATCACTAGCAATTTATTCCTTTATTTTCAGTGGCAAAGTGATTATAGGACCCTAGCAGCAATAAGTCTTCTTAACTAGCCAAAAGGTACCATTGAAATCCTTCCTGTGTCCCACATAGAGAAATGGTCTAAAATTTTCCCAAAGGAGTAGATCCCTGTGTCCTTTGCTGAATGCCATTTAGCTCTATTCTTCCTACTTGTTCTAGCACAGAGTTTATTTTAATGATCTCTCTGCCTAACCTAATGCTGTAACACCTTGGGATCTCACATCTTTCTGCAGGCTCATTGAAGTGTTGTTGACCCAGTCTGCCAGATCATTAATAATGATTTTTTTTAGAATAGTTAAGACCAGTTCTTGCGGTGATGCCTATCCTTCACTCTTTTACTACTTCAAAATAAATCATTCATTTTTATGTCTTTTTATCAATCATTAGTATTTGTGTTTCATCCTTCCTGACAATTTTCAGTCAATGTGATTGGGTTTTATGCACACGAACTCAATAGCACAGGTTAATTGGGATGTATTGGAGCCTTCTTTCTATGTTGGCTTCCATGATACCAAATGTCCTGCTTTGTTGGCAATTGGACAATTGGGAATTTTAGTGGGAAAAGAACCTAAGGGAAAAATATTTCTTTTGTTTAAATGCTGGGGACATGGGGTTACCATGACTCCGAGTCAACTCTGTAGCAACTGGTTTTTTACTGGTGGGAGTCTCTGGGTGATGTAAATGAGTAAGGCACTCTGCTGAAAACCAAAAGGCTGGAAGTTTTTATCCACCTAGAGGTACCTCAGAAGAAATTCCTGTCTATCTACTTCTAAAAAAAATCTCTTTTTGAAGACCATATAGAGCACAGTTCTACTCTTACACACATCGGTTCACCATAGGTTGGAATCAACTCGATAGTGACTGGTAGTTCATATGGTAACTACGTAATCTCTGAAATTCTCAATGTAGTTCAAATATACTAAAGAAAAAAAAAACTTTTGAATCCCTTTGGCCTGGGACACTTAATCTGTGGTATTTAACACAGGAAGAAAATTCTATGGCTCAGAACTTTATCCATGGTGCTTCTAAGTGCTAAACTGAGCTGAAGCATATTTAGTAGTCAAGGTTCATTTGCAAGGAAGCCAGAAATTCCTTTGATTCCAGTCTAACCCACACAGTTTTGTTACCTTATTTTACCGTTTAATGGTGGCCGGGGGCTATGTTATTTCAAAATCATTTAAATAATGTTTATTTTTCTTAAAGAGTTTTGACCTTATCTAGCACTCTGATGTGGGAATACAAAGTAGCACTAACTTGTCAAAAATTAATAAAAATCTACTTGCAAAATAAGGATAAATGATATTCCCTGAAGTCATTTTAAAACCAAACAATAGTTTACCTTAACCAGCAAAAATGGTATGCCTTGAACATTATGTTCTTTTGAGAACTACCTACATGGGATCAAACTAAGAGCAACTTGAAAGATGAGGTAGGAACATTAGGGGTCAGTAGGTTTACATTACGGAGAAAGGAACATCTCAGAAAAGGAGTGTGAGGATGGTTGTACAAATTGAAGAATGTAATCAGTGTCACTAGATTGTCCATGTAGAAACCATTGAATTGGTGTGTGTTTTACTGTGTTTATTCTCAACAACAAAATAAATAAAATTTTAAGGGAAAAAAGAAAAGAGGATAAATGGGATGAAAATGCATTGCCTAAAAGTAAAATGAAATGTTAGAAAGATCGTGTTTGATGCTATCTGGAAAGTTTCCCAGATTCTCGACCAAGCTAATCTCTGTGAGTGCTCATTATGAGAAGTGATAGCTGACTCTGGCCCAAAGTCAGGCTCTATCTTGTTCTCGATACAGGCTTGTATTATATTAACTTTGTGAGATGAATGTGAAATCTATGAGAACTTCTGTTTTTAATGACTTGCCCAAATTTTTCACGAGGACTCACAGGGATATGATAAGGATAAAGTAGCATAATAAGGTATTTTGCTCGGGAAAATAGCATGACTCAGCACAGTACAGTGTAAAGAGCACAGTCTTTGGAGCCAAGAAAGAATTAGATCTAAATCTCAGCGATGTCAGCTTTGCCGCTTTCTAGTTCTGTGACCTCAGATAAGTTTATCTTCTGAGCCTTTATTTCCTCTTTGGCAAAATAAGGACATATGACATGCGTTACCAGGCAGCTTGTAAAAATTAAGTGAGATTTGATATTTAAAAAGCCATTGCCCAATGCCCAATCCCATCTAGTAGATGGTCTGTGAACATTAATTGGCTCCCCCCACCCGCCACCACCACACACACACATTCCCAATAGCACAGCTCTCACCCTGTAGATGCCAAATATCAGAGAACTGAAGACATACTAAAGACGACCAGATAAATTATGTAAACTGTTAACTCTTAGATGTAGCAAATATTGAAACATGCAAAAAATCTATTCCCTTCCCAGACTAGGAATTTTTGAAATCATTCTACCAACATTTATTAAATACTTCCTTTGTGAGAGTAGGGCACAAGTATGGAGGAAAACCAGTCTTACCCTCAAGGAGCTCAAGTTTACATGTGTAGGGGTGGAAGTGTCAGGAACCCTGGAGATCACCAAATGTCTTTCTTTTTACAAAGGAGAAACTGAGGCTCAGAAAGTTCCAATGACTTACATTATATCACATTACTAGCTAGTGGCAGTTGTAGTACAGGCTTCCTGACTTTTCATTAACCTATGACCTTTCCTTTAATCTGTTCCCCCAAATCCTACGCTGTGAAACGTTTTGCTGGAGAAAAAACGTTCAAGAACTTCTTGAGTAGGTCGGGTTTTTTCCTCATCTAAAGTATAATTGCATGCCATAATGTTAGCTATAGTCATTGAATTTCTGTAAAGATGGTGTGTCATTAGAGAAAATGAAATGACAAACAACAAAACAAATTTCAGATTATTTTAGCCAACATAGAAAATTTTTTTTTTTTTTTTTTAGTACTTCTGCTTAAATATCCAAGTGGCTAACTGCCTCTATTGTCTATTTCATATTGGGATGCATGAGTATAAAATAGCTAATGGGCTTTCAATACAGAGACCCCGTGTCCTTTTCATATCCTGAAATACTGTCTGCTCTTTCTTCTCCTTAATTTACCATATGCTTTATATCTCAGGAGCCTGTGCTCCCTTAAGACTAATATGCCAGCTTTCAAGTTTCAGCATACAAGGGTAGATGTAAGGAAACAGCTTTTTGATCTTAATTTCTCTCTAAAAGAGTAAAAGGACCAGGGAATCCCAACACACAGAACTTCTAATACAGCCTCACTTTCATTAACTCCAAGCTACGGGACACTGCTGCAGTCTCCTCCAAGAGGTACAAGAAGATTCCTGGAAAGAAGAGGCACATAACTAATTGTCTTTCACCACACAGGTCACTAGTTTTTGCTGTTAAAATCCTATATTGGCATTATGCACATCTAGAACCTCCACCACCTTAATAAAACCAGCAAATATTTTAAATATATAAATATTTGTTCATGGATAAATGCCCGTAAGCTTTCGACTGTTAAATAATCAGTCCAAAAACTATTCCATTTCATTAAATTAAATTAATATTTTGTCTTCTAGATTTCAAAGTTGGCTTTATCCTTATTCCTTCTCTTTCATGGCAGTATTTCCTCCTAAAAATCAACACTTCACCCTGTCTTCATACTCTAAGTTCAGTACCATCCGAAAAAAATGTGGCCCTAACATCTCTCAGTGTTGAAAGAATCTTGGATTATTGGATGTGCTGTCTTGAAGTGGTGAAGCAATGTTGAACAGGGAGGGGGCAACTAGACTGTCAGCAAAGAAAGTAAGGGTCATTCTCTTCCTAGGAATTGAAAATTTGGCAATTTACCATTTAAGCAATTACCTCTCTTATCAGGTTAACGTGGTCTACACCAGAAAATCATTGATTTTTTCCCCTAAAGAAAAACTTCCCTTCTCTGTCTTTTTCTTTTCTTTACCTCCATTCATCCCCGGCCACATCCATGGAGATCAAACGACAAAAATAATAATAGGATTACAGGAAAATACTACCCACAGAAAACCATTTATACAAAAAAAAAAAGAAGCAAAATTCTGCCCGATTTCCAGCAAATCAAGGAATATTCCCCAGATGCCTTTAAAACCCAGTCCAAATGATTTTGCCTGATTTTAGTAATTAATGCTTAATGCTCTTAAAGGAAACAAAGTTAGTATATAGACAGACTTCCTTCAAGATGATCAAAGTCAAACCAAGCCTTTATTGTACTTGCATTTAACAGTGATATAAAGAATGATGGTTTTCATTCACTGAAGGGTACAAAATCAGTAATAAATACAAGGCAGGGATCTAGAAAATATTACACAGCTACCCAATATACCTTATCATAACCATTAGTTACAAATCAAGAGAAGAACTTAAATATTTTGAGCAGTAATTATACACATGATCACAATGACTGAAAATGATATTTTTTATTGTGAGAGCTGCAGAGTGCACCATAAGTAAGGTATCACAATAAAATTCCAGGATCAAAGGTCAAAAAGAAGTACATGATAAAATCCCAATATGATAATAATTGAAAATTTTAATTCTCAAGAATGGTGGCATCTCATAATGTTAACAGTAACATGGTGTCTCCCTGTCATTTCTAGCTCATCTAATGACGTTTTAAAGCACTGCTCCTTTTAAAAAAATTTATCATCTTGCTAAAGATTTACTCACACCCCTAGATATAGTATATTTAGTTAGTTCTCCATCCTGTTTCCTTTTAATAGCAGTAATATTTCTGTCTCAAAGAAAAATTTAAGATCATAACTGAATTTTTTACTCTTATCTTTAAAACACCAGTCAGAAAAATGACATTCATAACTTGTGTGGTCTCTGAAGCAAAATCAGCAAACATTCCATGTAGAAAAATGTTAGTCTACCAAGTGAGTAACATCATTAAGACAAAAAAAATAAAATGAAGGTTGAGTCAGGAAACAGGTGGCATTTATTTCAACATTAACCACATACCCTCTGTGCCTGATGAGGTAACCAGACTATTACTGCTCAACCAATTCAATTAATTATGAAGGTTCAAAAGAACTCCAATGCCAAGGAAAAACTGTTAAATAGGAAACGTCATTCTTCCAAAAGCAGTTCTTTACGGGCTGCGTACAAAACATAAATTGAATCTACAAGCCAGATACAACTATCAGCATAATTACTCTATAATCAGAATATATCCTCAGCCCTAGGCATACATCTGTTTCCTCTTACAGAAATTTACTCACTCTGTTTATTAATAATTAATTACATCATGGTTTAGATGATAAAATATCAAGGGTTTATTTCAATAGGATGCTTCAATTTGACTTGAAGAAAAAAGGAACAATAAAGCCAAAATAATTGTCAAACCAAAAAAAACATGAATTTTCATTGGTAGAATTTCAAGACAGAAAGAGTCTCTGAAAATCTCAAATTACTCCACATAGAAAACTATCTGGCCTCAACCAATACAGAAACTCTACGCTGCACAGACTCTGTTTAGAAGTACTTGCAGTACAGAGGTAAAATGCTGATGTGTGATGTACAGTATACACACAATTACTAGTAACACACTGAAATAGTAAGCATTAGTCTTAGCATATGGCGTGTTTCTTATTTAGGAAGCCCTAAATGCGTTCTGAATTAAGAGATGTAGTACTTGTAACTTCTCCTTAAATTCAGCATTTAAGGCAACCTCCATGTGCAAATTCGTCAATTCCAATCTCACCGATTCCTTGACTGTGGCTACACATGCACAAATTTCACACAATTTGAAAGATGATAAAATTAGTCTACATCTCCTCCTCTGACCGCCATTGCCTAGATTTCCTGAACGAAGCTACGAAGCTCTGTTGCACATACTGCACACAGGATACACGCAGAACATGCCGGGAAGAATCTGCAATGCAGATAAGAGGGAAGCATTATCTTTATTTTGCATAGCACGCACCACACACAGTAACTGATTTGTCAAATATCAAGCTATTTACATATTCTAGGCTTCCTTCCCTCCCTTTCTTACATGTTATGTTTACCTTTTTTTTTTTTTTTGGCAACTGATTCTACAGAGAGGAAAAATATCTTTAGCTAAGCTGATGTAATTTGAAAATATGAGTGTTAGATTTCTCCAAGTGACTTAAGAAAACTGGAAAAGGAAAAAAAAAAATGTACCTCCAGCTTATATTGCACAATGGATAGGCAGCTTATGTGGCAAGCTGCAACTCTGAGAATCAAAATTAGCCTGCCAGTTCCTGCAGTGAAATGTAAGACCACCTTCCCTCAGCAGCTCCAGTAGGGAGACGTTGTTCTGCTGTCTCTCCGGGCTCTTTTGTACACTCAGGCTGACGTGATTCCCCAGACTCGTGTCCTGAACAGAATTTAAACTACTTTTGTGAGTAACAGCAAAAGGAATTTACTGACTTCCTCTCAGACTGAAAGCAGAAGTGACCACTTCCATCAAACTACCCACTTGGATTTTTAGCTTATTAAAAATGGGGTGGGTGGTTATTGATACTGATTTGTATTCGATGGTCTTGTCTATTCTGATACTGTAGGATCTTAAGATGTTTATGCAAAGCTTTGTTTGGATTACTCACATGCCTGTGACTATTCTTTATTTCCCAAGGTAAAAGCACAAATCACATCATTTGCAGAGGTAGGGGAGTCTTTCTCACAAATCAGCCTTCCAACAACAACATTTATTTATGGAACTCTTGAAACAGTTGAAAGAAATATAAGACACAGTTTGTTTTCAAGAACCTTATAACACAGAAAGAGAAAATATTTACAGACACAAATTAACCAATAAAATAAGACAGTGATACAAGAAATGTCACAAAGCCAAAATCATCATGGGGATTCTGCCCTCACAGGAGCGAGATCCCATTACCTGTGTGACTTATTATTTGCCTGGTTCTCAGTATCTGCCGCTGTAAATGAGGAGGTTGAACTATATGATCTCTAAATTCTCTCTCAATTTAACAGTCTGAAAAACTTAACATCCAGTCTTCTACCCCTACCCTTAAATGCCTTCTCACTTTTACTCTAGGTCTAATCAGTGGCAATTTAAGACCAACGGTAATCAGTGACCTCGAAAAGTCACTTCACTTTATCTATTTTCTCTTAGAAACTTTTAACAGTTCACAGAACAAGAAAGAATACCATCCAATGTCTTCACACATCGATATACAGGAGGAGTGAACTATTAAGTAACATGCACTGTGATTTATCCACAATTTTGTAAATGTAATTTTGAGAGTTTAAGTTTTAGATAAAGCAGCAAGCACACAATAGTTAGGAGCACTGGAATTTCTCTTTTTGGCAGGTCCTACACCCCATTTAGGTACCTACCATTGTGCTCCAGTTTTCAAAGAGATATGCAAAGTGATACACCAGCCAAAAAAAAATTTTTTTTTTTTTTTTTGCTGCAAATCACTGCCTCCTGCATCCTGTGCAGATGATCAAGATGGGATAACACAGAAGAGCCCTTCAAGTTCACTCACTGTTCTCTCTCTTAAAGTCCTAACCAGCCAACACCTTGATCTCCATCCTCTGGGTGCCACTAGCCTGGTCCCTCTAGGCTAATAAATCAATGGGACTTTCCAAGTAGAAATCTCTCTCGTCTTAATTGTACTTGCCCAAGTCTTACATCCCAAACCACCACTGCAAAAGCAACAAGGGGACCAAGGAGGAACGTTTCATAAAGATTGTTACTTCTTATAACAGCTCTCTTTCCTCCACTCTGTGACATTGTTCTAAACTTCTTCATTATGGATCTGAAATTCTGCCAGGGTCTCTGCAATATGGTATTGGGGGAAAACGTGAACAGGAAGCATGGAGATGATGCTGTTACTTTTGCTACTCAATGACCCAACTAGTACACTGCAATCTGAACTACAATCCATATTCCATGGCTTCCAGTGCACCATCTTCCCCACCACGCCCCCCACCCCTTCTTGGTATCACCAGCAATTAAAAGTCATCCTATCCTAAATATTTATTATTAGATAAAATAAAAATTAATTTGTTTTCTAATCTGCTATTTTTAAAAATACACAGGTCTTCCTATGTATTAGCATATTTGACTTTTGAACAACATGCAGTCATACATGATACATCAACAACCCCAAACTATTGTAACAAGATTCAAACTTTCGCTCAACTGATACACTTTTCAAGTTTTCACATGATGGTGCTACCTGACAGTCAACAAGATTTTGCAGCTACAAAGAAACAAAGCTTGCCAGTCCTTTCTCATATTTTTCTTTCAATTAAAAGCAGATGTTTCTATTAGTCATAAATGTAATTTTCATTAATTGTAAATACAGTACAACCAAAACACAGTACTCCTTCAGCATACCCAAAGTGGCAAAGTGTTCATCTCAATGGGATGCTCGTTGTACTTACTAAGTTGACTGTTTATGTAGTGAAAAAAATAATAATAATAACACTAAAGAGCAGGTATAGAAACTTATTCTAGCACACATACAAAGTGCTAGAGTTATACCATCCTCTAAAATATGAGAGACTTTGTAATAATGCTTTGTAACAATAACAACATAATACTTTATCTCATGCTTTGTTTTCTCGGAACCAAACACTTCTTAGAATGTTAAGGTTTGCCCAGTTTTCACTTGTTAAATTTAAAACAAGTAGCAAAGGACTGCCTCAATATTATCATGAAATATTTCCCAAGTTTGCCAATCCTAAAACCCTGTACAAATAAAAATTCATGGAATGTTCTCTGGAAAAATCTGATCCCCACGGTCTGAAGCAAGATGTAAGGAACTGAATTTTTAAGAAGTGCCCACAGTAATTCTTATTATCTAGCAAGCTTAGAAACATTGTTATAATATATTCAAATCTAAATTTCAGATTATATATATATGTACCAGGCTGCCCATCAGTCAGTATCTATTATAGCATCTAAAGGGGCTTCAATTGAGCTAGTACTAAAAAGATTTCCATTATCTATCAGGCAAGCACCATAAATTCATTTGCTTTCATTTTTTTTCACTTTTTTCTCTTTGAGAGTCTCCTTCTACAACGTAAATACCCTGGAAGTGCTACCAGTCAACATCTTTGAAGAATTAGATAATAATCCTCTAACAGCAAAAACGAATGGAGAAAAAATTGGTGGTAAGGCGCCCAGAGGGGTGAAAAGAACTCTAAGGAATTGCAATGAGAACTAATTCAGTTTTCCACTGAGAATAATCTTTTAAAAGCCAAAATAAAACTTGGAGGCCACAGATTTCAATGACCACAAGTTTATACGACTCATACTAAAAAGGTCTATATAATCATGATTGCTTCTCAAAATGTCAGTGTGAATTTGCCAAACCTTCCTTAATGACATGTCATCAATGCATCTTAGAAACATAACTCCTTCCCCATTGGCCTGGGTATTGCTAACATATTCCACTGGCCAGGTTCCCTAATTTTGTCCCTCTTTCTAGATTCTGGACACTTAATATATATGGCTTCAAAAAGTAAGCAAGCTGGTATTCAAAGCCCATTTATAATTCTATGTGCTCACATAAGAGGGTGGTGATGATTCAGACATACTTCAAGATCTGTCAGTGCATCTTGATTATAACAATGACTTTGTTAACAAAGAGAATGTACCCCAGTGATAAAGGAGCCCTCGTGGTGCAAAGCTTAAGCATTTGGTTGCTAATTGAAAGGCTGGCAATTCCAACCCACCCAGAGGCTCCACGAGAGAAAGACATGGTGATCTACCCTGTAAAGATTGTTGTGTTTTGTTAGGTGCTGTCAAGTCAGTTCTGACTCATAACAACCCAATGTGCTACAGCAAAAAACCCTGCCCAGTCCTCCGTCATCCTCACAATCATTGCTATGTCTGAGCCCACTGTTGTAGCCACTTTGCCAATCCATCTCATCAAGAGTCTCCTCTTTTTCACTGACCCTCTACTTCCCCATGCCTAATGCCCTTCTCCAGGGATTGGTCCCTCTTGATAACATGTCCAAAGTACGTGAGACGAAGTCTCACCATGCTTGAATCCAAGGAGCACTCTGGCTGTATTTCTTCTAAAACAGACTTGTTTGTTCTTCTGGCAGTCCATGGTATATTCAATATTCTTTACCAACAGCATAATTCAGAAACATCAATTCTTCTTCAGTCTTCCTTATTCACTGTCCAGCTTTCACATGCATATAAGACAATTAAAACTATCATGGCTTGGGTCAGGGGAGCCTTAGTCCTGATGTGATATCTTTGCTTTTTAAATCTTTAAAGAGGTCTTTTGCAGCACATTTGCCTGGTGCGATATGTTGTTTGACTTCCTGGCTGCCACTTCCATGGGCATTGATTGTGAATCCATGTAAAATGAAATTCTTCACAACTTCAATATTTTCCCCACTTATCATGATGTTGCTTATTGGTCCAGTTGTGGGGATTTTTGTTTTCTTTATGTTGAGGTGTAAACCGTACTGAAGGCTGCAGTCTTTGGTCTTCATTAGTAAGTACTTCAAGTCCCCTTCACTTTTAGCAAGCAAGGTGGTGTCATCTGCATATCGCAGGCTGTTAATAAGTCTTCCACCAATCTTGATGCCACATTCTTCTTCATATAGTCCAGCTTCTGGGAATATTTGCTCAGCATACAGATTAATAAGTATGGTGAAAGGATACAGCCCTGACACACAGCTTTCCTGACTTTAAATCATGCAGAATACCCTTGTTCTGTTCCAACAACTGCCTCTTGATCTATGTACAGGTTCCTCATGAGCACGATTAAGTGCTCTGGAATTCCCATTCTGTGCAATGTTATCCATAATTTGTTATGATCCACAGAGTTGATTGCCTTTGCATAGTCATTAAAATACAGGTAAGCATCTTTCTGGTATTCTCTGCTTTCAGCCAGGATCCATCTGACATCAGCAATGATAGCCCTCTTTCCATAACCTCTTCTGAACCTGGCTTGAACTTCCAGCACTTCTCTGTCAACATACTGCTGCAATCGCTTTTGAACGATCCTCAGCAAAATCTTACTTGTGTGTGACAGTAAGAATATCATTCAATAATTTCCGCATTCTGTTGGACTACCTTTCTTTGGAAAAGGCACAAATATGGATCTCTTCCAGTTGGTTGGCCAGGTAGCTGTCTTCCAAATTTCTTGGTATAGATGAGTGAGCACCTCCAGCACCGCATCCCTTTGTTGAAGCATCTCAATCGGTATTCTGTCAGTTCCTGGAACCTTGTTTTTTGCCAATGTCTTTCAGTGCAGTATGGACATTTTTCTTCAGTACCATCGGTTCCTGAGCATATGCTACCTCTTGAAATAATTGAGCGTTGACAAATTTTTTAGTACAGTGACTCTGTGTATTCCTTCCATCTGCCCTGTAAAGATTACCTAAAAAACCTGTTGCCATCGAGTCGATTCCGACTCATAGCAACTCTATAGGACAGAGTAGAACTGCCCCATAGAGTTTCCAAGGAGCGCCTGGTGGATTTGAACTGCCAACCTTTTGGTTAGCAGCCATAGCACTTACCCACTACACCATCAGGGTTTCCTCCTGTAAAGAGTAAAAAATGACAGCGTAAAAATCCCTATAGGGAAGCTCTACTCTGTCACGTAAGGTAGCTATGAGTCAGAAACTGACCCAATGCACTCAACAACAACACTCTAATGATAGGTATTTGACACCAGAATAAAGGTATAAAAATTTATTCTAGAATGTCAGGAAGGAATATTATAGAATAAAAGTGCTGAAATCTAACAAAATCATGGATGTGACTGATGCGGTCCTCTTCAGTAAGGCCTCTTATTATGCAAAGCTAATTGACCACCTATTGACTAACTAGGACTAACATCATGAATTCACCAAGTCAATCTGAGCCTCCTCAATCTCTGGATAATGCCCCATTTTAGCATGAATCCCCCAAACATACATTAAGAGAATGGTTGGCTCTAATACCCTATAGATGTCATAATGGGAAAGGGTAATGTTCTTATGATTAATCCTTTTACTAGTCTTCCCTTCAGGTTAGATCCACCTATTGTTGTTGGGTCATAGAGACTCATAGAGACCCTATATCAGACAGAGTAAAACTGCCCCCAAAGGTTCCCAAGGCTATAATCTTTACAGGAACAGACTGCCCCATCTTTTTCCCACGGCGTGGCTGGTGGGTTCAAACCAACAATCTCCCAGTTAGCAGCCCAGCACTTTAACCATCAAGGCTCCTGTTCAGGTTAGATAGGATGCTGTATTCCCAAATAGTGTAAGATAGAGAAAAAAGTATTACAAGTGGGAGAGACGTTAAGAAAGATATCTGGCACTATGCACGTTGCCTTCTGTTCAGATGAGGCAGTAGTACTTTCCCAATCTTCCAGGTGGCTTTGGGACAGATTATTTTTCTTGAGAGTGCAACCCAGCAACCATAGTTCACCAATACACTTTTGAGTAATGCTGAGGTAAGGAGCCCAGCATTTTCCAAGATCTCTGTTTGGACCCTACAGGGACTGTAGGGGATATTGCAAATGATTTTCACTATATCTTCTAAACCAAGCATATATGCAAACACCCTTTACTTATAATTTGCCTTTAATTTTTTTAAATAGTTGACTTATAAGAAAGCAATTAATCAGGATGTCCCAATTTTTATTTCACCTAATAGAAGCAGTGAAAATATAAGGAAGACATGTTTTGGAACCAGAAAAACTGGTGTTCAAATTCCAGCTTCACCGTTCCCTACCTGTGTATCTTTGAGACAGTTACATAGGCTCTTTGAGCCCCCATTTTCTGTGTAAAATGTGATGCTCAACATACAACAGAGGTTTGTTCTTTCCTCTTGCATAGGTGCCATCATTAGCATAGGTTATTGGGGTTACCCATTGTATCCCATAAAGTTTTCCTGTTGTTAGAACAAAGCTAATGAAATGTAAGTTTTATTGGGAAAGAGTCAAAGGAGACTGGAGGAACTGTCAGACACAGAGAGCAGGGATGGACAGAGACATATAACAGAACCTTTCACAGTTCCCATTTCAAAGAGATAGTTAAGAGAGCAAAGAGGTTGGTATTGTTTTGACCAAAATGACTTAAGACAAAGAAAAGGAAGACTGCAGGAGCTGCAAAGGAGACATTGTCACAGAAAAGTCTCTAAGCAATAAAAATTCAACATGACACAAAACATAATGCAATATTTTGAAGGCAGAAAATGGTTTCAGAGGAGACAGATAACATAGTCACTTACCCCGGGCTTTGTTCTTTGTAAGAATTTGCTGATACTTTTGTGAAAGTGAGGTCTAGGAATTTCAGCCCTCAGAGCTAAGAGTTGGGAGAGGCAGGCAGATACAGCCCAAAGGTTCTTAAAAGCTGTAAACATATCACCCAATTCCAACTCCTAGAGACCCTATAGGACAGAGTAGAATTGCTCCATAGGGCTTCCAAGGCTATAATCTTTATGGAAACGGACTGCCACATCATGCTCCCATGGAACAGTTGGTAGGTTTGAACCACTAACCATTTGGTTAGCAGCTCAGGGCTTTAACCACTGTGCAACCAGGGCATAGTATTGCATGGAGCCAGTATCACATAAGAGTTGATTAATTGAGACTTAATGATTGATGGTCATAAAATATAATTGGTATACAAGTTCTAATTCAAGATGAAATGTCTTGCTAACCAATCTCTATGTCTAGGAACAAAAATATTTACTCTAAAATCTACACATTTTTAAAAGAAACATCCTTAGTTTAAGTTTGAAACGTACAAGGCAAAGTGACATTCAAAGAAGAAATGATATCTTGGCCTGGAGAACAGCTCAACTAGAAATTCATTAGTTTTCCTTTGAGGAGAGGTATGTGTCTCCTTGCACATAGCAGGTAAAATGAAGAATTGTCTTAAAAAGAGGTCACCATGTTGGAAAGAAAAATCACCCTGCTGAGTCAAGTTTTGTAAAACATTTTATAACAACTACAGATTTTTTTTTCACACTAGATTTTCTGAAAATGAGAAGGGAGGTTGTTTCGGTATATGAAAATAACAGTATTTCAACATAGCTTATAGTTACCAAGGCCCAAAATTCATAGAACATTACTTAACAGAACCAGATTTTTCTATTAGCTCTTTAAGTACGTTGGTGACACAAATTTTCCACTTAGTTCATTTTATTTATCATATTAATCTAATAATCAATAAAATTACCAAAATAAGTATATAACCTATATGTGCACCCTCAAAAATTACTTCAGCAGGCTTAGCAACAAGAAATTATTTTTCTTTAAAAAATACCATAAAATCAGTCCTTTCCAACATAAGTGGTACAGATAAGGCTACATTTTATAATATTACTAAATGCACATGCCTGTTTACACACAGATGGTTCCACTGACCCATCATCAGATTATATGTATGGACTTGAACTGCCAGTTCCATGTGCCTTCAATTGGGCCCTTTGGGAGCATGAATAGAACTTCTCGTTCAGTTGGAGAGCACTGGAGGGACTGCAGACCCACTGGGACGTGTTTAAGGGGAATGTGTTTGAGAATTCATTTAACTTGACTCTGTTGCTGTTGTTAGGTGCCTTCAAGTCGGTTCTGACTCATAGCAACCCCATGTACAACAGAACAAAACAATGCCTGGTACCACGCCACCTTTACAATCATTGTTATGCTTCAGCCCATTGTTGCAGCCACCGTGTCAATTCCTCCTGTTGATAGCCATCCTTTTTTTTGCTGACCCTCTGCTTTAACAAGCATGATGTTCTTCTCCATGGACAAGCCCCTCCTGATAACACATCCAAAGTATGTGTGATGACTTGTCACCATCCTTGCTTCTAAGGCACTCTCTGGCTGTACTTCTTCCATGACAAACTTGTTCATTCTTCTAGAAGTCCACGATACATTCAATATTCTTAGCCAACACCATTACTCAAAGGCATCAATTCATCTCTGGTCTTTCTCCTTCAGTGTCCAGCTTTTCACATGCATATGTCACAACTGAAAACACCATGACTTGGGTCAGGCGCACCTTAGTCCTAAAGTGACACCTTTATTTTTTAACACCTTAAAGGGATCTTTTTCAGCAGATTTGCCCGATGCATCATTTGATTTCTTGACTGCTGCTTTTATGGGCATTGATTGTGGATCCAAGTAAAATGAATTCCTTGACAACTTCACTCTTTTCTCCATTTATCTTGATGTTGCTTAGTGGTCCAGTTGAGAGGATTTTTGTTTTCTTTAGGCTGAGGCGTAATCTATACTAAAGGCTGTGGTCTTTGTCATTAGTAAGTGCTTCAAGTCCGTTTCATTTTCAGCAAGCAAGGCTGTATCATCTGCATATCTCAAGTTGTTAATGAGTCTTCCCTTCAATCCTGATGCTGTGTTCTTCTCATAAAGTCTAGCTTCTCAGATTATTTGCACAGCAAAAAGAACGAATAAGTATGGTGAAAGGATGCAACTCTGATGCACACGGTTCTTGATTTTAAACCACACAGTATCCCCTTATTCTGTCCAAACAACTGCCTCTTGGTCTAAGTACAGGTTCCTCATGAGCACAGTTAAGTATTCTGGAATTCCCATTCTTCGCAATGTTAAGATCCATACAGTTGAATGCCTTTGCATAGTCAATAAAACACGTAAACATCTTTCTGGTATTCACTGCTTTCAGATCCATCTGACATCAGCCGTGATATCGCCTGTTCCACATCCTATTCTGAGTCTGGCTTGAATTTCTGGCCATTCCCTTTTGATGTACTGCTGCAATCGCTTTTGAGTGATCTTCAGCAAAATTTTACTTGCGTGCGATATTGATTATATTGTTCGATAATTTTCGCATTTGGTGGGATCACCTTTCTTTGGAATGGGTATAAATATGGGTATCTTCCAATCATTTGGCCAGGTAGCTGTCTTCCAAGTTTCTTGGCATAGATGAGTCAGCACTTCCAGCACCGCATCTGTTTACTGAAACATCTCAGTTGGTATTCCATCAATTCCTGGAGCCTTGTTTTTCACCAGTGCCTTCAGTATTGGACCTCTTTCTTCAGTACCATTGGTTCTTGATCATATGCTACCTCCTGAAATGGTTGAACATGGACCAATTCTTTTTGATACAATGACTCTGGATATTCCATCTTCTTTTGATGCTTCCTGCATCCTTTAATATTTTCCCCATAGAATCCTTCAATATTGCAACTTGAGGCTGGAACTTCTCCTTCAGTTGGATAGCACTGGAGTGACGGAAGGCCCATTGGGATCTGCTTAAGGGGAATGTGTTTGAGAATTCATTTAACTTGAGTCTGTTGTTGTTACTGTTCTTTCAGCCTGAGAAATGCTGAGTACGTTCTTCCCTTTAGTTTTATAACTCCAGGTCTTTGCACATTTCATTATAATACTTTGTCTTCACGAACTGCCCTTTGAAAACTTCTGTCTGGCTCTTTTACGTCATCATTTCTTCCTTTTGCTTAAGCTGGTCTACATTCAAGCACAACTTTCAGAGTCTCTTCTGACATCCATTTTGATCTTTTATTTCTTTTCTGTCTTTTTAATGACTTCTTGCTTTCTTTGTGTATGATGTCCTTGATGTCATTCCACAACTTCTCTGGTCTTTGGTAATTAGTGTTCAATGTGTCAAATCTATTCTTGAGATGGTCTCTAAATTCAGGTGGGATAAACTCAAGATTGTATTTTGGTTCTCGTGGACTTGTTTCAATTTTCTTCAGCTTAAACTTGAACTTGCATATGAGCAATTGATGGCCTGTTCTGTAGTCAGGCCCTGGCCTTGTTCTTTCTGATGATATTGGGCTTTTCTATCTTCTCTTTCCACAGATGTAGTCTATTTGATTTCTGTGTATTCCATCTGGCTAGGTCCATGTGTATAGTTGCTATTTATGTTATTGAAAAAAGGTATTTGCCTAAAAGAAGTCATTGGTCTTGCAGAATTCTATCATGTGATCTCCAGTGTCATTTCTATCACCAAGGCCATATTTTCCAACTACCTATTCTTTGTATCCAAGTTTCACATTCCAATCGCCAGTAATTATCAATGCATCCTGTTTGCATGTTTGATCAATTTCAGACAGAAGAAGTCAGTAAAAATCTTTAATTTCTTCAGTTATGGCCTTAGTGATTGGTGTGTAAATTTGAATAATAATAGTCATATTAACAGGTCTTCCTTGTAGGTGTATGGATATTTTCCTATCACTGACAGTGTTGTACTTCAAGATAGATCTTGAAATGTTCTTTTTGACAATCATCACAATTCTATTCCTCTTCAATTGATCATTCCTGGCATAGTAGGCCATATGATTGTCTGATTCAAAATGGCCAATAGCAGTCCATTTCAGCTCACTAATACCTAGGATATTGATGTTTATCCATTCCATTTCATTTTTTGATGACTTTCAATTTTCCTAGATTTATACTTCGCACTTTCCACTTTCCCATTATTAATGGACATTTGCAGCTGTTTCTACTCATTTTGAGTCATTCCACATTAGCAAATGAAGGTTCTGAAAGCTTGACTCCATCCACATCATTAAGGTTGCCTCTACTTTGAGGCAGCAGCTCCTCCCCACTCATATTTTGAGTGCCTTCCAAACTGAGGGGCTCATCTTCTGGCACTGTATCAGACAATGTTCCGTTGCTATTCATAAGGTTTCAACCAGCCAATTTTTTCAGAAGTAGGCTGCCAGGTCCTTCTTTCTCGTCTGGAAGCTCAGCTGAAACCTGTCTACCAAGGGTGACCCTGCCGGTATTTGAAATGCTGGTTGCAAATCTCCCAGTATAACAGCAACACACAAGCTACCACAGTAGGATGAACTGACAGACACAAATTTGAGTCTAGAGAGGCTGTATTTCTGTGCTTTGCAGTAACTTCTGGGTATAGTTAGTCATTACTAGTCTTCCCACTGTAGGAATGGCTTTTTTTACACTCTTGTAATGGAATTTAAGATCACAAATTCATATTCTTTGTCTTAAATAAGATCCCCCAAATTGTATCAGTGTCAGGCTCCATGAAATTAGGGCCCACTCCTGATACCTGATACCCTTCTCTGAACACAGTATCTCTTAAGCATTTATGTAACTATAGATTCAAATAACATCAAAGGATATTTACAGACTTTCTAGTACATTCTCATTATTAAGGATGACAATAAGACTATTCAAAATTAAGTGTGACAAATATAGACACCACACCAACAATCTTCCACCTACAAAATAACAACAACAATAACACAGTGAAATCTGTGAGAGCTGGAACTCGATGGGACTGCCTTGTTTTTCCAGGTCTCGAAAGTTGTCCACCTTTGACAGGGTGCAGTCTTACACTTTTCTATCACCCTCTATTAGCGGAAATCATTTGAATTTTCCTTTTCTGACAGGTTTCTGCCTTACACAGTTCTGGCTTTCACAGATTTTACTGTACAAAACTTTCAGTCAATACAATTTTCCCAAAAATTATGCCTAACCAAACAAGCCAGTACGTTAGTAAATAAACAATACATTTTCTGCATAGATGGATAATAGAGCTCTGTTTATACTTTATTCATACAGTCTTAGAATTCAAAAATCCAAAGTTGGTTTGGACAAACTTCCTGCCTCCAGACCACAATATTTAAAGCACATAAAGCAAGAAAACATACATTCATTTGTTTGGTGCTAAAAGAAGACATCCTAAAAGTTTAACACTGAAAGATTCTTTCAGTCAAAGGATGCTTTGGACCGAAGCTTTCCCCCATTTTCACGTACCAATTTCTGCCTTGGTATCCTACGGTTACTGAACATGTGAACTACATTTTCCTATTATGCTATTAGTTGATATTAAAATGTTACAAGGTTATCCTTGGCAATATGCTTATGAAACCTTTTTGGGGGGGGGAGGGTTGCTGTTTTCATAAGGAAAAACACTGTTGTTTGAAGTCAATAACCAGACACGTACACACACACACAGACCTCAGGTTAAACAATCTAGTGGTTCCTTAAATACCAGCTAATAATAAATAGGTACAAATCTTGTATATTTGTCATAGTGAGGTCACACACAAGTAGGTTCACATCCCAGCTCCACACCTTACTAGCTGTGTGATTTCCTATACTTATTTAAATTCTCTCTGCCTCAGGTTTCCCATCTCGACAACAGGCTTAATGAAACTTACCTCACCAGGTTATTGTAAGATTAAATGTGAGGGTGTATGTAAAATTTCCAGCTTCACACGAAAAGCAGCAGCCATTATTTTTACCAATTAAAAATGCTTACCACATTTCAGCATGTAACAATGATATCATTAGCCTGATTAGTGTCAATATTGGTATTCCTGTTATTATTAAAATAAGAATTAGTATTACAAAAAAAAATAACAACTGTAACTGTTAGGCAGTGGTAGATATAGGTCATGATTAAAGAAGCATATTTAAATATTTGATATGACAGATGGCTACAGTGTGAATACGATTGCCGCAGCAGGATGAAAAGAGTCAACACGTATCACTTGCTTGTCTAACCTGGATCACCTCAGGAAGGTGCGCACGAGGTTACATCAGTATTGAGGACAGGAGGAAGGATCATGTGATGGCCTGGGAGAAAATGGATTCGTTCATGCTCATGGGTACAAAAGAGTGGGGACTGACTGAGAGTGATTATCTTTATTTTTTCTTGACAGCTTAATTAAGCCCTTTAATTAGTCATAGTCACTAAGCAGTCTGTTATCAACTCTACATGCTGTTGGATTGGCTTGTCTGGTTCGAAACATTGGCTCATCTCAACATTGTTTTTAGATTGCAAAAAAAACCTTAACCCAGCAACATGAGGTTGGTTTACTTTGAGACATCTTCAGTAAAGTTGTTAGGTGACTGGACTGACTTTTCACCTTTTTCCGGACCCCCATTCTACTACCACCACCACTCTGGGTTTCTTTTTGGTATTCTCCCTCACTCTTTGGGTTTCTCGTTCTTCTCCCAGGTATCAGCTCTTTTACTCTGTCTTAATCTCTTTCAACACCTGTTGAGGAAAGAAACCCAACAAACTTTCAAGCCAAGATGTTAGAGTTGATAAGCTACCCTACTAAACAGTTCTTACAAAGAGGACTTTGGGGAGGGCAGTGTTTATATCAAAGAAATCACTTTCTAACAGGAGAATTACAGAAAGGCAACAATAAAGATAAGGAATCTGCTGAAGCTCCTGACATCATATGCAAACCCAGGAAGCTATGATGTACCTGAGGTCCTGTCTTGTCCTATCGATTAATATTTTCTTGCAATCCATTGTTGCCTGACTACTAGATCCAATGTAGTCACACATTTTATGTCTCTAATTTTAGGCTTCTTTATATCTTAGGAAATTATTTTGTGATCAGATTTCTAGTCATAGCATCTCATGACATACGCCAGCCACTACAGTGCAACAATTCAAAAGGTGTTCTGGGATTATGCAGATACCACCTTTATGTTTTATTTGTTGTATCAGCTTCACTAGAAAAGTATGATCTGTGTTTCTGTCAGATATCGTATTTATTCTTTATCTATTGCTTAGCTGTACTAGAAAAGTTTATAATTCCTTTTTCTTTCTTTTTTTTTTTTTAATCCAACCACCAGCACAATTTCTAGCTGTAAATCACTACTTTCAAACATCAGCTGTAAATAAGCAGTAAACAACATCTGAAATAAATTACAGCATTTTTAAAGAAATATATTTGGTCCTGTCTGCATGATATTTAGAACTGGACAGTTGGCTTATGTGTTCTCAAAACTAAAGTCTCGTATCACATGGCGTCATTCTCATGCTCTATTGCCCTGCAAGACCTGCGTTTTCTGTGCCCTAAAGCACAGGGAAGGAGCCCTGGTGGCATGGTAGTTAAGAGCTCTGCTGTTACCAAGCGGTTGGAAGTTCAAATCCACCAGCTACCCCTTGGAAACCCTATGGGGCAGTTCTATTCTGTCCAAAAGGATCTCTATGAGTCAGAATTGACTCGATGACAAGGGGTTTGGTTTTGGTTTTAAAGTACAGGGAACACTTTCTGTAAATTTAGGGGAGCACACTGATATACAAACATGAAAGATGACTACAGTATTTTTGCAAGCATGCCCAACTAATACTGCTATTTACTTTTTCTGCAAGGGTCACCTGATGTGTTTCTCAGGAATCGTGACTAGAAAGGCAATGTGGTCTGGGCACAGAGTGTCCACAAACCAGAAAACCCAAGCTCTAAGCTGACCTCCAATGACTCTTGGACATCTTTCTTAGACAGTTTCTACGACTGTGAAATGGAGATAGTACTCCAGACTGCCTATCTCCTGGGGCTGTGCCTCGTTGTAAACCATAAATCATTACACAAAAAAAAGGAATTATTTTTAGCATGATTGAAATGCTTGCTCATTCTCTTTTAGTCTTTGAATTCTGCTAATGCTACGAGCTAAGAGGAAAACATTTCTCACGAAGAATTGATAAATATCATCAGCATACACAAATTAGGCCACTTAGTCCTGAGAATCTAATCTTTTAGTCATAATTATCTTGGTCCCCATTCAATCTAATTTAAGCATTCTAGTAACAAGGCAACATAACATACACTTTTCAAAATGCTAGGAAGAAATGGACTCTGTCCCCAAGTTGCTTACGTTACAATTGTTACAAGTGAGCCAGATCACCATTTTACAAGAACTGTATGGAATCTTGATTACGAATGATTAAAATGAAATGGCATATTAAAAATAGCAGTGATTGCTATTTCAACATAGTGAGAGCAAAATAATGTTCTAAACCAGTCAGGTTTAAAAAAAGGTAAACAATTGAGAAATGCTGATTAACTGTGAAAAGGGGGCAGGGTATTTGACCCTAGGCAGGTTGAAAGAGAAGCTTAATGGCAAAAATGAACTTAGACTTAAGGAAATGTGAAATTAGGTCATGGGAAGGTTTTAGAAAGGGTGATAGTCAAAGAAAGATTATATTTGGTGCCATTTGGAGAATGGCTGAGTATTTAAAGTATTTTTAAAAATGATTTTCTATGTTTAGGTTGGAATAGGCAGACCCTTCTCTACTCCAGAAAGTAAATCTTCTGATGGACAAGCAACATTTCCTCTGAACTTCTAAACTTGTCCTCAAGGCTAAGGGATAAAAATGGAGAAAATCAAAAAACACCTTAAGGACTTTCTGTTTTATCTGCGTCTACCTTCCTCAAAATCGGGAGGTCATGACAGCACTTTTACCCTAATACATAATTGCATATATGATAACATGTTTGTCTTTATCAGCCATTTTGCAATTAACCCACCCAGTGTATCTGCATATCTTAATTGGCAAATTTTGCAATTAAGATGTACAAATATTTCAGGTGCTATAAGGAACACTAAAAAAAAATAGAAAACACTGTTTCTGTTCCCTGAGCTTTTATAATTTTGTTGGGGCAGATAAAATTAGCACTAATAAAAAGCAATTAAAAAAGGTCCTGAAATTGTACACAATTGTCAGGTAAACTAAAAAGACACTGTACTGTTGAGTAGACAAATATTTTTTTTTCTTTTTTTGTACCTAAGTACTTTCATGGCCTTTTAATTTATACTTATGCATATACAGGTAGAAGAAAGAGTTTCCAAATGTGGCAGAAACAGCCATGCTCACCAAATATTCCAAGTTGTCCTCTACATTTCTAGGATCCAACCCTTAAAAAGAATATTGGAGAACTGAAGGAAAGGGAAGGGTTAGATAACACACTTTTTACATATGTTAACCTCATTTGATCTCATAACAAATTTTGAGATACTGGATGCTATTATTAACCCCATTTTATAGATGAGAAAGTTAAAACCCAGAAAGGGTAAGTAGCTTGTTTAAAGTCACACAGGTAGACCTCAATCAGTCTGATCCAAAGCGCATGTTCTTCATTATATCATATCAGTTCCTTGTAAGAAAAATAACTTACTGAAAATGTCACCCCTTCTGTACACACTAGCAGTACTGTAACTCAAGACAATAATGTGCATTAGTTTTAAATTAGTAATGCTAAATGTCAATGACAGAATGGCTCATGATTTAGCATTATCTCTTAAGTATACAGACGATTAACTTTAAAAAATAAGTACATCTTCTTGCTTTGGTATTTATCTACCCATTCTTTCTGTGTGGACTGGAGGAGGGGGTAGCAAACACAGATAGCAGACATTAAGGTAGGCAAATTTGGAATACCAAATATAAAAACAGAGGGAATGGCATTTAAATGAACTCAGAATGCCAACACTCTGAACTGTCTCATCAACTGAGCAATATCCCTGGCCCTCTCTACAATTTCCCCTATATTGCCTGGAAGCTACACCCCCAGAATTTCTTGCCAGGAGGTTCCAGAATAGATTCCTCTAATGAAAAAGCACTTGCAAGAGATCTGGAAGGCAGAACAATAAGAAAAATCATCATTCTCCTCCAACAATGCTGGGTGACACCTAGGTATGAGAGGTTTGTGTGGATTTCAGGTATTCTGGCATTCTGCAGATCACCAGCTTCAATACCCAGGTACTTTGGGATCAACACCAATTTCTTGCGATTTCTATAGACTTCTAGTCTGCTGAGAGCTCTGATGGTTGTCCCCTAGACTTTCCACTGGTGTGTAAGTATCTAATTTCCTAAAGTCAAATGTGTCTGGCTTAAACTATCAAGAGTACTCTCGGTTTTTCTAACCAAACTCTGAACAATGCAGTATATCCAATAAAAAGTCATTATCAGCTATCAGGAAGACTTAATTGAATGCATCAGGAAGACTTAATTTAATAAGGCAGTTATAAAGTTTGGACAGCGGTGCAGAGTAAAAATCACTTTATAAGAACTCCAATGCAAAACTGCAAGCCCCATTTTTTTCAAAAGCTGTATTAGTTCCTACTTGTTGCATTTAATTATCTGGGCAACAATAGCCCGAGACAGGACAAATCAGAGAATTTAACTAGATAAAAGTAACATACGATAAATATTTGCAGTTTGGAAAAGTTAGGGGTCTCAGTCAAGGAGTTAGACCCATTAAGGAAAAGAGTATGGGTATTCTAAGTTCTAGTAGAGAGGTGGGTTCAAGGGATCACCTCAGCTGGCAAGGATAGAGAACCTGACAGGCTCAGGTGCAAAGGAAGCTATTACTATCCAAGAGATATACAGTGATCCTAACAAAAATATTGTCACTAATGAATTTCTGCCATAGCTTTAGGTAATACATATGACATGGCTTCACCCACTGACAAGGGCTCTTTCAAGAATATTTACTCAAGAATATTTATCCTTATAAGAGCCCTTGTCAATGAATGAAGCCAAGTCAGACACATTACCTAAAACTGAGGCAGAAAATTTAGGTACTCAGTATGTACCAAGTCACACACATAATTAGCAGGAGCCACATAAGATTGACCTCTACTGTATACAAAATCTTTATAGTCTGAATCACTAAGAAATTCTATCAGGAGGCTGACTGGGCTAGAAGATCTCTAAAGTGTTGAATCTCACAAGGCCTTTAAAAAGATAGAAAGTTTTACAAGGATCATGCTAGCAACCAATCCAATGCCCTGGGCTCCTCTTGAAGAGAACTGGCTGGATGATACATTTATGTGCGCATCAATGCTCTGTACACACACACACACCCTACATTAACACACCAAAAAATAATACAGTCAGTTAGAAGGAACTTTAGATTCATCTCCCTCTATGCATGCAGGAACAAAATCAGACACGACATACCTGACGTTTCAGCTTTCAATATCTCACTTGTCTGTTTTCAGCTTTGAGTCATTTTCCCAGACTTGTTAGCCTATCAACTTGCCTTATTCATGAGCATGGATACTACTTACCTTATGTCATTCTGACATTCGAATTGTCAAAATTCCATATATTTCAATTGTGTCTTGTAATCTTTGAAGTCTCAGGTTGCTGGATCTGTCTTATGCCTAAAACTACACTAACCTATTGCCATCAGGTCAATTCTAACTCATAGCGACCCTACAGGTCAGCGTAGAGCTGCCCCATGGGGTTTCCAAAGCTGTAATCTTTACAGAAGCAGACTGCCACATCTTTTTCCCAGGAAGTGACTGGTGGGTTCGAACTGCCAACCTTTTGGTCAGCAGCCACACACTTAACCACTGCGTCACCAGGGCTCCTTAAAGCTACACCAGGTATTAGCCTTCTGGTTAGAATTAATTTTAATGTATACGATGATTCATTTTTTTAAACTCCATAAATAAATAGGCAGAACACATTTATTACTACTAGTACTTATGTAATTGAAATTACCAAACTCCAGGGAAGTTTTACGAATTCATGAGATTCAGAATAAATTATTTTTTAAAAAAAAAGAGAGGATGTTTAAGTTCACATTTAATTTTATATCATTTATAGATCCTCAATTATTAGTCAGCATTTCTGTACACAATTAAATGCACAAGTTTTATTGATAGTGATTCTCCGTAATGTCCCTAATCAGAACAAAGTAATTTTGACTTGTTTCTCTCACTCAGCAGTTTCTGTTTAAATTTCTGTCCACGTCAATAATGTTATTCACAGACTACAAAGGAAAGGTATTTCTTAAAGGTTTGTTTTGCTATCTAAATTACATAGGGAATCAAGAAATCAGTTTAAAATGAGTTGTGTTGAGATTTTTATGAGAATCCAAGTGTCTAACACCCTTGAATTAGGTGTGGTAGATGATTGGAATTCCAATTTCACTTTTATGTCACTTATATCTAGATGTGCTGGCGTTTTTAAACGAGAGGGCAGAATGGATTTTGTGGTCCATTCGTATATACTTATTCACAGGTAACATCCAGTTAGATCTGAGGAGAAAACTTTATAAGGAAGGAAGGATTTTCAATGAAGAAAAGGAACGCGGCTGCACAGATTCTCCTTGGAGCTGCAGAGCAGCCATATGGTTTCCACAGCCGCCATGTGCCATCAGAGCCTATGGTATTACATGGCAAGTCCCATAAAGCATAGGTGGACATGTGATGCTCACAAAATGGTGCAATGCCCATGATCCCATGACATAAGCTAGAAGGTTCAAGGCATTACTGCCCCCTCTCATCCCTGGGATTTTTTTTTTTAATAGAAGGAAAAGATATTGGACACATATCAGGAAAAATGATTTCCAGTCCCAGGTCCACCACACGCCTGCCCTATGGCCTTGGACAGCTCGTTTGATCTCTGTGAGTCATTGCTTCCTCATCTGAAAATTGAGGTTAATAATTCCTATCTTGTCAGGATTATGATAAGAATAAAATTATATCATAAAAATGAGAGGACTTTTAAACAAGAAAGCTCTAATAATGCCATTGATTATTTTTTCAACCATTTATGTAAGAGTGTAGAGATCATTATTTCAATCCTGTGGCAAAAAAAGAAAAGAAATATTGGAAGAACAATGCATCTCACGTGCAGCCACCACCTGTCCCTCAGTGGAGGCTTGCTTGTTGCTACGATGCTGAACAGGTTGCAGTGGAGCTTTCAAACTAAGATGGACTAGGAATAAAGACCTGGAGATCTACTTCTGAAATTCAGCTGGTGAAAACCCTATGGAGTACAACAGTCTGATCCACAACCAATCACGAGAATGGTGCAGAACCTGGCAGCATTTTGTTCCACTATTCACGGGGTTGCCATGAGTGGAGGGCTGAGTCAATGGCAGCTAACAACAACATTATGACAGAAACTAGCTGACTGTGCACCAAAGTTTTTCCATCTTCCTCCTGGGCCCACAGAGAGCCTATATTTCTCAACCACCCTTCCAGTTAGGAATGGCCATATGCCTCCATTCTAGCTATGGAATATAAAGGAAACGATCTGGGTTACCTCCAGTTCTCAATCATTAAAACCTCCCATGCCAGATCCTCCATGCCCTTTCCCCATCCATTGGCTAAATGCAGAGAACTCACATGTTCTCTAAAATATACAGCAATGAGTTTCTTGGCCCCCCAAATTATACATACACACACATATACCAGCCACATGTTCTCTAAAATATACAGCAATGAGTTTCTTGGCCAAAAAAAGTTATACTCACACACACATATACCAGCCATTACAGAGGTCAAAATATCAAGTCTAGACTTACAACATCTGTACATAACCTGAAATCCCAAATCACTAAGTTATCTTGAATGTGGTTTTTCACCTTAAACATTAAACAAATATCATCCTTTTTCCCTTTCTGCCTTCCACATTTTCCCCCTCATTTTAGAAATTTTTTGTGTGAATTATAAAATCAGATGTATGTAGAGTACCAGGGGAATTATAGTGGCTGCAATAATGGGCTCAAGCATAACAATGATTGTGAGGATGGCGCAGGACCAGGCAGTGTTTCGTTTTGTTGTTCATAAGGTTGCTATGAGTCAGACCTGTTTCAATGGCACCTAACAACAAAAACAATACAGGATTATAAATAAATCATGATAGTATAGTGTAGAAAATCTACCTTTAATTTTTAAATGAAGGGGAATGGTAAAGTAATATGGTAGTTTGGACCAGGGCAGGATTTCTTTGGACAGGGAAGGCAGGCTTCACTAATGTGACACTGAGCTGGAGCCTAAGCTGAGATTTAGACAAGTGAAGAATGGAGGGAGATAGACGATACTGTGCTTTCAGAACCAAGAGCTTCACAACCAGTAACCCGAGGAGTGGACACATAGAAGCAGCCGCTCAGATGAGCCATAGCATGGCACACACGATGATTGTGACGCAATGTAGAGGATCTCTATCACACAGGTAAAATTAAACCTCCACTTTTGTTATTACATTAGGGGAACACCTTTATAGAAAATGTAACACAGTTTACTGGGAGTTTACAGTGTAAACTGGAGGTTATAACCGCATGAGTTTTAAGACTTCTACTGGCTTGTGGTATAATGTGAATAAATCACTTAGCCTTTCAATATATATCTTCCTCACCCATTAAACTGGAATAAAAAAATTTACCCAAACACTAATGTTGTAGGCAATAAGTCACAATACTACCATAATCAGAATACTCCCAAACCCATTGCCATCAAGTCAATTTCGCCTCATAGCAACCCTATAGGACAGAGTAGAACTGCCCCATAGGTTTCCAAGGCTGTAAATCTTTATTGAACTCTCAGAGAAAGTTGTGGGCCTGAACCACCAGCCGTCCAGTTAGCAGCCAGTTGCTTTAACCACTGCACCACCAGAGCTCCTAATCAGAGTAAAATGCTCCCTAAAAGCAAAATAATTATTGGGAAAAATTATTATCACTGAACTAGGAAGCATAAATAAAAATAGACCACGCCTTTGGTTTACCAACAATACCATATGAATGTGAAGCAAAAGCAAAACTAAAAAAACAAACCTGTTGATTCTGACTCATAGTGACCCTATAAGACAGAGTAGAACTGCCCCATAGGGTTCCAAAGGATTTGAACTGCCAACCTTTTGGTTAGCAGCTGTAGCTCTTAACCACTGTGCCAACAGGGATCCAAAGCAAGAGCAGGAGACAATATAATCCGTGCTATAAATTACATAATTCAGACTCATGTATTTGAGTCTAAAGAATAAAGTTTATTTTTCCTAAAGATAAAAGAAATTTTTAGTTAGAGGTCTTCTGATTCTCTCTGCTTAATTCAGGTGGATCTGCATTCAGACTTTCTCAAAGGCAGGTCTAAAATACATATTTTTAAAAAGTACCGAGGAGTGAGCCCTTTCGAAAGCCTGTATCAAGAACCACAAAAGCAGCTCCCATCCTTACCCATCAAGAAACACTTCTTATCCTCAAAATGAAATCTCTCCCTCTTCTCATTTAGCTTTTTCTTCCCAGGTGTGTTCCTGACAATCCCTCAGGTAATGTTTGAAGAAGCACGACAGCTGTCTCTTCCCTGGGCTAAATAATCAACCCTCTCCCTGAAATGAATGCTGTCCCTGAATTTACCAGGGTGAAGTTTCTGTTTACATAGATGGTTGTGTGCCACTGAACGGAAGCCACTTCTGAATGAAGATGCTTTGAGGATATTTGTGTGATCTGAGCACTTATTTCTCCACAAAAATCATTATACATTCATGACCTGTGAATAAAACCACATAAGGCACAAGCATGACAGTAAAGTCACAGCAAGCTATATTGAGCAGTATACTATAGAAGTTAAAAAATTTTACAGTATGCATGTATATTTATTTGTATATTTGTGTGTGTGTATGTGTTGGAATGCTTTGATGACAATGAAATAGTAATCACTTTGATTTAATATTGCTCATTTAATATTCGTTAAGCAATAGACCATACACTAAGCAAAAAGTTACTAGGCCCATCCCCTCCCCACAAAAAGTAACAAGAATCATTTGTTCATGTTAATTTTATTCCTTATCTAATGCTTCAAAGATAATTGCCTGTTGCCTATAATAGCATTTCAGGACCAGTGATTACTCAACACATTTTGACAGGTCTCAGGTCAGACACATGTGTGAAAATGCTTGCTGCTCGAAAGATAAGTTTACATTCAAGTAAATAAATTAAAATATGAATTTAGATCAAGGAACACCCAAACTCACCTGAGAAAGACTCTTTTGGCCCTTTTCTTAGAGAGTTATTTCATAGTAAGGGCCAGAAGTCAGTATTTCTAACACACTCTCAGATGATTCATAACGGGAGAACTGGAAAATACAGATTCAGACTAAGCTCAACTCTCCTATTCATTCATTCACACAGTCTTTCATTCATTGTTTTTTTATTCAACCCTGGCACAAGGTGTACTGATATTTCAGGATAAATAACATACTCTCCAGTCTCACAAATAAGTGCAATAAAATAGGATAAATGCTTGACTGAAACTATGTACAGGGTATGGTGGAGACGCAAAGGAAGGACTTACCAACTTTACCAGAGAGACTGGGTTAAAGTCACTACAGGCTTGATAGAGAAAAAAGCATTTGAACAGTCTCGTCATATGAGCAGGTGTTCATGAAGTCAAAAACTAAACAAAGAACATCCTAGTCAGAGGAACCAATGCCAGCATCATTGTGCAGAATGGATTGCTGAGTATGAAATTTGAAGATAGAACTCTTTGGGAAGAGGGACCCTGGTGGCACAGTGGTTAAGTTCTATGGCTGCTAACCAAAAGATCAGCGGTTCAAATCCATCAGCCACTCTTTGGAAACTATCTGAGGAAATGATGAGGGCTGAATTAAACTAAGGCAGTGGAAAATGAGTTGGAGGAGAGGGGAAGCATATATAATGTTAGGAAGGTGAGGTTAATTGGACTTAGAACCTGGATTGGATTTGGGATGAGGGAAGAAGAAATAGGAGAGTCCGCAGTAGCTTCTGGTCTACATAAAACAGAGAAAGATGGTGGTACTATTTCCAGGTAAAGGGAAAATAAAAGAGATGAAGTTTGGGGGAAGATATAAATCCAGTCTTGTACATGTTAAGTTGTGGGGACATCCAGTTAAACCTTGAAGAGATGTCTGAGTTTAAGACATGGATTTGGAAGTTACCATCAGGTAGATGCTAAGTGAAGTCTTGAGAGTGCCAGAAATCACAAGAGGAATTTTAGAGTGAGAAATAAACCAAGAACAAAACTCTGAAGATTTTTAATATTTCAGGAATGGTCAGAGAAAAAAGGAACAGGAGGAGAACCAGAAGAGAGTGATATCAGGAAAGCTAAGGGGAGAGAGTTTTAAGAAAATGAGTCCTCATCAGCAAATGGCCCAAAGATGTCAGAAAAAGACTGAAAAGAATCCAACAGATTTGGCCATTGAGAGGTCAATAACTAAGAAATGACATGAGTTCCAGTCCCTGGGTGGTACGAATGATTTGTACTAGACTACTAAGCAAAAGGTTGGCGGTTCAAACACATTCACAGTGTCATGAAAGAAAGGCCTGGTGATCTGCTTCCATAAAGATCACAGCCAAGAAAACCCTACTGAGCAGTTCTACTCCATAACACATGGGGTTGCCATGAGTCAGAGCCAACAGTATAGCAGTAGGCTCGTTTTTGTGTTTTTGTTTTTTGTTCTGTTTTGTTTGTGGGGGGTTGGTTTTGGTAGAGAGGTGCGAGATAAACTGGCAATAGTGAAAGTAGGCTATAGTCTTGAACTCAGTTAGGAAGGAACAAAAGGAAATACAGAGAGCTTTTCAAAATCTATTTGCTTAAAAACCAGAAAAATCTCAAAATTAAAAGGATTTGTAAAATCATCCGATCAATTCTCTTCTATACAAATAGAGAAATTCCCTCCAAAGTTGCCCTTACAGGTAATTATCCAACCTCTCAGCATCAATACTTCAGGTAATAGGGAGATTAATAACTCAAAAGATGGCTCATTGTACATGATTTGTTATCAAAGTATAAAGTATTCAGAAAAAAGACATAGAATAATGAATAATGAATAGTCATAGATAAATTGAATAGACTTATATAAGTAACAGCCAGCCTAAGGAACAGGTATTATAAGCAATATGGAAGCCCACACCTTCTCCCCTACAGAGGAACCACTATCCTGACTTTTAAATATGTAGATTGGTTTTGCCTGATTTGAACTGGATATAAATATAATCAAACAGTACATACTTTGTTGTATCTGGCTTCTTTCACTCAACAGTGTATTTGTGAGATTCATCCACATAGTCTGTTTAGTCAACGTCCATTCATTCTCATAACTGTATAATATTCCATTGGATGAATATTAAATTTATTTTATATTTAAGATCTATTTATGTTAATATCTTTTGTTCCTTTGATGGGCCTTTTTGTTTGGCACTATTACAAAGAGGGCTGCATGAACATTCTAGTACATGTCTTCTGGTAAACATAAATACACAATTCTACTGCAATGTGTACCTGAAAGTGGAATTGCTGGGTCACAGGATATGCATAGTAGATTTTACCAAAAAGGTTTTTCTAATTTACAGCAGCCGATCATAAGAACTGCAGTTGTTTTACATTCTTGTCCAACACATGATATTTTCTACCTTTTTTATTTTAGCTAGTTTAGTGAGAATGTGGTATTACCACATTTTAATCTAATTTGCATTTCTATGATGACGAACTTGAACGTTTAATGACAATTTGGATATCCTCTTATGTGAACTATCCATTCAAGATTTTTACTCATTTTTTTTCCATTGGATTGTTTGTCTTTTTTTTTTTTTTTTGTAGGAGTTCTTATGTAATCTGGATATGAATCATTTGTCACATATATGTATGGAAAATATCTTCTTCCACTCTGTGGGATGTCTTTTCATTTTTTTAATGTGTTCTGATGAACAGAAGTTCTTAATTTTAACATAAGCCAATCCATATTTTTTCTCTTATAGTTAATGCATTTTGTGTCCTGATTAAGAAATCCCTGCCTACTCCAAGGTTACAAAGACTTTCTCCTAGGTTTTCTTCTCTTTCCCACTATTCTCAATGTCCTATCTGACATGTTCTCTTTTTGTCCCTCATAACTTATTTTCTTTGCATTAACAAATATTTTATCATTCCATTTCTTTCTTTCTATAACATGTTAATCGGACTTATTTTTATGATTCTTTTAGTGTTTATTTGAAGAATTACAACATGCATTCTTGAGTTGTTTCGGTGCAATTATCACTTTTACTACTTTCCCAATATTGCTACACCATAGAAGCCACTAGCGCCATTTATCTCTCTTGCTTTTGATGTTATTAATGTCATGTGTTGTTCAGTATGCATTTTAAATTCCAGAAAACACTACTCTTATTATTTAATAAAGTTAATTATCACTTACACTTAACACAAAATCTCCAGTGACATCATCTTCCACCAGAGCTGACTTTCCCTTTCCAGTGTTAGGTGGACAGGCTGTACTTCTCGAGCTAATCAAGGATTCAGCTGGATTGGGGCTAGGTTGCAGTTTTGGTAAGATTTAGTTGAACTCTTCTTTATCTCTGTTTCTAAGCCATGGCACTCCCTGGATTTTGATCCACAGCCTGGTAGATTTTTATCTTCCAACCCTGAAAGAGTACAGGAAGTACTCTTTCAGAAGTTTCAACTTATTTCTTTGTCCTCCATCCCAAAAAAAAGATAAAATTTGGCAAATATCATCAAGAAGAATCTAGCCTTGTGTTTGAGTTCCAAGTCTCCCTGCTGCCAAGTTCTTTGGCTTGTTTGTTTTCCTATGTACCACAAGTCTGCTGAACCTTTCTCTCTGCCTGTCAGAAGCTTTTAGCCCACTCTGCAGCTTCCTAGGCATTCTCAGAACATAGCAAATATCCCATGGAGAAGCTGGCTGTGTGTTTTAGGTCCCTCAAGTTTCCAGTTTGTCATCCCAGCTTATAACAATGACTGAAAACTTTGCTGGCTTTTCTTACTCACAGAAGACATCTTCTGCCAGGGCTAAGTCCATCCCTCAAGGCGTACTCAGAATCTGCAAATGCTCCCAGGTAAAGAGATGACTGACAATCAGCAGTTCTCCTTACAATGGTTCCCTCTTGGACATTTTTGTCCATTTAGTCCTTGTTTTTCCCACAACTCTAGGATGTATAACTATATGATTTTGGTAATTTATTTGGGTTGTTCTAGTTATTACAACAGGAAAATTGTTCTGCCACAACCTACCTGGAAATGAAAGAACTATTATTTTTTATTAGTTCTAATTTGTTTTGTAAACTGTTTAAACAAAATCAACTCTCCTTGTTTTCCACTCGTTTTCTTAATTTTGACATGTGGAACAACATAGAAATATTTTAACCCCTTCCACATTATATTTTTTTTCATCTATTTAAATAATCATCTACCTTAAATCTTTTTTTCTCCAATCTAAATACCAACAAATCCTAAACTTTCACTTTATCCCTCTTAATACACAACATGAACAAGATATCCAAGATGCTGTGATTAGCTCAGTGGGGTGGGGAAAGAGAGAGAGGGAGAGGTCCATAGAAAAAGCAATAGTTACAAAAGAAGTTATCTGGTGAGCTGTTTTTAAAATCACATGTACAAAAGAGCCAAATAACAACAACAACAAAAAAAATCAAAGACAGATAAACTATATAAAATAGAGATAGGAGGAATGGAATAAAAGCTCATGAAATGAGTAAAAGTTCACGAAAAATGCTAAACATAATGAAAAGAATACTTATTCTTTTCAAAGTCTTTTAACACAGATTGCCTCAATTCATCCAAACAATTTGATCACATTTTATAGATGAGTTCAGTCAGAGGATTTGAGTGACTTTTGACCAATATTAAAATTGTAATTAATGGCAGATATTTTCTTGGTTCAGATATAGTTTTTTTTTTTTTTTAACACTGCTACAGTCAAATTTATGAATTATCAAAATAGTGCTAAGTAAAGTCATAGAAGCTTCACAATCAAAACCATTGTCATCGAGTCAATTTTGACGTATAGCAACCCTATAGGACAGGGAAGAACTGCCCCATAGGGTTTCAAAGAGCAACTGGTGGATTCAAACTGCTGACCTTTTGGTTAGCAGCCATAGCTCTTAACCACTATGCCACTAGGGCTCAGAAGGCTCATCAAAGCAGTTGGTGGTGGTAACCAGGCACCATCTAGTTGTGCTGGACTCAGTCATGGTGGAGACCATGGTAGTTGTGGTCCAGTTGTCCTTTGAACTAATCTTTCCCTTGGGTCTTTGGTTTTTTTCATTCTCCCTTGCTCCAGATGGGGTAGGACCAGTGCAACATTTAGGATGGCCATTCACAAGCTCACAAGCTTTTAAGAGCCCAGACACTACTCACCAAAATAGGATGGAGAACATTTTCTTTATAATCTATGTTATGTTAATTGAGCTAGATATCCCCTGAGACCATGGTCTCCAGCCCTCAGCCCAGTAATTTGGTCCCTCAAGCAGTATGGATGTGTCTAAGAAGCTCTAGAAGCTATCTAGCTCAACTGAGGTCTTAAAAGTTTGTGAGCATCCATCTAAGGCACTCCACTGGTCCCACCCCATCTGGAGCAAGGAAGAATGAAGAAAAACAAAAACACAAGGGAAAGACTAGTCCAAAGGACTAATGGACAGCAGCTTCCACAGCCTCCACCAGACTGAGTCCAGCACAACTAGATGGTGCCCAACTACCACCACCGACTGCTCTGACAGGAATCACAATCGAGGGTCCCAGACAGAGCTGGAGAAAAAGGTAGAACAAAATTCTAACTCATACAAAAAAATACCAGACATACTGGTCTGACAGAGACTGGAGAAACCATGAGATTATGGCCCGTGGATACCCTTTTAACTCAGTATGAGATCACTCCCGAGATTCTTCCTTCAACCAAAGATTAGATAGGCCCATAAAACAAACAATAATACATGTAGCTCAACCATGAATAGGAAATTAACCCCTGCTTCAGCAGGGCTCCAGAGATCTAAAATTTTTCCAGCATTAAAAGTGACTGTCCCCACTTATCCTTATTCCCAACTATTTTTCCAAGACTAATACTAACTTTTTATAGAATCTTAAGGTTAAAGTGAATCTTAGAGCTCATGTTGCACAGTCTCTACTTGTTCTTAACTGAACATATTTAAAGTAAAATATAATGCGCAGAAATATTAAATTAAAAAAAAAAAACTACCAATGTCCAAATTACATTTTACCTCTAAATAGGGAAAGTAGCAGTCTCAGTTTAAAACTGCATTCACAGGAACAAGAATTCCATTACACAATTAGGCCTGAGGCTAAGGCAAGACTATGGTAACCCGGAGAGAGGAATGATTTTACTTAAACTCATGGTAAGGAGTAAATGAGAGGAGAATTGACTGGAGCTCTGAGCCCAAGCTGAAAACCTGCCACTACCAGTTTCCAAGGAGTGGCTGGTGGATTTGAACTGCCAACCTTCCAGTTAGCAGCCAAACTCTAAACCACTGAGCCACCAGGGCTCCATTAAGATAGGAAAGAGACAAGAAAGGGAAAGCTAGAAATGCTTAAGACAGGTTTCTCTAATTTTATGAGACTGCAAAAAAAAAAAAAAAAAAAAAAAAATTTTTTTTTTTTTTGCAGACTCATCGTTCTGCTTGCTAGTGTTTAATATTTTCTCAAAGTACAATACTGATGAAACTCCTCCAGCCCAGGAAATTCGTTGGGCCCAAGCTACCAGCAGGAGGAAAGGGAAGCCGCTGCAAACATTCTGAAGCTTAAGCTGGTGCAGAGTGCCCAGTACATTGCCTGGCACCTTGAAAGTGCTCATTGCTATTAATTGAGTTGAATATGAATTGAATTGTGGGTTCACTAAAAGCATGCTTCCTGAGTTAAGAGGCCTGGGCAGATGGGGCTAAAAATTAACTCACACATTCAAAGCCATCTATTTTTAAAATGCATGATAAGCAATACAGGAAGCTTTTACAACTAGCCAGCAAAATCTGAGCTTTCAATCAACAAATTTCTTTCACCGAAGGTGTGGAGCGTGAAACGGATCCAGGAGCACAGATGGTATTTTACATCTGCACATGCAATTTCCTTTTTCTCCATTTTTATATAAACCTCTAAGTCATTTTTTTTTAAAGAATCATAGAATTTACCAGTAAAATGCAGCACTTATTTATTACCGCTGCAAATGTTGCTCACCTCCACTTCACATTTATAGCAGCTATTTAACTGTCTTTCAGTACATACAACGACGGAAAAAAAATAAGTTTAAACTCCTCCTTTATTATATCCTGAATATTTTCAGAAGATTCAATTCCACCAGAGATCTAAAACTTTTCCAGCATTTTAAATAACTCTGTCCCCTATCCCCATCCCTCACTATTTGTCCCCTATCCCCATCCCTAACTATTTTCCTAGGATTAATATTAACTTTTCATAGAATCGTAAAACTAAAATGAATCTCAGAGCTTACGTTAGCACAAATCCCCTCAACAAATATATAAGTAACGAAGGCCCAGCAAGACTGGAGACTTGCCTAAGGTAACTTTGCTGGTTAATTCAGGTAAGACAAGAAGAGCACACCTGCCTCCAACCTACAATTAAAGTCATTTGTGAGAAGACCAACAAACAGAAGATCTCCAAGAATCCATTTACAGGAATGCATTAAGATGCAAGAACCTTCTCCTACAGTAAATCAGATTGATTTGAGGGCCTAAGAAGTCTGACATTCAAAATCCACGGGTATTTCTCAAAGAATTGAGAAATACCATATTTCATAATCATATTCAAACAAAAGATAAATGAGATATTAAAATAAGATTAGGACAGAATGAAATTCCAGGTAACCAAATACGGTATAGGTAACAGGGTTTGTAAACTTTGGTAATGGAGGAAATAATATAATCCCACAATATCATCTAGGGAAGCATTTAAAAAGAATGTTCAGTTCATCTTTAGAAACACATCGTATCAAAAAATATCCCATGGAAACAAAATCCATTGCTAGTTCTAATTGTTGTGCTGATTACACTGGCCCAGACCTCTCCTCTGAGGTCCAGACTTGAACAAAGCCCCTCATGGACCTCTCCATCAGGCTGTATCAAAATCTCTTCGACCTTTTCATGTCTAACATCAAACCCACAGCCAAAGCATCTGCAAACCCATTGTCCGCCCAGCACTTCCCATTTCAGAGAATGGCCCAATACCAGGACATCTGTATATTCAGAAACCTAAAGATCATCTGAGATCTTTTCACTCGCCCCCATTCCTAGTCCCTTGCCAAATCCTATCCCTCTACCTAAATGCCCTCGAAAACTGTCACATCTCCTCCATCTCCATGGCCTTTGTCCCATTCACGCTGCAATGTTGCCTCTCTCATAGATCACTCCAGTAGACTCTTAACAGCCTTGAACATATTCGCTCGTGCCCTGGTTTCCACTCTTGTCCAGAACGGTTCTTTTTGTAAATGCTAATCAATTCATGCTGCTCTCCTGCTGAAAATTTTTCACTGGCTTCCAAGTACTATATAATAAAATCTGGGCTCTTTAAAATTCCTAATATCTTTATACTGGCCTACAAAGAATAAATGATAAGGCTCAGATGGCCCCCGGATCCCATGTGAAGTCAGCCTGCTCTGGTTCCCTCCTCATCCCTGTAGTCTCTAGTCCAGCCATTCTGGACTCTCACTCCCCTGCTGGGCTCTGATCTTTTGCACGTTGTAATCTCAACCTGAAGCATGCTTCCTCCCACCTTCTGCATGCTCTGTTCAGCCATCTCAACTCACATGACACTTCCTTTGGGAAGCTTTCTACGATGCACCTCCTCCTGAGACTACTGCCTGGTACTTTTCCTCCATAGCCAATATAAAAAATTATAATTATACACATTTACTGTGTGTTCCCTTGCTGTAATATCTGCTTCTATTTATTCACTACTCCCATTATTACCCAGCATAGTACCTGGCACATAATATATGTTCAACGGATCATTCAGTGAGTGGATAAATGAATGAATTAATTAATTCATTAATGAGGAGGAAAGGAAGGTGAGAGAGAGGGAGGTAAAGAGGGGGAGGGGGGAAAGAGGAAGTGAGTGGAGTAGAAAGAGAGGGAAAGACAGAGGGAAGGAAGGAAGGAAAGAGGGAGAGAGAATATTTGTAATACAGAATCTACGAAGAGCTTAGAAAGTTCCATTTCCTGCCTCGCTAGCTATTAACCTGAATAATTGTGAGCTGGCAGGACAGACATTAAGACACAGACTAGGGTCATATCTGGCCCAAGGCAATCTGAGATATCCAGATCTCAGTCTGTTTAAGGCCTTCCCTCAGAGCTAACGACCACCCTTAAGGTCTCCTCAAAACCTCAAATAAAATTTTTAGCTTTCTGCTGAATTCAGTAGACCCCCTAGAATTGTGTGAAGAGAAATATTCTCCCAGTGCAACTTTAATTCCTGAAGACTCATGAGTACTTCCAAAACTCTACAACTACACTGCCCACTTACTATCTAATGTACAATGTTGAAAGCCCTAGAGCATGATTGCTCCAAAGTTTATGTAGATGTGTGCATTTGTGTGTCGAAGGAGGCGAGGGAAGAAATGATCAGGAAGCGAAGTGACTGAGAGAAGGAGCAACAAAATGCTACCAAAAAATGATAATAATAACAAACTCTGCTGCCATTGAGTCAATTCCAACTCACAGCAGCCCTACAGGACACAGTTAGAACTGCCTCATACAGTTTCCAAGGCTATAAATCTTTATGGAAGCAGACTATCACATCTTTCTCCTGTGGAGCGGCGGGTGGGTTTGAACTGCCAACCTTTTGGTTATCAACCAAGTACTTTAACCTCTGTGCCACCAGAAAAAAAAAAAAAAAACTTGTTGCCATCAAGTCAATTCCAACTCATAGCAATCCCACAGGACACAGCAGAGCTGCCCCATAGAGCCTCCAAGAAGTGCCTGGTAGACTCGAACTGCCTACCTTTTAGTTAGCAGCCGTAGCACTTAACCACTAAACCACCAGGGTTTCCCTGTGCCACCAGGGGGCTCCAACAAAATGCTACTCTCCTTAAATTATTTAGAAAACAGAGTCAAGACAATTAGTGTGGTTTATAAATTCTTCTGGTGTCTTCATCAGATTTAACATAGGGAGCCTCAAAATGCAGGAAGAGGCTAACAGACGATGTATAATTAACGGAGTGCGAAAGCTGAGAGAGAGACAATGCCAATGCAATGCGGTAAAGCACTTCATTTGATTATATGACTTAGAACATTGGTATAACTTGGCTCCCATTAAGAGTTTTCTAAAATTGGGATCCAATTTCTAAGACCTTCTTAATCCACTTCAGTTGGAACCTACACCATGAATTTAAAAAAAAAAAAAAATTAAAAAGCCACCAATAATTCATAATGTCCAGGAGGACAAGGCATCACCCATATTTATAAGTTTTAGAGACAAGATCTGCATTCCCAGTTTGGTTTTCCTGATGCTCTGCTTGTCGTATTTTTTGTGTGAGGATATATGCAAGGTTTATTTACGAGCAAAGCTTGTGCATCAGAAAGTCAGCTTTACAGAACAAGGGGAAGAGGCCCAAGAATTGAAGAAACCACCACAAACACAGACACTGGTGTCCATGCCCAGCTCACTGCTGACTCTCTCTGCTGCAGAAGAAACAGCAAGAGGGCAGAGGCTTAGATCTCACAGCTGGGAGATCTGCCATCTCAGGTAGAACTCTCATATGTAGGTTTGGAAAAGCCTCGAGGAAGCCAATAAACCCACAAATACCTACTGAGGACCAGGCAAGACAATAGCAAAAGCAAAGTAGGTCCTCTCAGGTGTCTGTGTGGTAATCGGGAAACAAAGACATAACCCATGAGAAGACAGTCACGCTAACACAGAGTAGCATGTAAGAAGTGTCAGGCGAACGGTAAAACGAAAAAACGCTACAGTTCAGAGGGGAGTGGTTGTAGAAAGAGGTTTTTGTTTGCTGTTTGTCTGTCTGTTTTGTTATGTTTGTTTTTTAAGACGGCTTCATGCAGTAGGTAGGATTTAACCTGGCTCCTGGTAGAATTCAGAGAGGCACAAAGAGGTAGCAAGAGGAACCCAGACTGAGTTACAACCCCAAACACTTGGATTTCCTTATAAAAGGATCCTTTCTCTCAGGAAAATAACCATCCATGTCACATAAATTAGTCAATTATTTTGTGGGCTAGAGACATTTTCTGCTGGATTAAGTTTTGAAATTGTATTTTTCCATTTACCTTACAGCATCTATATGGGGGTGGAAAGAGAAGCATCAGCAGATTCATTTCTACCTTTCTCAGAGATTTTGCTGTTTATAATTTAAAACAGAACCACTGAAGTACAGAACAAAATTGTGGAAGTCAGGAATACATTTAGAGAAACTGATTTTAATGCAAAACATTGAACTAGGTACGTAATTCCCGCTTACGGTGCTTTACTGTCAAGTCCTAACGTCAGACGAGCTCTGCTGATGCAACTTTTTTTCTTTTCTCTTCAAAGAGATTATTTTATTCTGTATCGTGACTAAACCTGCTCATTGGTATTTATTCAGCAGGCCTCATCGCCCTCATTTTATAGATGTGTGTAGAAAAGCTCAAGTAATTGCCTAAAGCTTAACAGTAAATCAATATCATATCCCAGAGTTAGAAGCCCAAATATTTAGTTGGATATTTGACATTTGAACTATGATGCTTTCTAGTAATAAGTTGACAATTCTAATAACGTCCAAATGTTTCTCTCTCCTTCCTTCAGTTCTGACAGACAGAACTTACGAATTTTTGAGCACTTCAATTTGATTGCATCTCAAATATGGATTAATGTGGCAACAATAATAATTATTGGAGAAATGACTGTTGGCAGACACATTAAGAAAATACTGAATTTTCTGAACTCATATCAACTATGTATTAAACAGTGATATCAGAGTGACAAACAGTGAACTCTGTAGAAAAAGAACAGAGGGCACAATGGAGTGTTTCAATTAATCAGTTATAATATTATAATCATCTCTTTCATTTATTGAGCGCTTACTATTCCAGGAAATGCATACCTTACCTACAGTGCTAACAAAACTGTAAGGTGGAGATTACTACCTCCACTTAACAAATGCCAATATTGTGGCTCAGAAAGGTTTATTAATTTTTATTAAAGAGTTAACCAGCTAGTAAGTGATAGAGATTGGCCCTTCTTTCCATCCCTGTTGCTAGTACCTGACCTCAGGTGCTCATCACCTACCATACTGCTATATTCTAACAGCCCTTCTGTATACTTTTTATTGCTCCTCCATACGGATCCTTTGCTCCTTCCATTTTGAGATTCTTGAGACCCCATGGACCACCCATGCTAGCTCCTGTCTTCATGTCTCTAGCTGGAATAGTCTTTCTGCTTTTCTCCTAGTGAGTTCCTATTCTTCCTTCAAGGCTCAGCTTAGGGATCCTCTCTCTGAGGCCTTTCTTGACCCCAGTCCTTTTCTGGGACCAGTGCAATCATGCCCTTCTCTGGGGCCAGTGCAAAAGCCCATTAAAGGCTGAACTATTTATGTTTACATGCATGGGTCCTTCTTAGAGACTGGGATCATTGGAAACAGGAACCATGCTTTAATTATCTTTGAATTGCCAGTAACTAGCACAGCACAGCTCCTGAAACACAGCCAGTGTTCAAAAAGTAGGAGTATCTGTGCTACCTCAGAAGTTTAAGCTGATGCCGAAGTGAATTCAGATGATACGGACTGTGGTAATCCTCTTCTCATTACAGTGTCTTTGAGAGTGCAGCCAGCAGTCTCAAGAGCCAGGGGATTTTCTTTCAGTGCTATGGAGAGAATTTTAAAAATTACAAACCAGAGAATTTTCATGCTGCATTTTAGTTAAAAATTAGATCAGTTACTTCTTTATACAGTGTTCATTTCCCCTGTTATGTTTATTAATTATCAAAGATATTAGTTGGTTTGAACAACTGCTTGCTCCCTGATAGTCCATCTGTGCTTTCTTCCCAATAATGCATTGAAGTCCTAAGTGCTGAATTTATTACCTCAGTGATTTCCACGGCACAAATTGTGATTGCACTACAGCACTGAGCAGAAGGGAGAGCTGATGGGCAAGGCAGAAAACGCTTAATCAATATCACTCCTGGAGAAAGTTTAAAACCCTAACCCCCCAAGCAGATTTTGAAAAAGGCTACACTCAAGGCCCCAGTCTCTAGAAAGGCATTTACTGGGTACTGTGAAGTTGAGAATCACTTTCCTTCTTTCCTACCAAATTCTCAATTATTCCACAGGCCTCTGAGGGAACCACAGAGTCTATGAATAACTCACCCAGTTCACAAGAAACCCCTGGAGGAATGAGACGGCAATATATAATTTCCAGGAAGGGCCTTTTCTTCCAAATGTACACTCTTCGTTTCAAAGACAAAATAAACTATTCTGCATCGGCACAGAGAAGAGACTTCCAGAATCTGACTACTGAAGACATCTGAAAGATCAGATATCAGTGCTCTAAACCAGGTGGTCTAGGTGGACCACAGCATCATGACTGAAGAGATGGGCAGACTTTGGTGACTAGGAATCATCCAACCTCCCAGATTAACTATATCAAGGAAACAGAAATGAAATTAGGTGCTCATTAGTGGGAGTGTGAGAGTAACCAGAATGCGGGACCACACAGGCATTTCTGCTGTAGTCCCACGTTCTGCCAGAAGCAACCTGTGTGTTCTAACAATAAAGCAGGTGAGCACCTAAGAATCAAGAAGGCCAAATGTGAACAGGGGATCACTAAGCAGCCAGGATTTCTGCTTTATTTAACTTCTTGAACTTTGAATCCCTTTAAATACTCACAAGATCTATCTAATTTATCAGAGAAAGATTCTTCCCTTCTTCAAAACTATGTTGCTAATGTCCTCAAGTAAAGCATCTGAGATGCAGGCCCAGTACTTCAATACAGCTTTAAGCCTGATAGCTGCCTTTTTATTAAACACACTGTGAGCTTCATGCAATCAATATAATGGTTAGGAAACAGGCACTGTATATTTTTCAATGTCCTTTCATGAGGCTACCATTTAAGAAAAAATGCCTGAATGCCAAAAAGTATAAATCTATTTATCCTGCCAGCTCCCTACCCTGTCCGTAAAACAGAACGACCTTACCATATTGTGTTATTTGTCATTGTCCACCTCAGCAACACATTTCAACACTGTCCTTGGAGTTTTAACTACATTAGAGTTATATGTGAAATGTTCTTTTTTTTTATTTGTAAGCATGTGTCTGCTCTTAGCTTGTATTTACAAATTCCCCTTTAGAAGAGTCTCAGAAAATCGGCATTATTCAGATACTACATAGTGATAACAGCTTGGCAATAACAACCAATTACATTTATTAAGCAACTGCATGGCTTCCCTCCTACCCTGTTCCTGATGTGTGTTTCTGTTTCATCTCTCTCAGTAACAAATTAAGAAATCACTAAAATAAACAAACCATTCAAGATACATTAGTTCTCTTCACAGGTATTTGGGATACCTCCCCGTTATATGCTTTTAAGAGTTTTATTTAATTACAAAAGCTACAGCAATTTTATTAAAATGTAAGCAATTGTGGGAAATAAAAAAAAGATATGGAGAGGAGAATAGAAACAAAGGTTAAAAAATATATAATCAGGTCTCTGTTAGAATGGGAGAGGGACATGGTAAATTCAACTGGGAACATAATCAACTTCCAAGATCAGTGCCAGGTCAAAGAAAAGATGCCTCATTTTGAGACAATTTCTCAGGGAAAAAGGCGGAATCAGGGGTCCCAGTGATTCCCTCCAAGCAAGCACAAAATATCATACACTCAAAAGTGCTCTTTGTACCTAGACTCATAGCTAGTCTCAAGTTCACCTATTATTTTTTGGTTTTGTGTTCACATATTCTGAATGATGACAGAAGCTCAAAGAAAGGAGGCAATCTATCTCATATGCTATTCCTTCTTGAATTTGCCTCAAAAGTTTGGCACAGTTCTATGTCTGAAGCAATTATCCCACAAATATATAAAAAGGAGAATAGGAAGAAAATAGCAAAGATGTTCCCAATGGGAAAAAGTCATTAGCCATTAAAAAGTTGCATGTGCCCATACTATCTCATAAACCATCAGAACCTCATAGATTCTAAAACTAAAGTTGAGGTTCAGAACAGATATCAAGAAATATATTGGTTTAGAAATTGTCTATAATTCTAAGATTCATTTAAGTGAGAACATCTTTAGTGGCCATGAGAAAATTTAAAAAAAAATTTTTTTTGACCCCTTAGATTAGACTTCTTAATCATATGTTTTCAAGATTCCTGCTAAGCTATTCCTTTTCAATCTTGAGCTTCTGAAAATAAACAGAATGAGAAATGATGAATCAATCATTAATACTATTACTAAAAGTACAAGATTAAACTTTTTCACAGAGAAGCTTGTTTCCCATAGAGAATCAATCTGGAGTACATATCCATAAATTGAAGGTTCGTCCTTCTCTTACTTGCTGATCTCATATCATTCTGGCCATTGATTAGCAGTATACCAAAACAAAAAGACCCAAACCTGTTGCTGTCAAGTCTATTCTGACTCATAGTGACACTACAGGACAGAGTACAAACACCCCATATTGTTTCCAAGGCTGTAATATTTCAGAAGCAGACCACCACATCTTTCTCCTGTGGAGTGGCTGCTGGGTTTGAACCACAGGCCTTACCGTTAGCAGCCAAGTGCTTTAACCTCTGTACCACTAGGGCTCTGATGCACAGCATATCCGAAATCCAAAAACCAAACCCATTGCCATTGAGTCAATAGCAACCCTATAGGAAGGAGTAGAACTGCCCCATAGAGTTTCCAAGGAGCCCCTGGTGGATTCGAACTGCTGACCTTTGCTTAGCAGCCGTAGCATTTAACCACTACACCACCAGGGTTTCCAATTAGCAGTATAGGATCTAACAATAAGGAAACCAGTTTACAAGTCTTAACATAAAACCCCCTCTTATTTTATCTTTGTGTCTTGTATATCATTGAATGTCCAGCCATGTTAAAATGAGCTAAAATATATTCTTCAGTTAGGGCATCTTGATGATACTAAAGGTTCTTGGGTAGCCTCAGGCTTCAGTATTACTGCACAAATACGGCCTAAGTCATTTTTGACATTTTTTATTACATTTGACATCTACTTTGAGCCACTAGTTGACAAGAAATAATTATATTGTTAATGAAACAATGTGGACCACTAGGAACTATGACTTCACATGTTTTCTTTACGTAGTTTATTTTTAATTGGTCTGGATCTAAGCCATAGTCCAAAAAAGAGTACCTGCATATATGTGTGTGTGACTAATCTCATAACACTGTCTGATCAAATATGCAACCATTTATTTCTTTCACTATTATTGAGAAACTAAAGACATATTACACCTAACAAGTTAGGTAAAAGAAAAGAAATTCTAGAAAGGACAGCTTCTAAATGCTTGGTGTAACCATAAAGAAAAAAAAAGAGGTCGAGAGAAAGAGACTAAAGTGAGACACGATAGCTAAAACACTGAAAACTGCTAGATCCACCTGAACCCCAAAATTACCACCAGTCCAATGACAAGTCACCCTTCATATAATCTATATGTACTAACACAACTTAGAAATTAATCTTTATTTTAATACCATCAAAAAGTGTTTAACTGAATTATAATAAAAGCTATATTGTCAGGACTTTTTTAAAAGTTCACAATGCTTGTGTCATATAACAATTTGAAATAATAAATTAACTTTACATATCAGCTTATCCTTTATGATATTTTCATTACAATCATATACATAAATATAAATGTCATCTGTGAGAAGCAATTTTATTCACTACCAGTCTTTCTAACAAGAATTTTCAAACTTTTATTAATACTCAAGACTTCGCAAGGCCTAAAAAGTCTTTATTCTCTACCGAGTTTACAATACAGATAGAAACTAATATAAATGAAGTAACAGGAATATATAAATACCAAGAAGCTGGCCGACTCAAACATAGTTTTATCTACGTAAGTCTCAAGCACAGGCAGGAGATCTTTCTCCTCCATTCCCATCATATCCTACACATACTTCCATCCACTTCAAAAACATAATGTTTTACAACTGCATGATTTTTGAGGCCAGGAAACTGGTTTTGTTCATTCAAGGTCCCTAAGGTATTCAATAACAGATGGATGGGATGGATGGATGGGATGGACAGATGGACGGGTGTATGGACAAATGGACAGATGGATGCATGGATATGAAGATGGATGGATGGATGGATAAAATAGTACATATTATTTCATTCTTATGTGTACAAAAATCTAAATTCTAAAGAAATTAATAGCAGGATCTCATCCCTACAGAATCAAGTTCATCTAAGGGATTTTCATAAAGGAAGTACTTTTTGAACTAAATCTCCAAGTGCAGGATATTTATTCAGTTTGGCAGATGTATATAGAATATTACATAATTAGTTGGGAAGATCATCTCAGCCAAATTCTGAGTTAAATCAATAACAAAGCTGGAGAGAAACTCAACGCTAAACAGTAAGCAATCACACAATCTGAAAGCCTTTTCCACTGGAAGCAGCTACTTTGATTCAGTGAACCCAGAGGTACTTCTCTCTAGGCTAGGTCCTGGACAGGAAGGAGAACACCTATGGAGGCTGAGATATCAAAGTTCTGCCAAGAGCAGGACAAATTCTCTAGATCAGGCCTGTCAGAAATGCAATGTGTCTGTTTTATGAAGAATGCCAAGGCTACATTAAGTTGGTGGGAAGGAAAAAATCAGTTTGAAAGCTAGTGGGATATTAAAGTCATGGCAGAAAATGAAACACACATGCCACTGTTTGGGGAAATCCTATATAGAGCTTTTCTATTAGACCAAAATGCCCCAAGGGTCATAGATAAAAGTTCTTTCCACTAGTTACTACTACAACAGTACCAAACACTGTTATTTGTTCTTTTGCTGTTTTTAATATAATTGGTGATTTTAATTCTCACAGACTTATAGAAACCTAGACTAAAAATACCAACTGACAGTGGTTAAGTGCTACGGCCTTTACCCAAAAGATCAGCAGTTCAAATCCACCAGCCACTCCTTGGAAACCCTATGGGGCAGTTCTACTCTGTCCTATAGGGTTGCTATGAGTCAGAATTGACTCGATGGCAACAGGTTTGGTTTCTTTTTGGTTGGGTACCATTATTAAAGGCCCTTTGAGTGGATTATTGTAACTATAATTTCCAGAAGGAAAAAAAAAAAATGAGTTTCCAAACTGATTAGCAACCGCACTTCATTGTACAGCAGTCTGAGGGAACAGATTTGGAAACCCTGCATCGATATTAGTGGGGCCTTTAAGCCATAATCTCAGTTTGGGTCCCATCACTTTACCTGGCACCAATGCCAATTTAGCACGTATTGAGCTGTGCAGAAAGATTTGTATGTAAATGAACACAGTTGGGGGCATTCTGCTTTTCCTCAGTAAAAGAGAAACAACACTTCTCACTGGCCCTACAAAAATAAAATGGAGGTTAACACAAAAGGGTTGAGGGCAGAGTCCACTGGTGAGGAAAGCTAATTTGAGAGGTACGACCAGCTCCTGGAGATCATGAGAAGAGCTTCTAGGAAGCACTAAAGAGTTTGAAAAATGCAGGTATTGGAGGACAGCACACAGGCATAACATACTGAAATCTACAAGAGGAAAATCACCATATTAAGAAACGATTATTTTATTTTTAATATTCTCTTTAAAAGGTTTATATATTTTAAATTTACAATTACTACATTCTTCTTACGAAGCAAGAACTCAAATATCTTAGCACGGTGTGATATGCCTCTTTATTAGCGTGGATTTTTGCTAAATCACTTCAGGCACAAGTGGTTAAACACTTGACTGCTAACCAAAAGGTCAGCGGTTCAAACCCACTGGGCTCTCTTCATGAGAAAGATATGGCAGTCTGCTTTCATAAAGATTACAGCCTTGGAAACCCTATGGGGCAGTTCTACTCTGTCCTATAGGAGGCTATGAATTAGAATTGACTCAACAGCAATGGGGTTTTTTGTTTACCTCGAAACTATAGTCATAATGTATCTTGACATCATTAGACTTTCACAGATAGTTATATAGTTTCCATAAAGTCCAGTCATCCTGGTATGGAGATTTTCAATTTCTTCTCAGACTATACAACATACCCCTAGTCTCCTACTTCCCTCATTCATGTATTCATTTGTTCAGTATATATATATATTTAGTACTTATTATGTTTAAGGGACTGTATAGGACAATATAAGGAATAAAGTGGTCAGCCATAGGTTATGGCACTCAAGAAGCTTATAGTCTAACACAAGGTAAAACATATGCACAAATAAAGATCATAGAAAAAAGAACTTTAAAATATGCATACTATGAAATTATTATAGTTATTTGATGATTCAAAGAAGAGAGCAAGAGTGAGTGAGTGGGTGAGTGGGTGAGTGGGTGGGTGGGTGAGTGAGTGAGTGAGTGAGTGAGTGAGTGAGTGAGTGAGTGAGTGAGTGAGTGAGTGAGTGAGTGAGTGAGTGAGTAAGAGAGAGATGTCAATTGGGGAGAAGAGAAACACTCTCCTTACATGGCATCCTCTGTCTTGCACTTGCTGGCTGTATATTAGAATGGGTTAGTTCCGTCCAAAAGCCTGGAGGAAAAGGACCTGGCGTATCCCCAGAACCTAGCACAATGCCAGACCCAGAGAAAGCATTCAGCAAATCTTTGTTGAAGGAATGAATGAATATTTCTATTTGTAGATGCTGGCATGTCAGTTTATTAAAACATTGCCTACAGCCAACCCCTCATTTCTTGACACAAAACTGAAATAGAAACATGTTTTGTAAAGTCCAAAATATATTCACAAGTGACGATGTTATTTAACTATTTAAGATATTTTAAAAGAAAGTGCAGAGGTAAAGCACCTGCGTTCTGTAAGAATCTCCCCATTACTTAGATGGAGTAAAAAGGGACACTATTACTGAGATTGCAAACTTGCAAGATACACATAAAACAACTAAAATTCTTCTTTTTTTTTTTTTTTTTAACTTTAAATGCTTTTCAGTGCAAGGAGAACTAGGACTTTTCAAGCAGAACTCAGAGTGTTCTTTTTTTTTTCTTTTTTGCACTTTATGACTTCAGTCTGCAGGAGTTCACTGTAATGTACATTCCACACAAAAGACACTAGAAGAATTATTATGCTCCTGCCAACGATGTTTTCTTTCACTTTATTCTCAAGTTACAAATTTTCAAACTCACATCGAGTTTCTACCTTATTAACCCATAGTCTTGTTCTCAGGATGGCAATTGCTACTTCAGTTGGCAACTTGGCTCTTGAGGAAATACCAAAATTGAGTATTAAGGCCTGGATTACATCTAAAAAGTTTCAAAGTATAAAAATATTTGTGTGTGTGTGTGTGCTTAAGTTTAAAGATAGCGTAACATAAATTCAGGCTCTTAATTAAGTAATGTTTTTTTCTTTGAAATAAATCACTAGTAGAATCAAGATAATTAAAATTAATGACCCAACAGTCCGTTGAACTCATACCAATTAACCATTATAAGTCCAAACAGTTCGAGAAGATAGACTGCTCTTCAGACAACTAAATCTCTTTTGAAGTAAAATGTATTATCTCTGTGGGAGAGACCATTAAAGTAAATATCGAATCACTATTCAGCGTTATCGACTTTCACCCATAAATCTGGAAAATAACAACATTATTTTTCAAGCAAGAAAGACAGTTACTTCATTTTGGATCCACAAAGGATGAATGATATAGTTAGTAGACACGGTCAGTCAGAGCACAATGTTTCCTTTGTGTGTGTTATTTCTTATTCATGTTTATTTCTTTCCTTTCCCAGTCCTGCCGTCCCCCAGCACCTACCTGGTGCTGTTTTACATACAGAAAAAAATCAAGATAAGCATTGTTTAACAACAAAAAAATTTTTTTTAACTACAGATTGATTATTGTTTCTAACTTTTTGCATCTTTTGCATTAAAAAAGCTACCATAATTTAATTGTATTTTTTTAACCAATTTCCAAATCGGCATAGGAATTTAAACTTTCAGCCTCCTGACCAATCACATACCATATGTGTATCCAGGGGTATATTTAAGATTCCTGTCCCAGTCCAGAGTGTTCTCCAGATTGGACAATTCTCCTTGCACCTTGAATTGGCCAATATAAGCTCAGGAAGAAGCACTGATGAATTGAGCAGTCACTACCTACATCGTGAATCCCTGATAAACTGTATAGTTTCTCTCCTGAGGACCCAATTTGCAAAGCAGTCTCATAAAGCTTTGGAGGAGCACAGAAAATCATTGTGCTCACCCTCCTGAAAATGAGACTCAAAAGTTAACAGTCAGAGTTTAAATAGTATTCAGACACATATGTATTCATCTCTCTGGGATCCAAGGCCAGTGAGTTGGCAACCACTTCTGCAACTCACTAGGTGAGTGATTTGAGACTAATAACGTAGACTACATTTTAGTTTTTCAACTGTAAGATGGGGATGATATCTTCTAGCAACCTTGTGAGGATTAAGTGAAATGACCTAAGCAAAGTATGGAGCACAGTACCTAAACCAAAAATTCAAACCAAACCCACTGCTGCTGAGTCAATTTTGACTTATAGCGACCCTATACAACAGAGAAGAACTGCCCCCTAGGGTTTCCAAGGAGCAGCTGGTGGATTTGAACTGCTGGCCTTTTGGTTAGCATCCAAATGCTTAACCACTGTGGCACCAGGGCCCCCAGCATGGTACCTACCAAAATAAAAGCATACAGTAAATGCTTAATGAATGATGATAATGAGAATGATGTTAGACACGTGTACAGGCAAGTGTCGACTAAGAGACATAACAAATGCCCACAGATGCTCCAGGTAGTTGGGTAGAGAAACAACTGCATAAATCCTAAAGAGATTAAGGTAGGCCCTGGGGTAACATCTACACAGACTTTGACACTCTGCTAAGGAAACAAGGTCCAGTCTAAAAATTGCTTACACTATTTTTCCTCATATAACACTTACCTTTTATCAGCTGCCTTAATACTTAGTAAGTAAAATAATGATTAGTGATAAAATTTTTAAGCTGCGAATCCAGCCAGTAACAAAGATATTTTTGATCAATTGTTTCTTAATATTACTCAAGTAATACCATAGAGGCAGCTTCCTATTTTGACTGTAAGTAAAACTACCAGCCTATACACAAAGCTCACGCTTGGTAAGACTGAAACAAATGATGCCAATAATTCCTAAACACAGATCAAAACTGTACATGCCCTAGCAAAATCCAAGGTCTGAAACAAGCTTATGTAAAAGAAAGAGAAATTATACACATGAAAATGATCGAGAATAAAGCCATGTGCAAGTGTATTTTTTTAATGAATGTACTTCTTTAAATAAATGATAGCTTTACAGTCAGTGGTGTGACCTATCTATACATATACACACACATATATATAAATATACACATATATATATTTTTATAAATACATAAAATACTTAAGGAAGTTAATTTCCCAGAATAAATTATGTCAAAGCCCACTTCTTTCCAAAACCAAGAGTGATATTTTAGACATTACCAAAAAAGAAAGAAGTATTCACTATTTTCTATATGTTGCTTATATTTAGTTAAATAAAAATATAAGTAATTTATAAATGTTTAATCTTATTTGCAACTCTATTGAATAGGAAGACCAGTCATGCAATCTCTCAGATAAACAAGGTAATGAGATTCTGAGCTAAGAGAGAGGCTACAGAGATGAGAGAGGGAATACACAGGAAAGATACATGCCACTGATGTCAAGAAAGTAACTGGCAAGTAACAGGACATTTGGTTCCAGGGCCAGGGAAGAGCCAAAATAGAGTGGCAAAGCCAATTCAACCTAGTGAATATTCTCATTAACAAAATAGGTACCATGGGAAGAAGAGCCAGTTTGGATCCAGAGATTATGAGCTCAGTTTGAAACAAATTTGGAGACAAATTAGAGAAATTTTATTAATTGGAAAAATATTATAAATCCCGCTTCTTATTTTATATGTTATTGGGTAGAAATAAACTCAAATTGAAAAGCCATAAGTTTAGCAGATGAAAACAGTGGCAGGATAACAGGCCTCTGAATTACAACACAGAATGGAGAAAGGTATGTCCTGACAGTGATAAAGGCTGTATCTCAAAAAATTAATTCCTTCACCAAGCAAGTCTGTTTTGTTTACTACATGCAGATGCTACAAAAACCCTGAAGTATCAACCTCTCAACAGTCTAGGCAGGTAGGAGACTTGTTAGATAATATTTGGTCTTCTACAAATGGAGCGTTTCCCCTGTAGATGTGTGAGGAACAGCGTGGACATTCTGTTCAAGGCAAATCAGTAGAAATATTTATACTTACTAAAAACTCTTTCAGAAATAATACTTTCTTGTTTTGCAATTCCAGACAGGCAAAAAATCAGCCTTTTATTACCCTCTCTCAAGAGTAGATTGTCCTTTTCTGCCCTTCAGACTGTCATATTTAAAACAATACCTGCTATATTTTTTTTATCCAACAGAAGAGATGCTTTAGTTGCTTCTAGCCAACTAAATAGAATATGAAAAGTTCATGTTCTATGCACGTTCATATATGTACACATATATTTGTAAAATACACACGGGTATTATGTATGTAGTAAATATAAGGGCAAAATTATCATTTTTATTTCCTCATAAAACAGAAATTGAAAAACTACTCTTTCCCTTTACAATCACAACTCAGAGTATATATGAATGAGGGAAAAATGTCAATATGGAGTCATTTTTATTCATCTAACTTTATAGAATTTTTACATGTGAAAGGTACATTTCATTGCTGTTGAGAGAGTCACTGGCAAATATCACTGATGTCAAGACAGTAACTGGTTCAGCAAAGCCAAAATTTTACCTAAGGGGTATTGCCTAGATAATGGGCTGTTACAGCTCATCTTTAGAACAGCATATAATGAATTCTTAGTTCTAACACTAAATGATAATGATAATGTTTTCTGAGGAGTAAGTTTTCATATCCTTTTATCTGTACTAGTTACACCCTAAGAATAATGATCTCACCGGTAAAAGACTGATGTAAATGATTAAAGGAAAATGAATTACAAATAACCAGTTTAAAACACGCTAAAAGAAATTGCCATATCTCAGAAAGATATGACCAGAAGATTCTATGCTGTTGTCCTTAAGTGCCTTAGAGTTGGTTCCAACTCATAGCAACCCTATGTACAACAGAATGAAACACTCTTCAGTCCTGTAACATCCTCACAATTTTTGTTAAGCTGGTGCTCATTTTTGTAGGTACTGTGTCAATCCATCTTGTTGAGGGTCTTCCTCTTGTTCACTGACCAACTAGTTTACCAAGCATGATGTCCTTCTTCAGGGACTGGTGCCTCCTGATAACATATTCAAAGTATGTGAGACGAAGTCTCACCATCCTTGCTTCTAAGGAGCATTCCCACTGTACTTCCTCCAAGACAGATTTGTTCTTTTGGCAGCCCACATTATATTCAATATTCTTCTCCAACACCATAATTCAAAGGTGTCAATTCTTCTTTGGTCTTCCTTAATTCATTGTCCAGCTTTCGTACGCACATGAGGCAGTTGAAAATGCCATGGCTTGAGTCAGGTGCAACTTAGTCTTCAAGGTGACATCTTTCCTTTTTAACACTTTAAAGAGGTCTCTTGCAGCAGATTTGCCCATGTAATGTGTCATTTGATTTCTTGACTGCTGCTTCCATTGGTGGTGATTGTATATCCAGGTAAAATAAAATCCTTGACAACAATTTCAGTCTTCTCCATTTATCATGATGTTCCTTATTGTTCCATTTGTGAGGATTTTTGCTTTATTTATGTTGAGGTATAATCCATTCTGGAGGCTGTGGTCTTTGATCTTCATCAGTAAGTGCTTCAAATCCTCTTCACTTTTGTCAAGCAAGGTTGTGTCATCTGTATAACACAGGTTGTTAATGAGTCTTCCACCAATCCTGATGCCCCATTCTTCTTCATATAGTCCAGCGTCACTGATTATTTGCTCAGCATACAGACTGAATAAGTATGGTGAAAGGATACAGCCCTAACCCACAACTTTCCTGATTTTAAAACATGAAGTATCCCCTTGTTCTGTTCAAATGACAGCCTCTTGATCTATGTGCAGGTTTCTCTTGAGCACAATTAAGTGCCCTGGAATTCCCATTCTTCACAATATTATCTATAATTAATTATGATCCACATGGTTGAATGCCTTTGCACAGTCAACAAAATACAAGTAAACATCTTTCTCGTATTCTCTGCTTTCAGCCAGGATCCATCTGACATCTGCAATGATAATACCTCGATCTATGTCCTCTTCTGAATCTGGCTTGAATTTCTGGCAGTTCCTTGTAGATATACTACTACAGTTGCCTTTGAATGATCTGGAAAATTTTACTTGCGTGTGATACTAAGGGTATTATTTGATAATTTCTGCATTTGGTTGGATCACCTTTCTTTGGAATAGGCATAAATATGGATCTCCTCCAGTCGGTTGGCCAGGTAGCTGTCTTCCAAATTTCTTTGCATGAACGAGTTAGCACTTCCAGGGCTACATCTGTTTGCTGAAACATCTCAATTGGTATTCCGTGAATTCCTGGAGCCTTGATTTCCACCATTGCCTTCAGTGCAGCTTGGACCTTGTCCTTTAGTACCATAGGCTCCTGATCATATGCTTCCTCTTGAAATGGTTGAATATTGAGCAATTCTATTTGGTACAGTGACCCTGTGTATTCCTTCCACCTTCTTTTGATGCTTCCTGCATCATTTAATACTTTCCCGGTAGAATCCTTCAATATTATAACTCAAGGCTTGAATTTTTTCTTCAATTCTTTCAACTTGAGAAATGTGAAGCATGTTCTTCCCTTTTAGTTTTCTAACTCCAGGTCTTTGGACATGTCATTATAATACTTTGTCTTCTGGAGCCGCCTTTTGAAATCCTCTGTTCAGCTCTCTTACTTCACTATTTCTTCCATTTGCCTTAGCTACTCGATGTTCAAGAGTAAGTTTCAGAGTCTCTTCTCACATCCATTTTGGTCTTTTCTTTCTTTCCTGTCTTTTTAGTGACCTCTTGCTTTATTTGTGTATGATGTCCTTGACATCATCCCACAACTTGTGTGGTCTTTGGTGTTTAACACATCAAATCCATTCTTGAGATGGTCTATAAATTCACGTGGGATATACTCAAGGTCATACTTTGGCTCTCCTGGACTTGTTCTAATTTTCTTCAGCTTCAACTTGTACTTGCATAGAGCAATTGATGGTCTGTTCCACAATCGGCCCCTGGCCTTGTTCCAACTGATGATAATGAGCTTTTCCATCACCTCTTTTCACAGATGTAGTCAATTTGATTCCTGTGTATTCCATCTGGTGAGGTCCACATGTACAGTCGGCGTTTACGTTGCTGAAAAAAGGCATCTGCAATGAAGAAGTAATTGGTCTTGCAAAATTCTATCATGGGATCTCTGGCATCATTTCTATTATCAAGGCCATATTTTACAACTACCTATCCTTCTTCTTTGTTTCCAACTTTCACATCCAATCACCAGTAATTATCAATGCATCTTGATTGCATGTTCAGTCAATTTCAGACTGCAGGAGTTGGTAAAAATCTTCAATTCCATCATCTTTGGCCTTAGTGATTGGTGTATAAATTTGAATAATTAACTGGAGTTCCTTATAGGCATATGGATATTATCCTATCACTGACAGCATTGTTCGTCAGGATAGATCTTGAAATTTTCTTTTTGACAATGAATGTGACACCATTCTTCTTCAAGTTGTCATTCCCAGGTGAGTAGACTACACGACTGTCCGATTTAAAATGGCCAATATCAATCCATTTCAGCTAATGCCTAGGATATTGACATTTATGCATTCCATTTCATTTTTGATCATTTCCAATTCTCCTAGAAGATTCTATGGAGTATTTAAATAGAACCTTGTAACAAAAGTCTTGGGGAAGGAGAAGCTTTATTAGATTCAAATTTCCTACTGCCCTTCCTGAAACCACTCCAACCAACTAGACAGGTACCTAGAGCCACAGTTCATTTGCATTTTGTGAAATAATATATTTGGGTCATCTTTAGGTAGTATGACCATGTAGATTTATTGTCCAAAATGGAACAATAAGCATAATCTGAGACTGTCCTATTGAACACCCTTATCTATAGGGGAGAACATGGTTGTGCCTCTTCTCCTTCAGCATACTAACAGAAATCAAATAAAAATGGAGGGGGTAGGAGAGAATGAATTAAGAACACTAAGCTCTGCTTACAAGGGGAAAAGAAAGCAAAGGGCAGAAGGTGACTTGACGGTTATGTAAAAAAGGAGAGAATGGATGCTACACTTACTATGACTTAGTGACAGGAAAGGATTTACATGAATTGTATCTGAGCCTCACAGTGTTTGTTTAATGCCAGCTGGTAGCCTCTCCATCACCACACAGCCAACAATCACTTTTTGGTGCTAGGACACCCACTCCCAACAAAACTGAGAATCTGGAGGAGATAGCTGGATACACAGTAGTTACCCAAACATTTGCATCAATTGTTTTCTCTGATGTGAGAAATGCCATTTATGGAGATAGGCAGGCTTTAGTATTCTAATATTTTAGATAGTTTATCTGAAAAACAAAGAGGTACACACTCCTGTTTTAAACTATGAAACTATCACAAATTGTCATTGCCCTGTTCCCAAATGACTAATTATAATTTGAAAGGAATAGATAATCGCCTTCCTCTAAGAACAGAAATATATCTCTTATGCAATACTGTGATGCTGGACCTGTCGCCATCTAGTCCATTCCAACTCAAAGAGACCCTATAGGACAGAGTAGAACTGCCCCATAGGGTTTCCAAGGAGCAGCTGGTGGATTCGAACTGCAGACCTTTTGGTCAGCAGCTGAGGTCTTAACCACTACACCACCAGTGACGCAGGACAGCAAGGAGAATATTGCTACTTAAAGAGTAAGTGTGCTGCTTCATGTAACGTCTGACTTTCTACTCTAATGTCTTGAGAATCTAATACCCTGCACTGAGAAAGTGCTCAGTTGATGGGATAAGGAAAAGGAGAGCCAGTACAAACAATATATATATTTTTCATGAGGAAGAATTTTCTGACAAATATATGTGTATATTAATTATAAATATAATTAGAATAATTATATTTATAAATAATTATAATTAAAAGCAAGGAATATTCCTTCTACATAAATTTAGATAATCAGTAATATATTTTTCTTATATTTAGGATTATACTTAGCATAATCAACTTAAAATAAAATACAGTACTAAAAAATTACACTCACCTTCTGTACTACATGGATATTCTAATGCAATAAGTGTTTACTAAAAGCATAAAAACTCAAAACCAAACCCAGTGCTGTTGAGTTGATTCTGACTCATAGCGATCCCATAGGGTTTCTGAGGCTATAAATCTCTAAGGAAGCAGCCTGTCACATCTTTCTCCCACAGAGATGCTGGTAGTTTCGAACTGCTGACCTTTTGGTTAGCAGTTGATCACTTTAACCACTGCACAACTAGGGCTCCTACTGAGAGCATTGTTTGTTTTTTAATGAAAGTGTATTTTCAGTAACAGCAAAGAAGATCTTTTGAATTTAAATAAATTTTGTTTTTACACTACATAATTTCAAATGCATTAGAGCAATCATATTTAAACATCTGGTGAAGTGTTCTTTACAGCAATTGACAAGAATGACATAGAGTTAAAAAGAAAATCATTGGCCATATTTTGTACCTAAATAACTCAGTCCATCCACTAATATTTATAGAGTCTATGCCATGGAGTTGGTTCCAACTCACAGCAACCTTATGTACAACAGAAGGAAACACTGCCCAGTTCTGTGCCATTGTCACAATTGTTGCCATGCTTGAACCCATTGTTGCAGCTGCTGTGTCAATCCATCTCATTGAGGGTCTTCCTCTATTTTGCTGACCCTCTACTTTACCAAGCATGATGTCCTTCTCCAGGGACTAGTCCCTCCTGATAACATGTCCAGAGTACATGAGATGAAGTCTCACCATCCTTGCTTCTAAGGAGCATTCTGACTGTACTTCTTATATATTAAACTATATATTAGATAACAAATATGTAATAGTGGTCCAAAACTAATGTGTCCCCAAAAGTTGTACTTTGCATGCCTGAGTTAAATGTTTTTTTAAAACGATAACTGGCAAAAAGATTCTACATATATGTGTATATATGTATATATTTATTACTACATATATATGGGTATACGGAAACCCTGGTGGCGTAGTGGTTAAGTGCTATGGCTGCTAACCAAGAGGTCAGCAGTTCAAATCCGCCAGGCACTCCTTGGAAACTCTACAGGGCAGTTCTACTCTGTCCTATAGGGTCGCTATGAGTTGGAATCAACTCAACGGCATTGGGTTTGGTTTGGTTTTTTGGTTATATATGGGTATATGCATATAGATGTATGTATGTATATCTACAAATACACATGTATATATATCCAGTGCTAATTATCTTAGATTTTCAAATTCATTTAATTCAACCTGTGAAAAATCTCTTTTTGATGATATATTCAGATATGGTTAGCTGCTAAATTCTACTTTCTGATACATCTTACTATGTTATTTTCTTGATACTTAGATGTCATCAACTTTAAAATGCACTATGAATTCTGGGGAAACAAATACATGTTAAATACTCAAATTGGTTGTAAGTACCATCCCAATTTCAGAAACATTAAAATGTAAGAAAAATGTTTCTTGACATTGAAGAAGTATAATCACGGGAGAAGATGTTTCAAAATAAGACATAACCAACAATAAGAAACTCTGTAAAGAAAATATGTGTTTTCAAATAGATAATCAAAGTTGACTATTTAACTGATATGGGTTGAATTAGAGCTTATATTCTAGGTACCTTGACCTCTAGATATTAAATCAAGGTGGAAATTGTGAACACACAAACACACACAGAATAAACATATCATGGTGTATTATTTTTCATAAATCATGACCACAGACAGAAATTATAAATCATTCACAGTAGAGTTCATTCCCAGTAAACTAGAATGATTTAGCATACATGAGGCACAAGTTTCCGCGACAAATAAGAACAAGTATATAAAATCCTACAGATATATGACCCATAACACATTATACAGCATCGATTTCCCAGAGGCTAGTGTAAAAGTCATGTACCCAATAACAGCTCTATTTTTGTTCTATCCTGTAACTCAAATCTATTCATGCTGCACAATTACTTTTGCATAATAGTAGATTTTAGTTACCCAAGTTGTTTCACCTATAACAATAGGAATTCTTATTTATTTTAATAAAGGATCATCTTTGGAAGCATCCTATTTTACTGTTAAGCTGTTTTCTTCATGCTCTTGCAATTGCTTTGACCATCTTTTAAAAGTGTATAATGTCTTTTATTCATACATCAGGTAACTTCATGCTGCATATAAATAACAATCCACATAAAAGGGAAGCTTTGTTCAGGAATTTAATTTGATGAACTGGATTATACTTCTGCCTCCTGAGGACTAATGGCTACACATTTGATACTCTGAAATGTCTACCTTATGCACAAATAATAATCTCAAAAGAAGTAAAAATTTTTATTTACTACAAAACAAGGAAATATGTGCTCAACCAATTTTTACTGCAGGTGAAATAAAGGTGGTTGGAGGGGTAGGGATGGAAAGAGAAGAGGCTAGAAGGGCTTTTATGCAAGGAGAAGATGACAAAAAAAGTGAAGAAGGAGTAAATGAAAAAATAAAATCTAGACAGTCTACTTTTCTTAGCTATGGGCTGTAGTCTCAGCCTAGATCGGAAGGGGATTTGGTCTGATGTGTTCAAACAGAAATGTATTTTATCCATTCTCCAAACAAGAACTGCAGAAGCTTTTATCCAAGGGAACTCAACTTAAAACAACATGAATTAGGAATTAGGATATTAAGTAGAAATCAGAACTGATGTTCTAAAACACAGGCGGATCTGAAGAATCAAGTTTTTATCTTATGGAAAAAATGGGAATAATCTCTAGACTTTGACATCTGATGACATTTGGGACTATCCTTTGTTTGTAACATGGACATTTCCCTTCTGCTCGTAAGGGTCACCCTTCCCTGTGTCCTCATGCCTTTGAAGCCTGCTTTCTTTCATTAAGCTACAATTAGCAGGGAGTCCCTTTCTCACATCTATCACTGGTTTCTTCAAAATAGCATCATCCTTTGATGCTCTTTAGACCTTTACAGAAGTCACAGATTTCTCTTGAGAGCTCTCTAAGCTGAAATTTTAGAAATATGGCCCGAACTACAGACATTAGTGTGCCAAAGAATCCTCAAACTGAAATAAATCATAAGATGTTATGGAATAAGGAGGGCAGGCTGGCTTGGCAAGACAATTCTCTCCTACACTGGTTCTCTAAATGTACTTAATCCACAAAACACCACCACCGGCATTACAGGGAAATAAATCTCTTAGAAATATAAATTTCACGTCCCACCCAAAACTCCTGAATCAAACTCTGGCAGAGGAAGAGGGTGGAGATGAGGGAGGTGTTAAAAGTTTGAGAGCCATGGCTCAATTGTGTCCAAAAACCATACATAACCAAGTAATATGTTTCTTAGTTCTCAAAACACAATTTTACCCTATAGCTTGAAAAACATTTTTTCTGACTCTTTTAATCAAGCTTTTATCATTTTCAGAACCACTTAGCCTACTATCTGAAGGATGCAGTTAAGAATTGAGCAGTTTCTTCCACCATTTTCAAACTGGTGCATTGTGCTCACCAGTATGAGAATGAGGGACATTGGTAGATAGTATGAAGGCACTTGAGTGTTACCTAGGACCATAGATTTGGGTCAGGACTTCACAGCCTCCATCCGAATCTTGCCCTCAAAGTTGTCTGTCTTCTTGTCAATGAAACTGACTTTTCTTATGTCATTTTTCCCCAGATACCTTTATCAATGAACGTGTCAACCTTTCTGGCATACGACCAGCCCACAATAAGTTACTGTGGGGTGCATCATGAACTTCTCTCTCATAAGCCCTTTGAAACGAATGCACAGGAAGATACCATGGAAACACACCTAGAGACTGAGCTGGACCTGAGCACAATCACAACAGCTGGCCGAATAAGTGACCATAAACAGCAGCTGGCTTAACTGAGCTAACTGGTAGCCAACGGCTGCCACCAAACTTTGTAACCTCCAGGACAAAATGAGGAAGATTTGTTCATTGTGGACTCTAAAAACGAAACAAAGCAAATCCCCTGTTCAAATAAACAAAAGTCCAAGATTGATTCACGAAATAAAGAAGACATGAATTGTTTCAAGTCTACACTTTGTAATTAGCTAAGTTGTGCAGTATTTTTTTGAGTATGGCCCTGAAAAGAATCTTTTTTCAAAACTCATCCTACCTACCTGTAAAAACTGTACAGAGCTAATGTATTTTTCATATTGTAAAGTTTCAATTATAGAAACAAATTGGTATGTACAGTACCATAATTTAATTACATTTTACTTTACCAACTTGACACATTTCAGTTTCTAAGATTTTAAATTAACAAAAAATTATTTCTTGTGTTATTCAGAGTTACTCAGTTTTGTAGGGACTGTTTTGTTACTGCTTTTGTGCCCAGAAAACTTTACTCGAAAATTCTGTGCTGTACCAAACATGCACGATTTTTATCATGCTTACTGCGTAGAATTTTATCTACTTCTTCCAGAAATAATACATTAACCAAAAACGGTTTAATTGTTCAGACTTGTAAGAGGTTCTTCAATTACATAGACAGGTTTTTCTTATAAATGAAAAAAAAAAAAACAAAGATTTTTTTTTTAACAGTTCTTCTCAAACTTAACTGTTGCCTTGAATTACAGCCTAGTTTCTAAGCAGTGAAATGTAATGATAAAGAGGGTTATTTTAACAACATATTTTGGAATGAATGACTCATTATTTCATTCTTTGAGTAGCTCAGTGTTGGGAGCGGGATGGACAAAACATCACTGGAAACAAAGGCCGTAACCACAGCAACAGACTTTGATACACATCCAAGGTACAGCTGCCAGTGACAAAGAAAAACTTTTGTTACATCTCATTATTTTCAGGCCAAGGTGGGCGGATAGAGTATAATAATTGTACAGTAGCGATTTTTCTCCTAATTAACCCAAAGTGGTTTACCCAAAAATAACCATCAGTCAGTGCAAAATGTACCTGACTTTTAGGACAACTTTTCATTTAGGACTGTGAGACTGTATTTTGTTGGGAACTTCTCAAATACGTGTGTGCTACATCTATTCCCTGCTGGAGGAGAACTTGAAACACCCACACTCATTCTATATAGATAAAAAAAAATAGGAGCCATAATAAAGTACTTCGTCACTCAAACTAGAGTGTAAACATCCTTAAGATTTTCTAATGGTTTATATTGCCATTCATAATGGGATTCACCTCCAATATACCTGAAAAATAACTCAGAGTAATTTGACACCAATACTGACCATATATTGATTATACAATTATATTATATAGTTAATTGAAATCAAATTGAGAAACCCTGACTCTTTAGAAGCTGAAATAATCAATTTGTTTCTGTTGTTGGCTTGACACAGATTGTTTGAAAATATTGTTATTTTATCTGTGGTAATCACACCATTCTTTTGGGGCTTTTTTTTTTTTTAACATAAAACTGCAAGTTTTAATTATTGTTGCACAAAGCAAAGTGCATTTTTATGTGATGTCATTTTATATTTGTGGTATCAAAAGTAGATTGAGAATATGTCAACCTAACAGGAGTCAAAATCAACCAGAACAATGAAGAAAATGTTGGCAAAAGAATTGTTAAACATTTCATTTTTTTATTTCTTAAAAAAAATTCTATCTATGAAAGTCTGATTTTATGGATGTTTATCACAGCAAATTTAAGAGCAGCTTCAAGAAGAATAAACTTAAAGAAGGTAGAGCAAATTTTTGTCAAAAATATACAAAATCAGAAATGGGAAAACATGCAAAATGATTGAAGAAGCAAACTCTATGACTAATTAAGGTCAAACAAAGTACTTGTATCAACTATTTAGCATCCCAGCAGTTTGTAACATATTTTGCATAAATTATTTGTTATTCAAAAACTTTTGTCATTTTAAGTCTAATTTTAATCTTTATATTTTTCCGATTTCTAATTTATTTGCAATGTGGTATACTCAGAACATTCTTAATTCTCTACCACTGAGATTTTGCATTACCCAGTTAGTAAATTTACAGAGTTAACTATAAATCTATTACTTGTGTATTGAAAATTGGGTACAAAAACTTATTCTCTAAACCATAAATTTTTTTTCATTTGGAGTCGTCCTTGCAAAGGTTCAAAAATAAGGATTAATTTGTCTAAGTAAGCGCTTTATTTCCAGACACTTTCAAGTTGAAATATTTTTTTTCCTAGAAATTTTAAGCTCTAAGGGGGCCTTACAAATACATGTCCTTGGTTTCCTGAAGCGAATCACTTTCTTTAAGCATTCGAAGTTCACCTAGAATCAACAACTCTATAAATAGAAGCAGTCACCATGAAACTATTGTTCTGTGCATCTCAGGCCCTATGTCATAGTAAGGGCCAAACAAACTAAGAATTTTGAGATTTCTTAGATTTAAAGTTAAACCGAAAGGGTCTATACAAGAAAATGTTAGGTTATTTGTTTACTTAATTTTTATTCTGCCATGTTCAGGAGGTAGCAAACTGCTAAAGGTTCTATTTGTGTCTGGAATCTTTCTCCACCACACATTTACAACTTATATCAGTTAGTGTCTACAGCCTTTATTTCTAACCTGCCTTTTTCAGGATTCAGTAATATCTCCATTCCTCCCTCTAACCACTACCCTTTCTAGCCCCCTTCTCCCCTTTCCTTCCTTCTGTTCACCTGTTTAAAGAGCTGACAACTCTTTCTCCTGCTTGGAGTTGAAAACGTAGAGGGCTTGACCCGCTGTGATTACAATTACAGCAGCTACAGCAAGTAATAAAGTTATGCAGTGTTGTGAGGTTTACAAATCACATTTGTAACAAGTCACAGAAATGATCTCATTTTGTCTTCATAGCAACTCCATGGAGATGTACTGACTGACCTCAAAGAAGTTCAGCCTTTACCCAAGAACACAAGGCTAATAATTGGTGGCTTTGCACCACCATTCTCTAAACCCAGAGCCTGTTACTCTTTCCACTACATAGAAAGCTCTCCTCCTCCCCACTCAGCATCTCTTCCCTTTCTCTCACTCCCTCTCCCTGTCTCCCACCCTCCCTCTCCCCATCTCACTCTCCCTTCCTCTCCCACTCTCTCTCTCCCTCTCATCAGACCCAGTGAGTTTCCAGAGATCATGGACAGAATGAAAAAGCTGTTTGACATATTGTTTAGGGATCTCTAATGTAACTCATTTCCTCTGTCTGGAACAATACACAGGCTAAAATGAATTGCTTCCGTGCAATACTCTGGGCTCTCACATTAAAACCCATTGCACAAAAAGAATAGCAAGCCCCAAGTACTTTAACATAGCAGATCAACTGCAAATATAAGGAACAGGTGCTCCAAAGAAGAGTATGAATATAGGCCCTAAGGTACAAATATAAAATCAGGAAACACAAGGAAAGAAATACAAGAATGTCCAAATGAGATTGTGTGGGTAGCAAGAGGGATCCACAGTAAAAGGCCGAACACATGCTCAACACATGTTCAATTCACTGATGATTAAGAATACTTTATCAATTTTTTTCCTTTTTTGTTTAGGCAAGCAGATTTCTTAAACCACGAAGTTTTATACCTGCCTTTAATAGAGAAGAATTTTCTCTATTGTCCTGAGACAAATGAAATGTAATTTATACAAACTGGTGTATAGATGCAAAAACATATGCTCATGTTCAAATAATATATTTTACTGCTAAGCTTATTTTCATCAAGTCTCTGTCCCTACTCCTTCCTGAGTGTTCTAGAAAACCATAAAATTATACAGATTTTTAATATAAATGATACTTTTTAGAAGGAAAGAAAACTTGCCCAGATTTAACAAATGAGACAAATGACATAATCCTGATTTGAACTCAGATCTGACTGATTCCACAGAATGTTTCTTAGAAAGAGCCGAATCTTTTTGCAAAAATATTTTCCAAAATAAAATCACATTGTATGGGAATAAAAATATGGCTGTTTTGACGACTCCTCATTAGAAGACAGAGAGACATCATCTCTCAAACTAGACATTCAAAATTAGTGAAGAAACTGAAAGTGTGAAAATGGGTCTCTAATAAGAACCATTAGTAGACTGGAAGAAAGGAAATCAGATGTGCTGTATACCCAGATGGTAGGCATGTGATTGGAGGGGTAACAGAATTGGGAGATAAACGGCTTAGGAAGTAGCGTCTCAGAGTAGGTAAGAAATCTCTAGAGTTGATATAATAACATTTTATATCAGCACAGGTCTTCATAGTTTATCATACTGTGTGACAGTGTAACAACCTCATAACACATAAAAAAAAAAAAACTAAAGGTTCATATGGGTTGGTTATGCAGTAAGAATCCATGTGAGGAGGGCCTGCAGTAAGAGCTTCTGACTGCTTCCACTACCTTCTCAATTACCACAGCTGTGCCTGACTAGAGAGCTGCCAAGGGCAAGGGACCAAGGATCAAGGCTCTCAGGACTCTGACATCTCCACAGAGTAGAATAGATGGATAATCAGCAATTGTGCTTCATTTTACCACTAACTTTAATGGGGAAGAGACATTTTCAAATTAAAAACAAAACACCTGAGTGGTGATGGGTAATTTTTAAAGGCCTCTCCTGGTTTGCATTATTATTTCATTTTGAGATAGGAGTCAGCTTATATGGAAAAAATTTTAAATGAGGGTAAAATTCATGTTTTAAAAAAAAGTACACAGTTGATGACTGACCTTTTCTGTCAAGAACAGTGACCTTAAAACAGCAGAGTCTACAACTTAAAGAACTCAAGAGTATCTGCTTCCTTTCTCCAAACCAATAGGAGATTTTGTTTTATATATTTGTCTTTCTGAAAAGCTGAGTAAAAATGTGTTATGTGTAAATCAAATACTATTTCAAATGCATCTGGGGACCTTGGGATAAAGGATCCTTGCAGTAAATCCTTTTTTACCCCCTAATCTGAAATATCACCTGTTAATTTATCTCTTTTGTAAATTGATCTCCATATATCTTGTGATATATAAAGCAGCACGCTTGTACTGTGTGGCCTTCAAGGTTCTGTGATGCAGTCTTTGCTTCAGATTATATAAAATGAAGGGCTGGATATGGTTTGAGAAGGTCTATATACTACAGAGTGATCAGTTTCAATCAGCTTTACTGACTGAATTTATTTATCTGAATTAACAAGAAAACAGTATTAAGATGGCACAAATGCATAAAAGTTGAGTCAATTTCTTTTTGTATTTATTGGCTTAAAATTTTGCCACTTATCACATCCTTGATGTTACTATGACTGAAATGACCCCAAATCCCTTGGTTCCACACTAGATTTACTGAATCAGAATTCTCTGAAGATGGAGCCCAGAATACGCATTGTTAACACATTCCTCAAGTGATTCTACTGCATGCTAAGTTTTGGAAAATACTCCTCTAATCATTTACTTTTACCAAGTCACTCAATGTTTTTTTCATCCTTAGTCTAAAATTATTCATCTTGTGCTTCCCTTTGCCAGTGTTAATCTAGAATGTTAAGCCTGGCTGGACATTTTTCTTGACCGAATGAATGAATGCACCACAAAGAACAACTATGTATAAAATGTTCAGGTTGCTTCCTGACAGGCTGTGTTGTTTTGCTTCCCGATAACTCTTTGAGCAGGCATATCTAAAGATAGCCTTCAAACAGCTGGATTAGTCACGTAACTGTTAGTGGACGCGGGGAGAGAGGCAAGGATTAATCTATGATGTATCCGGCACTGTAGTGTCCTTGTTACATTCTCAAACCATCTTAGGACATAGTAGAACCATCATTTTAAAGAAGAGGAAAATGAAGATCATGGTAGTTAAATTACTTGCCATGGCTGATAGAGCAGAGATGGGGATTCAAACCCAGGTCCACCAGGCTCAAAGGATATGCTCCTATCACCCCAAAGAACATTTCCAAATGTGAGAGAAGGTCATAATCAATGTAATTAGGCTCATATATTTTAGTGAGGAAGGGGAGGGAGACAACAGAGAAAGATTACACCTATTTCCAAACAGAAAAATTACATAAAGTATTTCACACTATGTAGAGATTTCCTTCAAAATCCCCAACCAACAACTTAATGGGAAGAACTCTCCATTACTTTCTTGAAGGTTTATACACGTTTTCCTTTAAAAAAAAAAAAAAGGGATTTTAAAGAAAAATCCCTCAAAAGATAAATACATCCAAATGTGTATGTCGTATTTTCACTTGCAAGTGTTTATAATACAAAATTATAACCAAAATATGATAAGCTGATACCCAAAATATAATCTTCAATTGGCCGAAAGGGAGGGAAATGTCAATGGAGGTAAAAACTATATGGATGAATAGTCAATAAAGTAACTAATAAAGTACACAAAACAAAGTGAAGAAAAACACCAATAATCTACAATCATGAAATGGCAACCAAGAAATGACACAGTTTGGGTTACAGGAGATTTCCTGTAAATAGTTTTATGTGACAGTATCTTTTACTGGGCCATTGTTACTTGCACAAATGCTATAGAATCTGAGTGCATGCTACACGGAGAAGGCAGGAAGATCACTTCCCTAGCAATGCAGACTCTGCTTGTCCTATTACTCATTATATAATATACAGCTTGAACAAAAAAACAGGTATAATTTTCCTTGTTAAGGCAATGAACTGATTTCATCATTATGTGGAGGTGGTCAAATAAAAGTTTTGTTGTTTTTTTTTTTTTTTTTGTGATTTCTATTTAAACGCACATAGTTCAGAAAAGTCTCCCTCTGTCTCAGCTATTCACAAATGACTTCTAAATAGTCTTTCAACTCCATTGGTGTCTCCAGGAGCTTTTTAAACCATTAGACTAACAGCCTCTTATATTTTTTCCTGACCCTGCTCAAGCCCATCATAAGGTAATTGGGGAATTATATTAGCATTCTACTCCATCATACTATCTGAACACAGAGTATCCATTTAAAAATACTTTATTTTTAATCCAAGAGGCGTTCAAGATCCAGTAAAATACTCTGTAAGTCATACTTTCACTAAAACTACCACCACCGTAACTGTGATAAAACTCGGGTGTATATTTAAAACAAATAATAAATCCAGAAGAGACGAATCTCTAGTACCTGGAAACCATTATCATTACATCTGTTCATTCTGAAATACCTGGAGTAATTCTGATTGTGGACAACAATGATGCTCCTGATGATTTGTGCCGAAGATGTGGTAAATGGTAACGAAGAGGCCAGAGTTACGCAAACAGAGAGGTAAGTGAAGGAAATTTGGTTCCTTGTTATTAAATAATCTGCAAGTGATTTTAAAACTAAGACTAAAAATTTATAATATATTTTATGCCATCAAGTGTCATCAATAAAGGCTAATGTGGGCATAAGGGACATAGGAGCACAGAGATATTGCTGCTAGTGATACATATTAGATGGGTGGATGGAAGGATGGACAGCCACACAAAATGAATTAATGCTACCAAAAGAAGGAATATAAAGAATAAAAATGAGTTCAAGAACAATCATTATCATTTGTCCAGAAAGAAATTGAAAAGCTAAAACAAAAAATTCAAACTCAATGCTAAAATGTTCTTTTCAAGGTCAAATTTGAAATAACTGACAACTATAAACCCCAAATTGTTGCTTCAACCATATGAGTAATTACATTAATTCACATACACCTAGTCAAATTCTGATGAGAAATGAATTGTAATTTTAAATACACTCCATCTGTTCTTGCTGTTTTACATCAATGCTATATTTTCTTTCAATTACGGATTCAGAAATATAATACCCTAAGCAGTCTGGTGAAAATGTAGTGATAAGATTGGATCACGCTGGTCATTCTGCTTCACCATAAGGCAATTATTGGAGTGAAATGTCCACCACAGTAGGGGAGCTGGGCATCTGGTTTCTAGAATCTGCTGTTGCATTTCTTGACCTTGGCATTTGTAAAATTCACTATCTCTGAATCTTACTTTATATATATTTATAAAATAAGGATATTACTGCCTTGAGATGGAGCCCTGGTTGTGAAGCAGTTAAGAGTTCAGCTGCTAACCAAAAGGTCAGCAGTTCAAATCTACCAGCTGCTCCTTGGAAACCCCATGGGTCAGCTCTACTCTGTCCTACAGTGTCGCTATGAGTCAGAATCGACTTGACAGCACACAACAACAACATTGCCTTGAGATAAGAGCCTCGAGGCCCACCCCTGCTCCAGCCTGATTCTACATTTATACCAAAGATAACTAAAGAAAGACACAGAACCTCTCTGAACTTGTATGCTATCTGGAGGAAAATTTGAGATTCTTGTTACACCAGCATTTTTTCACCTTTGGATTGAATGGAAGCAATTTCAGTATACGAGACAGCCTTCTAAACTCCTTGGTGGGGCTCCTCTTTGGCAAACTTAAAACCTGAGTTTCTCTAACCAATATTGACTTTAAACGTGGTTATTTTACAATGAACCCTGTAATACTCCATCAATTTATGTAGGAATAGCATGAGGCTGGGGTAGCCCTCATTGACTTTCTTCAGCCTTTGATTCTGGTTATAGGCTAAAATGAGTAATCTTCATATGGCACCTTGGCTGTTGTTGTTAGGTGCCATCTAGTCAGTTCTGGTTCATATTGACCCTAAGTACAACAGAACAAAACAGTGCCCAGTCCTGCACCACTCTCACAATTGTTGCTATGTTTCAGTGCATTGTTGCAGTTACTGTGTCCATCCATCACCTGGAGTGTGGTCCTCATTTTCACTGACCCTCTACCTTACCAAGCATGATGTCCTTCTACAAGGACAGGTTCCTCCTGATAACATATCCAAAGTCCTTAAGACAGTCTCCCCATCCACCCTTCCAACAAACACTCTCGCTCTGCTTCTTCTAAGACAGACTTATTAGCTCTTCTGGCAATCCATGGTATATTCAATGCTCTCTGCCAACACCATAATTCAAATGCATCAATTCTTCTTCATCCTTGCTTATTCATTGTCCAGCTTTCTCATGCACATGAGGCGATTAAAAATACCATGGCTTGAGTCAGGCACACCTTAGTCTTCAAAGGGACATCTTTGCTTTTTAACACACTCAAGAGGACTTCTGCAGCAGATTTGCCCAATGTAATGCAGTTGTTTGATTTCCTGACTGCTGCTTCCATGGGCACTGATTGTGTATCCAAGCAAAATGAAATCCTTGACAACTGCAATCTTTTCTCCGTTTATCATGATCTTGCTTATTGGTTAGCTGGGAGGATCTTGTTCTCTTTATGTTGAGGTGTAATTCAAACTGAAGGTTGCAGTCTTTGACCTTCATCAGTAAATGCCTCAAGTTCTCTTAACTTTCAGCAAGCAAGTTTTGTCATCTGCATATTGTAGATTGTTAATGAGACTTCCTCCAATTCTGATGCCATGTTCTTCTTCATATAGTCCAGCTTCTCAGATTATTTGCTCAGCATACAGATTGAATAAGTATGGTGAAAGATGCAACCCTGACTCACACCTTTCCTAATTTTAAACCATGCAGTGTCCCTTTGTTCTGTCTGAACAACTGCCTCTTGGTCTATGCAGAGGTTCCATATAAGCATAATTAAGTGCTCTGGAGTTCCTTTTCTTCACAATGTTATCCATAATTTGTTATGATCCACACAGTCATATATCTTTGCATAGTCAATAAAACACAGGTACACATCTTTCCGGTATTGTTTGCTTTCAGCCAAAATCCATCTGATATCAGCAATGATAGCCTTTGTTCCACATCCTCTTCTGAATCTGCCTTAACTTTCTGGCTCTTCCCTGTCAATGTACTGCTGCAATCATGTCTTTAATTATCTTCAGCAAAATTTTACTTGCATGTGGTTTTAAGAATATTGTTTGATAATTTCTGCATTCTGTTGGATCAGCTTTCTTCCGACTGGGCACAAATATGGACCTCTTCCCACTGGTTGGTCAGGTAGCTATCTTCTAAATTCTTTGGCATAGACAAGTGAGCACCTCCAGCGCTGCATCCATTTGTTGAAACATCTCAATTGGCATTCCGTTGATTCCTGGAGCCTTAGTTTTCAGCAATGCATTCAGTGCAGCTTGGGCTCCATCATTCAATACCATCAGTTCTTCAGCATATGCCACCTCCTGAAATCATTGAACATCAAGCAATTCTTTTTGGTACAGTGACTCTGTGTATTCCTTCCATTTTCCTTTCATGCTTCCTGCATTGTTCAATATTTTGCCCTCCCAAAAAAAAACCCACTGTCATCGAGTTGATTTCAACTCATAGTAAGCCCATAGGACAGAGTAGAGCCGCTCCATATAGTTTCCAAGGAGCGCCTGATGGATTAGAACTACTGGCCTTTTGGTTAGCAGCCATAGCTCTTAACCACTACACCACCAGGGTTTCCATTTTGCCCACAGAATCCTTCAATGTTGCAACTCGAAGCTTGAATTTTTTCTTCAATTCTTTCAGCTTGAGAAATGACGAGTGTGTACTTTCCTTTTAGTTTTCTAACTCCAGTTCTTTGCACATTTCATTTTAATACTTTACTTTGCCTTCTGGAGCCACCCTTTGAAATCTTCTGTTCAGCTCCTTTACTTCATCTTCTGTTCCATTCACTCACTCTGTGTTCAATGGCAAGTTTCAGAGTCCCTTCTGACATCCATTTTAGTTTTTTCCTTCTTTTCTGTCTTTTTAATAGCCTTTTGTTTTCTTCATGTATGATGCCCTTGATGTCATCCTACTACTCATCTGGCCTTCAGCCATTAGTATTTAATACATCACATCTATTCTTGAGACGGTCTCCAAATTCAGGTGGGATATACTCAAGGTCATATTTGGTTTTCATGGATTTTTTTTTTTTTTTAATTTTCTTCAGCTTCAACTTGAACTTGCGTAGAGCAGTTGATAGTCTGTTCCACAGTTGGCCCTGGCCTTGTTACAACTGATGATATCAAGCTTTTTCATTGTCTCCACAGATGTAGTTGGAGTGACTCCTGTGTATTCCATCCAGTGAAGTCCACATGTATAGTTGCCATTTATGTATTTGAAAAAAGACATTTGCAATGAATATGTTGTTGGTCTTGTAGAATTCTATCATGAGATTGTCAACATCATTTCTACCACCAAGGGCTTATTTTCCAACCACTGATTCTTCATTGTTTCCAACTTTTACATTACAGTCACCACTTATTATCAAAGCATCTTGATTCTACATTTGATCAATTTCAGACTACAGAAATTTGTAAAAATCTTCATTTCTTCATCTTTGGCATTAGTGATTGGCATGTAAATTTGAATAACAGTCATATTAACTGGTCTTCTTTGTTGGTTCATAGATATTATCCTATCACTGACAGTGTTGTACTTCAGGATAGATCTTGGAATGTTCTTTTTGATGATAAATGGAACACAATTCCTCTTCAATTTGTCATTCCCAGCATAACAGATTGTTTAATTCAAGATGGCCAATGATAATCCATTTCAGCTCACTAATGCCTAGGATATCAATCTTTAAGTTCTTTTCTTTTTGTTTTCATTTTTGACAACTTCCAATTTTCCTAGATTCATACTTTATACATTCCATGTTCTGATTATTAATGGATGTTTTCATCTGTTTCTTCTTATTTTGAGTCATGCCACATCAAGCAAATGAAGGTCCCAAAAACTTGACTCCATTCATGTCATTAAGGTTGACTCTACTTTGAGGAAGCAGCTCTTCCCCAGTCGTATTTTGAGCGCCCTCCAACCTGAGGGGTTCCTCTTCCGGCACTATATCAGATAATGTTTCTCTGACATTCATAAGGTTGTCACCGGCTTTTTTTTTTTCTTCCAGAAGTAAACTGCCAGGTCCTTCTTCTTAGTCTACCTTAGTCTGGAAACTCTGCTGAAATCTACCGGCCATGCATGACTCTGATGGTATGTGAAATACCAGTGGCATATCTCCCAGCATCACAGCAACATGCCAGCCACCACAGTATGACAAACTGACAGATGGGGGCGGGGCACCCTGGCACCACTACCTTAAAAGGATGTAAGGAGAATGTCCTAACAGATAAATATTTCATGTAGTATAGAACAAAAATGTAGTTTGGAGCCATTTCTTTCTTCTCTTTAACTTAATAATATGATACAGTTTCAGATTAGTTAAGTACATACCTTCCTGCTACTGAAAATATAAATATTATTCTCTATAATTCTGATATGGTTTTGTCATATTAGTTTCACTTTCTGTGGACAAACAAGTGACCTTGCTCTGTCACTAATACAATGCCTATTAATTATTTCCAGAACGAATTACTTAATTCTACACTTAATGCTACACTTTAAAAGAAAATAAGAACTAAACTTACTAAATATTTACTTTTCTAAGCATTTTACATGTGTCCAATGTTACAGTAGTCATTAATATAGTTAACAAGGTTACTAATAACTTAGTGAAGTACGTACTATCGCTATCCCCTTCTAGGGATGAAGAAAAGGCTGCACAAAGTGCTTATGTAACATTCAGCTGGTAAGTTGTGGAGCAAGGTTTCAAATCCAGGTGATATCTATACTGAGATACTCAACAGCAATGGATTTTTTCTTCAAATACTTAGCATTTAAAGTCTACTTCTTATTGTGTTTTTGGTGAAAATTTACACAGCAAATTAGGTTCCCATGTAACAATTACTACACAAGTCCCTGGTATTGCAGTGATTAAGCACTCAGCTTTTAACTGAAGAGTTGGCAGTTCAATTCCACCAGAAGCTCCACAGGAGAAGGATGTGGCAATCTGCTTCTCTAAGGGTTTCAGCCTTGGACCCTGTGGGGCAGTTCCACTCTGTCCTAGAGGGTCACTATGAATCAGAATCACCTCAGCAGCAATGGTATTGCTGCTGCGATATTGGTTACAATTTTTAAGATTTGTCAGCATTCTCATTAATTTCATTCCGGATGTTTCATTTCCAGTTACCTCGTTTCCCTGTCCCCTTACCCTGTCATTCTTCACTTTAGAGTAATTGTTGGCCATTTGGTGTCATACAAATTATTTTTTGAAGGTTCACTGCATTCACTGGTAATATTCTTTATTTTATGAGCCAACCTCTTATTTAGCTAAAAGGTGAGCTTAGGGGGTAGTTTTGGTGCAAGGTTTATGGAATATCCCAGGGCAATAACCTCAGTGAGTCCTCTAGTCTCAACTGGTCCAGTAAGTCTGGACTTTTTAAGAATTTGAGTTCTTATCCACATTTCGTCCCTTTTTGTCAGAATCTACCTATTATGTCCTTGAACAGAATGACTGTTACTCATAGCCGGGCACCATCTAGTTCTTCTGGTCTCAGAGTAGATAAGGTTGTGGTTCATGTAGGCTGTTAGATCTGTAGATGACTTTCTTAGAGCTCTGACTCTTTGGTTTCCTTCTTTCTCTTTTGTTCTGGATGAGTAGATATCAACAGTTGTATCTTAGATGGCTGCTCACAAGCTTTTATGACCTCAGACATTACTCACCAAGCTAGGATGTAGAATTTAAACTTTATGAATTATATTACGTCAATTGACCAAGTTGTCCCACGCGACTATGGTCTTAAGTCTTCAAACCCAGAAAACTAATCCTGTGAGGTGTTTGGTTATATCTAAGAAGTATTCATAACTGTGCTTCCTATGTAAAAAAAAAAAATGTAATTTATCATATATATGAATATATATGCATGCACACATGTATGTATACAGATACATGTATATATTCACACACATACATGTACATATACACACCTATACGATATACACATACATGCATATTTAATCATACATATATTTTTTGGTTGTTGCTGTTGTTGCAAATATATGTCCTAGCATTTACCAAAAATATCCTTTTGTGTGTATGTGTGTGTACTTCTTAGTGACATCATTTACCTTGGTCAAGCTGTGCACACTTCACCCACATTCAATGTTACCTTTCCTATCATCAAAAATAAGAAGTGTCTACTACCCAAAAGTGATTCCCCTTCCCCACTTCACCCAACTGTGGTAATCACAACATTGGTTTCTGAATGTATATTATTGTCTTTTTATAAAAGTGAGATCATACAATGTTGTCCTTTTGTGACTGACTTACTTCACTCAGCATAATACCCTCCAGATTCATCCATAATGTAAGATGTTTCAAGGACTCATTATTTTTTACAGTTGCATAGTATTCCATCGTATGAATGTACCACAATTTGTTTATCCTTTCATCTGTTAATGGGCACTTGAGTTATTTCCATCTTTTTCTATTATAAACAGTGCTGCAATGAACATAGGTGTACATATATCTGTTCTTGTCACTTCTATTAGGTCTCTGGGATATATAAGTAGGTGTGGGATTGCTGGACTATAAGGCAGTTCTGTATTTCTAGTTTTTTGAGGAAGTGTCCTACCGTTTTCCATAGTAGTTGTTATCATTTTACACTCCTACCAGCAGTGGATAAGGGTTCCAATCTCCCTACGTCCTCACCAGCATTCTTATTTTCTGCTTTTTGTTTGTTTGTTAATCAGTGTTATTTTAGAAGGGGTAAAATGATATCTCACTGTTGCTTTGATTTGCATCTCTCTAATGGCTAATGATCAGGAACATCTTTTCGCGTGTTTGCTGGCAGCTTGAATGTCTTCTTCGGTTAAGTGTCTGATTATGTCCTTTGCCCATTTGTTTACTGGGTTGTAGGTATTTTCCGTTGTTGAGCTGTTGAAGTTTTCTATATATTTTAGAGATCAGACCTTTATCAGATATGTCATTCCCAAAGATTTTTCACGGTGTATAGTCTTTTTAATCTTTTGATGAGCATACATCTAATTTTGAACAGGTACCAGTTATCTAATTTTGAACAGGTACCAGTTTTCTAATTTGTCTTCTGCTGTTCATTCATTTTCAGTACTCTTTGATAATCTTTTTTTTTTTTTTAATTAGGTCCCATAGTTTCATGCTTATGTGTTCTTCCAAGAACTTTACAGTCTTACTTTTAAAATTTAGGTCTTTGATCCATTTTGAATTAATTTTTGTGTATGGTGTGAGGTATATATCCTCCTTCATTTTTCTGCAAGTGGATATCCAATTTTGCCAGCACTGTTTGTTTAAAGAGACTATTTCTTCCTCATTGAATAGGCTTCGACTCCTTGTCAAAAATCAAATATTCAGAGCAGCATGAACTAAGAACTGGAAGCAACTCAAATGGATAAACAAAATGAATTGGAATACTACTAGTAATAAAGAAGAATAACAACTAAAAATCATTATGCCAAGAAAAAGAAGCTAGAAGCAAAGGACTACATACTATATGATTCCATTTATATAAAATTTTAGAAAATGAAATTTAATCTATGATTACAAAAAGCAGATCAGCAGTACTGGGTGTAGGGGCAGAAGAAAGAAAAGTACTGCAAAGGGGGATGAGGAAACTTTCAGAGGAGATGGACATGTTCTGTATCTTAATTGTGCTGGCGGTTTCATGGGTGTCTATGTCTGTCAAATTTGTACACTTTAAACGGATACAGTTTATTGTATATAAATCATATCTCAATAAAGTTGAAAAATCTAAAAAAAAAAAAAAAATCAGTTGTCCACAGATGGATGGATTTATTTCTGGGTTCTCAATTCTATCCCACTGGTCTATGTGTCTATCACTGAACCAGTACCAGGCAGTTTTGATTATGTAGCTGCGTAGTATGTTTTGAGACGGGGGAGTACCAGGCCTCCTACTTTGTTCTTCTTCAATATAGCTTTGGTTATTGGGAGTCTCCTTCCATATAAAGTTGGTGATCAGTTTTTCCATTTCAGTAAAGAATGTTATTGGAATTTGGATTAGGATTGCATTGCATCAATAGATCTCTTGGGTAGTAATGATATTTTCACAATATTAAATCTTCCAGTCCGTGAGCACAGAATGCCCTTCCACTTATGTAGGTCTCTTTTAGTCTCTTGTAGTAGTGCCTTACAGCTTTCACTGTATGTCTTTTATGTCTCTGGTTAGGTTTATTCCTAGGTATTTTGTCATTTTGGGGGTTATTGTAAATGGCATTTTGGGGGTTATTGTAAATGGCATAGTTTTCTTGATCTCCTTTTCAGAATTCTCCTTGTTTAAAGGAATCTAACTGATTTTTTGTGTTGATCTTATAACCCGTAAAGTTGCTGAATACTTCTATTAAGTCCAACAACTCTCTTGTGCAGCTTTTGGGATATCTTTATGCATAGGATCCTGTCACCAGCAAATAGAAACAATTTTATTTCTTCCTTACCAATCTGGATATCTTTTATTTCTCTTTCTTGCTTTATTGCTCTGGCTAGAACTTCCAGTAGGATATAGAATAAGAGTGGTGATAATGGGCATCCTTATCTCATTCCTATTTTCAAGACAAAGGCTCTCAGTCTTTCTCCATTAAGGATAATGCTGGCTGTTGGTTTCGCATATATGCTCTTAATTATGTTGAGAAATTTCACTTCTATTCCTATTTTGCTGAGAGTTTTTAACAGGAAATGGCATTTTATCAAATGTTTTTTCTGTGTCAACTGAGATGATCCTGTGGTTCTTTTTAATTGTTTTACTTATGTGGTAAATTATATTAATTTTCTAATGTTGAACCACTCTTGTATTTCCGGTATGAATCCCACTTGATTATGATGCATCATTTTCTTAATATGTTTTTAATTCTGTTCACTAGAATTCTTTTGAAAATTTTTACATCTATATTCATGAGTAATATTGATCTATAGTTTTCTTCTTTTGTGATACCCTTACCTGGCTTTGGCATCAGGGTAATGCTGGCTTCATAGAATGAGTTAGGGAATATTTGTTTCTCATACATGTTTTGAAAGACTCTGAGTAGAATTGAAGTGAATTCAATCATGACACATAGTATTTTGTTTTGACCCTCTTTATCTTGGCTGAGTCTATTGTAATGTGTCCAGTTTCATTTATTTTGGTTATCTGCCTCTTCTCAGTTTTTTTCTCTTGCCATTCTAGCCAGTTTGTCTGTTTTATTGATTCTTTCAAAGAATCAACTTCTGGTCTTGCTGATTCTTTCTACAGTTTTTCTGTTTTCTGTCTCTGTTCTGATCTTTATTATTTCCTCTTTTCTAGTAACTTTGACGTTCTTTTGGTCTTCCTTTTCTATTTTTTCAAGTTGTTGGGTTGAGTTATTGATTTTAGATTTTTCTTCTTTTTTAATGTATGAATTTATTGCTAGCAATTTTCCCGAGCACTGCATTTGCTGCATCCCAGTGGTTTTAGTATGTTGTTTTCATTTGTATTTGATGCCAAGTATTTTTTTAATTTCACTTTTGTTTTTTTTCCATGACTCAATGTTTTTTTAGTAATGTGTTATTTAGTTTCCATGTATTTTTCCCCCTTATTCTTCCTGTTATTGATTTCTAGCTTCATACACTTATGGTCAGAGGGTATGTTCTGTATGATTTCAATCTTTTTAAATTTATTGAGGTTTTTTTCTGTGACCTAAAATATGGATTAGTCTTGAGAATTATTATTCTAGAGAATATTTCTTGTGCTTTGGAGAAAAATGTGTATTATGCTGCTGTTAGGCGGTATGTTTGTTCTACGTTTGTTGGGTCCAGTTGGTTGATATTGTTATTCAGGTCTTCTATGTCTTTACTAATTTTCTTTCTAGTTGTTCTATCACTGAAAGTGGTGTACTGAAATCTCCTACTGTTATTGTAGATCTGTCTACCTCTCCCCTTAATTCTGTTAGACTTTGTTTTATAAATTTGGGGACTCTGGCATTGGGTGTATATTTATAATTATTATGTCTTCTTGGTGTATTGTCCCCTTTATCATTAGATAACGCCCTCCTTTTTCTCTTATAATGGATTTCAACTTAAAGTCTATTCTCTCAGGTATTAATATTGCCACTCCTGATCTCTTTTGGTTACAGTTTGCGTGGTATTTTTTTTTTTTCCGTTCTTTGATTTTTAGCCTATTTATGTATTTGTGCCTAAGGTATGTCTCTTGTAGGCAACACATCGATGACTCATTTTTCATCCATTCTGCCACTCTCTCTTAACTCATGCATTTAATTTATTGAGGTATTATTGATAGAGAAGAATCTACTACAGCCGTTTTGTTATGCTGTGTGTGTCTCTGTGTGTGTGGCGTTAATGATTTCTTTGTTCTTTACTTTCTGTGCTGATTTCTTTTTATATATGTTTTTCTTTCATTTATTATTCTTGTTTTTGTGTTTACTGTGTCTTTTTGTTTTTCTTTTTCATTTTGGTGAGTAGATTAATTTTCTTTGTGGTTACCATGAGGTTTACGTTTATGTTTACAATTACATTTACTTCCTACAATTATACCAGTCTGTTATATCTTTAAAGTCATCTTAACTTCCTCACCATGTGGTAGTCTATAACTACACCAATCATTCCCCCTGTTATTTTGATGATGTTGTCAATTACAATTTTGCATCCAGAATACCTCATAATCATTTGTTAACTGTTTTACTGTTGTGATGTCTTCATCTGAGTTGGTATCTGGGTGATGAGGTCATGTGTATTTATCTCACATTGTTGTCTGATGTTATTGGTTTTCTATCTGAAAAACTTCCTTTGATATTTCTTGTTGGGCTGGTCTGGTGGTTACAAATTCCCTCAATTTCTGGTTATCTGAGAATGCCTTTATTTCTCCCTCATTTTTGAATGAAGTTTTGCTGGATATGTAATTCTTGGAGGACAGTTCTTTTCTTTCAGGTCTTTGTATATGTTATCCCATTGCCTGCTTGCCTGAATAGTTTCCGATGAGAAATCAGCACTTAATCTTACTGGGGTCCCTTTGTAGGTGATACTTCTATTTTCCCATGCTGCTCTCAAGATTCTTTCTTTGTCCTTGGTTCTGGAAATTTTGACTAGGATATGTCTCAGTGAAATTTTCTTAGGGTCTATATTGTATGAGGTTGTTGAGCTTCTAAGATGAAAATCTCATTTTTCATGATATTTGGAATGTTCTCTCCCATTAATTCTTCAAATATTATTGCTGTACTTTTTTTCTCTCTTCTGGAATTCCCATTATGTAAATATTGTTCCTTTTGAAGGTATCCCACATAACCCTTTGGCTTTGTTTTTCTTCATTTTTATTTTTCTGTTTGTTCTTCAAACTGAGTAGTCTTGAAGGTTTTCTGTTTATTCCTTCTATTGTTTCAACTCTATTTTTCTGTCCTTCCATGGAATTGTTTATTTCTATTATTTTATCATTGAGCTTTGAGATTTAGAGTTGTTGAATTTTTAAAGATGCTATTTCTTTGCTGAATTTGTCATTTTGTTCTTGTATTATTGTTTTCCTGAGTTCTAGTTTTTGAGTTTTTTTTTTTTCTGTGCTTTCCTTTATCTCTTTGAGTAACCCTAATACTATTTTATTGAAACCTTTAATGGATAGTTACAATATTTGTTCATCCTCTGAGATTATTTCTGTTCTTTTATCTTGTTCACTAGATTGGACCATCTTTTCCTTTCTGTTCAAATGCTTTGTAATTGCTTACTGTCTTGGAGGCAATAATGATTTTTATTGTTTGATTTTGTTTTAATATATTAGGATTTAGTTTATTTGCTATTTCCTTGGGTTGTTTCCCTTTGTTTATATTATTTTAATTATTGCTGTTTTGTATTATTGAGATATGTATATCTTTGGGGCTGCCAGTTGGTTAGTTGCGGTTTCCCTTCACTGGCGGGTATGGAGAATCGAGTACACACATGAGGACTGTGGTATTAAGCACTTAAAATTTTTCCTTCCATTGTTTGCATGGAATTGAGAAAGCAGGATTCTTCCTTGTGGCAAGGTACGAGGTACCAGGTAGCTGAGGTCCCTCCATAGCACTTGAGGAATGGCAAGGACTCTTCATGTTCACATAAATAAATGCTGTACCCCTGGTTTGCGGGGCAGGTTGCCCACTCATCTGGGTCACACAGTCTCATGGCAGGTGGTTTCTGTCAGTTTGGAGTGGGGGTAAGCCTCCACACACTGGCACTGAAGGATGGGGGAGTTCTTGAGATGGAGGAGGACATAGGGCAGGGCTTCCTCGCTTGGCTAGGTGGTACACAGGGTGGCTACACAAGTGCGGAAGGGTGGAGGAGTATCTGAGAGGATGGAGGGGATGCTATAGCACTTCCTGGCTCAAACTTGGCAGCCCAGAATGTGACTGTATAGATGCTGGAGGGTAGGGGAATCCCTGGAAGGGGGCAAGGCAGGGCTTCCTCACTCAGAGGCTTGGAGGGTGGCCACACAGACTCAGAAGGGCAGGAGAGTTATTTTCGAAGGGGAAGGGGGGGCTTCCACTTTTGGACAGGCCACCCAGGAAGGTTCTGCACATGTTCAGGTAGATGGGGCTGTACTTAAGGGTGGGAGGGTTAGTGTGGTATCTCCATGTGTGTGCAGATGACCTGTTTGCAGTGGGGGAAGGGAGCCCTCCACTCAGGCAGGTGTGTGTCTGTGTGAAGGAGTGAGAGTCAGGAGGCAGAGGGCTCCCCACTAACAACTTAGTCTCAATGAAGGGAAAGAGCCCTCGCCAAATGCACGAGGGAGTCCTTGCTAGTGGCCTGATTCAGGGTTGAGGGAAGGGAATCCTCTAGGTGAGCATGTGGGGAGTCTATCTCCCTCCTTTCTCTGCACTCACCTGGCTATCTAGGATAATGCTCCCTGCCTCCTTTGACTTCCTTTTGCCCTTCCACAAATGCACACACCCTGATTGATCTGTTCCCTCATCTGGATTACCTAATCCAACTCACATCCCTTTACTCCCACAGCTCTTCCCTGTGGTTCCCTTGTTTCAATGTGACATTATCCCCATGTGTCACTCTCTCTCTGGCATGCCCAAATCCAGTGCATTTGTTGCCCACCTTGTTGTTCCTTTCCAGAGCTGTTTATGCAGTATCTCTGTCTCAGGCTGTATATTCTTGACGCTGTCTTGCTGAGCTTCTCACTCAGAGATAAGGCTTGTAGCCACCCTAAGATGGCTATGTTGCTCTGTGGTAGCAGGTTAGTTGTGGATGATCCATGAGTCCCCTCTTTCCCACTGTCCTTGTTGTATCTCTCCTTCTAGTTGGAATACAGTTTGTTTGTTCAGTCCTTCATTTGCCTTTCAGAGTTTTGAGGACACCATTTGTGACTGTCCAGGTTGTTTATATAAGACTTTGTTGTAGGGAAACGTTATGGTGTATCCGACTATGCTGCCACCCTGGTTCCTCCCTCCCCCCAACCCTTAAATTTGAGAGTCTATTCACTTAAGACTATCTGAAGGCATTTTACTAATATCGTGAATGTGTTCATTATATACCTAATGTATGTCTAACAGAAGATATGAATTTTTGAGGGATATAAAAGAGTATATTACGTAGTCTCTCCTCAAGGGCCTCACAGTCTTAGGGAAGAGAATAGACATGTATATTGAACAAGAAAAGCTTCAAGAGCTAAATTGAATACTTATAAGTGCAAAGAGCAATTAGGATAGGCAAAATCAAAGTTAGCAGAGTTGTTGGGGATAACTCATGGCAAAAGTAAGAAATGATGGAACTTAAGACTAGCAGCATTCAGATGAGCAAACTGAAGATGAGAGGACAGTGAAGGAAAACGTTTCCATTAAAACAGAAAACCAAACCCACTGCAGTTGAGCTGATTTCAACTCATAGCAGCCCTATAGGACAGAGTGGAACTGCCACATAGGGTTTTCAAGGCCGAACTTTGGATTAGCAGCCTGAGCTCTTAGCCACACCACCAGGGCTCCATATTTTCATTATGCCACCTATTTTCCAATAGTATTGATTAGATTCGTGTTTGTCTTCAACAGAAAAAATCAGGCTCAATTTTTGCCCTGATTACCAGAAAACTCTGGCCACAGCAAATCTTTTGACATTTATTGATGGGCATAAACATTCCCTACCTCTTTTCAAGTCTCATTTACTTTATATTCTTGTTTTACCCATTGTGTTCTTTTTTTTTTTTTAACATGGGAGGGGGTAAGTCACATTAATTCTTTGTCAAAAATGTTTTAAGTCAGTTTTAATAAAAATTTCAGGAAACATTTTCAAGACTGGTCAAGACAGCTTGACTTATTTTGAAAATAATTCTTTGAATTAAATCAAACAACTTCTTAGGAGCTAATAATTTTAACATCCTTAGTCAAATGACTGGCATCAGATAAAAAAATGGCCTGTGGAGTGACTGGCTTTTTCTTTTTTCAAACTTTTTGATGTTTTATGTTAGTATTGTAACAAGAATTTTTATTCCAAAGATTAAAAACAAAAATCATTTTTGATTGCTGTATTTTACAAATAAAGAAACTAAAGTAGAATATGATTAAAGGACACTATCAACATCATGTATGTAATAGAAAACAGACCTAGTTCTAGAACTTGTACTCACTCAGAATTATTTTTCACTACAGTAAAATTTTTTTAGAGTGAAATATTTTTATGAACACATAAACATTCAACAAAATATGTAGAATTAATTCTGCCTTAAAAGTACAGTCAATTGACAATAAAGTTATTACTGTATAAAAAGTACAATCAAAGATATATGTTTCTATTCTAGAAAATGGTACATAAAAAAGTAGTTTGTTTTAAAATTTTTTTGATTGATAAATGTTCTCTTTTCATCAAAGTGTGTTCATTTGGACTATTAACTTCCAGTTGTTTTTATGTTGACTTGACAGTTACAAATTTTCATTCACAGATATTTATTCAGCATACTGACACCATCCTGAGGCATGAAAGTACGTTATTAGTCTTTTATATAGCAATTGTCTTTTTTTTATTATAACCACAATAATTTGGTATGTTTTAATTTCATTCAATTGAATAACAAGCAAAACCAAACTCAATGCTGTCAAGTCAGACTCATAGCAACTCTATATGACAGGGTAGAACTGCCCCATAGGGTTTCCAAGGAGCAGGTGGTGGATTTGAACTGCCAACCTTTTGGTTAGCAGCCAAGCTCTTAAGCATTGTACCAACAGAACTCCTATTAATTGAATAAGCATTTATTTGTTTATTTATCTTACTATAATATGCCAAGGACTGTGTAATAAGGGGCAAAGTGAGCAACTGCTTAAAAATGAATAAATAATTGTGATTCAATGTAATAATATCTAAAAGAAAGTATGTACACAATGCTGTGGGATTAAAGACCCACCTGTTGCCATCAAGTCGATTCCGACTCATAGTGACCCTATAGGACCGAGTAGAGCTACCCCATAAGGTTTCCAAGGAGTGTCTGGTGGGTTCAAACTGCCACCCTTTTGGTTAGCAGCCATTAAAGAGGAGAGAATAATTAATTTTTCTGGAAGAAAATCAGAAAAGGCCTCACAGAGTAGGTGCCAAATCTTCCAGTCACACAACTCACATCTGACCAGCAGGTCCCACCCCCACTCCTAATTAGAGTTTGGAGGTATTTTAGATGTCTGTGAGTATTAGTTTCTGGAAACCTAGGAGACTAATAGTTTCTGAGTCTGGTATTTTCCCCCTATAGCCACTCGCTTTCTTCCAGTATGTAAATGTTAAAGATGACTTTTTTTTTTAATTTCCTTCTCCCACAATCTTCTAAATTTAGTCTTCAAATAAAAAGCACATCCAATTTAGCCATTCTATGATAAATATAAGACATTAACAGTTTTATTTAAAAAAGCAAACAAATTTAATGGACTATCAGAATTTTTTTTTTTTTTAAGATGTCCCATTCAAATCCAGCGTCTGTATGTCAAACAGCCTGTACTACTGTTCTAACCTTAAGAATGTGTAAAAAAATGTGGAAGGGGTATGTTGGCCTGTGTAATTTCAGTTTTCTCCATCTAACAGTATGGCATAAGACTGAATCGACTCAACAATAGGTAAGGTGCCCAAATCACCTAAGACAGCAATAAGCACAGTTAGCCTCTTTAGAAGCTCCTCAGTATCATCAAATCTTTTCTTCTTTTAGCAAGTTTTTTTTTTCTTTAACAAATACCGCTGTATATAAGAATATCTACCATTATACCCAAAGGATTCTATTGTTTGTTCAGTGTTTAAGGGAACTGCTCATTAAATTCTCAAGAATGCACCTTGCATTAAGCTGAGCCAAAATAATCTTAGTGACTTCAGTAACTAATTGAAGGCGTAATTTTCTCATCTGCCAACTTGGTAAATGAATATATTTTAATTATAGAGTTTCAGAACATATTAACATGAGAAACTTCATCATGAATCATGCTATTTTAATGAATGCTGAGGGAATTGTGCCTTAATGTTCTTCTCCTAAAATAGTATTTAGGGTTATGGAGAGTGTGTAGCATGGCAAAGGCATCCACAGGAATCCCCAATACATGGAACGTATACTGTATGCAAACAATTTTTTTTTAAATAAGTTACTTCTAAATTGTCTCTTTAGATAGTTATTGACAATGTACCACTTGCTATATGGCACTAAATGAGCCCACAACACTGAATTCATTAAGGATGCAACTAGTCCTATTGCATTAAATAGCTAGCACATCTTTAATGCTAACTTTGTAGTGTTCCATATGTAGGGTCTATAATTTGTTAGTGACTATAACAATTTTTAGGTTTTTGAAGTTTCAAGACTGTCCTTCTTAATTCTCATTAAGAGGCAGCATAATCTAGTCTGAGAAACTCCAGTTGGTTTAGAAAGAAAATTAATGTGCTTTTCAGTTCATGGGGCCCTGGGACTGTTAGGGTTAGAGTGAGATGCTGCCTTTTAAATTTCTGAGTGGATTAGAAGAAGAGCAGCAGGATGGAATGGTGCTGGCAAACAGTTGGGCAGCTATCCAGAAAGGCTTTGAGGAAGACTATTAGATCACCATGCACTGGATGGAAATTCCACATTCATGGGGTATAATTCTAGCTGAAATATAAGCCTTTTATGATCTATACCATGCTTTTTCAGGCTTGTTCAAGGACCTGTGAAAATTTACAGATTAAGATGTCTGCAAAATTAAACACTTAAGCTAGTGATCACTAGTAGGTTGCATTTTATCATTGCTGTTGAAATGCCTACTGTGTATTAATTTTGCTATAAATTACTTACCAAAAGTTATCCTGCCTTGAAAACATTTGTCAAAATAAAAAATACAATAAAAACAGTAGGCTTATAATCATGCAATTCTGAAGAAGTCAAACTTGACCTAGATATTTTATCACTGACTTGAATTATGTGGAATAAAGGTATCTTCTTAGCTTTCTCAATTCTGTTAGAGACAGATCTCAGTTGACCTCCGTGGGAGAGTACGCAAACAACTCCTTGAGTGTCCTAAATAAATCTCAGGAGGAATAATATATTATTCCACTTACTTTACTCCCTACCTACATCTCTGTCTCTTTTCTTTTCTTCTCTCTACCTCTTATGTGTGTGTGTTAGTGGCACATATATCATATAATGTATATCTCATATATAGGTATTACATATATCTAATATAGACATATTTTTTCTATCCTATAGGTCGCGATGAGTTGGAATCGACTCGACGGCACTGGGTTTTTTTGTTTTTTAATATAGACATATATGCTGACATGAGGAAAAGTAACAAAGCTGAGGGAGGAAAACTTTACATTAATTTCTATGTCAATATGAATTGTTAAATTATAAAATGTTATAAAGCTCTATTAGTCCACCGAAATGCATAAATAAGATTATATTTAAGCCTTTCATTTTTTCAATAAATTGAATATTCTAGAGCTTAAGAAAATTCAAATAATGCACAGAGCTTCCCTTTTAAAAAGATCTTTGACACTTAAAAGCAGCTCTTTGCCTGGGGCTGGATTTTTGGACTTCTACAAATCCTTTGAATAATCAAGGATTTGGCTTTACATAACCGTAAGTGAGATATTCTATGAAAAATGCAGATGCTTGTTCAGGAGAATTGTTGAAAAATATTAAAATGCTTCTAAAAATTGTTTTTGTCAAGCCATTATAGGGTAAGAAGTTACCTATTGGACTGTATTTACATGTGTTAACTGTAATGAGGGTCGCTATGAGTTGGAATCAACCCCACGGTGAAGGGTAATGGATACTGTAATGAAAACCAAAAAAACCAAACTCCTTGCCGTCGAATCGATTCCAACTCATAGCGACCCTATAGGACAGAGTAGAACTGCCCCATAGAGTTTCAAGAAGCACCTGGTGGGTTCAGACTGCCGACTAAGGAGTTCCTACATGGCACAAATGGTTAAGTGCTCAACTACTAGCCAAAATGTTGGTGGTTCAAACCTACCCAGAAGCACCTTAGAAGACAGGCCTAGCAATCTGATTCTGAAAGGTCATAGCCTTGAAAATCTAATGGAGCAGTTCTACGCTGCACACATGCGGTCAGCAGGAGTCAGAACTGGCTCAACGGCAACTAACACCAACAACACCATAATGAGTGTCAGGATAAAAAGAAAGCCACTCCAGAACATTCCCACTTCTCCCCAGACTCACGGTATTCCAGACAACTCTTCAGTGTCCTCAGGAATCCCAACATAGTTTATGTTTCTTTTTCAATACAAAAAAAGGATCCACGCTCTTCACCTGTTACTGATTCTGAAATTCCTAAATGGTACTGTTTACACCAAAGCAAACTCGGGAGCTTCTAGCATTTAAGCTATTTAGTTCTTGGGGGAGGGGAAGGGGTTGTCATTTAGAAATAAGAGTACCAGTTAGTAATAAATTATGTGCAAGTCACTCCTGCACAGTGTATTTCAATCACTTTAGTATATTTATACCAAAAAAAAAAAAGTGTCAGAAATGAGGCATGAAAAGCTATTAACTGAATCATTCACACATTGAATAGATGTTGTTGTCAGTTTGTTCTTTCAACGGAAATAATGAACAACTGATTTATTTATAACTCGTAATTATGATAACACACCTTCATTTTCTATCCTTTTCAGTGTATTATAGATATTTACCCCCACACGTCTGTCAGTTTGTTTTACTGTGGGGGCTTGCATGTTGCTGGAAGCTATGCCACCGGTGTTCAAGTGCCAGCAGGGTCACCCATGGTGGACAGGTTTCAGCTGAGCTTCCAGACTAAGACAGACAAGGAAGAAGGGCCTGGTGGTTTATTTCTGAAAGGAACTGGCCAGTGAAAACCTTATGAATAACAGTGAAACACTGTCTGATACAGTGGCGGAAGAGGAGCCAGCAATGTTTCCTTCTGTTGTACATAGGGTTGCTATGAGTTGGAACCAACTCAATGGCACCTAACAACAACAACATAGATATTTTATAATTGTCTTATTTCATACATGACCTAAAATCATATGGTCCCGTAAAACTTTTTTTTCCACAGGCTTTCCTGAACTTTGTCTTAGGTTTCAGTTAGAATGGTTAACTGATTTGAATCCCTTGTCTTATTTTCCGTACCAGGTTTTTGTCTTTTTCCCTGGTATAATTCATCCATACCTTGAATTTGTGCAACTGGGGGCTGAAATATGGATTTTAAGTAGATGCAGAATACATTTGTATAATCACTGTAGAGTGAATCTTGTCAGCCCTTATTTGGTCAATTTTGCCTTGTTTTCTTTTTGAGATAGAAGGAAATGCAGCAGGCAAAGAAAGATAAATGATGCTGATTTGTACTTCAGAGAGAAATAATTCTTCATCTTTAGAATCAAGGCAAGAAGACTTGCTTCATCCCTTTTTTCTTTTTTTTTTCAATTTTAGAACAGAGAGGAATATTCACCTAGAACTTTTCATTTCTAACTGTGGTCAATTTTATCTCTTCTAGACGTTCAACAATTTTTCTATTTTCCTGTACAACATTCTAAGTACACACTGGATTTTGCCCTCAATTTTTACTATAGGTTCATGAAAGGAAAAGTCTTCAGAGATTTACTTCTACATTTAATGCAAACTGAAAATATCCATCATGTTCCTGAACATCATTTTTAAAACAACATGGGAGGAATGCATTTCCGAATTTAAGTGTAGGACAAATTTCCCCTGGAAAAAAGATATGCATTGTCCTACATGAAAACTGGAAACCCTGGTGGCGTAGTGGTTAAGTGCTACGGCTGCTAACCAAAAGGGTCGGCAGTTCAAATCTGCCAGGTGCTCCTTGGAAACTCTATGGGGCAGTTCTACTCTGTCTTATAGGGTCACTATGAGTCGGAATCGACTCGATGGCACTGGGTACATGAACACTAGAGCCTGTAATACAGATTACCTTCTTTACATCAGGGCTTGGGTTTCACTTAATAACATGGTTACTGGGTTAACGTTTATGTTCACTGTCCTGACTTTATATTTGTATTTCCTCTTCTAATTCTCTTCTCATAATCTTATTTCATACATCTTTTGTTATAAGCAGTCTCAAATTATTTGGGGAGAAGCAAAAGATACCATTAAAGAAAGAAACTGGAGATGTTATTTTCTAAAAACATTTTTCATTCTTATTGCATTGGAGGGAATCCCTGTATGGTGTAGTTGTTAATGTGCTCAGCTTCTAACCAAAAGACTGGCTGTTCTAGCTACCCAGAGGCACCTCAGAAGAAAGATCTGACAATCTACTTTCAAAATATCATCCACTGAAAACCCCCTCAAGCACAGTTCTACTCTTGACACACATGGTGTCACCATAGTCAGAATTGATTCAACATTATCTTTTTTATTATTATTGTGAAGTGACATTATCTAAACTTTGGGATGCTAATTTTTTTCCTTCCAGCATCATGCCCACTTCCTATTATTCCATCAGTAACTCATTTTGGTATTTGCAATTCCTTAACATGCATCTTATTCATGAGCTGTAAAAAATACTTGTAGATACACACATACTTCTCATATACTGTCCTTCAAGTACAAAGATCACTCAACAGGACATACATTTCAAGGTATTTTCCTACTATTAGAAGCATATTGTGAGGAGTTAGATTTTAAAGGGCCTCAGAATATGACTCTGAGGTGCTAGATTAAAGGGAAAGAGCCCCAGTGGTGTACCAGTTAAGCATTCAGCTGCTTACCAAAAGACTGGAAGTTCAAACCCATCTCAGGTGCCAAAGATCACTTTTGTGTGGCCTTTCTAGCCATGCTCTGGTAGCTCCCACCCAAGCAAATGGGTGGAATTGTGTGATAGGGTAATTTTGGCCCACCAAAGGGATTGGTTAATTTTGCTATCCCGCTGGTTTTGAAATGAGTGACCTCATAGGTTGAAAAGAAAAGATACCAACACCACCAAGGAAGAACAGCCAGGAGCCAGCACGTCCATGGACCCAGGATCCCTGTGCTGAGAAGCTCCTGGAAGCAGAGACAGAGCAAGCTGGTGAGAAGTGGTGGCAGGAGAGACCCAGCACCAAGAGACAGCACAGTGGGCTTCCTCGCCCATGCAGCAGGAAAGCTGAGCACCTTTGGGCAGAGGCCACGGGGCCAGGGAGAGAAGCGCCTGCGAGCACAGCTGGGAAGAGGCTGTCTTGATCGAAGAACTGTATCCTGAGTGTTCCTGAGCCTGAATTGTGACGATTACTTTCTTAATAAGCCACATACCTACGAGTATTGTCTGTGAGTTCTATGTGGCCATTGCAATGAATTGTGGAACCCAGCAGAGAAGTAGAGAGTGCCACAGGAGGGACAGCTGATGTCACAATTGGTAAAAATGGCAGAGAAAGGAGGCATGTCTGACTTCCGCCTCATAGGAATCAACCTTGGGCTATTGATCTTGATTCTTCTTCCCCCTCATGAAGATGGAGAGAGGAGATCAGACAACACCTCCACACTGATTTTACACCACCCGGTGGCTCTGTGGGAGAAAGCCCTGGAGATCTGCTCCCACGAACATTACAGCCTAGAAAACCCAGTGGGGCAGCTCTACTCTGTCTAATAAGGTTGCTCTGAATTGAAATTTGCCCAACGGCACCTAACAACAACAGATTGAAGGGACCAACAAATCAAAAGAGCTAGCTAGGGTTAAAAATGAAGTTCAACAATTTTTTTAAAAAGTACTTTCCTGGTGTAAGGTAAAGGTCTACGGGTTCCATACTTGACCTTGTTTTATTAACACTCAGAGTTAACCTACATGTTAACCTTTTTTAAATCTAAGTGATAACCTTGTAGATAGTAAACCACGATAGCTATGTCCCAAACATTCACTCCTCTACCTTCTTTAGTAGCCTAAACCCCCCTTCCTGTTTCAGCTGCCCAACTACTCCTTCAATCCTAGCCCCTTACTAAAGAGACAAGATTTTTTCAAGTATGTCTAAGTTTATCCATGTAAAAAAATATCCTGAACATGATTTCATATACTATTTAAAGTGTCTACGTCCACTTACATTCAGAGAATCGGGATTAATATGTGAGTTAAATTCTGAAGTGTAAAATGTAGGTTTTATGTGCCATATTAATAAACCATGAAATAAATACGAAGAAAATAGCCCAAACTGAGATTTAAAATGGACCTGTTTTTCAAATTTTATCCAAAATTTAATCATAAATAAATTCATGGTCCATAAGAAAAATACATGTAACAGGAAAATAAAATTTATTTCCATCCATAATATAAAACCTCATTCACATGTAGCATTCTATGTGTATTTCTAGGGTTAGATTTTAAGCTAACTGCCAGATTTATGACGTGCAATAATGACAAATTTAAGACACAACAATTCTGATTTGGCATGTAAATCCCATCTTTAGCTGAATGTCCTAATGCCCTCTATTATTTCTCAAAGCCAGAGAAAAAATAAATATATTCTTTGAAAGACTGACAGGATTAGATGTAAGAAAGGGAAATGCATTTAGGAAAATGTATACTTTCTAACACAATTAGGAAAATGCATACCAAAATACTGAATTCTATTCCCAATTTTTATAAAAATACTATTTTATAAACTTTCATTGTAAATGTAACAAAGAACGAATGGATATCCATGTACTATGTACCTATAACTAACACATTTGATAAGTTAAAAATTTTGGAATATTTTAGAATTAAAATATTGATTTTTTTAGAATTACACTCAGAAAAGGTTCTGAATTACATCTCAATTTTGTTTAAAGAATATAGTTATATAAGTATTATTTATTTCTACATAAAACAGAAATGTTTTCTTAATAGAGTAAAATAAAAGTATGCACTTAGACAATATAAAAATACAATTAAAAATTGAATTCCAGTAAATTACTAAAACAAATTCATACAACATGTATCTACACTGGAATCTCAGTAGATTTTTTAAAATTTTCTTTTTCTTCGTGCTCCCATTAAGTTTTGTCATACTATAAACATGAATGCAATTAGAACTACCTAACTATGAACCTATACATGAAATTGGGCAAGATATTTGGATCAGCAGTTCTTAATTTTTTTTTTCCGATCCTAAATTCTTAAAGATGTGACATGATCCATCAGTAAATCACCAAGATGGCAGTTCTCAGTGGTGTGTGTGTGTGTGTGTGTGTGTGTGTGTGTACCTCTGCATGTGTCTGTGTGTTAGGTTGTGGAGGAGTATGCCATATGGAAAGATGTCACCTCCTCTGTTTTCTCTTTCTAAAAATCACAGGCCTGGAGAGTGTAATTCAATTACCCCTCTTCCTTTTTTTAATCTCAGATCTTGGTTTGGGGTGTGAAGTATGAGTTCTATGGGGGATAATGTATTTTTGGCTCAAGCGTAGTCAAGCAGATCCCAGGGAAAGAGATCTGAGTTTGGGAAAGTTTAGGCTTGGGTATCCTACAAAAAGGACTATAATCAATAATAACCTGTAATACCTACTCCTGGAAGATCCTGTTGGTATCAGCTCAGAACCTCCAAAGTTCTGCAACAAAAAAGCCCAGGCCGTATCTCTTGGAGCCACTTTGATCCCTATATACAATAGGCTCTATCTCTGTTCTAACGTTTGACTAACTTAAAGACTATGGCAACCCCACTTACCTATACCTCACCCAAAAGCGTCTTAGAAGCAATTAATCTGCCCACAGTGCAAACGAGACAATTAGCATCATTCAAATGGTCATGAGAATGGCCAAAGGAGGAATACAGGGAAGAGAGAGATTCCAGAAGTGTGCTATAGGTGTTATTTTCAGTAACAGATTTACACCAATACTTTTAAAGGATTCTGAAAAGGAAACAGAGTTAGGGGTCCGAGGAATAAAAATTGCATCTTCAGATTCTAGATACAGAAAGGGACTCTCCTTTAAGTCAGAACTGCTTCTTCAGTTATTTCATAATACAGTAAAGCCTGCAAAAGCCAGAACCTGTGTAAGACGGAAATCTGTCAGAGAAGGAAAACTCAAATATTTTCTACTAAAAGGAGCAACAGAATAGTGGTAAGACTGCACTTTGTCAAAGGCAGAAAACTTGAGAGACCCGGAAAAACAGGTTTCGTTGTTAATAACATCTAATGCACAATACGTCAAAATATTCAAATAAACATCTATAAGAAATTTAACAGCTAAATCCTTTCTGCTTGCGCATTTATGTATTTTTTTACTTACATTCCTGTTTAGTATTCATACACTTCAAAGGTATTATATAAAACTTTTAAACAATTATTATTCTTTTTTTTCTTAGCATGTTAAAGAACAATGAGCTAGATCCAACTAGATGAGTCAACTATTCCCTAGGTACGACTCCTGGAGTTGTATTAATTTCGTTTGCTGCAGTGGTATCATAATTTACTATAAATGTCTTAAATTACAGCATTTGAACATGAGCCAGGAAATAATACTTTTCCCCAAAGCAGATGAATCATGAGCCTGAAATACATAACGCGCCTCTGAAGGTGCTTAAAATTCTTCCAAGGAGTGACTTATTCACATGATAGAACGTTGACCATTTGATTTGAGTGGCGACCTTCCAACAGCAATGAAGAGCATTTCAATGCCTTTGGAATGTTACTATTAAAAATATATTAAAACATATAAATGTTTAAAGTAGGCAAGCACAGAATCTTCTCTGGTAATTCTTCTGCAGGGAGTGGGGCTGGGGACCACCAAAAATAAAGACCTCAGTTTCCCTTCCCTGAGCTTTTCAAGAAGAGTCCTTTTCTCATATGTAGATTCTAATCTGTATTCTCCAAAATAGCTCAAATATCTATAGAGAAATTTGGTAGGATTTGAGTGCCTGAGAGCAAGTGATATTAGGTAAGTTGATATAAATGAAACAAACAGGCAACATCATAGACCAGCTCAGCATTATTAACTACGACCAGTTCAAAGAAATCTGAGTGTGCTAAAGATTAACCACCTGGTGAAGTCAGATTTGGAAATCAATATATAGATATATCTTAGGGTCTTATTTTCATGCCTGATATAAATTCATGATGTAAATGAAACAAGCTAAAAATTCTGTCAATAGCCAGTATTTAGTATGCACGCATGTACATATGCTGTTGATGTTGTTAGTTGCCATTGAGTCAGCTACCACTCATAGAGACCTTACATACAACACAATGATATGTGTGTGTGTATATATGTGTGTGTGTGTAGAGTCTGTTAGGTACACAGTGTGCTTCCAGATTTATTCCTGTGTTAAATGTGTATTTCATGAGAACTTATTATTACTCAATTCAGGGTACCGCTAGAGACTCAAAAAAAGATACATTAGATATAGATAACGGTCTAATAGAGGCCTAAAAGCAACTCATCCCACAATTCAAACAATAAATGGGACAAAGAAATTTAATTTATCCATAGTGGGGACCTACGATGATAAAAACCTAAACTAGACTGTAATAGAAGGATCAATAGAGGAAAGGCAGAGTCCTGGCTCTGATCTGTGCAACCTTGATCAAGGTCAATTCACCTCTTTGTGCTTCTGCTTCTTTATCTGAAAACTGAGAGAATTTCACTGTGCAATCTAATGAGTCCTTTCTAGCATCAACATTAGATAAAACCATACTCCTTGAGCTTGATTAAAACCCAGAAGGTACAAACTTCATTCTTCACTGGCAATGGCTGCTCACATGAATTCCAGCTCCTTTTTACTTTCTTGGCTCCAATGTGATGAAGGTATCAGTTTAGCAATAAAATAGCATGGAACAATTGAGACCTACCAAAAGGCAGAATTTTGCCCCAAACTATACTGCTGTGATTACAGAATTTGTTTACACACCCCAGCATTTTTAAAATAGTTGAAGCAAGAATGCAATGGAAAGAAGAATGGATAAATAAGTCAAACTGCAACAAAAATAACTGGGAGACAAAGTATATAACTATTTTCTTATTTTAAGTTTTAAAACTTAAGAAGAATGAATGCCTACTGGTCTCTCATTCAGAATTTTTTTGTAACATGAAAATTCAATTATGGAGCCATAGCAACCACAGAATAAAATGTAAAGTCTTATTAATTTGCAACTCTCTTGGCTTGAAAAAAGTTTGGTAGTAAAATCAAGGTTAAATGAAATACCATAAAGCTGTGCAATTAGGTTAATAATGAGGTGCCTCAGGGATGAGCGCTAGCACAGGTGTTTAATACATTTATTAATGGCTTAGAAGAGTTGTGAATAATATGGAAGCATATTTGGATGACTTCAGAGATATTTATAGCAATCAACACAGGTGAATGACTTCTTTTCTTGACCCATTCAAAAGCGATTACTTAACATATTATAGCAAATGATCAACAAGAGCAAATTAAAGTGAAGTGGGTAGAATTACTCAAGTTTTCTTAATATGCTAATAGCTACTGAAATAGTTATTGCCTTTCAGGCAAGAGTGGGCAGATCCAAGAAGACATCTGCCCAGTAAACATCTTTTTGTGGAGAAAAGGATACTCAAAAAAGGCTGGAAAAAACAACAATACAATACACAAGAATAATTAGCTCAGTTAGTAAGTATTGCTGAATATTTTTAAGTGCCAGAGCTTTGCTCTACTAAATGACACTGTTGAGGGATGTGATTCTCCAAATCACCCACTGGGATTATCTAGATCCTTATCTGGTGATTTGCTAAATGGTTTCTCATTATCATCCACTCCTCTCCAACATCCATTCACTGAAGTTCCCACGTCTTTCAGATAGGAATGAAGCTGACAAAGGCATCCCCTTCCCACCTCTGCTTTGTTCTATTCTAAAGGATTTCCCTAGCATTAACTCTTACGAGTTCATCTTCCCAAATTGAAGATCTCAAGGCACTAGAAAAATTAAAAGTAATTCCTCTTCACAGAAAGTTAGCATAACCTCATTCAGCTATAGCATGAATTACCTTATATCCTTGCACCATCCCATGGTTAATTATCATCCATGCTAGGAAAACTTAAATGTAGAATAGTTTCAGTTATAATTTAAAAAATTTTTCTGAATGCCTATTTTATCTAAGACATAGTGGATGGCTTTAACAAACAGAAATTTATTCTTTCACAGTGTAGGAGGCTAGAAGTCCAAATTCAGGGTGCCAGCTCTAGGGGAAGGCTTTCTCTCTCTTGTCAGCTCTGGGGAAAGGTCCTTGTCATCAATCTTCCCCTGATCTAGGAGCTTCTCAGAATATTTTCTAGAATAGACCACATATTATGTCATAAAAAAAGCCTTAGCAGAATCCAAAACATTGAAATATTACAAAGCATCTTCTCTGACCATAAGGCCATAAAAGTAGAAATCAATAACAGAAAAAGCAAGGAAAAGAAATCAAACACTTGGAAACTGAAAAATACTCTGCTCAGAAAAGAATGGATTATAGAAGACATTAAGGATAGAATAAAGAAATTCATAGAATCCAATGGGAATGTAAACACTTCCTATCAGAAACTTTGGGACACAGCAAAAGCAGTGCTCAGAGGTCAATTTATATCAATAAATGCACACATCCAAAAAAGAAGAAAGGGCCAAAATCAAAGAATTATCCCTACAACTTGAACAAATAGAAAGCAAGCAACAAAAGAAACTCTCACTCACCAGAAGAAAACAAATAGTAAAAATTAGAGCAGAACTAAATGACATAGAAAACAGAAAAAAAATTGAAAGAATTAACAAGACTGAAAGCTGGTTCTTTGAAAAAAATCAACAAAATTGATAAACCAATGGCCAGACTGACAAAAGAAAAACAGGAGAGGAAGCAAATAACCCCAAAAAAGAAATGAGATAGGTGATATTATAACAGACCCAACTGAAATTCAAAGAATCATATCAGATTACTATGAAAAAATTGTACTCTCACCAATTTGAAAACCTAGAAGAAATGGATGAATTCCTAGAAACACACTACCTACCTAAACTAACACAAACAGAGGTAGAACAACTAAATAGTCCCATGACAAAAGAAGAGATTGAAAAGGTAATCAAAAATCCCCCCCCCCCACAAAAAAGCCCTGGACCCGACGGCTTCACTGCAGAGTTCTACCAAGCTTTCAGAGAACAGAACACCACTACTACTAAAGGTATTTCAGAGCATAGAAAAGGACGGAATACTTCCAAACTCACTCTATGACCCCAGCATATCCCTGATACCAAAACCAGGTAAAGACACCACAAAAAAGAAAATTATAGAACTATATCCCTCATGAACACAGATGCAAAAATCCTCAACAAAATTCTAGTCAATAGAATTCAACAACATTTCAAAAAAATAATTCACCATGACCAAGTGAGATTCATACCAGGTATGCAAGGATGGTTCAATATTAGAAAAACAATGTAATCCATCAAATAAATAAAAGAATCACATGATTTTATCAGTTGATGCAGAAAAGGCATTTGACAAAGTTCAACACTCATTCATGATAAAAACTCTCAGGAAAATAGGAATAGAAGGAAAAGTCCTCAACATAATAAAGGGCATTTATACAAAGCCAACAGCCAACATCATCCTAAATGGAGAGCCTGAAAACATTCCCAGTGAGATCAGGAACCAGGCAAGGATGCCCTTTATCACCACTCTTATTCAACATTGGGCTGGAGGTCCTAGTCAGAGCAATTAAGCTAGGTAAAGGGCATCCAGATTGGCAAGGAAGAAATAAAACTATCTCTATTTGCAGATGACATGATCTTATACACAGAAAACCCTAAGGAATCCTCCAGAAAAATACTGAAACTAATAGAAGAGCTCAGCACAGTATCGGGATACAAGATAAACACACATAAACCAATTGGATTCCTCTACACCAACAAAAAGAACATCGAAAAGGAAACATCAAATCAATATCATTTACAATAGCCCCCAAGAAGATAAAATACTTTGGAATAAACCTTACCAGAGATGTAAAAGACCTATACAAAGAAAACTACAATACACTTCTGCAAGAAACCAAAAGAGACCTACATAAGGGGAAAAATATACCTTGCTCATGGACCGGAAGACTTAACATTATAAAAATGGCTATTCTACCAAAAGCAACCTAAAGATTTAATGCAACTCCAATCCAAATTCCAACAACATTTTTTAATGAGATGGAGAAACAAATCATCAACTTCATATGGAAGAGAAAGAGGCCCAGGATAAGAAAGCATTACTGAAAACGAAGAACAAAGTGGGAGGCCTTACTCTACCTGATTTTAGAACCTATTATACTGCCACAGTAGTCAAAACAGCCTGGTACTGGTACAATAACAGATACATAGACCAATGGAACAGAATTGAGAATCCAGACATAAATCCATCCACACATGAGCAGCTGATACTTGACAAAGACCCCAAAGCAGTTAAATGGGGAAAAGACAGTCTTTTTAACAAATGGTGTTAGCATAACTGGATATCCATCTGCAAAAAAACAAAACAAGACCCATACCTCACTCCAGGCACAAACACGAGCTCAAAATGGATCAAAGACCTAAATATAAAATCTAAAATGATAAAGATCACTGAAGAAAAAATAGGGACAACGTTAGGAGCCCTAATACATGGCATAAACAGTAAACAAAACATTACTAACAATACAGAAGAAAAACTAGATAACTAAAAAGGTCTTAAAAATCAAACACCTATGCTCATCCAAAGACTTCACCAAAAGAGTAAAAAGACTACCTACAGACTGGGAAAAAGTTTTTAACTATGACATTTCTGATCAGCGCCTGATCTCTAAAATCTACGTGATACTGCAAAAACTCAACTACAAAAAGGCAAATAACCCAGTTAAAAATTGGGAAAAAGATATGAACAGACACTTCACTAAAGAAGACATTCAGGTAGCTAACAGATATATGAGGAAATGCTCACGATCATTAGCCATTAGAGAAATGCAAATCAAAACTACAATGAGATTCCATCTCACTCCAACAAGGCTGGCATTAATCCAAAAAACACAAAATAATAAATGTTGGAGAGGCTGTGGAGAGACTGGAACACTTAGACATTGCTGGTGGGAATGTCAAATGGTACAGCTACTTTGGAAATTGATTTGGTGCTTCCTTAAAAAGCTAGAAATAGAACTGCCATATGATCCAGCAATCCCATTCCTTGAAATATATCCTAGAGAAATAAGAGCCTTTACACAAACAGATATATGCACACCTATGTTCATTGCAGCACCGTTTACAATAGCAAAAAGATGAAAGCAAACAAGGTGCCCATCAATGGATGAATACATAAATAAATTATGGTATAGTCACACAATGGAATACTACGCATAGATAAAGAACAGTGACGGATCTGTGAAACATTTCATAACATGGAGGAACCTGGAAGGCATTATGCTGAGTGAAATCAGTCAGGTGCAGAAGGACAAATATTGTATAAGACCACTATTATAAGAACTCGAGAAATAGTTTAAACAGAGAAGAAAATATTCTTTGATGGTTACAAGACAGGGGAGGGAGGAAAGGCAGGAGAGGGATATTCACTAATTGGATAGTAGATAAAGACTAGTTTAGGTGATGGGATAGACAACACACAATACAGGTGAGGTCAGCACAACTGGACTAAACCAAAAGCAAAGAAGTTTCCTGAATTAACTGAATGCATCGAAGGCCAGCGTAGCAGGGGCAGGGGTCTAGGGACCAGGTTTCAGGGGACATCTAAGTCAATTGGCGTTAGAAAATCTATTAAGGAAACATTCTACATTCCACTTTGGAGAGTGGCATCTGTGGGGTCTTAAATGCTAGCAAGCGGCCATCTAAGATGCATTAATTGGTCTCAATCCTCCTGGACCAAAGGAAAATGAAGAATACCGAGGACACAAGGTAATTACGAGCTCAAGAGACAGAAAGGGCCACATAAACCACAGAATACATCATCCTGAGACCAGAAGAACTAGAGGGTGCCATCTACAACAAATGACTGCCCTGACATGGAACACAACAGAGAACCCCTGAGGGAGCAGGAGAGCAGTGGGATGCAGACCCTAAATTCTCCTAAAAAGTCCAGACTTAACAGTCTTACTGAGACTAGAACGACCCCTGTGGTCATGGTCCCCAGACCTTCTGTTGGCCCAGGATAGAAACCATTCCCAAAGCCAACTCTTCAGACAGGGATTGGGCTGGACAATGGGATGGAGAGGGATGCTGGTGAGGAGTGAGCTTCTTGGATCAGGTAGACACTTGAGACTATATTGGCACCTCCTGTCTGGAGGGGAGATGAGAGGGTAGATGGGGTTAGAAGCTGGCGAAAAGGACACGAGAAGAGAGAGTGGAGGGAGAGAGTGGGCTGTCTCATTGAGGGAGAGCAATTGGGAGTATGTAGCAAGGTGTATATAAGTTTTTTTGTGCGAGATTGACTTGATTTGTAAACTTTCACTTAAACCACAGTAAAAATTTAAATAAAAATTACATCTGTTTCTCTAGGTAGACATAATAACATCTTTTGAAGACAAGCAACTCTTTTCTGTGATCACCTATCTTTTCCACCAGTGGAAAAAATCATGCTGACCCATTCTATAAACTCTCTCATTTGAAGGTAACTCAGATGCATCTAAAATTTCAGAGATAAAGAAACAATTCTACACTGGGACTAGGCTTCTTGGTCAATATAACTGGATTAAAGCCAAATATTAATGGAAATATGAAGTTGTTTCCAACTCAGCTCTACAAAATAAATCCACTGAAAGTACGGAGAGGTGCTGAAGCACAGAGAATGAGTTTTTTTTGTTTTTGTTTTTAATGATTTGATCAATCATCTCTACTCTCTGTACATGCTCATCTACAAATTTCAGATGTATCAATAATAAATGCATTCACAGTCTCATAATAATTCATAGACTCCTAGAATCTCAATGTTAAAAGGGTTTTGAGACTTTAAATATTATTTGAACTATAAATTCTACGCCATCAGACCTATCACCGCCAAAGATTTAAAAAAAAAAAAAACCCTCATTAACAGAGCCAAAGGCTCAACTCAAAGGCAAACTTTGGGTAGTTAAGTAAGCTATAAACCTTTGTTAGGACCTCAAATATATTTATTAATGATATTTAGTAGAAGGTTCAGGACTACCCACATGAAAAATATAATCTACAACTTGGAGAATAATTTACATATCAGAGGTGTGGTTATTCTGTTAAATTTCTTCCTTCTAGATGTTTTCGTAGCTTTGGGCTATTTTTGCAGTGTGATTTAAGTATAATTTCAGTAAAAAAAAAAAATGGTGAATGAGAATTCATTACCAGTTGGTCAAATGTAAACAGTCTGTTTATCAATCATGCCGATATTTTTCAGCATCAGCAAATATAATTCCATCTCTAGGAAAGTAAATGCATATTTAAAGGTATGTGGTACATCATATTTTTATTTTTAAGAAATATTTCAGAATGTTCTTCAATTCTAAAATGTTGAAAGTATTTCCCACCTTAGGATTACTAGGCAGGCAGAAAGTAGTGATGTCCCCAGTGGAAATCATAGGATTTTCCACCCTTAAACCAAGAAAATAATATTCACAAAAATAAAAACATTTTTACACATCATTGCTCTAGATAAAGAGATTTTTCATGGTGGAACAAAAAATTCTAATCTTGAGAGGGCTCTGGAGTTTTATTATTGATTTACGGAGAGAACTCAGGTCTGCTTGTTTGCTCAAAATCAAGCCCATAATGATTAAATAAATTTAATGGGCTTTTACTCAATTCCAGCCTTGAAATGTCAGTCAATTACTATGAAATGACTGTTTTTCACTTCCATAATGCAGTGTATTATATTTCTATCTTAAATCAAGTGAGCAACTCAAGTTAGGTTGATCATTGTTATCCTCCTGTCTTATAACGGGCCACCACGCATCTGTCATTTTGTGGTACTGTGGTGGCTTGTGTGTTGCTGTGATGCTGGAAGCTATGCCACTGGTATTTCAAGTACCAGCATGTTCACCAATGGTGGACAGGTTTCAGTGGAGCTTCCAGACTACAACAGACTAGGAAGAAGGACCTGGAGATCTAGTTCTAAAAAAAAAACAAAAAAGGCCACTGAAAACCTTATGAATAGCAGCAGAACGTTGTCTGATATAGTGCTGAAAGATGAACCCCTCATGTTGGAAGGCACTCAAAATACTGGGGAAGAGCTACTTCCTCAAAGCACAGCCAACTTTAATGACATAGATGGAGTAAAGCTTTGAAGACCTTCATTTGCTGATGTGGCATGACCCAAAATGGGAAGAAATAACTGCAAATATCCACTAGTAAATGGAATGTGGAATGTATGAAATACGAATCTAGGAAAATTGGAGGTTCTCAAAACTGAAAAAAAAAAATTAAGATCAATAATCTAGGCATTAGTGAGCTTAAATGGAATGGTATTAGCCATTTTGAGTCAATCGTATGGTCTACTATGCTGGGAATGACAAACTGAAGAGGAATGGCATCACATTCATAGCCAAAAAGAACGTTTCACAATCTGTCCCAAAGTACAACTGTCAAAGATAGGATAATATCCGAAAGCCTACAATGAAGACCAGTTAATATGACTATTATTTAAATTAATGCACCAACCACTAATGCTAAAGATAAAGAAATTGAAGATTTTTTCTAACTTCTGCAGTCTGAAATTGGGATCAGTAGTTGGAAAATACAGCCTTGGTGATAGAAATGATGTCACAGATTGTGTGACAGATTTTTGCAAGATCAATGACTTATTCATTGCAAATACTTTTTTTCAACAACATAAATAGTAACTATGCATGTAGACCTCACTGGATGAAATACACAGGAATCTAATGGACTACATGTGCAAAAACAGATGATAGAGAAACTCAATATCATCAATCAAAACAAGGTCAGGGGCCAACTGTGGAACAGACCATCAATTGCAAGACCACGAGAGCCAAAGTACTACCTTGAGTATATCATGCCTGAATATATTTGATGCCATTGAACGATAATGACCAAAGACCAGACTAGTTGTGGAATGACATCAAGGACATCATACATGAAGAAAGCAAAAGTTCATTAAAATGAAAGAAAAGACCAAAATGGACATCAGAAGAGACTCTGAAACTTGCTCTTGAACATAGAATAGCTAAAGCAAAAGGAAGAAATGATGAAGTAGAAGAACTGAACAGAAGATTGCAAAAGCCAGCCTAAGAAGACAAATTAAAGTATAATAATAAAATGTACGAAGACCTGGAGTTAGAAAACCGAAAGGTAGCTTTTCTAATGCTGAAGTAACTGAAGAAAAAAATCCAAGCCTTGAGTTGCAATACCAAAGCATCAAAAGAAGAGAGAAGGAATACACAGTCACTGTACTAAAAGAACTAGTCAACATTTGACCATCTCAGGAGGTAGCATGTGATCAAGAACCAAAGGTAAGGAAGGAAGAAGTCCAAGCTGCACTGAAGGCAATGGCAAAAAACAAGGCTCCAGGAACTGATGGAATTCGAATTGAGATATTTCAACAAACAAAGTGCTGAAAAACAAAGATGTCACTCTGAGGACTAAGGTGCACCTAGCCCATGCCATGATATTTTGAATCATTTCATATGTGTGCAAAAGCTGGACAATGAATAAGGAAGACCAACAAATTGATGTCTTTGAATTATGGTGTTGAAGAAGTCTACTGAATATATCACAGACTGCCTGAAGAACAAACAAGTCTATCTTGGAAGAAGGACAGCCAGAGTGCTTCTTGGAAGCAAGGATGGGGAGACTTCTCTTTCGTAATTTGGACACGTTATCAGGAAGGACCAGTCCTTGGAGAAGGAAATGATGCTGGCTTTTTTTTTTTAATGTAAACTGTCAGCAAAAAAGAGGAAGACCCTCAATGAGATGGACTGCAACACAGTAACAATTTTAAGGATGGCACAGGACCAGGCAGTGTTTTGTCCTGTTATATACAGAGTTGCTATGAGTTGGTACTGACTCGACAGCACCTGATAACAACAACAATAAATGGATGCAGTGCTGGAAGTGCTCACTCATCTATGCCAAGAAATTTGGAAGACAGCTACCTGGCCAACCCACTGGAAGAGATCCATCATTTGTGCCCATTCCAAAGAAAGGTGAGTCGACAGAATGTGGGTAGTATTAAACAATATCATTAATATCATAGGCAAGTAAAGTTTTGCTGAAGATAACTGAAAAAATGGTTGCGGCAGTACATGGACAGGAAACTGCCAGAAATTCAAGCTGGATTCAGAAGAGGAGGTGGAACAAGGGATATTATTGTTAATGTCAGATGGATCTTGGCTGAAGGCAAAAAATACCAGAAAGGTATTTACTTGGTTTTATTGACTATGCAAAGGTATTCAATTGTGTGTATCATAACAAATTATGGATAGTATTCAGGGGAATGGGAATTCCAGAACATTTCATTGTACTATGTAGAACCTGTACATAAACCAAGAGGCAGTCGTTTGAACAGAACAAGGGGATACTTCATGGTTTAAAATCAAAAAGGTGTGTGTCAGGGTTGTATCCTTTCACCATACATATTCAAACTGTATGCTGAGCAAATAATCCAAGAAGCTGGACTATATGAAGAAGAATGCAGAATCAGGATTGGAAGACGACAAATCAACAATCCGCAATACGCAGATAACATAACTTTGCTTGTGGAAAGTGAAGAGGACTTGAAGCACTTACTGATGAAGACCAAAGACTAAATCCTTCAGTATGCATTACACCTTCACATAAAGAAAAGAAAAATCCTCAACACTGGACCAATAAGCATCATCATGATAAACAGAGAAAATACTGAAGTTGTCAAGGATTTCGTTTTACTTGAATCCACAATCAACATCCAGGGAAGCAGCAGTCAGGAAATTAAACAATGTATTACATTGGGCAAATATGCTGCCAAAGACCTCTTTAACGTGTTGAAAGGCAAAAATATCACTTTGTGGACCAAGGTGCCCCTTACCCAAGCCATGGTATTTTCAATAGCCTCATACACATGTGAAAGCTGGACAATGAATAAGGAAGACCAAAGAAGAACTGATGCCTTTGAATTATGGTATTGGCGAAGAATATTGAATATACCATGGATTTCCTGAAAAACAAACAAGTCTGTCTTGGAAGAAGTACAGCCGGAATGCTCCTTGGATGTGAGCATGGTGTGACTTTGTCTTTCGTACTTTGGATATGTTATCAGGAGGGACCAGTTCCTGGAAAAGGACATCATGCTTGATATAACAGAGAGTCAGCAAAAAAGAGGAAGACCCTCAATGAGATGCATTGACTCAGTGGCTGTAACAATGGGCTCAAACATAGTAATGACTGTGAGGGTGGCGAAGGACCAGGCAGTGTTTCATTCAGTTGTACGTGGGGTCACTATGAGTCAGAACCTACTCAATGACACCTAATAACAACATCCTACAAAGGAAAACAATCATCTTGTCTAGACCGCACAGTATTAGAGTTTATAATCAATCTAATAATTGATTTATATATGCACATGGACTCTTCAAGGTCAAACAGCCATTGAAGGGGAGGAAAACGTCTTGAATGAGTATTACTTCTCTACTACGGCCTTTAGATCTTAAAGTACTTTGCATTTCACTGGAACTTATGTAGCATTTGAAAATCCTCTGAAACCAAAAGAAATTTCTAATTCCCAAATGGAGCAGTCAAGATAATTGAGCACTATTCACAAAACAGAAGACAAGATTTCAGGGTAAGCTCCTGCATGACAATGAGAGTTAGAAAAGAGAAAAGAGAACAAAAAGATTCCACCTACAGTATATATCTTGTTTATTGCCCATTCTCTTGATCAATATGATGGGAACATACATGCTGATGAGATTCCTTTACTGTGCAAAGAACAGTTATCTTTGTTTTATAATGTGTATCATAAGTCTTTCCTAAAGGCAGAGAGACGGCATTTTGTTATTCAACTATATGGAGAAAGAACCTATGTTGGGGGCGTTGAGTCACAGTATTGTACCCTGGAGATACAAGTGAAGCATACTTATTGCTGGCAGTCATTACTTGCTAGGTTTCAAATAGAAACTGAAATTTTAAATACTTCAGAAAGAATTTCTCTCAGCTCTGTATTGTCATTGTATCCCCTTCAATTTTATCACACCAGTGATAATCTCTGAGCAAGAATCCAAAACACACAAAAGCATTTCCTTGAATAGTCCTTAAATCCTCCTCTGTTATCAATTTCTGAAACTAATGATCATTCATTAGAACTCCCCCAATTGGTCCATTCCACCATAAAGTTACATTTAAAACTATCTCCCATATTACAGGTTATTTTTTTGTTTCGATGAACTGATGAAATTTTGGCCAGCTTTGTCGACAGTGCCTCAGTGTAGGCACTGCTGTAGTTCACTAGCCCTTGGGCTTAACATCACAGACAACCAGCTTTGTAAAGAGTGTGTGCAGAGAACAGAAGCTCTGAGTACACCAGAGTGAATTGTGTATAGAAACAACCAGATAGGGAACCAAGGGAGTCAAGCTGTAGAAGGTGACAACATATCACCTGTGCATGGGTGAGGCCGTAGCATCTGAAGAGATGGTTAGCCCCAAAGTTTCTCCTCCACTGATCAGGGCCCCTGAAGTCCCTAACCAATAGATTCATTCCTCTAAGATACTGCCTCTAAGACAAATGATTTTATCTGAAAGTATATTTGGAACAGATCTTACATTATTGAGTAGTTTGCAATAACTCAGTATCAGTGCCCAGTGGTATTCGCCACAGTACAAGTAAGTTTCAATGAGGGAGAAATATCTAAGCAGTTACGATCTCAGGTGTCTAGAAGGGCAGGGAAGTTCTGGGCATAAAGAAAACAAGGGCTAAGACAAGTAGCAATTAACCAGTTTACTGGAGAGTCCCTGTCCAATTTAAAAGGGGCAACCACCACTCAGCTCCAGAGGACTGTTGCAAAACAGGGATATAGGTCCGTATCTTCTAGTTTTTCTAGAGAAGCCAACATCTGAATTTTTATGGGAAACATCTAATTTTCAAACATCAGAAACGAATTCAATTTTTCATGTAACACCATGTATCAGCACTGTTCAGGGCAAATAGAATTGAGCTGAGGGCCAGATTTGAGCAACCTGTTGGTAACTTCCTATCTAGAGCATGCAGAAAAGGAGGTTAAAGGATGGTTTCTAAACGTTCAGGAAACCACATAAGGGCACTAGATAGCATTTGAGAGAAGTCCCTAGAGGAAAGAATTACTCAAGCAGAGGCTATACACACATAAAAACCTAAATGTAGTCAGCAACTTTTTATGGACAAGAAAGAACTTACTCTATTTAGAAATTATAGACTATTTGGATAAAGGGAGTCCCTTAGTGGGCAAACGGCTAACACATTAGGCTGCCAACTGAAAGGTGGGGCATTTGAGTCCATCGAGAGGTGTTTCAGAAGAAAGGACCGGCAATCTACTTGAAAAAATCAGCCACCGAAAGCCCTATGGGGCACACTTCTACGCTAACACACTTGGGGTCATCATGAGTCAGAACTGACTCAAAAAAGCAAAAAAAAAAAAAAAAAAAACCACTGCTGGTGAGTTGATTCTGACTCATAGCAACATTATAGGACTGAGTAGAACTGCCCTTTAGGTTTTCCAAGGCTGTAATTTTTATGGAAGCAGACTGCCACATCTTCCTCCCACATAGTGGTTGGTGGGTTTGAACCATTGTCCCTCCAGTTAGCAGTTGAGCACTTAGCCACTGTGCCACCAGGGTCCCTTCAGCGTCTACTCAAGGGACTAGTTATTCTGATAAAGAGGTCTTTTTACATGTTTTTTGTTTTTAATTTTATTTATTTTTACCCTGGCTCGTATAAGAAAGAATTTAACATAATAAAAATGTCAATGGGATAAAATTAAAAATAAATTATGAAGTAAAAACATAGAAAAATGACACTGGCAAAAATGGGATAAAGTACATCAAATGCATGCTGAATATAGTGGAAAAAATAAAAGTCTCCTTAGCTGTTAATTTATACAACCAATTACTATGTATATGGGGGAGGGCCAGGTGGCCATTATTTTACAAAGTCCATTTACTTTTTTTTTTTTAAGGCAATTTTGTTTTCGATGTGGATGCATATATCTTGATCATAATTAATAAAGTAATAAATCCTGCATATCAAAACAAAGGAGCATTGTTACATAATTTGACTGTGTAGATTGCTTGTTTTCAAGGTAAAAAGTAGTATTTTTAAAGGCTGTCTTTGTTAGTCTAAATCAATGGCAGAAAAGACCCCTTCTGACTTGGGATTTTAATACTCCTTTGGCTGAAAGAAAAAGATGTTTCAATACTAAGAAAAGGCACTGTGAGTCACAGGAGCATGAGTCTGACAAGGCCATCTACAGGAAACATTACCTGCAATATCCCTACCTAATGTGTCAGAACTGTACAGCTCTTTAAAATTAAAAAAAAAAAAAAAAAAAGCACTTCCACCAAGATCAGTTGATTGTTGTTTGTTGTTGTTCTAAAGGGAAGAAAATAAATAAATAAGGACGGTGCAGTATTAGCAGTGGTGAGCATTAATGTATTCCGGTCTAATTTCAACCCCAAATCCAGACCATTAAACACAATTTGGAAAGGCTGAGGTCTTAGAGAGTATCAGAGGATGTGCCGCCCATATGTAATGAAGAAGCGCTCCTAAAAATCAGCGGATGAGCTCAGTGCATTATGATGAACCAAGGATAGAGGCTGAAACTATAACCAGGCAAAAAGCTCTCCGATGTTACCCAGCCTCCTCTAATAAAACCGGTAACCTATAGCCCCAGGGACCAAGTCTCTGTGTTTAATGTATTTAACAAATATTTATTGAGTATAACTACCAACTGATAGGTGCTAGTTTTAGTCCTGGAAAAAAATTATCCTAATGAACTCCCAGTTAATTTATATCAGCTCAATGGTCTCTAGTCTATGTGAATAGCTGCAAAAATAGCATAATCGATTCCCCGATGCAGCATAATACAATTACAGTAACATTTCTAATTAATCAGAACCATCACTTAATTTTATTCTTTTCAATAACAAAAAGCTTATTATCAGAAACCATTAATGACAACAACAAAATGCTACCAGATATCTGAACATCTTTTCCTTAACCTATTTCCACTTCTAAATCTGCATTCTCATACAATGAAAATCTATCTCGAAGTAACGACCCTTGAGACCGCGAGATTCTCAGCTATAAAAGACGAAGTAAATTTTCTTGGGATGGTCTACTTGCTGAGAAAAAAAAGCATAATATATACTTTAGAAAGACTTTCAATGGCAAGAAAAGAAACCAAAACTTGTATGCTTCATAATCTCCAACTAATTAGATAATTTAACTTATTAGAATGCTCTCTTCTTTCTCTCCTAGCATTTCAGTTAAACGTTTTAGAGCATATTGTCTCCAACATTGCAAATTTACTCCTTGTAAACACAGGCCTGAGGACAAGAAGAGAAGGATTAACACCGTTCTACTGAGAATTTTATTCAGGCACACATATATAAACACGTGCGCGAGTACGTGTGTGTGTATGTGGGCATGTGTGTGTTTCTCCACCTTTCCAAACCACATCTCTAAAATCAGGAAAGCATATATTGCCCTCCTACCACTAAAGCAGTGATTTTCCAAAATATGGACTTCAGACCATCATCACCTGGGAGCTTGTTAGAAATACAAATTCTCAAGTGCCATCCCAGACTTACTGGATAAGAAACTCCGAGAGTGGGGCCCAGAAGTCCGTGTTTTAACTTCAAGGTGATTCTGATGAGCACTAAAAGTTGAGAATCATTGCTCTAAAAATAAGGGATGATGCTCGAAAGCATTCAGATTTCTGTCGTTAAAATGAGTAGACTGTAGAGTTATTAGTTACAATTCCAAAACTGACTCAATGCTTCAAAATTAAAAAGAAATTACTAAGTGCTACCCAAGTCATGGTTGTTACCTTTACTTAATTATGATTAATGGGAGCCAGTCTTCTGTGTGTGTATGCGTGTGTGTAGTCTATAACTGAATGTGAAATATTCTTCGTAAACACTTTCTCCCCCAATTCATTAAAAAAAAAATCTATATGGGCAAATGTAAAACATAGATTTCTAGGATAATATATTTCTAATGTAAAAAATAACCAATTTCCAGTCATTTACCAAGGGCGCATAACCTATAATCAGAGCTGGTTCATGGTGAACTTCACGACAACTGTAGTCTCCAAAAAAACACTAAAAGAATAACCATGCATTCAGTGTTCCAGATTTCACAGCAAAGGCTGCTGAGATAACAAAGTTTATTACATGTTTTTGTCAGTATACGAAACTCTCAAAAAATTCATCCTTTTCCAAATCAAGACAATTTATTTTTAATCTATTCAAAACTTCCTTATAAAAGACTAATCATGAATCATGTTAAATACACAGTTTTTTGTTTTTTTCACATTTCACAAAGTCAGATGAACGGATTTGCCAACAGGCTTTCAAAATATTGTTTTGTGACACATGCTACTGTACAAACCAAAGATTATCGCCAATAATCGTGGCATTAATGGCTAAAGGGGCAGTGACAACTTTATATCCACAAGGTTCAAACAGTCGTCTCAGAAAGAAGGCTTAGGCAAAATCATTTATCAAGTTAAGCCGGGTAAATCTGTAATCAATGACCAGAGCTCTGCTGGAACCACAGGGCCTTGTAGGAAGCAAGGTGAGTTATGAGCTACAGAAGAAAACACTGATTGTGGCTTTCTCCTGTTTACTTCACCAAGTAGAATAGAAATGAAGTTATTAATTTTACTTTTTAACTATTTAATATACTTTTTCACTAGGCACTGCATAATATATAAGGAAAGTATACTACCCACAAATGAAGCTCTCTGGCATTAGCACAGCTCAGGGATGCGGCATTTACCCGGTGACAACAGATAAAATTAAAATATTGATTTCAGTGACCTGAATGTGAGTGTCATTTGTCTAAAATATACTTAGTAAAATTTTGTGAGGGATGAGCCCTAGAAAAAATACTTTGTTCCCAATCCCAGGGCCTTTTTTAATGAGTCATTAGCAACTGATGTCCTTTTAAAATATTTGTACTGCCACTAAAGCCAGTATATCATCGTATAAACTTATTCCTTTCCCCAAAGTTTTACCTATAAATGTTAAACTTTTATCACTTAACTATAAAACTTTTCTCCAGACTATGTCAGTATCTCTGTTGACAAAAGGTTGTAAGAGTAACCACATAGAACCAAAATATCTAAAGTCACATCATAAACACATGTAACTTATACAACTTCAATTACATAAGTTGAAAAAAAAACAACAGTGCCAGAAGTTCTGTCTGTCCACTTGCACGGCTTGGATAGACTGAAATCTGTTGTGCCCTCACAAGCTCCCAGGTTCCAAGTTCATCTCAGCACAGGAGCAACTAGCCTTGTTGAGAGTGACTCTGGTGTTTAAAGCTGTATGTTTTCATACAGTATGACCAACCTTTGAAAGAAAACCATCTGCTTTTGATGCTCAACTAGGAAAATGCCATAAGGAAAACTGGCTATGTGGAACTTACTGAGACATCCAACATTGATGCCCAATATACTCTTTTTTTAAGAGCAATTCAAACTACATGTTTCTCTTTCTACCAACTCTGGAACCTAACTTCTGAATAAGATACATCTTTCCTGTAGCACCTTTCACCACTAACACAAGCAAAAGTGTCATTCATAGTGAAAGATGTGACATAGAAGAGAAGAAATACTAATTCTATCGTATATTTTTCCTGAGACGTTAAGTCTAACTAGTGAAGAATTTCTGACATGGCACAGAATGATAACGGTCTGGACCAAAAACAGACAAAATCATTTATAAAAATACAAGAATTATAATTATTACTCTGTTTCTATTTCAAAGAAAACCTTCATGGCAGCAAGTTATTCAACATCTCATAGCCACTGGACTAAAACAGGCTAACTGAACTCTACTTACACAGTGTGGTTGGGTAAGTACAGACCAAACCTCCCAACAAGATACGTACATTCTGGGTGGAATTCATCTGTGTCAAAAAGAGGTTAACAGTGAAACACTCCATGCCTCCATGGATGGTTCAGCTAGGCAAGCATTCTAAAAGTCTAAATAATGACAACCAATTCGGAAGCCAGTCATGCAGTATTTGGGGGTTTCTGTTCTGGTTTTTGTTTTTTCTTCTATTAGGGAGAGAAAGCTTCTCTTTAGTAGAATTGTCCTCTGGATTCCATCTGTCCTCTTGACATAACTTCAGCGTATATTTTCTGCCTGACAATTCAAGCCAGCAAAAACTAATTATTCATTTCTATTTATTTCTTTACTTTCTCACAAGAAAACAGATAATTATTTTCTTTCCTCTATTTTGATATGTTTTGTTTATTTGTATTTAGATTTCAACTCATGAACACACATTAGGTATACTTGCTGACTTACTACACACTGCATGGTTAAACCAAACCAAACCAAACCCACTGCTGTCGAGTTGATTCCGACTCATAGCGACCCTATAGGGCAGAGTAGAACTACCCCACAGAGTTTCCAAGGAGCGCCTGGAGGATTCGAACTGCCAAACTCTTGGGTAGCAGTTGTACTGCATGGTTAACACTGATGAAAACAGTAATAATTCAATACATGAACAGTTGAGGGGTTCCAAAGCTTGTTTTTGACTGAAGAAGAGAAAGACTTATGCTCTACCAATTACCTCCATAGAAACAAAATGAGTACCATCGTCCCAGGACCTTAGGCCCATGTCCCAAGAATTCATTTCCTTCTCTAGGGCTGGCCTCACACTAAGCATGATTAAGAGTGGGAATATCCATTCATTCCAGGAAAACCCCATTCTCATAGTCAAGGATATGCTCCAGCTCTCTGTGACGTCAGTAAGACAATCTGACCTTGCATCACTCCCCAACATCTGGGTTATTCAGTCTGGAACAGTATGGTGTGGGAAGCATCAAGAGCCCTGGCTAGGTGGGGCTGTACCAAGTTCAAGGCCAGTTTCTTTCCAGTCTCTCCTCAGGACCTAATCTCACATACACTCACATCTTGTAACTATTAATAAATACTAATAAATATTTCCTCCACCTTCTGACTTAGAGTTATTATTATCAATTCATTAGGGAAGAATTTGAGACTGTGATCAGAACCTTTCTATAATTCTACATATGCATGTACTTACATAAGCACATCAAAACAAGTTTGGGTTTAGTCTTTCACATCCATTATCGCACAATCCCCCTAAACATGCTTTTGCTTCTTTGTCCTAGTAAGTGACACAACTGCTGAAACTCAAACCTTGGGAGTCTTTTTTTTTTTTTAATTTTTTCCTCTCCTCATTCCCTATATATAATTAATCTTCAAGTCTTCTAAAAAAAAATCTAGATTTTACTTCCTAGATATTTCTCTACTCAATCAGCTTTTCAATCACTTCATAAGAGTCAGATCCAAGTGAGCACCAGTGAATATCATCTGACTACTGTGACAGCTTCCTAAGCTGTTTTTCAACACCCACTCAGATTTTACTCCAATCCTACAGATTGGCTGTATGTTTATACCTGAATAGTGTGGGCCCCACCTGATAAAAAGTCGTAAGAGGGAAAATCAACTAAGCAGCCTCTTTTCAACCACAATATAATTTTCTTATTGTTGGTACTGTGTGCTGTCAAGTTGATTCCAACTCATAGCAACCCTATAGTACAGAGTAGAACTGCCCCATAGGATTTCCAAGGAGTGGCTGGTAGATTCGAACTGCTAACCTTTTGGTCATCAGTCAAGCTCTTAACCACTGTGCCACCAGGGCTCCATAATTATCTTAGTAAGGTTTATTTCTGTTTACATTTCCCACCACCCTTTTTTCAGTTTGTCATACGGTAGTGGCTCATATGTTGCTAAGATGCTGTAAGTTAAGCCATGCGTATTTCAAATACCAGTAGGTGGACAGGTTTCAGCAAAGCTTCTAGAATAAGACAGACTAAGAAGAAAGGCCTGGTGAGATCTATTGCGAAAATCAGTCCATGAAAACATTACGGATCCTAACAGAATGTCGTTGGAATGAATGTTAGTGCCGAAAGATAAGACCCCTAGATTGGAAGACCCTCCCAACACACAGTGGCTGCAAAAATGGACTTGAACATACTGATGGTCGTGAAGACCGTGCAGGACCAGACAACATATTGTTCTGTTGTATATGTTGTCTCTATGAGTTGGGGCTGACTTGATACCAACTAACAACAACATAATACATATTATATCTTGCTTCTAGGTTTACGTAGATGTCTAACCATATAGATTTACCTTCAGACAGGGAAGTAGGTTCTAAAATTTGGTTAGTGTTCTTCTTGTAGAAAACACACTTATCAATGTTTAATATGTATGTAGGATGAGGAAAAGATGATTCGGCAAGGATGTATGGTTTTCCTAAAATCCAGTCCTTCACAGAAAGCCCCAATTTATTCCTACCTTTCAAAATAATTTAATCTAATGCTGTATTTCCCAATCGGGAAACAGTAGTTCTAAAACGAACACATCCTTCTTTTATAATAAGCATAATTTATCATTCACTGGGTCAACAAAGCTAGCAGCCCAGTCTGCAATTTTCTCCACTACAAGCACTCACATAAATGAAGAGCTACATTTTAGAACAACTTGGGTGGGAATATTTGCCTCTTTTTCCTTTACAGCTTTACCCCCATGGCAACATTTTAAAATAATCAAAGGCTTAACTTCTCCAGTTTCTTCTTCGGTATTACTTTGGCAAAGTTTGGGTATTAAGTGAGACAGAAATCAATATTCTCTATGTAATGCTTACTGCTGAAGGTGTCCACCATAAAGATAAACAGGTGTCCTGAGCACAAAGTATTTTTTTCATAGATAAACACCCATTTGGGAAAAAAAAAGAAATGCCTTGAGCATTTAAGTTAAAAAAAAATGGAGCAAAGGAAAAAAGAATACAATTACTTATTTCTTGGTAAAATGACTACACCTAGCAAGAGAGTCTTTTTTTTTTCCCTCCCTCTTTCCCTTCTAAACAGAAAATTGAAAAATTAATACCAGTTGGAACTACGCTATGAAAAAAAATTGTAAATTAAAAATGTACTTTAATTTAAAAATATATCTGGCCGTATCAATTATAAAAGGCTGCAAATATAAAGGAGAAAAAAAGAACTGGGAAAATTAGACTGCTTACTCATCTGAAACCCTCTGATAAAAAGCACTCTATCTTCTTTGGACTGTCATCTCTGTGAGAGAAGGGACTGTGACATTTTATATTAATCTCTATACTGCACTTGCCTCTGTACTGGGCCTGTGACAGTACTTTATAATACAAAATTTTCAGATTTTTTAAATGGAACCATTTTCATTAAATAAGAAACTAACAAGATGTGTTTGCCATCCCAATTGCCTTGGGACATTAACCATTTCAATTCAATTGTCACCACTTTGTTCGCTAAATTTACTTCTTCCTTTGAGTTAAAAAGTATCCCAAATCCAGAAATGACTTAATAATTTAGCTGTTAATTGTCCCCAGTCATGTATTTTTAAATGATCAAAAACTCTGATGACACCATAGCTTATTAAACACACACACACACAAATAGTTATGGATCAAATCAAATCCAAAGTGCAGGTGAAACATCAGCTATGTAGTCAAACCTGATTTCCCCACATGTTTTTATAAGAGGCTTTGAAATGTACACAATAACCAGGCATGAATAATTAGTCCTATAGAGATGAAAAGAACCTTTAAGACTAGAATTTTATCATTAAAAAGACAGAAAGAGCACTTAGGATTACTACATATTAAATTTCACAGCTTTTGGACGTTCATTTACTTCCTTACCCCCCACAAGAAGGTGCTAAATGGAATCTTTCAGCATTATAAGAGTAGAAAACAATGCATTCATTTAATGAGCATCCACTGATCACTACATATAGCTAACACTGTGCTGATGCAATCTATTCCCACAGAATTAGGCCTGTTAAGGAGCTAGCCATAAGGGGTGATGTGTTCATTCTGAAAAACAAATACTGACTGTAGGAGTCAGCCAGCCAGGACCCATGTATAAGCATACTTGGGATTTTTTTTAATTTATCGAGTTAGAAAATTTCTTTTAAAAAAAAAAAACCTTATACCCTGAAATGTGACCTGTAGACAGTATGCTAGGCGTTAACTTTAAACACGCACACGTGCACTTGCACCTACATAAGTCTTAAAAAAGCTTGCTGAGGTACTAACGTTACCTTCTAGTTCCTCCTGGATAATGAGCTGATAAGAAGCCGTTCACCTCTTGGCTAGTGGGATGGCGGTGATTTATGAACATAAGTGTGTATTAAAACAACCACCAGGGATGTTTCCTAAAATCCCAATTCCAGGCCCAAATCCCAGAGATTGTAATGCAGCAGGTTTACCTAGGCCCCAGAAATCTGCATTTTAGCAAACAAGTCACAGGATGCTGATACCTGATGTCTTCAGGGCTTCAGGTGCTAGGGTCTCCGCTTAGGTTTCGACCTCTTACCTCGCCCAGTTCTGCAATCTTTTCTTAAATATTGGCTTCATTTATTAACCTGATAATGACTTTGGTATGCTCTGTGACCCTGCAACATTCCCTCTCTTCCAATGCTCCTTGTCTTAGAGCAATAGTGCAGCCATGTCTTCCACACTCTCTCTGGCACTCTCCAAGGGTATGGTAAAGGAAAAGATGTCTTTAGGGGCAGGAAAATTTTCTTCTGGTTTGATAGATAGATTGAGAGATGGATAAATGGCAGACTGTCAGACAGACAGATAGCTACCGTTGAGTTAACTTCAACTCACGGCAATATTACATACAACAGAACAAAGCGTTGCTTAGTCCTAAATCATCTTCACAATTATACAGCATGCTCAAGTTCATCAACGTGTCTGTTGGACCAATCCATCTCACCAAGGGTTCCCCTCTCCTTTGCTGGCCCCCTCCCAAATATGACATCCTCCTCCAACAATTGATCCTTCCTGATGACCTACCCAAAGCAAGTGAGTCGGACAATATTCTGTTGTGATCAGTAAGGTTTTCACTGGCTAACTTTTGGAAGGAGATCACCAGACCTCTCTTGCTAGCCTGTCTTAGTTTGGAAGCTCCACTGAAATCTGTCCACCACGAGTGACCCTGTTGGTATTTGAAATACCAGAGGCATAGCTTCCGGCACTACAGCAACATGCAAACCACCACAATATGACAAACTGACAGATGGTGGACTTCTGATTTAGAACCCCCTAACGACAGTAACATGACCTTTTCTGGATAACACATATTAATATACCCTGGAAGCAGAAACTTGGGGTTTTACAACTTAACCATTTTAACGACAGTAACATGACCTTTTCTGGATAACACATATTAATATACCCTGGAAGCAGAAACTTGGGGTTTTACAACTTAACCATTTTCAGTCTACCATCACGTGAGCCATGTTTGATACTAGGGATACAAAGATGAAGATACGCAGGACCAGCTTTGAAGGAACCCGTAATCCAGTGGGGGAGACAATCAAGCCAGTCTAAATTATACAGCCACCTCACAGTGCCTTTATAGAACTGTGCACACTGTGCTATCAGAATGGGAGGAGTCATTTTATCCAGTCTAGACAGCCCACCAAGGAAGGCTTCCTGGAGGATACAACGTGGAAACTGAGTCTTAAAGGATTATCAGCAGTTAGATGTGCACAAAGGAGATGGTCTCTAAAATTCATTCCACCGTCATTCTCGTTCTTCCTTCAAGCACCTGTGACTTCTCCCCCTGACTACAAGAACTCCGAAAGAGTATTCCCGTCTTCACGTTTCTCTTTAACAATCAGCCCCCAGCCACCCAGAGTGCCAACTTTCTGAAACCTGACCAAAATATCACTGTGCCTTAAGCCCTTTGGTGGTTCTCCCCTATAAATCAGATTAAGTCCTAAACTTCTTAGGCTGGCTGACGAGGCCCTTTCTGATCTGAACCCAAGTACAGGGTGAGCAGACAGAAGGTACCTGTTATGAGAGACATGTGGGAAGCGTAATAAAGAGCTTGTGCTAACACAAAAGTCTGCTGTCCTTGTCACTATATAAGCAATGGTGGTCAATAGGGAGATAATGAATAAATTCACATAAGGAGTCCCTCTAGGAAAAATGGGACAGAGACTACAGACCACAATCACCAAGATTTAAAATTAGATAAACATTCTGGAGTGGACCTGTGGCAGCTAAGAGTGACAAAGCTAAAGAAATGCCTTCAATACAAGCAGGGGTTTAATAATTTTTTGAGATCTGTTTCTGTAAATTGTATGATTTATGCTGGAAGCTTTCCTAATCCATTTTAGCATAATGATTATGCTGAGCATGGGAACAGGAACTAAAAAGGGTATAAATTTGTCACTCAAGACTGGAGCATCCATGAGTCCTGGCGAGGGACCTGCCCCAACAGAAGACAACCAGCATCTGGTGGACAGTCTCCAATACCAGCATCACAACCAAATGGAAGCACTAGCAGTCATGGGGACATCGGATGCCATTTTTACTCTACCTGAATTGCATTAACTACTGGGGGTTTCTGGCAAACCTCAGAGTAATTATTCAAGAGGGTAATGAAATTAAGGGTGGGAGAACCCTAATAATAGGGTATTCACAGTCTGGAGAAATTAATTAGAGAAGTAAAGATGTTTGATTTTACTTTTACTTTCTCCATCTTATAATCGTAGTATTTCCAGACATCATTTCTCGCTCATCTTCCTTTCTCACTTTACCCTCACTAATGCAGAACTTGGAATACACTATGCCATGCCATGCCTCTTGAGTCATACATTCTTCTTCACCTGGAATTCTCTAGGAAGGCTTTTTCTGAACCAAGTGAGATGGGTGAGGTGCCCTTCTTTGTGTTTCCATTATATCCTCATAAAATGCTGATTAGGACACAATTTATTCAAGTAACTTATCCTCTACATTTCCTCGAATGTAAAATAGGGATAAAAGTATGGATTGCATTGGGTTGTTTTGGTGATTAAAAAAGGTAGTATGTATATAAAATCACTAATAACAAATGCCTGGCACAAATAAAGCAATATAACTGGTAGCTATTATGATTATTATCATTCAAAAAGTCTTTATTTTGAGCAGGTGCTATTTGGTAGTAATTATGCTGGGTGTTGGTGGACATTGGTGAACAAACGAAGCATGGTTGCTGTTCCAGTGGAGCTATATAAAATCACCACATTCATCAGTCTATGTGTCTGTTATTCCTAGTGAATCAGGGATCACTCTTATTCATTTCTATTTTCCCAGCAACTAGTAGAGGACCTAGCATTGAACTAGGCATCAAGAAGGTGCTCAAAAATTACTAAAAATAACTCTAGGGTGTCCTAAGCAGAGGGAAAAATATTTGCTGCATGGAGACATGCAACATCTTTACACACACAGGAAACCCTAAACCTGGAGACCGGAACACAGGTTAAGTAAAGAGGAGTGAGATGAGATGTAGTTGAAGAGGGGCAGTGCCAGATCACAAAGGATTTTGTAGCATGATGACTGCCAGATCTCAAAGGGCTTTCTTTACATCATAAAAATATTCCATTATCTTCAAGACATTGGAAGACACAGAAGAGTTTCAAGTAGGAAGTATCATATGCATATTTCCATTTCAAAAAGAATGTTCTAGAAACAATGGATAACACTGATGGGAAGAGATTGAGAGTAGAGGTAAAAAACGAGATGCTATTTGCAGTAATCTATGACTCAGAGTCAACCCAACAGCAGTAGGTTTTGGTTTTACACAACATGTGATAGTTCTGACCTACAGCAGCAGCTGTGTGAATGTAGAGAAGAGAATGGAGGTAAATTAAGACACCAGCTCTGACAGGCCAACAGGATGTAACATTTAAGAAAAAAAGGGAAATCTAATAGGACTCCTAGGCTTCTAGTTTCGGTGCTAAGTACTTCACAAATTATTAAGTGAGATGATAATTTAAGAATAAGATTGGGATTGAGGTAATAAAACAGATTATCTGCTCTGTTTTGGGGACACTGAGACATTTGTGAGCTAGAGGAGTAGAAATCCAATAGTTAGTTGCTTATATGCATTTAGGTATCAAGAAAGAAAATAGAAAGCAATCTGCACTGGAAAAAAATATACAACCGTGTATAAAATAAGAGATCTTGTTTCCAGGGAGACAGAAGAGAAAGGGGTAATTATGGATATAAAATGTGTCTATAGATGTGCAAGGAATTGAGAGAGTTCATGATTGACAATCTTTTCCTCTAATATTTTAGCTAAGGTTATCTATTCAAAGTAAATGGGAGGGATGCATTTAGGGCTTGAAATGGTATGGGAAAAGTGGGAAATGGTGAAATGGTATGGGAATGGGGAAAGAAGTCTATCAAAGACATATAAAATATATCAGGAAATATGCTCTAGCTAAAACTAAAACTAGAGAACACTAATTTGTGAGAACACTAATTTGTGAGTATCAACACAGGTAGAGGAACACAGAATGTAAATGGTTGAAATAATTCAAAACCGAAATTTTACAGAGTCAGTGATACAGACCTACGATGAAGCGAAGGAGTGTTAAGGGGCTGAATGCCTGTGGAGCATTCACTCGTGAGAACTATGCCCAATAGATAAAAAAAGTTTTATAGGAAAAGGGATTAATAGACTTGGGAAAAAATGAAATAATCAGGAGATTAAAACTTCAGATGAGTTCGAAGAGTAAATATAGCTGTTATATTCAAAGAATAAGAAGCTGTTGGGAGTTTAATATTTCAGAGACTGAAAATTCTATGCAAAAATAAGACCTAAAATATAGTCATGTGAAGGGGAAGTTAAAACTTGCATTTTTGGGCACGAATATGCACTGTGCTTGGCATCTTACACGTCATCTCACTTAATTCTGTTTTTAATAGATGAAAAAAACCAAGGATGAGTAAAGTTACATAACTTGCTCACAGTCGCAGTGTCAGTAGCAGAACTGGGATTTAAACACTGATCTATCTGAGAGCATACACTCTTTCCATTAATGTCACAGCAATTTCCCAATGTGAGAAGGTTACTTGGGAAAAGCAGGGCAAAAGTTACTACAAGCTCTGAGGTTAGATGGTAGACAGAAAGGTTCACAGAAGTCATCTACTTGGTGGCTGAACTTAAATGTAAAAGTCTATTTATCATTGACAAAGAAGTAATAACGAGACTGATAAATCATTGCAATAAAGAGGGACTAGAGCTGTCCACGTTTAGTTTCTCATCAGGTTGGCATAATGATGAGTGAGAAATAAAATAGTATGGCATATCATAAATTCTTATAAAATAATATGGCAGACACTGGAATTCTGACATGGCTGCTCTCTTAGCCACTCACATAAAAAGCACAGAGGCTGAACTTCTGGGTACCTCTAGATCTGGCATTACTCAGTCCATACTTATTACACTGACCACAGAACTTTGGGCACCCACCAGGGGAGGAAGGGAGGCATTGGGACCTGTGTCCACTCGACTGTATCCTGGATATAGTGTATATCCTGTGCACTCTGTGTTTGCCAGTGTGGTGGTAGGCCAAATTGAAAGCAACCTCAAACTAACACCAAGTCATCATTCTACAGTTTTCTAACCTGGAACAATTGTTGAGGCTGGTTAGCTTCAACAAACAGAAGAGACAGAATTTATGAGCTTCAGAGAAAGGAATTTTACATGACAATAATAACTCTCTGGATGTAGTAGTGAACCCATTGCTGTTGAGTTGATTCCAGCTCATAGTGACCCTACAGGACAAAGTAGAACTGCCGCACAGAGTTTCCAAGAAGCACCTGGTAGATTTGAACTCTGAAACTTTTGGTTAGCAGCCATAGCACTTAACCAGTACACCACCAGGGTTCCTGTAGTAGTGAAGGGCCAGGTGAATGAATTCCTCATTACCATCACTGAGACCCATGATACTTGGAGGCTGGGAACATGAAGAAGCTGCCCTCCAAATGATGTCAAGAGAGAGCCAGTGTTCAGTTATTGGAAATAGACATAGGGATGTTCTTTAAGGAAGTCGAGCTTACTTTCAAGGTGTTAGGGTTTGAGGGTACGCTCGGAAGGGTTGGTAAACAGAGCAGCAAAGGGAGGATAAGTCTAAAGATACAAAGAAAAAAGTAGTATAATGATAAGATAATGAATGAAGATGGGGAATCCAGGAGACTTGTATTTTGTACAGTGAGCAAAGACGGCAGGAATACAGGAATGGTGGTGCTCACTAATTTCAGCTTTTTCCCTGTATCTCTACAACGATGTTAATAAAGTCCTTCAACTGAGCATAATCCCTCTTTTTTGTATCACAGCAGATCCCACCAGGCATATGCAGTTACAATGAAAGTACATTTTTCAGAATAGATTGCTCCCACACCAAAAGCATCAATTTAAATCTAAAATATCAGCCACAGTCTCACAAATGTCTTCATTGTCTTTATAAACAGTAATATCCACTAATAGCTCAAATTTCCTTTCACCCAATTACACGTGTTCATACTCTGCCACAGACTGGTACAGTTTCACAGGCAATCACACAAGAAGTCAGCAGGGTTTATTTTTATTGACCCATTCATATTCTCCAGGGTTCTTTATTTTTATTAACCCATTCATACTCTCCAGGCTTCCAATAACATCCACATATTTTTCAGGCCATGTGCCAAGATTTGTAGAACAAGATCATTTTAACTCTTCCTTGGCTTTTAAACTATTTCATCTTCAATCATATCCCTTTACAGCTTTTAGCTTTCCAGTTTGGAAGGTGTTTTGTCTTGTTTTGTTTTTTGGTATGCTTTTGTTTTGTTTTGTGTGTTTGTTTTGTAAGTCATTGAATATTTTATTCCTTAAATAATAATTTACGTTTTTCCTATAAAAAAAATATATATATCACTGTTATAATATTATATTCTCACTTATTGTATAATGATATATATGTTTGCTGCCATGGCTAGAACTCCTACAAGGCAAGGACTGTGTCATATTCATTTTTATGTTCTAAAAAGTACATATAATATAAGAAGTTGAATTAGATTTAATTTCGTTGTTTTAGGATCATTTATGACTTCCCTACATCTTTTCAAGCTGTATGGTCAATGGAATGATGCATAATATTTTGGGTTAAGTTCTACCACATTTTTAAAAGGAGGGAAGGATAACATTTTTTTTTTCTAGTATATTTCCCAATGGGCCCCAGTATTTCTTGACCTGGTTTGACCACGGCAGCATGCTAAGCTAAAATCACCAGGTTACAGTATAATTTGCTTCCAAGACCTATTCCTGAGTAATAAACCATGGCTCAGAAGTATACCTCTAAGTATATCTTGAATTTTTTTCCAGTAAATGCATTACTATGTATCTTCCCACATTACAATTTAGCTCCCACATTATTTATTTCTGCTTCTAAAAAATAAAAATTATACTACGTATTTACTTGAAGTTTTATATAATTTGATTTTGTTAGAAAGTTAGATAAATCACCAGAAAGAGAAGCAAGTACAACAATAAAGCGCATAGAGAAAAGAATGTAACAATATTTAATTACCTCCAGCACTAGAATGAATTTGAAACATATATAGCGGAGGAGCTTTTGTTTTCTATCTGCCAACAGCCTTTGGCCATATTTTCAACAAGAATTCCTACATTAAACAAAATCAAGAACAATATAACCTTTTTGGAGGTCCTCAGAAAAGAAATTGCTATATCATGTAAACCCAGCACAGGAAATCTTGCTAGAGTAAGAATATATAGATTTCTCTTCCTAGAAGGCAGAAAGAAGAATAAAAAGCCCAAATTGCCTTAAGAATTTGATGGTAAATATCAAAATGACTGAAGTGAGGGTCTCACTCCTTTCAAGAGAAGAAAAACTAACAAGTATGCATTTAACTTTGGGGAAGGTAGTAGGGAACATACAAAAAAGACTGGACTAAAAGTAACCCCAAGTGAGACAGTAACATTGTGGTAGAGGCAGCCCTGCCATCATTTCTTATTTGCTTCCTTGGAGAGTTCTGTTTGAAGCTCATTGTTTGGGTGAGAAGAGTTAGCAGGACAGACCCTGAAAGTTCAGAAAGACAGAATGCCCACACCAACAGGTCTACAGCTACGACAGCAATGGTGTGCTTGAGCCATGTGTGGCAAAGGGGTTCTCTCCGGGACTGTTGGAACTGTGTCTAAAAGTAGGTGGAAAAGTCTGTGAGCTATTGTGCTAAAAGTTTAGGTTGCTTTTGACATAAGAAAATGTTCATTTTATTCCCCTTATTTAAACAACAACAACGACAACAAAAATACCTTGAATCATTCTTACACAGTCATAGGTTGAGCCCCTCTGGAGTGTTTCAATTTTATTAATTTCACAAATTACCATAGCTTTTACATTTGGGGGGCATGATTCTTCATCCAACCAGTTGTTTTTTAGACAAGTTTCTAAATTTCTTACCAGGGTCACAACGTAGGGTTGAGAAATCCCTACTTTTATACACCACGTCAGAAAAAAGTTTTATTTCTCTACCAAAAGGCAGTATAAAATTGACGTAACTCTAGCCACCTCACAATTCTGTCTTCCTCTCAACTAATTCTGAAGAAGTACACACCTTTTTCTCAGCATAATGTCCCTTTGTCACAGCTAATGAATGGAAGGAACCATTTGCAGTCCCGAAAGTGTACAGGCTTAGTAAGAGCTACTGGAAAAGAATAAATGTGTTTAATTAAATCCTTTCTTAAAAAAAAAAAGGAAAAGAGTTTAAAAAGCATTACTCCAATTTACTGATTACATATCTGTTAAAGGGGATGATCTGAATGAGTAATTGAGACATACATCACTAGATTGCACATACAACTTATTATACAAATTCTTTTATATATTTTCCTAAGTAGATATTAAAATATAGCTCCAGAATAAAAGATCTTAAGATTCAAACTAATTCACAAAATTATATCATTTCTCTGAGCATGCAATATTCAGGGCATGGTCTTTCATTTATAAAATAAATATTGTACTTTACAACAAGAACAGACTTTAAAACTCAGTTTGTGGTTGTTACTGTTAGTTTGGTTTTGGGGGTTTTGTTTTGTTTGTTTTTCCCTTCAAGATGTACCTCTGAGGAAAAAAAAAAAACTGCCTGTATGTATGTATGTGCATGTGTGTTTTAAGTTTGTGAAGTCTGGAGAGGAAGTAAAACAATTAAAAGCCATAGGAAGTCTTACTATTAATGAGTATTCAGAACTATGAAGCAGAGTGTTTAAGTGAATTTATCAAAAAATAAAATATCAGCAGTGGATTCCCGGTTTCCATTAGACATCAAATAATAACATGAGTGGCTACCAAAAACAAAATTCTCCAGGATAAAACAGGTATATCATCTCATAAGAGTAAGTCCAATTCTTCAGTAGATCATAATTTGTGGCAAACTAAAAAAGAGATTCACATATTTCATGAATCCATGTCCTCTGAAGGAAACCCTGGTGGCATAGTGGTTAAGAGATATAGCTATTAACCAAAAGGTCAGCAGTTTGAATCCACCGCATGCTCCCTGAAAACCCTGTGGGGCAGTTCTACTTGTGCCATAGGGTCTCAATGAGTCGGAATTGACTCGACGGCAACAGGTTTGGTTTTTTTGGTTTTGTCCTCTGAAACACAATTGAAACTTTGGCACCTGCACATGTAATTTAAGTAAATTGAGATACTGGACATTCATTACTCAGCTTTAACATTTATTTCCTTTCTCACCTTTAGAGGGAACAGATATGAGGTACCCAACACAATCCTTGACACAGCACAAACACAGGTACTCATGAAATGGTAGCTATTTATCATAGATGTTGTCTTATCTCTCCCGACTCCAAAATTCATAAATACCCACTCCAACCATAGTGCTCAAATGGCAGCTAGGATCTCAGAAGATGTGCCCATGAATGAGCACCTAACCCAAACTGGGCCAATTAGGAATAGGCCAAATTAAAAAAAAAAAAAAATCAGTTGTATTGTTTTTTCTATATGTGTGTGTATCTGTCCATCAGTCTGTCCATCAGTATCCATGTGTCTTTGTTTCCTGTTGTCATTGGCAAGTACCATCATAGTGAACTTATATATAATAGAACAAAACATTGCCTGGTCCTACGTCATCCTCACAATCATTGCCAAGTTTGAGTCCACTGTTACAGTAACTGGGTCAATCTATCTCATTGAAGGTTTTCCTCTTTTTTCCCAGATTCTCTGCTTTGCCAAGTATGATATCCTTTTCCAGGGGAAGGTCCCTCCAGATAACATGTTCAAAGCACAAGAAACAAAGTCTCACCACCCTCGCTTCTAAGGAGGATTCTGGCTGTGCTTCTTCCAAGACAGATTTGTTTATTCTTCTAGTAGTTCATAGTATATTCGATATTCACCACCACCATAATTCAAATGCATCAATTTTTCTTTGGTTTTCCTTACTCATTATTCAGCTTTTCCATGTATATGAGGCAACTGAAGATACCACGGCTTGCGTCAGGCCCACATTAGTCCTCAAATAGAATCTTTGCTTTTGTAACACTTTAAAGAGGTCTTTTGCAGCAGATTTGCCTGATGACTGCTGCTTCCATGGGCATTGATTGTAGATCCAAGTAAAATGAAATCCCTGACAGTTTCAATGTTTTTTCGTTTATCATGATGTTGCTTAATGGTACAGTTGTGAGGAGTTTTGTTTTCTTTATGCAGAGGTGTAATCCATACTGAGGGCTGTGGTCTTTGAACTTCACCAGTAAGTGCTGCAAGTCATCTTAATTTTCAGCAAGCTCAGCTGTGTAACCTGCATATTCAAGGTTGTTAGTCTTCTTTCAATCCTGATGCTGTATTCTTCTTCATATGGTCCAGCTTCTTGGATTATTTGCTCAGCATATAGATTGAACAGGTATGGTGAAAGGATACAACCCTGACGTACACCTTTCCTGACTTTAAACCACTCAGTATCCCCTTGGCCTGTCCGAACAATTGCCTCTTGATCTCTGTACAGGTTCCTCATAAGCACAATTAAGTGTTCTGGAATTCCCATTCTTCACAATGTTATCCATGATTTGTTATGATCCACACAGTTGAATGCTTTTGCATAGTCAATAAAACATAGGTATTAGTGTCCTAGGGCTGCCATAATAAAATACCAGAAAGTGGGTGGCTTTAAGGAAGAGAAATTTATTGTCTCACGGATCTGAAGGATAGAAGTTCAAATCAGGGCATCAGCTCTAAGGGACGTTCCTTCTTTCTTGGTAGTCTAAGCCATTTCTTGGCTTATAGATAAATCCTTAGATGGCATCTTCCTCCTGTGTGTGCGTCTCTCTGTGTGTCTGTCTTCCCTGTACCCTTTTTTTATAAAACACCACTGAGAAGTGAATAGGTTTTTGGACCCACTCCTACTCCAGTATGAGCTCATAAACATAATGAAACAGAAACACTATTTCCAAACAGGGTCACATTCACAAGTACAGGGGTCTAGATTTTCACATATCTTCTTGGGGTCACGGCTCAGTCCAGAACACCATGCATTCCCCATTTTAGGAAATCCCAGAGATTTTGCAGAAACTCAATTTCCTAATTTATCTATCCGTAGGGGTAGAGAGGGTGAACAGGCAGCTTTTAATTGATTCTTCTTGGGAACCAGAGATAAAGACTAGTATTGGGAATCTATGATATGATTTGCTGACATATGACCAGTTTATTATAAAAATGAAATAACAATTATATGCTCTTGCAGGTTTTTAGGTACACTAAAAAGTAAGGGGCTGTTGTGACTGCTAGCTGCCACTGAGTCAGCCTCCTACACGTGGCAACACTATGCACAGTGGAACAAAATGCTGCCCGATCCTGCACCATCCCACAAACTGCAGCTTGGACTGTTGTGATCCACAGGGTTTTCAATGGCTGATTTTCAGAAGCAGGTCATCAGGCTTTTCTTCCTATACTCCATCTTAGTCTGAAAGCTCTGCTGAAACCTGTTCAGCATCAGAGCAACACGCAAGCCCCCACGGGCGGACGGGCAGCACTTTCACATTAGGTGCCTTAGCTGAACCACCAATGCCGCCTAAAAAGTAAGCCAGAGTATAAAAATAAATAATACACATTTTATAGGATTTTCAAACATGATATTATTGTCCTTCATAATATTTCAAGTTCAATTTAAAATTTTAACAAATTTAAAACCCAAGTACAAATTCATCTTTTAGTGGATATTGAAATAAGTGGATAGATAATTCTTTAATCACTGTGTTTATAAAACAGAACACCTTATGGTACAGAATTTAAAAGATAAAAAAAAAAAAAAAGTAATGCTTCAACTTTTGTCCCAATAGAAAAAAAGCTGTTATTAATTCAAAGGCAAATCTCTGAGAAAAGTATTAATTTTTCGTAATGAACATTATGGGATTTCTAAGCCTACAGTAGACACTCAACACTTTGATCTGTTTACAGAGTGTTTTCTTTAATTCTTTGAACAAATTTTTATAAACCTCGGTCAGAATATATTAGTGAAATCTCTGACTAAAGGGATGCAGCTGAATTGATGGGGCGTTTTATTTATTACCTTTGAAAACATTCCTATTATACAACACACATCTATATCCGCTCATTCAAACTGCTATTGTAAGTAGCCATAAAAAGGAAGTGTCCTAAAATTGGTAGCCTCATCATTTCTCCAAAAGATGGTTTGATTGTGAAATATCAATTATTTTAAATTCTGTTTTAGAATGTTATGGTTCACAACACATTTAACAACTAAAATACATCTAAAAGTTTGAACAAATTGCCAGTATTTCATAGTTATTTTGCTTTTAGAATATTAGAATGGGCTGCTTTAATAGGCAAGTTCTAAGACAGAAAAATTATTCAATTTATGTTAGTAACTATATACAACTAGTTTATTAATTAGTTGCATATACCTCAAATCTACCACAGTTTCACACAAATAACGGGGGCCTTCTACATTTCTTTGCCAACCATTTCCTCCTCCCAGGAGGTATTTTAGTAGGCACACTATTTGAATTTTTTTTACAGCAATGTGTAAAAAAATGGCATAGCAGCACTTACAAAAATGCCTGGCAGGGGAAGGGAGTGGCTGGCAAACATACGTAGAAGGTGCATGTATGTGCATAAAATACAGTATATCCATAATGACTGACATTTAAAATAAGTGTTTTTTGTAAATAGAAAGAAAAGGGTTCTAAACCCAAATCTGCCGATTCTATGTGCAAAGAAAAATGCCCTATGAACTAGGAGAAAAGTTAAGTCCAATTAAAAAGAATGCTGAGCTACAAAGTATAAAAAGTAAACACATTTATTTTGGAACTTTGATATGGTCAGATAAGGAAGATGGTGATATTAGTTCCACTCCTGTTCACGAAGGTTTCACTTGCCAGTTTTTTCAGACGTAGACAGCCAGGTCCTTCTTCCTAGTCTGTCTTATTCTGGAGGCTATATTATATATGATATTAGTGAAAACATTATAATGAAACTCATTTTGGTACTATAAGTACTAAAATTTTAAGGGTAGGTCAGGTCCTATCTGTCTTTGTATGTCACGTAAAGGTGGAACGCCAGTTTTTCCTACCCCCTCCCCTACCTTTTCCTGCTAAGGGGGTCTTGAAAAGGCCATGGCAGAAGCATGCATGAGCAATGCCTTCTACTTTATGGGGAAAAAAAACATTGCCGTGGAGCCTGTTTCGACTCATAGCTACCATTATATCACATTTCATCTATAAAAAAAAAAAAAAAAAAGGTCTATTTAATATGTGAAATACCAAGAAAGACATATCTGAGAATGAGGAAGGTACATAGAAATAGGATTAAAATGATCCCATTCTTGAGAATCTAGTACTTAGAAAATAGAAACACAGTCCCTGCTCTCAAGAAGCTTAAAATGTAGCATCACCTCAACGTAAAGGCATGCTACTTTGCCCTCTCAAAGAGAATACGTGGTGATCAGAGCCAGATAAAGGAATCCAAACTACCTGTTTATGTTTGTCTTTTAACCATAGTCTAATCATCCTACTTTGTATATTGGTATAAAAACAAAACAAAAATCTCTGAAATGCACACCATGTAATAACATTTATCAGCCTAAGGGAAATGTTGGTAGACTTAATTAATGCTGGAAAAAGCACTTTAAGATTTTTTTTTAAAACAAGTGTTATATAACAGCAAAATATTACTATCCCATCATCTCCCCAGCCAAAGCATTTTTTAGCCTCTCAGGTTACTGGCAGCAAAATAAACCTGACGTCATTCTTTAAGTCCAATTGGCAGCCCAGCTGTGCCATTATCCCCATGAAGAATGGTCATGTACGGTAATACTGGCATTATGGGTCTACAACCAAGCCAAAATTACCCGCTTGGAACAGAGTTCAGCCTCTGAGAATTTAGAGGTGAGAAGACCTGCTGGGTTCGGCAGACCAGTCGTGGTGAGAGACATTTTAGTCTGATAATGGCCCTAAATTACTGATATCAACTTGGCTCCTGAGACTCAGGACAAAAATGGCTATTTGCTTTCTATGTGAACGTTCACCAAAAATATGAATGCAGCTGCCTTGGTCTTGCTTTTCTTCCTTCTTTTCATGGAATATATAAGGTCATGATGATAAATACAGATAAAATTTATATAAAACACCAAATTAAGTGGAAAGCATTTTATATATTCTAAAATAAATCTAGGCTTTTTCTTATTTATAGATCTTAGAGACATAAAACCTAGGCCCCAAGCCAATTGACAGTTTAATAAGTAACTGCATAGTTGTGTATTTTTAGGTATAAAATACACCAAAATGATAAAAAAAAAAAAAAAAAAAGATAAGCTGGTAATTCAGTGTATTACTTCCAGCAGTAGCTTGGTACAATTTTTCCATATGCTTGATTTATGGAAACAAACTCAAATTCTGCAAAGTGAAGATTCATCTTCTCATACAAGGTTAGGATTTATGGAAATAAAAAAAAATGCTTCCTATGCCAGGAGAAAAACTTTCTTAAGGCTTTGTAAATACATACAGGAGAGAGACAGAGAAAAACGCAGAGACAGACAGAAACAAAGAAACACAGACAAGAACATAGAGGAAAATAAAACCTATATCCATAACCCCTTTGCTCAGACAATTGCTTGATTACTTTTTGAAAGGTATAACATGATCAAGTTGGTAAGTTCAACAATCTTTCTCCAGAAAAAAATAAGCATTTTTAATATTTTCTTGGGTTCCTTCCAGAAAAAGCATCTTATACATGTTATCCAGCATATACGTGCATACACATATCATATAAACCACCAAACCCATAGCTATCAAGTCAATTCTGATTCATAGCGACTGTACAGGACAGAGCAGAACCGCCCCATAGGGTTTCCAGGGAGCGGCTGGTGGGTTCAAAGTGGCAACATTTTGGTTAGTGGCCTAGTTCTTAACCACTGCACCACCAAGGTTCCATATATACCTGTACAAATATATATACACACACAAACACATAGTACATGTGTGTACACATCTACTTTTGTTTTTCCTATTACAAACAGTATACTTGCTGTGTCAAAAAGTACCTGCATTTTATTTTGGTAGATATTCCAAACTCACATTTTACAAGCGGAGCCCTGGAGGCTCAGTGGTTAAGAGCTCAGCTGCTAACCAAAAGGTCAGCAGTTCGAATCTACCAGCTGCTCCTCCGTGGAAACCCTATGAGGCAGTCTACCCTGTCCTATAGGGTCACTAAGAGTCGGGATTGACTCGATGGCAATGGGTTATTTTACAAAGCAAAAATTCAGCTTTTACAAAATTAATCTTTAAAAAACTCACAGAAAAACAAAACATTTTCTGAATCAGAGAAAAATAATTTAATGTTCATCTGATGATGCTGTAAAATTGATGAAAGAGAAGGAAAGGGATATTCTGCAAGGAAATATACTAAAATTCCTGGCTTCCTGCCCCTAGGTCTCTTTAACTTTGATAAACTGGGACACTAGATGTCAACTATACAATTCACCCAACTCTGCGATCAACCCTTTCCTCTACTGGAAAGTCAAACTTGTTAACTTTCTGACCTTTCATCTTGGCTCCTTTCTGACCTTTTAGTTTAGTTCTAAGAAAGGAAAATTTGTTTTATTCTAGTAACTGGATCTTTAATTTCATGTCTTAGTTCCTGTGATGGTTATTTTATTAGTCAACTTGGCTAAAGTTATAGTACCCAATTACTTAATCAAACTCTAATCTAGGTGTTGCCATGAAGGTATTTTGCAGGCATGGCTAACATCTGCAATCAGCTGACTTTAAGTAAAGCAGATTACCCTCAATAATGTGGGTATACCTTGTCCAATCATTTGAAAGCCTTAAGAGCAAACAGGTTTCTAAGAGGAAGAAGAAATTCGGACTCAAGAGTACAACACCAGCTGTACTGAGACAGCTGGCCTGCCCTACAATTTTTGGATTGTCAGTTCTCACAATCACGTGAACCAATGTCTTTAAAAAAAAAAAAAAAAAAGCTTATTTGTAAATTATTTATTTCCATCCTGCAGGTTCTGTTTCCCTGGAGAATTTAACTGACACAGCTCCTTATTGCCTGGTATTCTACTTCCTATGACATTGAGATTCTTTTTCTTTAAGAATTTCCAAGAACTGGAGTCCTGATCCTGAACACCAGCCCCTATGAATGACTCCTTGTCATCTGCTCTCCCTGAAATCCTCTGCAAATGTATTAAGACCTCCTTTGCAATGCCTGCCAAGACCGACTCCTATGACCTATTCCTTCAAACTTCACTGCATGAAGAACACAAAAACCAAACCCACTGCTGTCAAGTCACTTCTGACTCATAGTGACTTTATAGGGCAGAGTAGAACCGCCCCATAGAGTTTCCAAGGAGCACCTGGTGGATTCAAGCTGCCAACCTTCTGGTTAGCAGCATAGCACTTAACCATTACGCCACCAGAGGAGATGAAATCTAGGAACAGAATTGAAAGGGTGCTTGTAATTTTCACTATTCCAATCCTTCCCCCCAACCCCTGGCCAATCTCTAAAAAAGTAATTTAAATTTAATGTTTTTTTGATGTGTTTGACTTTCCAAGTTTTCATGCTTATGTTTTGGAATAAAATGTCCCTAATTCTAAAAAGAAAAAAGTCACGTGCGTCTTTTAGTAATTCAATTCTCATTGGTCAACCGGACACTTCCAAGACACATTCATTCCATCAGTCCACCTGAACAGCATTTACTAGCTAGTTTCTACTGTGGCAGAATAAATCGCAGCCCATGGCAGCCAATTAAAAATGTCCTTCCCTAAACTTTCTGGGTTGCTCCTTCAGGAAAATTACCACCAGGAAAACCTGGTTGACAAAATTAAAAAATAAAATTACTTCAAGTGCCTAAATGTATGTATTTTACAATATTAAAGTTTTCATTTCTGAATAAAAATTCAAATAACCAAATGGATATTCACTTCACTCTTGGATTCTCAGTTACTTTATCTGTTATTATTGATGTCCTTGTTAGACCACTTTCTCCCAAATCAACCTGCCAGGGATTATCCATTTTGCTTCAGTTTCTCCCCTTTCCTTGGGTCAAGACTTGTATCTTGGGAGGCCAGTACACTCAATGTTAAGAGTAGCTTTACCTTGTCCTGTAACCTCCTTCTGCTGTCCACAGAGATGTGCCAGCAGCCCAGTATTCTTGACTCTTCTGTACACCATATACATCTGGATATTTCTAAAGCCACCACACCACTTGGTATTAAGGCCACCAGGGGAAGAAGGAAGAAACACTTCACTGGACCTGACCTACTTCTTTTCCCCTTTGTCCCCTTTCTTCCCACATCCTTTAGGCTGGAAGGAGTGGGCTTTTCTTTACTTCCTCTCTGCATGTACTTACCCCTGGGATGCCAAATGGACAGGTTTATGGATTTTCCTTTCCTCCATAAATGCCGCCCCCTCCCCCAATTCCTGAATCAGTTATTCCAAAATGGTTGTTTGGCGAATAGCAGGGAATGAAAAAAGGAAAATCCAAATCCATTGCTGTGAAGTCAATTCCAACTCCTAACAACCCTACAGGACAGAGCAGAACTGCCCCATAGGATTTCAAAGGTGTATCTGAACTGCCAACCTTTTGGTTAGCAGCTGTAACATTTAACCACTGTGCCACCAGCGCTCCAAAATTGGCAGTGTTTTCTAAAATACTATACCCATTTAAACTTATTTTTTTTTTAATGTTTTTCACTTGAATTAAAATACTAACAGGAAAAAAACCAGCACATGTCAAAAAAGCTAGCTGTTTAGTCAGCAAATACTTCTAATATTTATTTGCAATTCTTGGTTATTACCATATTGAGAATTTATTCTACCTTGAAGGTTGGAAAAAAATGCCACTTCAGAGAAGGTTTTCTGCAGGAAAAAATATCTTGCTTGGCCTAATATATTTCAAGTGTTGTCAGGTGTTCCAAATGTGAATTACTGACTATTGTGCTGAACTATCTGCCTCCATGAGCTGCTCTGTTCCCCCTACTCCCCCAAATCTGATACTTCCTTGATGATTGCATTGAAAAAATTTTGAAATGACTCGTATCAAAAGCATTAGATAAAGAACAGGGCTTTGGAAAAGCAAGCCTTTAATTATTCTCCTTTGCATTAAGTGCACAGCTCTCTGAATTGCAGAATGTTTAAGAATATACGCATAGTTTGATAACCTAGCAGGCACACAGAAATTTTCTAAGTGATCCAGGAGAATATAATTATTGTAGTAGTGAAGTAAAGTCTTTGGCTATGGCACCAAGGCTGTGCCTATTCCTCTAGGCCCCTTTTTTCCCCAGGTCATGTAACAATGGCTTGTCATATAACATATGGACACTTTAAGGAGATGAAGTTCTAAATCCTGAGATTTAGAACGTAGACTGAGGGAAGGTCTCAGGTTTACTAGAGTTCCCACAATACCCCTATTTCCAGAGATGCCAGAAAGATATCAGAACTGGGTGAGAGAAGAAAAAAGGGTTTCTACTCACCACTGAGCAGGCACAGCTAACTTCTTTCTCTATTGTCATTCTCTACTAGAGATCAAGAACTAGATTCCAGTGTCAATGAAGTCTTTAGTGCAAATTTTCCAACGTAAGGGAGAATATTTTACATGTATTCCTCTCTATCTGGAGCTCTCATGGCACAGCGGTTAAGAACTCAGCTGCTAACCAAAATGTTGCCAGTTCGAATCTACCAGCTGCTCCTTGGAAACCCTATGGGGCAGCTCCACTCTGTCGTATAGGGTCACTATGAATCAGAATCGACTCCATTGCAACGGGTATCTATCTATCTCTAGAGACAACAGCAAAGAAAGGCAAAAATAAGCACACTCATTTTCTTTGCTTCGTGAATACAGAAAAGCATTCACAAAAATATACGCACAATTCTGCTCACGTATATCATAGCTCCACATATCACAGCACTCAGATATACCCTCTAAGGGAATAAGTGAAATCACTCAGAAGGGTCACTTGCTAACCATTTAGGATTCCCAAATTATGAAGCAAACAATAATCTGCAGAATGGCAAGCACAGAATTGGTAAGATGTGGAGGACAGATGTTTACATAGGTTAGACTTTTCTGGGCTTTTGTCAGCTAAGGCAATCTGAGCCATTTCCCCAAAATTTAAAGAATATACTTCCTTTATATCCAGAAAGTTCTAGAGACATCATGTACTGTGCTGTTACTCAAATAAATTATAATATACATAATTTCTAATATATCCATCTCTTACTATATTTAGATATTTCTCTTGCTAAATATGTTTCCCCATAGAATCTTTACTATTGCAACTCAAGGCTTAAATTTTTTCTTCAGTTCTTTCAGCTTGAGAAACGCTGAGCATGTTCTTCCCTTTTGGTTTTCCATCTCCAGCTCTTTGCACATGTCATTATAATACTTTACTTTGTCTTCTTGAGCTGCCCTTTGAAATAATTTGTTGAGTTCTTTTACTTTATCAATTCTTCCTTTTGCTTTAGCTGCTCGACATTAAAAAGCAAGTTTCAGAGTCTCCTCTGTCATCCATCTTGGTGTTTTCTTTCTTTCCTGTCTTTTCAATGACCTCTTGCTTTCTTCATGTATGATATCCTTGATGTCATTCCACAACTTGTCTGGTCTTTAGTCACTAGTGTTCAATACATCATATCTATTCTTCAGATGGTATCTAAATTCAGGTGGGATATACTTAAGGTCATATTTTGGCTCTTGTGGACTTCCTTTAGTTTTCTTCAGTTTCAGCTTGAACTTGTATATGAGCAATTGATGGTGTGTTCCACAGTCAGCCCCTGGCCTTGTTCTGACTGATGATGTTGAGCTTTTCCACCGTCTCTCTCCACAGATGTAGTCAATTTGATTTCCGTGTGTTCCAGATTTCTAGGTCCATGATAGTCGCCATTTATGTTGGTGAAAGAAGGTATTTGCAATGAAGAAGTTGTTGGTCTTGCAAAATTTGAGTTGCAGTGATGAAGGATTCTATGGGGAAAATATTAAACAATGCAGGAAGCATCAAAAGAAGATGGAAGGAATATACAGAGTCATTACACCAAAAAGAATTAGCCGATGTTCAAACATTCCAAGAGGTGGCATATGATCAGGAACCAATGGTACTGAAGGAAGAAGTCCAAGCTGCTCTGAAGGCATTGGCAAAAAAAAAAAAAAACAAGCCTCCAGGAATTGATGGAATATCAGTTGAGATGTTTCAACAAACAGATGCAGCACTGGAGGTGCTCACTCGCCTATGCCAAGAAACATGGAAGACAGCTTCCTGGCCAACTAACTGGAACAGATCCATATTTATGCCTATTCCCAAGAAAGGTGATCCAACCAAATGTGGAAATCATAGAACAATATCATTAATATCACATGTAAGCAAAATTTTGCTGAAAATCATTCAAAAATGGCTGCAGCAGTATATTGACAGGGAACTACCAGAAATTCAGGCTCGTTTCAGAAGAGGACCTGGAACCAGGGATATCATTGCTGATGTCAGATGGATCCTGGCTGAAAGCAGAGAATACCAGAAGGATGTTTACCTGTGTTTTACTGACTATGCAAAGTCATTCAACTGTGTGGGTCATAACAAATTACGGATAACATTGCAAAGAATGGAAATTCCAGAACACTTAATTGTGCTCATGAGGAAACTTTACATAGATCAAGAGGCAGTTGTTTGGACAGAACAAGGGGATACTGCATGGTTTAAAGTCAGGAAAAGTGTGCGTCAGGGATATATTTTTTCCCCATACCTATTCAATCTGTATGCTGAGTAAATAATCTGAGAAGCTGGACAATATGAAGAAGAATGGGGCATCAGGATTGGAGGAAGACTCATTAACAACCTGTGTTATGCAGATGACACAACCCTGTTTGCTAAAAGTGAAGAGGACTTGAAGCACTTACTGATGAAGATCAAAGACCACAGCCTTCAGTATGGATTGCACCTCAACATAAAGAAAACAAAATTCCTCACAACTGGACCAATGAGCAACATCATGATAAATGGAGAAAAGATTGTAGTTGTCAAGGATTTCATTTTATTTGGATCCACAATCAACAGCCATGGAAGCAGCAGGCAAGAGACCAAAAGACACGTTGCATTGGGTAAATCTGCTGCAAAGGACCTCTTTAAAGTGTTCAAAAGCAAAGATGTCACCTTGAAGGCTAAGGTGCGCCTGACTCGAGCCATGGTATTTTCAATCGCATCATATGCATGTGAACGCTGGACAATGAATAAGGAAGACTGAAGAAGAATTGAAGCTTTTGAATTTGGTGTTGGCGAAGAATGTTGAATATACTATGGACTGCCAAAAGAACGAACAAATCTGTCTTAGAAGAAGTACAACTAGAATGCTCCTTAGAGGCAAGGATGGTTGAGACTGCGTCTTACATACTTTGGACATGTTGTCAGGAAGGATCAGTCCCTGGAGAAGGACATCATGCTTGGCAAAGTACAGGGTCAGTGGAAAAGAAGACCCTCAACGAGGTGGATTGACACAGTGGCTGCAACAATGAGCTCAAGCATAACAACGATTATTAAGGATAGCGCAGGACTGGGTAGTATTTTGTTCTGTTGTGCATAGGGTTGCTATGAGTCAGAACCAACTCAACGGCACCTAAGAACAACAACTCGCTAAATAAAAAATCACAAATTGTTGTTTGCTTAAACTGCTATTTGCTGTTAAGTAAACTAATACAACTCAAGTAGATTTGAATGACTGAAGCACTGAGTGGCAACATAGCCTAGAGGTTGAGATCCCGGGCTCTGGAGCAAACCACTGGGTGACCATGAGCAAATTATTTAACTTCTCTGTGCCTCAGTTTTCTCACCTGCAAAACTTGGATAATAATAGTACCTATCTCATAGAATGATTTTGAAGATAAAATGATGTGTAAAGCTCTCAAAACTGTAACTAGCACTATAAGTATTTGTCAACTAAGTAAAATAAATTTGGCACTAAAGCACAAATGTATACTTGCTTCCAAGGTCAAAACACAATAGTAGCTCTTCAAACAGTCTGCTGTATCTAACGGCAGGAGAGGAACAGCTTTAAGAATAGATTGAGATAAATGAGAAAAACAAGATATTTTTATCCTCAGAGTATCCTGGTCTTCAGTGGATGTGGGCTGGCAAATGAAAAATAGTAAATTTTAGTCTGCAATTGTATTTTTCTCCTTTTGTTTTGATCTTCTTTTATCAAATCAGGCTCTCTTTTTCTCTGGGCCTAGGAAATTTTAAGCTTGGGGCAGTGCTGACCTCAGAAGTACCAAAATATGGAATACAGAACGTTACTAACTAGCTTCCATAGCTTGTTAATATTGAAGCTGTGTAGGCTGACCATTTAGATATCAGTTGAATATCTCTGTATCCTGATATCTTATCAATTAGGTAAGCATCAAAACACACAAAATTACTATTGTTTTTACAAGAGCAGCAGGACTAATGGGGTGGGAGAGGCAGAGAGTTAACATTCTTGGGAAGTTACCAGGGTCTGACCGTATATGAAGTTGACCATTATGATGAAAATGATGCAGGGAAAGACTTTAACAACTATCAAAATATCTTTGCCATCTGCCTAAAGTTTCACCATTAGAGATACATTTATTTGGATCATAAAAGCACTTTTTTTCTCTAAGAGTTCTCAATTTTTTCCTCAGGTGCTCCTATACAAATGTAAGGATACTGTTAAAATAAATATTCCCACTGTGAGGACTTCTTCATAGGTCCTAAGCAGGATTTATCACTTCCTCGTCTACTTTTCCACAACAATTTACTCCCAGCAGGAAGAAAGCACAACCCACTCTACCATGATTAGCTGTCTGCTCATCTTCCTGTTCTAATATGAATTCCTTGAGAGTATCTTATTTGAACATTTTTGGATCCCTTTCACTGAGGGTAGTGACCGGCACACACCCAGCATTCACACTTGGTGCTGTACAGATAAAGGATCATGGAGTATCTGGTTTCACAGTAGTGCCAAGGACCACTGACTAGGTCAAAAATTACTGAGAAACAAAAACATTTTCACAATTACATTTTTTAATGGAGTACTAAAAATGCCCCTGTCACGTTACAGCATCAGTTATAAAACAAACAGGAGTCCACCTCTTTTCTCAGCTCCTATATTGAACTACTTCATTTCCAATTCATTCAAAATACCTTAAAACCTTTATCCTTGACCTTACTTTACTATAAGTGTATAGAAAATCTTGATTTGAGAATATAAATACTCAGAGAAACATGAATTTTTATAAATTAACTATAAGATTTGTCAAGCTTATTCACTGTATGGGATGGAAGCACAAACCACAACTCAATCTTAAATACCATAATCTCCTTTACAGAGGATGTCATCATAGCACTATTGAAACTCTTTAATAATTTTGGTTTAGCTATCTCAGTAAGGCATATTATACAATAACTGAAATCACTTGTTGAAATAAGAAATTCATTCTGTCATTCATCAAATATTTCCTGAACACTTATTTTATGCATTGTTCTAGGTGATAGGGATATAGCAGTGAATCCAGACAGACAGGGCTCCTCTTGGAAGTCACATTCTAGTGAAGGAGGATGGTGGATGAATTGGTGGGTGGATGGTCAGACAGATGGACAAAGAAGAAAGACATCAGAGATGCAAAAGTTCTACATAGGATATTAGAATAGGTTGAAGCAATAAGATAACTGAGTGACTGTTTTAGATTGAGTGTTAGAGGAAGCTTCTCCACAGATACAAGAGCCACCTATGAAACAATCAACAAGTCTAGACTTAAAGGCTGGTCTGTATTTGCAGACTGGCAATAATGCCTTACACTGAGTTTAAGGTTGCTTTCATTTCCATTCACTCTTTAAGCAACAAACAAGTGGTACAAGGGATACCTGTAATCTGTTGTCATCAGATCAATTCAGACACATAGCTACCCTAGAGGACAGAGGAGAACTACCCCATAGGGCACTGCCCCATAAGAGCCTCAGCTCTTAACTACGCACACATACACGCACACACACACACACACACACACACGGTGTAGTGGTTTAGTAATATGGCTGCTCCTTGGAAACCCTATGGGGCAGTTCTACCCTGTTCTATAAGGTCGCTGTGAGTGGGGATCAACTCAACAGCAACTGGTTTTTCGGTTTCATATAATATCAAAGATACAAATAGTTTTGTTTTGTTTTGTTTTTTCTCATGAAGACTGACCATGTGTAATGTTTTAAGTCGGAAAACATCAAGGAATTATCCAGGTGAGAGCCTCCTACCCCTTATATCTGGGAGAGTTAGGGAGAAGGTATGTCAGCATTTCGGAGTTGACCCTATTATCACATATAAAAATTCTCACCATATCACAGTTGTATACTTCCAATTCAATGCGTTCCACGCCTGATATTTACGCAAAGTCCTTAAAAAGCCAAAGGGCTTAGTTGTTCAGGGAACAAATTATGTCAGTTTGACTGAGGCCAGGATGGAAAGGAAGATTAAAAAAAACCCAACCCGTTGCTGTTGAGTTGACTCTGACTCATAGTGATCTTATAGGGGAGGGTAGAACTGCCCCATCGGGCTTTCAAGGAGCACCTAGTGAGTTTGAACTGCCGACCTTTTGGTTAACAGCCACAGTTCTTAACCACTATGCCACCAGAGTTTCCAGAAAGGAAGAGAGTGATGTTAAAATAGGACAATGGGATCAGGCCACATAGGACCTTGTAAGCTAGGGCAAGGAATTGTGATTGTATGCTCTGTGCCCTTAGAAATCACTTGGAGGTCTTAAGTAGGACAACATCTGGAGGACCGAAAAGTTAATCTGGCTCCTGCATGGAAGACAAAAGTAGAAACAGCGAGACCTGTTAAACGGTTATTTCAGTAGAAATGGAAAAAAATGATTATGGCTTAGACCAGGATGGTAGTGGTACAGATGGAAGGAAGTTTCTTTCAGGATGTATTTTTGAGGGTAGAGTACTCAGGACTTAATGACAGATTTATGTGGGGATGAAAGAGAGAGGGGAATCAGGATCAATCCTAGATGCCTGTCTGTTTGTTGATAATGGTGCCATTTAGTGAGATATGAAAACGAGAGGAGCAGATTTTGGAAGGGGAAGGGAGCATTCTTAACCTATCACAAAACAACAGGGCTGTTAATTTTCTCCTATTGTTCAGATGCCCAGGAACAAGCAGGTGGTGTTGCTGGAGAAGAGACAAAAAGGAAAACAGCACCCTTGCACAGCCAAGTCATTTACAGAAACAGTGGAATAAACTATATCTAAGCTCCACTACATTTAAATATTGAGTGAGAACAGCTCGAAGATAATGCCACCAGCTGAACACATTAACAATGAATCCAATGACCTGATGAATGATTCAAAAAGAATATTTATAAGAGAATAATCCTACAGTATAAGAATGGTGGGGACTAGATATTTTATTTGATTTCCCTTATTTTAAAAGGTCATTATTTATCAAAGAGAAGTATAATATGCAGATTAGACACTCTTACTGAATAATTCCACATATTATTTCTAAGGAGCCAGGGAAATCTGGGAATTCACTAAAGCCTACTCCTTGTAATACACTTGGTTGGCCATTAGAAAACATTCTTGGTTGAAGAAATTAAAAACCAGCAACAGAAATGGTAAAAAGGTCTAAGAGCTTACCCACCATCTGATACATTCTAATTTCTGCTTTACCACAGTACTAGGTAAATTATACCAGTCCAATTTCAAACTGAATTCTCTGGGTCAATTGAAATATTATTCTATACTTATCTCTTGTCACTGGGAAAGGAGATTAAAGACTCCTACTTGATGTTTAAACCATGTCAGCAAGAAGAAACCAGAACATGCAGAAAATAGTGGAAACTTTTCAGTTTTTTGAAGGAAAAAAATAATTTTAAGTGGGCTATATAGGGTCTCTATGAGTTGGAATTGACTCAGTAGCATAGGGTTTGGTGTTTTGAGTTTATATAGATATATATAAAGGAGCCTTGGTGGTGCAGTAGTTAAAGCGATCTACTGCTAACCCAAAGGCTGCTGGTTCTAAACCACCAGCAGCTCCAAGGGAGAAAGATGTGGCAGTCTGCTTTTGTACAGATTTACAGACTTGGAAAAGTTATGGAGTTGCTATAAGTCAAAATCAACTCAACGGCAGTGGCTTTGGTTTTATATATATACACCTACACACACACACACATATATATAATTGGCCAGTGAAAACGTTGTGAAGAGCAGCAGAACATTGTCTGATACAGTGCCAGAAGATGAGCCCCTCAGGTGTGAAGGCCCTCAAAATACAACTGCTGAAGAGCTGCTGCCTCAAAGTAGGAAAAAAAAAAAAAAACAGTGTTGTCGAGTCAATCCCTACTCATAATAACACTATAGAGGAGAGTTGACTTTAATGACATGGATGGAGTCAAGCTTTCAAGAACTGCATTTGCTGATGTGGCATGAGAAGAAATAGCTGCAAATATCCATTAATAATTGGAATGTGGAATGTAGGACATATGAATCTAGGAAAATTGGAAGTTGTTAAAAATGAAATGAAATGCTTGAAGATTGATATCCTAGGCATAAGTGAACTGAAATGGACTGGTATTGGCCATTTGGAGTTGAACAATCATGTTGTCTACTATGCCAGGAGTGACAAATTGAAGAGAAACAGCGTCACATTCATTGTCAAAAAGAACATTTAAAGATCTATCTGAAATACAATGCTGTCAGTGATAGAATAATACCCATATGCCTACAAGGAAGACCAGTTAATACGACTATTATTCAAATTTATGCACCAACCACTAATGCCAAAGATGAAGAAACTGAAGATTTTCAGCAATTTCTGCAGTCTGAATATGATCAAACATAGAATCAAGATGCATTGATAATTACTGGTGATTGGAATACAAAAGTTGAAAACAAAGAAGGACTGATAGTTGGAAAATATGGCCTTGGTGACAGAAACGATGGCAAACATAGCACTATAGAATTCTGCAAGACCAATGACTTATTCATTGTAAATGCCTTTTTTCAATAGCATAGATGGCAACCATGCATGCAGACCTCACCTGATGGAATATACATGAATCAAATTGACTACATGGTGGAGGAGGTCAACATCATCAGTCAGAACAAGGCCAAGGGCCACCTGCAAAACAGGCCACCAATTGCTCATATGCAAGTTCAAGTTGAAGCTGAAGAAATTTAAAATGAGTCCACAAGAGCCAAAGTACAACCTTGAGCACATCACACCTGAATTAAGAATAGCTTTGACAAATTTAACACTAATGAACAAAGACTAGACGAGTTGTGGGAGGACATCAAGGACATCATATATGAAAAAAGCAAAATGTCACTAAAAAGACACAAAGGAAAGAAAAGACCAAAATGGATGTCAGAAGAGACTTTGAAACTTGCTCTTGAATGCAGAGTAGCTAAAATGAATGGAAGAAATGATGACATAAAAAGAACAGAAGCGTTCAAAGGGCAGCTCAAAAGACAAATTAAATTATTACAATGAAATGTGCGAAGACCTGGAGTTAGAAAACCAAAAGGGAAGAACACCCTCAGCACTTCTCAAGCTGAAAGAACTGAAAGAAAAATTCAAGCTTCAAATTGCAATACTGAAGAATTCTATGGGCAAAATGTTGAATGACGCAGGAAGCATCAAAAAAAAAAAAAAAAAAAAAAAGGGAAGGACTACACAGAGTCACTATACCAAAAAGAATTGTTTGGCGTTCAACTATTTCAGGAGGTAGCACATGATCAAGAACTGATGTTGCTTCAGAAGAAAGTTTAAGCTGCACTGAAGGCACTGGCGAAAAACAAGGCTCCAGGAATTCATGGAATACCAATCGCAATGTTTCAAACAAACAGATGCACTGGAAGTCTCATTCATTTATGCCAAGTTTGGAAGACACCTACTTGGCCAACTGACAGAAGAGATTCATATTTGTGCCCATTCCAAAGAGAGGTGATCCAATGGAATGCAAAAACTATCAAACAATACCATTAATATCACATACAAGTAAAATTTCGCTGAAGATAATTCAAAAACATTTGCAGCAGCACGTCAACAAGGAACTGTCAGAAATTCAAGGGAAATTCAGAAGAGTATGTGGAAGGAGGGATACTGATGTCAGATGGATCTTGGCTGAAAGTAGAGAACATCAGAAAGATGTTTATCTGTGTTTTATTGTCTACACAAAGGCATTTGGCTCTATAGATCATTACAAATTATGGATACATTGCGAACATTTAATTGTGCTCATGAGGAACCTAGACATAGACCAAGAGGCACTCATTCAAAAAGAACAAGGAGATGTTGAGTGGTTTAAAGTCAGAAAAGGTGTGGGTCAGGGTTGTATCCTTTCAACATACTTATTCAATCTGTACGCTGAACAAATAATCTGAGAAGCCAGATTATATGAAGAACAAGGCATCAGGATTAGACAAAGTCTCATTTACAACCTATGATATGCAGATGACACAACTTTGCTTGCTTAAAACAAAGAGGACTTGAAGCTCTTACTGATGAAGATCAAAGAGTACGGCCTTTGGTATGGATTACATCTCAAGATAAAGAAAACAAAAATCCTCACAACTGGACCAATAAGCAGCTTCATGATAAACAGAGAAAATATGGAAGTTGTCAAGGATTTCATTTTACTTGGATTTATAATCAATGCCCATGCAAGCACCATTCAAGAAATCAAGTGACATATTGCATTGAGCAAAGCTACTTCAAAAGACCTTGTTAAAGTGTTAGAAACTAAAGATGTCACTTTGAGGACTAAGGTGCACCTGACCCAAGCCATGGTATTTTCAATCACCTCATATGCATGGGAAAGCCGGACAATGGATAAGGAAGACAGAATCGATTACATTGAATTATAGTCTTGGCGAAGAATGTTGAACACACCATGGACTGCCGGAAGAATGAACAAGTCTGTCTTGGAAGAAGTCCAGTCAAAATGCTCCTGAGAAGCAAGGATGGAGAGGCTTCGTTTCATGTACTGTGGACAGGTTATCGGGAGGGACTAGTCCCTGGAGAACGACATCATGTTTGGTAAAGTAGGAGGTCAGCAAAAAGAGGACGACCCTCAACGAGATGGACTGACTCAGCGGCAACAATGGACTCCAACATAGCAATGATTTTGAGGATGGTGCAATACCAGGCATTGTTCCCTTCTGTTGTAGGTAAGGTCGCTATGAGTTGGAGCCAACTGGACGGCACCTAACAAAAACATATTTCCCAATTAACTCTGGTTGCACAATGGTTAAGCACTCCACCGCCAACCAGAAGGTTGGTGGTTTGAAGCCAGTAGTGGCCCAAGGGGAGAAAAGACCCGGTGATCCGCTCCCCTAAAGATTACAGCCTAGGAAATTCTATGAAGCAGTTCTACTTTGTCACATAGGGTCACTATAAGTCAGAATCAACTCAGTAGCACACAACAACATGTATTTCCCATCATATATAGCTTTCACACTACCATTCTGCAAAAGTGTTTATGTATCAGCAAAGGAAATGGTTTTCTTGCTAATGATTTTGGGATATTTGTGAATGCTCAATAGTGGTTTATTGATTAAAAGGGCTAGGGTGACCTAGGAAGAACTTTTTGACAGAAAGCTGTAAGAATCTTGAGACTTAGCTCTCTTCAATACAGAATTACTGACATATGAACCAATGAAAGGGTAACAAAGTTATGCAATTCAGTGATATGTTATTTCACAAATATTGTGTATTCGCATGCGTGTATACATACACACACACATACATAGTTTTACAATGAGGAGAAAACACAATATAGAGAATGCCATCTATCAATCAGAAAATAAGGAAAATCCCATTGAAGAAAAATTGGTTTTAGGACATACACATACACAACCTTCACACAGTTTCCCAAATTTATAAACTGACAACATTCTCATTCCACTCAACCATCCTCCTAAAAATAAACCCAGCTTTAGGAAGCGAGATATTCTATTTCTTGAATAGCCAGCATCTTCTGAGGTCCTGAATGAATTGATGTGCTTCTCCCGAGTACCTCCAAGCCAGTACTGCAGAAAAAGCTGGTGCTCTGCCTCCAGCATCACACACACACAGGGAATAAGATGATCATCTAGAAACCTGGCGTAAATAGGAGCAGGTGGACACACAAGTTTTTCTTTACCAGATTATAAGGCTCTAATGAAGTGGCTTTTATTCCTCCCAAGCTCGTCCCTAGCTTTTCTGAAAATGCAGGCGTGTCCTAACTCTAATTCAGTCTTCAGAAAAAGTCACTCACATCCAATAAGGATAAGGAAACCACAATATTCAGGTAAGACGCATTTACTGACAAACCTACAAAGTGAAGATTTCCTCATCCAATACTCTGCAGTCTCCTTTGATATGACAGCTAGTGTAACTCGAAGCCCAAATCTTCTGGGTAAAGATTAAAGTGGTCCAGCAGTGTAGAACTTATGGGTAATATGTTATAAAGCTTGAGGTAAGCATCACTGCCAAGAAATGGAGCAAAATACTGTAGGACTTCAGTCATAGCTATTAAGAGCTAGGTTTGTGATAGTTTATACTTTTAAGTCAAATTTCCCATGTTTCATATTTTGTCTTCACTTATTTTTAGCATATTAAATAATAAAAAATAAAGCTTGAACATATTCTTTCAAGGATAAATTGTACTTATGGCTAAATTCAAAATCCTAATTCAGCCCTCCACTGCAGTCATAGTTAACAACACTCTAGCAATGGGAAAGGTAGAAAAAGCAAGGGTTCACCATGAAATGTGCTTTTGAAAGTAAACTCCCAACACAAAACCATACAACATCCCAATTTTACTCTCAGACAATCATAATGCTTACTTATTTTCCCCATGAATATATCTTGGTGAACCATCATTGATCTACTGCAAGGTATTAGAAACTATCATGGCTTGAAGAATACAGCCTCTTGTCTTCCTCAACCATGAGCAAGAAAGCAATTTTAACAGAAGATGGGAAGATAGTAATATGATACTTCTAAACAGGCCAAAAGAATGAACAAATCTGTCTTAGAAGAAGTACAGCCAGAATGCTCCTTAGAAGTGAGGATGACAAGACTTCATCTCATGTGCTTTGGACATGTTATCAGGAGGGACCAGTCCCTGGAGAAGGACATCATGTTTGCTAAAGTAGAGGGTCAGTGAAAAAGAGGATGGCCCTCAACTAGACGGACTGACACAGTGGCTGCAACAGCGGGCTCAAGCATAACAATGATCATGAGGATGGCAAAGGACCAGGCAGTGTTTCGTTCTGTTGTATGTGGGGTCACTGTGAGTTGAACTGACTCAAGGGCACCTAACAACAACAACAAAATTAATGACTGATGTGTTGTCCTAAAAATTTGACTGATTTGCATGTGAAGGTATTAAGAAGCTTGCCCAATATCACATGGTAGAGTCCTAGACGTCTCTATGACGAGTAAATAAATGAAGGCCTGTAAAATGCCTAGCACAGTGCCTGGTACATAGTTAGTGTTCATAGAATCTAGATCCTGCTTTGACCAAACCTCTTGTCTCGTTTTTTGGTGTTATGGTCTCACTATACTCTGGCATTTTAATAACAGTTTTTTTGAGTTTGAGAATTAGGAAACAGGTGATATACATTATATATACAATTTTAATAACTCATTGGCACCATTCACAAGTTTTACCCATCTAAAGTTTTCATTACACATTTATTCTAAATGATTTCATGAAGTCAAATTATCAAAAAGATCTTAGCAAAAACTGCTAAGTAGAGAAATGTTATAAAAGATCAATTTACTTACGGTCAGTTTCAGAATTTGAATAATATAGCATTAGTGTTTAATGTTACTTAATCTCAGGACAAAAATAATTTACAATAATTAAATTTTAAATAACAACTAACCTCTCTGTTTAATAAGCTAATCTTATGAATGTTTAAAATGTGTTTGTAGAGGTTCTGTGGAATTTTGATTTGCAAACTTCAAATATGGAGTTCTTAAATACCTACATTTAATTTGTCTGAAATAAATTAACTTTAATGTACTCAAGAGATTAACCGTATTTAGAAAATGAATAAATATAAGTGAACCAGCATATATAAAAATGCTCATTTTAATCAGAATGTGACTTTATTTTGGCTACTTGCTTACATACTAAGTAGCTTATTTATCTGAGGAACAAAAATATTCACCTCTGCTTAAATGCAACTGCCCCGCATTCTGCAAAGATCATGTCACAAACTATTTTGGAGATTTTCCAAAGAAGAATGACTTAAATTATTAAGCCATTCCAAATTTGAGATTCTAAACAAGAAAACAGAGTCAAGAAGATTCACAACACTATCAGAACTAAGATTACTGGATGTCCTCAACAGCCATAAGAACATTTGCTTTTAAATGATGATGCATAATGCAAACACGTGAGAGTTTACTAGCTCAAAGCCAGTGATAAAAATGGCAATGAGAATATGGACAGATTCCATTACCTGCACATGCTACATCACAATAAGATGTAAAAAAGGCCAACAACACATCATTTTCAGCAGATTTATTAACCTTATTTTGAGATTTGGTATGAATAATAAAGAAAAGGTTTACTTAAAATTCTTTATTTTTAGTCTACATTGCTAGTCTTTTTTTTCCCCCCCCATCTCATAAATGGATAGTAATAGGTCTCTACACCATCACCTGCCCCCAAGTTCAGGTCTACACACATCTTCAAAATATGTTTCTCCAGTAGCCAATGAAATTTTTTTCTATGATGCATACATGCTAACTCCCCAGTCTGCCTTCAAGACACAAATACCTTTTCTTCAGCTCCTCTGAAAAAACAAAATGACATTTTTATGTTTTCAAGACCATGTTGCTGATACTACTTGCTTTCCTACTGTTTCTATTGTCTAGACAAAGTAAGAAGGAAGGCCTTCCTTTGGATACCTTCCCCTACATAACTCAACCCCAAATACAGAATAGTAGAGGGAATCTTCAAATGCCATTTTGCCTTTCTGTTTAATTTCCATCTGTATGTAGAACCACAAGAGAATACGCCATCAAATTCCCCATCACAGTACAATCTTTGGGTGAATGAAAGAAAAAATGAGGTAAGGTATTTTATTCTTTTATAATTTCAGAAAGCAAGAGAAAGAATTACTAAGTTAACAATAACATGACAACAAGTACAACATGGAAAAGCTTAAAAGTTAGCAGTTCAACTTCAGTTAGTTTGTAAATAAAAAACAAAATTTTTATTCAGATGATCAATAATAAAACAAGACTCTTGTTCCTCAAAACATCCTTTAACTCAACAGCTAGAGTTGTCCTTCCCTTTTAATCCTAGATAATAAACAGCTCAAATTCCTTTTCCATCACTTATACAAAGCCTGGTGCCCTCTTCAAGGTTTCTGCAAATCACCATAGGTTTGTGCTCAGGCACCTAAATTAGCACCTGCCTATACAAAAAAAAAAAAAAATTTTTTTTTTTTTTTTTTTTATTAAAGCAGTTCAGTTTATGGATTATCTCACCATTCTGCAAAGTAGGACTACCTGTAGAAATGAGCCCTTTTCTGTGATTCACACAAAATAAAACTTGGTATTTGGCAAACTTCATTGAATATTTGAGGAAAAGTGTTTACATCATAGGATACGAATTAAAGATTATTCATTGAAAATTCGTGTTCCTAACAGTCATTCCAACCATTCTATCATGTTGCTATGCCATACCCTTTATCGCCACTCCTATTTAACATTGTGCTAGAAGTCCTAGCTAGAGCAATCAGGAAAGAAAAAGAAATAAAGGACATCCAAATTGGAAAGGAAGAAATAAAACAATCCCTATTTGCAGGTGATATGATCCTATACACCTATACATACAGAAGAACCCCAAAGATTACACAAGAAAGCTACTGGAGCTAACAGAAAGATTCAGCAGAATAGCAGGATACAAGATCAACACACAAAAATCAGTTGGATTCCTATACACCAACAAAGGGAACTTCAAAAAGGAAATCATGAAAACAATACCATTTCAAATAGCCCATAAAAAGACAAAATACTTAGGAATAAATCTAACCAAGAATGTAAAAGATCTATACAAAGAAAACTACAAATCACTATTACAAGAAAAAAAAAAGACCTACATAAATGGAAAAACATACCGTGCTCATGGATAGGAAGACTCAAAATTGTGAAAATGTCAATTCTACCCGAAGTCATATACAGATATAATACAATCCCAATCCAAATATCAACAACAGTCTGTAACAAGATAGAAAAACTAATCAGCAACTTCATGTGGAAAGGAAAGAGGTCCTGGATAAACAAAGCATTACTGAAGAAAAAGAACAAAACAGGAGATCTCAGAACCTACTTTACAGCCGCAGTGGGCAAAATAGCCTGGCACTGTTACAACAGCAGACAGATAGATTAATGGAACACAATTGAGGATCCAGATGTAAACCCATTCACCTTTGTCAGCTGATCTTTGACAAAGGACCAAAGTCCATTAAACGGGAAAAAGACAGTCTTTTTAACAAATGGTGCTGGCAAAATTGGACGTCCATCTGTAAAAAAAAAATCAAACAAGACCCATACTTCACATCACGTACAAAGTCTCACTAAAAATGGATCAAAGACCTAAATATAAAACCTAAGATGATAAAGATCAAGGAAGAAAAAAATAGGAACACTAGAGGTCCTCACACATGGCACGAATACAATATAAACCATAACTAACAATGCACAAACACAGGAAGATAAACTAGATAACTGGGAGCTCCTAAAAATTAAACTTATGCTCATCAAAAGAGTTCACCAAAAGAGTAAAAACAGAATCTACAGACTGGGAAAAAGATTTTGGCTATGACATATCCAACAAGGGTCTAATCTCTAAAATCTATAGAATACTTCAACGTCCCAGTAATAAAAAAGACAAATAATCCAATTTAAAAAAATGGGCAAAGGCTATGAACAGATACTTCACCGAAGAAGGCATTCAGGCAGCTGACACATAAGGAAATGCTCGCAATCATTAGCCATTAGAGAAATTCAAATCAAAACTACAATGACATACCATCTCACCTTGACATTACTGACACGAATCAAAAAAAAAAAAAAAAAACAGAAAATAACCAATGTTGGAGAGGTCATGGGGAGACTGGAACTCTTAAGCACTGTCAGTGGGAATGTAAGATGGCACAACCACTATAGAAAATGATATGGCACCTCCTTGAAAAAGGAGAAATATGGTCCAGCAATCCCACTCCCAGGAATATATCCTCAAGAAATAAGAGCCATCACAGGAACAGACATATGCATACCCATTTTCGTTGCAGCATTATTCACAATAGCAAATTGATGGAAACAACCTAAGTATCCATCACTAGATAAACGGAGAAACAAATTATGCTACACAAACAGTGAATACCATGCAATGATATAGAACAATGATGAATCCACAAAACATCTTACAATGTGGATGAATCTGGAGGGCATTATGCTGAATGAAATAAGTCAATCAGAAAAGAACAAATATTGTATGAGGCCACTATTATAAAAAACCAACAAAAGGTTTACACAGAGGGAAAAAAAATAAAACAATCTTTGATGGTTACGAGGTAGTGGAGAGGTAGGGAGGGGAAATCACTGACTAGATGGTAGACAAGTGTTAACTCTGGTGAAGGGAAAGACAACACACGATATAGGGAAAGTCAGCACAACTTGACCAAGGCAAAGTCATAGAAGATTCATAGACACATCCAAACATCTTGAGGAACCAAGTTACTGGGACTCAGATCTGGGGACCATTGCCTCGGGGGACAGCTAGGTCAATTGGCATAATAGAGTTCATAAACGAAATGTTCTCCATCCTACTTTGGTGAGTAGCATCTGGGACCTTAAAAGCTTGCAAGCAGCCATCTAAGAAACATCTATCAGTCCCATCCCATTCAGAGCAAAGGAGAATGAAGAAAACCAGAGACACAAGGAAAATCTTAGCCCAAAGGACTAACGAACTACATGAACCATAGCGTCTACCAGCCTGAGCCCAGAAGAACTAGATGGTACCCAACTACCACCTCGGACTGCTCTGACTGGGATCACAATAGAGGGTCCCAGTCAGAACAAGAGAAAAATGTAGAACAAAATTCAAATTCACAAAAAAAGACCTGACTTATTGGTCTGACAGAGACTGGAGGAGCCCCCGAGACTATGGCCCCACACACCCTGCTAACTCAGAACTGAAGCCACTCCCGAAGTCCACCTTTCAGCCAAAGACTGCTGCTGTTGTCATTATGCGCCATTGAGTTGGTTCCCACTCAGAGCGACCCTATAGGACAGAGTAGAACTGCCCCATAGGGTTTCCAAGAAGCAGCTAGTGGATTCGAACTGCCGACCTTTTGGTTAGCAGCCAAGTTCTTAACCACTGAGTCACCAGGGCTCCAGCCAAAGGTTAGACAGGCCTATAAAACAAACAATAACACATGTGAGGAACGTACTTCTTAGTTCAATCAAGTATATAAGACCAAATGGGCAACTCCTGCCCAAAAGCAAAGATGAGAAGGCAGGAAGGAACTGAAAACTAAACAAATACACATGGAGAATCCAGGGTGGAAAGGAAATGGGGGAGAGTGCTGACACACTGGGAGGAATGCAAAGAAGGTCACAAAAGAATTTGTGTATAAATTTTTGAATGTGAAAAAAATTTTTTAGTTTTTTTATTGTACTTAAAAATCACCTGGGGATTCTGTTAAAATGTACATTAAGCAAGTGGAAATGCAAATTCTCAGCAGGGGTACAAACAGGTTCGAAGCCCTGGCCTACATCCACAGGTTCCCCCCCAAATCATTTTTCTGCTTTTTCCCAGAACCAAAGGAGGACATTGGACTTGGGTTACCAAGGCAACCTGGGAGCTGAGTGAATTAGTCCTGTGGGATCCTTAACAAATAATAAAAATAATATTAGATAAATGAGAGACCATAATCTGAGTAGGCAGGATACCTAATTAAGCGATAGAGGAGAGGAAAACTCAGAATACTAAAATTCACACTACTTTAGTAAATCTTGATTCTCACTGCCTTGGGGTGTTTCTTTCTAGAAAACAGGAAGCTGAAAAAGTGCTGAATGATTGGTTCTGAGTTAACGATTGAGAACTCAATGCCCTCAGATCGAATCCGACCCAGGGCAGCCCTATGTGTAACAGAGTTAGTTGAACCACGATCCCTGGGGTTTTTTTGGCTGTAATCTTTATGGAAGCAGATCGCCAGACCTTTCTTCTGTGCTCTGCTGAGTGGGTTCAAACCACCAATATTTAGGTTCATAATCAAGTGCAAACCGTTTGTGCCACCCAGGGACCTGTTGAGTTAATAGTATCGTATCAATATCAGTTCATTAATTGTGACAAATGTACGACCCTAATGTAAGATGCCAATTACACAGAAAACTGATGTATATGGGAACTCTCTGTGCTATTTTGCAAGTCTTCCATAAATCTAAATCTATCCTCAAATTAAAAGTATGTTTAAAAAAAAATGACTTAGGGCCATTAGAATGAAATCAAAATATATATAGTGCATGATAATTATGCATGAATAAAAGATTACTTGTTGTTTAAAAAAAAAAGATACTTTCTAAACAAAGACAAATATTCCCTAGGAGGCAGTCTAAAGTCATTTGTTAACTTTTTTTTTCCTTTATCACCCTGCTATACTCTTTAGCTTAGTTCCATTTTTTTTTTTTTTTTTTTAGTACAAATCAGTGTTGATCAAACTTTTTTTAGCAGAGGAACTTTTTTTCAAGTGAAATCTTCACACAGGGCACTAACATAAAACGAACAAAGTTTGTGTTTGGAGTGGGGGCAGAGGGTGCATCGGGAGACCCTCATTTGTTCTCCTCTTCCACATTTCTTGTCTGATGGATCCCAGACACTCCTCTCCAGAAGCTAAGATCTGTACATAACCAAGTTTTAAAATTACTGGATTACACCCAGAATAAGGAAGAAGGACTGTACAAAATGTGATAAATGATTATACATAAGGAATATGAGAAGAATGAGTCAAAGTAAATATGAAAGTTATGAGCCTGTTAAGTTGGGAGAAGATAACACTATTGATAGAAATAAGTTGGGGAAAGTATATATTACTATTAGTGTCATAATTCATGATCTACAAGTATAGATTCCTTTCATAATGCAATTAGATTAAACAAAGATGGTGACTTAGGAAATGACAGATAATTTTAAATTCATCGATCATGAAACTTTAGCAATGTCATATGAATAATTTCATATTCATCTATGCATCTCACTATTAAAATCACAGGATACGTTTAATTAAATTTCCATTAATAGATAATGTAATAAACTAAATTTCAGCATCTTTAAGTCTAAAGAGGAGAGACCACATATAAATATCTGCAAAATAGCTTCCATTTATTTTACTCTACCCTGCTGGAGAAGTGGTTAAGAACCTTTTGCCAGCCAAAAGGTCAGCAGTTTGAATCCACCAGCTGCTCCTTGGAAACCCTATGGGGCAGTTCTACTTTGTCCTATAGGGTCACCATGAATCAGAATCAACTCGAAAGCAACAGGTTGGGTTTTGCCAAAAATTTTCTCTTTTCCTGTCTTTCAGTAACCATATATATAGCTCACAGCTCAGCTATCTGTCCAGAAGGACTCAAAGTTCTAGATAAATAGAAGGCAATAAGTTAAAGAGGAGATCTGATATTTGTGATAAGCCTACCATAAGTGAGGCATTGTGCCAAGTGCTTTTATATCAGCAGTTTTCAATTCTAGCTACACATTAAAATTACCTCGGGATCTTAAAAAAAAAAAAAGAGTGTCACCCTCAGAGGTTCTAATTTAATTGGTCAGAGGTAGGGTCTTGGCATGAGGATTTGTTAAAGCGCCCCAAGTGATCAGAATATGCAGCCAGGATTAAGAACCGCAGCCTTACATGCTTTATCTCATTTCATCATCAAAACAACCTCACCAGGTGATTTTATTATCCCTTTATTTCACATTAGGAAATTGAATTTCATAAAGGCTGAGAAACTTGCCCTAGGGCATAGAAAAAGTAAATAACAGAGTTAGAATATAAACCCAAGTTTCTCTGACTGCAAACCCTGCACTTTGTCAAATTCAAAACACCAGGATTATGAATATTATTTAAAAGCAGATGGATGCATTTAATTTCACTCCTAGATGAATAAGGAGGTAGGAGAAAGGGTTTTTTACCACTCAGTTTGGGGCAAGGCACCAATTTCTTTAATGCACTAATTAAATTGCAATGAAATATGAAGTTGCTTCACATTTTACGCCATTAAGATATACTCTGACTTTCAAAATGTTCCTGGTTTTTTTGGTATGGATAAAAAAAAAAAAGCTATGTCTAAAAATTATGGATTTTAGAGTTGCCTATCAGAGAGTAAAAGGAAAACACAATTCAAATGTATTCAAAAAAAAGAACATATAAAATACATTATATTTGTCCATCATTTTATTTTGTTTATCCCCTTTCTCCATGAAAAGATATAGACAAAATAAAATGCTAGGCAAATATAATTTGTGCCCTTACGGAACAGAAAACAGTATCATTCGTTAAAATAGCAATCAAACTTCAACAGAATTCTTAGTATATGAACTTTATTTTCTAAATACATCCAACGTATAAGCATGTCAAAATATAAACTTATATAAACACATGTTTAAATTTCCAACAAATCTGTACAAAATTTATGTGTGTAACTTTTACAATAAAAAGTTAGCACATAATTTCAATGAGCTAGCTGAAAATAAATATATAAATACTGAGTGTTTCATTGCCTTCTGTCTTAAAAATTATCAATGGGCTTAAAAGTAAAAAAAAAAAAAAAATCAGTCATACCAAAGGTGATATTACTAACTCCCTAAGGGCAACATATTCCACTAAGCCAGGATTCATATTTCAGAGAGGAGATGGATAACATCTCACGATTCAACCTCAGCAGAAGTCATTATTTAACCCTGTAGGTGAGGGCTGTATTTCTCATTGGATTACAAATCCGATAAAAGCTCTGCCTTTGAGTTACTAGCACTACACAGATTGAATCAAGGTATTATGAGAAACAGAAAAACCCACCAATGCTTGGAGATTTCTAGAATAAAACATTCATCAATTTTTTAGCTCAAACAGACAACCACAGAAGTCATTTAGTCCTACTCTCACATTATACAAAATGATCACAAAGCTTTTACAGCAGTCCATACTTCATTCTCAGCCCCCTCCAGCTTGTAGCCACTGAATTTTGCATAGTATCCCAAATGGCTAGTATGGCCTGGAAAGCCCAGCATGATCCCTGCCTGCCTGACCCTGAGTCTCATCTCACATTACCCTTTATTTCAATGTCTGGACTGAAGCCATGCTGGATTTCTTTCAGGAATTCAAAGTCACCAAACTCTTTCCCACCACAGGCTATTTACATAAACTCTTATGTTTCCATGCAGTGTTTTTCTTTTTTCTCATCTTTACCTCCTCTTTTCACCTAATATCTACTTACTCTTTAGGTTTCTAACATGGAGAGGACTTCCATATCATCTCTCTTCCTTTAAATTAAAAATTCTTAGCAGCCTGTACTTTTCTATCATTCCTATGTCAATTTGTAATTTTTTATTCATGGGGGGGGTATTATTTTACGTCTGTCTCACCACCAGTATGTTGGCTTTTGGAGAGCAGAGGACATGTCTCTTCAGTTCACCATTGTACCCTCAGCATCTTTCACAGTGCCAAGTGTACAACAGATGATCAATAAATATTTATTGAATGAATGAATCAACTGGAGAATAGGTTGTGGAATCAGGCTGCCTCAGTTCAAATCACTGGTTCAACCAATCAGTGGTTGTACTTCAATTCTTTCACCTCTAAAGTAACAGCAGCTAATTATAGGGTTGTCCTGGGTGGTGCAAATGGTTAACACATCTGGCTATTAACCAAAAGGTTGGAGGTTCAAGGCCACCCAGAGGCACCCTGGAAGAAGCCTCATAATTTACTTCCGAAAAATCAGCCATTGAAAACTCTATGGAGCACCATTCTACTCTGGCATAGATTGGATCTCCATGAGTCAAAATCAACCCTACAAGTGAAACTGTAACTATAGAGTTGTTGTAATGATTATATAATAATAAGTAAATAATCTAGCATCAAACCAAAAAACCAAACCCAATGCCGTCAGGTCGATTCCGACTCATAGCAACCCTGGAGGACAGAGTAGAACTGCCCCATAGAGTTTCCAAGGAGTGTCTGGTGGACTAGAACTGCCAACCCTTTGGATAGCAGCCGTAGCGCTTAACCACTACACCACCAGGGTTTCCAATAATCTAGCATAGACATCAAATAAATATTATCATTAATCACGATAATCAGGATCAAATTGACATTTACAGAACATTCTCCCCAACAACAGCTGAATACCAATCCTTTTTGTGTCCATATTGCGTATACCCAGATAGATCATACCATGAACTATAAAATAAGCCTTCGCAAATGTAAAAGAATTGAAATCATGCAAAGTATGTTCTCTGACTAAAATGGAATCAAACTAGAAATCAACTACAGAAAAACAACAAGAAAATCTCCCAAATTAAGGGTAATTAAAACACAAACTTCTAAATATAATCACGGTTCAAAGAGGAAGACTCAAGGAAGATAAAAATATACATTGAACTGAATGAAAATAAAAATATCATCTATCAAAATCTGTGAGTCTAAGTTGAAACAATGCTGAAAGGGGAACTTACAGCACTAAATGCATACATTAGTAAAGAGAAAACCTCTCTGTCTTAGTTATCCAGTGCTGCTGTATCAAAAATACCACAAGTGGATGGCTTTAACAAAGAGAAGTTTCTTTTCTCACAGTAAAGCAGGCGAAAAGTCCAAATTCTGGATGTCAGCTCCAGGGGAAGGCTTTCTCTCTCTGTCAGCCTTCTCATCAATCTTCCCCCGGACTAAGAGCTTCCTTGCACAGGGACCCCGGGTCCTAAGGACATGCTTTGCTCCTAGCACTGCTTTCTTGGTGGTATGAGGTCCCCCTGTCTCTCTGCCCGCTTCTTTCTTTCATATCTCAAGGATTGCCTCAAGACACAATCCAATCTTGTAGATTGAGTCCTGCCTCACTAACACAACTGTCGCCCATCCTTCCTCATTAACATCATAGAAGCAGGATTTACAACATATAGGAAGATTACACAATACTGAGAATCATGGCCCAGTCAAACTGATACACACATTTTTGGGGGGACATAATTCAATCCATGACACTCTCAAATCAACAATCTAATCTCACATCTCTCAAAACTAGAAAATGTAGGACAAAATAAACCTGAGCATGCAAAATGAAGGAAACAATATAGCAGCAGAAATAAAATTTATTTTATTATAAATGTATTTATACTATATATATAAAATTCATACTTATCATAAAATAAAATAAACAATAGAGAAAAAAACAAATGTTGGCTCTTTGAAAACATCAATAATATTGACAAACCTGTAGTATGACTGACAAGAGAAAAAAAAGAGAGATTGCCAATATCAAGAATGAAACAGGATATTACGAAAGATCCTGCAGGCATCACAAGGATAATAAAAGAATACTACAAACAACTCACTATAGATCCTGTAGGCACCACAAGGATAATAAAAGACTACTACAAACAACGCTACACACATAAATTTGACAACATAGATTAAATGGACCAATTCCTGGAAAAGCACTACCACAGCTCACTCAATAAGAAATAAACCATTTAAATAGCTCTATAGTTTTATAGTTATTAAGAAAGCCTTGGTGGTATAGTGGTTAAGTCCTATGGTTGCTAACCAAAAAGGTCGGCAGTTCGAATTCACCGGGCGCTCCTTGGAAACTCTATGGGGCAGTTCTACTCTATCCTACAGGGTCACTGTGAGTCAGAATCGACTCAATGGCAGTGGGTGTGGGTTTTTTGTTTTGGTTTATAGTTACCAAGAAAATAGAATTTGCAGTTCAAAACTCCCAAAAAGGATATCTCCACTCCCTGATGCTTTCACTGTATAACTCTTCCACCTGTTTAAGCAACTAAACTAATGCTATACAATCTTTTCCAGAAAATAGAAGAAAATAGAAGACAGCCTCCTCCCAGAAAAGATAACTGCAGACCAACAACCTTCATGAATATAGACACAAATATCTCTAAAGGATTTTAACACATAGAATTCAGCAATATATAAAATGAATTATACACTGTGCCTAGGTGAGGTTTATTCCAAGGATGCAATATTTGAAAATCATCAATGTAATCCATCATCTTAACAGGCTAAAAAGGAAAAATCACATGAACATATCAATTGATGCAGAAAAGCATCTGACAAAATTCAACTCCCATTCATGATAAAAACTCTCACAACAGGAATAGAGGGGAGCTTTCATACCTTGATAATATCTCCAAAATCATACATAGTGGTGAAAAGGTGGATGCTTTCCCCTTAAGATCAAGAAAAAGACAAGAATGTCTACTCTCAGCAGACTTATTCAACACACCGATCAAAGTTCTAGCCAGTGCAATAAGACATGGAAAACAAACAAAAAATGGCATACGTATTAAAAAGGAAGAAATAAAACTGTCCCTTTTGTACATAACATGATTGCTTAAGTAGAAAATCCCAAATAATCTACAGGCACACACACCAAAAAAAAATCCTCCTTGAACTATAAGTGAGTTCAGCAAGGTTGCAGGATACAAAATAAACATACAATAACTAATTTTAATTTTATACCATAGCAATAATTGCTATAATGTGAAAACTACAATACCATTTACAATAACTCAAAAGTGAAATAATTAGGTGTAAATTTAACTAAACATGAACAAAACTTACATGCTGAAAACTACAAAATGCTAATGAAAGAAATCAAAGATCTAAATAAGCATGGAGACATAGCATGTTCATAGATTGGAAGACATAGTAAAAATGTCAGTTCTCACTAAATTAATAAAGAGATTTAACACAATTTCTATCGAAACACCAGAAAGATTGTTATTGATACAGATAAGATTCTAACATTTACATGGAAAGTCTAAAACAATTTTTAAGTAGGTAGGAGGGTATATTAGGAGGAATAACTCAGAGTTATTCGGGACTAATTTTATAGATATAGTTATTAAAGACTAACTATACATCTATAGTAATTAATACTATGTAGTATTGACCAAGGGATAGACAGATAGTTTAATGGAATAGAATGGAGAGCCCAGAAATATCACCAACACAAGTATGGTTGATTTTTAACAAAGGTGCAAAAATATGTCAATGGAGGAAGGATAGTCACTTCAACAAATGGTGCTAGAGCAATTGGATATCTATAGGAATAAGAACGAACGTCAAGCTAAGTCCCAAATCTTGCCTAAAAATTAAATCAAAATGGATCATAGGATATACAATTATGGAACTATCAGAAGAAATAATAGTAGAAAATTTTCAAGACCTAGCACTTGGTGAACAGTTCTTAGACACAAAGATCATGATCCAGAAAAGGGGGCAAAAAAGATAAATTGGGCCCCTCAAAATTAAAATTTCTTTCTCTACGAAAGATCCAGTTAAGAGGATGAAAAGGCAACATATCAACGAAAGAATATATGTGTAAAGTAATATCTGAGAAAGGTCTCATATCAAGGATATATAAAGAATTATCAACACTCAAAAGTAGAAAAACATTTCAATTAGAAAAATGGGCAGAAAAACAATACATTTCACTTAAGAAGATATATGTATGGCAAATAAGTGCATTAAAAGATGTTCTATATCACTGCCATAAGGGATATGCAAATTAATACCACAATGAAATTACTTAATCAAATTAAGATCACTACACACCTACCAGAACAGTTAAAATAAAAAATAGTAAAATTACCAAACGCTGCTGAGGGTAAAGAGTTACTAGATCTCTCATACACTATTGGTGGAGATGTAAAATGATACAGCCACTCTGGAACACAGATTGGCAATTTCTTAAAAAAAACTAAACATACTCTTACCATACAACCCAGCAATTGCACTTTTAGATATTTATCCCAGAGAAGTGAAAACTTATGTTCACACAAAAACTTTTATGCAATTGTTCATAAAAGCTTTATTAGTAATAACCCATAACTAGAAACAACCAAAACGTCCTGCAGTAGGTGAACAGTTAAAATTGTGGAACATCCATATCATGGACTACTACTCGGCAAAGAAAAAAAACAACCCAGTGATATATGCAACAACTTGGATGTATCAAGGGCATCATACTAAAAGAAGAAAAAAAAAAAAAAAAAAAAACCCAATCTCAAAAGCTGACATACAATATTATTTTATTTATAAAACATTCTAGAAATAAAAAAAATTATAGAAATGGAGGATAGATTAGTATTTGCCTGTGGTTAGGTATGCAGAAGGAGCCCTGGTGGTGCCGTGGTCAAAGCACTTCACTACTAACCGAAAGATGACTACTTCAAACCCATCAGCTACTCTGTGGGAGAGAGATGTGGCAGTCTGCTTCCATAAAGATTAATCACACACACACACACACACACAAAAAAAAAAACCTCATTGTCACCAAGTCAATTTTGACTCATAGCAACCCTATAGAACAGAGTAGAATTGCCTCATAGGGTTTCCAAGGCTGCAATCTTTATGAGGAACCCTGGTGGCACAGTGGTTAAGAGCTCAGCTGCTAAGCAAAAAGGTCAACAGTTCAAACCCATCAGCCACTCCCTGGAACCCTATGGTGCAGCTCTACCCTGTCCAATGGGGTCACTAGTAGGGAAGGGGGTGTAGAGAAGGATAGGTATCACTATAAAGGGGTGACACAAGGAATATCTTTGTGGTGATAGAATATTTCTGCATCTTGATTGCAGTGGCTATTATACAAATCTATACGTGTGATAACCAAAAACCAAACTCACTGCTGTCAAGTGGATTCCAACTCATAGGGACCCTAAAACTATATGTATACTTTATAAAAAAAATGTCAATTTCTTGATTTTCATATTGTACCATAGTAACAAAGGCTGCAACCAATGCAGGAAACTGGGCAAAAGGTACATGGAAATTCTCTGTAGAACGTTTGCAACTTTCTGTAAGTACATAATTATTTCAAAATAAAAAGCTAAAGAATAAACATGGTTCCTAGTCTTTGAGGTATTCCTGGAACACTGTGATAACCCAAAGGTGAGAGAAGATGGAGAGACTCACTCCCCCATACAATATGAACAGCTGAGTATAAAAGTAATCACCAAGTAGATTCAGTTCTAGCTTTACAAGCTTCTAGTTTTTATATAGAAGCCAGAAAATAGATAAAATGGATGGTCAATACTTCTAAAACAGTTGTAAAATCAAGAAGTGCTTAATGCTTTACACTAAAAAAAAAAAAAAAATTATTGTCACAAATAGTGATTACCATGCCTATTATACACTAAATAATTATTTTTTCTTCCCAATCGTGAGCCAACTTTCCATACTTACGATACTGTCAACTTTGTGTTTTCTTTGCATATTTTTTCTGAACTCCTGCTAATTCAAAAAACCCATTGCCATCGAGTCAACTCTGACTCATCACAACCCTGTAGGATGGGGTAGAACTGCCCCATAGGGTTTCCAAACCTGTAAATCTTTACAGAAGCAGGTCGCCACATCTTTCTCCCACAGAGCAGCTGGTAGGTAGGTTCAAATCTTTCGGTTAACAGCTAAGCGCTGAATCATGGTACCATCAGGGCTCAAGCCTCTGCTACCACACTTAAAATTGCAAGGAAGAAAGGAGACTCAGTAACCACAAGAGGCTGAATGAACATTTGCCTGTGATAGTTCTGTAGTATAAGTTACGTAATCACTCAATAGTCAACGACTCTGATTCAATATCACTGAAGAGAACAGGTGATCGTCATGCACATTTTAGGAATATCAATTGTGGATTACCTGGAAAAGCTGCAAAGTCACTTCATAAATGCAATTATAGAACATCCTTGTGATGTAAACGCACCCTGACACAAATAAATCTTGTTATGATGCGATTCTGCAAGAGGGCTACTTATCTAGTGTTTTGTGTTTTGTTTTGTTTTGTGTTTTGTGTTTTGTTTTGTGTTTTGTGTTTTGTTTTGTTTTGTTTTTCCCCACAGTGGGCACTAGAATCTTGAGCCTTATAATTAGATAAGTTTCACCTGCTTCAGATCTCTGTCATAATAATACTTGTCTTGGTTTTATTTTTAGCCAAGGACTTAAGGAAAACTAAAGATTTGCAGGGATTAACTAAACCCATACTTTGGAACAGGATCAATTAACAGCTTTCTCCATGTACTTGTATCAGCTTAGTATTCCTCCTTACAAAGTCGTTGTTAATAACTTTTGATCACTGTGGTTAGAAACAGTCTAACTCATTCTCTGCCATCCTCTGTGCTTTCCAGGCTATTATTTACATTTGGTGTTAAGGTGGTTCAAATCCTTTATGCTCTTCTCAAAGCTGAGTCTTTGCCAATCAAAGTCTGTAGTCCATATTCTGACGTTATCTATTGCTGTGTAATAAGCCATCACAAAATCCAGCAGCCAACGACTTTTCGTCTCTCATGGTTTTGATGTTTGACGAGGCTCAGCTGGGATTTGGCATATCAGATTTCTGATGCAGCTGCAGAAATTATGCTAGGATCAGGACCCTTATTTTTTGTCCAAGTTGGAATAATACTTTATGCCCAGATTATTAATTCCTACTTTACTTCTGTCATTTCTACCATTCAGCCTCATTCTCTTTTTGTGTAACAAAGAACCTGGTGTAAAGGCCAATGTTAAAAGTCATAGCAGGAACTTCCAGGAACTATGTGAGCTGGATCTGAACATTGGAGAATAAAGGAAATAATCTTTTTAGAAAATTATCAGCCAAAACAATTCACAAGTTGAATGACTGACCTGCCCCATAACTGTCGAAATCACAGGTCCCTCCGAAAGGACCTTCAGCTATTAAGGCTCTCTGACCTAGGGAATGTAACCTTCACAGACTTTTAACTGGAAATTGCTCATGCGTGGAAACTAAGTCTTACCATTTTAGAACATCCTACATTATTGTTTATTTTTATTTTATGCAAATCACTTTACATTCTCCTCTTGTGCTCTGGCTTTATCTTTTTTCCCTTTTTTTTTTTAGTGGTTTCCTGCTTTTCATTAATTTAGCTTTTCTCATTTATACAATATTCGTGTAGCTTATATTTCCATAATGTTCTCCCTATTAACTTTGCTTTTTAATGGAGACTAGGACATTGGAGTAGAGCCCTGGTGGCACAGTGGTTAAGTGATCAGCTGCTAATCAAAAGGTCAGCAGTTCGAATCCACCAGCTTTTCCTACTCTGTCCTATAGGGTCACTATGAGTTGGAATCAACTTGATGGCCATGGGTTTTTAGGACATGAAAGCACAAAGAAGAAATCTATAAGAATAGCCCATTCCTTCTTTTAAACCCCACCATGAACATTCTATGCCAGATTTAGATGACTCTGAGCTTACCTTGCCAAGACAGACTCAAAGTCATTATTTAGCAATCAGTCATCCAGGTCACTCGAGAGCCTATAGGAGAGCAATAATGCTAATCCTAAAATAGCTCAGAAAAATAGCTGAAAAAAAACTGTTATCTTATTTCCAGAACAGTTCAGAAACTTAAATGCCTGCTCAGTATCTAATGCTTAAATTAAGGACAGAAAAGAAAGCATAGGAAACAAAACCCATTTTTGCCCATTTAACCCCACTCCCACCATTTATTATTTCTCTCAACTCACTGGTTGTTGAATTCTCAGATCCTATGTTTCAGCTTTAATATCTGTCTCCAGTGTCCTTGATTTGGATAATTTCTTTATATCTTGTTGAATATTCACCTTCTGCTCTACTCTGAACTTGGTTCACTGCTCCCATTTTGGCATTTCCACTACTGTGTAAACCTGTATAGGATACTATCTACTTCTCTGCAGCTAGCTGAGGTTGTAAATCTAGATATCTAGAAACTGAAAAATATGGTCTCCGACATAGTCAACCACACAAAAACCAACCACCACTGTATATTCTACATTTAAAAATTTAAAAATGTGAAACATCTAGTATGGCATACCTGATCCAAAGATAACCAATTCTAGAAGTAGCCCATACCAAAAAAATTTTTAAAAAGTGGAGATTTGGAACCTGCTTTTGAATTTTTAGTCTTATTATCATGACTTGTCTCTAGTATTCAAAGAATCATTGCATGAATGTCCTCCCAACTGCTTTACCTTATCATCATAAAAAATAAAGAGAAATTAACTAAAACCCAACCAAACCCAGTGCCATCAAGTCAATTCCGACTCGTAGCAACCCTATAGGACAGAGTAGAGCTGCCCCATAGTTTCCAAGGAGCGCCTGGTGGATTTGAACTGCCGACCCTTTGGTTAGCAGCTGTAGCACTTAAGCACTACGCCACAAGGGTTTCCGAAACTAAGGCTGGAATAATTTTCAATATGGATTTTCAGGAGAGAGGTGGAAGTCCTTTATGAAAGAAAAATTCTATAACATCTCTTTGTAGGCTTTACTGAATCTTCAGAATTCCCAAAGAAAGGGATTCCATTAAACACCAGCCACATATATGAAATAGGCTTCTGAATAGTAAACACCAATCTATTATCTACACATTGAACAAATATGTGATGAAAACCAACTATGTGCTTTCACGTAAGACATCAAGAGAAGAAAATGGTCGGTGGGTAAGAGGTCTAGAAATGCAAACTGATCCCTGTACTTGGCTCAGGCCTGACTTTTTTACTCTAGCAGCTCCATTGCTCCCCTCAACGTTCTAATATCCCCATATAGCAAGTACCATCTGAGTGTTAACCCCACCGATAAATCTACATCACCCAAAGATCCTGTCCAGCAACACTTCCAACACTTAACATCACCGATGTGACTTCAATTCCATCTTCAGAAAAACATCCATGTCTTCTGATATCATAGAATTCCAGCATGATGACCATTCATCTACAATTCTACTTTCACTACTTATAGAAAGACCACTGCTTACAAAGAATTTATTTCCCTCTAAGAGTCTCCCTTTTTCAGAGGGCCTCCTTGCTCTGCCTCATTTAAATGAGGAATTCTTTAATTATGTTATGCCTTGAAGATAGACCAGGCTTAACCAGCCCTGTAGTGCAACAAAGTCAGCATAAATATTTTAGAAATACATATTTCTAAGGTTTAAAAAACAAAAGTTGAATTCTCTCCGCTTCTTAGCATTTTCTGGAGTCTGTATCATAATGAGTAAAAATCTTTTCTTGGAATATCACTGGATGTGGATCCAAATGCAAGGACTCTGATGAGAAATTTTTATTTCCGAATGCTCACACTGATTTTTAAAGAGACTTACACTTTGTAAAATAAGACATTTTTATACCGGCAATCCGCCATATAACTTCAATAGATGCTTGACACTCATTTCAATTAACTGAGAGGCTGTTTCTCCATTAGCTGACTTACATAATATGCAATCATTTCATTCATTCTTTTGTTCAAAGATATAATTCAGTGCCGGGCATCATGCTAAAGGTTTGCAATAAAACAGTAAACAAACCAGACGTGATCTGCCCACTTAGAGTTTAAAGTGAGTGAGGGAAACTGACTACAATGGATTGAAAATGATTCCACAGAAGAGACTGTGGAAGATGGTATTGGCATATGTAGTGGGCAGAATAATATCCCTCCCAAAGATGTACACACCCTAACCCCTGGGACCTGTGAGTACGTTAATTTACATGGCAAACGGACTTCACAGGTGTGATGAGGGTTAAAGGCCTTGATATGGGAAGATCTATCCTGGGTAATCTGGGTGGGATTAATGGCAATGGATTTGTTTTTGTTAGTTTTTTTTGAATGTATAGAGAGAAATGTGACAACAGAAGAAGGGTCAGAGAGAGACGACTTTGCTGGCTGTGAAGATGGAGAACGAAGGCCACGAGCCAAGGGATCTGGGTGGCCTCTAAAGGCTGGAAAAGGCAAGGAAATGGATTCTCCCCTAGAGCCTCCAGAAGGAATGTAGCCCTGCCAACATGTTCATTTTAGACAGTGAGACCCATGTCGGACTTCTGACCTGCAGAATTGCAAAATAATAAATTTGTGCTGTTTTACGTGACTAAATTTATAGTAATTTGTTACAGCAACACTAAAAAACTACTATGTATATATGTATGTTTAAAAAGGAAAGGAAAATATTAGGGTAAATACACATAATCATTAATAGTGTTAAGTAGTCTGTTAACTCTGAGAGAGACGTCTGATCTCATAAAGATCGGACTTTCTTACTAATGTAAGACATTGAACTTATTGAACTTGGAGTTTCACTGAAAAAAATGATCAAGAGACTCCTGATTTGTTTAAGAAGTAAAGCTATTTAGATTCAAACTGAACATGTAGACTGAGTCTGCTACAAACATCAACTGCATTCATCTCCCACTGCTGAAGTGCTCTGAACTCAACAGACTTGCAAAATGGGAAGATTTCAAGTCACATTCATAGATCTATAAATATTAGGAGTATGCAGTGTGCTTTAAGTTTTCATGGTTATCTTTATTGCTTCATGCTCCATTAAGCATTTTCCCTAGCAATGTGGCTCAAAGACAAGTGCTCCTCATTGATCTGAAAAGCAAACCAGGTTCACCAAAAGAGACAGTATTCTTTAAACTGGGAAGTTGAGGACTTAAGTATCAAAGCTGTCCTGAAATCTTTGAGCAAACTCTAAGCAAGATTTGAGTTCAGTCAGCTCTATGAAAGTACACTCCCTTTCATAAAAACTGATGGAAACAGCTAAAGAGAAGCATCACTTGTGGTATAAACCTGGAGTAAAAATAAAACTGGAGGCATGTTCTGACAGTATACTCCACAGCTCTCCAGATTGCTGCCTGCTGTTTAATTCCAATATTCACTGGTTTGGTCAGATGTGATCAGTTACTTTTATAGGAAAAAGGACTGTCATACTGTTTTCGAAGTGTTTTTTTCATAATACTATAAATTTATATTTTTGAATTATTAAGAGGTTATGCTTATCAATAAGATGGTAATATGATGGGTACATAAATGAGTTTCTGGCCACCAATGGAAAATTTTAGCTCCTCTTGCTCTATACACCAACATCAGGGCAGATAACCAGACATTATCCACACAAACAATGTCTTTCATTCCCTGAAAACATGCCTTTCCCAACAAGTATTTAACATTATGCCCAAGTAGAAAGGAAGATATAAGTAATAAAACATAATTCTATCACCAAAAGAACAAGTTTCCTTGCTGCTACTGCTCTTTCCTTTCCGGTGGTCCTGGAATTACCATGAACCAGCCCTACCCTTTCTCCAGGGTTATTATAGAAATAAACACAAGCTAGTAATGGCTTTAGGCACACTGTCATTTTAATTTAAAAATCTGAGAAGAAGCAAGCATTAAATCCAATTTACCTGTATCCAAACAATTATTACTGAGCACCTGCTACCAGAAAGGCTCTCTGCTAAGGGCCAGAGACACAGTCCCTGCTCACTAAGAACTCCAGCACCTGTCTAATGGGGAAGACTGACCAGTAAAAGCATGTATTTCAACGTGGATGAGCTATGAAGAAGGAACTGACATGAGGAAGAGATATTTTAGGAGGTGTTTGCACTCCTTTGCTGGAATGGAAGAAAAGGGAAAAGAGGGTGGAAAGGGAAGAAAGAAGAAAACCTTCATCTAGCGTGAATAAAAGTGTGCTTTGACTAACTGATAAATAACTAAGTTTTACAACTAAGTCTATTCTAAAAATAAGAAAAATTAAGAATTATCTGTACTGCTTACCTCTTATCTCAATTTCTTGGCTATTATAAAAGAAAAAGTCTTTTTACTCTTCTAAAAAGAAGAGTAAACCAAGAGTAGTTGAAACCGAAGTAACTCAACTACTTGGCTACTATAAATGAAAAAGTCTCTTCCTTCTTCTAAAAAAGAACTTACCTTGTTTTAAAACCAAAGTACCCAACAGAAGTATCTTGGCAAAATAAAAGATAAAATATAAGTTTGTGCCCAGGACAAATCGGCCTTGAAACAAATCAGCAAGTTAAATCCTCGCTAGGAAAAAAACCAGTAGGAAGTAGAAAAACATTTTCACTGGCTCACTTAGAAAATTTGATACCTAGGGTACATAACTTTTTAACACCTCCTTCTTCTATATAACAAAATTACCTTCCAGTAATAATCAACTGTAATCATTCTCTTGATCAGTTCTTTAAATTCCTCCTGGGAGCCACCCGCTACCCAACCCCGCGATCTAAGCCACCCCCGCTCTGGACGGGGGCACCGGGGCAGCACCGGGGGGTGGGGTGGGGGGATCCGGGTCAGGCACACGCGCCCCAAGCGCCGAGCCAAGGGACAGCCCCGCCACGCGCGCAGGTGAAGGTCTGCATTCGCGCCCCAAGTACCCCATTCCCGATGGAGCCTGACGTTGAATATCAAATTAAAAAACACTTTGAGAGGTCGAGAGGGACAGACCTCCGAAAAAAAGGAAAAACTTTCTTCTGTTTTGGAACCTCAGGTCCATGTTTTTATTTTTAAAAGGAAACTAAATTTTTATTTAAAAGTTATTATTCAAATTCAAAGAAGTATTTCATGTATGAAATAAAATTAGCATTTACCTAACAAAAACATTACCCACTGCTTCACTTTTTACAAATTTTCAACTCAAAGAAAAACTCCAAGTGGTCACAGAGAATGACAGAATTTGAAGTCACTCAATTTCTAGTTCTTTGTCTTTATAATCACAGTGTTACTATTGTTTATTTTTAATACTGTTTAAACACACAAAGAATATAATGTTTATTAAAAGATAATCATAAAAAGTGCTAATTTGAATCTTACATATTATTAGAACTCAACAATAATCACGGAAATTGTTTAGAATTTAAAGAAACAGAAGAGTTCTTTGAGAAAAATTAGTTTATTGCTGAAATTGTTTAGAATCGCTGACAAACGATGATAAAATTAAAAGTAAATCAGCTTTTAGTTGGTTTTATTATTTTTATAAATTTCGAGTGATAACGTGCCTTTTAATGATCACACTGGGGGCAGAATGCTCCAATCGCTTCACCCTTGATACCCTACTGCAGTTTTTAACCCAAAGTTGGGGAAAGTCATAAAATCGTCCCCACTTCTATGTGAAATATGTTTATATGTTTACGTACAGGGCCAGCTCCCGGGGCACGCGATCAGAGCAGTCACACAGGATCCCACGCTCAGAAGTGGGCGCCATGCTTGGAGTTTAATGCTCTGCTGCCGCTGTGAAATTCTTTGAATTTGTGCTTTTTAAGTGAAGTCAGAGCACGTGCAGGCTGGCACACTGGAGCCTAGACTTACATGCGATCCTGCCCACCGCTGCCCTCCTGAGAGCCACCCGTTCCCCGACCCCGCGGTCTCTGCCGCCCTCCGCTCCTGATGGGAGCATCGAGGCAGCACCCTCAGGGTCTGGGTCAGGCACACGTGCCCCAAGCGCTGAGTCAAGGGGCAGCCCCCACCGCGCGCCGGGGTGAAGGTCTTCCTTCGCGCCCCGAGTACCCCCATTCCCGACGGAGCCTGACGTTAAATATCAAATACGAAAACGCTTTGACAGGTCGAGCGACGGTGAGACCTCCAGAAAAAAAGGTTTTTTTTTCTGTTTTCTTGAACAGGTCCCGCATTTCTATTTTGCACTGAGACCATCATGTAGCCATCCCATATTTATGTAGGCGAGTGCATGCATGTGTAGGTATTTTTGTATGGATAAATAGAATATGTTTAGTTTATATTTTATAGATAGAAGAAATTTATCTAAAATTTTATAATTGAAAGATAAATAAATTTGTATAACTTCAGTATATATATCTACACATATAGACATATATACATAAAGATGATAGTAATTTTATAAGTTTACAGGTCTGAGGAAAAGGCATTCTAATACAATATTATCTTCTGAGTTCCTTGTGACCATCGAATTGCCTTGAAAAATATTTAATATCGTATTTGCAAAAAATGGGGATACTCTAGCTTTGAGGGCACAAGGTTACTAATATGTTCCTCTTATTAACAAAATCTGCTTTACAACTCTGATTTCTTAACAGGCAGATTTTCAGTGAGGAGCCAAAGTCATTAACTGTAAAGAGTATGGAGATAAATCAAATGTGTTGAAGGGTCCTCAAAAATCACCAACTAATTTCAGCACATTTCAATTATTCCTATAAAGTGCTTTTACTAAACAATCCTACATCATCAATTTCATGCCCAAAAATTCATATTGTTTATAACTAGTAATTCTCAAACCATAACTTCATAATTCTTAAATTATTCCACTAATAATTAGGCAGATGAATAAAATAGTCCAATTATAAATCTTTCATTTTGTTTAGCTCTTTTAAAGAGGCTTCATGATTAATATATAGTTCATGATGTCATCAAGGTTGTCTTCATTTTAAAAATGGCACTAAGACTCGAGTGTAAGAATAGTATAGACACTCCATGGATGGAGATGTAATTTTTAATAAAACAAAAAACAACCTTAAAACACTTATTTAGCCTTAAACTTAAGTAGCATTTCCAATATTTCTGAAAGAAAACAAAAACTGCAGAAAATCTATGACACTATGTCATGTTTGATAAAGGTTAGGAACTGTCCAAACTGTACTGGCTCTTTAAACCTTCAGAAATGGTCCAGGATCCATGTAGAATTGACCTTTATCCAACACTAGCTAAATTCAAACTTCTTATGCCCTTTTATTATTCACCACCTTAACCCTAAGCAACTGTCCCTTTCTTTATCCTTTTTTTATTATTTAAATTGACGTGCAACCCTAGTTTCCTGTCTACAATCCTGATTCTCTTCAACTAACATTTAGATACTTCCTCAAACAAAAGGATCATATGCAAATACCACTTTGGTTCTGAATCCATTCCTAGAAACTCCTATCTCAATGCTGTTCCGTGCAAGCAGCCGAAACGGAACCCGTTCAGAAAGCTAAGCCACCTGGATCAGAAAGAATGCACCTCAGCACGTACTCAAAGTACCAAAAAAGGAAGACAGGAAGAAAAACCAGTCACCTACATTATTCATATATTCTGAAAGCAGGTCCTGAAGAGCCTGGCGAATCGCGTTGCATTCTGCAATGATTCGCTCCCGATGGAAATCCCTTGTGCATGAAGAGTCCGCCAACAGAGCTGCCCCACTGATAATGGCTTCTAGGCGTTTCTCTAGTGATGGGCGTATTTCCTCCTCTGTCACTGTGAGTGGATCCAAGACAATTAAAGTCTAAGGAAAAACACATTTGGATGGTTAGAACTCCATGGCATTCTATTCTTATGACAAAGAAATATTTTGTTTTCACCTTTGTTAGTAAAAAGAATAGCATTTCTATTGCATCATTCGCTCACCCATAATCTTATATAGTGAGGATAGTAATGAGATTATGAGCATCAGTTCTAGTATCAAAAACAGACCTGTATTCAAACCTTGCCTTTCCCATTCACCAATACTGTGAGCTCACACCCAAGAGTCTTACACTCTGAGCCTCACCTTCATCATCTGTAAAACTGGAATATTAATGTTGCCTATCATATGAGGCTATTGTGATAATGTTATGAATGTGCAATGTAGTGCTTGGCACATGCTAACTAGTAACCTTTATATAGGACTTCTCTGTTTACACAATAGTTTCACATATATCATCAAATCCTGACAACAACAATACAAGGAGGTGGGCAGTAAAGATACTGTTCACCCCATTTTTCATTTGATGATGACTGAGGCTGAGGGACTCTTACCCAAGATGACTTACCAAGGTCACAGAGCAAATAAACAAAATTCCGACAAGTATCCAAGTTTTATGATACCTAATTCAATATTATTTTCATAATGGTTTGTTGAAAATCAACTCCAATTATCTTTAACACTAACATACAGAAAATTCTGAGTCTTAATTATACATTTAAAAAATCAATCCATCTTCCTGTTGGTCTCTTATAACTTCCAGCTATTTCCAGCTATAGGAACCTAGTATTTTTAAGGTTTCCATTAGATATAGGTCTTCAAGACAATAGAAATCAAGATAATCTACAGTCTCTGAAGAAAAGTGAAGGGTACACTGCTCTTGGAGTCCTTTGTTAAAATACATCAACAGAGGAAAGACTTTTCACAGTTACAGAACTACTTAAGACATTGGGATTGAACTACTGGGCTTGAAGGCTAAGGACCATAGTCTCAGGGGACATCTAGGTCAATTGGCAAAGCAAGTTAATAAAGATAACGTTCTACATCCTAGTCTGGTGAGTAGCATCTGGGGTCTTAAAAGCTTGCAAGCAGCCATCTAAGAAGCAACTATTGGTCTCTTCCTGGCTGGACCAAAGGAGAATGAAGAAAAACAAAGAATCAAGGAAGCAATTGGTCCAAAAGACGAATGGCCCACATAAACAACAGCCTCCTCTAACCTGAGACCAGAAGAGCTAGATGGTGCCCAGCTATCACTGCTGACCACTCTGACTGGGACACAATAGAAGGTCCTGGTTAGAATGGATAGAAAATGTAGAGCTAAATTCAAAAACAAAAACAGACATACTAGTCTGATACAAAATGGAGGAACCCCTAAGACTATTGTCCTAAGACAACCTTCTAACTTTAAACTGAAGACATTCCCAGAGGCCACCTTTCAGCCAAATAACAGAAGGGTCTATAAAATAAACAATAACACCCATGAGGAATGTATTCCTTAGAACAATCAACTATATGAAAGCAAAAGGGAAGCATTTGCCCAAAACCAAAGATGAGAAGGCAAGGAGGGACAGGAAAACCCAGACAAATGGAAATGGGCAACCCAGGGAGGAAATGAGGAGAGTACTGGCATATTGCGGGGACTGCAACCAATTCATGGAACAATTTGTTTATAAATTACTGACTGGAAAACAAATTTGCTATGTAAACTTTCATCTAAAGTACAATAAAACTTAAAAAAAAAAAAAAGGGAGAGAAAGAGAAAGAAAGACTTTTCAAGGCTTAGGGAGAACATGGTAATTGGAGAAGAAAGTCGAAAGCTCTCTGAGAACACTTAGCATAATATAAACTTATAATGTCATCAGAGTGTGTGTGTGTGTGTGTATGCATATACAAATGTGTGCATGTACACAATTAAATTACAAGATCTTTAGAGAGGGTAACCTTAAATATAAGATTTTATATTTATTTATTACACTGATCATCACAAGACATTATGATAAATATTTGCAAGTCGAAACTAGTCAGGATAAGATTTTAAAATTGATTTGATATAAAATTGACTGTCTTAAAAGTATAGAGTATAATTCTTTCTTCCCTAACTTTATTTTCCTTTAATGTTTTTACTCCTCTTCTGAGTCTCTTCGTTTTTCTCTTTTAGGTGGACAAAAAAATGAAAAAAAAAGAGAGAGAGAAATAATTTACAAAAAAGGAACATTTAACATTTTTTTCTTTATCTGATGCATATTCTTTTTGAGGAAACAATCCCAACCATGGCCTTGGCCATCTGCCAAGGATAACAAGACACTACTCATTTACATCTCAATTTACCTCCTTATTTCATTTGCCATTTGTACCACACCTTCCTTTGTCTTGCTAACTTAGTACAAACTTTCCACTCCAGTGTTTCATAATAAAAATCAAACCAATTGAAACCTTTTTGCAAATGGCACTTCAATGTGATATCATCATTAAGAAGATACTCTGAGAGGCAACAGAATTATTCTTTGATTGCTCAAATGCAATTAAAGATGCAATAGGCACAGTTAACAGGTCTCCAGCATTGGGACGGTGGGAAACACTGATCAGTTTCAAATCTGTTGATCTATAAAGACTGCAGGAAGAAACTATTAATTTTAGGTGTTCTGGCTGTGATTTTCGCCAGCAAACAGCCTCTATACTAAGGTTAAGTTCACACAAGTTCCTGTTATTCAAGGCCATTCTTTAAACTTTTCTACTCTCCGGATTTTTACCTGCTTGACCTTTAATACTTTCCAGGTTTTTCAAGCTCATCTGAACATGAACCATTGCTTGCTGTTTCATCTAATATCCACACACAGGCCCCTTAGATATGCCTATAATTACTGCCCTCTTAAAAAAAAAAAAAATTTTATCCACATTCTATAAAGGTTTCTACTAACCTTGTCTTCAAATCAATAAAAAGGTAATTTAAAAAAAATAATAACTTGAATTTTCTTTTTCAAATGGAAACAAATGGAATGGAATACCACTGGATTTGTTTGAGACCCACTAAAATAATTGCCATTTTGGACCTGATCTAGCTATAAATAAAAAAAAATGATTTCAGTGTGTTTTTGTGGCATTAATTTCATGAAAGACAAATGGAACAGTACAACTTTGGGATCCTGTACTACTCAACACAGAAAATATTTTCCATTTATCAAGGTCCTTCCCAATATACACTTACCTCCCTAACACTTTGGATGCTGACACTACTCTGCCCTTTAAGCAGGGTCCTCACCTATCCATATCAGGGGTCTCAGGACTGGTGGCTCCACCCACGCCACCCAGCTACCTACAACATGGGTCCAAGAATAAGTGCTGCCTTCCAGTCCTTACAGCCAACAGCACTGGATGTCCATCCCATTACAAAACTCACCCACTTACGCACTTCAGAGAACAGGGACCGGCTTTCCTCCCAGACACTCCGGGGTAGCCATCAGTCCCCTGCCTTGCACAGCGCGTGACCTCCTACTGCAGCCAGATGCCTGTGCCTACTCCAATCACCCCTGCCCATCTAGGACTGCAGGTAAGAGCCTGCACCACACAATTGGTGACCAACTACCTGGACACCTGAGCTGAATCCATGCAACAAAAGTAAAAGCACTCCTGGGCTCACACACCTAATAACAAGTCTAACCACCTGGTGACAGGACACTAGAGCTTCAAGGATGCCAATAATCAAACTATCTCACAGGAGCAGCCTATTTGGGCATATCAAAACAAAACAAAACAAGAAGCTAGGATAGAGTAAGCAAACATAAAACAAATAAATATAATAATTTATTGATGGCTCAGAGGCAACAGTTAATATCAAATTACATAAAGAGGCAGACCATGATGGCTTCAGCAAGCAACCAAAATAAAGAAATCTTTCACATGAAGACAACTGTCTGGAATTACTGGAGGTAGAATACTAAAGATTAATATGCAGAATTCTTCAAGAGACCAGGAAGGATACCAGGCAAAAATGCAGAACGAGCCAAGGAACACAAAGACAAAGCAAAAGAGGAACTTAAGAAGATTATAGAAAAGTACAATGATGAATTTAACAGGCTGCAAGAAACCATAGAGAGACAGCAAACTGAAATCCAGAAGATTAACAATAAAATTTCAGTATTAGACAACTCGATAGAAAGTTGTAGGAGCAGAATTGAGGGAATGGAAAGCAGAATTAGTGAGACTGAAGATAAAGCACTTGACACCAAGCTATTTGAGGAAAAATCTGATAAAAGAATTTTTAAAAAATGAAGAAATCCTACGAATTATGTGGGACTCTATCAAGAGGAATGACCTACGAGTGACTGGAGTAGCAGAATGGGGGGGGGGGTAACAGAAAATACAGAAAGAACTGTTGAAGATTTGTTGGCAGAAAATTTCCCTGATATAGTGAAAGATGAGAAGATATCTATCCAAGATGCTCATCGAACCCCACGAGGCATATCACAAAAGAAAGTCACCAAGACATATTATAACAAAACTTGCCAAAACCAAAGATAAAGAGAGAATTTTAAGAGCAGCTAGGGATAAATGAAATGTCATCTATAAAGGAGAGTCAATAAGAATAAGCTTGGAATACTCAACAGAAACCAAGCACACAAGAAGGCAATGAGATGACATATATAAAGACTTGAAGTTCAAAAACTGCCAGCCAAGAATTATATACCCAGGAAAACTGTCTCTCAAATATGAAGGTGAAATTAGGACATTTCCAGATAAACAGAAGTTTAGGGAATTTGCAAAAACCAAACCAAAATTACAAGAAATACTAAACAGAGTCCTCCAGTTAGAAAATCAATAACATCAGATAAGAACCCAACACTACAACACAGGACAGAGCAACCAGATATAAAGCCAGATAGGGAAGTCACAAAAAATAAATCAAAGCTACAACACCGGAAATAGGGAAACAGAGATGTCAATCTGTAAAAGATGACAACATTAAAACAAAAAAGAAGGACTACATAATGTAATCATACATTTTTCACATGGAGAGGAAGTCAAGGTGATATCAAGAAATATAGAGGCAAATATTAAGGTAACCTCAAAGGAACCTAACAATCTTGCACATCAAAATAAAAAAGAAGAAAAAGACTCAGCAAATACAAAATTAATAACAATGAAAAAGATGAAAGTAAAAACTCAGCACAGAAAATTACAGGGAACAAAGAAACTGTCAACACCACACAAAAAAAGACATCAAAATGACAGCACTAAACTCATGCATATCAATAATTACACTGACTATAAATGGATTAAATGCATCAATAAAGAGATACAGAGTGGGAGAATGGAAAAAAAAAAAAAGAATCCATCTATACACTGCCTACAAGAGACACATCAAATGAAAACTCAAAGGATGGAAAAAAAAAAAATTAAGCAAACAACAAACAAAAAAGAGCAAGAGTGGCAGTATTAATCTCTGACAAAATAGACTTTAAAGCAAAATCTATCACAAAGGATAAGGAAGGATATTCTATAATGATTAAAGGGTCACTACACCAGGAGGATACAACCATAATAAATATTTATGCACCCAATGACAGGGCTCAAAAATACACAGAACTCTAACAGCACTGAAAATAGAGACAGAGAGTTCCACAATAATAGTAGGAGACTTCAAAAAAACTTTCAGTGAAGGACAGAACATCCAGAAAGAAGCTCGATAAAGACACAGAAGATCTAAATGCCACAATCAACCAACTTGATCTCATAGATATATATAGAACACTCCACCCAACGGCAGCCCAGTGTACTTCCTTTTCCAATGCACATGCAATATTGAAGAAGTTGTGGAGAGACTGGAACACTTATACAATGCTGGTGCGAGTGTAAAATGGTACAGCCACTTTGGAAAACAATTTGGTGCTTCCCTAAAATGCTAGAACTAGAAGTACCATACCAAAAACCAAAAAACCAAATCCAGTGCCGTCAAGTCGATTCTGACTCATAGTGACCCTATAGGACAGAGTAGAACTGCCCCTAGAGTTTCCAAAGAGCCCTGGTGGATTCGAACTGCTGACCCCTTGGTTAGCAGGTGTGGCACTTAACCACTACGCCACCAGGGTTTCCGAGAAATACCATAAAATCCATAGGATCCAGCAATTCCACTCCTTGGAATATATCCTAGAGAAAGAAGAGTAGTCACTTGAATAGATATATGCACACCCATGTTCACTGCAGCACTCCACAGTAGCAAAAAGATGGCAACAACCTAAATGCCCATCAATGGATGAATGGATAAATAAATTATCGTATATTCACACAATGGAATACTATGCATTGATGAAGAACAACGATGAATTTGCAAAACATTTCATAACATGGATGAATCTGGAAAGCATTATGCTGAATGAAATTAGTCAGTCGCAAAAAGACAACTACTGAATGAGACCACTGTTATAAGAACTCAAGAAAAGGTTTAAACACAGAAGAAAACATCCTTTGATGGTTACGAAGGTAGGGAAGGAGGGAGGGGGTATTCACTAACTAGATAGTAAGTAACAATTATCTTACGTGAAGGGAAGGACAGCATACAATACAGGGGAAGTCAGCACAGCTGGACTAAACCAAAAGCTAAGAAGTTTCCTGAATACAACCAAACACTTTGAGTGACAGAGGAGCAGGGCTAAGAGTCTGGGGACCATGGTCCCAGGGGACATCTAGGTCAATTGGCATAACAAAGCTTACTAAGAAAATGTTCTGCATCCCATTTTAATGAGTGACATCTGGGGTCTTAAAAGCTAGTGAGAAGCCACCTAAGATACACCAATTGTTCCCAATCCACCTGGAGCAAAGGAGAATGAAGAACACCAAAGACACAAGGAAAATATTAGCTCAAGAGACAGAAATGGCCACATAAACCAGAGACTCCATTAGCCTGAGACCAGAAGAACTAGGTGGTGCCCAACTACCACCAATGACAGCCCTGACAGGGAACACAACAGAAGAGTCCCTGATGGAGCAGGAGAAAAGTGAGATGCAGAAGTAAAAAGCCCAGGCGTAATGGTCTGACTGAGACTGGAGGGAGCCCGGAAGGCATGGCCTCTGGACTCTGTTAGCCCAGAACTGAAACCATTCTGGAAGCCAACTCTTCAGACAAAGATTAGACTGGGCTATATAAGACATAAAATGGTGCTCATGAAGAGAATGTTTCTTAGCTTAAGTAGATTAAAAAAAAAAGGGGGGGGGCAGCTCCTGTCTGGTGGAGAGATGAGAAGACAAGAAGGGACAGGAGCTGGTTAAATGGACATGGGAAATCCAAGGTGGAAAGGAGGGTTGTATTGTCTACATTATAGGGAGAGCAACTAGGGTCACATAACAATGCATGTATAAATTTTTGTATGAGAAACTAACTGGAGCTGTAAACTTTTACTTAAAGCACAATAAATAAATACTTAGCAATTAAAAAAAAATGCGTTGTAGAACCATTGGTGAGCTCATAAAAAAAAAGCTGTGTTAAATATGAAAGATGTTTGCTACCCACAGACTGAGAGTGTGATGACCAACCCAAATTATGATGCTGAGGATGACTTAAAGTACATTAAATCTCTTAATGGAGTGCTTGTAGTATAAATAAGCATTTTTCTTTTTAGTTGCAGCCTACAGCTTCTAGGAAAGAACTTACAATGTAAGGGTTACTTTCGTTCAGTATGAGCTACGGTGAAAGAAACCTGTGACCCCGAAAAACACAGAAATAACTCCTTCAGTTTTTAGAGCCCTGAGCCCAAGGCTCTCTACGTATTTGAAAGTAAATAATGTGAGGTAAATATGTAATAACTTGTAAAGACTGCCAGAATATATTGTAGAGTGAAAAATAAAAGTTTCAGAATGATATGTACAGTGATATTAAAAAAAAAAAAGCATACAACACTTTAGATTTTCTCTTAGTGTATACATATGCATGTGTATATATATGTAAGAACCTAAAGAAAGATCTAAAAAAATCGTACTACTAATATCATAGCAATTGTTATTTCTGGGGAGGAAAAGAAACTAGATTGGGGTGGTAGTCAAAGTTCTGATGTTTTAAGAATAGTGTAATAATGCATCACTTATGAAAGTCAAACTAATTTAAAATTTTTAGAAAATGTTTAAATATAAAATGAAAAACTGCAAATCAATTATTTAAGTATTTTTTTTTAGATTCTAGGTATCATTTATTTTAGAATCGTAATAGAAAAAAATAATACTTCTATTTGCCAGGATTAAATGTGATGAAAAACTTTTTTATATTAGTTTGGAGGATTTTAATACTGCTAAATTTGGTTTCATTCTTAAAAATCTGTTTCCTTAATATATGCCTTTTTAAAAATAAAAACTTATGACCTCAAAGTATCAGGACTTTTTTTTTTTTTAATTGTTGTAAAAAATATAGAGAACACACATTTGCCAATTCAAGGACTCTTTTTAGTGTTGCTTTGGAGTTAGAAAACCTGATTTTGAATTTTGGCCCTCCACTCAGACTGGGAAAATTATTTAAACTGCCTAAGCCTTTCTTTCATCACCTGTATACTGATAATAATACCTATACCTACCATATCGAATTTTGAATACCGTACTTCTATAGTATATTTTAATATCCGGTAGGGTAGGCTCCGACTCAGTAGTTTCCTTGCTGACACTACGTCTATCTTTGGATGCCCTACCATCAATATCTGATGAGCAGAGCCCTAGAGCACTATGAAGGAAGGTGTATATCCTACAACAGAACATCCCAATATACCATACAGATGAGTATCAGATATTCATTCATTCAGCAAATATTTATTAATCATTGAATATATTTCAGACTCAGAGAAAGGCTTTGGTCATGCTTTACCAGGACACATGGACAGTTATTAAAAATCTTAAACAAGTCAAAGCATAGAAGCTGTATGACTGGCAAAAGCTTTCTGTGCTTTAATAAACATGGTAAAATAAACCCTATTCATCATTCACATACTCTATGTTCTACGATGGGATTCATCCAATTTACATTCAAAACACTCAAAATCTTATACCTATTCTCCAAAGTGAAATTGCCTATCAAAAGAGACATAGCTATGATTATAATCAAGTGCCAACATTCTTCACAAAAACACATGTTATGCTGCAAGTTGGGAGCAGCAAAAGTAATAACTACACAGCATAAATATGCTTCTCAAGCAACTACATTATCAGTCTCCAGAGTGAGTGACAAAAAAATGGAACAAAATTTCTCCCTGTGATTACTAACAGAAAATGCTACTGAAGGAACCCTCAGGCTCTCCCTTTGTCTAGTATATCCCTTCTTTTAATGCTTTTGTGCTTGAATAATCTGAAGAATGAAAGCTTTAGATACAAGAAATGTAAAAAAAAAAAAAAAAGGCAAAATGTGAGCAATAAACTATAAATTAACAAGATGATCGATACAAATTATATATTCCACTTTGGTAAATTAGTACAATTTATACAAAGTTAATTCTGTGTTTTGCCATAGTAAGTCAAAGTGTGTATGACTCACATTTCGTTGTAGATTAACATGACAGAAAAACAGAAAATATTTTAGGAAGGTACTAAATATGGTTATACAATCAATCGTGTATATACAGACTCCCTTCAAAAAATATTTCTCTATGTGTTGACTGTAGACCATTTCAATAGCCCCAAGAGCACTATAATGATGGTTACACCAAAACACCAACAAAAATTTCATGCACATAATAAATTTCACTGGGTAGTAATTTCTTAACCTAAGTGTATTTCTGTCAGAGTTCAACAATCTGGTCTATGCACAAAACCACATCACAAATTCTTTGCTTCAGTTTTTATCTGGTTATTGTTGTTGTTAGTTGCTGTCAAGTGGGTTCTGACTCAGAGCAACCCTATGTGCAACAAAACTGTCCGGTCCTGAATGCAAAAGTTGGGAACAAAGAAGAACAATTCGCACCTGGAAAATATGGCCTAGGGGATAGAAAAGGCACTGGAGATCACAAGATAGAATTTTGTAAGACCAACGACTTCTTCACTGCAAATACCCTTCTTCAACAACATGAATGGTGACTATACACGTGGACCTTGCCAAATGGAATACACAGGAATCAAATTAACTACATCAGTGAAAAGAGATCATGGAAAAGCTCAGTATCATTAGTCAGAACAAGGCCAGGGGCCAACTGTGGAACAGACCATCAATTCCTCATATGGAAGTTCCATATCAGGTCATATCAATAATAAAATAAATTTTCAAGAATTCCCACATTTCCAAAATCTGTTTAAAAGGATAGTAACATAAGCACTTCTGAGAAGCCATTGAAATTGTTGTGACATTGAATGTACAACTGCATGACTCTTAGTATACTTGTCAGGATATTGCTGACTGAGCCAATATATTTTCTTGAAGGATGTAAATGTGTGACTGATTATCTATTTGGAAATACATATGTACATAGTTGGTTTACTCTCTACACATGTTACGTTATTAAAATGTTTTTAAAAATCTCAAAAACATAAGCAATGAGGATGAACTAATTCTGTCTACAATGAACTTAGAGAAAATACAGATAAATTTCATACACAACGATAATGTCTCAAAATATACCCTATACCCAGATAATTTAAGTAGTGTTTAACTCTTCTTCATTGCCTCAGTAATGTCATGTGTGTCCTACCTTTATGCCCATGAGTTTTACCGATCCCAGGTCTCATCAAATATAAATTTGCAAAATTTAAACAAACATTTGAATAGTTACTTCCATTTCTGAGGTTTATGCCAGTCATTATGCCTGTGAAGTTCTCCCAGAAACCAACTCATCGACAAAGAAGGAGAGAAAAGGCACACGGGGGCAAATGGAAAAAATAAGTAATCCCATTTGAGCTCTATTTCTGTTTGATTCTACCTTCTACTTCTGTCTATAATTATGTCCTTTGGGAGAAATGGCAGGTTAAGTACAAGCCCTGGACTCACGGGTGAATTGTGCATACTAGAGCACAGAAAAAGTATAGCCAATAAGGCACAGTCATACCTGACAACTGTAAAGCTCTCAAAGTCATGCCTGCCCTAGAATCCCTCGAACAAATGACAAGTGAGAACACAACTGCGATGTGGTGACAATTTCAGAATAATAGCATCCTTCAGATGCTCTTGATGTAGTCCCTAACTCCCTCTTCATGTTCTGTAGAGAACTCCTATGAAAAGAGTAAGGAAATGACATTCTGAATATTTTGAAGTTACAACCAACTAAAGAAGCTCCTGGCATGAAAAAAATTAAGAATCTCTTTTTTTTTTTTTTTTTTTACTGGAGTCAAATATATAGTTAAATATAAACTAACTTAAATGTTTCTAAATAAATAAATATCTTGTTAACTGGGTCTAAAGAAAACAAAATCTGTTCTAATCATGGTTGAAAACTATATATTTAGAATGTATTAGCCTGTAAGTACCACAAAATCATCACTTTGGATTCTGCATAACGACTACACTCTTCATAAAAAATTGAGATGAAATGGTACTGACTTCAAAGTATACTGCATGGCACTGTCCAAACGAATGTTCTGTGAAGATGAAAATTTCCTAGTATCTACACTGAACAATGCAGTAGACATGAGCTACATGTAGGTATTGATCACGTAAAATGAGGCTGGTATGAGAAGCTGAATTTTAATTTATTTCACTGTGATTAATTTTAAATTCCACCACTCATCTGTCAGTTTGTCATACAGTGGTGACTTGCATGTTGCTAGGATGCTGGAAGCTATGCCATCAGTATTTCAAATACCAGCAGGGTCACTCCTGGTGGAGAGGTTTCAGTGGAGTTTCCAGACTCAGAACGGCAAGGAAGAAAGACCTAGCAGTCTACTTCTGAAAAAAAATATCCACTGAAAACCTTATAAATAGCAGCAGAATGCTGTCTGATAAAGTGCCAGAAGATGAGCCCCTCAGGTTGGAAGGCACTCAAAATACGACTGTGGAAGAGCTCTCTCCTCAAAGTAGAGTCGACTGAAATGACTTGGATGGAGTCAAGCTTTCAGGACGTTCATTTGCTGATGTGGAATGACTCAAAATGAGAAGAAATAGCTGAAAACATGCATTAATAAGGGGAATCTGAAATGTAGGAAGTGTAAAAGTAGGAAAACTAGAAGTCATCAAAATTGAAATGGAATGCATAAACATCAATATCCTAGGCTTTCGCGAGGTAAAATGAACTGCTATTGGCCATTTTGAATCAATTATATGATCTACTATGCCAGGAATGACAAATAGAAAAGGAATGGCATCGCATTTATCATCAAAAAGAACATTTCAAGATCTATCCTGAAGTACAACCCTGTCAGCAATAGGATAATATCCATACACCTACAAGAATGGCCAGTTAATATGACTATTATTCAAATTTATGTACCAACCACTAAAGCCAAAGATGAGGAAATTGAACATTTTTACCAAACTCTGCAGTCTGAAATTGATCAAACATGAATCAGGATGCACTGATAATTACTGGTGATAGAAATGCAAAAGTTGAAAACAAAGAAGAAGAATAAGTAGTTAGAAAATATGCCCTTGGTAGTGGAAATGACCCTGGAGATCTCATGACAGAATTCTGTAAGACCAATGACATATTCATTACAAATAACTTTCTTTAAATAAAAAAACGGCGACTATACACATGGACTTCACCTGATGGAATACATAGGAATCAATTCAACTACACCTGTGGAAAGAGATGATGAAAAAGCTCAATATCATCAGTCAGAACAACGCCAGGGGCCAACTGCATAACAGACCATCAATTGCTCATGTGCAAGTTCAAGCTCAAGTTGAAGAAAATCAGAAAAAGCCCACAAGAGCCAAAATACAACCTTGAGTATATCCAATGTGAATTTAGAAACGGTCTCAAGAACAGACTCGATGCACTTAACAATGACCAAAGACAAGACGAGTTGTGGGATGACATCAAGAACAACATACATAAAGAAAGCAAGAGGTCATTAAAAAGACAGGAAAGAAAGAAAAGGCCAAAATGGAGTCAGAAAAGACTTTGAAAGTTGCTCTTGAATGTAAAGTAGCTAAAGCAAAAGGGAGAAATGATGAAGTAGAAGAGCTGAACAGACGATTTCAAAGGGAGCCTGAGAAAACAAAGTACACCATTACAATGAAAAGTGCAAATACCTGGAGATAGAAAGCTAAAAGGGAAGAAGACACTCAGCACTTCTCAAGCTGAAAGAACTGAAGAAAAAATTCAAACCTCGAGTTGAAGGATTCTATGGGGAAAATATTAGACGAGGTAGGAAGCATCAAAAGAAGATGAAAGGAACACACAGAATCATTGTACCAAAAGAACTGGTCGATGTTCAACCATTTCAGGAGACAGCATATGATCAAGAACCGATGGTGCTGAACGAAGAGGTGCAAGCTGCACTGGAGTCATTGGCAAAAAACAGGGCTCTGGGACTTGACAGAATATCAATTTAGATGTTTCAACAAATGAATGCAGGACTGGAGGCACTTACTCATCTATGCCAAGAAATTTGGAAAACAGCTACCTGGCCAGCCAACTGGAAGAGATCCATATTTGTGCCCACTCCAAAGAAAGGTGATCCAACAGAATGTGGAAGTTATTGAACAACGTCATTTGTATCACATGCAAGTAAATTTTGCTGAGGATATTTCCAAAACGGTTGCAGTAGTACATTGACAGGGAACTGCCAGAAATTTAAGCCAGATTCAGAAGAGGACCTGGAACAAGAGATATCATTGCTGATGTCAGATGGATCTTGGCTGAAAGCAGAGAATACCAGAAAGATGTTTACCTGTGTTTTATTGACTACGCAAAGGCATTCGACTGTGTGGATCATAACAAATTATGGATAACACCTCGAAGAATCGTAATTCCAGAACACTTAATTGTGCTCATGAAGAACCCATACTTAGAACAAGAGACAGTTGTTCGGGCAGAACAAGGAGTGGTTTAAAATCAGGAAAGGTGTGTGTCATGGTTGTATCGTTTGGCTACACTTATTCAATCTGTATACTGAGCAAATAATCCCAGAAGTTGGACTATATGAAGAACGTGGCATCAAGTTTGTAGGAAGTCTCATTAACAACCTGTGACATGCAGATGAAACAATCTTGCTTGCTGAAAGCAAAGAGAACGTGATGCACTTACTGAAGATCAAAGAATATAGCCTTCAATACGGATTGCCCCTCAATATAAAGAAAATAAAAATCCTTACAACTGGACTAGTAAGCAATATCATGATAAAAAAAAATGATACAAGGAGAAAATAATAAGTTCTCAAGTATTTCATTTTACTTGGATCCATAATCAATGCCCATGAAAGCAGCAGTCAAGAAATCAAATGACATTGGTTAAATCTGCTGCAAAAGACCTCTTTAAAGTGTTGAAAAACAAAGATGTCACTTTCAGGACTTAGCTGTGCCTGACCCAAGCCATGGTATTTTCACTTACTTCATATGCATGTGACAGCTGAACAATGAATAAGGAAGACCAAAGAAGAATTGCTGCCCTTGAATTATGGTGTTGGTGAAGAATACTGAATATACCATGGACTGCCAGAAGAATGAACAAGTCTATCTTGAAAGAAGTACAGCCAGAGTGCTCCTTGGAAACTAGTGAGACTTTGTCTCATGTACTTTGAACATGTTATCAGGAGGGACCAGTCCCCAGAGAAGGACATCATGCTTGGTAAGGTAGAGAGTAAGTGAAAAAGAGGAAGATCCTCAGCAAGATGGATTGACACAGTGGCTGCAGCAATGGTCTTATATATAGCAATGATTGTGAGGATGGCGCAGGACTGGCAGTTGTTCATTCTTTGTACACAGTGTCGCTCTAAGTCAGAACCCACTTGATGGCACCTAACAATAGCAAGAATTTTAAATTCAAATAGCCACTTCAACTAGTGACTACCATGTTGGACAATACAGCATTAGAAGTTGGTTTTCATTTTATTTCTCCGTGATGTAAGATTTTGCTGTGATATTACTTGGGTTTTGCTAGACAAACAGTAGTGATGACTTCCACATTTCAGTATAATATCAGCCTCACCCACAAGTGAATCTGGCTTTTCTGGTTCCCCTTACTTAGAAAACTTACCCTGCAAATTTAAACTGCCATTGATACCTACATCTCTACTAGGATCAGTTGATTGGTTGTGATTAAAAACACTTTCCCTAAAAGGTAGGTACATCTGGCAAAAAATGCTGGAGGAGGGTAGAATTTAAGCTGCCAGTCATTAAGGTCCTATTTCTTCAGGTCTTCTTCCCTGATGACTTGTTGGGAATAAATTAGTTAACGAAAAAGATAGAGGCTGCTCCAGAGCATATAAATCACAGTGTTGCAGGGAAGGAGGCAAGTGTAGGGTAGCTAGAACACAGAGTTACTGGGCACTGGTTGGGAAAAAGCAAACAGGTACCCTGAGAAAACAGAAGAATTCAGAAAGATGGAAAGGATTCTCAGAGACAACATTCATTTTTGCTTCATTGGTTACATAAAAACAAGTCCAAAAGTTGCTCAGAAAAATATGTTAAATCAGGAGCATTCCTTCATCTATCCTTTGATGCTTATAATCTTTTGGAGATTTTAACAGCAGGCCTTTTTCCCTCAGTGCTTTATCAATCTATTTTACATTTTTCATTCTAGTAAGGAACAAGGGCATGTGAAATAGCAGAGTGGAGAGGAGAAGGGAAGGGGGAGAGTAGAAGGAAGGAGGAGGGGGTGGGGAGGAGGGAGAGGAAGAGAGGAACAGGAGGCAAGAAAGAGTGAGAAAAGAGGGATAAAGATGGAAAAAGTCACAGAGAAGGAACGAGAAAGGAGAGGGAGAGGAATAGAAAATAAGAAAGTAAAAGAGAAGAAGCAGTTTGTTAAAAGCTCCTGTGTCAGGCACACTGGCAGTAATGAACTGATGTGCTGCTGTGTTTAATGATTCAAAAGAACATCTAGGTGATAAGGGGATGATTAGGAAGGCACCAGACAATTCAACAAAAAAAAAAAAAAAAATCCAGCTTTCATCACTACAGAAGACTTAAAAAGGCTACTGATTTTTATATTTTTATAAGATGCAGGTGTCTAACATGCCCCTTCCTGAAACTGACAATATTCTGGGAGCCTTGGCAAGTGGCATACAACATTAAAAATAAAATTAATGTTAAAAGAATGCATCATCTACATAACCAGACAATTTTTCTAGTAGATATTGATCTTAACAGCATGATATGCTATTAAAGGGCCTAAACGATAGTCTTTAAATTTAGCAATACGTAACACCTTGAAAGGCATTCAACTGTGTGGTCCATAACAACTTATGGACAACACTGCGAAGAATGGGAATTCCAGAATACTTAATTGTGCTCATGAGGAACCTGTACATAGGTCAAGGGGTACTCGTTTGAATAGAACAAGGCAATGCTGAGTGGGTTAAGTCAGGAAAGGTGTGTGTCATGGTTGTATCCTTTCACCATATTTATTCAGCCCCAGGAAAAGAGCCTGTGTCTTTAACCACCACAGCCTTTGACTGTACAAAGAGAAAAGACCCCAAGTTTCTGCTCTAAAATCAACAAGGCAGATCTTCCTGGGGGACCACTGGGAGTATGCCTGCACATCCCCCCACCCAGACATTGTCAGCTGCAAGGTTACTGTGAATTGCTACAGAAGTTCCATGCAGTGAAGTCTGCTCTCACAGTCAACACTCTGTCTGCCTCCCTGTGTACCCCACAGCTCAGGCCTCTGAAACCATCAGGATAGACCTCAAGAAGAGTCAGTGCTGGTCTATCTGCTCCCCTTTTTGGTTGATGCTAAGGACGACTGACTGAGGCTGCTGTGTGCTAGGAAGCAGACATGTTTAGTGGAGACTACATCCACAGCCAACATACTACAGGGGGGACCCTGATAGTAACAAGGCAAACCTCCCCAGGAGTCTGTCTAGAGTGTACCAACAACTCCCCGACCCAGACAACGTCCCATGCAGTGGAATCTGCTCCCGTAGTCACTACTATACCTGCCTGCCTGGGCACCCCATAGCTCTGGCATCTGAAACTAAAAGGACAGACCTCTCTGAGAGTCAGTTCAGGTCTGAGTGCCCCTCATTTTGGTCGGTGCTGAAGACTGCTGACTGAGGCGGCTGAGTGCTAGGAAGCAGGCATATTTACTGGAGGCTACACCCACAGCCAACATACTATAGGGAGGGCTCTGATAGCAACAAGGCAGAGCTCACAGGAGGTTCATTTGGAGTGTGACAACCCCTCCCCCACCTGGACACTGTCACCTGCAAGCCCATTGTGAATTGCTACAAAAGGGCCCTGCAATGGAGTCTGCTCCCATACTCAGCACTCTACCTGCCTCCCTGTCTACCCCATAGCTCAGGCCTCTGAAACCAACAGAGCAGACCTCTTTGGGGATAGATCTGGGTCTCTCTGCTCCCCTTTAGAGTCAGTACTGAGGACTGCTGACTGAGGCTGCTGTGTGCTAGGAATCAAGCATCTTGAGTGGAAGCTACATCCACAGCCAGCATACAGCAGGGCAGGTTCTGAATGCAACAAGGCAGACCTCACTGGGGATCTGTTTATACTGTGACTACCCTTCCCCTAACCAGTAATGGTTGGCTGCTGGGCTAATACAACTCCTACAGAAAGTTCCCTACAGTGGAGTCAAGAGGTGGAAACTGCTTCCCCTCTACCACAGGGCCACTGGGGCTCCGAAACCAACAACACAGATCTCTAAGAGATCCTTGTGGGGAGTGCCAGCCCCTCCTCCTCCTGAAACACAGAAAAGTCTGCCTGTGTTCCTCCTAAATAACAGCTCAGATATAACCAGCTCCCACAAAGCAGGTAAGGAAGCCTTGGGCAAAACCAGAGGGCAGCACCCTGCCCCAAAGGGGACTCACTGGGTGTGGATTTTTCTGACAAAAAACATGTTTACAGAAACGGAGTGGGAAGGGGTGTAGTAACCAGAAAGAGGGGATTGGCGCTCTGGTGGACACATTGGTTAGTGCATGATATTGCCCCTGAATGACGGAGCCCCAGTGGATAAATTGACCATGATATGTTCTCTGGTGTGTTTGGGAGAGGCTGAAAGTTGAAAGCCAAAATCTGGATCTCCTGAATCCTAATTAAACCAGGGAGGGAGAAGAAGTTATCACAGAGGGGAGGAAACAGCAAGCAAAGGCTGAAGGCTCTGCCCACCTAAGAGTTTCTTGCAGAAAGTAATACAGGCAGAAACACCAAACACTGGGGAAAACTGAGAAAGTTAATACACTCAAAAATTCCAATGCACCAACAAAGAATCACAATGGTCCATCCAAAGGAACGTAACAAAGGGAGTGAATGTACACTAGGGATGACCAATCTACAAATCAAAGAAGATCAAAGGGTCCCAAGCAGGATAAACCCAAAGAGATTTATACCAAGAGAAATCATAGTTACCACTAACCTGCTGCCATGGAGTCGATTCCGACTCATAGCGACCTTATAGGGCAGAGTAGAACTGCCCCATAGAGTTCCCAAGAAGCGCCTCTAAAAAATTAAAGATAAAGAGAGAATCCTGAAAGCAGTAAGACAGAAGCAAACAGTCACATACAAAGGATCTCCAATAAAATTAAGTGCCAATTTTTCCTCAGAAATATTGGAGGTCAGAAGGAAATGGAATGTCATATTTGAAGTGCTAAAAGAAAAAAAAAACTTTCAACCAAGAATACTATACCTAGCGAAACTATCCTTCAAGAATGAGTGTGAAATTAAAACATTCATAGACAATCAGAAGCTCAGAGACTTCATATTCACTAGTCTGGCCCTACAAAATTATAAATGAGAGTTCTGTAGATAGAAGGGAAAAGAAACTAGAAAGTAATTCAAAGCTATACACAAATAGAAAGATCTCTAATAAAGGAAAATGTATGGACAAGTATACCCAAACTAAAACCAAACCCACTGCCATCAAGTCAAATCCAACACATGGCAACCCTATGGCACAGAGTAGAACTACCCCATAGGGTTTCCAAGTCTGTAAATCTTTTATGGAAGCAGAATGCCACATCTTTCTCCCATGAAGTGGCTGGGGTTCAAACTGCCAAACCTTTGGTTAGCAGCCAAATGCTTTAACCACTGCACCACCAGGACTCCTTGGAAAAATATATGGGCTAGTAACAAAGTGTTCATGCTTGATAATCCTAAAAGTTTTGTCCTTAATATTTTCTAATAAGAAATATATAAAAACTAAGGATAAAATTGTTACAGGGCACATTAAAAAAAAGAAGTAAGCGAGAAATGGTATACACATAAAATTTCTTGTATGTTACTAAAGTTGGTACCAGCTTACCCTAGAATGTTATAAATACAAGCTGTTAAATGTAACATTCATAGTAATCACTAAGAAAATATATTTTTTAAAAAATACACAAAAGGAAAGGAAATGGAAACCAAAAAGTCTCACTACACTAAGCCAACAAAACAAAAAAGCAAAAAGAAATAAAAGACAAAGAAGGGAATATGGCACTAAAAACAGAAGCACTATGTCATCCCTCCACAGGAAAGACCCAAAAAACTAAGTAAAACAGAGACAAATGACAATCCTCGATCCCTAAGTGTTGAATGAAGAGATAAAGAATACTCAGCCAAGCACTGAATGGAATAAGAAACTGACAGAGAACAGAGAGCAAGGAGATAACGAAGCAAAGGTCCTCTATCAGTCAACACAGCATGGATGCACCATCTTGGATTCCTGTTGGAGATTGGCAGACAGGGAGTACGGGAAAGCAGCTTCATGGAGCTCCCAGCAGGATACAGAGCACCCAGTAAGCAGCAATGTACACTTTCCCACGCCCCATCCTTCTTCCCCCTGCTCAGCCTCCTCCACTTTCTAGCTAGCTGCAATCACTCAGCTGGCCAAGACTTGTGGGCTCCATGCAACTTGCATTCATCCTGTCAACATCAAAGAACTGTGGACAGGGAGTATGGGAAAGCAGCTTTATGGAGCTCCCAGCAGAAGACAGAGCACACGGTAATCAGTAATATGTGCTTTCCTACCCCCTACCCTCCTCCCTCTGCTCAGCCTCCGCAGCGTCCCACCAGCCACAGCCTCTTGGCTGGAAGGCACACCAGCTCTTGGCTCTGTGGTACTTGGATTCACCCCACCCATACTGGCCGGCTCCCTCGGTGCCATTTCTTTGTTGCTGGTGTTGCTTTTTTCTTCTCCTTTTGGTTTCTTCCCTGTCTCTCACCTCCTCTCCCTCTTTCCTGTCAAACACCTGGCTCTGTGTGCCATCTTTGCTTCTACTTAAAAAGCTGTGAAGCACCACTCAGCTGGAGAACTGCTTCCCTGGTCCATGCCACCATGCTGGTGGAATCCCCTGGGCCTTTTTTGTTGTTGTTTGGTTTGGGTTTGGGTTTGTTTGTTTTCTTTTTCTTTTCCTGGCTTGAAATCCCCTTGGGATCCCTGGGCTATACTGTGCACCTTGAGAGCTACTTCCCCTGTCTGCGCAATGGCACTGATGGGATCCCTGGGGGCTTTTCTTTTCTTTTTTTTTTTTTTTTGGTCTTTTAATATCTATTTATTTTCCTTTTTCATTTTTGCCTCTTTGTTTTTCTACATTTCTCGGTTTCTTGTTCCTCCACTCCAACAGCAAGCTCTCTTAGCACTCTTTTTTGTTTGTTTGCTTGCTTGTTTTTTGGCTCCTGTTTCTCTCTCCTCTCTCTCTTGTTTTTCATACCCATCTTAGTTCCACACACCACAACCTCGCCACTCCTCCCTGCCTACCTGCAGCGTGCACTGAACATCATACCCTCAAGCAGCACAGGCACGGCCTACCAGAATCTGCTCTGCACTTTCGGCTCAAGTACATGCCCCAAACAACCCATTCCAGCCCTATCAGCCCACGTTCGTGTCACAAACACCCATCCCAGCCCATCCTCTTCAGCTGGACCTGCCCTGCTGCACCATAGCTGAGCAACTGGCCCTGCCTATCGGACAAGAAGGTGAAAAGTATCATGCCCACAGACAAGCAAAAAACAAAGAATGCACAGCCCGCCTGCTCAGACATAACCAAATAAAACAAAAAAGCAGGATGAAACAAATCTACAATCAATAAATAAAGAAAATAACTACTGAAGGTTCCAAAGAAAACAGACAATATCAAAACATATATATATATATAAAAAAAAGAACAGGAATGGTTCCAGTAGGCATCCAAAATAAAAACCCAGATGACTTTCCAGTAGAAGAAAAGGCACTAGAACTACCTGAAAGGGAATTCAAATCTCTAATATTCAGAGCTATCTAAGAGTTAAAGCAAAAAGCAGACAAAAATGAGGAAAAAATAGACAAGTTCATGGAAAAGGCAGGCAAATTCACGGAACATACAGTCAAAAAATGGAAGAATTCAGGAAAATAACACAGGAACAAAATGTCAAAATAAATTCACAACTAGAAATCATACAAAAACAATCATTAGAAAAACAAAAGACAAATAACAAGATTTCAGAAATGGGCAGTGTCATGTAAGGGCTGAGGAATAGGTTTGAAACAATGGAAGACAGGATCAGCAAAATTGAAGGCAAACACTTAGATACAACTTTGACAGAAAATCACGGAAAAAATGAAGAAATCTTGAGAATTATGTGGGATACAATCAAAAGCAAATATTTGCAAGTGATCAGAGTTCCAGAACGGGGGAGGTGGGGGGAGATGGAAAACACAGAGAGGATCACTACAGAATTGCTGACACAAAACTTCCCTAATACAATGAAAGATGATAAGCTAACCATCCAAGAAGCTCAAGGAACCCCATAAAGGATAGACCCCAAAAGAAAATCACCAGGGCATATTATAATCACACTTGCAAAAACCAAAGACAAAGAACCCTGAGAGCAGCTCAAGAGAAATGAAAAGTCACATGCCAAATATCAATGGCATTCTTTAAAGAGATAAAAAAATAAAACTAATTATTAACTTTATATGGAAAGGGAAGAAGGCCCAGATAAGTAAAGCACTGTTGAAGAAGAAGAATAAACTAGAAGGACTCACACTACCTGATCTGAGAACCTACTATACAACTGTCGTAGCCAAAACAGCCTGGTACTTGTAAAATGACAGATATATTGACCAATGGAACAGAATTGAGAACCCAGATATAAATCCATCCACCTACGGCCACCGGATCTCCAACAGGGACGCAAAGTCCATCAAATGAGGGAAAGACAGCCTTTTAAACAAATGATGCTGGCAAAACTGGAAGTCCATCTGCAAAAAAACCAAACAGGAACCATACCTCACACCATACACAAGAACTAATTCAAAACGAATCCAAGACCTAAATATAAAGCCAAAAACTATAAAGTTCATAGAAGAAAAAATAGGATCAACACTAGAAGCCCTAATACACAGCATTAACAAGATACAAACCATAACCAACAATACACTAACTTCAGAAGATAAGCTAGATAGCTGGGCTTTTCTAAAAATTAAACACTATGCTCGTCAAAAGTCTTCACCAAAAGAGCAAAGAGAACCTATAGAGTGAAAAAAAATTTTCTGGCTATTACAAATCAGACAAAGGTCTAATCTCTAAAATCTACAGGAAAATGCAGCACCTCTACAACAAAAAGACAAATGATCCAATTAAAAAATGGGCAAAGGAAATGAACAGACACTTCACCAAAAAAAAGAAAAATTTCGAGCGGCCCACAGACACACAAGGAAATGCTCCCAATCACTAGCCATTAGAGAAATGCAAATCAAAACCACAACAAGATACCATCTCACCCCGGCATTATTGGTATGATCAAAAAAACAGGAAATAACAAATGCTGGAGAGGCTGCGGGGAGATCGGAATGCTTATGCACTGCTGGTGGGAATATAAAATGATGCAACCATTTTAGACAATGATATGGCGCTTCCTCAGAAAGCTAGAAATGGAAATACCATTTGACTGAGCAATCCCATTTTTAGAAATATATCCTACAGAAATAAAAGTCATCACTGGAATAGACATACGTACACCCATGTTCACTGCAGCACTGTTTACAATAACGAAAAGATGGAAACAACCTAGGTGCCCATCAACAGATGAATGGACGAACTATGGTATATACACACCACACAATGGAGTATTATGCAACGATAAACAACAATGATGAAACTGTGAGGCATTTTATAACGCGGATGAATCTGGAGGGCTTTATGCTGAGTGAAATAAGTCAATCACAAAAGGACAAATATTGTATAAGACCACTACTGTAAAAACTCTTAAGAAGGTTTACACACAAAAAGAAACAATCTTTGATGGTTATGAGGCAGGGAAGAGGTAGGGATGGAAAAACACTAAATGGACAATATATAACTGGTAACTTTGGTGAAGGGAAAGACAGTACACAATATTTGGAAAACCAGCACAACTTGTACAAGGCAAGGTCATGGAAGCTCCATAGACACAACCAAACTCACTGAGGGACTGAATTGCTGGGCTGAGGGCTGTGGGGACCATGGCCTCAAGGAACACCTTGGCATAATATAGTTTATAAAGAAAATGTTCTACATTCTACTTTGGTTAAGCAGCATCTGGGGTCTTAAAAGCCTGTGAGCAGCCATCTAAGATACCCCACTGGTCTCACCCCTTTGGGAGCAAGGGAGAATGAAGAAAACTAAAGATACAAGGGAAAGATTAGTCCAAAGGACTAATGGACCACAACCACCATGGCTTCCACCATACTGAGTCCAGTACAACTAGATGGTGAGCAGCCACCATCACTGACTGCTGTGGCAGGGATCACAATACAGGGTCCCGGACAGAGTGGGAGAAAAATGTAAAAGAAAATTCTAACTCACAAAAAAGGGCCTGACAGAGGCTGGTGAAACTCTAAGAGTATGGCCCTAGGACATCTTTTACCTCAGTAATAAACTCACTTCCAAGTTCACCCAAAGATTAGACAGGCCCATAAAACAAAACGAGACTAAAGGGGCACACAAGCCCAGGGGCAAGGACTAGAAGGCAGGAGGAGACAGGAAAGTTGGTAATATGGAACCTATCATCGAGAAGGGAGAATGTTGACATGCTGTGGGGTTGTTAACCAGTGTCATAAAACAATATGTGTACTAACTGTTTAATGAGAAACTAGTTCTGTAAACCTTCATCCGATGTGCAACTAAAAAAAAAGACAAAGAAGGCTTAAGACACACAAAAAACAAATAAAATGGCAGAAGTCATTTCTTATCAGTAATTACAGTGAATGTAAATGGACGAAATGCTCCAATCAAAAGGCAGAGAGTGGAAAAATGGATAAAAAAAAGTAAGATCCAACTATATGCTGTTTACAAGAGATACATGTCAAATCCAAAGCACAAATATGTTGAAAGTGATAAAGGATGGAAACAATATTCCATGAAAATACTAACCAAAAGAAAGCTGGGGTGGCAACCTTAATATCAGGCCAAGTAGACTTCAAGACAAAATCTATTAGAAGAGACAAAGATGGACATCAAGTAGTGATAAAAGGGTCAATTAATCAAGAAAATTTAATGATCATAAATATATATGCACCCAACACTGGGGCACCTAAATATATAAAGCAAACACTGATAGAAACTGAAGGAAAAAATAGATAATTCTATAATAATAGTTGGTGACTTCAATACACCACTTTCAATACTGGACAGAACATTTAGAAAATAAGATCAACAAGGAAACAGAGAGCCTAAATGTAAATACGATATAAACCAACTAGAATTAACTAACATATATAGGACACTCCACCCAACAATAGAGCACAGTATACATTCTACTCCAGTGTACATGGATTATTCTTCAGGACAGACCACATATTAGGTAACAAAGCAAGTCTTGATAAATTTAAAAAGACTGAAATCATACAAAGTATTTACTCTGACAACAACGGAGTGAAACTAGAAATCATTAACAGAAAAAAACCTGGAAAAAACACAAACATATGGACATTAAACTACACACTAGTGAACTAAGCCTAAAACTACCAGAAGAAACGAAATAACAAAGATCAGAGCAGAAATAAATAAAACAGACTCACAACAAAGCGGATCAGTAAAACCAGACATTGGTTCTTTGAGAAGATCAATAAAATTGACAAACCTTTAGCTAGACTGACAAAGAAAGGATGCACATAACCAAAATAAGAAATGAAAAAGGGGACGCTACAACCAACCTGATAGAAATAAGGGGAATGACAGATTATTGTGAAAAAATGTGTAGCAACAAACTAGATAATCTAAATGAATTGACAGATTCTTAGAAGCACATCACCTACCCAAACTGACTCAAGAGGAAGTGGAAAGTCTCAACAGAACCACAACAAGCAAAGAGATTGAATCAGTGATGAAAACTTCCCAACAAAAAGAAAAAAGTCCAGGACCAGATGGCTGCACTAGGAAATTCTACCAAATATTTACAGAAGAATTGACACCAATACTGTTTAAACTCTTCAAAAGATAGAAAAAATAAGGGATATTCCCTAATTCATTCTATAAAGCAAACAAAACCCTGGCACAAAAACCAGACAAAAACACAACAAGGAAAACAAAACAGGCCAATATCTCTCATGAATATAGATGCAAAACTCCTCAACAAAATACAAGTGAAAAAGAATCAAACAGCATATTCAAAGTATCATATACCATGATCAAGTGGATTTATTCCAGGAATGCAGGGATGGTTCAACATTAGAAAATTAATCAATATAATACACCACATCAATAGAACAAAGGAAAAGAACTACATAATCATCTCTATCAATGCAGAAAAACCATTTGATGAAATTCAACACCTCTTCTTAATGAAAACCCTAAAGAAGATATGAAATAGAAGGGAAATCCCTCAAGATGATTTTTAGGGTATTATGAAAAGCCAACACTCAACGTTATACTCAATGGAGAAAGACTGAGAGCATTCCTCTTGAAACTGGAAAAAAACTGGTGCCCAATATCACCACTTCTATTCAATACTGTATTAGAAATCCTAGCTAGAGCAATAACACAAGAAAAACAAATAAAAGGTATCCGGATTGGAAAAGAAGTAAAATTATCTCTATTTGTGGATGATGTGATCCTATATATACAAAATTCCAGAGAGTCCATGAAAGAATTTCTAGAGCTAATAGGGGAATTTAGCAAAGTTGCAGGGTACAAAGTCAACAAACAAAAACCATCTGGGTTTCTCTACATCAGCAATGAGAAATCTGAAAGCAAAATTAGGAAAATAATGAAATTCACAATAGCATCTAAGTGAGTAAAATACCTGTGAATAAATCTAACCAGGGACATGAAGGACTTACACAATAAAAACTATAAAACACTGCTGAAAGTGAGCAAATATGGAATAAATCACTACAATACCTTAGAGATGGCTCAGAGACAGCAGTCGATATCAAACCACATAAAGAAGCAGACCATGATTGCTTCTACAACTCCCCAAACTAAAGAATCAAAATCTTTCCCAAACGAAGATACAATCCTGGAATTGCCAGATGCAGAATATAAAAAACTAATTTACAGAATGCTTCAAGACATCAGGGATGACCTCAGAAATGAAATAAGGCAATCTACAGAAAAAGCCAAGGAACACACTGATAAAGGAGTTGAAGAACTCAAAAAGATTATTCAAGAATATAGTGGAAAAATTAATAAGTTGCAAGAATCCATAGAGAGACAGCATTCAGAAATCCAAAAGATTAACAGTAAAATTACAGAATTAGACAACTCAATAGGAAGTCAGAGGAGCAGACTCGAGCAACTGGAATGCAGTGTGGGGGATCTGGAGGACAAGGGAATTGACACCAATATAGCTGAAAAAAAATCAGATAAAAGAGTTTTAAAAAATGAAGAAACCCTAAGAATCATGTGGGACTCTATCAAGAAGAATAACTTGCATGTGATTGGAGTTCCAGAACAGGGAGGGACAACAGAAAATACAGAGAGAATAGTTGAAGATCTGTTGCCAGAAAACTTCCCTAACATCATGAAAGACGAAAGGATATCTATCCAAGATGCTCATCGAACCCCATTTAAGATTGATACAAAAAGAAAATCACCAAGGCATATTATCATCAAACTTCCCAAAACCAAAGATAAAGAGAAAATTTTAAAAGGAGCCAGGGATAAAAGAAAGGTCTCCTACAAAGGACAATCAATAAGAATAAGTTCAGACTACTCTGCAGAAACCATACAGTCAAGAAGGCAATGGGATCACATGTATAGAGCACTGAAGGAGAAAAACTGCCAGCCAAGGATCATATATCCAGCAAAACTCTCTCTCAAATACGAAGGCGAAATTAAAACATTTACAGAAAAACACAAGCTTAGAGATTTGCAAAAACCAAACCAAAGCTACAAGAAATACTAAAGGAAATTGGTCAGAAAATCAATAATATCAGATACCAACACAACACAAGGTCACAGAACAGAACATCCTGATATCAACTCAAATAGGGAAACCACAAAAACAAATTAAGATTAATTTTAAAAAGAAAAAAACACTCAAAACAGGGAATTATTAAAGTCGATATGTAAAAGATCACAATAATCAAAAAGAGGGACAAAATACAGGTGGCATAGAACTGCCATATGGAGAGAGATATAAGGCGATATAGGACAGTACAAGTTAGGTTTTTACTTAGAAAAATAGGGGTAAATATTAAGGTAACCACAAAGAGGTATAACAACTCCATAACTCAAAATAAAAGCCAAGAAAAACATAACGACTCAGCAAACATAAAGTCAAATACTATGAAAATGAGGAACACACAATTTACAAAGAAAAAGTCTCAGCACAAAAAGTAAGTGGAAAAATGAAATTGTCAACAACACACATAAAAAGGCATCAAAATGACAGCATTAAACACATACTTATCTATAATTATGCTGAATGTAAATGGACTAAATGCACCAATAAAGAGACAGAGAGTCTCAGACTGGATAAAGAAACATGATCCATCTATATGCTGCCTACAAGAGACACACCTTAGACTTAGAGACACAAACAAACTAAAACTCAAAGGATGGAAAAAAATATATCAAGCAAACAACAAGCAAAAAAGAGCAGGAGTAGCAATATTAATTTCTCACAAAATAGACTTTAAAGTTAAATCCACCACAAAGGATAAAGAAGGACACGACATAATGATTAAAAGGACAATTGACCAGGAAGTTATAACCATATTAAATATTCACGCACCCAATGACAGGGCTGCAAGATACATAAAATAAACTTTAACAGAACTGAAAAGTGAGATAGACACCTCCACAATTATAGTAGGAGACTTCAACACACCACTTTCGGAGGACAGGACTTCCAGTAAGAAGCTCAATAGCGACACGGAAGACCTAATTGCTACAATCAACCTACTTGACCTCATTGACTTATACAGAACACTCCACCCAACAGCTGCAAAGTATACTTTTTTTTCTAGCGCACATGGAACATTCTCTAGAATAGACCACATATTAGCTCATAAAACAAACCTTTGCAGAATCCAAAACATGGAAGTATTACAAAGCATCTTCTCAGACCACAAGGCCAGAAAAGTGGAAATCAAAAACAAAAAAATTAGGGAAAAGAAATCAAATACTTGGAAACTGAACAATACCCTCCTGAAAAAAGACTGGGTTATAGAAGACATTAAGGAGGGAATAAGGAAATTCATAGAATGCAACAAGAATGAAAATACTTCCTATCAAAACCTCTGGGACACAGCAAAAGCAGTGCTCAGAGGCCAATTTATATCGATAAATGCACACATACAAAAAGAAGAAAGAGCCAAAATCAGAGAACTGTCCCTACAACTTGAACAAATAGAAAGTGAGCAACAAAAGAATTCATCAGGCACCAGAAGAAAACAAATAATAAAAATTAGAGCTGAACTAAATGAATTAGAGAACAGAAAAACAATTGAAAGAATTAACAAAGCCAAAAGCTGGTTCATTGAAAAAATTAACAAAATTGATAAACCATTGGCTAGACTGACTAAAGAAATATAGGAAAGGAAACAAATAACCCGAACAAGAAACGAGAAGGGCCACATCACAACAGACCCAACTGAAATTAAAAGAATCACATCAGATTATTATGAAAAATTGTACTCTAACAAATTTGCAAACCTAGAAGAAATAGATGAATTCCTAGAAAAACACTACCTACCTAAACTAACACAATCAGAAGTAGAACAACTTAATAGACCCATAACAAAAAAAGAGATTGAAACGGTAATCAAAAAAGTCCCAACAAAAAAAAGCCCTGGCCCGGACGGCTTCACTGCAGAGTTCTACCAAATTTTCAGAGAAGAGTTAACACCACTACTACTAAAGGTATTCCAAAGCACAGAAAATGACAGAATACTACCCAACTCATTCTATGAAGCCACCATTTCCCTGATACCAAAACCATGTAAAGACATCACAAAAAAAGAAAATTACAGACCTATATCCCTCATGAACATAGATGCAAAAATCCTCAACAAAATTCTAGCCAATAGAATTCAACAACATACCAAAAAAATAATCCACCACGACCAAGTGGGATTTATACCAGGTATGCATTTTTTTTTTATGCAAGGCTGGTTTAATATTAGAAAAACCATTAATGTAATCCACCATATCAATAAAACAAAAGACGAAAACCACATGATCTTATCAATTGATGCAGAAAAGGCATTTGACAAAGTCCAACACCCATTTATGATAAAAACTTTCAGCAAAATAGGAATTGAAGGAAAATTCCTCAACATAATAAAGGGCATCTATACAAAGCCAACAGCCAACATCATTCTAAATAGAGAGAGCCTGAAAGCATTTCCCTTGAGAATGGGAACCAGATAAGGATGCCCTTTATCACCGCTCTTATTCAACATTGTGATAGAAGTCCTAGCCAGAGCAATTAGGCTAGACAAAGAAATAAAGGGCATCCAGATTGACAAGGAGGAAGTAAAATTATCTCTGTTTGCAGATGACTTGTTCTTATACACAGAAAACCCTAAGGAATCCTCTAGAAAACTACTGAAACTAGTAGAAGAGTTTGGCAGAGTCTCGGGTTATAAGATAAACATACAAAAATCACTTGGGTTCCTCTACATCAACAAAAAGAATATCGAAGAGGAAATCACCAAATCAATACCATTCACAGTAGCTCCCAAGAAGATAAAAACTTAGGAATAAATCTTACCAAAGATGTAAAAGACCTATACAAAGAAAACTACAAATTACTAGTGCAAGAAACTAAAAAGGACCTACATAAGTGGAAAAATATAACTTGCTCATGGATAGGAAGACTTAACATAGTAAAAATGTCTATTCTACCAAAAGCTGTCTATACATACAATGCACTTCCGATCCAAATTCCAATGACATTTTTTAATGTGATGGAGAAACAAATCACCAACTTCATATGGAAGGGAAAGAAGCCCTGGATAAGTAAATCATTACTGAAAAAGAAGAAGAAAGTGGGAGGCCTCAATCTACCTGATTTCAGAACCTATTATACAGCCACAGTAGTCAAAACAGCCTGGTACTGGTACAACAACAGGCACATAGACCCATGGAACAGAATTGAGAACCCAGACACAAATCCATTCACATATGAGCAGCTGATATTTGACAAAGGACCAGTGTCAGTTAATTGGGGAAAAGACAGTCTTTTTAACAAATGGTGCTGGCATAACTGGATATCCATTTGCAAAAAAATGAAACAGGACCCATACCTCACACCATGCACAAAAACTAACTCCAAGTGGATCAAAGACCTAAACATAAAGACTAAAACGATAATGGAAGAAAAAATAGGGACAACCTTAGGAGCCCTAATACAAGGCATAAACAGAATACAAAACATTACCAAAAATGATGAAGAGAAACCAGATAACTGGGAGCTCCTAAAAATCAAACACCTATGCTCATCTGAAAACTTCACCAAAAGAATAAAAAGACCACCTACAGATTGGGAAAGAATTTTCAGTTATGACATCTCCGACCAGCGCCTGATCTCTAAAATCTATATGATTCTCTTAAAACTCAACCACAAAAAGACAAACAACCCAATCAAGAAGTGGGCAAAGGATATGAACATGCACTTCACTAAAGAAGATATTCAGGCAGCTAACAGATACATGAGGAAATGCTCTGGATCATTAGCCATTAGAAAAATGCAAATTAAAACTACGATGAGATTCCATCTCACTCCAACAAAAAAAAAAAAAAAAAAAAAACAAGGCTGGCATTAATCCAAAAAACACAAAATAATAAATGTTGGAGAGGCTGTGGAGAGATTGGAACACCTATATGCTGCTGGTGGGAATGTCAAATGGTACAACCACTTTGGAAATCTATCTGGCGTTTTCTTAAAAAGTTAGAAATAGAACTACCATACAACCCAGAAATCCCACTCCTCAGAATATACCCTAGAGAAATAAGAGCCTTTACACGAACAGATATATGCACACCCATGTTTATTGCAGCTCTGTTTACAATAGCAAAAAGCTGGAAGTGACCAAGGTGTCCATCAACGGATGAATGGTTAAATACATTGCGGTATATTCACACAATGGAATATTATGCAGTGATAAAGAACAGTGACGAATCTGTGAAACATTTCATAACATGGAGGAACCTGGAAGGCATTATGCTGAGTGAAATTAGTCAGAGGCAAAAGGACAAATATTGTATAAGACCACTATTATAAGATCTTGAGAAATAGTATAAACTGAGAAGAACACATCCTTTTGTGGTTACGAGAGGGGGGAGGAAGGGAGTGGGGGAGAAGGTTATTTCCTGATGAGTTAGTAGATAAGAACTACTTTAGGTTAAGGGAAGGACAATACGCAGTACACGGAAGGTCAGCTCAACTGGACTGGACCAAAACCAAAGAAGTTTCCAGGATAAACTGAATGCTTTAAAGGTCAGCAGAGCAAGGGCGGAAGTTTGGGGACTATGGCTTAAGAGGACTTCTAAGTCAATTGGCAAAATAATTCTATTATGAAAACATTCTGCATCCCACTTTGAAATGTGGCATCTGGGGTCTTAAATGATAACAAGCGGCCATCTAAGATGCATCAAAGGGTCTCAACCCACCTGGATCAAAGGAGGATGAAGAACAAGGTCACACGATAACTATGAGCCCAAGAGACAGAAAGGGCCACATGAACCAGAGACTTACATCATCCTGAGACCAGAAGAACTAGATGGTGTCCGGCCACAACCCATGACTGCCCTGACAGGGAGCACAACAGAGAACCCCTGAGGGAGCAGGAGATCAGTGGGAATGCAGAGCCCAAATTCTCATAAAAAGACCAGACTTAATGGTCTGACTGAGACTAGAGGAATCCCGGTGGTCATGGTCCCCAAACCTTCTGTTGGCCCAGGACAAGAACCATTCCCAAAGACAACTCATCAGACATGGAAGGGACTGGACAATGGGTTGGAGAGAGATGCTGACGAAGAGTGAGCTACTTGTATCAGGTGGACACTTGAGACTGTGTTGGCATCTCCTGTCTGGAGGGGAGATGGGAGGGTAGAGAGGGTTAGAAACTGGCAAAACGGTCACGAAAGGAGAGACTGGAAGGAGGGAGTGGGCTGACTCATTAGGGGGAGAGTAAGTGGGAGTATGGAGTAAGGTGTATATAAGCTTATTTGTGACAGACTGACTTGATTTGTAAACTTTCACTTAAAGCACAATAAAAATTATTTAAAAAAAAAACACTGCGGAAAGAAATTAAAGAAGATATAAATAAATGGAAAGATGTTCCATGTTCATGGATTGGAAGAGCTAATATTGTTAAGATGTCAATACTCCCCAAAGTGATGTATACATTCAACATAATCCCAGTCAAAATTCCAACAGCTTTTTTTGTAGAAATAGAAAAACCAATCCTCAACTTTATATGGAATTGTCAAAAGGCCCCAAGCAGCTAAAGCAATGGTAAAAGAAAAGAACAAAATAGGAGGACTAACACTTCCTGATTTCAAAACATACTATAGAGCCATGATAATCAAAACAGTCTGGTGCTGGTATAATAATAGACACATAGACCAATGGAAAAGAATTGAGATCTAGAAATAAACCCATACATCTACAGTCTACTAATTTTTGACAAAGAGTGCTAAGTCCATTAGATGGGGAAAGAAAATTCTCTTCAATAAATCATTCTGGAAAAACTGGATTTCCACACGCAGAAAAATGAAAACAGGATCCATGCCAAACACATACACAAAAACAAATGCAAAATGGGTTAAGGACCTAAATGTGCAAAATAAAACCATAAAATTCTTAAAAGAAAAGCAGAGGCAAAGCTGTCAGGCCTAGCTTTTAAAAAATGGTTATCTAATATAATAACATAAGTACAAACAGCAAAAGACAAGATAAATAAATGGGACCTCATAAAAATTAAAAACTTTTATTCATCAAAATACCTTACCGAAAAGTGAAAAGACAAGTTACTGGCCGGGAGAATATCTTCAGAAACCATATATCTGACAAGAATCTAATAACCAAAATATATAAAATAATCTTTGACAGCTTAACAACAAATAACCCAATCATAATATGGGCAAAGGACTTGAATAGACATTTCACCAAAGAGGACATTTGAATGGCCCACCAAACACATGAAAAGATGCTCAGTGTCATTAGCCATCAGATAGATGCAAATCAAGACCATTTTACTCCCATTAGGATGGCTAAGATAAAAAAAAAAAACAGAGAATAACAAATGTTGGCAAGGATATGGGAAAACTGAAACCCCTACCCATTGCTGGTGGGAATACAAAATGGTACAGCTGTTGTGGAAAACAGTGTGACGGTTCTTCAAAACACTAAAGATAGAATTACCATGTGATCCAGCAATCCCACTCCTAGGTATGTACCCAAAAGATTTGATGGCAGAGACTCAAGAGACTTGTATGCTAATGTTTACTGCAGCACTATCTGCAATAGTCAAAAGGTGGATATAATGTATAAACAAAATGTGGTACATACACACAATGGAATACTACTCAGCCAGTAGGACAAAAGAAGTCTTGATACATGCTACAAAGTAGATGGAGCTGGAAGACATTACGCTGAGGGAAACAACTCAATCACAAAAGGACAAATATTGTATAACCTCACTTATATAAAAAGACTAGAAAAGGCAAATGAATAGAAACCAATGTTTATTAGTGGTTACCACAGGTGGGGGGGTGGGGCTAAGAGTGATGGAAGCAGCACATTGAAGGTAGGATTGCTGTCAATAAGTTGTCCACTTGTAAAAAGCTGAATTGGCAAAAGTTGTTCCACAGATCTATCTGTAACAACAACAACAAAATGTAGCTGCTGAGGCTGCTTATGTACAATCAAAAACTTCATGGGATTTGATTCTTTGTTTTGGAGGTTTAAGGTCATGGTTTCATGGAACATCCCAGTTAATTGGCCTAATGTGTTTAGTGCCTCTGTTCTATCTACTAGTTCATTGTGTAGTGCCTGGGGTCTTAAAAGCTTGCATGTGGCCATCCGAGGCACAGCAATTGGTCTCTATTCACCTGGAGCAACAGAGTAAGAAGGGGAGTCAAGAATACAAGGTGGATATGGAATGTGTGGCTAACTGCCTCCATGAACAACTGCCTCATCTGTCATTAGACCAGAAGAGCTGGATGGTACCCAGCTACCATTACTGAACACTTTGATCAAAGATTCCATAGAATCCTGATCAAAAGGGGGAAAATGCAGAATAGAATATCAAATTTTAATGGACTCCAGACTTCCTGGAGCCATGAAGGTTGGATGAATCCCTGAAACTATTGCCCTGAGATAATCTTTAAACCCTAAACCAAAAAAAAAAATCCCCTGAAGTCTTCTTAAAACCAAACAATAGTTTAACTTAACTACTAAAAAATGTCTGCCTTGAGCATTATGCTCTTTTAAGAACTATCTGTATGGAATCAAACTGACAACAGCATATGAAAAGATTAGATAGGAACTTTATGTGGCAGTAAATTTGTTAATGGGGGGAGGAACAACTCAGAAAATGAGGGTAAGAAGGATCAATGTCACTAAATGTTACTTGTAGAAACTGCTGAATGGTGTATGTTTGGCTGTGTATATTCAACAACAGCATAAATAAAATTAAAATACCAAACAAAAGGTAAAAATGATAAATATTACTTTAAAAAAAAAACCTCATAGATACTGGTAGGCTACTTAGCAAATATAACCTCCAGCAGCTGCATGACAGATCAATGCATCCGAATGTATACATTTGCACAGGGCTGTTTTTCCATCTGCAGGACATGACATATGCCAGTTGATTGGCTTATCGTAGCTTGGAGAGGAGTCAGGGAGAGTGTTGGCAGGCACTTCAATGTCTATTCATTGCTTTTTCATTTCTTTCCCTTTGCTCTAGGGCTTTTGGTCTTTGCTCTTTTGCATTGTGCCTGCTAAATTACTCATTTAACTTCAAGTGGTCATTTGTGGCTAAGGAAACGGATTTTGTGAACCTGTAACTTGAACTTAGTCCAAACTGCTTAGATATCAGTAATCAACCCAAATTAGAAGGCTTTGCTTCAACTGCAATTCTATCTTGTAGCTCACATGTTAAAAGTGAGCTGTTAACAGGTGATGGGAACTAAGCAAAGGGCAAGTCAATTTGAAAGTAACAAAAGGACTCATGCAGAACCAGCTACATAGTTTGAGGGGCTCAGTGCAAAATAAGAATTTAGAGCACCTTGTTAAAAAATTGGAAGCCCTGATGGCGTAGTGGTTAAGTGCTACGGCTGCTAACCAAAAGGTCGGCAGTTTGAATCCTCCAGGTGCTCCTTGGAGACTCTACAGGGCAGTTCTACTCTGTTCTATAGGGTCGCTATGAGTCGGAATCGACTTGACGGCAGTGGGTTTAGTTTTGGTGGGTTGTTAAAAAATTATCCAGAATTTCAACATGGCAAAACCAAGACCCATTGTAGTCAAGTCGATTCCAACTCAGTAGAACTTCCCCATAGGATTTCCAAGGAGTGCCTGGTGAATTCGAACTGCCAATCTTTTGGTTAGTAGCCATAGCTCTTAACCACTACACCACCAGGGTTTCCAACATGGCAAAGGTGATCATTAAACCAAGTATGGGATCCTATGTAACTGCACAGGCTGTAGGTCCTAAAGCCAGCCCTAGATTTGTGAAAGAAAAGGAGATATTTTTTACCATTTCATTTACACACAAGTCATGCTTGTAATAAAAACTAATACATTGGCAATTTTTTCTTTACAATCAACAGCAGTTTCATCAAAATGTTTGTGTTTATAATTTACAAAGACTTTTTCTTTTTCAACTGGTCTTGAAAGTGAGCTTCGATATTCCATTCATAGCCAAAACTTAATTAGTTTTAAAAATATAATTGCCTTCCACTTTTCTTGCCTTTCCAAATCTTATCACAATTGTAAAATATGCAAATAAAGCTTGTAAATGACAGATCCATAGCTAGATTTAGCAGTGAACACTTGCAACTAGCAAAACCGATACGTGGCAAACTCTAGGAATAGCATGGCTACTGCACAGTGTCCTCTCTAGTAAGGTAGTAGTCACCATCCTAAGGAGCAGAGCATGACACTAGACTATGATTCACAGCACTAACCAAATTTTACAAAACTCTTTCTAAAAACAAAGAATTCTAAAATGTATCACTCTCCATACTTTAACCAGAAAAAAAAAAACAGATTTCTCCAAATTAAAGCTGAAATTTCTACAAAGACTAATAAAAATTATATTTCACCAATTTTTTTTTTAAATGTAAGTAGACTAACTATCAGAAATGACTTCACTTTTTGTGATTTCAGCATAATCTCAGGACTTTTCTCAAATGAGCACCAATCCATTTCCATCTTGAATAAACTGCTTCATCCAACGGACTGAACATGCCAGACAGAATATTTGTTCTAGGTGGCAGAAACAAAAGAAAAATGATATAGTTGAATACATAGTAAATATGGCTTCCCAAAGACTGTCATTCTGATTACTTATCTACAGCTATAGATAAAGGGAACCATCAGACTTATCCACTTTAATAATGCTCGGAAGCCTTCTGTACTTGGAATAATTTTAGCTACTATTCTTTAATAGTTACAAAAGTGTTAATTTGGTTATTTTAGTTACCATACATACTTGTATCCAATGTTTCCCCTATAAAACCAGCTCAAAAATGTTTGAGTACTCAGAAGCTTATAACTATTTCTATTTGGCTGTTCCCCATATTTTCATGTCCTATCTTCCTTCTCCCAACACAATTCATCCTCCAAGCAAGGCTCATTTGATATCTAAGCTATCTTGAACCACATCCTCTCTCTCGCCCTTTATAATCACTATTATCTGTCAGTTCTTCCTTTGCCTTCATATTTATTCCTTTCCTTTCCATTTCAACTGCTCTAGTTTTGAACTTACTACCTCTTGCTTGAAATACTACAAAAGTCGTTTAGTTTGTCTTGCCTCCATTCATTTAACCCTGCAAGATAATCCTAAAATCACCACTAATTAATCTTTACACATCTATTTGATTTGATTTTGTCCTCTCCTGATCAAATATTCCTCACTTAATAAAGACCATATTTCTTAGTTCAGCCTTCAGAATGGTCCCTCCAAATACGGTTGCTAAATACCTTCTAACCCAAATTGTCTGTCATTCTCCTGCTATAGTCACTGTAATAGAGTACTCACAAGCATGGGCTAGAAATTTCAATTTCACTACTGTAGAGAAGGAGCAACATTAATCCCCTCCTTGAAAAAGGAAAATATAAACTTAGGCATGTGATTTCCCTCAGAAGAAAATAGGCAATTATTTAAGAAATATTATAAGGCCAATCTCTTTGACATAAAAGTACTTTTTCTCCAAATATGTACTATGAAACGCCTTAATCTCTGCTAATAAGAAATGTGAATTTACAAGCTCTTGAACTACACAAAGTCACAAAGTACATTGATTTCTTGATTAATCAAACTATATGACTGTCTCAAATAAGACTAACTTCACTTTTGTTCATCCTTAATAAAATATTCCTATGTGGAGTTTCCTTGCCATTCCACATAAAGAGATAAGGCTGTCTTGCTGGTAAATAACTTCATAAAGAGCCCCTATTTACTTACCAAAATTGCAAACCTTTATACCTGTGCAAGCATAAAAGTTTGTAAAACACGTTTTAGATAATTGTGAAATGTCATTAAACAGCTGATCAAAATTCTTCCCATCCTTCAAGACAGAGCTCAGTACTTCTTCCATAGAACCTTCCCTGATAGCTCTTTGCTAGATCATAAGAGCCTTGAGAACAAAGCCTAGAGTGTTGATTCAAGAAGTGTTTAAAGAACATGTACTATGCATGTCACTACACTAGGATTTATCCCTCAGACTCACACTTGTAAATAGAGGGAACCTCTGTGGAAGGGAACATGCGTGTTTCAGGGAAGCACAATGGAGATCACTGTACCATTTAAATTAACAGAAAAGATAGGGAAACTATGGGGCAGGGGGGTAGGGAGAGAGGAAGAAGAAAGAACAGGTTAATGGCAAAACTCAGTAGTTCTATCTACTGGTAAATAGGTAAAACCACAATTCCACTTAGGAGAGAAAAGGCCTCAAAAATATATGTTTATTAAGACTTTCCCCAGAAAATTAAGAATTTCACAGAAAATTAAGACTCTCCATTTTTGAACTCTAGAATGATCCTAAAATCTGAGGCTTTAGGGACTTAACGATGGTCTAGTAATTAAAGGGCAAACAGTTAAGTCAATATCCCACTCTCAGAAAAACTGACATAGCAATTAACCCATGCTGGAGTCACAAGTCAAGTACAGAGATTCTTAACTTTTATTGTGCCATGGACCCCTCTAGCTGTCTGGTGAAACCTATAAACGCTGTATCAAAACAACGATTTTAATGCGTAAAATTAAAAAAAATTTAAAAGAAAACCAATTATACTGACATTCATAAAAAAAAAATTTTTAAGTTTTTTTTTATTTTATAGTGTTTCAGGTGAAAGTTTACTGTCTAAATTAGTTTCTCTTTCCAAAAATTTATACATAAATTGTTTTGTGACACTGGTTGCAATCCCTGCAACATGTCAGCACTCTCCTCCTTTCCCTTTCCACCTGGGTTCTCCATGTCTGTTCATCCAGTTTTTCTGTCCCTTCCTGCCTTCTTGTCTTTGCTTTTGGGCAGGTGTTGCCCGTTTGGTCTTGTATATTTGATTGCACTAAGAAGCACATTCCTCACATGTGTTATTGTTTGTTTTATAGGCCTGCCTGATCTTTGGCTGAAAGAAGGACTTTGGAAGTAACTTCCAATATGAGTTAGCATGGTGTCTGGGGGCCAAGGATTTAATAACTATCATAATTTATAAGTAGGGATAAGCATAAATGATATTTTTCACATCAGTAATGTGAATTGAAAATATCCATAATTTCTGTAGGTGACAATGTTTTAGGTATTTCCAGCACTACCGAGGTTTGTTACCTATATTAATAATTGAACAAAATGTTGAATTTCAGATACAACTTTGTAATAATAAAATCTACTGCTTTCCCATCAAATCCCACAGACACCCTGGTTTCTATTCATGGACCCCTTGGGGACCCATGGACTCCAGATTAAGAACTCCTGTGAAAGTTGTAATATTAGAACCCAGAGTTGGTTCTGGTACCAGAGAAGCTAGGGACAAGAAGGAATGTCCACCACAAGGAACAAGAAGCTCCTGCTTGAGGAAGACAAATCACTTTCACAGTGTCAACAAATATCTCTCCCTATTCTCCTTCCCCCACCATAGCCACTTGAGCCAGGACTCCTATATAAGAACCTTAAACTGACTGCAAAGAGATTGCATGAATACTTATTCTAACTGGAAAATAAACTGCAGCTGCTAATGCTATAAATATAGGTGAATGGGTCTCTAAATCAGTGTGCATTAGAATCACCTACGAAGCTTTCTTCTTGAGAAAATTCCTGACCACCTCTTCAGAGTAGATTGAAAAATTCAGGGGACAGAAATCTTCACTTTTACCTAGCACCCAAAATAATTCTTATGCAAGTGGTTCATCACCAAACATTTGGGAAACACCCACAGAATTTAAGAGAGGCCCTAAATGCAACAAACAGAATAACTAAACCCTTAAGGAAAAATTTTTTTAAGGAAATATAATTAGTTCAATTGATATCCTCAATGAGATTTCAATGCTTATCAAAGCTACAAAAAAAAAAAAAACAAGCCACAATGAAAACACTGGTATCGGAAATTAAAAAATGGTATTGCAGAAATAAAAACTACACAGCTGAAGACTTGAAGAGCAAATGGGCACAGCTAACAACCTCAGGAACCAGGAAACAAAGCCAAGGAAATTTCCTAGAATGGAAAATGGCAAGGAAATGAAAAGCATGAGAAAAAAACAGGGCTTTGAGCTGGTTCTTCACAGGTCAGTCATGGCCAAGAAAGTAAAACTAGAACAGACTCAAATTTTTAAATTTGGGTGGACCAGAACCATAACTGGAACAGGAAAAATTACGGGTTGAAGCTCTGCTAGAAACCTAATCTCCCTCTTAGAAAACAAGGGCAGCATACATGTTACATAACAACCAAATCTCTTGCCCATTGGACTTTGAGCAGAGTCAGATACAGTGCTGCTCTGTTCAAAGACGGCAGCCAACCACACTGCTGTGAATGTGTGTCACGCTCCATAGTTCTGCCAATAACCGAATCTCATACATCAGGCTTCTGAAAGGGCTTGCTACCCTCTTCCAAATCTCCCATGCCAGGCCTTCGACCTGTAGTTCTTCCTGTTCCAGTAATCATTCCAGGGCACCCAAATTGTAAACTTCAGGTCTGTTCCAGGTTCATCGTTTTGGCCATTATTCAACTGGTTTTAAAGTTGGTTCAAAGCCCTAGAAAAAAATCAAAAGTGAAGAAAGTCAACCATACAGGCTAACATTCATCTTAACAGGAGTTTCAGAAAGGAAAAAGAGAAAAAATAAGTCTCTGCCTAGAAAAGAATCTGGAAAACACACATCAGACTCTTAAGAGCAGTTATTTCTAGTAATAAGAGTGGAATTGAGGTGGAGTGAAAAGGGCCATTAACTTTTCCTTTATGTATTTCTATAACCGTATGAGTATTTTCCAATCTGTGGCAGTAGGTTTTTAGGATATTTTACAACTAAAATAAAACCACATATTACTTATGCAACTGATTAATTTAATCATAATAAGTGTTGTCAAAGATACAGCAGGAAAAATAAAAACAAAGCCAGGAACATCAATATTAATACCACACAAAACAGAATTTAGAACAGAAAATATTGAACAGGATACAGAGGGTCATTTTATAACATTAAAGAGTACAATTAATCAGGAAATCCTAACAGTCAAGAACATTTCAGAGCTTAATAATATACTCCACGAAATTCCCAATAGGAGATAGAGGTACAGCACAGACGTACCCAGTAAAATCACATTTGCTGGCTGCAACTCAAGGAGAAGCCAAGACTCTCTCACCCGGTAACCACAGGAGGTAACCACAGGAGCACGCTCCTACAACCCCCACCCTTCTGGTGCACAGCGGGTATAACCACCCCATCCTGGCAGCCCCAAATGCCAGGAATCACAGTACCAAAGCACCCTATTGCCCTCTTCCATCTAGCCCTCTCTGCCCCTGACTTTGCCCCCGCCCCCCAGTTCTCTCCTCCACCTCACCGGCTGCAGCCCCAGGGGACCCAGCCTGGACCCCTGCATGGACTCCAAGCTCTTCCCCACCAGTTCTGGACCCCTCCCACCACCTGTCACAGCCCTGAGGGGACCCAACCAGGACCCTAAGCCTTTCCCCACCAGCTCCAGACACCTCCTGCCATGGCCTCGAGGGAACCTAGCCCAGCCCCCAGGCCCCTCCCCACTGGCTCGCCACTCCCCTCCTGCCCGCTGCAGCCTCAAGAGAATCTGGCCCAGACCCCAGGCCCTTCTCCGTCAGCTCCAGACTCCCCACCACTGTCACCACAGCCCCAAGGGGACCCAGCCCAGACTCATGGCCCCAAGAGGACACAGCCCTGACCCACGCCCCCCCCCCACTGGCTCAACACCCCCCAGTGGCAACTGTAGCCTCAAGAAGACTCGGCTCGGACCCCAGGCCCTTCCCCACTAGCTTATCTGCCCCCCCACTGTCCACTGTAGCCCCAAAAGACACAGCACCAACCCCAAGCCCCTCTCTGCTGGCTCAAACTACCCCACCCCCCATTGCCTGTCGTGGCCCCACTCCTGCCCTCCACACAGTTCATTCTGAAAATAACCCATCCGCACCCCTTCCCTTCTTGCTAGACCTGCCCTGTTCCACCACAGCTAAGTGACTAGCCCTGCACACCCATACAAGGTAAGCAACAAAGCATGCCTGGTTCACCCATCCAGACATAATCAAACAAAACAAAAAAGCAGGATGAAACAAACCTACAATTAATACATAAAGGAAATAATACCTGAATTTCTAAGAAATAACAGCCAATAATCAAAACATACATTTTTTAAAAAAGACAAGATGGCTCCAGTAAGCAACCAGAATAAAGCACCAGTTGACCTGACAGAAGAAAAGGCTCTGGAACTACCTGACAAGAAATTCAGAAGTCTAATATTGAGGGCTCTCCAAGAGATTAAGAAAGAAATCAGGGCAGACAAAATCATGGAAAACACAGACTAAACCAACCAAAACACAGCCAAAATCAAAGAATACACAAAGCAATAGAGGAATTCAGGAAAATAATACAAGAACAAAATGTCTAAATGAATAAAAATTCAGAAATTATACAAAAACAGCAATTCGAAATTCAAAAGATAAACAACAGAATTTCAGAAATGAACAATGGAATAGAAAGTTTTAGGAGGAAATCAGAATCAATGCAAGACAGAATCAGTGAAATTTAAGACATTCACAAACATCACTTTCTTTGAGGAAAAATCAGAGAAAAGAATGAATAAAAATGAAGAAAACCTAAGAACTATGTGGGATACAATCAAGAGCAAAACTTTGCATGTGACCAGAGTTCCAGAACAGAGGAAAAAATGGAAAAGAGAGAGGATCACTGAAATTTTGCTGACAGAAAACTTCCCTCACACATGAAAGATGAAAAGCTGACCATTCACGAAGCTCAAAAAACCCCATGTAGGATAAACTCCAAAAGAAAAACACCAAGACATATTGTAATCACACTTGCCAAAACCAAAGACAGAAAAAGAATCCTGAGAACGACTCAAGAAAAACGAAAAGTCACATACAGAAACAACAAGACTAAACTCTGATTACTAGGCAGAAACTACACACACAAAAAGGCAATAGGATGATATATATGAAACCTTGAAAGAAAAAAACTACCATCCACGAATAATATATCCTGCCAAACTCTCTCTCAAACATGACGGTGAAATTAGGACATTTCCAGATAAACAAAGTAATGGAATTTATAAAAAACATCCAAACTTACAAGAATTATTAAAAGGAGTCCTTCGGATAGAGAACCAACAGCATCACACAACAACCTGATTCTGGGACAAAGATCAGTATCAGCCAAATATCGACCAAGGTAATGAAATTTCCAGGATAAAACAAAACTAAAGGACTCAAAACAGGGAACTAGAGACAACAATCTGTAAATGACAACAATGTCAGAACAATAAAAGGGGGAATACACGGTATAGGTATATAACTTTCAAATGGAGAGGAATTCAAGATGATATCAAGTAATAAAAGACCGGTTCAAATTTAGGAAGATAAGAGTAAATTTCAAGGTAACCACAAAGAATGTTAACAAACTTACTCATCAAAATAAAGTAGAAAAACAAAGTCTCAGTAAACACTAAATATACAATAATGAAAGAAATGAAAAGAAATTTCAGAAACAAAAGGAACTCAGCACAGGAGAGTAAAAGGAACAAAGAAAACGTCAGCACCACAAAAAACAGCTTACAAAATGGCAGCAATCACACCTATCAATAATCACACTGAATGTAAATGGCTAAAACGTACCTGTAAAGAGACGGAGAGTGACAGAACGGATTAAAAAAAAAAAAATGACTCATCAATATGCTTTCTAAAAGAGACACTCCGTAGACAAAAAGACATAAATATGTTAAAATTCAAAGGGTGGGAAAATATATTAAGTAAACAGCACCCAAAAAAGAGGAGTGGCAATACTAATCTCAGATAAAATAACTTTAGGGCAAAATCCACTGTAAACACAAGGAAGGACATTACATAATGAGTAAAAGGACAGTCCACCATGATAACATAACCATAATAAATACCTACACACCCAAGAACAGGGCTCCAAAATACATAAAACAAACTAACAGCACTGAAAACAGAAACATACAGTTCCACAATAATAGTAGGAAACTTCAACACACCATTCTCGGTAAAGGACAGAACATCTAGAAAGAGACTCAGCAAAGACACAGAAGATCTAAAGGCTACATTAACAATCTTGCTACCATAGACATATATAGAACATTCCACCCAATACAGCAAAGTATGTATTCTTTTCCAATGGACATGGAACATTCTCCAGAACAGACCATATCTTAGGCCACAAAGCAACCTTCAACAAATCCAAAACACTGAGAAAATAACAAAGCATCTTCTGTGATCGTAACACCATAAAAGTAGAAACTAACAGGAAGAACAAGGAAAAAAAAAATCAAATACATGGAAACTGAAAAACACCTTGCTTAAAAACCACTGGGTAATAGAAGAAATCAAAGATGGAATCGAGAAATTTCTAGAGTCAAATGAGAAGGAAAACACATTATACCAAAACCTTTGGGACATAGCAAAAGCATTGCTCAGAGGTTAATTTATCACAATAGGTGTGTACATAGAAAAAGAAGTGACAAAATCAAACCATTATCTCTACAGCTCGAACAAATAGAAAGAAAACAGCAAAAGAAGCCCACAGCCACAAAAAGAAAAGAAGTAATAAAGATCAGAGTAGGAATAAATAAAATAGAAAAAAACAACAAAACACTGGTTCTTTGAAAGGATCAACAGAATCAACAAAGCACTGGCTAAACTGAAAAGAAAAACAGGAGAAGAAGCAAATAACCCAAATAAGAAACAAAATGGGGAACATTACAACAGACCTAACTGAAATAAAAAAGGGTCATAACAGAGTATTATGAAAAACTATACTACAACAAAATTTGAAAACCTAGAGGAAATGGACAAATTTCTAGAAACATGCTACCTACCTACACTAACACAAAACTGAGGTAGAAAATCTGAATGGACCCATAACAAGAGATTGAAAAGGTAATTTAGAAAAAAATTCCAACAAAAATAGTCCTGGCCCAGATGGCTTCACTGAAGAATTCTATCAAACATTCAGAGAAGAGCCTACACCAGTACTCTTCAAACTATTTCAGGACACAGAAAAAAGGGATACTTCCAAATTCATTCTATGAAGCCAGCATAACTCTGATACCAAAACCAGGCAAAGACACCACAAAAAAAAAAAAAAATACAGACCAATAAACAGAACCCTAGTAGCACAGCGGTTAAGAGCTACGGCTGCTAACCAGAAGATCAGCAGATTGAATCCACCAGCTGCTCCTTGGAAACGCTATAGGGCAGTTCTACTGTGTCCTACAAGGTCGCTATGAGATGCAAAAATTCTCAACAAAATTCTAGCCAACAGAATTCAGCAACATTTAAAAAAATAATAATAATACACCACGACAAAGTGAGATTCATACCAGGTATTCAAAGATGGTTTAACATTAGAAAAATCAACATAATCAACCACATAAATTGAAATAAAAAAAAGTTACATGACCATCTCAATTGACACAGAATAAGCATTTGATAAAGTCCAAAACCCATTTCTGATAAAAAGTCTCAACAGGATGGGAATAGAAGAAAAATTCCTCAACATAATAAAGGGCATCTGTACAAAACCAACAGACAACATCGTTCTCAACGGACAGAGGCTGAAAACATTCCTCCTGAGAAGAGGAAGAAGACAAGGATGCCCTTCATCACCACTCCTATTTAACATTGTGCTGGAAGTCCTAGCTAGAGCAATGAGGCCAAGAAAAGAAGTAAAGGGCATCCAAATTGGTAAGGAAAAAGTAAAGTTATTCCTGTTCGCAAATGATATGATACTATATATACAGAACCCTAAAGACTCCATAAGAAAACTACTGAAACTAATAGAAACATTCAGTAAAGTAGCAGGAGACAAGATAAACATACAAAAATTAATTGGATTACTATACACTAATAAAGAGAATGATGAAGAGGAAATCAGGAAAGCAATATCACTTAAAATAGCCCCTTAAAAAAAAAAAACTCAGTAATAAATCTAATCAAGCACGTAAAAGAACTATACAAAGAAAACTACAAAACACTACAGCAAGAAACCAAAAGACACCTATGTAACTAGAAAAACATACCGTGCTTAAGGATAGGTAGACTCAACATTGTGAAAATGTTAATTCTACCTAAAAAAAAAAAAAAGCAATCTACAAATACAATGAAATCCTGATTGAAACACCAACAACATTCTTTAACGAGATAGGAAAACTAATCATTAACTTTATATATAAAGGAAACAGACCCCAGATAAGTAAAGCACTGTTGAAGAAGAAGAATAAAGTAGGAGGACTCACCCTACCTGACCTCAGAACCTACTATACAGCTGTAGTAGCCAAAACAGCTTGGTACTGGTACAACCACAGATTAACCAATGGAACAGAATCTAGAGCCCAGATATAAATCCATCCACCTATGGTCACCTGATCTTTGACAAAGGCCCAAAATCCATTAAATGGAGAAAGACAATCTTTTTAACAAATGGTACTGGCAAAACTGGATATCTATCTGTAAAAAAAAAAAAATGAAACAGGACCCATACCTCACACCATACACAAAAACTAATTCAAAATGGATCAAAGACCTAAATACAAACCAAATACTATAAATATCATGGAATATAAAACAGGGTCAACACTAGGAGCCCTAATATATGGCATAAATAGGATACAAACCATAATTAACAATATACAAGCCCCAGAAGATCCAAAAAAAAAAACCAAACCTGTTGCCCTCAAGTCGATTCGACTCGTAGCGACCCTATAGGACAGACTAGAACTGCCCTGTAGAGTTTCCAAGGAGCACCTGGCGGATTCAAACTGCCAACCTTTTGGTTAGCAGCTATAGCATTAACCACTAGACCTCCAGGGTACCAGAAGATAAGCTACATAAATGAGATCTTCTAAAAATTAAACACTTAATGCTCAACAAAAGACTTCACTCAAAGAGTAAAAAAGAATCTACAGACTGGGAAAACCAATTTGGCTATGATATACCCAACAAAGTTCTAACCTCTGAAATCTATAGGAAGATCCAACACCTCTATAATAAAAAGACAAATAATTCAATTTAAAATATGGGCAAAGATATGGACACTTCACCAAAGAAGGCATTCAGGTGCCTAATACACAAATGACGATATGCTTGCAATCATCAGCCATTAGAAAAATGCAAATCAAAACTAGGAGATACCATCTCACCCCGACATTACTGGCACAAATAAAAAAAACAGAAAATAAAAAATGTTGGAGAGTTTGTAGGGATATTGGAACCCTTTTGCACTGCTGCTGGGAATGCAACAAGGTACAGCCATTTCAAAAAACTAATAGACATACTACAGGATGCAGCAATCTCACTCCTAGCAATATAGCCTAGAGAAGTAAGAACTGTCACATGAATAGACATATGCACACCCATATTCACTGCAGCATTATTCACAATAGCAAAAAGTTGGAAACAACCTAATTTCCCATCAACAGATAAATGGTTAAACAAACCATGGTACATACACGCAATGGAATACTATGCAAAGATAAAGAACAATGATGAATTGGCTAAATATCTCACAACATGAATGAATCAGGAGGGCATTACACTGAGTGAAATAAGTCGATCACTCAAAGACCACTATTATAAAAACAAATGAAAATGTTTACATACAGAAAGAAACAATGTTTGATGGCTAGAGAGGAGGTGTGGGAAGGGAAAAACACTAACTAGATAGTACATAAGTGGTGACTTCGGTGAAGGGTAAGACAGCACACGATACTGGGAAATTCAGCACAACTTGACCAGGACAAAGTCATAGAAGCTTCACAGGCACATCGAAATGCCTTGAGGGACCAAGCCACTGAGCTGAGGGCTAGGGACCATGGTCTCGAGGGACATCTAGCTCCACTGGCATAACATAGTCTACAAAGAACATGTTCTACATCTGACTGCGATGAGTAGTGACTAGGGTCTTAAAAGCCTGTGAGTGGGCATCTAAGATACATCTACTGGTCCCATTCTGGCAGGAGCAAAGAAGAATGAAGAAAACCAAAGATGCAAGGGAAAGATTAGTCCAAAAGACTGATGGACCACAACTACCAGTACCTCCACCAGACTGAGCCCAGGACAACTAGATGGTGCCCAGTTGCCACCACTGACTGTTGGGTCAAGGATCACAAGAGAGGGTCCAGGACAGAGCAAGAGGAAAATGTAGGCCAAAATTCAAAATCACCAAAAAAAAAAAAAAAAAAAAAGGACCAGGATTGCTGGTCTGACAGTGACTAAAGAAACCCCAAGAGTATGGCCCCCAAACGCCTTTTTCACTCAGTACTGAAGTCATTTTTGAGGTTCACCCTTCAGCCAAAGATTAGACAGGTGAATAGGGGCAACAATAACACACATGAGAACATGTTCAATCATGTACACAAGACTAATGGGTACTCCAGCCCAAAAACAAAGATGAGAAGGCCGGAAGGGACAGGAAAACTGGGCAAATGGAAACAGGGAAACTGGAGTGAAGAAGCAGAGAGTGTTGAAACATCACAGGGTTTGCAACCAACGTCACAAAGCAATTCATGTATTAACTGTTCAATGAGAAACTAGCTTGCCCTGTAAATTTTCACCTAAAGCACAATTAAAAAGTTAATAAATATATGGAACAAAATACCATTAGGAATACAAGGAGAAAATGGAATTCTACTCTGAGAGTCTTCAACTCATCTCTCTCAAACTAAAGGCTGAGGTAACAAGAAGAACGATGTAGATGATTTATTTATTACAATTAAGAAACGAGGTAAAATTTTTTTTTAGAACTGCCTACTGAACAAAGAGAGGCTAATTTTTTTCACCAAATACTCATACAACTTTCACAAATAAACTCCACAGATTAAGCCACAAATTTCTAAAAAATCTAATCTAAACTAAAATTAATGCTTATTTTGGAAAGATATAACAAAAGTACTCACTATCAAATATAAGCTGCCCAGAGGAAAATGGACATCACAAACTAAAAAATAAAATAAAGGGTAAATATAAACTAAATTAATGTACTATGACACTACAAAGAGCAACAAACCCTTTAAAAATTACAAAATAAGAATAAAGATAAAAGCACAAATTAACTTTTAAAACAACTAAACAGTAGTATTAATTATTAAAAAAAAAACAAACTTCACAAAGAATAGAAAAAATCAGATTTTAAAAAACCCAGGTGGATAACCCAGGCAACAAATAGTAACCTTTTCTTCCCTGTAAGATCCCTGTACAACTTAAAGTCACTTATATGCACTGTAACACATACTCACGGACTACAGTGACATCTGTGAATACAGCCAGAGACACTCTGCCCTCAATTCTTCTAGCCCCAGCACCTAGAACTGTGACTGCCAAAAACTCAAACCAACTCCATTGCTGTCGGGTCAATTCCGACTCATAGAGACCCTACAGAACTCCCTCAGACGGTTTCTAAGGAGCACCTGGGAAATTCAAGCTGCCAACCTTTTGGTTAGCACCCATAGCTCTTAACCACTGTACTACCAGAGTTTCCCTCTGTGATTAAAAAAAAAAAAGAACATGGCAAATGCTCAGGGCTTTGAACTGGTTGGCTCCTGTTAGAATCCCTGCTGAGAATTTTGTATTTCTAACAAGTTTCCAGACAATGCTACTGCTGCTGGTTAGGGACCAATTCTGAGAACCACTAGCAGAGCGGTGTTCTCAAAACTTGTTACACATAAGAATCACCTGGGGATCTTGTTAAACTGTACATGCTAATTCATTATATCTGGGGTAGAAATGCAAATTCTCAGCAGGAGCTTGAACCAGAACAAACCGGTTGGAGCCCTGAAAATGGGAAATAAGCCTTTTCTTTATGTGCACTGGGCAGGGTGGTGCCTTGCCCAGCGCACACTCAAGTCTGAGGAGGTTTGTCAACAGACAGCCCTCACCTGCGCAGCCCTTCCTAGGATTGTCTTCAGCTGCAGGGAGCTTCCTGGCCAGAAGTCACTGTCTTCCCCTCAAAAGTCCATATCTATTGCCTAATTTGGGCCAGGATTTTAAAGGCTGACGACTTTGGCCCGATGCTGAATGATTCTGACAGGCCATTTTAGCTCCAAAGTTTCCTAGTGGGGTCAGCCAAGGCTGTTGCTGGGCTAGCATTTCAACTCCACTTTTCCTTTACCAATCCTACCTTGGCCCCCTCCCTTCCATAGGTGTTGCTCCCAAGGGCACTCCCTAATTAACACCAAACTTCATCCCAGGGTCAGCTTCCTAACCACATGAGTGAGGGTTTAAAGGAGGATTGTTGTATCTAAGACAATTAATTCTTACCCTATTGCTCTACAGGGTAGTTTGGTTCTAATAATAAAATATGCAGATGAACACACTAAAAACTATAAATGTTAGATGCTAGTATCAAACCAGGGTTCCCCAAGTGGTACAAACGGTTAGCAGTCCACTGCTAGCCAAAAGGTTGGCACTTGAAACCCACCCAGAGAAGTCTTAGAAGCAGGGCTTCAGAACCCCTATGTTCTGGTTTGAACCCCTACTGAGAATTTCCATTTCTAACAAGTTCCCAGGCTATGTTAATGTTGCTGGGGATACGAATCACCTGGGGGTCTTGTTAAGATGTAGATTCTGATTCAGTATATCTAGGGTGAAAATGCAAACTCTCAGCAGGGACTCCAACGGAAAAAACTGGTTCAAAGCCCTGCTTGGATGACAGGCCTTGTGATGTGCCGCTGAAAGGTCACAGCCTTTAAAACTCTGTGGAGCAGTTCTGCTCTGCATACTTGGGGTCACCATGAGTCGGAATCAACTGCACGGCTACTGATAACAATAGTATTATGCCGGTGTTTCACAAAGCCACACAAAGGATAGATTTAATAAATATTTGTTAAATTTGAAGAGTACACTGTAACATAATTGTCCTCAAATTTATCATCCTATGTTAATAAATTTTATCATGAACTAACTTAATACAGACCAGAGTATTTATGAATACAAAATAATACAGCCAATATCCATGTTCCTGTCACGGATTAAATTGTGTCCCCCAAAAAATATGTGTATCAATTCGGTTAGGCCGTGATTCCCAGTATTGTGTGATTATCCACCGTTTTGTCATCTGACGGAATTTTTCTGTGTGTTTATAAATCCTGCCTCTATGGTGTTGATGAGATGGGATTAGCGGCAGTTATGTCAATGAGGGATGACTCAATCTGTAAGACTGTGTTGTGTCTTGAGCCAATCTCTTTTGAAATATGAAAGAAAGAAGTGAGCAGAGAGACAGGGGACTTCATACCACCAAGAATGCAGCACCAGGAGCAGACAGCATCCTTTGGAGCTGGGGTGCCTGCACCTGAGAACCTCCTAGTCCAGGGGAAGGTTGATGACAAGGACCTTCCTCCACAGTCAACAGAGAGAAAGCCTTGCTGCAGAGGTGACACCATGAATTTGGACTTTTAGCCTACTAGACTGTGAGAATAAATTTCTCTTTGTTAAAGCCATCCACTTGTGGTATTTCTGTTATAGCAGAACTCGATGACTAAGACATACCCATCTGCCTTAAGAAAAATATGACCAGTAGCTTTACAGCTCCTAGTGTGGCTATAGTCCCTCCATTCTCCGCACCACCCCTCCTAAATCATGCATTAATCATTCTCTTCCTTCTCTTTATAGCTTACTGCATATGAGTGCACCACTAAAAACGAAGCTTATTTTTGCATATTTTAGTCATCATATAAATAGAATATTGTATCTATTCTCCCATGGCTTGCCTTTTTTTTTTGGTATAGTTTTATGTTTTGAGGATTCATTCACGTTGACGTGTACTGCTGTAATTTCTTCATTTTCATTCATTATAGTCTTCCTAATATTAAAGATGATTTTTTTTTAATTTATTGTGCTTGAGGTGAAAGTTTACAGCTCAAGTCAATTTCTCATACAAAAATTTATACACATATTGTTCTGTGACCCTAGTTTCAATCCCCACAATGTGACAGCACATTTCTCCCTTCCATCCCAGGTCTCCCATGTCCATTCAACCAACTCCTATACCCTTCTGCCTTCTCTTCTAGTCTCTGGACAGGAGTTGCCCATTGAGTCTTGTGTTTCTACTTGAACTAAGAAGCACACTCTTCTCGAGTATTATTTTATATTTTATAATCCAGTCTAATCTTTGTCCAAGGAGTTGGTTTCAGAAATGGTTTTAGATCTGGGTTAACAGAGAGTCCAGGGACCATGTCTTCAGGGGTTCCTCTAGTCTCAGTCAGACCATTAAGTCTGGTCTTTTTATGTAAATTTGAGTTCCATACTCTGCTTTTCCCCTGCTCTGTCGAGGACTCGCTGTTGTATTGCTTCTCAGGGCGATCATTGGTGGTACCATCTAGATCTTCTGGTCTCAGGCTAATGGAGTCTCTGGTTTATGTGACCCTTTTGTCTCTTGGAAACCCTGGTGGCATAGTGGTTAAGTGCTATGGCTGCCAACCAAAGGGTCGGCAGTTCAAATCCACCAGGCGCTCCTTGGAAACTCTATGCGGCAGTTCTACTCTGTCCTATAGGATCGCTATGAGTCGGAATCGGCTCGACGGCACTGGATTTGGTTTTGGTTTGTCTCTTGGGCTAATATTTTCTTAGTGTCTTTGGTGTTCTTCACTCTTCTCTGCTCCAGGTGGGTTGGAACCAATAGATGCATCTTAGATAGCCGCTCACAAGCTTTTAAGATCCCAGAGGGCACTCACCAAAGTGGAGTGCAGAACATTTTCTTAATAAGCTCTGTTATGTCAATTGACCTAGATGTCCCCTGAAACCATGGGCCCCAGGCCCTCATCCCTGCTACTCTGTCCCTCAAAGTATTTGGTCGTATTCAGGAAACTTCTTAGCTTTTGGATTAGTCCAGTTGTCTGACACCCTCTGTATTGTGTGTTGTCCTTCCCTTCACCTAAGATAATTCTTTGCTACTATTTTTTATCTAGTTAGTGAATTCCCCTCTCCCTCCCTCCCCACCCTCATAATCATCAAAGAATGCTTTCTTCTGTGTTTAAACCTTGTCTTGAGTTTTATAATAGTGGTCTCAAACAATATTTGTCCTTTTGCAGCTAATTTCAGTCAGTACAATGCCTTCCAGATTCATCTGTGTTGTGAGATGTTTCGAGGATTCATTGTTCTTTAGCATTGCATAGTATTCCATTGTGTGAATATACCATAATTTGTTTATCCATTCATCCATTGATGGGCACCTAGGTTGTTTCCATCTTTTTGCTATTGTGAACATTGCTGCAATGAACATGTGTGTACATATTATCTATTCATGTGATGGTTCTTATTTCTCTAGGTTATATTCCAAGGAGTGGAACTGGTAGATCCTATGGTACTTCTGGAAATCCTGGTGGCATAGTGGTTAAGTGCTACGGCTGCTAACCAAAGGGTTGGCAGTTTGAATCCACCAGGTGCTCCTTGGAAACTCTACGGGGCAGTTCTACTCTGTCCTATAAGGTCGCTATGGTCGGAATCGACTCGATGGCACTGGGTTTTGTTTTGTTTTTTTTATGGTACTTCTATTTCTAGCTTTTTAAGGAAGAGCCAAATCGTTTTCCAAAGTGGTTGTATCATTTTACACTCTCACCAACAGTGTATAAGTGTTCCAGTCTCTCCACAACCTCTCCAACATTTATTATTTTGTGTTTTTTTTTTTTTTTTTGATTAATGCTAGCCTTGTTGGGGTGAAAACGTATCTCATTGTAGTTTTGATTTGCATTTCTCTAATGGCTAATGATTGTGAGCATTTCCTCATGGATCTGTTAGCGATCTAAATGCCTTCTTTGGTGAAGTGGCTGTTCATATCCTTTGCCCATTTTTTAATTGTGTTATTTGTCTTTTCGCTGTTGAGATCTTGCAGTATCTTGAAGATTTTAGATTTAGACCCTGATCAGATATGTCGTGGCCAAAAATTTTTTCCCAGACTGTAAGTTGTCTTTTTACTCTTTTGGGAAATCTTTTGATGTGTATAAGTGTTCTATTTTTAGGAGCTCGCAGTTATCTAGTTTCTCTTCTGGTATCTGTGCATTGTTAGCTATGTTTTATATTCTGTTTATGCCATGTATTAGGGCTCCTAGCATTGTCCCTACTTTTTTTCTCCATGATCTTTATAGTTTTGGAAACGCTGGTGGTGTAGTGGCTAAGCGCTACAGCTGCTAATCAAAATATCAGCAGTTTGAATCCACCAGGTGCTCCTCAGAAGCTCTCTGGGGCAATTCTATTCTATCCTACAGGGTTGCTATGAGTCAGAATTGACTCAATGGCAATGAGTTTTTTATAGTTTCAGGTTTTATATTTAGGTCTTTGATCCATTTTTGGTTAATTTTTGTACATGATGAGAGGTATGGGTCTTGTTTCATTTTTTTGCAGATAGATATCCAGCTATACTAGCACCATTTACTAAAGAGACTGCCTTTTCCCAGTTTAACGGAATTTGGGCCTTTGTCAAATATTAGCTACTCACAGGTGGATGAATTAACATCTGGATTTTCAGTTCTGTTCTATTGGTCTATGTATCTGTTGTTATACCAGTAGCAGGCTGTTTTGACCATAGCGGTATAATAGGCTCTAAAATCAGGTAATGTGAGGCCTCCCACTTTGTTGTTATTCTTCAGTAATATTTTACTTATCAGGGGCTTCTCCTAAAGGGAATGGTTTTAATGACTGGAATTGGATTATAAAGTTTACTATAGAATTTTACAGAAACCTTTTATCAAGTTAAGAAAATTCACTTCTGTTCCTCGCTCCCTACGAGTTTCTTTTAAATAAATTACATCGAATTTATCAAATATCTTCTCTACCATCTGATTATAATATAGCTTTTCTCTTTTAATTTGATAATGTGAATTACATCAAATTTTCTTATGTTGAACAAAGATCACATCCTTGGATAAATTCAACTTTGTCATAATGAGTTTTTTATCTATTGCTACACAGTTTGCTTAAACATTTAAGATTTTTGTATCTAATTTCATAAATGAGACTGGCATGTGATTTTCCTTCTTTGTCCTTGTGTAATGTTTATATCAGTTTTACCAGCTTTGTGTGATGAACTAAAGAGCTGTTACTTCTTTTGCTAGTCTCAGGAAGTTGCTTTACATACAGAAGTGAATTGCCATACCCCATGAATGGTTTGTAGCAGTCCTCTGTAAAAGCAGCTAAGCCCTATGTTTACACTGAATAAAAGCTGATAATACATCAATTTATTTAATTCACATTGTCTATGCTTGATTGGACCCTGAGTGGTTGTCTTAGTCATCTAGTGCTGCTATAACAGAAATAACACAAGTGGATAGCTTTAACAAAGAGAAGTTTATTCTCTCTGGCCTATATAATCCAATAGGCTAGAAGTCCAAATTCAGGGCGCCAGCCCCAGAGGAAGGCTTTCTCTCTCTGTCTGCTCTGAAGGAAGGTCCTTGTGATGCATCAGTCCTCCCTTGTTCTGGGAGCATCTCAGCACAGGAACCTCAGGCCCAAAGGACGTGCTCTGCTCCCAGCACTGCTTTCTTGGTGGTATGAGGTCCCCCTGTCTCTCTGCTCACTTCCCTCTTTTATATCTCAAAAGAGACTGGATTAAGACACTACCTAAACTTGTAGGCCTCATCAATATAACTGCCACTAATCCAAGCTATTACATCACAGTGATAGGATTTACAACACATAGGGAAATCACATCAGAAGATAAAATGGTAGACATTCATACAATCATACAAGGGAATCATGACCTAGCCAAGTTGACAGATATTTTGGGGGGACACGATTCAATCCATGGCAGTGGTACAAATGGTTAAGCACTAGACTACTAGTGGAAATGGTTCTCAGTTAGAACCTACCTTGGAAGACAGGCCTGAAGATCTGCTTCCAGAAGAAAACAGCCTTGAAAATACTATGGAACAGTTCTACTGTGCACACATAAAGTTGCCATAAGTCGGAATCCACTCAACGGCAGTTAACAACAACAAATTCTTGAGTTAGTCTTTTTTTAAGTTATTAAAAGTTTTATTTTCCTAGGAATATTTCCATTTCATCTAAATTTTCATTTTTTTGGTACGAATTTATTCATAATAGTCTCCTTAGCATTTTAGTACTTAAACAATATTTAGCAGTAGTCTCTGTAGTTATGCCCTCCTTTTCACTGTTACACTTTGCTTTCTGTGGACTTTCATTCTTCCTAATCAATCTCACCAGCAGTTTGTGACTTTTATTAGTCTTTTCAAAGAACAAACTTTTGGCTTTGTTGATCTCTATTGTATCTTTGTGATTTAATTAATTTCTATTCTTTATTATTTCATTCTTTCTGGGTTTCTTATATTGTTCTCTTTCTAATTCAAAATGTAAATTTAGCTCATTAATTTTAAGCCTTTTTTCTTTTCTAATATAAGAATTTCAGGCTAAATTTCCGTTTAAGTATACCCTTTGGCTATATTCCTCAAGTTTTGTTGTTATATTTGCATTATTTCTTAGTCACAGTATTTTTTACTCTCATTTATAATTTACTGTCTGACTTAGATTATACAAATGAGCTTTTCAAAAAAAAATCCAAATAATGGAGTAATTTCATTTACTTATATAATTTATTTATACGTGGCCTGTGTGGTTTACTGGGTTTTGTATGATACTAGTTCATTGAAAATCATTTGTTTAGCATGTGATCAATTTTTGTTAATACTCCATGTGTCCTTAAAAGAATGTTACAATCTCCTAGAGAATTCAACCTTTTATCATTAGATAATAACCTTCATTAGCAATACCTTCTATCTTTAAAAACTTTGCTTGACCAACTATATAGCTATATTAGCTTTCTTTTGTTTAGGATTTGTTGGATATATCCTGACTTTGAAACTTTAGTCCTTACGTTGCAGGCATGCTTCTTATTAACAGCAAATAGCTAGATTTTGTTTCATAATCTAGGATGCCAGTCTTTGTGCTTTGGGAAGTTTAGGTTTCCTTTTTACATTATTATGATTACCAAAATATTTTAATTATTTCTACCATCCTAGTTTATCTTTTTCAGTATTTTTTCTTTCTGTTTTTTCTTCATTTGGATGGACTAAGTTGATTTTCTCTTTCCATTTTCCATTCTACAATTTGGAAATTATGCACTATACTATTATACTTTTTTTAGCGTTTACTCTAGACATTTTAATGTGCTCTTTAAACTTAACGTCTAAAGTAAATCAAAACCTTTTTCTTTCACAAAAAATATACAAGGACCTTAGGATAATGAACTTTGATTCCAAACTTCTTTAATTATATGCTAATATTTCCAAGTACATTAATTCTATATTTTTAATTATGCAAAGTATATACAGTTGTATACATTTGACTGTGTGAATCATAACAAATTATGGATAACACTGCAAAGAATGGGAATTCCAGAACACATAATTGTGCTCATGATGAAACTACATAGACCAGGAGGCACTTGTTCGAACAGAACAAGGGGACATCGTGTGGTTTAAAATCAGAAAAGGTGTGCACAAGGGTTGTATCCCTTCACCATATTTATTCAATCTGTATGCTGAGCAAATAGTCCAAGAAGCTAGACTACATGAAGGAGAAGGTTGTATCAGGATTGGAAGAAGATGCGTTAACAACCTACGATATGCAGGTGATGCAACCTTGCTTGCTTGCTGAAAGTGAAGAGGGCTTGAAGCACTTACTGATGAAGATCAAAGACCATAGCCTTCAGTATGAATTACACCTCAACACAAAGAAAACAAAAATCCTCACAACTTGACCAACAAGCAACATCATTATAAAGGGAGAAAATATTGAGGTTGTCAAGGGTTTCATTTTACTTGGATCCACAATCAATACCCATGGAAGCAGCAGTCAAGAAATCAAAAGATACACTGCATTGTGCAAATCTGCTGCAAAAGATCTCTTTAAAGTGTGAAAAAGCAAAGATGTCACCTTGAGGACTAAGGTGCACCTTACTCAAGCCATTGTATTTTCAATCACCTCATATGCATGCAAAAGTCATACAATGAATAAGAAAGACTGAAGAACAACTGATGCATTTGAATTATGGTGTTGGTGAAGAATACTGAATATACAATGGACTGAGAGAAGAACGAATAAATCTTAGAAGTACAGTCAGAATGTTCCTTAGAAGTGATGACGGTAAGACTTGGTCTCACGTACTTTTTGACGTTTTCAGGAGGGACCAGTTCGTGGAGAAAGGCATTATGCTTGGTAAATTAGAGAGTCAACAAAAAGGAAGACCCTCAACAAGATGGACTGACACAGTGGCTGCAACAATGGACTCAAATGTAGCGAAGATTTTAAGGATGGTACCCATACCCAGACCCAGTGCCGTCGAGTCAATCCCAACTCATAGCGACCCTCTAGGACAGAGTAGAACTGCCCCATGGTGTTTCCAAGGAGCACCTGGCAGATTCGAACTGCTGACCCTTTGGTTAGCGGCCATAGCACTTAACCACTACACCACCAGGGTTTCCAAGGATGGTACAGGACCGGGAAATGTTTTGTTCTGTTTTATATAGGGTTGCCATGAGTCTGAAGTGACTAGAAGGCACCTAACAACAACAACATAGATAATTTTTAATCTTTTAGAAAACATAATATTGGCGTATTAGTAAACCCATATGCTTACCATTTCCTTCTAGTACAAATTCTTCCATTTCTACCTTTCTGCAAGTATATTTTTTTCTTTTTCTTCAGCGAAAACTTGTTGATAATAAACTACACAAGCTTGAGGCTACTTAAAAATAGCTTTAATTTGTCTTTTGTCTTCAAATGTAGTTGCATTGTATATTTAATTCAAGGTTAACTATTATTTTCTTTCAGGGCTTAAAAAAAATTATTTCAGTGCCTTTTAGCATCTATTTTTGTTATTGAGATATCAGCCATCAGTCATTACTTGCGATTTCTCTTTTCTCCCTATTTTCTTTTAAAAATATTCTTTTTATCTCTGGTGTTCATTCTCACGATACAACGACTAAATGTAGATTTCCTTTTATTTGTCTTGCTTGAGATTTATTGAGCTTCATATTAAGGTGTCTTCCATCAGTTCTAGGAAATCCCCAGTTAGTAACTTCTTGATATTTTTCTCACTTCTAAATTTTTTATTAGAATATTTTATACTTGTAACACCATTCTCCAAGTATCTTAATTGCTTTTCTATCTTTTCTATTTCTGTGTCTCTTTTCTATGTGGCATCCTAAGTAACTTCTTCAAATATATCTTTCAGATTACTAATTTTCTATTTAAAAAAAAAAAAACCTGTTGCTGTCGAGTCAATTCCAACTCAGAGCGACCCTGTCCCTAATCTATTTTGCCTGATCATTAACTTTGAGTTATTATATTTCTCATTTTAGGAAGTGCTGCCTGCTCAATTTTGACAGTCTGTTGCCCCTTCATCACATTTTCAAAAAATAAATGAGGGTAATAAAATTAAATATACCAACTTATATTCAGTATCTCATAATTTCAATATATGTCATGTTTGCAAATCTTATTCTGTAATGTGTTCTTTCCGCTAAGTCTTATTCATGATGGCTTGCTTCTTTGTATGTCTTTTGAGAACTCATTTTCCTTGGAACTCTGCTAATTTTTTTTGTGAACTGGGTTTAAAACGCACCCATACGTGTTGCCGTCGAGTCGATTCCAACTCATAGCAGCCCTACAGGACAGAGTAGAACTGCCCCATAGGGTTTCCAAGAAGGGTTTAAAACACACCCATACCCGTTGCCATTGAGTCGATTCCTGCTCATGATGATCCTATAGGACAGTAGAATTGCTCTTTAGAGTTTCCAAGAACCAGCTGGTAGATTCATACTGCAGACCACACCAACAGAGCTCCTTAAAGTGCACAGAGAATATAAGTTTACTTCTGGCAGGTATCTGGAAGTACTGCCAGGACAGGACAACTTTAATTTCCAGCTGGGGTTTTAAATGCTACACAGATAATATTAATTCCAACCTAAAGTTCAGGTAAAGACTGGCTTATGATCAGAAAATTTCCAAGATGTTTTCTGCTCTTTCTTTCTGAGCTACGCAGAGCCAAGGCCAAGTTTACCCACTATCTCTTGCTGTAAGAGACAGTATTTTCTTGGTCATCCAAAGAGGTGTTCAAATTTGGGTTACAAGGATCACTTATCTGATTTTCCATCTGAGAGGAAACAGGCTGTCTTTCCTCCTCAGTTCATGGTCTTTTAAAATCCAAGTTCCAGGTCATAGGATGAACAGTTCCCATCTTCCATTAGCACAACATCGTGCCAGTGCTGGCGTGCTCGTCTGGATTTCTCCTCTCTTTGTATCAGGTTAGCCATGCATTTTAGAAATATTTTACCCATCATTTTTAGCCCTGTGGTTAAGAACTCAGCTGCTAACTGGAAAGTCAGGCGTTTGAACCCACCAGCTGTTCCTTGGCAACCATATGGGGTAGTTCTACTCTGTCCTATAGGGTCACTATGAGTTGGAATCAATTCGACAGCAACAAGTAGCCCACTATATTTCTACAAACCAAAACCATTTTTTTAATCATATTAAAGTTCTTCTAGATATCAACGGTGCCCATTTTTCTTTACCTCCTAAATGCTAATCTGACGGATAGCTGTCTCCGTTTTCTCCTTCAGGGAAAAACATAAGCAATAAGGGCTATGTTCCCCCAAATTATTACTTTCTGTAAGAGGAAACATATATTGTCAGTCGCAGGGAACTTAGACCAAGGCTAGACACTTGCTGAGGGAAGGGAATATATATATGTATGTATGTATTTTCTCTCTGTGTTCCCTTCTCACAGAAAAGATTCTAAGCAGTAGAATCACTTCAATATGCTTCTGGTAGTTTCCCTCACTATAAATACATGGCCTAGTTAAAACTTAGGTAAAGCAGATAAATATACCCCAAGTACATAACTATCAGTTGGAAAAAGAAAAAAGAGAGGTAAGGGAAAAAGTACTCTTTACCCCAATATCACAAAATAACTTGCAGCATTCCTGTATTCGTTTTCTCCTTGAATAACTATTTATTTACCACTAACTATATACAGGATCCCGGTGGCATAGTGATTAAGAGCTGTGGTTGCTGACTAAAAGGTAGCAGGTCAAATCCATCAGCTGTTCTTTGGAAACCCTATGGGACAGTTCTACTCTGTCCTAGAGGGTCGCTATGAGTCAGAATTGACTCAATGGCAATGATGTGCGGGGTACTATACACAGGGCATGGTTCTAGGTGCTGGGCATACAGCACCTATATAAATGATGGCACATGAATGAGTTTACAAAAGAAAGACAATAACAAAATAAATACAACAGCTCTTTGAAAATGAGAAAGTCTACATCCATGTCCTTTGTTATTATCATCTTTATCATATGAAGAGCCAGATAATTCTTATGGGCCACAATTCCAGCAGCCTATTTTTGTCCTCTTCACAGGACAAATGTCTTAAAGGAGTCCGAGTTTCCTAAGCAATTTTCACTGGCAAGGTTTCTTGCTTAAAGACATTTTCAAATTTCCTTTAATCTACAAGTCGAGACTTCTCAGTTCTCATTCAGTCACTATTGGAGAAGAAAACACCCTGTAATTCACATTAGCTTTACCAGTAAATTAATCGATTTAGCCTGTACAGTGTTCTAATTCAAATTCTATTTTCTCAACCAATAAATCTCAGATTTCATACCCACAACCAGCCATGAACCAAAATGAAAGATTTAACAGAGCCTCGGCATGGTAGTTGTTGAGTAAGCACTCTGATACATTTCCGCACTATAAACATTTAACGAGACTTGCTCCCGACAGAGTATTTACTACATCAGTTTATATCATAGTATTATATTTGCAGGAGCAAGATAGAGCAAAGGTTATTTTGGATACTTTACCAATACAGTTTCCTGTAAATAAAGGAAAGTGCAACCATTCAATTTACAAAATCATTAAAAAGGGTTAAATGCTCAGTAAATTCTGCTTATCTAGTTCAGACAGCCTCAGCAGCTATTTGTAACTCAGATAAAAAATACATAAAACTCAGGCATTTTGTACTAGTTTGTGCTTCCATAGCTTTGACTGGAACAGAATTTCAAAGGTTGTTGAGACCGTATGAGGATCTCAGAGAAGTGTCTTCAGGACTCCCTTCTGCCTTGTTTAGAAGGGAGTATGCCATAGAAAGGACTTTTCCTGAGAAAGAGAGAACACCATCACCGCACCTTCACCCATCACCACGCCTCGCTCACTCTCATCAAAGCTGCACACGCACAAAAGCACACACACACACTTTCTCCACCTCTCTAACCACTGCCATTTCCTGCCTGTAGCAGCCACTCTTAACTAAAAGGAGGAAAGGGAACATGTCCCAGAAGAAGGAACAATCTGGAAATCTGTCTTCTATGATGCAAGAATAAAGAACGCAGTGTCTAGCATAAACTGGACTCCTTATGCAAGCATCCAAAACCCGCTGCAGTCAAGTTGATTCCGGCTCATAGTGACCCTATAGGACAGAGTAGAACTGCCCCACAGGGTTTCCAAGCAGTGCCTGGTAGATTCAAACAGCTGACCTTTTGGTTAGTAGCTGTAGCTCTTAACCACTACGCCACCAGGGTTTCCGATGCAAGCATACCCTGATACAATTCTGTTTAGTACTTATGTGGTATGCCAGTGTAAGCGTCCACTCTAGCAAATTTCACTTCATTGCACTAGCCACTCCCCAAATACTGATTATTTCCATTTAAATAACCCAGGATCAAAATCCTTTTAACCAAAAGGTTATTCCACATTTTGGACTTGCTAATTTTTTTTTCTTTTTTTCAAAAACAAAAAGTTGTAGATGTAGATCACCAGGACTTCGTTGCATTTTTAATGTCTCTCATGGTACGTACAGACTAAGAATATTAGCATAAATTGTGTTGAATTTTAATTAAGCAAATTAAGTTTTATTTGTAAGAACGCAGTATAGCACAGTAGGTAATAATTCTTCTGGACTCAGAAAGACTAGATTCACATCCTGACTACTACCACTCACTAGGTTTCTGATTTAAGCAAGTTATACTCTATATAATTCTCAGTGTTATTTACTGTAAGAAAAAATAGAAAATACTTAACCATATAGTGACGCTGTAATAATTAAATGGCAAAATTCATATAAAGCTCTTAGAAATTTAAAAAAAAAGTCATATATTTAATTTATTGGGCACTTAACAAAGCTTTGGGTGATGCAGCAGTTAACATGCTCATCTGCTAACTGAAAATATGGGGGTTCAAATCCACCCAGAGACACCTCAGTGGAAAGACCTGACATTCTACATCCTAAATACCAGCCACTGAAAAGCCTGTGGAGTACAGTTCTACTCTGACACACATGGGGTCAGAATCAACTCAATGCCAACCGGTGGTGGTGCTAATCTGAATCTACTAATAACACTAGTATAAATTTAGTAAGAAGCATAGTCCTTGTCTACAAGTTTTCAACCTTATTCTGAAGATAAGATGGACCACTAGTAGTGTAAATTATTCAGTGTGAATTACATAGGACAAACAATTTGACACCATAATTTGGTATTATTAGAGAACCACCACTATTCTTATACGTCATGTAGACAAATATTTCCTATAATTTTCACATAAGAAAGGAAAAAAATTTTTTTTTTTCCTTAGGTGCCAATAATTTGAATTTTATAAATTTTCACATGTTTTTGTCAGGTGCCATCAAGTCAGCTCTGACTCACAGTGACCCTATGTATAACAGAAGGAAGCACTGCCTGGTCCTGAGCCATCCTCACAATCGTTGTCATGCTTGAGCTCATTGTTGTGGACACTGTGTCAATCCATCTCGTTGAGAGTCTTCCTCGTTTTCACTGATCCTCTAATTTACCAAGCATGGTGTCCTTCTCCAGAAACTGGTTCCTCCTGATAACATGTCCAAAGTATATGAGACAAAGTCTCACCACCCTTGCTTCTAATGCGCATTCTGGCTGTATTTCTTCCAAGACAGATTTGCTTGTTCTTCTGGCAGCACATGGTATGTTCAATATTCTTCGCCAACACCATAATTCAAAGGCATCAATTCTTCTTTGGTCTTCTTTATTCACTGTCCAGCTTTTGCATGCATATGAGGTGATAAAAAAAAAAAAACAAGGCTTGGGCCAGGCACACATTAGTCCTTAAAGGACATCTTTAAAGGGATCTTTTGCAACAGATATGCCCAGTGCGATGTGTCATTTCATTTCTCGACTGCTGCTTCCATGGGTATTGATTGCAGATCCAAGTAAAATGAAATTGACAACTTTAACATTTTCTTCGTTTATCATGATACCGCTTATTGATACAGTTTGTGAGGATTTTTGTTTTCTTTATGTTAAGGTATAATCCATGCTGAAGGCTGTAGTCTTTGATCTTCATCAGCAAGTGCTTCAAGTCCTCTTCACTTTCAGCAAGCAAGGTTGTGTCATCTGCATAATGCAGGTTGTTAATGAGTCTTCCTCCAGTTCTGATGCTGCGTTCTTCATGTACTCCAGCTTCTCAAATTATTTGTTCAGCCTACAGATTAAATAAGTATGGTGAAAGGATACAACCCAGATGCACACCTTTCTTGACTTTAAACCACACAGCATCCCCTTGCTCTGTTCAAAAGACTGCCTCTTGGTCTAAGTACAGGTTCCTTATGAGCACAATTAAGTGTTGTAGAATTCCCATTCTTCACAATGTTATCTACAATTTATTATGATCCATACAATCAAATGCCTTTGCATAGTCTATAAAACACAGGTAAACATCTTTCTGGTGTTCTTTACTTTCAGTCATGATCTGTCTGACGTCAGCAATGATATCCCTTGTTCCATGACCTCTTCTGAATCCGGCTTTAACTTCTGGCAACTCCCTGTAGATGCACTGATACAACCACTTTTGAATGATCTTCAGCAAAATTTTACTTGTGTATGATATTGTTTGATAATTTCCATATTCTGTTGGATCACTGATTTTTTTAGAAATAGGCTGCCAGGTCCTTCTTCCTAGTCTGCCTTAGTCTGGAATCTCCACTGGAATATGTTTACTAAGGGTGACCCGTCTGGTATTTGAAATGCCAGTGGCAAATCTTCAGTGTCACAGCAACACGCAAGCAACCACAGTAAGACAAACTGACAGACAAGTGGTAGAAATTTTCACATGGATGCCAACAAGTAAGAATCTAATTATGTTGAATTAGAAATGAAGACACCAGTTTAAAAACATGTAACTAAGGAAAGTTATATTGAAAAGTTATCCTAAATTTAAATTAATTAACTATCCAAAAAGTTTATCATGAAAATAATAACATTTGGAATAACATAGGTATTATATATCTGTATGTATTTAGTTTTTTTTTTTTTATGTTATCAGTGAAACTTCAGTAATTTCAATTGTATGGGTTTCTTCACTGTGGAAGAATCTGCCTCCAAATATTCATTTTCACTAATGAGATAAGAGCTAAGACTTATTTAGAAGTGACAGGCACTGACTGAAGCATTTTAACCTGTATTGTTTGCTACTGAGTCAATCCCAACTCATAGTGACCTTATAGGACACAGGAGAACTACCCCATAGGGCTTCCAAGGCTGAGATCTTTATGGAAGCCGCTGGTGGGTTTGAACAGCCAACCTTTCAGTTAGCGGCCAAGTCCTTAACCACTGAACCACCAGTACTCCTTGAGCATTTTAACATGTACTATATTATTAATTCACCAACACTGACCACACTGCTATGATTCTAGGTCCTATTATTATCCCCATTTTATGGTGAGAAAACTGGAATTGTATTAGTGTCATGAATTGAATTGTGTCACCCAAAAATATGTGTCAACTTGGTTAGCCCATGATTCCCAATACTATATGACTGTCTACCCTTCTGTCATCTGATGTGATTTCCCTATGTGTTGTAAAACCTATCCCTATCATGTAATGAGATAGATTAGTGGCAGTTATACTGATGAGATCTACAAGATTAGATAGTGTATTAAGCCAATCTGTTTTGAGATATAAAAGAGACAAGTGAGCAGAGAGACACGAGGACCTCATAACACCAAGAATGAAGAGCAGGAGCATGCATCCTTTGGGCCCAGGGTCCCTGCGCTCAGAAACTCCTTTACCAGGGGAAGATTGATAATAAGGACCTTCCTCCAGAGCTGGGAAGAGAAAGCCTTCCCCTGGAGCTGATACCCTGAATTTGACTTGTAGCCTACTAGACTGTGAAAGAATGAATTTCTCTTTGTTAAAGCCATCTACTTGTGGTATTTCTGTTATACAGCAGTAGATGACTAAGACAGAATTTGGCACCGGGAATGGGGTGCTGCTCTAATGGATACCTAAAATGTGGAAGTGGTTTTGAAACTGTGACTGGATAGAGGACTGGCAGCAGCAGAACCAGGAGGCCAGCACCAGACAGTGCTATAGCCAATCCACAGAGCGAGAGAGTTGAGTGCTTCTGTGCAGGAGGCTTCCTGGTGGAGTGGGGTGCCTCCAGGCACTTCTTGGTGGAGCTAGGCTTGCTGACCCACAGAGTGAGAGAGCTGTCCTCTGGCCAAAGTTTACTGGCAGAGTGGCGTGCCTCCAGGCACATAGGTGGAGCTACAGAGCTTTGGAACACTTGCCCTAGCAGGGCAGATACATGAGGCCTGAGGGCCAGGAGGCCAAGAAACCAGGAAGCAGAAGCTGAAGAGACAAGGAACACAGGAAGCCAAGCTGCCTCAGTCTCAAAATATAGGACCAGAACCTCTAGGGTCTCAAAGGGTGGAGCCATGGCATCTGGTATTTCTAAGGGTGGAGTCGCCACTCAGATGGACTAGGAGAATGCTGCGCCTAAAGCTGAGGGAGCAGAGTTGCTGTCCCAGTGGGCCTGGAAGGTGGAGCTGAAGCCCAGGGCTGAGGGGCTTCCACTCAGAATCAGATGAGTGTGGCCAATACCAAGAGTCTGGAGGGCTGGGCCATTGTATAAACTGTCTCTCAGACAACAGAGGATTCTTTGCAAAGCCTCAAGGGCTAACGTAATGTGTCCAGCTGACTTGCTTGGTGCCTGCTATCCCTTCTTTCCCTCCAATTTCTCCCATTTGTAATGGAAAAGTCTAGTGTGTACCTGTTCTGCCACTGTACTTTGGAAGGAAAAAGCTTGTATTCTATATTTCACAGATGAACAGGAATTTTTGGATTTTGGACTTGGAGTTGATTTAAGACTTTTGCTGATATGATGGGGTGAATATGTTTTACATGTGGTAAGGACATGAATTTCGGGGGGCCAAAGGGTGGAATGTCATGGATTGAACCGTGTCCCCCCAAAATATGTGTCAATTTGGTTAGGCCATGATTCCCAGTATTGCATGATTGTCTTCCACTTTGTCATCTGACGTGATTTCCCTATGTGTTGTAAATCCTATCACTATCATTTCAGTGGCAGTTATACTGATGAGATCTACAAGATTAGACAGTGTTTAAGCCAATCTGTTTTAAGATATCAAAAGAGACAAGAGAGCAGAGAGACATGGGGACCTCATACTACCAAGAATGAAGAGCAGGAGCATGCATTCTTTGGGCCAGAGTCCCTGTGCTGAGAAGCTCCTCGACCAGGGGAAGACTGATGACAAGGACCTTCCTCCACAGCCAAGAAGAGAAAGCCTCCCCCTGGAGCCAATGCTCTGAATTTGGACTTGTAACCTACTAGACTGTGAGAGAATGAATTTCTCCTTTTTAAAGACATCCTCTTGGGGTATTTCTGTTATAGCAGCAGCAGATGACTAAGACAGTAACTTTCCCCAGGTGGCACACATCTGGGACAGCATCCAGGCACTCAGGCTCCCAAGCCCTTAACCTTAAGTGCTACAGGACACTCTCCCATTAAGCAACTATTTGTCTGATCTGAGTAGCCAGTGATTTTGGACATCATACTTACATACCTGACAAATATCTCAGACTCGACATGTCTAACATTGAGTTTCTAATCTTCCTTCTAATCTTCCACCACCTGTCTCTCAGGTAATCGTACTGTGGTGTCTTACATATCGCTGTGATGGTGGATACTTTGCCACCAATATTTCAAATACCAGCAGGGTCATCCTTGGTAGCCAGACTACAGCAGAGCTTCCAGACTAAGACAGGCTGGGAAGGAGGGCCCGGCAGTCTACTTCTGAAAAAATGGCCTCTATCAGCAGCAGCGGAACATTATCTGACACAATGCTAGAAGATGAGCCCCTCAAGTTGGAAGGTACTCAAAATACAACTGAGGAAGTGCTGCCTCCTCAAAGTAAAGTTGACTTTAAGGCACAGGTGGAGTCAAAACTTTCAGGACCTTAATTTACTGATGTAGCACAACTCAAAAAGAGAAAAAACACCTGCAAACATTCACTAACATCCATTAATAACTGGAATGTGGAATGTACTAAGTATGAATCTAGGAAAATTAGAAGTCATCAAAAATGAAATGGAACATGTAAATGTCAATATCCCAGGCATTAGTGAGTTGAAATGGACTATACTGGCCTTTTTGAATCAGACAATCATATGGTCTACAATGCCAGAATGACAAATTGAAGAGCAATGCTGTCATGTTCATCATCAAAAAGAGCATTTCAAGATCTATCCTGAAGTACAATGCTGTGAGTGATAGGATAATATCAAGGAAGATCAGTTCATATGATTATATACTCAAATTTATGCACCAATCACTAATGCCAAAGATGAAGAAATTGAAGATTTTTACCAACTTCTGCAGTCCGAAATTAATCAAACATGCAATAAAGATGCATTAATGATTACTGGCAATTGGAATACAAAAGTTCAAAACAAAGAAGAAGGATTGATAGTAGGAAAATTTGACCTTGATAATAGAAATGACCCTGCAGATCGCATGATAGAATTTTGCAAGACCAACTTCTTCAGTGCAAATACCTTCTTCAACAACATAAATGGCAACTGTATATGTGAACCATGCCAGATGGAATATACAGGAATCAAATTGGCTACGTCTGTGGAAAGAGATGATGGAAAAACTCAATATCATTAGTCAGAATAAGGCCAGGGTCCAAATGTGGAACAGATCATCAACTGCTCATATGCAAGCTGAAACAGAAGAAAATTAGAACAAGTCCACGAGAGCCAAACTACAACCTTGAGTATATTCCACCTGGATTTAGAAACTATCTCAAGAATAGATTTAATGCATTAAACATTAATGACCGAAGGCCAGAGGAGTTATGGAATGACATCAAGGACATCATAATGAAGAAAGCAAGAGGTCACTAAAAAGACAGAAAAGAAAGAAAAGACCAAAATGGATGTCAGAAGACAAAAAAAGCAAAAGGAAGAAATGATGAAGTAAAAGAACTGAACAGACAATTTCAAAAGGCGGCTCGAGAAGACAAAGGAAAGTATTATAATGAAATGTGCAACACTGCAGATAGAAAACCAAAAGGGATGAACACATCTCAGCATTTCTCAAGCTGAAAGAACAGAAGAAAAAATTCAAACTTCAAATTGCAATACTGAAGGCTTCTATAGGGAAAATATTAAACGACCCAGGAAGCATCAAAAGAAGACAAAAGGAATACACAGAGTCACCGTAACAGAAAGAATTGGTTAACGTTCAACCGTGTCAGGAGGCAGTATATGATCACGAACCAATGGGGAAGGAAGAAGGCCAAGCTGCACTGAAGGCACTGGCGAAAAACCAGGCTCCAGGAACTGGCCAATTGAGATGTTTCAACAAATAGATGTAGGACTGCAGGTGCTCATTCATCTATGTCAAGAAATTTGGAAGAAAGCTACCTGGCCAACCAACTGGAAGAGTTCCATATTTGTGCCCATTCCAAAGAAAGGTGATCCGAGAGAATGCAAAAATTATCAAACAATATCACACACAAGTAAAATTTTGTTGAAGATCATTCAAAAGCAGTACCTCCACAGGGAACTGTCAGAAATTAAGCCTGGATTCAGAAGAGGACAAGGGATATCACTGCTGATGTCAGAAGGATCCTGGCTGAAAGCAGAGAGTACCAGAAAGATGTTTACCTGTGCTTTATTGACTATGCAAAGGCACTCGGCTGTGTCGATCATAGTAAATTATGGATAACATCGCGAAGAACAGGAATTCCAAAACACTTAATTGTGCTCATGAGGAACCTGTATTTAGACCAAGAGGCAGTCTTTTGAACAGAACAAGAGGATGCTGCCTGGTTTAAAGTCAGGAAAGGTGTCTGTCAGGGTTGTATCTTTTCATCATGCTTATTCAATCTGTATGCTGAGCAAATAACCCGAGAAGTTGCACTATATGAAGAAGAATGCACCATTAGGATTGGAGGAAGACTCATTAACAATCTGCACAATCTTGGTTGCTGAAAGTGAAGAGGACTTGAAGCACTTCCTGATGAAGATCAAAGGCCACAGCCTTCAGTATAGATTACACCTCAACATAAAGAAAACAAAAATCCTCACAACTGGACCAATAAGCAGCATTACGATACCAAACCAAACCCACTGGTGTCGAGTGGAGTCTATTCCGACTAATAGCAACCCTATAGGACAAAGGAGAACTGCCCAGTAGAGTTTTGAAAGAGCATCTGGCGGATTCGAACTGCCAACCTTTTGGTTAGCAGCGGTACCACGTAACCACTCCGCCACTAAAGCATTATGATAAAAAGAGAAAATATTGAAGTTGTCAAAGATTTCATTTTACTTGGATCCACAATCAACACCCACGGAAGCAGCAGTCAAGATCACATTGGGCAAATCTGCTGCAAAAGACCTCTTTAAAGTGTTAAAAAAAAACAAAGATGTCACTGTAAGTACTAAGGAGCACCTGGCCCAAAACATGGTGTTTTCAATCACCTCAAATGCATATAAAAGCTGGATAATGAATAAAGAAGACCAAAGTAGAATTGCTGCCTTTGAATTATGGCGTTGGTGAAGAATATTGAATATACCGTGGACTGCCAGAAGAACAAACAAATCTGTCTTGGAAGAAGTATAGCCAAGAACGCTCATTAGAAGCAAGGATGGTGACACATTGTCTCACATACTTTGGACATATTATCAGGAGGGACCAGTCCCTGGAGAAGGACATCATGCTTGGTAAAGTAGAGGGTCAGTGAAAAAGAGGAAGACCCTCAAGAAGATGGACTGACACAACGGCTGAAACAGGGCTCAAGCATAACAAAGATTGTAAGGCTGGTGCAGGACTGGGCAGCATTTCACTCTGTTGTATACAGGGTCACTATGAATGGTAACTGACTCCATGACACCTAACAACAACAGCAGTCTTCCCTTCATGACCTGCTTCACCCATAATCTTCCCCATCATCAGTGATGAAATTTCATCCAAATACTTGTTTCTACGGTAGGCAAAAAAGATGCAGCCCAGATTTCCCTTCCAGGTACAACTTGCTGCCCTGCTTTGGGGAATACAGCTAGCAGACAAGTCCTTCAGAGGGAAGCCTCTAATCACCCCTGAGGTCACACCTTTTCCAGGGCAGCCTGCATCCTGCACAGTTCAGAGACAGGCGGCCAAAAGAGGAGGGGGGATAAAGGGTTGACCATTTCTATCTGATGGTGCACACTCTGGAGGCCAAGGCTCTCTCCAGAACTCCCTGCCAGATGGTTGAGACTTTACAGAGCTGGATTGCAGGTTGACTTCTTCCTCTGCCCAGCTCTGCTTCCTCCCCTTCCATACATAGCTGTTGATCCCTAATAATACCTTGTATCCCAAACACCATCCAGTGTCCAAGGTGTGCTCCTGGAGAATCCAGCATGAGACACCAGCCGTGACTTCTCCCTTTGTCTCACACTCCACATCCAAACTGTCAAAATCCACTCGGCACTACTTTCAAAATACAGCCTTAATGTGACCAATAATTACTGCCTCACTGACACCATTCTGGTCCAAACCTCCACATCTCTCACCTGAGTTAATACAACAGCTTTCAGATTTTCTCTTTATTCCTCCATATTGCAGCCAATGTGGTCCTTTCAAGACACAATTCTCAGTGTCACACTGCTGCTTAAAACCTTACCACGGAGCCCCATTTAACTTAGGAGTAAAAGTCAGCATCCTTAATGGCCTACATGGCCCTCTATAACCCAGCCCCACTGGCTCTCTGACTTCATTTCCTACAGCTTTCCCCTTCACTCTCTCTGCCTAGGCAGCCTGGATTCTGTGCTGCCACTTAAACACTGAGGCGTGCCTTCAAGCCTTTGCTCCAGGTCCCCACCTGCCTGATTCCCTTACCTCCTGCCAGCCTTTGATAACACCTCACCTTCTCAGTGTAACATACAATTTACTTATATATAATTTTTTGTTTTTGTCTATATTACCCTCCTAGAATGTAAACTTGACAAGCACAGCAATCTGGGTCTGTTTACATAGTTTACTGATAATTCCTAACCACACAGAAACAGTGCCCAAAATAAATATTTGTGGAATGAATAAATCCTACATTTTATAGTTTTACAGTACAGAAAATAAAATCATCACTTATATCTAATTAATAATCCCTAATAAAATTCAGTGGCTTCCTGGGCAGAGGTGTAAAGGAATCAGAAAACCACTGATAGCATATTTTCCTATTGATCAATTCATTGGAAGAAAGTGATAAAGAGACTGTTTGATTGGATAACTGGAGTTTTATTTTCTCATCCTCTAAACTATCACACAGATGTGAAAACTCACTTCTGCTTATTTTCATGTCAGGACATCAAGTCACATTTTACTTTTTTCTCAACTTACCTCAAGCTCCTCCAGGGCACTTCCCAGGGTTGCTGCCTGAGGTTCTGTTGGGGTGGGCATATTCTGGATGCCTTGTGAAGCATTTGAAATCACATCGAGGGCAGTCTGAATTTCGTCACAAACTGTGTCCTTGCTGGCTTTGAGGGAAGCAACATCAGAATGCTCCAAACAAGCTGAACAAATTGAATGCAAGAGAGGGGAGTTCTCCTTCAGTGAGGCCCGGGCCCCTGCGATTTCATCCCTCTGGTTTGGAGATTTTAAGTCCTGGGAAGGGAAATAAAAAGAGTGGTTCTTAGAATAGGTAAAAGGGGAAAGACATATAAAGAAGCTCCACTTTTTAAAAAAAAAAAAAAAAATTTTTTTTTTCACTTTTACTTCAATATAATTGTAAAGATGGGAGATACTAAGAAGTCAGCTAAAGTGAAAATCAAGGGCATCAATTATTTCTACACTACTTGAAATTGTTTAAAGTTCTACAATAGAAAAGGTGAGCCAATTAGCAAATAAAGGTCACAGTGGTGCAGATGTATAAAAACTGAGTAGATCTTACATTTGTCAGTCAAGTCCTTGTAAATCATAAACACACTCTGGCATTCACAGTATTAAGTACATTATAAGAGAGCTTGAATTACAAGGACGCTGATTACCTATTTCCATAAATGCTGATAATTGCATTTAACCTTTTCATTAAAACTAAATAAATTGAGTCAAGAATGCTAAATTGAACCTCCCACTAAAAAAAAAAAAAAAATTTTCCAATCTTTTTCAGAAATGTTTATTAATAAATAAATTTATCCTGGATCTGACTTTAACATTTATTCAACAAATAGTTATTGAGCACTTAGTATATGCTAGCCCTTGTACTAGACTCTGAGCATACAGATGTAAACAATCCAAAATGAATTTTGTTCTCATCAAGTTTCTGTTCTAGTTGGGGGGAGGGGACTTACACAAACAATAAACTAGGTAAACAAATGCACAAAGCAATTTCGGGTAATGACAGATACTATAAAGGAAACACAAAACTGAAATAGCATAGAGATTGACCTGAGGGGGGAAAGCTGCTTTAGCTTAGGTGATCAGAGGCGGTATTTCTGTGAAGCTAACAGTGGCCGTAAGATCTAAACAAAGAGGGTTACAAACAGAGGGAAGAGAAAGTTACAATCCTATCTAGGTGATTAAAAAAAAAAAAACAAACATTGCCGTTGACTTGATTTCAACTCATAGCATCCCCATAAAAACCAAGAACAAAAACAAAAACCTACCCCCATAGGGTTTCCAAGGAGTGGCTGGTGGATTTGAAATGCTGAGCTTTTAGTTAGTAGCTGTAGCTCACAGTAGCTCTTAACCACTGCACTACCAGGGTTCCAAGTGATAGCCGATCAAAACTAGCTCAAGAAAGAGTGAATAAACCTGGTAAGTACTACCTTAACCAAGTGAAGAAGGCTAGCATAATCAGTGATGCCAAAGGGATATCATGTATTTCCTTGATATCAACTGGTAAAAACTGAATAAAACCTGGAGTTTAGCTGATAGTGAAGTATTAATGTTGGCTTCTTCACTGTGGCAAATATACAATGGCGGAAAGTGGAAGAAAGACAGATGGGAACTCTCTGCACTATATTCCCAAATCTTCTATAAATCTAAAATTATTTCCAAAAAAATTTTTTCTTTAAACTAGTTCAAGGAACCTTAACAACAGCTTATGCATTTCATATACACTGTCTCATTTAATCCTTATAAAAATCATAAAATAGTTGTCATTATTCCCCACTTCAAAGATGAGAAAATAGATTTAGAGAGACTAAGTTCTTTACCCAAGTGACAGAACTAGACAGTGTCATTTCTTGTAGTACGACTAAAGTCAATGTGACTCCCCAGCCCTGATTCCAACAGCTATGTCATGCCCCTTCCCTCCACAGGAAGCATTTATCGTATATTCCACACAATAACGAGAAACTGTGTTTGCATAGTATCTTATAGATTATGAAGTACTTCCTGTAATCATCGTAACAGCCTTTCAGGCAGTAAGGTCAGTGTTATTAACCCCACTTTAACAAAACAGGTATTTAGTGGAAGGAGATTAAAAGGTTGGCAAAGATCTGAGATCTAACCCTAAGACTTCTGAAGCAAACTCCACGTTTTTTTCACAAGACTCTGATATCTGGGGATAATGTTGCCTGAGGTTAATAAATGGCTTGTACTACTGTATTTTTAGTTCCTTCCCTTCTGAAAATAAAGGCTGTCTGCTACTTCATGCAGGGCTTTGGAGGAGATTAACTTCATTACAAGACATAGGGAGGACAGTTAGAAGTGGCTGTCAACCCATTGTTCATACTCACTAATTACCCAAGAAAAGACACTTGGTGGTTTTCTTAGCTTGCTACTATTCCCCCCCTTGTATTTCTGGTCTGGGTTCCAGTTTCAGCTCTGTAATTAGCACAATGAGCAAGGCAAGATATCTAATCGTTCAGTGTCTGGTTTTCCATCCGTAAAAATGAGGATAATGATATTCTGCCAACTCTCATGGGATTGAATAAGTAGCAAATCAGAAATAGTACATACCTGAAAACAGTAAAAACCATGGAAATAATAAGGATTTTATTCCTTAAATTTATCAAAGTTGGTGTACTGTGTTTTGTTCTTTGATGGTCTTTGTGATTTTCATATCCCCCACAATTTTATAGTACTACCTACGTTCGACGTAGCGTGACTTAAAGGATAAATAATTCAATGTTTTAGAAAGGATGCACAGCTCCTCAGAGGCATAATAAGAATAAATATTCAGAAAGAGCTGAAGAAAATTCTCTGTATTACAGTATAACTGAAACTTATTACATAATTCCCTCTAAAGTGACCTATACATTCGACTTCTTTATTTAGAAAGGCAGGGTCAACGTTTAGTAGTTGCTCAAAGGTGGATAACTGAACATAAATTATGATAAAGAAGGCTAAAGTTAAAAATTGATTTCTTTTATTCTGATAGTGGCTATGTATATCTGTATGTAAATTGTGGTAACTTTAATGCTTGGGGGACTCTGGAATTTAAAAATGTTTTCAATGTGTTTTGGCTTTTGAGTCTATGCTTTGTCATCTCTGCCCAAGGCAATTACAGAATCCTTAACGAGCACTGATACCCTCAATAGCAAGTCAGTGAAGCCTACAAGAAAGGGCTGTTTCACTGAACATAACAGAAATAACATATTAAGACACAGAGCGTGAGAAAGAAGGGTAGGTTGCAGAGTTTAGGTAAGGGAAACTGAGAAGGCAAGACCATTTCTCCCGAAGGACATTACACATGATAAATTTAATGTACTAAATAGGCACACAGATAAAATGGGCAATTCTCCTAAACAAAACATGGTTGTGGTGGAGTTTGTAGTTACGCTATTTTGTTTTAACAGAGGATACTATGGGTTCAAAGACAGACAGGTTGTCGATTCATCCTAAATTTGTAAGCCAGGTCAAAATAGGAAATAAATGGTAGGGTCAATTAGGGATTCCTCTGGATGGAGAAGTATTAAGAATTCAGCTCCTTGGGGACTGATACTTACTTAACATATTTTAGAAAATAAAAAAATGTTTCAGGAGAAAAAGCTTATATGAGATTTCCAAGTTAAGGAGACATTAAATGCTTCCAGCTGATGAAGAAACACACAGATGGAAGTAAAAAAAGAAGACCTTACAAGTTTGTACAAGTGGGTAGGGAAGTAACATATGAGTTTTAACCCTGGCAAGAGAACAAAATATATTTAGGCATTTGAAAGATCACAAAGTATAAAAATGAAGGATTCTATGCTATCATCAGTTAATTAATTCAACCATCCATTCGGCAAACGTCATTAAAGCCCCTACTATACATCAGACACTGGGCTAAACGTGGGTAATGCAAAGATAAAGAGTTTACAGGCCCTAAGGGGAGAAAAGTAAACAAATTAATATGAGAGCTAAAACAGAGCCTACTGGTATCATAAAAGAAATCTCTTAGCTTGGGTGGTGATTTAAGAAGATTTATCAAAGGAGGTGACTCTTAAACAGTGAATAAAAGTTATCCCTGTGAACAATGCAGAACAGAAGGACAAGCAAAGCAAAGCAAAGAACACATGCAAAAGCCTGAGGCATGGAAAAGCAAAGACTATGCATGCCACTGAGGGTAGTGCTACAAAACCAGAGCACAAGGAACTTGAGTGGGGATGGGGATACATCCAGCTGGCAAGGTGGGCAGGAGCTGCTTCCCAGGCCATGCCAAAGATCTCTAACAGCAACACGATCAGATGTGTATTTTCAAGGACTGCTTGGCAAGTCTTCTTTTTTTTTTTTAATAATATTTTATTGAGCCTTTGGTGAAAGTTTACACAGCAGATTAGGTTCCCATTTGAAAATTTCCACACCAATTGTTTAGTGACATTAGTTACTTTTATCATGATGTGTCAACATTCTCTTTGTATTCTATTCGTTCCCTTTCCAGTACTCTAGTTTCCCTGCCCCCTTATCTTCACTTTTTAATTGTTGACCTTTTGAACTCATACCCATGGTTCTTAAGTAGAGCACCAATGTTATGGATAGTAACCTTTATTTTGTGTGCCAAACTGCTATTTCGCCAAGGGGTGATCTCAGGAGATAGGCTCGATTCTAGGTTTAAAGGGTGTCTCAGGGCGATAGTCTCAGGGAGCCAGTCCTCTGTTTTTTACTGTTCCAGTTTGCCCGGGTTTTGCTGTTGTTGTTGTTGTTTTTAAGAATTTGAGTTCTACTCTACATTTTTCTCCCATTCTACCTGGGACCATTTATTGTGACCCTGGTCAGAACAGTCAGTGGTGGTAGTCAGGTACCATCTAGTTCTTCTGGTCTCAGGGTAGATGAGGTTGTGGCTCATGCAGACTGTTTCTTCTCTGAACTTTTGGTTATCTTCTTACTATTTTGCTCCTGGAGAGTGGAGACCCGTAGCTGTGTCTTAGATGGCCACTCGCAAGCTTTTAAGATCCCAGACGCCACTCACTCGAGGATGTAGATCATGACTTTTGTGAACTATATTATACCAATTGACTTAGTTGTCCCATGAGACTATGGTCCTAAGCTTTCAAAACCAGGAAACCAATTTTGGAAGGTATTTGGCTGTCTGAGGAGTATTCATATTTGTGTCTTCAATAATTACATGTGTCTGCACCCACATATTTGTATTTACACGTACCTATTTTTTTTTTTTTTTTTTAGATACACATAACTATATATAGATACTTTGTCCTCTAGGGTCGCTATGAGTCGGAATCGACTCAATGACAGTGGGTTTGGTTTTGGTTATAGATGCTTCTATCTGGTGGCACAGTGGTTAAGAGCTTGGCTGCTAACCAAAAGATCTGCAGTTCGAATCCACCACCTGCTCCTTGGAAACCCTATGCGGCAGTTCTACTCTGTCCTATAGGGTTGCTATGAGTCGGAATAGACTGGATGGCAACTTTTTTTTTTTTTTTGAATAGATATTTCTACATGTGCTTACCTATGGACACACCCGTACCTACCCATATACCAATTTGCCAATTCCATTCATATGTGCTCAAACACTTGTTTCACTTTGGTTGTTCTGTGTTCACTATATCCACATTTGGTGCTTTTTTCCCATAACCAAAAATAACAAGTCTCTGTGGTCTAAAACATACTTTCCCCTCCCCCCCTTCTTTCCCTCGTACCGACCAATGAACATTGGTCTCTCTATATTTATCTATTCTTGTTTTCTTATAAAAGAGGGACCATACATTATTTGTCCTGATATGCTTGACTTATTTCACTTAACATTATGTCTTCCAGGTCCATCCATGTTATGTTTTGCAGACTCATCATTGTTCTTTATGGTTGTGTAGTATTCCATTGTACGTATGTACCACAATTTGCTTATCCATTCATCTGTTGGTGGGTACTTTGGTTGTTTCTATTTATTTGCTATTGTGAATAAAGCAGCAGTGAACGTAGGGTGTGCATATGTCTGTTAGTGTCCTAGGGGGGACTGGGAGGGTATATACCTAGGAGTGGGATTGCTGATCATAGGGTAGTTCTATTTCTAGTTTTCTGAGAAAGCACCATACAATTTTCCATAGTGGTTTACCATTTTATAGTCCCACCAGCAACAGATAAGGGTTCCAATCTCCTAGCATCCTCAGCAACATTTGTTGTTACCTGTGTTTTGGTTTTTTTTGTTTTTTATCACTGCCATTTTAGCCAGGGTAAGATGATATCTCATGGTAGTTTTGATTTGTATCTCTCTAATGGCTAACAATTGCAAACATCTTTTCATACGTTTGTTGGCTGCTTGGATGTCCCCTTTGGTGAAGGTTCTGACCATGTCCTTTGCCCATTTTGTGATTGGGTTGCCTTTTTGTTGTTTAATTGTTCCAGTTGTCTATAGATTTTAGAGATTAAATTGTCTTTTGAATACATTAGAGAGAATGAAATTACAGTCAGAGAAATGCGGTAATCATACAGACAGGAGATAATGAGTACCTGAACTAAGCTTTTCAATAATAAAGGAAAGAAAGGATGGATCCTGGGAATATTTAGGAAGTAAAAATGCTAAGATTTTGTGATATTTAGATGTCCGAGGGGGGAGTAGCGAGAGAGCACATTTAAAAGCTTCCAGAGAATTGTTCAAGCTATTGCGTACTTAGTAACGCATGAAAAATGTGTTTGTGAGAGAAAGGTGAAGTATTTTTGTGATCTGCTGAATATGAGATGTCAACATAAGATCCAAATGCAAATACACTATACATGGATCAAGAATGCAGAAAAGAGTCTGGCCTAGAGACAGAGACTTGTGAACTACCAGGTCATAGACGGAGCTGAAACAATATGTTTCAAGGTTGCAGGGCATTCATTCAGGATAAATGTTACAATGAGGAGAAGTACTTGGAAGTTACCGTAAATTGCCCTTTGGGATGTCAACTAGATGATTTTATGTCCTACCCCAAAGGGCCAAAAATATGTGGGTACTCACCAAGAAAAGTACTGGTATACTAACCTCTCAAAAAAAGCAAAATAATAAGCAAACAAAACACACACACACCCTAGAGTTTACAACCTGAGTTACTGTGGACAACTATGATGTCCATGTTTTTAAAAAAGAGAATTAGAGAAGATGATTTTAAAAAGCAATTTGGAAAGACACAGTGACTTTTGCATCAGCGAAGTTTAAAAATATGCGACTCTTCACCTTGAAAAAGTGAAATTTATATTGGCGGACACATGATAAAAATCCAGGAAAATCATGAATAAACTTGACAAGTTGTTAATAGATTTCTTTACTAAGCTGTTGTGCAATTGATCACTTTTATATGACCTTTCTCAACATGGTCGTGTAACTGTATCACTTGAGTGAGACTATACAAATAAGGTAATTGTGGCCCACGAAGGGGATTGGATAGTTTGATAATGCAAATAAAGTTCATGGCACCCGTGTGGGGTGGGACCATGCAAATAAGGTACATGGATCCTTAACAAGGGAGTGGTCAGTTTTGCCATCCTGCTAGGCTTAAAATGAGCCATCCCAGAGGTGGGAGGAAAAGATCTCACCACCAGCAAGAAAGAAGAGTCATGAGTAGTGCACATCCTTTGAACCTATAATTTCTGCTCTGAGACCCTCCTAGACCCAGGCGACAGAGAAAGAGAGAGCTATATAGCAAGAAGGCAAGAAAAAGGAGCAAAGAAACAGCAGCAGCAGAACCAGGAGACTGGCACAAGACCAACAGGAGATGGCATGGTGGGTTTTCCAGCCAGAGCAACAAGAAAGCAGCGTGCCCTCGGGCAGGAGACTTGCTGGCAGAGTAGGTTGCCGCCGGGCACTTGGTGGGGCTAGGCTTACCAATCCAAGGAGATAGAGCTGAGCACCTTCAGGCCGAGGCTTACTGGCATAGTGGGGTACCTCTGGACACTTACCAGCAGAGCTAAAAGAGCTTTGTAATACTTGCCCAAGCAGGGCACTGGTTGAGGGGCTAGAAAGAGGTGTGCCTGAGAGCACGGCTGAGAAGAGGCTGTTCTGATGGAAAAACTGTAACCTGCACATTCCTGTGTCTGAACTATAGCCTGTTACTTCCCTAATAAACCCCACAATCTTGAGTATTGTCTGTGCGTTCTGTGTGGCCACTGCAACAAATTATCAAACCCAGCAGAGAAGTAGAGTGCCACGAGAGGGACAGTTGGTGTTGGAATTGGTAAAGATGGCTGAGAGAGGAGGTATGTCTGGCCTCTGCCTCATAGGAATCAGCCTTGGGCTGCTGATCGTAATTCTCCTTCCCCTTTGTCAAGTTAGAGGAGGTCAGATGACACCACTTCTGTGCCATTTTTACTAAGTCAAGAGACACTAGATCAAGAAAGCAGCTTTTTAGATTTGAGAGTATTTCTCTTCATAGTGCTGTCTCCCCCAGTTGATTATAATTCCTTTGAATGCAAGCACTATAGTTTACTTACTATGTATTCCATTATCTAGTAATATATGGCACATATTAGGAGTTTTATAAGTCTTTGTTGAACAAATGAATGAATGAATAATAAATAAGAGGGAAATGATAAGGTCAGAAGGGGGTAAGAAAATTTAGAACTGATTACTCCGAGAAATTGAATTTGTGGAAAATATAAATTAATCCAGAGAATTTGGACAAATTTATGCATGACAATGCCACAGAAAGCTAAAGAGTAGAACTAAAAATGTACCTATTTGTAAATTACATGTTAGCGAAGCCATCAATTTGGTACAACCGCTTTGGTTGTATTTGACAGTTTGATAGTATTCAACTGAAGTTGAACATACGCATACCCCATCACTCAGCTATTCACTCCTAGGAGAGGATACGCATGCGAGGAAATGTGTTTACCAACAGGTATATAAAGAAATATTCATAGCAGTACTTTTCATAATAGCCCAAAATTGGAAACAATCCAAAGAAAGGAGAATGGATAAAATGCAGCTGCATGCAGCAACATGAAATATGGAATGAAAAATACCGGACACAAAAGAGTACATATCGTATGATCCCATCTATACAAAGTTCAAAGACGGGCAATGCTACTCTACGGTATTAGAGATCGCAATAGTGGTTACTCATGTGAGGTGATGAGAGATTGGGAAGGGTCAAAGGAATTTTCTGGGTTCTGGTAATAGTTTTTTTCTTGTCCTAGGTACTTGTTAATGGGTATGTTTAGTTTGGAAAAATTCAATGAATCATATGCTTATGGGGAGCCCTGGCAGCGCAATGGTTAAGTGTTGCTAACTAAAACGTCGGCCGTTCAAACCCATCACCAGCTGCTCTGCAGAAGAAAGATGTGGCAGTCTACTTCCATTAAGATTTACACCCTTGGAAACCCTATGGGCAGTTCTTCTCCATCCCATAGGGTCACTATGAGTTGGAATCAACTTGACAGAAATGGGTTTGGTTTGGGTTTGGTTTAGTTTTGGTATGCTTATGAGTTGTGCGTTTCTCTGCATATACGTTACACTTCCATTAAAAAGTTTACATAAAATGAAAAAAAAATAATAATGTTAGTCAACTGAAACAAATACTCACAGCATGTGCCTCCCTTGACATAGGACACTGGTATAAATCAGCTATGGACTGGCCCTGGTATCACATTCCCCATGTTATTAAAGGGAAGGATGTGAAAAAGGGATATGCATTCCATTTCCAAGTATCTTCACCCATTTTAGGGCCTTAGGGCCTGGTGTTTTTGTTTGTTTGTTTGTTTTTAAGTCTAAACATTTGAAGAATGAAAATAAGAAGAGAAAGCTTCATGATCTGGCCATTAGAAAGGGTGAAGCTAAAGAGTTTTCACAGTGATTTATTCCATGCCCTTGGATAAACCCTCATTTCAGAGAATCAGAGAGAACCTCCTTACTAAGCTACGTCCCTGCCCACGTGGAATAGCTCAGCAGATACTCTGCTCAACAAAGCAGAACTACATGCAAATTATTCAAGTTTCTCTTTGGGGTGTTTAAATGAGGTTTCTGGAGCTGACAACACCACTCTCGTTGGGGAGAAAAAGGAAGCTTATAAAGAGCAATTTTGTTTTCTTCAGACTAAGATATGCAGCAGAAAAGCCCATGGATCCTCTGCTATTTGGACTCCATTCTTGGTTGGCTTCTATCCCCAGTCTTCTCTCTGCCAAGATGCTGCATGCTAATTGCTTCACTGGTCACTGGGCAGCTTCACGCTCTATCCAGAAACAAAATACCACAAACACCTGCTAATTTGAATGTTTTTCTCCAACAGAAGTTAGGAAGTAGAATACTCAGCCCTAACTGATCCAAGGGATATAAGATGGTGAAACAAGAGCAGACTATGGAGATAAAAGAAAGTTTTGAGAATAACATAAAGATCAAAAAGAAATGCAGATTTTACAATCAAAATATTATTAAGCAGCTAAGAGCATCCTTTTCTGTTTTCTATCCTTACTTCCCATTGTCTATTTCATATTAATAGGACAAGTTCAATAAAGAAGAAAATAAAAGATCCTTCCAAATTGAAATAGAAAGCTGAGAAACCATATAATAATATTATAAAGCTATCTCCAAGGTATATATTTCAGGCCGTTGATGCATACCTTGGGTAACAGAAATACAACAAAGGTGAATACTAATAACTCCAAAGAAACCTCCTAGGGAAATATTAATACTTAATTCTATGCAAACTACTGTGTCAGTCAAGACAACATATATATAAAGTTCAGAAATGCACTATGTTCACTTTCTAACCATATGAAGCAATACAATATGTATTACATCTGCCTCTTGTTTACCCAGAATTTATATCTAAAAAATAAATGCTGTTAGAATCAGAAATCATCTACTATATGATTCAAGAACAGGAATAAAATAAAAAACATAAAAATAATGAGCTACTTCAGCAAGATCCATATGCTTCATGTTTCCCTTCCATTTGTACATACTCTTCATCATTTAATCTAACAAGAAGATTCAAATATCCATAAGTCAGAAAACCTTTCCCCTAAAGTGTAGGTTAATTAACATCTATGGGAATTAAGACGGATTTTAACACCTAGTCAAAGATCAATAAATATCTTTATCCTTACAATTCTTTCCTATTGAAGCTTTCGTGACTCACTTGTAAGAAATAGACTACCTGTTTTCCCAACATTCTGGTACATCTCAGAGAGCAAACAGCATCACTCAGTCCAAATGGGATCAAAGCCCAGAGCTGTTGATGCAACTCACTAGTTAACAATCTTTTATATCCATGTAGTGGTGTATCCTGCTTAACATGTCTCAAGTCATTCTGTGAGGAGATGTAAAAAGTGTTATTATCCCTACCTGACAAAAGAGGAAATGTGCATTTGTCCAAAGGCACACACAGATTAACAGCAGTGGTAGTGGTGATCCTTTTTTAAAAAGCCAACACACTGACCAATCCTGTGCCATCTCAATGATCAGTTGTGAATTAGACCACTGGGATCTATAGGGTTTCAATGGCTGATTTTCAGAAGTAGATTGCCAGGCCTTTCTTCTAGTCTGTCTTAATCTGAAAGCTCTGCTAATACCTGTTTAGCATCACAGCAACACACAAACCTCTACTGGTAGTGGCTATGCATGAGATGCATTGGTCGGGAATCAAACCCAGGTCTCCAGTATGGAAGGCTAGAATCCTACCAGTGAAGCACCAGTGCCTTCATAATACTTCCTAAAAACCTTGCTAAATACTCTCCGCTTGTTTTCTCATTTAATGCTCCAGCTATGAATAAGATCCAGGACTGGCGCCTGTGTCAACACTCTCTCTACCCAACACTATCTCTGTCTGTTGTCACTAACTTCATCATCTGCTCCCAAAGACAGCAAAAGAACTTTCCAAATAACCTCACCCTTCTGTGGTGGCCCAACAGAGAATATATATTCCAGGCATATACTCCTGACAAATAACCCTCAAACATAACACAAATCAGATTAGAAATGCATTCCTTAATTCAGTTTTACAACAAGACTGATAAGAGAACCTCAGGCCAAAACAAGGATCTACAAGACTAAAAATTAAATTGTGGTCGACAGGGTCGTTTAAATTGTTCAAAAATATAAATCAAAGATGTATGGAGAAAGAGCAAAACTAATAACCATTGCCTTGAATATTTCAATCTACCTTTGATAAAGACAGCATTCTAAACATGGTATCTTAGTAATGATAGTTTCTCCCAGAGTGGGGGAATACTATTGAGCTGTTTAGTTTAATTCAACAAGCTTGAAACACCTGCTAAAAGGCATGACTCTTAAGCTGAGGCTACAAACTCTGATGTTTATTCTAAGCAAAAAGATTAAATAGACCAGAGGTAAGTCAACAGGGATGGGGGTGGGGGGTAAGCCTGGCACACCATACACCTGCCCCGTTAAGAACATTCAAATCCAAACTGACCAAATAAAAATATATCCCTGACCCTGCTCTAAAATACTAGCACAGATGTTTGTGTGTGTCTTATGAATTCAGTCTGTATGCTTTATATTCATACCATATGTGTTCCTGGCCTTGGAGGAGATTGGAAAGTTAAGTAGCACATGTCCCTGAGTCTCATTCGCCTACCGTAAGCAAACAGGAATGAGGCAAATGTTAAGTTCCTCTAAGGATGGAGGCTAACTCATTGTAGTGGAAATAGCATGAGCTTTGAGGTAAGAATCCCAACTCAAAAACACTCTAATCACAGGAGATTTTGAAAAAAAATTATTAACTTTACTTCACCTAAAAATATGGGGTAATAATTCCTGCCTTTCAGGGCCTTGGAGTCTGGTGGCATAGTAGTTAAAAGTTCAGCGGCTAACCAAAAGGTTGGCAGTTTGAATCCACCAACTGTTCCTTGGAAACCCTTTGGGGCACTTCTACTCTGTCCTATAGGGTTTCTATGAGTTGGAATTGACTCGATGGCAACTTTTTTTTTTCAAGGCATTGACAAGTTAAATGATTTAACATGAAACCCTTCACTTTTCTAGCACTTTTTAACTTGACCTCTCTCTACACCAAAATATTGCCCATATTCTCTCCTTAAAATGTCCCCTTCTCCATCCCCTACCCCTTGTTAGATGACAGTGAATACTTAATTTAAATTGGCAGGCATTTACCTCTCTTCTAAGCTCGAGATACGTATCTCAAAATCCGCAGGTCCTAAATTAACTCATTGTCTGTCTTCTTCTCCCCTTCCCCCATAACATTCTCTTCCAACATTCTCAGACCAATGGCCCCAATATCCAGCTGACCAACAAGAAACCTGAGGAATATCCTTGATTCTTCCATCCTTTCATCTCCACCATTAGGTAGGATTTGTCTATTCTACTCTTTAAATCCTTCCCCAGTCTGTACCCTTGTTCTTGTCCTCCCTCGTAGCACCTACAGGAGAAATGATCAGGGTGAGAACTAAGGAAGTGGCTGTAAACACAAAGAAAAGAGAACAGAATAGAAAAATGTTTAATAAGAGGTGAACTTATCAATACAATATTTGCTCTGTAAGATCATCAGAGGAGTACCTCTAAAAATCAAATCTGATCATCATTCCCCAATTTAAAATATTTCAGTGACTGTTAATCACTCACATAATAAAGCTCATATTCTTATATTGTTTATTGTAGATGAGCATGATTGAATTCCAGCTTCTATTCAAGCCTTCTTTCCCACCACTTCTCATAGGTAACCTTTTCTCTAGCAACACAGAGTCAGATGGGGTTCCACAGGTGGCTTTACAGGAGCTATGTTCCCTCTCTTCTCCTGGAAAATGCCTATTTCTCCCTCAAGACATCTTGGATTCACACATTCTACACCTACAGATGCCACTACTATGTTCCAGTAGCACCCTTTACATAGCTCTAATCCAGCATGTATTACGCTATACTGTCGCTATTCATTAACACATCTGTCTCTCACTATATTATGAGCTCCTTTGGGGGCCAAAATGATGTTTTAATGCTTCCATCACATAGGCCTTGTACAGGAGCTGGCACAGAATGACCAATGAATTAATAACACCTTTTACCACTTTGAGGATATCAGAAAACTTTGAAAATCACTACCCTAAAATAAATTAACTTTTCCATGAGATAAAAATTCCAAATTCAGAAAAGGAAATCACAACTGCAAATAGCTAAGATATGCTCATCCTAGAATGGAAAAATGTTCTTTTTTAATTGTGTTTCCAATTAGGCTAACTAGATTTGTTTGTGAACTATTCTTCAAAGTGTTCTTGCCTAGGCTGGTGATGACAGTTTTTAACACTTATATGCAAGTGTGTCATTCAGAGCTTATTACTATGATTCTCAGGTTGTTCTAGAAAATGCCTGCTTTCTATCACATTCCCCAGCAGGAAACAAGCCTTTGAGCAGAATACATACAAAGATAGCCCATATTTGACATGCTTTTCAGAAAACTAAATTAGCGTTCCCTCCATTAACCAGTAACATAATCAGAGCATCTGACTGAAGAAACCAGAAATAATTTAGATTAATAATATTGCTAAGTTTTGAATATTTTGAGATACTCACTTCAACAAGTATTTATACACCAAAGTTGAACTAACAGCTATGAAGAAACAAAAATACAAAGTAAGAATGAGTACTCAGATCTGATATTCTCTGCTCTCCAGAAATTATTAGATAACAAAATGCTAACATAAATAATAAGAGCTAAAATTGGCAGGATAGATAAGAATTAGGATAGGCATTGTAAGGAGAAATGTGGGAAGGTTAAGAAATACTTTATAGAGAAACCAAACCAAAAAACCCAGTGCCGCTGAGTAGATTCCGACTCATAGCGACCCTATAGGACAGAGTATAGCTTCCCCATAGAGTTGCCAAGGAGCACCTGGCAGATTCGAACTGCTTACCCTGTGGTTAGCAGCTGTAGCACTTAACCACTATGCCACCAGGGTTTCTACTTTATAGAGAGGCAGATGAGAATTTCTAAATGTACCAGGTAAGAGAGCACCAAGACAAATGTAAAAGTCAGTTGGATCTCTGATAGGCACCTCAAATGTAACACATCAAAACCTGAGCACCTGATAGCACCCCTCAACCCATTCTTCCCACAGTTTTCACCAACTCACTTAATGGCAAATCTTCCAATTGCCCAGGCCAAAAATCTTGTCATCCTTAAACTTCTCTCTCCTTCTTGCGTATTACATCTAGTCATCAACAAATCCTATCAGCTCTACCTTCATTTGTCAAGAATTTTACCTCTTACCACCTCTAGCAAGTCACTGCTTTGCTCAAACCATCCTGTGCTTGTCTCTGGCCTCATCCCCAAGACTCTCCTTGCTCACTGTGCCCCAGCCACATGGCCCTCCTTGCTCCTTCTCCAAGATGCCAGGTGTGCCCCTCCATTAGGCCTTCCCATTGCTGGCACGCTATTCTAAACACATGAGTCCCTCACTTCTTTTGGGTCTTTACTCAAAAATCAACGTCTCAATGAGACCTCTCCTAATCACCTAATCTAAAAGTTCAACCAACAATTCCACCCTTGACGTGCTATAAGCCTTTTTTTTTCTTTTTGCAATTTATCACTAGTATATTATATATTTTAGTTATTTGTCATGTTTAGTTTTTCTTTTCCTCAATGGAATTTAAGCTCCATGAGGGCACATGAGAGATGCTCAATATTTATTGTCTGAATGAATGAATAAAAAGCAACCCAAATTAAGACTTTGTAATTAACAACTTGAAAAGTTTTATTGACCACACACACACGCACAAATTATCCTATGTAGTAAAACACCAGGAAATTGTCTAGCTGTACCACAGCAGTCATATAAAGGTCACAAAAATAGATAGCAATAACTTTCTGCTCCCTTTTATCTCTCAATCCAGAGATAAATTTTACAACAAACTCAACTGCATATATTATGATTTAGTTGTAAGTTTTACTTTGGTAATATTTCATGCTTACCAGAATGCATATATAAAGCTTCTAAACTAAAACTTAGTGGCAACTGAAGTTGAAAGGTCAACTGTGTATGCCTGCCTATTTGAAGGCAAGTTGTATTTAAAATTCTGATCACTAATTAACAAAGACTGCCTTACTCAAGAGCTGTAACTTGGTATACAGAGCATGGATCATCCACATGCAGAGTATCTGCTATTTAGTTTTTGCCAATTTAAATACTTATGTCTCTAGGAATGGCTGCTATCCACCCTGATACATAAAATAAATTAGTGTTCTTGCACTCCAGAGAAAAATATGTGTTTAGCACCAAATGGAATCAGCAGATGACTAAATACTCTTTTTTTTTCCTCTTGTTTCTATCATAAATACAACAGATGCATGATGCTGGAATCATGACAAACCCCAGAAGGTTGGTGTTTCCCTCTAAAGCAGAAATAAACCATTCAAAAACTCATCCCAGATAGCAACACCAGAGTAAGCAAGAACCTCTTGGTTCTTTATTGCCATCAAGATGACTTTATGACTAAACGTATCACACAGGTTTTCATAGTCCACATGAATCATAAGGCTACCTTTGGTGTTTAACATTAGTAAATGTCTTTTAAATTTATAGCAATGGTCATCCAAGCCCAAGATAAATGACGTCCACACAAATGATTTAGAGTTACCACAGTTTACACAACATCCTGAACATTACCCAAATTCATGGGACACTTGAAGATATAGGACATGGATCCCTAAAAATTAATAGAGTAGGTCTGTCCCTATATTAAGTAGGAAAAACTAAAAAAATTAATAAATCCCTTACAAGGAAAACCTAATTCTCTTCAGTTTTATCTCAAATTTATGTCTCTTTAAAACGTGCAATCACATGGAAAATGATGGTATTTCATCCTTGGTCCAACTGTCTAGCTATGTTCCTCAAAGTTCTCTAGTTCCCTCTATTCCAGTGTAGTCCTGTTTTTTAGTCACTGGTAGATTTTTAAGGAATGTACAATCAGAGATAATCAATTTTAATCAAAAAAGATAAAAACTTTCCTCAACCTAATAAAGGGAATCTACAAAACACTCACAGCTAGACTGATTTCTTTCCTTAAATTCACATGAAAATGCAAGGGACCCCGAATAGCCAAAACAATCTTAAAATAGAACAAAGTTGAAGAACTCATGCTTTCCAATTCAAAAACTTAATATAAAGGTATCATAGTCAACATAGTATTGGCATGAGGACAGAAATATAGACCATTGAAATAGAACTGAAAGTCCAAATTAAACCCTTATATTTATGGTCAACTGACTTTCAACAAGGTGCCAAGATGATTCAATGGGAAAATGAACAGTCTTTTCAATAAATGATGCTGAGACAACTGAATATCCACACGTGAAGCAATGAAGTTGTACCCCTACCTCACTCCATACATGAAAATTAACTCAAAATGGATCATAAACCTTAACGTAAGACCTAAATTTTACAGCAGCAAAACTCTCAAAGAAAACATAAGAACAAATCTTTTTGACCTTGGATTAGGCAATGGTTTCTTAGATATGACACCAAAAGCACAAGCAGCAAAAGAAAAAATAAACAAATCAGACATCATCAAAATTAAGAAATTTATGCTTCAAAGGATACAATCAAGAAAGTTAAAAAACAATTCACAGAATGGGAGAAAATATTTACAAATCATATAGAACGTTCTGGTATCCAGAATATATAAAGAACTATGAAAACTCAATATTAAAAAGACAACTCAAAAAATGGGCAAAAGGATCTATATAGACATTTCTCCAAAGATACACAAATGGTCAACAAGCCCATGAAAAGATGCACAACACCATTAGCCATTAAAAAAAAAAAAAAAAATTTTTTTTTTTTGCCATTAGGGAAATGCGAATGAAAACCACAATGAGATACTACTTCATACCTATTAGGATGGCTAGAATCAAAAAGACAAGCAATAACAATGTTGGTAAGGATACGGGGAAATTCAAACTCTCGCACATTGCTGATGGGATTGTAAAATAGTGCAGCTACCTTGAAAAACCATTCGGCAGTTCTTCAAAATGTTCAGCAAAGAGTTACCATATGGCTTAGCAGCTCTGCTCCTAGGTATATACCCAAAGAAATCAAAACACATGCCTACACAAAAAATTGTACACAAACGTTCATATAAGCATTATTTATAATAGCCAAAAAGTAGAGACAATCCAAATGTCCATCAACTGATGAATGAATAAACAAAATGTGGTATATCGATAAAAGGAAAATTATGCAGCCATAAAAAGGCTTGAAGTACTGATGCATGTTACAACATGAATGAACCTTGAAAACGTTATGAAAGACCACAGACACAAAAGACTACGTTGTATGATTTAATTTATATGAAACTTCCAGAATAGGCAAACCTGTAGAGACAGAGGAGCCCTGGTGGCACAGTGGTCTGGATTAGTGGTTAAATAGGCTGGGGAGAAAGCGAGATGCACAATGACTGATAACTGGCACCGGGTATCTTTCTGGGGTGATGAAAATGGTCTAAAATGAGACTGTGCTGAACATTACACTAAAAAACCATTAAATTGTATACTTTGAATGAGTGAATTTTATGGCACATGAATTATATCTCAAAAAAGTGAGTAACAAAATATCATAAACACTGATACGTTATCAAAAAAGGAGTGAAGAGGCAGCCTTCATAACCAGATGGGCTCAGACTTGTATGCTAGTACTGTGGCAATTCAGGGCCAATGAGGAAGACAAACATGTAAATATACCACGTCACATTTGTCAACAGGAAATAATCTCAGTATAAATTACAAATAGAGTCTCTTCTAGAATGTGGAAGCAGATGGTCAGGTCCCAACAGTAGGGGATTCTAGATTTGTGGGTGGGGAAAAGTGTTCCTTTAAAGACAAGACAGGTGTGGTGTTCCGCATCAAGAAATCTATTCATTTTCCATAATATCCTCATCATTGACCTGGATGTTAGTATCAAAGAGAGTCTAGCTTTTATGTGAGGAACTAAAAGCTCACCTGCCTGTGGTTTGGAAGAGGCAGCAACCCTGACTGGGTAAGTAGAAAGAGATAATGCACTGTACCAAGGCATAATCCTGGTTCTGTGCCTGGGCCAACACAAGGGTTGGAAAGTGATGCCATATGAGGGCCAGTCAAACAGCCATAGCTCACTCCTGGTATGCTGGATTCTGAGTCTTATGGACATAGAAGGAAAATGTGGAGAAAGAGTAGAGTTAATAGGATTTGAAGGGGGACTGAGATTGACTATTATAAGCAGGATCTCTGTCTCTTTCTGCCTCTCATATGATTGGGTCCAGTCCTAAGAAAGGCGTAAGTCTACAGGCGGAAGCCACCAAAGCTGTCGGGAATAGGGAATGTAGAAGCAGAGGAGATCGAAGGTTTTCCTTGCAGCGTTTTCTCCACCAGAGTTAGCAAGACTTCCTAGCTTCTTTGAACTTGTTTGTTTGTAGTATTTTTCATATTAAAGTTAGCAAGACAGTAAATCCTGAAGGGTAAAACATGGAAGCTTATAAAATTTAAAGAATATAACTGAAAATAAATCAGTAAGAAAGAAAAACAATGTTTCAGCTTAAATAAAGAAATCCTCTCTATTCATAAAGCAATATCAAAGGAAAACAAATGAAAATTGACAATGATGGTGGCGGTGGCCGTGGTGGTGGCGGCGGCGGTGGTGGTGGTGATGGCGGTGGTGGTGGTGGCGGGGGTGGTGGTGGCGGGGGTGGTGGCGGTGGCGGGGGTGGTGGCGGTGGCGGGGGGTGGTGGCGGCGGTGGGGGTGGTGGCGGCGGTGATGATGGTGGCGGTGGTGATGGCGGTGGTGGTGGTGGCGGTGGTGGTGGCGGTGGCGATGGTGGTGGCGGTGGCGGTGGCGGTGGTGGGGGTGGTGGTGGCGGTGATGATGGTGGCGGTGGTGATGGCGGTGGTGGTGGCGGTGGCGGTGGTGGTGGCGGTGGCGGTGGTGGTGGCGATGGTGGTGGTGGTGGTGGTGGTGGCGGTGGCGAAGGAGGAGGAGGAGGAGGAGAAAGCAGAAGGAGGAGGAGGAGGAGAAGGAGAAGGAGAAGGAGGAGATGAGCCAGGACTGGCAAAAAAAGAACAAAGCATCCAAAGTTGAGTTCATAAAGAAAATGCCCTAATGAGAAGCACTAACAAGCTGCAGGAGCACAGAAAAGTCACATAAGAAAGAGGAAAAGATAACAGGGATAGAAGAATAAAAGCTAACGTGTATTGAGTGCCTACTTTATAATGGCACTGTCTCTCAGGTGCTTTCCCCTCCCGGAGGAGTACAGATAGCATCGCAGGGCTGATACTAGAGCTGACATTGGAACCTAGGTCTTTGTGCTCTAAATCCATCCTCTGAGCACAATACAATGAGACTTCTATGAACACGTTTCTAACATTTCTCAAGCACTAATATATCAAATGAGATACCTAAATTTTGAAGTGCTACTGTAAAATATTATAAATTTTGCACGATTAATCCTATGCCACAAAACTGTAATAATTTCTGAAATCCTTTCAACTTTAAACTTCTATAATTGTATCTTAAAAGAAGAGTATTCAGATGGAAAGTAACATAGGCTAAAATCCCAACAATTCTTAGACCCTATTTTCTTCTACGTATTTACATACACACACAGGCTAATTGACTCCAAATTTAGCGATTATATGTGCCATCACTGTTATATCCCACAGATATAAATATAGACATATAATGTGTTCTCATTCTCCTAATAACCCTATGGAGCATATCGTTACCCCATTTTACAGGTATAGAAATGGATCACGCAGATGTTAAGTAATTTGTCCAAAGTCATAAAGCTGATGAAGGTGATATTTAAACCAAGGCACTCTGGCTCCAGAGCTCAAGTGCTTAACCACAGGGCAGTCAGACCTACAATGAAAACCGAAAGCATCCTTCACAAGTGTTTTACTGTTCTAATTTTGTATACATTTTTTCTTTCAATGTCCATTTCGTAGATTAGTAAGTTGAGAAAAAAATATTGTTCAGTGTTATATAGCTATCCAGTGGCAGAAAACACATGTGCCAATTTTTTTAAATACACCATCAGATACTGCTTAGGGAATTTTTACCACAAGTATCTGAGGAATAATAACAAACAAGAAGAAAACCGAATTTAAATTTAACAGGTTAAGATAAGATAAACAATCAGAATGGCGGGAAGAAAAGAGTGGTTTTGCTCTTTTTAAGTTGTTCTCATACTGTCTTGGATTGAATTATGTTCCCCCAAAAAACGTGTGTATCAATTTGACTGAACCACAATTCCCCATATTGTGTGATTTTCCTATATGTTGTAAACCCTGCCTCTATGATGTTAATGAGGGAGGATGGCTGGCAGTTGTGTTGGTGAGGCAGGACTCAATCTACAAGACTGGATTGTGTCTTGAGGTAATCTCTTTTGAGATATAAAAGCGAGCATAGAGAGGCAGGGGGACCTCATACCACCAAGAAAGCAGTGCTGGGAGCACAGCGCGTCCTTTGGACCTGGGTTTCCTGTGTGGAGAAGCTCCTAGTCTGGGAGAAGACTGAGGAAAAGGCCTACAGAGAGAGAAAACCTTCCCCTGGACCTGACACCCTGAATTTGGACTTTTAGCCTACTTTACTAGGAAGAAATAAATTTCTGTTTGTTAAAGACATCCACTTGTGGTATTTCTGTTATAGGAGCACTAGATGACTAAAACACATACATTGTTAAATTTCATTCCAATCTTTGTCATGGAACTGGGCTAGATTATACTAAGACTTTTGAAGTTTAGAGATTTAAGCCTCTTAATGAAGCCATGAGGGAAAACATTATTTGCTACCCCCTTTCCTGTGCCTTGGAGTCCTGGTGGCGCAGTGCTTAAGAGCTTGGCTACTAATCAAATGGTCAGCGGTCTGAATCCACCAGCCGCTCCTTGGAAACTTTATGGAACAATTCTACTCTGTCCTGTAGGATCGCTATGAGTCAGAATCTGCTCGATGGCGACAAGTTTTTTCCTGTGCCTTGCTCTCTTTTTTTTTTAACTTGGCGCAAATTAATTTCTTCTGATTGCATTGATTGTTCACTGAACTGGTAAAACTACTCTTGATGCTGGAGAAGCAATGCCTGGTCATCTTGATTTTATACCAGGATTAGGCTTCAGACTGCATTGTTTAATTAATTACCTCATTGCCTTACCAAATGGCTTCTTTTGATCTACTTTAACGGGTAAAAATATTATTGTTAGCTGCCACCAAGTTGATTCCAACTCATGGTGAACTCACGTGCGCGGAGTTGAACTGCTTCATTGGGTTTTCAGAAGCAGATTGGCAGGTGGGTTTGAACAACGAAACTTTCAGTTAATAGCCAAGCAGTTAACCATTGACATCACCCAGGGATTCCTAAAAATATTAGGGCATTAAATGTTTTAAAAGCCCTGTGAAATTAATAATACATATAACCCATTAAAAAAAAACATACATCTTTGGGCCTCTCTTTAGAGAAAGCAATGAGACAGGTGAAATGCACCACTTCTGGATGTTTGAATGGATGAAGCATCACCCAATGAGAATGGGTTTTTTTCTCTAAACTCTCTTTATCCCTACATTCAATTAAATGAGATAAGAGGGGATGCTCCAGGAATTTTCTTAGAGTTAATTACCTGGGAATTTCACATTGCTTTTGAAAAGTCTCCAAGTGATGTTAGGCATTTAATTTATTTCCCACCAGGAAGGAGAAAAAGCACACGATATAAAATATTCAATCTGAGCTTTAATTAAGATCATTTAAGATCAAATAAGGAGGGTAACAGGGACCATACAGGGAGGAAAACGGCGAAAACTTCAATATCATGGGCACGGAAAACACCCAATGGTATTTTTTTTTTAATGAAACTCAGAGCAAAATCAATTTAAATATTTAACAGTTAAGAAGTTCAAGTTTAGTTAAATAAAAATTAATTGAACATTCAAAATGCAAACTCTGTTTATTAGTCTTCTTTTTAAATAATAATAAAAAAAATCCTTGCTAATATTTTATGCTTACATAAGCATTTGCTTTCCTATAGGCCAGTCATCTCGCCAGTTTCTAGCTATAAACATGTTTATAATTTTAGGATCCTGGTAGCAAATAATCAGTTTATAGCCATAAAACAATATCAAACAATAGCTATCTAAATAGTTTCTTGAACCATCATGTGATGCCTACACAGCTGGGCTTTTTAAGACCAGTGTGTGAGTGATAATTGCACAGCTATAATTCTGATCCTGTTGTTTTAGGAATAAACAGGCTCTTGAGGAGTTAAACATGGGGTTGGTGGTTTTCTTAACTCAAAAAAAATAATCTAGAGAATAAAGTGGATAAAAGCTCCTAGGCTGCAGTGCTGAAAGCGCAAATTTCAGTTTAAAGTAGAGAAGGCAAAAGTTGTTCTCGTTGCCACATTAATTTTCTCACATTATACCTGGGCAGTGTTCTTGCTTCTAATTATGTTCTAACATGAATGCCTTATTACATATAATGTGGAAAATATGACAACCAGAACTCTTGTGTCTCTTGGCTTGTGTTTGTCTGATATTTATAACCTTAATGTTCTACTGGATGAGGTTTTGTGTTTTATAAGGATGCTCTAGTACGTTGACTCTGCTGCACCACACACCAGGTCCTCTTAAACAGTAGACTACTATTTCACGCATGGCTTTTTGTCTTGTTTTGTTTTTGTTAACACTATGTGGATAACAAAGCCCAAATTTCTTCTTTAGCTAAAATCAACAATGAACAAATCATATCAAATAGAATATAAAATTGAGTAGAATTGAGGTTTTGCGCAGATCTCTGTAAATATATCTGAAAGCTTTTCCGAAAGGGAGAACAAGAAGTGTGGAGGACCTGAAAAGTAATAAACGTTTAGGCTCCACTTGCATCATAATTATATCGTTAGTAAGACTGACTCGACCAGCCAAGTATTCATTAAATCATTCATTCTATCAATATTTATTAGGGGCCTGCTGTGCCAGACAGCGCCACGCCCCTGGGATCCAGAGATTAACAAGCATAAGCTCTTCCTTGTTTCCTCTACATGTGCAATCATCGTCAAAAATCTGGGTTTCATTGCTCATTTCAACAGTGATCATTTCTGAAATCTATTTCCATAGTACCCAAATTTTCTTAAAGTAACAATACACTTCCAAAAGTGAGTACCATGTGTGTTTTTTTTTTTTAACCTTAACTGATATTCAATTTATTGTATCCCTTTCTAAGAAAACTGAAGCCTCAGCTATTAAATGGATATTAAGAATCAGTAAGTTTCTTAGTGGAAAACATTTAAGAATCCATCACATTAAATCACATGATTTAAATCTGCTCTCTTTTTATGCCAAGTATTGTTTTTTTTATTAGAAGCATTCAAATATTCTCTCAAGAGGATGCTCTAAAGCATATTTATAAATGTTCACATTCCTCTTACCTTTTAGCTACTTACTGCTACTATAACCCAAGTTCTCATATTACAGAACTGAAATATCCCACAGGGTAAAGCCTAAGACATTCAGTCTATTAGTGTGTTTCTTGGTTGTCTTTCCATGTTTTTAATCCATAAAAGTTAGTGACATATCTTTATAGCACCTTCTTTATCAACCTTCAGGCTATGAACATGTCTAATATCTCAATTCTCAACCTCGACCCTGAAGTTGTATTACGCTAAAAAAAAAAAAAACACATTTAGAGTTAGAAGATCCGGATACAATCTTAGCTTGCCTGTTTCCCAGCAAGTCAACAAGACCTTGAGCAAATCATTTACTCTGAGTCTCTGGTCACTTTACAAAGGGTGAATAATACTTTCTATAAGGAGGGTTTGGAAAGATTATAATATGATCATGTATGTGAAAGCACTTAAACTATAAAATATATTTCACTGTGATTGGCTCTTGCTCCCTGCTCATGACTCTTTTTCACCATACCATGTCCCAACTTCCTTGCTTCTAACGCCCAAAATTCAAGAGGACTCTCTAAAGCAATATTTGTAAACATTCACATTTCTTAGCTTTTAGCTACTTACTGCTTCTAGAACCCAAGTTCTCATTCTACAGAACTTAAATATCCCACAGAGGGAAACCTAAGATGCTCAGTCCATTAGTGTGTCTCTTGGTTGTCTCTCTCTGTTTTTGCCTCATTTACAAACATATCCTCAGTTTTTCAGCTACAGGATGTTAAGCGACCTTTTTCTTTGATTTTGCCACCTTCCTATTATCACTAAAGTGGAGTAGCTTTGTAAGTGGCACAGGCAGTTTCCTGTAAAATGTGAGCAAAATGGTGTCAGAAGGGCTCCCTTTCCAAGCATACCTGTTCTACTACTCTGCCTAGAGTACGCGGTTCCATCTTTATAAATTCATTACTTTGTATTAAAGCATAATCTCCTCACAGTCCTTCATTCTATGCCAGTGTCCTTAACGAAGTGATTAATGAAGTAACATGTGCTTAAACATATTTAATAGACATTAGCACTGTGCTAAACAATGAATGAACCCACTAACAATTTGTCATTTCCTAAATAAGAGCCATGATCTGGGGGGAATGGAACCACGAGGTAAGATGTTGTCTCGGGCTTGTGATGGAGAAGGAAAGGGTGGGTCAGAAACCTAGGTTCTGAAGAATGCAGACTTGGAGTGAGAAGGAGATGTCACATTCAGAAGAAGACCCCACGTAGCCATAGTGTAGAGTGTAAGCCCTGGGTATGGAAAAGCCACAAATGCACTCACTACGGCATTTGCTGTTCCTTTGTAAGTAGCATTCCCTGTGTCACCAGTCCCAATGGCAAAATTTAGCAACAAACATGAAAAGCTTTCTCCACAAAATAGCTTCAGGAACCACATAAACACAGAAAAGATGGTAGCTCTGATTTGGCAAATGCCCAGAAAGTCCCTTTACTCCAAAATATCTCTCACATCCAGCACCCAGAAGTTCACTCTTAGAGACTCATTCCATCAGGTAAGAAGTGCCGTCTCCCTAATGCCATCTTCAAAATTCAAACATTTTAACAAAATTGATAATATGGATAATAATAACAATAGATAATAATCTGGGTACCATTGAATGATATGATAATGATATGGATGTTTGTTAATATCAATATGGATAATATTGAATCCTAATACATCATTGCTATAGATATATCCACTTCTTTCTTTCTTCCTTCCCCTCTCTCTCTTTTTTTTTCTTAAGACAAAGAAAATTCAAGGCTCCAAGGGCTCTCACAGAAGATGGTTAGTGGTCATTCAAATGTACAGCCTGCCTTAGAGTTTGGGGTTTAGTTTTGAGGGTTGCCTGTGCTCCAAGATTTGTCTAGGGTGGACACTGTCAACACTGATCATTTATGCAAAAAACCACTGTTTACACTGACAAGCAGAAGTGTTTGAATGATAAAATCACAAAATGCACACAGAAGGTATTGAATTTTTTTCCAAACTCACAGCAAGGACAAGCTTTAAAATCAAGAGGGACAGAAATATAAGAACAATGCCTGCAATTTGAGTTCAAAGATTTAAAAGATCTTGAAAGTAGCTACGAAACTTGAAAAATATATGAATGATCTTCAAAAGTGACATTTGGAAAACTGTACGACAGAAATACCAACACCGTGGGTGCCCAGAGGGAGGCATTTTGCAATGACTAACAAATTAAGGCATCTGAATGTGAAGGCTGATTATATAAGGCATAATAAAGGGGAGTACGGAGGAGACAAGGGTAGGCTTTCTCATCAGTTCTGGCTTAGAACCACATTGCATAACATCACCAGGTATATGAATATAAAGCATCTAAAAAAAAATGTGTGGTTATTCCCTGAATCACATCGTTTTTATAGCTCAAAGAGGCTATCATTTCAAATACTTACATTTATTCAAACTATTTTCATTGTCTCTAGCATAAAATCTCAAAACTACCATAGTCAATATGGTCAGCCAGAGCTAACTGGTATGGAAAAAGGAATCAGAGAAAAGGATTTCATTTTCAGTGATACTGCCTTCAGTTCATTTTTGGTTTTTTGCTTTTTTTTTTTTTTTAATGTGTGCAGATATGCAGAGTTCTGCTACTTGAATACACTGTGCATGTTTTTAAAAATCAAATAAGAGCTAACACTAAAGTAGCAGTTACCATGTGCCAGGTACAGTTCTAAAAGCATTTCATATACTAACTCATTTGACATTTTAACAACATACAGTTTAATATTATTCGTACTTAAGAGATAAAGGAGCAAAAGCAAGCATGTAACTGTAACTGTTAGCACTCCAGAATTAAAGACAAGAAATTAGAGTTTGAATCAGTCAATCCCAATCAAGATTTTAATGATCTCACAGTTTTTTAGACTAAAAAAAAACGGAAAAAGAGAAAGGGAGAAAAGACAATGATTATTATTACAAACCACAAGTTTTTACATGTAACAGAATGATCACTGTATTGGCCTTTAAGGAATCTAATTCCCACACTAAATAAGAGAAGTCCTTACCCAAGCTAATTGTCTACTATGTTATTTAAAAATTGCTTTTTTTAATATATAAAGAGGTAACTTTCTTAGGAAGAAAACTTTCCAAAGTCATAATGCAGAACACCCATTCAAAAAGAAAATCCAGTGGCCCTGCAGCTGACTGAGGTAAAGATACAGAATTTCAGAGGCAAGGAAAGCTTATTACCAATGACCATGAGATGTTCCAGTTTACTTTAATCGACACCGACACAGGACCTCATAGGACCTCAGGACAGAATACTGGATTCTAGGGATATTGTACAAAAGAAATCTAAAATATAAAAAGTTGACAGGATCTATGGATGTTGGAGAAGTCTATACTTCCACAAATCACAAAAACCGTAGCTGCTTTAAAAAAAGAAAACAAAACGCTCATAATTTACACTGTGGTTTCACAAAAAAGGCTGCCTGTGAATCTTTGGGAAAAGGAGTGTCTCTACCAGAGACAGAAAAAGGGAACAAATTAAACAAGAATATAAAGTCTAAAGCCATTTAAAACTTGTCAGGTAAAAGAAAAATTATTTCACAAAAGCCAAACGATAATGCTAAAGTGAGAATGCAAAGTACCACAAAGGGGAAGTGAAAAATAGCACTGCTAATCAGGAAAGACAAGTTTCACAGTAAATTACTGCTGGTTCTGAAATGACAGACTCCAGGGTTCTTTAAATCAGTCTTCAATGAGCAAATATTTAAAAAGAAAGAACTGTACAAGTTCCAAGTATTTAGCATCGTACATGCATACACAAATTGCTCACTGGGGAGAACACAGAACTTGGAGAAAACTAAACTTATATAGGTCAGCAGGGCCAGATGGTAAGCAATCCAAAGTGGAATAAAGAGAAGTGGCTGGAGTGTTTATCCAAACTAGTCAGTCATCCCTGCAAGGACAAGGTCCCCTCCTTTTACAAATAAGCTCATGCTTCAGAATTCAGCTTCATCATCCCCAAAAGCCCCAAACAACACTCCAGTTTAAAACCTGATGGAATTGCAATGATTTCAGGCCTAGTACTACTGTGATCTAGTATCTTTTTATTACAGCATCATAAATACCACTTTCAACAACTTCCCTAGATGTCTCAGCACTGTTCAGGAGAGATATAAGTCAGAGGTAGGGAAAAGGTTACTAATGCTTCGATTTGTGGCATAGGGAATTCTGTAGAATCTCTTCCTTTGGTATTAAAGTCCAAAGGGTACAACAAGAAGTGCAGATGCTTGTCTTCATTCTTTACAAGGACCTATTCAGAAAGAAGGAAAAATGCCTCATCCTTTGAGAGGGGATTTAGAGTGCTACCAAAGACCTCCATCTTCTGCTTCCCAGCCTCCCCCCTTCATCTTGGTAAGGATATTGTTTATTACCCCTTCTCTTATGCCAGAGAAAAGATACGGGAACTGAAAAAAAAAAAAAAGAAGTACCAGATGTGAAATTCTATAAAATGCCAACTGATTCACACCCTACACTTGGAGGATTTATACAGACATCCAATGCTGGCAGGGCTGTGGGTAATGAGAATTCCGCTGTCGCTGGTGAAAAGCCAGCAAATCAGAGCAGAAAAGGACACCTACCCCAGGGAAGGAGAACTCCAACTCCAATAAATGAAGCAACGCTGATGAGATGAAATTTACATGTAAGTCACAAAGCTACTGGGACTGCTGGGACTGTATGATTAAAAAAAAAAGTGTCAGACAATAAAGCAATTTGGTAATGTCAGCTTTTTTACTGCTGTGTATGTATCTGTTAGAAAACCTTCCTTTAAAAGAAAAAAAAAAAGGACTAACATTTGAACCAAGCTGGAATAAAAGCTACTACTTTACAGAATTTTATATTCAGGAAATATAAAAAATAATAATAATCACTACAATTTATTGAGGACTTACTCTGGGTCACGGCCATTACACATTTTATCTTGTCTGGTGTACTTTATTCAGATAGTCTCATTTTCAGAAAAAAGTTCAGAGAGGGTCAATAACTAGCCCAAAGTCGTACCACTAGGAAGAAGCAGAACAGGATTATACCAAAGGCCATCCTGACACATAAGTCCTTGTTCTTTGTGCCTCAGAGTCCCTCTACAAAAGCTGTACTAATAACTGTTAAGGATTTACTATGTCCTAGGCATATTATCTCATCATATCCTCTCAACAGCTGTATTAGGTACTACTTTATCTATTCTATACTTGAGGGAACTGAGACACAAAGAAGTTAAGTAATGGGCCCAGTTAGAAACCAGGAAAAACATGATTAAAATCCACACTGCTGCTTCCACTGTATGTTCCCAGAATTAATAACAGCCCTGCACTTGGGACACTAATGAAATGCTGGGTCTTTGGGAACTTCCTCTATTTTGCAAATTTTAGATTTCCATCCATCTAGCCTTACCTTCTGTGTGTTTTATTTTATCCTACCTTGTTCTCATTATAAATACCATAAATGCCTAGATTCATGGGCTTTTAGAGGTAGAAGGTCATGTTCTGATAAGTTGACTTACCAAGGACAAAATACTCAGAGATTTCAGGTATTCTAAACAGCTTTGGGCGAGATTGAGGTGCATTAATTAAAAGTCCACATACTGAGTTGTGAGATCCCCCACCTTCATCTTCCCATGTGCAGGAAGCTGTGAACCAGGCATCTGTCACACACACAAGAAGTCAAAATTACTCCCTTGGTAAAACTGAACTTCTCAGAGAAAATATCATTTTTTTGAAGTTTGAGATTCCCCAGCACAGTGGCTGATTCCCAATCCCGTAAAGGCTCAAAAATGAAATAGGCCAATCAATGATGCCTATAAGCAGATCCTCAAATCAGCCTTTTATTGCCTCATTTAAATGTGGACTGACACCCAAGAATCATCAAACATTTGATGAGAGACTCCAATGTGAAAGAGAGACGAAAATAAAGAGAAAAAAATAGGCTTGACATATACTAGAAACAGGAAAAAAATCATCAAAAAATTCACATCAGTATCCTTAGAAAGATATATGAAGATATGACAATCACAGCCTTAATGTAAGAATGCGATGCTATGGAAAAAGAAAAGTCAGAAAACAAGAAACTACTAAAAAACTGAAATGACATTTTACCCAATGTACATGATAGACAGTATTATTGTTCAAAAATATTCTTGTCACTCCCAGGGGGAGAATATTTCTTCCCAGCCCCATTGACGGTAGTCTTTCACCACGTGATTTTTTTCTCCTCTGACATGAGCTTGGTAATGTAAATACAAGTTACTCTTGCAGTCTGGATCTTCAAGAGAAGATGATGTGGACAGCTCTCCGGCTGACCTACAATGGACAACTTTCATGATTGTGAATTAAAATTTTATTGCTGAAAGGCATTGAGATTTAGGGCGTGTTTGTTACTGCAAATAGCCCACTTTTTCCCGACAATTCTATGTTTGATATTACTGGCCTAAGTTTCGTATTTCATTCAGAATGAGCCATAAGTAGTAGTAAGTACAAAGAAAACTAAGCAAATTTAAAAATAAGCAATTATTAACTCCAGAAAAAAAATAAAACATTAAGAAGACTAGAAATGTATTATATTGTACTACATAACTCAGATTACAAAGTAGTTATTTAGTCATGGTAACATAATCACTGAATATTGGCTGAACCCAAAAAGGTAAAATGAGTCTATTGAGAGGAGAGGAGGAGGGAGGGAGAGGAGGAAAGGGAAGAAGGAGAAGAATAGTAGTAGTAAGAAAACTAAATCCTTATCTTCTCCCCCCAAAAAGTCAATAAAGATCTAATACTGAAAAAAATCAAAGAAAACCATTATACTGGAGGTAAATACTAGGAGAAACAAAAAAATTCAAAATAGTTGCACTTGGCCTGAGAACTGGGAGACAGGAAGGCTGGGACATGGGACTGCCGTTTTTCATTTTATCACTATTGCAATTTTTACATGTATTATTTTCAGAGAAGTAAAAATTATATGCAAATAGAAGTAAACACTTATCATTTATAAACGTGGAGTTAAATATCAGAAGAAATAGCCAAAGGGGAAGTGCAAAACAGTGTGGGCAAAGGGCTGTTATTTTTCATTTTAAGCTCCTTGATACATTTGGATTTTTTTTAACTCTGTTTATGATAATTTCACAAAACTTTAAAATTAAAACCTTCTAAGAAAGAACAATTAAACTGAAATCTGTGAATCACTGGATATTTTAGTATAGTGACTAAAATCATCAGAAAACAAACCCGTAACAGGAATTAAGTAAGAATTCAAATTCTAGTTTATGTTCTGGTAAAAATCCTTGATCATTTAAAACTTTGGGCCCCTCTGTGTTTTGTTTTGTTTTGTTTGCAAGCAAAATTTTACTGAAGATCATTCAAAAGCAGCTGCAGCAGTGTATCAGCAAGGAACTGCCAGAAATTCAGGCCGGTTTCAGAAGAGGATGTGAACCAGAGATATCACTGCTGATGTCAGATGGATCCTGGCTGAAAGCAGAGAGTACCAGAAAGATATTTACCTGTGTTTTATTGACTATGCAGAGGCATTCAACTGTGTGGATCATAACAAATCATGGATAACATTTCAAAGAACGGGAATTCCAGAACACATAAATGTGCTCGTCAGGAACCTGAACATAGATCAAGAGGCAGTTGTTCAGACAGAACAAGGGGATGCTACGTGGTTTAAAGTCAGGAAAGGTGTACGTCAGGGTTATATCCTTTCACCATACCTATTCAGTCTGTATGTTGAGCAAATAATCCGAGAAGCTGAACCACACGAAGAAGAACAGGGCATTAGGATTGGAGGACGCCTCGTTAACAACCTGCATTATGCAGATGATACAACCTTGCTTGCTGAAAATGAAGACGGCTTGAAGCACTTACTGATGAAGATGAAAGATCACAGCCTCAGTATGGACTACACCTCAACATAAAAAAAAAAAAATTCTCACAACTGGACCAATAAACAACATCATGATAAACAGAGAAAAGATTGAAGTTGTCAAGGATTTTATTTTACTTGGATCCACAATCAACACCCATAGAAACAGCAGTAAAGAAATCAAAGGACGTATTGCACTGGGAAAATCTGCTGAAAGGGACCTCTTTAAAGTGTTGAAGAGCAAAGATGTCACCTTGAAGACTAAGGTGCGCCTGACCCAAGCCACGGTATTTTCAATTGTAGGAGAGAAAAAGTGTGGCATGTATGACTGCCTTTTTTGCCTCTATATAACTTCTTATCTTATTATAGTTATTGCTGTCCATATAACTTCAAACCAAACCCATTTCTGTCAAGTTCCAATGGGATTGATTTGGTCTGAAGTAATGTATACATTTCAAATCTGTATCAATGTTTCATGAACAGCATGAAGGTATTTTAGAGAAGTGATAAGCAAGCAGCACATGCACTGATGTGTATAAGCTCTACATTTACATTATTGATCACAAATGTTCATCTAAGAGAAGAAATGACGGCTTCAAGTAGGAAAGATCGAGACTAGATGAGCAAATTTCTCTTACTTATTTCCAGATAGGTGCTCCTCCAAAAAATAGCAAACGATTAAGTTTCTGAAATGCAAACATATCTGAATAGGAGCATCAAATAAGCAGACCAAGTTGAAGTCCTAATTCATCAAAAACCAGCACGTTAAAATCACCAATCTGTTATGTTCACAGAAGGCTCATTTTGAGTGTTCTTTTTGTATCAGTAAATGAGTGAATTTCAAGTACTCTAAATATAAAGTACTAAAAATACATAACGGCCTAATAATTTTTGGATGTTGTCTCGATATATCCCAAAAACATTTGCAGGACAGCAATTCAGCCCTTGAGCTCGGTACGGAATGCTAATGTATTTGTATATGACGGATTTAATATAGAATTGAGAATAAATGACTTTCAGCAGCTGCACTCTAGACCTATAAATCGCTCTGAGTACTACAAAACCCATACGGAGTAAGAACAGCTGGATAATTTACGGTGCCACTATTTGTCAAGAAAACGCTGAAAATACAGAACCTGATTCTCCTTTTCCTTCCAGCATACACACTTCCATAAAAATTAAAAATTATCCTTCTAGAGAATGTATTTGGATAAGAGCATCTATTCATCTTGACATGTTGCACTTTTAAAACACAAAATCCTTAATTCCTCTCATCTGAAGTGGCACTTTTTGAAAGGGTAAAAGCAGCAGATGAAAAAAGTTTTCCCGAGAATCAAATGCAAGCACAAAGGAAAGTCTGTTAATGTTTATTTTGTGTTCCAATTGCTATGCTCTGGTAAAATCCTACAAAAGGTAACACATTAACCAGCTGACTTGCAGAGCACAGCGATACCAAAAATAGTACTTAGGTTAATACTCTAATTGCAAAGTTGCAGCGATTAAGTTCATCATTCTAGTTCTTGGATAAACTTTGCACAGAGAGTATTTCAAGTTTAATATAAAGGCTGTCTTAAGGTTCCTAAAGGATAACACAAGCGGTAGAAATGCACTTCATAAAAGAAGTGAACTCTGGAAATAGAAAGCTGAAGTCAGTAAACGAAAATTAGCTCATGTATAAGCAACCAAATTATTTGCTTGTAATTTCTATTAAAATCAATATAACAGAGTTTCTGAGGACTGATTTTGCTCACAAATCCAACATTGTTTGAGTTTTCATATGCAGCTCTAATTCATTAAAAAAAAAAAACCTGTATTTCCTTGGTAATGCCAAAGAAAAATTCTACAATCCTTACATCAAGCTATTATGTCCTATATGTAGAAATTTGACAATATGTAAAATTATTTTACGTATTTTCAAGAGGTCCTTGCTGAAGTCCAGACATATAAGTTCCCCGAAACAATGATCATGGGAAAATCAGCTAAAAGGATCTTTTCTCCAAATCACGCAATCAAAATTAGTTGCTGTCAAAATAATTCCAACTCATGGCGATCCCATGTGTTTAAAAGTACAGCTGTGCGCCACATGATTTTCATGCAATCTCTTGTTGTTGTTAGGTGTCATCAAGTCGGTTCCAACTCATAACGACCCTAAGTACGACGGAACAAAACACTGCCCAGTCCTGCATAATCCTCACAATCATTGCTATGGTTGAGCCCATTGTTGCAGCCACTGTGTCAATCCATCTCATTGAGGGTCTTCCTCTTTTTAGCTGACCCTCTACTTCACCAAGAATGATGTCCTTCTCCTGGTGCCTCCTGATAACAAGTCCAAAGTGTGAGATAAAGTCTCGCTATCCTTGCTTCAAAGGAGCATTCTGGCTATAATTCTTCCAGGATAGATGTGCTTGCTCTTCTGGCAGTACATGGTATATTTAATAGTCTTTGTAAACACCATAATTAAAAGGTATCAATTCTTCTCTGGTCTTCCTTATTCACTGTCCAGGTTTCACATGCATATGAGGTAACTGAAAAAACTAAGGCAAAGATTTTACACAGGAGAAGCCAAGATGGCAGAAAAGACACATGCTTCTGGTGAGCCCTCTTTACAACAAAGACCTGAAAAAAACAAGTAAAATGAGTATACTGATGACAAGCTAGGAGCCCTGAGCATCAAAGGCAGGCTTAGAAAACGAACAGAGGGGCAGGGGGAGGAAGAGACCATTCAGAAGCAAGAGAGGTTATGGGACCTGAATCGCTGGGCGTTCTCAGGCACCATTCCCGGGAGCAGCATTGTGGGCTGGTACTAGCGTACAGCCACACAGCCTACTCACACCTCCGGAATCAGAGAAGAGCAGCGCTCTCGCCAAAAGCTAAGAACTTGCGTATATTTTCCTGTGCCCCCTCCCACCCCCAAGCCAGCTTCAGCAGCCGAATTCCTTGGGCCTGAGATGGGCCCTGTTGAGCACCTAGAGCCATCCTCCCAGCCTTGGAGAAGCAAAAAAAAAAAAATTGCAATTAGGGGAAAAGATAATTTGGCAGCTCCAATAACAGGGGGAGCTCAGGACAGAGGCAGCTCCTGTACAGACATAAATCGTCCCTGGACTTTGAGCACCTTTTCCCTATGCATGGACCTGTGTGGGCCTATTTCAGGACAATAGCTCCTTGTTGGCAGACTCCAAACATTTCAGCTGTGCAGTGTGGGTGTTTGATGTTTAGCATTGCTTTGCCTATTAAACAAGGTCGTCACCTACCCACATCAGGGACCTAAGGACTGGTACCTCCACCCAGGTCACCCAGCCACCCGTGACAGGGGTCCAAAGATAACTGGTACCTCCCAGTCCTTAAAACCAAAAACTCTGGGTGCCTATGGTCCCTCAGCAGAACCCACCCACCAGCACGCTCTAGGGAAGAGAGACATGTTTTCCTCAGAGAAACTTCGGGGGAGGTTCTCAGCTCCCTGCCTTGTTCAGAGCGTGACCCTCTGCTACAATCAGATACCAGTACATACACCAATCACCCCTACCCCTCTAAGACTGTAGGACAGAGCCTGTACCACACACTTGATGATCAGCTACCTGGACACCTAAGCTGAATTCATACAAGAAAAGTGAATGAACTCCTAGACTGATATACCCGATAACAGCTCTAGCCATCTGGGAACAGGAAGTCAAAGCTCCAAAGGTGTAAATAATCAAGCTGGCTCACTCAAGCAACCCATTTGAGCATATCAAAACAAAACAATGCAAGAAGCTACGAAAGAGTAAAGCACAAACTAATACAATAACTTATAGATGGCTCAGAGACAACAGTCAATATCAAGTCACATAAAGAAACAGACCATGATCACCTCAACAAGCTCTCAAAACAAAGAATCCAGGGATCTTCTAGATGAAAGTGCATTCCTGGAATTACCAGAGCTACAATGCAAAAGATTAATATACAGAACCCTTGAAGACATCAGGAAGGAAATGAGGCAATACACAGAACAAGCCAAGGAACATACAGATAAAGCAATTGAAGAAATTAGATTATTCAGGAACATAATGAAAAGTTTAACAAGCTGGAAAAATCCATAGACAGACAGCAATCAGAAATTCAGAAGATTAACAATAAAATTACAGAAGCAGACAACTTGATAGAAAGTCAGAGGAGTAGAATTGAGCAAGGAGAAGTCAGAATTTCTGAACTTGAAGATAAATCACTTGGTACTAGTATATGTGAAGAAAAATCAGAAAAAAGAATTTTAAAAAATGAAGAAACCTTAAGAATCATGTGGGACTCTCTCAAGAGAAATAACCTACAAGTGATTGGAGTACCAGAACAGGGAGCAATAACAGAAAATACAGAGAGAATTGTTGAAGATTTGTTGCCAGAAAACTTCCCTGATATCATCAAAGATGAGAACATATCTATCCAAGATGCTCATCGAACACCACATAAGGTAGATGTTAAGAGAAAGTCACCAAGACATATTATAATTAAACTTGCCAAAACCAAAGATAAACAGAGAATTTTAAGAGCAGCTAGGAATAAATGAAAAGTCACCTACAAAGGAGAGTCAATAAGAATAAACTCGTACCACTCGGCAGAAACCATGCAGGTGAAAAGGCAATGGGATGACTTATTTAAAAAATTTAAGGAAAAATACTGCCAGCCAAAAATCATATACCCATCAAACTGTCTCATAAATATGACGGTGAAATTAAGAAATTTCCAGATAAACAGAAGCTTAGGGCATTCGTAAAAAACCAAACCAAAACTACAAGAAATACTAAAGGGAGTTCTATGGTTAGAAAATCAATAATATCGGGTATCAACCCAAGACTAGAACACTGGGCAGAGCAATCAGAAGTCAACCCAGAGAGGAAAATCAAAGAAACAAAGCAAGATTATAAAAAAAAAAAAAAAAAAAAGCTCAAAACAGGGTAACAGTGATGTTATTACATAAAAGAAGACAACATTAAAACAATAAAGAGGGACTAAGAAATGTAATCATAGTTCTTCCATATGGAGAAGAAGATACTGTGATACAAAGAAATAAAAGTTAGGTTTAAATTTAGAAAAATAGGGGTAAATAATAAGGTAACTACAAAGGAGACAAACTATCCTACTCATCAAAATAAAATACAAGAAAAAAATAGAGACTCAGCAGAAACAAATGCAACAACAAATATCAAGAAAGGACAATGTATAAAGAAAATCTACTCGGCACATAAAATCAAGTGGGAAAAAGAAACTGTCAGCAACATACAAAAAAAGACATCAAAATGACAGCACTAAATTCATACCTATCCATAATTACACTGAATGTAAATGAACTAAATGCACCAATAAAGAGACAGAGAGTGGCAGAATGGATTAAAAGACAAGATCCGTCTATATGCTGCCTACAAGACACATACCTTAGACTTAGAGACACAAACAAACAAAAACTCAAAAGATGGAACAAAATATATATCAAGCAAACAACAATTAAAAAAGAGCAGGAGTGGCAATATAAATTTCTGACAAAATAGACTTTAAAGTTAAATCCATCGTAAAGGATAAGGAAGGACACTACACATAATGATTAAAGGGACAATATACCAAGAAGATATAACCATATGAAATATTTATGCACCCAACGGCAGGGCTGCAAGATACATAAAACAAACTCTATCAGCACTGAAAAGTGAGAGAGAGAACTCCACAATAATAGTAGAAGACTTCAACACACCACTTTCGGTGAAGGACAGTACATCCAGAAAGAGGCTCAATAAAGACATGGAAGATCTAAATGCCACAATCAACCAACTTGACCTCATAGACAGATACAGAAGACTGCACCCAACAGCAACCAAGTATACTTTCTTTTCTAGTGCACATGGAACATTCTTTAGAATAGACCACATACTAGGTCATAAAGCAAGCCTTAGAAAAATCCAAAACATTGAAATATTACAAAGCATCTTCTCTGACCATAAGGCCAGAAAAGTGGAAATCAGTAACAGAAAAAGCAGGGAAAAGAAATCAAACACTTGGAAACTGAACAACACCCTGCTCAAGAAAAACTGGATTATAGAAGACATTAAGGATGGAATAAAGAAATTCAGAGAATCCAATGAGAATGCAAACACTTCCTATAAGAACTTTTGGGACACAGCAAAAGCTGTGCTCAGAGGTCAATTTATATCAATAAGTGCATGCATCCAAAAAGAAGAAAAGGCCAAAATCAAAGAATTATCCCTAAAACTTGAACAAATAGAAAAAGAGCAACAAAAGAAACCCTCAGGCATGAGAAGAAAACAAATAATAAAAATTAGAGCAGAACTAAATGAAATAGAAAACAGAAAAACAATTGAAAGAATTAACATGACTGAAAGCTGCTTTTTTGAAAAAATCAACAAAATTGATAAACCATTGGCCAAAATAACAAAACAAAAACAGGAGAGGAAGCAAATAACCCGAACAAGAAATGAGATGGGCGATATTACAACAGACCCATCTGAAATTAAAAGAATCATATCAGATTACTATGAAAAATTGTACTCTCACAAATTGGAAAACCTACAAGAAATGGATGAATTCCTAGAAACACACTACCTACCTAAACTAACACAAACAGAGGTAGAACAACTAAATAGACCCATAACAAAAGAAGAGATTGAAAAGGTCATCAAAAAACTCCCAACAGAAAAAAGCCCTGGCCCGGACAGCTTCACTGCAGAGTTCTACCAAACTTTCAGAGAAGAGTTAACACCACTACTACTAAAGGTATTTCAGAGCATAGAAAAGGATGGAATACTCTCAAACTCATTCTATGAAGCCAGCATATCTCTGATCCCAAAACCATGTAAAGACACCACAAAAAAAGAAAAATTACAGACCTATATCCCTCATGAACGTAGATGCAAAAATCCTCAACAAAATTCTAGTCAATAAAATTCAACGACATATAAAAAAATAATTCACCATGACCAAGTGGGATTCATACCAGGTATGCAGGGATGGTTCAACATTAGAAAAACAATTAATGTAATCCATCATATAAACAAAACAAAAGACAAGAATCACATGATTTTATCAATTGATGCAGAAAAGGCATTTGACAAAGTTCAACACCCATTCATGACAAAAACTCTCAGCAAAATAGGAATAGAAGGAAAATTCCTCAACATAATAAAGGGCATTTATACAAAGCCAACAGCCAACATCATCCTAAATGGAGAGAGCCTGAAAGGAGTCCCCTTGAGATCGGGAACCAGACAAGGATGCCCTTTATCACCACTCTTATTCAACATTGGGCTGGAGGTCCTAGCCACAGCAGTTAGGCTAGATAAAGAAATACAGGGCATTCAGATTGGCAAGAAAGAAGTAAAAGTATCTCTATTTGCAGACAACATGATCTTATACACAGAAAACCCTAAAGAATCCTCAAGAAAACTACTGAAATTAATAGAAGAGTTCAGCAGAGGACCAGGATACAAGATAAACATACAAAAAATCAATTGGATTCCTCTACAACAACAAAAAGAACATCAAAGAGGAAATCATCAAATCAATACCATTTACAGTAGCCCCCAGGAAGATAAAATACTTAGGAATAAATCTTACCAGAGATGTAAAAGACTTATACAAAGAAAACTACAATACGCTTCTGCAAGAAACCAAAAGAGACCTACATAAGTGGAAAAACATACCTTGCTCATGGACAGGAAGACTTAACATTATAAAAATGGCTGTTCTACCAAAAGCGATTTATACATTAATGGAATTCCAATCCAAATTCTAACCACATTCTTTAATGAGATGGAGAAACAAATAAGCAACTTCATAGGGAAGGGAAAGAGGCCCCAGGTAAGTAAAGCATTACTGGAAATGAAGAACAAAGTGGAAGGCCTTACTCTACCTGATTTTAGAACCAATTATACCACTACAGTAGTCAAAACAGTCTGGTACTGGTACAACAACAGATACATAGACCAATGGAACAGAATTGAGAATCCAGACATAAATCCATCCATATATGAGCAGTTAATATTTGACAAAGGCCCCAAAACAGTTAAATGGGGAAAAGACAGTCTCTTTAACAAATGGTGCTGGCGTAACTGGATATCCATCTGAAAAAAAATGAAACAAGACCCATACCTCGCTCCATGCACAAAAATAAGCTCAAAATGGATCAAAGACCTAAATATAAAATCTAAAACGATAAAGATCATGGAAGAAAAAATAGGGACAATGTTAGGCGCACTAAAACATGGCTTAAACAGTATACAAAACATTACTAACAATGCAGAAGAAAAACTAGATAATTGGGAGCTCCTAAAAATCAAACACCTATTCTCATCCAAAGACTTCATCAAAAGAGTAAAAAGACTACCTACAGACTGGGAAAAAGATTTTAGCTATGACATTTCCAATCAGCACCTGATCTCTAAAATCTACATGATACCACAAAAACTCAAATCAAAAAGAAAAACAACCCATTTAAAAAATGGGCAAAAGATAAGAACAGACACTTCACTAAAGAAGACATTCAGGTAGCTAACAGATACATGAGGAAATGCTCATGATCATTAGCCATTAAAGAAATGCAGATCAAAACTACAATAAGATTTCAGCTTACTCCAACAAAGCTGGCATGAATCCAAAAAAAACAAAACAACAAATGTTGGAGAGGCTATGGAGAGACTGGAACACTTATACACTGCTGGTGGGAATGTCAAATGGTACAACCACTTTGGAAATCCATTTGGCACTTTCTCAAAAAGCTAGAAATAGAACTACCATATGATCCAGCAATCCCACTCCTTGGAATATATCCTAGGGAAATAAGAGCCTTTACACGAACAGGTATATGCACACCCATGTTCACTGCAGCACTGTTTACAATAGCAAAAAGATGGAAGCAGTCAAGGTGCCCATCAATGGATGAATGGATAAATAAATTATGGTATATTCACACAATTGAATACTACACATCGATAAAGAACAGTGAGGGATCTGTGAAACATTTCATAACATGGAGGAACCTGCAAGGCATTATGCTGAGTGAAATTAGTCAGTTGCAAATGGACAAATACTGTATAAGACCACTATTATAAGAACTCGAAAGAATAGTTTAAACAGAGAAGAAAATATTCTTTGATGGTTACGAGAGGGGGGAGGAAGGGGGGTGGGAGTGAAAAAAAAACTTTTTTTTTTTTTTTGGTATCCACTAATTCAATAGTAGATAAGAACTACTTTAAGTGACAGGGAGGACAACACACAGTACAGGCAAGGTTGGCACAACTGGACTAAACCAAAAGCAAAGAAGTTTTCTGAATAAACTGAATGCTTCGAAGGCCAGCTTAACAGGGGCGGGGATTTGGGGACCATGGTTTCAGGTGACATCTAAGTCGATTGGCATAATAAAATCTATCAAGAAAAAAGAAATACCATGGCTTGGGTCAGGTGTACCTTTGTCCCCAAAGTGACACCTTTGCTTTTTAACAGTTTAAAGAGGTCTCTTGTAGCAGATTTGCCCAATGCAATATATCGTTCGATTTCTTGACTTATGCTTCCATGGGCATGGATTCTGAATCCAAGTAAAATGAAATCTTTGACAACTTCAAACGTTTCTGTTTATCATGATATTACTTATTGGTCCACTCGTGAGGATTTTTGTTTTCTTTATGTTGAGGTGTAATCCTTATTGAGGGCTTTGGTCTTTGATCTTCATCAGTAAGTGCTTCAAGTCCTCTTCACTTTCTGCAAGCAAGGTTGTATCATCTGCAAGTTGTTAATGAATCTTCCTCCAATCCTGATGCTGCATTCTTCTTCATATAGTCCAACTTCTCAGATTATCTGGTCAGTATACAGACTAAGTATGGTCAAAGGATACAACAACCCCAACACTCACCTTTTCTGACCTTATGTAATCTAAAACCTGTTGCCGTCAAGTCAATTCCAACTCATAGCAACCCTATAGGACAGTGTAGAACTGCTCCATAGAGTTTTCAAGGAGTGCCTGGTGGATTCGAACTGCAGACCCTTTGGTTAGCAGCCGCCGCACTTAGGCACTACACCACAGGGTTTCCTTTATGTAATCCAGTGGACTTTAATTCCAATACCATAAAAATGCTTTGATAGGAATACATGCAGAGTGACAGGAGAATAGGCAGTGTTTTCTGCCTGCCAACTTAACATCAGCTGGAAACAAAAGAGATGGGTGATGTTATTCTTAATTGATGCCTGATAATCCTTCTTCTCCTATACTTTACTCATCTAATCACTTTATTTTAAAACCAGATAGCTTGGAGCCTAAACAGGGATACCTTTCTATCAATTGTCCTTAAACTCAACTCAGCCTTCTCAGCATTCACAGGGCCTCATAGGATACATACTCATTTAGCAGAATGACAAGGAGGGAATCATTGAATAGTAGACATAGGCACAACCGACAAAGAATCAAAGTCAAAAAGTACAAAAAAGGTTTGGAGAACTAAAAAAAAAAAAGCACTCATTTATGTGTAATTGGTTTCATTCAGATAAACAGGAGGACTCAAGTTGCGGTTCTCTCAGGTTATACTACTTACTAGTTCACAGCCTGAACTACCAACCAGATGGGTAATTGCAAAACAGAGCTACCAAGAGAGAAAGTCTTGCACAAAATTTTTAAAAAAGCGACCTTGTTTATAGGCCACTGAATCCCAGAAACCTGATACACATTTACATGATTCTCTTCCATATACCTCTGTCTAGACTTTCGATCTCTTCCAGGAAGTGTCTCCCTCATGCGTTCCCCCACAGAACTGAGCTAATTTTAAATGGCCTACCATTCTAACTGTTCTATAATCACTGAAGCGGCCTTAATGTCCCAAGTTAAAATATTCTATGGTTCCAAACCCAACCAAACTTATTTCAAGATCAGTGTACTCAATTTCTTTAAATGCTTATTAAAGAAAAGTATTAAGCAAAATCAATGCTTTATTAATTCATGGTTGTGGAAGCCAAACCATTATAGCAGCAGAGGACATAAAGTAATATTTAAAGAAGAGAGAAGAAATTTTTATTCCTCATAATTTATAATGCACTGAGGCATCTTGGCAATTTCTTGTAAAATTTTCTGACCTCAAATAAACTTAGAACCTCAAGATTATTTTCTGGTCTTTCTCTCCGTCATTATTCCATAGAGGTGTATGTCTATCCTTTTCATGGAGGTATTTTTGTAGACCTCTACACCCCACCGCATACCCTCACTACTTGATAGATGGCTATCTAAACCAAACCATCAATCAAAATCTCTCGTTTACATTATCTTTAACCAGCCCAGCCCAGAGGAACCCCTCCGTCACATTACGTCCCATGCTATTTATTATTTGTAGCATAATACAGTAGCTAAGAACACCTGTATCAGACTCTTGTCATTTATTACTTAAGAGACTATGGCTAATTCACTTAAACAGCATAAACCATAGCATCCTGAAGCCTAAAATGGAGATGATAATACCCATTTCATAAGGTTGTTGTGAAAAATCAGTAAAGTAATATATAAAAGTGCTGAAAATTCAATAGCAAACAGGAAGGGATAAAAATCAATTTTAAAAATGCAACTCAATAACCACAAAAAAAAAAAAACCCAACTTAAACATGGGCAAAATATTTTAACAGACACAAATATATGTATAGTAAGCACATAAAAAGATACTCAAAATTAGTCATTAGGAAATGTGAATTAAACCACCATAAAAAAAATTTTTTTTTTTTAAGGTGCTACTACATAACTACCAAAAACCAAAAGCCAAACTAGTTTTCGTCAAGTTGATTCCGACTCACAGCAACCCTATAGGAGAGAGTAGAGCTGCCTCATACAGTTTCCAAAGAGCACCTGGTGGATCTGAACTGTCAACCTTTTTGGTTAGCAGCTGTAGCACTTGACCACTATGCCACCAGAGTTTCCACATAGCTACCAGAAAGGCTCAAAATCCAGCAACCAGAACTCCCATCATTTGTTGGTGAGAAAATAAAATGGTCATAAAAAAGCCTGGCAGTTTCTTATAAAACTAAAAATATACCTACCCTAAATACCTACCCTACGACCTAGTAATTTTACTCATAAGTATTTACTCAAGAGAAACGGAAGTGTGTTCCACAAAAAGACTTGCACAGAGTGTGAATAACAGCTTTATTCATAATAACCAAAAACTGGAAATAGCCCAGGTATCAATCAATAGGGAAATGGATTTAAACAAACTATGATATATTAATACCATGGAATACTGCTGTTGTGTGCCATCAAGTTGATACCAATTCACAGGGACTCTACAGGACAGGGAAACCCTGGTGGTATAGTGGTTAAGTGCCAGAGTTGCTAACCAAAGGGTCGGCAGTTCAAATCCACCAGGTGATCCTTGGAAACTCTATGGGGCAGTTCTACTCTGTCCTATAGCGTCGCTATGAGTTGGAATTGACTCGACGGCACTGGCTTTGGGTTTTTTGTTTTTTTTTTTTTTTTTTTGGCTACAGGACAGAGTAGAGTGCCCCAGAGGGTTTCCTAAAGCAAACCGCCTAGTCTCCCGTCCCGCAGAGAGGCTGGTGGGTTCAAAATGCCAACCTTTCAGTTAGAAGCCAAGCACTTGAGCACTGCACCACCAGGGCTCCTTGGAATACTACCACTCACCTACAAAAAGAAACTACTGGTGTACTCAACAACATTTCTGAATATCATAAACATCATACTGAGTGAAGAAAAGCCTTGCAGAAAAGAGAACGTACCATGTGATTCCATTAACATGAAGTAATAGAATAGGCAGAACTAATCTAAGGTAGAAAAAAGGGAGAACAGAGTTGTCTCTGGAAGGGTGGGGCCTCAGGGATGACTGGGAAGACACATAAAAAAAACTTGGATCTTTCTGAGGTGATGGGTTATGTACATGCTTTTGTCAAAACTCAGAAAATGTACACTGACGATGTATGCATTTAATTGTAAGTAAATTTTACCATAAAAATACTATAAAACAAATTTTAAAAAAAACTATCAATTGAAAGAAGAAAACAAATAAATCTAAATAGATTAAAGAAAAAAATTAGTAAGCACAAATTAAAGTAAAATAAACTGACAAGGCAAAAGAGAGAGTCTCAGAATTTTTTTCTTATTTAAGCTTTATGCTGTTACTGGAGGCAACTGTAAAATATAAGGAACACAAAAGATTCAAACAAAAGAAATGGAAGACTTCCCAAGAAAATGCTAAATAAAAGAACACTGGATATATTATAAATAAATTAAATGCTATTTGCATAACAGACCAAAAAGATGTTAAGGCCAAAAGGGGTTTCTGATACAAAAGAAGGCCATCCAATACTGACAGAAGGCATACTTATCAGGAAGTAATTAAAATTCTGAACTTTCGTGGCCTCAACAGCGTAACTAAAATATATAAACAATAATTGATTGAATTATGAGGAGATGTGGCAAATTTGCAATCACTGTGAGATATAATACACCTATTTTAGTAATTAAAGGAGACAGAAAATTAGTACGGATATTGAAAATTTGAGCAACATGATGATTAAGTTTAATCTAATGGTCAAATATAGAATCCCAAATCCAATTAGACAAGACATATTCTGATTAAAGCATACATGGAACATTTACACAATTGACTACCCACTAAGCCACAAAGCAACAAACATGAAGAATCAACATTGTATGAACCACATTCTCTGACCACAATAATCTTGAATAAGAAATCAATAAAAACACTCTAAACAAATAATAGCTAACACATACAGTTCTTGATAAATGTCAGGTGCTTTTCTAAGTATGTTAACTACGTTCATACATGTCATCTTCAAAACAACCATATGAGGTAGGCACTCCTATTGTCATTTCATTTCATCCCATGGGTAAACTATGACAAAAAGAGAATAAATAAATTGCTAGTTAAACACATGCACACGCAGCTAGTAAGTGGTGGATCTAAATTGTGGTCCTGGGCAGACTAGCTCTGGAGGTGGAACTCTTACCCCAAGTAACCTTAATATCAAAGAAAAACTTAATGTAAATTATATAGCATGTAGATAAGAAACATGAAACTGTAACAGCTAAATATTACTTAGAGGGAAATGTGTAGTCTTAAATATTTATGTGGAATTAAAAAAAAACTTATGAAAATGAATATGCTATGCAGTACTTCAAAAAAATGAAAAAAGAGTAACAGCAAAAACTAAGAGAATAGAAAAAAGAAAACGATAAAGATGGAACAAGATATTAGCGAAATGGAAAACAATTATGAGGATCAATAAACTCAGATCGCAATCTGAAAAGAACAAGGAAAGAAAACTTCTAAGAAGACTGATCAAGAAAAAACAAGGAAGAATATTAAGAATCTTATGTCAATAAAAAGCTTAGGTAAAATATGCTATTTTCTAGGAGAATACAAACTGACTCAGTAAGTAGGAAACCATAAATACATTAAATGGATAGTTTATGTATCTATTCTTCTTCCTTGTGTATATCAAACCCAACTCTCCAAAATGAAAATAGGTTCAGATGACTTTAAATAATGTTTTAACCAAAAATTCAAAGACTATGCTATATTCCTTTGTGTATTTGAATATATAAAAATTATACAAACTTTTCCAGAATATAGATAAGAAGGGAATGCTCCTTATCTTGCTTTGGAATCTAATATAAACTTGATACCAAAACCTGAAAAGCACACTAACAGAAGGGAAATACGTAAGTCAACCAATTAATTTTTGTGTCTAAATTGGGTTTTCCCTGGAATAAAAGTATGAAACAGCATTAACAAAAAGTTTTTATGTACCTGGGATTAAAACCTTCTAGAAATCAAATCAATCTAGCAATATTTAGACTAATAATATATTTATATATATTTAGACCCGGTAATCCTACTTTGGAAACCTTGGTGGCACAGTGGTTAAGAACTACGGCTGCTAACCAAAAGATCAGCATTTTGAATTCACTAGGCACTCCTTGGAAACTCTATAGGGCAGTTCTACTCTGTCCCAAAGGGTCACTATGAGTCAGAATCGACTCAACGGCAGCGAGTTTTAACGGGTTTACCCATGAGGGAATGCTTACATAAATCATGTACCTCCACACCATGGAATACTGGATCATTTAAGAGAATAAATTGGGCTTTCACCTTCAACCACGATAGAGTAACTGATACCAAATTTACTCTACCAATGTAAACAACTATAGAACTGGGCCAAATACATACTGAAAGCACTGGTCAACAGTCATTGAACAGATTATCCTTGAAAGAAAGGACACACATAATTGAGCCCCAGGTATACCCAGAAAAGAAGAAGCAACACAAAGGAAAAGTTTCAGAAGTCTGTGTGAGAATTATTCCTGGTCCTTGCTAAGGACTGAACTGTAAATGTGCAGGGCGAGGCTCTGCAAGGCCTAGAAGAAGGTTACTGCTGTAGGGCTGAAGGCTGAATGGAGATACAGGCATGGCACGATGCTGGGAGACATCAAAGTTTCAACCCTACCAAAGTGGAGAGCCCTGAGTGTCTGGAGTATCAACTGAGATGGCAGAAAGGCTACACTATAGCAATAATGACTACGCTCTGGGGTAAGGGGAACACTTTTAGGATTAAAGATGATACCTAAGTAGACCCATCCTAAGAAAGTATAAAACTAAACCTGACATAATCAAGAGAATTCCTAGGTAATTTAACTACCTGCTAAAGGAAAACTCAAACCCTTCAGGAAAAAAATAACCCAGACTCCCAACAAAGTAACATTCGCAATCTCCAGCATACAAAAAATAAAATGTATTAGGTATTCAAAGAAGCAAAATGTGACCTATAATCAGAAGGAAATGTAGTTTATAGACACTTCAAGGTGACTCAGAAGTTGTAATTAGTGGAAAAAGACTTCAAAAGAGCTATTATAAATATGTTTAGGAGTTTGAGGGAAAAAATTAACACAATTATCAAACAGGTGGAAAATCTCAGCAGAGAAATGAAAATTATATAGAAGAAATACATGGAAATATTATAACTGGAAAGTATAACATCTGAAATGATCTGAAAGATTACTGGAGAGGCTTCCAGTATAGCTAAGTAGCTACTATTGGACCAAACCTCACACAGGTAACAATTAGAACATGTGAACACGGTATTAAAAAAAAAAAATAAAAGACAACTACATGCAGGTACTGGCTGACCTGAGAACAATACATGTGTGGGAAAGGCTCCAAACAGCTAAGGCTAAAAGAACTAAACAGGAATTTGAGCTGCCACGCCCCACAGAAAACATGGAGTTTTGCACATTGAGTTCAGCCAAGTTAACTGCCTACTTAAAAAGCCAAAATCAATATTCTGAGTGCATGTAAAGAATGCAGAGTTTCTAAACATAAATTTACAATGTCCAGGATATAATCCATGTCCTCAACATATTAAAAACAGGTAAATGTGACCCATTCACTGGAAAAAATTCAATCAACAGAAACCAACTCCAAGAAGACCTAGATGTTGGAATTACTAGACAAGGATTTTTAAAGCTTCTGCTGTAACTATGCTCAAGGATGTAAATAAAAACATAATCATAATGCATGAAATTATACGAAATAGGAAAGAAATAGAAACTATAAAGAGGATCAAATGGTAATTCACTCATAGGTACTCATCCAAGAAAAATTGAAACATATTAACAAAACAACCTGCACAAAAAATGTGTATAGCAGCTTTACTGATAGCCACAAACAGGAAACAACTTGACAAGGACAGCAACAGAAAAAAAATGGATTAAAAAATTTTAGTATATTTATATAATTAAATACAACTCAGCAATACAATCAACGCTTATGGAAGCATCCATCAAGAAATCAAGCAACGTATTGTATTGAGCAAATCTGCTGCAAAACACCTCTCTAACATATTTTAAAAAGCAAAGATGTCACTTTGAGGATTAAGGTGCAAACCACGCTATTTCCAATGATCTCATATGCATAAGAAACTTGGACAATGAATAGAGAAGACTGAAGAAGAACTGATACCTTTGAACTATGGTGTTGGCCAAGAATACTGAAGGTACCATGGACCACCAGAAGAATGAACAAATCTATCTTGGAAGATGTATAGCTAGAATGCTCCTTAGAAGCAAGCATGGCAAGACTTTGTCTCACATGCTTTGGACATGTTACTGGGAGGGACCAGTCCCTGGAGAAGGACATCATGCCTGGTAAAGCAGAAGGCCAGAAAAAAGAGGAAGATCCCCAACATGAAGGATTGACACAGTAGCTGTAACAATGGGCTCAAACAATGTAACGACTGTGAAGATGGTGCAGGGTCAGTCAGTGTTTCGTTCTGTTGTACATAGGCTCGCTATGAGTTGGAACTGACTTGGGGGCACGTAACAACTTAACAGCAATGAGAAAGAATTAACTACTGATACAAGCAATAACAGATAAATCTTGAAAACTTACTTTAAGTGAAAAAAGTCAGGCACAAAAAGGACACACTTTATAATTGTATGTATATGAAGCGCATGGAGAGACAAAACTAGTCTGCAAAAATGAAAATCAAAGTACTGGTTGCCTCTGCAGTATAGGGATTGAACTGAATGGAACGCAAGATTTCTGGGGTGGTGAAAATGCTCTTCATCTTGATCAGAGTGTTATATACATTTGTCAAAACCTATCAAATGTACACTTAGATCTGTGCTTTTCATGATACTTAAAGAAGTGTAAATAATATAATCCAATTTTGAAAGCCAACAATTATGATTCCTATTTATTTACTCTTCATTATCTGAACATGTTGAAAAGTAGGGAAAGATATGTTTGGACTTGTTAAAATGGTTATCTACCAAGAGCTAATTCTGCAGACAACATGTAAATTTATTAATGAATCCTATATAAATAGCTGAAATCTAGTACACTGAAAGAAAGAAGTTCAGTAGATACCAGTGATTCTCAAAGTGTGGTCCCTGGACTTGCAATGTCAGCAACATGTGAAAACATAAACACAAATTCTCCGGCCCACTCAGACCCACGGAATCAGAAACTCAGTGGATGGGGCCCAGCAAACTGTGTTTAACAAGTCCTGTGGGAGATTCTGATGTATGCTATATTTTGAGAACTGACATACATGAACATTTTCCAGTGCACTAACTTTTAAGATCTAACAGCTCTCCAAAGCCACAATTTCTTAGACCATAATCTATTTGCTATTTCTGGAAGTTCAAAGAAATGCCTCAGAGCCAAATAAATCCCTCCTATCAAAAGGCTTGAGAGAAATGCTTTAAAACATGTTTGGTCTTGGGGCTGCTACTATCATTTACAAGGTATATGCCTTCCATGTTACTTAGCCACTTGGAGTCCTAAGGACTTACAGTAGCAATGTTTCATTCAGAACACAACTCTGTGCTTAGGAAAGGTCAGCTGTGCTCCCATTTCATTTGGAAGATACTACATATTGCCTTTGTGCTACTATATTTGAGTTAATTGTGCATCCATAGAAGATGAGGTTGAGAAATAACTTTTTAAAACTTGTTAAGTTTAGAAAAGAGGAACCAAAATAGAATTTTCCCACTGGCGTTTACAATGTTTAGGAGGTATATGTCACATTATAAGCTGTCCTGTCTTCTGTAATTCACACATGTTCCTGAGCATTCTTTTTTCTGGTTAAAGCAATGCAGTTTCTTTACCCATCATTACTGATCCTGCTTTCTAACCTTACATTAATTTCTATAACTGTCTTGTGAATTTTTCCATTTCTTCACATACTTCTTAATTATGGATCTTAAAACTAGCACAGAACTAAAATGAGAATATGAATGGTACTGAGCACAGTTGGAAAATTACTTCTGGATCTTACTTTATAAATATTTAGAATGAATGTATAAAATGAACTGCAATATATTTCAGGAAACTAAAAGTAAAAAAAAAAAAGTTCAGATAATACTAATTGGACTTCAGAAGTGTATCATCAAAATAGAGGCTTCCCAAGCCTGGCTCTTCATTGCCATTAATCATATTGAATCTAGAAGCATCTTCCTCAAAATTATACAATTAAACTTAGTAGATTATAGGATAACTTAGGGAAATCTATCCATTTTCAGAAATTCCTGAACCAACTTTTTTTTTTTTTTTTTCCTGACTGGCTAAATAAGTAACATCCAGCAGTCACTTGCATCACACACCAAATATGTCATGGAGCCTAGAACCTAAGCAACACCAAGTCTTCTGGAGACTAAAACTAGTCTAAGAGTAGACATACATAACAATAACATTTTAGGACTGGAAGAGCCATAAAATCATGAAATCTAACCTCCTATAGGGCAGTTCTTCTCTGTCACATGGGCTCACTATGAATCAAAAATCGACTCAACAGCACCTAACAAAAACAACTAAACATCTAAGAGCTCTAAGTGGTTAAATGACTGGCTCAAAGCCACCCAGCTAGTTCCAGTCACAGCCAGACCTAAAACCAAAGTTTTGGACTCAAAGTCCTTTCAACTACTCCAAGGTGATTGAAGGCATATTGGGAGAGGTGGAAGGAGAAAACACTGAGTAAGAAGAGATGAGAGCAAAAAAGAGAGAACAGGGAGAATTTCTTTCATTGACAATGACAGATGATACCTACCATTAAAAAAAAAAATTCCCAAATTCTTATTTATTACAGAACTATTACTATACAAACAATGTATTAAACCAGAAGATTTATTTTGAAAATACACCAATCGTACACATTTTCACCTCTTACTCTTCCACATTTTCGTGGTAATCCTCCTTCCTCCAGTCTCTACTTTTTATTTCATTACTGAATTTAATTCATCATCCTTATATTTTTGGAAAAAATGGGAAGCCAGTCAAATATTTTTTACCCTGAGATGCTTTAACCAAATAACAAGACTGAATTAAATAAACAAGACCAATAGCAGCAATGAAGAATTGTTTAACATTTTAAAATTTATTCTCTAACAAAAATGTTCACTTAAGCATTCTCCCTGTTCAATAGGTTATTTATTGCCTAATCTAGGTAATTCATTACATTTAATCACTTTGATTCAGTTGCAAGTCCTTTTGTTTTTCCTGTGCAGCAGCCGCACTAAATGTAAAATATATAAGCACCTTGAGTGCTCTTTATTTACACTTCTGAGTGATTAGGGAAATTTATTTGATTGCAAAGCTTAAAAGCAGACCAATAAGTCAGGAAAAAATGCATAGCATGGCTTCTACACTCAGACTAATTTTTTTCTAATATGTGTAATGCTTTACAATTTGGAGATATTTTTAAATATTTATAATTCAGCAGGGACTCCTTATTAGGTAAGTTTTTTGGTATAAAAGTTACTTTTCCAATATACTTCAATTTCATAGATTGTTACTGTCATTTCTGTAATATAGCATGAAAAAAATACCTAATGAGACAATCACTCACTATTAACTGATTTATCATGAATAATTAATATGTAATCAATTCACTTCTTTAGTTCTGAATATAAATACCCCTCACACCAAATGAAGCAAATTCAATTCATTTTATTTTTTTAGCTGTTACTTGCAGTTTAATGAGAAGGATAATCATTTCCAGGGAAAAGATCTTTGCAGCATACTTGCATATATGTATTCATTCTTTCATTGATCCATCCAATAAATATTGACTACTCACTACATTTTTTTTTTTTTTTTACTCACTACATACAATACCTTATACTGGGCCCATATGACAATGTGGAGAGAGGCCCCCATAATTGTGGCCAGTAGAAAAGTAGTAACTTTTGTTTTACTGACATTAATAGTGCTTTCTTTTACACAAATAAGGTTTTTATTCAATTATCATCTAAAATAAATTAAAGAAGAAATAAGATGATCATAATAAATATTATTTTCTTAACTCATACTTTCTCTTAAAAACATTTCTACCCTATTCCTTAAGCAATTTGGTGTGCCTATTTTGTTTTTAATTTAATAGGTACATATTGAATCTCTACTATAGGCCAGACACGGTGTTGTCTTGGGTACATGAAAATGCTCTCTGTGTTCAAGGAGCTCAAAGCCTAGCTGTGACGAGAGATACACAAGTAACAAACACAGAGTGAAATGTCATGATTAATGCTTTCCTGTAGGTATGCTATCATGGGTACACACATAAAGGAAAAACACCTTACAAGGATGCAGGGGAGGCAGCTTGCAGAAACAGCTTTCTTAAAGGAAGTAACATTTGATCTAGGTCCTAGATTTTAGATAGATGATGGGTGGGTGGATGGGTGGCTGGGTGGATGGGTGGGTGGGTGGATGGATGGATAGATGATAGATAGATAGACAGACAGACAGATAGATATGATAGATAGATAGATGATAGATAGATAGATAGATAGATAGATAGATAGATAGATGATAGATAGATAGATAGATAGATAGATAGATAGATAGATAGATAGATAGATAGATAGATAGATGATTGATAGATAGATAGACAGATAGACAAGACAGACAGACAGATGATAGATAGGTAGGCAGACAGGTAGGTAGGTAGATAGATAGGCAGACAGGTAGGTAGGTAGACAGATAATGAGGGAGAAGAGGAGAAGGAAAAGAAGGGAGAAAAAGAAGATAGTCAAGGGAGGAAAAAGGAACAATTAACATTTATTACAAGTTCCATACGGAGCACTTTAACATACAATATCCATTTTAATGCTTAGGGCAACTTGTGTTAGATACTATGGAGACTGAATTTTTAGATAATATCAGAACACAAGTTCAAGAGGCAGGTATATCTGGAGGCGGTAGGAGGAAGCAGGGTACTCCAGCAACGGAGAATACTTCTTAACAGAGTAAACTGCATAATCAGAGTAAACAGGTGAGCCCTAACTACAAGATGTGTTGTAGAAGTATTGAGAGATAAAGCTGAACAGATCAATTTTTATATTCCTACTGCGCGTCACAGAGTGAGGCATTTATATAATGTTCACTAAAGAAAGAATAAGGTACGGCAGGAAGTTAGAGAACAAGAGCACCCATGAACAAAACTGGGCTGAAGCTAAATTTTGGGAGGCCAAAACTGACTTCACTGAGAAAGACAGAACAAAGACAATAGAATATAAGGCAGATAAATTATGTCAAGAAGTTACTGCAACATCTGAGTGCAGGAAAGGATGTCCCAGAGTAGAACAGAGGGTAGAACTGAAACCTTGCTGAGGGAGAAATTTTTGGCCTCAGTAGTCAATCTAGAATGGATTTCAGATGTCTAGATTGTATGTCTGGGAGTATGATGATACTGTTAACTAAGACTGACAATATAGGAGGAACAGGGAAGTTACAATGGATAGTGATAATGAAACTTACATTGGTATCTATGCATATAATAAGTAGCCCTGTCAGAGTAGTGGTTAAGAGTTCGACTTCTAACCACAAATGTCAGCAGTTCAAAATCGACCAGCTACTCTGCAGGAGAAAGATGTGGCAATCTGCTCCCATGAAGATTGTTGTTTTTCACTGGGCAGAGCAATCAGAAGTCAACCCAGACAGGGAAGTCAATAAAAAAGCAGTACCAAAAAAAAAAGTTCAAAACAGAGTAACTGCAATGTCATTATGTTAAAGAAGACAATATTAAAACAATAAAGAGGGACTAAGAAATGTAGTCATAGATCTTCCATTTGGAGAGGAAGACAAGGCGATACAAAGAAATAAAAGTTAGGTTTAAATTTAGAAAAATAGGGGTAAATAATAAGGTAATCACAAAGAAGACACACTATTCTACACATCAAAATAAAATACAAGGAAAAAATAGAGATTCAGCAGAAACAATATCAACAACAATGAGTGGGAGGAAAGGACAATGTATAAAGATAATCTACTCACCACATAAAATTAAGTGGGAAAAAGAAACTGTCAACATCACACAAAAAACAGACATCAAAATGATAGCACTAAATTCATACCGACCCATAATTACACTGTATGTAAATGGACTAAATGCACGAATAAAGAGACAGAGAGTGGCAAAATGGATTTAAAAACACAAACTAAAACTCAAAGGATGGAAAAAATATATATCAAGCAAACAACAATCCAAAAAGAGCAGGAGTGGCAATATTAATTTCTGACAAAATAGACTTTAAAGTTAAATCCACCACAAAGAATAAAGAAGGACACTACATAATGATTAAAGGGACCACTCACCAGGAAGATATAACCATATTAAATATTTATGCACCCAATGACAGGGCTGCAAGATACATAAAACAAACTCTAACAGAATTGAAAAGTGAGATGGACACCTCCACAATTATACTAGGAGACTTCAATGTACCACTTTCGGTGAAGGATAGGACACCCAGTAAGAAGCTCAATAGAGACATGGAAGATCTAATTGCTACAATCAACCAACTTCATCTCATAGACTTATACAAAACATTCCACCCACCAAGTATGCTTTCTTTTCTAGTGCACATGAAACATTCTATAGAATAGGTCACATATTAGGTCATAAAACAAGCCTCTGCAGAATCCAAAACATTGAAATATTACAAAGCATCTTCTCTGACCATAAGGCCAGGAAAGTGGAAATCAATAACAGGAAAAGCAGGGAAAAGAAATCAAACACTTGGAAACTGAACAATACCCAGCTCAAAAAAAACTGGATTATAGAAGACATTAAGGATGGAATAAAGAAATTCAGAGAATCCAATGAGAATGAAAACACTTCCTATCAGAAACTTTGAGACACAGCGAAAGCAGGGCCCAGAGGTCAATTTATATCGATAAGTGCACACATTCAAAAAGAAGAAAGGGCCAAAATCAAAGAATTATCCCTACAACTTGAACAAATAGAAAAAGAGCAACAAAAGAAACCCTCAGGCATGAGAAGAAAACAAATAATAAAAATTAGAGCAGAACTAAATGAAATAGAAAACAGAAAAACAATTGAAAGAATTAACAAGACCAAAAGCTTGTTCTTTGAAAAAAATCTACAAAATTGATAAACCATTGGCCAAAATGACAAAAGAAAAACAGGAGAGGAAGCAAATAACCAAAATAAGAAATGAGATGGGCGATATTACAACAGACCCATCTGAAATTAAAAGAATCATATCAGATTACTGTGAAAAAATTGTACTCTCACAAATTTGAAAACCTAGAAGAAATGGATGAATTCCTAGAAACACACTACCTACCTAAACTAACACAAACAGAGGTAGAACAACTAAACAGACCCATGACAAAAAAAAAGAAGAGATTGAAAAGGTAATCGAAAAACTCCCAACAAAAAAAAGCCCTGGCCCTGATGGCTTCACTGCAGAGTTCTACCAAACTTTCAAAGAAGAATTAACACCACTACTACTGAAGGTACTTCAGAGCATACAAAAGGATGGAATATTCCCAAACTCATTCTATGAAGCCAGCATACCCCTGATACCAAAACCAGGTAAAGACACCACAAAAACAGAAAATTGCAGACCTATCTCCCTCATGAACACAGATGCAAAAATCCTCCACAAAATTCTAGTCAATAGAATTCAACAACATATCAAAAAAACAATTCACCATGACGAAGTGGGATTCATACCAGGTACGCAGGGATGGTCCAACATTAGAAAAACAATTAATGTAATCCATCATATAAATAAAACAAAAGACAAGAACCACGATTTTATCAATTGATGCAGAAAAGGTATTTGACAAAGTACAACACTCATTCATGATAAAAACTCTCAGCAAAATAGGAATAGAAGAAAAATTCCTCAACATAATAAAGGGCATTTATACAAAAATTTTTTTTTTTTTTTATAGCCAACATCATCCTAAATGGAGAGAGCCTGAAAACACTCCCTTTGTTACCGGGAACCAGACATGGATGCCCTTTATCACCGCTCTTACTCAACATTGTGCTGGAGGTCCTACCCAGAGCAATTAAGCCAGATAAGGGGCATCCAGATTGGCAAGGAAGAAATAAAAGTATCTCTATTTGCAGATGACATGATCTTGTACAGAAAACCCTAAGGAATCCTCCAGAAAACTACTGAAACTAACAGAAGAGTTCAGCAGAGTATCGGTATATAAGATAAACATAAAAAAATCAGTTGGATTCCTCTACACCAACAAAAGAGAACATCGAAAAAGAACCCACCAAATCAATACCATTTACAATAGCCTCCAAGAAGATAAAATACTTAGGAATAAACCTTGCCAAAGATGTAAAAGACTTATACAAAGAAAACTACAAAACACTTCTGCAAGAAACCAAAAGAGACCTACGTAAGTGGAAAAACATACCTTGCTCATGGATAAGAAGACTTAAAATTATAAAAATTTCTATTCTACCAAATGCAATCTACAGATTTAATGCAATTCCAATCCAAATTCCAACAATATTTTTTAATGAGATGGAGAAACAAATAACCAACTTCATATGGAAGAGAAAGAGGCCCCAGATAAGTAAAGCATTACTAAAAAGAAGAACAAAGTAGCAGGCCTTACTTTACCTGATTTTAGAAACTATTATACTGCCACAGTAGTCAAAACAGCTTAGCACTGGTACAACAACAGATACACAGACCAATGGAACACAATTGAGAATCCAGACATAAATCCATCTACATATGAGGAGGTGATACTTAACAAAGGCCCCAAAACAGTTAAATAGGGAAAAGGCAGTCTTTTTAACAAATGATGCCGGCATAACTGGATATCTGCCTGCAAAAAAATGAAACAAGGCCCATACCTCACTCTAGTCACAAAAATGAGCTCAAAATGGATCAAAGACCTAAATATAAAATCTAAAACGATAAAGATCATGGAAGAAAAAATAGGGACAACATTAAGACCCCTAATATGCAGCATAAACAGTATATAAAACATTACTAACAATGCAGAAGAAAAACTAGATAACTGGGAGCTCCTAAAAATCAAACACCTCTGCTCACCCAAAGGCTTCACCAAAAGAGTAAGAAGATTACCTACAGACTGGGAAAAAGTTTTTAGCTATGACATTTTCGATCAGCACCTGATCTCTAAAACCTGCATGATACTGCAAAAACTCAACTACAAAAAGACAAAACACCCAATTAAAAAATGGGCAAAAGATACGAACAGACACTACACTAAGGAAGACAGTCAGATAGCTAACAGATACATGAGGAAATGCTCACAATCATTTACCATTAAAGAAATGCAGATCAAAACTATAATTAGATTTCATCTCACTCCAACAAGGCTGGCATTAATCCAAAAAACACAAAACAGTAAATGCTGGAGAGGCTGTGGAGATACTGTAACACTTATACACTGCTGGTGGGAATGTCAAATGGTACAACCACTTTGGAAATCCATTTGGCGCTTCCTTAAAAATCTAGAAATAGAACTACCATACGATCCAGCAATCCCACTCCTTGAAATATATCCTAGAGAAATAAGAGCCTTTACACGACCAGATACGTGCACACCCACGTTTACTGCAGCAGTGTTTACAATAGCAAAAAGATGGAAGCAACAAAGGGGCCCATCAATGGATGAATGGATAAATAAAGTATGGTATATCCACACAACGGAATACTATGCATAGATAAAGAACAGTGAGGAATCTGTGAAGCAGTTCATAACATGGAGGAACCTGGAAGGCATTATGCTGAGTGAAATTAGTCAGTTGCAAAAGAACAGATATTGTATAAGACCACTATTATAAGAACTTGAAAAATAGTTTAAACAGAGAAGAAAATATTCTTTGATGGTTACGACCAGGGGGGAGAGAGGGTGGAGAAGGGTATTCACTAATTAGACAGTAGATAAGAACTACTTCAGGTGACGGGAAAGAAAACACACAGTACAGGGGAGATCAGCACAACTGGACTAAACCAAAAGCAAAGAAGTTTCCTGATAAACTGAATGCTTTGAAGGCCAGTGTAGCAGGGGTAGGCATTTGGGGGTCATGGTTCCAGGAGACATCTAAGTCAAGTGGCATAATAAAATCTATTAAGAAAACATTCTGCATCCCACTTTAGAGAGTGGCTTCTGGGGTCTTAAACGCTAGCAAGCGACCATCTAAGATGCATCAATTGGTCTCAACTCACCTGGACCAAAGAAGAATGAAGAACACCAAGGACACAAGGTGCTTATGAGCCCAAGAGACAGAAAGGGCCACATAAACCAGAGACTATATCAACCTGAGACCAGAAGAGTTAGACGATGCCCAGCTACAACCGATGACTGCCCTGACAGGAACACAACAGAGAACCCCTGAGGAAGCAGGAGAGCAGTGGGATGCAGACCCCAAATTCTCTTCAAAAGGCCAGACTTAATGGTCTGACTGAAACTAGAAGGACCCCAGTGGTCATGGCCCCCAGACCTTCTGTTGGCCCAGGACAAGAACCATTCCCAAAGCCAACTCTTCAGACTTGGATTGGACTGGACAATGGGTTGGAGAAGGATGCTGGTGAGGAGTGAGCGTCTTGGATCCTGTGGATACTTGAGACTATGTTGGCATCCCCTGTCTGGAGGGGAGATGAGAGGGTCGAGGGGGTTAGAAGCTGGTGAAATGGACACAAAAAGAGAGAGTAGAGGGAGGGAGCAGGATGTCTCATTGGGGGAGAGCAATTGGGAGTATGCAGCAAAGTGTATATAAGTTTTTGTGTGAGAGACTGATTTGATTTGTAAGCTTTCACTTAAAGCACAAAAAAATTAAAAAATAAAAGTAAAAGGATTATTGTTTTTGTTAGGTGCCTTCCAGTCAGTTCCAACTCATAGCAACCCTATGTATAAAAGAAAAAAACTGCCCACTCCTGTGCCATCCTCACAATCATTGCTATGTTTGAGCCCACTGCTGCAGCCACTGTGTCAATCCATCTTGCTGAGGGTCTTTCTCCTTTTTGCTGACATACTACTTTACCAAATATGATGTCCTTCTCCACGGACTGGACCCTCCTGATAACCTGTCGAAAGTACATAAGACAAAGTCTCACCTTGCTTGCTTCTAAGGAGTATTCTGGCTATACTTTTTCCAAGATAGATTTCTTCATTCTTCTGGCAGTTCATGGTAGACTCAATATTCTTTGCCAACAACGTAATTCAAAGGCATCAGTTCTTCTTAGATCTTCCTTATTCATTATCCCTTATTCATCCTTTCGAATGCATATAAGACAATTGAAAATATAAGGCTTGGTCAGGTACACCTTAGTCCTCAAGGTGACATCTTTGCTTTTAATACTTTTAAGAGGTCTTTCACAGCAGATTTCCCCAATCCAATATATTATTTGATTTCTTGAGTACTGCTTCCATGGGCATTGATTGTGGATCCAAGTAAAAGGACAACTTCAATCTTTTCTCCCTTTATCATGATGCTGCTTGTTGGTCCAGTTGTAAGGATTTTTGTTTTCTTTATGTTGAAGTGTAATCCATACTGAAGGTTGTAGCTTTTGATCTTTATCAGTAATTGCTTCAAGACCTCTTCATTTGCAGCAAGCAATATTGTGTCATCTGCATATCACAAGCTGTTAATTAGACTTCCCCCCATCCTGACGCCGTGTTCTTCTTCACATAGTCCAGCTTCTCGGTTTATTTCCTCGGCATACAGATTGAATAAATATGGTGAAAGGATATGACCCTGATGCGCACCTTTCTTGATTTTAAACCATGCAGTATCCCCTTGTTCTGTTCAAATGACAGCCTCTTGATCTAGGTACAGATTCCTCATGTGCACATACTACATGTTCTGGAGTTCCCATTCTTTGCAATGTTATCCATAATTTTTTTATGACTCACACAGTCGAATGCCTTTGTGTAGTCAATACAAACACAGACAAACAACTTTCTGGTATTCTCTGCTTTCAGCCAAGATCCATCTGACATCACCAATGATATCTCTCCTTCCATGTCCACTTCTGAGTCCAGCTTGAATTTCTGGCAGTTGCCTGGCAAAATACTGCTGCAGCTACTTTTTAATGATCTTCAGCAAAATTTTACTTGTGTGTGATATTAATGACATTGTCTGAGAATTTCTGCATTCTGTTAGATCATTCTTTCTTTAGAATTAGCACAAATAGGGATCTCTTCCAGTTAGTTAGCCAGGTAGCTCTTTTCTAAAATTCTTACCATAGACAAGTGAACGCTCCCAGTATTGCATCCGTTTGTTGAAATATATCTCAATTGGTATCCCATCAATTCGTGGAGGCTTGTTTTTGCCAGTGGCACCGATGCTTTGACTTCTTCCTTCAATACCATCAGTTTGTGATCATATGCTATCTTCTGAAATGGTTGAAAGTCAACCAATTGTTTTTGGTACACTGATTCTGTGTATTCTTTCCATCTTTTTTGATGCTTTCTGAGTCATTAAATATTTTGCCCATAAAAAACCCAAACCAAACCCATTGCCATCAAGTCAATTTCAACTCATATTGACCCTATAGGACTGAACAGAACTGATCCCATAGGGGTTTCAAGGCTGTAAGCTTTACAGAAGCAAACTGACACATCTTTCTCCCGCAGAGCAGCTGATGGGTTCAATTTGCCAACCTTTCAGTTCCCAGCTGAGGGCTTAACTGCTGCACCATTAGGGCATTTAATCCATAGAATCCTTCAATATTGCAACTCGAGGCTTGAATTTTTCTTCAGTTCTTTCAACTTGAGAAATGCCAAGCATGTTCTCCCCTTTTGGTTTTCTAACTCCAGGTCTTCACATATTTTATTATAATACTTTACTTAGTCTTCTCAAGTCACCCTTTGAAATCTTCTGTTCAGCTCTTTCACTTCATCATTTCTTCCATCCACTACTTTCAAGAGCAGGTTTCGGAGTCTCTTCTGACATCTACTTTGGTCTTTTTGTTCTTTCCTGTCTTTTTAATGACGCTTTGCTTTCTTCATGTATGATGAGGCCGTTCTACTCTGTGCTATAGGGTCACTATGAGTGGGAATTGACACAATGGCAATGGGTTTTGTCATACACACACACACATTTATAGGTTATGCAGTATATAATTTGCATGTTATGATTCTATGGAAAATGTTTCAATATCTAAACTTCTGAGAATTCCAGGAATTAGTAACAAACATTATTTACTGACTCATTTGACAATACAAAAAAAAAAAAAGACACGATAGAAAAATATCATGGCTATTTTTTAATAACAGCTTTATTAAGATATAATTCTCATGCCATAAAATTCACCTCTTTAAAGTGATGAACTCAAAAAGATGAACAGAAGATTTCAAAGGTTGGCTCGAGAAGACAAAGTAAATTATTACAATGACACGTGCAAAGAGCTGGAGATAGAAAACAAACGGGAAGAACATGCTCGGCATTTCTCAAACTGAAAGAACTGAAGGAAAAATAGAAGCCTCCAGTTGCAACATTGAAAGATTCTGTGAGAAAAACATTAAACAGTGCAGAAAGCATCAAAAGAAGATGGAAGGAATACACAGAGTCAGTATACCAAAAAGAATTGGTCAATGTTCAACCATTTCAGGAGGTAGCATATGATCAGGAACCAATGGTACTGAAGGAAGAGGTCCAAGCTGCACTAAAGGTATTGGCAAAACAAGGCTCCAGGAATTGACAGAATACCTATCGAGATGCTTCAATAAATGGATGCAGCGCTGGAAGTGCTTGCTTGTCTAAACTGAGAAATTTGGAAGACAGCTACCTGGCCAACCGACTGCAAGAGATCCATATTTATGCCTATTCCCAAGAAAGGTGACTCAATCAAGTGTGGAAATTATTGAACAATATCATTAGTATCACACACAAGTAAAATTTTACTGAAGATCATTCAAAAGTAGCTGCAGCAGTATATCACCAGGTAACTGCCAGAAATTCAAGCTGGATTCAGAAGGGGACGTGGAACAAGGGATATCATTGCAGATATCAGATGGATCCTGACTGAAAGCAGAGAATACCAAAAAGAGGTTTACCTGTGTTTTATTGACTATGCAAAGGCATTCGACTGTGTGAATCACAACAAATTATGGATAACATTGCGAAGAATGGGAATTACAGAACACTTAATTGTACTCATGAGGAACCTGTACATAGATCAAGAGGTAGTTGTTCAAACAGAACAAGGAGATATTTCATGGTTTAAAATCGGGAAAGGTGTGCATCAGGGTTGTATCCTTTCATCTTACTTATTCAATCTGTATGCTGAGTAAATAATCTGAGAAGCTGGACTATATGAAGAAGAAGGTGGCATCAGGACTGGAGAAAGACTCGTTAACAACCTATAATATGCAGATGACACAACCTTGCTTGCTGAAAGTGAAGAAGACTTGAAGCATTTACTAATGAAGATCAAAGACCACCTTCAGTATGGACTACACCTCAACGTAAAGAAAACAAAAATCCTTATAACTGGATCAGTAACTAACATCACAAAAAATGGAGAAAAGATTGAAGTTGTCAAGGATTTCATTTTACTTGGGTCCACAATCAACACACACGGAAGCAGCAGTCAAGAAATCAAAGAATGCACTGCATTGGGCAAATCTGCTACAAAACATCTCTTTAAAGTGTTTATAAACCAAAGATATCACATTGAAGATTAAGATGTACCTGATCCAAGCCATGGTGTTTTCAATCACTTCATATGCATGAAAAAGCTGCAGGATGAATAAGGAAGACAGAAGAATTGACACCTTTGAATTGTGGTGTTGGTGAAGAATCTTGAATATACCATGGACTGCCAAAAGAAGGAACAAATATGTCTTGGAAGAAGTACAGCCAGAATACTTCCTAGATGCAAAGATGGCAAGACTACATCTCACACACTTTGGACATGTTATCAGGAGGGATCAGTCCCTGGAGAAGGACATCCTGCTTGGTAGAGAGTCAGCGAAAAAGAGAAAGACCCTCAATGAGATGGACTGACACAATGGTTGCAACAATGGACTCAAGCATAACAACTATTGTGAGGATGGTGCAGGACTGGGCAGTGTTTCATTCTGTTATACATAAGATTGCTATGAGTCCAAACTGACTCAGTGGCATCTAACAACAACATTCTTGTAGATGTAAAGCAGTATCTCATTGTGGTTTTGATTTATATTTCCCTACTTACTAATGATGTTGAGCACATTTTCACAAGATTATTGCCCACTTAGGTACCTTCTTTGGAGAAATTGCTATTCAAATACTTTGTACATTTTCAGTTGGGCTTGTTTTCTTTTTATGCTTCATTTTAAGAATTCTTTATACAATATTCCAGATATATGGGTTGTCTTTTTACCTTCTTGATGGTATAATTTAAAATGCAGAAGTTTTTATTTTTGATGAAGTCCAATTTATCTATTCTTTTCTAGTTGTTGTTATTTGTGCTTTAGGTGTGATATCTAAGAAACCATTGCTTACCCCAATGTTATATAGATGTACTTCTATGTTTTCTACCAAGAGTTTTACAATTTTAGCTCTTACATTATTTGATACAAATTACATCTTCATAAATTATAAGCCCTCAGTACAGTTTTATAATTATTGCTTCACGCAGCTGACTTTTAAATCAGATAAAAGAACACAATTACAAACAAAAATACTTTTATACCATCTTTCTTTCACATATATCTGTGTAGCTATCTCTACTGGTGTCCTTTATTTCTTTGTGTGGGTTAGATTTACTGTCTGCTGTCCTTTTATTTCAACCCAAGAACTTTATTGTGGGCAAGTCTGCATACAACAGTTTCTCTCAGGTTTTGTTTATCTGAGAATGTCTTAATTTCTCCTTAATCTTTTGAAGGATACTTTTGCTGGATATTGGATACCTCGTTGACATTCTTTTTTCATTAGTACTTTGAATATGTCATCCCACTGTCTTCTGGCCTCCTGAGATGTCAGCTGCTAATATTATTGAGGAACCCTTAACACATAGGATCACCATAATTCTGAATTGTCTCGACAGCAATAGATTTGGTTTGGTTTTTTTCATGATGAGACATTTTTAAGTTCTGTTTCAAGATTCACTCTTTGACTTTAGCATTTGACAGTCTGACTGCAATAGCTCTAGGTATGGATTTCTTTTGAGTTTATCCTACTTGGAGTTTGTTGAGCTTCATGAATGTGAAGATTAACATTTTTTTAATCAAATTTGGAAAATTTTACACCATTATATCTTAAAATAGTCTCTCTGCTACTTATCTCTCTTTTCTTTCTGAGACTCCCATTATGCATATGCTGGTATGGTTAATAGTATCCCACATGGCTCTGGGGCTCTGTTAACTTTTCTTTATACTTTTTTCTTTCTGTTCCTCCAACTGGATAATCTCAACTGATCTATCTTTGAGTTTGCTGACTCTTCTGCCAACTCAAATCATCTGTTCATACTTGCTAGTAAATTTTTCACTTTGGTCATTGTATTTTTCAACTCCAGAATTTTTATTTGTTTTTGTTTGTTTTCTTAATAATTTCTATATGTGGCACACTGGCTAAGAGCTTGGCTGCTAACCAAATGGTTGGCAGTTCAAATCCACCAGCCGCTCCTTGGAAACCCTATGGGGCAGTTCCTCTCTGTCCTATAGGGTCACTATGAGTCAGAATTAACTCAACAGCAACAGGTTTATGTCTTTATAATCTCTATTTAATGAAACATGGAGACATTGTTCTCATACTTTCCTTTAGTTCTTTTAACATATTTAAAATAGCTGATTTTAAAGTCTTTGTCTAGTAAGTCAAGTATCTGGGCTTCCTTGGAAAGTTTCCATTATGTTTTCTTCCTGTGTGGTCCATTCTTTGTCCCTGGGTAGTGCAGTTAATGCACTCAGCTGCTAACCAAAAGGTTGGCAATATAAGTCTACCCAGAGGTGCCTCGAAAGAAAGATCTGACGATCTCCTTACAGAAAATTAGCCACTGAAAACCTTATAGAGTACAGCTCTACTCTGATATATATTGTTGCCCTGGGTCAGAACTGACTCCGTGGCAGCTTGTTTTCATGGTCCATTCCTTACTGTTTCTCTATATGTCTCATAATTTTTTGTTGATAATTGGACATTTTAAATAATATAATGTTGCGAATATGGAAATAAATTCATCTCTCCCCTCAGAGTTTCTTCTCTTTGTTTTTGTTGCTTTTGCTGTTTGTTTAGTGGTTTTCCTGAATTAATTCTGGAAAGCTGCATTCTTTTGTGCAGTCATGGAAGTCTCTGCTCAGTTAGCGTTCAGCTAGTGATCAGACAAAGATTTCCTTAAATAAAATAATTCTTCCTCTGTGTGTGTTAGAGTACCACTTCAATGCTCTGGCAATTTACAACTCCACAACTTGACTTGACCCTTTACTTCCTGCCTGCATAGAGCCTCAAGGTCAGCAAAAGGTGAGAGATAAGAGGCTTCTCAGGTCTTTCCTGGGCATGTACACAGTCTTATACATGTGTGTGGCCTTCTAGATCCCCAGGAATATGTGGGAACTTTTCAAATTCCCTTATGGACATATCAGTCTCCAGATTTTTCTTTTAAGGTCTTTGGCCAGATTCTTGTTTGCTGTGACTGGTATCACAGCCTCAAGCAAGTCTGATGTTAAACAATTGCTGCTGACTATTTTTACAAATGCCCTGGGGATGAGACTTACCCACTGAGCACCTATAAATTAAATAAAGCCTATGAATGGGTCTTCCTAGAGAGCTGCCAGGCAGGTCAAATAATGACAATATTCTAGGGAGAAGATGTTTTGGCATGCTCAAACATATAAACCACCCCACCCCATCCCACCCACCCCACCACCCCAGTGGCTGCTAAGCTTCTGGTTTCATAGCTACCATGGTTGCATGGCTACTAATTTTCAAGGTCACCACAGAACTGGGAAAAGGAGATGAAAATAGGGCACATTAAAATACCACCAAATATTTCTCCTACTGAGAGTCAGCTGTTTTTCTTGTTTTCTTTGTTTAGTTTCTAGAGTTCTGAAAAAGTTATTTTGACCATTTTTGCCAGTATTTTCATTGATTTTATGGAGGAATGGATTTTTGAGGTCCTTACTCTGCCATCCTGGAAGTGCTCCTCTAAGGCTATGATTTTGAATTACATTTAGCAGTGAATTGTTATAATGGTGATCAAAGAGGTATCTTTAAGGTAATTGGACTTTTCAAATATGAAAGCAGACAGAATTCAAGCAGCCAAAATTTTTTTTCTTACTGTTGTAAGTAAAAAACCACTTGAATGTCTTAACCATGCCCAATCAGCACCCTTTAGGGGAAATTTAATTGAACAAAGCCTAATTAAAAAGTATTTGACCAGGCTGAATAGAAAATCATTTTTCATCAAAATTCAGTGGTGGCTATAAAGTAATAAGAGTAAAATTTGTGCTTGGATCATAATCTAAATACAAAAAGCTCATTACAAAAAAGTAACTTCCCTTAAAATATTATAACCAATGGAGATAAATGGGATAAGTTCATAGCATTTTCAGTTGACACATTTACCTTAAAAAATTCCAGAGTTAGTATTAAAAATATCACTGTCATTACTGTCAAATCTTCTGTATGTTACAGGCCTTTCTACAATCACCTATATTCAAATTAGCCAAGTGAGCTAAAAATTAGCAAAACAACTATAATATCTTTTGGATTCCCTTCTTCCATTCCATTTACACTCCAATTACATTAGATCAGGCCCTTATTGATTCAAACTATCATATTATTAGTAAACAGAAAACCTTCTAGTTTATGAAAACAGAAAAAATTATAACAAATATTAGGACAAACAAAAAAGAATTATATGTTATGACATCTCTAGAAAATTTTACAAGCTAGTTAGTGAGATAACATTTAATTATTTTTTCATAGAGTTACCAAAAATAAAGTAAACACAATATGTAGGAAATGAGGAAGTGAAGAGATCAAAACAGAGCAAAACATTTAGGAAAGGGTATAGGAAGTAAGGCTTGACCCAGTTTTGATGGGTAATTAGAATTTACGATTTTTTTCCTTTACTCACTTCTTTAACCTTGTACACTATATGTATTCAGTGAAGACTTTGCAAAATAAATGTTGACTGAAAGATTCTGGACAAGTGGAGAGAAAAAGAGGGCCCTCCTGATGGGCAGAACAGAATGATTAAAGACAAAGAAGTAGAAGAATAAGCACGGTATTTTAAAGGACAGCAAAGACACCAGCCTTGTTGGATCAGATGTTACATGTCACTGTTACTATCTGGAAATCACCGCACTGTACAGGTACTCAAAGGGCCCTCAGAAATCATCTGTAAGCCCTATATTTTTAAGATGAGTGAGCCCTAGAGAACTCTTCAACGTTATTTAGCTAGCAGACCAAACTAAAACCCACTATCATCAACTCAATTTCTGACTCATAGCAACCCTACAGGACAGAGTAGAACTGCCCCATGTGATATCCAAAGAGTGGCTAGTGGATTCAAACTACCAACCTTTCAGTTAAGTGGAACAAAAAAAACAGTGGACACCTAAGAAGTGCTTACAATATATCAGGTACTAGGCTAGACACTTTCACAAAATAAAACTGTGAGTTGGGCATTATTAAAATGACATTCAGTCTACTGTTCTTAGTACAACTTCACACTGCATAAATGAATAAATTCTCAAACAGGCATCAAAAATGGAACATTCAAGGGACACAGTAAAGAACTATAACCAATTTAAAAAAATTTTAAAGTAACACTTGTTTTATATAGAAAGCAAAAGAGAAAATCCATTTTATATAAAATAAAAAAATAAGTTTTACAACCTTAATTATTTAAAATTAATTGTGAGTGGCCTGAGACTGTATCTTTATAAACATTAATCTTTGGTTTTTGCAAGGCTTCCTGCAGGCAGGAAATGCGTTTGATTTTGGTGAACACTCCAGGTTTCATAAGAGCAGTTTAATGCAGAACTCGATGCAAACTAAGGATGAACACTGGGCAATCAATTTTAGTTCCTTTTACACTGACGAAGCTTGTTAAGAGGAACAGTTTTATGTTTTACAAGTAGGGAGAGGGTTTTAGTGTCTTTTTTGGAATCACCAGTAGTATTCCAGCTGTTTGGGGCAGCTTTGAGCTCTAGGCACTTTAAAATTAATCGGCTGGGCCCAACAAAGGGCGTATTTTCATTCTGCATCAAATGTGTACGTTTGTTCCTAGCAGATGCACTATGTTTGTCCAAGTATGGCACACATTTACTATTTTAGGTAGTAAGTGAAGACAGTTGCCTTCTCCTAGAGACTTGGTCCTTGAGTCAATTGAAAGAAACCAGCGAGTAAACCTCAGTGATTCACACCCACACTGGAACAAGCTGATTTCTCATGAAGAATATATTCAACCGATGACTAAATAAATCTGTTTTTAATGTTCATTTACAGGAAGTACAATATTCTGAAATGAATGTGGGCTTTGGAGTCAGAAAGCCATTGGTTCACATCTTCATTCTGCCATTTACTAATTGTGTGGCATTTAGAAAATCCCTTAATTTCTCCGGACCTCAGTTCCTTAATTTCTCTGGACCTCATCTGTAAAATGGGAACAAAATAACATACCTCACCAGGTCAATGTGAGGATTAAAATATTTACCTCATGTAAAACACTTAGCAGAAGAATTGGCATACAGTATGTGTTTAAAAAAAAAATTTTTTTTTTTTTTTATGTGTTTAAATGGGGACTGTTATCTGTCCTCTCGGCATTCAGTTAAAGTTATCTATTACATAAGTGTCTTTCAGCTCTCATCAAACTTTTAATTAGTACATGTTTTTTTTCTTGTTGTTAGGTGCCATTGTGTCGATTTTCAACTCCTAGCGACCCCATGTGACAGAGTATAACTGCCCCATGGGCTTTTCTTGGCTCTCATTTTCATGGGAACAGATCACCAGTTCTTTCTCCCCTAGAGCCACTGGATGAGTTTGAACAGCCAATCTTTTGGTTACCAGCTAAGTACTTAACTTTGTGCCACCAGGGCTCCTTAAATTAGTACATAATATTACCTAATTTTTTTCTAACTGTATTGAGTATCAAAAAAAATTTTTTTTCAAGAAATGAGCAGGGCTGCAAAATACAATTTTTTAATGTCTGTTAAATTTGCTCTGGGTTAACTTCTGACTTAAAATACTACCCAGAACTATGAAATTTTAAAAGAACAAAATATTAATCTACAATTTAAAAAAAAAAAAGGGCTACTTGTCTCAACTTGAAGCATTTCAAGGGCCTGATAATTTATTTCGGGTTTGACTTTGAACTCTGATATGAAAAACCCTTTCCCTAGCTCTTACCAAACAGATTCTTGAACAAAATTTCTTGGCACTTCTTCTGAGACCTCCAAAAAAGCAAGAGCTTCTGCTGAGTTATTCCATCATGATTGGCACATGAAAAAAATTCTTATATATTGTCTTTTTGATATTCAAACCAATACCAGACTAACAGTCAACGGTCTGCCATCACTTTCATACAAGTACTTTCCGAATATGTTTCCACATAGTGTGATATAAACATAGGAAAAACAATCTTCTAGAATAACTGTGTATCTCCATAAATGGCACCTCTTATGCACATACAACTCATGTTGACAGCATGTAAATAACTTGAATTCTTCAGACAATTTTTCTTCTTATATCCATTCATAACCAGCTCACAACCCTAAGCCAATCTGCATCCCCCACATGTAATCAGATGATGCGATTGGCCTTGAAATATTCATCAGATATGTTTTCTAACATACAATCTTGGTCCACTATAATCCTGGATATTCTGAAACACACTAATCAGAACATGAGCATTTGATAGCACGTTTCAAGGATTCAAGACAAACATGGTTATAATCACTCTAGTACTCTCTGAGATCATATAACTAAAGGTTAACCTTTGGTCTAATAGAGTACAAAATAGGCTTTGGATCAGTAAAAGGAACAACTTTTACTGGGAGTGGTGGAGCATCTTGACCTCCATAGTAATAGAAACTGTTGTATTTGAAGTGAATTTAGCCCATTCTGTAATTAATACTCCTTATAAATAAAAAATTAGTATTTTAAAATCATTTCATGTTTTGTGACAATACAAAGTTTCAATACTATTAGGTAAACCAACAATGTCAAGAACAGTGGTTTCTGATCACTGAAATGGATTACTACAACCCTCAAAGCAAATAAAAGTTTCCTTGTTGTTAGGTGTCATCCAGTCTGTTCCAACTCATAGCGACCCTATGTCCAACAAAACACAACACTGCCCTGTCCTGTGCCATCATCTTTTCTGTTTGAGCCCATTGTTGCAGCCACGGTGACAATCCATCTTGTTGAGCATCTTCCTCTTTTGCACTGACCATCTACTTTACAAAGCATGATGAACTTCTCCAGGGATTGGTTCCTCCTGATAACATATCCAAAGTATGTAATACGAAGTCTCACCACTCACACTTCCAAACAGCATTCTGGCTGTACTTCTTCCAAGACAGATTTGTTTGTTCTTCTGGCAGTCATGGTATATTTAATATTCTTTGCCAACACCACAATTCAAAGGGGTCAATTTTTCTTCAGTCTTCCTTATTCATTGTCCAACTTTTGCATGTATATGAGGCAACTGAAAATATCATGGCTTGGATCAGGTGCAATTTAGTCCTCAAAGTGATATATTTACTTTTTAACACTTATAAGAGGTATTTTGCAGCAGATTTGCCCAATGCAATATGTCATTTGATTTCTTGACTGCTGGTTCCATGGGCGTTGATTGTGGATCCACGTAAAATGTATTCCTTGACAACTTCAAAGTTTTCTCCATTTATCACAATGTTGCTTGTTGGTTCAGTTGTGAGGATTTTTGTTTTTTTATGTTGAGGCGTAACCCATACTGAATGCTGTGGTTTTTTACCTTCATTAGTTAGTGCTTCGAATCCTCTTTACTTTCAGAAAGCAAGGTTGTGTCATCTGCATATCACAATTTGTTAATGAGTCTTCCTCCAATCCTGATGCCATGTTCATCTTGATATACAGTCCAGCTTCTTGGATTATTTGCTCAGCATACAGAGTGAATAAGTATGATGAAAGGATACAACCCTGACATACACCTTTCCTGATTTTAAACCATGCAGTTCTGTCCAAAAAACTGCCTCTTGGTCTACATACAGGTTCCACATGAGCACAATTAAGTGTTCTGGAATTCCCAGTCTTCACAATGTTATCCATAACTTGTTATGATCCACACCATTGAATGTCTTTGCAGAGTCAATAAAACACAGGTAAACATCTTTCTGGTAGTCTCTGCTTTCAGTCAAGATCCATCTGACATAAGCAATGATATCCCTCATTCTGTGTCCTCTTCTGAACATGGCTTGACTTTCTGGCAGTTCCCTGTTGATATACTGCTGCAACCACTTTTGAATTATCTTCAGCAAAATTTTACTTCTGTGGGATATTACTGATATCATTTGATAATTTCTGCATTCTGTTGGATCACCTTTCTTTGGAATGGGCACAAATATGAATCTTTTACAGTCAATTGGCCAGGCAGCTGTCTTCCAAATTTCTTGGCATGGATGAGTAAGTGCTTCCAGAGTTGAATGTTCGTTGAAACATCTCAATTGATATTCCATCAATTCCTGAAGTCTTGTTTTTGCCAAAGGCTTCGGTACAGCTTGAATTTCTTCGTTCCGTATCATTAGTTCTTGATCATATTTTACCCCCTAAAGTGGTTGAACATAGACTGATTCTTTGTAGACCAATAAACAGTTCACTAGTCTATAATATTGTTTTTGCTGGGTACAAATTGAGGCATTATTGTGAAATGGTTTTAAAACCCAACAGGACCACAGTTTTTTCTATAGATCACAGCTCAGCAGATGTTGTCTTAATCCTAAGTGAAAAAAAAGTTTGATGAAGAATCTTTCTATCACGTGGGTTTGGGTCGCAATGATAGGTAAGTAGAATACTTCTTTGTATGATCTTTTATTTGTTTGCTTCAAAATGAAATAAAATCTTCTCAGCATATGAATCCCAAAAAGTACCCTGACATGACTCTTCTTTAAGTACCAATGCAACCAATTTAAGCAGAATTTATTGAGTTTATAAATTGGAGGTCTTACCAACTACTTAATAAAAGTATTTAAGAGAATTTGTACTACAAATTATCTGCGCATGTTTTTGTTTCTTTTTTCCCTTGAAACAAAGCTGCAACTTTATAACAGAAGATGCAGAAGAAACCAGGTTTGAACAAGGTCATTCTTTTACACACACACATATATATATACACATATATATACATATATATATGTATGTATGTATGTAATTACACTGAATCTCCACTGCAGGAAACTGCAAAAAACTCAAAAGACCAAGTGCTAATAATTACCTACATTACCCTCTGACATCCATAACCAGATTACTTTCTTGTGACCTACTTTAATTCTGGACCCCAAGAAATTTTTCAGAAAGAGCTTCTCCAAAATTCTCTGTTACCCATACAGCTTCACTGAGATAATAAGTGATATTTCAATGATCTCCAATATTTTGCAATCAAGCACTCCTTTTCATAAGAAAATGAAAAGGCATTCACATTCAGCATATGTATATATATTTATACAATACATAAAACCAAAAAAAAAAAAAATAGCAACAACAGCAAACCCACTGCCATCTGGTCAGTTCTGACTCATGGCAACCTTATAAGCCAGAATAGAACTGCCTACAAGGAAGACCAGTTATTACACTATATTCAAATTTCCCACCAACCACAAAAGCCAAAGATGAAGAAATTGAAGACTTTTACCAGCTTCTGCAGTCTGAAATTGATCAAAGACACAATCAAAATGTGTGGATAATTACCAGTGATTGGAATGCAGAAGCTGGAAACAAAGAAGAAGGATTAGTAGTTGGAAAATATGACCTTGGTGACAGAAATGATGCTGGAGACTGCATGATAGAATATTGCAAGAAAAACAACTTATCATATATCACAAGTTCAACTTGTTGAACACCAATGACCGAAAACTAGATGACTTGTGGAATGACATCAAGGACAATCACATATGAAGAAAGCAAAACGTCATTAAAAAGCAGGAAAGCAAGAAAATACCAAAATGGATGTCAGAAGAGACTCTGAAACTTGCTCTTTAACAAATGGAAGAAATGATGAACTAAATGAGCTGAACAGAAGAGTTCAAAGGGTGGCTTGAGAAGACAAAGTAAAGTATTACAATGACCTATGCAAAGACGTGGAGTTAGAAAACCAAAAGGGAAGAACATTCTCAGCATTTCTCAATCTGAAAGAACTAAAGAAAAATTCAAGCCTTGAGTTGCAGTTTTGAAGGATTCTATGGGCAAAATGTTGAACGACACAGGAAGCATCAACAGAAGGTGTAAAGAATACGCAGAGCCACCATACCAAAAAGAATTGGTCGATGTCCAAACATTTCAAAAGGTAGCATATTATCAATATCCAATGGTATTAAAGGAAGAAGTCCAAGCTGTATGGAAGGCACTGGCAAAAAAACAAGGCTTCATGAATTGATGCAATACCAATTGAGATGTTTCAACAAGTGGATGCAGCACTGAAGGTGCTCATTCATCTATGCCAAGAAATTTGAAAGACAGCGACCTGGCCAAACAACTAGAAGAGATCCATATTTGTACCCATTCCAAAGAAAGGTGATCCAACAGAATGGAGAAATTATTAAACAATATCAGTAGTATCTCACAGAAGTAAAATTTTCCTGAAGACAATTCAAAATCAGTTGCAGCAGTACGCCAACAGGGAACCGTCAGAAATTCAAGCTGAATTCAGAACAGGACATCCAAAACAAACCAAACCCATTGCCATCCAGTCAATTCTGACTCATAACGGCCCTATAGGACAGAGTAGAACTGCCCTATAGAGTTTCCAAGGAGCACCTGGTGGATTCGAACTGCCAAACTTTTGGTTAGCAGCCATAGCACTTAACCATTACACCACCAGGGTTTCCAGAAGAGGACATAGAAGGACACAGAGCAAGGGATATCATTGCTTATGTCAGATGGATCTTGACTCAAAGCAGAGAATACCAGAAAGATGTTTACCTGTATTTTATTGACTGTGCAAAGGCATTTGACTATGTGGATAATAACGAATTATGGATAACATTGTGAAGAATGGGAATTCCAGAACACTTAATTGTACTCATGAAGAACTGTACTTAGATCAAGAAGCAGTCGTTCAAACAGAACAAGGGGATACTGCGTGGTTTAAAGTTAAGAAAAGTGTGCATCAGGGTTGTATCCTTTCACCATGCTTATTCAATCTGTATGATGAGCAAATTATCTAAGAAGCTGGACTATATGAAGAAGAATGTGGCATCAGGATTGGAGGAAGACTCATTAACACCTTGTGATTTACAGATGACACAACCTTGTTTGCTGAAAGCAAAGAGGACTTGAAGCACTTACTGATGAAGATCAGAGACTACAGCCTTCAGTATGGATTACACCTCAACATAAAGAAAACAAAAATCCTCACAACTGGACCAACAAGCAACATCATGATAAATGGAGAAAATATTGACTTTTCAAGGATTTCATTTTACTTGGATCCACAATCAACATCCACGGAACCAGCAGTCAAGAAATCAAACAACATATTGCATTGGGCAAATCTGGAGCAAAAGAGTTCTTCAAAGTGTTTAAAAAAGCAAGATGGGTGTGGTTTTTTGGGTCATGTTGAGGACTAAATTGCTCCTGACCCAAGCTGTGATATTTTCAATTGCCTCATATGCATCCAAAAGCTGGACGATGAATAAGGAAGACTGAAGAAAAATTGATGCATTTGAATTATGGTGCTGGTGAAGAATATTAAATATGCTATGACTGCCAAAAGAACAAACAAATCTGTCTTAGAAGAAGGACAGCCTTAGAAGAGAGGATGGCAAGACTTCGTCTCTATCATGGTTGGTAAAGCAGAGGGTCAGCAAAAAAGGGGAAGACGCTCAACAAGATGGATTGTCAAAGTGGCTGCAACAACAGGCTCTAACATAGCAAAGATTGTGAGGATGGCGCAGGATCGAGTGGCGTTTCCTTCTGTTGTACACAGCATTGCTAGGAGCTGGAATTGACTCAACAGCACCTAACAACAACAATCTTTACACAAGCAAATTGACACATGTTTCTACCATGGAGTGACTAGTGGGTTCAAACCACTGGCCTTTTGGTTAGCAGCCAAGCACTTACCCACTGCATCACCAAGGCACCTTATACATTACATACAAGTACTAATATTAGTGTTTACGTATTAATAAAATGTGTTTTATTCATTTGTTTTGTTTCTTATATAAAAGATAAACATCAGTAGACATTCTAACATTCTCAGATGCCCCACTGGATTATGGAGCGAGCCTCCTGGGTACTCTATTTTGAAGACTTCTGTACTGTAGAATGAGTCAGGTCTGCATTATCAGCTATGGAAGAGGCAGAATATGAAGCCAGTTAAAATTCTTAGATGAAAAAACAGAAGGAAGAGAGGACGGAAAGAAAGCACCAGGTCACAAATACCATAAGATTAAAAATGCATTGAGCATCGTTATATGCCATCTGTTTCACATAAATTCTTTCATTTAGTATTCAAAAGAGCCTTTAAGGGAGTATCAGTTCTGCTCTTGTCCAGATGAGGAAACTAGGATCAGAGTAATAATACCCAAACTCTAGGTGTCAAAACCCATGCTTGTCAGAGGATAGTTAGAAAGTAAAGGAAAATGTGCGGCCCTATCATATTCCAAAATCCTAAGATCTCTTATCACAGAGAAGGCAAATATGAAAAAAGAAACAAATCACCTGCTCTCAGGTTGATTCTGACTCATGACGGCCCTATGTGTTTCAGAGCTGAGCTGAACCCCACAGCGTTTTCAATGGCTGTGATCTTCAGGAAGCAGATGGTCAGGCCTTTCTCCCAAGGTACCTCTGGATGGAATTGAACCCCCAATGTTTTGGTTAATATCTTAGTGCGTTAACCATTTGCACCGCCCGAGGACTCCACCACAGAGAAGGCAAATCAAGGGGCTTATTTATTATCTGCTTCTCCTATCAGTGATCTCATCATCAAAATAAAGCTTGTTCAGTAAAAGCATTTAAAGGCTCTGGAGATAAAAGCAAAATATACTAAGTTACTATTGTTGCTTGAGAAAATTACCAATTATCTTTTGATTGCCTATCATTTCTTAAACAGATAACATGGATCCAAAAAACTTCAAAATCTGTATAAGCAGATTGTAGAACTGTGGTGTCCTTCATTCAGTATGCAAACACTAGCAGCTGCAATGATTCCATGCCCAGAGTGTTAAGACATGTAGTATTTTTTCCTTTTCTGATTTTAATTTGGTTAATTACAGGCCTACCCAACTAGCAGAACATGTAGCTCTACAAAATGTAACCCATTGTGTACGTAAAATTTAAGCAAAATATATTAACTGCATGCAGTCATAAACACATGCTTATTTGCAAGACTCCCTTGCATTATAGACCAAAAGCCATTAGTAACTTAAAGGAGTAGAAGTAGCATGACTTCAATCAACATAGGTAACAAAAGAATCTAGTGATCAAAAGTGGTGATAAACTTTTGAGTTGTTTTGGAGGAATATTACCTGAGATAATAGCATTTTCAAGAGAATATAAGAATATATCGTATTTTTACAAAAGGTAATTCATCAAAGGAAAATCATTCCAGCAAGGTCTATACTATCCAGTTAAGAATAGTGAGGGAAATTAGATTTTCTAAGTATGATCTTTTTCCTCATATTTTTGGTTTATTTTATAATTCATGAAGAATCCTTACAATTCTGGTCCCTAGTATCTGAGTAAATATGTAGTCAAGATATTAGAAAATTAATATATGCTGACATGTGACTACAATGGAACAAAAGGAGTGAGATAAAACAATAAAAAATAATTTTGGAAAACTTACAGCATCTTAAAAACAAACTCTTCACAAAAGTCAATACTGTTTCAGGAACAATTCAAAAGAGATTTAAATAAGATTCAAAGATTATTTAATTCTAATAAGAAAGTTCCATTCTCTTAGAGTAATATAAATAAAATTCATTACCAAATTTCATTGCTTTTATAGAACTATAAAATACATCTCATATAATTGAGAATTTAATAAGATATGCCAAATGATAATAATAATAGCTAAAATGTATAAAAATCTCCTATGTGCCAGAACCTACGCTAATCATTTTGCCTGTATTATTGCTTTGAATCTTCACAAGCTCCTCATAACACAGATGTTATTGGAGTCACCATTTCCAAACAGGAAACCCGAGGCAATAAGACGTTAAGAAATGTGTCTAAGGTCACATCACTAACGGAATACTTGACTCTAGAATGTCCTCTCTTAACTACTACACATTTGCAGTAAATAGCTCAAAACTCCATAATTCTTTTTTTTTTTTAGTTGTGCTTTAAGTGAAACTTTATAAATCAAGTCAGTCTCTCATACAAAAATTTATATACACCTTGCTGTGTACTCCTAGTTGCTCTCCCCCTAATGAGGCAGCACACTCCTCTCCACCCTGTATTCCCCATGTCCATTCAGCCAGCTTCTGTCCCCCTCTGCCTTCTCATCTCCCTTCAGACAGGAGCTGCCTACATAGTCTCATGTGCCATGAGCCAAGACACTCACTTCTCACAGTATCATCTTCTATCTTATAGTCCAGTCCAATCCCTGTCTGAAGAGTTGGCTTTGGGAATGGTTCTGTCTTGAGCTAATGGAAGGTCTGGGGACCATGACCTCCGGGGTCCTTCTAGTCTCAGTCAGACCATTAAGTCTGGTCTTTTTATGAGAATTTGAGGTCTGCATTCCACTGCTCTCCTGCTCCATCAGAGGTTCTCTGTTGTGTTCCCTGTCAGGACAGTCATCGGTTATAGCTGGATACCATCTAATTCTTCTGGTCTCAGGCTGACGTAGCCTCTGCTTTATGTGGCCCTTTCTGTCTCTTGGGCTCATAATTACCTTGTGTCTTTAGTGTTCTTCATTCTCCTTTGCTCCAGGTGGGTTGAGAACAATGGTTGCATCTTAGACAGCCACTTGCTAGCATTTAAGACCCCAGACACCACTCACCAAAGTAGGATGTAGAATGTTTTCTTAATACATTTTGTTATGCCAATTGACCTAGATGTTCCTTGAAACCATGATACCCAGACCCCCACTCCTGCTACTCTGGCCTTGGAAGCATTTGGTTTATTCAGGAAACTTCTTTGTTTTTGGTTTAGTCCAGTTGTGCTGACCTCTCCTGTATTATGTGTCAAAACACTATAATTCTTAAAGAATGTGTAGAATGAATGGCTAACAGTTCCAATGAGTAGTACCCCCATCTACTTCTAAGAGTAGTGCTGCAACATCTCGAGGGTGAACACCCTAAGAACTTCTTTAACCTACCTAATATACATTTCAGAGATGAAAAGGATGACTCTGCTAATCCATTTTCAGTCTCATACAAACGGGTGTATGTGTATCTATGTGAGTGTGATATTGAGTTTGCTTATTTACTCATCTTTTCTCACATAATGGAATATGTGACTTGACTGACTGCAGAAAGGCATAAGGTTTAAAAGGCACCTTTGGAGTCAGACTTGTGAGGATTCACATCACACCTGTGGCTCTTTCCAGCTGTGTGATAAATTAAGTTCTCCAAGTCTGTTTCCCTGTTTATAAAATGAAGATATTAACACCTGCTTCATAAAACAGCCATGAGGATTAAATAAAATACTACACAAAGTGTTAAGGACACTGTTTGGGACATGATGAGTTTCCAAAACATGGCAGTTACGATTATTTGTAGTGTTGAGGTCATTAAGCTGATAATAGATTTTACATTCAAGTGAAAATAAAAATGGCTTCCAAAGAGCAATATCTCTGAAAAGCAATATGAAATATTAACAGGCCTGTGGTACCAGATCAGAGCCCCGGTGGCATAGTGGTTAAGAGCCATGGCTGGTAACCAAAAGGTCAGCAGTTTTAATCCACCAGCCACTCCTCAGAAACCCTATGGGGGGCAGTTCTACTCTATCTTATAGGGTCACTATGAGTTGGTGTAACAGACTCAACGGCACTTAACAACAGCATGGTACAAAATCGGAGGGAAGATAACTGACCAGATGAGTGACCAAAACTGTGACCTTGGCATGAAAGATGAATGAAATGAGCTAACCTAGTCCACTGAGTTTCAGTAAGTCTCTATAGCACTTGCTTACCCACCCAGTTGCAAGTTCCTACTCTCTCTAGCTCTAGCTTGTCTCCACTGTTATATCTAATAAGTGATTTATTTTAGGTTAATTCTTTTTCTCATTCCCTGTGACCTGTTTAAAAGCTCCTTCTACATCTATCCTTTTTAACACCCAAATGATCTATTATCCTGAAATTAACTCAACGGAACCACAACAAAAACAACAGGATACTTAATAGTCTATGAACAAAGTTACTTGATTTGACTATATAACAATCTACCATCGACATCTTCCTGGAATGTGCCTAGGGATTGTTTAAAGGATGACCCAAAAGAAAAAGAAAACTTTGTATATAACCATAGCCTTTTCACAAAGTTTACCAGCTTTCCATGAAAAATAAATGTAAAAGTAAATTGGAATTCAGATGGTTCTCCACAATTCAGTGTAAAAAAGGAAGCATAATGATTATAATATACTGCATTTACTTGTCAAATATGAATACAAAATGGCACCACATCACCTGACCTCTTCAGGGTCCACTATCAGTGCCCTCCCCACTTTTATTTCTGTAAATTCTTAATTGGCTCTTTTCTGTGAAGAACTACAATAAACCATAATTTGAGAAACAGAACTATTTCACCAACATCTGTGATAACAAAAACTAAAAAAAAAAAAACTAGTTTTACTTATCATAGTAAACAATTCATAGAAATCCATGAAGCTGGTAACGGATTTTAGATTCAGGCAAAAATAAAAATGGCTTCCAAAGAGCAATATCTCCGATTAGCAATACGAAATAGGAATAGATCATTGTGGTTCTTCGTGAGTGGCCACCAAGTGTCACAATTAATGCTACCTAGTTGACTCGATGGCACGTAACAACAATAACTCTAATGTCTCACTAGGGTTTGGAGTTCCAGTAACTATCAGCACTTGTTGAAACTTTTTTCTCATTATCCCATACCAGATGAACCTACCCATTACTTTCAGGGCATTGATTTGTATAAATTCCTGTAGAAAACTAGTCAACTGTGCATAGTGAGTACAGCCATCAGCAATTTCTAAATCAAAAGAAGTTTTTAAATAGTACCTGTTTCCTTGATGATATTAAGTTATATTAAAGAATTATTCCTGGAAATAAAGTTGCTAAACTTGATCAAGTAATGTTTTTTATCAGTAGATTAGATTTTCCAGCACAACATCTTGAGAAAATTCCTTCAAAGATCCTCTTGAAAGATGGTTGGAAGGAGCCCCAGTAAAAATAGAATCAAAAGCTTATAGATAAAAATCAGCTTAAATTGTATCTACCAGTAGATGTCAATTTTTGTTACAGAGCAGAATTTAATTAATTTTGTTTCATTTAATAAATATTCTCATATAATGTCCCTACACTAGACACTAGCTCATATTTCTAAGTAGTTCAAAGGATTAAAGATTATTTATTACTGGGACATGTTACCAACTTACATATTAAATTTTCTTCTTCTAAATTATGTATATTAGATGCTCTTGATTCAACTGGCCCTGAATATAGAGAATGGACTCCAGTCACTACAGAATCTGTTGACAGCTCATCTAACCCCAGTCAAGGTTATGGATTCTACTCGAAAGGCTTTATTGTTACACAAAGAGGATGAGGTCTTATTCATTCTGACACATAAGCTCCCCCAGTGTTAGCATAGAGTTTGGCACTCACTAGGTGCTCAATAAATGTTTGCTGAAAAAATAAATGGATGAGTTTTTAGAAACTCAAAAATATATAAGAAAATCTAATATTCAGAGAAAGCGTACCAAATGGAGACAAGACATAAGTGGAGAAAAATGACTAACTGGTGGCACAACTTCAGGGTAATCGTATACATACAATTATTCAAGAATTTCAATGCATGCAACTAAACCTAATTAAACCTCTCAATAATACCTATATGTGTTCCCTTCTGCACCCAAATTTCTCTTAATTGGATAATTTTTTTTTTTGCACTAGCAATTACGGTAACAGTTTTACAAATGAAATGTTTTGTTTCGTTTTGAAGAATACAGATCTATGCACAATATCAAATAAACAAATTTATTAGGCACCTGAAATTTGCACCAAGGAAAGGAATCATACAAAAGCATTTCTCAGATCTACCACTGAGATGAGAAGTTGAAAAGATTAAAGACACTGCTAGTTAAATCAATCTCAGTGATCTCTCATATTGGGAGAAAATTCAGATTTGATTTAACAAAGTTTAACTTCAAATTAAAACAGTTGCCTAATATCCCTTATCAACCATGAATTTGTAATAAGTGGTAGGAAGATAAACAGATAAGGTCATCTGCATAAACCAGGGTACTGTGCATTATTTACAGCTCTAATTTTTGTTCGGTAATTGGTAGGTGCGGTTCTAATTCTGCTTGCTAATGACTACGATACATTGCTCAGGCAAATTAGAGAACTAGAATGTTCTGTTACTTTCAGCAGTGCTGCTAAAAAGTGATGCAATAAAAAAGAGTTTTAGTTGAAGCGCCTTCACCAATGTCCTAATTTACCCCAAAGATTCTAATGCTAAAAACACACCACCCATGAAATGAACTTGAACGGAATCTGTGTATGTGTTTGGCATTGGCCTCTCTCACTAATTGTCCATTCTTTAATGTAATTTTGGGGCAGAATGTATTAAGCATCTCTTGATCACCAACTATATGCCTATTTTCTGTGAGAAAACATATATTTAAAATTGTTCTCTTCAAAATGAAGGTAAAGTACTCCAAAGAAAAAGAAGCAAATTCTTTCTGAAAGGTCTCAGGGAGAAAATGGAATTAAAAAAAAAAAAAAATTACCCGTAGGTAAGCGATAGACCAGGAGCTGCAAATTACAAAGCCTTTTTACTGGAAGAGAGGCATGTTGACAGCTAAGGACACCCAGCAGTGGGAATGGTGAGATGTATATGTACTTTCTAAATTGGCTTCATATGAGTCACATGGGAAACCCAAATTGAATCACACAGAAGTTAAGTCAAAGGTTATTTTTACTCCAGGAGTTCAACAGGGATAATATCTAAGATCTAGATATAGATAAGGATTCCTGGGTGGTCCAAACGGTGAAGCGTTGGGTTACTAACTGAAAGATTGGTAGTTCAAACCCATCCAGAGGGGCCTCAGAAGACAAGGTGGTGATCTCCTTGCAAAATGTCAAAACTTGAAAACCCTATGGAGCAGTTCTACTCTGCATACATGGGTCACCATGAGTTGGAACCGACTCAACGGCAATTAAAACAACAACAAAGGTATAAAGGCCTTTTTACAGCTATTGAAAGTAAAAACAAAGTCTTAACTTCCTATACTGGCATATTTTATGCCGAGCTCTAATATACCCAGACTTCCACAGCTGAGTCCACAAAAAAAAATGAAAACAAAATCAAGTAGTCAGATCAAGATCTGAGGTTGATTCTCAGTGCCTAGAAGTTTCAATGTGAGTTTTAATTAGCCTGGGTGAGAACAAATTAAGAGTTGAATAAAATTAGTTTAACTTAGAATACACCCACCTGTGATTCTAGCATTTTATTCTGTGAAGCCTTGTTCTTTATATTAGTCTAATATTCATCTCTAAAAACCAAAAAACCAAACCCAGTGCCATCGAGTCGATTCCGACTCATAAAGACCCTATAGGACAGAGTAGAACTATCTGGTAGAGTTTCCAAGGAGCGCCTGGCGGGTTCGAACCGCTGACTCTTTGGTTAGCAGTCGTAGCGCTTAACCCCTAAGCCACCAGCGTTTCCATATTCATCTCAGATTCTGATAAACAATGTTATATACCAGGGCTTTGAAAATGGTACTGTACCTTACACATGAGGGTGACCACCCATAGTTGCTCAGGTGTGCAGTTCACAGCAGTGCCACATGGAGGGAGTGTATGTAATGCGCATGGATGTCATGGACTTTTCAGGGAGATTGAAGTTAAATGTCTTCTTCAAACAAATATTTCCTGACTAAGGTACAATATGGGTAAGCAGTGACCCTGTAAGATATTGCTATTCCAGAAATTAGTTGTTATTTTAATAAAGAGGACTTTTGGGGTGAAAGAGTTTTAGAATTGCATAATCAGTTAGTCATTGCCATAGACCAATGGTTCTCAAAGTGCAATTCCCAGCAATCTGTGTTTTAACAAGTCCTCCAGGTGATTCTAATGCACACCAAAGCTTGAGAACCATTAACATAAGGTAGAACACAGTAACCAGGTGCTGAAACACTGGAGCTGTTACCACCCCTAGGCGCAAAAGGGCAAGAAAATGGAATAGTAACTAGAACCCAAAGAAAATCATATAGAGAGAGCCTCCTTTAAAGGGTCAGTGTGACCTGTGGTGAAGAGACCCAGCCTACCCTAGGAAACCCCACAGGGAGGGGCCAAGGCAATCAATAACCCAACTCCATTTTCTCCCTTCCTCCAATCGCAAACCTGAGTTCTCCAGCAGCCAAACTCAACCAGAAATCAGAAGGCAAGGGAATTGATTTGGTTCCTTCAAGACAGCCACCCAGAGTAGAAAGCAGGTTGAGGAAGGGATCGAAATTATTTTTGGAGTGGCAAAAGGAAGAAATATGGTACACACACCTAACATAATTTTGTGAACACACCCAAAGTTTGACAAAACTCTAAAGCATTTATTTTTGGGCAATAATGGTTTCTCAGGAGTGATCATTTACTTATTAACTTAATACTTGCATTCCAGTAACCAAATTCTTTTTTCATTTGCTATTTTTTTTTTTTTTTTTACCAATACCTTGCCTTGTACCCTAAGGCCTAACACAGTGCCTGGCATATTGTAGATATTAAACAAAATGCTATTGTTTTTGTGTACCGTCAAGTCAATTCCAACTCACAGTGACCCTATAGGACAGAGTAGAACTGCCTCATAGGCTTCCAAGGAGCGGCAGGTGGATTCAAACTGCCGACCTTTTGGTTAGCAGCCTGAGCTCTTAACCACTTCACCACCAGGGCTCCAAACAAATGTTAGGTATTGTTATTACTATTCATTTTATAATCACTTCCCATTCCCCTATATAGACATTTGAGTCCTTACCTTGATCCCAAATTACATTCATTAAGCTGAAGATCTAAGCTGTCATCTAATTCTCCTAGAACTATTTCTGCTCGTAGAGGACCCCTACACCTCTTGTTAGTGCCATAATTTAAGCTCCATTCACCCACAGGCTATAGCTTTCTGACTTAACTCAATTTCTTTTCTCTTAATAAAGCCGATTTCTTGACTCGAGTTTAATCTTGTAGCATTAGGGCTTACTCTTGCCTTTGGTTAGACATCAAAATAAAATTCCACTCTAGTTTCATAGTTCTTAGCTCTATACTACCCTCTTATTAACAATGCCTTAATATTTGAGATGTGAATATATATAATGTGGAATTGGGCCAAATTAAGTGTCTAGGTCCCCACCACCAACTTTCAGACCTCACTGTTTCCTTATCTGGGTCTTTTTTTGTAGCATAATGCTTGTATCCATTTGTTCAGAATTTACCAAAACGCAAGTCTCAGCTATTCTTATCAGACCCACTCCTTCACCACCACTGCATTAAAAAAAAAAAAAAAATCCATCAAGTTGCTTCCAACTCATAGTGGCCCTATAGGACAGAATAGAACTGCCCTATAGGGTTTCCAAGAAGCAGCTGGAGGATTTGAACTGATGACCTTTTGGTTAGCAGCCAAATGCTTAACCATTGTGCTACCAGGGCCCCAACACTGTACTAGATATGACAAATACATACAGAAGACTAAGAAGCCTTATTTACAACAGTAAGGTGTAGAAAAAAAAGTGGTGGCAAGCAGAAACATAGATCTGAGGGAAGAACTTGAACTTGTATAAATACTGACATAAGAGCACTAATAGAGACAGAAGCTGAGAGAATGGTTGATGATATTACTATTATGACAAAGAAAGGTATATACAGACACTACTGATACAAAATGTGTTTTAAGGAATATATTGAAATAAACTTCCAAAAGCTTGAACATATACTCCAAAGAAGTGATTCAAGAAGGTAGTTGAAGTAAAGCTCTTTACTAATCCAAAGAAAAATCACAGCTTCCTAACATGTTTAAATGCCAAAATGTGGCTAAAGCAGTCATCAAGAGACCTTAATCAATAAAGCCTAGAGCTTAAACCACCCCCCAACACACTTGTCAGTTTGTAGTACTGTGGGGGCTTGCATGCTACTGTGATGCTGGAAGCTATGCCACCAGTATTCAAATTCCAGCAGGGTCACCCATGGCAGACAGGTTTCAGTGGAGCTTCCAGACTAAGACAGACTAGGAAGAAGGACCCAGCAGGCTACTTCTGAAAAGAATTAGCCAGCGAAAACCTTATGAACAGCAGTGAAGCATTGTCTCATACAGTGCCAGAAGATGAGCCCCTCAGGTTGGACGGCACTCGAAATACTATTGGGCAAGAGCTGCCTCCTCAAAGTAGAGTTGACCTTAATGACGTGGATGGAGTCGAGTTTTTGGGACTTTCATTTGCTGATGTGGCATGATTCAAAATGAGAAGAAACAGCTGCAAACATCCATTAGTAATTGGAACCTGGAATGTACAAAGTATGAAATTTAGGAAAATTGGCAATCATCAAAAATAAAATGGAACATGTAAACATCGGTATTCTAGGCATTAGTGAGCTGAAATGGACTGTATTGGCTATTTTGAACTGGAAAATTATATGGTCTACTATGCTGGGAATGACAACTTGAAGAGGAATGGCATTGTACTTATCAGCAAAAAGAACATTTCAAGATCTATCCTGAAGTACAACGCTGTCAGTGATAGGATGATATCCATATGCCTACAAGGAAGATCAGTTAATACGACTATTATTCAAATCTACACACCAACCACTAAGGCCAAAAATGAAGGAATCAAAGATTTTTACCAACTTCGGCAGTCTGAAATTGATCAAACATGCAATCGAGATGCATTCATAATTACTGGTGATTGGAATGTGCAACTGGAAACAAAGAAGAAGGGTCTGTAGTTGGAAAATATAGCCTTGGTGATAGAAATGATGCTGGAGATTGCATTGTAGAATCTTGCAAGACCAGTGACTAATTCATTGCAAATATCTTTTTTCAACAACATAAACAGCAAATGTACAGTGGACCTCACTGAATGGAATACAAAGGAATCAAATAGACTGCATCTGTGGGAAGAGACAACGGAGCAGCTCAACATCATCAGTCAGAGCAAGGCCAGGGCCAACTACAGAACAGACCATTGACTGCTCATATGCAAGTTCAAGTTGAAGTTGAAGAAATTAAAACAAGACCACAAGAGCCAAAGCACAACCTTGTGTATATCCCAATTGAATTTAGAGAACATCTCAAGAACAGATTTGACACACTGAACACTACTGACCAAAGTCCAGACAAGTTGTGGGATGATATCAAGGACATCATTCATAAAGAAGGCAAAAGGTCATTAAAAATACAGGAAAGAAAGAAAAGAACAAAATGGATGTCAGAAGACACCTGAAACGTGCTCTTGAACATAGAATAGCAAACATGAATGGAAGAAATGAGGAAGCAAAAGAGCTGAACAGAAGATTTGAAAGGGTGGCTCGAGAACACAAAGTATTATAATGAAATAGGGACTAAGAGACTTGCCAAGGATAACACAGCTATTTATAGGCAGAGGCAAAACCTAAAGTAGAGCTACAAATTTCTGCTTCAATACTTTTTTTTTTTTCCTATTACATTAAGGAATTTCAATTCTCAAAAATTTGGCTTCTGCCCTTGGTCTGAATTGACGCCTTTTAACCTCTTTACCTTAATCCCACCATCTTTCAATGGTGTTAATATAATTATGACTATGTGAAGAACATCATTTCATTTTGTGAAGAAATCTGAAGATAAATCCCACCATTACAATTATGATTCATCTCTAAAAGTTTAATATTTCAACCTTTGCTTCTTATTGTCTTTTTATGCAGCATGATTAATGCACTCTACTTCTTCTGGCTGTCACAAGAGCCATGAAATCTCTCACTTTCTTTGCAGCAACTTAGCTTAAAAAAAAATACACAATAACAACTTTTCCTTCAATGCTTGTTTACATAAACTTGTCAAATAAAAAGATTACACTGTCCACTCACCATCACCAAGTTAAGTAAAATACCGTCTTACAGCACTTCCTAGCTGAATATTTGTGGCAAGTCTAAAGAGCTTTACAAACTTCTTTGTGGGGAAATGAGAGTATGAGTATAAGACGGGGAAAAAAAGGAGAGACCAAAGAAGAAAAAAAGGAAATCGATATGGATGAGAAGCCTATAAGATAATAGAAGAAGCACAAATAACAGAAATAATAATATGTGTTTTTGCCAGTGTGTGTATAGGTGATCCCTGCAGGCACAAATGGTTAAGCACTTGGCAGCTAACCAAAGAGTTGGAGGGTTGAGCCACCCAGAGGTACCTCAGAAGAAGGGCCTGGCCATTTGATTCCCACAGCCTTGAAAACCCTATGGAGCACAGTTCTATACTGCAATGAGTCGGAATCAACTCAACGGCAAGTGGTTTGGTTTCTGTATAGGTATATCGGTGTGTGTGTATGAGTGCATGTGTTTGTGTCTAACTAATCACTGGGAGATCGTCAGAAGGAGGTCCTCGTCTCAGTGTTTTGACTGATCTGTTATAAAACAGAAACTGATGAAAACAGCGCACATATGGTCAACTTTAACACTGATCAATACACAGTAATAACAATAAGTAATCTTGTATCAAACCGTAAATTCTCCAGAGATACCAAACAGAATGATAGCAATCCAAAAAATGCTAATCCCATGAATCATACTGTTGCTGGCCAAAGCTAGCAGCATTACACTAGTGGGATTATTCTGAAAATGTCAGCCAACATTGGTTTGTACTAGGAACTGCTGGCAGCTTGTAAATGTATCTTTCCTTTTAAAAAACTGCCACCAAAAGCAGGTACTAAAGAAGCAACTGAATAAAAAGATGTTATTATTTAGCCAAGCAAGCTCCAAAGGACCTGAAGCAGGCAGAGTAAAGCTATACTTTACTCAGAATGAATTCCTGTGCTGTTCACACAGTGATGGAAGGGTTAAATAAGTAGGCAGAGACAAAGGGAGGAACTTTTTAGAGGTTCACACCTTGGAAGATATTTAAGAAGGAAAGCACACTGCAAAGTTCACAAGATTGTTCACGAAGTATACCAAAAACCCACTGCCTTCAAATTGATTCCGACTCATAGCGGCCCTAGAAGACAGAGTAGAACTGCCACATAGTTTACAAGGAGCTCCTGGTAGATTTGAACTGCCGACCTCTTGGTTAGCAGCTGTAGCACTTAACCACTACACCACCAGGGTGTCTTGACGAAGTATAGTTACCATTATAAAACTTCTAATTCACTATCTAGCTCTATGAATCTTTTGACATCTAAACTCAATTAAATGCCAACTGAAATAGCATTAAATTACTACCCCTAAATATTTCCCTCCTACTTCCATAAATAAAGCATGGAAAGTAAATGGCACTAAGAACAGCTGTGTTGTCCATCAAAAAAAAAAAATTTTTTTTAAGTAAAACTCTTTAAATCCAAAGTTTTTCGAGATACTGGATTTGTAAGAGGAAAGAATTAACACGGGCTCATTCTGATAACCCCCCAAATGCACTAACTTTTTTTTAATATTATTTCATTCATTCTTTTACTGTTTTACAATGACTTTGCTCCTAGTTGCTACAAATTAGAGTGGTTTTATAATACTGAGGAGCCCTAGTGGTTCAGTGGTTAAGAGTTCGGCTGCTAACCAAAAGGTCACCAGATGAAATCCACTAGCCACTCACTGGAAACCCCATGGGGCAGATTCATGCAAAAAAAAAAAAAAAAAAATTTTTTTTCTTTATAAGGTCACTATAAATCGGAATTGACTTGATGGCAATGGGTTTTGTAACACAGATAATTTTGGAAAATGAGCTCAACTCCCACACTTTGTTTTACTTTTTCTCAGTAGAATAATCATCACATGGGTATTATAGAAAGGATAACCAATACAGAAAAAAATTACAAAACCGTAATTTAGGAGGTTTCCTGTGTACCTCCAAATGGGCCTTAAAAGAGGTGGCAATATTGAAATTAGGAAATAAAGAGATTTTGACTCAGGAAGAAACTAAAGTCTCTTGGGCAATTACTTGTGACCAGAGTCTACATTAAATTTTTATAATAGAAAATTATGGTATCTGAAGAGGAACAATGAGACAGGCAGAGAGAGGGATTTTGGAAAAGTAGATAAGAAAATGAGACAGGTAAAGGAAGAATGAAAGCAGCTTCCAAGTTCTACCTGGAGAGGATCATGGAGGAAGGGTGGTGGGGAAAGGCGACAGGTAACTTTGAACAAGAAAGATATTAAAACGAAATGTCTTGCAAAACTAGTCTACAGTGACCAAAAGCAGATCTGTGGTTACCTGTGGCTGGGGATGAGGTGGGTGTTTAAACGCAGACAGGCACAATCAGGAACTTTTGAGAGTGAGGAAAACGTTTTATACTTTGATTGTGGTGGCAGTTACTATTCTCAAAACTCATTCAACCATTAAAATGAGCCAATTTTATTCTATGCATATTATGCCTCAATAAAATTGATTTTAAAAAATCAAATGCTTGGAAAAGCACATTCTTAGTCATATATCTGACTAAGAGAAAGAGAACCAGAAAGACCACTGAAAAGAAACTTGCATGGACAAATAAAGCAAGGAAAGCATAAAACTATCGCATAATCTTAAAGAACAACGTGTTCTAGAAGAGAAAATTTTATAGAATATTGAAGTTTATATTTTTAAAATCTCATAATTTTCCAATTCATTTCCCCTAGAATCCCAACCCCAATATCCTGTCTACCCCACTGGGTCACCAAATCCATCAATGAATCAATTTTTCAGTCACACACATCCTACCCCACCCCATCCCATCCCATGTCCTCTCTTAGTTTGGATTTTAAGAACTGAATTTTTTTTTTTAATGTTATGTCTCAAAGATTTCTGAAAAAAGATTTCAATTACATTCAACAGAAATTACTGCAAGTCTCTTGGTTTTTACAGGAAACCCAATCTGGAAACAGGAAATAGAGAAGAAAATACTGAGCTGAAAATTTACCAGGTTGACAAAATGAAGAAGAGCATTCTAGGCAGAAGGAAAATAAACCAACATAAGAAGCAGCACAATGGGTCAAGGAGCTATAAACAGTCAATGCGGCTGGAAGGTATGAAGAGAGAAGAGGCGGCTGGACAAGCACTTGTCAGTGAAAGGGTTTAAAAGTCACCAATGTTATGGCCATTGACTCTGTGAAAGCAAAATCGGTGTTGTATTCAATAGTATATTTCTAGTACCTAGCAAACAATTCTTTAGCATATAGTAGATGCTCAAAATATTTGACAAAGGGATGTACAGATAAACAGACGAATGGCTTGAATCATGGACAGCCTTGCCTTGTTTGTTATGATAAAGAGTCTAGACTTTGCTCTAAAATCCAGCTTTTACCAAAACTGGTAGTAGATGACCAGTTATGAGGTATATCACAAGTAATTGGTTAGTAATTATAATTAAAGTACCACAATTTGTAACTGATTTACTTTTCAAACACAAATGACAGCCTGCTCAAGACTGTTCCTGTACTACTCTCACGTGCACTACAGTATGCTTTCATGAGCGTGAGAGAAAAGGATGGCATTTTAGCTAGTTCGCCGATAAATACACATAATCTGCACCGTTACTGTAAGCCGTGATTGTTAGTAAATCACCACTTCCAACTATCAATAACCATGGCAATTACAAATTACTGAAAATAATTATAAATTACTGAGAAATTACTTTGGGCTTTTGTCAAAGTCTGGGTATGTTCACCAAAATGTATTAGGCATGTAAATATCATCAGGCGTGTGAACACAGGTGAACGCAAAAAAAATCATTGAGGAATTTCAAGAAAAAGACTGATATTATGTAATTTGTTTTAGAGAAAGAGAACAAAAAATATATATATATTAGTGGAGTATGTGAGACTTGTGGCAAGAGATCATTACAAAACTGTAGGTAAACAATGGAAAAGAACTGAACCAAGGTTGTAGCAATGGTGCTCCAAAAGAGAGCATGATAAGAGAAGTGAACAGGCAGTAAAGCCACCAGACTTATGCATCAAATAGCCATGTAAGGTTGGGAAAAGTAGTTTGGCTTGAATAATAGGGTCAAGTATAGAACTATTCACCTGGAGAGAAGATGAAGAAAAAGGAGAGTCACATTAGGCAGGAAACATAATACATTCCACATTAGCATGTTGAGCTGGATACAATGAGGCCAAGCTCAGAAGTGTGGTCTGGAATACAAGTACAGACATAAAGATAGGAGCCCAGGTGGAACAATGGTTAAGCACTTGGCTACTAACCAAAAGGCTGGCGGTTCGACTACCACCTGCTCCACAGGAGAAAGATGTGGCAGTCTGTTTCGTAAAGATTTACAACCTTAGAGACCCTATAGGGCAGTTTTACTCTGTCATACAGGATCCCTATGAGTCAGAATCAACTCAACAGCAGTGTGTTTGGTTTTGGTTTGTTGACCATAGAGATGGTAGACAAACTAGCTGAAGGAGGAAAGTATGTTGATACAGCAAGGAGGAAATCACAAACAGAACTTGGAAAAACACCTTTTAAAAGGGTAAGTGTTGGCAAAGAATACTGACTATACCATGGATTGCCAGAAGAACGAACAAGTCTTGTAAGAAGTACAATCAGAATGCTCCTCAGAAACGAAAATGACGAGACTTCGGCTCACTTACTTTGGATACATCCAGGAAAGGCCAATCGCTTGAAAACAACATCATGGTTGATAAAGGAGAGGGTCAGTGAAAATGAGGGAAACACTCAACAAGATGGACTGACACAAGAGCCGAAGCAGTGGACTCAAACATACCAAAGATCATGAAGATGGCTCAGGACGGGTCGACGTTTCATTCTCTTGTACATAAGGTCATCATGAGTAGAAGCAGACTTGACAGTAACTAAACAACAACAAAGTAAGAGTCCAAAAGAAAAGCGCACATAATTAGAATTATAGACCGTAAGTTTCCCCAAGTATATAGTTTCCATTAATGAGATTTGTGGCACATTATATTTAAAAAAAAAAAAAAAAAAACAGTTGCTGCTGAGTCAACTCCAACTCATGGCAACTTCTGGTGTTGTACAGGAGAACTACACTCCATAGGGTTTTCAAGGCTGTGATCTCTTGGTAGCAGATCATCAGGCCTTTTATTTGAGGCACCTCTGAGTGAGTTCCAATTGCCAACCTTTTGGTTAGCAGCCAAGCACATAGCCATTTGCACCATCCAGGGACTTCCAGCACTGGGTAATTACAGTGAATAATTAGAAACCAAAAGCTAAGAAGGAACTATTGAGATCATCTATACTAGGGCTTGGAAACCCTGGTGGCATAGTGGTTAAGTGCTATGGCTGCTAACCAAGAGGTCGGCAGCTCGAATCCGCCAGGCGCTCCTTGGAAACTCTATGGGCAGTTCTACTCTGTCCTATAGGGTAGCTATGAGTCGGAATCGACTCGAAGGCAGTGGGTTGGGTTTTATACTAGGGCTGGGAAATAAGTTCCAAGACTAACTCTAATCAGTTGGATATGACTGTCCAGAAAAGGGTACCAAAAAAGATTCTGAGTCCAAGACTGGCCTCCAAAGGAGAGACTCCCACAACTATTGTGTAACATTAAAGCCAAGGGCTCATGAAGAGAGAAGGGTCACTGATGGGCTATGTATTTGCCATCATTGATGCTTTATACATAAAAGTTATTACATATTTCATTTTTACCTTATTATATAATTTTAGCTATGAAAATAATGTAAGTTAATTGTAATAAGTAAAAAAATAAAGAGATGAATAAAGAAAATGTTAGTACTCTCCCCAGACTTCTCTGAAGTTCCAGTCCCCTGAGGTAGCCAAAGCTCAACAACAGAAAACTGTTTTGCATTTATCCTCTTCTTTCATTCTCCATGCTCGTACATGTATACAAATATAAGGGTTTATGTTTTAGTTTTGCTTGCTCATAAAATTATTGACAAAGGAAGGTACATTGTACGAAAATCTATGGCACACAGATAACACTGACAATCTTCAAGTTTATTGTTAGAGTTTCCCAAAATATTCTTTTATTATTTTTAAAAATATTTTCTAAAATTGTATATAACATTATATATTTTTGTTTTTACTCTTTTTATTGAGTCAGGCTTATTTATAGTTTGCCTACTAAAACATTGCTCTTATTAGGGACCCTAATCACTTCCACGTGGCCAATTCCATGTGTTCAAATTTCAGTCTTCACCTTACTCGTCAAAATTTAAGATTGCTGATCACTTCTCCTTAAGATTTCAAGAATGTTTTCTTCCCAGCCCACTGGCTGTTCCTTCTCTGTCTCTTTTGTTATTCCTCCTCATTCTTCTGACTTCTAATTGTTAGGGTGCATACAGGGCTCAGTCCTCAGACCTTTCCTTTTCTCCATCTTCACTAATGCTCATCCAATTCAATGGCATTAATGGCCATCTTTATACTGTCTACTCTCAAATGTGTATGTCTAACCCCAACTTCTCTACTGATCTCCAGATTCATATCTGCTGAACACCTTCACTTCAGCATCTAACAAGCACTCAAGCTTCACACCAAAACTAAACTCCCTACCATCTCCCCAACCTACAGTCAATAATTTTGTTAAATTCGATGAACTGGTCATTCAGCAAATTGATTGGCTACTTTAATTACCAGTAAGTTTACCTCTCTTGTGGTGAAGAAGAAGGATCCCTGATGGCACAGCAGTTAAGCACTCAGTTGCTAACCGAAAGGTCAGCAGTTTGAACCCACCTGCAGCTCTGAGGGAGAAAGATGTGGCAACCAGTTTCTCTACAGATTTACAGCCTTTGAAACCCTTGGGGGCAGTTCTACTCTGCCCTGTAGGGTCGCTATGAGACAGAATTGGCTCATTGCAATGGCAGTGGGTTTGGTTTGGTTTCATGGCAAAGAAATATTTATCTGAATGAAGTTCTACAGCTCCTCCAGTTTTACTTCAATCTCTTTTTCTTTCATTAAATTCAAGTAAAAATAAGTTAATACTTAGTATTTAAAATGCCATGTATATTGTGATGCCATTTTCCTAAAATTATACCTAGCCATGCTTTTCTCAATACAGACACATTGAGAGACGTCTGGAAAGATGTTCAAATGTTGAAAATGGTTATTTCTGGAAAGTAGAATTTGGAGTGATTTTCTGCTGCCTTCTTACTTTTCCGTGTAGTTTAAATTTTTATAATAAGCATATGCCATTTTTGTAACAACAAAGTTATTGAAATTTTTGGATAGAGCCTTAGTACAAACAGTGATTCTAATAGTTAAATCTAGCCAAGACTACTCCAACACCACTGTCAATAAAAGCAAAGTCTTGCATGGTTCTAAACAATGGAAGGAATAAAACGGTAAGATGGAAAGTCCTCAAGATCTTGGTTCTTTTGTTTGTTTGATTCATTATCCTATTGATCAGAATCAATTCGATGCCCATGGGTTATTATCTTTTTAATAGCAAAAGACATTTTTATGCTTATACTGGTTTTATGTCATCTAGCCTGTGACAAAGCCACTTATTGCACCATTGGTTGAGACAATACAGCAAGTGTTTAACAGCAATATCCCAAAATACACTGTTTGATGAACAGAGACTTATCTATGAAATAACATACATCGTGTCTCACCGCCTCAAATTCAGCGTAGGAAGTGAATGATTTTATCCCTTGAAAATAAAAAGTATTTTTAAAATGTCTGTACTTCCAAATCCACATAATGAATAGCTATGAACTTAACCTTTTAAAAATTTTTCTAAGGGGTTCTTTTTACTTTTTGTTTTGGTTTTCAAAACAACCACAAGAAAAAAAGCATTATTAAATTGCCTTCCATGGCTGTCACTAAAATCAGACCTTTTTGCATCCAACATTCGTCTCTATGTTTAAAAGCAACACATGTTTGAAAAACTGTCAGTCTTTTCAATCTGATTTTCTTTTGAAAGAAAAATTGGGTAGCAATTATCTGCCAACTTTATGAACAGCTTATATCATCTTGGGTTTTAAGGTCAAACTTTCTGAGTTCATGGTCACTAGGTGCCCTGTAGGCCTTGTTTCACAGACCTTTCAACTATGCCTTCTTGGGGTGACCATTACAGAGTTGCCAATGAGGGAAATTAGCTTTTTTTATTACGATTTCTATACCCCTTTTTAGAAATTGCAGTTGAATCCATTTAAAAGCAGGAGGCACTTTGATAAATCTTTTCTTATTAAAATATAGTAATTTGGGGGACAAAATAGGGAGGACCTAACAAGCACAGAAAATAGCGACTTCCTACTGGGGGCAAGGGATAGGTGCACAGCATTAAGACATTTATTTGAACTATCAGACATGCTAAACAGAAGGGGAAAATCCCTATTAAGTGTTTAGTATTTGTTTACCTCCTACCTACCCAGACATTAGGCACCTCGGTCATTCACTGTTCTAAACAGAAACAAGTAATTGAACACATTCTGTTAAACTACCCTCAGCCAGTTTGGTGTCCATTTATTATCAATTATACTAATTTTAGCAAAATGCAATTAAATAAATCACCAGGATTCTCTCAGTCTTGTAGGGGAGAAGGGTTGTAACATCTGCATTCTACATTCTACCCCTTATTATCCCAATGATTACCACATAAACTTAAGCAAGTCACTTATCATCATTAGGGCTTAGTTACCCATCAGTAACACGACGTTAGCCCAGATCTGCACTTACTAAATGTTATGGAATCACAGAATCTAAAGAAACAAAAACAACCATGTCTTTCCTCAAAGAAATGCACACATACAAAAACCAAAGAACTATAACTGTCCTGCAAAGTCCAATAGAGTCTAGCCATCAACTCCCTCCCCAAATCTTAACTTCGACTTCAGCTCCTTGTTCACTCCCCTCCAGTTACACAGGGCCTCCTTGCTCTTTCTCAAACGTGACAAGCAAGTTCTCACCTTAGAGCAATTACATTGGCTGTTCTCTAACCCACATCCCTTTCCAGCACTGATCCTTGCCCCTTGCTCTTTTACCCCAAGTGTGTATCACAGACCAGCACACTATACAATTTATTGCCTGTCTCCATTTGCAAAAATGTAAGCTCCATGAGGGCTGGAAATTTTGTTTGTTTTGTTCACTGATACATATATTTTCTTAGGCTCTTTATATAAATAAATATAAAGAAAATATATCTATCAGATACATACAGAGATAGAAACAGATTATATATATATATATATATAAATCAAGAGCCTAAGAAAATGCCTAGCACATAATAGGTACTCGGTAAATATTTATTAAATAAGTACAAAATATTTTGTGATTAATTTAAAGAAATTAATGGAGCTCCATAAGGAAGCCCTAATCTTTGACACTGAAGAGAGAACTTCTTGCCAAGATGGTGTCTAAGGTATTTTACAATTTGAAGATTCATTATTCTAAGCAAGGAGGTCTGTCTCTGTACTGGTTCATCTTCAATGCCCTAAAAACAACCTAAATTCAAGATAGAGAAGAGACACAAAGAAGTGTACATGTTTCAGCAAGGCAAACTTGACAAACGTTGTTCTTAGAATTAAGTGTGATAGGATGTTGTAAACTTTGTAAAGCCCTGACTATACAGAAGTCCTTGATGGAAATATGAGATTTTTATTTTTCTTGGATACCAAGACTTCAAAATTAGACTCAGGGGATCTCCTAAAACCAGGCTTTTGAAGCTCAGTAATCTTCTGAGTCAAATTAGTCTGCTGGGAGTCTCACAGCCTCTTCCTTTAAGATGAAAAACATGGAAAGTTAAAGAAATTTTGAAGAGGAAATTGGAAGAAGCAAACTCTGAGAACAGAGCCAAGTATTCTTTGAATGCACATAGAGCAGATGGGGGGAGGGTGGGAAGAAGGGAGCATTCTTATTATTGTTGGCTCAATCCTCAAGAAATCAAAACGCCTGAAAGCACTCTGATGACAGCAATACTACAATAGAGATGACCATCGGCTTGGGTGCAAGGCCATATTTTACAATATTTAATCTTTTTCTGACAGCAAAAATTATTAGGCAACATACTTCTTTTCCACCACCCATCTGTCAGTTTGTCATACTGTGGTTACTTGCCTGTTGCTGTGATGCTAACAGCTATGCCACAAGTATTTCAAATACCAGAAGGCTCAGCCAGGGTGGACAGGCTGCAATGGAGCTTCCAGACTAAGACAGACTAGGAAGAAAGGTCTGGTGATCTACTTCTGAAAATTAGCCAGTGAAAACCCTATGGTTCACAACAGGGCACTGTCTGACTCACTTGCTATGGAAAACGTATGCCGCGAGGAGGGGTCAACTGATGGAAGAGGACATTATGTTTGGTGAAGTAAAGGGCAAACAAGGGTGAGAAAGACCCTCAGTGGGATGGATTGGCACAGCGGCAGCAACGATGGACTCAGACATGCTGGAGATCATGAGAATGACATAGGATCAGGCAATATTTTATTCTATTGTACGTAAGGCCACCATCAGTCAGAAAGGAATGAATAGACAGCTATCTTCACCTGTATTTATTTTGGAAAGAAAGTTGCCCACTCACATATGTAGTTCTCACAAAACTAAATTTCATGCTGGTCCACAAAGGGAACATACGAGTAGATTCAGGTATGGGGGACAGGGTAAGGGTTGGATAAATGCTAGTGAAATTAAAATGACGAGTAGGAATTCAATAAATGTTAGTGAAATGAATACGTACGTGTAAAACACTGGGATGAGTGCTGAATATAGCTTTGCTGCAAGTCATATAGGTTTTAGCTACTTTCTATAGTAGATCCAGTAGTATTACAGGATTTGGGAGGTGGTTAAAAAGGCGGTCTTTTGGTCAGTGAACTGCAAATGGAGAATTCAGATTGAAAAGAAAATGTCTGCTATTTTTTAATTTTAAAAATCCTAATGTAGTTATTTTAGTTGTAAAAACAGATGTTGTCTTTATTCAATTTTTTTTTTTTTTCATTACATTATTTAGCCGACAGCTTCTTCTCTAAACACTCCTTCCCTCCACTCTCTCTGTTTCTGGTTTTCCCTTCCGGCCCCCCGACCCCCACCCCGAGGAACCCTGGTGGCTTGGTGCTTAAATGCTATGGCTCCTAACCAAAGGGTCAGCAGTTTGAATCCGCCAGGCACTCTTTGGAAACTCTATGGGGCAGTTCTACTCTGTCCTATGGGGTCGCTATGAGTCAGAATTGACTGGAAGGCCCTGGGTTTGGTTTTTGTTTTTCTCTCTCTCTCGCTCTTGCTCTCACTCTAGCTCTATCTCTCTCTCTCTCTCTCTCACACACACACACACACACACACACACTCCTACCTTTTGGTTCTAGTTAAAACCTGCAAGAGCTTTTAATTTCCTTATAGAAAAGTTGTTGTGGTTCAAAGCTGATGGCACTTCAACATATGATAATATTACGAAACTATTTGAAATGATAAAACCTCAAAGGTAACCAATTTCAGAGAGAAAACATGAGCAGCAGTCATTTAAGTCAATCATGTCCATGTTTATAGTTACAAAGGTACCATGTTTCCAGACTAATTTTTTTGCTTGTCTCAAAGTATCTAAGAGAAGACAGAATTGATATTAAGGATGCAGAAAGGAACATTCTGGTTTCTTTACACACGGAATTCTACGTATCTTTAGAAGGAGCCTTTGAAATTCCCACTTCCAAAGTTCTAAGATGGGAGCAGTCACTCGATTCCACTCTTGATTCCATCATATGACTTAAACAGCCCAGGTCCCTAGGAGTAAAGATTCTGCATGAGTGGGTGCCATCTTAGAGCAGACGGCATAGGTTAAAAGCAGCAAGCGATCAGTGGCACCCAGAGGAAGAGAAATCCAAACTAGATCCCAACGCAGACCATAAATTTCTTATCACAGTTACCAGGCTGGTTTCAGGGCCCTTTTCTTGTCTCTCTCTACACTTACTTCTTAAAAAAAAATTACTTCTTAGATGATCTAAAACAATCCCATGACTTTAAATATCATCTCTAGGCTGATAATTCCAAATTTCATATCTCCTCTGAAATTCAAATTCATATATACAACTTGAGTCCTATCCTTGTATGCCTCACAGGTATCTCTTACTCAATATGTGCAAAATGGAACTCTTAGTTGGTCTCCTTTTCCCTGCCATATATCCCAAATCTGCTCATTTTCAAGTCCCTCTGTTATTGAATTGTGTTGACATAGAAATGTGTGTCAACTTGGCTAGGCCATGATTCCCAGTATTATGTGATTGTTCACAATTCTGTCATCTGATGTGATTTTCCTATGTGTTGTAAACCCTGCCTCTATGATGTTAATGAGGCAGGATTAGAAACAGTTATGTTAATGAGGCAGAACTCAATCTGCAAGATTAGGTTGTGTTTTGAGTCAATCTCTTTTGTGATAGAAAAGAGAGGAGGGAACAGAGAGACAGGGGGACCTCATACCACCAAGAAAGCAGCACCAGTAGCAGAGCACAACCTTGGACATGGCATTCCTGTGCTGAGAAGCTCCTAGACCAGGGGAAGTCTGATGACAAGGACCTTCTCCCAGAACTGACAGGGAGAAAGCCTTCTCCTAGAGCTGGCACCCTGAATTTGGACTTCTAGCCTCCGAAACTGGGAGGGAATGAATTTCTCTTTGTTAAAGCCGTCCACTTGTGGTATTTCTGTTACAGCAGCACTAGATGATTAAGACACCCTCCATCTCAGTTAGCAGCACCTCCATTTACTCAGCTGCTCAGGCTAAATCTATATGTCTCACATGATGACTTCTCCCTTGCCCCTCAAATCTATCACCGAGAACTGTACCTGTATGCTACAAACCAGATCATAAACCTGTCCACCCCCACATTGTACAATGATAAAGTACTTGCCCAAGACATTTTTTCCTTGCGTTCCAGTATAGGGAGAAAATTCCATGCTTATAGTTGAACAACATGGATTCTCTATAAAATTATAATACAAATTTAAAAACAGCATTTGAGGAAGAAGCCACATACATGCACTCAATGTAACAATTTTTTTTTTTTTTGATGATTCATAAGATATTTTAGAATTTTTTTAGTGCTTGGAGCTTTTATATACATGTTGTTGTTGTTAGGTGCCATCGTATCGGTTCTGACTCATAGCGGCCCTATGCACAACAGAATGAAACACTGCCCAGTCCTAAGCCGTCTTTACAATCATTGTTATGCTTGAGCTCACCATTGCAGCCACTGTGTCAATACACCTTCTTGAGGGTGTTCCTCTTTTCTGCTGACCCTGTACTCTGCCAAGCATGATGTCCTTCTCCAGGGACTCATCCCTCCTGACAACATGTCCAAAGTATGTAAGACACAGTCTCACCGTCCTTGCCTCTAAGGAACATTCTGGCTGTACTTCTAAGACAGATTTGTTCGTTCTTTTGGCAGTCCATGGTATATTCAATATTTTTTGCCAACACCACAATTCAAAGGCATCAGTTCTTCTTCGGTCTTCCTTATTCATTGTCCAGCTTTCACATGCATATGATGCGACTGAAAATACCATGGCTTGGGTCAGGTGCACCTCAGTCTTCAAGGCGACATCTTTCCTCTTCAACACTTTAAAGAGGTCCTTTGCAGCAGATTTACCCATTGCAATGTGTCTTTTGATTTCTTGGCTGCTGCTTCCATGGCTGTTGATTGTGGATCCAAGTCAAATGAAATCCTTGATGACTTCAATCTTTTCTCCATTTATCATGATGTTTATATACATAAAAATATAAATACGTGTATTTTTACTTTACCAGTATAAATGTAGTGTAAGGTTAAATATCAGAATTCTGATTGATAGTATTCCAAAAAAAAAAAAAATCAGCTTTTTAAAATAATTTTTCTCTCTCATCGATACAGCCATCAATAGTTCCCCACAAATGTAACATTTATCAAAAAATGGCAAATTGTAATCAATAGTAGCATACTCAAAGTACATTTAGCTGCTATATGGAGATGGCAAAGGAGTTTACTTTGATACCTGTAAATCATGTTCTGTCTAATATCTGGACTCTCACTATTTAAAGAACAAAAAACCACAGGCTCTATTATTGTTTTAATTCTTTTATATTGACAGCATGATTTTATTCATAGGATACCATCTACATATATTGTTATTGCTCTTATAAAGTAATTCAAGTACATGATTCTGACATTAAAATGGGAAGAAACTCAAAAATAAATCAACAAATATTCACAGAGTGGCTACTACATGCAAATGGTGAAACCCCTTACAATCCACAATGTCAAGCAGTCATGAAATGAGTGCTTAGGATTAGGGTTAGCTGCATGGTACAGACACCCAAAATCACAGTGCTTTAAGCCAGACAGACATTACTGCTCTTGCATAAAAGTGTGGAGGTAAGTGGTCCAAGAATGATATGGCAGCTCTGCTTCTTAAAGTACTCAAGAGCCCAAGGTCCTTCCAGTTTCTCAGTCCACCACCTAAGGTATGACCTTATGCTCATAGCCCAAGATGGCAGCTAGTGTTCCAACCATGACGTCCATGTTCCAGGCAGGACAGAGACAAAGAGCACATGCATGTGGGTTATCTTTTAAGAAAGTTCTCAGAAGCTGCCCAATAAAACTTTAATTTACATATTGTTAACCTTAATTACATTTCACAGCCTAAGGACAGCTGCAAGGGAGGCTGGAAAATGTAGCTCCTGTTTGTCCAGAATCCAGTGGGCTTTTGTTACGGAAACGAAGGAAAAATTCACAGTGGGAGGATAACCATCTCGCTGCCATGTCACTCTCCTGTTTCTTTTCCAAACCTCACATTTCTGAACGTTCTCTGACTAGTTTTTCTAGCTGTGCCATAGAAGGCAGCTTGGAGCAGTTGTTAAATGTATGGAATCCAGTTAAAATGTTTGGATTTCAATCCAGCCTCTAATACATCCTCACCTGTGAAATGGAGATAGTAGTACTAGCCACTCTTCAGAGTTATTTCTAGAATTAGCCAGTTTTTATATGTAAAGCCCTTGGCACAGTGCCTGACACAGTGAAAGATAAACTCAGGAAATGTGACTACAGTCATAGCAACTCAACCAAGAGGAGACGGGAGTCACCTAACTGCAGGGTGAATATTCTCCTATTCAGTGTCATGGGAGGCAGCTGGAGCTTACCACCATTCTTTTCACAAAAGTCCTGCTGTCGCCCCAGTCTCATTCATACAGAAAGTAAAAAAAGAACTGGCTTATAGAAAGCCCCATTTTCTCCAAATACAGCTGCTGATTCACTACCACATTAACAAGGTGAGGCAGAAAAATCTAAACACGCAGATCACTCCCCAAACCCTCCTCAGACAGTGCCTGGATAAATTGATATCTCACCCTGCCAGGGAAAAATAGAATATGGATAAGTAGGAAAAGCAATTAGGACGAGGGTATTTGTTAAAGCCATTCGGTGCCAAAGCTAAAATCAGAAGGTAATATCCCTCTGCCCTAATCTTGTGAACAAAATGGTGGAATTCGTACTTGCTAAAACCACTTTCACCTGAAAATACCGTGAGACTGCCTTAAATCACAATCAGGCAATGAAACTAATAGGTAGGGAGAATTTATCTGGCTCACCTTTTCCAATGCATATTCAGAATTGCTTTTAAGCCTTTACTGACAAAAGTGATGTTTTTTTAAATAAATCAGGAGTGTAAAAGCTGCCAGCTGACTATGTTGGAGTTGTGTGTTGCTGGGATATCACCTGTTTTCCGTATTTTCCAGGCTTCTAATGTTAAATTTAAGGAGTCCTAGTGGCACAATGGTTAAGCACTCTCCTGCTAACCGAAAGGTCAGCGGTTCCAACGCACCAGCCACTCCATGGGAGAAAGATGTGGTAGTCTGCTTCTGTAAAGATTATGGCCTTGGAAACCCTATGGGGCAGTTCTATTACATCCTGTAGAGTTGCTATGAGTTGGAATCAACTCAATGGCAATGGGTTTGTTTTTTTGTTTTTGTTTTTTGGAATGTTAAATTTAAGCTCCTGTTGGCAAACTGTTCTCCTTCTTTTATCTTTCTTGTGGCACAAAATGATTATCTTATTTCAAGTGCCAGAGTCCACACTTGTAAAATGCAGGATGAAGAAAAATGAATAAACTGCTGTGCTTCCATCTCCCAGCATCGCTTGTGTGCAGCGGGAATTCCCAGACATAAGCCAGGGGAAAATATCACAAACACAAAACAATTCATTTAAAAAAAAAAAAATTCATTTAGGACCTATTTAAAACCAAAATCTAAACCCAATGCCGTCGACTTGATTCTGACTCATAGCGACCCTATAGGACAGACTAGAACTGTCCCATAGAGTTTCCAAAGAGCACCTGGCAGATTCGAACTGCTGACCCTTTGGTTAGCAGCCGTAGCACTTAACCACTACGCCACCAGGGTTTCTAGGACCTATTTAGGAGCATGTTAATTTTATTTTATCCTTTCAATGTTGTCTAGTCCCGGTGTTGTGATAATCAACATAGGATTTTTGTCCAATTGGAAAAAAAAAAAAGGAAAAACAGAATGGGCTAGGAATTGGAACAGCATGACCCAGAAGGCAGTTCTATATCTAAGTTATTCAAATGATGTGGCCATCTAAACATCTTTCCCTTTACTTGCTATTGGAGTGAAAGTAAGACACACACACACATAAACAGTGATGCCGTAGCCATGTTTTTGGAATCCCCATAGCTTTTATTGAGAATATCTATTCTCTTATTAAAAGACTCCTTTATGTTTCATGATGGAAGCAAATAGCTCCCAGTATCTCTCAATATCCTTAAGATGAGATACAGCATCTTTTCAAGCCAAACATAACTTTACCAAAGCCAACTTCTTGCACATGCCTTAGAACAGGAAAGATGACATTCTTAGAGGCATCTCGAACTTCCAGATGACTTTCATGCAGTGAAGAGGATTCCTAGGGAAAGTTACAAACATGATGTCTTCCCAATGAATTTCATCTTTGATCTTGACTCTGAGGCAATGAGCTGCTTGTTCTCATTAAACATAAAGGAAAGTAGTCATTTAATAGGGAAAAATAGATATATAGATGTATAGATATCTATAGATAGATAGATATTCATTCTCAACAAAAGCAACAGGGATTCCAAAAACATGACTATGCCATCACTGAGTGAGTGAGGTACAGAGATAAAGAGCAGTTCCAAAGAATGAAAAATCCACTTACTTACAGAAATCTGTGTGATTCAGTCTAGGGGAGAAAAGTACATATTAATTTAATGAGATGTAGATAAAATATTTAAAATTAGCCCAAAGTGTTCTGGTTGAATTCTCCTGAATTATAAAGGATTAAACATCGTAGAAAATCCTTGTCCCAGAATGATTTTCTGGTTTGCACTTTTGATACTTTATAAAATGAAACCAGAAGGGCATTCATCTACTCTTTTTCTTTTCCTTAAGATAAAATGTTGAGGAGTAGGAGCTGAGCCTCAGTGGGCAAACCTAAGAGCTTGGTGAAAAAAGGTGAATCAGGAAAGCACATTCCTTATCACAGAGCTCCAGTGTTTGGGGTGGGGAAAAGGCATGAAACTATTTTCTGTGAAATGTAAGGATGTATTTCTCAAGATATGTAAGTAACTGTTGATCCACATTTTTAACAAGCACCCCAGATGTCTCTGGAGCAAATGGTCCATGGAAACAGAACCTTTGTTGGAGACAACGCTACCCTAAAAAAAAATCTTCCTGTTCTGTTGGTGCAGAATAAAATCATATGGAGCCATTCTAAAAAAAAAAAAAAAAATTCTTTTTTTTTTTTTTTTAGCTTCCTTAAAATCTGCTCAGGCTCAGTTTTTCCTCTTAGCCTGGATGTATTTCTTTTTCTTTACAAATTAAAACAACAATTTCACCTAACTTCATGTCCTGCGATTACCCAGTCTCCATGAGAAGGTTCTTAGAGTCTTAGTTCTAGAACTTTGTTTTGAAAGCTTCCAAACACTCAGAGCATTATGCTCACACCCCTGAAAGTTTTCCTGTCTTTAATTCAGTTGAGCGCTAAGCGAAAGCACATGAATGCCTGTGCATTCTTTATGTGACTCTTTATGCAAAGTCCCTACACACTGGCTTCCATGAAGGTCCTCTATGATCCACACAGTCAGTACACAAGCCCACAATATTGAGGAGAAGGGGAGGGTACTTAAGAGCCTGTTCTCTAACCTTTACTTCAAATCTCTCTTAGAGACAAAAGTAACTTTCTAAAGATAGCAATATTATTATAATAGTGATTAGGTGAATGTGCTTGCTCCATCAGGTTGGGAAGGGAGTGAATAGATTTTAAATACTGGAAATCAGTAAGAGTAGCCTATGCATAGTTAACTTCACTAAGCTGACACTGCACTGAAAAATGTAGGCATGACTGCTTTCAAAAGCAATGGTTCCTGGTAAGTTCATTTCATTTGTTCTTCAAGAAGTAGTGGAATTAAAATCTCATAAAAAGACCACACTTAATGGTCTGACTGAGACTAGAAGGACCCCAATGGTCATGGCCCCCAGACCTTCTGTTGCCCCAGAACAGGAACCACTCCCAAAGCCAACTCTTCAGACAGCGATTGGACTGGACGATGGGATAGAGAGGGATGCTGGTGAGGAGTGAGCTTCTTGGATCAGGTGAACACTTGAGACTATGTTGGCATCCCCTGTCTGAAGGGGAGATGAGAGAGAAGAGGCGGTTAGAAGCTGGTGGAATGGACATGAAAAGAGAGAGTGGAGGGAGGGAGTGGGCTGTCTCATTAGGGGGAGAGCAATTGGGAGTATGTAGCAAGGTGTATGTAAGTTTTTGTGTGAGAGACTGACTTGATTTATACTTTCACTTACAACACAATTAAAAAATAAATAAATAAAAGAAGTAGTGGAATTAATGAAGAACAGCAAGGACACAAGGTAATTATGAGCCCAAGAGGCAGAAAGGGCCACATAAACCAGAAACCACATCAGCCTGAGACCAGAAGAACTAGATGGTGCCCGGCTACAACTGATGACTTCCCTGACAGGGAACACAACAGAGAACCCCTGAGGGAGCAGGAGAGCAGTGGGTTGCACACGCCAAATTCTTGTAAAAAGACCAGACTTAATGGTCTGACTGAGACTAGAAGGACCCCGGAGGTCATGGACCCCAGACCTTCTGTTAGCCCAATACAGGAACCATTCCCAAAGCCAACACTTCAGACAGGGATTGGACTGCACTATGGGATAGAAGACGATACTGAGGAAGAATGAGCTTCTTGGATCAAGTAGACACGAGACAATGTTGGCGTCTCACGTCTAAAGGGGAGATGAGAGGATAGAGAGGGTCAGAAGCTGGCCAAATGGACACAAAAAGAGAGGGTGGAGGGAAGAAGTGTGCTGTTTCATTAGAGGAAGAGCAATTGGGAGTATAGCAAGGTGTTTATAAATTTTTTATGAGAGTCTGACTTGATTTGTAAACTTTCACTTAAAGCACAATAAGTATTAAAAAAAAAGAGAGGGGTAAGAAAACAAATAAAAAGCATAGAAAGGACTGCTTACAATAGTGATTACCCCTAGGAGGATGAAGAGTGAAGAACAGATATGTGGGCACTTTCTGGGTGCTGACAATGTTCTGATTCTTAATATGGCGGTAGTTACATGATGTAAGCTTTGCAACAAATCTGTACACTATATGATGATTTATTAACAACTTATATGTGTTTTATTTCACAATATGAAAGATAATAAACACATAATAAGTACTCAATAAATATGAATGATTATTATATTGGATATAAAAAAAAAAAGTAGTAGAATTAAAGAGACGGAAAACAACCAGTCACATAATTAGTTTTTTTTTTCTCTCCACAAATTGCAGTAGTCACAAGCCTCTGAGGACCAAATAGAACTGAGACTACAAAAGCTGATGCTTCCGAAACCTCCCAGCTGACCTCCCAGATAATAAAGTGGGATCAAAAATAACAATGGGTGAAAAATGCTTTTTCCTTCAAGAAAGTCTGTTTCTCTTGTTGGATTTACAGTTACATTGGGATGTTAAGACTTCTTGCTGTATTTTTATGGTAATTGCCGTTTGATACACATGCTATTTATCACCAACAGCTTTTATATTCTGTGGGCTGGTTTTATGCTGGATGGTGCCTGAATGCTCTTCAGGGAACAGTTGCTTTTTTTCTCCCCATTTTAAGAAGCTGTAGACAGGTCAGATAATAATAGCAATAATTCAGAAACCTAAAGATTAGAAAATTGAGTAATGCTGGCTCTAAAAAGCTTGGAAACTTCATACTCATGCTATTTTGTTTGCTGAATGAATACGATGATGGAGTAAAAACGTGAAAGCTAAAATCTGGGAATATTAGCTCTAATTCAAGCTGTGCCTGTTACCCTGAAGTCCCTTAACCTCACATGGCCAGTGAGAGATCAGACTACATCATAAATGGTGTTTAGCTTCATCCCTCACAACAATTTCAACCAACTGATACTGGCTGTTGGAAGCACAATGTTAATACGGATTCTGAGGCTGATTCTGGTAAAAGTGGAGGGAGTTGTGGGTATTCACTAAGAATTCTGCAAGTACAGATGGGAGACTTGGTGTATGCATGTAATTTATTTCCCTTATTTGACCTAGAGGACCACTAGGGTTTCTTTTGGTTCTAAAAGTCCATGAAGTATTCCATAAATGTGACCAAATAAAAGATCTTCTATACAAAATGCTTGGTAGTATGGATGGCCCATAAAACAAACTTCTATGTTCTTACATTTTAAATTATCTGTATAACACCTTTCCCTAATGTGTGTGTGTACGCACACCTATGTGTGTGCATGTGTCTGTGTGTGTATTTCTATCCAGATGCGCTTTAAACTTACTGTTTTATCTTCAGGAGTGAGTCTAAGTCTTCTCTTTATAATATAAATGCCAGTGAAGCCCAGGAGAGAAATGTACCAAATAGCAACTCCCTCCACACCCCAAAAAATTACTCGGAACAGCTTAAAATAGTTATACAAACAACAGCTAAGTCAAAACAACCTTCTTCAATAAATGTCTTATGACGCAATTGTGTCCAGGCGAACTGTGGTAGCTCACCTACAATAACATCATCTCACTCTGAAGACGACTGAGGTGAAAGGCACGTCTTGCCAATCTTCCTACAGTCACCAAAAAGTACAAGATAATAAAATAATCTCTTTGATGTCAATTCTTTGATTATCCCTGGAAACATTTTCTTCCCTGAAACAAGCATCTTATTCCTCAACTAGCAAATAGAACACTAGATTAAGAATGATAAGACTTGAAGTCTAGTCCCATCTCGGACACAAACTATCATTGTGGCCTTGGTTAGTTCAGAACCCACTCAGTTGCTTCATTATAAAAATTATGGGAGTCAAACTGTATTTCTCCTCTAGCTCATAAAAAATAAAATCTGTGAAATGGAGAGGCGGTCAGGTGTGTTGCATAAAACCTGGAAGATACTCTAGACCAGTACATTCTTGATTGCTTTTTTTTTTTTTTTTTTGACCTAGGTAGAAATAACCCTCTCAGCTTGGGTAGTAGTAAAGCATACATAATCACAGTGAGTTTGTAAATGGGAAAGTTTGGGCAAAGATACATAGTGATTTGTCCAAGGTTACAAGTGATCAGTACAGTTGTGTTGTTGTGGGCCACCAAGTCGTTTTTGACTCATAGTGAATCCATGTGACAGAGTAAAACTGCCCGATAGGTTCTTCCTGGAAGCAGATCACCAGGTCTTTCTCCTGTGAAGCCCCTGGGTGGGTTCAAATAGCCAACATTTCAGTTGGTTGATTTACTATTAAAATAGAGGTTTGAAAATCCATCCAACAGGATTGAGTGACTTGCAGCCCAGCAACGGGATTGGTCAGTTCATGGTCCTGCTAGGAAGGCCATGCCTTAAAATTGACAAGGAGTTTGTTTAAAGTTTACCTTCAGGCTTTCCAATTTCCATATCTTGTTCTAACTGAATAACAGCAAGACTATTGTAATGCAGCAAAAAGACTCATCTAAATTCCCAAGGCATAAGAAGCAGGATCAGCACAAAGCCAGTTCCTATGAGATGGAGGTCAGACATACCTCTGTTTTCCAACTTTTTCACCATTTCTGACACCAACCGTTCCCCACACAACCACTCGCTACTTCTCTACAGGATTGGATAAATTGTTGCAATGGCTGCACAGAATTCACAGACCATACTCAGAGTTATGTGGTGTCTTAGGGAAGTAACAGGCTACAACTCAGGATCAGGATCAACTTGAGAGTAAGAGGATCAACCTGGGAGTAACAGGAACAACGCAGGATCAGGATCAGGAAGCACATAGGCAAGGTTTAGAAAGCTCCCACATCCCTCCTGTCTTCAGTGCAGAACAGCTTCCAACTAGGACGACTATCTGTTGGCCATGTGAGCAAGCCTCTCTCAGCTGTGCACGGCCCTGTCTTTGGCCTCCCCACAGTCAGCCTCTCTGCTGCTAACTGACCCAACTCATGGCTAGCGTAGCAGCCTGCTCAGCTCTCTTAGCTGCTTTCCTAGAAGGAGCTTTCTGCTGTCACTGCCAGCTATGCCGCCATGCCCCTTTCTGGGCCTCTCACCACCGGTTCTCTGACACCAGGCCCCCTTCTGGACTGCTCACACCGTCTTTGGAGTTACAGCACTTGACCCATATTACAGTTCTTTTAAGGAAGTTCCCCTCACAGGAACCCTGGGTCCAGATCACTCTGCTCCAGGTTCTTCTTGGTCTTGAGGTTCCCTCATTGCCTCTTTTCTCTCTCTCTAAAAGCCTCTGTGGGGTTAGCTGCTTATATAAGCAAACTCCTTGTCGATTTCAAGGCATGGCCCTCCCAGCAGGACCATGAACTGACCAATCCCCTCGCTGGACCGCGAGTCACTCAATCCTATCGGGTGGATTTGCAAACCTCTATTTATTTTAATAGTAAATCAACCAATCTCTTGCAAAACTGTGGCCCAGCCAATCATTTTGGGAGAGTTACAAGCCCATGAGATGTCAGTCAACTCAAGTATCTACAAAAGTAACATCTTTGTTGGCAGAGACCCGATTCTTCACTGGACAAAAATATTAACCCTCTGGGGTAGAAAGCAACCTGCGAGGTCCCCCAAGTAATTTCTCCAAATAACTAGAGCAAAGGTAATGACTCCTCACGTTTTCGGTGGGGGAAATCTTCCAAGCTCTTTTTCTAAAGAACCAAGGAACATAAAGGAACTCATTTCACCACAACTATTATGAGGCACAGTTGGGATAAAACATATATACTGCATATCCTAAATATTATAGGCAAACTCAGATAAAAGCATAGAATGATTATCTGTTGGTGTTAGAGTACCAGACAGAAATGTTGATGCTTACCCAACTCCAGTAGTCCATGAAACATTCAGTTTCATGTCAAATGAGTTACACCTACAATACCACTTTTTTTATAGACCTCAGCTGCTAACCAAAAGGTCTGCAGTTCAAATCCTCCTTGGAAACCCTAGGGGGCAGTTATATTCTGTCTTATAGGGTGGCTATGAGTTGAAATCAACTCAGTGGCAACGGGTATGGGTTTTTTGGTTTAGAATTACAAAAAACCAAAATGAAAAGGTAATTAAATAAAAGAGACTTCTATTATCCTATGTTCTACCTAACTAATTTACAAAGTCCATGAAAAAAAAAAAACCTTCCATTGAAATCGCTGTTATTAAAAGTGAGCTCTTTTAGAATAGAAATAGATCCTATGTGACAAATCTCTAAGTGATTACTGTTGTTCCAGCCATCACTTTGTGATGAAGACATGTTTTGTTTTCACTGATTTAGAGAATTGTAACAAATAAAAACTGTTCAGTTTAAATATGATGTTTATTCCCTATGCCAACATAAGACCAAAAAAAATGTTCTCACTTCAGCTTAAGAAATGTATTATTTATCTTCAAAGAGATGTGTGAATGGATGCTTGATTTCAGTTTTTCTTTTTTATCCTCAAATATTTAATTGCTTAATAAAAAATAAATATCATTTATTAATATATTGATTACGTGGCTTTAGTCATACTTCCAGTGTTCAACATAGAGTCATTTCAAGTTTAAGAACTATAAAAGGATGCCTGGAATCTTTGCTAAGATGGGTGTCTCTGTATAAAGTGAACATTTGTGCACATAACTTTGTAAAGGCGGAATATAATATCTAACAAAAAGGGGAGGGGTTTTGTAGGTTTGATATCGTATTTCCTAAAAATTAAGTTTAATTTAAACTATGTTTACAACAATATTATCAGAATATTCAAGACAAATACCAAAGAAAAGTATGTTAAAATTTTGTCAGATTTATCTGGCCCTCACTGAAGCTCTTTAGTAACTCCTAGACCTACTCTGAATGCAAAAAAACTCAGCGTCCACGCTGAAATCAACTTCAAAACATTCAGTACATTAATATGCCAAGTTCAAAAAGGTTTTTAGTAACTTTTTTTGAAGACTAGCAGGCAAGGGCCATCTCTTGGTTTGCAACTCCACCATGTTTTTGCAAGACTCATCCCAGCTGCAGACTGACCTCTAAGAGGCACAATCTGCCTCAAGCAGGCTAATTAAGAAGCTTCCATTTTAACTGTGGCTCAACCAGTCCAATTCACCTGATGCTGCTCTTTCCTCAGAATCCCAACTTGAGTGAAATGTACCAAAATATCAGGCAATTTTACATAGGTTGTGATTTAAATAGCTTTATAAATGTATTAAATATTTCTTAGAAAAGTTTGGAAAACATCTAGTAGGTATTGTTATGTAGACATTCCCTTTTTTGTATCAACCGAAACTACAAGTAGCCCCCGACTTACGGTTCTGCTCCAATGACTCCACTGTAAATTGGTTCTGACATAAGTCATGTATCTTTTATTTTTTAGCTTTCATTATTTTTGTCTTTTATTATAAGTATTTTTATAATCTGATCTTTATTTGTCTTCGAAGGTTGGAAACATTACATGTAAAGTTACAGATATATTTTAACATAACCCAAACCCAGTGCCGTCGAGTCGATTCCGACTCATAGCGACCCTATTTTAATATACACATTTAAAAAATACACAAATCATAGAAATTAACTCCTACAATGAAGAAGAGTTGGACAACACTGGCATTTTGTCAGTTGCAGTAATAACTCCACTTGTGGAAGGTTCTGGATCATCTGGATTATCCCTGGGAATGAGGATGGCATTTCTAGTCAGAATTAGTGAGAAATGTCTGTATGGTCCTTTTCTTTTTTTCTTCATATATTTCACAGGAACATCTCACTGCTTCCTGAATCTGCCTATTGACTTTAGCAAAGCAATCAGCATTTGGGTCCATGTTTTCAAGAACTGAAGCCCCTGATTTAGTTTGGAAAGCTAAATCTATACATCAGTGTTTTGAACAGTAAATCATAAAATTGAGCACCTGCAAGTGAATATCTGAGAATAATAACATCAGTGAATTACATGCTGCAACCTAATAGTGCATATTACTAACAATAAGATGTACCAAAAGAAAGAAAAACAGGACGGTTGTAAATGCAATTTAGTTGTAACTCGAATAAGTCGTAAGTCGAGCCCACCTGTAAACAATGCATATGTTCCAGCATTTTTTCTCATAATTGTTATGTTTATGTAGCATCTTACTGCAAAGAGAGGATTTTCAGAAATTAAGGACCCCCATAACTTAGGGTAACACTTCTATTCAAATAATATTTCTCCAGCTCCTACTATGTGCTCATTATGAGAGGGATGGAGGAAATGGGAGAAATGTAGACAGGGCAAACAGGGATGACAAGACAAATGAGTGCAAGTTCTCATGAATTTTGTAATCTAGTCATTGAGGTGAGACACATCCACATTTAAAAAGGCATAAATAAACAAATAAAAGACTGGACCTCATTTGGAAGTAGCGAAGCTTAGACCTTAAAGGGCACACAGTATCTGGAAAGGCAGAAGATATGGAGAGAGAAACTTCTAGGTATAACCCAAGTTTCTCCAGGCCTCCCTAGATAAGGAAAAATAGACAGGAGTCCATTAACAGAAAGAGCCCAGATTTATTGCCCCAACCACCTAATGCCAGGCTTCGGCTCCCTGCAAAATCTCCCTCCTCAAGAATGTCTGTGAATTCTCAGGGTATTAAGACAGTTCCATCATGGACTTCCATTTGGGAACCTTTCCCTGATATCAATGCTTAGGAATAAAGCCACATTGCTACCTCTCCTGCTGTTACCCCCTGGACAAAATGGGCGTCCAGGGCAGGGACTGAGGTCCTGCCTGGCCCCAGGGGCCACAGTGGAGCTGCATTCCCTGGAGTCTTCTTCAAGGCCAAAAGCACACTGACCAGTCAAAGTTCTTTGGAGCCTTCTCTTCTCCACTCTGTGGCACCTGGTTTCACCTAAGCACCAATACGACACTCATGAAAACAACTCCTTCAGCACTGCCCACGCCCCTCTTCACCAGACCAGGAATGCGAACATAAATCCAGGCACCATGTCACAATGACCCCCGAGTCTCTCTCCCAGAGGCTTTGCTCAACCCCTTCCCCCACTCTCAGTCTAGAGGTCCCAGGCAAAGTGACTTCTGCCTACATATTCCTTGTCCATGCTCAGACATAGCTTCCTCATACCTGAACGGGAACCCCTGCTATAAGAAGAAACCAAAAGTATAAAGGCAATCACTCAGGAGATCAGCTGTCAGATTTGCAGTGATGAACTATGGCAGACAAGGCTGGCCAGACAAGGCCAGTTCTGATGCAGATGCTACGTAATAACTAATTGCTAATTTGTACTGAGCTCAGACCACATGTACAAAATGCTTCATATAGGTTCCATCATTACCCATTTTAAAAATGACAAACTAAGGTTTAGAAAAATGAATTTCCCAAGGTTACTCAGCTGGTATATGTCGAAGCTGAGTCTAACTGATGCCAGAGTCCTCGCCCTTAAGCATTAGACCATACCAGGGCTGTGAGGGGATCAGTGAAGGGTTATGAACAAATGACGAAGTGAGGAAAGGATCATTTATAAAGACTGGATCTCTGGGAACAATGTGCAGTGAAGTCCAGAAGCATGAGAAATTGAGTAGATAAAGCCTAGTTAAGGGGGAAGTATTATTGCTTTCATTTACCGTGAAGCCATGAAAGTTTAGTTCTAATCACGGCAGTACTTACACTTTCTCACAGCGCTATCAGTTGTTCTTGATAAATTGTCTAAAGTGGTCACCTGAAATGCCAGCACTAAACTTAAGTTTTAAGATTTTAAATTTTAGATTGTGTTAATGATTACCAAAAGAGAATAAAAAAATATTCGTTTAGTCAATAACAACCTTGCCATCAACAACAAAGAAAGTTGCCAAGGATGGTTAAGAAACATCTTTACACCAGTATACCCATGAGAATGGCTAAAATAAAACGGATAATACCAGGTGCTGGTGAGGATACAGAACAACTGGAACTCTCACAAATTTCTCTTGGTAAGAAGGTAAAATGGTGCAGCCACTATGGAAAAGAGTTTGGCAGTTTCTTATAAACATAGACTTCCATACAACCCAGCAATCCCACTCACAGGGATTTATCAGCGTGAACTGAAAACCTATGTTCATTCAAAAAAAAAAAAAAAACACCTGTATGCATCTTTATTCATAATCACCAAAAGCCATCAACGACCCAAGTGTCCCTAAGCTGGAGAAAGGATCAACAAAAGGTGGTACAGCCATACAGTGACATGCTAGTCAGCAGTTCAGAGGAACAGATTATTGATAAACTCAACCAATGAGTGAATTTCAAAAGTTTTATACCAAGTGAAAGAAGTCAGGCTCAAAAGGTTACACAGAGTATAATTCCACTTACATGACATTCTGGATAAGGCAAAACTGATCAGTGTTTGTCAGGTGTTAAGGTGGGGGAAGGATTGGATTCCAAAGAGAAAGCATGAAGGGATACTGAGATGGGGTGTTGAAATTATTCTGTGCCTTAGCTGCGATGGTTCTATGACCACACATTTGCCAAATCTCATAAAACTGTACACCAAAAAAAGTGAATTTTACTGCATGTAAATTAAAAATAAATTTTAAAGTAGAAACCACATCTCTCTCCTACAACTAAGTATGAAGAAAAGCTTCACATTTTCTAAATGTTATAAACCACCGCAGCCTCATTTCACAGAGCACATCTACAAACAAAATAATGTAACTAAATATTTAAATCACAAACCAGGCTATCATTTTTCAAAAATTATATACGAGGTATAAAAACTTGCTTATTAAAAGCATAAGCTGTTGACCAGAATGTTGTTTGTCACCTCTGAATAGCTATAAAATGTTTATAGATTTTTATATCTTTCATGAATAAAATGGGGAAAATTAATGCAACATTACCTTTCTAGAAGAAGCTGTCAACTTTGCACTTTTTGGCCAGAAGGGAATTTGTGACTTCCTGTTATGTTAAATTCTGTACTAAAACCTGGATGAACCACCCCAAATGGGCTATTTACTATGATAAATACTGTTGCCTAACAAGAGGAAAAGAGGTGGCCTGGGAAGGTAACTGCTGAGATTTTAATGTACTTTTCTGAAGTACTCTGACACACTCTGCCAGAGAGAATAATTTAATAGTAATCAGAATTCAGGCTCCAAATTCCACTTTCTAGAAAAGATCATCAAAAACCAAATGCAATTTAATTAACCAAACATATATCAGGCATTTTCTACATACCAAGCACCTTACTAGGCACTCAGGGAATGAAGTTGAAACAGAACACAATATTTGCCTTTGGGGAATCCACAGGCTAGCAGGTGAGAGACATATAAACAGATACACTTCAACACAAACATGTAATGATAGATGGAAAAAGTGATTAATTGTTTGAGTATCTAACAAAAGGATATTAGCCAGATCCCAGAGTCCCCTAAAATCTACCTTCGATAACGACTATAACTCTAACAGGAATAAACAGAAAGCTGCATGATCGGAAGAGGCCATTCCTTAATATTTATCATCATGCACACACACACACACACCCCATTACAGAGTTTTGAGAACAATGAGTATGGGATATCTGTACTGATATATCTCCTTGACTGGGGACAATTCTGCAGGTGATGAAATTCTCACAGGGCAAAGGAGTATTACTCTAACGACTGTCTTTTCAGGCAAATGGAAAAGTTCCCAGCAGTGTTCTTTCTCATTGAAACTTAAGATCCCTTTATGCAAAAAGAGAAAGTAAAGTCCTCTTTCAGCTCATGCCAAGTCCCTGCAAGCTAAACATCCTACTCAAAGTTAAAAAATAGAAAGATCCATTTCCTCTGTGCATTAGCTGTGCTCATAACTAACACATAAATGCAATTCACTATTTCTACTACAGCTGATTCTCTCAAATGGTCTTACTCTGGCTTAAAAAAATAAGAATGAGCATTCTGAAATTAGAGGAAAACTCTTACCATTTCCTGTGTCTTCAGGTCCTTTCCTGAAACTACCACCCCTAACAGAGAAGAACCCAATGGCACCTTCCTTCCTCCCTCCTTTCTATTCTACCCATCAAACATATTAACTCCAAGTGTGGAATGAAATCATCTGAAAGCATCAAAAACAAAATTGTGGGGGAAACACAACTGCCACATATTTGAGGAGCTGCACCATGTTTTGGAAACTGGAAAAGTTTTATAGTTAGGTGATGTAGGTTTAGATCCTGTCTCTGCCATTTACTACCTCTACAGTTTTAGGCAACCTACTTCATCTTTCTGAATGCCAATGTCTTCATCTGAAAAATGTAGATAACCTTGCATGGTTATTCTGAGGATTAGCTGCCATGCCAGAGTAATTCTCAAGCCTGCTCTGTGCATCTGTTTGCGTTTGTCTAGGGTAGGGCCTGGACCGAAATTTTTTTTTTTTAAGTTCCCCCAAGGAATTTTTCTGTGCAAAGGGGTTGCCAACCACTGTGCTATGGTATTTGATAGAACTCCCCAAACTTTAACTCAGTGCAACATTTAGCAATTTATTTTTGTGGTTAAAAAGTACCATTGAACTCACCCTGTTATGCAAGTTGCAGGTACTGAAAAAGTATTAGTTTACCAATAGCTAAATTTGATATTTACTTATAATGCTTCACTCGACAAGCAAATCACCCTCATCGTCGACAAGAATTGTTCCTAGGAACTCACCAGATAGCTGAGGAAACAGGACTTATACACTAAATGATTAAAGTCAACTAATACGTGCCAAAAATAAAATGGTTTCAGCGATGAGATAACCTGTATGCTGCTTGAAATCAGGCACCATGTTTCTGTTTTTGTTTTCTTATTTATATTCCTAGCATCAAGCACAGTGCATTGAACTCAATTAGGTAACTGAATAAGTGAATGTGTGAATGAATACATGAATGAATGAATGAATGAATGAGGTGGTTTCTACAGGGATTTACTGAGAGAGCAGTTTCAAAGACTGGCTTATAGTGCAAGGTATTTTTATTGGAAAAATTTGTCTCAGTCTCCTGTCCACCAACGGGGCTACCATAATGAGCCTATAATGGCGTGACCTGAACTTTAGCTTGGAAGGAAAAATTAAACAGCCCTTGTAGTACAAATGCTTAAGTGCTACACTGCCAATCAAAGGGTTGAAGGTTTGAATCCACCCAGGGGAGGCTATCCTATGCTTCTGTTCTTGGCCCCAATCCTGACTCTCCTCCAGTTTTGTTACAACAAAAATTGTCAGGAGGCTAGGCTTTCCAATACAAACATTTCATCATTACTAGGAACATCACCAAAATCTTGCTTTCTGAGCATGATAGACCTGCTTAATTGCTAATGAATGCATAGTATAAACCAAAGAAGAAAAAGGACATGGGTTTACTCAGCTGGATTGGCCAAGAGGCCTGGGAGATGAATGGACTCACTGCCCACATATCATCGCATATTCTCCAAAAGAACCTTATGTGGTTGCTGCAGAACTTAGATTAAGGAAAATGTACTGCTGTTTTTATTATCTTTTAACATTTTTTTTTCCCTGAGAACATAGCAACTAAAGTGATAAGTACCTTCAAACTTGCAGGGATAAATGCTGCAAAAATCTAGGCTGACTCACCCATTTGTATGTGTGGAGCCTGGATTATTCATTTATATTTTTTTATTTTTTAAAGAGGAGAATAAACGAAGCTAAAAAGAGAGAAGATATTCAAAAAATCTCACTGCTGTAGATTTACAGGTTTTCGAGGTGGTAGGAAGCTAAAAGGCCCTTTCAGCAATAAACAATAGATTTATTCTACAATCCAATTAATATTCACCAACTAAGTTACTTATGAAACAAAACAATGCATCTATGGAATGCAACTGTATCTAAGCAAAAGTACACATATTAGTGAGAAATCTTACAAAATTAGGCTAGAAAAAAGTATGTACAGTAGAAAAACATATTGTTTTTCTTCAAAACTGAGAGATATTGAGAAGAATGTGTGGGTCCCATTTAATTGCTGTTTTTATAATAAAACAAACATTTATATTAAGGTGAAACATGTGCTCCCCGTGAGACCACTGCTAATAACAACCTGAGGTATCAGTTTCTCATTTGAAAAGAAATGAAGTGTTCCTGTACCTCCGTGCAAATGATTACACAATGCCTTGCAAACTCCAGACCCATAAACCTACAATGAAAATTCTTCTAGCCCTTTCCAAATTAACATCCAGTTATTCTCCAAATGATATGCTAAGACTAATATTGATTTATTTGCTCCTCTTCTGTTAACAATAACAAAGAACTGCTTGTCTAACTGCATGTAGAACTAAGGTATATGCATATCTTAGTTATCTAGTTTGCTATAACAGAAATACAAGTGGATGGCCTTAAACAGAAATTTATTTTCTCATAGTTTAGGAGGCTAGAAGTCTGAGTTCAGATCGCTGGCTCTAGGGGAAGCCTTTCACTCAGCTCTGAAGCAAGGTCACTGTCTCTTCAGCTTCTGCTTCCTGGTTTCTTGGAGATCTCCACGTGTCTGAGGGCCTATCTTTCCTCATCCATCTCTGCTTGCTAGCTTGCATCTAATCTCTTATATCTCAAAACAGATTGACTCAACTCAAGATACATCCTACATTAATTCTGCTTCATTAACATAACAAAGACAACTGAATCCCAAAAGGGATTTTAACCACAGGTATAAAAAAGAAAATTTTTCTTTTTTATAGAGTTTAGGATTTACAACACATATTCTGGGGGGACAGAATTCAATCCATAACACACACGCAATGATGTTATTCACTGCATTATTCTATGTAATGGCTAAAGATTAAAAACAATTAAAATACTTATTAATAAAGGACTGGTGAAATAAATTTTGATACACCTATATAATTGAATACTATGAAGTTGTTGCAAAAAAGAATACAGAAGAGTCTCTATGCACTGATGTGGAAAAATTTCCAACTTAATAATGTTAAGTGAAAAAACCAAGTTGTATAGGAGTTGTAGAGTTGCTACTTTCCTGTAAAATGATGGGGTAATAAGAATCTATATGTATATATAAATGATCTCTAATATTTCCTTACAACTCTAGAACAGGGATGATAAAATTGTTCTGCTAAGGGCCAGATAATATTTTAGGCTTTGTTGGACATATGGTCTCTGTCATGATTATTCAACTCTGCTGTTGCAGCACAAAAAGAAAGCAGACAATAAATAAGCAAATGGACACGGCTATGTTCCAATAAAATTTTATTGACAAAAAGAGGCAGAAAGCCAAATCTGGCACAAGAGCTACAATTTGCCAACCCCTGCTCCAGAATATTATGGCTCTCTAATTATCTACCAGCTAAACATTGAAAGGCAGGTAAGGCTTCCATCTTAAAAATATCAATTAAATAAAACAATAAATAAATAAATATTAACTGACTTTTCCATAATTTTTTTAATAGAGTTAGATTTTTTTTAAATTATCATCCATCAGGTTTACTTTTTTACATTGAGTGGCCCAAGAATGCATCTCTAGTAAGATGACTAAATTTTTTTTTTCATTAAAGTAAAAAATCCTCCATGATAGAATACTAAATATACAAATTATTAGCTCATCTCATTTTATAAATATATATCCCTTAAGAACACAACTCTTAAAAGTACGTATTTTTCAGACTAACCATTTAATGACACCACTCCAAGAAACACATGCCCCTGAGACATATTTAATTCCCAGGCACTAAAAGTTCAAGATACTATTCTCTATCCTGCCCAATTATTAAAATGATTTTGGTGTATACTTGGGCTTCCCATGATTATAAGAAGAGCACAAGAAACATCAGAAGACCTGGTTCCTATTTCTAACTCTTCATCTACTGATGAAGATCAAAGACCACACAGCCTTCGCTATGGATTACAACTCAACATAAAGAAAACAAAAATCCTCACAACTGGACCATTAAGCAACATCATGATAAATGGAGAAAAGATTGAAGTTGTCAAGGGTTTCATTTTACTTGGATCCACAATCAACACCATGGAAGTAGCAGTGATAGACTCTGTACATACATACAGAGTATACAGACAGAGACTTATCTCAAGGAATGGCTCATGCAGTTGTAGAGGCTGGCAAGTCCCAAGTTCATGGGTCAGGCATCAGGCATCAGGTTGGAGGCTTCTCCTCACTGACGTAACCACAGCTGACAAACCCAAGATCAGCAGGTCAGATGGCAGGCTGCTGGCTCACAGGCTGTGGAGGCTGACAAATCCAAGATTAGCAAGTAACACAGCAGGCTGCTGGCTCACAGGCTGTGGAGGCCAGTGAATCCCAAGACTGGCAAACAGTACAGCAGGCTGCTGTTTCAAGTCCCAAGAACTGGAGGTCAGCTAATGACGAGCCAGATGCAGGATCCAGAGCAAGCAAAAGCCAGCAAGTTTCTCCAGAACGTCCATATATACTGAAGGTATGCCAAACCCCAAGGAAACTTCCCTTATAACTGATTGGTTGATCACATCAAATCACATCATGGAGATGATTACATTATATCACAAAATGGAGGATAACTACGTCATTACATAACTGCCAAATTACATCATTACATAACTTCCAAACCACTGAGAATCATGGCCCAGCCAAGTTGACACAGAACCTTAACTATCACAACACTTAACAGGGCCCACCCTATGAGTCAATATCCTCTCACACAAATTAAAATGTATAATAAGCAGTAAATCAATCCTATCAGACAGCTGTTTCCTGGGATTTCTTCCTTGGTAGAGATGAAAGAATAGGTGTATAAGGACTTAAAACCTAATTCATACACCTCACAAGGTACTCTGTAGCCAACATAATTTACAAAGTGGAGCTCATTTCTCTCATTGACCCATTGGTCACACATTCAGCTTAACGCTACACTTATGATTAGATATCAAGTTAGGGAGTAAACAAAAGAAATTGGTAAGCCTAGTAGCACTCTTTCATCACAGAGTGAGAGACAAACTAAAAAAACTATTGATCAGAGACTCAGTGAAAAATCTGGACAACCCTCTACAGGGAACACTTGAGAAAGCAGTTTAATTATTGAGAACACTCTAGGTTAATGGCAGGAAAAGCCATTCCTGACTAACCTGCCAGGATGCTTCAAAGATATTACAGACTTGATAAGAAAAATTTAATATACGTCAAAGATCAGAGATACATGTGAGAGCCCACAGATATGATGCCTTTTGAATCTGTAAAGAGATGTCCTAACCGGTGGTATAAATTCAAGATTCTTTGACTTACATTTAAAATGAAAGAGGCATGTTTGCCGTTCCATGAACAGAAAAAAGAGTCCTCTTCCTCCAGGGATGTACATATCCTAACCAGTCTAGCATATTTAATTTGGATTCCTGTTTGGTATATAAACAATATGGACCCTGCTGAACTTTATATAAGCCCCAGTAGATGTAATATATTCAGATTTTCAAATGGATCTAAAAAGATTCAACCTCTGAGATTTCTCTTGTAATGAAAAACTTATGAACTAGAAGGTAAAATGTGTGTATAAAAGCAAGTAGAGAGAGGGCAAAAGGTATCTATTAAGGAGATAATGAGAATCCAGCAAAAGGGAAATGCGTCTGAATAGAAAAGAGGACTAGCTGAAGCCTCCCGGGTCTTTTCAGGTTAGCATGACTAGAAGGAAGTGCTATCCTAAAAACCAAAACCTCTGCTGTCAAGTCGATTGTGACTCATACTGATCCTATACTCAAAGTCCTTTCATATTATAAACCTGACTTTCTAATCTTAATACTTTCCAAATAAAATTTTCTTTAGGATAATGTTCAAGATCTTATTAAAGTAAAAAAAAAAAAAGTAAAAGTGCTGGAAAATTTGGTATCAATTGTTTTCAAATATTTCCAGGTTGCTTAAATTAGAGGTTCATATTTTGGGTTCAAACTATTCTCCTTCCACAAAAATGGCTTATATTTTACAGATTATTTTATGCTTTTTAAAATGTATTTAGTTATTACCACAATAAGTAACACATGCAGGCAGTTTATTTGGGGGATTTTGGAACCTGGATAGGTAACTGAGCAATTATGAGATACATTTCAAGTAACGGGAACCTGAGGCATTTCTATTGCCATTCACCATATTCAATTTTCATTTGTCACAATGCCAATACAGTGCTTCTTCAGTGAATTTATGCATCTGACTGCATCAACTATGTAAAACGGACTTAAAAATCTATGTCTGGTTCTTCTAAATATAATATTTGACTTTTGATGGAAAACAATCACTACATACATTTGAAGATATTTATCAAATATGTTTAAAATTGCAGTATAGATTATTATAAAGTCATAGCATAATTCTGTTTTTCTTCTGTTATTTTTTTAATAACCATTCAAAGGCTGCACCGTATAGTGAAAAGAGCACAGAGCTGAGAGTCAGAATGCCTGTTTCAGTTCCAGTTCCCAGCTTGGGCTAGTGGCTCCACACCCTTTGGTCTGTTTCATCATCTGTAAAATGGAGATGATACAACCTGCCTTTCCTATCTCACAGGGCTACTGATAAACACAAACAAGAATATGGCATGTAGCCATTGGTGGAAAAAAAAAGAACTAAAAATATTTAGAAAGCAACATGTGAACATGATGATCAACCAGGTAACATAAAAGAAAATAGCACTCTAAATTCTACCACAAGCAAGTAATCTGTCATCATATAAACTACATAAATGATGTCTTCCGTTGAAACTAACAGTAACAACCCCCACCCCCCGTTGTCATCATGTCCATTCCAACTCATAGCAACCTTATAGAATAGAATAGAACTGCCCCATATGATTTCCAAGGAGCAGCTTGTGGATTTGAACTACCAACCTTTTGGTTAACAACTGAGGTCTTAACGACCACACCACCAGGCCTCCAACATTAATAGAAACAGTTAATAATGTCTAGTGATAGCATAGTATCCTAAAAAATATCTAGACTCATATGCCATATATGATTATAAAAAGTAGAGAACTGTCTCTGAAAGGGTGGGAAATAAATTCAAAGTCTACAGGCATTCTGGAGTCAAGAATGTCTCTTGCCAATCCATAAAGGTTCTGGGAAAACCCAGAAAGGCGGGACGGATTGCCCAGGAAGATGAAGACCACCAGGTGGGACAAGACAGGCCAGACAAGGTGAATCTTTTGGCCATGCAGGGGGTCTGTCCATAGATCTACTAATTAAAAAAGGGACATCAAAGGACCCATCTCAGGCAAGAGGTCCGAAGGTAATTGCCTAGCTTAGGCAGAAGTGAAAACCCAAGAGTTCAAGCCAGATTCCAAATGCAGGAGGTCAATCCAGGAGGTGGGGAAAGGCTCAGGGGCAAGGAGATTTGTTTACATGAAATAAGGAATGATGTCCATGTATGGATGGAGGCCACCAGTGTGAGGAGGAAATCATCTCTCTGTCCTGACTTTATACTCCCCAGAAGTGTGAGCAGGTATGTATGGTATGAGTCTCTGCTCAAGGAGCAGCAAAGATGCCAGAAATTCCTAATTATAGCAAGGCCAATAAACATTCAATCCCCTCCCCTTCACCCACACCAAATATAATCCATCTCAGGTCTGCATCCAGCGGACCCAGGCCAGGACTCATCACAGTGCCAAGGGAAGCCACAATGGACATTCAGAAGCACTTAAGAAGGAACCCACCTGCCACCTCAGAAGTCACGGTCTTTACAGAAGACCTAAGCGCATGCCCATTGTCTTCCCGGCTTCTTTGCATGCCGCTTTCAGTTTATAAACACTTCCAGGGGATTCTATTCGAGAGGAGATAACTATAACTGCCACTCCTTCCATTCCATCCTCTTCTTGTCCCTGCAGCTCCCAGCCCCAGTCTTGCCCTCAAGAGTTCTTTAGTGAGCCTCCACCTACCCACTGTATGCCCACTATGGAGAGAGAAGACAGGCACTCAACAGAGGTGACAGTAGATTTCACATTTCAAGTGCAACATGGAAAGCATGAAATCTTCAGCAATGTTTAAAATCAAAACCTACTTCTGCCAAAGGAAGAGCAGGCAACAGGTTCAGCTGTTGGTCATTTTTTAATTGGTTTGACATATGCTAGGTGTGAACTCAATACAAGCCACCTGATTACACACCCAGTTAATCAAGACTCAGAGTACAGTAAGGCCGAAATCGTAAATCCCAAGTGAAGCACAGGATGAATCTGCAGAGCAAACAGAACACTGTAATAACAGAGGCAATATGTCAATTATCACAGGAACCTAATTTACATTCAAGACAATATTATTTTGAATCAAGCTGAAGATGAAACAGTAGGAATCTGAGCGATCTTAGGAACCAATTTCTAAAAGACTATATTTTTCATTCAAAATGGTCCAGATACATCCTCATGTCTAAGGAAGTCTAAGGTACAGTGGGTCTAAATGAATGGTATATATGTTATACCTACAGATGTTTCAATAGTTACTAAGAAGTGCAAGGGCAAACAGGAAAATGTAGTTTGGAATTTGTGAAAAGGGCTTCATGGAGCAATAGAGGCCAGAAACTGGTCTTAAAAACTGGTCGAATTTGGGTAGGAAATGGGAAAGCAACTACTATAACAAGAACCATTTTCTCATTTCCAGTCTTGGAGGGAAATCTTTAAGAGGCTGCATCCATGTTCTTACTTCATTTTTCCTCTGTGACTTCTTAGAGACTCAAGTGGGTTACCACAGGTCACTAAGAGGAATCATACTGAGAACTAGAATCATAACAACTCAGTTTTGAGGAACCAAGTAACAGATCCATTAACCTGCCCCCAAGCCCCATTACCGAGACTGAAGAGTTTGTCTCCCTGTTTGAATACCTCCTAGAACAAAGAACTCGCTATTTCATGAAGCAATTAACTCCTTGCCCTGTCTCAGAATATTTCACAGATATGAACTGGAGTGTTTTAATTATATAGACCAGTATTTCAATCTCCAGTCATTATAAACACTGAAAATTTGAGGGGAAACGTTTTCATAATAGATGGAGAGACTTTCATGTAATTTTTAGATTTCAAAACTAGACAATCTGTAAGGCGACTAACACCCACACTTGCCTAGGGTCGCAAAGCAATTTAGTGGCAGAACCTGCTCTAGAAATTCAGTCTCCTGCTTTTTAAGATTTTTCTAGTACACATTACTGTCTCACATACTCTACACGAATGGACTCTATTTTTTGTTCTGTATCAAGAACTAGAAGCTTTGTTTCAGATGTCTGAAATTTTTTTTTAAAAAAAAAGGAATTTTAATAATCCCTTGAGATTTGTTTCCCTTCTCCTATACATTGTAATTCTTTCTAACAAAGCAAGATCAATAGCTACTTTATGTAGCTCTAAAAATTGTAAGAGGTTAATTAGAAGAGCTGACACAAAGCTTTAGCTAAATATACTACCCCCACCACACGCCACAACCCTCCCGTTAGCCATGTACTTTTTTCCACCTTTTTTTTCTTTTTTTAATTTTTATTGTGCTTTAAGTGAAAGTTTACAAATTAAGTCGGACTCTCATACAAAAATTTATAAACACCTTGCTATATACTCCTAATTGCTCTCCCCGCAATGAGACAGCGCACTCCTTCCCTCCACTCTCTCTTTTTGTGTCCATTCGGCCATCTTTTGGCCCCCTTTCTACCCTCTTAGCCATACACTTTTTGCCCATGGAAATCACATATACAACATATACAGAAAGATTCTACAAATTCATGATGCCTACATAAGCACTTTCAAAGGAGAAACTGCAGGCTTTGGGTACTTTCTAGGACTGAAGACTCACTCAGAAATAGCATCTTTAACCCTTTTTATCATGTAAAGCCCTGTCTGTCTGTCAATCATTCCCCTAATACCTGCTTTCCTTCGTGTTTTTTGTTTTTTCCTGGGGGGACCAACTGGAACAGTATCAGTATCCAGATGTCTGCCAGCTTATGCACCCATCTTTATGTGTTCATTGGAAGCTCCTTGGTGGCTACTTTGATACTTAAAATTATCACATTAGTTTACTTAAATAAACCATATCCAATGACAATTAGGTCATCAAAAAGCCCTTCCGCACAGTTGTTCCACTGACAGTTCATTAGAAGCCAATATTTGTCTCTTTCTAATAATTTCTTAATTAGTTTAAACACAGCTAAAAAATTGAGTTTTTCGCCAGCCATCCGAGTTTCTCAAGGATTCCAGGATATTTTTCCTACTTACTACTTGAAATATCTACGAAAATTAGTGCACTAATTTCCATAATCAAAGGATCCCTGCCAATACAGAACCCAAAGGACTGAATCCTGCTAGTCACAGGGTTCACGTGGCACATTAAAGAATTTTTCTAATGAAATTGCATTTATTTTATTTATTTACAATTCATTCCATCATTCTCAAAAAAAAAAAAAAGATATAAAGCAACGCATGATAACATAATCCAAAACACCCAGTGCCGTCGAGTCGATTCCAACTCATAGCGACCCTATAGGACAGAGTAGAACTGCCCCATAGAGTTTCGAATGAGCGCCTGGTGGATTTGAACTGCCGACCTTTTGGTTAGCAGCTGTAGCACTTAACCACTACGCCACCAGGGTTTCCATGATAACATACACATAAAAAATAAGCAAATTAAAATAAGAATAAACCAAAAATTGACTAACGAAAGTATGTGATAGAAATTATACCAGGAAATCATAGCTTTTAAGAACTACTATAACTAAGCTAGGAATTTCTGGGTAGCGCAAACAGTTAAGTGCTTGACTACTAGCCAAAAGTTTGTCCATTCAAACCCACCCAGAGGAGCCTCAGAAGACAGGCCTGGTGACCTGCTACAGAAAGGTCATAGCCTTGAGAACCCCACAAAGCACAGTTCTTCTCTGACAGACATGGGATTGCCATGAGTTGAGCACTTAACTGGATGGCAACTAACAACATAATTAAGCTCAAGGCTTGGCCAAGATTTTCCTGGCAACGTAGTTCTCATCACCTGCTAAAAGCAGACCCATTTTTTTTTTTTTTTACTGCTTATACATTTATACATATATACCTCCTTAAGAAGATAGTGCAATGTAATGGCAAAAGCATAAACTTTTAATGTAAGTATTGGAATTGAATTTCTTACTTAGTCTTAATATTACATTTCTTAATAAATTTAATCTCAGTCATTAAAAATTAATCACCTTAAGTTTCTAATGTACCGGATGATTTTCTTAAAATAAATCTCCAAAAACGAAATATCATGTTTTCATTCATTTCTGCATTCATTTCTTCAATGGGGAGATATCAGGCAACATGAACAATGCTTTACATGCATTATCCTATTTAATCCTCTCAAAAGCCCTGGGGAGAAAGTATTGTTACACCCATTTTATCACTGAGGAAACACAAGCTCAAGGAGATTTGGTCACACTGATAAGGAGAAGAGTTGGAGCTTGAACTTATTTGCCTAATTGTAAATTAATATTCTCACCACTACATGATGTGGTCTCATAAAGGGCATTAACTGATCCTTTATTTGGCACCAAAAACTGATTTGAAAGATAAGCACAGTCATAATCCAAGTAAGAATGTGGTCCTTGAATTTTAAGAAGTTTACACACTTAACCCAGAGCCACTGTTTTTAGTTGACATTGCTTTGATTCCTATTCATGGTGGCTCCAAGTATGCAGAGTAGAACTGTGCTCAATAGGGTTTTCAGGTCTGTGACCTTTCAATAGCAGATCACCAGGCCTGTCTTTTGAGGCATCTCTGGGTGGGTTCGAACCACCAATGTTTCAGCTAGGAGTCAAGCGCTTAACCACATGCATCACCCAGGGACTCCAACATACAGATATGCAAGTATATTTGGGAGTTCCATGACTAGATAATGACAAACTCAAATAGTCAATCAGTAAATAGTTACTGTGTTCCTATTATGTGGCAGCAGCATGCAAACCATTGCATATGATGAATAAAGCAAAAGTAAACCATTTCTAATCTTGACCAGTGATGTTCACTAGAATCTGAGATGCATGTAACATGTTGTTGTTATTGTTAGGTGCCGTCAAGTCAGTTCATTGTGTCTCACAGCAACCCTACGTACAAGAGAACAAAACACTGCCTGGTCCTGCACCATGGCCACAATTGTTATGCTTGAGCCCATCATTGCAGCCACTGTGTCAATCCACCTCGTTGAAGGTCTTTCTCTTTTTTGTTGGCCCTGTACTTTACCAAGCATGATGTCCTTCTCCAGGGACTGATCCTCCTAATAACATGTCCAAAATACATGAGATGTAGTGTCGCCATCCTTGCTTCTAAAGGAAGATTCTAGTTGTACTTCCTCCAAGACAGATTTGTTCGTTCTTTTGGCAGTCCATGGTACATTCAATATTCTTGGCCAACACCACAATTCAAAGTCATCAATTCTTCTATCTTCCTCATTCATTGTCCAGCTTTTGTATCCATACGATGCAATTGAAAACACCATGGGTTGGGTCAGGCATACCTTAGTCTTTCAGGTGACATCTTTGCTTTTCAAAACACTTCAAAGAGGTTTTTGCAGCAGGTTTGCCCAATGCAATGCATCTTTTGATTTCTTGACTGCTGCTTCCATGGGTGTTGATTGTGGATCCAAGTAAAATAAAATCCTTGACAACCTCAATCTTTTCTCTGTTTATCATGATGTTGCTCATTGGTCCAGTTGTGAGGATTTTTGTTTTCTTTATGTTGAGGTGCAATCCATACTGAAGGCTGTGGTCTTTGACCTTCGTTAGTAAGTGCTTCAAGTCCTCTTCACTTTCAGCAAGCAAGGTTGTGTCATCTGCATAACACAGGTTGTTAATGAGTCTTCCTCCAATCCTGATGCCCCATTCTTCTTCATATTATCCAGCTTCTTAGATCATTTACTCAGCATACAGATTGAACAGGTATGGTGAAAAAATACAACCCTGACGCACACCTTTCCTGATTTTAAACCATGCAGTATCCCCTTGTTCTGTCCGAACAACTGCTTCTTGATCTATGTAAAGGTTCCTCATGAGCACAATTAAGTGTCCTGGAATTCCCATTCTTCACAATGCTATCCATAATTTGTTATGATCCACACAGTCGAATGCCTTTGCATAGTCGATAAAACACAGGTAAACATCCTTCTGGTATTCTCTGCTTCGGCCAAGAATCATCTGACATCAGCAATGATATCCCTAGTTCCAAACCCTCTTCTGAATCTGGCCTGAATTTCCGGCAGTTCCCTGTCAATACACTGCTGCAGCCACTTTTGAATGATCTCCAGCAAAATTTTACTTGCATGTGATATTAGTAATATTGTTCCATAATTTCTGCATTCGGTTGGACCACCTTTCTTGGGAATAGACACAGATATGGATCTTTTCCAGTTAGCTGGCCAGGGAGATGCCTTCCATATTTCTTGGCATAGACAAGTGAGCACTTAAAGCGCTGCATCCATTTGTTGAGACATCTCAATTGATATTCCATCAATTCCTGGAGCCTTGTTTTTCCCCAATGCCTTCAGAGCAGCTTGGGCTTCTTCCTTCAGTACCATCAGTTCCTGATCATATGCTACCTCTTGAAATGGCTGAACGTTGACCAATTCCTTTGGGTATAATGACTCTGTGTATTCCTTCCATCTTTTGATACTTACTACATCGTTTAATATTTTCCCATGGAATCCTTCAATATTGCAACTCAAGGCTTGAATATTTTCTTCAGTTCTTTCAGTTTGAGAAATACCAAGTATATTCTTCCCTTTTGGTTTTCTATCTCTAGTTCTTTGCTCATGTCATTATAATACTTTGTCTTCTCGTGCCACCCTTTGAAATCTTCTGTTCACTTCTTTTACTTCATCATTTCTTCCTTTTGCTTTAGCTACTCAATGTGCAAGAGCAAGTTTCAGTTTCTTCTGACATACATTTTGGTCTTTTCTTCCTTTCCTGTCTTTTTAATGACCTCTTGCTTTCTTCATGGATGATGTCCCTGATGTCATTCCACAACTCATCTTGTCCTCGATCATTAGTGTTCAATGCGTCAAATCAATTCTTGAGATGGTCTCTAAATTCAGGTGGGATATACTCAAGGTCATACTTTGGCTCTCATGGACTTTTCCCAATTTTCTTCAGTTTCAACTTGTACTTGCATATGAGCAATTGATGGTCTGTTTCACAGTTGGCCCCAGCCTTGTTCTGACGGATGATATTGAGCTTTTCCATCGTCTCTTTCCACAGATGTAGTAGAGTTGATTCCTGTGTATTCCATCTGGTGAGGCCCATGTGTATAGTCTCTGTTTATGTTGGTGAAAAAAGGTATTTGCAATGAAGAAGTCTATTGTGTGATCTCCGGCATCATTTCTATCACCAACGCCATATTTTCCAAACATCGATCCTTCTTCGTTTCCAACTTTCGCGTTCCAATCACCAGTAATTATCAATGCATACTGATTGCACGTTCAATCAATTTCAGACTGCAGAAGTTGGTAAAAATCTTCAATTTCCTCATCTTTGGCCTTAGTGGTGGTACGTAATTTTGAATAATAGTCGTATTAACTGGTCTTCCTTGTAGGCATATGAATATTATCCTATCACTAACAGCATTGTACTTCAGGATACATCTTGAAATGTTCTTTTTGTTGATGAACACAAGACCAGTCCATTTCAAGCTGTCATTCCTGGCACAGTAGATTATATGATTGTCCAATTCAAAATGGCCAATAATAGTTCATTTCAGCTCACTAATGCCTAGGATATCGATGTTTATGCGTTCCATTTAATTTTTCATGATTTCTAATTTTCCTAGATTCATACTTCTTACATTCCAGGTTCTGATTATTAATGGATATTTGCAGCTATTTATTCTCATTTTGAGTCGTTCCACACCAGCAAATGAGCGTCCTGAAAGCTCGACTCCATCCACGTCATTAAGGTCAACTCTACTTTAAGGAGGGAGCTCTTCTCCAGTTGTCTTTTCAGTGTCTTCCAAACTGGGAGATTCATCTTCTAGCAGTATATCAGACAGTGTTCCACTGCAATTCATAAAGTTTCCACTGGTTAATTATTTTCAGAAGTAAGCTGCCAGGTCCTTCTTCCTAGTCTGTCTTAATCTGGAAGCTCGGCTGAAACCTGTCTACCATGCTGTCTGACCCTGCTGGTATCCGAATACTGGTGGCACAGCTTGCACCATCACAGCAACATGCAAGCCCCCACAGTACGACAAACTGACAGATGTGTGGGGGTATGTAGCATAGAGGTAAAAAATAATCTGTAATGTTTGTAGCTTTTTCCTCCAGACTACTGGAGAATTTCTGTTCCATCTAATGTGAGACCAGGTTTCCTGATTTATCTCTAAGTCAGGATTAATGCTCTTATACGAAGGACTACTAACTGATTCCTTACCATTTACACCATTAAATTCTACAGAATTAAGATAAATCTGTACTTGTGTTAAGAAACATTGCTGTTTTGCTCCTCGTGATTATTTATGTATTTGTATGTCGCCTTGTACCAGAAAAGATATAGAGTGATTTATAAGGACAGACAAAATACAAATTAGCATAAATTAAAAGTTGGGTAAAAGGAAAAAATAAGGGTGAAGACAAAGTGAGCTACACACCACTGGGGGTGGGCCACAAATTTAGCTCTTTTCTTCAAGCAGCCAACCTGAAATGGGAAACTCATCACTTACATAATTTACAATGGCAAAGGGATTTTTTTTTTTTTTTTTTTTTTTTGCTCAAGAGAAATACAATTATCCTTGTTATTAAGATGTTTTGGTAACTTCTCTGAAACTTCTTTTAAAAAAATATGGGGTATTGTCTGCTGTGCATATCTTCACCAAAAAAGGAGGAGGGGGAGCTAATAGACAACTATCCAGTGTGACATTCTTTATTTACACAATATATGCAACAGTATTTTCAGATCTGATTTTTACTGTCCCCAAGATAAAAGAAAAGATATTGAGTTGTATATCTGCAGTCATCTGGATCCCCACTATTCACACACATACCACCCTTCTAAGAGAACAGATTCTTGTTTGTTTGATAAACTCCCAGGCCCTCCTTCTTTACACAGACACAGAGTACTGGGAAAGGAGGAAAACTGAAATAAGTCCCTGAGGCTGGGTTGATCTGTTAAATAAAACCCCGAACCAGAGAGGAAAGGGAAGAAATACAAGGAGCTTGTATGTCCTGGGTTAGAGAAAGAACCTTCTGGGCACCTAGAGTGGAGTAGAGAAAGAACACTTGTAGCCACACCGTGTGGGAGATGCTGAAAATGAGAAAAAAAAAGAATAAAAATTTAAGAAAGTTTTACTGTACGTGATGCAATTGTTCCATCTTGGCTGTTTTAAAAGAAAGAGTAGGAAAGATTTAAATTTCCTTTCAATTATTTTGGATGCCGCTTTGTTGTTTTTTTGAATGTGAGACGCTAACAAAACAAGGCAATGAGACAGCTAGCTTTTCGTAGCTTAGAATCTAATGACCTCAGTGTCCAGTAACAGCATCTTGGTGCCTCCCATGGGGCCAACCATCTGCCCACTGTCTCACAAGGGATGAGAAGGGACTTCTCCAACTGTCCAGAATCACTCATGCAAAAGTGAAATTTTTTTAATATTCTTAAACCCCAGAAGTTTTTTGTTTTTTCAGAAACTACAGAGAACGTAATTGGGAAATCTAAACCCAAAAGAACATTTACACCAAATCTAATTTTTGACGTGCCCCAAATCCCCATAGAGGCCTGAAACCTTTCAGTGACCATGCATTGCTTAGACTAGTGGTTTTCAGCCTTTTTCACAAACTCTCCTAGGACAAATATTATTTTATCTTTTGATTGTGAAAATACATATATGTGTGTAGTTAGAAAACACCAGTTTAAGAGAAAAGTAATCATACACAGGCCAATTCTCCCATTCCCCACTTCTCCTTCCTCCCGCTCCCCTCCCCACCTCATTCTCCTAAACCAAGGTCTGTAAGTGCAACTTGAGTATAAGGAGCTCCAGGCAGCATCACCACCAGGGCAGGGCAGTGTGTGGTACCATGGTGCCTAGTGAGGACACATCTAGAGAGTCTCAGAAATAACCTGGGGAGGAGAGCTGAGACTCATAGTCATGCAAGTGGGAGCTACAGGCCTCTGTGTGAGCTTCAATATCAGTATGACTGCCTGGGTGCCCTCAGATCAGTAACCAAAAAACCAAACTCAGTGCCATCAGATCAATTCCGACACATAGTGACCCTGAAGGACAGAGTAGAACTGCCTTATAGGGTTTCCAAGACTGTAAATCTTTACGGAAGCAGACTCCTGCTAAGAAGCTGGTGGGTTCAAACTGCCAACCTTTTGTTTAGAAGCTAAGTGTTTAACTACTATGCCACCAGGGCTCCTCCTCAGGTCAGTAAAACCAAAACCCAAAAATACTGCTGTCAATCAATTCTGACTCATAGCGACCCCATAGGGTTTCCAAGGCTGTAAATCTCTACAGAAGCAGACTGCCACATCTTTCTCCTGTGGAACAGCTGGTGGATTCAAACTGCCAACCTTTCGGTTAGCAGCTGAGCACTTAACAACTGTGCCACCAGGGCTCCTCCTCAGGTCAGTAAGCAGCTCTCTAAATCATATACGAAATGGAAATATCACCTGACCTGCTTGTGTGTCCACATTGATGTCAGGATCTAAAGAAGAAACACATAAAAGGGCACTCTGAAACTGTAACGTGCAATGTAAGTACATGGTAATAGGATAACCAACTTCCAAACAAAAATTCTTTTTTTTTACTTATAAATGATGTCTAGTGTCATTCCAATTCTGAACATCCAAATTGCCACACACTGTTGGCAAGGGTACTTTTCAAAATATACAAGTTATTTGGAGGCTCTGAACTGAAGCATGTTGAGTTCTTACTTTCTAAATCCAGACATTGAATTTCATTTATGTACATTCACCCCTGTTTTCAATTATCTGGAAATTCTCCTAAGCAGAAATATTTCCTTTCATGTCCCTAGACCCTTCTATCACAGGCAGGTCTCATGCTCTATACCCTTTCCAAGCCCATGGTATAATATCTCATCCTTTCTACTCTCTCTCCACATGGCAAAGCAAGCCTTCCTCACATCCTTTTATCTTAAGATCCAACTTCTGTACTTGTTTGAACTATGCCAAAGGCCTTCATTAAACATCAGCAAAACAGACTGTGACAAAAGACCTCAGAGGAAAATGTAAAAAGAAAAGGAAGAACAGAAGGGATACATTGACTAACCAAGGCATGGGGAACATCTCAAAATATTGTAGGAAAAAAATATGAAAAAAAAAGGCTTACACTGCAAGCCCAATGGTCTTGGTATATGTGACAGAAAATGAAAATATAAGGGATTTTACATTTACATATGACTAAAACACGAAGAAAAATCAGCAAGATAAATGAGGAAACAGTGTTTAATGCTTAGCAATTCCCTGAGCATTATAAAGCACTTTAAGAAACATGACCATTGCATTAGCATGAGTTCAATGTAATATTAATCATAAAACAAACCACAAATTCCTTTTTCGGCTTTTATTTTATTAATTCCTTTTGTTTAGCCTGATCAAAACCATATAACATTCTCATAAAAGGTAAGCATTTTCTCAGACCTCAGTGCAAAGCCTCTACCCCACCTACCTATCCTTCTTGAAACTGTCTAAAATTATGACCTGCAGCCAAAAAAAAAAACCAAACCCATTGCTGTCTAGTAGATTTCTACTCATAGCAACCCCACAGAACAGAGTAGAACTGCCCCATAGGGTTTCCAACGAGTGTCTGGTGGATTCAAACTGCCGACCTTTTGATTAGCAGTTGAACTTTTAACAACCATCAGGGAAGCCTATTAGTAATCAGCAAGGGGTAGGGCATTGCTGACAAACAGCAGCTCAAATCAATGTTGTAAAATATAGGAAAACTTTCAACAAATGGAGGAGAGCATGGCTATCTGTCAGAGACATGCTTGCTTTGAAATACTCCCTAGGAAAGTAGTCCTAGCTCTACACTGTGCCTGTCACAGAGTTATCTTTTTGCTGGGAAAGAATAATTCTCCAAAATCTTCAAGTATTCCTGCACTGTACTTGCTAAGGTCATTTCAATCCAGTATGACTCAGGCAGCTGTTACCTTATGATAACTATATGAGAATGATTCTCACCTCTAGGATGTTAGTCAAATGGAAATCTGATTACTAATTTAAATAAAAATACAAGGAGGATGCATCAAGCATCCTTAAAAAATTGTTTACAGCAACTGTAGATATTACAGTCATTTCTAGAGAAAGCTCATCCCCTGGGCCAATGTTTCTGTGGCATTTTTTTTTATTACTACATAGCTCAAAAGTGCCTTTCATGCTTAGCAGGCAAAGAACTGATAAACTGAAAAGTTATCATAAGAATATACATCAAAAATTCAATAAAATTTGGCTTATATGCCCAAACATGTCAAAAACATGACATACTATATCAGTTATTCACCATCAACAAAAAGGAAAGTCAAGAACATTATATTTTACTCCTGATTTTTGCCCTTGTAGATGTTCCCCCACCAAATTAAATGGTACTTATGTGCAATTCTTCCCCCAAATATGTATTTTATTAGTATTTTTCTCTTAAAAGGAGCCCTGGTGGCACAGTGGTTAAAAGCTCAGCTGCTAACCAAAAGGGCAGCAGTTCAAATCTACCAGCCGCTCCTTGGAAACCCTATGAGGCCGTTCTATTCTGTCATATAGGGTAGCTATTTTTTTTTTTTTTTATGGGTCAGAATCGACTTGACAGCAAAGAGATTGGGTTTTTTCATTTCTCCTACGATGAAAAACAGAACTCACACAAGTTCCTCTTCACATCTAATCCACCTGTTCAGTAAAAAACATGACAAATTAAGATTTCTTCTCTAAAAACAAATCTAATTCTTAGTCATAGGCAAGGGAAGCTTTAAGGAATCTCCTGTAACCTGACCACCAGAAGGAACATAGCTCCTAGATTGTAACACAAGGACACAAGGAGAAACTGGTGAGAAAATCTAAGAGACTCTTTGTTAGGAGAGGAAATGTAAGGGACACCACAGGAAGGAGCTACTTATAATCATTTTCTCTTCCACATAATTTAAAGCTGTGGACCGGGAGCCAAGTGATAGCAGGGGACGCACCTCCCACCAAGTAAGAATTGAGATAACCAGCTCTATTATAAGCAACACACAACTAATTATTCTCATAAATTCCCTTCACACTGTTAATACAAAACATCAACACTAGGGTGCTGACAGCAGCAAGCAGAGAAGTGGTAGAAAACATAGATGCAGCACTTTTCCCTTAAAGTCAGATTAGCACATCACAGCAACGTCTATACTGGAAGACTACAACTAGAACTAGACAGAACCATGATGGCGCATGATTCAGAATCTAAACAGCAGAAATTATTTTCAGAATATAAAATAGCATGGATTCTGAATAACAAAGTTGCACACCAGCAATAGGTAAGATTTTTGAACATTTACCTTAAACCTGTTATCCAATTTAATCCCCCAACAACCTGTGTGAATGGAATTATTATTTCCTTTTTTTACACTATTTACCTTAAACCTGTTATCCAATTTAATCCCCCGACAACGTGTGAATGGAATTATTATTTCCTTTTTTAACACCTGAGGAAATCCAGGCTTTCAGGGTAAGCTTAGGGTGATCGCGAGGCAATAACTGATATAACGGCAGGGCTACAAGCCTTGGTTTCCATTTCTGAGCTCTTTCCAACATATCAAGCTGCCTATATATATGTTTTAGTGTTATGAAGTGGAGCCTTGGGAGTGCAGTGGGTAACAGCTAGGCTGCTAGCCAAAAGGTCAGCAGTTGGAATCCACCAGTCACTCCTTCGAAATCTTATGGGGCAGTTCTATTCTGTCTTACAGGGTCACTACAAGTCAGAATTGACTCAACGGCAATGGGTTTGGTTATTATGAAGTAAAACTGAATAGTAAACCGACACTTTAACATACCACAATGAATATGCCTTTGTAAAATAGAACCAAAGTATGTTTTAAAGACAGTTAAAATTTTAAAATTATATAGATAAAATTTTTGAGACTATTACTGTAATCAAAAAGGAATAATCAGAAAACTATATAAAAACAAATATGATATTAACATGCAAGTATCAATTATTTAGAAAAGGAAAAAGAATATACCCAGTCGTTGTTGTTAAGTGCCATTGAGTCGGTTCTGACTCACAGTGGCCCTGTGTACATAGAACAAAACACCACTCGGTCCTGCATCATTCTCACAATCGTTGTTATGCTTAAGCCCATTGCTGCAGCCACTGTGTCAATCCATCTTATTGAGGGTCTTCCTCTTTTTCACTGATCCTCTACTTTACCGAGCATGATGTCCTTCTCTAGCGACTGGTCCCTCCTGATACCATGTCTAAAGTATGTGAGACAAAGTCTCACCATCCTTGCTTCTGAGGAGCATTCTTGCTGTACTTCTTCCAAGACAGATATGTTTGTTGTTCTGGCAGTCCATGAAATACTCAATATTCTTGCCCACACCATAATTCAAAGGCATCAGTTCTTCTCCTGTCATCCTTATTCATTGTTCAGCCTTCACATGCATATGAGGAGGTCAGGAGCACCTCGGTCCTTAAAGTGACATCTTTGCTTTTTTAACTCTTTAAAGATACTTTTGCAACAGATTTGCCCAATGCAATGTGTCACTTGATTTCTTGACTGCTGCTAGCAAGACACAAAGATCAAACTCAATTTGAGAATATGGAAACAGGATTATCTGTTTAAACATAATTTATTTGATGAGAGTATTCAAGAGGACATTGAAAATAAAACATAAAATTAGATGTTTCTATTATTTGGCATCAAATTTTATAGATATTGTCATTGTCAATACAGAATTGTTATCATCTTCCTAATCATTATCATCTTGATGAAACTATCATCCCAGCTATATAATTTCATTGTATTTTATTATAAATGTGAGAATCAATATAATTGAATTCTTTAAAGAGTGGGACAAGTACTTCCTTCATATGCTCAAATTTTAAAAAACATTACTTAAAATTTCACAGACTTTTATCAGCATTTTTTCACTAAAAAGTATCAGTGTACAATTGCCACATTAAACTTCCTGAGCTCTGATCAAAATCTTGAATCTAGAGCATGTGCTCATACATGCTACAACATGGATGAACCTCAAAAACAGTATGCTCAGTTAAAGAAGTCAGACAGGAAAAACCACATATTACCTGGTTACATTTACATGAAATGTCTACTAAAGGAAAATCCATAAAGACAGAAAGTAGACTAGTGGCTCTCTGGGGCTGGAGATGGGAATGGGGAATGCCTGTAATGAAATAAAATTTGCAATTCTTAGCTAAGGCATTTTGAAGGCTTTACACAATCTGGTCCATCCCAACTTTTCTAACACCATTTCCTACCCTGTGATCCAAACATTCTGTAAACTGTGTGCTTTTCCACGTTTACAGCTTCTTCTCTAAGGTTTCCTCCAGTTGGAGAACACTCCATTGCCACTTTTTAAAATCATACCTGATCTTCAAGGCCCGGCTCAATGGTGTGTCCTTCATGGCAGCTTCCCTGATCTTGTCTACCATAAGAGCTCTCTTCCCCTATTAGGGTAAGTACCACAATTTTTCTTGTGTTTCTGATAATTACCATACCTCCCAAATAACTATAAGAATTATAGAAACAGATCGTTTCAACCTTCCCACACAACATTTCTTTCAGTACCTTGGGCCAAGTATCCATTCATGTAGTCTGCATATACTAAGTGGAAGAACGTAGTACTCAACTTAGTAGTAAGGAAACCAAAGAATTCAAGGATCTTGCCAGAGTCAGTAAAAATGGAAGCATTTCTGTCTTTATATCTTGTTTAACAGTTCTTTAAATAAAATAAACTCTCAAATACATACCATCAAAACCCTTAAGACATCAATAAGAATTTTAACTCTGTTGTGAATACTTATCATGTATAACTAATTTGTTCCCATATCAAACAATCTATTTTAATAGCCACAAATGTTCTATACCACTAGAAAGTACAAAGAGCAATTCTCCCATATTTTGAGCAGATTTATCTTTAAACAAATTTTACAAATAACTGATTAAGAAATCAGAAATGAGCTTATCGATGCATTTATTTTTATATCTTGTGTTGGTTACGAAAATAACAAAAATAAACAATTCACAGGAAAATGATCTCAGATATTAAATCTTGTTCCCCTATAAATGGCATATTCCCATCTCACTACAGAATGAATACTTTAGGGTAAAGATGCCACTGAGATCATAACTCATACAGAAATGGTTACCGAATGATCGTTTTTCAGATTCAAGACTTCTAAGTACTAATAAATAATACATTGCAAACTGCACAATTTTTAAGCAATAATTCTAAAATTATTCACACAAAGTGGATTTTACTCTCTGCATGCAATTGCTATAATCAGTTAGAGCACCCTAACCACCATTTACCAAGATGATGCTAATAATATGTAATATAATATCCTATAGGGTGTTATAAGGATGTGATTTTATTGAGTTTCTTTTAACACACTAAACTGCACAGGCTAAATTTAAACCATTTAGAAAAGAATTTCAGAATTAAAATTACAGAGAAATTTACAATTAAATTAAGAAACTGTGTCAATTAAAAGACTTTATTGTCATCCTAAACCGCAAGAGCTCATCTAATAACATGACTGTGGGCTACTATGTGTTACGCCTATTTCAGATAGAAATTTTTAATATGGACTGTTCCTAGGCCAAAACAAACAATAAAAATCAAACAAACAAAAAGCAACCAATTGACAGTGAGCACATGTTAAAATAGTGACATCATAAACATACATAGGACAAAAACCAGGTATGATCAATATTAAGACAAAAATACGTTATGAAAATCTAAATAAAGTAAAAGCCTGAGAAGAGGGAAGATATTTAAGCCAGGGTTTAAATTTTCAAAGTGAACCCACCCTACAAGGCTTCCACAGAAAGTCTGCTTTTTCTATGCAATGAAGCAAAAGTAAGGAAATAATTCTAAGAGTAAAGACAGAGTTGTCGTATATTATGAAAGTGATGTTTATTCTATATCCATGAGGAAAAAAATACCCTAATGAAGGCTGCTAAATCCAATTCACCAAACCACTTTCTGCATAACTGTGAGAAAACAGATCAAACTCTATATTTTAGCCTCTCCATTTGAAATCTTATGTATGGTAAATAAACCAAATTTCCATCTAAATATTGCTATGTGTGTAGTTCAATATGAAAGCATATGTCCACATAAAAATTTGTACACGACTGTTCACAGCAGCATTATTCATAATACCAAAAGGTGAGAACAACCCAAATGTCCAACAGCCGATGGGTGGATAAACACGTGGCATCCATACAATGGTGTATTTTTTAGCAACAAGAAGGAAGAAAACACTGATAGATGCTATAACGTGGAAGAACCTCAAAAACACGTGTTCAGAAAAAGAAGCCAGACAGGGAAGACCACCTATTATCTGGTTTCATTTATATGAAATGTCCAGCGAAGGCAAATTCATAAAGACAGAAAGTAGGTTGGTGGCTGCCTGGAGCCAGAAGTACGTACAAGGAATGTCTGCAAATGGGTAAAGAAGATCTTTTGGGAGTAATGGAGATGTTCTAAAACTGAAGCATGGTGATAGACGTACAGACAACTGTGTAAATTTACTAAAAATAATTTAACTGTATGTCTAAAATCGGTGGAATTTATGGTATGTAAATTTTTTTTAATTATACTGCAATGAATCTATTAAAATACATATAGTTTTAATAATTTTAAAAATAATTAATAAACAAACAAACAAACAAAAAAACCCGTTGCCTTCGAGTCAATTCCAACTCATAACAACCCTATAGGACAGAGTAGAACTGCCCCATAGGGTTTCCAAGGAGCACCTGGTAGATTCCAACTGTCGACCTTTTGGTTAGCAGCCGTAGCTCTTAACCACTATGCCACCAGGGCTTCCTAATGTCGAATAAAGTAAACTAAATTTTATAGCTCTTTACCTTCATTAATGAAGACGCTGATTGATTATGCCTTTAAATGACTTGTCAGGAAATGCTGAAAAATAAATAAGCATACACTGTTTCCATCAGTCTTCACAACTAAGGGAGGTGGGGGAGGGCATTATTAGCACCATTTTACAAAACAAGGAAACTGAGGTTCAGGTGTTAAATGACTTCATTTAAGCCTCCATGTCTAATGGATGGGAACTAGGACTAATCCAGGGCTCACTTCACTACTCCACAGTGTGTCTCTGTTCACATAAAAATGGAAAAATGAAGACATTTAATGGAAAAAACCTTAAATGGATTATCTAATTAAATGGAATAATATTGTAACATGCATCACGCGTGCCTCCAAACCAAAAGAAGATCTTTTTATTCAGTCATCTACACATGCCTCTAGAGTAATTCTGTCATAAATTGCAAATAGATTAAACCACTTTCTCATATTCAGGGAAGAATGTAAATGAATATCAGCAAAATAATTGATCTTCAGGAATTTGGAAATCAATGCAATTTGCATCTTTCCTTTGCTGGGGAACATACATGCCAGCTGAGATACTCCAGAGTTATGATTAAAATTTCATTCTTTTATACAAACAGTACAGTAGCCATATTCATAAAATTCCTTTTCTTAAATTAGGCACATATCTAACATTGTGTTACTTCAGGCCACCTGGGTGGTGTATAACGGTTAAGGGCTCAGCTACTAACCGAAAGGTTGGTGGTTCAAACTCACCCAGATGCATCTCAGGAGACAGGCTTCGTGATCTGCTTCTGAAAGGCCAAGCCTTGGAAACCCTAAGGAGCAGTTCTACTCTGCACACATGGGTCACCAGGAGTCAGAATGGGCTCAAACGCAACTAACAACAACAGTGTTTTTTCAGAATTAACAGGGACACATTGAGAACCAACATCCACTAACAAACTAGCTGCAGCTTATTTTTACTAATGAAAAATAAATCTCTTTGTGTAGTTTGTACTTTCATTCCCATAAAACAAATTCAGGAAGAATTAACAAATAATTGTTATACAAATCATGCATGATGGTATGATTTTTCAATTATTGTTATTAAAATGGTATTTTTCAACACTTGTAAATTATATATAATTGTAAAAACACAGCTCAGTATAAAAACTTTGAAGGAATAAGTTAAATTGGCGACTGAATGGAGATCTGAACTCAAAAAAGCAGATTCCCCAGGTTCAGATCCCAGCTCTGCCTTTTCTAGCTGTGTGACTTTGGAAAGTAATTTAACCTCGCTCTGCCACATCAGAAATAAAAGAATATTAGTGCTCATATGTGTAGCAGAGTTGGAATAGTTCCTGGAACATAATAAGTATTATACGTGTTAGTTTTTTTTTTTATTTATTTAATTATTTCTCAAAGTACAGAATGTTACTATATGACATTAAACTGAATGGTAAAATAGTTGACTCCCCCTTCTTATTACATATGGAGTTACTATATTTATTGTTCAGGAGCTAATGAGTCTAAATTGAAGTAAAGGTTATCTTTTATCAATAGTTAATCATTAAGAAAAGTAATTCCAATTCATCTATTTTAAAATAATGGAGTATACGACAGATACAGTGCACGTGTGTATCTCTGCCTCATAATGAAATAACATCACCTTTATCTTGTGATTTGAGAACGTTACCTGACAGTTCGTCTTTACTAAAAAAAAAAGTCTGGAGAGTAGAAAAGGAAGAAGTTGAATTCTTCTCAATCATCTAAATCAAAAGCCATCTGTAAAACCTCATGGAGCACGCAACATCGGTTGCCAAAAAACACATGGTCTGAAAATATTACAGTGAAAGAATTTTTAAAAAATGAGATATGTCTGCTAGTTTGCAAGCTGCAGTATGTTACAATTAACAGTCCAGGAATGTCAGTATAAAATGGAAAACACTCATAAATTCAGCCATGGAGATTTTTCCCTGTAATTATAACTACAGGGCTAACTCAGGAACTCGGGTTCTCTCTACAACCCAATATTTCAGGGTTGCCTGTTTGTTTGTTGTGTAGACCAACCTGCATCTGCTCTAACCACCTCATAAATATTACAGGGAAATGCTTAAAGTGCCATGATCCATCAGCTCCAGAAGACTGACCACAAGGGCACCTTCCTCACAGTTGCATGGGAACCATGTGTGCCTCTCTACACATCATGGGTTTTGTGTTTTTAGGTACATTAAGTACTCAATTTACACAACCTTCTTTGGGTTTCTTTAACAAGAAACCTGAATACTGATTTCTTCTTAGACTGCTTACAAATTTTAACAAATTCTATTATTCATTACAAAATGAAAAAAGTCTATCAGACTAATATATCTTTTTTTCTTCTCTTTCTGAAGTCTCTAGTAACTGATATGTTGTTACATGAACTCAGAAAAAAGTATATGTTGAACAAATGAATATATTCCTTTTAAAGTATAAATATCAATATTCTAACCGGCTAAGAGCACCAATCTTTCTATTATAAGCTACTGAAGGTATCCTGGAAGTATTAACACAAATACTTTCTAAATCAATCATGTCAAATTTAATTTTCAAACTTTTAGAACATTCTTTATTTAGAGAAAAAAGTGCTTATTACAAGTATGCTTGACAATTAAAAGTCTGTCAAACCAACTCTGAAATTACCTTCCATGTACTCTGGCCTTGAGAAAGTGAGTAAATACATCATGTTGAAGATAACAGGACCCCAGTTTCTCACAACTGAGGACTAGGGCTACAAATATGGAACAAGCTGAAATTGGTAATATCAGAATGAACTCATTTTTTGCTTTTGTGTTTTTGTTTTTTAAATATATAAGTAGATACAGAAATACAGACATATGCATATCTATACATGTGTATATGTGTGTGTTTGTGTATGATATTTCTAACACTGGGACAAACAGGCAGCATGTGCCTCCTGATATGAAACACTGAGAAGGACACAAAATCACTCTACAAAAATGTTGTAACATAAATTTAATCATGAAACAACATCAGACAAACTCAAACTGAAGGGTAGTCTTCAAAATAACTGGCCTGTATTCTTAAAAATAACAATATCGTGAAACACAAAGAACAATATCATGAAACACAAAGAAACTCTAAGAAACTCAAGAAGACTAAATACAATGAGTGACCCTGAATTGCATCCTGGACTGTGGAAAAAAAAAATAGCCATAAAGGGTATTTGGGGACAATTAACAAAATTTGAATATGTAATTTTAATTCTAATTTAATTTAGATAATAGTATGCTAATTTAGATAACAGTATCATTTCAATATAAATTTTCTGATTTTGATGATTATATTGAATGATGTAAGTAAACTTCCTTCTCCTTAGGAAATATGCAATGAAGTTTTTAAGGATAAAGGGCATATAATTCTTGTTCTGTTCGAACATCAGTGAAAAAAAGGGAGATCCTCAATGAGATGAACTGACACAGTGGCTACAACGATGCACTCAAAAATAGCAATGATTGTGAGCATGGCACGGGGCCCAGCAATAGTTCACTTTGTTATACAATTCACTATGAGTTGAAGCCAACTTGACAGCACCTAACAACAACAGTAACAAAGGGCACGGTGTCATTAACTTACTCTCAAAAAGTTTACCAAAAAAATATATATATATGTATATATATATATACATTTTGAATATACATGTGTGTATGTGCTGTAGTCTTACATAACTCACAAGCACCTTCTATGTTTGTTTGCCAACTGCTCCCTCCTCCCACGAGGTATTTTCGTAAGCATGCTATGCTAACTTTTTTTTTACAGCAACATGTAAAAAAAAAAAAAATTGGCACAGCGGCACTTATGAAAATACCTTGTTGGGTGGAGGATCGGTTGGCAAACAAATGTAGAAGACATACATTATTTACTTAAAAATATGGTATATACATAGTGATGTAAAATATATATATACATACACATATGTACACTTATAAGTATACACATATACAGAGAGAGAATAATAAAGCAAATGGCCCATAATGTAAACAACTAATGAATCTGGGTAAAAGATATATGGCTAAACAAGAGTTATTTGTACTATTCCTGCAATTTTTTTTATAATTTTGATTATATCAAAATAAAAGGTTATCCCCCAAAAATGCATCTAGCAAAGAGAAATGAAGGAATGATATTTCTAAAAAACAAAGAAGAAAAGTCATCTGACCTTTTGAATAGAAAGGCAATACTATTATAACTTAGAATTTCCCAATTTTACAGTTTTTGGTCAAATTTATTTTGCAAAGCGATATAATATTCTAGGTTACTTTCAGTATATTTAGGATGTTCCTTCAAATATGTCACCAAAGCTATTAAAATTTTACATAAATTTTTGATAGATACCTGTTATATTTGCCTGCCTGCATCTTTTAGCCCTTCATCTGGTAACAGCACCTTATTTTCCTCATTAGCCAACTGCCCTTTCTCCCACTTACAATGATTCTATAAAGGCTGTAAATGTTTTCACCTTATCTTTTTTTCCTACTCAGGGGTGGGCACATAACTTAGAATGACCAATCAAAACAGCTTGGCCCAGGGTTTTACATGGCCCAGGCAGAGCCAATCAGAGTATTTGGGGAAATTGTTATGGATGACAGAGAGTTATGTTTGCCTCTTGGTGATCATCAGGTAATAAAAAACAGGAACAATGTAAACCTGGGGCTGTTGGGAGCTGTCTTTGTCACCTCATGGAGAAAGTCAGCCCAAGAACAGAATCAACCCAGAGGAAAGCAAAAGCTAGTATGGGTCACATTCTTGTCACTCACAGTATAAAGAGTATTATCTAATTTAGGAGGGTAGTCATGGTTCAGTGCTAGAAGAACAGGGTTTGATTCCCAGCCAGTACACCTCATACACAGCCACAACCCGTCTGTCAGTGGAGGCTTGGGTGTTGCTATGATGCTGAACAGGTTACATCAGAATTTCCAGATTAAAACCGACTAGGAACAAAAGCCTGTCGATCTACTTCCAAAAATCAGCCAGTGAAAACCCTATGGATTACAACAGTCCAATGCTCATCTGATTGTGGGGATGGCGTAGGACCAAGCAGTGTTTCATTCCCTGGCAGCTAACATAAATCTAGTTTAGAAATAATATGCACTAAAGGCTTTTCAGTTTCTAATCAGATTCAGAATGAGAGTATACATTTTATTGTCTTATTGCAACCCTCCCCCATCAAACAAACCACAAAAAGAAATAAGTCATGTGATTGCCATGTGACAAAGGGAGTTAACACTCCCGCAATGATTGATGATGGGGGGTATTATTCTCTCAGATTCACAGAATGGGACGCCACCTATACATACAGTTCCTGGAACAGGAGTCGGCACATAGTAGGTACTTGATCAATGCTTGCTGAGCAAATGAAGGCTGGGAACTCCTAACTTCCACAAACTACTACTTTTGTCAAAAAAGGAGGTGCGCATATGGTGGATAATATACATATCATCTTTCCTTTGAAATATATCCTGAATTTCAGACACAGGTCTTTCTGTATCTTCTTATTATGAGAGTATAAGTGCTGTACCAGTTAGGCATAGCAATAAATACTTCAAAAATTACCAGGCTTACAAAATGTGGATGAAATGGCTATGAACGCAATCAGCCCTAAGGAGCATCCTGTACTTTCTCTCACCTTCGCCTATTTTCTGTGTCTAACTGAGGAAGATGCTTAGATGAGTGGACAAATGCATGGCCACTTCTAGACACTTCATATTACTGTTAACACTTTTCAAAAACCATTCAGCCCCAACTCCCTTTAACAATAGATTTTAAAAGATAATAAAATTCTTCAACAGCCCTCCAATTCAGTGTTCTTGTCACTGTAATGAAACAACATTAAAGATGAAACGAAAGCCAAATATGACAGGAAAACTACTGATGTGCTGAGAACGTGTGGTTATTCTCTCCTTGATGTCGAGGTTTACATACATGAGTTTTCGCTTCTCTTATAAATATCATAAACGAAAATTCCAGTAGGAAATTAGTTAATCCCTTCGCCTTATCAAAACAGTTCCTATAACAATGCTTCATTTATTAATATCTTTAAAGATAATTGAAGGATTCTGATTATGTAGCATTTGCTAGAATTTCAGGGTACCCTGGATAAATTTCCAAATATCTTCTCTTTTTTATATTTTGAGACTACCAATTTTTAAATACTGTTCTTTCCCAAGAAAGAACAAATAGAATCATTATGTACTCCATAACATTTTTCCCAGCACTTAACACAATTCTCTAAACAAGTATTTCTGTATATATTTGTTTAATTACTCTCATTCACTCTACTCTGGTTGGATTGTTAATCTTTGTCTCCCCAGTACCAAACCTGGCCAATAGTTGGCACTCAATAAATGTCTGTTAAATGAATAGATGGCTTTGCCAACTTTCCCAGTTTTTTGAAAATATTCAAGAAACATTTATAATTCAGCATGAATGCACTCAGTCCCTACTACTACTTTTAAATATATATATACATACATATATATATATATATATACAAAATGTTTCCAGAATTGGGGACTAAGATATCTGTGTGTCACTCCAAGCACTTAGCACAGTGTTTTCTAAGCACTCACTAAAGGTTAAATTGAAATAAATTATGTGTAATAAAAAATCACTTTGCTTCTGCCTGCGAAATGCAGTAAGAAAAAAATGAGCAACGCAGTGGAATTAAAATGTCTTAATTAACTTTTTGTACATTGGTGTTACGTCTTTCATTCACTCAATATTTACTGAAGGATTATTATGGGGCCTTGGTGGTGCAGTGGTTAAGAGCTAAGCTGCTAACCAAAAAGTCAGCAGTTTGAATCCACCAGCTGCTCCTTGGGAACCCTATAGGGCAGTTGTACTCTGTGCTACAGGGTTGTTATGAGTCAGAATTGACTTGAAGGCAATAGGTTTGGTTTTGAATTATAGACCAAGATGGAGATATCAAAGTAGGCAAGACACAAGTTAGCGAGAAAGATATGTGAATGAATAATTAGGGTACGATAGAAACTCTGTAATAAAAGTATACACAACACAACTGCTCAAATACAGTGGCCTAGAGATGTGCCCTCTCATTCGGATAAGGAGGGTGGATCAGGAAACTTCAAAAAAGAAGGGCTATCAAGCAGAGAATAAGAAATCGTTAAGTCTATACAAAGGAAAATGAGTGTTATCTTGGTTCTACCAAAACGGCAATGCTTCTCCTCTTTTGCCAATGCTGTGTTGTGATTCTTTTTCATGAGAAGAATACTGTAGAAGCAAAGACTAGCTATTAGGAATTTATTTTTTCTTTACTTGCTGTCAAAAACTATATCCAGATAATATCTGCCTTGCCTCTGCTCTCTGTCTTAAAGTAGGATTCTTAACGTGCTCAAATGGTGCAAAGCAATGAAGCTGGTATCACTCGCTCCGTAAGGAGATGGATGGTGGAGGGGTCATTTGCAACCTGCAGCTGGACCACTATGGGCACAGATGAGTCTTCTAAAGAACGAGAGAGAGAGAGAACCTTTTTTTGCTTTTCGCAATGAAAATTACAGGCCCATGGTGCTTTCCAATCACAACTCCCTTACCTCATATGGAACTCTGAAGGGCAAGTTGTTGACTATTCTTTTAGAGAAAACACAGCAAACACGATTTCTAAATAAAGGGACTTCAGGTAGGAGACTTGTGGATACTGCATAATCCCCCATTTTGCCATGAGACAGCCTGTTTCTCGGACGGACGTCAGAGACCACAGACCTTGACTTACTCAAGAAGTAGACATTATGGGGGTACTTCAGGCCGTAAAGAGATTTTACTCGAAGGTCAAAAAGCATGAAACAAAGGCATGAGTGTTCTGGTACATGGAATGTTTGGAGAACAGCAAGAAGTCCCAGCTGAAACATAGAAGAAGTGGGTAGAAGAAGAAGAAAAATGATACTGGAACATTAGAATTAGCTTGTGAAAAGATATATATTCTACGATAATGAGATTGTTGTGACTTTATCCTATTAGCAAAGGGGAATCAACCAACCTACTAGCAGAGAAGTAAAGATGCAAATATGCTTTGGATAACTATGGATGTAGCATGGAAGAAAAACTGAAGAAAAGAAGACCCTAGGAGCAAGGGAGATGATTTGCCTGGAGAAGCTTAACTCATGCTAAAGGAGTGAGTTAACATGGCGGACTTAACTGCGGAATTTCCCTGATTATAAGGTGGAGTATTCCAGGTTCGCTATATCTTGACTATTTTTTAACAGCATCATATGATATTAATATTACCTGGGAGTCTCTGAGTAGTACAAACAGTTCACTCACTCAGCTCTTACCTGAAAGACTGGAGGTTCAATTCCACCCAAAGATGCCTCAGAAGAAAAGCCGGGCAATCTACTTCCAAAAAATTAGCCATTGAAAACCCCATGAGAGGCGGAGCCAAGATGGCAGAATACACAGATGCTTACGGAGATCCCTCTTTACAACAAAGACCCAAAAAAACAAGTGCAACGAGTATATCTGTGACAAGCTGGGAGCCTGGAGAATCAAAGGCAAGCTTAGACAATGAACTGAGGGGCAGGGGGAAGAAGAGACCGTTCGGAAGTGGAGAGGAGTTAACGGACCTGAATCATGGGGAGCCCTCAGGCACCATTTCCGGAGCAGCGGCGGCAACAGGCTGGGTACTAGCATTCGGCTGCAGTTTCCTCAGGGAGAAGCAGCCAGACACACAGCCAACTCACACCTCCAGAACCTGAGGAGAACGGCGCTCTCAGCAAAAGCTTAGTACTTACATATATTTTACCACACACCCCACCCCCACCCCCAAGCCAGCTTCAGCGGATAAATCCCTGGGCCTGAGATAGACCCTGGTGAGCACCTAGAGCCATCCTCCATGCCTTGGGGAAGGAAAAAATTTGCAACTGGGGGAAAAGATAATTTGCTAGCTCCACTAACTGGGAGCTCAGGACAGAAGCTACTCCTGCCCAGGCATAAACCATCTGTGGACCTTGAGCACCTTTCCCTTCTGCATGGACCTGTGAGGGCCTATTTCGGGAGAATAGCCCCTTGTTGGCAAACTCCAACCATTTCAGCTGTGCGGTGGAGAGGTGGGTGTTTGACACTTGACATTGCTTTGCCTATTAAACAAGGTCCTCACCTACCCACATCAGGGACCTAAGGACTGGTAGCTCCACTCAGGTCACCCAGCCACCCACGTCAGGAGACCAGGGATAACTGGTACCTCCCAGTCCTTACAACCAAAAACTTTGGGTGCCCATGGTCCCCCTGCAGAACCCACCCACCAGCACGCTCTAGGGAACAGAGACGTGTTTTCCTCAGAGACGCTTGGGGGTCGGTTCTCAGCCCCCTGACTTGTTCAAAGCATGACCCCCTGCTGCAATCAGATAGCAGTATATACGCCAATCACCCCACCCCTCTAAGACTGTAGGACAGAGCCTGTACCACACACTTGATGATCAGCTACCTAGAAACCTGAGCTGAATTCATACAAGGGAACTGAATGGACTCCTAGACTGATATACTTGATAACAGTTCTAGCCAGCTGGGGACAGGACAACAGAGCTCCAAAGGCAAAAATAATCAAGCTAGCTCACTCAAGCAACCCATAGGAGTATACCAAAACAAAATAAAGCAAGAAGCTACAACACAGTAAGCAAGCATAAACTAATACAATAACTTATAGATGGCTTGGAGACAACAGTCAATATCGAGTCACATAAAGAAACAGACCATGATCACCTCAACATGCTCTCAAAACAAAGAATCCAGGAATCTTCTAGATGAAACTGCCTTCCTGGAATTGTCAGATGCAGAATACAAAAGATTAATATACAGAACCCTTTAAGACATGAGGAAGGAAATGAGGCAATATTCAGAACAAGCCAAGGGACACACAAATAAAGCAACTGAAGAAATTAGAAAGATTATTCAGGAACATAATGAAAAGTTTAATAAGCTGGAAAAATCCATAGACAGACAGCAATCAGAAATTCAGAAGATTAACAATAAAATTACAGAACTAGACAACTCAATAGAAAGTCAGAGGAGCAGAATTGAGCAAGTAGAAGCTAGAGTTTCTGAACTGGAAGGCAAATCACTTGGCACTAATATATTTGAAGAAAAATCAGACAAAAGAATTTTTAAAAATGAAGAACACTTAAGAATCATGTGGGACTCTATCAAGAAAAATAACTTACGACTGATTGGAGTACCAGAACAGGGAGGGATAACAGAAAATACAGACAAAATTTTTGAACATTTGTTGGCAGAAAAGTTCCCTGGTATTGTGAAAGATGAGAAGATATCTATCCAAGATGCTAATCGAACTCCACATAAGGTAGATTTTAAAAGAAAGTCATCAAGACATACTATAATCAAACTGGCCAAAACCAAAGATAAAGAGAGAATTATAAGAGCAGCAAGGGATAATCAAAAAGTCACCTACAACAGAGAGCCAATAAGAATAAGCTCAGACTACTCGACGGAAACCATGCAGGCAAGAAGGCAATGGGATGACATATTTAAAAAATTGAAAGAAAGAAATTGCCTGCCAAGAATCATATATCCGGCAAAACTGTCTCTTAAATATGAAGCTGAAATTAAGGCATTTCCAGATAAACACAAGTTGAGGGAATTCATAAAAACCAAACCAAAACTACAAGAAATACTAAAGGGAGTTCTTTGGTTAGAAAATCAAAATATCAGGTGTCAACCCAAGACTAGAACACTGGGCAGAGCAACCAGAAGTCAACCCAGACAGGGAAATCCAAAAAAACAAAGCAAGATTATCAAAAAAAAAAAAAAGCAGAAAACAGGGTAACAGCAATATTATTATATAAAAGAAGACAACATTAAAATAATAGAGAATAAGAAATGTAATCATACACCTCCCATATGGAGAAGAAGATACGGCGATACAAAGAAAGTAAAGTTGGTTTTAAATTTAGAAAAATAGGGGTAAATAATAAGGTAACCACAAAGGAGACAAACTATCCTACTCATCACAATAAAATACAAGAGAAAAATACAGACTCAGAAGAAACAAAATCAACAACAGCAAATATGAGGAAAGGACAACATACAAAGAAAATCTACTCAGTACATAAAACCAAGTGGGAAAAAGAAACTGTCAACAACACACAAAAAAAGCCATCAAAATGATAGCATTAAATTATACCTATCCATAATTACCCTGAATGTAAATGGACTAAATGCACCAATAAAGAGACAGAGAGTGGCAGAATGGATTAAAAAACAAGATCCATCTATACGCTGCCTACAAGAGACATACTTCAGACTTAGAGACACAAACTAAAACTCAAAGGATGGAAAAAATTATATCAAACAAGCAACAATCAAAAAAGAGCAAGAGTGACAACACTAATTTCTGAAAAAATAGACTTTAAAGTTAAATCTATCAGAAAGGATAAGGAAGGACACTATATAATGATTAAAGGGACAATAAACCAAGAAGATATAACCATATTAAATATTTATGCACCCAATGACAGGGCTGCAAGATACATAAAACAAACTCCATCAGCACTGAAATTGAGATAGATAGCTCCTCAATAACAGTAGGAGACTTCAACACACCACTTTCGGCGAAGGACAGGACATCCAGAAAGAAGCTCAATAAAGACACGGAAGATCTAAATGCCACAATCAACCAACTTGACCTCATAGACATATACAGAACACTCCACAAACAGCAACAAACTATACTGTCTTTTCTAGTGCAAATGGAACATTCTCTAGAATAGACCGCATATTAGGTCATAAAGGAAGCCTTAGCAGAATCCAAAACACTGAAATATTACAAAGCACCTTCTCTGACCATAAGGCCAGAAAAGTGGAAATCAGTGACAAGAAAAACAGAGAAAAGAAATTAAACACTTGGAAATTGAACAATACCCTGCTCAAAAAAGACTGGATTATAGAAGACATTAAGGATGGAATAAAGAAATTCATAGAATCCAATGAGAATGAAAACACTTCCTATCAGAACCTTTGGAGCACAGCAAAACCAGTGCTCAGAGGCCAATTTTTATCAATAAATGCACACATCCAAGAAGAAGAAAGGGCCAAAATCAAAGAATTATCCTGACAACTTGAACAAATAGAAAGAGAGCAACAAAAGAAACCCTCAGGCATGAGAAGAAAAATAATAAAAATTAGAGCTGAACTAAATGAAATAAATAAATAATAGAAAACAGAAAAACAATTGAAAGAATTAACAAGACCAAAAGCTGGTTTTTTGAAAAAAATCGACAAAATTGATAAACCACTGGCCAAACTCACAACAGAAAAACAGGACAGGAAGCAAATAACACAAATAAGAAATGAGAGGGGCACTATTACAACAGACCCAAGTGAAATTAAAAGAATCATACCACATTAATATGAAAAACTACACTCACAAATTTGAAAACCTGAAGAAATGGATGAATTCCTAGAAACACACGACCTATCTAAACTAACACAAACAAAGGTAGAACAACTAAACAGACCCATAACAAAAGGAGAGTTTGAAAAGGCAATCAAAAAACTCCCCACAAAAAAAAGTCCTGGTCCAGACGGCTTCACTGCAGAGTTCTACCAAACTTTCAGAGAAGAGTTAACACCACTACTACTAAAGGTATTTCAGAGCATAGAAAAGGACAGAATAACACCAAACTCATTGTATGAAGCCACCATATCCCTGATACCAAAACCAGGTACAGACACCACAAGAAAAGAAAATTATACACCTATATCCCTCATGAATGTAGATGCAAAAATCCTCAACAAAATTCTAGCCAATAGAATTTAAAAACATATCAAAAAAACACAAAAATCGCACACGTGTCTGTCAGTTCATCGTACTGTAGGGGCTCGTGTGTTGCTGTGATGCTAGAAGCTATGCCACCGGTATTCAGATACCGGCAGGGTCACCGATGGAAGACAGGTTTCAGCTGAGCTTCCAGACTAAGAAAGACTAGGAAGAAGGACCCAGCAGTCTACTTCTGAAAAGCATTAGCCAGTGAAAACCTTATGAATAGCAGCACAACACTGTCTGATACAGTGCTGGAAGATGAGCCCCCCAGGTTGGAAGGCACTCAAAAGATGACTGGGCAAGAGCTGCCTCCTCAAAGTAGAGTCGACCTTAAAGACGTGGATGAAGTAAAGCTTCCAGTACCTTCATTTGCTGATGTGGCATGACTCAAAATGAGAAGAAACAGCTGAAAGCATCCATTAATAATCGGAACCTGGAAGGTCCAAAGTATGAATCTAGGAAAATTGGAAATCGTCAAAAATGAAATGGAACGCATAAACATTGATATCCCAGGCATTAGTGAGCTGAAATGGACTGGTATTGGCCATTTTGAATGGGACAATCATATAGTCTACTATGCTGGGAATGACAACTTGAAGAGGAATGGTGTTGCATTCACTGTCAAAAAGAACGATTCAAAATCTATCCTGAAGTACAATGCTGTCAGTGATAGGATAATATCCACAAGCCTACAAGGAAGACCAGGTAATACGACTATTATTCAAATTTACGCACCAACCACTAGGGCCGAAGATGAAGAAATAGAAGATTTTTATCAACTGCTACAGTCTGAAATTGACCGAACAGGCAATCAAGATGCATTGATAATTACTGGTCATTGGAATGCGAAAGTTGGAAACAAAGAAGAAGGATCAGTAGGTGGAAAATATGGCCTTGGTGATAGAAACAAAGCCAGAGATCGAATGATACAATTTTGCAAGACCAATGACTTCTTCATTGCAAATACCTTCTTTCACCAACATAAATGGCGACTATATACACGGACCTCACCAGATGGAAAACACAGAAATCAAGCTGACTACATCTACAGAAAAAGACGATGGAAAAGCTCAATATCATCAGTCAAAACAAGGCCAGGGACCAACTGTGCAACAGACCATCAATTGTTCATATGCAAGTTCAAGAAGAAACTGAAGAAAATCAGAGCAAGTCCACAAGAGCCAAAATATGACCTTGAGTATATCCCACCTGAATTTAGAGACCATCTCAAGAACAGATTTGATGCATTGAACACTAGTGACCGAAGACCAGATGAGTTGTGGAATGACATCAAGGACATCATCCATGAAAAGCAAGAGGTCACTGAAAGGACAGGAAAGAAAGAAAAGACGAAAGTGGATGTCAGAGGAGACTCTGAAACTTGCTCTTGAGCATCCAGCAGCTAAAGCAAACGGAAGAATTCATGAAATAAAAGTACTGAACAGAAGATTTCAAAGGGCCTCTCGAGAAGACAAAATAAAGTATCATACTGACACGTGCAAAGAGCTGGAGACGGAAAACCAAAAGGGAAGAACGTGGTCAGCATTTCTCAAACTGAAAGAACTGAAGAAAAAATGCAAGCCTCGAGTTCCAATAGTGAAGGATTCCGCGGGGAAAATATTAAATGACGCAGGAAGCATCAAAAGAAGATGCAAGGAATACACAGAGTCATTATACCAAGAAGAATTAGTCAATATTCAACCATTTCAAGAGGTGGCATATGATCAGGAACCAATGGTACTGAAGGAAACAGTCCAAGCTGCTCTGAAAGCATTGGCAAAAAACAAGGCTCCAGGAATTGATGGAATATCAATTGAGATGTTTCAACAAACAGATGCGGCGCTGGAAGTGCTCCCTTGTCTATGCCAAGAAATACGGAAGACAGCTTCCTGGACAACTGACTGGAACAGATCCATATTTATGCCTATTCCCAAAAAAAGGTGATCCAGCCGAATGTGCAAATTATAGAACAATATCATTAATATCACACGCAAGCAAAATTTTACTAAAGATCATTCAAAAATGGCTGCAGCAGTATATCGAAAGGGAACTGCCAGAAATTCAGGCTGGTTTCAGAAGAAGGCGTGGAACCAGGGATAGCATTGCTGATGTCAGATGGATCCTAGCTGAAAGCAGAGAATACCAGAAGGACGTTTACCTGTGTTTTATTGACTACGCAAAGGCATTCAACTGTGTGGATCATAACAAACTATGGATAACACTGCAAAGAACAGGAATTCCAGAACACTTAATTGTGCTCATGAGGAACCTTCACATGGATCAAGAGGCAGTTGTTCGGACAGAACAAGGGGATACTGATTGGTTTAAAGTCAGGAAAGGTGTGCATCAGGGTTGTATTCTCTCACCATACCTATTTAATCTCTATGCTGAACAAATAATACGAGAAGCTGGACTATATGAAGAAGAACGGGGCATCAAGATTGGAGGAAGACTCATTAACAACCTGAGTTATGCAGATCACACAACCTTGCTTGCTGAAAGTGAAGAGGACTTGAAGCACTTACAATGAAGATCAAAGACCACAGCCTTCAGTATGGATTACACCTCAACATAAAAAAAACAAAAATCCTCACAACTGGACCAATGAGCAACATCATGATAAATGGAGAAAAGACTGAAGTTGTCAAAGATTTCATTTTACTTGGATCCACAGTCAACACTCATGGAAGCAGCAGTCAAGAAATCAAAAGATGCATTGCACTGGGCAAAACTGCTGCAAAGGACCTCTTCAAAGTGTTGAAGAGCAAAGATGTCACCCTGAAGACTAAGGTGCGCCTGACCCAAGCCATAGTATTTTCAACTGCAACATATGCATGTGAAAGCTGGACAATAAATAAGGAAGACCGAAGAAGAGTTGACACCTTTGAATTCTGGTATTGGCGAAGAATACTGAATATACCATGGACTGCCAAAAGAACAAACAAATCTGTTTTGGAAGAAGTGTGCCCAGAGTGCTCCCTAGAGGCAAGGATGGTGAGACCGTGTCTTACATACTTTGGACATGTTGTCTGGAGGGATGTGTCCCTGGAGAAGGACATCATGCCTGGCAGAGTACAGGGTCAGCGGAAAAGAGGAAGACCCTCAAGAAGGTGGATTGACACAGTAGCTGCAACAATGAGCTCAAGCATAACAAAGATTGTAAGGATGGCGCAGGACCAGGAAGTGTTTCATTCTGTTGTGTATAGGGTCGCTATGAGTCGGAACCGACTCGACAGCACCTAACAACAACAACAACAATCAAAAATATAATTCACCATGACGAAATGGGATTCATACCAGGTATGCAGGGATGGTTCAGCATTAGAAAAACAGTTAATATAATCCACCACATAAATAAGACAAGAATCACAAGATTTTATCAACTGATGCAGAAAAGGCATTTGACAAAGTTCAACACTCATTCATGATAAAAACTCTCAGCAAAATAGGAATAGAAGGAAAATTCCTCAACGTAATAAAGGGCATTTATACAGAGTCAACATCCAACATCACCCTACATGGAGAGAGCCTGAAAGCATTCCCATTGAGATCGGGAACCAGACAAGGATGCCCTTTATCACCACTCTCATTCAACATTGTGCTGGAAGTCCTAGCAAGATCAATTGGGCTAGATAAAGAAATAAAGGGCATCCAGATTGGCAAGGAAGAAGTAAAAATATCTCTATTTGCAGATGACATGATCTTACACAGAAAACCCTAAGGAATCCTCCAGAAAACTACTGAAACTAAAGAAGAGCTCAGCAGTGTATTGGGACACAAGATGAACATACAAAAATCAGTTGGATTCCTCTACACCAACAAAAAGAACATCGAAGAGGAAATCACCAAATCAATGCCATTTACAGTAGCCCCCAAGAAGATAAAATACTTATGAATAAATCTTACCAGAGATGTAAAAGACTTATACAAAGAAAACTACAGGACACTTCTGCAAGAAACCAAAAGAGACTTACATAAGTGGAAGAACATACCTTGTTCGTGGATAGGAAGACTTAACACTATAAAAATGGCTATTCTACCAAAAGCAATCTGTACTTTTAATGCAATCCAAATCCCAATGACATTCTTTAGTGAGATGGAGAAACAAATCACCAACTTCATATGGAAGGGAAAGAGGCTCTGGATAAATAAGGCATTACTGAAAAGGAAGAACAAACTGGGAGGCCTTACTTTACTTGATTTTAGAACCTATTATACCGCCACAGTAGTCAAAACAGCCTGGTACTGGTACAACAACAGATACATAGACCAATGGAACAGAATTGAGAATCCAGACATAAATCCATCCACATATGAGCAGTTGATATTTGACAAAGGCCCCAAAACAGTTAAATGGGGAAAAGACAGTCTTTTTAACAAATGGTGCTGGCATAACTAGATATCCATCTGCAAAAAAATGAAACAAGACCCATACCTCACTCCATGCACAAAAACTAACTCAAAATGGATCAAAGACCTAAATACAAAATCTAGAACAATAAAGATCATGGAAGGAAAAAAAGGGACAATGTTAGGAGCCCTAATACATGGCATAAACAGTATACAAAACATAATAAAGAATGTAGAAGAAAAACTAGATAACTGGGAGCTCCTAAAAATCAAATACCTGTGCTCATCCAAAGACTTCACCAAAAGAGTAAAAAGACTACCTACAGACTGGGAAAAAGTTTTTAGCTATGACATTTCTGATCAGCGCCTGATCTCTAAAATCTACATGATACTGCAAAAACTCAAATGCAAAAAGGCAAATAACCCAATTAAAAAATGGGCTAAAGATATGAATAGACACTTCACTAAAGAAGACATTCAGGTAGCTAACAGATACATGAGGAAATGTTCACGATCACTAGCCATTAGAGAAATGCAGATCAAAACTACAATGAGATTTCATCTCACTCCAACAAGGCTGGCATTAATCCAAAAAACACAAAATAATAAATGTTGGAGAGGCTGTGGAGAGATTGGAACACTTATACACTGCTGGTGGGAATGTAAAATGGTACAACCACTTTGGAAATCAATTTGGCACTTTCTTAAAAAGCTAGAAATAGAACTACCATACGATCCAGCAATCCCACTCCTTGGAATATATTCTAGAGAAGTAAGAGCCTCTACACAAACAGATACATGCACACCCAGGTTTATTGCAGCACTGTTTACAATAGCAAAAAGATGCAAGCAACCAAGGTGCCCATCAAAGGATGAATGGATAAATAAATTATGATATATTCACACAATGGAATACTAGGCATCGATAAAGAACAGCGAGGAATCTGTGAAACATTTCATAACATGGAGGAACCTGGAAGGCATTATGCTGAGTGAAATTAGTCGGCTGCAAAAGGACAAATATTGTATAAGATCACTACTATAAGAACTTGAGAAATAGTTTAAACTGAGAAGAAAACATTCTTTTGTGGTTATGAGATGGGGGGAGGAAGGGTGGGAGAGCGGCATGCACTAATTAGATAGTAGATAGGAACTACTTAGATGAAGGGAAAGACAACACACAATACAGGGGTGGTCAGCACAATTGGACTAAACCAAAAACAAAGAAGTTTCCTAAATAAACTGAATGCTTTGAAGGTCAGCGTAGCAGGGGCAGGGGTCTGGGGACCATGGTTTCAGGGGACATCTAAGTCAATTGGCATAATAAAATCTGTTAAGAAAACATTCTGCAACCCACTTTGGAGAGTGGCGTCCAGGATCTTAAACGCTAGCAAGCAGCCATCTTAGGTGCATCAATTGGTCTCAACCCACCTGGATCAAAGGAGAATGAAGAATACCAAGGACACAAGGCAATTACGAGCCCAAGAGATAGAAATGGCCACATGAACCTGAGACTACATCATCCTGAGACCAGAAGAACTAGATGGTGCCTGGCTACAACCGATGACTGCCCTGACAGAGAACACAACAGAGAACCCCTGAGGGAGCAGGAGAGCAGTGGGATGCAGACCCCAAATTCTCATAAGACCAGACTTAATGGTCTGACTGAGACTGGAAGGACCCCGGTGGTCATGGCCCCCAGACCTTCTGTTGCCCCAGGACAGGAACCTTTCCCGAAGCCAAGTCTTCAGACATGGACTGGACTGGACAATGGGTTGGAGAGGGATGCTGGTGAGGAGTAAGCTTCTTGGATCAGGTGGACACTTGAGACTATGTTGGCATCTCCTGCCTGGAGGGAAGATGAGAGGGTGGAGGCGGTTAGAAGCTGGCGGTAAGGACACGAAAAGAGAGAGTGGAGGGAGACAGGGGGCTGTCTCATTAGGGGGAGAGTAATTGGGAATGTGTGGCAAGGTGTATATGGGTTTTTGTGTGAGAGACTGACTTGACTTGTAAACTTTCACTGAAAGCACAATAAAAATTATAAAAAAAAGAAAAGAAAACCCTATGAGACACACATCTACTCTCACACACATGGAGTCAACATGAGTCAGAACGTACTCTACGGCAACTGGTTTTAATATGACTTAAATTTCCTGGATCTGCCTACTCATTAAGAGGCAAAGTCTCTCTAGTTATTAATTATGGTGTTGACAAAAAACGGACTGCCAGAAGAACAAATAAACCTCTCTTGGAAGAAGTATAGCCAGAATGCTCCTTAGAAGGAAAGACGGCAAAATTTCATCCCACGTACTTTGGACATGTTATCAGGAGGGACCAGTCCCTGGAGAAGGACATCATGCTTGGTGAAGTAGAGGGTCAGAGAAAAAGAGAAAGACCCTCAATGAGATGGATTTGACAGCAGTGGCAGCAACAAAAGGCTCAGACATAATTAGGATTACAAGGATGGCACAGGGCCAGGCAGTGTTTCAACTCCCTATGGGTCGAACTCAACTTGATAGCACCTAACAATAACAACGTACCATGTACATGCTTTTTAAAAACCATTCTTCTTACTTTAGAAATTGAAGAACATGTACAAGTAATATAGTGACCACGTAGGGAAATTAAAAAGCCACTGTGCTGTAAATTTGGCCATAAAAACAGTAAGAAAGGGAAAATGAATGTTGGTCGACAGAGCAGGGTTATCTCATATTGTTTCACCGAAATGCCAAGGGATTCTTAACCGGCACATGGACAGCCACCAAAGATAACATGATGGGGATTTAATTTAATGTTTCATCTGCAGGATATATTGGTTTTATTGTTTTCCAATATCAGTGAAGCCTGCCAAGCCTCTTATTTCAGTGAGCTGTCAAGGCCAGAGAAAAGACCACTCAAACTTCTGTTAAGGCAATGGCAACTTGCAGCAACTCTAAGTTATCTGAGCTACTTAAAACATTTTGCTTTATCTCACTAAGAATGCGTCAGGAAAGTGGTAACTCCAAAGAGTGGTTGAACCCACTTGGAAATTTGTTAAGTACTTGTTTGTTCATTTAAATTACAAACTTCTTGTTCTCTCTGAATAGCACAGATGTGGAAATATCTCTTAAGAAAAGGAAACATACTGGGGCTGCTAGAAATGGAAACAATGGCATATGATATTTCAAAATTCATTTAAGAGGGAGCACTAACTAGCTAGGTTTGGGGGGGGGTGCTAAAAGAAGAAAGCAAGAATTTATTGTAGCAATTCATCTAGCTGGCTGGCTGGAATTTAGGGAAGAGGGAAATGTTTTTCCAAGGAGGAAACACCTTTGAAAAATGAAAAGGAGATTTGGGGGATGTAAAAGCGTCCTGCTCTTTATGATGATAAAGCCCTTTGTAACCCAACTGATGCATAAAGAAATTATCACTGTGCAGGTAATGAGAAGGTGAAAACAACTGAGATGCCTAACAGATACCGGTCCCTTAAAGTAGAGATTGGCACACTTCAGCAGCACCAGAATCACAGGGAGAGCTTGTGGAAGCATAGACTGCTGCTGGACCACATCACCAGGGTTTCTGACTCAGTAGGTCTGGAATGGGGCCTGAGGTTCTGCATTTCTAACAAGCTCCAGGTGATGTTAGCGCTGCTGGTCACAGACCACACTGGAAGTAGCAAGGTTCCTGAAACCTCCTTAAAATCACTTTAATGTTTGAGAAAAATATACAAGCTCAATTAGGAAGCTTAATCTCTGACTTCCAAATGTTAGTATTTATTAACAATTCGCTATGAACTATGTATAAAATTAATGGAATAGGTGTGACTTTGTAATGACAGAAAAGGTGTAAGCCGTAGAAAGTTGTCAGAAAATCTTGAAATAAAGATCCAATTTCATTAGCCAACCAGTTAACACACTGATGATCCATCAGGCTGAAAATTTCAATGTCTAGGAAGCAATGGGAATTTTTTTTTTTTTTTTCTAGATTTTCTCCGTCATCAAGGAACCGTCAACTAGTTTTGAAATTCAGTATTCATTTCTTATCATATCACTTAGTGTAGTAATTAATTCTTCATTCACCTAAGATAAATGGACAGAAGCCAGGTGGTTTCACACTGTGAACTTTAAGAAAATCACTGTGCGTCACTAATGGTAACGGCCAGACTCCACAGCAGTAAGTTTGGTTTGGTTTTTATTCTACATGACACTTTGCCAGTACCAAACATCTTTTGGGGGCTGCTTAAAAGACCCACTAATTTTGCTTCTAGCAAAAGTCTGAATAAAACAGGGGTGACTAGACACACCCTGGAAACCCTGGTGACGTAGTGGTCAAGTGCTATGGCTGCTAACAGAAAGGTCGGCAGTTTGAATCCACCGGGCACTCCTTGGAAGCTCCATGGGGCAGTTCTACTCTGTCCTATACGGTCACTATGAGTTGGAATCGACTCAGTGGCAATGGGTTTGGTTTTGGTTTTTTAGAGACACACCCTATGGTAGGTGGTTCCTCCAGGTGCCCTTCACCCTTAAGACTGAGGACACCTACTTCATGCACCATCATTTCCCTAGAAAACCCACTATGAATGAAAGCCCCAGGTAAGTTTTTATATTTCAGAATCTTCCTGGAGGTGATAAGGCCAGAGGCAGAGTGTATTAAAACCCGTTGCCATCAGTCGATTCTGACACAGAATGGCCCTATAGGGCAGAGCAGAACTGTCCCATAGGATTTTCCAGGCTGTAATCTTTATGGAAGCAGACTGCCACATCTTTCTCCCTCAGACTGGCTGGTAGGTTCAAACTGCTGACCTTTCGCTTAGCAGTTGAGTGCTTACCGCCATGCCACCAGGGCTCATAACGTTCCTGCCACAATGTTATTATCAGATAACATCCTTAAACAAATTCATAAATGTTTGGCTTTTCTTTATAAAAATTAAGAAAACTCATATTACTGCTAAGAAAACCCACTGCCTTCTCAAAAGATTATTTTTCCTCCCAACTTTTTCATTTGGTTGTAGATATTTTCCTCTTGCTTTTATGTGGTTAAATGTATATTTATGTGTACATACAGTAAACAAAATAAGTAGGGTCCCAAATATTCAACCCTCTTAAATGCAGGGTCTCATTATTTTGTAATTAATAAAACGACCAGGGCAAAACTAGCAATGAGCTGGGGGGTCTGGGGAATTTAAATTCATCCATTCCTGGCTGCAGCGTCCTCTCCAGATTGAATATGGACGGGGACGAGTCTGGATTCTGGGGCTAGCTAGAGAAAATAAAACCAATTGCTATAGAGTTGATTCCGACTCATGGTGACTCCAGCTGTACCACAGGACAACAGTGCTCCATAGAGTTTTCAGTGGCTGATTTTTTGGAAGTAGATCACCAGGTCTTCCTTCCAAGGGAGACTCAAACCTCCAACCTCTCGGTAAGCAGTTGAACATGCTACCTGTTCACACTACCCAGGGGCTCTGGGGTGGGATAGACTTGCAGAAAATTAATGACAACTATAGAAAACTTGCAGTTAGTTGGCTCTAGTTCTATTAACCCAGTTCAGGGAGTCTACACTCAGTAAACTGTGGGGTCTCAGAGCCCACCATTCAAACCCCTGCTTCTAGAGAAATGGTTTCTCTACCAAACTTCCTCCTTCCTCTCAGGTATCCCCTGGAAATTTAGTCTACTCTTCTCTTTTGGGAGGCCTGGTGGTACATTGGTTAATAGCTACTGTGAGCTACAGCTGCTAACTAAAAGGTTGGCAGTTCAAATCCACCAGCTGCTACTTGGAAACCCTATGGGACAGTTCTCTGTCCTATAGGGTCACTGTGAGTCAGAATCAACTCAAGGGGAATGTGTTACTTTTTTTGAGAACCTGGGCTGGGAGGAAAATAGGAGCCAATAGCCAACGGCACTATATCTACATGAGAATCCAAAATCGATTAGCATAAACACTCACAAAGAGTATTTGTATGGACAAAGTTATCAAATATTCCTTGATTGATAAGCCAAGGCACATAATGTAATACTTTAGAAATCAACAACTGCCATCTTGGATAAATATGGTGTATTCAATGTTCTTAGCTAATTCAATATAATTTACCTTTATAATTCTGGAGTGCTTTCACTATTTAAAACCTTTTTTCCAGTAACTAATACACAATAAAAGAGAAACCATTTATCCACTATTAATGACCTGAAAATATATAAGTGAACAAATCATTTTTAAATGGGCCTGAGTAATAGAATTATGGGCATGTAAATTAATTAGGAAAATATTTTAATAGGTTTTTCCCAGAGTGCAAACTATAATAATTGCAGCTGTAAAGAGAAGTATTAACACTGTAACACAGCACAATAAATGGACAAATATCTGGGGGGATGAATTAATTACTCACGTCATTTCAGTTTCAGAATAAACAGAATATTGGCGAAGCTTTCTTCACTCGGGCAAATCTCAAAGAACATGGTCCTTCCAGAACTTGATTATGATAATATTTATTTTTATCCTCACTGGGATATGGCCTTGGCTTTTGATTTGTGTGTTTTAAGTATTATTTAGTTACTAATTAAAACTTTAGCCCTCCCTTAAAGATAACAGCCTTAAGAGGGTCAAAATGAACCCCTGAAACTTCTATCTCATTTACTTACATTCAAACAGATCAAGGCGAAAACGAACTTGTTTGTATCCATCTTTCTTCCATATTTTGATGTTTAAAACTTTTTAATATAAAAGCAAAATAGCCATGCTATCAACCAGTTAAGTACTTATTTCCCTGGATGCAAATGTTTTATTCCCAGGAGTTCTATTTTCTTAATCATTTTAGGGAGGAGAATAAGGAGAGAGAAACGTTCCTCCAATACAAAAGTAACAGGCACTGCTGGTGTAGTGGTTAAGAGCTCCACTGCTAACCAAGAGGTCGGCAGTTCAAATCCACCAGCTGCTCCTTGGAAACCCTGTGGGGCAGTTCTACTCTGTCCACTAGGGTCGCTCTGAGTCAGAATCAACTCGACAGCAATGGGTTTGGTTTTGTTTTTTTTCTGTAGTCAGCTAAGCAGAACTCATAATTAGCTAGCAGAACTCCTCAGCCCTCCAAAAACATCTGATCATTATTTATTTCCATTTGTATTTGCTAGAAACAAACAGAGACATCAAAGGCAACAACAAGAAAAACATTTAAAAACAACCAGGTCTCTACTTTTTGCCTAAACAAGTGTGCAGGAGTTTTTTCCCTTTGTCAAGGCCGTTTCAATGAAGTGATCAAGAGCTCTCTCCAGAACCCCTCTTCTCCAAACTGGTAAGACAATAATATAGAAAACTATTCTCCTGTGAAAAATGTCCTCTCACAGCAAGTAAGCCTAGCAATTTGGATGCACCTGTTTTTGTTTTGCACTTAAAAGAGAGAAAACTGTGCTGAGGAAAAAAAGGTCTCTTTCACTGGACAGAAGCCAGAGTCATCAACTAAGAAAACTACCAAGACTTTGATGATAAAGGAAAAAGTGCTCCGCTGATATCTCTCCATAAAATTTATTTTAGATGGGAAAACCATATGATTTTCCTTGATTTACACTGCTAAGTCCCTTGCCCAAATCCTTCATATTTCATTTTTGGATTGCAATACTACTCATCTCCTATCCTGAGACTTTCCAAATATTACTAGAAATGCCATGTCGTTCATCTTTTGCTTCAGCCACGTAATTATGCAGTTCAGCTCAAGGAGCAAAGTAGCTTCCTGGGTAAGTAGTGGGTTAGGAATCTGAAGACCTGGGCTGTAGTTATGATGTAAATTCACCAGCCATGTAATCACAGGCAAAGTCATTTCAACTCTCCTAGTCTTTATTTCCGATTCTGTAAATGGTGGTTGTTGGATTAGATTAGGTGACCTCTCAGATCTCTTCCAAAAAAAAGCCAAAACAAAACAAAACCCATTGTCTTCAAGTTAATTCCGACTCATGGCGATCCTATAGGACAGACTAGAACTGCCCCATAGGGTTTCCAAGGGACAGCTGATGGATTCGAACTGCCGACCTTTTGGTTAGCAGCCAAGCTGTTAACCACTATGCCACCAGGGCTCCCAGATCTCTTCCAGATTAACGCAAATATGGAATCTTGTTGCGGTCATTAGGAATTGCTCCTCCAGAGGGCAATTATACATTTAATGGAGGGAAATTATACATTTAATAGTAGCCTATCAAATAATCTGTATTTTTTTACTTTTCTATTGTAAGGGAAATAAAAAAGAGATAAAAACAAAATGGTTGGGATTCCCTTCTTAGTGGCTATTTAGCTCATTCATTTAATAAAAAATACACATTAAACACTTAGAATCTGCTAGACATATTGAGCACTAGACAAGACAGTAAGAAGGTGAGAAAAACGTCCTTTAATGCTACTTATGATCTAGTGGAAGATAAAAATACATTGTATTTTGTGAGATTTTATTGGTTGGGAAATTTTTGTTTGTTTTCGATGAATGGGCATGTTTCACACACACACACACACACACACATATGCCACTCATGACTTTAGCCTAGAAAGGAGAGAGTTCTCCCAGTAGGCAGGAGCATGACCTTTTGTCCCAAGCCTAAATATAACTGAAGAGTTTATCTCCGGCAAAGGTAGTAAATTTTTTTATGTTTTTTTCTTGCAGAATTCCTCTGAGTTACTTTATCATTGAAACTCCAGATAACTCCTTAAGCTAGCAAAATGGATAAATGGGATGAATTCAGCCTTTAAGGGAAGGAAGTGCCCTCCTGCTCCTGCCTGTCATCTTTCTCAGGGTTGTCATAGGTGGAGTCATAGGCAATCACTCAGAGGGTCTTTTATTTTAGCCTTTTGATATTGCTTAAGGTCAGCAAGTAATGGACTGCTCTAGCCTTTCTTTTGATGTCAGCAATTAGAGGGGCAAATGTGTCACAGGCTGGAAAAGGAGAGAGACAGTAGTTATTAAACCAAAACCAAAGTAATCCTGTTGCCATCCAGTCGATTCCAACTCACAGTGACCCTAGTGTTATGGCGTTGAACTAGCCCATTGGGCTTTCTTGGCTCTAATCTTTACGGAAGCAAATCACCAGGCCTTTCTTCCACAGCACTACTGAGTGGGATCAAACCACCAACCTTTAGGTCAATAGTCAAGCACAAACCATTTGCACCACCCAGGGGCCTTCATAGTAGTTAGTACACCCTTATTCCCTAATATCTATAAACTTTGCTGGGAAAAAAAAAAAATTCCCATCACAGTTTTCATAGCCCAGATTGCAGGCTGACATGTCACGCAGTATCAGAGTATCAGCCTGTGTTTCAGGCACCATCCTAAATGTTTTACATTCAGTGACTTGTTTAGTCCTCACAGCAGCCCCATGATGTAGATAGCAGTGTTATCATCATTTTACAGATGAGGAACTGAGGCTACACAGCTCCTCTGGCAGAGACAGGACTCAAACCCAGGCAGCCTAGCAAAGATTCCATGCTTTTAACCACTTAAACAGGGACACAACTATGTAGCAAATGGCAAGACGGAGAATAAGGGGCTTACTGAGAATACAAAATATCCCAAAACTGGGACTCTCCTAGTTAAGCATATATAGTATTCCTGCTATATAGTCAGTATCCGTTCAATTAAGATTAACACTTGTTTAAGAGTCACAGACTTAGGAATGTTAATTTTCTCTAAGAAAACTAATAAAAATGAAAGTAAATCTGCATGGTTGGAAAGGGAGTTCAACCGAGTAATCAATTAAAAACTGTAGTATAGCCACACAATAGAATATTGCTGAGAAATAAAGAGAATATTACCAATACACACAACACAAATGAATTTCAAATGCATTATGCTAAGTGAAATAAGCAGACTTGAAAGACTACATACTATATGATTCCATTCTCATAAAAGTGTGGAAAAGGCAAAAATGTAGAGACAGAAATAGACCAGTGATTGCCAAGGATGTTGGGTGTAGGAGGGGTCAACTACAAACAGGCAAAAGGAATATTTTGGGATGGTGGTGTGGTTCTATACCTTGATTGTGGTGATGGTTGCATGCCTGCAAGCATTTGTCAAAACTCTTAGAACTACATGCTAAAAAGGGTGAGCTTTACTGTAAAGGAATTAAACCTAAATTTTAAAAATAAATAAATAATAAGTCTTCAGGGAGTAAGTGAGTGCCTAAAAAATCAATAACAGACAGAAACGAGAACGGGTAGAGGTAGCACAGGCAAATGTAGGCATTTCAAAAGAGCAGGAGGTTGTACACAGTGGGTTTAAGAGTATTTTTTGGGAACAATGACAGGGAACAAGCTGGGCACCAAATTCATCTTTCGATGCTGAAGAATGTGAGGTATGACGGAATACGTAGGGTCTACATGAGAGAGCTGCAGGAGAAGTGGTGTCCTCAGAAGAGAGCCAGGTTTCAGTTAACCAGGAAGGTGAAGTATGTATGAAGGAGTGTCTGAGATATAGAATAGGGGCCCCAGAAAGTACTGAGTAACAGTGGCGGGGCAAGGAGTGAAAACCAAGTGATGGAAAGGACATTCAGAGAAATACAAGAGTATAAATATGGGAGAGGAGAGTTAACGGTAGTTAACAGCCTACATTTATTAAGCACTTACCATATGCCAGGCACTGTTCTAAGCATTTTACGCTGAACCTTTGCAACAACCTCATGAGGTAGGAATCGATATTACCTCATTTTACAGAAGAAGAAGCTAAGCACTGAGAGGTTAAGTAAGTTGCCCTGTATCATAACTCAAAAAACTCAGGGAGAGGATTCCCACAAAGACTGACATGGCTCCAGAGCCCAGGCTTTAACCACCGAGCTCTGATCAAAAAGGCTCACATCCTGAGCAGTGACCAAGAATAACAGGTAATTGAGGCATGATAGGTTTAGCAAGCTGCAAAATTTCCAAGAGAATTAATCCAAATGGAACCCTGGTGGATGGGGTAACACTTAGCTTCTTGGGAGTGGGCTGAAGCCTTGCTTGATTGCCCTGCTAAGTCCAACCTTGTTTCTGATGAACTCCAAGCTCTCTAGGTGAAGTCAGCTAAACTTTGGGTAGATTATGAAAGCTCTAGAATTATGCCAGACAATGTTCTGCTGCTACTCATAAAGTTTTCCCTGGCCAATCTTTTCAGAAGTAGACAGCCAGGTCCTTCTTTCTAGTCTGTCTTAGTCTAGAAGCTCCACTGAAACCTGTCTACCATGGCTGACCCTGCTGGTACTTAAAATACCAGTAGCACAGCTTCCAGCATCACAACAATACACAAGCTACCACAGTACAACAAACTGACAAACACGAAGAATGGGAATCCCAGAACACTTAATTGTGCTCATGGGAAACCTAACAATACATCAAGAATCAGACATTCGAAAAGAACAAGGGGATACTGCATGGTTTAAAATCAGGAAAAGTATGTCAGGGTTGCATCCTTTCACCATGTTTATTCAATCTGCATGCTGAGTAAGTAATCTGAGAAGCTGGGCTACATAAAGAAGAATGGGGCATCAAGATTGCAGGAAGACTCATTAACAAACTATGATATATAGATGACACAACCTTGCTTGCTGAAAACAAAGAGGATTTGAAGCACTTACTGATGAAGATAAAAGACTACAGCCTTCAATATGGATTACACCTCAACATAAAGAAAACAAAAATCTTCACAATTGGACTAATAAGTAACATCATGACACATGGAGAAAATACTGAAGTTGTCAAGGATTTCATTTTACTTGGATCCACAATCAATGCCCATGGAAGCAGCAGTCAAGAAATCAAAAGACATGTTGCATTGGGTAAATCGGCTACAAAAGACCTCTTTGAAGTGTTGAAAACCAAAGACATCACTTTGAGGATTAAGGTGTGCCTCACTCAAGCCATGATATTTTCAATTTTCCCATATGCATGCAAAAGCTGGACAATGAATAAGGAAGACCAAAGAAGAATTGATGACTTTGAATTATGCTGTTGGCAAAAAATACTGAATATACCATGGACTGTCAGAAAAATGAACAAATATGCCTTGGAAGAAGTACAGCCAGAATGCTCCTTAGAAGCAAGGATGGCAAGACTTCCTCTTGAACACTTTGGACATGTTATCAAGAGGGACCAGTCCCTGAAGAAGGATTCAGCAAAAAAGAGGAAGACCGTCAATGAGACAGACTGACACAGTAGCTGCAACAATGGGCTCAAACATAGCAACGATTTTGAAGATGGTGCAGGATCAGGCAGTATTTCATTCTGTGTGCGTGGTGTCTGCTATGAGTCGGTATGGACTCGATGGCACCTAACAACAACAAAAACAGAATTGTGCCCTCCGCTTAAGGCTGCTGACACTTAGGCTCTTCTGGGTTAGTTTGACACCAATGTAACACAGACCAGGCCTCTGCTTGGTGGGAGGCAAGGCAAAGCGTTTTAGTTCCTCATGAACTATACAGTTACTACATGTGGAGTTCTAGGGTGTTGGGTAATTTCTGGACATCAAAAGTCCAGCCCTTTCGTGTGGAATATAAGGTCTTCCTGAGCAGTTACCCACTCATCTCCCCAGGCCCATCCCTTGTTGGTCCTTTGCATGCCCCCCATCCTCCCAAACCAAAAAACCAAACCCATTGACACAGAGTCAATTCAGACTCATAGCAACCCTATAGTACAGAGTTGAACTGCCCCACTGGGTTTCCAAGGAGTGACTGGCGGATTCAAACTGCTGACTGAGCTCTTAACCACTGGACCATCAGGGCTCCACTTATCCTCCAGACACACTGAATTGCTTGCAGGTTCTCTCTTGCTTCCAGAATTGAGTCATCTCCTTGCTTCTAGATTAACACTGCTCCAATTCCAGGAATGCCCCTCCTCCACTATCTTCAACACCCTTACCCACATCCCCTCTCCAGAGCAATGTCTACTAGCCTTGTTCTTTAGGTCCCTGGGAAGACACCAGCAACTCCCAGAGGCCTTCCTGTTAGTTAGGTGCCCCTCCTATATGCTACCCCTGCATCCTGTTTACACTCAGTAGCTCTTGACCTTGAGCAAGTTACTCATCCTCTCCAAGTGTCAGCTCCCTGGTGTGTAAAGTGAGGATCATAATACATGCCTGGCAGGGTCATTGTGAAGAGGAATAAGATAATCCGTGTAAACAAACACAATGTTGGGCTCACTGGACATGTTCAGTAAATGGGAGCAAAACTGCTGTTGTTATTCTGTAGCTGCAATTATCATTGTATTGTAATTGTTTATTTTTCTGCCTTCCCCACTAAACCCTGATAAGGGCAGGGAGTAAGTCTTTGCATTGTCTGCATCTAACACATTAACTATGTTTGTATCTAACACACAGTTACTGTTCAATAAATATGTATGGAATCAAAAAAAACTAATAAACGAATGAATGAATGAGTGTAAGTTCCTGGCCGAGTCATCATCAGGTATTCCTTAGACATCACTTCCTACAACAGCCTGGAATGGATAGACCACCCTTAGCCATACCACCTCTCTAAGGAATGGTGTTTCAAAAAAAATCGTTTTACCCAAGTTTAGACTCCTACATCTACTAAGTACCAGGCAGTCAGAATCGCCGGGGTTTCTTGTTCCTCCCTTACCAACACAAACTATTTCTCACTTCTGAGCTTTTTGCCTAGACTGAAAACAATCTCCTCAACACACTGTTATAATTTTGACATTTGGGTGACATTTTCCTATTGAACCATATATTAGTCTTTCTTGTCTCCCCTGTTAATCTGAAACTCCTTCAAGACAGGCACTTTTAAATATGTTCCTAGTATCTAAAGAATAAAAGGTCCACAGCTCTGGAATTAGTCAAACTTAAGTGTTTCTGTTATTTATAAGCTGAGTAGCTTTGGATTAGTTACCTCAACTCTCTGCATCTCAATTTCCTCATCTGGAAGTTGACAATAACAGTGTCTACCTTGTGAAGTTGTCACTAGTATTAAATAAAATAATGCCCATGAGTGCCTACCACAGTTTCTTGCCCATATTAACAATGCTATAAATGATACTAACAGCATGGATGCTTAATAAATAACAAGGTTATCCTTCCTTCAGGAAACCAGGAAGTTTAACAAGATACATACTGTGTCTAAATTAATTCTATGCTAATATCTGGAAGCCATTCCCTATTATTTGCTGGATGGAATTTATTGACCATAAAACCCAGAAGGTGCTATATATCTATGTGTGTTTGTCTGTGTATGTTTGTGTGTAAGTCCATTCTAATAAATAAATTGCTCAAAAAAAAAAAATTTTTTTTTTTTTTTAATATATGTACCTCCAGCAGCTCAACTACAGCCACAAAAAAAAGAACAAAAGAAGCCATGGAAATATAAAACTGGAACTTACAAGCAATCATAGAAATCACCTGATTCACTCCTTCGTTTTTCTGATAAGAAACCTGATGAGGTAGAAAAGGACATCATCATATCAAGTCTACATGGTCAGTACATGGCAGAGCCTGTTAGCGCCCTCCCAGATCTGAAAGTATTACATTTTCTGTCTCAGTTCACATTCCCTGTATCTTCAATCTCCTGACTACCTGTGAAATCAAAAAGCAATCTTACCAGTAACAACGGAGGCATAGATGGGTACACAGATTGCTCCCAGGGCAGCGTGACCTTATGTATATTGTGCTGATGTACTGCTATGGGAATCTGCTCCATTTTCGAAAACCTACCAATGGAGCATTTTCCTTTGTTACATATTCAAACATTCTTAGCTTTCTGAAGGACTTCTCTCCCTTTCTCTCCTTACCTAGCTTCTGTTTGTAATTAGTGCTCAGACATGGGGGCTTTTTTTTTTTCTATTAAGTTTTAAACAAATTTCTATTGTAATTTCAGATGTAATTACTGCTCCTTTCTGGCAACAGCTATGAAGTCAAATTCACATTCATTCTGCTCTGCGACGTGGACACACTCGGCACACAGCCACTCATCCTCGCTCACATTTTATTCTTAAAGACTGAATGTGAAAGAGCAATAAACAATAGCTAGGAGCTCAGTAAATGAATTAAGATGAAAGCAGGGCAGGGGGGGCATGCTGGCTCACTACAAAGGTGTAATTCCTGCTTACTTGGCAATTTCAGGCAGGGTGGGAGCATGTATGTTTCTCCCCTCCCTTCTGCACCCACCCCCAGCTTAATAAAGGAGAACAACCTCTTCATGCATCAACATAGATGAGGCAAGGCTGCCAAACTATCACTAAAATGTAAGTTGCATGAAGTCAGGCAGTTTTGAATGTTATATTTTCTGCTGAATGTCCCAGGACAGTACCTGGTACACTACAGGCTCTCTCTAAATGTCTGCTGAATGAAAGAGGTGCCCAGACCCTACCCATCTCAGCATCAAATCCCGAACAGCCAAACCTCTTCACAACATGTAACCCTGATCTCTAAGAATCTCAAATTAAGAAGTCCACCTTGTGAACCCCTAAAACTATTGCCCTGAGATCATCTTTAAACCTTCAACCCTAAATCAAAACTATCCCCTGAAGTCTTCTCAAAACCAAAAAATCGTTTAGCTTAACTAGTGAAGAATGTCTGCCTTGAGCAGTGTACTCTTTTAAGAACTATCTATATGGGATCAAACTGACAACAGCAACTCAAAAGATTAGATAGGAAACTTAGGGGGCAGTGATTTTATGTTAAGGGGGAAGGAATACCTCAAAAAAGGAGGCTGAGAATGGCTGCACAATTCAAAGAATGTAATCAATGCCACTGAATTGTACACACAGAAATTGTTGAGTTGGTATATGTTCTGCTGTGTATATTCCCCACAACAGCAATAAAAATAAATCAACCCATCCTCCCAAGAAACCTCTTCTTTGTGATAGGCATTAATCGAACTTTAAAAATAAATTGAAATTAAAACCAGATCTTCAAATTACTTTATTATAAAACATTAAACCAAGATTTTAAAAGACACATAATCACATTGCTCTCATTAAGTTTTTAAATAATTTGCAATCACAAAAGCATGTATTTTTAAGACAAAGGTTGGTCCTACAAAAGATGCCCACCTTGTAAGACTTTTATCTATAAAGCATCAGAGACAGTTTACCTCAGATATAGGAAAGAAAGGAAAGGAGGCAGGGAGGGAGAGGTCTTTAGTTCTTAAACCAATACAAATATTTTGAGCCAAAACCATATGATTTATCTTTATACCCTGAGGATTAGCAGGCATTCATTCTTTGGATAATAATAGCATAACCAATAGAACAACTGTTTGAGATACAACTACAGGACTGAATATAAATTTTGTCTGAGCAAATTAGTACCTACATATGTCAGAGAATTTATGGACTTGCACTGAAATTGTCCATACACTCATCCATTCCCCCAAGCAGACAGTGAGCTTCCTGAGGGCAGATGCTTCTTAATCATTTTATCCCAGTGTCTGATACATAGCAGATGCTCAGCAAATACCTGAGAAAGGAAAAGAAAAAAGGGGCGTACCAGTTGACACACTGATCCATGCCCTGAGAAGGTAATGAAGCCCAGTTTGCAGGGTAATCTTTTTTCCAACAAACATTAGGCACAGTCTCTGTCTTCAATCACCTTACAATACTGAATAAGAGAGAAAGCAAATGGAAGACAGAGGCCTGGGTTTTAAAAAGAGATCAGTCATTTGTGGGCTTTGTACATCTGCTCATGGAGCTGAAGCCTCCACCCCCTCTTTGCCTCTAAACCCTTCCACCGTGGCCCCTGAAATCCATGCCAGGTCACAAGCAAAACGTTCTCGTTCTCATCCTCTTCCTGAACATTCCCTTCACCTTCTTGCTCTCCATATAGAAGAACATGGCTGGCCCCCGAGAGAACTGCCTGCCTACAACTCTCTTAATGACTGAAATCTCTACCTAAGCTCTTCTAAGGGAGCCTCTTCAACTCCCCATGCAGTAGACAGAGTTTCCTTCCAAAATCCTGAAGGAATTATGCCATTACCCTGCTCAAAACTTCCCATGGCCCCCATCTGACTCAGAATAAAATCTAAAGTTCTGATCATTGTTCAAAAGGCCCTGGCTCCCTCTCTGACCTTATCACCTACCACTCTTCCCCTTACTCTTGTCTTCTTCAAGGAACATCCTCCACTTGTGCACTCACCATTCCCTTTGTCTGGAACATTCCTTCTCCCCTCCTTCAAATATCTGTATGTCTCCTTCCCGCCAATACATTTAGGTCTCTCCTTAAATGTCACCTTATCAGAAAGGTCTTCCCTGATCACTTTGTACAAAAATATCCCTCAGACATCACAATCCACCCCTTACCCAGCTTTATTAGTCTTCATAGCATTTATTACTGCCTGACAGCCTTGGAAACCCTGTGGGGCAGTTCTACTCTATCCTATAGGGTCGCTAATGAGTTGATATCTACTTGACGGCAATGAGTTTGGTTTTTTTGGTTTTTGATATGTATATACATGTTTGGGCAATGTCCAAACCACATATAGTCCATGGTTCCATAAGGTTATAATACAGTTCAGAAATCCTGATCAGAGAATGGGATGTAGCAAACCCAACAGCTTCCCACATGCAGCTCGTGTATCTCATGTCTCTCATATACAAAGCGATTGTGTTGCCAGGCATCTAATGGTACAGTACATATATAACCTATAATACAAACATCTTGATAGTCATAATAAATGCCCATGTTACTGGCTTATGTATATACTGTGCTATACTTTCTATCTAAAAGGTTTACTGTATAAGAGTGTATGCTTTGACTCATAGGCAGCAGCATCCAATCTCACATATCGCACATCTATTGAGTGTTGTAGCATTATCTCTGTTTAATTTTCTTTAGAAAATATTACCATGAAGTGCATCATTGCTCCTAAACATAGCAAAACCACTGCTACTGACTGCAGCAGCAAGAGACAAAGGAGAAGTATCAATTTGGAAGTGAAACAACAGGTTATTAAATGACACAAGGTGGAAAATCAGTTAATGCTATTGCTCAGGATCTAGGCATGTCACACTAGACAATCACACGATTCTCAAAAACAAAGAGAAAATTCTCTAAGCGTTAAAGGGTGAGCTCCACTGAAAGCTATGAGGCTAACAAAAATGCGAGAAGGGCCTATATTAGATATGGAGAAATCGCTAATGACCTGGTTTGAGGACCAAACACATAAGCAAATACCTCTCAGCACGCTGAAGGTCATCGCTAAGGCACAAAGCTTGTTCAAGTTGCTTAAAGAAAAAACAGGACCAGCCTACAATAAGGTGCTCACACAACATCCAAATTACATAACGTCCTATATCACAGAACATACCACGGACGTTAAGCGACACGACTGTATTCACCTATTTGTTTACTGTCTGTCTTCCCTGGCTAGGATAAAATCTCCATGAGAGCAATGGCTTTTCCTGTTTCATTCACTTTTCTATCCTCAGAACCTAGCACAGAGTCTAGCACAAAGTAAGTGTTCATTCAATAGTGAATAAATCAATTACCATTATTAATACAATATAAAAGAGGTTAAAATGAAGTGTTACTAACGTCTGAGGTCTTAAAAGCTTGCGAGTGGCCATCTAAAATATAACTATTGGTCTCTACTCATCCAGAGCTACAGAGAAAGAAGGAAACAAAAGATTCAAACAAGAAACTAGTCTACAGAACCAATAGTCTACACGAACAATGGCATCACCTACCTTGAGACCAGAAGAACTAGATGGTGCCTGGCTACTACCAGCTATTCCACTCAGGACCCAATATATGGTCCCAGATAGAATGGGAGAAAATGTACAACAAAACTCAAATTCCTTAAAAAAAAAAAAAGCCCAGACTTACTGGACCAGTAAAGTCTAGATGAGCCCCCTGAGATACTCTTTAAACTTGAAACTTAAACCACTCTCAGAGGTCATCTTTCTGCCAAGTGACAGATCAGTCCATAAAATAAATAATATCACCCATGAGTACTGTGCTTCTCAAAATAATTGTCTAGACGAAACTGAAAGGTTAACATTTACTCTACACCAAAGATGAGAAGGCTAGGGGGACAGGGAAGCTAGATTAATGGAAATAGAACAACATAAATGAAAATAACAAGAATGTCGATGTATTGTGAAGAATGTAACCAATGTCACTGAATGTCACTCAATGTGTGCCACTGGGACAATTCTGACTCATAGCGACCCTATAGGACAGAGTAGAACTGCCCCACAGGGTTTCCAAGGAACAGCTGATAGATTCGAACTGCTGATCCTTTGATTAGCAGCCAAGCTCTTAACCATTGTACCACCAGGGCTCCAGCAATATGTACAGAAATTTTTAAATGAGAACTTAAGTTCTTGTGTAAACTTTCACCAAAAACACAATAAAATAGTTCAAAAATAAATGAACTGCTACTAGAATGAGTCACTAAGGAGCCCTGATGGTGCAAAAGTTAAGCATTCAGCTGCTAACTGAAAGGTCCGTGGTTTGAACCCTCCAAGAGGCTCTGCAGGAGAAAGACCTGGTAATCTGCTTCTGTAAAGATTACAGCCAAGAAAACCCTGTGGAGCAGTTCTGCTCTGTCACGTGGGGTCACTAGGAGAGGGAATCAACTTGAAGGCAACTAAAAACACAATGAGTCACTTAACTTTGCAGGAAGTGTACTCTGTATAGTTGGAGCTACAGAAGAGCTAAGCTTTTGGCCACAGAAATGCCTGGGCAAGAATTTATGATAGGTCAGTGACTTCTGTCACATCTGCTTTAAAAATAATTGCTGTTGTTAGGTCCCATCAAGTCAGTTCTGACTCATAGAGATCCTGTGTACAACAGAATGAAACACTGCCCAGTCCTGCGCCATTTTCATAATCATTGCTCTGGTTGAGCCCACTGTTGCAGGACTATGACTTGGAGCCGAAGGAACCGCAATGGGTTTTAACCAAATGGTCAACTTTGCCGTGTTATTTCTAAAAAATAATTACAAACTTATTATTAGTGTCAGAGAGATGTCATCCTCGTGTACCAATATTGGTACATCGAATAACTGGGGGAGGGGGAAATTGGTCTTTAATAATGAAAAGTGAAATTTTAGGATATCTGAATAAATGTTCCTGGATGTGAAGGCAGAAAAAAAGATAAAGAATTTTGTCCAATTCACTTATGGGATTATAGAATTACAAAAAAATTATAATGAAAAATTGTTCAAAACGTGGTAAAATAATTCTAAAATTCACCTGAAAAATTAAGGAGGTAAGAGAATTCTAAAACTAAAAAAAGATGTTAAACATTCTAAAGTTATAATAATAAAACAAAGTAGTGCTGATATAAAAGTGGGCAGAGTAAAAAAAAAAAACCGGATAGATAGCCTAAAATACAGAGAAAGAGCTTAGTTCATAATTAAAAAGATATCACTAATCAATAAAGAATGACTGAGAAAAGGGAATTACTTAATAAGTGGTTTTGGGATAACTGATTATACCTTTAGTGAGAATAAATCATTTGAGCACTTGATTTGTGATACATTAAAAAGAAATTCTCTATGAATTAAAGAGTTAAAAACTGAACCATAGAACACTTGAAGGAAAAAAATGACCATTTACTATAGATAGAGGAGATGGCCCTCCTAGGCTTAGAAACTGTAGAAATAAATGAAAAGGAAGCAATATAAAGATATGACATTAAAAAATCCAAACTAAAAAGCAATTTCAAGAAAAAGTTTTTGCAGTAAATATGACAGATCTAGTTTAATATGTTGACTATATGAAGAGATCAAATCAGCAGATAAGAAAAACACTAAAATCCCAAAAGATAAATGAGCAAAGGTCAGAAATAGACAATTTATGAAACAGGAAATACATTTAGCAAAGAGACAAGTGGGGAAGGCTCTGGCTCTTATCCTAGATTCCACTGAGCTCTGGGTTTCACACTTCCTGACAGCCAATAATTGGCCTCTGTTTTGCTCTTCAACTCTGCCCTTGCTTCTCAAATGGAATTGGATGTTTCTTTGTGGCTTCATCCATTCCGATCCCTACACACCCTGAGGTTCCAGCCTTGCTATGCCCTGCCTCATGGAAGGGGTAAGAAAACGATAGGAAATCTCTATTTTTCCCTGTTTTATAGTTTACCACTGTATTTGTTCAGTACTACTACACAAAGGTGTATTCTTTACTCTTTATGAGTTTATTTTTATGCACAATGTCCAAACAGGTGTTTAGGTAGGTAGGTAAGTAGATAGGGAGGGAGGGAGGGAGGAAGAAAAGACTCTGTAAATAATACTTCAATTTACAGTATACAAAGGCACTATAAACTTCAGGTGTTGCTAATCTACTAAGCACTATAGATAAGTTTTTAGGACATCTTTTCAAGGACCTATGAAAAACTATATTGATATCAAAATACAAGAAGAAATTTTCAATAAAAATTATTAATCATCTACAACGTATATTACAGTGACTCAATTAACATTATAGTATTATAATTTGTTATACTAGAAAAGTTTACACATTAGATTATTTTACAACAGTTCCCAAAGGTACCTAATGATTGCCAAGAAATCACAGCCACACATAAATTAACTGTTATGCATAAGAAAGTAATTTCAAAGAACACTTACAAAAATACTTCCAAATGCTTCTATATCAAAAACTATAATGTTGGATCATAAGTACATTTTAATATATTTGCTATGAGATGACTGAAGCCTTTAAAAATACTATTACTTAAGGGCTGCAAAGGTCTTAAATGCTCCTGGTGTATGCATTTCAAATTCAGGCATGTCCAGGAGATGGGGACGGCTCTATTTGTTTAATGAAAGTCACATTGAAGAAAGGAACACTTGAGGTACACGAGTTTAATCCACAGATAATAGGCTGTAGTTGAAAGTGATTTTGAAATAGCACAGTAATGTGCTGTTAAAATTGCCCTCTGACTCAGCTGAAGCCTGAGGGAAAAGACTACAATAAAATGACAAATAAAAACCAATACAACTGTATCTGTAAAATCTCTAAAAGGAACTGTGAACACAATTTGGTACAAGTAAGGAGGTGTCTTAGTCATCTAGTGCTGCTATAACAGAAATACCACAGAGGGATGGCTTTAACAAAGAGAAATTTATTGTCTCACAGTCTAGTAGGTTAAAAGTCCAAATTCAGGGTGTCAGCTCCAGGGAAAGGCTTTCTCACTCTGTCGGCTTTCTCATCAATCTTCCCCAGACTAGGAGCTTCTTTGTGCAGGAACCCCAGGTCCAAAGGACGTGCGCTGCTCCTGGCACTGCTTTATTGGTGGTATGAGGTCCCCCTGTCTCTCTGTAGGTTAAGTCCTGACCTCACTAACCCAACTGCCACCCATCCTCCCTCATTAACATCATAGAGGCAGGATTTATAACATACAGGAAAATCATACAATACCAGGGATCATGGCCCAGCCAAAATGATACACACATTTTGGGGGGGACATAATTCGATCCATGACAGGAGGGTAGGAAGAGTCCTGGGTGGTACCAATGGTGAAGCACTCAACTACTAGTCAAAAAGTTTGCTGCTCAAATCATCCAGAGGAGCCTTGAAAGACAGGCCTGTGATCTGCTTCTGCAAGATCACGGCCTTGAAAACCCTATGGAGCAGGAGTCGCCATGAGTTAGAATCAGCTCAATCAACTAACAACAACAAGAGGAAGAGTGGAGAGTGTTGACCTTACTTCAGCATGTGGCTGTGGGGGTGTTACTTTGAAACCTACCCAGTGGAGAGTGAGAGAGGTCATATCACAAAACCAAATCAAAAGGGAAACAGACAGTGGTATAGAAGCACTACAACCTGGGCACTGGGCCAGCCTGCTCCATCACCCTGGGAGCTGGGACCCTGCAGCCTGTTACCAGCCGGAGAGAAACAGTGAGTATACAGCAAGTGTAAACACACCACAAGTACATGAAACACACTAAGAACCATCTGAAAGACACTGGAAGTTCCACAATGTTAAGTAGCTATACAAATACATTTTCATTGTTAATATAATGACTCTATTGTACCCCTAGGTGGTAAAGTCTGAAGAAGTACAGGTTGTATGTGAAATTCTATTAACTAGATACACAAAGATCCTGGAATACGCATTAGAGGACAAATACTGATAGCCGAATGGTCAAGTAGCCCTGGTTACACAATGGTTAAGTGCTCAGCTGCTAAATGAAAGATCAACAGTTTGAACCCACTAGCCACTCGGCAGGAGAAAGATGTGGCAGCCTTGCTTCCATAAAGGTTACAGGTTTCCCACCTAAGATACACCTGTTGGTCCCATCCTGTCTAGAGCAAGGGAAAATGAAGAAAACCAAAGACAGGACTAATGGACCACATGAACCACAGCCTCCACCAGCCTGAGCCCAGAAGAACTAGATGGTGCCCAGCTACCATCTCCAACCACTCTGACAGGGATCACGATAGAGGATCCCAGACAGAGCAGGAGAAAAATGTAGAGCAAATCCAAATTCAGAAAAAAAGACCAGACTTACTGGCCTGGCAGAGACTGGGGGAACCCCCGAGACTATGGCCACCAGACACCCTGCTAACTCAGAAGTGAAGCCACTCCTAAAGTCCATGTTTCAGCCAAAGATTAGACAGGCCTATAAAACAAACAATAGCACAAGCGAGGAATATGCTTCTTAGTTCAATCAAGTATATGAGACCAAATGGGCAACACCCACCCAAAAGCAAAGACAAGAAGGCAGGAAGGGACAGCAAAACTAGATGAATGTAAACAGGGAACCCAGAGTAGAAAGAGGGAGAGTAGTGATACATTGTGGGGATTGCAACCAAAGTCACAAAACAATTTGTATATAAATTTTTGACAGGGAAACTAATTTGTGCTGTAAACTTTCACCTACAGCAAAATAAAATTAAAAAAAAAAAAAAGATTACAGCCTTGGAGACATTACAGGGCGGTTCCACTCTGCACTATCTCGTCACTATGAGTCAGAATCAACTGACGGCATTGGGTTTTAACCAAATGGTCAACTCTGCCATGTTATTTCTAAAACAATAAGGTACTGAATTTGTGGGAAACTTTCCAAGGTTTATGTTCTGCTTTTGTCCTTGCCAAGGGTGATGTTGCAAACTCATAGTAAAATGTTAGTCAGATCTAGATCGACAAGGGCATTGTGAGGTATTTCCAGAATGAAAACAAACTTCACTTTCCCAAATTCCAATTTTGTCACACCAAATGATGCATCCATTTGGAAAAGAAAAGAAAACAAGGCGACCACTGCAGAGTAAGGTTTCATGAATGAATGCAGAACAGTCTGCTGTAAGCAAAATCATGCACGTAGGAGGGGACAGAAAAAACCTGCAAGATTCCAAAGCTTTGTTGTGATCAATGTACCCTGGCTATCAAAAGAAAACTGTAAACAGTATTATATGACATTCCCTTTTGTTAACAGCACTATACAGCATTTGAATATTTTAACTCCAATTTCCTAAGTGCAAAAGTGATCAATCCTAGAATAATATAGTACTATTACTTGCTACTCTGTCCTATAGGGTCGCTATGAGTCGGAATCGACTCAATGGCACTGGGTATTACTTGGCAATGTGGCTAAAAACCATCACAGGCATGTGTATACCCTAAAATAACAGACATTGTTATTTTTACTCACTTTTTTTATTTCTCTAAAACTACATATATACAGAACATAATTTCCTCTTTATAAGAACAACATAAATAAAATATACATTCGATATGACATAATATCATATAAAATCTACAGAGAAGGAAATCAGAAAGAATCGCTGCTTTAAAGATGGATGGATTCTCTCAAGATTCTCTTTCAACATTTTCAAGCTGCTGCTTCTTTAATTTTAAGGTACATTAATAATACAGTATTTCTAGACTTGACCCAAGAGATGTATTTTTTTTTCTAATATAATGATACCTTCAATAGACAGGAGATGGATCAGAATTCTCCTGGCTATTTAAGAAATACATATATAAGCGAATTCAACTCACAATTGAGGCTATGTTTCTTCCATGATGATAAAGGTCCTGAAAACGAGTTACAAGGGGTAATTTTCTGTGGCTCTATTTTTTTTTTTTTTTTGAAAGCGTGGGCCAAAATCAAAGAGAAAGGAAGAACTAAAGTAATCTAGGTTTTCTTATATGAAAAACTCAATTTCAAAACAATGGGATACTTATTCACAGTGAAATTTCAGAGTAAAATAAAAATGGAGCATTGCTGTACAGTGGGAAAAAGTTGGCCTCCCAGAACTCCTGCACCCCAATCTCACTCTGGTCCTCCTAGCTGATAACCTGGGTCAAGATTCATATGTGCCACATGAAATGAGGACTAAACTAGATCATTTCTAAAGATGTTCAACTCTCACATTTTATGACCCTATGAATCTCTGAAAATGGAGTCAATGTACAAGAAAATGAGCTAAACAAAAGAAGGTAAAAGACATTAAGGAAAGTGGAACAACAGAACAGTGCACAACTTACATTAAAAAGACAAAACCTATGTACCATTCTAACTTCATAAAGAAAATATAATCCAATCTACTTTGTACAAAACACAATTTAGGGAATTACAAAATAAGGGCAGCGTCAAAATCTAAGTGTTTTGTTCTAACATACATATAAGGAATTTCAAAGTGATTTAATTTGGGGTGATGTTTCTAGCCTTTTGAAACAGGACAAAAATTAACTCACTTCATTCAAGATAAGAAAGAATTTCTTTGCTATACAGTTTATAAAAAGCGTTTCTGAGAGAATTTGTGAAACTGTCCTCTGGACAACCAAATTATATGTTTTCATATTACACTGCATGGCACTAATTAATTTTGGCTTTGTTTTTTTCAATTTAATTGTCTTATTTAATATTTTACAAACATCAGACTACTTGAAGTTCTACTGTTTAGGGTCCACCTAATTGCCATTGTAAGGAATTGGTATGCTTTGCCCATGTCACATCCACACCTACACATTTAAGAGCTTCATGAATTGTAAAATGTTGTACATTGTGTATTATAAAATGTTCCCAGCCATCAAGTATACCCTTCTCTCCACAGCATCAATTTTTATCATGAACGTTCTTTTCACATTTTTACATCTCTGAAATTAGGATATGTCTTATAATTGATGGTATTTTAACTTAAAAAAAAAAAAACTGACTTTAAGTCAATTCTAACTCACAGCGACCCTATAGGACAAAGGAGAACTGCCCCATAGGCTTTCCAAGAAGCAGCTGGTAGATTCAAACTGCTGACCTCTTGGTTAGCAGCCAAACACTTAACCACTTAGCAGCCAAAGGTTTAACTACTGCACCATGGGGGTGGATGGGGGGGAGGGGGAGATGGTATCTTATACAATGAAATACAATAGCCTTTTATATGCATGCCTTCTCTTATCTATCAAATCATATTTGAGAAGAGAAAAGTATGGAAGAAATCAAAATTAAGCCATTACAAATAAATGGGGAAAAGAGACACATTTTCCTTACAGAAGAATTCTACCCAATTTACATAGATACTCTCCCTCCAGGAGGAAGAGGTTAACTCCCTTCTCTGAACCCCTGAGTGTAGGCTACGCTAGTGACTTGTTTCCAAAGAGCAGAATATGGAGAGGGGGAAAGAAGCAGTTTTTTAATGGCAAACACTACTTTGGCCACTGATCAAGATTAACATCACCAATGATAAATTATGTTGATAGCACGGCCATTATGGGAAACCCTGGTGGCACAGTGGTTAAGAGATATGGCTGCTAACCAAAAGGTCAGTGGTTCAAATCCACCAGGTGCTCCTTGGAAACTCTATGGGGGCAATTCCACTCTGCTCTATAGGGTCACTATGAGTCGGAACCGACTCGATGGCGGCGGGTTTGGTTTGGCCATTATGATGATATGATATGATGCCAAGGGCACGTCACACCTGTGGTCTTCCCCCAAAAAACCCACAATCCCAGTCTCATCATGAGAAAAACATCAGACAAATCCCAACTGAGGGACATTCTACTAAATACTTGACCAGTACCCCTCAAAATTGTCAAGGTTCATTAACTACAAGGAAAATCTGAGAAACCGTCACAGACCAGAGGAGACTAAGGAAACATGATGAGTAAATGCAATGTGGTACCATGAATGGGACCCTGGAACAGAAAAAGGGCATTAAAGAAAACAAATAAGGAAATCTGAATAAAGCATGGAATTTAGTTAACGGTAACATACCAACGTTGGCTCATTAGTTATGACAAGTGTACCATAGTAACGAAAGATATTAACAATAGAAAAACCCCAGGGAAGGGTATTCAGAAACTCTCTGTACTACCTTTGCAACTTTTCTGAAAATCTAAAACTATTCTAAAATAAAAAGCTTATTTTAAAAAAATCAAACCATGCATAATCTGATATGTATATTCTGCAATCAAACCAACCCTACTGATAAGAAACAGAAAAGGAGAATTGATCCTAAACAAATACAAGTTTTAGAAAAATAACCAAGCTAATCAGTGTAATACTACAGGAAGATAAAATGCACCAAGGAAAATAAAAAGCTTCTTACCTCAATTCTTACCTAGGGTATAATTTTTCATTTGTGACAAGCTCTGAAGCATATGTTAGCACATTTAATATGAAGTAATCATCAAAATAGTTAAGGTCTCAATTGTTTTGCACTTCTAAGGATAGTAATATTTCTGGAATAATGAACCTTGTCCTCCTTTTTTCTGATAACCCATCATAACGCTGGATATCTTAGGTTTTCAGGAAAGGCTTATGGGAAAATGTGTAAAGTAAGTCATTAAAGTTGGGCTTCAACTGCTGTACAGCTCATAAAACAAATAGAACTAAACTGATTTATTTAAGTCATCCCATTTCTTTCTCAAGAGACAAGGCCAGAACCACCCTTTAGGGTTCAAATGGTAATATGCCTTTTCTGTACGAAAGTCAAAAGTATAATCAACAATTGCTATGTCATCTAATTCATTCATTGACTATAAATACCATCAGGCCCCAAATGATAATCAAATTTTGTCTTAAACTGCTGTGAAATCTATTATGTGTAATTTATAATACATGTTCCCAATGACAACGCTCTTATAAATAATGGTTAGATTCACAGTCTAGCTCAAAAATCTTCTAACCCATGAAGTAAATGAATGACGTTAAAATGGATACAACCAGGGAGACTGCTGAATTGGAGATTCTGTTTCTAATGCCCTCAAAATAGATAGTACTAACTCTAGGGCAGAAGGCGCTAAGAAAAGAAAAGAACGTGTCTGTCCTGGATCATTCCCTCCTCAGACTCCAACTCATGCTTTCTAAGGAGAAGGAAAAGTGAGCATCCAGGAAAAGCCAGATTCAGAGCTTCAGAGAATGGGAAGAGGAGGAAAATGGGATTGGCAATGGATAGAAAAGAAGTTTCCTAATACAAGAAATGACCTGAGAATAGTATCTTGTCCCTGACTTTCAGCAGCACCGGAGGCTTCAAAGGAGCCCTGGTGGCGAAGTGGATAAGAGCTCGACTGCTAACCATAAGATCAGAAGTTCGAATCCACCAGCTGCTCCTTGGAAACCCTACAGGGCAGTTCCACCCTGTCCAGTAGGGTCACTATGAGTCACAAATGACTCTACGGCAATGGGTTTTGGGAGGCTTCAAGAACCAAAAAACCAAACCTGTTACCATCAAGTCAATTCCAACTCATGGTGACCCATGTGTTACACGGTACAACTGCTCCATAGGATTTTCTTGGCTGTAATCTTTTTCTCCAACTCCCTAGAAGTGGTGGTAAAAGAAGGGAAGTAACCACCATGGCAAGAGCAACAAGCAACAATTTTAAGGAGGCCATTCCTAGGATGGAAAAAATCTGAGAGAAAAAGGTGTCATGGATTGAATTGTGTCCGCCAAAAATGTGTGTATCAATTTGGCTGGGCCATGATTTTCAGCATCGTGTGGTTGTCCTCCATTTTGTGATTATAATTTTATGTTTAAAAGGTTTACGGTGGGATTGTAACACCACCCTTACCCAGGTCACTTCCCTGATCCAATGTAAAGGGAGTTTCCCTGGGGTGTGGCCTACACCACCTTTTATCTCTCAAGATATAAAAGGAAAGGGAAGGAGGCAGAGAATGGAGACCTCATACCACTAAGAAAGCAGCACCGGGAGCAGAGCACATCCTTTGGACCTGGAGTCCCTGTGCCTAAGAAGCTCCTCAACCAGGGAAAGGTTAAGGACAAGGACCTTCCTCCAGAGCCGACAGAGAGAGAACGCCTTCCCCTGGAGCCAATGCCCTGAATTTGGACTTATAATCTACTAGACTGTGAGAAAATAAATTTCTCTTTGTTAAAGCCATCCACCTGTGGTATTTCTGTTATAGCAGAACTAACACAAAAGGCATTCCTGTTAAATACTTGTGTATTGAGCACTGTCTCTATATTAAATATATTCAATGTTCAGTATATATCTACAACAGAGCTCTCATTAGAAACTCACTGTCTTTGCTCTAGTACACTTAATATTTCACCCAAATAATAATGTCCTTTCCCCCAATTAGTATGAATCTGAAGGAAATGATAATGGTCTACAGTGGAACTTCTTGTATAATCTGAAACTAGGGGAGCATGGAGATCCAAGACCAATGCTTTCACAGTGTTTGAATTTCAGTCTTTGCCTAGTGGGGGGTGAGGGGAGAGTAAATAATACCAATTCCTCATTTCTGCCCATGTGGTCAGCCACCATTAGTATCTTTTGCAGAAAAGAGCTTCTCTTTCAAATAGGCTGTTTTCATCTTTTCAAGCCAAGGCACTGCATTTTTGCTTTGATGAATGTTTTATAAGCCTTCTCTATTTTCTCTCCTGCATAGTAACACTACTACTGGAAATGAGTAAGATTTAGAATTCATGACTGACTGTGACATGTCCTGAAAACGAGTTTCACTACCTCAGATCATAAACTGTGCATGTCTCATGTTCATGGGGCAAAAGCAAAATGTATTCATCACTTTTTAAAATTACCATGTAAGAAAATTTCTCCTCTGACATATGTCTTCAGATTATCTTTTTATCTCTTAGAAAAAATTAAATGTCTTAACTTTTCCTTTATCTTACAGTGGTTTCACCCTACATCTTTGAACCTGAGGAATTTATATTCCTACCAAGCATGCCCCAAAGTCAAAGGGTCTCACATATTCCTTCTCTCTCCTGAAACATGGTATATCAACTTTCATTTTTATAACTCTCTTTACCTATCCTTGCATTCTTAGCAGGTCTCACAAATTATTTCTCCTCCTTGGAATTTTCATAATTCCCTGATCTTTCCCCAAGGATAAAATTAAGACATATGGGTACTCCACAGGCAGCGATGTGGTATTCCACCATACCAATATTCCTTAAATATGTATTCAACATCTGTTTATATGTTTAAAACTGCCAGGAAAAGGGCAAAGAATGAGCATAGTACTTTCCTATAGTTTTCTGTTGATTCTAACTGATTAATCAGAGGACAGCTGGACCTGAACTCAAACGAGCTAATGCTATTTACAAGATGTAGTCCATGAAAACAAAAAAAAAGTGGTGTACTTGACTAATACTGGTAAAACGCCCAGTATGTAACAGCAGCACATTGTTTAGGTTTGCCCAAAAGACTCTTGGTAGTTCATAACCCTCCTTTTCTATCATCTGAAAAAAGTATTAACTGAAATAATGGAAATCGCTTTTTCATTTTTATTACTTTTCTTTCTAGGATGATAATGTGTTTTAAGATTTTTTTATTTATTTATATTTGCTACTGGGGTCTTGAGGCTTCTTTTGGCATCCTTTTTGCTTACAGGGAATAGAAAGTTAAAAAAAAATAAGTAAAAGGCCATTTATTTTTCCAATACAAATTTCATTATGGAGGTAATATTAATCATAGCAGAAGATAGTAACCAACAAATAGAGAACAAAGAGAAATGAAAATCTATTGTGCCCAGTTTAGAAGATCTCTGAGAAAAGACAACTCAAAATCTCCCAATACTACACAGTAAATTACTGTGATAGTAATGTTCTGTCATGTGAATATCTATTCCTATTGTATTTCATATGATTTGTGGGTTGGTGGTGTGTAAAGTTGGCACTGCAAACAAGATCAGTGAGTAATTTAGATTAAATGTGCTGAATTCACAGAATTTGCACCACTTGAATACTAAAAATTGTCACGCATTCTGTCTCACTAAAACTTACTGGGAAAAGAGGCAGATTCTTCTAGAACAGCAATTCTCAAGATATACTCTGGGAACAAGCACTTTTCTGAACATTTGGCTTGGTAGAATAGAATGAACATGCTATAGAGAGAAATGTCCCAAGAGAACATTGATATATTAGGTTATTTCTCTTTTACAGTGAGTCTTCAAATTAGGACATTTGGAAAACCACTGACCATAAAAATTGTTTTCTAGAATCTTAGAAGGAGATCCGGGGTATCTGCCATATGCCCCTATCAACAGTGCCTCCCAAGCTCACCATTCCTGGCCTACTTATCATGTAGTCTATGGAAAAGAATCACAGTAGGGGCGAAAAAAATTAGAAAAATTGTCTATGCTCTGTACAACCTACAGTTTTCAATTTAACATTTACTTATATGACAAGAGTTAGGACAAACTCACTATGTGCAGTTTTCTGACTCACCAAAGGAGTAAATCAGAAAGCAATAAAAGGTTACCCAGAGTGACAATACAATAAAAAAAAAAAACACAATAGGCACTGAATATTATTTCAGAACTTTGACAGAAGAAAAAATCATAAAGCAATTTGTTTCTCATTCTCCATTTCTCTTTGAGCTCTACTTAACGCAAGCCTTGTCTAGCAGATAAAACTCTAGGTAATACGTCATTAATCTACTATTCATATCATTGGGTATTCTGTATTAAAACATCATACACACTCCATTAAACATCCAGCAATACAAGCAAATGACAAGCTGGGAGAGGGACAGTCCTAGCAAGAGCAGTTCTAACTAATCGTTCATTATTTTCTCACATAAAAGATAGGAGTTTGCAGAAGGAGAAGCCTGGGTGGCCACGCTGAGGACAGCTGTGCCATCAACCAGCCTCCATGAAAGAACTGACCCTGTTTTCAACCACAGATTTCCTAAGTGCAGTCTGATAATTGTTCAAGTCAAGAGATCTTAGAGTCAGTCCTGGTTGAAAGGCACCAGGGCACTAGGGAAGCAAAAGCAAAGATCAGTGGGGTCAACACTAGCTTAGATTTGGGGAATCCATCAAATATACTCTATTAGTTCCCTAGGGCAGCCATGACAAAATATCACACATTGGGTGGCCTATAAGAACATAAATTTATTGTCTCGCAGCTCTACAGAGTAGTAGTACAAAATTCAGAGTCAGCAAGGCCATGTTCTTTCCCAAGGCTCTAGGGGAGTATCCTTTCTTGTCTTACTCAGATTCTGGTAGCCCCAGGCGTTCCTTAGTGTGTAGATGTATCTTCACATGGCAGTTCTTCCTCTGTATCTCTTCTCCCCTTTCATAAGGACACCACTATGATTGGATTAGGACTTACCCTACTCCAGTATAATCTCCTATTCACTGATAACATCTTCCAAGATCCTATTTCCAAATAAGGTCATGTTCATAGGTACCAGGGGTTATGACTTCAACATATCTTTTGGAGCAACACAGTTCTATCCATGACATGTACCAAGGCTATTTTGACTACTACTACTCCTTGACAGTGCGTTGGATTTTTTTTTTTTCAGACATGGTACCCACTCCCACCCTTTCTATGTACCCTCCCTCATCACAGGAGCTGCAAAGCAAAAACACTATACTTCCTAGTATCCCAGTCAACTAGAATATCCTGTGTGCAAACAGGTTCTGTCAGTAAGATGCAACCTTCAGAGATTCAGAAGGCAAGAAGAGAAATAGAAGCTATCTTCTCACTGTTTTTGTGCTGCCAAGGAAAACTGGAGAGTCATGTCTGCAGAAGCCATATGCCTCATTATATTCTAGTCACCAGTTCTGTGGGTACGAAAGGAACCTGTAGTGATGTAGTGCTGGTAGTGACATCCTGACCTCTGCATCTCAGCTCCATAAAAATCTATGCTCCAAAGGTAGCCTCCTCTGACTTCCACTACCCCAGGCATTCCAGCAGGTGTTATAAGCACCTAATTCTCAAGACACATTTGATTTCTACTGAAAATACCTAGAGTGATTTCTGTTTCTTACATTAAACTCTGATTGACAGATGCCTTCTCCAGTCCTCCCTGCCCCTCCCTTTCCCCTCTTTCAGCAGGGGCTGCTATGAATCAGGGATGCTGCTCAATATTCAGGTAATTGACGTCCTTGGTTAATGCATGCCAACCAACTCTTTATCACTTTTGTCATCCTTACGTTAAACACACAGCAACCTGAATTCATAAGTGTTTTTTTAATACTATTTAAGGACACAACATGAAACAGGAACAGAAGGAGAATGGCACAACAAATTTTTGTATTTCCTCTCTTCAGAAGGGGCTTGAACGAGGCAGAAATTTTAGTCTCTGATACAAAATCTCAGGACAAGACTCTGATTGGATCAGTTTGGATCTGACTCTGGTATGCATCCCTAGGCCAATTTACTGCGGCTGGAATGAAGCTTATACAGCAAAAATAAGGCTGTTAGACACAGAAGAAAATATTCTTTGATGGTTATGAGAGTGGAGAGGGAAGGAGGGGGTGGTCGCCAATTAGGTAGAAGACAAGAACTATTTTAGGTGAAGGGAAAGACAATACACAATACAGGGGTGGTCAGCACAACCAGACTAAACCAAAAGCTAAGAAGTTTCCTGAATACAACCAAATGCTTCAAAGCCCAGAGTAGCAGGGACAGGGGTCTGGGGACCATGGTTTCAGAGGACATCCAGGTCAATTGGCATAACAAAAAGTATTAAGAAAACACTCTGCATCCCACTTTGGTGAGTGGCATCTGGGGTCTTAAACTCTAGCAAGCAGTCATCTAAGATGCATCAATTGGTCTCAACCCAGCTGGAGCAAAGGAGAATGAAGAACATCAAAGACACAAGGTAAACACGAGCCCAAGAGACAGAAGGGCCACATAAACCAGAGACTCCATCAGCCTGAGACTGGAAGAACTAGATGGTGCCCAGCTACCACCGATGACTCACTTGACAGGAAACACGACAGAGAATCCCTGATGGAGCAGGAGAACAGTGGGATGCAGACCTCAAATTCTCATAAAAAGACCAGACTTAATGGTCTAACTGAGTCTGGAGGGGCCCCAGAGGTCATGGCCCCCAGACCCTCAGTTAGCCCAAGACTGGAACCATTCCCGAAGCCAACCCTTCAGACAGGGACTGGACTGAACTATAAAGACAGAAAATGATACTGGTGAGGAATGAGTTTCTTGGCTCAAGTAGACACATGAAACAATGTGGGCAGCTCCCGTCTGCAGGTGAGATGAGAAGGCAGAGGGGGACAGGAGCTAGGTGAATGGATACAAGGAATACAGGGTGGAGAGGAGGAGTATGCTGTCACATTATGGGGAGAGCAGCTAGCGATACATAGCAAGATGTGTATAAGTTTTTGTATGAGAAACTGACTTGATTTGTAAACTTTCACTTAAAGCACAAAAAATAAATAAATAAGGCTGTTAGAAACCAGCCCTGTAACTCTGGGTTTGGGGAAGGGATGGTACCCTAAGAAGGTGAGATGAACAGATACTACAGTAGATCTTCCCTACATCTCTATTCACATCCTAGCCTTGCCACTTAACAACTATTGTCCGGGGCTTGTTATATAAAATTACATGTGGCTTGTACACCTTGAAAATGCCTCCAATTTTGCCAGTCATACTTTAAGACACACCTCAAGTATGAAAATACCTCTAAGAAGAAGGCTTCCACAGCCCTGCCCTCCCCTTCTACCTCCATCTACACTTTGCTCAGGCTCCTCACTGATGCATCCACGATCCCATAGGTCCATCACTAAAACAAACTCCCTCCAATCCTTTCTACTCCAGTTCACCTTCCATATCACCATCAGATGGCTTTCTAAAATGCTGCAATTATGTACCACTTTCCAGCTCAAAATTCTTCCAAGTGGTTTCCATTCCCTATAATAAAACATTCAAACTCTATCCTGTCATTTAAAATATCCTATAATCTGGCTCCAACTGACTTTCCCATTTGATAACCCTCTGCTCTTCTATAGAAATAATCCCAGAAACTGATCTACTCATTCTCGCTCTTGGGCATTCCTTTCTTTACTCTTTTCTTCATCTTTCCCCTACCTAGAATAGTCTCCCTCCCCATCTCCTTCGCCAGTTTGAATTCTTCATACTCCTCAAGGTCCAGAAAAAAAAATGTTAACTCCCAAATAAAAAGTTCCTTGATACCTCTAGTCCACAGTAATGATCTCTCCTGTGACTCTGCATATAAAAATTATTGTTCACATCACTCTGACAACGCTCACAGCATACTGTTTATTCATGCAATTTGTATTGTTATTGTTGCTGCTGCTATTTTATTGCAGCAGCAGACAGACTGTATGTTTCTTGAAAGTAAGGGCTGAGTCTCCCAAACCTCTTTGAACAGCCCAGTTGACCTTCTAGGGTACTTTGTACATATACCAAAAATATAGTTCATTAAAAGACAAGAAAACCTCTTTCTGTAAGTGCCTTTCTGCAATTTGTGGGCCTTTTAACAGACAAGGGTTTGAAATGACCCTGTGAAGAAAAAGGATACTCTGTTCCCAAAAGAGAACCCTAAAAAATTCACTGCCGTCGAGTCCATTTCAACTCATAGCAATCCTACAGATTACAGCAGAACTGCCCCACAGGGTTCCAAGGAGCAGGGGGTGGATTCAAACCATTGACCTTTTTGGTTAGCAGCTGAGCTCTTAACCATTGCTCCACTGGGGAGTAGATAACTCAGGATGTGTAAAACTCTGGACTTTTGTTTTTCTTTTACCTAAAGCCCTCTATGCAGAGCATTTCCATCATCCCTATCAAAAGGGTAGTTAAGAAAATACAAATGATACAGGTTTGTTCCTTCTTAGACGCTTCAGGACAGGAAAAAAGTTTGATGGGAAAGAAACTATACTCAATGCCTAAAAGATTTTTAATATTTCGTGCATGCAATTGCCTGTGTGTTTGCTGTCCCTCACAACCACGGGTGGGTCATTGAGAGTAAGCATTGCTCCTGTCAGGTGCCGCAGAAGCATTTAGTTTCAAGCTAGAAAGATTCGGTGACATTTTGCATCATTTTAAATAATGCCTTATGCATGTGGTGTCATTATGAACAATAACTTCTGATTTTTTGAAAAGGGTTGCATTCTACTTAAAAAGGAATCCTTTTTTAAAAATAGAATTTTATTGTTTAAAAGGTACCCATATTATGCTCATTCTTCAGTCTAACTGCATAGCCTCTTTCGGCTTGAACTGCCCAACAAGAGTGCCAGCCATAATACTCTCATGCAATAGAATGATCCTTTTGAAGCTGCCCTCTCCTAGTATTTCACAGTAAAAGCGTTTGTATTCCAGATTGCAGATGGGGAAAGAAAAGGAAAAGAGGGAAAAAAATGAGGCTGGAATCAATACCTCCTAGTAAAGTTTCCTTCCTAAAACCTTATTCCGCCCTCATAGTACATATACCAATTTATAATGTCTGCTGGTAAATTGGAAAAATCGAGAACAAACAAATAAATAAATACTAAAGGTTTTAAGGAAATCGCATTTCACATTTCACAAAGGATCCACAGCCTCCAGAGAAAGAGTTAACATAAAACGATCATCCTCGATACGATCATACGTCCTCATCCCCAGCTATGGATATAACTTACTTGGAGGTCAACTCAGTACCCTGGGGAGAGAGCTACTGTCTATCAGAAAAATAAACAACAGAAAATAAAACGCAAAGGAGACTGCGGAATGTTCTTTTTATCTGGAGATGAAAAACAGTCTCTCTACTGCACAAACACAAAAATTAATAATAACCACATAAAAAAAAAAAGCATTTGGTTATTTTTCTTTTCCTACATCAAAAGACACACTGCCATTTACCCTGTCAACTGGAAAAAATTCCTCCCCTCCCAAAGTCATCTTTTTATTTCAATTTGTATATTATTTTCACCTGCATGGTTTTATCTCTATAGAGTTTCTGCAGATTTGTTATCTACCTGTCAGGTTACTTTTCACATTACCATTTTAGTTTGCATCTAAAATTTTGTATATGCTTCCAAAGAAGAATCAAGACTTCTTTTGGAGCTAATTGCACTCAATTATCGAATGTTCCTTATATCTAAAGACATGCTAATATGCATCCCAATTTGTTTCTGCCAAAACACATTTTCTCCTCTCATCCACACAATGCTGTTTTTTTCTAATTATATGTGACGCCTTATTAATGGTATCTCATAGGGGAAACATGCCCAGATTTCTTTTAGAAATGTAAGCAATCTAAATATGCTCAAAATTTCAGAATAATGAAATAGAGTTAGAAAACAAAAGGTGTGTGTGTGTGTGAGAGAGAGAGAGAGAGACTAACTATCCTCAGCCTAATAACTAAATACAGCATTGAAGTATAAGTATTGTGGTATAACCAATTGCTTTTTCCTTCTCTTACTACTTAATTATAACTGTTGCATTCTGGGAAAGTTTTGGTGCTGTCATTGCTTTTAGGATAATCACACATGCAGGACCAAAAAATTCAGATACATTTTTCTCACTAAGAGGAATTTCAAAGTTGGCAGTATATTCATGTGTGAACAAAGCCAAAGAGGATAGCAAGAGTAAAATAGGAGTTTGTCTCTTTCCAAAGGGGAGATAAAATGAGCTTAAGGAGAAATGAAGGTACAGAAATATCACAAACTTGGAGATGTAAACCAATGTTTGAAAATCTAAATATTGTCTGTCAGTAGCAACACATGCATGTAAAACTGTTCCTTAGGTAAGACAGATAGTTTCTTGTCTTCTGGGATGTGTACCACTTTCCTACTGGTTTCTCAGTATAATTTGAGTATCTGACTCTAATATACAAGCACCTTGAATGATCCTAGTCATTACATTGTAAAGGCCCACCATAAAAAGTAACAGCCAATGGGTGCTTCCTAAATGTCAATATGGAATGATAAGGGATCACATGGGAAACTCAAAACCATACTGAACTAAAAGAAAAATGTTGAGCTGGAGCCAAATATCATTATAAAAAACCCAGTGCTGTCGAGTATCAATATAATATAGCTAAGTTAATTACTATAGGTCCGTAGTCTGACTGTGCCTAAGTTTTTGTCTACTCATCGTCCTGGCAAACCAAACATTGACAGACTCTCCCATCTTTCCCATGCCCCACAACCATACCAAATATGAGATAGTATGACATCAGCCCTGCCCAAGGTTGGATGATCTTAGTCCTTCATAATTTTTCTAACTTTTATATTTTGCGCTCTACTAGACTTCCACACCATTCAAATATTACTTTCTAAAACTCTTTTGATATCTACTCCCTATGCATCATTTCATACAGCCCCTATACCTAAAACAACCATCAGGCTCCCGTTTTCTAAACTTAGTTTTACTTCAAATTATCTTTTAATCTAACATTTTAGAGAACATGGTGTTTAAACAGCTGGACTCTATGGTCAACTATAGGTTGTACTACTCATAAGCATGTGATGGTAAGTTTCTTAACCTTTCTGGGTCGCAATTTGTTATATAAAATTCAGTAATATTTGTACCTACTTCATTAAAATATTTTTTAAGTCAAATGAGTTAATACATATATAACTCTTATTAATACACATAAAAATATATGTAAAACTGATGCAGATTATGTACTCAATAAACGTTATAGCTATAAAAACCCAACTTTCTTAATGGAGTAGGAAATACAATGAAAACCAAAGAATTCTTTAAAATATGGTATAATATCATCATAAGCACATGACCACACTCATTTAGTCAAGAGAGGATATAAACGAAACAGAAGAAACTTTATGGCAGAGATGGTTAGTTGTCTTCCAAAAACATTCACGCCCCTCCCCTCCATGGTACAGAATTGTGGCTGGGAAGTAGCTACCCTTGCATCTGGGTACAGGCCTTGTAACTAGTCCTCACCAAAAGAATGTGAACAGAAACGTATGCAATTTCCTCCTGGGGCTCTTAAGTGAGTGGCAATTGTCTTAGTGATCTAGTGCTGCCATAACAGACATACCACAAGTGGATGGCTTTAACAAAGAGAAGTTTATTCTCTCACAGTCCAGCAGGCTAGAAGCTCAAATTCAGGGTGTCAGCTCCAGGGGAAGGCTTTCTCCCTCTGTTGGCTCTGGAGGAAGGTCCTTGTTCCCTTGGTCTGGGAACATCTCAGCGCAGGAACCTCAGACCCAAAGGACGCACTCTGCTCTCAGCACTGCTTTCTTGGTGGAATGAGGTCCCCATGTCTCTCTGCTCACTTCTTTCTTTTATATCTCAAAAGAGATTGGCTTAAGATGCTACCTAATCTTGTAGACCTCATCAGCATAATTGCCGCTAATCCATCTAGTGACATCATAGTGATAGGATTTACAACATAGAGGGAAATCTCTTCAGAAGATAAAATGGTAGACAATCACACAATCATAAAGGGAATCATGACCTAGGCAAACTGACAGATATTTTGGGGGGACACATTTCAATCCATGACATTCTGCCCTTTGGCCCCCCAAAATTCATGTCCTTGCCACATGTAAAACATATTCAACCCATCACAGCATACCAAAAGTCTTAAATCAAGTACAAGTCCAAAATCCGAAAATTCCTCTTCGTCTGTGAAATCCACAATACAAGTTATCTGCTTCCAAAGTACAATGGCAGAACAAGCGCAAGCTAGACATTTCCATTACAAATGGAAGAAACTGGAGAGAAAGAAGGCATAACAGGCACCAAGCAAGTTAGCAGAACACATTACATTAGCCCTCAAGGCTTTGCAAATAACCCTCTGTCCTCTGAGGCCATTTACACAATGGCTCTACCCTCCAGACTCCAGGGATTGGCAACACTCTCCGGATTCTGAGTAGAGGCCCCTCGGTTCTGGGATTCAGCTCCACATTCTAGGCCCACTGGGACAGCAACTCTGCTCCCTCGGCTTTAGGTGCACCATTCTCCTAGTCCATCTGAGTGGCAACTCCACCCTTAGAAATAACAGAGGTCATGGCTCCACCCTTTGAAACCCCAGAGGTCCTGGGCATACCTTTGAGACTGAGGCAGCTCGGCTTCTTGTGTTCCCTGTCTCTTCAGCTTCCACTTCCTATGGACTCTCTGCCCTTGAGCCTCATCCCCTCATCTGCCCTACTAGGGCAAGTGTTCCAAAGCTCTGTAGCTCCACTGATAAGTACCTGGAGGCACCCCACTTCTCCAGGAAGCCTCCCACACACAGGTACTCAGCTCTCTCCATCCATGGGTCAGCAAACCTAGCTCCACTGATAAGTGCCCGGAGGCACCCCACTCCACCAGGAAGCTTCTCGCACACAGGCATTCAATTCCCTCACTCTGTGGGTCAGCTCCAGTGCTGTTTGACGCTGGTCTCCTGGTTCTGCTGCTGCCACTTCTCTGCTGCTGCTGCTGCTGCTGCTGCTGCTGCTGCTGTCGCTCCCGCTTCTCTGCCACCGCCAGTTCTCTGCTGCTGCAGGTTCTCTGCTGCTGTCGCTTCTCTGCTTCTGCCAGTCCTTTGCTGCTGCCAGTCCTCTAACAATTCACAGTTTTAAAACCACTTCTACATTTTAGGTATCTGTTAGAGCAGCACCCCACTCTTGGTACCAAATTTTGTCTTAGTCATCTAGTGCTGCTATAACAGAAATACCACAAGTGGATGGTTTTAACAAAGAGAAGTGTATTCTCTCACAGTCTAGTAGGTTACAAGTCCAAATTCAGGGCATCAGCTCCAGAGGAAGGCTTTCTATCTCTGTCAGCTCTGGAGGAAGGTCCTTGTCATGCATCTTCCCTTGATCTGGGGGCATCTCAGTGCAGGAACCTCAGGTCCAAAGGATGAGCTCTGCTCCCAGCACTGCTTTCTTGGTGGTATGAGGTCCCCACGTCCCTTCTCACTTCTCTCTTTTATATCTCAAAAGAGATTGGCTTAAGACACTACCTAATCTTGTAGACCTCATAAATGTAGCTGCCGCTAATCCATCTTATTACATCATAGCAATAGGATTTACAACATTTAGGGAAATCACATCAGAAGATAAAATGGCAGGCAGTCATACAATCATACAAGAGAATCATGACCTAGCCAAGTTGACAGATATTTTAGGAGGGCACAATTCAATTCATGATAGCAATTCTCTCCCTTGCCCCTCCTACTGGTTAGAAGCAGATGACTCAGAGGCAACCAGATGGAATAAGCTTGGATCCCTGAGTTACCAGGCGGAAGAATGCAGCCCAGCAACTGTAACACACACACTGAATTGTAAGGTGAGCAAAGAAAATATTTCTGTCATGTTAAGCCACTAAAATGTGGGGGTTTATTTGTCAAAACAGCAAATGGCACCCTAACTAAAGCAATCTATCTCTCCTATTTTATTTCATTTGCTTTGATAAAAATTTGCATTGGTATAAGGAAGTTTAAGTACACTAATTTAAAGCAGATGCTTGTATCTTCAGTCTACCGTCAGAGGTACCTAGAAAATTAAGGAAGGGTTGGAAGGTGTACATGGGACCAATGCTGATCTTCTGAATATTTTTTGAGCTGGAAACTCTTACTAAGACCAAAAATTAAATCTTTTCTAGTCGGTCAACTGAAACCTTTAAAAAGCACTGCATAAAATGTTGACATCATCTTTTCATGAGAATGAAAGCTGCTAAATGAATAAGGAGATATACAGTGCTATTCACTGTATCCTAACTTACATCCTGACTTTTCTCCATACTTTCATACTTCTTTCTACTTTCTAGCAACACCTCTCAAAAAAATATATAAAACAATAGAAATTCAAGGATCTATCATGAAGGACACATTAGTCCCTCCAAAGTTCAAATCAATTTAATCCTTTTTAAAGTTGTTGCATTCACTCTTTGATAATATACACATGTTCATGAAAAGCTAAAAAAGAAAAAAAAAACTTTTCAAAGTCATTCCAGGTAAATACATAGTTCAGTTGATTATTAAAAGGCACGCGGCCACATTATACACCTGATAGATCACTTGGAGCTTGTCTAGAGATGCAGACTGCCTTAAACAAATGGTGCTTCCTTACCCAACACACTAGAACTTATGTTATTTGGCAAGCTTCACACACACACACAAATGAAGCTATAGCTGTTACCCAACTGGCTGCATCATCTGGTCCTTCCTAGATCTAAATACAAGTACTATTCAGTGGGTTGGTAATAGAGCAAACCAAACCATCTGTCATATTAACTCAGGATTTCTCAATCTCAGCACTTCTACTGACATTGTGAACTGGATAAATCTTTGGTGTAGGGAGGTGTCCTCTGTGTTGCAGGATGCTTGCGGCATCCCAGGATTCTACCCACAAGTTGCCAGCAGCACTCCTCCCACCCCAGTGTGACAACCAAAAATGTCTCCAGACATGGCCAAATGTCCCCTGGAGGACAAAATTTTACCTGGTTGGAGAACCATCACATAAACAGAGCATTTTTATTTCTCTTAGAAGATCAAAACATAGTAATAGTGTGCTAAGCTTACAAAGCTAAATCTGAATTTTAATTATTTAAAATTCTGCTGAGGCATTTGCACTAGACTGTTGACTATAGCTTTAACTCTATGGATTCAGTAATACCTTACCAATCACAAATTCCTCTTGAAAATTCTATTAGATGAAAATTTAACTCCATTTTTACTGCAAGGATTTGGGATACCCTAACAAGAGTTGTAGAAACACTGGTGGTATAGTGGGTAAGAGCTACAGCTGCTAACCAAAAGGTCGGCAGTTTGAATCCACCAGGCACTCCTTGGAAACTCTCTGGGGCAGTTCTACTCTGTCCTATAGGGTCGCTATGAGTTGGAATCGACTTGACAGCAACAGGTTTGGTTTTTTTGGTTTTAATAAGAGTTGTAAATCATTCTTGTTGAGGATGATAAGAAAAAGAGGGAACTGGGGCTTGGGACAAGGAGAGAGGCAAAGTGAAGGGGAAAGCAAGAATAAATGTTTCTACAGACAAAACTTCATATTGCTGGAGAAAGACAAGGCCACATCAATCTCAGCCTAAACTTTGTATGCTTTAGTCTTTGTGAGGAGGAAGACATATAACTCAGTTAAAATATTTACTCTGTGCCTATTAAGGACTAGGCATGGTTCTAGGTGTCAGGGAGAACAAGACTGTCCATAACCTCAAGCACTTCCATTCCACTGGTTCTAAGAGGTGCAGATGGTATCATGGGAATAAAAACATTATTCTTGGAGTCACTAACAGTATTACCCTGACTTTGAAGGAATACTAGGGCCATGGAAGGTCCTAGGAGGTAGAAGGGAAAACTTGAGACCCTGGAGGGAGCTTGAGACTCCATGAACTGGATCAGAAACTCGAGTTGTGTGCTCAGAAACGCACTGGGCACAGAAGTTTTGGATAGAGAATCAGACATAGAGGGAGGACAGATTGGCAGGGGAGACAAGGGTAGCTTCCTAACAACAGCTAAGCAAAATCAATTTACAAGCATGTGACTGGGATGAGATTCTAAAGTTTTTCTAGTGACAGGGAATAGTAAATGTAATTTAACATTATGGTAGTCTTTATTACCAATTTAAAATGAAAATGATTGAAAGGGCCTCTGTCCAAATTAGGGTTTTTCTGCAAAGAGAATAAGACACTTCCTAAAAAATCACTGCTGTCATGTCAATTTTGACTCATACTGACCCCATACGGTTTCCAAGGCTATAAATCTCTACGGAAGAAGACTGCCACATCTTTCTCCCACGGAGCCGCTGGTTGTTTCAAAACACCAACCTTTCAGTTAGCAGTTGATTGCTTTAACCACTGCACCACCAGGGCCCCTAAGATGCTTCCTATGCGTATAAAATGAAAACCAGCTATCAGCTACACAGACCAATGATGGAAATGATTGCTCTTTTATCTCCTGCAAACTTTTCCCTAAGACAAAGTAGCAAATTTGTGGCACTCCTGACTCAAATTCCACCAGAAAACTATATCCTTGTAGTAAGGATACTGTCCCAAAATCACCATGAAGTGCAATTAAATGATTATTTAGTTATTTACCAGTTGCTAGGAAACCCTGGTGGCATAGTGATTAAGTGCTATGGCTATTAACCAAAAGGTTGGCAGTTCAAATACACCTGGTGCTCCTTGGAAACTCTATAGGGCATTTCTGCTCTGTCCTATAGGGTCGCTATAAGTTGGAATCGACTCAACGGCAGTGGGTGGTGGTAGTGGTGGCAGTAACATGCGGGTGTGTGAAAGGTATACTGCATGGATTCGCTTATCTGGGAATTCACACAATTTTGAAAGAGGTTTGATTTTTAAGCAGTCTACATTCCAGCCATACTAAACTCTTAGTTCCTGGGCTTCCCTTCTATTTCGTATCTCTGTGCTTTGGCACATATTCTAATCACTATATGCATAAATCAGTCTTAGAAGAATCACAACCAGAATGTTCCTTAGAAGCTCACTTACTTTGGATGCATAATCAGGAAAGACCCGTTGCTAGAAAAGGACATCACATTTGTAAAAGCAGAGGGTCAGCAAAAACAGGAGAATCCCTCGATGAGATGGACTGGCACAACAGCCACAACGATGGACTCAAATATGCCAATGATCCAGAAGATGGCACTGGACCAGCCAGTGTTTTGTTCTGTTGCACAATAAGGTTGCCATGAGTCAGAGCTGACTGAATGGCAACTAATAACAACATATGCATAAAATTATGTTTCCCCCTTTATCTGTCTGTCATAACCACCCTTAAAGATGTAACTAAAATAGCACCCTCTGGGTCAATTAAGGATGCTTTTTCCAAACAGAGATAGTTCTCCTGATACAGACCAAGTCCTCCCTTGCCCTGCCTCCATAACATGTACATATGTTTACTCAATTACCACAATTATTACAATCACTTGCTCATATGTTTCTCTCTCCTCCTAGACTGTGAGTTCCTTGAAGACTTGACTGTTATCTTTCAAAGTTGTATTCTTTAATACAGTTCAACAAGCTCAATAAATGTTAAATGCATGATGAAAGGAATGAACGATACACATAGCAAAGACAATTATAATATGATAAAGTGCTTAACTAACGTAATCTGGATGAGCCTAAATCTATAAAACATTTGGAGTCATGCTTTCCTTTAATATCCTGACGAAATGGCTCCGGCCCCCATCACACATGCCTTCTAGGATTTCCAGGGATTCCCAGGAGCTTTACATTCCCTGGACACCTCTCACTGAATTCTTGATACCTCCTCACTGTCTTACCTTCTGTAGGCGTCATGCTTTTCAAATACTCTTGCCCTATGTGTGACCCCCACTCCTCCCCCACTATTCTCCAAACCCCTCAAACAAAAGTCTCTAACAGACTTTTACTGAGCATTAGTGATAACAGAGAGAGACAGAATATGGAACTACCTACTATTTGGCATTAGGTATCCATGTTCTATTACTCTAGTATGTAGAACAATCAGCTGTCACTTTACATGCACGGCTGTGGCCTAAGTATACTGCCTTTGCATAACTTAAGAGGATACATAAATTATATATTGCTAATTTAAAAATTAAAAAACTACCCTTCCCCCTCACTCAAGAGTAAGAGTGAGAGAATCTTTCAAATTATACATTTAGCTTTTAACATACTAGAGAATTTTTCTTTTAACATTCCAAAGATGAAATTACTTTCTAAGAATAAAACTAATAACTGAGTTTAGCAAGGTCACAGGATGCAAGGTCAATATATAAAAACCAACTGTATTTCTATATGTCAGCAAGGAACAATAGAAAAAAAATTTTTTACAAAAAACTGTATTATTTACAAAAGCACCAAAAAATGAAACACTTAGATATAAATCTAACAAAATGCATATAAAATTTGTGTGCTGAACACTAAAAAACACTGATGAAAGAAATCGAAACCCATATAAATGCAGAGATATACCATGTTAATAGATTGGAAGGCTTAATATTATTAAGATGTCTCCTAAATTTACCTATAGATTCAACACAATCCCAATCAAAATCCCCGCATGATGCTTTGTAGAAATCAATAAGATGATTTTAAAATTTTATATGAAAAGGCAAAATAATGGCAGGACAATTTTGAAAAAGACTTACTAGAAAGCCACAGTAAACAGGCAATGTGTTATTGCATAAGGATAGACATTTAGATCAATGGAAAAGAAAATGGAACCTAGAAATAGCCTCACACATGTATGGTTGGTTGATTTTTTTCAAAGGTGCAAAGTTGATTCAATGGAGTGTAGTCTTTTCAACAACGGGTGCTGGAACGACTGTATATCCACATATTAAAAAAAACAAAACCTCAACCTATATCTTATACAAAAATTAACTCAAAATGAATCATAGACCTGAAAGTCTAATACAACAAAAGCTCAATAAGTGTCCACTACAAAGAGCGAATTTTCCTGTATGTAAATTATACCTCAAAAAACCTGACTTTAAAAATATTCCTAATTAAGGCTTCTTCCCCCACAAAACAAAGCATACCTGGGGTGAGGGTACAAGAAGGTGGTAGGTTTAAGACGGTTGCAATCACACTATATCTACGGAGTATTTTAGTGATTATAAATAATTTTTAATAAAAAAGCAGGGATATAAAGTAATACTATGTTAATCTTTCCAGCAAAAATAACAAAATATTTTAAGTAACTTCCAATATTTGAAATAGTCACTTACCTGAAACCCTTAATCTCAGAGATTTCTGTAGTTTACTATTGGCTATCACAAACTTAATGCAGTGAAGGATCAATAAATGCAAATGAGGGCAATAGGTAACAAGGGTTGAGCTTTTATTGGGTTTTAAGGATCAGGAAGTAGAGTTTGAATTTGATCTGACTGGAGGTGAGAGAAATCACTGCCGTTGCTTTAGCAGGTGAAAAAACAATAAAGATGGTCTGTTAGGAAAATGAGTCTAGCAGCCATGTGTGGGATCAGTTTGAAGATAAATATTGAAACAAGGAAACAAAAGGTTGCTCCAGTGACAAGAGCCTGGGTAGGGAGTCGACCATAACATTGTGTCCCTTAGATCCAAGATGTCTATTTTCCCCGTGTTTTACAGAATATCCAGAAACAATTGTCACATTTGCCATATGAAGGTTATATGAAATAGAGACTCAGATTGGCAATTGACCTACAAAATGAAACCTCTGTAGTGATTGTGTTGACCTATGTAAGGTCACCCAAAGAGCGGCAGTGTCCAAGTTAGGTGGTGGTGGCAGGGATGAGGTTAGGTCTGTCTCTGATGGAAATTAATCCCAATTTTATTTTCTTATCATTGGCTTTTTGTTTTCTCCTAGGAACAGATGTTCATCTCCCCTTGCGACAGGAAATATGTGGCTTCACTGTACAGATTCCAGTCAGAGGCAGTCCTGGCCAAACCTATAATTAACATAAAAGATCCCAGCTTTGATCCAAAACAACTCAGAAAAGATTTCAAAAATAAAGCAACTACAGGTCTCTTTCTTTGGAGGCCAACTATGATCACCTGATGCCAAAAAACCAAACCAAATCCATTGCCATCGAGTAGATTCCAACACATAGCGAGTCTATAGGACAGAGTAGAACTGTCCCACGGTTTCCAAGGAGCGCCTGGTGGATTTGAACCGCCGACATTTTGGTTAGCAGCTATAGCTCTTAACCTCTATGCCACCAGGGTTTCCGTAATTACCTGATAGGACACATTTTTTTGTTGGTTTTCTCGTGCTGCAGCCAAGCTAGTATTCCCCCTGCCAGTGATATCAATAATGCCATAACTTCTGTTGTTTAAAAATTCCAAATGAGAAACCTGTTGTCTAATAAAACTATAAAGAAAAAAAACTTAAATGAATTTTTAAGAACAAATCATTTCTATCTTGGTTCTATGTTCTCCCTTAGTGTCACAGTTGGAGCTGTAAAGTCAAAGGTATGGATTTAATGTGGCAACTACACAGCTGGATGGGTTATCTTCCCACTCATCGCCCTGGTAACAAGGGCCTCCTTCAACTAGAAAAGCACACAGGTTCTCTGGCTGAAGGTGTGGGCTGACTCTATAAGCAAGGACTTTTTGTGGATGTGCCTTCATATCTGATAAACACACCCAGACAAAGATTGCTTATCTGGACTCGATCTTCACCCCCTTCCTTCACCATCTGGGTTCACGATTCCCCAATATTCCCCCAGTCCTTAGTTTCAATGGTGCTTCTGATTTCTGATAGTCTTTTAGACTCTTAGCCACTACTCCTGCTTTACTATGTCTCCCAAATTCCAGAATCCTTGCTTGGGCTCTGTACTGTTGCTTACATCAACATCTAGCATTTGTAAATACACTCAGTTTTCCCTTTCCTCTCATATTTTGATGTGTCCTAGTATTTCCCAAGTTTAAATTCTACAAGCTCAGTTTTCTCATTTGTAGGATAGGAAAAATGATACCAATATTGTAAGGTTAGTTCAAGGATTGTATGTGATAATAAATAAAGTGCTTAGCATAACTTTCGCTGGAGAAAGTGCTAAAAAAAAATGCTAGCTGAGCCTAAATTCCAATCATGTCTATACCTAGGTAACAGAGCTTTGTCTTCTGATTCTGTTCTGCCTTCGTAGAAATAGGTAATAGCCATTTTCTACCATATGGGAGCATTTCTTTTTTTTAATGCATGAAGAATTATTGAGTCCCTTCTCACCCTTCTCTTCTGAAGGTTAAGTAAATTCAACTTATTTCCAGTGATTTGTGTATTCTCAGCCTTTAGTCATTTTTACTACTTTCTTCCATCTAAGTTCTCCAATCTTACTTTAGCTGTGAAAAAGGAATCTAAAGTTCCAGTAATATTGATACCAAATCCAAAAAGCACTTAGCAAAATCTATTCTCTCAAATTATTACACACCATGAATTGTGATGTAGCACCTACTAGTGTCCCAGGCAGCACACCTTGCTCCTGTCAAGGCTTCAGAGGAACCAAGATAGTGCTGACTGCACTAAGCTCTGAAAAGCACAACAAGGAAGCCTGCAGGACGCGTCGATTTTCTCTGTATTTTCTCTGTTCACTTAGAATCTAGATAAAACTGACCATTCTCAGCATGACTGTTACGGTCTGACAGGAAGACATCCCCCTTGCCAAAACGTCTTCTCCACTAGCTGCCAAGGTTCCTGATAGCTCCAGCATTAATTCCATTGATTTGATTAAGCCTTTTAATGAAAAGAGTGGATGTGCTTGGCTGCTAACTGAATGGTTGGAGGTTTCAAGTCCACCCAGAGGTGTGCTGGAAGAAAGGCGTGGCACTCTACTTCTGAAAAATCAGTCACTGGAAACCCTATGGTGGACAGTTCTATCCTGACATACTTGGTGTCCCCATGAGTCAGAATCAACTCAGCAGCAACTGGTTTGGTTTTTTGGTTTGTTTAATTGCTGGCTGAGAGGTAGTCAGCAAGCTTTACAGCAAGAAACCCATGGAAGAATGTGGGTGTGGGTGTGGGTGTATGTGAGGGTGTGTGTGTGCTCTCTCGCAACTTCTAGCCAAGTCATTCAAGTCAAATAATCATTGAAACAAAGGTGGTTCCCTCCACCTACGTTGGGTGGTGGGGTGAGAAAGGAGTAGAAAATCATTTGGGGCAATAAAGCACTATTTTCAGGGAAAGTGGGCCATTTGTGTTTTGGGTCTAAAAGCAAGCCACCTCACAGTCTGGGTGAGCCCCCACGGCAGGGAGGGGGGTGAGTTCTGAAGAGCTGGAGTTGGAGCCTGCTGTGCACATGAGGAGTCTGGCAGGGGCCTCGCTCCTATGGGAGGAGCAGAGCCCTGGGTCCCCATCTGCAGGACAATGTTCGCCTGCTGCTGGCACTCCCATACCTGCCACAGGCACAGTGACCCCAGCTGATTCCTGGCCATCCCCAAGACCAAGGGTCACAGGATGGATAATAGGGAGACATAAGAGCATTCAGACTTGCTGTTAGTAGTCTAAGGTCAAAAGGGTTCTAAACTTGGAGGACAGACACAGGAGCATATCTGTGAGCCCCTGGCTTGGAACAGAGAGAGAAGGGCATCCTGGTCACATGATCTAACCCTTTAAACAGGGATTACCGCACCTGAGTATATTTGTAAGGGCAGTAGAGATAGGGAAATCAATTATAAGAGCCTGTGTCAAGTTTTTAAACTGGGGGTCCCCGGGCAACAAGAGAAGGAGTCCTGGTGACACAATGGTTAAGAGCTTGGTCGCTAACTGAAAGGTTGGCAGTTCAAAGCCACTAGCCACTCATGGGAGAAAGATGTGGCAGTCTGCTCTTGTAAAGATTTACAGCCTTGGAAACCCTATGGGACAGTTCTACTCTGTCCTATAGGGTCGCTATAAGGTCGCTGTGAGTTGGAGCCAACTTGACAGCAGACGGGTTTGCTTTTTTGGTTTTGGGCAAGAAGAGACAGCATGGGATCAGAGAGTTTGAAGTATGGCTAAAATAGTACAGTGGTAAGAGCATAATGTTCAGAAAATGCAGAGGAATATTAACATTTACAAGAAAAAAGCAAAGGCATTGAAAGGAAATAAATGGCTCCCTAAAACAAGGAAGGTAAGTATCAAAGAATCACGGCGTGGCTCTACAGGTCAGAGATTTCCCAGGTCAGCTGAGTCCTTACTAGCCTTGATTCTTTTCCCTAACATGTATCAGGAGAGCAAGCATTATATAGTCAGCAAACCAAACTAAATTCCCTTTATGAAGCAATTATCTCCATAACCACACCCCTATTAATATGTCTTTACAGAGTTCCCTGGGAGTCTTCATATATGTATACCTGAAAGTTAACTTTCACTTGCAGTAAATTGTTCAAACCCAATTTAAAGTGAAATATGTTTGTATTTCATTCCTGAAGTACATGGTATACGGGCCAATGCTGCTTAGGAGTGACTCATCTCCTCCCCGCCTCACCGAGGCCGGCTCTGCAACCATCATCTACATAAACAAAGTAGTCTTTTTGGTTGAGAAAAATGAACCATTACTTCTCAACCTACATTGCACCTGTCATCCTGCACTTCAGCATTCATTTACTGGAAGCTTACGGCAGGTGATCTTTGCTCTTTTGACAGAAACCAAACATTTAAGGATGGAAAGAGGCCAAGAAGAGCACCTTGGCCCACCTTCTCAGGGGCTTCAGATAAGTTTCTGGAGAAAATCAATATCATGGAAATGAAGTCCCAATTTGTTTCAAAACTGCTAAGCTGTCACTATTGCACCTAGAGGCTTAGATACTTTTCTTGAAGAGAAAACTCATCTTTTACATAAATTACCAATCTTCGTGTAATTTTATTCTCATGTATTTTTCCACTGGTCATCAATTCTGAAGACCCTGATTTGCTTTCTACCTCCTATGTCCTACTCTGAATTTGCCCACAAGTGAAACGTGCTAAATAACATCTGTTTTCTACCTCTCAATGTTAAGCACCTTATTTTGTTTCTTAAAGTAATTAGACGATTTAGGAAATCAAACAGAAATGTCATAGCACTTATTGAAGAACATCTCAAATTATTTTTTAAAGACAGAATATAAATTATATTGCCAGGGATAAATGGGAACATTGTTTTACAACACCTTTAAAAGTTTATGATAGAATTCTAGATAGCTTAGGTAATGGCACTTTGAAGTCTGAATCTCCTAACACAACCTCCACAAAACAATAAAAAACAAAAAGAACAAACAAAACTACAAAAAAACCTATGCCCTCAGCATATCTAGAAAAGGAGGAACATCCTAAATTTGGAAGTATATGTAAACAGAAAATAAACACCAAACCCCAGCATGCTGTCTCTCACACACCTGGTACAAGCCTCAGCTGGGGGGAAAGGGCAGCCTGGGGAAAAAATGTGCAGAAAAGGCAAGAGTTAAACTATTCCATTCCATTGCCATTGAAGAGGAGAACTAGCAGCAAGATTTAATATCCATGTAAAATCACTGCCAGAAAGAAAATTCAACCGTAATTACAAAAATAGTGGAAACGCATCTGGTAGAGACTATCGAGCGATTAGAGCAAGGGATTAGCGTGCAGGACTCTAGGAGACAGTCACGGAAAGGCAAGTCATTGGGAGAGAAGAAGTTAAAAAGGAAGGAGAGGCAACCTCTGGAAACTGCACAGTGAAGGTAAAAAGAAACCAGAAGTGGAAACTTAGGATCCTGCAAAACAAAAGGAAATTGAAAAAAAAAGAATAACTCACACTCTCTCCCTAGCTACTAAAAAAAAACTTCCCAAAAAAAGCCATCCAGGAAATAAACTGTAACATTGCAACATTGACAGAAGAGGACTCTATTGAACTAGGAATCTTGTAAACCCTTCCAAACCATCACGGAAATGTGGAGGCTCAAGTAATCATCTATTATTTATAAGTGCTTTGACAATAAAACATAAATAAGAATCAAAAGAATACACTTGATGAAAATCCACCTCCCCCAAAAAATCATGAAGCAAAAGAAAATGGTAACACAATACACCAAACTGAATTAGTTGCAAGAGATTATGAAGCTTTCCTGTCAAAAAGGGTGTGTGTGTGTGTGCGTGTGTGTGTGTGTGTAAAGAGAGAGAGAGAAAGACAGAACTGCAATTGCTTTTTCACTTGACAACCATTCATTAAAAGTCAACTTTGTTTCTGGCACTGTACTAGATACTGGGGAATAGAGAGGAAAGAATTAACGTTATGATTTTAAGGAGCTTATAGCACGGTGGAAGGAGACAGGCAAATAGAGGTACAGTACAGTATGGCAAGGGGTGAGATAAAGGAATGCGTGGAATGCTACCCAAACACCATCAAGGGGCATCTAACCCAAATTAGGAAAGTCACTCTGAAACTTGAAGTTGTAAGGAAGAGCCAGGCCAGGAAACTCCAGGAAGGAGATTATCATGCAGAGATAATAGGACATGCCAAGGCACGAAGCCAGGGGAGATGTGATATATTCAAAGAACTACAAATATTTTCATATGGCTGGAAAAGAAGGCTCTCATTGGAAAAATGAAGAAATCTGAGACTAAAGAGGAAGACTAGATTACGAAGGGCTTTATACATGCCTCATAAAATTTGCATTTTATTCTATAGGCAATTGGGAACCACTGAAGGATTTTATATGAGGACATGCTCAGATTTGCATTTTTAACTGAGCTTTCTGGCAGTAATATATAGATTGAATTAGAAAGAATGAGATTGGAGGCAAGAAAACCAGTTAGCAGGCATTTGCTAAGGCAGGGAATGTAAGTGGAAAGATGTAAGAATGGAGGACATGCAGACATAATGTATTAAATTTTCAACATGTTGATCTTGAAAAGCCCATTAAGAGACTGGATAAAGAAACTGGATAAAAGTCTGGCATTAAGGAGAAAGATTTGGGTTGGCAGTGAAGATATGAGGATCATCAGATCAGAGGCAGCTATTGAGCCCATGGGTGCATGTGAGAACATTCTCTAAAGGGTTTATGGGAAAAAATGGGGAGGAGATGGGGGCTCGGGAGGAAGAGCAGCAGTCATGTTCTGGACAACATCAACATTTGCCATAAGGGAAAATGGCAAGTGACCAAGCAGGTAGGAGAAAAACTTGAAGAAAAAATAAAAGAAGTATAACTCAAGAAATATAAGAATTTCAACAGAAAAGCCTAGTCAAGACTGTTAAGTGTCTTATAAAACTCAAGTTAAAATGTCTGAGAAATGTCAGTTGGGTCAGTGATCATACTAAGATCAGTTTTGGAGCAATCAAAGGGCAGAAGCCAGATAACCAAAAATGAAAAGCAAACTGGAGGTTAAAAAAGGGTATATACAAACCTCTCCTTAGAAAGGTTTGGCTCTTTGGACCACAACTACCACAGCCTCCACCAGACTGAGTCCAACACAACAAGATGGCGCCCACTGATGGCTCTGACAGAGATCACAACCCGGACAGAGATGGAGAAAAATGCAGAGCAAAATTCTAACTCACAAAAAAAGACGAGAGTTACTGGTCTGACCGAGACTGAAGAAATCCCCAGAGAATGGCCCCCAGACAATCTTTTAACTCAGTACTGAAGCCACTCCTGAGGTTCACCCTTCAGCCAAAGATTAGACAGGCCCATAAAACAAAACGAGACTAAAGGGGCACCCCAGTCTAGGGGCAAGGACGAGAAGGCAGAAGGGGACAGGGAAGCTGGTAACGGGGAACCAAGGTTGAGAAGGGGAGAGTGTTGACATGTTGTGGGGTTGGCAACCAATGTCACAAAACAATATATGTATTAAGTGTTTAATGATAAACTAATTTGCTCTGTAAACCTTCATCTAAAGTACAATTAAAACAAAAGAAGTTCAGCTCTTAACTGACTGTTACCATTAACCTTTCATTTCATTCATTTCTTCAACAATATTTATTGAGCACCACTCAATATCAAGAGAGATAAGGTCCCAGCTCTCATGGTACTTATATTCTAATAGAGGAAGTCAGGCAATAAACAAGTAAAGAATTAAATATACAAAACAGCTTCATACAGGCGTATGGACTATGAAGAGGAGGAGGCATGGGGAGGATAGAGGGACCAGAGGGATCAGAAAAGGTCTCTCTATGGAAGTGATAAAGTGATATTTAAGCTGAAACCTGAATTATAAGAAGAAGCCATTCAATGAAGCTATGACAGAAAAACGTACCAAGAAGACAAAACAGCAAGTGCTAAGAAGAAAATACCAAGCCTATAGTTAAAACCTCCAAAGTAATTATTAAAACTGGTATTTACATCTGCCCAACAGCTGGTAATGAAGCCATCCTCTTACTAAACCAGTAAAAAGCCAGTTGCTGTCAAGCCAGTTCCAGCTCATGGCGACCCCACGTGTGTCAGAGTAGAAACTGTGCTCCACAGGGTTTTCAATAGCTGACTTTTCAGAAGGAGATCTCCAGGCCTTTCTTTCCAGGCACCTCTGGATAGACTTGAACCTCCAAATCAGTTAGCAGACAAGCTCATTAAGCATTTGCACCACCCATTGGCAATGCTGCTGAGCTAGTCAAGGCAAGGCAACTGAGCTGGCTCCTACTGAAATGGAGGGGAAAAGAATCATAGAAAACTTGTCATGGAAACCTCCCCTCCCCTACATTTAACAATTCAAAAACTGCTGGAGTACTTCATGTTCACACAGTGAAGAAAAATGTTCATAACGGACTGCCTTAAATCTAAATGCATTTTGAAGATCCTTGAAGCAATAAAAATGCCTGTGCTTTCTGAAGGTAGCTTTACCAAGAAAAGACAGGCCTTGCAGTTCATACTTCTTTGGTCTCCTAGTTCCAGAAACTTCACCTAGCCCAGTCTGTTAAAAAAAAAAAAGGAATATTACATAGATTTTACATTAAGAGGAATTTGGTTTTATATGCTTAACAAATATTTGATAAAGTATACAGTTATACTGTTTTATCATTTATTTTCACTGTCAATTTTGGAATTTTCATGGTATATGATACTTGATGGAAATAAGAACACCAGTTAACAACAACTAGCCATAGGAAACATTCAACTTCTCCACTTCTGTCCAAGAACTGACATAGGTTGTAAGCACAGTAGCTCATCTAAAACCTTTCAGAAAATTTGCTAAATCTTTCAGAAACTTAGCTACAAGGGAAAGAAGAGAGATGGACTGTCACTAGAAGGGATGCTGTTTTAAAAGAAGGCTGTCATCCTGTCATTGTTTGGACCAAACTTTAACAGACTCGCCAAGGAAAAACCAGTGTGAAAAGGGAAAGCTATCAGCTGAATACAAGAATTCATGATGGAGCAAGGTCCTCAAAGGACAGAAGCAAATGGGATCCAGAAGGCAGGAATATTCTCAGACTCCAGGAGAAACTAAGTACAAAGCAAAGGAGATTTCCTGTTCTGACACTACAATCTCGAAACGGTTACTGAACGCCAGCTATCCAAACCAGGAGAAAGGCTTCATATCAGCATCCTGTATGCCACTAAAGTAAAGAACTGGGCTTTTGTTGTTTGTTTTACTGTTTTATGATTTAAAAGTTGTTAGTAATTAAAATAATTTAACTCAGCACAACGTTCCTCTAAACAGCATCACTGTATCCCTGTACTTTTTTAGCTAATCTCCCACTGGATTAATTTCAGAAACATCCTTTGAATAAAAATGACAAGTAAAAAGAAGTAGTATCTCATGATTTCCTTAAAAATAATTCAGCTAATTTTCAAAGGCATGCTTCCTGGCAAAGATGCATAAGGTTCCTTTTATAGGCCTGAACATAACAGAAGAGAACATTAGAGACGACAGCAGCAGCTACTAAGCCTCCGAGCTTTTAACAGTATCTTTTTTATATAATAAATATTCTCCTGAGAAGTTCTTTAAGAATTGCATCTGTATTATGGAGGCCATTTGGACCTGGAAAAACCTGATTCTGCCACTTACTATTTGTCTGTTCTAGAACAAGTTATTAATAGGTTACTTTCTTACAATTTTCTATGGATTAAATTTTTCCCTTCTGTCTGGCCTGATTTGGCTGCCTCAAGAGATCCCACCCCACGCATCTAGATGAACCAAGAATTGCTTCACTTTCCTCTTCTATGGATGAAATATTAACACCTGTTGCGCTGCACCCACCTGTTGTCAAACTTCAACAGACCGACCAAGTGAAATGCAGGCTAGTTTATTCCTTCGTTGGCTCAGTGCGCCAAACAGTAGGGCTTCCAGGTTTAGCAAATAAAAATACAAAATTCCCAGATAAATTTTAACTTCAGATAAATAATTTCAGATGAAAAAATTTTAGTACAAGTATGTCCCATCCAATATTAGGGATATACCTCACTAAAAAAAAAAAAAAATTACTTATAATTTATGTGAAATTAAAACTTAGCTGGGCATTCTGCATTTTATCTAACCCAAGCCCAAACCCACTGCTGTCAAGTCAATTCTGACTCATAGCGACCCTATAGGACAGAGTAGAACTGCCCCATAGGGTTTCCAAGACTGTAATCTTTATGGAAGCAGACTGCCACTTCTTTCTCCTGCAGAGCGACTGGTGGGTTCAAACCGCCGACCTTTTGGTTAGCAGCCTAGTGCTTTAATCACTGCGCAACCAGGGCTTCTCCATTTTATGTGACAACCCTAAGCAACGAGACACCTTGCCTCCCAGCTAGCTACAGCAGAAGCTGAATATAGAAGCCAAAGTCAATGATAGAGCCTCAGGCGTTACATGCCCCCTCCCCTGTACTCACACACACACACACACACACACACACACACACTTAAGTCTCTGCTATATCTCCAAACATCACAGTGTTTCCTCATTCAGGCCCGGATGTGGAAATTTATAAAAAATTTACAGCAGGTACCAATTTCACAATCATAAGCACAGGTGTGCAAAACTATAACTTTCTTTTCCATAATAAAATTAATTTTCTGACTCCAAGCCCCATTCAAGTAAACTCAGGACAATTTAGTGATTTCTCAGTCTGTTTAGCCTGATAGTTCAATCGCATTCAGGTTCACAGCGCTCAGATTTTTCTCTTGCTACCTCCACCCTGGAGGTGAGTCTAAGCCACAGGAGGGTTCATGCAGCTACCAACACATACAATTGGGAAGACAGCCGTCTATACATCCATCAGGATTTGTCTTGGTACCTCGGTGGCCTCCGATCCTGATGCAACTCCTCCCATCTGGTTTTCAGCACTGGGCAGCACTTACTCACATGGCAACTGGGCAGTCAGTGGCTCTCTCAGATCCCACTTCACCCTGTGACTGACGATCCCTGAGGTCAGCTACAGCCCCACCCATTCTCCTTCTATCTACTCCACCTTATCTCCTCCATGTAATGCTGTGCAAGCTCCCTGATCCCTTCTCCCAGCTGACTTCTGCGCCATGCTCTGGTCTCAAGGAAATTGTTTTATGCTCTCCGCACCAATGTAGAACTGGAAAGAAACTCTGGGTGAACAACATCATGGAAGATACTTACTCTGCCCCTAAGACCTCTAGAAACCTTTCTATTCTCAGAGGCCCAGAAAGGACCTGGGATCCACTGGTCATCTCAAATCCCCCAAACTTCAATGAAGTAAGTTCTATCATGTCTCTTACCCTGGCGGGATGATGCGAAAGTAGTGGCAGGCAAGCACAAAAACAGACCACATCTAAGCTTGTTCTATTCCCATTCAACTCTTCTCCCCAGCTCGAAGATGTTTCCTGGGGTGGCAGGAAAGAGAATAAAAGACAACCTAGTTATGCTTCTCCTTGCAAGATATCAAGAATTTGACTTTTTTATTATTCAGCCATGGTTTGAAACTTCACTCCAGTGTAGGTGGCCCAGGAAAGAAAATAGAAAAAAGAACATGATGACTAATGTCTCAGAGTAAGATTCTGCACAATCTTGCCTTTTCATTCTAGAAAAGCACCCCCAATTCCATGTTAATCTGAATGCTAAATTAACCATATCAGTTTCCCTTCTTAATATCCCTTTAGCAGCTACCTTGCACCCGCTAGACCAGTGGTTCCCCTGCCTACAACTCATACTCCCCTTGTGGTGAAATGTGCTCAGCCATACATCTCATTGTTAAGCAGTGCCCTTGACACTCCCTCCAGACAATCCCACTGCCTGCACATTAAGGATTAGATCTATTTTAGTCCCTGTCACAAGAAATTAGGAAAGGATAGATGGGGTAGGGATTAGGACCAACAGGTCTGGTCTGACACTATCAAAATGTAACCTGCTTTTACCTAACATTTCAAGGCTTCAGTCACAGACCCTATACTGACATCCCCATCAAGTGATTAGAGTAACAATTAAGTAGATTAAGGACCTAACCTACATAGTAGTCACTCCTACCCACTGACAGCTTCAGGTTAGAAATTTTCATTACTACAGAACTTCCAATAGACACTGTTACCTAAAATTCTAATCTCTCTGACAATAATCTACAAATGAACATTTGTGTGTGCTAGTAGTCCTTCAGTTATTATCTGAATTATCATCCCCTAATTTTTCTTTGATAAAGCAAAAATTTTTTTAATTTTTCTTTGATAAAGCAAAATGTTGCATAGTATGTTTCTTATATCAGAGCACCCTGGTAGAAAGTATTTACATAATACTGGGAAAAGTCTACCTTCTTTCCATAAACTGACTTTCTTTATAATCCTATTATTTTTTTTACAACTCCTTCTAGCAGAAAATGGTTGCCGTACATAAAGAACACAGCTTTTATCTTCCTGTGTGACAGGCTCATATGTGCCTTTTTATTTTCAGCAGAGTGCCCTAATATTCTGGTGGAGATTTTGTTCATAAATATATGGCTTGTGTTAGTGCTTACGAGAAAGGTAAGTTTAAAAAAATAATTTCTGTCTTTACTAAAGCCAAGTTCCAAGTTTTTTGCATGATTTAATACACTCTCTCATTATTTTTTTAATGCATTTGCCTTAAAAAACCCAAACTTCCCAAATTACTGCATATTAATTTTGAGTTTCCTTTTCAACAGGAGGTTCTCACGCCTGATGTTCTCAAGCCCTGGCCCAAGAGAGCCTTTTATTGAGCCAAGTTTTAGAGTTTGGTTAAGGATAATATTCATATAGTTGACTAGATATGAACTTAGCTATGGTTTGAAAGCACGGCTTGAAATTTTATATATATACATGTATGTATATATATGTTAGGAAGAAAATTTTAATTTCTTATAACATGATGCAATGAAATACATCCGTAGCACTGTCCTGATTTCATCAATTTTGGAGTACAGTTAACAATAAGACGTAACAAACAAGAAGGGCTAATCATATTTTTCATTAATAATCATAAGCTATATATTATTTCTGGTGTCTATAATTCCTTTGATACACACATCTTGTTATTTTCAGAGAAGTTCTAAAGAATACGCACTTCACCTTCTACATGTTATATGTCTATCTTAAATATTTTTTAATTATTATTCAAAGTGCGTCTACCTTTTCAGTTTATTAGCCTTCAAAGAAAATATGTTTTAATGCCAAATTTCATGAAAATAATACTTCACTAGTCTCATCTACCTAAATAGTCACAACTAATTGAGCTCTTCGATCACCAAAAATTTTTTTATTGTTGTAAAAATATACGTAACACATCTTTTGCCAATTCAACTTTTCTTTCTTATACAATTCAATGAAATCAATTATATCAGCTATGTTGTGCAACCATCATCAACATTCATTGCCATATTTTCCATCCTCATAAACAGAAATTCAGTGCTACCTAAACAAAGATTCCCCTCTTTCCCTTTCCCTCCCACCCCTGGTAACCACAATTAAACTCTGATCTCTATATATTTTCCTGTTCTAAGTGTTTCATATTAAGAGCTGTATCTTAGAGTACATTCACTACCATCATGACTTACACAAAGCCACGTGCAAAAAAACCTGTAAAACTGCAGGATGATAATTCTATGCCACTTACCTACCAACATCCTTGAATATTCTCACCTTCAATGTTTTACAAATTGATATCCTAGTGACATTAAGAAATTATTAACTTTCATATACCCACAAAACCTGAAAGCAGAAACTCGTAAAAGGACTTGTACACCAATATTCATCATTGCACTATTCACAATAGCCAAATGGTGGAAACAATCTAAATGCCCATCAGCAGATGAATGGATAAGCAAAATATGGTACATACATACAATGGAATACTACTCAGCCAGTAGGAGAAACACAGTCTTGATACATGCTACAATATAATATGATGGAGCTTGAAGACATGCTGAGTGAAATAAGTCAATCACAATAGGACAAATATTCTATGGCCTCATTTATATAAAATGGCAAGAAAAGGCAAATCAATAGAGAACAAAGTTTATTAGAGGTTATCAGGGATGGGGGGGAAGGAAGACGTTTAACAGTGAAGGGGAAATTGCATTGATTAAGGGTAGGGTTGCACAGCCAATTATTGTAATTGCTGTCAATAAGTGATACACCTGTAAAAAGTTGGACTGACAAAAGTTGTTTGATAGATATATTTACAACAATGATATAAAAACAAAAACAAAAAGAGTAGCACCTGAAGCTGCTTATGTACAACCAAAAACCTCATGGGATTTGGTTTCCTGGTTTGGAAGTTTAGAGTCATGGTTTCATGGGACATCCCGGTTAATTGGCCTAATAACATGTTTAGCGCTTCTGTTCTACCTTCTAGTTCATTGTGTAATGCCTGGTGTCTTAAAAGCTTGCAGGCAGCCATCCAAGGCACAACAATTGGTCTCTATTTGCCTGGAACAACAGAGGAAGAAGATGACTCAGGAATAGAGGGAGGATATGAAATATGTGGGTAATTCCCTCCATGAACAACTGCCATCTTTGCCATATGACCAGAAGAACTGGATGGCACCCCGCTGTCATTACTGAACATTTTGATCAAAGATTCTGCAGAAGAATCCTGATCAAAAGGGGGAAAATGCAGACATAATTTCAAATTATCACGGACTCCAGGCCTCCTGGAGCCATGGAGGCTGGATGAATCCCTGAAACTGCTGCCTTGAGACAATCTTTAAACATTAAAAAATATATATCTCCTGAAGTGTCCTGAAAACCAAACCATAGTCTAGCTTAACTAGTAAAAAACATCTGTCTTGGGCATTATGCTCTTTTAAACTATCTAAATGGGATCAAAGTCACAACAGCAACTCAAAAAATTAGATAGGCACCTTAGAAGGTAGTGAGTATGTTAATGGGGTAAGAACAACTTTAGAAAAGAAGGGTGAGAATATATGCACAACTCAAAGGATGTAATCAATGTCAATGAATTGTACATGTAGAAACGGTTGAGGTGGTATATACTTTGCTGTGTATATGCTCAACAATAAAATAAAAAAGAAGAAATTATTAACTTTCTACAGCAGCAATACATACAAACAGCTCTTCCATCAAGGGTAAGAAATAAACTCTTCCAAAACCTCTTAAAAACACAGCGCAACAAAGATGTCGAGATATTCCCTGTGTATCTGCAGGGCCAGATATTTGGAGTAGGGGAAAAATGCACAGCCCATGATAGAAGTCCATCATGAGCACCACATGTTCACAAGTGGTAACTTACTTATCAGACATTACATTAGTCTTTAGAGTCAATGTTTCCCATATCCTAAATAAAATAAACATCATTCCGGAAATTGTCAAATGAGTTTAACCTGAGCTGTGCCCACTCTTACTATACAGCATTAAAAAAAAAATCTAACTGTCGTTGAGTGGTTTTCAACTCATGACAACCCCATAATTATCAGAGTAGAACTGTGCTCCACAGGATTTTCAATGGCGGACTTTTAGAGGTAGATGGCCAGGTCTTTCTCCCAAGGAACCTTCTGAGTGGATCTGAACCACCAACCTTTTGGTTAGTAGCTGACTGCTTAACCATTTACACTACCTAGGAACTCCTACTATATGGTATAAACCAAAAATAAAATAACAAACCCGTTGCTGTCAAGTCAATGCCAAGTCATAGTGACCCTACACGACAGAGAAGAACTGCCCCACAGGGTTTCCAAGGCGCAGGAGATGGATTTGAGCTGGCGAAATTTTGGTTGACAGCCGAATGCTAACCCCGCTGTCCTACTAGGGCTCATATGTTTTTATTAGAGTTGGCAAGAAACAAACTAAAACTTTCAGTTCCATTCTTCCTCAATAAATGCACACTGCTATTTATCAAGTTTTATTTACTTGGCCTTGAGACATCCCCCAGAACTCGCTATCCTGACCACAGGTGAGAGATGAGGCCTTTACCCTAAGAAAAAGAGCCTTCAACTCAGACAAAAATCTGGCATAGAAGCCCCAGAATGTGGAGATTTATCAGAATAGTTATCCACACCTAAACCAGGTGCAACTGAGTTTGTTCAACTCATGGCAACCCCATGTGTGTCAAAGTAAAACTGTGCTTCACAGGGTTCTCAATGGCTGGTTTCTTGGAAGTAGATCACCAGGCCTTCTTCAGAGGTGCCTCTGGGTGGACTTGAACCACCAACCTTTTAGTTCACAGCCAAACATTAAATGTTTGCACTACCCAGGGACTGCTTACCCATATTTAGTTTCTATAAATTCACAAATGGTGATTATCAAAACTGTCAAAAGTATCCTAACTATTCTCAGTGACTCTAACGTTGAACTTGGGAAAGTAACCAAAGTTCAATTACCTTAAACTTTACAAATAAAAATTCAGGTTCAAAAAGGACAAATATTGTATGAGACCACTGCTACAAAAAACTCATGAAAAGGTTTACACACAAAAAGGAAACAGTCTTTGATGGTTACAAGGGAGGGGAGAGGTTGGGAAGGAAACACACTAAATAGGCAATACATAAGTGGTATCTTTGGTTAAGGGTAAGACAGTACACAATACTGGGGAAGCCAGCACAACTTGTACAAGGCAATGTCATGGAAGCTCCATAGGCACATCCAAACTCTCTGAGGGACCGAATTACTGGGCTGAGGGCTGTGGGGACCATGGTCTTAGGGAACATCTAGCTCAACTGGCATAGCATAGTTTATAAAGAAAATGTTCTATAATTCTACTTTGGTGAGTAGCATCTGGGTTCTTAAAAGCCTGTGAGCAGTCATCTAGGATACTGCACTGGTCTCATCCCTTCAGGAGCAAGGGAGAATGAAGAAAACTAAAGACACAAGGGAAAGATTAGTTCAAAAGACTAATAGACCACGACTACCACAGCCTCCACTAGACTGAGTCCACTACAACTAGATAGTGCCCAACTACCACCACTGACTGCTCTGACAGGGATCGCAAGAGAGGGTCCCAGGCAGAGCTGGAGAAAAATCTTGAACAAAATTCTAACTCACAAAAAAAGATCAGACTTACTGGCCTGACAGAGACTGGTGAAACCCTGAGAGTATGGCTCCTGGACACACTTTTAGCTCAGCAGTGAAGTCACTCCTGAGGCTCACCCTTCAGCCAAAAGTTAGGCAGGCCCATAAAACGAAATGAGACTAAAGGGGCACATCAGCCCAGGGGCAAGGATGAGAAGGTAGGAGGGGACAGGAAAGCTGGTAATAGGGAACCCAAGGCCAAGAAGGGAGATTGGTGACATGTTGTGGGGTTGTTAGCCAATGTCATAAAACAATGTGTATACTAACTTTTTAATGAGAAGCTAGTTTGTTCTGTAAGCCTTCATCTAAAGTACAATTTTTAAAAAAAATTAGGTTGAAGATATACATGTATAACTATCAGGGCTGTAACATGTGATGGATCATTTCATTCTGTACCAACAAAATCATCAAGAAGGGCTTCAGTAACTCTCAGTGGTTGCAAGAAGAGCTTACCACAGTAGAGATAAATATCAATATCTAAATCAAAGTAAAAAAAAAAAAAAGTAATGTTTAAGCAAAATATGTACCTTAAATAAAGCTTCAGAGCAAAAAGAAGTCCTCAAAATATTCAAAACAGTTTCATCCTATAATGTAAGTACTTCCTATCAACAGCCAGCACCACACTTGGACAACCAGCCACAGGTCCGCCGTCGATGCTGTATGGGTGCAGGCACAGGTCATTACCTTCTTAATCATGTATATATCGAAAGGGCTCATGCAGCTCTTTTGGAACAAAGGTTTTATAATGGAGTATATGATAAATACTTAACTATGATGCTACCCGCTGCTATAATAATATAAGCAGCATTTATAAACTAATATTAACATGTATTAACACTGTATGCTACTGTAGAAAAAAAAGAAGAGAAAAACATTATATTCATTAAAATACGGTTAAAGAGAGAAACGCAACGTGCATCACAGGTTGATATTGCGGCACCTTGCACTATTTTCTAAAATCCCAAAAGCGGTATGAAAAATGTTAAGCAAAAATATAATTTGGTCAATGAATACAAGTTTCAGTTGCCCATTGAAGAAAGAAAGGCAATTTACATTACTAAAATCTCAAAGACATTCCATCTGAAATGCAATTTTAAATCTGAAGAATATTAATTAGATTAATTTATATTTTTTGTCATTGAAACCAGAGTGCATGGAAGTATACCTCCACAGACACATACCCTGCTAAATCACTAAACAAAATGTGGAGCAAGCCAGCAACGCTACTCTATGTTCTGACGACATCTCCCCTCACCTAAATGTATTTCAGCTTAAGTGTTTCTACTGCTGGCACATTTGAAGCACAAGATGTAATATAAAAGTTGTTACTTTCCTTTAAATAGCAAAACTTGAAACTGTCCAAATATGGTATCTCAGAAAGCAAAAATGACTATGCTTTAAAAAAATAAAGGAACAAAACGAACTTCTCATTACATATTAAATCAGCCCTTGGGCAACCGGCCCCTATTAAACAAATAGCTTAACATCTACAAAAGGCTGCAGGCCTGGTACGTGCATGCTTAAAGCTCTGCTGTCAGCAGAACTGTCGGCCTCATCTTAAGCAGCCTCAACACTTCCTTTGGATTTTTTTTTTTTTTAATGCCCTAGGCACGCTCTAGGCACTACTATTAACACGAAGAGCTGTAGCTGTGGTAGTAATCTTTTCCCCTGACAAGGACATGGTATGAGTTATTGTAGTATTTCTTAATTATGCATACAGGTAGAGATGTACAGCTTGAATCCATAAGTTTAGTAAGAATCTGTAGGAGATTGTAATTTTCATCAGTTGTATAGTACTGGTGTGACCAAGCTTGCTTTTCTGGAACCAATATGGCCGAGTCAACAATAGTTGGTCCCATGGTCAGTTTAGCCAAGTCATGGTGGATGTTAAAAACCAAAAACCAAACCCATTGCCATCGAGTCAATTCCCACTCACAATGACCATATAGGACAGAGTAGAGCTGTTCCATAGAGTTTCCAAGGAGCGCCTGGTAGATTTGAACTGCCGACCTCTTGGTTAGCAGCTGTAGCACTTAATCACTATGCCACCAGGGTTTCCACTGCGGGACTAAAATACTGCATTGTTACTCTTCTTCAGCATCCTATATCTTAGACTGAGCCTCTCCACATTCTATCTATCCTCTTTTACTTGTGGCAAGGTGATGTGCAAAGGATACCTTCTACAATGGCTGACATATGTAATCTAGAAGAACAAAACATGTGCAGAAACATTTCATTGTAATTGAACTGTGTCCTCCCAAAATTTATGTTGAAGTCCTAATCCCTGGTACCTATGAACACAACATTGTTTGGAAATAGGGTCTTTGAAGACATTATCAGTTAACATGAGGTCACTGAGTAGGGTGGGTCCTAATCCAATCTGAGTGGTGTCCTATAAAAGAGAAGAGACACAGAGAGACCAATGGAGGGAAGATGGCCATGTGACAAAAGAGTTATACTGAGCTGTAAGCCAAGGAATTCCTGGGGCTACCAGAACCTGGGGAGATAGAAGGATTTCCCCGTAGACGCCTTTGGCAAGAAGAGTGCCCTGTGGACACTGAATTCAGACTCCTAGCCTCCAGAACTGTGAGATGATAAATTCCTGTTCTTATAAGCCACCCAATTTGTGGTATTTTGTTATGGCAGCCCAAGAAAACTAATGTATATGTCCTTTCACATGACAGAAACAGCTAAACTATAGAATTTGTGATAAAGGATATTATAGTAAGGGTAGCAATATCATCTATGTCCTACATGTAGACACATACTTTACTACCACAACATCCCTCAAATTCAAAAGCAAATATGTACTAAGTGCCTACTTTTCCATGGACTCTATATTAGGCCCTGGAGACACAACAGGAAATAATGCTATCCTACAGTTTATCGTTTAACTGCCGTACTACTCAAAGTATGGTCCATGAACCAGCAGCATCAGCATCATCTGGGAGCTTGTTTGACTCTCCAGCTTCACTCTAGACCTACTGAATCATGGTGGACACTGCTGGACTATAATACTGCATTGTTACTCTTCTTCAGGAACCTGTATCTTAGACTCAGCTGCTCTCGCATTACATCTATCCTCTTTCACTTGTGGCAAGGAGACATGCAAAATGTACCTCCTACAATGGCTGACATATGTGACCTAGAAAATCATAATATGTGCAGAAACATTCTGTTATGAATTGAATTGTATCTCCCAAAAATTTATGCTGAAGTCCCTGTTACCTGTGAACACGACCTTGTTGGAATTTGTATTTTAACAAGATCCCCATGTTACTTGTATACACATTAAAGTTTGTGAAGCCCTAGTTTAGAGTGCTCTGGTTTAGAAGACACAGGACCTAAAAATTCTCAAAGAAACCAAAATTCCATTGCAGTGGAAAAAAAACAAAATTATGTGTTTTCTGTATTATCTGTGTACCCAAGTATTGAAGTGGTTGAACCAGATAATGCTTATAATTCCTTCCTATTCTACAACATTTTAATATTATTGCATGGGCTTTTCTTTTTAAAAAATGGCACTATTATTTCCATTTACTGGCACCTCAACTTCTAAAACAGTTGTTACTGTTGTTGTTGCTAGTGCTGCCAAGTCAGTTCCAACTCATAGCAACCTTATGCACAACAGAATGAAACACTGCCTGGTCCTGCACCATCCTCACAACTGTTGCTATGTTTGATCCCACTGTTGCAGCCACTGTGTCAATCCATCTCATTGAGGGTCTTCCTTTTTTTGCTGACCCCTCTACTTTACCAAGCACGATGTCTCTCTCCAGGGACCGATCCCTCCTGATAACATGTCCAAAGTATATGAGACATAGTCTCACCATCCTTGCTTCTAAGGAGCATTCTGGTTGTATTTCTTCCAAGAAAGATTTGTTCATTCTTTTGGCAATCCAGTATTCAGTATTCTCTGCCATCTAATACAGTAGATGGATGGATATTAAAGGGTCTTTGTTGTTCCTGCAATTTGATATAAAACTCAATACCCTGGATGATTCTATAGTCCCCAAGCAACAAGGTTCCTACAGACTCAAGAAAGTCCTTGCCCTAGCTGGTCCTCCCTTTATCCTGGGAGAAAACTCTGCCCTGGTACAGATTCCTAGGGTACAATTCCAAATATCAGAAACTCTAATTAGAGTGCAATCATATTCAGAAAGAAATAGGCTTCGCTGAAAAGTCAAGTAAGCTGCATCCCCACTTCCGTCCTTTGTTGTGCATTTCTGTGAACAATCAAAAGACTCCCTTCTGCTTGAGTAGAAAAAGCAGAGAAGACTATACCAACACCCTTTATTGGGAAGAAAAGTTAGCAGAGGCTCCATCGAAGCGAGATACACTCTAAGGCTCTCAATGGACAAAGAGGGACACCTCCATTCCATTTGCCGCTGGATTCAGGAAACAGTGCCACTTCGTGGGCACCCGGCAGAGATTACAGTGGAGAAAATGCTCCTGGAGATAGAGAAGCCAGCAGACATGTGACTTTCTTCTGGGAAGAACTGGACTCACTTCCACAAATACTGCTATCAGAGCCTTTCATCCCAGCCATAGCTAAGCAAACCCTTGCAGCCCATGACCCCTATGAAAGAAACTGGCTGCTAAGGCTTTGTTTTTACACTAGAAGGGATTTCTGTAAACAGCCAGCTCTCTAGGATCATGAAGCTTTTCAGGCTGGAGAGGAATGATTTTCATATCTGCAGGCCTTGTCTCTACGCTTCAAGGTACAACCCAGAGATATAAAAGGGTCAATGTATAAGTGGCTGACATATGCTAAAGGGTTCACAAAAGAACCCAGGATTACAAGAAAATATCAGTTGTATTACTGTCCCCCCCACTTCCACCATTAAAGGTGTGTAGCCTTGTTTGAGATATGTGATGTCCTTGAGCCTCAACTTTCTCATCTCGAAAATAAAATGGTTGGGTTAGAGAAAGTCCAGACTCTTCTTAGTTTAGCACCACATTGATGCAAACACAAGTTGTTTTGTTTTTTTAAGCCACCTCTGAAATTCCTATCAGCATTGTAAATTTTGAGAACAACCCATAACGAAGCATTAGCTATTTCAATAAACATTCCCCACTATAACAGTTATAAGCTGCCACAAGGCAAACTATCGTATAGCACAACAATCTTGTAAAAAAATTAATAAATCTTTTCTGGGGCATGAAAAACAGCTAATGCGTGCTTGATTCAACAGCTTCCTCCCTAAGTACCGCCAATAAACTGAAGCCCAGAGACAGCAGATGGAAATAGAATAGCAAACCTTGGGACTCAAAAGATGTCCCTTGTAATGTTCTGACTTTACTAATTTAACAGAAGACACCTACTTGTCTTGACCATTAACTGTATCCAATACAGAAATCAAATTTTTGAAGGAGAACAAATATCTAATATGCATAATCTTGATTTTTCTTTGTAAATAAAGAGTGAAGTTCTTACATAAAAATCCATAAGATTTTCCCTTCAGACTAAAACTATTAAAAAAGAAAGCACCCTATAAAGATCTGCAGTTTATGAAGTAGTGAAAATGGCTGGATGGCTATTGCCGTGGACTAGAAATTAGGGAATTGTGAATATTAATTCTGAATCTGCTACCAGCTCTGAATGACCTTGAAAGATGTATGCAACATTCTATGTATCAGGAAATGGAAGAATAAATGTAATTCCATCTCTCATTTTTTATTCCTTTAGAACAAACAACTGTATGTTATTGAATAAAAGCGGAATTGTATACGTAATGGATAAAATACAACATCTTTTTGGGTTGGTTTGAACTTTGGTGTAGTATACTGTCTTATAATTCAACATTTTTTATACCTGTGCAATAAATTTTTAAATACAGTCTAAAATGCTTTGTGATCTTCAGAAATGGCTTTATAAGTGTCATGAATAATCATTTTACTTCACTAACAACATAAGAAACAGAGTGCCATCTAAGACAGACATGAATATTTTAGTATGGCAGTCATTAGTCCACTTACCCTTAAAGGAATGATTCAATCAAAACTCTTTCAAGACTGTTGGATTAATTACCAAAAATGGAAGGAACAGATCTTCTTCCAATCGAGTGATTAACATATTTCATCCAACAAAAGCTATTGAAGTGAATATTTTCCTCACAGAACCACTGGTATAGAAGCTTAGCACATCCCATTAGAGCCAGTCAGTCCATTTCCCAATTACAATCTTCCTTAGAGTGCATCTAAATAATCCCAGATGCATATGTACTTTATTTTCAAAGGTCTTCAGTAAAATGTACTTTACAACTTCCACTTTAGGACTAACCCCAGTGGGAAGTTAATTCTACCTTATTCTGGCCTTACAGAAAGCAACTCCCAGTACAATATTATTGCATATCCCCTTCTCGTAAAGGCTCCATAACATTCTCCTTGCTATAAGTCTTTGAATGTTTGAAGGTTATTACTGGAATTCATCACCTTCCTCCTCTCTATATATTATAGTACAACAACAACAACCCAGGCCTAGTCTGTTTTGTTTTGCTAAGCACTGTTTTCACAGGAGCCCCACATTTTTGTCTTGTGTCCTCAGAGTTCTTGAGGTCCAGGGAGAGCCTGATTATTTTGTACATTTTTTTTTTACCCATTACCCATCAGGTATTTACTTCTCAATTCAGGGGTATTAAGCTGCAGACGTTCACACTAAGTAAATTTCCTCTAATTTATTTGTATTTTTCTTCATTGATAAGGGATCATTTTAAATTCAATACCTAGCCTATGAGGTATTATGTACCCTTCTGGTCTTGGCATTATCTAAGCTAAGTAACTTACTCAGATCAGTAAAAGAAAAGAGCGCTTTTGTGACACAGACTATCAGTCACTACCCAACATATGTCTAAAAATTTTCATCCTAAATGTGCAGAGCAGTGATAGACCTTCTGGGAAGTACAAAAATCTATGGAGTACATATCCAATGGAACTTACAAACCATTTGGGAAGATGACTTAGGAGAGTAACACAAAACAACATTATAATAAAAAAAAAAAAATTTTTTTTTTTTTTTTTGTTTAACTACCACTTATACAAACCACATGCCAGGAACTGTGCTAACTCCTTTACGTACTGGTTCCTTTACATACTTTAAAGTACTTAAAAATATATGTGTGTGTCTGTGTGTGTCCTTGAGGTCCAGGGAAAGCCCAGGATTATTTTATACATGGTCAGTCATTACTCATCTGATATTTTATTTTTCAATTTGAGGGTGTTAACCTGCAGACATTCATACTAAGTAAACATAGATATAGATAGATAGATATAGACATATACACATATATGTGTATATATATGTATGCACAGACACACACACGTTACTTTTTTTCTCAAAACAAGTTCTAAATTAGGTGTTATTTTTCTAATGTTTTAAAAGAAGAAACTAGAGCACCCAAGACATTACCAGTAGTCTACCCAGGTTTGGCTGGCTACAAAGCCCATACTTCTAACTGCTACACTACATGGGTCCTCAGTGAATGTACAATCAGGTGCTAAATTGTATGACACATATAAAAGCTAAAGATGTCAAAGAACAACCTACAGACTGGGGAAAAAAATCTTCAAGAACAACATATTCAATAAAGATCTAATCTCTAAAATATACAGAAAACTTCAACATCTCAAAAACCAAAAAGACAAACAACCCAATTAACAAACGAGCAAAAGAGACATGAACAGACACTTCACCAAAGAGGACACTCAAGCAGCCAACAAACATGAAAAGATGTTTGCTATCATTAGCCATGAGTGAGAGATAAATCAAAACCACAGTGAATATATCTCACCCATGTTAAAATGGCACTGATCAAAAAAAAAAAATAGAAAACAATAAATGCTGATGAGGATGTGGAGAGACTGGAACCCTTACACAGTGCTTGTGGGAACATAAGATGATACAACCACTATGGAAAACAGTATGGCACTTCTTTAAAAAAAAAAACTAGAAAAAAGAACTACCTCATGATCCAGCAATCCTACTCCTAAGTATATGACCAAGAAATCTAACAAAAGTGACACGAACAGAAATATGCACAGCTATGTTCACTGCAACATTATTTACAATAGCAAAAAGATGGAAATAACCTAAGTGCCCACCAAGAGATGAATGGATAAACAAAATGTGGTGTATACATACAATGAAATACCACGCAGCCATAAAGAATAATGATGAGTTTTTGAAACATAACATAGATGAATCTGGAGGATATTATGCTGAATGAAATGAGTCAATCACAAAAGGACAAATATTGTATGATCCCACTTTTATAAAAACATAAGAATAGGTATACATACAGAAATCAACATTCACTGTTGGTTACCAAAGATGTGAAGGGGAGGCAGGATGACATACACTCTATATAGTAGACACCTGTTATTTTTGGTGATGGGAAAGGTAATACCAAATGTAGGTGAATTGTGTACAACTTGACCAAGGCAAATGATGTCACTAAAAAGTACATAAGAATAAGGGATGTTTTTGGTAAATGCTATAACATATACAATTTTGAAATGAAAGCAACAACAACCAAAAATATGTTTGTAGTATGTATGCATATACATGTATAGATAGGTATATATGTGTATATACATCTGTGTGTATATATATGTGTGTGTGTATATGTGTGTATCTATAGGCATATGTATATACAGGTATGTGTGCACTGCATATATATTCATATATATAATAAAACACATAAAGGGCACAGCTACAGATACTTCTTGGACATAACCAAAGACCTTGTGGGATTAGTTTTCTGGGTTTGAAGGCTTAAGACCATAGCCTCATGGAACAACTCGGTCAATGGACATGATATAGTTCATAAAGTTTATGTCCAACATCCTAGCTTGATGAGTAGCATCTGGAGTCTTAAAAGCTTGCAAACGGCCGTCTAAGATACAACTATTGATCTCTATTAGTGTGGTACAAAAGAGAAAACCAAACACTCAAAGAAGAAACTTTTCCAGAAGGCTAATAGCCTACGTAAAACACCGCCTCATCTACCCTGAAGCCAGTAGAGCTAGATGGTGCCCAGCTACCACTACCCACCATTCTGATCAGGGACACAATAGATGGACCTTGACAGAATGGGAGAAAAATGTAGAATAATATTCAAGTTCTTAAAAGTCCAGACTTATCGGACCAGTTGAGACCAGAGGAACCCTTAAGACTATCGCTCTGAGATACCCTTTAAACTTTTAGCTGAAACCTTTCTTCTAAAGAACAGATTGGCTCATAAAATAAACAATATCACCCATAAGTTCTGTGCTCCTTTAAAAAAAAAAATCTATATGAGACCAAATAGTCAATATTTACCCTAAAGCAAAGATGAGAAGGCAAGGGAGGACAGGAAAACTAGATTAATAGAAACTTGGATCTAAACCCTTAACCACTGCGCTACCTCAAGAATAGATTTGACGCACTGAACACCAATGATTGAGGACCAGATGAGCTGTGGGATGATATCAAGGACATCATACAAGAAAAAAGCCAGAAGTCATTAAAAAGACAGGAAAGAAAGAAAAGACCAAAATGAACGTCAGGAGAGACTCTGAAACTTGCCCATGAATGTGGAGAGTAGCTAAAGGGAAAGGAAGTAATGATGAAGTAAAAGAGCTGAACAGAAGATTTCAAAGGGCAGATAGAGAAGACAAAGTATTATAATAAAATGTACAAAGATCTGGAGTTAGAAAACTAAAAGGGAAGAACATGCTCGGCATTTCTTGAGCTGAAAGAACTAAAGAAAAATTCAGTGGCTCAGGGGTTAAGAGCTTGGCTGCTAACCAAAAGGTCAGTAGTTCGAATTCACCAGTTGCTCCTTGGAAACCCTATGGGACAGTTCTACTCTGTCCTATAGGGTCACTCTGAGTTGGAAACGAAACTGACTCGACAGCACTGGGTTTGATTTTTGGTTTTGGTTATGGGGAAAATATTGAAAGACGCAAGAAGCATTAAAAGAAAGTGAAAGGAATATACAGAGTCACTGCACCAAAAAAAAACTGGTCGACATTCAACTATTTCAGGAGGTACTATTTGATCAAGAACTAATGGTATCGAAGGAAGAAATCCAAGCTGCACTGAAGGCACTAGTGAAAAACAAGGCTTCAGGAATCAACAGAATACCTGTTTCAACAAATAGATGCAGCGCTGGAGGTGCTCACTTGTCTATGTCAAGAAATTTGGAAGATAATTACCTGGCCAACTGACTGGAAGAGATCCATATTTGGCCCATTCCAAAGAAAGATGATCCAACAGAATGCAGAAATTATCGAACAATATCATTAATATCACATGCAAGCAAAATTCTACTAAATTCAAAAACAGTTTCAGCAATACATTGACAGGGAAATGCCAGAAATTCAAGCAGGATTCAGCAGAGGATGTAGAACAAAGGATATCATTGCTGACGTCAGATGGATCCTGGCTGAAAGAGAATACCAGAAAGATGTTTACCTGTGTTTTACTGACATGCAAAGGCATTCGACTGTGTGGATCACAACAAATTGTGGACAGCATTGTGAAGAATGGGAATTCCAGAACACTTAATCGTGCTCGTGAGGAACCTGTACATAGACCAAGAGGCAGTCGTTCAAACAAAACAAGGGGATGCTGCATGGTTTAAAATCAGGAAAAGTGTGCATCATGGTTGTATCCTTTCACCACATTTATTCAATCTTGATGCTGAGCAAATAATCTGAGAAACTGGACTATATGAAGAAGAATGTGGCATCAGAACTGGTGGAAGACGCATTAACAACCTGTGATATGCAGATGACACAACCTCGTTTGCTGAAAGTAAAGAGGACTTGAAGCACTTACAGATGAAGATCAAAGATTACAGCCTTCAGTATGGATTACAGCTCAACATAAAGAAAAAAAATTCTCACAAGTGGACCAATAAACAACATCGTGATAAATGGAGAAAATATTGAAGTTGCCAAGGATTTCATTTTACTTGGATCCACAATCAACACCCATGGAAGCAGCTGTCGAGAAATTAAACGACATATTGCATTGGGAAAATCTGGGGCAAAAAACCTCTTTAAAGTGTTGAAAAGCAGATTTTGAGGACTGAGGTGTGCCTGCCCCAAGCCATGGTATTTTCAACTGCCTCATATGCATGCAAAATCTGGACAACAAATAAGGAAGGCTGAGGAAGGATTGATGCCTTCGAATTATGGTGTTGGCGAAGAATATTAAATGTATCATGGCCTGCCAGAAGAACGAACAAATATATCTTGGACGAAGTCCAGCCAGAGCGCTCCTTGGAAGTAAGGATGGCGAGATTTCGTCTCAAGTACTTTGGACAACCTATCACCTATCAGGAGGGACCAGTCCCTGGAGAAAGACATCATGCTTGGTAATGTAGAGGGTCAGGGAGAAAGAGGAAGACCTTCAACCAGAGGGAATGACACAGTGGCTGCAACTACGGGCTCAAACACAGCAATGATTGTGAGGATGGTGCAGGGCTGGGCCGTGTGTCCCTTTGCTTTACATGGGGTTGCTATGAGTCAGAACTGACTTGACAGCACCTAACAACAACAACCAAGAAGATAAACTCCGAAATTGTATCTCCAGGTAAGAGAACAGAAAGAGTCTCCATATTCTCCAGTTAATCCTGCTTTGTCATCCGTTGACTTCAGGCTGACTCATCCTGGTAAACCCACCACCTCATCCATCTCTCACAGCCTCCTCTCACCTTTTCCAGTGAAAGCTATTTACAATGTTAGTCTTTTTGACAGAGGAAAATGTAGAGATGCCTGTACCCCGACCTAAAATACAGCCAGAGGAAAAGCTGAGTTATAATCACTCCCTCTCAAAAAAAAGGAAAATAGCTAAGCTCCCATCTGGGAGGGAAAGTACAATAAACTTCAAAGAAGAAAGGTGAAAAATGGAGTCAAGCTCTCCAGAGATCTGTCTGATGCTGGAAAAGAAATCTCTCAAAAATTATAAAAATATCATAGAAAGAGATGGAAAAAAAATAATGAATGAGTCAAAGAAAATAATCATAATCAATTCATTGTTGTTGTTAGCTGCCATGGAGCTGGTCCCCAACTCATAACAATTCCATGCATAATGGAACAAAACACTGCTCAGTCCTATGCCATCCCCATGACTGGCCACAGATCAGACTGTTGTGATCCATAGGCTTTTCATTGGCTGATTTTTGGAATTAGATTGCCAGGCCTTTCTTCCTAGTCTGTCTCAGTCTGGATACTCCACTGAACCCCTGTTCAGAACCATAACAATATACAAGCCTCCATTGACGGACAGGTGGTGGTTGCTCATTAGATGCATTATCTGGGAATCAAACCCAGGTCTCCCACATGGAAGGCAAGAATTCTACCATTGAACCTCCAATGCCCCCGTTGTTGTTGTTGCTGTTAGGTGCTGTCATCTAACAGCACATGTGACTGCACAGAACTGCCCTATAGGGTTTTCCAGGCTATGATCTTTATGGAGCTGATCACCAGGTCTTTGTCCCTCAGAGCCACTGGGTGGGTTCAAACACCAACATTTTGGTTGGCAACTGAGTGTTTAACCTTTGTACCACCAAGGGTCCTTAAGCCATTAGTCAATTTAAAAGAATTCAATTCACTGGATACCCATAATTCAGAATAAGGTAACGTTGGTGCTTTGTGTTTATTTAAAGAAATGGGAAGAAGAAGGAAACACGTTAGGAGGAAGTCTAAATAAGACATAGAGCAAGGGGCAATATGCCAGGCTTTAGCATCCAGGAAGCCAAAGGGTTCATGCCAATCTGAATTTTGAAAGTGTAGCAAACCTACTGATTTTAACTGCCTGTAATCTGAGGCTAAAACTTTTGGCATGCTTCCTTGTTCACAGCAATGACACCATCACCAAGTATTTATTGAGCATTTACCATGTGCCAGATACTGTTGTGAGCACTGGAGAGGATACAGTATTGAAGGTGACAGATGAGTGCCCTCCTTATGGGGCTTACGTCTGTCACACCAAGGAATATTTAATACAGCTGGATCAGGGAACAAATGATCACAAAATGAACAAGTCATTTTCTGGGAATTCTGCCTTATAAGGCAAAAGTTTCTTTGCTGAATCAGCAACTTTACAAAGTGACCTAAATCTTTTCCGTGATGAGAAGCATATTTTCTAGTGTGGGTATAATAGGTTTTGGAGGGCTTTCAGAAGGGCAAGATGGGAAATAAAAGACAAATTCCACCAGGTCAGGGAACAGCTCATGTCCTGACCCATTGAACCCTGCACTTCATTTGTGGCTTGGGATGAAGTACTTGGTTACTACTACAAGTTTATAGGAAGTTCTGCTGACCTTGGAAGCAACACAGTGACATAAAGTTTGTCTTCGCTGTTCTCTGCCAAATCCCCCATTCACTATGCTTTCTTGCATTCCTCTCTCCCCTTCCTGTTTTGAGATTTTTTAATTCTTCAATAATCAATATTTTAATTTACTAGATGCATACAGTGTAACACTAAGTATAAGTTAATTTCCCTCAGTCCATATCTCTTATCCCTAAAAGTTCCTTTCCCTCTTTTTCCATCCCTCTTTGGTCCCTAGGAAACCCTGGTGACATAGTGCTTAACAGCTACATCTGCTAACCAAAAGGTTGGCAGTTCAAATCCACCAGGTGCTCCTTGGAAACCCTATGGAGCAGTTCTACTCTGTCCTATAAGGTCTCTATGAGTCAGAATCGGTTTGGTTTGGTCCCTGACTATCTTTCTACTCTACCGTCATTCTCTTTCTCACCACTTCTCTGCCATTCCCCTTCTATCTATTCTGGCAGAAAGAATGAATGATCACTAGCTATAGGGATAGGTGGAATGGCATGAGTAAGACAAAGAAGTTGACAGTATGCCATACTTGAGAGTAAGACCCAGTCATTAAGGATTCTTCCTTTGGGTTTAATAAATTGCCTTCTGTGCATAACAGCACTTAAGAAATGGTGAGAATAAAGTTTCATACATTTTCTTAGTGTCTGAAGATACTCTTTCAAAATCCTTTTGTGTTTTTGTATATCTTGAAGGAATCCACGTGAGAGAAAGAAAGAGGGGGAGAGGACTGGCCTTTTGGCTCTCACCAGGTGCCATTTTCAGATGTCTCCTAATTGCCTTCCCACTGCTTTCCCAGAGCCCCTCACTTCATTATCCCCAGCCTGGCTCCTTACAGAGACGTTGGGAATATGACAGCTGGGAGAGATGGGAAAATCCTAAGTTTGGAGTCGGTCTGATTTAGAGGTGAAGCCCAACTTCATGCCTTATTAGCCCAATGACGTTAAGCAAGTTACTTAATTCTCTTAACTGTTTTCTCATCTGTATAATGGGGCTAATAAAACCAACTCCACAGTATTGTTATAAGCATTTAATGAGCTAATGCATAAATATTAAAGTGTTCAGCTGCTAACCAAAAGGTCAGCAGTGCAATACCACCAGCCACTCTGTGGGAGAAAGATGTGGCAGTCTGCTTCAGTAAAGATTTATAGCCTTGGAAACCCCTTGGGGCAGTTCTATTCTGTCCTATAGTGTCTCTGTGAGTCGGAATATGTGGCATATTGTTGTTGTTAGGTGCCATCAAGTCAGTTCCGACTCACAGCAACCCTATGTACAACAAAACGAAACACTGCCCGGTCCTACGCCATCCTCACAATCATTATGCTTGAGCCCGTTGTTGCAGCCACTATGTCAATTCATCTCGTTGAGGGTCTTCCTCTTTTCCACTGACCCTCTACTTTACCAAGTATGATGTGGCATATGCATAGTTATTATTTAATAAATAGCATATACGATATAAGGAGCCCGGGTGGCACAGTAGTTAAAGTGTTCAGCTGCTAACCAAAAGGCCGGCAGTTCAATACTACCAGCCACTCCATGGGAGAAAGACGTGTCAGTCTGCTTCAGGAAAGATTTATAGCCTTGGAAACCCTCTGGGGCAGTTCTATTCTGTCCTACACGGTCTCTGTGAGTCAGAATCGATTCAACAGTAGTGGGCTTTTGGTTTGGATATAGCAAAACCAAACCCACTGCCGTGGAGTCAATTCCAACTCATAGCGACCCTATAGGACAGAGTAGAACTGCCCAACAGAGTTTCCAAAGAGTGCCTGGCGGATTTGAACTGCCGACCTCTTGGTTAGCAGCCGTAGCACTTAACCACTATGCCACCAGGATTTCCTTGGTTTGGATATATGATTTATATATTCATACATACATGCAAAGAGATATATACACCCATCTGTCCATCTGTTCCTCAAACACACATAACTTACCTCTCTGTCCTCAATGCCAGTCTCCCAGAGTTCTACCCTTGAAGAATTCACATTTTTCCTAATTCACAATTAGCTAATGCATGATTCTCGTCACTGAATATGTACTAACGAGAATGGATAAGAGAACAGGACAGTGACTACTGCCTGCCAACCTAAATACCCCTCAGTGGTAAAATACGGCTCTTGGAAACAAAACCGTATTAAAGATTGCATCGGCCAGAGCAGGGACTCATGGTGTGAATTTTAAGCAGCATCATCTGGGAGCTTACTATAGCGGCTCTCATAACAGTGGCTGCCTCTGTCACCAGTGCTAATATGTAGGCCAACGCTAATTTAAAAAAAATAATAAAACTTAAAAGGATATTGTGTCCTTATTTCACTATGAACTAAAGTAAGTGCACAGATATCATTTCATTTGCCCCAGAACATTATACAAAACAAATATAATTCCTAGGAAAACAGGGTCATAGGAGGGTAAAATGCCCATCTAGTGTCTGTGATAGAGTGAGATCTAGAACATTCTCTTCTCAGGCCAATATTTCCAGGTCATACCATGTAGGGGAAGTCCTCCTCTGAAAACTCCCATGCAAAAGATGCAAAACTTGGGAATCAGGCCATGGCAAGAAAGTCACATCCATTGCCACCCTAACAAAAAAAATTCTCTTAAGCAAGTCAGCCACTTAGTCATTTTTCTAGACGCTATCCATCATTGAGCACATTCCCAAATTTCACACAACCTAATTTAAACATCTAACTGGCAATTTTGATCGGAATAAACAGTCAATCAAAGCAAAAGCTTGACAACCCTGACACCTAGTGGCTGTGAAGAAACTGGAGAAAATCCAGACTCAGTATTTGCAAACATAGAATTTAATGATTATGAATACTAGGTTTACAAAGTACTAATTTTAAAAAGCAACCCTATAAAATCTATTTGGGCTCTGGGTTTATGTCGGGGTCAATACAGGGAGCCAAAAAAGACTTACATTTGTAAGGCATATCTTTCTTAAACCTTCCACCTGTAGCAAATGCTTACTAATTTTCAAAAAAGAACAAACGAGGAAACTAAAGATCAGTGCACGTTGTGGCATTTTATCTTGACTCTTTTCCTTAAATTTTTTTTTTTTAACATACACCCAAATCCTTTTCCTGATCTTTGTGATTTTTCTCCTCAGATGTTCCCCTGTCAAAAGTAAAAGCAAGTTGGTCAAGCCATCCTAAAGGTTCCCTTCTGCCACTGAGGTGTCCTAGTCAAAAGGATACGTGGGCCTTCACAAATCAGTAGCAGCTTTCTTTAAGAGAGCTATAAGGACACAGGTGGAAACCCGTAACGCGCACATCTGAAAACAAGGACCGTACTGAACACTGCAGGAAGCTGTGTGAACACAGCAGGTCAGCTTAGCACAACCTATTTCTGCTCTAACGTTAGACGATAAGGCTCCCCAGATCCGCCTGAACCTCTGACAGGCAGGGCAGCAGGAAGCCTACAGTGGTCATGACCTCCACCAAAGGAAGCTCTGACTCCTACCTGCTGACGTTTGAAGGCTAAATAATCGAGATTTTCCAGTTCCTTCCCAAGTTTCTGGTAGGTCTTCTGGAGGTCAGATTTGTTGGAAACATTTTTAAGAGACTCAAATGTCCTTTGAAACTGAAATTAAAAATGAAAGCAGATCATTAGGACAGTGTAGATTTCTCAAATTCCCAGCTAGCTACACATAGAAATAATTGATACGGAGCCTCAGTTTCTTCCCCCATAATACACAGATAACAAACACTAGTAAATTACCTTTCAATGAAATAATTAAGTACAATTATAAAGAATTAGCAACTGTGTCCTCAGTAAACCAACATTATTAAGTGAATGAGAAGTATGGTTAGTCTTCATCCCAATAAAAGAACATACTCCATTTTTCAAAAATACCTTCATGTTTTAGGATACACTGCTGCTTTTCAAGAAAAAAAAAGTGAAAGTATAATTTCAGATCATAATGAAGAAGCATCAAAAAAGCTCTCACATTCCAAATATGGAAGCAACCAAATTTATGAAAAAAATGACTGTTTGCATGGTATTTTGCTGTAATGGTGTGAGGGATGGCTTGCCTCTGTAGAAATCCCTATGCAGAATAGGTCAGCCCGCAAGCTCCAGCCAGGAAGTTCTCTCAGGTCTTGTATACTGACAAGGATGGAAAACTGGCATTTTGATGATTAAAGCATAATGTGCCATGTTCAGCAAACCATTTGTCCATTTCTGTTCTATAACACAGATGAGTTATAAAATTGATTCTGCTGAATCAGAATGCTCTTGTTCATTTTTAAGTCAGACACTATATAAATACAAAGAAGATAAACTGCAGTGTTTTATAGACTATTGTCCTGCTATGAAGAATTAATTAAGCAAGGTAGCTCACAAGAAATTGAATCCTCGGATTATTTTAGTGAATTAGTGGTTAAGAGCTCAACTGCTAATCAAAAGGTCGGCAGTTTGAATCCACCAGCCTCTCCTTGGAAAATGTATGGGGCAGTTCTACTCTATCGTACAGGGTCGCTATGAGTCAGAATTGACTCGACAGCAACCAGAAAAAAAAAAAACAACAGGTTTGGTTTTTTGGGTTTTTTGCAGGGCTGAGTGATTGAAAATGTCAAGTAACATCATTTGCAAGACATTTGCATTTGTTCCCTCTCTATATCCTTTATTTCCCATGTTCTCACTGTATGCCACTGGATAGATTTCTACAGATAGAGACCTCACTATCTTAAACACAGCAGAACTCCATTGTGACTAGGATGCTATGAAACAAACTAATAAGATTTTATAGAAGATAATTAAGTTTCCAGGGAAATGATTCGACCCCTTCTATACCAGGTCCGATGCAATAAGTCGTATTATAATGGCGTTCTACTGAATAAAATCCTTGATTTCATGAAAGCAACATGTTTATCTCAATCCAAGGTGACAGAGGAAAAAGAAATGGGAAGTAATAATGATAAGCTTCCACAGCCGGACACTAAATTAGACAAATAACGTTTTAGTGTTTTGTTTTAGTACCTACTACGGAAACCCTGGTGGCGTAGTAGTTAAGTGCTACAGCTACTAGCCAAAGGGTCGGCAGTTTGAAACCACCAGGCGCTCCTTGGAAATTCTATAGGGCAGTTCTACTCTGTCTTATAGGGGCGCTATGAGTCGGAATCGACTAGATGGCACTGGGTTTGGTTTTGTTTCTTTTTTTTTTTTATGCCCTGGTAGCCCAGTGGTTAAGAGCTAGGCTTCTAAACAAAAGGTCTGTAGTTTGAATCCACTAGCCGCTCCCGGAAAATCCTATGGGGCACTTCTACTCTCTCCTATAGGGTTCACTATGAGTCAGAATCCACTCGACGGCAACAGGTTTGGTTTTTGTTTTTGATTTTTTGGGTTTTTTTGTTTTGTTTTTTTGGTCATGCACAAGGCAAGGAGTCCTTGGGCGGTGTAGTTAAGCTCTTGGTTACTAACTGACAGGTTGATAGTTTGAACTGTCTCAGAGGTGCCTCAGAAGAAAGGCCTGGAGATCTGCTTCTGAAAGGTCACAACCATGAAAACCCTATGGAGTACAGTTTACTGTTCAGCACAAGAGGTCAGAATCTGCTCCACAGCAAATGGCATCCAGGATGAATAAAACATATTTCCTGCCCTAAAGGAATTTACAGACTACTGAGCAAACTAGACATGGAACTCAGGAATGGGTAGGACGCTAATATTTATTGAGTGCCAGCTCAGTGCCAGGTACTTTATGCTTTCTGATTTAATCCTCACAAAAATCATGTGAGTTCCCATTTCTCTTCTTATTCTACAGTGAGGAATCTGAGACTTGGAGAGTTTGATTGAACAGGGATTTTGACCCAGGTCTGTCTGACTACAGTGTTCCTACTCTCTCTGTTCTATCATTAACTCCAATTCATTCAACGGGTTTAAAAAAAAAAGTTTGAAAAAGAGAAAAAAGTACTATTTGGTAAAAACACACAAAAAAGTCACTAATAATGAGGGACTCATGCCACACTGAAGACATGAGGGAATCTGAGTTGGGCCTCAAAAGACAGGAAGAATTTTCAGAGCCTTAAATGGAAACCAATTCTACCTATATCACTTAAGCGTAGCTAAAGTCTGCTCATTTTGCCCCTTTTATTGCACAGGAGCAAGTTCCTTTCAGCATAATTTTAATGGCCATGGCTATGAGTCAGAATCAACTCAATGGCAACAGGTTTGATTTGGTTTTTATATTACTTATCATGCTAACATGTTCATTCCTGTGGCATGCCCATTTTGGGGGCCCTTCTTTCTGTGTCCAAAACAAAACAGTGGTAAGAGCTCAGCTGCTGACCAAAGGGTCGGCAGTTCAAATCCAACAGCCACTCCTTGGGAACCCTATGGGGTAGTTCTACTCTGTCCTATAGGGTCCCTGTGAGTCAGAGTCGATCTGACGGCAATGGGTTTGGTTTTTTGGTTCTAAGTTTCTTAACAATTTAAGTAATTATCTCTATTAATTATACAAGCTATTTTATGAATCAACCCTTTTAGTTCTAAAGCATTCTTTATCCCCTACACTTTTTCTTCACTAAAAAATATTAGCTCTAGGTCTTAAATATTTCTTCTTCACATTTATCTTTGTGAACTTCACACAACTGCAAACGGGAGCTTTTGGGAAAACACATTTGTAAGACTTCAAAACAAGAAACACAAAACCCGTTACTTCCAAATTTATCCACGGCCAAAAAAGTAAGGGAGGAAATGCAGTAAAGATAATCACCACAAGACGTTTTCACTAAAGGTCAGAGTTTGCATGATGCGGAGGTTTTAGTTTGAACTTACATTATCAGTACTTATAAAAAAACGCCTCCGTTTTTTAGCTCAAAATACTATAGAAGTCTGATTATTTCATTCATTTAAGTGGATTTTTTTCACTCAAGGCAACAAATAACTGTCACAGAGAGGTCATAAGCAGCGTGTAGTCTAACTTTGTTCTAGTTGTTGTAGTTAGCTGCTGTCAAGTATGCGAGCCTCCACTGACAGACCGGTGGTGATTGGTGGCTCCGCATGAAACGCACTGGTCGAGAATCAAACCTGGGTCTCCCTCATGGAAGGCAAGAATTCTACCACTGAGCCACCACCAACCCGTCACTGCTACCCACCCCCCAGACACACACATACACAGTTAAGGATACTGGAGGGTAGAAACAGTAATTTCACTTTGCTGATGAAGCTGAAGTACAGAAAAGTAAGTCAATGGTTAAACAGAGGCCTAGATTTTACTTAAGGATGTCTGATGCTGACTTGGTTTGAGAACTTTTCTTTCCACTTGGCCACTGTTTTTTATCATTAAAACGAGTCTCTTGAGATTTTCTACATTAGTTCAGTGCAATGCAATTTCATCATATTTATTTCTCAAAATACGTGATCTCTCAGCTGGAGATAAGGTGGGAAAGACTGCAATTAAATAAAGAGATTTTAATACTTTTGGTTTTACCTGTTTAAAGTTTTGAGTGGGAATGTTAAATGTGACAAAAACAAACAAACCAAACCCACTGCTGTCGAGTTGATTTCGACTCATAGCGACCATATAAGAGTTTCCAAGGAGCGTGTGGTGCATTTAAATAAGACAAGAACCCGAAATAATTTCTTGAATCTTCTGTTGATCCCATGTTAATTTTTCAACCTATTAGGAACCAAATCAAACTCCTCCCTTCTCCCACAAGAAAAAAAAAAAAACTCACCAATAAATCAATCTGAAGGAAAATCAAACCTAGGTATTTTCCAAAACTGTTGAAATGGAACACTAAAAATGGGCTCTAAACTAAGAAACAAATCCATATTCTGTCCTGTTTGACTGCCTTACTGTATATCACAAGGCAGACAAGGTGAAAATGAGAGGGTGCAAGCAACATCCCTAAGCCCAACCCTGGCTATAAGAGTAACCATTGTGAACATCTTCACAGGGTTTTTTTTTTTTCCTCATCTAATTCCTTTTGTTATTGTTGTTAGCTAACTCATGGTGACCCCACGCACAAAGGAATGGAAAGCTGCTCATTCCTGTGCCAGCCCCATGATCGGCTGCAGATCGGTCTATTGCGATCTTTAGGAAAGAATAATAATACTAACCCACCAAACAAGACAACGAAATCACTCACTTCCCATTAAAATAACTGAAAATCTGTTTTTCAGGAAAGAGAAGCATAAATAAGGAAGCAAGGAAAATGTCTGGTTTGACTCAGCCTTTGCTCTTCCCAAATACATTGTTTTTTCCTCCTTTTTTTCTCCTAACCACGTATTTTCAAATAAATCTAAGCCAATGTTATATACAAATTACACATCCAATGAGTTCATGAAAACTGCGCAGATTCGTGGGGTGATCTGAACAAGAGAACCAGAAGGAACTGGTAGAATCCACAGGAAAGGATTCAGCAGGGCTCTGGCCAGCAAAGCGTCTCTGCCCCTCACTGCCTGTGCCTGGCTTCCTTTTGTCGTGAGATCGATAGACTCAAATAACTCCACAGCTCAAGCAGCCTACTCACTGCCATAATGAAAAAATATCGAGTAACCTGGCTCCAGAAGAGCCAGCTCAACAGTTGTCATCTTTTCTCATTTAACATTCAGTGCGTTTGTGGTGCTGAGTGCCACCTGTATCACAAAAAGAAATCCCATCCTCACAGAGTTCTGTGTACAAAATGTATCCAGTAAGTACCTGATGGAAAATACGGGATCACTAATGTGATTTTAAACCAAAACCAACCCACTGCATTAATGCCCTATAAATATTAATGTTTACAGTAAAAAGGAATTGTTTTAAGCATAAGAAATGGCTAATCTATCTTACTTAAATATGGCAACCACAGGGCTATAAAAAATGAAGCATTATGGAGGGGAAAAATTATTTTATCTCTCTAAACTTAATCCATTGACTTTCATACATATTTTCCAAATGAACTTACAAGATGATAATACCACTTATTAAAAGGAAGCTTACAGGTGAAGCAGAAAATTAAAATACAGACATATCTCAATTTTTTTTTTTTTTTTGTAAGGAATGAGTACAGAAGTTAAGAACATAGGAAAAAATTGGGCTCAAGATCTAAAACAGAAATAGACCTATACACTTGAAAACACCCTCATCTTGATTTATGGATTCAAGTCCTTGCTATGTCATTTGTTAACTGTATGACTTTAGGACAAGTCATTAATATTCCAGTCCTCAATTTTGTTACCTGCAAAATGGAAAACACTATCCTTGCCTACTTACTTTATAAGGTTGTTGTGAAATTAGTTGAGAAAAAAATGGAAGATGTTCATTCAACAAACATTTATCAAGGTTCTGGCAATATGCCTGGAGCCCTAGGGTACAGTGGTTAAGAGCTAGGCTGCTAATCAAAAGGCCAGTAGTTTGAATGCACCAGCCACTCCTTGGAAACCTATGGGACAGTTCTACTCTGTCCTGTAGAGTCACTATGAGTTGGAATCAACTCAATGGCAAAAGAGGTTTTTGGTAGTATACCAGACATGAAAGAAATAGGGAAGAAAACAAGAGAACACTCCCTTCCCTAAGAGAAGTTACCATCCAGATTTGCAGATTTACCAGTACCAGACGCCATCAAGTTGACTCCGACACATGGCAACCTCACGTGCGTCAGAGTAGAACTGTGTGCTCCACAGGGTTTTCAATGCTGATTTCTCAGAAGTAGATCTCCAGGCCTTTGCTACTTTATGAATTAAAAAGTTCCATAAAATTGTAAGAGACCACTGTCATTAAACTTATAACACCATTCATTGGCCAATAAGCATTGGATAAGGTCAATAACTGTTTACTGGTTATTGTCTCTGTGCAAGACACTTAAACTAGACACTGTGAGCAACAAGAGACATTTATTTAGATATTTTAACTTTTAAATACTCTTTCCTGCTATTATTCCTATCGGCAAATCTGGGAGGACAGAGGAAATGACAACAAATGGGAATGAGATCCAAAAGATGGGGATGATGGAAATGTTCTAAAATTATAGTAATGATTGCACAACTCTGTAAATTTACTAAAAATCATTGAATTGTACACTTAAAGTGAGTTGATTTTATGGTATATAAATTATACTTCAATAAAACTCTTTTTAAAAAGTCTTGTCATAACCATTTTTAATGAGAAGGTAGAGGCATCATTAGATTGAGTCAATAAAAATTACGTAAATCATTTCTTCTGAGCCAAACCTGAACACAAACCTAGTTATTGATTCTTCATTCAGTGAGCCTTACACAAACCACACTGCCTCAAAGATGTTAGTTCACACTGTACATCTTCCCTAGGTGACCTCATGCAAACCTATTCTTTCTTCTGACGCTTATTTCAGGAAGCTTTCTAAATCTGTCTCTTGCTTTATTTGCTCTCCTGAGCTCAACACGTATTTTTTAGTACCTACTATCTCTCAAACCAAAAACCAACCAAATGCACTGCAGTGGAGCCGATTCCAACTCCTAGCAAACCTATAGGGTCTCCAAGACTGTAAATCTTTACAGAAGCTGACGGTCACGTCTGTCTCCCACGGAGCTGCTGGTGGTTTCGAACTGTGGACCTAACTATCTCTCATATGTCCCTAAAATCCAATATGCCTAAAACCCATAAGCTGCCTCTCCGCTATGTAAATGAAAACCTGGTGTCCTCAACACTCAACCAGAACCCTGGAGGTCCTCTTGATGTTCCCCTCTTCCTCAAATGAACTCCAATCACTTTCAAACTACAGAGCATTCCTCCTTCATTTCTCCCATTCATTCCCCGCCCCAGGCCCATCATTTCACAACTAGACGGCTGCATCAGCCTCTTCTTCACTGGCCTCTCTACCTCCACTCTGCCCCACCCCCCAACCCTGCCTGCCCGTGACTGCCAGAGTAATGATCCTAAAATGCAAAACTGCTTACGTCACTTCCCTGCCTAAGATTCTTTCATGGGTCCCCCTTAGCTTTTAGACTACAGTTCAAATTTTTTCTGTCTGCCTCTTCAGCTTCGACTCCTGTTCCTTCCCCACAGTCGCCCTTTATCTCAAACATTCAGAAGTATTTCAGGTCTTTGAACATGTCGTACCATTCCCTCCATTTAAAATATCCTCTGCCTCACCAACTTCTCTGTTTAGTTAACTCTTCAAACCTAGCCAGCCATCACTTATTCAAAAACTCTCCCTTGATACATTTTCCACCATGCTCCATAACACTTTGTGCCAACTTCTAACATAGCAACTTATCTCACTGTTAGTTTACTTCTTATCTAATCCATAAATTTCAAAAGAACATGTCCATGGTGGCTGGATCCCCTGTATATAGTACAGTGACTGACACACAAGAAGAACACAAAAAACAACTACTGAATGAAGGTAAGAATTAATCAAATCAGAGCTAACTGGAATGATGTTGTGTTACCAGAATAAGGTTCTTGCCTCTCACTGGTCAAGAATGAGCAGATAAGGCACGCAGAGTTTTCCACAAGAGCAAAGCTTTATTGAAGAGGCTTGCAAGTGGAGATGAGGAGGGCCTAGAGCAACGTTTATCCTCTTCTCACAGGACAAAAGACGGGCCTGGGTTTTTTAAAAGTTCTTGGGCGGGGAGGCGGAGCCAAGATGGCGGACTAGGCAGACGCTACCTCGGATCCCTCTTACAACAAAGACACGGAAAAACAAGTGAATCGATCACGTACATAACAATCTACGAACCCTGAACAACAAACACAGATTTAGAGACGGAGAACGAACTAATACGGGGAAGCAGCGATTGTTACCAGAGCCTGGAGCCAGCGTACCAGTCAGGAAGAGCAGCGTCCCAGCCGGAGAACCGTCCCGCCGGGATTTGGACTGGACGCAGGCACGGCATAAACACGGAGAGCTGCTCCACCCCCCTGAACTAACCCCGGGAAGGGGCCCAGCCGGGTCGCGCGGGCGGCGTGGGACGCAGCTGGTAGGAGAAGTCCCCGGGAGGCAGCGACTGGTATTGGAGCGGGGAGAACAGCGTCCCAGCCGGGACACTCAGTCACGGCACAAGCACGGGGAGCTGCTCCACCCATCTGAACTAACCCCGGGAGGCGGCCCAACTAGTTCTCGGGAGCGGCACGGCCACGCGGCTGGAGGGACCAGAAGTCCCCGGGAGGCAGCGACTGATTTTGGAGTCAAAAGTGCACTGTCCCAGTAGGGGAACCTTGACGCTGGGCGTGGGGCTGGAAGCGGAGGATCTGACCGTGACTCCAGCGGGCCAGACCCCCCGGGGGCAATCTCCACACAGCCAGCACACATAGGCGACGCACCCTGCGGGAATCTCAGATATAATAGTCATTCCAAGCAAGACAAGCAACTCTGGCTATATTCTGAGGTGCTACTCTCCTATCTCTCTGTTCCCTCCCCCACCCTCCCCAGGCGGCTTCATTAACATCCGAATAGCCTGAGCCAGAGGGAGAACTCTGATAGGGATCTGACTGCAGTTTTTTTTTAGCGGATTTTCTGGAAAAACTAGTTTCCCAGTGATGGCTCGGAGACAACAATCCATATCAAACCACTTAAAGAAGCAGACCATGACACCTTCTCCAACCCCCCAAACAAAAGAATCAAAATCTTTCCCAAATGAAGATACAATCCTGGAATTATCAGATACAGAATATAAAAAACTAATTTACAGAATGCTTAAAGATATCACAAATGAAATTAGGATAACTGCAGAAAAAGCCAAGGAACACACTGATAAAACTGTTGAAGAACTCAAAAAAATTATTCAAGAACATAGTGGAAAAATTAATAAGTTGCAAGAATCCATAGAGAGACAACATGTAGAAATCCAAAAGATTAACAATAAAATTACAGAATTAGACAATGCAATAGGAAGTCAGAGGAGCAGACTCGAGCAATTAGAATGCAGACTGGGACATCTGGAGGACCAGGGAATCAACACCAACATAGCTGAAAAAAAATCAGAGAAAAGAATTAAAAAAAAATGAAGAAACCCTAAGAATTATGTGGGACTCTATCAAGAAGGATAACCTGCGGGTGATTGGAGTCCCAGAACAGGGAGGGGAGATAGAAAACACAGAGAAAATAGTTGAAGAACTCCTGACAGAAAACTTCCCTGACATCATGAAAGACGAAAGGATATCTATCCAAGATGCTCATCGAACCCCATTTAAGATTGATCCAAAAAGAAAAACACCAAGACATATTGTCATCAAACTCACCAAAACCAAAGATAAACAGAAAATTTTAAAAGCAGCCAGGGAGAAAAGAAAGGTTTCCTTCAAGGGAGAATCAATAAGAATAAGTTCAGACTACTCAGCAGAAACCATGCAGGCAAGAAGGGAATGGGACGACATATACAGAACACTGAAGGAGAAAAACTGCCAGCCAAGGATCATATATCCAGCAAAACTCTCTCTGAAATATGAAGGCGAAATTAAGATATTTACAGACAAACACAAGTTTAGAGAATTTACAAAAACCAAACCAAAGCTACAAGAAATACTAAAGGATATTGTTTGGTCAGAGAACCAATAATATCAGATATCAGCACAACACAAGGTCACAAAACAGAACATCCTGATATCAACTCAAATAGGGAAATCACAAAAACAAACAAATTAAGATTAATTAAAAAAAAAATACACATAACAGGGAATCATGGAAGTCAATAGGTAAAAGATCACAATAATCAAAAAGAGGGACTAAATACAGGAGGCATTGAACTGCCATATGGAGAGTGATACAAGGCGATATAGAACAATACAAGTTAGGTTTTTATTTAGAAAAATAGGGGTAAACAATAAGGTAACCACAAAAAGGTATAACAACTCTATAACTCAAGATAAAAGCCAAGAAAAACGTAACGACTCAACTAACATAAAGTCAAACACTATGAAAATGAGGATCTCACAATTTACTAAGATAAACGCCTCAGCACAAAAAAGTATGTGGAAAAATGAAATTGTCAACAACACACATAAAAAGGCATCAAAATGACAGCACTAAAAACTTATTTATCTATAATTACCCTGAATGTAAATGGACTAAATGCACCAATAAAGAGACAGAGAGTCACAGACTGGATAAAGAAACACGATCCATCTATATGCTGCCTACAAGAGACACACCTTAGACTTAGAGACACAAACAAACTAAAACTCAAAGGATGGAAAAAAGTATATCAACCAAACAATAAGCAAAAAAGAAGAGGAGTAGCAATATTAATTTCTGACAAAATAGACTTTAGACTTAAATCCTCCACAAAGGATAAAGAAGGACACTATATAATGATAAAAGGGACAATTGATCAGGAAGACATAACCATATTAAATATATATGCACCCAATGACAGGGCTGCAAGATACATAAATCAAATTTTAACAGAATTGAAAAGTGAGATAGATACCTCCACAATTATAGTAGGAGACTTCAACACACCACTTTCGGAGAAGGACAGGACATCCAGTAAGAAGCTCAACAGAGACACGGAAGATCTAATTACAACAATCAACCAACTTGACCTCGTTGACTTATACAGAACTCTCCACCCAACTGCTGCAAAATATACTTTTTTTTCTAGCACACATGGAACATTCTCTAGAATAGACCACATATTAGGTCATAAAACAAACATTTGCAGAGTCCAAAACATCGAAATATTACAAAGCATCTTCTCAGACCACAAGGCAATAAAACTAGAGATCAATAACAGAAAAACTAGGGAAAAGAAATCAAATACATGGAAAATGAACAATACCCTCCTGAAAAAAGACTGGGTTATAGAAGACATCAAGGAGGGAATAAGGAAATTCATAGAAAGCAACGAGAATGAAAATACTTCCTATCAAAACCTCTGGGACACAGCAAAAGCAGTGCTCAGAGGCCAATTTATATCGATAAATGCACACATACAAAAAGAAGAAAGAGCCAAAATCAGAGAACTGTCCCTACAACTTGAACAAATAGAAAGTGAGCAACAAAAGAATCCATCAGGCACCAGAAGAAAACAAATAATAAAAATTAGAGCTGAACTAAATGAATTAGAGAACAGAAAAACAACTGAAAGAATTAACAAAGCCAAAAGCTGGTTCTTTGAAAAAATTAACAAAATTGATAAACCATTGGCTAGACTGACTAAAGAAATACAGGAAAGGAAACAAATAACCCGAATAAGAAACGAGAAGGACCACATCACAACAGAACCAAATGAAATTAAAAGAATCATTTCAGATTATTATGAAAAATTGTACTCTAACAAATTTGAAAACCTAGGAGAAATGGATGAATTCCTGGAAAAACACTACCTACCTAAACTAACACAATCAGAAGTAGAACAACTAAATAGACGCTTAACAAAAAAAGAGATTGAAACAGTAATCAAAAAACTCCCAACAAAAAAAAGCCCTGGCCCGGACGGCTTCACTGCAGAGTTCTACCAAACTTTCAGAGAAGAGTTAACACCACTACTTCTGAAGGTATTCCAAAGCATAGAAAATGACGGAATACTACCCAACTCATTCTATGAAGCCACCATCTCCCTGATACCAAAACCAGGTAAAGACATTACAAAAAAAGAAAATTATAGACCTATATCCCTCATGAACATTGATGCAAAAATCCTCAACAAAATTCTAGCCAATAGAATCCAACAACACATCAAAAAAATAATTCACCCTGATCAAGTGGGATTTATACCAGGTATGCAAGGCTGGTTTAATATCAGAAAAACCATTAATGTAATCCATCACATAAATAAAACAAAAGACAAAAACCACATGATCTTATCAATTGATGCAGAAAAGGCATTTGACAAAGTCCAACACCCATTTATGATAAAAACTCTTACCAAAATAGGAATTGAAGGAAAATTCCTCAACATAATAAAGGGCGTCTATGCAAAGCGAACAGCCAATATCACTCTAAATGGAGAGAAGCTGAAAGCATTTCCCTTGAGAACGGGAACCAGACAAGGATGCCCTTTATCACCGCTCTTATTCAACATCGTGCTGGAAGTCCTAGCCAGGGCAATTAGGCTAGACAAAGAAATAAAAGGTATCCAGATTGGCAAGGAAGAAGTAAAGTTATCACTATTTGCAGATGACATGATTATATACACAGAAAACCCTAAGGAATCCTGCAGAAAACTACTGAAACTAATAGAAGAGTTTGGCAGAGTCTCAGGTTATAAAATAAACATACAAAAATCACTTGGATTCCTCTACATCAACAAAAAGAACACCGAAGAGGAAATCACCAAATCAATACCATTCACAGTAGCCCCCAAGAAGATAAGATACTTAGGAATAAATCTTACCAAGGATGTAAAAGACCTATACAAAGAAAACTACAAAGCTCTACTACAAGAAATTCAAAAGGACATACTTAAGTGGAAAAACATACCCTGCTCATGGATAGGAAGACTTAACATAGTAAAAATGTCTATTCTACCAAAAGCCATCTATACATTTAACGCACTTCCGATCCAAATTCCAATGTCATATTTTAAGGGGATAGAGAAACAAATCACCGATTTCATATGGAAGGGAAAGAAGCCCCGGATAAGCAAAGCACTACTGAAAAAGAAGAAGAAAGTGGGAGGCCTCACTTTACCTGACTTCAGAACCTATTATACAGCCACAGTAGTCAAAACAGCCTGGTACTGGTACAACAACAGGCACATAGACCAATGGATCAGAATTGAGAACCCAGACATAGATCCATCCACGTATGAGCAGCTAATATTTGACAAAGGACCAGTGTCAATTAATTGGGGAAAAGATAGCCTTTTTAACAAATGGTGCTGGCATAACTGGATATCCATTTGCAAAAAAATGAAACAGGACCCATACCTCACACCATGCACAAAAACTAACTCCAAGTGGATCAAAAACCTAAACATAAAGACTAAAACGATAAAGATCATGGAAGAAAAAATTGGGACAACCCTAGGAGCCCTAATACAAGGTATAAACAGAATACAAAACATTACCAAAAATGATGAAGAGAAACCCAATAACTGGGAGCTCCTAAAAATCAAACACCTATGCTCATCTAAAGACTTCTCCAAAAGAGTAAAAAGACCACCTACAGATTGGGAAAGAATTTTCAGCTATGACATCTCCGACCAGCGCCTGATCTCTAAAATCTACATGATTCTGTCAAAACTCAACCACAAAAAGACAAACAACCCAATCAAGAAGTGGGCAAAGGATATGAACACACATTTCACTAAAGAAGATATTCAGGCAGCCAACAGATACATGAGAAAATGCTCTCGATCATTAGCCATTAGAGAAATGCAAATTAAAACTACGATGAGATTTCATCTCACACCAGCAAGGCTGGCATTAATCCCAAAAACACAAAATAATAAATGTTGGAGAGGCTGCGGAGAGATTGGAACTCTCATACACTGCTGGTGGGCATGTAAAATGGTACAACCACTTTGGAAATCTATCTGGCGTTATCTTAAACAGTTAGAAATAGAACTACCATACAACCCAGAAATCCCACTCCTCAGAATATACCCTAGAGATACAAGAGCCTTCATACAAACAGATATATGCACACCCATGTTTATTGCAGCTCTGTTTACAATAGCAAAAAGTTGGAAGCAACCAAGGTGTCCATCAACGGATGAATGGTTAAATAAATTGTGGTACATTCACACAATGGAATACTACGCATCAATAAAGAACAGTGACGAATCTCTGAAACATTTCATAACATGGAGGAACCTGGAAGGCATTATGCTGAGCGAAATTAGTCAGAGGCAAAAGGACAAATATTGTATAAGACCACTATTATAAACTCTTGAGAAATAGTAAACCTGAGAAGAACACATACTTTTGTGGTTACGAGGAGGGGAGGGAGGGAGGGTGGGAGAGGGTTTTTTATTGATTAATCAGTAGATAAGAACTGCTTTGGGTGAAGGGAAAGACAACACTCAATACAAGGAAGGTCAGCCCAATTGGACTGGACTAAAAGCAAAGAGGTTTCCGAGATAAAATGAATGCTTCAAAGGTCAGTGGAGCAAGCTCGGGGGTCTGGGGAACATGGTTTTCGGGGACTTCTAAGTCAATTGGCAAAATAATTCTATTATGAAATCATTCCGCATCCCACTTTGAAATGTGGCGTCTGGGGTCTTAAATGCTAACAAGCGGCCATCTAAGATGCAGCAATTGGTCTCAACCCACCTGGAGCAAAGGAAAATGAAGAACACCAAGGCCACACGACAACTAAGAGCCCAAGAGACAGAAAGGGCCACATGAACCAGAGACCTACATCATCCTGAGACCAAAGAACTAGTTGGTGCCTGGCCACAATCGATGACTGCCCTGACAGGGAGCACAGCAGAGGACCCCTGAGGGAGCAGGAGATCAGTGGGATACAGACCCCAAATTCTCATAAAAAGACCAAACTTAATGGTCTGACTGAGACTAGAGGAATCCCGGCGGCCATGCTCCCCAGACCTTCTGTTGGCACAGGACAGGAACCATCCCCGAAGACAACTCATCAGACATGAAAGGGACTGGTCATTGGTTGGGAGAGAGACGCTGATGAAGAGTGAGCTAATTATATCAGGTGGACACTTGAGATTGTGTTGGCAACTCTTGTCTGGAGGGGGGATGGGAGGATAGAGAGAGAGGGAAGCCAGCAAAATTGTCAAGAAAGGAGAGACTGAAAGGGCTGACTCAAGAGGGGGAGAGCAAGTGGGAGTAGGGAGTGAGATGTATGTAAACTTATATGTGACAGACTGATTGGATTTGTAAACGTTCACTTGAAGCTTAATAAAAGTTATTAAAAAAAAAAGAAAACTCTCAAAAAAAAAAAAGTTCTTGGGCGGGAAAAGATTCGTGTTTATTCACAGACACAGGCAGGGATATAGTAACCAAGGTGCGCATGAAGCAGCTTTCCAAGATGGATCCTGTCCCAGAGGCCTCTGGGATTTGTAGCAGGACTTATTATGGGGTGTTGCGCCTGCACAGTCTCTCGCTCCCGGGGTTCAATTCCCCAGCTGGGGCTGCAGCCCCTCACTGCCCCTGGTGAAAGGTCACAGGGGTCACAGGTGGATGTTCTGCACATGTCCCTGGGGCTGGTTTTCTCCAGCTGTTTCTGAAAGGCAACTTTAAAGAAGTTCGCAGGCTATTTTTAGATACCCTGCCCCATTAATGTCACCCTGAAGACTAAGGTGCGCCTGACCCAAGCTATGGTATTTTCAATCACATCATATGCATGTGAAAGCTGGACAATGAATAAGGAAGACCGAAGAAGAGTTGACGCCTTTGAATTGTGGCATTGGCGAAGAATATATATACCATGGGCTGCCAAACGAATGAACAAATCTGTCTTGGAAGAAGTCCGGCCAGAGTGCTCCTTAGAGGCAAGGATGGCGAGACTGCGTCTTACATACTTTGGACATGTTGTCAGGAGGGATCAGTCCATGGAGAAGGACATCATGCTTGGCAGAGTACAGGGTCAGTGGAAAAGAGGAAGATTCTCAACGAGGTGGACTGACACAGTGGCTGCAACAATGAGCTCAAGCATAACAACGATTGTAAGGGTGGCGCAGGACCGGACAGTGTTTCGTTCTGTTGTGCATAGGGTCGCTGAGTCAGAACCAACTCGACAGCACCTAACAACAACAACTGCCCCATTGTTCTGGGGAACACCTTTGTTTCTGCCCATTTCTTGTTACTGTTTGCACACTTGGGGGCCCTTCTGTTCTCTGTCTTAGTTGGTCCCTTCAAAAAAAATAATAAACATATTTAAATGGTTTAAATTTCCTTCTTCCTTCAAGTTTTCATTATGAAATTGAGCACAAATCCAGCAAGTGTGCTCTACTTGCCTCCATTTCTTGTATCTCCTATTCCATCTTGAGTTTGGGGACTCACTATTTTTTTTTTTTTAAGCTTAACATGTCTTTGCATATTTTGTCTAAGGTCTCCTGTAGAATACAGATGGCTACCAATGGCTTTCAATTATATAGTAACTTCTCCATTTATAAACTGCTGACATTTTTAATAATAAAAAGCTTTGAAAAGTCTTTTTGCTAGCATATACCTGCTTTTTAATAATAGATGGTGACCTCAAAAAAGTCTCAGCTATGAATATAGTAATACACGGTTTTCTGTCAATATTATAAATAATATTCATAATTATCATTCAATTCATGAATGCTTTATAACAATTTATGTAGCAAATGTTAAATACATATTTGATATAAGGAGTTATTAAGTACAGAACCTATTTCCTATAATGACACTGGTCTGTTAAAAAGTATGGTATGATGAGTGAAAAAAGTTGGAAAATTTTGTTCAACTCAGGAGTCAAACATATTTCCCTTCATTTTTAGGAATAAGTACAGCATTGCGTGCAAGAGCGAAAAAGCGGTAGCAAGGTATTATAGTGGGAAAAGATGGGATGGGGGAAGGAGGGAAGGTGAAAGAGCTTACATTTATCATCTACTCGTAATCAGGAAAAAAAAAAGCCCCTGTGGCACGATGGTTAATCCCCTCAGCTGCTAACCAAAGGTTGGTAGTTCAAACTCACCCTGATGGAAAGAAGATTACAGCCTAGGAAAACCTATGGGGCAGTTCTACTGTGTCATATAGGGTGGCTATGAGTTGGAACCAACTTGGCGGCACACAACAATAACAACAGTTATCAGAAAATTTATATATCACCTCGTTTAATCTCCACAAGACCTTTCAACATGTTCAGAGTAGATGTTATCATCCCTAGAGTTCAGACAAAGAAACCATGGCCCACAGGTTTTTAACTTTCCCAAAGTCCCCCAGCTGACAGATGACAGAGCTAGGATTCAAACAGTCTCCCCGCTGCCAAAAGCCATGTTCTTCCCTCATATTGTTTTGGCCCCTTGAGAAAGCAGGAGACATCCAAGCCAATTTTCTCCCAAATAAAATCAACCCTTACAAAATCCAGATGCCAATAAAATAGGATGTGGAATTCTGAGAAGTATCAATGGTTGAGAAAAGGCTGAAAAATTTGAAGAGTACCAAAGAGAGATAAATTTTTTAACTTAAATCCCCATGAAAAATTACGAGCAATGGCAGCAATAAAGCCAAATTGCCTTTCCTTACTTTTTTCTCTGCCCTCCCTTAGAGTTGGACATGCTTCCCCCAGAAGAAGACATGTATTTCCTAAAGCAACTAGATACCTTTAAAACTGCCAAGTCAGGAATCCTGAATGCATTTAATTATACACTAAGTCTGTGCTGTTTGGCTGTACTTATCCCACTGAGAGTGGCTGGGGGACCCGGGTTTGCACTAGTTGATGGTCTCAGTCTATGTCCTGGTAAATGTTCTATTTTAATTGCATCTCTACGGGCAGTCTCAGTGAAAAGAGGATAACTTAATAAAGATAAGGAAACACAAAGAGATCAGGAAATTTGTAGATCTAGACTATTAATCAAAAGGAGAGTAACAGCTCACTTACTTGACATCTGAAAGGAAATATACCTTAAATAAGTATAAAAAGAAATTCTGTTATTTGGAAAAAGGTCTAATAAGGGAGAAAAGGGTAAGGCACCAAAGGGAACACTGTAGTAGCAGAGGAATCCTTTGGTTCTGTGCAGCAACGAACAAGTCCTAAAACTCTCCAGGAACCAGTATAAGAGTGTCAGGGGAAAAAAACCCTAGAATGAGCAGAGTGAGCAGAGGCGTCCATGAAATATAAAGATAACACAAGAAGGAAGGACAGACCTTTGTACACTGCATTTCAAACAAGGCCAAGAAATAAAAAGGTAGCCCACTTCTCTGGAAAGCAGATTTGTGTGTCCCCAAAAAAGAAATTTATATCTTCAAAGTGGATGACCTCTCACCTCAAAAAAAACTATAATTATTATATAGTATGATATATGTGTGTATGTATACACATATATATCTGCATATATACTGTATGTATGTATATGTGTGTATACATGTACATATACGTGTATGTGTGTGTGTGTATGTATATACACATGGGGTTTCTATGAGTCAGAATCAACCCCAAGGCACCCAACAACAACATGTAAGTATATTTTAAGCAATTTAAACCGGATAGTGATTGCTAAAAATTAGCATAAATCAGCAGAAGCCGAGTGGGGTGGTGAGTAGATAGCAACTCTTTATTGCATTCAAATGAACAGGACTTTAGGGGTGTGAGGGAGAGTAAGCAGGGGGAAGGGAGATGAGAGAGCAATGAGGTGAAGTGGCTAAAAGACTTAAGATTTCTAATATGTACTCAAATCAAAGCTGCTTATCATACACTGCTATAGTATAAAACTCTCTCCATTCCATGTCTCCAAAGTTTCTATAAGATTTGCCATATACAAAGACATGCCTTGTCTGGAAGAGTTGGGGAGGCGGGGTGGTGGCTGGGTGTGTATGTGTATGTGTGTGTGTGCGTGTGTGTGTATTAAATCTAGGGGAAAAGGCCAACTTCCAATTCTAGATGAATATAATGTAAAATAGGGATAAAAAGGCAACCCATAAACTAAAGCAATTCAGTGGAAGTAAAAGCTTGGAGCCAAAGGTGACCTCAAGAATATGACCCCTCAGGGAATTTGCAGAAATCTTGGGGAAAACATTATAGCTGACAGAACATGGAATAAGGGTTGAAACCAATTATGTTTAGATCTTAAGGGCAAGGAGATCCCCACAGACAACTTGTTTACAACCATAAGCAAGTGAATTGGAAAATGAAGATCAAAAAAAGCAAAAGAAATAAAAGCAAGCAAGCAATGGTCACTTAGGCCTCTTATAGGTTTATTAAGAGTAAGTCATGCCAATCTAACCTCATTTCCTTTATAACTGGGGTTACTAGACTGATAAATTCACGATGCCACAGACTATATATCTTGATTTCAGGAAGGCTTTTGAGAAAATGCTTGAGGGTAAAATAAAAGAAACGTGGTTTAAATATTAGCCCAATGAAGCACACATGAGCTCATTTCAATAACTTTACGCAAAGTGTGCTGGTATTTGGTATTATCTGAAAAGGAGATGTGATACTGTTTTGCATGTTACCGAACATTTTTACATTAATGATTTTGGTGAAGAAATTTGAAAATGACACCAGGTTAGGAGGGGAAGACAAAATCGAGTCAAAAAAATCTTGATGAACTGTTTAAAAAAAAAAAGCCAGAATTAAGATAAACTTCAGGGAGTATAAATGTAATATTTACATGTAAAATACTAAAATTAGTATCAGATGAAAAAGGCCTGGATTAAGAGTAGTTTGAAATCAGAGACTTGGAGGTTTTAAGTGATCACAAAATCAATATGAATCAATATAACAAACAAGGCTACCATAACAGGTAAGATAATGTTAGACATCAAATCAGGGAGGTAATCATCTGATTATATTACGGAATGATCACATCAGAGAGTTTTGTTTTAATTTCAAGATGCCACATTTCATGGGAGTTACCTACAATCCATAATATGCATAGAAAAAGATTTACAGAGATGATTTGGGGGAATTTCTATTTCTTGTAATGGAGCCACTGTGGCTCACTCAGGCTGCTAAACCAAAAGGTTGGCAGTTCAAATCCATCAGCCGCTCCTGGGAAACCCTCTGTGCTATGGGGCCGCTATGAGTCAAAATCAACTCAATGGCAACCAGCTTTGGTATTTCTCATGACAGCAAATTAGCAATTGAATCCAGTCTTTGAGATGAAGAAAACAAATAATGCTTGATGAAATATAAAGCACTTCATCTTAAAAACATGAAAAAGCTAATAAAAAAGTGAGGACTTTCCTGAGATGAGCTGCAAGAGAGGAGATGTTCAGCACACAGTCATTCACATGAGAACAAAATACCACGAGTAAAAACCAGCAAAAAGCAGAGGCAGACACCCAGAGTCCAGAATGGGAGTTTCCAAACTCTGACCACGAGAGAACTTTGTTCACCATGTTCAAGGAGATCAAAGTCAATACTGAAAACTTCAGCAGGAAAAAAAAACCATACAAAGTGACATAGCCTACTTGAAAACACAGAGAAATTCTAGAGTATTCAGAGTGGTCATACAAGGAATTGTCAAGCATCAAGAAATGTTTAAGCTAGATAAGGGAGGCCATAGGGAAGTTCTAAGAGTAACAATCAGTTTTTGAAAGAAAAAAAAAAAAAACACCTTCTACTATTGCTTTGATTCAATGTTGCTCCAGAAAACCAAACTAGAAGCAATGGATGGGAATAGTAGGGAGGCTGCATAGAGAAAGTTTACTAGTGGTTACTAGGGGTCTGGGGGAGGAGGAAATGAGAAATTATTACTTAAGGGTACTGAGTTTCTGTTTAGGGTGATGAAAAACATTTGGAAACGTACAGTGGTGATGATTTCACAGAACGGTGTATGTAATTAACGTCACTGAAATGTACATTTAAAAAATGGTTAAAATGGCAAATGTTTTGTTATGTATATTTTGCCACAATACATTTTTTAGCTATTCAAAGGGAACTTCTGTGTTCAGCATCTACCCCCCCAAAAAAATATTTTTCATGTTGTATACTTATAATACTTGTAAGACAGGTTCTGCAGAATACTGTTGAGAAAATGTTAGACTAAATAATTCTTAGTGATCTCAAAAAAATTATTTTGTCTTCATTATATGTGAGTTGAAAAGAATTGAGTTGATACAATTCAAATACAAATTTTTCATAAGGATGAAAGAATGAAAAATTATCATAATTTACCACAAAAGGTCTTCCTTTCTCTTTTGTAATATGTCATTTTCTTTTTCACTGATGAAGTATCATTGTTGTATTATATATGCTTAGTAAATAGCTTTAAAAATCTGGCCCAAGATCAGACTCTGACGAAGGCACCAGCAAGTGTGACACAGGTTGGTCCTGACAATAATCTATTGTAGGCCCGTGAACTGGTCTAAACACTTCTAAAAGCTATTTGTAGTAAAATTTGTTCTCACCCTTGGAGTACTGAATTCCAAAAGTTTTGTTTTGTTTTGTTTGTGTTTGTTTTTTCCTATTGCCTTGAGCAAGTTACTTAAATTCATCGTACCTCGGTTATCCCATCTGTAAAATAGGAATAATAATTATAGGGTTGTGAGGATTGAATTAAAGAACCTAATTCATTAGCGCAGTACCTGGCACATTACAAAAAAAAAATACCAACTACATTTTTATTGCAAAAAGTGTTGCTTTGTTTTTGTTTGGCCTACACTTACCTTCCACTTCATTTTTACGACATGTGTGAATTACCTACCACTGCGCCTAGCACTTAATAGGCACTCAGTTACAATGGTAGTGAAGGTGGCTGTGGTCTTTATAAACAAACGCCTCTTAATCGATTGTGAAGCTGGCAATTTTCACCTTACAAAAGCCCTCATTATGGTTCATCTCAACAAATCTACAGTCTAAACATAGGAAATAGTAGGTCCTTAGAATTAGGAATTGCCTGGCACTTAATCTTTCATAACCATTCCTTGTTTACAGCATTTATTAGTGTCTGTGTTCACATATGAAAAAAATATATCTCAGAAATGTTCAGGAATTTGTCTAAGGTTATAGAACCAATCAATAACCAAGTAACAACAAGAACTGTCATTCAGTTATTTCACCTACAAACCCACAAGCAGATAGCTGGCAGTGATGAGAACTAATCTCTTTCCTAAAAAGCTACTTAAACACAACAAAAAGAAAAAAGTGTTAAATTGGTTTTTGTACAGTAAAAAAAAAAAAAAAGCTACCAAAAGAAGAGGAGTATAAAAGTACAATGGCGGGTCACTCTTCTTTAGTGTTAAAACAAGCAATAGTGAGTAAGATAAAGATGGAAAGATAGGTTTAGCTTAGCAATAAGAGAAAATGATTTTGACAAGAACGTCATTTGCTTAATGGAATAGTAATGTTACAGTCACCAGGTACCTTTATGAAAACACAGATGTATTTATGGACAGAAGTGTAGGGTCCTATTTAAAGCAGGAGATAAAGCAGACATTCCAAGATGTTCTTTGCAAATTTAATAACTTGGTCAAACTAAATAGAGAAAGTAAAAAAAAAAAAAAAAATCTTCAATAAAACTCTTTTTCTATTAAACTCGTGCTAAATGGATTTGTCTAGAAAAATAAAGCAAGGAGGATATCTTATTGCCTTTGTTATCTTATAGTTAAAATATATTCTTTACTCATTAAATCTGTTTATACATTTTTCATAATGGATTACTACAGATATCACAGGCTACCTACAAACACACTGTTTATCTTGGATCAAGAGGAGCTAGCAAAATAGTATTCCTTTACAAACTAGGATAAACTTCCAAATGTCTTAAGCTTTAAAGATTCACTTTCTCAAATCCTTTATAATTTGGAGGAGAAATATGAGAAAATGCGAAGAAAGATGATAAACAATTTACGTATATATTATAGCCATAAGAAATTATGATCACATAAATAAATAAATAATTTAAATAATTTAAATGGTCAAAAGCCTAGAACTTTCTCCTAGCCATTTCCGTATCAGTAAGCCATCCTGTTTTTCATTTTTCCACTGGCCTTAGGATTAACTCCTGGCTTAGTTCTCCTGAGGTATACATCAGTCTTCACAATTCCACCCAGTCAGCTTCTGATGGGTAATGTTAAGAAGTGAGGGTGAGGCCAGGATACACTAGGATTGATGCCAGGTTCAAAGAATGGAATTAGAAGTGAGAACAATGCCAATGTAAATGAAGTCATCTTTTACTTACAGCTGACACGTGCTGCAAGAGACACATGACATCAATCATGTCTGCGAGGATAAGGAGTCTAGTAACTGCAGCCAACAAGGCGCGGGCAGCTTGAACCACAGCCTCCCTTTTCGGGAGATAACAGGGGTCATCTGTAAATCTTTCAGCTGATACTTTCAGAGCTTCACCTGAAAAACACAATCCCCAAATAAGTTATACTGTCACTTTCAGCTATGCCTATTTCAACATTTATCAGCCAACCTAATTCCAAGCACATTCAATGACTAAGCGTAATATTAAAATACTGTCAGTTGGCACTAGACTATCGCCTCTTAATAAACAATGCAGTGTCAAATTGACATCTGTTTTTGATAAATGGTCTGGAATTTAAGAAGCATGAGACCATCTTCCTGCAAGAAAATTGTGCTCGATTGACTATCACTGTCTAGTAAAATTGCTATCGACTTAGGCATTGGCTGACTCTCATTTGTTGTGAAAGGTTTCATTACTAAGACTTCAATTGGAAACAATCCTGTTTATAAAAATAAGGTAAATCTTCACTGAGTTACTTTCCAATCTAATGAATGTTAGAAAAGAGCCAGCCTTTAAGATAATACAGCGGTTCTCTGATAACGCTCTATCATATGTAGGTTTATCCTAAACTAGCAATATAATAAACTACAGCCTATGCTTAGTACAGAATATTTCATAGTACATAATGGTTAGAGAAATGTCATGTCCACTATTTTTAAAGTTTTTTACATTTAAAATACATTTTATTACAAGAGTAATGTATACTCATTTATTTTTAGAAGTTCATAGTTCAAAAGGGTATAAAATAAAAAGTCTTCCCCTCCCCTTCCAGTAACATAATTGTTAGAGAATTACCACATCCATAATTAAGTTTTTTTTTAATTTAAACACGTTTTATTTTTTTTTTTAATGTAAAAAATTTACAATACCAAAGCAAAAAGAAAAAAATTTGTATACTAATCCCCCAAAATACCCACCCTTCAGGTCACTGAAATTTTCTGTGAACACATGTGATAGATAATTTTATATGTCGTAAGAAAACACATATATAGATATTGTACATGTTATAAATGGAAAACATAAATATAGAAGACAATATACATACACGTCCTTTTCACATACAGTATGACACTATTTAAACTTTCTACAATGTGTTCTTTTCACTTAACTATTCTTTTCACGTTGGGATATAGATGGCCAAGAGGTAATATAAAGCACAGTGATTAACAGTGTGGACTCTGGAGCCAGTCTGCCTGGTTCAGTGTCCTGCTACTCTGAACAAGTCACTTAACCTCTTTATGATGCATTTTCCTCATCTGTAAGTGTAGCTAATAATAATAATACCTATATTTTATGATGACTAAATAAAAGCAGTGCTTGGTACTTAGTTAAGCACTTGATTAGCCATTACTGTTATTCTTTCTAATGCTTGCATAAAATTACATTTTGTTGATATCCAACTCCATCCAACCAGTTGCCATCAAGTAGAGTCTGACTCACGGAGGCCCCATGTGTGCAGACTAGAACTGCTCCATAGAGTTTTCAAGATGGTGAACTTTGGAAAACATCACCAGGCCTTTCTTTCAAAGTGCTTCTGGGTGGGTTTGAACCACCAACCTTTTGAATAGTAGTTGAGAGTTTAACCATTTGCACCATCCAGTTATTCTTATTAGCTATTATTTTTCAGAAAATTTCTAGAAGAAATGGTAAATTTTTAAGACCAGTAAATGGGTGACTTTTATGTGCTTCCCTACAAGTTAAAATTGCTGCTAGGAGATTATGAAAAATTAAACTGACCTCCAAGATTTAGGAAGCAGATGAATTTCCACAAAAAAGATTATCTTTTCTTGTGATTCTGAATCGGAAAATTATTATAGCCTTTGTATAATATTGTCTTTGACTTCATACACTAAAGCAAAATATATATCAATAGAGAATTATGTGTTCTTGACTTTAAAAATGTTGGCATGTTGAACACTTGGCTGTAGAGCCATGCTCAGAAAAAGTAATTTAGACAACTATTAAAGCCTCTGCCTCCATTAAAGTAATACCATGAAGAGTCAGCCAGGTAGCACTGCTGGAAGGGGAAAAAAACTGCTCCCAAGTACATTAATAAAAGCACAGTAAGTAAGCTTCCCATTACTGGGCCTTCCAATGCTTCCAATCCTTTACAGCTGATTTCATCCCATAATTCTGGTCCCAACTTAAACATCACTTCCTCTGTGAAGCATTAGATCTCCATTACTAAGGCAAGTTTCTTTCTAGGTACAGGCAGTCCCCAGGTTACAAATGTCTGACTTCTGTACAACTCGCAGTTACGAACCAACCCTCATAAAGCCTATTATATTAAAAACTTGAGCTACATACAATGGTTCATAATAACAAATGGATGCTACTTTGCGATGCATATCAAAACATCATTATTATTATTATTATTATTACTGTATTATACGATAAAGATGTTTTAGTGTTTTTAGAAGTGTTTCTTTAATGTTTTTTATGAGGTATACTATGTACTATATACTAAGACAAACATTTACTAACATTAGATAAAAGCCATACCTAACAAATTCACCTTAAAGACAGATTTAGGAATGGAACTCATTCATAATTCAGGGACTTCACATACACTACAGTGGGTTTCCATGCTTCCCTATCATAACCCTCCTCATCATCTATTTCATGACTTGTATCAAAGCCTGTCTTCTCTGCTGGACTGTAAGACTAGTGAGTCAAGGGCTGCATTGGTCCTGTTCACCACAGTATCCCGGAGTGCAGAGCAATGCCAACTCTATTGCGTATATTCAATACATTGGATGTACACCACTAAATGATTATGTAAACAAACATTATTCAATTTTTTTTTCAATGAACATCTACTGTTCTGAGAGACAGTCTAAGATGGTGGCTTAGTCAGATGTACCATACCGTCCCTCTACCACAAAGATCCGAGAAACCAAGTGAAACAGATACAGATGACAATTCTGGAACCATGGGCATCAAAAGGAAGGATGAAGAATTAGGTCGAACACCAACTGAAAGGAGAAAATGAACAAAAATAGTGAACAAGGAGAGGTACAGATCAGAGGTACCCTGCCAGCTGGCCCGGTGTAGCATGGCATCTTGAGACAAAGCGATCAGAAACCTCAAGTAGGAGCACAAGAAGGCAACTTCATAGAATTCCCAACAGGAAACAGAGAACTGTGTAGACAAACCTGGAGTAAAGCAACATGAGCCAGACATAAATCAGATCTAAGAAGACAAAGTACAGGAAGACAGGTGAGAGCTCCAGGGATCCTGGCAAGCACAGAGCAGGGAGGGAGCCAGGAATCAGAGAAAGGACCATTCACCACCAACCATTCCTGATCATTAGGGTGGGTGGCATACACGGAATAGTAGATCCATAGAGCATCAGCAGGAGGTCTCCTACCCAACTAGTCTCCAGGCATCTCACCCCCCATCCTTGCATTCAATCAGGGGCCAGGTCCTAATTGCTGGCTGCAGCCTACAGGCAGTGAACTAGCTCCCACACCCAGTGACCACAGGAGCACACTCGCCCTCTCCAACCCCTTCCCTCCCAGTAACCAGGGGCATGAGCCACCCACCTCCATCTTCCCACCCTCCTAGGGACCATGGTATGAGTTCCTTTCCCCCTCCACCCAGCCCTGTCCCAGCTACAACTGGAGACACATATCTACCGCGCCCAACATCCCCCACCACCCCGCCCACCCAGAAAGCGGCAGTGTGCACTCCCATACCACCAGACCAATGACCAGGGGCAGCAAGCACCCACCCAGTCCATCCCCTGCTACCACCCCACATATCTGGCTATCAGCAACACACACCTACCCTGCCCATGCCCCCCTGCTGCTACCACCCTGCCCACCAAGCAATAGGTGGTGAGCACTCCTGTGCCACCAGGCCAGTGATCAGCAGAGCATGCCCACCCCACCCACCCTGAAATATCAAAACAAAACAAAAGAAAAAAATCAGGACAAAACAATCAATCGATAAATATATAAATAAATAACACCTTAATGCCTCAGAGACAAGGGACAATAACAAATCATGTGAAGAGACAAGATAAGATGGCTCAAACGAGTGGGCAAAATAAAGGGAAAGAACACCTTCCTAACAAAGAAATGATAATAGAACTACCTGAGAAGGAACTCAAAAGACTTATATTTAGGATCCTGAAAGAGATCAAGAAAAACACAGGGAAAAAACCCTAAAAGAATTCAGGAAAACAATACAAGAACAAAATGACAGACTCAGTAGACAATTAGAAACATAAAAAAACAACAGCTGGAAATTCAGAAGATTAACAATAAAATATCAGAAATAAATGACACAATGAAAGTACATGGATGTGGAACTGAAACATTGGAAGAAAGAATCAGTGAAACAAGCAAATCCCTAGATACTAATTTGTTTGAGGAACAATCAGAAAAAAAGAATGAAGAAAGCCTAAGACTTACATGCAACACCATTAAGAGGAATAATTTATGCATAATAGGAATTCCAGAAGAAGAGGAGGAAAAAAATTACAGAGAGAATTTTTGGAGATATATTGGTAGAAAACTTCCCAAATATCATGAAAGATGAGAAGGCTTCCATCTAAGAAGCCCAATGAATCCCATACAAAATAGAATCCAGAAGAAATTCACCAAGACATATCATAATCAAACTTTCCAAAACCAAAGACAAAGAAAAAATTCTGAAAGCAGCTTGCAAAAAACAAAATATCATTTACAAAGGGGCACCAATAAGACTAAGCGCTGATTTCTTCTCAGAAACCATTCAGGCAAGAAGGAAATAGACATAGATAAAATCCTGAAAGAAAAGAATTGCCAGCCAAGAATCATACATCCAGCAAAACTGTCTTTCAAAAATGATGGTGAAATTAAGACATCCTCAGATAAGCAGAAATTAAGGCAATTTGTAAAAATCCAGGCCAGCCTTATAAGAAATATTAAAGGGAGTCTTTCAGATAGACAACCAACAATATCAAACAACAACCTGAGATAAAAACACATGACAGCATCACCCAGATACCAACCTTGTTAAAGGTTTCCCAAAGTAAAATGAAGCTACAAAACTGACTACAGGGAACCAGAGGTGTTAAGCTGTAAATGACACCAACTTCAGAACAAAAATGGGAATAAAAAGTGTAATTATACAACTTCCATATGGAGAGGTAGTCAAGGCAATTTCAAGGTATTATAGACTGTTTTAAATTTAAGAGGGTAAACGTAAACTACAGGGTAACATTACAAAGAAAATTAATAAATCTACTCACCAAAATAAAGGAAAAAAAAAACAAAAAGACTCAGTAAACACAAAATGATTGACAGGAAAAGAAAATCCATACACAAAAAGAACTCAGTACAGAAAATTAAGAAACCATAAACACCATAAAAAAGTATAACAAAATTACAGCAATGAATTTATACCTATCATTAATCACGCTGAAGGTAAATGGATTAAATGTACCAGTCAATAGACACAGAGAGGCATAATGGATACAAAACATAACCAATCAATATGTTGCCTACAAGAGACACACCTTAAACAAAAATATATAAATAAGTCAAAAATCAAAGGATGCAAAAAATATATACCAAGCAAACAGTAACCAAAAGAGAACAGGAGTAGCAATAATAATTTCAGATAAAATAGACTTTAAGTCAAAGTCCATTATAAGAGACAAAGAAGGTTATTATATAACGATTAAAGGGCCAGTTCATCAAGAAGACATAACAATAATAAATATTTATGTACCCAATGACAGAGTTCCAAATTACATAAAACAAACTCTAACAGAATTGAAAAGAGAAACAGTTCTACAATAATAGCAGGGAACTTTCATACAACACTTTCAACAACGGACAGAACAACTAGAAACTCAATGAAGATATATAAGATCAAAATAACACAATCAACCAATTCAACTTCATAGACATATACAGAACACAGCAGCACAATACATATTCTTCTCCAATGCACATGGATTATTCTCCAGAATATACCATATTCTGGGCCACAAAGCAAGCCTCGATAAATTCAAAAACATCAACATAATACAAAGCATCTTCTCTGACGATAATGCTATAAAACTAGAAATCAATAACAGAAAGAGCAAGAAAAAAATTAAATACATGGAAACTAAATAACACCACACTTTAAAACTACTGGGTCATAGAAGAAATTTTAAAAAAACTTTTAAATGACAATGAAGACAACATACCTAAAACTCAGGGACACAGCAAAAGCTGTGTTCAGAGGAAAACTTCCAGCAATAAATGCACACATTAAAAAAGGATAAAGGACTAAAATCAATAACTTAATCCAACAACTTTGACAAATAGAAAAGGAACAGCAAAAGAAGTCCACAGTCACCAGAATAAAGGAAATAATAAAGATCAGAGCAGAAATAGAAAATAATAGAATCAACAAAACTAGACTTTGGGTTCTTTGAGAGGATAAATAAAATTGACAAACAACTGGCCAAACTGACAAAGGAAAAAATGAGAAGATGCAAATAATCAAAATAAGATATGAAGTGGGCGACATTACAACAGGACCTACTGAGATAAAGAAGATCAAAACAGAATATTATGAAAAACTATATTCCAACAAATTTGAAAACCTAGAAGAAATGGACAAATTTCTAGAAACACACTACCTACCTATAGTTGCACAAATAGATGTAGAAAATCTCAAAAGACCCATAAGAAATTGAAGATTTCATTAAAAGTCTCCCAACAATAACAAAAAAAGCTCCAGCCCAGGTGGCTTCACTGAAGAATTCTACCAAACATGCAGAGAAGAGTTGATACCAATTCTATCCAAAAATTCCACTACAAAGAAAGGGAAAGAAATACTCCCTCATTCATTCTGTGAAGCCAGCACAATCCTGATATTGAAGCCAGGCAAAGATACCACAGGAAAGAAAATGACAGACCAATATCCCTCATGAATACAGATACAAAAAATTCTCAACAGATTTCTAGCCAACAGAATACAACAGCAGATCAAAAAAAATAATAATAATACATCATGATCAGGTGGGATTCATAGCAGGAATGCAAGGTGGTTCAACATTAGAAAATCAATCAATGTAATTCACCAAATAAATAAAACAAAGGAAAAGAATCACACTACCATCTCAATCGATGCAGAAAAAGAAAGGCATTCAACAAAGTTCAATCTCCTATCCTAATAAAAACTTAGCAAAATAGGAATAGAAGGGTGAACAGAATCCAACAGCATATTAAAAGAGTCATATACCGTGACCAAGTGGGCTTTATACCAGGAATCCAGGGATGGTTCAACACTAGAAAATTAATCAGGATAATACACTACATCTATAGAACAAAGGAAAAGAACCACAAGATCATCTCTACGGATGCAAAAAAAGCACTTGATAAAATCCAACACTCTTTCTTGATGTAAATCCTAAAGAAGATTGAAATAGAAGGAAAAATCCTCAGTGTGATTCAAGGCATGTATGAAAAGCCAACAGCCAACATTATACCTAATGGAAAAAGACTGAGAGCTTTTCCCTTGAACTTGGGAATAAGACAAGAGTGCCCACTCTCACCACTTCTATTCAATATCATATTAGAAGTCCTAGACAGAACAATAAGACAAGAAAAAGAAATAAAAGGTATCCAGATTGGAAAAGAAGAAGTAAAATTATCTCTATTTGTGGATGATACGACCCTTTTTTTTTTTATGACCCTATATATAGAAAATCCCCAAAAGTCCACAAGAAAACTTCTAAAGTGAATAGAGAAATTTAGCAAAGATGTAGAGTACAAGGTCAATAAACAAAAATCAGTTGGACTTCTATACACCAGCAACAGGAAATTAGGGAAAGGATTCCATTTATAATAGCTCTTAAGAGAATAAAATACCTATGAATAAATCTAATCGGGGGCTTATACAATGAGAACTATAAAAGAGATTAAAGAAGACAAATAAATGGAAAAATGTTCCATGTACATGGATTGGAAGACTTAATATTGTTAAGATGTCAATACTACCCAAAGAGAGCTATATATTCAATCCAACCCGATCAAAATTCCAACAGCCTTCTTGATAGAAATAGAAAAGCCAATCTTCAACTTTATATGGAATGACAAGAGGCCCTGAATAGCTAAAGCAATGTTAAAAGAGAAATACAAGGTAGGAGCAATCACGCATTTTGATTTTAAAACATACTATAAAACTACAGCAATCTAAACAGCATGGTTCTAGTATAAAAATAGACACACAGACCAATGAAACAGAATTGACAGTCCAGAAATAAAGTCAAAAATCTATGGTCAACTGATTTTTGACAAGGGTGCTAAGTCCATTCAATGGGGAAAGAAAAATCTCTTCAATAAATGGTGTTGGGAAAACTGGATTTCCACCTGCAGAAAAATGAAACAGGACCTATGCTTCACACTATACACAAAAACAAATTCAAGATGTATTAAGAACATAAATGTCTAAACCAGAACAATAAAATTCGTAGGAAAAAAAATGTATGGGCAACGCTGTTAGGCCTAGCTTTTAACAATGGATTATCTGTTATAATAACAAAAGCACAAACAGCAAAAGACGAAATACACAAATGGGACCTCATGAATATTAAAAACTTTGTTCATCAAAACACTAATAAAAAATTGAAAAGACAAGCTACTGACCAGGAGAATATCCTTGGAAACCATATATCCAATAAGAAACTAATAGCTAAAATATAAATATGCATAACTTTGACAACTTAACAACAAAAAGACAAATAACCCAATCATAAAATGGGCAAAGCATATGAATAGATATTTCACCAAAGAAGACATACAAGTGGCCACCACACACATGAAAAGATGCTCAGCATCATTAGCCATCAGAGAGATGCAAAATCAAAATCAAAGTGAGATATCAGTTTACTCACAATAGCATAGCTAAGATTTAAAAAAACAGAAAATAGCAAATGTTGGTGAGGATGTGCAGAAATTAGAATCCTTATACATTGCTAGTGGTGAGGATGTGGGGAAATTAGAATCCTTATACACTGCTAGTGGGAAAGGAAAATGGTACAGCCATTGTGGAAAACAGTGTGACATTTCCTCAAAAAAACTAAAAATAGAACTACCGTATGAACCAGCAATTCCAATCCTAGGTATATACCAAAAAACTTGAAAGCAAAGACTCTAACAGAGACTTGTACACCAATGTTCACTGCAGCACTACTCACAATAGCCAAAAGGTGGAAACAACCTAAATACCCAACAACATATGAATAAATAAACAAAATGTGGTACATACATACAATGGAATATTACTCAGCCAGCGGGAGAAATGAAATCTTGATACATGCTACAGTGTGGTAGAGCTTGAAGACATAAAATAAGCAATCACAAAAGGACAAATATCGCATGACCTCATTCACATTAAAAAAAAAGAGAGAGAGAGAGAAAAGGCAAACATACGGAGATCAAAGTGGTTACCAGGGGCAAGAGGGACAGGGAAAACGGAGGTTAACAGTGATGGAAAAATCACACTAAGGGTAGGGTTACACAACTTATTGCTGTAATTGCTGTCAATAAGTTGTACACCTGTAAAAGATGAATTGGCTGAAGTTGTATGATAAATATATTTAAAACAATGACAAAAAAACCTAACTGCTGAGGCTGCTTATATACAACCAAACATCTCACGGGATTTGGTTCCTTGGTTTGGAGGTTTAAGGTCACGGTTTCATGGGACATCTCAGTTAATTGGCCTAATAATGTATTTACTGCTTCTGTTCTACCTCCTCGTTCATTGCATAGTGCAAGTTGTCTTAAAAGCAGCCATCCAAGGCACAACAATTGGTCTCTAATTGCCTGGAGCAACAGAGGAAGAAGGGGAGTCTGGAAGATGAGGAGAATATGGAGTGTGTGGCTAACTGCCTCCATGAACAACTGATTCCTTTGCCATGAGACCAGAAGAACTGGATAGTCCCCAACTACCACTATTGAACACTTTGATCAAAGATTCCATAGAAGAATCCTGACCAAAATGAGGAAAAGGCATAACAGAACTTCACATTCTTATGGACTCTACTTTCTGGACCCATGGAGGGTGAATAAACCCCTAAAACTATTACCCTGAGATAATCTTTAAACTTTAAGCCAAAAATATCCTCTGAAGCCATCTTAAAACCAAACAACAACTTAGCTTAACTAGTAAAAAAGATCTGCCTTGAGCATTATGCTCTTTTAAGAACTATCTCTATGGGACCAAATTGACAACAGCAACTTGAAAGATTAGATAGGAACATTAGTGGGCAGTGACTTTATGTCAATGAGGGAGGCAAAACACAGAAAAGGAGGGTGAGAATGGTTGCACAACTCAAAGAATGTAATCAATGTCACTAAATTGTACATGCAGAAACTGTTGAATTAGTGGATGTTTTATTGTGTGTATTCTCAACAACAACAAAATAAATAAATAAAATTTAGGGAAAAAATAGGAATAGAAAGGAAATGCCTCAACATAATTAAGGGTATAAATGCAAAACCAACAGCCAACATTATTCTCAACGGAGAGAGATTGAAAGCTTTCCCTTTGAGATACTCTTATTTAATATTGTACTGGAAGTCCTACTCAGAGCAATAAGGCAAGAAAGGGAAATAAAGGGCATCCCTATTGGTAAGGGAGAAGTAAAGTGCTCCTATTCGCAGATAACATCATCCTATACAGAAAAAATCCCAGCGATTTCCCAAGAAAGTTACTGGAACTAAAAAAAAGGTTCGGCAAAGTAGCAGAGCACAAGATCAACACACAAAAATCAGTTGGATTCTCTACATTAACAAGGAAAACTGAAAAAAGGGAATTAAGAAAACAATACCACTTACAATAGCACCCAAAATAATAAAATATCTAGTAATAAATCTAACCAGGGACATAAAAGACTTTTATAAGGAAAACTACAGATACACTACTGCAAGAAACCAAAAGAGACCTACATAAATGGAAAAACATTCCATGCTCATGGATTGGAAGACTTAATATTGTAAAAATGTCAATACTACCAAAGCAATCTATAAATATAATGCAATCCCTACCCAAATCCCAACAACATTCTTTAACAAAATGGAAAAACTAGCCTCCAATTTTTATATAGAAAGGAAAGAGGCCCAAAATAGCTAAAGCAATATTGAAAAAGAACAAAGTAGGAGGCCTCACACTTCCCAATCTCAAAACTTACTATACAGCCACAGTAATCAAAACAGCCTGGTTCTGGTGCAGTGACAAACACATTGACCAATGGAACAAAATTGAGAAACCAGAAGTAAATTCATCCATCAATGGACAGTCGATCTTTGACCAAGGGCCAAAGTCCATTTAATGGGAAAGAGACAGTCTCTTTAACAAATGGTGCTGGCAAAACTGGATATCCATTTGCAGAAAAATGAAACAGGATCCATACCTCACACCATACACAAAAACTAACTCAAAATGGATCAAAGACCTAAATGTTAAAGTTAAAACTATAAAGTTCTTGGAAGATAACATAGAGGCAAAGCTAGGGGTCCAAATTTTGGGCATAAATACACCATCAAATACAACTAAAAATGCATGAACAACAAAAGATAAACTAGATAACTGGGATCTTCTAAAAATAAAATATGCCCATCAAAAGACTTTACCAAAAGAGTAAAAAGAGAACCTACAGACCGGGGAAAAAATTTTCGGTAACAACGTATCTGACAAGAATCTAATCTCTAAAGCATATAGAAAACTTCACCAACTCAACAATAAAAAGATAATCTAATCAAAAAATGGACAGAGGACATGAACAGACACTTCACCACAAAGGACACTCAGGCTGCTAACAAACACATGAGGAGATGCTTGCAATCATTACCCATTACCAAAAAGCCAAATTTATTGCCATCAAGTTGATTCCTACTCATGGTGACCCTATAGGACAGAGTAGGGTTTCCAAGGAGTGGCTGGCAGATTCAAACTGCCAACCTTTTGGTTAGCAGCCAAACTCTTAACCACTGCACCATTAGGGCTCCTAGAGAGATGCAAATCAAAACTGCAATGATACACCATCTCACCCCTGCAACAATGGCACTGATTTAAAAAAAAACAAACAAACAGAAAACAACAAATGCTGGTGAGGTTGTAGGGAGACTGGAACTCTTATACACTGCTGGTGGAATTGTAAAATGGTACAATCACTATGGAAAATGATATGGCATTTCCTCAAAAAGCTAGAAATAGAAATACCTTATGATCCAGCAATCCCATTTCTAGATATATATCCTGTAGATATAAGAGCAGTAACACAAATAGACACGTGGCACACCTATGTTCACTGCAGCATTATTTACAATAGCAAAATGATTGAAACAACTTAAGTGCCCATCATGAATGGATGAATGAATAAACAAATTGTGGTACATACATACAATGGAATACTAAGCAATGATAATGAATAATGATGAATCTGCAAAAGATCTTATAACATTGATGAATCTGAAGGGCATTATGCTTAGTGAAATAAATCAAACACAAAGGAACAAATATTGCATGATGCTACTTTTACAAAAAGTCAAGAATAGGTATGCACACAGAAAGCAATGTTCTTTGATGGTTACCAGGAATGGGAGGATGAGGGAGGGGGATTCACTTACTAGATAGTAACCAAAAAACCCACTGCTATCAAGTCGATTCCAACTCGTAGCAACCCTATAGGACAGAGTAGAACTGCGCCATTGAGTTTCCAAGGAGCGCCTGGCAGATTCGAACTGCTGACCTCTTGGTTAGCAGCCGTAGCACTTAACCACTAAGACACCAGGGTTTCCTAGATAGTAGACACATGATAATTCGGTGATGGGAAAGGCAATACACAATATGGGTGAAGTCAGCATATAACGTAACCAAGGTAAATGAAGACACTGAAAGGTTTGCAAGAATAAAGGACAACTACAGTAAATGCTATAACATACATAATCTTGCAACAACGGTAATAAGCAAAAAATATGAGAGTGGTTAGATAGGTACATATGTATGCTATGTGGGTGTGGGAAGGCATATGGGAGTACATACACATGCATATGATGGTATATTTGTGGGCATATATACGTACATATTTGTATTTCTGCATATATACATACATATACAAAATAAAGCACATATGGGGCACAGTTAGGGATACTTCCTAGACATCCAAACACCTCATGCGATTGATTTACTGGTTTTGAAGGCTCAGGACCATAGTCTCATGGGACAACAAGGTCAACTGGCATAATTTTGTTCATAAAGATAATGTTCTAGCTTTCTCTCTAGCCCATAAACATCCAACCTTATTTTTACCCTAAAGCTTGGCATTTGCTGCTTGCTGTTCCCCTTTGTGTTACTTAGGTCTCAGTTTATATGTCCCCTCCTCAGTGAGTGATCTTCTGATGAAACTTTGCAACATATCCACTCACACACACATAGTTATTACATAACCCTGTTTTATTTCCTTTCTGATGCTCATCAACATCTGACATCCTTTTGTCCATTTATTAGTTTCCTTGCACTAGATTATAAGCCCCCTCTGGACAGGGACTGTATCTATCTTATCCATAGACACTTCCCCAATGCATAGGATAGTGCATGGCACATTACAGGACTCAAAAAATATTTGTGGCATGACTAGTGTCACAATCTTTAAGGAGTGGCTTAAGTATTGTTACCAAAGTTTGTGAACTATTTGCTTTTTAGAAATTATTTATTTTTAAGATTAGAGTGTTGTCTTACCACCCCCCCCAAGCCTGAAGCTCCTTCTCAGAGCCCCCAGAGAAGCCTGTACTCCCCACATTGCATACCTCTACATGTGATATTGAAATTGCCTGATTATCTCACCTTATAAGAACAGGGATTGGGTTTCACTTATTCACCAAACCCATCACAGGCAAACAGTAAATATTTATTGAATAAACAATGAAAGAATGAATAGATAGATAACATAATTATTTGTAAAGAAATCTGTGTCATTACTCTTTTAGTTCAACAAGTTCCTTTTAGTTCAAAAACTACTTTAAAAAGAAAAAAAAAAGATAATATTCTACATCCTTGTTTGGTGAGTAGCTTCTAGAGTCTATAAAGTTTGTAAGCGGCCATCTAAGATACAACTATTGGTCTCTTCCCATCTGGAGGAGAAGAGAGTGAAGGAAACAAAGACTCAAGGAAGAAATTAGTGCACAGGACTAATAGCCCACATGAACCACAGCCTTTTCTAGCCTGGAACCAGAAGAACTACATGGTGCCCTGCCACCACCATTGACCGTTCTGAAAAGGGACACAAAAAAGGTCCCAGTTAGGATGGGTGAAAAATGTAGGAAAAAACTCAAATTCATAAAAAAGACCAGATTCACTGGACCGATAAAGACTAGAGGAATCCCTGAGACTATCGCCCTAAGATACCCTTTTAACCTGGAACTGAAGCCACTCCAGGGGTCCTCTTTTGGCCAATAAAATAAACAATAACACCTGTGAGGAATGTGCTTCTTTAAATGATCAACTGTAAAAGACCACATGGTCAATATTTACCCAAAAGCAAAGATGAGAAGGCAAGGAGGGGCACGGAAACTAGATAGATGGAAACAGGGCAGGCGGGGTGGAAATGGTCAGAGTCCTGATACATTGCAGGGATTGAAACCAATGTCACAGAACAATTTGTATATGAAGTATTGAATGAGAATCTAGTTTGCTGTGTAAACGTTCACCTAAAACGCAGTAAAACATTAAAAAAAAAAAAAAAAGACATTCACTGTTCCTTAATATGACACAGGGAGCCCTGGTGGCGCACTGGTTAAGAGCTACGGTTGTTAACCAAAAGGTCGGCAGTTCAAATCCATCAACCGTTCCTTGGAAACCCTATTGGGGCAGTTCTACTCTGCCCTATAGGGTCGCTAAGAGTTGGAACCGACTTGATGGCAATGGGTTTTTTGGGGGTATATGACACAGGCTCCATCCTAGGCATCAATATAGAGATGCGTAGCAAACAATTTTGCAGCCCAAAAAGTTCAGTAAAATGAGAGTAGACAGACACTGTCATATAGTAATCTAAGAGGGGCTTTGGTAAGAAGGCTGTATGAAGCACAGAGGAGAAGGCCCTACCTCTGCCTGAGGTGTCAGAGGACACACAGAGGAATGTTCCAGGTAGGAGCAATTAGTTTGAGCCATTGACAATGATGCCTGGTTTATAGAATTTAGCTAGCTCATTGTCAATTGACTTGTGTCAGAACAAAGTGCCTATTTTCTTAAATACAAAAAAAAAGCAACAAATTTCCTTTCATCTAGAATATTAACATCTGTGCTTTTATAAAATCTATGTGTGTACAGTCTATTGTTTTGAAATATCATTGCCAACCTTAGTTATAATGCTTTTACTCTGAAGTTTAATGAATAGAAAATACGACTTTTAAAATGCATACAAGTAAAAATAACTACATTTTTCCTTCAAGAAATCCCACTACACATATAACAGCAATTTGCTACAGGTCTTGAAAATACAAGAACTGGGTTCAGAAGCTTATTTCTATTAAATCCATTTTGTTCCTTTCCTATAAAATATGGTTTTATATAAAAATAAGTTATGAGACAGGTCCATAAAACAAAGCAAGACTAAATGGGCACAGCTGCCCAGGGGCACGGACGAAAAGGCAGAAGGGCACAAGAAAGCTGGTAACGGGGAACCCAAGGTGAGACGGGGAGAGTGTTGACAGATCATGGGGCTGCCAACCAATGTCACAAAACAATATGTGTATTAGTTGTTTAATGAGAAACTAATCTGCTCTGTAAACCTCCATCTAAAGTACAACTTAAAATAATAATAAAAAAATGACAAAAAAGATAAGTTACGAAATGCCAGCTTGATAAGGTACTAAAGAATATAGTCTACATGGATTTATATAGCTATAGCTTGTACATATACATAATATATTAAGGCTTTGGAATATACAAAAATCTGATATATAAAAATTTTATATAATCATATGAATAAACTCCAGAAGGACAAGACAAAAACTATTCACCAAATACACATTATTACAAAAGATTCTTCCCTTTATAAAATATTTCTACATAGTTCTTTTAAATAGCAAATCCCTTTGGTACATTTAAAAGTGTAATTCTACTTCCTACAAGTTTATTGATATAGATTTTAAAATCAGAAAAAAGAAGAAAAAAAACAGTATAAACAAAACATCCCAAGGAGAAAGGGGAACAAACAAAAATGAAAAGGGATAGTGCTAAAGATCAAATTTTCTCTAAGTTTTATAATTAACATTGTATTTATGATTCAATTAACATTTCTCTTGTATGTCTCTGGCCACCCTTCTGTGTGTTTTAATACACTATACCCATGTAACATGCATTAGTGCATATTAATTGATTCAATATATAATAACATACGCTGGTATAATGGGGTTCCTAGGCTGAGACTGGGCACCAGGGGGTTGGTTTTATTTGTTTTTAATTGGAAAACTACCATCTTGAATTTGAAAGTCCCTAAGAGTAGGAGCTTGAATTTAACTTTGGAGCAGGCTGTTCTTTTATATGGCACGGGAGAGGGGAGAATGACTTCAATGAGGTCTTTAACTTAAACAGATATAAAAACGAGCAACGATTCTTGTTTAAAATGTTTTGACTGCGAGGAGCAAAAAAGTTTTGTATGATGAAGAAAAACATCATCATGGCAGGAACTAGGGCAGAAAATCTAGGCACTGCTGTGTAGACCCAGACTGAGGAACTACACGGACATCCAAAAAAAAAACAAACCAAACCCACTACCACCAAGTTGATTCCCACTCACAGCAACTCTACAGAGTAGCACTGCCCATAGGGTTTCCAAGGAGCGCCTGGTGGATTTGAACTGCTGACCTTTTGGTTAGCAGCCGAACTCTTAACCACTACATCACCCTGGCTGCTGATACAGCGGGGACTATAGACTCAGAAGGTAGCTGCATATGGTAACCATTGTAAACTACTGGTTGTTTTGTATTTCCCTTTTATTACCTTCAAACTCTCAATAAAGTCTTATAAAAATTATATTAATAGTTTGGTTCCAGCCAAGGTAGAGTAATAAAGATCTGATTTCTCTCCTGCCTGAGACAACAAAATAAAAAAATAAATAAACTAATTATATGGGGGAAAGGTGAAATGGTTATCAAGGCACGGAACATCAGGTAATGAAGAACAGTGAACCTGAGAAATGGTAAACGAACAGGATGAGCTCTATGGTAGCCTCAGCTTACTGCCTTGAGGGACCTTCCAGGCCACAGCACAGGAAGGGGATCCAAGGCAGAGCCTGGGAAACTCTCTGAGTTGAGGAGGCAGAGCTGAGAGTCCAGGGTGGTCGAGACACCTAAGTTCACGGGATAGAGAACACAAAAGGAGTGAGCTACAGAGAAAGAGAACTCAGATCTGCACAGGGTCCCCTTTGAGTATTCAGCTAAGTACTAACGAATCTGTAATGTGAAGAAACTAACCCAGGCTACAGAAAGAGCTATCCAAAAGGATTTGAGGCAACAGTACCTGCCACTCATATTACCAAAAAAAAAAAAAAACCAAACCCAGTGCCATCGAGTCGATTCCAACTCATACTGACCCTATAGGACAGAGTAGAACTGCCCCATAGAGTTTCCAAGGAGTGCCTGATGGATTTGAACTGCTGACCCTTTGCTTAGCAGCAGTAGCACTTAACCACTGTGCCACCAGGGTTTCCCCATTCACAGTGGGCTGGGAATAATGCTTATTCCCACCACCAGACTAGAAAACTTCATGATTCATGGGACACTGGTAGCGTATAGAGAAGGGTTTTGCCTCAATGAGGATTAGCCCTAGACTGATCACTGCTCTGATCCCTCCCTGCTTCCCCTCTAACAAAGCAATTTGGAAGAGAACAGAAGTCCCACCTACAAAGCCAGCAGCAGTCATGGATCAGAGAATAGCTGTGGCCAGGTAAAGGCCACAGCAGGACAGCATAATGAGTTAAACTGAAGAACATGAGCAATTGGCTACTGAGTCCTACACCACGGGGAAATCCCAAAATGAGCTGGATGGTACTTTGATGGAGCTAATTCCCTAAAATTATAAAGTTACAAAATCCTATAAAATATAAAGTTTGATGCGAGCAGTTTCAATAAAACTGGAGAAAACATACCCCACATCATAATTGGGATATAGAAGCTCTCTACAAGACCTCCTCTTAATCATCTCTCCAGATTAATCAACACTTTTTATTTCCTCTGTACAACATATTAATTAATACTAATGATCCCTTCATCAAGCTCAAGACCAAAGGATTATCTCAAGTACACTGGAGCTCTTCTGCTCCCACTAATTGAGGTGTTACAAGAGTCTGTTTTTTCCCCAAACTTCTTATTTGAGATATAATTATGTAATTTTATTAAAATATAAACCTATGGAATAAGAGTACAAACAAGAGAGTTGATCTTTCTTTGAAAATTAATTGGAATGCTTTAGAGACATTCAATAAAGACAAGTTGCTAAAAACATTGTGAAATTGGATGTGAAAAAAAAAACGGTAACACAGGGCAAAACAGGGAGAGGACTGTAAAATATCAAGAAAGATTCTATAGTTAGGTAGCTTCCCAAGCTCTCCTCTATCAAGACACCAAAAATGGAAATCTTAATCAATGTATTGTGGATTAATGTAAAATGTATCAGACTCAATCAACAAACCCATATTCAAATTAGGGCTTGAGCCCAATATGAGATTGGCTAATGTTCATGTTACATTTAAAGTTTGTGTGTAAAAAATTAATGAACTTTTCACTTCCAATAGGGATAACAAATATCTCAAAGCAAAAATTGTCTGCCATATTTTAAAACACTGGAAATAGCTTAACTTTCAATCAAATTTAGGCAAATTGATTTTACATTTATATACTGAAAATGTGTAACTCCTAATAAAAAACTTTATTAGTATCCTTTCATTTGTACAATGTATCTATAATTTTTTTATTAGCACTATAAAAAAATAAAATCTATAAACTACATGCCTAAATAAATTTCAATATAAAAGAAGCTCTTAAAATAGAGCTAAGTGATGATACTTAGGAATTTTAAAGAAAAAAGGTGAGTTATTTTTAAAATTTGCCAAATGAACTGACAAATTAATATCATCTCATATTTAAACTCATAAAATAAATAAAACTGTTATATTCTGTTTAAACTGTAATTCCTATAACACTATTATTTCACTGCATTGGGGCATCACATATTTAAAGTTATTTACAGTAAAACAAAGTGATAACAGAACATAGTAATCTATATCATAAAACAAACAATAAAAAGATATAATGGTATAGATTTACAGCTTAATTAAATGTTCAGACTTTGAGCTGAAATAAGCTACCCATAATTGCTCTCCACTGAATTATCTCTGAACAACCTATTGACTGATATGCCACCAATAAGCATTTCTATATTACTCTTTATGTCGATTTAATTCTTTTGAAGAAAAAAAAAAAGCCTTACAACTAAAATGCCAGATTAATTGTCCATTAGTTTTTAAACCATTTTTAGTTTTTTTACTTGTCTACCAGTTTTTCCAACATTTCCTTTTCTTGCTAAATATGAGCAAGCTTATTTATACACCTCCATTATAGTATCCCCCACGTGTCTGTCATTTTGTCACATTGTGGGGGCTTGTGTGTTGCTGTGATGCTGGAAGATATGCCACCGCTATTCAGATACCAGCAGGGTCACCCATGGAGGACAGGTTTCAGCTGAGCTTCCAGACTAAGAAAGACTAGGAAGAAGGACCCAGCAGTCTACTTTTGAAAAGCATTAGCCAGTGAAAATTTTATGAATAGCAGCAGAACACTGACTGATATAGCGCTGGGAGATGAGCCCCCCAGGTTGGAAGGCACTCAAAAGATGACTGGGAAAGAGCTGCCTCCTCAAAGTAGAGTCTACCTTAATGATGTGGATGGAGTAAAGCTTTCAGGACCTTCATTTGCTGATGTGGCATGACTCAAAGTGAGAAGAAACAGCTGTAAACATCCATTAATAATCAGAACCTGGAATGTACAAAGTATGAATCTAGGAAAATAGGAAATAGTCAAAAATAAAATGGAACACATAAACATCGATATCCTAGGCATTAGTGAGCCGAAATCGACTGGTATTGGCCATTCCGAATTGGACAATCATATAGTCTACTATGCCGGGAATGAAAACTTGAAGAGGAATGGCGTTGCATTCATCGTCAAAAAGACCATTTCAAGATCTATCCTGAAGTACAACGCTGTCAGTGATAGGATAATATCCATACGCCTACAAGGAAGACCAGTTAATATGACTATTATTCAAATTTATGCACCAAACACTAAGGCCAAAGATGAAGAAACAGGAGATTTTCATCAGCTGCTACAGTCTGAAATTGATCAAACATGCAATCAAGATGCATTGATAATTACTGGTGATTGGAATGCAAAACCTGGAAACAAAGATGGATCCGTAGTGAGAAAATATGGCCTTGGTAATAGAAACAATGCCAGAGATCGAATGATAGAATTTTGCAAGACAGACGACTTCTTCATCATGAATACCTTCTTCCACCAACATAAACGGTGACTATACACATGGACCTCACCAGATGGAACACACAGGAATCAAATTGACCACATCTGTGGAAAGAGACGATGGAAAAGCTCAATATCATCAGTCAGAAGAAGGCCGGGGGCCAACTGTGGAACAAACCATCAATTGCTCATATGCAAGTTGAAGCTGAAACTGAAGAAAATCAGAGCAAGTCCACGAGAGCCAAAATACGACCTTGAGTATATCTCACCTGAATTTAGAGACCATCTCAAGAATGGATTTGATGCATTGAACACTAGTGACCAAAGACCAGACGAGTTGTGGAATGACATCAAGGACATCATACATGAAGAAAGCAAGAGGTCATTAAGAGGACAGGGAAGAAAGACCAAGATAAGATGGATGTCAGAGGAGACTCTGAAACTTGCTCACAAACATCAAGCAGCTAAAGCAAAAGGCAAAATTGATGAAGTAAAACAACTGAACAGAAGATTTCAAGGGGCGGCTCAAGAACACAAAGTATTATAATGACATGTGCAAAGAGCTGGAGATAGAAAACCAAAAGGGAACAACATGCTCAGTGTTTCTCAAGCTGAAAGAACTGAGGAAAAAATTCAAGCCTTGAGTTGCAATAGTGAAGGATTCTATGGGGAAAATATTAAACTACGCACAAAGCATCAAAAGGAGATGAAAGGAATACACAGAGTCATTATACCAAAAAGAATTAGTCAATGTTCAACCATTTCAAGAGGTAGCATATGATCAGAAACCGATGACACTGAAGGAGGAAGTCCAAGCTACACTGAAGGCATTGGCAAAAAACAAGGTTCCAGGAACTGACAGAGTATCAATTGAGATGTTTCAACAAATGGATGCAGCGCTGAAAGTGCACACTCATCTATGTCAAGAAATATGGAAGATAGCTTCCTGGCCAACTGACTGGAACAGATCCGTATTTATGCCTAGTCGCAAGAAAGGTGATCCAACCGAATGCAGAAATTATAGAACAACAGCATTAATAGCACGCGCAAGCAAAATTTTGCTGAAGATCATTCAAAAACGGCTGCAGTGGTATATTGACAGGGAACTGCCAGAAATTCAGGCTGTTTTCAGAAGAGGATGTGGAACTAGGGATATCATTGCTGATGTCAGATGGATCCTGGCTGAAAGCAGAGAATACCAGAAGGATGTTTACATGTGCTTTTTATTGACTATGCAAAGGCATTCGACTGTGTGGATCATACAAATTATGGATAACATTGCAAAGAATGGGAATTCCAGAACACTTAATTGTGCTCATGAGGAAACTTTACATAGATCAAGAGGCAGTTGTTCAGACAGAACAAGGGGATACTGATTGGTTCAAAGTCAGGAAAGGTGTGTGTCAGGGTTGTATCCTTTCGCCATACCTATTCAATCTGTATACTGAGCAAATAATCCGAAAAGCTGGACTCTATGAAGAAGAACGGGGCATCAGGATCAGAGGAAGACTCATTAACAACCTGTGTTATGCAGATGACACAACCTTGCTTGCTGAAAGTGAAGAGGACTTGAAGTACTTACTAATGAAGATTAGAGACCACAGCCTTCAGTATAGATTGCACCTCCACATAAAGAAAACAAAAATCCTCACAACTGGACCAATGAGCAACATCACGATAAACGGAGAAAAGATTGAAGTTGTCAAGGATTTCATTTTACTTGGATCCACAATCAACAGCCATGGAAGCAGCAGTCAAGAAATCAAAAGACGCACTGCATTGGGTAAATCTGCCGCAAAGGACCTCTTAAAAGTGTTGAAAAGCGAAGATGTCACCTTGAAGTATAAGGTTCGCCTGACCCAAGCCATAGTATTTTCAATTGCATCGTATATGCTGTGAAAGCTGGACAATGAATAAGGAAGACCAAAGAAGAACTCACGACTTTGAATTTGGTGTTGGCAAAGAATATTGAATTTACCATGGACTGCCATAAGAATGAACAAATCTGTCTTGGAGGAAGTGCAATCAGAATGCTTCTTAGAAGCCAGGATGGCAAGACTGGATCTTACATACTTTGGACATGTTGTCAGGAGGGATCAGTCCCTGGAGAAGGACATCATGCTTGGCAAAGTACAGGGTCAGCAGAAAAAAGGAAGACCCTCAATGAGGTGGATTGACACAGTGGCTGCAAAAATGAGCTCAAACATAAAGATGATTGTAAGGATGGCACAGTACCGGGCAGTGTTTCGTTCTGTTGTGCACAGGGTCGCTATGAGTCAGAACTGACTCAACATCACCTAATAACAACAACATTATAGTATGCTGAACTAGCAAAAACTTGTATCCTCAACCTTTTGACATCTGCTGAAAAAAATCTCATGCTTTGAAGTTAAAAGTGACAAAACTATTATTTTTTCTAATAATTCCAACACAAAGAGCTCATTCATTTATATAACAATATTATTTTATTTTTAAGTTTTATTTTGTTGTTGTTAAGAATATACACAGTAAAAGACACACCAATTCAACAGTTTCTACAGGTATAATTCAGTGACATTGATTACACTGTTCAAGTTCTGCAACCTTTCTCACCCCCCTTTTCTGAGTTGTTCCTCCCTCATTAACATAAATTCACTGCCCCCTAGGGTTCCTATCTAATCTATCAAGTTGCTGTTGTCAACTTGATCCCATATAGATAGTTCTTAAAAGAACATAATGCTCAAGGCAGATATTTTTTATTAGTCTAACTATTTTTTGGTTTTAAGATGACATCAGGGGATATTTTTGGTATACGATTTAACATATCTCAGGGCAACAGTTTCAGGGGTTCATCCAACCTTCATGGCTTGGAGTCCAAGAGAATCTGAAATTCTGTTCTGCATTTTCTCCCTTTTGATCAGGATTCTTCTATAGAAACTTTGATCAAAATGTTCACTAATGGTGGTTGTGTACCATCCAGTTCTTCTGTTCTCATGGCAAAGGAGGCAGTTGTTCACGGAGGCAATTAACCACATGCTCCATAATCCTCCTCCTATTCCTGGCTCTCCTTCTTCCTCTGTTGCTCCAGGCAAATAGAGACCAACTGTTGAGCCTTGAAAGGCTGCTTGCAAGATTTTAGGATTCCAGTCACTAGACAATGAACTAGGAGGTAGAACAGAAGCACTAACCATGGTATTAGGCCAATTAACTGAGATGTCCCATGAAACCATGACCCTAAACCTCCAAACCAAGTAACCAAATCCCATGAGGTGTTTGGTTGTACGTAAGCAGCCTCAACAGCCTACTTTTTTTTTTCTCATTGTTGTCAATCTATTTATCACACAACTTTTGCCAGTTGTAACTGTGTTAATAAGTTGTATACCATATAACAAATACTCATTGAGGACTACAATGTGCAAAGCATTTTGAGGTATACAATGATGATTACAACATGATCTCTGCCAAGTTTCTCTAAATGGGGATATTAACCACTTCAGTGAGGAGATTATTCTGTTTGGTTTTAAATGTCAGTATCTTCAGATATTCTTCCTTTAAAGTATATTAAAGCAAAATTCCATAGCACACCCATCAAAAAAAATATATATATACATCATAATCCTCCATATGCACAATTTCAAAGGAATTCAGTAATATTTTACGTATGATAAAAAGATTCTATGAGGAAGAAATAAAAAATAAGTGACTCTATTAAAGCCCTACTGGGTCGTTTTTAAATTAGATTACAATTCTCACTTATAATCAATCTTAACAAAGCTTAAATCACAAAGAGGTCAAGTAATAGAGCTCACCCTTTACCCTGCTAGAAATTCAAGTCCCACAGCTGTGATCAAAGCAGTAGATGTCTAGCAAATTGATCCTTTAAAACACTACCTTATTCAGTACAATGTGGCTATTCATCAGTAAGGTCATATTTGTCTCAACTGATTGTGTTCCTTGTGTAAAAGATGACAAAACTGGTTTAAGTCCACACACGGCAAGCCTGTGGCAGAATTTTGAACCCAGGATCTCTGACTTCAAAGTCATTCCTCACCTGACCACATCAGAGGGTAGGCATGTGAACATGAGAGAAACCTTCCAGGGCATGTAGCCACAGAGTCGATTTATCTCAGTCACTCCAAGATGGAGAGGAAAGCAGCAGAAACTGACCCAGAATCACAGGAAAGTGATGTCACCACTCTGCCCACACCCTGTTGTTCGTATTTGAAAAGCGATGAGACCATCCATTAAGGACGGTGCTGGAGTTGTGCCCCTGCCAGCATCCGGTGTGTGGGCAGGCCCTGAGGCAGACACTCCACAGCCTTCACTGCTGAGACTGTGGGTAAAGGCTGGAGCCTCTGCTAGCGGGCCGCCCACGCCCTGCTGAGGACAGAGGCGGAGGGCAGCGGGAAGGATGGAAAGGTCAGCAGGGCTTCCTGTGGACTCTGCCACCTGCCCCGTGGCAACTGATGGTTTAACCCAGCCTCCAGGAAGTGCAGCCAAGATTCTGTGCAGCATGTCCCCTTCCCACCTCGGGGTCCCTTCTGTCCCGGGTACCCCCACTCTCAGGTGTCAGCCCCTGTGCCTTCTTACTGCTCTCAACAGATAGACGGCCACCACATCCCGGGGAGATTAACTGAGGACTCAGATGCCAGCTGAGATTAATGCAAGTATTAGTATCTATTTGCAGAGCTAAGCCTTAGATAAATAAACATGTAAAAATACTGCAACATGTCACCACGTTAAATATATCCAAGTACAGTAATACTACAGAGTAAATAATTATATCAAAGCTGGGTGTGGTGGATTGAGCACCACCCCCACTCCCCTGAGCCATGTCCTTTACAATGTGACTTCACAGCTTCTCCTATCAAGATTTAGAATCTATCTATAGAAGAATCTTGATGGGAGGGAGGGGAGAATGTGGGACAGATTTTCAAATTCCCATGGAATCCAGACTTTCTGGAGCCATGAAGGCTGGATGAACCCCCTGAAACTATTGTCCTGGGATAATCTTAAAACTTTAATCCTTAAACCAAAAATATCCCTTGAAGTCTTTAAACCAAACAATACCTTATTTAGTAAAGAATGTCTGCCTTGACCATTGTGCTTTTTTAAAGAACTATCTATATAGGATCAAATTGACAACAGTAACTCAAAAGGTTAGATAGGAAGTTTAGGGGGTAATGAGTTAATGGGGGAGGAACAATTCAGAAAAAGAGGGTATAAATGGTTGCACAATTTAAGGAATGTAATCAATGTCACTGAAGTGCACACACAGAAATTGTTGAACTGGTGTATGTTCTGCTGTGTATATTTTCAACAACAAAAAAGTAAAATAAATTATTAAAAAAATCTAAAAAAAAAAAAAAAGATGACAAAAGTTACTTTAGGGCCCAAAAGTCTTAGCTCACACAAAACTTGCAAAGAAGTCAAGGTGGTTAATTATATATACCGAAGGTATAGAGTCAAACCCAAAATGGACATAAAAATGTAATGAGGATAATCATGTAGAAATCTAAAGTATTACAAAAGTATGTACATTCCATTCACGACAGCATTAAAAGAATAAAATACTTAGGAATAACTGTAACAAAAGAAGTGCAAGACTTATAGAATGAAAACTATAAAACATCGCTGAAAGAAATTAAAGAAAACCTAAATAAATGGAAAGATATCCCATGTTCATGGATCAGAAGATTTAATATCATTAAGACGGTAATACTTCCCAAATTGGTCTACGGATTCAGTGTAACCCCTAAAAAAATCCTTGCTAGTTTTTTTGAAGAAATGGACAAACTGATCCTAAGAATCATATGGAAATACAAAAGACCAAATATAGCCAAAACAAACTTGAAAAAGAAGAAGAAAGTTGGAGGACTCATACTTTCCAGTTTCAAAACCTACTAGGAAGCCTATGGTAATCACTGCAATTGACAGCCCAGAAATAAACCCTTACTGTTACAGTTAATTGATTTTAGACAAAGGTGCCAAGAAAATTCACTGGGAAATAAACAAGCTTTTCAACAAATGATTCTGGGACAATTAGATACCCACCTGAAAAAAATAATTAATTTGTACCCCATTTCACAGCTTACACAAAAAAATTAACTCAAAATGGATCACATACCTACATGTAAGAGCTAAAACTATAAAACTCTTAGAATAAAACATAAGAGTAAACCTTGATGATCTTGGATGAGGTAATGATGCCTTAGATAGAATATCAAAGCACAAGAAATTAAAAAAAGATAAATTAGATTTAATCAAAATTTAAAACTTGGGCAAAAAAAATGAAAATATAACCTAGAGACTGGAAGAAAATATTTACAAATCATATATCTTATAAAGCTCTAGAATCCAGAATATCCCTGGGTGGCATGAACAGTTAAGCGCTTGGCTACTAAAAAAAGGTCAGTGGTTCGAACCCCGAGTGGTGCCTCAGGAGAGAGCCTAGTGATCTGCTTCCAAAAGGTTACAGCCATGAAAACCCTATGGAGCACAGCTCTACTCCACAATACGTGGGGTAGCCATGAGTCAGATTCGACACGACAGCAACCGGTTTGTTTTTTTGAGTTTTTGTTTTGTTTTGTTTTTTATTCAGAATATACAAAGAATACTTACAACTCAATAATAAATGGGCAAGTAATCCAATTTTAAAAATGGGCAAAGAATCTAAACAGGCATTTCTCCAAAGAAGAAATACAAATGGCCAATACCATATTTTTATACAAATAACGTGTGCTTTCTGCATTTGTTTGCCAGCCACACCCTCCCTGCCAAGAGGCACACATACAAGTGCCACCATGCCAATTCTCTTCCACATGTTGCTGGAAAAATAAATCACCATAACACGCTTACAAAAATACCTCGCAGGGGGAGGGCGCAGCCAGCAAACAAATACAGAAGGCATGTGTTATTTGCATAAAAACGTGGTAAGCACATGAAAAGACATGAAGTATCACTAGCCATTACCAAAACCAAACCTACTGCCATCAAGTCAATTCCAACTCATAGCGCCCCTATGGAAATGTAAATAAAAGCCACAATATAGGCTACCACTTCACACATGGCTATAATCAAAAAGACAGATAACGAGTGTTGACAAGGATTTGGAAAAATTAGGATACTTATACATTGCTGATGAGGATGTAAAATGGTCAGTCATTTTGAAAAAAATTTAAACATAAAAGAAAAAAAAAAGTAAGTTTATTAAATGTATTAAACATAGAGTTACCACACATCCCAGTATTTGCACTGCTAGGAGAAATTAAAAACATATGCCCACACAAAGACCAGTGCACAAATGTTCATAGTAACATTATTCACAGTAACCAAAAAGTGGAAACAGCCCAAATGTCTATTAAGTGGTGAATGGATAAACAAACAAGCAAACAAACAGAATAGTATATACATACAATACTATTCTGAAATAAAACAAAGTACGTGCTACATTGATGAACCCCAAAAACATTATGCTCAGTGAAAAATGTCAGACACAAAAGAATACATACATTATTCCATATATGAGAAATGTCCAGAGAAAGCAAATTCATAGAAAGCAGATGAGTGTTTGCCTCAGGTAAGAACAGAAATTTATGCAAAGAGATATGAGAGATTTTTCTGGAATGATAGAAATGTTCTAAAATTTGATTGTGGTAGTGGTTGCACAACTATGTAAATATACTAAATATCACTGAACCATTAGAGTTAATCTTATGGTATATAAATTGAACTTCAATAAAGCTGTATAAAAATACCTGTATAACTTTATTTTAAACTACTAGTGTTCAAACTGTGAGCATAGTAGGCATTTAATAAATATTTATTGAATGAGTTTAAGCTTTAAATAGTTTCCAAAAATATATCATTTCAAAAAATTGCCCTTAAAAGAAAAAAAAGAAAGAAAGAAATAGATATAACTTACATTACTGGCAAAAAAGCAAACAGAGGAAAAGAAGGATCTCTTCAATAAATGGTGCTGGAATAACTTGATTTCCACATGCGGAAAAATGAAACAAGATCCATGCCCCACACCATACACAAAAACAAATTCGAAATGGATTAAGGACCTCAATATGCAAACTAAGACCATAAAATTCTTAGAAGAACAAGCAGGGGTGATGCTGACAGGTCTAGCTTTCAACAATGGATTATCTAATATAATAACAAAAGCACAAACAGCAAAAAACAAAAACAAACAGGACCTCATAAAAATTAAAAACTTTTGTTCATCCACAGACTTTACAAAAAGAGTGAAAAGACAAGCTACTCACTGGGAGAATATCTGCATAAACCATATATCCAACAAGAATCTAATAACCAAAATATGTATAAAACTTCCACAACTTAAAAAGACAAATAACCCAATCACAAAATAAGCAAAGGACTTGAATAGACATTTCACCAAAGACGGCATTCATATGGCCACCAAACACATGAAAAGATGCTCAGCATCATTAGCCATCAGAGAGATGCAAATCAAAACCACGATGAGATACCATTTCACACCTACTAGATGGCTAAGCTTAAAAAAAAGAAGAAAATAACAAACTTTGGCAAAGATGTAGGGAAAATGGAACCCTTATCCACTGCTGGTAGGAATGCAAAATGGTACGGTTGTTCTGGAAAACTGTGTGATGGTTTCTCAAAAAACTAAAAATAGAACTAGCATATGAAGCAGCAATTCCAATCCTAGTTATACACTCAAAAGACTTGAAAGTAGAGACTCAAACAGAAACTTGTACACCAATGTTCACTGCAGCACTATTCGCAATTGCCCAAAGATGGAAACAACCTAAATGGCCATCGACAGAGGAATGGATAAACAAAATGTGGTACATACATGCAATGGAATAACTACACAGCCAAAAGGAGAAATGAAGTCTTGATATGCTACATTACAGGTGGAGCTTGAAGACATTATGCTGAGCAAAATCAGCCCATTACAAACAGACAAATATTGTATGGCAAAACTTATATAAAAAGGCAAGAAAAGGCAAATGTATAGAGATCAAAGTTTATTAGTGGTTACCAAGGGCAGAAGGGAGGGTGAAAAGGGGGTTAAAGGTGATGGAAAAATCACACTGATTAGGGCAGGGTTGCACAGCTGATTATTGTAATTGCTGTCAATAAGTTGTACACCTGTAAAAAGTTGAATTGGCAAAGATTGTGTGATATATATATTTAAAAAAAAAAAAAGAGCTGCTAAGGCTGCTTATGTAAAACCAAACACCTCATGGAATTTGGTTCCTTGGTTTGGAGGTTTAGGGTCATGGTTTCATGGGACATCCCAGTTAACTGGCATAATATGTTTGTTTAGTACTTTTATTCTTCCTCCTAATGCATTGCATAGTGCCTGGAGCCTTAAGGAATCCCTGGTGGTGTAGCGATTAAGTGCTACAGCCGCTAATCAAAAGGTCGGCAGTTTGAATCCACCAGGCGCTCCTTAGAAACTCTATAGGGCAGTTCTACTCTGTCCTATAGGGTCACTATGAGTCAGAATCAACTCAGTGGCAGTGGGTCTGGTTTTTTTGGTTGAGGGGTCCTAAAGGCTTGCAAGCAACTATCCAAGGCACAACAATTGATCTCTATTCACCTGAAGCAAGAGAGGAAGAAGGGCAATCAAGACTAGGAGGAGGATATGGACTGTGTGGCTAATCGCCTCCATGAACAAATGCCTCCTTTGCCATGAGACCAGGAGAACTGGATGGTGCCCAGCTACCACTATCGAACACTTTCATAAAAGATTCCACAGAAGAATCCTGATGAAAAGGGGGAAAACGCAGAACAGAATTTCAAATTCTCATGGATTCTAGACTTTCTGTAGCTATGGAGGGTAAATCCCTGAAATTATTGCCTTGAGATAATCTTTAAACCTTAAACCAAAAATATTCCCTGAAGTCATTTTAGAACCAAACAACAGTTTAGCTCAATTAGTAAAAAGGCCTGCCTTGAGCATTATGGTCTTTTAAGAACTATCTCTATGGGATCAAACTGACAACAGCAACTCAAGAGATTAGATAGGAACCTTAGAGGGCAGTGAGTTTATGTTAATGAGGGAGGTACAACTCAAAAGAGGAGAGTGAAACTGTTGTACCACTCAAGGAATGTAATTAATATCATTGAATTCCACATGTATAAACTGTTGAATTGGTGTATGTTCTGCTGGGTATATTCTCAACAACAACAAATAAATTTAGAAAAGAAGGCAAACAGAGTCAAAAGATATCCTTCCCTAATTTAGTAATAAAAATAAGACCAAAAAAAGTCAGTAAAACCCACAAGTTTAATATCATCCTTTTTTTTTTTTTTTCTCCCTCATGACTTTTCAAAGATACTCATTTGTTTCATGGCTCTTTCTATATTAAAATAGCCTGTCACTACCATTTGCTCAGGGCCCAAATTGAGTTCAGTACTCTCCTAGTAGGTGCCTGGGTGGCACAAATGGTTTGTACTCTACTACTAACCTAAAGGTTGGGCCGAGTTGTACCATGGAAGAAAGACCTGGTAATCTGCTTCTGTGGAGATTATATCCAAGAAAATCCCATGGAGCAGTTATACTCTGTAACACAAGGGGTTGTCATGAGTCAAAACTGACTCAACAGCAATGGAAAAGAAAACCCACTAGCACTGTGCTAGTGGTTTACTGCATAGATTTCTCATCCTCATCATTCATACAGATTTTTTTTTTTTTAAGTTACTCATGGCTACACTGTGTTTCAAATTAGAACTGTACTCCAGAGAGTTTTCAATAGCTGTGATCTTTCAGAAAGCCTTTCTCCTGGGAGCCAACCTATCAGTTAGTAGCCAAGGGCTTAACTGTTTGTGCCCCCACCCCCCACCGACTCCTCATATAGGATACAAAGAAAAAGTTGCTGTCAAGTCCAACTCATAGCAACCCTATAGGACAGAATAGAACTGTCTCATAGGGCTTCCAAGGAGCAGCTGGTGGATTTGAACTGCCAACCTTCTGATTAGCAGCTGTAGCTCTTAAACACTGCACCAATACACCCATTTATATGACACTGAGTCATCCACTTGGGTTGTCTCCACACCCACAAACCATTTTGTACTCAGGATACTAAAAAACCATACTGTTATAAATTTTCTCTTTTTAACTGGGTTCAATAACACCAAGTTACAACTGTAGACAGAGCTATCAATGGCAATAAAAACTCCAAAACTTTATATTAACAAAAGGTTACTTCATTGAAAGACTATTTTTATGGCAAACTACATGAAAGACATAAGGGTATTCAATCAGTAATAATTTTGTATAATGTTCTGGAGAGCCCAAGTTATGACTATTACAAAAACTAGTGGCATTTGAATTTCATTCTATGCATACAAATTTCTTACTGTATTATTAATTATTGAAATACCAAGCTTACATTGAGGAAAAATGGTCTTCTCAATCTCGTATATACATAAAAAATATACGCTACTGCATTGTTTTCTTGATCTTTGTCAAAATCAATAGAATTTATAAACGTTTGAACATTGTTGTTAAGAACACAAAGAACTACAGAAGGAAGCTGACTATAAAAATTCTGATTATTTTATATTCAGCTGTTATGGATAAAACATTGTAAGATAACTCATATTAAGTTATCTTTCAAGTATCCTCTCACTACAGAATGTCAGCACGCTAAACAAATATTATAATCTAGTATGAATATGTAAACTTATTAAATTCAATCTTTCACATCCATCTCTTTAGTCTCTGTCTCTCTCAACTCATTCTATTATACTTGTCGTTATTCTTGTTTTCTGACTTCCTAAGCTCACATTTGAAAAAAAGAATGAATCCCTTTTTTTTTTTTTGGTCTCATGTCTCTGATTTTTCTGCCATTTCCTTAAAGCCAAATCATAATTGCCTTCAAGGCTAAGAAGATTTATTATCCTTCCCCAAATATTTCTAATATCTCCAAAAACCATCTGGACTTTTTTAACCCCCTACTACTGCTCTGGTAGTCATTATTCATTTCTTAATTTCTTCTTATTTCTTCAAAATTCTTCTTATTTCTTCAAAATTCCTTTTCACAAATTACCTAGTTCTCTCAAGTCTGGAGCCCCAACAGAGACACCCAGGCACCAAGAAGTAAGTAAATTTTCTTTTATCTTTACAGCTCTGGTACTCTGTCTTCTCAAGTTTACTCCAGATTTAAATTAATGCTTCTGTAGCTTTCCACAGTTTCGTTATCATGTCCCACATTTTTCCTCAGGAAGCTATATACCTTCACATGTTTTATAGGCATAGAGCCACCTACCCAGTCAAATTCATGAGGAGATCAAAAACGCAAACAGCCCTGGGAAATGGCAGCATTGACTAACATTTGACACACACTGGGGCAGAAATATTCTGCAGCTATCAGTGATTTGATAATGATCAATGCGGGAGCTTAAACATGCAGAATTTCATAAATTTCCTGTGCTATTTTGTGGGTTTTTATTTTTACATTTTTATTTTCAATTCAATTCTACAAGTACTTATTGATTCCTACCTTCTGAGATGGAACAAAGAATTGACAGAAGCAATCCTCAAATCTGTCTGATTATGGATAGATTTTTTTTCCTTACAGCTGATACAGATGTTAATTATATTTCCTATAATTAATTATACTTTCTTCTTGTTAACAGTAACCACAATTCATGGTTAAACTCATCAGTCTGAATTTCAGATCCTAATAGAGACTGTCTTCAGTATTGTGTGTTATGGCAGTTCACTAAACCTTAATAAATTTGCCTATATATGCAGGTTGCAGATTTTTCTATAAAAAACTTAATCTGAATTATTAAAACTTAAATAAAAATATATGAGGGTTTTTTTTAATTGTTTAAAGATAGGCACATTTCTTAAGTAGTCAAAAGCAAAAGCCTAAAAATGTACCTGTACAGAAGATAAAAGAAAAGACAGTGAATGTGTATGTATACCAGACCAAACCCAGTGCTGTCGAGTCGATTCCCACTCATAGCGACCCTATAGGACAGAGTAGAACTGCCCCATAGAGTTTCCAAGGAGCGCCTGGTAGATTCAAGCTGCCAGTCCTTTGGTTAGCAGCTGTAGCACTTAACCACTACGCAACCAGGGTTTCCTATATAAGTACTGGAAATTATCACAATAATAACTGTTAGGTACCCTGATAATTATAATAATTATAATGAAGTAATAGAAAAGTATTGTTTACACTGTAATCCTGTTCTCTCCATAGGAGGAATACCCAGATCATTAAAAAAAAAAAAAAAGTGGGGAAGAGGGTGCTCAAGAAAAACTCTAGTTTACTATGTTGTATCAAAACCCTAATCAAAATGCACCTATCTCAGAAATACCTGGAAACTCCATGGAGCCCAATATGTAGCTAAAATATAAAATTGGAGCTATAAAAATTAGCTCTCATTTGCAGAAAAGTTAACAGCAGTTTTAATTGACTTTTCTTTTTACTTTTCCCACTACATAATGTTAATTTAGTATGAGAAACTTAAAAGTCTTAACAAGTTACCGATGAAACACTTTGGACCCTCCTAACAGGCCAAAGCCAGCCTGCCCTGTTTCTGCATAGCCTGGTAGCTAAGAATGGTTTTCAAATTTTTAAATAGTTTGAAAAAAATCAAAAGAAAAATAATATTTCATCACATATAAAGATTATGTATGAGATTCAAATTTCAGTGCACACAAAGTTTTACTGGAACACATAAATGCTTATTTGGTATTGTCTAAGTATTATCTTCTCACAGTACAGAATACATAATACATATGTATTATCTATGACTGCTTTACCAGAAAATGTTTGCTGACCTCTCATCTGAAACAAATGAACTAACGTACATTCATAATCATTTAAAAAAAAAAAAACTCAAGTGCTTCATAAAAAATAATAAAGTTGATATAACCCACAAGTGTCTCCATTTTGATGTACAGAAATGTGGCCCTAAAAAGCCAATTCTTGTTCATAAACTCTCCAGTTGACTTCCATGTCTGAAGCTAAATGTGTATTGAAACCTTAAACGTACAGAGTTTGACCCAGCATTCTTTTGGCTTCAGTATTTACATATCTAATAATTGTAGCATGCCAGATATTTTTCCATATGCCTTAGTTAAATGGTTCCCTGAAGAAGTTCAACCTACTTGGCCAGCTCCAACTATGCTCACAGTGTAACACCAAAAGGGTGTACACATTTTCTTCTCATTCTCAAAACGTAACAGCAAAGAACTGCATTGCAGGATTCGAAGACCAGCTCACCTAGCTTTTTCACTATCCTTCCGTGAAATTCTGAGTAAATCACATAACTTTTCAGCGTCAATCTCTTTATTATACAAACACAAAGTTAATGAAAACACAATGAAGAAAACAGGTGAAAGCCTTTAGATCCCCAGAGAAAAGTACTAGATAAATATGGACTTCTTAAAAGGCAGAAGTGTTCTCACTGCAGTATTAATATTTTATATCCTTTTATGTGAAGATTCAACATCTCAAAATCAAAGCTATTCCCATGAAATTTGCAGAACAATTTCTTAACCGTGGAGCTTTAGAAAACTTTCCTGTTTCAGTTCATCATGAACCCTCTGCTATCTGCCGCAGTTTTAGGGGCTCAACTGTCCATAGCTAGTGGACTATCAGTAGCAACTCTCAATTCCAAATGCCTCCCTCCAAGAAGGGTGTTGTTGTTAGGTGCCGTTGAGTCAGTTCCAATTCACAGCGACCCTATGTACAACAGAACAAAACACTGCCCCATCCTGTACCATACTCACAATCTTTGCTGTGTTTGAGCCCATTATTGCAGCCACTGTGTCAATCCATCTCTTTGAGGGTCTTCCTCTCTTTTGCTGACCATCTACTTTACCAAGCATGATGTCCTTCTCCAGGGACTGATCCCTCCTGCTAACATGTCCAAAGTACATGAGACAAAGTCTCGCCATCCTTGCTTCTAAGGAATATTCTGGCTGTACTTCTTCCAAGGCAGATTGTTCATTCTTCTGGAAATCCATGGTATATTCAACATTCTTAGCCAATACCATAATTCAAAGGCATCAATTCTTTTTCGGTCTTCCTTATTCGTTGCCCAGCTTTCACATGCATATGAAGCAATCAAAAATACCATGGCTTGGGTCAGACGCACCTTAGACCTCACTTTTAAAGAGGTCTTTTTAAGCAAATTTGCCCAACACATCATCTGATTTCTGAACTGCTGCTTCCATGAACATTGATTGTGGATCCAAGTAAAATGAGATCCTTGACAACTTCAATTTTTTCTCTCTTTATCATGATGTTTGCTTATTGGTTCAGTTCTGAGGATTTCTGTTTTCTTTATGTGAAGATATAATCCATACTAAAGGCTGCAGTCTTCGACCTTCATCAGTAAGTGCTTCAAGTCCCCTTCACTTTCTGCAAGTAAGCTTGTGTCATCTGCGTATCACAAGTTGTTAATGTCACAAATCTATGCATATTTAAATGCAATCATTCCTAATTTTACAGTTTCCTATAGTTGTTGTTAGTGGTTAGACCAGGACTGGCCAAATCTTTGAACTAATTTAGAATAGCTGTCTTACTCATCTAGTGCTGCTATAAGAGAAATACCACAAGTAGGTGGCTTTAACACAGAGAAATTTATTATCTCACAGTCTAGTAGGCTACAAGTCCCAATTCAAGGCATCATCTCCCAGGGAAGCTTTCTCTCTGTGTCAGCTCTGGAGGAAGGTTCTTGTCATCAATCCTTCCTTGGTCTGGAAGCACCTCAGCATAGGAACCTCAGGTCCAAATGATGTGCTCTGCTCACAGTGCTGCTTTCTTGGTGGTATGAGGTCCCCAACTCTCTGCTTACTTCCCTCTCCTTTTATCTCTTGAGAGGTAAAAGGTAGTGCAAGCCACACGCCAGGGAAACTCCCTTTATATTGGCTCAGGGATGTGATCTGGTAAGGGTGTTATAATCCCACCCTAATCCTCTTTAACATAAAATTACAATCACAAAATGGAGGAAAACCACAGAATACTGAGAAACATGGCCTAACATCTGCGGGGGGGGGGGGGGAATAATTCAATCCATGACAATAGTGATTACGATTTTCAAGCAATAATATTTTTAAGGCTGTTAATTAAAATTTTCTTTCTCTGGCCCTTTTTTTTTAACCTCATTTTCTTTTGCACCTGTACACTTTCACAGCCAGAAACTTTCCTGTTCTATGATACTAAATTTTCCCTGATGTTGGGACACTGGTATACTTTTCATTTTGTCAAACAACCATAATTTCCATTACACCGCTGTGTGTGTGTGCCTGTGTGTGTGCGCGCATGTACGAAGATAAAGAAGTTTCAATGTAAAGAATATACCCTTCAGCCAACTTTCATAATGGTTTTTCTCCGCAATGACCCCCTCAGGCACTCAGATGCACTAGCTCCTAAAATCTTTTGTAACTAAACCCTTCAGATTTCTATTTTATAATATTTGGTTATATGGAAAATTAAATTCCTTCTACCTGGGTTACATATACCAACAAATATCATCTCTCTGGTATTCTGAAGTTAAACGAGCCTCTCCTAATGGTTCTTTTGTTTTAAATGAGTTAATAAGCTCAGATTCTGGAAGACTGTCTTGGGAGATCAGCTAAAAACTGAACATTTTACAATCCTCTTTTAATGTTATTACTAAATAACTTGCAGAGTCTCTAAACCAAAGTGTCTCAAGTTGGTGTGAGAGAGATAACAGTAGTCTGGGTGTGGAGAGACCTGGTTTCCACTTATTAGCAGTATTTGGGGAGCAGCATTTGAAAATATGGCAAAGAATACCCTCAAGGAGAATTAAACTCTGCAGTCATTACATACACAATGGATTGTAGGAGAGAGCTACCCAAAAGAGAAGGGGATTTTCTTCTTACATCCAAGAACATAAATTGTGATGAAGTATATTGTTAGGGTCAAATAACCAGCCATCTTAAGGAAACAGAATGAATCCCAGGCTGCAGTCAATGGCCAACCTTGACTACAAACTGATTAAAAGTATTAGCATGTCTAAAAAAGTCACTGTTGATCAAAAAGAGGTTTTGACATACTCGTGTATCACAGCATTATTCACAGTAGACAAAAGGTGGAAACAACCCAAATAGCCACCAATAGAAGAACGGATAAACAAAATGTGGCCTATCCATACAATAGAATATTATTTACCCATAAAGAGAAGTGAAGTTCTAATACATGCTACCGCATGGATGAAACTTAAGAACATTTTGCTAAGTGAAATTAGTCACAAAAGGACAAATATTTTATGAATCTACTTACAAGAAATATTTAGAATAGACAAATGCACAGAGACAATAGTTTATTAGTTGTTACCAGGGGTTGGGGAAAGAGGGAAATGGGAGTTTTTGCTTAAGGAGTACTGAGTTTCTGTTAGGGGTGATGAAAATTTTTGGAAATAGATAATGGTAATAGTTATACAACATGGTGAATATAATTAATTTCACTTAAAAAATGGTTAAAATGGCAAATGTTTTATTTATACATATATTACCAAACAATAAATTTTTTTAAAAAAGAATTTTGCCAACCATGGAAAAACGAAAATCACAAAAGTTGATAATATCACCCAAACACTTTCCAATAGAGTAAGAACTTGATATAATAAACTTTGAATATTTTACCCCCATTGGTAAGGTTATCCCCACAGATATGATAGAGTGCTCTGATGATTTTTAACTTTATAGCACTAAACATTCAATTTATCTAGCTTCCTTTCTTCTATTTCCATCTCACTAAGCAATCTTCCGGTTATCATTTGTGTTCCCTATATTGTTCTGTCTATAATGAAAAAACACTCTGGTTGTGCAGCTGTATTTTGTTCTGCATAATGACCTTATTTTTCATTATAAATTAAAAACATGTTCTAATTTTACATCTCAGCTTCATGATCGTGGTTAATATGAAACTGCTCCTGAGAAACAAATCTGGTCTTGGCATGTGTATCTAACAGGGGTCTTAGCTGTAAATAACAGAACACACTCTAGTTAATTTTAAGGGAAAGGAACTCATTCAGGGTTATTAGGTCACTTAACAGACTTTCCCCGATGCTCAGAAAAGCCAGGTTTGAATGCTACTTAGCCAGGAACATCAGTCAAGAATAACTTCCTATCCCAGTAGAGTTCTATTTTAGTGGAAACCCCACTACTGCCACCACACATCACTCAACACCTTTGATGCTAGAGACCAGACTTTAGAACCTCTGCCATGGATGCCACAAAAGAACAAAATGCTTCTGTCACTAGACTGCAAGAGCCTGTTTCTCCATGTGTGGCCACTCCTGTGTGGCTTTCTTCCTGCTTCTAAGTCTTACAGGTATGCACCTTTTTGTCAGAACCTGGGCCACATCTTCAGCCAAAACAAGGGTCGGGGAAATGTAGCTTTTATCTTTCCAGAGGGCACACTAGAAAGGAGCTGGAATAGATCAGGTGAGCCAATCCATAGCATCTATCAAAACTATTATCCTGTTTAAAACACTTAAAGAATTGTGTGATGTCTGCCATATTTTATGCTGGTGCTCGCTCACTGTCTCCTTTTCTGTCTCTCTCTCACTCTCACTGTGTCTCATCTCTATCACTCTTAAAATCTAGATATTAATATACAGCCTATTCCCTCATTTTTTTTATTGCCTCATAGAGATTGTTATCAATATCATGCCAGATGATATATGTCAAAGTATTTTGAAAAGCATAAAACTGTATGAATTTAAGTTATTGGTATAATAATTACTAATTATTGAGAGTTTACCATGCGCCATTCATGAACTAAGAGCCTTAGATTTAATACAACAATCCTAGTAGTAGGCTCAATTGTAGTAGAGGAGCTGAGGGAGGTCTTAACCACTATACTATATTATTCCCCTGCCATTATTTTTTATATGTGGCCATATAAACCAGCTAAATAAATTCCCAATACTTTAAATAATTCATCTATTCACTTAGGTCAAATAACTCTCAAGCTCAAAGCTTGAACTTAAGCAAAAAACGTAAAAGTAAAGACCTGTTTACTTTTTATAGAATCCTGCCCAGAAAATAAACTTCAGAAGTTTCTAACTTTTTTATAATTAAACCTAGCGTGGTAAACTATATTCATAATAACATAATAACACTCAACTGCTTAAGAACTTACAGTTCCTCCCTGATCTCTAATATATCAAATGTAATCTTTCCTGTTTTCGAGGTTGATTCCACTTTGAGTCAGCAAGTCCTTAGTCTCACTTAGTTCATTCTCTGCTCCAGTTAACCTATTTGCCATATTCCCGTAAACCCTACTATCCTACCTTTGTTCAGACAATTCCCTCCACTGGGAGTCCCATCAGGTCCATCAAATCTTCAAGATGGCCCCCTGCATACTCTTATTTAACCAGGTCTTTCCCCAGATCTCATGGAGATGAAAATACAGAAGTACAAAAAAAGAGTAAAACCAATACAAGATTGTTAAGAGAGTCAACAGCAATTGAGAACCTCATGAAAGATGGAAAGCTGATGGGAGGATGTTGACAGATGAAAACAAGAAGAGAAAGTGATAGTCTAGAATATGATATGAAGAGTCTGCAGAAGTTGTTGGAGTTACTCTGCCCAATACAATGCAAAAAGGCTGTGGCTTGGAGTTGGTGGGTATAATACAAGGTAGAAATGAGCAGTAGGTCAGGGTGATTCATTGAATTTCTATCTGAGAAATGCTGAGCCCCACTCTCTACCCCCTCCCCTATTACTATCTGCAGAGCAACAATCAACTCAACACTCACCCTCCAAGTCAGACATAAAAGGACTGTTTTGTTTTTTCCAAAAGAAATTAATGAAATCAGCCAGGGAGCACTAAGGCATCTAATGTGCTCTTGGACCCCAGAGTAAAGCCCTCCTTATTCCAACACAGAAGGAAAGAGTCACAGATGTTCATGGCAAGAAAGGGTACAATGCCAAAAAAGTAAAGATATGGGATTTAAAGGAGATGGTATACCTAACCCAAAGATGTCTCAAGATGACAGCCTAGTTGATACATAATCGAAAGAAAGACAGAGGATTTCAGAAGAGCTATCGGAAGAGTCCATGAAACAGACATTATGATTGAAAGGCTGAAATTGAGAATGTGGTAAAGGGATTCAGAACCACCAGAGAAAACAAAAACAACTGTATAGGAAACTCGGGTCCAACTATGAACTAGACCAAATTGAAGCATAATTTTAAGCAATCAAATAAAGTAAATCCATTTGACCTTGATCATGGAATCATTCCCCTTTAATTGTCCCGGGGGTTGTGACACTGGACACATGGAGAAGAAAATACAATCTTAGTATACTATTTTACCCTGAAGTGAATAAAATTATAGAGCCACAATAACATTAATGTTGTACAATGGTTTTCAACTTTTTGCAATCAGCTAATGGACAAATATAGATGACTTCATTAAGGTTGCATATTGGAATTAAAAATGTTAACCTTGACAATGAAAGAGTAGAATTAGAGGTGACAGAGGTAGAAGGTGAAAGGGAGAAGATGGATGTGTGCTGTTATCTTCACCTTACACACTAAGATGACTAAAGGTTATGGAACAAGAAACAGAGGCAAAGTAGTAAAACTAAAAACAGTATCATCAAATATTAGAAGAAGGAAGGGAAGGGTGTAGAGATAGCATAGATGAAGAAATTCTTCATATTTCCTAAAAAGGAGTAAGTAGATAGTGGTGCAGTGGTTAAGAGCTCCGTTGCTAACCAAAAAAGGTTTGCAGTTGGAATCCACCAGCTGCTCCTTGGAAACACTATGGAGCAGTTCTACTCTGTCCCATGGGGTCGCTATGAGCTGGAATCGACTCAACACCAGTGGGTTTGGTTTTGGTTTTAAATACTGTTTTAAGTTGACAAATCAAAGGCAAGAATTATAAGTTTTAACAAATTATGGAAAAAGTACCAGAAGATCCAAAATCAGAAATGCTTCCTCTGGGATATGGGATTGAAGGCAGCTAGGAGCAGGACAGCAAACCATTGGTTTTACCACAAGCTCTTCTGCACTATTGGAATTTTTTTTATGTGCATATTTTGCTTCAAAATTTTTACAGATCCTTATCAAAATTCAATTTGTCCTGAAACAATTCTCAGTTAGGCCTCCTTATTCTGACCATTCCACTACTATATGCTCTCTTAACACTTTCATCTTTAAAAACCCCAATGCTGTCGAGTTGATTCCAACTCATAGCGTCCCTATAGGACAGAGCAGAACTGCCCCATAGGGTTTCCAAAGAGCACCTGGTGCATTTAACCTACCAGCCTTTTGGTTAGCAGCCCTAGCTCTTAACCACAACACCACCAGGGTTTCCTTATTTTTAAAAGGTACTGTAAAATGTTGAACTTGTTTATGTACTATAATTATTCTCATGTAATTTCTTAAAACCGTAAGTACCATTCATTTAAGTTCTTTGAGGTCAAAGACCACAAGCTTTCTCTCTTTAATGAAATTCTCAGATGTGATACAGAGTGCAATGTATATTTAGTTTGCTGAATATATTGTGTCCAGCGAAAAAAAAAAAGATGTGACATTACAATTGCATATCTAATACTTGATTTCTTTTAGTCCATATCTAGCATTCTGTATTCATTTAAGATGTCAATGTTTTATTCTTCTTTTCAGCTTTTAAGCAAATGTTTCTGAAATCACTTTTTGTCACTCTTTTTTTTATAGCAGCAAGTATATATAACAAAACATTCACCATTTCAATATTTTTACATGTATAATTCAGTGACATTAATTATATTCATCATGTTGTGAAACCATTACTGTTACCAATTTTCAAATTTTTCTATCACTTTTAACAGAAGCTAAGTATCAAATTATTTTTTAAGAGTTCTGAGTTATTGCAGGAATATCTATCCAATCGTTACCAATTTACCTAAGAAGGATGGTCCTGTTCTCTGTCTCACAATCTGCTCTCAAGAGGATAAAAAGAGAAGACATAAGCTATGGAATGCTGTCCCTTTAATGTACCCATGAGATGCTGTCCCTTTCATGTACCAATCCTTATCAGCAGTCCTTCTCCAGGCAAGGCTTAAACTTGCTTCCTTTTCTGTCCTCCAGATTGTATGCTTAAAAGCTGGGGTAAGAAACAAAGGAATGTTATCTCCGGCTCCGAAAATTATTTTTTTACTGGGCTTTTTCCCTTTTCTTGAACGCCAATGAACTGACTCTATTCCAAATTTATCAGGTCTGTACACAAACTCCTAATGACTTCATGATAATCACATTGATCCAAAAGGCATAGAGAGTAGTATAACCTTTTATTCATAATGTTCTCCTTGGGACACATGACCCAAAAAAGCTCTCTCAAGAGAAATCAAAATTATTGATGGTTTTCTTAGCACTGAGGTAACTCAGAAACAAGCAATAATACAGATATGAAAAATGTTGCAATTTCTGTACAGTGAGTTTCATGTTTAACTGCCTGAGAAAGGCAGACACCTAAGTAATAAAATATTACATGGAAAGTTTAGTGATATCCATCCTTTGAGACTTATTAAATGTACGGTCTTCACATAGCAGACCTGTGGTCAAACTTAGGAAAGAACCTCCCAAATATTCAAACTACAGTTATGTCTGGAGGTTATGTCTTATGGAGCAAAAGCTAACAGCAATGACTGATCAGGGTACAAAAAGGCTGGCCCCCTTGCCTCAAGGGGAGACCACTCTGGTGCCATACACTCTCCAGAGCTCTCTGTGGGGTCAGGCAGTTAATCTTCAGCTCAGCACTGTCTGATAGAAATCTACTAATGTGAACTAAACACCATAACTTTTTGGTAGCCATGTTTTTAAAAGCATAATTTTTTTTTTTTTAAGTAGCAAAATTTTTTTTAAAGTAAAATTCATTCTAATGCAATATTTTCCTTCATCTAATATATCCAATCATCACTGGAATCTACGTGGCGGCAATGGGGATTTGGGTTTTTTGGTTTAACACCCAAAATATTACCATTTCAACATATAATTAAAATAATTATTAATGAGATATTTAATACTTTTTCATAGTAAGTCTTTGAAATCCAGTATGTATTTTACAATCTAAAAAATTCTCAATTCAGACGCTAAATTTTTATGAGAAAGACTTGATCTATATTTAGATTTCATAAAATTTTTCAGTTGATAAAAGTAGATCCACAGTCCGTACTTTAAATGGAAACAATAACTGAATCAAGTATCGGTTTTATAAATCTAAGTTATAATTAAAATTAAAAAGCCGGTTCCTTCGTAGCACTACCCACATTTCAAGTACTCAGTAGCCAAACATGGCTAGTGTCAGCCATATTGCACAACGCAGCTTTAGCTCAAATCCCCTCACATATTTCACTTGAGAGGACTGCTTCAGTAAATCACTCACACCAGAACCTCCATCTCAGTTTGTCCTTCTAGGTAACTTAATGTGTATAAGACTATATCTAATCTCCTCTTGAAGATTTGGAATAAAGTTAGCATTTTAAAGGCACTGGCTGAGAAGTTCTCTGGTAACACGCCCAGTTAAAAAAAAAAAAATTAATTCAGAGTTTTAGGAATTTATTTAACTGCTTTTCTCAGTTAACAGAAGAGTTATTAATATATTCAGGAACACTCGTTCTCCAAGGAACATAGTTTGAGGCTGTACTAGAGCATTATTCTCAAGCAATTTGAAAGATACTTGGGGGGATCAGACTAACACTATTAAATGATAGCTAAAACAAAGTAAAATACAGACATGCAATTACCATCCAACACATATTTCTTCAGTACAGCATCCTAAAAGGCAGTCCCAACTCTGCCAATAACTAACCAGGTGCACCTAGGCAAGTCACCTTTTTTTTCTAGACTTTAAAGTCTCCTCAAGTATAAAATAGAGAAAATCATAACAGCTACTTCATGGGTTTATAGTGAGGATTAATGTCTGTGTCTCCCACTGTGGCTCAACACTTTCTGTGCATTATCTCATTAAGATACATAAATGCTAATTAATATTATCATCATGTTGTCATTGTTGTTATTGTATTGTCTTTAATCTCAGAGAGGCACTGTTGGAGACGTAACTTCTCTATCTTGTATACGTTAATGCCAGATAAATCTTCCTAAAGCACAGACCTAGTCCTGTTACTATATGGCTCAAAAAATCTCAATGGTGACCAACATCCTTATCTTGCCATTCAAGGACCTCCAAGGTCTGTTCCAAATCTATCATTGCAACTTGATTTTCCACTTTGGTTTCCATGCATCCTATGCAATGATCAGGCTTTGAGGAGTTCCTATATTGGATGGCCAGTTAAAAAAGGATAAACCAAAAGGAGATTGAAAAGAAATAGCCAAAAAGATATAGAGGAAAGCCAGGACTGTGTGGTGCCCCATTAGGCAAACAAACTGTGTCAAATATGCTGAGAGTTCGAGTTATATGAAGCTAGAGATATAAAAATTTGTAAAGGGCTTGTGGGAGAAGATGGTGGGTTCAGTTTATACACAATGAGTGTAAGGTAATACCAAAACAGCCAAGTGGAATCATCTAGTAAATGGTTACAGCAGTGGTGCTGACCACAGTGTGTATCGCTATTCACCAGAAAAGAAGGAAGCAGAGTTTCAAATAGTGCGTTGAGCATTGAACATTCCCAATAATGACCATTGTGGGAGTGAGTTAAGCGTGAATGTCTAAGTGTTAATGTTGGAAAATGATTGAGAAGCACTCAGAGTTTGGCTGTGGAACTTTATATGAGAAAACAGAACTAAAAAATTATCAGCATAGCAGCTGTAATTAAAGTTATAAAAATGAAAATTTTTCCCAAAAAAGGAGAGACAAGAAGACGGAGAGGACCAGGTCCAAGGCTTAAGAAAAATCATAGTTAGATATTCTTTACAGTTAAGCTAAACTACTGTTTGGTTTTAAGCAGATCCCAGAAAGTCTGAAGCCCATGAGAATTTGAAATTCTGTTCTCCATTTTCACCCCTTTTGATCAAGATTCTTCAATAGAATCTTTGATGAAAATGTTCAGTAACCATAGCCAGGCACCATCCAGCTCTGGTCTCATGGCAAAGGAGGCAGTTTTTCATGTAAAATGACTGCCTTGAGCACTGTGCTCTTTTAAGATGCGTCTATACGGAATCGAACTGAGAACAGCAACTTGAAAGGCTAGATAGGAAATTTAGGGAGCAGTGAGTTTATGCTAATGGAGAAGGAACAACTGGGAAAAGGTGAGTAAGAATGGTTGTACAACTCAAAGAAAGTAATCAGTGTCAATGAAAGTACATATAGAAGCATTGAATGGGTGTATATTCTAATGTGTATAGTCTCAAAAACAACAAACAAAATTTAAAAAAATTTTTTAAAACCTATGGGGCAGTTCTTCTCTGTCACATGCCATTTCTATGAGTGAAAAACCAACTCAACAACATTCAACAACAATAAAAACACCAGGGGTGGGTGGGGAGAGGAACAGGAACTGGGGAGGGGGGTACATTGCTTAAGGGGCATGGAGTCCCTGTTAAGAGTGATTAAAAAAATCTGGAAACAGACAGTGGTGATGGTTGCACAACATGGTAAATGTAATTAATGTCACTGAATTGTACACGTAAAAGTGGTTGAAATACCAAATGTTTTGTTATACATAATTTATCACAACAAAAAAAGATTTTTAAAAAATCATAGTTAGAAGGTAAGAGGAAGAAGTCAACAGAGGAAAGAAAAGGAGGGTATGGAGAGGTATTAGAAGTATTTCGAGTATAATGTACTGAAAAAAAAAAAAAACCCACTGCCATCGAGTCGATTTCGCCTCATTGCAACCCCATAGGACAGAGTGGAACTGTCCCATAGGGCTTCCAATGAGCACCCGGTAGATTCGAACTGCCGACTTCTTGGCTAGCAGCCATAGCTCTTAATCACTGAAAGAAGGGAAAAAAAGTTTCAAGTTGAATAACTAAGTGCCAAATACAGCTGAGGAGTTGAAGACAATTAAAACTGTGCAAAAATAATTGGATTCAGCAGTATACAGGCCAAGGCAGTAGAATGGAAAAGATGAAACAGAATCTGGGTGTAAGAAGAAAGTAAACTAAAAGAAGTGGGTTTTTTTTTAATATATGCCAGTCATCAAGTAAGAATAAGCTAATAAAAAAAGAAAGCAGCAGACAAAAGGAAGACAAATGAACATGCCAAAGATAACTACAGAATAAAAGCCTCTCAAAAGAAGGGAAGAAATGAGCTAGAGTCCAGGGAATGATTAGAAAAATTAGTTTTAAAGGCTAAAAAGGAACACCACTTCCCTTGAAACTGAAGAAAGAGGTGAGAAGAAAGAGTTAAGGACAGAAATTCTAAAGGTCCTTATGCCTGACTGGGAGAAACTGCCAACAGCACAATGCACTCTTTAAACACTGAACAAAACACTAATGTTCAGACCCGACTTCTGAGAGCGTGGACTTTAGATCACTTCAGCATTACACTTACTCTTTTACCTTTGCACACATTTGTGAAATGGTTGGCAGAAAGGTTCCATCTCTCTGGCCGTGGCAGAAGGCAAAAGGCTGGCTAATACATGATTCATACCTTTGATCTCAGATTCTTTACTAGTCAAGTTTTCAGGCTACATTTTAGCTTCTGGGGCTCATCACTTATAAATCAACCTGTTAACATGCATTAAATCTTTGCTCTTATCTTTGAATTATACATCAAAGTAAATCATACGTGGCTTACAGAATTTCTCTTACTTTCAAATTTGATAGCACCGTTATTTCTCAAATCAGCCTGTCTGTATGTCATGAATCTAGCATATCAAGTGACCAAAAACTGCGATGGCTGCATACATATGCAGGTAAACCTCCCAGTAACCCATACGATACCTCAACACAGGTGACACTGAAGTTTGCCGAGAAAATAAATGTACTGTAAGTAAGCTTGCTGCAGGTTTTTCAAGCAAATGCTGAAGGGTACCATGGTGAGCATTTTCCAGCAATTAGTAGTTTACAAGCAATGTAACTAACTAGCTCATCAGCCTTCAATGGAAGTATTTCCACAAACATTCTGCCAGCTACAAGACACCACATATGCATATTAAAACGTGCTAGAACAAATTTTCATTATGCCCTTTCAGATGAAGAACGAACTGCACCCTCTGAAGCGCATTTGGTTGAAAAAGACTACTGTATTTGTGATGTAATGTTTATCTAAGAACGCTCTTGAGACATGAGAACACTTAAATGCATACAACATCAACATAGCAATAGCTGGAAATAACGTGGGCAGCAGCTGTTGCCTTTGAAACCATACACAGGCTGTGAGTAGCTGGCGGTAAATACCAAACATTTTATCTAAGTCCTAATCGTAATGTTGTTGGGCACAGTGGATAGAGCTGACCTGTTACTTAGGGCCCGCTAACTCACTCTTCTCTTTTATAAGTAAATATTAAATACAGCTCAGTTTAAAAAGATACCTTTTTCAAGGTGACCCAAAATGGACATAAGTCAATAAAAAGAAAATCTCTATTTCCCTAGGATACAATTTATTTCCCTATACCAAAAAAAAAAAAGGCATTTTTAACAAGGAGTACCATTTTAAATGTTCACTTTTGGTTTTAATGGGTATTGGAAATTTTATAATGGCATTTGTTGTTTAAATAAGTACCCAGAGAAGTGATAAGCAGATTAATTACACTTCCTGGATACCATTTTCCAGGAATAATCGTTTCGAGAAGTAATTGTTTTGCAGACTAATATAGATGATAATAAGTCTTGATTCTTAATTCCTGACTGGAAAAAAAAAATCTGTAAACCTGGGGTCTGCAACTCATTAAAATGAAGAAGAGCTACAGAAACGTAGGAAAATGGATAAACAGAAAAACTGGAGGAACTTATAATATGCCCTTGTATGTATATATTGGTTTATGTATATATTATGCACATGAAGAATGTATACATTTTTAACACAAAGGTTTATTCCTCACCAGAAGGGGGACAGTCCCTTCGCTTCCAGCCATATCACCTACCTTGCTAGAAATACGCAGGAACCACGCAAAGTGGGGCAAGTCCTCAGATGTTGCAGACCTAAGCTTTACAAACACGCAGTTGGGAGGCTCCTGAATTATTAGATTAGACGGCATAGCATCTCTTATAATATAAAACACCATAGCCTCATATTTGGGAAGGAGAGCTATACTTAGTAGGGCCCTGAAGGAGTCAAGAACTCCTTATTCATCCTCCTTGTTCTTCAGGCTTATGATGGCCTTCGTGGAGTCCCACAATTAAAAATAGACGGGAGGAGTTTTAGCAGTGGCAGGCTTCCAACAAATTTGTGAGTCCTCTCCCACCTGACATACATGAACATGAAGTCCACAGAGCACGTTTCTAATTGCTAGCTTGGGTAGGCTTAACTGCCAAAACTACGGATGTTACACTGCACATTCCACCTCCAGATAATTCACACCAAAGAACAGAGGGGCTTGACTAGAGCTGTGCTCCCCCTGTACAGGCATCCTGACTTGTCCGGGCAGTATACAAAAGACTTGTACCTTAATCGTTCCAAGAACACTCTTGAGATCTCCAATTAATTATCCCCTATTTAAGGGGAAACCCTGGTGGTGTAGTGATTAAGTGCTACGGCTGCTAACCAAAGGGTCACCAGTTTGAATCCGCCAGGCGCTCCTTGGAAACTCTATGGGGCAGTTCTACTTTGTCCTATAGGGTTGCTATGAGTCAGAATCGACTCGACGGCACTGGGTTTGGGTTTTGTTTTTTTTTTTTTACAGTAAGGAGGAAACGTGCTGGCACAGTGGTTAAGAGCTACAGCAGCTAACCGAAAGGTCAGCAATTCAAATCCGCCAGCCACTCCTTGGAAACCATATGGGGCAGTTCAATTCTGTCCTGTAGGGTCACTATGAGTCAGAATCAACTCGACGGCAATGGGTTTGGGTGAGCTAATTTATAAAACTCCATGTTGTTACTGTTAGGTGCCACTGTTATCGTTAGGTGGCTTGGGTCAGGCGCACTTTAGTCTTCTACATGACATCTTTACTTTTTAACACTAAAGAGGTCTTTTGCAGCAGATTGGCCCAATGCAATACATCACTTGATTTCTTGACTTCTGCTTCCATAGACGTTGATTGTGGATACAAGTAAAGTGAAATCCTTGACAACTTTAATATTTTCTTCATTTATCATGATGTTGCTTATTGGTACAATTGCAAGGATTTCTGTCTTCTTTATGTTGAGGTGTACTCTCTCCTGAAGGCTGCAGTCTTTGATCTTCCTCAGTAAATGCTTCAAGTCTTCTTTGTTCTCAGCAAGCAAGGCTATATCATCTGCATATCACAGGTTGTTAATGAGTCTTCCTCCAATCCTGATCCCATGTTCTTCTTCATACAGTCCAGTTTCTTGGATTATTTGCTCAGGATACAGAATGAATAAGTATGGTGATAAGATATGACCATAATACACACTTTTCCTGATTTTAAACCACACAGTATCCCCTTGTTCTGATCAAATGGCTGCCTCTTGATGTATATACAGATTCTGCATGACCACAATTAAGTGATCTGGAATTCCCATTCTTCACAATGTTGTCCATAACTTGTTATAATCCACACAGTTGAACGTCTTTGCATAGTCAATCAAATACAGGTAAACATCTTTCTGGTATTCTCTGCTTTCCGCCAAGATCCATCAGACATCACCAATGATATCCCTCGTTCCATGTCCTCTTCTGAATCTGACTTGAATTTCTGGCAGTTCCCTGTTGATGTACTTGCTGCAATCACTTTTGAATGATCTTCAGCAAAATTTTACCTGTGTGTGATGTTAGTGATATTGTTCAATAATTTCTGCATTCTGTTGGATCACCCTTCTTTGGAATGGGCACAAATATGGATCTCTTCCAGTTGGTTAGCCAAGTAGCTGTCTTCCAAATTTCTTGCATATACAAGTGAGCAACTCCAGCACTGCATCTGTTTGTTGAAACATCTCAATTGGTATTCCCTCCATTCCTGGAGTCTTGTTTTTCACCAATGCTTTCAGTGCAAGCTTAGACTTCTTCCTTCAATACCATCAGTTCTTGATCATATGCTACCTCCTAAAATGGCTGAATGTTGACCAATTCTTTTGGTACACTGACTCTATATATTTCTTCTATCCTCTTTTGACGCTTCCTGTGTTGTTCAGTATTCAGCCCATAGAATTTTTCAATATTGCAACTCAAGGCTTGAATTTTTTCTTCAGTTCTTTCACCTTGAGAAATGCCAAGTGTGTTCTTCCCTTTTGGTTTTCTAACTCCAGGCCTTTGGACATTTCATTATAATATTTTACTTTGTCTTCTCAAGCCTCCCTTTGAAATCTTCTGTTCAGCTCTTTTACTTCATTTCTTCCATTCACTTTAGCTACTTTACATTCAAAAGCAGGTTTCAGAGTCTCTTCTGACATCCACTGGTAACTACAGAGTAGCATATATCTAACTAATCCTCGCATTAATACAAAAAATATATATATAAGACAACTCTTTGAAGGCACTTGACAATAACCAAAAGCAGGCAGAAACTGGAGAGGACTTGACCCTTGAAATATGAAAAAACATACTGATTGAGAGTTACATTTATATGACATTGTATATAGGGGAAAGATATATGATCATGAGTGACCATAAGCAATCACTTAGAATGTGGACCACCCTTTGCTGGATCTCTACAGTTTACCCACATATCAATTTTCCTTTCACCATCCACTCTTTGTATTTATTCATGTTCCATCTTCCACAAGCAAGTTCTTTAGGTAAATGACCACTTTACTTCTTCAAGTCTAGAACTTCAGCCACTAAAGATAATGAAACCGAATCTCATAGTAAGGCTACATAAATTATGCTATGTCCTTCACTAGAAGAAAAAGTTTCTAAATTTTCCCAAAATCCTTCTTGAAATAAGTCAATAAATACATAAACAAAACTGTATCTACTCCCAATAGTTGTTCATTTTTCAAAATACTTTAAACCTTTTAGTTGCTCTTTATTAGTCCTTCACGTTATGCCACTGGAAAAAGCCCTTTTAAAAAGAGAGAGAGAGAGAAGCCAAAACAGGAAACCATTCAAAATATGTTTCTAGTATCATACAGAGTTGCTTGAATGGAAATCCATTCTCCTGACACTTCACTGAGCTAAAGTTCCTTCCAAGTTTTGTGGAACAATGCTCTCACTGTCACTATCTCTACTATCCATAGGATAAGCATTGGCCATTCCCCAAATTCCAGAACTAGAACCATGTGCATTTCACTGCTTTCCTCCTACACTCCAGTGGCAGTAGTTAATTTGGACAGTTTATCAGAAAGCATCGGGGTATAAAGCACTTGGTGATCTTTAACCAAATGCATTTGTGTGTATACAGCATATGCCATATATATACATATATATATTTCACAAAATAGAACACAGTGAACGATATACTACATAATCCTAGAATTCAAATAGATTTTCTCTTTGACAACTTCTCTTTAAGATAATTTATTTTTATTGAGCTAAAAAAAGGTTGACTTAGGTTTAAAAAAAAAAAGCAAACACTATCTCATGGCAATTACTATTTCCTTCCAAGAATGACCAAAAAGAGCCCTGGTGGTGCGGTGGTGACGCACTTGGCTGCTAACTGACAGGTCAGTGGTTCGAACGTACCAGCTGCTCCATTGGAGAAAGATGTGGCAGTCTGATGTGTAAAGATCACAGCCTTGGAAACCCCATGGGGCAGTTTTTCTCTGTCCCACAGGGTTGCTATGAGCCTCAATCAACTCGGCAGCAATCGGTAACAGGTTTCTAAGACTGACCAACTGCTTACATATTTATTCCCAGGCAGTTTATGAAAACTATGAACCAGGGCAGAGAACACAGGGGAAAGATAGGTCTGAGGTGATGAGGAGCAGGCGGGAATGATGAATTTATTTCAAATTATCATAGGCCTTATAATTTCTATATATTATCTAAGGAATTCTTATAAAATTTAAATTATATATAAAGTATATAACAAATAACTTCCCTGTGTCTTACATTTGCTCTAAAGATTATTATGGCTAGTATATTTGTTGTAATTATTTAATTTGCAAACATTTCTTGACTTTCTTCGGTTAAGTACTCGGCTGCTAACAAAAAGGTCAGTGGTTGGAGTCCATCCAGAGTTACCTCAGGAGAAAGGCCTGGTGATCTACCTCCAAATACTCAGCTACTAAAAGCTGTATGGAGCCCAGTTCTACTCGGACACACATGGGGGTCACTATGAGTAGAAGTCGACTCTACGGCAGCTTGGAAGGGAGGGGGGATATTTGGACATGCCGAATCCTTTTACAAAGTTGAACAGGAAAATTCAAGTTTTCTGTTCCTCTCCAAATAGTTCCCTGCAGCAAGCTGATAGATGAGAAATTATTCCATTGATTAAAGAACACTGAGAGGTTCTTTTAAAAGTAATCTACAGATGAGACTTACATTCATTAGGAAATTGCTGTATTATCAAAAAGTAAACACACGGAAAGGTGAAATATATACGTTTATTACGTAATTGGAAACCCTGGTGGCGTAGTGGTCAAGTGCTACAGCTGCTAACCAAGAAGTCGGCAGTTCAAATCCACCAGGTGCTCCTTGGAAACTCTATGGGGCAGTTTTACTCTGTCCTATAGGGTCACTATGAGTTGGAATTGACTAGATGGCTATGGGTTTGGGTTTTTTTTTTTTTTTTTTTTAAGTACTGTTAATAAAGCACCAACAAAAATTATGCGTAGCTTCTTTCCCAACACCAGTCGTAAGAAAAAAAAGTTTTGCAAATCTAAACCTGCAGAAAATGGAAAAATAAAAAATGAACTTCTGAGGTAGCCAGGTCTGAAACTTCTATCTCCAACTGTTTACAAGGAGCTTTATAATTTATTTATGCGTGGGTGAATATGCCTTTAGCTTCATTAGTCATTTCTCATTATATTCTGTGACCGACAAAAAAAAAAAAAAAAATACATGCTCTTCTCTTCATTTATTACAGATAAACTATGGCCTGGTGGGGTAAGAAGTTGCCTAGAGGGATTGAACAACTAAGGGGAAGAACCAGAAGCAGGACTCTGAGCCTTACAGCTGTCTAATGAGCCACTCTGCCTCCCACTGCTAGCTCTTCAGAGCTCTGTGTATGGCTAATAAACTGAACCCAGTAAGATCAAAATGCACACAAATCTAATTTGGTATCTAACACCCCAAGGATATGCAATCTGCTCCTGACCAAGACTGGAGTACTCACTTTCTTTGCGAACTTCCTCAAGTGCAGCAGTAAGCTCTTCCTTTAAAACTGTGGCTTCCTGGGTGATCTTCTCTCCCTTGTCTAATAAATTCCAGGTTGCTTCCTCCACAGAAGCTAGAAGAACTCTGGCTCTCTTTGAACGTCCTTTTTTCCTGCTGGAAGGATTCTGGGGACAATTTACAAGTGTGGTGACCTAAAACAGGAAAAATACAAATCACTCCTTAGACAAATTGTGAGCACAGTCCTGAGCTATCATAGCCCAGAGCAAAAGGATGTATTTCATAGTAACATAATTCATTCCCTGCACTGTTGGCACATCCTCAGAAGTCAAGTCAAGGCACCAATAGAAACATTATCAGCCACCACTGGGCTCCCAACTAACAATGAATGAATGGACAGATGGAAGGAAGGGCCATAAAGACTGAATTTCGCCACGTTTTACTATTACATCAATGCTTCAAAAGAGAGATGTGTTTGTGTGTGTGTGTGTTGTTTTAATTACAGAAATTCCATATGGAAAAAAAATATAGAACCTTGATAAAGCTGTCAAAAACGAGAAAAGTTGAAAATTATATATCTCAAAAAATCAGATAATTATAAGATAAAATTTATATCACTTTGTAGCCAGTAATCCATATTAAGATGAAGGCAAAAAATAATAATTAATTAGTAAGCATTAGGCTACTTAAGTGGAGAATAGAGATTATTAGTATCGGGAAAAAAAAAAAACCTGATATAGAATAGTTGTTATCTTCGTGGAACTATCATGGATTAAATTTTGTCCCCAAAAGGATATGTTGAAGTCCTAACCCCTAGTACCTGGTGGCGGGGCAGGCGGGGGTCTTCAGAATGTGACCTTGTTTGGAAATAGGGTCTTTGAAGATGTTTATCAGTGAACCTGAGGTCATACTGGAGTAGGGTGGGTCCTAATCCAGTATGAGTGGTGTCCTTATAAAATAGGAGGAAACACAGAAGGACACACAGAGGGAAGATTGCCATGTGAAGATGGAGGCAAAGATCAAAATGATCTACCATCCAAGGAGCATTAAGGACAGTCAGTCGTCACCAGAAGCTAGGAGACAGCAATGGAACAGATTCTTCCTTAGAGGTCTTAGAAGGAATCAACATGGCTGATACCCTGATTTCAGACTCCTGGCCTCCAGAACTGTGAGACAATAAATTTCTGTTCTTATAAGTCACCCAATTTGTGGTACTTCGTTACAGCAGCCCTAGGAAACCAATTCAGGGACGTAGCCCAAATTCTCACTATGAACCGCATTCTGGCCCCATGTAGCCTCTCTGACCCAGAGCCCAACGCTCTTTCCTAATTCACTTAACCCCTTAAAAAAACCAGGCAAAAGGTTCTGGATCAAAGTCCCCTTCGAAAGAGGCCTTCCCTGTCCATTCCCATCTCCACTCTCTCCTGCCCTCTCCCCCAACCCTACTTTAACTTAAAACACTTAAGGAGACTGACATATTTTTTTTAACTTGTTTATATGTTTATTGTATATATCCGACACTAACATTTAAGCTCCGTGGAAGCAGGAAATGTGTTTTGTTCTGGAGCACCAAAAACAATGTACAAGTTTGTGTTCGATAAATATTTAACATATAAATGGATTGATGAATGGGATAGTAGAAAAGAAGGTCATTTAATGTCTATATTTTGAATTCCATGAATATATTAATAAAGAACATGCATTAATTTTATAAAGTCATCTAAAATAAGAACAAATTCATGATAAGGGAATTGTCTGGAGATGAAAACTAAGCATCTATATTTAGGAACAATAACCTCATATCAAATTTTAAAAATACCAAAACTCACAGCCATCAAGTTAATTCCAACTCATAGCCACCCTATAAGACAGAGTAGAATTGCACCATAGGGTTCCCAAGGCTATAAATCTTTTTTTTCAATTGTACTTTAGGTGAAAGTTTACAGCTCAAGTTAATTTCTCATGCAAAAATTTATACACATATTGGTCTGTGACCCTAGTTGCAATCCCTGTAATGTGACAGCATACTTCCCCTTTCCACTCCAGATTTCCCATGTCCATTCAACCAGTTCCTATCCCTTTCTGCCTTCTCATTCCACCTCCAGACAGCAGCTATCCATTTAGTCTCATGTTGCTTACTTGAACTAAGAAGCACACTCTTCACGAGTATTATTTTATGTTTTATACTCCAATCTAATCTTTGTCTGAAGAGTTGACTTTAGAAATGGTTTTAGTTCTGGGTCAACAGAGACTCCAGGGGCCATGTCTTCGTAGGGTTCTTCCAGTCTCAGTCAGACCACTAAGTCTGATCTTTTTACTGAATTTGAGTTCTGATACAAACTTTTCACCTGCTCCATCAGGAACTCTGTGTTGTGTTCCCTGTCAGGGCGATCACTGGTGGTAGCCAGGCGCCATCTAGTTCTTCTGGTCTCAGGCTGATGGAGTCTCTGGTTTATGTGGCCCTTTTGTCTCCTGTGCTAATATTTTCCTTGTGTCTTCGGTGTTCTTCATCCTCCTTTGCTTACAGGGGGTTGGAACCAAGTGATGCATCTCAGATGGCTGCTCACAAGCTTTTAAGACCCCAGGTGCCACTCACCAAATCAGGATGCAGAACAATTTCTTAATAAACTTCGTTATGCCAATTGACCTAGATATACCCTGAAACCATGGTCCCCAGACCCTCAACCCCTGTTACTCTGTCCCTCGAAGTGTTAGTTGTGTTCGGGAAACTTCTTACCTTTTGGTTTAGTCCAGTGGTGCTGACTTCCCCTGAATTGTGTGTTCTCCTTCCCTTCAACTAAGATAATTCTTGTCTACTTAAAAAAAAAAAAATTTTTTTAATCTAGTTAGTGAATTCCCTTCCCCCTCCCTCTCTACCCTTGTAATCATCAAAGAATGTTTTCTTCTATGTTTAAACCTTTTCTTGAGTTCTTATAATAGTGGTCTCATACAATATTTGTCCCCTTGCGACTGATTAATTTCATTCAGTGTAATTCCTTCCAGATTTCTCCATGTTGTGAGATGTTTCACAGATTCATCATTGTTCTTTATCATTGCATAGTATTCCATTGTGTGTATATGCCATAAGTTGTCTATCCATTTGTCTGTTAATGGACACCAAGGTTGTTTCCATATTTTGCTATTGTGAACAGTGCTGCAATGAACATGGGTGTGCATATGTCTATTGCTATGACAACTCTTAGTTCTCTACCATATATCCTGGGAGTAGGACCGCTTGCTGGATTATATATGATACTTCTATTTCTGGCTTTTTAAGGAAGTGCTGAATCAATTTCCAAAGTGATTGTACCATTTTACATTCCTACCAGCAGTGTAGAAGTGTTCCAGTCTCTCCACAACCTCTCCAGCATGTATTATTTTGTGTTTTTTTGGATTAATGCTAGCCTTGTTGGGATGAGATGGTATCTCATTTTAGTTTTGATTTGCATTTCTCTAATGGCTAATGATCATGAGCATTTCCTCATGTATCTGTTAGCCGCCTGAATGCTTTCTTTGGTGAAGGGCCTATTAATATCCTTTGCCCATTTTTTAATTGGGTTATTTGCCTTTTTGTTGTTGAGGTTTTGCAGTATCTTGTAGATTTTAGAGATTAGACCCTGATAAGATACATCACAGCTAAAAATTTTTTCCCAGTCTGTCGGCTGTCTTTTTACTCTTTGGGTGAAGTCTTTGAATGAGCATAAATGTTTAATTTTTAGGAGCTACCAGTTATCTAGTTTCTCTTCTGGTGTTTGTGCATTGTTAGTTATGGTTTGCATTCTCTTTGTGCCATGTATTAGGACTCCCAGCGCTGTCCCTATTTTTTCTTCCATGATCTTTATTGTTTTAGATTTTATATTTAGGTCTTTGATCCATTTTGACTTAGTTTTTGTACATGGTGTGAGGTATGGGTCTTGTTTCACTTTTTTTTGCAGATGGATATCCAGTTATGCCAGCACCATTTGTTAAAGACACTGTCTTTTCCCCATTTAACTTACTTTGGGCCTTTGTCAAATATCAGCTGCACATAGGTGGATGAATTTATGTCTGGATCCTCAATGCTGTTCCATTGGCCCATGTATCTGTTGTTGTACCAGTACCAGGCTGTTTTGACCACCATGGAAGAATAATAGGTTCTAAAATCAGGTAGTGTGAGGCCTCCTACTTTGTTCTTCTTCTTCAGTAATGCTTTACTTATCCAGGGCCTCTTCCCTCTCCATATGAAGTTGGTGGTTTGTTCCTCCGTCTTGTTAAAAAATGTCATTGAAATCTGGATCGGGATTTCATTGTATCTGTAGGTTGCTTTGGAAAGAATTGACATTTCACAACATTGAGTCTTCCGATCCAGGAGCAAGGCATGTTTTTCCACTTATGAAAGTCTCTTTTGCTTTCCTGAGGTACTGTCTGGTAGTTTGCTTTGTATAGGTCTTTTATGTCTCTGGTTAAATTTATTACTAAGTATTTTATTTTCTTGGGGGCTATTGTAAATGGTATTGATTTGGTGATTACCCCTTTGATGTTCTCTTTGTTGGTGTAGAGGACTCCAACAGATTTTTGTATGTTTATCTTGTATCCTGATACTTTGCTGAAATCTTCTATTAGTGCCAGTAGTTTTCTTGTGGATTCTTTGGGGCTATCTGTGTATAAGATCATATCATCTGCAAATAGAGATACTTTTACTTCTTCCTTACCAGTCTGAATGCCCTTTATTTCTTTTCTTGCCTTATTGCTCTGGCTCGGACCTCCAGCACAATGTCGAATGAGAGTGGTGATAAAAGACATCCTTGTCTAGTTCCTGTTCTAAAGGGGAATGCTTTCAGACTCTCTCCATTTAGGATGATGTTGGCTGTTGGCTTTATATAAATGCCATTTATTATGTTGATGAATTTCCCTTCTATTCCTATTTTGCTGAGAGTTTTTATCATGAATTGGAGTTGGACTTTGTCAAATGCCTTTTCTGCATCAATAAGATCATGCAGTTCGTATCTTTTGTTTTATTTATGTGATGGATTACATTGTTTGCTTTTCAAAATTGAACCATCCCTGCATACCAGTATGAATCCTACTTGGTCATGGTGAATTATTTTTTTGATATGTTGTTGAATTCTATTGGCTAGAATTTTGAGTATTTTTGCATCTATGTTCATAAGGGATATTGGTTTATGATTTTCTTTTTTTGAGGTATCTTTATCTGGTTTTGGTATCAGGGTTATGCTAGCTTCATAGAATGAGTTTGGGAGTATTTCATCCTTTTCTATGCTCTAAAATACCTTTAATGGTACTGTTGTTAACTCTTCTCTGAAAGTTTGGTAGAATTCTCCAGTGAAGCCATCAGAGCCAAGGCTTTTTTTATTGTTGCTGACAGTTTTTTAATTACCTCTTCAATCACTTCTTTTGTTATAAGTTTATTTAGTTGTTCTACCTTGGTTTGTGTTAGTTTAGGGAGGTACTACTGTGTTTCTAGAAATTTGTTCATTTCCTCTAGGTTTTCAAATTTGTCAGAGTATAATTTTTCATACTAATCTGTTATGATGCTTTTAAGTCCAGTTGGGTCTGTTGTGATATTGCCCATCTCATTTCTTATTCAGCTTATCTACTTCCTCTCTTGTTTTTCTTTTGTCAGTTTGGCCATTTTGGTTTAGCAATTTTGTTGATCTTGTCAAAGAACCAGCTTTTGGTCTTGTTAACTCTTTCAATTGTTTTTCTATTCTCTATTTCATTTATTTTTGCTCTAATTTTGATTATTTCCTTTCTTCTTGTGCCTGTGAGCCTCTTTTGCTGCTCTCTATTTGTTGGAGTTGTAGAGTTAACGTTTTGATTTTGGTCATTTCTTCTTTTTGGATGTGTGCATTAATTGCTATAAATTGACCTCCAAGCACTGCTTTTGCTGTGTCCCAAAGGTTCTGGTAGGATATATTTTCATTCTCATTTGATTCTGTGGATTTCTTTATTCCGTCCTTAATTTCTTCTACAACCCAATAGTTTTTGAGCAAAGTGTTGTTCAGTTTCCATGTATTTGATTTTTTTTTTTTTCCCTTGCTTTTTCTGTTATTGATTTCTACTTTTATGGCTTCATGGTCAGAAAAGATGCTTTGTAATATTTCCATGTTTTGGATTCTGTTAAGGCTTGCTTTGTGGCCTAATATGTGGTCTATTCTGGAGAACGTTCCATGTGCCCTGGAAAAGAAAGTATACTTGGCTGCTGTTGGGTGGAGTATTCTGTATATGTCTATGAGATCAAGTTGGTTGATTGTGGCATTCAGATCTTCCGTGTCTTTATTGAGCTGCTTTCTGGATGTTCTGTCCTTCACTGAAAGTGGTGTGTTGAAGCCTCCTACTATTATCGTACAGCCGTCTATTTCTCTTTTCAATGCTGTTAGAGCTTGTTTTATATATTTTGGAGCGCTGTCATTGGGTGCACAAATATTTATTATGGCTATGTCCTCCAGGTGTACTGACCCTTTAATGATTATATAGTGTCCTTCCTTATCCTTTGTGGTAGATTTTGCTTTAAGGTCTATTTTGTCAGAGAGTAGTATTGCCACTCCTACCCTTTTTGATTATTGTTTCCTTGATATATTTTTTTTCCATCCTTTGAGTTTTAGTTTGTGTCTTTGAGTCTAAGGTGTGTCTCTTGTAGGCAGCATATAGACGGATCTTTTTTTTTTTTTTTTTTTTTATCCATTCTGCCACTCTGTCTCTTTATTGGTGCATTTAGTCCATTTACATTCAGCATAATTATTGACAGGTATGAGTTTAGTGCTGTCATTTTGATGTATTTTGTGTGTGTGTATTGTTGACAGTTTCTTTGTTTCACTTAATTTTCTGTGCTGAGTCATTTTTCTTTATGTACTTTTTTTATTGTTGATTTTGTATTTGCTGAGTCTTTATGTTTTTCTTCTTTTTTATTTTGATGTGTAGAATTGTTAGTTTCCTTTGTGGTTACCTCTGTTTTTCTAAGTTTAAACCAATCCTTTGTTTCTTGATATTGCCTGGACTTCCTCTCCATATGAAAGTTTTATGACCATATTATTTAGTCCCTCTTTTTTGCTTTAGGGTTGTCATCTTTAACATACTAACACCTGTTTCCCTGTTTTCAGTGTTTTAGTTTTGATTGATTTTTGTGACTTCCCTATCCGGGTTGATATCTGGTTGTTCTGTCCTGTGTTCTAGTCTTCGGCTGTTATCTGATATTTTTGATTCTCTAACCAGAGGACTCTCTTTAGTATTTCTTATAATTTTGGTTTGGTTTTTACAAATTCCCTTAACTTTTCCTTATCTGGAAATGTCCTAATTTTGCCATCATATTTGAGAGACATTTTGCTGGCTATATAATTCTTGGCTGGCAATTTTTTCCCTTCAAGCCTTTCTATATGTCATCCCATTGTCTTCTTGCCTGCATGGTTTCTGCTGAGTAGTCAGGGCTGTCTTATAGACTCTCCTTTGTAGGTGACTCTTCATTTATCCCTAAAAAAAAGCTCTTAAATTTTTCTCTTTATCTTTGGTTTTAACAAGTTTGACCATAATATGTCTTGGAGAGTTTCTTTTGGGATCTACCCTATGTAAGGTTCGATGAGCTTCTTGGCTAGGTATCATCTTGTCTTTCATGATATCAGAGAACTTTTCTGCCAACAAATCTTCAATAATTCTCTCTGTATTTTCTGTTACCCTGCTCTCACCCACCCACCCCCCCACCCCCTCCCCCCCCCCCGTTCTGGTACTCTGATCACTCATATGTTATTTCTCTTGATAGAGTCCCACATAATTCTTAGGGTTTCTTCATTTTTTTAAATTCTTTATCTGATTTTTCCTCAAATAATTTGGTGTCAAATATTTTATCTTCAGTCTCATTAATTCTGACTTCCATTAAGGCTATAAATCTTTACAGAAGCAGACTGCCATATCTTTCTTCCATGGAGCAGCTGGTGGGTTAGAACTGCCAGCCTTTTGGTTAGCAGCCAAATGCTTTAACCACTGCACCACCAGGGCTCCCTTCATACCAAATTACATTGTGAAAAATATCCTCGTCTTAATTAAACCTCAGATGCCAGTAACAAATTTTGGGTAACATTTTCACAGGCAAAGCTTGAAAATCCCTATCTTAGAAGGAAAAAAAACAATTTTTTATCTAGTCTTTAAAACAGAAGACCTGAAACTCCTATTGAATGCTAGCCTCCTACATGTCATAGCAGAGGGTTTTGACAAACATGCCCTGTCTTTGACAACAAACTGTGTACATAACCCTTCCTTCTCCACAGATCCTAGAGATTTTGTTTATTGTGTATGGATCATTAGTATTTGTTTACTGGGACATCTGGACTCATATTTTTTAGCTAAGAACTGAGAAATAATATATAAGCCATAGGGGGAAATATGTAGATGAAAATAATTTTTGTTTGCCCTCCTATCCTCCTCCCCCTTGTCTAACAGACCCTCTGTTTTATTTTACTCTTCAGAAACCTATGTTCATAAAACAGGTTGGAGTACTTTGTGACAAGGCTTTGTTTCTTCTCTTGGAAAAAGAGCCTGTACTATCCCGTAAGACTGTGGTAAAGGTTAAATACTATCAAATGTGTTGTAAAACGTCTAACATCACACAAATATTGGTTGGTACTTAATGTGTATTTTCTAGTCCATTCTTCTTATGGATACAGAAAACTGGTTATGAGATCCTTGTCAAAGCTGTTCACTCTAGGTCTAAATTTATTTCACTCTTGAGGCCCCATGGTACGTGTGATGGAGGTACATTTTAAATGCTTTACAAGCACCCAAACAGGGATACGCATCTTTATCGTGGATTTTATAAGGATGATAATAAGCCTGATTTACTATATGGGCTTTGACATACTCCAAAAGGCAAGTATCTCACGACTGTCAATCTAATTTATATATTGAGAGTTAAAAGATACTTGTACAGATTAAGACAAATTATAGCACCTAGTTTAAAACTATTGTTTAAAATGAAGAAAAAGTACCATTGTCTAAAATGTTCCTTCAGAATGTATTCTAAGTGCCACAATTCATGCCACTTCCCACTGCACATTCCTCCTCTATTGTGTGGATCCGCCATGTGCCAAATGTTTTCCATAGAGTAGCCTTGGCTTTGAAATTAAAATATGCATTCCAGAAATGCTTTGTTCCTTCTAATAAATGCCAGAGAAGTAAGAAATGTGAAAAGAACATTGTATACGAACATCGTGCTTCCATCCAAAAAAAAAAAAAAAGCACTTGCAACTTGCAAGTATTTCACTCTTGTAAGTTGTTTGTACCCATGTCTTCTTTTGAAATGCCCAATCTAAGTATTAAAATGCATTTAACTGAAGTCAAGGGTCATTTTCAACGATTCTTTTTGTTTCTGGATGTAAATATGGCTTGGCAATCAATCCTGCCGGGGTGATGGAGGGGAGGCTAAACCTTTTTTTTCTTTTTTTTTTTTCACCCTAACTCACTCAAAAGATATAAAATATCCCCAGCATTGACTGTAACTCACTTCAGCAGATGTTTCTCACCAAATGGTGGGGGGTGCTATGTTACTTGAAAATATCTCCAATGTCTTCAAGAAATGGCAGCTAACAGCAAAGTTAGCTATTAAGTTATTCTGTAAAATAATTCCTGTTTTCTCATGTTCTTTTTTAGTAAGATATCAGTTATATTTGTAAAAGGAACAAAAAAATCCACAAAAACCATAATTGGAATTTATCATGGTTTGAATTATGTCCCCCAAAAAATGTGTGTATCAACTTGGCTGGGCCATGATTCCTTGGTATTGTGTGATTTTCCTATATGTTGTAAATCCTGTCTCTATGATGTCAATGAGGGAGGATGGGTGGCAGTTGTGTTAGTGAGGCAGGACTCTATCTACAAGATTGGATTGTCTTGAGGCAATCTCTTGAGATATGAAAGAAAGACGGCAGCAGAGAGACAGGGGGACCTCATACCACCAAGAAAGCAGCACCAGGAGCAGAGCACGTCCTTTGGAGCTCAGCTTCCTGCGCTGAGATGCTTGCAGACCAGAGGAAGATGGATGACAAGGATCTTCCTCCAGAACCAAGAGAGAGAGAAAGCCTTCCTCTGGAGCTGACACCCTGAATTTGGACTTTTAGCCTACTTTACTTTGAAGAAATAAATTTCTCTTTGTTAAAGCTATCTACTTGTGGTATTTCTGTTATAGCAGCACCAGATAACTAAGACAAAACTCATAGCAAAGATGATCCTAACATAGGGTGCCAAGATCATGTTTTACTAACTTTGCTTTTTGCCAGAGGAATGACCCTCCTCTTCTCCTCTTTCTCTAACCTTACGGAGTCCCTCTCATGCGGAAAATCTTCGACTCCATGCTTACACTTAGAGAGCTTTGCTTTGCTCACTTTTCTTCTGTCTGTAAATCTGTGCTAGGCTACAAAGACACTCCTTCATCGTAGGTACAGGAATGAGCTCCTTGTTTAAACGGTCCTAAGATAGAGGCTTCCAGTAACACGAAGAGAAGAAATTTCTTACTTTATTAATTCTGCAAGTTTAAAATTCCATAAAACCAGTGTATTTAAAGTGGTGTGTAATTTTTATAATTAAAATTTAGTGTACAAAAATAAAAGTTTTTCTAATCTTTCCTAATTCACGTATGCTTCTCTAGATGCTCCAAAGACATTGAAAATTAAATTGATACACACAGGGAGCCCAGTTATGAATTATTTAGAGAAACCCTAGACCACAATGAGAACAATGTAGGCCACGGCATGAAGTTATAGTTTACTTCCATTTGCTGCATCCGTGCAACAAGTGCACTAGCATCTCAGACAGTAGCTCTGTGGAAAGTCTTCCCTGGTGCCGTTTATATTCTGTAAGCATGCTCTTTCCCAATCTAACTCTGATTTTTTTTAATTCTACCATGATTGTGGTATAAAAAGGCCATGTTAACAGCTATCTCTTTTCTTGTTTATTAGCTAAAACACTTTGAGTTTTAACTTTCTCCAATAGCTCACAAGAGCCTTCAGGGCTACTTTTGCTTCGTTGAGTTAATTTTAATGTGTGGAATAAAATATAAGGCATTTAAACCATGTTAATTAGCTAAGAACTTCAAGCAGGGCTCTGGAAGAAATCAGATGGGGAGAAAAATAAAATTATGCATAGATATGTAAAGCTAGTGATCTTGAAAGTAATGGGTACCATACAGTTTTGGGGGCCCCTTCTTCAAGTCATCGATAATTTCAACTATTCCTTATTTCCTATGAAAAACATCCCTTACTGAGTTATCAAAAGATTGAAACCAGCAAATTCATACCCCTAGATTAACATTCAATAGTCCCCAAAATCAAACTACAATCTTCTCTTAGTTCACCTCAAGCCAATAAACATTTATTAGCACATATTACGTTCAAACCAATACCCAAGGCATTTAGGAAATAAAGATGAGTCAGCTCTGTATGTTGATAAGAGAAATACAACTAGCTGTAATATAAGTGGCAGAATGATAACTGCTTACACTTATGTAAGTACAAAGAAGCTGCTTAAGACACTGCACACATGTGTAAGGATTAAATGAGGCTTTCCAAGAAGAGTCTTTAAGGACAATAGTTTTCTAACAGAAGCGAGAGGGGAAGGCAAGAGGGGTGAAGGCAACCATATGCAAAGGGGCAGATACGGCAAGTTTTGTTTTGTTTTTTTTCTGAGAGCAGCAGATGGTTGAGTTTGGAAACCTTTGGGATAAAAACAGGAAATTGAGTGAGAAATAAGGCTAGAACATAGGTTGCAGCTTAAATGTGAAAACTTTCAAAAGCCAAGGAAAGAATTAATACTTAATTCAATAAGCAATAAGTGCTTAAAACACTGGATGCAGAAGTAGCAGCCTTCTTCTTCCACCAACCCTCCTCTTCCTCCTCCTGTATTTCCTACCTCAGGGGCTGACAACTCTAAGCTGAGGCAGAAACCCAGGGGTCATTGGGGCTATTTCCTCTCTATCATCCTCCTCTGTTGGTTTTCTTATATTGTTTCTTTAATGCCTCTTGTTTCGGTCACCTCTTCTCCGGAACATGGCCATTGTCTCTGGATTACTGCCCCAGCCTAGGCTCCTTCCAAGCCATCCTCCATGACAGAAACTGGGCTTGAACCTCAGCGGCTTGCGAATCCCTCCACGTGGCATCTTCTATGAAGGGTCTCCAGAGAGATCTAACACCTCCCACACTGCTCTCTCTAAACTTCCACATTCCTCTATAAAATGCAAATCTCGTTGCACTTGCACTCTTCAACAACTCCCTGCTGTATACAAGATAAAGTCCAAACTCCCCAGCACAATTTATGAGGCAACTTACTATCTCACTCCTGACTAAATTTTCAAACTCATCATCCATCCAGGAAGTTTGAGCACAAACTACTCATTAGGCTCAGAATAGGAAACGTTCAGCAACCTCGACCTGGAACCATCTCCTTCCTCTCACAACCCCTCGTACATAGCTCTGGTATCATTCATTACAGTGTCTTGTAATTAACTGAGGAAACCCTGGTGGCCATAGTGGTTAAGTGCTAGGCTGCTAACCAAAAGGTCAGCAGTTCAAATCCACCAGGTGCAACTTGGAAACTCTATGGGGCAGTCCTAATCTGACCTATAGGGTCGCTATGAGTCAGAAACAACACCACGGCAGTGGCTTTTTTTTTTTTTTTTTTGGTAATTAGCTATAACGTTAGCTAGTTAGCTACCAATTAGTTATTAATGCCTCCCTAGCTTTACCATGAACTCCGTAAGGGCAAAGGACTATGCTTGGGTCCTGAAGACCTAGAGCTGATATACTGTGTGTAAATAATAAATAAATAATGGCAGACTTAATGGGGGAAAAAATGAATGAAACCCTAGGTTTTAGAAATAAGGAGACTAAGAGCTAGAAAGGCTGAGTAATTTTTACAAGGTTACAAAGCCAACTGGTAGTTAAGCCAAAATGAAAAGTTTCGTGATAGCACGTGGTAGTTTTTATCAAAAGAAACTCCATAACACGGAATATCCTGTCACATCCCATGTCCGATATCACAGAAAAGCTAATTTAGATAAATACTGACTTGTTAAAGTCCTTATTCTTACAGTTTATTTGGGGCCTCATCAATTCAAACTGACCTAAAATCAAGTACAAATTTATATTTGGCTTTTTTTTTTTTTGCCCAAAGAAAGAGACAGTTTATATGGTTCATTTTCCAACTATAAATAAAAAGAACAGACACACTACTTTTATTACTGATTTTCATATTTTTAACCCTCACAGCAAATAACACAAAAAGTATAAAACCACTATGATCATTTTTTATAATTCAGGGCTTGTTTGTTAGATTAACGAGCACTAATATGAGCTATTACTTGGAGCTACTGAGTGACGATAAACCACATGTCAACCCCTCTCCAGTGCTACCAGCCCCTCAGTGTCACACAGATGGCATAACAAAGCAAAGAGCTCTACACGTCAAACACATAAACAGCTATCACTAAGTGTTCTAACTCAGGAAGTACAATCACTCCTGAATCAAACAGGAACTTACACACAACAAGGAAAAGGCCACGGGCTGAGACTAATATCAAATATCAGTTCTTTCAGTTTCCACCTATCTACTTACCACCCAAAAAGAAACAAACAAAAAACAGCTTGGACTCGCCATTTATATATTCAACAAACATTCATGGTGCCCCTGCACTGTGCCAGGAGGATAACACAGTGAGCTTCATCCTAGTGATGAGAGACTGAGAATAAATACATAAAGAAGTCTACAATAGCAGGCAGTGATACATGCTCTGTCTGAAGAAAGTGAAGCACGGTGAGGGAATAGAGAGTGAAAGGGAAGGACTAGTTCAGATGAGGGGCTGGGGAAGGCCTCTCTGATAATGTAAGATGACCACAAGGAAGCAGAGGAGTAAAACACCTAAATACTAAAAAAAATACTAGGAGAGAAATATTCAGAGGAATCAGCAAGTACACAGGCTCCCAAGCAGTAGCTTGAGAAGTAGGTTCCAGAAGCAGCAGGAAGGCCAGTGCACCTACCAAAGAATGCAGGAAAGAACAAGAGATGAGGTCAGGCTGCCATCCAGGGACTGGATCATGCAGGCCTGGCAAATCACCATCAGCACTTTCGATTCTATTCTTGTGAGTTACTGGCGGATTTGGAACAGAAAAGTAACACGATCTGCCTTAAAATTTCAAGAATCATTCTGGCTGCTCTGTTGGGGAAGAGACTGGGGAGGGGCCAGGGATGGGGGGGTGAGATATAAGGGAAAGCAGGTAGGAGGCTGCTGCAGTTGTCCAGGTGGAGACTGCACTGGCTTGTTCCAGGGGCAGTGGCAAAGGTGTTGAGAAGTGGCAGAATTCTGGATGTGTTCTAAAGTGAGTCAACAGGGTTTATTGATGAATTGGATATGGGTTATGAAAGAGTGGAATAAAGGATGATTCTATGCCTGAGCAGCTTGGTGAATGAAAGTAATATTTACTTAGATGAGGAAATTGAGGAACCATGGGTGAGGGAGGGAAATCAAGACTTGAGTTTTAGGCATGTTAAGTTTGCCTATTAGAGTTGCAGATTTGGAGGCTGGTATACAATTCTGGACTTGAGGAGAGGCATCAGGGCTAAGGATATATTTCTTATAGGTTATAAATTCATTTTAATTGTTCAAATATCAGTAGTTTTGCTGGTGTTACTAAAATTTTAAAGATATTTGGGAACAGTATTTTTTTTTTTAAGACAATGAGATCTCCTAAAGACAGTACAGAAGAAGCCACAGGACTAAATTTGAGGCACCCCAACATTTAGAGTTAGTATTTTTTAAGAAACTGAATAATTAACCTATTGTTGTTGTTGTTGTTAGGTGCCATCGAGTCATTTCTGACTCATAGCAACCCTACGTACAACAGAACGAAACACTGCCCCATCTGGCACCATCCTCACAATCATTGTTATGCTTAAGCCCGTTATTGCAGCCACTGTGTCAATTCATCTCATTGAGGGTCTTCCTGTTTGATGTCCTTCTCCAGAAACTGATTTCTACTGACAGCATATCCAAAGTATGTGAGACATAGTCTTGGTATCCTTGCTTCTAAGGAGCATTCTGGTTGTACTTCTTCCAAGACAGATTTTTTTGTTCTTTTGGCAGTCCATGGTATGTTCAATATTCTTCTCCAACATCACCATTCAAAGGTGTCAGTTCTTTTTCGGTCTTCTTTATTCATCAGCCAGCTTTCACACACACACAAGGCGATTGAAAACACCATGGCTTGGGTCAGGCGCACCTTAGTCTTCAAGGTGACATCTTTGCTTTTCAACACTTTAAAGAGGTCTTTTGCAGCCAATTTGCCCAGTGCAATGTATCTGTTGATTTCTTGACTACTGCTTCCATGGGTATTGATTGTGGATCCAAGTAAAATGAAATCCTTGACAACTTCAGTCTTTTCCCCATTTATCATGATGTTTCTTCTTGGTCCAGTTGTGAGGATTTTTGTTTTCTTTTTGTTGAGGTGTAATCCATCCTGAAAGCTGTGGTCTTTGATCTTCATTAATAAGTGCTTCAAGTCCTCTTCACTTTCAGCAAGCAAGGTTGTGACATCTGCATAACGCAGGTTGTTAATGAGTCTTCCTCCAATCCTGATGCCCCATTCTTCTTCATATAGCCCAGCTTCTCGGATTCTTTCCTCAGCATACAGATTGAATAGGTGTGGTGAAAGGATACAAGCCTGACTGTCTTAGTCATCTAGTGCTGCTATAACAGAAATACCACAAGTGGATGGCTTTAACAAAGAGGAATTTATTGTCTCACAGTCTAGTAGGTTAAAGTCCAAATTCAGGGTGTCATCTCCAGGTGAAGGCTTTCTCTCTATGTTGGCCTTCTCATCGATCTTCCCCCAGACTAGGAGCTTCTTTGTGTAGGAACCCTGGGTCCAAAGGACACGCTGTGCTCCTGGCACTGCTTTCTTGGTGGTATGAGGTCCCCCTGCCTCTCTGCTTGCTTTCTTCTTTTATATCTTGAGAGATAAAACATAGTGCAGGCCACACCCCAGGCAAACTCTCTTTACATTGGATCAGGAAGGTGACCTGATTAAGGATGGTGTTATAATCCCAACCTAATCCTCTCAATATAAAATTACAATTGCAAAATGGAGGACAACCACACAATACTGGGAGTCATGGCCTAATCAAGTTGATACACACATTTTGGGGGGGACATAATTCAATCCATGACAATGATGCACACCTTTGCTGACTTTAAACCATGCAGTATCCCCTTGATCTGTTCAAATGACTGACTCTTGATCTATGTACAGATTCCTCATGAGTACAATTAAATGTTCTGGAATCCCCATTCTTTGCAATGTTACCTGTAATTTGCTATGATCCACACAGTCAAATACCTTTGCATAGTCAATAAAACACAGGGAAATATCTTTCTGGTATTTTCTGCTTTCAGCCAGGAGCCATCTGACATCTGACATCTGATATCCCTGGTTCTGCCATCCTCTTCTAAATCTGGCTTGAATTTCTGGCAGTTCCCTGTCGATATACTGCTGCAGCTGCTTTTGAACGATCTTCAGCAAAATTTTACTTGCGTGTGATATTAATGATATTGCTTGATAATGTCATTAACCTATTAATCCTAGGATATTTGGCTTTTGTCATTTCAAATGTGACTATTACTTAGACAAAGATGCAGAGCAGCAATTTAGAGACAAACGTAGGCTTCAGTAAAAAAAAAAAAAAGTAATGCTAATCATACAGACTCCTTCTCTACAAATAAATTTTTGTTTTAATGGGGAGAAATATAATCAAGATGCTGAATTAAGCAAACTAAGGTGAAATTACATTCCAGCTGCTATTTATACCTAAATCAAGCATGAATCATTCTGGTAAATCAATAACTAATAGCTTACAGTAGGGCACTAATTCAAAGAAGTGCTGAGCAAGAAAAAACAAAAAAGATGACTCTTTTTCATCAATAATGACTCCTTAAAGGAAACAAAATAAGAGAGGAAAAATCCAATCAGGCAAAAGTTGATCCTAAAATAATGGTTGACCTCACATCGAGTAGCTTGGACATTTTCACATGGTCCCTTTATCCAGCCAGCCCAGCATTCCACTTCCAACAGTGACTGATGTTAGGATATAGTTGTGACCCTTAATTCTGTGCTCCAGCTTTGTTTAATAATTATTTATAACCCGATCAACCATAAAATTGAATATACCATGTCAATATGCCTTGCCAACACAAACCCACAAAGCTTTATCTGCATTCTACTCTTATGTTAGTTGCCAGATTCCTTTTTTCCTTCTACCCTAAACCATAAAATTTACCTCTATTTTCTAAAACAAAACTCCATTTTATTGCAGATATCCAGGGAAAAAAAAAATCACTTTTTCATTATGCATAAATGAGAGAGAACAAACCTTAATCAAAAAAGGCCACATGAGATCTTAATGGTGATTAGATTTGTAAGGGAGCCCTGGCAACACAGTTGTTAAAAACCCGGCTGCTAACCAAACCAAAAGGTTGGCAGTTCGAGTCTCCCAGCCACTCCTTGGAAACTCTATGGGGTGGTTCTACTCTATGCTATAGGGTCACTATGAGTTGGAATAGATTCACCTGTAACATGGTATGGTCAAGATTTTACAGCAACACAAATGTGGTTTGAATACGGCCCTTCAGCAATTTCAATGCTGATACTCAGTTTAAAAGTGATCAGATCGTCTCCACATCATTTGTCAGAATTGTCTCTAAATCAACAGTCATTTTGCCTCATTTGTTGTAAAAATTAAATATCATAGTCACCAACCTTGAATCTCATTGGTCAGCACTTGACCTTTGATGTCCCTTCTTTGTAACACCAGGATAGTCTCTTAATTCTAAAGTACCATCAATTTATAACACACACCATCGATTTAATCACTTCTCTTCATAATTTAAGCATGGATGATAGTGCCAATATTGAACCTTCCATATTCAAGGCCGAGCCATGAGGCCTTTAACTCAGGGAAGGAGATGACAGTTACAGCAAAGAGGCCATTGATCAACTTTCAATTTAAAAGCTAACTTTCTAGAGGTCCTAAGGAAGAAGATAATCATAAAAGCGAGGTGTTAGAGAAAGAGAAAATCATTTTCTAAATTGTTTTGAATCTATAAAATGAACTTGAATTCTCTAAGAAAGGGAAGACCTAGTCAGACAGAAATAAGAAGTGGGGAAAGCTCTTCCTTCCTAACCCCAAAGGACTTTGGGAAGAAGAAAGGGCTGAAAGATAGGAGAGACAGGTAAGATAAAAAAAAAAAAAACTTTTTTTTTTTATCTTACCTGTCTACATGGCCTTATTTATGCTTTCTCAGCTTCACTCAGATTAGGGAGCTACGTTAGCATAAATGAGGGGGAACACTGAAAAGAGGGACTTTGGTCCCACTTTATCTTTGGAACCCTAGAAGTACACTGTTTCATAAGCTTCCCTGCACAAACTCTGGGGTAGCCACATCTAAGAAAATTTGGCATCACAGTGTAAGTATGTACAGGGAAAGCCAGTTTAGCTTTCCTAAGCCACTCTTGATTCCTATGAGGCATAGAAAAGACCTGGACAGCCCTGGATAACCCTGAAAAGCAATTAGGAGGTTGTCAAGTTGAAGACTTGTGGGCGTCTTCTGAGCCTGCTATGGTGAGGAACAAGGTGATCCTGCAGCAGAGGCTGCGGGGTAGACTGATGATGTCAGGCACGAGATGAAGGATGTGTCTGGGACTCAAGGGGTCTGAAGTACCATTAAGGGCCAAGGTGAGGCTAAGGCATCCTAGAAGAACCATGGGCCCTAACCAAGCTAAGACCAGCCCACAAATTATATCACCTATTTTTTTTTTTTTTTTCTTTATCCACTACATCAGGAAATGCTTAGAGTTGCCAACAGGATGGCCATGTATGGGACTGTTCTCCCCTCAAAAGTCACCTGTCCAAAGAGTAGCCCAGACCAGTCACTCTGCAGCAATAGGCACAAAGGGTCCAAAGGTCACCACATGGATCCAAAGCTTCATCTCCCACCACTATGAGGTTACATAAGCAACACTCCCACCACAACACTGCTTTCTGTGCATTTTACCTAACGAGACTGAACAGTTACCAACCCAGAACCCAGTGCCGTCAAGTCGATTCTGACTCATAGCGACCCTATAGGACAGAGTAGAACTGCCCCATAGAGTTTCCAAGGAGCACCCGGCGGTTTCGAACTACCGACCCTTTGGCTTGCAGCCATAGCACTTAACCATTACGCCACCAGGGTTTCCACAGTTACCAAAGGGACTGTTTATAGTGTTGAGTCAGACAAGTTTACCAATCTTATTGGCTGAAATACAAGGCATTTACCCCAACCCCCAGTGGGTGAGAGTTTATGAGAAAGATCAAATCAGTAATGAGAATTAAAGAAGCTGAAGTGTACTGTGGGTAAATTTATGACCCCCTACAAGCATCAAAAAGGAAAGCTACACTAAATGTTCCTATCTATTGTAAAATTTATCCTATTTTCAGAAATGTTAAAAGTGTGAGAAGGAGAATGTAGAAAAATATGTCTAAATTGGAGAAATATGGTATTTTACAGATCAGAGCTGAGAATGCAAGTTGTTTCCTAAAAGACTCATCTGCAAAATCACAAACCACATTTGTTAAGTCTTAATTTGTAGGGCATCCAGTTCTGTGGTACAAATAATACACATATCCAAATTAGGAGGTTAAGTAATTTTCCCAGAGGTAAAATTATGTCTAGATTATAATAAGCTGTCTCCTGACTCCAAAGATCCTAATGGAAAAACACTAGCTCTTGAAACTCTTCTGATTTCTCAGGCCATCCTTCATAGCACCCCAAAGCCATTTCTGACTCTGAAACACCTGACAGAACAAAATCACCTGGCACAAAATCACCTAGCATGAGAGTGCCAAAATAGTCACAGGGTTGCAATGGGAAGGGAGGAGGGGTTTCTGGGCCTAAATCAGGGTGTGGGAGAGGCAAATCTTCTTCAGAGGAAACACACAGGTCCGGCACAACAGTACAGTCACCCTTGGGCAACCCCCTCAAAGGCCCAGTTGCAGAACAAAGCAGAGCTCAGAAAGTTCTAGTGACCACAGCCCTCTAGCAGCCACGGTAGCTCAGGGTACAGAGCAGTGGTTTTCAATCCTGGCTACTCTACAAGTTTGTAATTTAAAAGTTTAGATTCACGGTCTCCTACACCAGTGCTTCTCAAACTGTTACGTGCTACAAATCATGGAGGATCTTATTAAACTACAGATTTCAGTTCAGTGGGTCTGGGGTGGGGCCTGAGAGTCTGCATTTTTAAGGAGTTCCCAAGTAAAGCCTCATGGCCCATGGACCATACTCTGAGTGGTCAGGCCCTACCTCAAGCACTTGACAATGGAATCACCTGAAAAGCTTTTTAAAAAAACGGTGTGAACTGGTCCTACTTCCAGAGATTCTGATTTAACTGGCCTTAGCTGTGGCCTGGGGATTGGGATGTTTGTAAGCTCTCCAACTGATGCCACTGTGCAGCTAAGGCTGAGAAACACTGGTACAGATGATTGTAATTTCAAACTTCTTTATGTGGTGTGATATACCACAGTGCAATTTCAGACCTATGCATTCTTAATCTCTTTCCTCACTGCCATCTCCTCCACCCCCGAGTCTACCAAAAACAAGGATGCCATAGGTACCTGAAACCCCAGAGTACGTTGTAACAGTGGATCCATAATGCTGTTTGGTGTATTGGGGCTGGGTAAGGAAGCACTTTTTATGGTTCCAAGACCTTTAAGCTGCATTTTTTCTAGAGCTGCTACTAGTAGCTATACTGAGACCTGGGAGGAACTACTGGACATGTTATAGACAGAGGCTTTTTTGATACAGGTGGTTACCCCAGGAATGCTTTACAAGCTTATTCCAAATGGGCATCACCTAACCCCATTAAAAAGCTACAGAGAGCCCACCATTTTAGTGCAAGTCTTGGGCCAAGAGCAGAACCATGCTGATTACTGGCTGATACAATGGCCAAGCCAACACAGCAGTACTCACATTGAAATCACCCGGGAACTCTTGAAGTTACTGCCTGGTCCTACTCCCAGAGATTCTAATTTAATTGGTTTAGAGTGTGGCCTAGGCATCAGGATTGTAAAAGCTCCCCAGGCAATTTCAATGTGCAGCCAGGGTTGGAAACCACTGGGCTAACAGGATCTCAGCAGTAACAGGGGTTTTCTGAATTGCCTAGTTAGCACTCTCCCCACGAGTGAGGCTTTTGTGCTCTGACAGGGCTTGGCCACAAACCACCCCATCACAGCTCTTCACACAAGGGGCTCCCAACTGTATGTGGGATATTGCCCATTTCTTGCCTTCCCTTAACCAGGGAGTGCAGAAAATCTCCACGAGAACATAGTCCACTCTAGAGCCAAACCAAACCCATTGCCATGGAGTTCATTCTGATTCACAGTGACCCAAGAGACCACTTTAACCACCGGGCCACCAGGGCTCCTTCACTCTAGAGCAGGGCCTGCAAATTATAGCCCTGGGACCAATCCTGTCATTTGCCTGTTTTTAATTTAAAGAAGTTCGAACCCCTGCTGAAAATTGGCATTTCTAACAAGTTCCCTGCTGAGAATCTGCATTTCCACCCCAGATATACAGAATCAGAATCTAGAGTTTAACAAGATCCTCAGGTGATTCTTCCTTATAACTTCCCTGGTGGCACAATCGTTAAGAGCTCAGCTGCTAATTGCAAGGTTAGTAGTTCAAATCCACCAGCTGCTCAGAGGTAATTTTTTTTTTTTTTTTAAAGCCTCATAAACCCTGTGAGGCAGTTCTACTCTGTCCTATAGGGTGGCTTTGAGTCCCAATAGGGACTTGTTAGAAATACAATTTCTCATCAGGGAACCTGTGAGAAATGAAAAGTCTCAGCACGAAACTTGTTAGAAATGCAAATTCTCAGCAGGGCTTCAGACCAGAAAGAACCTGTTTGAAGTCCTGGTTATAAATAAACTTTTATTGGAACACAGCCAGGCCCATTTGTTTATATATCATCCATGGCTGCTTCACACTACAACAGCAGAGTAGTTGCAACAGACACTATATGGCCTTCAAGGCTGAAAATATTTACTATCTGGGCCTGTACAGAAAAAAGTTTCCCAACTCCTAGTTGTGGAGCTTTCAAACTGCAGCAGTATCTCCTAAGACAAGTTGGTGTCCTGAAATAGCACAAGGAATTTTATGAAAGATAGAGTCACACCTCAAGCAGTAAAAATGACCACGTCTGGGGAGATACAGACTCTTCCATCCTTTCAGCCAGTTAAACCGCAATTGCTGCCTTCAGTCTAGCATTTTCCACTAAAAGGGCAGGCAGACCTGGACTTATCAGTCCATACCACCTGGCTGACTATGGGATACATTTACAAGAGAAAGATCCTTATCCCAAAACTAAACTAGAAGTGGATATCTGTGGTATCAGTCTGAATTTGAGGAGGAAATGATGAGCTTCAATTGAAAAATAAAGTATTGGATTGGGGGTGGTCAGATAGCACAGGGGAACAAGTCAGCAAAGTTGGGCTGAGTAGAAAGAAAATCAGCATCTGATAGGACAAAAGGCTGAGAAGAGATGAAGACTGACGCCTGCCCACAGCTAATCTCAAAGATACCAGTTCTGAAGAGGGGACTGCATCTATGCTCAGCCACGCACACTTCCATTGGACTCATGCTATTTGAAACAATTAACTGCTAGTTTTTCTTATCCACATTTCAGTTTAAATACTGGCTTCCTTTTTCTCAATTATTTGTTTCTCAAGGAATAACTACAGCCTAGCAACTTTCCCATGGGAGCAGTTTTCCAGCAGTAAAAGAATACAGAAATTGAAGAATTCACTTTATTAGGATAAACTCAGCTACACTGAATCACCTTAAACTTTAAAATGTTATTGAGGCATAATTAAGTTTATTTCTTCATCCTTACCATAAAAATAACATCTTCATGCTTATTAAGCCTTGAGCCTACAAGTACTTAGAAGACATTTAATTTACTAACTTTTAAGGTTATTTGTCGAGGTTATAGTCAGAGCTCCAATATGCACTTATGAAGTAATCTACGAGAACACTTTGTGTGTGCAGTCTTTGAGATTTCCTTGGAACTTTCAGGACTAATTCTGATATAAATTCTATTAATAGAATACTCAGAATAGGTATAAAAAAGAAGTTTGGAGACAAAACCAAAATAGCATAAGTAAATGGCATCATGCTCATTCAAAATGACCTACAGGAGTGACAGAAAACTACCACAAACAAGCAAAACTAAAATTTTTTCCCTGAAAGAAAATTATATTCTAGGAGGCCAAGAAGCAAAGGAGGAAGGCATGTCCTTTCCCTTGCTACCTGGAAGCCAATCAGATCTGTCTGCAGAACAGTAAGAAATGAACCCTCCGGGCATCTAGACCTCTATTTGCATAAATTGATAAGCATGGTTTTTGTTTTTGTTTTTTGTTGGGTTTTGTTGTTTTTGCTGAAAAAGAGGAGAAAGAAATTTTGTTGGGAGTGTAATGCAGCATCAAGGTTTTGCAAAGGATCTAGGAAGGAGAGAAAAACATGAGTGCTTGGGGGTGCTGGGATGGTAACTGTTCCACATCCAGCCACTTGAGTTTGACTCTAATAAAGGAGAGACTAGGGATTAGGGGAGAAGCTGAAAGGGGTGATTTTCATAATGAATATTGTGTGACTCTAGCTGCAAGTATTGTTTCATTGGGGTCCAGTACCGAAGTGAAGCACAGAGCTAGGGAAAGAGGTGCTCTCTCTCTTCTGTAGAAGCCCAGAGCCATTCTGCCACCTTGAGGATTGGCTGCTTTGGAGACAGCTACCTTGGCATGTCCATTTTCATCTCACAATGGGCACCACCGGAAGTTACCATCCACCATCAACAGGATGAAGCCAGGCAAAATGGAAAAACATGGTAGACAGACTGACTTGGAAGCACGGGTGAGGCATACCTCAGAGACTTTAAAACTTGGAGAAGAGAGGAAAGGCAGAAGAGAGAAGACAGATTTTGCAGGAACGTCCCCACTCTTGCATGAACAAGTGAGGGCAATTACAGGAACTCTAGATTGCTGCTGCTAATGGGGCTTCTTTTGAACTTTCAGTGGCTGATGAATAGGTAGGAGACCAGGGAATCAGATTACATAAAATAAGCATCTGGCCTGTATACAGCCAGTGCTCAAGGGAACTAGAAATAGTGAAGCCCCATCGATGCTAAAGTGTAATTTAGAGGCTGGAACGTGGCTTCGAAACCGAAAGGATCATCCATTACAACCCTGATGACCAAAACCAAAAACACCCACTGTCGTTGAGACAATTCCAACTCATAGCAACCCCATATGGTTTCCAAGGCTATAACCTCTATGGAAACTGACTGCCGAATCTTTATCCCAAGGGGTCCTTGGTGGATTTTGAACCACTGACCTTTAGATTAGCAGTCGATCGATTTAACCACCTGGTGACTAGGTAATCTTATTATCCTTGAACAGCAAGAATTTGTGGATCCAAACTCAAAAACTGCTCCACTATCACTGTGATTCAAATCTTCTCGGTGTCTCCACTCTCTGCATATCTGTAAGCTTTGCTCCTGATATAACTGCTTAACCCTAAGTATTAACTGCTTAACTCTCAATATGTATTCAACTCCCCAAAGAGAAGATTATGATAGGAACAAATTCATGATCGTCCTGCAGAGACAGCACTCATGCAGGTCACCTCACAGCCTATAAGTTGAGTGTCCATAAGTCACTTGCCCACCCCGATAAACTCAGCTGTGACTGGGTGCCAAGGTGACGTAATAGCAAATGGAGACTTCACAAAAGAAACCCCTGAAAAAGAGGCCAAGGGAAACATCCCTGACATTAGTCACTTCCAGGTAGACACATGAGGAGCACTTGCATGACATGTCAAGTTCTCCTTCTTCTGTTGTGATAATCATGGAAGTACGTGTTGAGATAGAGCCCACATTAGCCAGGCAAAATGGAGAAACACGGTAGACAGACTGACCTGGGAGCACAGGTGAGGCATACCTCAGAGACTTTAAAACTTGGAGAAGAGAGCAAGGGCAGAAGAGAGTGGCTGTACTGAGAAGAGACCCCCTGCCATTACAGTGGACATGTAGCTGGAGCAAGGAATGAACTCTTATTAAGCCTCTGAGATTTAGGGGTTATTTTCGTATCACAGCATAACCTAATTAATACTGACTGATACAGGGGTTGGTGTGTATTCTTAACCTTGGCCCAATGAGTATCATAGATTATATAGGAGCCACCCCTAGGAAGACTTCCAGAAATAGGTGAGATACTATGGAGCTGGAAATGGGACAAGGGCCAAGAGGTCCTACAAGAGTTAGGGATGAGAACCTAATGTTTACTACTGTTGATCTAACTCTGCACTTACCTCTTGAAAACATTCCTGATAGTTACATCAGAAAACATATTTGAACCTTTGCCCAAAAAACAACTTTATAGGAGATAACACATCATAAGGCATTTGTTGTGTTTTTGTTTTTTTTTTTTTTAAGAGATCTTGAGTAAGTACATTCCTTTAGTTCACATCCAACATGAATCTGACATATAGCAAATTAAATTCTGTGGCAAATAAGATTATAGATAGTCCCAATAAGTAATGACTATAGCATGATCTAGCAGTTTCTATTCCTTCAGAGAGTACACAAAGTAGAGATGTAAAAATTTTTAAGCCCAATTCCACATAAATAGACTTTCTGCCCTGCATTGCCAAACATGGATCTTGAAAGTGATAAAGTGCAGATGCCTACAGTTACAATCATAAAAATGTAATTGCTGAGAAAAAAGTTATTTCTGATCCATTGGAGGAATTTATTACAGAGGGATGCAACTGCGGAAGTTATCACACAGAGAAAATGAAAGCGAATGATTGAAATATATCCCAGGCTAAACATCCCTGCAAAATGACCTAGTGATTTACCTGTGCCCAAGAGAAAAAAAAAAAAACAAAATGGAGTAGCGATAAATCAGGGTTTGTGGGGAAGACTCTGATAACTATAAAAAGAGCACAATAAAGATTTATGAAGAAATAAATTTAGAAGTCAGAATGACATAATAGTGTCTAGGACCAATTACTCTGAAAATTAAAATGTAATTTTGACTTTGAGTTATATGCAGAAGTGGTAAATAATTTCTGTGGAACCTTAAATGCAAAGGAATATAACAAGATAAATAATGAGGAAAGGTGAGAATTTTTTTAACAGAGCTACTAAATTGAGAACTTTATATGATAGCAGTATGAACTTAAAGATAATGAACTTCTTTTGGAATGGTCCCCAGTATAACTGGAGACTATATTATATACTTTAAAAAAAATCACGTAACTAGGATAATTCAAATTGAACACTTTTGGAAAAACTAAAACAATGTGATGAGGCATGTAGCATGATGCTATCCTAGAAAAACTACCTTTAATATAACTTAATGGAATCTTTTACGTGTGCTGATAGGTAACATATGATCAAAGCACAGATAAAAGAAGGCTGTACATCAAATATAAAAAGGTCGATTCTTTTGAATTAACAACTTTGACTTTGGAACATGCTGGTTTTCAATAAGGAGAATTCTGCTGTAACAAACATTAAGAGTGTGTCCAAATACTTCTGTTGTACTAGAATTCTGCTTTATGAGATGGTTCTGTACGCCTTGTAGATATTTTATAAATTATTACTATTTTTTATTTAATTTGATTTGAATGTTGCTAAGACTTAGAACTTTTTCTTTTTTTTGGTAGCTGGATATTGGTGAAGTAGTATACCCAACTGCTTTTTTAAAAAATCAACAAGCATATTCAAAACATTGATACCAATCTTAAAAAAAAAAAACTTAAGGAAGCTAAAATTAGCCACTACACTCATATAACACCTTCTTTTCCTGATAAAAGGTATATGAGTAACTGGCCCACAACAGCTAGTGATTTCCCTTTCCCTGACTGACTTACTTGCTAGACATGAAAAGTCTGAATCCAGGGTCCTCATCAAAAGCTTTCTAAGCATAATTATCCTAAAAAAAGAGTTACATTTCTTTCCAATCAAATAAAATTGCTTCAGGTCATTTCCACTCTTTTAAGTTTTTAGGTAGACTCAATAAATGTTTATAGATAGTTATAATAGTTCTAGAACATGGCAGAAAACACACACACTGTGAACAGTATACCATTCAGTGTGAATTTACCCAGAATACTTTCTACTGGCTGCTACAGGGATATACTCAACTCAAGCAAAACATTTACTGGTTTCAGTTAGAATATAAACAGTAGTTTCTCCATAATCCTGTTTTCTCTGCTCACAAGCAACGTATCAGCAGCTTTTGTGGTTAGCAGCTCCTAAGTGACCAACTCTAATGTTTGTCTGTTATGGAACAAATAAGGCTTATGCATTGGCATTAAGGGGCTTGTCCTTCCCAGCCACCTCCAAAATGAAGGTCGTTTCCCCCACCCCCACACCCTGTAACTGCCTAGAAGCAAAATCTTAAATGAGTTGTGAGAACTCATTGAAAACTTTCCCAAAAAACTTGGTCATATGTATGAACAAGCATAAAAATTCTCTTTTCTTGCCACCTACTTTGATTTACCAGTCCTATGGAAATCATCTGAATTGATGACAAAAATTCCTATATGAAGGCATTCTGTGCTTAAAATGTCCACAATGAGTTAGAAAAATCACAGTCAGCCATATGATGAATAACCAAGTAGCAATTTTATCATATCATGCTGACCAAGAAAAAGGAAATTATCAAAATATCATTTTACATGGAAAAGTGGGATAAAACCTACTTTTTATATAGCACTCTCAGTCTTGTTTATATGTGTGTGTGTGTATGTATTTTTTAATATTAAAAAGTACCAAGAAGGTAATAAAAATCACCCACTATTTTATTGTACTAGAAGTAAATACATAAAAATATTAATGGTTATCTCTGGGTAGTAAAATTATGAATAGTTTTTTTGTTGTTCTCTTTGTTTTGTCTTTTCTAATTTTTTCAGTGAGCTTTATCAAAAACCAATAAATAAGTTTTTTGTTTTCCTTTTAACATGAGCCCATTCAGTGAGTGACTAAGATAGGGAATTTATGGAGTCTCCATAGTCATCTAGTATCAGTTCCATGGAAACCCTGGTGGCATAGTGCTTAAGTGCTACAGCTGCTAACCTAAAGGTCGGCAGTTCAAATCCACCAGGCGCTCCTTGGAAACTCTATGGGGCAGTTCTACTCTGTCCTATACGGTTGCTATGAGTCAGAATCGACTCGATGGCAACGGGTTTTTAATCAGTTTCGTAGCCAACATCAGCACTGTTAAGACTGCCAAAGTTAATGATTAAGCTATCATCAGCAAGGCATATGTTTTAATTGTCTCTGCAGTAGTTAATACAGACTTCTGCTAAGCAAAAACTTGAACAAAGTCTCAGAGCAACCCACCTCCCCACCACCCACCCTATGAAAAAGATAGCAAAACGGCTTAAAATTATTAGAAATAACAGTGTCACATCTCACCCAAGTAACCCTTGAACGCCTCATGGACTTAGAAAAAGGGAGTTTTATTTTAATGTAGGTTAGGCCTAAAGAGGAATTCCTTCACAAATACTGGGTTACAGACAAAAAATTTAAATCTATGCCCTTATGTAAGTTTCTACAAGTTCTGCTTTAAGAAAATTCAATATATAAAATCTAGATTTTCATAATAAATAAGAGAACCATTAAGCATATTACCAAAGGATGGTTCATTTTATAAAAGACCATCACAGAATTTCTTTAAAGAGCTGCTTTCCTCATACATTTTCATATTTTTAAAGATAATTTCTTATTTGGCAAATGGTAATTCACTGAATCTCTCTGGGCCTCAATTTCCTCAACTATGTAATAAGAATGGTTTTAACCCTGTTTCCTGCCTCACTCAGCTTTCATGACTGTCAAATAAGGTAATCTATATAAAGGTATTCTGAAAACTAAATATATACATATTACTACTGTTGTTGCCATTAAGAGAGAATCTGAGGGTAAAAATTCCAGAGTTTTTTATTATTACTACTACTACTAAATATATACTTTTTATATTTAAACAATATTCCAAGTAAATAAAGGACAATTTTGGGTGTCATATTCATGTATAGACATCGAACCTTTCCCTTGTCCATTATCTATTTTTCCTACTTTTTTAGTTCCCTTACGGTGGCTGCTCACTGCAATTTCCATGGTATGAATACCTGGATGATAAGAGGTTCCAGTAGCTTCTCGACAGTGAACGTTTGGACCTGCAGATCCTGAGGATCAATATTCAGTGTGATTGGTGTCTCAGTGGACATGCTGGCTGTGCACAAAAAAACAAAAAGATACTTATTAGCAAAGAACAATGCTTTCTTAAAAAAGTACTCCAGATAAACAAGGCACAGGTGAGATTTGTATTTGGCACCTCCTCCTGATATCAGGGGCAGCCTCAGAGGACCAGGGTGCCAAGTCCACCATCAGAGAGAAGAGAGTTTCCCCCAAGCGTTCTCTGAGGTCATGCTACCCCGACCTAGGTCATCCAACAAATTAATCTATGCTAATATGTTCATGGAGCCCTGGTGGCATAGTGGTTAAGCATTTAGCTGCTAACCAAAAGGCTGGCAGTTTGAATCCACCAGCCACTCCTTGGAAACCCAACAGGGCAGTTCCACTCTGTCCTATAGGGTCGCTGTGAGTTGGAATTGACTCAACAACAGGTTTTTTTGTTTTTTAATATGGCCATGACTAAATTAGTAGCCCATCCCTGGTAGGTTTGCATCGGATCCAAGGTCTTAAGTGAAAATGAATGCTGAGTTAGTGAGACACATCTTAAGACATGCAGAACCTCTGAGTTTCATGAAATTATAGCACTAAACCAACCCATGCCCATTATATTTTGCCCATTCTCGTGAATGCTAGCTCAAATGAGGAACCAGGTAGGACTTTGAAAGACATGTGATGTATCTCTACTTCCTCTGGGGATTGTTTATTTAAAGATTTTGATTAAAGAAGTGGGTTGGGGCAATTTACTGTCTTGTACAGAAAAGAAATTAATATAAATTTCTATGTCATTGTTGTTAGTTGCCACCCAACAACACTACCCAGTCCTGCGCCATCTTCATGATCTTTAGTATGTTTGAGCCCACTGTTAATACCACTATAAACTTGCATAGTTATTACAAAAAGAGTGGAAGCCTCTGCTAAGGCATTGGTATGGGAGCAAGACAAAAAAAAAAAGAATTACAAGCTTTCTCTAAGGCATTAACATTAAGAATCAATTTAGTCACATTTTGCATATGACTATCTAATGACCGGAAACCCTGGTGGTATAGTGGTTAAGTGCTACGGCTGCTAACCAAAAGGCTGGCAGTTCAAATCCACCAGGTGCTCCGTGGAAACTCTGTAGGGCAGTTCTACTCTGTTCTATAGGGTTGTTAGGAGTCGGAATCAACTCGATGGCAGTGGGTTTGTGTTTTTATCTAATGACCATAGGTGGTATAGCGTAACATATTAGCATATCAGTCATGAAGACTATTTCCCAAATCACTAGGTCCACAGATTTGTATTAACCTGTTCACAGTCAGTAATCAAAGGGCAAATATTTCCTGAAGACTCACAGAGATAAACAGTAAGAAACACATGCCCAAAACGTGTTGCAAGTGTTGTAACAGTGTTGGACAGAATGTGGAAAATTTCAAGATTCATACATTGCTGGTAGGAATGTTAAATGGTGTAGCCATTGTGGAAAATAATTTGGCAGTTCCTAAAAAAGTTAAACATGGAAATACCATGTGACCCAGCAATCCCACCCTTAGGTATATACCTGAAAGAACTGATAGTAATGACTAACAGATTCAGGTACACCAATGTTCACTGCCGCATTATTCACAATAGGCAGAAGGCGGAAACAACCCACGTGTCCATCAACAACAAATGGATAAACAAAATATGGTATATACATACAATGGAATATTATTCAGCTATAGAGAGAAATGAATTCCTGAAACATGCCACCACATGGATGAACCTTGAAAACATTATGTTAAGTGAAATAAGCCAGACACAAAAGGATAAATATTGTATCATCCTACTTATTATACGAAATATCTAAAATAGCTAAATCTACTGAGACTAAAGATCAGTAGTTACCTGAGGATGGGGGAAGGAGTGAAAGGGGGGGAGAATGTATAGAGACAGAGAGATGCATATTGAGATATATAACAAGTTGGCAGGAATTAGTCAATAAGCAATCCCAAAGAGGCCTCATGCCGCAGTGGTTAAGTGCCTGGCTGCTAACTGAAAAGTCAGTCGTTCAAATTCAGCAGCCACTTTGTGGGAGAAAAATGTGGCAATCTGCCTTGTAAAGATTTACAGCCTTGCTCCTAACAGATACATGAGGAAATGCTCACAGTCATTAGCCATTAGAGAAATGCAATTCAAAACTACAATGAGATTCCATCTCACTCCAACAAGCCTGGCATTAATCCAAAAAATACATAATAATAAATGTTGAAGAGGTTGTGGAGAGATTGGAACACTTATACACTGCTGGTGAGAATATAAAATGGTACAAACACTTTAGAAATCGATTTGGTGCTTCCTTAAAAAGCTAGAAATAGAACTACCATACGATTCAGCAGTCCCACTCCTTGGAATATATCCTAGAGAAATAAAAGCCTTTACACGAACAGATATATGCACACCCATGTTCACTGCAGCACTATTTACAAAAGCAAAAAGTTGGAAGCAACAAAGGTGCCCATCAACAGATGAATGGATAAATAAACTATGGTATATTCACACAATGGACTACTACACATCAATGAAGAACAACGTTGAATCCACGAAACATTTCATAACATGGAGAAATCTGGAAGACATTATGCTGAGTGAAATTAGTCAATTGCAAAAGGACAAATATTATATAAGACCACTATTATAAAACTGGAGAAACAGTTTAAACAGAGAAGAAAATATTCTTTGATGGTTATGAGAGAGAGAAAGGAGGGAGGAAGGGAGAAGGTATTCATTAATTAGATAGCAGATGAGTTTTATTTTAGGTGAAGGGAAAGACAATGCACAATACAGGAGAGGTCAACACAAATGGACTAAACCAAAAGCAAAGAAGTTTCCTGAAAAAACTGAATGCTTCAAAGGCCAGCAGAGCAGGGGTGGGGGTTTGAGGACCATGGTTTCAGGGGGCATCTAAGTCAATTGGCATAATAAAACCTATTAAGAAAACATTCCACGTCCCACTTTGAAGAGTGGTGTCTGGGGTCTTAAACACTAGCGAGCGGCCATCTAAGATGCATCAATTTGTCTCAACCCACCTGGAGCAAGGAAGAATGAAGAACACCAAAGACGCAAGGTAATTATGAGCCTAAGAGACAGAAAGGACCACATAAACCAGAGACTACATCAGCCTGAGACCAGAAGAACTAGATGGTGCCCGGCCACAACCAATGGCTGCCCTGACAGGGAACTCAACAGAGAACCCTTGAGGGAGCAGGAGAGCAGTGGGATGCAGACCTCAAATTCTCATAAAAAGACCAGACTTAATGGTCAGACTGGGACTGGAGGGACCCTGGAGGCCATGGTCCCCAGACCTTCTGTTAGCCCAGGACAGGAACCATTCCCAAAGCTAACTCTTCAGAGAGGGACTGGACTGGAATAGGGGATGGAAAATGATACTGGCGAAGAACAAGCTTCTTGGATCAAGTGGACACATGAGACTAGGTTGGCATCTCCTATCTGGAGGGGGGATGAGAGGGCAGAGGGGGCCAGAAGTTACCTAAACAGACACAAGAAGAGGGAGTGGGAGGAAGAGCTGTGCTGTCACATTGGAGGGGGAGCAATTAGGAGTGTATGGCAAGGTGTATGTAAATTTTTGTATGAGAGACTGGCCTGATTTGTAAACTTTCAATTAAAACACAATAAAAATTAATTTTAAAAAAAAGATTTATAGCCTTAGAAACCCTATGGGGCAGTTCTACTGTCTTTACAGGGTCACTCAGTTGGAATCGACTCAGTGGCAATGAGTTTGGTTTTTGGTTTTGGTATAAGCAATCACAGTAAATGTAAATAAGTTTAATTACCCTGTTAAAAGACAGAGACTCTCAGATTAGGTCAAAAGCAAATATAGCTATATACCAGTTACCAAAAAAAAAAAAGAAAGAGAGAGAGCAGTTGTATCACTAGAGGGGTACTGAGGGTGAGGACCGTACCGGGTGACACTATCAGAGGGGTGACGCCAAAATGACTGTCTATAACATTTTTGTGTAGTGTTTCAGTATAAATTTATTATTTTTTATAAAAATATTCCTTTAGTTAGTTATAATAACAAAAATATTTTTGTAAGCCCATGTATTGATATACCTACAAGGCTAAAACTCCATGCTAATTTACTTTTGAACCTTCTAAACGGACTGGATGACAACAGCTTTGGTTTTTTGGTTTTTTAATGCCCTCCTGTCAGGGCTGTCATTACTACCCGATTAACAATGACGCTTGGAATCATGTGGTTTCATCCGCACACGCTACAAGCATGTGCTGTTGTTTTCACTGCTGCCAGTGTTTTTATAGTCATTGCTTTTGTCAAATTTTCTGGTGTTTTAGCTACAATATTGTGGTAATTCGTATTTGTGAACCTACATCAATTAACTTCTTTGAGAAAGAAGTAGTAATTAAAGGAAAAGAAGGAGTGATACACGGGAATTACGTTTTACAAGTAACGTTAGTACAAAAAACATTACTAAGGATTCTGTATGGTCTGATACAGGAAGAGGTCCATGGGGATTGGGGGTGACACCATGTGACACCACTAAGAGAGAAAGTGCCTGAAGTTGCTGGAACAAAACAAAGAGAGGTTTAAGTTTGTTATTAGAGGTTATAAAGACACCCAAGAAAATAATAATATAATCATCAAAAGAGAAACATATGTCTCTCTTTATATAACTTAGCCCATAATAGAAAAACTTATAGTCCACAGAAAGACATACTGCTATCAAGGTGAAAACCTTCCCACTTAACTCTTACCTGTTTTCTTTCAGTTTCCTATATTTGCAGATTATGCGAACACACAAAATCTGCCTCTAGAAAATATCTTGATATTCCCTATATTACCCATGGAAACTAAAATCACAAAAAATCATAGGAAGTATTGTGTTTAGTTTCTCTTTTCACTATTTTAGAAATAAGGGTAGATAACTGTTTTCTTTTTAGCTGACTAGTTCAATGAGTGGATGGATAGATGTATAGATGAATGAATGAATGAACGAAATAGTAAATGCACATTTTCATGATGTTTCCTATCCAGAATCAATCCCTTCACCTCTCCTCTCAATCTCAGTGATTTTGGGAGGATGGCTTGTTCTCTTTCTTATACCCTTGCCTCCAACCTTTAAGAAATATCAGAATCTCAGGGTAAGGCCTATATATTCCCTGCAATGTCCCTCCGCCTTCTCCTCCTAGCCTTTCTAGGCTCTTCCTGACCTGTTCCATAAAATCGGCATCTCTTTGTTCTTCAACCTCTCCCACTCTGTTAGATCCTTACCCTGGAACCATAAATGTGCCATTGTGCATATTCAAAGATAATAATGGTCTCTATCTGTGTGTACGTATAAGTGAAAAGCTCAGCTCTTCACCAAGGCCTTTCCACCCTGTACACCTGGTACACATGCAGAGAAAGAGACAAAACCATCTTATCACTAAAAAATAATCCAATCCACACTGGCTCTTATCTTGATGTACCCTAATTCTTAGAGTAATAACATAATTTGTTTAAAAAAAAAAAAGAGAGCCTCAGAAGCTTTATTGCTCTTCAGATGTTACGCCACATGATTACATTCTACAATTCTCTTAATATAAAATGGATATTTGAAGTATTCTAGAAAATAATAGGAATCTGCCAAAGTCTGTCCCCAGTGAAATTTGTACATAATCAAGGTAGTGAATTTCAAATATAACTCTTTCATGTGTCTTCAGCAAAGTTTGATATTAAAAACAAAGATAATTATGCTGAAAGTCTCAAAGGAATGAATTACAACAAATATAATAATTGATGAGAGCATTTAAATACGATTACATACTACGAGGTTATCTCCACTATTAAAAACACTAAGTAATCACTTTGTATGTGGTAGCAAAACATTTTCTAGTCAACTCAGGAAATTATAATAAGCAATTTGAGTGGGAAAAAAGGGCAATTTACATACTGCGTGTCCTAGGGTTACTCTGGTCATGTTTTCACGTAGCTACAATGTATTATTCATTCATCTACTAAAAAATACCCTAAGATGGAGGTCTTATAGAAAACCCACTAGCAGATACATGGACCAATGGAACACAATTGAGAATCCAGACATAAATCCATACACATATGAGCAGGTGATATTTGACAAAGGCCCCAAAACAGTTAAATGGGGAAAAGACAGTCTTTTTAACAAATGGTGCTGGCATACCTGGATATCCATCTGCAAAAAAATGAAATAAGACCCATACCTCACTCCATGCACAAAAACTAACTCAAAATGGATCAAAGACCTAAATATAAAATCTAAAACGATAAAGATCATGGAAGAAAAAACAGGGGCAATGTTAGGAGCCCTAATACATGGCATAAACAGTATACAAAACATTATAAAGAACATAAAAGAAAAACTGGATAACTGGGGGCTCCTAAAAATCAAACACTTATGCTCATCCAAAGACTTCACCAAAAGAGTAAAAAGACTACCTACAGACTGGGAAAAAGTTTTTAGCTATGACATTTCTGATCAGCGCCTGATCTCTAAAATCTACATGATACTGCAAAAACTCAACTGCAAAAAGACAAATAACCCAAGTAAAAAATGGGCTAAAGATATGAATAGACACTTCACTAAAGAAGACATTCAGGTAGCTAACAGATACATGAGGAAATGTTCACGATCATTAGCCATTACAGAAATACAGATCAAAACTACAATGAGATTTCATCTCACTCCAACAAGGCTGGCATCAATCCAAAAAACACGAAGTAATAAATGTTGGAGAGGCTGTGGAGAGATCGGAACACTTATACGCTGCTGGTGGGAATGTCAAATGGTACAACCACTTTGGAAATCGATGTGGCACTTCCTTAAAAAGCTAGAAATAGAACTACCATACGATCCAGCAATCCCACTCCTTGGAATATATCCTAGAGAAATAAGAGCCTTTACACGAACAGATATATGCACACCCATGTTTACTGCAGCACTGTTTACAATACCAAAAAGATGGAAGCAACCAAGGTGCCCATCAACGGATGAATGGATCAATAAATTATGGTATATTCACACAATGGAATACTACACGTCGATAAAGAACAGTGAGGAATCTGTGAAACATTTCATAACATGGAGGAACCTAGAAGGCATTATTTTATGCTGAGTGAAATTAGTCAGTTGTAAAAGGACAAATATTGTATAAGATCACTATTATAAGAACTTGAGAAACAGTTTAAACTGAGAAGAAAACATTCTTTCCTGGGTACGAGAGGGAGGAGGGGCATTCACTAATTAGATAGTAGATAGGAACTACTTTAGGTGAAGGGAAAGACAGCACACAATACAGGGAAAGTCAGCACAATTGGACTAAACCAAAAACAAAGAAGTTTCCTGAATAAACTGAATGCTTCAAAGGCCTGCATAGCAAGGGCTGGGGTCTGGGGACCATGGTTTCAGGGGACATCTAAGCCAACTGACATAATAAAATCTATAAAGAAAATATTCTGCATCCCACTTTGAAGAGTGGCGTCTGGGGTCTTAAACACTAGCAAGCAGCCATCTAAGATGCATCAATTGGTCTCAACCCACATGGATCAAAGGAGAATGAAGAACACCAAGGACATAAGGTGATTATGAGCCCAAGAGACAGAAAGGGCCACATGAACCAGTGACTACATCATCCTGAGACCAGAAGAACTAGATGGTGCCCAGCTACAACCGATGACTGCCCTGACAGGGAACACAACAGAGAACTCCTGAGGGAGCAGGAGAGCAGTGGGATGCAGACCCCAAATTCTCATAAGACCAGACTTAATGGTCTGAGACTAGAAGGACCCCAGTGGTCATGGCCCCCAGACCTTCTGTCTCCCTAGGACAGAACCCATTCCCGAAGCCAACTCTTCAGACATGGATTGGACAGGACAATGGGTTGGAGAGGGATGCTCGTGAGGAGTGAGCTTCTTGGATCAGGTGGACACTTGAGACTACGTTGGCATCTCCTGCCTGGAGGGGAGATGAGAGGGTGGAGGGGGTTAGAAGCTGGCGAAATGGACACAAAAAGAGAGAGTGGAGGGAGAAAGCGGGTGTCTCATTAGGGGGAGAGTAATTGGGAGTGTGTAGCAAGGTGTATATGGGTTTTTGTGTGAGAGACTGACTTGATTTGTAAACTTTCACTTAAAGCACAATAAAAATTATTTTAAAAAACCCACTAGCACGGTTGGTTGCAGGGAGAGAGTATACTTTCTGAAATGTAGCACATTTGTCAATTTTTCTCTTGTTGAACACAACCCAAATGGTCTTCCCAGGGACCCTTTCCACCTTCATGACTGGCTAATGAATCATTGTTCTCAGCCCACATTAACTCTATCACAAGGCATTTCCTTTGCTTTTTCAAAGTCATTTTGCGTTGAAAAAAATAATTATCCAAATTGTATTAAAGTGAAAAGATATTATTTGCATTTCTTTTTAAATGAAACTATAAAATTACTGTTATTATTCTATGATATATATATATATATATATATATAAAGACACAAAACCCTACGATTTGGCCCTTTACTATCTTACTTCTTACTCCTTTTCACTGGTTTTATTTCATTTCTAAAAGTAGAAACACAGTCTCTTTTCTCAGCTATTCAGCTTAAATGTAGGCAATTCACTTTAAGAAAGGCTCCAAAGGCTATTGCCAAATGGTTTCTGTAAAATGTATTTCTAGGGCTGAAATGTTTTCTTTGGGGTTTTTTCCCCCTCCAGTCACTCCACCTACCTTTAACATAGGCAAATCTAAATTGACAGATAGGTTATTCCCATGGTGACCTCTCTGCGTAGCCCAGAGCCAATCTGTGCAATAAGATACGTCCTTCAGGCTCTATAACCTGGGAGTTCTATCAAATGAGTGCACACAAAGGGTTTACTTGTTACCTCTCTCATGACAGGTACTATCCTACAAATAAATCAAGCCAAGATTGCTGTCATGCCTTTGTTCTTTCATCTCAGGGACAAGAAGTAGAGAACACTGTTGCAAAGTCAAACAGGATCTAAATGAACCTTCACAGCCTTTAGAAACATGTCCTTTCAACTGCAGAATTCACAATAGGTTTGCAAAGCTACACTGAGCACCAAAAATTGGAGGTAAAAAAACAAACAATTAAGGAGGGTAAAAATCATCGGCATCGTACGTAATCCTTCAAGTGGGGTGTTCTCCAGGAAAGAGATTTAAACAAAACAAAACAAAAAAAACTAATTTAGCCAAAGTATCTCTTAAGCCTGTGTTCACATCTTTTAATGAACAGGAAATTTGTTGATAAGTTAATTTTTCCACGAAAAAAATGATAACTAAGAAGTCCTTGAAGAACCTTGACTTTTATGATCCTTTGAATAAATGCTGTTGCTTATAAAAAAATCTTTCTGATCCTTCTGTATTTGTCCTGCTCAGTAATCCTGACTGAACGGAGATCAGTGTAGAAATAGGCAGGAAATTGCAGAATTTTGCAAATGAAGTTGAAGCAAGGTCAAAGTCTGACATTGTTACCAACCTCTCATAGCAATTCTGTAATATGAATAAAAACAAAATTCCTACTAGGTTGTGGGAGTTACATTCCAGGGCATTTGCATTTTATAATTTATAAAATCGTTAAGGGTTAGGGTACACCTCCCAAACAATTCAAGAATTCTTCCTGCAACATCTTTCATTTCAACAATATACTAGGCTTAGAGGAACAGAAATGATGAAAAGCTCCCTATGCCATTAGATCTGGTGATATCTTACATAAGGTTCTTCACTGCCAATTGGACGTCACAGTTTATGTGTATTATCTGTCATCTGCTAGTCTCACATCATCTGGCTCACACAGAGGATCTATTCCTTTTTTTTTCTCTCTCTCTCTCTTTTTCCCAAATTGGAGCTATGAAAAAATCTGTCTTGGAAGAAGTACAACCAGAATGTTCCTCAGAAGCAAGAATGGTGAGACGGCATCTCACATAACTTTGGACAGGTTGTCAGGAGGGATCAGTCCCTGGGGAGGGACATCATGCTTGGTAAAACACAGGGGCAGCGGAAAATAGGAAGACCCTCAACGAGAGGGACTGACACAGTGGCTCCAACAATGGGTTTAAGCATAACAACGATTGTAAGGATGGCGCTGGACCAGGCAGTGTTTCGTTCTGCTGTGCATGGGGTCGCTATGAGCCAAACCAACTCAATGGCACCTAACAACAACAGCATAGCATGAAACGTCTTTTTTTTTCTTTCCTCCTTCAGCATGTCCTGCCAGCCCTAGCAAATGATAAGTGCCTTAGCCTTCCAAAACTGCTTTTCCTAATTTCTCTTATTTGCCTTCATTCATGTGTCCCTCTTTCCATTTCTGATCCATATTCTTTTCAAATTTGAGCTCTCCACACAGATTCGCTGGAGAGTTGGTGTATTTTTATGTTGTTGTTCAACAATTATTTATTGAGTGTTTATACACATCACTATTCTAGATTCTGGTAAAAGAAAAAGTAATAAAACCCAGGCCCTGCCAACCGTGCATTGTCTTTCTTCATTTTTAATTCATCACATTCCTCTTATGTCATATATCGTCCCTTGGAGTCATACTTACTTTTCATTTGAAATTTGATTCTCTTAAAAGTCTAGGATCTATACCTAGCTGTGTTTAACATCATCTTATTTACAATTATCACCTCCACAATAAAACAGTCACTTTCTCCCAAACCAGTACTGTCCATACACCTCTGCCCGAGCCTCATGCTTTGGAATGGCCATTAGGCCCAGGGGATGTGCCCACGTAGGGCCCACACCTACCCTTCCTGATATACTCAGGGTATCCAGGATCCCAATTTCCTGATCAACCAGTCCAAGCCCCCTTCCAGTTCCTGTGCTAGCTTCTTTCTGGGATCCATCCTTTTAAGAATGGATGACTCAACATGCCCATCCCTATGCCTGACAGGTGGCCAAGAGGCAGCTGTTTGCTGATGAGTATGGATGGAGCTTGGACGTGCAGGCTGAGCTGTCCATCTGCATGAACCAAGGCCCCTCAAGTACAAGACAGAGCCGGGAGTGGAAAGAGAAGGGGGTAGGTCACACATCAGGGGAAGGGCAAGCTACCCCTATACCACCTCAATCTAACAAGAAACTCCAAGGAAAGTTAAGAATTCTAAAATTGAAACTTGCCTTCTGGGTCACTATGAAGGTAAATATATTCATCAAAATAGGAAGATGAGAAGATAGAACCTACTTTAACGGCTTATAAGCTTGACTTATAACCTTTACATACGTAAGCATGTAGCATGCAGTCCTCCATTGCGCCTTCACCACACACACTACAAAATTAAAGATAGACCTGCCTAAACTTTCCAGTACTTCATATCACTAAGTTCTTCTTTGTTGATCAGGTTTGCGTCTTTCATTGTTTCCTTAGTCTTCTAAGACATGTAGATGTCACAGAGGTAGAAAGGTAAAAAGTCATCACTTTTTCCACTTCTTTTAAAACAAGACTTCATGATTTTTTTTCAAAACGTGTCATCTCACTATGTGACAGCTTTTTTATCTGGACCATGAAAGTCCTTGGCCTAATAAGCCTCTGCAACAATATCACTTCCTTTTCTCCATCCAAATGTTCTCCATTATAATTCTTTCCTCAAGCTTACAGGTTTCTAGGGAAGAATGTGTATATAATATGTGTACATTTCTCTACCCCTTTATTAAATTTATTTTGTGAGCATTTAACTTTCATTCATGAGGGGAGAAGAATAAACTAAGAGAATGTTTAAATACCAAAAACAAGAAACATCAAAACCTGTTCTATTCAAGATTTATTGATATCTCTGAGACTGTATTTGTTTTTACAATTGCCCATATATTTATTTCTGACATCCTCACCTATTATTTTCTTCCCGAGATTTACTCTCCATCATTTCTATTAATATGGCTCTTTCCATGCCCTAATCATTTTCCTACACACACGTACAGACACACACACGCACACACACATTTGATGGTTTTGTATAGGAGTATGTCTGTCTTCTTCAAATTTGAAGTACTCTGATCATGTCAACATATTTGCTGCTAAAAACATATTTGGGCTGCAACAACCCATTCTGAAAAACCTGTTTATTGAAATATAAAGGAGAAATATTTTTAGTAGGCAACAATCCCCAACACCACCACCAATGTTAATCTTTGCCTAATACCCTACACTTCCAAAGTATCAGAAGAAAAGGTCAGCAACTTGTGAAAGGTTACCAAGTACAGAAATAACCTTACCAAAGAGAATATTTATTTTAATTTTCAGTAGGAATTCATCTTAAGTGTATAACTAAACTTGGAAGTCCCACTCACTCTCATCACCACCTCTCAGAAGGACTAGTATAATGTAGTCAGTAATAATGCAAAGGATTGGAACCAAACGCTAATCAATAAAAAAGGTTATCTAGGACATCAAAAGCAGTTCCTGGGTGGTACAAACAGTTAACATACTCAGCTACTAACCAAAAGATTGGAAGTCAAAGTCCACCCAGAGATACCTTGGAAGAAAGGCCTGGTGATCTACTTCCAAAAAATGAGTTACTGAAAACCCTGTGGAACACAGTTCTTCTCTGACCCACATGGGTTCACCATGAGTTAGGGTCAACTCAATGGCAACTGGTTTGGTTTCTGGTAAAGTATCACAAACGGCTTAAGTAAAGAAAAGGAAAAAAAGAGGGTCGTGGAAGATTTAATGCACAAAATTCTCAAAATTGATCTTAGACAATTCAGTCTTTGCTATAGTGAAATAAAATGGAAAGAGGTTGTTGTTGTTCTTAGATGCCATTGAATCAGTCCCGACTCACTGCAACCTCATGGACAACAGAACAAAATGCTGCCCCATCCTGCACCACCCTCACAATCATTGCTGTGTTTGAGCCCATTGTTGCAGCCACTGCGTCAATCCATTTTCATTTGCAAGGAGCACTCTGGATGTATTTCTGCCAACACAGACTTGTTCATTCTTCTGGCAGTCCATGGTATATTCAATATTCTTTGCCAACACCATAATTCAAGGCATCAATTCTTCTTTGGTCTTCCTTATTCACTGTACAGCTTTCATACGTACATGAGGTGATTGAAAATATCATGGCTTGGGTCAGGCACAGCTTAGTCCTGAAAGTGACAACTTTGCTTTTCAACACTTTAGAGTTCTTTTGCAGCAGATTTGCCCAATGCAATACGTCATTTCATTTCTTGACTTCTGCTTCCGTGGGTGTTGATTGTGGATCCAAGTAAAATGAAATCCCTGACAACTTCAATCTTTTCTCTGTTTGTCATGATGTTGCTTATTGGTCCAGTTGTGAGGATTTCTGTTTTCTTTATGTTGAGATGTAATCCATACGGAACGCTGTAGTCTTGGATCTCCATCAGTAAGTGCTTCAAGTCCTCTTCACTTTCAGCAAGCAAGGTTGTATCATCTGCATATCACAGGTTGTTAATAAGTCTTCCACCAATCCTGATGCCACAATCTTCTTCATAGAGCCCAGCTTCTCTGATTATGTGCTCAACATATAGACTGAAAAAGTATGGTGAAAGGATATAACCCTGACATATACCTTTCCTAATTTTAAGCCAGGCAGTATCCCTTGTACTGTTCAAATGATTGCCTGTTGGTCCATGTATAGGTTCCTCATGAGCACAATTAAGTGCTCTGGAATTTCCATTCTTCACAATGTTATCCATAATTTGTTATGATCCACACAGTTAAATGCCTTTGCATAGTCAATAAAACACAGATAAACATCTTTCTGGTATTCTCTGCTTTCAGCCAAGTTTCATCTGACATCAGCAATGGTTTCTCTCTCATTCCATGTCCGTTTCTGAATCTGGCTTGAGTTTCTGGCAGTTCCCTATTGATGTACTGCTGCAACCAATTTTGAAGTATCTTCAGCAAAATTTTACTTGCATGAGATATTAATGATATTGTTTGATAATTTCCACATTCTGTTGGATCACCTTTCTTTGAAATGGGCACAAATATGGATCTCTTGCAGTCAGTTGGCCAGGTAGCTGTCTTCTATATTTCTTGGTGTAGACGAGTAAGCACTTCCAGCACTGCATTCATTTGTTAAAACATCTCAATCAGTATTCCATCAATTCCTGGAGCCTTGTTTTTTGCCAAGCCTTCAGTGCAGCTTGACTTCTTCCTTCAATACCACTGGTTCTTGATCATATGCTATCTCCTGAAATGGCTGAACACTGACCAATTCTTTTTGGTACAGTGATTCTGTATTCCTTCCATCTTCTTTTTATGCCTCCTGTTTCACTCAATATTTTGCCCATACCAACCAAAAAAAAACCAAACTCAATGCTGTCAAGTCGATTCCAACTCAGAGTAGAACTGCTCCATAGGGCTTCCAAGAAGCGCCTGGTGAATTCAAACTGCGGACCTTTTGGTTAGCAGCCGTAGCTCTTAACCACTACATCACCAGGACTTCCATTTTGCCCATAGGATCCTTCAATATTGCAACTTGAGGCTTGAATTTTTTCTTCAGTTCTTTCAGCTTGAGAAATGCCAAGCGTGTTCTTCCCTTTTGGTTTTCTAACTCCAGGTCTTTGCACATTTTATTGTAATACTTTATTTTGTCTTCTCGAGCTGCCCTTTGAATTCTTCTGTTCAGTTCTCTTACTTAATCATTTCTTCCATTTGCTTTAGCTACTCTATGTTCAAGAGCAAATTTCAGAGCCTCTTCTGGCATCCATTTTGGTCTTTTCTTTCTTTCCTGTCTTTTTAACGACCTTTTGCTTTCTTCATGTATGATGTCCTTGATGTCATCCCACAACTCGTCTGGTCTTCGGTCATTAGCGTTAATGCGTCAAATCTATCCTTGAGATGGTCTCTATAACTTAGGTGAGATATATTCAAGGTCATACTTTGGCTTTCATGGACCTGTTTTAATTTTCTTCAGCTTCAACTTGAACTTGCACATGAGCAATTGATGGTCTGTTCCACAGTCGACCCCTGGCCTTGTTCTGACTGATGATACTGAGCTTTTCCATCATCTCTTTGCACAGATGTAGTAAATTTGATTCCTGTGTTTTCCATCCAGTGAAGTTCACGTGTATAGTTGCTGTTTACGTTGTTGAAAAAGGTATTTGCAATGAATAAGTCACTGACCTTGCAAAATTCTATCATGCGATCTCCAGCATCCTTTCTATCATCAAGGCCATATTTTCCAACTACCAATCTTTCTTCTTTGTTTCCAACTTTAGCATTCAGATCACCAGTGATTATCGATGCATTTTGAGTGCATGTTTGATCAATTTCAGACTTCAAAATTTGGTAAAAATCTTCAATTTCCTCATCTTTGGCATTAGTGATTGGTGGGTAAATTTGAATAATATTCGTATTAATGGGTCTTCCTTGTAGGTGCATGGATATTATCCTATCACTGACAGCACTATACTTCAGGATAGACCCTGGTCCCATTGAGGAAGGGATCTAGGATATTGATCTTTATGCATTCCATTTCATTTTTTTGACAACTTCCAATTCTCCTAGGTTCATACTTTATACATTCTACATTCTGATTATTAATGGATGTTGTAGCTGTTTCTTCTCATTCTGAGTCATGCTATATCAGCAAATGAGGGTGCCAAAAGTTTTATTCCATCCACATCATTAATGTAGACTCTATTTGAGGAGGTACTACTTCCCCATTCGTATTTCCAACCTGAAGGTATCACCTTCCAGCATTATATCAGACAATGTTCCGCTGCTATTCATAAGGTTTTCACTGGCCGGTTTTTTTTCAGAAGTAGACCACCAGGTTCTTCTTCCTACTCTGCCTTAGTCTGGAAGCTCCACTGAAACCTGTCCACCATGGGTGACAAATGCTGGTATTTGAAATACCAGTAGCATAGCTTCCAGTATCACAGCAACACCCAAGCGACTACAGTACAAAATACTGACAGACACATGGTGGTATAAAGAGGACAACTGTAGCATAAAACTTCCAATACAATCTCTATCTTGTTGTTGTTGTTAGTTGTCATCAAGTAGATTCCCACTATAGTGACTCACGTGTGCAGAGTAGAACTGTTCCACAGGGTTTTCAAGCCTGTGACCTTTCAGAAGCAGATCACCAGGCCTGTCTTCTGAGGTGCCTCCAGGTGAGTTCAAACCACCAGCCTTCTGTGTTTGCACCTCCCAGGGACACCTACAACTTCTACACACACTGATTTTCTAATTCCATCTCCACCAACCTCAACCTCCATGCTTCCAGTGCAATCATCTGTAGGCTTGTTTTATGTGCCAAGAAAGAAATACACACATCTTCTACTCCCTTGGTAAATAAAGGATTGTTGGACGTGAGTGGAAATATAGGCACAGGTACTCTGTGTAGGGTTATGGAATTAAAATTTGCCTCTGAGTGAACTCAAAAAATGTGAGCCCTCTGGGAAGACAAATTAGAAAAAGATGCCACCCTCTGGGCAGACTCAGCTCTGCAGGTGTTAGCGGGAAGGCCCACAGTTTGCCCAGCAGACAGAGGTCTGGATGTCAGCTCCACTCACCCCTTCAGCCAGGCAAATGTAGCAGCCTGTGTGAGACATCCTGCTGCCCCCACTATCTGCTGAAGGATTCTTAAATTCTCCTAAATCTCATCACTGTTTGATCTTGATAATTAAGAGCACTGGCTTTGGCACTGGACTGCCCAGGCAAGAATTCAGGCTCTGTCACCCGCTCACTTGTGACTTTAGACAAGTGACTGAATCTCCCTGAGTATCAGTTTACTCATCTGCAAAATGTGAATAATAAGAGTACCTTCCTCAATGGGACCTTGAAGGTTAAACAAGAAAATCTATGTACAAGCAGTAACTTAGTTCCTATCTCTGGCACCTAGCAAGAGCTCGACAGGTGTTAACTGATATCCTTATCCCCTTTTCAGGAGAAGAACAGCATCTACCACATTTAAGTTAAGCATATGTCTTTCATCTGTGACCAGCTGCCATTGAGATGATTCTGACTCATAGCGGGCAACCCCATGTGTGTCAGAGTAGAGCTGTGCTCCATAGGGTTTTCAATAGGTTATTTTTCCAAAATAGGTTCTTAAGTGCCTCTGGGTCAACTCTAGCCTCCGACCTTTCATTTAGCACCCAGGGACCCCTTTCACCTGTAAAACCAAAAACCAAACTCATTGCCATCAAGTCGATTCCAACTGATTGTGACCTTATAGGACAGAGTAGAACTGCTCCATAAGGTTTCAAAGGCTGTAAATCTTTATGGAAGCAGAGTGCCACATCTTTCTCCTGTGGAAAGGCTGGTGGTTTCGAACTGCCGACCTTTCGATTGGCAGCCAAGCACTTTAACCATTGCACACCAGGGCGCCTCCCTTTCATCTACAGAGCTCCTAATTATTATTGAAGAGCACTTTCCGCCTTGGTTCCCATAAGGAAAGAGTTTTAAAAAAAAAGCTTCCCTTTGGTACCTCATTTTATCGGATCTCTTGACTTCAAAATTTAAGGCGTTTTTCCTACATGTGCGCTAATTAGAAATGCAGCATGCCTGAAGTTCTCTCACATTCCTAACGCACAACACCATCATTAAGGACCTCGAGCCCTCTGAAGTCATACATAAAAGGTATGCTCCAGGAGTAGGACTACAGTTGTTAAATGCACTACATGTCAGGATCCCCAAAAGTCTCCACTTTTATTTCCCCAGCTTCTAACAACTCTGGGTTTCACAGAACAAAACAATGTTATGTTTCAGAATGAAAAGTATATTTAGCGTGTTGTCATTCAAACTACAAAAAATTAAAAAAGAAAAAACTTCCCGAAAGTATTTTAAGTTGTCTTTATCAAACCTTTGGAGAGTCATCAATATTAATATTCTTTGCAATGTGACCAAATTGAACCCCCCCCCCCACCCAACACATGATGAGCTTATGGATTCTTTATGAGAAAACCCAAACAAAATAAAATTAAATCAAAATATTTGCTTACTCTAGCCATAGACCCTCAACAAGATGGACTGACACAGTGGTTACAACAATGGGCTTAAGCATAACAACGATTGTGAGGATGGTGTAGGACCAGGTAGTGTTTTATTCTGTTGTACGTGGGCTTGTTATGAGTCAGAATTGACTCGACGGCACCTAACAACAACAGCTAGCAATAGTATCCAAAATAAAGCTTGCTTGCCCATACACATAACCTAGATGAAAGCTCCAAAAATAGTTTATAAACCTCCAAAAGACTGCCTGAATCAATATGAAATAAAACAATGAATTCTAATTATATTTAGGTCTTATGTCCTCCAAAAAAAAGGAAACAAAATGTTATAATTTGCTTTCTGATTTAATGGAAAAGTAACATTGTATCAAGAATTTCAAAGGATGACCTCATTGCCCCTCTCCTAATAATAATGTATCTTTCATTTTATTTTATGCAATGCCAGTTCTACACTAAAAGTTTATCCTATATTCCACAATGACATACTGTGGGATAATGAATTTGACTTTACTCAAAGTAATTTGGTCTTTGCCCTTGTTTCCTGAAAGATAACTCTAAGCAAACAAACAAACAAACAAAAAAACCCACAGCCATCGAGTCAATTCCTACTCATAATGACCCTACAGGACAGCGTAGAACTGCCACATAGGGTTTCCAACACTGTGAATCTTTAGAGGAACAGACTGCCACATCTTTCTCCCATGGATCAGCTGGTTAGCAGCCAAGCACTTTAACCACCGTGACACCAGGGCTCCTTGAAAGATAACCTGAAATCTTTAGAAGTTCTTGAATAACTTAAGTACTTTTTTCGGTCTCCAGACCACACTTGAGGGTTTGTAGTAATAAGTAAGGGCTAGCCAGGCCACAAAGACCAGTGCGTGGCCTGATATCAGCTGACCTTAGGGAAGGGGGGGTCACGATTCAATCAATCATGCCTATGCAATAAGGCCTAACCGTGACTACGTAAGGAAGCTAATAAAGGCTCTGGACGCAGAAGCTCCATGGACTTCCTGGTTGGTGAAAGACATCTATGCACATGGGAGGGTAGTATGCCCTCTGGGACATGGAAGCTCTGCATCAAGAACCCTCCCAAACCTTATCGTATGTGCCTCTTCATTTGTATCTTTTCGCTGCAATAAATCTATAATTGTAAGTATAGCACTTTCTGTGAGATAAGTCACTCCAGTGAATTATCCAACCCGAGGCAGTAGGGGGAGGCAGCAGCTCAGAAGTAAGAGGGGCTAGAAACCCCTGAGCTTACCACTGGTATCCTGAGGGGATAGATGGAACCCCTGAATTTGTAGCCAGCAGATCAGAAGTCAGGATGTCATGCAGACTCCCAAACTTGCAGTTGGCATCTGAAGTCTTGGGCCTACTTGACAGTCTGGAGGGTTATGTCCTTTAACTTGCGAGGTCTGACCTAGCTCCGGGTGGCTAAGATCAGAGGAAGAGGTACTGCTGCATGGGCAGCTGGTGGCAGGCTTGAACAGAGAAGTGGAAAGTGGAGATTTGTTATACCCTCATAGTTGGTGTCAGAAAAAGTAGATCTGATACATTAATTTTGAGATATTACCCACTCATACACGTTTTCAAAATTACAACTAGAAGGAAATAATAGAAATGTCCCATATTTATTCTGTATAGCAATGCCTTTCCATTTAAGGACATTTCATACCCTGTTATACCAGGAACCCTGGGGTTGTAATGGTTAGGAGCTACGGCAGCTAACCAAAAGGTCAGCAGTTTGAATCCACCAGGTGCTCCTTGGAAACCCTATGGGGCCAGTTCTACTCTGTCCTATATGGTCGCTATGAGTCAGAATCGACTCAACGGCAAAGGGTTTGGTTTTGGTTGGAAGTATTATACCAGAACCAAAACCCTATGCAATCTCATCTCATATAAACTCAGAATGAAGATCACTTACATATTATTTAAAAAGCCAAAGAACTAAATTAGTCAATGGAAATCTAAGAACAAGATAATCTAATACGTGAGATCTCAAAGAAGCTTTCACTGAACACCCAGGACAAGAATAACCTTCAGCCATAAGGCATTTAAGCAACCAGGGCAGAAGTAACACTTTTCATATACACTTTGAAAGTGACAGTGGCTTTGTTGCTGCAAGTCTAGCAACAACAAAGCCTATGGATTCATTCCTCGTCATAACATTGTAAGACAGCTCACAGGTACATGAATCCTCCTAAGGTCTGGTATTTCTGAAAGGTGGAGAACAAAATGAGAATGCTGAAGAAAGCATAATTTTAGTCCACCGCAATTTCAAGCAAAAAAAAATTTCCATTCCTTCTTTGTTCCCCGACTAGCTAGAAATAAGTAAGAGTCTGCTTACCATAATAAAGACAATGAGACCGAAGTTCTTAAAATAGTAAACTAATAGCGGGAAACTGTTTTGAGAACTCCGGCTTCTTCTCTGTCCTCCTGGTATTTTTCTTTCATCTCCTTAAAGGTAGTTTTCAAAATTCTGTGCCAGAATCTTTCAATTTAATCATCCAAATTCACTGTTTACCAATATTTTTTAAAAGTTTCTCTAGGAACTCTGGCTATGTACCTATTAACCCTATTTGTTTCTCATCTCACATGCTAAGCATCCCCTCTGTAGAAAATAAAAGACATGTTAAGGCTTATCTCCCCTGCCTTCAAAACACCGCCTTCATATTCCCCCACCCCCTACCTTTCTGGCCATTCTTTCCCAGCGTCTTTTACTGGCTCCTCTTCATCAACATCCTGTTAAGTAGGAATATTATGCAGGTGTGATCCCTGCCATCCTATTCTCTGCTCACATTGCATTGCTCTCCCAAAGCAATTCCATCAACTACTAGAGTTTCAATTCTACTTATAGCCTCTGATGCACAAAACATTACCTACAGTTCAGACCTTTCTCCTGAGCTTCAGATTCCCCAAATCAATCATCCATTGGCTGTCTCACATGCATATATGTAAACTAAACTCATGATCTTTTTCCCAAAACCTATTTGCCCTTTTCCTGAAACTTGAAAGTCATCCTAGAATTCTCTTTCCCTCTCGCTCTCTTCTTTACATCAAGTCAGTGAGCAAGACACGTTGCTTCTACCTCCTTAACACCTCTCATATTGGCTATTTCCTTTCCTTTGCCACTGCTGCTTTCCTAGTTCAGGCCCTCAAAAGACTTATTTATTTGCTTCCTCTCCTGTTTTTCTTTTGTCAGTTTGGCCAATGGTTTGTCGATTTTGTTAATTTTTTTCAAAGAATCAGCTTTTGGTTTTAACTCTTTCAATTGTTTTTCCGTTCTCTATTTCATTTAATTCTGCTTTAATTTTTATTGTTTGCTTTCTTCTGGTGCCTGAGGGTTTCTTTTGTTGCTCTCTTTCTATTTGTTCAAGTTGTAGGGATAATTCTTTGATTTTTTTGACCCTTTCTTCTTTTTGGAGGTGTGCATTTATTGCTATAAATTGACCACTGAGCACTGCTTTAGCTGTGTCCCAAAGGTTCTGATAGGAAGCATTTTCTTTCTCATTGGATTCTATGAATTTCTCTATTCTGTCCTTAATTTATGCTATAATCCAGTAATTTTTCAGCAAGGCGTTGTTCAGTTTCCAAGCATTTGATTTCTTTTCCTTGCTTTTTCTGTTATTGATTTCTACTTTTATGGCTTTATGGTCAGAGAAGATGCTTTGTAATATTTCGATGTTTTGGATTCTGTTAAGGCTTGCTTTATGACCTAGTATGTGGTCTATTCTACAGAATGTTCCATTCAAGAGACTTATTTAGACTTTGCAATGATACCACAACTAGTCTTCCAAGTTCTCACTCTTCTGATTCATCCTCCCAACTATTCCCCAAGTGATCTTGCCAATATAATTTAAGACAGTGTTACACCTACTCCCCTGCTTAAAACCCTCTGTGATTCTCCATTACTGAGACAATGAAGTTAAGACTCCCTTGAATGACATAAAGCAACGTAGTCTGTTCTATCTCTCCAGTTTCATCTCTCTTCTTGACCCACCTCCTCTCTGTGCTCCACCCATGCTAAAGAATTTGCAGTTTTCTGAATGGGCCATCTATACTGTTTCATGCCCCTAAACTTTTATCCACTTTGTTCCCTCTGCCTGGAATGCCCCTCCCCAGGACCCACTTAACAAACACCTGCTCATCTTTCCAACCTCAACTCAAATAATTTTATTCACATTTGAACATACATACACACATGCTTACAGTAGAAGTAAAGAATTCTTCCCATCTCTGAACCCTGTACATGCCTCCAAAAGAATCTTCATCATCCTAATGTCTCCCATGGTTTCTTATACAATATGGCAGAGTAAAGGCATATTTATGTCATTCCACTCCTTTAAAACTTATGGGGAAAAAATTAAAACTACCATTTTCAAGGAAACCTGTCAAAACCCCAAATTACAAACAAAGAAATACAGTGAAATCTTGACCAAATTTTTTTTTTTAATGTAGGAAGCTAAAGGCAATACACACTTCAACGTGAAACAATTTTATCTAAAAGTAAATGCCACAACCCTGAAGTTCCTGTCCAAGTGTCCTTTGATTAGTGTGTCAAGATCTAGGACACAGACACGTATAGGAATCAAATGGGAATGTCCCTATAAAGAACTATTTTGAGGCTATACAATCCCAGTAGTGGCAGAGCCACCTAAGCATGGTGACATGTCATTTCTAACTATGCAGTTCTACTCTGTCCTATAGGGTCGCTATGAGTCGGAATCGACTCGACAGCACTAGGTTTGGTTTTGGGTTTTTTATGCCTAAGCTTCCCAGCCAGGGAAACTGCTAGGTGTCAAGCGGGGTGAAGTAAAGAGATGTTGGAATCACCAGTTCACAAAACTGAGAGTTTGTGGGTTAAAGGACATTACCATGAAGCACACTGAGTTTGGAAGCATTAAACAATGACAGAAAACTTTTCCTAGAGCAAAAGAAATAACAATGTCGGTAAAAAGGTATTTAAAATGGTGGTGCAGTGGTTAAAGCGATCAACTGCTAACCAAAAGGTCAGCAGTTCAAAACCACCACCTGCTCTGTGGGAGAAAGATGTGGCAGTCTGCTTCCATAACGATTTACAGCCTTGGAAACCCTAGTGGTCACTGTGAGTCAAAATCAACTTGAAGACTGTGGGTTTGGCCAATACCAAGAGCTAGCAGGGATGAGGAGCAACTGGAAAACTCACATACTGCTAGCGAAAATACAAATTGGCAGAGCCACTTAGGAAAAGAGTTTGGCATTTTCTTGTGAACACCCACCCAACCTGTGACCCTGCAATTCCAATCCTTAGGTATTGACCCAAGAGAAATAAAAGTGTTTGTCCTCATGGAGACCTGCATGCAAATGTTCACAGCAACCTTATTCAAAATAGTCAGAAACTGAAAACAACTCAAATTTTCATCAACAGGTGAATATAAACAAACTGTGGTACAGTCATACTTTTGCACATTATGAAATAAAAAAGAATGAACTACTGATACAGGCAACAATACAAATGATTCTCAAAAGCATTACTCAAAACCATTACACTAAGTGAAAGAATCAAGACAAAAGAAGCACATATGGTAAAATTCCACTTACGTTGCATTCTTGAAAGGGCAAAAATATAGGGACATAAAACAGATCTGTAGTTGCCAGCAGCAGAGGGTTCCTTTGTGGTGGAGTTGATTCCAACTCATAGCGACACTATAGGACAGAGTAGAACTGCCCCGCAGGGTTTCCAAGGCTGTAATCTTTATCAAACTGCCACAGCTTTCTCCCAGCAGAGGGTTAAAAAAAAAAAAACTCACGGCCGTCGAGTCAGTTCCAACTCATAGAGACCCTATAGGACAGAGTAAAACTGCCCCATAGAGTTTCCAAGGAGCACCTGGTGGAATCGAACTGCCAACTTTTTGGTTAGCAGTGGTAGCTCTTAACCACTACTCAAGGGGAGTGAACTGACTGCAAAGGACACAAAGAAACTTTTGGGGGTGAAGGAAATGTTCTATATCTTGATTGTGGTGGTGGTTATATGACTGTATACAGTTGTCAGAACTCATCAAACTGTATACATAAAAGCAGTAAATTTATTGTATGTAAATTATTCAACAACTTTAATACTAAAAAAAAAGTATTTGGGGATCTCCCCCCAGAATACTCTTCTCTTCGTCTCTTACCTCAAGTGACATAGAAAATATTTCTATTATTTCATTTACTATATAATTATGCACAGTAATATAGTACACCATCTCCTCACTTACTGACCATCTTGTTATCTGATATTTCGCATTTACAACAATAGTAGAAAATCTACTATTCATTTACTGTGCATTAATGAAGTACATCTGGCAGTAACAAATGCTGAGGTGTGAGGCAACAGTAATGCTGGCTGTGATGGGAAAGGTTATGTGTCAACTTGGCTGGGCCATGATTCTCAGTGGCTTTGCAGTTATGTAATCACATAACTTGGCAGTTATGTAATGATGAAGGCATCCTCCATTTTGTGACCTGATGTGGTCAACCTCTGTTTTTGCATAACACCAATCTCCCATAACAACCTAGTCTTTGGAACCTACGCATGTCAATAAGTGAGGAGAAAGTATAATGTAAAATACAATATATAATTGCTATACTCATTTAGGAGTCCTTGAGTGGTGCAAACGGTTAAGCACTGGGTTGCTAAGCTGCTAACCATCCACCCTGAGGCACCTAGGAAGAAAGGCCGAGCAATCTACTTCCAAAAGATTACAACCATTGAAAACCTTATGGAGGGGGCAGAGCCAACATGGCATTATAGACAGAAGCACCACACCGTCCTTCCACAGCAAAGACCTGAAAAACTAAGTAAAACAGAGACAAACATCAATCCTGGAACCCTAGGAGTCATGTGAAGAGATAAAGAATTAACAATCAAAGATTAATCAAAACTGATATTTACAACAGGGAACCAGAGAGGTTAATCTGTAAATGACAACAATGTCAGAAGAACAAAAGGGGGAATAAACAGTGTAGGTATAGAACTTTCTAATGGAAAGGAAGGCAAGGCAATACCAAGTAATAAAAGACAGGTTCAAACTTAGGAAGATAAGGGTAAATTTCAAGGTAAGGACAAAGAAAGTTAACAAACCTGTTCATCAAAATAAAGAAGAAAAACATTAAGTCTCAGTAAACACAAAATCTATAAAAACAAAAGAAAGGGGAAAAAATCCACAAACAAAAGAAATTCAGCCCAGAAAAGTAAGAGGAACAAAAAAAACATCAGCACCACAAAATGACAGCAATAAACTCACACCTATCATTAATTAAAAAACTAAAAAAAAGTTTGTTTTTTTCATTAATTACCTATCATTAATTACACTGAACATAACTGGTCTAAATGCACCCGTAAAGAAACAGAGACTGATAGAATGGATTTAAAAAAAAAAAAAAACAGGATCCATCGATATACTGTGTACAAGAGACACACCTTAGAAACAAAGACATAAATTTATTAAAAAGCAAATGATTGAAAAAAATATGTCAAGTAAATAGCTACCAAAAAAGAGCAGGAGTGGCAATACTAATTCAGATAAAATAGACTGAAACAAAATTCACCACAATGATTAAACAGATAATCCATCATGAAGACATAACCATAATAAATATCTAGCACCCAATGACAGGGCTCCAAAATACATAGAACAAACTTTAACATCACTGAAAAGAGAAATAGACAGTTCCACAATAACAGGAGGCCAATACGCCGCTGTCGTAAAGGACAGAACATATAGAAAGAATCTCAACAAAGATACAGAAGATCTAAAGGTCACAATCAGCCAGCATGACCTCAAAGACATATATATAACACTCCACCCAACAGCTGCAAAGTACACATTCTTTTCCAAAGCACATGGAATGTTCTCCAGAACAGACCACATCTTAGGCCACAAAGCAACCCCCCAAAAAATCCAAAACATTGAGATAACACAAAGTATCTTCTCTGATCACTCCATCAAAGTACAAATTAACAACAGGAAGAGCAAGGAAAAAAAATCAATTACACAGAAATTGAATAACACCCTGCTTAAAAACCGCTGGGTAATAAAAGAAATCAAAGATGGAATCAAAAAATTCCCAGAATCAAAAGAGAATGAAAACACATCATACCAAAACCTTTGCACCACAGCAAAGGCAATGCTTAGAGGTCAATTTACAGCAATAGATGCACACATCAAAAAAGAAGAAAGACAAAACCAAAACATTAGCTACACAACTTGAACAAATAGAAAGAGAACAGCAAAAGAAGCCCACAGCCACCGGCATAAGGGAAATAACAAAGATCAGAGCAGAAATAAATGAAATAGAGACTAGAAAAACAACAGGAAGAATCAACAAAACCAAAAGTTGATTCTTTGAAAGGATCAACAAAATCAACAAACCAATGGCCAAATTGACAAAAGAAAAACAGGAGAGGATGTAAATAACCCAAATAGAAATTAAATCTGGAGACATGACAACAGACCCAAACTGAAATAAAAAAGGATCATAACAGAGTACTATGGAAAACTATACACCAACAAATTTGAAAACCTAGAAGAAATGAAGAAATTTCTAGAAATATCTAACCAAACTAACACAAAATGATGTCAAAAATCTGAACAGACCCATAACAAGAGAAGCGATTGAAAAGGTAATAGAAAAAAAATTCCCAACAAAAAAAAGCCCTGAGCCACTTAAATGCTAGCAAACAGCCATCTAAGATGCATCAGTTGGTCTCAACCCACCTGGAGCAAGGGAGAATGAAGAACATCAAAGGTACAAGGTATTTATGAGCCCAAGAGACAGAGTGGGCCACATAAATCAGAGACTACATCAGCCTGAGACCAGAAGAGCTAGATGGTGCCCAGCTACAACTGATGACTGTCCTGACAGGGAAGGCAATGGAGAACCCCTGAGGAAGCAGGAGAACAGTGAGATGCAGACCTCAAATTCTCATAAAAAGATCAGACTTTATGGTCTGACTGAGACTGGAGGGACCCCAGAGGTCATGGTCCCCAGACTTTCTGTTAGCCCAAGACAGGAACCATTCCCGAGGCCAGCTCTTCAGACAGGGATTGGACTGGACTATGGGATAGAAAATGATACTGCTGAGGAGTGAGTTTCTTGGATCAAGTAGACACATAAGACTATGTAGGCAGCTCGTGTCTGAGGGGGAGATGAGAGGGCATAGGGGGTCGGAAGCTGGCCAAATGGACAAGGAAATAGAGAATGGAGAGTAGTGTGCTATCTCATTAGGAGGAGAACAAGTAGGAGTACATAGCAAGGTGTATATAAATTTTTGTATGAGAGACTGACTTGATTTGTAAACTTTCACTTAAAGCACAATAAAAATTTAAAAAAATAAAAAAGCTCTGACCCAGGTGACTTCACTGGAGAATTCTACCAAACATTCAGAGAAGAGCTTACAACAGTAATACTCAAACTATTTCAGAATATAGAAAATGAAGGAATACTTCTGAATTCATTCTATGAAGCTAGAATAACCCTGATACCAAGACCAGACAAAGACACCACAAAAAAAGAAAATTACAGACCACTACCTCTCATGAATATAGATGTAAAAATTCTCAACAAAATTCTAGCTAATACAATTCAGCATCAAATCAAAAAAGTAATACACCATGACCAGGTGAAATTCATACCAGGTATGCAAGAATGGTTCAATATTAGAAAATCAATCAACATAATCTACCACATAAATAAAAGGAGAGAAAAGAATCACTTGATCATCTCAATTGATGCAGAAAAGGCATCTGACAAAGTCCAACACCCATTCCTGATCAAAACTCTCAATAAAATAGGTATAGAAGAGAAATTCCTCAATGTAATGAAGGGCATCTGTACAAAACCAACAGCCAACATCATTCTTAATAGGGAGACTGAAAACATTCCCCTTGAGGACAGGAACAAGACAAGTATCCCCTTTATCACCACTCCTATTTAACATTGTGCTGAAAGTCCTAGCTAGAGCAATAAGGCAAGAAACAGAAATAAAGCGCATCCAAATTGGTAACGAAAAAGTTAAACTGTCCCTATTTGTGGATGATATAATACTATACATAGAAAACTCAAAAGACTCCACAAGAAAACTACTGGAACTAATAGAAAGATTCAGCAAAGTGGCAGGATACAAGATAAACGTACAAAAATCAGTTGGATTCCTATATACCAATAAAGAGAACAATGAAAAGGAAATCAGTAAAACAACACCATTTATAATAGCCCCCCCAAAAATAAAATACTTAGGAATAAATCTAATCAGGGATGTACAAGATCTATACAAAGAAAACTACAAAACACTATTGCAAGAAACCAAAAAGAGATATATATAAATGGAAAAACACACCACGCTCATGGATAGGTAGGCTCAACATTGTGAAAATGTCAATTCTACCTAAACACCAGAAGGATGTTTACTTGTGTTTTACCAACTATGCAAAGGCATTGGACTGTGTGGATCATAACAAATTATAGATAACATTGTGAAGAATGGGAATTCCAGAACACTTAACTGTGCTTGTGAGAAACCTGTACATAGATGAAGAGGCAGTTGTTCGGACAGAACAAGGAGATACTGAATGGTTTAAAGTCAGGAAAGGTGCACGTCAGCATTGTATCCTTTCACCATACCTATTCAATCTGTATGCTGAGCAAATAATCCAAGAAGCTAGACTATATGAAGAAGAATGGGGCATCAGGATTGGAGAAAGGCTAATTAACAATCTGTGTTATGGAGATGACACAACCTTACTTGCTGAAAGTGAAGAGGATTTGAAGCACTTACTAATGAAGATCAAAGACCACAGCCTTCAATATGAATTGTACCTCAACATAAAGAAAACAAAAATCCTCACAACTGGGCCAATAAACAACATCATGATAAATGGAGAAAATATTGAAGTTGTCAAGGACTTTCATTTTACTTGGATCCACAATCAACAGCCATGGAAGCAGCAGCCAAGAAATCAAAAGACACATTGCATTGGGTAAATCTGCTGCAAAGGATCTCTTTAAAGTCTTGAAGAGCAAAGATGTCACCTTGGAGACTAAAGTGCACCTGACCTAAGCCATGGTATTGTCAATCGCATCATATGCATGTGAAAGCTGGACAATGAATAAGGAAGACCGAAGAAGAACTGATGCCTTTGAATTGTGGTGCTGGCAAAGAATATCGAATATACCGTGGACTGCGAAAAGAGTGAACAAATCTGTCTTGGAAGAAGTACAACCAGAATGCTCCTTTGAAGCAAGGATGGCAAGACTGCATCTTACATACTTTGGACATGTTGTCAGGAGGGATCAGTCCCTGAAGAAGGACATCATGCTTGGCAGAGTACAGGGTCAGCGGAAAAGAAGCAGACCTTCAATGAGGTGGATTGACACAGTGGCTGCAACAATGGGCTAAAGCATAACAATGACTGTAAGGATGGCGCAGAACCAGGAAGCGTTTCGTTCTGTTGTGCATAAAGTCACTAAGAGTCGGAACCAACTTGACAGCACCTAACAACAACAACAACCCAAAACAATCTATAAACCCAAAGCAATCTACAAATACAATGCAATCCTGATCCAAATACCAATAACATTCTTTAAAGAGATGGAAAAACTAATCATTAAGTTTATATGGAAAGGGAAGAGGCCCCAGGTAAGTAAAGCATCACCGAAGAGGAATAAAGTAGGAGGACTCGCACTACCTGACCTCAGAACCTACTATACAGCTACGGTATTCAAAACAGCCTGGTACTGGCATGACGACAGACGTGAAACAGAATTGAGAAAACATGTAAATACATCCACCTACAATCACCTGATCTTCTACAAAGGCCCAACGTCCATCAAATAGGGAAAGATAGTCTTTTTAACAAATGGTGTTGGCAAAACTGAATGCCCATCTGCAAAAAAATGAAACAGGGCCCATACTTCATGCCATACCCAAAAACTAATTCAAAATGGATCAAAGGCCTAAATATGAAATGAAAAACTATAAAGACCATAGAAAAAAAGATAGGATCAACACCAGAGGCCCTAATACACAGGATTAACACGATACAAACCATAACTAACAATACAAAAACTCCAGAAGATAAGCTAGATAACTGGGATCTTCTAAAAATTAAATACTTATGCACATCAAAAGACTTCATCAAAAGAGTAAAAAGAGAACCTACAAACTGGGAAAAAAAATTTTGGCTATTACAAATCTGACAAAGATCTAATCTATAAAATCTACAGGAAAATCCAACAACTCTACAACAAAAAGACAAACAATCCATTTAAAAAATGAGCAAAGGAAATGAACGGACACTTCACCAAAGAAGACATTCAAGGGACTAACAGATAGTTGAGGAAATGCTGGTGATCTCTAGCCATTAACCAAACCCATTGCCATCAAGTCAATTCCAACTCAGAACTGCCCCGTAGAGTTTCCAAGGAACGCCTGGTGGATTTGAGCTGCTGACCTGTTGGTTAGTAGCCATAGCACTTAACCTCTATACCACCAGGTTTTCCCACTAGCCATTAAAAAAAAAAAAAAAATTTTTTAGAGAAATGCAAATCAAAACCACAGTGAGATACCATCTCACCCCAGCATTACTGGCACAAAGCAAAAAACAGGAAATAACAAACGCTGGAGAGGCTGCGGGGAGACTGGAATTCTTATGCACTGCTGGTGGGAATGCAAAATGGTACAACTATTCTGGAGAACGATACGGCTTCTTTAAAAAGGTAGAAATAGAAATATCATATGATCCAGCAAGCCCACTCCTGGGAATATAACCTAGAAAAATAAGGGCCATCACGCAAATAGACACATGCACACTCATATTCATTGCAGAATTGCTCACAATAGCAAAAAGATGGAAACAATCTACATGCCCATCAATAGATGACTGGATAAACAAACTATGGTACATATACACAATGGAATACTACACAACAATAAAGATCAATGATGAATCTGTTAAGCATCTCACAGCATGGATGAATCTGGAGGGCATTAAGCTGAGTGAAATAAGCCAATCACAAAAGAACAAATATTGTATGCGACCACTACTATAAAAACTCATGAAATGGTTTATACACAAAAGGAAACAATCGTTGATGGTTACAAGGGAGGGGAGAGGCGGAGATGGAAAAACACTAAATAGACACTAGATAAGTAGTAACTTTGGGTAAGGGTTAGGGTAAGGGTGAGACAGTACACAATACTGGGGAAGTCAGCACAACTTGTCCAACACAAGGTCACGGAAGCTCCACAGACACATCCAAATGCCCCATGGGACTGAATTTCTGGGCTGAGCGCTGTGGGAACCATTGCCTCGGGGAACAACTAGCTTAACTGGCATAATATAATTTATAAAGAAAGTGTTCTACATTCTACCTTGGTGAGTAATATCTGGGGTCTTAAAAGCTTGTGAGCAGCCTTCTAAGATACTCCACTGGTCTCACCCCGTCTGGAGCAAGGGAGAATGAAGAAAACCAAAGACACAAGGGGAAGATCAGTCCAAAGGACTACTGGACCACAACTACCACAGCCTCCACCAGACTGAGTCCAGCACAACTAGATGGTGCCCGGCTACCATCACTGACTGCTCTGACAGGGATCACAATAGAGAGTCCCAGACAGAGCTGGAGAAAAATGTTGAACAAAATTCTAGCTCACATAAAAAGACCAGACTTACTGGCCTGACAGAGACTGGAGAGACCCCAAGAGTATGGCCCCCTGATACCCTTTTAGTTCAGTAATGAAGTCACTCCTGAGGTTCACCCTTCAGCCAAAGATTAGACAGGCGCACAAAACAAAGCTAGACTAATGGCGCACACCAGCCCAGGGGCAAGGACTAAAAGGCAGGAGGGGACAGGAAAGCTGATGATTGGGAACCCAAGGTGGAGAAGGGAGGGTGTTGACCTGTGGTGGGGTTGGTAACCAATGTCACAAAACAATATGTGCATTAATTGTTTAATGAGAAGCTAGTTTATTCTGTAAATCTTCATCTAAAGTACAATAATAAATAAACCCTATGGAGTGCAGTTCTACTCTGAAACAAATGGAGTAGCTATGAGTCATAATTGAGTTGATGGCAACTGGTTTTAGTTTTTTGGTTTATATACATTTAGTCCATCATCAGGCTTCTGCTGATATCCATAGGCCCTAAATGGATAACATTAGAGTGAAGTTCTTTTGAGTCATTCTCTCACTAGGTTCTCTGAACTAATGGTTTCAAAAGTTAATTTGCTTTTCTTAAAGGTCCTTGACCCCTTCCGATATATCACTCAGTTTATTTGGTGCCTAAGCCCTATTTAATAACATTTTGCTTCCCATGTTTCATACCTGTGTGTCCAGGTTATCCTCATATCTTGTAAGTTATGTTATCGTTTTAATGTACAGTTTTTTCTGGCAAGAACTCTAAGTCAAACCACATAGGTATTTACAGTTCATAACTATGAAAGCACAAGTTTTGAGCATTTTGTTTTTGTACTGCTGCTAAAAACAGAATAAAAAGGAGCCAAATGATTGTCCCCAATTCATTGTATGGATATCTGAAGCAATCACTGAAAATCCTTAGCAAATGTTTAACTGTTACACTCTTGGCCTTTTCAGATACTACTATGTGAAAGCAGATTTCTAAGCTCGTTCACTTACATAAGCACAGTTAATTATGGCATTGAGCATGAAGGCCAGAGACTTCAATATAGTAGATATTTTATGAGTATTTCAAGATCAAAGTCCGTCACACAGTTCTGACTCTGTATTCCTCTCTCCCACCCAGCAGCTTTTTTCCCAATTAGATTGATCAGTGAATTTCAACCTAGCAGAAGCTGAAATTCAAACTAAATTTGCCACTAGTATAAAAGGAAGAACCCACCCACCCAAGCAGAGTAGCTAATCCCATGACAAAAATCTCAGGAAAAAAATAAAACACTAGGATACTTCACAGATTCATATGCAATTGCTAAATCTATTTTATTTTAAACATTGACTTGATCATCTCTGTTCTAATATGTACAAGTTTGACCTTTTTTGGATAACTTCTTGTGGTTTCCAAAAAACGATGCCTCTTTAATCTTTCTTCTGAATTGGGTAACAGACCAAATTTTTTCTGCTCCTAGAAATCTTGGAGTCACCTTTATGCCCATATAAATCAGTGAGTGGGTTAAAAGGGCAGCAGTTCTCCACTTTTTTCTTTTTTTTTTCCATCAAAACACAAGTGGCATTTAAAGTGTATCTAACATTCAACATCCAACAAACTCTCTCCACTCTGGGCTGCCAGCCTAGGTAAGGAAGGCCTCTGGTTTGCATGAAATTTCCCATAACATTTCTGCATTTTCTCTCCCATCAATCCATAAATACACAGGTGTCATGAAATCATAGTTGAGAACTGCTGCTTTTTTTTTTTTTTTGCCTTATTCCTGGCTCTGTTTTATATCCTTATACTGAAATATCTTTCTCCTTCCACTCCATTTTTAATTTATCCTACCTAGAATTTCTTGTAGCCTTGTAAGTCACCTTAACTCCTTTCTAGAACCAGGCAAAGAATAAATACGTGTTCCATGTATCTGTAAAAGCAACCTCTTCCCATTTACCCTAAAACTTTAACTCCTTCCTGCCTCTCAAATATTCTCTGTCATAATTGAAAATACAAGCATCAAAATCCAGGAGTTTCTTCTTCGTTGCTTTTATCAATTCTCTGTTCAAAAAATATTTAGGGCTAAATACAAAAAAGTATCAGTGCATAATTTAAGTTTGTTGTTTTTAGATGCCATCGAGTCAGTTCCAACTCATAGTGACCCCATGCACAACAGGACAAAACATTGCCAGGTCCTGTGTCATCCTCACATTGTGGCTATGTCTGAGCCCACTGTTGCAGCCACTGTGTCAACCCATCCTGTTGAGGGTCTTCCTCTTTTCCATCGACCCTTGACTTTACCAACCATTATATCTTCCTCCAGGGACTGGTCCCTCCTGATAACACGTCCAAAGTACGAAAGACAGTCTCACCATTCTTTCCTTGCTTCTAAGGAGCAGGAGCATTCTGGCTGTGCTTGTTCTAAGACAGATTTGTTTGTTCTTCTGGCTATTCACCGTATATTCAATATTCTTCACCAACGCTGTAATTCAAAGGCATCAAATCTTCTTCGGTCTTCCTTTTCCATTGTCCAGCTTTTATATGCACATACCCAAAAAATAAAATAAACCAAACCCGCTGTCATCCAATCAATTCCGACTCATAGGGACCTTTTGGACAGAGTAGAAATGCCCCATAGGGTTTTCTAGGAGCAGCCGGTGGATTTGAACTGTCAACCTTTTGGTTAGCAGCCAAGCTCTTAACCACTGCACCACCAGAGCTCCTCACATGTCAGGTGCACCTTAGTCCTCAAGGTGGTATCTTAGCTTTTTAACATTTTAAAGAGGCCTTTTGCAGCACATTTGCCCAATGCAATACGTCCCTTGATCTCTTGACTACTTCCTCCATGAGCATTGATTGTGGATCCAAGTAAAACGAAATCCTTTACAACTTCAATCTTTTCTCCGTTTATCATGACGCTGCTTATTGGCTCACTTGTGAGAATTTTTGTTTTCTTTATGCTGAGGTGTAATCCATAGTGAAGGCTGTGGGCTTTGATCTTCATCACTAAGTGCTTCAAATCCTCTTCGCTTTCAGCAAACAAAATTGGATTATTTGCATATTGCATATTGTTAATGAGTCTTCCTCCAATCCTGATACCACCTCTTCTTCAGGTAGTCCAACCTCCTGGATTATCTGCTCAGCATACAGATTGAATATATACAGCGAAAAAATAAAACGCTGATTTTAAATGATTTGCACAAATAAGCAACCTGCTTGATGTACAGCTTTTATCTAAATGACATAGATCCTCCAGAGCCCTGTATACAGTTACTCAAATAGTAATAGCTTAGTTACACAGTAGAAATTTTTAAATGATCTGATGTTAGACTACTATAGCTTGGCCATTGGCACACGAGAATTTACTGCAGTGCTATTTTTAAAACCACTAATAAACACTCCAAGTAACAGAATTAAACCTCTGCTCAACTGAGTCTTCCTGAGTTCTTGTGAAAGAAAAAAAATGTGTAAGAGAGCCGCATTTTTATCTAAATATGAACTGCCTGCAAATCTACTTGGAAAAGCAGACTATAAAAATTGGAACTTTCATTCGGCAGTCAAGAGTTTAGTTCTATCAAAAGGAAAATTCGTTACAAGTTTTAAATGCATACAACATAGTAGTTTCTTTCGTATTTCATAGAAATAATGTCCTTTCATTGCCCCCAAAGTTATCTAACCAAGCAACAGATAATCTATAATTATTAGGATTTGCCCTACAGCAAAGTTTGATTTAAAAAGTTGGACACTTCACTCACCTACAGCAGGACAGAGTACGTATTGCCCATATACAGATATTAAACCAATTGTCTAAGCAACTTCTTGTGTTTAGAAATTCAGTGCCACTATTACAGCTCACAATTTGGCTTATGATGCATTTGTAAGCAAACAGGCCGACAAGTACCCTAGTGTATTTCAGGATGAGTGACAGGACACAGTGGCTCAAGCAGGAAGGGGGGATGGGTGTCTTAAAGCAACATGCCAGTGAAGGGCAACTTCCACCAGCAGAATCAGACTAGAAATCATAGTCTTCAAATGTACAAGGAAATTATTTGAAATAATTCAGTATAAACTTTTTAACATAACTTTCATGTGCCCAAAACACTGTAAATCTAAAGTTGCTTTGAGAATTTGTAAGAGTGGAAAGAAAAAAAATTTTTAAACAGACATGTTATATGATACTTCTCTGAACCTATTCAGTGTTTAAATTACTTAAGAATATGCTAGTTATGTGTAACAGAAATTGAATCAGGGTACCCAGAGAAAAGCCATTCCTACCTCACCTCCAGAAACTTGCCAATCACTCTTACAACAGTAATTTAAGAATAACTAATGAAATTAATTTAAATATCTTGGATTCACCAGAATTGCTATTGGGAATGAGAACAGGAGATCCAAACATTTTGCCTCCTTCTGTGTTCCTTCTCTATGGTCTGCTTCCATGACAAAAGAAAAGACCAAAAGACTAGGAAATTCCAATTATGGGCATTTCCATATTCACCTTGTGCTGGAAAATATTCCTCTAAGTGATATATTGGCTCCATTCTTCACTTTTTCTTTTACCTATATATTTCCTATATTATAGCACAGTCCTGCACTGCTCAACCCTTTTAGAGTTAGTACAGCTATCTGTTCTTAAAAAAAAAATTATGTAATCCCTCATGTAACCAGCAGAGGATGCGATTCAACACGGAAATCCCACAGCATTCCACCCAATGATGTTTACACTTCAACTAGCAACTGCGGCACACCATCTCAACTTTCTTAGTAAATATGTTTAGAAATATCCCGTTTTATTTTGCCCGTAAAAATGTGGCCGAAGATTTGTGTTTAATGCTTCTCACCTGTGACAAACTCCACCATTATTTCTCTCCCTAGCCACTCAATCAGATGCAGCCTCCAGGTACTGAGGAAAACCACCAGAAGGTGAAGAACTAGAGGACCAGGTTCAGCCATCAAAATGACTTTCTACAATCCTAAATTTTTCTGGGACAAAAACCAAGCATATGAACAAACAACCATAAAACTCCACATAAAGATTCCAAACCACGTTAGAAAATCCAAAATAGATACCAAAGAAAACAGAACACAAAACTAAACTACAAAATAGTAGCTTCTATTCACTGTATTTCATAGAAATAATGTCTTTTCATTTCCCCCAAAGTTATCTAACCAAGCAACAGATAATCTATAATTACTAGAACTTGCCTTAAAGCAAAGTTTGATTGTAAAAAGTTTGATTTTAAATCTATCTTCAAAATTATATATTTGTTAACTGTTAACAAGTATTTTCTAATTGCCCTGTTTAATATTTGCTAACTCTCCAATATATATTAGGAGCTACGGGCTAATTTTAAAACCTATGCTTCCTGTTATCTCAACACTATTGTTTTTCTCATGAGCACGCAGTGTTATAGCTAACAAACTTCTCATACTATCTATAAAGTCTTTGTTTTATAAACCAATCTCACTTCAGTTTGGAAAATGTGACTATCAACTTACCTGATTCACTCTAAAAAAAAGCCTTTACTATCTAATTTGCTAAAATTATTAACCACCACAAATTTATCTTGACTGAAAATAACGTTTCTATACTTCTCTGAGGAGGGAGCCTTGGTGGCACAGTGGCTCCGAGCTTGTCTGCTAACCAAAATGCTGGCAGTTCAAATCCACCAGCTGCTTCTTGGAAGCCATAGGAGGCAGTTCTACTCTGTCCTATAGGGTCGCTATGAGTCAAAATTCACTCAATAGCCATGGGTTTGGTTTTTGGTTTGTTTCTCTGAAGCTACTGTACACCAAATGTCAAACTTATTAAATTTACCAAGGCAAAAATAATTTTAAAAAAATAGATCTAAAGGCTCAAAGGGTGATCTCTCCTTTCTTGCTCTCAGAGTTGTCACTAATGACACATCCTTTCTGCTAACATATTAAATTTTTCTAACAGAAGAGAAATAATCATTTTTTCCTCCTCCTCAATTGTCATTCAAAATAGGAAATTATGGTTTCTTTCCCTTAAAGGGAATTCCATTTCTGATCATAAATGCAAGTTTTGGGTTCTTCACTGAAATAAATGGTGCTATAATTATTTCTCATACCTCCAGGTGCCAGTTTTTCCTCATATAAGTAAAGTCTTCAACTTGCTGGTTTTTTTCATGAAGTTTTATCTTTTCTTTCATTTTCTAAACTGATACTATACTATCAGTTTCCATAGTGTGAAACAGATATTTAGAATTATTTCCAAAGTTAATTTATAGAATACGTATCCAGGAGAAAAGTCAAAAGTCATTTTTGTCCACATTTTGCTTATCCTTTTGGCCCATCATCCACACATTTGGAACTATCCAGGCAACTGATATTTTCAAAGGTTCACTTAATTCCACTTTATCTCCCTACTGTTTGGTTCCTAACACAGGCTCTCCCGAGCCTTTTTTTTTTTTTTTTTTTTTAAACAATAATGCTCTTGGTTGTGGGGGAGATTGAATAACTGGTAAACATATACTAAACCCAAACCAAACCCATTGCCCTCGAGTAGATTCCCAACTTATACCAACCCTAGAAGACAGGATTTCCAAGGCTGCAATCTTTATGGGGAGCCCTAGCAGTGCAGTGGTTAAGACCTTGGCTGTGAACCAAAAGGTTGGCAGTTCAAATCTACCAGTCACTACTTGGAAACCCTAAGAGGCAACAGGTTTGGTTTGGTTGGTTTAATCTTTACAGAAGCAGATTGCCACATCTTTCTCCCACAGAGTGGCTGGTGGATTCAAACCACCTACTCTTCCATTAGCAGCTGAGCACTTAACGACTGTGCCACCAGGGCTCCTTGAACATCCTACTTACTTAAAATAATCCTTTTTACTTTTAGAAAAAATACTACCCTCCAATTTATGCTCTCTTTGAATTTTCAATACATTTTGCACATATGTTCATTTCATCCTCAAAACAATTTATTACCTCCCTAAACTATTGCAGTGGGCTTGTAACAGAGTCTACAGTAAGCTCTGCTCTGAGTAACATTAGGTATGTTCAGTCTGAGGTAACAGTGACAAGTGCAAATGCATTATATCCTATGGAAATGCGGACTACAGGCATTTAGGAGAAAAATCAAGCCTAGAGATATAGATTTGGTCATTATCCATCTGTACACCCTAAACCATGAGACTAGATGAACTGTCCCTAGGTTGAAAGCAGATGGAGATAAGGCAGTCAAGGATAGTGCTTTGCAAAACAAGTATCCGTGAGGGATAGGAGCAGAAGAGAAATCATGAAAAGAATAGACAGAAAAGTAAGACAAACTAGGTTGGAATTCAAGTTTTACTTTACGCTGCTCAGCCTCATCTACGTTGACCCTGTTTTCCTCATGTTGTAAAATGAGACCTGTAAAACTGCTACGAAGAGCGATTACTTATAAACTCACATGAAGAATCTAATGAAGTACTAACAACAGTGCTAGAAAATTCATTCATTGGTTGTTGTTTGTGGAAAAATGTTTTTCCTTTTGTGGAGTTCTGCTTTTCCAAACCAAAATGTTACTGAATTTTAGAGGGCTGCTATGAGAGAGACCAAATGGGGTTCCCACCTGATTTAAAAATGGACAAAGAGTCATTAATGTTCACACATTTTATGTAACAAATTGAATCTCTTTCACCGAGGGAAGTCATCCAGCCCTTGATAATAATGTATAACTAAGCAACAAGGAGACATGGTTCTCAAATGGAAGAGCTTAAGAGTTGCTTCCAAAGTTGTGACAAATGCTTAATAGAGAAAATGAAAGACTAACACATATTAATAAGTTGTGCCTATTTAAAGGAACTAGAACAGGATTGTTAAAGAATAGAATACTGAACTAAAGGCAAAACAGTGACAATAAATAAAAAATAGAAACCTCTGTGTCTTGTTCCCACGTAAGACTTATGGAGTTGTGCCAACCTTCATTCCAGAGCTGGGAGCCTTCTGGTCTCTGAGGCAATAATAGAGAGGAAGGAAATCCTTTCTCCCACACTCTCTGTTTCCAAAGATAATAACAGAAAACTAGAGTAATGGATTTCACTAGCAAGTAAAAAAAAAAAAAATTTTTTTTATGTTTATTTTACTCACGTGCCCATTTACTCTCTAAAAGCCAAGTTCACCGTTTTGCATCATAGAGCCTAAGAAATATATCTATGAAAACAAAGCCAAATTTTGTAAAACTCATAACATCCCTAAATTGTCCGAAAAACAACTGCTATATTTGCTAAACTTAAGCTACATCATTCCTGTAGAGCCTTCAATTCTATTCAAAAAAATAAAGTTTATCACAAAGTAAGGTAAAATAATTAAACTCAATCCTAAACGTAATTAATCGCATTTCTTCAACGCTAAATGATAACCCTGCTGGACAATCTGAATTCCCTCACTCCCTCATCTTTCCCCCCCTCCCCGGCTTTTATTCCTCTGGGTCTTAGGTGCACAGAATTAGACTAACAATCAATCATGCTCCCCAGTTCAAGGCATATTGGTGGAACTGGTCCATGTAAAGCCTCTGTTTTGTTTTCTTTCTTGTCATATTTTATATCCCCCATCCTCAGTTCATTCCCTTCCCCACTTCCCACAGGTATCCAAAATGCCACTGAATTTTAGTATTTAATACATGCCTTCCAAACCAACTTTCCATAATTTTCTTTACATTTACATGTACATAGCTTTATGTGTGCATGGATTTTTAAATGTATACGAACAATATTATACTTCCCATCTCTTTCTACTTCTGTTTTGTTTTGTTTTTTACTCAACGTTACATTTTTGAGATTCATGTGGAACTACATACATGTGACAAACTCGGCAGCTCGACTCACTCAACATGTATTCCCACCTCACTCTCCCTTGCCTTTCTCTACTATGGAAACTGAACACTTGATTTCCCAGCCTTCTTTGCAACTTGGAATGTCATGTGATGGAGTTCTGGCCAATGAGATATCTGCTGAGGGGGTTCCTGGTAAAGCTTTTGCTTTCCCTATAAAAAGGAGGTCAGAGATGGCCTTTGGCCCTTCCTTCTTCTGTTTGGGGGGCAATAAGGCAATCTCAATGCAAAGCTGAGGAGGAAGGATGGAAAAGCAGAATACAGAAAGAGCTTGGGTCCTTGATGCCATCAGCTTTGAGCTTCTTACTTCCAGACTTCTTGCTAATTCAGAAAAATGAGTCCCCAACTAATATAACTGATTTAGTGTGTTCCTTTGTTTTCTGATACATAGTATTCTACGAGGTGCATTTGTGACATATTTTATCTACCCATACCCCTATTCAGGGACATACCCCATAGCAAGGATACTTTGCTACAGGAAATGATGCTGTAATAAACATTTTCATATATGTCTCTTTGAGTATCTATGCAAGAGTCCTTCTGGTATGTACAGTCAAAAATGGAATTTCTGGGTCAGAATGTATGTGAGTATTCAATATTGAATAAGCCAAACTGGTCTCCAAAATAACATCACCAGTAGAGCATGTGAGTTCATACCTCCCATATCCTCAAAAGATATTACATGTTTTTTTGTTTTTTTTTGTACATTTCTTTTTTACTAAAAAAGGAGAAAAGTAAAATTAGGGAAAATCCTATATAAAAAATTTAGAGAAGTTAAAAAAAAAAACATTATTGAAGGCAAAAGTAAATAAATAAAAAACTATTCATTTATAAATAAAGTTGACAAACAGAATAATCCAAAGTTGTTGGTAACTATAATTCAATTATATTGTGGGCTAAATATTTATCGATGGGCCTGGGAATTTTTTTTTTTTAATTGTGTTTTAGGTGAAATTTTACAGCACAAATTAGTTTTTCATTCAAAAATTTATGCACAAATTGTTTTGTGACATTGGTTGCAATCCCCAAAATGTTTCAGCACTCTCCCCATTTCCCTTTCCACCCTGGTTCTCCATGTCCATTTGTCCAGTTTTCCTGCCCGTTCTTCTTTTCTTTGCTTTTGGGTAGGTGTTGCCCATGTGGTCTCATATACTTGATTGAACTAAGAACCACATTCCTCATATGTGGTATTGTTTGTTTTATAGGCCTGTCTAATCACTGGCTGAAAGGTAGACTTGAGGAGTGGCTTCAGTTCTGAGTTAGCAGGGTGTCCAGGGGCCATAGTCTCGGGAGTTCCTCCAGTCTCTGTCAGATCAGTAATTCTGGTCTTTTTTGTGTGAATTTGAATTTTGTTCTAGGTTTTTCTGCCACTCTGTCTGCGACCTTCTATTGTGATCCCTGTCAGAGTGGTCAGTGGCGGTAGCCAGGCACTGTCTGTTCTTCTGGGCTCAGGCTGGTGGAAACTGTGGTTCGTGTGCTCCATTAGTCCTTTGGACTAATAGTTTCCTTGTGTCTTTGGTCGGCATTTTAACTTTTATCAAATGGTAGGTGCAAAGTGGATCTCATAGTTTTAATTTGCATTTCTGATTACCAATGTAATTGATTATCTCTTCTTTGGTTGATTACCCATTCAAGTATCCTTTCTGTGAATTGCCTACTTGTATTCTTTACTCATTTTTCTCCTGGGCTATTCTTTTTCTTATTGACTTCCGAGAATATCCTACATATTTTAGATAGAATCCTTTGTCAGTAATATTCCTTGCAAATACTGTATTATCTCCCTGCTTGATATGTCTCTCTGTGTCTAGGATACCCTCCCGTGAACATTCCACCAGCTGTATATGAAAGTTCCATTTTCTTCACATCCTTATCAATAAATACTAGGTTATTGTCAGATAGTAATTTTTACAAATCTAATGGGTATGATAAAGCATCTCGTCATTGTTTTAATTTGTATTTATTCAATAATTAATGAAGCCATCTAAGCTAAGGAAGGAAGAAGAATGGGCAACAATAATGTAATCCGCCCTCTATGGATGGGTTGTAAATATATCCTCTCAATTGGTATCTTTCATTTATCTTCTTTTTTGATGGTTTATTTTTTCCCACCAAAAAAAAAGTTTTTATCAATGTAATGTAAAAGTTTTATCAATGTAATTAATTATTTCCTTCTTTTACTTTATGGCTTATGTCTTGGAAGTCTTATTTAAGAAATTATTTCCTAAGACATAAATATATTCTCCTATATTTTTTCTCTGGCAGAGTGTAATCACAGGGATCAACAACCAATGTATTTAATATTTGCATATGCATAAATGCAAAACTATATAATATACCCTAAAGCCAAAGGCACCAAAGTTAAAGAATTAATCAAAGTTGAAAAGAATTACCCAGGGATGACTACGTATTACAGATGAATTTTGAGCTGGGACTTTAAACTATATTAATGGACACAGGTTAGCAAAGAAAAAAAGGATGCAGGAATCAAAGAATCACCAAGCTTTATACTCTTTCATAAATAGATCTTTATTGATCTAAGCAATATATTCAAAGCTGCAGAGCATAATACTCTAGGAAATCATATGCCATCTTCTCAGGTCAAAACATCTTAGAAAAAGAAAAAAGAAACTTTCACAGGACTTGAGGATTATAAAACAAAGTATGTTATGACGCCATGTCTGTAAAGTACACATGTACATGTAGCCGTTATTAGTAGGCCTGCTTCACTAATTTTGGGGGGAAATGAGTTCACACCTATTAATTTTTCAGATTAAGACTACTTTCCACTTGCAAAGCTGACAGAAAGTCCAGTCTGTCTCTTATCCTTCAAATTATTCAAGAACTCTGGAGGGTTGCTCAATTTGAACGCCTCAGAGAGAGAAAATCAGGGAATCTGATTAAAACACAAGAGGGCCCTGTAGCAGGCTGCTGGTGTTCTGCAGCCAGCACCCAGATGACTGATGAAAACTGAACCCAGCAGTCGGGTATGGCCTTTCCTCCTCTGCTCTTGCCATTGCTCCTGCAGATCCCAACAGGTGTCACAGTAATCCTGAAGCGAGAAACAGCATTGTCGTTCAAAGCAGCCTATCCTTCTTAGGATCTGCTATGAGCCAGCACCTACAGCTTTTTCGTTTACCTAGCGTGTCTATAGTAGATGGGTCAGTAGGGCCTTCAAGTTCCAGCCACACGCATGCCAAAAACAGTCTCTCCCTTTGTGTAGTGCAGGTCAAAAGGGGGCACCTAGCTTAAGAATCTTTGATGCCCTTTCTCACCAGTAAATACTAATCAGGATGGGCTCAATATATTAAAAAAAACTTTCTAATAACAAGTGTATTTAAAAGGAAGGAGTCCAGGTCTACACTCCATTCTGAAAGTTCCTGGAACCTTTCCAAATTTCCTCCAATCTTTTCAGAGTTGGTCAGCACTGCGGTCAAAGGGAAACCTGGGAGGGGTAACCTTAGTTAAATCATGAAAAATACCCAAAAGGATGATACGGATTTCACTGATGATTTCCAAACACCTGGGAAGAATTTCCCTTACTTTGAAGTGGCCATATAGGAAAAAAAAAAAAAATAAGAATTCTAGTCTAAGTATGTCCCAAATGTGGTATGGGACATAACTTACACCAAAAAGTTATCTGTTATTTATCTGAAATTCAAATTAAACTGGATGTCCTGTATTTTTACTTGCTAAATCTGGCCACTCTACCTTACCTACTTCATGTATGGTATAAACTGGGGGGAGGAGGAAAATGGAACCCATTTGTGCCTAAATCTAAAGCTGTCACAGAGTCTGACCCTCACATCTGTGCACCCTCACATCCTGCCAGAGACTTGGTGCTGGCAGCCCTTACCGAACAGAAGCTGCTTCTAGATGGCCAAAGCTGTTTTCCGTATCCACCTCCCAGCACAGCACTGTTATCTATACTGATTTGGAAAGTTTTAGCTCACAGAAACATAACTCAGGGATGAAAGGGTACAAGGAAAGAATGACATATTGTGCCATGGGATATAAAAACCCCCAACAGGAGGGGCAGATACAAGAGAAACACTGGCCAAGGGTAGTCTGGAGATCAGTTTTTTATTCATCCAGGTTGATTCAAACTATCTAGGATTAAATTTGCCTCCAAGTAGAAGATAAAACAACAGGAATAGGAGAAAAGCTGCCCCACTAGATACTTACCTCCAGGAGCTCAGAAATTTAGTGAGGTATTTGCCCTCCATTTTAAGATCTGAGAGGATGATTCTGGAGTACCAAAGTTGACAGTGATGGAGTTCAAAGATGACACACAAAACTCACTAATGACAGGCATCTGGACTGAATAAATCTCATTATCCAAAAATCAGCAAGTAGAAAAAAATCCAAAATTAAAAGACTGTAAGACCTAAAAGAGGATGACAATGTCATAAAGATGCTAAGGGAAATTATCCCTGAGACCAAAGAAAATTTAGAATACATCTACCGTGAGTTCCCAGTGAAATACTCAAAAACACCAATTCTAGGGAAAATAGAGATAAAATCATGGCTAAATAAATGAAAAAGAAAATTGACTGAAGTGAGAGGTCAATACAAAAACAGACCTGGCAAGGATTAAAAAAAAAAATCCTGCCAAACCAAAGAGACAATAAGATAATTAAAATCTGAATTGGAGGAGTCATTCTCTTCTTTATCTCCTGCCTCCCTCCTATCGACTTTATCACCCAGACAGCAAAGGAAGCAAAGACTGGAACTGCAACCCTGGACTTAATTCCTATCAACAAAGAGGAATACGTTAGTGAAGCGGAAGTGATAAGAACCTTGGAGAAAATTGAACATATCACCTTATAGTTCACTGCAACGGAGGAAGAAAACACAAGGCAGAGTAAGACAAGTATCTTAAACTGTTAGCAGTTCAGAGAAAATATAAGTATGTACCAGAGCCACAGACTGTAAGAGGAAAGATAGATTTAAAAAAATAAAGCCACCACTGCAATCACAGATGAGGAAAAAATGAGCGAGAACGTACACAAATAACTCAACGTGGTATACAAGGAGCTTCCTAATGAGCCGAGATTTTTAATGGGCAGACAAAAGAAGGAAAAAGGATGGAGGTAAGGATGAATACATCATGCAGTTATCACCTGTTTGAAGAGTGGACTAAACATATAATGAATAAAAGGCTTATGAAGACGCTCAAAATGACACAAAAGCTTTTAGGTTGTGTTTGAGGGAATGACCAGAAAGGTATAACCCACCTACAGGCAGGTTTTATAGCATCAACAGTGACAGAGAAAAAGCAAAATGGCCATATTTTGACTCTGTTTTTATCTTCTCTACATTTTTTTTTTTTTTTACCAAAGAGGTTTTTAAAATGGAAAGATTGTGCCAACAATCTTGAGAGGAAATTGATAAGCAAGCAGAAGAAAAGATAGTAAGGGAATTCCTAACCGTTAAGATAAATGACTATTTCCAGGTGTATTCTTTTAAAGCACGTTTCTCATCCTCGGCACGACTGACACTTGGGCTAGATAATTCTTTGTTTTGGGGGACTGTCCTGTGCAGTTGTTCGTTGTTGGATACTTAGCAGCATCCCTGGCCTCTACCCACTAAATGCCCACTCCAGGATCCCACTTCAGCTGCTTCAACCAAGTATGTCTCCAGATACCGACCAATGTACCCGATGGTGCAAAGCTCCCTCAGTTGCAAACCACCAATTTACAGAGGACTGAAAAACTTCCTTAAGTTATTACAGAACTCTTGCTGGCATCTTTGAGCAATCATGGAAAATGAGACTGGTGACAGGAGATTGAGAACTGACAAACATTGCCCCATATATCAAAAAGGTAAGTTCTGATAATTAAAACCAGTGGATTTGATTTTGATCCCCAGAAAATTTTAATATCAAATACTATTCATTAGAAAAGAGAGCAACGATCTCACAATATCTTGGTATAGGTCCATTAAAAGCCACTCGTAATAAATTAATTTTCTTCTTTTTTTTCAGTATCATTGCTAGACCAGTAAAAGATCTTGGGAAAGCCACAGAGGGTAAACTGGTTTCACAAAAACATTTTTTGAATCCCTTGTGAAATCCTCTTTGACAAGATAAATGTGACCTGTTTCATACCATGTTGGCCAGTGTGTAACCAGTTATAATCTCTTTGAAAGAAAACCAAAACCAAACCCACTGTAGTCCAGTCAATTCCAACTCATGGAGGCCCCATGTAGAACCACAGAGCAGAACTGCTCCATAGGGTTTTCTTGTCTGTAATCTTTACGGAAAGGAGCCCTAGTAGCAGAGTGTTTAAACACTTCACTGCTAACCAAAAGGTCAGTGGTTGAAACCCATCAGCTGCTCTGTGGGAAAAAGTGTGGCAGTCTGCCTCCACAAAGATTGGTTGTTGTTAGGTGCTGTCCAGTTGGTTCCAACCCATAACGATCCTATGTACAACAGAACAAAACACTGCCTAGCCCTACACCATCTTCACAAGAATTGTTATGTTTCAGCCCATTGTTACAACCACTGTGTCAATGCATCTCATTGAGGGTCTTCCTTTTTTTCAATGACCCTCTACTTTACCGAGCATGATGTCCTTCTTCATGATGTCCCTCCCGATAACACATCCAAAGTATGTGAGCTGAAGTCTCATCATCCTCCCTTCCAAGGAGCACTCTGGCTGTATTTCTTCCAAGACAGACTTGTTCATTCTTCTGGCAGTCTATAGTATATTCAATATTCTCTGCCAACACCATAATTCAAAGGTATCAATTCTTCTTCAGTCTTCCCTATTCATTGTCCAAGTTTCACATATGTACGAGGTAATTGAAAATATCATGGCTTGGGTCAGGCACATCTTAAGTCCTCAACGTGACCCCTTTGCTTTTTAGCACTTTAAAGAGGTCTTTTACAGCAGATTTGCTCAATGCAATATACCGGTTGATTTCCTGACTGTTGTTTCCATGGGCATTGATTGTGGATACAAGTAAAATAAAATCCTTGATGATGTCAATCTTTTCTCCATTTATCATGATGTGGTTTATTGGTCCATTTGTGGAAATTTTTGTTTTATTTATCTTGAGGTGTAATCCATACTGAAGGCTGTAGACTTTGATTTTCATCAGTAAGTGCTTCAAGTCCTCTCTTCTCTTTCAGGAAGCAATGTTGTGTCGTCTGCATAGCACAGGTTCTTAATGAATCTTCTTCATACACTTCATGCTGTGTTCTTCTTCATATACTCCAGCTTCTCGGATTTTTTGCTCAGCATACAGATGGAATCAGTATGGTGAAAGGATACAACCCTGATGCACACCTTTCTTGATTTTAAACCATGCAGTATCTCCCTTGCTCTGTTCTAATGACTGCCTCTTGATCTATGTACAGGTTCCTCATGAGCACAATTAAGTGTTTTGAAGTTTCTATTGTTCACAATGTTATCCATAATTTGCTATGATCCACACAGCCAAATGCCTTTGCACAGTCAATAAAATACAGGTAAACATCTTTCTGGTATTCTCTGCTTTCAGCCAAGATCCATGTGACATCAGCAATGATACCCTTCATTTCATGTCCTCTTCTGAATACAGCTTGAATTTATGACAGTTCCTTGTCCATGTAATGCTGCAACTGTTCCTGAATGCTCTTCAGCAAAATTTCACTTCATGTGATATTAATGATATTGTTCAATAATTTCCGCATTCTGTTGGATGACTTTCTTTAGAATGGACACAAATATGGATTCTCTTGCACTCAGTTCGCCAAGCAGCTGCCTTCTAAATTTCTTGGCATAGACAAGTGAACACTTCCAGCACTCCATCCATTTGCTGAAACGTCTCAACTGGTATTCCATCAGTTCCTGGAACCTTGTTTTTCGCCAATGCCTTCAGTGCAGCTTGGACTTCTTTTTTCAATACCATCAGTATGATCGTATACTACCTCCTGAAATGGTTGAATATGGACCAGTTCTTTTTGGTACAGTGACTGTGTGTATTCCTTCCATCTGCTTTTGATGCTTCCTGCATCATTCAATATTTTGCCCATAGGATCCTCCAAAATTTTTTAATTTTTCCTTCAGTTCCTTCAGCTTAAGAAATGCTAAGCATGTTCTTTCCTTTTGGTTTTCTAACTCCAGGTCTTTCCACGTTTCATTATAATATTTTACTTTGTCTTCTTGAGCTGCCCTTTGGAAACCTTATGGGGCAGGTCCACTCTGTCTTATAGGGTGGCTATGAGTCAGGATCAACTCCACAGCAACGGGTTTGGTTTTGGTAATCTTTACAGAAGCAGATTGCCAGGCCTTTCTTCGACTGAGTGGGTTCAGACCGCCAACCTTTAGGTTAGAGGCTGATCACAAACCACTTGTACCGCTAGGGACCTCTGGCAATGTCCATAATTTTTTATATGCACATATTCTTACTAAGCAATGGCACTTCTAGGAATGTGAACATGTGAACAAAGATGCACATCAAGGATTGCAGTATTGTTTGTGGTAATAAAAGCTACAAACAACCTAAATGTGCATCAATACAGGACTAATCAAATAAATTGTGACTTTAACTATGACCAGAGGATTAAGAAAAGCCTTGAGAAATATATAGAATCCAATCATGTCATTGCCTAACAGTGTGATAAATATTAAAAATATTAGACAATCAGCATGTCTCAGGTACCAACCAATCAGAGCTTACCCTGGAGCTGGGCCTTGAAAGCTCCCTGTTGTACCAGGTGTTCACCCTTTAGTTGCTGAGTCAGAGGTTCCAGGCAGAGGCCTTGTGGGGGCGGGCCCCTGGTAGGAAGAGCAGTACAAAAACATTTCATACTTTAATAATTTGTATGGCCTTACTGGGGAATATGAGTCGTCAACAACAAATGGAAAAAATATTAAAATAATTCAGAACAGCATGGAACAATAAATCAGGTACATTCAACCAAGTGACAGCTATAATAAAGAATGAAGTAAATTTATATGTTCCGATTTGGAATGATACATTTTTTAAAATGCCATTTTTATAAGGGGATATGGTTATCCCCTGTAAAAATTTATACCAGAGGAAAACAGTTCGGCAGTTCCTCGACAAGTTAAATAGAATTACCACAAAAAAAAAACAAAAACTCACTGCTGTCAAGTCAATTCCGACTCATAGCGACCCTACAGAACACAGTGGAACGGTCACATAGAGTTTCCAAGGAGCACCTGATGGAGTCAAACTGGCAACCTGTTGGTTAGCAGCCGTAGCTATACCACTACCACCAGAGCTTCCATATGACCTAGCAAGTCCACTCCTAGGTACCCACCCAAAAGAACTGAAAGCAGGGCCTCAAACAAATACTTGTAAACCAATGTTCACGGCAGCATTACTCACAATAGCCGAAAGGTGGAAACAACCCAAGTGTCAATCAACAGATGAATGCACAAACAAAATATGGTATATACATACTGTTATGGATTGAATTGTGTCCCCCAAAAATGTGTGTCAACTTGGCTAGGCCATGATTCCCAGCATTGTGTGATTGTACACCATTTTGTCATCTGATGTGATTTTCCTATGTGTTGTAAATCCTGTCTCCATAATGTTAATTAGGCAGGACTCAATCCGCAAGATTAGGTTGTATCTTGAGTCAATCTCTTTTAAGATATAAAAGAGAGATGCAAGCAGAGAGACGGGGGAACTCATTACCACCACGCAAGAAGAGCCAGGAGCATGTGTGTTCTTTGGACCTGGGGTCCCTACGCTGAGAAGTTCCTAGAGCAGGGGAAGATTGTTGACGAGGACTCTCCCTGAGAGCTAACAGAGAGAGAAAGCCTTCCCCTGGAGCTGGCACCCTGAATTCAGACTTCTAGCCTCCTAGACTATTACAGAATAAATTTCTGTTTCTTAAGGCCATCCACTTGTGGTATCTGTTATAGCAGCACTAAGACATATACATTGGAATATTATTCAGCCATAAAAAGGAATAAAGTTATGATAAATGCTACAACATGAATGAACCTTAAAAACATTATGCTAATTGAAAAAAGTCAGACACAAAAGGCATATTGTATGATTCCGTTTGTATGAAATAATCCAGAACAGGCAAATCCATAGACGGAAAGCAGGTTAGTGGTTTCCAGGGAATGAGAGCAGAAGGGAATTGGGACTACCTACTAATAAGTACAGATTTCTTTTGGGGGTGATGGAAACGTTCTGGAACTAGATAATGGTTATGGTTGTATGATACTGTGAAATATTAAATGTCACCTGTGGAAATTTTCATTATGTGTATTTTACCACAATAAAAAATCAATTTATACCAGAAACGAGTAGTGGTTGCCTTCCAGGAAGAGGACCTGGGAACTGAAGGGTTGGAGTCTGGATGGGAGGAAGCTTTATTTTCATTGCATAGTCTTTGTTGCAGATACTATAGCTCTGCTAATTTAATACCCCTTCCAGCCCCAGACCAGTCTGCCTTCACCTACTATAAAGGCCGGGAAGCTAAAAAAAAAAAACTTTTCCCAGACCCCCATGCAGTAATATGACCCAGGCTCCGCCAAATAAAAACAACTTGGGTGAGATTTTTAAAAGACTGGAGGCATCTGATCCTTCCAGGAAAGCTATGGTAGGGCATCCAAAGTCCAGCCCTGAAAGCCCAGAATATGGAAGCTAGTACACCTGCTGGACTGTCCCAGGGGCATTTTTCCTGGCTGCATCATCTCTGGCTGTTTCCCTGACCCTCCTGGAAGGTCTATGAGCTACTCAAAGTCATTTATTAAACTCTTTCTGCTTAAACTAGCTAGAGCCGGACTCTTGGTTGAAAGAACCCTGGCTAAGGCACCCTCTCAATGTTTATATTTCTTACCATGTACAAACGTAACTTTTCCAGTTTAAAGAAGTTAATACTTATAAAAGATTAAAAAAAGACATTCATGCTAGATGGTGGTGGAGTTCCAGGAAGGCACACTTAGTTAAGGAGGCAAATCAGAACAAGCCAGCCCAGAGATCTGGGCCCCAAAAGCTCAGCTGAGAAACTCAGCAAAGACACAGAAGATCTAAATAGTACAATCAACTAACTTGACCTCATAGACATATATAGAGCATTTCACCCAACAGCAGCAAAGTACACATTCTTTACCAATGCTCATGGATTGTTCTCCAGAATAGATCACAGTTTAGGCCACAAAGCAAGCCTCAAAAAATTCAAAAACAAAGATATAATACAAAGCAGCTTCATTAATCACAACACTGTAAAAGTAGAAATCAATAATATGAGGAGCAAGGGAAAAAAGCTAATAAATGCAAACTAAATAACACTCTGCTTAAAAACTACTGGATAATAGAAGAAGTCAAAGATGGAATTTAAAAATTTCTAGAATCAAATAAGAACAAAACACAACGTACCAAAACCTTTGGGACAAGCAAAAGCAGTGCTCAGAGGTCAATTTATAGCAATAAACACACACATCAAAAAATAAGGACAAAAAAAAAAGCCCACCTGAACATCAGCTGAGTCTCAACCACCTGAAGCAGTTCTTAAAAACACAAATGCAGATCCAGGTCAATGGCACTCCTTCTTACAAATAATAACCAATTTTAAAAGACAATGGAAGAAAATATATAATTTACAATGTTGTTATTGTTAGGTGCCATCAAGTTGGTTTGGACTCATAGGGACCCTACAGGACAGAGTAAAATTACCCCACAGGATTTCCAAGGACCAGCAGGTAGATTTAAACTGCCTACCTCTTGGTTAGCAGCAGAGCTCTTAACCACTACACCACCAGGGCTCCAAAATTTATAATAGCAATCAAAATTTATAAAATACTGATGTGAAGACAACTTTAAAGCTCTACTGAGTGACATAAAAGAAAAACTAACAAAAAGACGATAGATAAGCAGATTAAAAATTACAAAGGTATTAATTCCCCTTAAATGAAAATACTCACTGGCTATTATGTGAACTTGGTAAAAGAATATACTGAAATTCATGTGAATATAAACATTACGTAATTATACCTAGGGAAATCCTGAACATCCAGAAAATAATGAGAGGCACTAACCCTTCTGTCATGGATTGAACTGTGCCCCCCGCCCAAATTTCGGTCAACTCGAGTAGGTCATGATTCCCAGTATTATATATTTGTCTACCATTTTGTCATCTGATGTGATTTCCCTATGTGTTATAAATTCTGGAAACCCTGGTGGCATAGTGGTTAAGTGCTATGGCTGCTAACCAAAGGGTCGGCAGTTCGAATCCACCAGACACTCCTTGGAAACTCTATGGTGCAGTTCTACTCTGTCCTATAGGGTCGCTATGAGTCAGAATCGACTCGACGGCACTGGGTTTCGTTTGGTTTGGTTTGTAAGTTCTATCACTATGATGTAATGAGATGGATTAGTGGCAGTTATGTTGATGAGATCTACAAGATTAGATAGCATCTTAGGGCAATCTCTTCTCAGATATAAAAGAGAGAAGTTAGCAGAGAGATAGGGGGACCTCATACCACCAAGAAAGCAATGCTGGGAGCAAAGCAAATCCTTTGGACCTGAGGTTCCTGTGCTGAGGTGCTTCCAGACCAAAGAAAGACTGATGACAAGGAACTTCCTCCGGAGCTGAGAGAGAGAGAAAGCCTTCCCCTGGACCCGGCACCCTGAATTAGGACTTCTAGCCTACTGGACTGTGAGAGAATAAACTTCTCTTTGCCAAAGCAATCCACTTGTGGGATATTTGTTATAGCAACACTAGATGACTAAGACAGCTTCCAAGCACCAAAACATATTGTGAAATGAATTTATTTAAAAAGTAGAGATTAGAGAAAAATTAAATACAAATTATTAATGGAACAGGAGAGAGAACTGAGACATAGACTCCAATATAAATCTAGTTTGAAATAAAAGTGGCATTTCAAATTAGCACTAAAAAATTATTTTAAAAAAGAATCATATCAGAGTACTATGAAAAACTGTACTCAAACAAATTTGAAAACCTAGAAGAAATGGATGAATTCCTAGAAACACATTACCTACCTAAAGTAACAAAAACAGAGGTAGAACAACTAAATAGACCCATAACAAAAGAAGAGATTGAAAAGGTAATCAAAAAACTCCCAACAAAAAAAAGCCCTGGTCTGGACGGCTTCACTGCAGAATTTTACAAAACATTCAGAGAAGAGTTAACACCGCTACTACTAAAGGTATTTCAGACCATAGAAAAGGATGGAATACTACCCAACTCATTCTATGAAGCCACCATATCCCTGATACCAAAACCAGGCAAGACACCACAAGAAAAGAAAATTATAGTCCTATAGAATCTACTCGACGACACTGGGTTTTTTGTGGGTATCCATCATGAAAGTAGATGCAAAAATCCTCGACAAAATTCTAGCCAATAGAATTCAACAACTTATCAAAAAAATAATTCACCATGACCAAGTGGGATTCATACCAGGTATGGAGGGATGTTTCAGCCTTAGAAAAACAATTAACGTAATCTACCACATAAATAAAACAAAAGACAAGAATCACATGATCTTATCAATTGGTGCACAAAAGGCATTTGACAAAGTTCAACACTCATTCATGATAAAAACTCTCAGCAAAATAGGAATAGAAGGAAAATTTCTCAACATAATAAAGGGCATTTATACAAAGCCAACGGCCAACATCACCCTAAATGGAGAGGGCCTGAAAGCATTCCCACTGATATCAGGAACCAGACAAGGATGCCCTTTATCACCACTCTTATTCAACATTGTGCTGGAGGTCCTAGGCAGAGCAATTAGGCTAGATAAAGAAATAAAGGTCATCCAGATGGCAAGGAAGAAGTAAAAGTACCTCTATTTGCAGATGACATGATCTTATACACAGAAAACCCTAAGGAATCCTCCAGAAACTACTGAAACTAATACAAGATTTCAGCAGAGTATCGGGATACAAGATGAACATATAAAAATCAGTTGGATTCCTCTACACCAACAAAAAGAGCATCAAAGAGGAAATCACCAAATCAGTGTCATTTACAGTAGCTCCCAAGAAGATAAAATACTTAAGAATAAATCTTACCAGAGATGTAGAAGACTTACACAAACAAAACTACAGTACACTTCCACAAGAAACCAAAAGAGACTTACATAAGTGGAAAAACATACCTTGCTCGTGGATAGGAAGACTTAGCATAGTAAAAATGTCTATTCTACCAAAAGCCATCTATACATTTAGTGCAATTTTGATCCACATCCCAATGGCATCCTTTAAAGAGATGGAAAAACAAATCACCAACTTCATATGGAAGGAAAATAGGCCCCAGATAAATAAGACATTACTGAAAAAGAAGAACAAATTGGGAGGCCTTGCTCTACCTGATTTTAGAACCTATTATACCTCCACAGTAGTCAAAACAGCCTGGTGTTGGTACAACAACAGATACATAGACCAATGGAACAGAATTGAGAATCCAGACATAAATCCATCCACATATGAGCAGTTGATATTTGACAAAGGCCTCAAAACAGTTAAATGGGGAAAAGACAGTCTTTTTAACAAATGGTGCTGGCATAACTAGATATCCATCTGCAAAAAAATGAAACAAGACCCATACCTCACTCCATGCACAAAACTAACTCAAAATGGATCAAAGACCTAAATATAAAATCTAAAACGATAAAGATCATGGAAGAAAAAATAGGGGCAACGTTAGGAGCCCTAATACATGGCATAAACAGTATACAAAACATTATTAAGAATGCAGAAGAAAAACTAGATAACTGGGAGCTCCTAAAAATCAAACACCTATACTCATTCAAAGACTTCACCAAAAGAGTAAAAAGACTACCTACAGACTGGGAAAAAGTTTTTAGCTATGACATTTCTGATCAGCGCCTGATCTCTAAAATCTACATGATACTCCAAGAACTCAACTGCAAAAAGACAAATAACCCAATTAAAAAATAGGCAAAAGATATGAATAGATACTTCACTAAAGAAGACATTCGGGTAGCTAACAGATACATGAGGAAATGTTCACCGTCATTAGCCATTAGAGAAATGCAGATCAAAACTACAATGAGATTTCATCTCACTCCAGCAAGGCTGCATTAATCCAAAAAACACAAAATAATAAATGTTGGAGAGGCTGTGGAGAGCCTGGAACACTTATACACTGCTGGTGGGAATGTCAAATGGTACAACCACTTTGGAAATCGATTTGGTGTTTCCTTAAAAAGCTAGAAATAGAACTACCATACAATCCAGCAATCCCACTCCTTGGAATATATCCTAGAGAAATAAGAGCCTTTACACGAACAGATATATGCACACCCATGTTTATTACAGCACTGTTTACAATAGCAAAAAGATGGAAGCAACCAAGGTCTCCATTAACGGATGAATGGATAAATAAATTATGGTATATTCACACAATGGAACACTATGCATCGATAAAGAACAGTGAGGAATCTGTGAAACATTTCATAACATGGAGGAACCTGGAAGGCATTATGCTGAGTGAAATTACTTAGTTGCAAAAGGACAAATATTGTATAAGATTATAAGAACTTGAGAAACAGTTTAAACTGAGAAGAAAACATGGTTACGAGGGGTGGGGAGGGAGGGAGCGTGGGAGAGGGGCATTCACTAATTAGATAGTAGATAGGAACTACTTTAGGTGAAGGGAAAGACAGCACACAATACAGGGGAGGTCAGCACAACTGGACTAAACTAAAAGCAAAGAAGTTTCCTAAATAAACCAAGTGCTTCGAAGGCCACAGTAGCAGGGGCAGGGGTCTGAGGACCATGGTTTCAGGGGACATCTAAGTCAACTGGCATAATACAATCTATTAAGAAAACATTCTGCATCCTACTTTGAAGAGTGGCGTCTGGGGTCTTAAACGCTAGCAAGCAGCCATCTAAGATGCATCATTTGGTCTCAACCCACCTGGATCAAAGGAGAATGAAGAACACCAAGGACACAAGGCAATTACAAGCCCAAGAGACAGAAAGGGACACATGAACCAGAGACTACATCATCCTGAGACCAGAAGAACTAGATGGTGCCCGGCTACAACCGATGACTGCCCTGACAGGGAACACAACAGAGAACTCCTGAGGGAGTAGGAGAACAGTGGGATGCAGACCCCAAATTCTCATAAGACCAGACTTAATGGTCTGACTGAGACTGGAAGGACCCCAGTGGTCATGGCCCCCAGACCTTCTGTTGGCCCAGGACAGGAACCATTCCCGAAGCCAACTCTTCAGACATGGATTGGACTGGACAATGGGTTGGAGAGGGATGCTGGTAAGGAGTGAGCTTCTTGGATCAGGTGGACACTTGAGACTATGTTGGCAACTCCTGCCTGGAGGGGAGATGAGAGGGTGGAAGGGGTTAGAAGCTGGTGAAATGGACACGAAAAGAGAGAGTGGAGGGAGAGAGCAGGCTGTCTCATTAGGGGGAGAGTAATTGGGAGTGTGTAGCAAGGTATATATGGGTTTTTGTGTGAGAGACTGACTTAATTTGTAAACTTTCACTGAAAGCACATTAAAAATTATAAAAAATAGTATTTTTAAATAAGACATAAAGATTTGGCTGAGGGGGGAATAAAACCAGGTCCCAGTCTCACTTCTTTGCCCAAAATAAATTCCAGATGTAGAAAATATTTAAGGTGCTGGAGAAAGTATAAGTAAATTTCCTTACAACTGAAGTAGAAAGGAGTTCCTAAGCAAGACATAAAACCCAGAAATCACAAAGGAAAAGATTTTAAAAATTTGAATCTAGAGAGAATTATCTTCCATATAATTTAAAAATAAAACATAAAAAGTCAAAAAATACAACCTAAGTGCCCGTCGACAGATGAATAAACAAATTTTGGTAAATACAGACAATGGAATACTACGCAATGATAAAGGCCAATGATGAATCTGTGAAACATCTTACAACATGGATAAATCTGGAGGGTATTATGCTGAGTGAAATAAGTCAATCACAAAAGGACAAATATTGAATGAGACCACTATTATAAAAACCCAAGAAAAGGTTTACACTCAGAAAAAAAATCTCTGATGGTTATGAGAGAGGGGGAGGAAAGGGGAGGGGAAATCACTTACTAGATAGTAGACAAGTGTTAACTTTGGTGAAAGAAAAGACAACAAACAATATAGGGGAGGTCAGCACAATTTGACCAAAATCATAGAAGCTTCTTAGACACATCCAAACACCTTGAGGAACTGAGTTACTGGGGGTTGAGGGCTGGGGACTTTGGTCTCAGGGGACATCTAGGTCAAAAGGCATAACATATTTCGTAAAGAAAATGTTCTTCATCCTGCTTTGTTGAGTAGCGTCTGTGGTCCTAAAAGCTAAGGTACATCTACTGGCTGTAGCATGTTCAACGCAAAGGAAAATGAAGAAAACCAAAGACACAAGGCAACTATTAGTTCAGAGGGTTAATGGACCCACATTAGCCACGGCCTCCACCAGCCTGAGCCCAGAAGAAATAGATGGTACCCAGCTACCACCACCATCTACTCTGACAGGGATCACAATAAAACAAGTAGGAGAAAAATGTAGAATAAGATTCAAACTCACGTACACAAAAAAATAAAAAAACACTAGACTTACTGATCTGACAGAGACTGGAGGAACCCCTGAGACTATGGCCCCTGGACACCTTGCTAATTCAGAACTGAAACCACTTCTCAAGTTTACCTTTCAGCCAAAGATTAGATAAGCCTGTAAAACAAGCAATAACACACCTGAGAAATATGCTTCTTAGTTCAATCAAGAGACCAAATGGGCAACACCTACCCAAAAGCAAAGACGAGAAGGCGGGAAGGGACAGGAAAACTGGGTGAATGGACACTGAGAATCCAGAGTGGAAAGAGAAATGGGGAGAGTGCTAACACATTGTGGGGATTGTAACTAACGTCACACAACAATTTATTTACAAAATGTCTGAATGAAAAACTAATTTGCACTAAAAACTTTTACCTAAAACACAATAATTTTTTTTTAATGAAATTAGGGGAAAATATTTGCAACACAATAAACAGACAAAAAATAAATAGTAATTCTGGAGAAAAACAGTAAATTTGAAGAGAAAGAGCAACTTATTAGAAAAATTGGGCAAAGGATATGAAAAGGCAATTTACAGAAAAAGAAATACCATGGACTAATTAACAAATACTTAGAAGTTGTTAACCTTACTCATAATTAAAAAAAGGCAAATCAAAACAACGAGGTACCATTTCAGTTCTCAGACTGGCAAAAGTGAAAATGTTTGATATGGTATCATCAGTGTTGGTGAGGACTGGGGAAATGAGTTCTCCGTCATAGACTGCTGGGGGGTATAACTGATAGGAACTTTTTGAAAGGAAATATGGCAACAGCTCTGGTGGTGCAGTAGTTAAGAGCTAAGGCTAAGGCTACTAACCAAAAGGTCAGCAGTTTGAATTCACCAGCTGCCTTGGAAACCCTATGAGGGTGGCTATGAGTGGGAACCAACTTGAAGGCAATGGGTTTGGGTTTGGGTTTTTTTATTATTCCTATTTCCAGTTTTTGTTTTGTTTTGTTTTGGGGGGGGGGTTATTTCCAGTTAATGGTAATACTTAGTAAATTTTATTAAATTTTAAAATGAACATTCCCTTTGATCCAGCAATTCTATTTCCATGAGTTTATCCTAGAGGTATACTTACAAAAGTACAGCAAGATACTGAACAAGAATATTCATTATAGCATAGCAATTTTTTTTTTAATGAAAACAACAAATATATCCATCAATTCAGAAGGGGCTAAATAAATTATGCCACATCCATATAGTAAAACACCATCAAGCTGTTGAAAAGGATGAGGTAGATTTATATGGATTGCTCTGCAAATATCTTAACTAAATATAACTGTCCCAAGGAGGGGGAAAACTCAAGAAGAAGATCTTTATGCCCTTTTTTTCCTTGACCTAAATTGGGGTTCTGTAAAGGATGGATGGATATTTCGTAGGCAACCATTAGTGTCTATTTCAGATTAGTTAAAACTAGAATTCCTTTTTTATCCTATGGTGAGAAAATAGGAACTGCAGAATCTAACGGAAAACCAAGTAAATCCTGCAAATTCCCATATAAACATGACCTGTAAAAACCAGTTCTGGACTAAGATGACCTAGACCTATTCTGGAAGATCAGAGAGAAGTTGGTTTTATGTCCTACTTTCCCTGTACTCCCATCACAAAATACACACACTTGAAAGTATGCACCATGAGAGCAAGGACTTTATCTGGTTCACTTATATCTATCCCCAGCGTCAGTAACAATGTCTGACACTTAGAAAATTGCCTAGAATGAATGAGTGAATTCAAAGTCAATACTATAGCTGATTCAGTGCACCCCTTTAGCAATTCTGCCTCTCATTCATTCCATGAGCTCCTTCCTTAATAAGCTAACTCAGGGCCTCTTTGCACTGATAACACCTCCAGAGGCCTCATCAACTGAGACCTAGTCATTCATTATTTCCCAGTTCAGTGTGTACACCCACTCCAACCCCCTACCCCTACCCCCCACATATCGGTGAAGGCGATCAACGCCTCTAAGATGTACATCAGGGTTGTATCCTTTCACCATACTTACTCAATCTGTATGTTGAGCAAATAATCTGAGCAGCTGGACTATACAAAGAAGAACGCGGTATCAGGACTGGAGGAAGACATATTAACAACCTGCAATATGCAGATGACACAACCTTGCTTGCTAAAAGGGAAAAGGACTTGACGTACTTAATGATGAAGATCAAAGACTACAGCCTTCAGTATGGATTGCACCTCAACATAAAGAAAACAAAAATCCTCACAACTGGACTAATAAGCAAAAACATGATAAACGGAGAAAAGACTGAAGTTGTCAAGGATTTCATTTTTACTTGGATCCACAATCAACACCCATGGAAGGAGCAGTCAAAAAAAATCAAATGACGTATTGTGTTGGGCAAATCTGCTGCAAAAGACCGCTTTAAAGGGTTGAAAAGCAAGGATGTCACTTCAAGGACTAAGGTATGCCTGACCCAAGCCATGGTATTTTCAATCACCTCATACACATGGGAAACCTGGACAATGAATAAGGAACACCAAAGAAGAACTGACGCCTTTCAATTACGGTATTAGTGAAGAATATGAAGTATACCATGGGCTGCCAGAAGAACAAACAAATCTGCCTTGGAACAAGTACAGCCAGCGGGCTTCTTAGAAGCAAGGTTGGCCAGACTTCGTCTCATGTACTTTGGACACGGTGGCAGGAGGGACCAGTCCCTGGAAAAGGACATCATCTTGGTAAAGTCCAGAGTCAGCAAAAAAGAGGAAGACCCACAATGCGATGGACTGACACAGTGACTATAACAATGGGCTCAACCATGGCAAGGATTGTGGGGGTAGTGCAGGACCAGTCAGTGTTTCGTTCTGTTGAACACTGGGTCACCGTAAGTCAGAGCCGACTCGACGGCACCTAACACCACCAACAGCACTGTAATTTAAGCAGTGGTGATTCAGTGGTAAACTCTCAGCTTCCATGTGGGGGGCCTGGGTTGGATTCCCCGGCAAGGTACCTCATCATGCACAGCCACCACTCATCTGCCAGTAGAGGCTGTGCAGGTTGCTATGATGCTGAATAGCTTTCAGCAGAGCTTCCAGGCTAAGACAGACTAAGAGAAAACGCCTGGCAATCTACTTCCAAAAATCAGTCAATGAAAACCCTATGGATCACAACAGTTCAATCCACAACCCATCATGGGGATATCACAGAACCAGAAAGCATTGGCTGCCTTGTACACGGGGTCACCGTGAGTCAGACACAGCAGACGAGAGCAACAGCTCAACCGGTGGGTCTGCAATGAGATGAGGAGCTTGCCTCAGAATGCAAATCAATGACTGCTTCATTCCAGAAAATCTTACTACAAAACGTTTAGGGTATCAGATTTACATTCTGACACAAGCTCCTTATCTTCTTTCATGGACCAGTCACAGATTTCAAACTACTGGTCATGCTTTGAATAGTGCTAATTTAAGTTATGCAGGGGCTAGAGTGTTCAAGTTTCAGTACTTAGGAGTTTTTCTTTGCGCTTTGCACTTTGCTTCTCCATCAAATCAATTTCCCCATTGGCGTGAAGGACCTAAAGCTGTATGGCCTACTGGTTAGGATAACAAAAGGCAAGAAAAAGGTAAGAAGGTTGCCAAATAAACTTGACCTAATTTATAATTTTGCACAGAGGAGCTCAAAGTCAGTTCTCAGACCCTAGAAGTTAGTGATTAAATTGGTAGCAGATGACTGGCTGTATCCCAGGCAGCAATAATGTAGTGAAAAACAGTAATTAACCACATGAAAATCAGGTGCAGCAGCTAACGGTCCTTTTCACTTTCAAAAATTCTGCAGTCTCAATTGTCACTTTCCGTTAGATCTGCAACCCAGATGAACTCGAGAATTCCATGTCACTTAAAATCCAGCATCCAAACAAGAGGCAGGAAATCACGCTTTTTGAATCTCTGGACTAGCATTCCTGTGAGCCAATGATCCATAAATAAATACTATTTTTAAGTCTTCATTACGAAGCACATAGTTTCTCTTCAGGCAAGACTGAGCTGCCAACTTCTCTTCTTAAATTTGAATCCCTTCTACTCCAAAGAAAAAATAGAAACATGCAAACAGAAACTCATGGGAAACAGAGAATGGAACTCCCATCCTCCCGTTGCTATGGTCCTCTAAATATCACTGAAAAATCAAACTCTGTAATTCAAAAAATTAATACAAGAAGATTATATTTTTTAAGAACTCTCTCCGTTTGCATTTCTCTGAGCTAGCCACCACCTCCAATAACCAAATACCTTTATTTATCACCAATTCCATAGCTTTTTTTTCTTCAACATATTCTTTTCTACAACCATAGTTCCCAAATTCAGCATTAACAAAATTCAAACTTCACCTCTTCCTAAACTCCTACTATAAAATTAAAACCAAACCAGGTACAGAGTGGAGCCCTGGTGGCGCAGTGGTTAAGAGATGGCTGGTAACCAAAAGGTTGGCAGTTTGAATCCACCAGCCACTCCTTGAAACCCTATGGAGCAGTTCTACTGTGTCCTATCTGAGTTGGAACTGACCTGACAGCACATAGCAACAACAACAGTTGCATAGTAGAACTGTGCTCCATAGAGTTTTCAGTGGCTGATTTTTTGAAAGCAGATTGCCAGGCCCTTCTTCTGAGGCGCCTCTGGACAGATTCAAACAGCCAACCTTTTGTAGGGTTAACAATTGCACTGCCCGAGGACGCTAGGCTTCTACCCTGCCAAAAACCAAACCCACTACTGCCAAGTCAATTCTGACTCACGGCAACCCTATAAGACAGAGCAGAACTGCCCCATACGGTTTCCAAGGCTGTAAACCTTTATGGAAGCGGACTGCTAAATCTTTCTCCTGCATAGTGCTGGTGGGTTCGAACTGCCAACCTTTTGGTTAGTAGCCAAGTGCTTTAACCACTGCACCACCAGCACACCCTACCATGCTTTATTCTAGTCTCACATTTCCCAAAGCAGGAAAACCCGGTACTGAATTTTCGCTCCTGCATGTGCCTTCTAGCCCTCTTTTTTCCAACTCTGCTGCTTACAGATTTTTTTCCATATACTACTTCTCATTTCACCAAATTTTTATTGCAACTATTTATTCTTCCTGTCTCTGCTCTTTCTTTGTCACAGTTGTATCATAAAGGTCATATAATTAGAACTATGTATATAGATGGTCCTCTAACAGAAGTTATCATTTATAAGTTCTATTGTCCAAAAGTCCAAAGTAATATAAGGGGTCAGGGGTAATATCTTTTGGTTTCAGACAGAGCTGAAGCATTTTTAACTCTGATGTGTAGCTTTCTTGACATCTATGAAAGTTCATCCGTTGAAATTTTTTAAGTTAGAGGGGATTCTGTCCTCCCAAGCACTTAACGTACTGTTTCCTTTTTCCTGATAACCATGTTTGGCACATCATAGACACTCAATAAATATTTCATTTGGTAGACAAGAAATTTTACAATGTTTTAAAGTAAAAAAAGTAAAAGCACATCTCAGAAATCACAGCCTTTGCTCTCAAGTGTTCTGCCCTCTAAGCCGGCAACTCTACCTCCAGAGTTAGTAATACAGCTTGAAGAAATAATCTTCAATGGGGATGACAGGTAGATAACATTACGCAGCGATTTTAAATAACACCTAAAACAAACAAAAAAAATAACACCTATATACCAAAAAAACCAAACCTGTTGCAGTCGAGTCAATTCCGACTCATAGTGACTCTATAGGACAGAGTAGAATTGCCCCATAGAGTTTCCAAGGAGCACCTGGTGGATTCGAACTCCTGACCCTTCATTTAGCAGCCATACCATTTAACCACTATGCCACTAGGGTCTCCAACACCTATATAAATTAGGTAAAACATGAAAAATGCTTTGGTATAAGGTTAAATGAATAAGTAAGGTTCCAAATTTTATCTATAGTATTATTGCCATTATTTTTTAAATTCTGCAGAGGAAAAAGACTGGAAGGAAATACGTCAGTGATACTACAGGTAATATTTTTTTTTCTGTGCTTTCAAAATTCCTATAAGGTGTACATATTACTTTTATAATGAAATAAAAAGTAAATTTTACTCTAAAACTCCCAATTTTCTAATCCAATAAGGGGGAAGACACAGACTATGTGTAGAAGGCAACAATTGGAAATGACTGAGTCTATACTGTCTGAGTATTGGGTTTGCCCATGTAACAAATCTGTCCCGTGCTACTACTGAGGCAATTTGTATTATCGCGATTGATGAAATTTTACTAGTCCATCTAAATACACATTTGGATTTGACTGTTGATCCATGTCACCAAATCACAACTATTCTCAATATGCTGGCTTTTTGGTCCGTCTAAATGAGCTAGCCACAAACCCAGAGCCAAGGCTAACAGGAAATCCTATTTTTCCAGTTGTGTGTTCTAAACCAACCACTGAATCTCATGTATCATCAGAGAAGCTGCAACAGTCTTTCTTAGTGATATGTATCAGTGACTCACAACTTCTATAGTCAATGAATTTCCTGATGCCTAATCTCAATGTTTTCTTCTCCCATTTGAACTCATTCCTTCCAGTTCTATCCTTGGTGCTCTTGAGAGCAGCTGCTGGCACTTAATTCAGACCCCACCAGCTAGCCACCAGCTGTTTACATGATTGGTTATTACCTCCCATACAGACAGATTTTAATTTGATTACATATGATGGTCAAACAGTTCCAAAAGCACTCTCCACCTCCTAATATTACTGCCAGTTATCAAAAAAATACACCAAATATTAAATTAAGAAATAAATGCTTTTGCCAGTATCTCACTTGAAAAATGGATGAATAAGTTTTTGGTTGAAAGTAAAATCCCTTCAGTTTCCATCTTTGCTTCCTTTTGCCCTAGTCCCTTGCCAAAGCAGGAGCATCTAGGCTGTATCTTATCTTTTCCTACACAGTAGCCCAAAGGGCTTTTTATAGCCAGAAACTCTGAATGCAAAGCACGACCTTGGCTACCAGCTTCCCCTGGCACTAGTTTGAAAGTTATTTATAACTTTAAAATTAGCATGAAACCCTCCAATTCTCATCATAACTAGTCAAAACACTCCTGTTTTATATAATCATGTGATCTTCAGTTCAGAAGAAAGCCCCGCATTATAAGCCTACGATATACAACGAAGGCACAGCAAATCAAAGTAGAAACAAGAACACATTCAAGTGCAGCTCTTCTCATTTCAGATTTGACTCTTACCTTTCTGCAGCTTTCTATGAATGTGCTTAAAATTCAGCTCTTCCGGGAAATGTTCAGGACCAAAAAAGGACTTGTTAGTCACAGAGTACCAAACTGAGAGCCAGTGACAGTGGGATAGTCACTAGAGAATCGTTCACCCCGGATAGAAAGAAAGGGGAGGTTACAAACCAGGGTGGGTGGCATCTAATCCTGAACCGCTAGTCACTGACCTCACTGACAAGTTGTTACTGAAAATACTTCGTTGAAAAAGGCCAGACGCATACTTTGCCTGGAGATCTACAAACATAGCTGTCAGTGCGCTTTGAAGACGTTGCTTGAGATTAGCTTTTCTCTAGTCCATTTCCAAAATAAGAACCTCTTGCCTCTAACTAGAGCTAATTGAGAATGAAAAATTATAAAGCAGGGGTAATAGGAGTCCAGGGAATCTGCACATCAACAGCCCAATTGTGTAAAACTCAGTAATGTCAGTACCAGAGATAAGATGGAATTGAGGTCATGTGTCACACCTGAGACAGCATTTTCCACTTTTCCACACCCTTGTACCAAGCAGCACACTCTCTACTTCTAGTATTTATGTAAAAACCATATAATTATTAGCAAAGAATGTAAACTGAAGACTTACCAAGAACTCATACATGGAACCATTATTAAATTTAAGCCATGACTTTTTTTTTTTTTTTAATACCCTCTCCCTCAATATCTTAACATTCACCTGAACAATCTCGGATATTCCTGCCATATACTCCATCATTTCAACTCCTGATACCCACTTTAATTTATACTGCATTTCCTTAGACATTAACACTTTTGTGACGCTTCCCAGTAGTTCCTAAAACAATAGATGGTAACGGCCCCTAAAATAGAACTACTCATTTGAGTTTGGGCAGTCCTGTTCTTCAAAGGCTAAATTCAAAATAAAAAGAAAGCACTTATTTATTAGCTCCAGAGACACTCTTAGAACAAATGTTAGGGAGCCAGGAAGAAAGGCAGGGCCTGCGGATAGCTGAGAGAATTTGTTACCAGAGGGGTTTTATTTTGTATGATTTCCAGGAAAGCTTGAGAAATAACTGTATTTCTATGTCATTCCCTTTAAAATGTACGTAATTGACATTACATTTATCTAAAGATTCTTAGTTGCTACCATACGGTCCTCCCCAGAATTTTTTTTTTAAAGCAGACTTTCTCCCCCTTGGAGAATCTAGGAATAGCCTCTTTTCACACAGAAAACAAAGAGTAAGTTTTATGTCTCTCAATCCATCTTTCCTTGAATAAAGAGATCACTTGACACTTGCAAAATAGCAGTTTTTGTTTTAGAGCTTTAATAATGAATGTTTTTCCAAACCCAGACTGTTGAATTGGACCCAAGATAAGACATCCAAATTCTATTATGAGCCTGGCCTGTCCTGCTGTAAAACCACAAATAAGTTACTAACCAGCTCTGTACCTCCCTTTTCCATCTGCAAAATGGAGATGAAAACCTCTATTTTTCTGTCTACTTTTCAGAGATACGTGAATTTAAAGAATAAAATCTGAAGGAGTTCAAAATACATTGAACTCCTCAGAGATGCCATACAGACAATGCCTTATTACAGTACTCAGTGTTACCAAAACAACTAAATATTACAAATACCTGAAATGTAATTAATTTTAAAAAGCTTTGTGGAGAGAGCATGTGTGTGTGTGTAATCCCCTGATAAAAACATCTGTAGCCGCCAAGACAGGTTTTAGCTGGAGTATTTCCCACTGCAGCCACAAGAGGCCCTCCTTCTAGCAATTCGAATCACGACGGATTTGATGAGCAGGGACTGGTCCACTGTGTTTATACTGACAGAAAACACAGATCACCTATGTCAAGTTTCCTGAGCTAACTATAGGGTAGCAAACAAGAGTGAAGAAATCTGGCTTTCTCTGGGTGATCACTGAGGCATGCCAAACACTAAATAGTTCCTGTAAACTCCACGGCCGCTGCATTTGGCACTCTGGCCCCCTTCCAGAGTTTCACAGTAATTCTTTCTTGTCACCTTGCCCAGTCTTGTTCAGTATTTATTTTCCTTCCCTATTTTTATTTACTTGTTTCCCTTCTTTATACTTTTCAAACTTTAAAATCTTGGCTCCCATTCCTGTCGGAGCAAACAAAGGTTAAGGGTAGAAGAGCTGGAAAAAAAAAAAAGAATAACCCATTAGTAGCAACGCCCCCCACCCCCCCACCCCCCCCCCCCCCCCGCCCCAGGTAATCAAAAGTGTGTCTTTGGTCCCAGGTATTTTTATCAGGGCTGGCCCCAGACAAAGCCATTCAACCGCATGAACTAAGAAGACCCTTGATGACAGCCTTGTGTTAGAAGCCAACTAGAAGATGAGAGGCCAGAAAAGAGGCTTCCAGAAAGAAAACAATGCTACCCCTATCAACAAGTCTCTCTTGGAAAATAAGTCCTCTGGCACGCAATCCTTTCTTTAATAAGAATAGAATACAGTTTCTTTTTTTCATTAAAGCCCCTTACAGAATGAAAGTAGCTTTTGCACGAACCAGGAATCCATGTCACGTTATATATGATACCTCAAAATACAGGCAATTTTAGGTTAGGGCTTTAAAAATATTAAATGGTTCTGAATGACTATAATACCTTTTTAAGTTAAGATTTAAAGTTAAGGAGAATTCCTATTTGTGATAATTAAAATTTTTCTAAAAAAAAAGTGTTAAATAGTCCTGGCACCTTGCTGCGTGCTTTCGGTGCATCTACGAATCTGCTTCTGCTTCTAAGGGCTTATGTATCATAGCAGACAGATGTTTCCACTCTCCCTTTTCACCCACCTTACCATCAGCTGCTAACTTGCATTCCTGCCCAACTGAGAAAACAAAAGCCAACTGGGAAAACACCCTGCGTCTTCTCATCCTCAGCTCTACAAACCCATCAGCACCAACCCCTATCTTCCCTGCCTTCTCTCCTGTCAAAATGCAAGTACCCCTGCTCCTACTAAAGGTTAATCTCTCTCCTTCTGCTCTGGATCCTATCTCTTCCCCCCTTTTCAAGGACTCTGCTCCTTCATTATCACCTCATGTATTTTCATTTTCACTCCTTCTCTAATGATTAGCACAAAAATATGCCATGGGACCTCTATCTTAAAAATATCATACAAAAACATTACCTTGACCCGACAGCTTCCTTCAGTTGCTACACCTTCTCTGCACCTCAAAATACATCCCAAATAAGTTGTCCACTGTCCCTATTTTTTCACCTTTCATTCACTCCACAACATACTCCATGTGGCTTCTGCCCCCTTCACTCCAAGGCAGGCCATTTTTTAAGTCTACCAACACCCTCCACGTGGCCAAATTTCTGTTATCTTAGGGGTATGTCATCCGATCCAATGGCTTTAAGTGATATCTGTGACAGAGTGTTGAGTGGGGCTTATCCTGCAGCCCAGAATTTGCAGGTATGGCTCAAAATTAAAGAAAAAGAGCCCATCTGCATACATACATGCTAAGGAATTGTTAACACGTGATGAGACTCCTTCCTCAGGGCTTACTAAGAGGCAGCTAAGTAAAGAGCTTTGTGTTTTTCCTCACCTATTCCCTCTCCTAGCCCCAACACTAGAGGAGAAATTAAGGGACTTGAAAAGATAGGTAAACCAGGACAACTACTTCCTCTCCACTTGAAGATACCAGACCAGAAGAATTGGTAAAAACATCGATCTTGCCCCATGCCCATTCCAAGGCCCTCTCAAGAATGTCTGGTCAATGCTGGAGGTAAGGGAGGAGATGAGATTTAAATTGGAATGAGATGGAAGTCTTAAACTGAGCTAAGCTGGACATCAAAGAACTGAAAATGGCAGAAAGACTATGGAGCCTACCCACTATGTCATTACGGAACGAGAAAGGGAGATGCAATAGGGCAATGTGAAATCCAGGGATTGCAGAAAACAAACTAGTTCACTCACTAAACCAGTTACACATCCATATGCTAATGACTCCCAGATTGGTAGCTCCAACCCAGACCTCTCTCATGATCCCCAGAGGCATATATCCAACTGCTTTCTTGATACTTCCATTTGGATAGCTAATACGCATTTCAAACTTACTATGTCCAAAAAAAAGTGAGCTACTGATTTTGCCTCTCAAAGCTGTTTTTGTTGTTCATATCCCAGTGACTGGTACCATCGCCCAGTTGCTTAAGCCAAAACCTAGAGGTCATTCTTCACTTTTCATTTACTACCATCAAGAATTCCCATGGATCCTCCTTTTTAAAATTTTATCTTAAATCTGTCCACTTAGTTCCCATATCCACTGCCCCAACTATTCCGAGACATTTGCAATCCAATCCTTACATAGACTCTGGAGTAATCTTTTCAGAACACAAATTAACTCATATAATAATCCTACCTAAAATCACCCAATGGCTTGCCATTTCTTATAAAGATAATCCAAATTCTTTACCAAACACTACAAGGCCCCGCATGTCCAATCTCAACTCACAGAGCTTTTCCCCTAGTTCAGCGACTCTAATTAAACTTTCTGTCCATAAAATGGAAACCCTGGTAGCGTAATGGTTAAGTGCTACGGCTGCTAACCAAAAGGTCGGCAGTTCGAATCTGCCAGGTGCTCCTTGGAAACTCTATGGGGCAGTTCTACTCTGTCCTATAGGGTCAGTATGAGTCAGAATCGGCTCGACTGCAGTGGTGGGTTCATAAAATACCCAAGCTTCTTCTTCCTCTTAAGACCACTGTTGCACTTTCTGCTCTTCTGCCTCAAATCGTTTTCTCCCAGCTATTTACATGTCTGGTTCATTCTCAGGCTTCGGATATCAATTCCCACCTTTTTGGAGGGATGTTTCCTGATTACCTTATCTCACCACCCCAGTCACTTACCACAATCTGGCATAGATATTTATTTGTTTACTTCTTCTGCCATTGGAATGAAAGCTAGGGCCAGTGGCCATGTCCATCAATGCATGGCACGTGCAAATAGCTATTAATACAAGATCAAGTATCAATGGCTGTAGGATTTTGGAGGCAGGAGAGAGAGCTCTCAGAGGGCAGGGAAATTAAGGAAAATTTCCCAGAGGGAGTTACCCTTGAGTTGAGCCTTGATGCAGAAATTAAAGATGTTAGCATCATAAGTCAAGAGAATGTTGTTCTATTAATTCTATTTCTCAAATATCTTTCAAATCTATTACATTATCACCATCTTTACAGCTACTCCCCTGGTAAAACTATAGTTCTTCCATTTTTTTGTCCTTACATATTTACCATCTAATCCATCTCCCCCATTTCCCATTGTGTAGACCAAATATAGCATTTAAATGTTAGAGTGTATTTAGTGCTAAAATTAAAAACCTCAATTTAACTATTTCAGAATAACTGTTGAAATTGACACATAAATTTTATTGCCTTGGTGACAACAGAAGGGCTAAAGTGAATGCTTTTCTCATTAATTTTTCTCATTTAATTTTCTCAGGGTGCCATCCCTCAACTTGGACAGCCCATCCTGCTGTTAGTCAATAACCTTAACAGGGACAGTAATTACAGTCAATCATGTCTGCTTAGTTCATTGATTACTTTGTTACTTCTGTTTCAACTTGGTAATGAAAATTCCCAACATAGACCTTCTGGGTGACATTTCTTTTACTAATTAACCACCCTATCAGTCCCTTGAATATATTAATAAACCTTAGCATCTCATATTGATGGTTCTAAAAACAACTTGTTTCTGCAGCTTTGGAAATCACCTTTTTCAGAGAACACAGGACACCTAGAATGAAATCAACAGTTATTGTCACTGAACCTGTCCTTTTGATTTCACAAGTTATTTAAACAAGAGATATATTATACCACTTCCAAAAGATTAACGTATTTCATTTTTAATTGATGCAGCTTTTAAAATGTTAAAGAAACTGTCCCATATTTGTGATTCTAAGCTCAAAAGCCAGTAGTAAGTGCTGTCAACAAGGAGTGCAACATCTTTGACAAGAGGCCCTCAATAAGGGCTGCAGTGGTAATGAGATTATTTAAAAAGTAGAAGCACTTGTGGTCTCCTGAAAGTACCAGATTAAATTTACCTTTCGGACAGATTATCCCTTTGTTCTGAGAAAACATATATATGATGGATTTTCTAGATATGCAAATGTAAAGCAAGTCCCACCTGAATGTGGTAAGGAAATGACCTAATTGTAACTGTTTTCGCACTGAAAACATCAGTCTTTTGTTTGGCAGTGAAAATTAGATAATGTTTTAGCAGACCTATGTCTCTGCAGAAATTTATTGCTTCTTAAAGAGAACTATTTCTTTCCCACGTGTGAATTTACATAACCCTCGAGCCCATCACAACCTGTCTAAGTTGCCGTGGAGCCTGTTCCAACTCAGGCGACCCCGTTAACCCCGTGCGCCAGAGAGGGACAGTGCTCCACAGGATTTTCAGTGGCTGATTTTTTGGAAACACATCACCAGGACTTTCTTCCGAGGCATTTCAGTGGGGGCTCAAACCTCCAACCTTTGGGTTAGCAGCTGAGTGTGTTAACTATTTGCACTACCCAGGGACTCCCAACAGAACCTACGCACAGAACCCCCTTTTAAAAACAAGCATTTTCTAGCGTTCTCTTTTAACATCCTGAAATAAAATTCATAATGACTGACTACATACTATATGCTGAGTCCTTAAAAATATATTTTATATATAAATGTTTTTTATATATGGTTACATATTATGTGTATTTTCATAAATCATATATTTATGTTTCACTACACAAATGCCCAGGCACAATTCCATTGGAAGACATAAAGAAATAGACTTTTTCCCTGTGTAAGGAATCAGTATGAATGTGACCACTAGAAATGTAGATTAATAAGGGTGTCCTGTATTGCCAACTCAAACACCACAAGCAACACTCCAACAGTAGTGTGATTTTTCTGAAATGGTGAACTCTGATACAGTACTGAACAAAGAATGAACGATCTTCCTTCTATACACCCAAGAGGTTGCATTCCTGGAAAACTCAGTGTGTAAAAACTGTGCAACAAATACTTTGTGTTTATAAGTAAAAGTGGAGTTAGCTTCCAGGCTCAGAAAATTATACGCAGGACCTACGTGAGAGTCCAGTGGGATACCAGAAAGCTGCAGGGGATGTGGAATAACCGTCTGGAGAATAGGAGGAAAAGCAGCAGTGCAGAGCATGACAAGGCTGGAAACATGATGAACCTGCTCCCGAGCACAACTGAGAGAGCTACAGTGACGACTCAGAATATCCAAGAAGCATTTGAAAGGGCTAATTTCTGGCACTAAGCCAGTGGAGGCTTAACCTGTGGTAGAATCTAGACATTTAAAAGAATATGTGACCTTATTTTCTAAGCCAGGTTGTTGAGGCTCAGACATTTGAGTTATACATAGTTAAGGCCTGAATAAATGGTAGCTTTTTTTTTTTTTTCTATTTTTATTTTTAATCACATTATTTTCTTTTTTATTTTTAATCACATTATCTACTTAGAAAATGGTATATAGTTCATACTGGATCTTAGGTAGGCCTAACCTCAAGATATCTGGATCTTAGCAGTGAGCAGGTGCGAGGAAGAGATGGGACCAAACAAGAGGCCAAGAAAGAATGAAGCTGCAGGAGCTAACAAATTGTAAGGCTGAACCCCCAAGAGACATGGGTAGCAGCTCAATGGAAGTGGCACAGCGTTTGGGGTGCTAGAGCAAACCTGGATTTAATTAGGTCCAGCTACAATTTCCAAGAATCAACAAGGTATCCAGGGGGCACTGCAGCAGGGGGCTCCTCCCAGCAGTGTTACCCATGTTAGGTGGTGGTGATACGCTATTTCATTCAGATGGTTTGCCTGGAAACTGGCAGGTATTAGGCAGGAGTTAGAGCCCCAGCCAAGCGCACTGGGCAGGAGCCAAGTCACCGAGAGTGAACAAACATGGCGAAGAGTTAGAAGGGAGGCTGTGATTCAGTGGACATAAAAGTGCCCAGGCTTCACCCGGGCACACAAGAATATGGGACGAAGATTCCAGATATCATTTAAAAAGTGGATTTGCTTGGGAATTGGGTCTGGTTGAGGCTGCAGATTGCAAAACAGGTGGAAAACTTTGGGCCAGGTATTCTTTACATAATGTGGATCTAACTCTATTCAAGGAATCCACGCCAATATTTAAAATGTCCTCAGCTGTAAGAATCTCTTTTAAACGCTCTTAAGAGCAAGTCCCTAACTGACTGTAGCTGACCAGCTGGATAAGCAGAACCTACCAGACATGAATGATTCTTCTTTGGGTGTGCAACTTCTTTTACTAAATACAAACTTACAGTTCAATGTTTTATCATTAGAATTAATTCAAGTTAACAAATATAGGGAGATTAATGCTTACCAAGTGCAAACCATGAATTTGTGTCTCAGAAATTATGCAAGACAAGTAGGTATTAGAGATATTAAGGTACCTCTAAAAATAACCTAATTACCACTGATTGAAAAATAAGAAAAAATCTTAGCTTAAAAACTAGACCATGACTCACAAAACTCTTTCCAATTCGGATTGCTGATTATGAATTTATACAAATTAAAACTTCTATTAATTAACATTCTCAATGGCTTCCTCTTGTTCATACAAACTCATAACCAGTATTTTACCTCAGAAACTAATGCAAATGCTAAGAACCAAATTTTCAAAATTCAGTGTTGGGGTTTACCAATAGAATTTCTCAGGATCTCAGACTATTCACCAGTTTGGGAATTGTTCAGAGAAAAAGACTGACAAGGTGAAATGTAAAAGGGGTTATGAGCATTACCCAGCGCTGCTGTAACAGATATACCACAAGTGAATGGCTTTAACATACAGAAATTTATTTTCTCACAGTTTCAGAGGGTAGAAGTCTGAATTCAGGCTGGCATCTCTGGGGAAGGTTTTCTCTCTCTGCTCTGGAGGAAGGTCCTTGTCTCTTTGAGGTTCTGCTCCTGGGCAATCTTCATGTGGCTTGGCATCTCTCTTCCTCCATTTCTATTTGCATAATCTACTCTTTTACACCTTGGAAGAGACTGACTCAAAGCACAGCCTACACTAATACAGTCTCATTAGCATAACAAAGACAACCCATTCCCAAATGAAATTATAACCACAAGTATAAACCAAAAAAGCCCATTGCCTTCAAGTTGACCCCACAGGACAGAGAAGAACTGCCCCATAGTGTTTCCAAGGAGCGGCTGGTAGATTTGAACTGCCCACCTTTTGGTCAGCAGTCGAACGCTTAACCACCACGCCGTGAGGGCTCCAACCACAGGCATAAAGGTTAGGATTTACAACACACATTTCTGGAGGACACAATTCAATCCATAACAGATAGGATTCTGTTCTAGTAAGGCTAGGCCAGCTCTAGTCTTTTTTTTTCCCCCCTCTTTTTCTAAGGAATGGTGGTGTAGTGGTTAAGTGCTACAGCTGCTAACCAAATGTTTAGCAGTTTGAATCCACCAGGTGCTCTAGGGGGCAGTTCTACACTGTCCTGTAGGGTCACTATGTGTCAGAATCGACTCCACAGCAACGGATTTGGGTTTTGTTTTCTTTCGTTTTTTCTAAAGAAGAGTAGCAAAGCATGAATCATATGTCATTTTTTGCTGTCCTCCTTGCTTTCCTTGATTTTTACAGATACCTAAAGACAATTAAACGCACAAATAATTCACAGCGACCAGCCTCAAAGAGTGGAAGTAACATAAGGACGATATCCCCAGAAGAACAGGCAAGGCAGAAGAGGTTTAATTAGACAGTTTTGAGACTATATGGATATTTTCTCTCTTCGTTTCTTTACTAAACAGAAAGAAACCACAACAAAGACCTGCAATTAAGTAGTAGAAGCACTAAAACCTCTAGAAAGTTTATCTAAAAAAAACAAAAAACAATCATCAATGCCTAAATCTCATCATAGATGTTTTATATCTTCTCTTATCCCTTATAAGGCTTTTTTAAAATGATTTGTTGTTTCATAAATTAAATTTTCACATTTCTAATACTGAACATTCATTGAATGAATGAACATATTTATGAAGCTAAATCCATTGCTCGCATATTTTAAATGTTGACAAACTTGATCAAAAATCCTTTCTCTGATCCCTAAGGGAATGGGAGAACAGTGGGATGCAGATCTCAAATTCTCTTAAAAAGATTAGACTTAATGGTCCGACTGAGACTAGAGAGCCAGCGGACCCTCTGTTAGCCCAAGACAGGAACCATTCCTGAAGCCATCTCTTCAGACAGGGATTAGGCTGAACTATAAAACAGAAAATGATACTGAAGGAGTGAGCTTCTTGACTCAAGTAGACACAGGAGACTACGTGGGCAGCTCCTGTCTGGAGGCGAGATGAGAAGGCAGAGGGGGACAGGAGCTGGCTGAATGGACACAGGGAATACAGGGTGGAGAAGAGGAGTGTGCTGTCTCACTAGGGAGAAAGGAGCTAGGGTTACATAGCAAGGTGTGTATAAGCTTTTGTATGAGAGAGTGACTTGATTTGTAAACCTTCACTTAAAGCACAGTAAAAAAAATTCAAAAATCCTTTCTCTGTGTTTCTAATGACACAGAAATGCTGTATAATCCAGGGTTTTACTTGAGGAAGAAGAAGAGAAAATAACATTTGCAAAAAAAACTCTCAGTTCTCTGATAAACATTTTAGTCCTACAAGACCCACAATCCTAAATGGCAGCTTTATTGTGTTTTAAAACATAATAAACCAAGTACCATGGGTATCAGATGCCTCTGGCGCCTTCCCACATCTGCTAAGCCTCACCTAACACTCCAGTCACAACCGTGGGGGATAGCTGACGTCAGGCGGCAGCTCCTCACGCTGCCTTACCTCACATCTTTTGCTGTCTTACCTCACATCTTTTGCTGCCTTACCTCACATCTTTTGCTGCCTTACCTCACATCTTTTGCTGCCTTACCTCACATCTTTTGCTGCCTTACCTCACATCTTTTGCTGCCTTACCTCACATCTTTTGCTGCCTTACCTCACATCTTTTGCTGCCTTACCTCACATCTTTTGCTGCCTTACCTCACATCTTTTGCTGCCTTACCTCACATCTTTTGCTGCCTTACCTCACATCTTTTGCTGCCTTACCTCACATCTTTTGCTGCCTTACCTCACATCTTTTGCTGCCTTACCTCACATCTTTTGCTGCCTTACCTCACATCTTTTGCTGCCTTACCTCACATCTTTTGCTGTCTTACCTCACATCTTTTGCTGCCTTACCTCACATCTTTTGCTGCCTTACCTAACATCTTTTGCTGTCTGCCCCAGAGCTTCCTCAACACCACAGACAACACAGAGTCCACTCAGTATGTGCACAGCCATAGACACACAGGGGAGTTAGTGCCCAGGTTTAACACACGCAAACCGAAGTGGGGAGCAGAGGGACAATTTGTCCCTTTCAGTAAACTCTAAGGTAGACAATTCTAAGAGGCATTCTACACATTCCTCAGAAGGTTCTGGATGGCATCAAGCCCCCGCCTGGCTCAGCAGTGACCTTCATAATGCAGGCTAATCATGGCTTTCCTTCTTTCTTCACTCTGCCCAGTCCCTCACCCTTGGCCCCCCTGCTATTACCTCCCAAATGAACTACCTAGACACAAGTCCTGGTCTCAGGTCCTGCTTTCAAGGAGAACCCAAGCTAAGACTGTTGATACCAGGAGTTGGCCTAGAAGGGAAACCCGTGGAATGGTTCTCTTGAACTAGATCATGCATAAGCTAGATGGAAATGAGGACCCCAATGCTGGTGATAATCGCTGGTATGTGGTCTCTCTCTCTAGCAGTGGGTTGGTAGGAAGTTTAGGTGGAAGAGCTGATTGTGAGCATCTACTGCCAACTCTGCATTCAGTGACGTCACACAGGTAATCTGAAAACACCATGGTGGGAGTATCTACAACATAGTTATCAGTGAATGCTACAAATCAGGCTTTCCCCTCACCCTAGAGAGCCAGGATGCCAACTCACCATTGGGAGGCCTACATGGTTCGGAAGGGGCTATGAAACCGCTTCTTGCACAGAGTTTCAGCCAGTGCTCCAGTTCTCAGCTTTCCTCTTCTCATACTATACTCCCATTTGCAGAGGTAACTGGTACACTTTCTGGGTTTTTATGGCACAAATCACCAAACCCGAGGCTTTTCCTGGACCTATGGCATAAATCAGCTACTTATCAGCCCTTATCCAAGTACAAGAAGTCTATTTTTAGCAATTAGAAATGTCTTTAATATCGGAGTTTGGAAGAGTTTCAAAATATATATTTATCTTACAGTTTGCTAGTCCTCAAGTAAGGATTCCATAAACATAGCCTTAATTCTTAATAAAGAAGTAATACATATTAGTTATATTCTACCTTTTATAAAATTCTATCTGTACTCCCATTACAATTTACTTTCAACTTTTACTTTCTCAGAGAATATACTATTTGATAAGACAATGGATTTACAGTCTCAGCATAAATCATGTGACCCACTCACCTGATAGAAATATTAATTTATTTCACTACTCTTCTATAGTTTAAGGTCTGCCTGTCTACTAACTATAGGTATCATATTAAACTGGATAGAAGTACAAATAGGAGCCCTGGTGGCACAGTGGTTAAAAGTGTGGCTGCTAACCAAAAGGTCGGTAGTTTGGATCCACCAGCCGCTCCTTGGAAACTCTATGGGGTCACTATGAGTTGGCATTGGCTCTATGGCAACGGTTTTTTGTTGTTTTTTGTTTTTGTTTTTGGTAAGTACAAATAGGTCAGATGGAGACATGGGATGGAAGGAAGTGGAGAAAGTTACGTTCTAAATCTCTTTGTATTGTGAATTATTAGGTGAGATTATATCTTGAGAGAGGAAAGCGTGTGTTACAAATAGAAAGTATAATTTTTGTAGCTCAAATCTGAATATAACATGGATTGCCACAAGAACGAACAAATCTGTCCTGGAAGAAGTACAGCCAGAACGCTCCTTAAAAGCGAGGATGGTGAGGCTTTGTCTCACGTACTTTGGACATGTTATCAGGAGGCAGGAGTCCCTGGAGAAGGACATCATGCTTGGAAGAGGGTCAGCAAAAAAGAGGAAGATCCTTTGCGAGATGGAATGACAAAGTGGCTGCAACAATGAGCTCAAAAATAACAATGATTGTGAGGATGGCGCAGGACCAGGCAGTGTTTCATTCTGTTGTACACGGGGTCGCTATTAGTCAGAACCGATTCATAGCATCTAAAAAACAACAACATAAAGTATACAGTACAGTTTCTACTATTGAAATGGAGATTTTTCTCTTGAGGGTAATGTAAATTTAAAAGAATAGTACTTTAGGCCTAAGGTTAAGATTAAATCCTCCAGGACACTTAACAATTACTCCATATAAATTTTAGAATAAGTTTATTGAATTCCTCAAAAAATTCAACTGTAATCTTAATTAGAATTGCAATGAATTTACACATTAATGAAAGGAGAATTGACATTTTTTTTAAGTTGTCCCATCCAATATGGGATATTTCCCATTTATTCAGCTAAATCTTGTTAAGGTTTTAAATTTTTGCCATAGAGATTGTGCATACTCCTAGACACTTTTGAGTTTTTGTTATATTTTCTAGCTGGTTATGACAGGTACAGAGAAATGCCATTAATTTTTGTAGACCGATCTTATCATCTGGCAATCTTGCTGAACTCTCTTTGAGTTTTGTATTTCCCAGCTGATTCTGATTCAGCTACAGTTGCCAACATTGGCCCTTTTACAACCCCTCCCAGTTCTTACCAGCCTGAACAAGCCTGCTAAACTCCTTCCCTTCCTCAAGCCCCTGCTTTGAGAAGTCTTACCTAATTGTCTGGCCTCATACACAACTACCTCTCCTCCTTACCCTCAGCTAAATTAAATGCCATGTTAAATCACGGCCTCTGTAGCATTTGCCACATACCTCTATTATGTCACTCAGCACACTGTATCGAAATTACACATTTCTCCACAAAAGAACATACTGTACCATATGTCACGCATGCTTGGCAATGAGCATGGCACGTAATACATAAGGCTCATACTCACGACATAATTAAGTGAATGAATTAATCACATAGGCCAAAATGTTGCAAACTGCTCAGCACATGGACAGAATAAGTTTTAATGTAATCATTTATATGAGTAACTCACATTAAGTAGGTTTCTTGAATTCAATAAATATAGGCATAAAATCCAAAAAAATTTATACAAAATAAGAATAATGCCAAATAATGACTTCCTTTTTTTTTTAAAATTAGTATTTTAAATTATGATGCCTAAGAACTAATCATGTTCACTGATTATAAAAAAAAAAACACTAAATGAGAATATAATTAATAATCCACTAATGCATACCTTTCCCTGCAAATTTCTAGGAAATCATGTAATGTCACAAAGACAGTAAAAGCACAAGTACTCTACCAAACATTTTTTTTCCATAATAATTTAAATGTTCAATAGTTTAAAAGTTATCATTTTAAAGGTTAAGTATAATGGCAGGAGTAAGTAGAGCATGTTTTTTATTAAATTGAAATAGAAACATTGTAAGCAGCATTAATTACAAAAATGAAGGGCTAAAACCAGAAAGAATCTCAGCAACTTCAGAAAGATGGCTCCAAAGTTAAACACTAAGAGTAATAGCTACTAGTAGCAAGAATAGATACTGAGGACTTATTATGTGTCAGACACTATGTTGACACTTTAGGTCTAATATATTGCACGCAGCATATCTATAAATTAGACACTATTTTCCTCCCTGAGTTTTACAGATGAGAAAACATAAGCTCAAAGTTACTGGCCAAGGACACACAGCCAGAAAGTGGAGAGCTGGTTTATCTGACTCCAAAGGCCTACTATTACCCACTAAGCTCAAGTTAGCAACCACCTCCGTGTTAAGACTTAAAGACAAAGAAAAGCTAACCAGCCCCAAAATATCTTCTTCTGTTGCTTATCAGAGTCCCCAAATTCCTGCCTTTAAAGGTCTTCAAGATAAGACCTGAGAAGGACTGCAAAAATATTTGATGAAAGAAGTAACTCAAAAGAACTAGACCGGAGAATGAGACACTAAACAGACAGGGTTCAATAAATTGAGGGGGTGGGAGGTACATAAATCTAAAAAGAGAGGTCAAAGAGAGGAGGCATGAAATGAAAAACACTAAATTCAAATAATGTTTTTAAAAAAAATTAAGCACCTACTATTATCTACATGACCAAAAAAAAAAAAACAAAACATTGATGTCAAGTTCATTCCAACTCATAATGACCCTATAGGACAGAGTAGAACTGCCTCTTAGGTCTTCCAAGGAGCAGATGGCAGATTCAAACTACCAACCTTTCAGTTAGCAGCCAAGCTCTTTAACCACTGTGCCACCAGGGCACCATGACCTGCTTTACAGCTGTACCAAATTTATCTGCAACTCTCTGGGGGTGTGAGAAGATATTAGTAAGTACATCAAAGGATAACATGGTAGGGAAGGGACTATTCCCTCATCCTTCCTACTGGACAGACAGCCTTCCACAGTACAAATGCAGAAATTATGAACGATTATACAACCTTTAAGTATTACGTCTACTGAGTATCTTTAATGGCATGGACAATACTTTCTCCAGAATGTTAAATACAAAAAGGTCAAAATTTTAAATTGTATAGGTTATATTTTCTAACTTTTTAAATGCATAGAAAAAAGGCAGGAATAAAATATTCATGGATGATTATTTAAAATAAAAATATTATTCCTTAATTTTCAAATTTACATTCTGATTTCCAGGCCAGGTCTAATTTGCCAATTGTAATTTCATTCCTATCACTAGAGGGCGTTCTATCAACATCTAACACAGCGGTTGTCAAACTTGGGCAACCATCTACATCAGAACCACCTGGATTGTTAAAGCAGCTTCCAGGGCCCCACTTCCAGGGTCTGAGTCAGTCCAATATGCATTTCTAACATACTCCCAGGTGAGGCCAAGTATTGCTGGTCTGGGCACACACTCTGAGAACCACTGGGCTAAAAAAATAATTTACTACAGCTGTGTGCTAATTTATAAAGCTCCACAGTTACCTGGAGCCCTGGTGGCACAGTGGTTAAGTGTTCAGCTGCTAACTAAAAGGTGGGTGGTTTGAATTCACAAGCTGCTCCTTCGAAAACCTATGGGGCAGTTCTTCTTTGTCCTATAAGATTGGAATTGACTCTACAGCAGTGGGTTTGGTTTTTGGTATAGTTATCTAGATTTGTTAGGTCTACCTGAACATTTGTTACGTCTACCTCAACATTAAAAGGTATTTTATTCAACACCAAAACAATAAATAGATAACTTTTTAAGAGTCCATCTTTATCTCTGATTGACAGAGAAAACGAAAGAATAAATCTGGTTTAACTAGTGCCCACAGCTAACCAAGCTGGCAAGAGTCTGCTTTCCAGAAGGAATTCTGCCTCCTTTGAAGCTTCCTTATTTTTAAATCTCACTTACAAAATAATGAGTTGTTAATAAGAAAAGCAGGAATTTAAGGCAAAATGGAATTTTACGGAAAAAAGAAAAAGATAAAAGCAGTCTCTGGCCCTTTTTCTACTTTCCTTTCTCACTGTTCCCCTAAAAAAAAAAAAAATTTTTTTTTTTTTTTAAAGGTACCAGAAATTAACCCAACCACTGCTATTGAGTCGATTCCGACTCATAGCGACCCTAGAGGACAGAAAAGAACTGCCCCAGAGAGTTTCCAAGGAGCGCCTGGCGGATTTGAACTACCGACCTCTTGGTTAGCAGCCATAACATTTAACCACTAACCCACACCCAGTGCGCCACCAGAAACTACTCTCCAGGAAATTCCATCCACTTTGAGGCCTGTTTAAAAGAGAATCTCCATCACAGAATGACAATGATGATCATCCTACTGGGTGGGACAAAAGGCAGCATAACGTGCTCGTGAAAAAAGTCAGGAACATTTACAGATCTATTAACTGTATTTGTTAAATGATCCAGTTCTTGACAGAATTTCCTACCCTCTAGCCTCCATTTTCAAAGTTCTGCAGCAGTACATTTCTACATATTCCAAAATGAAAACAATAAAGACAACGTTAATCTCATTTTCTAACACTACATCTGTTCTAATTTAATTTCTACTTTGCTAGATTCCAAGAACACGATATGCAGAAAGCACACTAATGCCCTTTTGTGATTTTCTGATAAGAAAATTATACACTATGTACAATGTAGTTTTCAATGCATTGCATGGTCAGAATATAAAAAATTGAGTATCTCCAGAGTTACTGATATACTAAGATCAAATTTTAAAGCCAATGTACGAATTTATATTCTAAGGAAAGAATCAGGATAAAGATTTGGCAAGATAGCTTTCAAGTTCTGTTAACATTCTTGCTTCTGGAATTTCACAAAATGGAAAAAAAGAACATTTCAGAGAAAAAGGTTATTAACTCTCCCTTCTCTCACGGAGGGGTAGTCCCAGGCTGACTTCACACATATTCTCTGTGATTCCAGGTCCAGGAAAAACCTCAGAAATTTCTGAGCAAGCCTCTACACACACCAGGGCAAAAAAGCAGAGCAGTAAGCAGGTTACTTTTAACTAGATCGTATTCATCTAATACCTTGGCTTGCATCCTTTAAAAATGAATACAAAGTTAAACCCTCGTTGTACCTTCTTCTTGGTAGTGTTTTTTTAAAGAATGTTAAGGCCCCTGGTTAAGCTCTGAGTAAACACAGAATTTTTTACCCAGTTATACTATCGAACACATGTGAGAACAGAATAAAGATATTTCCGGGCGTGCAAAGTTTAAAAAGAATTTTTTTCCCTCTCATGTACCAACTGAGGACACTGATAGAGTACAAGCTCCCCTAAAAGGAAGGAGTAAATCGTGAAAGAGGAAAACATGGTCCAGCAAATGAAAGAACCCATTACAGGAGAGACCTGAGGGAGATCCCAGAATGACAGTCATGAACTCCTGAGAAAGCAAAAGTTTTAATAGAAAGGAAATCTAGCCAAAGTATAATATGTGGCTGAGATGTGAATTAAATTATATAATCATAATATAAATGCTGAATACTGATTTAACCAAAAATCATACAATTTTTTAAGTAAGATATAGAAAAGGAACAGTATTTAAAAGAGCTGAAGACTTCTCTTTTAGAGTGGAAAGTCAAGAGAAAAAGATGTGGAACTGAAAACTCAAGAAATAGCAGTATATTCCTTAGGAGGATGGAAGTAAATCCCAGAAAAAACAACTGTTAAGAGTTAAAGGCAGTATTATTTCTGGGGAGGGAGGCCTGAGGATTGGGGCATGAGATAGGAAATGTTGCTTTTCATTAAAAGTCATAGGAGGCTAGAAGATATTCAGGCAGCTAACAGATACATGAGAAAATGCTCTCGATCATTAGCCATTAGAGAAATGCAAATTAAAACTACGATGAGATTCCATCTCACTCCAACAAGGCTGGCATTAATCCAAAAAACACAAAATAATAAATGTTGGAGAGGCTGCGGAGAGACTGGAACTCTTATACACTGCTGGTGGGATTGTAAAATGGTACAACCACTTTGGAAATCTATCTGGTGTTTTCTTAAAAAGTTAGAAATAGAACTACCATATAACCCAGAAATCCCACTCCTCGGAATATACCCTAGAGAAATAAGAGCCTTCACACGAACAGATGTATGCACACCCATGTTTATTGCAGCTCTGTTTACAATAGCAAAAAGCTGGAAGCAACCAAGGTGTCCATCAACGGATGAATGGTTAAATAAATTGTGGTATATTCACACAATGGAATACTATGCATCGATAAAGAACAGTGACGAATCTGTGAAACATTTCATAACATGGAGGAACCTGGAAGGCATTATGCTGAGTGAAATTAGTCAGAGGCAAAAGGACAAATATTGTATAAGACCACTATTACACGATCTTGAGAAATAGTATAAACTGAGAAGAACACATACTTTTGTGGTTACAAGGAGGGGAGGGAGGGTGGGAGAGGGTTATTTACTGATTAGTTAGTAGATAAGAACTACTTTAGGTGAAGGGAAGGACAATACTCAATACACGGAAGGTCAGCTCAACTGGACTGGACCAAAAGCAAAGAAGTTTCCAGGATAAACTGAATGCTTCGAAGGTCAGCGGAACAAGGGTGGGGGTTTGGGGACTATGGCTTAAGAGGACTTCTAAGTCAATTGGCAAAATAATACTATTATGAAAACATTCTGCATCCCACTTTGAAGTGTGGCATCTGGGGTCTTAAATGCTAACAAGCGGCCATCTAAGATGCATCAATGGGTCTCAACCCACCTGGATCAAAGGAGAATGAAGAACACCAAGGTCACACGACAATTATGAGCCCAAGAGACAGAAAGGGCCACATAAACCAGAGACTTACTTCATCCTGAGACCAGAAGAACTAGTTGGTGCCCAGCCACAATCCATGACTGCCCTGACAGGGAGCAGAACAGAGAACCCCTGAGAGAGCAGATCAGTGGGATGCAGAGCCCAAATTCTCACAAAAAGACCAGACTTAATGGTCTGACTGAGACTAGAGGAATCCCGGCGGCCATGGTCCCCAAAACTTCTGTTGGGCCAGGACAGGAACCATTCCCGAAGACACCTCATCAGACATGGAAGGGACTGAACAATGGGTTGGAGAGAGATGCTGATGAAGAGTGAGCTACTTATATCAGGTGGACACTTGAGACTGTGTTGGCATCTCCTGTCTGGAGGGGAGATAGGAGGGTAGAAGGGGTTAGAAACTGGCAAAATTGTCACAAAAGGAGAGACTGGAAGGGCTGACTCATTAGGGGGAGAGTAAGTGGAAGTATGGAGTAAGATGTATATAAGCTTATATGTGACAGACTGACTTGATTTGTAAACGTTCACTTAAAGCTCAATAAAAATTACTAAAAAAAAAAAAAGTCCTAGGATGCTAGTTTGCTTTATGGGAGTGTTTATATGAAAAGTAAAACTTACTTGAAAAACAGTAGATTTCTATAATACCAACTGTTGGGCTTGTATTTTAAAATTTAAGCAATACTGCTATTTTAAAACAAAAATGTGCATAAATTTAACATGTACTTAAATTAAAACATGTTTATATGGATACTTATTTGCTTAAGTTAAAATCTTATTTGCTCATCTGAACGGGACATGGTCTTGAAAAAAGTGTCATAGTACCTCAAAAAAAAAAAGTTTTTGGCACCATTATTGACTTTATCTTCTTGATCAGAAATAACTTTGTTATTAATTTTACCCAAGCTGAGAAGACATTCTTTTACAGGTTCTAAGCACTTGTCATTATTAATACAACTTTCTAATTAAAAATGCATTCTGTTCTAGGACAAAAAATATAACCCTTCATTTCAGAGCTATCAGTAATTGGAAGACCTTAAATCTTACAACACATTCACTCGAATAATGAGCCAACAACACAAAAATGGGCAGAGGTTTTGCAATCAAGATGTTCTTTTAATAGGGTATGAAATTAAGACAGAATGTCTTCTAACTTCCCATCTCACAACAAATTAGTTTCTCCTTTTTTTTTTTAATTTTTCCATGTACCTCTATAAGAACTGAGTTTAACGTTGTGTAACTTATCAAGAAAATATTATGAATTAGGTTAAAGATGGCAAATGAGCACACCTGTATCTTCTCACCTTCTCAAGACTCCATTAAAATTGTAGAGTTGAGCTCTTAGATGATGAGGGAGAAAACACACCAAGCCTGGGGCTGCATTTATGGCGGGAAATGGGAACAGTAACAGGTGCACAGTCTCTCACTGCCCATTTCATAGCTAAAAATGTCAGTGTTTAGCTATGGAAAATGGGAACATGGCTTTTAAAAAATCAAATAATGCAGAAGGGTTTGTAATGAGTTAACCATTTACCTGTATTAATTTTTTTTTATTAGTACTTAAAGTTGGGTTTTGAAAAAGCTGAAATCAACCAATGAAATGACCCACATAATCTTTGAAAAGTTGCTACTGTACTTTTGATTCATAAGGGTTGATTTTGCCCAACAGAGTACCAAGTCAAATCATGACAAATCCATTATGGATGTGTCCAAGTTCAAACAAAGTTTCAAACGTAATACATCTAAAATGGAATGCTGTATTCCTCACCCCTCACCATCAACCAGCTCTCATATCCATCCATAGATCATACCTGTATGCCACTTCAGGACTTTTATTCAACATTAATTTAGGGAACAGACAGGTTTCTGCTTGGAGAAGGACCACAAGGGGGAATGCTGGCGGGACACAAACTCTTCTGTTGCTCAGAGCAATTCAGTTCCGGCGCTAAACTTGCACTCTTCACTCAGCAAAAATTAGTGACCCTTCTTAGAAGGTAGATAACTGGCCGCACCTTCCACAGAATCGTTTCACAGCATCTTTTGTTACTGGAGCATGTTCCCTTGAAAGCATCACACAACTTCCCCACAAATAGCCCCCACTACTAACCCCTCCACCACTCCAAGTATCATAGTCCTCCCCACCATATTTATTTCCCTTCCTGAGAGCCATTTTGGAAAAAACATCCTTCTCCATTCTATTACATTTCCACTGATGTTTTAGTAACTTATAAGCGGATATTCTGGGCAGCTTCCTGGTGGCCAGAACATAAAGTTGGCTCTGGCCCTAAGAGATTTAAAAAAAAAGAGGAAGTCACCGTACCTACCCTTCAGGAATTTACCCTTTCCATGAAAAGGCTGTACCTGAACCATTCAGAAAGACACAGATTTTCAGAATACTCTTACCTTCCCTCCCTCAAGCAATTTATGTCTAATAAGAATCACACTGTTTTGATTGTTTTATTATGTCTAGCCTACATTCATCCAGGTAGTTTAAATTCCTTGTCTTCTATGTAATACTCAGGGACTTAAGACTTTATTAAGTAATCCTTCCCCTTTCTCTTTTCTGGCCAGTCAATTAAAATTCCCTTAACTTTTGTTCAAATTTTAACTCTACATTTTAATTAATTAACTGGCCTAATTTTTCTAATAACAGAGCTAAGAACCCTGTGAAAATGCAGCTCCTGACTGTGGTCAGAGGCACAGTGAGCAAACAGGAGTGAAAGATCAACAATCTGATTACACATTCTGCATCTGAAATTGAGGGTCCAAGAATCTGTGGCTGTTAGAAATTCAAATCAAAATGGCAACATTTATTGAGTGTGAACCCAAGGCAAAGCTCTAGTAGTAAAAAATACAAAAAGATATAAGACTCAAAGATATATACAACCTAAAAAATGTGAATAATCTAGCTGAATAAGATGAAAGATTTTACCTACTATATAAAAGAAAAATAACACAAGTTAAATAATTAATCAAAACAAGAAGATGCTATTTTTTACTTATTGGCAAAAACCTTAAAAAATAACAGTATAGGAATGAAAGGTTCCAGAGTACACAGAAATAGATAATAGCCTGGTGTGTATTCACAGTCCTGGTGTGAAGACAAATTGTGAAAGCATTTCTGGAGGACAATCTGGCAGTTGTTAGGTGCCATCAAGTCTGTTTCGACCCATAGTGACCCTATGTACAGCAGAACGAATCGTGACCTGGTCCTGCGCCATGCTCGTAATTGTTAGGTTTGAGCACACTGTTGCAGCCACTGTGTCAATCTATCTCCTTGAGGGTCTTCCTCTTTTTCAATGACACTCTACCAAACATGACATCCTTCTCCAGGGAGTGGTCCCTCCTGATAACATGTCCAAAGTACGTGAGATGAAGTCTCGCCATCCTCACTTCCAAGGAGTGCTCTGGCTGTATTTCTTGCAAGACAGGTTTGTTCATTCTTCTGGCAGTCCATGGTATATTCAATATTCTTCTCCAACACCATAATTCAAAGGCATCAATTCTTCTTTGGTCTTCCTTATCCACTGTCCAGCTTTCAAATGCATTACGAGGCAATTGAAAATATCACGGCTAGGGTCAGGCACACGTTAGCCCTCAAAGTGACATCTTTGCTTTAAAGTGATCTTTTGCAGCAGACTTGCCCAATGCAGTAAGTCTGCTGATTTCCTCACTGCTGCTTCCATGAGCATTGATTGTGGGTTCAAATAAAATGAAATCATTGACAACTTCAATCTTTTCTCCATTTATCATGATGTTGCTCAATGCTTCAGTTGTAAGTTTTTCTTTATGTTGAGGTGTAATCCATGCTAAAGGCTGTGGTCTTTGATCTTTATCACTAAGTGCTTCAAGTCCTCTTCACTTTCAGCAAGCAAGGTTGTGTCATCTGCATATTGCAGGTTGTTAATAAGTCTTCACCCAACTCTGATACTGCGTTCTTCTTCATACAAACCAGTTTCTGGGATCATTTGCTCAGCATACAGATTGGATAATTATGGTGAAAGGATTCAAACCTGACACACACCTTTCTTGATTTTAAATCATGCAGCATCCCCTTGCTCTGTTCGAACGACTGCCTCTGGGTCTGTGTACAGGTTTTGCATGAACACAGGTAAGTGCTGAAATTCCCATTCTTCGCACAATTATCCATAATTTGTTATGACCCACACAGTTGAATACCTTTCCGTAGTCAATAAAACACAGGTAAACATCTTTCTGGTATTCTCTGCCTTCAGCCAATTTCCGTCTGACATCAGCAATGATATCCCCCGTTCCACATCCTCTTCTGAATCTGGCTTGAATTTCTGGCAGTTCCCTGTTGATATACTGCTGCCACTGCTTTTGAATAATCTTCAGCAAAATTTTACTTGTATGTGATATTAATGATATTGTTCAATAATTTCTGTATTTGCCTTTCTTTGGAATAGGCAGAGATATGTATATATTCTGGTTGGTTGGGCAGGTAGCTGTCTTCCAAGTTTCCTGGCATAGACGTGTGAGCACCTTCCATGCTACATCTATTTGTTGAAACACCTCAATTGGTTTTCCGTCGATTCCTGGAGCCTTGTTTCCGGCCAGTGCTTTCAGTGCAGCTTGGACCTCTTCCTTCAATACCATCGTTTCTTGATCAAATGCTGCCTCCTGAAATGGTTGGACGTCAACCAATTTTTTTTGGTGCAGTGACTCTGTATATTTCTTCCATCTGCTTTTTGATGCTCCTGCGTCATTCAGTATTTTGCCCAAAGAATCCTTCAAAATTGCAACTCGAGGCTTGAATTTTTTCTTCAGTTCTTTCAGCTTGAGAAATGCCGAGCATGTTCTTCCCTTTTGGTTTTCTAATGCCAGGTCTTTGCATATTTCATTACAATACTCTGCTTTGTCTTCTTGAACTACCCTTTGAAATCTTCCGTTCAGCTCTTATGTCATCATTTTTTCCAGTCACTTGAGCTATTCTACATTCAAGAGCAAGTTTCACAGTCTCTTCTGACATCCATTTCAGTCTCTTCTTTCTTTCCTGTCTTTTTAATGACCTCCTGCTTTCCACATGAATGATATCCTTGATGTCTTCCCACAACTCATCTGGTCTTCTGTCATTAGTGATCAATGCGTCCAATCTATTCTTAAGGCAGTCTCCAAATTCAGGTCGATATACTCAAGGCCGTATTTTGGCTCTCGTGGACTTGTTTTAATTTTCTTCAGCTTCAACTTAAACTTGCATATGAGCAACTGACGGTCTGTTCTGAAGCCAACCCCTGGCCTTGCTCTGACTGACGATCCTGAGCTTCTGCATCGTCTCTTTCCACAGATGCAGTCGATCTGATTCTTGTGTTTTCTAGCTGGTGAGGTCCATGTGTATAGTCGCTGTTGGTGTTGTTGGAAAAAAAAAAGTATTTCCGATGAAGAAGTCATTGGTCTTGCAAAATTCCAGCATGCCGCCTCCAGCATCGTTTGTATCACCAAGGCCATAGTTTCCAGCTATCAATCCTTCTTCTTCATTCCAGCTTTCACATTCCAATCACCAGTAATTATCGATACATCTTGATTGCATGTCTGATCAATTTCAGATCACAGAAGTTGGTAAAAATCTTCAATTTCCTCATCTTTGGCACTAGCGGTTAGTCCATAAATTTGAATAATAGTCATAAAATCCTTTCAGAAATACATACTTTGACCAGAATTTCCACATCTGGGGTTTTTCCCAAGGAAATAACCAGAAAAGTATTTAAAGAGAGCAAGCAACATAGATTATAATCATGAAAAATCAGAAATCATCTAAAAGTTCTCCAACAGGGAATTGTTTAAAAAAAAACTATATACATACATCGAGTAGAATATCATGCAGGCATTAAAGTGATGATGTAACTGACTATACATACAGATATTAACATAGAAAGACATTTAAAATAGAGTAAATGAAAATAGCAGCTTTTAAAATAGTATCTAGTCTTGCCACAAGTAGCATGTATCGCTGTTTTTAAAGACAGACAATGTCCCCAGGCGTGTTGATACAAAAGGTTTAAAGTCCAGAAATGTGACCTTTTAACGTGCACATCCTGCCACATACATACACAAACACACCCCTCCACCCGGATGCTGCTGCTGCCGAGCACATTCAGAGAAATGGTGCACTAACACATCTTGAACCTAGAAATACTGTATGTACAAAATAGGAACATTAAGGGTATCCAAATATAAACAGGAGTCTGGAAGTGTAATGGTCAAGAAGTGAGGAAATAAGGATCCCCACTAAGGAATCGCTATGGAGAAGAAGAATGGAGACAAAAGATTGGAGAAATGGAATATAATACATGCTCAATGGACTATTACGTGACCATTAAAATAATAACAATAACATAAAGAGAATAATGGCATAAAGGAAAATTATCATATACACAGTAAAACTATGTATACATATGGAAAAGACCAAAGAAGAGTTTATCAAACTTTTTATTTAATTTACTGTATCATTTTCATAATAAAAAGGGAATTAGCACGTTTCGAGTACCTATTACATATTAAGCACTGTACTAGGCATCTTCATGAAACCTAAGTACTTTCCAGCCTGCTGGAGAACATCTGACAGAAACCGTGGAAGTGAGCAGACAATCTAGCTATGGGGAAAACTGAATGCATTAGTTATCTATTGCTGTGTAACAAATTACCCCCAAACCTAGCAGCTGAAAAGAACAAAAACACTAATAAATAATATATATATGACACCCTTAATAAACAATATAGGCTTACATTCCTTATAAGAAGGCTAGTCTACGGATCTAATTGTCTCCCAGTCAATACACTAATCATACAGTACACTAATCACAGCTCTATTTTAATGTAATCCTTAAAATTATTTTTATTATCCCTGTGCTTAATTTCAGTTGCCTTTATAAAAACCATCTCAAATCCCTACTCCCTTCAATTCTATACATATAGCCAGTCCAGAGAGTTTTATAAGGCATCAATTCAATTACTATAAATAAGCTGGGCCTAAGATTTCATTGTTAGTAAACTTATTTTTCCCCCTTGAGATTAATTGGGCTTAAAAGTAGATTAAGATGTCTTTGGTAGGTCCAGATCTCTACTATTCTGAAGTCAGAAAGTATTACTTCTTTGGCAAATTCAAGGCTGAATACTGGCATCATACCCTTTCAGAAAAGAAGGTTCCATCTTTCTTGATTCTATTTCTTAATTGGGCATGGCACTGATGGACTGACTAGGTAGGAAAATACTTTAAGTTTCCCTATTGCTGACGAGGATATAGGCTCAGTCTTCTTCAAACATGTATTAGCAGCATTCTAACTGAAGAGCTGTTGTTGTTAGCTGCCATCAAGTCAAATCCAACTCAAGGTGATCCCAAGCATGCAGAACAGAAGGGCTCCACAGGGTTTTCAAGGCTGTGACCTTACAGAAGCAGATCACCAGGTATGTCTTCCAAGACACCTCTGGTGAGTTCAAACTGCCAACGTTTGGGTTAGAGGTCAAGTGGAAGCAACCCACAATTAAGTGCTTAGGCTTCAAAAGTACAGTCATTTGCCAAGCAAGAGGTCCTTGATAATTGTTTCCATCACTTTTCATGATTCCTGAAACTTACTGTTATGGATTAAATTGTGTCCCTCCTGAAATGTGCACTGGAATCCTAACTCCTATACCTGTGGATGTAATCCTGTTTGGAGCAGGGTTTTGTTATGTTAATTAATCATACCTGAGTAGGGTGGGTTCTAAATCTAATCACTTCTGAACTATAAAAAGAGCAGATTAGACACGGAGGCACACAAGGAAGGCAGACAGATGCCATGTAAGGATCCTCACAAGCAAGGGAACCAATGATTGCCATCAGAGACCAGAAACTAGGAGAGAGGCTCATAGAAGGAATCGACACAACCAACACCCTGATTTGGGCTTTTAGTCTCCAAAACTGCGGAAAAATAATTTTCCATTCTTTGAAGCCACCCGCTTGAGGTATTTATGTTATAGCAGCACTAGGAAACTAAGATTTATCAACCAAATCTTCACAAGGGTTTTGCTGCCAACAATTTAGTAATCATCTTTGTCCAACCTGGACTGAGTGCCCTTACATATGGTATCCAAAAAGTACACCTAGACTTATTCTCCAATTAATGTAGGATTAAAGTCAAGAATCCTGAATGATGGCTAAGCCTTCAAAACTCTGCAGTTGTTGCCAACTTTGTTCCCTTTAAAAGAAGTGCAAAAACACACAAGGCAGCTAAGTTAAAATTACCAAACTCTGATCACCTCTCATTGGTTTGTAAATATTCTATTTGTGTGAGATTTCCATAAAAATACAATCGTGTAATAAAAAGAACAGAGATTTTGAGAGGGCCTGACTGGCTTAGCTTCACTATCACGGTAGGCAGAAAACCAAAATGGCTCCCAAGCTTCCAGCCCCTGGAATACACACCCTGTAAAATCACCCACACCTCAGTGTGCGCAGGCCTTGAGAATATAATGAGATAGTCACTTTCACAATTATGTTATATTACACGAGACTCCATTGTAGCAGACTACAAGGTCCCTGGGTAGCACAAATGGTTTCCACTCAACTACTAACCTAAAAGTTGACAGTTTTGAACCCACTTAGCAGCACAACAGAAAAAAGGTCTGGTAATCTGGTCACGTAAAGATTATAGCCAAGAAAACCCTATGGAGCAGTTCTATTCTGTAAGACACAGGGAACACCATGATTTGGAATTGACTCAAGAGTGCGACCCTAATACCTTGCAACACGTTTTCTCCTATTCAAAATGGGTGATTGACAGCTTGACATAACTAACGCCATAATGATGCTCTAAGTAATCTATAAGCATTTTTTATTGCACCAGTGCCCTGGTCTCTTCCAAAGGGGTGCAGATCCCTCTCAGCTCCTGTGGCCTTGGTCTCTGTCCTCTCCTTTGTTCTCTTGAGAAATGGCCTTCAGCCTGCAGGACAGCAGCTAGGAAGGCTGCCTGGTGCTTCTGATCTGCAACTTTCTTTCCTGCTCCTCATCTCAGTCAGAGTGGACTTAGCAGGCCAGTTCCACTAGCTGAGAGATCCTTATGTAAGTTTTTTCAGCCTGTTAAAAACATACAAATTAGAGTCCAGATGTCCGACATGCATATCTTTAGTTTAATAAGGTTTCTTGTAGTTGTTTTGTGATGTATATGACCATCTGTGGGCTACATGCTTCAAAACATTAGGTAATCCTTGCCAAAACGATATATAAGCTCTGATGTAGAAAGTCCTCTTTGGGACGCCATAGAGACAGCCTGTGTTGCTGCCAGGTCCCCGGTAATGTATACACCTCCTGAGTAAACTTTCTCACTCTTTCTGACTTGGAGTACATTTCATTGGCTCGACTACTCCAGGGCACAAACTCCAATCACATAACAATACCAATGGTTTGGTTTTTGTTTTGTTTTGTTTTTGCAGCAGACTAGAGAGAAATTATTCTGCTGGTCTTGAGGACCCAAACTACCAGGCTATGGAGAAGGCCACATGGCAGAGAACAGTGGGCAGCCACTAGGAGCTGAGAATGGTCCATACTGACCGTAAGTAAGTCCTATGACCACAAGGAACTTAATTCTGGCAACAACAAGTGAGACTGGAAGATGACCCTTAGCCTCAAATGAGATTGCAGACCTGATCGACACCTTGATTTCAGCCTAGGACAGAGGACCCAGCCAACCCATGTCCCAACTCCTGACCCACAAAAACTGTTAGATAATAAATTTCTGTTGTTTTAAGCCATTAAGTTTGTGGTAATTTGTTATGCAGCAACAGAAAGCTAACACAAGTCACAGGCCCATCCCTTGGCCAGGGGAGAGTATGGGACCTTGATTAATATCCACAGTAAGGCTACATCCAAAGGAGGAGACTCTTCTCCCATGCACAATTCATGTATCATAATCAAATGGGAGGATGGGTGCCAGACTGAAGAAAAACAAAAATTATCCACCGCAAAATGTTCAGCGTCTAATACCTCACAGGCCCCCAACATTCAACATGTCTACTACTATATATACACTTCTTGATTTATTTGTCACTGTGGCTTGTCTACTGCTATATATACACTTGATTTGTCACTGTGCCAGAGACTGGAGCCCTGGTGGTGCAATGGTTCAGAACTCTGCTGCTAACCAAGAGGTCAGCAGTTCAAACCTTGGAAACCTTATGGGGCAGTTCTACTCTGTCCTATAGGATCACTACGAGTCCAATCGACTCAACAGCAACAGGTTTTTGGTTTTTTGCTGCCAGGGACTAACAGAAAATACATAAGAGCAATAAAATATAATAACACACAAACCACAGTATAACAAGCTAAGGTTCTGAATTTTCTGTGTGACCTTGGGGAAGCCACTCACAGACTGCAGCTCAGCAATTTCCTGTCTGCAGATGAAAGAACTGGATGAGTTTTCGTGTTCCTTTGAATGTTAAAAATCTACGATTTTATAAAATGCCAAAGAAAAATCACCTGAAAAAAAAATTCAAAATAAGTTATTTGTTGTATAAGAACGAAGAAACACCATACTGCTCCTCAGCACATACCCTGTCCCTCCCAGTATTCCACCTCTGAAAGTGGCTTAGCTTAAGAAAAACCGCTACAAAAAAGAATACTGCTTGTAGAAACAGAATCCAAGGGTGGAAGAAGGCGAAGGCAATCAGAATCACCAGGGGACCTTCACAAACTAAAAAGTCCATCGTTGCACACCAATGTTTCACAGTGTTATCGTCCTGAATTAAAACATACTTCCTGTTCCTGTTGTAATTATATTGGAACATACGTATTTTACTTCATTTCCCCTAACTGACCACTGCATTAAATGGCAATGCTAAAAACCTAAGGCTGAGTCTAAAAGGATATACTTGAAAATTCAAAAAATCTATAGTAATTTTGATCTCTTGGCTCATTTTAGCAATAGGATCAGTCAGTAAAAATAAATTTTAAAAATTTCATTTGTTGAGGCCTACATTAACTCAAGCTGAAACTTAAATGTTAAACACAGGTATTCAACTTTAAAATGTTGCAAAAAATGTTTAAGCACAATTGTTTTCACTAAATACACATTAGTTTTGTAACAGATTTTCTGCCTCCCAAGTCTTGCTTCCTCTCAAAAAAAAATTTTTTTTTTGGTGAACTATTTTGACGGTAATCAATTCCCACTACTGTTCAAGCTTTTGAACATGTAAATTCTTTAAAAAAAAAAGGGGGGGGGGACAGTTAAGAGAAAGAGCTTTCACTACATATTATCATCACTCAACTGCAGAGAAGGAAAGAATAAAAAAGGGTTTCAAGATAAGGTAGAACTAATAAAATATTAAGATTCATTTTAGGCTACCTCAGAGCACATGCAGAATCTGAAAACAAGGTAAAAAGACAACAATTTATTTCTTCTTGGGAAGCATCTATTGGAAAAGTGCAAGTAAATTTCGGATGTGATAAAACTTATGCCTGGGAGTCGGGAATAACTTTGTTGCCATTTAGTTTTCAGAGAGAAATTAAGGGCCACTCCCGCAGCTCGGCAAATTTAAAAACTAAAAGAAAAAAGATAAAACTCCTAAAAGCAGTATGTCGTTATATAAAACTTATTCTTAAAATTCACAAGAATTGTATCCCTTCCACAATTAAATGGTTTAAACACTTAACATAGATTTAGTTCAGTGAAATGGTATTTAAAAGTCCTAAGAAAATTCACGTAACTCTGACTTGAGGCCACTTAATATCAGGGCTTCTGAAGGTCAAGGATTTGCCTTCCTACCTTATTATCAGTGTACCATAGCGAGAAGCACGGGTGAACTTCCCATGAACACTTCTAAGAATACAAACTAATAAAAGCCCTCTGCTATATTCTCAAAGCTTCCAGCGAATGTATCAGAATTTGTAGCGAGTGGGCCGCCACGTGCTTCGGGTGGGAGCTGCGCACGCGCCAAGGCCCCGACAGCGCCAACACGTGGTCACTTCGCGGGACTGCAGTTCCCTGGTTTGTGAAGTGAGCGACATACCGGTTCTGAGAGCTTTAACGGGCTAATTAACACACGTAACAGTAGCTGCACTTAACTAGGAAGAATGGTAGGAAATGAATGACCCCTAAAGGTAACGGATGCAAGCCTCACGTCCAGAACTTGGTTCCCAAACTGTCTCCAAGGTTCAAGAGAGCGGAGACCACACTCTGGCCCGATCTGTCCCGGTTGGCTCAGCATGGAGGGGGATCACTGTGAGGCCGAGAGTGGGAGGTGGCAGCTTGGGCAGGCGCAGGGCCTCAAGACACTTCTTTCTCTACGAGAATCCTCACGCTTCCTCTCGTTCCGCTGGAGGAGTGCTGAAGGCTACCAGCCACACTGGAAAACGCCGCCACGGTCGCTCCTCGCGGTGGGTTGGAGGTTTAAAAAAAAAAAAAAGAAAGGCAGACGTTTTCGGGAGCGCGGGCCCACAACACGGAATAGGAAAGATATTCGTTTCATAGCGCTCTCATAGACCTAAGGAAGAAGCGGGCGGGCAAAAATCGGGTCAGCGACAGGAGCTGTGGTTTACCCGAGCGCAGCGAAGGGAGGCCTTCTAAGATCTGGACGTTCCCGTACTTAAGGGGGTTTTTATTATTTCTTCGCATCCTTGCTGTAGTTCCCCAGTTTGAGCCTTTAGCCTGGGCCGCCTTTGACTCGGCGGAGCTCAGGGCGGTTGCTAGTTTAGGCTGCCTAATGGCTGGCGCGCGCAGTGGTTGATAAACTAAGGCGTCTCCGCCTCCCCTAGATTCTCGTGGCAGCGATGGCCGAGTGGTTAAGGCGTTGGACTTGAAATCCAATGGGGTCTCCCCGCGCAGGTTCGAACCCTGCTCGCTGCGGAAGCGGATGCTTCGAGCTTTTTAATACACATTTCCCCCAAACAGTGATCCTTATTTTTCCTGCCTCGTCTGTTGTAGCCACCAGCTAAACGGAGCGCCTATGAAGTTTACTGCGAGTTTCTTCCAAAGAAAAGTCGAAAAATATAAGTAAGTGCCGCAAACATACACTATTTCCTCCAGAGGGAAAAATCTTCCTTGGTTCCAAGCGGCAGGACATCAATTTTTAAATCTTACTACACAACATAAGACCAAGTGCTAAAAATAAAATAATTATAAATATTGGCAGAATTTTTCAGACTTTCACAGCCTGAAAACAAGCTTATTTCACTAAAGCTGATGGCAACGCTAATATGCTACTTTTCCTTCCATCCCAGGATCCCACCGCAACAAAAAGTGCCGTGAAATGGAAGATGAAAGTTCTACTTGTAAAGTGTGATACATCCAAACAATCAAACACCATGGGTGTGGCCATTAAAATAACGTTGATGACGTAGGAAGGCCTTCCCAGTGCATTGCCAAATGCAAAAACGAGGACAGCTTAGAAAACAGTATGTCTATCATGAGCACACTTTCGTAAAACAATTATTTACGTACTCGTTTATGTGGCAAGAATGGGAAAAAGGGAGAGCTAAAGAAAGAATGAATGAGGACTGGAAAGAAACACACCGAAATGCTAAGTGCTTATCTCTGGGTGTTGGGATTTGAGAGGATTTTTCTTTTCTTAACATTGTTTTTTGCTTCACTGGATTTTCTAGAATTTCTATATTGACGCTGTGATATTTTTGAAATAAGAAAATTGTGAGATTAGTTATTTGGTCTTGCACATCCCCTTTCTGCTCCCTTTTGCCCACTTTTACCATGTCCCTCCCACCCCATGCTTCCTCGGTGCTCTTAGGGATTCATCCCCTGACGTGTGACGGCTAGCGATAATTTTCTGTGGTACCTGACAAGAACTCCACCCACACAGCCTCATTTCACTGGAGACTTGACTGAACATACACCCTACCACATTTACATCTTCAATCCAGCCTGTCTGCCTAATTGCCACTACTTCTGCCTCCACTGAATTGTATAAGTGACTTCAGTAGTTTCCTAGCTGATCTCCTTCTCTGTATCAGTCAGGATCAGGTTCACCTGCAAATAACAGAAAACCGAACTCTAGAGGCTTAAACACATGGGATTTGTTTCAAGAAGTCTGGGGTAGGCAATACTCAAGATGGTACAGGGGAAGGGGTCTTTCCTTCTTCCTGCTATGCCGTTTTTAATACAAAGGCCTTCATCCCCTGCTTGTTACCTCATAGTCCCAGTATGGTTGGTATACTTCCAGACCTCACATCTGTACTCAGTCAGGAAGGGGAGAGGCAAGACCCCTCGGTTTATGACTCATTTACCTGAACTGTTACCGCTAACCCAGTGCTGTCGAGTCAATTCTGACTCATAGCGACCCTTTAGGACAGAGTAGAACTACCCCATACTGTTACCACTAGATACAAGGAATTCCGAGAAAGTGTTTTTAGGTGGGTGATTGCTACCCAGATTGAAATTGGGACTCCACCGGTCAGGAAGAAAGCTGGATGAATACTGAGGGGACAAGCAACTGTGTCTTCCACAATCCTGTAATAGGGAAGAGTACAAACTTCAAGACAAGTCTGCAGCCTGCTTCCCCTCCCTCCCTTTTTTTGAGTTATTAGCAGGCCTTTCAGCACAGCATGGTGGCTCTTGCCTTTGAGCCTTTTTACGTATTCATATGCAATTACCTGCAATGTCCTTATCTTGCCTTTGCCCTTCTTCCCTCATTAGGGGAAAGGGCTGCCCAGCATTCGAACTCCCTCCTTATTTGGGGAACTTGCTCTCCTTTTGAGTCTACTGTTGTAATCTACTCCTGAAAAAGCAGCTGGGGGCGGGGAGCATGTGACCTATGTTCAGCCAATCAGATGCGCCCTCCTCCAACTTTCAGTTAGAAACTATGGAAAGCAGCCAGGAGGGTGGAAATCCAAACTGATCGTGAGTAGAGGCCATGGTGGCGGCTTCAGAGATGTTAAAGGCAGTGGACCAGGGCTGCGGTTGGAGTTTGTAATTGTTCCCCAGCATTGACTATAGTGCCTGCACCAGACTGATCTTGGATGCTGGCTAGCCTACCTTACTCCTGCCCCATTTTCCAAAAACGGCTTTCTTTGCAGACTTCCTGGCAATTCTGTGAACTTTTCCATACCCTTCCAGTAAGTTCTGCTTAAATTAGCCTCAGTCTGTTTTTATTGCCCCACCTCTTCCACCATCATATGCCAGGAAAACTCACAGCCTCCCTTCAAGTATCACCTCCTGGGTGAAGTGTTCCTTCAGCCTCCCAGCCTGATTCAGAAGCCCCTTTTTTATTCTCCCATTCCCTTTTATAGTGAAGAGCACGCTATACAATCTTTGCTTGTTTCTCTCTCTTCCTTCTAAATGGTAAATTTCTGAGAGTTTATGGAGGGACTGTGTCTTCTAGTCTTTGTACCCCTGCCTAGCACGGATGAAGGAATGGATAAGTATGAGTCAGCTCACAACTCTACACTCCACCCCTAGAATGCCAAAAAATGGGGGTCTTCAACTTCCCTTTCCCTTTTGAAAGTCGCTAACCCTTGCCTTGGAAACCCTACAGGGTGGTTCTACTCTATCCTATAGGGTCCCTATGAGTCATAAACAATCTGATGGCGGTGGGTTTGGGGTTTGTTTTTTTTAACCCTTGCCTTAGTATGAGTTAATATAGCTCCCTCCCTGAATATTTTTTAATGTAAGGAGGTCAGAGGGCAGCAGCCTGACAATGTACCCCTCCTTCTTCCCTTTGCCTTCCCTGGCCTTATTTTGTTTCTGTTCCCTTCTCTTCCAGCACTGAAAGGGCAGAATGAATCAGGATGCAAGCGCCTCAGACCGTTATCTCTGCTGGTCAACCCCCATCTTAGCCCAGTCTCCCTTAGAGTGCTTCCCTTTCAGCCTGACCTCTGCATAACCCGGATGTCTGATCTTTCTGTGATGAACAATGGAAAATTCATAGAAGATTTTGGAAGGGAGTTGTAGCAGAGGCTCTGCAGTGCACACCTTAGAGGAAACTACTTGGACTTTTTTAACGTTCCTCTTTTCACAGTCCCCTGTGCCGGTCCAGCCTGTGGGGCCTGCCTTCTCCTACCAACCTCACATGGTGCATGGCTTTGAGGGAAAATCTTTTTCACTCTTTTACAATACAGGGCAATTCAGCCTTGTCCCTGTATGTGAGCATTGTTGTGCCTGGCAGTCAAAGGGCCCTCAGTTAGAGGACCCACCGGCCTCAGAAGGCTGAAGGGGTTACGCATAGGATGGCGAGGCATTCCTACCCAGAATGTTTCTCTAACTTCCCAATCAGAATTACAGGTTTTAAATGCAAATAGACTGAAGTAAATTTATTGCAAATTGAAATCAGTTCATCCATAGTAAATGCTGAACTCATAATCACCCATTCTAAATCCTGCCCTCTGTGCTGGTCGTCCCAGTGAGTGGCATCTCCAGCCATGCATCAGGACACAATGTCTTGGACTCATAATGATATTTCCCTATCCCTCGCCCCATTTCCAGACCAACAACAGTGCCACTGAGTTTGCCCCTAAATGTGCTCAAATCCACTTGGCTGCATATCCATCATTGCCACCAGTCTATCAATATCACATCCCGACTACTTCTCAGCCTTTTGTCTCTCCCATCCCCCATTCTTATCTCCCAATCTGTTCTCCATAAGATAAATCTTTCTTTAAAAATTCACATTTAGTCTTATAACCTTCCTTCTGAGGATTCCCGTGTGCTCTTACCACAAAGACCAGAATCCTTAATGTGGCCCCCACAGCTCTCTGTGATCTTGCACCCCTTCCCTGTACCTCCTGGGCCTCTGCCCCACCCCTATTCTCTGTCCAGATGTACTGTCCTTTCTTTTAGTTCTTTGAAAAGACCAAACTCTCTCACCTTCAGACTTGTATACATGCTCAGATGTCACCCTCTCCATCAGATTGGCCACGTCCCCTTCGTATGTGCTTTCATAGCATTTTATTCTTTGTCTTTACAACACTTAGACGCTGTGATACATCAGTATGATTATTGGCTAGTTTCTGCCTGCCTGCATGCATGTATGTTTGTGTGTGTGTGACCATTAAATCCACTTATCTGATACTTATCTGAACCCTCAATAATAATTTTGTGGAATGAATTTTGTGGTTGGGAAAGCCAGAGACCAAGAGGTCTAAGAATGCCTGAAGAGGTGGGAGACAGAGTTTCCAATGAAGGAGGGTGGGTTGTTTTCCTTCAGCTTTGGGGGAGTGAACCAAAACTGTGAGGAGTTCTTCTGAGCCCTGACTGCGTAGGTCAGGCTGAACCACCTGATGTATTACAGTACTGTTCAGTGTGATTTATGATGCTGTAACTTGGTTTGAACACACCATGTTCATTGTAAAGGAGTTTCACACCCAGAGGTTTCATTAGTGGAGGAATTGTGTATAGTGAGGCAGTGGGAAGGGAGTGAGAGATCGGGCTAGCCTAGGACATGTGTAAAGCTTGTATTCCAAGTCCCCTCTGTCCTTGACCCGGTGCCCACCGCTGGAGGCCTTGATCTCCAAAGTGCTCATGTCCTTAAGGACATCTGGTCTCTACGTTAAAAAAAAAAGTTGCTGTAGAGTCGATTCCAACTCATAGTGACCCTAGAGGACAGGGTAGAGGTGCCCCATAGAGTTTCCAAGGAGCGCCTGTTGGATTCAAACTGCCGACCTTTTAATTAGCAGCCGTAGCACTTAAGCACTATGCCCCCAGGGTTTCCTTTTTTTCTTTTTTAAATGGAGTGCAAATGGAGTGCAGATGACTGATACCAAAACCAAACCAAACCCATTGCTGTCAAGTCGATTCCAACTCATAGTGACCCTATAGGACAGAGTAGAACTGCCCCATATGTTTTTCAAGGAGCATCTGGTGGATTTGAACTGCCAAACTTTTGGATAGCAGTTGTAGCTCTTAACCACTACACCACCAGGGTTTCCTATAATGCTATCTAAATCTAGCCCCACATGGTTTAGAGAGACTAAAGCTCTGACACTGGAATTTTCAAATAAAACAGATGATGTGCTCTGTCTGAAGCGCTGTGGGAAAACCTCAGAGCTTTCAGCTCTTGTTCCAACAACTAGTTTCCTTCCCAACCTGCATGAAGTTGATCATTCAAGCTCATCTGGGCTTGTAGAACAGATGACACAGGAAAGGAGTTTTTTGTTTCTTTCCCACCCTCCCCCACGCCTACTCACCAGTCTTAGTTTTGGCAACAGCTTCTCATGGCCTGAACTCCGAGGCCTAAAGAGTGAACATGAGAGACTTAGATTTACCTTAGCAGCTTTGCCTGCGAGCAAGGCCAGGCCTCTGCTGGTCTCTGCTGGTCTCTCCAGGCCACTGAGAAGACTCCACTGGCAGAGAACTTTGTCCATGGGCTTCTGATCTTGATGTTCTGTGCTGTTTGAGGTCAGGGCTGGGAGAGACTGTCATCAATAAGCTCCTCACTCAGGTGCTAAGTAGGAGTCAGCCCCAGGCTGATCAGCTCACAAACCCCCTGATCCCTTACTCCAGGGATCTGAGTCTCCTTATTTTTTCTCTAATAAAACCTCCTGCATCACATATGTGCACAAAGACTTGTGGGGTTTTTGTTCGTTTCCCCCTCAAACACATTCTTTTGAAACAAATTTCTCAGAATACTTGTCCAACGGGACCTCTGGATGCACGTTAACTGACACAGTCATCCCAAGAGGTGAGTATGCACAGTGTCCGTATAAAGCTTACTAGTCCTCCGGATGTTAAGATACATCATTGAAGCCAGAATGTTTGTGTTTTGGAAGAATAATGTGTGGTTAGGATGTTGAAACACAGAAATGCCATACTTTTTGTACACGGCTCTAGTTCAGGGCTCAGCAAACGTTTTCTATAAAAGGTCAGATAGTAAGTATTTTAGGCTTTGTGAGCCATGTGTTTTCTGTCACAACTACTCCACCTTTATGGCTTGAAAACAGTCATAGACAATACTTAAACAAATAAGCATGAGTGTATTTAAATAAAATTACAAAAGCAGGCAGAGGATTCCTGACCCTGTGTGATTTTCCTATATTTTGTAAATCCTGCCTCTGTGATGTCAATGAGGGAGGATGGGCTGCAGTTGTGTTAGTGAGGCAGGACTCAAAGTCTACAAGATTGGATTGTGTCTTGAGGCAATCTCTTGAGATAGAAAAGAAAGAAGCGAGCAGAGAGACAGGGGGACCTCATGCCACCAAGAAAGCAGTGCCAGGAGCAGAGTGCGTCTTTTTTTTTTTTTAAATAATTTTTATTGTGCTTTAAGTGAAAGTTTACAAATCAAGTCAGTCTCTCACACAAAAACCCATATACACCTTGCTACACACTCCCAATTACTCTCCCCCTGATGAGACAGCCTGCCTGCTCTCTCCCTCCACACTCTCTTTTCGTGTCCTTTTCGCCAGCTTCTGACCCCCTCCACCCTCTCATCTCCCCTCCAGGCAGGAGATGCCAACATAGTCTCAAGTGTCCACCTGATCCAAGAAGCTCACTCCTCACCGGCATCCCTCTCCAACCCATTGTCCTGTCCAATCCATGTCTGAAGAGTTGGCTTCGGGAATGATTCCTGTCCTTGGGCAACAGAAGGTCTGGGGGCCATGACCACCAGGGTCCTTCCAGTCTCAGTCAGACGATTAAGTCTGGTCTTATGAGAATTTGGGGTCTGCATCCCCCTGCTCCCTCAGGGGTTCTCTGTTGTGTTCCCTGTCAGGGCAGTCATCGGTTGTAGCCGGGCACCATCTAGTTCTTCTGGTCTCAGGATGATGTAGTCGCTGGTTAGAGTGCATCCTTTTGACCTGGAGTCCCTGCATGGAGAAGCCCCTAGTCTGGGGGAAGATTGATAAGAAAACCAACAGAGGGAGTAAGCCTTCCTCTGGAGCTGACACCCTGAATTTTGACTTATAGCCTACATTACTGTGAAGAAATAAATTTCTCTTTGTTAAAGTAAAAAAAAAAAAAAAAAGCAGGCAGAGGGCAGAATTTGGCCCATAGGCCAAAGTTTACAGATCCCTGCTCTAGAGAACTCTTCCAGCATAATGAGAAAGGGCTTCCCAAGTTACACAGTGAAGATATAATTGACTGGGACACTCCGTTAAGAGGTGGTTATATATCACTAGTTCTCAGTTTTCATACACTTCTATGAAATCTTATTATTTCTATTTGCATAAAAATACCAAGAAAGAACACCAATAACATACACCTGAGGAACAATTGGGACTGAATGTTTTCTAACGTCATTTTCTCTCAATACATAGTGCTGACCCGGAACCTTCTGGAATCCTTTCCTGTACTTTGTGCCTATTGTATCCACCCACCAGTAAGACTGCCTGGGTACAGACCCTGGAAATTCTTGCTTTGTTTCTCTTCTTTCTGTAGTTTTCCATGAAGGCAACTCCTCTGAAAATAGGAAGAGCTGTATCTGCTGTTATAAACAGCCCTTCGGGCCTTGAACATCGTAAGATATGACTCGAACCCAGCTCTGCAGGTGTCTTAGTTTCCCAGGGCTGCCGTAACAAAGTACCACAAACAGAATGGCTTAAAACAACAGGAATTCATTGTCTCAGTGTTCTGTAGGCTAGAAGTCCAAAAGTCAATGTCTGGGCAGGGCCATGCTCTCTCTGAAGCTCTAGGAGAAGATCCTCCCTTGCCTCTTCCTGCTTCTGGTGGGTGCTTGGCTTGTAGGTCCATCACTACAGTCTCTGCCTCCATCGTCTGTCTTCCCTCTGTCTGTCTGTCTGTCTCTTTTTATCATATTGGCTATCATATTTAGTCATGTTGATTAGGGCCCACCCTATTTCAGTAACTGCATGTTAACTAATAGCATCTTCAAATATCCTACTTCAAACAAAGCCACATTCACAGGTACCAGGTGTTAGGACTTGAACATATTTTGGGGGAAACACAATTCAATGTATAAAAGTTTATTTGCATAGCAGCTTGAGGGAGTGAAAAGAACAAGGGCTTTGAAGTAACATCAGTCTGCTTTCAAATCCACACTCATTCTCTTTCCTGCTGTGTGGCTTTGGACAGGTTACTTAACCTCTCTGAGCCTTAGTGTCCTTATCTACAAAGTGGAAATAATAATCACTTCTGTTTCCTGGCATTGGCAATAGTAACTGCCATTTCCTGAACTCTAACTGCTGGGCTAGGCATAGTGAAAAGTGCTTTACATGTGCTATTTCATTTAACAGCCACAGCTATTTTATAGATGAGGGACTAAGGATGAGATTGCATGCTACTACTTCCCTTCCCCCTCCCCAGAGTGGCTCCCTCAGAGAGGTGCCGGAGACCAACTTGAGGGAGCCCTTGGGCAGGGATGAAAGAGGCCCTTTGATTCATGTTACTGAAGGAGTGGAATGTTCTTTGCTCTTTTGTATCTCTGAGCTAGATAAAGGGCGGAACAAGTTCCCTGGGAGTTGACGTAGAAAGCTGGCCAGAGTTGACTTCTGGACAGGGCTGTGTTTGGGGCTGTGTGAGGCCTTTGAGAGGTTAGGAACTGTTCCTGTTTTCTCTTATCTAGACATTTTTTCTCTGGTGCCTCTTAGAGCTCATGATTGGTTTTACAAATATAATTTCCCAGCCAGTGTTAAACAGTTTCCCTCCCAGCCCCATTCCTCCCCAACTTTTTAAAAATATAATCAGCTGCGTGATATGTGCCAATGACCCTCAAATGTGAGATTTCTTATCCCTGAGAGGGAAAAGTTGATTTGGAGGGGGCTTATCTTGTGGGGCACGATGATGAAGAGCTCAGCTGCTAACCAAAAGTTGTCAGTTAGAATCCACCAGCTGCTCTTTGGAAACCCTATAGGGCTGTTCTACTGTTCTGGAGGGTAACTATGAGTCAGAATCAACTCAACAGCAATGGGTTTTCAGGTTTTCTCTTCCTGGGGCCTCTGGACTGTCCACCACTGCCTCTTTCTAGATCCTGCCTGACCCACTCTGGGCCCTACTCACAGGCCCTTAGGGAATCCCCTAGGAGAGTAAAGGCCCAACTCCCTAGCCTCATGACTTCATAATTTGGCCCTAACATCTTTTCAACCTTCTCTCTTACAACTCCCCAGCAACACTCTTTAAGAAGTTAGACGGGCTTACACATTCCCACAGGACAGACCTAGCTTCTTCCAGCCCTTTCCCACATTGGCACCCTTGGCTGGAAAATTCTCCCAGTCCTTCATGATTGATTTGGAATATACATGTCCCCCAACGTGCACAGGCACACTCACAGACATCACATGGGTTTTGAGGATATCTACACAAATAAGTTTAAAATCTGTACATAAAAGCAAAATCCACTTTATGCTCCTCCCTTTCTGTTTCATTTTCAAGAAATATTCAAGAAAAGCTAACAGGAACGTCAGGTATACTATAGAGTTAGCAGGAATTGAAACACCAGGAATCCTATTTATAGCAAGACAAGTAGGGATTTTTAAATTAAATAATACTACTTTGTTCATTGCACAGGTAATATATTCTTATGGTTCAAACTCACAGTGAAAAGGCCTCCTGTCATACCTGGAGCCCTGGTGGCACAGTGGTTAAGAGCTCAGCTGCTGGAGGCGGAGCTAAGATGATGGAATAGACAGTCACTTCCTGCGAGCCCTCTTTACAACAAAGACCCGAAAAAACAAGTGAAACGAGTATATTTGTGACAAGCTGGGAGCCCTGAGCTTCAAATACAAGCTTATAAAATGAACTGAGGAGCAGGGGGAGGAAGAGAATGTTCATAGCAGAGAGGAGTTACCGGACCTGAATCGTGGGGAGCCCTCAGGCACCATTGCTGGAGCAGCAGCGGCGGCGGGCTGGTACTAGCATTCGGCCGCAGTTTCCTCAGGGAGAAGCAGCCAGCCACACAGCCCACTCACACCTCTGGAACCTGAGGAGAATGGCCTCCTCGGCAAAAGCTAAGTACTTGGATATATTTTACCACGCCCCCCACCCTGGAGCCAGCTTTAGCAGCTGAATTCCATGGGCCTGAGATAGACCCTGGTGAGCACCTAGAAGCATCCTCCTGGCCTTGGGGAAGGAAAAAATTTGCAACTGGGGGAAAAGATAATTTGCCAGCTCCACTAACCGGGACAGCTCAGGACAGAAGCGGCTTCTGTCCAGGCATAAATGGTCCGTAGACTTTGAGCACCTTTCCCTTTTGCATGGACCTGTGTGGGCCTATTTCGGGAGAATAGGCCCTTGTTGGCAGCCTCCAACCGTTTCAGCTGTGCAGTGGAGAGGTGGGTGTTTGATGTTTGACATTGCTTTGCCTATTAAACAAGGTCCTCATCTACCCACACGAGGGACCTAAGGACTGGTAGCTCCACTCAGGTCACCCAGCCACCCTCAGCAGGGGTCCAAGGATAACTGGTACCTCCCAGTCCTTACAACCAAAAACTTTGGGTACCCATGGTCAGTCTGCAGAACCCACCCACCTGCACACTCTAGGGAACAGGGACGTGCTTTCCTCAGAGACACTCGGGGGTCAGTTCTCAGCCCCCACCTTGTTCAGAGCATGACCCCCTGCTGCAATCAGATACCGGTATATATGCCAATCACCCCTGCCCCTCTAAGACTGTAGGACAGAGCCTGTACCACACACTAGATGATCAGCTGCCTGGATACCTGAGTTGAATTCATACAAGAAAAGTGAGTGAACTCCTAGACTGATATACCTGATAACAGCTCTAGCCATCTGGGGACAGGACACCAGAGGTCCAAAAGCGAAAATAATCAAGCTAGCTCACTCAAGCAACCCATTTGGGTATATCAAAACAAAACAAAGCAAAAAGCTATGACATAGTAAGCAAGCGTAAACTAATACAATAACTTATAGATGGCTCGGAGACAACAGTCAATATCAAGTCACATAAAGAAGCAGACCATGATCACCTCAACAAGCTCTCAGAACAAAGAATCCAGGGATCTTCTAGGTGAAAGTGCATTCCTGGAACTACCAGAGCCAGAATACAGAAGATTAATATACAGAACCCTTCAAGACATCAGGAAGGAAATGAGGCAATACGCAGAACAAGCCAAAGAACACACAGATAAAGCAATTGAAGAAATTGGAAAGATTATTCAGGAACATAATGAAAAATTTAATAAGCTGGAAAAATCCATAGACAGCATTCAGAAATTCAGAAGATTAACAATAAAATTACAGAAGTAGACAACTCAATAGAAAGTCAGAGGAGCAGACCTGAGCAAGTAGAAGGCAGAATTTCTGAACTCGAAGATAAATCTCTTAGCACTAACGTATTTGAAGAAAAATCAGATAAAAGAATTAAAAAAAAGTGAAGAGCTCAGCTGTTAACCAAAAGGTCAGCAGTTCAAATCCACCAGCTGCTCCTTGGAAACTCTATGGGGCAGGTCTACTCTGTCCTATAGGGTCACTGTGAGTCTGAATCACTTCACTGTTAATGGGTCACATCTGTCCTCCTGCCACTGAGGTCCCTTCCTGGAGGCCACTTGCTATCAGTTTCTCCTTTTTTCCTTCAGTGCCTCTTTCTGGACGTACATGACCATACATTATTTTACGCAAATGTTAGCATACTACACACCGTTCTTAACCTTCCTTTTGTTATTTAAAAATATAGCTAGAATATCTTTCAGTATAAAGAGTTTCTCATTCTTTTTATGGCCCGTAGGGTAGACCTATGAGTCGGAACCAACTCGATGACACCTAACAACAACAACAGGGTAGAGCTCACTACCTCAATTGGATGGACACTAAATTTATTTAACGAAATCCCTGTTGATGATCATTTAGATAGTTGCCAATCTTTTGATTTTGCACACACCCTCCCCAAAAAAAAGTTTCATTGAAAACTGTTGTACCTACATATGACATTTTCTAAAAGTAAGGATCTTAATTGAAGTCATCCATTTTCATGTAGAATTGGGAGAAAGGGGTCAACTCTGTGCAGGTATCCAGAACTGAGCACGTGAAATCACCGTGATCACAGCCTCCGCCAGACTGAGCCTAGCACAACTTGGCTACCACCACCGACTGCTCTGACAGGGATTGCAATAGAAGGCCCTAGACACAACTGGAGAAAAATGTAGAACAAAATTCAAACACAAAAAAAGACAATACTGGTCTGACAGAAACTAGAAAAATCCCAAGAGTATGTGGCCCTCAGACACCCTTTTAACTCAGTACTGAAGTCACTCCTGACGTTCCCCTTCAGCCAAAGATTAGACAGGCCTGTAAAACAAACAGTAACACACATAGTTCAACCATGTATACAAGGCTAAATGAGCACGCCAGCCCAAACGCAAAGACAAGAAGGCAGGAAGGGACAGGAAAACTGGAAGAATGGAAATGGGGAACCCAAGGTCAAGAAGGGGAGATGTTGACACATCGTGGGGTTGGCAACCGATGTCACAAAACAATTTGTGTATTGTTTAATGAGAAACTAATTTACTCTGTAAACTTGCTCCTAAAACACAATTTAAAAAAAAGGAAAAAAAGTTACTGTAGTCAAACAGTTCTGGTAGAAGCATAAACCCAGTTGCTGTTGTGTCGATTCCAACTCACGGCGACTCCATGTGTTACAGAGTAGAACTGCTGTAATCTTTAAGGAAGCAGATTGCTAGGTCTTTCTTCAGCAGCACCATTGGGTGGCTTCAAACTGCCACCTTTGAGGTTACTAGAACAGCAAACCATTCATGCTACACAGGACCTGGTAGAAGCATACCCATTGCTGTCGAGTCGATTCCAACTCATAACAACCCTATAGGACAGAGTAGAACTGCCCCGTAGAGTTTCAAAGGCTATAAATCTTTAGGGAAGCAGACTGTCACATCTTTCTCCCACAGAGTATTTGGTAGGTTCAAACTGCCAGTCTTCTGGTTAACAGCCAAGTGCTTAAGCACTGCGCCACAAGGGCTCTTTCAGTAGAAGCATAACCAAAAAAAGAAAAAAAAAAAACCCAAACCTGTTGCCATGAGTCGATTCCAATTCATAGTGACCCTATAGGGCAGAGTAGAACTGTCCCATATGGTTTCCAAGGAGCACTTGGTGGATTCAAACTGTCAACTTTTTGTTTTGTAGCTGTAGCTCTTAACCACTATGCCACTAAGGTTTCCAATATAAACATAGACTACACAAAAACCCTAGAAATAAAGGGGAAGTTCCTCCCACCTCTGATTATTTTCATTTCCAAGGAAAAGTAGGTCCAGAAGTACAGTACTGGTTTACCCTCTGACATCATAAGTGAGTCAGTTCTTGGAACTACCCGTTCCCTTCCTTCATCCCTTTCCCTTCCCCTCCCCTTAGCTCCATATTCTCCTCAGAAACTACTGGGCTTCCTGGAATTTTTAGTACCAATTCTAGACACTCCAGTAATAATTTCTGCTACTACTGCCTCTGCTAACTCGAATGCCCCCTGGGTGTGGTGCTCACTGTCTCTGGCTCACAAAAGAGACAGGCAAAGACCAGGGGCCTAACTAGGAAAATAGCACCTAGGGCAATTAGTGTTAAGCTGATGAATGATCTCTCACAGCTAGCCGTGGAAACTGTGATGGCCAGTAGAAACTGCTAATTGGCACCCTAGCTTGAGCAGGGACCAGGGTGCGGCCCCACTCCCCCTCCCCCTCCCCCTCCCCCAGTTAGGACTCGGACTGGAGTTCAAAGGATGTAGGACTGGAATGTTCCTTGCAGAATAGCAAGGGTTATTTATAAAGCAAAAGCGTGTGATGGAACCCACTCTCAATTACGGCTTCTGCTTGCAGAACCTTCCGGGAGTGAGATGCGTAACTCCGTGAATGTTTTTCAGTACCTGCATGTACATCCTGGCACAGTCCCAACTTCTTTGCAAGACTGGCTTGAGGGTGGATTCATTTTAGAAACTAATTTATTTCTAAAATGCAGGCAAAGAGGCTCAGAGATGCTGTTATCTATTGCTTTTCCTGTTCGTGCTTCTGCCATGAAAATTAGCCAATATATCGTTCAGATTTACTTGTGACAATTAGATTTTGGTTTACATTCATCCGGCCTTGAAAAATGACCACTGCTCAGGCAGATTGATGCTTTCTGACCCACTCATTTCCAAAAAAAAAAGAAGCACGTATTAATACATCAGCACTACTTTGAAGTAGTACGTCTTTCTGAATTATTCTTTGAGTTTTTTTCCCCCACTGGTTTTTAAGCTTCATTTAAAAAAATAACCTTCTAACCATTTTTCTCAAGATTGTCTCTATAAAACACCCAGCCTGCTACTGAATAAGCTGTATCTTCATATTTCAATTCTTTAGTTCTTTTATTATTATTATCACTACAACATTTGAGAATTTCTCACTGGGGGACATGTTTGGCTATTGAAGAAATAAAGTGGGATTCTCATTTTTCCAACCAAAACCCACCATTGTAACGTTTCCTGGTTATGACTCTCTCAGGTTGTCATGACACAGGTTCTGGTGGATGCTGTCCACTTTTGAAAAAAATGATAAAGGTATCAAATTGCTCAGCAGAAAACTGAAGGCACACTCCAATTTAGAACAATTCTATGTGGGTTTAATAAACAGACTATTTACAAATGTCTGGGGTGCTTCCAGGGGGCAGATTAACCAGTAAGCAAGATATACCCCCCCAAAAAAATGCCCATTGCTATCAAAGTGATTCTGACTCATAGTGACCCTATAGTACAGAGTAGAACTGCCCCATTGGGTTTCCAAGGATCAGCTGGTGGATTTGAACTGCCAACCTTTTGGTTGGTAGCCATAGCTCTAGACCTCTAAGCAAGCAAGGTATATATAAGCTTAATTGTGTTTACTTACGAATCTGTAGTGCACAGTTTTTTACATGGGTATCACCACACCTTTGATGTGTAGTAAGAAAGCCTGTGTGTACCTTGCTTATTGGATAATCCATCCTTTGATGGGTGTAGAGAAGCCACCGCGGATGGTGGAACTATCATCACCCATTAAGAGGGGAAGGAGTGGCCACTGGAACCCAGAGAAGAAAGTTCTGAGAGCTGCCCCCATGAGGAATACAAAGACTCAAAGTGATCCTACAGGGAAGGAGCTGGGGTAATAATACACCATCTCACTCTCCTCCCTCCCTCTGGTCTCTGGCTGGGCCTCCCCATTGACCAAACTCAAATGGCCCGCAGCTGAGAAGACGGCAGAACTTGGGTCTGCAGGGGCAAATAGCTAGCTGGGACTCTGCTTTACAGACAACTTGGGAAGCAGACAAAAAAAATAATTGTCTATGATCGCAGCACCTTAACCCACCAACTCTTATCCCTGTGGTGCATTACCTTTCTGTCCTGTATTTATATACTTAATACATAGTTCTATTAAAAAGTTAAATCATTAACTATTTCCAACATGCAGAGACACACAGAAAATTGTTATATTTTTCATTAAAATGATTTCCCAAGCTTTTTGCTGCTCCTTTGTCTTCGTAAGCATGATTCGTAATGGCTCTATAACAGACTGCGAAGGTGCGGCATCAAATATTATGGGCTCAATTGCTGCACGTTTAGGTTACTCTCTTTTTTTCTCTAAATAATGTTGTGAGGTACATCTGTGATACAACCTTTTTCCCATTTTTTTTGTTTGTTTTTTGTTTTATCGTTAGGATCTATATCTCCAGCAATGGGAATACTGAGTCAAAGGGTATGAACATTCTAGCTCTAAATGCATGTTCATAAATGGTTTCACTAAATATCCGTACCAGTGTAGAGTATCATCGGTAACGCACAAGACAATGAGGACTGTGGAACCTTTATCTGCGTTGGGTGTTATCGCTTGTAACTTTTTTCTCTAATTTAATAGGTAAGCACGCTCCTCACTTCTGTGTAATTTGATTTTTGTTGATTACTAATAGTTTCAGTGTTCACCATATGTTCGTTTACTAGCTGTATTTGCTGTTCAGTTCCTGACTTTGTACTGCATCAGCTACTGGTCCCGAAAGCTACTGCTGAAATTGACCCTTGGGGGAAATCCTTGCTGAAAACAATTGAGCGCCATGGTGGTAAGACAGCAATTTCAAAGGAAAGAGGCTAATGAGTTTCAAGCTGAGGGTTTATGGGCTTAATATCTACTTTTTGGAACATTTATACCTCTGTTAGATTACAAGATTTATCCTCCCCTCCCCCATTATCCCTCCTTCCCCGTTTTGCAGCATTTAAAATAACTGGTGCAAAACTAAATGCAGCCTGAATAGTAACAGTGATTAATTCGTGTTACTTTCTGTTCCTTGTTGGAAATGATGGTTCAGCATCCACATTGGGAGATATTGGGGGCAGCTGGCTCATTGGCTCACTCTGAGACACATGTGGGTCTGTTATGGTCTGGACTTTTCATTCTCCTCTCTCTCTTTACCTCACAGGCTACTTAAGGAAGTGTTTTCCTTAACTCACCAGGCTCCAAGAGCGTGGAAGGTCCTTCTTTACATTAGACCCAGCCCAGTGCTGTCAAGTCAATTCCGCTTTTACATCAGAGATCCTCGGATTTGGGGCGACTCACCTAGGAGACTACCTTAGTTATCTAGTACTACTCTAACAGAAGTACCACAAGTGGACAGCTTTAACAAAGAGAAATTTATTCTTTCACAGTCTAGTAGGTTACAAGTCCAAATTCAGGGTGTCCTCTCCAGGGGAAGGCTTTCTCTCTTCGTCAGCTCTGGAAGAAGGTCCTTGCCCTCAATATTCCCCTGGTCAAGCAGCTTCTCAGGTGTAGGAACCCGGGGCCCAAAGGACGTGCTCTGATCCTGGTGCCGCTTTCTTGGTGGTATGAGGTCCCTACTCTCTGCTTGCTTCCCTTTCCTTTTATCATGGTACAGGCCACACCCCAGGGAAACCCCCTTTACCTTGGATCAGGGAGGTGACCCGAGTAAGGGTGGTGTTACAATCCCACCCTAACCCTCTTAACATAAAACTACAATCACAAAATGGAAGACAACCACAGAATACTGGGAATCATGGCCTAACCAAGTTAATACACACATTTTTGGGGGAACATAATTCAATCCATGACAGAGAGTTTACTAAAAACAAGATTCTTGGACCTCGCTGGTGGAGATTCTGATTCTGTAGATCTGGGGTGAGCCCAGGAATCTACACTTTTTTAAGTGATTAAGATGCAGAGGTGTCTACTGACCACACTTTGTGAAACACTGTGTATATATAGACCCTTAATAGACCCTTAGGATAAGAAATGTATCTATACTGAAAATACTCAAGATAGGGGCAGAAATGAGGCTGGGAGTAGGGAGGAGGGAGACAGAGTTGAGCAATGGCTCCTTCTGAGCCCCTTCTCCAAAAGTGTCATTTTAGAAGAAACTGTGCAGAGTAGACCTTAACTGGTTAAAGAAGGTAGTCAATGTGTGGCAGATTTTGAATGCTAGAGATACAACAAAACAGACATGTCCCTACTTCATTGAAGACGACCATCTAACCAACCAACCAGCTACCATGGAGTCAATTCCAACTCATAACGACTCCATGGGTGTCAGAGTAGATCTATGCCCCACAGTGTTTTCAGTGACTGACTTATCAGAAGTAGACTGCCAGGCCTTTCTTTCAAGGAGCCTGTGGGTAGACTCAAACCACCAACATTTAGATTAGTAGCCAAGTGCATTAACTGGACCACCCAGGGACTCCGCCTACCATCTAGCGACACTTAATTCATTATAACATCATTTAGCGATGTTTAATTATATTTTCAGTGTCATAACACCTCCCAACACTCCATTTCCTAACATCCTAAAATGTACCTCTAAGCTGCCAAAACAGTCCTTGCTCTGGATTTGATTCAGATAACAAATGGACCCTTACACACATATATCCCCTCTGTGAACAAAATCTGCAACTTTCAGATTTGTTGGATTGTTTGAGATTTCTCCAGGCCCCTCTAGGCTCTATTTATGAAATATCTATGTTGGGCAAAGATACTAGCAGACCACACTATATACGTGCAGAGGCAAAGAAAGAACTAGATCTGAGGTCTTTTTGGACCTTCACAGGATCTAGCTAATGCTTTTTGGAGTGGGCCCTTCTCGGACTATTAGCCCAATGCTGCCATCCTGTGGCCATCTGAGGAAAGGTGCTGTGTGCTTACAGATTTTGAAGAACGTGTTTTCTTAGGGGGACTATGTAAATACAAACCAAACCGACCCACTGCCGTCGAGTTGATACCCACACTGCTGGAAAAAAAAAAAAAAAATCTTCATGTTGTCATATCCTTCATTAATTTCTAGTTTGGCTAGTATCTACTTGGGAGAATTTTGAAAGTAGAATAAGGAAATTCTGCTCAGCAAATACATCACTGCAGTCTAGAATAAAAAAAAATTTTTTTTTTTTTTAAATGCAGAAGTTTTGATGTATCCAAAACCAAACCAAACCCATTGCCGTGGAGTCAATTCCAACTCATAGTGTGACCCTATAGGACAGAGTAGAACTGCCCCATAGAGTTTCAAGGAGCGCCTGGTGGTTTTGAACTGCTGATCTTTTGGTTAGCAGCCACAGCTCTTAACCACTACGCCACCAGGGTTTCCTTTGATCTATCAGTCTGCTAAAATCACTAACATTTTTCTTACAGTAACTTTGCACTATGAAATTCTCCTTTTTCCTAAAATGGACTTGCTCCTAAGGAAAGATCTGGTTCGATATTCACTGCGGCAACCAGTCTGCATTTGTTTGAAGTGCTTTCCCTGTACGTGAGCGTCTACAGTTCTGATGTCTTCCCTTGAGCAAAGGAAGGCCCTTCTGAGTCCTTGTTAAACACCCATAGTCCTGCGCCCCTTTCTTGCTTCCTGTCTGAAACCAGTCCTAAAGCATACGTCATCACTAAAAACACAGAAGTTCTGACACACAGAATCTACCCTGCACAAGCACTTCAGTTGTCCTCAGCACCGTTTTGAGCATCGTACCAAAGGCATAACCAGTAAAAAAGACACCTCCAGAATTCAGGGAGGTAGAGGGTCCGGGGCTGGGGGTGCACACGGTCGCTGGTGGACTCTCAGAGATTGATCCCCAAATAGCAGCCAGGGAAGAACTATATCTGGCAGAGTCCAAAATAAAGAGTTAAAACAGATAAGCCCAGACAGATGGCTCCTTCTCTAGTTCTCTGGCGAAGTTTTACCATACGTGTGTGTAAATATACATAACAAAACATTTGCCATTTTAACCATTCTGAAGTGTACACTCCCGTGGAACTTCCCCTCAGGGTTTCCAAGAAGGGTTGAGTGGATTTGAACTGCTGATCTTTTGATTAGCAGCCGTTGCTCTTAACCACTTTGCCGCCAGGGCTCCACTAGCGGAGCAGAGGGTTTCAAAATTTATTATACTTAAGAATCCCCTGGGGATCTTGTTAAAATGTAGATTCTGATTCAGTATATCTGGAGCAGACATGCAAATTCTCAGCAGGAGGTCAAACCAGAACAAATGGGCTCAAAGCCCTGCTCTACTGAGGAGAAAACAGTCACTTGTATTTAACAACTTGCTTAAAGTCTGTGAGTTTAGAAAAATGGCAGAGCCAGGACCAAAAACAAGGTCTCATAACCCCCAGAGGAATTAATGACCCGGAGGATCATGGCTTGTTCTGAACATGCAAGGGGCCTGCTGAGGCTGCGTAGATCTCTGAGGTGGTTTGTGCATTTGTCTAGCTTTCTGGGAATCCCTCCTTCCTTACTTTCACCTTAATCATTTGCTCTTGGATTTTCAGTTTGGCCTGGGTCCTTTTTTGCAAAGTAACAGAGCACCAAGCACAAGGTGAACATCTAGTGAAGGTACTTAGATTATGATGTGGTAGAAGAGGAAGCAGAGAAAAAAGTACAAAAGGAGTTTAAGGGGAGAAGTAGCTGGTATTTATTATTTTAACTTTTTTAATGGAGAACTGCTAAAATACATATACAAACATATACAGTCTAGTATAAAGAATCCTTATGTACCTATCACCCAGGCTCACTTTTGTTTCATCTGTACCCCGTCCATTATTTTGAAGCAAATCCCAGACCTCATACATTATTTTGAAGTAAATCCCAGACCTCATATCATTTCATCCATAAATATCTAATGCGTCTCTAAAGATAAAACCTCTTTGTTTTAACATGACCCCAATACCAGTATTGTACCTAAAATGTTGAGCAATAATATCCAGTCAGCATTCAAATTTCCAATTGTCTCATAAATCATTTTTGGTTTTGTTTTTTAACAGTTTATTTGAATCAGGACCCAAATAAGGTGCTCAGAGTCATTGATATTTAAACCACCTCCTAGGAGGTTGGACACAATCTCAGGATCTTTCTTTTCCCTCTGGTTGGTTGAGCACCGGACTGGTTTTGAATAGTTAAATTCTGAAGCTGACCATGGGTAAAGGGGTTGAAGGATTGCTGAACTGCTCTGAGTGACAAGAATTTAAAGTGTATGGCAGGAGCAAGTGAAGAAAGGAACCAGGAGGAAAGATGTAGATCCAGGAGCCACAAGGCTGTGGCAGGAGGAGCCTGAGTGGAGGGATAAGTGGCTCCACAGAGGTGAGCAGGGGCTAGCTGACAGGCCGTGAGAGCAAGGAGGTCTGATAAGTAACTTCACGTGCTCTTCATGCCAGCCACCCAGAGATTTCTTTCCGAACACCAAGGTCTGTCAAGCCTCCAAGCTATTCCTTCCACAAAGGATACCGTCTCCCATCCCCACACCAGCTCTTAAGTCTCAAGAACTCCTACACATCCTTCAAAACTCAGCTCAAGTAACCACGTCTCTTTGAAGACACTCTGATCCCTCCCAACTAAGTTAGCTTAGTTCTTTATCTACAACACCACACATTTTGCAAATACCTCTACTACCCATTAAAACCCATTGCCATTGAGTCAATTCCAACTCATCAAACCAAAAAACCAAGCCCTCTGCCATTGAGCCGAGTCCGACTCATAGCAACCCTATAAGGACTGTGCAGAACTGCCCCCATAGGATTTCCTAGGATGTTATCTTTACAGAAGCAGACTGCCACATCTTTCTCCTGAGGAGCGGCTCGTGGGTTTGAATAGCCAACCTTTTGGTCAGCATCCAAGTGCTTAACCACTGCACTACCAAGGTTCCTTACCTCTGCTACACAGCACTCCTCAAATTGCACATTCATTATCTGTGCTCATGTCAGAGTCCCCGTCTGTCTGAAATGAATTGTGTCCCCCCAAAAAATATGTGTTGTAAATCCTAAAATCCACGCCTCTGGGTATAATCCCATTTGGGAATAGGTTGTCTTTGTTACATTAATGAGGTAGGATTGGTGTAGGGTGTATTTTGAGCCAATCTCTTTTGAAATATAAAAGAGATTAAATGCAAGTTAGCAAGCAGAGATGGGGGAAGAGAGATGCCAAGCCACATGAAGATTGCCCAGGAGCAGAAGCTCAGAAGAGACAAGGACCTTCGCCTAGAGCCAGTGCCCTGAATTTGGGTATTTACCCTGTTAAAACTGTGAGAAAATAATTTTTTTTTTGTTAAAGCCATCCACATGCAGTATTTCTGTTATAGCAGCACTAGATAACTAAGACACCCTCTAAACTGTGAGCTCTTTCCAGGGGAAGGACCATGTCTGGTTTATCTATGTGTACTGTGTCCCTAGCGCAGTGCCTGGTATGTAGGGGACACTCAATAAATGCTTAGCAAATCAAAGATTAGAGGAGTATGGAGAGAAGAAGAAAAGGAATAGAAAACAAAGATTGAGAGGAGGAAATGGAGGGTGGAAAGGAGGATCTACACACAGCATACAACTGAACTTGGCAACAGATACAACATGTGGGCAAATCAGGCATTCAGGAATGTTTCCTTGGCCAACACAGCATTTTTGGTTTAGTAACCAAAATTTAAGAATCACAAAAATTCAGATTTCCAGCTTCTTTAAAAAAAAAAAAAAAAAAAAGGCTATCTAGCAAACTCTGGTCCTAACCTCCTGCATGGTAGTCATTGGCTGGATCTGAACATTCTCTCTCCAGGTTACCACAGTCCCCACCACTCCCTATTGTGGCCCCGCATGGAGGTTGTGTATCACTGGCCATTTACCATTGTGCTTGTGCCTTTGGGTTTTTTTTGTAATTAGACTGCCTCAATCATTTGCTCCACCTGCCTAACTCTTGTAAACATTAGTTTGCCATCCTTATCCCAGTCTGCTCCATCCAGTAACCACATGTGGCTATTTATCACTTGAAATCTGGCTAGTGTCACTGAGGAACTGAATTTCTAATTTAATTTTAATAGCCGTATACAGCTAGTGGCTACCATGTTAGAAAGTGTAGTTCTAGAGCAGTGCTTCTAAAAATGTAATGTGCATTCAGACACCTGGGATCTTGTTAAAAACACAGATGATAATGTATATAGAGTAGGGCCCCAGATTCGATACGTCTAATAAATTCCCAGGTGATGCTGATGATGCTGGTCTTTGGGCCACACTTCAAGGAGCAAGCTTCTAGAACAGTGCCTCTCAAACCTTAGCAAGTGTAAGAATCTCCTGGAGAGCCTGTTAAACCAGATTCCTAGGCCTCATCCCCCACAGATTCTGATTCAGTAGGTCTGGGGTGTGGCCCAAGAGTATGCATTTGTAACAGGCTCCTGGACGATGCTGGAGCACCATCTAGAGAATGGGAGATGATGAACAAAATAACTGTAGTCATTTTTTCCCCCAATTACTACTATTAATACCTAACATTTGGGCCCTACATAAAGTAGATACTATTATTATCCCCATTGTATAGAGGAGGAGACTGAGGCATAGAGAAGTTAATGTACTTGCCTGAGGTCGCACTGCTAATCATTTCTCTTTAAGTATTATCTGGTGAATAACCTTCAGATCATATGATTGGCAGCTTCTATTTCCAAAATTTCCGATGCCACGTTTTTATTTTTTGAACTTTGGTGGAATTTCTAAAACTGAGCATTTTCAGCTAGCTGCTGCTAATGGAGACCTACCACCTTGCCCTCTCTACACACACCAGACTCTTTTGTCCTTCATCTGCACAGGTGTTCCCCTTTGGGCCGTTCCAGAGGAGAGGCGTTCGGGCAGAGCCAAGGTGAGCGAGCAGGACAGAGCAGGAGAGCTAGGACCGCGCTCCAGGTCAGGGTGTGTGACCACGTGGTTAGGGATGAGTCCCAGACGCTGGAAAACTGTTCTAAGAAGAGGAGAGGAGAAGGCTGGTGAGAAGAGATGCTGCAGAGAGAGGTGGAGGCCCTTCTTCCTGCCAGCAGGGGCTCGGTAGTGGCGTTCTTGGTGCAAGCAACGGCAGCAGGGGCCACTCCTGCAAGCGGCCTGGAGAGCTGCAGGTAAGGACGAGAGCGAGCCGGAGCCGAGCGGGTGGGCTGCTGCAGATGGACCTGCTTGGGCGCCCAAAAAGAGTGGCCCTTGGGCCAGGGGGGCCCTTAAAAATAACTGGTGGCACTGAAGGGGAACTCCGGGCTTCTTATATGTGGGTAGAGCTATCAAGACATTAACCATTTCACCTACAATCTACCGTCGTTTAAGCCAGGTGGTCCTCAACCTCAGCTGCACATTAGAATTACCTGGGGGGCGCACCCAAATCCATTAAATCAGAACCTCAAGGTTCAGACTGAAGCATGTTGAGTTTTTGACGCTCCCTTGGTGATTACAAAGTTGAAAGCCAATGGTTAAAGAAAAAAATAATAAAAAGAACAATCTGTTTCCATTTTATTGTGGTTTTTAGCGTGTAACCCAAACCAGGTGGCGTAGTGGTTAAGTAATAAGGCTGCTAACCAAAGAGTCAGCAGTTCGAATCCGCGAGGTGCTCCTTGGAAACTGTATGGGGCAGTTCTACTCTGTCGCTATGAGTCGGAATCAGACCAAACCAAACCCACTCCTGGTGCCTTGATTCCGACTCATAGCGACCCTAGCGGGCAGAGTGGAGTAGAACTGCACCATAGGGTTTCCAAGGCTGCCGTATCTTTCTACCTCAGGGTGGCTGGTGAGTACAAACAGCCAACCTTTGGGTTAAAGATCAGCAGCCCAAGCGCTTTAACCTCTGCATCACCAGGGCTCCTAAGAATGTAACAAAAGCTGCAAATTCAAAAAGAAAATGAGCATAGTTGTGAGGTTCAAGCAAGATACGTGAGAACATGTTTTGGAAACTACTGGTTTTTGTTTTTGTTTTAAGTGTTATTATCATTAGTCCCTGTTTCAGAGCCCCCACTAATAGTCCAATGAGTTGGAAAGTATTCAGTATAGAAATTTCACCACTGTATTCAGAGGTGGAACGCTACCAAGAGTGGCATTAGACTCAGCTAAAAGTCAAAAGATAATTGAGGTGTTTGGGGCTGGTGCATGTATATATGGGTCCCGGAGAGGGCGAACAGGTTGGCAGTTGGAACCCCCCCAGTGGCACTGCTGAAGAAAGGCCTGGCAATCTACTTCCATGGAGATCACAGCCAAGAAAACCCTATGGAGCAGTTCCACTCTGTAACACATGGAGTCACAACTCAATAGCAACAGGTTTGGTTGTTTGGGGTTTTTTTTGGGGGGTCAGAAGGGTGTATATATTATGTATATATATATATATATATTCCTACTTAATTATATTCTCTCCCTTTCTGTTTCTGCCCTTCTATTAAAAACAGCAGTAAGGAAGGAAGACTTCTAAGAAAGAGATGATGGAGAAGACATGCCTCCCCAGCCCTCACTTCAACTTCTGGTCTACACCCTCCTGGCTAGTTCCCACACTGTCCTGGTTCCTACCAGAGGCCCTGAACAGACCAACTCTGGGGCTGGTTCTCCACCGAGATCCTGTGGCCCATAAGGGGAGTTTTTTTGTTTTTATTTTTCCAGCCACAGGTAGAAAAATCTTAATCAGAGCTTGAGTTATTTGCCTGAAGTCCCACAGAGGTTATAACCAGAGAAAGATTCAGTTCTCCGTAAACCTAACCTAGATTCCTCTGTGAAAAGATTCACTCTTGTCAGCTAATAGAGCAAAAACACTGGACGAAACAAAAGAGCCCAGGTGGGAGGAGAAAGGATGAGAATGAACCCCCGCTGTAAAACATCCCCCCATGATGAGGCTGAGACGACACAGAGGGCCGAGAAGACACAGAGGGCCGAGAAGTAATAATGCTGAAGACAGCCACACTGATGCATATCACAAAAGCTGAAACTGAAGGAATTGAAGCCTCACATTGTGAGACTTTTAATCATTTTCTCCATCATTGTATCAGTTTTATAATTTCTTCCATCACTGACTCCCTAGTATTCCTGGCATCTCCTCGTTTGTGATGTGGAGGCGGAGGGTAATGGTGTTTGCCTTCAGGAAATTAAAGACCCCTCTCAATAACTGCATTAGTCCTCGACACTCGCTGCTATGATTGATCTTGTAACCACCATCAGATCTGCAGGGAAAGGATATGAAAATTCTTAAGCAGGAAAACAACCTTATCTTTTCCTTATCCAGCTCTCCCTTTATAAGAAATATCTGCAAAGACTTTTTTGCATTTCTGATTTGCTCATCAGGTGGCATATTTTTGACAGGCTGAGAATATGGCCATTGCGGACTGGAAACTATATGGCTTCACAGAAAATTGTGAATTCTATCCAGGTTTTTCGGAGTTGCTCTGTTGGGTTGCCTTTTGCTTAAGAGAGCAAAAATGTTTCCGATTTGTATTTCAACATTTCAGGACACCCAGAAGGCAAGTAACCGTAATACTGAAAAAAGGCCCTGTGCTCTTCCTGGCTCTGTGGAAAGTGCTAGAAGAAATGTGTACTCTGGTTTCATTATTACTTTATGTCTTGGGCACTCCCTGGTACTAGCGGTTAGGGAACCAAAGCCAAAACAAACCCATTGCCGTGGAGTCGATTCCCTGTAAGACAGACTAGAACTGCCACATAGGGTTTCCAAGGAACAGCTGATAGATTTGAACTGCCAACCTTTTGGTTAACAGCTGTAGCTCTTAACCACTGCACCACCAGGGTTCCAGAGGTTGGGGAGGCGCAGGGTAAATTGTTCCATAAACACAGTGCTTCAGACTGGGCCACACAAAGTCTAGCCGAGAGTGAGAAAAAAACTAAAGGACCAGCTTTTATATTTGGCCAAGAAGTCCAATGAACAAGTACTGTTTTCTGGGTTTTTCCATCAGCGGCCCTAAGATCTCTAAACCTTGCCAAACTGCATCTGTTGTTTGCTTAAGAATATGGTAATCAAATTCTAAATGCAGACATATACTTTGATCCAGCAATTCCAGTGCTAGGTATTTACCCTACAGGTATTCTTCACAAAAAGAAATATTATGTACAAAGCTATGCCTTACAGTGCCATTTGTGATTGCAAAACATTTTACATAACCTTAAAAGGCATCCATAGAGAACACATTAAATAAATTGTGGTTCATCCACACAATGGAATGCTATGCAGCAAGGAAAAAGAATGAAGCAATATTTATGTACCATTGGCCCTCCATATCTTCAGGTTCCACATCTGCGGATTCAACCAAGAATTGAAAATACTGGGGTGGGGGGAGTACCAAAAAGCAACACTTGAATTTGCTGTGCATGTGCCTAAACCCAAAAAAACCCACTGCCGTGGAGTCAATTCCAACTCATAGTGACCCTATAGGACAGAGTAGAACAGCCCGATAGAGTTTCCAAGGAGCACCTGGCGGATTCAAACTGCCGACCTCTTGGTTAGCAGCTGTAGCGCTTAGCCACTACGCCACCAGGGTTTCCTGCATGTGCCTAGCACTATGCGTAATCCACGCAAATGGGCATCCCCAGCTGTAGCCTCCCCCCACTTCACAAATCCTCAGTCTCTCACCAACTCTCGTTGTTTTGAGCATTGTTCACCTCCAGTCTTGTCATTATTCCCTAAATGATACAGTACTGTATAACAACTATTTACATAGCATTTCCATTGTATTAGATACTATAAGTAATCTAGAGATGATTTAAAGTATATGGGAGGATGTGTACAGGTTATATCCAAATACTGTGTATGCCATTTTATATTGACTATCCTTGGATTTGGAAACCCTGGCGGCATAGTGGTTAAGAGCTACGGCTGCTAACCAAAAGGTCAACAGTTTGAATCCACCAGGTGCTCCTTGGAAACTGTATGGGGCAGTTCTACTGTCCTATAGGGTTGCCATGAGTCAGAATCGACTGGATGGCAATGGGTATCCTCAGATTTTGGTATCCGAGGGGGTCCTGGAACCAGTCCCCTGTGAATACCATACCAACGGACGGCTGTACTAAAATGCAAAAATGTCCAAGATATATTAACTGAATAAATGGATGATGCAGAACAGCTTATATAGTATGTTATCATTTGTGTTAGAAAATAAAGAATACAAATACATATGTGTGTCAACTCATGGGATAGCTAAGAAAAGGTATGCAAGAAATGGTGCCTCTGAGACGAAGAACTGAGGGAAGAGGTTGAAGAGAGGGAGGAGGGAAGCCACAATTCTGCCTATCGAACATCATGAGACTTATCACATAATAGCCTCACACACATAATGCTTATACACACCAAGCATGTTCTAAGCACTTTACATACTTTTAACTAATTTAATATACTCCTTTTCAATTATAGATATTCATATACCTATCTTATTTCATTAATTTATTAAATCCTTGAGAGCGAAAACATGACGTAAACATTTTTGTATCTACAGAAACACTATTATAACATTTATCACATAATAATGTTCTCAAGAAATATGTGCCTCATTCATTCATTCATCATCAAAGATGAGAGAAACGATCTTCACCACTTACAGCTGACTTAAGAGCTTGATAATAGTCTTTACGTAAAATAATCTTTTTACAATCAGTTTGCTTTGCCATGAAGGGAAGTCATAATCCAAAAGTCAGTGGCTTTGAAAATGTGCAGTTATATGTATATCTGATTGTGGCTGTGCCAGACATACTGGGAATTTACTTACTTTTTGTTGTACTTTAGGTGAAAGTTTATAGCTCAATTTCTCATTCAAAAATTTATACACCTATTGTTTTGTGACACTGGTTGCAGTTCCCACAAAGTGACAGCACGCTCCCCCTTTTCACTCTGGGTTCCCTGTGTCCATTCGCCCAGTTCCTGTCCCTTCCTGCCTTCTTGTCCTGCTTTTGGACGGAAGCTGCCCATCTGGTCTCGTATATTTGATTAAACTAAGAGGCACGTTCCTCGCGTGTGTTATGTTTTGTTTTATAGGCCTGTCTCATCTTTGCCTGTAAAGTGGGCTTCAGGAATGGTTTCAGTTCTAGGTTAGCAGAGCATCCAGGGACCTTGGTTTTGGGGGATACTGAGAATTTAAACAAATTAATGAATAAAAGTCGTCCAGCTTCCCCCTTATCTTCCATTCAAAGGGGAAAAACTGCAGTATCAAAAGCACAGTCCTCTCCCTTTTTAAATCGTACTTTTGAGTTCGGGGAAGTATTAGTGTAAAAGGTCTCCTGCTAAGTTGAATGGGATCAAGTATATAAAGTGCCTAGCGCCAGCCTGACCCATCATAAAAAAAACCTCCATAAACCCACCCTAAACACTGTTGTTGGCGGTTGCTGTGCAGCCAATTCCACTTCGTGGTGACCCCACGTGTTGCCGAGTAGAATTGCTCCATGGGGTTTTCATAGGCTTTTCAACTGCTCCATAGGATTTTCAACACCTTTTATGAAGCAGATCGCCAGCCTGTCTCCCAAGGTTCAAATCGCCAACCTTTCAGTTAGTAGTCAAGCACTTAACTATTTGTGCCACCCAGGGACCTAAATCCGCATTAAAGGGGAGCTATTTCTCACTTCTTATTTGGAGGCATCAGGCATCATGGGAGAGAAAAGTAAACAAGAGCTAGTGCTCAATCTTGTCCACAGCCACTGGGAAATGAGTCTGTAATGAAAACAGAGTGGACCATGGGTATGTTTTTCCCTGGACAAGTCATTAAAAGTTACCAGTGCTGGAAACGAGACAGACCGGGGGAAAAAGAAAAAAATTAAATTTCTGATTCTTAGATTCAAAAATTCATTTATTCAATCTTGTTGAGTTCCTAGACTGGGCCAGGCATTTTGATAGGAAACTGTGACTTCAGTCTATTACTTTCTGTGGTTCAAAAGCTCATTTTATGAATTTAATATACTACGTTGCTTTGAGGAAACCCTGGTGGTGTAGTGGTGAAGTGCCATAGCTGCTAACCTAAAGGTCGGCAATTTGAATCCACCAGGCACTCCTTGGAAACTCTATGGGGCAGCTCTACTCTGTGCTACAGGGTTGCTGTGAGTCAGAATCACCACAAGGGCAACAGGTTTGGTTTTGGTTTTATGTTGTTTTGCACTTATATTCCAACTTTTTGAAATAAAATTTGCGATTATGGTAACAATGCCAAACTACATTTTACTGAAATAGTAAAATATAATATAGAAATAATTCCCTAAATTGGTGGCCCTGTCTTTTGGATTTGATGAAACAGTAAAGTTTCAAATAAAGTTGAGAGAATCAACACAGTGTTGTATTAAAAAAGAAAAAGTCTTTATCTGCTTTGATTCTATTTCATAAAAAGCAGCACATTTTAAACCACAAAGGTAAAACGGACATGATTTCTGAATAAAGGGGAGCCCTTTATACTGAATAAATTTAACTTTTCAAACTTGTCTAAGAGTAAAAACTCATACTCTGTTAAACTAAAAGCAAAGAGATTTACTGAAGGTTCAATACAGTTTGAACCAGGAAAACATTCAGTTTACAAAGTGGAATTAGAATGCTTGGAGGTGATGAGGTTACAAAGACAAATTTATATGCTTAAATCAGGAATTAATGGCAAATTTCTGATTGGTGTTCAGTAATGTAAGGAGGCAGGAGATGGGATAACTCAAAGCAGGGGATAGGGATGGGTTCAAAGTGTATACGTGGGGCTTCTTAGATGGGTTACCTTAGATAATTGCAGACGTTTGTGACTAAAGAGGGAGTTTACAGGGTGGTAACATTCCTTTCTGAGAATGTTCTGCTAAGATAGCATCCCTAGCAAACATTCTCAGAGAGTTACTTGTGTAGATTTCTGATAAGGGACTTATGTTAAGACCTTCGTTTTAGAGACGATGTTTCCATATCCTTAGCTTAACCAAAAAAGCCTTTGCCATCAAGTGGATTCCAACTCAGAGTGACCCTATAGGGTAGAGTTGAACTGCCCCATAGGGTTTCCAAGGAACAGCTGGTGGATTCAAACTGCCAACCTTTTGGTTAGCAGCCAAGCTCTTAACCAGGGTCCCTGAGCTTAACAGCAGAAAAAAAACATCTTCTTAGTTGCAGGATTAAATCTGCTCAAGGTTAACTGTTGCTGAGGAGTAGGCAAAGGCTAAAATGGAGTTGGAGGTTAGAGCCAGGCCAGTCACTTTGACCAAGTTAATCGCCTCGGTTTTGGAGTTCTCATACAAACCAGTTGCCTTTCAGTCAATTCCGCCTCCTGGTGACCCATGAGTTACCCCTGTGTAGAGGAAACCCTGGTGGTGCAGTGGCTAAGTGCTATGGCTGCTAACCACAGGGCCGGCAGTTCAAATCTGCCAGGCGCTTCTTGGAAACTCTATGGGGCAGTTCTACTCTGTCCTACAGAGTCACTATGAGTCGGAATCGACTCCACAGCACTGGGTTTGGTTTTTTTTTAATCAGAGTAGAACTGTGCTCCAACAGGTTTTCAGTGGCTGATTTTTCAGAAGTAGATAGCCAGACCTTTCTTCCAAGGCACCTCTGGGTGGACTTGAACCTCCAACCTTTCTGTTAGTAGCTAAGGCCATTAACCATTTGCACCACGCAGGGACTTCACAGCTTCCCCCAAGAACTTTCTATATTCATATTTTTCTCATTCTGCCAAGGCTAGTAAAAACTCTGTCCTTGACTATGGAAACCTTGCTCTAAATTTTTTTTCTTCTTTGTTTTTCTTTCACGTGTTCACAAGCTGGAGCCAGTGGTTAAGTGCTACAGCTGCTAACCAAAAGGTCAGCAGTTCGAATCCACTGGCTGCTCCTTGGAAACCCTATGGGGCAGTTCTACTATATCCTATAGGGTCGCTATTAGTCGGAACTGACTCAATGGCAACAGATTTGGTTTGGTGTTGGTTTTGTTCACAAACTAGAAAGTAACCACAAAATAAACATGACCAAAAAGAATTCCAACCTAAAGAGGAAAAGTTACCTAATAATCCCATTTTCATAGAACATAATTTATAAAATTAATCCCTTGTTTATATAACCAAAAAACAAATTATTTACTCAAATAAATCATAACCTTTTAAATTCAATTATTAAAGTAGAAATACCTATTATATAATTTTAAAATATAACTGAATTATAAACTCATTATGAATTTTGAAGAAATGATTTATTTCACTTCATGGGATTTAGACAAGTAAATTCACATTTCATTTGAAGTCAAGAGAAAACATTTCTTATTCATCCAGCACTAATAGAGATTATGATATATCAATGAACATTTAAATATAGAAATCAATTTTTAAATGGATCTCAATAAATAACATTCAGGGGAAAACACATAACACAATCCACTCTGGATCTAAGAGTCTTACTATATGCAAATACTGAAAGAAACTATTCTTCTGAAAGTTTTCTCATTTAAAAAATACATTGTGAGAATGATTTCATGAATGGAGAAATCAATTGGTGCTAAACAATTCACAAACAGGATGTATCAACATGACAGTTTTAGGTATGAACAGAGACTGTATGTTGTCAGCCTAGAGGATGGTCCACTCCCTCCATCTTCCATGGTGCAGGGATGTTTCATATTTCATAGTTTCTAAACTTCCTCAGGAGTTCCGAAGGAGCATCTCCAGACCAGCGGAAACGAAAGTGCCAGCAGTTCACGTCTGAAAAACCTTTAAGAGAGAAGAGAAGATTTTAAAATCAGTGGCAGGAAAAGTCAAACCTGTAATAGCAAAACAATTTGGTAAATAAACTGATACAATTTCACTGCAATGACTAAAACTTTGGTATGAATTATTAATATTTTTTAATTCTTATGAACAAGGTGAGAGGACCTCACAGCCTTAAATGCTTAAGAATAAATGGAAATTTACAGATGCTTCTAGTGGTGGGAATTTTGACAATTTACCACCAAAGAAATGGAAAACAACTTTCAAACAGCTGCCCAATGTAGGAGGTCAATGGTAAAGGGCCCCTGGAAATATCAGTAATTCAATTCCATGGTAGTAAGATTCGTTTTAATTAGAATAAACAACATTGTTGAATACTAGAGAAAAGGTCATCTTCCTTCTCTCCTGGAGGAAGTGTAAGTTGGCAAAACTCTCCTGGCAGGAAATTTCGACAATACTTATCAAGCTCATTAAAACGAATATAACCTTTGACCCAATAATTCTACTTCTGGAAATTTTCCTAAGGAAATAATCATGGATGTGCCCAAGGATTTAACTGTAAGGATGTTCATCATGTGACAATTTATAAATGTTAAAAAGTCAAGAAACCTAAACAATAGAAAGTTGATTACATTGTCAAAATTTAATAATTTTTAAATATTTACTATTGTAGAAAAATGCTCATAATCTATTTCTAAGAGAAGAGCAGTTACAAAACAGTTCATATGGTATGGTCTCATTCCTAAATTCATTTATGTCCATGGATAATTACATTTAAATAATTTAAGTCTAAAATGATGTATACCTTATTTTTTTGCAATGATAAGTATTCCTTGTGTCATTGTTTTATGTCTATAATATTGCTAATAAAAAAGTAGGTTACAAGACAATATATAAAATATGCTTTTAGATTTTTAGGTTATCTAAAATTATCTATTATCTAAAAATCTAGCCTGGAAAAATATACACAGACTAGTTAACAGTGGTTACATCAGGATAACAGGATCTATTTGTACCTTTAGAATCATCAGAGAAAACAAATCTAAAGAATTTTCGTTTGGGGAGAAAGCAAAAAAGAAACTGTTTCTGACATTCTACCTGTTTAATTGAAACAGGCACACAAAATATGTGTAGTATGATCTCATTTTAGGTATACTAACATATATGAAGGAGCCCTGGTGGCACAGTGGTTAAGCGCTTGCCCGAAAGGTCAGCGGTTCAAATCCACCAGCAGCTGCTTCGAGGGACAAAGCTGTGGAAGTTGGCTCCTGTAAAGATTTACAGCCTGGGAAACCCTAAAGGGGAGTTCTACTCTGTCCAACAGGGTCTCTATGATTCGAATTGACTTGATGGCAATGAGTTTTAACACATATGAAAATATTTCAAATATATCAAAATATCAAATATACCAAAATATAAGTAATAGTTATTTCTCTAATATTATGAGTTGTATTTTTTTCCTTTTGCTTGATCATATTACCTCAGATTTCTACAGTAAATAGGTGTTATTTTTGTAGTTTTTTAAAAATGTTGTCTAATTTGGGTTCCCCTAGAAAAAGACACTCAGACAAGGATTTGAATACAAGTGAATGATTTTGGAGGTGATCCCAGGAGAAACTGACAGGGGTTGGGAAAGGAAACGAAGTCAATAAATGGTATGTTATCCAGAAGGTTACCACTGTGGGCAACTGGGGCTTGATGGCACTGGGGAACCCAGGGAGACAATATAAAAATCCCTTGGAATTACCTCACCTGAGGAATTTAGCCTCCCACTCCCATTCCTTACTGGCTGATAGCAGCTCCCAAAGGGAGTTTGCTCCCAAAGTTTATTCCCTGGCACTTACCACCTCCTCTTCTGCTACCAAGTAGGGTCCATGTCAGAGAACACCCTCTGACAAAGAGGCATGATGCTTGTAGCAGAAACCATAGGACTTGCAATGCCCAGAAAGGTAGATGCCCAGGGAATATGGTGGCCCATCAACAGCATCTACTACATTTGAATTTTTTCTTTTGCTCCAGGATGCTACAATGCTACCTAAAATTATTTAATTCTAGAATTGCATTTATTACATTTTTAAATGGAAAGAAAGTAAAACTGAGATTGCCTTGCACACCAGGTTTCAGATACCATGCTTTATATTTTACTGGTTACAATGAAGTGTTAGAAATGTGACTGGGGACTCTTTGATGTGGCTGCTCATCAACAGAAGAGCCATTGAAAGGAGAATTCCAAAATACCAAGCACTGCTTGAGGGAATTAACAAATATGCTGAAAAGTAATATATGGAAAGCTTCTCAGGGCTTATAAAACTGACATGAATGATACTCCTTAAATGCTGACATTATAAAATTTGCACTGTAGTAAAATGAAATCATAAATAATCACACAACTGCACTTTGGCATATTAAACTCCAAATTTAAGGCGCTACTCAGAACAGCCAGTGATCTCTTAAATGGTATTAAGAAAACACTGGTAAATGCATCCTTTGGCAGAATTTCATGATTCTTACTCTCCAACAACAGTTTCTCAGAGAGAATACACTTCATAAGGGAAAGGCATCAAAAACTGGCATCCCAATTTATTCTGAGTCAACTATGACATATCTACACTGTAGAATATGATCAACTGTCACGAAGAATAAGTTAGCTCTACTTCTTGGCTCAGGTAGACACAGGAGACTGTGTGAGCAGCTCCTGTCTGGAGGTGAAATGAGAAGGCAGAGGCGAACGGAAGCTGGCTGAATGGACACAGAGAATACAGGGTGGAAAGGAGAAGTATGCTGTCTCATTACGGGGAGAGCAGCTAGGAGTACATAGCAAGGTGTGTATAAGTTTCTGTATGAGAGACTGACTTGATTTGTCAACTTTCACTTGAAACACAAAAAAAAAAAAAAAAGAGTGAGTTAGTTCTAAATGTAAGGATCTGGGAGAAATCCCGTAATAATAAAAGCCAACAGTAAAAAAAGTGCTTCCAATGTGCCCAACACTAATCTAAACACTTCATGCCTATTATTTACTCCTCACAAAAAACTTGAGGGGGTAGACACTAATATTCTTACCATTAAAAACTGAGACAGGAGGGAGGGGGAAAGGAGGAATCAGTGTCCAGGGGGCACTGAGTTTCTGTAAGGACGATGGAAAACTCTGGTGATGGCTGCACAACGTGATGAACGTAATTAATGACACTGAATTGTACATGTTAAAAAGGTAAATGTCTTGTTGTATGTATATTTACATATATTTACCATAATAAAAAAAGAAACCTCAGGGTTGGGTACCTAGCTTACCCAAGGTCACATAACTCCTAAGTGGAAAAGCTGGGATCTGGACCCAGTCTGGAAACCATGGTGGCGTACTGGTTAACAGCTACGGCTGCTAACCAACAGGTCGGCAGTTCAAATCCACCAGGTACTCCTTGGGAAGCAAAGCAGGCAGTTCTACTCTGTCCTATACGGTCACTATGAGTCAGAATTGACTCAATGGAAATGGGTTTGGTTTTTTTTTGGACCCAGTCTGGATCCAATGTTTACACTTTTAACCACTCTGTAAACCTGTTCTTTACTTTTAAAGATTCCAAAAAAAGTACATTTACTTGGACATAGGCTTGTATTAACATAAACAACCATGTGGCAGGAGACACGCCTGAGCATCACATAGGTTACTTCAGGGACTAGATGCAGAGAAGGATGGGGAGAAGGAGTATACACTAAGTTACTGTCTATATAAAAAAAGAAAAAAAAAACATGCATTGGCATCGAGTCGATTCTGACTCATAGCAACCCTATAGGACAGAGTAGAACTGCTCCATAGAGTTTTCAAGGAGCAGCTGGTGGATATGAACTACAGACCCTTTTGGTTAGCAACTGAGCCACTGCACCACCAGGGCTCCATTGTCTATATATGATTTTTTTTAACAAAAAATCATATTACTTCTGGTGCCCTTTTAATATCCAATTATTTAAAAAGAAATTTTCACAGAATCCTGTGAGAAGGACTCAAATGGGGTCCCAGCGTCATGTCTGGTTCGTCTTGAAGTGTTCAAGACTCCCCAGTTCCGGTGAACTTAGACCATCCCTGATTCTGATTGAAACAGAAAACCACAGGAAGACCAGGGGAGCTTAGGGAACAGAGATCAGAACATTCCAGGGCTGAAAGGAGAAATATTTGCATGTTTGCCTGGGGACGGGGTGTGTTAAGTGGGTGCATGTATGTGTGTGTTTGAGAAAAACACTGTTTTTCTCAAATTCTGGCTTCTGCTTTGATAAGTTTGTTATAACCATTTCCAGTTATACAGCTGATGCAACCCAAGTGCCGACTCTATAGAAGGACCTCTTGGGTAACAAGCAGAGACCCCTGAATCAAGCTTCAAGAACCTTTATTCTCAGCAAGGGCTGAGCATGTTAAAGTTTTTCTCAAAGATTTTAAGTGACTGTGTTGATTTTCAGGATTGTGAGAATCAACACTCCATTAGAATTTAACCTTTAAGCAGAAGGTTTCTCAACATCCTTGAATGCTTGTTTTTAAAAAGAAGATAATGAGATAGTCACTTCAAATAAGAATCTGAAGGACAGTTATCCGTATAGGTGTATAAACACACCCATACTAGGCAAACACAGCTGGATGGTAGATAAACCCATTGCCGTCAAGTCAATTCCAACTCATAGAGGCCCTATATAGTAAAGAGTAGAACTGCCCCATAGGGTTTCCAAGGAGTGGCTGGTGGATCCAAACTGCTGACTTTTTGGTTAGCAGCTGTAGCTCGTCGTAGTTCTTAACCACTGCACCTCCAGATGGTAGACAGATGGCTAGATAAACAAACAAAGAAATGATAATAATAGTTAAAAGTTACCCAGAGCCTGCTACAGGCCAAGCGCTGAGCTAAGCACTTTACATGGAGTGGAACAGACCATCAGAAATGTCTCAAGGTTGCCCTGGAAAGAAGCGTATTAAGGAATGTATCTTCTAGTTTCCATGTCAATGTTAAGCAAGTCTTTTAAGATGCTAAACCAATCCTTAAATTTACTACTGTGCAGACTGGAAAGAGTTAAGAATAAATGCAATATGAACCAAACCCTTTAATTTCAGACCTTATCTGTCTGCAAAGCCAAATGACACGACTTACCTGGGGAATCTGGATTTTGTGGGGAGAATGACTTCTCCAGGGATTCTGAGTCTTTTTCCTCTGTTTTCTCTGTGTTTGAACCCATCTCCTCTTTGTTTATTTCTCTTTGCTCGTTCCGGTCCTCGTTTTCAATCTTGTTGGTATGAGTATGATCGGATTCTTCCAGCATCAGGTCTTTTTTACCTCTGACAGCCCAATGCATTGACTAAATTCATTAAAAGCAAGCACATAGATACCAAATCAATACTTGCAGTTTCCTATATTTTAAGTTCAATATGTGGTAGCTCCTGACCCACTATTATAGCACTGACTACCAGAATATTAGATTTGACTATTAACCAGATATTAATTAATTACTCTTCACTGATTTGAAGACTAATAGTATAAAAGGAAATCTATCTCACGGGTATGGAGCAACGGGACCAGCATCAGAGAGGTTTAAAGAATGAGGTTGTTGGTTCCTCAAAAATTAAACACAGAACTACCACAGACCCAACAATTCCAATCCTACCTATATACCCAAAAGAACTGGATTCAAACAAAAACTTGTATACAAGTGTTCACAGCAGCACTATTCACAATAGCCAAAAGGTAGAAACAACCCAAATGTCATCAGCTAAAGAATGAATAAACAAAATGTGGTATATACATACAATGGAATATTATTCAGCCATAAAAAGGAATGAAGTACTGACACATCCTATGACACAGATGAACCTTGAAAATATTCTGCTAAGTGAAAGAAGCTAGGCACAAAAGACGACATACTGTATGATTCCATTCATATGAAATATCTACAACAGGCAAATTCAGAGACAGAAAGCAGAGTAGTAGTTGGCAAGGGCTGAGAAAAGGCAATAGGGAGTGACCGCTTAATGAGAAAGGGGTTTCCTTTTGAGGTGATGAAAAAGTTCTAAAACCAGGTAGTGGTGATGGATATACAAAGGTGTGAATGTACTTAATACCATTGAATTGTACACTTTAAAATGGTTAAAATAGTAAATTTTACTTTATGTATATTTTACAATTTCCAAAAAAAAAGGAAACTTTAGAAAATGGAAAGTGTGTGCCTTGAGCCATGCCAGAGATTAAACCAACTACTACCGTGATGATAACTCTTCCCTCCCAGCAACGGTCAATGCAGAGTTGATAAATACTAGAATTCTAGATTATACATATTTTAAGTACACTCAGAGCACAACGCAGGGATCTGATCAATATATTATTTGTTGAATACGCTTCTGGTAATGTAGAATGTTAGTGAGAGGATGGAGACACATGTACTCTCATACATCATACAATTTTATGAGGGAAATGTGACAATATCAATCAAAATGTTAACTGTTCATAATCTTTGACTCAGTAAAGCTGGCAGAGTTATACTGACAAACAAGAGAAAAGTGAAAAAGAAACACCAACAAGAATCATGATGAAATGGGCTCTCCAAAAAAAAGTGTGAGGACTGAGATAGAAGGGACTAGGGGAAGAAGTGACACCTCTCTGAGTATAGATTTTTATCTAGTTTTTACTTTTAGAACCATATTAATATTTTGTATGTTTAAAATAAAGAATGGAGGAAACCCTTTAAATTGAATGTGAACAGAAATAAATGAACCTAATTATATTTCAAATGAATAACACAACCTTTGTGAAGGGAAAAAAAAAAAAGAGCCAATTTAAATAACTTTTGAATTTGCTACTTTGATGATGTATCTTCAATCTAAACACAAAAAGAACTACAAACAAACTTTGAACTCATTTGTAGGTGTGTTTTTCACAGTGGTATGGATGTACCCATTCTGAAACTATTTTGGGTATATTAGGATTGAGCAAATGAGTACAAACTGATGTTACTGAGATGCAGCAGAAGGTAAATACAAATACGGGACAGGGGAAGACAAGGAAGAATCTACCAGCATTGGACTGGAATTAGAGGTATTAGTATGAATTCATGATTTTAAAAATATATACATATGAAACTGTAATTCTTTCCCTCAGCTCTGCTTGCTGAAAAGGCCTACAAACAACAGCACCTCAGTAGCAATGAGCACATGGAGAACTCAGATCTTGGTTTCTAATACCATTCTCCACTAAAAGGAATCAGGACTCTTTGAAAAATGGCTAATTCCAGTCAGTACCTGAGTATGGAAAGTACAAGATGAACATAGAATATCCTGTTATACCACAAATTGAGGAACTGTTTAAAAAATGATGGGGACATGTCCAAACAGACAAAGGAGCCAGCTTAAAAGGGTTCTCACTAAACGAATCAGGAAAATTGCAAGTATCAGGATGACATTAATGGATTACATTGCACAAATACAAATCCATGAGTTCATACTGATAAAAAGTAAGTAAAAGAATTAATAAGGGAGAAGGGAAAGCTCTTCCTTAGAGTAGAATGCCAACCAATAAACGTAGAAAGAATGATAGAGGTAGAAAAATCTCCACTTTGGAAGCATCGTAATTACAGATTCAGGTAAGCATTATCAAAGGGTACAGACACTACTGGGTGAAAGTGTCAGGACAAACAGGATAATCGCATAGTCTCAAAGTTCCTCCCCACAGATAAATTATTAAGAGCAAAAATGGAAACTTTAGAGTGGAGAAACCTGGCGGACATACTACCTCAGCTGCCTGATCAAAGTTAACATCACCAATAATGAGACTGGCATCATACACCTCCCGGTGTGATGCACTGAGAAGAACACAACATCACTTCAGAAGTATTCTTGCCCAAAGAAGATAATCTCAATCTAATCATAAGGAAATATTAGGCTTAAATTGAGGGACATTTCTACAAAACAACTGAACTCCTTAAAAATGGCAATGTCTTAACTGGACTGGCTGAGACTAGAGGACTCCAAGAGACTATCGCCCTGAGATACTCCATATACCTTGAACCAAAACTATCCCCTGAGGTCATCTTTTAGCTAAATTACAGACTGGCTCATAAAATAAAGAATATTACCAGTGAGTACTGCACACCTTTAAAAAATCATCTATATGAGTCCAAAAAAAAAAAAAAAATATGAGTCCAAGTGGTCATCAATTACTCTAAAGTAAAGATGAAAGGGTAAGGGGACAGGGAAACCAGATTACTGGAAATGAAACAATCAGAATGGAATGAATGATAATGTTAACACATCGTGAAAAATGCAACCAATGTCACTGAACGATCTGTGTAGTAATTGTTAAACGGGAGCCTAATATGCTATGTAAACTTTCACCAAAATATCATTTAAAAAAAAAACTTCTTTACAGCCTTGGAAATCCCATGGGGCAGTTTAAAAACAAAAAAGGCAATGTCGTAAAAGACATAGGAAGACTAATGAACTTCTCCAGATTAAAGTAATCTAAGAAGTCATGACAACTAAATATAATTCATAATTCTGAACTGGATCCAGAATGAGGGAGGCGGAATGCCATAAATGACATTATAGGGACAATTGGCAAAAACTGAGTATGAATTGCTTATTAGATAATAGTATGGAATCAATGCTGGATTTCCTAGATTTGAAAATTATAGAGTGTTTATGGAAGAGAATACCTTTGTTCTTAGAAAATAAAGGTGTAAAGTGACAAAGAAACTCTCAAATGGTGTAAGAGAAAAGTTAACATGCACACATGATGACAAGGGCGTGATAAACAAAATGTGGTGAAATGCAACAAGCGGTGGTAAATCTGGGTCAAGGGTATTTAGGTATTTTTTATACTATTCTTGCAATTTGTTTGGGAGGAGTTTGAAATTATTTCAAAGTAAAGAATAAATAAATACAGCACATATCAGCATGTCAGCTCTAAAAACAAACTATCTGAGTATTAAAGAATTAAGAGAGAATTTTGGGAATATTCAAGAAGTAATCAAGTTTTTTTTTTTGCAAAAATTATTCTCTGATCATCTTGCTGTGAAAGTAAACATGAAGGAAGGATGAGATAATGTGCTACTTGTCAAAAAACTACACCAAAAAACACCGCAATCAATGGTTGGATATATTCTTTGTTCATGCTATGAATTAGCGTATGGTTGCAATTGTAACCTACATTTTGTGAAACATAATATAAAGTAAATGTATTGTCATAAAAACTAGTTTCCTTTTTCAAGGTAAACTAGCACTCAAATTTTTTTTTCACAATTTACTATATGAAATATTTGACCTAATTTTAAGATGATTCATTTTAGGTGAGTTTTTTAAATATAGCTATCCTCAGATAATAAAAACTTTACAAGTATCTTTCCATTTATGTTTCTTAGAAAAGGATAATGTATACGTGTACACTGTATGGAAATTTTCTGGAAGGAATCACAAGAAACTATAATGGAGACAATTTCTGGGAGAGGAGGATACACCTGGGGTTTGGAATCTGGATAGACTCACTTTTCATTATAAATCCGATTGAGAGAGGAGAGGAAAATTTTTTTAAGCAATCGTTCTATTGTATTTTTAACTTAGAATCTTTTAAAAAAATTAAAGACCATATATTAACAGTGTTGGGCATGTGCCCATTGACTTCTGGTAAACTTTTATACTTCTAGGTAAAAATGGGAGCCCAAACTCTTGAAAAAGCACTCCCTAAACACCTGGTATCCTATAATTGTGTCCGATATGCTTGGCAGGGGTCCTTCATCCAGTGATTTAATTACATAATTTATATAAATAGCTCTGGCTGTCTGTGATAAAATGGGACGTGAGAGAGAGATCAAATACGTACCTTCAAAACAAAAGTTTGTTAGGTCAGAACTTAGGAACAAAGAGACTTACTTTTCACCATATACTCTTTTGTACAGTTTTAATTTTGTGTCTTGCCTATACATTACCTATTAAAAAATTTAAAAGTGGATGAATGGATGTGTGGATGGGTGGATGGGTGGATGGATGGATGGATGGATGGATACAAAGTGGGAAAGAAAGATTAAGCTTTTGGTGTGTCAAGAATATTTCAAGTAGAATAATTAGCTCTGGAATCAACCAAAATAATGAACATATACATTTCTTGAAAACTCATCTAGATATTGTGGGAAGCTATTCCCGAGGCAAGGAGCTCTGGGGCACAACGGTTAAGCACGCGGCTCCAAACCAAAAGGTAGGGGGTTCTAACCCACGAGTGGTTATGAGGGAGAAAAGACCTGGAGATCTGCTCTAGTAAGGTTACAGCCCAGGAAACCCTGTGGGCCAGTTCTACTCTGTCCTATAGGGTTGCTATGAGTCAGAATCCACTCGATGGCACACAACAACAACATTCCTGAGGCTCTACTCAACAGTGACACAGCACCTCTGTTACTCAAAATGCCAAGAAAAATGACAAGTTACTCATTTGGGGACGTTTAAAACCTAGAATAAACTATTCTTCTGATATCTGAAATATCGTTTTCTTGAGCTACAAAAAAAAGACAGGAAAAAAAACAGAGATTAAAAAGCAAAGAAAAACCAGAATAAAACATTGATTTTCTGAAGTTCAAAGCGTATTGAACAAGCTCAAACATTGTGACATCTGAAAACGGTGCCAGGGACAAGGGAAGAGGCTGCCGTCTCTGTTCACATGTGCTCTGCGACAGAAAGGATATCTTGCTTCTCATCTGCGGCTCACTTCTTTCCTGGAAGTCTCAGCTGTCTTACAATTCTAGGGCTGCCAACTCTTGCCTGAGGGCGCCACTTTATTTACCAGTTTAAACAAAGCAGCATAAAGAGAAGGAGGCTGAACATCGCCGGTAAGTGACAGTGACAACCAGTGGGGGAAGGGGTGTTTATCAACATCTTAAATAGCTTAAAAGCGACCCCAAAGCTCCTTACCCCCCTCTCTTGGCAGCATTCGCGCTGGCCTCACAAGCTGAGGCCATGAGAAACAACTTGCCAAGGAGAAAGAAAATTGCAAAGGGTGAAAAATTGTCTTAGAATCCTTTAAATAAACTACTCATGACAACTTTCTACAAAAATGGGGGGTAAAAATGGTATGATGTTAATGAATAATGACCACAATGGTCACAAGATGCATGATCTCAGCAACTATACTGATAGATACATTCAATAAAGACATGTAAGTATATATGTAAATTGTTTGTTGCCATGGAGTCTATTCCAACTCATAGCAACCCCATGTGTGCAGAGTAGGGTTTTCAAGGCTGTGACCTTTGGGAAGCAGACTGCGAGTCCTGTCTTCCGACGCACTTCTGGGTGGGTTCAAACTGCCAACCTTTCAGCTAAGAGTCGAGTGCTGAACTATTTGGGCCACCCAGGAACTCCATATATACATAAAATAGATACAGATAGCCCAGACAGATAGCCCTACCTGTCATCTAAAAACCACAGATAGAGTCAAGCCCTCTGCCCTAATCCAATCAGGAAACTCACTTATTCCCACTTTCATCCTCTCTCTCCCCTGAATCCTCTTCCTCAAATATAACCAATCAACAGGCTAGTCAACCCAATCGCCTCCAGGATTCAAAAACCACCCCTATAACACAATCACTGCCCCCATTCAATATAGCCAGCACTCACACTAACAAATGAAGAGAAAAAAATTGGAAGAAAATGCATCACAATGTTAACTGGTTATTTATGCATGGCACAATTATAGTTTTTTACGTTTTTTTTTTTTTTTTCATTTTCTAAATTTTCCATGACAATATTATACATACATACAATTGGAAAAATTAGATATGGTTATGGTTGCAAAATATATAAGGGGCAAGCTTCTGGGGTGCCAGTTGGTTTGATTCAAGTTTTTTTCATGCATATAGACTTCCTCTAAGGAGAGGAAAAGATGTTAGGAAAGGTTGGTGGAAAACAGAGCATAAAAAATTCAAGAATCCAGAGCCCAGAGAGCTGAAAATGTAAACTCTTAGGTGGCACAAGTCAGCTAGGTGGACTGTACATGACATATTGACCTCTGTGCCTCAGTTCTTCTCTCTTGGAATAAAAGTGCCTACGGTCTGCCATAGAAGCCCTGGTGGTGCAGTGGTCAAGCACCAGGTTGAAGGTTTGAACCCACCGAGTACTCTCCGAGGGAAAGATGTGGCAGTCTCCTTCCATAAAGATTTACCGCCTTGGAAACCCTATGGGGTAGTTCTACTCTGTCTTACAGGGTCACTATGAGTCGGAAGTGTCTCAGCAGCAATGGGTTTACAGTCTGCCTTAGACATGTGGTAAGGATTAACAACTCACCTACAATAAAAATTTTGAAAGCCTCTGTGAAAAGATATTCTGAGATTGTGGTCTTACTCATCCAACCCCTTTATAAGTGAACCAGAATAAAGTATTTTATTATTAGACCTCCTATCTGCGATCCCTATTAAAGAAATTGTTCTTGTTGCTTTTAGTTGCCAGGCGAGTCAATTCCAACTCATGATGACTCCATGTGTTCCGAGTAGAACTGCTCCATAGGAGTTCAAGGCTGTGACCTTTCAGAAGCAGGTTGCCAGGCCTGTTGCCCGAGGTGCCTCTGGACGGGATTGAACTGCCAGCCTTTCAGCTAAGGTAGTCGAGCACTTAACCGTTTGCCCCATGAGCAAGGGAAAAACCTAAACTGTATCTATCTTTGGAAGCCCTGGTGGCACAATGGTTAAGAGCTTGGTTGCTAACCGAAAGGTCAGCAGTTCAAATCCACCAGCCGCTCCTTGGAAACTCTGTAGGGCAGTTCTACTCTGTCCTATAGGGTAGTTATGAGTTGAAATCAACTGCACAGGAACAGGCTTGTTTGTTTTTAAATCTGTCCTTGTATACAGGTGCCTGTCATGCTCTGTGGTTCCATCAGATGGCTCACATAGGAGAGGTGCTAAGCAGCCTGGTCTGCAACCTGCAAATCACTCACTTCTGCATTCACAGAACATATTTCCTAGCTCCACCTGAGTACTGGTTGCACAGAACACTTAACATCAAGCAATCTAGTCCATGGTAAGAATGACTCATTTCTATTGAATGAATGTCAATAAAAACAGCAAATGATAGAAGTTTATAGAGACTAAAAGGGAAACGAGGAAGGAAAGAGTCCTTGTAGCAAAATAATGAACTTCCCAAGACAGAAAATCAGTAGAGAGTGAACTATGCTAACCAGACACCTAGCCCAGGTTCAAAGACCACTGATCCCATGGGCTATAAAATTGGTGTGTCTGTATTCTGCCTACTCGGAAAACTTGTTTACCATCTTTCTTTGAGGGTTTTTTTTCCCCTTGAAAGCCATTTTCTTAAATTCTGGACCTTGGTCAGCATTGGGATAAAGAAAATCGTGTCTATATGCCAATAAACATTGGGACACTTGAAAAAAACATCAGTCAACTCAGATGAGCCACGATCAGCTGAACTACTACATAGAATTGACTGGTTATTTTTATCCTGGATCTCTGTGAATTTTTTACTTGCCTGGTGATTTCTGACTCGCTTTTGGATAATATCCAATTGGGACAGATTGCCTTTTGCACAGGTCCAGAAGGTGTTGAATTACACACTGTTTTCCATCTGGCCAGGGAAACTGTGGCCACGCAGGCATAGTAGAAGCTTCCTCGGTAATCACTGGCAAACTGGACACAACCCAAGGATGTCTTGCCCAGTCCAGGAACCCAGAAACAAACAATAGACAGGCAGGTCCACACAGGGGTAGCTGGCAGCACCAACAAGCCCTCCCAGAAGCAATCAATTTGCCAACTATATTAACTGTTTTTAAAATGTATAGCAATTGATGTGGCATAGGACAGTTTTAACAATTTATAAGAACTGTTTTCAACATTTGATTTTGGCTGTGGTTTTGTTGCAACCATTTTCCTCCAGCCATCCTAAACCCTTTCTGCCATGTATTTTGGAGCTAGAGGGAGAGTCTTCCAGGCCCTGGATCCCTTGGGATAAAGCCATTTAGAATGACCATGATGAATTTCTTTAAGATTCTTTGTGCTTGAAAGGTCTCTGTTTTTAAGTAACTTATCCCAGGATCTCAAAGGCCATGGATGCTGAAACCCTTACCTTATACCCTTTTGTTTAAACCAGTACCAAGTGTCCAAATTTAAATTTCCAACCTATTCACCAAACTGGAGGAATTTTTCAAATATTTTTACAAAGTAAACTAACGGGGAAAAAAAAAACCCAAACCCATTGCTGTTGAGTCAATTCCGACTCATAGTGACCCTAAAGGACAGAGTAGAGGAGGAACTTCTAAAAAGAAATAGCCAGTAAAGTGACAGAGCATTGGTGTGGGAACAAATATCAGTTACAGTTTCATCACTCATGCATGACAGAAATGTCACCTCCAAAGCCGAGGCTCAGTTGAGGAGTTCTCCCAAAGGAGACTACCTGCAAATTGATCCTGTATGTAGCGCTGCGAAAGCTCACTGTGAATTTTCCTGCCTTGAATGTGATGGAACTAACAATGCTTCCAACCAATGCTTTTCCTCCCAGAGGAATTATTTGAAAAAAAAAAAAGGTAATCCCCTCGACTCCTACTCATGGCAACTTCACGTGTGAGTGGAACTGTGCTCCACAGGGTTTTCAATGGCTGATTTTTCAGAAGTAGATCACCAGATCTTTCTTTCAACGCACCTCTGGGTAGACTCGAACCACTAATCTTTCAGTTAGCAGCCCAGCACATTAACTACTTGACCACCCAGAGACTCCAAAGGGATTATGTTGTTGTTATTAGGTGCCATTGAGTTGATTTCGACTCACAGCAACCCTACTTGACACAGCATAACTGCCCCATAGGGTTTTCCAGGCTGCAATCGTTATGGGAGCAGATCGCCAGGTCTTTTTCCTACGGAGCCACTGGGTGGGTTCAAACTGCCAACCTTTCAGTTGGCAACTAAGTGATTAACCGTTGCACCACCAGGGCTCCTTAGAGGGATTATACTGCAAAAACGAAAAGGAGAAATACAGCATTGATGATGTGAAGGGTAGGGATTTTATCAGATTTAACTGTCTATAAACATGTGGGGCAAGTGAGCATGCAGGTATGTTTCAGATAAATGTCACCTGCAATTCAAATCCTAAAGTTATATTTATTTTACTGTCAGAATGGCACATGTAAAATACCTAACCCAAATATTCTCAGAATGGTCTTTATCTACAGAGAAGGATAAACAATGATCTATTAGGTGATGAACAATAGTAGATAAAATTGTTATTAATTTATCTCAAGTAGTGAATGCAAAAGAATGAAGTGATTAAATAAATGCACACAGAAAGTAACAATATGTTGTACACACAGAAAAAAAAATTCTTTGATAGCTACCAGGGAAGGAAGGGAGATGGAAGGTAAATTAGTAAATAAATAGAAGACACATGGTTATACTGGTGAATGGAAAGGCAATACACTATATAGGGGTCAGTACAACCAGACAAAGGCAAAGGAAGACACCGAAAGGAACATAAGAACAAAGGGCAACTACAGCAATTACTATAACATAGACAATCCTGCAACAATAGTATTAACAAACAGTACACAGGTAGATAAAGGTATGCTAAAAAGGCATGAGACGGTGTAAGGGAGGGGACCCACCTGCAGATAATAGGTTAGGTTGTAGGGATCTCTACACACGTATTTGTAGACACAAGAGGCACAGTCATGGAAACTTCTTATGCACAAAAAACAGCTCCCAGGATGAACATACTAGGCTTGAAGGCTAAGGACCATAGACTCAGGGGACGTCTACGTCAATTGGCATAACACAGCACATAAAAACAATGTTCTACATCCTACGTTGGAGATAGGTGTCTGAGGTCTTAAAAGCTCATAAGCAGCCATCTGAAATGCTAGTGGTCTGTTCCTCTCAGGAGTAAAGAATAGTGAAGAAAACCAAAGATTCAAGGGAGCAATTAGTCCAAAGGACTAATGGACCGTACACACTACGACCTACATGACCCCGAAACCCAAAGTATAGATGGTGCCCAGCTACCACTGGACCACTCTGACTATATCACAATAGAGGGTGCTGGACAGAGCAGGAGAAAAATTTAGAACAAAAAATCAAATTCATAAAAAAAAAAAAAAGACTAGATTTACTGGCCTGATAGAGACTAGAGGAACCCCCAAGACTATGGCCCTAAGGCACCACTCTGACTTGAAACTGCAGCCATTTCTGGAAACCACCTTTGAGCCAAGCAACAGACAGGGCTATAAAATAAGCAATAACACTCAAAAAGAATGTGCTCCATAGAATAAACAATTATACGAGACCAAAAGGGCAACATTTGCCCAAAAGTAAAGATAAGAAGGCAGAAAAGGGTAGAAAAACTAGACGAAAGGGAACAGGGAACACAGGGCGGAAATGAGGAGAGTGTTGACACAGTGTGACGATTACAACCAGTGTCATGGAACACTTTTGTGTACAATTTGTTGAATGAGAAACTAATTTGCTCTGTAAACTTTCACCTAAACCACAATAAAATATTTTTTAAAAATGTTATAGAGACATGTGAAGCTTTCACTGTGCAGAAATCACAGTAGGCACAGAACAGAAAGGAATAAGGAAAATTATGGAATATCTATCCAATGAGGTACAAAACATGCGAAACTTGGTATAGGGGAGTCAAAGACCACTAAGGAAAGGAAACAAAAGCAGGTCAGAAACAATAAGATTTAGCCCAAACAAAACTATGTGAGAAAAAAAATCACTGCTGATTTAAAGCAGAAAGACAAGCATCTCTTCATTTTTGTACTACAAATAAAAATAAATCCAAAACCAAATGCTAGCCCAGCACACTACTTCCACTTTGCTGATAAGATAAATGATGCGGCCAGTAAGATTTAGAATGTAAGTATTTTAAGACCTCGAACAAGTCATAGTTAAGCTAAATTCAAAACAGAAATGATGTGACTGGAGACAGGAAATTAGTATTTAGTAGAAAGACGTTGGCAATAGAAATCAGAACAGGGATTTGGAGAAGAGTGTTTGGAAAATCTATAGCTAACTTGACATTAGCTGTTAAAAATTAAGTGACAGAGTTGAGCAGATCATCAGGAAAAATGACATATTAATCAAAAAGGCATTAGAATAGCAAGGATCACTAATTTAGTTGCAGTCATAGTGTGTCATGCTTCGGAGAATGGAAATACACTCATGCAGAGGTTCTGGAACAGAACAATGCTTATTCAGTCAATGTCAACAAGGAATTTTCAGTACACACAATGGAAAAGGAAAAAAAATCCACTTTTGAGTATGTAAAGTCATTATTTTTAGAAAGATTTCCTCTTGCTTTTTTTTCTGTATATGTGTGCGCATATATACAATAATCATATGGTTAGTCTCACACAAAGAATTAACCCCCTTTAAACAAATACATATGAATATATTCTTCATTCCCAAATGAGATGAAAGAAAATTATTTTAGGTACAGTGGCTTTAATCGTATACTTTGAAAGTTTTGCATTGCTCTTCCTTATTTCTTCAAAGGCCCTCCCTCCCTGCCTCCTACACACCTTTTATTGGTGAAAAAATAATTTGCTCAAGTCTTCTTAAAATAGAAACTGTTAAGAAGAAAATCTAAATTAAAAAAAACTACAAACCTGTAGGCCTGTAATTTAAGAGATGTGAGTAACTTTACACAATAAGTCTAACAAATGTCCATGAAAACTTGCCTATAAGGCAACTTCAGTATTCTAAGTCTCATGTCATAAAAGAGTGTTCCTTTGGAAAGAATCTGGGTAATAAATCATGCCTAAGAATGTAGAAACCTCTAAAGTTACATTTTCCATATGAAACACAGAGGAGATAAATATGCAATGGTTCAGAATTCAACAGTACAGTATATGAGCAACTTGAGAAGCACATTTATCAAAATGCATAAAACAGTAAATGATAATGGAAAGGGTCTGTACCGAAATAAACAGCCAAAGCTACTGAAAACTGTGGTCACCGGCTCTTTCGGCATCAATTCACTGCCTTTATGATGGTAAATTTCTCTTCATAAGATTTTGTGGACACTGAGTTATATCCAGGCTTTACCAGCTTCTTGGACTTCTCCCTATTGCCTACTGACCCTTTAAGCTACTACATTTGTCTAACCCCTGGGCTGCCTGAGCTTCACTAATTCCCATTATCACCACAGAGAAACCCACCGTTTTCACTGAGTCACTCAAAGCTTCCCACTGCTGGAAGGGCATTGACACCTGGCTCCTTCGCCAATGGTCATAGCGGGCTCGACTCTCTTCATTTGTCAGAACCTCTTTTGCCTTCTGCAGTTTCTGGAAAGTCTCCACTGGAAGACAAATCAAGAGAAAAACACGTCTCTTCAGGAGGGGTTATTTTAAACTCTAAAACAATCAAACTGCTCTTACCAGAATCATGACTCTGCCATGTGACTGGGCCAGTTTACCTCTTTATGTTTTAGTTTCCTCATTTGCAACATGTACCGTAAGAATAAGCGAGATAATGTATGTGAAGTATCTGGTACACAGCTTATCTACTCCCTTTATTGAGCTCCAGTTATGTGCCAGGTGCTGTGCAGGATACCGGTGACACAGATGTGGACAATACACACGTTCAATTTAGTAGGAGAGACAGACATTGAAAAAACTGCAATTTTGTCTACTAGGAAGAAGTACAGTGCAGCCTTTTCTAGTGGTAATTGTGGAGGGAGGATGGCACAGGGAGTTGGTAGCAACCAGGCAAGACGAACAGTGGAAATGAAAATTCTAAAACAGGAAGCAGCATGGAGAAAGTTAAGGATGCCAACGTGGCTGGAGGACACAGGGCAAAGAGAAAAATAAAGAAGGATAGGACTGCAGAGTAGGGATGGATCTAATCATCCAGGGTCTTAGGGGTCATGCTATGAATTTTGGTCTGTTTTCCTGTTGTAAAAGCAATGGAAAGCCACTGGGAGGTTTGAAGTACAAGGAAGTAGCATGGTAGGTGCTCAATAAATGTTAGCTTTTGTCACTAATCTTTTTTACCAAATGTCATACAATAGAAATCTTTTATGGCCCTGATGGAAACAGTTTCGAAGTCTTTTCTGCCTGTCACTGAAGTTAAAACTTTCTGTAGGGCAGGATATAGATCAATATACAAAAATCAAGTGTATGTTTATATACTACCAATGAACAATCCAAAAATGAAATAAAGAAAAAAGATCCCATTTACAATAGCATCGAAAAGAATAAAATACTTTGGAATAAATGTAACAAAAGAAGTCCAACACTTGTGCATTGAAAATTACAAAAAAGTGCTGAAAAATATTACAGAAGACTTCAATAATAGAAAGACATCCCCTGTTCATGTATCAAAAACTTAATATTGCTAAGATGGCAGTACTCTCCTAAGCAATCAATAGATTCAATGCAATCTCTATGAAAATCTCAGTGGACTTTTTTGCAGAAATTGACAAACCGATCCTACAATTCATACTCAAATGCAAAGGACCCCAAATAACCAAAAGAATCTTGAAAAAGAAGAACAAAGTTAGAGGACTCATACTTCCTGATTTCAAAACTTACTACCAAGTTACACTAATCAAGGCAGTGTGGTACTGGCACAAGAATAGACAGATCAATGAAATAGAATTGAGAGTTCAAAAATAAACACATTTGTCTATGGCCAATTGATTGTTGACAACATCCCAAGACAATTCAATAGAGAGAGAATAGTCTTTTCGACAAATGGTGCTGGGATAACTGGATATTTCATGCAAAAGAATGAAATTGGACCCCCACCTCACACCATATAGAAAAATTAACTCAAAATGGCCTATAGAAATAATGTAAGAGTTAAAACCATAAAACTTTTAGAGGAAAAAAAGAATAAATCTTTGTGACCTTGAATTAGGCAAGGGATCCTTAAACCAAACCAAAAACCCACTGTCGTCAAGTGGATTCCGACTCATAGCAACCCTATAGGACAGAATAGAATTGCCCCATAGGGCTTCCAAGGAGCAGCTGGTGAATTCAAACTGAGGACCTTTTGGTTAGCAGCCAAGCTTTGAACCACTGCGTTACCAGGGTTCCAACGGATCTTTAAAAAAAAAAAAAAATTTTTTTTTTAACGGATCCTTAGATGACACCAAAAGCACAAGCAACAGAAGAAAAAAAATAGACAAATTTATTTATTTTAATTTTATTGGGATTTAGGTGAAAGTTTATACCTCTCGGTTTTCATTCAAAAATCTATATGCATACTATTTTGTAACACTGGTTGCAATCCCCACACTGTGACAGCATTCTCCCTAAGCCTTGAGTTGATTCTGACTCATAGCAACCTTACAGGATAGAGCAGAACTGCCCCATAGGGTTTCCAAGGCTGTAATCTTTATGGAAACAGACTGCCACATCTTTCTCCCACAGAGTAGCTGGTGGGTTCAAACCATCAACCTTCCGGTTAGCAGCCGAGTGCTTAACCACTGTGCCACCAGAGCTCCTTGCTGAACAGTTGGGAAAACAAACAAATAAAAGTATCTACTCATAGCAACTTGGTCTAGTGAGCAATTTTTTCTGTTGCTGACAACAATGTAAACATCCCATTGCATAGATGAGATGTCACTTTTTCCAACAGGAATAATAAAAAGCTCGTTAAGTTACCCCCATGGATGTATTTGCCAGTTACCACTAGCATAGTGGTTGTAAAAATTTACATTTTTATCTGGGAGTCACCTTCCCTTTGCACATTACGGTTGGCTTCACTTTCCAGGGTTCCCAGAACTAAGAAGCCTGCTTAAAATTATTCCGATGTCAGTGTCTCAACAACAGCTGATAAGCTGAAAGCAAAAGAGACCTTGTCTTTCCCTATTATGCGGCCGTTTTCTTGTTCCATTCTCTTCACAACATCTAATAAAAATGACTTTGGGTTTATATTTGTCTTTTAATATATCAGCTAATCAAATGAATCATGCAAGATAAACATTTACCAGTTCTAGAAATAGGGATCTCATTTTACAGGCTACATAAGCAAATGCTGTTGGAACCTTTGACAGACATTCTGATTTAACTCCTAGGTCTACTTTGAAAATACAGAGGTTCCTTTAAGTTCATATTTCACAATAGAATTTGTATTGATGTAGCCACATTTTAAATTTATGCCATTTGCAATTACTTGAGAAATAATCATATTATTATCTGATGCCAGAACATGTTTTGAAAAAAGTCTGGTGGAAAATACACCAACTGTAAATAGTGGTTCTCTGGCAGGGAGAAATTAGAGTAGACTTTCACTTTCCACATTTTTTGTTACTGTTAAATTATTTTCATTCTAAGGGAAAAAGGCAATAAAGGTTTTTTAAAGCAGGAAAACACTGAGATGTTGAAAGATATCGGTTAGCAAGGGACAAAAATCATCTCCCCTTCTTCAAATGTCTAAATGTGTTTGAAATTTGCATATAGCAACAATTATATCATTTCACAGATCCTCAGTCTAGGAGTCCTGGTGGCACAGTGGTTAAGAGCTACAGCTGCTAGCCAAAAGGCTGGCAGTTCGAATCCATCAGCCACTCCTTGGAAATCCTACGGGGCAGTTCTACTCTGTCCTATAGGGTCGCTATAAGTCAGAATCAACTTGAAGGCAACGGATTTGGTTTTTTTTGTTTTAATTTAGTCTAAAACCTCCTTTATTAATGTCAAAGAGGAGTTAATAAAGTATCAGCCTGAAACAGTTACTGTCACATGCAAGAGAATGAAAGGAGATTTTGTGCTCAGTGACACAATAGCGCAACCAGTCCTATTTATGTCAGCCCCACCGAGAGAGAGAAAGGGATTTTTTTAAAGGCCTCGAGACCAAAGCACCAGTTGCCATCCAATGGTAACCCCATGGGGGTCAGAGTAGAACTCTGCTCCACAGGGTTTTCAATGACTGATTTGTTAGAAGTAGACAGCCAGACCTCTCTTCCGAGGTGCCTCTGGGTAGACTCGCAACTCCAACCTCTGAGTTAGTAGTTAAGTATGTTAACCACCTGCACCACCCAGGAACTCATTTAAAGGCCTGAAATTTAGAATTTAGAAAAACATGAAAAAATGATCTAATGGCAATTTACCCAAAAAAAATACTATTCGGTTTTCTTAAATTTTTATCTTGGAGTGGTGCATAAAAGCAAAAAAAGAGAGTCCACTTAAAATCGTAATTGTCAACATCCACTGAGTACTTCCTGCATGCAAGTCACCTCATTTAATCTTCACAGCAGATCTACATAATAAATCTACCTATTTTACCTATGAGAATGCTGAGGTTCAGAGGTTCAGAGAGGTTGCCCAAGATCAACTTACAACCCAGACAGAAAAGTCTGTGCTCGTATCTACTCTTCCAACCTGCTAACAAATCAGCAATTTCAATAGCAAAGGTTGAGACCAAACCAACCTTAGTGGACCAAAATGTATATATACAAATTTAACTTCTCCTCCTACCTACAGCCCTGATGGTGCAGTGGTTAAGCACTTGACTGCCAACCAAAAGGTCAGTGGTTCAAACCCATCAGCCGCTCCACGGGACAAAGATGTGGCAGTCTGCTTCTGTAAAGATTACAGTCTTGGAAACCCCACGAGCAGTTCTACTCTGACCTATAGCATCATTATGAGTTGGAATCGATTTGAAGGCACTCAACAACAACCTGCAGCTCCTCTACAAGCTACACCTTTCACCTTAATGAAATCTGTTTCAAAATCTGTTCATTATATTCTGAATTTCTGTCAAACTAAAATTCAGTATCTGTGGGAATGTTTTATTTTTTTATTAAATAGTTTTATTAGTAACCTTAATCCCACTCCAACTAAGGGGTATGTAAAGAACCACTTACATTTTCAGAAATTCATATCAATACCAAATTGAATAAATGAATGCTTAAATAGGTTTGGAAACAATAATTCTTACCCAAAGGCTGACTCATCTATCAACTGCAAGCCTGACAAGAGATGATATTGATGTCTGTGTACCTTTTCATTTTAAACAATATTTACACAGTCTAGTGTTTCTCTGAACAAGAAGCCTTGAGGTTACCCTTACGTGAAAAACCCCATCACCATGGCAACGAGAATCGGCAATGATTGCACAGTGATTCATCATGTATTCCAACTAGAAATTGTTTCTCAGGGACAGAGGAACAACTCAAAGTCATACTTCCCTGAAAAAGAACCCAGTTAAAGAATAACCTGAGGTGCTGGTTGTTTTTAAGTTTTTATCAAATTTGTATACTTTTATACTAGGGCACCTATCTTAACTCCCAGTTTAGAGAGGTAACTAATAGGTCTCCAAAAGAAATGTTTATACATTCATTCATTCGCAAAATCATTTACACAGAGTTGGTATCCTGTGGCAGGCACTATGCTAGGTGCAGGGTATACCACTGTGAACAAGACAATCAGGGGGTCTGCCTCACTGAGCCTCCAGTATGAATAATAAGCAAATAGCAACAAGGAGACAGTGTGATATACTGTATGCTGCCTGACATACAGGATGCTATGGGCACCTGAAGCACATAGGACTTCCCAGAGGAAGTGATAGCTAAGTTGACACCTGACCCAGAAGCAGGGCCCAGCCAAACAAAGCAAGGCAGGGAGGTGTACAGGCCTCGCGGGGAGTTTCAGGCAGAGAATGCATACATAAAGGTTTGGAGGGCAGAAAGAACAGGGCACATCAGGGGACCAAAGTAGTTCTGCGTGGCTGAAACAGGAGTTGAAGGTGTCTGGTGATGAAGAAAAATCAAGGATGGACAGATAAGGAAGGCCCAACACGAAGGGGCTTGTACCCAAAGGACCAGCAAGGACAAAGGACGAACTATTACTACATGTACAATTATACCATATAGATGACTTACACAGTCATAATATTGAGCAAAAGAAGCCACACACAAAGGAGTACAGACTCTATGATTCCATTTACAGGCAAAACTAATCTATGGTAAGATAAAACATGGGGAAGCATGCTGATTTTGAGACTGAACATGAAAGGGAATCACTGCAGTACCGTGTACGTTCCAGATCTTAACCTGGGTTTAACTGGCTATATATATGCACAATTTTATCCAGCTTACACTTATTATTTATGCACATTACTACAAACACATTACACCTTAGTAAAAAGGGGGGAATAAAATGAGTAAAAGCTAATAGGTAAATATCTAATAAAAGATGATTTCATACCTTAAAAAATCATCCACTTACAAAAATCAAAGGGGTCAATAATTTCTAGAGAAAATTAATAAAAAGATTTAAGACCAAAAAACATATTTTAAAATAGTTTGAGTTTTATCATTTGTGTAATGTGGAACAACTGACAGATCTTAAGCTTAATATTTTTATTATAGGAAAATCACATATATACATACATTGTACAAATACACAAACTATACCCATATAGTAAACATATGAAGAAATGCCTGGGAAGAAAAATCGTCAAATTTAAGTTAGCATTACCTACCCTGAGGATAAAATCAGGGTAGGGACATACAAAGGATCTCAGCTCCACTGGCAAAGTTTTAAGCTGGGTAGTTTGTTAAAGTGTTTTTTACACCTTTTTGTTCATATTTAACCTTTTATATTTTTTTTCATAAATAAAAGAAAGATGACTACAGTGTGAACCAATAAAAGAACTGCTATAGGCATCCAGGCACGAAATAATGGTGACTCAACTACGGTGGTGGCAGTGAGGATGGAGGACATGTGGACTCGCTGGAGAGCTCTTCGGAAGGTAAACCAACAGCATTTGGTCATCAGCCAGATGTGGGGGCTGAAGGAGTGGAAGGAGACTAGGTTTCTTCTTGAGCAACTGAGTGGATGATGGTGCTGTTCACTGAGATGGGGAAACACAGAAAACTGAGCAAGATTTTAGAGGGAATGAGAGGAAAATGGGTCTAGTTTTTGACAGTATGATTTTGGAAAGCTTCCAAATGGAGATTTCCAAAAAGCAGTGGAAACTACAGGTCTGAAGAGATGAGGAGCGAGACCTGGGTTAAGGAAAGATTTGGGAGTCATCAGCAGAGAGCTGGTGATTGAAGCCAACTGAAGAGACTGATTCCAAAGAGACAAGACTCCAGAGAGAAAGTGGGAAGCAAGTCAACAAGAGAGTTTAGGAGGGAGCTCAGGGCAGCCTGCAGTTAAGGGACTGCAGAAGAGTCACACTGGAAGCTCAGAAAAGAGCAGCCCAAGAGGTGGAAGAAAACACTGAGTGTGTGTTCTGGTGGTAGCTAGGAGAAACGAGTGTTACATGAAGGAGGGCACAAACAGTGCCAAATTTTGATGTAAGCTCAGGGAAGATAAAGGCTAAAAACTACTGGATTTGACAGAAAGGAAATCCCTGGTGTCTTTTACAACAGCCACTTCTAAGAAACGTGGAGGAAGAAGTCAGAGTGGGATAAATTGAAAACTGGGGAGAAGGGAAGTATAAACAACAACTGTGGACTTCTTTTTCAAGAAGTCTACTTCTGAAGAGAAGAGAGATAGATGAGGAGCGGAAGGGAGTCAGGTTAAGAAAGGAATTTTTGGTTTGTTTATATTGTTTCAAGATGGAAAAGACATAAACATATGTAAATGATAATAAAGGAAAGAAACAAAAGCATGAATATATTACCATGTTATATATGGACATATTTAGGCCCCACCCAAAATGAAGTAAACACAGCAAGGTTCTCAGCAAGACAACCACCTGCTATAAATATTCTCAATTCATATTAACACTCAATAGCTGGTGAAATGAAGCATGAACTGAACAAATTTTAAACCATGAAGCAGCACATCATAAGAAAAGGAAAACGGTTGTTAAGTGACTGCTATTAAAAAGACCCTACATGTACCTCACAGTCTCTGCCCCTACCCCCACCATCCTAGTACTGCAAAAATACCCTTTAGCACTGAAGGAAAGAATAGGTTTAAGACTCAAAGAAAATGAAGTTACTATCCAATGGTTTTTGGTTCCATAGGCTATTTATTTTCTTGAGAAATAGCCATTGTTATTGAATACTTACCAGCTTTGGAGTTTTCAGGATGCTTGTCAGGATGGCATTCCAGGGCTCTGATCTTAAATTCTGCCAGGATTTGTTCAACCTAAAACAAAAACCAACATGTAAAATAAACGAGTCCAACTTGGCATGAAGGAAGAACCTGGGCAGCAGTCCTCCCCAAAACAGCCATGATCAATCCAAGTTTTTATTTTTATCCTTCTATTTTGACTTTTTGCTCTAGGAAATACTTCCCTCAATAAAGAAATTCAGCAGGCACTCAATAAAAGCTGTTATTCAATTAGTGGTCCTGCCAACAATTTAACGTGCTATTGTATTTAAATGACGGCTGTAGACATCTGTGGGCTCTATATATTTAAATGCCCAAAATGGTCAAATAGTTTTCTTCTATAAAAAACAAAAACTCCTTGCCTTCATGTGGATTCCGACTCATGGCAACCCTCTGTGTTACTGCTCCATAGAGTTTTCTTGGTTATAATCTTTACAGAAGCAGATTGCCATTGGTGCCACTGAGTGGATTCAACTCACCAACTTTTTCAGATTAGCAGCCGAGGCTAAGAATCCCTAAAAAAACGTGTTTACTTTTCAGAGCTCTCCAAATGATGTGTAGCCACTGGTCATTATTCAGGGGTGATGGTTTATAAATTATCCATTACATAGCTCCTTCACCCTGCCTTTTCGCTCTTTTAAATTTTTATTAAGAATTTCACAATTGAAAGAAAAAGGACATAATTCAAACTGGTAGTTTTGTTACATTTAGCAGCTCGGTTAGAGATTTTGACTGGGAAAACAGAAACTCCAACCCAAACTAAGATGAGGTTTGAGAGCTATCTATGATTTGATTTGATTTCACTTTACTTAGTTATCTACTTCGTATTATAATGAATTATTAAGATTTGCCCTTATTGGGGGATGGGAGGGCAGAAGGAGACAGAAGCTGGCTGAAGGGACATGGGAATACAGGATGGAGAGCGGAGTGTGCTGTCTCACAAGAAGGACAGCAACTAGGAGTATATAGCAAGGTGTATGTAAATTTTTGTTTGAGAGACTGAATTGATTTGTAAACTTTCACTTAAAGCACAATAAAAAAATTTTAATTAAAAAAAAAAAAGATTTGCCCTTATTAATCGTGGAGCCCTGGTGGCTCAGTGGGTAAGAGCTCAGCTGCAAACCAGAAAGGCTGGCAGTTTGAATTCGCCCACCACTCCTTGGAAACGGTTCTACTCTGTCTATGGGTAGCTATGAGTCGGAATGGACTAGATGGCAATGGGTTTGGTTTGGTTTTTTATTAATCAGAATTGCAATGACATTTGCAGGAGGCAATAGTGGTTAAGTGGCTCTGGAATATGATTTGGTACTAAATTCCAGTTCAGCTACAGGGCTTTGGGCAAATTACTTAATAACCATGAGCCTTGGTTTCCTGGTCTTTACATTAGATGGATAATAATAAATGTAGAGTACTTATCACAAAGCCTGATCATAGTAATAGTAGCTATTACTGAACATCAGTGGTTAATTAACTTACCAAAAGTCATTCAGCTAGTTACTAAAAAAACTGAGTTGTTTTTGTTTTTTAAACTAAGCAGTCAGACTTCAAAGCCTATCGTCTTAACCACTGTCATATACGACCAAATTCTTCAGGTTTCAGGAGCATTTATCAGGTTCTACATTTATAATCCACTAATTAATGAAAGCAAATTACTTCTTGTTTGAGCAATAAATTCCCGAGCAGCTCAGCTCAATATTAACTTCATAAAATTCACTGAGAGACACACTCCTATGAGTTCCATGTCATCCTTAGTTAATTTTCATAAAAATGTTCTTGACTTTTACAATCAAAGTCAGACTGCTCTGGATATGCACATGTATAAAGCTTCCCAGACGAATAACTCTGTTCTTTTCATTTTTAAGCTTCTCCTGAGAACCCCTTAGAACAATAGAAGGGACAGATTTCCTGTGAAGAACTGTAACTAACTGTGTGTTTGTAATTCCTGGGAAATCCCTTTAACCATCACCACTATAACCTGCTTACATAACAAAGAAAACTGAGAATTAGATTGGCTTCTAAATTTTAAAATATTAAATATTCTATAGTGTCTAAAGAGTCTAGTAGTATGCATTTTTAATTAACAATTAATTTATGAATACTCACACTCTTTGAAAAATTTCCATCCATACAAAGTAAAGTCCCCTTTGCCCCCTGCCCCCAAGATTAAGAGCTTATATCCTTTAAGACTCTTATCTGCACATTTATACACATATGGGGGTTTTATAATTACATAAATGAATGAAATTATACCTATCTATCTAAGGTAAACAGGTTTGGTGGTTTTTTTTTTTTTATATTGTTGTTATTTTTTAATTCATAACACATTAGGAAATATTCTGGTTAGTCCATGGAAACCAATGTGCCAAAACAGTTAATTCTTGGTAGTGCTAATGTGTGATTGTTACTTTCTTCTTTATATTTTCTGTATTTTTCCAATTTGCAAATATTTTTTAAAACACAAGAATAGCCCATATCAGTCGTTCGTTACTTTCCATAGCTTTACTGGCACAAAGTTTATCATAAGCCTCCTATATAAGGCTGGCTCTGGGTAAACTGGTAAAGTGAGTTAGTTTGTCTTGGGCATGTTCTATTTATATTCTGGCTTCCCACCCCATGTGCCCAGTGCCAAATGCAGTCCATGGGCAGCTGAGGCCCTCCATAACAAGGTCCACTGAATCCCACCTTCCTGACCCAACGTCCAGTGGTCTGGAAAATTGCCTATCCTGTCCGCCAGTAAACATACAAAAAATGTCCAACTTTTACTTGTAATCAAATAAATCAAAACATCCCAAGGATGATAATGAACAGTGTTACTGAGGGTGCACAAAAACGAATACTCTCATGCTGTCCTGGTGAGGCTATAACTTGGTGCCAATTTCTGGAAAGCAACTGGGCAATATATGTGAAAAGTTCTTTAATTTTTTCTTATTCTTTGATATAAAAGAATCCCAATCCTAGGAATTTGTACTAAGTAGATATTAAAGGTGGAAAAATAATTTAGCTATAAGAAGGTTCAATGAATACAGTATTATAAATCTGAAACAAAAACCTATGTGTCCAATAATAGAATATTTGTTAAGAGTTAATTGTAATGTAGTCATAGACTGGAACACTTTGCAGGCATTCAAAATCATCTTGTAGAACACTTTTAACAACATGAGAAAATTTATACAACTATATTTCTGTGAGAAAAGGTAAGCTACAAAGCATTATATGTAAAATAAATCCATAATGTTTTACCTCAAAAGGGACTATGTAACATATATCTATTGTTGTGATTAGGTGCCATTCAGTTGATTTCGACTCATAGCGACGCCATGTGACAGAACAGAAATGCCCCATAAGGTTTTCTTGGCTGTAATCTTTACAGAAGCAGATCACCAGGTCTTTCTCCAGCAGATCAACTGGGTGGGATTGAACCATCAACCTTTCAGGTAGCAGCCAAGTGCTTAACCATTTTGTACCACTAGAGCTCCTTAACATATATATATATAGCTGTATATAATAAAATAATGATAATAATAATAGCTAAGATTCATTGAGACTCACTATGTGTCAGGCACTGTTCCAAGCACTTTACATGTAGCATCTCATTTAATCTCCGTAACTCTTTGAGATGGGTACTATTTTTATTCCCATTTTGCAGATTAGGAAGCCAAGGCATGGGAAGGTTAAGTAATTTTCCCAAGGTCATACAGCTAGTAAGTGGCAGAACTAGGATTTAAATCTAAGTAATCTGGCTCCAAAGACATATACAAATAGACATGTAAATATATACATACAAATGCACTTATACATACATACACATACACGGATATGGTACAGATGTATACATAAAAGACATACATATGTCATACTCCAAAATGTTAAGTATTTGGGTTAACATTTTTCTTTGTGTTTTCTTCATACTCCACACTTTCTATCTTGAGTATGAAATGATTTTAGAACTTTAATTTTAAAACTTGAAAATTTCTCTGTCCCCGTTATGGATTGAATTGTGTCCCCCCAAAATGTGTGTCAACTTGACTGGGCCATGATTCCCAACAATGTGTGACCATCCACCATTTTGTCATCTGATGTGATTTTCCTATGTATTGTAAATCCTACCTATGATGTTAATGAGGCAGGACTCAATCTATAAGATTAAAACCCATTGCCATCGAGTCGATTCCGACTCATCGATTAGGCTGCCTTAAATCATTCTCTTTTGAGATACAAAAGAGAGAAGCAAGCAGAGAAATGGGGAACTTCATACCACCAAGAAACAAGAGCCAGGAGAATAGCACATCCTTTGTACCTAGGGTCCCTGCGCTGAGAAGTTCCTCAACCAGGGAAGATTGATGACAATGACCTTCCCCTAGAACCGACAGAAAGAGAAAACCTTCCTCTAAAACTGACACCCTGAATTTGGACTTCTAGCCTCCTAAACTGTGAGAGAATAAATTTCTCTTTGTTAAAGCCATCCACTTGTGGTATTTCTGTTATAGCAGCACTAGAAAACTAAGACAATTACATACAGGAAAAGACATTAGAAGAAAAACTGATGACATTAGAATAAGATCTATAGTAAATCCACCACCACCCAGTGCCGTCGAGTCGGAAGATCTATAGTAGAAGTCAACAAACTCTGGCCCACAGGCCTAACCTAGCCAATAACCTGTTTTTTTAATAAAGTTTTATTGGAACACAGCCATAGCTATTTGTTTGCATCTATGGTTGCTTTCTTGCAAAGGCAAAAGTTGAACAGCGGTGACAGAGACCAAAAGGCCTACAAAGCCTAAAATATTTACTATCTCAGGGACAGGACTGGGATGAAGCAAACTGGGGACCTAAGGGACAAAATTTAAAGAACCACTCACTTGCAGTGTGGTCCAAGTGCAGAAACCTGAGAGTGAGTGCCTCTTTAAATTTTGCATCCTAGGTGTCCCACTTGCCTCACCCTATTCCTGGCCCAGCCTATTGGCTCTTTACAGAAAACATTTGCTAGCCCCTGATTGAGTTAATAAGATTGTACCAACATTAACTTTCTGATTTTGATCATTGTACTACAGTTAGGTACAATGTTAACATTAGGGGAAGCTGGGTGAAGGGTATACAGGGAATCTCTGTCCTGTTTTTGCAACTTTTGTGAAAGTCAAAAATTATTTCAACTAAAAAATAATTTCAAAATAAAAAGCACATGAGCTACAGGATATGATAAATTTACCAAGTTCTAAATAAACAGTATCACCATGAAGCCAAAACCACCACCATAACTACAACAAAGTGAGAGCTGGAAAAAAATGGATGTTTCCATTTATCTGGGTTTGTGTTCAGTTTTCAAGCCCAAAATATTTACATGAAGTTTTCTTATCATTACTACTGAAGTAGTGACCAAGCATTAAAAAATCAAATAATATCCATACAACGGAAGATTATACCTTAGCCTCCTAGTGCATGGCATATGCATCAATAAGGACTTCAGAGGGTTTTGTAGCCTTTTGTGTGCAATCTGATACAGGGAGAAAAAGCTGTGTGACTTCAGATCAAGCTTTGGTAAATTATTTTGAAATGGGGAGTATGTTGTTTTCTACTCAATAGCATGGAAATCCTCCCATGATTTATGTATGCCATGTACATAAAGTAGGAAATTTGTCTCATTCCTTATACCCATGATGGTATTTTCAATTCGTGAAGGGTGATTTTTTTTAAAGCCTCTAAGAAGAAAAATTTTTAGAATTAGTATACTAGAGCCATTAGAAAATATGCGATTTTAATTTGAATTTAATTAATTTTCAAGGCAAGCTTTAAGTTGCAGAACTTCACACCAAAACAAAAGTATTATGTGGGCATCTCAATTCTAATGTTATAAGTAGAACTAAAATATTGAGTTGCTTTGAAGTTATAACTGTTAAATCACTTATAAGTATGAAGAGTTTCAGTGAATTTTACAGCATCAAATCAAGGGATATTTGAAGTAAAGTAAAATACAATATCCTCCCAAACATGTCTTCAAACACAAATTGAGAAAACGAAATGTCACATTACATAGCATTAAAATATTCTAAATGGGAAGGATACACAGAAAAAGGAGGGAATGAAACACACAAAAAGGAGTGCCAAAATTGCAGAAATCACTTCATTTTAAATAAAGAATTTTTATCAAGGCATGCCACGCCACTGACAGAATCAGTAATGTGTCCAGAAAAAAAAAAGCAATACTGAGACAATGCTTTTATTTTCCTTTCAATATATGCCACAGTGTATTCAGAGAAGTATAACCATAATTGTAACCATGAAATGACACTGTTATAAACATTATAAATAAACAATGAGATCATTTTTGTGAGTCTATCCATAACTAATCCTACTTCTTTGTAGACTGAAAAGACAACAACCTAGCTAAAAAAGATTGACTAAATGGGTCAAGAAATTTATTATGAGAAGATAACAACCTTAACTTTACAACATATCATCACAGTATTTTTAAAAAATCCAAATCATGAAACTTATGAAGTTAAATTATTTTCCTCTAATTTTAAATAGTTCCATTAAAAATATTTGGCAATAGTATAACCCAAAGTGTGAATAATACATATGTTAAAAACAGTAATAACCTACCTCAACTCTATAAGCTAATCACCATCAAAGTAAATAAGAGTAACATTTTATTCTAGAGGAGAAATGTGCAGCTAAAAGAGGATTAGAACCTGTTCTAGGTTTTTGTTTTTTGCTTTTTTGAACTTTAACGTATCTAAGATACCTTCCTCAGCATGGTGAAGACTGATAGAAATTTTAATCCTTTGTGTCCAAGATCACAACCCATTTTCAAAAGAAAACTAAGTTTCATTACTAAACTCCTGCCTTTTTGAAACAAGGGCAACTATAAAAATATTCTGCTTTTAAATATTAATGTTAATAATTATGTTTTAATAATGACAAAACATAAAATAAGACATTTAACAATCAAATATTAGTCCTTGTATTTCATATCCATTTCAGCAGTATTGAAAACACTGGAAATAAATTAAACATTTAATAATAAGAGAATTATTCAATTGTGGTACAACAGTAAAATGAAACATTATGCAACCATTAAAATGTGTATGGAGAATATTTAATAGCATGGAGAAATCCTTGTTACAATGTTAATGGGTAAAAAAGCAGGAATCAAGAGTGTATACAATATGCTCCCAAACATCCCTTTAAAATATATATAGGCAGAAAGATAGAGATCAATATGTCAAAATATTAATAATGTTACCCTTGGGTGGTAGGATTACACTTTTCTACAAACTTTGTAATTGCTTGAGGGGGGACTTTTTAAAAAATCATTCTTTTATAGATAAAGTGAACAATCACAAGTTCTCAAACTTGTTTTCTTTCAGAAGCCACACTTTTAAGAAGTAATTTCTGTCACACAAATTGAGATATTAACATAAAAAGGATGTTTCTTGGCTCGTGATTTAACTGTTCACATAAAAGTACATATTTTAATAAAACATTTTTAAATCACTACCTACTAGAAAATTATATTTCATCTTAATTATAGTATGAATTGCCAAAATAAAATAAAGCCTTTGTATACCAAGGAACACAGCAACAACAATTACAATAAAATTTCAAAGGTGTATTCTTAGTATATTGGCAAATAGTGTCTATGGCCATGTGCCAGAATACACATATTTAATCAGAAGCTTCCATAAAACTTCAACAGGACACTATTCAAGTAAAGTCCCACCACACATTTAAATCCTTAACTTTCTCTGAGCCAAAAGTACTTGAAAATAATACAAGATTGGGTTCTTAGGCAACGGAATTAAAAATTCAAAGTTTAAACCTTAAATAAAAACTTGAAATGCTGTTGGGAAAAAGAACGGCATTTACCACTGTCTTACCGAAGACAGTTCATCGCATCCCAGTAACGTGTAGTAATCTTCATTATTTTCCGAACTGTAATTCAGTATTGCGTCCATTGAGACGATTAACTCAGCTTTTCCTCCCTCTGAAACAAGAAGCACAATGAGCTGCGAATTAACAGAAAAAGCCTCTTTAAATCTGATTGCAGGTTGAGCTGCACGTTCCAAACGGCAATAAGCAGATTTAAGGCTGGCCAGAGTCAATACAGCCAGACGTCATCCTAAACCTTTGCAAACGTTACCTTTCATTGGTTGTTTACAGAGGGGAAAAGAATAGCCCACGTGCCTAACTTGCAGCGCTGCCTGGGATATGTAGTTCGAGTTTACTTAAGCAGTGCAAACGAACCATTTCTCTTGCGAGTTAATAAAGAATGATTCTCCTTTTTTTGGCGGGGGGGGTAGTAATTTTCATTCTTTTCTGTGTTTTTGTGTGCACTTTACATGAAAGTTTACAGCTCAAGTTAATTTCTCATTCAAAAATTTATACACATATTGTTTTGTGACACTAGTTGCAATCCCTACAATGTGACAGCATGCTCCCCATTTCCACCCCATGTTCCCTGTGTCCATTCCTCCAGTTTCTGTCCCTTCCTGCCTTCTCCTCTCGCGTTTGGACAGGAGTTGCCCTTTTGGTCTCTAATATTATGTTTGGTTGAACCAAGAAGCACGCTCCTCACATGTGTTATTTATTTTATAGGCCTGTCAAATCTTTGGCTGAAAAGTGGGCTTCGGGAGTGCTTTCAATTCTGAGTTAGCAGGGTGTCTGGGAGGCATAGTCTTAGGGGTTCCTCTAGTCTCTGTCAGACCATTTAAGTCCTTTTATGTGAATTTGAATCCTGTTCTGCATTTTTCTCTCATTCTGTCCGGGACTATCTGTTCTGATTCCCGTTAGAGCAGTTGGTGATGGTAGCCAGGCACCATCTAGTTCTGGGCTTGGGCTGGTCGAGGCTGTGGTTCTTGTGGTCCTTTAGTCCATTGGGCTAGTATTTTCTTTGTGTCTTTGGTTTTCTTCATTTCTCTTTGCTCTGGACAGGATGGGACCAATAGATGTATTTTAGACTGCTGCTGGCAAGCTTTTAAGACCCCAGATGCTACTCACCAAAGTGGAATGTAGAACATTTTCTTTACGAACTATGTTATGCCAATTGACCTAGATATCCCCAAGATTATGGCCCCCAGCCCCCAGCCCCAGCCATTCAGTCCCTCAAAGTGTTTGGATGTATCTAGGAAACTTCTGTGCTTTTTGACTCTCCATTTTTATACCCAGTGCCATCGAGTCTATTCCGACTCATAGCGACCCTATAGGACAGAGTAGAACTGCCCCATAGAGTTTCCAAAGAGCGCCTGGCAGATTCAAACTGCCGACCCTTTGGTTAGCAGCCGTAGCACTTAACCACTAGGCCACCATAAGCTTCCCAAATTAGCCTTCTTTCCTTTTTTCCTAAGATACAGGAGAAAAACTGAAGCAATATGGTAAAACAATAAGATCTATTAATTGAGTAGTGAGTGCTTCTATAAGTGTTAAAAATATTTCATGATTTTTAAAATACTTTAAGAGTAGATGGAAATGTTACCGGGATAAGGTTCTTGCCTGTCACGGGTCAAGAATGAGCAGGTAAGGCACATAGAGTTTTCCACACAAGCAAAGCTTTATCAAAGAGGCTTGCAAGCAGAGATGAGGAGGGCCTAGAGCAACGCTTACCCTTGTCTCACAGAACAGAAGACTGGCCTGGGTTTTTAAAAGTTCTTGGGCAGGAAAAGATTCATGTTTATTCATAGACACAGGCAGGGATATGTTAACTAATGTGCCTGCAGCTTTCCAAGGTGGCTCCTGTCCCGGAGGCCTCTAGGATTCGTAGCAGGACTTATTATGGGGTGTCACACCTGCACAGTCTCTCACTCCCTGGGTTCGATTCCCCACCTGGGGCTGCAGCCCCTCACCGCCCCTGGTGGAAGGTCACACAGCGGTCACAGGTGGATGTTCTGCACATGTCCCTCGGTTTGGTTTTCTCCAGCTGCTTCTGAAAGGCAACTTTAAAGAAGTCTGTCTGTAGGCTATTTTTAGATACCCTGCCCCATTGTTCTGGGGAATGGCTTTGATTCTGTCCTCTGGCCCATTTCTTGTTACTTTGTTTGCAGACTTGGCAGCCCCTCTGTTCCTTGTCTTAATAAGTCCCTAGGCTCCAACCCAACCCCCTATTACCTCTCTGGTAGTATAGCCTATCTCTCTTTGACTTGCTTCTCCTCTAACCACACCAGTCTCTTTGCTATTCCTCAAACAGTCACCCTCCGATCTCACGGGCTTTGCTCCCTGTCTTAGAAAGAGACTGAGATAGCAAATTGCTCTGTTTTTTTTTTTTTTTTTTCATACTTTATTCATTCAACAAACAAGCACTGTTGTAAGGAGAGGTATGGTAAACAAATCAAAGTTCCGGTTCTTATGGAGCTTACATTCTGATGCCGAGAGACAGACAAGAAACACGCAAAAACAAGATCATTTAAAGTAGTGATTTGTCCACAAAAGAATAAAATAGGACAGAGAACAAGAACTGTATGATGAGCCTTGTAGGATCGCTGGGCCATTTCTGCTGAGCTGGCTTTCTCTGGGCTCAGGGGTGTGGTCTGGGCCTAGAGTGGGTCCGGGGTGTGGTCTGGGCCTAGGGTGGGTCAGTTCACTGTGGCCCTAGGCCATGCATCTCAGCTCTATGATTTAAGGGATACAATACTTTAACTGATTTAACACAAGGAGCCCTAATGGTGCAAATCTGCAAGTGCTCCGCTGCTATCCAAAAGGTCAGAGGTTCTAACCCACCAGCTGCTGTGTGGGAGAAAAGACCTGGTGGCTGCCCCAGTAAAGATTAAAAGATTACAGCCTAGAAAATCCTATGGGGCAGTTCTACTCTGTCACATGGGATCACTACAAGTCAGAATTCACTCCATGGCACCCAACAACACTTTAGAAAAAAAAAATGCCACACAAAATACTCAACCTGAGAAAAATAATACTTTTTCATCTAGCCCTCCTATATATAACCTCATTTAGGGCTTCTTCTTGAAGAGAAGCAAGAAAAAAGCGCTGAAGAACTATTTTTACTAATCCTTCGTTATATATCCTCTCGTACTAAAAGTTCTGTATGTAATTTTAAAACAATGTACAATTCATTTTGTTTTGGAAATTTTACCACATTCCTTGAGGTATTTGGAGGTCTTCTGGGTCACTGATGAATAGCCTTAAAAATATATGAAGTCCTTCAAAGACTGAACAACCCCGACTAGAAAAAAAGAAGTATTTTTCCTTCACTCTCCACCAAGAGGACAGGGCAACACTTTAATGTTGTTCTGAAGAACAAAAAGGAAGATGATTATGAAAGGAATTCTGGTAAAACATTCATGTTTTATTAAATGCAACTTGTAAGTTCTTCTTCCCAAACCACCATATTCTCATATTAAAGTTAGCAAAGAATGCTAGACACAGTCATAAAGTGCTGGCAGAAAAAGAAATTGGTACAACCTTTCTAAAAATTTTCACGTTCTTTGAGCAATTCTATACCTACTAATTTATTCAAAGAATGCAATTAAGAATGTGCACACAGTCTGGGGTCTTAAATGCTAACAAGCGGCCATCTAAGATGCATCAATTGGTCTCAACCCACCTGTAGCAAAGGAGAAGGAAGAACACCAAGACCACAAGATAATTATGAGCCCAAGAGACAGAAAAGGCCACATGAACTAGAGATGTACATCATCCTGAGACCAGAAGAACTAGATGGTGCCCGGCCACAACCCATGACTGCCCTGACAGGGAGCACAACGGAGAACCCCTGAGGGAGCAGGAGAACAGTGGGATGCAGACCCCAAATTCTCATAAAAAGACCAGACTTAATGGTCTGACTGAGACTAGAAGAATCCCAGCAGTCATGGTCCCCAAACCTGTTGGCCCAGGATAGGAACCATTCCCAAAGACTACTCATCAGACATGGAAGGGACTGGACAATGGGTTGGAGACAGATGCTGTTGAGGAGTGAGCTGCTTGTATCAGGTGGACACTTGGGACTGTGTTGGCAACTCCTGTCTGGAGGGGAGATGGGAGGGTAGAGAGGGTTAGAAACTGGCAAAATGGTCACGAAAGGAGAAACTGGAAGGAGGGAGCAGGCTGACTCATTAGAGCGAGAGTAAATGGGAGTATGTAGTAAGGTGTATATAACTATATGTGAGAGCCTGACTTGATTTGTAAACTTTCACTTAAAGCACAATAAAAATTATTTAAAAAAAAAAGTAGAAGAGGAGGCGGAAGAGAAAGCCAGAGTGACCACATGTGAGAAAGACCCACCATTGCTGGCTTTGAAGATGAAGAAGGGGGGCAGAAACCAAGGAATGTGGGTAGCTTCTAGGAACTGAAAAAGGCAAGGAAACAGATTCTTCCAAGGAGCCTCCAGAATGAATGCAGCCCTAGCAAAACCTCGAACTTTGATCTCCAGAACTGTAAAAGAATAGATGTGTGTTGTTTTAAGCTCTTTAAAAAAAAAAAAAAAAAAAAGAATGTGCACACAGATATAACAATAAATAATGGTTACATTTACCAAAACACAGTTATAATAGTGAAATTTTTGAGAAAAAAAAAATTAAATGTCCTACCATCACATAATGATCCACATACTGTAGCATTCTAGTAAAAGATGTAGAAAAACAATGCCTGAAAAAATGTTCATACACTACTGGTAGGTTAAAAAAAAAAAGGCAGGGACAAATAGGTGAAGTATTTTTAGGGCAGTGAAGCTTTTCTGTATAATACTATAACTGTGAGTACATGACACTAGCCAGTCGATCCTGACTATGGTGACCTCATATGCTGCAGAGTAGAACTGCCCTCCATAGTGTTTTCATGGATGTGATCCTTCAGAAGCAGATCACCAGGCCTTTCTTTCCAGGCACCTCTGGATTGGTTCAAACCACCAACCTTTCAGTTAGCAGCTCAGTGCTTAACAGTTTGCACACCACCCAGGGACTCCTTATGTGACATTAAGCATTTGCCAAAATCCATAGGACTGTATAACACAAAGAAAAAAAGAGTGAACCGTAAAATGAACTATAGACTTTAGTTAATGATAATGAATCAATATTGGATCATCAATTGTGACAAATGTACTACAGGAATGCAGGATGTTAATAGGAGAAACAAGTACAGGGGAAAAAGGGTAAATGAGAACCCTCTGTACTTTCTGCACAATTTTTCTGTAAACCTAAAATTGTTCTAAAAATAAAGTCTAATTTTTTTTTTTAAGGTATAAAACATCCGGTATGGAAAAATTCACTGAGTACTGAGACTTACTGCGGTACGGTGGCTCACTTTTGTGTGGCCTTTCTGGCCATGGCCTTATAACTTTCACCCAAGTGATTGGATGCTACTGTACAAATGAGGTAATTGTGACCCACCAAAGGGATTGGTCAGTTTTGCCATCCCATTAGGCTTGAAATGAGCCATCCCAGGGGTAGGAAGAGAGGATCTCACCACCACCAGGGAACAAGAGCTAGGAGCAGACCATGTCCTTTGAACCTGGGATGCCTGTTCTGAGACCTTTCTAGACCCAGTGGGCAGAGAGAGAGAGAGCTGGAACACTGAAGACGGCAAGATGGTGAGAAGCAGCGGCAGAGAAATGGCAGCAGCAGAGGCAGCAGAACCAGTAGATAAGCAAGAGACAGTGTGGTGGGCTTCCCAGCCCATGGAGCAAGAAAGCTGAGTGCCTTGGGGCAGGAGGCTTGCTGGTGGAATAGCATGCCTCTGGGCACTTAACAGGAGAGCTAAAAGAGCTTTGTAACATTTGCCCAAGCAGGGTAGAGGCTGAGGGGCAAGAGAGAGGCATGGGCACAGCTGAAAAGAGCTTTCCTGATGGAAGAACTGTATACTGAGCATTTATGAACCTGAATTGTAACCTGTTACTTCCATAGTAAACCTCTTAATCGTTGAGATTAAGATAGTTGTCTGTGAGTTCTGTGTGGCCATTGCAATGATTTATCGAACTCAGCGGAGAAGTAGAGAGTGCCCTGGGAGGGACAGGATGACGCGCTGCCTCTTGAACAGCTGGCTGCTGAACGCTATTTCCACTTTTCCCCTTTTTTTGTAAAAGCGAAAATCCTCTTCAGAGTTTTTTCGGTTAGCAAAAACAGGTACAAATGTCAATCTTTTTGTAAAAGCAAAGTGGCCTGAAGCGAACTTTTGAAAAGAGGGAGATTCCTGTATATTACTTACCAAACTGAATGACTGCTCCTTCTCAGCGCCATCCAACCTACAACACCCTTTGGGACAACTGCAAGAGTCTGAGAGAAACACATCAGACAGCAGAGTGAAATATCCGGGAAAAAAAAGCAATTTAAAAGTTTCGATTTGAGGTTGCCTGAAATACAGTAGAGTCTGTCTATGCTGGCACACACAAACACATAAATTTCAATACTGGTGATTACAGGACATATTAAATATATTTCTGGTCCTTAAAGGTAACTCAGTAAACACCCAGTGGAGGTGACCGTTACGTTATTTTTATTACATGATTACATTATGTTGCAGGTTTGCACATCATTACTGCCCATTTTCCTCATTCCGCCAGCTCCACATTTATTTTTACTGTCAGAATTCAGTGAAAAGCTCCTTCCCATCTTGTTTCAAGCCTTTCTGTTTTTGTTCTTTTTTAATTGTTTTGACTGCCCAGTCAGTAGAAGTCTCCCTGATAAACATGTTGAGTTTGATCAGACCCTTGATGAAAATACTTGCAGTGCAATTTCATAGTTGCAGAGAAAGAAAATCGTGACAGGAAGTGCACCCCAAAAATAGTCCTCTTGTTTTTCTTATTATCAAAACGAATACAAACATCACATTCCAGTTTTCAAAATAATTTTTATTTGTATCAATGTTATACAAGTTCATGAATTTTGGTTTTGTTTTTAAAGACAAATAGTATTCCAATGTTTATAACAAAAAAGCAGAAGTCCTGCCTCACATCTTCTACTGCCCAGAGGCAAATACTAAAACAATTTAGCTGTTTCTTCTGATACTTTTCATCATTTTTCTAAATAACCGTCATACTTCAGAACTTCTTTTAAGTGTAAAGTATTGCACTGCTCTCTCCACACGAAAACCTTGATGGAACAATAGCAAAATGGCAAGGATACATTATACACACCTGAATAAAAGGGAACCCTACATTTCACCAATGAGTTAAATAAAAAAAGTTTGGGGCCGTATATACATACATATATTTTATGACTCTATATGTATATATAGTATCTTATCTGTAATGTATAGTAATCTATATATAATAGAATATTCCATGTATACAATACATAAAATAATCTGTATATAGTATATATGTAATAATCAAATACCTACTTATAATATTTAACTGAATTTATATACCCATAAAATGTTCTATACCCTCTTATAATATTTAACTTAATTAAACCTACATATTTAAAATAAAATATTATGGAAAATTATTTTAATTTAGGAATAATGCTTTTTCCCATTGTATGAGAAATTTTGTAAGGTAACAAATATAAGGCACCTGCCTTTTTTTTTAAAGGATGATTTTTGGGAAAATTTTGCCTTATCTACGGACACATGTAATACTTCAGTTTGGGAATTTTACTTCAATTATTCTTAGGTTTTAAGTTGTCATTTGATTAGTAAACTTTTCATTACTGGTCACTATGAGTCAGAATAGATTTGAGGGCAAGGGGTTTGGTTTTTAATTACATTTTAACAACCTTTTTTAGTTTGTTTCAAAAAAGTAGTAATACAAGAGGAGCAGGTGCTTGGAGAAAGCAAACGCTTCTTACGAATTTCTGCTCTTTTCCCCAAAACTAACTTTAAAAGCTGCCTCAGAATCTCATGGTAGAGTATGTTTTTAATGTTTACTGGGTTCTCCCCCTTAATTATAAAAGTAATAGAAATCACATTGAGACCACTGGTTAATCTTTTGGAGAAATGATAAAGCTAAAGCCCGTCTCCCTTTCGCCTAAATAAATTACAGGTAATCTAATAACCAGAAGCCATAGAAAAATTAATAAATCTGACTATAGAAAAATTAAACACATTTGTGTGGCTAAAAATTGCAAAGGCAAAATGAGAAGGCAAATAATGTTCAAGGGAAAATAATCTGTGAAATTAACTTCCTTAATTTACAAAAAGTTCAGACAAATCAATAAGAAAAATATGAACAGCACAATTAAAAATCGGACCAACAATATGAATAGTTTACAGAAATATAAATGACCAATTAAAAAAAAAAAAAAACTTTGCCGTGGCGTCAATTCGGACCCAAGTGACCCTAGAAAATAGAGCAGAACTGTCCCATAGTGTTTCCAAGGAGCGTCTGATAGATTTGAACTGCCAAACTTTTGGTTAGAGTCCTTATCACTTAACCACTGCGGCCACCAGAGCCCCAAATGGCCAATAAACATGAGCAAGAGTCCAGCCTCACTCATAATTATGAAACTGCAAATCAATCAAAGAAAGATAAAGTTGTTCACCTCTCAGATCAGCAAAAATCCTAAAGTGTGAGGAAATAAACACTTTCTTATACTATTTTGATGAGGGTGTAAATTAGTAAAATTTGGCAATTTTGGTAGTATTTATCGACTTTTATAAAGCAAATATCCCCTTGACTGGGTAATTTTGTCTCTGCAAATTTACCCTGCAGATATACACTAAAATATATTCAAGGTGATTGTTGAAGCATTGTTTGCAACAGAGGGAAAAAAAAAAAAAAAGTGAAAACCACCAAAATGCCCACCAGCGGGGTGGAGAAGAGGGCAGCGGATGAATAAATTACAGTATCAGCAAGAAAAACAATTACATAACTATTCAAAAGCGGGTAAAATAGCTCCTTATGTCCAAGTATGGGAAGATCTTCAAGGTGCCTTGCCAAATGAAAATAGAAGGTGTAGAATAGTGTAGTACTACCTCTTTTCTGCATTTCTTAATATTATGCATATTTGCAATTTGGGTATAAAAACAACCCCAAAATAAAAGATAACTGTTTACTTTTCGGGGAGGGAACTGGTTAGGGGCAAAAGAGAGACCTTTTTGTTTCATTTTATACCTTTCCTACATGTTTGTATAAAATCAGTGTAGTCAACTTGGCATTTTTGTTCATTGTATTTTTTTTCACGCTTTTTTAGTGTTTTAAGAGCAAATATTTGTTTTATTTACATATGCTCGTTGACGAAAACCATAAAACTACAGTAAATTATACAGAAGAAATCACGAAGTATATTGTTTTAACAGAGTTAAAGCTCTTCGGACTTTAAGGCGCGGAGAGCCAGGGGCCACACTCACTATCAAGGAGCCCAGAAAAAATACCCCGCCTCCTCCAGGCCGGGAGCCTTGGCCTGCCTAGAGACTACAACTCCCACAGGGCATCGCGGGGAGTGGCGCTAACCGGGCGACGGTTGACGTCACAGTTACTTCTGATTTCCAGGGAAACGACCCTACGGAAGTGCGCCTATCCGTCAAATAGTGTGGAAGTGGGAAGGAGGGACCAACTAAAAATCAGCTCAAATGAAAGCAGAAGAGCTGAAAGATGAGAAGCTGCAAGCCCCGGAAGCCCCAATTCATAGGTGGGTTCCGGGCGGGCGCTAGCGTCGCTCTCAGAGGTGTCGCTCTTCCACCTCACTTTTCCTTCCAATCCCGCGCCAAAATCCTGTCTTGCAAAACCAATTGGCCCCTTTTCTTGCGGTTTTTCCTGTCCGGGCCTCCAACACTCAAAGCGCAAGTTCCAGAAACTGCCTGCGGCCATGCCCGATTTTCCACAACGTAGGCGCTCGATGGCACTAGTAGGCGCCTTGCTACCGGCTCATGCTGGGATCCTGGACCCCAGTGGTGTCCTCTGATAGAAGGGCCTCGATTCCGACTTAGCTCAGGGCTCTCAGCGTCTGCTCCTCAGAATCTGTTGATCTATTTCAGCTGAAGATACACTGGAAAGAAAGTGGAGCCTGCCAGCACCTTAACCTACCTGTGTTTCGTTTTCTTCATTTGTAAAACAGAGAGGAGTAAATACAATTCCTCCCTCGATGCCTCACAGAGAGAGATGAGATGGTAAATGACCGAATGATTCTTACTGTCTTAAAAAACAAAACAAAAACTTGTCTTTCATTTAAAAATACTTTGTATCTCCATTTTTCTTTTAATTAAAATTTTAAAAAAAAGGTGAAGTGTAAGACAGTACACAATACTGGGGAAGCCAGCACAACTTGTCAGAGACATGGTCAATGGAAGCCCCGTAGACATATCCAGACTCTCTGAGGGACCAAATTCTGGGCTGAGGGCTGTGGGGACCATGGTCTTGAGGAACATCTAGTTCAATCAGCATAACATAGTTTATAAAGAAAATGTTCTATGTTCTACTTTGGTGAGTAGTGTCTGGGGTCTTAAAAGCCTGTGAGTGGCAATCTAAGATATTCCACTGGTCTCACCCCTTTGGGAGCAAGGGAGAATGAAAACTAAAGATACAAGGGAATGATTAATCCAAAAGACTAATGGACCACAACTACCACGGCCTTCACCAGACTGAGTCCAGTACCTTTAGGTGGTACCCAGCTACCACCACTGACAGTTCTGACAGGGATCACAATAGAGGGTCCCAGACAGAGCTGGAGAAAAATGTGGAACAAAATTCTAACTCACAAAAAAAGACCAGACTTACTGGCCTGACAGAGACTGGAGAAACCCCGAGAATATGGCCCCCAGACACCCTTTTAACTCAGTAACAAAGTCACTTCAGCCAGGGATTAGATGGGCCCATTAAAAAAAAAAAGCGTGACTAAAGGGGCACACCAGCCCAGGGGCAAGGACTAGAAGGCAGGAGGGGACAGGAAAGCTGGTAATAGGGAATCCAAGGTCGAGAAGGGAGAGTGTTGACATGTCGTGAGGTTGTTAACCAATGTCATAAAACAATATGTGTACCAATGAGAAGCTAGTTTGTTCCATAAACCTTCATCTAAAGTACAATAAAAAAAAAACCTTTGTTCTACATCATGTTATTTTTACATTATTCTCCAAGGTACTGGTCATCTTCATTTAACCCAGATAATTGAAATACTTTTTATGAACATTCTAAATATGCCTGAATATATGAGTCAGTGCTGCACAATGCCAGCAGCAAGCCTGCAAAAGTGCATTCTGACACGAGAGCCAGGATATATTTTAAAAAGGGTCTTTCTGTTAAGTCAGAGTAGAACAGAATGTGTAAATGATTCTTTAAAGGCTATTGAGATACTGCTTTGTGGTTATAATCAGGCACAGTGACAAATGCTATTAATCCCATTGTTAAAAATAATAGGAACAGGAAATACAATAACCATTATTGAGCTACTACTACTATGTACTACTAACCACTGCCTAACTTGCTGCCGTCCAGTAGATTGCGACTCTTGGCAGCTAACCCACAGGTTGGCTGTTCTAATCCACCAGCTGCTCCTTGGAAACTCCATGGGGCAGTTCTACTCTGTCCTATAGGGTCGCTATGAGTAGCTCTGAGTAAGGTACTACTAGGTAGTACTATGTACCGTGTAAAGTTGGGATTTGAATCTTGTATATCTGACTCCAAAGCCCATGATGAAGAAAATGCATAAAACACTACATCAAATTGGCCATAATTTTGACATATTAGAACATGAACTGGACAAGGAATTAGAGACCCGATTTTCTATGAGGTCTTTGCTGAGCCACACTTCCTTGATTTGTGAAGGAAGGAGATTGGACCAGATTCTCAAACTTCAATGTATACACGAATCACCTGAGGATCTGGTTAAGCTGCAACTTTTGCTTCAGGAGAGCTGGGTGAGGCCTGAGACTCTGCATTTCTAGCAAGCTCCCAAGTAAGGTAGATTCTGATCCATGGGCCACACTTGGAATAGCAAGTGACCTCAGACTCCTTCAAGCTCTGTAACTCAGACTAGATCATTCTTTAGCTCTGACCTTAGCACCTTTACTCTAAAGGAAATATTCAACAGTCTGTCAAAAAGAAGGGGAGTGATCCAAGATACCTATCCTCTATTTGAAGCTCTTGCCCCACAAAAAGAACTATTAGAACTATCATAATAATGTCTCTAGAAAGATATACAAGAAATTCATCACAGTAGTTGCCTCCTGGATGGCTGGTACAGGAATGGGAGGAAAACTTTACTGCATACTTTCATAGCTTTTAAGTTTTTGCCGTGTGTATGTATTCCCTATTTTTTAAAAAGTAACTCATTTTTAATAAATACAGAAAAGTGATTGATATGCCATTTGTTACTAACAGAAGAACTCACCAAATTATTACTTTGAGTCTTCTATTACCATAACAGATATATTTTAAACAATTAGAACAAAATTTCTTGAAAAGAGACTTAAGTATGTCCAGGAAACGTTTTCAGTTTATTCCTCTCCTCAAATAGAATTGCAATTGAGTATTTAGTAATACAGTAGATAAATAAGATATGAGGTGATTCTCTGATCCTGAGTCCTGATTCCCAGAACCTAGATAAGTGGTCCTCTAGCCTGGCTACATATTAGAACAATTTGGTGAACTTAAAAAAACTGTACACCAATGCTAAGGTCCTCATGCAGACCAATTAAAATGGATTCTCTGGGGGTGGGGCATGGCTATTTTTTTTAAAGTTCTCCCAGTAATTCTAACATACAGCAAGGTGTGACCTGACCAAGAATATTCATCTGATACTCAGAAAATACTGATGGGCTAAAAACAAGAAACTTTTAACAAATGCTTTCTATGTCCTAGGTTTCCTCCACAGAATCATTTGGTTCAGTGACAAACTCATCAAAACCATTTGATTGTGTGAAAGCTTGCCAAATCAATGCTTGCCAAATCAATGCTTGCCAAAAGGAAGTGAAATCTAGATATAGAATAATACTCATAAGCAGATTGATGGCTCAGCAAAAGTTCCTTCAGTGCATATTACATGCCTAGTGTCATGGGACTTATAAAAGGAATGAACTCTAGCGACTCCTACAAGGAACTTCCATTGCAGTTAAAGAGACAAAATTGAACCCATGACCCACAGATCAAAGAACTCCCAAACCGTGTTCCTAAAAGATTGTGAATTAGTTGCCAACACTTAAAGATATTTTACATAAAATTACAGACTTCTACCTCCTTTGGAAAAATTGGAAGCTCTGATACATGCCATTCCCAGTGGTGATATCTGGCTAGAGCTAAGGTTTTTTTGTTTTTTGTTTTTTTTTTTTTTAAGCTGAGAATACTACCTTTTGATGGAGCCTGTGCTATTGAGGAAACCGTGGTGATATAGTGGTTAAGTGCTACGGCTGCTAACCAAAAGGTTGGCAGTTTGAACCCACCAGGTGCTCCTTGGAAACCCTATGGAGCCGTTCTACTCTGTACAGTAGGGTCACAATGAGTCTGAATTGACTCAACGGCAACGGGTTTTTTTTTTTTTTTTTTTTTTTGGTGACATTGAATTTGTCACAGTCCCCCAACTCCCTTTTGTTTGCTGATACTGAGAGGCCAAGTGTCAGTTGCCAGGCATTATCATAATTTCACTTATATTTTTAAGATAGAGTTAAAAGGAAAAGGAAACATTTCTTGATCCATATTTTTAGCAAATAAAAAAAAGACTCCATGTTTCGAGCAAATATCTTTCTTTGAGAAAATAAAAAATATCAAGTTCTCTTCACTCGTGTCTTGGCCCCTATAAACACCTGAGTTTATGATCTGTGATCCACACTCATTAAATATATATTCATTATCCATCCAAATAGAAAACAGTCCATTCAAGTATAGCTTAATGGTTAAATGTATGTGGTCTAGAGACAGACGGGTTCAAATCCAAGCTACCACTTACCAGCCCAGTAATCAAACTTAATGGCTCTATGCCTCAGGTTACCCTTCTTCCTCAGTACACCCGTTGCTGTCAATTCCAAGTCATGTTGACCCCTGTGTTACAGAGTAGAACTGCCCCTTAGGGCTATATTGGCTGTAATCTTTACAGAAGCAGATTGGCAGGCCTTTCTTTCATGGCAGTGCCAGTGGATTCAAACCGCCAACCTTTAGGGTAATAGTTAAGTGCAAATTATTTTTGCCACCTAGCAAGGGAGATAATAATAGCGCTTCCCTCAGTCTGATTTGAGGATTGAACAAGATACCATGAATTAACCTGGTATCTGGTACCTAGTAAAAGCCCCATAAATGTTAGCTAATATTGTTATTGGAGCCCTGGAGTTGCAGTGGTAAAAGAGCTCGGCTGCTAACCAAAAGATCAGCAGTTCAAATCCATTAGCCACTCCTTGGAAACCCTATGGGGCAGTTCTACTCTGTCCTATAGGGTCACTTTGAGTCAGAATCAACTCCACGGCAACAGGTTTGGTATTATTATCCTGGTCAGGAAGTGCTAGGAAGCTGAGTTAAGGAGTGGGTACCACAAGCTGTAGTTAGGGAAGCCTTATAGGAGGGGAAGAGGAGGTGGCTTTGTCCAGAGGGAGAGACGACAGGGTGGTACCGGCCTGAGTAAAGGCTCAGAAGAGATGGTGACTACAGCCTGGATATTTAAGCCATGCAGTGGCAAGACAATCACACTGGAAGTTTTCCTCATGTTTTAATTTTAAAAACTAAAGACTTTGTTCATGGTGTACTATACGTGACTGTAGTGATCACTGTAGTGATTTGGGGGTTTTCCCCATCCACCGTTTGGCAAGGATTTGTTGTAGGGAAAACACATCACTAAGTTTAGTAATGCAAAAAGAAATTTTTATTAGGCATATATTCAAAAAGGCAAAAGTGGGAAGCAGACAAGCATGGTGCCAGAGCTAAAGTCTGCCTGAATCTGAGGAACGTTTCGGAATCATCAGGATATAGTAACATGGCAAATGGGCAAAATCACTGACAGCTTCATCGTTTCACCGATTGGCTAAAAACTGCTAGATCAACGCGATTCTACATTTTGAATCATCTTTCTTGATAATCATTGGTATAGGTTTCAGTAACGACAAGAGGGTCTTCATTGGTCCAACACATTTTTTATTCACTAAATGCTAATAGAAAAAGATAAGAGTGGAAAGTCTTTTGTGTTCTGTTTGGTTTATGAGAAAGTTTCCCTAAAAGATATTTTCCAAGACTGTCCTAGCTATTGTCTTTATATCTCAGGGCCCAACTGATGTGTCCTTGTGAGTCCTTGAGAGCCCAGCTCCATCTGGGTCACATTCTCTATGATGAAGAACAGGGAATAATGCCTCCAGTCTTATTTCCTAGATCAGATTACACAATTTCAAGGGGAATTCAAACTTTGCTGAATGTTGCAGAGTTTTATTAAAGACATTTTAGTTCTCAGCGTAGCATACTTGCCTTGGACACGGTCACCGGCATTACCTGATGCTCGCCACTAGAGGGACTACAACCAAAGGAATCATCAACCGTTTTGGGTGAGCTATTCACTTTCCTTTGATTCTTGCTCTGCACTTGGTATTAAAAATATATATATATTTTTTCTTTAGGGACATTTTTCTTATCTTATGCATTTTAAAATACACTAAAAATCCAAATTATACTCCAAGATAGGAAATGAAAGAATTGTACTGACCCCCATAGCCGATTCCCACACACAAAATAACCACTGTTAGCAAGATTCTAATTAAGATTAGGGAGCCCTGGTGGTGCAGTGGTTAAAGTGCTTGACTGCTAACCAGAAGGTTGGCAGTTCAAAGCCACCAGCAGCTGTGCAGGAGAAAGATGTGGCAGCCTGCTTTCCTAGAGATTTACAGCCTTGGAAACCCTAGGGGGGTCACTATAAGCTAGGAGAGACTTGATGGCAGTGGGTTTGGTTTTAATAAGAGTCTATGTATTCTTCCAGATATTTTCAACTTATATATAAACATATATATATATATCTTTTCTTTTATTTAAAGCCATGATTTAATGATTTGGCTCCTACCTACCACTCTTACTTCATCTCCTACTACTCTTTGTCCGCCATTCAGACTGTATCCCAGATTTTCAAACTTGCCCAGTTTCCTCCAACCTCAGAACCTTTGCACTTGCTACTGTGTCTTCCTGGACTACTCTCCTCTCCCAGGTCTTCCTACCACTTGTTACTTCTCCTCACTCCAGTGTCACCACATATGTCACTTCCTCAGAGAGGCCTTTCGTGACCCACATCGAACAACTATTCTCCAACCTAAGTCACTATCACCATTGTTTATTTTCTTCTTTCTTCTATCCCTGTTTGAAATTACCTTGTTCATGTATTTACTTACCCACTTATTCATTACTAAATATAGGTTCCATGAGAGCAGGAATCTGGGCTGCCTTGTTCTCTTCCATATTCTTAGGGTCTAGAACACATAACAGAGGTTCAAAGGTATTTGTTTAATTGAATAAATAAATGAAGGAATGCTGCAAATACTGTTCTACAACTTGTTTTTTTCACTTGATATATCTTCTACATGTTATATTTTAGCATATGTGAATAAGCCTTGTTATTTTATTGCAATCATATTCTTAATTTTTTTTAATTAAGTTTCTTTAGGTAGACATTCACATGGCTCAGTAAATAAATAGATATTCTGTGAAAAGTCTCACATCCACTTCTATCTCCCATCCATCTAGCTCCCACTCAACTGTTACTAGGTTCCAATTCATAGCAACCCTGTGGACAACGGAACAAAACACTGCCTGGTCCTGCACCATCTTCACAATCGTGCTTAGGCTTGAGCCCATTGTTGCAGCCACTGTGTCAATCCATCTTGTTGACAGTCCTCCTCTTTTTTGCTGACCTTCTACTCTACCAAGTATGACGGTCTCTAAGGACCGATCCCTCTTGATAACATGTCTGAAGTATGTGAGACAAAGTCTCACCATCCTTGCTTCTAATGAGCATCCTGGTTGTACTTCTCCCAGGATGGATTTGTTCATTCTTTTGGCAGTCCATAGTATATTCAATATTATTCTCCAAAACCATAATTCAAATGCATCAATTCTTCTTTGGTCTTCCTTATTCATTGGCCCACTCAACTAAGTAGCCATTTGTATTAGTTTTTAGTGTATACTTCTTTATGAAAATGAAAAAATATATATGCATATGCAAAATTTTTTTTTTTTTGCACAATCAGCATGTTATATATACAGTTCTGCACTTTTCTTCACTCCTTTAATAGCTGCAGGGTATTCCATCATTAAAAAAACTCAGTGCCGTCAAGTCGATTCCGACTCATAGCGACCCTATAGGACAGAGTAGAACTGCCCCATAGGGTTTCCAAGGAGTGTTGGCTTACAATTTATTTTACTCAATCTTTTATATTGATTAACTTTTTGGTTGTCTTCAGTTTTTCTTATTGTATACAATGTTGCAATAATTATTTTCATACTTGTATAAAATACAGTAGAATAAATTCCTGGAAGTGGAATGGCTAACTCAAAAGGTATAAGTTTATTGAATCATGAAAGATCTTGCCAAGCTTCCCTCCAAGAAAGATGTCTCAATTCATACTCCTGTCAACAGTATACAAGAGCACCAACCTCTTCAGACTCTGACCATGTTAAGTTATTCTCAGACTTTTAAATATTTGCCAATCTAATGGGTGAAAATAGTTGTTTGCTGCTGATTTTATTTCTCTAATTATGAATGATGTCGAATACCATTTCATATTTTTAAAAACACTTTTATTGAGATATAATTCACATATCACACAATTCACCCATTTAAAGAGACAATTCAATAGTTTTTAATATATTCACAGATATGTACTACCATCACCTCAGTCAATTTTAGAACATTTTCTTTACCTCGAAAAAAAATAACCCTCATACCCTGTAGCTATCATTCCTTTGCCCTACCTCCCCCATCACTCCCTGCCTTAAGCAACCACTAACTAAGCTACTTTCTCTATAGGTCTGCTTTTCCTGGACATTTCATGTAAATGAAATCATATAATATGTGGTCTGTTGTGGCTGGCTTCTTTCACTTAGCAGAATGTTTTCAAGGTTCATGCATGTTGTAGCGTGTATCAGTACCTCATTCTTTTTTATGGCCAAATGATACTCCATTGTATGGATATATCACACTTCGTTCATCCATTCACCAGTTGCTGGACATTTGGGTTGTTTCTACCCTTTTTTTGTTAAACAACATAGAATTGTAGAGCAGGAAAGGACCTTAGTTGTGAAGCTCAGACTACCGAGCAAATACAGTCTTATTAATTACTATAACTAGGTAGTCAAAACTGGTGGGTAAAACATTAGGCTAGGAAAAAAAAAAATTACCAATATTACCCAAAGAAGAATTCTCTGTGTAATCCTGATGTTTCTCTGCTTTTAGCCTTAGTTTCCCAGATGTTAACTGACATCTACCTACACATCTATTAAAAAACCAAAAAGAAAACCCATTGCTGTCAAGTCGATTCCGACTCATAGCAGCACATCTACTAGAGAAGAATAACAGCACTCTGAATTTCTTGGAGAAATGCTTGCCAATTCATTTAAAACTACTGCCCTCTCAAAGAAGGAAGAGAAGAAGCCAACAAATAAAGAAATACGATGCTTCTCCACATCGTTCCTGTGGAATATATGCCCCAAATATCAATTATGCCGTGGTATTTTTTATCATCTAGACTCTGAAGTTCTTATTATAAATCAAGCAGATTGTCTTAGACTATGCTAACTTAAATGCAATGAGCATTTGTGTGGAAGGTAGCTTAGGAAGTATGACAAAATAGTGGATTTCAGGCCATGCCTGGTAGATTTCATAGAATCATATTATCATCATGTTTCTCAACAACGGCACTTTGGGTGACACGATATGTAGGACTATCTCATATATCTCACAGAACTTCTAGTACTCCTGGTGTTGAACATATATTAAATGCCCATAGTGGTCCCCAGTCAATGTGACTGCTGAAACTGCCCCCCCTATTCAAATGCTGCATGAAATCTTCTAGTCCAACTCCTGCATTTTATAGAAGAAAAAACTGGGTTCCAGAGATGCCACCTAGTGCTCTTTCCATTGTTATATATAACACTTGTTCTTGGCTCTCATTGGAAACCTTGGTGGCATAGTGGTTAAGTACTATGGCTACTACCCAAGAGGTCAGCAGTTCAAATCCGCCAGGCGGTCCTTGGAAATTCTATGGGGCAGTTCTACTCTGTCCTATAGGGTCGCTTGAGTCAGAATCGACTTGGCGGCAGTGGGCTTGGGCTTTGCTCTCATTAACCAAACCTGTTCCCAACAGTCAATTCTAACTCATAGTGACTATATTTCTCTCATTACCCAAGGGTAAAGGAGAGGAAGTTCTTCATTGGAATGCCACCCATACCTACCCATATCTTTCCTGCCTTTCTTCTCTATGCCTTCTTTCCCACTTTGCAGCACAATGACTTAAACCATTTTCATCCATTTATTTAAACAAATATTTACTGGACACCTAACATATTTCAATGGGAGAAAGATGTGGCAGCCTGCCTCTGTAAAGATTTACAGCCTTGGAAGCCCTATGAGACAGTTCTACCCTGTCCTATAGGGTTGCTATGAGTCAGAATCGACTTGATGGCAATGAGAGAATATGTTTCAAGGAGACTGGTGGTGCAGTGGTTAAACTCTTGGTTGCTAACCGAAAGGTTGGCAGTTCGAACCCACCAGCTGCTCCATGGGAGAAAGATGTGGAAGTCTGCTTCCATGAAAATTTATAGTCTTAGAAACCCTTCGAGGCAGTTCTAATCTGTCCTATGGGGTCAGTATGAGTCGGAATCCACTCAACAGCAATGGGTTAGTATGTTTCAGGTTCTGTGCTATGGCATAGGAATATGGTTATGAACAAAACAGACATGGCCTCTATACTCATGGGCAAAACAGGGGAAACTCACAATTTTAAAGTAGAAAATAAACACACATATAATTACTAATTGTAATTATTATTAGGTGCCATCGAGTCAGTTCTGACTCATAGTGACCTTATGTACAAGAGAACAAAACACTGCCCAGTCTTGCACCATCCTCACAATCATTGCTATGCTTAAGCCCACTGTTACAGCCACTGTGTCAGTCCATCTCATTGAGGGTCTTCCTCTTTTTCGCTGACCCTCTGCTTTACCAAGCATGATGTCCTTCTCCAGGTACTGGTTCCTCCTGATAGCACATCCAAAGTACATGAGACAAACTCTTGCCATCCTTACTTCTAAGGAGCATTCTAATTGTACTTCCTCCAAGACAGATTTGTTCGTTCTGGCAGTCCATGGTATATTCAATATTCTTTGCCAACACCATAATTCAAAGGCATCAATTCTTCTGTTTTCCTTATTTATTGTTCAGCTTTTGCATGCATATGAGGAGCACCTTAGTCCTCAAAGTAACATCTTTGCTTTTCAACACTTGAAAGAGATCTTTTGCAGCAGATTTGCCCAATGCAATATGTTGTTTGATTTCTTGACTGCTGCTTCCATGGGTGTTCATTGTGGATCCAAGTAAAATGAAATGCTTGACAATTTCAGTATTTTATCCATTTATTATAATGTTGCTTATTGGTCCAGTTGTGAGGATCTTTGTTTTCTTTATGTTAAGGTATAAGCATCAAAGGCTATTGTCTTTGATCTTCAGGAAGCGCTTCAAATCTTCTTCACTTTCAGCAAGCAATAGTGGCAGAAATGAAAAGAACCTAAGAGGACCTAATTTAGATGTGGGGAGAGGAGAGGAGCGAAAAGGCAAGGCTCCTCAGAGGAGGTAGTATTTGAGATGATACCTGAAGGTGGTGAGTAGGAGTTAGCAGGGGAATACAGCTGTGGGAAGGCTCCAAGCAGGAATCAGCCTAGGAAAGGAGATTGAATGCCATTATAATGAGCGAGGAGCAGCAGAGGTGGGAGACAATGCTGGAGGATTAGGAGGGATGCAGGCCTCCCTGCCCATGAGGAGGAGTCTGGATTTCATTCCAAGAATAATTGTTGTTGTTATCAGTTGCCGCAGCATCTGCTTCAACTCCTGGCAACCCCACGTAAAACAAAATGGAACACTGCCTGTTCATATGCACCCTCTTCACAATCGATGGTATGCTCCGGCCACTGTGTATTTTGAGTGCCTTCCAACCCAGGGGCCTCATCTTCCAGTACTACAGAAATAAACAAACAAAAAAACCATTGCTGTCGAGTCGATTCCAACTCATAGCGACCCTGTAGGAGAGAGAGTAAAACTCCCCCATGGAGTTTCCAAGGAGTAGATTTAAAGTGCCAACCTTTTGGTTAGCAGACATAGCTCTTAACCACTACGCCACCAGGTTTCCTTCCAGGGCTATATTGGACAATAATCTGTTGTGATCCATAGAATTTTCACAGGCTAATTTTCAGAAGTAGATTGCCAGGCCTTTCTTCCTAGCCTTAGCCTGGAAGCTCCACTGACACCTGTCCACCATGCGTGACCGGCTCTACTGGTATTTGAAATACTGGTGGCATAGCTTTCAGCATCATAGCAACATGCAAGCCACCACAGTACAACAAACTGACAGGTGGTGGCTAGGTGTAATAGGGAGCCATTAAAGCAGAGGACTGACCTGACCCAATTTATGTTTTTAAAAAGATCACTGTGAAAGAATGCGTGCCGTGATTCTATTTCAATGAAGTTCAGGAACAGGCAAAGTTAATCTATGATGATAGAAGTCAGAAGAGTGGTTGCCTGTGCAGGGAGGGTAGGGACTGACTGTAAGAGGCACAGGAAACTTTCTAGGGTGATGGAAGTGTTCTGTATCTTGACTGGGGCAGTGATTACGTGGGTATGCACATTTATCAGAACTCATCGAAATGTAAGTTACCATTCGTGCATTTCACTTTATGTATGTTTTAGAAAAAAAATCATGGCTTCAGAATTATTTAAGTGAAGCAACTTCAGAACTCGTGCTACATAAACATGAGGTTTAAAAAAAATTTAAGAACCTGAGGCCCAGAGAACTTAAGTTAGAGTTTCTCAGGTCTCAAAGTGGCATTTAGTTCTTTCCCCGTCTGGGTGTCTCAGCTCCTTCCAAAAGCACCCCTCTGTAGCTCTCAGCTTTGCCTGTGCACTGTGATCAGCTGAGCAGCCTGGGTCCCACCATCAGAGAGTGTACCGAATTGGTTTCAGGTGTGGCCTCCGCAATGGCAGTTTTAAAAGCTCCCCATAGGATTTTAATACCTAATCAAGGTTGGAAACCCCTGCCAGGTGTATCCATCCTGCTATCATTACAATGGCCCTCTTCAAAAATTCACTGAGTATTTTTGCATAATAAAGGCCCTAGAAACTGCCTTGGCCTTCTATTAGAATACTTAAAACAAACTTTAAGAGCCCACATTTAGATTTAGATTTCAAAAGCTTCCCAGTCCCCAGGAAGCCTGCATTTAGTCAGAGCACTGACCTGGAATCATCGTCTCCATCTATGGGCTCTTTGAGGCCAAGAGATCTGCCCCTCTGGATCTAATCCTCACATGGTCCAGCACCCCTTTCCCCTTGGTAATGCCCTGTTGTAGGGCTGGCTTTTGAGTGTTTTCTGACTGACCCTTACCCAGCTCACTTGGTTAAGTTTAATCAAGTATCCAGCTCATATCAAACTCTCTTTGGTCAGAGAGGGAAGAAATGAATAAGGGAAGAACAAACACCCCCTCCCCCAACCCCAGAAAGTTTCACTGGAGAGCTACCCGTTGCCATCGAGTGGATTCCGACTCACAGCAACCCCATATGTGTCAGAGTTACAGAAATCCCCTTCAGCTATTTGAAGTACTAATCCCCAGTATGTGTCATTAACTAGAAATAAAAAGATTGAGTAGCGTAAGTAGTACAGGTTAGTAAGGCTGATTCTTTTAAGTGTCTCTGGAAAGTTTCCTTGAATATGAAAAATTTCAAAAGTGTTTGGCACTGGATAAAACTCATAGATCAGTATTTCATGTGATTTCTTATTTAATAAGGTAGTTAAAACGTGTTTTATTAAATCATAGCAAAAATATTTATTCCCTTACTACAGGCCATCTGTATTTGTTTTCAATGTTGTATAACAAATAACCATAAATCATGAATTTAGCAGCTTAAAACAGCATACATTTATTATCTCACAGTTTCCATGGGTCAGGAGTCCAGGAAAGGCTTAACTGACTACCACAGGCTGCAATCAAGGTATAGTCTGGGAGCTGGATCTCATCTGAGGCTTGGGAGCCTCTTCCAAGCTCACTGGTTGTTGGCAGAATTTGGTTCCACACAATCGTAGGTCTGAGATCCCAGCTTTTTTGCTGACTGTCAGCTAGGGACACTGTCAGCTCTCAGAGGCCCCTCAGTTCTTTGCCATGTGGCTCTCTCAGAAGCCCCTTCACAACATGGCAGCATACTTCTTCAAAGTCAGCAGGAAAATGTCTGCAGTCAGCTAAGACAGTCTTAAATAATGTAACCTAATCAATACAGTGACTATCCCACCAAATTCACAGGTCCCACCCAACTCAAGGGGAGTAGATTATAGTGGGTATGTATACCAGGAGTCAGAATCGACTCCACCCTAAAGGTCAGAGGTTCTAAACCATCAGCCACACTGTGGAAGAAAGATGTGACAGTCTGCTTCTATAAAGATTACAGCCTTGGAAGCCCTATGGCGTAGTTCTACCCTGTCCTACAGGGTTGCTATTACAGTAGTCAGAATCAATGGACTAGATAGCAGCAGGTTTGGTTTTGTTTTCGGGTATACCAGAAGGAGTCCCTAGGTGGTGCACTGAGGAGATGCAAATGGTTAATGCACTTGGCTGTTAACCTAAAGGTTGGAGATTTGAGTCCACCCAGAGGCACCTCAGACAAAAGGCCTGGCAATCTAGACAAATTGGCCATTGAAAACCCTGTAAGGGGAAAAATGAACAAAAGAAAACACTATGTGGAGCACAGGTCTACCCTGACGCACACGTGGTCACCATGAGTCGGAATCAACTAGAGAGCAGCTAACTGGTTTTGGTGGTACACCAGGAGGCAAGAATCTTGGGGGCCGTAACGGATTGAGTTGTGTGCCCCAAAATGTGTGTCAACTTGGCTAGGCCATGATTCCCAATATTGTGTGACTGTCCACCATTTTGTCACCTGATGTGATTTTCATGTATGTTGTAAATCCTATCTCTATGACATTAATGAAGCAGGATTACAGGCTGTAATGTTGATGAGGCAGGACTCAATTTATAAGATGAGGTTGTTTCTTGAGTCAATCTCTTTTGAGACATAAAAGAGAAAAGAGAGCAGAGAGACATGGGGACCTCGTGCCATCAAGAATGAAGAACCAGGAGGGGAGTGTGTCCTTTCCACCCAGGGTCTCTGCTCTGAGAAGCTTCTAGACCAGGGGAAGATTGATGACAAGGACCTTCCTCCAGAGCGGACGGAGACAGAAAGCCTTCCCTGGAGCTGATACCCTGAATTCGACCTTCTAGCCTCCTAGACTATGACAGAATAAATTTACCTTTTTTGAAGCCATCCACTTGTGGTATTTCTACTGTAGCAGCACTAGATAGCTAAGACAGGGGCCATCTTAGAATTCTGCCTACCAGCCATATTCATCTTATTTTCATTTTTAAAATGTTTAGTATTTTCTGACCAAAAAATAAAATGATACTCTGATGGCTGGAGCAACTGATTTGTTTTTAGCATTTTATAACTTTCCCTTTTACTAAATACATAGAAAAAATGTGATCGTGGTGTCTAAAAAAAATAATGGAATAAATTCAGAATTCATATTTACTTAATGGAATCATTTCATGGTTTTTATTTACCTGTTCCCAAAAAGCAAATACCACAGATTAATATGCACACATACATTTGCTAAGAAATGCCACAACTTTTCTCATACCTCTTTATAAATACTATAATTAGCAAAATATCATAGCAAAAATATTTACACCTTTACTCATATGTTAATCTTGCATTATTACAAATGTAATAAAAATGCAATAAAAGCCTTAGATTTAGGATCATGTTTTATTGCTTATAATAAAAAATAGATTTGATTTAATATGATTTTACTACTTTTAGCAACATATTTTATATGATACATCCTTATAAAATGTTTCTAATAGTTCTCAAAATGTACGCTAACATACTTTTTGGTGAAAAATACTTTTTATGACAGAACAGAAAGTAAGCATAATTTTTGCAGATTGACAACGAGAGCTGGCTTTGCTAGCTAGGTTATGTGGAGGACATTTACTGTACCTACACTGTACAGTATGGTAGCCACTAGCCACATGTAGCTGTTGAGCACTTTAAGTGTGGCTAATTGGAGTCCCGGTGGCACAGTTGTTAAGAGTTTGGATTCTAACCAAAATGCTGGCAGTTCAAATTCACCAGCTGCTCCTTGGAAACCCTATAGGGCAGTTCTACTCTGCCCTATAGGGTTGCTATGAGTTGGAATTGACTTGACGCCAACGGGTTTGGTGTTTTGTAATATGACTGAGAAATCAAATTTTTATTTTCAAACTTAAAAACTGAAGCAATGTGGATTTTATTATATTGATTACATCTTGAAATGATAATATTTGTTATGTTGTTGTTGTTGTTAGGTGCCGCCGATTCGGTTCCAACTCATACCAACTCTATGCACAACAGAATGAAACACTGCCAGGTCCTGAGCCATCCTCACAATCGTTGTTATGCTTGAGCTCATTAATATTTGTTGTATATGGGGCTAAATGAAATACATTATTAATTAATTTCACCTGTCTCTTCTAACTATTTTCATTACGGCCACTAGAAAAAATTAAATTACATATATGACTCACATCATGTTTCTGTTGGATATCACTGTTCCATATATTGACTAAGCTAAACCTGGAACTTCAAGGTTTTGACAGAAATATATTCCAGGTACTTGATAAAAGGATTTTATACAACAATGTTGTATTGTACTGAATTTAACAATATTTAATTTTCCCCAACCTTTCTTTATTGCATTAAACAAGGTGCCTCTAATAGATGAAAACTGATTACATTAATACTTAATTTGTAAGTCTTGCTAAACTTCTCACAAACTGAGAAAGTGAATGACTCTAATGACTCGGTAACAAAATTCTTTTCCTTCCAAAAACCAAAGGAGAATTAATAAAATTGTGAGCTAGGAGATCATTAAAAATAATTTTTGAAAATAGAATGACATGATTTTTGACATATAATTAGGAAGAAGTTCAATGAATTAGACGACATGGCTGTAATGAAATTCATTCCATTCACATCTACTTATATATGGGGACGAGGCTTTTCAGAGCTGATTGACGCTGAACTTGTCTCATTCTAATTGTAGTTAATTTCATTCACAGATATTTAAACTAATTGAAAAAAAGGGAGGGGAACCAAAAGTGAAGGAGGACACATACAGGGATGAATTTCCCATTTGTTTCCTCTTCTATCTCCTGGCTTTGATCCTAAGGCAGCCACTGTAACTAACTGCACAGTTGCCACCAGCAGAATAATCTCCCAGAGAATCCTTGCCTTTCTGGCCAGAGGACAAGGAAAAGGGCTCCTGCAAGCAGGAGAGGGTGGGAGGAATCCTCATTTTTTGTTGTCTTTTTTTTTTTTTTTTTCCAGTTTTTTCTCTTCTAGTCCTGCCCCAAGGGCAGCCCCAGTCATAGAGCTGTACTGTGGGGGAAGTAGCACAGGCACCTTAAATCCCAACAGGAAACCTGTCTTTCAGATGAGAGGAACCAGGACAAAGGGAATCTGTGGTCTGAAGAATCAGAGTGGGAGGGGGAATCCCATCAATTTTTCTCTTTTCTTTTACCACTTTGCTCCAAAATTGACTCCAATTTTACAACTGTATGGCAGCATGAGCAGCAAAAACTCCAAAAGAAACCCTATTTTTCTACTCAGAGAACTGAGAAGAGGGGGCTCGAGAAGCTGGGAAGTGTGGGAGAAATTCAAAGAGGAGAGAGCTAGAGAAAGAGTTCCTCTAATTCTAATCAGTAAAAGTGATAAACCTCTGGTCAGATTGACCAAGGAAAAAGGGAAAAGATACAAATCACCAATATCAGGAATGAAGGAGGAAACAAAACTCACTCAAGATGAAAATGATAACCTGCATAGTTTTTTATGTATTAAAGACACTGAATTTTTAGTTAAAAACCCTCCAACAAAGCAAACTCCAGCTCAGATGATTTCACTGGCAAATTCTACCAAATATTTAAGGAAGAAATAATGTCAGAAAATAGAAGAGAAGGCACAGTGTCCAACTCATTTTAGGAAGCCAGCATTACCCTGATACCAAAAGCAAAGAATTATATTAGAAGAAAATAAAATTACAGATCAATGTTGCTAATGAACATTAAAAATATATATATATAGATGCAAAAAATCTTCCACAAAATGTTAACAAAGTGAGAGGAGGCGGGGCCAACGTGGCAGAGTAGCCAGACACATCCTGTGGTCCCTCTTAAAACAAAAAAAACAAGTGAATCGATTATATATGACAATCTAGAAGCCCTGAACATCAAAGACAAAGTTGAGGAGTCAGACTGAACGGTAGGGGGAGGGAGAGACAGTTCAGAAGCAGCGAGGATTTGCCAGACCTGAACTGGCCAGCATCCTGGAGGCTGGGATCTTCCCATGCATACAGACCAAGGCAAGCAGTAGCGCTAGCGACCTGTTTTCCTGAACTAGGGAGAAGCAGTGCTGATTCTTTGAAAGTTAAGTGTAAGCATCTAACCTACAGCACAAAACCAAAAAAATCCTTCCCACCTCTGGGAAATACCTCCCATTCACCCGCCCCCTCCCTGCTCTGCCCCAGTCCCAGTTCACCTTCAGCAATTGCCACGCCCCCTGGACCAGAAGTGGAACCGGTTGAGTGCTCCAAGCCATTCTTCTGGTTTTGGAGAGGGAATCAATTAGCAAACAGGGAAAAATAATCTGCCAGCTCCCCTAAACTGTGAACTCCAGGCAGGCACACCCCTGTGTCTAGGTACAGGCATAAGGGGTCCATGGACTTTGAATGCCTTTCACCCCTGTCTAGACCTGAGTGGACTCATTTCAACAGCATAGGCCCTCATTAGAACAGTACAACAGGGTATATACATGAAGCCTATTTTCAACTGCAGCAGCTAAGGAGTGGCAGATTCCTGACATTTGACACCGCTCTGTCCTCATCTACCCACATAACTGGACTGAGGACTGGCAGCTCCACCCATTCTGCCTAGGCACCTGTGACAAGGGCCCAAGAATAAGTGGTGCCTCCCAGCCCTTAGAGCCAACAGAATTGGGTGCCCAAAGTCTGACTGCAAAACTCACCCACCTGCACACTCTAAGGAACAGGGACATGCTTTCTACCCAGGCACACAGGGGCAGCTGTCAGCCCCCTACCTTGCTCAGTATATAACCCCCTAGGGGATACAAGAGAAACACACAAAAATCAGTTGGACTCCCCTGTATCAACAAAGAGAACTTCCAAGAAGAAATCACCAATCAATACTATTTACATTAGCCCCCAAGAAGATAAAATACTTAGGAATAAATCTAAGCAGAGACGTAAAAGACCTACACAAAGAAAACTACAAGACACTACTGCAAGAAGCCAAAAGAGACCTACATAAGTGGAAAAGCATACCTTGCTCATGGATAGGAAGACTCAACATTGTGAAAATGTCAATTCTTCCCAAAGCGATCTATAGATACAATGCAATCCTGATCTAAATTCCCACAACATTTTTTAACGAGACAGAGAAAAAAATCACCAACTTCATACGAAAAGGAAAGTGGCCCCGGATAAGTAAAGACTACCAAAGAAGAAGAACAAAGTAGGAGGCCTCATGCTGCCTGATTTTAGAACCTATTATACTGCCATGGTAGACAAATCAGTCTGGTACTTGTACAACAACAGATACGTAGACCTATGGGAATCATGGCCTAACAAAGTTGACACATTTTTGGGGAACACAATTCAATCCATGACAAATGAGATACCATGTCACCCCAACAAGGCTAGCATTAATCCAAAAAACACAAAATAATAAATGTTGGAGAGGTTGTGGAGAGACTAGAACATTTATACCCTGCTGGTAGGAATGTAAACTGGCATAACCACTTTGGAAATCGATTTGGCACTTCCTTAGAATGCTAGAAATAGAAGTACCATATGATCCAGTAATCCCACTCCTTGGAATATATGCTAGAGAAATAAAAGCTGTCACATGAATAGATATATGCACACACATGTTCACTGCAGCACTGTTTACAATAGCAAAATAATGGAAACAACCTAGGTGTCCATCAATAGATGAATGGATAAACAAATTATGGTATATTCACACAATGGAATAGTACACGATGATAAATATCAATGATGAATTCATGAAATATCTCATGACGTGGATGAACCTGGAAGGCATTATGCTGAGTGAAATTAGTCAGTCACAAAAAGACAAATATTGTATGAGACCACTGTTATTAGAACTCAAAAAAAACACAGATGAAAACATATTTGAAGGTTACAAGGGGAGGGTGGGAGAGGGGAATTCACTAACTAGATAGTAAACAAGAATTATCTTAGGCAAAGGGAAGGAAATCACACAATACAGGGGATGTCAGCACAACTGAACTAAACCAAACGCTAAGAAGTTTCCTGAACACAACCAAGCACTTCGAAGGACAGAGTAGCAGGGGCAGGGGTCTGGGGACCATGGTTTTGGGGGATATCTAGGTCAACTGGCCTGATAAAGTTTATTAAGAAAATGTTCTGCAACCCACTTTGGTTAATTGTATCTGGTGTTTTAAAAGCTTGCGAGCAGCCATCTAAGATGCATCAATTGTTCCAAACCCACCTGGAGCAAAGGAGAATGAAGAACACCAAAGACACAAGGAAAATATTAGCACAACAGACAAAAGGACCACATAAACCAGAGGCTCCATCAGCCTGAGACCAGAAGAACTAGATGGTGCCTAGCTACCACCAGTGACTGTTCTGACAGGAAACACAACAGAGAGACCCTAACAGAGTAGGACAAAAGTGGGGTGCAGAACTGAAATTCATGAAAAAAGACCAGACTTAATGGTCTGACTGAGACTAGAGGAACCCCAAAAGATACGGCCACTGGACTCACTGTTAATCCAGAACTAAAACCATTGCTGAAGCCAAGTCTTCAAACAAAGATTAGGCTGTACTATAAAACATAAAATAATACTTGAGAAGAGTGTGCTTCTTAGTTAAGTAGATACACGAGACTAAATGGGCAGCTACTGTCCGGAGGCAGGTTGAGAATGCAGAAAGGGACAGGAGCTGAGTGAACGGACATGGGAAACCCAGGGTGAAATGGGGGAGTGTCCTATTACATTATATGGATAGCAACTACAGTCACATAACAATATGTGTATGAATTTTTGTATAAGAAATTAACTTGAGAGGGCGGAGCCAAGGTGGCGGAATAGACAGATGCTTCCGTCGAGCCCTCTTTACAACAAAGACCTGAAAAAACAAGTGAAGCGAGTATATTTGTGACAAGCTGGGAGCCCTGAGCTTCAAATACAAGCTTATAAAATGAACTGAGGAGCAGGGGGAGGAAGAGAATGTTCATAGCAGAGAGGAGTTACCTGACCTGAATCGTGGGGAGCCCTCAGGCACCATTGCTGGAGCAGCAGCGGCGGCGGGCTGGTACTAGCATTCGGCCGCAGTTTCCTCAGGGAGAAGCAGCCAGCCACACAGCCCACTCACCCCTCGGGAACCTGAGGAGAACGGCCTCCTCAGCAAAAGCTAAGTACTTGGATATATTTTACCACGCCCCCCACCCCCGAGCCGGCTTCAGCAGCTGAATTCCATGGGCCTGAGATAGACTCTGGTGAGCACCTAGAAGCATCCTCCTGGCCTTGGGGAAGGAAAAAATTTGCAACTGGGGGAAAAGATAATTTGCCAGCTCCACTAACCAGGAGAGCTCAGGACAGAAGCAGCTCCTGTTCAGGCATAAATGGTCTGTAGACTTTGAGCACCTTTCCCTTTTGCATGGACCTGTGTGGGCCTATTTCAGGAGAATAGGCCCTTGTTGGCAGCCTCCAACCGTTTCATCTGTGCAGTGGAGAGGTGGGTGTTTGATGTTTGACACTGCTTTGCCTATTAAACAAGGCCCTCACCTACCCACATCAGGGACCTAAGGACTGGTAGCTCCGCTCAGGTCACCCAGCCACCCTCAACAGAGGTCCAAGGATAACTGGTACCTCCCAGTCCTTACAACCAAAAACTTTGGGTACCCATGGTCCATCTGCCGAACCTACCCACCTGCATGCTGTAGGGAACAGGGATGCGCTTTCCTCAGAAACATTCAGGGGTCAGTTCTCAGCCCCCTGCCTTGTTCAGAGCGTGACCCCCTGCTGCAATCAGATACCAGTATATACGCCAATCACCCCTGCCCCTCTAAGACTGTAGGACAGAGCCTGTACCACACACTTGATATCAGCTACCTGGAAACCTGAGCTGAATTCATACAAGAAAACTGAATGGACTCCTAGATTGATATACTTGATAACAGTTCAAGCCAGCTGGGGACAGGACACCAGAGCTCCAAAGGCGAAAATAATCAAGCTGGCTCACTCAAGCAATCCATAGGGGTATACCAAAACAAAACAAAGCAAGCAGCTATGACACAGTAAGCACGCATAAACTAATATAACAACTTACAGATGGCTTGGAGACAACAGTCAATATCAAGTCACATAAAGAAACAGACCATGATCACTTTAACAGTCTCTCAAAACAAAGAATCCAGGGATCTTCTAGATGAAAGAGCATTCCTAGAATTACCAGATGCAGATTATAAAAGTTTAATATATAGAATCCTTCAGGACATCAGGAAGGAAATGAGGCAATATGCAGAACAAGCCAAGGAACACACAGATAAAGCAACTGAAGAAATTAGAAAGATTATTCAGGAACATAATGAAAAGTTTAATAAGCTGGAAAAATCCATACACAGACAGCAATCAGAAATTCAGAAGATTAACAATAAAATTACAGAATTAGATAACTCAATAGAAAGTCAGAAGAGCAGAATTGAGCAAGTAGAAGCTAGAATTCCTGACCTCGAAGATCGCTTGGCACTAACATATTTGAAGAAAAATCAGATAAAAGAATTCAAAAAAATGAAGAAACCTTAAGAATCATGTGGAACTCTATCAAGAGAAATAACCTAGGAGTGATTGGAGTACCAGAACAGGGAGGGATAACAGAAAATACAGAGAAAATTGTTGAAGATTTGTTGGCAGAAAACTGCCCCGATCTTGTAAAAGATGAGGAGATATCTATTCAAGATGCTTATCGAATTCCACATAAGGTAGATCTTAAAAGAAAGTCACCAAGCCATATTATAATCAAGCTTGCCAAAACCAAAGATAAAGAGACAATTATAAGACCAGCGAGGAATAAACGAAAAGTCACCTACAATGGAGAGCCAATAAGAATAAGCTCAGACTACTCTTTTTTTTACTCAGCAGAAACCATACAGGCGAGAAGGCAATGCGATGACATATTTAAAAAATTGAAGGAAAAAATTGTCTGCCAAGAATCATATATCCATCAAAACTGTCTCTTAAATATGAAGGTAAAATTAAGAAATTTCCAGGTAAACACAAGTTGAGGGAATTTGTAAAAACTAAATCAAAACTACAAGAAATACTAAAGGGAGTTTCTTGGTTAGAAAATCAATAATACCAGGTATCAACCCAAGACTAGAACACTGGACAGAGCAACCAGAAGTCAACCCAGACAGGGAAATCCAAAAAAACAAAGCAAGATTAAAAAAAAAAAAAAGCCCAACAGAGGGTAACAGCGATGTTATTATATAAAAGACAACATTAAAATAATAAAGAAGGACCAAGAAATGTAATCATACACCTTCCATATGTAGAGGAAGATAAGGCGATACAAAGAAATAAAAGTTAGTTTTAAATTTAAAAAAATAGGGGTAAATAATAACGTAACCACAAAGGAGACAAACTATCCTACTCATCAAAATAAAATACAAGGGAAAAATACAGACTCAGCAGAAACAAAATCAACAACAGCAAATATGAAGAAAGGACAATATATAAAGAAAATCTACTCAGCACATAAAATCAAGTGGGAAAAAGAATCCGTCAACACACAAAAAAAGCCATCAAAATGATAGCACTAAATTCATACCTAACCATAATTACCCTGAATGTCAATGGACTAAATGCACCAATAAAGAGACAGAGAGTGGCAGAATGGATTAAAAAACAAGATCCATCTATATGCTGCCTACAAGAGACTTAGAGACACAAACAAACTAAAACTCAAAGGATGGAAAAAAATATATCAAGCAAACAACAATCGAAAAAGTGGCAATATTAATTTCTGACAAAATAGACTTTAAAGTTATACCCATCAGAAAGGATAAGGAAGGACACTATATAATGATTAAAGGGACAATACACTGAGAAGATATAACCGTATTAAATATGTACCCAATGACAGGGCTGCAAGATACATAAAACAAACTCTATCAGCATTGAAAAGTGAGATAGACAGCTCCACAATAATAGTAGGAGACTTCAACACACCACTTTTGCTGAAGGACAAGACATCCAGAAAGAAGCTCAATAAAGACAAGGAAGATCTAAATGTCACAATCAACCAACTTGACCTCACAGACATATACAGAACACTCCACCCAACAGCAACCAAGTACACTTTCTTTTCTGGTGCACATGGAACATTCTCTAGAATAGACCACATATTAGGTCATAAAGCAAGCCTTAGCAGAATCCAAAACATTGAAATATTACAAAGCATCTTCTCTGACCATAAGGCCATAAAAGTGGAAATCAATAACAGGAAAAGCAGGGAAAAGAAATCAAACACTTGGAAACTGACCAATACCTTGCTCAAAAAAGACTGCATTATAGAAGACATTAAGAATGGAATACAGAAATTCATAGAATCCAATGAGAATGAAAACACTTCCTATCAGAACCTTTGGGACACAGCTAAAGCGGTGCTCCAAGGCCAATATATATCAATAAATGCACACATCCAAAAAGAAGAAAGGGCCAAAATCAAAGATTTATCCCTACAACTTGAACAAATATAAAGAGAGCAACAAAAGAAACCCACAGGCACCAGAAGAAAACAAATAATAAAAATTAGAGAAGAACTAAATGAAATAGAAAACAGAAAAACAATTGAAAGAACTAACAAGACCAAAAGCTGATTTTGTGAAAAAATCAACAAAATTGATAAACCACTGGCCAAACTGACAAAAGAAAAACAGGAGAGGAAGCAAATAACCTGAATAAGAAATGAGATGGGCGATATTACAACAGACCCAACAGAAATTAAAAGAATCATATCAGATTACTATGAAAAACTATACTCAAATGAATTTGAAAACCTAGAAGAAATGGATGAATTCCTAGAAACACACTACCTACCTCAACTAACACAAACAGAGGTAGAACAACGAAATAGACCCATAACAAAAGAAGAGATTGAAAAGGTAATCAAAAAACTCCCAACAGAAAAAAGTCCTGGTCCAGATGGCTTCACTGCAGAGTTCTACCAAACTTTCAGGGAATAGTTAACACCAGTACTACTAAAGGTATTTCAGAGCATAGAAAAGGACTGAATACTACCAAACTCATTCTAAGAAGCCAGCATAGCCCTGATACCAAAACCAGGTAAAGACACCACAAGAAAAGAAAATTATAGACCTATATCCCTCATGAATGTAGATGCAAAAATTCTCAACAAAATTCCAGCCAACAGAATTCAACAACATATCAAAAAAATAATTCACCATGACCAAGTGGGATTCATACCAGATATGCAGGGATGGTTCAACATTAGAAAAACAATTAATGTTATCCACCACATAAAGAAAACAAAAGACAAGAATCACATGATTTTATCAATTGATGCAGAAAAGGCATTTGACAAATTTCAACACTCATTCATGATAAAAACTCTCAGCAAAATAGGGATAGAAGGAAAATTTCTCAGCATAATAAAGGGCGTTTATACAAAGCCAATGGCCAACAGGAAACTGCGGTGGCGTAGTGGTTAAATGCTACGGCTGCTAACCAAAGGGTTGGCAGTTCAAGTCCGCCAGGTGCTCCTTGGAAACTCTGTGGGGCAGTTCTACTCTGTCCTCCAGGGTCGCTATGAGTTGGAATCGACTTGATGGCACTGGGTTTTTTTTGTTGTTGTTGTTCTTAATGGCCAACATCACCCTAAATGGAGAGAGCCTGAAAACATTCCCATTTAGATTGGGAACCAGACAAGGATGCCCTTTATCACCACTCTTATTCAACATTGTGCTGGAAGTCCTAGCTAGAGCAATTAGGCTAGATAAAGAAATAAAGGGCATCCAGATTGGCAAGGAAGAAATAAAAGTATCTCTATTTGCAGATGACATGATCTTATACACAGAAAACCCTAAGGAATCCTTCAGAAAACTACCGAAACTAATAGAAGAGTTCAGCAGAGTATCGGGATACAAGATAAACATACAAAAATCAGTTGGATTCCTCTACACCAACAAAAAGAGCATCAAAGAGGAAATCACCAAATCGATGCCATTTACAGTAGCCTCCAAGAAGATAAAATACTTAGGAATAAATCTTACCAGAGATGTAAAAGACTTATACAAAGAAAACTACTTAGGAATAAATCTTACCAGAGATGTAAAAGACTTATACAAAGAAAACTACAGTTCGCTTCTGCAAGAAAACAGAAGAGACTTACATAAGTGGAAGAACATACCTTGCTCATGGATAGGAAGACTTAACATCATAAAAATGTCTATTCTACCTAAAGCGATCTATATATTTAATGCAATTCTGATCCAAATCCCAACGACATTCTTTAATGAGATGGAGAAACAAATCACCAACTTCACATGGAAGGGAAGGAGGCCCCAGATAAATAAGGCATTACTGAAAAAGAAGAACAAAGTGGGAGGCCTCACTTTACCTGATTTTAGAACCTATTATACCACCACAGTTGTCAAAACAGCCTGGTACTGGTACAAGAACAGATACATAGACCAATGGAACAGAATTGAGAATCCAGTCATAAATCCATCCACATATGAGCAGTTGATATTTGACGAAGGCCCCAAAACAGTTAATTGGGGAAAAGACAGTCTTTTTAACAAATGGTCCTGGCATAACTGGATATCCATCTGCAAAAAAATTAAACAAGAACCATACCTCACTCCATGCACAAAAACTAACTCAAAATGGATCAAAGACCTAAATATAAAATCTAAAACAATGAAGATCATAGAAGAAAAAGTAGGGACAATGTTAGGAGCCCTAATACATGGCATAAACAGGGTACAAAACATTATAAAGAATGTAGGAGAAAAACTAGATAACTGGGAGCTCCTAAAATCAAACACCTATGCTCATCCAAATACTTCACCAAAAGTAAAAAGGCTACCTACAGACTGGGAAAAAGTTTTTAGCTATGACATTTCTGATCAGCGCCTGATCTCTAAAATCTACCTGATACTCCAAGAACTCAACTGCAAAAAGACAAATAACCCAATAAAAAAAAATGGGCAAAAGATATGAATAGACACTTCACTAAAGAAGACATTCAGGTAGCTAACAGATATATGAAGAAATGTTCATGATCATTAGCCATTAGAGAAATGCAGATCAAAACTCACTCCAACAAGGCTGGCATTAATCCAAAAAACACAAAATAATAAATGTTGGAGAGGCTGTGGAGAGACTGGAACACTTATATTCTGCTGGTGGGAATGTAAAATGGTACAACCACTTTGGAAATCGATTTGGCGCTTCCTTAAAAAGCTAGAAATAGAACTACCGTTCAATCCAGCAATCCCACTCCTTGGAATATATCCTAGAGAAGTAAGAGCCTTTACATGAACAGATATATGCACACCCATGTTTATTGCAGCACTGTTTACAATAGCAAAAAGATGGAAGCAACCAAGGTGCCCATCAATGGATGAATGGATAAATAAATTATGGTATATTCACACAATGGAATACTACGCATCGATAAAGAACAGTGAGGAATCTGTGAAACATTTCATAATGTGGAGGAATCTGGAAGGCATTAATCTGAGTGAAATTAGTCAGTTGCAAAAGGACAAATATTGTATAAGACCGCTATTATAAGAACTTGAGAAATAGTTTAAACTGAGAACAAAACGTTCTTTTGTGGTTACGAAGGGGGCGGGAGGGAGGGTGGGAGAGGGGCATTCACTAATTAGATAGTAGATAAGAACTACTTTAGGTGAAGAGAAAGACAGCACACAATACAGGGGAGGTCAGCACAATTGGACTAAACCAAAAGCAAAGAAGTTTCCTGAATAAACTGAATGCTTCAAAGGCCTGCATAGCAGGGGCAGGGGTCTGGGGACCATGGTTTCAGGGGACACCTAAGTCAATTGGCATAATAAAATCTATTAAGAAAACATTCTGCATCCCACTTTGAAGAGTGGTGTCTGGTGTCTTAAATGTTAGCAACCAGCCATCTAAGATGCATCAATTGGTCTCAACCCACCTGGTGCAAAGGAGAGTGAAGAACACCAAGGACACAAGGCAATTACGAGCCCAAGAGACAGAAAGGGGCACATGAACCAGAGAGTATATCATCCTGAGACCAAAAGAACTAGATGGTGTCCGGCTACAACAGGTGACTGCCCTGACAGGGAACACAACAGAGAACCCCTGAGGGAGCAGGAGAGCAGTGGGATGCAGACCCCAAATTCTCATAAGACCAGACTTGATGGTCTGACTGAGACTAGAAGGACCCCGGTGGTCATAGCCCCCAGGCCTTCTGTTGGCCCAGGACAGGAACCATTCCCGAAGCCAACTCTTCAGACATTGACTAGACTGGACAATGGGTTGGAGAGGGATGCTGGTGAGGAGTGAGCTTCTTGGATTAGGTGGACACTTAAGACTACGTTGGCATCTCCTGCCTGGAGGGGAGATGAGAGGATGGAGGTGGTTAGAAGCTGGCGAAATGGACACGAAAAGAGAGAGTGGAGGGAGAGAGTGGGCTGTCTCATTAGGGGGAGAATAATTGGGACTGTGTAGCAAGGTGTATATGGGTTTTCGTGTGGGAGACTGACTTGATTTGTAAACTTTCGCTTAAAGTACAATAAAAATTATTTAAAAAATAAATGAATAAAATTTAAAAAAAAAGAAATTAACTTGAGGTGTAAACTTTCACCTACCCAGTGCGGTCAATTTTCACCTAAGGCACAGTTAAAAAAAAAAAAGTTAAAAATTACATCCAGTGGGAATGATCCTGGGAATTCAAGGCTGGCTCAACATTAAAAAAATGAACCAATGTAATTCACCATTTCAACAGACTAAAGAAGAAAAACCATATTTAATATCCATTTTTGATTTAAAAAAAATTTCTTGGCAAACTAGACATAAAAGGTAACTTCCTACAAGTGATAAGAGTGTATCTACAAAAAACTTGCAGCTAACATACTTAACAGTGAAAGACTGAATGCTTCCTCCTAATGAAGGCACATGTCGATAATGTCTGTGCTCATCACTTCCATTCAACCTTGCATTAGAAATCATAGCCAGTGATATAAGGCAAGAAAAAGAAATAAAAGACATGCAGATATGAAAAGAACTATCTTTATTCTGAGACAACATGATTGTTTATGCAAGAAATCTCAAAAAACTACCAAAAAAAAACAAACTCCCAGAATTGGTGAATTCAACAAGATCACAAGATAATAGGTTAATATGAAAAATCAATTCTATTTTTATATTCTAATAATGCACAGTGAGAATCTGAAATTTAGTAACAAAACCATTTACAAGAGCACCAAAAAGAAAAAAAAAAGAAATGTTTATGTATAAATCAATCAAGATATGTGCAGGATCTGTATGCTGAAATCTCTAAAACACTGATGAAAAAATCAAAGAAGATCAGAAGAAATGGGGAAACATACTGTGTTCATGGATTGGAAGATTCAATATTGTTATTATCTCAGTTATCTCTAAATTGATCTACAGATTCAATGTAATCTCAGTAAAAATTCCAGCAAGTGTTTTTAGATAGATATGGACAGGCTAAGGATCTCTGGTGGCACAATGGTTAAACTGCTCGGGTCCTAACTGAAAAGTCAGCAGTCTGAACCCCCTAGCCGCTCCACCTGAATAAGATGTGGCAGTCTGCTTCTGTAAAGATTTATAGCCTTGGAAACTTTATGGGGCAGTTCTACTCTGTCCTATAGTGTCACTATGAGTCAGGATTAACTTGATGGCAATGGGTTTGGTTTGGTTTGGTTTGGACAGTCTGAATCTAAAATTTTATATGGAAAAGGAAAGTAACTAGAATAGGCCACGCAATTTTGGAAAAGGAACAAATTTGGAGGAGTAGCACTACCAGACTTCAAGATTTACCATAAAGCTACACAATCAAGACAGAATGGTGTTTGTGAAAAGATAGAAATATACATCAAAGGAACAGAATAAAGTCTATAAAAAGACTCCCTCCCCCCACACAAAAGTTAATTTTTGACAAAGGTTCAAAGGCAATTCAACAGGTCTTTTTCAAATCCAATGCAGGTCTAATCTCTAAAATCTATAAGAAAATCCAACACCTCTACAGCAAAATGACCAATAAGCCAATTTAAAAAAGGATACAAACAGACACTTCACCAAAGAAGACATTCAGGCAGCTAACAGACACACGAGGAAATGCTAGAGATCACTAGCCATTACAGAAATGCTAATCAGAACTATAATGAGATACCGTTTCATCCAGGCATTTCTGGCATGAATCAAAAGAACAGAAAATAACAAATGTTTGAGAGGCTGTGGGGAGCTTGGAACTCTTATGTACTGTTAGTGGGAATGTAAAATGGTACAACCCTTTAGGAAAACTAGATGGTGGTTCCTTAAAAAGCCAGAAATAGAAATATAATATGCTCCAGCAATCCCACTCCTAGAAATATATCCTAGGGAACTAAGAGCCATCAAACAAATAGACATGCACACCCATGTTCACTGTATCATTGTGACATTATTCACAATAGCAAAAAGATGGAAAAAAACCTAAGTGCCCATCAACAGATGAATGGATGAACAAACTACAGTACATACACACAAGAGAATACCACACAACAATAAGGAACAATGATGAATCTGTGAAAGATCTCACAACATGGATGAATCTGGAGAGCATTATGTTGAGTGTAATAAGTCAATCACAAAAGGACAAATACTGTATGAGACCACTTTTGTAAAAACTCGTGAAAAGTTTTACACACAGAAAGAAACAATCTTTGATGGTTACTACGGAGGCGAGGGTTAGGGAGAGAAAAACACTAACCAGACAATAGATAAATGGTAACTTTGGTGAAGAGTAAGACAGTGCACAATTCTGGAGAAGTCAGCACAACTTGTCCAAGGTAAGGTCATGGAAGCTTCATAGACATATCCATGTTACTGGATGGAAACCCCAGGTTCTTACTTGGCATGGCTCCTATTGGCCAATAAAGGCGAGACTGAGGTTGGAGAACAAGAAAGGCACCTTTATTTCATTGTACGAAGAAATGGAATCGGTTGGAGCTTACTGCTGCCAGGACTGTTCCCCAGGGGCAGGCAGGCCAGTTATTTTTAAAGGGGTTTACAAGTAGAAAGTTCATACAAATTATGTCAGCAACTTTCTTAATCATACTACATAGGTGCAATAGAGTTTATATATAATCTCCAAGCAAAAAAAAAAAAAGCAAAAGCAGGATTCAAATGCAAAGCTGGGGGGAGGGGGAGAGCCCAGGAAAGGAAATAATTTTGCAATACAACACTAAGGGAAGGAAGTTAGGTAAAGGATACAGCACTGTGGGGTTTCTGTTTCAGTCAAACTGAGGGACTGAATTACTGGGCTGAGGGCTGGAGACCATGGTCTCCAGGGGCATCTAGCTCAATTGACATAACAAAGTTTATAAAGAAAATGTTCTACATCCTACCCTACTTTGGTGAGTAGGGTCTGGAGTCTTAAAAGCTTGTGAACCACCATCTAAGATACTCCACTGGCCCCATTCTGTCTAGAGCAAGGAAGAATAAAGAAAACCAAAGACACAAGTGAAAGATTAGTCCAAAGGACTAATGGACCACAACTACCACAGCCTCCACCAGACTGAGTCCAGCCCAACTAGATGGTACCTGGTTATCACCACTGACTGGCCTGGAGAAAAATGTAGAACAAAATTCTAACTCACAAAAAAAGACCAGACTTAGTGGTCTGACAGAAACTGGAGAAACCCCCAGAGTATGGCCCCTGGACACACTTCTAGTTCAGTACTGAAGTCACCCCTGAGGTTCATCTTTCACCCAAAGATTAGACAGTCCCATAAAACAAAAGGAGGCTAAATGAGCACACCAGTTCAGTGGCAGGGATGAGAAGGCAGGAGAAGATAGGAAGGCTGGTAATGGGGAATTCCAAGGTCGAGAAGTGGAGAGTGTTAACAGGTTGTGGGGTTGGCAAACAATGTCATAAAACAATATGCGCATTGTTTAATGAGAAACTAATTTGCTCTGTAAACCTTCATCTAAAGTATAATTTAAAAAAGAGAAAAAAAAGATGGTCTTTCTAATAGGGTCTGGGTCTATTTGATACCTATTTATCTATCTATCAAGACTGAATCCCTACCCCAGAACATATACAAAAATCAGTTCCAGGTGGATTATATATTTAAACCCTCAAGTGTCTGTCAGTTTGTTGTACTGTGGAAGCTTGTGTGTTGCTGTGATGCTGGAAGCTAAGACCACTGGTATTCAAATACTAGCAGGGTCACCCATGGGGAACAGCTTTCAGCTGAGCTTCCAGACTAACACAGACTAGGAAGAAGGACTTGGTGGTCTACTTCTGAAAGCCAGTGAAAACCTTATGAATAGCACCAGAACATTGTCTGATGTAACATCGGAAGATGAGCCCAAGTTGGAAGGCACTCAAAATATTACTGGGGAAGAGCTGCCTCCTCAAAGTAGAGTCAACCTTAAGGGTATGGATGGAGTCAAGCTTTTGGAACCTTCATCTGCTTATGTGGCACTACTCAAAATTAGAAGAAACACCTGCAAAACATCCATTAATAATTGGAATGTGGAATATATGAAGTATGAATCTAGGGAAACTGAAAATCATCAAAAATGAAATGGAATGCATAAACATCAATATCCTAGGCATTAGTAAGCTGAAATGGACTGATGTGAGCCATTCTGAAGCAGATAATCATGTGGTCTACTATGCCGGGAATGACAACTCGAAGAGGGATAGTGTTGCATTCATCTTCAAAAAGAACATTTCAAGATCTATCCTGAAGTATAAGGTTTCAGTGATAGTATAATATCCATATGCCTACAAGGAAGACCAGTTAATACGACTATTATTCAAATTTAAGCATCAACCACTAAGACCAAAGATGAAGAAATAGAAGATTTTTACTAACTTCTGCAGGCTGAAATTAATCGAAAATCAGGATGCACTGATAATTACTGGTGATTAAAATGTGAAAGTTGGAAACAAAGAAGGATCAGTAGTTGGAAAATATGGCTTTGGTGATGGGAATGATGCTAGAGGTCACCTGATAGAACTTTGCAAGACCAATGACTTCTTCATTCCAAATACGTTTTTTTCAACAACATAAACAGCAACTATACATGTGAATCTTGCCAGATGGAATACACAGGAATCAAATCGACTACATCTTCAAAAAGAGACAACAGAAAAGCTCAATATCATCAGTCAGAACAAGGCTGGGGCCAACTGAAGAATAGACCATCAGTTGCTCATAGGCAAGATCAAGTTGAAGCTGAAGAAAATTAGAACAAGTTCACATGAGCCAAAGTGCAATGTTGAAGATATGCCACCTGAATTTAGAGACCATCTCAAGAATAGCTTTGATGCGTTGAACACTAATGACCGAAGAACAGACAAGTTGTGCAGTGACATCAAGGACATTACACACAAGGAAAGAAAGAAGTCATTAAAAAGACAGGAAAGAAAGAAAAGACCAGAATGGATATGAGAAGAGACTCTGAAGTTCGAACGTTGAGTAGCAAATGGAAGAAATAATGAAAAGAACTGAAGATTTCAAAGGGTGGCTTGAGAACACAAAGTAAAGTATCATAATGACATGTGTAAAGACCTGGAATTAGAAAACCAAAAGAGAAGAACACGCTCGGCATTTGCCAAGCTGAAAGAACTGAAGAAAAAATTAAAGCCTCACGGTGCAAAATTGAATGGTTCTACGGAGAAAATGGAAACCCTGGTGGTGTAGTGGTTAAGTGCTACGGCTGCGAACCAAAGGGTTGGCAGTTTGAATCTGCCAGGTGCTCCATGGAAACTCTATGGGGCAATTCTAATCTGTCCTTTAGGGTCGCTATGAGTCAGAATCGACTTGACGGCACTGGGTTTGGTTTTTTGGTTTATAGAGAAAATATTAAACGACTGTTATGATTAACTACTTTTGTGTGTGACCTCTCTAGCCATGGTCATGTAACTTCCACCCAAGTGACTCTGTGATAGGGTAATCGTGGCCTACCAAGAGGATTGGTCAGTTTTGCCTTAAAAGAGAGCCAATTCCAGAGCAGAGAGAGGAAGACACCAGCAAGGAAGGAGAGACCAGCAGCAGAGACCCAGCAGCAGGAGATGGCCTAGTTGGCTTCCCAGACCACGGAAAAAGCTGAGTGCCTTTGGGAAGAGATTGAGGGCCAGGGAGGCGCATGCCTGCAAGCACAGCTGGGGAGAGGCTATCTTGATGAAAGAGCTGTATCCTGAGTTCTTGAGCCTGAAATGTAACTGTTGCTTCCCTTATAACAAATCCCATAATTGTGAGTGTGGTCTTTGAGTTCTGTGTGGCCACTGCAATGAATTATTGAACCCAGCAGAGAAGTAGAGAGTGCTGCGTGAGGGACAGTTAGTGTCAGAATTAGTAAAGATGGCAGAGAGAAGAGGCTTGTCTGGCCTCCACCTCATGGGAGTCAGCCTTGCGCTGTAGATATTGGTTCTCCTTCCCCCTTGTGGGAATGGCGGAGGTCAGACACCTCCCCATGCTGTTTTTACAATGATGCAGGAAGCATCAAAAGAAAGGAATACAGACAGTCACTACTCCAAAAAGAATTGGTCGACGTTCAACCATTTTAACTTAAAACTAAAAACTCAGTGCGGTCGAGTCGATTCCGACTCATAGCGATCCTACAGGACAGAGTAGAACTGCCCCATAGAGTCTCCAAGGAGCACCTGGCGGATTTGAACTGCCGACCCTTTGGTTAGCAGCCATCAACCATTTTAGGAGGTAGCAAATGATGAGGAACCGATGATACTGATGGAAGAGGTCCAAGCTGCACTGAAAGCACTGTCAAAAAACAAGGCTCCAGGAATGGATGGAATACCAATTGCGATGTTTCAACAAACAGATGCAAATCTGGAAGTGCTCACTCGTGTATGCCATGGAATTTGGAAGAAAGCTACCTGGTCAATTGACTGGAAGAGATCCACCAGAATGGGGAAATTATCGAACAATATCACTGATATACACAAGTAAAATTTTGTTGAAGACCATTCAAAAGTGGCTGGAGCAGTACATCAACAGGGAACTGCCAGAAATTCAAGCCGCATTCAGAAGAGGATGCAGAACAAGGGAAATCATTGCTGATGTCACGTAGACCCCGGCTGAAAGCAGAGAATACCAGAAAGATGTTTACCTGTGTTTAATTGACGATGCAAAGGCATTCGACTGTGTGGATCATAACAAGTTGTGAACATTGTGAAGAATGGGAATTCCAGAACACTTAATTGTGCTCATGAGGAACCTGTATATACATCAATAGGCAGCCATTCCAAAAGGACAAGGGGATACTGTGTGGTTTAGAGTCATGAAAGGTGTGCATCAAGGTTGTATCCTTTCACCATACTTATTCAATCTGTATGCTGAGCAAATAATCTGAGAAGCTGGACTGTATGAACAAGAATGGGGCATCAGTAATGGAGGAAGTCTCATTTACATCTTGCCTTATGCAGATGACACAACCCTGTTTGCTGAAAGTGAAGAGGACTTGAAGCACTTACTAATGAAGATCAAAGACCACAGTCTTCAGTATGGATTACACCTCAACATAAAGATAACAAAAATCCTCACAACTGGACCAATAAGCAACATCATGAAAAATGAAGAAAAGATTGAAGTTGTCAAGGGATTTCATTTTCCTAGGATCAACAATCAACACCTATCGAAGCAGCAGTCAAGAAATCAAAGGATGCATTGCATTGGGCAAATCTGCTGCAAAATGTCTTAGGCTGGGTTCTCTACAGAAGCAAAACCAGTAAAGCATATAAATATATATACAGAGAGAGATTTATATTAAAGAAACACCTCACACAATTGTAGAGGCTGAAACATCCCAAGCCATGGATCAGGATAGAGGTTTCTCCTGATTCACATAGCCTCAGGGGCTTGCAAACCCAAGATTGGCAGGTTGGAGAGCAGGGCTCTTACTCACAGGCTGTGAAGGTTGATGAATCCCAAGATGGGTAGGCAAGATTGCAAGGCTTCTCCTGATTCACGTAGCTGCAGGGGCTGGTGAACCCAAGATCGGCAGGTAAGCTGCTAGCTCAAGCCCCAAGAACAAGAGGTCAGACAAACACGAGGCAGCTGCAGGATCCAGAACCAGCCAAAAGCCTTGGCAAAAAAAAAAAAGGCGAGCAGGAAATGTTAAAAAGCAAAGATGTCACCTTGAAGACTAAAGTGTGCCTGACTCAAGCCATGGTGTTTTCAATCACCTCATATGCATGTGAAAGCTGAATGATGAATAAGGAAGACCGAAGAAGGATTGACGCCCTTGAATTGGTGAATAATATTGAATATACCATGGACTGCCAAAAGAAGGAACAACTCTGTCTTGGAAGATGTACAACCAGGATGCTCCTTAGAAGCAAGGATGGCGAGACTACATCTCACATACTTTGGACATGTTATCATGATGGATCAGTCCCTGGAGAAGGACATCATGCTTGGTAAAGTAGAGGGTCAGTAGAAAAGAGGAGGACCTTCAACGAGATGGATTGACAGTGTGGCTGTAACAATGGGCTCAAGCATAACAATTGTGAGGGTGGCACAGGATCATGCAGTGTTTCTTTCTGTTGTACATAGGGTTGGTATGAGTTGGAACTGACTCGATGGCCCCTAACAACATAGACTTAAATGAGAAAGCAGAACTATAAGCTTCCAGAAGATAGTATGAAGAATAGTTTATGACCCTAATGTAAGGGAAAACAAACAGAAAAAAAAACCATTGCCGTCAAGTCCATTCTAACTCATAGCGACCCTATAAGACAAAGTAGAACTGCCCCACGGAATTTCCAGTGAGCTCCCGGTGGACTTGAACTGTGGATCTTTTGGTTAGCAGCCGTACCACTTAACCACTATGCCACCAGGGTTTCCAACGTAAGGAAAGATTTCTTAAATAAAATACACACACACACACGTGTGCACACACACATAATAATAAAAAAGATTGATAAATTAGTCTACATTAAAATGAAGACTTCTGTTTATCAAAAGTCACATTAAAGGGGTCAACTAAGTGAAGAGCTGACAGGAAATTTTTTATAAAGGCATTAAAAAAAAACACCAACCCAGTGCCGTCAAGTCGATTCCGACTCACAGCGACCCTATAGGACAGAGTAGAACTGCCCCATAGAGTTTCCAAGGAGCACCTGGCGCATAATAGATCAATCTAATGAGACCACACCTTAGCCTGGGCACACAGACTACATTTTTGTGCTTGCTGTCTTTTGTTTGTCCTCGATTCCATCCCGTTGGCCTGAATGATGCAATTTTACAGGTCTCCTTGTGTGTAACTATATGACTGATTTCGCTGAATATGAGGAAAAGGAGTAGTGAGTGCCACTTCCAAGAGTGATCCATAGAATCCTTCAACAGATGTTACTTCATTTCTGTTGTCTGTTCACAGACAGAGCTATGAGACAGAAGGAACAAGAGTTTCTTGGTCGCTTTTTGTAAGAAAACTACCCAAAAGAACCATCCGAGGAAAACCAACAATGTTGGCTTATTGCATGAGCAAGAAATAAACTTTTGCATTTAGCTATTGAAAATTTCAGGTTATTTATTATGGCAGTCTACCCTGACTAACAACTAAGACGGTCGTTTTTATCATGTTTTTTCAGACCCTAGATTTTCTCAGTGATGCCTTGGGAGATGCTACAGTGGAGACTAAAACCAAAAAACCAAACCTAGTGCCGTCAAGTTGATTCTGACTCATAGCTACCCTATAGGACAGAGTAGAACTGCCCCACAGAGTTTCCAAGGAGCGCCTGGCGGATTCAAACTGCCGACCCTTTGGTTAAGCAGCCATAGCACTTAACCACTACGCCACTAAAACTAGGATAGGCTTATTCAACCAGTACAGCTCTGTGTTTATGTATTTAACACATGTAATCTATAAGTGCATGCGTGAACAATATGGAGCGATACCCATGTTGAAGACTTCAAAAGGCCCAAAAGGTTTTACAGTAAATCTTCACCCCTTTGTCTTTCAGTTTCTAGTAGCAACTTGTTACCCACTTCCTGAATTTTATATATATGTATACGTGTGCGTGTCTATATATATATGGGGCCTTGGTGACGCAAAGGTTAAGAGCTTGGCTGCTAACCAAACGGTCGAGGGTTTGAACCTACCAACTGCTCAGTGGGAGAAAGGTGTGGCAGTTTGCTTCTGTAAAAATTTACAGCCTTGGAAACCCTATGGTGCAATTCTACTCTGTACTATACAGTCGCTATGAGAATAGACTCGATGGCAGTGGGTTTGGTTTTTGGTACATACATATGTATTTTTAAAATATCTATACAAATGGTTGCATAGTATAGTATTTATTGTCTTGATTTTTTCACTTAATTATTGTCATATCAATAGAGATTTGAATTGTTTTACAGTTGCATTTTATTCAATTGTATGGGTGCACTGTAATATATTTAATCAGTTCCTCACACTGATGGACAATTGGTGTATTTCCAATCTTTTACTATTACCAATAATGGTGCAGTGAATAGCCTTAAGATGTTCCTAGAATTGGAACTGCCAAATTAAAAAGTACAAGCACTTTATATTTTGATAAATAGTGTCAAATTGCCTTCCATGGAGTTGTACTAATTTATGCTTCTGCTATCACTATATAAGAAGGCCTGGTTCTTCACACCCTTGCCAATGTAATATATGATCCAATTTTGGTTTTTTGCTAATTCAATATGTGAAAAATGGTATCTCATTGTAGATTAATGTGTATTTCTCTTACTATGAATGAGGATTTACATCTTTCACGTGTTTAAAAGCCACTTGATATCCCTTTTCTATGTACCGAACTCATTTTCAACTGGGCTATCCGTCTTTTTCTTATTATTGGTGGGAATCCTTTAATTATTAAAGGGAATGTATCTATATTGTATAACAGAGTTAAGATCATTCAACAGATGGAATCTGCAGCTAGAAACCAAAGTTTGAAAATCATTGCCTATGCTACTTTGCAACCTGGCCTTGCTAGTAAAACCCTGCCCACTCTCACTTTCCCTTGGGAATCTTGGTCACTTAGAGCCCCAGCTAGCGTTACTTACCCTGTATGGTTGAAGTTTTAGGTCAGAGTTTCTCCACCATGGCACTATTTTGGCTGGATAGTTTTGGTTGACATTTTGGTGAGATAATTCTTCATTTTGAAGGGCAGTCCTCTACATTATAAAATGTTTAGCAGCATCCCTGGTTGCTAGATGTCAGTAGTAAAACCTCCTCTCTAGTTGTGATAACCAAAAATGTCTCCAGATTGTTAAATGTGCCCTGGGGAGAAGAGGGGGGAAAACTGCCCCAGCTGAAAATCACATATGTAAGTCTACATATTGTTGGTGGAAGGCAGTATATTTGCTATAGTTTGGAAGTCCCACACACCTACCCAGTCTTTGATAAGGTACTAAATACTTGGTTTTGCAGGGAAGTAAAAAACTTGTGTTATAACCTAGCCAAAAGAACAAAATTACGTACGTGAAATCATGAAAGAACAGTATCTACTGAACATGTGGTATACCTTTGCTGTGTGCCGTTGAGTCGATTCTGACTCATAATGACCCTATAGGACAGAGAACTACACAGGATTTCCTAGGTCTAATCTTTACAGGACTCCCACAGAGGCACTCTGTTGGAACCACCGATCTTTCGGTTAGCAGACAAGTGCTTAACCACTGCCCCACCAGGACTCCTTGTAGTATACCTAGGAAATTTTAAAAGGAGAGGTGTAAGACAGGAAAGCTTGCCAACTGCTCCGGCCTCACAGGGGTTTGATGAGGTCGCCAGAACCCAGGGTCTAGCCTCCGCCCTGTAGTTGCAAATATTGGTTACTCCTTTAATTAAAAAAAAAAAAAAAAACCTCATTTTAATATGTCCAATTTTAACAAGAAATATTTATAAATGTCTCTTCAACTCACCTGTCTTAGTATCTAGTGCTGTTATAACAGAAACACCAGAAGTAGACGGCTTTAACAAACAAATTTATTCTCTCATAGTTTAGTAAGTTAGAAATCTGAATTCCGGGCGTCAGCTCTAGGGGAAGGCTTTCTCTCTGTCGGATCTGGAGGAAGGTCTTTCTCATCAATCTTCCCCTGGTCTAGGAGCTTCTCAGAGCAGGGACCCCAGATCCAAAGGACACACTCTGCTCCTGGCACTACTTTCTTGGTGGTATGAGGTCTCCCTCTTCTTTGCTCCCTTTTTTCTTTTATATATCAAAAGAGATCGACTCAAGATACAACCTAATCTTATAGATTGAATCCTGCTTCATTAACATAACTGCTTCTAATCCTGCCTCATTAACAGTATAGAGGTAGGATTTATAACCCATAGGAAAATCAGATGACAAAATGGTGGACAATCACATAATACTGGGAATCAGGGCTTAGCCAAATATACACACAATTTTAGGGGATATGATTCAATCCATAACACCTCCCATCCATACACACTCTCTCCATTAAGGGATGTTAAAATGTTAGCATTTTGATATGTAACTTTCCATATTTTTCCCAAGCCTATGCAGTCATATAAAAAAAAAATAATAATAATTTTTTTTGTTTTTTTTATGCAGTCATATTTGCTTATAGGTTTTTTTTTTTTAAATAAGAAAAGGACATAAAAAGGGATATTTATTAAATAATAAAAAGACCATAATATACCATTACTGTGCATCTTGCTTTTGTCACCCATAGTGTATCATAAATATTCCTCAACAGCAGTTTACAAATGTTACAAATATTTTTAATGGTTGCATACTATTCCACAGTATGTGTGCACTGGAACTCGATCAAGTTTCCTATGGATAGGTGTCTGGATTGTTTTTTGACTTTTATTCCAGCAACAACAATGCCACAATAAACATTTATATCCTTACATATTCATAATTTTTTTTCCTTAAGATAAATATTTTCCACATGGGATTTTGGATTGAAATGTACGTGTGTATTTATAATATTTTCAGATTACTTTCCAACACTATAACAGCAATTTATGAGCATGTTTTCCCATATCCTGGTTAGCAGCAGACAGTAATAATTTTTTTTTCTATTTGAGGAGGTGAAAAATCATACCCCATTGTTTTAATTGCATACTCCCGACTACTAATAGGGTTGAGCATATTTTACATTTGTATGTAGTCAAATGTATCTGTCTAGTTATTTTAATGGTTCCTGTCTTGCTTATGTTCTTGCTTGACCCAAAGCTACATAAATATTCTCCTAAAATGTCTTACGATATTTTTATTGTCGTATTTTTTTCATTTAGACCTTCAACCCATCTGGAATTTATTTTTTAATATAGTGTTAGGTAGGGATCTACATTCGTATTCTTCCAGATTGATAATCTGTTTTTCCAATACCATTTTATTCATACACAAAGAGTTGGCACCAACTACCCTACTAACCGTAATCAGTCAAGACTAATATCAAAGCTACAAGGCCAATTTACCAGTTTACAGAAAAAGGACTGCCAAGTCAGCCAGAATATTAATGTGGGCTCTCTGCACATTTTCTCCTCAGTGGAAAATACTATATGTAAAGTCCTTCCCTGGAGAAGGACATCATGCTTGGTAAAGTAGAGAGCCAGCAAAAAAAGGAAGACCCTCAACAAGATGGATTGACACAGTGGCTGCAACAGTGGGCTCAAGCATAACAGTGATTGTGAGGATGGTGCAGGACTGGGCAGTGTTTCATTCTGTTGTACACAGGGTTGTCGTGAGTCGGAACCAACTTGAAAGCACCTAACAACAACAATAAAGCCAAATTACTACTGAAGGCTGCTCAGGCGTCTTAGGGTTAGAGTCGAATAATCTTAATAACTAGTGTCAGAAGTCTATGACAGCCCAATGCATCTATCTCTGCCTTGTCAACTAAGGTGCCAGATCTTATGTCATCAGTTTTACTAACTCTCTTACCTGAACTGTGCTGGGGACGAACTGAGAAGTTCCTTGTCTTGCTTCTTGCTTCTTTTTCTAGTATCCATGTTGACCACCACCCTTCATTCAGTAATTCTTTTTCTTTATGGGAATCTTCATTTTGACTCTTTATTCATTTTTGTATGCTTTTCCTCATTCATCCAACAAAAATATGTGCCAGTTACTGTCCTAGAGAGTTGATAATCGAGAGGTAAACCAGATGAACAAAATTCCTGCTGTAATTGGGGAAGACAGTAAATAACACATATAAAGAAAAGAAAAAAGTTTAATAAGGTAGGATAATATACTCTATAACGTATGAAGAGGTAGTAGGGCACAATGGTTAAGTGCTCGACTGCTAACTGAAAGGTTGGCTGTTCGAACCCACTCAGGAACACCTCAGGAGAAAGGCCTGGTGATTTGTTTCTATAAAGATTACATCCAGGAAAATCCTATGCAGGAGTTCTGCTCTGTCACATGGGGTCACTGGGGATTGGAATTGACTCGATGGCATCCAACAACATTCTAGGGACAGAAAACCAAAACCAAATCAAACCTAGTGCCATCAATTCAATTCCAACTCATAGCGAACCTATAGGACAGGGTAGAACTGCTCCATAGAGTATCCAAGGAGTGCCTAGTGGATTTGAACTGCCAGCCTTTTGGTTAGCAGTCGTAGCACTTAACCACTACACCACCAGAGTTTCCTCTAGGGACAGAGGCACAGGGAAAAGTGTAACAAATATGTGGCAGATATGTATTTAAGAAGTGCCTCCAGAATTATTTTATACATACATAAACAAACAGGTAAATACAGTCTCCCTCCCACAGTCCACTCCCTTCATACACTATACTGTATACACTGTTCTGTATCTTGCACTGTGCAGCTTAGAGATCATTCCACATGAGAACTTAGAGTTGTTCCTCATTTTTTTAATGCTTCTTATGAAAGCTCAATTTAGAGTACACTAATGATAAAAAATAATTACAAGAAGGGCAAGGCCAGATTTACGCGAGAAGCTGAAAAACTGAATCTAAACTTGCAGGCTATAGGGATTAGGGAATGACCTGAGTTTTAGGCAAGTTTTAGTTCTCAACTATGGGTAGGTCAGGCTCTAGTTGGGAGTTGTTTTTTCTCATCATACAATTCTGTTTCTTGCTTATCCCTCTGGCACGCATAACTCATCTCTGGCCTTTCAGCACACTAGCCATCATATTGATCACAAAGCATTTCTTGTAATTCATAAACACTAGCAAGTGTCTTTGATGGATGATAAATACAAATAAATGAATGAATAACATATGTCCATAAACTTACAAATATCTTTTTCAAAATAAAATGGTGAATTTTGTTTCTATTTCGATGAGAAAACAATTCTCAACATTTTACATGTTATATCCTACGTGGTTGAGAATCAATTTATTAAATACTTTGTAGGGTACCACAGACGAAGTGGGGAGTGAACAGGGCTAAGGATGCCAGCTAGGAAGGGTGAGGTGCTTACACAGTTAGAAACTGGAGTTTAAGATGGAAGGAAAGACAACAGGATTTGGTCACTGGTTAGAGTGGACTGAAGAAAAACTTAAAAATGATTTCAAGGTTTCAAAAATGTGAGGTTATCATTTTAAAAAAGTGAAATGACCAGTTGAAAGGGGAGATTCTCAGGTTAATTTGAAATACTAAGACTTTTGGATTTAGATGGAATCTTGGCCTCTGCTGCTGACGTCAAAATCTAACTATGAGGGACGTCCACCAAGTTTGAAAACGTGGTCAAGCCTTCCTTCTCAGACCACTGTTAAAAGGTAAAAAGCCTGAAGTCTAAAGATTGGGACTCTGACCCTTGAATTAAAATTGTAATTGTTAATTCCGATTCTCTGGTTCTAAATGAGTATCTTGAGGTCTTCCATGCCTTGCCATGACTACCTTGCAATAAACTGAGTTTATGCACGATAATCTTAAGCATTTCTTCATTCACCTTTAAAATTAAAGCTCACAAGGCAAATGTCCAGAAGGACACATGCCTTTACGGATTTGACAATCTACACGACTCCACAAGTGATTGGGGGACAGGGGGACAACTGACAAAGGAGGGAGCCAAACCAAAAAACCCGTTGCCGTCCAGTCCAGTGGATTCCCGACTCATCGGGACCGGAGGAGAACACGAACCCAAAGAGGAACTGTCAGAACAGTGTGAGGGAGCTTCTGTGTCCTGCTGCTGCTACTCTTACCCAAAAACAAAACAAACGACTATCCATAGTATCTCAGGGAGGAAAGCTTTAGGCAGCTTCATTCCTTCTCCTATCTCAGGAACCAGATTTTAACTCAGCTAAATGAGACAGGACTAGGACAGCCAAGGTGTGCACTTCCAGCATTGGCGTAAACGCGCAGGGGAAGCAACCCTGGAGCCATCGGACCGCATTGCCTTCGGAAGGCCGTTTGAAAGAGGAGCTGAGAAGGTGGCGAAGGGGCGAGCTCGGCCGCACCACGCGCCTGCCGCCGAGAGGCGGGGCCGCGGGCTGCCGGGCTGCGTCGCTCCGGGCCCACGCCGAGCCGGGAAGGCGGACGCACGGCCCCGGCCTCCGCCCGCCACGTGACCAGCCGTGTTGTGGTCCGGCCCGCGTGGGTGGCGGGAGCTGGCGGGAGGGCGGGGGCGGCGAGGGGGCGGGTCACGTGACGGGGTTTAAATCTCCCGCAGCCGGAGCCGCGGGGGCGCCAGTGCCGCGCGCCGAGCGGGAGGAGAGCAGGCGAGGAGGGAGGGCCAGAGAGGCAGTTGGAAGATGGCGGACGAGGCGGCGCTCGCCCTTCAGCCCGGCAGCTCCCCCTCGGCGGCGGCGGCGGCGGCGGCCGAAAAGGAGGCCGTGTCGCCGCCCGCCGGAGAGCCGCTCCGGAAGAGGCCGCGAAGAGACGGCCCCGGCCTCGGCCGGAGCCCGGGAGAGCCCGGCGGAGCGGCCCCGGAGCGTGAGGTTCCGGCGGCGGCCGGGGGCTGCTCTGCGGCGCCGCCGTGGCGGGAGGCGGCGGCGGCGGGCGAGGAGCGGGAGGCCCAGGCGGCGGCCGTGGCGGCTCCGGCGACCGGAGAAGACAATGGGCTAGGCCTGCAGGGCCTATCCCGGGAGCCGCCACCGGCCGACGACTTCGACGACGACGACGACGACGACGGCGAGGAGGAGGAGGAGGAGGAGGAGGCAGCGGCGGCGGCGATTGGGTACCGAGGTGCGCAAGGGCGCGGGCCGCCGGGACTGCGCATCCCCTCCTCCCTCCTGCGGGGCCCCTCCTGGCGTGGGTTCGCGGGGTCTCTGGGGCCGGGCCGGGGCGGGGGGCGCCTCTGCGGCGGAGTCTCCCTCCCCAGCTCGCTTTTCCGCTCAGCTGCGCAGCCCCAGGGCAGCCGGCCCGGCTGCGGGAGCGATCCGCAGGCTCGCGGGCTCGCTGGCTGCCTCCTCCCTCCCGCTCCCCTCTGTCTGCGGCTCGCCAGGCGGCCCCGTGCTTTGCGCAGCCGCTGGGCCGGGAAACTCTTGCAATTGGTTTTAAAATAAGTTTTCTTCCCCCTCCTACTGTTTTTGCATACTGCTTTTGTTAAAGACTTTTGCTTTTCGTCCGCCTTCCCCAGCACACTTAAGTCTGCAACTTTTGCCTGTCCCATTGATCGACCTTTGCCATTGCCTTTGCAACCGGACACCTGTTCAGTTTACCTTTTTTTTTTTCAGGGTCTGTATTATTAAACTTAAAGTTTTACGTTTTAAAGAGGAAAGCTGTTTCTAAAGGTATAGCATGTAAAATATAAAGAACATGGCTGTTGCTAAAGACGTTACTCGAGTGGTGCAGTTAATAATGGGCATGGAAAGTAATAGTACTTTGAGTTTTTTTTTTATAAATATTGTTTTTTCTGTAATGATCTAATAATGATTTTTAGAGGAGGTATAATCCCTGTGTGTGTGTGTAATCCTGACATGAAAATTGGCATTTTTGGCACCCTGAAGCAGATATGTTAGGTGTATAAATCGTGTCATCCATGAGGGTTTCAATATTTTTGATCTGAGGAGTTTCTGTTTTGGATGGTGGTTCATTTGTATCAATATTTTAATTAAGTCCAGTGGCTCATATGTAAATTAACGTGTGCATTAAGGACTAGATTAGTAAAACAACCCCCGATATCAAGGAATTTACAGTTTAGCAGGGGAAACACAATACACAGATGTCTTTCTACGTTTGGTGTTATTGAAAGGGTTAGAAACGCAAATTGCAGCAGTTAACATTTAAAGTTTTTTGTAGTAAATTTCTATTTGATAATTTTTCATAAACGCTGTTATTTGTGATTGACAATTTAACTAGATCACTGCTTTTTTTGTTCTGTTTTTTCTTAAGTGGGCTCAATTTATTTCTAGATTTTGATGGACAAACTTAGATTCTGGGTAGCAGCCCTGAAGATGAGGGTACTTCTCCTTTGAAAGGTGTGGGCGGACCTGATAGGCATTCTTTACACACATGGTATGAATGTTTAAGTGCTGCGTTAAATGAACGTCATTGCCTCATAGCCATTATAGGTCTTAATACATTTTTGGTGCAGGCTGTTTCAGCACCCTTCAGTTACTTTTGCTTCTTTTGCAGATAACCTTCTATTCAGTGATGAAATTATCACCAATGGCTTTCATTCTTGTGAAAGTGATGAGGACGATAGAGCCTCACATGCAAGCTCTAGCGACTGGACCCCAAGGCCACGGATAGGTATGATTTCAAAGCTCTGCAGCTTTAGAGACAAAATGCTTTTTATTGTCTTGTATTTTCATTTTATGAGAACTAAAAATTTAATTCTCTGCCCCCTTATGCCCTCATGATGAGGTTCTTGGGAGCTTGGTGAGATTTAATGTCAGCTTAGGGACAGCTTGAAGGTCCTTGGATGGTGCACATGGTTTGTGCTGAGCTACTGACTGAAAGGTACCCAGCAGCTCCAAGGGAGAAAGACTTGGTGATCTGCTTCCCTAAAGATTGCAGCCAAGAAAACCCTATGGGGCTCAGTTCCACTCTAATACATAGGGTCGCCATGAGTCAGGATTGGGCTAGAGACAGTCTAGGGAAAGTTAGTGATTTTGTTTTTGTTACTGAACAGCTCAGGCCCCTGGAAGCTGGCCTTTTTGCTGTTTCTCACACAGCCAGGTCCTTCTCACTCCTCAGGCCCTTTGCATTTGTGTCTTCTGCCTGGAATGTGCTTTCTCCAGGTAAATAGAGGGTCTTGCTTGCTCCCTTACTTCTTTTTAGCTTTTGCTCAGAAAGCATATCATGAGTGAGGCAGACCCTGACCACACTATCTAAAATTGACACTCCTCCATCTCCTACTGCCCAGCCAATCCCCTTCATATCATTTCTTTAATTTTTTTCTTCTTAAAGACTTCTTGAGAAACTGTGTGTCTTACTTGTTTGTCTTTTTTATTACCTGTTTACTGTGCTAGAATATAAGCTGCACGGGGACAGGGATTTTTGACTGACTTGTATGCTACTATTTTGTTAAGTTCCAGGCCTAGAAAAGTACCTGGTACATAGTATGTGTTCAAATATTTATTAAATAGGTGAATGAAATGGGAAAGTATTTTGAAGTCGAGAATGTTAACAGATTTTTATAATAAAGACATAATATACCCCGTCTTGAAAGTGGTCTTTTTCTTAATGTGCTCTCCTTCTTTCAAAAGTGGCTTGACTAAACACAGCGATGATTAGTTCCTTTTTAGTGTCTGTAATATGTTACATTTTTTATTTTCTCTGGCTAGGAAACTGTTCTAAGAAATTTCAGGGAAAATACTTTTAGTGACAGTATTATTTTGGAATATTAAGATCGGTTTGAAGGTTATTGGTGGAAGAATTTTTAAAAAGATGGTAATTATGTGTAGATTTTTTTGTCTTTCCGTTATGTCCTTAATGATAAATAGTATGGGCTTTCAGGGCTGGTCTTGGCGGCAACTAACAACAAGATCTTTTCTGTATTGCTTTGTGGTACCCTTTTGTAAATACTTTTGTTTTTAATAATGGTGTATGTTTGAGATTTTAACCATAAAAATTTCATTTTGGTAGTAGTTTGATTCTTAAAATACACACAGGCAGTCCCTGAGTTACGAACGTCTGATTTGTGTACAACCTGTAGTTACGAACCAACCCCCATAAAGCCTGTTATATTAAAAAGTATGAGATACATGCAGCAGTTTGTAATAACAAACGGGTGCTACTTTGCGACCTGCATCAAAACATTACCATGTTATTACGTTAAAGATGTTTTAGTGTGTCTCGAAGTGTTTCTTTAATGTTATGTACGCATAGAAAGGTATAGTACATACTAAGACAAACATTTGACCAACTGACTTGTACACATTCGACTTGAAGACAGACTTAGGAACAGAAGTTGTTGGTAATCTGGGGACCGCCTGTACTCAGTATTTTATGGCTAAAGGGGCCAGCATAACTCTCGGGTAGTTCTCTTTCTAACCACTTGTGAAGTAGAATTCCTTGCATCTTATGTTATTGGAATTAGCATAGCTCTGAAGATGTGAGAATGAAGTATCTTTATATTGGATTTTCTTAATTTGCAGAAAGGCTTATAGATTGCTAACTTGATACTTCAGAAAATGAGATTTTGAATTACTTGGAAGTGGATTTGATCTAAGTCTTTTTACTCTTATTATAGGTCCATATACTTTTGTTCAGCAACACCTCATGATTGGAACAGACCCTCGAACTATTCTTAAAGATTTACTACCGGAAACAATTCCTCCACCTGAATTGGATGATATGACACTGTGGCAGATTGTTATTAATATCCTTTCAGAACCACCAAAAAGGAAGAAAAGAAAAGATATTAATACAATTGAAGATGCTGTGAAATTACTGCAAGAGTGCAAAAAAATAATAGTTTTAACTGGAGCAGGGGTATGTAAGATGTACTAAACACTTATGGGGGGGGTGCAACTTTTCCTATTGAGAAACGTTGTTCTGATTTAGAAGAATTTATGCTTACATGATTATGGGTGTATGTATTTGGAAACTAATAAGAAGAGAGTGCAGTTTATAGTTGCTAAGTCAAGTTTTGTTTAAAAAAACCTCTCCAGCAGTTTTAAGTATTTACTTTTTTTTTTTTTATAGCCAGCACAGTAGGTAAGTAAAATTAAGGCAAGACTTTTACCTGTATTATACTACAGCTGCTAAAAGAGATGCAGGGGGTTATAATTTATTTGTATTAAGGGGTGTGAGGCTCCTGTGAAGAAAGTGGGTATTTGCTGGATGCTCACAGAGAAACCAGAAACTTGACTGGTATTCACAAGTATGGAACTGAGTTTTATTCATACAGAGCATGTTACATGTTGTGGTAGTGACCAGAGCAACTGCCAGAGTAAAATTCAGTCCTGTTGTCTGCCATTTTAAATTGCGGATTGAGTTATTTAATTTAATTTTTCTTAGATCATCATCAAAAATAGTGATGCTTTGCTTCCAGGTGTGATTTAGACAAATTTGTTTTACTCTGAGGTTAAAGTGAAGTCAACTCCAGCAAAACTGTGAAATGAAAAAACTTCTGAAATCCCTATTGGAAATGTTAGAGTTTCTTTATAGAATAAAATAGTGTCTAAATTTAGTCTTCAAAAAAAAAAAAAAATTAAGAGTTGAAATATTGTACAACACAATTTTTAAAGAAAATGCAAAAATTTAGTATTTTTTCTAAATTTTATTTTGTTGAGAATACACATAGCAAAACACACACAATTCAGCCATTTCTACATGTGCAGTTTAGTGTCATTAGTTACATTCTTTGAGTTGTACAACCATTTTCACCCTCTTTTTCTGAATTGTTCCTCACTCGTTAACACAAATTCACTGCCCTTTAAGGTTCCTGTCTAATCTTTTCAGTTACTGTTGTTAGTTTTATCCCATATAGATAGTTCTGAAAACAGCATAATTCTGGAGTCGGGCTAGTTTTGTAGTTAAGCTAAACTATCGCGTGGTTTTAAGATGACTTCTGGAGATATTTTTGGTTTAAGGCTTAAAGATTATCTCAGCAATAGTTTCAGGGTTTCATCCATCCATGCATGGCTTCAGAAAGTTTAGAGTCCATGAGAGAATTTGATGCTCTGTTCTGTATTTTCCCCTTTTGATCATGCTTCTTCATTGGAATCTTTAATTAAAATGTTCAGTAATGGTAGCTGGGCACCATCCTGTTCTCCTGGTCTCATGGCGAAGGAGGTAGTTGTTCATGGAGGCAGTTAGCCACACATTCCACATTCTCCTATTCCTGACTCTCCACCTTGCTCTGTTGGTCCAGGTGAATAAAGACCAATTGTTGTGCCTTGGATAGCTGCTGGCGAGTTTTTATGAGCATAGGCACTACGCAACAAACTAGGAAGTAGAACAGAAATTCTAGACATGTTATCAGGCCAATTAACTGGAATATGCAATGAAATCATGACTCTAAACCTTCAAACCAAGGAACCAGATCCCATGAGGTATTTGGTTGTACATAAGCAACCTCAGCAACTACTCTTTTTTTTTTTTGTCATTGTAAATATATGTCACACAACTTTTGCCAGTTCAACTTCTTATAGGCGTACAGCTTATTGACAGACAGCAGTTACGGTAATCGGCTGTACAACTCTACCCTTAATCAGTGCTATTTTTCTATCACTATTAACCCTCCTTTTCCTCTTCTTGCCCCTGGTAACCACCAGTAAACTTTGTTTTTTATACATTTGCCTTTTGTCTTTCTATATAAGTGAAGTTATACAATATTTGACTTTCTGTGATTGGCTTATATCAAAATTTAGTATTCTTGAGACAGAACCCTGATGAGGGAGGTATGAGACGTTTCTTTAGAAAAATTTGACAGTGTAGTAGAAATTCTTGCCTGCTTTATAGTTAAGTAATTGAAATTATTTACTCCCTTCCTTTAATCAGATCCCAGTTGCTCTGATTTGTTGGTTAAACTCTTAAAGAAGTACAATTAGCATGACTAATCTCCATTGAAAACAGGACTGTATGGTGGAGTTAATTATACTGGTTTATTTGGGTTTTTTATTTATTTTTTTGAAATTGGAGTAGGGTGGTATTTCTTTTTCCCAAAAGAAGCTTCAAATTAAAATTTTCTTTTCAGCTCCTCCTTGAATATATGGTAAGAGAGCTAGTAATTACAAAGCTAGGAGATTTAATAATACAAATTATGCCGTGGATATTTCAGGTATCTGTTTCCTGTGGAATACCTGACTTCAGGTCAAGAGATGGTATTTATGCACGCCTTGCAGTGGACTTCCCAGACCTTCCAGACCCTCAAGCAATGTTTGATATTGAATATTTCAGAAAGGATCCAAGACCATTCTTCAAGTTTGCGAAGGTACTGAGAACTTTGCTAGTTGTATTTTGACCTCTTCATGCAAAATATTTTCGTATATAGGTTACTTAATTTTACCATTTGTGGTCTAGTAAAATGGATGCTAGTACTGTTGTGAAGTAAGATCAGTTAATTAAAAACAGTCAGTGTTCGCTTTTTCCCAGAAGGAAGTATCATCTACTTTTCTTCATTTTAGGTTTGAGTTTATTTTCAAATGAGAGATTATTGCGTATTTTTCAAATTCACACTTCAGTTTTGGTCTTCATTTGATATTACTTGGGCTTTTTTAAATTTTTTTAAGAGATTAGTAAAGCATATAAAAATAACGTATTATTTTGACTTTAATAGTTTTTATAGGTGTTAAAAAGAGATTATAATATCTGTTTTGATGTGTTTGGTGGTAGCCAGGTTTTAACACATGAGAGTGTCCCAGAAAAATCACTTTGTGATTAGGGATGGAGAAGATTTTTAGGGTACATGTTAATTAGCAGATTGCAGAGGAGCTTGGAGTCTCTAGAGCTCCATTGTTCAGCTCAGGAGCCACCAGTCACATATGGTTGTTGAGTACTTGAAATGAGATGTGTTGTAAGCGAAAAACGTAACAGATTTTTGAAGAACTAGTATGGAAAAAAGAATGTAAAATATTCCATTGATAAATTTTATGTTAATTATACGTGGAAATGATAATACTTTTGAAATTGAAAAATTTCACCAGTTTTCAGTTTTTTAATGTGATTAGTAGAAAATTTAAAATTATATACATGGCTAGCAGTGTATTTCTGTTAGACAGCGCTGCTCTAGAATGTAAAGTTTAGTATTACATGGTACCATTCCCAACGGATTTGAGTTATTTGAAAAAAATTTTTGTTTTTTACTCTAAAGCCATAGTGACCCTATAAGACAGTAGAACTACTCTATAAGAGCGGCTGGTGGATTCAAACTGCCATCCTTTTGGTTAGCAGCCAAGCTCTTAAACACTGTACCACCAGGGCTCCAATACACAGTTAGACCAAAAACAAACGTGTGTACGTTTTGTCTTATGGAAAGAAATTTTACCATTGTTACTGCTAGACTTCAGTATATGTAAAAAAAAAAAAAAGTATTTTTTGTATTAGTGACTTTTTTAGTTAATCTGGAAATTAGCTTGAATTTAAAGTATGACTTGAGCTACTTTCATACCACGTGGTCTTTCTATGTAACTATAGGAAAAGCTCTGCTAATTCAGAATTCAGGTTAGTTTATATTAATGACTGTCTTTAAAGAAATTTATTTCATTTAAGTAAAGTATATAAATGACTGTTAGAGTAAAACGGAAAAAATAAAAAACCTTTGAATATGTTTTAGTTAATAAAACAAAACTAAATTTGAGAAGATTTACAGCTTTTAAGAGTATTTTACATTTTTCTAAAAATTAACTTGAAATTTAAGTTTCGAACTTCTTCGTGTATCTATAATAGTGATGGTCATCTATATCTAGCCTTTAGTTTCAAGTTTGTTCTCTCTAAGGACTTGAAGAGTGTTTCTGAGATAATCAGACTATGGAATTGAAGTAGACACCTGGTTCATACCTGGATTGAATAAATAATGTAAATAATTATTGGTGTGTCTTTTTCTCCTGAAATACAAGATGATGTATTAGTGATGATCACTTGTTCTAACATACTGGTGCTGGCGGTACTACCACATGGTTGTGAAGACCAATGAAATACCATATATTTATATAGGTTTCCTAAATTGGATGTAGCACGTTGGTATTATGATAGCTTTTTTAGCAAAAATAAACACTTTTAAAAGCCAGCATGTAATTGGAAATTAGTCTCGTTTTATATATGATGATATAAAAGCTTGACTCATCAGTGCATTTATGTAATGCTCCTAAGATTTTTGCTCTAAATTCTGTCTTCTGAGGGGAAGCAAAACATGTTGCCAAAAGTCACCTATATCAGCTTTATTTGTTTGGATGATTTACTGAAGAGCAGATTCAAAATTGCTTACTAAAATTATAAACTACAGTTGAATATCTAAGGTTTAATGTTCTGTTTTTGGTGGTGGCAATTTTTTGTGTACTTTTTTAAACTGGCAACCTGACACTTGAAAAAATAGATGGTAACAGTGGAAATAAGGTAAGGATTGTGAATTTAGCTGTCTAACGTACAAACTTAGTATCCGTTTTTAGCTTAAATTAGTTTTGACACGCAGGAATCTGTCGAAGCAATTCATGATTACTCTGATAAAGACAGTAAGAACTTTTTAAATACACTTAATAGAAATTCAGACAGTGCATAAGTGAAAATACATTGTAAGATGGCACAGTGCTAGTGTCTTACAGTGTTCTTAATCACTGTGTACGGATTTTATGCCACCTGGGAGAAGAGGGAAGGGGTTGCATTTTTCAATTCTATAAAACTGTAAAAATTTTATGCACATTTTTATTGTTAGTAAACTGAAAAAAATTTAAATCCAAGCATTTATATAGGATAGCCTTTTCCGGTTCTATTTATATAAACTTAATTTTGCTTGATTGCTTTTCTGAGTTTTCACTTACGGTTTAAGAGCTGAGTAAACTTAATTAACCTCTATAATTGTTATTCATGTATAATTTTTTGTTAATACTTGAATTCTAACGGTAGGAACTGACTAAAACCTAGCCGCTTAAGTAGTTCTCAAAACTGTTAATGATAGAAGAGGCAATTTGGGTCTAAAAATTAGTAACTAGGACAGGCTTATGGAGAAATAAATAAGGACAAAGAATGCAGGTTAGTAACCCCAAAATGGAGGTTGGGGAGCATGTAAATACTGTCGCCATGTTTTTACTAGATTCTAAAATACTCAGTGAATTGTGAATAAAATGCTCTTCAAATAACCTAAAAATTTTTTTTTTACCAGTTACTGTAGTAGGCAGAAAGTTTATTAAGATGGTTTATGATTTTTGCCAGTTGGAAAAGCAGAAAATATTGGGTAAATTTAGACATTTGGAAAAAAGGGAGAAATTCTATACCATGTCTAAAGCCCTTAATTGTATATAGTTTTCTTTTTTTTAAATTGTATATAATTTTTGAGAAATTTAGATTTCATTTAGACTGAAAATTCCAAGTAATTGAGAGGTGTGTTAAAGAGATTATACTGCTTCATTAGAGCAGTTTTTCAAGCTCTGCACTATTTACATTTTGGGCTAGATAATAATTTCTTGTGGGGGCTGGCCTGTGCATTGTAGGACGTTTAATAACAGCATTCTTGGCTTCTACTCACTAGATGCCGGTAAGCATCCCACCCCAGTTCTGACAAAAATGTTTTCAGATATTGCCACATGTCTGCTGCAGTATTGCCCCTTGGTTGAACACCACTCATTGCAGTGTACCAAGCTGTGGTACCGCTTCGAATTCTTTTACACAAGAGCAGTTAAGGCCAATTTTAAAGCTGTGTAGCCGTGTTTTAAATCATTATTCTATGCAGTGAGGGCTAAACTAGATAATGAGTTGTGGTCATAGTTCTCAGGAACCTAAAATAATTCATGGATGCTGATAAAAATAAGTGGTTGTATTTAGAATCAGTGAAGGTAAACTGAGTTAGAATGTATAAAATAAAAAAAATAAGGACAGTTCAAAGAGTTAATTGAATTCAGCAGTTGCTCTTTGCCTAAAGTTAAAACACAGGAAAAGTAGAGAAATATGAACTTATTTTTATGAATTTAATTTCAAAAATTTTTTATTCAATAAATCATTACTTTATTGATAGTATGCAAATATAGCAGATTATTTAAACAGTTTTAAAACAAGTTCATTATCTAAAAATCAGAAAATGTAAACAAAAAATAAATAGTCGTAGTCCCATTCACCTGAAGAAAAGCCCTGATGACACAGTGGTTAAGAGCTCGGCTGCTGACCAAAAAGTCGGCAGTTTGACTCCACTAGCCGCTCCTTGGAAACCCCATGGGCCAGTTCTCTCCTGTCCTTCAGGGTCGCTAGGAGTTGAAAGCGACTCAACGACACAGGTTTTTTTTTTTTTTTTTTGAGGGGGGTATAGGTATTACATATGTAGAAATTTATTATAGCTGCAGATATATTCTTATCACAAAATGGACTATTTTGCCTGCTGCTTTGTATTTTTAGCATTTTCTGTTTGATATCATAAACTTTTTTAGTCAGATGCTTGAAACTTTTTAGTGGTCATATAATGTTAGCAGAGTATTGTAACTGTAATCCCCCAAAGATATTTATTACTATTACAAATAGTGTGGTTATAATTGTCCTTTTAGTTGTATTTCCAGAGTTTTTAGGATAAATTCTGAAAGTGCACTTGGTAGATTGCTTGTCTTAGGTAAGCTTAACTAACGTTTAGTTAAGCTGCCTTATTTTGCCACCTGAAAAGGATGAACTAAAATACACTGTGTATGAGAAAGCTGATTAGCATGCCCCTGGCACCACTCCCCCCAAAAGAAAAACCTCACGATAGACTTTGAGCATTAAAATATTTTTTAAAATTATGTATATATGTGTGTGTATATGGTTTAAGAAGAAATTAAAACAGTGCAAAACATAAAGTTATTCTGCCTCTCTTTTAATAATCCCTACTTCTAAGTTCTTTCTCCAAAAGTTACTGTGGTAAACTGTTTTCTTTGGTATCTTTGCAGGGGAAAATTTTTTGGGTATACTAGTTTGTGTGTATGTTTTTAAAGATGGCGTAGTGTTCTGTTTTATAGCTGTACTACCGGATATTTAACTAGTCCCCTAATGAAGGCTATCTAGGCTGTCTTTAATGTAATTTTAAAACTTACCAATTTGATAGGTAACAAGTTAACATCTTTTCATGGTTCTATTATTCTGCTTTTGTTTACTAGTATACAGGAGTTCTTTTCAACTATTGGGTATTCATGTATCTTCTTTGAATTGCATGTTTGTTCTTAGCCATTTTTCCCCCTTGGGATACTTTTCATATGTATTTTTGAGAACATTATGTATTCTTGGAGAGTTTTTCGTTAGAGGCAGATTGGAATTACAGCCTCTAGTAATCCCCTGAAAAGAAGTTAGCTGGTAAAAACTGAGTAGCAGCAGGACATTGCCTGATATGTTGCCGGAAGATGATCCCCTCAGTTTGGAAGGCACTTAATATGTGACTGGGGAAGAGCTGCCTCCTGAAAGTAGAGTCGACCTTAATGATGTGGATGGAGTCAAACTTTCAGGACCTTCATTCGTTGATATGGCACGACTCAAAATGAGAAGAAACAGCTACAAACCCATTAATAATCGAAACATGTAATGTACGATGTATGAATTTAGGAAAGTTGGAAATCTTCAGAAACGAAATAGAGTATATAAACATCGATATTCTAGGCATTAGTGAGCTGAAATGGACTGGTATTGGCCACTTTGAATCAGACAATCATATGCTCTACTATGCAAGGAATGACAGCTTGAAGAGGAATGGAGTTGGATTTCAAGATCTGTCCTGAAGTACAAGAGTGTCAGTGATAGTATAACATCTATATGCCTACAAGGAAGACCAGTTAATGCAACTATTATTCAGATTTACACACCAACCACTAAAGCCAAAGATGAAGAAATTGAAGATCTTTATCAACTTTTGCAGTCTGAAATTGATTGAATATGCAATCAGGATGCATTGATAATTACTGGTGATTTGAGTGGGAAAGTTGGAAACAAAGAAGGATTAGTAGTTGGAAAATATGGTGATAGAAATGATGCCAGAGATTGCATGATAGAATTTTGCAGACCAACGACTTCTTCATTGCAGACGCCTTTGAATGGCAACTATACACGTGGACCTCACCAGATGGAATATACAGGAATCAAATCAACTACATCTGTGGAAAGAGACGATGGAAAAGCTCAGTATCATGAGTCAGAACAAGGCAAGGGGCTGACTGTGGAACAGGCCATCAGGTGCTCATTTGCAGGTTCAAGTTGAAGCGAAGAAAATAAGAACAAGTCCATGTGAGCCAAAGTACAACCTTGAGTGTATCCCACCTAAGTTTAGAGACCATCTTAAGAATAGATTTGAGGCATTGAACATTTAATGACTGAAGATGAGACAAGTTGGAGAGTGACCTCAAGAACATCGTACACGAAGAAAGCAAGAGGTCATTAAAAAGACAGGAAAGAGAGAAAAGACCAAAATGGATGTCAGAAGAGACTCTGAAATTGACTCTAGAATGTCGAATAGCTAAAGCAAACAAAAAAAATGATGAAAGAGCTGAGCAGAAGATTTCAAAGGATGACTAGAGAAGACAAAGTATAACGAGTTGTGTGAAGACCTGGAGTAAGAAAACCAAAAGGGAAGAACATATCTGGCGTCTATCAAGCTGAAAGAACTAAAGAAAAAAATACAAGCCCCGAGTTGAAATAGTGAAGGATTTTATGGATAAAGTACTATACGACATGGAAGCATCAAAAGAAGGCTGAAGGAATATACAGTCACTGTACCAGAAAGAATTGATCAACATTCAGTCATTTCAGGAGGCAGCATATGATCAAGAACTGATTGCACTGAAGGAAGAAGTCTGAGCTGCACTGACGGCATTGGCAAAAAACAAGGCTTTAGGAATTGATGGAATACCAATTGAGATGTGTCAACAAATGACTGCAGCTCTGGAAGTGCTTACTCGTCTATGCCTAGAAATTGGAGGACAGCTACGTAGCCTACCGACTGGAAGAGATCCGTATTTATGCCTATTCCAAAGAAAGGTGATACAACCGGATGTGGAAATTATTGAACATTTTCATTAATACCACATGCAAGTAAAATTTTGCTGAAGATCATCCAAAAGCAGCTGCAGCAGTACCTCAACAGGGAGCTGTGAGAAATTCAGGCCGGATTCAGAAGAGGACGTGGAACAAGGGATATCGTTGTTGATGTCAGATGGATCCTGGCTGAAAGCAGAACACCAGAAAGATGACTGTGCAAAGGCACTTGACTGTGTGGGTCGTAACAAATTATGGATAACGTTGCAAAGAATGGGAATTCCAGAACACCTAATTGTGCTCATGAGGAACCTGTACATAGATCAAGAGGTAGTCATTTGAACAGAAAAGGGGGATACGGCATGGTTCAAAATTAAGAAAGGTCTGTATTGGGGTTGCATCCTTTCACCATACCTATTCAATCTGTATGCTGAGCATATAATCCAAGAAGCTGGACTATACGAAGAACCAGGGCATCAGGATTAGAGGAGGACTTCATTAACAACCTGTGTTATGCAGATGATACAACCTTGCTTGCTGAAAGTGAAAAGGACTTTACTTACTAATGAAGACCAAAGACCACAGCTTTCACTATGGCTTACACCTCAACATAAAGAAAACAAAAATCCTCACAACTGGACCAATGAGCAAGATCATGATAAATGGAGAAACGATTGAAGTTGTCAAGGATTTCATTTTACTTGGATCCACAATCAACAGCCACAGAAGCAGCAGTCAAGGAATCAAAAGATGCATTGCGTTGGGCAAATCTGCTGCAAAGGATCTCTTTAAAGTGTTGAAAAGCAAAGATGTCGCCTTGAAGACTAAGGTGCACCTGACCCAAGCCATGGTATTTTCAACTGCATCATATGCATGTGAAAGCTGGACAATATGGAAGACCGAAGAAGAATTGACGCCTGTGAATTGTGGTGCCGGCAAAGATACTGAATATATCGTGGACTGCCAAAAGAATGAACAAATGTGTCTTGGAAGAAGTGCAACCAGAATGCTCCTTAGAAGCAGGGATGGTGAGACTGCGTCTTGACATACTTTGGACGTGTTGTCAGGAGGGATCAGTCCCTGGAGAAGGACATCATGCTTGGCAGAGTACAGGGTCAGCGGAAAAGAGGAAGACCCTCAATGAGGTGGATTGACAACAGTGGTTGCAGCAATGAGCTCAAGCATAACAACAATTATAAGGATGGCACAGGACCAGGCAGTGTTTTGTTCTGTTGTGCATAGGGTCGCTGTGAGCCAGAACCGACTCAACGGCACCTAATGACAACAAAAACAGTTTTACAATATCTCATAAAAATGATGTTTAGCCTAAAAGAAAATAGAACATTTAAGATGAAGGGATCAAAAATTGAAAAAGCAGTATTGCATAATAATAAACTGTCACTTACTGGCTCTTGGGACTTTTGGGAAATTAATTTTGTGCTTCGTTTTTTTTTTTTCAAATAATAAAAAAGCCAAACATTTTTCTATGAAGAGCCATATAGGAAATATGTGGCCTGCTTTGTGAGCCATGTAGAATCTGCTATACATTCTTTTTCTTTCCAATGCTTAAAAATGCAGAAACTCAGCTCTCAAATTGGTTGGCAGCTCTACGATAAAGATGAAATAAAGGGCTTGTGTTATGCTTGGTGCATACTGAAAGTTAATTAAGTGATAACCAAAAGTTTACTGTTGAAATTCTTTTGTGTTAGCTTAGTACCAAACCAAACACGTTACCATTGAGTTGATTCTGACTTACAGCAACACTGTACTATAGGATGGAGTAGAACTGCTCCATAGGGTTTCCAAGGCTATAAATCTTCACTGGAACAGATTGCCACATTTTTCTCCTGTGGAGTAGCTGGTGGGTTTGAACTGCCAACCTTTTGGTTAGCAGCCAAGTGTTTAATCACAGCGCCACTAGGGCTCCCTTATCTTAGGACAGGAGTTAGCAAACCACGGCCTCAGTGTATATGCAGTCTGCTACCTGTTTTTGTACAGCCCGCGAGCTGGGAATGCAGTTTGAAATGATGGGGAGGGGAGGGAAGTGAAGAGAAGAATATTTTGGGAAATGTGGACATCATATGAAATTCTCATGTCAGTGTCCAGAAATAAAGTTTATTGAACACTGTGGCTGCTTTTGCAGTACTGTGGCAGAGTTGAGTGATTGCAACAGAGACCATATGACCTGCAAAATCTAAGATATTTACTACCTTGCCCTGTACTAAAAAAGTTGGCCAACCCCTGGATTCCTAAGGAAACTGGACTTTTTAAAAAATGTAGTTAGATTTCTGTGTCAGGTGACTCTTATTTATCAGTTCTAAGTTTGATTAGGTAGGAAAGGAGTAGTTTATTCAAGTGTGGTTTTGTGGAGTGAACGAAGCAAGCTAAGTGATTAGAAGGATATTCCTTACCAGGCATGATCTGTTTCACTTCTCTTTTTCGGCAGCGTGGGGAATTTAGGTTTCTAGTTTCTTACCAACTTTATTTACTGCCTCCCTGTGCTCTGTAGGAGGAGGGTGAATATTAGCAAACATTGACAGCTCTGAAACTTTGAAGAATCCTTTTAGTTTTGAGGGACTGCATTTCCACCCCTCTTTGGGATCTCATATATTACTAGAGATTTTAGAAAGAAAGTAGAAATAGCATCTCTGGAGGAAAGCCATTACTTCTACATGAAAACTCACTGTGGCAGATAGTTCTGAGGTTTACTTTTGACCACATTGGTTGCCCATATCCATTTCCTGGATTGCTTGCATGTTTCTGGGCACAGCTGAGTTTTGAAAGAGGGTGGCTTTTTAGAGTATTTCGAGCCACTGATACTTGCTCTTTTTTACTCTAGAAGGATCCCTATGGCAATAACAGAGTGTGATTGGCTCATGTGATTGGTTCCTTAAAAGGGCTTTAGGGTGTTCAGATCGGTATAGCCTATCTTACTTTGAACAGGGTTAGGATGCCGTATGCCACTTTTAGTATCATAATTCCAACATGGAAGAATTAATCCATGTTCTGTCTGAAAGTTATATCTGCAGCCTTTTGATTTCTAGCAAACGTTTCACATTAAGAACCTGTGTTAGAAGTGGTTTCTATTGAGACAGTCCTTCAGGGTAATTTTTTTCTTCATTATTTCATACTTTATCCTTTATAGAGGAACACTGTTTAAATCTAATGATTTAGACATGGTCTGCTTCATATTTCGAAGAAAATAGACAAAGTTCAAACTCAAATCATTTAGGTTCTAACACATGAAATGTAAACTTAAAAAACAAAACAAAAAGATCTTTCATAAATTATCTCTGAGTGTAGGAATTGGCTCCTGATTTTTTTAAGGGTTAAAACTACCCCGAATTGTTATGGGTTGGATGTTGGAGGAAACTGGAGTATAGAGTTGAATCTGGTGTCCCACACATCTTTGTGCTTCTTACCCTCTCTTCATTGTAAATGTACTGGGACAGAGCATTCAGGGAATAAAGCAGTAGCTGGCAGAGCACAAACCCAGTATTCCAAAATATTAACTGATAACCTGCGCGCGGAGCACCTCTTGTAACTTCATTTAAAATAACAAATGTGGTTTTCAGTTTTCTATAGAACTGGCTTTAAGAAGTTGTTTACATTGCTTCTTCCTTTATGCATTGTTTCTTAAATTGCAAAGTTTTCCATGAAGTTTATCTGTGATAAAATTTGAATATAAGGCAGAACTGTTGGATTTCCATGTAATGCATATTTTCGGCATATGGACGTGTCCGTGATAATCGTTACAGTGAGGTTTGCTTATTTTAAAACTTTACCTAAAAGTATCCTGGGTGGTAGAATAAGAAGTTTTTAAAAAACTTGAATTAAATAGGTAAAATGTAAAGTCATGTATTATCTCATTATTAAACTTTTTTTTGGTATGATGTCAGAAGTGACCACCTGTTTATAGCTTGTTTGTAGCCTGCCTTCCTTGACTTTTCGATAATATGTATATACATGTGCATATAGTTTCCGTTTTTGTTTAATAACAAAAACCAAACTGTACACATTGGTGAGTAACGTGCATTTCCAGGTCAGTGCATGTAGATCCCCCTGGTACTTTAGAGTGGCTGCATATTCTGTTACGGATGTACCATATTTATACATCCAGTCTCCCAGTTGATGGACATACGGTTGTATCTAGTTTTTTGCTGGCATTTTAATAGGATAGAGCATGTCATGGATGGTAAGGAAGTAAGTAGATAGCACTGCTACTTTAAATAAAAAAGTAGAGAAGAAACTTCCTTTGCCATAGTCACTAAATGAAATTTAATAGTCACTGCCAAAAGTTGGGAGGACCAAAATTGATACTTTTTCTCTGATCTTTTTGCCATGTGTATATCTGAATTCTTTGTTTTTAAAGAAGAAACAGCATTGAAGCATTATTTGGGGGGAAAAACACACACACAAAATCCAGCAACTCAGCATTCATGAGCAACTCTATACTATACCAGTATGTGCCTGTGCAGTGGAAGGAAAACAATTTTGGTAAGGAATTAAAACTTTAGCTTTAAACTTCCAACAGGTTGCTATTTACAGTGAATGATGAATCAAAAAAAAAAAAAAAAATTCTTATGTTGACGGTGCCTTTTTTAGTTTAAAAAAAAAAAAAAAGTCTTTCACCATATCTTTTGTATCTGTAATTTCAGTTTCCACTTTCTCCTTTAGGAAAAAAAAAAACCTAAGTTTGCAGCCAGCAAAAGTTAGATGTATCTTAAGGTGTGTATTACTTCTGACTTATTAAAATACCTATTAACGTGTGTTAGGGATGTTTTTGAGTAGACTATCTTTTTCTTCAAGGGGCCAAGTCCACTAATTCCTGAGTTTTATACGTACTGTACTGCAGCAACAGTCCTTTTGTATGTATGTGGTGCATCTATCTAGATGCTTTAAAATGCTTATGTATTTTATTTTTAAGTCACACATTTATCATTGGTAATTTTACTGGATCAAATGGTTTATTTAACCTAAATTTACATTTGCTGTAGTTCTTTAATGTAAAATTTTTATTTTTACTTTTTGCATTACATAGGAAATATATCCTGGACAATTCCAGCCATCTCTCTGTCACAAATTTATAGCCTTGTCAGATAAGGAAGGAAAACTACTTCGCAACTATACTCAGAACATAGATACACTGGAGCAGGTGGCAGGAATCCAAAGGATAATTCAGTGTCATGGTTAGTAAACTTCAGAATTGCTTCCTGTAATTTATTTAATTAGTTTTATAGGAAAAGTTACGATTATGAAATTGCCCACCATCCAGGACTAGAAGTTAAGCATTATTATTTAATCACCTTATCTGATTAACTGTAGATAACCTAAGGAAAGTAGAACCCATAAAAATAAAATCAAAAGTTTTAGCTTTGATACTTAAAACCCAGATATTAATGTACTTTTGAGTTTCAAAAGACATTTGTATGTCATTAAATTATTTTAAATAACCTTTTGTGACTATTGGCTATAGTGTGAAGAAACATGGTATTTTTAGTTTATAAAACCAAAGGAACTGAATAGTTTAGGTATTAGAGGATTCAGAAATTTAGAAGAGTTTTAATCTAAAGTATGAACAGTTTAACCATTAGCCATTTTCTTATGTGTCTAGAAGTGTTTTCAGACCATAGCTGCTGAACGCTAAGGAGTTGGTTCATTTTTTTTTTTTTTAAAGAGCTTTTGGAGGGATCATTATATCAATGTCTCAGTAATTGAAGATTGGATTCGTTTGTTATTTAACTATTAGTGTTTTGTTTTGTTTTGTTTTTTTCAAATCATCCCTTTAATTCTCCTGTAGAGTCTGTTTAAATCATGGAGCTTCTCTATCTTTCCTGGTGTTAAGGTTTATATTGCAGTCTTTTTGGTATGTTTAAGAAATGGAAGTATTTCTTTAATAAAGCATATATATGTTGGTTTTTTTCAGGTTCCTTTGCAACAGCATCTTGCCTAATTTGTAAATACAAAGTTGACTGTGAAGCTGTACGAGGAGATATTTTTAATCAGGTAATTTATCACCCATATTCTAAGAATTGTGCATGTCTCTGAACTAGTCCTTTTTTTGGCCTCCAAATCCTCTTTTTGTGATTTTTGTGATTAAAAAAGATCCAGGCAGAAAGTATTAGCATTGGGAATTCTAGTGAAATACACAGACCTTTACAGTACCTTAACTAGGACCCATTGCTCAATAATGTCTCTCAAAGTGAAAAAATTGGCTCCTTACTTTCTAAGTCTAAAAAAAAGAAGCCGTATCTTTTTTTTTTTGTCTTTTATTGGTTTTTGTCCTCACTTTTCCATTTTAGCGCCTGTTAGATTTGGAATTTCAAATTAGTTGTGGTATTCCTTTAAAACATTAAAAATTATTGTGAAAGGCATGTCATGTATGCTGACTGCCAAAAAATATAGGAAGATAAAATGAGAAAATAAAAATCAGTAAGAAGCCATATTTATTTGGCTGCATATATAGTTAATCACATTTAATTACGATAGAGGAAGCGATACCCACTGCCATCAAGTCGGTTCCAATGCAGCGACGCTATAGGACAGTGGAACTGCTCCACAGGGTTTCCAAGGAGCACCTGGTGGATTCGGAGTGCCAGCCTTTTGTTTAGCAGCCATAGCCCACTGAAGCTCTTAAGCACTGTGCCACTGTAAACATTTTTACATACATGTAGAGTTTTTCCTCTTAATGATGGTCTTGAATATCAAATGTAGTTCTACGCAGCTATTAAATAGTGGCATAGTATTTCATTGTATGGTGTCTGAAGTTTATTAACTAATCTGTTATTGACAGTTGATATTTAGGTTGTATCCAATTTTCCCTGCTGTTTATCCCCAGCTTTTCTGACTCTCTTCTTTGGTTAATTCTGAAAAACATTCTAAGGAAATGTGAAAATGATTATTTTGACCTTGGATTTCTTTTCTTTTTGCCCCGCAACCAAAATCCGGAACATACAATGCAGGTGGTTCCTCGATGTCCTAGGTGCCCAGCTGATGAACCACTTGCTATCATGAAACCAGAGATTGTCTTTTTTGGTGAGAATTTACCAGAACAGTTTCATAGAGCCATGAAGTATGACAAAGATGAAGTTGACCTCCTCATTGTTATTGGGTCTTCCCTGAAAGTAAGACCAGTAGCACTAATTCCAAGTAAGTTGGTGATGGTTTTGGAAAACATTTCTATATATATGCCATGAGTTGTGAAAGAATTCCTGTACAGTAGGCCCCAATAATCTTTCTCTGCTTCTGGTTTAAAGAGAGATGAAGAGCTAAATTTTTTGGTGACATTGACAATTTGGGGTAGGGGAATCTTGAAACAGAAGTAATAGCAAATTCTAATTCAAATTTATGTGAACAAACAGTTCAGTTTTTATTTTTTAATGGAATGTATTTTTATTGTGGCAGGAGTTATGAAACAGTCCCTGATCTATAAATTTTCAATCTTAATATGAAAACAGTTCATTAATAGTCACACAGAGGCTGAAGTCACAAATAAATTAACACTTTTTAGCAGATTGAATTTCTGTGAAGGAGTTGTTGATTTTTCAAGCTTAATTTCGGATTCAATAAGTTTGAATGTATAGATTGCTAGAAATGTCCTTATGTAGGGTGGTGTTCAGAGGCTCAAAGTGATTGGTTCCTTGTAGGATCAACCACCATGCCATGTCAAAATGCCGGCCTGTGAATCTAGTTTACCCAAATACAATTTAAGTGTCTGTTTTTCTTAGGAATATTTCTTCAACATCTGCTTTCGTACTTCCTCTCTTTCCTTCCTCTAGTGTCAAAGTCAGGGAGCAGAATATGGAAGGAGGGGCTGTGTAGGTAGCATCAGATGTGCCTTCCTAAGTGAGGGAAGGAGGAAAGGAGAGAATAGCAGTGGTTAATGATACAGCTGCTAACCAGAAGGTCAGCAGTTCAAATCCACCAGCTGCTCCTTTGAAACCCTGTGGGGCAGTTATGCTCTGTCCTTCAAGGTTGCTGTGGACTGGAATCCATTCGATAGCATTGAGTTTGGTTTGGTTTTTAACCAATACTAGATCTCTGCACCAGCAATCACATAGGCTGCCAGAGCATAAACACGTGGAAGGATGGGGAATCAGACTCTGTAATTCTGTATTTCTACCCTAGGTCTTTTTCCTACCCAACATCTGGTGGGTTTAGCAGTTAACTCAGTCTTCCTTAAATAGCTGTGAAATTTCATTAAGGTAGAATATAGGTCAGTTTCTAATTAAACAGCATCAAAATTTAATGTACAGGCTCCCTTATTTTTGAGGTTTTTTTTTTTTTTTTTAAGTCTGTAAAGGCAGAGAAATTTCTAAGAGCTTTCTGTGGGGGTAATGTAATGGTATGTTGGTGATAGGCAAAGGTTATTTGTTATTAAATGTAAAACAGGTATGTAATGGCCTGAAATAGATGTGTATAATTTCCATCCTCTTTATGTCAGGGGCTACTTCAGTAGAATGGTCATAATACTCATGTAATCGTTACTACAACCTTGTGGAAAATACCACTATTATCCCCATTATACAAATGAAATTGAGGTAAGGAGTGGAAAAGTGAACATATTGCTCATAGGTAACCAGGGGATGGCGCAGAGCCTGAAATTTTGTAAAAGATGCTTTAACTGTTCATCTGCATACCGTTTGGCTTGATGAAATGTAATGGGTTGGCTGAATATTAACGGAGAGTTTCTTTTTTGATATTTTGTGCTCTCGGCTGTCATATATGTGTCAATGTTAAGTTTTTACATGGCTCATTTGTTGCTTGATTAGATTACTTCCTTCCCCTTTTACTAACAGTTACTTTTCACTCTGTTTTTAGGTTCCATACCCCATGAAGTGCCTCAGATATTAATTAATAGGGAACCTTTGCCTCATCTGCATTTTGATGTAGAGCTTCTTGGAGACTGTGATGTCATAATTAATGAATTGTGTCATAGGCTAGGTGGTGAATATGCCAAACTTTGCTGCAACCCTGTAAAGCTTTCAGAAATTACTGAAAAACCTCCACGAACACAAAAAGAGTTGGCTCATTTGTCAGAGTTGCCACCCACACCTCTTAATATTTCAGAAGACTCAACTTCACCAGAAAGAACTTCACCACCAGATTCTTCAGTGGTTGTTACACTTTTAGACCAAGCAACTAAGAGTAATATTGATGATTCAGATGTGTCCGAATCAAAAGGATGTGTGGAAGAAAAATCACAGGAAGTACAGATTTCTACTAGGAACACTGAAAGTATTACTGAACAACTGGAGAGTCCGGATTTGAAGAACGTTGGCTCCAGTACTGGGGAGAAAAATGAAAGAACTTCAGTTGCTGAAACAGTGAGAAAGTGCTGGCCCATTAGACTTGCAAAGGAACAGATTAGTAAGCGGCTTGATGGTAAGAAAAGGTGTTGGACCATCTTGAAGGTATCATTATGGTAACAAAATATTTGCAAAAAATTAGCAATTTTGGCTGATCAGTTTATCGGATAACTTTTGGCAGCTGAATGGGGACAGTTGATTTTGTTTAGAAAAACTAAAGATCATAATGTAAGCCAGAGAAAGAGAAACCCGTGGGTGTCTTGCATAATATGAGAAGAAATAGTCTGCAGTCTGCTCTGTGAGTTGTGTTTCTCTAGGGGAAGGGAAGATGAGCATCAGATTGAGAAGATTGTGTCCCCAGCCATTACCTGAGGACAGCTTAGGAGAACTAATGACTGAGGTTTGGGGGCTTATCGTGTGTCATCTGCTTTATGGACTTACCTGATTTTAATCTTAGGAGGTAGGAATTATTACTTCTCTGCTACAGATGGGGAAACTGAGGCCATGGAGGGTAACAACTGGGAAGTGGCCAGACTGGATCCCAGGTCTTTCCTCAGGGCCTACCTTCATAACTACTGTGCCGTGTTGTCTCAGATCTAGAAAACATTTGTTTTTTCTCCACTGAATATCAGGAGTAATACCTACCCTGTTTTGACACAGAAACCCTGGTGGTGTAGTGGTTAAAGTGCTATGGCTGCTAACCAAGAGGTCAGCAGTTCAAATCCGCCAGGCGCTCCTTGGAAACTGTATCGGGCAGTTCTACTCTGTCCTATAGGATTGCTGTGAGTTGGAATCGACTCGCCGGCAGTGGGTTTTTTGGTTTGTTTTGACACATGGAAAAGTCTTTACCAATTACTATTAGTTAATATAGGTAAAATCACTTTCTACTTTTTGAAAAAGGATAGTTTAAATCCAAGTAGTATGAGTGGTGGAAAACCCTAATTTAATCAGTGCAGCTTAAAAAAAACATGTAGATGTAACAGTCTTGTACAGTTTAGAATATTAAGTTGCATTTACTATACATGGTGGAATTCTAGCTCAGTTGCATAAGACTTTGGGTCCCTTTTTCATGCTAGGCACTGTACTAAGTTCTGGAGATGAAATCATCAATGATAGGCTCTCACAATCTAGTGATGTTTGTGTATAATTATTAAAAAAGGTGACGAGTATTCACTAATATATTTTAGTACAGGTGCTGTTGAGGCAGAACAAAGTATTTTATTACTGATTTGAATAAAACATCACAACACCCAAAAGGTAGATTTTACTTGGACGGGATTAGGTTGTGGAAGGCTTCCCAGAATGCTTTTGACTTCGGACTTGAGCGATACCTACAAAGTTAAAAGTTGGGGAAGTTTTTCCAGGAAAAACCAGCAAAAGCATAAAAGAATGCTTATGTTTCCAAATGTGGCAAATGTCAGAAGTAGAAAAGTTGATATTGGTTTGATTTTACTCTTGTTAAAATATAATTCTTTTTTTCTTAATAGATTTTATTATGCTAATTGACCTAGATGACCCCTGAAACCATGTCCCCAGACTCCCACCCCTGCTACTCTGGCTTTCAAAGCGTTTGGTTTATTCAGGAAACTGCTTTTCGTTTAGTCCAGTTGTGCTGACCTCTTCTGTATTGTGTGTTGTCTATCCTTTCACCTACAATAGTTCTTGTCTACTATCTAATTAGTGGATACCTTTCTCGCTCCCTCCCTCCCTCCCCAGCCTCGTAACCATCAAAGAATATTTTCTTCTGTGTTTAAAGTATTTCTTGAGCTCTTATAATAGTGGTCTCATACAATATTTGTCCTTTTGCAGCTAATTTCACTCAATAATGATTTCCAGATTCCTCCGTGTTATAAAAAAAAAATGTTTCACGGCTTTCCATCATTGTTCTTTATTGTTGCATAGTAGTCCATTGTGTAATATACCATAATTTATCCATTCATCCATAGATGGGCACCTTGGTTGCATCCATCTTTTTGCTGTTGTAAACAATGCTGCAGTGAACACGAGTGTGCATATATCTGTTAGTGTAAAGGCTCTTCTTTCTCTAGGATATATTCCAGGGAGTGGGATTGCTGGATCGTATGGTAGTTCTATTCCTAGCTTTTTAAGGAAGCGCCAAATCAGTTTCCAAAGTAGTTGTACCATTTTACATTCGCACCAGCAGTGTGCGTTCCAGTCTCTCCACAACCTACCTCTCCAACGTTTTATTATTTTGTGTTTTTTGGATTAATCCCAGCCTTGTTGGAGTGAGATGGAATAGCATTGTTGTTTTGACTTGCATTTCTCTAATGGCTAATGATCATGGGCATTTCCTCATGTATCTGTTAGCTGCCTGAATGTCTTCTTTGGTGATGTGCCTGTTCCTACCCTTTGCCCATTTTTTAATTGGGTTATCTCTCTTTTTGTTGACTTTTTATAGTATCAGATGTAGATTTTAGAGATCGGAAATGTCATAGCTAAAAATATTTTCCCAGTCTGTAAGTAATCTATTTACTCTTTTGGTGAAGTCTTTGGGTGAGCTTAGGTGTTTGATTTTTAGGAGCTTCCAGTTATCTAGTTTCTCTTCTGGTGTTTGTGCATTGTTAGTAATGTTTTGTATACTGTTTATGCCACGTATTAGGGCTCCTAGCATTGTCCCTATTTTTTTTCCCATGACCTTTATTGTTTTAGATTTTATATTTAGGTCTTTGATCCATTTTGAGTTTTTGTGCATGGCGAGGTGTGGGTCTTGTTTCATTTTTTTGCAGATGGATATCCAGTTTTGCCTGTACCATTTGTTAAACAGACCGTCTTTTCCGCATTTAACTGACTTTGGGCCTTTGTCAAATTTCAGCTGCTTGTATCTGGGTGGTTTTATATCTGGATTCTCAATTCTGTTCCGTTGGCCTGTGTATCTGTTGTTGTACCAGTACCAGGCTGTTTTGAATACTGTGGCAGTATAATATGTTCTAAAGTCAGGTGGTGTGAAGCCTCCCACTTTGTTCTTCTTTTTCAGTAATGCTTTACTTATCCGGGACCCCTTTCCCTTCCATATGAAGTTGGTGATTTGTTTCTCCATCTCATTAAAAAAATGTCGTTGGAATTTGTGTCCGAATTGGCATTGTATCTATAGATTGCTTTTGGTAGAATAGACATTTTTACAATGTTGAGTCTTCCTATCCATGAACAAGGTATATTTTACCACTTTTGTAGGTCTCTTTTGGTTTCTTGCAGTACCGTCTTGTAGTTTTCTTTGTATAGGTCTTTTACGTCTCCAGTTAGATTTATTCCTAAGTATTTTATCTTTTGGGGGGGCTACTGTAAATGGTATTGGTGATTTCCTCTTCGTTGTTGTAGAGGAATCCAACTGATTTTTGTATGTTTACCTTGTATCCCGATACTCTGCTGAACTCGTCTATTAGCTTCAGTAGTTTTCTTGAGGATTCTTTAGGGTTTTCTGTAAAAGAGATCATGTCATCTGCACATAGAGATACTATTACTTCTTCCTTACTGATCTGGATGCCCTTTATTTCTTTATCTAGCCTAATTGCTCTGGCTAGGACATCCAGCACAGTGTTGAATAAGAGTGGTGATAAAGGGCATCCTTGTCTGGTTCCTATTCTCAAGGGGAATGCTTTCAGACTCTCTGCATCTATGGTGCTGTTGGCTTGGCGTAAATGCCCTTTATTGTGTTGAGGAATTTTTCTTCTCTTCCTGTTTTACTGAGAGTTTGTATCATGAGTGGATGTTGGACTTTGTCACATGCCTTTTCTGCATTAATTGGTAAGGTCGTGTAGTTCTTTTATTTATATGATGAATTACATCAATTTTCTAATGTTGAACCATTCATACCTGGTATAAATCCCACTTGGTTAAGGTGAATTATTTTTTTACGTTGTTGAATTCTGTTGGCTAGAATTTTGTTGAGGATTTTTGCATCTAAGTTCATGAGGGATACAGTTCTGTAATTTTCTTTTATTGTGGTGTCTTTCCCTGGTTTTGGTGTCAGGGTTATGGTGGCTTCATACAATGAGTTTGGGAGTATTTTAATAGTAGTGGTGTTGGTAGAATTCTGCAGTGAAGCCATCAGGGCCAGGGTTTCTTTTTGTTGGGAGTTTTTAAATTACCTTTTCAGCCTCTTTTGTTATGGGTTTACTTAGTTGTTCTGCCTCTCTTTGTGTTTAGGGACTAGTGTGTTTCTAGAAATTCATCCATTTCTTCTAGGTTTTCAAATTTGTTACAGTACAGTTTTTCAAAGTAATCTGATATGATTATTTTAATTTCAGTTGGGTCTGTTATGATATTTCTTATCTCATTTCCTATTCGGGTTATTTGTTTCCTTTCCTGTTTTTCTTTTGTCAGTTTGGCCAGTGGTTTATTGATTTTGTTGAAAGAACCAGCTTTTGGTCTTGTTAACTTTTTCAGTTGTTTTTCTGTTCTCTATTTCATTTAATGCTGCTCTAATTTTTATTATATGCTTTCTTCTGGTGCCTGAGAGTTTCTTTTGTTGCTGTTTGTTCAAGTTGTAGGGATAATTCTTTGATTTTGGCCCTTTTCTTCTTTTTGTATGTGTGCATTTATTGCTATAAATTGACCTCTGAGTACTGCTTTAGCTGTGTCCCAAATGTTCTGATAGGAAGTGTTTTCATTTTCATTGGATTCTATGAATTACTCTATTCCATCCTTAATTTCTTCTGTAGCCCGATTGTTTTTGAGCAGGCTATTATTCAGTTTCTAAGAGTTTCATTTCTTTTCCCTACTTTTTCTGATATTAGTTTCTACTTTTATGGCTTTGTGGTCAGAGAAGAGGCTTTGTAATATTTCAGTGTTTTGGATTCTGTTAAGGCTTGTTTTATGACCTAAAAATATATAATTTCTTAAGTCATTTCTTTTGGTTAGGCATTGTTACAATGCACTAGTTACTGGGTAAGAATTCAAGAGTAGTAGTTTCAATTCTTTGTTTTTGGGGAGCAGACCCCTTTGAGATTTTGATAAAAGCTGTAATCTGTCTCCCCAAATAAATGTATATGTTCAATTTGGAATATAATTTCAAGGGCCGAAATACTTCTTTGAACTACTCAGAGTAGGTGCTGCGTTGCATATGATAGAAGTGGATCATACAAGGGAGTTCAAATGCCATAAATATTGTAATTATTTAATCAGGTGTAATATAAGTCTCTATCATATATACAAAGTCTGCCTACCCTTTTGTACTGGGAATTTTCTTTGAGTAAATGTTTGACAGACATAAAACTTTTTGCCCCAGGCAACAAAGATTAAATCCAGAGTGGGCTTTTTTGTCTTATACTTTGGAATCCAAGAGACCTAAATTGTCTTACATCCACCTTGGGCAAAATTATTTGACCCCTAGACTTTACTCGGAAATCCTGGTGGCATAGTGGTTAAGTGCTAAGGCTGCTAACCAAAAGGTTGGCAGTTCAAATCCATCTTGGACACTATGGGGCAGTTCTACTCTGTCCTATAGGGTTGCTATGATCCAGAATCGACTTGTCAGCAACATGTTTTTTCCTTTGTTTTGGCTTGTAGACTTCACTCACTCACTTCAGGTAGCCACAGTTTTACTGCCTTTTCTACTTCTATGTGTGAGGTCCAAGCTTAAAAGGAGGAAGTAGGAGCATGTATGAAGTAAATTTTTTATGACTTCATGGTTGTCAAGAGGGCAAAAGCAGACAGGTATAGGGTCCTTGGTTTGAGAAACAGATTGTTCAGTTCTTTAGGGAAGGGGACCAGGGCAGAATGAAATATTTTTTAGGAGCTTTGGTCAAAAGTATAGAAAGAAAAGTGCATGACAGCCATGTGCTGGAACTCCTTAAAAGACTGAATGGAAGTGATTCAAAGGAGATGATGGCCCAGTTAGAAGGGAGAGATGGGTTTTGTGTTAGCAGAGGGAATTCCAGTACTTGACTCCCTGCTCCAACCATGCAAATTAATACCAAAGGTTTAGAAAGCTGAATATTGTGTATTCTCTTGCAACAAAGGGGAAGAAGTGTTTTTCAAATTGCCATTCGTGATCTGACAGTCAGTATTGAAATGAATTATGTGGGTTCAGATCAGCATTTTAAGAAATGAGTTATGTCTCACGTATTGTTTCAGGGTGAGTACTGGGTCACGATGCTGTACAAATAAGTTTGAAAGCCACTTAGAAGAGAAACTTGGGTGTGCTTGGTAGATGGAATGCCACCAGATGGACTATAGTAACCAGGCTTTTGTGAATCCATCTGGGATATGGTGCAAAAAATACCTTATGATGTGAAAATAGACTTTAGGAGCCACTTGTTTTTCTTATGAATTCAAGGGTAGAAAATATTTCATCATCAAATTTTTAGAGTTTCCCCTACATTCACTGTATTTTTATTACGCTTTAGGTGAAGGTTTATAGCTCAAGTTAATTTCTCATACAAAAATTTATATGCATATTTTTATGTGACACTAGTTGCAATCCCTGTAATGTGACAGCACTGCCCTTTTCTACCCTGGGTTTCCCATGTCCATCCAACTAGCTTCTGTCCCTTTCTGCCCTCTCATCCTGCCTTTGGACAGGAGTTGGCACATTTGGTCTTGTATATCTTCTTGAACTCTTCTCAAGTATTATTTTTATAATCCAGTCTAATCTTTGAAGAGTGGGCTTTGGAAATGGTTTTAGGGGGCCATGGCTTCAATGCTGGCCCTCCATTCACTTTAAAATTACAATGTAAACAAAAGCTAATCTAAATTTGACTAGGCTGGGGTTGACTGGGTGTGCTGGAGACTTTTAAGAACTTGATTAATAGTCACAGGTTTAGAGTGATGTTCCTAAGCTAGAACCTTCTAAAGGAGTTTTTGGCCTGGGATCCATGATGTAAGGGAAGAGGGAGGGTATTCTTCTGCCCATCTTAGTTGAAATTGTACAGAGAGTACAAATTTGGGAGAGGGCGAGGGAGGGAAGAAAGGTGAAGTCCAGTCCTAGATGGGTGCTTCTCAAGCTGGAACGTTGGAAGACTTGTGAAAGTGCAGTCTCTCACTCGGTAGGTGGGTGGTGGGACCTGAGAAGCTAAAAAGCTAACATGCTTCCCAGGTGATGGCAGTGTCCACAGACCACACTTTGAATAGGTGAAGACAATTTTTATTTTGGGTTTATAACAAGAGAAAAAGTTAAGTGAAAATCATTTTAATGAAGATGCTTTAAAAGTGTGCTTTAGAGAAGTGCATATTTAATGAACATGAATTTGGGTGTCTGACATAGGCTCTGCTGGATACTTTCCATTCTCATCAAATCTCTTCAATTGATTAAATAACCTTTATTGAACACTGTTTTCTGTATTTTTTCATACTTTTCCAAACGAGGAAATTGAGGCAGAAGTAACTGCCCAAGTTTACAAGGCTAGTAAATAGCAGACCTAAGATCTGAACCTGACGGGTTCTATTGCTTGTTTTTAAAAACACCATAGTAATAGTGTGTAGTAATGATACTCGTGACATCTAGTAATGATACCCAGTAGAGCTGGGGCCTATACTTCTTCCAGGCTGCCCAGTCAGCCTTAATTTTAGTTAGTTTTAGAAAACCGAAAATAAATTTTTTCTCATTACTGTACTGTGTTTCAGGTAATCAGTATCTGTTTTTACCACCAAATCGTTACATTTTCCATGGCGCTGAGGTGTATTCAGATTCTGAAGATGACGCCTTATCCTCCAGTTCTTGTGGCAGTAACAGTGATAGTGGAACATGCCACAGTCCAAGTTTAGAGGAAGCCATGGAGGATGAAAGTGAGATTGAAGAGTTCTACGACGGACTGGAAGATGCTGCTGACGTCCCAGGGAGAGCTGGAGCAGCTGGAGCTGGTGGAGGGGGTCAGGAGGCAGTAAATGAAGCTGTGTCTGTGAACCAGGGAGCCACAGACATGAGCTGTCCATCAAACGAGTCGTGATGTAGTAATTACCTAGGTACAGGAATTGTCCCACCAGCATCAGGAACTTGAGCATGTCAGAATGAATGTTTACTGGTGAACTCAATAGAGCAAGGACACCAGAAAGGTGTAATATTTATAGACTGGTAAAATAGATTGCTTTTTTTCCATGGATAATTTTTAACTTCATTATTTCTGTACTTGTACACTCAACACTAACTTTTTTTTTAAGAAAGGTACTAAGTATCTTTAATCAGCTCTTGGTCAAGACTTTCACTTTTGTTTAAAGGTTCATTTGTATGATACATCCATATGTGTATATATAATTTTGTTCTTACCTAGTGAATTTCAACATTTTTAAAGTTTTCAAAAAAGCCATGGGAATGTTAAATTAATGTAAAGGGAACAGCTTATCTAGACCAAAGAATGGTATTTTCACACTTTTCTTTGTAACATTGAATGGTTTAACATCCTCAAATCTCTGTTCTGCTAAAACTTTTCATTCTTTAGCACAATTACATATTTTTAAACACTGGCATTTTCCAAAACTTGTGGCAGCTAACTTTTTTAAAATTTCAAATGACATGCAATGTGAGTAGAAGGAAGTCAACAATATGTGGGAGAACACTCAGTTGTCCTTACTTTTTAAAGTAAGACTTGGTGCTGAGAGCTTCAGGAGTATTGTCTTGTTCAAATGAAGATGGCTTTTGTACTTCCTGCAGACATGTAGTAATGTCTATATTGGTTCATAAAACTACCATGAAAAACAAATGCTTTGGAAATGTTTCACTTGCTTCAGAAAACAACAGTGCCTGCCTGGATCCCCTTAGTTTTGGGAATCCTTGCCATTGTTGTTTAAATACCTATCACTGTGGTAGAGCTTGCGTTGGTCCTTTTCCACAAGTATAAAACTGCCAAGATGTGAGTATGCAAAGCCTTTCTGAATCTGTAATAATGGTACTTCTTCTGGGGAGTGTGTAATATTTTGGACTGTTTTTCATTAATGAGGAGAGCAACAGGCCCCTGATTTCAATTCCAAAGTAATATGTTAATCACAACTCAGCCACAAAGTCCATGCCCCCTGGAGGCACACTACATGGCTCCTGTTGGGAGAATTTGGTGTGGTAAATACCACACTGCTAGCCTAGTATTACTGAGATGAACACGAGGTAACTTCTAATACAGAACAGTTAATGAATGAAACTAGTTCCTATAACGTATGTTTATTTAAAAGCTTAGCCTGCCTTAAAACTTTAGAGATCAACTTTCTCAGTTGCAGAAGCTTTTAGCCTTTTAAAAAAGTTCATACTTTATAAAATTGCACAGTAAGCATTTATTTTCCAGATTTTTTTCCAACATTGCCCCCAAATTATAGGATTTTCATACATTGCTTTAGTATTTATTACAGTAAAAAAAGGGTTTGAAATATAGCTGTTCTTTAAGCATAAAATACCCAGCTAGGTCCATTACTGCCAGAGGAAAAAAAACTATTGAATGGCCATTTCCCTGCCTAAAAGATCTCAACCTAAATTTATTTGGCCACACTAAAGAATGCAGTATATTTAGTTATCCATTTGCATGATGTGTGTTTGTGCTATAGATAATATTTTAAATTGAAAAATTTGTTTTAAATTATTTTTACAGTGAAGACTGTTTCCAGCTCTTTTTATATTGTACATAGTCTTTTATGTAATCTACTGGCATATGTTTTGTAGACTGTTTAATGACTGGATATCTTCCTCCAACTTTTGAAATACAAAACCAGTGTTTTATACTTGTACACTGTTTTAAAGTATTAAAATTGTCATTTGACTCTTTTCTGTTAACTTACATTGTTTAAGGTATAGAATTTTTAATTTTGTAGAGTTTGCACAGCATAGAGGGCTGTATGAGATGCTTTCTTCTCAGTACTTGGAGACCCTGGGTGCTACAGACTGCTAACATGCTAGCCTGCTAACTGAAAGGTTGGCAGTTTGTGCATACCGAGACGTGCCTTGGAAGGAAGGCCTGGCAATCTTCTGAAAAATAAGCCATTGAAAACCCTGTGGAGCACAGTTCCACCCTGACACAGATGGGGGCCACCATGAGTTGGAATTGAGTCGATGACTGGCAATGGGTTTTTTTTTTTCCCCCCTCAGTACATACTAACATTTCTTCATTCAGTTGCTACCTTAGCCTTACCAGAACGGTACTTTCCAACACCAGTGGTGCTGGTTATAGAAACTGTACATCACCAATAGTTTCAGAACTAGTATTTCAACCCTTCTAGACCAGAGGCCTTAGATAAAATGTGGGGAGAGGCAGGGCCTAAGAAGAACTCAACTAAGATCTGGCAAAGTCATATGACAAAAGGACCTAGGACTTTGGGGTTAGAGGGCAATAGGGAAGGGTGGAAATGTAGTGAATTCAAGAACTCAGGCACTATGATGGTCAGGTTCTCTGAAACTGGTCGCAGGTGCTAGATTTAACAACAGGGAGTGGACAACACAGACTGCAGATCACATGTCATATCAACTTCAGGCCTTACCTGGAAACCTAGTTGCCCATTAAAGTGCTTGACAGCGAGCACCTGGAAGGTGCCTGTTGATCGAGTACTTGGATAAGGCCTTGACTGACAGTTTCCTGCTTCCAGGTCTCTGCCTCCCTAACATTCCCTGGTACGCCCTGTTTGCACCAGAAGACTTAGCTGTAACATCCCACCCGGAGAGGTTTTAAATATAATGGTGACGTTCCATATGAGCACAAACTGGAAAAAGGACAACAGGTAGTTAGGAGGTAATTTTAAATAGTCAAAATGAGACTGACTTTAATTGACCCTGTACTGAACACTGAACCACCTTCTTGCTTAATGCAGCATATACTGTATTTCACTGATTGTAATACCTCAATCAATGGCACGTGATGGTCTAATTAGCATTTTTTCAGTGGTACATTAAATACTGTACTTCCAGTCAAGGGTATTTTATTTTACATCACCATCTACTGAGCTTTATTAGGCAAATTTCATTTGAAACAAGTCTCATACCTGGACCTGTAATCTAAAAGCAGAGTGTATGTAGACTAAATCTTCCCTAGAAATGAACAAAGATCCAAAGGAGCCAAGTCTGAGCCTTAAGCTCAAGCTAGGATGCTAGTAGATATATGCAGAAAAGGTCTAATTAACCTCTCTCTGGTGAGGCTCTCAACTGAGACTACTAAAAAAATTACCTAAGGAGCCTTTACAAGGGTATTAAGCCTGAGCGTTACCACTTAAAAGGGAGTTGATCTAAGATGGGGCTTTGACATAATATTAAAAAGCACCTCCAGGTGATTAAAAAGTAGCCAGGGTTTGAGAACCACTGTTAGCTGGAAAGGAATAGGGGAGTTCCCTTCAGACTTTCAACACTCCATTCCTGGGGATGGCCTAAGAGGGAGATAGGCCAAGTTACATAATACAAGCAACCTCTGTTCACAAATTTACCTCCATAAATACTGCACTGATTAGATAACTTGGGTTTTTATAACAGAATACTGGCAAGGGTGGGGAACTACCGAAATAACAGGAGAACAAAACTACCATAACGCGTTTTCATGGCCAAATTACGCAAGACAAATAGGGGAGTGATAAGAGGTGGCTAGGCGGCAGGAACATTCGACCTAGCTTTCAGAGAGTTACCATATGTATGCTCTTAAGGGGAAGACTGCCCTATGCATATTAAGCTTTAATGCAGGCCTTTTTGTTAAGGCCAAAAATCTCAGTAGAAATTGACCCCAATGAGTAGTCCTTATAAACTGGTCCTTATGAATGGACCCTATGAGAAACTGAACACTAGGACTCTAAGGTCTCTCCGGTGGTAAAAGCTGCGTTCTGGTTTTATTCTAATTTATAGAAGCGTCTTGGTCCTATTGCCTTATAAATCAGTCAGAACAACAACTTTCAAAATAACTACTACAGACAGGCGATCTACAAACACAGTTTTATCTTTTGCACCTCTGTGTGGAGGCCGAATTTCAAATTTAGCTAACTCAATAATCACGGTGCTACAATTTACTCAGTATTTGCCTACTCTGATCTACAAAGTTCAGGAGATTTTCTTACTGTGTTAAAACATGGCAATTTGAAAAATGTCCAATGTTACTTTAACTTTTTTTTTAATCTCCTTGCTGTTAATGCTACCGCATTACAGTCTGCAGCAACAGAGGGAAGAAAAGAGTATCAGTAATATTTACCCAAAGTAAGCCTTGCACTCTGCGCTCCCAGGTTAAGATGCTAGGTCCTTGTTAAAACACCTGTCCACTAAACTCCATCTGCTCACAGATCAGCTTCATAGCTCACGAATTACTGATGAAAAAAGCACTTAACACCTACATACATATAGCTGTTTCCTATTTGAACAGTTACACACTACCCTCAAGGAATGGATGCACAGGGAAACAGGATATAACACCAGGTACGCGGGAGCATTTTCACAGAGAAGAATGCTACTTTGAGGAAAATTGCCTTAGGTGAGAATATTATTTTAGTGCTTCTACCTATAAAAAGACACCGATGGTTCACTAGTAAAAAATGTTGTATTTAAGTTAAACTAACCCAGGTCCACAATCCCCCATCCTAAAACCCTTGGGCTCAGCTACATTTTGTATATTGTATTACACACCACCTTCACTGGTGCCTGGGGCAACACCTAGACCAAAATAAATTTATACAGGAATGAGACAATTCAAAATTTAAGAGACCTTCCCTGAGACATCCCCCTTTTGGAAGACTTTTCAATCTTATATGAGAACCAGTGAAAGTTTAAATATTAAACCAATAAATCTTTATTATTTAAAGTTTTCACGGCATTTTTAAAATAAATTTTAAAAATAAATATTTGCATTATAGGTGAAAGTCACATGTATTGCACTGACTCGCTTTTACAATGTAATGATAGAACTAAGCATAAGCACCAAAAATTAAGATTAAAAAAAAAAAATCCAAGGAAATAGTTCTAAAGCACTATGAAAATTCTGAGTAAACACTAACCTGCAGCATCAAAAGTTTTGAAAGGTATAACCCAGTGATTGGTTCTCATAGTAGCCAATGTTTCTATTCCTGGCAACTGCAGGACAAAGTTTTTCCATGACTAAATTTTAGCTTTCTGATAACCTCCCATCAGTAGCAACTCAGTATTCACAAGAGAGGGAAGAACTACAAGTTATTTAGGATAGCTCCTATCTGTAATTTTGGTTTGCATAAAGTCATTTATTCTAGCAAAAGAACAAAGGTTGTGTTCTTACCATGGTATTTTTTTTTTGTTTTTTTTTTTTTTTGCCTTTACAGATTCTCAGAGCAATATTTAGTGGATATTTAATGGTCATAATTTTTAAACTTTGAAAGTCAGCTCAGCTCAATTACAACCATAGAAACTGTACTGGTATCAGAACATAACTATTTTATTACAAAACTTAACATTATTTACAAAATGAAAAAATAATCAAAACGCTATTGCAGGCCAAAGTTAAAGGCTTTTCACCCAGTGATTGAAGAAAAATTAAGCAATATTTCCATGCACTCACACACCAATCATTTTTGAAATATGCAAACTCTTAAAATTCATGTTAGTAGAACTTTAATGTATTCACAATACTTATATATTTATTGGAAGATGGCAAAAAAAAAAAAAATCCATGGTTCTGTACAGTAAGTTTGATATTGACACAGTTTTTTCATTTTCCTTTGAGATTTTTTTGGCTTTCATGAGTAGCAGTGAACATTTTGCAAGTAAGAATCACAACAGTACCTCTACGTCACCTCGCTGAATTCATCACCACAAGAATGACACGAACAGTTTAATGCTCTTGCACTAAACTCAATAGTTGTCACAATTCCAAAGTTATATTAAACTGAAGCCTTCATTGTGATCAATAGCTTGGATCAGTTTAGATCGTAGAGTTTCTTTGTCTGTATATTTTGGAAGATCCAGAAGATTAAAACAAGTATGAGAAACTGGAAGATATTCTTCACCACCTCCTGTTGACTGAATGACTAGCTTTAGGCTCTTCATACCAAGAATAGGAATGCGATCACTACCTGTCAAGAATACTGCCAAGAAAAAAAAAAAACAATCATTAAGCCAATCACTTTTTATGAAAACAATACACAGTGCCATGTTATTTAGCAGACAGTCACTGTAACAAAGTTTCACATTAACATTTGCTCCAATGTGGAAGCCTAGCTCCACAATTTGTGGGAGACAAGGTTTTTGAGACACATACTAATTACACCATCCAAATAATATTTCCCGTTTAAAAGTATAATCTTAATATGGCACACGGGTGGTGCTTCATAACTGGTGAATGAATGTTGTTACTGACAAAAACATTTTAGGGACTCCACTTTTGGGAAGGCCTGTCAAGACCGAGTTTATAAACCAAATATAAAAATGCAGTTTTGATTATAATTCCTTTTTCTAGTTGTTTTGTTTCTGTGTCATTTAACAATAATACATAATGGGCAGCCAAAACTCAAATCACTTTCAAAGGATTGTATTACAGTATTTGTCAATATCGATACTCATATGCAAAACAACTTAACCAAGACTCTTGTATCAATTCTCAAAAAAATGCCCAAAATAATTCTTTACCAACATCAAGAGTATCAAAGAGAATGTCACTGATTTAAATACATAAATTCAGATGACTTTATTTAAAAAGTAAAATTTCAACAGATGAAAGACACAGATTAGGTTATAAATGAGGGAACTAAGGCCTAGAAAAGTTAAGTTCTATTTCCTATAGAAATTTCCAAAGTTTTGATGCTGAAAGCAAAGGAAATAAAGACAAACACAGAAAAGAGCTACACACCAGAGTTCGTTGTAGAAAATTCTAAAGAGAATTCTACACTACTATTTTACTGTATCAGAGTTATGGCTTGGTTCTTTCAATTCTATTTTGGAGGCAAAATGAACTTAGATTTTGAAATAATGCAGATTAGCTTTTCTAAAAAAAAAAAAAAAAATGACTCTCAAGAATAAAAACAGTATCTTGGAATAATATATATATATAAAAAACAATCCACCAAAATGAATCAATTAATATTCTATAAGATAAAGTTAATAATTAGATTCCATTCTCATAAAATATACAACTAGTTAGAAATACTTACACAGAAATTGTTTTTTCTTTTCCAATGGTAACTCATGAAATACCTCCCAGAAAATTTTTATCGTAGGATGTTCTGCCCAATACTCTCCTTTGTATTCTGTATTCTAAAAACAACAATCTTTTATTAATATTAAGGGGTATTAGTTTTGTATTAAATTTTGCTAACTGGCTTTCTTAGAATACAAAGCTAACATGGTGTGTAAGTTTGAAACTCAGTGATCCTCCGGATTATCTACTATTTCATGGGCATTTTGCAACGTGACGTGCTTAGTTCCAGGGAAGGAAATATGTGTGAATCAGCAAAAATGTTTCTCCACCACTTCAAAGAAAGTGACAGGATTGTAGTATCTTCAAAAGAAAATATCCAAATAAGAATAAACTAGAATTACTGAATTAATGGATTAAATTTCAACATAGAATTATCTGTGATAATCATAAAATTTTCTTTTCCCACATTTACATCAGAAGTAAAATTATTTTACATTCTATTGTCCCCTGAAATATAACAGTACTGAGAACAACACTAGGAGCTCTGGTGGTGCAGTGGTTAAGTGCTCAGCTCTAACTGAAAGATTGGTGGTTTGAACCTACCAGCCGCTCTGCAGGAGAAAAATGTGGCAGTCTGCTTCCTTAAAGATTAGAAACTCAATGGGGCAGGCCTACTCTGTTCTATAGGGTCACTAGGAGTCGGAATGGACTCAATGGCAACAGGTTTTAAGAATGACATTAATAATCTTCTGTGACAACCAGTTCCCAAGACGACCCTCATTGATCTCTGCCTCCTGATATTCATGCCCTGTGTCATCCCGTCCCACAGTGAACAGGCCTGACTTGGGTAATCATTAGGATATTGGAGATATGAGGGAATATACGAGGCTAGATCATAAAAAACACTGGCTTTTGTCTCTCTTTTAGATCACTTGCTCTGGGGGAACCCAGCTGCCATCTCACAAGGACACTCGACCAACCCTATGGCAAGAGGTCCTTGTGGTGAGAAACTCATTCTGCCTGCCAGCAGCCATGAGAGTGAGCCATCTTGGAAGCAAATCTCTAGCTTTAATCAAGCCTTCAGATGATAACGATACCAACCAATATACATTTTATAATTTTTTTTTATGATGGTAAAGTATACACAATGTAAAATTTGTCATTTTAGCCATTTTTTATTGTAAAATCCAATGGCATCAAACTTGCTAAACCAGTAGAGATTAGATGAACCTCCAAGATTATCACCATGGGATATCCTTTAAACTTGGAATTCAAGCCACTCCCAGAGGTCACATTTCAGCCAAATGACAGACTGGCCCACCAAATAAATAATATCACTCGTGAGTACTGTGCTCCTCTAAATAATCACCTAAATGAAACCAAATGGTAAACATTTTCCCTAGATCAAAGATGAGAAGGTAAGGGGGGACAGGGAAGAAAGGTGAAGAGAAACAGAACAAGAATGGAAATAATGAAAATGTTGATATACTGTGAAAAATGTAACCAATGTCACTGAAAAATACGAATAGGAATTGTTAAATGGGAACCTAACTACCTGTGTAAACTTTTACCAAAAACACAATTAAAAAAAAAAAAAAATCTGATGGCATTAATTATATGCAACCTTCACCACCGCATGTTTCCACAACTTTTTCATCACCCCAAACAGAGTCTCTGTACCCATTAAGGTGTAACTCTCTACTTCCCCCTCCACACAAGCATTTGTCTATTCTAGATATTTCACATAAATGGAATCATAACGTATTTGTCCTTTTGTGTCTGGTTTATTTCACTTCACATGATGTTTTCAGGTTCATCCATGTTGTAGCATTAGAACTTCATTCCTTTTCATGCCAGCCAAGATCTTGACTATAAGCTCTTGAGACTCCTGGGCCAGAAGCACCCAACTATGCCACTCCTGAATTGCTGGCTCACAGAAACTGTGTGAGCTAATAAACGCTCATTGTCATTTTTAAGTCACCAAGTTTTAGGGCAAATTGCAGCAATAGGTAACTAATACATTTCCCCTTTCAGAAGTATTAGCAATAAGAGAGATGGGGTAGGGGTAATAAATTTACACTGTGAAGTGTTCTTGCAATCCAGCCACACATGGCCTTAACTTTTAGCCTTAGATACAAAGATCTTTCCAGCATTGGGGCCTTTAGACACACTGTTCCCTCAGCCTAGACTACTGAAGACACATCCTCTTTTGTCCTTCGTTCATCAGGCTAATTTCTACTTGTCCTTTAGGGCTCAGATTAAATGTCACCTAATTCATTCACTGGAAACCCTGGTGGCATAGTGGTTAAGTGCTACGGCTTATAACCCAAAGTTCAGCAGTTCGAATCTACCAGGCACTCCTTGAAAACTCTATGGGGCAGTTCTACTCCGGGCCGCTATGAGTCCAAATCAACCTGACAGCAACAGGGGGTTTGGTAATTCATTCTGATTCATTCAATGAATACATAATAAGTTTTAGTCAATGTTTTGGGGCCCAGAGAAAATGCAGTGAACAAAATCCTTACTGACCATTTAGTGAGAGTTTCCCAAATTTGTGTGGCTTATGTTAGGTTCATCCTTTTATATCATTCACTAAAACCTTACTCTTGCTTTGTATTTATCACAGTTTAATTAAGTACTTAATGTCTAGCTTCCTTATTAGACTAAACTCCAGGAGTGCAAAACACATGTCTCAATCTTATTTACCGCTGTCTAATTTCTTGTATAATATCAGGCATCCAAAAGGTGGTCAATAAATATTCACTCATGGGTATGTTGAGTTTTGGGCTTGCCCTATTTATAGCCATGATTATCTCACTCACTAAACTCTCAGTAATGCAAATCCAGTTTCTATAAAATATTTACTGTTATTTGCAAACATGTTTGGAGAAAATGACTTAAATTCTAGAATAAATTTTATTTTTTATTGTACTTTAGATGAAGGTTTACAGAGCAAATGAATTTCTCTTAAACAATTAATACACATTGTTCTGTGATGCTGGTTGCCAATCCCACTGACATGTCAACACTCTCCCCTCCTGCCTTCTAGTCCTTGACCCGGAGCTGGTATACTCATTTAGTCTCACTTTATTTTATGAGTCTCTCTAATCTTCGGCTGAATGGTGAACCTCAGGAGCGACTTCAGTACTGAGTTAAAAGGGTGTCCAGGGGCCATACTCTCTGGGTTTCTCCAGTCTCTGGCAGGTCAATAAGTCTGGTCTTTTTTTTTTTTTTTTTTTCCAAGTTGGAATTTTTTTTATAATAACTTTTATTAAGCTTCAAGTGAACGTTTACAAATCCAATCAGTCTGTCACATATAAGTTTACATACATCTCACTCCCTACTCCCACTTACTCTCCCCGTCTTGAGTCAGCCCTTTCAGTCTCTCCTTTCTTGACAATTTTGCCGGCTTCCCTCTCTCTCTATCCTCCCATCCCCCCTCCAGACAAGAGTTGCCAACACAATCTCAAGTGTACACCTGATATAATTAGCTCACTCTTCATCAGCGTCTCTCTCCCACCCGCTGACCAGTCCCTTTCATGTCTGATGAGTTGTCTTCAGGGATGGTTCCTGTCCTGTGTCAACAGAAGGTCTGGAGAGCATGACCGCCGGGATTCCTCTAGTCTCAGTCAGACCATTAAGTTTGGTCTTCTTATGAGAATTTGGGGTCTGCATCCCACTGCTCTCCTGCTCCCTCAGGGGTCCTCTGCTGAGCTCCCTGTCAGGGCAGTCATCGATTGTGGCCGGGCACCAACTAGTTCTTCTGGTCTCAGGATGATGTAGGTCTCTGATTCATGTGGCCCTTTCTGTCTCTTGGGCTCTTAGTTGTCATGTGGGCTTGGTGTTCTTCATTTTCCTTTGCTCCAGGTGGGTTGAGACCAATTGCTGCATCTTAGATGGCTGCTTGTTAGCATTTAAGACCCCAGACGCCACATTTCAAAGTGGGATGAAGTCTGGTCTTTTTTTTGAGTTAGAATTTTGTTCTACATTTTTCTCCAGCTGTCCAGGACCCTCTATTATGATCCCTGTCAGAGCAGTCAGCGGTGGGAGCTAGGCACCACCTAGTTGTGCTGGACTCAGTCTGGTGGAGGCTGTAGTAGTTGTGCCCTTGTGTCTTTGGTTTTCTTCATAGAATTAATTTACTGACTTATTTAAACTAAAGTCTGTGAGCATGTTGGTGGGGAATGAAAGAAGGATGCTTAAAGTTTTGTTTTGATCTGGGGATATATATATACACACACATACACACCAAAACTGAACCCACTGCCATCGAGTCAATTCCAACACATAGTGACTCCATGGGACAGAGTAGAACTGCCCATAGGGTTTCCAAGGAGCACCTGGTGGATTCGAACTGCCAACTTTTTGGTTAGCGGCCAAACTCTTAACCACTACACCACCACGGTTTCCATATATATAGAGATTAACACACATACACATATATATAACTTAGTATAGTTTTTTCTGATTTATGAGATTGATCTGTCTCATGAATCAGAAGAAACCAAAGTACATTGAAGTATAATAAAATACATTCTGTCTTACTGAATGAACACTTCTATCAACAATCTCTTCAGGCAAGGTTTTAAGTACTTACTGAGTATTCTTCTAGGCATCGAGAATACAGCAGTGAGAAAACAAAAATCCTGCCCTTGTGGTTACATTGTAGTGGGGCAAAGGGGTGACAGAGAATAAAGATAAATAAAATATATATTATGTCAGATTCAAAGAAAAAAAAAATGAGTGGGAGACAGGTAACATGTAGGGGATTGCAATTTTAGACAAGGTATCCAGGAAAAGTATCTGAGAGGGTATAAAGAAATCAAGGAGGTAAAAACAAGAACCATTTGGGACTATCAAGGTAAAGGGAATTCCAGGCAAAGGGAATAGCAATACAAAGGTTCTAAGACTAGAGTGTGCCTGGAGGGTACTAGACTCAGCAAAGAGGCCAATAAGACCATAGCAGAGTGAGAAGAAAGAGATGAGGCAAGAAGGGTCAAATTATACAGGATCTTTAGGTCATTGTACATACTTTGTTTTACACTCTAAGTGTGATGAGCAGCCGTTATATCATTTTCATTTTAGGATGACTGGATGTGAGGTCCATTTCCGTTGGGGACCCCTTAAAATCAGTATCTACAGAAGTCTTCTCTTGAGCAGGTCAATTTACCGCCCCCCCGCCCCCAAAGAAACCTTGAATCTCCTTCCTGGAGTATTTAAGCCTGGTTACCAGTCTTCTGGAAACCCTGGTGGCATAGCGTTTAAGTGCTATGGCTACTAACCAAGAGGGCGGCAGTTCAAACCTGCTTGGAAACTCTATGGGGCAGTTCTATTGTCCTATAGGGTTGCTATGAGTCAGAACTGACTCGACAGCAGTCGTGGGTGGGGTACCAGTCTTCTGGGTGGCATCCTCAGTTTTACCTGTTTTCAGGATTTTAAAGCCTCTCTCCAAAGTTGTCTTTTGCTGAGTAGGAGAGGGAACACAAGAGGTCTAATGATTTAATTGGATTTGAAGTAATTCTCCTGCTTTTAGCCCAACCCCACATTCCTGCCATTGGTAACATGGTATACCAATTCCTGATTTTTTTTAGATATTTGAGGATAAAAAATGGGTTGCCTCTTGATGACTCTCCCCCTGGAGGTTTAGGATTAAATTTGCTCTAAGTCACTAATCACTTACTACTTGTTTTACATCTTCAAAAGCTCTCTCTTGTTCACTAAAATTTTTGGAGGTGTATTTCTTTATTTCCACTCTAGTAAGATTTTGGAAGGGAACAGAGATAAACATGTGTTTACTCCACTATGTTTAACCAGAAGACTGTAATTATTGTTTTTAATGAAAAAAATTTTATTCCTTAATAGACAGTAAAATTGGCTTTTTCTGGTGTGTGTACAGTCCTATGAGTTTTAAACACATGTATAGTTTTGTGTAACCATCATCAAAATCAAAATATACAGTTCTGTCACTCCAAAAAACTCTGTGCTACCTCCTCTCTGTATTCACACATACCCTCCATTCCCTCTCCCCCCATCACAGTTTTGTCTTTTAAAAAATGTCATATAAATGGTACCATACAGTATGCAACAATTTGGGACTGGCTTCCTTCATATCACTTCTGAGACTCATCTAAGGTGTTGCGTGGATCAACGGCTCATTCCTTTTTATTGCTCAGTAGTATTCTGCTGTATGGATACACTATAGGTTGTTTGCATCCATTTACCCACTGAAGGACATATGGGTTGTTTCCAGTTTTGGGCTCATTAACAGATTTTTGGGTGGATGTAATTTAATACCTAGAAGTGGGACTGCTAGGTCATATAATAAGTGTATGTTTATAAGAAACTGCCAAATGGTTTCCAAAGTGGCTGTGTCATTTTGTATTCCCACTAATACTGTACGAGAGTCCCTGATGCTTGGTATCCTTGTTAGCACTTAATATTGCTGGAATTTTTTATGTTAGCTATCCTCACAGGCTGTGCAGTACCTAATTATTAACACAAAAATTATCAAGGCTGCTAATATACAAAGATAGAAAAAAAATTATAGGTCAACCCTGAATATATCTTTCTCATAGCTAATCTAACCTAGAACTCTGTAATAAACGTTTTTCTGAAGAAATATCTGAGAATTACTTGAATGGAGAGGAAGAAAAAAAAAGTTGTTCAAAAAATTCAGTCTCCCAAATTTCCCCTTCATTAGTTAAAAAAAAAAAAACTTAAAACTTGCTCCCAAAGGATATATTTAAGGCACTAGAAATGAAGACCAGGAGCAATATTTACTGTCTGATAAAGAATTTAACACTGAGACTAGTCAGAAAAAGAGAAAACAAACACATTATGTATTACAAGTGCTTTTCATAATGGTTTTCCTACAATTGAAAACCAAAAACCAAACCAAACCCAGTGCCGTTGAGTCGATTCCGACTCATAGCGACCCTATAGGACAGAGTAGAACTGCCCCACAGAGTTTCCAAGGAGCACCTGGTGGATTTGAACTGCTGACCCTTTGGTTAGCAGCCATAGCACTTAACCACTATACCACCAGGGTTTCCCTACAATTGAAGTAGAGTGAAAATGTATTCAGTTTTAGCCAGGGCTTCTATTCAGCTTTTGTTGCAGGTGATGTTTTTTATATAAACATCACCAATATCATAAAATAAAAAAATGCTATCTCTAATTCATATGCAATTCAAATTCATTTAAGCAGAGTACAGTGTTTTGCTATAAAATGACAGTAATAAATTACGTAACATGGAAAACAATAAATGGGAGAACAAGATTTCTACCAATAAGCCATGTTCTTTTGCCCTTCCATTTAAACAATGTCATAGACTTGTTTTTTCCTACCTTTTCCAGTTCCCTCCAATCATAGTTTGTATTTCCAATCACCATTGCTTGTAGCTCATTAGGCTGGAAGAGCTGAAGGACTTTTCCTCCACAGACTTTATGAAAGCCCGCATGAAAGGCATCAAATAAGGAAGCCACTGATTTGTTGAATATGTAATCCACATAAGCATCAACAAACTCCTGACTAGAATTAAAAAGCACGCAAGTACAGAAGATTATAAAAATTATTTTTTATGGAGAATACATAATATAGTCTTATTACAACTCTGAACGCTCCTGCGTTGTTTTTTTTTTTTTTTTAACTAATCTACAAAACTGAGAAAGTAAGAGTTCAAAAGGGCCAAGGTCTTCATGGAAAAGTCTATCATTCTTTCTGTACAAAAATCTGTATACTCATGAGGCATGCAGACTCATTTCACAATCATTTGTAGGGTACTCCTAACTGGAACACGTTGTTTGCTAGTGGGCCAAACACCAAACCCGTTGCCATCTGGTCGATTCCGACTCATAGTGACCCTATAGGACAGAATGGAACTGCCCTATAAAGTTTCCAAAGAGCACCTGGCAGATTCAAACTGCCAACCTTTTGGTCAGCAGCTGTAGCACTTAACCACTACACCATCACGGTTTCCTGCTAATGGGCAGAACAACGCAAATGACTCTCAAAATAATTTTTAAATATTCACAAATTATTGAGAACTTATATGCACCATCCCACATACATGCCTAAATAAGTGATCTGTTAAAATATATTAAAAAAAAAGAAAAATTTTTATAAAAAATGAGACCTTTGGGACCCAGACTATTTGACAGACCACAGAGCCTTTTTATTCCCTGGGGTTTCAAGGACTCTGAACAACATAGGCAGCTATCTGGTCAAACAAATAATGAGAATGGGTAATAAAGGACTTTGGTATTTCACACCTTTATCTTCCAAACAATGAAGGATGATTCTACAAATAGGAATACCAATAAAGTAAAAAATCTACAGATAATCTTTTTATCAAGGTTATAAAACAGTTCTTAAAAAGGAAAAAAAAAAAAAAGAGGTTAAAATAGGATAACCAGAAATTTATCAGTGTTACTTGGGTCTAAGGAAAAAATCAAATAGCGTATTTTATTAGGTTCTGGTGAGACGAAACTATTTTGTAATGTACTTAATATAACGCACAATTTTATGATTACTCTAACTGGAAAGTCAATTTTTTTATACTAGTAAGTTCGTTAAGCACAAAAGGCTAAATTTTTTTATGTGCCAACATATTTTTTGCCCCCAATGCTTTCATTATTTAACTAGGACTGGTAATACAAACATCAAAATTCTTTAAATTATTTTTAAACAAATCTACATGAATCTCTCTATTTAATTAAGAGGATTAATTCAACAACAGAAACTTTAAAAGCAGGAAAAATATCTTCCCAAATCATAGTCAAAAAAAAAAATTTTTTTTAAAGGATAGCTAGAAGTACCTAAAAAAAATTCACATCTTTTAAAAAATTTTATCAAAACAAGACATATGCATAGTTTAAAACATCAAATAGTAATAAACATAACAGCAAACATTTATGAGCACATACATGTGCTAGGTACTATTCTAAGCATCTTATAATTGTTTCATGTAACCCTAAGAACAGCCGTATGCAGTGGGTATCATTATCATCCCATTTTACAGATAAGGAGACTGAGGCATGTCGACATCAACTAACTTACCTTAAGCTATACAACTTCGAACTTGCAGAATCAAGAATCATCTAGATCAAGTCCCTGGCAAGAGCTAGTCTGTCTACAGAATTATAACAGAATAGAAGAGACAAAGCAGTGCTCTGTCCTGTACCTCTCCGCCTGAATCCCGGCTATTCAAAGGCAACTATTTGTTAACTCTTTTTGCTATTCCTTCTGATATTTACCTTCAAATTTCTAACAACATAGTTCTGTTATTCCTTGATTTTCCATTTTAAATATCTATTGCAAAAGGTGAGGTTTACCTGGTATTTTAACTGCCCCGCTCCCACATTTCCTTTCCCCACGCTCCCATTTTACTTATGTAACAATTTTTGGTTCAATAATCACTGTTGTTATGATTATAAATTATTCACAGCGCAGCTACAGAGTGTTTCACGGTTCCATTTCTTTTCTTAAAAGAAAATTTTTGTTTGCCTTAGTTCACTGCTTCATCCCCAACTTCTCCAACGTGAGTCTCCTCTAGGTTCACTCAAATATATTAGATAGCACCACTTCCATTTTTTCTCCTGGACACAATCATTCTGTCCTCTTTCCTCTTGATCCAACCTGGATTGGTTGCCCTTTCTAAATCTAGGAATTCCTCTTTGCCTCTCTCTCCTGTATTGGATCCTTTTTTTTTTTAATACTATCTTCCTCTTTCTTGGTTTAATTCCTTGTTTTGGTAGAACATACCCTCCAGTAACTTTCTGTAAAAAATACATCAGAAGTAAATTCTCTGAGACTGTGCATATATGGAATTGTTTTTATACACCCATATACTTGATAGTTTATAGACACGGAATTTTAAGTTAAAAATAATTTTCTCCCAGAATTTTGATTTTCTAGCTTCCAGTGTTGTTTTTTAGAAAACTGATGTTATCCTGACTCTTAATTCTTTGTATATGACCTACTTCTTTCTGGAAGCTTTTAAGGCCTGTTTCTCTATGGATTTTAAAATTTCATATAACTTAAAAGCGGCAACCCTCGGTCATACAGTTAACACACTTGGCCGCTAAACAAAAGGTTGAAGGTTTGAGTCCACCCAGAGGTGCCTTGGAAGAAAGGTCCGGTGATCTACTTCCAAAAAAATCAGCTGCTGAAAATCCTACAGAGCACAGTTCTGCTCTGACATATGGGGTCACCATGAATCAAAGTCAACTTGAAGACAACTGGTTAACCGGTGCCTTGGGATGGTTCTGTTTTCCTTTCCCATGCTTTCAATCTTGAAAGGTACCTCATTTAGTTGTGGGAAGTTCTCTTGTACCATTTCTTCAATAAATTTCATTTAATTAAATTTAGTGAATTTTTTTTCCTCAGTTTTTTAATAGCATCCATCTAGACATTACTCTTATCACTTTGATACTAATTTCCACTTCTTTTAACAGCCAGTCATTCTGTTTTCAGCATTTCCCCACACCCCACACACTTTCCAAAGTACTCTGTATTCTCCACACCTGAGCCATTGTTGTGCTATGTGATCTGGCTGACTTCTTGGCCTTACAGTTCATCTTATGGCTAAAGTTAGTTACCACTGTTATCTGGCCTCCAAAAATGTGTTGCTATTGTCTCCTCTCTCTCTCCTCTTTATTCTTATGATTTTTTTTATACCTTTACTGATGTTTTAAAGGTACTTCAGGAGTAAAAGGCAGGTTACATCTTCAATAACCATTCAAAAACTAAGTTTCAGCTGAATAAAAATTTAAGGTTGTGGCATGTTCCTAAATACAGAAAAAAGAAAGCTAACAAATCTTATAACTTCCACTAGTGCTGCTATGATTCACTTACCGATTTTGTTTGTTAACAGCTGTGTCTGCACCATTTAGAACCAGCTCTTTCACTTCTGTTGCACCAAAGTTTTCAACTGTGATCTATTAATTTAAATTTTTAAAAAAGTCAGCATCAGACTCAAAATTTTAGAGTATTTTAATAATCTTTTATTATATTCTAACTTTCATTAAGTGTAAGAAGTAGTAAATTTGCGGTAAATTTCTGTTACCAAAAGCTCATTTGTGAATTCTCCATAAAGCCACAACTAAAAGTCTTCACCCCTTCTAGTAGTTTGAATATCTGCCTTGTTGCATGCTTCATCACAGGCAGCTTTCCCTGTTATGTCACTTTATAAACATAGTAATGCTCACACTTTTATTTTCATTCTAATCTGCTAATTCCAGCAAATACTACCATTCCCACCTCTGTATTTCTTCTCTTTCTTTTCCCTATTTTTGAAATATTGTCTTCTTTTGGGGGAACACTTTGAATACATCCCTGCTCTGGAGTTTACTATCTAGTAAAAGAGAGGAAATGTGATATGGATACAATTCACTCTAGTAAAATAATATTATAATAAGCATTAAAAAAAGTCATGATAGAGGAAAGAAAATTTAATTCTAACTAGAAAAAGTATGAAAGACCAAGGGAGAAAAGCACCTAGAAAGATGCGTAGGATTCTGAAAGATTGGGAGTGGGTAGGATTTCAGATTGAGCACATAAATTGAACAAAAGGATAGATATGAGTATAAATATCAAGTTATAAAAGTAGATTACAATGTACTCCCTAAAAACAAGGAAGAAAATGTATATTAAAGAATACTGTTTGATATGACAAAACTTGGGATGAATGGAGGAATACAATGGAAGTCAAAAAGGAAAACCAGATTTCAAAAGTCTGTGAAGCCCATTCTAAACCTACTCTTTTGTAAACAATAAAGAGCCACTGAAATTTTCAAAGAAAGAAATGGCAGGGTGGAGGAATGTTTGACTTACCATAGTTCTTGAATATACTAAGAGTTTACATACTTGCTAATTAACCAATTAGAAATTATTCTGCTTGGATCCCAATTTTTCAGTAAATTAAGATGTGATCAATAAAGCTCCAAGGATAACTGATATGGAAATTAGTGAATCAATTAAAATGGGCATCAAAATCTCATAGTAAATAGTGAGAAAAAGTCCAAAGAGGATTTTTTCTCAGGAAAAAAAAAAAAAATTACTGTGTGGCAACAGAATATAGTATTTTTTGTCAGCTTTGACTTTGACCACAAGATCGTAAGTGGGCTGTTTTGAGGGAAACAAAGAAAAATTAAGAAGGATGAAAACTGAAAGTTGCATCATTTCCCCAAGAGTCTAATTTATAATATTAAAATCCTCTCCTTCTGAAGTTTTATCATAATTCTTGCTGATTTCTTTCTTTAACTGCCAAGTAGCCTGATTCTGCCAGATCCTCATTTGTCAATGGCTTTGCACATGACTGGATCAGCTATTCAACATCCCTTTGACCAATTTAACAAAAGTTTGCATCTTTTACAAGATTTGCAATTTCATTTTCCAAACATAGTATTCCAATGTATTTGCATTTGTATTGTGGTATGTCATTTAACACTGAAGGACTAAGATAAGATGGACAAATGCTACTGAAAAGCAGAAAGGGTTGTCTGAGTGGAAATTAATCTCTGAAGTGGTTAAGTCCATTAATGAATATTCTCTGTTATGATAACCTTTTGCTTTTCTAAGAATTCTTATAATCACAGACTAAAAAAATGAATACTTGGATAAAGAGAACACCTTGAATTTATAAAAATCTTTACAAAACGATAAAGCACATAGACTTTAAAGTCACAGAGGTGGGTATGAATACTGCCTCTGACATGTAATGACTGTTTTCGGTTTTCTTCATCTGTAAAATGGGGATAGTAGTACCAACCTCATGGGATTACTGTGATAGCCAAATAAAATAATGCACGTATCATGCCTAAGGGATGCAGTGCTTAAAGCAATCGAATGCTAACTGAAAGGTCAGCAATTCAAAACCACCAGCAGTTCTGCGGGCGAAAGATGTGCCAGTCTGTTTCTACAGAAACAGATTCACAGCCTTGAAAACTTTACGGGGTCATTCTGAGTTGTAATTGACTTGATAGTAGTGGGTGGGACTATGCCAAAACAAAAAACCCAAACCCGTTTCCACTGAGTCGATTCTGACTCACAGCAACCCTTTAGGACACAAACCCGTAGGGTTCCCAAGGCTATAATCTTTGAAACCACTGACCTTTTGGTTAGTAGTCAAGTGCTTAACCACCGCGCCAACAGGGCTCCTTCTGTATCGTGCCTGGCACACAGTAAATGCTCAATAAATGTTAGCTAAAGGTTCTTTAAGAACTGCATCCATCAAAATAAGGAAAAAACATAAGGCACAGCTGTTAAATAAAAGGGAGGATGAATAATCAGGCTAACCTATGCCTTTTCATCTTACCGTAAAATTAAGACAAAATGTTTCCTCTATATCATCTTCTGGATAATCCAGTAATTGTTGCATGCTTCTGCAAAACAATACATATGTTCCTTTGAGGTAAAACATTATTGCGTATTTTTGACTATTTTGCTTATGCATATATATTTCCCATTCACTCTGATAAAATCTTTTTGTTAATTTGTATCTTAATGCTTCAGAATAGCAATATGCAGCGGCACTCTTAAAAACAACTTTGGGGAGGAAAAAAATTACTCTAAGCCTTTTATCTCTTTCTCTGAATACAATAACCATGTGTCTACCTATTTTCAACATTTGTCCTTATTTATATACAATTTTCATTTTATTTTGTGTAATAAATAAAAAAGAAATCTTACATATTCCAGTTTGGAATGAACCTGATCATAAGTCCAAATAAATCATTTAACTACTCTTAGGACAGCATGATTTTCTAATATTTATTATCTGATATTCATAAAGTATTGTTAAAGCATTAGTAAGTTAGCAAATGGTTTTACACTCATACTCTTTCAGGAGAAAATTTTGGATCTGAATAACACAATAATGGATTTTCCTTTATTAGAAGGATTTTTGTCCATTTTGGAAATTCAACAAATACAATTCTTCCTAGAAGGAAAGCTCTCTGTATATCCCCCACTGCCCAATTCCCAAACCCCACTCCTGCTACATTTTACAACTTACCTCCCAACATCAGGCACTAGTTCTTTCAAATCATCCAGGGATGGCTTTTTTTTCAGGAGTTTTTTATACAAAGCCAAAGGAAAATGGAGGTCCACAATAGTAAAGTTGTAAATTGCTAATCCACAGATAACACCAATCAAATGGAACAAATCACTGTCTTCAAAAGTCTAAAGACACAAAAGGAAAGGAAAAAAACCAAACAGCTTAAAGTCTTCTCAGTTAAAACACCAAAAACTTCCTTCTGATTATAAAAACACATAACAGAAAACTGTGAAGATACAGAAAACAAGTAATGAATCAGGAGAAAAAAGTATCTTCATTCCTATCTCTCTTGGATAATATTAGTATTTTTACATATTTCTAAGTCTAATGTATTTTCTAAGACTTAAAAAAGTTAAAATCTAGCTGAGATCATACTCTATATAAAACTTTATAATTAGTTTTTTAAAGAAATATAGACATTTTCCATGTTATTAAACATTAAATTAATAGATAAAATGGTTAGGATTTTTTTCCCCGATTTAAAATATAATACACATTCAGAATTTGGAAAATAAAAAACATTAAGAGATTAAAAAAAAAAAAAAAACTATAGTCCACACTGAGAAACAATGATATAAAATCTTTTGTGTGTATTTCCATCTACTTTAACTCCACAAAAATAATAAAGAAAAACAGTATTTAAGGTTTGATTTCATTTTTCTAATTACAACATGAGCATGTTCTTATGTCATTAAATATTTTTCCAGAACATGATTTTTAATGGTGGCATATTACATCATATAGGAATACTATGCTGTGCTAAATTAGGCATTTTACTGTAGTTGGACATTTAGTTATTAAAACATTGAAAACATTATCTTTTCCCCATTTAATTAAAAAAATTTTTTTTCATTTAATTAGAGAAGTGATATATGACATTCACAAAAAATTCTTTGAGCCATGAGAGTTAAGAGATTAATTTTTTTTTTGCTTTTTTTAAAAAAATTGTGCTTTAAGTGAAAGTTTACAAATCAAGTCAGTCTCTCATATAAAAATTTATATATACCTTGCTACAATCCTCCTAGTTGCTCTCCCCCAAATGAGACAGCACACTCCTTCTCTCCACTCCCTATTTGGCCAGCTTCTGTCCCTCTCTGCCCTCTCATCTCCCCTCCAGACAGGAATTGCCCACACAGTCTCATGTGTCTACTTGATCCAAGAAGCTCAATCCTCACCAGTATCATTTTCTATGGCCATATAAACTGGAATTCTTCCTTAAGAAGCAGAGTTTCTCCTAAGGAGATATTCCAAGCCAGGGACTAAAATACATGGGGGAAAAAGCCCATCTTATTTTGAATATTACTAGTTAGTAATAACTAACATTTACTGAGCCTTTACTCAGCTTCCTTTCAGTGATTATATGTAAATGGGTTAAAGTCTCCAATTAAAAGGCAGATAGAACAGTCAGAAAACCATGATCTAATTATATGCTGTCTTCAAGAAACTCACTTTACATCCAAAGACACAAAGAGGTAGAATGTGAAAGTTTGGAAAAAGATATTCCATGCAAATAGTAAGCAAAAGAGAACTAGAGTGGGCATACTAATATCAGACGAAATAAACTTTAAGTAAAAAATTGTTATAACAGGCAAAGAAGGATATTATACTTAGGCAAAAGGTTCAATTAATCAAGGAGATAAAAGAATTATAAACTTATATACACCTATAACACAAGCCTCAAAATACATGAAGTAAAAACTGACAGAATTGAAGGCAGAAATACACCGTTCTACAAAAATAGTTGGAGACTTCAACATCCTACTTTCAATAATGGGTGAAACAACTACACAGAAAAGAAATAAGAATCTAAAGGACTTGATTAACTCTATGAACCAACTAGACCCAACACACATATAGACACCCAATAACAGCATAATACATGTTCTCCTTAAGAGTACACAGAGCATACAGCAGGACAGACTATGATAGGCTACAAGACTCAATAACTCTTTTTTTTTTTAAGTCTACCTTAATTGAGATTAGTATTGCTTACTCCTGCTCTTTTTTGGTAGTTATTTGCTTGATATATTTTCTTCCATCCTTTTTAATAAATTTACATCTTTGTTTCTAATGTGTCTCTTGTAGACAGCATATTGATGGATCCCGTTTTTTTATCCATTCTGTCACTCTGTGTTTATTGATGGGTGCATTTAGGCTGTTTACATTCAGTGTAATTATTGATAGGTGTGAGTTTATTGCTGTCATTTTGTAGTGCTTTTTTTTTTTGTGGTGCTAAAGTTTTCTTTGCTCCTCTTACTCTCCTGTGCTGAGTTCCTTTTGTTTGTGGATTTCCTTTTTGTTTCTTTTGTTATGTTTTCCTTCTTTATTTTGATGAGTAGATTTGTTAACTTTTTTTGTGGTTAACTTCAAATCTACCCTTATCTCCCTAGGTTTGAACCAGTCTATTATTACTTGGCATCACCTTGCCTTCCTCTCCATTAGAAAGTTCTATACCTGTAGTGTTTATTTCCTCTTTTATTGTTCTGACATTGTTGACATTTACAGATTAACCTCTCTGGTTCCCTGTTGCAACTGTTTTGGTTTTGGATAGTCCTTAAGAGTTCATTTCCGAGATTGGTATCTGGCTGGTACATTCTTGTGTCGTACATTCAGGCTGTGGTCTGATGTTGTTTGTTTTCAGACCAAAGGACTCCCTTTAATAATTCTTGTTAGTTTGATTTGGTTTTTACATATTCCCTTAATTTCTGTTTATCTGGAAACGTCCTAATTTCACTATCATATTTGAACAAAAGTTTTGCAGGACATATTATTCTTGGCTGGCAATTTTTTTCTTTCAAGGTTTTATATATGTTATCCCATTGCCTTCTTGTCTGCATGGTTTCTGCTGAATAATCAGAGCTTAGTCTTATTGTTCTTCTCTGTATGTGACTTTTTGTTCTTCTCGAGCTGCTCATAGGATTTTTGTGTCTTTGGTTTTAGTGAATGTGATTTTGATATGCCTTGGTGTTTTTCCTTTGGAGTCTATCCTATATGGGGTTCGTTGAGCTTCTTGGATGGTCAGCTTTTCATCATTCATGATATCAGGGAAGTTTTCTGTCAGCAATTCTTCAATGATCCTCTGTGTTTTCTGTTTTCTCTCCTTGTTCTGGACCTCCGATCACTTGCAAATTTTTGCTTTTGATTGTATCCCATATAATTCTCAGGATTTCTTCATTTTTCTTCATTCTTTTTTCTAATTTTTTCTCAGAGTTGTATCCAAGTGCTTCTCTTCAATTTCATTGATTCTGTCTTCCATGGTTTCAAACCTGCTCCTCAGCCCTTCTATGACACTGTCCACTTCCGAAATCTTGTTATTTATCTTTTAGATTTCTAATTGTTGTTTTAGTGTGATTTCTAGTTGTGAATTTATTTTGGCATCTTGTTCCTGTATTACCTTCCTGAATTGTTCAATCTTTTTGTCTGCATTCCCCCTGAATTTGTCTGCCTTTTCCATAAATGTCTATTTTTTTCCTCATTTTTGTCTGCTTTTTGCCTCAACTCTTGGATTGCTCTGAATATTAGAGATTTGAATTCCCTGTCAGGTAGTTCTAGTGCCTTTTCTTCTACTGGAAAGTCATCGGGTATTTTATTTTGGACACCTTCTGGAACCATTCTGTCCTGTTTTTTTATGTTTTGTTATTGTCTGCTGTCTTTGGGACATTCAGTAGTTATTTTCTTCGTTTCTTGATTGTAGATTTGTTTCGTCCTTTTTTGTTTTATTTGGCTATGCCTGAGCAGGTGGGCTGGACATTCTTTGTTGTTTGCTCATCTGTAGTCATGATATTTTTCACCTCCTTGTCCAATGGGCAGAGCCAGTCATTCAGCAATGGTGCAGCAGGGCAGGTCCAGCTGAAGGGGAGGGGGTGGGGTAGGTTGGTTGTGACACGTGCTACGGCCGACAGGGTGGGCCAGGAATCAGTGCTGGGCGGGTCCCAGTAGGCCGTGCCTGTGGTGCTCAGGGGTGTGATGTTCAGTGCAGGGCGCAGGTAGGCAGGAAAGACAGGGGAGGTTGTGATGTGCGGAGCTAACGGGTATGGGAAAGAGGACAGGGAGGAGAGAGAAACAGGAGCCAAAAACAAATAAGCAAAGAAACTAAGAAAAAAAAGGAAAAAAAAAAAGTGAAAAGGAAAAAGAATAACTAGATAAAAATTTTGGGAAAAAAAAAAAAGCCCCCAGGAGTCCTGGAGTCTCACCAGTGGGGCTGCTAAGACTGGGGAAGTGGCTCCCAGGCTGCACAGTATAGCCTGGTTAGAGGGGGTATGGATGTCACACAGCGCCAGGTATTCAGGAGATAGGAAAAGAAGGTAAGTGTAGAGAGACAAGAAGTGAGAAATGAAGGAAGACAGAAAGGGAAAAGGAGAGAGGAGAAAAAATTAAAAAAGAGAAAGAAGAAAAAAAACAAGAAATGTCCCCAGGGATCCCACCTATGTGGCTGTGCAGATTGGGGAAGTGGCTCCTAAGCCGTGCAGTGCAGTTCACCTAGAGGGCTCCCAAGCTGCAAAAAGAAAAATAAACAAACAAAACAATACAAAACAGAACAAAGCAAAAAAAGCCCCAAGGATCCCACCAGTGTGGTGTTGCGGGCTGGGGGAGCGGTTCCCCAACTGAGTGTGGCTTCACAGCCTTTCAAGAAGCTGCAAAGATGGCACACAGTGCCAGGTGTTCCAGAGAAAGGAGAGGGAGGTGGTAGGGGGCACAGAAGAAACCAAAAGAGATGGAAAGAATGAACACTGGCTCAGGCCCAGCCAGTGTGGGCAGGGTGAATCCAAGCAGCCTGAGGCCAAAGCAGTTGCCTCCCACACAAGAGACTGCAGCTGGCAGGAAGCAAAGGAGGCCGAAGGAGAAAAAAGGTGGGGATTAGGAAACCTCATATTGCTCATTACTGGGTGCTGTCTCCTGCTGGGAACTTTGTGAAGCTGCTTTCCTGTATTCTCTGTGTGGGTGAGGCAAATCAAGTAGCATGGACGCTGCACTTCACAGCTGGCTGAGTTACTGCAGCCAGCGAAGAAGCTAGGAGGTAGAGCAGCAGGGAGAGAATGAGGGGTGGGAAAGCATCTACCACTGGTTACTGGGTGCTCTGTCTCCTGCTGGGAGCTCCATAAAGCTGCTTTCCTGTGCTCCCTGTCCGCCGATCCCGACAGGAGTCCAAGATGGCAGATCCTTGCTGAGTTAGCTGCACAAATCTTTCCTCACTCTCTGTCCTCTGTCAGTTTCTTATTCTATTCAGTGTTTGGCTGAGTTCTTTATCTCTTCATTTGGCACTTCAGGTTCCAGGAATGATGTTTCTCTGTGTTTTACTCAGTTTTTCTGGTCTTTGCTGTGGTGGGACGGTGTGGTACTTCTGTCTATGGTGCCATGTTGGCCGGAAATCTCAATAACTTTTAAAAGATTGAAACTATACAAGGTTTCGTTTCTGCTCAAAATGGAATAAAGTTAGAGGAGAGGGGACCAAGATGGCTGACTAGATAGATGCTACCTCAGATCCCTCTTGCAACAAAGACTCGGAAAAACAAGTGACTCGATCACATACATGACAATCTACGAACCCTGACCAACAAACACAGATTTAAAGAGTTGACCTGAGTGACAGAGACCGTGAACGAACAACTACGGGGAAGCAGCGACTGTTTTCGGAGCCTGGAGCCAGCGTCCCAGTCAGGTAACCTTGGCGCTGGGCTTTGGACTGGGCACAGGGGAGCTGAACACAACATCCTGTGACGGTGCAAACACGGGGCGCAGCTCTACCCCCCTGAACTGACCTTGGGAGGGGGCCCAGCCGGTCAGCGTGGGCGGCGCGGCAACACGGCTGGCGGGAGGAGAAGTCGCCGGGAGGCAGCGACTGGTTTTGGAGCCGGGAGTGCAGCGTCCCAGCTGGGGAACATAGGCGCGGGGCTTTGGACTGGGAGCAGGAGAGCTGAGCACCACATCCTGTGATGGTGCAAACATGGGGCGCAGCCCTACCCCCCTGAACTGACCCCGGGAGGGGGCCCAGCCAGTCTGTGCGGGCAGCGCGGTGACGCGGCTGGCAGGAGGAGAAGTCCCCGGAAGGCAGCGACTGGTTTTGGAGCCAGGAGTGCAGCGTCCCAGCTGGGGAACCTTGACACTGGGCTTTGGACTGGCAGCGGAGGACATGACCGCGGCTTCTGCGGGCCTGACCCTCGGGGGCAATCTCTACCCAGCCAGCACACACAGGCGACGCGCCCCTTGGGAATCTCAGATAAAACAGTCATCCCAAGCAAGATAAGTAACTTTGTCTATATTCCAGGGTGCTACTCTCTCCTGTTTTTCTGAACCCTCTGTTCCCCTTCCCAGGCGGCTTCATTAACATTGGAATTTCCTGAGCTAGAGGGGGAACTGCTCTGTGGTTTTTCTTTTCCTTTTTTTTCGGTCTTTTCCTAACCCATTATTCTGGCCTGAGAAAAGCAACCACAAAAAACCCAGGGACCAAAAATCCTTCCCTAATTGGACTAAAAACACAGAACCAGCTCCAGCCAAGCATATCTGATCCACAGTCTCCGGCTTTCATCCCTACAGGGAACAAGGTGGCTATTATAATGCAAAGGCATTTCTGATAGGGACCTGACTGCATTTTTCCTTTTGGCGGATTTACTAGAAAGGCAAGTTTCCCAGGTCTGATATCTCTGCATATTCAACAGAGCCCTCACTGACCCACAACAGGGAACTGAGGGGCTGAAGCTCCCCCCAGACCACATAGCCTCCTGCCTTAGGGGTCTGAAGAGGGTGACACCTACCAATCTGTAGAGGTACTTGCATTGGGGGCCTAAGGTACAGCAGCAGAGCCCAACCACCAAGGTGCTTTAGAAATAGAGACACACCTACCTTACTGACACTTGGGGAAAGACTGTCAGCATCCTGCCCCCCTTGAAGTGTGAACCCCAGCTGCTACTAGAATCTGGTGCACACAACTATCACCACTACTTCTCAAGGTGGATAGGTGACAGGGTGCATCACACACTTGATGACCCAAAATCAGATTCTACTCAAGAATAGTAAATGGACTCAGGCATATATACCTGGTAACAGCCCAAACCAGCTGGAAATAGGTCATAAGTAAGTCAAGGGCTACGACAAACAAGACAGCACAATCTAGTAGCCCATCCACGTATACTGAAAGAAAACAAAACAAGATAAGACTCAGTGAGCAAATATAGAATAAATCACTACGATATCTTAGTGATGGCTCGGAGACAGCAGTCGATATCAAACCACATAAAGAAGCAGACCATGACTGCTTCTACAACCCCCGAAACAAAAGAATCAAAATCTTCCCCGAATGCAGATACAATCCTTGAATTATCAGATACAGAATATAAAAAGCTAATTTACAGAACGCTTCAAGACATCAGGGATGACCTCAGAAATGAAATAAGGCAATCTGCAGAAAAAGCCAAGGAACACACTGATAAAACAGTTGAAGAACTCAAAAAGATTATTCAAGAACATAGTAGAAAAATTAATAAGTTGCAAGAATCCATAGAGAGACAGCATTCAGAAATCCAAAAGATTAACAATAAAATTACAGAATTAGGCAACGCAATAGGAAGTCAGAGGAGCAGACTCGAGCAATTAGAATGCAGACTGGGACATCTGGAGGACCAGGGAATCAACACCAACATAGCTGAAAAAAGATCAGATAAAAGAATTAAAAAAAATGAAGAAACCCTAAGAATCATGTGGGACTCTATCAAGAAGGATAACTTGCGTGTGATTGGAGTCCCAGAACAGGGAGGGGGGACAGAAAACACAGAGAAAATAGTTGAAGAACTCCTGACAGAAAACTTCCCTGACATCATGAAAGACGAAAGGATATCTATCCAAGATGCTCATCGAACCCCATTTATGATTGATCCAAAAAGAAAAACACCAAGACATATTATCATCAAACTTGCCAAAACCAAAGATAAAAGAGAAAATTTTAAAAGCAGCCAGGGAGAAAAGAAAGGTCTCCTACAAGGGAGAATCAATAAGTTCAGACTACTCAGCAGAAACCATGCAGGCAAGAAGGCAATGGGATGACATATACAGAGCACTGAAGGAGAAAAACTGTCAGCCAAGGATCATATATCCAGCAAAACTCTCTCTGAAATATGAAGGCGAAATTAAGATATTTACAGATAAACACAAGCTTAGAGAATCTGCAAAAACCAACCAAAGCTACAAGAAATACTAAAGGAAATTGGTCAAAAACCAATAATATCAGATACCAGCACAACACGCGGTCACAGAACAGAACATCCTGATATCAACTCAAATAGGGAAATCACAAAAACAAATTAAGATTAATTAAAAAAAAAAATGCTCAAAACAGGGAATCATTGAAGTCAATATGTAAAAGATCACAATAATCAAAAAGAGGGACTAAATACAGGTGGCATAGAACTGCCATATGGAGAGGGAAACAAGGCGATATGGGACAATATAAGTTAGGTTTTTACTTAGAAAAACAAGGGTAAATATTAAGGTAACCACAAAGAGGTATAACAACTCCATAACTCAAGATAAAAACCAAGAAAAACGTAATGACTCAGCAAACATAAAGTCAAACACTACAAAAATGAGGAAAAATAGGGGTAAATATTAAAGTAACCACAAAGAGGTATAACAACTCCATAACTCAAAATAAAAACCAAGAAAAACATAATGACTCAGCAAACATAAAGTCAAATACTACGAAAATGAGGAACACACAATTCACAAAGAAAAACGTCTCAGCACAAAAAAGTGGAAAAACGAAATTCTCAACAACACACATACAAAGGCATCAAAATGACAACGATAAACACATACTTATCTATCATTACGCTGAATGTAAATGGACTAAATGCACCAATAAAGAGACAGAGAGTCTCAGACTGGATAAAGAAACACAACCCGTCTACATGCTGCCCACAAGAGACACGCCTTAGACTTAGAGACACAAACAAACTAAAACTCAAAGGATGGAAAAAAAATATATCAAGCAAAAAATAAGCAAAAAAGAGCAGGAGTAGCAATATTAATTTCTGACAAAATAGACTTTACAGTTAAATCCACCACAAAGGATAAAGAAGGACACTATATAATGATAAAAGGGACAATTGACCAGGAAGCTATAACCATATTATTTATGCACCCAATGACAGGGCTGCAAGATACATAAATCAAATTTTAACAGAACTGAAAAGTGAGATAGACACCTCCACAATTATAGTAGGAGACTTCAACACACCACTTTCGGAGAAGGACAGGACATCCAGTAAGAAGCTCAATAGAGACACGGAAGACCTAATTACAACAATCAACCAACTTGACCTCATTGACTTATACAGAACTCTCCACCCAACAGCTGCAAAGTATACTTTTTTTTCTAGTGCACATGGAACATTCTCTAGAATAGACCACATAATAGATCATAAAACAAACCTTTGCAGAATGCAAAACATTGAAATATTACAAAGCATCTTCTCAGACCACAAGGCCGTGAAAGTGGAAATCAAAAACAGAAAAATTAGGGAAAAGAAATCAAATACTTGGAAACTGAACAATACCCTCCTGAAAAAAGACTGGGTTATAGAAGACATTAAGGAGGGAATAAGGAAATTCATAGAATGCAACGAGAATGAAAATACTTCCTATTAAAACCTCTGGGACACAGCAAAAGCAGTGCTCAGAGGCCAATTTATATCGATAAATGCACACATACAAAAAGAAGAAAGAGCCAAAATCAGAGAACTGTCCCTACAACTTGAACAAATACAAAGTGAGCAACAAAAGAATCCATCAGGCACCAGAAGAAAACAAATAATAAAAATTGGAGCTGAACTAAATGAACTGGAGAACAGAAAAACAATTGAAAGAGTTAACAAAGCCAAAAGCTGGTTCTTTGAAAAAATTAACAAAATTGATAAACCTTTGGCCAGACTGACTAAAGAAATACAGGAAAGGAAACAAATAACCCGAATAAGAAACGAGATGGGCCACATCACAACAGACCCAACTGAAATTAAAAGAATCATATCATATTATTACAAAAAATTGTACTCTAACAAATTTGCAAACCTAGAAGAAATGGATGAATTCCTGGAAAAACACTACCTACCTAAACTAACACAACCAGAAGTAGAACAACTAAATAGACACATAACAAAAAAAGAGATTGAAACGGTAATCAAAAAACTCCCAACAAAAAAAAGCCCCGGCCCGGACGGCTTTACTGCAGAGTTCTACCAAACTTTCAGAGAAGAGTTAACACCACTACTACTAAAAGTATTTCAAAGCATAGAAAATGACGGAATACTACCTAACTCATTCTATGAAGCCACCATTTCCCTGATACCAAAACCAGATAAAGACATCACAAAAAGAGAAAATTACAGACCTATATCCCTCATGAACATAGATGCAAATTTCTCAACAAAATTCTAGCCAATAGAATTCAACACCATATCAAAAAAATAATCCACCATGACCAAGTTGGATTTATACCAGATATGCAAGGCTGGTTTAATACTAGAAAAACCATTAATGTAATCCACCAGATAAATAAAACAAAAGACAAAAACCACATGATCTTATCAATTGATGCAGAAAAGGCATTTGACAAAGTCCAACACCCATTTATGATAAAAACTCTCACCAAAATAGGAATTGAAGGAAAATTCCTCAACATAATAAAGGGCATCTATACAAAGCCAACAGCCAACATCACTCTAAATGGAGAGAGCCTGAAAGCATTTCCCTTAAGAACGGGAACCAGACAAGGATGCCCCTTATCACCGCTCTTATTCAACATTGTGCTAGAGGTCCTAGCCAGAGCAATTAGGCTAGACAAAGAAATAAAGGGCATCCGGATTGGCAAGGAGGAAGTAAAATTACCTCTATTTGCAGATGACATGATCTTATACACAGAAAACCCCAAGGAATCCTCCAGAAAACTACTGAAACTTATAGAAGAGTTTGGCGGAGTCTCAGGTTATAAGATAAATATACAAAAATCACTTGGATTCCTCTACATCAACAAAAAGAATATTGAAGAGGAAATAAACAAATCAATACCATTTACAGTAGCCCCCAAGAAGATAAAATACTTAGGAATAAATCTTACCAGAGATGTACAAGACCTATACAAAGAAAACTACAAAGTACTACCACAAGAAACTAAAAAGGACCTACTTAAGTGGAAAAACATACCTTGCTCATGGATAGGAAGACTTAACATAGTAAAAATGTCTATTCTACCAAAAGCCATCTATACATACGATGCACTTCCTATCCAAATTCCAATGTCATTTTTTAATGTGATGGAGAAACAAATCACCAACTTCATATGGAAGGGAAAGAAGCCTCGGATAAGTAAAGCATTACTGAAAAAGAAGAAGAAAGTGGGAGGCCTCACTCTACCTGATTTCAGAACCTATTATACAGCCACAGTAGTCAAAACTGCCTGGTATTGGTACAACAACAGGCACATAGCCCAATGGAACAGAATCGAGAACCCAGATATAAATCCTTCCATATATAAGCAGCTGATATTTGACAAAGGCCCAGTGTCAATTAATTGGGAAAAAGACAGTCTTTTTAACAAATGGTGCTGGCATAACTGGATATCCATTTGCAAAAAAATGAAACAGGACCCATACCTCACACCATGCACAAAAACTAACTCCAAGTGGATCAAAGACCTAAACATAAAGACTAAAACGATAAAGATCAGGGAAGAAAAAATAGGGACAACATTAGGAGCCCTAATACAAGGCATAAACAGAATACAAAACATTACCAAAAATGATGAAGAGAAACCAGATAACTGGGAGCTCCTAAAAATCAAACACCTATGCTCATCTAAAGACTTCACCAAAAGAGTAAAAAGACCACCTACAGACTGGGAAAGAATTTTCAGCTATGACATCTCCGACCAGCGCCTGATCTCTAAAGTCTATATGATTCTGTCAAAACTCAACCACAAAAAGACAAACAACCCAATCAAAAAGTGGGCAAAGGATATGAACATGGACTTCACTAGAGAAGATGTTCAGGCAGCTAACAGATACATGAGAAAATGCTCTCGATCATTAGCCATTAGAGAAATGCAAATTAAAACTACGATGAGATTCTATCTCACTCCAACAAGGCTGGCATTAATCCAAAAAACACAAAATAATAAATGTTGGAGAGGCTGCGGAAAGATTGGAACTCTTGTATACTGCTGGTGGGAATGTAAAATGGTACAACCACTTTGGAAATCTATCTGGCATTATCTTAAAAATTTAGAAATAGAACTACCATACAACCCAGAAATCCCACTCCTCGGAATATACCCTAGAGAAATAAGAGCCTTCACACAAACAGATATATGCACACCCATGTTTATTGCAGCTCTGTTTACAATAGCAAAAAGCTGGAAGCAACCAAGGTGTCCATTAACAGATGAATGGATAAATAAATTGTGGTATATTCACACAATGGAATACTACACATTGATAAAGAACAGTGACGAATCTGTGAAATACTTCATAACATGGAGGAACCTGGAAGGCATTATGCTGAGTGAAATTAGTCAGAGGCAAAAGGACAAATATTGTATAAGACCACTATTATAAGATCTTGAGAAATAGTATAAACTGAGAAGAACACATACTTTTGTGGTTACAAGGCGGGGAGGGGGGGAGGGGGGGAGAGGGTTTTTTTAATGATTAGTTAGTAGATATGATCTGCTTTAGGTGAAGGGAAGGACAATACTCAATACATGGAAGGTCAGCTCAACTGGACTGGACCAAAAGCAAAGAAGTTTCTGGGATAAACTGAATGCTTCAAAGGTCAGCAGAGCAAGGGCGGGGGGGGGGTTTGGGGACCATGGTTTAAGGGGACTTCTAAGTCAATTGGCAAAATAATTCTATTATGAAAACATACTGCATCCCACTTTGAAATGTGGCGTCTGGGGTCTTAAATGCTAACAAGCGGCCATCTATGAAGCATCAATTGGTCTCAACCCACCTGGATCAAAGGAGAAGGAAGAACACCAAGGTCACAGGATAACTATAAGCCCAAGAGACAGAAAGGGCCACATGAACCAGAGACCTACATCATCCTGAGACCAGAAGAACTAGATGGTGCCTGGCCACAACCAATGACTGCCCTGACAAGGGAGCACAACAGAGAACCCCTGAGGGAGCAGGAGATCAGTGGGATGCAGGCCCCAAATTCTCATAAAAAGACCATACTTAATGGTCTGACTGAGACTAAAGGAATTCCGGCGGTCATGGTCCCCAAACCTTCTGTTGGTCCAGGACAGGAACTATTCCCGAAGACAACTCATCAGACATGGAAGGGACTGGACGGTGGGTAGGAGAGAGATGCTGATGAAGAGTGAGCTATTTGTATCAGGTGGACACTTGAGAGTGTGTTGGTGTCTCCTGTCTGGAGGGGGGATGGGAGGATAGAGAGAGTTGGAAGCTGGCAAAATTGTCACGAAAGGAGAGACTGGAAGGGCTGACTCATTAGGGGGAGAGCAAGTGGGAGTATGAAGTAAGTTGTATATAAACTTACATGTGACAGTCTGACTTGATTTGTAAACGTTTCCTTGAAGCTCAATAAAAGTTAAAAAAAAAAAAAAGGAATAAAGTTAGAAATAAGGAAAACTAGGAATTTCATAAATACATGGAAATCAAACAACAACAGATTCTTAAACCACCAAGGAGTCAAATAAGAAATCATAAAGGAAACAAGAATATACTTTGAGACAAATGAAAATGAAAACACATCACATCAAAACTCATGGGATTCTGTGAAAGCAGTGTTGAGAGAGAGATTTAAGAAGTGTAAAATGCATACATTAAAAAAAACAAAGATCTAAAATCAGTAACCTAACTTTACCCTCCAAGGAACTAGAAAATAGGAGCAAACTAAACAGAAAGCTAGCAAAAGAAAGGAAATAAAGATTAAAGCAGAGATAAATGAAACAGAGAACAGAAAAACAATACAGAGAATAAACACAAACAAAAGTTGGTTCTTTGAAAAGACAACAAATTTTACAAACCTATAGCTACACTGTGCAAGGAAAAAACAGAAGTCCCAAATTACTTAGTCGACAAAGACATTACTACCAATCTTATATATAAAGTTTATACGGGATTAAAAAAGAATATTATGAACAACTGTATGCAACAAATTAGAGAACCTAGATAAAACGGGCAAATTTTTAGAAACACAAACTACCTAAACTGACACTAGAAGGTATAGAAAATCTGAACAGACTTGTAACAAAGAGAATGGATCAATAATCCAAAACCTTCCAGCAAAGAAAAACCCATGAGCAGACAGCTTCATTGTTGAATCCCACCAAACAGGCTATTTGCATTTATTTACATATATATTTGGCTTTCCCTCCTCATAATGTGGATAAATTTTTTTTTTTTTAACTATGGTCAGGAAACTGTGGTGGCATAGTGGTTAAGAGCTACGGCTGCTAACCAAAAGGTTGGCAGTTCGAAGCCACCATGCACTCCTTGGAAACTCTACAAGGCAGTTCTATTCTGTCCTATAAGGTCACTATGAGTTGGAATCGACTCGATGGCAATGGGCTTTTTTTGCTTAACTATGGTCAACTCTCCATTACTGCACTAAATCCCACCTTGTCTTCCCAACTTAAGGACTTTGCTCCTGCTATTGATATTCCCTTCCACATTACTGATTTTTTCACTTTCTGAATAATCATAAGAACATGAAAACATGCTACAATCTTCCACCTAAAATAAAATACCCTTTATGATGGGAGGAAAAAACATGTACTGTGTATCTCCACAAAAAAAAAAAAAATGTTATTTTTAATGGTTTAAGACTCACTAGAAGTTACACAATTACTACAGAGTTCTGTGTGCCCTTCACCCAGTTATCCCTGGTGATAACAGTTTCATAACCACAGCACATTGCCAAAACCAAGAAACTGACATTGGATACGGTATAAATTCACTGCCATGCAGTCAATTCAGGCTCACAGCAACCCTACAGGACACAGTAGAATTGCCCCATAGGGTTTCCAAGGCTGTAAATTTTTATTGAAGCAGACTGCCACGTCTTTCTCCTTTGGAGGAACTGGTGGGTTCAAACTGCCAACCTTCTGGTTAGAAGCTGAGATGTTTATTTACCTGTATTTATTTAAAAACAAACAAACAAATCAGAGGAATAAGCCACAAATGTTTTCTTAAGAAAGATCATTCACAGGGGGTGGGAGAGAATAGGGTGGATGGGTAGGAACTGAAGCTAGATTTCTTTTTTTTTTTTTTAGGTTGATTTTTTTTTTAATAATTTTTATTGTGCTTTAAGTGAAAGTTTACAAATCAAGTCAGTCTGTCACATATAAGCTTATATACACCTTACTCCATACTCCCACTTACTCTCCCTCTAATGAGTCAGCCCGCTCCCTCCTTCCAGTCTCTCCTTTCGTGACATTTTTGCCAGTTTCTAACCCTCTCTACCCTCCTATCTCCCCTCCAGACAGGAGATGGCAACACAGTCTCAAGTGTCCACCTGATACAAGTAGCTCACTCTTCGTCAGCATCTCTCTCCAACCCGTTGTCCAGTCCCTTCCATGTCTGATGAGTTGTCTTCAGGAATGGTTCCTGTCCTGCACCAACAGAAGGTTTGGGGATCATGACCGCCGGGATTCCTCTAGTCTCAGTCAGACCATTAAGTCTGGTCTTTTTATGAGAATTTGGGGCCTGCATCCCACTGATCTCCTGCTCCCTCCAGGGTTCTCTGTTGTGCTTCCTGTCAGGGCAGTCATCAGTTGTGGCCGGGCACCATCTAGTTCTTCTGGTCTCAGGATGATGTAAGTCTCTGGTTCATGTGGCCCTTTCTGTCTCTTGGGCTTATAGTTATCATGTGACCTTGGTGTTCTTCCTTCTCCTTTGATCCAGGTGGGTTGAGACCAACTGATGCTTCATAGATGGCCGCTTGTTAGCATTTAAGACCCCAGATGCCACATTTCAAAGTGGGATGCAGTATGTTTTCATAATAGAATTATTTTGCCAATTGACTTAGAAGTCCCCTTAAGCCATAGTCCCCAAACCCCCGCCCTTGCTCTGCTGACCTTTGAAGCATTCAGTTTATCCCAGAAACTTCTTTGCTTTTGGTCCAGTCCAGTTGAGCTGACCTTCCGTGTATTGAGTATTGTCCTTCCCTTCACCTAAAGTAGTTCTTATCTACTAACTAATCAGTAAATAACCCTCTCCCACCCTCCCTCCCTCCCCCCCTCGTAACCACAAAAGTATGTGTTCTTCTCAGTTTATACTATTTCTCAAGATCTTATACAATATTTGTCCTTTTGCCTCTGACTAATTTCACTCAGCATAATGCCTTCCAGGTTCCTCCATGTTATGAAATATTTCACAGATTCGTCACTGTTCTTTATCGATGCATAGCATTCCATTGTGTGAATATACCACAATTTATTTACCCATTCATCTGTTGATGGACACCTTGGTTGCTTCCAGCTTTTTGCTATTGTAAACAGAGCTGCAATAAACATGGGTGTGCATATATCTGTTTGTGTGAAGGCTCTTATTTCTCTAGGGTATATTCCGAGGAGTGGGATTTCTGGGTTGTATGGTAGCTCTAGTTCTAAATTTTTAAGAAAACGCCAGACAGATTTCCAAAGTGGCTGTACCATTTTACATTCCCACCAGCAGTGTATAAGAGTTCCAATCTCTCCGCAGCCTCTCCAACATTTATTATTTTGTGTTTTTTGGATTAATGCCAGCCTTGTTGGAGTGAGATGGAATCTCATCGTAGTTTTAATTTGCATTTCTCTAATGGCTAATGATCGAGAGCATTTTCTCATGTATCTGTTAGCTGCCTGAACATCTTCTCTAGTGAAGTGCGTGTTCATACCCTTTGCCCACTTCTTGATTGGGTTGTTTGTCTTTTTGTGGTTGAGTTTTAACAGAATCATATAGATTTTAGAGATCAGGCGCTGGTTGGAGATGGCATAGCTGAAAATGGGTTGATTGTTTTTAATAATTTTTTAAGCTTTAAAAAAAATTATATTGTGTTTTAGGTGAAAGTTTACACAGCACAAATTGGTTTCTCATTCAAAAATTTATCCACATATTGTTTTGTGACATTGGTTGCAATCCCTGCAATGCGTCAGCACCCTCCCCCTTTCCCTTTACATTCTGGGTTCCCCATGTCTATTCATCCAGGTTTCCTGCCCCTTCCCGCCTTCTGTCTTTGCTTTTGGGCAGGTGTTGCCCGTTTGGTCTCGTATACTTGACTGAACTAAGGAAGGGTCTTCCTCATGTGTGTTACTTATTCCATAAGCCTGTCTAATCTTTGGCTGAAAGGTGGACTTTGGGAGTGGCTTCAGCTCTGAGTTAGCAGGGTGTCAGGGGGCCATAGTCTCGGGGATTCCTCCAGTCTCTGTCAAACTGGTAATTGTGGTCTTTTTTTGTGAATTTGAATTTTATTCTACATTGCTCTCCTACTCTGTCCAAAACACTCTATTGTGACCCCTGTCAGAGTAGTCAGTGTAGATTTCTTTTAATATCTCTTGTTTTACAGAATTGACTTTGGAACTATGTAAATATATATTCATAAAACAAAATTTGAACTTAACAAGCAATCCCCAGAAATAAGAAAATAAAATGAAACAAGTGAATCTAAATGTGTACCCACTTGGTAGTATAACCATACAGGGTGTAACAATTCCAAATTTTTGTTTTTTAATTTTATTTACTTTGCTGCCATTGTTGAGACTGTATACAGTAAAACATATACTAATTAAAACACTGTTATTTAACTATAGGACAAAAAAAGTGCAAAAAATAATTTTTTAGAAACTATTATTTTCAGTAATCATAATATTGGTGGTAATGTTGGTAGTGTTAGGCAAGAAAAGCATAAGTCTGGAACATTTGGTCATACCAAGTTTACCAAGTAGCAGAAAAAACTATCAAAGAGTACTAAGGTTGTATCAAAAGGACTCAGGAGCTAACTTGAAGAGCTTCTACTGCATGAAGATGGGGTAGCATGAGCATCAATAAAGAACAATATGTTGAAAAACATCAAACGTGTTTAAAACCATGAATACACAGTTAATACTTTAAGGCAAAAAAAAAACCTAATTGTTACCCCTGGAGGGTGCTAATGAACTGATTCATTCTGCTGAAAAATTGGTAACTATAAAGAGAATCCTTTCTCAAATGAACAGTTGTTGTGTGCTGTCGAGTCAATTCTGACTCACAGTGACCCTACAGGACAGAGTAGAACTGCCTCACAGGGTTTCCTTGGCTGTAGTCTTTACAGAAACAGATCGTCAGGTCTTTTCTCCTGCAGAGCCACTGGTGGGTTCCAACCACCAACGTTCTGGTTAGCAGTTGAGTGCTTAACAGTTGCGTCATCAAGACTCCTTATGAACTATATGAACTATATTACTCAGCAACTAAATAGTAGATATGGGGAAATTTCTCTATATAGAAATATTCAAGCTGATAAATGAAAAAGATGTGTTAAAATTAGAGCAGCACTGTTTCGCAACCCCTAATGAATCAATGATTCTAGGCACTGAGCAGGAGTCCCTGGGTGGCACCAACAGTTAAGTGCTCAACAACTAGTCAAAAGGTTGGTGGTTCCAACCCACCCAGAGGCATCTCAGAGGACAGACCAAGCCATCTGCTTCTGAAAGGTCATAGCATTGAAAACCCTGTGGAGTAGTTCTATTCTAAACACATGGAGTCACCATGGGTGAGAATCGACTCGCTGGCCAATAACAATAACAATAATGCACTAAGCATCAATGACTGGAAACATCACACAAGATAGCCAGCCTACTGGTACAGTGATTAAATAACACATCAAGGATTTTAGAAGCAACAGTAGACATTCTATTCTGATTTCTTTCAACTCAGAGTTCTACAAACTGAACAATCATTTCAATTTCACTTATATTTCCTAAATCAGGGGTTAGCAAATGTTTTCTGTAAAGGACCAGGCCATAAATATTTTAGGCTCTGTTAGCCATAGGATCTCTGTCACAACTATTCAGCTCTGCCTCTGCCACTGTAGCTCAAAAAGAGTCACACCTGTTGCTATCGAGTCAATTCTGACTCACAGTGAACCCTACCGGACAGAGTAAAACTGCCTCATAGGGTTTCCTAGGCTGTAATCTTTACAGCAGCAGGCTGCTATATCTTTCTCCCCTGGAGTGGCTGGTGAGTTCGAATCACTGACCTTTCAGTTAGCAGCTGAGTGCTTTAACCACTGTGTCACCAGGGCTCCTCAAAAAGCAGCCATGGAGAATAGGTAAATGAATGGTTGTGACTTTATTTACAAAAACATGGGCTGGGAAGAATTTGGCTTGTGTACCGTATTTTGCTGACCCCTGTCCTGAACAATAAATTAAAAAAATCAATGATCCTTAATGATAATTCTTCCCAGAAGAAATGTTAACCTGGTAATTATTACTCACTCTCCAAATCTAAATAAGCAGGGGGAACAGTAAACATTAATTATTTTTGGACTGACCATCCCTTCATTTATTTTGCTAATCTGAAATGTGTGGTAAACATTAGTGTGTTTTGATGACCCTGAATCTAGACAGTTTATAATTTTTAAATTGTTGTAAAGCAGATCTCTGAATAAAATATGTTAGGAATCCAGTAACTATTCTCTTATTTACTGAGTTAACTTGATACATATAAGTATACAAACAAAGATATATACTCAGAAGTAATTTAGGTGTTTAGGACTTTTTACCTTATCAGAAAACCAAATGAGCCTGGAATCTTCATAATACCTAAACATGCCGTATTTAGGATCCAACAATTCCCTCATGATGAGCAAGAAAAATTCTTTGCGTACCCCTCCTGCATCAACAGCATCTTCTCCAACAAAAATAACCTAAAATAGCATAATAAAACACTGAACAGACTGCAAAGAAATGAAAGTACACTCTGGAGATACCCTTAACATATTTATTACTAATAAATACTCAGCAATTACTAGTTTAAAAAAAATTACATTAAAAAAAAGGTACCAAATAGATATTAAATACAAACAGGAAGTGAGGGAAGTGGAGGTCTGCTTAAGGGGCACCGAGTTTCTGTTAAGGATGATGAAAAAATTTGGAAACGGATAATGGAGAATGGTTATACACATAAAAAAGTTAAAATGGCAAATGTTCTGTTAAATATTAATTTTACCACAATAAAAATAAATTAATTAAAAAAAAAGGAAAACATTAAACATAGTTTCTGAATAAAAATCCCAATTACACAGAAGAAAATGTCAAATTACCTTTAGTGGCTTTTTGTAATCTATATTCTTTGTTTTCCTAAGGACTTCCATTGCATCTCCTACAATATTTTCTCTACGCACCACTAGAATTAAGCAGGGATTCACAGATTCAATCACTGGGAGAAAAAGGGAGGAGACATTCTGTCTGTGGGCCTGGTCAATAGCCATCTAGAAAATAAAAGATTACAATTTTAATAGCAATGCTACAAAGAAGCTACTGTGACTGGATAAAATCATCTTTACCCGTTAATTATAGCTATGCTATAATTCCTATAATAATCCCTGTACTACTGAATTTACATAGGACCTAACACAGTATCTAGTACAGCATAAGTGCTTAATAAGCTGTTATCTGAATTTAAAGAGTACATTCTTGAATTTTTTTATATTAATGTATGTGGGGTTTACATTAACTTTATCCAAAATAATCTGATCTTTGTCCTTGGTTCCTGAGAGATAACTCTGAACACTTGGAATTTCTCAAGTGAGGTTCATTTGTTATCTATAGGCCTCCAGACCAAACCTGACAGATTATGCTAATGTGGCGACTCAGGTGGGGGCTGGCCAAGGCAGAAAGCCCACCTTTTGACATCAGTCAACCTGGGTCGAGGAAAGGCATGACTCAATCATGCTTACCTAATGAGGCCCCAGTAAAAGCTCTGGACATGAAAACCCCCTGGGCTTCCTGGTTGGTGAAAGGCATTGATGAACCTAGGAGAGTAGTGTGTCCCTTTCTGGGACATGAACTTCGATGCTGAGAACCTTCTCAGACCTCACTCTACACGAGTCTTTTCATTTGTACCCTTTTTTTCCTACAATAAAACTGCAATCCTAAGTATAACATCACTTGCTTTGAGTTTTGTGAATCGTTCCAGCAAATCATCAAACTGGAGATATTCTGGCAGCCAGCAGGTCAGAAGTGAGGGGGTCTGAAAACCTCAGAAGTAGTGGCTGGCACCCTGAACGGGCAGTAGGAAAACCCCAAATTTGTAACCTGCAGGGCAGAAGTGAAGGGCGCCCTAGGGACTTTCAAGCCTGCAGCTAGCGTCTGAAGTCTTGGGCCTATTTGACAGTTTAGAGAATTGTGTTCTTTAACTTGTGACCTCTGATCTAGCTTCGAGTGGTTAGGGTCAGAGGAAGAAGTGCTGCATGTTGCAGCTGGTGTCAGAATTGAACAGAGGAGTGAAAAATGGGGGGGGGGGGGTTATTTAATTTTATTATTATCATAGCAGTTGATGTCAGAAAAAGTAGATAGATTGGATTTGATGGATCCACATAACAACTAATTATGTATAACTAATAACACCATTAAGTAAGCACGGGACTTTGATAATACTGATAAATCTGAGCATCGTTGTTTCTCCAAAAATTAATGGGGTGGGGGTGGAGAGTGGGGAGAAAAAGAAAACAGCATGAAATAAACCTCTAAAGAAGAATAAGGAACAGCCTGGCTAAGGAGGTATTACAGAAATTCATCTAGCAGGGTGATCATCATAAAAAAAAAAAAATGTGCTCACAAATCAAGCATTTGGCTTTTACCATTTGAAACCTTTTTGTTTTCCTGTGTTCTTGCTCTAAAATAGAACAGTACATACTGAAAGCACCAAAAGATTAACTTATTGTTTTAACTAATTATAGTATAAACAAAAAAACAAACCCACTGCTGCACAGTCAGTTTCAACTCACAGCAACCCTACAGGATAAAGTAGAACTGCCCCATAGGGCTTCCAAGGCAGGACATCTTTTATGGAAGCAGACTGCCACATTTTTCTCCTGCAGAGTGGCTGGTGGGTTTGAACACCTTACCTTTTGGTTCGTGTCTGAGCTCTTTAACCACTGCGCCACCTGGGCTCTTTAGTATAGAAACCCAGAAAAAATTTATTTCTTCTCTGGATGTAAATGGAAATAAGCACATCTCTAAAATTCCCCCAAGTGTTTATTATTTAAATGTTTGGAACGACTTGAACACAAATGCATTCACATATTTGAAAGGAAGGAAAACCGTTATTATAATTTTAGAGTTTTTAACTATTCAAAGCATTTTTAGAATATTATGGCTAATGTCTCTTCTCATCCTTTCCTTAGCCTCAGCCTGTATATCCAGATATTCTATACCACAGGAAGAAACTTGAAAGCTATTTTATTTACAGGTTCAATTGATAAAACTTATTATAGCCCTTCAAAGTCATAACGCCAACTAATTTTTTAAAAGCCTCCCTGTAAGTTAAAGAGTGCGTAACATTAAATGGGAGGAAAAAAACAGGGAAGAAAGGGAAGGGGAATGAGATGACAACCAACCTTACTTTTTAACTAAAACTTGAAGGATATTTCCTATCTCCCAATTAGTGATCAAACATCTTCTACTTTAACACGGTCTCACCTCTAGTCACCTTTCACTCTGCATGAATTATATGAACAGAAGATATATAATGAAGCTAGATTTGAAACAAACCAAGATTTTTATCAAGTAATGAAGTCTTTAGTTTAAAAATACTACGTTTCTGTAATGAAAGATGCTTACGTAATTTTTTAGATATAAAATGATGAAAGGCTAAATTATCCTATTTTCATTGAAATACATATAAGCAGCTCCAATAAGAATGTACATGTCACATGTAACAGTTCTCTTTACAGGTACCCAAGGTACTTTGCAAAAGACAGACCACAAGGGTACAAAATTTCCCGAAAGATCACCTGTTATAGCAAGTTTTAAATATTTATTTTTTAAAAACATCACAGAAACAATTTTAAAAAACCCTCTCAAATCAGATCAGTATTATCCAATATCTTACCTGCATCTGTAAGACTGCATCTGTTTGTAACAAAGTAGTTTTTGCTTGGGCATCAAATACAAATGGATACGTGCAAATTGTAACAGGAATATCTGCCAGCTGGAAGTAAAAAATTAGCTTATTAGTACAAGTTGATCTGTGATATACTTCTTGTGGGTATTATCATCTCTTATAAAGTTGACTGTATTCTTGGTTTATTCATTTTTGTGTATTTAGGAATTGTAAGATACGCTGCCTATATCTGAATATAGAATTTTTATTGATAATTAGATGAGGCACTGGTATAAACCATTAAATCCATAAATTGTAAATTATATGTTCTGCTTTACATATATTAACTCCAAGTTTCAGTGAATTAGATAGCAATTTTTTTTTCCAAAATTGGGAACTCCTCTGTTATGGACTTGACAACAATAGGTTTAGTTTTGGTTTATGTTAAATACAGTACCCAGTGATACACATTAGGGCTGACCTCTAGCAACTGGCCACTATCTGAGGCCAATGATACTAATCTATTTATTAATAGGTATTTACTGAGGGTGCCAACACTATTATGACCCCAACTATCTGTTTATTCATTTAGCATACAAAATAATCATCATTAATAGTACTATTATTCTCTATTCACCTTAAATCTGGGAGACTTTACCTACTATTATTACCATTATCAAACATTAGTCACCTTATAGACAATTATTCATCCTAGCAGATAATGCAATGATTGGTTGCTAAGCATTTTAACAGTGTGGTAAAACATAAAGAGCCATGAATTGTCAGTTACAGATTCCCGCAATTGGCAGAGATCTTCTCCTGCCATCTACTTAACAAGGCAATATTTTTGTGATAGCCCTGACACAGAGCCCTTGCTTAAGGCTTCCTGTAAAGAATTAGTATACTCTGAAACAATCCACTTCTTTTTTAGTGACTATTGCGTCTTTACATTATTAAGCCCAAATCTGCATTCCTATACATCCCTCTGCACCACCTACTCTTTATTTTGTCCCTGTAGGGAAGTATGTGTTTAAATATTTCAAGTCCTCATGTTTTCCATAAGCTATCTTTTTTCCAGGATAAAAATTTCCAGTTTTTTCAGCCATTCTGAAAATAATATGGTTTCTAACTCTTCTCCAACCTGATTGCCTACTTCTAAATGTATTTTAATTTATCTAAGTCTCTCTTAACTATGGTCACCCAAACCAAAATAACCTAATGTTGCCCGATCAGTACAGAATAAAGTGAGGCTATCAACTCCTTGCTCTGAATCCCATAAATCAACATACCAAATAATATGATGAGTTTTATTAACCTTACAGTAAATCACCACTCTTCAGTATTTTCAATATAAAGTTTACCTCCATTGTGTATTTGGGTCACTAACTAGCTATTGATTAAAGAAAGTCCTTTTACTTCTCTCAATCTCAAAAAGATCTACATGACTTCTAAAGCCTTTCGGCTTCAAAACTCTATGATTCCATAATTTCATGTGCTACTTCTATTTGACGATGAACAAGCAAACAATGTTAAACCTATAATTTAACGTTAACTCGAAATGCTTCATTGATTCAAGTACTGGGAAAAGCACATCAAAAAGGAAAAAAAGAAAAACAAAACCCTAAAATCTATATGAGATAGAGCAGAATAACTTTCCCAAGTGTTAAAAGGTGCTTTAGGGTTGTTAATAACTTAAGTCAAAGTGCTAAAACTTTGTATATTAAGACAGTATGTGAGACAAAGTGAGGAAGATAGTCTTAAGGAGTTTAATTTTATTTTTAGACCATTTCAAATATTAGTTTAAAATTTGGACATCATTTTACTTCTCTAATATAAAATGATTTTTAGGTAGGCATTAGTTTAAAAAAAATTTTTTTTTTATTAGTTAAATCTCAAAACAACAGTTTACTTCTTTATATTCTGACACATTAAATTTTATACTAGAAGATTTAAGGAGGACTGAACTAATTTTAATGCAAAAATTACTGCATGACGTAAGTATAATGTTAACTAAAATGGAGGTTTTAATTTTTTTCAAAAAATGATTCTGAAATGTTATATAGGATCATTTCTACAGACTCATTTTTTAAAATAACAATGCTACACTTAGGTTTTAAAAAAATCACATAAAAGATGAAATTTTGGCTCTCTTATCACTTAAGACAAAACAGAGTTAATCTTACTCTGAAAATGAGACTTTATTACACCAAACTTACCTCTGTTAATCCATGGTTGACATCCTAAGACAGCAGTGCAGAATATAACAATGAGGAAAGAGCAATGTTAGTGTCCAAATTTAACTATTTCTATTTTTTATTTTTTTATTCAAAGTAGCATTGCATATTATTTTGCTACAGCAAAAAACTGAATTAATGAGGTAGACCAAAAACTATATACAAAACTTACCCTTTCCACATGCACCTTATACATCTACATCTATAAACGTTTAAGACCTTTGTTTCAGGTACCGTATGATCATAAAATCGTCAGAGGTTTGGACCTAACAAAAATTGGTTTCAGCAACAAGGCCCCCCCATTTGCAGAATTTAGGTAGAATAGGGATATTAGTCCTAAGTCTGACTTGGTCTTGAAGAAATAAGGTTATCGCTCAATTGCTCTACCTGGAAAATGGAGAAAATATTCCTTAGACTTTAAGACTTGGTAATATTCTTGGCAAACGGTTAAAAGTACTTAGCTGATTAAAATGCTATATGGAACATGTCTCACACCGTTCCAAAAACAAACTCAAAATGGATTAAAGACCTAAATGTGACAACTAAAACCATAAAATCCTTAGAAGAAATTGCAGAGGCCAACTCTGCTAGGCTTATTAACAATGGATTATCTAGAAAATGTACCAAAGGCAAAAAACAAAACAAATAAATGGGACCTCATGAAAACACTTTTGCTCATCAAAAGACCTTACCAAACAAATGAAAAGACAAGCTACAGACTAAGAGAATGTCTCTGTCACTAGCCATCAGAGAGATGCAAATTAAAACCACAGTGAGATACCATTTCACCCCCACTAGGATGCCTACGAAAAACGAACAAATAGAAAACAACCAGTATTGGTGAAGATGTGGAGAAAGCAGAACCCACCGCTGTTGGGAATGCAAAATGGTACAGCTGTTGTGAAAAATAGTATGGCAGTTCCTCAAAAAACTACAAATAGAATTACCACATGCCCAGCAATTCCACACCTAAGCGTATCTCCAAAAGACTTGAAAGCTGAGACTCAAACTGATACTTGTACATCAACCTTCACTGCAGCACTAATCACAACAGCGAAAAGGTAGAAACAACCTAAAAGTCCATCGATGGATAAATGGAAAAACAAAATGTCCTACATACGTGCAATGGAATACTACTCAGCCAGTAAGAAAAATGAAGTCTTAATACACACTACAATATGGATGGTACTTGAAAACATTTTGTTGAGTGAAATAAGTCAATCACAAAAGGACATCACTTATATAAAAGGACAAGAAGAGGCAAATGTATAGAGACCAAAGTTTGTTAGTGGTTACAGGGGCAGGAGAGAGTGAGGAAGGGAGGTTATTACTTATGGACTACTGAATTTCCGTTTACGGTGATAGAAAAATTGCATTGATTAAACAGTTGATTAATTTAAATGTTGTCAATGAGTTGTATACCTGTAAAAAGTTGAACTGACAAAAGCTGTGTGATAGATATATTTACAACAACAAAAAAAAGAACAGCTGCTGAGGCTGCTTATGTACAACCAAACACCTCCTAGGTGTGTCTTTGTCTGTCTGGGGGCTTTGTCCATTGAACAGTTAAAAAATGTGGTTTACCATGGTGGCTTTGGGCCATATGGTATCAGTTTTGTCTCTAGCAACGGCTAGAGACTGAGAGTCGGCCACATAGGAAGTATGTTATCAGGCACCAATAAAAAGTCTGAGCACCAAGGCTCAGGTGAGCTTCCCTGGTTGCCAATACTCTGTGCGTATTTTAACACATTGATTCCAGGAAGTGATGTGCCCATGACTTCCTGGGGAGAGGACAACAGAAGCTCTGTGTTTGATATCCTTCCTGAGCTCCACCCTAATTTGCGTCTTCTCTTGGTTGATTTTACTCTGTTATCTTTTCCCTGTAACAAACAGTAACCCTGAGTATAAGAGCTTTCAGTGAGCTCTGTGAGTCCTTCTAGAGAATTACCACAACTAGAGGTTGGTTTGGGGAACCCTCTGGTCTTGCAACTAGTGTCAGAAGTGAGGGCAATCTTGTGTGAACTGTTCCCTCTAACTTGTTAGTTTGCTAACCTCTAGCACGCCTTGATGGTATCATCTGAGGCTTTAACGTATTAGCATGGAATTAGGGTTCTCTTACTATGTTGTGCTACATAAAGCCAAAGAAGCATAAGCATTGACAAAATATGACTCTACACAAATCCTAAGAAAGGAAATTACTGAGAACAGGTTTTTAAAAAAGTTTCCAAAGTACCAAGTTATCACTACATAATTACCCGTTGGCAGTGTAAATAAGAACATGTTTAGAAGCTGCTGTGAAAAAATGAGTTTTCAATTACACTCAGTTTAATTTTAAGGCAATTTAAGAGAAACATTTGCAATTCCTTTATAGTATATTTTGTGAGACATTTTAAAAGTGCCACGACTACTAAAAACATCTGAAAAAGGAAAAAAAAAATCAATATTTACTGACTTGACAACTATACTAAATGCCAAGGTAATTTATATCATGGCAGATGGATTTTATCCTGAAGTAGACACTGAAACAGTAGATCCCAACCAAATGGATTTATCTAAGAAGAAGGCACCAAGGGAAATACCAGATTACTAGAAATTTCAATTTTAGGGATAAGGATCTTAGACAAAAACTTGAAAATTAAAAAAAAAAAAAAAAAAGTAAAAGCTTTTTTAAAAGAGCAAGGATGAGCTTTCTTGGGAAATAACAGGGCTGCAAGACAGCTCAAAAGTATTTCAAAGTAGTCTTTGCAAGGGAAATGTAAAAGGGAAACGAGTGCTGTGTGGGGTGGAGGTAGGATTTCAGGAAAACATTAAGTCAACTGAAGGTCTATTGCTAAAAATGCAACACATCACTCAATCTGTAACCTACTGATGGCTCCAAATCCACATACTCAAGCACTAACCGCTGGCTGTTTTTACATTAGGGACCCTGAAATTGGATCAAAGTACGCCTAACTTTAGTTATTCAATGTTCTGGAAGCTGCAATGAAAGAGGCCTGAAGGAACAAATGTTCAAAAGTCAGGGTTTCATGATCTAAATACAACTTCCCTAAGGCTGCTTTTAACACCAGTGGTTAATGATGGTTCCAGCTAGTTACAGGCAGAAAAGATACAGCTCCTTGGCATGTTTTAGTTCCAACTGACTACTTATGATAAAACCCTAAACCACTCCTGGTGTCATCTTGATTTCTGGGCCTGATGGTACAACAGGATTACTGTGAGAAGATGTAACGAGAAAACACTAAAGTTACTGAAATAATTCAGATAAGATATGAAGGAGGGTGTTGGCAGCTTAGATGGAAATAAAAAGATATCTTTAAAACACGAAGGAAATGGAAAACATACAAAACTCAATTTGGCAATCCAATGCACAGAGAAAAACAATGGCATTATAATCAATCCAAAAATCTGAGCCTGGGTCCAAGAAACTTTATAAAGCAAGAATGAACTTTTATCAGAAAGAGTAGAGCTGCAGAGGAACACAAATGCAGTTCAATTTTCTCATTTTATTAAATAAGGAAGAAATTCAAAGCCACCTAAGTTAAATACTGGCATATCGTGCCAAAGCTGATCTAGCCTATCTTCCTATTTTCCTGATAAACATGTCATGTTACTAGCTGAGCGCTGTAAACATGTAAAGTAAAACAAATTCTTAAAAGTATTTTATATTTTGTTGTTGAAAATATACACAGAAAACACAAACCAATTCAACAGTTTCTACATTTACAATTCAGTGACATTGATGTCATTCTTTGAGTTGTTCCTCCCCCACTGACATAAATTCACTGACCCCTAAGGTTGCTATCTAATCTTTTGAATGGCTGTTGTTAATTTGATTCCACATTAAAAAAATAAAAAAAACGATACCCGTTGCCATCGAGTCGATTCTGACTCATAGCGACCCAACAGGACAGAGTAGAGCTGCCCCATAGTGTTTCCAAGAAGCAGCTGGTGGATTTGAACTGCTGACCTTTTGGTGAGCAGCTGTACTGTACCTCTTAACCACTGCACCACCAGGGATCTCACATAAACAGAACTTAGGAGAGCAAAATGCCCAAGGCAGATGTTCTTTACTAGTTAAAATAAACTATTGTTTGGTTTTAAGATTACTTGCGGGGACATTTTTGGTTTAAGGTTTAAGTAAAATTTTTTTAACTCCAAAGAACAAATACAGTGATGATTTATACACACAGCCCAATTAATACTGACTAAATAACAAATAAGACATAAGACACACACTTATATAACATAATACCAAAGACTAAGTTTTTTACTAATTTATCATATCTTTATTAGTACCAACTTGCATCTGGTATGTCTCACATAGGTATACACTGTTCTTGAGATAAATGAATATACATTTTTTAAAAATGCTTAACTTGAATCTTAGCTTTTACTCTAAGATTCAAGTTAAGCATGTAGTACAGGCACAGACCCAGCACATACTTTTCTATATTTTGTTCCAAATTAGTCAATTTTATTAAGACACACACTGATGATAATCATGTACAGTAACTAAAAGTATAAAAAAGAGAAGAAAAAAGATCAAAGAGGCTAGCAGGACACAATTCTACAGCAGAGTAAAGGAGAGTAAGGCAACGTACAATTGAGAACAGTAACCTATAAAGTGGAGACAAATCATCAAATAGAAGATAAATAAAAAGAAAGAGAAAATGTAAACTCTTTTATTTTACCATCAGATCAACATAGGAGAAAAAGAGTTAAAAAGCAAAGAAATTCAACTGAAAAAGTAGTTCATACAGTACTTTCACGCACCCAGGGCAGAGGCTTGAAAAGGAAGAGACGATTACATAGTATCTTGCAGGACTCGCAGGATCAAGCAATGACTCCATGAAAACAGTTAAGGAGAAGAGTTAGGTGAAAAAGGATGGAAGAATGGAAGGGGATGAGGTGAATGGTTAGGAGTCTCAGCAATACAAAAGGGTATTACAAAGAAAGCCAGAATTTCACAGAATTAGTTATTAATGTTTAGAGACCAGAGAAGTGTACACTTAATGATTTCTTAAAATACTTGACTGTGAAAAAAAGGAACTAGAGGAAAAAAACCTCAATGGATTATGGCATAAAGCAAATATAGTAATTTCCTAGCAGTGTTTAGAACAAAGTTAAAACACACACACACATATTTTTATTTTTTATAATTCATAGTAAGTATGTTCTATCACAGAATATGTTAAACTTTCACAATGATCATAACCCTTGTTCAATACCAGTATACGAATGCATGCAGTATGTGTGTATACACACATATACACGTACACATCTGTATCACCACAAATTACACATGAGTATATTTGAGTCAGGTTTTTTAAAACCTTACAGGCTCACCATGATATTTAACTCCGTATTAAAACTAGTAATGCAAGTATGAATCTTATAAAAAAAACTTCAGGGGGGGGAAGTCTTCAAGCGTTATCCGCAAATGTGAAATAGCTTTGAATTGTCTCCAAGAAAGACACTCTGTGAGGGCAAATGTCATAATATAAATTAATGAACTATTTAAAAAGTTTCACAGTCAAAGACCTTCAAAGTAGGTTGCAAGCCTTCTAATTCTCAGAGGTAGATCAGAACAACCCAAATCATGGATTCTAGGTTCTAATTTCTAAGCTGTGATATTAAACCTACTTTGCAAATTAAATAAAGAACAAGATTCCACTTCCACAACCACCTATTCAATATCACTTCTCTCTATACATGGAGAGAAAGGAAAGGCATGTGGTTCAAAGGGCAGAGTAAAAGGAAAAAGATTCTTTTTTTTTTTTTAATGTGTGTGCATATATTTATTATTTTTCTCCCCTCATTCAAAAATTTATACATGTATTGTTTTGTGACATTGGTTGCAATCCCCACAATGTGACAGACAGCATATTCCTCCTTTCCACCCTGGATTTCCTGTGCCCATTTGATCAGTTCCTGTCCTTTCTTGCCTTCTCATTCTGCTTTTGGACAGGAGTTGCCCATTTGGTCTCAATCAGACGGCTTGTAACCTACTTTGAAGGTCTTTGACTGTGAAACTTCTAAATAGTTCACTAATTTATATTATGACATTTGCCCTCACAGGGTTCTGATTGGACTAAGAAGCACATTCCTCATGTGTATTCTTTTTTGTCTTATAATCCTGGCTAATCTTTGTCTGAAAAGCAGTTTCGGGAATGGTTTCAGTTCTGGGTTAACAGAGCATCTGGAGGTCTACTTTTGGGGGGAAAAATTTTTTAAGCATAGGAGCCATATATTAGATCTGGAGAGAATGAGGAACAAAGGAAGAAAGCCTAGAAATAGGAGGGTAGTCCCCTGCTGCCTCTCTTACCAGGAAACAGTAGCCCTGGAATAGCTCCCTCTGGAAATTCAGTTTGCTAATATAACTGCTATACAGGAAGGAGCAGTTTAGATGATAAGTTCTGGGCCTACTAAATTTATAAACAAACATTCAAATCACAGCTTCTCCATGTAGTACAAGATTACTACTAAAAAGAAATCCTATTAGACAGGCATTTCTCTTAGCTTGGTCAGGATATAAGTAGTTTATCACCTACATAAACCAAAACCAAAACAACCAAACCCAATGTCACTGAGTTGATTCCAACTGAAAGCAACCCTATAGGATAGAACAGAACTGCCCCATAGGGTTTCCAAGACTGTAAATCTTTACAGAAGCAGACCTCCACATCTTCCTCTGGCAGAGCAGCTAGTGGGTTTGAACTGCTGACCTTTTGGTTAGCAGTGGAGCACTTTACTACTGTGCCACCAGGGCTGCTATAGCACCGACATGAGAGATACAAATTCTAGCTCAAAGGACATATGATCTAATTCATAGCACTCAAGGAGGAATGACTCTCCAGGACAATGTTTCTTAAGCCAGGCTCCCAGACACAGGATATATTCTTAGGGGTCTATGAGTACCCTTCAAGAATTTTAAATGTAGTGTTTTTGTATCAATGATAATTTAAAAAACCGGTAAAAAAGATAATATGAGAATAATCCTTTGATAATCTCGGTATTGCCATAAAGCACCAAGACTTGCAATGGTTGTTACCGTAATCAAACTGGCACCGAATGGGAACTCTGTATACATAATTTCATACATAAATGATATGCCTGATGAGTGAAGACCAAATGATTGCCACATCTCATTCTAAAAACAAATGTTTCATTGTAATTCAAAGAGAGAAAAGTAGCAAGGGAACTGAGTTATAAGACACCTCAGAACATGGGCTTTTGCCAAAATCAAAGCCTGTGCTAAGGCAGCCAGTAATAACCATCATTTTACCAAGACTTACTATGTGCCAAGAGAACTGCCCTAAGCACTTTATATGGATTATATCAATTAATCGGCTCAATAACTGTATAAGGTAGGTTTTATCATTCCTAACTTACAGAAAAACAAAAGAAATTCCAGAGAAATTAAGTAATCTGCCCAAGGACATAACAATGAAGACAGATTTCAATTTAGGTGCTGTTGGGATTTGAACTTAAGTGCTATTATGCTATACTGCTTCCTTACCAAATTCAAATTGTGAGCTGGGATTCCTTTTTATCAGAACATTATTATCCTCCATACTAAATTAATATTAATGATTTATTAATTTATAGTTATTTATAATTGATTCATAAATCTGTCATGGTTTTAGGACTTTTAACAGCTAAGCACAAGGAGTTCAGAACTAGTTTTGCTTTTATACATTTAAGTCAGATAATCATAAAAATATGTAAGTAAACACTGAGCTTAAATAAGTTGTTTTTCTTTAAAGGAGGTCCATATATCACTCAAGTTTCAGAAACACTGCTCAAAGACTTAGGGTGCCAAGTAGTGTGTCAGGGTTCATATGCCAAGATGAACAAGGTACATTTCCTAAAGCATCAATTTTCCTCAATAGTAAATACCTTAAACCCCTTTTACATTGCAATAAATATTATGTCCAGTAGAATGCAAAGTTTGTGTATATTTCAAAGATAAAATATAAGACTTCAAACAAGTCATGCCAAAGTAAGGTTAATAACCTCAAGATATAGGTGCATACTCTTCTTCTCCCTTAGTGGTACTCTGGAGGAAGACCTGGAGAAGCTTTGCCTAGGTTTGAGATTTAGTTCAAAGAGGGGAAGGAAGAGAGAAGTATTTATTAAAGACTTTTAGGTATTTTCTTTCTTAAAAACTGTCCTTTGATTCCAGTTACCATTCCACCTCCTGCTCTTTTTTAAAGCAGAACATCTTGAAAATGTCTACGGTGCTTGTTCCTTCTTGCTCACCCCATCTAGACCAGCAATATCAAGGTCGCCAATGACCTTCAAGTAACCAAATTCACTGTTCAATTCTACGGTTTTATCCTACTTTTCAGCAGCATGTAATATATTCTCTTTGACTTTACATATTTTTCTATAATAACACTCCCCTAGTTTTCCTTCAACCTTAGGAGTCACTCCTTAATCTTTGTGGATTTCTCTCCTTTCCTTACCTCCCACATCCATTCCACCCATCAGCAATTCTTGTCCATTTTATCTCGAAAGAGATATTCCAAGACCATTCTCTTCTTGCATCTACACTACGACCATCCTAGCCAAACTCATCATTTTCTCTCCCCTAATTACTAAAATAGTCCTCTAATTAGTGTTCCTGTTTCATTTTTACCCCATTCCTCACATTCAATTCTCCATATAACTGATAAGAGTGATTATTTAAAAATATAAATCAGATTTTGTTCCCCCTTCTTACCACCCTCCAATGACTTCCATAACACTTCAGATAAAATTTAAATTCTTAACTCTAGTTTACTAAACCCTGTATAATTTGGTCCCTGGCCATTTCTCTGATCTCTCCCCAGAACTTTCCCCACACTCATGTTTTAGCCATACTGGTGTCCTTCTATCTTTCAAACATGGCTACCAAATGAGTTTTCAAACCTGAGTATCATATGCCCTGGTGGTGCAGTGGTTAAGCGCTTGGTTGCTAACTGAAAGACTGGTGGTTTGAACCCACCAGCCGTAGATGTGGCAGTCTACTTCTGTAAAGATTTACAGCCTTGGAAATCCTACGGGGCCGTTCCACTCTGTCATATCAGGTTGCTATGAGTCGGGATCAACTTGACGGCAACAGGATGATGATTTATTTCTAACTACTTACCCATTTCTATATTAAAATTTTATGTGCCTTATAGTTTTATAAGACTATGCTACTGCTGTGATGGAAAACTGCCTAGTTATCAGAGATCTAGACACATGGAATGGAGAAGTATGTACACATGTGAATTTATGTAAAAAAAAAAATCTGAAATAAAATTTAACATATAAATGTACAAAATTCAAGAACAGAACCTATGGTCTTACAGCTCTCTTCTGGTAGTTCTGAGGCACTAAATACCACAATAGTACTACACTCTTAGAGTTCCAGTATCAGGGACTCCAATATTCTCAATATTACATAATTAAGAGACAACTTGATGGAAAACGAGTAAAAAAAATCCATGTCACATTTACAATTCAACTTCTTTAGAAAAATGTAAGCTATTTACACTACAGGCTTTGGTATAAAAGTAGAATATTTCCTTACAAATATTACATAATATTTAGCTACTCTTTTGCAAAGTGTTGTTTAAAAAATAAGCTCTGAATAAAAAAAAAACTGCAGTGTTTCACAAAGAAGCAATTGTTTCTTTTATAATAGAAAACATGATATGTGAAAAATGAATTCATTGGAAACAACTGAAATGGCCATCAACAGATAAATGGATAAACAAAATTGTGGTACATAATATACATACAATGGAATATTATGTAGCTGTAAAGAAAATGAAGTTCTGATGCATACCACAACATGAATAAACCGTGAAAACATGATGCAGAGTGAAATAAATCAGTCATAAAAGGACAAATACTGTATGATCTCACTTATGTGAAATATGCAAATATATGGAAACCAAAGGTTATTAATGGTTACCTGGGGTAGGAGGGAGGAACAGTTTTTGTTTGGGGGGCACTGAGTTTACATTAATGGTAGTGGAATATTTTGGAAAAGGATAATATGAAAATTGAAATCAATGTCACTGAATTGTAAATGCAGAAGCTAAGCTGGCAAAAAAGAAAAATGAACTCATAAAATGCAACAGGAAACATACCATTCCGTAAGCCTGCTGTTGGACCCAGTTGATATAATCATTCCTTATGTCTATCAATTCTTGTACTTCATGTATATAAAATTTATCATATTGTATGATCTGTCCCGTTTTCTCATTTACCTACAAGAAAGTAAAAGTGTAATTAACATTAAATTTAACCAGTACCTATGACAGAGATTAAAAAATATTTAAATAGAAAAAGGCTTGAGATATTTTAGCTAATTTTCTCTTCATATAAAAAATACTTACTGAGTGCCTGCTATATGTAAATTAAGTGCCATGGGAGACACAAAGATTTGTAAGATGTGATACCTGCACTCAGGACCTCATCCTCCAGTAGAAAATAAAGACATTTATGTAACCACAACACAGTATGAGATAAGTAAAGTATATATAGTATATGTAAACTAGAAACTATAAGGAATGCAAAAGAGGAATTTAAATAACAATAATAGCTAATGCTTGGTAAGTATTACTCTATGTCAGCATATGATAAGAAATGAGTAAACTTTGAGAGGTGACTTTTGGGTAGGGCGCAAACAACAGAGGCTGCAAAGTACCACCTCAGAGATTAGCTACTAATTACACAGACGAAAAACAAATCTTTACAGTCGACAGCACCACCTTAACAAGTGATCAACTAATCACCACCAATACTGGTATCATCAAACATTGTGCTCCTGCTGATATAATGCAACAAGCAATTACACATCATCTATAAAGCAAAAAAATGTTTAGCCTGAATCTAATCAAGCCTCTTGATGTAAATTTCTGTTTATAGGAAATACAACAGACAGAAATACAAGTTAACCATAGCCACAGGGAAACAATCAGACAAATCTGGATTGTGAAACTGTTACAAGAAAACTAGCGAGGGCTCTCCAAGAAGTCAAGGTAATGGGGATAAAAACGTGGGAGTTGTTATAAATCAAAAGAGACTAGGGGATTTCTGTGCTGGATATGACAGAGTAGCTTGTACCATACTAATCCTCCTGCCAGTAAAAACTGTAAACTCTGAACAATATATATAAAAAAGCCCCAACTATTCAAAAACCCTGGTAACCAGTAACCAATTGTGCTTAAGTTGATTCTAACTCATGGAGACCCCATGTGTGTCAGAGTTGAACCCTACTCAATGTGGTTTTCAATGGCAGATTTTTCAGAAGTAAGTTGCTAGGCCTTTCTTCAGAGGTGCCCAGGGGTACACTCAAATTTCCAGCCTTTCAGTTAGAAGCTGAGTACATTAACTATTTACACCATCCAGAGACTCCAAAGGTCTGAAAACTCAATCCCAGTTTAACCCCTGAATAACTGATGTAAATCCCCACATTAACAGCCAGAAAGAAGAAAATGTGTACCCATTTCCAGGTTTTAGGCCTTCAGTCTCTACTATTAAATGTACAACCAAAAATGATGAGACACATAAAAAGCAATAAAACAAAACAACAAATAAAGTATCAAGACAAAAAGCAATCAACAGAGCCATACTCAAGAGATATCCAGATACTAGAGCTAGAAGACAGGGACTTTATGAAAACATTTTGAACTGAATGAAAATAAAAACACAACATATAAAAATTTGTGGGATGCTGCTAAAGCAGGGATTAGAGTGAAATTATAGCATAACATAATCTTGGGTCACTATGTATGTAATATAGGGTCACTGTGAGTTGCAATCAACGGCAACAGGTTTGGTTTGGATGTAATCTTAGGAACAAAAAAGGTCTACAGTCAACGATATAAGCTTCTGTCTTAAGAATCTAGAAGAAGAGGAGCAAATTAAGAACAAATAAGGCAGAAGGAAATAAAAATAAAGCAGAAGTCAATAACAGAGAAAAACAATGAAAGCCAAGAGGTTCTTTGGAAAGATCAGTAAAATTGATAAACCTCTAGCCAGACTGACCAAGAAAAAAAGAGAGAAGATACAAATTACCAGTAACAGAAATGAAAGAGGGGACATCACTACTTAGCCATCTTATCAAAACTGACTCAAGAAGAAACAGAAAATCTGAAATGTGCTATATTTGTGAAAGAAATTTCAAACATATTAAAAACTTCCAAAAGAAAACCCCAATCCCAAATGATTTCACTGGTGAATTCTATCAAACATTTAAGGGAAAAAGAAAACCAATCTTATAAAATGCTTTCAGAAAACACAGGAAGAGGGAATATTACTTGATTTATTTTATTAAGCCAGAAAAACCTTGATACCAAAGCTGACAAGAATATGAGAAACAAAAATTATAGATCAATATCCCACACTAACACTAACATGAAACATTCAAGAAAACATTAGCAAATTAAACCTAACTATATAAATGATAATACATAATAGCCAAGTGGAACCCAAGAATGCAAGGTTGGTTTAGTATTTGAAAAGCAATGCATTTTACCATATTTCAGAAAAAAAAGGAGAAAAATCATTAGTTCAGCTTAACAGATGCAGAAAAAGCATTTTTATTCCTGATATAAAATGTCAGTAAATCAAAAAGAAGGAAGCTGCTTCCAATAGATAAATGCCACCTATGAAAAGGAATACACAGAGCCACTGTACCAAAAGAACTGGTTGACGTTCAACCATTTTAGAAGCTAGCATATCATCAAGAACTGACAGTACTGAAGGAAGAAGTCCAAGTTGGCACTGAAGGCACTGGTGAAAAACAAGGGTACGGGAATTGACGGAAATACCAACTGCTGAGATGTTCAACAAATGGATGCACTGCTGGAAGCGGTCACTTGTCTATGCCAAGAAATCTGGAAGACAGCTACCTGGCCAGTCAATTGGAAGAGATCTGTATTTGTGCCCCTTCCAAAGATCCAAAAGAATGTGGAAATTATTGAACAATGTCATTAATATCACACTCAAGTAAAATTTTGCTGAAGATCATTCAAAAGTGGCTGCAGCAGTACAACAACAGAGAACTGCCAGAAATCCAGGCCGGATTCGGAAGAGGACATGGAACCAGGAATATCATTGCTGATGTCAGATGAATTCTGGCTGAAAGCAGAGAATATCAGGAAGATGTTTACCTGTGTTTTACGGACTAGGCAAAGGCATTCCACTGTGTGGATCACAACAAATTACAGACAACATTATGAAGAACGGGAATTTCAGAACACTTAACTGTGCTCAGGCGGAACCTGTAGGATGTTTACCTGCATTTTATTTATGCAAAGGCATTCAACTAGATCATAAAAAATCATGAACAACACTAAGAAGAATGGGAATTCCAGAACAATTAATTGTGCTCAAGAGGAACTGGTACATAGGCCAAGAGGCAGTCGTTCAAACGGAACAAGGAAATACTGTGTGGATTAAAATCAAGAAAGGAGTGCATCAGGGTTGTATCTTTTCAGCATACTTATTCAATCTGTACGCTGAGCAAATAATCCGAGAAGCTGGACTATATGAAGAAGAATGCGGCATTAGGACTGGAAAAGACTCGTTAACAACCTGTGATATGCAGATGACACAATCTTGCTTGCTGAAAGTGAAGAGGACATGAAGCACCTACTGATGAAGATCAAAGACTACAGACGTCGGTATGGATTACACCTTAACGTAAAGAAAACAAAAATCCTCACAAGTGGACTAATAAGCAACATTATAATAAATGGAGAAAACACTGAAGTTGTCAACGATTTCATTTTACTTGGATCCATGATCAATGCCCATGGAGCAGCAATAGCGAAATCAAAGGATGTATCACACATTGGGTCAATCTGTGGCAAAAGACCTCTTTAAAGTGTTAAAAAGCAAAGATGTCCCTTTAAAGACTGAGGTGTGCCTGGCTAAGCCATGATGTTTTCAAACGCCTCATACGCAACGTGAAAGCTGGACAATGAATAAAGAAAACCGAAGAATTGATGCCTTTGAATTATGCTGTTGGCAAGGAATACTGAATACACCATGGACTGTCAGAAGAACAAACAAATCTGTTTCTGAAGAAGTACAGCCAGAATACTCCTTAGACGCAAGGATGGCAAGACTTTATCTCACATACTTTGGACAAATTATCAGGAGGGACCAGTCCCTGGAGAAGGACATCATGCTTGGTAAAGCAGAGGGTCAGCAGAAAAGAGAAAGACTCTCAACGAGATGGACTGACACAGTGACTGCAACAATGGGCTCAAACATAACCATTGTGAAGATGACACAGAACCAGTCAGTGTTTCATTCCGTTGTACACAGGGTAGCTGTGAGTTGGAACCGACTCGATGGCACCTAACAACGACAACAACATGAAAACCGTACATCTAACATTATACTTAATAGTGAAATATTGAACACTTTCTAAGACCAGGAACCAGGCAAGGATGTCCATTGTTACAATGTACCGGAAGTTTTATTCAATAAAATAAGGCAAGAGAAAGACACAGTTGTATATATAAAAAATCCAAATGAATCTGTAAAAGAAGTGCTGTAACTAATAAATTAATTTATCTGGGTCAGAGAATACAAAGTCAATATACAAAACTCAATCATATTTCTCTATACTAGCAACAAACAATATCTGGAAAATAAAATTTAAAAAATTATCATTTACATTATCAGAAACAAAAAATATTTAGGAATAAATTTTTCAAAGGATGTGCAAGACCTCTAAACTGAAAACGTCAAAGCACTGCTTAAAAGCAAAGAAAGAACTAAAAATAGAAGAGATAAACTATGTGGATAGATTGGAAAAGAAAATAACAAGACCTGACCAACAAATGTAAAAAATGAAATGTGGCGGAACTCTAGGTAAGAAAAAAAGTTAACAACATAAACTTCTTTTTCTACATTGAGGAAATTTAAATATTCTAGGATAGATATATGATATTGTGGAATTAAAGCCAAATTTCTTAAGGAAAAAAGATATTGTGGTTATATAGGAGAATACCCTTATTCTTAGGAGATGAGTACCTAAGTATCAAAGGATGATATCTGTATTTTACTTTCAAGTGACTCATGAAAAAGAGTACACACAGTTGCACACATATATAAAGCAAATGTGATATGTTAACAACTACTGACTCTAGAACTGGAAGACATATAAGTGCTGATTATATCTGTCTTAATTTTTCTTTACATTTTGAAGATATTCAAAATTAAAACAGAAGGGGGCAATAAATGGAAAGGATTTTAAAAAGGAGTTTGAAGAAAAACATTCCAAGCAGAGAGAATAGATGCGCTAAGGGGACTTAAAAACATGTATATACTTGCCCCAGTTAAGTTGTTGATGCAAGGAACATGATAAGCACATGGAGAAGATCTGTACCCAACATGCTGCTTGAAGCTAAGCCCAGCTAAACACAGCCTAGGTCAGCAAACCCTAGCCAAGCCTCAGGCTGAAGGAGGGCCCACTCCAGCAGGAATGAGAATAAATGCTTATTATTGTATGCCAATGAGCTTCAGTGTGTTTTGTTATAGAACATTACTGTGGCAAAAGCTAACTAACACATGGAGAAATAAATCAAAATTTTGAAGCCAATATCAGAGTGATATTTTATGAACATTATTCTGTTAGCAGAGTGAGGCATAGTCAAGAATGAGTAAAGAAGCTACTGGTAAGGAAAACAAATCAGGATATTACTAAAAGACTCAAGGTTTCCAGATAATAAAAAATGTAGACGTACGGCCTTCCTGTGAGCCGCACGCTGGAAATGAGTTCCTCAGGCCACAGTCACTGCCAGGGCTGAGGGGGAGAGGGCGCTGAGCTCCAGTGGCCCATCCCAGGGTCACAAGTTTGAGGACAGGCAGGCAGGTGACGGGAAGATGGGGCCCTGGAGAGATACCACCTGGCTCATCGGAAGGGGCAGCCGCTCCTGGCCCCAGCTCTATCCTCATGTGGGAACATGGTCCAAGGACGTGAAGTTCTTCCAACTTTCTAAGAGAGGCCGGGAGACTTCTATGTCAACTCTCCTGACTGTTAAACATTGACAATCATCCAGGGCTTAAAACCACTGGGTTCTCCCTTGGCCCAGTGGTTATCACCCCAGTCTGATCACGAGACAACATCAGAGAAACTCACACTGGGGACACCCTACAGGACCCCAGCCAGTCCTCCTCAAGGCTGCCAAGGTCAAGATCACAAAAGACAAGGAAAGACCAAGAAACCACCCCGGCCCAGAGGACGCTCCTGAGACATGATGACTAAATGTAACAGGGGATCCTGAATGGGACCCTGGGGCAGAAGAAGAACATTAGGGGAAAACTGGGGACATCTGCAGTGGTTAAGCACTAAGCTGCTTACCTTAAGGTCGGTGGTTGGAACCCACCAGCTGCTCTTTGGGAGAGGGACCTGGCGATCTGCTCTTGTAAGGATTACAGCCTAGGAAGCCCTATGGGGCAGTTCTGCTCTGTCACATGGGGTCCATATGGGTTGGAATCAACTCGACAGCACCCAAAAATGACAACAGGCAAATCTGAATACAGTACAAACCCAAACCCATTATCGTCAAGTCAATTCTGACTCACGGCAACCCCGTGGGTTGGGGTGGAACTGCGCCATGGGGTTTTCAGTGGCTGTCGTCTTTATGGGAGTGGACTGCCAGGCCTTTCTTCCGTAGTGCCGCTGGGTGGGTTCGAACCACCAACCTTTTAGCTTAGTAGACAAGCACAAACCATTTGTGCCCTCCATGGGCCTGAATAAAGTACAGACTTCAGTCAATGGTAACACACCAACATTGGCTCATTAACTGTGACAAATGTCCCATAGGAAAGAAAGATGTTAACAACAACCAGAGAAACTGGGCAGGGGCATGTGGGAGCTCTCCGTACTCTTTGCACCTTTTCTGTAAATCTAAAACTGTTTTAAAATAAAAAGTGCATTAAGAAAAAAAATGTAGAGGTAATGGTAGTTAACTGGATATAGAAGCAAAGGCAACTTTAATTTCAAGCCTGGGTAACTGAAAAAAATAAAAATAATAATAATAATGCTGGTAACACACATTCACTGAAAACACAATTCAGGAAAAGAAGAAATCTTGGTGGGGCAGGAGTGGGAGCTACGTAGCTGTGTTCTAGATTATGATGGCAAGACTGTCAGGTGGCTCAAGAGAAAGGTTTATCCCAAAGATGTAATTATACCATACAACTGAACCATTTTTCTTAAATAAGGCAACTAAAGCTGTGGCAGTTGATGAAGGAGGAGTAAAGAATGAAACAAAGAGGGGCAGACACTAGGGAGATGCCCACATTTAGGAGAATAAATCATCAACAGAAACAAAGAAAACTAACCTAACACCCAAACTAAACAAAACTAAGTTTCCTATGGAAAAAAACAAAAGTAAATTGTTTACAATTTAAAAAAAGAAAAAAAAAATCAAATTCACACTAAACCAACTTAGCAGTACCTCAAAGTGAGCAATAGAAATCATGCACTATGGGAATAAATTGAATGGACAATGGTTGCGCCCCAAAAGGTGCTCAATAAACATGAGATGAATGGATGGACATAGTTCACACTTCTAATAAAAAAAACAAACCAAACCTGTTGCTGTCGAGTGGATTCTGACTCGAGGCGACCCTAGAGGCAGGGGAAAGCTGCCTCATAGGGTTTCCAAGGAGCAGCTGGTGGATTCAAACTGCCGACCTTTTGGTTAACAGCCACACTCTTAACACTATGCCACCAGGGCTCCATGCTTCTAAGAGCACTTTAAAATGACTGGTCTATATGATATATTTTTAGTGAGACACATGGGAATGTGTGGTAAAAAGAATGGTTCATACATACATGTAATATCGCAACTATAAAGAATAATGTGGAGTCTATGAAATATAACATGGATAAATCTGTAGGATATTATGCTGAGCAAAATAAGTCAATCACAAAAGGATAAATATTGTATGGTCCCACTATTATAAAAAGCCAAGAATAGATATACACACAGAAAGCTACCAGGGTTGGGAGGGAGAGGGAGGTGGAATCACTTTCTAGATAAAAGACGCTTGTTATTCTTGGTAATGGGAAAGGCAATGCCAAATATGGGTGAGGTTGGCACAACTTGACCAAGGTAAACAAAGACACTGAGAAGTACATAAGAAAAAGGGACAATTTCACTGATTGCTGTAACATATACAGTTTTGGAACACTAACAACAACGAAAAATATATGTGTGATTACATAGGTAGATACGTACGCATGTATGTGTATAGGAAGGCATATGCAAGAAAATGCACATGTGCATATAGGTATATCTGTAGGTATATATGTATATACATGTTTGTGTGTGCAGCATATATATAAATACATATATAAAACAAAGCACATGGAGGCGGCACAGTTATGAAGGCTTCCTAGACATAACCAAACAACTTGCAGGATTATTTCACTGGGTGAAAAAACTTAGGACCACAGTCTCGAGGCCAACTGAGTCAACTGGCATAACATAGTTTATAATGTTCTACATCCTAGTTTGGTGAGTAGTGTCTGGCGTCTTAAAAGCTTGCTAACAGCCACCTATGATACAACTATTGGTCTCCACTCATATGGAGCAAAAGAAATCAAAGGCCCAAAAAGAAAGTAGTCCACAGGACTGACAGCCCACACAAACCATACAAAATTCTAAACTGAGACCAGAAGAGCTAGATGGTGTCCAGCTACCACTACCAGCCATTCTGGCCAGCGACACAATAGAAGGTCCCAGACAGAATGGGAGAAAAATGTAGACAAAATTTAAGTTTCTAAAAAAAAAAGCTAATCTTCTGGACCAATAGAGACTAAAGGAAATCCCAATACTATCACCCTAAGATACCCTCTGAACTTGAAACTGAAACTATCTCTGGAGGTCACCTTTCATTCGAATCATACATTGCCTTACAAAATAAACAATATCACCCGTGAATAATGTGCTCCCTTAAACAATCCACTATATGAGATCAAATGGTCAACACTGACCCAAAAGCAAAGATGAGAAGGCAAGGAGGGAAAGAAAGCTAGATGAATGGAAACAGAATGGAAATAATGAGAATACTGACACATTGTGAAAATTGTAACCAATATCAGAACAATTTGTATAACAATTTGTACAACAATTGTTAAATTGTTAATTTGCTATGTAAACTTTTACCTAAAACTCACTAAAATATTATTTTTCAAATGGTATATAATATCCATGCTTTTCAGACTTTTGCTCTGAAGTAGCTCTAATGGAAAAGGAGGGTAAAGACATACATAACACCACTATTCTCCCACTTCCCTCCACGCTGGGGAACGGGTCTCTAGCACGCATGTCTAGATGGGAAAGTAAAATTTTCACTAAAGTGCAGATTTTACTTTAAAATTCACTCAAATTTTATGCTCCAATAAAATATTAATAGCTATCATTATGAAACAGTAAGTATACTTCATGTACATTATCTCATTTAATCTTTAAAACAACTCTATGAAATAGGTACTATTATTATCCTCATATGAGAATGAGTATACTAAGGCTTAGAGTTCAAGAAACTTAACCAAGGTCACACAGCTAACAGAGCCGGAAACCTAACTCAGACCTAACACACATGAACTCTTAACTTACTAAATGACTCTCAAATTTTATTCCTTAATATATCTTCACATACGTGTGTATGTATGTTTATGTATTTAGCATATAAAAACACATACATATATTTTCTTTTTATGAAAATGTTTAAAATTATTTGCCATCAACTACAACCAATGCTTGATCCTGTGGCCTACTCTTAGAGGTACAAATAATTCAGTTAAGACACACACATTTCATAATACTGTTTTCATTTTCAAAGTTGACACTTTTAATCTCTCTCTTCATTGACAAAGGCACTTTGAGAGCTCCTTTTTCATTGTTTTGCGCAATTTATATCTTTGACCAGGGCACTCATTTGGGAGAAGCTGATCAGAGTAAAACTGCTATTCCTGGCTTTCAAACAGAACAAAGATTCCTAGATTATATACCAAATCCAAACTGTTGCTGCCCAGTTGATTTCAACTCATAGCCACCCTATAGGATAGTGCAGAACTGCCCTATGGGGTTTCCAAAGAGCTGCTGGTGTATTCGAACTGCTGACCTTTTGGTTAGCAGCTGAGTTCTTAACTACTACACTATCAAAAAAAAACGAAAACCAAACAACCCATTTCCGTTGTGTCAACGGCAACTCACAGCTACCCTATAGGACAGAGCAAAACTGCCCCAAAGGGATTCCAAAAAGCACCTGGTGGATTCAAACTGCTGATCTTTTGGTTAGCAGCTGAATTTTTTTTTTTTTTACACCACCAGGGTTTCCACAACCAGGGCTCCTAAACCAAATCCACTGCTGTTGAGTCTATTCCAACTCATAGCAACCCTATAGGACAGAGTTTATATATGGAAATCTAAACCTTAATCTTAGAACAGAGGTCAGCAAACTACAGCCTGTGGGCCAAATCCTGCCCGTGGGCTGTTTTTGTAAATAAAGTTTTACTGGAACACAGCCCCACCCATTCATTTACATATTGTTCAGGGAAGGGTTGAGAGCTGAGCAGCTCCAGCAGAAACCATATGGCCCTCAATGCATAAAACATTTACTATCTGGTTCTTGACAGAAAGTTTGCCAACCTCTACAGTACTGTCTTTAGTACTGTGCTTTAATCAAGTAAAATCACTAGCCAAACTCCTCCTACTAAAAAAGAAAACACACACGATAATTATATATTAAAAAAAAAACCACAACAGCTTTTCTCCTTCCAATATTTACATTTATAAATGTATACACTAACTTTCAATCCCACTGAGCTCCAAATTTAATGACTCTCACAGAAACTGATTCGCGTCCCATTGACCTTCAATATATATTTTTATTCCAGATTATAAAAGGCAAAAAGGGTGCAGTTTCCTTTTCCAATAGCAACCACTATTTATGGTTTATATAATATATCCTACAAATATACAGAGAGTCTGATATGATACATAAGTTTTGAAAAGAAATGCTCCACTAGAATAAAAATTAATGATTCAGAAACCAGGTTTGGTTCAGAAATAAAAGATAAATTTCAGCCAAACTTAACCTTGGAGGGAGGAGGGGATTATGGCTAAGAGTAAATTAGCTATAATGCTTTAATAACTATAGAAAAAAACATAAGTTAACACTATTTTAAAAATAGGGATATTAGAAACCGAAGAGAACACTGAGTCAAAAGACCTGCACACAAATTTGCATATACAATCAAGAGTTTAAAAAATATAAAATCTATTTGTATGGAACATAAAATTAACAAAACCTTTTTTTCCAGGAAGCCTTCCTTAATCCTTCTCTGTTATGTGTTTGCACAGCAGCCTATGTTTTAGCTGATCTAGCACTTACCATTGCTGTATCATAGATGCTCATTTATTTGTATGCACACGACCCTTCGATATTAAAAGCTCATCAAGGGCAGAAATCACACCTTTTGCTTATCACTGCATCCCTAATGTCTTATACAATGATAAACACATAGGAGGCACTCAGTAAATATTTGCAAAATGAATTAAAAAGAAGAAATTACGTGGTAGAAGTGCAATACAACCTATACATTCAGTATTATTGCCTAAAATGTATAAAATAAAGCCTATGTATGTGTGATCACAACACTTTTATTTCACATTTTAACTAATTTAGTATTCTGGCTTATAAACTTCAGTTCAAGAGTGCCATATGGTGAGTATATATGCATGTCTTACCTGTTTGGTTTATTTAAGGATTCTTTGCCAAAAAAAAAAAAAAAAAAATTTATTTTTTTAAATCACGAGTTAAGAAGATCAGCATATAGACAGCAATTACACTAGACAGACCCAGGTAAGTCTTTTCTTTTGGCATACTGGTATCTCTAAACAGACTGTGTAGACACTCAGAAACTACTGAATAACCCAATTACTTGCCAGTACTCATTTAACTGAAAATAATACATCCATTCCTGACAGCAGGTACCCAAGTATCTTTTCTTATGCCATTTACAGCACTGGAAATGACTTTTAATTGCAAAGTTTTCCAAAGGACATGACATAAGGGAGGAATAATTACATTCATATATCCTGAAATGACTAGGAAACACACAGTCCTGTTCTCTAGTTCCCAATCCTGCTCCAGGGTTAGGTCAAGAAGGAAACTGTTTTAGGAAACTTCCCCTAATTCTTAACCATGGAGCAGAAAGAAGGAATATATAGTTGTCTGACATAAGCTGCCTTTGAAAAAAATAAGTTTCTGATAAGTAACTTTCTCTAAAGATGAAAATGAATCATTGATAGTTAATATTCACAGGTATCTATTTATGGAAAAAGTTTTCTACAAAGTAAAGAGTAGAAGAAAGATAAATGACAGCCCGAAGGACTCCCAGGAAGAGATGCCTAAGAAATTGGTGTGTGATCATACCATTTTTGAGGATGTAACAATTTGAAACAAGAATCCAGTTTCCTCATAACCCAAATAAATCAGATTAAAAGTGATGTTTTCCCATCCAAATGGTGGTGGTGGTGATAATGAAATCACTGCCTTAATAAATATATATTAAAACTTAAAAATTTTAAGTGTTTTCACAAATACTGAATAATCTGAGCAGTACCTCAATCCTGGGAAACTATCAAGTCAGGTATTTTTATCCTTATTTTATAGATAATTCTTCGTTTGCATATATGATAAAGATAAAGTCTTGTTCAAAAGCACATTGACAGAAGCAGCCCAGACAGAGTTTTGATTCCTCATCCAGGGCCTTTAACACAATCCAATGCTATTTACAATTATGGAAGGATGAACCTCTGGGCCTAAGGGCATAAAATAAGAGCAAACTCCCTTTTGGAAGTAAATGTGGATTTCAACTCTGCTACTTACTGGTTTATGATCTTTGACATATTCATTTTCCCATCTATAAAAAGGGGTAACAATATAAACTGTACAGGGTTAAAAAGGTTAAATGGGTAATATATGTAAAGTGCTTACATGAATTAATGTACAATGGAGGCTATACATTAATCCTGGCTACTGCTGGCTTTCAATAAATGTTTGCTTATTTTCCCTCCCCCTTCAACTAGCAAAAAGTTAAGTATTCTTGTATCTAGGACTATGGAGATGGAAACCTATAGGGTTCGTCTTCAGTAGAGATGAAGACTTCTGAGCTGTGCAGACAACTTAAGTTACTTGCTGAAATACCGTCTGTAGTTATGCATGGAAAAAGGTTCAATTTCCTTTCCTTTTACCTTCCCTTTTTCTGATAGTAAAAGGAAGACATTTTTAAAAGGGGGAAAGGTACTTTTTAAAAGGAAGAAAGATATACTGAAAGGAGAGATAAGCAAGTGAAGTAATTATCTGGGATAGGATCCCACTGAAAAACGGATGTGTCACTGAAGTAGCAGGAAGAGAGAGAAGAAACGGAAACAATCTAATTAATCTCTCAAATCCCAGGCAAAAGGAATACAGAAAGATAGAGACCCATCACATGAAATTAAAGTACCGTCTTAATAGCAGTTTACTGCAAAATCCAGTTAACCCTGAAATGCTGCAAGAAAGCCTTGTTTTGGAGAAAGGTAAATAACAACTTGTTTTCCTAAGAAATAAATGGTTATTATTTCTTCAGTTACAATGAGAAGAGAAATAATTTGCTCTAGGAGTCTTGGACAGACTAAATACAGAGAAGAAAAATAAGTTCAGTAGCTGAAAAAATAGCCAGGAGCTTCACTGTAAGAACAAAAAGGAAAATAAGTGATATATAAGGGTTCTTTCTTACAGCAGAGTATCTCCTTTATCCTCTCAACATTTACTAAACAAGAAGGATCTACAAACACTAAAGGAGGAGTTAACGAGACGAAGGTTCATGTGAATTTTTCAGTCACTCTAGAGGCTAAAAACATATGCATCTCCCTTAGGTCATGTCTCATGGACTCTGAAAGAGCATCTCAAGAATACCAAATGGCGTAACAGAGATATACCTCCCAGCTGTCAGGGATAACTCAAATCCATCTTTAACGAAACAGCTGAGACTCTACTTCTTCATGTAACTTTGAACTGTTACAAGTATAAAGGGTACTATTTCTTACACTAAAGGGCAGGGAAGAACAATAGGCAAATTAATGAATTATATATGTTTCCAATTTTAAGTTAGTCATTTGTTTCAAATGAAATGTTCTACTTTGATTGAGGCCATTAGTAAAAAAAAACCCTATTAGTACCCAATAACAAAAGACCATGAGTTTAAATGTTCATAATAACAGCTAGGACCCAGTCTCCTTCATATGATACCAAAAAACCCAAACCTGTTGCCAGTGAGTCGGTTCCGACTCATAGCTGCCCTATAGGACAGAGTAGAACTGCCCCATAGGGTTTCCAAGGAGAGCTGGTGGATTCAAGCTGCTGACCTTTTGGTTAGCAGCTAAGCTCTTAACCACTGCTCCACCAGATGTTCCCTTCATATGATAATCACCTATAAATACAAAGGACATATTACTTAAACAAATTATGTTCTCCATAAAAAAAAGTAAGGAGAATTCTAATTCATTAGTATCCTATTGTTCTGCCCATCTACAGACAAGTCTATAGATACATGCCTAAAGAAGTCAAATGAGACCAAAGTTCCAACTACAGATATTACATCTTTTTAAAAAAAGTACCAGGTGATAAATTTTCCAAAATGCTATAGTATATATATTTTTATGCCAATCTAAAACTATAATATATTAATGTTAAAAGGAACAATTATCAATCTGTTAGTAGCAATGTGGAAAGACGAAAATAAAGTTAACTATTGAACCTACCCTGTGTAATATCTCTAAAACTTTTAACGCAGTATGAAGAAAACTGTTGAAAATTCTTCTTTCAGAAGGGGGAATGCCGATCTTGTAGAGTTTCAAAAGATGTACCACAACTTCCTTAAAAAGTTCTACTATCTTGAAGAATAGTGGAGGTTCAAGTACTGACCACCAGTTTTCTGTTATTAAAGGGTGAACATGCAAATAAATAAAATAAAATAAAAAATCACAATTTTCAAAATCACATCGACTTTTCTTCTAAAGCAGTGATTTTTAACCACTGGAAAATCCTAGAAGATGCACATAGTATTTTGTTTAACATTTCCAAAGCTTATAAAGCCCCCTCCAAGTTAAAGAATACTAGTCCTAAAAGCTCAAAAAAAAAAAAATTGAAAGGCCTATTGAATTTACATTCTCAGGACTTAAATTAACAATTCACCACTATACTTAATATTAAAACAAGTTATAAAAAAGTATTTTGTGTATTAGAATTTTAATATTTAAACAAAACATACTTGAAATTATATTGCTCTAATATTTAAGGATCTTTCCAAGTTTTATCTCTAGAGTTCACCTAACAAAGTTGAAATACTGAGAAGTACCATCTTTAAAAATCAAACATAGAGGCTGAGCACTCTAAAGCATAACATGTATGCCCGTCCCCATATTCGCTACTTGTACTTACTAGCACTACTAAATAACATCACAATCGTATGAAATGGGTAGAAAGAATATAAAAACATCTGACGGCAGGGAAGCAACCCTCTTTTGTGAGTTTCTGCTTTACTTTATTACTGGCTAATTCCCTCAGATTCCTGGATTCTACCCCTTGCCTGTTGTTTCCTCCGCTTACCCTCAGCCTAAAACTTCTTGTCCTGATTTTATTACTTCTATGTACCTCAGCTCCATGTATCTGGAAACTACTACTAGGAAGGAAAGCACTGGGTTAAATGTAGCAAGCAAACTATAAAGACCAGGAGACAGAGCTGAAATCCATACAAGTAGAAAAATCAAGGTAAGAAAAATTTACACCAAAAACACAGAGCAGATAGAGACAGAACTGCAAGATAGCTGAGCAGCAAAATCTCTTCTCCATGCAGAGAAATAAAATCAAACATTAGCAAGTGAAGAAGACACAAGGCGAAGGTTTGACATCAGACTTCAAAAGGGATTTACTAGCCATGTTTGTTCAATTTTCATTGAACAACCTCCTTTACTTCTTTAATAGCAATATCATTCTGCAGGGGATGAAGGAGTGGAGTTCAGACAGCAGTTTCTATCTTCCCTGACACTGTCTCTGCCATTGTGTTTGATTAAAATCCTAAGATCTAACATGCTTTGCCTTCAACAACTGGCATCAAAGTAGTAGAATAAAGCAACAAAAGCAAAAATAGATCTATTTTTTCCTAAGACAATGTCAAATAAGCAGGGCAGCAAAATTTTTAATGGCAAAATAGTAAGAACTTTTGGCCACTTTCATTTAAAGAGAAAAGATTTCAAAAGAAAGTAATATTAAAATTCTTACCAAGTACTTTCAGTGGTGCCTTTTCTAGGTTCACAAGAGCTGTGCCAAAGGGAATTGCTATTGTTGTGAAATTGTTGGAATCACTCATCAGGGGACATTCTGGTAGAGTAAGATAAAACCTCAGTGCTTCAACATCAGGTAAGGAGCTAGTCAGCTTAGGAATTAGATTCTTTTCCAAACTAGCTGCCACCTATATTTTGACAAAAAGTAAAACCTACTTCATTTAAAGTGAATGCACTTTCGAACCAAAAAAGAAAGAAAATCTAAAGCAAACATGAAATAGTGAAGAAGAAAAAAGAAGATAATGTCTCACATTGAACATACTTGGAGCACGATGAAACTTAATGCCTGAGTGTGCTAAGGGAATGCAAAGAAGTCTTATGTGCAAATCTCAGTTTAAACTCTCTACACCTCTACAGCTATATAAACACTTAACCAACATGGCAATGTTAAGTAATTTAGGGTTTATGACAAATGTTTGGAAAAATTTATAGATATGTGACAGCTAAATTACAATTGCTTTAAAGCAAAACCTCATTATTCTAATTCTTATATTAGTATATTTAATAAAATCACACAAAATATATCATAATGAAGAATCTATGAAACCATAAAGTTAATTAGGCTATGAACATATAAAATAAAACAGAATGAAAAACTTATCAGCCTAATAATACAAACATATTTTAAAAGCAGACCTGCTGAGATATCTGAGGATGTCCAGGTTGTATGAGTCTGTGGAATAAAAGCCTAGCAGCCGTCATATCAACCCCTGAAAATCTGGCGCCTGTTCTATAGTGATCATCATTGCTTAAAAACAAAAACAAGAACATATGTATTTTAATTCAATTCCAAATTATTTCACTTATTTAACATAATAAATTTGAAACTTTCGGCATATAAAGGAATTGTTACTTACCTAACAGCTAAAAAACTTCCATTTAGGCAACCAGAGGAAGAAAATGTTCCATCTATCTCACTAAAAAGTTCAAAAATCCAAAAATCACAAAAAGCTTCTCTTTTTTAAATAGAAATTAAAACAAAAGTTTAATTTAATATTTAATGCTACAGAGCACTCCTCTGACATCCAATTAGACTAAATCAGAATTATATAAATTACTAAAAATTGATTAAATATCATTTGATAAGGTATTACCATTTATCCTAGACCTTCTCAAATATTACTTCCATCCTTCTAATTCATCAAAGTAATGCAGTATTCTTTTAAAAACTGTTACATATTTTAAAAAATTTTTTTACATAAACATGTACATTTAAGTTTTTAAATTCCACAAATGGAGAACCCAATCTGGATGTGAGCTTTTGAAGCCTGCTCTCTGTGCTAAAGATATAGCCTATCAAAGCCTCCTATAACAAATAGCAACCACTATCAAAAAACAAATCAACAAATAAAATCCTAAGTACTAAGTAAGTTACTCCATAAGCAAAATCAAAATCTTCCAGAAATAACACTCGAATCATCCAGGTGGTATAAAAGTTAAAAGATAGTGACCACTCTGAAGTCAGAAAGAATACATTTCAAACCCAGTCCTAAAGTGGCTATATTTAATGTTTTATCATTAAAGGTATCTTTATGTGTATGGAAGATGTAAAAATTATATAAACTTAAATGAGGTCTTTAAAAATATCTACTATGGAAATTTTAGACATTTAAACTTTTGTATATAAACCAGTTAACAAGTGATATTTAAATGAAAAACCCCAAGTTAAAGTTGTTCTATATTTTGGGGAGCCCAGGAGTTGTGTTCATGTATGTTTGTGAAGGTAAAATGTTTTCCTTACTTGGCTATCTCCACAGGAAACCTTCCAGGGGGGTAGCTCAGCCATTTTTGAACTAGAGCTTCATTTATAGTCCAGATCTGCTTTGAAGGATCAGGATATCTAAAGTCATCTGGTGGTCCACAGTTCTAAATTTTAAAATAAGCAGTATTAGTCAAAAAGGAAAGAAGACATTATAAATAACTTAAAACCAGGCACAGTCCCATGTATTTTTTTAAAATGGAATATGAAACTACTAAACCACTGAAAACAGAAAATATGCTATTTTGCAGATCTCAGAAAAAAGATTTTTTTAAAAGCAATTATTTGTAACACATAAAGAATAGTATGTATGTCTCAAAAAATGGATTTTAAAATTCTTCAAAATTATTTGAGACTAGCAAGAATTTATATGACCATATTATTACCTGGGGACTAGAGTAATGTGAAAAGCTTTGATCTCCACCTGAGAAAATTCTTTTTACACAGAAATAGTCTTCATAATCTGTTTAAATAAATAAATAAATAAATAAAGCGCAAGATTTAGATCACATTTTTCAAAGCATCAAATAAGCTTTTTTAAAAAAATTTTATTTTGTTTTTGTTGTTGAGAATATACACAGCAAAACATACACCAATTCAACCGTTTCTACATGTACAATTCAGTGACACTGATTACATTCTGAGTTGTGCCACCATTCTAACCCTCATTTTCTGAGTTGTTCCTCCCCTGTTAACATAAACTCACTGCCCTCTAAGGTTCCTATGTTATCTTTCAAGTTGCTGTTGTCACTTTGATCCCATATAGTTCTTAAAACAGCATTATGCTCAAGGCAGACATTTTTTACTATGTAAGCTGTTTGGTTTTAAGAAGACATCAGGGAATATTTTTGGTTTAAGGTTTAAAGATTATCTCAGGGCCATAGTTTCAGGGGTTCATATAGCCCTCAGGGCTCCAGAAAGTCTGAAGTCCATGAGAATTTGATATTCAGTTCTGCGTTTTCTCCATTTTCATCAGGACTCTTTCTATAGAATCTTTGACCTAAATGTTTAGTAGCTGGGCACCATCTAGTTCTGGTCTCATGGCAAAGGAGGCAGTTCTTCATAGAGGCAATTCGCCTCCTCCTATTCCTGACTCTCCTTCTTCCTCTGTTGCTCCAGGCAGAGAACAATTGTGCCTTGGATGGCTCAGATATGCTTTTTTTTTTTTTTATTAACTTTTATTAAGCTTCAAGTGAACGTTTACAAATCCAATCAGTCTATAACATATAAGTTTACATACATCTTACTCCGTACTCCCACTTGCTCTCCCCCTATTGAGTCAACCCTTTCAGTCTCTCCTTTCGTGACAATTTTGCCAGCTTCCCTCTCTCTCTATCCTCCCATCCCCCCTCCAGACAAGAGTTGCCAACACAATCTCAAGTGTCCACCTGATATAATTAGCTCACTCTTCATCAGCCTCTCTCAGATATGCTTTTTGATTTTCCCTGAATCATCTAGCTTCAGCAGACTTCTCATCCATGGGGAGGAGACTGACCAAATGTTGTACATTAAATAATCTCACAAGCATAAACTGCATTTGGTTAAGTTTATAAGTTTTTCTTCTGCCCAGCACACAAAAAAATTGTACTTTCTGGTATGTTTCTATACTATCTGAATCTATTCAGCTTAAATGGAAGATGATATAAAAATGGTGTAAAAGCTTTAAAAGACAGCTCAGAAGAAAATAAAAGTTAAGAATATTCATTCTTAAAAAGAAAGATAAACAAGTAAATGTTACAACTTCTTGAGTAAATAGTTCATAAACGTAAAATTATTTTCTTTCAATATAGCTGTACAAAAGTAATACGATACACACAGCTTTTTTGTTGGCAGCTATTTGGCAATAAAAAAAATAAATCAAAACCCAAGAGAGTAAAAATTAATAAGCAAATTGAGTAGGAGCGAAGAATAAAATATTCAAGGCCTCTTCCCTATCCCTCTCTTTTGTACCACAACTGGAAAGAGTATTATCAAAAATGGCACTGAGCTGGTACTTAAAGGTTGTTGTGTGCCATTCAGTCAATTCTGGCTCATAGTGATCCTGTATGACAGAGTAGAACTGCCCCATAGGATTTCCTAGGCTGTAATCTTTATGGGAGCAGATCACCAGGTCTTTCCTCCCAAGGAGCAGTTGGTATGTTTAAACTGCCAACCTTTCAGTTAACAGCCAAATGCTTACCCACTTGCCATGAGGGCTCCTTATACCAAAACGTCAGAGGTCCATTTCATAACGTAAAGCTAGTTACTTTCAAATATAAACCATTTCTGTCATCTTGTTCCTGACTACCACCCTCAGTTGAGTAATTCTTCACTTTGTATTATTTGTAACCATGGTTACTACAGACCTATAAATTATTTTCAAGAATAATTTCAATATGATTATTCCCTAGCACAATGTTCTACTTGTAAGAATGCACAATAAATATCTGTTAATATGAATACAAAACATAAAATAATTTTTATCTACCTTAGAACATACTAATAACAAGGGCTTCAGACACCAAAACATTAATATGACCAAAATTTTCACAAGTTACACAAATGCCCTAAGGCCAAAAACAAATTTTAGGCACAGGTTTAAAAGGGTAAATCTAAAACATTAAATAAGTCAATCATCAGACTTAAAACCTTTTCTCTACATAATTTTAAAAAGTCTACATGAAACTGTTCACTTCCTTAAGATTCAGCAGGATTTTTTTTATTACTAAAATGTGATCTGCTCTGTATAAATAAGTTTCTAGAAGAGGGATGATTAATCTATAGGACACAGGCTGGTTTAGAGTGCTGTGAGTTGGACACTAAAAGTTATTTTCCTTAATTTCCTCATAATTATTACTCCAAAAAATCTGTGAAACACAGTAATTTGTCATGTAGAACTTCCTGCAGAACAAATTTTGCCCACTGTACCCCTGTGGCTTTTCTTAACACTGTGTTGGGTTTTCTAAATTTCCTGTAAACTGGTTGAACCTAGAGAAGCTTCAATTGGTTGGATTATTTTGCCAAAATTACTAGATAGTTGTGGGGAGGGGTGGGGGGAGGTACTCCTTTCTCAGGAAACATATGTCTGATTGTGTTCCTTTTTGTAATGTTAGCAACCATTGATGCTAAATGCTTAGACTATTTATTCACTGTGGATTGAAAAGTGGTGAAATGCTAGCATTTCTCCTTAATCTTTAAGTTGGAAAATCAATTTCCTCATATCTACTCCATGATAGGGTAGGGAAGGAAGGATGAATGCTTGATCCTTTCCATTTATTTAGTTACTGTTTTTCTTCTTTTCTTTTGGTGCCAAAACCCAGGAACGAACCACTTATTTTCTCATTGTTTGTCTCATCAAAATGTAGCAGCACTTTGGACATTCAAACTAGTAACCTAAATTTTATCTGCTGCAAAGATTTTTCCCAAGCAATTATTTGATTAATTCTATTCATGTTTTCACTTAGATTTAACTTCCTATTTAATCAAATTAACTTATTCTTTACAATGATTTTCATTACTTTTATGCTGAAAAAAGCTTTTTCCATTCCCAAGTAAAAGACGTATTTTCTAACAATCCTACGAATTTTTTACATTCAGCTCTTTATTTATATTTTATTTTAGTGTATATTGTGAGGTTAGGATCTAAACCGACTCCTCCCCCTCCAATTTTTGTGTGTTGAGTAATTCTTACCCTTTCTTTACAAATTAAAGAGTTGCCATGGCGTCAGTTCTGACTCACAGGACCCCATGTGTGTCAGAGCAGAAGTGGGCCCCGCGGAGGTCTCAACGGCTGGCTGTCAGGAAGTACAGCATCAGGCCTTTCTCCTGAGGTGCCAGTGAGAGACTCCAACGTCTCAGTTAGCAGCTAAGCCTGTTAACCGTCTGCACCACCCAGGATACCCTCTAAAGACTAGTGATGACTTTTTAAAAAAAGTTTATAAAAAAGGCCCTACCACTTCCAGCTATAACACACAACTCTAAATAATCTTGGCACTCTTTCTCTACGCCAAAAGTGTCTTGAAAGTCCTACCCAACGCACCTCCAAGCAATCATCACCAATTAACTAGAGAATGAACTCAAAATGAAACCTATAAGTAATCCCTATATAAGGATTTTTTTCCCCTTGGACTTCTCATTACACTACATTAACTTGAATATCTATTTGTACACCAATAATCTGATCTGTTATAATTTTATGATATATGTATAGTGTATTTTGTCATATCTAGGAGGATTAGCTCATTTTCTCCTTACTTTTCTTTACAAAATACACTACCAGGAAAAACTGTGAAGACTTTGAAATAAAAAAAAAAAAATCATTAAGTGTCTTAATTAGGACACCATTCAGGATTATCTTCATCTCTCACTGTCTTAGAGCTATTTATAATTTTGTAAATTGACTAAGGTTGTTTCTGACTCAAGCCATATTTTTTTTCAAGTGTCTCATACGCATGTGAAATTCACATAGTGAAAAAGGAGAAAAACTGATGTGCTCAAACCATGCTGTCGGTGCATGGACTGCCAAAAGCATGAACATATCAGTTTTCTTAGAACGAACCAGAATGCTCCTTAGAAGCAAGGATGGCAAGACTCTGGCTTGCTTACTTTGGACACATCACCAGAAAACACCACTTGCTAGAAAAGAACACCACTTTTGGCAAAGTAGAGGGCCAAAAAAAACAGCTCCAACAGTGGACTCAATCAAACCAATGATCATGAAGATGACCCAGGACGGGGCAATGTTTTGTTCTGTTACAAAGAAGGTTGCCATGAGTTTGAGCCAACTTAAGGGCAACTAATAACAACAACAAAATTGTAGATAACTTATAGCAATGCAATGACTCTTGCCCATAGACATTCTAATGAATTTTGTCTGGTGGAAAGGGAATATATTTCTCTTCCCTTGTGGAAAAGCCAGTTTTGTATCTATTTCTAAATTCATTTCAGCATTCCTTATTTGCCTATATAAGTATGGTTCTTTGATACTTCCTTTGAGCCAGGTGCGATATATTACTAGTCCCTCATTAATTAATGAATTATATAAAATCTTTGACATGTGTTCATTTGAAAATTTTAATGGAATTATGTTTACTTTAAAAAAAATTATCTTTTAAAGAGTTTTGGAGGTCCCACTGAGATACCCAATGGATTCACCTGCACTGTGGGAGAAATGAACCTTGTTGGGTAGTAAAGCCCATGTCCAGGATTAAGTCCCAGGGGATGAATCCAAAGTGGCAGCAGAAATTTGCTGACTCTTTGTTTCTCTAGCTTCTTCCTCTACTCTACTGATTTTGTGTTTTTCTTTGGTTTGTCTCTACCCAATAAGTTATTCCTCATTGTTAGCAACAATGATTAGAATTTAGTTATGGCAAACTCTAAGTGGATTAATAGATTATAAAGATTAACTATTCTTAACTGATAAAGGATAGAAAACATGGTTTGCTAAATCATTTTATGGGGGAAGGGGTCTATATTGAGATAAGCAGTCCCCAGATGGTGCAAACAGCTAACACATGTAGCTGCTAACTGAAAGGTGAAGTTTGAGTCCACTCAGAGTGCCTCGGAAGAAACACTTGGAGATTTACTTCCAAAAATTTAGCCACTGAAAATGCTATGGAGCACAGTTCTACTCTGACATACACAGAGTCACTATGAGTTGGGGGAATTGGTGGTTCAGTGTTAGAATTCTTGCCTTCCATACAGGAGACGTGGGTTCGATTTCAAGCCAATGCACTTCATGAGCAGCCACCACTCATCTGTCAATGGAAGCTTGCATGTTGCTATGATGCTGAACATGTTTCAGCAGAACTACCAGGCTAAGAAGAAATGCCTAGGGATCTACTTCTGAAAAATCAATCAATGAAAACCCTATGCACCATGGGCACAGGCAGATTATCCAACAGGCAAGGTAAGTACAGTGCTTACCTTGCTTACCAGATCATCTGTAGTGAAAAATTTCTTATTTTTTCACCACATCAAAGATTCTGCTTCTAGGTATGGCTGGCATCTGTCTTCCACCCATAGGACCTTCTTAAGAGAATCGAAGCCTCTTCTCAAATTTACAATCCCTGAGAGGGATGGATTACCCAGTGATGTGAAACCCATGTGAATTTGTTCACTATAGATTATTAAGTAAGCACAAGTAAGCCCATGCTTGCCTTGCTTACTGGGTAATCCGCCCCTGACCATGAGGATGGCATAAGACTGGGCAACGTTTTGGTCTGTTGTTCATGGAGTTGCCATAAGTTGGGTGCTGACTTGATGACAGCTAGCAATAAGAGACTAAGGTCAAATCAAGTAAGAATTTCATGACCATTAGGAAGGAGAATAGCTGCTTGATATACGGACTAGTGAGTTTTTATGTTCCTGTAAGTTTTGTGTTTCTTGACCTGTGGCCAAAATTACAGAACTGAAGAAATATGCTCTCCATGTGGCTGTATATCTGTCTCTGTAGTTCAAAAAGGCCTTTACCAGCAAAGAGAGACAGGAGCTGGTTGAATGGACATGCGGAATACAGGGTGGAGAGAAGGAGTGTGCTGTCTCATTAGGGGGAGAGCAGCTAGAACTACACAGCAAGGTGAACATAAGTTTTTGTATGAGAGACTGACTTGATTTGTAAACTTTCACTAAAAGCACAATAAATTAAAAAAAAAAAAGAGGCCTTTACTTCTCTCACAGTCTCATAGCATGGGACTATAATGTTTACCTATCTCAGAAGGGTACTGGTAAGTTAGAGTACAAAGCCTCTTAAAGAAGCTCTGTTCTGACTGGCTTATAGATATAAATGTTAAATTAGATATAGATAAATGAAAAAATTCAGAGAAACAGTTTGGGATGGTAAAAGAAATACAGAGGAAAAGGAAAATATACCTTGGTTGCAGCACGTTAAAAAAGTGAATGAGATAATAGCATTCAAAATCTTAAATATCTTTAAGTAGTAAATTAATGTCAATGAAAAATAATCATTATCTACTGAAAGAATAGAAAATAAAAATAAATTACAGGTTTAGCTAAAGCAGCAGGGATACAAAAACAAATTAAAATATTTAGTATGTTGAATAGGTAATATATTCCTATGGCTCAAATTAAAAAAAAGAAAATGGCATACAATGAAAAACAACTTCCCACTGGTGTCTAGCCACCACTCAGTTCCCATAAGCCCTATCCCAATACCACTTTTATTACTTTGTGCAGTTTCCTTGTACATACATAAGCAAATATAAATAAACAAAATAAAAATATACACTTTTCTGCATCTTGTGTTTTCACATAATGATGTATTCTGGAATTCTTCCATTCAACATGCAAAGTTTCATTATTTAAGAGGCAGCACTTTAATATGAACTATGTTGTATATAGCAAAGCTTTTATATAACAGAACTTACCAATATCTGGTGGACACTGCCCATTATATGGTAACCAGTTTCCTTTTACAGTGAAAGGACTTTTCCTGTTGCTTGTTGAACCAGTTCCTAGCTGCCCATTACCACCAAGCCCAAAAGAATAAATTCGTCCTGATGAAGGAACAAAAGCAGAAGTGTGCTGCCTAGAGTAAAATGATAGAAAACCTCAGACTTACTATTTTCCAAGCAATTTATGTTTATAAAAAAGCATAGGAAATATTAACTAATGGAAGTATTCCCTTAAAAATACATTCATCAATAAAATCATTTCAGTTCTAAAATTTCTATATATAATATTTTAACAAATTTTACACCCTATACTAAAAGAGCTGTTCTACACACGTAGATGGCATAAACATAGTCCAGGAAATTTCCCCAAATACTCAAATTTAAAAGATCTAGATTCACACTGGAGTCCTTTATAACAGATCAATTGGCACTACATGCAGAATCTAAGGAAGTTCCCTATCCCCCTTCCTTATCTGTCAGGTTCTAGCCTAATGCTATAGCCTATGAAGGCCCAGCATTTGGGTTCCACCCAAAAGCTTTAAGCTACAAACTGGGCAAGTAATCCAAACACAAGGTCTACCATACATACCAATGCATGATAGAAACAACGTTTCCTTTCTTTTGGAGAAACTGATTCCTAGTTGTATGCACTCAGGCTCCTCTGGAAGTACTATCTGGGAGCAAATCAAGGCAGCTGCAGAACTGAAGCTGAAAGATCCACCTATCTAAGTAAACCATGTTTTACTACTGTGTATTAAAAAAACAAAAACCAAATCCAGTGCTGTTGAGTCAATTCTGACTCATAGCGACCCTATAGGACAGAGTAGAACTGCCCCACAGAGTTTCCAAGGAGTGCCTGGTGGATTTGAAATGCTGGCCCTTTGGTTAGCACCCATAACACTTAACCACTACACCACCAGGGTTTCCACTGTGTATTTAGGAACGAATTAAATGTGATTATCCAGCTCAAGTTTCACGCCTTCAAGTCTGGAAAATTCTCAACTACTATTTCTTCTGTAAATATTGCCTCTCTCCTATTCATTCTACCTTCTTCTAGAACAGTATTAGACAAACGTTGGACCTTCCTCATATATCCTCCTAATCTCTTAATCTCTCGTATTTTCTATTCTTTTTCCCTCCATGCCCCTTGTGAGTAATTCCCCTGAATCTAGCTTTCAATTCACTACTTTTCTTGTTAGCAATGTGTCCAACTAGCCGCTTTACCTATCCACTGAATTTTTAATTTTTCAATGACTGTGTGTTTCCCATTTCTAGAGTTTTTTTTTTCAAATCTATTTGTCTTTTATTTCATTTAAAATGCTTTACATATTGTGAAATATAATACATGTATACCAACCCAGGCCTATTTTGTCTTAATTTCTTGGACTATAAGGTCTTCAGGTCACAGGTAAATCAAGCCCCATCCCCACCTTAGGGCAGCCCTGTAATTATAAATTCTCAGGGGATACCCAAGTCAGAAACCAGGCCAAAAAGGAATATGCCAGTAGGGGAATACTTCGTTGACTCTCCTTTTCATGAGATGGCTTTATTGGACGGAGATGGTTTCTCAGGTCTAACTTCTGCTTCTATCAGGTTTTAGGTCTCATTTCCTGTCCCAAACTCTTTTACCATCTGTGGTATATTATTTATAAAAACGGCCAAAATTATCCCTCTCCCTGTATCCATATCCTTTATGACTTTTTGCAGCTGTTCATGACGACAAGGAACCTACTTCTCCATGTCTCAAATCTGAGCTCTGGCCCAGTTTTGGGGTGGTTTGTTTAACAGAATTAGCTAATTAATACATTATCTAGACTGGCAAATTCTTTCTGGGCAGTTCCCAAATAAGCTCAAACTAAAACCCCCTTGCCATGGAGTCCCATAGGGTTTCCAAAGAGTGGCTGGTAGATTCAAACTGCCGACCTTTTGGTTGGCACCTGAGCTCTTAACTAACAGCTATGGTTTTTAGATTTTTTTTTTTTTTTTGGTCCTGGGGGTTTCCCTTCCTTCCTGGCAAAATCATCCATGCTATTTAAACGGTGTTTTGATTCAGAAGGGTTTCAAGTATCTAGTTTTCCATGTTACTAGAAAACTAAATAGAATCTACCTATGACCCAGATGAGCCAATGCTGATTCAACAGGGATACTCTTTTAACACAGGAAATGTTAAATGGAATCCTAGCATATGAAATGGACTGAAAGGACTCTGGTTGAAGAAGGAACATTGCCCCTTCTACCTCCCTCGGAAGCAGCCACTGTGAAATCTCAAAGGAACACATTAATAGTTTGAAAATGACTGCAATATTGGTTTACTAAACTTCTCCTCCTAACTGAGTCTACTAAACCAGTGGTTATTAAGCCTGGCTACATACTGGAATCACCTAGGAGTGAACCCAGGCAACTACCTACATTTCAAAAAAACCTTCTAGGTGATTATAGCGAAACGTCCTAGGCTGATATAACAGCTCTAAGACACTATGTTCATATGCTATTAGAATCTGAACCTTCTGCTTTTGGATCATCATTTTGGTGGATTCACATTTCTGGTGCTCCTCAACTGCTTCCTTTTGGGAGGTTTTTCACAATCATTCAGTAAGAAACTAAAACATAGTTGTTAGAGTACTGGCCACCTGGAAGTCAAACTGGTAAAAACACAGTCCCTCTGAAGGGAAGTCCACAGATCTCACTTTGCATATAACTGAAATTCCCTCCTGGTCCAAAAGTTAAATGAAAAAAACTGATGAAAAGAACTGGGTTTACAAAGAAAAAATAACTACTCAAATCACACACATTTTAGTTGTTAAGAATTACAAAATTAGGTAACGTTTAAAAATTTGTGTACTATCTTACAAAACCAAAAATACCCACTGCCGTCAAGTCAATTCTGACTCATAGCGACCCTACAGGACAGAGTAGAACTGCACCATAGAGTTTCCAAAGAGCACCTGGCGGATTTGAACTGCCAACCTCTTGGTTAGCAGCCATAGCACTTAACCACTACGCCAACAGGGTTTCCAACTATTTCAGAAGGAATGACGAAATACTTCAGCAGAAAAAAAAATTACCTGAAAGTATTGCTTTATATTCTTTAAATGAATTATGAATTAAATAGATAAACAAGTAAACTTTCTACACCTCAGGAAATACATATTCATGTGTAACTCTTCAACAGTCTAAACAAGGTTTTGATAGTAAGCACCCCTAGTCATTTATATGTGGAGTTTTTATTTACCTTTTATAATATATACTGACATACATGGGAAAAGGACAATCTTTGTCAAATCAGTCCCATAATTAATTTTCCAAACACATGGTCAAGCATACAAAACCAGGTGTACAAATAAACAGGACATAATAAACAAAATCTAGCAAAAAGAAGAAACAACAGAAATAAATTTCTAATGATTTCAGATATTGGATTATCAAAACAAGACTCTAGAATAACTGTGCTTAATAGTTGCTTAATGTCCAAAGAAGTAAGAGTCAAGCTTAAAAACTGACACAAAACTGGAAACCTCAAAACGAAAAAGGTATTTCAGATTTTAAAAAGAACTAGTAAGAAATACCAGAACTGAAAAACCACAATAACCAATATCAAAGGATGCACTTAACCAAAAATATACAGCAGAAGAATTAATGAATGTAATATAAATCATAAAAACAATCAAGAAGGCAGGAAAGAGGGAGCAAAAAAAAAAAAAAAAGGTAGAGAAGAGAGCAAAGGCTATAGGGCAGATTAAGAAGATTCAAAATACATCCAAAGTCTCAGGAGGAGAGGTGAGATAAGACAGAAACTATACCTGAAGAGATAATAGCTTAGAATTTTTCATAGCTGATCAAAGATACTGAGATTCAAGAAGCCCGATGAGAAAATAAGAGGAAATCCATACCTTGTCAAAAGAAAGCAAAACTGAAAAGAAAAAGACAGAGAGGGCAAGAGAATGAAAATGAATCTTAAAAATGACTACAGAAAAACAGGTAGTTTACCTCAAAGGAGGAGCACAGTGACTAACAGCTGACTTCTCAACAGTAACAACTGAAGTCAAAAGACAGTGGAATGCTATCGTCAATGTGCTAAAAGAAATTAACTGCCAAGCTAGAATTCTATACTCAATAAAAAATATCATGCAAGAATGAAGTTCAAATAAAACGATTTCAGATACAGAGAAAAGAAAATCCCAGAGGGTGGTTAGACAAAAGGAAAATACTACTACTTGCAAGGTAAGAAGGGCAAAAAAGTAGTAAACATATATGCATTTCTAAACATACACTGATTATATGAACCAATGTTCTTGTTGGGTTTAAAAAATTTATAAAATGAAAAGTTGGGATAGCTAAGTACAGATTTGTATTTTGCCTAGAAAAAGGGAAAGATATTGATTAATATCAGTTAAGAATAAATGTTATTTCTCTGGTAACCATTAAAATGAGGGTATAATTTTCAAGCTAGTAGAGGGGAAAAATGAAATAAAAAAAAATTATCAATGCAAAGAAAGAAAAGATAGAAAAACAGAATAGGTGCCACAAACAGAACAAGATATGAAGGCAAATTTAAACCCAAATAAATTAATAATAAAAAAATAATAATAAACCAACAAAACAGTCCATTTATAAGACAGTCGGACTGGAATAAAAAAAAAAACCTAGCTTAATGCTGTTTACAAGAGGCTCACCTAAAACATACAGAAAGACAAAGAAAAGGAAAATATATATCCCAGGTAAACACTATCAAAAGAAAAGTTGGTGTAGGTATATTAACATCAGATAAAGCAGATTAAAAAACAAAAAAACAAACATTTTAGAGATCCAGAGGATCAACAACACAATGCTAAAAGCTTCAATTCACCAGGAAGAGATAAAATGTTCATTGCAGCACTTAAAAGTGTAGCCTCAACAGCAAAATCAAAACTTGACAGACCTACAAGGAGAAATAAAAAATAATCAAGTAATACGGGGCACTTAAATAGTACTTTCTCAATAACTGATTTTAAAAAATGAGCAAACAAAAGCAATTAAATATATAGAAGATTTGAACATTGTTAATAAACTAGACCTAACAGACATACACAGAACACTGCATCTCACAACTCAATTAACTAATAAAAAAGGCTGAACTGTAGGAAAATGAAATCATGCATAAAATATGAATCATGAAGATGAAAAGTTGGCACTCTGAAAAGACTAATAAATTGACAAACCTCTGGAAAGACTGATTTCTAAAAAAAGAGTAAGAAAGAAAGGATAAATAATGGTTAAAAAAAGAGATATCACTATAGATGTTTCAAATGCAAAAAATACTGTGTAGTAAATCGAACTACTAATCCCAGCTCTTCACTAACAGGTAGCATTAATTGTGCACATTCTTTGTCATGGCGTTGGGAAGCATGTATTCCCCATACCTTGACACTGGGGTTGGCCAGGTAATTTATTTTTGGTCGACAGGATCTTAGTGAATGTGATACAAGCAGAAGCTTTAGGTGTGTTTTGTGTAGCTGAGCTTGACTTCTCATATATCATGAGAAGAAAATGCCCCAGAGGAAGCCAATGCCCTTCTGTACTGGGCCCAAGAATGAGATGTGTAACAAAGCTACCCCAGCTGAAGCACAGCCTACGTAATGCCACCCCAACAGACCTATAGCTTGAAACAAAGCTGCCTTATAGGCACACGACATGATCAAGAGTCACTTCAGCTGATCATGACCCAAAGGAGAATCACCTCCGTCGATCCACAGAGAAAGCAACAAATATTTATAACTATGTCACTGAGATGCCGTTTGTGCACAGCAATAGATCAAAACAGATATTATAAACTTTGTCACTAAGTTTAATATTTGGGCAAAATGGAAAAATTTCTAGAATAATTAACTTTCAAATAAATGACTCAAGAAGAAATTTAAAAACATGTCATAATCATTAAATATTGGAAGAATATTTTTAAAAGTACAAAAAAGAAAATGCTAGGCCCAGATGGTTTTAATGACAAGTTCTACCAATCTATTTTAAAAAAGCAGAAATAGTACGGTCCTCAATTTATGAGACTAGAATAATCTTGAGAATAAAACCTAGCACAGATAATAATAATGGAAAATTATAAGCAAAGCTTACTGATACATATACACCAATAATACTAAACCGAATACTAGTCAATCAAATCCAACACTATATAAAAAGGATGATTACCAAATTGGAATTATCCCAAAAAAAGAGCTGATTTAACTAGAAAAATCCATCAATATCTCCACCACATTAACAGATTAAAGGGAAAAAAATCATATAATCATCTCAATAGGTGGAGAAAGAGCAATAATAAAAACCTAACATCCATTCATGATTAAAAAAAATCTTAGCAAATAAGGAATAGAAGACAAATTCCTTAATCTGATAAAGCATATCTACAAAAGACTTAAAACAAACACGATACTTAATTGTGAAACACTGAAAGCTTTCCCACAGAAGGAAACAAGACACGGATGTCCCACTCTTCAGCACTTCTAGTCATCACTACACTGGTGTCCAGTCAGCACAATAAGGCAAGAAAATCACATAAATATGTTAAACAGTAAGTATCAGAAATAAACAAAAATTGGATTGATTCACAGATGATATGCTATGTACATGAATAAACTATTAGTAAGAATTACCAAGGCTGCTAGATTTAAAATCATATACAAACACAGTATCACCTATTTTTGCATACCGGTAATGTCTTAGAAAGTGGAAGTTAAAAAAAAAAAAATTAAAAAGAAGTACCTAGGAATGAAACTACCAAAATATATACAAGACCTCTATAGTGAAAATTTTAAAACATTTTATTAGAAAAATTAAAGAAGTTTGGAAGTTGATTGGAAAACTCAATATTGTAAAGATTATAACTCTTCCCTAAATTCATCTATAGAGTCAATGCACTACCAATCAAAATCACAAGGTTTTTTTGGAGAAAATGTTACAGGCTGTTACTAAAACTTCTATGAAGATAAAAGGCCAAAAACAACCAAGACATTCTGGAACAGGAAGAAAAAGAAGGGCTTACTTTACACCAAGTAGCATAACTTACAATAATGTAACAGAAATTATGTACGGTGGAAGTGGCAAAAGGAAAAACATACAGGTTGAAGGAGTAATATGGAGATCATAGGAACAGATCCATACATGGCACTTAATTTATGGCAACCATCGCACTACAGGGCAGAGGGGGAGGGAAGTTTTAAAAAATAGTGCTAGGATAACTGACTATTCATATGATAAAATATAAATTTGAACTGCCACTTCAACATGATTTTTTTAAAAAAATCAACGTCAGATAGGGTATAGACCTTCATGTAAAAGACAAACCTATGTTTGTGAAGAGAACAGGGAAAATTATGTTTTCAGGTAGGCAAAAATTTCTTAAGAAACAAAAAGCGCTGACCACAAAGGAAAAGACTGATAAATGTAGCTACATTAAAATTTAAAACCTATGTTCATCAAAAGACAACATAAAGTGACAAGAACTAAAGAATGAGTGAAGACATTTGCAAAACATATACCAATAATACAAGAACTGATGCCTTTGAATTATAGTATTGGTAAGGAATATTGAACATACCATGGACTGCCAAAAGAACAAACAAATCTGTCTCGGAAGAAGTACAGCCAGAATGCTCCTTAGAAGCAAGGATGGGGAGACTATGTCTCACATACTCTGGACATGTTATCACGAGGTATCAGTCCCTAGGGAAGGACGTCATGCTTGGTAAAGCAGAGGGTCAGCAAAAAAGAGGAAGATTCTCAACGAGATGAACTGACAGTGGCTGCAACAATGGGCTCATTATAATGGGCAACAATTATAGGCATGGCACAGGACTGACCAGTATTTCATTCTGTTGTACACAGGGTCGCTACGAGTCGAAACCGACTCAACAGCATCTAACAACAACAGCATGCCAATAAAGAACATATATCCCTTTATTGGGATATATTATGGACTTAAGTTCATAATATATAAAGAACTACTATGAATCAATTATTAAATCCAGGGAAATTACAAAAACATATGAAAAAATACTCAAGTGAGTGACAGAAATGCAAAATAAAATCATGATAAGGTAACACTACCTATCTAAAAGACTGGCAAAAATTAAAGTTGTAACAATGCCAAATAGTGATTAAGTACCTGGAGTATCAGAAATTTTCATATACTACTAGTAGAAATGTAAGTTGGTATAATCATTCTAGAAAACAACGTGACATTATTCCGCAAAATTCCAGTTAAGTATCCTCTCTTATAAAGGACTCCGTTCTAGGTATACACCTGAGAAATACATATATTTATATACACCATATAATAAATAATGTTCACACAGCAACATTATTTGTAATTGCCAAAAACTGGAATCATCCAAATGCCCGTTCATATAATTGAATAAAACACAGCAATGAGAATGGTAGCAAAGCTACACATAACGTAACAAGTATTATGCTGAGAGGAAAAAAAGAGTGACAAAAGAATACCTACAAGTCCATCTGAAATTAACAACTGGCAAAACTAAACTATACTCTTTATACATACAAGGTGGAAAAAAATCAAGCCAGTGGTTAACAAAGGTACATTTTGCTACTTAATAGTCTACCCAATTTAATTCACCAGAGGTGAAGCTCAATTTCAAAATTCTATGTCTTTTATTTATTCCCAAGAATCAGATCAGGACTCCAATTCAATGTCCATCACTGACTAACTGATCTTACATCCTAAAATATTAATCACTCCTGGTTTTACTGGTCAATTTCCTCATCTCTTAAAAGAAAAAAAAAAAAAGATGCTTCAGAGTGGTGGTACGCACAATAAACACAATATTAGATACATGTTAACATCTTGCCTCAGACAAATTTGTTTTAAGAAGAAAAGGGCAAAGATTCAATATAAAAAAAGGCATTTCTCCTGTTACTGTGACTCCTCAGGAGCAAATTAGGCATTGAGGGGAGAATATTTTACTTTTGATTACTAGATCCCTAAACAATTTTGAGTGTTACAACATCCAAAATATTACTTTATATAATAGCTTACCTTCCACAAGCAATCTGAGTGACAATGCTTCCCATAAGTTCAAAAACTTTCCTTGGGTTTATTTCATGACTGGTAGAGTTATGACCCAACTGCCCATAACCTCCAGCTCCAAAAGTAAACACTCCACCTTCCTAAGTAAAAAGACAAAACCCAATATCATTAGAAGGGCTAATAAAATAAAATGAGTAATTTTCAGGAAAAATAAGCTGACCTGTAATACGGAGTCAATTTTTGTCTTCTATTGTTTTTACAATTCAACAGACAGATGATAGATGACTTTTCAAGGTAAAATGTCTTAAAACTAAGATTTCCAGGTTGAAGGATAAATCTTTTCACATATTTTTAAAGTATTTAATTATGCTACCAGCATTATACAATATTTAGTTGACATTATCACTAAAGAGACTAAAGAGATAACACATAATTATTTCTTTGCAGTGTCTTTCATTATCATTATACTCTCTTGTTGAATTCCAAATACTCACAAAACCTAACGCTTTGACTGGAAACCCTGGTGGTGTGTGTACTGGTTAAGTGCTATGGCTGCTAACCAAAAGGCTAGAAGTTCAAAGCCACCAGGTGCTCCTTGAAAACTCTATGGGGCAGTTCTACTCTGTCCTATAAGGTTGCTAGGAGTTGGAACTGACTTGAATAGCAAAGAGTCTGGTTTGATCAGTTTTATGCTTTGACTACAAAAGCCCTGCCAAAACAGTATATGTCATCGGAATGCACAAATACAGCTACTTTTAAATACAGCTGCTATAATGTAGACATGGCTTTGAAAAAATGTATTAAAAAAAATGTAACTGGATTAGAGGCTTTGTGTTAAAAAAAACTATATAGAGAAAAAAATAACCTGTGATGACAACACAACCACAATTACTATTTTTCAATTCAACTGCTTTTCTTTATAGTTCTAACTATACATACAATTTTATATCCTTTCATCATTTAATATTATAAGTATTTTTACATATAGCTGAGTAAGGAATGGAGCCCTGGTGGCACGCTGGTTAATTGCTCAGCTGCTAACCAAAAGGTTGGCAATTCAAATCTACCAACCACTCCTTGGAAACTCCATGGGGCAGTTCTACTCTGTCCTACAGGGTTGCTATGAGTTGGAACTGACTTGAAGGCAACAGGTTTAAGTAAGGAAACCGATTTATCTTTTTAAAACTTTTTATCATGGAAAATTTTAAACACACACACAAAAAGGGAAAAATATAATAAACCATCATGTAACCATCACTCAGTTTCAACAACTGGGCAAAAAGTTGATAATTTTATTCCCTCAATGACTCTCCTCCTCACCTTTTTTTGCGGGGGAAGGAGCCACTGGAGTACTTTAAAGCAAACTGCAGTCATAAATAATATCACCTGTACGTGTCTATCCATCTTCGATGGCACATATCTCTAACAGACGAGGACTTATTTTTAAAAATAAATATAATCACAATACTATTATTACAAAATTAATTTAATAATATAAATTTCTCAATAGAGATACCCAGGCCTTGTTTAAATTTCTCTATTATATTGTATCATGTCAGAAAGCATGTCTAATTGGTGACTTTAAAAACAGGTAAGTGGGTCGGAGTGTTAGCCTATCCATCCCCACTAAGCTTTAAGTTGTTGATTTTTTCCTACATTCATGATTTCACCAGGTAGGGCAAAACAGTGATTTTCTAATCTTATCATTTCTTCTAGATTTATTAGTTGGAATTCTTCTACTAAGAACTTTTCCTCATCAATTATTAAGTTGCCCTGAAATATAGGTAATTTGCAAAGGAAAGGCAAGATAAACACTTGATTCTTTCTCATTATTTAACAATTTTTCGGAAAAATGAGTTGTTCCAGCAACCTAATGTTTTGTACTATTTGGGGCGAGGAGTGTCATTATAAACTCATGATTTCTATATATTTGATGTGTTTCCATTTTTGCAGTCATTATTTCTTTTTGATAACCAGTGAACCCTCCTTCATTACCAACGGTTATTAGATCAACAACTCATTTTTGTCGTCTTCTGATGTGACCCTCGGTACTCTGCTTTTTTTGTATAAATGCCCAAGGTTTATCTTATACATTTTTGTTGCCTCAGACATAAACTCAGATTCTTCTCTAAGGAGCCCTGGTTCCTATTAGCGCAGAGTCTATAACCATCAAGGGATGCTTACTGCTTCCAGACTGTACATGTTCATTATTGCTTTTAGGCCAGTTCATTGGCCATGCCTAGAAAAACACGTTTTTTAGATGGAGAAAAATAAACCAAGAGTTCATACTGATATTTGTGATTCAAAGCAGGGTCACAGGATTTAACTTAATTCCTATTGTTTTTTATCTCTCTCTTTTCTCTTAAGCTGAAAGTCATAGTTTCTAGTGACAGTAGATCTATTTATTGGCTTTACTCCTCTCTATATGTAATATACTGAAAGTAATACTGCCAATTTTACTACTAAAAGTAAGACTACAGGATGCAGTTTAAGGTTTCTTTGTGGATTTGGCCTATCCTTAAGCTACTTTCCACCAAGGATGTACTGTAAAGTAATGTATATTTTAAAATCATTCTTCTTTGTGTAGTTGTACGACTAACTTGATACACAGCCAGGCTCATTTATTTGTTCTCAACTTTTAAAGATTACTTTACGTATATATAATAATTTTGTTTTTTAATTATATGTAACAGTTACTATATTCCAAAGTCAAAATTGTAACACATGGCATAAATTTAGTGTATTTTTCATTTATTCTTACATTTAAAAAATATACAAATAACATATAATATGTTCATACTTTACCCCCTTTCTTACACAAAAGACAGCTGGTCTGTACCTTGTCCTCTTATTTTAACAGCATTTTCTAGAGATCATTCCACAGCATTATACAGTGATCATCTCATTTCGTTTTACAGTTCGTGGTATTCCACTGAGTGAATGTACCATATTTACACAACTAGCTTGTTACTAATGAACATTTGGATCTTGTTCAGTCTTTTGCTATTAATACAATGTTATAATAAATGGCCAGGTGCATACAAATTTCATATCACCAGCAAAGGTTCCTAGAAGACTGCCACATCGAAAGTGTATATATATATATGTGGTTTGCATACTGAATTTATAAATGAACTTGAAAAAATGTGATATCATTATAGAGGTACTGACATAGCAAGTCTTTCCATTTATTCTAGTCTGATTTTCCTAATGTAGATATGGCACAAGGAAATTGCTTCTTAAAGCAATCCTAATTTATTTGCAAGAAATTCTTTCAGAAAAGCAAAGACATGGATTTGACACTGCATGCTAATGTAAATCAAGGGAAAAAATATTTTATTTGGGGGATATGTAAAACTACCTGGTATCACTAAGGAAACCCTGGTGGTGTAGTGGTTAAGTGCTACAGCTGCTAACCAAAGGGTAAGCAGTTCGAATCCGCCAGGTGCTCCTTGGAAACTCTATGGGGCAGTTCTACTCTGTCCTATAGGGTCACGCTATGAGTCGGAATTGACTCGACGGCACTGGGTTTGGTTTGGTTTTGGTTTGGTATCATTAAAAAATAATGTACACTAAAAGTTCCACTGAAAATTAGATAGTAGGTAAGAATTATTTTAGGTGAAGGGAAAGACAACACACAATACAGGAGAGGTCAGCACAACTGGACTAAACTAAAAGCAAAGAAGTTTCCTGAATAAACCGAACATTTTGAAGGCCAGCGTAGCAGGGATGGGGGTTTGGGGACCATGGTTTCAGCTGACATTTAAGTCAACTGGCGTAATAAGATCTTTTAAGAAAACATTCTGCATCCCACTTTGGAGAGTGGCTACTGGGGTTTTAAATGCTAGCAAGTGGCCATCTAAGATGCATCAATGGGTCTCAGCCCACGTGGAGCAAAGGAGAATAAAGAATACCAAAGACACAGGGTAATTATGAGCCCAAGAGACAGAAAGGGCCACATAAACCAGTGACAACATTGGCCTGAGACCAGAAGAACTAGATGGTGCTCGGCTGTAACCGATGACTGCCCTGACAGGGAACACAACAGAGAAACCCTGAGGGAGCAGGAGAACAGTGGGATGCAGACCCCAAGTTCTCGTAAAAAGACCAGACTTAATGGTCTGACTGAGACTAGAAGGACCCCGGAGATCATGGTCCCTAGGCCTTCTGTTAGCCCAGGACAGGAACCATTCCCAAAGCCAACACTTCAGACAGGATTGGATTGGATTATGGGATGGAGGAAGGTGCTAGCAAGGAGTGGGCTTCTTGGATCAAGTAGACACATGAGACAATGTTGGCATCTTGTGTCTGGAGGGGAGATGTGAGGGTGGAGGAGGTCAGAGGCTGGCTGAATTGACACGAAAACAGAGTTGGGGGGGGTGTGCTGTCTCACTGGGGGAGAGCAGTTAGGAATGTACATAGGGGTGTATGTAAGTTTTTGTATGAGACTGACTTGATTTGTGAACTTTCACTTAAAGCACAATAAAAACTATAAAAAAAAAAAATTTCAGTGACCAAATATCACCACCACCTGTCTTCTAAGAGGGATACAAAAGATTAATAGAATTAGCAATTTAAAAAAATCAAAAGATATAAATACTCATCCTGAAAAAATAAGATGAGTAATTACTTGAGAAACAGTATTTCTATCACAAAATTAGAACTAAGGAATCAAACCATACCAAATACTTTATTATTCAACAGGACGTTATTTCTTCCAAATACCAATGAAAGAAGAAAATGACTAAAATTTACAGCTTGCCAAGATAACTTAGTAAGATTTTAGCAATTACATTTGTAATTCAAATGGTAAAATCAGCAAAATGTGGTATTAAGATCAACAGGTATAGTAAAACTTCCTTACTAAAATATAAAATATTTTTTAATTAACTTTCATAAATTGGTATTTATAATACCACTTTAAGTACCTTTAGTGCACTGTATGTGGTAATGACTAGGAACAATTGCCATCTTAAAATTCCCAATGTGCGAGTAAAAGGTGTAGAATTTAAAAGTCTGATTAGAAGTTAATTTCTTCTCACCAATTCTACCTACTATGCAGGGCAAAGATAAAGAAGTAAAAACAGTGACTTCTGAAAAACTTGCCAATTCCTTTATATTAACACAGCTATAATAAATAATGCTCCTAGTAGAGATAAGCTGAATGTTTTTATTTTCATTTAACTTCTGGTCTCTGGAGAACTAATCAGTACTGACACTGAATTAGCACATACCCAAGAAAGTGAGAGGTCCGAGTCAAAGCTACTGACAAAATTATGAGGAAAGCGCTTTTTAACTGCTTGCACAAAACTAGGCCTATGGATAATAGAGGGATTCGGTCTCCTTTAATAGTTGTTACAAAATATTTACAAGCCAAAATGGCATTAAATTAAAATTAAGCATACCCAGTGCTGTCGAGTCGATTCCGACTCATAGATAGCTATACAATATAACTGGGATGATACATACAGCACAGCATGTCTGATGAACTCAAAAGGAAGTATGATTTTATTCAAAATATTATTTCAAGAATATTTCATATAACCGAGAAACTCAACCACATGTAATAGTATACCACAATTCACATTTTAGAACATAAAATGAAGTTGAAAATGAAAGTAAATTATTTTCAGAATAACAATCTAAGTTTATTTTTCAAGATAAATTATTTTTTAGACATCAGTAACACTCAAGCTTCAATGTAAATATCATGAAAAAGTTAATCATTAATTATGAAATATCAACTATCAATAATAATAAACAAGTTTTAGAAGTACAATACCTTGGTTAGAGCAGCAGTATGATCTTCTCCACAACAAATATAAACTATTTTCTGAGATCTTAGTGACTTCAGCAAATTGGGAACATACCTATCTGAAAATTCCAACAAGAGACATTAACGGTATTCTTTAAACGAACTCTTCCAAAACGTGTTTCCTCTACAGCTTTCCAAGCTAAGTAGACAATGATGAGTAAACAATTTTAACTATAATTCACAGATTTTGTGGTACAAGCCTACTAAGCTGGGTTCCCAGGTTTGTCTATTCACATTACTGTATTAAAGGAAAGATATATAATGTCCTAAAATCTGACGTTTTTCGTAGGCAGAACAAAATATTCTTTAATTTTTACTGGAAGTATTATTTGCTTATCATTACCAACTGTTATTAGATCAACAACTCATTTTTGTCATCTTACTCATTAAAATTACGATGAACTTTATGAAACGGCAGTTTTTATTGGTCTGATATTGGCACTCAACCTAATGAAGCTATGAAAAATCAGCTCCAAGATCCCAAATTGTTACAAGTAGTTATAATTTTTTTTTAATTCATAATGTTTATTTTCAGAACTCTAGCATCAGTGTTAAAAGTGAAGCCTAACCAAAGATTAGTTTAATGACTCAGAGTATTTAAATTATTCCTTTTAAAAAACTCAGGTTAAAGCTTAATGTTACTTTCCCAGAATAATTCCACAGCTTCTTTGCACTGATGGTAGCCAATAATGTTAACAACTCTAGTTACCAATGTGAAGAAATGTTTTCCAATTTTCTTTTAATGAACATCTAGACATATGTAAGTTTATTTTCAAAAAAAAAGGATTTTTTTTTGCCTTCCCACCCATCCCCCCGGCCAAATATCATCAAATGAAAAATTTCTATTAACATCTCATCACCCACCACCCAACCATGAAGATTTGGGTTCACTTCTCTCTGACACTAAGAATCACTGCTCCATTTCAAAAGATCGCCTCTTTTAGAAAATACATTTAACTGTATATAACAAGAACCTACCGTTTTCATCATTAAGACCTAGTTGACCAAATTTGTTGCGTCCCCACCCAAAGATAGCTCCAGAAAGGGTGAGGACAAAACTATGGGCTCCTCCTGCTGCAACCTGCATGAAAGGGATTCCAAGCAAAGACTTCAGCAGTTTTGGTGAAGCCTGCTTTTTACAGTCAAGGCCTAAACCCAACTGGCCATATTTATTCTGTCCCCAACAGAAGACTTCACTTGCTGTAAAACAAAAATCATAAAATTAACCATTTTTCTCACACACAAAAAAATTTCATTTGAAGTTCCTCAATTATTTTGGGACATTATTCTTCTCATCAGATGCACACTCTTTTTAGCAATTAAGTTTATTTTTTATATGCAAACATACTACCTAGAAGAACATTACGTATTAGTGTATTTTAAATCTGACCAACTATACTAACCAATAAGGAGCCCTGATGGGGCAGTGGTTAAGCACTTACTGCTAACCAAAAGGTCAGTGGTTCAAACCCACCAGCTGCTCTATGGAAGAAAGATATGGCAGTCTGCTTCTGCAAAGATTACAGCCTTGGAAACCCTATGCGGCAGTTCTACTCTGTCCCTAGGTGGACTCAACAACAATGGGTTAGGTTTGGGGTTTGGGATACTGACCAATGAGTGAGTCACATAACTGGTGGTAAACTCATTTCCTTATGCTCCTGAAAAAAGGACTGTCTCTCTTTAATACTCCTCAAGCCTTTTATTCTGTATTTTCTCCCAAGAGGACTTATCCAAGCTCCAAACTTCAGTTATCAACCATACACTGATGTTTACAATTTTATCACTAGCCCAGACCTCTCCTCTCACCAATAAATCCATTTAACCAATTGTTTACCTCACATTTACACTTATATGTTTCAAAGGCACTTCCAACGCAGCGTGCCCCAAAGTGAATTCATGACCCCCCTTCTCCACTTCCCATACTTGGACCTCTTCTCAGTGTTCCCCATCTCAGTAAATGGGATCATAACTGATCCTGCAGCACAAGCATAAACCTAGAGAATCATTCTTAATATGCCTCTCCTCTTACCTTATAGGCATCCAATCCATCACCAAGTTATACATAGTTTGCTCTCCAAAGAAAAATATGACATGAATAGATTCACTCACCATCTCATCTGGTTCCTATAATGGTTTTCCCTGCTGTCACTTTTATTCGCTCATTGCTGCCCTATTTTGCAACTTTACACATAATTTATTTTTATCAAACTCATAAATGATGCCCTGCCTTTTAAAAACTCATGTTACATGGTGCCTGGCTACCACCAATGACCACTCTGACAGGGAACACAACACAGAGCCCCTGACAGAGGAAGAGAAAAGTGTGCAGCTGAACTCAAATTCATGTAAAAGGACCAGACTTAATGGTCTTACTGAGGCTGAAGGAACCCCTGAAGCCATGGCCCCTAGACGCTCTGGTAACTCAGAACTAAAACCATTCCCAAAGCCCACTCATCAGACAAAGATTAGACTGGACTACAAGACATAAAAGAATACTCGTGAAGAGTGTGCTTCTCAGTTCAAGCAGATACACAAGATCAAATGGGCAGCTCCTGCCCAGAGGCAGGATGAGAAGGCAGGAAGGGACAGAAGCTGGCTGGATGAACATGGGAAATCTGGGACGGAAAGGAGGAGTGTGCTGTCACATTATAGGGATTGCAACTACTGTCACATAAGAATGTATATAAATTTTTGTATGAGAAATTAACTTGAGCTGTAAACTTTCACCTAAAGCACTATAAAACAAGAAAAGAATTCATACTACAAACTAGTACACACTTAAAAGTAAATTTCCCTACAAAATTAGATCCCCGGTCCCCTAAGTCTCTTATCAGTTACTGGCATATCCTTCCAGAAATGTTCTATGCACATATAAGTAAACATTTGTATATACGCAAAGAAGAATTTAGAAAACTGCAGATTTGATAACGTTGCTCACTGGCAAAAAAAACACGTCAGTGCCTTTTCAACGCTCCTAGGATAAGTAAGTATGTTTAATAAGGCCTATAAGGCCCTGTATAACCTACTTGTATTTCCAATCTCATTTCACTCACTATACTCCCTCACTCACTATATTCTGGCCACACTTGAATTCCTTTACATTCTCCAAAGCTCATTTCTCAGACACTTGTTTACTCTGCCTAAACCTTCTCACCTTTGTCTAGTTCACTTCTACTTTTTTCTTGTAGGAAGTCTTCCTTGGTTTCCCAGATTAAGTCCAGTTCCCCTGTTACATGTTCTAAATACCCTAAACTTTTTCTTTAATGCCCTTATCATCGTAAATAATTACACAGCTATTTGTGTGACTATACCATGAAGGCCAGTAGTGTATTACCACGGTATACCCAGTCCATAACATAGTGTACCTAGTTTATACTAAGTGCTCAGAAACTGTTAAATGAGTAAAATACTGCCTAAAGCATGAAGCTGTAGGAGGCAAAAAATACTTCAGGTCAAAATGCAAAACTGCTACCATCAGCAAAATTTGGGGGTTGGAATTTATACAGGTTCTATTTACCAAAACGTCGAAAGAGGAGTTGGCAAAGCAACAACAAAGAATACAGAGGGGTGCCGGTTTCCCCAATGCCTATAAACCAAACCAAACCCAATGCCGTTGAGTCGATTCCAACTCATAGTGACCCTATAGGACAGAGTAGAACTGCCCCACAGAGTTTCCATGGAGCGCCTGATGGATTGGAACTGCCGACGTCTTGGTTAGGAGCCGTAGCACTTAACCATTACGCCACCAGGGTTCCAATGCCTATAGAGGAGTTCACGTTCCTTAATATGGCATTTAAAGGCCCTCGTAACAGATTTCTTTCTACTTCAGCCTCAATTCTTACTGTCTCCTACATCTTCCCAGTACCCACATAAAACTACATGCCAACACCCAAACACACCAAACACTTTCTTGACTCTCTTTACTAGTACTACCCCCTTAGCTACTTCTCAACGTTTTCTCTTAGTTACTTCTCAACACGTCTCCAATTCTTAATAAAATCACTCATCTTTCAAGACTTGAATCAAATACCAATTCCTTACTGTTAACAATTCTATTGACTGCAACTAATTATATCTTTTTCTTCATTTCCACAGCAGTTTACATTTACCTTGACCAAAACAGTATTTTTTCTCCTGAAACTATAGTTATTTGTGTATCTGCCTCTTCCACTACAGAATATGCTCCTTAAAATTGTCTTTTAATTTAACTGTACTTCCCCACAGCTCTAGCCTCGTGTTTTATTCACAGTAAATTTACTAGAAGTTTATTGAATTAAAAAATAATAACAGACGGTACACAATACTGGGGAAACCAGCACAACCTGTACAAGGCAAGGCCACAGTAGCTCCATAGATACATCCAAACTCCCTGAAAGACCGAACTGCTGGGCTGAGGGCTGTGGAGACCACGGTCTCAGGGAACATCTAGCTCAACTGGCATAACAGAGTTTAAAAACAATATGTTCTACCTTCTACTTTGGTAAGTAGCGTCTGGGGTCCTAAAAGCCTGTGAACGGCCACCTAGGATACTCCACTGGTCTTACTCCTTCGGAAGCAAGGAAGAATGAAGAAAACTAAAGACACGAGGGAAAGGTTAGTCCAAAGGACTCATGGACCACATCTACGACGACTTCCACCAGACTGAGTCTAGTACAACTAGATGGTGCCCAGCTACCACCACTGACTGCTCTGACAGGGATCACAACAGAAGGTTCCAGAGAGAGCTAGAGAAAAATGTAGAACAAAATTCTAACTCAAAAAGGAAGACCAGACTTGCTGGCCTGACAGAGGCTGGAGAAACCCTGAGAATATGGGCCCCAGACAGCCTTTCAGCTCAGTAATGAGGTCACTCCTGAGGTTCACCCTTCAGCCAAAGATTGAACAGGCCCATGAAACAAAACAAGACTAAAGGGGCACACCAGCCCTGGGGCAGGGACTGGAAGGTAGGAGGGAACAGGAAAGCTGGTAATTTAAGGAACCTGGGGTTGAGCAGGGACAGTGCTGACATGTCGTGGGGCTGTTAACCAATGTCATACAACAATGTGTATACTATTTGATGAGAAACTAGTTTGTTCTGTAAACCTGCATCTAAAGTTCAATCAAAAAGGAAAAAAATAATAACAAAGCCAATGGGACTTATTTGTTAAAATGATTTAAAAAATGAAAAATGTGGTAGGTTTTTTAATAACACACATTCCAGTCCTTAGCTGGCATATGAAGAAGCTGAGTCAACAGAGAGGAAAGCAAACAAAGCTAATAGGTTGCTTAGCTATCTTCTCTGTCCTTATTTATAAAATATCTATTTCTGAAATTAAATGAGATTTGGAAAGCTGCAATCTTCCTGACCAATATGAGAACAGACTTTAGCAGACTCATACTAGCAACAATTAAAAATGGAATTCAAAATATGACATCATTCATAATAACAACAATAAACATCAACCCTGCCCCCCCTCACCCCCCGCCCCCCACCCCGCCATTGAGTCGATTCTGACTCATAGCAACCCTGTAGGACAGAGCAGAACTGCTCAATACGGTTTCCAAGGAGCAGCTGGTAGATTTAAACTGCCGACCTTCTGGTTAGCAGCCATAGCTCATAACAGCTGCACTATCAGTGCTCCAAAAACATCAAATACCTAGGGAAAAATCTAATAAAAGATGTGTAAGACCTCTCCACATTAAAAAAAAAAAAAAAAAAATCCTACTGAGAAAAATTAAAAGGGCGCTTAAATGAACAAATACAGCATTTTCAAGAATTGAAGGACTCAACACTGTAAAGATTCTCCTCAAATTGATTTACAGAAGCAATGTAATCCCAATCAAAATCCCAGCAGTTTTTTTGTCTGTGAAAATTGATAAGCTAATTCTAAAATTTATTTGGAAATTTAAAGGATCAAGCGGAAAAACAAAATTGGAAGACTTTCTGCTCATTTAAAATATCATGTAATAAAACTGAAAAAGGGAAGGAAAATAAAAACAACACTTACCTTTAGAGAGTGCAAGTGAATGACAGTAACCACAAGCAACCTGTACTATCTGGATATCCGCCAAACTTTTAATATTTCTGGAAAAAAAGAACAGAGATCAGGATCAGTTAATTCCATTGAACCCATCGATCTCGAATGCCTAATCGATAAAACTATATATTGACCATCTACTACATGAAAGTGTCTTCTACTGACCTAGCAGGTCATGCTGTTTTTCTCACAGAAGCCCAATTTACCAAAAATGTATGTTAAAAGCAAAGTAAACAAATCAACAAACAAGATCTAGATGTGGAAAGAAAAAAAAAAAAAATTAAGAGGTGTGGTGAGAACACACCTTGAAAAAACACTAAGCAAAGTGAACTATGCTCACACTTCCAGTACTTCTGAGAATGCTCTCATAATCCAGATGTTTTCTTTTATTATCAAAATTAAACAAAATAAAACTTTAGCTTAAAATCTGAAACTATGCAATATATTTGTGAAACAAATGTATATCACCTAGCATGTCTAAAATCGTTGTTCTGCCTATTTTAATGTATGTCCTCCTCTATAAAGGTCCTTAAGTACGGATGGGGATTCCTATAACGTTGTTCACAATTTACAAATGGTGAAACATATTCCTCTTAGGCTACCCTTTCACTTTACATCTAAATTAGTGAGACTCAATTTTAGTAGGAAATTTAATCAATTCACATTTATTTTAATCACTGATATATTCAGTCTTATTTTTGCCATTTTCTGTTTTCTCCTTATATTTTTGCAGTTCCTTGTTTTTCCCATCCTGAATTTTGCTTAATTGCAATGCAATTCTAAAGGTTAATTTGTAAAACATTATAAAAATCAAGTAACTTTCTGTGTAGTTATCATCCTATGTTCTTATGGAGTTCCCCTTCTCCTAGTCATTCTATTGTTCTTTCTGAATTTTTTTTCAAGGAAAAAGGAGGGGGAGGGACATAATGTTTCTTATTTCCCTTTACCTGATACTGCCACCTGACCTGATTCTGCCATATGGGAGTCCGGAGCAAGTTCTGACCAGAGTGTCAATACCCATGATTTTCAGGAGGCAGCTTCAGCAAATCAAATTTTCAGCAGGAGAAAGGAGAGTTACTCTAATTCTGTATTGTTGTACTAAAAATATTTTTATTTAGTGGATTTATGTTCCTAACTACAAAATCTGAGTTGTACTGTTACAATTAACAGGATTCAACTGCATCTGCACCTTCAAATTTTCAAACATAACAAAATGCCATTTTTCTACAATTAACAAAATCAAGCACTGGCAAGGGAAAACTATCTAGGAATTAAAGATACATGGATATAAATACCTGTGCTGAAGTTCCTAAACATTTACCGTGACTGCTTATGCACACTAGGTACACATATATTGACCAGCAAATTATAACATTATTAAAAAAAAAAAAAAACTATTCTAAGTATCAAATCTAATTTGCAAGACTAAGGCATTTTAAAATGCTACATTCTTATAGCACTCTATATTTTTTCTTCACAGCATTTATCACTATTAATTACTAATTTAATTATTCACTGAATATTTGTTTTCTTTGCTAAACAATAAATTCTGTGAAGGCAGAGACTATGTGTCTTATTCCTGTGGAATCCCTAGTACCGACCATCCAATACCGCCCCGTTGCCATTGTGTCAATTTCAACTCATAGCAAATCCTATAGGACAGAGTAGAACTGCCCCAAAGGGTTTCCAAGGAGCACCTGGTGGATTCAAACTGCTGATCTTTTGGTTAGCAGCCAATCTCTTTAACCACTGAGCCACCAGGGCTCCAGAACCCACCAGGTGTCTGACAAGTAGTCTACACTGTTAAAGGATAAATGAATTTGTAAAGCCTTGGAGGCTTTAATATTAAACTAGTTATAAAGTCTGCCAAAAACTTCTAAATTTGCACTGCAATTTACATTCAGTGCCTCTCCTTTCAAAAATAATATCACAAGGCTTGGACTATAACATAAATGCTCATTTCTTTAGTCATATACAGAATGGCTGTACTATTTATTACAGAAACAAGGAAAGAGATTCTTGTGTGTCATTACTATAATAAAAAATCTTTCTCCTTTCATCTTCATGTAGATTTATTAATACACTGAGAACCGGGAGGGAGGTTGGTTTGTTTTGTTTTTTTTTAGCTTTTGCTAATTTAAAAAGAAAAAAGTTCTGTGCCTGTAAAACTTAATTTATACCAAATAGGTTTTCCATGTTCCATTTTTCCTAAAGAGGTAACAAAGTAGAAAATACTTAACGAAAGAGAATTTTGTGGAATTCATCAAAAGTAAGCCCTTTTTTTCATGGAAAAAAAGATAATTTAAATGTTTATGGTTTTCAATTTTAAAAAGGATTCAAATGCACTTAACTGAAAAGCAAACTAAGTCAATAAATTTTGTTTTAAAAAAATATACTTAACACATGAAGATTGCTAACTAATTAAATCTACGAAAAGAAAATCAGTATTCAGATCTCTAGAGCAAACATTTTATACTGTTTATATGTAAGATAACTTCCTACAATTTGGAGTATGTCAAAACATTTCAAATGGCTATGACATCAATAAAATGCTTCATTGTAAAGGACTAAATCATTTCTTGGCTGAATTTTGAAAACTCTTTTATATCTGTAAGAAAACAATGAATCTGGAAATATACATATCCCTCCCCTGGGAAGTCTGACAAAACACATGAATTGTGAATATATGCACTATTGCATTCTTCTAATTTTCAACTTCATATGTCATAGGCAGAAACCAGGTGATGCCACTTGTGTTTCTGAAGATAAAATTCCAACAACTAATGTTAACAAAGCCTAGTGAAAAGGTTACATTTAAATTAAAAATTTGAGGAACTAAAACATTAAATATTTGCCAATAAAATGAAATTGACAATTTTCTATGTCTCAGTTAAGTCATCACCTTCCTAATCATTAAAAAAAAAGTTTTTAACATCAACTCCTTTTTTAATTTTGAAAAATTTAGGTTAACAACTGATCTAGTCTCCATCATTAAGAAACTCTTTAATTTTTCTTTTTAGTATAAAATGAATTTTCAGGTGCTAAAACTAGGGAGAAATGATAACATGTTTAAAATTGGGTGAAGTCAAGAAAATAAATTTCAATTCAAACATGTTTAACTAGTTCCTACAGTCCAGAAATAGCTGTCTATCACCCTATTACAAATTTTTTACTACATCCCTTGAAAAAACAGAATTTTAAAAAATAAACTAAAACTTTATTGCTAACAATTGTTTCTCAAAGGTTTAGAGTGGAAAATATGTATTCCCACTTGCATTAAGGTAAAAGCTAGTAAAATCAGGCTTAACTCTTTTTATAAAAGTATAAAATACATCTTACATTAAAAAAAATGTAGATCTAGAGGCCACTGATACTGAATCATGTCTTTTCCCAAGTAGTAGTGGTTTCAAAACAAAATCAGAACTAAGCAAAAATTAATTGTCGAACTATTAAGAGATTCTGATATAACTTATTTATTAATAATTTCACATTCTTTTTAAATTTATTTCTTAAATTCTATACTCTTATCTACTGGCATAAAAATGGATTTTCTTATCATGAAAGTACTGCCTAACGTGAATCTTCACTTTTCTGATTATTCTTATGAAAATCTACAATCACTAAATTTTAGAAAACTACAGATATTTGAGTTTCCTCCTGTCTTCTGTACATGTTTTATTAACAATATATGTGAAGCTTACAAAGCTGATGACATCTCTAAGCACCCCGGGAAAGGCCTTACACCTAAAAATGATTTGGCACTGAAATTAACAAACAAAAGAAAATCACCAGTACTGTCTTTGATAAAAGTGTGTTTCTACTGAAACAGTAAATCAACTTAAAAAAAAATGAAAGTATCAGTGAAAACTATGTATTTGTCACAACAAATCAGAAAAACCCATTATATTTTGAAGAACTGAGAAGGCTGAAGAGCAGAAATGGCTTAATACACAGCTTAAAGCTAAAACAGATGTTTAGGAAACACAAAAACAAGAAGCTTAAACCAGAAGACTCAAATAAGATCTGACCCAGGTCCCCATCTAGGCTCATAAAATAGTGACGTCACAAATATATAATTTATTATTGGGTTACCTTCAAATAAAAACTTCATATAATAAAAATGTTCCCTTAAAATTACCTTTGTTTCTAATTACTAATTCATCTACGTATTACAAACTGACTGAAATCCCTTATACTGAAAATGAACAGCAATGAAATTTAAGCATGAGAATTAACAGAGCAATGGATTAAAAACAAGGGAAATTAGAAAGCTTTGCCATGAATCATGGTTTTGGGAATACTGACTTAGAAGATATAACATGTTAAGTCCCTTTTCAAACCTAAAAATACACAAAAATTTTAAAATCTTAAAAACACCTTTCTACAACCAAAATTACTCATGAGAAGAAGTGAAAGCAGTACAAGGGCATATCAAAGGTGAGGCCACTGTGTTACTATGAATGTTATACATTATCTAGCCAATAACCACCTGGTTACAAATTTTCTGAAAGAAATCAAAATTAAACTAACTAAAAATATTCAGTTGACTTAGCTTAAGGAATACCTCCCTCCAACACCATCAAGAGACATCAAAAGCATACTGAGAATTATGTTGAACTCTCCTTACAGAAAAAGACAAAGACAAAGAGAAGAAAATTATTTATTTTAGGAGTTTTTGTGGAATTTGGTTTTAAGTCCAATAAGGGAAACATGTGGACTGATATACCCAAAAGTTTCGATAGGTCATTAATAGAACAAATGTAAAATATCAAATTAAAGATGGAAGTCACTTTTAATATATCAGAACAAAGTCAATGCTTTAAATGTATACTTAAAGTTTTTCAACAAACACGCATGAGGGACCAAAACAAAAAAAAAAAAACCTGCTGCCTTTGAGTCGATTCTGACTCACAGCAACCCTATAGGACAGAGCAGAACTGCCCCATGGAAACACATGAGGAAAGGTAATAGTATTACCGAAGGAACCAGCTGCCTTTCCCATTAAAAAACTCATTTTTAAGAATGATGAGAGCTCCTGATGTGAAGTACATTAGCTTCTCTCCTCCATTTTCTTATTCTAGTAGCTACAACCTATTTCTTAAACCAAAACAAATATATCGATGTTAATTCAAAAATAAAACACATTAAGTGTATGTAAAAAATGTCACCTGGAATAAATCTAAAATTAGTTTAAGGATACCCTGGTTTCCTGGAGAGTTCTCTTTTGTCCCTATAACTATTGCTTGCAAGAAAGAACAAAAGAGTTTAAGGAGGCAAGAACTTGTTTAATTTAAAAAACTAAACATAATTTAGTGCACTACTTATGTATCTAAAAGAAACTGGACACTTCTCTTTAAATTTTTACTTAGGTATGCTCTTGTTCTCATAGTTCTTAATATTAAAACAATGACTATGCCCTCAGTAAATCTGTAAGCCTACAACATCGATAAGAAATTGCTTGTTTTTAGTTCTATAAGCTAATGGTTAACATAAATTAAATCACGGTCACTGCTGTGCAAAAAAGTAGAAAGTGACTGAATTCTTTTTATATCAAGCATGTTAGACTGCCATGTTCAATAAAACCAATAAAGACTTTTAAAAAGTTAGAAAAAAAATGCAACCAATATTTAATGAATATTTTAATGGCTAGGGTACTCAAAATACAACAATATTTTAAATCGGTCAAACCCTCCTGAACATTTCAGCATAAGAAAATTTACCATAAAGTGGGTTTTACCTATGCCTTTTCTTTACAAGCATAAATATAAATTCTACTGGTTTTAGAGAAAATATTAAGTATATCAAAAATACTACTCAACCAAAGACAATAACCTACCTAGTGAACTACTAAAGAACTAAAAGGGAAAAAATAATTAGATGTCAATTCTTAAATGCCCACATTAAGCAGAACGATTTAGATCAACAAATTTATTATAAGTCTGTTAAGACCTCTTTTTGGTCACCTTTGTTACCTGGGTACTCTGATACATTCCTCTGATCCTAGCAGGCCAAGTTGTCCATCAGAATCAAGACCCCAAGCATACACCTGGCCCTTGTCATTTAGTGCTAACGTATGAGCTTCTCCACATGAAACAGCTACAATATTTTGGGCATCCAGGGCAACAACCTGCTCTACAAAAATCAAGAAGAGAAAAATTACACTCTAGTTTTGAACTTCAAATGAGAATAAAACATATTAAGTCCTCATTTTGTGCAAAAAAGTTTAGGGAATATTTAAATACACATAAATACAACTTTAGTTATTCTGAAAAATCTAGCAAATATGTTGTATACATAATTCTCCTTATGGTAAATACAGATAAACACACTGTAGGAAGTAATCAACCCAGTATATTAAGTGACCTGAACATGCTGGGGAAGAAGTTAAGAGTTCATAAAGATTCTCCAAGAAAGTACTCTGTATTCAAAGCCATTACCACTAGAGGGAGGAGACAAGACTTCACCTGAAAGAGGGATCATTTAAATAATCTGGGCTATTTGCTTTTTTAAAACAATAAAATTATAGTTGCCACATATGAATTGGAGTTGACAGCAACCACCAACAACAGTGATGAAATTAATGAAGTAACTTGAATCTGGTGATTTCTGATAGAAAACATCTGCTGGATATGCTGAGTACTAAAAAGCAGAATATGGCCAAAACTGATAGGTTCTAGTTTATGGACTGCCATTTAATAACAAAAGATATAAAAACTTCAGATGTTGTTAAAATGCATTCAAGTTTTAAATCAGAAACTTTTTTTTTTTTAATAATTTTTATTGTGCTTTAAGAGAAAGTTTACAAATCAAGTCAGTCTGTCACATATAAGCTTATATGCACCTTACTCCATACTCCCACTTACTCTCTCCCTAATGAGTCAGCCCACTCCCTCCTTCCAGTCTCTCCTTTCGCACCGGTTTTGCCAGTTTCTAACCCTCTCTACCCTCCCATCTCCCCTCCAGACAGGAGATGCCAACACAGTCTCAAGTGTCCACCTGATACAAGTAGCTCACTCTTCATCAGCATGTCTCTCCAACCCACTGTCCAGTCCCTTCCACGTCTGATGAGTAGTCTTCGGGAATGGTTCCTGTCCTGGGCCAACAGAAGGTTTGGGGACCATGACCGCCGGGATTCTTCTAGTCTCAGTCAGACCATTAAGTCTGGTCTTTTTATGAGAATTTGGGGTCTGCATCCCACTGTTCTCCTGCTCCCTCAGGAATTCTCTGTTGTGTTCCCTGTCAGGGCAGTCATGGGTTGTGGCCGGGCACCATCTAGTTCTTCTGGTCTCAGGATGATGTAAGTCTCTGGTTCATGTGGCCCTTTCTGTCTCGGACTCATAGTTATCGTGTGACCTTGGTGTTCTTCATTCTCCTTTGATCCAGATGGGTTGAGACCAGAAACTATTTTTAAAATATTGGCTCTTCATAAGACTGTGAGTAAACCAAAAAACCCACTGCCATCGAGTCGATTCCGACTCACAGCGACCCTATAGGACAGAGTAGAATTGCCCCATAGAGTTTCCAAGGAGTGCCTGGCGGATTTGAACTGCTGACCTCTTGGTTAGCAGCCGTAGCACTTAACCACTACGCCACCAGGGTTTCAGTAAGTTACTGACAAATCAGTAAGGGAAGTAAAATTGTTTCTTTAGTCTCCTTAAGACGTGCAACGTCCATCACGATTTTTTACTAGTACCCCTACAAGTTGTTTTTTAAGATGCCACTTAAAATGAACTTTTTTTTTTTTTTTTTTTGCTTAATCAGAAAGCTATTACTGTCTTCAATAAACCTGAAAACCACATGTTGAGGTGTGATTAAAATGGCCAATCAGGGTTTCTTTACAAGCACATTTTGGGTCAATTTACAAATGCAGCTGTTTAATAATGAAAACAACCACATTAAGGAGGTTGGAATTCCTATGTACGCAGAAATTAAAATTATATCTGGATTATTATCCTGCATTTTGGGGTGGTAAATTAGCCCTAGATAGCCTGCAGGAACGTGTACAACTCTTAAGATACCAAGACCGAAAAGAGTGAACCAAAACATGATGCAACTTAATACTTACCTTAAAGTACTACGTTGGTAACTTTTTAAAAGCTGGTGACCAATACATAGATGTTTATTATACTAATTTCTCACTTTCTATATACATTTTGTCTGTATGTTTTTAAAAACTATATTGCAGAAATATACAAAAACAAAAAAGGAAAACAGAATATAATAAACTACCCCCCATCAAGAAAATTAGAAGTATGGCATCATTTGTTTTCATCAAAATATTTCCCTAAATCTGAATTATGAAAAAACAAGTAAAACATGTAAGAGATCTGTTATCTCTCATAAAGGCCCAAAAAATAAGTCAATGTGCCCAGGACACTCCTCAAATAACAGTAAAAAAAAAAAAAAGGGGGGGGGCAGAAAATGTCAAGATGACAAGTAGTACGAACAAGACTGGGTTTAAAATCAAAGGGACTAAAATCCAAGAAACAAAGAAGACACAGTCATTCATATCAAACATTAATATTTACTGTGTACCTCTTGTGCTCCAAGCACTGTAGACACAAAGATGAATAAAACATGAGTTCTAGCCCTCAAGTGCCTACAGAAAAAGTCTATAGAAAAACAGGTAGGATAATATGGTAATCGTGATTAAGGGCTAACAAAGATATATACAAATGTACCATGAGAATATAAGATATCCACTTAAGCACTGAAAGATAGTAGGAAGAATTCTGGAAGAATTAAGCGACACAAAAATTTTTTTTTTTTTTAGTCCTGAGCTAAGGAAAGAGATTGCAAGTACCCATTTGGGAAAATTCAAGTTATCTGTTATGGCAAAAGAAATCAACCCAAAAAACCATTATAAGCAAAGTCAAAATAACTGGGAAAAAAAATACTTTTCTTATATCTCAGGCAAAGGAATAATCTTCCTAATTTATAAAGACTCACCAGAAAAAAAAAAAATCAGTAATTTAAGTGAAATATGGGCAATGTATACTCATAGTTCGAGGAAAAGGAAACACAAACAGCCCTTAAACAACTTCACTGATAAAACAAATATAAATTCAAACTACACTGACAAGCCAATAGTGTGTTCACTTAGATAATTCACCAAGCTGTATGTATACTTTAATCTGTACACTTTTCTGTATGGGCTAATCTCCAATAAGTTTACTTAAAAAGACACATACACACAAAGTCACATAGCAATACCATTTTTTTAACATGATAAAAAATAATGTTAATAATAATAACAAATCCAAAAGTCTGGTGAGGCTGCAGGGAAACACTCTTATACACTGATAACCCAAAAACTCGTTGCCCTCGTGTTGATTCCAATTCACAGCGACCCTATAGGACAGGGTAGAACTGCCCCATAGGGTTGCCAAGGCTGTAACCTTTACTGAAGGGGTTCTAGCGACACAGTGGGTTAAGTGCTCAGCTGCTAACTGGAAGGCTGGCAGTTCAAACTCACCAGCCACTCCTTGCGAGAAAGATGTGGCAGTTTGCTTCTGTAAAGACTGGAAACCCTACAGGGCAGTTCTACTGTCCTATGGGATCACTATGAGTCGGAATCGACTCAATGGCGATGAGTTTGGTTTGGTTTAATCTTTACTGAAGCAGACTGCTACATCTTTCTTCCACATAGCGGTTCATGGATTCGAACCACTAGCTTTTGGTTAGCAGCCAAGAGATTAACCACCACACAGCCAAAATAAATCAAAACTTGTTGCTATCAATTCTGACTCATCGCAACCCAACAGCGACCCTCTAGGACACTGCAGAACTGCCTATAGGGTTTCCAAGGAGCAACTGATGGATTCGAGCTGCCAACCTTTTGGTTAGCAGATAAAGCTCTTAACCAGCGCCACTAGGGCTCCTGTACACTGATAGTAGGAGTAAAACAGAACAACCTCTGTGGAAAAAAATGTGACATTACCTGATAAAACACATATGCATTTACCCTTTAGACCTGGCAATCTCACTTTCAGGAATTTTATCTTATAGATACGCCTAAGTACAAAATTATATAAATACAGTCAACTGCAGCATGGCATAAAACAGCAGAAGACTGGAAACATTAAGTGTCCGTCAACAGAGGATTCCATCTACCCGAAGGAATACTATGTACTGCAAAAAAAAAAAAGGAAAATTCTATACACTGATATGGAAAGATACCCAGAGTGTATTATCAAGGAGGATAAAATCAAGATATGAAACAGTGTATATGGTTTTTTATTTTTTGTGAAAGGAAGAGGTAAGAATAAGAATATATATTCAATTTGCTTGTATCTACTTAATGAAAATTTGGAAGGATATAAAATTTAAACTAGAACACAATTACCTACAGGGAGCAGGGGCATAAGAAAAAACGGAGGAGTCAAATGTAAGAGCAAAAAGTTCTCATGCACATTTATACTGCTTTGCTTTTTTTGAACCATGTGAATGTATCACCTATTCAAAAGAAAAATAAAATTTAATCAGAAAACAAAGTCTTAGAGAAAACAGTTAAAGCGATATATTAAAACCAATGCTTTCACTTCATAACTAACTTTAACTCTTTTTCTCTATATACTAAAAAATCTGAATAAATTTCAGTTCTTTCAGAAGTCTGGCCCCATCATAATATTGAGATACCTATTTGAAAATGGGTAACTACTTCAGAAATACATCATTAAAGAAACTTAATTATATGACATGGAAATAGTATTTAATAGATTTTTCAGACAACAAATATATAAAATTGATAAATTCCCAATGCAATTTTTAAAAATTAGTTTTATTTTTTCAAATGGTCCACCAAAATGAATAGTCTCAACCATTTTCCCCCAGTATGCTAAAGTCAATAGTATGCTGAGACACCGCAAATCCAGATCAAATTCTAGCGGAACATTCAAATCAAGGTAGTCTAAAAAGGGAGTCAATGGCAGCATAGAGGAGGGATAAATGAGCCCAGCGATGGGTCCAGCGAAACAAAACAAAACTCTGCTAGAGAACCTGGCTCTGTAAGGTCTGTGGGAAAAAAGAAACAAAGCAGAATTCATGCCACATCTAACAGCTAACATTTATTGAGGGCTTACTAGGTACCAGGCACTGTGTTAATCCAATTAACTGTATTAACTTTTGATCACCATGCTATATTTGCCTTTCAAGGTCAATAACAGTTAGAAAAAGAAAGGATAAGGGGAAAATGAATTCACTCTGCTTTAGAAGGGGTATGGAAATACAAGGAAGAGGACAGAAAACAAAAGAAAAATTTGCCAGAGAGGCCCATTAAAAAATAATTGATTTCCTTGGTAAGCAGGGTCTATAAGACGTTATAGCAGCCCTGGTGGCACAGTGGTTAAGAACTCAGCTGCTAAGCAAAAGGTTGGCAGTTTGAATCCACCAGCTGCTCCTTGGAAACCCTATGGGGCAGTTCTCTGTCCTACAGGGTCGCTATGGGTCAGAATCAACATGAACGGAACAAGCTGTTTCAGTTACAAGATGTTATAACTCTGAATGTATTATGCTAAACTGTTGGAAAAATTTTAATAATAGCATATGATCATTAGTCAATCATAAACCAGAAATAAAAAAGCACCTGTACAATAAGCATATTATTGAAATTTATTTCATCTAAAATATACATATACACACATAATAATATATGCCAAAATTTAACCTGTTGGTTATTATATCATTCTTTCAACTTTTTTTACACCTCAAAATGTTCATATAGAAAGTTTGAAAAAAGTTATCACTGTGTTCACATCAGTATTACTGGTTCACAATATTGATCTTCAAAGAAAGAAGGAACATATACAATGAACAGATAAGTAGAGGAGATAGCCTTTGGGGGGAAAAACACATTTATTTTTCAGAGACACAAGTAAAAAACAAAAGGTAAAGAGTTAGATGAAACTTATCCATCTTGTAAATATTGATCCCAGATTTCAAATACATCTCTAACAGGTTCTACCTCTTCAGTTCTGATTCTTCTTCTTACACCTGAATCACTAAAATGCATTATTTTCAAAACCCTGGTAATGCATCATTTCGTTAAGGAGAAAACAGTCATCTTCTTTGCTTCATAATGGCAAAACATTTCCGTTTTTAGATTTGTGAGACTCAATTAAAATGGTCAACCTAATGAGCTTTTCATTTCTATATCATTTGTTTCCTTCCAATCACCTCTGCACTCACACCAGCCTTCAGTATTTGTTCACACATAAACGTTATCAAATTAACACTGCTGTACAAATACCATAAAAGAAGAATACTATAATAAATTTTTTTAGAAAAAAAGGATGGGTCGAGATTCTTGTTACAAAACATTACATGATAGGAGAGTAACTAGGGTCACGCAACAATATGTGTATAAATTTTTGTATGAGAAACTGACTTGAACTGTAAACTTTCACTTAAAGTATAAAAAAAAGAAAGTAGGGTGTTCTTATCTGGTTAATGATTTTTTTCATGCTTTAAGTGAAAGTTTACAATTCAAGTCAGTTTCTCTAGCATATATTCCAAGGAGTGGGACTGCTGGATCGTACGGTAGTTCTCTTTCTAGCTTTTTAAGGAAGCGGCACATCAATTTTCAAAGTGGTTGTACCATTTGACATTCCCACCAGCAGTGTAGAAGTGTTCCAATCTCTCCACAGCCTCTCCAACATTTATTATTTTATAGTTTTTGGATTAATGCCAGCCTTGTTGGAGTGAGATGAAATCTCATTGTAGTTTTGATCTGCATTTCTCTAATGGCTAGTGGTCGTGAACATTTCCTCATATATCTGTTAGCTACCTGAATGTCTTCTTTAGTGAAGTGTCTATTCATATCTTTTGCCCATTTTTTAATTGGGCTGTCTTTTTGCAGTTGAGTTTTTGCAGTATCATGTAGATTTTGGAGATCGGGCACTGGTCAGAAATGTCATAGCTAAAAACTTTTTCCCAGTCTGTAGGTAGTCTTTTTAATCTTTTGGTGAAGTCTTTGGATGAGCACAGGTGTTTGATTTTTAGGAGCTCCCAATTATCTAGTTTTTCTTCCACATTCTTTATAATGTTTTGTATACTGTTTATGCCATGTATTAGGGCTTCTAATGTTGTCCCTATTTTTTCTTCCATGATCTTTATCATTTGAGATTTTATATTTAGGTGTTTGATCCATTTTGAGTTAGTTTTTGTGCATGGAGTGAGGTATGGGTTTTGTTTCATTTTTTTGCAGATGGATATCCAGTTATGCCAGGACCATTTGTTAAAAAGACTGTCTTTTCCCCCATTTAACTGTTTTGGGGCCTTTGTCAAAAATCAACTGCTCATATGTGGATGGATTTATGCCTGGATTCTCAATTCTGTTACATTGGTCTATGTATCTGTTGTTGTACCGGTACCAGGCCGTTTTGACTACTGTGGTGGTATAATAGGTTCTAAAATCAGGTAAAGTAAGGCCTCCCACTTAGTTCTTCTTTTTCGGTAATGTCTTATTTATCCGGGGCCTCTTTCCCTTCCATATGAAGTTGGTGATTTGTTTCTCCATCTCATTAAAGAACGTCGTTGGCATCTGGATCAGAATTGCATTAAATGTATAGATCGCTTTTGGTAGAATAGACATTTTTGTATTGTTAAGTCTTCCTATCCATGAGCAAGGTATATTCTTCCACTTATGTAAGTCTCTTTTGGTTTCTTGCAGAAGTGTACTGTAGTTTTCTTTGTATAAGTCTTTTACACCTGTGGTAAGATTTATTCCCAAGTATTTTATCTTCTTGGGGGCTACTGTAAATGGCATTGATTTGGTGATTTCCTCTTTGATGTTCTTTTTGTTGTTGTAGAGGAATCCAACTGATTTTTGTATGTTTATCTTGTATCCCGATACTCTGCTGAACTCTTCTATTAGTTTCAGTAGTTTTCTTGAGGATTCTTTAGGGTTTTCTGTGTATAAGATCATGTCATCTGCAAATAGAGATACTTTTACTTCTTCCTTACCAATCTGGATGCCCTTTATTTCTTTATCTAGCCTAATTGCTCTGGTTAGGACTTCCAGCACAATGTTGAATAAGAGTGGTGATAAAGGGCATCCTTGTGTGGTTCCCGATCTCAATGGAATGTTTTCAGGCTCTCTCCATTTAGGGTGATGTTGGCTGTTTGCTTTGTATAAATGCCCTTTATTATGCTGAGGAACTTTCCTTCTATTCCTATTTTGCTGAGAGTTTTTATCATGAGTGCTGAACTTTGTCAAATGCCTTTTCTGCATCAATTGATAAAATCATGTGATTCTTGTCTTTTGTTTTATTTATGTGGTGGATTACATTGTTTTTCTAATGTTGAACCATCCCTGCATACGTGGTACGAATCCCACTTGGTCATGGTGGATTATTTTTTTGATACGTTGTTGAATTCTATTGGCTAGAATTTTGTTGAGGATTGTTGCATCTACGTTCATGAGGGATGTAGGTCTATAATTTTCTTTTCTTACGGTGTCTTTACCTGGTTTTGGTATCAGGGATATGTTGGCTTCATAGAATGAGTTTGGGAGTATTCCGTCCCTTTCTATGCTCTGAAGTACCTTTAGTAGTAGTGGTGTTAACTCTCCTCTGAAAGTTTGGTAGAACTCTGCAGTGAAGCTGTCTGGACCAGGGCTTTTTTTGTTGGGAGTTTTTGATTACCTTTTCAATGTCTTCTTTTGTTATGGGTCTATTCAGTTGTTCTACCTCTGTTTGTGTTAGTTTAGGTAGGTAGTGTGTTTCTAGGAATTCATCCATTTCTTCTAGGTTTTCAAATTTGTTTGAGTATAGTTTTTCATAGTAATCTGTTATGATTCTTTTAATTTCAGTTGTGTCTGTTGTAATATCGACCCTCTCATTTTTATTCGGGTTATTTGCTTCCTCTCCTGTTTTTCTTTTGTCAGTTTGGCCAGTGGTTTATCAATTTTGTTGATTTTTTCAAAAAACCAGCTTTTAGTCTTGTTAATTCTTTCAATTGTTTTTCTGTTTTCTATTTCATTTAGTTCAGCTCTAATTTCTATTATTTGTTTTCTTCTGATGCCTGTGGGTTTCTTCTGCTGCTCTATTTGTTCAAGTTGTAGGGATAATTCTTTGATTTGGGCTTTCTTCTTTTTGGATGTGTGCATTTCTTGATATAAATTGGCCTCTGAGCACAGCTTTTGCTGTGTCCTGAAGGTTCTGATAGGAAGTGTTTTCATTCTCATTGGATTCTCTGAATTTCTTTATTCCATCCTTAATGTCTTCTATAATCCAGTCTTTTTTGAGCAAGGTATTGTTCAGTTTCCAAGTGTTTCATTTCTTTTCCCTGCTTTTCCTGTTATTGATTTCCACTTTTACAGCCTTATGGTCAGAAAAGATGTTTGTAATATTTCAATGTTTTGGATTCTGCTAAGGCTTGCTTTATGACCTAGTATGTGGTCTATTCTAGAGTATGTTCCATGTGCACTAGAAAAAAAAGTATACTTGGTTGCTGTTGGGTGGAGTGTTCTGTATATGCCTACGAGGTCAAGTTGGCTAACTGGCATTTAGGTCTTCCGTGTCTTTTTTGAGCTACTTTCTGGGCATCCCGTCCTTCACCAAAAGTGGTGTGTTGAAGTCACCTACTATTATTGTGGAGCTGTGTATCTCACTTCACAATGCTGATAGAGTCTGTTTTTTGTATCTTGCAGCTCTGTCATTGGGTGTATATTTAATATGGTTATATCTTCTTGGTGTATTGTCTCTTTAATCATTACATAGTATCCTTCCTTATCCTTTATGATGGATTTAACTTTAAAGTCTATTTTGTCAGAAACTAATATTGCGACTCCTGCTCTTTTTTGATGTATTTTTTTCCATCCTTTGAGTTGTAGTTTGTTTGTGTCTCTAAGTCTAAGGTGTGTTTCTTGTAGGCAGCATATAGATGGATCTTGTTTTTTAATCCATTCTGCCACTCTCTGTCTCTTTATTGGTGCATTTAGTCCATTGACATTCAGGGTAATTATGGATAGGTTATGAATTTAGTGCTATCATTTTGATGGCTTTTTTTGTGTGTTGACAGTTTCTTTTTCCCACTTGATTTTATGTGCAGAGTAGATTTTCTTTATATATTGTCCTTTCCTCATATTTGTTGTTGCTGATTTTGTTTCTGCTGAGTCCGTATTTCTCCCTTGTATTTTATTTTGATGGGTAAGATAGTTTGCCTCCTTTGTGGTTACCTTATTATTTACCCCTGTTTTTCTAAATTTAAGACTAGCTTTTGTTTCTTTATATCACCGTATCTTCCTCTCCATATGGAAGGTGTATCATTACATTTCTTAATCCCTCTTTATTATTTTAATGTTGTCTTCTTTTATATAATAACATCACTGTTACCCTGTTTTAGGCTTTTTTTTTTTTAAATAATCTTGCTTTGTTTTTTTGGATTTCCCTGTCTGGGTTGACTTCTGGTTGCTCTGCCCAGTGTTCTAGTCTTGGGTTGATACCTGATATTATTGATTTTCTAACCAAAGAACTCCCTTTAGTATTTCTTGTAGTTTTGGTTTGGTTTTTACGAATTCCCTCAACTTGTGTTTATCTGAAAATGTCTTAATTTCACCTTCATATTTAAAAGACAGTTTTGATGGATATATGATTCTTGGCAGGCAATTTTTTCCTTCAATTTTTTAAATATGTCATCCCATTACCTTCTTGCCTGCATGGTTTCTGCCGAGTAGTCCGAGCTTATTCTTACTGGCTCTCCTTTGTAGGTGGCTTTTCATTTATCCCTTGCAGCTCTTATAATTCTCTCTTTACCTTTGGTTTTGGCAAGTTTGATTATAATGTCTTGGTGACTTTCTTTTAACATCTACCCTATGTGGAGTTCGATGAGCATCTTGGATAGATATGTTCTCATCTTTCACAATATCAGGGAAGTCTTCTGCCAACAAATCGTTAAGAATTTTCTCTGTATTTTCTGTTGTCCCTCCCTGTTCTGGTACTCGAATTACTCGTAGGTTCTCTTGATAGAGTCCCATATGATTCTTAAGGTTTCATTTTTTTTAATTCTTTTACTGATGTCTCTTCAAATATATTAGTGCCAAGTGATTTATCTTTAAGTTCAGAAATTCTAGCTTCTACTTGCTCAATTCTGCTCCTCTGACTTTCTATTGAGTTAACTAATTCTGTAATTGTATTGTTAATCTTCTGAATTTCTGATTGCTGTCTGTGTATGGATTTTTCCAGCTTATTAAACTTTTCATTATGTTCCTGAATAATCTAATTTCTTCAGTAGCTTCATCAGTGTGTTCCTTGGCTTGTTCTGCGTACTGCCTCATTTCCTCCCGATGCCTCGAAGGGTTCTGTATGTTAAACTTCTGTATTCTGCATCTGGTAATTCCAGGAATGCACTTTCATCTAGAAGATCCCTGGATTCTTTGTTTTGAGAGCCTGTTGAGGTGATCATGGTCTGTTTCTTTATGTGACTTGATATTGACTGTTGTCTCTGAGCCATCTATAAGTTATTTTATTAGCTTATGCTTGCTTACTGTGTCATAGCTTCTTGCTTTGTTTTGTTTTGGTATACCCCTATGGGTTACTTGAGTGAGCTACCTTGATTATTTTCACCTTTGGAGCTCTGGTGTCCTGTCCCCAGCTGGCTAGAGCTGTTATCAGGTATATCAGGCTAGGAGTCCATTCAGTTTTCTTGTATGAATTCAGCTCAGGTTTCCAGGTAGCTGATATCAAGTGTGTGGTACAGGCTCTGTTCTACAGTCTTAGAGGGGCAGGGGTGATTGGCGTATATACTGGTATCTGATTACAGCAGGTGGTCACGCTCTGAACAAGGCAGGGGGCTGAGAACCGACCCCCAAGTGTCTCTGAAGAAAATGCGTCTCTGTTCCCTAGAGCGTGCTGGTGGGTGGGTTCTGCAGAGGGACCATGGGCACCCAACGTTTTTGGTTGTAAGGACTGGGAGGTAACAGTTATCTTTGGACCCCTGTCGTGGGTGGCTGGGTGACCTGAGTGGAGCCACCAGTCCTTAGGTCCCTGGTTCAGGTAGGCGAGGACCTTGTTTAATAGACAAAGCAATGTCAAATGTCAAATACCCATCTCTCCACCGCACAGCTGAAATGGTTGGAATTTGCCAACAAAGGCCTATTCTTCCGAAATAGGCACACACAGGTCCACGCAGTAGGGAAAGGTGCTCAAGGTCCACGGACAGTTTATGCCTGGACAGGAGCCGCTTCTGTCCTGAGCTCCCCTGGTTAATGGAGCTAGCAAATTTCTCCCCAGTTGCAAATTTTTTCCTTCCCCAAGGCCGGGCAGATGGCTCTAGGTGCTCACCAGGGTCTATCTCAGGCCCAGGGATTCAGCCACTGAAGCCGGCTTGGGGGTGCGGGGTACGGTAAACAAGTACTTATGTTTTGCCAAGAGCGCCATTCTCCTCAGGTTCCAGAGGTGTGAGTGGGCTGTGTGGCTGGCTGCTTCTCCGAGGAAACTGCAGCCGAACACTAGTACCAGCCTGCCACCACCGCTCCAGGAATGGTGCCTGAGGGCTCCCCGTGATTCAAGTCCGGTAACTCCTCTTCACTTCTGAACAGTCTCTTCCTCCCCCTGCCCTTCAGTTCGTTGTCTAAGCTTGCCTTTGATGCTCGGGGCTCCCAGCTTGTCACAAATATACTTGTTCCACTTGTGTTTTGGGGCCTTTGTTGTAAAGAGGGCTCGCCGGAAGCATCTATCTATTCCGCCATCTTGGCTCAGCCTCCTCCTGTGTATCGTTTTTTATCTACAGATCTTGAAATATTGTAAAAATATTTTAAGGGGAGCATATGGTATTTTTAGGATAGTAAAACTATTTTGTATGATACTATACAAGTGGACACAAGGCATTAACCATTTGTCAAAACCCATGGGACTGTACAACATCCACTGCCGCTGAGCAGATTCCGTCTCACAGCAACCCTATAGGACAGAGTAGAACTGCCTGCCCCACAGGGTTTCCAGGGCTATAAATCAGAGCACCTGGTGGGTTAGAACGGCTAATCTTTCTGTTACCAGCTAAGAGCTTCAACCACTGTGCCACCAGTGCTCCTAATCTGAACTAATTTAAACTAATAATAATGTATCAATATTGGTTCATCAATTGTAACAAGTGTACCACAGGAATGAAGATGTTAATAGGAGAAACAATGTATAGGGGAAAGGTGAAAAATGGGAAATCTGCATTTTCTGCACAATTTTTCTAAAAATTTCAAATCACTCTAAAACATAATCTATTTAAAAAAAAAATATTTTGAAGTTCAAAACACTCCTATGAAGTTAGCCAAGTCCTGCTGTCCATGTTTTAAAGGCAATCCACAAGAGGAAGTAATTTACCTAAATAACCCAATCAATTACAGGTAAATCTGATTTTGAAATTTAGAAGTTTCTAGTTTACAAATTATTTCTATACCAAAGGGTAGATTTATTTAAAAACTGACAAAAGGCACACTTCTCTGAACAATCTTTACGTAGCATTAGCTAATTTTTACAGAACAAGTTGGTAATATGTACTATAATTCCAAACATGTCTGCCTTCTGATGCAGGAACTCTTCCTTTTAGGAATTTATCAGACATTGAGAATGATGTTTATTGCACCACAGTTTGTTACTGAGGAAGAAAACACAGAAAATAATCAGGATTTCCAATAATAGGCAATTGGGTAAATAAATTATAGACTTTTCATGTAATAGAAACTGATGCTTCCATTTAAAAAGAATGTCCATATGGTGACATTAAAAGATGGAAATAGATTAAATGAAAAAGCAAATCACAGAACTTTATGATTACAGTTATAGAATTATTTAATATAAAAACCCATTGCCATCAAGTCGATTCTGACTGATAAAGACCCTACAGTACACAGTACAACTGCCCCATAGGGCTTCCAAGGAGCAGCTGATGGATTCGAACTGCCAGCCTCTTGGTTAGCAGCCTGAGCTCTTACCTGCACCACCAGGCTTCCAAAAAAAAAAAACCCATACCCATTGCCATCATGAGTCAATTCCAACTTATAATGACCCTACTAGACAGAGTAGAACTGTCCCATAGTGTTTTTAAGGAGCACCTGATGGATTCAAACTGCCTTCACCCTTTGGTTAGGAGCCATAGCACTAACCACTATGTCACCAGGGTTTCCAGTTGCTAAAAACATAGGCTTCCTCTTCCCTTCTCTCTAAATAACTCAAAACTCTAACTAGAGCAATGTGAAGTACACTTAATATCCATGTCTAAAATTTAACTTTAAAGTTCACGAGATACTGAATTATGAAATTAAAAACATAGTCCCTAATTCCACTTTTGTGATTTAAAAAAGCCACATACGGCCTGAATATATATGCAAGAAAAGACTGGAAAGATATAGAGTATACTAAATTGTTAACAATGGTTATCTATAAGTGTTTTTTTCCCTCTTTTATTGTTCATTAATTGCTCAATTAGGCAACTGAACACACAAGTTGAGGCATTTTACGATTCTGACTTTTTAAAGGTGAGGACATAAATCACTTGGGATTAGTGAGGCAACAATGAATAACTAAAAAGCATCAATGAATAATTCAGATTGCGTTAATGTTTTCTTTCCACTTTAAATAATCATATTGCTAGTTTTGTTATAGAGATAACAAATAACCAAACGGCTACTTCACTTGAGGCATGTACTTTTCTATTCCTAAACTGAAATGATTGACTACTGACACTTTTTAAAAGACCTCTTAGAAAACACACATATTCTCATCATAAAATATAAAACAAATAAAAATAAAACACCAAAGAATTAAATGGAAATTCTTATTCTCTAAAATTAATCCTGCTAGGGATTTGGTATGGTACAACCCAGAGTCAAAAAAATATTTTAATAAGTTCCCTAATAAAATCTAAAGTTAATATGAAGTAACTTACATGTCTTAGTTGACAGCCCACAATAGAATGATGATGATGTAAATATACAACTAACTAGGTTAAGAAATTCTTTATATGTTCACAATCTATTTTATGCATTCTATCTATATATATATACAGTTAACATATATAATGATCTTATTATGTGTCTACAACTGTACCAATCACTCCAAACATCATGAGACAGAATGTACCATCACTCCCATTTTATAGATAAAGGCACTAACGTACCAACACTTCCCTATTTATTAAAGGTTGTCCTTTTGTTAACATTTAAATATAACAAAGTTATGTTTTTAATATTTTATTTTCAAAATATACTTATAATTTTATAAATGTTTAGGGTTTTATAACATTTTTTCTTTAAAAAAGTATCTTTTGGTTGTCTAGGAACTGCTGAAATTGCTTTGAAGAGGAAAGGAAAGGTAAAGTTGAATAAAGTTGAAATATAAAGACTCTAACATAATACAGTATTAATCAAATATTCATTTTATTGCAGTTTTTTTAAGATAACCAAGAATGAACCCTTCAGAATATACTAGTAGAGTTTTAAATTTTAAAGATTTGGTTATAAAGGTAAATGATGGAGATAAAGTTCACTGAAGCAAAAGGCTATCTATAAAAAAAAAATCTATAGTCTCCTTCCTTTTCTAAGGCTCACCCAGTAAAATACATTGTGATTATGTGCTCATTCAACAAATTCCTGAGTTCTTTCTGTGGGAACCTCAGCATTTTCACAAGTGATAACAAAGATATACAAGACAAGGTTTCTACCCACCAGGAGCTGATGTGGTAGGGGAGATATTTATTCAAATAATTTACAATAGGAAGACAGCACTACACCTTATTAATTTCCTAAGTGCCAGTAGCTATTCTTGTTACTGCACAAAATATGTGACTTGAGTTTTCACAAGAGTGACCTGGGAGTACTGAAGGAAGCAATGTTTCAGCCGGGCAAAATTCGAGAGAGAGAAATGGAAGTATACCTTAGAAACATTAATCCAGAATTAACAAACAAGAAAGAGAAATTGCTATTGTAATCTGTTTTGCAGAGGTAAGGAGCCCTGATGGTGCAGTGGTTAAGTGTCCTGCTGCTAACTGAAAGGTCAGCAGTTCAAACCTAACAGCCACTCCATGGGCAAAAGATGTGGCCATCTGCTTCCATAAAGATTTCCAGCCTTGGAAACCCTATGGGACAGTCATACTTTATCCCGTGGGGTTGTTATGAGTCTGAACCAACTCAATGGCAGAGGGTTTTGGTTTTTTGTAGAGGTAGATATATCTCATCTACACTACAATGTTTCCATATAAAATGTGCCTTTTTCGTTCACCCCAATTTATTAGTCTTATAATCCCAGAAATATCTGTATTTGTTCTTCTTGATGTAAAAAGTTCTCCCATAGTCAAGCATCCCCTAAACAGCAGATGCACTGTTTATTAAAAGCATATTTAATATAAAAGACCAGGAAAAAATACAGGCAGGTTGGTGTGAAAAACTGCAAACTCAAAACAAGGGTTGAAAGATATGATAAAATGCACTTATTTTAAATCTACAGTAGATATTTCAAGGTCAGTTCATCATTTTGGAAGGGACAGGGCAGGGTGTAAAAGTGAATAATTAGTATTTATCCAAGTGCCTGTGCTCAAAATACCAGTATACAAGCTACACCTTATTTTTCATCATTAAATGACCTTTTTAAATTTGATAATGAATTTAACTGTCCTCTTTTATGTGCTTCTCACACAACAAAAACCAAAACCAAAAAACCAAACCTGCTGCCATCGAGTTCATTCCAGCTCAGAGCAACCCTATAGTAGAGTATACCTGTCCCCATAGGTTTCAAAGGAGCAGCTGGTACATTTGAAATGCCGACTTTTTGGTTAGCAGCCAAGCTCTTAATCACTATGCCACCACAGCTCCATAGAAAAAAAAGGCCTCTTTAATACATTTTTTCCTATCATTATATCCTGAAACTCTGAAGGTTAAGGAATTCAGTTTGTTTTATATCCTGCTCCAATATAGCATTACCTCTAAGCATCACAAACTTTTTTTTTTTTTTTTTTTGGCATAATCTTTGGATAAAAGCTCCAAGAGATAATTGAAGACGAAAGTCAAAGAAGTACTTTCATGCCTAGCAGTGTCTGGGACATAGTAGGAAGACACTCACTCACTTATTGAATAAATGCCTGAAATTCATTTATAAATGAAAAGATACGTATTGTCTGTCTGGAGGCATATATGGAAACAGTCTAGTACCCAACTTTAGCGTAAAGTAGGCCTAAATTTAAATTTCCATTCTAATATTAATAGCTTTCTTTCAGGCAGACATTTATAAAGCACCCACCATATGCCAGGCATTGTTTGGTGCACAATACATGTTATTCTATGTGTAAGGTAGTTTATTCCTTATAACCACTCTAGGAGTTCAGCATGATTATTCTAATTTTACAGAGGAGAAAACTTAGGCACAGAAAGGCTCATCAACATGCCCAAAGTAACATAGCTAATAAGCAAAAAAGCCAATATTTGTATCCAGGGCCTACCCCTGGGGGCGGCAGAGGGGGGAACCGGTAATAAATTTAGATGGTTCTACAGTGAAAAGCCTGTATAGCACCCATGCCCTCCATCAACATCGTTTCCAAGCATTCTCTTCTGGTTTCTGCACCAGGAGTGCCACGGATTAAATAATGTCCCCAAAAATGTGTGTATCAATCTGGCTGGGCCATGATTCCCAGCATTGTGTGGTTGTCCTCCATTTTGTGACTGTAATTTTATATTAAAGAGGATTAGGGTGGGATTGTAAAACCCTTACCCAGGTCACATCCCTGATCCAATGTAAAGGGAGTTTCCCCAGGGTGCAGCCTGCCCCACCTTTTCTCTCTCAAGAGATAAAAAGGAAAGGGAAGCAAGTAGAAGAGTTGGGGGCCTAATACCACCAAGAAGGCAGTGCTGTGAGCAGAGCACATTCTTTGGACCTGGGCTCCCTGCACGGAGCAGCTCATAGTCTGGGGGAAGACTGATGAGAAGGCCGACAGACAGATAAAGTCTTCCCCTGGAGCTGACGCCATGAATTTGGACCTTTAGCCTACTTTACTGTGAGGAAATAAACTTTTCTTTGTTAAACCCATTCACTTGTGGTATTTCTGTTATTGCAGCACTAGGTCACTGAGACAAAGAGTAACCACTGTTACTAGACAGTGTATCCTTCCAGGGTTTCTTATGTATCTATAAGCAAAAACAAGTACATATTTTTCCACTTTTTACCCAAATATATCTGGGAGGTGAAAACAGTTAAGCACTAGACTACTAGCCAAAAGACTGGTGGTTTGAATCCACCCAGAGATGCCTCAGTAGAAAGGCCTGGCAATCTACTACCTAAAGGTTACAGCCATTGAAAACCCTATGCGCAGTTTCACTGTGAAACACATGGGGTCGTCATGAGTTGGCACTTTTTTTTTTTCTTTTAATAGCTTCCTATTACATGTTCTGCACCTTGCTCTTGTTGCTTAATGTATCTTAGGAAGCTTTCTACTTCAGTACACAAAGAACTTCATTCTTTCTCCAGCTACACAGCATGACATTGAATGGGACCATAACTTACCCACTCCTAATAGGAAAAGGAGCCCCGGTGGCTCAATGGTTAAGCACTCTGCTGCTAACTGAAAGGTCAGCAGCTTGAATCCACATGCAGCTCCACAGGAGAAAAGACCAGGTAATCTGCTCCTGTAAAGATTACAGCCTAGGAAACCCTATGGGGTAGTTGTATTCCGTCCTATAGAGTCACTATGAGTCAGAATTGACTCAAGGGCTTACACAACAGTAGACAGACAAGAAGCCCCAGTGGCACCATGGTTAAGCACTCGGCTGTTAGCTGAAAGGATGGCAGTCAAACCCATCCAGCAGAAAGACCTGGCAATCTGCTTCCATAAAGATTATAGCCAAGAAAACCCTATGGGCAGTTCTATTCTGTCAAACAGGTTGGAAACAAGTGTAGAGAGACATTAAGATTGTTTCTAATTGTTTGCTATTACACAAAATGTTGCAATTAACAACCCCTTAAATGTATAAAATACTATTCAGATAGTTTTCTAGAAAAGGGTAAAGGGTATGTGGATTTGTAATTCTGACATATGCTGGCAAATTACCCTCCATAGGGGTTTGCTAATTTACACTAAAACCAACAACATATGAGTACCCATACTTGTTTCCTCACTAACAGAGCACATTGTTAAACTTAAGGATTTTTGTTAACCTGATTTATTAAAGAAAGAAATGGCACCTAAGTATAGTCTTTTACATTCCCCTTAATATCAGGCTGAACAGTTTTTTATGAGCCATTTGTATTTCCTTTTGCTTGAACTGTATCTTTTGCCCATTTTGCTACTGCTTATTTCATCAACTTCTAGGAGTGCTTTATATCAAATTAACCTTTTGTAACATTAGTCCTAAATATTTTTTCATTTGTCTTTTAACTTCCTTTAGAGTGATTTCTGCCTAGCAGAATTATTTTTACTTTCAAGTAGTTTAGGGACTCTGGTGGGACAGTGGCTAAAAGCTCAGGTGCTAACCAAAAGGTCAGCAGTTGGAATCCACCTGCTGCTCCCTGGAAACACTATGGGGCAGTTCTACTCCGTCCTATAGGGTCGCTATGAGTCGACTTGATGGCAATGGATTTGGTTTTTGGTTTTATGTAGTTTATCTTTTCTTCTACGCCTGTTCACATTTTTGTCAGAAAGGCTTTCCTTATTGCAAAATAAATGATATTGAGTTAATATCAAAATAATAAATTGATAAATGACTTCAATTAGTTTACATTGAAATATCTGATCCACTTAGACTTTATCCAAATATATACACAGAGGCATGAATCCAACTTTTTTATTACCTTCCACTTATTCCAAAACCATTTATTGAATAGTCCCTCACTTGAATTTTTCCCCCATTGATTTAAAGATGATTTGCATCTATGTCTGGGCTTTATACAATTTTATTGGTTTATCTATTTGTGCGTCAGTTTTAATTACCAAGACTTTAAAATATGTTAATGTCTAGGTTTAATATATGACAGGAAAGCTATTATTTAGTTTCCTGGCTAGTTTAGTTTATTTTTTTCCACGTGAACTTGAAAATGCATTTGTCCTGGTCCCCAAAAAACAAAGTGGTATTTTTATTAAGATCGCATTAAATTTACAAATTATTTTAGAGAGAAGTGACGTCATTATGAAGTTGAGCACTCTTATCCACAAATAAGGAACCCCTGGGTGATACAAACAATTAATGCACTCAACTGCTAACCTTGGAAGGTCGAGTCTACCCAGAGGCACCTCAGAAGAAAGGCCTGGTGATCACTTCTGAAAAACTAGCCATTCAAAACCCTACAGAGCACAGTTCTATCCTGGCACAAACGGGGTCATCACAAATAGGAATTGACTTGATGGTGACTGATTTTTTCTTTAATCCATTAATTCGTTTAAGCTTTCTGTGTTCTTCAGTACTGCTTTTAAGTCTTCTTCATATAAGCCTTGCATATTTCTTATTAGTTTGTTCCTGGGTTATTTTATTTTTTTCCTTATTGTTATAAATTGTGTCTATCTTTTCTTCCATTAGTCTTAAAATTGGTTCTTTTTAATTTTGACTTTGGGCACTTTTTTTAAGCTCTTGAAGCCTTTATTTTCTCACCTATAAAACTGATTTAATATGTATTTTGCACAGTGATTGTGAGGCTTTTGGATAATGTAGAAAGGACTGAGCACAGTGCTTGGTACATAAAGGTAGTTACCAATATTATATTTAAATATCAGCATTCTAGTATGTAAATATTTTTAAATAATATTGCATTATTAAATTTCTCTATTATGAAGTTTATATCTTTCTTCTAACTATAATCGCCATACCAACTTCTGTTCCCTTTCCCTCTGACTCCCAGTTGCAGAGACTTACTCAATTTCCCAGCTGAGTGTATATATAAATCTACATTCAGGCACAGGTAACGTCAGCCTGTCCAGTCTTTCTCCTAATTACTCTTCAGAGGGAAAGTGCCAGTTTGTGAGGTTCAATCCTGTTATAAAATCAATATCTACGCAATACCTGAATTAGAAAGTAAATACGTGCTGATCAATAAATAATACTTGAGATCAATCATGGGAAGCAATCATCATGCCATCCTAAAAAATCATAAACCACTTCTAATGACTTAAAGGTCAAGTACCTGAACTTTCTTCCAAAAGTTTTCAGATACTCTTAAATCTGCTCCTTAACACCTAGCCTTCCCCTGTTCCCTCCCCACTCCCACTTCCCCTTCACAGAAGCAGCAGCATTATCTCAGAGGACAAATTTCCCAGGAGCTCTTGCCTACTTTGCCGGCACATATCCAATTTATAGTTACAATTATTTCAGTAACTATTAGAATCACAAGCAACCTCTAAATGACTGCATCTCTGAACTTCAAAAGCTTTGTTTCCTATCAGAACTCTAAGTCATAAAGTCAAACATACTAACAGGTTTGTGTCAGCTTAACAAAAATAAGCAAACAAACCTATTAATAACATTCAAATGTTACTGGACCACAACTCTCACCTGACTGAGCCCAGAACAACTAGATAGTGCCCAGTTACCACCACCGACTGCTCTGGCAGGGATCACAACAGAGGGCCCCAGACAAAGCAGGAGAAAAATGTAGAACAAACTTCAAATTCACAAACAAACTAACAGGCTTGCTGGTCTGACAGAGACTGGAGAAACCCCAAGAGGATGGCCCCCGGACACCCTTTCAACTCAGTACTGAAGTCACTCCTGAAGGTACCCCTTCAGCCAGAGATTAGATAGGTCTACAGGGCCAACAGGAGCCCTGGAGGCATAGTGGTTAAGCGCTTGGCTGCTAACCAAAAGGTCAGCAGTTCAAATCCACCAGCCATTCCTTGGAAACCTATGGGGCAGTTCTACTCTGTCCTACAGGGTTGCTATGAATCGGAACTGACTCAATGGCACAAAAGATATGGCCAACAGGAGCCCTGGTGGCACAGTGGTTAAGAGCTCGGCTGCTAACCAAAAGGTCAGCAGTTCATATCCACCAGCTGCTCTTTAGAAACCCTATGGGGCAGTTCTACTCAGTTCTATAGGGTTGGAATTGACTCAATGGCAACAGTTTGGTTTTCTGGATAGGGCCAACAATAACATACATAAGGAACATGCTTCATAGTTCCATCATGTATGAGATTAATGCGCACACCAGCTCAAAATCAAATGTAAAAAGGCAGGAAGAGCAGGAAAAATGAACAAATGGGAACAGGGAAACCAGGGTGGAGAAGGGGAGAGTGCTGACACATTGCAGGGCTCACAATCAATGTCACAAAACAATTTGTGTGTAACTGTTTAATGAGAAACTAATTTGCTCTGTACACTTTCACCTAAAGCACAAAAATAATAATAACCTTAAAATGAGAAGGCTATCAACTGGCAAATAGATGTTTTTTTATCTGCATGTAAAAATTCAATTTTACAAAACAGATTAACTAGAACTGGCAAGTGTTTACATTACCTTAAACTTATAAAGGTGTCGCCAAGCCAAAACCACAGCCATTGAGTCAATTCTGACTTATAGTGACCCTACAGGGCGGAGCAGAACTGCCCTGCAGGGTTTCCGAGGCTGTAAATCTTTACGGAAGCAGACCGTAACATCTTTCTCCCACAGGGCAGCTGGGGGGTTCAAACCGCCAACCTTTTGGTTAGCAGCCAAGCACTTTAACCACTGCACCACCAGAGCTCCTATAAAGGTGCTGCATCACCAGGTAATTTGCACACTTCCCCAAAGACATGGAGTTAAGTATTGTTAAAAGGTTGTAAATTACTTGATAGATTAAAAACTTGAAGCTGGAATGTTAGCTTACTTTGAACTAAAGATAAAACAAAACTGGAAATAAAACATTTCATGTTTTTAATCAGTTGCTGTGGAGTCTATTCCCACTCATAGCAACCCTATGTGTGTCAGAGTCGAAATGCATTCTATGGGGCTTTCAATGGCTAATTTTTTGGAAGTAAATCACCAGGCCATTCTTCCAAGGCACCTCTGGGTAGACTGGAACCTCCAACCTTTTGGTTAGCAGCCAACCATGTAAACTGTGCACCACCCAGGAATACCACACCTTCAGCCTTGATCTCTCCCCACGTGTCTGTCAGTTTGTTGTACGGTGGGGTATGTGTGTTGCTGCGATGCTGGAAGCTATGCCACCAGTATTCAGATACCAGCAGGGTCACCCATGGAGGACAGGTTTCAGCTGGGCTGACAGACTAAGACAGACTAGGAAGAAGGACCTGGCAGTATACTTCTGAAAAGTATTAGCCAGTGAAAACCTTATGAATAGCAGTGGAACACTGTCTGATATAGTGCTGGAAGATGAGCCCCCCAGGTTGGAAGGCACTCAAAATATGACTGGACAAGAGCTGCCTCCTCAATGTAAAGTTGAGCTTAATGACATGGATGGAGTAAAGTGTTCGGAACCTTCATTTGCTGATGTGGCACGACTCAAAATGAGAGGAAACAGCTGCAAAAATCCGTTAATAATCAGAACCTGGAATGTACGAAGTATGAATCCATTAAAATTAGAAATCGTCAAAAAAGAAATGAAATGCATAAACATCGATATCCTAGGCATTAGTGAGCTGAAATGGACTGGTATTGGCCATTTTGAATTGGACAATCATATAGTCTATTATGCTGGGAACGACAACTTGAAGAGGAATGGTGTGGCATTCATCATCAAAAAGAACATTTCAAGATCTATCCTGAAGCACAACGCTGTCAGTGATAGGGTAATATCCATACACCTATGAGGAAGACCAGTTAATACGACTATTATTCAAATTTACGCACCAACCACTAGGGCCAAAGATGAAGAAACAGAAGATTTTTATCAGCTGCTGCAGTCTGAAATTGATCCAACATGCACTCAAGATGCGTTGATAATTACTAGTGATTTTAACACGAAAGTTGGAGACAAAGAAGAAGGATCAGTAGTTGGAAAATATGGCCTTGGTGATAGAAACAATGCTGGATTGAATGATAGAATTTTTGCAAGACCAATGACTTCTTCATTGCAAATACCTTCTTTCACCAACATAAACGGCAACTATACACATGGACCTTACCAGATGGAGCACAAAGAAATCAAATTGACTACATCTGTGGAAAAAGACGATAGAAAAGCTCAATATCATCAGTCAGAACAAGGCCAGGAGCCAACTGTGGAACAGACCATCAATTGCTCATATGCAAGTTCAAGCTAAAACTGAAGAAAATCAGAGTAAGTCCATAAAAGCCAAAATATGACCTTGAGTATATCCTACCTGAATTTAGAGACCATCTCAAGAATAGATTTGACACACTGAACACTGGTGACTGAAGACCAGACGAGTTATGGAATGACATCAAGGACATCATACATGAAGAAAGCAAGGGGTCACTGAAAAGACAAGAAAGAAAGAAAAGACCAAGATGGATGTCAGAGAAGACTCTGAAACTTGCTCTCAAATGTTGAGCAGCTAAAGCAAAAGGAAGAATTGATGAAGTAAAAGAACTGAACAGAAGATTTCAAAGGGCAGCTAGAGAAAACAAAGTAAAGTATTATAATAACATGTGCAAAGAGCTGGAAATGGAAAACCAAAAGGGAAGAATGTGCTCAGTGTTTCTCAAGCTGAAAGAGTGGAAAAAATTCAAGCCTCGAGTTGCAATAGTGAAGGTTTCTATGGGGAAAATATTAAATGATGCAGGAAGCATCAAAAGAAGATGGAAGGAATACACAGAGTCATTATACCAAAAGGAATTAGTCGATGTTCAACCATTTCAAGAGGTGGCATATGATCAGGAACCGAAGGTACTAAAGGAAGAAGTCCAAGCTGCTCTGAAGGCACTGGCGAAAAACAAGGCTTCAGGAATTGATGGAATATCAATTGAGGTGCTTCAACAAACAGATGCAGCGCTGGAGGTGCTCATTCGTCTATGCCAAGAAATATGGAAGACAGCTTCCTGGCCAACTGACTGGAAGAGATCCATATTTATGCCTATTCCCAAGAAAGGTGATCCAACCGAATGTGGAAATTATAGAACAATATCATTAATATCACACACTGGCAAAATTTTGCTGAAGATCATTCAAAAACGGCGGCAGCAGTATATTGACAGGGAGCTGCCAGAAATTCAGGCCAGTTTCAGAAGAGGACATGGAACCAGGGATATCATTGCTGATGTCAGATGGATCCTGGCTGAAAGCAGAGAATACCAGGATGTTTACCTGTGTTTTATTGACTACGCAAAGGCATTTGACTGTGTGAATCATAACAAATTATGGATAACATTGTGAAGAATGGGAATCCCAGAACACTTAATTGTGCTCATGAGAAACCTTTACACAGATCAAGAGGCAGTTGTTCAGACAGAACAAGGAGATACTGATTGGTTTAAAGTCAGGAAAGGTGTGCACCAGGGTTGTATTCTTTCACCATACCTATTCAATCTGTACATTGAGCAAATAATCCGAAAAGCTGGACCATATGAGGAAGAACGGGGCATCAGGATTGGAGGAAGACTCATTAACAACCTGCGTTATGCAGATGACACAACCTTACTTGATGAAAGTGAAGAGGACTTGAAGCACTTACTAATGAAGATCAAAGACCACAGGCTGCAGTGTGGACTGCACCTCAACATAAAGAAAAAAAAAATCCTCACAACTGGACCAATGAGCAACATCATGATAAACAGAGAAAAGATTGAAGTTGTCAAGGATTTCATTTTACTTGGATCCACAATCAACAGCCATGGAAGCAGCAGTCAAGAAATCAAAAGGCACATTACATTGGGTAAATCTGCTGCAAAGGACCTCTTGAAAGTGCTGAAGAACAAAGATGTCATCCTGAAGACTAAGGTGCCTGACCCAAGCCATGGTATTTTCAGTCGCATCATATGCATGTGAAAGCTGGACAATGAATAAGGAAGACCAAAGAAAAACTGATGTCTCTGAATTGTGGTGTTGGCGAAGAATGTTGAGTATACCATGGACTGCCAGAAGAATGAATAAATCTGTCTTCGAAGAAGTACAACCAGGATGCTCCTTAGAGGCAAGGATGGTGAGACTGCATCTTACATACTTTGGACATGTTGTCAGGAGGGATGAGTCCCTGGAGAAGGATATCATGCTTGGCAAAGTACAGAGTCAGCGGAAAAGAGGAAGGCCCTCAACGAGGTGGACTGACACAGTGGCTGCAACAATGGGCTCAAGCATAACCACAACTGTAAGGATGGCGCAGGACTGGGCAGTGTTTTGTTCTGATGTGCACAGGGTCGCTATGAGTCAGAGGTGACTCGACGGCACCTAACAACAACAACAAGCCTTGATCTTTCTGTCCATTTACAGTACTGAATTTCTTACTGCTCACTGAATATTGTCATTAAGTCCAAAACAAAATCCACCTCACCAGTCTTTTATCTCTCCTCCTAAAACCAAACAGAGTTAACATTCCTCCTCTTTCTAGGCTCTCTATTTCTATTAATTAATGAATTCCACCTAGGATTACACCTGGTTCCTCCCTTTACTATTACCATTCACTTCCATTTGGTTACCGAAACCTGTTCATCCTTTTGGCTTCCCTAATCTCTCCTTGATTTACCTGTTCTTTTCTTGTTTTACAGGACTATCATCGAAACCTAATTCGCCTCCAAATCTCTCCCCTCCAACTCCTCCTTTCTAAAAATCCCTGATTAATTCCCATTCCAAACTATCAGTGGTTACTCATCAAATTAAATTCAAGCTCTCTGATTTAATTCTATAATCTGACCTTAATATTTACCTTTCTAATTTTCCTGGTTAGTTTTCTCAGACATTTCAGTTCACTGGAGTAGTATTCCCTTAATAGGCTTCAAACTTGACTATCACTATTTGAGCTGCTTTACCTAAAAAGCACTCTTTATTCTTTCCTCCTTGAAATACTACCTACCCGTCCAGTTTATGTGCTATTTCCCTCACAAAAGCTCATCTATGATTCACTTCATCCTAAATGGTTACACTATCCATCTCTACACAGCACTCTATGCATCTTATAATACTTAGCATGTTTTATATTCATTTCTATTTATTTGCGCACTTGTTTTATCTTCCCTGTTACACTTTTTTCCCTACTAAATTTTTTAATGATACTTAGTCAAAAGCTTGTCAAATGAACACATTTTTAGATGTTTTACTTAAAAATACCTTGAGCGTATCAACTTTGTAAAGTACAACTGTGCTTAAACTTTTGAAAAATAAATTAAATTCCATTATCATTCCTCCTAGGTTTGCTAAAATTAAAGACGTTCTTTTTTCCAAGAGACAAACAGAGACGCAAATAAAGATTAAATTGATGTAATACGTTCGTGGCAGCATTACTTATAACAAAAAAATCTGGAAAAAACTCCAAAAATTAAGAGACTATGTATATAAATTTCCGTACATCCAAATGATAAAATGTTAAATAATCATTAATAGTGTTCTTAAACAATATTTAAAAACATGGGAAAATATTCGATTATCTTTCAACTATTATTGAAAAAAGGTCAACTACAAGAACATGTTCCTGATTTATAACCTGAAACACAAGAGCATAGAAAAAGGCCCATATGACAATAGTATTTATCTATGCATGACAGCATATGGCGGATTTACATCTTCTTGTGTTTCCCAAATTCTCTAACAACTAGAAAACAATTATGAAAAACTAAGAATGTATTCTTATTTCAGAATAATAATGGGAAACGAGAATAAACATGGATATTGCCAAAGAAATAATTTGGATATTTTAAAACAATACCTGAAAAACATATTAGTAAAGGATTCTAGAATGTTTTCTTTATGGTCAAGAAAGGCTAAACTAAATTCCTGCCACACTAGAAATAAAGACAAAAGGGTAATTCAAGGTAAATAAAGTATTATGGTTTAAAAAATGAGCCAACAAAACTCAAGACATGTTCCCCTTAACAAAAATAACTTCAATATTTTTGTATACATACACACAGCACAGGTTTTTCTTGCATGTAAAGTAACTACCACTATTCATTAAGATATAAAAATAAGGCCTCTTTATTCCATCGACATGGAAAAAAAACCCAGAAGAGCTGAAAAGAGATAAACCACAAGCTCTTTAATATCGTTTCATTAATGCTACCCACTTTTCTACTCACTGACACAATCCTAGCCCAAACAATGTTTGAATACATTTTCTATATTAGGTGTTCTTTACGTATCCCAAGTATCTGATACTCCTACACCCGGGTGTTGTTAGGTGCCGTCAAGTCAGTTCCGAATCAAAGTGACCCTATGTACAACAGAACGAAACACTGTCCAGTCCTGCGCCATCCTCATAATCATTGCTACGTTTGCGCCTATCAAAGCAGCCACTATGTCAACCCATCTCACTGAGGGTCTTCTTCTCTTTCCCTGACCCTCTATTTTACCAACTATGATGTTCTTCTCCAGGGACCAGTCTCTCCTGATAACAAGTCCAAACTACATGAGACAAAGTCTCCCCTTCCTCGCTTCTAAGGAGCATTCTGGCTGTAAGCAAATTATCTGTGAAGTAACTTTTATTTCTTCAATGTAATTTAAAAATTACATGGGGTTTGTGAGAAATAAGCTTTAGCAATATATTTGTATGACATATCAGGACATAAAACTCTATGAATCCTTACTAAGATGACAGAAACTAGACCACCTAGGCTACCATATGTAACGAGAATATCTAGCAACAGTCCAAACTGTGAAACCAAAATCTACCATACGCCCATTCTTTTAGGCAAAGTACGTGGCTCACTTTCAATCAGGTAAAAACACTAAAATCTCAAGCACAAAAAGAAAATCATTGGTTCCATACCCTTTAAAAGAAGCCTTCATATGTCAGAGTGCTCAGGTCAGGCACCTATAGCTATTGCTGTCTTCTCTATGGGTTAAGTGTTTTATAAGCCAAACCAAGACATCCTACAGAAAGTTACATGGCGGACTTGAGTCAACGTAACTAATCCCAGTTCCAATGACAGCCACCAAATCAATTGTGCTTGTCAGTTAGTACAGACCTTGGATAGTAGTGTAGCATAGCAGTGAGAGAACAAAGGGGTACAGATTATGGTATATAAAAGAGGAAAGACTGGGTGTTACCATAGTGTGTTTTTGTTCGTTTATATATTCTTCACACTGTACAGGATTACTACGATGTACCAAAGAGGCATGACAACGCAAACACCTTGGTAAAATAATGATTTGCTTCAGGAGGCCATCAAATAAAATGGCAAAGACATAATCTGTGCATTAGTGTTTGATCTGCCTCAAACAGAAGATATTACTATAAATAATTCTAAACACAAGCACAATTTAGTGAATAGGGTAGGAGACTGGTAGACTCAAGCTTTCAGACTCAATTTATAGTTGTTCACCAGTCATCTGCTGTTTTGACAAGTTACTTACCAACTTGTGCTGCCATTTCTCCATAAATTTATCCCCTAAGATGAGGATAATTCTTGCAAATTGTGTCACAAGCATTTTGAAAGGAACCATGAGTTATTGTGTAATGTTCTTGAAATTCCTCAGATGTAGGGTCCTACACAAAGTAAAGTATTATTATACATCTAACATTAGGCACCTGTTTCCATTATGATTTTTTTTCCTACCCTTGACACTGATTCTTGAGCACTAACCTTTCTCAAAGTAAAGCATCCAAAGCAAGCATCCACTCCTGACCTAAGCACTTGCCATATTTTTACACAAATAACACACGTTATTTTTGCCAACTGCACAATCCCCTCATGTTATTTTCATTAAGTGCGCTATGCGTGATATGTGTGTTCCACACACGTTATCTACATGGGTGCATTATGTGCGAAAAAATGGTACTTTTTTCAAGTCTTTATATCATTCACATCTTTCTCTTCCTTAGGAAATATCATAAAAATTAGGCACTTATTTCCTCGTTCTTATATGCTTTACTTCGATGAGAAATACATAATTTAGTATTTTTAATCTGCCCTAAGTGAATAATTTTATCTTAATATTTATATTTATTTTTGATATATATATTTTTAATTTTAACTGTATTTTAAGGAACAAATCATTTATAGTTTTATGTTTTTCAGAGACAGGTAAGAAAACGAAGAAAAGAAAGGGAAGAAAGTAATTACTGCTATGTAACCAAAATGCTTATCAGAATGAACCAACAGTAGATCTTATCATTTTGGGATACAGACAACATAGAATCAATGTACATCATCTTCATAACTTCTATGAAAGAGATGAGGATGAACTATGACAAATTTTATGTAATATTCAAAACTTTACCTATTGCTGGCTTTGCTAACCACGCTGTCTTCTGTTCAAGAAAAACCTACATATATTTGAATTTTTAATTCATGTTGGTACAATACTGTATCTTGAAAAAAGAACTTTCAATCTTCTTATAAGTTTCCTAAAATGGCCTTTTCTTTGAATTTATGCACAAAATTAAGAGGGAAAACCATAAAACATGGTGTCTTCATGTAGTTATAAAATAAAATTTTTTAGTTTCTTTTCTTTAAACCCTCAGAATTACATTAAAGTACTGATGGGAAACTATTTCCTCCTTGGTAAATAAATATTTCTCTGCCTTCTAAATATGGGAGGGGAACAGCTTTGTGGGATAATGGTAAAACCACAGGATTTCGAATGGTCTCTCAACATTTGCTAGCCTAGTGACCTCTCTTAAACTCTTTTAATTTCATTTTCATCTGTAAAATGGGGACTATAATACTTGCTGCCATAGCTACTTTACAAGGTGACTGTGAGGACTAAATGAGATAATCTATGTGAAAGAATTCTGTAAACACAAAAAGCTATCAACACACTCATTTTTAACAGAACTATACATTATTTACAAATTGTGGTCATAAAATAATTCAGCATTTCTAATATGAAACAAATGGACCACAATCACCAAATTATACTTATTGGATATACGGTTAGTAAAAACTCGTCGCCGTTGAGTCGATTCCAACACTACAGTGACTCTATAAGACAGAGTAGAACTGCCCCATACGGTTTCCAAGGAGCGCCTGGTGGATTCGAACTGCTGACCCTTTGGTTAGCAGCTGTAGCTGAACACTATGCCACCAGTAAGTATTACAGTATACTTCCTATAAAGTTATCTTAAAATCTTCAGAAATGAGTTTTGTAAGAAAGCGTAGAAGTAAAACTAACAAATCATTTAGATGGACTAGTCTAGCATATTAAACACAATATATTTACCTGGTAGCTATGAATTAAGAAAATGAGAGGCACTAGCTTTTTAAAAAAAAAAAGGTATTAAGAAAGTTCTAATGAAGGAAAACTACATACGTGAAAATGAATACAAGTTCACACCCCTGGAAATGATTTAGGAAAAACTAATACTGATAGCAAGGGGCATACATATATACGCACATGAGAGCAGAGATGAGTACGGACATGATCTACACTCTTGGTATAACAAAGGACTTCAAAAGTCTAGAATGGAAACTCTCTCTGAATACACTATAGGTCAAACCTATTTACTATAGTCTAAGGCCAAGTGGGGAAACCCTGGTGGCGTAGTGGTTAAGTGCTACAGCTGCTAACCAAAGGGTCGGCAGTTCGAATCCGCCAGGCGCTCCCTGAAAACTCTATGGGGCCGTTCTACTCTGTCCTATAGGGTCGCTATGAGTCGGAATCGACTCGACGACACTGGGTTTGGTTTTTGGTTTGGAAGGCCAAGTGGTGGCATAGTGGTTAGGTGCTACGGCTGGTAACCAAAAGGTCAGCAGTTCAAATCTGCCAGGTGCTCCTTGGAAACTCTACGGGGCAGTTCTACCGTGTCCTATAGGGTCGCTATGAGTAGGAATCGACTCGACGGTAGCGGGTTTTGGTCTTTGGGTTTTAAGGCCAAGTCCTTCCGTAGATTATTATGATTCTCAAGGACAACTTATCTTCAATGAATGAGGCTACCTCTTTCTTTTTTTACTCCTTCTTAGAGACAGAATATTTTGCCTGCTTATAAAACCAATCTCTCTGAGGAAACAATTTCTTAGATCCCTCCTTTCTGTCTGCCACAAGTTTAAAGCTCAGATGACATGAGCTGTTATTATACGGCCCTAGAAATACAAAGACTCGCTCAATTACCAGAAAATTACCAATTACCAATTAAATATGATTTGACAACCCCTTGTCTTCTAATTCAGTCCGCAAACTCACAAATTTAAAAAAGGGGGGGGGACAGGGTTTGAGGAAGGAGCACATTTAAATCGTTAAAGAATTATTCCAAATAGAAATAATTTTTGTTAAAAACATGATTAAAAATTTACCACTCAAACATCTTAAAACAAGACTAAGGTTAAATTATGACTTTTCTATCAGAGCAACTACCTGTTCTTGAACTTCTAGTTTTCCCCACTGAACCTGGACTTCCGGTAATGAAAAGCTTTTCTGGCACTCAGGATCCATCCCTCCCCCGCCCACAAAACTAAAAAATTGCAGCACCAGACTTATTTTTGGGCTATTTATGTAACCACTGATTAAATTAAATTTAAGGCTTCATTTTCTCCCAGGAATCTTTAATTTTAGCCCACAATGGTATTTCCCACAATTTAAATTCTCCAGGCTCAAAGTACGTATATGTCAAATTTCAATTTTCTTCAGTTGTCTCATTTATGTATGCCTTACCTCCCAACCCATGCTCTAAATCTCTCAAAGACAAAGTTCAGCCCTCAACTTCTTTTCTATTCCACAGGCTGTGGTATGCCATGGCCAGTAATGAGGCGATCCTAAAGAGGTGTCATAAGTTAGGGGAACCTATCCTCCCAACTTTATATTACCAAATATTGCTTCCAGGATGAATCAATAAGATGGTACAGGTGTCACAACGCAATCATCACAACGTCAACACGACCAAGAGGAAGCCTCTCTTGCTAGTTAAGTTTTTAGACTCTTACCTATAGAGGCAGAAGCTGTTCCAGGCACTAATCGTTATACTACTAATGCAGTATCTACCTTTGTCCTGGATACGGAACAGATATTTAATAACATTTAAAATTTCTAAACCTTAATAAATTTCAGTAACTATTGGTAATTTCTACATGCCGACATTGTACTTGCTATCTGCTCTGTTGCCTCTCAGCAATAGTAAAAATATATAGAGAGATGTTCAGTTATTTCTGTGGGACGTGTTAAAGTACAAAGAGCAGCAGTCCCAATGTCACGAAAATCTCAGCCTGAGGCAGCATTTAAAGCTAAGCAAAAAAGTCTCTGTCTCCAAAGGAGGTCTATCATTCAAATGAATATCAATAAACTACCATGCATTTCCCCCAACATGACCTCAATGCTGACATTATACAAATCTAATAAAAAAAAAAAAAGATAGGATTCCATAAAACATTCTTAGAGAGGTAGAGTACATGAAAGCCACCATTTGCCTTGAGTCCTGCAATAATTAAATCTACTGTAGTAAGCATTACTGTCATTAATCCAATAAAAACTAAATTACAAACTAAGGCAGAAGAAAAGAGATTGAGATCCTAACTACAATGAACGCCTGAAAACTACACAGTATTTACAAGCTAGAAAAGTGATTTTTGGCATGATGGTGAGATAGTGTGAAAGATGAAACATGTCTTAATTTAATGCCTTTTTATTTTATACCCACATTAACATCTCAAAAGTAGACTAACAATAGAAGCCACTTAAATAATGAAGTGATAAAGAAAAAATAACTGCCACAGAAAATATTTAAGTGCCATTACTGTTAAAGTTAAGAGAACTGTAAGTCAGTATAGCCACAGTCTTATCTGAATTTACCACCTTAAGATATTAAGTTCTAGTTACAATTGAAAGCAAAATTCACATAAGGATGATATTCCAAAAAATGGTAATATCTGATTTTAAAACAGTGTATCCAGGAAAACAGAACATGAAATGTGACTAAATTCCTCAAAATTCTCATTACCCTACAAATCGTTTTAAATTTGGCTTGTAAGGCTACTACAAAATCAGGATACTTCTTATTCACAAAACCTTTAATAGCTATTGTTGCTACCTGGGAGTAGTGATTAGGGGAATAAAAGGTATTTCCAACAAAGCCAAATAAAATTATGTATTTAAAATACAACGATGGGGGGGGGGCGATAGAAGAATTAACATATATTCTAAGCAAGTAACTGAAAATAAAAATCTTTCACCTTTTTTTTTCTTTCTGATGTATGGAAAACAACAGAGTAAACTGTGCACTTAGAATATGCTCAAAGTGGCTGAATGGGATTTTTACTAAAGAGGACAGACACACTATATACCTATATTCTCCACACCAAAGACAATCTATACGCTGCAGGCTTTCTTTCATCATTGTTTTACATTACCATAATTATGTTCTAAAACTAAAGCCTCATACAATAAATATTTATAAAAGCAGTAGTTAAAAAAACTAATTAAAATACTTAGAAGCTTGCAAATGTAAAGAACCTATTTAATTCCTAGTTTGCTTTTAAAGCTTGATAAAGAATATGGGTTTAGGACTAGAGAAATTCTATGACACTTCAAAATTAAATGATATTATAATTATAAACAGCAACATAAAATTTCTTTTTCAACTTACCTGGTTTCTTTCTAGATTTTTCATGACCCAGTTGTCCTAGATCATTACATCCACATGTGTACACTGTTCCATCATCCAGAACAAACACAGTATGCCTGAGTCCACATCCTACATCTCGGACCTTTTTATTTATAAAAAAGTCACTTTTTCTGGGCTCTAATACAATTTCTTCATCAATTCCACCCAAGCCTAGCTGTCCAAAGGATGCATTTCCCCAACACAACATTCTTCAATTTCTTTAGGTCTTCCAGTTTCAATAAAAAACTCCCTTCTGAGACACGGGAAAGTTGGAGGTAACCCTATGTCTGGGGAGAGGAAAAAAGTTAGTATGACTTCAAAAGAAACATGATATATAATTGCCCTTTCAAGTGCTAGCCTACAATAATCGCTATAAAGGAAACATTCAGGCTAGTTTATAATATGCTACATAGGTACCATTAAGTTTCAAAAGCCAACCGCTTGTATTTTTTAAATGCATCATATAGAAATGTTTAGGGAAAATACAGCCATTCTCCATGATTCTTTTCACAATTAAAAACATATTACCTAGTTTTGACTTTATTACCTTGTGATAGTCTAAACTAATGGAAATGCTAAGTATCTTGATTAAATTAATCCCATATTTTTTGCTTTTTGCTTTAATTCCAGTAGGCGCACGAAATGACATATTTTTCCACCCAAAAAAGTCAACTATATACACAGTGAACAATTTAGGCAACTGCAGAAAAATACAACCTTGCAATCTCTCTCAAATCATGGCATGATTAAACTTTCTAATACCTACCTCCACATCAAGAGAAAACTGAAGCTCTGATCTGTAACAGAAATAAAACCAATAACGAAAACTGTAAGTTTCCCACGATTTAAATGACTCTTCTAGATATTTACACTAATTTTGCCTTAGTAGGCAGTAGAGGAAATTATGCCATGATGTTAAGACAATCGTCTCCAAATATACTTTAAAAATCAAAACAAGTAACATTCCAACCATACTATAAATTTAATTTTAAAACTAAATGTATATAACTAAAGATAATCATAGAAAAAAATGCAGTTTAAATATCAAGATTCCCCTCCCCCACCACCATCACCACCACCAAGGTTAAGAAGGGAGAGTGTTGACATGTGGTGGGGTTGTTAACCAATGTCACAGGACAATGTGTGTACTGTTTAATGAGAAACTAGTTTGTTCTGCAAACTTTCATCTAAAGTACAATAAAAAATTAAGACTTCCCCCAAATTCAACATTTTCTACTATGTGTGGTAACTACGACTGAAATTTTTCCTTTGGGCAATCTGCATCTATCAACCTATGCCTCTGGGACAATTATTAGAAGATGGAAAAAGCCTGCAAATAACCCCAGCACTGCTGATGTATCACAAATAGCAATGGGGGTTGGGACATTGACAGTTTGGGTGGCGAAATCTGTAGAACTTTCCAGCACGTTGACTGAAAATGTCTTTGCTTGTAAAGATATCACAATCCACTCCATCTAAATCTACATAGATTTTAAACACATCGCGTTATTAAATAACATCATTACAGGAAGTCAGCCTTATTCCTGATGTAGTCACCCACATTCCTTATAGAGAACCTGCGAAGTTTCAAAATCCAATTGTCCTACGTTCTCGGCTAGCAAGTACTGAAGCTGTCCCATTCCACCTCCTATCCACTGAGTGAAGTTTGACTTCATTATTTGGGGGGCAACTCGGTAGTTGCCCAGAGTTCCTCACTGTCTTCTCGTTTATTTTTTTTATTTTTAAGAGAAGAGAGGAAAAGACCCCCCGATTTCAGCGCAGGAGTTTTAGCCACCCTTTTTCTTTAAAAAGTCAGCAGAAGGGGCATGGGAAAGGCGTCCTTACGCCAGCAACAGGTAGGGGAGTGAGAAGCAGTTTATTCCGAACCCTCCCCGAACAGCCACCCGGATCAGCTCCCCGGGACCCGGGGAGAGAAACCATCCGCACACACCCAGCACCTCGCGGGCCGACCACAACCACAACCACAACCACAACCGCGGCAGCCGTCCGCCCGCAGCAGCCGCAGAGGCCGGCGGACGAGGCTCGGCAGCCCCGGCGGCCCTCCGCTCCGGGGAGGCCCTTCCCTGGGGAGGTGCGACATTCCAGCCCTCAGCCCCGGGCGCCCCGACACTGCCCTCGCCCCCGCCCCCACCGAGGAAGCGCCCAGAGAGCGCCCTGCGCCAGGCCGGCCTGTCTCCGCCCAGCCCGGCCTGCCCCCTCCCTGACGCCGTCACACACCCCCGAACCCACCGGGGCAACGACTCACCCGGGCCTCGGGCAAGGGGAGCCCAGGGCGACGCGGGGCGGCCCCTCCCCAGAAAGCGAGGCGGCGCGGCAGCGAGGAGCGCGGCAGCTGAGGCAGGTCTCCAGCTCCTGGACCCTCCTCCTTCAGCCGGTGGCGGCGATCGCCAGGGCTCCTCCGGCGTCGGTGCCGCTGCTCCGCTGCTCCCCTCTCTGGCCTCTGTGAAACTTTACCGGGCTCCTCAGAGGAAAGCAGCCGCCACTGCTGTCCAGTCCAGAGACAAGCCGTCTGCGACCCGGATGGAGCGGGAGGGGAAGGGCGGGAGGCGAGCCGGGCGGAGAGCGCGAGGGGCGGGGAGAGTTAGGGGAGAGGCTGGGGAGGAGAACGGAGACGGGGAGGTGGCTACGCGGGGGAGGGGGAGGGGCCGGCCGGAAGTGGGCCGCGGAGCACGCGCCCGAGCCCGCCCACTTCCCGCCCCGCGCGCCTGCGCCGGAACCCTCCCGGGCCTGGGAATCGACGCGCCTGCGCTTTATGCCGCTTTGCGTTGCTTTGAGAAAAGCCAGACGCAGGATGGAGGAGTTGGAGTTTGTGAAGAGATACGGAAGGCGAAGAGGTATCGCCGGGTTTGGTAACAGCGCTTCCGTGTGCACAAGGGTCTTTTAATGAAGAAATATCTTCGTTTTTTGGTTTGATGTCTTTCTGCTCGTAGGTTCCGGTGTTTTCATCTTATTTGGCCTTTTTCCAAGGAGAATTCGAAGTAGGAGGTGAAATATCACAAGTATGAAGACAGCGAAACCTCTTATCTCTTATCCTTAACTGACGCTATTCTGAGGATACGCGGTCTCTTGATGTCAATGACTGAAGTTACTCACGTTAAACGCCATCAGCACCTCTTTGGGCTACTGAGATGGTTATGGTTCCCATCACTTTCTGCACTTCTTAGAAGATAAATTTTAACTGCGGGCATTCTTCATTCCGAGAAAATTAAGTAATGCGCGTGACTATACTCCCTGCTTCAAAAAAAAAGGAAATCCGGGTTCCCTAGTCCAGTCTGAACTTAAAAACTGAAAAACTTAAGACAAGGAACTTTGGAAATTCCACCTTAGAATTTGCTAGAACCTGGACTTCAGGGTGAATGTTGAGAATCTAGAAGGAATTCCACAGTAGGCCGTGTTTATCTCTTATTGGAAATTATATTTCAGATTAGGAAGAGTTCGTGCTAGAATACTTAAAAATATGGCACACAGATAAGAGTAAAAATTACAAGATGTGTAAGCAAAGAAAGGATAATTTCAGTATTGGGAGTGGTGGAAATGCACAAAAAATCCTTTATTCTTATTTTGAAAGCTTCATTGCCCTTGTAGGACTTTTGTTTGTTGTTTCTTGACCTTAAGGACTTGATGCCTCAGGAAAAAAAAAAAAAACCCAAACCCACTGCCATCCAATTCCGACTCATAACGACCCTATAGAACAGAATAGAACTGCCCCATAGGGTTTCCGAGGAGTGGCTGATGGATTGGAACTGCCAGCCTTTTGGTTAGTAGCCAAGCTCTTAAGCACGGTGCCACCAGGCCTCAGAATATATCATTAAGGGGGAAGTTATGGGAATCAGGAATTTTTTGGGGGGGGTGGTCTTCAGGAACTTTAAGATAGGCACTTGATACTGCAGCAAATAAACACTAACATTTGGGTGGCTTAACATAATAGAAGTGTATTTCTTACCTCTTTAACAATCCCAGGAGCCCTGATGGCATAGTGCTTAAGAACTCATTGGCTTACCAAATGTTAGCAGTTCAAATCCACCAGCTGCCCCTTGGAAACCCAGCAGGGCAGTATGGGGTCACTATGAGTCGGAAACCTACATAACTGTTTTGGTTTCTTGGGTTTTTAACACTCCCAAGTGTGTTTCCCTAAAGAATGAGAACTGATTTCCAAGGGCCTTGGGGTTGGAGTGGGGGGGAGTTGGGCAGACAGAGCCCCTTAAAAACTCTTGTATTAGATGCCACATATCACTTCTGCATCCATAACATTAACAAAAACTGCACATGTACATGCAGGAAGGCTGGGAAATTAATTCCTCTCTGAGTTCCCAGAGGCTGGAAGGAAGAGCTGGTGGACAGCTGTTTCTGCCACGTGCAGCATCTAAATCTGGAATATTTTTAAAAATAGGTCTTGCTTGTAGAAGGTAGAATGGACATCTGTGGATGTTCCTTTTGACCTTATAACCCTATAAAGTCTGTGGTGTAAGATCTTGAAAAATAGCCAGTGGTCATCTTGAAAGTGAAACAAGTATAGGATCACAGGGTTGTTTGGATAATGTAAATTTGTTGTATAAAAGCAACACAAGATGTTGGTATGGCTTCTGGATCCGGAGCCTGAACCTTGCAGCCCACCTCAAACCACTGTCCCTCAATCTGCCTATAATACACACAGAAACTTACTGACTGTATGATTTACAGAAAATTAACTTCTTAGTCTCAATTTCTGTAATTGGTAGTGATAGTATTCTGTATTTCACTGGGTAGTTGTAAGGATGAATAAGATAACATGTATGGTACCTTTTATGTGGCAAGTGTTTTGTAAATAGCTTTTCTTATTACTAGTATTATCTCTTTAACTACAAGTAGTAAAAAAAAATTGAGAAGGTATTCTGCATCATCAGTAATTTTAATTTAGAACAAGAGTAAAATTTTTTTCACCTATTATTTTCATTTCTGGAAAAAAAAAATAATAGTAATGCTCAAACCCGTAGTCTTAAATCCCTCTGCTCCACCTATTTCCACACTCATCCATTTTCCTTGGCCTTTGGCCTAGCATTATGGCTTCAACCTGAAATGTACACAAGGCAGTCAGATCTTTTATAAGATGTATTCAACACATGTTTATCGAGCACCTACTACGTGCTACCAGTAGGAGAGAGAGATTTTCTTATGCAGGCAAATAAAAAAATTGCAACCTGTAATAAATACTAAAGGGGAAAAAAAGGGAGGTAGAGATGGAGAATAATAGAGGGAGACATTGAAATAGGATGGGTAGCAAAGGCCTCAATGGAGTATCTGCTGTTAAAACTGAACACTAAAGAAAGAGAAGGATCTAGCCCTGAGAAGAAAAGGATGAGAAAACATTCCAGGTGGAGGGAACAAAGCAAAGCCCTTGAGGCAGGGAAGAACTTGGCATGTTCCAGGAAATGCAAGAAAATTTGTGTACATGGAGCAGTGGTACTAGATATGTTTGGAGACAGGCAGAGGCTGGATCAGGCCAATGTAGATCGTGCAGGGAACATTAAGTAGCTTCGTTAGATTCCAAGGGTTTTTTCTTAATCAGGGTCTTCTAGAGAAACAGAACCAGTGATCTCTCTCTCGCATATCTCTCATATGTACATATATATGTATGAGAGAGATTTATTTTAAGGAATTGACTCACACAGTTGCAGGGGGCTGGCAAGTCCAAAATCTGTAGGTCAGGCTGGAGATTTCTGCGGGCTTATGTTCCAAAATCCATAGCAGGCAGTGGAAAAAGTGAAAAGAAGAGAGTTCTGGCAAAATGTCTATTTGCAGTCTGAAGGCAGAATACACAGTACAGAAAGTCCTTTTCTGCTCTTAAGGCCTCCAACTGAGTGTTTGAGGCCCACTCACATTAGGGAAGGTAATCTTAAGGCCGGCTGACTTAATCACATTTAACTACTTCATAACAGCAAGGAGATAAGTGTTTGACCAAGCAATTGGGCACTATAGCATAGCCAAGTTGACACATAAAATTAACCATTGCAGGTTTTAAAGTAGGAGGAGCCAAGGAGTGGTCATATTTGTTAAGGAAATGATAACTGGGCAGGATTGCTGAATTAGACTAAGGCAAGAGCGGAGGAAATTAGATTATTTAGGAGCCTTTTGCAATAATCCAAGTGGGAGATAACATTGGTGAATACTAGGTGGTAGTGATGGAGATGAAGTGAAGAAGGTAGATTCAAAACACAAGGACGTGGAGTTAGAAAAGCAAAAGGGAAAGACACACTTGGTCTTTTTCAGGCTGAAAGAACTGAAGAGAAAATTCAAGCCTAGAGTTGCAATATTGAAGGATTCTATGGGCAAAATATTGAGCGACACAGAAAGCATCAAAAAAAAGATAGAAGGAATACATAGAGTCACTATACCAAAAAGAATTGGTCAGTGTTCAGTCATTTCAGGAGGTAGCATATGGTAAGAATCGATGGTACTGAAGGAAGAAACCCAAGCTGCACTGAAATCATTAGCGAAAAACAAGGCTCCAGGAATTGACAGAGTACCAATTGAGATGTTTCAACAAACAGATGCAGTGCTAGAAGTAGTCAGTCATCTATGCCAAGAAATTTTGGAAGACAGCTACGGGGCCAACCAACAGGAAGAGATCCGTATTTGTGCCCATCCCAAAGAAAGATGATCCAACAGAATGTGGAAATTATTGAATAATATCATTAATATCACGTGCAAGTAAAATTTTGCTGAAGATAAAAGTGGTTGCAGCAGTACATTGACAGAGAACTGCTAGAAATTAAAGCTGAATTCAGAAAAGGATACAGAACAAGGAATACCGTTGCTGATGTCAGATGGATCTTGCCTGGAAGCAGGGCATACCAGAAAGATGTTTACCTCGGTTTAATTGACTGTGCAAAGGCATTTGACTGTGTAGATCATAACAAATTACGGTTAACATTACAAAGAATGGAAATTCCAGAACACTTAATTCTGCTCATGAGGAACCTGTACATAGACCAAGAGGCAGTTGTTCGAACAGGACAAGGGGATACTGCGTGGCTTAAAATCAGAAAAGGTGTGTGTCAGTTGTATCCTTTCACCGTACTTATTCATCCTTTATGCTGAGCAAATAATTTCAGAAGCTGGACTATATGAAGAACACAGCATCAGAACTGGAAGAAGACTCATTAACAACCTGTAATGTGCAGATGAAAGAGAAGAGGACTTGAAGCACTTACTGTTTAAGATCAAACAGTACAAACTTCTATATGGATTACACCTCAATATAACGGAAACAAAAATCCTCACAACTGAACCAAGAAGAAACATGATAAAGAGAAGATTGAAGTCAAGGATTTAATTTTATTTGTATCTACAATCAATGCCCATGGAAGTAGCAATCAAGAAATCAAATGACATGTTCGGTTGGGCAAATCTGCTGCAGAAGACCTCTTTAAAGTGTTAAAAAGCAAATTTGTCACTTTGTGGACTGAAGTGCACCTGACCCAAGCTGTGATATTTTCAGTCACCTTATATGCATGCTAAAGCTGGACAATGAATAAGGAAGATGGAGGAATTGATGCCTTTGTACTCTGATGTTGGTGAAGAATATTGCATATACCATGGACTGCCAGACAAACAAATCTGTCTTGGAAAAAGTACAGTGAGAATGCTCCTTAGAAGGAAGTGAGGATGGTGAGACTTTATCTCATGTACTTTGGACATGTTGTCAGGATGGACCAGTCCCTGGAGAAGGATATCACGCTTAGTAGAGGGTCAGCAGCCCTCAACGAGATGGATTGATATAGTTTCTGCAATGATAGGCTCAATCATCCTCACAATTGTGCAAGACCGGGCAGCATTTAATTCAGTTTTACGTAGGTTGCTAGGAGTCGGAACTGACTTGACAGCACCTAACAACAACAGAGAAAAGACAGGATGCTGGGCCACTGGTATATTTCTGACCATTTTTTGAATGGTGAGGACTTTTACAAAGATATGGATGGATGGTGAGGAAAGTAGGAAGACAGGTTTTGGCTGGGAACAATCAAGTGTTCTGCTTTGACCTTAAATTTGAAAAATCAAGAGTGTGTTTCTTTTTGAATTACGTTATTATAAAACCCTTTTTCTATTACCCTGGATCAATATGGGACTAGCCCAGAAATGAGTGACATGGAAGAAAAAACTTTCATCTGCTGCTTAAATAAGGAATACCAGAGGAAACTGTGGATCTTTTTAATGGATGCAAGCAAAACTTTGTTGATCTTATTACATGTTATGGTATATGCCATTTAATCTCCAACGTAAAGGATAGTAATTCTGGGTATGTATTACAGGAATCCTGCTCAACTTTCACCCTTGCAATTATCCTCAACCTCTTTTCCTGCTCCAAATTTACATTCCGGCTTTAATTTTCTTCTCAGTATCCCTGTGTGAAACAATTATGTATATATTATGAATACCAGAGATATTTTTAAAATGCTTTCTTTTTAAAACTCTTGGATTTCTTTGTGTTTGATTTCCCTCCTCTAATTATAGTAATTCAACTGACATTCAAACAGGCATAAGGTTGAAAAATCACATGTAATGTGGCCCTTGACCAGTATGTGGGGATGTGTTCATACATTTGAAATTACAGCGCAATTACTACAGGTAATACTCTTTCTGAACAAAGTACTCAGAGTGCCCTGTTTTGTATATGTGTGGCAGTAAAGAATAAAAGTTTTTTTTAATTCAACTTTTGTGATAACCGAGGCTTTAATATTAACTTTATCCCACAGCTTTCACATGATGAAGATCCCGTGATTTCTAATTAATAGTGAGCATTGCCAGAGTAATACAGTATGAAGTGTAAGATCTAAAATGTTTTAAGTCTATGTGTTTTTATTTTAAAGAAAGCAGAAAGAAATCAGCCATGCTTTTTGGGTAGCGTATTGAACTCTTTTGTTGCTGTATTTCAAAAGCCCTTGTAAGGATATTTAAGGTTGCAGAGTTCTAATTTAGCTGTTAGAAATATGAAATCTGGAAAGGCAGCTTTATTTTATTCCTTCTGCCAGGTCCCATTATAACCTAAATCAGCAATAAGTCAAAGGACACGTTTACTCTCCTGAATATGGAAAAATGTTGAGATTATTTATACACATTAAAAAAAAAAAAGCACCTTTGTCATTGAGTTGATTCTGACTCATAACAACCCTATGGGACAGAGTAGAAATTTATACACATACACACACTTTTTTTTTTTGCTAAATGTAATGCCTCACTTCCCCCAAATAGGATCAGGACTAAAACAAATTGTAACTGCAGGTCTTTATCAAATTAACAGTACTGCTCCTTTGAGTAGAAATTAGCCACAGCATGAATATTTTATCAATTGTATTAATAGCTTTCAAAGAAAGATTATAAACAGAACAGCCTTGCTGAGCATCTTACTTGTTTATCACTGTAAGGGGAACTGACAACACATTTCAGATTCTTAATTAAGCGTTAAAAATCTTATGTAAGCAGCACAGAGAATCACAAAGGTAAGGAGAAGGAAAAGCTTGGGGGGAAAAGAATCCTTCAGAACTCCCTATGTTTACTGTACTGTAGAACCAGTTGTTAGTTGCCTTCAGCATACAGATAACTTTTATACACAGTGATTGTGAACTTTAAAAAATATGTACTGCTGCTCAGGTTCTTTTGTAAGAATGAAAAAGATTGTCATAACAGTTGACACCCAGAAATACATAAAACACCGACATTTTTATGAACAGATTTTCATTAGAGTTTGAAAAATGTGTTCTTATAATCTCAATGTAAGATCTGATAGCCTAAAGTAACAGTTAGGCGGTAGTGACTAGTAAGGACAGAGTGTTCCTAGAAGACAAATTATAGGTGCCACCTCCATGTTTCCTAAATACAGTTTAAACGTATTAAAATGACAGATATGCTTGCCCAAAAAAATGCCAAAAAAAAAAAGCCAAAGGAGAAAAATTACTTTTTGTAAATATAGGGATCTTAGGAGGTGAATTGAAATTTTGCTGCTGTTCACTTTCAACAAATAACTTCATCTGTTCAATCTTTAAGAGAAAGCTTTACCCAGCAAGCTAATTTCCAAAAAGCAGCTTTCAAACTGCTCCCATTCACAAGCGCTGACAGTAAAATAGAAATCCTGTGGAATGGTGGACATTAGGATTATTCTTAGTGTTGAGAACATCTTTATTTTTAAAGAACTGCATAGCCAGAGAATATAATTACTCGATTAATATAAGGGTGAAACATCTGATCATTCTCCAATTTAGTCACCAATGGCGCGGTGGTTTAAGTAATGTAAAACTCTTCTGTTTTAAATTTAAATTTGTTTAATATGAGGCACTCCCATTTTTCAAAATTAAAATAGATTTTGTTTAAAAATATTAATGCTAATCATTAAGTCATTTAAACAATTCAGTAAAATACAAAGAACCAAGTAACTATCAGAAATGCCACCCCCAAGAAATATATACTGCTAACATTTTATTGAACACCATTCTAATGTTTTTCGATATTCCAAAATACATTGTAAACACATAGAGGTCAATGTAATTTACCCAAATGGAATCTCAGAGTTTCGTAACTTATTTTTATTCAACAAGGTGTTAAGTACCTCTTTCCAAGTATTGGGGAGCTTAGTCATGTCATGTGGAAGATATGCCCAAACCATAAACCTTACAGGGGCAATTATCCAAGATGTAAATAAATGATGGATGTGCTCAGTCTTACTCTGTTCAGGTTGGATAAAAATCTTAAGTTGAGTGTGTTCAGATGTATCTTGTTATATTGCCAGTCGTCGCTTGTGCTTTCAACACCCAGAATGGCTTCTCCAGCCTTCTTACTCCTCTGGCTCCACAGAATAGAAAAGTGCTCAGGGTGATATTAAAAAATGCCTTGAGAATGCTGCACAGCATTTCCATATTGTCTGTTGCACTTGCAAGCTTATATCTTTTTTAAGTTAATAGGCAATTTGTTTGCTTATGCCAATAATATATGAAGATGCAATATTTCTTTGCTCTTGGCTGTAATCATTTCAACCTTCATGTCTCCCATCACAGCCTCAGTACAGGCCATCATCAATTCCAGCTTGCATTTCTGTTGCAGCCTATGGACTTCATGTAATATTGGACCTTTGGTCCATCAACACAGTCACTGGGGAGATCTTTCTGAAATCCAGATTTGATTATATCTCTTTAAAATATTTAGGCATTCAAAGTCCTCTGCAAACTCGTCCCTGCCACATCCCCCCGAGGACACCATGTCCTTGTTTTATAAGCTATGAAATACACTCACACCTCTCTATTTTCCCGTTGCTCCTTCAACTTAGAGTATCATATTTTAAGACTCAGCTCAGGTCAGGCACACCGTCTTTATGAAGAATTGCCCTCTGTGACAGGAGACACCGCCTCTCTGCTGCCATCCTCTGCTATAGACCTTGACCCATTAAAACAAAATCGCTTAAAGTATCTGTCTTCTCCTTCATTCAACAGTGGGCTCAAGGACAGGTACTTGGATCTTTTCACCTTTCCACCGGCAAGAATGAATGAATACTAATTGTTTCATATTGGTCAGAAGCTCTAATTGGCAAAATTTTTGTCTTTGATGAATAAAATATAAGAAACAAATTGTTAATAAATCTTCCAAAGCAGCACCTCTAGGGAAAAAGAAAACACTTGATGAGGAAGATGTGTATAGTAAAAAAAAGCATCCATTAAATATCTGTCAATTGAGCAATGGTTCCTTGTTTAGATTGTAAAATCTTTGTAAGGGAGGAACCTGTGTTGTACTTTTATTTATTCTCTCCAGTGCCCAGCAGAGTACTCTGTTCATAGAATAATCGCAAACCCAATTTTACTGATTAACAGAATGAGTAAATCCATTCATTCCCTGAAAACTGAATCTCAACAGCACTTTATAACCCCATGCCTCTTTGTATCTATCTCTATGTATCTTGGAATATCTTGTGAACTCTTTGAGGACAAGGCCTTTGCTTAGTGATTTTTATACTCTCAGATTTTAACAGAGCACAGAACATAGCAGAAATTTAATAAATCTTTGTCATCAAGATTTTATCAGTGAAATACAAGTCTGCTTTATCTTTTTTTTTTTTTTTTGGCTTTAACAAAGTGAAATTTATTTTCTCACAGCCTGGTAGGCTAGAAGTCCAAATTCAGGATGTCAGCTCCAGGGTAAGGCTTTCTCTTTTCTGTCGGCCTTGGAGAAGTCCTTGTCATCAGTCTTCTCTTTATCTGGGAGCATTTCAGCAGAGAAACCTCAGGTCCAAAGGATGTGCTCTGCTCCCAGTGCTGCTGTCTTGGTGGTTTGTTTATCATTTTTACCTGTGATTTAGGGTATGACCCAGGAAAATACCTTATCCATAGTAAGAATCTAATAAATACTTGTTAGATAAATGATTTGGAAATTTTGGCTACTGGAAATTGCAATTAAAATCTAATGTTAAAAGTTTGCTGTGGTCTCTAGATTCAGGAATAAATGCAGGTCAGAGTGATGATAATTCTCAAAGGTACTTTATTGCTATGCACTAGGTCAACCTCACAGAGGTGGGGAGGGGCGGAGAAGGGAGAGAAGTTGGAAACAAACAAGTGAGGCTCAAAGGAGAAAATAGCTCCTCAGAGGAGAGCCACATGCTGATACCCAAGGCAGCCAGCATGAGGAAGCAGCCTAAAATTAGCAGGATGGGCAAGCCCAGGAAGGGAAAGCCACGGCAGCATTCTCTGCCCTCAAAAAGAGAGGTGAGGGGCCGGGAGCCCCAACCAGAACATTCTTTAGCCATTGGAGTTCCACAGCTGTTTATGCCAGGTAAGGTCCCCCGTCAGAACTCACCTTATGAGGTGAAGCAAGAGATTTCTTAAAAGACGTTGTGACAGTTGAAAGATTTAATATTGCTCAGGAAAAAATGCCTCCAAGAATCTAACGATTGAGAGCGATAAAAGTATTCTTATATTCATTCTCACTGGCGGTATTCGCCTGAACCACACTCTCGCCTTATTGAATTGGGGCTCGCTAGGGTGTGAAAAGGGAGCTCTGGTGGCTCAGGTGGTTAACCGCTCAGCTGCTAACCGAAAGGTGGACAGTTCAAACCCACCAGCTGCTCCTGGAGAGAAAGATGTGGCAGTCTGCTTCCATAAAGATGACAGCTTTGGATAACCTGATGGGCAACTCTACTTTGTCTTATAAAGTCACTGTGAGTTGGAATTGACTCATGGACAACAGGTTTTGTTTGATCGAGGGTGTGAAAGTGCTGTTTTTTTCAGGTGCTAGAGTAATTATAGAGTAAAGGAGGAAGGGTGCCCTCGAAAATTTGTAAAGTACTGTGGGAAGAGGCGTCATGAATGATAAAAAGAAATAGATGAGGCACTGCAGAGAGGAAAGAAATATTAGGAATAATATAAACAGGACTTGGGTGGGCAATAGAATACTTTTTTCACGAACGAAGAGTGGTTGAGCTGGTCAAGGAAAGATGAAATACTGGAGAGGGTCAGGATTTTCTTAGCGTTTCTCGGTGGTGGTGTTTCATAAAGAATTGAATCAGGAATTTATTTTGTGACGCACGTGAGTGATTCCCAGTCAGGGTATTTATCTGGGTATTTACCACTCTTGCTTGTTTCTGTAAGTTACTCTCTCCTGTACTGGAATTCATTTTTGTATCACTTATTGTACTTTGGGAGCCCTGGTGGTATAGTGGTTAACAGCTGCTAACCAAAAGGTCAGTGGTTCGAATCCACCAGTTGCTCTTTGGAAACCCTATGGGGCAGTTCTATAGGGTTGCTATGAGTCAGAATCACTCAACGGGTACGGGTATTGATTGCACTTTGAAATGACAACTCATCATTAATTGTAAAACCCTTAAGTGCTATTAAGAGGGTATCTCACAGGGTCAATCTGAAGAGATCGTGCAACTGAATGGCAGAAATTCTGAACTTATTTTAATAACAGCTTTATTGAAATGCCGGAGTTCCTGGGTGGCTCAAATGGTTAAACGCTTGACTACTAACCAAAAGGTTGGAGGCTCGAACCCACCCAGAGGCACCTTGGAAGAAAGGTCTGGTAATCTACTTCCAAAAGATCACAGCCTTGAAAACTGTATACACACATGAAGTCCGCATGAGTTCGAATCAACTCAAGGGCAACTGGTAATTGAAATATAAGTTACATACCACAAAATTTGCCTGTTTAAAGTGTACAATTAAATGGTTTATAGTATATTTACAGAATTGTGCAATCATCACCACAATTTTACATTTCCACCCCTCTCGCAAAAAAAAAAAAAAAACCTCATACCCAGCCGTAGTTGTTATTAGGTGCCATTGAGTTGGTTCTGACTCTTAGAGACCCTACGTACAACGAAAAAAACGCTGCCAGGTCCTGCGCTATCCTCACATTCTTTATGCTTGAGCCCATTGCTGCAGCCACTGTGTCATCCATCTTGAGAAGGGTCTTCCTCTTTTTTGATGACTATCTTACCAGGCATGATGTCCTGACTGGTCCCCCTGATAACATGTCCAAAGTACGTGAGACGAAGTCTCACCATCACCCCTTCTAAGGAGCATTCTGCCTATACTTCTTCCAAGACAAATTTATTTGTTCTCCTGGCAACCCATGGCATAAGCAATATTCTTTGCCAACACCATAATTCAAAGACATATTCTTCTTTGGTCTTCCTTATTCATTGTCCAGCTTTCACATGCATATGAGGCAAATGAGAACACCCTGTCTTGGGTCAGACACACCTTAGTCCTCAGAGTAACATCTTTGCTTTTTAACACTTTAAAGAAGTCTTTTGCAGTAGATTTGCCCTGTGCAATATGTCATTTGATTTCTTGACTGCTGCTTCCAAGGGTGTTGATTGTGGGTCCAAGTAAAATGAAATCCTTGACAACTTCAGTCTTTTCTCCATTTATCAGGATGCCGCTTATTGGTCCAGTTTTGAGGATTTTTTTGTTTTCTTTATGTTGAGGTGTAATCCATACGGAAGGCTGTAGTCATACATCTTCATTAGTAAGTGCTTCAAGCCCTCTTTGATTTCAGGAAGCAAGGCTGTGTCATCTGCATATTGTAGGTTGTTAATGAGACTTCCTTCAATCCTGATGCTGTGTTCTTCTTCATATAGTCCAGCTTCTGGAATCATTATCATATTAAATATATATACACATATATATAACATTTCAAAGAATATATCATATGTATACTGACAAACATGATTGATAGACAAGATAGATATAAACTTGCCATCAGTTAGGCTGTAGATAAAGTTTGCTTTTTATTCCTTTCTTCCAGTGTTCTTAAGGCCCTTGGGTGGCACAAATGGTTTGCACTTATCTACAAACCTGAAGTTTGGTGGTTCAAACCTACCTAGCAGCACTGGGAAAGAAAGGATCTGATTCCATAAAGATTACAGCCAAGAAAACCCTATGGACCAGTTCTACTCTGTAACACATGGAGTCACCATGAGTCAGAACTGACACAACAGCAACAGGTTTGCTCCTTGTCCTCCCTCCCCCTCCTTAAGGTTTTTTTTTTTTTTTTTTTTTAGTTGGGTGTGGCTGGGTGGGTGAATTTTTTTTTTCTCTTTACAAAAATGATAAATCATTATTAGAAGTTTTTTTTAAAGTATAACATGAAAATACATGGGAGCAAAATCTTCTATAATTCCACTATGAGTCAGAATCTACTTGACCCCAACAGATTTGATTTGGTTTGGTTTAAAAGATACCATTTAATATTTGGGGATATTATACTCCAGAATTTTAAGAGACAAAATAGGGTCATTATAAATACTGTTTTGAAATGGTTTTTAAAGAAAATTTTATATACTGTAATTATCTTTCCATGTAAAAGTAATGTATGTTGTTGCTAATTTTTTGCTATTATGAATAATTTTTTATGAATATTCTTATAAATACATTGGAATGCTAATTGTTCTTTTCTTAAGATTCCTTTACATTCATTGTATGTTGATTTTCTGCTTTAATTTCTAGTGTTGTGGGTGCTCTGCTGATGGTTCCATATGTTTCCTATAATACTGAATTCTTCCATATTTATCACTTTTTAAGGTTTTATGTTTTATACATGATGTTTAAGTTTTAAAGTGCTTTGCATGTTATCTCATTTTTATACTCATTGTAATCTCTTGAGGTAAGCAAAACATTTTCCTCGCTTTTCAGGAACTGAGAAGATGAGGTAACTGAAACATACAGAATGATTTACCCAGGGTCATACAGTTAGTGAAAGATATACACTGGAGCTAGAACTTGCTTTTTTTCTTAGATCAGTGATTTCCAACTTGTAAGACCCCAGAAGACCACGAAGTAATTGCAAAGGACCCACAAACCCATAGGTATTTCAATTATTGTCTGAAACAGAATGAACAGTATATTATTTTTCAAATGTATATTAGTGTTACAATTAATACAATGCAAATTTGCTGGAAATGCATATTAAATTAATTATTGCTTTTTATCATCACATATTTTCTGAATAATGGCAAAATCACAATCATCATCACTTTTCAATGTTTATAAGAATGTTACCTGGAGATCAGATAATAGAACAGAATTATGCTAAGAAGTTTCATATTTTTATATGAGCTTGATTCAGAGATGCATAAAAGATAATGTATACAAATCTATTGATAATTTTGTTAATTCTTAAACTATGTCCTCCTCTGGAAAGAGACAAATTACCAAAACTTGAAGATAAATAAAATAAAAAATGGTCTATCCCTTTCAAGAACTAATTATTTTCTGCTTTGAATTTTTTGTAGATACCATGTGTTTTCATTAAATGGAAGCAAGCTGAGTCATTAAGTATGTCTAAATTTTTGGTTAGTAATATGGATTTTGAGAAATACTATGTGGAAATATACGGGTAGCACAAAACTTGAGGGGTACTCTGGCAGCATGATCGGTGGACGCCTGTCTGGCCTCCCAGTCATGGGTGGTGAGATTTATTTTGGGGTGCCTCCCATTGACAGTGTTCCACTGCTATTGATAAGGTCTTCACTGGCTAATGCTTTTCAGATGTAGACTGCCGGGTCCTTCTTCCTAGTCTGTCTTAGTGTGAAAGCTCAGCTGAAATCTGTCCTCCATGGGTGACCCTGCTGGTATCTGAATACCGGTGGCATAGCTTCTAGCATCACAGCAACACACAAGCCCCCACAGTACGACAAACTGACAGACACGAGAAGCTGGACTATATGAAGAAGAACGGGGCATCAGGATTGGAGGAAGACTCATTAACAACCTGCGTTATGCAGATGACACAACCTTGCTTGCTGAAAGTGAAGAGGACTTGAAGCACTTACTAATGAAGGTCAAAGACCACAGCCTTCAGTATAGATTACACCTCAACATAAAGAAAACAAAAATCCTCACAACTGGACCAATGAGCAACATCATGATAAACAGAGAAAAGATTGAAGTTGTCAAGGATTTCATTTTACTTGGGTCCACAATCAACACCCATGGAAGCAGCAATCAAGAAATCAAAAGACATATTGCATTGGGCAAATGTGCCACAAAGGACCTCTTCAAAGTGTTGAAGAGCAAAGATGTCACCCTGAAGACTAAGGTGCGCCTGACCCAAGCCATGGTATTTTCAACTGCATCATATGCGTGTGAAAGCTGGACAGTGAATAAGGAAGACCGAAGAAGAGCTGACGCCTTTGAATTGTGGTGTTGGTGAAGAATATTGAATATACCATGGACTGCCAAAAGAACGAACAAATCTGTCTTGGAAGAAGTGTGGCCACAATGCTCCTTAGAGGCAAGGATGGCGAGACTGCATCTTACATACTTTGGACATGTTGTCAGGAGGGATGAGTCCCTGGAGAAGGACATCATGCTTGGCAGAGTACAGGGTCAGCAGAAAAGAGGAAGACCCTCAAGGAGGTGGATTGACACAGTGGCTGCAACAATGAGCTCAAGCATAAAAACGATTGTAAGGATGGCGCAGGACCGGGCAGTGTTTCATTCTGTTGTGCATGGGGTCGCTATGAGTCGGAACCAACTCGACGGCACCTAACAACAACAACCTCCCACTGAGTTACATTGGGCACTCTGGTTTTCCAAATATGATACAAAAAAAAAAAAAAAACCCAAAGCACACCCACCAGGGCACTCTAACTATCACACCAAACCAAACCCAACCCACTGCTGTCGAGTCAATTCCAACTCATAGTGACCCTTTAGGACAGAGTAGAACTGCCCTGTAGGGCTTCCAAGGCTGTAAATCTTTATGGAGGCAGACTGCCACATCTTTCTCCCATGGAGCAGCTAATGGGTTCAAACTGCCAACCTTTTGGTTAGCAGCCAAACACTTTAACCACTGTGCCACCAGGGCTCCTAACTATCACACCACCTACGAACTCACTGCCATCCAGTCAATTCCGACTCATAGCGACCCTATAGGACAGAGTAGAACTGCCCCCTAGAGTTTCCAAGGAGCCCATAAATATGCCTCAAGGCTTATCTAGCTGTACAAAAGCCAAGAGTCAAAAGTTTTACCCAATCACATTTCCTGGGTGCACTACTTCACATCTAAGTCTGATACCACAGCCATTTTGTACCAACAAATGTTTATTTCATTTTTCACCATTGCACAAGTTCCCACTGGAGGGCAGCAGATATTTTTATCAAGAAAAATGGGTCCCAAGAGACCTGAGAGGCAGAAAATGTGGGTGGGCAACTGTATATCCCAAAGGTCATGAAAGGGCTCTGCAAATAGTAACTTTTAATACTTAGATTTTTTTTTCTTAGTATTGAGTTGCCATGTAAATCTAGTAAGTTAATTATTGTTTCTGTATGTCAGTTTCTTCACCTGTAAAACATGAGTATTAAAGCAGATCTGCTGACAGGACTCTGATGAAAAGTAGCTAATAAAAATCAATAAAACACTTTTCAAATACAGTGTTAAGAACATTTTTATTATAGAATTTAAAACACCACTGTTCTTTGTATTTAACATCTGCCCCAGATCATCAACATGATCATTAGCAACATTTATTTAGTAGATCTAAATCAGCTTTATTTTACTTCATGTGTTTGTATGCATTCAACATTAGTCTATTAGACAATTCAGGAATCATGGAATGACTAAGATATTCCTAACTTGCCTAGATTTCTCCTTTCTAAATCACTTATCCTTAACAATGCTTTTGCTTATATAGTTGAGTACCAAACTTATGCTGACATCCTTTGCTTTAGATCAGATGACAAGTAAGCTATTTACCAGTACAGTCAATTATTATTTTCTTGTCATAACACACATACCATAGAGGGGATATACTGCTCTGTATTTGTCACCACTCTACTTATTTGGCTAAGGAACACTTGTTTGATATCTGGCTTGTCAGATCAGATTATAATTTAGACCCTTTAGCTATGTTTAGCCCCTTGGCACTGGGTGAGTTGAGAATTTAGAATTCAGAAGCAGGTGGTCAGGGGCATGGTAATTAGATATGAAGCATTTTACCTCTGTGTCATTGGTTTGAATCTGAACTTAGCTGATCACTATTGGTGTTCTATATGAAATGGAAATATTCTGGTTCACACCTCTAATGAGCAGCACCCCATGTTACAAAAGCTCATCACTCTTGGCACTAATAGGCATTCTTGTTGTCAGCCTCAGGCTAGAAGCCAAAGACTGAATCAGTCTGGAAATCTGAACTGCTGCTGTGCCTGAGTCATCAGTCTAGGTGGACCATTCAGCCTTTGGCCTTTCCTTAGAGTTTACAGCTCAGTGCAACTGTGTATACTTACTTCAACTCCCTGTGGCTTCACAAATCCAGATTAAAAGATGATTATTTAAAAATATATATATTTATTATAGTAAGGATAATAATAGTAGTTAACATTTATCGACTGCTTGCTAAGAGGCACGTATTTTTTTAAGAGTATTAACTCAATCTTCCCAACAATTCTATGAGGTAGGTATTGTTATTTTCTCCTTTATAGAGATGAGGAAATTGAGCCACAGAGAGATTAAATGACTTGCCTAGGGTTTTTCAGATTATAAGTGGTGGAGCCAGAATGCAGCTCTAAATGCAATTACTCTCTGCCTAATTATAACATTTATTCTATTTCTTCTTTTACCATCTTCCTATCCAGTTGATATTTTTTAAACATATTTTTCCAAGCCAAACTGGGCATATATCAATGTCTCAAATTTAAAGTTGCTCATCTTCTTGTACTAGTTTTTATTATTATTTGTTTCTGAAAGAGGCAATGTAGCTTTCTTAGATTTGGTTCATGTGCATCATTATTCTGAATTTAGATTTTTACAACGGCTTTTGCTCTTATCTACTTTTTGTTGTTTGAGCTAAATATTGCCTTAGCTTGGAAACATTCTGTGCTTTACTTCCTAAGCCAATAAAAAGCCAATAAAGAAAATAAAATCAAATAAAGCCCTTTCAATCACTCCTTCCCAACATAAAAAAAAAAAAAATCACCAAATAGGCAGTCTAGCTGCCTCTTTTTGCTTACATAATAATTGGATTCTTTTCACCTACTATTCATGCAAAATTATAAAGAAGATAAATTTAAAATGGGTCTCTATGAGATATCCCGTAGCAGCTAAGGAAGAAGTTTTTGGTATATTGAGGGAAGGAACCCTTAAAATAAAATTCATGCAGCAAGTAGATCTGATTCAATGAATAAATTAATCTGGTTCTCACAAATAGCTTTCTTGAGACTTAGTAAAATCATATTTGTTGTAATTACTGGCTAGATAAAGAAAATAATATATAACCACATTTTTATGTTTCTTTTAGCTGCCTTCTATTCTCAATTAGTCAAAGCATGCTGTAAGTCTTATTTGACACATGTACCAGTATATTGCCCCAGTTTTGCTAATAGATCAAATTTGAGTGTTCCACAAAATTGTTCCTATTAAACTAAATTAATAATGTAAACTTGGCAATCTAGGTTTTAGTGCTGATTTACATTGACATGTAGAATGGCCATTCAGGTGTAAAATAGTCATAATAAAGACCAACTTCAAGGGTAACGGTGTTTTATTTTTGCTTTTGTGGTTTTTATTGGAGCCTTGTAACCAACATGCAATTGAAAATAACATCAAAAAGATGAAATGTTAAGTAAATGCCTGCTTACTATAGTAACCATATGGTCTCTCATGCCTAGTTTCACTATGACTACTAATTTGCAGAGAGAAACACACAGAGAGAATTATTTACTATTGTTGCTTCAACTCCTTTAAGTTGTTTCTTTGAACAGTCAGAGATAGTGAAATAATCTAGAGGAATACGTGTCTTTGTATTTCAAGGATTTGGAAGGACTTGAAGGAAGTTGCTAAGTCAATTTAACCCCAGTATATTTTTTGTTTATAACACTTGGAAGCTGTTACTCTACAGCTTCCAAGTGTTTTCCAAACTGATTCCGAAACTCTTTTCTAACTAGCGTGGATGGCTTTGAAAGATGGCATGGTGCAGCAGAAAAGAGCTTGGGCTTTGGTGTCATGTAGACCTGGGTGTGAATCACAGCTCTGAGTGACCTTGTGCAAACTTCTCTGATCTTCAGTTTCCTCCTCTGTAAAATGTGGATAATGATATAGTATACCTTGGACAATTCGAAGGTGTACTTCCTGAGACTTTTTAGATCCCCAAATTTGCAAAAGCCACTGTAGCATATAATTTTTCATTTTCATTCTCCATAAAGTAGGGATAATGACCCATGCTTCCTGGGTTTTTGTATTCAATTATATACTGAAAATTGACAACAAAGCCTGGTTGATGTGGATGCTTAGCTGGGGTCAGCTAGGGCCACTCAGAAAGCTAAGTAATTCATTCTGGCTTACCTGCTTTTCAGGGAGTAAATCCAATTTGGAATCAGTTACAAATAGTTGAAGTCTTGATCTAAATTGGAGAATACTAGGTGCGTTTTACGTTTAGTCTTTATTTCTGGGCAAACAGGGATCTCAGTCTGTGGTTTGAGCAGGATCCCCAAAACCAGTGCAGGAGAGTGGACAAAGCAAAGGATGTGCAGAGGTGGGCAAAAAAAATTGGAGTAAGCCAGTTTGAGAGGATGCAAAGGTATGAAAGCACCTATGGGAGAACCAAGCCTTTACTAAGTGTTCCCCATACCAACCATCTCAGGAATTAGGAGCATCCAGTGAGCCAAAGCACATTTAGTTCCTCACTTTGTGACTTGTGCAAAGTGAGCATCCAATCACTTTTAGCTCCCTTCCAAATTTGCCTTAATTCTTAACAGTATTTCTGTGTAAGACAAGTAATAATCAAATCAGTTGGTGTTGCTGAGAGTTTAAGCCATTTGATCTTCCTGACACACAATAAGTGTTCAATAAATACGTGTTTAATTGAGCAAATAATTTACACAACTCAACATTCCTATGTCTGTTTTATGGCAAACCACAGGCAAATATTAAATGCCTACTTTGCGTCGTGCCTTGAGATTAGAGCTGTGTAGCCTATAAAGAAAAAAAAATTTTAAGGCTTTGATTCTCAAGGAGTTGATCCAGTTGAGTAGATAAGACATAAATACATAAATGAAAAATTAAGCAATACAGCAGTATAAGAAATGTTGCAGGCACTAGTTGTTTAATCACATAATAAGTAGAAGAAACAGTGAACGAAGGAATGGAGAAAAGGGAAGGCAAGGAAATGGAACTTTTTCTGTTAGAGGCAAGGATTTGTGTAGAAGAGTGACAGGTAAGACCAGAAAAGTTGTTTATATTTATAGGATAATGATGATTCCATTCTGATTATACCAAGGCTTTTTTTATACTTGACTGAAATTTGTACAATACTGTCAGGCCAGTGGAGCCCTGGTGGCACATGGTTAAGAGCTCGGCTGCTGACCCAATGGTCAGCTGTTGGAATCCACCAGTCCCTCCTTAGAAATCGCATGGGTCAGTTCTACTCTGTACTGTAGGGTCACTAAGAGTCTGAATGGACTCCATGGCAACAGGATTTTTTTTTTTTTTTAAATGGGTCAGGTCAGTAGACTATCAAGAAATAGCTTTACCCCTAGGGCAATTTACATTGTGGTAAATTTTTGTGTTTTAACTTCTCTGTGGCATTGCTTACTTATCCCTTTTATTGATGTTATCACCCACATTTTGATTTAAAGCTTACTGCCTAGGCTAGAAAGAATCCCTGGTGGTGCAGTGGTTAAGTGCTCAGCTGCCATACAAAAGGTTGGTGGTTTGAACCCACCAGCAGCTCTACAGGAGAAAGATGTGGCAGTCTGCTTCCGCAAAGATTTATAGCCTTGGAAACCCTATGGGGCAGTTCTACTCTGTCCTGTAGTATTACTATGAGTGAGTTTCCACTCAACAGCAATGTGCTTGGGTTTTTGCTTTGGTCTAGGCTAGAATATGAAAGGAAAGGAGTTCTAAAATATTGAAACACATAATTACCTTGAACCAGGAGACTTGTTTAGACTGGGCTTTAACTAATGGATTCTCAGTTTGGACTGAAGAGCAATTTGGAAATGAGCAGAATGGATTAAAAATGGGGTGGGTGAGATTTTCTAGGCATTCCTACATAAAGGTATGCTGCCTTTATTCGATAGGAAGTTTTCTAAATTAAGAAAACACCAAGCAGATAGATCCATATGGGGGGGAAGTATGTGAACTTGGATAGGGATATAAAATACAAATTGCTTTGAATTTTCTGTGGCTTATAATCTTCAAGCTCTTCCCATGTACTCTTCCTTCCTTGGCAAAAAGTTGCTTCCATTCAGCATAGACTAATTTCATGATGATGTGGTTGTCAGGTGCCGTGGAGTTGGTTCCAACTAATAGCGACCCTGTGTACAACGGAACAAAACACTGCCCAGTCTTGTGCCATCCTCACAATCCTTGCTGTGTTTGAACCCATTGTTGCAGCCACTGTGTCAGTCCATCTTACCGAGGGTCTTCCTCATTGTCACGGACACTCTACCAAACATGATGTTCTTCTCCAAGAACTGGTCCCTCCTGATAACATGTCCAAAGTATGTGAGACAAGTCTTGCCATCCTCACTTCCTTCTAAGGAGCATTCTGGCAGTACTTCTTCCAAGACAGATTTGTTCGTTCTTCTCAAAGTTCATGGTATATTCAATATTCTTCGCCAACACCATGATTCAAAGGTGTTAATTCTTCTTCAGTCTTCCTTATTCATTGTCCAGCTTTCGCATGCATATGAGGTGATTGAAAATGCCATGGCTTGGGTCAGGTACACCTTAGTCCTCAAAGTGACATCTTTGCTTTTTAACTCTTTAAAGGGGTCGTTTGCAACAGATAATTTCACATAGTAAGATGATAACTTCTCAGAAATATGTATTAGCCCTTGTATTAGAGCCAACCAATGTTACTGGGTTTTCTATGTGAAAATAGTCCTAGACTTACTCACATGCTATTTTTCTGTTCTCTTCTTGCTTCTATTAATGACTCTTCCTGAGAGAGCAGAGGGTGCTAATGAAAAAGAGAGTATGTTTTAAATTAAAAGGCCTAGGTTTGAATCCCACCCAGCTGTGCAGCTCATAGATTAGGTGGCTTTGGGAAAGTTAAATGTTTTTGAGCCTTCGCTTCTTCCCTGTAACATGCAGATAACAATACTTTGCAGTAAATGAGAATTTAGGCTATGCCCGGCTTATATCACTCTTACAAGAAATATTAATTCCTGTTTCCTTTACTTCACCTCATTAGTGTTCATAGGATTATTTGGGTCATGCGTAAGAATGCTGAACTTTGTTTTTAACTTTCTGAGATATTTGTGCTGCCCCAAAATAGAATCTGAGTGGAATCACCCAGAGCCTGGCACGCTGGCATTTAAGATATTCGGTGCTAAGGCTATGAAGAGAGAATATTCACACAGTTATTTTCCTACCCCCACTTACAAAAAATTTACTGACCCATGTGGATGTGCTGAGAAATAGCATTCACATTTGGTTTCAAAAGAACAAAGATCTTAAATTGTCTCAGCACAGTGACTATAAAAAAAAAAAAGTTCTGCCAAAGCCTTCAGCCTGCCTTCCAGCGCCCTGCCTTTCAGCATTTATGCCTAATGCACCAGACTTCATATCAATTCATTTTCCTTGCTAAAATATTGCAGACAGAATGTATCTGAAAGCTTTTGATTTTTCTCTTATGTTTTCTCCCTTTTTTTTTCCCCAGTCATACAAACGATTTTCACGGTTGGTTTCAGGCAGAAAAGTTATTAACTTAAAATCCTAAATGGCTTTCTTACTAAAAAGAGAGAATATGTTTTATATTCCTTTTTTTGTCCTTAATTTTTTCCCAAAATGTTAGGAATATGGAGATTTAAATAATTGCTGTAAAACTACTTACACAGACATAGAGTCAGCCTTTGTTCCATCCTGGCTCAGTTACTTACTTGTTGTGTGACCTTGGGCAAGTTTTGAACCTGTTTTTAAGCCCCAGGTTCTCATCTGTAAAAGAGAATTATAGTAGTCCCTACTTCATAGATTGTTGAGGGACTACATGAAATAAAGCACAATGTACATAAAGAGCTTATCATAGTGCTTAGCACATATCTAACGAATGTTCATTTGTTATTACCCAAATGGTATATTCAGCTCTGTCTGTGAATATAATCATTAGATTAATGTGAATGAAAAGTGGGAATCAACCATACACTTTCAGGAGTACACACAGGAGACTAATTGTTTTGGATTTCTTCACTGACTTAATGTTAATCACCGGATGCTCTTTTAAAAAATTCTGGGAACAGATTTCGTCTTTGGAAATAATACTTTTTAAGAAATATCTGAACTGTAGTACGTATCAAAAGCAGAAGTAAGGGAAGCCTTATTATGCTTTCATGGAAACCACCTGGTAAAGCTTTAATCCAATTACCCTAGAATTGGGGGAGTGAGTATTAAGTATTATAATAATTAATTGCTTTCTTTTTTTTCCCATATTTATTTTAATAAAGGTGTGGCTATCTTGTGCATTCCTTACACTATAATAGTAATGTCCCTAGCATTATAATTTTCACTTAGTCGAAGGATCTATCCAGAAAGCTTATTTCCTTAGTCATCTTAGTCACTAGCCACCCCCACCATCCCTGCAGGCTAAGAACATCGTGCAGACTGAGTTATTAAAGTTGATCTGAAAGAGCAATCTGTTCTAAATGACTGTCCCTGGATCAGCAACGGAACCCTGTAAATACCCTCATTGCTCTGGCGGGGCAGTATCACGTTGCCTTCATGTTAGTTTTGCCACAGACTTAAGTTAGGCAGTGAGAATTGGACGTTGGATGGTCCTGGTTGATGGATATGGGGATAGTGCTTCTGCTGGGACAGGCAACTGGAAATTTACTCTTCATGATAACATTTTTAAACAAATGCTCTGTATATAGTTTTTAAAAATGTTTTTGGTCTTTAAAACTAAATACGTTTTGAACTTGTACATAGTTTTGAAAATGTTTTCAGTTTTCCCAGGCAAGCATTTTCAAGACCATTTAGATTAAAAAGAAATTTCATAAGGATTTAGTGGTCTATCCTAATTGTATTGTGTTATGGGTTTGTATAAGACCCTCTATAATCCACCACCTATCTGTCGTTTTGGATGATCAAGAACCCGTCTCTGGTGTAAGAATTTTTCTTATTAAAAAGGGTTAGAAAATACATATGTCTTTGTTCTTTAAAAATAAGACTCTGTGTGTGTGTGTGTATCTGAGGGTACTTCAAGATAAATCTAAGTTCAAACAAAACATTAAAATTTTGATAATTTGTGAGCAATTTCTTTTAGAGAATTAAAAATCTAATAGTGGAAAAAGTTAGCAAATACAAAAAATTTATATGAATCTACTCGCGTGGAAATTCTCATACGCTTACCCTCCAAGTGAAGACTTCCTCTGTCATAGATTTTCCAGATTCCGTGGCATTCCTTGGATCATCGCAATGTGAGTAAATTGTTTCTGTAGCTGAGTGACTGCATTAAGGAAACAGCTGAAGGCAAGCACAGGATCATGATCAAACCACAATAAACACATATGTTGGATGGGCCACCCAACTTTATGGTGAACATTAAGACATGTACCCTTGTATTTGCATGTCACTTGTGAAGTTTGTTTTTAACTGCGTTGGGCATTAAAAAAAAGTTTTAAATATTATTCTTTGTACCGATAAACTCTGGTAAAACCTGAACTCCTCCTAGGTCTGTGGTATAGCATTTATATAATTACTACTGATGAGAAGCAGGGTAGGGATTGAGTTTATTTGGGAGCAAAAACTAATTTTAAAAATGACAGTCTACAACATGAGTCTGGTGTATTGTGAGCAGGGTGTCCACAGTGGCTGAATATTATTAATTTAAGATATTTATATCCAGCTTTTTTTTCAGAGCTCAAAAATTTTGTACACTATTGTATTGAAAATGACACAGTAAAAATGAGAAGAGAAAGATTACTGCCATTCAGAATTTCTTTGGATTCTTTCTTCTGTAACCCCTCTTTAGCATTTTCAACCTATTCCAGCTCTGCATATTGATTCCTAATTCCACTGCCCAACCAATGCTATTCTGTCTTTCAGCATGAATCTCCTCTCAGATGAGTATTCTATACCTGGGTGAAAGGTAGGATGCCAGACTTGTCATGGCACAAGGAAGTGAAGATGTGTTCACTTACAGTATGTGGAAGCATTTTCCTTTGGAAGATCAATTTGTAGCACACCTGTTAGCTATCTGAGCTAGAGGCTCAACTTTCCCATGACCCTTCCCAAGACTTGGCAGCACTTGTATTGGTTATGCCTTAAGATATAAATGGGATATTGACGGAAGATCTTCTCTCTAAATAAAAAGAAATCATTGGGGCATCCATGTAAGTACAAATGCAGAAATACAATTAAGCAATGCGATGTGAGCATCAGCACAGATTAAGTGAGAGCAAATGAGCCTGTACATTAAAGCTCTGGATTACTGTGGTAATGAGAATAACCTACCCAGAGGATTTAGTTCCTTTTGTACCTTTTTCATTCCTCAGTAATAGTTCTTTTGACCTGGATTATTTAAATTTTCCTCAACTCTTTTTTCCACTTTATGTGAACACAAAACCCAGAAACAAAAGGTGTAGTGAAACCTCTGATGTGATCATAGTAAACAAAGAAATTTTATACCTGTTCAATGTACTACAGATAGTCTCAAGGTGACTGAAGAGGATAAAATGACCTCTCGGTAAATCCCATCAGGTCAGGAATTTTTGTCTGTTTTATGCACTGCTTCATACCCAAAACCCAAACCAAATCCACTGCCATCAAGTCAGTTCCGACTCCTAGCGACCCTACAGGACAGAGTAGAACTGCCTCATAGGATTTCCAAGGTTGTGATCTTTACAGAAGCACACTCTCACATCTTTCTCCCACAGAGCACCGGTTGGTTTGAACTGCTGACCTCTCAGCAGCTGAGCGCTTTAACCACTATGCCACTAGGGTTCCTTGCTTTATACCCAGAACCTATCATTACAGGAAGTATTCAATAAATATCTGTTGAACGAATGAATATATGGGAAGAAATCCTACAAGTAATTGTATGATTTAATTAAGAATAATAGATTTAGATCAGTATATTTCATGCTATAAGAATGATCTTTTTAAAAAATAAAGGCATTTAAGTCTGAATTTTCAAAGCTCAGGTTTCTATCAAGATTGATAATGTTATTACATCACTCAATCTGTATTAAGCAATGGAGCTAACTTTTTCCCCAAATTCATATTTCTGAAAATGTATGAAATTAATACCTAAGAACATATACTACCTTGTAAAGCAGGTACTGCTTTGGTTAAGGGTTCTTTCTTACTGATCGGTTATGCTTGTGAAAAAAGACATCTAGCACAGACTTTTTCGAAATAATGTGCAAAAATGTATCCCCAGGTACCAGTAGGAATTATATAGTCATTTTGATTTTTAAGCAATGTCCAATTTTTTCCCCTAAAAATGTTTGTTCAGACTAATCCTCCCTGGCCTATTTCAGGCTGATGGTTTTTTCCTCTGCATTGTTTCTGAGATCTCTAATTAGCAACTTTAAATGTTACCTTTCCTTTGTGCTTTTGCTTAACCTTTGGACAAACAGTTATAAAAAGAAAACACACAAAAAACACTCTCATCTAACTCTCAGTTAGACCTCAGCTTTGTATTGGCTTTTCATAGCCTAATTTCTTAAAATAGATCCATGATTAAATAAATAAGAATACATTTCCCATTAATTAAAGTTAAAGCTCTTAAAATTTTTTCATCAAATTAAGAATTTTGGAACATTTTACAAATAATGCCATTTTCTTTGACAGACGGAATGTGGTGTGATGGATTTAGTTCCAAACATAAATTAATAAAGAGCTTGGGCCTCTGTCTGTAAGTGATATTGTGTAGGTGGAAAAATTGATTTACCAGCCCCCACCCCCCATAGGTGCTGTCCTGCCGTGGAACCCCTTCGCTCAGTTTTCTCCTGTCCAATCAGGTGGAATGTTTCACAGGCACATGGTTTATACAGCTCAAAATAACTTGGGACCTGTGAGCTGACAAATGCTCTGGCTTCGGTGGTGACAGGTTGTCCAGCCTCTTACAGCCATCTTCACTGAATCTGAGGTTAACTCCTCACTGTCTATGGACGACGGCTACCCTACGTTTCCAAGGGCGTGAAGAATTTTCTTTTTCTCCTGTGTTTCCATCTAAAAGTTCTCCTTGGATAATTATCATCGCAGTGGAGTGCCTGTGTTGGACATTCTCATCTGGGTCAGCTAAAAAAAGAAAGGTAATATCCAGATTTAAGTTCACAAGTGTGTTTTGATAACAGGGCACTGACAATGGGAAAAGGAGTATTTCAGAGAGCTAATGACTGTTGCTTAGAGCAAAACCCAGGGTAAGTTTCTAATTAGGTACAATGGGACATCCGATTATGTGAAAAATAAAGCTTTCTACATGTAAAAACTTTGGAGGGGATTGATGAGACTCACAGAGAGGACACCTTACTTGGGTCCTAAGGAAAAATATCTCAGCAGAGGAAGTTGTGACATGTTGCATGCATCATTGGCATTTTCTACACATTCGTTTATTAAAATAATGGTGTTTACCTAGAGAGTATGTGTGGAATGTCTATTTCCTTTTTAAAGGGAATCAAATCTAAAATAATATGACTCCATAGTTAAAAACTTTCATTTAAAATTTTTTTTTTATCATGTAAAAGGATATGCTTGCTATATTTAGTGTTGGGAGATCGGGTCCCTGGATTAATGTACACAACAGCTGCAGAAAGTCTTGCTCAAAGGACATTGCTGTTTCTTTCTCCTCTCTCTCTCTTTCTCTCTCTCTTTTCAGCTACATCAGAAAGACACTTGACAGTCAGTGGCAAGTGTTTGGCCCAGTACATGCACTATTAGCAGTAATTAGATGCACATCTTGATTTATATTTTTAAAAACCATGTAAGCAAAGAAAAAGAGAAGATGGATTATTCTGTATTTCCATTCCCAAAAGTGAACACTGCAGTAATGGTGTTAAGAAATTTTATTATCTTATCAACAGATTTTTACTCACATGTGTTAAAAACACTGGCATCGTTCAGTTTGAAAGAAACAAAGCAGCTAACCGGTTTTCTTTCTCAAAATATTATGATTCAGTTACTTTCACCTTAAGAATAATAAAATGAATTCTACAGGCTTTAACTTTAAAAGTTGTCATAACTTTATAACTTTATTTCCCCTTAAAAGTAACTTTTAAGTTTAGATAAAACTCACAGACCTTTTCTAGAAAATCTAAAATGTCTATAATTATAAACAGATGTTTTTGTAAATACAGAAATGAAGATATGCTGTCTGATACATGATTTGACAATGAGCAAAATATTTAAAATTCAGGTTACCCCAGAAAATCTGAAATACATGGACACTAATCGAAGTATCAGGAAACAAAACTATAGACGTTACAGAATCTTATATTAATGGCCTATGAAACAAACAGTTGGATACTGTCCAAATTCTGGAAGTTTGTCTCTGTCCCTACTTATAGAATATGGCTAATGCAATAATAATGGCTAACTCATAATACTGTGTTAAAACTCCAATCTTCCATATATAATTTAAAATACAAACTCTTTTACATGTTTCCGTTACATGTCTCTAATACAATGTGCCTACAAAGGCACATATTCAGTGGAACAGGACTCAAAGCCCTAATTCCTGGACACAAGAAATTGAATGAATTGTTACCCAGTCTGGGCTTTGGAACTCATAAAGATGGTTTTTGCAAATTTACTCTTGAAGAAATGACACAGCAGGTAAATCAGGTTTTATTTTGAAAGGGCTTTATTGAATTAAGGTTAGTATATAAAAATGTGATTACTAAATTTTTAACAGTCAATTCTTATATGTAATAGGAGGAATGGACTCAGCTCACTAACCTGCAAATATGAGACATGGTACCGCTAACCCCAGCATAATTAATTTCCTTCATTCACATTGAGATTTGACAAAGCTGTTGCTGACCTCATGGTGTTATTGCCCTATAACAAGATAGAAAAATGAAAGGGTTTTCTGAATGGTATTTTCCCCCCTCCTAACAGATGAAGAAGAATCAAGCACCCCGGAGATATTTTCTTAAATTCCTATCATGTTCATAGTTGACGCAGTGCTTTTAAAACTAGAGCATTGTGCCTTTCCTTAAAGAGAACAACTTGAGTATAGACAGCATGATGTTTTTAAAAATTTAAGTCTTTATTTTCCACAGACATATTTTGGTGGGCACAAAAGTTGGAGCGAATATTTACCTGTAGTCACTAAAGAATTCTTAGAGTCACCTTGATAAATGTTGACAATGTTCATTTTGTTCCATAGGTTTCTAATTTAAAATTAATCTTTGAGCTAATGGGGATCAACAAATTTTCTCTTTTGGGATTTCCTGTAGAACTGAGTTCGTCGTGGATAATGAGACCTTGAGAATAAAATCAAACATCCCATTCCTATCATTTTTCTAACTACCACCAAACCCTTTTTTGGGCCTAGTTTTCTGCAGTCTTCTTGTTTGTCTTTCATTAGCCGTTCTACATGCTGGTCATAACTTTTACACTATTCCTTTGCCATCTTTCAGATTAAATACTAACTTTGGGCTCTGGCTTCAGTAGCCTTTACACTAATTCTTTGCTATCTGGTTATCCTCTTTTGTGTATGATGACATGCTCTTCATAGTTTTCTGTCAATCAAACTAAATTTCTACTTTCTTTCCCACCTTCCTACTTTTACCAAGTTCAACTAAAACAATAGTAAGAGAATGGCCTTCTCATCTTTGGCCTGTCACCTAGAAGTCTTTTCATTCCTTTAATCCCTGCTCTTTAAGGAACTTCCCTAATTAAACAGATCCCAGCTAACTCTCCTAGACATCACCTCTGCTCTGCTTCTTTATTCCAGCATTCTAGTCTAACTTGTACATATTTGTATTTATTTTTTCATCTGCCATTTTTCCTCTTTCAAATTGAAAGATCTTTGAGAGAATGTACCTAACCATATTTTTTTGCATTTTGTTAGTGATATATCACCATATGCTCTGGTAGTGTGGTATATGCAATTTATTAAATTACTAAGCCATTCACATCAAAAATAGACTAGAAATAAAACTAAGATGGAGATGATCATTGTAAATAGAGAAAAAATGGATAATATAACAGTGAAGAAGAATTTGCCTCAAAGTCCATCCCATCTGCAGCCAATTTTAAAAGGGTGATCTGTACCCAATTCTTCAGGACTGGTTCCTATGTACTAGGATTTGGTTCTTGGCCCAGAAAAAGTTTCTCCAAAAGAACTGATTTTGATGTTTCATTTGTGTGCCATCATGGGATATAAGAGGCAAGGCAAACAGGTAAATACTGGCACGAAAGGGAGTCAGTTTTAATTTTGTCGATTATTCTTCCCTAGAGTACATTTTAGGCGTAATAATTACACATCAGCAGGAAGCGATTACCTTAAATTTATATCAAAAACCCAAACCAAACCCGTTGCTATCGAGTTGATTCCGATTCATAACGACTCTACAGAACAGAGTAGAACTGCCCCCGTAGAGTTTCAAAGAAGCTGGATTTGAACTGCTGACCTTTTGGTTAGCAGCTGAGCTCCTTAACCACTGTACCACCAGGCCTCCTAAATTTGTATAAGGCTGTACAATTTAAAATGTTTTCACAAACAAACCTGTCAGGGTGTCAGGGTGGCTTGCTTATCCCCAATTTACACTTGAGTAACTTAACTGTGTCTGATCTTTTCTATTCTGGTTCTCCTTTCAAATAATTATTAAGTATTAGTCTTTTTGAGTGTGTGTGTTGACCTAGAAAGAAGTTTTGTTTTCTCATTTGAATCTCTAATCACACCTCATAGCTAGAACACTTCAGTGTTTATATTTGGATCCAAAGTTATTTTATATCTGGTTTTGCCAATTCTCAATGACTCTATTAAAATGTTTGTTTTTGAATTTAAAGATGAGTTTTGAACCATTTCTGACAACAAAGTTTCTTTAGAGCCTAAAAAAGGGTGGAGCTGAGTTAACATGAGTTGAGAAATATGCCCAAAGTTATCAGCATCTGGTTTTATTTTTATCAACCAGACGCTTACATTTTCAGCAAGTTTTCAGGGCAGACTCTCCTTTCAGGAGAAGTTCTAGGGAAAAAAATAGAGATATTTAGCAAACTAATGTAAATAGCAATGTAGGAAGATAATGGTTCTTAAGAAATTTACCTTACCCCAAAACTATTGCCCTAAGAGACTCTTTAAAGCTTAAGCCAAATATATCCACTGAAGTCTTCTTAAAACCAAACAATAGTTTAGCTTGTCTAGTAAAGAATGTCTCCCTGAACATTATGCTGTTTTAAGAACTATCTATATGGGATTAAGTAGACAACAGCAACTCAAAATATTAGACAGGAACCTTAGGGGACAGTGAGTTTATGTTAGTGGGGGAATAACAACTCAGAGTAAGAGAGTGAAGTGGTTGCATAATATAAGCAATGTCCCTGAATTGTACACGTAGAAACTGTTGAATTGGTACACGTTTTTGCTGTGTATATTTTCAACAACAGCAATAACAGCAACAGCAAAATAAATAAAATAATTTTTTTAACAAAGAAAAGAAATTTACTCTAAAGTTCAATAAGCTTTCTATGTGGCCAAATTAGTTTACATGACTTACTGAAGTGTATGTTGATGGTTGATATCACATCAATCGTTTGATTTCCAACCTAAGACCATTTCATTAATACCATGATCTGTTTTAGGGACCGATTACTCATTCTTATTTTGAAAGCGGCATAAAATCTAAGTTTCAATTTTGTAAGAATCAGAAAGAGGCGACAAGCCAAATGTCACCCTGAACACCTCAGATGAAGTATCTTCCCAAGAGAAGTCCTGATTTTCCTCCCTGAATCCTGCTCCTGCTCTATCCCAGTCAAAGATTCCACCACCCACCCAGTTGCTCGGGCCATAAACATTAAAGTCACCTTTTGACTCTGCTCTTTGTCTTATATCCCTCTTTCAATCCATCAGAAAATCCCCCGGGCTCTACCTTCAAAAGAGATCTCAAATCTTACCGTTTCTCACGACATCCCTCGCCTACCATTCATTGGTCCAGGCCACCATCATCTTCACGTAGCATATTGAATAGCCTCCTAACTGAGCTGCTGGCTTCCACACTTGCGCCTCTTCAAATGGACTCTGCATAGCAGCCAGATTGATCTTTTTAAAAACCACATCAACTGTCTCTCAAAACCGTAAAATGGTTTCCCACTCGCACAGTCAATGAAAATTTGAAGTCCTCACCATGATCTGCAAGCCCTTACCTGTTCTGGCCCCAGTCTGCCTTTCTGACCTTGGTTCCTTCTACTCCTCTTTGTCCCTCACCTCCCGGCACACTGGGCTTTACTTGCACCAAACACTCACCTGCCTGAGGCCTTGATACTTACTTCTCAGGTGTGAACATTGGTCTCCAAAATGGGTGGGTGGTTAACTTTTCCACTTCATTTAGAAGCTTTTCCTAGCTAAAATACCACACTTTCAACCCCCAAGCCCCGCCCATGCCATCATTCTCTAGTCCCTTGTCCTACTTTATTTTTCTTCTCAGTATTTCTATCTTCCACACTAGAATGGCAGCTCCACAGAACTCTGTCTTCTGTTCACCCCTTAATGCACAGTGCTTGGAATAGCAAATGCTTAGTAAATGTTTATTGAATGAATGATTGAAAGCTAGGCTATTCATAATAGCACTGGGGACTTTTTAAATATAATTTTCATCGCATAGTTTTTAAAAATGCTTTAAAGAGACAGTGATACGTTTTTATATTTCCTATTTCAGGTAATATTTATAAGTTTAACAATTTATATATACATTTTCATCTGAAAGCCTTATTAGGATTGTTATTATCCCTTGACAGATGAGGAAAACTGAGGCTCAGACACATTAAGTGACATGCTCAAGATATCAAAGTTATTTAGCGTTGAAGCTGGGAGTCAAGCCCAGGTTTTCTGATTATGTTCAGAAATCCTTTGATACTTCAAGTATGAAACCAAAGCATAATCCCAGTTGTTTTATCTACCATAAATAAATTTTTATTTGGAAGTTACCTTGAAGTTATGGCTGCTTTTACCAGTTTGTTTTTAACTTTGTGTCTGCAAATTTTCTTTGTAAATATGATTGTCTATTTATCTGTCCTACTTTACCCTACAATTAAAAAAAAAAAAAAGAGTAAATAACAATAAATTTAGCAGGGAATCCTAATGAGTGAAAGAATTCAACAGATATTTACTGATCACTTGCTATGTGCTGTGTTTGTCTAAGCTAAGAACTGAAGACCATGCAGGGCTTGGCCAGGAAACATAGTGAAGAGGAATGGGCATAGAGAGCAGCCTGAGCAAAGAGAATATGTACAAAAATCCAAAGGCGGAGAAACTTTATGTATTTAAAAATGTACAGATATGTTGAATTAACTATAAATCTAGAGTTCAGTTTCCCTTCAGAGTTTGCCCTTGGATCAAATCACTTCACTAGTTCTACCTCCATTTCTCATCTATTAAGTGGAGACCATGATACGTAGTCATAGTTGTTATATAATAATAATAACTACAATTTAGTAAAGCCCAAGCACATTTGTTTGGTTTAATCATCGTTTTGATCTATGAGATGGCTACTGTTATTGTCCCTGTTTTACAGATGAGTAAACTGAGGCTTAGAGAGGTTAAATAACTTTCTCTAGTGTATATAGCTAGGAAGTGTCAGAGTGAACCAGGTCTAACTCCAAAATGTTGGATAATAAATACAGCATTAAAACATTAAACAAAATCCTTAATTTTGAACACCTGAAAGTTTTGTTTTCATAATAGTTTCCATGACAATAAGCATCAGAGCAGGCATGCATGATACTTCAATTAGCGTCAAAAAAAAAAAAACTAGATGCAGAGGGATGAGCAGTGATTATATGACTGTTTTCTATTTCTACCATAAATATAAATTTTTGAGAGTTCTTTAACATGGACAACACATATCTTTGCCAATCCCAGGATGTTGCAGGCACATGGGGAAAAAAATATTTTGTTACAGTTGATCCTTTTAGCAATCTCTAATCAGCCCCTCAAAGTGACTGTCTACTTTGCTAATTCAAAGATTTATTTTACATACCACTGTAGAAGTTTGGAAATTAGGGCAGCTCCTAGGAAGTTTTATAGCAAGGCTATCATATAAAAAAAAAAGAAGGGATATATAAATTGACAGACCACTAGTCTGTCAGTTTGTCATACTGTGGTGGCTTGCATGTTTCTGTGATGCTGGAAGTTATGCCACTGGTATTTCAAATACTAGCATGGTCATCCATGGTGGACAGGTTTCAGTGGCACTTCCAGACTAAGACAAACTAGGAAGAAGGACTTGGCAGTCGGCTTCTGAAAAATTGGCCAGTGAAAACCTTATCAATAGCAGCAGAACGTTGTCTGATATAGTGCCAGAAGATGAGCCCCTCAGGTTGGAAGTCTCTCAAAATACGACTGGGGAAGAGCTGCCTCCTCAAAGTAGAGTCAACCTTAATGACATGGATGGAGTAAAGCTTTCAGAACTTTCATCTGCTGATGTGGCACAACTCAAAATGAGAAGAAACAGCTGCAAACATCCAATAATTATAGGAATGTAGAATGTATGAAGTATGAATCTAGGAAAATTGGAAGTTATCAAAAATGAAATGGAACACATAAAGATCAATATCCTAGGAACTGGTGAGCAGAAATGGATTGGTATTGACCATTTTGAATTGGACAATCATATGGTCTACTATGCTGAGAATGACAAATTGAAGAGGAATGGCATCACATTCATCATCATCAAAAAGAACATTTCAGGATCTATCCTGAAGTACAATGCTGTGACTGATAGGATAGTATCCATAAGCCTACAAGAAAGACTAGTTAATATAACTATTATTCAAATTTATGCACCAAGCAATAAGGCCAAAGCTGAAGAAATTGAAGATTTTTAACCAACTTCTGCAGTCTGAAATTTATCAAACATGTTATCACGATGCATTGATAGTTATTGGTGGTTGGGATGAGAAAGTTGGAAACAAAAAAGAAGGATCAGTGGTTGGAAAATATGGTCTTGGTGATGGAAACAACACTGGAGATTGCATGATAGAATTTTGCAAGACCAACAACTTATTCATTGGAAATACCTTTTTTCAACAACATAAATGGCAATTATGCATGTGGACCTCACCAGATGGAATACACAGGAATCAAATCGACTACATCTGTGGAAACAGATGGTGGAAAAGCTCAATATCATCATTCAGAACAAGGCCAGGGTGCACTGTGGAACAGACCATCAATTGTTCACATACAAGTTCACGTTGAAGCTGAAGGAAATTAAAATAAGTCCACGAGAGCCAAAATACAACCTTGAGTATATCCCAGCTGAATTTAGAGAGCATCTCAAGAACAGATTTGATGCATTGAGCACTAATGACCAAAAGACCAGACAATTTGTGGAATGACGTCAAGGACATCATACCCAAAGAAAGCAAAAGGTCATAAAAAGATGGGAAAGAAAGAGAAGACCAAAATGGATTTCAGAGGAGACTCTGAAACTTGCTCTTGAACTTAGAGCAGCTAAAGCTAATGAAAGAAATGATGAAGCAGAAAGGCTGAATGGAAGATTTCAAAGGGTAGCTCAAGAAGACAAATTGAAGTGTGATGAACATGCAAAGACCTGGAGTTAGAAAACCAGAAAGGAAGAACACACTCAGTATTTGTCAAGCTGAAAGAACTGAAGAAAAAATTCAAGCCTTGAGTTGCAGTTTTGAAGGATTCTATGGGCAAAAAACCAGAATTGATTTGACGGCAATGGGTTTAGTTTTGGTTTTATGGGCAAAATATTGAATGATGCAGGAAGCATCAAAAGAAGATGAAATGAATATACAGTCGCTGTACCAAAAAGAATTGGTCAACATTCAACCATTTCAGGAGGTAGCGTAGGATCAAGAACCAGTGGTATTGAAGGAAGAAGTCCAAGCTGTACTGAAGGCACTGTTGAAAAACAAGGCTCCTGGAATTGATGGAATACCAATTGAAATGTTTCAGTAAATGGATGCAGTGCTGGAGGCACTCACTTGGCTATGCCAAGAAATTTGGAAGACAGCTACCTGGCCAACCAACTGGAAGAGATCCATGTTTGTGCCCATTCCAAAGAAAGGTGTGGAATTCAGAAATTATTGAACAGTATTATTAATAGGTACATGCCAGTAAAATTTTGCTGCAGATAATTAAAAAATGTTTGCAGCAGTACATTGATAGGGAACTGCCAGAAATTCAAGCTGGATTCAAAAGAGGACTTGGAACCAGGGATATTATTACTGATGTCAGATGGACCTTGGCTGAAAGCAATAAATACCAGAAAAATGTTTACCTGTGTTTTTTTTTTTTTTTTTGTCTATGCAAAGGCATTTGACTGTGAGAATCATAACAAATTACAGATAACACTACGAAGAATGGGAATTCTAGCACACTTAATTGTGCTCATGAGGAACCTATACATAGACCAAGAGGCAGTCATTAGAACAGAAGAAGGGGATACTCCATGGTTTAAAGTCAGGAAAAGTGTGTGTCAGGGTTGTATCCCTTCACCATTCTTATTCAATCTGTATGCCGAGCAAATAATCCGAGAAGCCAGACTATATGAAAAAGTATCAGAATTGGATGAAGACTCATTAATAACCTGAGATATGCAGATGACACACCTTGCTTGCTGAAAGTGAAGAGAACTTGAAGCATTTACTGATGAAGATCAAAGAATACAGCCTTCAGCATAGATTACACCTCAACATAAAGACAAAAATACTCACAACTGAACCAAGAAGCAACATCATAATAAATGGAGAAAAGATTGAATTTGTCAAGGATTTCATTTTACTTGAATCCATGGAAGCAGCAATCAAGAAATCAAAAGATGTATTGCACTGGGCAAATCTGCTGCAAAAGACGTCTTTGAAGCATTAAAAAGCAAAGATATCATTTTGGACATAAAGGTGCACCTGACCCAAGCCATGCTATTCCCAATCGCCTCATATGCATGAGAAAGCTGGACAATGAATGAGGATGGCTGAAGAAGAATTGATGCCTTTGAATTATGGTTGACAAGGAATATTGAATACACCATGGACTTCCAGAAGAATGAACAAATCTGTCTTGGAAGAAGTACACCCAGGATGCTCCTTAGAAGGAAGAGAGGATGGCAATATTTGTCTCAAGTACTTTGGACATTTATCAGGAGGGACCAGTCCCTGGAGAAGGACATCATGCTTGGTAAAGTGGAGGCTCAGCAAAAGAGAGGAAGACCGTCAATGAGATGGATTGACACAGTGGCTGCAACGATGAGCTCAAGCCAAGCAAAGAGCTATAACTGACTCGACCGCATCTAACAACATCATATAAGGGAAAGGAGAGGAATGAACTGAAATAAATTTTGACATCGAGTCTTAAAGTCAGAAGAGATTTAAGAGATTACTTTCCTCTTTGTCTTCCCAGCACAAGGCCTAGTACATAGTAGCCCAAAATGGCCAATAGTCTTAATCCCTATCACCATCTCTGATTGATTGGTGGGGGCTGAAGGAGTAGAGTATTAAGAAAGTCAAGGTCAATGGGAAAAGTACTGTAACCAGCGATGTATCTTTTAAGAGGGCAAGATAAGAGTATCAGCCTATGGGTCACACACTTGCCATTCCCTCTAGTAAATGTTTAAATGAAACCCTGGTGGCGTAGTGGTTAAGTGCTATGGCTGCTAACCAAAGGGTCGGCAGTTCAAATCCGCCAGGCGCTCCTTGGAAACTCTATGGGGCAGTTCTACTGTGTCCTATAGGGTCTCTATGAGTCAGAATCGACTCTACAGCACTGGGGTGGGTTAATATTAATAATATAGACTTAGTTTGCATTATCAAAATTTCTAGTCTAGGGGACCTTTGAACTAAAGTTATTGTACTATTTTCTTAAGACTTTAAAAAATATTTATTTTTTGAATAGGTAATATGTTTATATTATTAAAATTAAAAGGGTATACAAACAGGAAAGGGTGCACAGTAAAAAAAAATCTGCCTTGCACCTCTGTTTGCCTTTCTTCCATATTTCCTTCTAACCAGTGTTAATTTAAGGGATTTTTTTAAAAATTTGGGCTCTAATTCATATCTTTGTAGAAATTAAATTAATTATATGTTGTTTGAAGAAGGTAAATAATCACAGTTTTCAAGAGCAGATTGATCATATAAACATTAAATTTAAATAACTTGCCTCTAGTCACATAACAAAAGCATTATTTTCCTGAGTTAGGTCAAAACTGTATCTTCAGTATCTAGATGAGATTATATTGCCAATATAGCTATTTTTGTTTTTTAATAGCATTTTATTGAGCTTTTAGTGAAAGTTTACACAGCAAGTTAGGTTCCCATTTGATAATTTCCACACAAATTTTTCAGTGACATTAGTTACGTTTATCACAATCTGTCAAAATTCTCTCTTTCTTTTAAAATTTCTACATCAAAAATTTAGTGACATTGATTATATTCTTCCAATTGTGCAACCATTCTCGCCCTCCTTTTCTGAGTTGTTTCTCCCTCATTAACATAAACTCAGTACCCCCTAAGGTTCCTATCTAATCTTTCAAGTTGCTGTTGTCAATTTGATCCCATATAGATAGTTCTTAAAAAAAAGCGTAGTGTTTAGGGAGAGTGAAGAAAACCAAAGACACAAGGGAAAGGTTAGTCCAAAGGACTAATAGACCAAAACTACCACAGCCTCCACCAGACTGAGTCCAGCACAACTAGATGATGCCCAGCTACCACTGCTGACTGCTCTGACAGGGATCACAATAAAGGGTCCTGTACAGAGAAAAATGTAGAACAAAATTCAAACTCACACAAAAAGACCAGACTTACAGTCTGATGTGGAAACCCTGGTGGCGTAGTGGTTAAGTGCTGCGGCTGCTAACCAAAGGGTCTGCAGTTTGAATCCGCCAGGCGCTCCTTGGAAACTCTACGGGGCAGTTCTACTCTGTCCTATAGGGTCGCTATGAGTTGGAAACCCTGAGAGTATGGCCTCTGGACACCTTTTTAATTCGGTACTGAAGCCACTCCTAAGATTCACCCTTCAGCCAAAGATTAGAGAGGCCCATAAAACAAACAAGAATACACATAGCTCAACTGTGTGTACGAGACTAAATGGGCGCACTAGTCCAGGAGCAAAGACGAGAAGGCAGGAGGGGACAGGAAAGCTGGACAAATGAAAATGGGGAGCTCAAGGTCAAGTAGGAGAGAGTACTGACACATTGCGAGGTTGGCAACCAATATCACAAAACAATATGTGTGTTAACTGCTTAATGAGAAACTAATTTGCTCTGTAACCTTCACCTAAAAAGCACAATTAAAAAAAAAAGTGCATAATGCTCAAAGCCAACCTTTTTTACTAGTTAAGGTAAACTATTATTTGATTTTAAGAAGATTTCAGGGGATATTTTTGGTTTAAGGTTTAAAGATTATCTCAGGGCAATAGTTTCAGGGGTTCCTCCACTCTCCATGGATCCAGAAAGTCTGGAGTCCATGAAAATTTGAAATTCTGTTCTGCATTTTCCCCCTTTTCATCAGGATTCTTCTATGGAATCTTCGATTAAACTGTTCAGTAATAGTAGCCGGGCACCATCCAATTCTGCTCTCATGGCAAAAAAAAAAGGAGGCAGTTATTCGTGGAGATAATTAGCCTCACACTCCATATCCTCCTCCTAGTCCTGACTACCCCTCTTCCTCTGTTGTTATTCCAGGTGAATAGAGAGCAATTGTTATGCCTGGAACCGCCGTTTGCAAGCTTTTAAGACCCCAGTCACTACACAACAAACTAGGAGATAGAACAGAAGCACTAAACATATTATTAGGCCAATTAACTGGGATATCCTATGAAACGATGACTCTAAACCTCCAAACCAAAGAACCAAATCCCAAGAGGTGTTTGTTTGTATATAAACAGCCTCAGCAGTTACTCCTTTTTTTCATCATTGTTGTAAATATATCTATCACACAACTTTTGCCAATTCAACTTTTTACAGGTGTACAACTTATTGACAGCTATTACAATAATCGACTGTGCAATCCTACCCTTAATCAATGCAGTTTTCCATCGCTGTTAGCCCCCCTCCCCCCTAATCTTGGTATATTGTCTGTATCTCTTAATTTCTATAATTCTATTATATCCAAGGTAAAGGCGGGGGGGAGGTGGAGAGCGAATTGCTATTTGTGTATGATAGCACTTTGTAACTAAAAGCCCTTTACAGGTATTATCAAAATTCTATATTAAAATTGTGTTTAAGGTCGGTCATATTTAGGGTCTAGGGTCACTATGAGTCAGAACTGACTCTACGGTAACGGTTTTGGTTTTTTCTGTTTCTTTTTTTTTTAATAGTTATACCATAGCTTTCACAATTAAATTTGCATTTAAAGCATTTAATAAAGTGGTAATCAGCAATGTCTTTATTTTCAGCATCAGGAAATGCTCATTAAATTCCGGTTCATTTTCAAAATTTGAGACCATAATTAGGCAATTTTTTATTTCAAGCTTTAAGCTCTTAAAAACCCATCATGCTGTAATAAACATTGACTTGCTATTTCCTAGAAATAATCCCGACTTTTTCTGATTATTATTTTGTGACAGCATGCAAGACGACAGCCTAGAAGCTTCTACTTCCATATCTCAGCTTCTAAGGGAGAGCTATTTAGCTGAAACCAGACATCAGGGAAACAATGAGAGGAGTCGAGCAGAACCTTCCTCCAACCCTTTTCATTTTGGCAGTCCTTCTGGAGCTGCTGAAGGAGGAGGCCAAGATGACCTTCCAGATCTTTCTGCCTTTCTGAGCCAAGAAGAATTAGACGAAAGTGTCAATCTGGCGAGACTGGCCATCAATCATGACCCTTTGGAGAAAGCAGATGAATCTCAAGCTCGAAAACGTCTTTCTTCTGATCAGATGAAACACTCACCTAAATCAAGTTTTGACCCTAACTTCTGCCAGGATAACTCTCAAAGTTCTACCAGCTCTAAAGAGAGCCCCCAGGAAACAAAAAGGCCACAATATAGTTCTGAAACTCAGTCCAAAAAGGTGTTCTTAAATAAGGCTGCTGATTTCATTGAAGAGCTGTCCTCCCTTTTCAAAGCCCATAGCTCCAAAAGGATTAGACCTCGTGCCTGCAAAAACCACAAGAGCAAATTGGAATCTCAAAACAAAGCAATGCAGGAAAGCAGCTCCAGTTTCTCAGATCTGTCAGACAGACGAGAAAGATCTTCTGTTCCCATCCCCATCCCTGCAGATACAAGGGATAATGAAGTGAATCATGCTCTTGAACAGCAAGAAGCCAAGAGACGCGAAGCTGAGCAGGCTGCCAATGAAGCAGCTGGTGGAGACATTACCCCAGGGTCTTCACCTTCATCTTTGTACTATGAAGAACCTCTGGGGCAACCTCCTCGGTTCACTCAAAAGTTACGGAGCAGAGAAGTTCCAGAAGGAACCCGAGTACAGTTGGATTGCATAGTGGTAGGAATTCCACCACCTCAAGTAAGGTAAAAATGTCCAATTGGTAGTGCTTGGTAATTGCTTTCCATCTACCATGATCTTCCTAAGTATTGTCTTTTGAGTATGTGGATTCCAAAATTACATACTTCCTATGAGAAAAGCAGTTGTTTTAATTTAAAGCAGTACAGTCCAGAAATAAAACACTAGCCATAAATATCTTTAAAATTTTCTAGTTATTATTAGTTGCTGTCGAGTCAATTTCAACTCATGGGTAACCCATGTGTTACAGAGTAAAACTGTTCGGCAGGGTTTTCAGACTGTGACCTTTTGGAAGCAGATTTCCAAGCCTTTCTTTGAAAGCATCTCTGGATGGATTTGAACCGCAGGACTTTCAGTTAATAGTGCAGCGCTAAACCATTTGTGCCCCCGAAGGACTAAGAGCAACATTAAAAAGTAAATAAAAAGAATTAGATGACATTAATTTTAAATATATTTTATTTAAACAATATAATGAAGTATCATCATTTCAACATGTAAACCAAGTAAAAATTAATAAGATAGTTTTCATTCTTTTTGTCATAGTACCTAAGTCTTCGAAATCCTACACTTACAACTCATTTCAATTTGGATGCTAAATTTTTATTCGAAATACTCAATCTGTATTTGGATTTCATAAAATTTGTGGTTGAAAAAGTAGATAATATACCCAAATTGCTCCAAACATACCAAAAAATTTTTGCAATAACTGAATTGAGTATCAGTGTCAAAATTTAAATTAATTAAAATTAAATATAATTAAAACTTTAGTTCCTCAGTTGCACTAGCCACATTTCAAGTACCCAAGAACCACATGTGGCTACCATCTTGGATAGCACAGGCCTACAGCCTATAGCTTAAAAAAAGAAAGCATTTATGATCTGTACTCAATGAATGGAAATCCTGCTGGAGTAGCGGTTAAGTGCTATGGCTGCTAACCAAGAGGTCGGCAGTTCAAGTCCGCCAGGTGCTCCTTGGAAACTTTATGGGGCAGTTCTACTCTGTCCTCTAGGGTCACTGTGAGTCAGAATCAACTCGAGAGCAGTGGGTTTGGTTTACTCAATGAATATTTGTGGCACTGTTTGGATTTGAAAGAAAGCCACATAATAGCATAAAATCTGATAGACTTAGACTGTGGATAAGGTCAATTTCAAGATTCGTTTTTCATGTATTACATTTATTATGAACTTTTTAATATCGGTTTAATGAACACTATTCTTCCTAATGCCCAAGTCTTTCCCTAATTTAACTGAAAGATAGAAAAGATATTCATCTTTTGTGTCCCTGCTGTAACCAACTTTTCCAAGAAGCTAATGAAGATTAGGAAACCCTGGTGGCATAGCGGTTAAGAGATATGGCTGCTAACCAAAAGCTTCATGGTTTGGACCCACCAGGCGCTCCCTGGAAACTCCATGGGGGCAGTTCTGCTCTGTCCTATAGACTTGCTATGAGTTGGAGTTGACCTGCTGTCAGTGGGTTTGGTTTGGTTTTTTTTAATGAAGATTAAGCTTCAGCACTCTTCAATTGCATAGGCCACTTCCAAGGCCTTCATTTTATTTTCTTAAAAGGCCCTCCTACATTGTATGAGCTTCAGGCCCCACAAAACCTGGATCCAGCCTTAGCCTGCAGAGTGACATTCACTGCCTTTAATGTTGTAATGTCCCTGAGTGATGCAAATGATTAATGCGCTTGGCTGCTGACTGAAAGGTTGGAGGCTTGAGTCCATCTGGAGGCTCCTTGGAAGAAACTCCTGGCAACCTACTTCCAAAAAGCCAGCCATTGAGAATCTCTGTTAGGCACAGTTCTGCACTGACACACATGGGGCTGCCATGAGTGGGAGTCAGCTGGTTAACCTTGCAATACTATGTGAATAATGTGGTTGTATATCACTTTTATAGAGAATTACTGATATTTAGAATCCTGCAAGAGTTGCTTTGCCTCCCTATTTAACATTTATTCTAAGTATATAAGTAGGGTCTTATCTTCTTCTTACATAACATTCATGTTATAGGACAGTGATAATATTTGTATTAATAATAGTATTTTTTAATTATTATATATCTGAATTAATTTAATATACATATATAAATTCATGGGATTCTGGTCTGAAGACATCTTCATGTATTGAATTTTGCTTTTCAAAAGCAACATAAGGCAATATTAATATTATCTCTACGTGGCATATACATTTTACTATCATTTTATCCAATCAACCTCTTGACAGCACTGATTCTGTTGTTTTTGCCTTTTTATCCTGAGCACCAAGCACAGCTTTTGGTCCATAATAGTCACTCAGAAATGTTGAATGAACTAATGAATAGGAAAGCAAGAAATTCAACTTAGATTTAAATCAGGAGTGAGACAGTTAGCCTAATATACGGCAAAAGGGTGGAGCTGAAGAATACAGGGCAGTGTCTGCCGTTCTACTCTAAACCTGCCTGATGACACTCCCTAAGACTCTAATGCATAACACTGGGAAGATGTTATCACAGCATCACAATGGCTACTACTCAGTCTAAAGTAAGCAGGTGAGCACTCAAGTTATGGTATACACACAACACACTTAAGGGGATTTTATTTGAACCTTAAAAAGTCAAAAAGGCTCAAGTAGAAATTCATTTATTCATTCAACAAATACCCATTTGGTTATTAAAGTGACTCTACTAGGTACTAAGGGCCCCCCCCCAAAAAAAATAGGTCCCTGACCTCAAATACCTCACAATCCAGTAAAGCAACCAGACAGACATGTAAAACAAACACTGTAATGTCGTGTAGTAAGGGCTATAACAGAAGTATGTATAGTATGTAATGGTGGCCCAGAGGAAGATGTGAGCTACATTGCCTGGAGGGCAGGATAAAGCACAAGTTAACACAGGAAGTGATGCTTTAACATGAGCAGACCCAGGGTGGAAGGGGAAAGCGAGTGCAAATGCTCAGGGGCAAATGTGTTCAGGAAACCATAAGTCTTGTTTATGTCAAGAATATGGAGTTCCAGGTGAGGGAAGATGAGAGATAAGATTAAAGAGGTAGGCGGAAGGGATGGATCCTTTCAGGCTAGGACCAACTCATCTTGTTTACATGAAGGCACATGAAACTTAACAGCACAATAAAGCTTTTACATGACAGGGAGGAGACCAAGCTAACTGGTAACGAGAATGGAGACATGATTTTGAGGTGCCTTTTTGAAAGCAAAGCAGAATAGTTTACACTCGGTTTCAGAACAAACTGGAAACCATTTAAAGATGATTATGGAAATGTAGGGGCCCTGATGGCACAGTGGTTAAGAGCTTAGGGTCAGCAGTTCAAATCCACCAGTCACTCCTTGGAAACCCTATGGGGCAATTCTACTTTGTGCTATCGGACCGCTACATGTCGGAATTGACTCTGTGACAACAGGTTTGGTTTGGGTTTATGGAAGTATAACAAGATGAAAGGGAACATTTAAGGACAATTAGTCTGCAAGATTGGATTAGACCAGAAAAGAATGGAGCCTTGAGGCCACTTAGGAAACTATGGAAGGTGTTCCTGGCATTAGGCACTCTGGTTGGACTAGAGTGGGACAGTGGGGATTTGAGGAGATGTCAATGTGAGATATTTAGAAAAAAAGATATCAAGCTGACCTTGGTGGCTAACTAGATAGGAAGGATGGGTAAAAAAGGTACTCCATAAGTTTCGTGTTGGGTACCTGAGAGAAAGATGGAGTCACTGGTAAAGACGGAGAGATCAATGAGGATTTGGGATATATGCACTGAGTCTGAGGGAACAGAGGGATCATATCCAATAGGCAGTTGGAAGTGTAGGACTGAAGGTCAAATGAAAGGGGAACAGAACTGAAATCATTCCAAACAGTCACCTGGACGCTGAAAGCTCTGACACAATACTTCTCTAATTACAGAGGCACTGTATATATACAAGTAACACTTGGAACCAACTTCCTTTCTTTTTTTTTAAATTTGTGTGTGTGTGTGCATTAGGTGAACGTTTACAGAGCAAATTAGTTTCTCATTAAACAATTAATACACAAATTGTTTTGTGACATTGGTTGCCAATCCCACAATGTATCAACACTCTCCCCTTCCCCACCCCAGCTTCCCTGTTTCCAGTGGTCCAGTTTTCCTGTCCCTTCCTGCCTTCTCATCTTTGTGGAACCAACTTCTAACAGTGATAGACTGAAGTAGGGTTTTTCATTCTTTTTTTTAGCAATAACTTCCCTCTATTCCCCCTTGCAGAGCCCTGGTGGTACAATGGTTAAGAGGTTGGCTGCTAACCAAAAGGTTGGCAGTTGAAATCCACCAGCCACTTCTTAGAAACCCTATGGGGCAGGGGGCAGTTCTACTCTGTTTTATAGAGTTGCTATGAGTTGGAATCGACTCAACAGCAGGCGGTTTGGTTTGATTTTATTCCCACCTGCAAAAAAAGAAAAGAACAAAAACCCTTACATGTTGCCCAGTACATGCATACGTGTGTGGTGTGAGTATGTTTAAACATAAAGTTAATACTGGGATTGAAGAGGGATGGGATGGAGGGAGACAGGAGTAAATCCTATCTGCTTCTCACCACTGAACTCCTGAGGCCCCTCCACAGGACCCAGGACTCTTGTAAAGCACAAATACTAATCCAGAGGAGTCCTTTAAAAATGCATCAAAAAAATAATGAGAAGTTTTGGTTTGCTGTATGGTAACACAACAGCCAGTAAGAATAGTATCAATGTGATATTTAGGAAAAAAAGAATAGTATCTTTTTTATTATTTTAGCAAGAAAACATAGTAAATATACTGGGCAACTGAAGTCTTACATTGTACCTATGTGCTCCGATATTTTACCTGTGTTCTTGTAAACCTAGTTTAGCAAGTTGAAATATTTTTGTGTGCATATTGTTGACATCAAAGCTAATTGGGTAGAATTTGTTTTACAAGTAGGAGTGGGATCCTATATCACTGAAGCAAGCATTTTCGAAAGCTTGTTAGTATTGCACATAACTTCATTGGAGGAGTTGTTTTAGGAAATGAAATACATTCATGCATTACCCACGGATGAAAGAGTCTGAAGGAATTCACAGCAAATGGCCATAATCCCTTTTTATATCCTGACTCCAAATTCTTTTCCCAGGAATGTACAGCTGGATCACACTGGGTATATTTGCTTATACACAACCTCCTGAAGTAGCACACATAATTTACTTCTTATAGATGTCAATGCCTGCTATGGCTGTAAAGTTTTACTATTGCTAATTCTAGACAGTTAAGCGCCTGACTACAAGCTGAAAGGTTGGTGGTTCAAACCCACCCAGAGGCCCCTCAGAAGACAGCCCTGGTGATCTACTTCCAGAAGGTCACAGCCTTGAAAACCCTAGGAAGCAGTTCGACTCTGCCCACATGGAATCACCACCAGTCAAAACCAACTTGAGGGCAACTAACAACAACAGTATCCTGGGAAAAATAATATAGTTATAAAGAAATCTAAAATGATAAAGGGGTTTTCATATTATATTATTTAGGGTTTCTTCTTCCACCTTTTGGAAAAATTTAGACACTTTCATTCATTCATTTATTTCATCCAACAAATATTAAGTGCTTGCCATGTACCATAAGGAAACGCTGGTGGCATACTGGTTAAGTGCTACGGCTGCTAACAAAAGGGTCGGCAGTTCAAATCCGCCAGGCGCTCCTTGGAAACTCTACGGGGCAGTTTTACCCTGTCCTATAGGGTCGCTATGAGTCGGAATCGACTCGATGGCACTGGGTTTTTTTTTGGTTTTATGTACCGTATAGGTTGCTACGAATCAAAACTCCATTCGACGGCACACAACAGCAACAAAAAAGGGAGTACCTGGGTGGACTGGGGTTCCGCTCTGCACACATGGGCTCGCCACGAGTCAGAATGGACTCCACAGCTGCTGGTTTGGTGGTTTTTTGTTTTTGTATATGCTACATACTGTATTATAAGCATTTAGGTTAAAGCAGTGAAGAAGATAGACAAATCGCCTGCCTTCATGGAGCTTAGAGACTAGTAAGAGAAACAGACAATGAACGAAAATTCCACAAATGATCACGTAATTACAATTGTGATCAATGCTATAAAGGAGGGTACATACAGTAAAGGTACCAAACCTTGTGAGTAAGCTGGGGGAGATCTTCCTGAAAAGTGATACTTAAGCTGAGACATAAAGAATGAGTAGGAGTTAGCCAGGCAAATTGGAGTGTAGGGAAAAGTGTTCTGTTGTGGTGTTGTTAGCTTTCAACTCATGGCAACCCCATCCACAATGGAACAAATGCTGCCTGGTCCTACACCATACCCATGATTGGTTGCAGATGGAATCATTGTGGTCTATAGGATTTTCATTGACTGGCTTTTTAAAGTGGATCCCCAGACCTTTCTTCCCAGTTGATCTTAGTCTGGAAGCTCCGCTGAAACCTGTTCAGCACCATAACTACACACCAGCCTCCACTGATAGGTAGTGGCTGTGAGCGAGCTGCACTGGCTGAGAGAATTGCCAGTTTAAAGCCCCTGAGGCAGCAAGACAATTGTTGAGTTTAGAAATTGAGGGAACTGATGCCACCAGAACATAAAGAATGAGGAGGAAATGATTTGAAGTGAGTCCAGAGAGGGAGCAGAGGCTGGACTGGGAGAACAAGGTACTCAGAGTGGGTCCCTGGACCAGCAGTGTCAGCAAAACCTAGGATTTTGATGGACGTGCAAATATCCTGGCATTATCTTGGACTCACTGAATCAGGAGGTCTGGGGGTGAGGCCCAGCAATTTGTGTTTTCACAAACTGCTGTTTGTTTCTGTGCTAAATACTTTTTCAGTTTCTTCAGAGAACCCTCCTCCCACTCCCCAGGACCTCCCACTGCTCGCATTCCTTGGCCCGAGTGTTGCAATCTCCTGCTAACGTTTTAACACTTGCTCCTCAGACCTTACTCCAACAGTATATTCTGGACGACTCTCTGTTGGAGTCACCTCACCCTGGAAGGTATTCCTCTGAGGTGGTGTCTCTTTGGAGATGACAAGCCAGGCTAATTTCTCTGATTTGAAACAGAAAACCACAACCCCTTGGCCTATGGGAAAACCCCCAAGTTTACTTTTGCAAACTCTGGAGATGTGGGACTACTCACACTGAAGTTTTTTATCCTTGTTCTTTCCTTCTTGGGCAACACTAAACACCCTTTCACCTTTAAAGTTTTTGAGTCAAAAGTTAGGTATAAGCTTCCAAACCCCACAGAAACTCCAGAGGATAAAGGTCAAGCTCTTCAAAGGGTTCAAGAGAAGTCCCTCTCACTTGCCTACAAACCTTACTACCAACCTTGTCCAATCAATCTCTCAGGCTCTTCATACCCTCTCCCAAAGTGGACCAAGGATTGCCAGACTGAATCTGAATTGTTTCTCCTTTTTTTTTTCCTTCAAAACTCATACCTGTATTTTAACTTTAGAATTTGAATAAGACCTTAGGATGCAGAGTAAATTAAAATCATGAGATACAACTGTTAAAAATAAAAACTAGTAGTGCATTCAGATATTTTATGCTGTGGATATAGAACTTCAGGATAACTGAGAAGTTTTGTTTTTTTTTTTAATATTTGTGATTGCCATGGAAAATGCAAGCTTAGTGAAAAGCCCTCGATAAAGTCATTTTTAATGCCGATACTGATGACTCTTCTAATGAATGGACATTTGCAAAATAGTTCTTTGATACGTAGGAATTAAGACAAACTAACAATATTCTTCTTTGGAAGTATATTCATTTTCTTTATTACTAGTTTTTCTGATTATAACCTAGTGTTTATATTGTTTTGTGAAAATACCAAAAAAAAAAAAAAACAGAGGCAATTACAATCATCTGTTATTTGATCACATCCCTTATCTCAATTCCACCTTTTTGATGATTTCCTCTTACGATTTTATCCATGCATTAAAAATTTTTTTTATTGTGGTAAAATGTATATAACAAAAAGCTTGCCATTTTAACCATTTTTAAGTGTACAATTCAGTGAAATTAAGTACATTTACCATGTTTTCTGGAAACCGTGGTGGCGTAGTGGTTAAGAGCTATGGCCGCTAACCAAAAGGTCAGCCTTTCAATCCACCAGGCACTCCTTAGAAACCCTGTGGGGCAGTTCTAGTCTGTCCTATAGACTCGCTATGAGTCAGAATCCACTCGACGGCAACAGGACCATGTTTTATAAAGTACATTTTGAATAGATACTAAAGAATATTTGGAAAATATGTATATGGTATGGCCACAACAATGGGCTCAAGCACAATGATTGTGAGAACAGCACAGGACCAGACAGTGTTTCATTCTGTTGTACAAGGGGTCAGTATGAGTCAGAACTAACTCAACGGCACCTAACAACAACAACACAGTAGCACAAATATCCATGTGCCCATTACATTTGAAGTCTGGTATCTTCCTGATCCTGTTTCTTCCTCTCCCCTCAGAGCTAATCACTATCCAAAATCTTGTGTTTTCTCTTTATATTTTTTTCTTTATAGCTTTAAAACTTGCTTATGTCCCTAAACAATATTGGTACAGAGAAGTATTTATAGGTAAAAAAAAAAAAAAAAAGGTGAATGACATAAAATACTGAATTTGTATGAAAATAACCCAAAGTGGGGAGAAGTGAGGACTATAAAAGAAACGCATTTGCCATTTGTGGATAATTTGTTGAGGGTGAGTGATGTGTGCATGGGGATTCATTATACTGATCTTACTACTTTTTTATGTTTGAAAGTTTCCATAATAGACAAGTTTTTAGAAAATAATATTGGTAAGTTTTACATGTTTTAAATTTTTCTATTAATGAAACCTTAACATATATATACTTCTGCTACGTGAATTTTTCCCTTAAAAATTATATCCATGTTGTTGCATGAAACTCTTAATTCACTCATTTTCATTGCTATATAGTATTTTACTGTATAACCAGACTGTTATATTATGGACGTACATTTGGGTGGTTTCCAAGTTTTTTTTTTTTTCCTAATATGAACAATGTAATGATAAACATTGTAATATATTCTCCTGGTGCACAAGTTTTTCTTGGTACATGAGTGTGTCTAGACATGAAATTGCTGGCAGAGTATGTACAGCTTCAACTATATAATACCAAATTGTTTTCTGAAGGAATTGTTTCAGTTTACATTTCCACCAACATTGTATAAAAGTTCTGGTTGTTCTACATCATTGCCCTATGCTGATATTACCAGACTTTTTCGTTTTTGCCAATCTGCTGGGTATGAGTGCTATCTCATTGTGGTTTTAGTTGTCATTTCCATAATTACTAATGAGGTTGAGGACTTTTTCATACGTTTATTGACCATTTTCTGTGGAGGACCTTTTCTATGAAGGGGCTGTTTTATATCTTTTGCTCATTTTTCTGCTGATTTGTTTGTTTTTTTCCTTATTGATTGGTAGGATTTTAAAAAATATCCTGGATGATAATCATATGCCAGATGTGTTATGAAAACATCCTCTCCCTTGATTGGTCTTTTTATTTTCTCCTTGGTGCCTTTTGATGATTAGATATCCTTAGTTTTAGTGTAAAATGTGTTAATTTTCTCTTTATGGTTTGTGTTTAAGAAATTCTTTCTGGCCTAAAAGTAATATAGTCTCACGTTGTCTTCTAAAAGTTTTATAATTTTTTTTTCTTTCATTTAAGTTTTAATCCACTTAAAGTTGACTTTTGTGTATGGCATGAGACTGGAAACCCATTTCAATTTATTTTAGCTTGGATAACCAATTGTTCCAGAATCATTTATTGAAAAGTACTTCTTTTCTCCACTGACCTATAAGGTCACCTTCATCATAAATCAAAATTCCTTGTATGTATCTAGTTCTGAGTTTTCGATTCTTTTCCTGTGGTTTATTTATCTCGTTACAACAGATTTTTCATAGTTCTCTATTTCCAAATTTTTCATTTTAAGGATTTTTTTTTTTACTATTCTTGGCCTTTTTCCCTACAATATAAATTTTGGAATCATCTTGTCAAAGTCCATAAAAGCTTTAAAAATCTATTAAGATTTTTGGAATTGCATTAACCTGTATCAGTTTGGGAAGAATTTAACATCTTTAAAATATTGAGGCTTCATATTCAGGGGCCTGATATACTTCTCCATTTATTTAGGTATTCTTGTATGTATTTCAAAAAAGATTCATAATTTTTTTCTATGGGTCTTGCAAATTTTTTCTTAGATTTATTCATTAGTACCTCATTTTTGTACTATTATAAATGGTACCTTTTTAAAAAATTATATTCTCTGTTACACATATGGAGGTGTATTTGACTTCTGTATATTTGTTTTCAAACTAATAACCTTGCTAAATTCATGAGCATTTATCTATAGATTTTTGGGGCACTCTTCTATTCTAATCTTGGATCTTGTATTTCATTTTCTTGATTTGTTGAGCTAGCTAAGCCCTCCAGTACAATCTTGAATAGAAGTGGTGACAGTCAGCACTCTAGTCTTATTTCTGGTCTTAAAGGGAATGCTTTCCATTTTTGAGCCTTAAGAAGGATGTTTGTTGTCAGTTTCTTTACTACATACAGAAGGTTAAGATTTTTAAAAATCATGAACATATGCTGAATTTCATCAAACATTTTTTCTGCATCTACTGAGATAATCATATGATTTTTTTCCCCTATTACTCTGTTAATATGAAGAATTATATTGATTTTATATTGTTAAGACAACCTTTTATTCTTGGGATAAACACAACTTAGTCACAACCTATTATCTTTTTATTTCTTGCTGGGTTTGCCTTGCTAATATTTTGTTTAGAATTTTTGCATTTTTGTTCAAGTATGAAATTGGCCTGTAATTTTTTCATACTTTTACGAGAAGAGAATTGGGCACAAGAAGACCCAAGGGTGATATTTAGTTAGTACAACTGGTATAGTCCTGGATGCTGTTTGTGGTTTATATCTCTCTGATTGGTTGTAGTATCCATTCTGACTCAGTTGTTAATTATTTTGAGTATCATTCCTTTCCAGACCATGTTGCTAAGGAATTCCAACATTTTAAGTTTGGGTATATGAGGAAAACCCCCCAAAGAAGACTGGGAAGGTGCATCCAAATGGTAATAGGTGGAAAATGAGGACCATTGTAAAAAAGAAGAGTTGCTTCAAGAAAGAATAGTCAGCTACATTGAATGCTAATTAGAGGTCAACAGTACCATAGAAGAAAGGCCTGGAGATCTGCTTCCATAAAAATTACAGCCAAAAAGAACCTCCTAGAGATAGATCTCAGTTCTACTCTGTAAGACATGGGGTTGCCATGAGTCAGAGTTGGCTTGATGGCAACGGGTTTGGGTTTTTTGGAAGATGAAAAATGTCATTTGATTTAATAACATGGAGACCATTGGTGACCTCAGGAAGAGCAGTGTTGAGAGGGCGATGTGTGCAGAAACCAGACTAGAGGTGATTTAACAGTGAATAAGAACATCATATCAAGATGGTAGACTGAGCACCTGGGCCTACTACCTTCCCTCCCAACACTCTGAAATCTAACTGAAAAACAACATAGAATGTCATCTGTAGACCTGAAATTTTTAGAAGTTCCCCAAAGATAGAAATCATATGTAGGAGATAGATCCAAGTTTTGTGGGTCCTGCGGCGTGTACAATTTGGGGGGGGGGGAGGCCATCTTTAAAATAAAGAATACAAAATTTTGAAAGGTACAGGGCTTTGGAAAGGGGCCATGCAAGGGAGGAAACCTGAAGCTTCATTAGCTTCATGGTTAATCTGCCCCTAAGCAGATGGAATCTGATTGGCAAGGAAATCCAAAACCCAAGCTTTATTCCAGAGAGGACTGCTATGCAGCTAGGAACCCTCTGGGCGTGCTCCAGGCTCAGAGGCAAAAGATGCAATAAGTAGGAGGGGGCCCAGGGACAATCAGGGTGATTATCTGGGGTAAATGTAATCTGGGAACTACATTCAGGGCGGCTGTGTAGGTCTATGCTTCCTCCTTCACCTGTTCGGGATGCACAACAAGCGCAGCTATTGACACAGAAGCCAGAGCAGCAAATGTGTGCTGGAGAGACAGGGCAATGTCCCAGAAAGCTAGCAATATCCAGGGGGAGTGGGGAGCTACTGGTACATAGTATACAGTCTAGCCTACAATCATATTTTCCCCTCCCTGACAATTGCCAGAAATAGCCTCCTGTAATCTGAGTCAACATCCATAAAAACAGTAAGATTTTCAAACCGTAAAGGAAAGTCAACGCCATGAAAAATGTTCCAAATTGAACAAATAGAAGAATTTATTCTGGAAAAAAGATTAGTATGGCAAACTGAAGGAAGAAAATAAATTATACCTTAAAATATGTAATGTTGGAAAGATTTACGTACATTGCATTGTCAACAACAACTAAAAAAAAACTAAAAAATTCAATCATTCATTCATTCACTTACCCAATAACAACTCATCCTGCACCCACAATGCATGAGGCACTATTCCAGGGGGTTGGAACTCAGCAGTAAGGAAAGTTTTCTGCCATATTACATTGTAGATGAGGTGGGAGAAAACAGACAATGAACAATTAACTTAATGGACAAGTAATTTTGTACTAATTTGGTAATACCAAAAACTAAACTAAACCCATTGCCATCGAGTCCAACTCATAATGACCCTATAGGACATGGTAGAACTGCCCCATAGGGTTCCCAAGGGGAAGCTGGTAGATTTGAACTGCCAAACTTTTGATTAAGCAGCCAAGTTCTTAAACACTGTGCCACCAGGGCTCCAGTTTGGTAATAAGTACTATAAAAAAAAGGAGCACTTGGCTGCTAACGGAAAGTTTGGCAGTTCAAACCCACCAAGCAACTGCATGGGAGAAAGACCTCTGTCTACTTCCATAAAGATTACAGCCTAGAAAACCCTATGGAACAGTTCTACTCTGTCACATTGGGTTGCTAGGAGTCAAAATTGACTTGAGGCACCTAACAACAACAACTATAAGAAAAAGAAAAAATGGAAATTCTAGAAGAAGACAATAAAAACTCCTGGTCAGCCCTGACCAAAATTGTTTCATACTGTATTAGTCTTTTCAAAAATTATTTTACTAATTGTTTTCATCTTCACATTTATTCATCTTCTCTTTTGTTCTAAAACTGGCTATGTGGTAAAGGGGTGGTCTTGATATTAGCCAACTGTATTTATGCTTTTTTTAAATTATCAAGAAATTTACACCTGGAAGAATCCAATAAATTTTCTAAAGCTTAAAGTGTAAACATATTGTTCCCACTTATACCCCTACACTGCCATGAGTGGAATATAGCCATTGGACCTGAAAACTAAATTTTTTTTACTTAGCCAAAACCCACTGCCGTCAAGTCGATTCCGACTCACAGGGACCCTACTTAGGAGTCAGTCACAAATCCAGCATAACTATGAGTGCTGTTATAAAATGTCTATTATCTTACTGCCCAATATACTCCGGAAACCCTGGTGGCATAGTGGTTGAGTGCTACGGCTGCAAACCAAAGGGTTGGCAGTTCAAATCCGCCAGGCGCTCCTTGGAAACTCTATGGGGCAGTTCTATTCTGTCCTATAGGGTCGCTATGAATCGGAATCGACTCGACGGCGCTGGGTTTGGTTTGGGTTTGGAATATACTCCAATATAACTCTGTTTCTGAAGAGTTACTCTCATGCATGGAGAAAGTTGACAATGTCATTAAGTAAATACATTATGTGTTTCAGGGTTTACACTCTTCAGTTAAGAAATCAAGACATTGTTTAACGAAGCTTGTTAAAGACAATTCAAGAAAGTTCTTTTCTAGCCCCTAAGCCTTCTTGCTTTTTCATTAACGTGTTGCCTTTCTGTACATGGACCCCTGGTGGCACACTGGTTAGGAGCTTGGCTGCTAACCAAGAGGTTGGCAGTTTGACTCCACCAGCTACTCTTTTGAAACCCCACGGGGGCAGCTCTACCCTGTCCTATAGGGTTGCTATGAGCTGGAATCAACTCGGTGGCGAGAGTTTTTTTTTTTTTCTGTAAATGTGAAGAAAAATACTTGAGGCTACAATGATCCTAATTTGAATTCCTTCATTCAACAGATATTTTTTTGAGCAGCTATGATGTATGGTACACTGTGCTAGGTGCTAGATAAACAAGTAAACAAAACAAATGTGATAAGCCCTGCTGTCGTAGTGCTTATTGTCTGGTGAGAGAGACATTAAACAAATAAATATATAATTGTAAATGATATGTAGGTTACATGAAGGAAAATAATAGGGTATTGGAAGAGGAAGTAAGAGGAGGTAGGTTAAGAACATTGGAAGGGCTGGGGCAGGGTTAAAGAGAGACTCTGAGTAATCATTCTTTTAACGAGCATCATCATAATTGGTGAGTCAGAATAACACATCCAAATTACACCTAGAAGTTGCTAATGTGCTAAAACAATGAGTCATAATATTTACCCAAGCCATATTTCACATGAAATAGTAACCTAATAGCAGAATGGTGATATGCAGCCAAAGAGTCCAGTTAAATCTGAAAAATACGTCTCTTCTGTGTCTTCCTTCAGTGGGCTTTGTAGCTAACCAAATTAGCAGATCTGGTAAGCTCTCCCAGTGTGTAAAGGTGGGTCCTTCTTTATCATTTGAGGTGCCCTATTCCCCCAGATAGTTGACTCATTTCTGTTGGGCCATGAATCACATCTGGCATCCACTGCCATTCTGTAAGTGTCATGAGGATTTGGCATTCTAAAAGCACATAGCTGGTCAGGGCATTTCTATGAAAGCATTCCCTTACATGGGCAGACGTTTGAGGAAAGTCTTCGGGGTAGCTGGGTAAACGCTAATACCGTTTCATAAGGCAGCCTGGGCCATGTGTTATTTCTGAGTGGGTCATGGTGCTAAAGCCAGAGCGGCGGTTACTGATTGTTCTTTGGGCCTGGCTGAAGCCAACCTGGCCATCTGAGTAAGGACAGAAATGCTCCTGACAGAGAGTTTGGGCATTTGAATCATTCCACTTATCTCCTTCTGGCTATCCAATTGCTCATAGATGTTTCCACTCTCATTTTGGTAATGGTAAGGATGAGAAACGTTATCGAAAGAATTGGGATAATACTTTTTTTGTGTAAGGGAAGGTTTATTCACTTAAAAATAGCTATTTATATTTATTTTATCAAATGAATACAGCTCTTACTTTTAAAAAGTCAAGTATTAACAGACCACATTCAATTCTTTTATTTTCCTCAATTCTTTTTATTTCTAGAGACAAATTCTTACGTATTTCCTTCTAGATTTCTAACTAAATATGCCTACTATCCTAAAACTTTTTGTTTCCAGGACCCCTTTACCGTCTTAAAAATTATCGAGAACCCAAGAGTTTTTATATCTGAGTTATATCTATAAATATTTAGACATAAGAAACTTTATCAAGAATTAAATTAAATTAGAAATTTTAATCTGAGAATTTTAAAATAATCATTATTTATTTATAAATAATAATAAATATGTTAACATTAATAAATAATTTTATGAACAATGACAATATCTTCCAAAACAATTATTTCCGAAACTAATTTCCAAAATTAGTAAGACAAGTAGCATTGCTTTACATTTTTTCAAATCTCTTTAATAATATTTGGCTTAATAGAAGACAGATGGATTCTCATATCCCCTGCATTCAGTTTGTTGCAATATGTTGTTTGGGTTGAAGTAAATGAAAAAAAAAATCCAGCCTCACACAAATATGTAGTTGGAAATAGGAGGCTGTTTTGTTTGATTAAATACCACATTAAAATTCAACTAGCAGTAGTTGCTTAAAGGTTAGTTGCAATATGAAATCTGAAACCGTATCAATGAATTTTAGTACTCTGTTATATTAAAATTCATTGGTCTGTCTTGAACTTTGAGTGGATAGCATCACACATTGGTCATTTTGAAAATGAGTAATGAAGAGCTTCCAAATAGTGACACATTTTATTACATAATGTCAAAAATCACATTTCTTAATGTCATCACTGATTTTGTCAAAAAGTCTTTAAGTCTTGGGAAGCCCTAAATCCACTGTGAGGAAAAGTAAGTTTTCCAAAATTCTAATTTTCCTTTGAAAGCTCAAACTTTTTCATCGGCAATAAATACCGTCAGTTATTTTTACTGGAAGTGACAGGCTTCGTTCCTTCATTTTTGACAAAATGCTGAATACCCAAGACTGAATAACCAGAGTTTGTTCAGCAGTCGTTCTTACAAGTTAAAACATCATGAACTAAGCTGCTAGTTTAACTCCCAACTGAAACAATCACACAAGTACATATGGATGCAGCTGAAATACTTTATGCTACTTCGCATTTCCCCACGCAGAATAATTCAAAGACGAGGACTCCAGGTTGAGACTTAATAAAATTAATGATTTTCACTGCTTCAATGAGGGCATTCTTAAGTGGAACTGGCATTTTTTGAACTGTGAGTGTGGTGGTGAAGAACACAATGGCCACTAGTCAGTTTTGTGTTGGTGTCTTGATTCGTGCTATTAAAACGCCAGTAATTTTACCCAGCATAACTTTTGCACCATCAGTGTAATTGTCAACACATTGAAAAGACAAATAATATCTTAGTATTATATGAAAATAGTTCTGTGTTCTTGGAAAGTGAACTGCATTTTGAAAACCTCTGTAACATGTTGATACTACTTTTTCTGGGTATGTTGATGTTAGCTGTTTTCTATTAACTTCCTGTTCTGGAAGATAGGGCTTTAGCACCCACACTGTCTTAGTCATCTAGTGCTGCTATAACAGAAATACCACAAGTGGATGGCTTTAACAAACAGAAGTTTATTCTCTCACAGTCCAGGAGGCTGGAAGTCCAATTCAAGGCATTAGTTCTAGGGGAAGGCTTTCTCTGTTGGCTCTGGAGGAAGGTCCTTGTCATCAGTCTTCCTCTGAACTAGGAGCTTCTCAGCACAGGGACCCCAGTCCAGAGGATGCGCTCTTCTCCTGGCTCTTGTTTCTTGGTGGTATGAGGTCTGCCTGTCTCTCTGCTCACTTCTGTCTTTTATATCTCAAAAGAGAGATGCTCAAGACACAATCCAATCTTATAGATTGAGTCCTGCTTCATTAAAATAACTGCTGCCTATCCTACCTCATTAACATCGTATAGATAGAATTTACAAACATAGGAAAACTACGTCGGATGACAAAATGGTGGACAATCATACAATACTGGGAATCATGGCCTAGCCAAATTGATGCACATACTTTTGGGGGACACAATTCAATCCATGACACGACTAAACCAGGAGCCCTCGTGGCATAGTGGTTAAGACCTATGGCTGCTAACCGAAAAACCCTATGTGGCAGTTCTATTCTGTCCTATAGAGTTGCTGTGAGTCAGAATTGACTCGACAGCAACAGGGTATGCTAATTCAGCACCCCCATTTTCCCTTCCTTCAACCTCTCAATGTAATCATATCACACTTGTTGCTTAAAAGAATATTTAATGTTTACCTTATTACTAAGGAGATCTGGTGGCACAACGGTTAAGTGCTCGGCTGCTAACCCAAAAGTTGGTGGTTCAAATCCAGCCAACGGCTTCGTGAAAGACCTGGCGATCTGCTTCCGTAAAGATTATAGCCTAGAAAACCCCATGGGGCAGTTCTACTCTTGTCACCTGAGGTCACTATGAGTCAAAATCGACTCAACGGCACCTACCAACAACAACAAACTTATTACTACTACACAAATATTGTTCACTGCTGAGCCTATTGTTGTTGTTAGGTGCTGTTGACTTGATTCCGACTCATAGCGACCCTATAAAACAAAGTAGACCTACCCCAAAATGTTCCCAAGGAGAGGTTGAGTGGCTGACCTTTTGGTTAACAGCCGAGTTCTTAACCACTGTGCCACATATTGTTCATTGCCGAGCCTAGTAGGGTAAAATGAATATGTTTTCTCCTACAACTTTTTCCTCTCTGGTGTTAATCACTGTCTTGTTTTTTCATGTGCTTAGTTTTGTGGTCCTAATACAAATTTGAAGTTTGTCTTAATTCTCCAATAAATTTGTTAAACTTCTCCTGGATATCCCGTTCCACACAGTTAGACACCTCAGGGAATCAACCAGGTCCACTCGTTTTCCCCTGGAGAAATCCCCTGTTAAACCATACTTCCTCCTGTTCTGAGGTGGAGCGGTTGCTCGCTCCGCCTGCAACTCAGCCTTCATCCTGGGACATCCCCTGACTGCTCAGAAGAGGGGACACGACCTGACGTGAGAGGTCTAAAGTCTCATTTTCCAAACTTTTAACCATTTCCCCTGTTATAAGCTCAGAGTCTTCTCCCCCGTCGTTAGCAACTGTGTGTCTCCAAAACCCGAACCTTCCTGGGGGTTCTGCGCAGACTGGCCACTCCTCTCACTGACATCCCCAAGTAAGCATTTGGTTCTCAGATTTCTCAGCTCTCCTTCCTCCTCAACCGGCCTTCCATTTTACAAAAAAATTTTGAGGTCTCACATCTGCTGTTATCTCCTCTCCTATTCTTTTCATCTTTATAGTTTTATGCCTTGGAAAAATTCCTTTATTCTCATTTTAGGGATCATTTCAAGAAGTAAGTAAAGATAAACGTAGGTGCTCAATATGCCGTGTTTAACTGGAAGCCTAGTATTTGTATTTGGAACTACACAGCTTTGGGAGTTTGTTCATACAGGCTTATAGGTGTCTTGTTGAGATTTATGCTTTGGGAGCTTTCTGAACCCATCTGGCAGGTACACATATTTCTGCCATCAAACAGAAATTAATGACTGGCATAGAATTTGATGAAGCAAATAACAAATGGAAACCTGGTGGCACAGTGGTTGAGAACTTGGCTGCTAACCAAAAGATCGGCAGTTTGAATCCACCAGGCACTCCTTGGAGACCCTACGGGGCAGTTCTACTCTGTCCTGTAGGGTCGCTATGAGTCAGAGCTGACTTAATGGCAACGGGTTTGTTTGTTTAATAGCAAATACTTACAAAATATTAACTATTAGACTTTTCCATTATTCAGTCTTTCAATAAATCCATTAAACGTATTTGCTGAGTATCTACCAGGTGCCATGGACACTAATTTAGGTGCTAGGATTATTGTGGTGAATAAGACTGACAAGGTCCTCTCATAGACTTTACAATCCAGTGTAGGAAACAAACAGTAGCAAAGTAAGCAAATACATAAGATGATCTCAGATAGTTATAAGAAAATGATAATAATAATAAGATAATAAAGCAGAGTATAGGATAGAGTAATTAAGGGGAAGGGGGCTACATTAGGAAGAGGGTCAGGGAAAGTGACATTTGAGCAAAGGCATGACTGATGAGAAAGATCTGTCTTGGTAAAGATCTGGACGTAAGATTTCAGGAAGTACAAAGACCCTAAGATGGGGAAAAGCTTAATGTATCCACAGAATAGAAAGAAGACCAATGTGATTGGAACACAGTGAGTGAAGGAAGGAGTGATGGAAGATGGAGTCCAGAAGTCAGGGCTACAAGTGTAGATTTGAATGTTATCCCAAATAGAAGCGATAGTATAAAATCTGAGATAAGTTTGGGGTAAGATAAGATGGCTAAGGGAGAGAGTATACGGAGAGCTGTACCAGACACTGTGGATGCTACAAGAGTATTTTAGGAGCAGTCCCTACCTTCAAAGAATTTAGTCTAGTTGGTGAGACAAGGTAAATTTTCAAAATAGAGAATAATACAAAACTGTATAATCAAGTCCTGCATGATGTTGTACGAGTTTAAAAAAAAAAAAAGTGAAGTTAGAAAATATAACAATCCTTGAGAATTGGTGGTAAAAGGCAGCTTTTGGACGAGGTGAATCTGAGCCAAACTTTGATGGATGAGTTACACTTGCAGCAGCTGAAAGGCAGAGGGGGAGAATCTCAGATAGAGAGGAAAATATGAGCAGAGACTTGGATGTGGGCGTGAACATGACATATTTATGGAAGAGTAGAGAACAGCTTGACTGTTAGGAAGTAGTTGAATAGGTGAGTGGGTTTTCTTAAATGTGCTTTAGAATCTTGCTTTCTAAACGGTGGGGGTGGGTGGTTAAACCACTGAGCAATTAGATCTGAAATTATAGTAAAAATAGCATCTGCCAGGACTCCTCAATTTTTGAAATTGAATAGTGGTTATACCTCCCAATTTAATTACTTTTTCTCATGACATTAATAATAATTATTTCAAAAAATGAAAACAATATAAAAAGGGGTATGTGGAGATATCTCATTTCTATCCTGTCTTTATCCATCTTACTTTGCTCACCTCTAATAGATACAGTTGCATTAGTTTGTCATTTATTTTCTAGTTTTCTTCATGCAGATGCAAGCAACTTGAATATATTCTCTTATTTCTTGCCACGAAAGCTAGCACCCTATGCCATGGGTTGAATAATGTCCCCAAAAAATATGTGTCAACTTGGCTAGGCAGTGATTCCCAGTATTGTGTGGTCGTCCTCCCTTTTGTGATCTGATGTAATTTTCCTGTGTGTTGTAAATCCTAACTTCTATGATGTTAATGAGGCAGTTATGTTAACGAGGCAGGACACAATCTACAGGATTAGGTTGTATCTTGAGTCAATCTGTTTTGAGATATAAAAGAAATAAGTGAATAGGCAGGAGAGGGACCTCATTACTACCACAAAAGAGCCAGGAGCAAAACACATCCTTTAGTCCCAGGGTCCCTGTGCTGAGAAGCTCCTAGACCAAGGGAAGATTGATGACAGGGACCTTTCCCTAGAGTTGACCCAGAAAAAGGCTTCTCCTGGAGCTGGAACCCTGAATTTGGACTTCTAGCCTCCTAAACTGTGAAAGAATAAATTTCTATTTGTTAAAGCCATCCACTTATGGCATTTCTGTTATAGCAGCACTGGATAACTAAGATAGCCTATATGCACTATTCTGTGCCTTGCTGTTTAAAATTTAGCTATGTTTCTTGGGGTTCTTCTCACATCAGTGCATGCAATCTTTCTCATTCTCTTTTTAGTTCTGCATAGTGTTTTATCGTGTGGCTGTATCATAGTTTATTTCATCAGTCCCTTCATGATGGGCACTTGGATTTTTTCTAATCTTTTGTTATTTCAAACAATGAAACAATGAGTAATCTTGTGCGTTTGTCATTTTGTATGTATTCAGTTATATCTGTAGGATAGAGTCCCAGAAATGAGATTGCTAAATCAAAGGATAAATGCAACTGTAACTTTGGCAGATATTACCAGATTCCTTTCATAGGGGTTGTATTATTTTAAATTCCCACTAGCAGTGTATGAGTAGGGTCAAACTTTTAGACTTTTGCCAGTCTTTAAGGTGAGAAATGGCATTTCCATGTAGCTTTAATATGCATTTCTTTTATTATGGATTTCTGCATTTTAAACATTATTTTATGTATTCTTTAGTGTAATCTTTTGGCTAAAAAAAATCTATGTTGTAATAAAAATTTCTAGCTTCAAGTATATGGAATTAAAATAAAATACCATAACCTATAGGGACACATTTAACTTAGGTTATTTGCCAGAGTGGGGCCACTTCTGGAACAGTATGACCCGTCCTCCTTATTCCATGACTCAAGTAACAGAACAAATTAATTTTCACTTAACTAGGTCAGATGCAATTTAGTAGTAGGAAATAAATGTACTCTGCTTCACAACCCTTTAATATTGCTTAGATTCTCTCCAAATAAACTAAAGTAGTGCTTACTTAATACATATTGTAGAGACCTGTATGTCATTTGAGAAGCAAAGTTTCCCATGAAAGACCCTGTTCTTCCTGGTTAGTTGTATTTGCTTCCCCACCCATCTTCTTCTCTCAGTTATATCATTCTTAATAGGAGCCACTTTATAACTTCCTGAATAAATTGTCAGTGTGGTTTGAATACTGCCAACTCTTCTTATTGTTACACTCGAATAATACCATAATAACCTATTGTTTAACGTTCTGATTGCAGATTAAGTTTGCCAGAGTTTTCTTCAAAGGGAACATTTGGAGCCATCTGTATTATTAATTCTCACATTTTTGGTCATGCCCAACAGCCATATTCTCTTCCTTACAGGTGGTACTGTGAAGGTAAGGAGCTCGAAAATTCCCCAGACATTCAAATCGTCCAGGCAGGAAATCTGCACTCACTGACCATTGCTGAAGCCTTTGAAGAGGACACGGGACGCTATTCCTGCTTTGCTTCTAACATCTATGGGACAGATTCAACTTCTGCTGAGATTTATATAGAAGGTAAACAAGAAACTCTTTGAGCATGGCAATGACTAGTAAGACATAGAATTATAATAAATCTTTATTGGGGGCCTACTAGGCCACATACTTGTTTAGCCATTGGAGATACAGCAGTGAACCAAACAGACAACAGCCCCTAGGCTATGGACTTATGGAATTTACATAGTAAAGGGAAAGACAGGAAGTAAATGACATAAGTAAAAATAGTTCTAAGTAAAATATAGATAAATATATAATATGATGGGTATTTATAAGCACTGTAGAAGGAAAATGGATATGAAGTGTGTATATGGGATGTGTGTGACAGTATGTGTGTGATTGTGTATGTGGGACTGTGTATATGTGAATGTGTGTGCTTCTGTGTGTGTGTGTGCACACTGGAGTATGTGCATACATGACTTTGTGTATGTGTGTGCATGTGCATGACTGGTGTGCGTATATGTGACTGCATATATATGTGAGTATGTATACATATGTGTTGCAATTTTAGGTCGGGTGGCCAGGAAAGGCCTTACTGAATAGGTGACATTTGAATGAAGACCTAGAGGAAGTGAGGGAGTGAGCCACAAGGCTTTTTGCAGGAAAAACACTCTAGGCAGAGAAACAAATAAGAGCAGTGGGATGGGAGTGTGCTTAAGGTACAGAGATAAACCAGTGTGGCTGGAGTGGAGGGAGTCAGGAAGTAAATAACAGGAGATGATGTTAGAAGTTCAAGATCAGGGTGGGAGGAAGGCAGGTAAGTAGATCATATAGGTTGCTTGTAGGTCATTACAAGGACTTCAGCTTTTAGGCTCAGGGAGACAGGAAGCTCTGGGGAATTCTGAGCAGAGCCATGACATGATCTGACTTAGTTTCTAACAGGATCACTCTGGCTGCTGGTTAAGAATATACTTCAGGGCCCCCGGACACACTTTTAACTCAGTACTGAAGTCACTCCTGAGGTTCACCCTTCAGCCAAAGATTAGACAGACCCGTAAAACACCAAGACTAAATGGGCACACCAACCCAGGGGCAAGGACTAGAAGGCAGGAGGAGATAGGAAACCTGGTAATAGGGAACCCAAGGTCAAGAAGGGGAGAATGTTGATCCATTCATTGTAGGGTTGGTAACCAATGTCATAAAACAATATGTGTATTAATAGTTTAATGAGAAACTAATTTGCTCTGTAAACCTTCATCTAAAGCACAATAAAGAAAGAAAAAATATATGTATGTATATACTGCAGGGAGTCAAAGGTGGAAGCAAGACCAGTTGCGAACCTTGAAAAGGCATTTACACAGGCACCAAATTCATTTAACTACTTAGAGGGAAGAAATCAATTTATGTTCCTTACATGTCCATCTAATTTTTGTTCCTTTTTATCTCATCATCTGAGTTTTTTGAGAGCATCTTTAGCACCTTTATCACTGATAATACCTTGTTATTAACATTGTGTTGCTATAGTGTACATGCCTATTTACCAACGAGATTGTAGAGCCAGGACTATCTCATTCTTCTTTGTACCTCCAATACATGGTACGAAGCACATAGTGGGTATTCAATAAACATTGATTGAATAAATGCATAAATAGAAGCATGTTGGTATGTTTTTAATCCTCAAATTTTTGGAGTACAATAAATACTTCCAAATTTAGCTCTGTTATATCTTCCTGGAATTCACTATCTTGAGAATTAAATCCAGGATCAAAGCTTTACTAACAGCACTGAGATTGGATTGCTAATTTTTTTTTTTTTTCCTCTGTGGCAACAGGGCTTCAGTCACCCCCATTGCCAAGATGAAGTGCAACTTGTTAATATTAGGGCTGGACGGAAGAGCATCCACCTACATCTACAGTACTTGGAATCCAACTTAATCCCTTCTCTTGTTCAGTCTGTATAGGCCAAGAGGATCTGCGGCCACCAGAAAATGTCTGTAAAGATGTCCTCTGTTAGTCCAAAGGCATCAGCAGGTGTTTTACATACAAGAATACTTGGAAGTCGAACCAGTAAATTTGAACTCTGTCACTAAAGAGCCATGTGACCCAAAGCCAATTGTGACTAAATAGTCAATTTCTTAGAGTCTGTTTCATTATCTGTGAAAATGGGTATTAGAGTAGGGAATCACTGAGTTCATTTCTAGGTCTAAGACTCTATAAATCTTCAAATGCCTGGGAACCAGTTTAAGAAATTATCATCTTAAAAATTTCATGTCTTGTTTTTATTTCTCCAGGGGTTTCTTCTTCTGACTCAGAAGGGGACCCTAACAAAGAAGAGATGAATCGGTAATTCTAATTTTCTATCTAATAGACAACAAACCTCTTTTTTAGCATCCTCAGATCCCGAGAAAGCTACTAAGTGGCTATTAGAACTTGAAATCTGCACGAGAGGGTGGCTGCAGGGTATGAACTCAAAAGAAAAGTTTGAGTAGATTTGGAGAATACTTCCTTCCTAGCAGATATTTTTTAATATTCCCAATATTTTTAAATGAGGTGTCACCTATGAAATGTCATAATACTTACATCTACAGAGTAAAAAAAAAAAAACCCAGCGGTTTAAAAAATTCAAGAACACAGTATCTGGTGATCTTAAATTAATTATATATATCAACTCATGGTGACTCCATGTGTTAGAGGAGAACTGCTCCATAAGGCTTCCTTGGAAGCACATTGCCAGGCCTTTCTTCCATGGTTCTGCAGTTTCTTCTGAACTGACAACCTCTAGGTTATATATACATAGAGAGAGAGAGCACTGTTGGCACAGTGGTTAAGAGATCGGCTGCTAACCAAAAGGTTAATAGTTTGAATCCACCAGCCACTCCTTGGAAGCCCTATGGGGCAGTTCTGTCTATCCTATAGAGTCACTATGAGTCAGAATTGACTCCATGGCAATGGGTTTGGTTTAATGTATGTGTATGTATGTGTGTGTATATATATATATAAAATGATCTGGGCAAGTCATAGCCTTTCTGGAGCTAATGTCCTCTTTATATTAAACAATTGCACTGAATACTAAACAAAGTCGCATCCATCCATTCATTCATTTCTACAAACATTAGCTGAGCGCCTACTCTATACCAGGCACTATACTAGCTACAACAGATACAAAGAAAAATCAGATGTTTCTTGCCTACAAGTGATTCATTGTCTAGTAGAAAGAAATATATACCAAGTTAAAAAAAAAAAAAAAAAGATGTGTAACACACATATAGCCATTAAGAATAATATAGTGTAGTAGATTCCATGATATAACCATGTATGGGGTATACAGAACTTAGCACAAAGGAGTATTTATTGCTTGATGAGTGAAGAGCAAGATCAGGAAAGGCTTCATAGAGTTGGTGTCTCTGAGCTGAGTCTTAAAAGACCAGTAGGTGGACACCCCAAAACAAGGGGGGAAAGGGCATCTCAGACAGAGAAAGCTGTGGATGGAAGGCATGGAAACTGGAAGCAGACACAGTGGCCATTCCTTGAGATTACCTGAAACAAACTGCAATATTACAAGACTGACTGAAGCCTTGTTAACTGTGTTGCATGCTCTGTTCTCTTCTATTGCAGGTAAGCTCCTTAAGGGCAGAAGCCATGTCTTAATCTGTAAAATCTTGTGCATGTATTTATCTTAGAGTGGTTTAAGCTTTTGTGCAGAAATGAAAATTCATGACCAGTGTAAACACTTGCCCTCTTGTCTTTTTCACGGCTTCGGCTCAGGCCTTTATTCTCTCCTGCCTGTTTTATGCCATTCACCTCCTTAGCAGTCTTCCTGTCTACTCCAGAATTTTTCTCTCCTTACAGCAACCAAAATACAGCCAGTTATTTTCTAAAGGATCATTCTAATCCTATCATTTTCCTGACCTGGAAAAGATACTGAGGGCATCAACAAAATAAATCTCAAAAATTATCTTCTGCACATCCTTGTCTTGAATGTCAATTAGTTGTTAATATATTTGGCTCCCCGGCTACTCTGAGAACAACTAACTCAGGGATAGGAATGGTGTCTGTCTTAGTCATCTAGTGCTGCTATAACAAACATACCACAAGTGGGTGGCTTTAACAAACAGAAATTTATTTTCTCACAGTTTAGGAGGTTAGAAGTCCGAATGCAGGGCACCTGCTCTAGGGGAAGGCTGTCTATGTCCGCTCTGGGAGAAGATCCTTGTCTCTTTTCAGCTTCTATTCCTAGGTTCCTTGGTAATCATGTGGCATACATCTTCCCCTTCATTTGTGCTTGCTTGATTAATCTGCTCTTTTTTATCTCAACCGAGATTGATTTAAGACACACCCTACACTAGTACTGCCTCTTTAACATAACAAAGAAAACCCATTCCTAAGTGGGATTATAACCACAGGTATAACCCATTGCCGTTAAGTCCAACTCATAGCGACCCTATAGGACAGAGTAGAACTGCCCCATAGGGTTTCCAAGGAGCACCTGGTGGATTTGAACTGCTGACCTTTTGGTTAGCAGCCGGACTCTTAATCACTGCTCCACCAGGGCTCCAACCACAGGTATAGGGGTTAGGATTTGCAACACATATTTTTGGGCAACACATTCAATCCATAACAATGCCTCATTCATCTTATTCATCACTGGCTAACAAAGTGTGTAGCAAAGAAGCCCCCAGTAACTGTTTGTGGAATATCGTTGAGTAAAGGTTTTTATTACATCCAAATGTATGCAGGGATGGCGTTTCGTAGATCTGCTGAAAGAATTGTCGCAAGAATAGGTCTGTTTTATAATCTATATTTTAATAATTTCTCAGAATCCAGAAGCCAAATGAGCTGTCACCCCCTCCTACAACCTCTGCAGCCATTCCTCCTGTGGCACCACCAGCCCAGCCTTTGGTGGCCCAGCCCCGTGTGTCAACCATCCAGCAGGTATGAGAATCTAAGTGAAACCAAGTGCCATGGACAGTGACAGGCAGATGCTATGACCACAACCATCTATGTGACATGATCATGCCACTTCCTGAAAAATAATCTTCATTTGTTGTAACTTCATAATGATGTTGGGCAACACACTTCCATGACCACAATAATCACTGTGTACTTCTCATGTCTAAAGCCAGTGGTTCCTCTTGCTTTGGGAACATATCCCCCCAGCTTCGTAGGCAAATTTCACAGGAAACTAAACTCTTGCAAACGAGTATCTCTGACATTCCAGCTTTATGAAGGGCACTAATCACATGTACTATAAGCTGCCATCTCACACACTGGCCCAGGAGAAACACTCCACACCATGAAACTCAGCTTTATGGAGCTGCAAAGAATTCTACTTTCTAAGGTGGAGCAACTGTGCATATTAAAGTTTTCATCCTTCAAATTGATCATAACAATAATACATGCTTATTGTAAAAACGTTCAGAAAGTACAGAAGTATATTAAGTAAAAACTTAGTAAAGGTTCTACTCTTGGGCCCCCACTCCTTGGAGGCACCTCCTAGTAACAGTTTCCAGCACACACTTCCAGGCATTTTCTCTGCATGTATAAGACTATGTATGTATGCATATACTTTAAAACATGAAATCATGCTATCTAAATATATTGATATTGTCTTTGCAATATATTATTGATTGATAAGTAAACATATTTAAATATATTGATCTACAACCTTTTTTAAAAAATTTAAACAGAATTACTTATCTAGACCTTTTAATAATGCAGAAGGGTAAAATTTTATTCTAATCCAGTGGTTTTCAAGCTGTGACCTGTGGAGCCCCAGGGGTTCTGTGGAAGACCTTCAGGACTAATTACATAGATCTTTATGTGCAGGGGGGATGGAAGGCATATATTTTACAGTCACCATGACCTAAATTTGAAGTCTGTGAGTCATAGACTTAGGATATTTCATTTTTTTTGTCTGAAGTTAATTTCATATATCAAATTCTATAAATTCATTGTCTCTATCTATCTGTATGTCTGTCTCTCTATTTATCTGTGTGTCCGTCTGTCTAATCATCTTAATGACTCTTGTTGGTTCCCTTCTAACAGTGTCAGAGCCCTACCAACTATTTACAAGGATTGGATGGAAAACCTATCATTGCAGCTCCTGTGTTTACAAAGGTAATCAAAATATTTCTGTCATGGCTTTAAACACACTCCAGCATTCAAACAAAGCTGTAGGAGTGCAGGAGCCAAGATTTACTAATTCTATCTCAGGATTTGGGACTCTCATAAGTGCAGCGTAGGTTTTGGTATTTTTTTCTTTTTCGGCTTTGGGTTTTTTTTGGTAGTTGTTACAATATCGCTTCAAGTCCCAGATTTCTAGCAACATTTGTTTGTAATGAGAGAAGTACCTTCCCCCCTCACCACATTGATCTCTATGGTTATAGTATTGTTGTTAAACACAACAGCCACACCTCAACATCAGGTGATAAATTTCTAGCCACTTACTACTCTGGTGGGGTGTCTAGACTTTCAAAAGAACTGGGTTGCACATACATGTCTTTGGTGCACCAGGAGACAGAGTTAAATGTGCTTAGGGGGCTTAATGGAAAACCTAACTCCAGGACAGAGAGCTTTTTTTTCTGTTCCGTGGTATTAACCATTGTGGTGGCAACATAATCTGAGTCTCACAGTCTCTGTATTTAGAACTGGAAATTTTAGTCAGACTCCTTCATTTACAAACGAAAAAAAATCAAGGAAGCGTCAGAGAGATTAAGAGATCTTAATCTCTTAATCAAAGTCACCAAAGCAAAAAAACCAAACCTCTATGATCGAGTTGATTCCCACTTATAGGGGCCTTACAGGACAGAGTAGAACTGCCTCATCGTGTTTCAAGGCTGTAAGTTTTTACAGAGCGGTCTGCCACATCTTTCTCCCAAGGATCGGCTGGTGAGTTTGAACCGCCAACCAGTTGCTTAACCACTGCACCACCAGGGCTCCCTTCAAAAGTTGTAGTTAATGGCAGAGTCAGGAGTAGAAACAATTTCCCCCAATTCTCAGCTCATTATTCATTCCCTTACATAACACAGACTTTGTTTACATGTTGCCCAAGACAATAAATTGAAAGGTGAAAAATTGAGTTGCATTAGATTTTTTGGTATTATGAAGACCAAATGGAGGTGGAATCTATGACTGGGTTTACCATTTATTGTTTATATGGACAGCAAATTTAGATTCAATAAGTATTTAACCTTCTCTTGAGATATGTTTTGGTTTAGAGCAGTGGTTCTCGATCAGAGTTCATTTTGCTCCCCTGCCCACCCCCACCCCCCGACATTTGGCAATGTCTGAAGACATTTTTGGTTGTCACAAATTGGGGGTTGCTCTACTGGCATTTAGTAGCTAGAAGCCAGGGATGCTGCTAAATGTTATACAATGCATAGGGTACAGTGCCCCCCACAACAAAGAACTATCCAGCCCAAAACATCAATAGAGCTAAGGTTGAGAAACCCTAAGGTTGAAAGCAAAGCTGCACAAACGGTGTTTGTTTTCCAAGAGTGCTGATCCTTAAAGGAAAAACCAAATCCACAGCATCCATAGAAGCCTCCATTTCAGGGAAATTCTGCAGTATCAGCTCATCCAGATGGTTTCCCCAAAATCAAGCATGGAGCCTACAGTGAGTTAGGCAAACATGTCCATATCAGTTAGGCAAACATGCAAAACAAGATCCTTCCCATTTTTCAGGTTCATTTCTTATAACCTGACCCGCATTTTAGCTTTCAGCCTTGCTATTTTCAAAAGCTGGACCTGTGTGTGTTTGTGTGTGTAGCTAATAGAGATACCTCTTATTGTCTTTTATTTTCACCATTAAGTCACCTATCGTTAAAACAATGGTTTAAGTGGCCCAGACACCAGCACACTTAATTTAATTTGTCCTGCCCATTTGCTTGACTTTTCGAGGCAAATAAACCACAGAATAACTTATACCCAGTCCGGGCTAAAGTCTCCTCCACCCTTCCCTTCCTCACCACCATCTGTCTAGGCAGGCAACAGAGAGGCACCCTTACCTCCACTCAATTTTGAGTCTTCATAGGGGCCACATTTTCCCTGCACCTGTGCCACCTGACGCATACCTCGGGTACAATATTTACGACAATAATAAAGCTGTTTACTTTCTATCTCTCCCAAGCACCTTGAAGGCAGGGACTGTTCTTTTCCATTACTATCTGTTATATCTACGTAGCCATTCATAAAAGTAGCAATAGGTCCTAAGCTCTTGTATGATTTCAGAAATTCCAACAGGACTTATCCATTTATCCCTTACATTTCATTTTCATGGGCTGATTAGAACACCAGGTTCAGCTGCTTTTGTGTGGTGACTCTGATTACCTCCAGTTAGATGCTCTGATTAGCAGATAGGTATGCTCTGATAAATATAAATGGGAAATATATATATATATAAATTAGCATATGTTGTTTGGTAGATAAAATTTATGAAAGTATTAGATCCATGGTGGGAAGACAGACCTTAGTACGAAGACCCAAACTCTGATGAGGTTTCCTCAGCCCTTTGGATGTGTACTTTGCCTTCATAAATGGGCAGTAGGATAGGCAGTGGCTCAAATTCCAGAGGGACTTATCAGCAAGGGTGTGCCTGCGTTAGTTTCCGTCACAGGACAAGATTGAGGTCATAGTCACTACCAGTGTCGTTAGAAAATTTCTGAGTCAGACCCACTGATCATGGTAGTCACATGGCTATGAGCCATAATAACCGATCATTCGTATATGTTTGTTTGGGTTACTCCTGCTCTATTTACTTCTTTGGGGACTTCTGGTGTTCCAACCCCTATGGCTCACTTTTCTATACTGTCCAACAAAGCATTTCTTTACCAATAACAAGAAGCCATTGTATTTTATTTTTGTATTCTTTTTTAGCAACAATTAGAGAGTAGAGTTTTCTATAAGCACTATTTTATTTAACTTGTTTTGCCTCCTTTTTAGAGGGGATAGTCGAGATTGAAAATGAAAACCAGCAGCAGAGTTTGAGAAAAGACCACAGGATTCCATATGCTAGCTCACTGCTCTACTCATAGGCAATATCTATGTTTCTTAACACTGTTTAACTGTGGACAGAGAGAGACTATCCTCCATCCTTCACACAGTGAGTGGGGAAAACAGGGCTCACACTTCTCGAATGTGAAGAGAGGTAGATGATCAAATTAGAATCTTACTCCTGTCGCTGTTTCCACACCAGCAGCAGCTGCTTTGGCAGCCGTCAAGGCTGCAGCAGCCCTGGCTCCAGCTGCTTCAGCAGTAATTTGAAGAGCGCAAGGGGGCAGGGGAAGCGAGAATGTGAAGAAGAGCAAGTTCATTATGTAATAGCAGAGGCAGGAAACCCTGAAATAACTGAGTTAATGGCCGGATCTAGATTTCTGAAGATTACGTAGACCCCTCTTCCCAAGCCAACAATTCCAGAGACTTTCCTGACTCAACTGGTGCACTGGGTACCCCGGACAAGCAAGGGGCAAACAAGCCTTAAATCAAACAGTTTTTATCAGTAAAAACTAGTTTAAAAAAAAAAACACTCTAGCCTAAAGCATTACATGCATTTACTTGCAGCATCCTTCAAGGTTACTGGACAAAAAAAAGAGTAAAATGACGATATGAACCTTGAAGCTGACATCTTTTAACCAACAAGGGAGGTACCCTTTCTCAAGGATGTTTACATTATATTTCTGAGTCTAGATCTACTAAGTAGGAACTGTGTCCTTTCAACTCACATCTCTACACCTGGCACAGTGCTTACAAAGCACGCAGTTGGTGATATTTATTCTGTGGTAAATAACTTCCATTTCCACTAAGGAACAATTATTGTTTTCATTGCTTTGGGCTACTAAGAGTCTTTTCAAGTCACCCTACAAAGAATGCTCAGTCTGGTGATGTACAAAACAGATGTACACCTTGGGTACTGTTTACCTCAGGAGGGTGTATACCTTCGGTTATAGTCACTTCCGTCCAGATCCATAATTTCTAGTAAAGGCTAATTTAATCTTTGCTAGTTGTGGATTGTTTCATCTATTTTATCTGTCTTCATTAAAGCCAAGATGAATGTGATCAACTCACATCTGTACAAATCATGCCATTAGTAACAATGTAAGACCTACTGCAGTTAAACATGGCATCATCTATACCATATTGTAATAGTGTGACTGGTTTGGACCTTGATGTACAGCAATGTGAGCCAGTTCTTTCCCTTGAAGCTTTGTAGAAAAGCAACATTTTCAGCAATAACAATTATTATTCTAAATTTTCCAAAAATATGACTTTCAACAACTTTTTGAAGTGGCTTGTAAGATGACCCTTGGCCCTACTTTACTGAGTTTTGATGTGCCACAACTAGAATGAGCTCCCATCTCACAACACAGATACTTAGAGGGCCTATTTCATACACTGTAGCATCTCAAGTATCTTGGCTGGACACTCAAATAGAATATAGCTCTTGGCCTTCAGTGTCAAATAATGACAACTAACTAAGGTTGGTCTAAGGATCCTGGTGGCATAGTGGTTAAGTGCTTAGCTGCTAACTGGAAGGTAGGTGGTTTGAACCTACCAACCTCTCCTCGGGAGAAAGACGTGGCAGTCCATAAAGATTTACAGCCTTGGAAACCCTATGGGGCAGTTCTACTCTCCTAAAAGGCTGCTATGACTTGATGGCACACAAAAACAATGCTGGTCTAAATTGTGAACAAATGGTCTCTCAAGGAGGTCCTTTTGCAAGCAGACCTTTGGTGTAACAGCTGCAGATTGAAAACTGGCTCATATGAGCTGAACTGAACTGCAACCCATGTCAGAATATATAGGTTGACTCCATTCTTCTTATATCCGTTTTATAAACGTACCATATTTCATTTATGCAATCATTTCCTGCCACCCATTTTTTGGTTTTGTTTTCTAACGTTTGCCTCAAGAAGGAATGAAAATCTCATTCTATATGAATCCCAGAGAGCTCTCTGGCTTCCACTGAAGTTTTTAATAGGCCTCCATTTGGCATTTTAGCACAGAATTTGCTCAGATGTCAGGGTGGAGGCCGTATGCCCTAACTTTCTAGCAGTAGCCAAGATTGGATTGACACTCTTGTTTTTGTTAAAGAAGCCCTGGTGGCCACAGTGGTTAAGCCCTGGACTGCTAATTGTAAAGGTTGGCGGTTGGAACCCAGCAGCCACTCCACAGAAGAAAGATGTCTGTAAAGATTTACAGCCTGTGGGGCAGTTCTACTCTGTCCTGTAGGGTCGCTATCAGACAGAATCGATTGGACAGTAATAGTTGGTTTGTTTTGTTTTATTTTTTGTTAAGAGCATTACGTCTATGTCACCAGATGTTATTTTGCGTGGACAAGGAAGAAACAGATTTTTCAGTCAAACACCTGTTGCCGTCTAGTCGATTCTGACTGACAGCGACCCTATAGGACAGAGTAGAACTGCCGCATATGGTTTCCAAGGAGCCGCTGGTGGATTCAAGCTGCCGACCTTCTGGTTAGCAACCGAGCTCTTAACCACTGCGCCACCAGGAATCCTTCAGTCAAAAGCTGTTTGTTAATTCAGAAACCATTCTTCATTAATCCCATCCTGAACTACTTCAACACGTTTGGGAACACCAAGGGAATAAAACATTAACGTTGAACTGCAGCGCCCCCTGGCCGTCACAATACCAACTTACACACACTTCGGAGGTGGTGAAGAACGGCTGCTAATCAAAAGGTCGCCCGTTCGAATCCACCAGCCGCTCCTTGGAAACCTCATGGGACACTTCTGCTCTGTCCTGTAGGGTCGCTGAGTCGGAATCGACTCCACGGCAAGGGATTTTTATAGCTAAAGCCACATGGTTATCCTAACCCTTATATTGCTTAGGGAAAGGAGCCCTGGTGGTGCAGTGGTTAAAGTGCTTGGCTACTAGCCAAAAAACCTCGGCGGTTCGAGCCCACCAGAGGCTCTGTGGGAGAAAGATGTGACCATCTGTGGCAGTCTGCGTCCATAAAGATTTACAGCCTGGGAAACCTTGTGGGACAGTTTTACTGTCTTATAGGCTCACTATGCATGGGAATCAACTCCACGGCAATGGGCTTGGGCTTGTTTGGTTTTATATTCCTTAAGCAGGTGCCATAATTATCATGGGAGTCATGCATAAAATAGTGTAAGTTATTCCGATAAGACTTGTAAACAATCACGAAATATTTATAAGATATTTATATAAGGAAATACTGACAAAAGCCAGTATTTCCTCAGAAGGAAGAGCCAGTATTTCCTAAATGCAGGTCCCAAAATTGAAATAATAGAAAGCTTTGCAGCATTTGGTACTTCTAGAATTTGTGGAGGAAGCTTAATCATAACCTTTCCATGTTTACAGTCTTTGGGCCAAAATTAAATACAAAACTATGCCCACATAGGTGGCAAGGACACATTTATTTCACCACCAAATGAAGTACCAACTATAGAAATGAATGTATGCCTTTTAGCTACCAAATCATGATGGATGTAAGAATACTTGTGGAAGGAAAATGCGAGTTCCATCCTCCTGTAGAGTCTATCCTAGAATACACTAATATTTTACAACTCAAGGTGTTTCTTGAAAACCTTTCTTCACAAAAGTGTGGAAAAGCATTTAATGATTCCTCCACAAAATTACAACATACCTTACAACTACGTAAGATTTTACATGTGACTATAATTTTATAAGGATTGTCATTATTTCTCTCTCAACAAATCAGAAAAGCTGTGCCACAAAGACCCCATAAAGAAAACAAAACTGCCAAACACCAATTTCCAGGAGCGCACAGTGTAAACAAGGCAAAGCCAGGAAGACAGTCAGTTGTTTGGGCCACAGAGCACCTCCACATGATTAAAAAACAAACAAGCGAAAAAAAAAAAAAACAGTTGCCTAGAGTCAATTCCGACTCCTAGCGACTCCATGTGTGTCAGAGTAGGACTGCAGCTCCATAGGGTTTTCAATGACTGCTTTTTCAGAAGTAGATCACCATGCCTTTCTTATAAGGTGCCTCTGGGTGGACTCGAACTTCCAACCTTTTGTTGTGCAGCTGAGTGTATTAACTGCACCACTCAGGGGCTCTGTTCCACGCTGGGGACAGCCATAAGCTTTTGTGGGATAATACATTACTCCCAAGCTGAATATACCCAGTCGATACTCACTGCAGATTTGTTACTATTATTATTGTTATTTCTGGGAACCAAACTCCACTCGGCCACTCAAGAGCAGAGATCCTTTACTAAAAAGTAGTAGTTTTGCAAACCTTCATAATGCAAAAATGAGGGAAACCAAATCATATGGATTGATAAAACAGTCACAACTCAAAACATGCCAACGATCACGAAGATGGCACAGGACTAGGCAACATTTCATCTGTTATACAAAGGTATAGGATGACTCTCAGGCAACTAACAACAACGATAGGCTCACCTAGCACTGAAGCAGAAAGGCAAAGGAAAAAGATAAAAAGGAAAAAGCTCTTTGTGGGCCCAGGTGATTCAGTCTTCAAAAATGCATAGACTCCATGTACATCCACAGAATTGAAGCTGCTGGAGATGTGGAGGGCTTGGAGAGAATTCAAATATTGTTGTCTTTTTTTTTTTCTAATTCAGCACTGGAAATAGATTCCAAGAATGTGTACATTTTGGTTCTCACAATATTCTTCTCATTAACAGATGCTACAAAATTTATCGGCCTCTGAGGGTCAGCTGGTTGTCTTTGAATGCAGAGTAAAAGGAGCACCTTCTCCTAAAGTTGAGTGGTATAGAGAAGGGACCTTGATAGAAGATTCCCCAGATTTTAGGATTTTACAGAAAAGTAAGTTGATGTTCTAAACTGATTTTTCTGATAATTTATTCTCTTTTTTTCATTGTGATAATTATATATGTAACAAAACATTTGCTATTTCTGCAATCTTGGCACATACAATTCAGTGACAATATTATGTTCATCATGTTGTTCAACTATCACCATTAATAGTTCCTGAATTTCTGATAATTTGTTCTTATCAATTTACTTTATACATTTACTCTTAACACTATTTAACAACTAACTAAAAAATGCAAATGATCAAAAAGAATAAAATAAAAATGACCATAATCATGCTCCCCCAAACTCACAAATAGTGTTCATATTTCGGTGTAAATTCTACCAGAATTTTTCCACCCATATGTTTTTAAAATAAAATCATACTCTCCTTGGTAAATTCTTTTTTTCACTCAGCATTTTATGAACATCTTTCCATGTTAATTAATATAGATCTTTCCTACTTTTTAAAATAAATCAGTAACATTCCATTTCATGTTTGTTTAATCTAATGTTCAACATTTAGCTTGTTCACAAGTTTTTACTATTTATTAGAAACTGTGTGTCAACGCATGTTCACAGAACACATTTTTGTGAATATCTGTAGTTATAGGCTTGGAATACATTTCTAGGACTGACATTGCTAATGTAAATTCACATTGTTTATGTTTTTAATATATACCAAAATGCCATCCCGAAGTTTGAGCTATATTTAGGATGATCACCAATTGATCATCCAAACTGGGACACTTTTTAGAGTGAAAGAGGATGATATTAATAATTATTCAGGGATGCCATGCATAAACTATGTCTGCCCCAGTTAAACTGGGACACATGTTGTCCTAGCTGTGTTGTACTACAGCCAGCAATTTATTCCCATAAATACCTTTTGCCTCACACCTTCACCAACAATGGGTATTAACCCTTTTCTTTATTTTAACCTTCACCAATTTTATAGGCCAAAATTGGGACCACATGTTTTAATTTTCTTTTCCCTAGTGGCGCAGTGGTTAAGCATTTAGCTGCTAACTAAAAGGTCAGCAGTTCAAATCTACCAGTCACTCCTTGGAAGTCCTATGGGGCAGTTCTACTCTGCCCTACAGGGTCGCTATGAGTTGGAATTGACTCAACAGCATTCGGTTTTCATTAATTAGATGTGGGATGGAACTTTTTTTCATATTTTACTAGGTCTTTGTATTTCTTTATTTGAAATTGCCTGTTCATATCCTTTGCTCATTTTTATATTTGATTTTTGTTCTTTTTCTTATTCACTTATAAAGAATTATTTATATATTCAAGTGGTTAATTTTTTATTTCTTGTCATGTATATTTTATGCAGTGCTTTCACCTTGACCCATCTCTGCCATAAAAAGAAGTTGAAATTTATTTGCTGCTTTGTTAGTTTCTGCCTATCACAAAATAGTAGTACTTGGATTAATATGTGAATCAGAACTACTACCGGGCTTTAGCAGCAGTAGCAGCAACAATAATATACTCTGAAAACCATTTAAACTGAGAAGAAAAAAAAAACTTCAACAGATTTATCAGTGTACTTTATATCTAAGTTCAACAAATACTTATTGAGTGCCTGCAATTCAATAAACATTAATCAAACATCTGAAGTCAGTACTGTGCTGGGCACGTTCAGGAATACCAAAGAATTTTAAGATAAAGAACCTGCTCTCAAGGAACCTATATTGAGGCTCAGGATGTTAGAAACCTCAAAGGAGAAGGTATATTTTACATTATATTAGGATGGAAAAACCTGAAGCCAGGAATGGCCTCTCTATCCTCACAAGCCCGTGTTTGTTTGTTTAGTGTGATTTACGTGTTTACAGACCAAATTAGTTTCTCATTAAACAATTAATACACATATTGTTTTGTGACATTGGTTGTCAACCCCATGATGTGTCAACACTCTCCCCTTCTCAGCCTTGGGTTCGCCATTTCCATTCGTCCAGATTTCCTGTCCCCTCCTGCTGTCTCGTCCTTGCCTCTGGGCTGGTGTGCCCATTTAGTCCCATATACATGGTTGAGCTACATTTGTTATTGTTTGTTTTATGGGCCTGTCTAATTGTTGGCTGGAGAGTGACTTCGGTACTCTTGAAAGTGTGTCTGGGGGGCCATTACTCTCGGGGTTTCTCCAGTCTCTGTCAGACCAGTAAGTTTGGTCCTTTTTCGTGAGCTAGAATTTTTTCTACATTTTTCTCCAGCTCTGTCTGGGACCCTCTGTGGTGATCTCTGTCAGAGCAGTCAGTGCTGGTAGCCGGGCACAGTTTAGTTGTGTTGGACTCAGTCTGGTGGAGGCTGTGGTAGCTGTGGTCCATTAGTTTCACAAACCCTTTTTCAGGTAAGGCTGATTGAGTACTAATAAAAGCCAGTTGTATCTGAATCCCAGCTAGCACAGTAAGCTTTCCCCACCTAAGGTTTACATACCCCAAGTGGAACTCAAGTGTGTCCCCACGTGTGACAATATCATTGCTTTAGCAGCTCTCTTGTTGCCATACTGTGGTACCCATGCTGTCCCTGTTGCTTAGATCATTTTACTTAACAATTACAGATGAACCTTATCAACTCTCTCCTGAGTATGCCAGACTATAAAGCTCTATAAGAAGCTTCTGATCAATATATAGCCTCTCAGTAAAACAGATGCTCAGAATCCTCTAATTTTTTTTTTTTCCTTTCAGAACCTCGGTCCATGGCAGAGCCAGGTAAAATGATTATTTCCATTTTAATTCATTAGTATGTATTCAGTGATTTGATGAATATAGAAAAGCAAATTGGAATTATTCCTTTGTCAAGAACAAAGAGAAAAATTAAGTTTTAGGGAAAAAAATCAAATCTAGCTATCACTGTAGGGAAAGGGAAAGATGGGAACATGTGCAAATTTAGAATACTGTACATATATTCAGTACCTAATATGACTAACCCTAATATGACTAGCTATTGGCTATTGAGGAGTGTTTCTTAGGAATATTTTCCCTCTGTGCTTAGACCCTACTCGTGATTTCCCAAACTGGGCAGAGCAGTTGTGATCATGTTAAACCCGTTGCCATCAAGTTGATTCCAACTAATAGTGACTCTATAGGACAGAGTAGAACTGCCCCATATGGTTTCCAAGGAGCACCTGGTGGATTTGAACTGCCGACTTTTTGGTTAGCAGCCATAGCTCTTAACCACTACGCCACCAGGGTTCCCTCCACGATGTTGGGTAATTCTAATTCTACAGCATATGTATCTCAAAACCTGCACATCAAACTTTGAAATTTGCAGAGATTCAATAAAATGTCCGTGGTGTTATTAGATTTGGTTGGGAGGATACTAAAGATGAGACAGAAGTAGCATCTACTAGGTGAAGGTCTTACCTCTAAAAAATGCAAGTCACTAGCAAACCATGTATAAACATCTAAATGCCATCTCTGGTGACCGTCCTGAGAAATCAGATTGTCTCTGTAGCCCTGGGTAAGAATTTCATTATTATAATTCTCTCCTTTGACAACTGAATGGAAGGGCACTCCAGACGTAGACCCTGGACATCCATGTTGCATATGTGACCCTCGGGGATACAAAGTAAAGACCAGAAGTAGTCTCTACTCTTGCATGGCTTGTAGTGGAGTAGTATTTTTTCCCTTGAAAATACTTCAGGCCTTTGACACTTTTATCCCAAACTGGCTTTTTCATTATGCAGTTCCATACACAAAATGATTTCAGAGTCCCCCGAAAGAGGTCCCTACTCAATACAAGTCCAGCTCCATGATTCCTAAAGTTTCACAGAGAGTTCTTCCTTCCACCTTATATAAGTAAATACCCTTTAAAAATAGGATACTTTATCTTATCAGGCAGATATATAGTGTAGTGAGAATGAATTTATCAGATCATTTTCTGAGAGCAGGTTGCTGAAAGACAGAGTATGAATGTTTGGGCAGGGGAACAGAGAAAAGGAAGCACAGGCCAAGGACTCAGAAAAAGGGCAGAGAAGCACCAAAAGCAAACTTTGCCTCTCCATCATTTAAAATTCTTTGGGCAGAAAATAAAGAAGACCTAACTTAAAGAGGCTTAAACAATAAGAAAAAAATGTATTTTCTCACATAACAAGAAGCCCTAAGAAATGGCAGTCCTGGGCTGGTTAGCTTAGCAGCTCAGTGACCTCCAGGGGCTAAACCTTTTTTTATTTTCCATTCTGCCATCTCCAGAGTGTCTTCTTAGGCTGGCTCTACTCGTGGACCCAAGTTTGCTGCCACAGTTCCAGGCACCACATCAAATGACAACATCCAGAGACAAAAATAGGGAATAACACTATCTTTTGTCCCTCTTAAAGAACAAGGAAAACTTACCCAGAAGCTCAGCACCAGACTTTTCCTCACATCTCATTGACCAACATTGTGTGCCATGTGCCACCACTTAGCCAGGATAGAGTTAATGACTGGCTGGTACCAACTGTTGAAACTCTAGTGGTGTAGTGGTTAAGAGCTACCTCTGCTAACCAAACCGTTGGCAGTTTGAGTCCACCAGGTGCTCCTTGGAAACTCTATGGGGCAGTTCTACTCTGTCCTATAGGGTCCCTATGAGTCGCAATCAACTTATCGGCAACGGTGTTTTTTGTTTTTTTGTACCAACTGCAATTCACCACTTGAGGCTGAGAGAGGCCAGCTTACCTCAAAGCACATGGCATTTCCCAGGAGGGTGGGGAATACCAGGATATCATTAAAAAGGAAGAAGAAGGATGAGGGGCTATTGAGTAGTAACTCAATACTACCTGCAACAGCCTCCTGTCCAGTTCTCCTACAGGTGGTCCAGCTAATTCCATACCATAAAGCACGGAGATGCTAAGCCTCTCCTAATACAACTTATATTTTAATCATTTTGTTTTTAATGTAGAGCTTCAAACCAGTTCAGTCACGGCCTACAAAGTGAAATTGGAGTCGACCAGAATTTTAAAATTTGAGTGAAGTGGGACAATAAGTGGAACGAGAAAAATTAAGGGTCTAAGCTCTGGAATGGGAAAGCCGGAAGAGGCATCATGAGCCCTTTCAGGAGCCTGATGCAAGAGACTGGATTATTACCAAGACTATGGAGAACTGCACGCATCCAGAGCGGCACGGTTGGCTGCCATCTTTAAGCAGAGAACTGCTGTTTCCAACTCTGACGGTCAAGAGATTTGGTTGCTATGCAACATGCACGCTGCCCTTTTTTTTCTAAGAGGGAGATTAAGTTTCTAGCAGGGTCTAGACCCATGATTCTCCTCATTCCACTTATCATTTCGCTTCACTCACATTTTAAAAATTCGAATCTGTTCGAGTTTCGCTTCATCCGCGTGACTGAACCAGATAGAACTGGTTTGAAGCTCTGTGTTAATGTCTGGTGTATTGAGTGATATCTGAAGGTTTATGCTACTGTCTCATATTTCCTCTTCCTTAGCTATCAAGGAATATGTAATTGTAATAACTTTAGGCTTCAGTGGTATGGCTTTCTCTGTGTAATTATTGACAGGGGCTCATACTGTGTATCGGAATAATCTATAAAGAATTACCATAGTATTACCAAGGAAGATAAGCATTCCACTCTTCTTTCACCCAAAATTTCAAGTTATTCTATCAGCTAATTACTATTAGTTCCTTTTCTAAAAGTAGGATGCCAATCCCTCTGAAGCTAAGCAAAATATGTATTTATTGTCCAGTTTTAAATTGTGGCTTTTGTTTAGAATTGCCTTACTGCAAGTGGAAATAGAGGCCTGGGTTTAGAAATGTTTGGTTAATTTGTTAATTTGGTTAATTTGTTTTTGTGCTTTTTTACATTTATTGTTACTCCATTCTATTTTCTGTCATCTGGACTCGATATAAAAATAAAAGATAATCTGATAATTCATTATATTTAATTTGCTATGTTATTACATAATCCCCTTTTCAATACTGGTCTGTTTGCATGGAGTTATTGGGTCTATACCCTTTGATTCATTTCACCTGCTAATCAATCAATTCAATTAAATAATTGTTTTGGCTAATTATTTTCGAGAAATTAATATAGCCAGCTTCTTATACTGACTTTTGTTAAATCATTATCTGATATTGGTAAATTTCGTTTCCGTAGTTAAGTCAGTAACCATTCTATTTTACTGGCATGTAGAGGAAATCTGTACTTTGGTCATTGCTGAGGTATTTGCAGAGGACTCTGGGTGCTTCACGTGTACTGCAAGCAACAAATACGGCACCGTGTCAAGCATTGCACAACTAGATGTGCGAGGTAAGGGCTCCCTAAATGCCATCATAATTTACACTATGACCTTGATATGAACACAGAGAGTTTGTGTAACCTTTCCTTGCTGTTTTCATACGAAGCTAACTTGGCTTTCCTAAAAATATTTAAATTATTGAGGAAAATAACCTTGAACAATATTCAATTTTCATAGCCTTTTCTTATTGTATTTAGAATCACCACCATCACCACCACCACAGTTATACCTGCTGTTGTCTGTTATACCCATTGCCATTGTGTCAATTCCGACTCATAGGACAGAGTAGAACTGTCCCATAGGGTTACCAAGGTTGTAATCTTTACAGAAGTAGACTGCCACATCTTTCTCCCATGGAGCAGCTGGTTGGTTTGTACTGCCGACCTTTCGGTTAGCAGCTGAATGCTTAAGCACTGCACCACCAGGGCTCCTATATACTCCCTTAAAAAAGTTTCTTTGGTCTAAAATTCCTCCCCAAATAATATTTAGATTTTTTTGTTTAGTTTTTTCCCCTCCCTGCATCCTCTTCATTCTTTAATGCCCAGGTTATGTTCTCTGGTTTTGAGAAACATTTTCCCGTTAGTATACTCCCCTGGTTTAAATATTTTTCCATTTGTACACGTGCCCAACTCAGGTATTTCAGTCTTTTTGGGTAAGGCTTACAACTCAGGTTCTGTGATTGTCCTTTTAGGAAATGAAGACCTGAGCAATAACGGGTCTCTTCACTCAGCCAGCTCTACCAACAACCTGAATATCATTGAGCATCAGCCATCCCCACCCAACCCGGAGCCCCCTTCTGTGGAACAACCCCCCAAACCCAAACTGGAAGGGGTTCTGGTGAACCACAATGAGCCCCGGTCCAGCTCAAGGATTGGCCTCCGTGTGCACTTTAATCTGCCTGAAGATGACAATAGAAGCGAAGTGTCTTCTGAGGGTGGGATGCCTACTGCCAGCCAGCCCAGGCCCCATTCTTTCCAGGAGAGGTTCAATGGACAGGCAGCGAAAACCTCTGAGCCTTCTTCACCCATCAAAGAGCCCCCTCCAGTCCTGGCTAAACCCAAACTGTAAGTAAAAATTAGAATGGATAACCAAGAGCACCTGTAAGCTTCTCTTGAGTCTGTCCTTCTTAAAAATGGTGGATCTTTCAAAAGGGAATTACTAAATGGAAAAATACATATTAAATGCTTTGCAAATAGTATATCCTTACATCAATTGATGTGTACTATCACTATCATGCTTGTCATTACTATTCTACCTCCCAGCAATACCACCCCTAAACTAGCTCAGAAAGACATCCAACATCAGAGGCCTCCAGGCAAAGCATTTCTACCCTCTTCTTATAAAGCATATTCTTGTGTTTAATAATCCTGATAGTCTATAGTTGCATCCTTGTATTTCCCATTTCTGCTTTAACCTAAGCTTTTCTTTGTGATTATTAAAAAGCTACTTAGTATTTTTTTAAAATAGTTCTTTGCTATTGATGGATACACTGTAGTAACATCAGTAGGTTTTGTATAAACATAATAGGATGAAAGACGGAGTCATGATTTGCAAACTCACCTCAGGACTCTGCTGTCTCACCATAACACTTTAAAGCCTCTGTCAGAACCATGTTGCAATGTTTCATGTTCATCCTTAAAAAAACCTAGTGCCGTCGAGTCAATTCCGACTCATAGCAACCCTATAAGACAGAGTAGAACTGCCCCATAGAATTTCCAAGGAGCGCCTGGTAGATTTGAACTGCCGACCCCTTGGTTAGCAGCAGTAGCACTTAACCACTACGCCACCAGGGTGTCCAAACAGCAAAGCAAATACAGAACATGATGATACTATTATGTTCTGTTTCATCCACGTATCAGAATGATATACGTTATGTTTAGAATTACATAGACCTTTAAGTGTCAGCTTTCAAATCTACAGCCACAGCGCCCCCATTGTGTGTTTCTCAGTGAGGACCACGAGATGTTCATCGGAGGCAGTTGTTCAGTTTTATATTTCATTTTATAATCTTCTTACACTACATTAGGCAAAATTCTGGGCTTCAGGTTAAATGTTACAAAACAGGCCTCTTAGCAAGTCACATCCAAAGTCGTCTCTGTCCAGTCAAAGTTCTGTTGCTCACAATAAACAGGAATCCACTTAAAGTAAAACGAGAGGAACAGGTCATTGAGGGGATATAAGATGGGACCAGAAACAAACTCAGCAAGGCCCTGCATGGAGAAGGAGAACTAGAGTGGGGAGCTAGGCCAGCACGCCTGTCACTCAGGGGTCTCATGATCAACCCATTCTCTGTCCACACCACCAGGCTGTCTGAGTACTTCCTTGTTTCCTCTATGCATATCTGCTCCGTTCTTCTTTCTTTGTAGACTCATCAATTCATACCTTCACTCTACATCAGCATCTGTTAAGTTCCACTACTAACAAAATCTTTCTTGTCCACCCAATACCAAATTCCAATTGGCCTAGCCTGGTCAGGTGACACACCCCCCCTCCCTTCCCAGCCCCCAGTCCACTCAGCTATACAGAGGATTTATGTTGGGAAAGAAGAGTCACATGGATCAGATCAGAAACTGGGTGGGGGCTGTTGTCAGAGGAAGGAGCTATGGGAAACAGGTAACCAAAACAACCTTCTGGGTAGAGCCTCCTCTTACCCAGGAGCTGTTTTGGGGATTATTAAGGATGTCGGTCAGGATTAGTTTTAGCTACATGTTACAGAAAACCTAAACTAACAGTGAGTTAAACACATGAGGGTTTATTTTCTTTCACGTAAAGGAATTAGGTGGGCAGTCTGGGACTGTTACGGTGGCTCCCTAATCGTTAAGAGCCAAGCCTCCTATCTTCTGCTCCATCATCTTCAGCACTGGCTTCTGCTCCAGGTCCCTTCATGGTCCAAGATGGCTGACAGTGACCTAGTCCTCACATCTGCATTTCAGGCAGCAGGAAGGGTAAATGGGCAGAAATGCATGGTCCTGATGGCAGAACCCCTTTTAAGGTCTTTCTTAGCAGTCTCACCCAAAGTCTTCTGCTTACATGACCTTCAGCTAGCACTTAGTCACATGGTATACTGGCTGCCAAGAAGCCCAGGAAGTGTAGTCTTTTGCTAGACAAATTGCTACTGTGAATAAAATCAGGTTCCTTTACAAAAAGGAGACTTGAGTGGACATCTAACTAGCAGTGCCTGCTACATGAGGCTTCCAATCAATGTCAGAATTCTTTCCGCGAAATTATATAGCAATACCCTTTAAAATTCCAGTCCTCAGCACTGTATGTATTTTTTGCTCACATTAAACTTTCTCTTAATTGTGTATATATATGTTTGTATTAGCATAGTTTTAAATATACATGCACACATACAACCCCCACCCCACACACACACATCCTTTGTTGATCCACATGCCTTCAACCTTTTTTTGCTCCTTTTAACCTCACTGCTTTTAGCCTCACAGGTTTTAAGTTAAAATATTGATTCTCTGAATAATCTTGAGGATACAATTTTAAGCTTGTACTTTCAATTTGCCATTCATACAGAAAATAGAAATAACACTCATAGATCTTAAAAGTGCCACAGAAAGGGAGGCTGTGATGTCTAAATATTTTATCATCAAAGCCTACATATTTGAGACTTCGAAATCTTAAACTTGAACATCAAGCTGTCTAGAGCAATGATTCTCAATCCTTCTACACTCTAGAATTAAAAAAAAAAAAATTGCCATCAAGCTGATTCCAACTCATAGCAAACCTATAGGACAGAATAGAGCTGCCCCCATAGGGTTTCCAAGGCTATAAATCTTTTACAAAAGCAGACTGCCACATCTTTCTCTCACAGAGCAGCTGGTAGGTTCAAACCACCAACCTTTTGTTAGCAGCCAAACACTTAGCCACTGAGCCACCAGGGCTCCTCCCTAGAATAAAAGGTGGAACTTTTAAAAACTATGTATGCCCTCTATCACTATTGAATCAGAACCCCTCCACAGATCATTTTACTGTGCAGCTGGTTTGAAAATCATGGGCCTAGAGTTAGACAAATAAACGGTTTCAGTTCTTTCTGCTCGTTCTCCCCACCTCCACACCCGGGAAAAAATGATAACATATAATGTGAGAAAAATGTCAGAAAAAATAATCACAATGTATGGAGAAAGCTTATGCTTTGAGGACAAGTATTTCTTCTAAAGTGGTGGTTCTTAGTCCTGAATGCATTTAAGAATCACCTAGGGCCTTGCAGCTCAAAGTGTGGTAGGTGAACCAACAGGATCACCTGGGAGCTTGATAGAAATACAAACCCTCAGGCCCCACCCCATACCTGTGGAATCAGAAACCCTAGGGGTGGGGCTCAGAAATCTGTGTTTTAGCAAGCCCTTCAGGGAATTCTTATATAGGGTCACTATAAGTCAGAATTCACTCCTCCACAACAGACTCAGGGGCTTCTGATGCAAGCTAAAGTTTAAGACCTACTGGCCTAAATTTGAAAAGATAGTAATAACTGTGCCTGGATTCCATCCCAGGCCAGTTGAGTCTCTGGGCAATAGTGCCCAGGAATCAGTGAGGGTTATTTGTTTTCTTTTAAGCCGTGCTGGAAAATTTATAACAACTGGTCGGGGTGAGGAAGCCCTGATTTGTAGCACTTGCCAGTTTTCATGGTGTAAATACTCCAGCCATGACCAATTTTAAGCTACTAACAGCATGTTCCTTGGAAGCAAGGATGGTGAGACTTGTCTCATGTACTTTGGACATGTTATCAGGAGGGACCAGTCCCTGGAGAAGGACATCATGCTTGGTAGAGGGCTAGCGAAAAAAAGACCATCTAGGAGATGGATTGACACAGTGGCTGCAACAATGGGCTCAAACATAGCAATATATGTGAGGATGGCGCAGGATGGGGCAGTGTTTCATTCTGTTGTACATAGGGTTGCTATGAGTTGGAACTGACTTGACGGCACTAACAGCAACACCAATGGCATTGGTGGTTCTGTAGTAGAATTGTCTCCTTCCATACAGGACAACTGGGTTTGATTCCCGGCCAATGCACCTCATAGACTGCCACCATCCGTCAGTGGAGGTTTGCATGTTGCTATAGGGTCGCTATGAGTTGGAATCGACTTGACGGCACTGGGTTTGGTTTTTTTTTTTTATTATGCTAAACGGAAACCGTGGTGGCGTAGTGGTTAAGTGCTACAGCTGCTAACCAAAAGGTCAGCAGCTCAAATCCACCAGGCGCTCCTTGGAAACCCTGAGTGGGGCAGTTCTGCTCTGTCCTGTAGGGTCTCTATGAGTCAGAATTGACTCGAAGGCAGTGGGTTTGGTTTTTGGTATTATGCTAAATAGGTTGCAGTGTAGCTTCCGGACTAAGACAGACTATGAAGAAAGGCCTGGTTATTTACCTTAAAAAGCAGCCAATTAAAACCTTATAGATCACAATGGTCTGATCTAATCCACAGCCAATTGTGAGGATGGTGCAGGACCAGGCAGCGTTTCGTTCAGGTGGTCATGTGGTCCCCATGAGTCAGGGGCCAACTCCACAGCATCTAACAACAAGCGAAGGTCATTGAACATGAAGTTGAGATGAAATGTGTACAATCTGCTCTAGAGAGCCAGAGAGATCACATGCTGCCTGAGACTTTTGCCAAAAATGCTTTCTAAATACTCGATACTATATTCCAAGTTTGTTTTGTTGTGTTTGCCACTAAGTGTTGACATTTTATTTTGACAGTTCAAAATTCTTAAGAAATTCCTTTGTATTCCAGAAACCTCAACAAGAAGCATCTTTAAAATCCTGAAACTCTGCCTTTCATTCTTACAAATCTTGAAATAGATTTTTGTAGTTCAGGAACTAAAAAATACAAGAGCCACATTTATTGAGCACTCATATGTGTCAGGTGCTTTTTCATATTTTCTTATCAATCCTCGCAACAGTCTTAAGAGGTATTATTTATTCCTCTTTTCCCTATGAGGAAAAGGAAGTCAGAAGAGTTAAGAAACTATCTAAAGCCACACAGGTGATAAATGGCAGAGCCAGGATCAGGGCCTAGATTTGTCTACAGAGCTTGTGTTCTTAACCATATGGTTAAGTGGTGGCAAAAGGGAAGATGTTTTAAGGTAACCAGGGGGAGCTGACAGATCTTCAGAAAGAAAACCTAAATATAAAATCCTGATTTCATAAATCCTCATAGCAAAAAAAATAAGTAGGCAGTGAGCAGCTGAGCCTATAGCAATTTATGACAGTTGTTAAGGGGTTACTCGGGCTTTCAGAACTGGTGTGCTTTGTAGTTAATCTTCCTTTATTCTTTCTTTGCACTTTGTACCTTCGTTAGTAAATGCTAAGTCAGCTCCACATATTATTTACAAATAACCAGTGGTTATTTGTGTTATATGTATGTATGCCCTACTAGGTTTTTGAACCCTTAACAGTTCATACTATCTCAGACATATTGGTATCTCCTACAGATCCTAGCAAAGTAGACACATAGAAGACTCCAGAAAAGGTCACTGAATAAAGGAATTAACATCTGGCCCTGATGTAATGAATCTACTAATCCAAACAGTTGTTTTCAGTTCTTTCTGAAACGAGATAGAGTTTAAGGAAATAAAATAAAACTTGCCCAAACAAAAAGATGTTATTGTCAAATGAATTCTCCCAGAATCTTAGATAGGCAAAATAATTTGACACTGTATCTTCTATGCTTTTTTGTTTAAGGTTGGTAATTCTCTGTAATCCAGTATACTGCATTGAAAGGTAAAAACTAACATGCTATTTAAAGCCTTACTTAAAAGAGAAAACCGGTCCTTAACGTTTGTTCGATGAGAGCCAAAAATAAGAACCATTCAACACGGTCCAAAAAAAAAAAAAAAGCGAACCTGTTGCCATCAAGTCGATTCCGACCTGTAACTACTGTCCTGGTCCCTCTTTATTTTCCTTTTATTTCTAAAATTACTTACTTTTTAATTTCCATAACGGTAATAAAACATTTCTGCAGCATCATCAGATTACTGTTTACCCAGACTACAAGATAAGCATGTTCTGAAGACCACATAATACTATCTTTTTGCTATAGCAGCACAGAATGTGACCCACCAAATATGAGATCCATTAAAAATTTAAAAAGGAAAGTTAACATCAGCAGAAACAAAGTTAACTGTATATATTTTTCTAAGGAAAATCCAACAAATATATTTCTGCTTCTCTTGATTGCAGATCTTTCATCTACTATGAAATTCAAAAGACTGGTTAAAATTGTATTATTTTATTCATTCAGCTTACTCACTTCTAAAAAGGGGAGGGGGAGCTTACTATGCCAAATGGCTGGTTCTCCTAAATTCTTAGTTTAATTCAAGATAAGAGTTTTTATGGATGAACGAAGGATTGCACAGCATGTAGCATTCGTCAACAGTAACAGAAACAGAAATGAGCCTCTATTTTTACTTTTTTATATATATACCCAAACCAAAACCAAACCCAGTGCCGTCCAGTCAATTCTGACTCATAGTGACCCTATAGGACAGAGTAGAACTGCCCCATAGAGTTTCCAAGGAGCGCCTGGTGGGTTTGAACTGCCAACCCTTGGGTTAGCAGCCGTAGCACTTAACCACTATGCCACCAGGGTTTCAGCGTATCAAATATTAATGAAGGGGAGAAAAAAGGTCTTAAATTCTAAGAATTAAGAAAAAATCAAGATTTGGAGAGCCTTCTGGTTCAACTTTGTTGCTGTTGGTATTGACTTTGCTGATGTAATGAAAATATAGAATGTTGACATTTTGATAGATCTCGTATTGAGCAGATCACCTTCTATGTTCCAGAAGCAATATATACTGTAAAGTCTGCGAAAGCCGGAACCTGTGTAAGGTGGAAACCTGACAGAGATGGAAAACTCAAATATTTTCCACTAAAATGAGTGATAGAGAAGTGGTAGACTGCACCCTGAAAAAGGCAGAAAACTTTTAAGATCTGGAAACAAAAGGCAGTACTGGCTGACGCAGGTTTAGGAACTCTTGTTTAGGACCAAGAGAGTTCCGGCTTTCACAGGTTTCACTGTACAGTAGTCCCCAACTTACTACTGGGTTCCATCCCGACGACTCCATGATAAGTTGGTTCTGACATAAGTCAAATAAATACCTTTTTTCAGTTTTCATTATTATTGAGTTTTATTATCAGAATCTTTATAAATTTGATCTTTATTTGCCTTTGGCAGTTTTTGTTGTTGTTAGGTGCTGTCAAGTCAGTTCTGACTCATAGCGACCCAATGTACAACAGAACGAAACACTGTCCGGTCCTGCCCATTCTCACAATTGTTATGCTTGAGCCCATTGTTGCAGCCACTGTGTCAATCCATCTTGTGGAGGGTCTTCCTCTTTTCTGCTGATCCTCTACCAAGCATGACATCCTTCTTCAAGGACTGATTCCCTCCTGATAACATGTCCAAAGTATGTGAAATGTAGTCTCACCATCCTTGCTTCTATGGAACATTCTGGTTGTACTTCATCCAAGACAGATTTGTTCGTTCTTTTGGCAGTCCATGGTATATTCAATATTCTTTACCAACACCACAATTCAAAGGCATCAATTCTTCCCCGATCTTCCTTACTTGTCATCCAGCTTGTGCATGCAAATGAGGCGATTGAAAACACCATGGCTTGGATCAGGCGCACCTTAGTCCTCAAAGTGATATCTTTGTTTTTTGACACTTTAAAGAGGTCTTTTGCAGCAGATTTGCACAATGCGGTAAGTCTTTTGATTTCTTGACTGCTGCTTCCATGGATGTTGATTGTGGATCCAAGTAAAATGAAATCCTTGACAACTTCAGTCTTTTCTCCATTTATCATGATGTTGCTTATTGTTCCACTTGTGAGGATTCTCATGTTCTTTATGTTGAGGTGTAATCCATACTGAAGGCTGTGGTCTTTGATCTTCATCAATAAGTGCTTCAAGTCTTCTTCACTTTTAGCAAGCAAGGTTGTGTCATCTGCATATTCCAGATTGCATCAGCAAATTACATGCTGCAACATTTTATATGGTGCAAAAAAAAATTTTTTTTTTATATTACTAACAATAACCAAAAAACCCAAACACACTGCCATCGAGTTGATTCCGACTCATAGCAACCCAACAGGACAGACTAGAACTGCCCCATAGGGTTTCCATGGCTGTAATTCTTAAAGGAAGCAGATTGCCACATCTTTCTCCCACAGACAGACTGGTAGGTTCAAACGCCAGTCCTCCAATTAGCAGCCAAGCCCTTCAACCATTGTGCCACCAGGGCTCCCTACTAAAGATAAAAGATAAAGAAAAAAAGTACATTCATAAGTGTGGTTTGGCATAACTTGAATGTGTCATAAGCCAGGGACCACCTGTATTTCAAAGACCATAAAACCTCAGTGGTCTTGAAGCACTTTCGTCCCATGTGTGTGGTCTTCCGAGGGTCACACATGCAAAAGTAGATTCTCCTGAATGCCAAAGTTTGGCAGCCCTGACAGCTTTATACCTATATGGTTTTAAAATATTTTCCTTGGAAACCTTGGTGGCATAGTGGTTAAGTGCCACCGCTGCTAACCAAAGGGTCAACAGTTCGAATCCACCAGGCACTCCTTGGAAACCCTATGGGGCATTTCTACTCTGTCCTATAGGGTCGCTATGAGTCAGAATCGATTCGATGGCACTGGGTTTTGGGTTTTTCTTAAAACAACAATTAACTGTGCCTGTGAAGAGAAATTAAATAGCATTTGTGGAAAAACTAATCTCCTCTTTCTAGGGCAGAAATGTCTGTGGGACTTAACGTAAATCATGTAATGCCTCTGTGACTGAGGTTCCTATAAATGGAGAGACTGCTCCCAGCTTGATTTCCTTTCTCCTTTTAGGAACAAGAAAAGTCTAAGGCAGTGTTCATAATTAGAATGACCATATAATTTATCATTCGAACAAGGACATTTATGAAAGCGAAAGTGAGCACTATTAATAATTGCACCAGGAAAGCAAGCATAAACTGGACTGACTTGGATGAATCAGGGCATATGATCATCTTATCAATAAAGCTTTGTTGCCAGGAGATGATGAGGAGCATTAAGACCCTTCCAGTTCTTTTTTAAGGTTTGCTTTCAAACCAGTGTGAGGGACAGCACAGTCTCTTGAAGAAATTCAGTTCCCTTCATTAAATCACATCACTGGGGCTCAGTGTCTTCTGTTTCAAGGTGGAAATACTTTCTGCTAGCAGGTCATCAAAACTTTGAGCACCGCCAGCAGGAGGAATATTGTTTCTATTTCTTTTTCGTTTTTCTAATTTATAAACATCCTAAATGAGGCTATTATGTGGCACAACTGCAAGAGGTGTAGCACACAGAATACAGTGTGAGTGACGCTCCCTGGAGCTGTACATCATGGTAGCCCATAAAAGAAATACAACAACAACAAAAACCCTAGCCTCCCCTCCCCCGCTACCATCAAGTCATTTTCAACTCCTGATGACCCCATGTGTTACAGAGTGGAACTACTCCATAGGGTTTTCAATGGCTATAATCTTATGTTAATAGATCCCCAGGACTTTCTTTCGCAGTGCCACTGGGTGGATTTGAACTGCCAACCTTTTGGTTAGTAGCCGAGAGCAATCCATCCATTTCATCCATTTCAGAAAATTTGGAAAACAGAGAAGAAAAGAAAAATCAACCTTAATTCCTCCACTCTAACCATGTGCTGTTACCACACTAGTGACTTTCATTCCAGTATTTTTTTAGTATATTTAGTATTTTTCTTTCTATCATAATAAGGACTGTGGTAGGAAGGATATGTTAATGCTTTTCCAGTTGTTTTAGTTTACTTCTAAGTTACTGGATTTAATTATATTTTAAGAGCTTTGCAAGTAATTACAAACATTTCTCTGATCCTTCATATCTTTAGAACAATGGAACTGTAGTAACAAAAAGAAAATTGAAGAAATATCACAGTGATGCATTAAGGGTTGGGTTTCCATTTCACTTCAAGTCTTGCCCATATCTCTTTTAGACCTGAACCTCACGTTTTCAGGCCTGGTCTTATGGACCCTGCTGATCATGAGCCGCGTATTTCATGATGGAGCACTGAGGTAAAGCTTATAAATACTATACATCACGTACCCAAAAGAGATTTCATTAATGCATTAGGGTTTCTATTAATAGTAGTCCGCGAATTGGATTGTATCGTCACAGTATTGTTAAAATGGGCTTCAGGAAATATGATCAGATTCTCCACGTTGCCAAATTGAGCTGGTCGGTCTCCTCTCCTCTTTTCTCTTCTCTCCTTTCTTCTTTTCTGTCTTCTCTCCTCTCTCTCTTTCAACAGCATTTGACGTAGTTGGTCATTCCCTCCTTGTTGAAACACTTTCATCTCTAGGTTTCCGTAATGCTTCACTTCCCTACTACTCCCTCTCAGGCTCCTTTGCTGGTTTCAGCTCCTTTACTCAACCCCAGGGCATAGCCCTGGGCTCTTCTCTATCCACAGTCTCCCCCTAGGTGATCACATCCAGTTCTATGGCTTTACAGGCCATCTACCAACTGAAGATTCTCTCGTTCCTATCTTCTGAGCCCCCTATTAGTATATTCAGCAGTCTTGCTTGACATTTTCACTTGGATGTCCCACAGGCATTTCAACTTAGCACATTCAAAAAGAACTCGTGGTAATCCTCCCCAAAACTATTTTTCACCTACTCTTCTTCGCAAAAGTGGTACCCTCATAAGCCTAGCTGCTCAAGTCAAGTCCCTAGGACTCATTCTTAATTTCTCCTTTTCATTATCCCCCATATCCAATCCATCACCAATTCTGTTGGCCTCCTTCTAAAAATACCTTGAATCTGTCCACTTCTCTCCATCTCTACTTCCATCATCCTGGTCCAGTCTGGCACCATTTCTTGCCTGATCCAGTGCAATCGGCCTCTCCATTTTCACTTTTGCCATACTGTATAGTCCATTCTCCAGTAACTGCCAAGTAATATACTTAAAATACAAATTAGTTTATTTTACTCATCTCCTTAAAATCCTCAAATTGCTTTCTGTTCGCTTAGAATAAATTCAGACTCTTTATCATGAACTACAGGTCCCTTCAGGATCTTCTCCTACCGAATAAACTACTAGGAAAAATATTTGCAACATGTACTGCCAAGAGTTGGTATCCTTAATATATAAAGAAAATTTATAAATTAATAAGAAAAAGATAAAGATTCTGAGAGGAAAAATGGACAAATGATATGTACAAGTAATGCACAAAATAATATGTAACTGGTAATATGCATAATAAAATATATTCAGTATCACTAGCAATAATCAGATATAAAATAATGGATTTTTTTTGCCACTAGATAAATGCCAAAATATTAAAGAGTTAATTGATAAGACTAAGGTATGGAGAAACAGGTACTCTCATACATTGCTTGTGGTAGTATAAACTGGTACAACCATTCTGAAGGGCATTTTGGCTAAATACATAAAAATGAGACTATATACCTTTAATCCAAAAATTCCATTTATATACATTTACATTAGAAAAATAATCAGACAAGAACACAAATAAGTGTTTACAACAAGCCTGTTAATTGCAGCATCATTTAGGAAAATTTAAAAGTAAATGTTCCAAAATAACAGCCATAAAATGGATTATTAAATAGCCATGAAAACGATGACGCAGACTTATTAACTTAGAAAAATGTTCATATTAGATTAAGTGAAAAAGGCTGGTTTCAAAACCATACATAGAAAAGGATTCCACTTTTAAAAGAAAGTTTATCTCAGTATAGGTGCATATGTATGTTGTGTATACATATGAAAAAGGTCTGGAAGGATTTGCATCCAAATGTTAACAGCACGTTATTTCAGGGAGATGACAGTAAAGGCAATGTTTATCCTTCTCCTTATTCCTTTCTATACTTTTTTAAATTTCTTGAAAGAGCATTACTTTTATAACCAAAACCCATTGCCATCGAGTAGATTCCGACTCATAGCAAACTGAGAGGACAGAGTAGAACTGCTCCAGGTTTCCAAGGAGTGCCTGGTGGATTCGAACTGCCGACCTTTTGGTTAGCAGCTGAGCTCTTAACCACTGCACCACCAGAACTCCAAAACAACTACAGAGTTACTTGCTATTTCTAATTCAGCTACAATAGAAAGTCTAGTATCCCTTTTTTCCATCCTACTAGCAATAAAACAGACTTGGCAAGATGGAGAGATGCAAACGACTCACTAGCGACTAGCTCAGTTCTTGCCACTCTGATTAAGTTAATCAACATAAAGTCATAAGCAGCCTATCTGTACGTTTCAGGAGGATGAGGCCAATGATAACAGATTTCCCTTTTTTCTCCCCACTGTTATTTGTGTGCAGTGACTCCAGTCAGTTACAACAGCTTCACAAACAAGTCTTACTGGAACAGCAGCAGTTGCAAAGCCCAACTGCTTCATCTCCTAAGGAGTTTCCTTTCAACATGAGTGTTTTGAACTCAACTGCTTCCCCAGCAGTGACACTGTCCAGCAAGCCGGTGAAGACTCCGTCATCACAGACATTCAGCCTGGCCCGGCCGAAGCACTTCTTCCCCTCTACAAACACTACTGTGGCAAGCATGTCCCCCTCCAGCTCTCCGGTGTTCACCCTGAGCAGCACTCCTCAAACCATTCACAGAACTGTGAGCAAAGAAAGCCTCTTAGTTGTTCATCCCTCCATGCAAACCAAATCTCCAGGAGGAATTTCCACCCAAAGCGAGCCACCCCCTCCAGGTCCAACAGAGCCAGCACAACCACCTCTCACATTTTCCATCTCCAGCGGAAACCAGTTTCATCCCCGCTGTGTGTCCCCAGCCCCTGTCTCTCCCACTAGCCGAATCCAGAATCCAGTGGCTTTCCTCAGCTCTGTTCTGCCTTCTCTTCCTACCATCCCACCCACCAATGCCATGGGGCTGCCCAAAAGTGCACCTTCCATGTAAGTGTCATTGAGGCTTTTTGATGTAGGAGATGCCCATTGAGAGGGGACATATGCATAGAATAGGTTGGTCTGGGACAGGACTTGCATTTAGTGGATTCCTAAATACTCCTATCTCTTAGACACAAAATGGGTATTAAACACCTTAGGACAAAGAGCAGGACTACTTTAAATAATCAGATGAACATTGTTGTTAGTTGCCCTCAAATGGGCTCAGACTCATGGCCACCTTATGTGTGACAGAATGAAACATTGCTGGTCCTGAACCATCGTCATGATCTTTGGTATGTCTGAGTCCATCGTTGTAGCTATTGTGCCAATCCATCTCATTGATGGTTTGTCTCATTTTCACTGACTCTCTCTATTCGAGCATATTGTTATAATTTGAACATAGGTATATTGAAATCCCCTCTAAAAAACAGAGATTCCCTTAGAAGGTTGATCATGATGTCATCTGAACGCCTTATAGAATTTAATTGCTTTCTTTCCAGGTTAAAAGTTGGTAATACTTTAAGAAGTATCTAGTTCCATATCCTGTTGCCATGTTTAAAAATTATTTGCTCTTAAAGAATATGTGCTTCTGCCTAAGTCATGACTGATTATCTTTCCAGACCTGCTATGAAATTATTTTAAAGGTTCAAAAATAACCTGTCCTCATTATACTTTCCATTCTTTTTAAATAAAGATTTTGAAGTATTTCTGGGAGAATTCTTAACCTTAGTACTTTGAGGTGTTCTCCCTCTCTCTTTTTTTTTTTTTTTCCCAGATTCTAATCACAAGTCTCTCCCTTTTTCTGTATTTATGGTTAAATTCCCACAAGGCATTGCAAATCACAGGAGAGAAATGTTTGCACTGTTTAAACAAGAGAGAGGTGCATTATGCCACGTAGTTATTTAGATTATGAGAAAATCTGTGATATGCTGTAAGTTATGGGCTGTAGTTATCTCTATGTTACATTGAATAAAAAGCATTTTAATAATATAAATATATGGATTTTGGGGTAGATTTATATTTTAAAATGAAGATATAGTATTTTATCTTATGGTTGTTTTTAAATTTATTAGTTCAAGGTTAAAATCTTATTGAATTTATACCAGGCAGCATTTGATCTTGTGGAACCTTCATTTATCCTGGAAACATACCATTTTAGCCAGGTGATTTCAGCATGTTTAAAAACTAAAGGTGATGGTAAATATAATGTATCCATATGGGTTTGTAGGATAAGATTGAGCCTTTATTGAGAGGACTGATAACTTGTTATAATTTTGAGTTTTAAGAATTACCATTTCGAATAATGTCTTTAAAAAAAAAAAGATTCCCTGTACAGTGCTCAACTTTTGCATACAAGATGTCCCCATAAACGCCTAATGAATGCTGGTGTCTGGTAGACATTTCAACCAGTTTGAGTTCTAAGTTTTGTATGCCAACCAGTGCTTTTCATGGGTGTGTCAGGTGTGAATTTCTTTTACAGGCCGTCACAGGGATTAATGAAGAAAAATACAAAGTCTCCTCAACCAGTAAACAACGATTACATTCTTGAAACTAAGAATACAGTGATTCTAGACTTGGGGAAAAAAATGAATTTCGGTGATGCCAGGTCAAACCAGCAGGTAAGATTGTTGGATTCAGATAGTTTATTGGTGTATTAGTCTATTGGTATCCTAGAGGACAAAACCAGTGAAGAGTATATAGATACATAGGGAGAAATTTACTTCAAGAAAATGGCTCCTGCAATTGTGAGGAAATGGTTCATGCAGTTGTGGGGCCTGGCCACGTCCTAAATCTGTGGTCAGATGACAGGCTGACAACGTCTGCTGGCTCATGTGGTTGTAAGGGATGACGAACCTGAAGCCTGCAGATCAGGTGGCAGGCTGGAGGTCTCTGCTGGCTTACCTCCCAAGAACTACAGGTCAGACACAGGGTTGTGAGAGAGACAGAGACAGAGAGAGAGCTTTTCCAGGACAACCATTTATATCCTGGATATAGGCCACACCCCCAAAGAAACTCCTCTCCCAACTGATTGGCTGCTCAGATCAGATCAGAAAATGGGAGATGATTACATAGTATCTGCCAAACCACTGAGAATTGTACCCTAGCCTAGTTGACACATAACATTAACCATCACAACTGATATTTTTATTTTTCAAACCTCCAGTAAGGAGTATTATTGTGTTTAATTATGCCCTTAGCTCCTAAGATTATCTCACCTCAGTCTTAGAAAGTAGACCACAGACTCATCATGGGTCATGAGAACTCATCCAGGTGGACCTGCAGTTCGTGACTACTCCATTGGTTAATTCAGTTTACTTGTTTACTGACACACGTGTTTACCTAGAAGGTTGTTGTTGTTGTTAGGTGCCATTGAGTCAGTTCCAACTAATAGCCACCCTATAGAACAGAACAGAACTGCCCCATAGGGTTTCCAAGGAGGTGGATTCGAACTGCTGACCTTTTGGTTAGCAGCCATAGCTGTTAACCACTGCACCACCAAGGCTCCTTACCTAGACTAGACTATATTAAAGAAGAAGAGAAACCAAACAGTGTGTTGTCCATTCTGCCAATCCTCAGCTCGGTTTTGGCAAACCTTTACATCTTGGAGATTTTTCAGTATCTGAACCTTGAGATAACCTAGAGTTTTAAGGAACTCTGGGGTTCTACGCTGTCATTTACTTGAAGTCCTTCAACCTATTGTCACTGGCTGGAGGTCTGCTTACCAGTTTGTCCCAATCTTTATGTTAGGTTGAATCATGTGAAACAGTCACTAGGCAATATCATGTGGCTCAGCCTGTACAACTCCTTGTTCTTTAGTAAGCATCTGCACTGAAGGAGAAAGGGGAACATCACACGTCAGTGTCGTTCAGGCAAAAGAAAGATAGACTGAGCATATTCTTATTTGAGCCACTTATTTTTGTCTTTGATAAGATGGTAATTTTTAAAATGCAGATTTACATTTTAATAATCTAACTCTTGGTTTATTTCCTGAGATGGGAACTGATAAAATCTATTTTGAAATCAAACATAAAGCTTCAAAACAAAATACTGTGCAATTTGTGACATAAGTGATCGCTGGGAAAAAGGCTCCAGATTTCCCTGGCGGTATGCTCCTTCCCTTAGCATTTCTGTCTCTCACTCCCAGTGCACCTGTGGACATGCAATATTTTGCAATCCTGTCATATGTCGGTCAATTTTGGCTGAGTGGACTCTTTTAACAGCATGTTGTCTAAGGCCTTTTTGAATTTATTCAGATAGTTTGAATTAAAGCAGAATATTTAAACTTGCTGTAGCTGAGTATGCTTTTTCACATATCACCAAATTTATATATATTCCAACTGCCAACCTTTTGGTTAGCAGCCATAGCTCTTAACTACTAAGCCACTAAGGTTTCCATATCTATTTTTTTTAATACATAAATAAAGGTATATTTATATATAGATATGGAAACCTTAGTGGCTTAGTGGTTAAGAACTATGGCTGCTAACCAAAAGGTCGGCAGTTGGAATCCACCAGGTGCTCCTTGGAAACTCTGCAGGTCAGTTCTACTCTGTCCTATAGGGTCACTATGAGTTGGAATTGACTTGACAGCAACGGTTAGATACATAAAATACCAAGGCAGCTTTTCCTGTCTTCCATCTTACAGATAGTGAAAGGAAGGCACAGCTGTCAGACCGTCAATGGTGGAACTAGAACTAGAACCCTGATCTCCAAGACACTTCCACATTTTCCCTGAAACTCCAGGGCCTTTTTTGATTTTATGGCAACGCTTACCTTCAAGCCCCATAGATGTTCTTCTAATCCAGTGCAGATTTGTTTTCCTATAACACTGCCAGCGCATCCGTTAACTCCATAAGTGCCAATGAAATCAGAGCTGTGTTCGGCCTGTCTTTTATAACACAGAGGGGGAGCAATTAGAACCCTGTAAAAATGATACTAGCTCAGCACACAAGCTTGGATTTTACTTTCATAATTACTCTGTAGGTAGATCCAGGCTTATCCATTGCCCAACTCAGGGAAAAATGGACTTTTTCTTTTAATTACCTGAAATGTGACTGCACATAAACGTGAACTTCCGTAGGTTGAGTGCCATAAACCCAGGTGAACTGTCTAAAAACCTTCATCGTGAATTGACTTTGGGGCTAATCTCAGGAACTGGTAGCAGTCTCAAAAAGCCTCTGTGATATGTGTCAGTCTTCTGAGAATTACTATATTGGGTTAATTACAGAACTGGTCTTAGACTGCATCCTACAGAGTGGATAATGAAAGCCACACTTCAGAACTGAAATTCAGGAAACTAAGGAATGCTTGCATTAGGTTGGCCCATGTTGATTCTGAGGAAGTTTTGAGAAATGAAATGATGACCGTATTATTATATTGTTTTGTCCATTACTGCCTTGGGAAATGATAGAGAAAATGTCATGAAGAATTGTCTAAAGTGTATAGTGGCCAGTTGATGAGGTTAAGAAGAAGAAAGTAGGTCTAGAAAGGTGTAACTGGAGAATAAAAAAATTAAAAAAAATTTTTTTTTTATAACTGGAGAATAGACATAAAGAAATGCTTATCTATTGATAACCATCTATATCTGCAACCTGGGGACACAGAAATCAAAATAATCTGTTTTCCTGCTTCCATGTTAGTCTACATGTGTGGAAGGAACCAAACGATTCCTTCTAAAGGGTATGCATTTGTTTTGCTTTATTTTGCTTTGAAAACTTTTAAATTGGACTCTCTTGGCCTGTTTTAGTCTTAAGCAAATGAAGAGTAGCAACCGTCCTGGAAAATTTGTTTGGTCTAGCATTACCACATTACATCGAGAATGGAAAGAAACCAGAGGTCCTTGAATGACGAATGTTACTGTCTAGAAACAATTCCCTACCCAGTATTCAAACTTAAAAATTGTGTTTTAGAAAATGAGTTTTCTTTGAAATATCTACCATTTTGTATTTCTCTGTTGTGACATTTCAATGTTTATCTTCTGAACATCATTCACAGATATTATATAACATTTTCTGTTAGCAATTAACATTTGTTGATTCTTAGAAATTTAAGAAATCCAAAGATGTCATCCTTTCAGATGTTATGTTTATTAAAATGTTTAGCTTCCTAAACTGAATGAAGTTTCGTTCGGTTAGGGCCAAACCAAGAGACAGATTTTAGGCTGTATCATTTTTTTTATTTTGAAGGGTGCCATTCACCACCAGTGGATCTTGATTGAACAATAAAACCTAAGTGGTTTAGGTTAGCAAGATGAATCTGAAAGGTCAAAAGAACCCAGGATTGTAAATGTAATGGAGCCCTCATGACCAATAATTCTGATTCACATATGACTTAGCATGTTCTGCACTCAATAAATATTTGTTGACTGCAATGCTGACTGCTGGAGCCCTGGTGGCACAGTGGTTAAGAGCTTGGCTGCTAACCAAAAGGTTGGCAGTTTGAATCCACCAGCTGCTCGTTGGAAACCCTATGGGGGAGTTCTACTCTGTCCTACAGGGTCGCTACGAGTCGGAATTGACTCCATGGCAGCGAGTTTGGTTTGTTATGTTGACTGTTTACTTCTAAACACTCCCCACTTCCATCTAATGTCTTTCCAACTTTCTTCCTTGACCTTGTTTCTCTGGAAACCTTCCCATCTCTTTATTCTGCTCCATTCTTTTTTTTTTTTTTTTTTTAATACTTCTTTAAAACTCGGTCTGTAGTTCCCAGATATTACTGTGTATGACAGAGGGGGGAAAAAAAGTACTTGCTCTGCCATTTGTTCTTCTAATCTCCTTCCTCTGTAAACTGCTCAGTCATTTCCTCTATTTAAATCTTACCTCTTTCATCTCCTACCATGAATTCTTTATGAAAATCCTTTTTTTGTGAGCAAGTAGCCCTGTCATCCGTTCTTTTTCTAATAAGAATTCCAATAGCCATTTTCTTCTGTTGCCTGGCTTGGACATTGCAGGCATTTGGTTGCTGGAATAATGAAGTACACTCCCCAGCCCATCCTCTGCCCTTCCTATGGGCTGACCCGGGAGGCACCAGCTACAGGCTCCCTGGGGGCTGGGATGGAAGGGTGCCTCGTTCACTGCTATATCTCTGTTGTGCCTAGCACAGAGTAGGTGCTCAGTGAATATTTGCCAAATCAACTCACGAACTATGCAATTAACATTAGTTTCGGTTAGGATAATGAAACTTTTAACCAAATAGAAAATTTTGGCTATGCTGCATATCCGTGGAAAATATATCTCACTTGGCTTATACCTATTCTGCTTATACCTAACTGTGGACACTACCTGCTTATGACAGCAATCCATTTTTTTTTCTTTTTTTAATTTTTACTGTGCTTTAAATCAAGTCAGTCTCTCATACAAAAATTTATGTACACCTTACCATATACTCCTAGTTGTTCTCTCCCTGTGAGACAGCACACTCCTTCCCTCCACTCTCTATTTCCGTATCCATTCAGCCAGCTTTGTCTCCCTCTGCCTTCTCATCTCCCTCCAGACAGGAGCTGCCCACATAGTCTCATATGTCTACTTGATCCAAGAAGCTCACTCCTCACCAGCATCATTTTCTATCCTATAGTCCAGTCCAATCCCTGTCTGAAGAGTTGGCTTTGGGAATGGTTCCTGTCTGGGGATAATGGAAGGTCTGGGGACCATGACCTCTGGGGTCTTTCTAGTCTCAGTCAGACCATTAAGTCTGGTGTTTTTATGAGAATTTGAGGTCTGCATCCCACTGTTCTCCAGCTCCCTCAGGGGTTCTGTGTAGTGTTTCCTGTCAGGGCAGCCATTGGTTGTTGTAGCCGGGCACCATCTAGTTCTTCTGGCCTCAGGATGATGTAGTCTCTGATTTATGTGGCCCTTTCTGTCTCTTGGGCACATAATTACCTTGTGTCGTTGTGTTCTTCATTCTCCTTTGCTCCAGGTGGGTTGAGACCATTTGATGCATCTTAGATGGCCTCTTGCTAGCGTTTATGACCCCAGAAGCCACTCTCCAAAGTGGGATGCAGAATGTTTTCTTACTATTTTATTATGCCAGTTGACCTAGATGTCCCCTGAAACCATGGTCCCCAGACTCCCACCCCTGCTACTCTGGCCTTCAAAGCATTCAGTTTATTCAGGAAACTTCTTTGCTTTTGGTTTAATCCAGTTATGCTGACCTCTTCTGTATTGTGTATTGTCTTTCCCTTCACCTAAAATAGTTCTTGTCTACTATCTAATTAGTGAATACCCCCTCCCTTCCTCCCTCCCTGCTCTCGTAGCCATCAAAGAATATTTTCTTCTCTGTTCAAACTATTTCTTGAGTTCTTATACTAGTGGTCTCATACAATATTTGTCCTTTTCAACTGACTGATTTCACTCAGCATAATGCCTTCTATATTCCTCCATGTTATGAAATGTTTCATGGATTCATCATTGTTCATGGATTTATCGATGTGTAGTATTCCATTGTGTGAATATACCATAATTTATTTATCCATTCATCCATTGATGGGCACCTTGGTTGCGTCCATCTTTTTGCTATTGTAGACTGTGCTGCAGTGAACATGGGTGTGCATATATCTGTTCGTGTAAGGTCTCATTTCTCTCGGATATTTTATAAGGAGTGGAATTGCTGGATCATATGGTAGTTCTATTTCTAGCTTTTTTCTTTCTTTCTTTTTTTAATTTTTATCGTGCTTTAAGTGAAAGTTTACAAATCAAGTCAGTCTCTCATATAAAATTTTAAATACACCTTGCTATATACTCCTAGTTGCTCTCTCCCGAATGAGACAGCACACTCCTTCCCTCCACTCTCTATTTTCGTCTCCATTCAGCCAGCTTCTGACCCCCTCTGCCCTCTCATCTCCCCTCCAAACAGGAGCTGCCCACATAGTCTCATGTGTCTACTTGATCCAAGAAGCTCACTCTTCACCAGTGTCATTTTCTATCCCATAGTCCAGTCCAATCCCCATCTGAAGAGTTGGCTTTGGAAATGGTTCCTGTCTTGGGCTAACGGAAGGTCTGGGGACCATGACCACGGTCTATTTCTAGCCTTTTAAGGAAGTGCCAAATCGATTTCCAAAGTGGTTGTACCATTTTACATTCTCACCAGCAGTGTCTAAGTGTTCCAGTCTCTCCACAACCTCTCCAATATTTATTATTTTGTGTTTTTTGGATTAATGCCAGCCTTGTTGGAGTAAGATGGAACCTCATTGTAGTTTTAATTTGCATTTCTCTAATGGCTAATGATCGTGAGCATTTCCTCACATATCTGTTAGCTACCTGAATGTCTTCTTTAGGGAAGTGCCTGCTCATATCCTTTGCCCATTTTTTAACTGGGTTATTTGTCTTTTTGTTGTTGAGTTTCTGCAGTATCATGTAGATTTTAGAGATCAGAAATGTCATAGCTAAAAACTTTTTCCCAATCTGTAGGTAATCTTTTTACTCTTTTGGTGAAGTCTTTGGTTGAGCATAGGTGTTTGATTTTTAGGAGCTTCCAGTTACCTAATTTCTCTTCTGGCATTTGTGCATTGTTAGTAATGTTTTGTATACTGTTTATGCCCTGTACTAGGGCTCCTAGCGTTGTCCCTATTTTTTCTTCCATGATCTGTATCATTTTAGATTTTATGTTCAGGTATTTGATCCATTTTGAGTTTATTTTTGTGCATGGTGTGAGGTATGGGTCTTGTTTCATTTTTTTGCAGATGGATATCTAGTTATGCCAGCACCATTTGTTAAACAACCTGCCTTTTCCCCATTTAGCTGACTTTGTTTCTTTGTCAAATATCAGCTGCTCATATGTGGATGGATTTATGTCTGGATTTTAAATTCTGTTCCATTGGTCTTTGTATCTGTTGTTGTACCAGCACCAGGCTGTTTTAATTACTGTGGCAGTATAATAGGTTCTAAAATCAGGTAGCGTGAGGCCTCCCACTTTGTTCTTCTTTTTCAGCAATGCTTTACTTACCTCTTTCCCTTCCATATGAAGTTGGTGATTTGTTTCTCCACCTCATTAAAAATGTCATTGGAATTTGGGTCGGAATTGCATTGTATCTATAGATTGCTTTTGGTAGAATAGACATTTTTACAATGTTGAGTCTTCCTATCCATGAGCAAGGTATATTTTACCACTTATGTAGGTCTCTCCTGGTTTCTTGCAGTAGTGTCTTGTAGTTTTCTTTGTAAAGGTCTTTTACGTCTCTGGTAAGATTTATTCCTAAGTATTTTATCTTCTTGGGGGCTGCTGTAAATGGTGTTGATTTGGTGATTTCCTCTTCAATGTTCCTTTTTTTGGTGTAGAGGAATCCAACTAATTTTTATATATCTTGTATCCTGATAGTCTGCTGAACTCTTCTATTAGTTTCAGTAGTTTTCTTGAGGATTCTTTAGGGTTTTCTGTGTATAAGATCATGTCATCAGCAAATAGAGATACTTTTACTTCTTCCTTACCCATCTGGATGTCCTCTATTTCTTCATCTAGCCTAATTGCTCTGGCTAGGACCTCCAGCACAATGTTGAATAAGAGTGGTGACAAAGGGCATCCTTGTCTGGTTCCCGTTCTCAAGGGGAAGATAGCAATCCATTTTAATCAACTGAGTAAAAAGATGAAAGCTTTTTAAAACACGCTGAAATTAAGCAAAGCTCTGGTGTTAATTGGGCATTTAAGTATAAAGTTATAAAGTAAATCTGTGCACCTCTTAGTAATTATTTACTCCTAAAATGAAACTGGGATTAAAAGTATTTTTATGCAACCTTTTTGAGGATAGAGTCTACATTTTATAGAATGTTGTATCCTCAGTGCCTGTCACAGTATTTAGCACATAATAGGTGTGTCTTGGGAGCCGTGGTGGCGCAGTGGTTCAAGCGCTTGGCTGCTAACCAAAAAGGTCAGTGGTTTGAACCTCTAAGGGAGTCTGCTTCCATCGTAAAGATTACAGCCTTGGAAACCCTGTGGGGCAGTTCTACTCTGTCCTATAGGGTCTTATGAGTCAGAATTGACTCAACAGCAGTGGATATGGTTTGGTTTTGAGGTGTGTCTTAGTTTCCTAGCGTTGCTGTAACAGAAATACCACAAGTGGGTGGCTTTAAAAAGAAGAAATTAATTTTCTCACAGTTCTGGAGGTTAAAAATTCAAACTGGGGTCTTGGCTGTGGATTTCTTCCTTATCGGAAGCCTCAGGACTTCCTTGGCTCCTGGTGATCCTCACATGGCACCTGTCTTCACTTGTCTATGTGTCCGATGTGCAGTTTTTATAACTCAGAAGTGATTAGGTTTAGGGCACACCCCACACTAGTACAGCCTCATTAACATAACACTAGATTGCATTGTGGAAAATGATTATATTACCACCTTACATCCACAAGTACAGGGGTTAGGGTTCCAACATATATTTTAAAAGAGGGCCACAATTCAGTCCATAACAAGGTACTTACTAAGAATTTGGCAGCAGGAACAGGGAGTAAATTATGGAGCCTGGCTATTTCTACTGAAGGCAGCATGTGATTATTAGATAAATAGTAAAAGAAGACACACTCTATGTATGTTAACCACCAAGTTTATCTAGGAGTCTTTTATCTGCTGTCTCCAAACTCTAGCTGTTCTTGGAATGAAAAGAGAACACTTCCTCTAACATATAAAACTTTCTTTAAGGAACTTTGTACCCAGAGTCAGTTCGGAGTACTTTGAGCAAGCTCTTCCAGCTGATTTGATCTTCTTTGATTATTTGTCCCCGAAGCCCAGACCTGGAACCCAGAGTAGAGAAGCCAGCAGTGAGCTCAGGGCAGGGAGTGTCAGGATGTTGGCCACATTTTGGAAATCCAGAGCTTTGGCAATGTCATGTCTGAGTGAGGTTATATTGTGGTTCTCAGCAGAAGAAAAGCACTCTCCACCACTCTACCAATTTGCAGAAACTTTCTCCAGATGTGTTCCGGAAGTCAAAAGGTTGGGGTTGTCAAATTTTCAGCCTCAAGAAGATTATCTTAAAAGGGGGGAGGGAGGGAGGTATATTTTTAAGTGGTATATTCTTCTGAAATAATTTTTTTTTTTAGCTTTTCATTTTCTTTCATAAAGCAAGTAGAATTCTGCACAGTTCATTTTCACTTAACGTGTTTAACTTGAGCCTAGAAAGGATGGATCATATGTCTTTGATTTGATTTCCATGCAGACCAGCTTTACACAGAAAAATGTTCTCTGTTGAGCATAGATGTCACCTATAAGTTGCTAAGACAGAAACTGATGCTTTTTACTCACAAAGGGCACCAGGCGAGGGAAAATGGAGAACACAGCATGAATCCAGCCTTCCACTGGCAGTAGATGGGCAGTGCAAACTCTGTGCAGAACAGTGCAGAAAGCACGTTTAAATTTAACTTAAACATATTGCTTGCGTTTGCAAATTTTCTTATGAAATATGATCCCCGTCAGTCATAACTTGGAATGACAATCTTGATTTATGTGTAATGGGTAGTATCTCTGGGATAAGCCAACTCTTAGCTTAAGCACTGCCATAAAAAACATCAATTTCTGTTTTGAGAAGATATGCATCTTTGTTAGCATCTCAGATGTAAAGGTTCAGTCCTTTAGTAACAGGCGCCAAACCTCTGCCATTTTTATCTTGCAGTTGCGTAGTTTCCTTATTCCTAAGACTCAACTTCCCAAATATTTTATAAAATCTGTCATGGAAATTCCTTGGCGTACAGTATTCTTATTTTGTTGCTCATCTGCATTTTATAAATTATATCATATAACTGTGTATTAAACAAGTGTGTTACAAAAGCAATTTTATTTTTGTCCCCCGTGAGTCCTTTGAATTTATCCAATAGGGCTAATTCTTCTCCTGCTTCTGGATGAAATGCCAGGCAGTCTTCAAACGTTTTTGGCCACTTTTGGTTAATATAAAGGTTTGTGGTTACTTTGTTGCAAAATACCATCGTGATTCAGTAATATAAAATTCCCAGTCCTCGTAGTACCCAACACTCCAATCCTCATTCGAAAATGAGACTGCCTCCCTCCCCCATCCTCCCTCCCTCGCCTTCCCCCTTCCACATCCATCCCTATCCCTTGCCCCAGGGACGGTTGCAAATGGCAAACCTAAACCCAGCAAGGAAAGTGTGGTCAGCCTCTCTCTTTTTTGCTCCCTTCTCGCCCACTTCACTAACTGCTGCTCCTGACCCTTCCCTTTCCCAAACCTGAAGGGACCTAAGCCCCTCCACAGGGACAACAGGACTGTCACAGATCCTTTGCCCTGACACCGCCTAGGAGTACGGGCCCCTCAATGCAGCCTTCAGCTTGTCCAGCAACAAAAAGCCAGCTGACTCCTTACTCTTTAGATTTCTCAGGCAGGAATCAGACACGAATCCACTGAGTCCTCCCAACTGTAGAAGATATGGCAAGCTTTCCAAGTGGTTTCATTTAATTCCTTTTCACTATACTTGAAGCGAAAGGCAGCCGCCCCCTGGGGCTGGGGGTGGCAGTAGGAGATGCACAAACTTTAATAACTAGCTGTCTCCAAAAGTTCTCTTGCTGGATCTTCTCCCTTCTCCTCCTTTGTATCTCTGGTGGAGGGGTAAGGTTTAAATCACCTAACCTGTTCTTAACCACCTGCTTTGAAATTTCCAGAGGATAGTCTGTCTTGTAACTCACTTGTTTTCTGATATCTAGCCCATCTTAGTACCTCAGCAGAAACTTCCAATTAAGATCTGATTAAAATTGTACCCTTACTAGATAGATAGATTGCTGCCATCTAGGCAACCCTGATGCATGGTGACCCTAGGTACAACAGAATGAAACATTGCCTAGTCCTGTGTCATCCTCAACAATCACTAGCACGTTCAAGTCCATCATTGTGGCTGTTGTGCCAATCCGTCTCAACAAGGGCCTTCCCTGCTGTTGTTGGTCCTGTCCTTCACCAACCATGATGTCTTCTTCATCCTTCTCTTCACCAAACATGATGTCTTTCTCTACAAATTGACCTCTCCTGATGACATCTCCAAAGCAAGCTAGTTGAACAGTGTGGTGTTGTGTTCCATCAGGTTTTCATTGGCTAATTTTCATAAGTAGGTCACCAGGCCTTTCTTCCTAGTCTTAGTCTGCACCACTGAAACCTATCCGCTATGGACAACCCTGCCGTTCTTTGAAATGCCGGTGGCATAGCTTCCAGCATCACATCAACATGCAAACCACCACAGTACAACAAGCTGACAGATTGGTGGTGGATATCCTGACTACTTAATTACAAATCTAAACCTGTTACCGTCAGGTTGATTCCAACTCATAGCAACCCTATAGGACAGAGTAGAACTGCCCCATTGAGCTTCCAAGGCTATAACTCATTGAATGTTCTTTTTCTATCACTTCCAAATTTGTAGTTTTGGTAAGGTACATACCAAGAAATGTGTATGTTTATCATAAAACAGAATGTTCATATTTTCATCATACTGATTCTGTAGTTTCTTTGGTTAAACCAGTTCAGACATTTATAAATTCTGTAATGTCAAGCCCCAATGTAAAATCAAGTTCCTAAAATTAGTTGTTTGAAACCCATAGAGACAAAGTAGTATTTACAGTCTCAGCAGGCACTTGAAGGCTGTGGTCCTGAAGTATAGGTATAATTATAACTTAGCACCATGTACAATAATATTTCTTTGGGAAAATCAGTTCCTAATTTCAGTATAGAATTTCGGGAGTACATGTCCCCCTAGACTAACTCTGACAGCGTAGTTCTCCAGGAACTTAAACCAGCCCTCACCCGTCAGGCAGCAGGGTGCAACTTAAGCTGCAGAGAAGATTCTTTAGCGTGGAACAAGGACTCTGTTAGAAGAGGGGCTAGAGGTGGTATGAAATGGACTGCAAATTTGGAGACTTCAGTGAAACAAGGTGTGAAGCTCTAAGAGTTCTGAGACATCTTGCCGATTGAAAACCCTAGAAATACTTCTCTTTTGTTACTCCCTTTATTTTATTCTATAGGCCTCAGTGACTGTTATTCCTGCTTCTTTTTATCCTTCAAGTTCCTCTTTTTTCCTGGGGCTTTGGATTCAGATATGTAATACTCTGATCTGAAGCAAGCAAAGCCTTTGCAAACCTTTTCAGGAATAACTGGAAACAGACAACTGGAGAATAAAAAGAGCCTTGTATCTCACGCCCCTGTTCCCTTTTCTTTACGCTTTCCTGTAAGGAACAAGGGCCATTCATAAAGGGGTGGTAAAAGGAATGGATCCAGGAAGGACCCACATAAGATTTGTCTTTAGTCTAGAGTAAACCCAGACTCATTGTTGGCTATTTGGGGCATTTTTTCAAGGCACTAGGGCAGGGGCCTTGAGGTGAGATAGAAGCAAAAATAGGAGCGGGTTGAAGGTGGGCTGCAGACACACTGAGGGCTGGGTCTGGGAAATAACTGCAGCCCATTATCAGGGAGAGGATGAGTTGGGAAATAAAACCTTGGAGGTTTCCCTTCTTGCCCTTGACCTTGCCAGGCTAGCCCTGCACGGGTCCTGGGAGGAAAGAGGGCAATCCCTGATGGTAGAGAAGGGAGTTACTGAAGCCATCTAGTCTCCCCATAACTGCTAACAGACAGACTCAAGTTGGTGTGGTCCAAATTGGGACTTGTATTTGCTCTAATCTTGTTTCTGAAATATTAACAGAAAATATGAGAAGCACACTCAAAACTGGATATTTTCGTTAAGCACTGACCTAAGTTTAGGAAACGAGATTTTCTGTCTGATTCAAACACAGCAGGCATCCCAGGTGGTTCTCTGGGGAGCTTCCAAGATGGGTGCTGCCTGCAACCCTCACCACCATCACCACCTCCCAAATACAGGCTCAGTCAGCACCTGTAGGTACTCTTTTCCCCAAAAGCACAGGCACCCAGCCTCATGTCCCTTTCTCCACCAATGATCATAAAGCTTCAGAGAAATGGAGATCAGCCAGCCTCACAGAAAGCCTGGAGTTTCCTGAACTCTAGGATCTCTATGTGAGGTGAGAATTATGTTAATTATTCTTTTTGAATGTGATTTAAAAAATAATAAAGCTACCGTTTAGCACCTACCTCACCTGGTAAGGAGCCCTGGTGGCGTAGTGGTTAAGAGCTCAGCTGCTCACCAAGAGGTCAGCGGTTTGAATCCACCAGCTGTTCCCTGGAAACCCTATGGGGCAATTCTACTCTGTCTTATAGGGTTGCTAGGAGTCTGAATCAACTTGATGGCAACAGGTTTGACTTTTTTTGTTACACAAGGTAAGAGGATAAAATGAATTGTTGGTTTTACTCCTAAGCATCCTAGAAAATAAACAAAACCCCAAATAATACCAATTTACAAGTGTTGAGTCCAAAAACCAAATCTACTGCCAATCAGTTGATTCCAACTCATAGCAGCCCTGAAGGACAGAGTAGAACTGCCCCAGAGGGTTTCCAAGGCTATAAATCTTTACCAGAGCAGACTGCCAGATCTTCCTCTCAAAGAGTGGCTGGTGGGTTCGAACCACGGACCTTTTGGTTAGCAGCTGAGTGCTTAACCACTGCACCACCAATGCTCCTCTGAAGTTTGAGTACAATTCAATAAAGAAGAAAAATATATTCCTGGGATGATTTTAAACTGGCAAGACTAGAAAATATTTCAAATTTGTGGGATTGTTTAATATATTCATGGGAAAATATAGTCATTGTGAAGTGTTAGGTTGAGTCCTGTGAAAGTGCTGATATTCTACCATTTTTCACCTACAAAAATGGCAATTTCATATAGTCCAACTGAATAGATGGATAGTTGGTTGCGCTAATTAACTTCTATTAACTTTTTTTTTTTTAACTTCCATAGTGTGGAAGATGTTCTTAATACTTTTAAACTGAATTAGGTGCAAGAATTCAGTGACATTATTGGAGGTGAACAATCCTTTGCTTTGACTGGTTTGAATTATCTGATTAAAAATTAATAAGCTGTACTAGAGAGTCATCATTTTTTTCCACCCTAAAAGACCTGAGGACTTACTTTGCTTACCAAGAATGAGATGTGGCTCTAGGGGTGGGTTTAAAATTGGTTCCAAGAAATTGAAGCCCAGAAACACTTGGTTTTCGTGTTTCCTGTTGCCATTCCACTCCTATTAAGATGAGAGTATGTGTAAGACAGTAGCTAGAGAAAGTGAGTAATGTGATTTAATAGCTTGAGAACACATCTATGAATCCCAAACCCAGTTACTCTGCCGGTGATTGGGCAGGTACATATCATCCACATGCTTCTAAATTCTATTTCAGGAGTATCCCAGTACCCGCTCCATGGAGCCCACCTAGGTTATACAATCATGGTTGACTACAGCCACATGTTTAACTAAAGATCTCACCTCACCCCAAGCGCATGGCTCCACATTCCTCAGAGATGTGGTAGTGTGGGAACAAGTGATTGCCTCCATGTCATTCATGTATTTACTCATCCTTCTCAGGCTTACTGTGCAGGCACCATTCCAGGTGTTTTTTATATAGTGGAAAGCAACACAAACAAAGTCCCTGCTTTTGTGGAGCTGACATTCTAATGATTAGAGATAATCATTCAATCAATAAGCAAATAACAAAAATCTGAGAGAGCAGCCAGTGCTAGTTAGAGGTTTAGAATAGGGAGTTACTTTAGATGATGAAGTGGCCTGGGGAAGCCACTTTGGGGAGGTGACTCTTACGCTGAGATTTGAAGAAGAAGAAGCCAGCTATGGGAAGCACTCCAGGCTGGCATGAAGGTCTTGGGGCTAGAGCTGGCTCAGTGTGCTCAAGAATTAACAAAAGGACACAATGGCTGGAGTATAGACACAAGGCGAAGTCCAAGAGTTTGGCATAATCCCAGATGTTCAGGGCTTTATCAGTCAGAGTAAAGAGTTGTACTTTCTTGTATGTACGTCGGGAAGCCGTTGGAGTTAAAGCAGAACAATTTTTAAAAGATTGACCTGGTTACAGAGTAGAATTGATTTCAAGGGAGGCAGGGTGGAAGCAGGGAGATATTCTAAGAGGAAACTGCAGTAGTTCAGATGAAATTGATACTGCCTTGAACTAAGGTGGCAGAGATGAAGGTGAAGGCTTTGGAATATATTTTGAGGGTACAGTTGACGGTATTTGCTGATGGATAGAATATGGCGGGAAGAGGGAGTGAGAGGAATCCAGGATAATTCCCAGACTTAGGACTTAATGCACTGGAAGTATGGTCCACAGACCTGTGCCAGTCTGCGAACTGTTACCACTTCACCTTGAGATAAGAATAGAAAGTGACAATAATCATTAAGAAATTTTTATGGCAATTAGATGGAGAAATTTTTGACTGTTAACAGAGCTTATATTTTTATTTCATTTTTATAGTAATTCCTTTTTATTTTTTCTATCTTATAAAAGTACCAGTTAGAGTGTTTTTAAAACCTGGCTTTTTTACCATAGATAGTGTGAGACAGACTGGCTTAACCAAGTGGATGAACAGTGGTGCCATTCCTGATATGGGAAGGAACAGCATAGGAGCACCTTTGGGGAGAGAAATCAAATGTATTATTTGGCCATGCTAAGTTCAAGGTGCCCATTGGGTACCCAAGCCATGAGGTGGAGTTGTCGTTGTTGTTGTTATTGTTAGTTGCTGTCAAGGCAACCCCATGGGTGCAGAGTAGAACTGCTCCATAGAGTTTTCAAGGTTATGATCTTTAGGAAGCAGGTTGCAGGGCTTTCTTCCAAGGTGCCTCTAGGTGGGTTCAAACCACCAACCTTTCAGCTAGTAGTCAAGTGCTTAAACATTTGCAACACCCAGGGACTTGATGGAAAGTAGATCATTGGATATATGATTCTGGAATTTGAGGAGAGATTAGGCTTGGAGATTGAATAAGTATGCTGAAAGGATACAACCCTGACACACACCTTTCTTGACGTTAAACCACGCAGTATCCCCTTGCTCTGTTTGAACAACTGCCTGTTGGTCTATGTACAGGTTCCTCATGAGCACAATTAAATGTTCTGGAATTCCCATTCTTCACAATGTCATCCATAATGTGTTATGATCCACACAGTCAAATGCCTTTGCGTAGAATATAAAACACAGGTAAACAACTTTCTGTTATTCTCTGCTTTCAGCCAGAATCCATTTTACATCAGCAATGATACCCCTTGATCCATGTCCTCTTCTGAATCCAGCTTGAATTTCTGACAGTTTCCTGTTGATTATACTGCTGCAACTGCTTTTGAATGATCTTCAGCAAAATTTTACTTGTGTGTAATATTAATGACGTTGCTCAATAATTTCCGCATTCTGTTGGATCACCTTTCTTTGGAATGGGCACAAATATGGATCTCTTCTAGTCAGTTGGCCAGGTAGTGAGTGGTCTTCCAAATTTCTTAGCACAGATGATGAGCACTTCAGCGCTGCATCCATTTTTTGAAACATCTCAGCTGGTATTCTGTCAATTCTTGGAGCTTTGTTTTTTGCCAATGCCTTCAGTGCAGCTTGGACCTCTTCCTTCAGTACCATCAGTTCTTGACCATATGCTGCCTCCTCAAATGGCTGAACGTTGGCCAGTTCTTTTTGGTACAGTGACTCTGTGTATTCGTTTCATCTTCTTTTGATGCTTCCTGCATCATTTAGTATTTTCCCCCACAGAATCCTTCAATATTGCAACTCAAAACTTGAATTTTTTCTTCAGTTCTTCAGCTTGAGAAATGCCAGGTGTGTTCTTCTCTTTTGGTTTTCTATCTCCAGCTCTTTGCACATGTCATTATAATAGTTCATCTTCTTGAGCCACCCTATGAAATCTGTTCAACTCTTTTCCTTCACCATTTCTTCCTTTTGCTTTAGCTACTCTACATTCAAGAATAAATTTCAGAGCCTTTTCTGACATCCATTTTGGTCTTTTCTTTCTTTCCTGTTTTTTTAATGATCTTTTGCATTCTTCACATATGATGTCCTTGATGTCATTCCACAACTCATCTGGTCTTCCGGTTATTAGTGTTCAATGTGTCAATTCTATATACTCAAGTTTTTACTATGGCTCTTGTGGATTTGTTCTAATTTTCTTCAACTTCAGCTTGCAGATAAGCAGTTGTTGGTCTGTTCCACAGTGGGCCCTGGTCTTGTTCCAACTGATGATATGGAGCTTTTAATCGTCTCTTTCCATGGATGTAGTCGATTTGATTTCTGTGTATTCCATCTTGTGAGGTCCATGTATATAGTCGCTGTTTATGTTGGTGAAAAAAGTATTTGTAATGAAGAAGTTGCTGGTCTTGCAGAATTCTATCATGCTATCTCCAGTGTCGTTTCTATCACCAACGCCATATTTTCCAACTGCCAGTCCTTCTTCTTTGTTTCCAATTTTTACATTCCAGTTGAGAATACCCAGTACCCAGTGCTGTCAAGTCGATTCCGACTCATAGCAACCCTATATAGCCCTGTAAAATACTATATAGGAAGTTCTACATATTGAAGTGGACTTAATAGTATTATATTCCATCTTTATTCTATTTCCTACAGGATTGCACTAGTGCTTCATGCTCAAGGTGAGGAATCAGGGTTCATTAAGGCAGTTTGAGATTATAGTAGAGACACTTAAATCTACTTTAGTGCTCCATGGTGAGGAACTCAAAATGAACCATGCCTGGTTTATTGGGGTTCCAACTTAAAGAATTGCATCTCCAGATTATACTTGTGGACAAATTCTTCCTCATCCACAGAAACTGAAATTGAAACATGTTTGTCATTTTGACAGGAATACAAAATTTCAAGCTTTGAGCAGAGGCTGATGAATGAGATAGAGTTTCGCTTGGAACGTACCCCAGTTGATGAATCAGATGATGAAATCCAACATGACGAGATCCCCACGGGCAAGTGTATTGCTCCCATCTTTGACAAAAGACTCAAGCACTTCCGGGTCACAGAAGGCTCTCCGGTCACATTCACCTGCAAAATTGTTGGAATACCTGTTCCAAAGGTAGGGGAAAATGATAAGTCAGTTGGCCAACCAACAGCCCAGACTCTTGAGTGCCTTCAGGAAAGTCTTACCAGACTCTAGTTAAGCATCTACAGAGGGAGTAAAAACCAATACCAGAAAATTAGCAAAGCTCAGACAATTTGACTAAAAGAAGACCGTCAGGAATAAACAAAAAAAACAAACCAAACCCACTGCCGCTGAGTCAATTCCAACTCATAGCGACCCTGTAGGACAGAGTAGAACTGCCCCATAGAGTTTCTAAGGAGCGCCTAGTGGATTCAAACTGCTGAACTCTTGGTTAGCAGCCATAGCACTTAACCACTACACCACCAGAGTATCCTCATCAGGAATAGAATTGTTAAATAGGCCAAAAAGAAATCTGACTGTGGGCAAGTGAGAATTTTAATAAAAATGTAAGATAAATTTCTTAGCAATGATTCCATATTTTGGGCTATTGATTCTCTCAGTCATCAAATTTTCCAAACTGATATTTTTCCATTTCCTATTTATTGAACGTCCACAGGGTACCTGTTGTACTCAGTGAGCTATATTTGTACCGTGACTATTAGATCAGTAAATTCCAAAAATGTCATATCATTATTGCAGTCTGCTGAAAAATCTTCTGAGTCACCAGGTTTTTTGGCAGCCAGCTGAGAAAAGGATTTACACCCAGTGTGGGCTGTGGCAGGGCATCTCTCCACTCTGTTTTCACAAACATTAGCATGGCGTTATCATGTATAGTTAGGTAACCAGGAGACATAGAGGAGGGCAGCTGCGACCAGTACTTTATCCCCCTGGTCTTTGAGAGATCTTGACACATGCAGAACTTAACATGAAAAAATAACATTTAAATTTTAGCTCCATGAAAAATTTAGTGAGTTAATTCTACAAGATATAATGAAACCTACTACCCTTTCAAGGAAGGTGAGCTCTTCTAGACCCTGGGATTTGCAACTACAGGAGACTCAAGCTTATAAATAGGGTAGTGGGAAAAGATCCAGGTTCCTGGTTTTCATTATTTTGCCTCTGAGGAAACATCAACGTGGCTTTTTAATTAATCATTAAAAAAAAAAAAAATTTTTTTTAATCGTTATTAAGTACCATAAAAAAAAAAGTCAAAAACTTTCATCTAAATTATATTGGACTTCTGGCTTACATATTGCATATGTACAAGTAAAGAGATATTATAATGTCTTTTCAAATAAGATTTACAATTTTTTAAGTGCGTCATAAGGGTCACTGGTTGTAGAGATGGCAATTTGCCCATGCCTCACTCTGCTCCCTACTTCATTGTCCTCTAAAGATGTATAAAACAGGGTATATTCTTCTTGATTATCTTTCATTTCAGGTTTACTGGTTCAAAGATGGAAAGCAGATTTCTAAGAGAAATGGGCAGTGCAAAATGAGGAGAGAAGGAGATGGGACGTGTTCTCTGCACATTGAGTCCACCACCAGTGACGACGACGGCAACTACACCATCATGGCTGCCAACCCCCAGGTGGAGAGGCAGGGTTCCGCGCTGTGCAACACTCTGAGGAAAGAGCAGTTGATGTCATTGTGAATGAAACCTTGAGATGTGCGAGTTATTAAGGATTGCTGAGGAGAATTAATGAGCAGCGTTGTGACCGTGTGTAACCAGAGCACAGTGTCACAAATTAAAAGACCAGTTAGCCATTAACGAGTCACTCACCCTTCAACCTTTGTCAGTAGACATTGGTAGTACCCATTCACTACGTGCACCTCCCAGACCTGTGGGGCTAAATCTTGTATTTATCAGTTCATTGACTCTTTTGAAGAATATATTTTCTATCAAAGAATGGTTTGCTGTTTTTGTTTTTTAGAGACAAGGCAAATTATTTCACAAAGACTGTGACTGTCCCTCAAACTCATAACATCCTTTTTTTTTTTTTAATTGTGTTGGAAAGCCATAATTTCACTTTCCTTTTCTGAATGAGGCCAAGACTTAAAATTCTTCTGAAAGATATGGCAGAGTAAATGTCTTCAACAATTATTAGGACAGGAAGTGCAGAACTGTAATTCCTACTCTCATCCACTCGTCATATCGCAGGGTTAGTTTTGAAGATAATTTCTGTTGAGCAAAAAATAAAATGCTTGGCCGGTCTCTCTCTGCCTGTGACTGCAAATAACGTTAACTGCACGATAATTCAATTTTTTTTTTTTTTTTTACATTTTTCCTTTGTTCTTCTCTCAGCTTAAAAGGAAAGGTCATCACAATATTCTTTAACGGTGACTTTAAGGGGTCACATTTTATCACTTTCATTAAAAAAAAAAACTCGTAATAATTAACCAAAAGATTCATAATATTCTGGTTCAGAAAAAATTTATATAATTTTTTTTTTAATGTGGGATTCTTCTCATTTTAATCTTCTTGTCTGTTTTCGGTTCCTCAGGGGAGAATCAGTTGTTCTGGCCACTTAATGGTACAGAGTTTGCCCATTCGTTGTCGACTAACTACTGCTGGTCAGTCTCACAGGTAAAGTCGATTAGAATCCCCTTCCCTAGCACCTTCCACCACAATCGGCACCAAAGTAGAACATCTACAAATTGTTACTCAATATGTGGCCCTCTACCTTACTCAACATGTGGCCCTCTGCCAGCATTAGCATCATCTGGGAGCTTGTTAGAAATGCAGAGTCCCAGGCCCCAACCCAGATCTACTGGACCAGAATTCGCATTTTAATAACATCCTCAGGTGTTTCATAAGCACATTAAGTTTGAGAATCATTGGCCTACAGCACACTTTCAGTGTTTCGGAATATTTGTAACCATGTGCACACAACATATAAATAAAATAGTTTAATTTATATGGGCTTAAATTACCAGCATCTTTAATAAAACAAAAGTGATTTATATTAATAATGTTAAAATATATATATATATATATTTTTTTTGCTTGATAGCCCACGTGTCTCCAGTATAACAGCTGGTTTTCTTCCTTTCTGACTTTACTAACCACTAAGAAGAAAGAGGAGCCCTGGTTAAGAGCTTGGCTGCTAACCAAAAAGTCAGCAGTTCGAATCCACCAGGCACTCCTTGGAAACCCCATGGGGCAGTTGCACTCTGTCCTGTAGGGTCACTATGAGTCAGAATCAACTCAACAGCAACGGGTTTGTTTTGTCTGTTTAGTTTTTTTGTTTTGGGGGGATTTAAGAAAAAAGAGCCTGGCTTCCTCTTGAGTCTTCTGGTGCCGCAAAGCCTTAGCAAAACGTTCCATAGTTGCTGACGTGGATGAATTAAATGCGACTTACCAAAGGAACAAAAATAGTGACCCATGTTTCAGATACAGTATTTCACCACCGTTGCAACTATAACTTCTTTTTTTTTAAAGAACAGCTGTTACTGTTGATCAGTCTTAATCCAGTTTAAGTTCATAGTCATCTTTAATAATTTATAGTCAGGTTAAATTTTATTACTCAGAGACATGGGGATTGCAGCTGCCTTGTTCTGAGTAATAAACAGGACTTCTCTTTTGGCTCCCATTTCAAGTTCGGATTAAATACTGATGTATTTGTTTATTTTGAAGACTTTTGAACAACTGGTCAAACCCATGGAGAGGGGAGCTGAGCCATTTAACCCAGAATGACTTCAGAGAGAAAGACGCTAAAGCCTGTTTATTTGATTATAGAGCTCACAAGATAATCCTACAGTATATGAGATACTTACCACTTTGTTTTTTTATACCAGCTCCACACCATTATCTTTACTATTTGCAATAACCTCTCCTCACCACACACAAAAAAAACTGTTCTCCAGACCCCATCCGAAATCCAAACCAGTAGCCATCGAGTCAGTTCTGATTCATGGTGACTCCATGTGTGTCAGAGTAGAACTGTGTTCTTTAGGGTTTTCAGTGGCTGGTTTTTCAGTAGCAGATTGCCAGGCCTTTCTTCTGAGGTGTTTCTGGGTGTATTTGAACCACTAATCTTTCAATTAGCAGCCCAGCTCATTAACAGTTTGCACCACCCAGGGACTCCCCAGGCCCCATAAGCCAAAAAAAAAAAAAAAAAAAAAGCCCATTGCCGTGGAGTCAATTCCAACTCATAGCGACCCTACAGGATGGAGTAGAACTGTTCCCTAAGGTTTCCAATAACCATGCGTAACTGCCTATTGTCATAAATTTGTAAATTGGTTTCTATGTTTAATGCCTGAACGTGCTGCTTGTTACAGGGGAAGGTCCCGAGTGCAAGAAAGAGACAAAGAGCCCCTACAAGAACGCTTTTTCCGACCACATTTCCTACAGGCTCCTGGGGATATGGTAGCTCACGAGGGACGCCTCTGTCGGCTGGACTGTAAGGTAGACTCTAGTACCTATCTTTGATTCCAGATCTGTTTATATTTTACATTTGTTTGTTTGCATTTTTTCTTTTAATTTATTTTGTGATATTTTTTCAGGGAATGGGGAGATAGGGAAGGGAGGGAATTTTTTTTCATAAAGCTGTTTGGAATATTTAATATTTATTTTTTAACCAAATGACAATATTTCATGAAATTTTTTATCTGTCTCTATATGGCACAAACAGTTAAGCATTTGACTACTAGCCAAAGGGTTGGCCATTCAAACTCACCCAGAGGTGCTCACAAGATAGGCCTGTCAATCTGCTTCTGAGAGGTCACAGCCTTTGAAATTTCTAAGGAACAGTTTTACTCTGATACACATAAAGTCACCATGAATCAGAATCAACTTGATGGCAGGCAACTAATAACATCAAAATCTTAATAAAAATTACACAAGTACCATATCAAGTTAACTCTGTATTTTTAAAAGATAACCAAAGAGGTGACATTATTCAGGCATTTTCCACATGGTGCCTGTGAAGTCTTTTTACTATAAAGCTAAAAGTGTGATTTTGCATCCTTGGAGTGAATTGTTATATGTCAGGGTTGTATCCTTTCGCCATACTTATTCAATCTGTATGCTGAGCAAATAACCTGAGAAGCGGGGCTATATGAAGGAGAATGTGGCATCAGGAATGAAGAAGACTCAATAACGACCTACAATATGCAGATGACACAACCTTGCTTGCTAGAAGTGAAGAGGCCTTGAAGCAATTACTGATAAAGATCAAAGACAATAGGCTTTGAGGACGGTGCAGGACCAGGCAGTGTTTTTTTCTTTTATACATGGGGTCACTATGAGTCTAAACCAACTCAACGGAACCTAACAACAACAGCCTTTGAAAGAATTATATAAAGATGTCTCCAGAGCAAGTTATGAAAACAGAAGTTGGTTTTTCATACTAACCAATGTCCATCACCTTTAGCTATTCTACATTCTAATTCTTCCACCAGAAAGTAGGCCCCCAGTTGAGCAGAATGGATAGCTGTCAGTATGAAGGGAAACTTAAATCATATCTTCTGCCCCAGACAAAGATGCAGAATGCTTTGGAAATTTTTGGTGCGAATTAGTGAAGGTTTTTTTTGAGGTTAAGCATTCATAAAGAGTCCACTTCTATTGGTAGCCCTTGTTCTTCTGATGGCTGCTTGAATAATATCCAGGATTGTTACTTTCACCACCCTAAACTCTAAAAGATACAGATGCCTGAGTCCTAGCCCTAGAGATTCAGATTTGATAAGTGGGTAATGGGAGTTTTAAAAGCTCTCCAGGGATTATAATATGCAGCAAAGTTTGAGGCCACTGGTTTAATATCTCTCCTTTCTCTTGGCTACATCATTGCTTATTAGGTATGTAAGCAATAATAGTCTCTGAAATTAATGTTGCAAACCCATTTTATTATTTATTTAGCTTTTTAATTTTTATTTGTTGTAATGTAGGATAACATTTCACCACTTATCTGTCAGTTTGGGGAAGGAATGGGAATCCCAGAACACTTCATTGTGCTTATACAGAACCTGTACATAGACCAAGAAGCAGTCACTCGAACATAACAAGGGGATACCGTGTGGTTTAAAATCAGGAAAGGTATGTGTCAGGGTTGTACCTTTTCACCATATCTGGTCAATCTGTATGCTGAGTAAATAATCCAAGAAGCTGGACTGTACGAAGAAGAGCAGGGCATCAGAATTGGAAAAAGACTCGTTAGCAACCTGAGATATCCAGATGACACAACCTTGCTTGCTGAAAGTGAAGAGGACTTGAAGCACTAACTGATGAAGATCAAAGACTACAGCCTTCAGTATGGATTACTCCTCAACATAAGGAAAACAAAAATCCTCACAGCTGGACCAATAAGCAACATCATGATAAAGGGAGAAAAGACTGAAGTTGTCAAGGATTTCATTTTACTTGGATTCACAATCAACACCCATGGAAGCAGCAGTCAAGAAATCAAACAACATATTACATTGGGCAAATCTGCAGCAAAAGACTTCTTTAAAGAGTTAAAAAGGAAAGATGTCACTTTGAGAACTAAGATGTGCTTGACCCAAGCCATGGTATTTTCAGTCGCCTCATATGCATGAAAAGTTGGACAATGAATAAGGAAGACTGGAGAAGAATTGATGCATTTGAACTATGGTGTTGGAGAATAATATTGGATATACCATGGAATGCCAGAAGAATGAACAAATCTGTCTTGGAAGAAGTCAGCTAGAATGCTCCTTAGAAGTGAGGATGGCAAGACTTCTTCTCACGTACTTTGGACATACTATCAGGAGGGACCAGACCCTGGAGGGATATCATGTGTGGTAAAGCGGAGGGTCTGAAAAAGAGGAAGACCCTTGATGAGATGGATTGACACAGTGGCTATAACAATGGGCTGAAATATAACAAGGACTGTGAGGCTGGTGCAAGACTGGGCAATGTTTCATTCTGTTACACATAGGGTCGCTATGAGTCAGAACCAGCTCGACAGCATCTAACAACAACAACAGAATAAAATTAGATTAATTATGACCTGAATTGGAATCCAAATACCATACAGTTTAAATTCAGGCAGTATGAATGGATAAGCAAAATGTGATATATGCATAGAAAGGAATATTACTCAGCCATAAAGAGGAATGAAGTCCTGATGCCTGCCACAATATGGATGAACCCTGAGGACATTATGCTGAGCAAAATACGTCAGACACAAAAGGACAAATACTGTATGCTGTTATATGAAATAAGCAAATATGTGGAAGCCAAAAGTAATTATTGGTTACCAGGGGCAGGAAGGAGGGGGAAGCAGGGGGTTTTAGCTTGGAACATTGTAGCTATGTTAATGGTGGTGGAATAGTTTGGAAAAAGAGATTGAAAATCAGTGAGCAACTTGAAGAATGTAATCACTATCACCAAAGTGTACATGTAGAAATTGATAAAGTGTCGTTATGTGTAGATTATAATAAAAAAAAATTCATGCAGCAATAAATATATAAAATATACTAAGTGAAATAACTGTGTAGTCAATTTTGACTGCGCCTCAGTTGTATTTATAGCTCAAAGATAAAGCATGACATGTATGGAATATATGTTGTTGTTTGGTGCTGTCAAGTTAATTGTGACTCAGTGTCCCCATGTGACAGAGTAGAACTGCTCCATAGGGTTTCCTAGGCTATAATCTTTACAGGAAGAGATTGCCAGGTGTTTTCTCCCACAGAGCCACTGAGTGGGTTTGAACTGCTAACCTTTCAGTTAATAGCTGAGTGCTTAACCATTGCACCACCAGAGCTTCTTATGGAATACATAAAACCAAAAAAACCAAACCCATTGCCATTGAGTCCATTCCGACTCATAGCGACCCTGTAGGACAGAGTAGAACCGCCCCATAGAGTTTCCAAGGAGCCCCTGGTGGATTTGAACTGCTGACGTTTTGGTTAGCAGCTGTAGCACTTAACCACTGCACCACCAGGGTTTCCATGGAATACATAGTAAACCCTTAAACCGGTTCCCTTTCCTCATTTCCTGGCTGATACCGGCAGGACTCTGGCTGCAGACAGGTATCCGCTACTCTGGCTTTGTAGTGGTAAGGAGTCCCCTAGCCTTCCTCAGTTGGAAGAATGGCTGCCAGACCCAGCCCTCCAGGCCTCTCTTCTCCTGCTGCCCCTGTGGAGAGGTTTCTAACCATCCCATGTTTCTCTATCTGGTGCCAGAGAAGGATGAAAAATTCAGCCACCAAATAAATCTGTCTGTCATCAGTCTGTCATTTGTCTTAGCTGTCCTGTTGTTTATTAGGTGAGTGGCTTGCCGACCCCAGAGCTGACATGGCTGCTCAATGGCCAACCTGTGCTTCCAGACGCCTCACACAAGATGCTGGTCAGGGAAACTGGAGTCCACTCTCTGCTCATTGACCCGCTCACTCAGCGGGATGCAGGGACCTACACGTGTGTTGCTACCAACAAAACCGGGCAGAATTCCTTTAGTCTGGAGCTCACTGTAGTAGGTAAGTTTTGCTGCTGGGACCCCTAAACATAACTCTCTCCAAAGTTATTGCCCACATACACAGAGCCTTTGACAGAATACCAAACCCAATCTCGGTTACCCTTTTGCTGCAGTCAGGGCTAATACTTCTTACATTGTTTTCAAACTCATATTGATAAGCTAAAAACTTAATGGGGTTCCTTGTACATATTATGCATGCAATAAGTGGGAGCCATTATAAGTCGATGAACTGATTGACTAATTAATTGACTGCCACTAAATTTAGGTTACTGGGTTTGCCCTACCTACAGTCCATCATTGCTGGAACACACCAGACTTGTTTTTTACCTAAGCTTCCATGCCTTTGCATCAGTGGTCCTTTTTCCTGGAATGCCCTGCTCTACTTGGTAACCTCCTACTCATTCTCTAAGGCCTAACTCAAATGCTGCCACCAGGTCACAGTGTATCCAGCAGGTGCAGCTACTACTTCCCATCCTCCTCTATGTTTCCATAGCACTGGGAAAAGAAGAGCACTTTGTTTCTCTACCCCCTGGAGGAGGCTATGAGCTTCTGAGGACAGAGACTCTAGCTTGTTCTTCTGTGTATTCCAGCATCTGATTCAGTGCCTGGAATAGGGAAGGTACTCAACAAATGCGGAAGTAATAACTAAACAAATGGACCATGACCCTAGAAGATGATGTGAACAAAACACTGTAACGCCTGCAGAGAAGGAGAGCAAGGCACTGTCACCTGGGAAGGGCCAGCCCCACAGGGCAAGAGTCCAGCCAGAATTAGATTTTAGAACATAGGAATTCTAATGTTGGGCTTTCTCCTACTGTCTCACAAGTGTGACCCCTTAAGAAACCAGGGTGGCTTCAGCATGACAGTTCTCTCAGCTAGTTGCCATTTCCACAGGATATCTTTTTCCCCCCCTTTTCTCACTCTTAATTTATTCTGACTAACAGAGTAGGATGCATTGATTGTAGGCTTTTACCTTTTTCAATTGTTTTGCTAAAATATTGACCCTAGAACCCTGAGATATGAGGTAAAAAAAAAAAAAAAAAACTAGTGTGAGATATGAGGTATCTTTGCTTTAACTAGTACTGGCCAAAAAGAAAAAAAAAATTCTTAAGAAGCATAACTTTGTGTTTTTTTTTAAATAGTATGATTCTTTCAACTCTTCTGTAAATATGGAATTTTTCAAAATAAAAAGTTGGGGGGATTAATATATCTTCTACAAAATAAACTCATCTAAAAAAAGATCTATTTTAGTAATTTCAAAAACACTGTTTCTTGAAATTTACTGCTGAACAATAAAAAATATATATTTTAATTACATACATACCATTTGCATCCCATGTGAGTAATGGAGTTCTTGATTGTTGTCCCTTATAGGATAGGATAGGCAGTCATTTTTTAATCATTTATGGAACTTTTATCAAGGCAGTAATCCTCACTAAGAGGTGTGAAAGGTGTTTTGAGAAGATAAGTTTGGTGCATGCTCACTCTGCTAAATTCCAGAATTGTAGCGAGTTTGAGACATGAACTTCAAGGTACTCATGATTCAAACAAGAACGGCCCTTCTCCCCTTCAGCCAAAGAAGTGAAGAAAGCTCCTGTGATCCTGGAGAAACTGCAGAACTGCGGTGTTCCAGAAGGCCACCCGGTGAGACTGGAGTGCCGAGTGATAGGCATGCCCCCGCCCGTGTTCTACTGGAAGAAAGACAATGAGACCATCCCATTCACCAGAGAGAGGATCAGGTACAGAACCCACCCACATTCAGAGGGACTTCCAAGCTCAGTGGGTTTGTTTGACCACCCAGGCCAGTCCAGCCTTTTGATTCCGGCTTCTTTTACTTAGCATCCTGCACTTGAGATTCATCCATGTTATTGTATTATTCCTTTTTATTGCTGAGTGGTAGTCCTTTGTATGGATATCCACGGTTTTAAAAATCTTCAAGTTTAAAAATGTAGAGGAATTTATGAAAATCCTACATATTTTTTGTCATGTGTCTTCAGTCATATTGTTGTTGTTAGGTACCGTCGAGTCAGCTGTGACTCATAGAGACCTTACGTCTAACTGAGCAAAATTCCCTTCTTCGCCAGCTTCGCAATCATTGCTATGTTTAAGCCTACGGTTGCAGCAACTTTGTCAATCCATCTCATTGAGGGTCTTCCCCTTTTCTGCTGACCCTCTGCTTTGCCAAGCATAATGTCCTTCTCCAGCTATTGATCTTTCCTGATGACATGTCCAAAGCAAGGGAGAGAAAGTCTCACCATCCTTGCTTCTAAGCAGCATTCTGGCTGTACTCCCTTCAGGTCAGATTTGTTCATTCTTCTGGCAGTCAATGGCATATTCAATATTCTTTGCCAACACAATTCAAATGCACCAATTTTTCTTCGGTCTTCCTTTTTCATTGTCCGGCTTTAGCATGCATTTGAGGCAGTGGAAAAAGACCATGGCTTGGGTTAGGTGCACCTTAGTCATCAAAGTGACATCTTTGGTTTTTAACACTTTAATGAGTCATATTAGTACCCAAAATGCCTCTTTGACAGTAAAAAGCTTTTTAAAGAAAAGATAAAACCTTAAGTAGGTTATATTCTTTCTCCATCCATCACTACATGTTTTTAGGAATCTTAAGGATCCAGTTTCTTAAAGTGGGTGCCTTGCTTTATTTTACCCTAACCAACCTTATTTCTTGGCCATTTTGCCTTTACACCTCAAGGGGGCAGACAAACAAGCAAAGGTATCTTGTGTACAAAAATTTCTACTGAGAATGATTTCTTCACAGTAAACTGCATCTGCCCCAGAAGATACCATAGCTATAGATTCTTTACATAGAATCTAAGAATCTTATATAAAGATCAGGATTTTGCTCTGGTAGAACTAAAGCAAGAACAGAGAATATTCTTTCCTAAACACTTCAGCCTGAATTAACATAAACCAAAAAGCCAAACCCAGTAGTCGAGTCGATTCCGACTCATAGTGACCCTATAGGACAGAGTAGAACTGCCCCATAGAGTTTCCAAGGAGCGCCTGGTGGATTTGAACTGGCGACCCTTTGGTTCGCAGCCGTAGCACTTAACCACTACACCACCAGGGTTTCCTGAATTAACGTAGCATGTTAAAATTAGATTGAATATATTATATTATGTAAAATGACTCTTGTGTTTAAACTGAAGGTCTAAAACTTATTAAAGAACTTATAATGGGGTTTTATTGGGCAAAAACTCAATGCCTGGAAAGCAGGTTCCCAATCAGGGCTGGGGGCTGGGGGCTGGGGTGATGGCTCAGGCTCTGGGCTCAGGGAGCCAACCCAGCTTAGCCACCACTGCCCCAAAAGGCAGCCTGGGAGATGGGGAAATCTTAAGACCCGAGACAACTCAGAATCTTCCAAAGGGAAACAACATCCTCTTGCCTTTGGTGGAAATTTTATCTGTCATTTCGCCATAAGAAAAGGGAATCCTGATATTTTAAAGCTATAGTTATTGGTTTCTGGAAAGCCACATACCTGACAGCACCTGAATGCTGAATGGCCCTAAATATATACATATATGTATATATGTATGTGTATTTGTATGTATGTATGTATGTATGACTCACTGTGATTATAACTATGTTGTATTTATGGTTTTAATGGCCCCTCCTTTCCCTCACCTCATGTCTCTGCTCCTGACATTCCTTCTTTAGGAACTGTCTTCCTTGCATCTCTCCCCGCCTACCTTTATCCCTCCCTAATATTTGTTATCTTTGAAGACTCAGCTCCAACATCGCCTGCACAAGGAAGAGGCTCCTTCTTCCTTCTCATCCTCTGTCCTTGGCTGAGTACTCTTCTGCGGCACACTATTGCATATCATATTTTTTAATATTGTTGGTTTAACTATTTCTCTCCCCAGCTGGATTGTGAGTAGCTTTAGCACAGGAACCTCATCTTGTTCTTCTCTGTATGTCCTGACTCACAACAGCTCTCCCTGCCTTCCTTCCCCGCCCACCACCTGCGGGTCCCCCATAGGCCCGCTCCCCGCCGTGAAGAACATGCTGCCGTTTCTCCCACACCAGCAAGCCTTGAGCAGGCTATTCTCACCATCTGAAACACCCTTGAACCCACTCCCTTGGGGCGTTCCTACTCAACCTTTTAGACTCAGCTTAAGCACATCTGGGAAGCTTTCCCATAAATGAATTAGATTATATTTTAGATGTTAAGAGGTAGGTTTTTAAACTAACCTCGTCCTAGCTCCTAACCTCAGGTCTTTTGTACAGTCTTATGTCTACTGTAGCTTGGCCTCCTACCTAGAGCAGAGTTTATATATACTTGTACTTCTGAGCATCCAGCATCTTCAGGCCACCTCCTTGCTGCCTGGGGCCTCTCAGACTCACCTTCGCTCTGTGTTTCCAGAGCACCATTCCTAAATCTCCATTCTAGCCTTTATTGCGTTCTGTTTATCTCCCTCTAAACTAAGGATTCCTCTATTGTTGTTGTTGTTGTTGGTTACCCTCAGGTCAGTTTTGATACATGACACAGTAGAACTGCTCCATAGGGTTTTCCAAGGTGGCGACCTTTCGGCAGTAGATCGCCAGGCATTTCTTCCAAGGCACTTCTGGGCGGGTTCAAACTGACAACCTATTTTTGGTTGTTTGTTTCTTTTTGTTTTTGCTTGTTTTTGATTATACTTTAGATGAAGGTTTACAGAGCAAACAAGTTTCTCATTAAACAATTAACACACACGTTGTTGTGTGATATTGGTTGCCGACACTATGACATGTCAACACTCTCCCCTTCCCGACCTTGGGTTCTCCATTACCACCTTTCCTCTCTCCTCCTGCCTTCTCATCCTTGCCCATGGGCTGGTGTGCCTGCTTAGTCTCGTTTTGTTTTATGGGCCTGCCTAATTTTGGGCTGAAGAGTGAACCTCAGGAGTGACTTCAGTACCGAATGAAAAGGGTGTCCGAACCCATATTCCTGAGGTTTCTTCAGTCTCTGTCAAACCAGTAAGTCTGGTCTTCTTTGTGTGTGTGTGTATTAGAATTTTGTTCTACATCTTTCTCCAGCTTTGTCCAGGACCCTCTATTGTGATCCCTGTAAGGGCAGTCAGTGGTGGTAGCCAGGCACTATCTAGTTGTGCTGGGCTCAGTCTGGTGGAGGATGTAAACCGACAACCTTTCGGCTAATAGCTGAGCGCTTAGCCATTTGCGCCACCCAGGGACTCCAAAGAATTCTCTAGGGAAGGGATTTTTGTCATATTCATCTTTGTATCCGATCACTAGCATAGTAGCGCCAGCTTTTTGCCCAGCACAGTAGATATTCAATAAAGGTTTACTAAACAAATGCACCAAAGGATGAATGAATCAATCAGGAAGTGAAGGCAAAAAATTTCTTGATTCTGGTGGTACTTAGGGGAGTGTGCATATTTGTCAGAACTCATCAGACTGTATACTTAAAATGGATATAACTTATTGTTGTAAATTATATCTTAATGAAGCTGATTTTAAAAGAAATTGAAGGTAGCCGATATGTTAGAGTGGTCAGAAGGTGATGGATTTATTGCTTTATTTATTCTTGTTAAGTGTGGACTTGTAATAACTTTCAGTGGTAGGGAAACATTTGTTCGTCCTTTGAGTTTAGGAAGTCATCACTGTTATGTCTACTCTGAAAATGAGCTGAGGCCACCTCAGAAGGGCACTTAGAATTATGATCATAACCAGGCCAACAAGAGAGGTGGTGTGGACCAGAGGTCCTCAGTCCTGGTTGATAATGGAATCATCTGGGGAGCCTCTGAAAATCCTCATACCTGGGCCCCAGCCTGAGATTTGAATGGAATTGGTCTGGGGTGTGGCCTGAGATTCCCCTGTGTAGCCAAGGCTGAGAACCACCGATGTAGAGAAAACAGAAGGAAAGAGCAGGCTCGTTTCCTTCTTAACCACATTAAGCTAAATGCTGCCCATGCCCTTAGGCTATACCAGCTACCTGCTGTTAGCTTCTCTGTCCCTAGGCCCTCGTTTTCATCTACTTTTCCATAGCTTCCTAACAAAAGTACTTGTTGAAATTTCCAACCTGGTTTGGAAAAGAGGTTTTTCCAAACTTTGCTTTTGGAAAGTGGGAGTATATCCCGGTGGAAAATAGAGCTCCAGTGGAGCTGGAGCAGGGGAGAGGGCAAGAACAGGTCTCAGCCATGGCTGCTGACCTTCATCTTCACATTTTAGGTTAATTGCTGCTCTTTTGTGACTTCTTTCCACCTTCAAATTTGCCTTCAATGTTTACCTTAAGCCGAGTCCCCCCCTTCCCTGCTCCTAGGGACAGGAGGGGAAAGGAAACCCAGCACAGCTCAACTGGCTCTAGGAGGTCACTGAGCCCTAAACCTGACAAGGACCTTTCTGCCCCTAATTGGCTGTCTTCTTTCTTTTCTCCAGTATGCACCAGGACACAACAGGATATGTCTGCCTCCTCATCCAGCCAGCCAAGAAATCAGACGCTGGATGGTACACGTTGTCAGCCAAGAACGAAGCCGGCATTGTGTCGTGCACTGCTAGGTTGGATATATATGGTGGGTGTAACATTATGCGGTGAACATCTATCTGTGTGAGGGGCAGTTTAATATATTATTATATATATATATGCATAGGAATAGGTATAGGATTTTTTCCTATGTGAATTGGTTAGATTACATTTTAGTGTTTAAGAGATGGATTTTTAAGTAATCTCAAGCTAATCTCCTCAAGTCTTTTGTACAGTTTTACATTTCACTATGTGCTTGGCCTTCTACCTAGAGCAGAGCTTCATATGCATCCAACACCTTCATGTCACCACTTTGCTGCCCGGGGCCACCCACTCAAGCCTGCCATCCCCCCAGTACCTCTACCTGAATGAATTTTCTGAATCCCATTCATTTTTTATTCATTCCACAAATATTTATTGCCCAGCCCCCAATCAGACTTCCCTAATAATAGAAATCTGTCCTAATTATACTATCAAATGACACCCATCCAGTGGCTTGTAACTTAGAAAGTGTTACCCCTGGATCCTCTCAAACCAGTGAGATTATTCTAATTGTTTACCCACTGCTATTGATTCCGATTCAGCGACCCTATAGGACAGAGTAGAACCACCCCATAGGGATTGTAATTGTTACCCTCATTTAAATGCTGAAGAAACTGAGACTCAGAGAGATTAAGTAACTAACATCTGGGATGCAAACCCAGGTCTTTGCATGGTTCTTTTGAGCAATTTTCAAAAAGATTTAATAAAGTTCATCTTTGTTAATGTGCTCTGCTCCTCTCCCCTGTAATTTTTGACATGCACTCTCGTGGTATTTTTGGAGCCATATTTGCTATATGAGTCAGAATCAACTCAACAGTAACGAGTTTGGGGTCTTTTGGGGGGGGTTCATTCCTTAACCCAAAAGAGTGATTCTTTTTTTTTTTTCCTTCTTCTTCCTTTTTTTATTTTTTAAAATAATTGTTTAGATCAATGCGTTTCTCATTTGTTACTGGGTTAACATGGTTAACTAGAATAACAAGTAAGAGCAACTCTGCCTAGAACCTGCTGTCACTGCTACTTATAGGGCTACACCTGGTACCTCTCCCCCTTTATTTAGTGCCAAACAGGAGGGGTTTTGGCCTGCTATTTTCCCTAGGTCCAATTTTTGGAGCAAGTAAAATTTTGCTGAACATAATTCAAAAATGGTTGCAACAGTACAACAACAGGGAACTGCCAGAAGCTCAAGCCAGATTCAGAAGAGGACACAGAACCAGTGATATCATTGGTGATGTCAGGTGGATCTTGGCTAAAAACAGAGGATAACAGAAAGATGTTTGCCTGTGTTTTATTGACTATGCAAAGGCATTCAGCTGTATGGATCGTAACAAATTATGGATAACATTGTGAAGAACGGAAATTCCAGAATGCTTAATTGCACTTATGAAGAACCTGTACTTAGACCAAGAGGCAGCCATTCGAACAGAACAAGCTGATAATGTGCAGTTTAAAATCAAGAAAGCTGTGCATCAGGGTTGTATCCTTTCACCATACTTATTCAATCTGTATGCTGAGCAAATACTCTGAGAAACGGGACTATATGAAGAAGAAGGCAGTATCAGGATCGAATGGAGACTCAACAACCTGCATTACACAGATGACACAACCTTGCTTGCTGAAATCAAAGAGGACTTGAAGCACTTACTGATGAAGATCAAAGACCAAAGATCAAAGACAGCCTTCAGTATGGATTATACCTCAACATAAAGAAAACAAAAATCCTCACAAGTGGACCAATAAGCAACATCATGATAAATGGAGGAAATAGTGAAGTAGCCAAGGATTTCATTTTACTTGGATCCACAATCAACACTCATGGAAGCAGCAGTCAAGAAGTCAAATGACATATTGCACTGGGCAACTGTGCTGTAAAAGACCTCTTTAAAGTGTTGAAAGGCAAAAATGTCACTTTGAGGACTAAGGTGTGTCTGACCCAAGCTGTGTTATTTTCAATGATTCATATGCATGTGAAAACTGGTTAATGAATAAAGAAGACTGAAGGAGAATTGATGCCTTTAAATTATGGTGTTGGTGAAGAAGTCCCTTATCTTCTCCCACACTTCACCATGTCAGAAGCAAGTAGGTCTCCTCCCAAAAAACTTAGTACCAGTAACCCTGAAATTGATGTCTGCTTATCCAGATCCTGCCCTCCAGTAGCTGAGACCCCAGGTCAGTTTGTCCTGGCTCACCCCTCCCCAAGTTCCCCTCTTGATTCCAGGGCACCAACAATAGGAGGCGCTGTTTCCTCAGTTGGGAAGGGGGTTGTGCTAGAGGAGGGAATGGAGGACTTGGGCTGCTTCTATGCTCCCCCACCTTCTGCCTATCTAAGGAATGGGGACGGTAGGCTCCCTTCTCTCTTCCAAAGGAGGGCTGCCAGATTGACCCTTTTTAAATTTATGAAACAACCTTCTTTATCTCTAGTAATGCTTCTTGTCTTAAAGCATTATTATTATTGTTGTTGTTAGTTGTTGTTTGTTGCAGTCAAGTCAATTCTGACTCATGGTGGTCCCACGTGTGCAAAGTAGAACTGCTCCATGGGGTTTTCAAGGCTGGGACCTTTCAGAAGCAGATTGCCAAGCTTGTCTTCTGAGGCGCTTCAGGGTGGGTTCAAACTGCCAGTCTTTAAGCTGATTGTCAAGCACTTAACCATTTGCACCCCCAGGAACACCTTCAAAGGAGGGCTTCCAATACAGGGAATTATAGTAGGTAGTCCAGGTAAGATATCAGAGAGAGAGATGGAGAGATGGAAGACCTAGGAATAGAGAGAGGATCATGACCCTTCCCTGTTCAGGACGGGCCTTATAGAACCAAGTGCCTGCTCCTTAGTGGAATCACTGTAGGTTGTGTCCTCAGTTTTATAGCTTCAGATGTTTGATTTCATCCATTCACTCAAGGTGTTTAGACTCTGAAAAACTGATTCAAAATAATGGAATCGACAAAGGTAACTTCACACTAGGGACCCTAGCGTTCTAGGACCCAGAGCACCAATTTTCCCCACCTGGTACAGCCCCTTCTCTGCGTCAGGGTACCCAGGAAACCTGATCAGAAGATTGCTTGGTAATTTCCAAATCAGGGACAATGGGGACTCTGTGATTGGCATGGGGTATTTCATTCAGGCCACGTTCAAGCCTAAAGATCAAGTGTGCTGAAATCAGGGTCTCCTTTGCACAGTGCTTGGTGAACATGGAAACGCTAATAAATTTTCTTTTGTCCCTGAACCATGGTTCATTGCATTTTTCAGTCTCCTTGATGTAACTCATCAGAACCTGGTGAGAGTGGTGGGCAGGGTAGGTTCTGGCCAATTAGGTGGTTAGGGCCTGGGGTAGGTACTTCTGCAGAGGGCTAAGCCCATCTTTTGGCTTCCATTTCAGCAGTTTCCTTGTCTCAGCCTCCTGAGGTCCCCTTCCTTGAGATCCTGCAACCCTCTAGACACTGACCACAGCAGACCCTATGCTGGATCAGTGAGAGGGGATAATCCCGAGAATTCACCCTAGTCACCCATGTTTCCTTCTTGTATGCCTGGCTCTTCCTAAATTAGAAGCATAGGTTTTGGAATTGGAAGGGGCTTAAGAGATCACTAGCCCAATTTCCCTATTCCTGGCAGAGATTTTATTGCTCTGTTTTACAAATGAGGCAATTTAGATCCAAACAAACAAACAAAAAAAAAACTTGTTGCCGTCGAGTCGATTCCGACTCATAGCAACTGTATAGGACAGAGTAGAGCTGCCACATAGAGTTTCCAAGGAGCACCTGGTGGATTCGAACTGCCAGCCTTTTGATTAGCAGCCATAGCGCTTAACCACTATGCCACCAGGGTTTCCAACTTAGATCCAGATAGATTTAAATGCTTTACCAAGGTCCCGCAAGAAGTGTCAGAGTAAGAACAGAATGCACCTCTGCAGGGTGCCTGCCAATCCAGTTGCATCAAGTCAGTTCCGTCTCATGGCGACCCATGTGTGTCAGAGTAGAACTGTGCTCCCTGAGGTTTTCAAAGGCTGATTTTTCAGAAGTAGATCTCCAGGCTTTTCTTCCGAGGTGCCTCTGGGGGGACTCAAACCTCCAACCTTTCCCTTAGCAGCCAAGCACATTAACCATTTGCAGCACCCGGGGACTCCAGAGTACCTACTAGACTGTATTGATTTGATCATAACATATTATTTGGTCTATTTCCAGCTCAGTGGCACCAGCAGATCCCACCACCCATGTCCATCCGGCCCAGTGGCAGTCGCTATGGATCTCTCACCAGTAAAGGACTTGACATTTTTTCTGCCTTTTCCTCCATGGAAAGCTCAATGGTGTTTTCCTGCTCTTCTCGGAGTGTAGTGGAGAGTGATGAACTTTAAGCCTCTGGGTGCCTGCTGTGTAAGGGGGCGGACTGTGGAGGGGGATGGAGGACAAGCCAAGTCACTGACGGTTTCCAGGCAACTGGATTTGAGTAAGTGACCATGCTGCTGGACCTGTGATGAGGAGAGTTTTGAATAAGTCGGTTGGGGACTTTTGCAGTCTTGGCTGAGGAAGAGAAGTAGGGCTGTGCCTCACAAAGATTCTAGCAAAAATATGAGAAGACAATGCAGATGAAGAAAGATATGTCATACAGCTGCCATCCACTACTTTGGGGAAAAGCTGGCATGCTCCCCTGCCCCCTGTTGTCTTGCGGATGCTTTGGCCTGACTAGAAGCAATTAGGAGCCACGAGCCTGGGCTGATGAGAGTTAGACAATGGTGACCTTAGAGTATCACCAACTCACCCACAATGCAAAGGAAAAAGGTTGGGGGGTCCCCATCACCTTTCATGGACCGCACCATAGTAGGAGTTTTGGCGAATTCATTCAATCAGCTTCAGTTAGCGTTAGGAGGCCATGCCACGCAGCTCACATATGTAGAGAAGTGCATTTGATTTGTGTATCCTGGTTGTACTGATCCTAGAAGATGCCAAAATGTGCTCAGGATACAAAAAATTCACTGAGATACTCAATATAGCACAGTGCACTTGTTCTATGGCCACAACAGGGCCCCATCAGCCTGTTTGCCCCATTTTCTTTTGAATACCATGGGGGCTGGTTTTTCTTCTTTCTGACTTTGTATATCCCTAGACTCTAGAATAACAGGGTTGTTAATAAAGCCATCAGAAAGAAATCTTCTGCAGGGTCACTTTATAAACTACGAGCTTCAGTTGCCACTTCTAAAATATGCACGTGTCATCATCATTTGCCCATAAGATATGAACGTTTTGTGGAAGGAGGGCTCCTTTAATAGGGTTGTGCTGCTTTGAGATCCTTGATCAGATTGCATTTTCCAAGTAGAAAATATTCTGCTAACTGGGAAGATAGGAGAATCTGTATCTTTATTCTAATCCACCAATTCAAAACCTGCCTCTCAATTTAAGAAACATTTAGGCTTAAATTATCCACAGTGTTTAGAAGCATCTAGCACAAAGGAGACATTCAATAAATATGTGTTGATTGAATGAATCTTATATTAGACAGAGGAATCTACAGTTCACACAGCAGTCCCCCAAAATGGCCCTGGCAACGATCATTACAGTACAGTTTGCTCTAGGCTTACCAGGGAAATGAATTGGAGGTGTCCATTACCACCTCCTTGTGCCCACATTGCCAGGGGTCCCTGAGGCAGGTACCCTGAACTGGCATCGTAGTCAAGTGAACAAATAGCTCAGAAAGACTTGAAACTTTCTTCACTTCAAGGCAAGGACTTCCAGTATGAAAAAGTTCATTCACTCAAAAACCATTTCTGTGTCTACTCTGTGTAAGGTGCTATGCCAGATGTTGTGAGGAGATACAAAAATATGAATGCGACCCAGTCCCTGGCCTCAGGAAGCTTACCATCTAGTAAACTCATTGCTGTTGAGTCAATTCTGACTCACAGCGACCCTACAGAACAGAGTAGAACTGCTCCGTAGGATTTCCAGGGAGCAGCTGGTGGATTCAAACTGCTGATCTTTTGGTTAGCAGCCTAGCTCTGAACTACTGGGCCACCATGGCCCCAGCCATCCAGCAGGGAGGCGTAGGATATAAGGCATGTGGAATCCTACTTCTTAGGGCGAAAACCTTTTCTTTCTAGTTTCTGTTACTACTCTTGTATTTTTTTCATAACTCTAAAATCATCTTAAGTATGTTTCTTCTTAATTTATTAAGGAAACAAAATGCCATGAGTTCGATCCTTAAGAAATAAAGTCTTCAGTTAGTTACCCAGCAGAATTATTAGATATCATTTCCTTTTTTTTTCTTTTATGCAGGAACAATAGTAAAATATAGAATACTTGAATGCAATATAATGCATTCCATACCGAATGCGTTTTCTCAAAAGTCCTGTTGACTTGTGTTATGAAATCTCTTATGGCCAAAGAGCACTTTCTAACTCCAGGCTTTCTTCTCCACGGTTGTACACCTGACCTCCCCACCACATCTGTGTACATAAACCCTACACAGCTCTCCCATGGAAGGGTAGTCCTTATCTCTGTATGTCTTGGCTCTCTGAATAATTTTTGTTTTCTTTTAGTGTTCAAGAGAACTTAGGTAAATATTATACTTGGCCATCAGGTGTCGCTGTCTAACTTAAGCCTAAAACTTCCTGTAATTTGTGCTATTTGATTATATTTAAGGCAGGGTTTCTTAACCTCAATGTTATCAATAATTCTTTATTGCAGAGAGCTGCCTTGGGTATTGTAGGATGTTTAGCAGCATCCCTGGCCTCTACCCACTAGATGCCAGTACCACTTCTTCCCCCAGCTGTGGCACCCAAAAAGGTCTCTAAACCCCGTTGCCATCGAGTCGGTTCCGACTCATAGCGAGCGACACTATAGTGCAGGGTCTCTACCCAAAACCCAGTGCCGTCAACTAGGCATTGCCAAATGTTCCCTGGGAGGCAGAATCCCCCTCAGTTGAAAACTACTATGAAAAATGAATCTCCGGCCGCTCTGCGGGAGAAAGGCATGGCAGTCTGCTTCCGTAAAGACTCTTAGACTAATAGCGACCCTATACATAGGACAGAGTAGAACTGCCCCATACAGCTTCTGAGGAGAGCCTGGCAGATTCGAACTGCCAACCCTTATGGCTAGCAGCCATAGCACTTAACCACTAAGCCACTAGGGTTTCCACAGGGTTGGTATGAGTTGGAATTGACTTGAGAGCAACGGATTTAAATGGAAGCCCTGCCCTACTTTAAAAATCCTATTAGAATTCATTACAATAAGGAATACTTATATTAGAAATTTTAGTTCTGCTTGATGTGCTTGGACTCAGCACGTCCAAAATCGGATTCCTCATCTTCCCTTTTATAAACCATTCCTCAACCTAGCTTAATGATTTCTAGTAATGGCACCATCGCATTCCTCATAATCCAAATAAAAAATATCCAAGTCATTTTTTGCTTCCTCCATTCAGTCAGTCACTAAAAACCAGTTGCCATGGAGTTGATTCCAACTCACGGTGGCTGCACGCGGGTCAGAGGAGAGCTGTGCTCCACAGGATTTTCAGTAGCTGTAATCTTTCAGAAGTAGATCACCAGGCCTCTCTTCCAAGGCACCTCTGGATGAACTTGAACCTCCAGCCTTTCAGGGACAACATGATCAATCAACAAGTACTGTTAATTCTAACTCTGTTTTTCCTCTTACGTTCAGACCTTCCTTTCATCCCTCTGTGATCCCCCAGTTCAGACTTTCATTACTTTCTTAATGTCCAGGAGCACTTCTGACGTCAGCCATAGTAAGAGACTTCTAGCTGGTCTTGCTGCGTCTAGTCCTGCTGCTTCTCCCTACTCAGAGCCTTCCCAGATCTCATTCTCCATGAAGTACTGCTTCAAAAGTGCCCAGTTTTCAAGCTCTCAGTGACCACTCAGAGCAAACTCAGGCGCCAGCTGCTCCACTGTATAGTATTCAAGACTCACCCCAGTATGATCACAAAGCTTTTCCTCAGAAAACTCTTCCACCAGGGCAGCAAAGTTAACACAGGTGGTGCTCTTCCAGGCATATACCACTCTGTTCCTCTACCTGGAAGGACCTCTTCTTCTACCTGTGCAGACCTTATCAGTTCCTTAAAGTTTGTCCGTAATGCCACCACCTCCATGAAATATTTTCTGATCCCCCTACACCCGTTCCAAATATAATTCTACTTTCTTTGAAAACTTGTAGCATATTTCTCGAGTCTGGAAGAAGAGATTACTTTGTAATAAAACACAGTCTCTGTGTACCTGCCTGTCCCCTCCCCTTGCACTAGCCCACTCTGGCCTGCACTAGATTTTAGCAACCTATTGATATGGACTCTGCCTGACATTTTGGTATAGTGCCTTACACAGAGGAGGCACTCCATAAATACTTATTGACCTAAATTAAACTTTAAAATTCTGTGTAAGTCAACGTGTTTCTATATAAAGTGAAATGAGTCTACAGCAGTGATTTTTAACCTTGGTGGCATATTAGAATCATCTGGGGAGCTTTTAAAAATCCCAACGCCTGGGGCCACAACCCCAAATCAATGAAATCATAACCCCTGGGGTTGTGACACAAGCATCAGAATTTTTTTTTTAATTTCCCAAGTGATTCCAACGAGCAGCCAAGGTTGAGAGGAATCCTTTGACTACCATAATTGGATCAAAGAACTTAACTCAGAAAGGTCCAGAATGGGGCATAAGGCTGGGGATGAAGAATGACATGAGGCTTCGGTATTAGCATCAGTGAAGAATGTAATCCCTCCTTGTTGCACGTGAAGTGCATGCCTGGAAAGTAGAAATAAACACACACATTGGCCTTATTACCAGTTGCCAGCAAGTCAGTTGATTCATGGTGACCCATGTGTGTTAGAGTAGAACTATATTCCATAGGGTTTTCAATGGCTAGTTTTTTTGGAAGTAGGCCACCAGGCCTTTCTTCTGAGGGGCCTCTAGGTAGACTCCAACCTACAACCTTTCAGTTAGCGGCAAAATGCATTAACCCTTTGCACCACTCAGGGAGCCCTTGGCCTTGTTAGACTCTGCTATTCTGCGCTACAGCCTTAGGCATGTAGCATCGATAAAGCCCCCAGTGGAAGCTCAGAAATGTACAGAAATAGACCAGGGAAAGAGAGAAATTTGATGCAATTTGCCTGGCCCTTTATCTCCAAAAGCTGTACAGATCCCAAAACCATCCTTCTCTGCAAACATGAAGGGCTTTTCGTAACTTGGCCAGTCATGGAAGCGGGGGTTAGAGAGAATACGGAAGAAGAAAGTGCACAGTTAAAACCAAGCCACCTTTTTGAACCATAGCACCCTGTTGCCAAAATAAGGTATGGGTCAGAATTGTCAAATGGTAGGACGGGCTAAAGAGCATCCTTCTCTTTTTATTCCTCACTTACCTTTTGTAGGTATCCAAGGGAGAATCCAGTGGTCAAGAGACAAGCGATGGGTTGAGCTAGGGATTTGACTGACACATACTGTGGAAAATAATTCCCAGGGGCATCTAAAACTAACTTTTGTAGGGAGGGATAGATTCATTTGGATAATCCTCAAATGATAAAGGGGTTGCCCTCCAAAAGTTCATTTGTAAATTGTTCTTTTAAAACTCAAACTATATTTTCTGACCCCATGCTAGGCTTCCAAGTGAAGCCCAGAAAAGCCCATTTAATTCATGACTGAATTATAGTATCTATAACACTAGATTGGGTCATGACCCGGAGAAGAGGAATCCAGGCAGAGCAGGCAATGAAAGGAGAGGTAAGACTACTTCCTTCTCCTTTTTTATGTCAACGCTAAATACTAGCTATGGTCCTTTCTGCACCTATCCCCAGTTCTGTGTCTTTCTCCCCAGATGCTCTGTGGCCCATGTTCTGTAATCCCCACTACTGTACCCTGACCCATCTTACACCCGTCCCACGCTGCCAGCGTGCTTCATGTTCCAAAACAACCTAACTTCAGTTCCGTGCGTCTTGGCTTGGCGGTTGAGGGGGCGGGGGAGCAGCCCATTGGACATATTCTGAATGCCTGAGAGTCTTGAAATTTCACAAAGGTGCCACACGTTTAAAAGCAGTTGCTTTCCCACTTCCATCACCTTCTAATGGATCAACTTGTTGGAAAAGTAAAAAATATTCAGGCCATGAGAGGAGGTCTAGGAAACTTCCGCTGGTACGCCATCCTAAGTCGTGGTTGTTGATCACAGCTGCTTCCTTTCCTCCTCTTCCCCACACACCCCCAAAACACCTTCCAAGCTGGGATTCTGGCCTAAATCTGTTTGTATATGGGCTATTTATAAGTTTGTTGTAAACTCAAAGCTGCCAGAGAAGCTATAAATGTAGGCAAATCTATTCATAACGGCCGTTTTTCAACGTCCTTTCCAGGATTCTTGGGTAACTTGGACTCAAAGCATTTCCACTTATGGTTGAGTTGAAAAGCCACGTGCCTTACCAGTAAGGTCCACATTTACTTAGATTGCGATGGAGCTTGTTGTAGTCCTTTTCACCACTAATTGCCTTTTCTTGTTTTAAGTGGATCAACATTAAGAAAGCTAATTACTGCAACATTGCTTGAAGAAGGCAAAGTATCTTCTAAGCTTTGACAGTGCAGTGGTCATCAGTATGCTAAAAACTTGCTAATACCATGTGTTTAAAAATCCATGCGGTGCAAAAAAAAACTGCATATTTGTTAAAAATATGTTTGCCTTTTATTTCTGTTTAATTACATTAGTTAGCATACTTGGTATTAGAGAACCATAAACTTTGCCTTTTGTAATATGTAAATAACGGCCACTTCAAACTCCAAAGAGCGATGGCCTTGAAATTACAAGAAATAGAGAAAGAACACATCTTCCAGTCCTCTGAGAATTGTGCCATAATGCTGAGAGTAAGCATAAAGAAAGTGGCTATGTTGTAGAGGCATATAAACACTAATTTGCTAGATTTTAAAATAGATATGAACAGAAAATAATTCCCTAATAATGAAAATTAAACTATTTCCATATCCTTTAGCAATAAACAATTTAAAGCTGAAATAAATGTACATTTTTCTCTAAAATTCAGAATATAATTCTAGTTTCCAGGTTTAAAGATTACTTTTTAATGATGAGTGAACCAATTTTTAAATGAACAAATATATTTGATATTTTAAAGTGCTTTTTATAAGTTATTCTTATTCAAATTATATAAATTACTACATGGGTTATAACATGGTTAAAATATCTCTGGAGTCAACAGAAAGATAGCTGGGTTTTAATCTTCTTAAAATGCCCAGCAAACCCAGTAGACTTCTCATAGAATGTTCTCTAACTTTCTAAGATAAAAATTTATTCAGCCTCCTAACTGAAAAAAGGGATATATCGAAATAGGATTTAAAGATGAGGGTGAGCAGTGTAAACTGGAAATATATGAAGATACAAGTATAGTTTTGTTATAATAAGACACAAGAAACATGAGTCATTTTCATAAAGTGTGGTTAGAGTGAATTACTTAATGTTCCAAACTCCAGAGAACCTGATGGTTCTACTCAGAGAGTTATCTGCAAATAAAGCCAGATTCTGGGAATTCCCCCATAATTAGTAGTGTAAGGATCCAACAAGCCATATGCTAGCGCTGACTGTCTACCAAAAGATTAATAAATGTACATGTATACGCAGCATCAAATATTTTACTGTGTATTGTAAGGAGAGTGAAACCTTGAAATAACTCAGATGAAACAATTTGAAATCAACTGTATTTTTTAACACAATGTTAAAATTTGTGTTACATAAAATTAAAAAATTAAGCTTTATTTTTCCAGTATTTTGATTTCAGAGCTAACTTCTTTTCTGATTAATTTTTATTTAGTTTCTGCAACTTCCAGCTTTAAGTTTCTTGTCCTGCCCTTCTCCCTTCATTACCTCTGTATCGCGATAAAAATCTGTAAAATATTTCAAAGCATTAGGAAAACCAACCAAAACAAAACCAATTGCCACCGAGTTGATTCCGACTCACAGTGACCCTATAGAACAGAGTAGAACTGCCATATAGAGTTTCCAAGGAGCGCTTGGAGAATTTGAACTGCTGACCTTTTGGTTAGTAGCCGTAGCACTTAACCACTAAGCCACCGGGGTTTCCAAAGCGTTAGTAAAGCTCCTTATTTCTAGGAATTCTTAGGTGAATCCTTTGCGGGGGGGGGGGGGGTGGTTAATAATTCAGATGAATTCCCAACACATTCTCTGTCTTTCTATAACTCTAGGGTCTCTGTTTCTTTACCTGTAAAATAAGCAAAATACTTGAGCCTTTCCCAGGATGGAGGGCAGGATAAATAAATGCTTACAAAGAGTTTATTTTAGAGACCCCAAAGAAAAGGGGTAGCAGTTTTGTTTTTATTCCAGAGAAAATGTTAAAAATATTTTTCTCCAAAATAAATAGTTCGTTTGTTTTAAAAGTTCACATTTCCTTTCTGCCTCACTACTTCAGTTTTCCTTAGAAGGGTAGTAGTACACCATGGTGACATTGCTTCTTCCAAGGCTTTATGCACTAAAAAAAATTTGGAGAACAATCTAATGAATTCAAGAAATGTCCTGTCTGCTCTTGGCAGGCAGATCGGAGAGAAATTAATTTCAGCATAGGCATAATAAAACCCAAAATCTTGCTGCCATCAAGTCAATTCCAACTCATAGTAACCTATCGGACAGAGCAGAACTGCCCCATATAATTTCCAAGGCTGTAGAGTAGAATTGCCTCATATGATTTCCCAGGCTGTAGAGTAGAATTGCCTCATAGGGTTTCCAAGGCTCTAATTTTTCTCCCACAGAGCTGCTGGTAGGCTCAAATTGCCAACTTTTTGGTAAGCAGCCAAGTGCTTTAACCATTGTACCACCAGGGCTCCTTATAGGCAGAATAGCCTAGGGGAATTCTGACTCCCGCTTCTGTGCTTGAAGCTGGTGGAACTGATGATTCCTTAGGGCACAGAGAAATAGCAAGGAGGTTCCTGTATTTCTTTCTGGCATAAGCAGTTCAGGACAACTCCACTGAACTATCCTAGACCCTAATGAAGAAGTGTTCCATGCCAGCATGTCAGTGGTCTTTCACTGAAATGAATCAGCTTTAGGGTAACAGAGAAATATGGATCCTCAAAACTAAGCATATTCTTTGGTCTCTGTTTTTGCATTCTGAATTTAATCCTGATGATTCATTTTATCCATAAGGACTGACAAACCATGCACATGTGCCCAACACTCACACACACACACACTTCAGGTAAGAAGTCCTGGAGTACCCATGGCAAACTTAATTCAATGAGAAGCAAGTGACAAAGCTTACGATTTTTCTTTCTCTCCCTGCATGAATTCTTTCCACTTGAACACACACCAGGCCCCGGGAGGCTCACCAACATGGTATGCTTCCATCTTAGGAAGCTTTCATCAACTTCTTTTCTAAAGTACTTTTTTGGTTATTAAACCTTAATGGAAAAGCCATTACTGTGGCCATTTTGAAATGCATGAATGACATAAACTGTATATTTCACCTCTGTTACTAGGAACCATTTACTGGATCTTGGCTTTTATTCCTGTTCCCTGCACTGTGCATGTTAGCTGTTCTGTTGAACTTAAAATCAGTGAGCACTTAGCCAAAATGTTTGTGAGCATAAACTGTATTCTTCCTCAGAAGGTACATGGTACTGTATTCTGATAGACTGCGTCATCCCCCTGCCACTGTTGCTGTTTCCTACTCATGCTTTCTTAAAGATTTGTTAGGGATTTGTGTTTTGTTTGGAAACTCTGCAATTAGAAAAAATGCGAAGAATTGAGAATAAGTGTTAAGTTCAACCTGGATGTTTTTAAAGGCATTTAGAGGATGTAATGGACTGTTTCTTTATTCATGAAATAAAATTTTATTTATTCTCAATTAAATGTTGAGTATTGTTTTGTTTTTTGGTCCTAGACTTATTATATGAGACGCAGAAGTTCTTGATCTCCGGTAGCTTTCTTCCAGCTCAGGTCTTTTTTGCAAACACTACCAGTTTGAAATAACAATCCACAAGTCTTGTATTAATTCAATAAAATATTTATTAAAGCTTATACCTACTAGTATTTTTATGACCAGAGAGGGGTGTGGATATGCACATAAGAAAGGTCATATATTTATTGTCTTTATATGCACTTCGAAATTTCTATCTCTGGTAGGTAGCAACAGGAAATATCTTCAGTGATACCTAGGCAGGGAGCAGCCCCTAGCCAAATTCAGTGCCCAAATGCATCCAAAAACCACGCTTTGCTGTTACTATAACATGGCAAAATTTAAATGAACTAAGCCTTAACTGTAGAAATCTACAGCTGTATTAATTACATCCCAAATATAACCCATCTGAGTCATATCTAGCAGAAATTTTAGATCTCCACTAATAAAAAGGTCACCTCAGTAAAAACTGATTTTATTGGATGTACGAAAAAGATAGCTTAGTCCTTCTGAAGATCTGCAGATACAAAGAGCGTTGTTGTTGTTAGGTGCCATCAAGTTCTGACTCATAGCAACCCTAGGTACGACAGAATGAAACACTGCCCAGTCCTGTGCCATCTTCACAATCATTGTTATGCTTGAGCCCATTGTTTCAGCCACTGTGTCAATCCATCTCGTTGAGGGCTGCCTCTTTTTTGCTGACCCTCTACTTTACCAAGCATGATGTCTTTCTGCAGGGACTGATCCTTCCTGATATCATGTCCAAAGAATGTGAGACATAGTCTCGCCATCCTTGCTCCTAAGGAACATTCTGGTTGTACTTCTTCCAAGACAGATTCATTCATCTTTTGGGCAGTCCATGGTATACTCAATATTCTTCGCCAGCACCACAATTCAAAGGCATCAGTTCTTCGGTCTTCCTTATTCATTGTCGAGCTTTTGCATGCATACGAGGTGATTGCAAATACCATGGCTTGGGTCAGGCGCACCTTCACCTTCAAGATGACATCTTTCCTTGTCAACACTTTAAAGAGGTCTTTTGCAGCAGATTTGCCCAATACAATGTGTCTTTTGATCTCTTGACTGCTGCTTCCATGGGCACTGATTGTGGATCCAAGTAAAATAAAATTCTTGATAACCTCAATCTTTTCTCCGCTTATCATGATGTTGCTTATCTGTCCAGTTATGAGGATTTTTGTTTTCTTTATGTTGAGGTGTAATCCATACTGAAGGCTATGATCTTTGATCTTTATCAGTAAGTGCTTCAAGTCCTCTTCACTTTCAGCAAGGTTGTGTCATCTGCATATCACAGATTGTTAATGAGTCTTCCTCCAATTCTGATGCTGAGTTCTTCATATAGTCCAGCTTTTCAGATTATTTGCTCAGCCTACAGATTGAATGGGTATGGCAAAAGGACACAATCCTGACGCACACCTTTCCTGACTTTAAATCACGCAAAATCCCTTTGTTCTGTTCAAACGACTGTTTCTTGATCTACGCACAGGTTCCTTACAAGCACAATAAAGTGTCTGGCATTCCCATTTGTCGCAATGTTACCCATAATTTGCTTTGATCCACACAGTCAAATGCCTTTCAGAGTCAATAAAACACAGGTAAACATCTTTCTGGTATTCTTTGCTTTCAGCCAGGATCCATCTGACATCAGCAATGGTATCCCTGGTTTCACATCCGCTTCTGAATTCGGCTTGAATTTCTGGCAGTTCCCTGTCATATACTGCTGCAACTGCTTTTGAACGATCTTCAGCAAAATTTTACTTGTGGTGATTTTTAATGATATCGTTCAATAATTTCCACATTCGGTTGGATCACCTTTCTTGGGTATTGGCATAAATATGGATCTCTTCCAGTCAGTTGGCCAGGTAACTGTCTTGCAAATTTCTTGGCATAGATGGGTGAGCACTTCCAGCGCTGCATCCATCTGTTGAAACATCTCAATTGATAGTCCGTCAATTCCTGGAGCCTTGTTTTTCACCAATGCCTTCAGTGCAGCTTGGACTTCTTCCTTCCTTACCATTGGTCCTGATCATATGCCACCTCCTGAAATGGTTGAATGTCAACCAATTCTTTTTGGAATAATGACTCTGTATATTACTTCCATCTTCTTTTGATGCTTACTGCTTCATTTAATATTTTCCCTGTAGAATCCTTCACTATTGCAACTCGAGGCTTGAATTTTTTCTTCAGTTCTTTCAACTTAAGAAATGCCCAGCATGTTCATCACTTTTGGTTTTCTATCTCCAGCTCTTTGCACGTGTCATTATAATACAAATAGAGGTCAATTTAACTGGCTTTTGGTAATCAGCTTAATGGTGTCATAGACGATATTGTTTAACTGTTTCTCGACACTTGTGGCACATTAGCATCATCGCCTGGGGGACACTTAAAACTATGCCCAGGCCCCGCTCCAGAGAGGTTAAATGAAATCTTGGGGTGGGGCCTAGGCTCTCATCACTGATCTGTCCTGTAAGCTCTTACCACTCACCTGGCAGTTTGTCGGACTGTGATGGCTTATGTGTTGCTATGATGCTGGAAGCTATGCCGCTGGTATTTCAAATACCACCAAGGTCACCCATGGTGGAGAGGTTTCAGTGGAGCTTCCAGACTAGGAAGACAGACCTGAAAATCTACTTCCAAAAATTAGCCAATGAAAACCCTGTGGATCACAACAGAATATTGCCCGAAATAGTGCTGGAAGATGAGTCCCCTAGGTTGGAAGGCACTCAAAATACCCAGTGGCCACACAGTGGACTTGAACATACCAACGATCATGAAAATGGCACAAGACTGGGTAATATTTCATCCTGTTGTACTTAGGATCACCATGATGACTTAAGGCAACTAACAACCACCACCACCAGGTGTGATTCTAATGAGTCAGGGTTGAGAACCACCAGCTTACGTGGACTTTTCCATCTTGATACTTATATTTACTTATATATAGTTCTTCAAGGCTCTAAGTTTGGGGTACAGAGTCTCAACCTCCAGCTGGCAGCTAGGGAGAGCCCACAATAATAGCTAGTCAAACTAAAACTCAGTAGAGGCCTTTTATTATTTAGTGCCCCCTCTTAGGAGCTCTTAAGGCACATATCACTGGTACCACGCTGCTGGAGCATCAGCTATACTGTTTGGGACAACTTATTGATTAGTTCATGTATGTTCTTCTTGGCTGCCTAGCTAAGTATGAGCTCCTCAAGGGTAAGGACAATGTTATATAAGCCTGAGCATGAGTGTTGCTGTTAGGTGCCATTGAGTCGATTCTGATTCATGACAATCCCATGTGACAGAGTAGAGCTACCCCACAGGGTTTTCTTGGCTGTAATCTTTATGGAAGCAAATCACCAGGTCTTTCTCCAGTGGAGTGGCTGGGTGGGTTCAAACTATCAGCCTTTCAATGAGCAGCTGAGTGCTTAACTATTGTGTTACCAGGACTCCTTGGGCATGAGTAGGTGCTTCACAATATTTATTGATTTATTGAGAAAAGGGAGCCAAAGCACAAAATTTTTGAATTTCAATATACCTTCTTATTAAACTAGAAAGAAAATGGATTTTCAAAAGCCAACAGTATAAAATACTATAGCAGCTTTTAGAGTGCTTGGTATATTATGTATAATAACATATAAATATTGACTTCAAAAAATTTTTAGTCACTTGCTTTTATCCAAGCTCCTAATTCATAAATGATGGTGATTTCCCAGCACACAGTGTGAGGAGTTTTATTAAAGATTGAATTTGATCACTGAAACCCATTTACTTTTTTCCTTCAAATGTCTTCCAGGAAAAAAAATCTTAGTACGTTCGGTGGGGCAGAAAGCTTAGGAATTTGGTACAAGCTAAGTTGCTTCCAGAAATTTCCAAAACGCAAAAGCAGGCAGCTAAAGGCATAATACTTAACAGAGTCCCATTCCTTTCTGAGGGTGTGGATGGGAAAAGAAAGGTATGGAATTAGAATCTCATCATTTCAATTAAGGAAGCTAATTTATTCCATCAAAAATGCGCTGTTAGTAACCAAACAAGAAATATGTATTGAGTGTTTATTCTGTACAAGGCCCTTTGCTAGAAGCCACGGAAATAACGTGAAAGGCATAGCTCCCTTTCACAAGGTACTTATGGTCCAGAGAGGGGGATGTGGCACCATTCCTGAAAAATGACTGTTGTTGTGGAGTTGATTCCAACTCATGGTGATCCCACGTGTGCCGGTAAGTAGAGCTGTGCCATAGGATTCTCAAGGCTGCGACCTTTCAGAAACTGATCTCCAGGCCTGTCTTCCTATGTGCCTCTGGGTCAGTTTAGACCACCAACCTCTCGGCTAGTAGTTGAGCACTTAACTGTTTGTACCATCCAGGGGCTCCTGAAAAAATGGCTAATGATACTTAATGTATTTTTGAGCCATTCTCTAATTAATGCAATGTTCTTTTTAACACTAATTTCATTTCTTCTCAAACTCTACAAACTTACTGGGGTTCTTAATGAAGCTTTTTAGGGAGCCTAAGGAGCCCTGAAGCTGAGCCCTGGTGGCACAGTGGTTAAGAGTTACAGCTGCCAACCAAATGTCAGCAGTTCGAGTCCACCAGCCGCTCCTTGGAAACCCTATAGGGCAGTTCTACTCTGTCCTACAGGGTCACTACCCAATTATGAGTCGGAATTCACTCGATGGCAACGGGTAAGGAGCCCTGGTAGTGAAGTAGCTAAGTGTTCAGCTGCTAACTGAAAGGTCGGTGGTTTGAACTCACCAGCTGTTCCTCAGGAGAAAGATGTGGCAGTCTGCTTTCGTAAAGATTTACAGCCTTAGAAGCCCTCTGGGCCAGTTCTATTCGTCCTACCGGGTCACTATGAGTCAGAATCGACTGGACAGCAGCAGGGTTTAAGTAAGTAGACCACTGTGCCCAAATAATGAGGAGCGCAGATCCCCAAAAGTCCTGCCATTAACCCAAGCGCACGCTGCAGAGTGGAGTGTGACCAGGGGCAGGCCCCAGTATCATCCCATTTAGAGCAGCGGTGTTTGCCAGGCTACAGCCTCTTCTAAGAGTTTTTAGAGTCAAGAGGTTAAACATGTTACTCTAGTTTGCCCTTAAGAAGCAAAGCCCTGAACCCTCTGTTGCTTATTAACAGATAATCAGAAGGAAAGGGAAATTCCGCATAAGTCTCCCAATGTGTTTCTGGAGATACATTTGTGATTTTATCAGTTTATGGACTGAGGAAGACAATTTCCCTCAATACAAACCAAATGGATTTTCATTATTAGGGGTAACCAAGAAAATAATTTTGTTTTAATAGAGACCCTCCGCAGATTAATGGCAAATAAATTAATCTGAGGTTAGGCTTTGGAATCCATAATAAAAAGATTAAGAGAATGTCATCGTTTTTGCTGACCTGCAACAAATTTCACATACCAGATTACTTAGGGTCCTGCTTTTTCTAATTATGAACAAGACATTCCACCTAAACGGAAGCAGTGCTGTTGACCACCAGGTCACTTCACATCAAGTGCTTTGTTTATTCATCCAGTGGTGAAACAAATTGATAAAAGTAATCCAAACCAATACCATGTGTACTATTTTGCTCCCACCCACTCTGACTAGCTTTCAAAGGAGCGAAGGCTTTATTACTCAACTAGTAACGATTAAAAAGAAATCACTTATTTGGGGGGATTTCACTTGTACCTTTAGAACGAGAGAAAGCAAGCTAACAAGTCAAGTGCAGCTCCCTTTCACAAGGTAGGTACAGTCCGGAGAAGGGGCTGTGACACCACACCCAAAACATGATATTTTTTAGCCTTTCACCGATTAACACAATGTTCTTTTTTGCACTGATTTCATTCCTTCTCAAACTCTACAAATGCCACAAGTCATTTTCAATTATTTGGAAGGAATTAGTAATCCATAGTTGGTTTAATAAGGAAAACAAAGTACTGAGGACGTGTATATCTAGTTGAAAGTAAATATTATTTCAATTTAATCTTAAAAAAAAAAAAAAAAACCCAAAGGAGCATGTCTGTATTTCAAAGTTGACAGAGAACACTTGCAAATTAATTACTGTACTCTCCTCAGCTGGTCTTGTTTGACGAGGTATTTAAAAACACGTCTGCCAACCGGCGGGATTAGATTTAAGCATTCTACATCTTTACTCGGGGAAGCTCGCAACATCATCACCCCCCAATCAAGCCTGTGGTGTCAATAAAAAAAATTAGCAGGGTACTTGGGATGAAAAACAAATCCACGTTTTATTTACATTTTACAAAACCTCTATTTTAATGTGGACAAAGTTAAAAAAAAAAAAAAAAAAAAAGCACTCATGCCCATGTACTCTACCCAAAAAAAAGTCTGACTACGTCATGCACACAGGTTGCACGAGGCAAAAACGCATTTACACAGAAGTCGCTCTATTTTGAGAATACACAAAAAATGGATATTGCAACTTCACCTGAACAGGACAAACTTACAAAGTTTAAGAAACTGAGTATTTATTTCTCTGAGGACTAAAATGCCAGTATAGCCTCATTTTTTTTTTTTTTTTTCCTTAAGGTTGTCTTCCCTCAAAGTCAGTCCAGAAAGGGGGAGGGGAGGCATTATTTTCACAGCAATCAAAACCATTCATAAGATCCGTTAATGAAATCTACAAAATACACCTAAGAAGAAAAAAACAAGAGGCAATCCAATTATTGCCTCCATAGGACTACTGACACAAGCAACCTGCAAGCTTGCTAATTTTACTCGAAGACTGCACCCGGGGCCACCGCGAGCGCGGTCGGCTACTTCCGGGAGGGCTGCGTCCCGGCGGCCCCCGCGCCCGCGGCCCTAGTTGGCCATCGGGAAGGGCTCGGGCTGGAAGCCGAAGAGCCTCTGGCCGTAGGGCTCGCTCTCGCCCGCCAGCTTCGCGCCCGCGAACGGGAGGTAGTGGTCGCGGCCGAAGTGCTCACAGTGGAGGTTGATCCAGTCCCGCTCCGGGCCGAAGCGCTCGGACTCGGCCAGGATCCGGGTCAGAGCCATGATGTAGCTCAGCGCCATCTGCAGGGTCTCGTACTTGGACAGCTTTTTATCCTGACCCCACTGGGGCACCACGCGGCGCAGGCGGTCGAAGGCCGTGTTGAGCCCCTGCATCCGGCGCCGCTCGCGCGCGTTGGCCGCCAGGCGCCTGCGCGCCGCGCTCTCCAGCCGCTCGGGCCCGGCGCACGTGCCCGCGCACCCGGCGCCGCCCGCGCACGGGGGCGCGACGCGCGCTCCCGCCGCCGGGCCGCTGGGCTTGCAGGACTTCATGGTTGTCCTGCGAAGGGTAGCCCGGAGCTCACCGGCGCGCACAACACCTGTGTGTCGGCTTGTCTGCCGAACCGCTTCCTAACGTGGCTCTCCTTTAGCAAAAAAGTTATAGAGAAAGCAACTCACGTGGAATCAAATAGTTTACAGGGGGGAGTGCAGGGCTGGACGCTCTGTCCTACTGGATAACCAGGTTGGTATCTCTTAAGTTGCCCAGATGTAGAGCTAATTGAGGTACTGAAGAGAAAGTCATCTTCCCAAAGTGAAGTCGAAAAAGAGAAGGGAGCCTTCGTTCGGTTAGGTGTGGTCTGGCTGGTTCGGGGAAGGCCTTTCAAGTCCTCCGGGAAAGCCCTAGACTCCCTTTCAGGACGCAGCCTTTCCCGAAGCTTGGATGGGGAAGGAGCGCTTTTTCCGCAGTGGCTGTCGGAGGAGAGTGCTGGGTGAACCTTTGAGGAGGAGGCTTTATAGCCGAGGGCTGAACGAAGGAACAGGTGGTGGCAGGTGGGAGGGCGTCCCTCGGCTTCCATCTCAGCACCTTCCTACCCTGGGAACTGCGGGGGAGGGGGGCGACGCACAGCAAAGTCCTGACGTTACACCCTTCGTCTGTTGAAGTGTCTCTAAAGCTATGTCCGTCTAGCACTAGCTAACACCATCTGGAGTGGCCTGACTGTCCCCAAATGAATAACAAGGCGGGGGAAGGGAGGCCTTCATCTCTAGCTAATCTTTTCCCGTATCGCTGAACAGCTTACATATCAAAAACTTCACCAGGCTTTTTAAATTACTACAAATCTTACGTGTGAAGATGTTGCTCTTGGAATTATAAGTATCAGAATTTCAGTTCGAGAAAATTTAGGTTTTCAAGACGTGTGCAGGGGCGGATTATCCAATAGGCAAGGTAAGTACAGTGCTTACCTTGCTTACCAGATCATCTGTAGTGAACAATTTCACTTTTTTTCAGCACGTTAAAGATTCTGCTTCTAGGTATGGCTGGCATCTGTCTCTCTTCCAGCCCCATAGCACCTTCCTACAGAATCAAAGCCTGTTTTCAAATGTAGAGTGCCTGACACGGGTGGGTGAATGACCCAGTAAGCAAGGTAAGCAGCGAACAGAAATTGTTCAGTACAGATTAGTAAGCACAAGTAAACCCATGCTTTCCTTGCCTGTTGGATAATTTGACCCTGGATGTGTGTAATTTTGCATAATGTCGATCTGATATATTGACATTTTTCGTTTTAATTATTAAGTTGGGACACATTAGCAGGTCCTGATATTATTGCAGACCTGGAAATTTAGTACGCAGATATTTTGACTGTTTTCTGCAGAAAAATTTATTATAATGTATCAAAAGATATGAATGTGTATACCAAATAAATTTATATAATTCTAATTATACAATTGAATTTTGTAAGATCAGCTACTGAGGCAAATTAATTCAGTATCTATCCTCCATTTCCCCCAACACAGGTTCCTAAAGTTTGCAGGACATAAGTTGAGGTGATAATTCATCACTTAATTATTTAATTTGGTATTTAAGTCTAATAAAATGGATCGTAATGCACGTATAAATGCAAAATGCAAACATCTAAGTAATTTGTGAGGTTTTCAAAAATAATTCCTAAAGGAAGATTTTCCCCACCTCATAAAGCTGTAAGTATTTCATGCTACTTGGATGTTCCAGTTGTGTCAGCTGTGCTCAGAAAAAAGGGAGAAGCATGATTTCCGTTATTGGCAATGATGATCTGATTTATACAAAGAAACCATAAACTTGATGCTCTCATCTCTGCTTGTTTCTAGCTCTTACGGAGGAGTGAAGGGGCAAAGACATCAGGCTTCAAATAAGTTCATATGTTTTCTGGATTCTTCAGGAAGAACAAATATGCTCTTTCTCCTTTTGAACTACGGATTATGTCATCATTAATCTCAGATATTTTTGTTTAATTAAATTATCAACAAGCTCTCACAAATTGGGAACCTTTTCACCACGACTTGTTTCCCCCTACCATTGCCTCAGACCGTAACCCCATTGTGGCTGCCCTGACTCCAAGCCCTGTCTTCCCATAAATAGTTGATGAATCCCCAGCTGAAGCAATGACAATGAAATGAAGTTGAATAACATGAGGACAATAGGATGCAATTGAGCATTAATGAACTCCAGCATGACAGATGTTGAACACAGACTTCTGCCTGGAGCCACTCGACTCTGTTACTCGGAGTCCTAACAGTCTTGGTTAGGAACAGCAGTCCTGTGACAGGAAAGACTGTGTTATTTAGTCATCAAAATGTCGAATACATTTTTTGAGTTTTCATGGAACTCTACCCTATTAATATCATTGTTTCTCATGTTCATTGATTTCATCGTTTTCACCAAGGAACCTACTCTGTGCTCCTCTTTGGAACAATTTTTCTGCAAAACAAACTGTGCCCTTGTTCTGGACACTATTGTCCAAATCACTAATTGTAGGCTAATTGCATGCTCTTGCAGGCTATGTATCCAGTGTTGGTGAGAGTATAACCTGGGCACATTTGGCATCAAAAGCATAACTTGAAGAGAAAAAAGAACCGTAACAGTATGCACATAACATACTACATTAGAACATAAACCAGCAGATAACTCTGAAGTAAAAATGAATCTGACAGTAGAGACTTTATTGTAATAAAGGGCCATCAATGGCATATAGTAAACATTTCCCAAATGCATTCTAAAGAACATCAGTCTTGCAAAGATGCTCCCGGGGAAAAGAATTCCACTGTCAAGTAAATTTGGGAAACATGTCTGCCATCTCCCTCATGGGGAGTTGTGAAGAAAAAATGGCATATTAAACATTCTGAGAAGTCCTAGAGCAAAGAAATCTATTGAATTCAGCATTCCCTAGACCTTTCTGAACACACAACACTTTTTTTTAGAAATACGTATTAACAAAGTTCCCTGGGACACATTCTTTTGAACCTGCTTTAGTACCTTCTATTTATAGATAAGGAAACTGAGATTCAGAGACTAAACACTATGCTCAAAGACACTCAGCCAGTTAATGACCAAAATAAAACAAGAAATCTCTTAAGTCCTTTGACTTTGGAAACTTTAAGATTATGAAACCATTTAACACAGGCCCTTCATTTTACAACAAGGCAACTAAGATGCACCAGGGACTTCCCAAAGTCAGATAAGTTACTAGTAATGGTTGTAGGAGTAAAGTTACAAATTGTGTACTTAAAGGAATATCACTTACTTTATAACTCCAGTGCCTCATACAGTGCCTAGAAAATAACAAGTACTAAATAAATGGCCCTGACCGAATGGCTGGAAAATAAATAAATAATAGATGCTGATTAGCATTAGCATCTTCCTAGGGAATAAACTGTAAAATGATTTACATACCCTCACCTTGTAAAGAACACAAGTTAGCTCCTCATTTTGAATGCAGAGTGAACTCTTCCTTATCAAAAATTTGATCCAAAGCCACTTGGGCCAGAAGAACGTGCATGTTAGACTAATTTCCACAGTATTTCTCTCCTGAGGGTATGATCCTAACAGGTGAGTCGAAAGTTGCTGTATGTCTGGTAATCAGCTAGAAATCAAAACTGGCAGATGCAGGTGGAAGTAAGAAGAAGGAGCTTCTACATGTAGAAGGCGTAGGAAAAAAGGAGAAATATTTTAGAGGAAAAAGGTCAGTGGCTGGAAATTGTTACATGTGGAATCAGTTCAAGGGTAAACATTCCTTTGTTATCCAAAACTCTATTTAATTTTTAAGATGGAATATCTCAAAAGATACAATTGAAAGAGAAAAACACTCCTGAAAAATGTTCATTCTGAAATTTGCAGAGAAATAAGGAAAATGAAGGATGGGGCTTCCTTATGGAGGGGGTGAGGGTTAGGGGACTCTGGAAGATTAACTCCTCAAAAAGACTAAGGGGTGAGCCAGCAAAGGGCACAGGAATGACAAAGTTGAGCTCCCCTTATACTTCACTGAAGACTGAAAGTGCAAGATGTCAGGCATTCAATAGCTTTATAATACACTATGTAGTTCCTTGGTAGTGGTGGTGGTGGTGGTAGTTGCTGGCGAGTCATTAATGGGGTGGGGGGAGCCTGCAAAAGGATTTATAATGCTCAGAGAAAGGAAGGGAAAGACAGAGTCTTGCATCTGCCCCCTGCCCCTCAAAGGTCCCTGGAAGACAAAACCCAGAAACCCAAACCAAACCCATTCCTGTAGAGTTGATTCCAACTCATAGTAACCCTGTAGGACAGAGTAGAACTGACCCATAGGGTTTCCAAAGCTGTAATCTTTACAGAAACAGACTGCCACATATTTTTCCCGTGGGGTGACTGGTGGGTTCGAACCACCAACTTTTCAGTTAGCAGCCGAGTACTTAGCTACTGAGCCACCAGGGCTCCTCTGTAAAACCCAGAGGAGGGCAGAAACTAAAGGGGGACATGGACTAAGAATGGGTCCAAGAGAAAAATGAAAAAAATTGGGACCCCTGTCCCAGGACTCAAGTGACCACTCACCAGAAATTACAGGCTCATGGAAGGCCCAGGTGATTTTTCAACGCCTAGTCACTTTACACACCACTTAAGAATTCCAGCTTGGCACTTTTTGATTTAGTTTCTTGGGGCCACAAACCAGATGGATTGGTGTGGTTTGGATTCTGCCTTCACTTCTCTAGCTCATGGCCCTTGTTTTTAAGCTGTTACTAGGCGCCGTCAAGTTGGTTCCGACTCATAGCAACCTTATATACAACAGAACGAAACACTGCCCAGTCTTGTGCCATCCTCACAATCGTAGCTGTGTTTGAGCCCATTGTTACAGCAACTGTGTCAGTCCATCTCATTGAGGGTCTTCCTCTTTTTCACTGACCCTCTACATTACCGAGCATGATGTCCTTCTCCAGGGACTGGAATCTCCTGATAACATGTCCAAAGTATGTGAGACAAAGCCTCACTGTCCTTGATACTAAGGAGCATTCTGGCTGTATTTCTTCCAAGATAGATTTGTTCGTTCTTCTGGCAGTCCATGGTTATATTCATAGCCTCCTCTTAAACGTGACTAAATATTGTCTTTGGAGCAAGTTTTGAATCTTGGATCTCCCATTAAGTAGCTGTGTGCTCTTGGGCAATTCACTTCTCCTATTTCCCTACCTGCAAAATGGGAATCATAATACCTCATAGAGTAGCGTTGTTGTTAGTTGCCATCATATTGATTCATGGTGATCCCACATGTGCAGAGTAGAACTGTTCCATAGAATTTTCAAGGATGTGACCTTTCAGAAGCAAATCGTCAGACCTGACTCCAGAGGAGCCTCTGAGTATATCTGAACCACCAACCTTTCAGCTGGTAGTTGAGTGCTTCAACGTTTGTGCCACCCAGGGACTCCCATAAAACCAAACCCCAAACCCATTGCTGTCGAGTCAATTCTGACTCATAGTGGCCCTATAGGACAGAGTAGAACTGCCCCAAAGGGTTTCCAAGGAGCAGCTGGTGGATTCAAACTGCCAACATTTTGGTTAGCAGCCAAATGTTTAAGTAAGCAGTAAATGAGACTGTATCTGTAAAAGTCTGGTACTTAAGAAACTAACTCTTTAAATAACACTATTATTACATATTCTGGAGTCCCTGGTGAGGAGCCGTGGCTAAGCTGCTAACTGAAAGGCTAGTGGTTCCAACCCACCAACCGCTCCACTAGAGCAAAATGTGGCGGATTACTTCCATAAAGATTAGAGCCTTGGAAACCCTACGAGGTAGTTCTACTCTGTCCTATAATGTCACTATGAGTTGGAATCAACAGCAATGGATTTTTGGTTTTGGAGTCCCTCGTGGTGCAAACAGTTAAGTGCTCGGCTACTAACCAAAAGGCTGGTGGTTCGAGTTCACCCACAGGTGCCTTGGATGAAAGGCCTAGGGATCTACTTTTGAAATGTTAGCCATTGAAAACCCTATGGAGTGCAGTTCTACCCTGAAACACATGGGGTCGCCATGAGTCAGAATCAACTTGACAGCAACTGGGAAAAAATTTACATGTTCTGGATAGTTTTTACAAATGATAGTAAAAATGAACCCATCATCAGTCTCCGTAGCTTTTGAACTTACGAATGTTTATGGAGCCCTTTTCACGTGAAGCTACAGTAAAAGTCATGATGTGAGTCCCGGCTTTACCATTCACTAGCTCTGTGACTGACTACCACGTGTCAGTCACTTTGTCACACTGTGGTGGCTTATGAGTTGCTGTGATACTGGAAGCTTTGCAACCAGTATTTCAAATACCAGCAGGGTCACCCATGGTGGACAGTTTTCAGCAGAGTTTCCAAACCAAGACTAGGAAGGACCTGGCAGCCCACTTCTGAAAACACTGGCCATAGAAAACCTTACGACTAGCAGTGAAACATTACCTGGTATAGTGCCAGAAAATGAGCCCTTCAGGTTGGAAGGCACTCAAAATACAACTGGAGAAGAGCTGCCCCCTCAGAGTCGACCTTAATGACATGGATGGAGTCAACCTCTCAGAACTCATTTGCTCGTATGGCAGGACTCAAAATGAGAAGAAACAGCTGCAAACATCCATTAATAATTGGAACATGGAAAGTACGAAGTACAAATCTATGAAAATTGGAAGTCATCAAAAATGAAATGGAACGCATTTGAAGCACTTACTGATGAAGATCAAAGACCACAGTCTTCAGTATGGATTACACCTCAACATAAAGAACACACAAATCCTCACAACTGGACCAATAAGCAACATCATAATAAATGGAGAAAATTTGAAGTTGTCAAGGATATCATTTTACTTGGATCCACAATCAATACCCACGGAAGCAGCAGTCAAGAAATCAAACGACGCATTTCATTGGGCAAACCTGCTGCAAAAGATCTCTTTAAAGTGTTAAAAAGCAAAAATGTCACTTTAAGGACTAAGGTGCGCCTGACCCAAGCCATGGTGTTTTTAATTGCCTCATATGCATTTGAAAGCTGAACAATGAATAAAGAAGACCGAAGAAGAATTGATGCCTTTGAATTACAGTGTTGGTGAAGAATATTGAATATACCACTGGTTGCCAGAAGAGCAAACAAATCTGTCTTGGAAGAAGTACAGCCAGAATGCTAATTAGAAGCAAGGATGGCAAAACTTCATCCCACATACTTTGGGCATGTTATCAGGAGTTACCAGTCCCTGGAGAAGGATATCATGCTTGGTAAAGTAGAAAAAAAAAAAAAAAAATTTTTAGTAGAGGGTCAGCAAAAAAGAGGAAGACTCTCAACAAGACAGGCTGAATCAGTGACTGCAACAATGAGCTCAACCGTAAGGATTGTGAGGACTGGCACAGGCCCTGGCAGTGTTTTGTTCTGTTGTCCATGGGATCGCTATGAGTCGAAATCAACTTGATGGCACCTAACAAGAACAACAGATGTGTGACATAGGGCAACTTACTTAACCTCTCTGTGCCTCTTACCTTACTGTAAAATAGGGTTAATAACAGAACCTATCTCATAGAATTGGCGTGAGGATTAAATTAGTTACTACTTGTAAAATACTTAGATAATATGCCTGGCATACAATTTAAATGCAATATATGTGCTTGTTTAATAAAAATAACTTGTTACAATTATCTAGAATATAGGATAACCACTCCTCCTTCTGCTCATTTTTGCTTCATTTCCCCATTCTTCAATGCTCGTATCATAGGGTGAGCAGGAACAGGCATAGGAGGGCAAATTCGAAAGAGTTAATTTAGCCTTTGGCTAAATCTGAGCAATCCGAGTTTAAAATATCAGAGACAGAAGCCAAAAGGCTGCTCAGGGAAAGACTTTGTTGCTGTTGTTGTTGGTTGCCATCAACTCAATTCTGACTCAGGGCAACCCCACTGTGCAGAGCAGAACTGCTCCAAAGGGTTTTCAAGACTGTGATCTTTCAGAAGTAGATCACCAGGCCTGTCTTCCAAGGCACTACTGGGTGGACTCGAATCACCAACCTTTACAGTTAATAGTCAAGAGCTTAACCACTGGTGCCACCCAGGCAGTAATAAATTCACCGATTTCTGTGTAGTTTGAGGTTCAATTTTACAGGTCCAGACATGCATTTAAAAATGTTACTTTTCAGGGTCTGATCTACTTTTCCAGTGACTGAAATATTTGCATTCACCGTCCAGGGCCCTCCCTTCCTGGTGTTTGAAAAGACAAATGAATAATCCTGATGCTGTTTCATGAGCATAGAGACAGAACAAAGGGCTATGTGTGAGTATACACTGATGCTCTTTCTATCGGATAGGAGTGTGTGATCAGAAAAGCTGATGACCACTGTCCTAGCTATGAGGCAACACACAACTAGTGCCAAAGAGTGAAGATAATCCTGAGAAAGTGCAGAGTGAGCTCTGGAGGAAGAGAGAAGGAGCCCTGGTGACACAACGGTTAAGCACTCAACTGCTAACCAAAAGGTTGAAGGTTCAAACCCACATAGCGGCTCCAAGGGAGAAAGAGCTGGTGATCTGCTTGCCTAAAGATTACAGCCTAGAAAACCCTAGTGGGCACTTCTACTCTGTCACATGGGATCGCTAAGAGTCAAAATCTACTCACAGCACCAAACAACAAGAGCAGAGGAAGAAGGATTTCAGCTGGTGATCCCACCTCCCTGACCTCACCTCTTACCGCCGCCCCCTCTCGAGGCTGCTGCTCCTCCTCCACTGTACAAGCTCACCCTCACCTGGGGGCTTCTTCAGTGGTTGCTCCCTCGGCCTAGAATGCAATGTCCCCAGATGGTCCCTTGCTAGTTCCATTGTGTTACTCAGCTCCTATTCCAGCTGGTTTTACTTCCTTAATTTGTTTGGAAACTCCAGGAATTCAAGGGCTTCCTCTATACTGTCCCTAGTTGTATCCCCAGCACCTAGAATTGTGTCTGGCACATAATAGATGCTCAAGAAATATTGGTTGAAAGAGAGAAAGGAAGAAAGGGATGAAAAGATGGGTGGAGGAGCCCCCACACAAGGAGAGATCAGACACTGCTCCCTGTCAGCACAGCTCTTTGGCCTCTGCTAATGAGCCCTTTTTGGGGAAATCATGTCCTCCAAAAGCAGTGGCAACGGACCTGCTGCTTTTGTGTCTGCTCTGAAATTGTGGTGTCTGCTGTTTTGTAGGGAGCAGGTGGCTCACTTCCCCAAACGGTGGCTTCCATTACAATCCAGGCTTCGGGCAGTACCTGAGTCAGCTCCAGGTAAAAGCCCAGAGGCCTCCCCAGCCCAGGCCAGCCGCTGCTGTTGACTCCCTGCACCCCCGGGAAGAGGTTTTCTCTTTATTTTAGTTGGTATTGCTTTTTTTGTTTCCTTGTGCAATTTCAGCACTGAGGCTGAACGAGTTATTCTAAATGTCCAAACACCCAGTTCTTTTGATTCTAAAGTTGTGTTCCTAACTCTCCTCACCACTATTTTTGATGCTTTCTCCCGTGGCTGTGCCCCAGCCCCCTACTGACCTCCACCGTAACCAACAAGTCGCCATCGAGTTAACTCCAACTGATGGCAACCCCATGTGTGTCAGAGTAGAACTGTGCTCCACAGGGTTTTCAGTAACTGATTTTTCACAGGAAGATTTCCAGGCCTTCTTCCAAGTCACCTCTGGATGGACCTGAACCTCCAGTTTTTCGGTTAGCAGCTGAGCACCGTAACCATTTGCACCACCCAGGGACTCTGACCTCCACTGGGGGGGAGCAAAAAGATATCATGGCTAGCTGATCCAGACATCTCTACCAATCAGATTCCCAGACTATCCATAAGAATTCAGAATTGGTGGTCATATGAGTATATAACCTCTTCTGTTAATTTGGCAACCGTATACCAACTTGTTTCATTGTTTCCAACTGATTTTCATCCACTTATTCAACAAATGGAAACCCTGGTGGCCAATGGTTGAGCGCTGCAGCTGCTAACCAAAAGGTCAGTAGTTCAAATCCGCCAGGCGCTCCTTGGAAACTCCGTGGGGCAGTTCTACTCTGTCCTAGTCACTATGAGTTGGAATCGACTCGATGGCAATGGGTTTTGTTTTTTTTATACATCAAATATTCATTGTAGTTATTATGTCTGTTGTTAGGTGCCATCGAGTCAGTTTTCGACTCATAATGACCCCATGTGACAGAGTAGAACTGTCCTCACAGGCTTTTCAAGGCTTATAATCTTCAGAAGAGCAGATCACATGGTCTTTCTCCCTCAGAGCCACTGGGTGAGTTTGAACCACCAACCTTTTGGTTAACAGCTGAATGCTTAACCATTGCCCCACCAGGGCGCCAGTTATTATGTCTAGGACCAGTCTTAGGCACCAGAGATAAAGCACCAAACATACTGCAAAAAAAAACCCTTGTCCTTGTGAATATTTGAAACTTGTATTGTTGGTATCATGAATTTATTTTCTGTTTCTCCAATTAGGTTGTAAGCTCTTTGAGGAAAGGAGCTAGTTTTAGACATCTGGGTCTTATTGCAGTGTTTAATAAATATGTATTTGCTCAGGCTGATCTTAAACCAAGGAAGTCAGTATTATCGCCATAAAAAAAAAATTAGCACCTTCAGGAAACACTTACCAAATACTTACCAGGTGTTAGTTACCTATCCTCACAACACCCTGTGAGTAGAGATTGTTATAATCTTCATTTTGTTGCCAAGAAAACAGAAAAAAACAGGCCCCAGTTAAAATGAGCTAAACAGCCAGCAACTACATTTGAACCTCAATTCCCTTTTTTCCCAGAGCCCATGCTCTGTGCTATTGTCTGGAAGAGCTTGCTGGCGGAGAAAGGCCTTATCCACCACTGGGCCGCTAGTGCATAGAACAATGCCTGGCACATAGTCGATGTTCGCTAAAAGTGCTGAGCCATGTAAGCAGCCTCTGTATGGGTCCCAGCCCACACCAGCCCTGCTAAGTTGTGGGCGCTGAGACCGGTACCCTGCAGGCATAGATTAGCCTAGTTCCATGAACCAAGTCTGAGGTTTCCTTGGAACCCCATCTCCCACTACCAAAACCAAAAACCAAATCCACTGCCATCGAGTCGATACCGACTCATAGTGACCCTATAGGACAGAGTAGAACTGCCCCATAGAGTTTCCAAGGAGCACCTGGCAGATTCAAAATGCTGTCCCTTTGGTAAGCAGCTGTAGCACTTAACCACTGTGCCACCAGGGTTTCCCATCTTCCACTAGTGGTTTAGAATTAGTGTCTAGCTCTGAGCTCGGTATCTGAGGCTCCTGAGGACTTTTTGACCTCACCCTTTCTCTTTGGACCCCCCTCCCCTGCCAAAGTCTATGCCTTCCTCATCAGGTTCCTAAAAACCTGTCCTGAACCTAGCCTGGTTAGCACAGTCCTTCATTTACTGTTAGCTGTCTAGTCCTGTGTCAGGGGTCCCCAAGACCACCCTCAGGTTCAATGATATGCTGGAAGGACTCACAGAACACAAAAAAAGCTGTTATACTTACAGTTACAGTTTATTACTGCTAAGGAACTAAAATTTGTAAAGGCACGTAGAGCACAGTCCAGGAGAGACCAGGCACAAGCTTCCAATTGTCCTCTCTGAGTGAAGTTGTACAGACAGTACTTAATTCTCCCAGCAATGACATGTGACAGTATACACAGAGTATCTCCATCCAGGGAAGCTCACCTGAGTTTTGGTGTTCAGGGTTTTTATTGGGGGTTGGTCACATGGACGTGGATGGAGCATCTGCAAGGCTAACCTTGGTTACTCAGTCGCCAGTTCCCTCAGAGGTCCAACTCATGGCAGTGTGGCTTAAGGTCCCCACCAAAATTCACATTGTTAGCAAAAATTATCTGGCATGGCCCTAGGTCCCAGGTATACATACCCATACTTATCAGGCAGAATATTCCAAGGTCTTAGATATTGTCTCCCAGGAGGTGGTCAAGAGCCAGACATTTCTTTGGAATGGGCAGAGTTTGGACACCCCAAGCTCACTGAGTTATCACTTTACTGCACATCTCCCAAGACCTGGACCCTTGCTCTTCTCTCAGAGAGGACTAGGGACCTGCTTCACCCTCCACACACCTCCCTAGCCCCAGGACCCAGCACTTGATTATTTCCACATTATACCTAAAGCTTCCTGCTCCTGCATCTCTTCACAAAGTATCAGATGCTTGGAAGTTGCTACCAAAAGAAAGGGTCTAAGTTTGCAATACCCCTGCAACACTAAGTGTTTGACCATTTTCCTCACAGGCCAGTTCCACCAGTCAGCAATTCTAACCTCAATCTGCTATTGCTTGCACATTCACCTCACCGCAACTGCCTGCTCCTGAGGCCTCAGTGGACCAGGAGGCTTAGCACCCCCCACTTTGGCAGTCATGTAAAACTGCTGACTGCAGTGCTCAGGTGACAAGTGCCACCCACAACCTCCTCTTTTCAGCATATTTGTCCTACTTCTCAGCAGCTACTGCCAGTTGCCATGTAATCTAGCACTGTAGGTGACCTGATTCACCTTAGCAAGCTTGCTCTGCTGCTAGCTGATGAGCCCTGAATTGGGGCCCAAGCAACACTGGTTACTTCCTGGTGTCCTGCAGGATGCAGATAAGTCATCTAGGATGGAAGCAAAGGCGTAGCAAGGGGGGCAAAGGTGGACACTTGCCCCTAGACTCAAGACCAAAGGGTTGCCAGATAGGGTCGCCAGAGGAGGTGCTGCAAATACAAAAGACATCTGACTGAGGCAGCCAGACAAGAGGGGGGAAGGCGTTTCTGCTGACCTGTCACTGCTATCAATGTCTATTCATCTTGAAATTGGGGGTGAGGAGGCAACTTAGAGATTGCCCCTGGGTGTTTGTTACCCTCACTATGCCCTTGGGTAGAAGTCAAATATTTGCTTAAATATTTGACTACTTAAGGCCAAAAAACATGCCCGCTAGTTTCCTGCAGAAGCCCATTATAAAAACATCTTACCAATTCTATTCTCCAAGTGTCCCCAGGCTCAAGTGGGCCAGAAGACTCCAGAGTGCTGCCTCCAACCCCAACGTCCCACACTTCCTCCATCCCTCCCTTTACCCAGAAGATCAACTTTGTTGGTTCTCCAAAGTATGTTCTACAATTATTTCTCTCAAGGAAAAGAACATTCCGGGCTTAAAGTTACACAGGCTTTTTTTAACCTGTTGCCATCGAGTCAACTCCAACTCATAATGACCCCATGTATGTCCATAGAATTTTCCGTGGCTGATTTTCAGATGTAGATCACCAGACCTTTCTTCCAAGGCCTCTCCGGGTGGGCTTGAACCTCCAGCCTTCTGGTTAGCAGCCAAGGACTCCACAGGTCTTTTTAACTACAGGGCTTTTCAGAACCGTTACTATGATGATGGTTCTACCCAGGGACTTTGTGTGGCCATGGAACCTCTTCATCTTAGGGGGTATCCAGAGAGCAAGGTCCACAGAAAACTTTTTTTTTTTTTTTTGGAAAATGCAAGCTGAATCCATATCCTTACACTAAGGAAAAGGCTATCTTAAAACATTTTAGTGGTTAATTTTTATACCTTTATACTCAAAAGTCTTCTAACTTGCTATTTTGAAATTAAAGAACCAGCCCCCTCTCCCTGATTTTCTGGACATTCTTTTGAGTCCCAGAGTTTCTCTTCTAAAGTTACTTGTGAGTGTGCAAGTTCTTTAGGAGCCACAGAGGGGAAGGTGGATGTGGTAGAAGAAGCACGCTGGGGCTGGGAGAACTTTCAGGAACAGAACCAGCCTTGAGGAGGATAGTCAGAGGCTCACAGCATGGTTGGCAGCCAGCCCAGAATTTGACTGTGTAGAAAGAGGCCTAGGAAAGGAAGGGTCAAGGTTATACGATAGCGAGTTAACTTTAAGCCTGGGGAGTTCGATAGTAAGGTTGTTAAAATTCAAGATTTTTGGAACCAGCGCTGCTCATTCTAGTTTTCTGTTTCTGTCCCTATTCTAACATGCCCATCTGGTTGGCATTTGACTGGAATTGTCATTATCTTTGGGAGCCCTGGTGGTGTAGTGGTTAAGAGCTCCACTGCTAACCAGAAAGTCAGCAGTTTGAATCCACCAGTGGCTCTTTGGAAACTGCTGTGGGGCAGTTCTACTATGTCCTATAGGATCTCTATGAGTTGCAATCAACTTGATGGCAATGGATTTGAGGGATTTTTTGTTGTTGTTGTTTGTTTTGGTTACACAAAGCCTTTTCAACAAATTCATTGCATCCTCTTAGCAGCCCAGTGGGTGGATGCTATTATCCCTATTTTTTTTTTTTTACACATCAGGAAAGTGAGGCCCAGAGAGGTTAAGAAACTTGTCCCAAGATTCTTCTGCTGGTGAATGGCAGAGCCTGGATTTTTTGGACTGCAAAGCAGAACCTCTTAACTACTGCTAAATGTTAGATCAGTCCAAGAAAAAACTGGCCTGCTTAATGTGGAGTTGGCATATTGCACATAAAGATTCAGTATTACCACATGCAGTGGAACTCTCAGACTGGAGACAATGAGATAAGTCTTGGGGGGGCTTACCCTTACCGCACGTTTAGCCAAGCCTCCAGGCCCTGGACAATAGCAGCTAACCCAGGCTCCAACACTAGCCTCTTGTAAACAGACTCCTCAACTTATCGATGGGCTGCGGAGCTGTCACTCCACTGGAACAATCCTGGGAGCCTGCTCTGAGCTCTGCCCTGCCCGTTAGGGGCTGTAAGTTTGTGCAAATAACCATGAAATTAAACCCACCCGAGGAGGGCCATTGATTTCCAATTGGCATAGTTCGCCAGATGCTGCTTGGATTCAGAACTGCCTTGACCTCTACTGGTGACGCTGCCGCCCTTGGCTTTGCAGGGTGTATTCCCAGCAGGCAGGGCCTCTCCACTAATGCTCGCTGCTAGAACGTGGGATGAAGGCGTGGCAGGTCCCCCATATGTTGTAGAGGAAAAGCCAGCCACACCCGGTGTTGGATTCACCCTCTTGTTCTACCCTGGGGCTGTGGCTGCCCGTAGGAAATTACAGATGCTCCCTCCCTCAACTAATTAAATAGGTGGCCTCCTGCTGCGAAAAGGGAATGAGGGCAGAAAATAGGATGCCTGATTTAACTAGGACTTGGGTAAGTGGCTCACCAGCCAGACCCTGGAATCACCCATGTGTGCCTAAGCAGTCTGTAATGGGTCAGGGTGCTTCTGTGCCTGGGACCTGGAGTTCTGCTTATTCCCAGCCCCTTTTGCAGATTCAAATCCTGTATCCAAAACGTCTGTCATAGAAGCTTTTTATATTACTAAAGAATAATATTATCTATTAATGAGTATACCTTATCATTGTTATCATCAATCCTTGTGTTCAAACACTGGGGAAAAAATGGCTATTTAAAGACAGGGTTTTACCTTGTGAGCAGCCTAGAGATGGTTCTTCTTATTCACACACATGCACACGCATATAAAAACCAGACTTCCAGATTCAAAGCCACTGCCTTAATTACCAGTGCTAAATGTCCATGCAGCTTGGAGTTTACATGGAAGTTAAAACCACGGTTGGGATGAAGAAACCTTTTAGAGTTTTTCAGGAGCTCAGCCTACCAAACACGTTGCTGATTTCAAGGTCTGGCTGGTTGGTCTGTTTTTGGTTTTGGTTTTGCTCATTCAGAAGGAAAGATACCCTGAGGTGCAAATAGGAAGACAGTCATAACAATGGGAAATTGAACTAAATTAAAATGATCCTTAAGTCACAGCACAACTCAGCCTCTTTGCCACCAACTTTTGACATTCTAATTAGGGTAAAAAGTTATGCAAATGCAGCCTGCCACTCTCCCTCACTAGCCAGAGCCTCGGTGATTGTTTAAGTGAGTACTGTTGGTGGCATAATTAAAGCTTTCCTAAAAACAAACTGGGAGTTGGAGGACAGCCTCCAAAGATGCCCTAATTTGTGTGCAGCCTGGCACAGCTGTCCTTTTGTCCTCTCCGCCACCAAGACGCCTCACGCTTACCCATCAAGTATGATAGACTGTGACATGCGAGATGCTCGCAAGCCTTGGTCCGTGTGAGTAGAGGGAAAGACACAGGAGTTCCAAGCACCCAGGCATGTTTTAGCTGAGGAAATGGGATTGCTGGGTGGATCTGAATGTGGAGCACAGGACCTGGGCTCTGCCGCTCCCCTGCAGAAAAGTGGAACTGACCTGCAGCCAATTCCAGGGGTGGGTCTAAGTCAGTGTTTTCCCTGAGAAATATTCATTCATTTCTAACTGCTTTTCTTATCCATATACTCTAAGATCTGGTTTGAAAGAGACGGACTTATTAATGCTTCTTAGGAAAAGAAATACTTAATACCACCACCCAAAAATAGTAAAATTATCATTTACCGAACACTTAGTGTTTGTCAGGCTTTTATAACATTTTAAAGCCATTATATTAATTCTCACAACAACCCTATAGGCCAATTATATTATTACACCCAAAGTAATGTGTCTGGAGTTACTCAGCTCAGACAGGTGAGAACCAAGGTTGGTACCTTGGTTTAACTCTGAATCCATGCTCTTAACTACTGTGTCCCTGGAGAAGGACATCATGCCTGGCAAAGTACAGGGTCGGCGGAAAAGAGGAAGACCCTCAACTAGGTAGATTGACACAGTGGCTGCAACAATGAGCTCAAGCATAACAACAATTGTAAGGATGGCACAGGACCGGGCAGTGTTTCGTTCTGTTGTGCATAGGGTCACTATGAGTCGGAACTGATTTGACAGCACCTAACAACAACTTGTGACATACTTACCTCCCAAGACACTACGGATTAAAATGACCAAGCACTCCTTGAGGGGGCAGGTTCCATCATTCACCTCTGTTTTCCCACTCCTTTGGCCAATTGGGGCTTAATAAGTCTTTCTTGAGCAAACAACAGAATTATTTCTCTTTAATCACCACTGAACATATCAACAACACATCCTCAAATCCCACCCTGACTCCGCAGCTTACAGCAAAGATTCTAAGAAGAAGCTAAGAGAGAACTGGAGCCAGGGAGAAGCAAAAGAGGGGAAACCAGCCTCACGTGGGGGAGAAGAGCAAGCGAGATCCTCAGATAATCCATGAAGACGGTAATTGAGTTGACTGTGAATTAATTCTATATCATAAAAGCAGGGCTTCCAACCAGTTCATTCCGGTTCTAACCTCTGCTGAGAATTTGTATTTCCACCTCCAGATATACTGAATCAGAATCTACAGTTTAACAAGGTTCCCAGGTGATTCTTATGAATAAAATACATTTTGAGAATGACTGCTCCACTAGTGGTTCTCAGAATTGGTCCCTAACCAGCAGCATTAGCTGCTGGGAACTTGTTGGAAATACAAATTCTCCTCAGGGGTTTGAACTGGAACAAACGGGAAGTCCTGCATAAAAGACCAAATACATTCCTGCTTGACTTAAAAAGAAAAAAATAACTTAAGTACCCTGCATTTAAAAAATGAAAAGTGCCCAATAAGTGTCAGATTCTCCAGAACTCCTGCTTATGAGTCACAAGCTCCCTTTGGCAGCCATGAGTAAAGAGCCAGTGGGGAACCAGTTGGTAGCCTGAGTTCTGTAGGTGGAGATTTTTTTAAAGCCGGGAGCCCCTTGCTACAGGAATCATAGCAAAGGATAGCTGCAGGTCTTAGAGAGCACCTGTCTTCCCTGGTGCAAGGTGGTACTTTTTTCTTTATCTTTTAGGGTTATCCATGTCTGGGGTGACAATAATTAATAGCTAGTAAAAAGCTGGAGCCCTGGTAGTGCAATGGTTAAGAGTTTGGCTGCTAACCCAAAGATAAGCAGTTCAAATCCACCAGTCGCTCCCTAGAAACTCTACAGAGCAGTTCTGCTCTGTCCTATAGGGTCACTGTGAGTTGGAATCGACTAGATAGCAATAATTTTTCATTTACTTTTTCAATTTTTCCTTAATAAAAAGCTGCCCCAGCCAGGCTGTGCCCAGTATTTGCTAGATTTGTTAGGAAAACCTGAGGGAGCCATTGTGGGCTAATTAATTGGTCTTCAGGTAGTATTTTTTTTTTTTTTTTCAGGTAGTAACTAAATCAAAGGTGTCTTGGGTACCCTGGGAAGCTGCAGTCTCCTCTTTCCTGAGAATCAATCAGCCCAAGATTGATGAAGGGCTGCTAAGGTCAGCCTTAGAAACACAAAACCATCTGCCAACTCTCTAGGGCTGGTACCTGCAGTAGAGCAATTTTAGAAGAACAGGTGTTCACTTTTAACTTACCTCTTCTTTTATGCTGAAATCATTCTTTTAGCTAGAAAGAGCCTCTGGTTGGTTGATGAAATTCACCAACTGTCTATTGCAACTTAAAATAACCTTACCCAAAGGTATTGTGATAACCTTAACTGGTACTGCACAAAGTCATAGATCACACATCCCTGACAGTGGCCACTCTGGTCTCCCTGGAAGCATTTGGCAGCATGGGGAACAATGACTACAAGGCACTGCCCCAGAAGGCAAAGACAAGGAACACTACTTCAGCCTCTGATGATGCAGAACAGATCCAATTTGGTCCCTCTACATTGCAGAGCATATTTGACAGCCCACAGAGTCCTTGAAAGCTGACACTTAGATGCTCCTGGTTCCTTGAAAGTGGCTTCTGGTTCAGTAGGCTAAAACATTTTCAAAAGCCTGAGGGTAATCTGCAACCACATCCATCTATCTGGTGATGATGGTTCAATGACTGCAGTTGCCTTTCCTCCATAAAAAGGGACTCAGGATTTACATCAATTTTTCTTTTTCTTAATGGAGATATTCCTTGTTCCTGCTAACCATTAATGTCCCCTGTTTTCCCAAGAATATGAGAAATTCCCCAAAATACCCTAGTGGTAGATTGCATTTTCTGAAGATGGCTGCAGCCCATATCCCATCCCATGTGCTCTTCTTATAATGTGAGAGTGACACGCCTCCATCAAGAGGGGGAGTTTATGTTTCTACCCCTTGAAACCGGACAGACCCTTGTAGCTGCTTCAACCAATAGAATGTAGCAGAATCAAAGCCACGTGACTTCCTAGGCTAGGTCATAAAAGGTGGTATGGCTTCTACTTGCCTCTCTTGGGGCATGTGTCTTAGAAGCTGAGCTGACCTGGAGGAAGTCCAAACCAAACCAAACCCATTGCCATCGAGTCGATTCCGACTCATAGCTACCCTATAGGACAGGGTAGAACCGCTCCATAGAGTTTCCAAGGAGCACCTGGCGGATTTGAACTGCCGACCTTTTGGTTAGCAGCCATAGCACTTAACCACTACGCCACCAGGGTTTCCAGAGGAAGTCCAGCTACTCTAAACTCACCGCACAGGAAGGATCACATGGAAAGACTATGTAGATATAAGAGAGGTGTCCAAGGAGCCCCAACTAGTCCAGATCCCAGCTGTTTGAGTCTTCCCAACACAGGCTCCAAACATGCAGGAAGAAACCTTTGACCACACGTCCTGCTTTAGAGCCATCCCAGCTGACATAAAGTGGAGCAGAGACAAGCTTTCCCTACTATGGCCTATGCAAATTCCTCTCCCACAGAATCTGTGAACATAATAAAGGATTGTTTTATGACTCTACATTTTGGGGTAATTGGTTACATAGCATAGTAACCAGAACAATCCTCTAGGGGTATTTAAAGTATAGACAGGGCATCAGACATGTAGCCACATAGCCTGGTTTTGAATTTAGACTTAACTAGCTGAGTAACCTTAAGCAAGTCACTTTCCCTTTCTCAGCATTACTTTCCTTATCTATAAAATGGGTATAAATAATGAATGCCTGACTATACATCAAATTAAAAAAAAAATTCAAGAATCAGAACAGTATGATTAGCAAGCTTACCATTAGTGAGACATATGCATATACACAAACATGCCCACATGTATACATCTGTACACACATAAATACAAGTGGAAAAATACAAATTGGTAAGAGTGATTGCCCTTGAGGAAAGGAAGGGGTGACTAGGGAACAGATAGGAGGGAGATTTAGTTATCACTCTATACTCTTTGATATTACTTGAATCTTTTATCCAGTGTTTGTATTAACTATTTTGAATTATAAGATTAAAATAAATAAATTTTGGGAAATTGTATGGTAAGATTTCTATAATAAAAAATAAAAATATTTCATAAGAAGAATAAATCATTTTAAAAGTAATAGTCACTAAGACAATGTGGTATTGGTATAGGAAAAACAAATGGTAAATGGATAGAATAGAGGGCTCAGACACAGCCAATCACATCTGGAGACTGAACATATCAGAGAGGTCACACTACAGATCATGAGGAAGGCATGGACTCTTCAATAAATGCTGCTGGGTCAGCTAGCTATTCATACGCAGAAAGGGGAAAGAAATTGGACCCTACCTCATACCAGACACAAAAACAAATTCCAGATGAATTAAAGAACTAAATGTAAAAAAAAAAAAAGACAAAGTTTTTCAAAGATAATGTAGAAGAAAATCTTCAGGAACTTGGACCATGAAAAAAAAATTCCTGAACAATACACACAATGCATAAACTATAAACAGAAAAAGTAGTAAAATCAGCTACATTATTAGTTTATCAAAAGACAAAATAGAGTAAAAAGACAAACTCTAAAGTAGGAGAAGTCGTTGGTAGTTGAGTAACAGAATTTTCAACCTCCAGTGGGAGCCCTGGGTTTGATTCCCGGCCAGTGCACCTCACGTGCAGCCATCATCCATCTACCAGGGATGATTTAAGTTTCAGTGGAGCCGTCAGACGAGACAGACGAGGAAGAAAGGCCAAAAATCAGTCAGCGAAGAGCAGCCCAATCCCCAGCTTATCATGGGATGGCAGGACTGGGCAGTATTTCACTGAGTTGTTCATAGGGTCATCATGAATCCGGGGCCAACTGCATAGCAGCTAACAACAAGAGTAGAAGATATTTGTAACACATGTAACTGACCAAGGCTTGTATTCAGAACTCCTACATATCAATAACTAAAATCTTAAAAAGCAAAGATGTCACTTTGATGACTAACGTATGCCTGACCCAAAGCATGTTCTTTTCAATCACTGCATATGCATTCAAGAGCTGGAAAATGAATATGGAAAACCAGAGAAGAACTGATGCATCTAATTATGGTGTTGGCAAATAATATTGAATATATCATGGACTGCCAGAAGAACAAACAAATCTGTCTTGGAAGAAGTACAGCCAGAATGCTCCTTAGAAGCAAGGATGGCGAGACTTCATTTCACATACTTTGGACATGTTATCAGGAGTGACCAATCCCTGGAGAAAGACATCATCCTTGGTAAAATAGAGGGTCAGCGAAAAAGAGGAAGACTTTCAATGAGATGGACTGACACAGTGGCTGCAACAATGGGCTCAAACACCTACTATTGTGAGGATGGCACAGGACTGAGCAACGTTTTGTTCTATTGTACACAGGGTCACTATGAATTGGAACTGACTTGACAGCACCTAACAAAAACAAAATGGGTAATGGATTTCAAAAGGTACTCCACAAAAAAATAAAAATAGCCAATAAACATATGAAAATATAGCCAACCTCATTAACAAACAGAATATGCAAATTTAAACCACAGGAGATGTTTGTGACCCACCTACCAGATTGGTAAAAAAATTTCAAATCTGACAATACCAAGGGTTGGTGAGGATATGGCTCAATGGGAACTGTCATATCCTAGTGGTAGGAGTATAAATTGGTACAACCACTTCAGAAAACTGTTAGGTGGTATCTATGAAAGCAGAAGATACACACAGCCTATGATCCAGCAAACCTGCCATCAGGTATGGAATCTAGAGAAAATTTTGCACACATGCACTATGACACATGAACAAAAATGTTCGCAGCAGCATTTTTTGGTAATAACTAAAATGTGAAACAACTGAATAAAAATAATTGTGTTATGTTCTTTCAATGGAATGGTACATAGCACAACAAATTACTACTGCACATGAAAATATGGAGCAAAAAAGCAAAATACAAAAGAACATACACAATTATTTCATCTGTGTAAAATCTGAAAACAGACAAGCTATACCTTGTTTTTTAGGAACACATAAACAGGTACTAAAATTACAAAGAGAAGCAGAGGCTATACGTCTACCAAAAGACATGTACAATAGTATTCATACCAGTTTTATTCATGATAGCCAAAAATTGGAAACAACTGAAATGCTCATCAACAGAAGGGATAAACAAACTATACAATGGAATATTATGCAGCAGTAAAAAAGAATGATCTCAATAACATGCATAAATCTCAAAAACATTACGTTGAATGAAAGAAACCACACAGCAAACAGCATATACTGTATGATTTTATTTATAAAATCCCAGGAATAGAAGAGGCCCTGGATAATGAAAGCATTACTGAAGAAGAACAAAGTGGGAGGCCTCACTCTACCTGATTTTAGAACCTATTATACCTCCACAGTAGTCAAAACAGTCTGGTACTGGTACAACAACAGCTGCATAGACCAATGGAACAGAAATGAGAATCCAGACACGAATTCATTCACCTATGAGCAGCTGATATTTGACAAAGGCCCAAAGTCCATTAAATGGGGAAAAGACAGTCTCTAACAAATGGTGCTAGAATAACTGGATATCCATCTGCAAAAAAACGAAATACCATGAACAAAAACTAACTCAACATGGATTAAAGACCTAAATATAAAATCTAAAACGATCATGGAAGAAAAAATAGGGACAACTCTAGGACCCCTAATACGTGACATAAACGGTATACAAAATATAATTAACAATCCACAAACACCAGAAGAGAAACTGGATAACTGGGAGCTCCTAAAAATCAAACACTTATGTTCATCCAAAGACTTCTCCAAAAGGGTAAAAAGACAACCTACAGACCGGGAAAAAAATTTGGGCTAGGACATATCCCATCAGGGTCTAATCTCTAAAATCTACAAGATACTGCAAAAGCTCAACAACAAAAAGACAACCCAATTAAAAAAAGAGCAAAGGATACGAACATGCACTTCACCAAAGAAGACATTCAGGTAGCTAACAGATACATGAAGAAATGCTCAGGATCGTTGGCTATTAGAGAAATGCAAATAAAAGCCCATAAATAGGTAACTAATCCCCAGAAGTCCCATAATAGTGATTCTCTTAGGGAGTGTGGGATAGAGAGTTTTGTTTTGTTTTCTGACAAAGGGCATGGGGATACTTCTGGGTCGATAGAAACATTCATTCAATATCTCAACGTGGGTGATAGAAACGCATCACATATATATGTTAACATATATATAGTACCTACATGCTCGGTTTCACACATTGGGCAACTCCGTCTTCCCACCTTGGCAAAAAAACTGGAGGTGTTCTCTCTAGAGAATATAAAACAGAATCTCTGTACTCGAGGGCACTAAGCACAGATGAGGTAGGGAGGCCTTACTGAAGACTGGGGGATTAAGCCATTTTAAGAATGCCAACTGCTGTCCCCACCCACATCCCCAGCCAAGTCCTTTTTTCTCGTTTGGCTCCTTGAACTGAAAACTTACCCTCATGTCTCATTGGCCTAAGTTGTATCACATGCTCATTCCTAAACCAATGATCAGGCCCGGGGACGAGGTAGTATGATTGGCTGAGGAACACACTCTTAACTACTGCCACCAGGGTTTCCAGGGAAGGGGTAGGGGAGCTAAAAAAAAAAAAAAAAAAAAAAGATCAGGACAGCCTTGAAGTTTGTCATCACCATCATCCCCCTCACCACACATTTATCATGTGTGCATGCTTCGCAGACTTGATTGTGTTACCTATTGGACCAAAACAAACATGATTCCTGCAGCCATTATTCCTGGCAGCTCTTCCCGCTGTCAGAATCCTTGGTCGGCTCATGCAGCCCCATTGCAGTGACCAGGCCTCCAGTCATCTCCACAGTACAGCTTCCCTTGTTTAGGATCCAAATCCCTAGGAGGTAGTTTCTAATTTGGCTGAACCTGAGTCAAAGTCACATACCGACTCCCAGATTTGCAGGAAGAAGTAGCCTCTGGCTCCTCTGGCTTCCAAGATGTAAGTTGGGAGCTACCTCCTGAGGCTACTGTCAATGAGCATTTCCCAAAAGGCAGCCAAGGGGCTACGAGGATGGTGTTTGGATGCTGCACAACCCCAAACAACAGATGTTCTTTACAACAGCAACAAATAAATCCTGAAATGATCTACCTTCAGCTAAATACCTGATATACTCGCCCTGCTGTTTAACTATCTTTGAGCTTACCTCATGCCTTTTCACTGGGCTGTCTCATTTCTTTCTGTGCTCCAACAACACCTAACACAGGGGTGTAAATCCTCTTGCTGTAGTAATTCAGCACAGAGAGTTGTTCCCCGGCCCTAAGAGCTCACAATCCCTCCTGCACCTGATGCTCTCTGGTACAAACGCCTGATGTGCGATTTTGACGCTCTCTGCTCTAAGCCCCATCCCATCCATCGATGGTCTCTGTTCTGGCAGTTCCTATGGGTGTAAAAATATGACTAGAGAGGCCATTAACCAAAAAGCCAGTTGCTGTCAAATTGATTCTGACTCATAGCGACCCCATGTGTGTCAGAGTAGAACTGTGTTCCATAGAGTTTCCAATGGAGAATTTTTTGGAAGTAGATTGCTGGGTCTTTCTTCTGAGGTGCCACTAGGTGATCCTGAACCTACAATCTTTCAGTTAGCAGCCAAGGGCGCCAACCATTTGTAGGGTCTCTGGAGAGAACCATACTTCCCCTTTAACAGAACCTCACTGGAGAGCTGTAGACTTTTTAATGTAGGGATCAGTTCCTGCTGGAAAAGGCTACAATATCAATTTGGAGTGAATAACGCCACTGAATCAACTCCCTAATATTTCATTAAAATAAAGTTTGTTTTGGTTCCCCTAAAACCGAGTATTTTTTATCTTGCAGTTCTCAGCAGCCCGATTTGTTCTGCATATGGTTGCATGCTTAATTAGTGATCCTTCTGTACTGTCTGCAATTAGTGTTGCGATGATTAATAAAATAACTCTTTAAAGCTCCATTTAGCCAGCAGAACTGCACAATCAGGTCTAATTAATTCATCATTAATAAATCATGGCTGATTAACAAATCTGTTGATTACCAACACATTACTGCAGCTCCCACCTGAGCACAGCTGATTTTTCTATGCTGAACAGAACTGGAAGCTAATGAAAAAAAGAAAAAAGTTTTCCCAAAACTGCACTAAGCAGCAAGTATATTGGTATAAAAAAAAAAAAAAAAAAACAAACCCTATAGTCAGGGAGATTTTCAGGCAACGCACATTTAAAAGTTACCAAGCTGCATAGCCAACTGTCACTTGGGAAGGAAGAAAATGGGGGCCAGGGGCCTAAATCTGTAAGCCTGGATACTAGACCCATACAGGCCACCGTGGAGTGTATTCCGACTCATAGTGACCCAAAAGGACAAAGTAGAATCGCCCCATAGGGTTTCCTAGGAGCAGCTGGTGGATTCGAACTGCCAGCCATAGCTCTTAACTACTGCACCACCAGGGCTCCTCCTAAACACCAAACCAAAAGCACCACCAGGGCTCCTCCTGAACATCAAACCAAAAAAAAAACAAACCAAACCCGTTGCCATCCAGTTGATGGCAACTCATAGCTACCCTATAGAATAGAGTAGAACTGCCCTATAGGGTCTGCCAAGGAGCATGCTAGCGGATTGGAACTGACAACGTTTGTGGTTAGCAGCCGTAGTTCTCAACTACTAGGCCACCAGGGTTTCCTCCTGAACACCCGCGCTTCTCAAACTTGAGCCTATATGAGAATCAGCTGGAGGGCTTGTTAAAGCACAGATTGCTGGGCCCCTTCCCGGAGACTCTGACTCCATAGGAGATTCTGACTCCATAGGTCTGGGGTGGGGCCTGAGAATTTGCGTGTCTAACAAGCTCCCAGGAAACCCTGGTGGCATAGTGGTTAGGTACTACTAGGGCTGCTAACCAAACAGCCAGCGGTTGGAATCCACTAGACACTCCTTGGAGACTCTATGGGGCAGTTCTACTCTGTCCTATAGAGTAGCTATGAGTTGGACTCGATGGCAGCCGTGGAGCACTGGTGGTGCAGTGGTTTTGAGAGCTATAGCTGCTAACCAAAATTTCGACAGTTGGAATCCACCAACCATTCCTTGGAAACCCTACGGGGCAGTTCTACTCTGTCCTATAGGGTTGTTATGAGTCGGAATCAACTCAACCAGATTGGGTCAATGAGCTCCCAAGTGATTCTGACGCTGCTGGTAAGGGTCACCTCTTGGAGAACTGCAGCTGTACCCTTTCTCATACACTGGGGATGACTCACAATTGCTGTGATTTCCAACTCCTTTCTATAGATTTTAATAGTTTTTTTTATTGTGCTTTAAGTGAAAGTTTACAAATCAAGTCAGTCTCTCATACAAAAATTTATATATGCCTTTCTGTACACTCCTAATTGCTCTCCCCCTAATGAGACAGCACACTCCTTGCCTCCACTTTCTCTTTTCGTGTCCGTTCTACCAGCTTCTGACCCCCTCTGCCCTCTCAGCTCTCCTCCAGATAGGATATGCCAACATAGTCTCAAGTGTCTCCTTGGTCCAAGAAGCTCATTCTTCACCAGCATCTTTTTCTATCCCATTGTCCAGTCCAATCCATGCCGGAAGAGTTCACTTTGGGAATGGTTCCTGTTCTGGGTTGACAGAAGGTCTGGGGGCCGAGACCACCAGGGTCCTTCTAGTCTTAGTCAGACCAGTAAGTTTGGTCTTTTTACGAGAGTTTGGGGTCTGCATCCCATTGCTCTCCTGCTCCCTCAGGGGTTCTCTGTTATTGTATTTTAAAACCCAGTAATCATAAGTGATAACAATAATAAGCTTTTGGTATTATTTATCTGTCCGTAAACTAGACTGTTCGTTCAAGGATGCTGTCTTTTCTTTCTCTCTCTGCCCCTACGGCACCTAACAACTAGATGTAGAAACTCTACACAATACCCAGCCAGTCATGCCTTGTGTATTCCTCTCTGAATCTTTCCAAATCTTTTTCTAAGCTCTATCCTTCAACACTCCGACTATGCCATGGCACCCAGTGTCTGTGCCATAATCCATCTGCTGTTGAGTGAGCTTTGACTCATGGCAACCCTGTGTGTGTCAGAGTAGAGCTGTGCTCCATTGGGTTTTCAATGGCTGATCTTTTGGAAGTAGATTGCCAGGACTCTCTTCTGAGATGCTACTGGGTAGACTCAAAGCACCAACCTCTCAGTTGGCAGCCAAACACTTAACGCTATGCCATATGTAGGCTGTATTCACAGGCCAGGGCAAGTGCTCGTTGTCTCTTCACGAAAGGACGAATCTGGTTTCCTCAGGGTGTGAGTACCTTGACAGCCCTATAAACTTATCTCTAATCTCCTTTGCAGCTTCCTCCCAACATGCAGCCCTCCATTCCGTCAGCTTCCAACAGGGTGCCTTATACACAGGAGGCAGAAAATACCACACTGCTTCTTAACAACCATGTCAGATTGCTCAACAGCAGATCTGACTCAGGCTGTGAATTCAGATCCCAGGTGGGCACCTAATGTACAGGATACATGCCATCAATAGTAAGGGGGATTCTTACCCCGGAAAGAACTTGGAAGGAGGCAAACAATCCACCCTCTAAAAGCCAAACCACAAAACAAAGCAAGTCAGAGAAGAGAAAAAACAGTCAGTAAAGCAATGGTTCTCAACCAGGGTGTCTCAGTCATCTGGTGCTGCTACAACAGAAATACCACAAATAGATGGCTCTAACAAAGAGAAATTTATTCTCTTACAGTCTAGGAGGCTAGAAGTCCAAATTCAGGGTGCCAGCTCCAGGCGAAGGCTTTCTCTGTTGGCTCTGGAGGAAGTCCTTGTCATCAATCTTCCCCTTATCTAGGAGCTTCTCAGAGCAGGGACCCTGGGTCCAAAGGACACACTATTCTCCTGGCTCTTATTTCTATAAGGTCCCCCTGTCTCTACTTGCTTCTCTCTTTTATATCTCAAAAGAGATTGACTCAGGATACAACCTAATCTTGTAGATTGAGTCCTGCCTCATTAATATAACTGCCTGTAATCCTGCCTCATTAACATCGTAGCGGTAGGATTTACAACACACAGGAAAATCACATCAGATGACAAAATGGAGGACAGTCATACAATATTGAGAATCATGGCCTAGCCAAGTTGATACACATTTTTGGAGGACACAATTCAATCCGTAACATTCCACTCTTTGGCCCCCCAAAATTCATGTCCTTGCCAGGTGTGAAACACATTCACCCCATCGTACCATAGCAAAATCTTAAACCCAAGTCCAAAATCTCATCTTCTGAAAAAGTCTGCATCTGTGAAATCCAGAATACAAGTTATCTGCTTCCAAAGTGCAGTGGTAGAACAGGTACAAGCTAGGCATTTCCATTACAAATGGGAGAAATTGGAGGGAAAGAAGGCATAACAGGTGCCAAGCAAGTCAGCAGAACATATTACATCAGCTGTGAAGCCTTGAAAACAATCCTTTGTTCTTTGAGACCATTTTTACAATTGTCCTGCTCTCCAGACTCTAGGGTATAGGCCACACTCTCCAGATTCTGAGTGGAGGCCCCTCAGCCCTGGGCTTCAGCTCCACCTTCCAGGTCCACTAGAATGGCAACTCTGCTCCCTCAGCTTTGGCCAGCCCCATTCTCCTAGACCACCTGAGTGGCAACTCCGTCCTTTGAGATCAAAGTAGATCTGCTTCCTGTGTTCCTTGTCTCTTCAGCTTCTGCTTCCTGGTTCCTTGGACTCTTGGGCCTCACCCCCCATGTCTGCCCTGCTGAGACAAGTGTTCCAAAGCTCTTTAGTTCCACTGATAAGTGCCTGGAGGCACCCCACTCTGCCAGGAAGCCTCCTTCACAAAGGCACTCAGCTCTCTTGCTCTGTGGGTTGGCTCTAGCACTGTCCCATGCTGGTCTCTTGGTTCTGCTGCTATCATTTCTCTGCTGCTGCTTCTCACCATCTGTGCAGTGCCCAGTGTAACAGCTCTCCTCAGTTCCTTCTGAACCCTCACCAGAATCGCCTTTGACATCCATAATTCCACCAGCAGTCTCTTCAAGGCAATCTGGGCATTTACCATTAGGCATTTTAAAATTCTTCCAGCCTGTATCCATTCGCAGCTTCAAAACTACTTCCACATTTTGTGTATCTATTAGAGCAGCACTCCACTCTTCCGGTACCAAATTCTGTCTTAGTCATCTAGTGCTGCTATAACAGAAATACCACAAGTGCATGGATTTAATAAAGAGAAATTTATTCTCTCACAGTCTAAGAGACTAGAAGTCCAAATTCAGTGTGTCAGCTCCAGGGGAAGGCTTTCTCTCTCTGTTGGCTCCATAGGAAGGTCCTTGTCATCAATCCTCTCCTGGCCTAGGAGCTTCTCAGCACAAGAACCTCGGGTCCAAAGGAAGGACTCTGCTCCCAGCATTGCTTTCTTGGTGGTATGAGGTCCCCGTGTCTCTGCTTGCTTTTCTCTTTTATATCTCAAAAGAGGTTGATTGCTCTCTTTCGCCTTGGGCGCTGCCATGCCATCCAGACTGAGGAAGACCCGGAAACTTAGGGGCCACGTGAGCCACGGCCACGGCCGCATCGGCAAGCACTGGAAGCACCTAGGAGGCAGGGGTAATGCTGGTGGCATGCATCACCACAGGATCAACTTCGACAAATATCATCCAGGTTACCTTGGGAAGGTTGGTATGAGACATTACCACTTGAAGAGGAACCAGAGCTTCTGTCCTACTGTCAACCTCAATAAGTTGTGGACCTTAGTCAGTGAGCAGACAAGGGTAAGTGCTGCCAAAAATAAGACTGGAACTGCTCCCGTCATTGATGTGGTGTGATTGGGCTACTACAAAGTTCTGGGGAAGGGAAAGCTCCCAAAACAACCTGTCATCGTGAAGGCCAAATTCTTCAGCAGAAGAGCTGAGAAGATTAAGGGTGTTGGGGGTGCCTGTGTCCTGGTGGCTTGAAGCTACATGGAGGTTAATTAAATGTTAAATGCTTTTCCCTTACGTCTGAGTGTAGGTTCTTTGGTGTCATCTCTACTTCCCTACCTGTGTAGCTAATGCTGAGCACTGCCAGCATCAGGACCCCACCTAACAGATTCTAGGAGTATGGAGGCCTATGTTTCCCTGCTGACTTCCCTCAGAAACTGTATGGTAGGGATACACCAGTACTTTAGAGGCTTGGTCCATTACCTAACTTAACACATCCTTTCGTTTATAAAGTGAAAATTACACCTGTTGATAATATATTATCTTCTGGTTGACCAAAAAAAAAAAGAGGTTGATTTAAGACCCAACCTAATCTTGTAGATTGAGTCCTGACTCATTAACATAACTGTCTCAAATCCTGGCTCATTAATATCACAGAGGTAGGATTTACAACGCATAGGATAATCACATCAGATGACAAAATGGTGGACAATCACGTAATATTGGAAATCATAGCCTAGGCAAATTGACGCACATTTTTGGGGGACACAATTCAATTCATAACAGTATGCATATACCAAACAGGTTTCCAAATGGGAAAAAAATTGCTCCGATTCTAATTCATTCTGTCTTAGGCTGGGTTCTCTAGAGAAACAAAACCAGTAAAGTGTATAAATATATATATGTATAAAGAGACTTATATCAAAGAAACAGCTCACTCGATAGTAGAGGCTGGAATGTCCCAAGTTCATGGATCAGGATAGAGGCTTCTCCTGATTCACGTAGCTGTAGGGGCTGGCAAACCCAAGATCAGTAGGTTGGAGAGCACTGCTATTGCTCAAGGGCTGTGAAGATTGATGAACCCCAAGATTGGCAGATAAGCTGATAGCTCAAGTCCTAAGAACCGGAGGTCAGATGAACAGTAGACAGCTGCAGGATCCAGAAAGGGCAAAAGCCAGAGCATCTGCTTATATTCAGATGCTGTACACACCTCCAAGGAAACTCTCTCTCAACTGATTGATTACTCATAGCAGATTCCATCATGGGAGTGATCACATGTAAACACTGAGAATCATGGCCCAGCCAAGTTGACACACAACGTTAACCATCACAGTCTACCTCTTGTCAACTTGGCACCTGTATACATCTCCCCAAACTATACTTAATCTCTGAATAAAGACCATTACAAAGTCACCTGGAGCAACAGAGGAAGAAGGAGAGTCACCAATAGAAGGAGGATATGGAATGTGTGGCTAATTGCCTCCATAAATACTGCCTCCTTTGCCATGAGACCAGAAGAACTGGATGGTGCTCAACTATCATTACTGAACATTTTGATTAAAGATTCTATAGCAGAATACTGATCAAAAGGGGGAAAGTGTAGGATAGAATTTAAAATTCTCATGAAATCCAGACTTCCTGGAACCATGAAGGCTAGATGAACCCCTGAAACTACTGCCCTGAGATAATCTTTAAACTTAAACCAAAAATATTCCTTGAAGTTTTCTTGAAACCAAACAATAGTTTAGCTTAACTAGTAAAAAAAACGTCTGCCTTGAGCATTACACTCTTTTAAGAACTATCTATATGGGATCAAAGTGACAATAGCAATTTGAAAGATTAGATAGGAATCTTAGGGGGCAGTGAGTTAATGTTAATGAGGGAGGAACAACTCAGGAAAGGAGGGTGAGAATGGTTGCACAACTCAAAGAATATAATCAATGCCACTGATTGTACACGTAGAAACTGTTGAATTGGTGTATGTTTTGCTGTGTATGTTCTCAACAATAACAACAAAATAAAATTAAAAAAAAAAGAACTTAGCACATTTGGGAAAGAAAATTCAGGCCCTTCAGACTATGCATTTATATAAAACGACTCATGCAATTCAGTCCCAGGTTCAGAAATCCTCATACTTTGTGAAAACCCTCCAGTCATGTCCTGCTGATGTGTTACAGTGAGTTGTGAAGTGTGTGTGGGGAAGGGTGCTCATTTGTTATTAAGATAAGGACTGAAGCTGGTACAATATTTACTTCACTGTAAATTAGGGGAAACATGAGATTCCTGTTATAATAAACTTTTACACACTTTACACACTTTAGCAAAAATAAATAAAAACAGGAAACATGGTAGCAATTAAGGTGAAAAAATTTGATGTACTCTATAGCACTTTTTGATTGGCTTGTAGTTTTAGAGATGGCTGGGAATTGCCATCAATGAGATTACCGGAAATGAACACTCTTACTGACTTGCAAAAGTCCCTACCTGAAAGTCAACTATAGCTATTCAGTATTACAGATTTAAGTGAACCCAAAGCTGTTAAAATGCATTTTATTGAAGAGAACAATTTAAGTTACCACATATCAGAAAAAAGGTTAAAATATTACATTGCTTTCAATGTTTAATAACACAGGAAGTAGTTTAAAGTACATACTCTTTTTAATTTTGGGATTTTGTTCTGATTCTTAGTTATTGCACATGAGTTCAACAATAAAATATTTTTTAGATACATTAATTTACCTTTAATCATATCACTCTATGCATGAACTACTTTCGCTTTTCTATCCTTGTCCATACACATTCGTAATTCTTCATGGATGTATAATGATGGTAACATTTTGTAGCTTACTCTGTTAGTATTATATCATTAAATATTTTTCTATATTTCCACAGAGTTTACTGGGTCTTCTTAATGGATGCAAAATATTCTATCAGGTACTTGCACCTAAATTTAAACGGTTTAATCTCACTCATAAACTTATTCCTCATTCTCTGATTGGTTGTCATAATCAAACAAAGTGATGACATTATTTTTGATACTGGTCACTTACATTTTAAATACATTCACAGGAACAGCCAAAACTCCTCTAATTAATTAGTCAGGAAGCATTCTTACGTCTCCACTAATACATCTTTATTTCTGTATTTATAATGTAAAAATTAACTGGACTACAAAGCAAGTTTGCTAAAGGCAGCCTGTTACTTTTTTTTTTTTTTTTTTGCAGAAAATACTTAGTCTTTAAAGATAGCAGCACCTGAGCTGGAGCCTCTTTTTTTTTTTAAATCTATTAGATGAAGTTTATTTGGGCACAAGATTCACAAATCAGATAGCACCGAAGCACATGTGGAAAGGTACTTCACCCAGTATCATCAGTGAAAGGCTTTTTTTTTTTTTTAATTGTACTTTAGATGAAGGTTTAATGAACAAACTGACTTCTCATTAAACAGCACACATATTGTTTTATGACATTGGTTAACAACCCCATGACATGTCAACGCTCTCCCTTCTCAAACTTGGATTCCCTATTACCAGCTTTCCTGTCCCCTCCTGCCTTCTAGTCCTTGCTCCTTGGCTGGTGTGCTCCTTTAGTCTTGTTCTATGGGCCTGTCTAACCTTTGGCTGAAGGGTGAACCTCAGGACCAACTGCACTACTGATCTAAAAGGGTGTCTGGGGGCCGTACTCTTGGGGTATCTCCAGTCTGTCAGGCCAGTAAGTCTGGTTTTTTTGTGTGAGTTAGAATTTTGTTCTACATTTTTCTCCAGCTCTGTCCAGGACCCTCTATTGCGATCCCTGTCAGAGCAGTCCGTGGTGGTAGCTGGGTACCATCTAGTTGTACTGGACTCAGTCTGGTGGAGGCCGTGGTAGTTGTGGTCCGTTAGTCCTTTGGACTAATCTTTCCCTTATGTCTTTAGTTTTCTTCATTCTTCCTTGCTCCCGAAGGGGTGAGACCAGTGGAGTATCTTAGATGGCTACTCACATATTTTTAGGACCCTAGACCCTACTCACCAAAGTAGAATGTAGAACATTTTCTTTATAAACCGTTATGCCAATTGAGCTAGATGTTCCCCAAGGCCATGGTCCCTACAGCCCTCAGCCCAGCAATTCAGTCCCTCAGGGAGTTTAGATGAGTCTATGGAGCTTCCATGACTTTGCCTTGTGCAAGTTGTGCTGGCTTCCCCAATATTGTGTACTGTCTTACCCTTCACCAAAGTTACCACTTATCTATTGACTTTTTAGTGTTTTTCCATCCCTACTCCACCCCTTCCTCGTAATCATCAAAGATCGTTTCTTTTTGTGTATAAACCTTTTCTTCAGTTTTTATAGTACTGGTCTCATACAGTATTTGTCCTTTTGTGATTGGCTTATTTCAGTCAGCATAATGCCGTCTAGATTCATCTATGTCGTGAGGTGCTTCTCAGATTCATCATTGTTCTTTATCACGACGCAGTACCCATTGTGTGTATGTACCATAGTTTGTTTATCCATTTATCTGTTGATGGGCATCTAGGTTGTTTCCATCTTTTTGCTATTGTGAACAATGCTGCAATGAACATTCAGGTGCATATGTCTATTCATGTGACAGCTTTTCTTTCTCTAGGATATATTCCTAGGGGTGGGATTGCTGGATTGTATGGTACTTCTATTTCTAGCTTTCTAAGGAAGCACCATATCGTTTTCCAAAATGGTTGTACCATTTTGCATTCCAACCAGCAGTGCATAAGAGTTCCAATCTCCTCAAAGCCTCTTCAACATTTGTTATTTTCTGCTTTTTCGATTTGTGCCAGTAATGCCGGGGTGAGATGGCATCTCATTGTGGTATTGATTTGCATTTCTCTAATGGCTAGTGATGGAGAGCATTTCCTCATGAGCCTATTGGCCACTTGAATGTCTTCTTTGGTGAAGTGTCTGTTCATTTCCCTGCCCATTTTTTAATTGGATTATTTGTCTCTTTGTTGTAGAGATGTTGGATTTTCCTATAAATTTTAGAGATTAGACCTTTGTCAGATTTGTAATAGCCAATTTTTTCCCCCCAGTCTGTAGGTTCTCTTTTCACTCTTGGTTCAGCTGGAGTATCTTTAGGCTGTCAGCGTGCCCTCCAAAACAATAGCAGCACCTCCCCTAATGTCAACCCGTCCATCAGCACGCACTGAAATCATCAGTTCTCCTCCTCGATGAGAACACTGAAAGGCTAGAGAAAGCAGAAAACAAGGCACAAATGGAGATCATTTCCCCTTTTTAATCAACAGAACAGAGTGAGACCTATTATTACAAGCCCTAGAGTCCTCCAAGGTCAGTTTAAGAATAAATTGGTTCATCTGTTTATGGTACTGCCCTCCCCCATTCTGCCGAGGGAGGACTGAGAGGGCCACAAATGCAATCTGGTCTGCAAAGTACACAGCTCTTTATCTTCCCTTCCTCAGCCTTCTCCCTGGCTATTTCCTCTACCACCTCTGGTGCTGTTCCAGACACAACCCACGTACAGCTGGCTCCCCAGCTCTCTCTAGGAGGAAGCAAGTGTGTGCGGAAAGATCGAGCCACCGACTAGACATCTCAGAAGTGAAGCAGGGTGGTCTGAGCCCTCCTGACAAGGTCTCATCTTCCCAGCTCTGAATACATACGATGCTGCCATTTGCCTGGTGCTGCCAATATGGTGGAAGATAAGACAGAGGATTCCTTCACTCATAATATCATCAGGCCACCCAGTGGGCCAGGCCAACAAAAAAGGCAAGGTCTCCGCCTTCCTGAGCTCAGTGCCTGGGGGAGTAATTAGGCTCATCAAGGAAAGAGACAGCCATGCTGCTATCCCCAAATCAAGGCCTCAGAGACCTAACCCTCCCACTAAGAGCCCCATCTTCTAGGGTCAGACTTCTACTCTGATAATCAGGACAGTGTAGCTCTACTGACTGCAATCTGGTATGTGTGTCCCTGAGCAATATTTTAATCACCAGGGGACTTGATTCCAAAGTAATTTGTTTGATTTTATCCCGTAACTAGCAATATCAGTAAGGAACCTTGATGATCATCAGTGACCATCCAGTCTCAATCTACCACGCTATAAATAACTTCTTTCGGCATGTCATCGGTATTACCTGCCATCAAGTCAGCCCCTAACTCATGGCAACCCCACGGACAATGGAACAAAGTGTTGCCCGGTCCTGTACCATCCCCATGAATGGTTGCGGATCAAACCATTGTGATCCATAGGGTTTTTATTGGCTGATTTTCAGATCACCAGGCCTTTCTTCCTAGTCCATCTTAGTTTGGACGCTCCACTGAAACCTGTTCAGCACTATAGCAACACGCAAGCCTCCAGTGACAGACAGAAGGCAGCTGCACATGAGGTGCATTGGCTTGGAATCAAACAGGGTCTCCTGCATGCAAGGTGAGAATTCTACCATTAAACTACCAATGCCCCCACTCTCTGGGCCATATAGCTAGTTAATTTATTCAGTGAGAATTTATTGGTCACTTACTGTATTAGAAGGGTCTGTGGAGGGTAGGTATAGAGAACGGAAGATGTTCTGGGTAGAGGGTTAAGGGTAAAGGAATTTAAAAATCTTTCATTTTCATGTGACTTATACATGGCATTTCATTACATTTTCAAATGGATAGAAAATAGGCAAAGGAACACCAGCTTAAAGTTGCTGTTGTTGTATGCCATCAAGTTGATTCTGACTCATAGCAACACCATGTGATGAGCAGAACTGCCCCATAGGGTTTTCTTAGCTGTGATCATTATATAAGCAGATCATCAGATCTTTCTCCCTCAGGCCCACTGGGTAGGTTGGAACTGCCAACCTGCCGGTTAGCAGCCGAGCACTTAACCATTGTGCCACCAGGGCTCCTGAGCTTAAAGTTCGGCAAATGAAAAAGAAATTAGACAAAAACGATCCTACCACGCATCTCTTTCTTCCCCAGTTGCTGGGACCAGTAGCTGCTGAGAACAGTATGTGTAGACCCTTCAAAGAAGCGAAAAGTTACCAATCAATCCCAAAGAAAAAGGTGGGGGCTTTGTGGTAAATTTATAAGCAGTTACGATCTATCACGTAAAATAATCCCAGCTTGACTGAGCCTTCGATAACCTAATCATGACACTGGCCATAGCCAAAGCAAAGATGGTGGAATTAGCAGGTAGAAAGATAGACACAGAATTCATGGATAAACTCCTCCAAATTACGTCTCCGATATGTCTGACGCTTTCTGAAGGCTGAATTAAACTACAGGTGAGTCTTGTTGACTAGCTCATTGTCAGCCCGTGGTGGGGAGATCAAGGGTTTCACATAGATGCTTCTACTTCTTTTGAGATAAAATATATCTTTCCCTCTAGGGAGCATGTGCAAGGAAAGGTGCGAACTCTGATACAAGGTCTAATTCTCCACCATGCCAATATTGCCTGACTTCTAAATTTTCCTTTAAGTGAGGTGTTTCTTTGCATGATCGTGCCCTAGGTTTATATCACAGAATATATTTTTAAATGAAGAAACAAAATGGAAGTAATAACTGATAGAAAAGTCTTTGAGGGTGAAAGGATGGGGAAGAAAAGGCCCCATCCTCCAGGAAAACGTATGAAATGTTATGGGAGATTCAAGGAGAGTGGCCACTGTCCCGGTTTGCCCAGGGCTGTGCTGGTTTTAGCACTGAAGGTCCTGCATCCTGAGACACACCCCTCAGTCCTGGGAAAACTGGGGTGGTTGGTCACTGCTGTCCAAAGGTCTTATGCGCTAGAAAAATATTATTATAGGAAAAAAACTTGCCCTCTGTGCCAATTAAAATCTTTGGGAAGCAGCTATGCATATGCAAATGTGCTCAGAACTTCTCTTCGTGGGGCAGGGTTGAGTTGGACTGTCTGGATATCTTTGGGCATTTTCCTGAGTCTTTAAAAGTGCTCACTTGCTGAGCTTGGCATTTCACATGTTTTGTTCCTCAGCGAGTAAGTCAAGGTCCTGAACTCATCTGACTAGATCTGGAGCCTCTTGAAGCCTCTTCCCCAGCCCTGCTGCCATCCAGCCCTCCAGCCCCTTCTTCAAGTACCCTCGCCCTGTTGCTGCTTGGCCTGCTGCTCTGAAAGATGGTGAAATTGGAGGCTTGACATTGCTGCCCATCTTTGATTTCATCCCTCTGCTTCAAACTGGCAGAAGATCCCCAATACCCACTTCCCAAACCCACCCCGCCCCACTTTAGAGGCAAGCCCAGGAAAGGAGGAGAGGAAAGGAACACTATTCCTGTTCCTCTTTCCCACCTACAACCCAGGAGCTTATCCTTCACAAACCAAACCTTATCAAGATGTCAGAGATGCCACAAGTGATGTGACAATGACAGGCCTGTCATTGAAAAGGACAAAAGGTTTGGGGAATCTATTGGAATCAGCCTCTGAATTTTGCAAATTACAAATCTGGAGGGTGTTAAATCAGGTAGTCAATTTCATTGTTATCATTAAAATAGCTAATAGTTTATGGGGGGGAGGACACAATGCTTAGGGGGCACTGAGCTTCTGTCAAGGGTGACGGTTGAAAAAAAGGATATAGCTAATAGTTATCGGGTATTTCCCATGTGTCAGGCACTTAACATGCACTGTGTTGACATAACCCTGTGAGGTCATAGCTCTCTATTACAGGAGGGAGGACTGAGACTAAAAAGTTAAGTAACTTGCCCACGGTCAAGAGCTAGAAAGCTAGGATGGAAACCCAGGCTGCCTGACAGTAAGCTTTAACCCTGCTCCACTGCCTCCTTTCACTCTGTGTTTTTCATGTGAGACTTCAGTGAAGGGGATGTGGAGGAGAAAGAAGCAAAGGCAGCTCAAAACCCAAGCAACCTGAAAAGTCACTTGAAGAGCACTTAAATCGCTGTGTGTCACCCTCCTCCACCATTGTTTAACCCTTCTCTGAACCCAAGTAAAACTGTACCTGTAACAGGGTCTTCAGCCACACCAACCCATGGTGCAAAATATCTGGAGTAAAAGTCAAATGCTTGGCTCTGCCCACCAGGCTCTCCTTTAAGGGTGAGAATGAGTCCTTTCACCTTCCCTGTGTTTTCAACTTGCAGCAGATCCTGTGTGTTCACCATCAGGCCCTCCAGAAACGACCTTGTTTATAAATGGATGGATTAGGACAAACATATTTTACATACCACCCACTACACAGACTCTGTCAAACAGGCCAGGGTGCAGCTTCCCCTCAACAACTCAGCACGAGGGGAAGGAAGAGCGAGTGGTGATACCTTCCCACCAGGCGGAAGAAACTCTGTGCTGAGTAAATCATGATTTGGGTGGAAACAGCACAGCCAGACCACGCCCGAGCTATACACCTGGGTGCTCAGCCCTCCCAACGGTGCTTACAAGACCAGAATCTTTTTACCTGTCATAAGTGTCACTGAGCCGGACAAGGAGATTCCGGGTATCTGGAGAATAACAGATCTCCTGGACCAGGGTGTCACGGATGGCAGTCTGTGGAGACATACCAAAAACACCTCAGGAGCAGTCCTGGGACAAGCCGTTGATCCCCTGTAATGGGGAACAGCCCCTCATTGATCATCTGCTCTGTGCCAGGCACACCCATGGTCTCTAATCCCCTACAGTTTTAGTTCAATTCCGGGGCTCAGGATGTTGCCCAGGTGAAGCCAGTTTCCTGCCTACTAGAGGCCTCTGAGGGTCCCTTCAACTTACCCTCTGTAAGCCCCTCCTTTCCATTGCTCACAAATGCTTGCTACCTGCCTCAACACATACAAGTCCTTCAGGTGGATGTTTTCCCCACAGATGAGGAGAAAGAGAGTTACAGAAGCCCGGGGTCACTTACACACACACACACACACACACACACACATCTTGACCCAGGTCTGAGAGGCCCAGGAGCCTAAGTTCTGAATCACTATGACCTATTTGCTGTCTTTCAAGATGCGGCATCATATCCACGTCTTAGAGTTGTTGTGAGGACTAAATGAAATAATATACATAGACTATCGGCAGCAGCGACTAGAACATTCTACATGGCAAGGGCTCAGGGCAGCAGTTTGATTGGAAGTTGGAACTAGAGGACTCATCTCGATGCTTTGGTTGGCAAGCGCACTGCTTTCACTTAGATTGAATGTGACAGGTCAAAAACATGCAACGTTTTCTAAAGATACCTTGGTTTGCCCTTTACTTAAGACTGCACACAGTCTTGCTCGTATCTAAGAATTTCGTTGGTCGGGGTCGGGGGTGGTGGTGCTGAAGAGGATTATGAGGGGACAAATGGCTCCAATGCCAGCCCTTGGTGGCACCCCCAGCTGTCGAGCAAAGCAGATGATAGTTAAGTGGCAGTTACATGGCAGACATTGGTGGCTTCAGGTGCTCTAATCCTTGTTAGGGACTTATATGCTCGAGCTCCCACAATCAAGACTCCCATTGCATTGAGCCATGCATGGCCTATGTGCCTCTGTGACTACAGCTGACGTCTAGAAATAGCCAGATCCCCTGTGTTCTCCAGGTCTTTCTGTCTCTCTAATCCTACCCTTCTTACGGGCATTCTCATGTCAATTTCAAAGTTTAATTCTCATCTGGGAATCTTATTGCCAACTCCTAGGGAGGAACACTAAATGACAACACTCACGATAAAGAACCCTTTATGATCCCATTTATCAAACGCCAACCTGAGGCTTAGGTTAGGTTACGTTCCTCCCACCATGAAAAAGGTCCACTGTAAGAATATCTTCCATTTCCTCACCAACATGCTTAAAGTGGTTCATTTGTAAATTTGACTTGTCTTCTGAAATGCAAGCCATAGTGTAACATAGAGTCCCTCTGGCTTGTTTATATATTCCTTGAAAACTTAGAGCAAAACACTAAAAAGACTATAAAGGCCATAGCTGAAAAGTCACTGAGAAACACCCCAGTGGTGCCCACAGAAGGCCATTTTAGGAAATTGTCTTTTCTCACGACAGCCCTCGCCCTAGTCCTGACCTGGACTCTGCCTTCTCTGAACACTGAGCACCTGTCTGTGGGCTGCCCTGGCCCTCCAGAACCTCTGTGGGACAATGGTAGCACCTACCTCACGGGGAGACAGCAAGAATTAAATGGGATGATGCATGGAACACATAGCATTTGGTCTTGCACTGAGGGGTTCTCAAAAATATTCTCTATTATTAGTATTATCACTACCAGTACTATCATTATTATTAAGCTCCACCCCCAGAGAGGCCCCATGAGGAGGCCAGGCTATGTATTTGGTCCCCTCTGTCTGCATACCCATGCTTTCCTTGTCTCCTCCACCAAAGCACAGCCCACCCCACCTCAGTCCTATCTGCCACTGTAATTGTGGACACTGGCAGCTCTACCTTGTTCATATTGATTTCATGGTAGGATCCTTTTCTGTCAGAAATCCCTAAGTCTCATACCCGAACTTGCATGGCCACGCGCCAGGCCATTCCTGGTCTCTTAGCTAGAACGGCATAGAAATTCAACACCCTTTGATTGTCTGAAAGTTGGTCCCCTCCCAGAGAATTTTGTTTCCTGGAGATTTCCTACCCTATCTCTCTCTTCCTCTCATCTCCATCAGTTCTCCTTTCACTCTCAGCTTCCACACAGCAGTCTCTCCTCATTATCCTACCACAAAGGCTAATGTTGACGATTAGGAGTCAAAGAAACTGGTCAACCTTCTCACCAAATAGATTGAATATTAAAATTCAGGCCTGACCATCCACTGATCCCACCCTATCTGGAGCAAGGGAGAACGAAGAAAACCAAAGACACAAGGGAAAGATTAGTCCAAAGGACTAATGGACCACAACTACCACAGCCTCCACCAGACTGGGTTCAGCACAACTAGATGGTGCCCAGCTACCACCACTGACTGCTCTGATAGGGATCACAATAGAGGGTCCTGGACAGAGCTGCAGAAAAATGTAGAACAAAATCCTAACTGACAAAAAAAAAGACCAGACTTACTGACCTTACAGAGACTGGAGAAACCCTGAGAGTATGGCCCCAAACACCCTTTTAGCTCAATACTGAACTCACTTCTGAGGTTCACCCTTTAGCCAAAGATTAGACAGGCCCATAAAACGGAGCAATACTAAAGGGGCACACCAGCCCAGGGGCAAGGTCTAGAAGGCAGGAGACGATAGGAAATCTGGTAAGAGGTAACCCAAGGTCAAGAAGGGAGAGTGTTGACATGTCGTGGGGTTGGTAACCAATGTCAGAAAACAATATGTGCACTAATTGTTTAATGAGAAGCTAGTCGTTCTATAAACTTTCATCTGAAGTAAAATAATTTTAAAAAAGAAAAAAAAAAATCAGCCCTGAAATATACCATATACTACTCATCCACACTTAGGCTGGAACATTTATACTGGTAGGAGGCCTATGTTTTGGGATCCAGCGATACCAACTCTTTGTTTTCAAACAATAACAAATGACCATATCACATGAGCTCAGGTTTGATTTTTTTAACCAACCTTTATCAAGTCTTCTACTTCATGGAAGTCCTAAGTGGGGAAGAAATACAAAAGCATATTAAAACAGGCAAGTTGTTTGTTTTACACTCTTTATGGCAATAATTAGAAAGAGCTGACCTGGGGATGAGCTGGATAAAGAGGCAAGTCCAGGACAATCCCATCCTCTGCTCTTCTGGCCTTTAGCTCCCCACTCAGAGTGACAAAGGTCAGAGTGCTGTTCACATTCTCTGACCAAAAAAAAAAGAGTCTTATTTTGTCAAGTAGAAAATTTTTTCAAAAAGGAATCAAGAAATAAGAAAATAAACTTTGTTACATATTTGTCTGTTTCAATCACCTTTACTTTGCCTTAGGTTTCTTGCACTGTGGTTCTTTTCTGTGATAGGGGCACAGGTTTGGTTTGCTGAGGTCTAGAGTGGAGAAAATCCTCTCTGGATTTGAACTTGAGAACCAGGAATGTAACTGATTGGACTTGGAATCATTCCACAAGGCTACAAATCCCATCTCCTTATGGCTTACAAACTGTGTCCTTAAGTAAGTTATTTAACCTCTTTAAGCCCCAATTTCCTCACCTATAAAATGGGATTAATAATTAAACCTACCTCAGAGGGCTGTTATGTTTTCTAATGCATTTTTTTAAAATAGCCACCTACAATAACCATAGAGTTATAAACTCTACTAGTCTAGGATATGACAATGTGACAGCAAATACAGTAAGTTATGAACAACAGTACGATACGAAACAAATCAGGTTTACCCTAAGTAACTCAACCTAGACATAAAAATTTGATTTAAAATATGTTCCACAAATGCTGATATAATACCCTTTTGTGTTACTAATACAACTTGGGCCCTTATCTGACCTTAGTGAGTACATTTTTAGTGAAAACAAAGATTTGTGGCTTAATATCTTTCCCCTAAAATCTCTGATTGAAGTTCTCAAGGTTTCATTTTACTTGGATCCACAATCAACACCCATGGAAGCAGCAGTCAAGAAATCAAATGACACATTGCATTGGGCAAATCTGCTGCAAAAGACCTCTTTAAAGTGTCAAAAAGCAAAGATGTCACCTTGAAGACCAAGGTGTACCTGATCCAAGCCATGGTGTTCTCAATCATCTCATATGCATGTGAAAGCTGGGTATCGAATAAGGAAGACCGAAGAAGAATTGACGCCTTTGAATTGTGATGTTGGTGAAGAATATTGAGTATACCATGGACTGCCAAAAGAACGAACAAATCTGTCTTGGAAGAAGTACAAGCAGAATGCTCCTTAGAAGCAAGGATAGGGAGACTATGTCTCATATACTTTGGACATGTTATCAGGGGAGATACTTTGCTTGGTAAAGTAGAGGGTCAGCAAAAAAGAGGAAGATCCTCAACAAGATGGACTGACACAGTGGCTGCAACAATGGGCTCAAGCATAACAACAATTATGAGGATGGCAAACGACCAGGCAGGTCGTTCTGTTGTACATAGGGTCACTGTGAGTCAGAACCAACTCCATGACACCTAACAATAACAATAAAATTTCTGTAACATTTAACCATATCTCAAATATGAAGAAATCGGCATTGCTTATTAGTTGTCATTAGTATAAAACTTACATTATGAGATCTAAAGCTTAATAATCTTTGTTATTATATTTATAATTAGTATAAGACATTGTTATTTAAAAATAAAATTAAAAAAAAAAAAATTTTTTTTTTCCATACCTTATCTCGTCTAAACTTACTTCCACCTTGGGTCGTCACTGGGGGGCGGGAGGGTTATTCCAAACCTCAGAGACATTACAACCAATGTGGGACAACCAATGTGGGGCCCAGTTTTAGAAAGGCCCTCAATCCAACTTCAGTCAAGACCTATTTTTCAAGACTGAGTTCCTAACCAATATTTCAGGATGCTTTCTTGCTTTCACTCTTGTCACCTTATCCACAGAAACCAAAATTGTATTTTTAAGATGTATATTGGATTATATTATATCTTGGCCTTTAAAGAGCTTCAACAACTTCCCGTTGCACTTAGAATAAAATCCAAACTCCTACCATCATCTGCAATGCCCCTCATGAGGGGTCTCTGCCAAACTGCCCAACCTCATCTCCTGCCAATCAGTCTCTTGCTCAGGAATCTCCAGCCCCTCTGGTTATACAGGATATGCTTCAGGGCCTTTGCACGTGCTGCTGCCTCTGCCTGGAAGGCTCTTCCTCTCACTCTAGGTCTTTGCACAGATGCCTTCATCTTATTCTTCAGTCCAAAGGTCCCCTTCTCCACTGCGTACTGTTGTTCAGATTATTCCCCCCACCCTGCAACCCTGTATCCCCCACCTCCTTACCCCCATATCCCCCACCCCCGTCCCCCTCAGGACCCAGACTAGGTGAGGTAAGCATGTCCCCTAAAGTGCAAAATTTAAGGAGGAATTCCTTTCGGGTACCAACCTGAGTGAGGCCTTGCTTGCCTCACCCTAGTCCTGTACCTGACCCTGCCACGGAGTGTTGGTGGCTGACAGCTCTCAGCTGAGTCTTCTGGGAATTGCCCTGGGTCGAATAGAGCTGCTTCTCCAAGATCCTGGCCCTTTCCGGGAGTAGGGGAAGAGCCCTCATCCAATGACTGATGGATGGACAATATAAAGGCCCGTCCCTTTGCCCCTATTTGGAACAAAGCTGCTTGAAGGGCCTTCCCACCTTCAGAGCCCCCTGTGGATTTAGCCTAGGCCTTTCTCTGTTGCTGTTACTTTGCAGTTCAACTTCTCCCTCAGCTTTCTTTACTCCCCTACCAGTATTGGTCCCAAGAATATCCTCTGCAAAACTTTCTGCAAGCAAATCAAACGTGTCTCAGAGTCGGCTTCCTGGGGCAACCTGCTCTGCAACACCCTCCTGACCTGCTGTGGAGTCGCCCAGACTCACGGCATCCCAAAGGACCTCCTTTTCCAATTCTCCACTCCCTACAGTTATTCCCTGTCTTATCATCCTGTTTATTTTGTTGTTTAAACTTCTGTTTTTCGTCCACGCCTGTGTGTGGTTGCTCTGTCTCCCCTTCCAGGGCATTTCTAGGGCTCCCTCCTCTGCCCCATTCCCACAAGGCCCTGGCCTTTATGTATTGAGGTAAATGCAGCTCAGATGGAAACTAGTAGGACTGAGGTGCTGTAACAACTCCTCTTCACAAGGTACATGGGTAGAGTCAGGGCTCGTGAACCTTTAAAGTCAAAGGAAAGGGTCTCTTACTGTGGAGCTTCACTGTGGTGGGGACATATTTGCGGCAAAGCACGCCTTTTTGTCCCCTGGCCGCACATATCATATCACATATCATAGTGTCTATTCTGCCCCTCGGCACTCCCCTGCCGTGTTTGTCACAGAGACCAGTGCCCCTGTTTGCAATAAGGAACTGGGGCAATGGCTTGTCAGCGATGCCTGGCACCCACTTAGAAAGCCCAAAGTGTTGTTGAAGATTGTCCTTTTTGTTTCCGCACTGTGAATTGCATGAACCAAGCTCTGCAACATCTCAGACCAGTCACTTTGGTTCATCAGAAAGACTGTATGAAAATTTTAAAAAATATTTGCTGTTTGCTAAGAGATAGGTTTGTAAGAGAAAATCAGATTACTTATTTTGCGAAACAGCACAGCTGCAGAAGCCAGGGTAGCATGACCACAGAGAGGGACCTCGCTGGCCGGAGTAAACCACCTGAGTCCAAAACAGGAACCTTTGGAGGAGGAAAAGCCAAGGAGAGGTGAGATAATTCCCATGCAAGTAGGCTACACACTTTTCATTTTCATATTCTTTCCTAATTATCTCGCTAGCAGGATTAATAGTTTAAACCTGTTGTAAAAGGAGGTCCAAGGACTGGGCTGGCATCCTAGGGCTTCCCAGTGCTAGGTCTGAAGCTGAAACATTCAAACGAGCCAACACCTCCCCTTTTCCCTCCTCCCCCAAGAACTGAAAACCAAATGAGAATCTCCCCTCTACCTATTCCCTGCAGGCAAATCATAAATGGGCCTTTTCCTTAAATATCATTCCCTTATCTAAAAAGCAGGTCCCGGTGCAATTCAGGAATGTTAAAAAACGCTCATTTACTTTGTGTAAAGTTGTCATTTGGGTGCAGTTTTCGGATAAAAGCCGTTTCAGAGAGGTTCATTTCCCTTGCAATTTTTTGATGCATATCTTCATCCAATTTCTAAATCGGAAACAAAAGGCTATTAAAACTCCGGAAACACAAATCAAGCTTCCTTGGAAAGCAACTACCACTAATTAATAAAGCAATTTATTAATATTAAAAGTTACATGTTTAAAAGAAAATAATCGTCAAGGAATTCAAGGCACTTTAAGACTGGCCTTCCAAAATTCCCGGGTAAGATAATCTGTGAAGAACTGTAGATGTACAAAGCCCCGTCAGACTCTGAAAAGTTGCCCGGCCTGGCCTCTGTCTTTTGTCTTTTTTCAGATGTTTACTCTACCTGAGAGTATCTACTCTCTTCTAAAAAGTCTCCACAAATGGAATCTCCAGCCTCCCTTTCTGTTGGACATGTTGGATAAAGAAATGCTCAGCACTCACCTTGGGCAGGCTGGACTGCTCTTCAGCACCCACTTTGTATGGGCCACTCCTTTTCACCAGTCAGGCCTCTGGTCAGAGGGTACCTCCTCACAGAAGCCTTCCCAAACTACTCTGTTCAAAGGTGTTGTCTCCTCCCCAAAATTACCAGTTGCCCTGGAGTCGATTCCAACTCACGGTGGCCTCATGTGTGTCGAGTATGTGCTCCATAGAGTTTTCGGTGATTGATATTTTAGAAGTGGATTGCCAGGCCTTTCTTCTGACGTGCCTCTGGGTGGACTCGAACCTCCAGCCTTTTGGTCAGCAGCTGAACACATTAACCATTTGCACCACCCAGGGACTCCCCCCAGTACTTAGACCATCTGGAATTACCTGGTGTGTCTCTTAACTGTCTATCCCTAAGCTCTATGAGGGCACAGACTGTGCTTTGTCCTTAGCCTAGAACAATGCCTAATACTCATCCCAGGGTGGGAAGAGCTCAATAAACATTTGCGAAATGAATAAATACATTAGCCCACTTAATCTCCTTTTAAAAAAACCCTCAATTTAAGCTGGGAACCATGGTCTCTGGGGACATCTAGCTCAGTTGGCAAAACAAAGTTTATAAAGAAAATGTCCTGCATCCTACTTTGGTGAGTAGCTCTGGAGTCTTAAAAGCTTGTGAGTGACCATTTAAGATACTCCACAGGTCCTACCCCATCTGGAGCAAGGAAGAATGAGGAAAACCAAAGACACAAGGGAAAGATTAGTCCAAGGACTAATGGACCACGACTACCACAGCCTCCACCAGACTGAGTCCAGCACAACTAGATGGTGCCCGGCTACCACCACTGACTGCTCTGGCAGGGATCACAATAGAAAGTCGCAGACAGAGCTGCAGAAAAATGTAGAACAAAATTCTAATTCACACAAAAAGACCAGACTTACTGGTCTGACAGAGGCTACAGAAACCCTGAGAGTATTGCCCCAGATACCCTTTTAACTCAATACTGAAGTCACTCCTGAGGTTTACCCTTCAGCCAAAGATTAGACAGGCCCATAAAACAAAATGAGACTAAAGGGGTACACCAACCCAGGGGTAAGGACAAGAAGGCAGGAGGGGACAGGAAAGTCGGTAAAGGGGAACTCAAGGTTGAGAAGGGGAGAGTGTTGACACGTCATGGGGTTGGCAACCAATGTCACAAAACAATACGTGTATTAATTGTTTAATGAGAAACTAATTTGCTCTGTAAGCCTTCATCTAAAGCATTAAAAAAAAAAAAAAACCTCAAGATAGGTATTTTAACTCCTTACAGTTGAAAAAATTAAACTCAGAGAGGTCAGGTAAGATCCTGAAATCATGATATGTCTAAAAAACGGCACAGCGATTAAGAATGTGGGCTTTACAAATGTGGGAGAATGGTAACAACGAGTGAACCTAGAGAAAAGGTATATGGGTGTTCATTGTACCATTTTTAAAATTTTTCTATTGTTTTTAATTTTTCAAAATAAAATGTTAAAAAAAAATAGCAATAATGTGAGCTTTGAAAACAGAATTGGATTTGTTTCCTAGGTCAATCCCTAGTAGCAGTGCAAGAGAAGGCAAGTCACTTAATCTCAAAGAGCCTCAGTTTCCACACTTTTAAAATAGGGGTGACAGTACTTACGATATATGCGTATAAGCATGTATATGTATATGATGGTTCCTAGATGGCCCAAAAGCTTGCGCTTGACTGCTAACCTAAAGGTTGAAGCTTTGAACCCAGCCCAAGGTACCAGTACTGTGGAAGAAAAGGCCTGACGATCTGCTTCTGTTAATATTACGGTCAAGAAAATCCTAGGGAGCAATTTTACTCTGTAACACACGGAGTCGCCATGAGTTGAAATAGACTCAACAGCAACTAACAACAATTATACACACACTCGGGTTAACGCAAGAAAAAAATTGGTTCATAAATATGAGTTGAAGGATGAGCTTTCCTTTTGAAAATGAAAATCAATTTTTGAATCAACAATAATTCAAAAGAAGTCTCAAGAACAATGCATTTCGCTTTGGCCAGACATATTATTCCCGAGCTTCTGATACCCACGGGGAGACAAAAATTATAACTTTATACTAATAAATTCATAATTCACTCCTCTCAGTTATGCAAGTTACACACCCTTTGTCTTTTAGGTGATTCAAATAGTTTTGAAACCCTTTCCGTATAATTGTATGAGGTATGAAACAATGGTTATCGTGAAAAATCGATCGTAATTTTTAAACTATGTAAAAATCCTAGCACAAGGCTTAATCAAGCTTTTCTTAAAGGAGATTTGTATTCAAAACCTACAGAAACTCGTAGTCCTACAGAAAGAGAAATCACTCAACACACTGATACTTACTTTGTGAAAACCTAAATGTAGCACAGTGGGTTTTTTACTTCACGTTTTTCTTTCACAAGATTAAACCCAGTAATGCATGTAAAGTGCTAATCACAGCGCTCAGTACGTAGTGAGTACTTGACAAACATTAGCTTTGGATTCTGAGTGGCTCCAAGCCCGTGTTTTACCTGCCACGCTACGCTGCCTCCCCGTAACAAACACAAACTAATACTGTTCCTTTAACACACCGCAGTAGGAAAACCAATGTCCAGCGATTAAAATGCACTCCCACGAGGTTTCTGAGGGAACGCAGCCACCAGTCAGCTAGTAAGTGCTGTGCTAACCCTTGCGGTTGTAGAACGTTAGGACTCAAAGTGTGATCCCCGGGCCAGGAACGTTGGTATCACCTAAGAATCTGTAAGAAATGCGGAGCCTCAGGCCCCACCCTGGATCTCCTGAATCAGAATCTCCTTTTAACCAGATCCCCACGTGATTCGTATGCACATTAAATTGGTACACAACACATGGCCCTGCGTCCCAGAGGATTGGTATCTAGGTGGGGAGTCATGACAGCCACAGACAGCAACGCTGAGCAATAACAGAAAGTACATAATTGAAATACCAAGAACATAAAATTGAGACTTAGACTACAAAATCTCTAAGACGTTAAAGATGGGGCCTTGTAATGGATCTAGAAAAGAGGTCAGGTTTTGGTGAGTTGAGCAGGAAATGGTGGGCACAGAGTGTTGTCCTGGGGAAGCTTCTGGGCAAGGCGTTTGACCTTACTTGTGTTCTCCTCTTAAATCAGGGACTGAACTATAAAATCTCTGACATTCTAGGATTCTGTGAGCCAAGGTAAAAAGAAATAGGAAGATAGGAATGAAATGGGGTGAGCACCTGTCATACCTGTGGGCACCTGTGGGCCTGGGTAAGTGAGAAGGCTCACCTGACTGGAGAGATGGTTGGGGGTTGCTGGGGAGTCACCGCCAACAAGGCGATAATATTAAGAATTGAACTCCACGGCCGGTTAATTGTTCTCTGTGGAAACTGGCCCATGTGCACAATTACCATCTGAGAGAAACTCAGAGCCATTCAAGTCCCTAGTGTGGCGGTGTCTGCAATCACAGGCCTCAACAGAGATTGAAGGAGTGAGAAAGAAAAGTCTCTGCTGGTCTTCCTGGACTTGCCCCCTTGGCTGCAGGAACCTGCACTAAGTGCCAGTCCTTCCTCTTTCTTATCTGGCCAAATGCCCTATCCTTGTCCTTCCTTCCTTCGCCTATTGTATTCCACGACCTTAAAGACCAAAAAAACCCATTGCTGTCGAGTTGATTTCAACTCATAGCAACCCTACAGAACAGAGTAGAACTGCCTCATAGGGTTTTAAGGAGCACCTGGTGGATTTGAACTGCGGACCTTTTGGTTAGCAGCTGTAGCTCTTAACCACCACGGTACCAGGGTTTCCGACCTTAAGGACAAAACTCTTTAAAGGCATTAAAGCGTTCTAAATTGCAGCCAAGCTCACCATCTGTTGGCAATAGATTTCTCTGCGAATGGGCTTTTTTGCACACCAGCTAGAATGCATACTTCACTGCCCATTGGTTCTTTAATCCTCTCTACCTTGATGAATTGTGCCAACCGCAATTTGCATTTCTACAACCGTAATTTCTGTCCCAGGATGCTTAAAATGTGCCTGCTATTTGTCTGAGGTGCCAGAGACAATGTAGAGTTTGATAGTAGCAGCCCCAAACATGCATCAAAGGCAGCTGGGCTTCCACTGAATTTCCACCCGGGAACCAAAGGTCAAGAGAGGGGTGAGTCACAAGAAGGCTAATACCGTGAACAATGCTTCAACTCTGAGGGCTTAGAAACAAAAAAAAGAGACCGCGTTCGTTCAAAATACTGAATTTGGGCTCCAATAATCTTTCCGTTTTACACTACAAGCTTATTTTCAAATGCAGCATGTAACAGTTACAAACCAATGCCAGCTATTAATTCTCTTGTTTCAGTATCCATTGCTCTTTGGCAATCTCACCTGAATCAAATTTCAAAAGCAAAAACAGGGTCATGTTTCTTTTGCTGAGTTCCAGAGAACTTTCATCACCATACAACCCAAGAAAGATGAATGATCGGGGAAAATCAGAGTAAAGTTTTAAAATACTCCCATCTTGTGGCGGTTTAGAAATATGACAGCATAAATATGACAGCTCTGCCTTACCTGTCCAGTTGTCCATTTGTCTTGCTGAAGGCAGACTCCAGCAAAGGAAAATCGCGTGAACGTGGAAGATTATAACCCCCACCCCCACCCCACCCCCCCGGAAGAAACGGGAGAGTCCATCTGTGGCCTCTGGATTTCCTATTATGAAGTTATGTCCACACAACGCAGCACTAAAACCATAGGCCACCTGCAGTTGTTCCCAGTGGTGCTAACGGATACCTAGTCTCCCCAACTCCATCACAGAACTCAAAGCTCAGACACACTTTGCATACTGTCCCCTCTATCCCACCAACAAGGACATAAAATCAACACTTGTTGGTCAACGACAAGGCTTAGAGGGAGGTTTTGTCATAATTTAATTGATTATAATATCTTCACATTCACTCAATTCTATACTATTCACACATTCATTCATTCTATTTAGTGCTGCCTAATAAGTGCAAGGAACTATGGTGGTGCCATGATTAAGCAATGGGCTGCTAACTGCAAGGTCGGAGGTTCGAACCTACCTTTGGAAGAAAAGACTTGGCATCTGCTCCCATAAAGATTCAAACCAAACCACACCCATTGCCATCAAGTTGATTCCAACTCATACTGACCCTATAGGACAGAGAAGAACTGCCACATAGGGTTTCCAAGGCTGTAAATCTTTATGGGAGCAGATGGCCACATATTTCTCTTGAGGAACAGCTGGTGGGTTTGAACTGCTGACCTTTTGGTTAGCAGCCCAGTGCTTAACCACTCCACCACCAGCGTTCCTTCCCATAAAGATTACAGCCTAGGAAATCCTATGGAACAGGTCTATCCTGTCATATACGGTCACTAGGAGTCAGAATTGACTCGACGGCATACAACAACAACAAATGCTCACAGATGTTAGTCAAAAAGGTTAGAGGTTCAAGTCCACCCAGAGGCACCTGGGAAGAAAGACCTGACGATCTGCTTCAAAAAATCAGCCATTGAACTCCATCAGCCTGAGACCAGAAGATCTAGATGATGCCTGGCTACCACCAATGACTGCCCTGACAGAGAACAGGGACTACAACAGACTGTTCCTGATGGAGCAGGAGAAAAGTGGGGTACAGAACTCAAATTCTAATTAAAAAAAGAGACTCATTGATCTGACTGAGACTGGAGGGACCCCAGAGGACATAGCCCACAGACTCTGTTAGCCCAAAACTAAAACCATCCCCAAAGCCAACTCTTCAGACAAAGATTAGACTGGACTGTAAGACATAAAATAATACTGGTGAGGAGTGTGCTTCTTAGCTCAGGTAGACACTTGAGACTAAGTGGGCAGCTCCTGTCTGGAGGAGAGATGAGAAGGCAGATGGGGACAGGAGCTGATTGAATGGACATGGGAAATACAGGGTGGAGAGGAGGAGTGTGCTGTCACATTATAGGGAGAGCAACTAATGTGTGTATAAGTTTTTGTACGAGAAACTGACTTGAATTGTAAATTTTCACTTAAAAAAATTACGTTAATAAACTATGTGGAAACCCTGGTGGCATAGCAGTTAAGTGCTATGGCTGCTAACGAAATGGTCAGCAGTTCGAATCCGCCAGATGCTCCTTGGAAACTCTATGGGGCAGTTCTACTCTGTCCTATAGGGTGGCTACGAGTCGGAATCGACTTGACGGCACTGGGTTTGGTTTTTTTTTAAAATAAAATACATACATATAAATGTACATTTTTTTAATTAAAAAATCAGCTCTGTGGAGCACAGTTGTACCCTGACACACATAGGTCCCTATGAATCAAGATCAACTCAATGGCAACTCGTTTTTTGTTTAGGTACTAGGTAGAGTGTGTTAGGAGCAAGTGAGAATCAGTTTAGATCTCACGGAGCTTGCAGTCTAGTGAGGCAGACAGGCATGGAACGAGTTAAAATAGGTGCAATGTGTGTTACAACTGGGGAGGGTGGGGGACCATGGAACACACCAAAGGGGAACACATTTAGTCTACTAGTGAGTATGGTAGTTAAAGAGCACAGGCTCTGAAGTCAGGCAGGCCTGCGAGGGATTCGAAGTCAGCCACTTAGTAGTTGTGTCCTTGGGCAAATTACTTAATCTTCCTCTGCCTCTGTTTCCTTATCTGTAAAATGGGACAATAATAGTAAGACCTTGTTATGGATTAAATTGTGTACCCCAAAATATGTGTTGAAAGCCTAACCCCTATACCTATGGATGTAATCTGTTTAGAAATAGAGTTTTCTTTGTTAAGCAAGTGGGTTCTAAATCTAATCACTTCTGAGTTATGCAAAAAAGCAGACGAGACACAGAAATATGCAATCATCGCTGTGCCCAAAAATGATTATTAGTGTTTAAGAGAATAACAATGCATTTGTAATATAAATACTACATTTGATCCTAGCACAGTCCCTGACACATAGCAGACAGCTATGTGTATGTAAATGTCAATTGAATTGAAATAAATGTATACACTGGGCACACAATAAAATTGCTTTTTTTCTGGACAATTTTAACAGGAAAACTTGGGAATAAACCAATCTTTAGAAAAGGTATCCTCTGAAATAATGGATTTTGCCCCCAGAGCACATTTGTCAATATCTGGAGACACTTTGGAAACCCTGGTGGCATAGTGGTTAAGCATTCAGCTGCTAATCCAAAGGTCAGCAGTTCAAATCCACCGGGTGCTCCTTGGAAACCCTACTCTCTCCTATGGGGTCACTATGAGTCAGAATTGACTTGACAGCAATAGTTTTGGTTTGGTTGATTTTTTGGAGACACTTTTGATTGCCATAACCGGGGGAGTGGAGTGCTACTGGCATCTAGTGGGTAGAGACCAGGGATGCTGCTAAACATCCTACAGTGCACACGACGGCCCCACACGACAAAGAATTATCCCTTCCAAAATGTCAATAGTGCTGCTTTTGGGAAAGCCAGCTGTAAAGTATACACACACACACACACACACACACACACACACACACACACGGCTCACAGAACAATGCACACACCAAAAAAACCAAACCTGGGGCCTTGTTAGAATGTGAAAGAGAATAAATAATGGGCTCCATATGCCTGTAGACATGTTATTTTCACTAAGTATTAAAGCTGGTTTACAGAACGTACACAAAGCCTCACTCCCCTCATCCCTACCAGAGCTCTCTGACCAACTTCAATAGTCAGTCGTGGGCCCCTATTGTTTTTTACACAGCTATCTTCATAATCAGAGCCCTGGTGGTGCAGTGGTTAAAAGCTACGGCTGCTAACCAAAAGTTTGGCCGTTCGAATCTAGCAGCTGCTCCTTGGAAACCCTATGGGGCAGATTTACTCGGTCCTATAGGGTCACTGGAAACCCTGGTGGCTTAGTGGTTAACGGCTACGGCTGCTTACCAAAGGGTCGGCAGTTCGAATCCACCAGGCGCTCCTTGGAAACTCTATGGGGCAGTTCTACTCTGTCCTAAAGGGTCGCTATGAGTCGGAATCAACTCAACGGCACTGGGTTTGGTTTTGGTTTTGGATAGGGTCACTATGAGTCAGAATCAACTCAACAGTAACGGGTATCTTCATGATATCTACTTCATTTCTTTTGTTTCTATGACATTGTTTCTATAAAATTTTCATATCTCTAAAAAAATAAATAAAATAAAACCAGCTACTTGGGAGTCAGTTCTGACTCCTAGAGACCCAGAGTAAAACTGTGCTCCATAGAGTTTTCAATGCCTTATTTTTTGTAAGTAGATTGCCAGGCCTTTCTTCTGAGGCACATTAACCATTTATACCACCTAGGGACTCCTCTTCATTGCTACAAGCTCTATTGTCAAACTGATTGTCAGGCATTTGAGGAACACCATGCATTTTTTAAGGTCTTACACATTTTTTTCTAATATCTGTTACATATTCTGTTTAGCCCTTAGCCTGTTTTTCCTTTCACCTAACGCACAGTGTTATAGCTTCCTCGTGTGAAAATTTTTTTCACTCATCTTAAAAGAAAATGAAACAAAACTTTAGAACATTTTAGAAACTGTTAGAACTGTGTTACCCACAGTTTTTTACTTTTCTTTTATTGGAAAAGCTTAAAGTGCAATTACCTAATCTTTATCCGCCCTACCACATTTCTCTGTGGTTAGGATCATTCTGCTCAGGTTTTAAATAATTTAAAACAGCACAAAAAAAATGATATTTCTGTGAACTCTGAAGCATTTTCCCCCCATAAAGCCAAAGTTGTTCTGTTCTCTGTGACCATATTGTCCCTGATACATATATAACTTTAAGTCTTTCAAGCTCTGTGAACCAAAAAAACACCAAATCCAATGCCGTCAAGTCAATTCTGACTCATAGCGACCCTAGAGGACAGGGTAGAACTGCCCCATAGAGTTTCCAAGGAGCGCCTGGAGGATTCAAACTGTCGACCCATTGGTTAGCAGCCGCAGCCCTTAACCACTATGCCACCAGGGTTTCCTTCAAGCTCTGTAGCAACTACTGAACAATGATCAGGTTTACATGTCTGTTTTCCTCAGTGAACATTGGGTGCCCCAAGGGCAGGTAAACTGATTAATTTTTGTAGCTACAGTCCCAAGCCCAGAGCTTAGTTCACAATAAAAAAAAAAAAAGTTGCTATCGAGTCAATTCCGACTTATAGTGACTCTACAGGACAGAGTAGAACTGTACCATAGGGTTTCCAAGGAGCCGCTGATGGATTTGAACTGCTGACCTTTTTGTTAGCAACCAAGCTCTTAACCACTATGCCACCAGGGCTCCCTACCCGACAATAAATGTTAATAAATAGTTGTAGAATGCGTATGATAGGTCGAGCACCTACTGAATTGTAGTTAGCAGTGTAAGGTTTGGCACTTATTTGTCTCTGATATTTTCCTGTATTCACTTTTGTTCTCTTTAGGTATAGCAGGTGTCCACTCTCTCCAGCCATGGGTAAAAGAGCCCAAGGACAGAAACCATGGCTTATCCTTTCATTGTAATTTTTACTGACTGTGAACTGGGAAAAGTGTTAAAATAGCCTCCAAGAGGACTGGATTCTCATGTTCACAGAGTGGAAAAACAAGAGGAAGAGTCTTAGCAAATTAGTCTTTAGATACCTATTCAGGTGCCCTTGATTGGCCATCAAATTAGTCTGGCCTCACAGGCCCAAGGCTCAAAAGAAATGAATTGGAAGACTTTAATGAGCATTTTGCATTCTTCCACCAATCACAAACTGCCTCATCTTTTTCCTTTTTCCATTCATACTGAGGCATATTGCTTTGAACTATGTTAAGCTCTTACCTTAAATTTTCTTTGGTAGTATTTCCAAATATATAAATAGCTTATAAAACACAAACCCCATTGCCGTTGGTTCCAATTCATAGCGACCCTATAGGACAGAGTAGAACTGCCCCATACGGTTTCCGAGACTGTAAATCTTTATGGAAGCAGACTGCCATATCTTTCTGCTATGGAGTGGCTGGTGGGTTGGAACTGCCAACCGTTCAGGAAGCAGCTGAGCACTTAACCCACAGAGCCACCAGAGCTCCTAGATAACATATAAAGTACATATTTTAAAGGAGAAATAGGTAATTAGGTAGTGTAGGGTAATGCTATTCAGCTATATGCATCCCCTCCCTAATGGAATCAGCTTTGCTCTTCCCCGAAGCATGCTGGGGATGAATTCGGGATGGACTCGGGCTAAGGTATGAGGCTGGGAATGGCATGACTGGGCTAGCAGCCAAGGCCGAAGAATGCCTTAGCAACAGGGAGGAAAACATCTGGACCTGGACGTGAAGTCCCTGGGACACTGACTGCCCAAGGACATAGGAGAAAACAATAAGCCTTGGTCCCAGCTGGAATGGTGTATAAGCTTGGGGCCCTTGCTAGGTGGTTGCAGAAAATACTCCAGCCGGCCGCCGCTGGAGAGCAGCTGCTTGCCTGTATCGGTAAGTTTCCCTGAACTCATGAATCTGGAAAAGGCTATGTGTCAGTTCTTCTGATTATCTGCCAGGACGCACAGCGAGGGTCTTTCCTTGCTGGGGCTGTCCGCCGACAGGTAGGTAAGTAGATAAGTCGTTTAAGTCTGTTTTTAATGAGTGTATTGGAGGTAAGTAGGGGAAATAATGTGAATTTTGGTTAAAACCTGGTTAAAATTGAGTATATAAATCAAGGGTATTGCATGGGGACGTGGTGCAAATATACTAAGGCTCTTGACCTAGCAGTTTTTGTCAATTCCACAATTCTCTGACATGAAGTTATGCTCGCCAGATTGAGTCTAAAGAAAGTTCACAATCTGGAATCTGTTAATTATTCTCTCACTAATCTGCCCAAGCTCTTGTGAGTTAGTTACTTGATAAAGCCTATTTTAACTTTTTTACTTTCTGCATTTTGTGGAGGGAAAATGCCAGCTACAGGGTTGCAAAATGAGTGCGTTGTGAAGGTGAGATGAGGGCCCTTGATCACCATCTTATTGCTCCATTTGCAGGAGAAAATAAGTGTACCAGAAACAAACAGACCAACCAACCAAGCCCATTGCCGTCCAGTGGATTCCAACTCATAGCAACCCTATAGGACAGAGTAGAATTGCCCCATACGGTTTCCAAGGAGCAGCTGGTGGATTTGAACTGCCAGCCTTTTGGTTAGCAGCCGTAGCTCTTAACCACTGTGCCACCAGGGCTCCTAAGTGTACCAAACCAAAAGCTAAATCCATTGCCATCGAGTCGATCCCAACTCACCAAGGACTGTTATTTACCTAAGTCAGTAAAGCCTCAGCAGTTCTTGACCTTCCTTGATTGCATATTGGAATTGCTTGGGGAGCTTTAAAAAAGAGTGATGTTTGGGTCCCACCCCCAGAGATTCTGTTGTAATTGGTCTGGGTGCAGCCAGGGCCCAGGAATTTTTTAAAGCTCCCAGGAGATTTTAACAGGCAGGCCAGGTTAAGATTCACTGCAATCCAACACCAGCCCCAATGTTACACTCTGCCCAGCTTAATATGACTTGTTTGAAATTATCAGTTGGTTACTAAAGTAACTCTCAGGTAATCTACTCTTGCGCTAATGGCTTTGAGTAGGAAGGTACCTTAGCTTGTTTCCTACTGCCCGGGAACAAACACAAAGCCCCAAGCTCAAGGACTATTTAACTGTTTTGTTAATATTTATCCTAATCAAAAAGTCATTTTTAAAATGATACTTTCAGTAAGCTAAATTCTCTCTCTAAAAAAAAAAAAAAAAAATTCTCTATATACCAGAGCTTAATTCCAGCTACCTCTCTACTTAATAACTTGATTCCTTGCGAAATCTCATTTTCCTGATCCTGAAAAGATTTTCTAATTGAACTATAGGTAAGATTAAAGGTATTCGGTTACAATATTTTATGCTAAATGTAATGTTGGCCATGTCTAGTCACACAAAACTCATCTAATCATATTCTCATCAACAAAGTGAAAACCCGACAGCTGAAAGCAGTTCTAGTTCCTCCTTATAGGAATCTTCATCTTTCTAGGCTGAACCTAGGCATGACTAAGTACTAGACTATGTTAGCACACCAGCTGAAATGTTGGCAGTTTGAACCTCCAGAGACCCCGCAGAAGACAGGCCTGGTGATCTGCTTGTCAACAGTCACAGCCTTGAAAACCCTTTGGAGCAGTTCTACTCTGCACAGATGAGGTCACCATGAGTCAGAATTGACTCAACGGCAATCAACAACTAAGAACAACCTAGGTGTAAGCACTCTACATATAATTTAGTGAAAATCAACTTGCAGATAGGACCACAAACCAAAGAGGTAAACAAACAGGTAGATCTTATTATTACTATTTTTTAATAAAATAATTGGCTCTATAGGAATCTGGAAACCCTGGTGGTGTAGTGGTTAAGTGCTATGGCTGCTAACCAAAACGTTGGCAGTTTGACTCCACCAGGTGCTCCTTGGAAATTCTATGGGGCAATTCTACTCTGTCCTACATGGTCACTAAGAGTCGGAATCTATAGCAACGGGTTTGGTTTTTTTTGTTTTTGTTTTTTTGTACAGGAATCTAGAACTTCAGGTACCGCACCTCAAAACCAAGTACTTACATTTTCTAGGAGGCAAACAGCCGCAGGATTCCCACAAAATGCTTTTGCTGTAAATGCATCTGCTATGAAAAGAGGGAGCCTCATTTTTCTTGCAAGCTATTTCCGCAAGCTCTCGAGATTGCTGGTGACCTGCTTTACTTCTAGTTGTTGCAAGAAAAAAAAAATCAAAAAGTTAATGTTTCACTTGGTATAAAGAAGCAACTAGCAGTTCACAGATACAAAGTCAAGCAATTATTTCTAACACGCCTGCATTTAAAGATACGTGATCCTCTAATATTTTTAAGCTTCTAAATGGAACTTGTTTCAAAATACTGAATAAATAGAATGTTTTCTTTTCAAATTTTGTATTGAGTTGTCATATTCTACCTAAAACTTAACAGCGCTATCATATCCTTTTGGTTGACAACCGAGCCCTTTAACTACTGTACCACCAGGACTCCTGAATTTTACCCTCTACGCACAGTTAAATTTATTTTCAGAAAGAGTGTGCAAATGTAGACAAAATAGGAGACTGTCCCACCATTGCTACTCTGCCAGATGAAAAATAATATCTTGAGTTTTCATGTGCATTCTTCTTGGATCATTCTAACCAGACTGTAAGAAGCATGAAGTTGGGGCTTCTTCTTGATTTCTTCTCTGCTATAATCCTAGCTCCGAGAATAAGGCCTGGCATAATATTTATTAATTAAGTAAATAATATGCTGAGTAAATACTAAAGCTGGACTTTCACGCACTGGCTGAGAAGTACTTAGGATTTCTCATGGTGGCGCCACCTACCAGCCAATGTTTCAGTTCACCTCCGACTCATAGCAACCCTATGCACCACAGAACAAAACACTGCCCATTCCTGAACCATCCTCACAATCATTCCTATGTTTGAGCCCATTGTTGCAGCCACTGTGTCAATCCACCTTGTTGAGGGTCTTCCTCTTTTTCTATGATCCTTTTTTTTTTAATGAGGACAATCCACAGTTTATATTTCCATATTTCAAATTTCTATTTTGTACAAGTGTATATGATGATTAGATATTATCCTCTGTGAAACAAGACAGATTTGTTTATTTATTCATTTATATTTTTGGTGAAGATATACACAGCAAAACATACATCAATTCAGCAATTTCTACATGCACAGTTCAGTGACGTTGGTTACAGTCTTCAAGTTGGGCCAGATATTCTTTTTCCGTACCCTTTTCTGAATTGTTTCACCACTATCAACACGAAATCACTGGGCCCTGAGCTCCTAAGCTCCTCATCTAACCTTTCGAGTTGCTGTTGCCAATTTGATCTCATAATGATAATCCTTTGAAAGAACACAATGCTCAAGGCAGACATTCTTTTCTAATTAAGCTAAACTCTTGTTTTGGTTTAAAGATGACTTCAAGGGATAGTTTTGGTTTAAGTTTTAAAGATTTAGTTTCGAGGGTTCATCTAACCTCAATGCCTCCAGAACATCTGCATTCTATGAGAATTTGAAGTTCTTTTTTTTTTAATAATTTTTATTGAGCTTTAAGTGAACATTTACAAATCAAGTCAGTCTGTCACATATAAGCTTATATACACCTTACTCCATACTCCCACTTACTCTCCCCTAATGAGTCAACCCTTCCAGTCTCTCCTTTCGTGACAATTTTGCCAGTTTCTAACCCTCTCTACCCTCCTATCTCCCCTCCAGACAGGAGATGCCAACACAGTCTCTAGTGTCCACCTGATACAAGTAGCTCACTCTTCATCAGCATCTCTCTCCTACCCATCGTCCAGTCCCTTCCATGTCTGATGAGCTGTCTTCGGGAATGGTTCCTGTCCTGGGCCAACAGAAGGTTTGGGGACCATGACCGCCGGGATTCCTCTAGTCTCAGTCAGATCATTAAGTCTGGTCTTTTTGTGAGAATTTGGGGTCTGCATCCCACTGATCTCCTGCTCCCTCAGGGGTTCTCTGTTGTGCTCCCTGTCAGGGCAGTCATGGGTTGCGGCTGGGCATCATCTAGTTCTTCTGGTCTCAGAATGATGTAAGTCTCTGGTTCATGTGGCCCCTTCTGTCTCTTGGGCTCATAGTTATCGTGTGACCTCGGTGTTCTTCATTCTCCTTTGATCCAGGTGGGTTGAGACCAATTGATGCATCTTAGATGGCCGCTTGGTAGCATTTAAGACCCCAGACACCACAAAAAACATTTATTTTTAATGTTTGGTGTAAATGTTCTTATCAGGCCATATTGTGCTGGGTGCTATATTTTATGGGGTAGCTCTAAAACAGGCAGGCAGAAGGGATCTCTGTGTTGGGAATGACACACCCTGCCTATGTTATTCCAGGCTGTGATAGAAGAAACTTGACATTTTCATTTTGCCAATACCTTTCCTATCTCTGTTATTAGAAGTGTACTAAAAGTTTATGGGGTCTTATGCACCTTTTCTAGGAAGCAAAAAATGGAGAAAAGACCATCTATTGTAGAACGTTTTCAATCGTCATTTAAGAGAACCCATTGCACCTGTGTTCAACCTGCAGTAAGTAGAAGGGCCTGGGGCTGCTGGTGCTCAGTCTTAAAGGCCCTTCTCCATGTGGTCTGCTCACAGTGGGAGCCAGCTTGGCACCTACCACTCCACATAGCATGGCCCTGGCCTGGAGTGTGGTATGTTTTAAGCAAAATGTGAAGAATTCACAATTGAATAGATTTAAGACATGGTCAAGTAGGGCGAAGAGCCAACACATATTTCTGACTGGAATCACAGGGTCCCATGTACCCAGCCACCAAGTGCCCTCTGTTCTCTTTATCATCATCCTTCTACCATGATCCATAACTCTGCACCTGGTAAGGTTACCAGCCACCTGAGAGTCATTTCCTCATGGTACTAGCTTGTCCACACACATTTCAGAGAAGCAGAGAAGGTTAGAGCTGGGAGCAAACTGAGGGAGCACCCACTACATGTGATTCAATGGCTGTTAGTCATAGAATCTTTTCTCCAAAGATAGTTTAAGCAGAAAAAATCCCCTGGCAGAACTGCCTTGATGAAGAAGAGGTGAGGCAAAAGGACTGCCCGCTGAGGCAGCTCCTGAGCTGGACAGTCACTGCCAGAGCCTGATCTATGAGGAAATGGGCCAGAGAGCCAATGAGGCCTGCCTACCCATTCACACAGCCTGTTTGCACAGAGCCTTTCCTTCAACTCAGTAGGCTTTCTGCTATGTCACATTTACTCTATGCTGGCCTCTCAGTAGATGAAACATTTTCACGTAATAATAATAAAACCAAACCAGTTGCCAGTGAGTCAATTCTGACTCATGGCAATGCCATGTGTACAAAGTAGAATTGCTCCATTGGGTTTTCAAGGCTGTGACCTTTTGGAAGCAGATCGCCAGGCCATTCTTCTGAGGCACCCCTAGGTGGGTTCAAACTGCCAAACTTCGATAGTAGTCAAGAGCTTAACTGATTGTGCCACCCATTTATCAAATATTTATACCAGTTGCTGTCAAGTCAATTCCAACTCTTGCTATCCCATGTGTGTTAGAGTAGATCTGTGCTTCATAGGGTTTTCAATGGCAGATTTTTATTATTATTATCATTGTGCTTTAGGTGAAAGTTTACAGCTCAAAATCGTTTCTCATCCAAAAACTTATACACACATTGTTATATGACCCTAGGTGCCATCCCCATAATGTGACAGCACACTCCCCCTTTCTACCCCGGATTTCTCGTGTCCATTCAGCTAGCCCCTGTCCCTTTCTGCCTTCTCCTATCGCCTCTGGACAGGAGCTGTCCATTTGGTCTCGTGTGAAGCACACTCTTCACAGGTGTCATTTTGTGTTTTACAGTCCAGCCTAATCTTTGTCTGAAGGGCTGGCGTCAGGAATGGGTTTAGTTCTGGGCTAACGGAGAGTGCGGGGCTCACTGGCAGATGTTTGGGAAGTAGGTCACCAGGGCTTTCTTTCAAGGCACGGCTGGGTGGACCTGAACTATCAGCCTTTGGTTAGCAGCTAAGCTTGTTAACTGTTTGCACCATCCAGGGAGTCTATTACAGCGCAGACGTTTTCAAAACGTGGTCTCTGACACATTTTTAACAGTATTACCATTTTTAATAGTCTGTGACACTTTATTTATGCAATTGCTTGGAATTTTTATTATATGTCGTCTTTATTATTTGAGGAAAATTGAATAGAGAACAGAAACATAATTTTCATAAATTTAATAGAATTGAGGCTAATATAGAAAGAATAACCTGTGGGGACTTGTTAATACAGAGACTGTTGGACTCCACACCAGAGTTTCTGATTTTGTATGTCTGTTGCAGGACCCAAAATTTGCATTTCTAACAAATTCCCCGGTGAGACGCTGCCCTTGGAGACCTGCTACAAAAACAGCACGAAATTTCTAACACTATAAATTCGTAAGAAATCTTTTTCTCAAATTTTATTATATAATTTTTTTTCTTATTACGAAGGTAGAGAGAGGAAGTCTTTTGATCAACTTTATAATCAATTCATGCCCCAGTTTGTACTATATAGTGACAGATTATGCTTAAGGTGGGGCTCACATAAACAAGTTAATTTTCAAAAGCTGCTGTGTATTTCCTAAATGCCAGGCACAAGTTAAACTTTGGGAGATAAAGTGATGACTAGGCTACTATCCCTCTCTCAAGGAATTCACAGCCAGTAGGGAGACCAACGGAAACCCTGGTGGTGTAGTGGTTAAGTGCTATGGCTGCAAACCAAAGGGTCGGCAGTTCAAATCCGCCAGGCGCTCCTTGGAAACTCTATGGAGCAGTTCTACTCTGTCCTATAGGGTTGCTAGGAGTTGGAATCGACTCAACGGCACTGGATTTGGTTTGGTTTTGGAGGGAGACCAACATAAAAATTATAAGAGAAAGAGAATGCTTAGGGACAATAACTCTACTTAGAAGACAGAGGGAGCTCCAGAGATGAAGTGAGATGACATTCCAGTGAATCCAAAAACACAAGATAGAGTTTCGCAGTCCCAGAAGGCGGGAACAGACATTTTAGGTAGAGCACATGGTTTGTCCATAGGACAAACAGTTGGATATGCAAACAGAGGGGAGAACGAGTAGGAGAAAGTGGAGACAAAGCTATAAAGACCTGTGGGAACTGGTGTCCACGATTTGGTCTTCATCTTTGTGGGTTTGGAAATCCACAGTTCAGTTCAACAGCTACCGTGTCAGGCAACATGCTAGGCCCCAGGGAGAGCTGGGAGGTTCAGAAATAAGTTAGCCTCCACTCTGAGGATCTAACGTGGAATTTACTTCTAAGGCTCTCTCTCTCTTTCTTGCTCCCCTTAAAATTAATTTTGATTTCATTTCTGTAAGGGATGCCTAAATTCTGTCTGAGAAACCACCCCTGAAATGCTGAGAGAAAACTTGAGGCAGATAAAGCTTAAGCAACTTATCTTTCTTTACCCAATAATGGGGGCCGGCACAAATTCTGGCATCCTGATCACCCTAATGGCTGAGCTGTAGCCATCAGGCAGGACACCATCTTCCAGAGCTTTTCATGTGACACAAATAATTTAACTTATACATCTTCAGTTTCACTCACATTCCATTTGGGTCCCTAGATGCCCCTCAATAATGCCAAACAAATATGGTGTTTAAATAGAAGTCAATTACCCCCAGAAGGTACAAGCTCATAAACCTAAATTCATATGCTTTTTCAGCCACTCCCATGTTTTTCTTAACCCTGTCTTTTTAAAAGATTAGTTTTTAATTGCCAATTAGTATGTGAATATCATCTTCTTGTAAACAAAACAGTACAGAACACACTAAAGTCTCCTTCAACAATTCCCTGTTCCACTTCCAGAGAGGTCCACCTGGTTTGTTTTTGAGAACACTGTAGACTCTCCCCTGAATTGTCATCTTGGTTCGATTTACCATGTAAATGCAGGGAAAGCATAGGCCTCCCTTGTTCAAATATCTTCATCATTAAACCTGCTCATGGGTGTGCATGAGGACATTGATGCTTGTCGCTCTGTCATTGTTTACGGTCGTCTGTGGCTACCGAAGAAGTTGATTCATGTTATTTTTTAGCTTTTAGCATAAAAGAACCCACTTAGTTTTGGCCTATGACTGCTGCCTCAAAACTAGACTATTCATTAATAAATGCCAGTTGAGTTTTGTGAAAACGTAAATATTGAATAATAGAGTACTGGCATTTAAATTGTACCTGGACACTATCTATTTTACTGGTTGGCTAAAAAAATTAATAAACATAAAACAGAGTTACAAATTGTAAGTAAAATAAATTTGAAATCAAAACTCTAAAGAAAATTAATTTTTAAACTAGTTTTATCTAACTAGTATATTATATGTACGTGTGTGTGTATGTGTGTATATATATATTTATATATAGTATATATTTAAGGAGCCCTGTTGTGCAACAAACTGAAAGTTTGGCAACTGGAGCCCACCCAGCTGCTCTGCAGGAGAAAGACCTGACGATCTGCTCTCATAAAAATTTTGTTGTTGTTGTTGTATGCCGTGGAGTTGATTCTGACTCACAGCACCCCTCTAAGATAGAGTAGAACTGCCCTACAGGCTAAGCTGTAACCTTTATGGGAACAAATCACCAGGACTTTTACCCCACAGAGCCACTGGTGAATTTGAACCACTGACCATTGGGCAACTAGGACTCCTCCCCATAAAAATTACAGCCTAGGAAACCCTATGGGGCAGTTCTACTCTTTCCTACAGCACACGACAACAACAAAAATATATATATTTCAAACTACTTTGTGTTTATTCTTATGCATATTTCCTGACTTAATAGAAGGCCCAGAACACTGCTTTTGTTAAAATATTTGTAGGCTAGTTCTAAATTCCTCAACTATATAACTACATTTATGTTTAAACACCCACTGTTTTGGAAAGGTTTTACTTTTTTGTTGAAATTTAGAGTTCTCACCTTATCATCATGATTTATAAGTTGAATTTTACAGAAGCACTTTGAAACTTTGAAAACAAAATCTGCTACATAAATGAAAAAACATACATACTCATGGATAGGAAGACTCAACATTGTGAAAATGTCAATTCTACCCAAAGCAATGTACAGGTGTAATGCAAAAACCAAAACGAAACCCATTGCCATCGAGTCCATTCTGACTCATAGTGACCCTACAGAACAGAGTAGAACTGCCCCATAGACTTTCCAAGGCTGTAATCTTCATGGAAGCAGACTGCCACATCTTCCTCTTGCAGAAGCAATCCCAACCCAAATACCAACAGCATTCTTTAAGATGGAAAAATTAATCACCAACTTTATATGGAAAGGAAAGAGGCCCCAGATAAGCAAAGCATTACTGAAGAAAAAGAACAAAGTAGGATGCCTCATACTGCCTGATCTCAGAACCTTCTATACAGCCACAGTAGTCAAAACAGCCTGGTACTGGTACAACAAATGAAACATAGACCAATGGAACAGAACCGAGAACCCAAATGTAAATCCATCCACCTATGGTCAGCTTAGGAAACCCTGGTGGAGTAGTGGTTAAGCGCTATGGCTATTAACCAAAAGGTTGGCAGTTGAAATCCACCAGCTACTCCTTGGAAACTCTATGGGGCAGTTCTACTCTGTCCTATAGGGTCACTATGAGTCAGAATGGACTCGAAGGAAACGAGTTTGTTTTTTTGGAGGGAGTATATCTATGAGTCAGAATCAACTCAATGGCAACAGTTTTGTGTGTTTGTTTTTTTAAAGAACTAATGGGAAGTATGAACAAGATTTTACTAAACAGAGTATCAATAAAGAGATACAAATTTATCTGTGATGGTTACACAACTTTGTTAATACACTAAAAAACACAAAATTGTCCACTTTAAAATGATGAATTCTATGGTACGTAAATTATATCTTAAAAATTTTATCAAAAAAAAGAATGTTACACAAATGTAAAAAAATATTAAAAGTGTGGGCAGCACCATTCCCCAATAAAAGGAGCCAGAACTCCTTGGAGAAATGGTTATTTATAGATACTGGGCAGGGAATATGCAAAATGAGCCAGGAGCATCTTATAATACCAGAAAGTAAAGAAGTGCTCAAAAAACAAAAGGATTGGCGGCTTATCAAAGGGACATAGGAGCCAACCTGAAAGAGTTCCCAACAGCCAAAGCAAGAACAATTTGAGCAACAAAATAAATAACAGAGTACTAGATTATAACCCAAAACATAAAATAATATCCATGACTCCAGAGTGATATAAAAGATTGAACAAATAAATGTAGAGAAGTGACGAATCTCCCTTATAAATGAATTTGAAACAATTTATATAACTCCTTCCCCCACTCCTCCAGAATATGGCTGGGAGATAAAGCTAATACCCCTACCACTTTGAGTGTGGGCTGTACTTACTGACTTGTTTCCAAAAAGTAGAGTAGAAAAAGAGGGTAAAAAGTACTTTTTCAGTGGAGAATTCCTGCAAGCACTACCTCTCAGCCAGGTGATCAAGGTTAAGCACTTACTGATGAAGATCAAAGGCTACAGCCTTCAGTATGGAATACACCTCAACATAAAGAAAACAAAAATCCTCACAACTGGACCAATAAGCAACATCATGATAAATGAATTACTTGGATCCACAATGTCCATGGAAGCAGCAGTCAAGAAATCAAATGACATAGTGCATTGGGCAAATCTGCTGTAAAAGACCTCTTTAAAGCATTAAAAAGCAAAGATATTATCTTGAGGACTAAGCTGCGCCTGACCCAAGCTATGGTATTTTCAATTCCTTCACGTGCATGCGAAAGCTGGACAATGAATAAGGAAGACTGAAGAAGAATTAATGCATTTTAATTACGGTGTTGGCGAAGACTATTGAATATACCATGGACTGAGAAAAGAACAAACAAATCTGTCTTGGGAGAAGTACAGGCACAATGTTCCTTAGAAGTGAGGATGGCAAGACTTCGTCTTACATGCTTTGGACATGTTATCGAAGGGAATGGTCATTGGAAAAGGATATCAAGCTTCGTAAAGCAGAGGGTCATTGAAAAAGAGGAAGACTTTAGTTGTGGATTGAATCGTGTCCCTCAAAAATATCTGTAAAAGGCCCAGTGTCAGTTAATTGGTGAAAAGACAGTCTTTTTAACAAGTGGTGCTGGCATAACTGGATATTCATTTGCAAAAAAATGAAACAGGACCCATACCTCACACCATGCACAAAAACTAACTCCAAGTGGATCAAAGACCTAAACATAAAGACTAAAATGATAAAGATCATGGAAGAAAAAATAGGGACAATGTTAGGAGCCCTAATACAAGGCATAAACAGAATACAAAACATTACCAAAAATGATGAAGAGAAACCCGATAACTGGGAGCTCCTAAAAATCAAACACCTATGCTCATCTAAAGACTTCACCAGAAGAGTAAAAAGACCACCTACAGACTGGGAAAGAATATTCAGCTATGACATCTCCAACCAGCGCCTGATCTCTAAAATCTATATGATTCTGTTAAAACTCAACCACAAAAAGACAAACAACCCAATCAAGAAGCGAGCAAAGGATATGAACATGCACTTCACTAAAGAAGATATTCAGGCAGCTAACAGATACATGAGAAAATGCTCTCGATCATTAGACATTAGAGAAATGCAAATTAAAACTACGATGAGATTCCATCTCACTCCAACAAGGCTGGCATTAATCCAAAAAACACAAAATAATAAATGTTGGAGAGGCTGCGGAGAGATTGGAACTCTTATACACTGCTAGTGGGAATGTAAAATGGTACAACCGCTTTGGAAATCTATCTGGCGTTTTCTTAAAAAGTTAGAAATAGAACTACCGTACAACCCAGAAATCCCACTCCTCGGAATATACCCTAGAGAAATAAGAGCTTTCACACGAACAGATGTATGCACACCCATGTTTATTGCAGCTCTGTTTACGATAGCAAAAAGCTGGAAGCAACCAAGGTGTCCATCAACGGATGAATGGGTAAATAAATTGTGGTATATTCACACAATGGAATACTACACATTGATAAAGAACAGTGACAAATCTGTGAAACATTTCATAACATGGAGGAACCTGGAAGGCATTATGCTGAGCGAAATTAGTCAGAGGCAAAAGGACAAATATTGTATAAGACCACTATTATAAGATCTTGAGAAATAGTGTAAACTGAGAAGAACACATACTTTTGTGATTACAAGGGGGGGAGGGAGGGAGGGTGGTAGAGGGTTATTTACTGATTAGTTAGTAGATAAGAACTACTTTAGGTGAAGGGAAGGACAATACTCAATACATGGAAGGTCAGCTCAACTGGACTGGACCAAAAGCAAAGAAGTTTCTGGGATAAACTGAATGCTTCAAAGGTCAGCGGAGCAAGGGCGGGGGTTTGGAAACTATGGCTTAAGGGGACTTCTAAGTCAATTGGCAAAATAATTCTGTTATGAAAACATTCTGCATCCCACTTTGAAATGTGGCATCTGGGGTCTTAAATGCTAACAAGCGGCCATCTAAGATGCATCAATTGGTCTCAACCCACCTGGATCAAAGGGGAATGAAGAACACCAAGGTCACACGACAACTAAGAGCCCAAGAGACAGAAAGGGCCACATGAACCAGAGACTTACATCATCCTGAGACCAGAAGAACTAGATGGTGCCTGGCCACAACCCATGACTGCCCTGACAGGAAGCACAACAGAGAACCCCTGAGGGAGCAGGAGATCAGTGGGATAAAAAAAAAAAGGTTTCGTACCCCAAATTCTCATAAAAGACCAGACTTAATGGTCTGACTGAGACTAGAGGAATCCCGGCGGTCATGGTCCCCAAACCTTCTGTTGGCCCAGGACAGGAACCATCCCCGAAGACAACTCATCAGACATGGAAGGGACTGGACAATGGGTAGGAGAGAGATGCTGATGAAGAGTGAGCTACTTGTATCAGGTGGACAATTGAGACTGTGTTGGCATCTCCTGTCTGGAGAGGAGATAGGAGGGTAGAGAGGGTTAGAAACTGGCAAAATTGTCACAAAAGGAGAGACTGGAAGGGTTGACTCATTAGGGGGAGAGTAAGTGGGAGTATGGAATAAGGCGTATATAAGCTTATATGTGACAGACTGACTTGATTTGTAAATGTTCACTTAAAGCTCAATAAAAATTATTAAAAAAAAAATCTGTGAACTTGGCTAGGTCATGATTCCCAGTATTGTATGATTGTCTACCATTTTGTCATCTGATATAATTTCCCAATGTGTTGGAAACCCTATCACTATGATGTAACGAGATGGATTAGCGGCAGTTATATTGATGAGATCTACAAGATTAGACAGTGTCTTAAGCCAATCTCCTTTGAGATACAAAAGAAAGACGTGAGCAGAGAGACACAGGGAACTCATACCACCAAGAAAGCAGCGCCGGGATTACAGTGCTTCCTTTGGACCAGAGGTTCCTGTGCAGAGAAGCTCCTAGACCAAGGGAAGATTGATGAGAAGGACCTTCCTCCACAGCCAACAGAGAAAGCCTTCCCCTGGGGCTGGCACCGTGAATTTGGACTTCTAGCCTACTAGACTGTGAGAAAATAAATTTCTCTTTGTTAAAGCCATCCACTTGTGGTATTTCTGTTATAACAGCACTAGGTAACTGAGACAACCCTCAAGGAGATGTATTGACACAGTAGCTGTAACAATGGTCTCAAACAGAAAAATGGTTGTAAGGATAGTGCAGGACCGGGCAGTGTTTTGTTCTGTTGTATATATGGTTATTAGGAGTCAGTTATGAGTTGGTCAGGTAGCTGTTTTCCAAATTTCTTGGCACAGAGGAGTGATCACTTCCGTCTTTGCCTCTGTTTGTTAAAACATCTGAATTGGTATTCCATGAATTCCTGGAGCCTTCTTTTCACCAATGCCTTCAGTGTAGTTTGGACTTCCTTTATCAGTACCATCAGTTCTTCATCATATGCTACGCTCTGAAATTCTATCTTTCTTAGTCCAGCTAAATTTTACTTCTCCTCCAACTCTCAGTTCAGGAGTAATATCCTTCAGAAAGCTTTCCCTGAAGCCCCAGATTGTACTAAGTGGCCCAATTCTGTGCTCCCCAAACAATCTGTGCTTACTATAGTTTTATAAAATTTATCACTTGCTATAGTTTTATAAAATTTATCTATTTCACGGGATGTATCTATATGCTTCTGGAAACTAGGGGCAGCTTCACTTTATGCACTGGTATTTTTGCTGTTGTTGTTGTTGACAAAAAAATATATACTGACCTACCAGGAATTTAGTAATGCTCTCAAATCGACTTCTGTTTTATTAATCGCAACTGTATCTGCCTATATTGGAAAAACAGCAGCACGTTATATGTGAAATATTATTTATTCTGTTCAGAGATGATACATGGAATTCATATGGATTCAAGATCTCCCTGGAATAATTACTGACTCCCAACACAGGACGTAGGATACTGTACTTCCTTAAAAAATTCTATAAAATTCATTGTTAAAATGATTGTAACAGAAATGAACCGAGTTTATTAATAATGATATGACAAACTCACATGAAACAGCATAGGACTAGAATTATTATTATTTTAATTATTAATCTCTAACCTGTATATACATTTTTTTATATATATTTTTAACCTGTATATTTGGAGCCCTGGTGGCATAAAAAATAGTGGTTAATAATTTGGCTGCTAACCAAAAGGTTGGCAGTTCAAATCCACCAACCACTCCTTGGAAACCCTACAGGGCAGTTCTACTCTGTCCTATAGGATCACTATGAGTCAAAATTGACTCGATGGCACCTAACAACAACAATCTAACAAGCCATTTTATAGATTAAGAAACTGAGGTTCAGAAAGGTAAGTTAATTGTCTCAGGAACACACATCTGGTAGGTAAGTGTGAGAATGGGGTTGGAATCTAGGCCTGTCAAACTGCCTGATGATAAAGAAAATTCTAAGTTTTGCCACTGATATTCTTTGTAAATTTTGGAGCATTGCTTTCTCTCCCAATTCTATTTCTTGGTCCATAAAAAAATAACCTTGCTAGACTGTGATGAAATCAGTTACTTAAAATGATGCCGCCTCCAGTATGATCATCACTTTTGTTTGCACACTGAGCGGTATAAAACCAAATTGAACCAGTCAATTCTGACTTTATGGAAGCAGACTGCTACTGCCACATCTTTCTCCCAAGGAGCCGGAGCCATTGGTGGGTTCAAACCACCAACCTTTCGGTTAGCACCCAAGCACTTAATCACTGCGCCACCAAGGTATGTACATATAATGAAAACTATATTTCTATCTACCACTCACAATCTTAAAATTGTGTGAGGGGAAATTGTTACTCTAGTATCTATGTTTTTTCCTAAGTTATTAATACTAAAAGCTGTATAATAATTTGATTTAAATTCCTTAAGAAACTATCATTTATAGCTGTTTTTCCTGGCAGTCATGGAACAGAAAGAATTTCAATTATTTTTGAAAATTAGAGAAAGTGTGCTTTCTTCCTTTTGAGTTAGTACGATAATTATTAAAACTGAATGAGGTATTTTGGTTTCCATAGTCTGAGAATGACGTAGGTGACTTAAGGAAACAAATAAGTTTCAAGAATGTAAATTATAAAACTAAGTCTCCTTTTAAACAATTTTCAATCATCTCTAAAGACAGTAGATATATATATATATAAATCAAAGAACAAGCATCTCACAAGGTAAAAAAGGTTTAGTTGAAAAGACATTAACTACCTTTATTAGTTTTGGTCTGTTTCTAGTTTGTGTTTCATATAGGCAGAAAGGCTATTATCCAGTTTTTATATCTTCCAATGCCAGTGAGGGTATGTGAAGGAGCGCCCATCTTAAGCCATTTTTCAACGCGTCTTCCCTCCCTCGGAGGAGCAGGGTCTCTTTCAATTTGTTTCTTTTTCTTGGGCTCCGCACGGAACTTTCCTCTCTTCGTCATGCTGATGGTGTAATACATGGTCACGTGTTCGCTATCCTGTTTTCCTCTGGGTGGTGTGGGTACCTCTATTTCCTTCTCATTTTCCATCGTTTCTCTCATTCTGGCCTCTAACAAGATCCTCTCCAGGGTCCCTCTGATCTCTATGCTAATAGGAAAGCAACGAAATGACTGAAAACAAGACAAAGAGAAAAAAAAAAAAAAAGCCTAAAGCGGCTGGGAGCCTTTAGTCCTCAGCAGTCCTAACCGTCCCTATGGAAACAATCCCACAGAGATCATCAGGGAACGGTTCTACAGGGATCCCTGGAGCAAAGGTGAGCCAGTCTCACCAAGTCGTGTTTACAGGACTCAGCTTGCAAATGTCAATAGCTGATAGAAAGGTGGGTTAGTTTTTTTGTTGTTTCTAGAAAAGTACTAAAATGAGAAGCCAAATGAACACTAGATTTACCCCTACTTAGTGTACTCTTTTTTTTAACTGAAAACTTCCTACTTGCTGTAATTATAAAAAGGCAAGAGCAATGCACATGCGAATTTCAAGTCTTTCCTAAGTGTTCACGTTGCCAAATAGCACAGTGCCCAATACAAAGAAATTTTGGCCAAAAAAAAAAAAACAAACCCCACAAGGAAAGCATTGCAATTTGGTGGTGAAAAGTCATTCATACCATTAGAATGATTTTAGGATTCTGCCCCATAACAAAGAAACTATGCAGAAGGAATGCCAAATTCAATCAGGCAGTGAATAGATTATTTGAATTCAATCAAGGAGTGAAAGGGATTACAGAATTCCATCAGCCAAATCAGGCTGAAAGATTGAAAGGATAAAGTAACGACGAAGCCAGGGAAGAAGGACCTCATCTGAAGTGTGGGTGCTCAGAGTCTTATTATTAAAAAGATATGTGTGTATGGGGGGTGTTTAGAGTGTCAGTGATACCAGGATTACTGAGTTTCATGCCTGTTCAAAAACTTCCAGTCAATAAACTGGGAACTAAAGGTGCCCTGGTGGCGCAGTGGTTAAGGGTTCTGGGGCTAACCAAAAGCTCATTGGTTCAAACCCACCAGAGGCCCCTCAGGAGAAAAAAACCTGGCGATCAGCTCCCATAAAGATTTCAGCCTAGGAAACCCTATGGGGCAGTTCTACTCTGTCCTATTGAGTTGCTGTGAGTGGGAATCAGCTTGACAGCACGCAACAACAAACAGGTCTCCTGAGATGGTAATCCCAGTGTTTCTTAGCGGAAATAACTACCCCTCATTTTACGCATCAGGGCACCAATACGCAGAGTAGTAAATGGTCTGCTTTCACAAAAGGGTCAAGTTGTGTACTTTTCCTTATTCCAGCACGGAAAGTAATATCACAGTGTTTTATGACTCTGGCCCTTAGAATAACGCCCTTTGGGTCAAACGCTAGTTCTGTCTCTTAGTATCCGTGTCATCTTGGGCAACCGTTTTTCACTTCTCTGGGGCTCAGGCTTCTCGTCCGTAAAAGGAGGATAATAATAATTATCATCTTTTTGAGTTGTAAAGTCAATGAAATGAGTGCTTGAAGCAGTGCCTACCTCAAGTAAGCTCTCAATAAATGTGAACAATTGTGATTACAATATCCCAGTTTTGTTTTTCAATCTCTTGTAATTTTTTTAATCTTTTTTTTAAATTGTACTTTAGGTGAAGGTTTACAGAACGAACTAGTTTCTCATATTGTTTTAGTACACATATTGTTTTATGACATTGGTTAACAACCCTACGACATGTCAACACTCTCCCTTCTTGTCGACCTTGGGTTCCCTATTACCAGCATTGCTGTCCCCTCCTGCCTTCTAGTCCTTGCCCCTGGGCTGTTGTGCCTCTTTAGTCTCATTTTGTTTTATGCGTCTGTCTAATCTTTCACTGAGGGGTGAACCTTGGGAGTGATTTCATTACTGAGCTGAAAGGGTGTCCAGGGGTCATACTCCCGGGGTGTCTCCAGTCTCTATCAGTACAGTATGTCTGGTCTTTTATTGTGAGCTGGGATTTTGTTCTACATTTTTCTCCAGCTCTGTCCGGGACCCTCTGTTGTGAGCCCCGTCAGAGCAGTCAGTGGTGGTAGACAGGCACCATCTAGCTGTATTGGACTCAGTCTGGTGGAGGCCATAATAGATGTGGTCCATTAGTCCTTTGGACTAATCTTTCCTTTCTATATTTAGTTTTCTTCATTCTGTCTTGCTCCCAAAGGGGTGAGACCAGTGGAGTATCTTAAAAGCTACTCACAGGCTTTGAAGACCCCAGACGCTACTCACCAAAGTAGAATGTAGGACATTTTCTTCATAAACATGATATTAAGCCAACTGAGCTACATGTTCCCAAAGACCATGGTCCCTACAGCCCTCAGCCCAGCAATTCGGTCCCTCAGGGAGTTTGGATTTGTCTGTGGAGCTTCCATGACCTTGCCTTGGACAAGTTGTGCTGGCTTCTGCAGTAATGTGTACTGTTTTACCCTTCACCAAAGTTACCATTTATCTGTTATCTATTTAATGTTTTTCCATCCCCACCCTTCACCTCACTCGTAACCATCCAAGATTGTTTCTTTTTGTATGTAAACTTTTTGTGAATTTTGACAGTAGTGGTTTCATACAATATTTGTCCTTTTGTGATTGACTTATTTCACTCAACATAATACCCTCCAGATTCATCCATGTTGTGAGATGCTTCACAGATTCATCATTGTTCTTTATTGTTGGGTAGTACTCCATTGTGTTTATGTACCGTAGTTTATCCATTCATCTGTTGATGGGCAATTAGGTTGTTTCCATCTTTTTGCTATTGTGAACAATGCTGCAATGAACATGGGTTTGTGTACATCTATTCGTGTGACAACTCTCATTTCTCTAGGATATATTCCTAGGAGAATTTCTGGATCATTTCTAGCTTTCTAAGGAAGCACCATATCATTTCCCAAAATGGTTGTATCATTTTGCATTCCCACCAGCAGTGCTTAAGAGTTCCAGTCTCCCTGCAGCCTCTCCAACATTTGTTATTTTCTGTTTTTTTTTATTCTTGCCAGTAATGCTGGGGTGAGATGGAATTTCATTGTAGTTTTGATTTGTATTTCTCTAATGGCTGGCGATCGCAAACATCTCCTCAAGTGTCTATTGGCCACTTGAATGGTGAAGTGTCTGTTCATTACCTTTGCCCATTTTTTAAATGGATTATTTGTCTTTTTATTTTAGAGGTGTTGGATTTTCTTATAGATTTTAGTGATTAAACCTTTGTCTGATTTTTAAGAGTCAAAATTTTTTTCCCAGTCTGTAGGTTCTCTTTTTATTCTTTTGGTGAAGTCTTTAGATGAGCATAAGTGTTTAATTTTTAGGTCCCAGTTATCTAATCTTCTGGAATTTGTGTGTTGTTGGTTATGGCTTGTATCCTGTTAATGACGTGTATTGGGGAAACCCTGGTGGCAGAGTGGTTAAGCGCTCTGGCTGCTAACTGAGACGTTAGCAGTTCGAATCCACCAGGCATTGCTTGGGAACTCTATGGGGCAGTTGTGCTCTGTTCTATAGGGTCACGATGAGTCAGAATCGACTCGACAGCAATGGGTTTGGGGGTTTTTTTTTGGGTAATGATGATCCCACTGCCCTTTCTCTGCTTCCCCTAAGGCTAAGGGGTATTTTGAAGGAGCGGGCTCAAGGAAGGCAGCAGGGCAGTATGGCCCGGACAATTCTTGCTGCCCCATACTTGTCTTAAGCAACTTTGAGGATGAATTAAGGTCATGAAACGGAAGTTCCATTATGGGAAGTTAAATGGCCTCATGTCTGTATCCTACACACTGCAGATATCACAGGGGAAAAATTGTTCATGCTTTTCTACTACTAACACCACTGGAGCTCTCTCCCACACTCTCACACCCATGGGCTCCCAAATGTTTGTAGCACCAAGTCCAAAATCTTTTGGCTGGACATTGAAAGTTGTCTACAGCCTAGGTTCTTCCACATTTCCAACCTTAACTCACCCTACAGAAACACTTAGCCGCGGACAAACTGACCTCTCTCGCACTTCAAGTTTCTACCTTTGCACTTTAATTTGCATTGATCTCCTTATTAGGATTGCCGTCCACCCCTACCACAGAAATTAGTCTTGCATCTTTTGTGAAACTTACAAAAAGGCCATAAGGTATCATTAAGAACCTTAGTGACATGACTTCTTGTTGTTGGTTGGCATCAAGTGGATTCCAATTCTTGGTGACCCATGTGTGCAGAGTAGAACTGCTCCACAGGGTTTTCAAGGCTGTGACCTTTTCCATGCAGATCCCTAGGCCTGCCTTCCAAAACACCTGTGGCTGGGTTCAAACCGCCAACCTTTTGGTTAGTAGTCAAGCGGTTAACCATTTGTGCCATGCAGGAACTTCTGGTGGCATAGCAGCACAATTAAAAAGTGAGTATTAGGTGCCATCTGTACTGGCAATGCTGAAAAATACAAAGCTGGGTTTACAAAAAACTTTAAGTCGGCTGCCATAACTGGGAAATAAAAGTGGGGAAGATAAAAAGAAGATAACATGAAGGAGAGTGAAGAAAGATTTGTAGAAAGAAGGGAAATAAGGCAGAGAGAAAATCGATCAGGTAGCACTAAGGTGAGAGCTGGCTGCCAGGTGGCCCAGGCCCGGTTGGGGAGATTGGGGGACTGTGGTGCCAGCAGCTCCACTGGGAGGCTCCCCAGCCCGAGCGCGTATATTGGTGGACGCCTTTTTATCTCCGAAGCAGAGAAATGCTCCATTTTTATTGCATAATGCAAATATGGTGGACAAGAAAAGCCCTCCCTGCGTTTGACGGCCAAACCACGTGGCACCCTTCCCAAGAAGGTGACACTGGGGTTAGGAGCCTTTAGGGAATTTGTTCACGGTGGGCAGAGCACGGTTCCTTCAGAACACACTGGCAGGACTACTACTACCACTTCACATCCTCCCCGAAAAGGCAAATGATGGTCCCTGCCGCCGATGGTTTCACGATAACCACGACAAAACGAGTCCGTCGCCGCTTTTCCTCTAACCGTACCAGCCTCTTTTCTCCACCTCGCTCCAGAACACTAGCCAGCTCGCCAGCGCGCAAGCGCACTACTTGCTGCCGCGCCACGACAGGGCGGAGTCTCTTCTCTCGCGAGAGTGGGGCCGGCCGCTCTCCGTGGCTCTCGCTCCACCCCCTCCTCCTCGCTCGCTCGCTCCCATCCCCCCAACCAGTCGCTGTACTGCGCAGCTCCCTCAGCGGTTGCTACCGCTGGGGACGGTTGGAAGGACCGTTGCGGGGAGCGCTACGCGAGTCGAGCGGCTTCTCCTTCCTCACGGCCGCACCCCGTGGGCACCGGAGCCGGCGTTACTGTCTCCCGACAGGGTATCTGAAGTAAAAAGGGGGTAGGTTGGGCTGGTGGTTTTGAGAGCGGAGTCGGGAGAAGGACGAAAGAGAGACCGAGAGGGGGTGGGGTGGGGTGGGGGGAAGTGGGGAGGTCGCCGCTCGGAGGCAGCCGGGCTGTGCCTCCCGGGCGATCTCCCACTTCAAGGAGGACGGCCTGCTGCAGGGAGGTCTTGCTCAGGTGGAATTCAGTGGACGAAGCCGAAGACCGAAGTGGGGAGCACCCAACATTTTCCCTCTTTTTTTCCCCGTTGGCTTGGCCTCCGCCATTTTGAGTACGGTGGCGCGGCCATCCGGGCTTCCCGCCTTTCCCCGCTATTTCTGCTTTTTGGCCCCCAGCTTCCGAAAACTGGTTTAGAAAGCCGGGGGTCAGAGTGCTCTGGAGGGAATGAGGGTGGGGAGTGAAACGAGCAGGGAAAGGCCGGGCGCTCGGGCGGGTTCGATCAGGGTTATCGGACGCGCTCCCAGTGGAAATGGCGTCGGACGGGCCTGGCCTCCCACCCGGCCTCCCTTCCTCCGCAGTCTAGGCTGGGCTACCTGGGCTGGCGGGACTGCGAGTGACTTCTGACGCAGATTCCCAAGATGAAAGGCTGGAACCGGGGGAGGAAAACCAATGGCGACGAAGGCGCGCGCTCAACTCCCAAATCCAGGACAAAGGAGGGCCTCCTTTGTAATTCCGCCGCCCGGTGGCGAAGGTCTTTAAGCCAGGCTTGGCTGCCGGGCGGGGAGGGGGAAGGGGCGTCCTCTGCTTAGCGTTTTGGTCCCTAGGGCAGCTAGCTAAACGCAGAGTCTCCGGGAAGGGATAAAGGACGCTTAGCCGGCCCTTATATTCCAGGTTTGGAACTTCGGAAAGAGTACGTACTCGTTTTTCAAGGGGGAGGTTTTCACACTTACTTTTAACTTGAAAAAAAAAAAAAATGGGTAATCATTTAGTAATCAGAAAAATGGGTAACTTCTCAAACAGGAATGTGGTATAGGCATATTTCAAATAGGTTGTCCAGGCGCAGTGAACTGTTAGGGCTACTTGAACTTTTAGGTTGGGGTGGGGTGGTTTAGCACACACGGGTTTAAGTGGGAGCATTTTAGAAGACACATGGTGATAACAGTTACCTGTACAAATCGAGTTACTAATTTGTACCGAAAGATTTCCAAGGAATGTACCTTGTGCATAGATTTTTCCCCTCTTTGGCAGTGAAGCTAGAAGTAAAATATTTCAGAATACACTTCGGGTTTAATTTCTTTTGGCAGCTAATCATGTTTTTTCTTTAGTGTAGGAGTATAGTAATATTCTGGCCAGGGAAAAAAGCCTACTAAATAGAAAGTCAAACTGTAAGCTCAGTCGTGGTGGTGGTGGTTTTTGGTTCTGAGAACAGAGAACTGGATGGATAATTTTCACTAAAGACAGTAAAAGAGCGGGGAAGGCCTGAGAATAAGAGTTTTTAATAATCTGTGTAAATCTTTCTAAGAAATCTGTTATGTACTTTTTTTAGCTTAAAGAAAATCTTGCTGCCTATATTGTTGAAGATGGACTGTGATGCTTGGTCAATATTTGCCAAAGAAAAGTTTACTAAAATCCTGCCTTGAAACAGGTTTTAGTGGATTTTGAAAAGTCGGACCAGGGTTTCATGTTAAGGAGTATATGACATCATTTAACAGCTTTTCTAATTAGATGTTTTTTTCTGCCCTGTTTTTCATCAGCATCATTATCTGAACTCCATATAATTCTTCCCCCCCCCCAATAACTTTATTTTTGGTAAATAATTACTTGTTTTGGGAAGCAGTCACTGAACTGCAGTAGGTCACAGCTTTGCTCTAGTAAGTCATTCACAATCATTGTAAACAGCTCACATCTTCAGATATTGGTGGTGCATCTAAATATTTAAAATCAAGAAACAAGCCTGTTGGAAAGGGGGAATGGTGTAAAATTTTCAGTTTAGTTAAACTTAACACCTTTTTTTTTTTTTCCAAAACAAAGTTTAGAAAGTTATTTATTGAGGCAATAAGTCTTTATTTCATTTATTGTATTACAGAGGACACAATATGCCCCTATGTTATAAAGTAATGCTATATTATACTTTTTTTCTTTAAGAGTTTTTTGAGAAAATTGACATACTCTAAAATTCGCTCGTTTAAAATGTACAATTCGGTGGTTTTTAGGATATTCACAGAGTTGTGAAACCACTAAAGTCTAATTTTAAAACATTTTTATCACCCCCAAAGGAAACTCCCATGCCCATTAGCAGTCATTCCCCTGTCCCGCGCCCTCCCTTTGCTCCCCGCCTGACCTGACCCCCCCCCCCCCCCCAGCACAACTCTTGCCTCTGAAGATTTGCCTATTCTGGACACTTCATGTAAATGGATTCACACTACGTGGTCTTTTGTGATTGGCTGCTTTCACATATAGCATGTTTGAAAAGCTATATCTAAAGTTTCATAAAATTGCTAAAAGTCATCCTTTCAGGTTTAACTGCTGGTGTTTTTAATTGGTGGTAGCATTTGGAATTCTTAAAAGCATGATAGTAATTAGCCATGACACTGGTGCAAAGAAAGGTTGAGATGGATTATCCTGTATAAGTAGTAAACCCAGGTAGTTTCTCAGACAGCTTTAATGTGTTAGAGCAGATTGCTTTTTTGTATGGCTTTAGTTTGTCTTTTTTTTTTTTTTTAAGTAGAATTCTAGACTCTTAAATTTTTAATCGACTTTGAAGGGTTAATGCATGGGGCTGTCTTTATTAACACCGTTTAGTGTGTACTCTTCACACATGGGGTGGAGAATCACCGTACAAAATAGTTTAAATCTTCAGAATCTGGTTCAGGTTTCCCCAATTTAAAATTGTGTTGCTGGATTTTAGATGTGTTGACTGTACGATGTACCCCTTTGTAAAAGAAAAAGAACGAACTCTCCACCCCAGTTAGCTATTTTTAGTTTAGTGTGTTTTTTCTATTTTCTGGTCTTTGTTTTTACTCGAAGGCACTGGGTTTTTCACTGGGTTGTGTTTTTATGTATATAGGTCTTCTCATTGGTACAGGCTGATCCAAAAATCAAAACTAGCTTCTTTGCTAGTATTTCTTGGTGCTAAGATTTATAGCAAAAACAACCTAATTTTCCTTTTTTTGTTACTTGTTCCTGAAAGAGTACATTGAAAAAAATGTGGTAAGAGATGATAAAAAGCACCATACTAAAGTCTTCACAATAGATTGGATTGACTGCACAATAAATTTTTCATGAGGAACATTTGACTTTAGGTCCTCCACTTTTTCCCTCTTCTGTTCTTAAACGACCCTTTATAGGAGACACACACACTTAAGAATTGTTAGAGATTTCTAAATGTTTCTGATTGAACTTTTTTTCGAATTGATTCGGGGCCTACTCCAGAACAGTATTTTTTAAACTTTCTAGTTAACGTATGTATTGTGGTAAATGTTTTGCACACACCCCTTCATACAGTTCCTAAAGAAACTTAAAAACTTAGTTTTTACATGGCAAAACTTTTGTTGACTTTGGAAAAAATGAGGATAATTGTTTTTTTAACAGTCTTTATTTCCTTGCAAGAGTCAGAATAGCTTTCTCTCTTAAGGTTCAGATATCTTGTTTATGGTATATCTCATCAGTTTTGCAGGGCCACATAAGGTCCAGTAACAATGGCCACCATTGAATACACTTACAGTGTGGCACAACAAGCACTTTAAACAATTCTTTTAACAGGTGAGGCGTAGGCAGTACTTTTGTTTTACGGTTGAGAACAGAGGTTCCTCAGGGGTTAAGTAGTTTGCTTAATTAAGTAAATCCAGTGAGTGGAAGAGTAGGGATTCAAAGCCAGGGTTTCTCACTCTTAAAAGTTCATACCGTATGTTTGTGTGTGCAAGAATTAGTTGTAACACCAGTTAAAAATTTCACTTCCTCCCATTTTGATTCTCTGTGTTTAGAGTGGCACTTAGAGCTCTTGCTTTAAGAAACAAAACATTGAAGAGGAGATTCATGTGCAGAAATACTTGATTAATAATAACATTTGGAGAATTTCTGCATTAGCATATTTTAGGTGTGTAAATACTGGGAAAAGGAAATTTTACTCTTCGGAGGTGCTACCCCTAACTTTTGCACAGATAATTAGATGATGTGACATTACGTATTAATGAATATTATTGATATGAAATACAATTTTCAAGCATAAAGGAGTCAAGTGAACAAATTGTTTTGTTTACAGGGGAGGAGGTGGTGAGGGAAAGGTTTGAAATACTCAGGTGAGTAGGATTCCTACAGCTGCTTAGTGAAATTTGTATGGCTCTGGTAAGTTTCTGCAGCTGAAGGACTTCTGCATTAACCAAAAGCCTCTTGAAAATATTTGGGAATTTTAAAAGCAGAGATGGTTGCTCCAAGGAACTGGGTGGGTGGGTTCATATTGGAGGGAAGGGGGGTCGTCTTACTGTATGTGCCCTTCCACTTTTTGAATGTGAATGTTACTTTTTAAAAAAAAAAAAAACTTTTGTGTTGACTTAAAAGTAAAGCAATGATGGTCTTGTTTCTGTATACTAGCCCCAGTGGTTGCAAAAACAGTAAGACTGTTGGAAGTTATTAACTCAGTCACTTTTAAGCTGTTGCTCCTGGGGAGTGTTTAATCTAGAATTGGTTAAAATAGAGGTGGAAATCTCCCCCCACAAAAAAAAGCAATTTAATATGTTCAGATTTAAGGCCAGAATTAACTTCAAGCTTCTGTAATACCATTTTTTTCCCGACATCAAAGAAGTACTCCTTCTATTTTTGATTTACATTCTTAATGCGAGTGGACAGTGGTACTACAGACAGCTTCTGAATGAATTCAAATTTTAAAGAATTTGCATAACTATTCAGGTAAATAATGAAATCTGAAGAAATACGAAAGTTTGACAGGAGGAAAACGTTTGACATTAAGATGACAGGTCACGAACTAGGCGGAGGGTTTGAAGACAGTGGAATTTTGTAAGTTTTCTTAAAACAAGGCAATATATATTTGGTCCTTAGAGATTCAGTACTTTTTAGGGGTGATTGATGAGGTTTCACTGCCTTTTTCCAATCTTCTGTCTAGCCCGAAATAGAAAGCTGTTGTACATTGTGTTGTGGCATTATAGTAGGAGTCACTTATATTTCCTGTTGTGACACCACTGAGAGGTGTTTCTTCAGTACCTCTGGCAAGAGTATGTTTTGATTGACTACTTTATGTGCTTGTTTATTTTTGTAGCATTTATATCAAACGGTTTTGAGATGGATTGGGTTATGAAACATAATGGTCCAAATGACGCTAGTGATGGGACAGTACGACTTCGTGGACTGCCATTTGGTTGCAGCAAAGAGGAAATAGTTCAGTTCTTTCAAGGTACCTCTAGTATTAGTCAAAGTTTAGTAGTATTTTAATTTTATATTTGATTTATGTTGTTATTCAGCTTTTCATTTGTAAAACCCATTTGTTTTTGGAACCTTTTAGTTTTAATGATGATATCTCGGTGAATGTTTTAAACTATGAAGTGTGCTCCAGTTAATATTTCAATGCAGAATGTATAGAATGTATAAGAACTGATACCCAGTAAACTTAATTGAGAGTAATTATGTGTGATGAAATGAACCATGAATTAGCATATGGAGCATAGTTAAATTTGATTTATAGCCATTTCTTCTTTTTTTTTTTAATGTAATATAGGTGGGCTGAGAGTGTGTATGTAATTTAAAAAGACACTGGTCGCAAAGAAAATTATTTAATCCAATAATATATGAAAAAAATCTTCCATTTGTATTATGGGGTGATGGGAAACTAAGCTTTTTTTGTTTTGTTTTGTTTAGACTTGTTTTAAATATTTGATACAGATGGGAATGTTTCAGCCTTTAACACTGTTCCCCTTGATGGGGTTATTTGTCCTTGGGTTAAAGGGTTGGAAATCGTGCCAAATGGGATAACATTGACGATGGACTACCAGGGGAGAAGCACAGGGGAGGCCTTCGTGCAGTTTGCTTCAAAGGAGATAGCAGAAAATGCTCTGGGGAAACACAAGGAAAGAATAGGGCACAGGTGGGGATGGAGAGTTCGGGATGGTGTTAAATTTTTATTTTTGGGGGTTGTGGGTCACTTTATTAAATGGGGGGGTAACCATAACATTTTTCTGGGATAGTTTAAAAGAATTGATAATTTATCTAAATTTAACTTGGAAACTACAGATGTGGGTGGGGAATTAATGCTAAGTTTACTTAAAATTAGATTGTTCCCATTTTTCTGTAGGATGTTGTTGATAAATGCTTTTGCGTAATCACCTATTTTCTTTAAACACCTATCATGTACTAAAGAAAACAAATTATATTTTATGGATTCTTTTCAAACAACTAATTTATCTTAGTAAAACTTAAATATTTAAGTTTGTAGGTATAAAAAATGTTAACTTACGGTGTATTTAGGCAATTTAAATTGGGTTATGTAACTAGATGTAGACAAACTTACTGCATTTTGCCCAATATCTTGTTTACTCTAATACATTTGTGCTGAAACCTGTACCTTAAAACATTTTTAAATAGGTATATTGAGATCTTCAGAAGTAGCAGGAGTGAAATCAAAGGATTTTATGACCCACCAAGAAGATTGCTGGGACAGCAGCGGCCAGGACCATATGATAGACCAATAGGAGGAAGAGGGGGTTATTATGGAGCTGGGCGTGGAAGTATGTATGACAGAATGCGACGAGGAGGTGATGGATATGATGGTGGTATGTGTAGCTAATGAACAAAGGTTCTGTTGTCATTTTCTTAATATTCCTGACACTTTGTCAAGAAATACAGAAATGGCAGTCATTCCAGTACCTACTAGGTTTTAAAACCTGTTCATGAAAAAATGGATTCCCATGGCCACCTGTGGGATGTGATTGATGCACGTATTGGCACCTTGATAACTCATTCAGATAAAGAAGTTGAGACATTTGAAATATTTTGACATTTTCTATTTGGCATCAGGATGATTACTTGGCACGTCTGAATTTATCCTTTTGGGGTTTTTAATTTCCACCAGATGTTAACTGTTTTTCTCGTGTGTATTAAGAGTTGCAAACTTATGACCTAAGTGTATATTTTAAAACATACAAAGTATGTTTTTATAAACTAGATTATAAAAATCTATCTCTTCAAAGTGTATTCATGTATTTCTCCTTAAATTGCACAGGTTATGGAGGTTTTGATGACTATGGTGGCTATAATAATTATGGCTATGGAAATGATGGCTTTGATGAAAGAATGAGAGATGGAAGAGGTAAAATAAATGTTAAAAGACATTTTCATTTTGCCATAAATTTTAATATTTGCAACCAGTAAGTGGTAATTAAAAAAAAGTCAATTCAGGCATATTTCACTTCATTCCTGTATAGGGCTTTATACCTTCGATAGTTCTTGATGTGTACTTTCAGACAGATTCTCCGTTTGATGCTTAAAATAACTAAGTGATAAGATTTCTTGAATTGTCAAAGAAAAGGGTGTGTGTAGGGGAGAAGTGTTGTATTTTATTAAAATGCTCTCTTTGCTATATGTGTCAGCATTTTATAACTTTCAGAAACTTCATTCTCCAGGTATGGGAGGACATGGTTACGGTGGAGCTGGTGATGCAAGTTCCGGTTTTCATGGTGGTCATTTTGTACATATGAGAGGGTTGCCTTTTCGTGCAACTGAAAACGACATTGCTAATGTAAGTGATTTTTACTGGTTTTATAGTTATTCTGGTGTCCAAATTTTGAAGCATTCTTAATGGAAGTCTTCCTCTGTAGTTTAATGTCAAAATCTCTTGAATATAAAAATATATCTATCTTATTTTCAGTAGTTGATGAATATTTTTATGTCCATTTTGTGCCAGCCTACACAGGATTCGAGCAAGTGAAGGCTAAATTCATAAAGTCCATTTAAGAATATAGTGAAAGAATGATCAGCACAGGGTGGTGATGATTCAAAGCTTATTTCCTTTGTTTCCTCAGGTTAGAAAGTGTGAATATGTAGTAAGTCTATAGTTTCATTGGTTTGGATTGGCTTTTTAGGCTAGAAATTGGTTAGAAATTCGAGCAGCTGGAAATAATAGGAGTAAATACTGCAGCTATCTTTGATTTGAAACTAGTTGCTATACTTGAGCCCATGGGCCAAATACAATCATGCTCATTTGTTTACCTGTTGAGTAGTTGTGATAGAGATCCGTTGGCCCACAAAGCTAAAGATATTTACTGTCTGGCTCATGCAGAAAAAAATTTGCTCTTGATTGTATTGAGAAGCAGATGGCCTAATTTCTAAGTGCTTTTTAAGGATAGTGTAAACCTAATTAACTTGAGATTGGAATTTAATGATGTTTTGGACATTACTCATGCAGTTCATAGGTTTATCAAACCCCATTCTTCAGAATCATGATACACAGTGTCTCTGTGCATGTTTTCCATGTCTCAGGTGACCTATATATTTAAAATAGCAATTTTTAAATACATATCTTGGTCATGGCATGGGGCTTTACTCTCAGCAGTAGGCTATCAGATTTTTTCATCTGTTGAAGGTAAACTGATTTTCAAGGTTAGGTATTTTCATTTTAAATTAAATACATTATTTTGAAAGGGGTAATTTTCCCTAAGTGTGTAGTCTTACATTCCCAGAACCTCTGTAGTTCATGCAGTTAGACTACCAACACGGGAGTGGGAGGGTTTTGTTGCAAAACCAAGGTATGTGGTAATTTACTTTTCGAAAATCTGAATAAAAAGAAAATAATGTTTTGTTTTATTCAGTTCTTCTCACCACTAAACCCAATACGAGTTCATATTGATATTGGAGCTGATGGCAGAGCAACAGGAGAGGCAGATGTAGAGTTTGTGACACATGAAGATGCAGTAGCTGCCATGTCTAAAGACAAAAATAACATGCGTAAGTGGTATCCTTGGCATGCTGTCTGACTTGATTCATAAATGTGAACTCCCTTACAGAATAAGTATCTCTTACTAAGTGAAGAGGCCCTAGGGTATATAGGTAACTTCTGGCAGTCACTGGGACCTAAAACCATATAGACTTTAATGGATTCCTAGGGACTTTTTTCATTGGATTAATCTCTTATATTAAGAATAGCTGTCGATACAGCTAAGAGATAAATTTTGAAAAGAATTGATTCAGACTCTTAATACTTGATAGATCATTGGAGCTCGGATTAACTAAAAGGGAGAAAAAGGCGTGTTAATTTACATTTGCCTAAGTTTCCATGTCCTCAATTAAGCACATTAATACCATTTAAGGTCCATTTGCCAGCTTGGGTAGGTCCTGCATGTCATCAGATTTGTTTCTGTGCCAGTAAATCTTACCTGATTCCCAGATATTACTACCTATCAATCATTTGGTACTTGTTAAACTGTTCTGGGGTATACCCTCAAGATTCTAATTCAGTTCTATAATTGGGCCTGGAATATATTTTTAAGAAGTACCCCCCCCCCCCCAGGTGATTCTGAATTAACTATTTTATAGATGAGGAAACTGAGGCCCAAACGTTGTTGCTTGTTCAAGGTTGTACAGTTTCAGTGAGACCTGGATTTTAGCCCTATTATCACCCCACTAGAAATTGGCAAGTATACTTTTAGTTTAATATTAGCTAATCAGCATTTTTGCACTTTTCTTGATAAATCTGATCCATTGTTCTTCTCTCCCCTACTACTTTTTTTTTTTTTTTTTTTAAAGAACATCGATACATTGAACTCTTCTTGAATTCTACTCCTGGAGGCGGTTCTGGAATGGGAGGTTCGGGAATGGGAGGCTATGGCAGAGATGGAATGGGTACGTAAAGTTTTTTAAATAAGCAAAGTTAACACACTTAGCAGTCAATCTGAAACATTCCTTTTTTTCTTTCAGATAATCAGGGAGGTTATGGGTCTGTTGGAAGAATGGGAATGGGGAACAGTTACAGTGGAGGATATGGTACTCCTGATGGATTGGGCGGTTATGGTAAGTGGTTACTCTGGATGCTCAATATGTGTTAGTCCTTGTATGTGGTGCAGACAACTGAAAGTTCACACACGTCTTGTAATGTGTTACACCCTATTATCTATGCAACAAATTCTTAATGTCTCTTCTTTTTCAAGGCCGTGGTGGCGGCGGCGGCGGCGGCGGCAGTGGAGGGTACTACGGGCAAGGCGGTATGAGTGGAGGTGGATGGCGTGGGATGTACTGATCATAACCACCAACATACAAGTCCTGACAACAGCATCTGGTCTACTAGACTTTCTTACAGATTTAATTTCTTTTGTATTTTAAGAACTTTATAATGACTGAAGGAATGTGTTTTCAGAATATTATTTGGTAAAGCAACAAATTGTGATGGAAAAATCCTGTTTTCTGTAGGTTTTATTTGTTGCATACTTTGACTTAAAAATAAATTTTTATATTCAAACCACTGATGTTGATACTTTTTATATACTAGTTACTCCTAAGGATGTGCTGCCTTCCTAAGATTTGGGTTGATGTATTTTAGTATTAGCTCTACAAGTAGTATAGTGGAATTTTAGAGGACAGTGGTTCACCTTTGCATAAACTACAAGTCTTAATAAGCAGACATCTGGAATAGAGCTTGAAGAGTAGTGTAACTTTTTAATTTCTACTGGATAATACTGTAAATATAAAGCCTAAAGATAAATTTAGGTGGTTTTGGGAGTATAAATCCAGCTAGTTCTGTATTAGTCATTTTTTCTCAAATGTCATTTATCAGCACTGCAAATGTTGATGATCCAAGAGGTATGTGGACTTCTGAGTATTCACAATTGTGGGGCATGAGAGTGTTGGAAATCTAAATTCTAATTCTAGAGATTTTAGAATATATTCCCCTCAGCACTTGACTGAAGTACCAAAAAAAAATGTTTCTAAAAAAGTGATAGAGTTTTAAGTTATCTCAAGATGTTTTAGAGTAGGTTAAGGTTCCTCGTGACATGGGAATTCAGCATAAATACATAGGTATTTACTGTGGAGTGTAATTCTCACAAATGTATTTTCAGTTTCCTGCCCAATGGTTAAAGCGTATGATTTTAAAATTGTATAAAAGACTGCTTTAAAAAAATGTACGAGACACAAGTCTATGTCATAGTCTTAATTAAAATGAGTCATACAGTTGGATTTTGCATCTAACATCTGCTTGGAGCCTTTGTGTTAAAAAAAATATGTAGCAAGGAAAAGGTGCTTTTTACTTTTGTCCTTTTGATTGGTATGGCTTTTTTCCAAATTGGCTAATGGATCAAAATGAAACTTGTCAATGTGAATTTAGTTACTGAACTTGTTACTTGTTTTTGCTAGAAATGTTATTAATGTAATAAATATCAATGTGGGAGATAATAGTATGGTGTTCTGTTCTAGGATACTTTGTCGGTGACTGATTATAAATTGGCAGAGGGTACTATATATGTTTAATTGAAGATTTAATTTAGTGACTCATAAAGGGGAATTACTGCTATTAGAGAAAGTAATGTTGTAGCCTATATACTCAGAGTCTCTTTATACCAATTATCTATACTCAAATTTGAGCAAAGATCACTGTGCTCCTATTTTCCCAGGATTTCCCACTTAGAATCTTTAAGCAGTAAAAGTATAAAATGTTATAAATGAAAGTTGTCCTCCAATTGTAAAGCAGGCAAATTTTTCAAATCTTTATTTGGTTTTAAAAAATTTCACATCTTGTTTCAAAACACTGCAGGGAAGGAGAATTACAATCGCAGTTCCTTGGCACCATGATAGTGTTATTGTGGTGAAACTGGTTAGGTGAGGGAATGGTATGTGAAGTCTGTTGAGTAACTTTCTGTGAGAGCAAATCTTAACTGAAAAGGGAAAGTAATGAAGTCCACAATCACAAACTACAATTTGTGACTGCTGAAAAATCCAAAATTAATATGATTTTTAAATAAGAGCCAAAACTAAATGCAGCAAGTTATGTTGCTGTCGTAGAAGCTGCCCCACCCCAAAAAGCCCAAGTAAATGGTGACACAATTTTTGAGTGGCAAAGAATTTAAAGGGTGACTAGAAATCATGGTTTGTATTTGCCACAGTAGTAAAAAATGTGTTAGTATTTTAAATTTTTCGTTTGTTTACTCTCACAAACCATAAAAATCTGAATCTAGCAGTACAAAAACAGTTCAAGAATATAATTCATCATTTCTGTTAGTATTCAAGAACACCTAAAAATCTGTATTTCAGTTCTAACTGAAGTTGACCTCAAAAGCTGACTGAAAATTTATGGATTATGGAGAAAACAGATTTTCAAGTAAAATACTGGTTTCAAACTTTTGGCAATTTAGAAAACTTTATATTAAACAATTTTAAACGTTAAAGTATATACCCTCAGGAAATTATTTGCAGAATAAAAGTAATTTCCATCTGGAGGGGGAGGGGTTATGTGTCCACGATTGACCACTGAATGGAATGCTCCTAGGAGTAATAATTAAGATTTCTAATACATTTTTGAAAGGCTCATGGACTTAAGGTGCACAGCTGAAAATAATACAAAATAAAGGTAAGATCCCTAGTGTGAAACTGTTATCATACACGGGTAATAATTTTTACAGATTACGTTCTAGGTATGCCGTAAGCAATATACAACCAGATTAGTGTTTATTGAATTTTTCATGCTTGACATAGTTGAAGTGCTGGTGTATACTTTACGGCAAGGCAGACGTCACAGCGTCATCTGCTCTAGCCCCGATGGAGGTGGGTCAGTATACATGTGGGATTTTTACTGCGGACATAGACTGCACTGATAGACTACTAATAAAATTTTTCCTAAAGCTTACTGGAATGGAATTTGATACAAAAATTTTCTAACTAAAACCTATATCATGTTAAAGGCAAAGTTTAACTGCATTTTAGATTTCACTTTAATGCTTGGAGCTTTGGTGGCGCAGCAGTTAAGAGCTACAGCTGCAAACCAAAAGGTTGGCATTTGGAATCCAGCAGCGTCTCCCCAGAAACCCTAGGGGGTGGTTGCTCCTATATGGTTGCTAGAAGTAGGAATCTGCAATGGTTTGGGTTTTTTTTTTTTTTTTTTTTTAATGCTTAGACTTTATCAGGAGTCTATAATCCGACTTGTTATACACTTGTTTCTGGGGAAGGGTTTATGCTTTTATTCTTCTCAAATGGTGTCTGAGACTCCCCTCAAAATTTAACGGCACTGGTAGTATACAGAAAGGTCTGCAAGAAACAAGGTTTAAAGAGGGTGATGGTTATGTGGAATTTTCTTTGAATATTAGAAGCAAGAAATTGAGGTGAAATACCAATGCCCACTGGATCTGAAAGTTATCAGCAAGCACAACAGTAATTTGAAAAGGAGAAAGACCAAAAGGATGTCTTCTAAAGGAATAAAGGAGGGGAAGGGACCAGGGCCAATAAATACAGCTGAAACTTTACCAAGCTGATGAAAACTGTTGGATTGGAATATTAATACTTCTAGGAAGATCTATACATTTCTAATCTTTCTGAGAACCATGAAGCTTTAAAGTGCATTGAGAATTAACAGGCACCAAATTAGTATCAACTTGACAGTCTGGAAGAATAAAGCAATCTGAAGCCTTTAAGAAGGCCTTTACAAGATAAGGCAATTGAGTGTTAGCTATGCTAGCTGGCCTTCCAGTGGACTTAAGGGTTCCATGATTACTACGTCAATTAGGAATTAAGCTAAAGTTATTTTAAAGCATGCCCTATTAAAAAATGTTTTAAATAAGGTAGGAAATACCAAATTAAACAATTTCTAATTCCCATGAGTTTGGATATGTAGAAGATAAACGACTGAAAGCTGCTTAAGAAGGGCTGTCAGGATACTTTGTGGTGTACATGTCCATACATAACAATCGTGCATACTTCATTCCATACATAAGGATTTAGTCCTGTAGTCTATGGCAAGTTAGATGAGCATCTCTGAATCAGCAACGCGTGACAGGAGTCACAGACCCGTACCGGCTTTGGTGAAGACGGCAGAGGCAGTTCGTTGTCAGAGCAGGCATTACAGAAAATTTCCCCACAGTTTCTACAGTGGTGCTTAATAAAATGAAAAAACCAGAGAAAAAAATTCATGAATAAAAAGCCATTTTGCACCAAAGCTCTGGGGCTCATTCCCTAACTTTCTTACCTTTCTCTTGGAGAGTGAGAATTCCTTTTCACAAAGTTTGCAGTGTGTTGCTTCTTTGTCTTTTAACCAAACTAGTCCCTAGAAAAGAAAAGTGGGAACATTAATGCCCAAATTGGTAATGTTAAAAATTGCATGTGAAAACTTTTTGCTCATGGAACATTTTGTAGAATATAAGGAATAGAAGAGACTCTTTCTTTGAAAGATAACATACTGAAACATACGCAGATGATGTGTGGGATTTGCTTCCCAATCTGCGTGAGAGAGGAAGGACGTGGGTTGAACATAAATAGATGAGCCATGTATCTATTGTTGAAACTGAGTCATGTGTAGATGAGGTTCATTTTACTATTCTCTATGTCTGAACATTTCCATACCAAATGTTTCTAAAAGATAAAAATAACCTGATAGTAATGTCTTTTAGGAAAGAACCTTAAAGACCATCTGGTCCAACAATATTTAACGATAAATTCACACTGTAAAATGTATGAGTTTGGAGTTATGTATCGTATACACAAATATACACAGTAGTTTAGGTATAGGCGTACTTCATTTTATTGCATTTCATAGATAATTTTTTACAAATTGAAGGTTTACGGCAACCCTGTATGAAGTCTACCAGCACCATTTTTCCAACAGCATGTGTTCACTTTGTGTCTCTGTGTCATATTTTAGTGATTCTCAAAACATTTCAAACTTTTTCATTATTATTACACCTGTTACGGTGATCTGTGGTCTTGGGTGTTACTATTGTTAATTGTTTTGGGGCACCACAAACCCTGCCCATGTAAGACAGCAAACTTAACTGACAAATGCTGTGTGTGCTGACTGCTCCACCAACCGGCCCTCCCCACCCCTCCCTCCCTGGGCCTCCCTCTCCCTGAGACACAACAATATTGAAATTCGGCCAATTAACGACCTACAATGGCCTCTCACTTTAAATCAAAAGCTAGAAATGATGAAGCGTAATGAGGAAAGCAGGTTGAGAGCTGAGATAGGCCGAATGCTAGGCTTCTTAGGCCAAACAGTAAAGTTTTGAATGCAAATAAGAAGTTCTTGAAGGAAACTAGAAGTGCTACACAAATGACGACGCGAAACATTCTTCCTGCTGATGTGGAGATGTTTCAGTGGTCCGCACAGAAGATCGAAGCGGCCGCAACATTCCCTTAAGCCGAAGCCTGATCCAGACCGGGGCTCTAATTAACTCTCCAGCTCTCTGCAGGCTGAGAGGTGAGGATGCTGCAGGAGATAAGTCTGAATGTAGCAGAGGTGGGTTTTCACGAGGTTTAAAGAAAGCCGTCTCCATAACATGGTGCAGGGTGAGGCAGCAGGTGCTGGTGCAGAAGCCGCGGCAAGTTCCCCAGAAGCTCTAGCTGGGAGACTCGCTGCTGAGGGGGCTGCCCTGGACCCCAGGTTCTCAGTGCGGATGAGACAGCCTCCACGGAAAGAGGGCGCCGTCCAGGACTCCACAGCTAGAGGGACAGCCAACTAGAGGGGGACAGCCAACACCTGGCCTTAAAACCTTCAAGGACAGGCCGACCTTCTCGTTAGGGGCTAACGCAGCTGGCGATTTTAAGTTGACGCCGATGGTCACGTCCATTCCAAAAATCCTGGGGCTCCTAGGAATTACGTTGAACCTCCTCTGCCTGTGCTCTGTAAACGGGACAACGAAGCCCGGATGAGAGCACATGTGTTTACAACACGGTTTCCTGAATATTTTAAGAGACTGCTGAGAGCTACTGCTCAGAGAAAAGACTCCTTTCAAAATACTACTGCTCGCTGACCATGCGCCTGGTCACCTGAGAGCACCGGCGGAGACACCCGAGGGATGGATGCTGTTTGCATGCCTGCTAACACAACCTCCACTCTGCAGCCCACGGACCAAGGGGTCATTAAGGCTTTCAAGTCTTACTATTTAAGAAACAGATTTGGTGAACTACAGCTGCCAGAGAGAGTGATTCCTCTGACGGATCTGGGCGAGTTAAACTGAAAACCGTTTAGAACTGATTCACCATTCCGGATGGCATTAAGGACAGTCGTGATTCATGGAAGGTCAAAATACCATCATTAACAGAAGTTTGGAAGAAGTTTATTCCAACCCTCACGGATGACTTTGAGGGGTTCAGGACTTCAGTGGAGGAAGTAAGTGCAGATGTGGCGGAAAGAGCAAGAGAACCAGCATTAGAAGTGCAGCCTGAAGATGTGACTAAGTTGCTACAATCTCATGATAAATTTTAAAGGATAAGGAGTTGCTTCTTACGGATGAGCAAAGGAAATGGTTTCCTGGGATGGAATCTACTCCTGGAGAAGACGCTTTGACAATGTTCTCAACATTGTTGAAGTGACGACAAAGGATTTAGAACATCGCATAAACTTAGTTGATAAAGCAGCGACAAGGTTTGAGAGAACTGAATCCAATTTTGAAAGAGCTTCTATTGTGGGTAAAATGTTATCAAACAGCATCACATGCTACAGAGAAATCTTTGGTGAAAGTTAGAGTCAATTGACAAGGCAAACTTCATCATCGTCTTACTTTATGAAACTGCCACAGCTACCCAACCTTAAGCACCCTTAATCTGATCAGTCAGCAGTCATCAACATCGAGGCAAGACCCTCCACCAGCACAAAGACTACGACTTGCTGAAGGTTCACAGGACGATTAGCATTTTTTAGCAATATTTTTTAATTAACGTATGTACATTGTTTTTTTTAGACATAATGTGCTATTGCACACTTAACAGACAACAGTATAGTATAAACATAACTTTTATCTGCACTGGGGAACAAAAACATTCATGTGACTCGCTTCATTGCAGTGGTCTGGAACCAAACCCACAATACTTACGAGATATGTCTGTAATTTATAAAGCAAGTCCTTAAAATGTGAAAGACAGGTGTTTGAGTTCCTTATTTTAGGTAAAACCTCAGCTTAAGTTCAGTTTTACATGGCTATTAATTTCCCTCAAGTTCTGTAACTTAAAGATTTAATAGCTGTTCCGTAAACATTTGTAGAAAATAGATATAAGTAGTCCTAAACTGAGAGGTAATTTGATAGCTAAAATTTATACCTTGACCCTTTTTTTAAAAACTTTCTTGTTGTACTTTAGGTGAAAGTTTACAGACCAAATTGTTTCCCATTCAACAGTTTGTACATAAAATGTCCAATGAGACTGGCTGTATTCCCCTCAGTGTGTCAGCACTCCCCATTTCCATCCTGGGCTCCCTGTTTCCTTTCATCTGGATTTTCTAGCCCTTGCTGCCTTCTCATCTTTGCTTTTGGGCAAATGTTGTCCTTTTGATCTCTTATAATTGATTGTTCTAAGAACACATTCCTTTTGGGTGTTACTGTTTCTTTTATGGACCTGTCTATTGTTTGGCTGAAAGGTGGCCCCAGGAATGGCTTATGTTCTAGTTCAGAAGGGTGTCTTGGGGCCATAGTCTCTGGGGTTCCTCCAGTCTGTCAAACTAGTAAGTTTGGTCTTTTCTGTGAATTTGATTTTTTGTTCTACATTTTTCTCCTGCTGTGTGGGGGATTCTGTCGTGATCCCAGCCGAGAAGTCAGCAGTTGTAGCCAGGCACCATCTAGTTCTGGTTGCAGGGTCATGGAGGCTGTGGTTTCTGTGGTCCATTAGTCCTTTCAACTAACTGCTCTTTTGAGTCTTTGGTTTTCTTTACTCTCCTTTGCTCCAGACGGGAAGAGACCAATAGCTGTATTTTAGATAGCTGCTCACAAGCTTTTAAGATCCCAGACACTACTCTCCAAAGCGGGGATGCAGAACGTTGTCTTTACGATCTACATTGTGCCAAGTGATGGACATGTCCCCCAAATCTATGGTCCTTTATCCTTGGAGCCTAGGAACTTTGTCCCGTGAGGTGTTTGGTTATATCTGTGACTATGCCCTTGTGCACTCTATTGTCTCTTCAGTATACACACAGCACCTAAAATTATGTATGTATAAATATCCACAATCAAACTTATATCTGCAGGTGGGTTTGAGTCATTCTTAATCAACCAAGATCCTGGCTAGAAAGAGTATTTCTTCCTATAAAGGAAAATTTATAATGAGAATACCAGCTGATTTCATCACATATTCCTAAAACAGCTCAGACCAAACCACAATGCTGCTGCTCCCAAAGTACCCAAGTAAAACTGAGGATTCCAACTTGGAGACAGAGCAAGTACCCATCTATAAAATACCACTGAGGCACAGGGACTTAAATCACCCAATGAGAAAAAAATTCTCCACACAAAAACTCCGCACATAAATACAGTCCTCAAAATCAGAGTTTTCTTAAAAGCCTTTTATATCTAATGGCAGAACTCTGAAAAAAAAAAAAGATGAAAAAAGGACTACGCATTCTTAGGTCAAGATCACAAGGTTAATTTGAGATAGTTTTGATTCACAGGGTCTCCTATTAACTAGCACCTATCATCTCATACAGCAAAGGTAAGACAGATGGTGTTTGGTCACTGCAGATGAAGAGGTCTAAGGCTCCTGTCTTGGTCATCTAGTGCTGCTATAACAGAAATATGACAAGTGGATAGCTTTAACAAAGAGAAATTTATTCTCTCACAGTCTAGGAGGCTAGAAGTCCAAATTCAGGGCGTCAGCTTCAGAGGCAGGCTTTCTCTCTCTGTTGGCTCTGGAGGAAGGTCCCTCTCATCAATCTTCCCCTGGACTAGGAGCTTCTCTGCGCAGGAACCCCAGGTCCAAAGTACGTGCTCTACTCCCAGCACTGCCTTCTTGGTGGTATGAGGTCCCCATGTCTCTCTGCTCACTTCTCTATATCTCAAGACATTGGCTTAAGACACTATCTAATCTTGTAGATTAATATAACTGCCACTAATCCATCTCATTATATCATAGCAATAGGATTTACAACACATAGGGAAATCACATCAGATGACAAAATGGTAGACAATCACACAATACTAGGAATCATAGCCATGTTGACAGATATTTTGGGGGGACACAATTCAATCCATGACAACTCCTTAGAACACAGGATTCTGAGGTGAGGGCTTTTCTTTTTGAAAATGACAGCTAATATTAAACAAACATCTGCAAAGATTCAGATGACTGGAATCATGGAATTTTTTTTTAAAGGTGGATGGGACCTTAAATATAATCCAACATGAGAACACCATAAAAAGGAAAGTGACTTGCCAAATGTCTCAAAGTGGAAGCAGCTTTGCTTCCTGCCAAGCTATACCTGTGATGGCTGATGTGAAGCAGATTTGTAAGCAGCATTATTAGGTTCCGATGTAACCTTTCTGACACTGGGACTAGGCCTTCCAGACTTCTTCTAATGTGATTCATCATTGTTCACATGAGGAAACTGAGGTCCAGAGAGCTGAATTTGCTTGCTCAGGGAACACAACTGTTTACAAGCAAAGCTGAGGCTAGAAAGGAGCAAGCTATTGCTCTGCAAATAAATGGCTATTTTTCTCTGCCATTTCCAGAATGTCAGCTGCCAGATTTACACACCCCAGACATGATATTAGAAGATCCTTCTCTGGAGAAGCTCAACTGACCCAGAGAAAAGTCCTGTAGATACTAACGTTGTTTGGTGCATCCAACAGTTGACTAGTTGGCCAGTAAGATGAGGCCCATCAACCTGTAACAACCCACACAAAACCATCCAATCAAATGGATACAGAGGGTTTCCAATAAGTTTATTTTGTGCCTTTTATTGAAACTATATTACCTACATCTGAGAAACGCCTTGGGCATGAAGTACTTAAGCCAAAAGAACTAACTCAAAAATGGAATTCAGAAGAAACATGGAATGGCATAAGAAAACTTTAAAGGAATTGTATGATTCCACTTATTTGAAATATCTAGAATAGGCAAATTCATAGAGACAGAAAGTAGATTAGAGATTACCAGGGGCTGGAGGAGAGAATAAAGGGGAGTGATTGCCGAATGGGTACAGTTTCTATTTGGTGTGATGAAAAGTTTTGGAGATAGATAATGGTGATGGCTGCATAACAAGGTGAATATAATTAATGTTACTGAACTGTACACTTAAAAATGGTAAAATGGAGGCATGGCCAAGAAGGGGGAGTAGTCAGACGCTTCCGGTCATCCCTCTTACAACAAAGACCCGGGAAACTAGTGAAATGATTATATTTACAACCAACCAGAAGCCCTGAACATCAAAGGCAAAGTTAGACAACAGACCGAGTGGCAGGCGGAGGGAGAAACAGTTCAGAAGCAGAGAGAAGTTGCCGGACCTGAATCACGGGGAACCCTCAGGCACCATTCCCGGGAGCAACTGCAGTGGGCTGACGGTAGCATTCGGCCACAGTCTCCTCAGGGAGAAACAGCCAACCAAACAGCCTATTCACACCTCTGGAGCCAGAGAAGAACAGCGCTCTTGGCAAAAGCTAAATACTTGTGTATATTTTACCACACTCCCAGCCCCAAAACCAGCTTCAGTGGCTGTCAATCTCCCTGGGCCTGAGATAATTCCTGCTGAGTGTCCTGAGCCATTCCCCAGCCTTGGAGAAAGAAAAAATTCACAATTAGGGGAAAAGATAATCTGCCAGCTCCTCTAACCTGGTGAGTTCAGGAGAGAAGCAGCTTCTGTCTGGGCATAAATGGTCCATGGACTTTGAAAACCTTTATGCCTGCAATGGACCTGTGTGGGCCTATTTCAGGAGAATAGGTCCTTGTTGGCAGACTGCAACTGTTTCAGCTGTGCAGCGGAAAGGTGGGTGTTTGATGTTTGACACTGCTTTGCCTATTAAACAGGGTCCTCACCCTACCCACATCAGGGTCCTATGGACTGGTGGCCCCACCCACATCACCCAGCCACCCGCAACAGGGGTCCAAGAATAACTGGTACCTCCCAGTCTTTACAACCAAAAGCATTGGGTGCCCACGGTCCATCTGCAGAACTCACCCACCTGTGCACTCTAGGGAAGAGGAACACGTTTTCCTCACAGACATTTGGGGGATGGCTGTCGGCCCGCTACCTTGCTCAGAGCGTGACCCCTGCGGCAACCAAATACCTACACCTACACCAATTACCCCTGCCCCTCTAAGACTGTAGGACAGAGCCTGTACCACACACTTGATGACCAACTACCTGACCACTCGAGGAGAATCCATACAAGAAAAGTGAATGGATTCTTAGGCTTATATACCTGATAACAGCTCTAGCCATCTGGTGACAGGACATTTGAGCTTCAAAGGTGAAAATAATCAAGCTAGCTCACTCAAGCAACCCATCTGGGCATATCAAAACATAACAAAGCAAGAAACTAGGATACAGTAAGCAAACATAAAATAAACTAATATAATAAATTATTGATGGCTCAGAGACAACATCAAATCACATTAAGAAGCAGACCATGATCACTTCAGCAAGCTCTCAAAACAAAGAATCAAGGGATCTTCTGGATGAAGGTGCCTTCAAGGAATTACCAAATATGGAATACAAAAGATTAATACACAGAACTCTTCAAGACATCAGGAAGATCAGGCAATATGTAGAACAAGCCAAGGAACACACAGATAAAGTAGCTGAAGAAATTAAAAACGTTATTCAAGAACATAATGAAAAATTTAATAAGCTACAAGAATCCATAGAGACAGAAATCAGAAATTCAGAAGATTAACAGTAAAATTACAGAATTAAACAACTCAATAGGAATTCAGAGGAGCAGAACAGTGGAAGTGGAAGGCAGAATTAATGGCACTTGGCACCAATATATTTGAAGAAAAATCTGATAAAATAATTTAAAAAAATGAAGAAACCCTAAGAATCATGTGGGACTCTATCAAGAGAAATAACCTATGAGTGATTGGAGTACCAGAACAGGGAGGGATAACGGAAAATACAGGGAGAACTGTTGAAGATTTGTTGGCAGAAAACTTCCCTGATATCCTGAAAGACGAGAAGATATCTATCCAAGATGCTCATCAAACTCCACATAAGGTAGATCTCAAAAGAAAGTCACCAAGACACATTACAATCAAACTTGCCAAAACCAAACATAAAGAGAGAATTTTAAGAGCAGCTGGGGATAAACAAAAAGTCACCTACAAAGGAGAGTCAACAAGAATAAACTCGGACTACTCAGCAAAAACCATGCAGGCAAGAAGGCAATGGGATGACTTATATAAATCAATGAAGGAAAAAAATTGCCAACCAAGAATCATATATCCAGCAAAACTGTCTCTCAAATATGAAGGCGAAATTAGGACATTTCCAAATAAATAGAAGTTTAGGGAATTCGTAAAAACCAAACCAAAACTACAAGAAATACTAAAGGGAGTTCTCTGGTTAGAAAATTAATAATATCAGATACCTACCCAATGCTAGAACACTGGACAGAGCAACCAGATGTCAACCCAGTTAGGGAAATCACAAAAATAAACCAAGATTAAAAAAAAGTTCAAAACAGGGAAACAGCGATGTCATTATGTAAAAGAAAACAACATTAAAACAATTAAAGAGGGACTAAAAAATGTAGTCATATGTCTTTCATATGGAGAGGAAGACAAGGTGATACAAAGAAATAAAAGTTAGGTTTAAACTTAGAGAAATAGGGGTAAATATTAACGTAACCACAAAGGAAACTAACAATCCTACTCACCAAAATAAAATACAAGAAAAAAATAACCAGCAGAAACAAAATTGACAACAAATAAGAGGGAGAGACAATATGTAAACTACTCAGCACAAAAAATTAAGTGGAACAAGAAACTGTCAACACCACACCAAAAAAAGACAATAAAATGACAGCACTAAACTCATACCAATCCATAATTACACTGAAATGGACTAAATGCACCAATAAAGAGACAGAGAGTGGCAGAATGGATTAAAAAAAACACGATCCGTCTATGTGCTGCCTACAAGAGACACACCTTAGACTCAGAGACACAAACTAAAACTCAAAGGATGGAAAAAAATATCTCAAGCAAACATCAATCAAAAAAGAGCAGGAGTGGCAATATTAATTTCTGACAAAATAGATTTTAAAGTTAAAACCACTGCAAAGGATAAGGAAGAACACTATACAATGATTAAAGGGACAATACACCAGGAGGATATAACCATATTAAATATTTATACACCCAATGATAGGTCTGTAAGATACATAAAACAAACTCTAACAGCATTGAAAAGTGAGATACACAGCTCCACAATTATAGTAGGAGACCTCAACACACCACTTTCGGTGAAGGACAGGACATCCAAAAAGAAGCTCAATAAAGACACAGAAGATCTAAGTGCCACAATCAATGAACTTGACCTCATAGACATATACAGAACACACCACCCAACAGCAGCCAAGTATACTTTCTTTTCTAGTACACGTGGAACATTCTCTAGAATAGACCACATATTAGGTCATAAAGCAAGCCTTAGCAGAATCCAAAACATGGAAATACTACAAAGCATCTTCTCTGACCATAAGGCCATAGAAGTGGAAATCAATAACAGAAAAAGCAGGAAACTGAACAATATGCTGCTCAAAAAAGACTGCGTTATAGAAGACATGAAGGATGGAATAAAGAAATTCACAGAATCTAATGAGAATGAAAACACTTCCAATCAAAATCAATAAATGCACACATACAAAAAAAAGGGCCAAAATCAAAGAATTATCCCTACAACTTGAACAAATAGAAAAAGAGCAACAAAAGAAACCCTCAGGCACCAGAAGAAAGCAAGTAATAAAAACTAGAGAAAAATTAAATGAAATAGAGAACAGAAAAATAATTGAGTTAACAAGACCAAAAGCTGGTTCTCTGAAAAAATTAACAAAATTGATAAACCACTGGCCAAACTGATAAAAGAAAAACAAGAGAGGAAGCCAATAACCTGAATAAGGAATGAGATGGTCCATATTACAATAGGCCCAAATGAAATTAAAAGAATCATATCAGATTACTATGAAAAATTATACTCTAACAAATTTGAAAACCTAGAAGAAATGGATGAATTTCTAGAAACACACTACCTACCTAAGCTAACACAAGCAGAGGTAGAACAACTAAATAAACTCATAACAAAAGAAGAGACTGAAAAGGTAATTAAAAAACTCCCAACAAAAAAAAAGCCCTGGCCCGGACAGCTTCACTGGAGAGTTCTAAAGAACTCTCAGAGAAGAGTTATCACCACTACTACTAAAAGTATTTCAGAGCATAGAAAAGGACGAGTACTCCCAAACTCATTCTATGAAGCCAGCATACCCCTGATACCAAAAGCAGGTAAAGATACCACAAAAAAAAAAAAAAAAAAAATTACAGACCTACATCCCTCATGAACTTAGATGCAAAAATCTTCAAAATTCTAGCCAATAACATTCTACAACATATCAAAAAAATAATTCACCATGACCAAGTGGGATTCAAACCAGGAATGCAGGGATGGTTTGACATTAGAAAAACAAAATAATCTCTCATATTAATAAAAGACAAGAACCACAAGATCTTATTGATGCAGGAAGGCATTTGACAAAGTTCAACACCAATTCATGATAAAAAACCTCAGCAAAATAAGAATAGAAGGAAAATTCCTCAACATAATAAAGGGCATTTATACAAGGCCAATAGCTAACATCACCCTAAATGGAGAGACCCTGAAAACATTCCCCTTGAGATCGGGAACCAGAAAAGGATGCCTTTATCACCACTCTTGTTCAATATTGTGCTGGAGGTCCTAGCCAGAGCAATTAGGCTAGATAAAGAAATAAAGGGCATCCAGGTTGGTAAGGAAGAAGTAAAAGTATCTCTATTTGCTGATGACATGATCTTATACACAGAAAACCCTAAAGAATCCTCAAGAAAACTACTGAAACTAACAGAAGAGTTCAGCACAGTATCAGGTTACAAGATAAACACACAAAAATCAATTGGATTCTACTACACCAACAAAAAGAACATTAAAGAGGAAATCACCAAATCAATACCATTTACAGTAGCCCCCAAGAAGAGAAAATACTTAGGAATAAATCTTACCAGAGACATAAAAGACCTTTACAAAGAAAACTACAAGACACTACTGCAAGAAACCAAGAGAGACCTACGTAAGTGGGAAAACATACCTTGCTCATGGATAGGAAGACTTAACATTGTAAAAACATCTATTCTACCAAAAGCCATCTATAGATACCGACCCAAATTCCAACGACATTTTTTAATGAGATGGAGAAACAAATCACCAACTTTTTTTTTCTTATGGAAGGGAAAGAGGCCCCAGGTAAGTAAAGCATTACTGAAAAAGAACAACAAAGTGGGAGGCCTCACTCTACCTGATTTTAGAACCTATTATACTGCCATAGTAGTCAAAACGGCCTGGTACTGGTACAACAACAGATACATAGACCACTGGAACAGAATTGAGAATCCAGACATAAATCCATCCACATATGAGCAGCTAAAATTTGACAAAGACCCAAATTCAGTTAAATGGGGAAAAGAAAGTCTGTTTAACAAATGGTGCTGGCATAACTAGATATCCATCTGCAAAAAAATGAAACAAGACCCATACCTCACACCACACACAAAAACTAACTCAAAATGGATCAAAGACCTGAACATAAAATCTAAAATGATAAAGATCATGGAAAAAAAATAGGGACAATGCTAGGAGCCCTAATACTTGGCATAAAAAGTATACAAAACATTACTAACACTGCGGAAACACCAGACAAGAAACTAGATAACTGGGAGCTCCTAAAAATCAAACACCTATGCTCATCCAAAGTCTTCACCAAAAGAGTAAAAAGATTACCTACAGACGGGGAAACAGTTTTTAGCTATGACATTTCCGATCAGCGTCTGATCTCTGAAGTCTACATGCTACTGCAAAAACTCAACAACAAAAAGACAAATAACCCAATTAAAAAATGTGCAAAAGATATGAACGGACACTTCACTAAAGAAGACGTTCAAGTAGCTAATGGGTACATGAGAAAAACACGAAATAATAAATGTGGGAGGTGTTGCGGAAAGACCAGAACACTTATACACTGCTAGTGGGAATGTAAAATGGTACAACCGCTTCGGAAATCTATTTGTCACTGCCTTAAAAAGCTAGAAATAGAACTACCATACGATCTAGCAATCCTACTCCTTGGAATATATCCTAGAGAAATAAGAGCCTTTACACGAACAGATACATGCACACCCATGTTCAGTGCAGCACTGTTTACAATAGCAAAAAGATGGAACCAACCAAGGTGCCCATCAACAGATGAATGGATAAATAAATTATGGTATATTCACACAACGGAATACGATGCATCAATAAAGAACAGTGAGGAATCTGTGAAACATTTTATAACATGGAGGAATCTGGAAGGCATTATGCTGAGTGAAATTAGTCAGTTGCTAAATGACAAATATTGTATAAGACCACTATTACAAGAATTCAAGAAATAGTTTAAATGGAGAAGAAAATATTCTTTAACGGTTATGAGAGTGGGGAGGGAAGGAGAGGGTATTCACTAATTAAATAGTAGATAGACAAGAACTATTTTAGGTGAAGGGAAAGACAACAAAATACAGGAGAGGTCAGCACAACTGAACTAAACCAAAAGCAAAGAAGTTTCCTGAATAAACTGAATGCTTCGAAGGCCAGTGTAGCAGGGGCAGGGGTTTGGGGACCATGGATTCAGGGGACATCTAAGTCAATTGGCATAATTAAATCTATTAAGAAAACATTCTGCATCCCACTTTGGTGAGTGCCATCTGGGGTCTTTAACACTAGCAAGTGGCCATCTAAGATGCATCAATGGGTCTCATCCCACTGGGAGCAAAGGAGAATGAAGAACACCAAAGACACAAAGTAATTATGAGCCCAAAAGACAGAAAGGGTCACATAAACCAGAGACTACATCAGCCTGAGACCAGAAGAACTAGATGGTACCCGGCTACAACAACCAATGGCTGCCCTGACAGGGAACAAAACAGAGAGCCCCTGAGGGAGCAGGATAGCAGTGGGATGCAGACCTCAAATTCTCATAAAAAGACCAGACTTAATGGTCTGACTGAGACTAGAAGGACCCTGGAGGTCATGGTCCCCAGACCTTCTGTTAGCCCAAGAAAGGAACCATTCCCAAAGCCAACTCTTTAGACAGGGTTTGGACTGGGCTATAAGATAGAAAATGACACTGGTGAGGGCTGAGGTTCTTGGATCAAGTAGACATGAAACTATGCGGGCAGCTCCTGTCTGAAGGGGAGGTGAGAGGGCAGAGGGGGTCAGAAGCTGGCTGAATGGACAAGAAAATAGAGAGTAAAGAGAAGGAGTGTGCTGTCTCATTAGGGTGAGAGCAGCTAGGAGTATATAGCAAAAAAAAAAAAAAAAGAAAAACAAGGTGTATATAAATTTTTGTATGAGAGACTGACTTGATTTGTAAACTTTCACTTAAAGCACAAGAACAATTTTTTTAAAAATGGTCAAAAGTGGCAAATTTTATGTATATAGTTATTCACAACAAAATTTAAAAATTTTTAAATATATGGTAGCAGAATGCAGAGATCCCACAGAGGTTGAGCTGAATCTAGCCAAAACTTTAGATCTAACTTTCAGATTACAGAAAATAAGAGGTTAGAAGAACAAGTTAAAGAACACCAAGAATAACCAATCATATAAAATAAAGAATGTGAGAAACTCAGCTGACCAAAAACTTTTAAGAGGTCAATAACATGAAAAAGAAAATCAAGTCACATATAAACCCATTACATACATGGGAAAACTAGAGAATATTTTGTTAAAGATAAAGACATAAATAATAAAATTATAAAGAAAAGCAACATAATGGTTAACACAAAATGGAGGACAGTTTACTGGAGAGGAGAATGCAATCAGCATCCATGGAGGCTTCTAAGGTATTGGTCATGGTCTATATCACAAGTTAAGCAGATGGTATGCCAGTGTTTTTAGCTGTATTGTATATGCACTCCTTTGTATATATGATATACTTGAAAATGAAATTTATTTTATAGAACATGACAGTTGGGCAGGCATCCATGAAGCCATCAAAAAAAAAGTGTGGGAGCAGAATAAAGGCATATCTAGATGTGCAAATTCTTAGAAATTTTATCTTCATTCACCATTTTTCAGGAAGCTACTGAAGGATGTGTTGCCTGAAACAAAGGAATAAATCAAAAAACAAGTTATGGAGTAGAGGCATTAGAAGTGCCAATATAGGAGAAGGATGAAGGGAATTCCCAGAATGGCAGCAAGAGAAGATCTCAGGACAGGAGGGGCTACCAGAGCAGGCTGGGGCAGGAATGTGGAGGACTCTAGAAGGGACAGCTCCAAGGAAAAAAACCAAGGACCTAGCAAATTACCTGATAAATTTTACCATGTGAAAAACTCTATCAAGAAGCATTTTATATCAATCTATGTAATCCATCACATAAATAAAACAAAAGATAAGAATCACATGATTTTATCAATAGATGCAGAAAAGGCATTTGACAAAGTCCAACACCCATTCCAGATAAAAACTCCCAGCAAAATAGGAATAGAAAGGAAATTCCTCAATATAAAGGGCATTTACACAAAGCCAATGGCCAACATCATTCTAAATGGAGAGAGACTAAAAGCATTCCCCTTGAGAACAGGAACCTGGAAAGGATGCCCTTTATCACCACTCTTATTCAACGCTGTGCTGGAGGCCCTAGCCAGAGCAATAAGGCAAGAAAAAGAAATAAAGGGCATCCAAATTGGCAAAAAAGAAGTAAAAGTATCCCTATTCCTAGATGACATGATCTTATACACAGAAAACCCCAAAGAATCTACAAGAAAGCTACCGGAACTAATAGAAGATTTCAGCAATGTATCAGGATACAAGATTAACATATAAAAATCAGTTGCATTCCTCCACTACAACAAAAAGAACTTTGAGAAGGAAATCACCAAATCAATACCATTCACGATAGCCCCCAAGAAAATAAAGTACTTATATAAGTCTAACCAAAGATGTAAAAGACCTATACAAAGAAAACTACAAAATGCTACCGCAAGAAATGAAAAGAGACTTACATAAGTGGAAAAACATACCACGCTCGTGGATTGGGAGACTGAACATTGTGAAAATGTCAGTTCTACCCAAAGCGATCTATAGATTCAATGCAATGCTGATCCAAATTCCAAAGGCATTTTTTAACAAGACGGAGAACAAATCACCAACTTCACATGGAACAGGAAGAGGCCCCAGATAAGTAAAGCATTACTGAAGAACAAAGTGGGATGTCTCATACTACCTGATTTTAGAACCTATTCTACCGTCACAGAAGTTAAAACAGTCTGTACAACTGGTACAACACATATGTAGACCGGTAGGACAGAACACACAGCCCAGATGTAAATGCATCCACCTATGAGCAGCTGATACTTGATAAAGGCCCAAACTCCATTAAATGGGGAAAAGACAGCCTCTTTAACAAATGGTGGTGGCATAACTGGATATCCATCTGCAAAAAAAATGAAACAGGACCCACACTTCACACCATATACAAAAACTAACTCAAAATGGATCAAAGACTTAAATATAAAATCTAAAACAATGAAGATTACAGAAGAAAAAATAGAGACAATGCTAGGAGCCCAAATACATGGCATAAATAGTATACAAACCATAACTAGCAATGCACAAACACCAGAAGATAAGCTAGATAACTGAGAGCTCCTAAAAATCAAACACTTATGCTCATCAAAAGAGTAAAAAGAGAACACACAGGCTGGGAAAAAGTTTTTGGTTATGATATATCTGATAATGGTCTAATCTCTAAAATCTACAAGATACTATAACACCTCAACAACAAAAAGACAAATAACCCAATAAAAAAATGGGCAAAGGATATGAATAGACACTTCACCAAAGAAGACAATCAGGTGGCTAACAGATACACGAGGAAATGTTCAAGATCATTAGCCATTAAAAAAAAAAAAAAACCTGTTCCCGTCGAGTCAATTCCGACTTATAGCGACCCTACAGAACAGAGTTCTGCCCCAGAGGGTTTCCAAGTAGTGCCTGGAGATTCAAACGATTGACCTCTTGGTTAACAGCCGTAGCTCTTAACCACTACGCCACCAGGGTTTCCATTAACCATTAAAAAAGAAATGCAAATCAAAACTACAATGAAATACCAACTCATCCCAAGAAGGCTGGCACTAATCCAAAAAACACAAAATAATAAATGTTGGAGAGGTTGTGGAGAGACTGGAACACTTACGCAGTACTGGTGGGAATGTAAAATGGTACATCCGCTTTGAAAAACGATTTAGTGCTTCCTTAGAAAGCTCGAAACAGAAGTACCATATGATCCAGCAATCCCACTCCTTGGAATATACCCTAGAGAAATAAAAGCCATCACACAAATAGACATGTGCACACCCATGTTCACTGCAGGACTGTTCACAATAGCAAAAAGATGGAAACAACCTAGGTGCCCATCAACAGATGAATGGAAAAACAAATTATGGTACATACACACAATGGAATACTATGCAACGATAAAGAACAATGATAAATCTGCGAAACACCTCACAACATGGATGAATTTGGAGGGCACTGTGCTAAGTGAAATTAGTCACACAATGATGCTAGTGAGGAGTGAACTTCATGGTTCAAGTAGACACACGAGACTATGTGGGCGACTTCTGTCTGATGGTGAGATGAGAAGGAAGAGGGGGATAGAAGCTGGTTGAACGGACATGGGGAATACAGGGTAGAGAGGAGAAATGTGCTCTCTCATTAAGGAAGGAACAGCTGGGAGTGCAAGGCCGGGTGTATATGGCTTTTTGTATGAGAGACTGACTTGATTTGTAAACTTTCACCTAAAGCACAATAAATTAAAAAAAAGTTAGTCACAAAAGGACAAATATTGTATGAGACTTCTATTAAAAGAACTCAAGAAAAGGTTTAAACACGGAAAAAGCACTCTTTGATGGTTACAAGGGTAGGAAGGGAGAGGGAGGAGAATTCACTAGATAGTAGACAAGGATCAACTTCGGTGAACGAAAGGACAACACACAATACAAGGGAAGTCAGCACAGCTGGACAAAAACAAAAGCTAAGAAGTTTCCTGGACACATTCAAACACTCTGAGGAATGGAGTAGCTGAAGCTGGGACCTGGGGTCCACAGTTTCAGGGGACATCTAGGTCAACTGGCATAACAAAGTTTATTAAGAAAATGCGGAGGCGGGGCCAAAATGGCCGACTAGGTAGACACTACCTTGGATCCCTCTTGCAACAAAGACTCGGAAAAACAAGTGAATCGATCACATACATAACAATCTACGAACCCTGAACAACAAACACAGATTTAGAGACGGAAAACGAACAAATATCGGGAAGCAGCGATTGTTTTCGGAGCCTGGAGCCAGCGTCCCAGTCAGGTAACCTTGGCGCCCGATTTAGGGGAGTGCCCAGGGGAGCTGACGGCGCAAACAAGGGGCACAGCCCTACCCCCCTGAACTCACCCTGGGAGGGGGCCCAGCCAGTTGGCGTGGGCGGCGTGGCGACGCAGCCAGTGGGAGAAGTCCCCGGGAGGCAGTGACTGGTCTTGGAGCTGGGAGAGCAGCGTCCCAGCCGGGGAATCGTGCCGCCGGGCATTTGACTGGGCGCTGTCACGGGACAAGCACGGGGAGCCACACCACTCCCCTGAACTAACCCCGGGAGGGGGCCCAGCCGGTTCGCGGAGGCAGCGCGGCGACGCAGCTGGCAGGACAAGAAGTCCCCGGGAGGCAGCGACTGATTTTGGACCCAGGAGTAAAGCGTCCCAGCAGGGGAACCTTGATGCTAGGATTTGGACTGGCAGCGGAGGATCTGACCATGACTTCAGCGGGCCAGACCCCCGGGGGCAACCTCCACTCAGCCAGCACACATAGGCGACATGCCCCTCGGGAATCTCAGATAAAATAGTCATTCCAAGCAAGACAAGCAACTCTGGCTATATTCTGAGGTGCTACTCTCCTGTCTCTCTGATCCCTCCCCCACCCTCGCCAGGTGGCTTCATTAACATTGGAATTTCCTGAGCCAGAGGGAGAATGGCTCCGGCTCTGCAGCGGCTTTGCTTTCCTCCCCCCACCCCCTTTTTTTTTTTTTCTTTTGGTCTTTTCCTAACCCACTCTTTCGGCCTGAGACAAGGAACCAAAAAAAAAACCCAGGGACCAAAAACCCACCCCGAATTGGACTAAAAACACAGAACCAGCTACAGCCAAGCATATATAATCCAAATCTCAGATTTTCACCCTTACAGGGAACAAGGTGGTGGTTATAATCCAAAGGCAATTCTGATAGGGATCTGACTGCATTTTTTTTTAGCGGATTTTCTGGAAAAACTAGTTTCCCAGTGATGGCTCGGAGACAGCAGTCCATATCAAACCACATAAAGAAGCAGACCATGACAGCTTCTACAACCCCCCAAACAAAAGAATCAAAATCTTTCCCAAATGAAGATACAATCCTGCAATTATCAGACACAGAATACAAAAAACTAATTTACAGAATGCTTTAAGACATCAGAAACGAAATGAGGCAAACTGCAGAAAAAGCCAAGGAACACACTGATAAAACTGTTGAAGAACTCAAAAGATTATTCAAGAACATAGTGGAAAAATTAATAAGTTGCAAGAATCCATAGAGAGACAGCATGTAGAAATCCAAAAGATTAACAATAAAATTACAGAATTAGACAATGCAATAGGAAGTCAGAGGAGCAGACTCGAGCAATTAGAATGCAGACTGGGACATCCGGAGGACAAGGGAATTAACACCAACATAGCTGAAAAAAAAATCAGATAAAAGAACTAAAAAAAATGAAGAAACCCTAAGAATCATGTGCGACTCTATCAAGAAGGATAACTTGCGTGTGATTGGAGTCCCAGAACAGGGAGGGGGGACAGAAAACACAGAGAAAATAGTTGAAGAACTCCTGACACAAAACTTCCCTGACATCATGAAAGACGAAAGGATATCTATCCAAGATGCTCATCGAACCCCATTTAAGATTGATCCAAAAAGAAAAACACCAAGACATATTATCATCAAACTCGCCAAAACCAAAGATAAAGAGAAAATTTTAAAAGCAGCCAGGGAGAAAAGAAAGGTTTCCTTCAAGGGAGAATCAATAAGAATAAGTTCAGACTACTCAGCAGAAACCATGCAGGCAAGAAGGGAATGGGACGACATATACAGAGCACTGAAGGAGAAAAACTGCCAGCCAAGGATCATATATCCAGCAAAACTCTCTCTGAAATATGAAGGCGAAATTAAGATATTTACAGATAAACACAAGTTTAGAGAATTTTCAAAAAAAAAAACCAAAGCTACAAGAAATACTAAAGGATATTGTTTGGTCAGAAAACCAATAATATCAGATACCAGCACGACACAGGGTCACAAAACAGAACATCCTGATATCAACTCAAATAGGGAAATCACAAAAACAAATTAAGATTAATTAAAAAATATATATATAACAGGGGATCACGGAAGTCAATATGTAAAAGATCACAATAATCATAAAGAGGGACTAAATACAGGAGGAATAGAACTGCCATATGGAGAGTGATACAAGGCGATATAGAAAAATACAAGTTAGGTTTTTACTTAGAAAAATAGGGGTAAATAATAAGGTAACCACAAAGAGGTATAACAACTCCATAACTCAAGATAAAAGCCAAGAAAAACGTAACGACTCAACAAACATAAAGTCAAACACTATGAAAATGAGGATCTCACAATTTACTAAGAAAAACGTCTCAGCACAAAAAAATATGTGGAAAAATGAAATGGCCAACAACACACATGAAAAGGCGTCAAAATGACAACACTAAACATTTATTTATCTATAATTACGCTGAATGTAAATGGACTAAATGCACCAATAAAGAGACAGAGAGTCACGGACTGGATAAAAAACACGATCTGTCTATATGCTGCCTACAAGAGACACATCTTAGACTTAGAGACACAAACAAACTAAAACTCAAAGGATGGAAAAAAATAAATCAAGCAAACAATAAGCAAAAAAGGAGTAGCAATATTAATTTCTGACAAAATAGACTTTAGACTTAAATCTACCACAAAGGATAAAGAAGGACACTACATAATGATAAAAGGGACAATTGATCAGGAAGACATAACCATATTAAATATTTATGCACCCAATGACAGGGCTGCAAGATACATAAATCAAATTTTAACAGAATTGAAAAGTGAGATAGACACCTCCACAATTATAGTAGGAGAGTTCAACACACCACTTTCGGAGAAGGACAGGACATCCAGTAAGAAGCTCAATAGAGACACGGAAGACCTACTTACAACAATCAACCAACTTGACCTCATTGACTTATACAGAACTCTCCACCCAACTGCTGCAAAGTATACTTTTTTTTCTAGCGCACATGGAACATTCTCTAGAATAGACCACATATTAGGGCATAAAACAAACCTTTGCAGAATCCAAAACATCGAAATATTACAAAGCATCTTCTCAGACCACAAGGCAATGAAACTAGAAATCAATAACAGAAAAACTAGGGAAAAGAAATCAAATACTTGGAAAATGAACAATACCTTCCTGAAAAAAGACTGGGTTATAGAAGACATCAAGGAGGGAATAAGGAAATTCATAGAATGCAACGAGAATGAAAATACTTCCTATCAAAACCTCTGGGACACAGCAAAAGCAGTGCTCAGAGGCCAATTTATATCGATAAATGCACACATACAAAAAGAAGAAAGAGCCAAAATCAGAGAACTGTCCCAACACCTTGAACAAATAGAAAGTGAGCAACAAAAGAACCCATCAGGCACCAGAAGAAAACAAATAATAAAAATTAGAGCTGAACTAAATGAATTAGAGAACAGAAAAACAATTGAAAGAATTAACAAAGCCAAAAGCTGGTTCTTTGAAAAAATTAACAAAATTGATAAACCATTGGCTAGACTGACTAAAGAAATACAGGAAAGGAAACAAATAACCCGAATAAGAAATGAGAAGGACCACATCACAACAGAACCAACTGAAATTAAAAGAATCATTTCAGATTATTACGAAAAATTGTACTCTAACAAATTTGAAAACCGAGCAGAAATGGATGAATTCCTGGAAAAACACTACCTACCTACCTAACACATTCAGAAGTAGAACAACTAAATAGACCCATAACAAAAAAAGAGATTGAAACGGTAATCAAAAAACTTCCAACAATAAAAAGCCCTGGCCCGGACGGCTTCACTGCAGAGTTCTACCAAACTTCCAGAGAAGAGTTAACACCACTACTACTAAAGGTATTTCAAAGCATAGAAAATGACGGAATACTACCCAGCTCATTCTACAAAGCCACCATCTCCCTGATACCAAAACCAGGTAAAAAAAAAAAAAATTTTTTTTTTTTAAAGACATTAAAAAAAAAGAAAATTACAGACCTATATCCCTCATGAACATAGATGCAAAAATCCTAAACAAAATTCTAGCCAATAGAATTCAACAACATATCAAAAAAATAATTCACCACGATCAAGTGGGATTTATACCAGGTATGCAAGGCTGGTTTAATATCAGAAAAACCATTAATGTAATCCATCACATAAATAAAACAAAAGACAAAAACCACATGATCTTATCAATAGATGCAGAAAAGGCATTTGACAAAGTCCAACACCCATTTATGATAAAAACTGCCACCAAAATAGGAATTGAAGGAAAATTCCTCAACATTATAAAGGGCATCTATGCAAAGCCAACAGCCAACATCACTCTAAATGAAGAGAACCTGAAAGCATTTCCCTTGAGAACGGGAACCAGACGAGGATGCCCTTTATCACCGCTCTTATTCAACATCGTGCTAGAAGTCCTAGCCAGGGCAATTAGGCTACACAAAGAAGTAAAGGGTATCCGGATTGGCAAGGAGGAAGTAAAATTATCTCTATTTGCAGATGACATGATCTTATACACAGAAAACCCTAAGGAATCCTCCAGAAAACTACTGAAACTAATAGAAGAGTTTGGCAGAGTCTCAGGTTATAAAATAAACATACAAAAATCACTTGGATTCCTCTACATCAACAAAAAGAACACCGAAGAGGAAATAACCAAATCAATACCAGTCACAGTAGCCCCCAAGAAGATAAAATACTTAGGAATAAATCTTACCAAGGATGTAAAAGACCTGTACAAAGAAAACTACAAAGCTCTACTACAAGAAATTAAAAAGGACATACTTAAGTGGAAAAACATACCTTGCTCATGGATAGGAAGACTTAACATAGTAAAAATGTCTATTCTACCAAAAGCCATCTATACATATAATGCACTTCCGATCCAAATTCCAATGTCATTTTTTAAGGTGATAGAGAAACAAATCACCAATTTCATATGGAAGGGAAAGAAGCCCCGGATAAGCAAAACATTACTGAAAAAGAAGAAGAAAGTGGGAGACCTCACTCTACCTGATTTCAGAAGCTATTATACAGCCACAGTAGTCAAAACAGCCTGGTACTGGTACAACAACAGGCACAGAGACCAATGGAACAGAATTGAGAACCCAGATATAAATCCATCCACGTATGAGCAGCTGATATTTGACAAAGGACCAGTGTCAGTTAATTGGGGAAAAGATAGTCTTTTTAACAAATGGTGCTGGCATAACTGGATGTCCATTTGCAAAAAAATGAAACAGGACCCATACCTGACACCATGCACAAAAACTAACTCCAAGTGGATCAAAGACCTAAACATAAAGACTAAAACGATAAAGATCAGGGAAGAAAAAATAGGGACAACATTAGGAGCCCTAATACAAGGCATAAACAGAATACAACACATTACCAAAAATGATGAAGAGAAACCCGATAACTGGGAGCTCCTAAAAATCAAACACCTATGCTCATCTAAAGACTTCACCAAAAGAGTAAAAAGACCACCTACAGACTGGGAAAGAATTTTCAGCTATGACATCTCCGACCAGCGCCTGATCTCTAAAATCTACATGATTCTGTCAAAACTCAACCACAAAAAGACAAACAACCCAATCAAGAAGTGGGCAAAGGATATGAACACACACTTCACTAAAGAAGATATTCAGGCAGCTAACAGATACATGAGAAAATGCTCTCGATCATTAGCCATTAGAGAAATGCAAATTAAAACTACGATGAGATTCCATCTCACTCCAACAAGGCTGGCACTAATCCAAAAAACACAAAATAATAAATGTTGGAGAGGCTGCGGAGAGATTGGAACTCTTATACACTGCTGGTGGGAATGTAAAATGATACAACCACTTTGGAAATCTATCTGGCATTATCTTAAACAGTTAGAAATAGAACTACCACACAACCCAGAAATCCCACTCCTTGGAATATACCCTAGAGAAACAAGAGCCTTCACACAAACAGATATATGCACACCCATGTTTATTGCAGCTCTGTTTACAATAGCAAAAAGCTGGAAGCAACCAAGGTGTCCATCAACGGATGAATGGGTAAATAAATTGTGGTATATTCACACAATGGAATATTACGCATCGATAAAGAACAGTGACGAATCTGTGAAACATTTCATAACATGGAGGAACCTGGAAGGCATTATGCTGAGCGAAATTAGTCAGAGGCAAAAGGACAAATATTGTATGAGACCACTATTATAAGATCTTGAGAAATAGTATAAACTGAGAAGAACACATACTTTTGTGATTACGAGGTGGGGAGGGAGGGACGGAGGGAAAAGGTTTTTTATTGATTAATTAGTAGATAAGAACTGCTTTAGGTGAAGGGAAGGACAATACTCAATACATGGAAGGTCAGCTCAACTGGACTGGACCAAAAGCAAAGAAGTTTCCGGGATAAAATGAATGCTTCAAAGGTCAGCGGAGCAAGGGCGGGGGTTTGGGGACCATGGCTTAAGGGGACTTCTAAGTCAATTGGCAAAATAATTCTATTATGAAAACATTCTGCATCCCACTTTGAAATGTGGCATCTGGGGTCTTAAATGCTAACAAGCGGCCATCTAAGATGCATCAATTGGTCTCAACCCACCTGGAGGAAAGGAGAATGAAGAACACCAAGGTCACACGACAACTAAGAGCCCAAGAGACAGAAAGGGCCACATAAACCAGAGACCTACATTATCCTGAGACCAGAAGAACTAGTTGGTGCCTGGCCACAATCGATGACTGCCCTGACAGGGAGCACAACAGAGAACCCCTGAGGGAGCAGGAGATCAGTGGGATGCAGACCCCAAATTCTCATAAAATAAGACCAGACTTAATGGTCTGACTGAGACTAGAGGAATCCCGGCGGCCATGCTCCCCCGACCTTCTGTTGGCACAGGACAGGAACCATCCCCAAAGACAACTCATCAGACATGAAAGGGACTGGGCAGTGGGTGGGAGAGAGATGCTGATGAAGAGTGAGCTAATTATATCAGGTGGACACTTGAGACTGTGTTTGTATCTCCTGTCTGGAGGGGGGATGGGAGGATAGAGAGAGTGGGAAGCTGGCAAAATTGTCATGAAAGGAGAGACTTGAAGGGGTGACTCATTAGGGGGAGAGCAAGTGGGAGTACGGAGTAAGATGTATGTAAACTTATATGTGACAGACTGACTTGATTTGTAAACGTTCAACTTGAAGCTCAATAAAAGTTAATAAAAAAAAAGAAAGAAAATGCTCTGCACTCACTTTGGTGAGTGGCATCTGGGGTGTTAAAAGCTAGGAAGCAGACATCTAAGATGCATCAATCGGTCTCATCCCACTTGGAGCAAAGGAGAATAAAGAAAACCAAAGACACAAGGAAAATATTAGCCCAAGAGACTAAAGGACCACATAAACCAGAGACTCCACCAGCCTGAGATGAAAAGAACTAGATGGCGCCCAGCTACCACCAATGACTGCACTGACAGAGAACACAACACAGTCCCAGATGGAATGGCAGAAGTATAGAGCAGAACTCACATTCGCATAAAAAGACTACGCTTAATGGTCTGACAGAGACTTGAGGAACCCCCGAAACTATGGACCCCAGATGCTCTGTTAACCCAGAACTGAAACCATTCCAGAAGCCCACTCTTTAGACAAAGATTAGACAAGAGTATAAAATAAAAAACAATACACATGAGGGGTGTGCTTCTTAGTTCAAGCCAGATACATGAGATCAAATGGGCGGCTGGCACCTGGAGGCAGGATGAGAAGGCAGGAAGGGACAGGAACTGGTTGAATGGACACAGCATAGCCAGGGTGGGAGGGGGGAGTATGCTGTCACATTGTGGTGATTGCAACTTATGTCACAATACAATATCTGTATAAATTTTTGCATGAGAAATTTACTTGAACTGTAAACTTTCACTAAAGCACATACACACAAAAAAAGCATTTTAGAGAGATGTTTGAAGGTATAGAAAACTCAATTAGATGTTTAAAAATAACTAAACTAATGAGGGGGAAAAGAAGAAAAAAAAGAGGCAATTGTTAATTCCAGAAGGGGAAAATGTAGTTCAATAAAGAAAATATAATCTCAGTACACCACTTGGCCCAGCAAGGAACAATATTCAAACAGTCATGATAATTCCACAAAAACTGAAATTGAATTATACTGGGAGGACAGTGAAAAGAAACACCAGGGTGACAGCGAGCCATAGATAAGGTCTAAATTGATGAATCAAGAGCAAACAGTATATACTAAGAAATAAGGGGATAAATACTAGAAGAAACAGCTCAAAGAACTGAAATGAGCTCCCTCAGGTGGTAGGAGTTGGGGTAGGTAAGGAAGGAGGAAGTAAAGAACAAGAGACTGATAGCTTTTTGTTTTTTTAAATTTTTGCCCTATTTGATGTCTAAAACTATTTTAATCTAATACTTTGGTAAAAGATGACATGGGTAGCTTGTGAGGTAGGAAGCCACCTGTGACTAAAGTGCTCATACAGAGGTGGTATTTTTTCCCATGTTGTAGAAGGGATTCTTGCATTCAGACATATTCAAAAGCACTTACTGATAATTTGTACCAATCACTTTCACACACACTAAGCTAAGTATTCAAAGCAACCCTATGCAAATCGTAAGTCCATTTTCAGAAGCAGCAGCTGAGGCTCAGTAAAAATACATGACTTGCTGAGGGTCAAAAACCAATAAGCAGTAGATTGGCACACAGACTCAGATTCTCAGGTTCAGAGGCAATGTCACCTTGTCCTCCACACTAAACAGAGAAGTGGACAAAATTATTTCTAAGGTCATTTCCAACTCAAAGATTATCAATAATGAGATTCTAGAGGTACAGGGAGGGGAAGAGCTGAAACTCCATCCTCCAAGCTCCCGTTCAGTGCTTCTGTCTTCCACACGCTGGGGTTCAGTAATGGCGCCCTAGGGTCGTTTATTCAGGGCTTCACCTATAGGGTCGCTAGGAGTCGGAATCAACTTGACAGCAACAGGCTTGGTTTTTGCTTCGGTTTTACTTTCGGTTGGAGCACTTTCACGCAGACTTACACGCTCCTGTATTTTCTACTCACCTGTAATGCTTTGTTGGCTTCTTTTATATCTTCTATTTTAAGTTTTGATCTAAAAAGAGTAAAATAGGTCTAAATTTCAGGACACATTTTTAAATACAGAACACATAGTAATTCATTAGAAAAGTATTCATTTTTCATAGGATATAAAATTGTATACAGGATATGATACAAACGATCTTCTCTGCCTAGTAGGATTTTATATTTTCCTATATTTTCTCAGTATTCTAAAGCAAAATGTATGTTTTAAATTTAAAAACTTTTTTCAAGGAAAGAAATACTGGCATTTTAACATATTAATAACTGCATTTTTTTTAATGATTTATTGTAGGCTTACTATGTGCCAGGCACTATGTCCTTTGAATGTACAATCTTATTTTTCACAAAAACTTAATGAGGTATGCAGTCCCATTATTCCTATTTTGTAGATGAAGAAAGGGAGGCCTGAAGAGATTCAGTCACTTACAAGGGGTCACAGAGCTGCTAAGTGGGGTTGCTGGGATTCAAACCGTGGTCTGTGTGACCCCAGAGCCCACATGTTAAGTATTATGTACACTACTTCTCTGGCAGATGTAGATGTCGCAGTAGCAACACTGAGGAAGATATAGTTTTGATATTGCCACTTGACTCTATCTGCTAGAGAAGATGTATGTATAACACTTAATGTGTGTGGAGCCCTGGTGGCACAGTGGTTAAGAATTTGGCTGCTAACCAAAAGGCTGGCAGTTTGAATCCACCAGGCACTCCTTGGAAACCCTATGGGGCAGTTACACTCTTAGAGGGTCTCTATGAGTCAGAATCAACTCAACGGCAATGGGTTTGGTTTTTTGGTTTTTACAGTTGCGACATCTGTCCACCTTTCAAAAATATATATGTTAATGCTGAAGTTAATAAAATCTACATTTTAAAAAGAAATATTTAATTATCTGTGATCCCACTAGTGCAATAATCTTCTACACATGTCTATGTGTGTATTTTAAATGAGATCACTTTCTACATAGTGTTCCACAACCAGCTTTTTTCATTTAACAAATGTATTCTGAACTGTTTAGAGCTATTGACTTGTTATTATCAGCCATGTCATTACATTAAATGGTTACATGGTACACTATGAAAAGAATATAAAACAGTTTATATACAGGTAGTCCCTGACTTATGAAGGAGTTCTGTTCCAATGACTCTGTCATAAGTTGGTTCTGATGTAACTCAAATGCCTCTTTTTGTTTTATTTTGTTTTTATTATTATTGTTTTTTTATTATCAGTATCTTTATAAATTCAATCTTTGAGCACGTGCAGCTGAACATCTGAGAACGGTAACATCAGCCAATTATAGATTGCAACACTGTATGTAATATGTACTACTAACAATAGGATGTACAAAAAAAAAGCAGGTAGTCATAAGTGCAGTTTGCGGTAACTTGAATACGTCGTTAAGTCGGTGACTACCTGTAATTATTATCTATTGTTCAATTTGTTCATTAAAACATATGAATTATTTTTCTTATGATACTATTTAGAAATGAAATTACTGGATGAAAAGGTATATAAAACACTAACATCTGTGCTACCAACGGGAAACACTGGAAGCCTGCTTTGTCCTACAGACGTTCTTTGCTCCAAGTCATAAAAACAAAGGGCCAGTCTTTTATCTGGCTCATACTAACCCTTATGGTGGAAATAATCAACATAAAACTATACACTGTAAAAATATTATTGACAGAATAATCAAATTTTCTTTGCTGAATTTACATCTATAAAATGTGCCCCAGGAAAACTGACTCTGGAGGAAAGAATAGTCACAAGAGGAATGGTTTAACTGTGCAATACAGAAAAATTGAATATGGAATTAAAGCCAAGAAAGCCATATGGAGCAGTGTTAGTCTACAATACATTGAGTTGCCACACATCAGAATCAACTCAATGACAATGGGTTTAATGGTATTCACTTCAGAAAATACTTCCCTTATGAAAATTGACTGGTGTTCATATGTTTCTGGTTAAAATATTTTTATTCATAAATACGGACTAAATTATGAGACATACTGCTAAACTATCCTAAAGAAAGGGAGTATCAGTTACGGCGCCAAAAAGCACAGTGGACAAGAGCACCTTCTCCCTATCCTGAGCAGGGAAGAAACAGATGTTCGGATCATTCGTCTTAACTAGCTTTTATTTAGAAACATATATTTCTAAGTGTGTGGAAATATTCTGACCTGGGAATAAAAACAGCATGGAGAAGGGTCAGAATAAAACATGAGAATGTAACGAATGTGACACAGTCAATTCGGGCACCACAGGAAACACCCATTAACTACACAAACCTCTGATAATCCTGAAGCCCCTATTCCGGGGGGGGGGGGGGGGGAAACAAAAGCAAAAAAGCTATAGATTATAGAAAAAGGACAGCATTTACAGAATACTAGATTTGGAAGAATCCTGTTAGTTTCACCTTTTCTAAACTAAAAATCTTCTTGTTACAATCTAAGCCTCAGTGAAAAAGGATAAGGAAAAAGCTGGTTATCATCCTTCAAAGGAAACTCTCCACATAATTTAAATTGTCAGTCATTTTAACACAAATACATAAATTAGTCTAGATTCTCTTCCTTGAATATTCCATCCTGACATTTCATATATTCCATATTTTCTTCACATATGAACAATTCTTTACAGATTTACTTTCATTTCTTTAATTCTTAAATTAGATATTCTATCCACTACAATCATAATTTAGTTAGAAGACTATCCCCACTGCTGTCAAGTCAATTCCAACTCATAACAACCTCATAGGGTTTCCAAGGAGCCGCTGGTGGTTTCCAACTGCTGACCTTTCAATTAGCAGTCAATCACTTTAACCGCTGTGCCTCCAGGGCTCCTCAGTTAAGACGGCTAGCTAATGTTGAAAGCCTTCCAAAATCAATCAGAAATTTTCTCTTTATAAGAATCCTTCAATAAGAGTAATTATTTCACTATTAAAAGTAATTTTCTAATTAAAATTGATCATTAATATTTAACCTTGCAGGTTAAGAATGTAAGCATTGAAAAGTAACTTTCAGACCCTACCTGCTCATTTTACAGACAAGAAAAATGATATTCTGGTTGAGATGGGGAAAGGCACTGTGTTAGGTACCGTCACAAACTTATTCTCAATCAATAAGAAAAGGGCCCTCTGGGGACTTTATAACTCTCCATTTCACAAATCAGGAAATGGGCTTACAGAGATTACATCACTGAGCCCAGTGACACAGCAGGTATAGGAATGCTGATTCAGGTCTGCCTGATTCTCCCATTTTCTTTCCACAATAATATCACTGTGTGAACACTACTTTTTAAATCTAATATTGAATAACTTGAAAATATACAGCCTCACTGGTAAGCTGAAGAGCCAGCCTCTCTAGAAGATTAACATTCTCGTCACAAAATTAAAAGAAGACTCACAGAAACTATTCCACACATTTCACTGTTATTCTACACAGCTCTCCCTTCCCCCATCCAATCAGTCCACGTAAAGTCTAAAGGCAATTCTGTTCATTTAGAAGCCAAGGTTAAAAAACACTGATCCAACCTCAGTCCCTCACCATCAACACGTTTTTAAAGAGATATTCATCATCCAGAGTATTTATTTATAGTTTTTATAATTTACACTTTATCCCACACTTTATAGTTTTTACTTAACTTTCAACCAGTTAATGTATAGCCACAGGAATAGGAGGAAGAAGAGAAGTGTTTCAGCAGATAAACTGGTAAGGTCTGGGAAAACTTGGAAAGGGGTCACTGATCCTTTCTCCAGCCCTGATTAAACTCTTGTCATTGCAGAAGAGATATGAAGTTGAGAAAGTATAAAATACAGTGTGACCCAAAAGTGGCCCTACTGGAACCCATGTTTTACGGATGATGATCTCGGAAGCAAAAAAGGTAAAAGCCAATATATCTGCACCCATCTTTAGTGCATGAGTCTCCATTCTAGTTGAATTTTTTAAAAAGACAGAACACATATATTTATATATAATCACATATATATATACATATGATAGGATGCTTACACATAAATTTGTTCAGGGATTAGGTACCTTTGGAGACTGATACTTGAGAGGGAGGGAGTACTTGTTAATTTTATACCTTTTTGTGCTATTTGTATTTTTTAACCATATAACATATCAAAAGGGTTTATACAGGTGATGCGATTATGGCCATTGTAGCTTTCTTATTTTTATTTGAATTAAAAAAAAAAGTGATGCTACTTTTTTAAAAAACATGGCAGTGGTACATTCAATACTAAAAGTAAACCTTCTTTAGCTTACCCCAAATACTCAGCACAAAGAGCTGCTAACTCAAAATGCCATCCACAGAAACAAGGAGGAAAATGTAAGAAAAGTGGAACACTATTTCTCCTTCTTGTCTTTATACGGTCCTAACGACATTATATCACAACAGAACTGCATTGCATGAAGTTAAGCCCTGACTCCAGGAAGGCATAAAACTACCTCCACTTCTCAAGTTGGCTCTTTACCTAAACAGTCTGAAAGAGATCTCCCCAGATCTTTTGAAAATTCAAAATTCTGTTGTTCTGAGAGAAACGTATTAAATCAATTTTCAAATTCTCTCACATTGAAGATACCAAACAAGAGCCTTAGCTTTCACCGACTAGAAAACGTTTAGGGCTATGGCCTACTAAATCAAACAAAACTTTTGTTAAAATCCCTCCAATGCAATGTGTACATACCAGGTCTTACTTTTTTAATTTGGGTTTTTGTTTTGTTTCTCTTGAATAGTTCATATCTTTCTTTCCTGTATTTAAATTTTACTACTTATTGGGTGTGGTACCCATGTACCTTTTATAAAAGTCAATGACTACTCAGTTGAAGGAAAAAAGAAAAATTACTCGCTAAGCTTGTTGCCAAGTTCTTGAAGCGCTTGCTCTTGATCATGACATACTTTCTTCAACTGCTGATTTTCATCCTGGAGGTTAAGGGATTTCTTCAAAACAATAAAAGACAGAAAGCGTAATTTAAAAAAAAGACAGAAATAATATATAACACACTGTATATATACCATTGATTAGAAACAAGTATCCCTTTTAGCTTTTTATATGAAAAAGAACATTTATCCAAAGCTCTTTCATGGCTGCTCACATGTATTAACTATTTTTCATTTACTTGACTAATCTCCTTACTGATAATTTCTAAGATAACTAGTATATCCTGTTTTCTTGGTAGAAGTCTAAATTAAAATCTAATTATCTTTTTAAACAACTTAACATTAAGACATAAGTTTTAAAGTTTTACCACTATTTACTTTTTTCAGAATAATGATTTGTTGGGTCTCATTTCTGAGATGACATAAGGCATCCTTCTCCTTTTGAAGATCTTCCTGCAAAGTCTGCCTCCACTCCTTTTCAATCTTCACATCAGTTTCCAGTTGAACCCTTGAATGCAAGTAACACAAGAAAGCTCAGTGCTATGTCTCACGTGACAGCTGTATGTATCCTTCAACAAGACCATCTTCCTGGTCAACTAAGTCTGCCTTTTTAATTCATCTCTTCAGGCATTTTCTTTCATAAACATTTTTTGGTAAACAAGTTCGGCAGCACACAGGGTTTTCTGATCACAAAGTATCAATTTATTTGCCAACCTCGAAAAATTCTGTTAGATAATCGTTTGTCATTTTACAATGTATGCAATTTTGTATACATACATGTTATATAAAAATAGAAAATGCCTGGAAGGGCACACACCAAACTAATAAAACTGACTAAATCTTGGAAATGGAAATGAGTGGAGGAATGTGGGGTTTTAACTGTTTACATTTCTGTGCCATCTGAAATTTTTCACTACAAACTAATGAAAGTATCATTTTGGTATAAAAATTGCAGCAACCACTGAATTACTGATTAAAACAGTAATTCAGTGGTTGGTGCATCAGAAACAGAAAAAAATAGTCCTGACACAAAGTGCTATTTTGCTGTTTACTTTTGGAAGCTACCCAATTAAAGGGCAGATCTAAGACCAAGCAAAGAATGAGCAGGTCCACACTGCCGAGGATGGCCTGGAGATGCCAGCTGAAAGCAAACTAGCCGGCAAAACAAATGTAGTCAAAATTCCATTGCTTGGGTCTTCCTTTGATCAGGGATCAATTAGCTGTACCACTGCAGAATAACATCAGATTTACCTTACCTACGCTTTTGTCAAACTCTACCAGGGTTTCAAGACTGTATTTTACTAACTGGCAAAGTATCCAAGTCTTGCTCTTCCCGTTTTTCACCTGCAGGGCAGCAGGACCTACACAGCAAAGCCCTTGGCGCCATTCATAACCGCGATGACTTAAATGCACCTTGTGATCTTTCTGGCCAGAGGAAGCCCTGAAAGTGCTGACTATCCTTTTGTGAATGTGCTTATGATTAACAGAAAATCGTTTGTGCTGTTTTTGTTTTCTGGGGGAGGCGTTTCAGTTTCACAATGTGCAAGTGATGCAAGTTTTCAACCAAGGTAATATTCCCTAGTCTGATGCCTTACTCAGTATACCAGCTTCTAAAATAGTATTTTGTGGTAAATTTAAAAGGATCTTAGAGTTCTAGTTCCAGACAACATGGAATAGATGCATTCCTCCCTATCCCTTCTACTAAGCACAGTTAAAAACTCTGGACATTATACATAAAACAAAACAAAACTCTGAAAGGTGTAGAGAAGAAGGCGGACAAGCTAGGAGCCCCAGGACTCGAGAAACAGCATGGCGTGAGTTCATGGGTTTTCTTTTTGCTTCCTATATGGCTCGGACTGGGTGCTGGAGATGCCCACAGCCCAGACACCAACAGGCACAGACAAAAGCCCTAAGAAAAGCCTACTCCTTCTCACCAAAGTACCAGGAAAGGGGCAGCCTAGCAAGACAGAAACTTGTTTTGACAACAAACACCCTACTCCAGCAAAACACCTGGGAAAAAAACCCACAGGCCTCTGGCCCCTATCAGCAAAAGCCAAGTGAATGCTTAGACTTCCACCCTCGCCTGGCAGTAACAAGGTGTCGGTTCCACCCCTCCCACAGTTTCAGTGGAGGCCATTTGGGAAGCCTGGGCTTTTCTCCCCATGAGGCAGTAACAAGACCTTCCTTCCCCTCCCCGGCTAAGGCCAAGTGGGGAGCCTAGATTTCCACTCCTACCCAGTGGTAATGAAGCATTTCTCCCTCTCCTCTCCAGAGTGGTGTCAGCAGAGACCACGGAGGAAGCCTTGACCTCCACTCCCATCCAGTGGTAAAAAAAAAAAAAAAAAAAGGCACCACGCCTCCTCTTCACAATGACAGTAGAAGCCAAGTGCAAAGTCTAGATTTCAATCCCTGAACAGCAGTTATGAGATGCCCTTCTCCAGGGTGGTCCCCCCAGGGTGGTCCTGAACTTACATACTCACTTGGTATGAAGAGTCAATGTCCACATTCCCCTGTCAGTGTAGTTTCAGTGGAGGGCTGCTAAAACAGATTTAAGTAACATCCAAGGTCTTATAACATAATACCCAAGATGCAAGAGAAAAACACTTGCTGTATTAGGACCCAGGAAAATCTCAACTTGGATGGGCTAAATAGAAGAATGAAGCTGACAGTGGAAAGAATCAATGAACTTGAAAATAGAACAATAGAAATTACCTAATCTGAACAACAGAAAGAAAATAGACTGAAAAAACAACAACACAGATTATCAGGGACCTGTGGGACTATAACAAAGGGTCTAACACTCATGCTTATCAGAGTCCTAGAAGAGAGAGAAGATAAAAGGTAGAGCTGAAAAAATACAGATTCAAGAAGCTAACCAAACCCCAAACAGGATAAATCTAAAGAAATTTGTACTCAGAAACATCATAATCAAGCTTTGGAAAACTAAAGCCAAAGAAAGAATATTGAAAGTAGCTAAAGAGAAATGACACAATACCATAGAGAGCAGTGATTTGAATGACAGCTTATTTTTCATCAGAAACCATGGAGGCCAAAAGGAAGTGGCGCATCCTTTTTCAAGTGCTGAAAAAGAACTGTCAACCCAGAATTCTATACCCAGTGAAAATATACTTCATAAACAAAGGTGAAATCAAGACCTTCTTAGGTGAAACAAAACTAAGAGAACATGTTGCCAAAAGACCTACCTTAAAAGAACAGCTAAACAAAACTCTTCAAACATAAAGAAAATGATTAAAGAAGGAAATTTGGAACATCAGGAATGAAGAAAGAACAACGAAAAGACTTTTCTAAATTATGTATGATGGTTCGAATAAAAATTATAACACGGTCTGATGTGGTTCTCACTATATGTAGAGAAATATTTAAGGAAATTATGTTATAAAGGGACCTAAATGGAGGTACACTTTCTGCACTTCACTTAAAGTGGTAAAATGTTGATTCCAGAAGACTGTGAAAAGTTTCATATGAATAATGTAACACTTAGAGGAACCACTTAAAAAACTGTATAAAGAGATACACTCAAAAACACTGTAAACTCACCACCGTTGAGTGGATTCCGACTCATAGTGACCCTATAGGACGGAGGAGAACTGCCCCTTTGGGTTTCAAAGGAGCGGCTGGTGGATTCAAACTGCCGACCTTTTGGTTAGCAGCTGAGCTCTTCACCACTGCACCACCAGGGCTCCCCAAAACACTATAGATAAATCAAAATGGAATTCTAAACAATGTTCAAGTAACCCAAGGAAGGTGTGAAAAATGAAACAGGGACAAAAACACAGAGGGAAAACAAAAAACAATGAAATGGTGCACTTAAACTCTGACATATTAATCATTACTCTAAATGTAAGTGGTCTAAATATATCATTAAAGGACACAGATTGGCAGAATGGATAAAAAACAATGAAAATGTTCTTAGAAAGAGCATGTTCTTTAATAATGAAAGTTCCCTGGAGTTACAAAGGCCTATTATACTCAGTACCTAGAGACATAACAGCCCTTGCTAAACAAAAACAGAAAGAATAAAATTCTCAGAAGAAGACAGCGAAACAGAGTGGTTGAAGAGTTGGACTAGCAGTGGGAAATCTGGGTTAAAATCCTAGCTTTAACACTTCCTAGGTGTAGGACAGTCTCTGAACGTACTCTCTCTCTAAAATGGGGACATATGATACCTATCCTGTTTTGTCTGTTTACAGGGTTGCTGTGAGGCACCAAAATAAGCAATGTGAGTGACAGTGCTCTGTAAACAATAAAGGGAGTTAAAATGTAAGTTTTATTATAATGATGCTTTCTGATTTGTTTGTTAAGGAAAACCCCACAATCCAATTGGCATCACTAGATAAACAGAAATATTGGTGTTCTACCATTATGTATAAAAAAAGGGAGGGGATAGTGAGGTGAAGTTATATTAATATAAGTATTTGTTTCCAAGAGCGAAATACTCACAGCTGTTTCTCCTTTTGGGAGATTTGTTTCTGCAGACTGTCGGATTTACTCAGACATTCTTGTAGATATTTCTCGTCCTCATCTTCAGCTTCCATTTGTGTCTTCTCTGCTTGCTGCAATCTGGTGTAATTCAAATCAACTTTGGGTAAAACTGAGGCTAGAACTAGGGTGTAAAAGGGTGAAGAAGACAAATAAAAAAAAAATGGGGAAATAGAAACATTTCTAAATGAAAACAAAGTTTGGGAGAAAACTCACAAACTCAAACGTGAAAGAGCCACACAATGTCTAGAAATTGTTTTGTGATTTTCAATATACATATAATATGCCCAGAATATGATCTTCAAATTTGTTTTATTTCTTGCTTATAATTAACAATGCAAAGCAATACAGCTTTTACCACTTAGGTAGAGCATAATCAATCAAATTTCAAAGTATAATAGGTGCATGACTGCATTACAAAACCATGAAAGGCATAATACTTATGTCTATACTAAGTGAAGAAGCCACACTGTTTTACATTATGCTTGGATATATATGCCAGGAATCAAGTGTGCTACAAGGCCAAGAACAGAGACCTGCAATTACTCCAAATAACTGCTGAGCTCTTTCTACAGGTTCTTAATGCATTTACTAAATTACTCCAAGCTGTATATATAGATATATTTTTTTTAAAGATTCAAAAGATCTTAGTGCTAGTTGGCATCATTCCTAGATCATTTTTTCCCCTCACCAATGACTTTTAAAAATTAGCTTAAAACGTGGTTATTTTTTTGTTTTTATTTGTAAGTCATTGCTTCTCCCTGTGCTTAGCCCCACTCCCTGTCTCCTTTGGCCATCTAAGATTTCTTAAATTTAACTTCAATATTTTTATAAGAAAATATTTCTCAAGTATTCAAGGGGCATATTAACTCCTCTGTAGGGAATCATAACAGAAATCTCTGTTCGATTAACCAAAGAAACTGCCTCTTCCTTTCTTCCTTAACACCATACCAACGAGGTATCCCTCACACATTCAGACGTATAAATGCCACTTCCAAGGAAAGGAGAGTAACATTCCAGTTAGCTCTAAATATAAAATTAACTTAAAATATTAAGAGGGGAGGCCCAAGCTTTTCTCTAAAGTTCCAGAAACTAAAATAAAAGTCAGAGTGAGGTAGGCCTTGAAGTTGTGCTATCATAGAAGAGAGCTAAGGGGAACTGGAAAATTGAGGATGCTAAAGCACAGGAAGACAGTCAATCCAGGTTATAAACTATTTTAAAACGTATTTCAAAAATCAGAAAGGGAGCCATTAGGCAAAAAGTGAGTCAATGGGAAAAAATCATCTGTGCCAACACATTGTGAAACCAAAGATTAACTTATTTTTAAACAATTTTTACATTTTTCATCAAAAAGTAACTAAAAGATAAAACTGCGTTTGAAAATCTTGACCTCCAAAGGGTCAACAGTCAAATCAGTTCCTGTGCACGAGGTTTGAGGAATGTAGTTTTGGGAATCCAAGTGCACCCACTCTGCTTTATGGCAGTGTTTTACCACAGCAGCTGACCAAGAAGCATCCAGGGTTCCTAATACCCTCTTAGAATACTTAATAGCATAAATTCTTTTCTATTTAATATATTATAAAACTGTTGAATCTCTTTTAGTCTATTTAAATATAAGTGGTTTTCAGAAAGATATATCTTTGACCAGCTTGTACTGGTCTTGAGTGTCACTGCTGGCACATTTCACCAATGACATTGCAATTGTCCTAGTTTGAGTTAACAAATCATTGTCACTTCATAATGGAATGGACAGAAATCAAAGACAGAAAAAGGTAATAAAGATGTCCATAATGTAAAAATGGGGATAAAGAAAACAAAAAAGAAAAAAGAAGAAAGAGGATGTCAATAAAAGAATATTCATGTCAATAAAGCATTAATAATTATGTTTTTCATAAGTAGATTCAAAGAAAGCAATGAAAAGACATATGTTGACACCAACATGACAAGGCAATGGAAGTACATTTTCCAACAATTAAAGTGAAAAATGCCAATATAAACAATTCAATTTGAACAAAGTTATTTCTTGGGCTAGGTTGAGGGTCCTATCAAAGAAAAACTAAACTTGCCAACTCAGAACGCCTGGTTTCAGATAAAGAGATGGTGAAGGACAAGAGACATGACAATCAATATGCACGGAAATCCGTCAGGGATGATCCCACCATTGATCATGTTGGCTTTTCATTTTTTTCCAGGTTTTTGTTTGTGTATTCGTTTTATGGACTAGATTAAACCCCATGAGATTGCCAGTATTAGGCCTTTTTTCTGAATCTACAAAATGGCAACTTCAAATCAATCAGCCTAATATAAAACAACTTGATTCCATGCAACGATCAAAACAAAAAAGGGCAAAACCTTACTGGGCTTCAACAAAAAAAGTACCCTACCCTAATTTTCCAAAGTATGGTTTCTGTGGCAGGTGTCAGAGCTAAATAAAGAAAAACGGGGGAGGAAATGACAAAAAGAAACTAAGATTGGAAATGCTGTACCTTTGTTCCAGCTGCCTCATGGCTGCAGTAATGTTACTGGTTTTTTCTTCTAGTCGGGCAATTATTTCATTTTTTTCTTTCAAGCCATCTTCAGAACCCTATTTATAAAAACATAAAGGCTATAGCAGTTTTGATCTTAAAACCTGAATATTTATAAACTTCTTATACCATTTTGCTATGGATTGTTTCTTTGAAATAAGCAGAGTTAATCTGTAGATTAAATTACTTTAGGATATAAAGCAATAGTCCTACTGGTCACCATTTTTAATGTAGTAAAGGAGAAAAAAAAACTTAGCCTTCAATGCTTTTGGAAGACAACAGAATAAACTCTTGTAAAGTATGCCATTTTTCAAATTAATTCAATTGTAAAGAGCTTTTGGCAACAAGTCTTCTTAACAGCATTTTTACTTTATTAGAAAATTCACAGTAATTACTATCTTAGCATTTCAATAAAAATTAAATTTTTCTCAGGACTATACTATATAAGGAAGTTCACAAAAATGTCTTGCACGTTTAGATTCAGTTTTTCTAAAAGATCTAATCCTCATACTGTTAACCTTTCAGGATTAAGAAACAAATTTAGATAGGTGAATTTTTTGTTGTTTGGTAACTTTTGCATTATTACATTTAGCTTCCATTTAGAGAAAAAGACACTGACTTTTATAACCAACCTGGCACAGTTAAAATGAGCTTATCTCTTAAAAACCAAACTCTTCCTATAAATTTTCAATTTATATAACAAGAAACTCCAAGAATTTAAGAATGTTCCTTACCTGCAACTTTTGATACATCTCTATGTTAATTGCTTTAACTTCCTCCAGTTGTTGTCGAAGGCCTATCAGAGTATCTTGTTTCTCGTGGATGTCTTTCTCCAACAACTTCATGGCAAGTTCAATTTCTTTTTTCATACTAACTTGTACTGTTAGCTCATTCTCCACATCCTGCAATTTGAAAATGCCCTCAGTTCATATGCCACTTAGGGATATCAAAATCAGAATACACAGTTAATGAGATCAAGAAAGATTTTTCCATTCAGTATGTTAATCACTCCTTTTAAATTATTAGGTCCACTAAAGTGACCTAATAATTATATCTCATTTTTTTAATGCTGGTCACAACCTATTCATTTAATGACCACAGATTGTAACCCATAGCTTAAAAACACTGATATAGTGGGAATGTAAAGAATTCGAGGGGATAAAGGGATGGGTCACAAGGAGCCCTGGTAGCACAGTGGTTAAAGCACTCTGCTACTAACCAAAAGGTCAGCGGTTTGAACTCACCAGCCACTCTGTAGGAGAAAGATGTGTCAGTTTACTTCCGTGGAGATTTACAGCCTTGGAAACCCTATGGGGCAGTGCTACTCTAACCTATAAGGTTGTTATGAGTCAGAATCAGCTCGACAGCAGTGAGTGCGGCTTTGGGTTTAAGGGGGTGGATTTGTTATCTCACACAAAAGAACACAAGGCTGAAAAAGATTTTAAATGGTGCTTGTTTGACAGTAAATTATTCCCAGAATTTTACTAACGTAACTTTAATATAACCTACCTGTCGTAACTGTGATTCATCTCGAAGCTGCCTTCTGGCTTCAGTGTACATTTCATCCAGTCCCTGACGAGAATGCTTATATGTTTGAAGTTCCGTTTCCACATCCACTTTGGTAACCTAGGAAGAAAACATCAAACTTTTTATTCTATAATCAGTACTACATATGTAGTACAGAAATATCTAGTCTACGAAACAGTCTCTAGTTGTGGCAATTTCTGACACAAGACAGTCTGAAAACACTCTATGCTTACCTCTAGATGCTGCTGCGTTTTCATTAAAATCAATTTATTTTCACTTCGCAATTGATGATTTTCTTCTTGGAGCTTAATGATATTATTCTTTGCTATTGCTAACTAAAAATTATGAAACGGGGTAAGAAAAAAAGACTTTAAACATCTGTATTGCTTGCTTTACAGATTATGCTCGTGGTTATAAATAGTAAAAAAAAAAATCCTAAAACTAGTAAAATGTCTCTCATATCTATGGACACTTTCATAAGAAAAATGTGCTCTTTATTATCCCAAGATACTAATTAATTATACTCTTATTTCCACCATTTCCTTTCGTAGACTAAATGCTTTAGGCTTATCTGATTTATAATACGTAAGTATCTCAGTAAAGATACAAAGAATGGTCTGTTAAACAATAAGACTTTAAAGACATTTTCAAAGATAGAAATATATAAGGAAAAAAGGCTGTGCTATCACTGAAAATGTGATACAGAAGTTCATGTAACCAATTAGGACGCCCTGTGAAATCTAGACACATAATAGGAACTTGAGTGACCATGACAATACAAGACAGCTCTCACCAGGGCAGTTAAACATATGAATGACTACATAGTTTGGCTCAGAGGCCCAGAATGACAAGAGGAATCCTAAGACAGCAAGAAGCAGAGACCACTCTGCAATACTGGCTGGCCATGAACAAATTTTGGAATAGTTTGCTGGGGATACAACTTGAACTTCACAGTGTGCCTAAGGCTAGGAAAAGCAGCTCTAAATGGTTCCAATCAGGAGTTCCACCATCAAGATGCAGACACATCCTTAACTGCAGTTATACATACTATCTGGTGCTTCCTGTTTTGGAAAAACCAGACCAGCTCTAAAAGAAATAAGAATTTTAATTTACATGGAAAATAGGGTTCATAGCATTAAAAACAGGCTTCTTTCTCTAGCCTAAGTAATCCTAGGAAAACAGGAAGCAATAATTCTATAGTTTGATATATATACCAAAAAAAAAAAAAACTTCTCTAAAAAGCAACATCACCAACAGTATTAGAGAGAGCTGAGAAAAATTTCTGGCTCTTCTTCCAATGAGCTCTGTGTCACGGGATAGCCACTTTCACAAAGCAAGAAACCAGAGCACATGAGATGAGTTTTACACATGAGAGGGTGGAAAAGGATAGACATGATCACATGGTGACGCTTGTGAAGAAAAGTAATCTGACTAGGAGAACAAGAGGGTGACATCATTTCAACAGGAATTTCTAACCATAAGGGACTCCACTAACTAAATACAGGTCATCTAGATTTAAACATCAGAATCACAGGTTATCTATAGAAGAGTCTGTGTGAGCTTCATCTCTAGGACTCATTTCTAGAAGTTGAGTATCTCAAACACAGTATCTCACAGATTCATAACACTGAGAATCTGCCTGACAAAATGTGGTTTCTCTAGAACTTACAATCATGTATTACAATCACATTACAGGTATTCCATCATGATGAGTATGATATATATGTATGTATATACGCACTGATACTTAAAATGAAAAAGGATCCCACAAATACTAGGTCCATGAAAGATAATCATCCATTACTAGGTGACAATACCTCTTCAATGAGCTTAGTATTTGACTTTTCTAATGAATCGACTCTTGAATGGAGGCTGCTGACTGTGTTGCTGAAATTAATAAAGAAAAAACTCATTCAAAATCATACAAACTCACAAAGGCAAAAAAAGAGTTATCCTGGACTTACTATGCTCACTATCATGCATCAACTGCCCTGTTTCTGCCCTGAAAAATTCCAGTTAGTTGGATAACTTCATTTGGCTAGAAGAGCAATAGACTGTAGCAGAAGAATCAACATTTCTATTAAAATTCCATTTGGTGTAGCTCATTATTTCTCATTGTCTTCTTAGTGTTCTTCTTACATTTAACTTATATCTGGGAATGAAAATTCTACAAAAAAATTACTTTATATTGCAAAACATTCAACTAAAATTGTTTTTTAAAGAATGAACTTTAAATGCCCACTATATAATTAAGTAGCTTAATGAATCATGTAAAGAGTGGTCTTTAACCCAAGCCTTGTTCTGTTTCCCCTTGATACTTTCATAACAACTTGGAGATCTCCAAAAGTTTGAGAAATATGAATATGAGACATCCAGCAGCATCAGGTACCCAGTCAGTCTGCAGCTGAACAAACATCTCGTCTTTCAGAAATACAGTTAAAAGTCAAGTCACACCGCATGGACACATTTGTTTTTTTGCATTTCTGTTTGAGTGGGTTGAGATCGGATATTTACCATACATTTTATTGAGTCGGTTGTTCAAGGCCTGGTTGTTCAAGGCCTGCTTCATACTGCCATCTCAAGCTTTCTCTAATAAAATGTAACATGGTGTATATATTACAGTAGAATCGACAGCAGACACAAATTTTATACCAGCCTCAGAAACAAGTATTTACATTTAACTGGTAAAACAAGAAAAACGTTTTCCCATTCATAGTAAATCATTTTTAATATAATCATTCTCAGGTCAGAAGGCACAACTTGACTGCTCGAGCTTTTCCACAAATAGCACCAGGGTATCCTGATGGAGACAGAACAAAGACAGGCCTAGGAGATGGAAGACAAGCATTAAGTGTCCCTGCTTTCCTATTTTCTAACTGTATGACCATGAGGTTATAAAACCTTCTTAAGGTTCAGTTTCCTTGTCTGTAAAATTGAGCAATAATATTCATCTTGCCTTTATATGAAGGTCAATAAAAAAATAAAATAAGCAATAAACTCTCAATAGGGGTTTTCTTTGGGTGACAGGAAAATAGCTGAGTTCTATTGTCTCCTATACTCATTTTCTACACTTTCCAAATATTCTAAACATACAAGAACTTCCTTCCAATTAGCAAACCAATGAAGCATCTTTAATGCTTAAAGCACATAAAAGTCACTAGCACTGCTGTAACTGATGAACCCAGACCCAGTGCGGTCGAGTCGCTCTAACTGATCAGTACACATAATTTAAGATAGGGAATGAGAAAGCTCTTTTGAACCAAATGGAACAGATGCCAAGAGAAACTGTTAAGTGAAAAAAATGTAAAGTTCAGAATACCTTATATGTAAAAACATATATGTATATTCTTGTTTATTTGCATAAAATACCTCTAGAGGCATACAAAAGAACTTATTATGTATATTAACTACTCCTTAAAAGAGAAACCAGATAGTTGGAGTTCAGGGGAGGAGGTTCTCCATTTTACGTTCTTTTTGTACCTTTTGAAGTTTGAACCATGTAAATGTATTACCTGTTCCCAAAAATGAAAAGTTTAAAAATAAATTACCAAGGAAGTGCTGCATTTAGAAATACAACTTGAGGAATGCAAATTATAAAATACACATATATTTCCTATCATATCTATTACTAAAGCTCCATGGTTTAAGGAAAAAAAAAAAAAAAGTCCCTAACGCAAGGTCTTTCCTATCCCCACAACCTCAGAGGGAAAGCAAGAGTTAGAGTATATTAGTGTCTTTGTTTAAAACAGAAAAAGTTTAATCATATTTTCTGACTGTAAAAGTAATACATGTCCACTGAATGAAACTCAGGAAATGTAGAGAGGTATAAAGAATAAAATAAAAATTATCTATAATACCATTGCCCAGAGAAAGCCATTTTTGCTTATTAAATAAACTGAATTAATGAGAATAGCCCACTGTAACTATTCAGCAAATACTATTCACTATAGCTATACTGTCCAGTACAATAGCCATGAGCCACTTGTGACTACTATGCACTTGAAATGTGACTAATCCAAAGTGAAACGTGATACAAGTGTAAAATATCCATTGGATTTTGAAGACTTAGTACCAAGAAAAATCAGTGTAAAATATCTCATTAATAATCTTTAATACTGATTACATGTTGAAATGGTAATATTTTTTAAATACTGGGTTAAATAAATTATTAAAATTAATTTCACTTGTTTCTCTTTAAAATTTTTTACATTAAAAGATATGGCTGCTAGAAAATTTTAAATTACTTATGTGGCTTGCATTATAATTCTGTTGGGCAGAACTGCATTATATTATTTTACATACAGATCTCGGGAATTCTTCTCAGATAAATATTCACTCCAATGGCTTCAAGGATCAGGTGACACTATAAAAAGGAGAAAACTTCTACCATGAAAGATGATGGCCATATTTACACATGAAGTCCTTTAAAAGTAGGAAAAATGAACTTGTGAACCATCCAAATGCTATAAATTTCCACCCTATCTAGTCTTTTTTTCTCAAGGATAAGGGAAAAGTTTAAAATTCTATTTAAGTTCTATAAAAATCCTATCTAGAAATCTGATTCACTTTCTGTTGAAAAAGTTATCTCCACAACTTTCCTAAACTCTTAATCTCTGTTCTCGCACTTTCCCTTTATCCCCTTCTCAGAGACTCTTGGAGAAAAGGAGCAGGATTAAGCTGACCTGAAGGAAGAAAAAGAACTCAGACAATATTCACAGATTTGCTAAGTATCCGTAATACTTACTTCAGCTGTCGATTTAACTCTTCAACATAATTTTTCTGGTCTAATATGGCAGCAATTTGAACATTTCTGGAAGGAAAATAAAGTAGCTTTGTGCTAGTTTAGCAAGGCACAAAACATTTACGTACAAAAAATGCCTGAATTGTCTAAAAATTGTGGTAAAGCTGTAATTATGATACCACAGTATCTTGCCCTAATAAACCTCAACAACCTTTATAATCATTCAGCAGTAAGCTATGTACTACATTATTAACCTTTGTTGAATAATTAACTTGCTAATCCTAGAATTAACAATATCATTAGTATATTTTAAATTTAAAAGCTATTACATCTTGAAATAAACCAGCATCTGTAAGCTTGTGAATAATAAGCTTTCATTCCTTTTATCACAGAACACAGCTGACTGTTAAAAGGGGTCTTAGGAACGGCAGGTAAGGTACGGCCAAGAGTCCTAATTAACATTAGAGCCTCATTCTTCTAAGTGATCTTCCCTAACTTGCTTTGTAACGCTTATAAATGGAAATGAAAATACAACAAAGCAGGAACTACAAGAAAAAATAAAACAAAAACTATACTGCAAATAGGTGGACCTCATACTCATATATAAAGAAAAAAAAAAAAAGAGCTACATAAAATAATACAACATGTGAAATAACTCAAAAAAAACATACCTTTCTTTATTTCCAATATCTTCTTCATTCTTTAAATACATGGAAAAATCAATCACTCCAACCTGAAGTAAATAAAGTTTTTTTTTTATTTGAACAGGAGAAATAGTACTATGTCATATATACTTTTAACATGCACTGAACTTCATTTTAAATTTTCTTCAGTGTTTAACAGCACTATTTACAACTTTGAGTGGTATTTGGGTCAAAGAGGAACAGTGCAAATTGAAAACACTGCAATTGGTACTAACCACTTTCACTTACTTGTGAATCTAAATCCTCTCCCTTTACACACAGATTAGCATCTATCACATTCAGGCCAACCAGCAGCCCAACAATTACTGCTCCTTCTTCTTCCATCATTAGTGCATGATACTCATAGAATTCACTGTGAAAATTAAAACAATACAAACTTTAAATCGAACACTTACTGCAAAAATTAAATTCTAAAATCTCAGCACCTTATTGCAGATACCAACCAACTTAGTTATCTTTAGCCTTTCTACGTGTAAATAACTATTAAAAATTCTGAATTTTAAATGTCTATGTATTATACTACTAAAAAGAAAGGAACTGAAGGAGATAAAAGAAGAAAACGAAACCTGAGAGAAAAAAGAAGCAGAGAGAGACCAAGAGGTAAAATGGCATTACTGAAGTCTAGAATGTTTTTCGCTCTCAGAAGGACATGGTGACTGGTACTGATCTGATTATAATTATTTTTTTTTTATTAACTTTCATTAAGCTTCAAGTGAACGTTTACAAATCCAATCAGTCTGTCACATATAAGTTTACATACATCTTACTCCGTACTCCCACTTGCTCTCCCCCTATTGAGTCAGCCCCTTCAGTCTCTCCTTTCCTGACAATTTTGCCAGCTTCCCTCTCTCTCTATCCTCCCATCCCCCCTCCAGAGAAGAGTTGCCAACACACTCTCAAGTGTCCACCTGATATAATCAGCTCACTCTTCATCAGCATCTCTCTCCCACCAGCTGACCAGTCCCTTTCATGTCTGATGAGTTGTCTTCGGGGATGGTTCCTGTCCTGTGCCAACAGAAGGTCTGGGGAGCATGGCCGCCGGGATTCCTCTAGTCTCAGTCAGATCATTAAGTATGGTCTTTTTATGAGAATTTGGGGTCTGCATCCCACTGATCTCCTGCTCCCTCAGGAGTTCTCTGTTGTGCTCCCTGTCAGGGCAGTCATCGATTGTGGCCGGGCACCAACTAGTTCTTCTGGTCTCAGGATGATGTAGGTCTCTGGTTCATGTGGCCCTTTCTGTCTCTTGGGCTCTTAGTTGTCGTGTGACCTTGGTGTTCTTCATTTTCCTTTGCTCCAGGTGGGTTGAGACCAATTGATGCATCTTAGATGGCCGCTTGTTAGCATTTAAGACCCCAGATGCCACATTTCAAAGTGGGATGCAGAATGTTTTCATAATAGAATTATTTGCCCAATTCACTTAGAAGTCTCCTCAAACCATGTTCCCCAGACCCCCACCCCTGCTCCGCTGACCTTTGAAGCATTCATTTTATCCCGGAAACTTCTTTGCTTTTGGTCCAGTCCAATTGAGCTGACCTTCCATGTATTAAGTGTTGTCTTTCCCTTCACCCAAAGCAGTTCTTATCTACTGATTAATCAATAAAAAACCCTCTCCCTCCCTTCCTCCCTTTCTCCCCTCTTCGTAACCACAAAAGTATGTGTTCTTCTCAGTTTTTACTATTTCTCAAGATCTTATAATAGTGCTCTCATACAATATTTGTCCTTTTGCCTCTGACTAATTTCGCTCAGCATAATGCCTTCCAGGTTCCTCCATGTTATGAAATGTTTCACAGATTCGTCACTGTTCTTTATCGATGCGTAGTATTCCATTGTGTGAATATACCACAATTTATTTACCCATTCATCCGTTGATGGACACCTTGGTTGCTTCCAGCTTTTTGCTATTGTAAACAGAGCTGCAATAAACATGGGTGTGCATATATCTGTTTGTGTGAAGGCTCTTGTATCTCTAGGGTATACTCCGAGGAGTGGGATTTCTGGGTTATATGGTAGTTCTATTTCTTACTGTTTAAGATAACGCCAGATAGATTTCCAAAGTGGTTGTACCATTTTACATTCCCACCAGCAGTGTATGAGAGTTCCAATCTCTCCGCAGCCTCTCCAACATTTATTATTTTGTGTTTTTTGGGTTAATGCCAGCCTTGTTGGTGTGAGATGGAATCTCATCGTAGTTTTAATTTGCATTCCTCTAATGGCTAATGATCGAGAGCATTTTCTCATGTATCTGTTGGCTGCCTGAATATCTTCTTTAGTGAAATGTGTGTTCATATCCTTTCCCCACTTCTTGATTGGGTTGTTTGTCTTTTTGTGGTTGAGTTTTGACAGAATCATGTAGATTTTAGAGATCAGGGGCTGGTCGGAGATGTCATAGCTGAAAATTCTTTCCCAGTCTGTAGGTGGTCTTTTTACTCTTTTGGTGAGGTCTTTAGATGAGCATAGGTGTTTGATTTTTAGGAGCTCCCAGTTTTCGGGTTTCTCTTCATCATTTTTGGTAATGTGTTGTATTCTGTTTATGCCTTGTATTAGGGTTCCTAGAGTTGTCCCTATTTTTTCTTCCATGATCTTTATCGTTTTAGTCTTTATGTTTAGGTCTTTGATCCACTTGGAGTTACTTTTTGTGCATGGTGTGAGGTATGGGTCCTGTTTCATTTTTTTGCAAATGGACATCCAGTTATGCCAGCACCATTTGTTAAAAAGACTATCTTTTCCCCAATTAACTGACACTGGTCCTTTGTCAAATATCAGCTGCTCATACGTGGATGGATTTATATCTGGGTTCTCAGTTCTGTTCCATTGGTCTATGTGCCTGTTGTTGTACCAGTACCAGGCTGTTTTGACTACTGTGGCTGTATAATAGCTTCTGAAATCAGGTAGAGTGAGGCCTCCCACTTTCTTCTTCTTTTTCAGTAATGCTTTGCTTATCGGGGCTTCTTTCCCTTCCATATGAAATTGGTGATTTGTTTCTCTATCCCCTTAAAATATGACATTGGAATTTGGATCGGAAGTGCGTTATATGTATAGATGGCTTTTGGTAGAATAGACATTTTTACTATGTTAAGTCTTCCTATCCATGAGCAGGGTATGTTTTCCACTTAAGTATGTCCTTTTGAATTTCTTGTAGTAGAGTTTTGTAGTTTTCTTTGTACAGGTCTTTTACATCCTTGGTAAGATTTATTCCTAAGTATTTTATCTTCTTGGGGGCTACTGTGAATGGTATTGATTTGGTTATTTCCTCTTCGGTGTTCTTTTTGTTGATGTAGAGGAATCCAAGTGATTTTTGTATGTTTATTTTATAACCTGAGACTCTGCCAAACTCTTCTATTAGTTTCAGTAGTTTTCTGGAGGATTCCTTAGGGTTTTCTGTGTATAAGATCATGTCATCTGCAAATAGTGATAACTTTACTTCCTCCTTGCCAATCCGGATACCCTTTACTTCTTTGTCTAGCCTAATTGCCCTGGCTAGGACTTCAACTACGATGTTGAATAAGAGCGGTGATAAAGGGCATCCTTGTCTGGTTCCCGTTCTCAAGGAAAATGGTTTCAGGTTCTCTCCATTTAGAGTGATATTGGCTGTTGGCTTTGCATAGATGCCCTTTAGTATGTTGAGGAATTTTCCTTCAATTCCTATTTTGGTAAGAGTTTTTATCATAAATGGGTGTAGGACTTTGTCAAATGCCTTTTCTGCATCTATTGATAAGATCATGTGGTTTTTATCTTTTGTTTTATTTATGTGATGGATTACATTAATGGTTTTTCTGATATTAAACCAGCCTTGCATACCTGGTATAAATCCCACTTGATCAGGGTGAATTATTTTTTTGATGTGTTGTTGGATTCTATTGGCTAGAATTTTGTTGAGGATTTTTGCATCTATGTTCATGAGGGATATAGGTCTATAATTTTCTTTTTTTGTAATGTCTTTACCTGGTTTCGGTATCAGGAAGATGGTGGCTTCATAGAATGAGTTGGGTAGTATTCCGTCCTTTTCTATGCTTTGAAATACCTTCAGTAGTAGTGGTGTTAACTCTTCTCTGAAAGTTTGGTAGAACTCTGCAGTGAAGCCGTCCGGGCCAGGGCTTTTTATTGTTGGAAGTTTTTTGATCACCATTTCAATCTCTTTTTTTGTTATGGGTCTATTTAGTTGTTCTACTTCTGAATGTGTTAGTTTAGATAGGTAGTGTTTTTCCAAGAATTCATCCATTTCTGCTAGGTTTTCAAATCTGTTAGAGTAAAATTTTTCGTAGTAATCTGAAATGATTCTTTTAATTTCAGTTGGGTCTGTTGTGATGTGGTCCTTCTCGTTTCTTATTCGGGTTATTTGTTTCCTTTCCTGTTTTTCTTTAGTCAGTCTAGCCAATGGTTTATCAATTTTGTTAATTTTTTCAAAGAACCAGCTTTTGGCTTTGTTAATTCTTTCAATTGTTTTTCTGTTCTCTAATTCATTTAGTTCAGCTCTAATTTTCATTATTTGTTTTCTTCTGGTGCCTGATGGGTTCTTTTGTTGCTCACTTTCTATTTGTTCAAGTTGTCGGGACAGTTCTCTGCTTTTGGCTCTTTCTTCTTTTTGTATGTGTGCATTTATCGATATAAATTGGCCTCTGAGCACTGCTTTTGCTGTGTCCCAGAGGTTTTGATAGGAAGTATTTTCATTCTCGTTGCATTCTATGGATTTCCTTATTCCCTCCTTGATGTCTTCTATAACCCAGTCTTTTTTCAGGAGGGTATTGTTCATTTTCCAAGTATTTGATTTCTTTTCCCTAGTTTTTCTATTATTGATTTCTAGTTTCATTGCCTTGTGGTCTGAGAAGATGCTTTGTAATATTTCGATGTTTTGGACTCTGCAAAGATTTGTTCTGTGACCTAATATGTGGTCTATTCTAGAGAATGTTCCATGTGCGCTAGAAAAAAAAGTATATTTTGCAGCAGTTGGGTGGAGAGTTCTGTATAAGTCAATGAGGTCAAGTTGGTTGATTGTTGTAAGTAGGTCTTCCGTGTCTCTATTGAGCTTCTTACTGGATGTCCTGTCCTTCTCCGAAAGTGGTGTGTTGAACTCTCCTACTATAATTGTGGAGGTGTCTATCTCACTTTTCAATTCTGTTAAAATTTGATTTATGTATCTTGCAGCCCTGTCATTGGGTGCATAAATATTTAATATGGTTATGTCTTCCTGATCAATTGTCCCTTTTATCATTATGTAGTGTCCTTCTTTATCCTTTGTGGTGGATTTAAGTCTAAAGTCTATTTTGTCAGAAATTAATATTGCTACTCCTCTTCTTTTTTGCTTATTGTTTGCTTGATATATTTTTTTCCATCCTTTGAGTTTTAGTTTGTTTGTGTCTCTAAGTCTAAGGTGTGTCTCTTGTAGGCAGCATATAGATGGATCGTGTTTTTTATCCAGTCCGTGACTCTCTGTCTCTTTATTGGTGCATTTAGTCCATTTACATTCAGCGTAATTATAGATAAATAAGTTTTTAGTGCTGTCATTTTGATGCTTTTTCATGTGTGTTGTTGGCAATTTCATTTTTCCACATACTTTTTTGTGCTGAGATGTTTTTCTTAGTAAATTGTGAGATCCTCATTTTCATAATGTTTGACTTTATGTTAGTTGAGTCATTACGTTTTTCTTGGCTTTTATCTTGAGTTATGGAGTTGTTATACCTCTTTGTGGTTACCTTATTATTTACCCCTATTTTTCCAAGTAAAAACCTAACTTGTATTGTTCTATATCGCCTTGTGTCACTCTCCATCTGGCAGTTCAATGCCTCCTGTATTTAGTCCCTCTTTTTGATTATTGTGATCTTTTACCTATTGACTTCCATGATTCCCTGTTATGTGTATTATTTTTTTTTTTTTTAATTAATCTTAATTTGTTTCTTTTTGTGATTTCCCTATTTGAGTTGATATCAGGATGTTCTGTTTTGTGACCTTGTCTTGTGCTGGTATCTGATATTATTGGTTTTCTGACCAAACAATATCCTTTAGTATTTCTTGTAGCTTTGGTTTTTTTTTTTGAAAATTCTCTAAACTTGTGTTTATCTGTAAATATCTTAATTTCGCCTTCATATTTCAGAGAGAGTTTTGCTGGATATATGATCCTTGGCTGGCAGTTTTTCTCCTTCAGTGCTCTGTATATGTCGTCCCATTCCCTTCTTGCCTGCATGGTTTCTGCTGAGTAGTCTGAACTTATTCTTATTGATTCTCCCTTGAAGGAAACCTTTCTTTCCTCCCTGGCTGCTTTTAAAATTTTCTCTTTATCTTTGGTTTTGGCGAGTTTGATGATAATATGTCTTGGTGTTTTTCTTTTTGGATCAATCTTAAATGGGGTTCGATGAGCATCTTGGATAGATATCCTTTCGTCTTTCATGATGTCAGGGAAGTTTTGTGTCAGGAGTTCTTCAACTATTTTCTCTGTGTTTTCTGTCCCCCCTCCCTGTTCTGGGACTCCAATCACACACAAGTTATCCTTCTTGATAGAGTCCCACATGACTCTTAGGGTTTCTTCATTTTTTTTAATTCTTTTATCTGATTTTTTTTCAGCTATGTTGGTGTTGATTCCCTGGTCCTCCAGATGTCCCAGTCTGCATTCTAATTGCTCGAGTCTGCTCCTCTGACTTCCTATTGCGTTGTCTAATTCTGTAATTTTATTGTTAATCTTTTGGATTTCTACATGCTGTCTCTCTATGGATTCTTGCAACTTATTAATTTTTCCACTGTGTTCTTGAATAATCTTTTTGAGTTCTTCAACAGTTTTATCAGTGTGTTCCTTGGCTTTTTCTGCAGTTTGCCTTATTTCATTTGTGATGTCTTGAAGCATTCTGTAAATTAGTTTTTTATATTCTGTATCTGATAATTCCAGGATTGTATCTTCATTTGGGAAAGATTTTGATTCTTTTGTTTGGGGGGTTGTAGAAGCTGTCATGGTCTGCTTCTTTATGTGGTTTGATATGGACTGCTGTCTCCGAGCCATCACTGGGAAACTAGTTTTTCCAGAAAATCCGCTAAAAAAAATGCAGTCAGATCCCTATTAGAGTTCTCCCTCTGGCTCAGGCTATTGGGATGTTAATGAAGCCGCCTGGGGAGGGTGGGGGAGGGATCAGAGAGATAGGAGAGTAGCACCTCAGAATATAGCCAGAGTTGCTTGTCTTGCTTGGAATGACTATTATATCTGAGATTCCCGAGGGGCATGTCGCCTATGTGTGCTGGCTGTGTGGAGATTGCCCCCGGGGGGTCTGGCCCACTGGAGTCACGGTCAGATCCTCTGCTGCCAGCCCCACGCCCAACGTCAAGGTTCCCCTACTGGGACGGTGCACTCCCGACTCCAAAATCAGTCGCTGCCTCCCGGGGACTCCCCGTCCCGCCAGCCGCGTTGCCGCGCCGCCTCCGTGAACCGGCTGGGGCCCCCCCCCGGGTCAGCTCAGGAGAGCGGAGCAGCTCCCCGCGCCTGCACCGCGACCGCGCGTCCCACCTGGGACTCCGCTCTCCCCGCTCCAAGACCAGTCGCTGCCCCCCGGGGACCTCCCCCACCGGCCGCGTCGCCACGCCACCCGCGCGAACCAGATGGGCCCCCCCCGGGGCTAGTTCCGGGGGGTGGAGCAGCTCTCCGCACCTATGCCGTACCTGCACCCAATCAAAATTCCGGCGGGACGGTTCCCCGGCTGGGACACCGCTCTCCCCGCTCCAAGACCCGTCACTGTCTCCCGGGGACTTCTCCCACCGGCTGCGTCGCCACGCCGCCCGCACAAACCGGCTGGGCCCCCCCGGGGTCAGTTCAGGGGGTGGAGCTGCTCCCCGCGCTTATGCCGTGCCCGCACCCCGCCAAAATCCTGGGGGGATGGTTCCCCAGCTGGGACGCTGCTCTCCCCGCTCCAAGACCAGTCACTGCCTCCCGGGGACTTCTCCCACCGGCTGCGCTGCCACGCCGCCCGCGCAAACCGGCTGGGCCCCCTCCCGGAATGAGTTCGGGGGCCAGGGCTGGGCCCCTTGTTTGTGCCATCTGCCCCCCTGGACTCTGCCCCAAATCGGGCGCTGAAGGTCACCTGAGTGGTACGCTGGCTCCAGGCTCTGAAAACAATCGCTGCCTCCCCGTATTCGTTCTCCGTCTCTAAATCTGTGTTTGTTGTTCAGGGTTCGTAGATTGTTATGTATGTGATCGATTCACTTGTTTTTCCGAGTCTTTGTTGCAAGAGGGATCCGCGGTAGTGTCCACCTAGTCCGCCATCTTGGCCCCGCCTCTGATTATAATTTTTAATGGAACTGATTTTTCAATCATAGGTAAGACCCTTGGGATAAAGACTGAGGTGGGGAAGTGAACAAACATTTCCAAGTCCATGTTCTGAGTCAATGCATTTGATATGTATATTGCAACTGTTCTTAATAGACAACCATCAATCAAAGATACTTATAGGTATTTACATTTGAAAAAATGTTCAAACAAGAGACTTGTGAAAGAAATACGAAAGCCTAAAAAGACTTCTCAATCTATATTCAGAGAAATGGCTTTCACTGTCTCATGCGTTCCTCAAGATGTCCCATGTATGTTATTTAATCACTTTAATTAATCTTCAGAATATCACTGTGAAATTGCAGGTGTGTAAAGTATGGTCATTCTCCTTTATCAAGTGAGAAAATCAAGGTTGTAAAACCAGAGTCACAAATTTGGCCAAAAACAGCACAACATTCTCCAGAACACAAAGAGGCATTCTAAGAGAACAAGGATGAAGGGAGGGCCACCCTGGGCCCATTTCCTTTCAGGACTAACAACCTTGCCCTAAAACTCTCTCTCAAACATTTAGCCTTCAATTTAAACTGATGGCTTAATTAAATAGTGCTCACAATACAAATTACACATTAGTTTGGATTTCAACATCTAAAAAGGATCTTTGGAATTAAATCCACCAGATTCCAATATAAATTTTCTATTCATAGAATTATGCTATAATTCTGAAAAATGAAACTAACTTAAAAACATAAAATATAAAAAATTTCTCCTTATGGCTGTGAAGAAGCTTAGGGTATTCACTATTCAGGCCAGTTCCTGATCCATGTTATGTCCCATCATGTTTTTTTTTCTCACTTTGTTCCTTCTTTTATTTTGTATGATCTTGTTGTATTTTACATATCTTTTTTTGCAACACCTTCAATCCTTTTTGAAAGCCAGGATATAAATGAAAATGAACATGGTTTAATGGTACTAACCTCAAGAGATCCCTCTGAATTATTAAGCAACGCAGATAATCAGCCATTTTTTTTTGCATGAGTGCCAATCGAAGCCAGGCCCGTGCACGACCCAGAGGCGTCCTAGAAAGGAGAATCAATTGGTTAGAAAATAGCTCCAGCCCAAAGATTAATGACTGCACGTCCTGTCTCTGTTGAGTTACACATTAATAAAGAAAAATGCATTTTATCATAGTCTCGTTTTCATTTTTATGATTCTAAGTCAGCTCCTTTAGCATGCAAAGCAATCCCTAGGAGTTACTTAACTGTCTAATGTAAATCTACACCTGCAGGACTCTAGGCATCATTTTATTCCTTGGCTCTCTAAATACTGAGAATATTTCTACAAGAAACATTTTGTTAGAATAGGTTAAGCCCTCTAAAATGAATATGCAAATATCAATAAAACAATATAATGCCTTCAAAGAATAATCAGCATTATATCTGAAATGAAAAAATCTTAACAAAGCTAAGGTACCAAGTTGATAATTACTTAAAGAGAAAATCACCGTGCTGCTGTTTTTCAAATGTTTCTTTTATTCAGTTGCACTTAGGAAATTAAATTGCATATCCCTCTTAACCAAGTTCCGTCATTTACTGAAAATAAATGTAAGTTTTATAAAATATGTATTATTTTTTGAAAGAGAAGGATATCACTCAGACTTTATCTATTTTATGCAGAGAACACTCTGGCAGGCAGTGTGCGCAGAAGCTTACTCTTCCCTTCTAACAGCTAAGTTCTTACGGCTTAAGATTTTTATGGATATTATTCTTCAGAAAATATTTTTATGTTTGTAGAGCTTGGCTTTTTTTCCTTTGATATATTGTTGTTGTTAGGTGCCATAAGTTGGTTCTGACCCATAGCATCCCTGTGTACAACAAAACGAAACATTGCCTGGTCCTGTGCCATCCTCACAATTGTTGGTATGTTTGTTGCAGCGCTGTGTCAATCCATCTCATTGAGGGCTTTCCTCTTTTCACTGATCCTCTATTTTACCAGTCATCATGTTATTTTCCAGGGACTGATCCCTCCTGATAACATGCCCAAAGTATGTGAGATGAAGTCTTGCCACCCTTGCTTGTAAGGAGCATTCTAGCTGTACTTCTTTGAGGGCTGATCTGTTTGTTCTTCTGGCGGTCCATGGTATATTCGATATTCTTTGCCAACTCCATAACTCAAAGGCATCAATTCTTCTTTGGTCTTATTCATTGCCCAGCTTTCCCATGCATGTGAAGCAACTGAAAATACCATGGCTTGGGTTATGGCACACCTTAGCCCTCAAAGTGACATCTTTTCTTTTGAACACTTAAAGAGGTCTTTTGCAGCAGATTTGCCCAATGCAATATGTTGTTTGATTTCTTGACTGCTGCTTCCACGGGTGCTGATTGTGGATCCAAGTAAAATGAAATCCTTGATGTCAATATTTTCTCTTTTCATCATGATGCTGGCTACTGGTCCAGTTGTGAGGATTTTTGTTTTCTTTATGTTGAGGTGTAATCCATACTGAAGGCTGTATTTAGTCTTTGATCTTCATCAATAAGTGCAAGTCCTCTTCAATTTAGCAAGCAAGGTTGTATCATCTGCGTATCTCAGGTTGTTAATAAGCCTTCCTCCAATCCTGATGCCATGTTCTTTGTATAGTTCAGCTTCTCAGATTGTTTGCTCAGCATACAGACTGAAAAAGTATGGTGAAAGGACACGACCCTGACACACAACTTTCCTGATTTTAAGCCAGACAGTATCCCCTTGTTCAAACGACTACCTCTTGGTCTATGTACAGGTTCTACGTGAGCACAATAAAATGTTCTGGAATTCTCATTCTTCGAAATGTTATCCATAATTTGTTCTGATCCTCACAGTTGAATGCCTTTGCACAGTCAATAAAACAGGTAAACATCTTCCTGGAATTCTCTGCTTTCAGCCAAAATCCATCTGAGGTCAGCAACGACATCCCTCGTTCCACGTCCTCTTCTGAATCCGGCTTGAATTTCTGGCAGTTGTCTGTCAGTGTACTGTTGCAATCATTTTTTAATTATCTTTAGCAAAATTTTACTTGAGTGTAACATAATGATATTGTTCAATAATTTCTGCATTCTGTTGGATTACCTTTCTTTGGAATGGGCACAAATAAGGATTTCCTCCAGTCGGTTGGCCATGTAGCTATCTCCCAAATTTCTTGGCATAGATAAGTGAGCAAGCGCTTCCAGTGTTGCATCCGTTTGCTGAAACATCTCAGTTGATATTCTGTCAATTCCTGGAGCTGTTTTTTGCCAATGCCTGGAGTGCAGTTTGGACTTCTTCCTTCAATACCATCAGTTCTTGATCATATGCCACCTCCTTACGTGGCCATATGTCCACCAATTCTTTTTGGTACAGTGACTCTGTATAATCCTTCCATCTTTTTTGGATGCTTCCTGCACTGTTCAATATTTTGTCCACAGAAACCTTCAATATTGTAATTCAAGGCTTGAAATTTTTCTTCAGTTCTTTCAGCTTGAGAAACCCCTTTTGGTTTTGTAACTCCACATCTCTGCACACTTCATTATAAGATTTTACCTTGCCTTCTCGAGCCGCCCTTTGAAATCTTCTGTTCAACTCTCTTACTTCATAATTTCTTCCACTCGCTTTAGTTACTGTACATTCAAGAGCAAGTTTCAGAGTCTTTCTGACATCCTCTTTCCTTCCTGTCTTTTTAATGACCTGCCTTCATGTATGATGTCCTTGATGTCATCCCACAACTCATCTGGTCTTCAGTCATTAGTGTTCAATGTGTCAAATCTATTCTTGAGATGGTCTCTAAATTCAGGTGAGATACTCAAGATTATACTTTGGCTCTCATTTTAATTTTCTTTAGCTTCAACTTGAACTTGCATATGAGCAATTGATGACCTGTTCTGCAGTTGGCCTCTGGCCTTGTTCTGACTGATGATATTGAGCTTCTCAATCATCTCTTTCCACACATGTAGTCAATCTGGTTCCTGTGTATTCCATCCGGCGAGGTCCACATGTATAGTCACCGTTTATGTTGTTGAAAAAGGTATTTGCATTGAATAAGTCATTGGTCTTACAAAATGCTATCATGCCATCTCCGGTGTCATTTCTATCACCAAGGCCATAATTTCCAGCTACGGATCCTTCTTCTTTGCTTGCAACTTTCACATTTCAATCACCAGTAGTTATCAATGCATCTTGATTGCATGTTTGATCAATTTCAGACTGCAGAAGTTGGTAAAAATCTTCAATTTCTTCATCTTTGGCATCAGTGGTTGATGCATAAATTTGAACAATAATCCTATTGACTGGTCTTCCTTGTAGGCAATATCAATGTTCTGCTGCTATTCATAAGGTTTTCACTGGCCAATTTTTTCAGAAGTAGATTACCAGGTCCTTCTTCCCAGTCTGTCTTAGTCTGGAAGCTCTGCTGAAACCTGTCCATCATGGGTGACCCTGCTGGCATTTAAAATACCAGTGGCACTGTTTCCCGAACCACAGCAACATGCAAGCCAACAACAAACTGAGAGATGAGTAGTGGTTCTTTAATACAAATATGTATTATTTTCATATCAAAATGAAACCAAATCTTGTATCTCCATTCTTGAATGTAAATTCCCTTTTTTCTTCCCTCTGTTAAAAATTGTTGTTGTGTGCCATGAAATGGATTCTGACTCATAACAACCCTATGTGACAGGGTAGAACTGCCCCATAGAGTTTCCTGGCTGTAACATCAAGTGTGAATACCACATGCTATTTAGCTAACAATAACTTCTCTGAGTTTTATTTTTCATATCTATATAATCATTATAATAACAATCTCTCTCCTATAGGACTGATTTAAGCACTAAATGAGACAATGCATTATATAAGCACTAAATGAAACAATGAGGCTACCTAATCACTCTGAGGCAGTGCTCAATTAATAGTAGCTATATTTTATTTTATCTATTTTTATCACTCAATTGAGCCCAACTTACAAACATTTCAATGTTCCGGTTACTGCCAGAAAAAAACTGTGTCCCCCACAACATATAAAATCATTAAGTTGTAAACTGGACTAACAGAAAGCAAACTGAAAATCTGACAGAAAATGCTAAGCATAAACAATGTTATTCTCAGTCACAAGAATTAAAATAAATTAAAGAGAGCACTTAGTCATATACCTTAATCATACCCAGAAGAATAACAACACTTCATACCTGCAAAAGATTTTCAACACTAGCCAGAACACACCAGCTTTTAGCATTCAGAGCACATATATCAGTCTGGTGAAAAAGGCACGTGACATTATAAGACTCAATTTTACCAAGGAAGAAATATAATTTGCACAAGTCCTATCAGAGAACTCAAATCTCCTGAGCCTTAGTCCTGGATTCAGCCTAATTCAGTCTTCAACGAACAGTTATTAACGGCCAAGCTTAAGTAGCCAGTGCAAACTAGTTTAACACTCAGGAAACAGAAATGCGTAATTCATACATCCTATCTTAAAGGGACTTGCAATTTCCTGAAATATAACAGAGCATTCAAGTAAGTGACATAGTAAAAGGAGAAACATAGTGATAAGAGTATAAAGGAAAGAGTAATTCTTATTGAAGGGGCCCAGGAAAAGCTTCATAAAGGAAATGGAATTTGAGCTGTGCCATAAAGAATAAATAGATTTTACTAGGAGAGAGAATGGAAGAAGGGTAGTACAGGGTAGTTAAGGCTGAAGAAGATTATAAACTAGGGTGTTAGGTACTTTAAGGAATAGTAAATGTACCTGTGGTTACAGATGAACAAGTAATAAGATTACTTACTTAAGACCTGGTAAATCCCGGACACTGGCTCCTATTTCCTCTGCTTCTGGGTACAGCTTCTCCACCAGTTCCAAAGGACCCCAGATGGTTTTGTTATAACTCAAAAATGATTTTCTTACTGAAAAATAAAATACAATACATACAATTACAATAGGTAAAATTGTAGCAATTTTGTTTTAAATTTCTTGTTTTAACAATTATTCAGAGACCTCCCTATCTTTTAGTCACTACAGTTATTGAACACGATCCTGGTCATCAGGACCCTGCCGTCCATCCTGATATTTTTCCGTGTCTGAAACATGTACCTTGGACAATTTTCTAGACCCAATAATCCAGTGAATGCAGATTAAAATAGAAAACAATTGGGCTCATTCGTTATCAGTATCAAAACAAAAAGGCTGGAGGCCCTAGCTAATTGAACTTTTTAAGTTTATTAAACAAAACAAGAACAAATAAAAAGTTCTTACTTTTAAACATGAAAAACTGTGGCTTTATCTTTCCTTTTATTTTATTCAGTATTTAAACATGCAATCTCCATATAATTCTTTGTTAATACTGACCAGATCTCCTGCAGATATTGTGTGCCTATCATATGGACAACTACCAAGATAGGCAAATTTTCCCTGGGGGAGAAAATCAATCAGCACAAAGTAACTTTATAATAATTTATCAAGATAAGCCTATAAATACTAGGACATGCCTTCCTATATTTTGTGAAGATAATATTCAGAAAAGAGTTTAAAACTGAACTATTAAAAAAAAAATTGAACTATTTTGGCCATCAGTGAGGTGGAGGGAAATAAAGCTGCATATCATTGTTATGGAGCCCTGATAGCACAGTGTTTAACAGCTCGGCTACTAACCAAAGGGTCAGCAGTTCAAATCTACCAGCTGCTCCTTGGAAACCCTATGGGGCAGTTCTACTCTGTCCTATACCGTTGCTATGAGCCAGAATCGACTCGACAGCAACGGGTTTTATATACATACTATTAGATACCATACAGCGTTTTAAAAATGTGAAGTCAATCTCTATATAAATGGAAAATTCACCAAGGCATGCCATTAGATTTTTTTTAAAAAAGGAAGTTACAGAATAATATTTATACATGACTCTATAATAAAGAAAAAAAGGGACTAGAGAACTGACAATGATTCCCTTTAGGGAGACAAATGGAAGGGAATGATAGTAAACTCTTTATGTTTTGCTCTATCTGCTTCTAAGTTGTTTGAATCAGGTATAAAAAGAGTATATTTCACTATTATTGATATAACTTTTTTAAACTATTTTAAGTCTTCAACAAAGAAATGAGTACACTAATAACATCACAAAAGGATTTCTGAAATTTTGATGCCATGGTTTCCTTCTCAGTTTGAAGCACAATTTTTAAAAAACCATGTTTAAGTAAACCTCCTTTTTCACTTTTTACACTTAATATCACTTTCATTCTCCATACTCAGAACTTCGAGGCCTTTCTAACATACCCAGGTTCCTAACATACTAACAACAGCCAAGCTTCTTTTACTTTATTACAGTCTCCCTAGTATCCAACTCGTATTCACATAGCCCTCTACACAGGTGCTGATCACATGAACGAGAGACCAAAACTAACAACAATTATTATTAATACCGTTAAGTTAAAGGTTATTATGTAAAGTTTAAGTAATTAAATATAAAAAATTATATATCACAGTAACTCATTACAAACTATATAAGAGAATATAATTATTCTGCTATTATCATCATTATCAGGGATCAGTCATATTTCTACAGTCCCAACTCAGAAGGTTCTTTTTCTAGATACTTGTTCCCACGCAGTAAGGACATTTCTGTTTCAGCAATCAACAGTTTTAGTGTATTTGTTCTATAGGGCTATTAACAGAGCTCATATAAAAATCAACGAGTTTAAAATTTAAAAAAACTTCTGTAATTGTCCTAGAAAATGGAATCCATTTCAGTTAGTATGTGGAAAAACCTTACACATCAAATATGCTTTTTACAAAACACTAACAACTAACCATTTTCTGAAGACCACCCACTAGAAATGCAGTCTCCTTCCTATAAAGCAGTAGGATACCTTCTCCCACGATCAACCCACTCAATATATTCAAATGCAAAGTAACAGAAATCATGGCCTCAAAAAAATACATTTTCAAGACTGTTTAAGATGGCAAGGGAGGAAAGGTTCCTGAAGTTGATTAATTTTTTAAAATCTCAAGATACCTTTAAGACCGTGTTTCAGACAATGTTCCATAACAACAAAGAACTGCTGCAAGGGGGGGTAGTCGGAATCCAAAGTACGGCCAAAGCTGAGAGCAGATTCAATGAGTCCTTTGATACTCAGTTTAGCCATGTTTAGTAAGTTCGCTCTCTCTACTGCTGTGGGGTCTTTTGTAGCTGAAAGTACAAGAAAGGAGTGCGACATCATTTGCAAGGCGTGACACTGAAAACAACATAAACTCTTTCCTTCCCCTCTAAACCAACGTTGGTTTGCTTTTCCTTGGTTGACAAATACCGAATGTCTCCCCACCTAACCTACACCCCTTCGTTAACTTTTCACACATACAACAGAAGACTCCCTTGCCTGCTCCTGCCAAAGTTCATTAATTATTTTCAAGATCTTGGAAATTGTCCATTCTCCTGTATTTGTTTTACTTTTGAGGTACCTCTTCAGAAAGAATGAGGTTTTTTGTTTTTTTTTTTAATGACTTTCTATAGAGGTAAGTTTGGGGTCACAAAAACAACGTCTAAGGGTCTCATGTGAAAGGTAGACAGCAGGATCGATCTAAGGGTGAATTCCAAGGCAAAAATGCTCAGAATAAATTGGCAATCAAACAAAAGGTAGTTAAAATGCTAAGATTCATGCATCAGCCATAACTAGCATGACAGATAAATTAAAATACACTGACAGCACAATTGGACTAAACCAAAAGCAAAGGAGTTTCCTGAATAAACTGAATGCTTTGAAGGCCAGCGTAGCAGGGGCAGGGGTCTGGGGACCATGGTTTCAGGGGACATCTAAGTCAATTGGCATAATCAAATCTATTAACAAAACATTCTGTATCCCACTTTGAAGAGTGGTGTCTGGGGTCTTAAACGCCAGCAAGCAGCTATCTAAGATGCATCAATTGGTCTCAACCCACCTGGAGCAAAGGAGGATGAAGAACACCAAGGACACAACGCAATTACAAGCCCAAGAGACAGAAAGTGCCACGTGAACCAGAGACTACATCATCCTGAGACCAGAAGAACTAGATGGTGCCCGGCTACAACCAATGACTGCCCTGACAGGGAACACAACAGACAACCCCTGAGGGAGCAGGAGAGCAGTGGGATGCAAACCCCAAATTCTTATAAGACCAGACTTAATGGTCTGACTGAGACTAGAAGGACCCCGGTGGTCATGGCCCCCCGACCTTCTGTTGGCCCAGGACAGGAACCATTCCTGAAGCCAACTCTTCAGACAGGGATTGGGCTGGACAATGGGTTGGAGAGGGATGCTGGTGAGGAGTGAGCTTCTTGGATCAGGTGGACACTTGAGACTATGTTGGCATCTCCTGCCTGGAGGGGAGATGAGAGGGTGGAGGGGGTTAGAAGCTGGCGAAATGGACACGAAAAGAGAGAGTGGAGGGAGAGAGCAGGCTGTCTCATTAGGGGAGAGTAATTGGGAGTGTGTAGCAAGGTGTGTATGGGTTTTTGCGTGAGAGACTGACTTGATTTGTAAACTTTCACTTAAAGCACAATAAAAATTATAAAAAAAAAATACACTGACAAATAAGGGGATACAGGAGAAGCCACTTAATTTTTTCAGTCATTTTAACTCTCTGGCCTATTTCTCACTGCTGTTCATTCTCACTGGTGTGTGAAGTACAGTGCACATGGCAGTTCTATATTGCATGACTCCTGTATTTCCCAAGCAGAAACAAAAGCAGGGACCATTTTCACATTAAAATTCCCCGCCCTTCCACACAGGTGATGATGCCCACTGTTTTGATTTGACCACGAAGCTAATGATGCCTTAAAGTTAAAAAAAAAAAAAAACTTTTGTTTTTAATTGTATTTTCAGTTCACAAAAACATTTTTTTCATTCCCATAAAGTATACTTAGGAACTCAGATGCTTCCCCATTCTTTCACCACTGCATAACTGTTACCGCTGACAGGAATACTTCCAGGAAACACCGATGACAAAACCGTGGTGCAGAAAAATGAAGCAGTTTGCCAGACATTATGAAATGTTATACTGATTTACTAGTCCAAGTAAACACAGCGTCTAGTTTTCCTTCACTGGACAAAAATTCAGGAATCTCAGTGATCTAATAATATTCTAGTTCTGATCTCAAATAGAGAGGCATGAAGCCTGACACTGAATCCTAAGCAACTTAAAACGCAAACAGCCACAACTGTTATAATCAAGCTGTCTGATGGAAAAATCTGCACATAGGAAATCATTTTTTCAAATCGGCATCGTCGTATGACTCCCTCTTTATTCCGGGAATAAAACCACTTAGCGTTCCATAATCTGTGGCAATTCCCATTTTTCTTAACACTGCCCATCACAGTCCGATGCGACACCCAGACAAAGGGCGGCTCTGCAGCTGCTCCACTGCAGGTCCGTGCCAGGCGCTGGCAGCTTCCACGCCGAGCAGCCTTGAGACCGCGGCCACACCTGGGCTGGAGTCCGGGTCAGGGATGTGTCTCCCTTGAACTCGATCCGCAGGCCGGGCCGCAGGTGCGCAGGGTGACCAAGCAAACGGCCAGCCTCGCGTCTTGCCCGGCCTGGCCCCCTTCCCAGCTTCCTTCTCTCCCTCCCAACAAGGGTGCCCAAAGGCATCTGGACGCCCCCAAGGCCCTGGCGGAGGGCTCACCCCGGGTCGTGCGCGGCACTGCTCCCCAGCTCCCGCCCTCGGCGTCGTCCACCCACGCCGGAATCTGAGGTACTTCTGCCCTCCGCCACCCCCAAACCTGGAAAGTCATCGTTCGAGCCCGAGTCTGGCTGCAGCCTCGGAGCGGCACCCCGGCTGGCCCTGTCCTCGATTCCTGGAAGGCGTCGGACCGCGAGGGCTCGCCCACTAGGCCCCAGAAGAGGAACTGGGGAGGAAAGGAACCAGGGCCCGCTGCGCGTTGCCATGGCGACCCTGGGCGACCCCGAGTTCTGGGCTGTCCCCGCCCGGCCCCAGCCCCGGGTTCGGGCCCCAGTTCCGTTCCGGCGACCCTAGTGCCCCCAGGTTCTCCTCGTCCGGCTGCGGCCTTCCTAGCCCGGGACGGAGAGTGCAGCGTCTGCTCCTGGCCCGCTCCCCTTACCCATAGCGGGGGCGGCGGCGGCGCGGTCTCAGGCGAGGGATTCCCCGAGTCCCGTCAGCAGCCCGCTCCTTCCAGGCCCGCGGCGGCCGCCACGGCGTCGCAGCCAAGCCCGCCGCAGCCCACAGCGCCCCCGGCGGCCGGAGGACGCCCTAGCGGCCCCGGCCGCCTGGCAAGGAGGGCAGAGCAGCGGGCGGGGGACGGCATCACGCACGGGTCGGGCGAGGAGTTTGCAGCCAGCCGGAGAGAAAACCCGCCCTTGCTAAGTCTCTTCGCCTCCACCAGGAGGGTAAGGAGAGGGAAAGGAGCGCGCAGGAGACCCTGGTCGGACCACCAGCCTCCCACCGTGGGGGCTTCGCTAGCACGCAACGGCCGGATTTCCAAAGGGTGCGTAAAAAAGGGTGCCTAAACCAAAAAAGGGTGCCTAGCCACCTGCAAAGGTTTCCAACCACAGGGCTGGCTGGTTTTAATCTAATACGCCTAACCATTTCCTTTTTTTCTTCATAAACTCATAGGGCACCAAAAGAATTGCGGAAGTCTACCAAAACTATTTAGACAGCTCCAAATCACGATATTTAAACCAGTAAATTGTTGTCCTTAGCTGCCTTCCAGCCGCCTGACTCACAATGGAGGGAAAGCTGTCCGGTCCTGCGCCATCCCCATAATCGGTTTCAGATAGGGCCACTGTGGTCCATAGGAAACCAGTAAGTACACACACACACAAAAAATTGCCATCCAGTCAATTCCGACTCATAGTGACCCTATAGGACACGGTAGAACTGCCCCAAAGGGTTTACCAAGAAGCAGCTGGGGGGTTTGAACTGCCAAACTTTTGATTAGCAGCTTAGCTCTTAACCACTGTGCAACTAGAACTCCAGTAAATACACTGGTTCATAAAAAAGCAGCAAGCAACTGTCTCACTAATCAAGGGCAAGAGGTGTTGAGATAAAGCTGGTCTTTTCCCATTTTAAGGAGGAAACAAAAACTTGCAAATGACGGTTTAAGTTATATCAGTTAGGGTACAGTAAGCTATCTACCTAGTTAAATCCAACCCCTAAAGTGATTTGGAATCCATCTTGTGAAGTGTGAACCAAGATGGACCCAGGGGATGCAGCCTGCTGATTCTCAGCTCTCACATGGATATTGCTTTGATGTATAATGAAAAATTTTTAGGCTGATTTTTTTTTTCTTTTACTACCTTCAGTTTTTCCACATGCCAGTCACCTACATTCAACAGTTACAAGATTTTGCCACAAATGATTTCAGCTGGGCTGAGCTGCATAAATGGTAATGAAGCAACAGACAAATTATTAGATAGAGGTCACAACTTGATTACAAACAGGAAAGGGAATAGCAAAAAAACAAAAAACTTAATAGGTATCTTAGCCACCTAGTGCTGCTGTAACAGGAAAACCACAAGTGGATGGATTTAACAAACAGCCGTTTATTCTCTCACAGTCCAGTAGGCTAGAAGTCTGAATTCAGGGTGCCAGCTCCAGGGGAAGACTTTGTCGGCTCTGGAGGAAGATCCTTGTCATCAACGTTCCCTCGGTCTAGCAGCTTCTTTGCACAGGAACTCCAGGTCTAAAGGACACACTCTGCTCCCGGCACTGCTTTCTTGATGGTTTGAGGTCCCCGTGTCTCTCTGCTGACTTCTTTTCTATCCCAAAAGAGACTGATTTAAGACACAGCCTAATCTTATAGATTGAGTCCTGCCGCATTAGCATAACTGCCTCTAATCTTGCCTCATTAACATCACAGAGGTAGGATTTACCGTACATAGGGAAATCACTTCAGATGACAAAATTGTGGACAATCACACAATACTGGGAATCATGGCCTAGCCAAGTTGGCACATATTTTTGGGGAACACAATTTAATCCATGACAAGAGGCAAGGAGGGGAAGGGAAGCTAGATCAATGGAAACACAACAAACAGAATGGAAATAGAGAACGCTGACATTGTAAAAACTAAACAATGGCATGAGGGGAATCTAATTTGCTGTAAACTTTCACCTAAAACAGAATAAAAAAAATTTTAATTTAGTATGTTTACAACAAATATACAAAGAAATAAAGTACTGTATTAGAGAATAATCTATATTATAAACCAAGGGTTCCAGCCTATTAGTAGAACATGAAAGCAATTTAATGAGGTTGTAATCAGCTTTGTTTCTAATGGAATATTCTAATGGAATAGAATGGAAAATTTTAGGGTGAATCAGAAATACAAAGAATAAATAGTGAGGCCCAGCTTGACTTGATGGTGGGTGGTGTGGGTACCCCCCCTCAAACCCTGCCCTGCTTAGACCTGAGGGACCCTTAAAGAATCATCAAGTTCTTGCCCCCATGGGGAAACTTAAGTCCAGAGAGGGGCCGTGACTTGCCCAAGGCCTCAGAGCAGTCCAGGCTTGAGGTGGGATCAGAACCCGCTACTCACCCTGTCTTCCTTAGGAAGCTTCTTGGACAAACTGGAGCATCCCAGGGAACAAGGGGCCTGATGAGGCTACTCCTGGCTGCAGATCTCAGCAGGGCTGTCACGGGAAGAGACTGGAAGGGGATGAGCTAGGACTGAGGGGTGGAAGCTACAGGAAGATAGGCTTCAATCAGAATGTGGGTGGTTTTGACCTTCGGAGCTAGTCAACCATGAAAGGGAGTGAGCTCTCAGGCTCCAGAGGCAATCAAGCAGAAGTAGAAGACCCAAGAGGCTGGGAGGTCCTGACCTGGCCTTAGGGGGGCCCCAAGGTCCTCCTTTCCCTAGTTTGTCCTGTGGTATTTCAAGGCCTGGCCCCTGCTCTTCTCCCCACTGGCCCCTCTGAGATCCCAAGTAGGGAACTGAGTGTCAGGCTGAAGTGAGAGGATGAGGGTGTCCACTGCCATGCACCAGGACCTCCTTGTCATGTGGCCATGGCCTCCACAAGTGCTCAGCTCCTATCCAGACCCTGTGGCCTGGCATCTCATAGTGAGTCCAGCCCTAGGGCATCAGGAGACTGTGTTTTGGCCATAGCTCTGCTCTTCAGCCTGGAGTATGTGGTGGCCCTTCCCTGGGCCTCAGTGTGCCCAACTGTAAAAGGGGTAGCTGACAGTTTGTGAGCATCTTGCCAAAGGCCCGTGTGTATGTATATGTGTATGTGTGTCCACGTATGTGTGCCTCCATGTGTGTCCATATTTAACATGTAAAAACACCCCCACTGTGTCCCCCCCCCGCCCCGACATGTTGTACATTTCCCCCATGACCCCCATCATAGCAATAACATTCTCACTGCCTGGGTTTCTTGAGCCAGCCAGGCCCTGCCAGCCAGAAAGGAGGCCAAGCAGTGCCTGCCTATGAAATTTTGACTTTTCCTCTCATTCGTGTTTATTACCAAGTCTTCCATCCATCCCAGTCCAATCTGGGCTCGCTCACCCCAGTGTGCTCTCAAAACCCCCTCTGACTGCCCAAGGCCCTTTGTACAAGGTGTCCTAATACTGTTCTTTTTTCTTTTTTAAAAAAACAAACAGTGTTTTGTAGATTTCAGATGATTATGCAGAGGCCTGGGGGACCCCTGGCTCTGGGCAGGGCCTTGGGGTTCCACATTCCATGCCCCAGGCTTAAGGGGTGGGAGGGACCTAGGACTGTTGTAAATACTTTGCATTTTGTCTGATTAAACACAAACAGACCTCAAAAAAAAAAAATTTATAGTGTCATGATATAGAAAGTATTTCTTACTGTGGGTTATGGTAATTATTATTTTTTAAACACCAGTCTAGATTGTCATACATCAAACTACCAGTAGTTATTACTACTCTTACAAACAAAAATCATTTTCCAAAATCTCAAAATCTCTACTGTTTGAAATATTCACTAAGATCATGTACTGCTTTATAATCAGAAAAGGGGAACAATATTTTATTTTTAATTTTTTTGTACTTTAAGTGAAAGTTTACAAAGTCAGGCTCTCATACAAAACCTTATACATACTTTGCTGTATACTCCTAGTTGCTCTCCCCCTGAGATAGTACACTCCTTCTCTCCACCCTGTTTTTCTCTGTCCATTCAGCCAGCTTCTGTCCCCCTCGGCCTTCACATCTCCCCTTCAGACAGGAGCTACCCACATAGTCTCATGTGTCTACTTGATCCAAGAAGTTCACTCCTCACCAGTATCATTTTCTGTCTTATAGTCCAGTCTAATCCCTGTCTGAAGAGTTGGCTTTGGGAATGGTTCCTGTCTTGGGCTAACAGAAGGTCTGGGGGCCATGACCTCCGGGGTCCTTCTAGTCTCTGTCAGACCATTAACTCTGGTCTTTTTACAAGAATTTGAGGTCTGCAGTCCACTGCTCTCCTACTCCTTCAGGGATTCTCTGTTGTGTTCCGTCATGGCAGTCATCGGTTGTAGCCAGGCACCATCTAGTTCTTCTGAGAATAATATTTTTTTAAAGAAAGAAAAATTATGCCGAGGTTTTAAAGCTCAGGTAACTATGATATAGATGGTGCCATTTACAGAAATAGGGATCACCGGAGAAAGGCATTAGATGAAATGGAAATTTCTATTTTGCGTGTACTGAGTCTGAAGCTCTGTGGAAGACCTGCCTTTAGAGTAAGGGATGAGAAGGGAAGAAAGGAACCACAGAAGGCAGCTAGAGGGAGAAGTCAGGAGCCAGAAAGTCTGAACTAAGTCAGGAATAAGGCCACTGGAATGGTTATATTGTCTTCGTATCATGACTTTATACTGTGAGGAAGGCCTTGTCTAGGCTTATGGTGCTTTGCTCAGGGACTGCATAAAGTGAGTATCCACCCAATAAGGTTAGTCATCTGTAGCCACTGCCATCTTAGTCCTTGGAGTAGATGTGATCCTGATGCCAAGGCCTGTGCCTCGGTCACCCCAGTATCTGTTTCTTATTCAATCACCCCAGTGTACTTCTGTTTCTTAGCCAACCTCCCCCATGCCCCTTGCTTAACCACTTTGTTAGCTTGGTTTGCAGAAAAACACCAGGTGTTTCAAGAAACCAAGGCCAAAGTAGAAGGCAAGAACCATCCTGAACCAGATCTGGCCCGCGGAACATGCGCAGTGCAGCTGAGCCCCGAAATACCTGTATATGAGATTTCCCAGAAAATTGATAAATTACCTATAACTTCCTAAATTAGATTCCCCATAAAGACTGTAATCTAACCCCTGCTCAAGGAGTCAGATCTGGGCAAGCCCCTTGCTCCTTGCATTGCTGCTCTGCAATAAACTGCTTTCTCTTTCTGCAAAGCTGTGTCTTGTCTCTTGACCTTACAGCGACCGGGCAGGGACCCACTTGGTCCAATAACAATACTTGTACTGCACTGTTAGCTTCTTGAGGGCCTCACAGCACCTGTACAGAGAAAACATCCCAACTCTTTGAAGTACTTAAATGGCCAGAGTATTGTAATAGAAACTAATCCAGAAATGACAGGAAACATGGAACTTCTCCCCAGGCTCTTTACACAACTTACTTTTCAGGCAAATCTTGGAATGAAGTAGCCACTGACCAAACCAAAAAAACTTTCCTATTCACCTCACTCCCAGAAACTAAAATTCTCTTAGATTCCTTCCTGTTTTATATCCTGATGCTATCTAACCAATAGTTAAGCTCTATCACTATAATCTTTCCAGTTTTTCCTGTCTGGCCACTCTCCATGACCAAGTCCATTCTTGTTCTTGTGTCCTTCATAAAGCTCTTTATAATGTCAACACTTCTTGGTTTCAGCTTTAGAGCATGACAATATTCACCTATCACTACTGAAAAAAATGCTGGGCAACCCTGAACTTAATTATTATTATTATTCAGTGTTGCTAAATGACACAGTAAGATCTGACAGAAGAGAATTTATTTAACAAAAACTTCAAAGAACAATAATAATTTAAAAGCCGCCTCAGGTAGAAGCCACAATTTTAACATATTTAACATTCATTTAAAAAATTAAAAAAAAAAAATCCTTGAGAGAAATGAAAGATTTCCCCCAGAGGATGTAAACACTAGGTTAAAGGCTGTCACCATAGACACAGTTAATGATTTTGAGGCAATTTCGTTTTACACAACCATCTTAACATAAAAAGAGAAAACTGAATAATGCCCAGAAACAAAGGGGCATTCATGATGAAAATAGGAATATGACTTTTTAATTTGTCATCAATTTCCTATCAAAAAGAGTAAGCATTATTTTCTTTTATACTGAAATCTATTATAAGATACTGAAAATAAAAAGGGGGATGGGAGCAGGGAATTAACAGGAAGTAATCAATTAATAGGCCATAATTTAAAAGGCTAGGTTGAATGTGAAAACATATCTGCTGGCAGGGAAAAACACAACAAAATGGCCTTTGATTGGGGGGCCTAGAAATACAGAGAAGAATCACGCCTGTGTTCTCATCATCACAAGATTGTGTTTAAATGATGAAAACAAACCGACTTTCTTTACCCAGTCTTTCTAATAAACAAAATTCTTCCCACAAAATCTATAAAATCGAATTAATCTGGATATTTTAGACTTAAAAGTTTACCCTTAAATTCAAAAGTTAAACCATTTTTACAGTTGGTAAACATTTTATCTTTTTTCCCAGGTCACATAAAAAACACATTTATAATATACATAAATGTAGGCTCTTCACAGTTTTGGGTAGACTTGTACTGAGAAAATAAATACTGCGTTAAATTTTGTAGGGTGGCAAACTTTGTGTTTAAGAAGATTATACCAAAAAAAAAAAAAAAGAGAACTCTGAACAGAGCACATTTACTTCATTTTGTACCCTTGGGGTAAGAGTTATCTTCAGTCTAACCAGCCTGGCACCAGCTAGAGGAAGCCACTGTCCTAATATGAAGAAGGCAAGGGAAATAGTGTTTTATCCTCTTTGAAAATCACCCAATGCATGACAAAGACTGTCATGTTCTCCTGATGGAAGATCAATAACATAAAATAAATTAAGGAAGATATATTCAACACAATATGGAATCACACAAAAAACATTTTATGACATTCTTTAACACTTTGTAATTTGGTTTACAGGACAAATAAATAAATGTTAAGATTCTTATGGCATTTTATGGATAATTATGTACTTAATTAAAAAAAAAACAAACCAAATCCATTGCCGTGGTGTTAATTCTGACTCACAACAACCCTACAGGGCAGAATAGAACTGCCCCATAGGGTTTCCAACAAGTGGCTGGTGGATTTGAACTGCCAGTCTTTTGGTTAGCGGCCAAAAGCTTAACCACTTTGCCACCAGGGCCCCAATTTAAGCAATCCAACTTAAGCAATAAGGTTTATATATCGTATCCTAAGATCTTTACATAATTTCTTTTAAAGGTAATCCATTTTAAAAATAATCTACTATATGACAAGTAATTATCCATTCTCCATGTTTTGTCCTGATTAAAAAATAAATATATGTATTCTAAATGCAGGGTAAAAGGGATCAGAAGAAATAGCCGATTTTCCTAAATGTGTGGCATATAGCTTTAGGAGAACAAATCAAGCCCCACTTTTTCCTTTTCTCATTTCACAAACTATCCTGCTTCATCACCTTCATTATTTTACTATTTGCTTAACCATACTCCCTGTGAATGTTTTTCTCTTTCCTTCCTAGAATCAGATCTTTGAAATATGCCCATGGAAAACGCAGGGCATTGTGTTTTAATTTACACAAGTACATAAATATAGCACACAAAACAGCACAGTCAAACACAACCGTACGCAGGCCAAAAAGGATATTAATTTTTCCGAGTTGAGATGATAAAGTAGCCTCTCCAAAGGAGGATAGCGGCTTAGTGAGGACACACATCCCAGGAGAACTAGTTTATGTTTGGCTCTGGTTATAGCAACATTAAGACGGCGCCAATCTTTCAAGAGTTCACCAAGCTGTAAGAAACATTATTTGCAATTATTTGAGTTTTCTGATTACATATATTTCAATTACTGGAAGGTGTTCTGACAAGGAACATGGCTTGCCTTGAACTATTCTCCTACTTTAAAAAACATGGATTGCTGGAAAGCTTCATCGACACATTTTAAAATTCTAGGGAGCTGGAAAAACTTGCCCACCATGCCAACGTCAAATATTTCATGTTTGAAAATTATTAAATACACATAACACCACAAAAAATTGGGGCTAATTTAAAATTATTAAATACACATAATACAATAAAGAATTAGAGCTATTTCAACTCATTGTAGCACTGTGTGTAAAGTAATAAAAAATTGTAACACTAAAAGACTAAGGGGAGTGGTTAAACATATGACACATCCAAACAGGGAAAACTACGTAGCTGTAAAAAGAGAATGAAATGGTGCAATGATACCAGTATCAGACGGATCACATCCAGCCTAAACAGAGAACACAACTGAAAGTAAAAAACCCTGATTTTTATGGAATTGACATGAAATGATCTCCAAGCTATCTTATTAAATGGGAAAAGCAAGACCCAGAACAGTATGTATACGTGTATATTACTTTTTGTGTAAAGGGGAGGGACAGATATAAATTCATATTTCCTTATTTATGCATAAAGAAACTCTAGAATGTTACAAAAGTAACAAAATAACATGATTATCTGTGAAAAAGTGGTAGGAACTGAGTAGATAAGGGAGGGAATAGGAGGGAGATGTCTTTCTCTTTATCTGCATATATTTTTAAAACCATATAAATACATCACATGATCAAGAAAAATAATCAAGCAGAGGTAAAAACAAAACAGAAAGGCCTAGAGCTATCTATAAATTAGAAATGACACAGAAAACCATGTTTAAAACGTCCCAAACGAATCAGTAACAAATATGATTCACTCACATCGCCATCCTTATTACTTCTAACAAAAGACACCAGGATGATACTTTTGTCTCTTCCTTGGTATTTGTCTACTGTGTTAACTTCGACCAGTCCAACAGAAGAACGTGCCAATAAATCATTGATTGTCTTTAACTGCTGCCTGTATGGTGCAATGATACCAATATCAGATGGATTACATCCAGCCTAAACAGAAAAGCATACAACTTAAAGTGAAACATCCTGATTTTTTTGGTATTTAAGCTTTAACTAATCTATTACATCGAATATTTACTTATGTGCCCAACAGATGTTTACAGCAGATGCTCCTATCTCAAGGAATAAATACAACCACTGAATTTGCTCTATGTCCATATTTTCCAATATTAAATAATGTCCTCAAACATTGCTCCCTTGACTTTCAGAGGTTCATGACAGCATATTGGTTTGCATGCCACTAAGCAGTGCTGCCAGACAAAACACAATACGAAAAATCCATCTCACTTTCTTCTATCCCTTACCTAGAAAAGTTTCCAATCCCTAATCAGACTGGCTACAGCATAGTATCGACACAATTGGAATTATCTGACATTTACGAGTTACCCTGAATGGAAACCCCAAACACCATTATAAAAATTATACGTCTTAGATAATTTCTCTCAAAATAAAACTCATCAAGCTTCTGTCTCTTTATCTTAATACACAAGTGTTAATGCCAGAGCTTAAGTTCTTTACAACCTTAACTTTCTACCTTAATATTTATTAGTCCATAAAACTCACAGTACATTCTAAATTACCTTAATAAAATGCGAGGTCAGGAAAACTATGAGTTTGGCTTCTATTATATTGCTCACACCACTTTTTTCAACTTGTTCTGGTGCTGGAACCTAAATAGAAAAAAAAAAAATGCATCCTGCTTACAAAACCATCTGTAAAGTTAAGAGTATTATAACTGCACAGACAGCCTTCACAGTCTGTATGAAGGTAGAAGTATCAACAAAAAAGAATAACGTTACTCACTTTCAGAAACCATGCAGAGGCAACCAAGCTTAAACACGGTATGGTTCAGCTAAAATCTCTAGGAAAGCTGAGCGCGTGCACCACACGCTTTACTTTACCATCACCCATGTTACAGAAATCAGAGGATCAGAAAAGATCACTGACTTGCCTAAGGGCTACACAATAAACGGTAGCGTGAGGATGCCAACAGATCTTGCTCCAATATCTGTGCATTTTCCATTTTCTTGTTGCCTTTTATACAAACAATGGAGAAGGTAAGTTTCCCTAGGGTCTACCAAATAAACAAACAAAAAAAACACCATTGCCGTCAAGTCGACTCCGACTCATAGCGAGCCTACAGGACAGAGAAGAACTGCCCCATAGAATTTCCAAGGAGCAGCTGGTGGATTCAAACTGCCGACCTTTTGGTTAGCAGCTGAATGTTTAACCGCTGTGCCACCAGGGCGCCTAGGTTCTACCACACCTGGTAAAGTCCTGCAAAGATTAGTTTGCTTTCATATTATTCCCAAGCAACCCTAAGGATGTTTTTAAAACAGCTCATTTGCGATCTTCATGCTAAGGAAGAGGAAATCTGACTAGCAAAAATAAAAGAATCTGGGCACTGAGTTGTTTACTTTAAAATGATTAATTTTATGCTAAGTGGGTTTCACCTCAAGTTAGAAAAAAGAATCTGAGCAATCATTTGTGAGGTAAATAATTGTAAATTATAATCCATAAATTGAAACTATGGCTTATAAGAGCAATCATTTGTGAGATCAGTTTATGTGAAAAAACTTCCTAGAGTACACCTACCATTAGGTGTTACGATAAAATCAAATTCTTGAACCTGAAATGCTAAGGGCATCGTTAACCAAGAGAATGAACATTCCATGAAGGTACACGTGAGGACCTATTTTCAACCACCAGCTGGCTCCACTCAGCTTAATAAAAACCACCACTACCAGTCGCCGTCCAGTCACCTCTGCCTCGTGGCCACCCCGTGTGCGTCAGGGAAGAACTGTGCTCCACGGGGTTTTCAGTGGCTTATTTTCCAAGAGTGGGTCACTAGGCCTTTCTTCTGAGGCACCAGCCTTTAGGTTAGCAGCCAAGCATGCTAATCCTTTGCCCCACACAGGGACACAAATAACAACAAAGAACAAAATTATTTTAGAGTAATATGCACACTGGTCACTACGTTTGTTATTTGAACTTATGTAAAAGACTTTAAATTAATGCAGAGAAAAAAAAACAAAGACAGAGAAACACTACATAAAACTGTAGGAATAAAGGGTCAAAACCTCTTTCTCAGTTCCTAGAAATAAATCAGGTCATTTAATGTCCTTGTGAAGATTTTTGTTTAGTGACAGATTTGTAAATAGGTCTTTAAAATGACATCAATTTATTGTATCTTCTGATCACTTTGTGACCTGCCCTTTGGTAATTACACCCTGAATTCACCTTCTGTCTCACCATCTTCCAAAGTCACTGCTGACGTCGACTCAGTCTCAGAATAAACCTCCTCCCAAAGACACTAAGTCTGTAGGAAAAGATTTCTTGTGTGTGTTGAAGGACAAGAAGTACACTAGTTTTCCCTTTTAACTAATAAGCTCTAGTGGAGCATACACTATTGCAAACTGAGAAATTTAAATAATAGGACAAAAAGAGAAAAAAAATAAAGAAAAAAACACTTTTTACCTTGTTTGTATTAAGAAAACAAACAGGATTGTTTGGCTCAAACACTCCACGCAGCCAAGGATTTTCAGAATAATCAGCATAAAATTCCAGCTCCAGCTTCACATTTTTAAAGTTAGGTAGATTTATCACTGCATTGGCCACTTTGTCTGATCCACACTCCAGCTTTCCCTCATATATCAGCTTATTACTTAAGGACATAATTTTACTAAGGGAATTACAAAAATAATTTTAGTTTTGGTAGATGAAAACAAACAGGAAAATTCATTTATAGCTGATACTGTTACAAATACCTGTTCATTCTGTACTGCACAGTTAATTGTACAACAGCATTCTTATTCTGTTCCAGCCTCTTGAATAAGCTTTCACTCATGCCAAGAGCTCTGTCAACAAATCAAATACAGGCTTGTCAGTGTGAAACTGTCCCTTAAAAAGAATCCAATTTCCCCTGAACTCTGTTAGCCCATAACTGAAACCATTTCTGAAGCCAACCCTTCAGACAAAGATTAGACTGGACTATAAGACATAAAATGATACTTGTGAGGAGAGTGCTTCTTAGCTTAAGTAGATAAAAAAAAAAAAAAGTAAGTAGATACATGAAACTAAATGGGCAGCTCCTGTCTGGAGGCAAGATATGAAGGCAGAAAGGGACAGGAGCTGGCTGAACGGACACGAGAAATCCAAGGTGGAAAGGAAGAATGTGCTGTCACGTTACAGGGAGAGCAACTAGGGTCACATAAGAATATGTGTATAAATTTTTGTATGAGAAACTAACTTGAACTGTAAACTTTCACTTTAAGCACAATGAAACATAGAAAAAAGGGGTAAAAAAGACCAGACTTACTGGCCTGACAGAAACTGAAGAAACCCCCGAGAATATGGCCCCCGGACATCCTTTTAACTCAGCAACGAAGTCACTCGCGAGGTTCACCCTTCAGGCAAAGATTAGACAGGCCCATAAAACAAAATGAGACAGAAAAGGCACACCAGCCCAGGGGCAAGGACTAGAAGGCAGCACGGGACAGGAAAGCTGGTAATAGGAAACCCAAGGTTGAGAAGGGAGAGTGTTGACATGCCTTGGAGTTGTTAACCAATGTCATAAAACAATGTGTGTACTAACTGCTTAATGAGAAACTAGTTTGCTCTGTAGACCTTCATCTAAAGTACAATTAAAGAAAAAAAAAGAATCCAATTTAATGACAGATTGGACCATAAAATATTATCACTCATGAGTGCTGTGCTCCTCTAAATAAGCATCTAAATGAAACCAAATGGTAAACATTTTCCCTAGATCAAAGATGATGTGGCCCTAATAACCTTGCAACATATTTCCTATTCAAAATGGGTGATTTAGAGCTTGACATAACTAACACCATAATGATGCTCTAAGTAATCTATAAGCGTTTTTTATTGCACCAGCTGCACTGGTCTCTTCCAAAGGGGTATGGAGCCCTCTCGGCTCCTGTGGCCTTGGTCTCTCTCCTTGTCTTTGTTCTCTTTAGAAATGTCCTTCAGCCTGGAGGACAGCAGCTAGGGAGGCTGCCTGGTGCTTTTGATCTGCAACTTTCTTTCCTGCTCCTTATCTCAGTCAGAGTGGACTTGGCAGGCCAGTTCCACTAACAGAGAGATTCTTATGTTTTTTTCAGCCCATTACAAACATACAAATTAGAGTCCAGATGTCAGACATGCATCTTTAGTTTAATGAGGAGTTTCTTGGGGTTGTTTTCTAACGTATAAGACCATCAGTGGGCTACGTGCTTAAAAACATTAGGTAATCCTTGCCAAAGTGATATATAAGCTCTGACATTAAAATTGCTCTTTGGGCCTCTATAGATGCAGACTGTGTTGCCGCTGGGTCCCTGGTGATGCACACATCTCCTGAATAAACTTTCTCACTCTTTCTAGCTTGGAGTACATTTCATTGGCTCAACTGTTCCAGGGCACAGACCCCCAACTGAGTAACAATGAGAAGGTAAGGGAGGACATGGAAGCAAGATTAAGGGAAACAGAACCGGAACGGAAATAATGAGAATGACAATATATTGTGAAAAACGTAGTCAATGTCACTGATTAATATATGCAGAAATTATTAAATTAGAATGTCATCTCCTGTGTAAACTTTCACCAAAAACACAATAAAACATTTTAAAAAAAAAAAAAAAAACACTATTTAAATTGAAAGCTTAAATGTCTGCTTACCTTGCTTCCCGGTTTAACACCAGGGGAGGGAGCTGCTGATGATCCCCTACCAATACGAATCTCCGTGAATAAAAGAGTGGCCCCAGACAAACTGGCTGGCTAATTTGAGAAGCTTCATCCACAATACAAAAATCAAAAATTTTACGGGAAAAAATTGGATGATTTATTCCCATACATGTTGTTGCAACTATAAGCTAAAAACCAATTTTAAAAAAATAGGTCAGTTACATAATACGTAAAAGAAATGTAATTTGTTTCCCCATTTTTGTAATTAAACGTTCAAAACAAAATTTTTTTTGTACCATAATAGGAATCTCCCAATATTATTTTAATTCTGAAATGCTGACAGCATGAAAACATTTTTCAAATAATTTTTTCCTTTACTAAGAATTGAAAAAGATCAAGTAAATTTTCCAGACACCCTGAAGAATGTTCACATTTGGATATTTCCAAATGGAAACCTGAAACATTCAAGAGATAATAAGTTAATTTTTTTTTTTAAGTCAAACAGGACTTCTCCTTTCAGGAAGATGGAAAAGATGTATTTTTCCCTTTTCCTCCAATAAAGTACAACTAAAAACTCTGGGAAGTTTATATAAAACAAACATAAGGAAATTCAGAAAAATGAAGAGATGGCAGACCAGCTAGGGACCTTGGAGCTCAAAGAACAAAGTGGTTTTGTGTTTTTTTTTTTTTTCCATTTCATACATCCCATACTTGGAGCTGAAGAAGCTGGCAAAACACCAACTGGCACAGACAAAAGAAGCTCCAACAAAAGCCAGCTCTCTCTTACCAAAGGACCAGGAAAGGGATAGCCCGGCAAGACAGAAAACCTTTACACAATAACCACTCTACTCCAGCCAAACACCACCAAAAAACAAAAACTGCAGCCCTGCCCCCACCCACGCCAGGAAAAGCCAATTGGGGAGCCTAGACTCCCACCCCCACAAGTCTGTAGCAAGGTGGTGTCAGAGAAGGCCAAGCAGACAGCCAGGACTTTCATCCCCACCAGCTCTGGTAAGGAGCCCCCCTCTCCTGTCCCATTTCATCAGTGGAGAACAGGTGAGGAGCCTGGACTTCATCAAAATGAAAAAATATTTGTTTTGCAAATGACCCTACAATGAGAATAAAAAGAAAACTACAGAGTGGGAGACAATATCTGCAAACCACGTTTTCAACAAAGGTCTAGTAACCAGAATATATAAAGAACTCTCAAAACTCAACAATAAAATAAAATCCAGTTAGAAAATGCGTAAAAGATTATGAACAGACATTTCACCAAATAGGATAAACAGATGGTAAATAAGCATATGAAAACATGATTAACCATTAGGAAAATGCAAGTTAAAACCACAGTATCACTACACACCTATCGGGATGGCTAAAACGAAACATAATGACCATACCAAATGCGGACAAGGATCACTCATACATCGCTGGTGGCAGTGTAAAATGGTAAAGCCGCTTTGGAAAACGGGCAGGCAGTTTCTTAAAAAACTAAATATAACAACAACCATATGACGCAGCAGCCGCACTCTGAGGCATTTACACCAAAGAAACAAAGACTTCTGTTTTGTAAAAATCTGTACATAAATGTTTATAGCAGCTTTATTCATAATAGCCAAAAACTGGCAACAATCCAGACATTCTTCAACAAGTGGACGGCTACACAAACTGTGGTACATCCATACCGTGGCATAGTACTTAGCAATAAAAAGGAATGAACTAGTGCCCACACAACAGTCCGAATGAATCTTCAGAGAATTACGCCAAGTGAAAAACACCAAGCCCAAAAGGTTACTTACTTCATTACTCCATTTATGTAACATTCTCAAAATGAAGCCATTACACAAATGGAGAACAGATTACTAGTTGCCAGGGTTAAGGAAGGGATTGGGCAGGAGAGGAGTGGGTGTGGCTGTAAAAGGGCAACATGAGGGTTCCCTGTGGTGATGGAACTAATGAGCAGCGTGGCTCTATCAATGTCAGGCTCCTGTGTGATACTGTACTATGGCTTTGCAAGATGTTACCATTGGCAAAGGGTACACAGGATCTCTGTAATATTTCCCACAACTGCGTGTGGGTCTACAACTATCTTAAGATAAAGTTTAACTAAAAAAAAAAAGTCAAGTTGTTAATAGGGAACCCAGGGTTAAGAAGGGAGAATGTTGCCATGTCGTGGGGTTGTTAACCAACGTCATAGAGCAATGTGTGCACTAACTACTTGATAAGAAACTAGTTTGTTCTGTAAACCTTCACCTAAAGTACAATTAAAAAAAAAAAGTCAACACTACATACATCTTAATTATTTCAAAATTTATCAATAATTGGTATAGATAAAAGAGCCAGAAGTATATTAGCATTAGATACAGGTATAATACTGGAATCGAAAGAACAGCCTATTAAATCTACTTTAAGTGATTTTTTTGAAGAAAAAAAAAAATCAGTTAAGACATCCCAGTAAAAATACAGACATTAAAAAATAAAAGTAGGTTCTATATAAAAACCCAAAAATACTAATCATAATACCATTGAAGTATAATTGCTTCTGATTCAAACTTAATAAAACATCCTGAACGTTAACAGTATTCTAGGTGATTTGAAACTAAAAGAGGGGAGCTCTGAATAATAAACCAGAAACCTAGTCTTAGTTCAGAGGCAAAAGTAAAGTATCAATTAATAAACTGGGCATGTGGTATATATAAATGAATATTTATAAATCTGGTCACTGTGAATGACTTCCCCAGAGCTCATTTCTCCCCTCCTTCTGGCTACAGAGAGTACTGTCGGTATTATTATACAATCATTGTACTTACTTGACTATCGTAGAGGGCTTCTAGAAGAGCTAAAGATTTAATGGACTTTGATCTGCAAACTTCCTCCTCTGTAAATTTCTGGATATCTGGATGAACCTTCTGAGTCTGACCCAAACGCAAAAATCCGACTTTAAACTTTGCTAACTTCAAAAGAATATTGTCAACTGCAGAGTGTGTATAGCTGGTCAACAAAACACTAAACCCACAGGCATAGAGAATTCTTACCTAATAATGGATAAGAAAAACAAAAAGGCATTACTTTTAATTTTGGATTATTTTTAATATGCTTATATTTTTCAAAAAGAATAGAAAATTTAATATTAAGCATATCTAAGAGCTGAGCCAAGTAACTTTTTTTTTTAAGATTATAAAGTCAAAATATTTTATAAAAACCACTTAGTATTATTATATGTTATAAATGATATATTGATCCCTGGGTGGTGCAAACGGTTTGCACTTCACTGGTAACTAAAAGGTGGCCGGTTCAAACCTACCCAGCGGCACCATGGAAGGAAAAGGCCTGGTGATCTGCTTCCATAAAAATTACAGCCAAGAAAACCCTATGGAGCAGTTCTACTGTGTAACGTGTGGGGTTACCATGAATCGAATTGATGGCACAAAACAACAATGATATGTTAATAATACACTAGTGATAATAAAAGTGAACAGATGTAAACTTTTAACAATGCCTGGCACAAAGTATCAATCAATTAATACTTGCCACCATCATTATGGTTATTCTAGGGCTGCTTAGGAATGTACTGACATGAAAAAAAAAGAATCCAGCAAAGATCAATTTTAACCACCTCTGTATAATTAAACATTTTTAAAAAGAAAACATAAAACGATACACACACCACCAACACAAAGAGATCTTAGAAAATTAATAACATGATTATTTGAGATGCAGCTTTACTATTTCTCAAGTCATTTAAAAAAGTTAATTTGAAACAAAGACATTTTGAGTATCAGCCTTTTTGATATCAAACATCATATCCTCTGAACCGAGAAACTGACGTAAATATTTAGTTTCTAAGCAAAAGAGTAATAACCTTACAAGAGTGCATATTGTAGTGGTTTTTCCTGTCCCCGGCATACCCACGATGAGTGTATAATCTTTTGAAAGAAGGACCTTTTTCATCGCTTGCCTCTGAGGTTTATTCAAACCTACATTTAAATTTAAAAGTAACAGAAAAAAAGACTGTTGAATTTCAATAAGCAAATTAACTATTCTATAAGAAAAGCAGTCTCTCTACAAGATGCATCCTTTAATACATCTTTTCAGAGTAAGAAAATGTTACGGTGACCCGAAAGGATACATTTAAACTACTTCCAAGGACTTTGTCTAAAAACTATAATTGCAAGTCTAATAGATTATTAAAACACTAGACTACAGTATAATTTAATATAAATACAGTATAATATTAAAATACTAGACTACAGTATAATTTAACATAAATAGAATCAAGAAAAATGAATGGAAATAGACATGCTGATAACAGCAGACCTTTTAGAATACGGGCAACTATATCTTTTGCATCATGTGGGAGAACAGAACTGAGGTATGATGTAAACTGAGGTTCACGAAAGTCAATGATTAAATCCCGAAGTTTTTTGCTGAAAAGAAAAATAAAATACTTTTAGTGACAGTCTTTAGAAAAGCAGGGTGAAATTCAAATCCATTCATTGTTACAAACCTGGCATGAGTGTTTTCCATCAATTTAGAAAGGTTTCCGAGTGGGGTATCTATATCACAATTCTTTTCTTCCTGGTCTAGTCTGAACAAAGTTGACTCGGGGAGTACCGACAGGTTCCTAGGATAGCAAATCAGACGACACATGAATGTTTTTCATTTAACGTAGTAAGTTGGTCTGTGGAAAAAATATGTTGCTATTTGCTAAAAGAGCAAATCGGCCAGAACGACTATTAAAACGGTTCTCAGGCCCCACTTCACACTTGGCAATCAAGGACAGCATGAGGCCCTAGACTGGCAGGAAAGGAGGAAGAGGGCACAAGGCACCAAGGTCACAGCAGTTAATAATCAGGAACCTGCAACATTTGCTGAAACTTCACTTGGTCTTGAAAACTCACCTGGACAAATCCTGAGCACATAGCTCCTCCCTCCTCCAGCCTGGAGTACAGCTCTTTACTGACGCCTTCTCCAACCCCTCTCTGCCCCTTAAGCCCTGGTGTTCCCTAGGGCCCCTTCCCTGGTCCAGTGTACTGCTCTTTCTAGTCTTTTTCCTTTTAGTCTCCTGACCTCATGTGGCTTTAAAATGCAAACCTACTTCTGCAGGCCTCACCTCACATTCTCCCACCTGGTTCCTCACCCAAGCTTCCAACTGGGATGTCCAGCAGGCAGCAAGACCTGGTTAAAAGTAAGGCTATGAGCAACCAAGGTGTCCATCAACGGATGAATGGGTAAATAAATTGTGGTATATTCACACAATGGAATACTACGCATCGATAAAGAACAGTGACGAATCTGTGAAACATTTCATAACATGGAGGAACCTGGAAGGCATTATGCTGAGCGAAATTAGTCAGAGGCAAAAGGACAAATATTGTATAAGACCACTACTACAAGATCTTGAGAAATAGTATAAACTGAGAAGAACACATACTTTTGTGGTTACGAAGGGGGGAGGGAGGGAGGGAGGGAGAGGGTTTTTTATTGATTAATCAGTAGATAAGAACTGCTTTAGGTGAAGGGAAAGACAACACTCAATACATGGAAGGTCAGCTCAATTGGACTGGACCAAAAGCAAAGAAGTTTCCGGGATAAAATGAATGCTTCAAAGGTCAGCGGAGCAAGGGCGGGGGTCTGGGGAACATGGTTTGAGGGGACTTCTAAGTCAACTGGCCAAATAATTCTATTATGAAAACATTCTGCATCCCACTTTGAAATGTGGCATCTGGGGTCTTAAATGTTAACAAACGGCCATCTAAGATGCATTAATTGGTCTCAACCCACCCGGAGCAAAGGAAAATGAAGAACACCAAGGTCACACGACAACTAAGAGCCCAAGAGACAGAAAGGGCCACATGAACCAGAGACCTACATCATCCTGAGACCAGAAGAACTAGTTGGTGCCTGGCCACAATCGATGACTGCCCTGACAGGGAGCACAACAGAGAACTCCTGAGGGAGCAGGAGATCAGTGGGATGCAGACCCCAAATTCTCATAAAAAGACCAGACTTAATGGTCTGACTGAGACTAGAGGAATCCCGGCGGCCATGCTCCCCAGACCTTCTGTTGGCACAGGACAGGAACCATCCCCGAAGACAACTCATCAGACATGAAAGGGACTGGTCAGCGGGTGGGAGAGAGATGCTGATAAAGAGTGAGCTAATTATATCAGGTGGACACTTGAGAGTGTGTTGGCAACTCTTCTCTGGAGGGGGGATGGGAGGATAGAGAGAGAGGGAAGCTGGCAAAATTGTCACGAAAGGAGAGACTGAAAGGGCTGACTCAATAGGGGGAGAGCAAGCGGGAGTACGGAGTAAGATGTATGTAAACTTATTTGTGACAGACTGATTGGATTTGTAAACGTTCACTTGAAGCTTAATAAAAGTTAATAAAAAAAAAAAAAAGTGAGGCTATGAAAGATCAACATATTCAAAACTGAACTCCTTGACTTGGCAGAACCTGATCGTCACTCTGTGGTCCTGAAGTCAGTTAACAGCACTTGTATCTACGATGCTGCCTTAGTCCTTCCTTCTCCCTGGCCCATTTCCCAGTCTGCACATGCAATCAGCAGCCAAATGCTGGCCAATCTGATTCCCTAAATATTTCTCAGAGTCATTCCGTCCTCTCTGCCAACACTACCCTGCCCTCTGTGGCCTCTTGCCTGGGCATCTAAACCAGCATCCTGGTTCCTCTGCTTTCAGGTTTGCCTCCATTAATAAACTCTCCACAATGCAGCTAAAGAAAAATACAAATCCAGTCAATATCACTCTTCTGTTTAAAACCCTTCAATGCATCCCAATAAAGTTAAAACTTCTTAACATGCTGTATTAGTGCCTTTATGATCCAACCTCTCTAATCACCCCAATTTCTATTTCATATTCCAAAAGCACTGAATTACCTTCATTTTCCTGAAGACTCCACGTCATCGTTCATCACCCCATATATTTCCTCTATGCCCTTCTCACAGGGCTTCACCAGGCTAACTTGTTAATCTACAGGATGAAGAGCCAGGATTACCTCTTTCAAAAAGCCTTCCCTGAACCCCCTAAAACTGGGTTAAATGCCACTCCTCTGTGTTCCCAACAATTCAAACTCTATCATATTAGATTGAAAATGTTGTTGTCGGGTGCCGTGAAGTCGGTTCCGATTCATAGCAACCCAATAGGACAGAGCAGAACTCCCCATGAGGTTTCCAAGGAGCAGCTGGTGGATTTGAACTGCCGAACTTTCGGTTAGCAGCCAAGCTCTTAACAACTATGCCACCAGAGCTCCATTGATTGAAAATATGTGCATGTACTTGCCCACAAGGCTATAAACTCTTCCTCAAGTGCTTACGTAGTACCTAATACATATCAAAACCCAGTGCCGTCAAGTCGATCCCGACTCATAGCGACCCTAATAAAAAAAAAATTACATAGTGGCCACTAAAATACTGCAGGGTCTGCAGGGAATTCTAGTAGATGACAGGAATATTATGGCTCATGCTCTCATATCATGAAACCCAGACCAGGGTTGGTTATGGCTCAGCTAGGATTACTGGTTGGTATGGGCACAAGCTTGGATGTTTCTTCATGGTTACCCAGAATTCACTGAGTCTGACCTCCGTCCTTTAAGAAATGGTGAGGCATGGTCACCCTTCACTGCAAGTCAGGCTGGGAAAAGAGAACCCAGCTGCACATGCAGAGAGGCAAATATGGATAATGGTCTCTGCCGCAGATTTTCATACCAACTATTCAAATGTTTACTTCATATTTAAATTAATTGGTGTTTACTGAGAAAAGTATACTTTATATGACAACTATGAACGGAAAAAATATTTTCTTAAAAAAAAAGCAACGAAATGGTGAGTGCTTAGAGTGCTAAGGTGAAATGAGCCTTACAGCTAACACAGGATATCTATCCTGCCTACTATACATGTGGCTCTGAGAATTAGACAAGGTTATATACAAATTAGCACTACGGGACATAATGTACTAAAGTTCAGCAATCTGGTGGTTCCTCAAAATGTTAAACACAGAGTTACCACATAACCCACCAATTCCTAAGTAAAAAACAAAGGGAAACGAAAACATGTCCACATACAAATTTGTACACGAATGTTCGTAGCAACATTATTCATAATAGCCCAAGGGTAGAAACTACCCAAATGTCCATCAGCTGGTAAATGGATAAGCAAAATGTGGTATATCCACAAAATGGAATATTATTCAGCAGAAAAAAAGGAGTGAAGTACTGATACATGCTACAACATGGATGAACCTTGAAAACACTATGCTGAGTGAAAGAAGCCAGACATAAAAGGTCACAAACCGTGTTATTCCATTTCTATGAAATATCCAAATTAAGAAAAATGAGAGACAGGAAATAGATTAGTGGTTGCCAGGAGATGGAGGCACAGGGGATGGGGAGTGACTGACTGAAGGGGTATGGGGCTTCATTTAGGAATGAGGAAAATGTCTTGGAACAAGATTGAGGTGAAGGCTGCACAACACTGTGAATGTACTCAACATCACTGAACTAACTGTATGCTCTAAAATGGTGGGTGTAAACTTTAGGTTGTGTGAATTTTACCTCAATTAAAAAAAAAAAAAAAGGAATGAAGTACTAATACATGCTACAACACGGAGATTAACCTCAAAAACGGTATGCTAACTGAAAAAAGCCAGTCAAAAAAGACCACATATTGTATGATTCCATTTATATTAGATACTCAGAATAGGCAAATCTATAGAGAAAGAAAGTAGATTAGTGGTTGCCTAGGCTTGGGAGACGTGGATGGAAACGGGGTGGGGGGTGGGTGACTGCCAACGGACACGGGGCTTCTTTCTGGGGTGACGAAAGTGTTCTAAAACGGGTTGTGGTGACAACTGCACAACTTTGTGAATATACTAAAAACCATTGACTCGAACACTTAAAATCGATCAAATGCATGGCATATGAACTACAGATCAATAAAGCTGTTACCAAAAAAGAGGTAAATGTTTTATTACCTGTCTAACAAACAGGTTACTGTTGTCGTGTTAATCTTCTTCACATATCCCCTGGACACAGCAAAGAGTGTTCTCTCTTCTCCACTTAAGATAATTCTGTCACCTGCCATCAGATTTGTGATGGGCATGGCACCATTTTTACGTTGGAAACTATGTAAATATTGTCCATCACATACTGTCTTAACATGGCCTGCTCTAATCAGGCTTCCAATGCAGTTGCCACTCTCCTCCCTACGAAAAAGAAAGAGAGAGAAACTTTGAGTTACATCACATATTGTATTTGCATTTTCCCATGATTTACTTTTTCATCTGACCCCTGGGAACTCTACTGCTAATAATGACTCTGTTATTTTTACAGTTCTCACAATCTACACAAAAGTGTTAGAAATGCTAAGCGAACATTCTCCCATTAGCAATTAAAATCATCTCCCAAAAAAAGACTTCTAGACCTGTGCAATTCCTGCTGCAGCCTCCCAGGTGGGGACCTCTGAACAAGGTGTTTACTTTTACAGCACTTTAATCCACCAACAATGGCTCTACCACCTATGTTGGTACACACAACATCACAGAAGATACACCATGATAATCTGTTCCTGTACCTGATGTGAAAAAAATTAATAACCAATTTCCTTCATGTTTACAAGAGGATTTATCATTGTTATTAAAACAATGGCAAACAACAGCTATGGAAAACAGTCTGGCGGTTCCTCAAAAAGTTAAACATAGAGTTGCCATATGAGCCAGCAATTCCAAGCCTAGCTATCTACTCAAGAGACTTGAAGTAGGAACTCAGATAGATCCTTGTACGTCAATGTTCACTGCAACATTATTCACGATGGCCAAAAGGCAGGAAAACCCAAGTATCCGTCAATAGATGAGTGGATAAACAAAATGTGGTTTATCTATACACTGGCATATTTTTCAGCCATAAAAAGGAAAGAAATTCTAACACAACACAGATGAACTTTGAAAACATTATGTTGAGTGAAACAAGCCAGAAGCAAAAGGACAAATATTATATGATTCCACTTACGTGAAATATCCAGAATAGGCAAATGTATAGAGACAGAAAGTAGATTAGAGGTGACCAAGAGCTGAGGAAAGGGGAGGAGGGGAGGGTTACTGCAAAATAGGTAAGGTTCTATTTGGGGTGAGGAAAAAGATCTGGAAATAGTTGGTAGTGATGGTTGCACAACACTGGGAAAGTAAGTAATGCCACTGAATTGTACACTTAAAAATGGCTAAAATGGCAAATTTTATAATTATTTTACTGTAATAAAGTAAACATGTTAAAAATAATAGCAAACAAATTAGTGATTCCATTGTTTCTAAAAAATAATTATCACATATTTACAACCTGCCAAGCACTACTATTAAACACCACACAACTCCAGAGGCTTGCTGGCGTGGATACTTCACACATTCGCTGTAGTTCTGCAGTCTATACAACCGTGACAGTCGTACAGTCAATACAGTCATGTAAACTTTCTCCACTGTAATCCTTCCTTGTCTTAAAGTCTAACATGTAGGAAATAATCCAACTATTCCTAAAGTCATATTATCATCAACATTCATTCTGGAAAGAAAGAAATGGAACTCCAGAAACTAAATTTGGCATAAACAAAAATACTACGTGAAGGCACACAAAATCACAATTTTAAAACATGCAAAAAATGGATTTAATTAAGAAAACAAGATGTACCTACTTTAGAAACTTTGAATGTGTATCACAGCTTATTGAATATAAACTTTTTAAATACTAGTATTTAAAAAACTATGTAAAAAAAAAGCCTCATTAATTTTCACTCTATCAATATGCAACAATTCAACTTAAGACAAACTCATGTTTCTACTGCTATCACTTATAAAATACAAATAATCTTTTCAATAAAATTTCATGATGCATATTAAACCTACAGAAAATAATTAACAATGATTCTAGCATACAGTATATGTAGAAACCATGTCCAACCTAGAAACAGTTCATTGACAGGCACCTGGAGTCATGAATATATGAAATAGTAAGTCTTTAACATGCTAAAACTTGTTGCCATCAAGCTGATTCCAACTCATTGCAACCCCACGTGTTACAACAGTAGAACTGAGCTCCACAGGGTTTTCTTGACAGTAATCTTTACGGGCGCACATCGCCAGACCTTTTTTGTGCAGTGCTCCTGGGTGGGTTTAAATCACCAACTTTTCGATTAATAGACAAACTCAAACCGTTTACACCACCCAGGGACCTTTTTACCATGCTATGAAACCTATGTTTGTCATGAATTACAAATGCCAACCCACAAGCTAACCTGAATTACTGAAGTTTTACTGTGTAAAGTAGACCACTTACATTTCAGAAGCAGGTATTAGCCATATATTTTGGTGATTCTTTCGGCTATCCTTTGAATATGTTTCCAAGGTTAACATTAGACACCAAAGGCTGAAATACTCTAAGTGTGCGAGCTTCAGATGCTGGGTTTCCTCTGTTATTTTGGGCAGCATGCCAATGGGGACTGAATTGCCATCCATCTGCTGTTCAACTGCTCTGAATATAAAACTCCAAGTTAGGGACATGTGTGGAAACACTTCAATGGCTGGCAATGAAATGAGGTATTTCTAAAATAAGTACACACACATGATGATCATAACTCATAACCACAGCCCCTAATTTTAAAAGTTCCGTCAACATTTTACAAGTCAGTGGTTTAAAAAAAAACACCACCAGAGGAATTGAATGGTGCTTTATTTTGCCTTCAATGACTATGCCCCAAACAACAACTGGTATACCCTAGTCTCCATTCCTATTGACAAAAAGTTTTGGCTTTTTCTACAACGGCATTTCTCAAAATCACAATATTTGTACTGCTAGCTCTCTACCATAAAAAGTCAATATGCCCCAGATAAGTAAAGCATTACTGGAAAAGAAGAACAAGTGGGAGGCCTCACTCTACCTGATTTTAGAACCTATTATACCGCCACAGTAGTCAAAACAGCCTGGTACTGGTACAACAACAGATACATAGACCAATGGAACAAAAGTGAGAATCCAGACATAAATCCATCCACATACGAGCAGTTGATATTTGACAAAAGTCCCAAAGCAGTTAAATGGGAAAAACACAGTCTTTTTAACAAATGGTGCTGGCATAACTGGATATCCATCTGCAAAAAAATCAAACAAGACCCATGCCTCATTCCATGCACAAAAACAAGATCAAAATGGATTAAAGACCTAAATATAAAATCTAAAATGATAAAGATCATAGAAGAAAAAATAGGGACAAGGTTAGGAGCCCTAATACATGGCATAAACAGTATACAAAACATTACTAACAGTGCAGAACAAAAACTAGATAACTGGGAGCTCCTAAAAATCAAACACCTATGCTCATCCAAAGACTTCACTAAAAAAGTAAAAAGATTACCTACAGACTGGGAAAAAGTTTTCAGCTATGACATTTCCAATCAGCGCCTGATCTCTAAAATCTACAAGATACTGTAAAAACTCAACTACAAAAAGACAACCCAATTAAAAAATGGGCAAAAGATATGAACAGTCACTTCACTAAAGAAGACATTCAGGTAGCTAACAGATACATGCGGAAATGCTCACAATTATTAGTCATTCAAAAAAAACTCAACTCACTGCCACTGACTCATTAGCCGTTAGAGAAATGCAAATCAAAACTACAATGAGATTCCATCTCACTCTAACAAGGCTGGCATTAATCCAAAAAACACAAAATAATAAATGTTGGAGAGGTTGTGGAGAGATGGGAACACTTATACACTGCTGGTGGGAATGTAAAATAGTACAACCACTATGGAAATCGATTTGGCGATTCCTTAAAAAGCTAGAAATACAACAACCATAAGATCCAGCAATCCTACTCCTTGGAATATATCCTGGAGAAATAAGAGCCTTTACACGAACAGATATATGCACACCCATGTTCTCTGCAGCACTGTTTACAATAGCAAAAACATGGAAGCAACCAAGGTGTCCATCAACAGATGAATGGATAAATAAATTATGGTATATTCACACAATGGAATACTACACATCGATAAAGAACAGTGAGGAATCTGTGAAACATTTCATAACCTGGAGGAATCTGGAAGGCATTATGCTGAGGGAAATTAGTCAGTTCCAAAAGGACAAATATTGTGTAAGACCACTATTACAAGAACTCGAGAAATAGTTTGAACAGAGAAGAAAATATTCTTTGATGGTAACGAGAGGGGGGAGAGAGGGAGGGTGGGAGAGGGGCATTCACTAATGAGATAGTAGATAAGAACTACTTTAGGTGAAGGGAAAGACAACACACAATACAGGCAAGGTCAGCACAACTGGACTAAACCAAAAGCAAAGAAGTTTCCTGAATAAACAGAATGCTTCAAAGGCCAGAGTAGCAGGGGCGGGGATTTGGGGACCATGGTTTCAGGGGACATCTAAGTCAACTGGCATAATAAAATCTACTAAGAAAACATTCTGCATCCCACCTTGGAGAGTGGCATCTGGGGTCTTAAACACCAGCAACTGTCCATCCAAGATGCATCAATTGGTCTCAACCCACCTGGACCAAAGGAGAATGAAGAACACCAAGGACACAAGGTAATTACAAGCCCAAGAAACAGAAAGGGCCATGTAAACCAGAGACTACATCAGCCTGAGACTAGAAGAACTAGATGGTACAACTGTTGACTGCCCTGACAGGGAACACAACAGAGAACCCCTGAGGGAGCAGGGGAGCAGTGGGATACAGACCCCAAGATCTCGTAAAAAGACCAGACTTAATGGTCTGACTGAGACTAGAAGGACCCCGGTGGTCATGGCTCCCAGACCTTTTGTTGGCCCAGGACAAGAATCATTCCCCAAGTCAACTCTTCAGACAGGGATTGGACTAGACAATGGGATGAAGAGGGATGCTAGTGAGGAGTGAGCTTCTTGGATCAGGTGGACACTTGAAACTTGGCATCTCCTGCCTGGAGGGGAGATGAGAGGGTAGATGGGGTTAGAAGCTGGCAGAATGGACAGGAAAAGAGAGAGTGGAGGGAGGGAGCGGGCTGTCTCATTGGGGAGAGCAACTGGGAATAAGTAGCAAGGTGTATATAAGTTTTTGTGTGAGAGACTGCCTTGATTTGTAAACTTTCACTTAAAGCACAATTAAAAAAAAAAGTCAATATGAAGAATCGTGGAGTATTACTTTTGTTTAATCATAAGGTAAAACACTTTTATATAAAACACTGAGAGTAAAAAAAAAAAAAGATTTCAAAGAAATGCACTTGTCCTACAGGCCCAGGCTTCTAGGAAGTCACAGCCCTCAGACATTAAGTGCTCCTTTGGTACAATATTTTTAAAAGTACTTCATGTGAATTTTCAGATTGATTAGAACTTTGGTTTTGATTTTATCTTGTTTCCTAGTCTGTACTCACATTTACTTTTTTGTGTCCTTCAGAAATTTCACTGGTCTATGAAGGTATAAATACATCTGACTGATCATATGACAGCTAATATACTCTCCACATATAGAAAAATTGCCCTATATAAGCAGACATGCCCACTGGATCATATCACACTGTTTCACCTGGAAGAACCAACTTCTCTGTATTTAATTAAAAAGGCCTGAAATTAAAATAGCAACTAAAAAATGTAAGACTTCTTGACGTAATATTTAAGAAAACTTGTTTTCACAATGTCTATACTACATCTTTTAAAGATAATTCCATAAGTCCTAAAACAATTTTGTTTCCCTAAAGGCTCTACGCAGCAAGATTAAAATACCCACTTTTGAAAAAAGTTTTAAAAGTACTCTATTATTCTCCAAGGAAATGAACTTATTAGAAAGTAGGAATTAACTGTGCTTTCCCTTTTCCTTTCCCTTCATTTTAGAAATTGTACACACGAAATTTAAAATAAAAAAATAAGTAATATGAAGTCATCAATACCAGACCAGCCAACAATGTTAAATCATTCTAAGCCGAGTTCACACCCAACATGAAGTAAGGGTTTTGGAAGACAATGCATTTACCTGCTGAAAAGAGCACAGTTGTTCATTTGTGAACAATATTTACAGGTCTGATAGTCCTCAATTATTTGTGGCAAAGGAGCAAGCTGTGTCTTCTCCTTTCTAGTATCAGATTTGCTGATACGGTGAAACAAAGAGAATGCCATCTGGTTTCTTAGCTTTAATAATTCTATGGAAATAAAAAGGATGTAAGTACGTATCAGCAAAAGTTGGAGATGAAGAAAAAAAAACAGAGAAGTGAAACTGAAAGACAACAGCTCAACCTCTTTTATCTAGATGTTTGGCAGGCACGGGATACATCTGGCCAGTCTTGAGGTAGAGGAGCAAGCCAGCCTCAGGATCAGGTCTCCTTTCCTGGCTCAGCAGTGTGTACAGAACGACCTGCAAAAAAATCGTACATTTTGTAAAATAAAACCATAACTTTCTATATTTTCCTAAATTGTCTTGCAACCAACATATACTGTAATTTTAAAATGAAAAGGTCAAGTAAGCTGTTTCCATTTTGAAAATAACATGAGTTGAATTAGTAAACGTAACACATGCTCAATGTTAAATATTTAACTTCCACAAAACAAAGTTAATACTTCTCAGTTTTGCTTAGACAATAAAGAAATATTTAGAATTTTTTCTTAGACAATAAGGAAATATTTAGATTGCCAATAAATTAAAAGAAGAAATAAATCAAACTATGTTTTTCATTTTGAAGCTAACAGTATTTAGACACCATTTTCCCTATTTAAAATAAGTGAACTAAAATGTCACAAACTTATGCCAATATGCTTTAGAGAAAGTAAGTATATTCCATACTTCAGAGGAGAGTAAGAACCCTTGAGGCTAATGGCCAAGGAAGAAACTACTTGGACCAAGCAGGGTGGGAGGCATTTCTTGCGAGTGAGTCAAGATGCTGAGGTGGTACAGCTTAGCATTGCCAGGGGTCAGTGAGGAAGGTAATTTAGCCAGGGCATAGTAGGCTGCACTGATCCATAAACAAGACTAGTGAGAGCAAGGCAAGAATGTTCTGATGATAACTTACAAGAGCCTTGGAGGCACACTAAGAAGCTTGGACTTCACCGTGCGGAAATGGGAAGTAATTGTTGAGCATGTGAAAGCTTCATCTGGACATTGTACGTATAATCAACTGACAGGAGAAGAGGTGGGAAGAACAGGTAAGGAGTTACTGCGACAGTCTGGATGAGCTATCAAGATCTAGAACTAGACTGAGGTTAGGGAGAGTGGAAAGAAACGGCTGAATCTTGGATAGGAAGAACCACCAGGACCTACAAATAACAATTTGGATTTTATCTTCTCTATGAAGGGGAAAAGTTTTCAAACCAGAAAGGATAGAAGAGGTATGATTAAAATAGAAGTAAATGGCAAGAGGTTCAAGTACAGTATCTGCTTTTTAAAAATAAGTTCAAACTGGCAAAATTGTCACAAAAGGAGAGACTGGAAGGAGGGAGCAGGCTGACTCATTAGGGGGAGAGTAAGTGGGAGTATGGAGTAAGGTGTATATAAGCTTATATGTGACAGACTGACTTGATTTGTAAACTTTCACTTAAAGCACAATAAAAATTATTAAAAAATAAATAAGCTCAAGTTTCCAGGTTCAAACAAGTTATAACCCAGAATAATAAAATATTTTGCTATGATGATCACGAATCGACATATAGGATATCTTTTAAAATGAAAGTTTCCAAATGTAGGAGAGGCTGCGGAGAGATTAGAACTCTTATACACTGCGGGTGGGACTGTAAAATGGTACAACTACTTTGGAAATCTAACTGGTGTTTTCTTTAAAAGTTAGAAATAGAACTACCATACAACCCGGAAATCCCACTCCTCGGAATATACCCTAGAGAAATAAGAGCCTTTACACGAACAGATATATATGCACACCCATGTTTATTGCAGCTCTGTTTACAATAGCAAAAAGACAGAAGCAACCAAGGTGTCCATCAATGGATGAATGGGTAAATAAATTATGGTATATTCACACAATGGAATACTACGCATCAATAAAGAATAGTGACGAATCTGTGAAACGTTTCATAACATGGAGGAACCTTGAAGGCATTATGCTGAGTGAAATTAATCAGAGGCAAAAGGACAAATATTGTATAAGACCACTATTATAAGATCTTGAGAAATAGTATAAACTGAGAAGAACACAATTCTTTTGTGGGTACGAGGCGGGGAGGGAGGGAGGGTGGGAGAGGGTTATTTACTGATTAGTTAGTAGATAAGAACTACTTTAGGTGAAGGGAAGGACAATACTCAATCGATACACGGAAGGTCAGCTCAACTGAACTGGACCAAAAGCAAAGAAGTTTCCGGGATAAACTGAATGCTTCGAAGGTCAGCGGAGCAAGGGCGGGGTTTGGGGACTATGGCTTAAGGGAACTTCTAAGTCAATTGGCAAAATAATTCTATTATGAAAACATTCTGCATCCCACTTTGAAGTGTGGTATCTGAGGTCTTAAATGCTAACAAGTGGCCATCTAAGATGCATCAATTGGTCTCAATCCACATGAATCAAAAGAGAATGAAGAACACCAAGGTCACACGATAACTATGAGCCCAAGAGACAGAAAAGGGCCACATGAACCAGAGACTTACATCATCCTGAGACCAGAAGAACTAGATGGTGCCCGGCCACAACCCATGACTGCCCTGACAGGGAGCACAACAGAGAACCCCTGAGGGAGCAAGAGAACACTGGGATGCAGACACCAAATTCTCATAAAAAGACTTAATGGTCTGACTGAGACTAGAAGAATCCTGGCAGTCATGGTCCCCAAACCTTCTGTTGGCCCAGGACAGGAACTATTCCCGAAAACAACTCATCAGACATGGAAGGGACTGGACAATGGGTTGGAGAGAGATGCCAATGAAGAGTGAGCTACTTGTATCAGGTGGACACTTGAGACTGTTGGCATCTCCTGTCTGGAGGGGAGACAGGAGGGTAGAGAGGGTTAGAAACTGGCAAAACCATCACGAAAGGAGAGACTGGAAGGAGGGAGCGGGCTGACTCATTAGGGGGAGAGTATGGAGTACGGAGTAAGGTGTATATAAGCTTATATGTGACAGCCTGACTTGATTTGTAAACTTTCGTTTAAAGCACAATAAAAATTATTTTTAAAAAAATGAAAGTTTCCAGATATAATAATAATAATGAATGCTCAATATGAGAAATAAATAAAAGTAGATAAAAGAAAAAATCAGTAAGCTTACCTCCCAAGATATATCTTTAGTTAACATTTTGGTTTATTTTTTCCAATCTTTTCTACAATTTTATTTCCATTTTAATACATAGTTAAAATTATCACATATATACAATTTGTACCTTGCTTGAATTAATAACATTTTAATAAAACATTTCATATTCCAATAAATACAGAACTAAACACTCAAATGCTTGTCACTGATGCCATAGTTACTGTGACAAATAAATGAGACTAACCCTACAGAGTTTGTTGTTTCTTCAACAACATGAAGTATCATTAAATACGTTAGGTTTATGCAGTGTTCTTCAGAGAAACCGTGTAAGACAAGTTAGAAATACTCCATCAGAGAACGAAGAAAACCAAAGACACGAGGAAAATACTAGCCCCAAGGAACCAAGGAACATATGAACCAGAGACTCCATCAACCTCACACCAGAAGACTAGATGGTACCCACTACCACCAACGACCGCCCTGACAGGGATCACAACGGACAGTCCCAGACAGAGCTGGAGAAAAATGCAGAACAGCATTCAAATTCACGTAAAAAAAAAAGACTTACTGGTCTGACAGAGACGGGAGCAACCTCCAAAACAACGGCTCCCAAAAGCTCTCCTAGACCATTCCTGAAGCCCACTTTTCAGATAAAGATTAGAAAGGCATATAAAACTAAAAATAACTCATGGGAGGAACGTGCTTCTTAGTGCAATCAAATATATACCAGACCAAATGGGCAGCTCCTGTCCAAAAGCAGGACGAGAAGACAGGAAGAGACAGGAACTGGACGACTGGACACAGGGAACTGGGGTAGAAAGGGGGAGCATGCTGTCACATTGTGGGGAATGCAACCAATGTCACAAAATAATATATGTATAAACCTTTGAATGAGAAATTAATTAATTAATTAATTAATCACCTAAAACACACACACACACACAAAATAGCCCTATCAGTTCATGAAAAACCTGTAGCGACATGAGCAAGACATTTAGCTGGAGTGACATGTAACTAATGACAAGCTGATTTGTTTTCTAAGAGATCTCTAAGACTAAAATATTAAATGTTTTATAAGGATCGAGGCTTTAAATCATAAAGTTCTACAATACCAAGCTAGTAATAATAATTAACATGCATAAGTATGTCAAAAACTGTAATATTTCTATTTTCTAAGCTATATTTAAAATGTACTGGTTAATTTACACAATGCACAAAGTGTTATCTGTAGCATCAATACTAATTATATCTATAAACTCATCACTAAGTGCCTGAGACAGGTTTACACATAACAAAAATAAGTTTGATTTTTATTCTTCTGCTCATATCAAAAAGAGTGGTGCTTTTATAACTAGCAAATGTGATAGAAATATAGAAGAAATCCCAATATATAAATTTTGCAAACAAAAAATACATTTCCAGATGCCTCAATGTTCTAAGACATTTATAGAAATACTTGCGCTAACCTAAAATGTCTACAAAGTAAAATGGGGAAACATTCACTCCAAAATTTGGTATTGAATTAAGCCTGATATCCTAAATCCGTCTGCATACATAAGATTCATACGAAGGGCCACTGTGTCAATATGTGAGTCTACGAAGCATGTTTTAGGAGGTGGTCTTATAAGCACCCTACTTGTGGTCCCTTATGCAGCATAGGTACCAAAAACCAAACCAAACCTGTTTCCATCAAGTCAATTCCAACACATAGCGAGTGACCCTATAAAAAGGACGGAATAAAACCACTACATACGATTTCCAAGGAGCAGCTCGTATATTCGAACTGCTGACCTTTTGGGTAGCAGCGGAGCTCTTAATCACTGAGCTACCTGGGCTCCACAGTGTAGGTACCAAATAAAAATTAACTTAATTAAAGTGAACTTATAAACCACTGGGTAGAGCCTTGGGGCTAACAGTGCTTTCATGCTGTTTTTTTCATCCACGGGAACTGAGGCAGAAGGAAGAGATACATAGGGCTCTGCTTCTGGGACTAGTAAGAAGAAAAATATCTCTTTTTAAGAATTTGAAATGAAATCCTCTTACTATTACCACAAAAAGCAGTTTGGGTTCAATTTTACAATATTATTATAGTTCCAACTATATTACAACCTATGTTTTTGTGAGCTGTGTGGGGTATCCCAGCTCCATATAGTATTTTTCTTTTGGGAAAATACGTTTCAAATGCCAAATTACTGACATACGAACGAACTTTTGGAAGAAAATCCATTAAGAAAATAAAGATCTTCCTTAATTGAAACTAGTTTATAACTTAAGCATTTCTGTATTATCAAGGTGAAAAATTCAGACGTTGTTAGAGGGGAAGCCTCTAATTGCTTAGATTTGCTAAATCACTATATTAAATAAATTTAAAGGACAGCAAAAGGTTGTTGTATGTAGCAAAGAGAAGGAGAATGAACTAAAAAGATTAAAAAAATAAATAAACTTGGAACATAATGGTAAGACACAGTTCTATATTTTATCTCAGATAAAAATGAATATAACCAGGTTCCCAGACCCACCCAGTGCTGTCAAGTCGATTCCGACTCATAGCGACCCTATAGGTCAGGGTAGAACTGCCCCACAGAGTTTCCAAGGAGCGCCTGGCGGATTCAAACTGCCGACCCTTTAGAGGTCTGAAATAAAAGAAAGGATTTACACCAGTGTTTCCTAAAGTGTCCCTAGTAAATGTTACATGAGAAAATGGCTAATGGTAAATTAGGTTTAGGAAACACTGGATTAAGCACAGCTAAAAAAAAAAAATTTTTTTTTTTTTTTTTAAGATTTCTGAGAACCTTTAATATGTTAATATGCATTGTGAAATCTCCACATATACTTGGCTTCCCCAACTTATATGATCAAGAATTTTTTTTTTCCTTCCCTTTTTTTTTTTGTGGAGCTGTTAATACTGGTGGAAACCCTGGTGGCATAGTGGTTAAGTGCTACAGCTGCTAACCAAAGGGTCAGCAGTTCGAATCCGCCACGTGCTCCTTGGAAACTCTATGGGGCGGTTCTCCTCTGTCCTACAGGGTCGTTATGAGTCGGAATCGACTCGACAGCACTGGGGTTTGGGTTGATACTGGTAGTTTGGCAGCATACACCTATATTACTTTACCAAAAGCCAAACCTGTTGCCATCGAGTCAATTTCAACTCACAGTGACCCTATAGGACACAGCAGAACTGCCTCATAGGGTTTCCAAGGAGCAGCTAGTGGAATCAAACTGCTGACCTTTTGGTTAGCAGCCATAGCTCACCGTAGCTCTTAACCACTGCGCCACCAGGGCTCCTATATTACTTTACTGGAGAAAAATTTCTACTGTGGTATATAAACATTACAAACTGAATACTCTACAGGTATTAAAAATTAAAAAGTAGTATATAAAACTCAAATAAAAATGGCCTGAATTCAACCAAAATATATAAAGCAGAGTACATCTTTACATATATTAAACATTCCATGTTCTCATAAATGTTTATACCTGACTACGGTGTTCAATGGAATTTGATTCTTTGCCAGTTTTAAGTTCCAATGGCATTATCTTGTATTTCATTTCACATCCTCGATGTATTTTCACACCAACTGTAACATCTATTTTGCCCTTCAATCCAAACCTCGGGGACCAAATGCTTTCCTCAATATCAGTTGATTTTATGACTTCAATATTACACGTTGAATTATTCTTGCTATCATCACTTGGCCTAAAAACATAAAATGAAATAAAAAGCTTGTTAATCAAAAAACTTAGCTTATTTCCTATGTGTTGGCATTGACTCTATACTACACACAGAGAATGTGGGTGTAGAAAATAATCTAGAAGTAATTCTCAAAGTGTGGTCCTTGAACTTGGGAAGTTGTTATAAATGCAAATTCTCAGGTCTACTCCAGGCATATCCAATCAGAAAGTCTATAGGTACAGCCCAGAAATCTGTTTAACAATCTTCCCAAGTGGCTCTGAGGCTTCCTCTGGCTTGAGAACCACTGTTCTATAGGCTGAGTCATGTCATTTACTTTTTTCCTTAATATTTATCATCTGTCCCTTTCAGTTCATTTCTACTACAATTTTCCTAACTTGGGCCTTTGTTTGCTCAGGTTTAGATACTACAGTAGTCTCGCTACTCAGACTACTGGAGCCTCAATACCAATCTAGGTATCCTGGTATGCTATTATTACAGGTTAACATGTAATGGCTTGCATGCGGTCCCTATGTAGCAAGGGGTGTGTTCCTTCATGAACACCACAGTAAGTGGCGTAAGAATGAGCTGTCTTTCCCCACCATCTATGCAGGGTGGGGTTTGTCCTTGCAGTGTGATTGATTACTTTTGTGTGGCCTTTCTAGCCATGGTCTTATAACTCCCACCCAGGTGATTGGGTGGAACTCTGTGATAGGATAATAGTGGCCCACAAAGGGGACTGGTCAGTTTTGCCTTAAAAGACAGCCAATTCCCGAGCAGAGAGGAAAATCCTACCACCACCAAAGAAGAACAGCCAGGAGCAGAAAGTGTGTCCTTTGAACTGGGATCCCTGTGCTGAGAAGCTCCTGGAAGCAGAAGACCAAGACAGAGAGAGAGAGAGAGAGCTGTAACCCTGAAAATAGTGAGAAGTGGTGGTAGGAGAGACCTGGCAGCAGAGACCCAGTAGCAAGTGACGGCGCGGTGGGCCCACGGAGAGAGAAACCTGAATGCCTTTTGGGAGAAGCCTATGGCTAGGGAGAAGCATGCCTTAGAGCACAGTTCGGAAGAGGCTGCCTGATAGAACAACTGTATCCTGAGTGTTCGAGAGCCTGAATTGTAACGGTTACTTCCCTAGTAAAGCCCGTAATTGTGAATATGGTCTGTGAGTTCTGTGTGGCCATTGCAATGAATTACAGAACCCAGCAGAGAAGCAAAGAGTGCTGTGCGAGGAATGGGTGGTATCAGAATTGGTAAAGATGGCAGAGAGAGGAGGCTTCTCTGACCTCTAAATCATGGGAGTCAGCCTTGTGCTATTGATCTTGGTTTCCCTTCCCCCTTGTGGGGCTGAAGGAGGTCAGACATTGCCCCAAGCTGTTTTTACAGTCATCCAACACTTCACCCCCACGCCCTCCTGTGGTCACCTCTGAAGGAGCTCATGTGCCATTCCTACACCTCCCCCATCGTTTTTTTCACTTAATTGATAAAGGAATCTATCTCTGTCAGTAATAATATTTAAAACTAAGTACTCAACATGGTTTTTTATGTAATAAAGGAGGTTCTAACTTCAAGAACTTAACTGTTAAATAAGCCACAAACACAGGAAGGAGAAAAACGAGAGTAAATCAATGTTGAAGGAATTAGAAGAAATTAGCTTTTAAAGAAGTGTAGGAAGAGAAGTGTAAGGGGCTTTAAAAACTATTTAATACTTACATATATAAATCTTTTGTGCAAAACTTCCAATGACCTCCCATCTAATCTTAACAGCCGGCAAATTCCTGACATGGCTTACCAGGGCCCCCCAGAGCCACTGCTCTCCCACCTCACTCTGCTCCAGCCACAGTGGCCTCCCTGGCCTGCCACAGACACTGCAGGTGTGCTCCACCCACAAAGCTGCCACCCTTCTGCTTGCCCTCCTGGAATGCTCTTCCTCAAGAGAGCTATATTGCTCACTCCTTCATTTACTCAGGGTTCTGCTCAAACATCACCTATTACAGAGGTCTTCATACCCATTCTACAGAAGTAATACACGCCGGCACCACTACTACTCTCCTTTCTGTCTTACCCTCTGTATTGTTCTCTACCGTATTTACCACAACCTGGGTACTCTAGTGTTTACCTGTTTAGTGGTATGAAAGCTCCATGAAGTCAGAGGCTTTGGTTGTTGTTTTTTTCAACTACTCCAATCCCAGCACCTAGAACATTACTTGGCATATGCTAAAACCAAAAAAAAAAAATCCAAACCCGTTGCTGTTATGTCGATTTCAACTCATAGCGACCCTATACGACAGAATAGAATTGCCCCATAGGGTTTCCAAGGAATGACTGGTGGATCTGAACTGCCGACCTTTAGGTTAGCAGTCATAGCTCTTAACCACTGCATCACCAGGGCTCCATACTAGGTACCCAATAAATATTTGCTGAGTGGATGAATAATTGAAAAGAAAAAAAGTATTACCTATAAATTTAAATCAATGCTGTGCTAAGAAAAAAATACTTGAAAAATAAACCAAAAGCCAAATAGCATTAAATGTCTACCCGGGATTTAAATATATAGCACAAATCCATACAATGGACACAGGCCCAGTCCATATATCATAGTAACACAGAGAAAAAGATATTAAAGTATTGAGTGAAAAAAGTTAGGACCTCCAAAATATTTGCAAATTGATTATTTTATAAAATATATACATGCAAAAATTAGAAGATATTATTAAAAGTAGAATTTTCTATTCATTAGATAAGGAGCCCTGTTGGTGCAATGCTTAAGCACTCAGCTGCTAACCAAAAGGTTAGCATCTGAACCCAAGCAGTTGCTTCGCAGGAGACAGACCCAGTAACTCAGCTCCTGTAAAGATTACAGTGTAGAAATCCCCATAAGGCAGCTCTACTGTCACATGGGCTCACTACGAGTTGGGATCAACTCTACAGCACCCAACAACAACATTCACTAGATTCTTTTTTGTCTTGGAAAGATACTCAGCACCACGATTTATTAAATAAGCCAACAAAAAGGCCAGTTGTAATAACTGAATCTTAAAAAAGTTTTGATTCAGTAGATAACCTAGATAACTGGGATCTTCTAAACACTGAACACTTACGCTCACCAAAAGAGTAAAAAGAGAACCTACAGACTAGGAAAACAATTTTGGCTATGACAAATCCAACAAAGGTCTAATCTCTAAAATCTACAAGAAAATCCAATACCTCCACAACAAAAAGACAAATAATCCAATTAAGAAACAGGCAAAGGCAATGAACAGACACTTCACCAAAGAAGACAGTCAGGCGGCTAACAGACTCATGAGGAAATCCTCCCAATCACTAGCCATTAAAATGGCTATTAGAGAAATGCAAATCAAAACCACAACGAGATACCATCTCACCCCAGCATTACAGCACAAATCAAAAAAAACAGGAAATAACAATTGTTGGACAGGCTGCAGGGAGATCGGAATTCTTATGGACTGCCGGTAGGAATGCAAAATGGTGCAACCGTTTTGGAAAACGATGTGGCACTTCTTTAGAAAGCTAGAAATAGAAGTACCATATGATCCAGCAATCCCACTCCTAGAAATATATCCTAGAGAAATGTGTCATCACATGACTAGGTATATGCACACCCATGTTCACTGCAGCATTGTTCACAACAGCAAAAAGATAGAAACAACCTAGATGCCCATTAACAGATGAATGGATAAATGAACTAGGGTACATACACACAATGGAGTATTACACAATGATAAAGAGCAATGATGAAGCTGCAAAGCATCTCACAACATGGATGAATCTGTAGGGCATTATGCTGAGTGAAATGCGTCAATCATGAAAAGACAAATACTGCATGAGACCACTATTAAAAAAACTCATGAAAAGGTTTACACACAAGAAGAAACAATCTTTGTTGCGGGGGTGGTGCAAAAACACAAAATTGACAATAGATGAGTGGTAACTCTGGTGAAGGGTAAGACAGCACACAATACTGAGGAAGGCAGCACAACTTATACAAGGTAAGGTTACGGAAGCTCCAAAGAAAACATCCAAACTCCCTAAGGGACTGAATTGCTGGGCTGCGGGCTGTGGGGACCAAGCTCTTAGGGAACACCTAGCTCAACTGGCATAACTTAGTTTATAAAGAAAATGTTCTACATTCTACTTTGGTGAGTAGCATTTAGAGTCTTAAAAGCCTCTGAGCGGCCACCTAAGATACACCACTGGTCTCACCCCTTTGGGGGCACCAGAGAACAAAGAAAACCAAAGACGCAAGGGAAAGATTAGTCCAAAGGTCTAATGAACTACAATTACCACAGCCTCCACCAGACTGCATCCAGTACAACTAGATGGTGCCTGGCTACTACCACTGACTGCTCTGAAAGGGATCAAAATAGAGGGTCCTGGACAGAGCTGGAGAAAATGCAGAACAAAATCCCAACTCACAAAAAGAGACCGGACTTAGTGGCCTGAGAGATACTAGAGAAAACCCGAGGGTATGGCCCCGGAACACCCTTTTAGCTCAGTAATGAAGTCACTCCTGAGGTTCACCCTTCAGTCAAAGATTAGACAGGCCCATAAAACAAAATGAGACTAAAGGGGCACACCAGCCCAGGAACAAGGGCTAGAAGACAGGAGGGGACAGGAAAGCTGGTAGTAGGAAACCCAAGGTAGAGAAGGTGGAGTGTTGATGTATCATACAGTTGGTGACCAATGTCACAAAACAATGTATACTGTTTAATGAGAAGCTAGTTTGTTCTGTAAACCTTCATCTAAAGTACAATGACTAAAAAAAAAAAAGCTTTGATTCAATATACAGAATAGAATCCTAGTCTAAAACAATAAACACTGTACAAACATAAGGGGATTCTTACAATGAGAGCTGCATCTGAGGGAAATCAGCTGATGTATCCTTACGCATGAAATCTCCAGCCCATTTAGAAAATGAAGGAAGATACTCCTCTACTTCTTGTTTTATTTCATCCTGAGTCAGATTTAAGCGGTACCTGCCAAAAGAAGACATTCAGTATAGGAAAAAAAAAATCCAAATAACAGTAATAACACACCACATTTCAGATTACTTGCTCCAATTCCTACTGTCTCACATCTCAACTAAGATCAGTCTACAGGAACGTTTAACTTCTGTCAAAAACCAGCAGTGACTAGCAGAATCTAGTCTCAGTTTCTCAGGGTGCCCATATGGTCAAAACTATTGCATAATACTACTAAAACATTATTTGCATTTTCACTTTTTCACTCGTGAGTGTGCAGTGGAGTTTTCTGCAGCTACAGGGCATCTGATACAGCAATATATTAACTGTAGAAACAGGTACAAGGCTCCAGCTGTCTTGTATTAAGTTTAATGCTTTTAAAAAGCTGCAAAAATATAAAACAAGGAAACTCATCCCACTCATTTTTTTCAAAAATTGTTATTTTTCATAAAAATATTATGTCTGTTAACATGTAATGGATTATTAGTTATTTTTAAATGAATTAATAAACACTCTAATAACCTGTATAAACAGATACTCTTCAGGTTACTCGAATATTTTAGGGTTAAAGGGTCCTGGGACCAAAAATTTTGAGAACTGCTGCTCTAAGCTGCTTCTTCAAAGTTGTTTTCTCCCAGCTCCGTCTTCGTGATTACAATTCCCAACCTTAATAACTACCGTAGGGCGTTAGAAGCACATCAGTTAGAGCATCGGATTACACCTGGGTTTGAATCTTGACTCTATCCTTACTAGATGGGTGACTTTGGGCAATTCACTGTTAATTTGACCCTCAGGTTCCTGAACTATAAGATGGAGAGGATAACAGCCTCAGAGTTAGTTTAAGAATTAAATAAAATAATGTCTATAAAACACTTGGCTTCTGGTAGGAAATTCAGTAAGGTCTGGTGATCATAATAGCAAATACTTACACAGTGCTGACTATAGGCCAAGTGAAGCCCTATGGGGCAGTTCTAATCTGTCCTACAGAGTCACCGGGAGTCAGAATTGACTCAACAGCAACGGGGTAATAGCCAAACACCTTGCAGATTCCAGAAAAAGAAGTTATATAATAAAACTGTACCTGTAAATCTTCTAACTACTTACATTTCCTTCAGGTGCCTTATTTCTTGAACAGTTTGAAAAGCAAGTTCTTGTAACTTTTCTGGGGCAAAGCTATCACTTATTGCTTTTTGAAATACTTCGTGGAGAACTGTACCGATGAGCATTTGGCGTGTGGCAAGGTCTGAGCTCTATCAAAAAAGAAAAAAATCATATAAAAGGATTTGATCACATATTTATTACCTGGCCTAATAAACCACTATAACCAAAGTACAGTAATAGGACAAATGCTTAAATAAACAACGCTCATTTCTGGTGGGTGGGATTATAGGTGACTTTTACTTTCGTCTACACTGAATTACTTTAATTATTTTACCAGTAAGAGTTATTTTAAAAATAATAGCTCCATTTTTTAAAACAATGAAGACTGAACATTTCCACATATTCTCAAATATTTAATATTTTTAAAATACTGTTCTTTAATTTCACCCAAAAGGAAAGTCAACCAAGGCAGAGCTCATGAACTCATGTGAGTAAAAGATTTTATTAAAATATAAAATTTAAACTCACAGCAGAGATTTTTCACAAGAAAGATCTTTCCACTAAAAAAGGAATATTACTTCACTTTCCAACTAACTCTTTTACTAACCTAGGCCTCTCCCTTGAAGCTATCAAAAAAAATCAGTAACATCCACAAAAAGCTCCATCAGGAATTTTAAAATATAAATTACATACCTGACAAATGTACTATTTTTCCAGGTTCTCTGTGAGTCTAAAACTATTTCAAAATAAAGTTGTAAAAAATAATATTCAGATTTAATATCACCAAATTGTACTGTACACAAAAATGGTTAACATAGGAATCATTTTGTAACATGTATCTCACCATAGTAATATTTTAATTATTCAGCTCTGCTTTCTAACTTTCTAACTTCTAAAAGAAAAGTTGATTCCTTCCGCTCCACAATTGGAGCAAAAAAATTAGTAAAATCCACAGAAAAACAAATAAGTGACAACTAAAACAATTTGAAAATCTGTTTCAGTATTAACTTTTTTCCTTCTTACTCAACTATATTTTTAGTTTTCTATACATACATAGATTGTGTAACAATAACAATAAAAAGGGAGGAGGGGGCAGTAACTTTTAAGAAATAACCCAGGCTCTTCAACAAATAAATGGCACTAAAACAATGGGGATGGGTGGAAGGCAGAAGTGATATAGATTACGAGAAATTTGAGAGATGTATCTGCCAAATGTAACACATTCAACAAACAAATCAACTGAATAAAAAGATATTTTTGAGAAAAGACATTGGAGGAAGGCTGGGTATTAGATTAACTAATAAGTAAATTAATTAACAGCCAAAGTTCAACCCTTATCATCTCTGCATCTCCCTGCATCCCTCACACACCACACTTTGTTAAGTCAAGACATCTAGGGTCTAAGAAGTTCTTGTAGGCTGTAATTAGATTTACTCTCAGTGAGAGCTAATGTAAGTTTAAAGCTGCACTTAAAACTGAACGGAGGAGGCGGGGCCAAGATAGCGGACTAGGTGGACGCTACCACGGATCCCTCTTGCAACAAAGACTCGGAAAAACAAGTGAATCGATCACATACATAACAATCCACGAACTCTGAACAACAAACACAGATTTAGAGACGGAGAACGAACAAATACGGGGAGACAGCGATTGTTTTCAGAGCCAGAAGCCACCGAACCAGCGGATTTTCTGGAAAAACCAGTTTCCAGTGATGGCTCGGAGACAGCAGTCCATATCAAACCACATAAAGAAGCAGACCATGACAGCTTCTACAACCCCCCAAACAAAAGAATCAAAATCTTTCCCAAATGAAGATACAATCCTGGAATTATCAGACACAGAATATAAAAAACTAATTTACAGAATGCTTCAAGACATCACAAAGGAAATAAGGCAAACTGCAGAAAAAGCCAAGGAACACACTGATAAAACTGTTGAAGAACTCAAAAAGATTATTCAAGAACAGAGTGGAAAAATTAATAAGTTGCAAGAATCCATAGAGAGACAGCATGTAGAAATCCAAAAGATTAACAATAAAATTACAGAATTAGACAACGCAATAGGAAGTCAGAGGAGCAGACTCGAGCAATTAGAATGTAGACTGGGACATCTGGAGGACCAGGGAATCCACACCAACATAGCTGAAAAAAAATCAGATAAAAGAATTAAAAAAAATGAAGAAACCCTAAGAATCACGTGGGACTCTATCAAGAAGAATAACTTGCGGGTGATTGGAGTCCCAGAACAGGGAGGGGGGACAGAAAACACAGAGAAAATAGTTGAAGAACTCCTGACACAAAACTTCCCTGACATCATGAAAGACGAAAGGATATCTATCCAAGATGCTCATCGAACCCCATTTAAGATTGATCCAAAAAGAAAAACACCAAGACATATTATCATCAAACTTGCCAAAACCAAAGATAAACAGCAAATTTTAAAAGCAGCCAGGGAGAAAAGAAAGGTTTCCTTCAAGGGAGAATCAATAAGTTCAGACTACTCAGCAGAAACCATGCAGGCAAGAAGGGAATGGGACGACGTATACAGAGCACTGAAGGAGAAAAACTGCCAACCAAGGATCATATATCCAGCAAAACTCTCTCTGAAATATGAAGGAGAAATTAAGATATTTACAGATAAACACAAGTTTAGAGAATTTGCAAAAACCAAACCAAGGCTACAAGAAATGCTAAAGGAGATTGTTTGGTCAGACGACCAATAATATCAGGTACCAGCACAATACAAGGTCACAAAACAGAACGTCCTGATATCAACTCAAATAGGGAAAACACAAAAACAAACAAATTAAGATTAATTCTAAAAAATAAATAAATAAAATAATACACATAACAGGTAATCATGGAAATCAATAGGTAAAAGATCACAATAATCAAAAAGAGGGACTAAATATAGGAGGCACTGAACTGCCAGATGGAGAGTGATACAAGGCGATATAGAACGATACAAGTTAGGTTTCTACTTAGAAAAATAGGGGTAAACAATAAGGTAACCACAAAAAGGAATATCAACTCCATAACTCAAGAAAAAAGCCAAGAAAAACGTAACGACTCAACTAACATAAAGTTAAACATTATGAAAATGAGGATCTCACAATCTACTAAGAAAAACGTCTCAGCACAAAAAAATATGTGGAAAAATGAAATGGCCAACAACACACATGAAAAGGCATCAAAATGACAGCACTAAGAACTTATTTATCTATAATTACGCTGAATGTAAATGGACTAAATGCACCAATAAAGTGACAGAGAGTCACAGACTGGATAAAGAAACACGATCCATCTATATGCTGCCTACAAGAGACACACCTTAGACTTAGAGACACAAACAAACTAAAACTCAAAGGATGGAAAAAAATATATCAAGCAAACAATAAGCAAAAAAGAAGAGGAGTAGCAATATTAATTTCTGACAAAATAGACTTTAGACTTAAATCCACCACAAAGGATAAAGAAGGACACTATATAATGATAAAAGGGACAATTGATCAGGAAGACATAACCATATTAAATATTTATGCACCCAATGACAGGGCTGCAAGATACATAAATCAAATTTTAACAGAATTGAAAAGTGAGATAGACACCTCCACATTTATAGTAGGAGACTTCAACACACCACTTTCGGAGAAGGACAGGACATCCAGTAAGAAGCTCAATAGAGACACGGAAGACATACTTACAACAATCAAACAACTTGACCTCATTGACTTATACAGAACTCTCCACCCAACTGCTGCAAAATATACTTTTTTTTCTAGTGCACATGGAACATTCTCTAGAATAGACCACATATTAGGTCACAAAACAAATCTTTGCAGAGTCCAAAACATTGAAATATTACAAAGCATCTTCTCAGACCACAAGGCAATGAAACTAGAAATCAATAACAGAAAAACTAGGGAAAAGAAATCAAATACTTGGAAAATGAACAATACCCTCCTGAAAAAAGACTGGGTTATAGAAGACATCAAGGAGGGAATAAGGAAATCCATAGAATGCAACGAGAATGAAAATACTTCCTATCAAAACCTCTGGGACACAGCAAAAGCAGTGCTCAGAGGCCAATTTATATCGATAAATGCACACATACAAAAAGAAGAAAGAGCCAAAAGCAGAGAACTGTCCCGACAAATTGAACAAATAGAAAGTGAGCAACAAAAGAACCCATCAGGCACCAGAAGAAAACAAATAATAAAAATTAGAGCTGAACTAAATGAATTAGAGAACAGAAAAACAATTGAAAGAATTAACAAAGCCAAAAGCTGGTTCTTTGAAAAAATTAACAAAATTGATAAACCATTGGCTAGACTGACTAAAGAAAAACAGGAAAGGAAACAAATAACCCGAATAAGAAACGAGAAGGACCACATCACAACAGAGCCAAATGAAATTAAAAGAATCATTTCAGATTACTACGAAAAATTGTACTCTAACAAATTTGAAAACCTAGAACAAATGGATAAATTCTTGGAAAAACACTACCTACCTAAACTAACACATTCGGAAGTAGAAAAACTAAATAGACCCATAACAAAAAAAGAGATTGAAACGGTAATCAAAAAACTTCCAACAAAAAAAAGTCCTGGCCCGGACGGCTTCACTGCAGAGTTCTACCAAACCTTCAGAGAAGACTTAACACCACTACTACTGAAGGTATTTCAAAGCATAGAAAAAGACGGAATACTACCCAACTCATTCTATGAAGCTACCATCTCCCTGATACCAAAACCAGGTAAAGACATTACAAAAAAAGAAAATTATAGACCTATATCCCTCATGAACATAGATGCAAAAATCCTCAACAAAATTCTAGCCAATAGAATCCAACAACACATCAAAAAAATAATTCACCCTGATCAAGTGGGATTTATACCAGGTATGCAAGGCTGGTTTAATATCAGAAAAACCATTAATGTAATCCATCACATAAATAAAACAAAAGATAAAAACCACATGATCTTATCAATAGATGCAGAAAAGGCATTTGACAAAGTCCAACACCCATTTATGATAAAAACTCTTACCAAAATAGGAACTGAAGGAAAATTCCTCAACATACTAAAGGGCATCTATGCAAAGCCAACAGCCAATATCACTCTAAATGGAGAGAACCTGAAAGCATTTCCCTTGAGAACGGGAACCAGACAAGGATGCCCTTTATCACCGCTCTTATTCAACATCGTACTTGAAGTCCTAGCCAGGGCAATTAGGCTAGACAAAGAAACAAAGGGTATCCGGATTGGCAAAGAGGAAGTAAAGTTATCACTATTTGCAGATGACATGATCTTATACACAGAAAACCCTAAGGAATCCTCCAGAAAACTACTGAAACTAATAGAAGAGTTTGGCAGAGTCTCAGGTTATAAAATAAACATACAAAAATCACTTGGATTCCTCTACATCAACAAAAAGAACACCGAAGAGGAAATAACCAAATCAATACCATTCACAGTAGCCCCCAAGAAGATAAAATACTTAGGAATAAATCTTACCAAGGATGTAAAAGACCTGTACAAAGAAAACTACAAAGCTCTACTACAAGAAATTCAAAAAGACATACTTAAGTGGAAAACATACCCTGCTCATGGATAGGAAGACTTAACATAGTAAAAATGTCTATTCTACCAAAAGCCGTCTATACATATAACACACTTCCGATCCAAATTCCAATGTCATATTTTAAGGGGATAGAGAAACAAATCACCAATTTCATATGGAAGGGAAAGAAGCCCCGGATAAGCAAAGCATTACTGAAAAAGAAGAAGAAAGTGGGAGGCCTCACTCTACCTGATTTCAGAACCTATTATACAGTTACAGTAGTCAAAACAGCCTGGTACTGGTACAACAACAGGCACATAGACCAACGGAACAGAATCGAGAACCCAGATATAAATCCATCCATGTATGAGCAGCTGATATTTGACAAAGGACCAGTGTCAGTTAATTGGGGAAAAGATAGTCTTTTTAACAAATGGTGCTGGCATAACTGGATATCTATTTGCAAAAAAATGAAACAGGACCCATACCTCACACCATGCACAAAAACTAACTTCAAGTGGATCAAAGACCTAAACATAAAGACTAAAACGATAAAGATCATGGAAGAAAAATAGGGACAACCCTAGGAGCCCTAATACAAGGCATAAACAGAATACAAAACATTACCAAAAATGACAAAGAGAAACCAGATTACTGGGAGCTCCTAAAAATCAAACACCTATGCTCATCTAAAGACTTCACCAAAAGAGTAAAAAGACCACCTACAGACTGGGAAAGAATTTTCAGCTATGACATCTCCGACCAGCGCCTGATCTCTAAAATCTACATGATTCTGTCAAAACTCAACCACAAAACGACAAACAACACAATCAAGAAGTGGGCAAAGGATATGAACACACTTTTCACTAAAGAAGATATTCAGGCAGCCAACAGATACATGAGAAAATGCTCTCGATCATTAGACATTAGAGAAATGCAAATTAAAACTATGATGAGATTCCATCTCACACCAACAAGGCTGGCATTAATCCAAAAAACACAAAATAATAAATGTTGGAGAGGCTGCGGAGAGATTGGAACTCTTATACACTGCTGGTGGGAATGTAAAATGGTACAACCACTTTGGAAATTTATCTGGCGTTTTCTTAAAGAGTTAGAAATAGAACTACCATACAACCCAGAAATCCCACTCCTCGGAATATACCCTAGAGATACAACAGCCTTCACACAAACAGATATATGCACACCCAGGTTTATGGCAGCTCTGTTTACAATAGCAAAAAGCTGGAAGCAACCAAGGTGTCCGTCAACGGATGAATGGGTAAATAAATTGTGGTATATTCACACAATGGAATACTACGCATCGATAAAGAACAGTGACAAATCTCTGAAACATTTCATAACATGGAGGAATCTGGAAGGCATTATGCTGAGCGAAATGAGTCAGAGGCAAAAGGACAAATATTGTATAAGACCACTATTATAAGATCTGGAGAAATAGAAAAAACTGAGAAGAACACATACTTTTGTGGTTACGAAGGGGGGAGGGAGGGAGGGAGGGAGGGAGGGAGAGGGTTTTTTATTGATTAATCAGTAGATAAGAACTGCTTTGGGTGAAGGGAAAGACAACACTCAATACATGGAAGGTCAGCCCAATTGGACTGGACTAAAAGCAAAGAGGTTTCCGGGATAAAATGAATGCTTCAAAGGTCAGCGGAGCAAGGGCGGGGGTCTGGGGAACATGGTTTGAGGGGACTTCTAAGTCAATAGGCAAAATAATTCTATTATGAAAACATTCTGCATCCCACTTTGAAATGTGGCATCTGGGGTCCTAAATGCTAACAAGCGGCCATCTAAGATGCATTAATTGGTCTCAACCCACCCGGAGCAAAGGAAAATGAAGAACACCAAGGTCACACGACAACTAAGAACCCAAGAGACAGAAAGGGCCACATGAACCAGAGACCTACATCATCCTGAGACCAGAAGAACTAGTTGGTGCCTGGCCACAATCGATGACTGCCCTGACAGGGAGCACAACAGAGAACTCCTGAGGGAGCAGGAGATCAGTGGATGCAGACCCCAAATTCTCATAAAAAGACCAGACTTAACGGTCTGACTGAGACTAGAGGAATCCCGGCGGCCATGCTCCCCAGACCTTCTGTTGGCACAGGACAGGAACCATCCCCGAAGACAACTCATCAGACATGAAAGGGACTGGTCAGTGGCGGGGAGAGAGATGCTGATGAAGAGTAAGCTAATTAAATCAGGTGGACACTGGAGAGTGTGTTGGCAACTCTTGACTGGAGGGGGGATGGGAAGATAGAGAGAGAGGGAAGATGGCAAAATTGGCACGAAACGAAAGACTGAAAGGGCTGACTCAATAGGGGGAGAACAAGTGGGAGAAGGGAGTAAGATGTATGTAAACTTACATGTGACAGACTGATTGGATTTGTAAATGTTCACTTGAAGCTTAATAAAAGTTAATTAAAAAAAAAAAAACTGAATGGACTGGGAAACAGGAATAGTCATTAGTAAGCCCCTTTGTAGCTGACTTTCAAATGACAATAAAATCAAATGGCAAGAATTACTGTTTTGGGTATGACAAAGATAATCTTGTTGCATATGACAAAGATATCGTATTTACGTTTTTAAAAAGTCCTTAGCGCTTAGAGCCCGCAGCTATCATCTGTGATACGGTATAAGGTCTGAGAAAGCACAATCTTGGTTACTGAAGCTCAGTGTTAGGTACATAGGGTTCATTATGATAAGCTCTTTGTATACGTTTGAAATGTTTCATAATTTTTTAAAAGAGACTTATATATTTATTTTTTATTGTGAAGCCAAGTTTAGAACTGCCCCGATGCATAAAATAAAAAGTCATCGCTTAAATTAACTTTCACATGGTTAGAATTATTGTTCTAAGCTGAAAAAGACCGAAAGGACTCAAGAACCTACTGCTAAGTCCCAACACTGCCACCTAGTAGGTAATGTGACTTCGGGTAAGCCACTTAACCTCTCTGAGCCTAATTTTCCTCATCTGTAAAATGGGATTGATTAATACCATCTACCTCGCAGGATTGTTGAGTGGATAAAACGAAGAGCTAAATGTAACAGTGCTCTGTAAACTTCAAGATCCTATATAAAATGTAACAGTGCTCTGTAAACTTCAAAATCCTATATCAAGATTAACTGTTAATATTATTTACCCTAAAAGTTTCACTTAGAACAGCTCTTCTCATACATCGAATACTATTGGCTACACTTGTGCCGGAAATCAGCATGTCTGGATAGAGAATCAGATATCCCAAATCTCTGTCAATTATCCAAGTATCAGATGCACAGTCTCCTTCCAAATGAATGATGTCCCCTGGCTCTACCGGGACACAGCACCTGTAAATGGAGTAAAAGAATAGACATATAATTTAGGTTCCTACATTTAAATATATTACGGAGGCCTTAAAAATAAGAGAATATTTTACCTAAAGAAAAAATTATTTCTAAATTTCTGGGTCTTTTTAAAAAATTCAATACCAGGATGCACTCTTCTGAATCAACTCTTAGTCACTCTACCCTTTTCTACCTTTGAAATACATCTGAGAATACTCAAGGGTTTCCCTTAAATCCCAAAGAAGAAAATGCTTAGTGCTAGCAATAGCTATTGCAAGAGCTGTCAGAGCGTCAACAGTGTAACGTACGGTTCCAACTATATACTGGGCTGTTTTAATAATTAATTTTCTCATTCTTAAGACTTATACCATATGTACAGCTTTATAAGTCTCGAGGCATAACGCCAAACCCAACATAAACAAAATAAAATCACATTTACCTAGTTCAAGCCACCCAATTTCAGCTTAGATAAAGGGCTAAAGACAGACCCTGTCATCTCTGCATCTCCCTGTATCCCTCACATACCACACTATGGTTTAAGTTGAGGCATCTAGGGTCTAAGAATTTTTTTTAGGCTGTAATTAAATTTGCTCTTTGTGAGAACTAACGTAAGTTTTAAGCTGCATTCTTAAAAGAGAATGTACTGCAAAATCAGAATAGTCACTGATAAGCCCCTTTGTACTTGACTTTCAAATGACAATAAAAACCAAACGGTTTTGAAATAAAAGGCTTGAGATGCTGGGATAACAGGTGCAATTTTCATGTGGAATGAATCTATTCCCTTTATTAATAAGTAAATTATTGCAATGTGATGGATTTTAAGATGGTACCCTTAAGACTGCAAACCAGTGCTCAAAGTCACACAGAAATTACCAGTCATTCCTAAGGATGCACAGTTCTTTATGTTCCAGTGATGGGGAGGTAGTGATGATTAGATGTTTTTCATGGCTTCCCTCTTCATTCTGTACAGTCTTGACAGCTAAAACCAGGTACCGGTTATCCACTCCTCGGCTCAGAACAGTTTTAGGAAAGGAAACTTTCATTTTCTTCTGAAATCTAAAGCATACACACACAAAACTATTTCACCACAACACAAAATAAGAAGCCACACTACCATTACTGAATGTTTTGATCAAGAACTCAATGGATCCTGATCCCATGGAGAAAAAATATGGAAAAGAATTTCAAATTCCAATGGAATTCAGACCTACTGGACCCATGGAGACTGGAGGAACCCCTGAATCTATTACCCTGAGAAAATCAACTGAAACTATTCCCTGAAGTCATCTTTAAACCAAGCAACAGTTTAGCTCAATGAGCAAAAAATGTTTACCTTGAGGATTGCGCTATCTTAAGGACTTAGCTATATGAGATCAAATTGACAACTGTAAGCGTAAAGCATAGATGAGAAGTTTAGGGGGCAGTGAGTCTAAGTTAATGGGGGCGAAATAAATAGGGTAGAGAGGGCAAGAATGATGACATAACATGAAGAATATAACCAACGTCACTGAACTGTACATGTAGAAATTGTTGAAAGGATGTATGTTTTGCTGTGTATATAGTTTCACCAAAAATAAAAAAAATAAGAAGTCACCCAAATCAACATTCTACTTTTCTAGATGTGTTTCTTCTAGAAAGTTTATCACAATGACCTTTAGGTAAAATTAAGAGAGGAAAGGCATAGAATTCCAATTTATAAAAATCTCTGAGAAGCAATGCCATTTACAATATGCCATTTATGATATGGGGTTTTCCAAATATAAGCTCCGTAAGGAGTCCTGTGGGACATTCATCATTGTGAGGATTAAGGATAAACGAAAAAATATTAAACAACAAATTCCAACCACCGGTGCAAACCTTCCCAAAGTACAAGTAAAAGGAGATATCTTGGACACTGCCCTTTCCGTAGATGAAAGAGAGGAATGTGGGTAAGTCACTAGGTATTCTATTGTTAGCCACAGAATTACAGAAATCTTTAAATTAGGACCTTACTTAGAAATCACCTGATCCAACCTACTGTTTAATGCAGGAAAACTTTCTATAAAATCTCCCCTGGGGATCAACTAGCCCCTGATTTGTAAATAAAGAAAGCTTAATACTTGTCAAGTAGCTCATTCCATTATTACCTGTCAGAAATTTCTTATTTATAATGGGCAAGTCAACTTCGCAATACTTTGTTCCATTGGCCTTAGCCTTCTGGAACTATGCAAAACACATGAAATCTCTTCTCTACAAAACAGCTCTTCTCCCATTTTAAGTTATCAATCAAGTCCCTCTTAAGTCTTTACTGTTTGCAGAAAGTCTATCAGTGATGGTCCCAACTGAGACTCCAAAGTCATAATCTCTCCAATTATAACACCAAATGCCTTTCACTTTACATTATCTTTCACAGCTTGTGAGCAGCCATCTGTTGGTTCCAACCCACTTGGAGCAAAGTAGAATGAAGAACACCAAAGACACAAGGAAAATATTAGCTCAAGAGACAGAAGGGCCACAAAAACCTAAGACTCCATCAGTCTGAGACCAGAAGAACTAGATGGTGCCTGGCTACCATCAATAACTGCCCTGACAAGGAACACAACGGAGAGTCTCTGACAATGGAGAACGGTGTGGAGCAGAAGTCAAAATCACTTAAAAAGACGTGACTTAATGGTCTAAGACTGGAGGAACCTCCAAAGCCACGGTCCCCAGACACTCTGTTAACCCAGAACTAAAGCCATTCCCAAAGCCCACTTTTCAGACAAAGATTAGATTGGACTAGAAAACATAAAATAATACTCCTGCAGAGAGTGCTTCTTAGTTTAAGAAGATACACGAGACCAAACTGGCGGCTCCTGTATGGAGGCAGGATAAGAAGGCAGGAAGGGACAGGAACTGATTGAATGGACACAAGAAACCCAGGGTGGAAAGAGGGGAGTGTGCTGTCACGTTACATGGATTTCAACTAATATCACGTAACATTACACGCATAAATTTTTGTATGAAAAATTAACTTGAGCTGTAAACTTTCACCTAAAGCATATATATATATATATATATATCTTTGACATCCAACACTAGGTTCTGTATGGTGTAACCTCCACACTCAACTACCCGATCTTGCATTAGGCCATGAACCGCCCAAGATCAGCTGTGTTGCCTTAAGGATCTCCCAAGAAGTACTGCGGGATCAAAACCCAAAAGCAAATGTCCCTCAGCAATATTAGCATTGTCATAACTGCTGGAAATAATTCCGCATCATGATAGTGGGTCGGATGTCCCTGCTCATTCACACTGTGCTGAGGGTTCCGCCTTGGGATAGGTTTCTCCAACTAAACTTCGAGAAACGCATCAGGCAGTTGCAATTTGCTCTCATGAAGACACTTAAGATGGGAGAGAAAAAAACAAAAACGCGTTGCCGTTGAGTCGATTTCGACTCATAGCGACCCTACACATCAAGGTGGCCGAGACTCCCCAAAATTGGGAAAGAGGGAAAATCAAGGAAAAGAATGAACTGCTGGGCCAGAGTGTCTTTAGGTTATGGCCCGAGTGTGGCCCTAAAGGACACCTGGGAAGGGGGCCCCAGCTCTGGAGGCTCGTCGGGGTCCCCCAGCACCTGCGGCAACCGCCGGGTCGCTCCATCAGCCACCCCCAGTCCGCAAAAGCGTGCGGTGAGGCACCTCCCGCCCTTTCTTTTAAATCTCCCGCTTCCAGGCCCTCCACCGGTTCCGCTCACATCTCCGCCGATCGCGCAGCCTCCTCCCCGAAACTCTCCTCCATCAGGAGCTCCAGTTCGTTCAGCTGCTCCATCTCGAGCGCGGGGACTGCAAACTGTCGCCAGGGCCAGTCGGGGAGTGGGAGCTGCCCAGACTAGACAAAAGAGCGCGCGCCGAGCCCAGCCGTGCGCATGCGCACAGCCACCGCGAGGCGGCGGGGCCCAGGGCACTTGCGCAGAAGCGCGTATTCGCTGGCCTGAGCGTTCCGCGTGGAGCGCATCGCCTGGGCTGTGGAGGCTTTTTAAACCCCTTCTTCGCCTTTGCTTTAGGGAGTCTTCCTATTCAGACCCCAGCTAAACGTCCCTCTCTTCCTTCTTTACACTCCAACCCGTGCCCAGCATCCACCCTTGGTTTGAACAAGCCATTTGCGGTTGCCCAAACTCAGGAATCCCTCTTTGGCCTTAAGAACTTTACATTCTCTCAGAAACAACCTCTCATTTTTTCTGGAAAACATATCGAGAACATAGAAATTGTCAGATGGAACTCCACCGTGCCACCACTAAATGTACAAACCTATCAATTTCTGCATCCATGTTATATAACCAAAAAAAAAAAACCAAACCCACTGCCGTCGAGTCGAATTCGACTCATAGCGACCCTATAGAACAGAGTAGAACTGCCCCATAGAGTTTCCAAGGAGCACCTAGAGGATTCGAACTGCTGACCTCTTGGTTAGCAGCCGTAACACTTAACCGCTACGCCACCAGCGTTTCTAAGTTACATACCCACTTTTAAAACAAGGGACAAAGTGTTCCTCCTATCAATAGGCAATCCCTCCAGGTATACTCAGGATCCCATGGCCTCCAGCATTATTGTTTCTTCAGTTATTCCCTCCTTTTCTTGTCTGTGTCACTGATCCCTTACTATTGAATTGTTGCCTTCTTTGTAACACGACCTAGTATCTCCCATCTTTGAAAGCTTTGAAGGGACTTGCCCAGCCTTCTCTTGGCCAAACTCCAGAGCAAAATTTAAAGAATTGTCTTCAAGTCACTCTCTAATTTCAATTCCTGTTCCCTTACATTTTGCTTTTAATTTTATCAAATAAAAAATCTCTTTTGTAGACAATAACAAATTTTTTAAATACACTACAGAATATTTTAAATATATAGAAAAGTATAAAAAATAATACAATGATCACCTCATAAACCTATCACTCAACTTAAAATTAATCCTTATCAAAAACTGTCTTTCACAGAAATTAAAGAAGATCTAAATAAAGGAAAGACAACCCTGTGTCCACAGATTGGAAGACATAATCTTATTAAGACAATATTTCCTGAAGTGATAGATTCAATACAATCCCTATCAAAAATCCCAATTTTTTGTCTTTTTTTTTTTTTTTTTTCAGAAATGGAAAAACCAATTCTAACTAGCCGAAACAATCTTGAAAAAGAATAAAGATGGAGGAGTCACACTTCCCAATTTCAAAACTTACTTCCAAGGTACGGTAACCAGAAGAGTGAAGTACTGGCATAAGAATACACATCTAGATCAGTGAAATGGAAGTAAAAGTCCACAAATAAATCCTCATATCTATGGTCAACTGATTTTCAACAAGGGTGTCAAGACTATTCAATAGGGAAAGAACAGTCTCTTCAATAAATGGTGCTCGGAAAACTGGATAGCCACATGCAAAAAAATGAAGCTGGACTCTTACCTTATACCACATATAAAAATTAACTCAAAATAGAACAACAACCCAAATTTCAAAACTACAACTATAAAACTTTCAGAAGAAAATATATGGGTAAATCTTCATGATCTCTGATGTGGAAATGGTATCTTAAATATAACACCAAAAGAACTGGATACAAAAGAAATGATGAATTTGACTTCATAAAAGTGAAAACTTGCGTTCATCAAAGGACATTATCAAGACAGTAAAAAGATAACTCACTTGCAAATCATATATCTGGGAAGGGCTTAGTATACAGAATATATAAAGAACTCCTACAAATAAAGACAAACAACCCAATTAAAAATTGAACAAAAGAAAGAGACAAAAAACAAACTGGACTTCAAAATCAAAAACTTTTGTGCATCAAAGCACTGTATCCACAAAGTGAAGAGAGAGCCTAAAGAATAGGAGAAAATGCTTGGGAACCAAATATATAAAGAATTACAACTCAACAACAAAAAGACAAATAACCCAGTCAAAAAATGGGCAAAGGATAGTAGTCAAAACAGCCTGGTACTGGTACAACAACAGATACATGGACCAATGGAACAGAATCGAGAAAAAAAAATCCAGACATAAATCCAACCACATATGAGCAGTTGATATTTGACAAAGGCACCAAAACAGTTAAATGGGGAAAAGACAGTCTTTTTAACAAATGGTGCTGGCATAACTGGATATCCATCTGCAAAAAAATGAAACAAGACCCATACCTCACTCCATGCACAAAAACTAACTCAAAATGGATCAAAGATCTAAATATAAAATCTAAAACTATAAAGATCATGGAAAAAAAAATAGGGACAATGTTAGGAGCCCTAATACACAGCATAAACAGTATACAAAACATTATAAGGAATACAGAAGAAAAACTAGATAACTGGGAGCTCCTAAAAATCAAACACTTATGCTCATCCAAAGACTTCACCAAAAGAGTAAAAAGACTACCTACAGACTGGGAAAAAGTTTTTAGCTATGACATTTCTGATCAGTGCCTGATCTCTAAAATCTACATGATACCTCAAAAACTCAACTGCAAAAAGACAACCCAATTTAAAAATGGGCAAAAGATATGAATAGACACTTCACTAAAGAAGATATTCAGGTTGCTAACAGATATATGAGGAAATGTTCACAGTCATTAGCCATTAGAGAAATGCAGATCAAAACTACAATGAGATTTCATCTCACTCCAACAAGGCTAGCATTAATCCAAAAAACACAAAATAATAAATGTTGGAGAGGCTGTGGAGACACTGAAACACTTCTACACTGCTGGTGGGAATGTCAAATGGTACAACCACTTTGGAAATTGATTTGGCGCTTCCTTAAAAAGTTAGAAATAGAGCTACCACACAATCCAGCAATCCCACTCCTTGGAATATATCCTAGAGAAATAAGAGCCTTTACATGAACAGATATATGCACACCCATGTTCTTTGCAGCACTGTTTACAATAGCAAAAAGATGGAAGCCACCAAGGTGCGCATCAACGGATGAATGGATAAATAAATTATGGTATATTCACACAATGGAATACCACGCATCGATAAACAACAGTGAGGAATCTGTGAAACATTTCATAACATGGAGGAACCTGGAAGGCATTATGCTGAGTGAAATTAGTCAGTTGCAAAAGGACAAGTATTGTATAAGACCACTATTATAAGAACTTGAGAAATAGTTTAAATTGAGAGGAAAACATTCTTTTGTGGTTATAAGAGGGGGGAGGGAGGAAGGGTGAGAGAGGGGTATTCGCTAATTAGATAAGTAGATAAGAACTACTTTAGGTGAAGGGAAAGACAGCACACAATACAGGGGAGGTCAGCACAATTGGACTAAACCAAAAGCAAAGAAGTTTCCTGAATAAACTAAATGCTTCGAAGACCAGCATAGCAGGGGCAGGGGTCTGGGGACCATGGTTTCAGGGGACATCTAAGTCAATTGGCATAATCAAATCTATTAACAAAACATTCTGCATCCCACTTTGAAGAGTGGCGTCTGGGGTCTTAAACGCTAACAAGCAGCCATCTAAGATGCATCAATTTGTCTCAGCCCCCCTGGATCAAAGGAGAATGAAGAACACCAAGGACACAAGGCGATTATGAGCCCAAGAGACAGAAAGGGCCACATGAACCAGTGACTACGTCATCCTGAGACCAGAAGAACTAGATGGTGCCCGGCTACAACCAATGACTGCCCTGACAGGGAACACAACAGAGAACCCCTGAGGGAGCAGGAGAGCAGTGGGATGCAGACTCCAAATTCTCATAAGACCAGACTTAATGGTCTGACTGAGACTGGAAGGACCCCAGTGGCCATGGCCCCCAGACCTTCTGTTGCCCCAGGACAGGAAACATTCCCGAAGCCAACTCTTCAGACATGGATTGGGCTGGACAATGGGTTGGAGAGGGATGCTGGTGAGGAGTGAGCTTCTTGGATCAGGTGGACACTTGAGACTAGGTTGGTATCTGCTGCCTGGAGGGGAGATGAGAGGGTGGAGGGGGTTAGAAGCTGGCAAAAAAGACATGAAAAGAGAGAGTGGAGGGAGAGAGTAGGCTGTCTCATTAGGGGGAGAGTAATTGGGAGTGTGTAGCAAGGTGTGTATGGGTTTTTGTGTGAGAGACTGACTTGATTTGTAAACTTTCACTTAAAGCACAATAAAAATTATTTTAAAAAATGGGCAAAGGATTTGAATAGACAGTTCACTAAAGAAGATATACCAATGGCCAATAGCATGCAAAAAGATGCTCAACATCATCAGCTATTAAACCAAACCAAACTTGTTGCTGTTCAGTAGATTCCGACTCATAGCTACCAAATAGGACAGAGTAGAACTGCCCCATAGGGTTTCCAAGGCTATGATCGTTATGGAAGCAGAGTGCCACATCTTTCTCCTTTGAGTGGCTCAAAGAGCCAACCTTTCTGTTAGAAGCCTCCTTGTAACCACCGTACAACCAGGCCCCGGTGATTACTCTTTAGGGAAATGCAAATCAAAACCACAATGAGATAACACTTCACCCCCACTAGAATGGCTATTACCAGAAAAACAGAAAACAAGTGTTTCAAGCATACAGAAGAGCTGGAACCCTCATCTGTTGCTGGTAAGACTGTAAAATGGTACAGCCACTGTGGAAAAGTTTGGTCATTCCTCAAAAAGTTAAACATAGATTACCATATAACCCAGCAATTATACTCCTAAGCAGATGTGCAAAAGACTTGAAAACAGGGACTTAAAACAGGTACTTGTACACCAATGTTCAGTGCAGCATTATTCACAATAGCAAAAAGGTGGAAACAACACAAGTGTCCATCAACAGATGAATGGATAAACAAAATATGGTCTGTCCATACGCTGGAATATTAATCAGGCATAAAGAGAAAGGAAATTCTGATAACATGCTACAACACGGGTGAACCTTGAAAACATTAATGCTGAATGAAATAATTCAGACACAAAAGGGCAAATATAATCCCATTTATAGGAAATATCTAAAATAGGCAACTTTATATAGACAGAGAGTAGATTAGAGGTTACCACGGGCTGGAAGGAAGGGGAAATGACAAGGTGTTGCTTAAGGGGCACTGGGTTTCTGTTAAGGGTGAAGAAAAAAAATTTTGGAAATGGGTAGTACTGGTGTTGCGCAATGCACTAAACATGAATTGTACATGTGGAAATGGTTCAGATAGAAAATGTTTTGTTACATATAATTTACCACAATAAATTTTTTTTCTTTAAATAAACAATGGCCAATTTTACAGGCAATTTCATAGAGACACAAAGTAGATCAGAGGTTACCAGGGACTGGGAGAATGAGGAATTATTGCTTAATGAGTACAGAGTTTCTGTTTGGAGTAATAAAAGATTTTTGGGAATAGTGGTGATGGTTGCACAATATTGTGAATGTACTTAATGCAATTAATGTAATTAATAAATGTAACTAATGCTATTGAACCGTACACTTAAAAACAGTCAAAATGGCAAATTTTTGCTACATATGTTGTTGTTAGGTGCCATCGAGTCGGTTCTGACTCATAGAAACCCCATGTAAAACAGAATGAAACAGTGTGAGGCCTGCGCCATCCTCATACTTGTTATGCTTGAGCCCATTGTTGGCAGCCACCGTGCAATCCATCTCTTGAGGGATTTCCTCTTTTTTGATGACCCTTTACTTCACCAAGCATGATGTCCTTCTCCAGGGAATGGTCCCTCTTAATAACATGTCCAAAATATGTGCGAACAAGTCGTGCCATCCTTGCTTCTAAGGAGATTCCAGCTGTACTTCTTCCAAGATAGACTTGTTCATTCTTCTGGCAGTCCAAGGAATATTCAATATTCTTTGCCAACACCATAATTCAAAAGCATCAATTCTTCTTTGGTCTTCCTTATTCATTACCCAGCTTTCACATGCATATGAGGCAATTGAAAACTATGCCTTAGGTCAGGCGCACCTTAGCCCTCAAAGTGACATCTTTGCTTTTGAACACTTTAAAGAGATATTTTGCAGCAGATTTACTCAATGCAATAAACCAAAAAAACCAAACCTGCTGCTGTCCAGTCGATTCCGACTCATAACGACCCTACAGGACAGAGTAGAACTGCCCCATAGAGTTTCCAAGGACCACCTGGTGGATTTGAACTGCTGACCCTTTGGTTAGCAGCCGTAGTACCTAACCACTATGCAACCAGGGTTTCCAAAGTAGATTATAGATTTTGATATTTCACCCTTATTCCAGATGCATCTCTAAAAAATATGAACACTTTCTCTACACAGCCAAGAACCAATCACTTGGGATGCTGTGTTGGAACCTAGCCACCATGTTATGAGGAAGGTGAAATTCCTCTCTATGAAACTCAGGTCCCCAGCCCTCAGCCCTGGCTGAGCTCCTAGCCAATGCCCAGTACTTGCCAGCCATGCAAGTAAGCCATCTTGGAAGAAGATCCAGTAGCCCTGAGTCAAAATCCCCAGCTGATGCTATGTGGAGCAGAGAACAAGCCTTTCCACTAAGACCTGCCCAAACTGCAGATTTGTGAGCTAAGTAAATTATTGTTTTAGGACTACTTTTGCGGGGGGAGGGAGAGCTTTTTACAGAGCAATAGATAACAAATACAGATTTCGTACTTGTGACACCACACTCAATTGGTTTTCCTCCAACCTCACAGGCCCTTCTCAATCTCCTATGCTGTCTCTTCCTCTTCCGCCCAATCGCTAAATGTTGGGAGTTCCTAAGAGTTCAATTCTGGACAAATTTATCTACTAGCTCCCTAGGTTATTTCATCCATTTACATGACTTTAGATACCATCTATATACAGCCAACTCCCAAATTCGTCTTTATGGGCTAGGCTTTTCTTCTAAATACAAGAGAGGCCCAACTGCCTACCTGACATCTACATTTAGATACAATATGAGGTGGTCTCGATTATAACACAGCCCAAAAGAAACTTTTTATCTCCCCCAACAAACCTATTATTCTTCCCACTAACAGCACCACCACGTATGCAGAGGTTAAAGCCAGAAACCCAGAAGTCATCTTGTTTATCCACTTGTCTGTTGACAGACAGTTGAGTTGTTTCAACCTTTTGGCTGTTGTGAATTGGTGTAAAATTATCTGTTTGAGCCCCAGCTTTCAAGTTTTTTAGGTAGATGCCGCAGAGTGGAATTGCTAGGTCATATGATAATTCTATGTTTAATTTTTTTTTTTTTTGAGGAGCTACCAAACTATTTACCACAGCGGCAACACCAATTTACAATCTAACCAACAATGGAAGAAGATTTACAATTAAGTCACATCCTCACCAACACTTGTTACCTGTGTTTCTGAAAATATGCATCCTTTTTTTTTTTTTAGTGAGGGTAAGGAAACCCTGGAGGCATAATGGTTAAGAGCTACGGTTGCTAACCAAAAGACTGGCAGTTCAAATCCACCAGGCGCTCCTTGGAAACCCTATGGGGTAGTTCTACTCTGTCCTATGGGGTTGCTATGAGTCGGAATCGACTCAACGGCAACGGGTTTGGTTTTCTTTTTTTAGTGAGGGTAAAGTAATATCTCACTTTGGTTTTGATTTTTATTTCCCTAATGACTGATGATGTTGAGCATCTTTTGCTGTGCTTATTGGCCATTTATATATCTACTTTGGTGAAATGTGCATTCAAGTCCTTTACTCGTTTTTTTTATTGGGCTGTCTTTTTCTTGAGTTGTAGGAGCTCTTTATATATTCTGGATATCAAACCCTTATGAGATACGGGTAGTCCTAAACTTACAACAGGATTCCGTTCCAACAATTACTCGGTATAAGTTGGTTCTGACATAAGATACTTCATTTTTTTATTGTTGTTGTTTTCATTATTAATGCCTTTTATATCAGTATCTTTATTAATCCCATTTTTATTTGTCTTCGGGGGGTGGAAACATTACATCTGAGAATAATAACATCAACAAATTACTGCAACACTGTTTATAGTACACATTACTAATGATTAAAAAAATGATAAGATATACAAAAAAAGGACAGTCATTAAGTGCAGTCCATCATAACTCGAATACATAGTAAGTCAGGGACTACCTGTACATGGCTCTCAAGCATTTTCTTCCATTCTGTACGTTGTCTCTTCACTTTGTTGATAAAGTAATTGATGCACGAGAGTTTTTAATTCTGACGAAGTTCAATTTATCTATCTTGTCTTTTGTTGCTTGTGGTATTGGTGTCATATCTAAGAACTCACTGTCGAAAACTAGGTCCTGAAGCATTAACCTTATGTTTTGTTCTGAGTTTTAAAATTTTAGTTCTGTGGAAAGGTTTTTGAAGATAAATTCAATTTCTTTGCATATTCACCCAATGGAATACTACACAATGATAAAGAACAACAATGAACCCCTGAAAACATCTCATAACTTAGAGGAATCTGGAAGATATTATACTGAGTGAAATTAATCATGGAAGGACAAATATTGTATGAGATCACTATTATAAAAACTCAAGAAAAGGTTTAAACACAGAAAAAAACATTGATGGTTATGAGGGTGGGGAGGGAGGGAGAGGGGTACTCACTAATTAGATAGTAGACAAGAATTATTTTAGGTGAAGGGAAGGATGACACACAATTACAGGGGACGTCAGCAAACCTGGACTAATCAAAAAGCTAAGAAGTTTCCTGAATACAACCAAACACTTCAAGGGACAGAGTAGCAGGGTTGGGGGTTTGGGGTTCACGGTTTCTGGGGACATCTAGGTCAACTGACATAACAAAGTGTATTAAGAAAACGTCCTGCATCCCACTTTGGTGAATGGCATCTGGGGTCTTCAAAGCTAGCAAGCAGCCATCTAAGATACATTAATTGGTCTCAACCCACCTGGGGCAAAGGAGAATGACGAACACCAAATATACAAGGAAAATATTAGCCCTGAGAAAGAAAGGGCCACATAAACCAGAGAGTCCACCAGCCTGAGACCAGAAGAACTAGATGGTACCCAACTACCACCAGTGACTGCCCTGACAGGAAACACAACAGGGAATCCCTGATGGCGCAGGAGAAAAGTGGGACACAGACCTCAAATTACAGTAAAAAAAGACCAGACTTAATGGTCTGACTGGGACTAGAGGGACCCCAGAGGACATGGCTCCTGGACTCTCTATTAGCCCAAAACTAAAACCATTCCCAAAGCCAAGTCTTCATAGACTGGACTACAAGACAAAATGATACTGGTGAGGAGTGTGCTTCTTGGCTCAAGTAGACACATGAGACTATCTATGTGGGTAGCTCCTGTCTGGAGCTGAGATGAGAAGGGAGAGGGGTACAGGAGCGGGTTAAACGGACACAGGAAATACAGGATGGAGAGAAGGAGTATGCTGTCACATTGCAGGGAGAGCAACTAGGGTCCTATAATAATGTGTGTATGAGTTTTTGTATGAGAAACTGACTTGAACTGTAATCTTTCACTTAAAGCACAATTTAAAAAATTCAATTTCTTTAATAGGCTACTCAAATTTCTGTTTCACCGATGTCAGTTTTGATAAGTTGTGTTTTTTAAGGCATTTGTCCATTTCATCATTCCTGATATTGGTAATCTGTTTTTTCTCATTTTATTTTAGTCTAGGTGGTCTATCCAGGAGGGACCATTCCTTGGAAAGGACATCATGTTTGGTAAAGTAGGCGGTCAGCAAAAAAGTGGAAGGTCCTCAAGCAGATGGATTTACACAATGGCTGCAACAATGGGCTCAAGCGTAACAACAATTGGCAGGATGGCACAGGCCCAGGCAGTGTTTCGTTCTATTGCACATAGGGTCGCTATAAGTTGGAACCAACTTGATGGCACCTAATAACAGCTAGTTTATCAGTTTCGTTGATCTTTACAAAGAATCAGTTTTGGGGGTTGTCAGTTTTCTCTATTGTTTTCTACTTCTATTGATTTGTTTTCCCTGCAAATCCTTGTTGACAAAGCAGAGCTATCTTTGTAAAAACATAATCAGACAATTTTACTTCCCTACTGAAAACTTTCAATGGCTTCCCATTGCATTTAGAGTAAAAGACAAAATCATTGTCATATCCTACAGAGCTCTACATGACATCTGGCCCTTGCCTACTTCTCCAACCCCAACCGTTGCTACTCCTTTACTCACAATGCTTTATTCACACTGGCCTTCTGAAAATTCCTATGTCAAACCAAGCTTTTTCCTGTTTCAGAGTTTTTGGCACCTGCTGTTCTCATCACCTGGAACATTCTTCCCCCTCAACTCCTCACGTCTGTTTTCTCATCATCCTCCATGTGTGAGCTTAAAGTGTAATGCATCTAGGAAATTTTCCTTGTCCATTTCAAAATAACTCCCTGATCCTTATACCCCACCATTATTCTCTATCATAATAATCTATTTATTTCCTTCATAAGCACTTTCCACACTGTAATCATTTTATTGATAGGTTTATGTTTATTGAAATTTTCAACTTTATTAACATGTTAAAGTTTCATCTAAACAGGATACTACTGTGTTGAGTATAGCATCATGGCTAGAAGACTAGACTCTAGATTCGGACTGGCTAGATCTGAATTGTATATCCACCACTTATTGTGTGACCTTGTGCAGGTTACTTAATCTTTCTGGTCCTTGATTACTCCATCTGTAAAAAAGGAATATTAAATAGTACATGTAGTATTGTTGTGGAGATCGAGTTAATATACCAAAAGTGCTTAAAACAAGGATAGTAAGAACTCAGGGACTATTCATGGCTGTTAGTATTTGTCATTAGTTTCTAGTGCCTAACAGTGTCTGGCGCTCAGTAAATATTTGTCTAGTGAATGAGAAGAAAGTATGAATGGATGTGAGGAACTGTACAGAGTGTACAGTTGCTATACAAGTATGTCAGATATCATTGGCCCACTTCTATAATTACATACTGTAATTATATATTGCATATACAATTGTATATATTTTGTATTACAATTATATATTGGATAATATGTGTTATTATTTAATGTGTTATTTCATTATGTATTACTTGCCACTCATCCTGGCTCAAATAAGCAACAAGACATCTCTGTGAAACAAACCAAATGACTTTATTTCTAAATTGCTCTTTTCTTGGACTATTTGTGCCTCATTTCCCCCAACTAGGACATAAGGTCTCTAAACACAGGGACCCAGCCTTCCTTCTTCCCATCAGTAAACCTTCACTGAGCACCTACTGTGGTGCCACATCCTATGCTCCTCACTAGACGAAGGGATGCCTCTGGCCTTGAGGAAACCAGAGGGAAGGATGTAGGTAAACAGGCAGTTACCACAAAGTGTGGTACAGACACTGTTGGAGAAATACCTGGTATGAGACGCTGTTGGTATCCAAATCAGACTGTGGCTAATAGGCTTTCCAGGAGAAATACCCCACAATGCTTAACAAAATGCCTGGCACACAATGGGTGCTGAATAAATGGATGGCCAGTACCCTGGGGGAGAACGGGGCAAGATTTTATATACCCAGTAACCTCTCCACCTCTGAATAGGTAACCAACTGAGAGCTAGGAATGGTACCTTACTTTTCAGCCCCTAGACCCACTCTACAGACCAGAGGACTATGCCCACCAAAAGGCAGTAAAAGAGGAACAATGTAGAACAAAAGCTAAATAACTAAATGGGTGATTTTCAAATGGAAAATAACCTGGCAAGATGTTGAGTTATCTATCTAATGTAAATCAGATATAAACACAGCCATTATTTTAAATATTCTTCCATTCTAATTTCTTCTCTTTAGAATCTGCGCTTCAGTAATATAAATATTTAAAAGAAATAACTGTTGAAACATGGATAAGATTTATTTATAATTATCCTATGTATTCTATAACAGACATAGAGCAGAAATTTTTCTTTAAAAAAAATATTTGCAGTCCCCTTCCATTGATAACATGACTGAGATACTTATTTTATACATTTAAATTATCTTAAGATTTGATAAACAATATCTGGCTATAGTGTAACCCAGAAATGAAAACATAACAAAACAGTTCTAGGAACACATGTATTTCTACCTGATGGTATACTTAAAATCATACAATGATACACACTTTCTTTAAAATAAAGACTCTGAAATGAAGCCAGTTCATCAGATTTTTACCAAGATATGACAAGAAGTATTTTATGCAAAAATAAAATGAAAGCAGAAATTATACCGTTTTCTACTTAGTTCAACTTTGTTGAACTTTGGTGAAGGAATGTCTTAAAAAGTCACATCGATTCCACAAATCAATCTTTCTGAGAGCAGAACTATTACTGTTCCCCACCGATATCTGTCATGCTTACAATACAACATAAAAAGTACTGTAAAAACAAGAAGTGGAATTCTTACATTTTAAACCATTTTCCTTAAGCCTTTAAAACATATAAAGGATAACAATTCAAATCATACTTTACATCTTTATGTACATTTATATTGCACTAAAATTATTATACATGGAAGAACTAGTTGATGCATCCTGACATCATAGAAACATTCTTTGACATTCATATCTACATCAATGGATATTTCACAGTACACTTAAATAAAATTTCTAGTATACACCAAACCATCTAACAAAAACAATATATATACCACTGCTCTCTTTTTGGAAGCAAAGACATTCGGTATTATTATTGCCTTTGGGAAATAATGACTTTTAAAAATATACGCAAATCACCCATCGTACCTGGTAGTAACATTTAAGCACTATCTCAAAACTTTTCATTTATTGTTTAGTCTATATTATATGGCTACTTTTTAAACACAAATTTACTTTCTTAAGAAAAAATGAAGACGAAAAAAGTGTTTATCCTTTTATCCAGTGGAGAACTATGAAAAGAAAAATAATGATAAGAATACTGCAACACTGGTTTTAAGCTGTTTTATAGAACTTAAAAACTCAGTTCTCAACTTTCTGCTGCAATATAACCAAGCCTGTTTATTTTAATAATAATAATAAACAATGTTGTAGTCTTCTGAAAAATCATGATTATAATTAAAAGCTTGGAACAGCATGATGAAGCTAATGGCAACCTCCTAAAACCCGTTTTGAAATTAGTATTACTTCCAAATAACACTTTAAAACAGTTTCAAATAGCCTAACTGATTAGCCAGCATCAGCTTAGGAATGTTTTTTTTAATATGCTAAAGTATAACTTTTGGCATCAAAAAAGCACGGTAAGTGCTTTTGATTTGTGATCAAAAAAATCAAGTACTAAAATACCAGTGGTTCCTGTGATAAGATAAATACTCCCTTTCAAGTCATGTTCCCCTAAAATTAAAATAAGATTTTATTTCCCCCTCTGACAGTATATCAAGGGGGGAAAAAAAACAAGATTTTTTTTTTTTTAGTTGAGGTGAAAAAATTGCTTCATAAGTTCATATGTTGTAAAAGCCACTGCTTGAGATGGAACGCAGCGAATGTAATTAAGTGATAAACCACGATATAATCCTTTCCGAATTCCATAATGTCCGTAGACATACTTCATCGTCTCCCACATGGTACTGAAAGACATTACAATGGTTAAATGATGGCACCCTTGTGCCCACTAATGAAGAGACAGTTTCAGGGTCCATGTGGCATTTTAGTTTCTTTTAAAAAAATGCCACCTAGTTATACAAGAGAAATCAACATCAAAGTAATCTCCCTGCAAGAGGCTGCTAGTACGTTAGAAATTCTGATTAAAACATACATTTTTTCTTTCACATTAGGTAAGCTAACACTAACCCAATGGATTTTTTTTTTTTTTTTAATTCTTCCAGATATTTGTTAGGGGACCAGAGATACATAGAGAAAGAACATGAACTTTGTCATGTGAGAATCTGGGTTTGAATCTTGGCTCAATTACTGAAATTGGGAGCAAATAATTTCACCATAGCCTTAGTTCTTTTGTTTAAACTGGAGCTAATAACAACTAAAAAAAAAAAAAGCCACAGCATTTGGAAGGCAAGTGCCAGAGCAAGCTAAAACTTCACAATGAAACAGCCAATCATTGCAAAGAAGTACAAGCATTATGCGTAACGCATAACGTATTTTGTTTGACCTCTATCTGTGAAGTTTAGAGGCAACACTAGTTCATAATCTTTGACAGAGCATTTGATACAGTCCTTTAAAGACTGTACGAGCAGTTGTCCTTAAGCTTTCATCCCAGCTCTAGTTCTATACTATAATGAGCAGATCATTGCAAAACTAACACTTGAAGGTCTATCTTTCAGATTTCAGCAACGAAGACTTTTTCCTTCCAAATAAGTAGTTTTGTTTTTGTCCTTTCAAACCAACATTTTGGGCTTTGCCTTTTTCTTCCTAAGGGTAATCTAGATTGAAATCTCCAAAAAAACTTTTAGGTGAACAAAGGCCACCCAAGGCCCCAAACACACATTCTGCTCTTCCCCTGAGGGGCATCACATCACCTTTCAAACAGAATGATCCTAACCTCTATGGGTTTAAAACCTAGGGCTATGCTGTGCAATACAGTAGCCACTAGCCCTATGTGGCAACTAAGTATGTGAAATGTAGGGCTAATTCAAATTGAGATGTACTATGAGTATAAAATACAATGCAGATTTCAAACACTTAGTACCAAAAAACAATGTCAAATAATAAAATGTTGAAATGATAACATTTTAGATATATTAGTTATATAAAGAATATTTGGAAACCCTGGTGGCATAGTGGTTAAGTGCTATGGTTGCTAACCAATGGGTCAGCAGTTCAAATCCGCCAGGTGCTCCTTGTCTATAGGGCAGTTCTACACTGTCCTATAGGGTCGCTATGAGCCGGAATCAACTCGACGGCACTGAGTTTGGTTTTGGTAAAGAATACTTTTAAAAAATTGGTTCCATCTGTTTCTTTCTATACTTTTTAAAATGTGGGTACTAGAAAATTCTAAATTATGCATATGGCTCACACTATATTTTTACTGGGCAAAGCTGCTCTAAAATGAAATTTGTAATAAGAGGATTGGGGGCTGACTGAAACCTTATAAACTTACCAAAGTACACTATGGAGATAAAATGGAAGATCTAGGCTATGGGTGAGGCCGAGTTCTAGCTCCCTGTGTGGTTTGAAACACTGCAATCCCTGTAGAAAATGAACAATGAGATACAGAGAACTTACAGGCACTTTTCAAATTCTGGCAGAACAGTTCCTAATTGCATTCGTCGACGAGTTACATCAAAAGGGTAACTAAAAAAGAAAACAGGTATAAGGATTCAAAAATGATTTATAGTTTTCAACTCAACAACTACTTACTGAATGCAAAGCCCAACATAAACTAGGAAATGACAGGGGCAAAATGTGTTCTGTTCTCTCACTGTTTTGTCTAATCTGGACATCAGAATATAGGCACATGAATAAAATCAGATAATACAGGGGTCTCCTTGCTTTGCTTATGCAGTTTCCTCTGCTTAGAGGATTCTTTTTTTTTTTTTTTAAATAACATTTTATTGAGTTTTTGGTGAAAGTTTACACAGCACGTTAGGTTCCCATTTGACAGCTGCCACACAAATTGTCAGCGATATTAGTTACATTTACCACAATGTGTCAACATTCTCTTTGTGTTCTGTTTGTTCCCTTTCCAGTACTCTTAGTTTCCGCGCCCTCTTATTTTCTCATCTTTGCTTTTGAGTAATTGTTGACCTTTTGGTCTCATACTGATGGTTTTTAAGTAGGGTGCCAATCTTAGGGGTAATATCCTTTGTGTGCCACTCTGCTATTTCGCTAAAAGGTGATCTCAGGGGATAGGCTCAGTTCTAGGCTTAAAGAGTGTGTCAGGGTGATGGTCTCAGGGAAACCACGCTCTACCGTTCCCATTTGTCTGGCTTTATTTTTTTTTTCTAAGTAAGAATTTGGGTTTTGCTCCATGTTCTTCTCCCATTCTATCAGAGACCAACCATTGAGCCCAGTCAGAATGCCCAGTGGTGACAGCCTGGCACCATCTAGTTCTTCTGGTCTCAGGGTAGAAGAGGTTGTGGCTCTTGTAGACTTGTCTCTTCTATGAGCTTTTGGTTACCTTCTTACTGTTTTGCTCCTGGCGAGTAGAGACCCATGGTTGTGTCTTAAACAGCCACTCACAAGCTGTTAAGACCCCAGACACTACTCAATTCACTAGGATGCAGATCATGATTTCTGTGAACTATGTTATGCCAATTGGCTGAGTTGTCCCATGAGACTATGGTTCTAAGCCTTCAAACCCAGAAAACTAATCTTGGAACGTATTTGATTATTTCTAACGAGTATCTGGAAACCCTGGCGGCCTAGTGGTTAAATGCTACGGCTGCTAACCAAAGGATCAGCAGTTCGAATCCGCCAGGCGCTTCTTGGAAACTCTATGGGGCAGTTCTACTCTGTCCTGTAAAGTCACTATGAGTCGGAATCGACTCGACGGCACTGGGTTTTTTTTTTTATCTGTATTTGTGTCTTCAGTGAATATATGTGCCTGCACCCACATATTTGTATTTACATGTACCTATAAATAATCCTATAGGTAATATATACCCATGATATTTTCAACGTCCTCATATGCATGCAAAAGCTGGACAGCGAATGAGGAAGACTGATGAAGAAATGATGCCTTTGAATTACGGTGTTGGCGAAGAATACTGAATATACCATGGACTGCCAGGAAAACAAATAAATCTGTCTTGGAAGAAGTAGAGACAGAATGCTCCTTAGAAGGGAGGATGGCAAGGCTTCATCTCACTTACTTTGGACATGTTATTAGGCAATCCCTGGAAAAGGACATCATGCTTGGTAAAGTAGAAGGTCATAGAAAAAATCTGACAAAATGGATTGACACAGTGGTTGCAACAGTGGGCTCAAACTTAGCAACGATTGTGAGGATGATGCAGGGCCAGGCAGTGTTTCCTTCTGTTTTACATAGGGTGGTTATGAGTGGGAACTGACTCTGTGGTGCCTAACAACAACAACAGATACTTCTATCTGTTCTCACCTATACACACCTGAACCTATCCATATACTAATTTGCCTGTGCCCATTCATATATGTTCAAACACTTGTTTTTACTTTGGTTGTGCCACTTTTTTCATCACCAAAAATAACAAGTCTCTATACTCTAAAGCATACTCCCCACTTCTCCCTGGTAAACACCAGTGGACATTGGTGTGTCTATTTTTGTCTTCTTATAAAAGAGGGATCAAACAATATTTGTCCTTATATACTTGACTTATTTCACTTAGCATTCTGCCCTCTAGGTCCATCCATGTAATAATTTGTTTTGAAGGCTCATCATTTTTTTTTACAGTTATGTACTATTCCATTGTATGTATGTACCACAATTTGCTTAGTCGTTCATGAGCTGATGGGCACTTCAGTTGTTTCCATTTATTTGCTATAGTGAATAAAGCAGCTTGTCTCACACCTTCACAAGACCAAGTTCTTTTCTTTCCTCAAGGCCAAATTAAATGGCACTGCCTGAAGGAACAAACTGAATGTTTTTCATTGTTGCAACCCTAAGACAAGGTTTCTCAACCTTGGCACTACTGACATTTTGCTCAGTTATACCCTTGGCCTCTGCCCACTTGCACTCCCTCAATTGTGGCAACCAAAAATGTCTACAGACATTGCCAAATACCCACTGGGGATAAAATTGCCTGTGAACGAGAATCACTGCCTTAAGAGTCTTCAGCGAGTCCTCTTGTATACAGGAGACCCACAAAACTTTTTGCTTAAGTGCTAAAATGAACAATTCATTGAAGTGCATTTAGAGGGCAGAGAAAGTTCTACACAAAAAGATTGCCTGAAATGAAATATGCAAAAATAATCTCTTTCAGGAGTAGGACTCCAGGTATTTTTTTTTTAATTAATTTTATTTTGGTAGTGTTGAGTACTTATAATACGTTAGGTCCTGTGCTAAATAATTTATGTACATTATCTCATTTCATCTTCAAAACAACTACATGGAACAGGTCCTATTCTCCCAAAATTAAGAAAATTGAGTCTTAAAGATATTCTCCAGTGTCACAAAGCTGCTTTCTACTTTCTTATCTGAAGTTCTCCATTATGACTAATACATAAATTATATATAAAAATAACTATATACTTGATCGCTATGAAATACTTATGATAAAAAATAACAAACATCCATGTACTAATCAACCAGCTTAAGAAATAAAACAATACCAATAGCATATCGAGGAATTATTTTTCAACGGAAAACATTTTTTTAAAAAAATTTTTTATGGGATAAAGGGACCAAAAACCTCAACCTAAGAAATTCCGTTTCCAAGCAGGAAATGATACGTGTGGATAGAAGGCACAGATTGATAGGAAGGAGAAAAGGTGACAAGGACCAGAATAGGGAAATAACAGTAGGAATAGAAAGAAAACAGCATTCTAGGCAAATGTTCTGAGGTCAAAAATGACAAGACTTAGTGATTATTTGGATATGTACAATGTGAAAAATGATTTCAAGCTTTCAGGACTTGAAGACTGATGGTTATCAATAACGAATTGGAAAATTGGGAGCTGAGGAAGTGGAAGACAAGAAGGCAATCTTTAAATTATGTAGTTTCCACTGATGACAGAATAACCAAGTAGAAACATCCAAGAGTTTGCTAGAGAGGCAATAAGGAGTCAGTAACAAGCTTAAATAGAATTGGTTATCTGTGCAGAGGAGTCCACAAAAGTCCATAAATGAAGTGTTCTAGATATTTACATACAGTAGAGAACTAAAATCTGGCCGGCCCTTAAAAAATCCCCACAGATAGAAAGGACAAGGAGGGTCTGTGAAAAGAGAAGGCTGGGGAAGATCGCCAAGAGAGGGCACTGTTATAAAAGGCAAGGAACTAAAGCATCTGTGAGGGTAAAAGAACTGAGAAGAAGCCATTGGATCTGTTAAGAGTCATGAGTTTAAACACAGTCTCAGAAGAGAAGTGGCAAAGAGAGAAGACAGACTTTGTCTGTGCTGGGAGGGAGTAGTGAAGAAAGAGAGGCAGTGAAATCAAGACGAGAATCAGAAAAGCCAGAGGTGATCACGTCTCTGCAAATGAACAAGGTTGCACAACCAGGTTTCCAGAAAAAGTAAACCACGTACTTTTCTTCTTTACCTTCAATCTACGGCAATCTGCTGCCGCCCACGAATACACTGAATCTGCTTTTGTAAAGGAGATCCTTATTTTTCAGTAGTTATCTTACTTTGACCTTTCTTTTCCCATTGGATATTCCTTTTTGATTCTTTGCAACAGGACTACCTACATATTATATTCCTATTTTTCAGGATGTTCCTTCTCAGTCACAGAAAGCTTTTCTTCTTCCTGTTCCTGAAAAGTTCCTGTTTCTTAGTATACCAGCCTTTTCTTATCTCACTGTACTTGCTTTCTTGGACTAGGGAAATTCTTAGAAGTTATCTTTTCAATTACAGTATCTATGTTTCCTTTGCACCTTACATAAACAAGTAACTCTACTGTATTGCTACAGTCTTAGTAAGAGTGTAGGCTTCTTGAGGACAGCAACTTTATTTATTCTTCAGTGAACTTCCCAATACCTAGTACACTGATGGGCACAGATTAAGCCTTCAAGGTTTAACGAATGGATGGATACTGTAAAGAACACCGTTAGCAAAGAGAAGTTGTGACTCTTCACACACACACACACATATACAAAAAATGGCCTCAAACTTCACAGAAGCAAATTCATGAGGAAATATGGGTAAGGACTATATACTTTTTACTTTCCTTTTTTTTTTTTTTTTTAATGAATCTACAGGAACATGGGTGGGTTCAAACTAATTTGGCACATAATTGTTTAAAATATGCTTAAAGTGCAGGCACGTTTGGAAAAAATGTATTAAATTAATACTTATAGTTTGTAAGGGAATCCTGCTTTCAAATAAATCGCTAGAAAAAAATTTAAAAATTACTAATGCTGGAAGTCAAGACTGGGTAACTATAATTTGATTAAATTAATTTGATGAAGAAACTTACGATATTGTCTGTGCTATTGCTCCAGCAACACCACCACAAAGTAAGTTTATGTGAGTTTTCAAAACTAAGACATTAGGATTGTCTGATGAAGGTCTGCCAAGAAGGGTGGGAGCATGGGAAAGCCCAACGCTCTTTAAGGTACCAAAAGTAAAAAATGAAACACCTGAAAAACAAAATATAAATTCACCATGATGCTTAACAAAACATGAACTGTAAAAAAGATATTATTCTCACAGAGTAACCAATTAACTCAAGAAACTAATTATGCATTTCCTGATTTCTGATGTTTGGCTTAATCTAAGATAAAAACTTTTAATCAGTGTTTATAAATAACCTAAAGATGACAAACTTACCTCTTATAAAAATTACAGCATTGGTTTTCACACACTGAAATACGGTTCAGTGCACTGAATGAGAGCAGTAATGAGGATAATGCTACTTTATATACGAACAGAATTAAAATTTTCTAAGATTTCACAAGACTGAAATTTAAATCTATGATTAGTAACTACAAGTAAATATGACATATTGATAAGAACAAGAATGGTGATAACTTAAGATGGAGGCAAAAAATAAAAAATGATAAAGCATTGTTGTTTTAACTCAGTGTCTAATTTTGTCTTCAAGGAAGAATTGTGACCACGAGAGAAATGTTCAGATAGGCTCAGAAGACTGGTGGAATCTAATAAATATTGAGATAGGCTATTGATAGTATGTAGCTCCTGTTGGATAAATATTTATATGATTTTATAATGGAACCATTAAAGTCATACATAAATAACATCAAGAATGCAATTCAAGCATTTCTATCAACTAAGCATTACTCAGTATATCTTTAAATCTACTAAATTTTAAAAACAGGTTTAAACAGATGTTTGATGCTTAAGAGGTAAGTGCTAATGAAAACTCACTCTAGAGTCATACCTCCATATATCCATTTATTCTTATACAGAATTCTCTTATCTTCTAGAATTTTAAGAGCATGATATACAATTTTATAAATTTATATGTTTTTATATTTGGGGAATCTATTCTAAGGATTTAATCTTAAGTACAAAAAAAGCTCATGACAAGGGTTTATAGCAAATTAAACAAATATAAAAACAAAATATCAGAAATACCTAAACGAAGTAGAATGGTATTAACAGTAATATGATACAACTAATAAAAATGATGTTTGTGAAGAGTATTCAATAAAGTGAAAAATACTTGAGAAACTGAAGAAATAAAATTGTTTCCTGGGAAAATTAAGAAACAAAATTGCACATACAGTGTAACTGTGTAAAAGTATATTAAAAAATAAAAACTAAAAACAAAAAAAAATTTAAACACAGGAAAATATAGCAAAAAATCAGAGTTCTGCTTCTAGCAGAATGGCAGGCTAGGTGTTCTACAGGATCTTGCCACTGCAGAACAACGAGATCCATCACTGGACTTGCAAAAAGGAGGGGAAGGTCTCAAGAATCACCCAACACCACCACCACCACCTCCCCCCAAACAAATGAGATAGAACCAGGTTGGGAGTTGTTGGCAGATGAAAGAGGTGGAGTAACTCTACACAAGGATGCCAGGAGCAGCAGTGCCATTGGGATAGATCCTGCCACTGGGCTTGCAGAAGGCAGAATCACTTGGGTCTGAAGCTCCTGGCAGAGCCCAATTCTCAATAGGAGCTCCTTGGCAGAAGTTGACTTACAAATATTCTTTGGAAAAAAGCATTCTCAATTTAGGCCTTTAGAGTACTCAGAGATTATGATGAAACAATGAGCATACAATCAAAGACCACCAAGCAGAAGAGGAGGCAAATAAAATATATATATTTACAAAAGACTAGGGGGTTTAGGCGAAAGAATAACAAAAAAAGCAAATAAGATAAGAAATGAGGAAAAAGAAACATAAAAAGGAAAGCAACAAACTGAAACAGCAAGGTATAGAAACAAGTCCAAATATATCAATAACCACAATAAGCATCAAGTGGACTAACTGCCAATTAAAAAACCTTCAGTCTGGATTTAAAAAAATACATCCAGCTATATGCTACTTACAAAAGAAATAACCTAAAACATAAAAACAGGAAAAGGCTAGAAAGTAAAAGGATAAAAAAAGATAGACCAGGCAAATATTAACTCGGATCTGGACCAAAAGAGAGAGAGAAAGACAGGGGAACAATGACATTACAGTAGATGGTATTAAGAAATTAAGACTTTGTTTAAAATTTGATAACAGTGTGTGGTTATGCTTTTTTTCTTTAAAGTACTTAACTCTTAGAGAGCTGAATACTAAATACGTATAAAATAATAACATGAATTTGCTTTAAAATAATCTGGGCCAGAGGTAGAGAAAGTAGCTAGGGTTAGAAATGAAACAAGATTGGCCAAAAATTAATTGTTGAAGCTAGGTGATTCATTATACTATTGTCTCTACTTTTCAATACACTTGAAATACTCCAAATTACAGGTAAAAATAAATAAATAACCAGGGATTTAGCTGCAGCAGTAGTTAGAAAAACAATTATAGGGGAAAAAAAGTTGAAAATTAATAAGCTAAGCCTCCAACTTAAGAAAACAGAATAAATCCAGAGAAAGAAAGAGATAATGAAGATAAGAGAAATCAATGAAACGGAAAGGTGGGATAGAAAAGAATAAGCCAAAATTGACTCTTCGTAAAAACTGGTAAACTGATAAAACAAATTAAAATTTTTAAGGTGACACAACTGCAGAAAGAGTAGACGTGAAAAATATAAAGAGATATTGCCAGTATTTCTTGCAGTAAAACTGAATTCATGAGTAGAGAGAAAACATGAACAGTTCTATCACCAGTCAAGGAATTAAAGCGGTAGTGAAGAATCGTCCTACAGTGAAGACTTTCAACAGATAATCATACTCATCTCTCTGAAAGTGGAAAATGAGGCAATGCTCTTCAGCTTACTCTATGAGACCTATATAGCCTTGGTACCCAAACCACACAAGGATATTTTAAACATCACAGAAGACAATTACAGGCTAACATCATTCATGAGTACAGGCACCGCCCGGGTTACAGATGAGATCCGTTCCTAACTGTGTCTTTAAGTCATTTAAATCAAATTTGTAGGTAAGTCATAACAGGTACATATGGTTCTTATTTAGCCTTACTTTTTTTTTAGCGCAAGAAAAGGCTCAAAGCCTTTTCAATGATTTAATCAATGACCAAATTATTTTCAGCTTTGAATTTTTTTTCTTTTTGGATACCATTTGTTCTCAGTAAGAGAAGGCATGCTGAATCACTGAGTATGTCTGAATTTTTGGTAGGTGTTATGGGTAATATGTAGGACACCTTGTCCCTATAGACTCTAGGGGTATGACTGGTGGGATCACAGGTCATACTGTAAATGGCGCCTGAAAATGAGGTACTCATACAAACATGGAACATTGAGAGTAACACAACTTCCAAATAACACACAGGAACACAGAAATCTAACCTTACCTCCCACAAAAAAAGCCAAAGGAGTCAAAAGTTTTACAAAATCGCACCTCCAGGATGCACCACCTAATACGCTATAAAAACAGTAATCTGCAGCAAACGCAGGCCCTAAGCCTTACAGTAGCACACACTAAAAGTGGGAAAAGAGCTTCCCAAGAAACCCCAGAGGCATAAAATGTAGGTGGGAGCTCTATGTTCCACAGGTGACCGAAGAGTTAAAAGGTGCACTTGCAGCAAGTGAAGGTGATTGTGAGGAAGAATTTGCTGCAAACAGGGGTTGGTTCAATTATTTCAAAATTAGGGCAAATTTACATAACATTAAAGAATAAGTACGAGTCATCCAGAAGTCAGACATTTGTAACCCAGGAACTGCCTCTATAGCTGTAAAACTTCTAAAACCAATTAGCAAATCAAATCCAACAAGGTATAAAAAGATCAGGATGTCATAACTGATTTGGGCTGATCCCAAAGTCATTTAACATTAGAAAATCTATTAATATCATTATTCATAATAACAGATTAAAGGGGAAAAGCATATGATCATCTCAAGAAACACAAAAAGAACACCTGATAAAATTCAATACGTATTCAGATAAAGTTCTTACCAAAACTTCCTGAACCTGATAAATGGTATGTACTAAAAATTAGAGCAAAGATTATGTTACATGAAGAAGTCTTAGGAACATTCCCTGTAAAATCAGAAACAAGTCAAAATACCCAGTATCATTATTTCTATTCACTTCTATACTATGTAGGTCCTTATCCAGTATAGTAACATAAGAGAAACACAAAAAAGGACTGGAATGCAAGAAAAAATATCCTATTATTTGCACATAATCTGACTGCCTATGTAGAAAACCTCAAAGAATCTATAAATAACAAAGTAGCTGGCTATAATATCAGTAAGTAGGAAAATGGCTAGTTAGCCATGCCAGTACCAAGTGCCTTTGACCGTGACTCACGGCAGCCCCATGTGTGTCAGAGTAGAACTGTGCTCCATAGGATTTTAAATGGATGATTTTTTAGAATTTGACTGCCAGGCCTTTCTTCTGAGGTGTCTCTGGGGCAGACTCAAACCACCAATCTTTCAGTTAACAGCAGAGAACTTAACAGTTTGCACCACCCAGGGACTCCAGTTAGCTATAAATTCTCCTAAAAATTAAATCAAGCAATAAACTGAATATGTGATTTTTTAAAAGACACAACAAAACTTACAGCATGTCTATAAATATAAATATACCTAACAAAAATAGTCACGATTTGTATAAAATTTCATTCAAAATCCCAACAAGGATTTTTGTTCAATATCAAAAGCTGATTCTAGAAGGTAGTTTGTTCTGTAAACTTTCATCTAAAGTACAATTAAAGAAAAAAAAGGAATCTAAAAAAAAAAAAAGAGAGACACTTTTTAAACCCAAACCAGAAGAAACTCTTTTTAAACACTGAGCTTTCAGATCAAATTGCTGCACTGTGTGATAGGGTGACCAATAAAAGATATCAAAGCACAAAAAAAAAAAAAAAAGCTGATTCTAAAATGTGCACTCCTGAAAAAAACACGTGTAAGGTGAAGGGATTCATCCTTTCAAATTAAAAGCGACACTCCATATTAATGGAGGAGGGACTATTAATAAATGGTGCTGGGTCAAATGCTAACCCTTAAGGAAAAACAAATAATCTCTGACAAATTAGGGGCTTAAATGTAAAATGCTAAACTTTAAAATCATTCTTAGAAGAAAAACAAAACCTCATAGGAAAAGCACTGTCCCTAAAAGAAGAGACTGAAAAACTCAATTACATTAAAAATAGAAATTATGTTTATTACAAGCCACTACACAGAAATGAAAAAGCCAAATCACAAACAGGGTGAGATATTTTCAACATATATATCCAGAATATATAAAAAATTACTACAAATCAATAAGAAAAAGACAAACAAATTCAGTACAAAAGTTGGCCAAACTCATGAACAGCCACTTCATAGAAAAAGAAATATAAGTGGTGAATAAATATATGAAAAGGTGGTCAACCTCATTAACAGGGAAATGCACAATAAAACCTCATGAGTTATCTTTTATATATCCAATAAAATTAGCAAAAACTAAAAAATCAATCAATGTGGATAGAGTTGATGTGAATCAATGGGAATTTTTAACCACTGCTAATGAAATCGTAAATGGATACAACCACTTTCAATCAATTTGTGCTTATTTAATAAAACTGAACATACATATAACTTACAACCCAGCAATTCTACTCCTAGGTATATACCCTAGAAAAAACTCTTGGACTTCTATACCAAAATACATACACAATTGGAAAAACAAATGAATAGCTATACACAACAACATGGGTGAATCTTAGAAACAAAGTATTACAAACTGTGGTACATCCATACAATGGAATACTACTCAGCAATAAAAAAAAAGAACAAACTATCGATATACACCACATCAGGTTGGACGAATCTTAAGGGAATGAGGCTGAGTGAAAAAATCCAACCCCAAAAGGTTATATACTACGTGGTTCCACTTATGTAACTTTCTTGAAATGAGAACATTACAGAAATGGAGAAGAGGTTAGTGGTTGCCAGTGGTTAAAAAGGGGTCACAGAGGTGTGTCTAAAAAGGTCAACAGGAGGGATCCTTGTGGTGACACAGAATTGTTCTGTATCTTGACTGCATCTATGTCATTATCCTGGTTGTGATATTGTACTATAGTTTTATAAAATGTTACCATTGGGGAAACAAGGTAAAGGGTACAGGGACTCTGTATTATTTCTTACAATTGCCTGTTAAATTCTTTCAAAATAAAAGGTTAATGATAATTTTTTTTTTTTTTTTTAAGAAATATAAACAAGGTAATGGTGCTTTCATGCAGATTGGAGAATTACAGCGATGGCTAAGTTTTTTTTTTTTTCTAGTTTTCTTTATTTTCTAAATTTCCCATAAGGAGTCTTCACTACTTATATTGAGGGAGAAAAAAAAGTTTTCAACTCTTAATGTTTAATTAACATGTTTTAAAAATTGAATCTTTAACAGTCATGTAACAGCATTGTGCAACTATTAACAAGGCTACAGCTGGCTCAGAGGTTAAAAGGTGCAAAACTGTTTCTACTGACTGAACACGAATACAGTCATCTTTATACGTAAGACAAAATGAAGGACCACAGATAAATCATAATTTTATCTACATCATTTCTTAAGTAAAAGTACCTTTCATGATAGCATCTTTTCATGCTACCATTTCAGAAAAAAGCTGATCACACATTTTAAACACACAAACCAGAATTCTGCCAAATTTGAAACATACCTGCATATGGAGCCATTCCTAATATAGTTGGCATCAGGCCTCTGTAAAATCCAAGGAAACCACCTTCCTTTTCAGTGAAGGAAAATCAGAAGTGAAATTACATTGTGTTTATTACATTAATCATAATAGAACAAAAGCATACAACATTACAATGGAAAAACTATTCTATATCCACCCTGAAACACAATGATGTGCTTTCACAATTATTAATATCAATAATTGTAAATAAAAGAGTAATTATTTTCGGTAATATTCAAAATATTTTCCTAAATATAAAAGGATGTGTTATAAAAGAGAAGGATAAATATGAAATACCTTGGCATAAATTGTCTTAAATGCATGTATAATTCCTGTATAGGTGTGTTCCCCTTTCACCTGGAATGCTAGGCGGACTCTAACCATGTCAAGAGGGTACGTACAGATAACTGCTGTCATACCTGAAAAGGAAGTAGAAACTTCAATGTTAAAAAAAAAAATGTCTGCCATACAGGTCTTCCCAATCATTAGTGGCACTCTCTCGATGTTACAGCAATGATGAAAACCCAAGGAAATCAAAGGTGATATTGCCGATTGATTTAGGAAATAAGACTGGAGTCATTATTCCCTGTTCTTGAGCATAGAGAATGTGACCCAGCTGGAGCTGGGCTCACAAGGACTCACAGGGACACATCAACTGGGCCCTGAGGTATAACGACAACAGATAGGATAATCTTGGAAAATATCCTTTTGGGAACATTTCACATAAAACAGAAAACAAAAGACTTTCCACTCTTATCTTTTTCTACCAGCATTTAGTGAATAGAAATTTCTTGGACCAACGAGGGCCCTCCTGACTGTCCTTACTGCAACCTGTACCTATGATAGTTAAGAAAGGCAATTCGAAATGTAGGATCTGTTTCTAGCCAAACTGTGAAAAGGTGAAATTTTCATTGGTTGGTTTTGCCTATTTTGTAATGTGATTATATACTGATGACTCTGTAACTTTCTTTGGAAAGCGTGCATGTCCCTTTTCCCATTCTTGCCTATTCTGTAATGTTCTTTGGACTCAGGCAGACATAGCTGTGGCAAGCATGCTTGTCCATTTTCCCACTTTTGTCTATTCTGTAATTTCCTTGGATTCGGGCAGAGAGTAGCTCTGGCAGACATGGTTGTCCGCTTCCTACTTTTGCCAAATAAAACTTTCTTTTTACTTTACTAAACTTTGTAATGTCTTTTACCCTACAACACGATAGAATTATAACATATTATCATCAGCTGGAAAACAACCTCATGAATAAAGGGACATTTTGTAAAAATCTTTTCAAGTTCTTCCCACTGTGAAGTTATAGTGTTAGCCTTCAAACAGTACAGTGTAAGTGGGTCATGAGCATTCTTACAGTTCTATTTATTACTTGTTTATTCTCAGGAAAAATATCAGAAAGGAAATACTGACTGTCTTCATGGCACTAAGTAAGATATTTGTTCTTTCACTTATTTCCTCTAATCCTGATTTAGGAAATAATATTGGAGTCACTATTCCCTGTCCTTGAGCATAGAGAATGTGACCCAGCTGGAGCTGGACTCACAAGGACTCTCAAGGACACAAGGACTCTCAAGGACACAAGGACTCTCAAGGATAGAACAGCTGAGCCCTGAGGAGGTATACAGACAACAGTTATGGTAATCTTGGAAACTATCTTTTAGGGAAGTTTTCACGTAAGCTAATCAAACAACACAAAAGACTTTCCACTCTTACCTTGTTCTATTAACATTTAGTGAATAGAAAATTTGTTGGACCAATGAAGACCCTCCTGAAACCTGTATCAATGATTGTTAAGAAAGAGTATTCAAAATGCAGGATCACAGTTCCTAATCAATCTGCGAACAGGTGAAGCTTTCAGTGGCTTTGCCCATTTGTAATGTCAGTATACACTGGTGATTCAGAAACATTCCTCGGACTCAGCAGACACGGCTGTGCAGCATGTTCGTCCATTTTCCCATTCTTGCTTATTCTGTAACATTTCCTTGGACACAGGTAGACATGGCTCTGGCAGCATGGTTGTCCACTTCCTATTTCTGCTTTTTGAATATGCCAGATAAAATTTTCTTTTTGCTTTACTAAACTTTGTGGTGTTTTTACCCTACAACAATCCTAAAGTGGAGAGATGCTTTATGCACATAACACAAAAAATTCTTATGAAGATAAAGGCACTTTTTGAAAAATGTCAAAGTATGATCATTACTGTATTTTGAGAATTTAGGCAAATCTGTTTACTCAACAAAAATATAAATGTCCAAGGTCATAGAACCAATTCATTTTAACATAAAAATCTCCTGATAAGTAAATTTAGCATTAAATTCTAGATTTTCATCAATAACTGAATTCAAATTCCGAAACCATTCAGATGAGTTACTTTTTAAATTAAAAAATATATTTTGTTAACTTTTTTAAAGTACCAAAGAAATACATGTTCGGTGTGGAAAAATTAGAAAATATAAATGAGCAAAAAAGTCTAAATAAACATTACCTGTCATTCAAAGACAAAATCCATTGCTGTAGAGTCTATTCTAACTCATAGTGACCCTACAGGAAAGAGGAGAACTGCCGCATAGGGTTCCCAAACTGTAATCTTTACTAAAGCAGATTGCCACATCTTTCTCCTTCAGAGCAGCTGATAGGTGGCTGGTGGGTTTGAACCACCGACCTTTCAGTTAGCAGCCGCGCCCCTAACCACTATACCACCAGGGATCCTTCGTCCAACAATAACTACCTAAATATGCAATCTTCCAAATCATTTTATAGATGCACATTTGTACACGTATAACACACATTTAAAACTTACAATAATATTGTAATTTTATAGCTAGGTTTTTCTACTTTACATTATATTGTGAACATTTTTCCATGTGAGAAACACATTATTTGGATGTAGTGTAATTTCTTAAAATAATTCTTAGACATTTATATTGTCTCCATTATTTGCTATACAATATTGTATTAGCAAACAATGCTTTGGTGAATGGCCTTATAACTACTTTGTCCATCATTTTTATTATGGATAAATTCCTAAAACAGAATTATTGGGTCAAAAGGTAAAAACACAGTAAGACTTTTAATAGAAATTGCCCTTCAGAAAGACTGCACCAATTTATGTCATTCATTAGAATAAAAGTCCTATTTCTCTGAATTCTCAGATATTAGAAAATTATTAGACAATTAGAATATTCAATTGTTAGATAATTTCCCCCTAATTTGATGGGCAAAAAGCATCCGCTCAGTGTTATTTTGGCTTATTTTTTATATGACTTTATTTTTGTGTTCTTTAATTTCCACATCTACATTTCTCTCCTTAGAAAACCCTGGCGGTATAGTGGTTAAGAGCTATGGCTGCTAACCGAAAGGTTGGCAGTTTGAATGCACCAGGCGCTCCCTGGAAACACTATGTGGGCAGTTCTACTGTGTCCTATAGGGTTGCTATGAGTTGGACTCAACTCAATGGCAGTGGGGTTTTTTTTGTTTTTTGTTTTTTTACATTTCTCTCTTTGGCAGTTACTTTTTCTAAGTAGGTTTCTAATACTGTTTTTTTAACAAGGCAATTTTTTCATCTTTTTACTAGTTTCATCAAATTAAAATATGATTTTTTGCCAGAACTTTGACTCAGAATAGCAAGCTATTCTGGTATAGAAGTGGAAATTTAAAGTGATTTCCACATTCTTGACTTAATTTCATTTTTTAGTTTTATTTTTCAATTTTATTTAGTAGGAATGAGGTAGCTTATCCCATTTTATTTAACATGTTACTGTAATTTTGCATCCATTTTTATCATCCCAGACCTAAATATAAATTTACTCTCAGAGTGCCAGCTCCCTCCCTCCAATATTTAAAATTATTTGCCACTCCTTCAAAATGAATAAGAAAACAATGATCTTAACTATTTAGGTATTTTTCATAGCATTTTTTCCTGAGTAGTTATAATATTATCTCTAATTATCTACCTCAGATACAGGTAATAAGAAGGCCTGGTGATGTCTGGTTAAGCAGTTGGCTGCTAAAAGGCAGGCTGGTACTTCAAACCCACCAGCCATTCTACAGGAGAAAAGACTTGGCAGTCTGCTCCCATTCTACAGGAGAAAAGACTTGGCAGCCTAGGACAACCAATGACTGCCCTGACAGGGAATGCAACAGAGAACCCCTGAGGGAGCAGGAGAGCAGTGGGATGCAGACCCCAAATTCTCATAAAAAGACCAGACTTAATGGTCTGACTGAGACTGGAAGGACCCTGGTGGTCATGGCCCCCAGACCTTCTGTTGCCCCAGGACAGGAACCATTCCCAAAGCCAACTCTTCAGACAGGGATTGGACTGGACAATGTGTTGGAGAGAGACGCTGGTGAGGAGTGAGCTTCTTGGATCAGGTAGACATATGAGACTATTTTGGCATCTCCTCTCTTTAGGGGAGAAGAGAGGGTAGAGGGGGTTAGAAGCTGGTGAAATGGACATGAAAAGAGAAAGTGGAGGGAGGGAATGGGCTGTCTCATTAGGGGGAGAGCAATTGGGAGTATGTAGCAAGGTGTATATAAGTTTTTGTGTGAGAGACTGACTTGATTTGTAAACGTTCACTTAAAGCACAATAAAAATTAAAAAAAAAAAAAAATTACAGCCTAGGAAATCCTATGGGGGCAGTTCTACTCTGTCCTATAGGGTTGTGACTTAGGAAACAATATTGGACTCATTATTCCCTGCCCTTGAGCATAGAGAATGTGACCCAGCTGGAGCTGGACTCACAAGGACTTACAAGGACATATCAACTGGGCCCTGAGGTATAAAGACAATAGCTAAGATAATCTTTCACATAAACCAATCTGAACAGAACACAAAAGACTTTCCACTCTTAACGTTTTCTATTAGCATTTAGTGAATAGAACATTTGTTGGACCAGTGAAGATTCTCCTGGCTGTTAATGAAAAACCTGTACCAATGATTGTTTCTAGCCAACCTGTAAAAATGCAGAGCTGTCAATGGTTTTGCCCATTTTTAATGTTAAAATATATTGATAATTCTGTAAAGTTCCTTGGACTTGGGCAGACATGGCTGTAGCAGCATGCTTGTCAATTTTCCCATTCTTGCCTGTTCTGTGGACTCAGCAGACATGGCTGTGGCAGCATGTTTGTCTGTTTTCCCACTTTTGTCTATTCTGTAATATTTCCTTGGGTTCAGGCAGACATTAGCTCTGGCAGCCTGGTTGTTCACTTCTCACTTTTATCTTTTTGAATATATGCTGAATAAAACTTCCTTTTTGCTTTACTAAACTCGTGGTGTTTTTTTCCCTACAACAGCTGCCATGAGTTGAAATCAACTCCACGGCACACAATGACAACAACATACAGCTAAGACTTCAGTGCAAACACACGCAACCCTTACCTCTTTGAAAATTGAAAAAAGTCAATTCCTTTAGACAATGAGAGGAAAATCAGTTTGAATAATAAGCAGCAGTTCCTTCGGTTTAAATACAAGCAATAATTTGGATCAAGATTAGCTTAATGGTGCTCAGAACAGGGTAGACCCACTGAAGATAGACTGATTTTATGACTAGCCTATCTGTGGTTCAGCTGTAAATGATGTTTTAAACTTTCCTTTTTTTAGTTTCAACACAGCAGTTATGACTGTTTACTATGTGCCAACATATCACACCAGGTACTTGACAAATACTACCTCCAATCCTTACGTATCAAATGCTACCACCAGTCCTACAACGCAGACATTATTCCTGTTTTACAAATTGAGAAAACAGAGGCTAAAGTAGTTTAAAAAGAAAAAAATTTTTTTTTTTTTTTTTTTAAAAACGACCAAATTCATGGCGTTTGTGTATCACAGAGTAGGATTTGAAACTAAGTTTTCTGGCTCTTACATGACACAATGTTGCCTTCCCTGTAATTTTTTTTTTCTTCTTAATCATTTGCCTAGCATTTTGCATACTTAAAATTTTACTTCAGGTATTCCATCAGTCCAGCAATTGGAAATGTCAATTCCCAAATTCAACCATTTTGATATCAGCTCTTCATTCAAGCTACCTGTTTTCAAACTATTCTTTTCCCAACTATTGGTATTCAAATCAGCCATGTCTGACAGTCCAGGCTGTGGCTTTTCTAAATGCCCTCTTTTAAAGTGAATGTAAATGAATACAGTCCAAATACAGTGTTCCTCAGGCAAGGTAGAGCAATAACATTACATTTAAACCACAACAAATACCTTACTATTCAGATGTTTTTAAAACTGCATATTTTGCAAATTGGCTTAATTTTTTTGCAGCTTGAGTTGAAGATTTTGCAACAGGAAATTTTAGAAAATGAAATTAGGACAGATTACACTAGTTGCATCTATATTGGAATAATTCTTAGTAAAAAGTTTAACAAATGTAGAAGAGATCTGAAAGGCTGACCATTTTAAGGTTTGATCATGCTGACACAATTTGGTTAAAATTGGATTTTGCTAGCATTTTCCCAAGTCATCTCTCTCCATTTTATTTTACAACTTCTGTAAATATTCACCACTCACTTTTTTTTTTTTTCTCTTCCCTGATCTGGATTTCCCATTTGCTTTTCTGACTCCATCTAGTTCTTTCTTCCTCCTCCATATTCTAAGCCTTTTAGTCGCCTTCTATAAGCCTTCTAACTGCCTGACTTCAAGTGGTTTAACTGAGTGAATTAACAGACTGGTCACAATTATAAACTGCCAAAAAAATGAGTAGAGCCCTAGTGGCATAGTGGTTAAGAGCTCGACCGCTAACCAAAAGCTTGGCTGCAAACCAAAATGTCGGCAGTGGGAATTCACCAGGCGTTCCTTGGATACCCTGTGGAGCAGTTCTACTCTGTTCTATAGGGTCACTATGAGTCAGAATCGACAGCAATGGTTATTATTATTTATTTACTATTTTAAAAAAGTGAGTATATACAGCAATTTGCTTGTAAAGGTAAAGGTGGTGTTACTTAGCTTAAACAGTACAAAATACGTCAACGCTTTTTAAAAATATCCAATGTCAACCTTTCAAAAACACTTTCATCTTTATTTCTGGAGTCCCTGATTTGCTGGGATCCCCCATACATGTGCACTGCCTATCAAGTAATCCAGCACTAGTATTACTTTCTTGATTTGATAACTTTTTTTATTTCAACTAATTTTTTTTTATTTTAAAACTACTCCTTTTTTATTTATAGCAAGTGATAAGAGTACTTACTCTAGAGTGAGTCTGCGTGGGTTCAAATCCAAACCCCACCACTAACTAGCTATATGACCTTGAGCATATTACATAACCTGGGTTTCAGTTTCATCATCAATAAAATGGGGATTATTAACAAGTAGATTCCCAAACTAGGGATTCATGAAGACTAAGGGAGTTAATAGAAATTGATGCTTAAAATAATCCCTGGTACAAAGTAAGTGCTATTTGAGTGTTAGCTATTATTATTCTCCCAGTCTAGTCTTTTTCAAGCAATTTGTTTTGAGAAGCTTTCCTTTGAGAACCAAATCATTCGTGCCTAGTCTTACCAAAGTGACCCCCAACCCCCAACCTTTCTCTTCCCTCCACATCAGTGCTCAAGGATTCTAATAAAAAGGGAAGCACAGAGGATTCTTGGAGAGGAATATGTATGTAACAAAGTGGGGATTCAGTTGAGCGCTAGTACTAACAGACATTCATACCAGTCATCCAGAGGGTTACTGGGATTTTCAGTTCCTAAAGCTAGTGCTACCATTTGGGACCTTTTGTACACTCATACATCTGCTCCTTACTGTTCTACCTGGCATTGCTTCACAGGAAGGCCAAAAAAAAAAAGGCCCTCCAAGAGCACATAGAGGAAATCAGGAACTACTTACCTCAAATATCAGTAGTTACACTTTTCTTCTCCCACTTTACAACTACAACCCAAAATAAAGAGTAGAATATCTTCACCTACCAGGAAGCAATGAAACTCAATAAAGCTGAGACCCACTTGCCATTTTTTGTGTATGTGCAAACTCTCCTCTCTGCTTCCCTTCAGTCAAGAAACTTAATAATGAACCCAAGTCAAGGGAGACTGTGTTTTCCCTAAATTCTCATCCTCTTACTGTCCTTATAATCTAGAATGCTAGGAATTGAGGTAAACCTAAAAACATACTTTAATCAGCAATTAGCGGATTTTGCTAATCTGGCCTGTTCAGAAGAGCTGGACATTATCTTCCAAAATCTACTAGGCATTTTCGCTGTATGCTTAAGCAAAAAAAAAAAAAAACTCTGGTCACAAATTACGTTTCTAACCAAACTACCAAAGACACAAATAATCTTTGGTTATTAAAACTTTGGAGATCCTATTCAGAAAATATGGTAAATATGAACTGTTTATTCTGCTACAAAAAGAAACACAACAGCTTCTTAACAAAGAACTAACCCTACAAAGTAGAAAGGGCAAAGGAAGAGGAGAAGGAGAGATTAGAAGTTGGATAATGCAAGGCTGCAATACAGGAGCATATCCGTGTTCTCATCATTTCATCCCCTTCCTCCCCAACTTCTCAATAAATCTGAAAGTAGATTTTAATTTTCAGAGATGGCTTCCTTCCCAGTTCACCACCATCTATTCCCACTTGAGACTACTGCAGTGGGAGCAGCATCCAGAATTCATGTACATATCCAAGAGTTCAACAAAAACACACAGATTGCACATACATACTTCAGACAAAGGAAGAGTCCCATGCATCACAGACACGAAAGCTAAGCTACAGAGCCAAGGAAATTGGTCTGGAGGAGATGTCCAAGGAAGCCCCAGCTCTACTGCATCCTGTCCTTTGGAAGTACATCACTGCTTCAAGCCTGATGATTAATTAAACATCAGTTGCAAATCATCAAAAAACACCTATTTACAGTTGTGTGCAACCTCTGATGAGTGTGTTAATGAAAATTATGCTCTTAAAAGAAGGTTCTAGGGAAAGATGGTTCAGTTACGACATTCAGGGGCCATCTTTGCAATCATTATTACCCAAAAGAATAACTGTGTGTGACTGTGGATGACTTTTGTACAGTATCCTCATGTGGAAATCAGAGGTCACAATACAAGTCAAGAAGCCAAAGGCCTAGACAGCAGATGTCTAAGCATCATAACCCTTCTTCCCCATGAACGTACACATCAGGCCTCAGGTTCAATTAACTAAGTTAAATTCTGATTTTAAAAAATTCCTTCAACTAACAGCTCAGAAGAGCAATTTCTCCAAGTGTGTAGAAAGCTTCTTGCTTTGGAATTCTGGATCAGGGCTCACAGGGGGACAGAGTTCCCTTTTAAATATAGAAGTATCTGGGAAAAATGCCTCTAAGCCTCTTTGAGGTTCTCAAAAGAACAGTGCACAGCCTGGGTTGGACTGGCTCCAACAAATCACTGGACTGTACCATACAGCCAATCTGGTTGATGTCTAGCCTCCATTCTGATCGGCTGCTGCTTGTGTTGTACTGGTTGCTCGAGATTTTGACTACTACCTGTACTGACAAATAAAATTTTTCCTACTTTACAAATGAAGCAAAAAGAAGAATAAAGATTCATGTGGCTGGTTCAAGAGCATGGAAGGTTTACTAAAATTCTCTCATACACATGGAGGACCTCAGATCTTTCAGAATGTTTTCATAGCAATTCTCTCCTCTGACCCTCACAACTCAGAGTGTTGAGAAACCATAAGCTCCACTTTAACAAATGGATAAGTGAGTTACAGAAAGCTTGGATGATCTGCCCGTGATCAAAGAGCAGGTGTGTAATGGAGGCCAACCAAGATCCCAGGAATTGTTCTGTCCACTTAGTCACCCAGCCCTGGACGAGAACACCAAGCCAGAGTAGACCAGGGAGAGTAGCAAGCAGAGCTTCAGCTCACCACTTCTGGTTGCTAATAACTCAATTCTTCTTTCTCTTCCCTTTATTTTATCACCCTTAGTTCCATGGCAACTGGCAGAGCCAAACTGATTTCAAACATTTGAAACAAACATAGAGAAAAAAGGTCAAGACCTTCCTTAAATATATGAACCCTGATTCTGAGTCTCCAGCTTTTCCTTTCCTTGGCAGAGTGAGAGTCAGCATATACTGGATTGTAGCTGTAGGAAAAAGTTGAAGTTCATAAAAGCTTTAAAATAAGCTCTATTGAGATGATCATGAAAAACCCATTTTTTACTTTGGCAAATACAAAATTGCCGAACTTACATTTAAAGACCACCAAAGGTACAAGGGCAAAGATAACAGATATAAATAAAAATAAAATAAAATAACCAGAACATTCAGTTCAACCATTTACAGAACAGAATCAAGATGTAAATTATAATCAAGCATAATAAAAATAGAGATATTATAGCACTAGTATTGGTCTTATCTATTATAACTAGAATGTTAAAAAAAAAAAACTTTTTTCTTTAAGATAATTCCAGTCCTCTTGTTTATTACTGCTTTCTAATATAATATTTTAAAATATAATATAATATTTTAAAATGATGCTAGCATGTCTTTAATTTCAGAAAAACAAAACTAGAAACACTATTTGAATGAATAGGCAATTCAATAATCAAAGGCCATGAAAAAAAAAAATACAGTCTTTGAAATTGAACTCATATTCGTAATCCTACTTCATTTTTCCTCCCACCTTCAAAGAAAGGATTTTGACCACTCACTTGTATAGTTAAAGTTTAGGACACAGAAAGTTAAAAAGTGATGCTAGAAATCATAATTTTTTAGATTTGGAAACTTTACTAAAATTTCTCTTCTATAACTTGAGGATAATCATAGCACTTTACTCATAGTATTGTTCTGAGGACTACAGGTTAGGAGTCCAAGGATCGCATGTTGAGTGCTCGGGTCTTTGTACTGCACACAAGTGATGAATACATATTAGCTAATGTTACCCACCAATACCATTGTGTATGTAAAATATCGAAATACTTCCATACCAATTAACAAATAGCTACTGCTCCAACTCCTAAGATCTCCCCCACCATGACTTCAGTGACCCTCCACTTCCCCAGGAACTCGTCCCACCACCACCACCATCTCATGAACCAGCCAATAAAGAGTTAATGCTTGGCACAGTAGGAGGCATTCAGAACTTTTTCTATTTATTACTACCTATACAAAGTTGGAAGCCCTAGTGGTATAGTGGTTACGTGCTACAGTTGCTAACCAAAAGGCCAGCAGATGGAATCCACCAGGAGCTCCTTGGAAACTCTATGGAACAGTTCTACTCCATTCTATAGGGTCGTTGGAATCAACTCAACGGCAATGGCATTTTTTTTGTTGTTGTTGTATACAAAGTTGGGTTGTTAAATATTTTGAATATTAATCCTGGTTATTTTTACTACTTACTGAACCTGGGTCTGCCAGCCAGGAGTAAAGGAGAACTACATAAAGAGTAGACAAGGAAAAACCATGGACAGGGCAAGTCAGATCAGACCTAGGTACAAAGGTAGGCTGAGTCACTGCTTTTAGAATCTGAGACACTGTCTGAGAAGTATCTTAACATCTGTTATCCAAGACAAAGCCTGTAACCTCAACAACCTGAAAGATGATTGTCTGTGGCCACAGTGTCTACAATGTTTAACCAAAGCTTTCTGTTCTTTTTTGGCACCTACCTAGTTAACATATTTGTCCCTACCACGTCACGCTTGTAGACCTCAAGGGCGCTAGCATTACTAGAATGCTTTAACTGTGCATATTCAATATCAGAGGTCCATTCACCCAGAAAGGCCAAATAGTCTCTGACCACCCATATTTCTCTCCTTCCCACTTCAATGCACATGAAGGGATTGCAAAGGATCTTAGTTACAGAAACCTGACATCACCATGGGATATGACATACCATGATTAAAGCAATAGACACAAAAATCTACTGAAATCCTACAAACCCTGTGATAACCACAATTAAGATTTTGATATATAACCTTCTAATCATTTTATTTCCATCATTAGAAATAGAAACCTTTAATATGTTGATATATATAACCTTGCAGATACATATATATGCAGATATTTTATATATATATGCATTTACTTTGTAAAAGCCAAAATATGATATATAATACTCATTCTTTTAACTTGCTTTCTTTCTACTTATAATGTAAATGTCTTTCCTTATAAATAAATAAAATTCTACAAAAAATACATTAATGGATGTGTAGAATTCTGATATATTGGATTTTTTTCCCACCACTTTTCTATTCTATATATTTAAATTTCCTTTCAGTGTGATAGAGCCCTGGTGGTGCAGTGGTTAAGAGCTCAGCTGCTAACCAAAAGGTCGGCAGTTGAAATCCACCAGCAGCTCCCTGGAAACTTATGGGGCAATTCTACTCTGTCCTATATAGTTGCTATGAGTTGGAATCGGCTTGACAACAATGGGTTTGGTTTGGTTTTCAGTGTGACAAATAAAACTGCAATGAACAGCTCTGTGGCTAAACATAACTGTATACTACCTTAATCCTTCTCTTAAATAAATTCACAAAATTTAGCACATGATAGAGTGGTGTTTAAAATCACAGAAAAGGATAAATTATTGAGTAAATTATGTTGGCACAACTGACTAGCCATCTAGAGAACAGTCTTTTTCAATCCCTATGTCATCCCTTATATAAAAATAAATATGATATCAACAGATATACACACACAAAGTTTTAGTAGAAAATACGATTAAATGTTTTTATCTTAGAAATGGGAAGGTATTTCTAAGCAAGACACAAAATTTCGAAGCCACCAAGGAAACTCATTTGGCTATGTAAAACTTCCATATGGAAACAAAACAAAAGTTTTGGATTATCTATTTTTTTTAATCATAAATAAGGACAAACTACAAATCTAAAGCAGGGAAATAAAATATTAGCAACATGTGACAAAGAACTAGTATGCCCTAAATTTCGACACTCATACAAATGAATATTAAAAAAAAAAAAAAAAAATGGAAAGCTAAAAGTAAAAGAAATACAAATGGTCAATAGACATTTGGAAAGCTGATGAGTCTTACTCATAACTAATTGGCAAAGATTAAGTTTGATAAGATCCAGTGTTGATGGGGTGTGGAGGGGAAACAGCCATCGAAAGTTTTATGGAATCAGCCTGGCGATGTCTTTCAAAATTTAAATGCACCTATCTTTTGATGGATAAAGTAATTTCCCATCTCAGAATTTACTCTACAGATATACCCACACAAGTACAAAGCATTACCTGTGAAGCCAAAACTGAAAATACAGCAAATCTCAGTCCACAGGGGACTGATTAAATAGATCATGGTACATTCATACCTCAGAATGTAACGCAGCTCTTAAAAAGAAGAAGGCAGATCTATGTATTGATACAAAAAAGAATATTGATATAATTCTAAAAGGAAAATCATATTATGGAATATCATTAGAAAAAAGCATACATAAGAAACTGTTAAGAGTGATTACATCTAGTGAGTTGAACTATTTTCACCATATATATTACTACTCTATTTTTATGCAAATAACACATTCATTCTACAATATTTAACAATATATACAACAACACCTAACAATATTTACAGCAACATGTAAAAAAAATATAATGGCATAACCCAGTGCCGTCAAGTCGATTCCAACTCATAGTGACCCTATAGGACAGAGTAGAACCGTCCCATCGTTTCCAAGGAGCGCCTGGAGGATTTGAACTGCCGACCCTTTGGTTGGCAGCCATAGCACTTAACCACTACACCACCAGGGCGCTTACAAAAATTCCTCACTCAGGAAGGGGCAGTTGGCAAAAAAATATAGAATGCACACATTATTTGCATAAAAATAGGTGTATATTTTTGAAAAAAAAATTTTTTTTTAAAAAGGAGGTAAGTTCCCAGAAGTAGAATTGTTAGGTAAAAGGGGATACATGCTTCTTGTGTAGTTGTAAATTTAAACTATTCCTTACCTTCTTCTCCTATAAAATAATCTTTTTATGTTAAAAGAATGTGATGGTTAATGTTATGTGTCAGCTTGGCTAGGATTTCATTCTCAGTGGTTTGGCAGACATTATATAATCATCTTCCATTGTGCGATCTGATGTGAGCAGCCAAAATCAGCTGAAAGGGGAATTTCCTTGGGGGAGGGGCCTGCCTCCAGTATATAAATGGATGTTCTGGCAAAGGTTGTACTCTCTCCTGATCCTGCATACTTCTTGTTGCCTGACCTCCAGTTCTTGGGACACGAGTTAGCATAAGCCTTCAACCTGCCACCTGAACTGCACATTTTGAGTTTGTCAACTCCTGCAACCACATGAACTGGTAGAAGCCTTCAGCTTGCCACCTGGCCCATGGTTTGGGACCAGCCAGCCTCCACAAATGCATGAGCCATTTCCTTGAAGTAAATCTCTCTCTATATATTTATATATACGTTTCATTGGTTTTACTTCTCTAGAGAACTCAGATTAAGAGTTAAACGGATTTCTATAACTAAATGTAGAAAGATAATAAATGTGTACTACCTAGCCAATGTCACACATATTATCTAAACTCAACATTTTAAAGAAAATGACTTCATCAGAAATAAGATACCCACTCCTCTTACCTGCCATGGATCCAGCCATTAATCTGTGTACATGACCCGAAACTCCCAGCTTTGTAGTAATTAACTAGAAACCAAAAACAATGACTTCGAGGAGATATTTTTTAAATGCCACACATTTCGCTGCTTGATAATGAAGTCTAATTTCAAAAGAGTTGCACAAGTATAATAAGAAAATTAGTAATAAAGGTGAATGAAATGAATACAATTATATAAAGCTGGCAGTGTTACATAACATCAGAAGGTCATCAGGTATTTCCTCTGTAGCCTCTACTCTTTTTGCATTTTTACAAAAGTCAGCCTACCTCAGAATTGACAAATATACTATAGTGTCTACTGAGAACTACAAACCCTTAAAGTATGAATGGGGACAGTCATAGTAGAACACTAGACTAGACAATTAAGTCTTGATATATTGAGTACCAATTCTGACTGATGAGCTTAGAATTTTGTTCCCATCTCTTCGGCTTACATTTCATTCTAAGATACCCTTTGAAAAACATACTTAACCTCTTTCTGCGTTAAGACAACGTTTGAGAGGATAAACTTTCACTCAACCAGAAAGGGGAAACTTAAAGAGTTGTTGTTAGGTGCCATCGAGTCAGTTCTGACTCACAGCAAGCTATGCACAACAAAACAAAACACTGCCTGGTCCTGCACCATCCTCAATCAAAGAGTAAGATGGGAAAAGCTGTTAACTTACAGAATCACTTCAAAACAGACTTTCACAATATGGCTTAAGTATTTTATTTAATATGCAACTCGAAAGCCACAGTGATCCTTTCCTACAACTGATGAACAAAAAGCACATTAAAAAGCTAGTAATACCCAGCATGGTAACTCAAGGTGCGCCCTCCCCCCGCCCCGTCCTAATTACCGCAATATTGTAGCTAAAACACCTGAAAATCTGATGATATCAGTGACTATAAAAACACTGGCAGCAACAAAAACAACAGCTCGTAGCACGTGCAGATGGAACCACGTGATTGGAAGCATCATTGTAATCGGGTAATAACGATGCTCTGACCGGAGCTCACTAAAAGGTTCAAAAAGTAAATTAGCATAGAGTTTTTTTTTTTTTTTTAGCCTTGTAGGTATATACTGATGCATGTAAGCTGGGCTTACAGAAAATGTTTGTTGTTATAACTAACTACTGGGATATTTTTATAAAAAATAATAAATTTCTCCTGAAACATTGCAAAAAAAGAAAAAAAAAACTAGTAATATATAATCTATTTGAAGGATATTTTGCCTTTTCTTTCCTAAGTATGAACTTAGAGAATTTTGCAACTAATTCTAACTTATGACTAACACAAGTGATGAACAGTTCTGGAAATAACTCCAAAACAAAATTATTTTTAAAACTTTAAACTACCACAAGTCTTAATCCTTCAAAAAGGTATCACACTTTATCCATTAATCCAAAGTAATTAAAAGCAAAAGTAAACGCCTCGTCAGATAAGCATGATATTCAAGTACATGAGAAAAACAAGACAAAAGTTCAAGTACCTTTTTATACTGCTCAAACGCCATAAACTGGATTGCGCCATAGGGAAAGATTCGAATCATCATTGCACCATTTCCTTTATACAAACCGAGGTATCCTTCCTTTTGGGGAACAGCACGTAAGGTAGAAAACACTCCTATTTTTAAAAAAGATTTTTAGAAGCAAAATACTATTAACCAGAAAACCATCTAAATTCACATTTTCATAACAATCACGGATAAAGATTACCATTCTTTATATCATCTGTCATTCATGATGTCACCTTGCTTGAGGAATTACATGAATAGTAATTTCTGTATCACAGTTAAACCTAGTAAACATATGCCATATATCCAAACTGCATAAATACATATACCTCCTGTAAAAATATAAAACAAAATCTAAAGCAAGAGCAGCCACAAATTATAGAAAATTATACTTATAAAAAAAATAGCTACAGTAAATTATATAAAACTATGCCAACTTAACAAGTATTTATTAAGCATGTACGCTACAGAGTGCTAGGGAATCATTGGTAAATGACCCATTACGTGTCCTCAGCGAGCTTCCAGCACAGAGAGGGAGATAGAAAACAGAATTAAGACAAATTCTCACATAATATATGTGTAACAACAGAAATGCGTTCGAGGTCCAGGTACAGCACTGAAAATGATCAACCCTACCAGGAAGGATGAAGGAAAGTTTCCCAAATGGACTCAGACACATGTGTATTATTTGTTTATAGAAGAAAAATGCAAAAAAAAAAAAAAAATTAAGAGACTACCTATAAAAACGATTGAAATATTGGAGTAAATTTTCACTAACTGCAAACACTGATAGAACAGGGCCTGTGTTCTGATCCATGTACATTGATAGGTTTATTACTCTGCTAGCATCAATCATTAGTGCCATTAGCAGTATACAGACTTCTCATAAACACTTCCCTACTTCCATAATTTAAGGATTTAAATTCAGGTTCCCAACCAAATTTTTCAAGCAAAAATTTGATAAAAATATAAATCACTAGCTTCATTTCAAATTTCAGGATGAAAGTAATCTTTTGTACCCTTGTCAGTAATCTGAATTGTAGGTACTTGCATCAAATAAAAGACGCGTCCTAAAAACATTTTTTGATAAGCGGATATCTAAAAGGCCAAACAGCCTATTAAAAAGACTTATGTTAAAGCTTTCCTCTTGCTGGAGGAGGGGGCAAAGTTTACACCCTGTTTAATTTTACTGAAATGCGTTTGTAACAATTTAAGGGTAATCACACCTAGGCAAATGTTTATCTACTACAGACAGGAAAGCATCAATACTGGAAAAGTTCAGAGGTTTTAGCTGTATAAATAATGCTTACTTCTGAAGCTCTGTAGTGGGTCTGCATATGTTTATTGTATTATTCTTTAAAACCTCTTGATTGTAATATATAACTTATTTTTATTTATTTATTTTGAGAAATCATTGCTGTTAGCTGCCCATCAAGTAGGCCCCTAACTCAGGAAGATCCCATGCACAATAGGACAAAATGCTGCCTGGTCCTGCGCCATGTGCTAGCCCCATAACTGGTTGTGGATCAGGCATTCTGATCCACAGGGTTTTCAGTGGCTGATTTTTGGAAGTAGATCACCAGGACTAGGCCTTACTTCCCAGTCCATCTTAGTCGAGAGGCTCCAATAAAACCTGTTCAGCATCATAGTAACATGCAAGCTTCCAATGGTGATGGGTGGTCGCTGTACTCGAGGTGTACTAGGAGGAAACGAACCCAAATCTCCCACACTGAGGTCAGAATTCTACCACTGAACTGCCAATGCCTTACAAGAACCATCAGAAAATTGAAACAGATATAGTACTTTCAAAAACGGATATCTAGGAAACAAGGAGGAGGTGCTGTGGAGGAAAAGATACAAGAAAGTACAATAAACAGAAAACATAAAATAAGCTAAGTGAATAAATCGATGAGCAAAAAAAAAGAATGGCTTCAATTCCTCTATTAAAAGCCCAAAATTCTCAAATTCTGTTAAACACTCATATCCAGCCATGTTTTTTTTTTACAAAATCTCACCTAAAACAAAATAATAGAAAGTCAAACAAGTGGCTAGACAAAGAATGGATGTTAAATGTTTTCAAATGGTTGCTAAATATTCACTGAGATAATTAAATTGCTTTTCTTCTTCAACCGATCATCTGTACTATTTTTACTTTAGGAAATGAACTGAGATTTCCCTGTGAAAGCGTAACACTGAGCCAATTTTTGTAAATGTTACAAGCATATTTGAAGAGAATGTGTATTCTCCCTAAGGTGCAGAGTTCCCTGCGTACCTGTTATACCAAGCTTGTGTATTATTTAAATCCTCTCAGAATCTTTACTTACTTTATCAAGCTAGAGTGGGAAGGAACTAACGTTTGGTAAAGTAGAAGTATATATTTGGTATGTATAGATCAAATTTGAAAGGAAATGGAAGAAACTTATAAAAATGCTTGATTTCAAGGAGGAAATGGGAGGGAGAAAGATGTTTTGCTTTTATGCTTTTTGAATTAGGAAACTTGTGAAAATATTACAAATTCTAAAAATAAATGAATATATAAATAAATGTACAGGCAACAAAACAAAAAGTAAAGAATTTTTTTAATCCTATTATGATTTGTCTACCATTTTTATATCACATTTGGCTATAAAAGGCTATATTAGAGGTCAAAGGTTTTCAAAACATTACAGGAAAAAAGTTCCTTATACTAACATTGTAAATTGGGGGAGGGAGAAATTTAAATTATACCTCTTCCGTTTCATTTGGTCGCAATAATTTCAGTTCAAAATAAAAATGCCATAGAAATAATGTCACACTTTTTTTTTTAAGAATTTAAAGCAGAAGTGTTATTCAAAAGCATAGCTTCATCACTTTTTATTTAATTGTGAAAAATCATGTTAAAAAAGCCAAATTTTTAAAGAACTATGCATGTAAATGGGGCAAGATGTCTGGAAGACAACATCCAAAAATGCTTTTAAAATAAAGGAAAAAGCCACTAGTACTTTTTTTGGCCTGCATATTTTAAAGACACATGAACTATGGGTATGCTACACGACTAGCTCCGTTGTCACACTCCAGGAATTCTGTTCTAAATTTTGCATGCCTTGTGCGGGTCCACTTTGACCCGTGGCATGCAGTCTCGGAGAGCGTGAAATCTAACGTGAATATGTAATAAGTGATTACAAACCAGGGAACAAGACAACGTACATCAGTACAGCGAGGATGTTCAAGGAAAAAACACCCTGATCGGACACTCACAGGTTCAGTCACCATGAAACCCTCTAAGATACTGAGTAATATAATCCGTCTCCTTTCGAGATTTAACTTAAGAAAATCATTACCTTCCTTTTCGTTTTTTTTTTTTTTAAATAAGCACTCAATAAGCTCAAAGGTCCGATTCTTTTTATACCTGTGTACACTATGTGAGGGAAACCCTGGTGGCATGGTGGTTAACTGCTACAGCTGCTAACCAAAGGGCTGGCAGTTCGAATATGCCAGGCGTTCCCTGGAAACTCTATGGGGCAGTTCTACTCTGTCCTATAGGGTTGCTGGGAGTCGGAATCGACTCGACAGCACCGGGTTTGCTTTTCTTCGGTTTTTACACTATGTGAAGATACAGAATTTATTGCTGGACACAGAGACAGTAACTTTTTTTCAATTTTGAGTACAGGCATAAGGAAAAAAAGAAAAACTCATTGCCGTGGAGCCAATTCTGACTCAAAAGTACAGGCCTACTTAGTATAAAAAACAGTGACAAGGATATGACCAAATTAACATATGGTCTAAATTTACACGGATTGATTCTTAAGTTCTATATAATTACAAATTATCGTTATCTTAAAAATATTCATCCAGTTTTTTGAGAAAAAAATCATTTAAAAACCAAACTGGACAGCGGAGCAAGGGCGGGGGTCTGGGGAACATGGTTTGCGGGGACTTCTAAGTCAATTGGCAAAATAATTCTATTACGAAATCATTCTGCATCCCACTTTGAAATGTGGTGTCTGGGGTCTTAAATGCTAACAAGCAGCCATCTAAGATGCATCAATTGGTCTCAACCCACCTGGATCAAAGGAAAATGAAGAATACCAAGGCCACACGACAACTAAGAGCCCAAGAGACAGAAAGGGCCACATGAACCAGAGACCTACATCATCCTGAGACCAGAAGAACTAGTTGGTGCCCGGCCGCAATCGATGACTGCCCTGACAGGGAGCACAGCAGAGGACCCCTGAGGGAGCAGGAGATCAGTGGGATACAGACCCCAAATTCTCATAAAAAGACCAAACTTAATGGTCTGACTGAGACTAGAGGAATCCCGGCGGCCATGCTCCCCAGACCTTCTGTTGGCACAGGACAGGAACCATCCCCGAAGACAACTCATCAGACATGAAAGGGACTGGTCAGCGGGGGGGAGAGAGATGCTGATGAAGAGTGAGCTAATTATATCAGGTGGACACTTGAGATTGTGTTGGCAACTCTTGACTGGAGGGGGGATGGGAGGATAGAGGGAGAGGGAAGCCGGCAAAACTGTCACGAAAGGAGAGACTGAAAGGGCTGACTCAAGAGGGGGAGAGCAAGTGGGAGTAGGGAGTGAGATGTATGTAAACTTATATGTGACAGACTGATTGGATTTGTAAACGTTCACTTGAAGCTTAATAAAAGTTAATAAAAAAAAAAAATGGAAAAAGAAGTGATTCTTATTCTTAATCAGTAAGTCTGCCACTGTATAGACTTAGTGGTTAAGTGCTTGGCTGCTAACCAAAAGATTGGCTGTTCGAGTCCACCAGCAGCTCCTTGGAAATCCTATGGAACAGTTGTACTCTGTCCTCCAGCGTCGCTATGTGTCGAAATCAACTTGACAGCAATGGATTTGGGTTTTTTTGGTTTATATAATGATGCTGCATAGACCATGCACAGCACACATCATCCTACCTACGGAAGCATGAACCTATAAAGCAATGGAGTGGTACGAGTCAGTTACCCCTGGCTTAACTGCTTTCTTGGTCTCAGTTCATATTAATTTTTTTTTCTTTAAATCCTTTTTCCATTTCATTGCAAGAGTAATATATGTCCAATGTGCATTACAAATGAGCTTGGAGGGGAAAAAAAAATTACTCTATTCCCACTACTCAGAATGAACCATTTAATGTCAATGGTTATTCTTCCAGACTTTTGTCTAAGCGCATGTTCGTTTATATAAAATACAGCATGCTTACACTACTTTGTAGTAGTCTTTAGGTAACTAATGCATTATAAATATTATCTCCCGTCAATTAATATTCTTTTACAATAAGATTTTTTACAACTGCAAAACAGTCTATCATATGGGTAAAGTAAAACTTACTTAGCCAACTTCCTATTCTTGAACATTTTGGCTATTCGTTTACTTATCTTTACTAATATAAATAATGCTTTGATCCTTATATATACATTTTTGAGCACAGCTCTGATTACATCCTTAGGATAACTTCCTAAACCGGAATTGCAAAGTTGAAGAGTGTGCTCCTTTTCAAGGCTTTTGATATTACCAAACTACACTCCAAAAAAGGCTGTAAAAAGTTCTTAGTTCCACCAATGACATACTAATGAGTTCATGTCAATGTAAATGGCTAGTTTTTGCACTTGCAAGAAACAACCAAGGACTTCATTTTTTTTTTTTTTTTAATAATGCAGTTTATTCATACATACTAACTGTCATTAGATTCTGCTTGCACTAAGATTTCTGGAAGGCTTAAACTGTTTACAGTAATGATTACTTCAATTTTATATTTATCAAACTTTATTTTCATTACTAATCAGGATGAGCTGTGTCATGGATTGAATTGTGTCCCCCCAAAATACCTGTCAACTTGGCTAGGTCATGATTCCCTTGTATGATTGTATGATTCTCTACCATTTTATCATCTGATGTGATTGCCCTATGTGTTATAAATCCTATCACTATGATGTAATACGAGGGATTAGCAGCAGTTATACTGATAAGGTCTATAAGATTAGTCAGTGTCCTAAACCAATCTGTTTTCAGATATAAAAGAGAGAAGTGAGCAGAGAGACATGGGAACCTCATACCATCAAGAAACCAGTGCCGGGAGCAGAGCAAGCCCTTTGGACCTGAAGTTCCTGTGCTAAGATGCTCCCAGACCAACGGAAGACTGATGACAAGGACCTTCCTCCAGAGCCAACAGAGAGACAGAGGCTTCCCCTGGAGCCAGGGCCCTGAATTTGGACTCGTAGCCTATTGGACTATGAGAGAATAAACTTCCCTTTGTTAAAGCCATCCACTTGTGGTATTTCTGTTACAGCACCACTGGATGACTAAGACAAGCTGTTATGAGTGTCTGTGAAGGATATGACTAGCTGACCCCAATAAATAACACTTACTTCAGGGAGTCCAAGATTTTAGTTTGGAAACTATCAGGACACTGAAATGATAGTAAATACAACCACTATTTCAAATAAAAAGATTAAAATGGATGAGACATATATCCCTTACAAAATGTACCCCCAAACTTGAACTTTCCTTTAGTGTCCTCTTTCCACTGTAATCTACAACTGGAAGCCAAGCCAGCAGATAGGTAATGTTTTCATTCATTTTTATCTTCAGTATCCATCAACTCACCTAAATGTTTATAATGGTGATTATGAGCTTGTAATAAAACCTTTACTCGATCCAAAGGAGCAACTGTTGTTTTGGCACAGCATCCAGCAATACCTAAAAAAAAAAAAATTTAAAGGTCAGGAAGAAATTGCATACTATTTATTTTAGATGGAAATCATTATTTGTTCACCAGCAAACCCCCTGATCTCTCATTTGGTCTCCATGGGTAGAACTGCCCGGTACCAGGAATATGCAGATGAGTAGTTCCCATTCTCTGTAATTTTATAATTCAGCAAGCCAGACTAAAAAATAAGTTTAAAGACTGTAAACCAGCCCCTTAATATCTGATCAACACTGAGAATATTGCAAAATTGTGGCCATAGAGACAACTGAAGGTATTTACCCACTGTGAGGTTCTCTTTGAAACAGCTTCCTTTCCTTCTGGATGAGTTTTTCATTGAAACGACTAACTTTTAATCAACATTCAGTCATTCATTTACACATTCAACAAATTATATTCAGTCCCTAGCATGCACACGTGTAGACATAAGCTTTAGGGTAAGTCATAAGCCAGGCCAGCCCACTAGCTCTGGCATACTTCTAAGGATACAATACATAGGCTTCTGTACAATACCTTCCATGTAGTAACCACTTGATGAAATGAGTTGTTACTATTATAAAAAGGTGGATAAGAAAGTCTTCAGGTGTCTTTTTATGATTACGTTGACCTCTTCACTACTCAACATTATTCCAGAAAGTACAAAAGGAATGGGACTTTGTGGGTTTCCTTCACTGCTGCATCCTCAGAGACCCTACAGGGCCAGGCACATAGTAAGCATTTAAAAAATGTTTGCTGAATGCTCAGTCTTATTTTTACAAACTATTAAAAAAATGTAAGACAAAATCACTCAAACTCCATATACATTTACTTTATATTTCAGCACATATCTGATTTAAAAATCCATATTGTGAGATATACAAACATAAAATGTATATTTACACTCATATATTACATCCACATATAAGTGTCCATATCAAGCTACTCTTATGTTTACTAATATTAATAACAGTCAAGACTATTCAAAATTGAGGATAAACTAAAAATAATTTATATTTGCATATATTTGGTTTTAGAATTATTTTATGTTGTATTATAATCTGCTCAATCATGAATTGAATTAACCATATAATGAAATTATTTAGAATTCAGTCAGTAAGTAATTTCTTTTAATAGTATTTTAACTTGCTTATCACACTATATTATAGCTCAGTTAATCAACACAACAGTCCATTGGGTTAGATCAAGCAGCTTTTATCTTCCTTTTGAGATTGAGCAATGAAGTTAAGAGAGATTTACCCAAGGCCGTAGTAAATCAACCATGATAGTTACCAACAAGGAACACAGTTCTACTGTTGACACACGAGTTAGCCATGAGTCAGAATTGGTCTGGACTACTGAGTGTTCACTTTGTACCAGGTACTAGGCTAAGAGATTTAACTGTAGGCCCTGTGCCAAGGCTTTTACAGATATTATCTCATTTAATAGTCACGGCAACCCTCTGAGGTAAATACTCTCAATACACCATTTTAAGGATGCAGAAACTGAGTCACAGAGAGGATAAGTAACTTGGCCAAGAGTATTTCTTCAAAATACTTATACCTGGAACTCCTACACGATCTGCAAAGTTACGCGAATCCTCAAAATTTTAAACCAATGCTTCACCAAAGAGATATAGATGACCAACAAACACAAGAAAAGATGCTCAGCATCCTTAGTCCTCAGGGAAATGCAAATTAAAAGCACAATGAGATACCATTAAATACGTACTAGAATGGAAAACACACACACTCTGACAAAGTCAAGTGCTAACAAGGTAGTAGGGAGGCAAAAGTGGAACAGACCCTTTGAAAACATTTTGGCAGTTTCTTATAAAGGTAAACATACAGTACCTAATATTCAACAATCTCAATCCTAGATATTCACCCAAGATAAATTAAAAATATACCCACATAAAGACCTGTATACAACTTTTCACAACCGCATTATTCAAACAGCCAAAAATTGGAAACAAACCAAATTTTCAATAGGTGAAACTGGTATATCCATAAAATAGAATACTACTCAGCAATAATAATGAACAGGCTACTGACACATGCAACATTGGTGAATCTTAAATGAATTTTGCTAAGTGTCTTAGGCTGGATTCTCTAGAGAAGCAAAACCAGTTAAGCATGTAAATACATAGAGATTTATATCAAGGAAATGGCTTACATGGTTGTCTTAGTCATCTAGTGCTGCTATAACAGAAAAACCACACGTAGATGGCTTTAACAAAGAGAAATTTATTCTCTCACAGTCCAGGAGGCTAGAAGTCTCAGGGCACCAACTCCAGGGGAAGGCTTTCTCTCTCTGTCAGCTCTGAAGGAAGGTCCTTGTGATGCATCAGTCTTCCCTTGGCCTGGGACCATCTCAGTGCAGGAACCTCAGGTCCAAATGACTTGCTCTGCTCCGGGTACTGCTTTCTTGGTGGTATGAGGCTCCCAACTTTCTGCTTGCTTCTCTTTCCTTTTATCTCTTGTAAGATAAAAGGCAATGCAGGCCACACCCCAGGGAAACTTGCTTTATGTTACGTCATAGTAGGGGTGTTGCAATCCCAGCCTAGTCCTCTTTGACATAAAATTACAGTCACAAAATGGAGGACAGTCACACAATACTGGAAATCATGGCCCAGCCAAATTGATACACACCTTTTTGGGGGAACGTAATTCAATCTATGACAATGAATGTACAGGCTGGAAAGTCCCAAGTCCGTGGGTCAGGCTGAAGGCTTCTCCTGACTCTTGTAGCTACAGAGGCTGGCAAGCCCAATATCAGTAGGTCAGGCAGAAGGCCTCTGGCTCACTGGCTGTGGAGGCTGATGAATCCCAAGACTGGCGGGTAAGCTGCTACCTCAAGTCCCAAGAATGATAGGTCAGATGAACAGGAGCCAACAGTAGGATCCAGAGTGAGTAAAAGCCAGCAAGCTTTGCCAAAAAGTCCATCTACATCGGATGTAGGCTACACTCCTAAAAAAACTCCCCTTCAACTGATCGGCTGCGCATAACACTCCCATCGTGGTTGTGATTACATTATATCAGATCTCATTATGGAGGTCACTACATCATTACATTGCTGCCAAACAACAGCATAACTGTCAAACCACTGAGAATCATGACCCCGCCAAGTTGACATAAAACCTTAACCATCACAGTCCACCCCATGTCAACTTGGCACGCATACACATCTTTAAATAAAGACAATTATAAAGTCATATTTGAGCTTAACATGATACAACTAACATGCATACAATTAGCCCTGTTTACGACTTACATTTTATAAGTGAAGAAAACAAAAATATTTGATGCACACATACAAGGAAAAAATATAACAATTATAGACCTCATTTCTGCAACTGGTCACGTGACCACAGCTGGTATTTAGAGCTACCTTCTTCCGCCACCCATTCCACATTCCCTTTACCCTCAGCAAGCACCTCAGCTGATCACGGTTCTTTGCCTGAAGGGTCTGGGCCATTAGTAGTCATGTCAGAATTGGGCTGTTACAGTTTATCATTGACTTTAATCACAGGGCATGGTAGTACTAAGAGATGCCCTAAGGGATCTCTTGCATTCCAGATATACTCTTTTTTACCTCCATTATGTAATGTCAATCCGATTTCCTCTCGGTAATCAGGATTAATCACACCAGCCAGTATGGTAACTCCCTTTTTGCCTGTTGATCCAGAGATACAAGGAGCCCAAGGTAGCCAGTTGGCATTCTTAGCCTCCTGTTCAATGGAATCAGCAATGTGTCTCCAGGTGGGAGCATTCTTTGGAACTAAGACCTCTAGACCTACACAGCATAAGGTCACTGCGACCGGAAGCAAAAATTTTGTGAGTTGGTCACTATGGGTAATAGTGAGTTGTACCACTCCCATTTCCACCCCTTAATTCCTGGACCCATGAATCCTGGCTATGGGAGAAACTGCACCATATGTTGGAGCTGGTTCAGAGCATGTACAGCCTCCTGGAGAATACTGGCCAACACTGCAAGGTATTGCCGCCTAACTGGTGACATAATTGTATCTTTAGAAGGCCATCCCATCATTCTATCAAACCAGCTGCTTCAGGATGATGGGGAGCATGGCAAGATCAGTGAATTCCATGAGCATGGGCTCAGTGCCACACTTCATTTTCTGTGAAGTGAGTGCCTTGATCCGAGGCAATGCTGTGCTGAGTACCACAACAGTGAATAAAACACTCTGTAACACTGTGATATGAGACTTGGCAGGAGTTTTGGCAAGGAAGGCAAATTTGTATCCAGGGTGTCTATTCCAGTAAGAATAAAACTCTGCCCTTTCCATGATGGAAGCAGTCCAATGTAATCAACCTGCCACAAGGTTGCTGGATGATCACCTTAAAGAATGATGCCATATCAGGGACGCAGTGTTGGTCTCTGCTGCTGACGGATTGGGCACTCAGTGGGGGCTGTAGCAAAGTCGGCCTTAGCGTTCATATTGCTGAGCCCATGCATAAGCTCCACCCCTGCCACCATGGACGCTTTGTTCAGGAGCCTATTGAACAATGATGGAAGTAGCTGGGGAAAGAGGGTGACTTATTTCCACAGAATGCACCATTCTACCCACTTGATTGTTGAAAATCCTCCTCTACCAAGGTTACCCTTTGGTGAGCATTCATGTGAGATGCAAATGTCTTCACTTCTTTGGCCCACTCCAAGAGGTCTATCCACATACCTCTTCCCCATACCTCCTTGTCACAGATTTTCCAATCATGTTCATTCCAAGTCCCCGACCACCCAGCCAAACAATTGGCTACAGCCCATTAATCAGTATACAGTTGCATACCTGGCCATTTCTCCTTCCAAGCAAAGTGAACAACCAGCTGCACTGCTCAAAGTTCTGTCCATAGGGACAATTTCCCTTCACCACTGCCCTTCATGGAGGTCTGAGAAAAAGGCCTGCCACTGTCCCACTCTTGAGTGCTGCCGGCATATCAAGGAGAACCATCTGTAAACCTGGCGCAGGTTTTCTGTTACTCAGTCAACTAATCATAAGGAACACCCCATGAGGATATAGGTGCAGACTGGGAGAGGGCAAATAACGTGACAGGAGTGGAGACCATGGGCACTTGAGTCACTTCCTCATGCAACTTACTTGTGCCTTCAGGTCCTGCTCAGGCCCAGTTGTGTATATACCAATTCTATTTAATGATGGAGTGCTGCTGCGCATGTCCAACTCTATGACTCTGTGGGTCAGACAACGCCCAGTTCATGAGGGACAGCTCAGACAGCATGGTGACTTGATGGCCCATGGTTAAACGTCCAGTCTCTACTAAGAACAAGTGACAAGCCAAAACCTGTTTCTCAAAAGAAGAGTAGTTATCTGCAGAGAATGCAGTGCTTGGCACCAAAATCCTAATGGTTTAGAGTCCGACAAAGACTCTAAACAGTGATTTTATCTGCCAATGACACTTCAAGCACCACTGGGTCAGACAGATCATATGACCCAAGTTGTAGAGCAGTTTATATGGCAGCCTAAATCTGTTGCAGAGCCTTCTCTTGAGCTGGGCCCCACTCAAAACTAGCAGCTTTTCAAGACACCTGAAAAACAGGCTGTAGAAGCACACCCAAATGAGGAATATGTTGCCGCCAAACTCCAAAACCCCCCACCAGGCATTATGCCTCCTTTTGGGCTATGGGAAGGACCAGATGCAATAAATTATCCTTTATTTTAGAAGGAATATCTCAACATGCCCCACACCCCTAGACCCCTAAAAATTTCACTGAGGTGGAAGGCACCTGAATTTTTGTTGGATTAATTTCCCACCCTCTAGAACACTAATGTTTCACCAATAAGTGCAGAGTCATTTCTTCCTTAGTAGGTCAAATCAGCATAATATCATCAATGTAACAGACCAGTGTGCCATCCTGTGGAAGGGAAAGGTGATTATGGTCCCTGTAGACTAAATTACAACATAGGGTTGGAGAGTTAATATACCCGAGGGAGTCAGTGAAGGTGTATTGCCGGCCTTGCCTACTAAAGGCAAAATGCTTCTGGTGGTTCTTTGAAACACATATGGAGAAAAAGGCATTAGCCAGATCAAGAGCTGCATACCAGGTACCAGGAGATGTATTAAATTGCTCAAGCAATGGAACCACATCTGGAACAGCAGCCTCAACTGGAGTCATCACCGGTTAACTGTTCAATAATCCGCTGTCATTCTCCAGGATCCATCTGTTTTTTACACAGGCCAAATAGACAAGCTGAATTAGGATGTGGTGGGAATCACCACCTCTGCAACCTTCAAGTCCTTGATGGTGGCAGTAATCTCTGCAATCCCTCCAGGAATGTGGTATTGCTTTGGGCTTACTATTTTCCTAGGTAGGGGAAGTTCTAATGGCTTCCACTTGGCTTTCCTACCATAATAGCCCTTACTCTATTTGTCAGGAATCCAATGTGGGGGTTCTGCCAGTTGCTGAGCATGTCTAGTCCAATTATGCATTCTGGAACTGAGGAAATCACTACAGGATGAGTTTGGGGACCTAGCAGACCCACTGTGAGCTGACCCGGAGCTAAGACTCCATTAATAGCCTGATCTCCATAGGCCCCCACTCTGTCTGGTCAGCCACAGGGACATTTTGGGTCTCTTGGAATTAGTGTCAGTTCAGAGCCCATATTCAGTAATCCCTGAAAAGTCTAATTATTTCCTTTTCCCCAGTAAACAGTCACTCTCATAAAAGGCCATAGATCTCTTTGGGGAAGGCTGCAACAAAGATTAACGGTATAAATTTTGGCTGTGTAATGGGGTTGTTCCTCAAGGCAAGCTGGCCTCCCCTTCATTCAAGGGGCTGTGGGTCTATAAACTGGCTCAATTCTGAGATTTGATTGAGGAGCCGTGACTCTTTGTTCTGGCCATTCAAATTAGACTGCTGTTTACTTGACCTAGAATTATTCTGCTTGTACAGATTAAGTAAATATTTAGTATATTTCCAATCTATTTCACTCCTAGGGACATCATGGCTAAGTAGCCAATGCCCTAAGTCCATATGAGTCAGACTATTCTAATTACTGCTTTGACTCTGCTGTCCATTACAGTAACCACGCCCACCTTACCTCTGTTGATTGAGCGCTACCACTTGGCTCCTACCACTACAGAGTCCAATCAGCCCCATAGTAGTTAGGCATCTTAATTCAGTTAGGCCAGTTCCCACTGTCAAATATGACTTACATAAAATAACAATCACAGCAGTCTTCAAGGATGATGGGGCTCCCTTTACAAGTTTGTTCCTCATCATTGGGGTAAAAAGTGTGCACTCTGGGCATTCCATGTGTGGGTCTGTAGGTCTAACCTGATAAATCCCCCTAACATGCCAATTTACCTAAGCCTTTAGATTCCCTCTTCTACAGTTTACAAAGGCAGATCTGGCACTTTAACTGAATTTAGTGTGGGCCACCACGTAATCCATGCTTCAGCAAACCCACCAAATAAACTATTAGATCCTTTCCTAATCCCTTGTGCTGAAACAATGAATGCAGGATCTGTGCTTAATGGCCCCATATCAATAAACTGAGACTGATCCAACTTTATTTATGTTCCTTGCACCATTATCCAACACTCTTAATAGCCATTCCCACACATATTTCCCAGGTTTCTATTTGTACATATTAGAAAACTCAAGCAGTTCTTTTGGAGTGCAGCATACCTCCTCCTCTGTCACACTTTATATTTTACCTTTTTGGGCTCGCAGGAACTTAAGTGTAGCTATAGGTCTAGAGGCAAAAATAGGTGGTGAGAATGTGTTCTGAGAACATTCAGCAATGTCTTGTAAGGCATCTGCTTCAGGCAATGTAGTGACTCAGCTGCCTCTGCAGGGGATGACTCACACAAGGGCTCTTTAGACACAGCTGGGTTAATCTCATCAGATGGGGACTAAGGGGCTAACAGTTTCACTGGGGAGGATGGCTTAGCAAACAAAGTAATCTCTTCAGGTGGGGGTGAGAGGACTGATTCTGTTGGAAGAAGTGATTCAATGGAATTTAGGGGCTCAGGGTCCCCAGCTTCCTAATTATCTGCCCATATATCCCCATTCCAATTCACAAGATACTATTTCTTCCCAATCAATGCCCTCTAACTTCAGACACCATTCGAGGTTGGGAATTCAATTGGTGTTGTAATTCAGCCACTGTTAGATAAGACACTGCATTTGGTTTTTCACAATATCAGCTCTATTACTACAAAAAATAAGGCTTTCTTTCAAGGCACGAGTGGAAAATTTGGAGTTGTTTATGTGGCACTTGAGCTGCAACTCTGAAGCCCTAAGCTCATCTCTTCTTTCACCACTTTGTCTAGCGAAAGCTGGACCAACCAACCAAGTTTCTTATACTTCTCATTAGGACAACACTGTGGGAAGGCATGAAACATGTGATCACCCAGAGCCTTGCCTCTTACCAAAACTTTATCTACTGGTGGTGATATTTTGCATATTTCTATTGCCACCTCGAGCCATGGATTAGCAGTGCCCTCTTGACTACCTGAAGCAGAGGGATCAGCATCTTCAAGACTAACCAGACTTGTGAATGAGTTTAGAAAGCTCATCCTTACAATTTTCTTTCTCTAGAACAACTCCCAAGACTAAATGTCTCAGGCTGGGTTCTCTAGAGAAGCAAAAACAGTGAAGCATATAAATATACATAGAGAGAGATTTATACCAAGGAAATGGCTCAAGTGGATGAAGAGGCTGGAAAGTCCCAAGTCAGTGGTTCAGGCTAGAGGCTTCTCCTGACTCACGTAGCTACAGGGGCTGGTGAACCCAAGATCAGCAGGTCAGACACCAGGACTCTAGCTCACAGGCTGTGGAGGCTGACAAATCCCAAGATTGGCAGGTAAGCTGCTAGCTCAAGTTCCAAGAACCAGAGGTCAGATGAACAGGAGCCAGCTGCAGGATCCATAGCAACCAAAAGCCGGCGAGTTTTGCCAGAAAGCCCACCTATAGTGGATGCAGCCACACCCCCAAGGAAACTCCCCTTCAACTGAGTGGGTATGCATAACAGATTTCATCGTGGATGTGATTACATTATATCAGATCTCCTTATGGAAGTCATTACATCATGACATAGCTGCCAAACTACATCATAACTGCCAAGCCACTGAGAATCATGACCCAGCCAAGGTAACACACAACCTTAACCATCACACGAAGTGAAGGAAGTCAGACTCCAAAGGTTAAATACTGTATGACTCAAGTTATATAACATTCTGGAAAAAGCAAAATTACAGAGACAGAAAACAGATCAGTGGTTGCCATGGGCTGAGAATGACTGACTACAAAGGTATGTGGAAATATTTTGGGGTGATGGTACTATGCTATATCCTGACTGTGGTGATTGTTACAGAATGTGTTTGTCAAAACTTATCACACTGTACACCTAAAAGTGTGGATTTTGCTGGATATAAGTTAAGCCTCAATAAATATGACCAAAAAACGAAACAATCTCCTAAAGAAGTATGCAGGTTAATCATGATTCCTTTGTTTCCTGTACTTGCTGTCTCCAATTCCTTTCCTCCTTTTAATAGGTTTTGTGTATTAAAGTGTAAGACATACAGTGAAAAGTGCACAAATCATAAGCATACCAGTTAATTACTGTAAAGTGAACACACCCATATAAGGACCACCCAGAACAAGAAATGGAATATCACCAGGACCCCAGAAGTTCCTCTCCTATACTCACAAAATTACTATGTTTTTGGCCCTCATCTTCAAAGATAAACGACCACTCTTCTGACTTTTCACAACACAGATTTTATTTTGGCTGTTTGCGAAGGAGCTCCGGTGGCACAGTGGATAAGTGCTTGGCTGCTAACCTAAAGGCTGGCGGTTGGTGAACTTTATACAAATGAAATCACACAGTATGCATTTTGTGTATGTGTCAGGCTTCCTCTGTCCAACATTATGTTTGTGAGACTCATCCACGCTGTTGCATGTTGTTGTTGTTAAGTGACATTGAGTTGGCTCCAACTCACAGCAACCCCATAGGGTTTCCAAGGAATGGCTGGTGGATTTTAACTCTCGACCATTTGGTTAGCAGCCAAGCTCTAAACCACTACGCCACCAGTAGTTCACTGTATGATTATATCATATTTTAGATACATATTTTACTGCTGACAGACATTTAGGTTGCTTCAGATTTGGAGCTATTATGAATACTGCAGATGTGAACAAAAATATATATACTGCTACCTTCCTAATAGTGGAACTGCTGCATCAGATGGCATGCAAGTGTTTCCCAAAGTGGTTGTGCCAAATGACACTATCACCAGCAACGTATGAGACTAGTAGTTGCTATCATCGCCTACACTTCAATGTCTAATAGACACCACGAATGTAAACATGTCTAAAGCAACTCCTGACGTCCACCCCCTACCAAAAAAAAAACCAAACCCAGTGCTGTCGATTCCGACTCATGATGACCCTATAGGACACAGCAGAACTGCCCCATAGAGTTTCCAAGGAGTGCCTGGCAGATTCGAACTGCTGACCCTTTGGTTAGCAGCCGTAGCACTTAACTACTACACCACCAGGGTTTCCCCACCCCATACAACCACCACAAAATCTGCTCCAATCGTTAAAAAAAATAAACAAATCCAATGACATCGAGTTGATTCCGACCCACAGAGACCCTACAGGACAGAGAAGAACTGCCCACGTAGTGTTTCCAAGGAGGGCCTGGTGGATTCAAACTGCCAACCTTTTGCTTAGTAGCAGAGCTCTTGACTACTGTGCCACCAGGGCTCCATTTATAGCCATCTCCATTTCAGTCAATGACAGCTTCACGCTTATCATTGTTCAGGCCAAAATGAGTCAGGCTTGACTTTCCTTCCTCACTCCATGGAAAATCCTGTCTGTTCTATCTATAGAGTCTCACAACTTCTCACCACCTCCACTGCTACTACCCTGATCTAAGCCGCCATCACCTATCACCTGAATTACTACAATAACCTCCGAACTGGACTCCTTGCTTCCATATTTGCATCCCTGCAGTCATTCTTAACAGAGCAGTCAAAGTGCTCCTTTTGAAGTAGGTCATATGGTGTCACTTCTCTGCTCAAAACCTGTAATGGCTCCCCATTTCACTCCAAGTAAAAGTGAGAATATTTACAATGGCTCCCGGGGACCTTCATTTTCTTTCCCCTTTACCTCTCTAACTTCCTTCCCCCATCCCACCACTTGGCCCCAGCTGCACAGGTCTTTGAACTGACCAGGCCTTCTCCTGCTTGGAAGCCTTTGCTCTTGTATTTCCCTCTACCTGAAATGCTCTTCCTCCGACATCAGCTTGCTAACTCCCTCACCTCCTCAATTCTTTGCTCAATTCTCACCTTCTCAATGATTACTGAGGTCGCCCTATTTAATATTACACCCACTCTGCTGCTCCACTTTGTTGCCCTTCTAATCTTTTTTATTTTTCCACTGCAACTTATCACCTTCTAACATACTGTATAGTTTACTTTTTCATTTTGCTGATTGTCTTTCTCCCCACAACTCTCCAACCAATGTGGACTCCAGGAGGCCAGGGATATTTGTTCTATTCCCTGATGTATACCAAGCAGACACATGCTCAAATATTCCTCATATGAATGTCCTTTTTATCAAGCAGAACAAATAACTGAATTCTTAATACTGCTGCAGCCTTCAAATATTATCTTTCTACAAGTCTTCATAACTTGGAATTTTTTTAATTCCCAGCCTTAACAAATTACTAGGTGATGACAGCCCAGACACACAGTTAAGGAAGGGTGGAGACTGAAACGCCAGTTTATGGGAAGACAGAGAACATAAGTTCTCTAGAGACATGATGAGCTTCCTGGCACCAGCTACTTGCCAACTAGTGGCACAGTGTACTGGAATCACTGGAACCAGGTTTAGTTGTAGACAGTTTTGCACAATTCCCCAGTCATCTTTAAAAAGCTGACCTCCAATGTCGGTTTTCCTTTAAGCAAACACCAAAATCCACTTCTACACTCAGTCACCCAGAGTCTTTGTAAAGAACGAGGAGCCCAGCATGTGAATCCCTAGGGGTTTTGTAAGGAATCCTTTAGCCCCGTTATCTAACCCTGGAGAATGAGTTCCTGGTACAGCCCCTTCACCACTACCCCACACCCCCTACCGCTCCCTGAGGACCCAAGGCCCTTCCTCTCCAGATATCAGAAAGGAGTTACTGTAGGTGAAGACAAACATCGACCGGGCAATGCAGCAGCCAGAGTGCAGGAATGACACTGCGGTCCTTCGCTCCCGACCTGCCTCCGATCCTGTCCCCGCCGCTCCGCGCGCCCAGGTCCTACCGCTGGACACCCACCTCCAGCCACGAAGGAGCGCAGCCAGTAGAAGTCTCGGCGGGCTGCCGGCCCTCCAGTCCCTGCCGCCTGCGACATCGCCGAAGGGGGATCGACCGCTGCCAGGGCCGCCGCCGCCGCCATCAGCACCAGGGCCGAGTCGGAAGCTTCGGCTGCCAAGTTACACACGACTGGCCCGGGCCATGTTTACAGCTGTCGGTGACAGGGTACCGACCGCCGCGCCGGCGGTGCTGGACAACACGGGGCGGCGAGTCGCGGAATGATGGCGTACCCCGGGGCGGGGCCTGGATCTGAGCCCCAGACAGGCCCTAGGTTGGGGAGCCCAGGGGCCGGCCCGGGGCGGGGCCGGGGTAAGGTCCCCGCGTTGTGACAGGGGCGGGGCCGGGGCCGGCATCTGGGTGCCGAGAGAGGAGTCGCCCGGGCCCGTTATCTCCCCCACTCCGCCTCACCCCAAGCGATTCCTCGCTCCCCTTTTTAGGCCCCCTGCGTTCAGACGAAGAAAGGAAACGTGGGTAGCAAGTGAGTCATTCCAAAACTCCCCACCTCGGAGAGCTCTCCTTCCAATAACCTGTGACCACCGCACATCCTGCTGTCTTCTGACCTCCCTGAGATGCACCCTTTCCAGACCAACCTATGTCTTCTCGCTCTGCAGATATCTCTGAATTTGCTCAACTCTTCCATCAAATAGCTCTGCCATCTCAGACCCCACTGAACCTCAGTTTCTGCCCTCCCCACTAATTTCCCACCCCACCCCCACTGCCTCTGCCAAGAAATATTGCTAAATCCCGAAGTTCTCCTTTCTTTGGAAACCTGCAAATTATATAAATATGTCTGCCTGTCAAGCCCTTCTGGTTATGTTTGTGCCTTCCTCTTAGCTCTCAAAATCCACTGAGCTATATATACTCTCCAACAACCCCAAGTCTCTGCCCTAAATTCTTAGGAAAACCCCAGTTTCTTTTCCCTGGCCCCGTAGTATTCCAAGACTATTTTCTCTACTACCCTTTAGAGGCACTGTTACTGTGAGCCTCTCACCCCTTTTAACCTGTGCAAAACTCATTCCTTTTCTTCGTGACCAAAAATGCCCTGAAGTTGTTATTTTCTCTTTTGGAAATTATCTATTATAATTTCCCTCAATGCTTCCTCTAACCTTCCCTCTTACTGACAGTGGTCACTACCTTCTCTTTTTATGCATCTGTCTTTGCAAGGAGTTTCTAGTCACGTTTAGTCTATAGTGATGAGTCCAGATTTCAAATTTCTTTTTCTCCATATTTTCAAAATGTGGTACCAGAAAACACACACCCATTTAATAATACTATTATTTATATTTTACATGTCTAATCTGAAGAATCAAAAGGTCCGTAAGGTTCTTTTATGTAACAATGAAAGACAAATAGGTCTATATTTTCATATTCTATAAAAAGCAAAATTGTCTCAGTTCTCTAGTGCTAACTTTTTACACTTTCACTTTACTGGAGCCCTGGTGGTGCAGTGGTCAACAGCTATGGCGAGCTACAGCTACTATCCAAAAGATCAGCGGTTCGGATCCACCAGCTGCTCCCTGGAAACTTTATGGGGCAGTTCTACGCTGTGCTATAGGGTCCCTAAGAGTAGAAATCCCCTTGCTGTGGGGTTGGCTGTAAATATACACAAATTCCTTGTGAATTTCAAGGCAGGGGCCTCCCACCAAGGCCACAAACTGACCAACCCCTCTCAGTAGGCCACAGATATTTTATTTGTATAGTAGGTGCAGCTAGGCTATATCTCCCCTCGTGTGAAGTTTATCAACCAATCCCTGCAAGTTTCATACCAATCATAGAGCAGACTGCAGTCCAAACCTCCCCCCCTCCTCTTGCCATCAAGTTAATTTCAACTCATAGTGGCCCAGGGCCAGACAAAGAGTATTACAACCAAGTTGTTTACAGCTTACCCAGGAAATGTCAATCAAACTGACAAAAATAACAAACCCTCTGGTGTAGAAACTGGGACAAAGGTAACTCCTCAGGGATTAGGAGAGAAATTTCTCCAGTTTTTTTCCCAAAGCACCAAGGCAAAAGGCTGATAAGGGAACTCATTTCACCACACTCCCTAACACTTGTACGACAGACCACTGACCAATAAGGTTAGAGAAGTAGGTCAAGGTTCTATCAGAAACAGTTTTAATCTTGGGCTAAAGATTTAGGCTTAATTCGGTGGATAATAAGCCAGTGACAGCTATGATTTAGAAAATTAATCTGGGAGAGATGAATAGGATGATTGGGAAGGCAGACACTAATAGAACCTGACAGTAAGGAAGCCAGTTAGGGAGAAGCCTCTATCCTAATCCACGGACTCGGGACATTCCAGCCTCTACAATTGCTTGAGCCCTTTCCTTGATATAAATCTCTCCGTATGTATGTTTATATGCTTTACTGGTTTTGCTTCTCTAGAGAACCCAGCCTAAGACATTTGGTACTGAGAGTGGTTCTAGAGAAACAAAATTATAACGATGAGTTTCCTAAATTGGTTCTTCAATTTGATTAGTCTTAAAGATGTCAATGACTCTGCTCCTAGTAGTAAAGAGGGCACTGCTAATCCATGGCGTGAGGTGGCAATACAATTACACAAAATATCACCACCAGTAGATCAGGTGTTGGTAAAAGGCGAGGCTCCGGGTAAACACATGTGTGATATCTTTCTACAGTTTTCCAGAATGAGAAGTATAAGGAAACTGGTTGGTTGGTCCTACTTTCGCTAGACTGGTGAAAGAAAGAGATGCGCTCAAGGCTTCAGAGTCAAAGCTCAAGTGCCGCATAAATGACCTTAAGGCTTACACTTTTCCTTTGAAAGAAAGCCTTATTACACAGAACTGAAATTGCCTAAAACCAAACCCAGAGCCTTATTGTAAGAATGACTGAAATACAACGCCAGCTCAATTGCCAGCCTCAAGAGGTGTCTGAAGTTAAAGCAAGGGCATTGACTGGGAAGAAAAGGGATGCTGAATCTTGGGGTGGGGACATATGGGCAGATAATCATGAAGCTGGAGACACTGAGCCCCAAAATTCCCTTGAATTACTCCTGCCAGAAGAGCCACTTCTATCTAAAGAGATTACTCCATGTTTGTCTGCTACACCACCCTGCCCCTCCACTCCCATCTAATGAGATTAGCCCTAGCCCAGCTGCCTCTAAGAGTCCTTTCCTGAGTCATTTCCTGGGGCATTGCCTGAGTCAGATGCTTTAAAAGACAAGGCTGGATGTTCTCAGAACAATTCCGCCCTACAGATTCTGGCTTCTAGACCTATAACTAGACTTAAGTCTCAATGAGTCCCAGAAGGTGAAGGTCAAAGTGTGACCAAGGAGGAGGTATATGCTATACTCCAAAAGAACTGCTTGAATTTTCTAATATGTACAAACAGAAACTTGGGGAATATGTGTGGGAATAGCTATTAAGAGTGTGGGATAATGGTGCAAGGAACGTAAAGATGGATCAGCCTGAGTTTATTGACATGATTCCACTAAGCACAGACTTTTCATTCAGTGTTTCAGCTAGAGAAGTTAGGAAAGGATCTAATAGTTTATTTGGTTGGGTGGTTGAAGCATGGATTAAGTGATGGCCTACACTAAATCAAGTTGAAGTACCAGACCTGTCTTGGAATACTATAGAAGAAAGTATACAAAGGCTGAGGGAAATTGGCATCCTAGAGTGCATTTATCAGGTTAGACTCACAGACCCACACGTGGACATACCTTTTACCACAACAGTGAGGAACAAATTTGTGAAGGGAGCTCCAGCATCCTTGAAAACTGCTGTGATAGCTATTTTATGTAAATCAGATTTGACAGTGGGAGCTGCCCTAACTGAATTAAGGCACCTGACTACAATGGGGCTGAATGGACCCTGTGGTAGTAGGGGCCAAGTGGTTGCACTCAATTGATGAAGACAAGGTAGGCGTGGTTACAGTAACTGACAGCAAAGTAAAAGCATTAATCTAGGAGTGAAATTAGATAGGAAATCTTCTAAATATTTACTTGACCTGTACAAATGGATAAATTCTAGGTCAGGTGAACAGCAGTCTAACTCAAGTCGCCAGAATAGAGTCACGGTCCCTCAATCAATTCTCAGATTTGAGAGAGTTTAAAGACCCTCAATCCCTTGAATGAAGGGGAAGCCAGGTCCTTTTGAGGAAGGACTCCAATACACTGCCAAACATTTTTACTGCTAATCTTTCTCCCAGCCTTCCCCAAGGGATCTACTGCCTTTTACAAGAGTGACTGTTCACTGGGGAAAAGAAAATAATCAAAAATTTTGGGGGATTACTGGATACTGGCTCTGAACTCTAACTCCGGGAGACCCAAAATGTCACTGTGGCCCACCAGTAAAAGTGGGGACATATGGAGGTCTGGTTATTAATGGAGTCATGGTTCATGTCCATCTCACGGTAGGTCCAGTGGGTCCCCAAACCCATCCTGTAGTGATTTCTCCAGTTCCAGAATTGCATAACTGGAATAGATATACTCAGCAATGGCAGAACCCCCATACTGGATTCCTGACAAATAGAGTAAGGGTTATTATGGTAGGAAAAGCCAAGTGGAAGCCATTAGAATTGCTCCTACCTAGGAAAATAGTAAATCAAAAGACATACTGCGTCCCTGGAGGAATTGCAGAGATTACTGCCACCATCAAGGACTTGAAGGATGCAGGGGTGGTGATTCCCACCATATCCCCATACAACTCACCTAGTTGGCCTGTGCAAAAAACAGATGGATCTTGGAGAATGACAGTAGGTTATCAAAAACTTAACCAGGTAGTTACTCCAGTTGCAGCTGCTGTTCCAGAAGTAGTTTCATTGCTTGAGCAAATTAATACATCTCCTGGTACCTGGTATGCAGCTATCAATCTGGCTAATGCTTTTTTCTCTGCACTTTTTTTTTTTTATAATTTTTATTGTGCTTTAAGTGGAAGTTTACAAATCAAGTCAGTCTCTCACATATAAACTTATATACACCTTACTACATACTCCCACTTACTCTCCCCCTAAGAAGTCAGCCCGCTCCCTCCTTCCAGTCTCTCCTTTCATGACTGTTTTGCCAGTTTCTAACCCTCTCTACCCGCCTATCTCCCCTCCAGACAGGAGATACCAACATAGTCTCACGTGTCCACCTAATGCAAGTAGCTCACTCCTCATCAGCATATCTCTCCAACCCATTGTCCAGTCCAATCCATGCCTGATGAGTTGTCTTCAGGAATGGTTCCTGTCCTGGGCCAACAGAAGGTTTGGGGACCATGACCACTGGGATTCTTCTAGTCTTAGTCAGACCATTAAGTCTGGTCTTTTTATGAGAATCTGGGGTCTGCATCCCACTGTTCTCCTGCTCCCTCAGGAGTTCTCTGTTGTGCTCCCTGTCAGGGCAGTCGTTGGTTGTGGCCGGGCACCATCTAGTTCTTCTGGTCTCGGGATGATGTAGTCTCTAGTTCATGTAGCCCTTTCTGTCTCCTGGGCTCATAATTACCTTGTGACCTTGGTGTTCTTCATTCTCCTTTGATCCGGTCAGTTGAGAATCATTGATGCATCTTAGATGGCTGCTTCTTAGCGTTTAAGACCCCAGATGCCACACTTCAAAGTGGGATGCAGAATGTTTTCTTAATAGAATTTATTTTGCCAATCGACTTAGATGTCCCCTGAAGCCATAGTCCCCAAACCCCTGCCCTTGCTCCACTGACCTTCGAAGTATTCAGTTTATTCAGGAAACTTCTTTGCTTTTGGTCCAGTCCAGTTGTGCTGACCTTCCCTGTATTTAGTATTGTCCTTCCCTTCACCTAAAGTAGTTCTTATCTACTATCTAATCAGTAATAACCCTCTCCTGTCCTCCCTCCCTCCCCCCCTCGTAACCACAAAAGAATGTGTTCTTCTCAGTTTAAACTATTTCTCAAGATCTTATAATAGTGGTCTTATACAATATTTGTCCTTTTGCATCTGACTAATTTCACTCAGCATAATGCCTTCCAGGTTCCTCCTGGAATGTTATGAAATGTTTCACAGATTCATCACTGTTCTTTATCAATGCGTAGTATTCCATTGTCCACACCTATTTTGAAGAACCATCAGAAGTGGTTTGCCTCCAGCTGGCAAGGCCAGCAATACACCTTCACTTGCCTACCAAAGGGCTATAGCAACTCTCCAGCCCTACATCACAGTTTAGTCCAGAGGGTCCTTGATCGTCTTTCCCTTCTACAAGATGTCATGTTGGTCCATCACATTGATGACATTATGCTGATTGGACCTAGTAAGAAAGAAGTGTCAATAACTCTGGTCTTATAGGTAAAATATTTGCATGCTAGAGGGTGGGAAATTAATCCCACAAAAATTCAGGAACCTTCCACCTCAGTGAAATTTCTAAGGCTCCATTGGTGTGGGGCATGTCAAGATATTCCATCTAAAGTGAAGGATAAGTTATTGCACCTGTCTGCTCCCACAACTAAAAAGGAGGCACAATGCCTGGTGGACCTCTCTGGATTTTGGAGGCAACACATTGCTCATTTGGGTGTACTACTCTGGCCTATTTAGCAAGTGACTCAAAAAGCTGCTAGTTTTGAGTGGGGCCCAGAACAAGAGAAGGCTCTGCAACAGGTTTAGGCTGCTGTGCAAGCTGCTCTTCCACTTGGGCTGTATGATCCAGCTGATCCAATGGTGCTTGAAGGATCAGTGGTACACAGAGATGCTGTTCGGAGTATTTGGCAGGTCCCAGTTGGTGGATCATAGAGCAGACCCTTAAGATTTTGGAGCAAAGTCCTGCCATCCTCTGCAGATAACTACTCTCCTTTTGAGAAACAGCTTTTGGCTTGTTACTGGGCCTTAGTAGAGACTGAACACTTAACCATAGGACACCATGAGGCCTGAACTGCCCATCACAGACTGGGCGTTATCTGACCCACAGAGCCATAAAGCTGGACATGCACGGCACCACTCCATCATTAAATGGAAGTGGTATATACAAGATTGGACCCGAGCATGACTTGAAGGCACAAGTAAGTTGTATGAGGAAGTGACCCAAATGCCCATGATCTCCTCTCCTGTCACGTTACCTTTCATCGCCCAGTCTGCAGCTATGGCCTCATGGGGAGTTCATTATGATCAGTTGACTGAATAAAAGAAAAGCGGTGCCTAGTTTACAGATGGTTCTGAGTGATATGCAGGCACCACTTGAAAGTGGACAGCAACAGCACTATAGCCCCTTTCTGGGACCTCTCTGAAGGACAGGGGTGAAGGAAAATCCTCTCAATGGGCAGAACATTGAGCAGTGCACCTGATTGTTCACTTTGCTTGGAATGCGAAATGGCCAGATGTGCAACTGTATACTGATTCATGAGCTGTGGCCAATAATTTGGCTGTATGGTCAGAGACATGGAATGAACATGGTTGGAAAATTGGAGATAAGGATTTATGGGGAAGAGGTGTGTGGATAGGCCACTCTGAATGGGCCAAAGATGTGAAGGTATTTGTGTCTCATGTGAATGCTCACCAAAGGGTCACCTCAGCAGAGGAGGATTTTAACAATCAAGTGGATTGGATGACATGTTCTGTGGAGACCAGTCATCCTTTTTCCCCAGCTACTCCCATCATTGTTCAATGCGCTCATGAACAAAGTGGCCATGGTGGCAGGGATGGAGGTTATGCATGCGCTTAACAACATAGACTTCCACTCACCAAGGCTGAGTTGGCTACAGCCACTGCTGAGTACCCAATCTGTAAGCAGCAGAGACCAACACTGAGTCCCCGATATGGCACCATCCCTCGAGGTGATCAGCCAGAAACCTGGTGGCAAGTTGATTATGTTGGACCACTTCCATCATTGAAAGGGCAGCATTTTGTCCTTACTGGAATAGACACTCTGGATATGGATTTGCCTTCCCTATATTTTTATATGCAATGTTTCTGCCAAAACTACCAACCATAGGCTTTCAGAATGCCTTATCCACTGTCACGGTATCCTACACAGCATTGTCTTAGATCAAGGGACTCACTTTACAGCAAATGAAGTACAGCAACGGGCCCATGCTCACAGAATTCACTGGCTTTACCATGTTCCTCATCCTGAAGCAGTTGGCTTGGTAGAACGATGGAATGGCCTTCTAAAGACACAATTAAAGCACCAGCTAGGTGGCAATACCTTGCAGGGTTGGGGCAATGTTCTCTAGGAGGCTGTATATGTTCTAAACCAGCATCCAGTATATGGCACTGTTTCTCCCATAACCAGGATTCATGGTTCGAAGAATCAAGGGGTGGAAATGGGAGTGGCACCACTCACTATTAGCCCTAGTGAACCGCTCACGAGATTTTTGCTTCCTGTCCCTGAGACCTTATGTTCTGCAGGTCTAGAGGTCTTAGTTGAGAAGAGAAGAATGCTCTCACCTGGAGACACATTGCTGATTCCATTTAACTGGAAGCTAAGAATGCCACCTGGCCATTTGAGCTCCTTATCTGTCTGGATCAACAAACAAGGAAGGGAGTTACCATACTCACTGGTGTGATTGATCCTGATTACCAAGAGGAAATTGGATTGATATCATATAATGGAGGTAAAGAAGAGTATGTCTAGAATGCAGGGGCTCCCTTAGGGCATCTCTTAGTATTACCGTGCCCTGTGATTAAAGTCAATGGAAAACTACAGCAACCCAATTCTGACATGACTACTAGTGGCCCAGACCCTTCAGGAATGAAGGTTTGGGTCACACTATCAGGCAAAGAACCACAACTAACCGAGGTGCTTGATGAGTGTAAAGGGAATATGGAATGCGTGGTGGGAGAAGGTAGTTCTAAATACCAGTCGTGGCCATGTGACCAGTTGCAGAAACAAGGACTGTAATTGTTATGAATCTGTTTTTGTATATGTGTGTCAAATATTTTTGTTTTCTTCGCTTACAAAATGTAAGATGTAAACTGGACTAATGTGTTTTCAGTTGTATGCATGTTAGTTGTACCGTGTTAGGTGCAAGTATGACTTCATAATTGTCTTTATTCAGACATTATGTATGGTTAAAGGAGATGTGTACGTGGGCTAAGTTGACAAAGGGCGGACTGTGATGGTTAAGATTGTGTGTCAGCTTGGCTGGGCCATGATTCCCAGAATTTATATGTGATCACTCTTATGATGAATCTACTATGAGTAGTCAATCAGTTTAAAGGGAGTTTCCTTGGAGGTGTGGATTGCATCCGAATATAAGCAGACATTCTGACGTTTTGCTCACTCTGGATCCTGTGGCTGCCTCCTGTTTGTCTGACCTCCGGTTCTTGGACTTGAGCTATCAGCTTACCTGCCGATTGATCTTGACCTCTCCAGTCCCTGCAGCTACGTGAATCAGAAGCCTTGCGGTCTTGCCTTCCAATCATGGGATTTGTTGATATTTACAGAATGTGAGCAAGAGCCCTGCTTTCTGGCCTGCCGATCTTGGGTTCATCAGCCCCTGTGGCTACATGAATCGGGAGAAGCCTCTATCCTAATCCATGGACTTGGGACATTCCAGCCTCCACAATCGCGTGAGCTGTTTCTCTGATGTAAATCTCTCTATATATTTATACGCTTTACTGGTTTTGCTTCTGTAGAGAACCCAGGCTAAAACAGGTAGTTCTACTGTTTTATAGGGCCACTATGAGTTGGAATCAACTCAATGGCAACAGGTTTACAACCATGTGAGCCATTTCCTTGAGATAAATCTCTGTCTCTCCCATATATGTATATGTATATGTATATATACACATATATGTATATAAAACCCACTGATGTCTAGTCAATTCTGACTCATAGCAACCCTATAGGACAGAGTAGAACTGCCCCATAGAGTTTCCGAGGACCACCTGGTGGATTTGAACTGCCGACCTTTTGGTTAACAGCTGTAGCTCTTAACCACTGCACCACCAGGGTTTTATATATATATATATATACATATATATATCCTGGTGGTTAAGCACCCAGCTGCTAACCTAAAGGTTAACAATTCAAATCCACCAGCCACTCCTTAGAAACCCTATGGGGCAGTTCTATGGTGTTCTATATGGTCACTGAGATTCAGAATTGACCTGATGTCAATGGGTTTTTTTTATGCTTCACTGGTTTTGCTTCTCTAGCAAACTCAGCCTAAGACAGGATGGTTGGCATAAACTATGAATGTAATATAAACATACAAAGTACCTAAGGACTTCTACCTAGAGTGCAAAGGTTTTTTTATAATATAAACAATATATGAATATGATATATTCCACAAATAACAATAAGTGCATTAAAAACCTTTTTTGAAAGCTTCCCCCAATCCAACACATACCCCAACATTTTGTGAGATAGGAAAGAACAAGGTGCCATTTTAATAAACATTGTCATGGCCTTTAGGTATCTTCAAATTTTCTGTTATGTAGTCTCTTTTAGACTGCAGATTGTAAGCGTTTATTTATTTACATTTATCAGGAATAAGCATCATTTATTTCCGAAGCCTTATAAATTAAAAAAAAAAAACTTGGAGATCACGTATAATATACCCCATATGTAACATATGCTGTTTGCTCCTTAGGTATAGAATTTACCCATAAAAAAAAAACAAGATTAAAAAGAAAGTATAGTATTTTCATATATCAGAAGAAATATCACAATTTCTGGAAGCATATGTAAAGAACTGTCAGTAGTGATTACCTCTGGGGAGTGGTATGGTTGAAGGATGGAGGAGGTGTACCTTTTACTTCGAATTTTATCCTCATTTATATGAGCATGCTAACAAACAAGCACAATTTGTTGGTTACCTATAGTATTTTAGGGGTGTGTATGGAATATTGTAAGTTACAAAGGAGGAAGAGACCCAATTCTATAGGAGGAGTAGGAGATCAGGAAAAGCTAGAGATTTGAGTTTAGCCAAAAAAAAGAAGTAAGATTGTCAGTGTACTAAATGACACTGAACTGTACACTTTAAAATGGTATATTTTATGCTGTGTTTATTTTACCACAATTTAAATAAAACAAAATAGTAAGAGTTCTTCAGGCAATTGAGGCAATTTTGAGGGAAAGAATATTCCAGAACAGGGACTGCATCATCTCTTAGTTACAATTATATATACCAATAAACTAGAAATTGTAAGAGGAAGTACTTAACTTATTCATTTATTTGCTCAACAGGTATTTCTTGTAGAAGGTACAAGGCATCAGAGATACAATGGTGAATAAGAACTTAGCCTCTGCCCCCAGGGAGCCTGCATGTTACTGGGAGAGACAGATCTTAATCAAATAATCATAGAAATTCATTTTTTTTTTTTTAAATTGAAACTAGGATAAGTGCTTCTGAGAGGAGGTTTAGTGCTTGGGAATTTAAGATCATAAAACAGGGATCTGATCTAGACAATAAAGTCCTTAAGGACATGATGCTTGAACCCAGAGGTGAGGGCTCATTAGGAAATATGGGAAAGAACGAGCATTTTAGGGAGAGGATCCAATTTGTGCTGAGAGCCTATGGGAGAGAACTCAGTGTCTTCAAGGGTCTGATCACAACTTTGAGCACCTTACCACACTCTGTCCTTCAGAACTGGGCAGATGACTTACATTTATGAATGCCTGAGACAATAGAGGGAGCTGCTAGACTGTGGAGAACTGTGGAAGTGCTTGCCTGGCCTGAAATAAGACTTGTCTGTAAATGAGATTTGCTTGTTTACAGGAACAGAACTGTGGGTTTGCAAGTGCTGGAGAAAGCCACTACGGTAGGAACAGGCAGAACTAGGAGGTGTGTGATGTGAGATGAGATGGAGAAATATGTGAAAGCCACTGTATTCTTGTCGTTATTCTAAGAGTAACACGAAGTATTAAGCTGGGGTTGACATGATCAAATTGCTGTTTCAGAAATATCATTTTAACCATGGCTTGGAGACTGGAATAGGGACAAAAGTGGTCATGAGTAGATTATTGCAAGAGCAGACACCTTGGTCTAGAATGAGGGTCGTCGAAATGGAGGGAAGTGGGTGGATTTGAGAGATAACGCAGTAAAACAGACATGACTTGGTGATGTATTACATAAGGAGATTGAGAATAGAGAGATGTCAAGGACAATCCTTAGGTTTCTCGTTAACACAACTGGATCAATTTACTGAGGCAGGGATCACCAGAAGATGATCAGTTGGTTGTTAGTTGAGGGAAGATTTGCAGACAGAGGGTGGAACATGAGTTGCTTGGTTTGGACATACTGAATATCCAGAGGTGTTTGAGCTATGTAAGAGGAGCTATTAAAGAGTGTAATATACATGGAATAGCTTGAGCTGGAGATATAATGTTCGTAAGTCAAGACTAAGGAGAAAGAGAATGAATGCCACCCAGGACCCAGTCTTACGTAGTGGCAACATTTAATGGCTAGAAGAAAATGGTGAGCTGACAAAGGAGACAGAGAGGTGATGGCCAGATTTGTGGGAGAAAAAAACAGGAATAATAGAAGGCACTAGAAAAAAAAAAAAAAAAAGTGGAAAAAAGTGTGTTAATAATAGTGTAGTTTTACTCAAAATGTTGAGTTTAAAAGATCTATAAGACATCCAAATTATTCAAAGAACCTCTTGGAACTGGAGCTCGGAAAGGGCTTTAGACTAGAGAGATAAATTTGAAATTTGGGCATTTAGGCTGCAATTGAAGCCATGTTCATTTAGAGAGAGGAGTACAATGTGTTGCTGTACAATTAATTATTTTTGTGTGTAGCCTTTCTAGCCATGGTCTTGTAACTCCCACCCTTAGAGTAATGGTTTTCATAGAGAATTGGAATGGGCAATTGAAACATTTGTCATCCAAAATGGGGAGAGGTAAAGGCATGAAGGGCTGGCTCACACACCTTGATGACTGTGTGCTCTCACTCAACATGGGGAGACAAACGGAGTATCACCATTGGACAGATTCCTACGCTTCTCTGGGGGATCTGGGAAAGAAGGGGTGGGGAGGATGCTGGTGCCACTATACAGTTCTTTCCCACATCACCTAAAATTGTTTTTTCCTGCCAGACTCTGCGGTTCCAGGACCAGGCATGCAGCTGCCTGTGCCAGAAACAGTGGTGATCCTTAAGCAAGAGATTAACTATACCCCTGAACATGTATGCCAGAATTCCCAAGGGCCTGATGGGATGGATTGTACCTTTTCCCATCTAGCAAAATTGGGCTTGACAGTGAATACTGCAGTATTGCCCAGTGGGTGAGATAGCCCATTAGTGTTATACCTATGAAACCCTACCCAACATGAATGGGAGTGGACTGACAGGGAAGCACTTGCTAGACTGCTCTTGCTACCAGCAGTTTGGACTAGCACAGCAGCTGAACCTGATGTTCCTTCCCAAGGTGGAAGAATTTGTATAAAAATAAATGACAAATGGAAGGAAGGAGAAATAACAGCTGAAGGTAAAGGAATGAATAAATGGATTATGCAGTGGGATAAACCTAACATTATGCTGATGCCTCAAGAGAGAGACTCAGAGCAAGGGAATAATCTTCTCTCACTTGAACTTTGTTAGAGGCCAGAAAGAGTGACTACAAGGTGTCTTTTGGAGAACCTGACCAGATCAGATGGAAATCCGAAGCAGACCTGAATGGCTGGTACCTGAGTAAACTCACCTTTGGGTTCTTTGCTCTATTGAAAGACTAATTGTTAATGACTGTTTTCAAATGGTAAAATGATTGGGGGGTGGGGGAAGTTATCTTCCAAATATGGAAGAACCATGGCCAGAAAAGCCAGGGGGTGGCCTGTGGCATGAGAGTAATTACTTCTGTGTGTGGTCTTTCTAGCTAGGATCTGGTAAATTCCACTCAGGTGATTGTGTGATAGGGTAATTGTGGCCTACCAGGGGGATTGGTCAGTTTTGCCTTGAAAGAGAGCCAATTCCAGAGCAAAGAGGGAGAATCCACCACCACCAAAGGAGAGACCCGCAGGAGACGGCGCATTGGGCTTCCCAGCCCATGGAACAAAAATGCTGAGTGCCTTTGGGCAGAGACTAAGGGCCAGGGAGAACTCCATGCCTGACCCACGGATTTGGGACTTGTCAGCCTCCACAACCTCGTGAGCCATTTCCTTTATATGGTTTGTGAGTTCCATGAGATGTTGCCAGAAACTAGGGAAACCAAAGACAGGAGGGGGAGTACTGAGGGGAGGGGGAGTAGTTGATGTTAGAGAGGATGGAGTGGTACAGTAGTTTGGAAAAGCTAGACGTTTGGGACATCTTTAACCTCCACCTTATAGGAACCAGCTTTGTGCTGATCCTTACAAAAGAAATTATTCATTTATGTGTGAAGCTAGCAATCAACGGTAGTAATTATTATTCACACATCTAGGCAACAATAACGCTGATGCATTTACCTAGTATTATTCTGTCAGGAACACTTTGGAAGTATTACCCAGTTGCTTCTGTCAGTCAATACTCGGTCTGTCAGCAATATTATTGAGGGCATTTTGGTAAGAGGCCATATGGAAAGATAACAAAAATAAAATAAGATCTGAATTCTCTCCTATAGCTTTCGGGTAGTCGAGGGAATAAAATCACATAATACTCATGACCAGCATCAAAATTACATATCAGTGACTACAAATTAACAAAGTCCGACACTATTCCTCATGAATGTTGAGTACAAACAAAAAACAAAACAACGAACCCATTGCCATTGGGTAGATTCCAACTCATAATGACCCTATAGGACAGAGTAGAACTGCCCCATTGGGTTTCCAAGGAGCAGCTGGTGGACTTGAACTGCCAACCTTTTGGTTAGCAGCCCTAGCTCTTAACTACTGTGCCATCAGGGCTATTGGTGTTTGGTGCAATGGTTCAAGAACTTTCCTAGGGAAACTGAATTGTCAGTGGAATTTTAAATAAAAGAATTCTAGAGATGGTAGGGGCCTCAGAAATCTTCAAGGTAGTAAAAATATTTGCGAAATCCCTTTTATTATATATTAGGGGAGAAGATGGGAAAGGGACGCAGAGAGCCTGTGGCTTGTGAGGGGCTGCATGAGGCGTATGACATTTATTGTCCTAAGGTATTGTGACACTGGGGATTTACCAAGAAATCAGCCTCATCTGTACCAACATATGAAATTGCATAAGTGTAGCCATGAAGTTTAGACAGGGCCTTGGGGAGGTATTCAACAAAAATGCCTGGAATTATTGAGTGCCCGTTATGTGCCAAGTCCTGAGCTAGGCACTGGGAATGTAAAAATGAAAGATGGCCACTTGAGAGACATACAGTTTTGTGAGTAATTGGAGTAAGTGTGTGAGAAGAGCCGTGACAGAAGAGCAAATGAAGAAGAGACTGAAGATGCTAGAAAGAGGGTCCCATAAATAGAGTAACCAAAAAAAAACAAACCTATTGCTGTCCAGTCAGTTCCGACTCATGGCAATGCTAAAGGACAGAGTAGAACTGCTCCATAGGGTTTCCAAGGAGTGCCTGGTGGATTCAAACTGCCAACCTTTTGGTTAGCAGCTGTAGCTTTTAACCACTATGCCACCAGGGTTTCCAAAATAGATAATAATAGAGTAAGATAAATAGATAAATACAGTAAGAACTGCTTAAATAAAGTTAGCATGGAGACTGTGGGCTCAAGTGCAGAATTTAATGAACACCCAGGTAACATAGGGAAGAAACTTCAGGTAAGAAAGAAAATACCAGAACTCTTGAGGAAGGAAAAAAAAATAAATAAGAAATCTATTGCTTGAGGGCTTCTCCTAAATTCTGGCCTGAGGGTAGCTTTAGGGGTGAGAAGAATAAAGGCTTAAAACTGGTTCCATGGCAGGAATAGACTGAAAAGCCCCCAAATAGGAATTGCTAAAGAGCTCAGGAATACTTAGGTCTGAGGATTTTGAAGCTGGCTAAGACACCAAAAGAATTCTGTTACTTTCAGTCAGGAGTAGAGAAAATGGATAATGAGGAGGTAGAGGTGAGGTGGAGGTGCTTCCAGGTTCAGATTGAGAAAGATAAGAGGACAATTGAATTAGTGAGTTGGTAAGGTTGGCTCTGAAAAAGAGTTTGCACCAAAACAGGCTCACCTAGACTGTACTCAAAGATTTCTTAATTTGGGATCTGGTTGACTATAATACAAAAGATTCCATTTTCATGACCATAACTACAATATATCTTCATGCTCCCCAGTCACTGTGAAGACATGCTAATTCTTCTACATTTTTGAAATCATTTCTGGTAATGACCTTTTTTTTTCCTCTCAGAATATCTACTTGATTTCTTCTATCTTCCACCTTCTCCTTTTGAAGTATCTTTTTTTTTTTTTTTTCAGTTTATTGTGGTAAAATCTGTATAACAAGACATTTGCCATTTCAACCATTCTTATGGGTTCCATTCAGGGACATGGTTAATTACACTCACTGTGTTGTGCAACCATCACCACTATCCATTTCCTTTTTTTTTTTCTTCACCCTTAACAGACTCTTACTACCCCTTAAGCAGTAACTCCCACTCCCCACTCACACCTGCCCCTGGTAACAATTAATAAACTTTGGTCTCTATGCATTTACCTATTGTGAATATTTCATGTAAATAGGATCATACAATATTTATCCTTTTGTTCCTGACTTATTTCACTCGGCACAATGTTTTCAAGGTTTGTCCCTGTTATAGCATGTATTAGAACTTAATTTCTCTTTTTTGCTGAATGATAGTCCATTATATGGCTACACCGCATTTTGTTTATCTATTCATCTGTTGATGGACAGTTGAGTTGTTTCACCTTTTGGCTAGTTTGAATAATGGTGCAATGAACATTGTTATACAAGTGTCTGTTGGAGTCTTTGCTTTCAAGTCTTTTGGATAATCACCTAGGAGTGGAACTGTTTAGTCGTATGGTAATTCTATGTTTACTTTTCTGAGGAACCACCAAACTATTCCATAGCAGCTGCACCATTTCACAGTGCTACCAACAATGGATGAGAGTTCCAATTTCTTCACATCCTAACCAATACTTGCTGTTTTTGGTTTTTCTGGTAATAGCCATTCTAATGGAGAGGAATACAGGTAGTCCCCAACTTAGGACGTATTTGATTTAACAAACTGCAGTTAAGACCCTCTGTTTTTTGTTTTTAATTTTATTGTGCTTTAGGTGGAAATTTACAGTGCAAATTAGTTTCTCATTCAAAAATTTATATGACAAATTGTTTTGTGACATTGGTTGCAATCCCTGCAATGTATCAGCACTTTCCCCATTTCCCTCTACACCCCAGGTTCCCTGTATTCATTCATCCAGTTTTCGTTTTCCTTCCTGTCTTCTCTCCTTGCAGAAGTTGCCCATTTGGTCTTGTATACTTGATTGAACTAAGAAACACGGTCATCACATGTGTTGTTATTTGTTTTATAGGCCTGTCTAACCTTTGGCTGAAAAGTAGCTTCAGGAGTGGCTTCAGTTCTGAGTCAGCAGGGTGTCCGTGTCCAGGGCCATAGTCTTGGGAATTCCTGTCTCTGTCAGACCAGTAAGTCTGGTCTTTTTTTGTGAATTTGAATTTTGTTCTACATTTTTTTCTCCCACTCTGTCAGAGACCCTCTTTTGTGATCCCTGTCAGAGCAGTTGATGGTGGTATGAGCCTCTATTTTTGTATGGATTTTTGGGGTACATTTTATTGTTAGTTATATGTACTATATACAATGTTGCAGTGGGTAATTTGCTGATATTATTCTCAGATGTTCACTCGCAGATGTTTAAAGACAAAGATCAGATTTATAAAGTTACCGATAATAAAAGGCAATAATAATGAAAAGTAAAAAAAAAAGAGGTATTCGACTTATGTGAGAACCAACAAAATGGAATCATCAAAACAGAGCCCTATGGTAAGCCGGGGACTACCTGTATATCATTGTGGTTTTGATTTGCGTTTACCTGATGACTAATGACGTTGTACATCTTTTCACATTTGTTGGCCATTTGTATGTCTCCTTGGATGAAATGTCTATTCATGTTCTTTGCCCATTATTTGATTGAGTTGTTTGCCTTTTTTTGTTGTCGTTAAGGTGTAAGAGTTCTTTATACGTTCTGGATATTAAACTCTTATCCAAAACATAGTTCCCAAATATTTTCTCCCAGTTTGTAGGTTGCCTTTCATTTTGCTGATAAAGTCCTTGGATGCACAAAAGTTTTTAATTTTGATGAAGTCCAGTTGGTCTGTTTTGTCTTTTGTCACTCATGCTTTTGATGTTATATCCATGAATCTATTGTTAAAAACTAGGTCTCGAAGCATTATTCCTATGTTTTATCCTAAGAGTTTTATGGTTTTAGTTATTACATTTAGGTCTTTGATTCATTTCAGTTAATTTTTATATATGGTGTGAGGTATGGGTTCAATTTCATTCTTTTACATGTGGAGATCTAGTTGTCCCAGCAGCACTTATTTATTTATTTATTTAGATTTAAATTGTTATTTTGGTGAAAGTATACACAGCCAAAGATATACCATTTCAACAATTCCTACATGTACAATTCAGGACACTGATTATATTAAGTTGTGTTATCATTCTTGCTATCCCAGCAGCATTTATTGAAGAGAATATTTTTCCCCCATTGGATGGACTTAGCACCCTTGTTGAAAATCAGTTAGCTATAGATGTATGGATTTATTTCTGGACTCTCAATTCTATTTATTGGTCTATGTGCCTATTATTAAATTGTTTTTATTACTGAAGTTGTAGAGTCTGCTTTGAAATCAAAGTGTGAATCCTCCTACTTTGTTCTTCTTTTTCAAGATTACTCTGGCTATTCAAGACCCTTTGTAATTCCATATGAATTTGAGGGTACAAGACTGCTGGAATTTTGATAGGGATTGATTGACACTGTAGATCACTTTGGTAGTATTGACGTCTCAAAAATAAGTTTTTCAATCCATGAACATGGGATGTCTTTCCATTTACTTAGGCCTTCTTGATTTTCTTTCAACAGTATTTTATAGTTTAGTGTACAAGTCTTTTACTTCCCTGGTTATACTTATTCCTATGGGTTTTATTCTTTTAGATGGGATTGGAAATAAATACTGGAAATAAATCTCTCTTGGTCATGGTGTATAATCCTTTTAATAGGGTGTTGGTTTCAGTTTGCTAGTATTTTTGCATCTATATTCATAAGGAAGGAGCCCTGGTGGCACAGTGGCTAAGTGCTCAGCTGCTGACCAAAAGGTTGGTGGTTCAAACCCACCAGCTGCTCAGTGGGAGAAAAATATGGCATCTGCTCTGTTAAGATTACAGCCTTGGCAGCCCTATAGGGCAGGCCTACTCTATCCTACAGCATCTCTGCAAGTTGGAATCAACTCAGCAGCAAGGGTTTTTTTTGTTGTTGTTATAGTCATAAGGGATGTTGGCTTGTAGCTTTCTTTGTCTTCTTTTGGTAATGCTGGTCTCATAGAATGAGTTAGAAAGTGTTCCCTCTTCTTCTATTTGTTGGACAAGTTTAAGAAGGACAAAGTGTCTTTTGGTTTATACCTCCTATGGGCTGTGTGTGCCCTTCATATTCTTGACAAGCTTCTGATTCAATTTAGAAACCTGAGTGAGAAAAGGTCTTTAGATCTGTGTCTGGTAGCAAATTGACCAACCAAAGCAAAAACCAAACCCCATTGCTGTCAAGTCAGTTTTGACTCATAGCGAACCTGTAGGGCAGAGTAGAACTGCCCCATACAGTTTCCAATGTGGACTTGAACTGCCAACCTTTTGGTTAGCAGCAGGAGCACTTAACCACTATGCCATCAGGGTTTCCTGAAAACTGACCAGTAAATGACAATTTCCCAAAACCTGCTCAATGTACGTTCTCTGGTAACTCTCTTGGATGTCTTCTACTCTGGGTTTTTCCTGCTCATTTGACTCCTAGCAGAATTGAAAATACTAGATCTTTTCCAATGATAAACTACTGCTGGTTTCTGTTGCGGATCTCTTGCCTTCCCTGCTATCTCTGCTGTCCCAGATCACCTTCCACACCCACAAGGGTCAATTAATTCTTTCCTACCTATGGTTATATTATTTATCTATCTCATCTATCTATCCATTAATTCTTTCCTACCTATGGTTATATTATCTATCTATCTCATCTATCTATCCATTATGATCCTGATCACCTTATGGAGAAGAATGAGTCTGTCTTCCTTAGTGGTCGTACTACTTATAATACAGGCAATGTTTAAGAGGTTTGATTGCTCTGCATTCTTACCAACACATAGCATATTCAAATTTTTTTATTTTGGCAAATAAGATTATAATTTTTAGGAAAGAAGCTTTGTGGGTTTTTTTTTTTTTTAGGGGAGTGTTGTGAAAATATATATATGCACACATATATGTCCCCTATGCCACCCCATGGTACTATCCAAGAGAATTAGTAAGCACGGCCACTATGATTTAGAGATAGAGCAACAGTAGGGTGAGAAATAATTTGAGAGGGGACTAGAGTTATGTCTTTATGAAGATAGATAAGTGCAGTTCTACTACCCATATTATGGACATTTTTACATCTCTTTTCTATAAGGTGATTGGAAGTAAGACAGGAATTCTTGCTTTGTTATTCAGAAAGAAAGAGGTAAGGTGGAAGGATAGTGGAAAATTACCTAAAAATTTATTCTTTTGTAATGTGGTCTAAAAAGGATGCACTTTCTTTTCTTCTCTTTGGGTAGACAACTCATGCTATTGTTTAGTTTCTCAAGACTTGTTCAGCCTTTTAGTTTGTACTATAAGTATCAGACCCCTTTTCTGACAGATTCATGCAGATCTAATGTTGCTTGTTGCTATGTTTAAGATACCAAGATGCTTCTATCCCGGTCCACTCCTGATCAAATGAAGCTCCACAGGGCAGAGGCTTTGTTTTGTTCACTGCTGTTGCCCCAGAGTCTAAAACTGTGCCTGGCATATTGCAGAGATTCAACTAACATTTGTTAAATGAAGAGAATGAGTGCTACCATGGGCATCTTTCTACATCCTTGTACACCAAGGGATCGGCTACGGAAACATTTGAATACTTTTTTTTTTTTTTTAAAGCTAATCAATTAATTGTCAAAAGCCAGTGTCATGGATTGAATTGTATCCCCCCAAAATATGTGTCAACTTGGTTAAGCCACGATTTGATTTCCAGTATGGATGATTGTCCTCCATTCTGTGATTGTAAATTTATGTTAAAGAGGATTAGAGTGGGATTGTAATACCCTTACTAAAGTCACATCCCTGATCCAATGTAAAGAGAGTTTCCCCAGGGTGTGGCCTGCACCACCTTTTATCCTACAAGAGATGAAAGGAAAGGGAAACAAGCAGAAAGTTGGCGACTTCATACAACCAGGAAAGCAGCAGCAGAAACAGAGCATGTTCTTTGGACCCCAGGTCCCTGAGCCTGAGAAACTTTTCAATGAGGGGAAGATTGATGACAAGAACCTTCCTCCAGAGCCAAATGAGAGAGAAAGTCTTCCCCTGGAGCTGATGCCTTGAATTTGGACTTGTAGCCTACTGACTGTGAGAGAATAAATTTCTCTTTGTTAAAACCATCCACTTGTGGTATTTCTGTAATAGCAGCACTGGATGACCAAGACAGCCAGGATACTGCTATTTCATGGTAGTCTTTTTCCTTTTGTTGTTTATGAAAACCAAGCTTTGAATCAAACTTTCCCAACATTCCTTTCTTTTCATCTAGATTCCAAGAGATTGTTTCTGACAAGGAATTAACAGTGAGACATTTGGAAGCATTGACTTAGAAGAATCCAGTTTCAACTACTAAGATTTATTTCAAATGCCACGTTTCTGACTTTCTGCAACCGAGGTACTTACCTGACTGCAGCGCAGCACAGAGAACAGGGGAATGCAGTCATCAATTTGCCTTGCTTGCCAACCTGGAATGTACATTCTTCCTTGTCAGGAGGCAAATTTTACTCATTTTTGTATGCCTAGCTCCTAGCTCAAGAATAAATTTGAATGAGTTAATCAATGAGGAAGGTTGAAAGTTCAGGAATCTTTCTCCAAAGAACAAGCTGGTTACTCTTGTTAAAATGTGTATAACGAAGAATAAAAATTAAGTGTGGAATGAGAGTAGAATGCTGTGAAAGCCAAGGACAGAATGAATCAGTTCACTTCATCTGAGGTTTGACCTGAAAGGAATGGTAGTTCCAGGGGCAGCATTTTCCTTAACACCCCAAAAAACCAATCCTACTGCCAGGGAGTTGATTGTAACTCCTAGGGATCCCACAGGGTTTCCAAGGCTGTAAATCTCTATGGAAGCTGACTGCCACATCTTTCTCCCACCTTACCACCCATGACCCTATTAACAAAACAACAACAACAAAAAACCAATATCTGGATTAAGTTGCCTGTAAAGAAGCAACAGCCATCAAACATTTTGGGGAGAAATTCAGATGTCCCAGTCAGTCTTCATTTTGGCTTAATACCACTGGTTATTCCTCCTGTACCGAAAACTTCTTTCCTCTTAGTGCGCCTTCATTTCTTCATCTATAAAGTGAATACGACCACTCCAGAGGTTCTGGGCCAAACAGCTAACAAAAAAATGTTAGGCTGACCTTTGCAGACATGAAGAGCTTACTCAAGAGAACACAGTTCTCATCTGGTTTCTCTCTTTGTAGTTGAGGGCAGATTTGCATTGCTTACGACCCAGATATTGCTCAATGGTGTCATCTCTGTCCCGGCACCCCTTCATGCATCTATAAACATTCTACTCAGAGACCCTAAAAACTTCCTTTTTTACAATCTATGAGCCACTCTGGGGAAAAGAAGCAATGAGAAGAAAACCTTGACAAGGCTTCTTGCCCTCTCCAATGCCCTCGTATACCCTCAAAAAAAAATTTTTTTTGAGGGGGTGAGATGAAGGGGTGGGTGCGGGAGGTGTCTAGAGGGGAGCCCAGCTCCTGTTTGGGGAAATCCAGCTCATGTTTTGCTTCTCGCTCAGTGGTGCGGGGTCCCGCGAAGGCTGAGTCCCAGCTTCACTCCCAGAGGTCTGTCCTGGGGAGACTTTGCTGCTCCGGGGGGCTGACCTGGTGGGGAGCGGCCGCGCAGTCCCCTCCGGCGCTGCTTTGTGTGCGCAGCCGCTGGCCCATCTGCTCCCGGGTCTGCCCCCCTGGGACGTCCCCTTGCCCCGCCCCAGTCATGCAACTATACCTGCCTCGCCACTGCGGACCTTTGGGAAGCAGCTGCCCATCCAGGGGGCTCCGGCCCTGACTGTGCCAGGAGCGGGTAGGTGTCCGCCTTGGGTTCGCCCGCTCCCCTCGTGCCTGCTTGGGGCCCCGGGCTCCGAAGTTGTGGGAACCAGCGAGAGTTGGAAAGTTTCCCCGAGGGCTGGTGCAGGCATCCAGCCCGGGGGACGCGCGCTGCCCTGGGAGCCCGAGCGGGGCGGTGGTGAGTTGGGGCCAGAGCAGAGGGCAGAGGTGCCGGGAGCTGGGGCCCGCCCGCCCGCCAAGGCCAGAGGGGGTGCAGAGCGGCGCTCGGCTCTCGCTGGACGTGCGCCGGGGCTCGGCGCCCGGGGCTCCTCTGGGTCCACACTGGTGGGCCCGCTTCCCGCAGTGACCCCCAGCTTGGGGCGGTCAGGGCGCTTTTGTTGCGGATGGTAAACAATGCCCGGGTCTGGAGGATGCGGCCACCCGCCCTGGAGGCCCGGCCCGGTGCTGACTGGGGTGGGGGTGGGGGCGCCTCTGACTCGGACCCCGGGCTCGGCTGGAAACGTGGCCGGGGCAGTGGGGGTGGGGGCTCCCTGAAGGAACCGGGGTGATTGCTTCGCCTCTTCGAAGAGCTGGAGGTTGGGGCGCCTCCCAGTGAGGAAGGGGACGAGTCTGAGCAAGTTGCGGGTGCCCCCCCAACAGGTTTTTTCCTCCCTGGTACTTGTACATGGGGCAGGTTCTTCGGGGCAACACTTTGGTGTCTCCGGGAGGGAACTAGGGGAGAACTTTTTGGTGTGTGGGCAGTAAAGAAGTCTTGCCAGGGACTGACTTGGTGTTGGATGGGTCGGGGAAAAGGGAATAGGAGTTTAAATACGTGCTCTGTCAAAATGGCTTTCAAAAAAACGTTCTCATAGCGCCACTGGGTCTCCAAATGCTCTGGCTTTGCCGTCGCATTAGCCCCACTCTGGCCAGATCCGGGAGCGGGCCCGGGGATGGGAGGTGCAAGGAGGCTGGTGCTGGGGACCAGTTGTGCGGCACATGGGGGTCCCTGCTGGAGTGGGAGGGGGCGGCAAGGGGCGGCAGGGGCCCCCCACTTCAGTGCAGGGAAAGGGAAGCGGGCTAGAGCCTACGTGCTCTCTTCCTCTAGCCCCGTTTCCCCTTCTCCCCTCTGCTTTTCCTCTTCCCACTCACCCTCTTTCCTTCTCCCACCGGATTTTAGCATCTAGAAGGGCCGTGCAACTCCATATATTTCTACATGAAGCGGTCTGGAAGGAACTGGCCAAAGCCAGTAACCTCACGTGAATTGGGAAACCAAAATCAGACGTTTCAGACTCGATAGAAATTACTGACTCCAGGCGAAACAGATAAAGCTTGACCTAGGAGTCTCTCCCTGCCCCCCAACTCATCCTCCTCTCAAATTAACCATCTTGAATAGGTTACTTATTTGCCTCTTCGCCGCCACTCCAGACTGGGGCAGAAAATGAGCCGCATACGTACATCGTAGTAATGATCGGTTTATGAATAAATATTTGAAAAGTGCTTCAAGACCTTCGGGCAAGGAAAAGGTTAGGTGCACAGCTTTGAATTTGTGGTGTGTGCTGTGTGTACTCCCCACCCGCTTGCAACGCAGTCACCTCTTGTCGCCACAGGTCTAGAAGGGCTGGATCTTTCCCCTTTTCCATCCCCCAGTATATACTAAAGCAAAAGCCTTGGCTTCATTAGGCCTCGGGACACCAGAAAGAAAATGGGAAAGGAGCTTCTCAACGGGTCGGAGCAAGGGTTATTTAGGGCATATTAGGAATTTATGACTACAATTAAACAAGGGAGGTACGTGCCGACACATACATAAATCCGACATTTAGAGACTGGCGTGTATTATTTCCAAGGACTAAGAGACTTAGATTACATGATTTGTGGTGTGTTTTCCGATTTCATCGATATTGGTTAAAACCCAAGTCCCCTCCCTCTTCAATTAAGGGATCTTAATTAGGTTGTCAACCTCTGACTCTAAAGCCACGTTATGATTTCAATTAAAGCTTTCAGACTCAAGGTATGCAAGAGGTAGCATACATTGCCCCTTTTTTCTTTGCAAAGATTAGTAGCCCAGACTTAAAACTCGGGGGCCACCACTTATTATTGTAATGAGCGTTAACTACTGCTCTCTGTTCTGGCCTTGCAGAATTCGTGCATTGGAGGTTTGAATCTTCACTGTCCCTGCTCTTTGTTTCTCCCCCTCCTCCAATCTTCTTTATCTGGCTTGTCCCCTCCCCTCCCCTCCCCCACCGTCCTGGTCCTCTGTGTGACTGTATCTTTTCCTTCCCGGTTGTTAGTTGCCATCAAATCTATGCCCTTACTTATATTTCTTTTTTCCCTCCCTTTTTCTACCTTTAGTCTTCTGTCTTTTGATCCTAGTTGTCTTTTTTATGGTCTAGCTTTATTGTTATAAATTTCTTCCCTTTCCTCTCTCTGTCGTTTTGGTCTCCCCCCCCCCCCCGCCCCCCCGTCCCCCCTTTAGACTTTTTTTTCCTTCTTAGGCGTTTTTTCTCTTCTCCCTCCCAATGTGTTTTATGCCTTTCTTGTATTTTGGAGGGGTCATTCTATCTCCATTTTAACTTCTCTCTGCTCTTGGCCCCCTTTGGCCTTTTTCCCCTCCTGCTCTCTGCAGGACTGCAAGGGTGTTTTACATATGGAAGGAGGCTTTGACTAAATCTGCTGGCAGTCGAGTGCGTTTCCCTCAACAGCCTTTCCACGTGTTGAGGGCTCTCACACTTCCTGTGGTAGAGAACTATCTAGGAACGGCGAGCAGTCCGCCTGCTTCCTCTTCCTTTGCATGTAGAACTTAGTTGCTGGAGGAAACTCAGCCAGGTGGTGCCTTTTTAAAAGAAATGTTTTAATTCTTGTTTTTCTCAGTCAAGTGCTGTAGCCTTTACATTCTTAGGAGCTGTGTGAGGTGACTATGAAATCGTAGTTTCTTTTTGCAGCTAGCTCTATCTATGCAAATACTCACCACTTTTTTGGCCACTGCTCGTAGTGGGAAGGATTGCAATATAATTTTAAATTGACATGTGGGCTGGATGGTTACATCAGTTCAGCCACTTCCTGCCCAAGGGACTTTGGGAGATTCAGAAGAAGGCGGGATGTAGGTAGGAGGGGATTTCTGACACGGGGCTGTCAATGTTGTCTTTTATAGACAACTGATATTTTCATTTTCATTTTCTAGGCAAGGTGGTTATTTTAATAATTGTTAAAAAGAAAAAATTCTCCTAAGGGAAAGACTTTCATCACCTAGTAAACTCAAATGATACTGAGGCAGAAGTTCTGAACCAATTTGTGCATGAGTTTTTTTTTTATGGTTAGGTATTTTAAAATTCTGTGTGAATAATTGGCAGAACCTGACACCCAGGACCTCCTCTTGCCACTTCTCCACACTGACCTTAACCCTTTAATCTCTCGCTTGGATTAGCAGCATGTCTTTTTGTGTCTCAAATGGTGAGTTGGCCTCTTATCTAGAATATTTTAGATCTCCTACACTCTAGTCCCCTATGTCACAAAGACATTTTAGGAAAATTTTATTGTGGGTTGAGAGTCTTGGTGCCCTCTGGTGAAAAGATCTGTTAAATGAGTCATGTTTTGTATCCCACAGTTTTTTTTTTTTTTTAAGAACTCATGGGATGGTGTCAATTAGATGTAAACTGTTCCTTCTGCTGAGCTCCCTAGGTACATTTAATAACAGGAATACCAGCCTTTCATTTTCTGCTCTGACTGTGTTATCTTGTAGCTATCCCTATAACACTCAGGCTCTGGAAGGTATTCTAGGGTAGAAGAAAGCTAATTTTGACAACTATGGAAACATCACTTTTCATCAAAAATGGAAAGGAAGTGTACCCAAAAAAAAAAAAAATTTTTTTTTTGTTTACCCAACGGAGATTTAACTGTGCTGAAATATTTTAGTTCTTCACCTGAATAGTAGGATACCTTTTTGTATATCTTTAATACTTTATAATAAAGACAAGCATGAAAAAATGGAAGTGGGGCATGTAATAATGTTTACCAATTAAAAAAGAAAATTAATTTCAGGAAGACCTTTTGGGGGTAATTCTGTAAATAGACGTGGACCTATTTAATAACATGGACTACATTGTCCTTTTCCTCCACCCCCCCACAAACTTCAAGAAGTTTGCTGCTCTAATCCCAGAGTTCAGCTCTCAAGACTACTTAGTTTATCACAAAAGGTTACATTTCATCAGTGGAGCCAAAGGTGATAAAATTAGGGTCTTGTAGGAGCCCTTATTTTATTTCTGATTGTCCCTGCTTCTTTGGCTGGGTGGTACCCAATGGTTTCTCCCCTGCAGCTGGGTTTTTCAGGGTCATTGGCCCCTTTCACAATCTCATAAAAAGGTTGTTACCACTTAAAGAGGCCACCTCTTCCCAATCCATGTTTCTCATACCTTCCCCCATTTCCTTAGTAGGCTCTTTTCTAGGAGATAAAGCTTAAATGGTAAACATTATCTTCATTACAACTGTGAATTTCTAAAGCACTTCAATTCTGTATTCAATATAAAAGAACACAAGAGGCAGAGAAGAGTTTATAAACTACTTGAAAAAGCAGATCCCTGACACCCTCTGGTATACCCAGATTACCTGCTGACATTCATGAATGTGAATTTTAACTTTTTGTGGTCTATTGGAATAAATACCTGATTATACGCTCCTATAATTTTTTCTAGCAATATGATTTTGATAACAAGAGGCAGCATGCTTATGCCAATATTGTTGAATTTCTGGAGATTGGAATGGATTACTTTTTGTTACTGAAATGGCATCCCTAAAAAGATAATGTTGAATTTCTGGGGATTAGAATTGAAACGTCTCACGTTTTCTAAAAATGTTAGGACAAAAAGTAGTGGTCTTTGGAGAAAATATCCAATAATTCTTCACAGCTAAAGAGTTACTTACCGTAAGCCAAAACTTTTTTTTTTTTTTTAAGAAAAGGGAAAAAGCAGAAAGCTTAGACGCCAAGAATTCAAGTAAAGTATTCTCTGGCCTAGTGTTTGTATTTAGTACAGATTTATCAAAATGTTATTTTTCTTGTGGTTAATATTATCACTAATGTCTATTTAGAAAGTCTTTTTTTAAAAGGCACAGTGCATTGACTCTAAATGTTGTACTCTAGGTTCACTTATTTAGCGTGTGATCTACAGTGTATTAGGTGGTAACAGAAACAAATTTAGATCTTGCTTTGTGGAACACAGCAGATGGGTAAAACTGGTTCCATAGTAATGATAACTAACTAGCATTGATGTTATTATTAGTTCTGTATTCTGGAGTGGTAAATGGCCTTTATTTTTTAGGTTATTTATTAAACACCTATCACATGCCAGCACGGTGCTAAGTCTTTACACACATTTTATACTCATGGTAACCCAAGTAAGGCCAGTACTATTATGTTTGCTATTCAATTACACATAGGGAAACTGAGGTATAGAGAGATCACAGAATTTGTCAGAATCACACAGCTAGTAATGTTTCTGAGCTACAAACTGAACCCAGGTCTGCCTCCTAAAACTCATCTTAACACACCCCACTTGAACTCAAATACCTTAAGAATGAAATCAGTGATAGTAGGCTTTCCTTGTAATAGTCCAGGGAAGCCTCAAACCAGCCTCATTTCAGATAAAGAAATGCTGACTCAGTGAAGTTTAGTTTGCTTAAGGACACGTGGCTGGTGATATCACATTCAGATGCAGGGCTTTCTGATTCTAGACTATCTTTAGTCACTAAACCAATCAGTAGCTCCCAAGATTACCTGGATCAGTAAAACAAAAAATTTAAAGATGATAAAGGGTTGTTGACTTTTTATTTTGCTGAGTAATAACAAAAATAAGCCTATCCCTGCCCTTTGACAAAAGAAAGGACATGTTATTACTTTTTAAGACAGGATATTTTAACGATAGAAAACAGGAAGACATAATTTCAGAATAAAGGAGCGTTGTTTAAAATAGATAAATTCAGCTTTATAAAAAACTCTTTACATTGTCCTATTTTTTTTTTTTTCTCATTTTGCCATAGACTGTTGAAAATTTAGTCACAGACCAGTTTTTGGTAACCATTTCCCTACACCATGCTTTCTTCCAAATTCAACAATCCGTCTGCTGTTAAAGAATCCTCAGCAGATCCGTTGTCATGGTCTTGATTCTGTGCCTTTTAGAGAGACTGTTGTTACGATGGACTTTAGATTCTGTTTTCCTCAGACTTCATTCTTGCTCACAGCTTGGTCTTATATGGGTTACGTAGGCAGTCTGAAGAGATGCAAAGGCAACTGGTGATGACTCCTGGTCAACCCCCTTTCATTTTTCTCTTCTCTCACTTAATCTTTCAAATAATAGTTGCTTGCCTAGTATTCCTTACAGTTTGAATTACCTCATTTTCTCCTTATTTTCAATTTCCTTGCCTAGGCATTCATCACGAGACTTTTGGGACCCTTGGTAGAAGGGCTTTTAGAACCAGCAGTCTTTGGATTAAGCCGGGTGAAAGAGAAGAGGGATATCCTTTCTGGGTGTGGGCAGATCCAACCACAAAGCCTTCTTTACACATAGGAGGTACTCAACAGATATTTGTTGGAGCAATGAGTCTTATTTGTAACCTAATCTGTCAAACCTAATCTCAAAGTTTTATACTATCTTCGTGTGCATGTAAAAAGCCCAATATTTGTGGATTGTTATTTGGAATGCTGTATTATTACTGGATCTCCAGGGAGTAGTATTATATAATCAACTTCTTGATCATATAAGCCTCTTTTTCCTCTGCCTTGGCCAGTTTTATTGTTGGGCAGATGATGCCTCTGGCAGTGTGGTGATATGCTAAGGAAGGAGATTAAGAGATAATTCTTAAAGTATCCAAATTTGTAAAGATTGGGATTTAAGCTTTAAGCTACATGTAACTACAGCCAAGTTGTAGTTTCTAATGTAGAGAAACACCCATGCTTACCTTAATCAAAGAACTTCATCAAATAAATCAGTTGTCACAGTAATTAAAGGAGCCTTGTAGTGAATTCAAGGTTTAAAGGATACTTTAGTGTTTTCTTGTCTCCTGTATCTTTCTTTTGCATTAAACATTCTCAGTTCCCTAATTTTAATGAATAATTTCCAGTAAATATTTTATTTCAAATAGGAGAATAAATAGGAAAAAGACTCACTTTCTTTTTTTGTTATTTCAGACCAAAACCTTGTGACTAAACTCAACTGTGGAACACCCAGATTCTCCTCAGAAGTGAGATTTTCCAAAGGACCAATGACTCTGTGTCCCGTGGTCTTTCACTTTTTCCTACTCTGTAGCTATGTCTCGATCCCGACATGCAAGACCTTCCAAATTAGTCAGGAGGGACAATCTAAGCAAAAAGAAAAGCAGCCAGCTGAAGAAGACCTCCAAGCCAACCAACAAAAATGTGGCATCGGTCAAGATGATGAGCCCTGGAAAATTAAAGCAATTAATTCAAGAAAGAGATGTTAAGAAAAAAACAGAAGCCAAGCCACCCATGCCAGTCAGAAGCCTTCTGACAAGAGCTGCAGCAGCACGAATGAATTTGGAAAGGACTGAGGTTCTTTTTCAGAACCCAGAGTCCTTAACTTGCAATGGGTTTACAATGGCTCTCAGAAGCACCTCTCTCAGCAGACGACTCTCTCAGCCCCCGGTGGTCATAGCCAAACCTAAGAAAGTTCCACCTTCTAAGAATTTAGAAAAGCAACGTGAGTGTGACTGTAAGGTGCTCACTGATGTGGGAGTAAGACACTCAGAAAATCAATCAGACCTAGTGCAAGATCCTCCAATCCCTCCTGATACGGAAAATCTAATTGCTGTCCAAAATTCATCTTTAATTAAAGGTGAGAGCCAAAAGACAACCCAGTCTTGGTCCCAAAGAATTGAAGATGCCAAAATAAATATCCCCACTCACAGTGACCCTGCAGCAGAGATCCATTGTAATTCTTTGGAAGGGACACATGGTGAAGGGCTATTCTCTGAAGAGACACTAAATGATATCGAGGATTACACTAGAATGTTTGCTCAGGACACTGAGTGTGCTCCTTTGCCCCAAAGAGCAATATCCAACGTTACCTCTGAAAGAAACTCCAGTGTTCAGTTAGAAGATTTGGGTTCACGAGTAGAATCTCTTAAGCTATCCGATTCTCACTTGGATCCCATCAAAAGGGAACATGATTGTTATCCCACCTCCAGCTTTAATAAGGTTATACCTGAATTGGACCTTAGAAACTGTTTGTCTATTGGTGGGTCTGTATATCCTACCTCTTTAATAAAACTCCTCTTGGCAGGCTCAGAACAAGAAACCCTTGGTGCTAACTCAGATCATCAAGAGGCCCTCAAGGCTACCCTAGATCAACAGGAAGTTTCTGGTGCTACCCCAAATCAACAAAAAATTCCTGATACCAGCAGTGTCCTAGGAGAGGTCTTCAGTGCTACCCCACATCAATGGAAAGTTCCTGGTGTTAACCCAGTTCGTGGAGAGGCCCTAGGTGAGACCTCAAGCCTACCAGAGGTTCCTGGTGCTATTGCAGTCCAAGGAGAGGTCTTTGGTGCTATCCTAGACCAACAGGAAACCCTTGGTGTAAGTGGTGGTGCTGTCCCAGACCTGCCTATCTTCTTTGCTGCTCCTACAGACCCAATTGTCACTTATCATGTTCCCCCAGAATGGCCTGAGCCCCAGAGCACTGTCTCATCTGGGCTTGAGGCCCAGGGTGCTATGCGGATTTTGCCTTTGGGCTACTCAGGTCATGCTCCTCAATCATCATCAAACTCAGAGAAAAATTTGGTACCTCCAGCAATGGCTATACGCAATAAAGAAAATGAGAAGCAAGTTCATATCAGCTTTCTGCCAGTATACTCTCAGAGGTTCACATTAGTCCCTGAGAAAGAACTATACCAGGCTTCGCTGAGTGTTGTCCCGCTCTCCCAGCCCGATCCCAGGAAATCGGTAGGAGGGAATTCTCAGGTCCACACGACCAGCACGGTTGATGTTGCCAACCCCACACTGGTGTCTATGTCAGTGTCACTTGCCAGTACCTCTTCTTCCTATACAACTTTGCTACCTACTTTGGAAAAGAAGAAACGAAAGCGATGTGGAGTCTGCGGGCCTTGCCAGCTGAAGACCAACTGTGGTGAATGTACTTACTGTAAGAATAGAAAGAACAGCCATCAAATCTGTAAGAAGAGGAAATGTGAGGAACTAAAAAAGAAACCATCCATCGTTGTTCCTTTGGAGGTAAGCAAATAGCCAAGGGGCTGGGATACGAGATTTGTTTTAGTAATCTGCAGTAGCATTTTACTTCAATGTTATGTCCTTTTTACCTTGGTAAAATGTTGCTTTATGTTATCGATAAGAATTGATGAACCACTTGAAATATGTCTTGTACAGAGATACATTAGCATGTTTTTACAATTTGTTCTAGAAAACTAGAACATAGTTTTTCCATTGTAGGATTTGATAGAGACATAGGGAAATTGTTTGAAATGTGGTTTTGCAAAGATTTGCATTATGCCGCATTTTGGCTAGCTGTGTGTCTCTTTTTGGAAGTCATAGGTTTAAAAATTAAGAGTGAAACAAGTTCATTAACTCCCTAGCAGCCTGAGAAACCAGAGGAATTAAACTTCTTTCCTTTTGAAAGAATAAAACTGTCTGAACCTGTAAGCATAAAACAATAATAAATCTTTTGCCTCAAATTTTGGCAGGCAGGTTTTCTACCTGCTCTACATAACTACATATGTTGGAATTAAATGGTGATTGGAAGGTAAAGATGGTTTGTAAACTCCTCAGTGGTACACAATTGGCCCTTATTATCACAACTTACAAGCTTAAAGTAGTACAAGTATTGGTTAGCCTAGAATTTATTTAAAGGAATTTATTTAAAGCTTGGTTAAAACTCAAACTCTTGCTTTTCATACTTTTAAGACATCTGTCACATATGGTGTTTTATGATTTTTAGATAACTCACAGTTGTATTTCTCCTGTGTCTACTACGAATACAGGTATAACAAAATAGATTGACTAAAAAGTATCGTGAACTTTAATTCAGTCACCCTTTCGTATTTCATTCGAGTTAAATTATCTGTGCAAAAATGCTTTGATTTCCCATTTGATTGAGTCATTGCAAACAAGAAACCAGGCATTTTACCAGTCATGTAATGATGGGCATTTAAGTTGTTTCTAAAGTATTTGTTACTACAAGCCTTACTGCAATGCATAATTTTCCTTTACTCAGGTCATTTCACACATGTGGCAGTAAATCAAAATGTGGTTGTTACTAAATGATTTTAAAAAACCATTGGAGTCGAGATGACTCCAACTCATGGTGACCCAATGTATGTCAGAGAACTGTGATCCATAGGATTTTTAATGGCTGATTTTTCAGAAGTAGATCAACAGGCCTTTCTTCCAAACCTCTAACCTCTTGGTTAGTAGCAGAGTGCTAATCAGCTTGTACCACCTAAGGACTAGCTATATGTCCTAGACACAAACAAATTTGTTCTCTTTTCCCCCTGACTTGCCTTTTTTTTTTTTTTTTTTTTGCGGGGGTTGGGGAGAGGGTGGGGACGGGCGGGTGAAAATATACCCAACAAAAATACACCAATTCAGTAATTTCTATGTGTATAATTCAGTGACATTGGTTGCACTCTTTACTGGTTATAAATGTTTGGTTCAATGGCTTACCATCTAAATGGCCACCCAAGAAGAAAATTTAGAGTCACCTTTGATGCCTCCCTTTATCCTTCATCCCTCTAGATTCTTTTGTTTTACAAGATTGGATCTTACCTACCTCTCCATTTTCTTGGCTATAGCTATCATTGAGGCCTTTATCTCTTATTGGGACAATTTCTGTACCCTATTTATTGGCAACAAGTATTTATTGCACGTCTACTCTGGGCTATGCACTGGGGATAGGGTGGTGAGTCTACCAGCCAGCAGGGAAATCAGGATGTTGAACAACAAACACGCTCCTTAGCCCAGTTCAAGTTGTCTTTCTGAAACCCTGATCTGGTCCCACCATTCTCCTAACTAAATTCGTTTAGTGTGCTCTTCTGTATGTGTCATATATATATCTCACTCAAAACAACACAAAATAAAGCAAAATAAATAAATAAAGCAAAATTATTGGTGTCTTCCAATTACAGATGAAGCCTAGATTGCTTAGCATGGAATATAAGACCTTCCAGATCTCGGCCCAGCTGCCCTTCTCAATCTTCTTTGCCTTCTCTTCTGGGTTTTATTATACTTTGGTTTTTATTATACTTAAAGTTTTAGCTGTACCTGGCTACAAACATTTCTCCAAGTTCCTGCTTCAGTGTCCATGCTGATGTTACACACTTCTTCCTTTCCCTAGCTGACAAAACTCCAGTCATTCACTCACTCTTCACTGTCCTAACTATATATGTGTGTGTTCTCCAGATCCTACACCAGGTGACTTTGTTTCTCTGGTGTCTAGTTGGGCTTGGCACAGTGATAGGTGCTCAATGAATATTTGTTAGTTAAGTGAAAACAGAATGTATTCGTAATTCAAATAATCAGGTTTATAAATTTAGATATTGGCATATAGTTTCTATTCATAGCTCTGGCAAGCAAGTGTGGCCACTGTTGTCAAGTTTCATCAATGTAGGAAAAACTAATACTTGTTGATGGATGAAAGGGTCCTTGGCTGTTGGTCATAATATCCTAAATACTGCATTCTTTTTTTTTTAATTTTTATTGTGCTTTAAGCAAAAGTTTACAAATCAATTCAGTCTCTCATGTAAAAATTTATATACAGCTTGCTATAATATACTCCTAGTTGCTCTTCCCCTAATGAGCAGCACACTCCTTCCCTCCACTCTCATACCCATTCGGCCAGCTTCTGACGCCCTCTGCCCTCTCATCTCCCCTCCAGACAGGAGCTCCCCACATAGTCTCATGTGTCTACTTGATCCAAGAAGCTCACTCTTCACCAGTATCATTTTCTATCCCATAGTCCAGTCCAAACCCTGTTTGAAGAGTTGGCTTTGGGAATGGTTCCTGTCTTGGGCTAACAGAAGGTCTGGGGGCCATGACCCCTGGTGTCCTTCTCTAAATACTTCATTTTTTAGTTAAAAAAAAATTTTTTTTCCATTTTGACATAATTTCAGACTTACAGAAAGGTTGCAAGTGTAGTACGGAATATTCCTATATATCTTTCATCCAGATGCCCAAGTGGTAACGTTTTATCATATTACTTCATTACTTTATCACTCTTTCCTTCTCTATCTCTTTTTTTTCTGAACATTTGAAAGTTTTACAGACATGACAATCCTTTACCCCTATATACTGCAGTGTATATTTCCTAAAAACAAGGATATTCTCTTATACTATTATTAAAATCAGGAAATTAATATTGAGTCAATATTATTATTTAGCCCACAGACCTTATTCATATTTCACCAATTGTCCCATTAAAAAGTCCCCTTAGCCTCTGTTAACCTGCAATACAAAAACCCATTGCTGTCAAGTCGATTCCGAGTCATAGTGACCCTACAGGGCAGAGCAGAACTCCCCCAAAGAGTTTTCAAGGAGCAGCTGGTAGATTCAAACTGCTGACCTTTTGGTTAGCAGCCAAGCTCTTAACCACTGCGCCACCAGGGCTGTTAATATGGAATAGTTCCTCTTTTTATTTTTTATGTCTTATGATGAACATATGTATGCATTCTGTAGGGTATATTCTTAGGAGTGAATTTTCTGGATCAAAGACTATGCATAGGTTTAGTTTTTGTAGGTTATTACCGTGTACCTGTGGCCCTTCCAATTAAAACTCTCATCGGCAGTTGAAGAGATGGTCCACATTCTTACCAACACTAGGTATTTTCTGTCTTGTTTTATTTTAAGCATTTTGTTGGGTTTGTAGTATCACTACATTGCATTTCCTTGAAGACTAATGAAATTGAGAGACTTTTCTGTTATTTGTCGGCCATTTAGAAGATAGTAGGTATCTGCTTTGGTAAAGTGCCTCATCTAGTCTTTTACCTGTTTTTCAATGGATTTTTCTTCCCTTATTGATTGATAGATGTTTCTTAACATTTTGTTGGTACAAATCCTTTGTTGAATATATGACTGTAAGTATCTTTTCCCATTCTGTGATTTAGCTTTCCACTCAATCATGTGTTTTAATGAACAGTAATTCTTAATTTTAATGTAGTCTAACCAGTCCTTTCCTCTTAACGATAGTTGTTGTCTCCTGTTGAAGAAATTTTTTCTATTTTTGCCTATTTCAAGGTCATAAAGGCATTTTCTTTTTAAAAAGTTTTTTTTTTAATTTTTACCTTTTACAGTTATATCTACAATAAATATTTATTTATTTATTTATTGTGCTTTAGGTAAAAGTTTACAAGTCAAGTCAGTCTCTCTTACTAAAAGTTATACATACCTTGGTGTGTACTCCTAGTGAGACTCCTAATGAGACAGCACATTCCTCCTCTCCACCCTGTGTTTCCCGTGTCCATTCATCCAGCTCCTGTTCCCCTCTTCCTTCTCATCTCCCCCACCAGACAGGATTTGCCTGCATAGTGTTATGTGTCTACTTGAGCCAAGAAGCTCACTTCTCACTGGTATCATTGTCTTCTTACAGTCCAATTCAATCCCTGTTTGGAGAGTTGGCTTTGGGAATGGTTCCAATCTTGGGCTATCAAAGGATCTGAGGACCATGACTGTCACAACCCCTCCAGTCTCAGTCAGACCATTAAGCCTGGTCTTTTCATGAGAATTTAAGATCTGCATCCCAATATTCTCCTGCTTCATCGGGGATTCTCTGTTGTGTTCCCTGTCAGGACAGTGGAGATCTACAATAAAACTTGAGTTGATTTTTGTGTACGGTGTGGGATAAGAATCAAGATTCATTCTGTTTCATATGGATATCTACTTGACCAGTGCCATTACTGAAATGATCATCCCTTCTCTGAGGCTACAATGTCAACCTTGTCATACATAAGTCAGGTGATTGACTAGTTGAGGGTCTGTTTCTAGACTGTGTTCCATTGGGTTTTTTTTTTTTTTGGTCTATCCTTGTGTCCAGAATGTCATAATTACTATAGCTTTATAACAAGTCTTGCTATTTTGTAGAATAAGCTCTTCAATTTTGTTCTTCAATATTGATTTGGACTACTTCTTGGTTCTTTGCATTTTCATAAAAACTTTTGAAATAGTTTCTAAATTTCCATCAAAAAAACCTTGCTGGGATTTTGATTGTGATTATGTTAAATCTACAGATCAATTTGAGGAGATGGACATTTTTATAATATTTGAATCTTCCAGCCCATGAACATACTATATATGTAAATCTTATTGAATTTCTATCAATAATGTTTTGTAGTTTTCCATATAGATTTATTTTATAAGTTTTATTCCTAAGTATTTGATATTTTTTGGTGCTGTTATAAATGGTCAAATGGCATATACTTTTGATATTTCAGAGTTTTGGCAAGCAAATACATTTCATATATTTGTTTTTCACATCAGCATTATTTTACTTACTAAGAGTTGGGATGAGAAAGGAAACATATACACAGTTTTAAGATGTCAACACTTTGTAGTTTTTTTGTTAGTACTCATATGAAGCAATTGGACATTTAAAAAACTTAACTGTTAGATTTTTTTTCCTCTAAAATATATTTAGTCCCCAAAGGCATATGCCATTTCTCAAAATGTTGACTACTAACCTTTTGGAGAAGTAAAAATAGCTTTTGATATACTTTTTTTTTTTTTTAATTGTAGATTACATTTTGTCTCTCATAATAAGATAGAATTCTTTTAATTGTACAACAAGGAGAATAGATAATCTTCCCAGAGACATATTTTGGACAAGAGGAAAAAAAACATTATTTGTCTTCTGCCAAGTGTAGTTCAGTTTACTGTTCTCCATATTCATAAATACAGATAATTGAAACCACTAACTCTTATATGAGTTAGGAATTTGCTCTTGGCTATGATATTCCTCATGTTTATTTGTAACTTAGCGTTTTGAGACATATGAACTTCCCTGCTTTTTCAACAGTGATGGGATTAAAATACAAGGTGGGGCGTGCTTTTTAGAGATGTAGAGAGTGGGTGCTTTGGCCAGGCTCCACTTTTCACAAGTAATTTTTAGTGCCGTATAAAAACAAAAGAGAACAACACAGTTGTTAGGAGACTGCGCTTTTGAAGGTGATGTCTCGAGTTATATTACATATGTCTAGCCAGATGATTTTGGTATACCATCACATATTAATTAAACACTAATTGAATGACTAAATGAGCAATTTCTGAGTTGGTCTTTCCAAGGTTGAAATAATCTCACGTGTATTTGCTTCGGTTAGAGTAGGTGTTTTTTCCAGAATGATTAAAAGGTTATTTATTATGTGCTTGGTTAGATTAAATAGCAGCATTATGTATATAAAGTGTGCTCTGTTTATTACCATGGTATTGTCTTAGCTAATGCAAGTTTTACCTAGGAAAATATTAATACCTACATAGATTGTGTTTGAAAGTTAAATGTTAATTAGAATTATGTGATATACTTGAACTGCCCACCGTCTTAGGGGGGCTCCTTTTACGTGATAACAGTCCAGTTACAGAGATGACATCTCAGAATTGGTTGACATATTCATTTTATTTCTTTTGGTGGGAGTGGGTGGTGGCCTAGCCTCTTTTGGCTGCTGTTTTTCTCAGTGTTTCGAAACAGACGGATCTCATTTTGGCATATGTTGTATATGCCATATGGAACGAATTTTTGCTACCAACTCCTTCAATTAAGGGCAGATGTTATATGTCCTTAAATATGCTTTTAAGGAATCTCTTTGTATCACTACTGAGACTTCAGTAGCATATCTCACCAGAGAGCTAGCCGCAGAATGAAAAGCCTTTGGGGTCTAGTATTCTTGCATTTGTAACCCCCCAGTATGTCAACAAAACCATGCTGATCTTGACTGATTCTGCCCCATGGGTGTTAATTTCTGGAATCTTGTCACTATGGTTCAAATCTTACCTTGCCATTTTGTGTATATAATCTTATCCAAGAAGAAATTGTGTGAAATGGGCCAATACTTTCATCTAGTGTCAGCATAATTCAAGATAACACTATTATAAAGCAGTAAGCACCCTAGTGTGGTATGTGTCTATTTTGCTGCAGAGTTTAATTCCAGATCCTGTATTTTTGGTCCAGAATAGTATTCCAAGAGTTAATTTTATCAAAGTTGTAAAAGTCATTCTCATTTTAAAGTAACCAGCCATCCAGGAAGGATAGAAGGGGGAATCAATCATTTTGCATTATTATTATATGAAAATAAGACACAATTAGCAAATGAATTAAACTAAACTGAGCAATTCAGGGCATTACCTTGATAATGAGATGCAGTGCTCAAATCATTAGTATCCTGAAGGTCTTCCCTAATTATCATCAGCTCTTCAAGTCTGCTGTGAAAGCAACAAAGAGAAATCTTGCTCTTTTCTGAGTTAATTATGCTCCATTAATACTGAGTCATTGTCTTTAAAAGGAAGCCATGGTATTCTCCTGCAGAAAGAGCAGTGATGAGAAATGAGATGCTTAAGGTACTTTTGAAGTCAAAGCCCAAGTCTTAGGGGTTACTAGCACATAATAGGTGCTCAACAACGATTGAATGAATGAATGAAATCTCAGAAAGAAAGATTCAGCTTATTTCTCATATAACAATGCCTTTTTTTACAAATATAAGTTACATTGTAAGCCATTTATTTTATCCTATGTGTATGAAATACAACATTTTAGCAGCTTGCGCCCCAAAACAACATTTTGGGATTTATTTCACAAATGTCATTTCTCAAGTACCAGAGATAATTAGGATCATGGAATACCTGAAGCAAAAACTCAAGTAGAAGACTCAAGAAAAAGGCTTTTAGAAAGGTACAGAGTACTTTAAAAATATGTAGTAAAAAGTTGTCTGCCTATGTTGTTTAAAATTACTGCCAAAAATAAAAATTACTGCCATATGTATTTGCAGTTGTGAGTTATATCAAGATACAAAGTTTAGGCAACTCAAAATTCTAAAGGAAAAGGGGCATAAAAACTCAAAATCGTGTATTTTTCTAATTGTAATGGAATTTAGAAAAACAATTCTAGAAGGATACCTACCAAACCAAACTCTTGGAAATTCGTTACCTCTGGGGTTGGGTTTTTTTTGGGTAGAGGAGAGGTGCGTTAGAAAAATGTGACTTTCACTTTTTTGCTGAAAATTTTTAATGTGGTTTGAATTTTTTGCACAATAAGCTTGCGTAGCTTTAAAAAATTTATATACTAAATCAAAGTAACGTCTTTTGCGTTGTAGAAAATTTAGAAGAAGAAAAAATGAACCTTAATCCTACCATCTAGAGGGACAACACTATAAATGTATTGGCTTATTTGTTGCCATTATTTTTTCTGCATTTAAAAAATAGCAGTTGAGGTCCAATGGGGTAAATTTTTTTCTTCTTTTTTCACTCAGTGTATCATCAGCATTTTTCCTGGTATTAATCTGAATTTTTTTTTTTTTTTTTTGTAATGCCTTTTAGGTAAATGAACATAATTTGCTAAGCTATCTTCAGTGATGTATGCTTCAGTTTCTTAGAATTTTTTCATATGACAGTGAACTTTTTTCTGTATAAATGTTGGTTCCCATTTCAGATTATTTACTTAAAATAGGGATCCATCTGGGTTTTCATTTCAAGCTAATATTATTAACATAGCCAAAATTTTTAGTATTTTGGTGGCCAGTTAAAGCCTAATGATTTCTAAATCTTTACCCATTTTGGAAACCTAAAATCTGTGGTCCAAGTACTTTTTTGGAAAGTCGGATACATCTCTTTTCTTCCTAGAGGAGAAACTGTAGATTCTTTCTGTTACATTCTTTCTGGTAAACACCTCTTAATGCCCCCTCCAAGTTGGTGACTGAGCCAACATTACAGCAAATCTCCTAACTAGTGACTGGATGCTAGCCAGATCAGACTTGGTATTTAGTGTATTTTTAGCAATCATGGAGAAAACCTTTTTAAATTACTGATATTATATTAACACTTTAGTACTTCTAAACTTTCCATGTGTTTTTTTAGTTGCTAGACAAGAATTTGTAAGACTGATTTAATCCTAGCTTAAATGATCTTTCATTGAATCTTTAAGCTGATATTTCAGAAATAACTAAAAAATCTGGTTTGGCTTCAGCGGTCCATGACCCTATCTCCTCAAAATTATATGAAACATGTTTTTCCACCCTTTATATTGTGGTAAAAACACACAACAAAACATACACCAATCTGACAATTCTACATGTACAGTTCAGTGACATTCATGGCCTTCCTTTAAGTTGCGCAACCAACCTCTCTATCCTTTTCCAAATTATCTCACCACTGTTAACATAAACTGAATGTCCCCCTAAGCAAAACCTCCTTCCTCCCTCACTCCCAACGTATTGTTTTTGTATGATTTTTTTTCTGAAGAGATGATGGTCTATAGCTTTTAGATTTCAGAGACATTTAAGTCAGTCATGTTCCCTGCTCCCAACTCCCAAAAGAAAAACAGGTAAAAGAATCACACCACTCTTGAAAGAGACTTGGAGGTATACACTTGACAATTTTCCTATGGTTAAGGAAAAAATAGTTTCAATAAGAGTTTGGATATCCCCCATGTGGCTGTTAGTGTGAGAATGGATCTGCTTGTAACATGGAGATAGATCGGCCTATCAGTCAAGCAGGCATGCCAAGGGGAGCAGATATGATGTGTACAGAGTCTGGAAGAGTGCCTGCTACATAAAACCAGTTCCCCTTGAGTCAGTTCCCACTCATAGCGACCCCATATGTGTCAGAGTAGAGCCCCGCTCCACAGGATTTTCAGTGGCTGGTTTTTCAGAAGTAAATCGCCGGTCTTTTTCTGATGAGCTTCTGGGTGGACTTGAACCTACAACCTTTAAGTTAACAGCCGGGCAGGTTAACCACTTGCACCACCCAGAAAATTTGACTGCTACATAGTAGGTGCTTAAATTTTGTAGTTGCTGCTATATCCTTGACAAGATTTGTGTATTTATTTCATTTTCACCTGTTTCCCTCTTGCTACTTGATTCATGATATTTAGAGGAAAGTAACTGAAGCACTATTTTTTTTTTTAACTGAAGTACTCAGAAATAGCCAGTCCACACCATTTCTTAGTATCTGGGAAAGCATTTTTCCTGTTAGAGGATTAAGATGTATTATGAATGAATTGGTTTCACTGTTCCCATGTAACGCAGAATTATAGTTGTGGTTACCAGCAAGACGACTATGCCACAGTTATTTTCTTGTCCTTGTATAATGAGAGGGTTTTGGTGTTTCTGCTGTGTTCTAGACATTTACACTATTATGGCTTATTTTCATATCGTATTTCATATGCAACACCATTTTGTGGTGAGGTTTCTATTAAAGAGCAAAAGCAGGATCAAGGCGGGAGGAAGTGGGAGGACAAGACAGTGGAAGCCCACAGTTGATCCAAGCCATGGAATTTTGAATGGAGTGGATATAGTTTAGCTTTAGAGAGGAAAGTGGGTGTGTGTGCGTGTGTGCATGTGTGTTTCTCCTATACACTTGTGCACTTGTAGGGGTAAGTAACTTGTTTAGGAGTTAATGCAGAATTGCAGGAAGATTTGTCTTCTGGGCAACATAGAAATTAAATTGTTTTCTGCCTTCACCTAACCCCATTTTCTAGTTAACTATGAGATATTAAGACTAACAAGCAAAAATAAATACAACAAGGAAAACAAAATAGTGTTCAACTTTGCATCTTTTTTTAAAAGAACCAACAACCAGAAACTAACGTCTTCATTGCTAACTAGGTACATAAGATTTTATCAAAATTTAAACTTATTTGGCTTTGAAACAGAGGAAACTGTCAAAAGAAAAAACATTTATTAAGGACCTACTATGGGCCTTTTTTTTTTTTTTTTTTTATGGGCCAGCCACCATACGGCATCAGGTTTTGGGTATGGGCCAGCCACTGTGATAAAATGCTTTATATCAATGTATTGAATGCTGACAGTAACCCATGAGATATAAGTATTAAAATTCACATTTTACAGACTAGGAAATTGAAATACACTTTTTTAAAAAAATTTTGTGCTTTAAGCAAAAGTTTACAAATCAAGTCAATCTCATAAAAAAATGTATATACACCTTGCTATATATTCCTAGTTGCTCTCCCTCTAATGAGACAGCACACTCCTTCCCTCCACTCCCTTTTTTGTGTCCATTCTGCCAGCTTCTGACCCCCTCTGCCCTCTCATCTCTCCTCCAGACAGGAGCTGCCCACATTGTCTCATGTGTCTACTTGATCTAAGAAGCTCACTCTTCACCAGTATCATTTTCTGTCTCATAGTCCAGTCCAATCCCTGCCTGAAAAGTTGGCTTTGGGATTGGTTCCTGTCTTGGGCTAACAGAAGGTCTGGGGACCATGGCCACTGGGGTCGTTCTAGTCTCAGTCAGACCATTAAGTCTGGTCTTTTTACAAGAATTTGGGGTCTGCACCCCACTGCTCACCTGCTTCCTCAGGGATTCTCTGTTGGTTCCCTGTCAGGGAAGTCATCACTCGTACCTGGGCACCATCTAGTTCTTCTGGTCTTAGGCTAATGTAGTCTCTGGTTTATGTGGCTCTGTCTCTTGGGCTCATAATTACCTTGTGTCTGTGGTGTTCTTTGGAAACCCTGGTGGCGTAGTGGTTAAGTGCTACGGCTGCTAACCAAAGGGTTGGCAGTTTAAATCGGCCAGGCGTTCCTTGGAAACTCTGTGGGGCAGTTCTACTCTGTCCTATAGGGTTGCTATGAGCTGAAATTGACTCAACGGCGGCACTGGGTTTGTTTTTTTTTTTTTTTTGGTTTTGGTATTCTTCATTCTCCTTTGCTCCAGGTGGGTTGAGACCAGTTGATGCATCTTAGATGGCCACTTGCTAGCATTTAAGACCCCAGGCACCACTCTCCAAAGTGGGATGCAGAATGTGAAACACACTTTTAAAAATCTGTTTAAAATTCCCCATTGCTAGGAAGTGAAAGAATCTCTCTTTCAGCTATGATACAGCACAATTAAACAATCAATCTGTTCTTTAAAAAAATTTGCGATATAATTCACATATCATAAAATTCATTCTTTTAAAGTACATAGTTCAGTGCTCTTTAGCATATTCACAATGTTATGCAATCATTGCCATCATCTAATTCCAGAATGTTTTCATCACCCCCAAAAGAAGCCTGTAGCATTAATCACTCCCCATTCCCTTCTCCTTCCAGCTCCTGACAACCACTAATCTACTTTCTGTCTCTATGGATTTGCCTATTCTAGACATTTGATGTAAATAGAATCATACAATATGTAGTCTTTTGTGACCGATTTTTTCACTTAAGGTTTTCAGGGTTCATCCATGTTATAACATGTATCAGTGGTTCATTTGTTTTTATGGCTGAATACTATCTCATTGTATGAATAAACCACATTTTATATGTCCGTTCATTGATGAACATTTGGGTTGTTTTCGCTTTTTGGCTGTTGTGAGTAATCCTGCTATGAGCATTTGTGTACATGTTTTTGTGTGAATGTTTTTCAGTTCTCCTCAGTGTATACCTAGGAGTGGAATTTGTGTATCATGTTAACTCTGTGTTTAACTTTTTGAGGAACTAACAACCTGTTTTCCAAAGCAGCTTCATCATCTTGCATTCCCATCAGCAATGTATGAGGGTTCTTATTTCTTCGCATTCTCACCAATACTTGTTATTATCTGATTTTGATTTTAGCCATCTTTGTGGGCATGTAAAAAGAAGCCCTGGCTGCGCAGTGGTTAAACGCTAGGCTGTTAATCTAAAGGTTGGCGGTTCCAATGTAGCTGTCAGTTTTCATAAAGATTACAGCCTTGGAAAATCTATGGGGCAGTTCTACTCTGTCCTACAGGGTTACTATGGCAAATTTTTTTTTTTTTTTTAAATGTGATGGCCAAGTGATATCTCATTGTAGTTTTGATTTACATTTCCCATGGACTTGGTAGCAAGTGGTTTGTTTGATTGGTTTGGCTTAATGAGTAAAGATGTTAACAATTTTTTCATGTGTTTATTGGTCATTTATATATCTTTGGAGAAATGTCTATTTGTGTCCTTTGCCTATTTTTGAATTGATTTGAATAGCTTTTTGCTGTTGAATATTAAGCCTGGTGGCATAGTGGTTAAGAGCTATGGCTGCTAATCAAAAGGTCAACAGTTTGAATCCACCAGCTACTCCTTGGAAACCCTATGGGGCAGTTCTACTCTGCCCTATATAGGGTCACTGGCAACAGGTTTGGTTTTGGGATTATATATTTTAGATACTAGACCCTTATCATATACGATTTGCCCATATTTTCTCCCATTCTGTGTGTTGTCTTTTCACGTTTTTAAAACTTTTTAAAACTTTCTATTGTATCTCACTGTTTTTTGTGTGTGTGTGTGCTTTAAATGAATTTACAGAACAAACTAGCTTCTCATTAAACATATTGTACACACATATTGTTTTGTGACATTGGTTGCCAACGCTGTAACATGTCAACACTCTCCCCTTTTCAACCTTGGGTTCTCTATTACCAGCTTTCCTGCCCCCTCCTGTCCTCTCGTCCTTGCCCCTGGGCTGGTGTGTCTGTTTAATCTAATTTTGTTTTAGGGCCTGTCAAATCTTTGGCTAAAGGGCAAGCCTCAGGAGTGACTACATTACTGAGCTAAAACAGTGACCAGGGGCCATACTCAGGGTTTATCTAGTCTCAGACCAGTAATGCAGGTTTGTTTGTTTTTGTGAGTTAGAGTTTTGTTCTACAATTTTCTCCAGCTTTGTCTGGGACCCTCAGTTGTGATCCTCCTCAGAGCAGTCAGTGGTGGTAGCCAGGCACCATCTAGTTGTGCTGGCCTCAGTCTGGTAGAGGTTGTAGTACTTGTGGTCTATTAATCCTTTGGACTAATCTTTTCCTTGTGTCATTGCTTTTCTTCATTCTCCTTTGCTCCAGATAGGGTGAGGCCAGTGGCCACTCACATGTCTTTTTACTTTCTTGCTAGTGTCTTTTGAAGGACAAAAGTTTTAAATTTTGATGAATCCATTTGATCTTTTTTTTCTTTGGTTGCTTGAGTGCAATCTTTTCTTTCCGTTTTGATTTTTGTCATCCCAGTAATGAGTGAACTTCATCTTTTACCATGTAGAAGCTTCAGTGGCTTGACTGAAATTATTAGGACTTTCCCCCCCTTCATTCTTCTCTGTATGCAGTGCCTAGCACATGGTAAGCAACAGACAAATACAGGTTGAATTGAATGATTACCATCATAAATGTATAACTACATAAATGTAGTGAACATTGTTTGATATCTGAAGGGGTTAATAACAACTCTCATGTATTGAGGGGAACCCTGGTGGCAGAGTGGTTAAGTGCTACGCCTGCTAACCAAAAGATCAGCAGTTCGAATCCACCAGGCGCTCCTTGGAAACTCTATGGGGCAATTCTACTCTGTCTTATAGGGTTGCTATGAGTCGGAATCAACTTGATGGCAATGGGTTTTTGGGTTTTCATGTATTGAATACAAGTGTGTGATATAGTATTAAGCATTGACATGTTCATTTTCTCATTTAACCCTTACAGCAATTCTATGAAGTGTGCATTCTTTTCCCTAATTTATAAAGGAAGGCACTGAGGCTTAGAGTAGCCAAGTAACTTGTCTAAGGCCACACAATTGGTCTGGGAGTAGAACCCATGACTTTGATGGCGTGTGCTCTTTTTAACCACTCTGTCTGTGAGCTAGAACAAGAAGCAAAAATATAAAGGACCTGGAGACTGGAGAGGAGTAGGGCCAAGTGGTGGGCTGGTTGATGTAGAGTCATGCTGAGGTTATTGTGTCTGTCTTTGAGATTTGTGAAACTGTAAAACAGATGTTGTGTTAGAATCTTACGGGATCACTTAGCAAAATATAAGTTTTTAAACATGAATAATTTTCCTATTTAGTGACAGTCTTATTTTTTCTGACTCATAGTGACAGTTGTGTTTATCTTTTGCTGTGATCGAACCATCAGGTGCCGTACTGCATGCTTTTCACATCTACTTTTGCACTCACCCCTAAGGTCATCAGTGTTCTTCATGGAGTCCAAAGGAGGTTAAGAGTCTTGCTCAAAACCCACAGTTACCAGCATCGTTGGGATTTGAATCCCACCAAGGATGGATAGTATTTCGATCTTGTATAAGGTAGTATTTGAAGGTAAATAGGCCGAGAAAGAAGAATAAATGTGTTCTCCTCAAAACATTCAAGCCATTTTCTTTCATCACAAGCATGATTAGTAATGAAGAGAATTGTTGGTATGGTGATTCTTCACTCCGCTGAAAACCCATTTCATTTATTATAATGATTAGCAAAAGTGGCCCTATAAAAACATGGGTGTGTGTTCATAATGTTAGGGATTTAACCAAAGCATCAGTAAATGCAGCTTGACTTCTTCTCAAATGATGTGCTTGAAAGAAACAATGCTTTGGGTAAGGAAAATATCAATTCATAGTTTATATCCAGTAAGAACATCAAGAACCATTTATTTATTTTATTTTGAGCAACAAGAAATAATGTACCCATTGGATAAGTATTTGGAAGTCAGGTAAAGCAAACAGACTTTGAGAAAAAAACTGCTTTTTCTTAACTCATCATTAAGAGCAAGTATCCATGGAAACAACCATTGCAATCATTTGTGCTAAAACATTCATAATAAAGATAGACATTTTTTTTCCTTTTAAATCTGCACAGTCAACACAATTGTAAGCTTGAGCTCCATTCCTATTGGCTTCTGAGGGGGAACTGTGCTGAAAATCACCTTTTTTTTTTTTAAACTAAGGCACATATATCTCTTTCAACTCCACAAGGATCTCTAAAGGGTCTTACATTTCAAAATCTCAGAAAAACCCTCTTCAGACACAGAAATAGCAGCAAGTTAGAATAAATATCCCTAGGAGGAATGTCAAGAACCATTTATTTCGAGCAACAAGAGTTAACATGCCCATTAAATAACTATTCCGAAGATAAGAACATCAAACAGAATGGGGAAAAAAAACTGAATCATAGATATTCTATTATTATAAATATTATGGGATCAATGACAAGTTTTTTGTTTGTTTATTCTCCCTGAAAAACTCTTTTTTCTATACCTAAGTTAAGCTCTACGAAAGAGTTTTTCTACAGAGATTCACAGGCATTAAGCAGCGCCTCCAACGTAGCTGGTGTTCTTTGTTCAATTTCCAGAAAGAATGAAGAGCATCCCTTCTGAACATCAGAAGTATCTGAGGGTAACTCATTTCTAGGAAGACATATCTTGCTCAGAGATGATGTAAAATTTTAGTAAATGAGCTCAGAAACTAAAGAAGTCGATCTGTCCAGAATAAGCTGGTCCCATTTTACCATAAGCACCTTATGTACTCACATTCAGTTAGGAGGCTTGTTTTATACAAGGGTGTATTCTAGCTTCAAAACAATGGTTTTCAGATCTAGGATAAACCAGGTGCCTCCCCTTAGTTCTCCTTTTTGAAATGATGGCTGATATTTGCGATGATCAATTTAATACAAGTATCATTGTTGACTTTTTCAAGGACAATTATGGAAAATTGAAAGCTGGGACCCCCCTCAAAAAAAAAAAATACAGAGTAACATTTCAAACAGAAATGGGGGAGAACTAAAGGTTGATGACATCTCCCCAGATGCATGCTCAGTGATCAGCCCTATTACTCAAGTGGTAGCATAGCTATCTGTATGCGTACCTCTCCACTGTCCCCTTCACAGCCATATTGGAGTGTGGCTTTCAGTAACCACAGCGCTCCCAGCCTCCTTGCACATGCTGTTACCTCCACCTGAGGCACATACCCTTCCTCCTTTCCTCTATGTTGCCAACTCCTACATACCCATCCTTAGGTTTCAATGGAAATGTCACTTCCTCTGGGAAACCTTCTCTGTGCCCTGCATAGATTCCCAGACTCAGCCCCATTCTATACTGCAACATGATTGATTGTGTCTCTTATGAGCTAGATGGTAAGCTCTAGTAGGTAAGATTCCATCTTCCTTTGCATGCCCAGCACCATAGCTGCATATGGGAGGTACCCAACATTTATTAAATCATGTTAAGGCTTTCTGGTTATTAACTGGCAAGGGCCATTGTAGAAATGAATTAATAGCATTTAAAGGGTACATTTTTGGATGTGGGGGTGAGTCTTCTTAACATTGGTTCAAGAATTTTAAGAAGTTTGTTTTGGTTAAACTTGAAAGATCCCAAATCTGTTTTTCTCAGAGGGAAATTCTGTGTGTGTGTGTGTGCCAGAAATGCCTTGAGTGTCTCAGTGAAAAGATAAATTTTTATGTTTTGCCATTAAGACTTGAGGAGATAATTAGATTACCCAAAAAGTAAGGGTACAGTGTTCTCTGGAGTCAGTTGCCTAGGAAGAATGATAGAGAAGGAGCCCAAAGGTACAGAAGTTCCTTTTGTTTAAAAAAATAAAAATCATTGAAAATAACGTTCAAGGAGAATAAAATACACATGACTAGCAACAATAAGAAGTTAACTTCAATCTTATCATTGACTAAAGGAGAAACTTTTAAATAGGAGTTCCTTCTATGGTTTCTTTGTCTTTGACAAAAACTTATTGATGAGTTTATTGGATTTCTCTGTCCAAATTATGGATCTAGGTACTAATAGAGGGGAGGGAGTAGTTTTGCCAATTTCACGTTAGCACTAGGAAGAGCTGAGAAATTGGGGAGCGGTGACATTTCAGCCCCTTTAGTCTCTGGCATTGTCTGTGATTCTCCGATGGCAACTGTTGAAGATCTACCCATTGGTTCCTTAATTCTTGCCATTGAAGAACAGCTATTTTTACCAGCTCTAAGCAGGACTGTTGGAGTAAGTGGATGCCAGGTAGACTGGCCCCTTGGAGGGAAAAAGGGCTGCTGTACATAAGCCTGGAGTCCTGCTGGTACAGTGGTTAAGAGCTTGGCTGCTAACCAAAAGGTCGCAGTTCAAATCCACCAGCAGCTCCTTGGAAACCCTATGGGGCAGTTCCATGCCATGAGTTGGAATCAACTGGATGACAACTGGTTTGGTAGATAAGCCTCAGGAAAGAAGGCGGGGGGGGGGTGGAGAGCCAGGTTGAGGACTGTGCTAGACAGACAGATCAGCCACCTACTCCCAGACTATTGCTCAACCCAACTAACCAGGAAAATTTTCCAACATCAGGCTTGCAGATTTCTGTGTGTCACAGGCAGTAAAACCAAACTAGCTTTAAAGTCTCCATCAGGATTGTGAAAATTGTGTAACATCCTTTTCTTATTCTTATAGATTGATAGTTTACAAAAGATGGTGCTTGGAATTTCTTTACTCATATTACTGCAAATGCTGTAGCCCCCAAAAATATGCAAAAAGAAAAATACAGACCAATTTCATGGGAAAGGAGTGTGTGACAGATACTGGGAAGATGTTTTTCTTCAGAGGTGTCAATATTGAGGGAGGGGGAATTGTCCTTGAGATTAATTTGGATGAAGAGTCCTCGTACGCCACTGTTGTTGTCTTCACCTAGGCAGTGTTTGTAAAGTCTTGTTTCTCATGGATGCACAATTGCTTGTACTCAGAAAGAGAAGGAGAATTTTGACATTATTCATAAATTTAGCTCCCAGGGGACAAAGCATTTTTTTTTAAAGCATATTTTTAACATAACCATCTGCCCTATAGGGTCGCTATGAGTTGGAATTGACTCGACAGCACTGGGTCTAGGGTTTAACATAACCATGGTTTAAAGTAATAATCTTCTAGAAATCTGAGCTACTAATCTTTTATCCTAAAAATGAAGTGTGTGTTTTTTGAAGACATTTATTTTAAGGTTATTTTGGGGGATTTGCCAAATGTATGTTGTTAGGTGTTGAGAATGAATGAAAGTTGTGGAGAGAGCAGTGTGGATGGTTAGAACAGGGCTCAAGTCAAGTTCTAGCTCAGCCGTGTAACCTTCGTTAAGTAATTTTACCTCTTTCAGCCTGAGTTTTTCTATGAAATAGTTAGGCTGAATTTTCTCTAAGGTTCTTTTTAGTTCTGTAATCCTATGATTTTTAAGAGAAAAGATAAATTACATTTTGTAATATATGACAGAACTTAATACACTTGAGTTATTGCAAAATTAAATATCAGCTCATGTAATTTAATAGTCATGAGCCCTTGTGGGAAAAACAAATAGATTTAAGCAACAAAGGAAAGTTCTGAATAACTTTCTAAGCTGTCTTTCTTTCAACAGGATCTAATTGTATGTGCTTTACCCTAAATGATGAAAGAATGGGAATGGCTGTCTGATTCCAATTCCTCTGCTAGTAATTTCTGATTAGTCTCTCTGTCAAAACTTGCCATCATCTAAGCCCTGAATTGAGACCATCAAACCTCTGAGTATAGGATTTGGAATCGATGGTCACAACCAATAGAGGTTATCGATCTGTAGTTTTGTGTCCAAACAAGCAGAGATCTTCCTGGTGTCCTCTCGTTTGGATGTTGGAGACAACGTTAGCTCTGTGCACTTTCCTTAACCCTCACATCTAGCTGGGATGAGCTCACGCATTATTTAGTCATTAATTGTACACAACAGTGCACTCGGACCTTCAGCGTTTGCTTAGGTAGCCAAGCGTCCTGTTGTATGGTTTCCTGCTTATCCCATGCAATGAAAACTCCTGTCCACAAGCTTTAAAAAATGGACTTCTCACCACTGTGGATGCTCAGCATGCCTAACCCTCCGAATCAGATTTTATTTCCTTTTACTGAAGTAATCATCTGAATCACACAGGTAGTGAATTGATTGATATTAAACCATTACAGCCTAATATATTCATGGCCACTTAATTAAATATTCAGCAATCAATCTGGAAGAATGTTGATGCCTGTAAAAATTATATTCAAGTATGCAAAGGGTCACCATGAGTTGGAATCAACTCCATGGCGCAATGGGTTTTGGGATGCAAAGTGGGCAATCTAATTAAAATGCAAAGGCACTTTTAAGGGCGAAAAGGTTTTACACCCCTTTTCAGACCTTGTCATATTCAATCCTTTTTTTTTTTTTTTTAACCTATTTCATGGTAGCTTCATTGCCCCCAGAGAGCCTTTTCTTGCTCCTTAGAGAAGGTGGGGGCTGACAAGTGTTTGAAGATGTGTTGGTGGATGTGGTCAGGTCAGAATCCATTGGTTTTGCTACAAGTGTTTTAGGAAGAGTTGAGAATACCACACCCAATAGATTGTTTTCTTAAATGAATTAAAAAAAAAAAATTGGGGGACGGGGGAGGCGGGTGGGAGAGGGAGTTGAAAACCGGGAAAACAATGCATGTTTAACTTCCCCATCCAATAAGGAAAGCGTGCTTTTGTGGCAAACCGAAAGGCTAGGAATCAAGGGTGATGAAATGCAGGCCTTCCGGCCCTCACTCTGTTCCCAAATCCTCGTTGTGGGAATCTGTTCTGAATCCAACTGCAAGTGAAAAACTCATCTTTAGCCGAACAGCCAGGGAAGCCCTCCTGCCAATCCCCCAAGTGTGCTGCTGCACCTTTGGCCCTGGGAGGCTGGGGATGGAGCGGTCTTCTGGAGACGTGTGCAGCTGTCCGAGCGGCTGGGATGGAACTGTGACCAGCCTCTGCGCTGCATTTTGGCAGTGACCTTGAGACCAGCCAGCTCACCGCAGCTGCTCTTGTCCTCCCTCAGCTGCTGCTGTTGCAACGCCAGGGGGCCGGAGGGAGGGAGACTCCCCTGGCTCTGCCTTTCCCACTGGCCGTTAGATGCCAGCCCTGGTGCCCAGCTCTCCCAGTGCCTACCACCCGCTGGGTGTGGGGGCAGTCCAGGTGTGTGTGGGGTGGAGGCTTGTTCCAGCCCTGGCTCTAGTCCCGGTCCCTGGGAAGTCGGTGGCTCTGTCTGACCACCAGCCTGGTGCGCAGACTGGCTCCACATGGGACTTGCTTGGCAGCTCTGCAAAGAGGCTCAGTGACAGGTGACTATCTTGGGAGAGAGAAGAGCCAAAGGTCCTCTTTTTGTCCCAAAGGTGTGAGTCTGCCTTCTGGTAGGGCAGGGGTTTCTGTGGGGCGTAGTTATCAAAAATGCTCAGAGCCAGAGAGAAATCTCTTCTCTCCAGCCACTCCGAGTGGCCAGTATATTTTGAAAACTCCTCCTCCATTCCTTGTCCTCATCCTGTCCTTTTCCTTTAAAGTGGCTTTATTATTATTTTGTTTTATCCGCTTTTGTCATTGGACATTTATTGACAGAAATCAAATCGCTGTGCTCCTGGGCAAAGCGCCTGCTGCAAAGAGGTGTGGTTCCCGAAGAATGAGACACAGCCCAACAGCTGAGCCTACAGTGTCCTCACATAACCTCCCTGCCTTAAATATCGCCAATATTTAGCCTTGCCTTATAAAGTAAAAATGCACAATACCTTCCAGAGTTTAAGCAAGCCCAAATGCCCCCCTCGGCTCGCTTATATCTTCTGTACGTTGGAGGCAGAGCCGCGCACCCCTCCCCCCCGGCGCAGACCTGCCCTCGGAGCCTCCAAGAGGTTACTAATCAGGGAGACTCCGTCATCGATCCGATTGTGGGGACCTGGGGGATTTGTGTGCATTGTTTTTGCTGAAGCCTCCTATGATTTCGGCGCGACCAGATCCTCTGCAGCGAACTCCATGTCGCAGCTTGGGGCTGCCTGTGTCCTGTGGTGAGAGTGGAGCCGCACAGGAGATCCTTTGTCTAGGAAGGGCTAGGCAGAGAAGATCACTTTGGAGTTGCTAAGCTCTGCATTGCCATTGGCTGCACTCTTTGTGGGGCTGTTTTTGCAAAAGGCATGCCCAGCACGTCTACAGTGCTGGCAGGCCAGGGCTGCCTTTAAACACCATGATAATAATACCAAAAAGCAGTTTGCAGAACTGTTCCACTGTAGAGGCTTCCTCTGCAGAAGCAAGCAAGATGGCTACCTCGTGGGCTTCGCTGTGAAGAATGCAGAGGCTAATTAAGACAGACTTTAAGGGGAAAAAAGGGTATTTCCCTACTTCATCTTTCTGCAAGGCTTGTTTTCAGTGACTTTTGAAGTATACATTTTACATAAGCTCTTTCGTTGCTGCCTAGCAAACATGTTGATTATTTTAAATGGTATAAGTAGTTTTACAGTGAAACAGCCAAAAATTTAGGGGGGGTGGGAGCTATATTTTTCTTACACGGAGGCTCATTTTGCAATTTGATTTTTTTTAGGTTATAAAGGAAAACAAGAGGCCCCAGAGAGAAAAGAAGCCCAAAGTTTTAAAGGTAATCAGCTATTGATTAAATAATATTCAATTTTTTCCATCTCATATAGTATTTTGCTGTCACTTGGGGGTAAAATCTGGAGTACAGTGGATGTGAGTTTTCCCAGATTTTCAGCTGATAAATGGATTTTCACTCAACTAAAGTGTTTTTGCTTTTTTTTTTTTTTTTATGTGCTGGATAATGTACATATCAGCATCCTTTATTTTCAACTCCACACAAGTCTGCAGAAGGAAAAGTTCATATGCAAAGTGCTGGGAATAAAATTTGTTTTTCTTTGTAGTATCAGCATTTGTGGTGTTGGCACCAGAGTGTAAACTTAAGGTCTTTAGGAGAAAGGCACTATTTGAAGTTGACAGCTATGATCCATTGTGATCTTAATAGACCTTCTATTAGATACTATTTTAAAATGTGTTTGTTTTTTTTTTTTTTGTAGAGAAAAAGGTCCTTAGAGCTTTCAGATCCACTTAAAATGTGTAAGCCAGTGAGATCGTACAGTCAAATTATAATTACCAAATCCCTAGTTCTCCATATATCATCTTTAGTTTTGGCATTCCTAGAGCTGTAGGGATATGTATGTTTTCTTTATTTTCAGTAATTTGCCTAATGAGTATTTAGTAGTAACCTAATTCAGTCATAAGCTAGCAATCTGTATTATGAGCTTCATACAGTATTTAGAAGGGCTAATTTACAAGCACATGGCATCACTGAAAGTTCAAGGCTGGCTTTAGTCCAGCAAATAGGTGCTTATGTGTTAAAGGCTTCAAGTGGTAGATTACTATTGTAAATGTAAGCAACCTGAGCAAGCAATCTTTTTGATTTGTTTTAAGCAATAAAAAGCATACATATTAAGCAATAAAGCCACAGGTCCTTAAAATTATACTGTGTCTATTTACTTTAAAATATACATCTAATCATAGCTTTTCCTTGGCATATAAAGTTGTAGTCCTCAAAGAGGAACAACATGTTGAACTATAGATGTGGTAAAATTTTTACCTCATTTGTTTCTCCACTTGTGTAACTTGAAAATGTTATTGACATGGAGAACCAGACCTTGCATTGCTCTCTAATTTATCTGACCACCTCCAGTTTCTGTTTCCTGTGTGGGCACAGCATTGTCATGTACATTTCCCATCTACCAGCAAGAATTTATTTAATATTTACCTCACAGTCAACAATGGGCTAGGCACTGTGCAATGAATGAAGTTGCTTGGCACAGATTCATCCTGGGCCTGAACAAATAGACTAGTGGTTATTTCAAGGTCAATTAAACTCTTTTCTGTTTTTCTTCTGCATATTAATCCACCCACCTCCTTTTACATGCTCCCTGTCCCTCCTCCAATGATAGAACTTTATCATTAAAAACTCGACTTGTATTTCTTAATGTCTTCCTATACTTTCTATGTTGGGTATATTCATCTTAGGCAATTTGCACCTTAAATTCTTCTAGTGAGAAATATTTTTTGTCCTGCTGTTATGACTAGGTATTATGGTAGACTATATAGGGAAACTAATATAGATTAAACCTGGTAGCTAACGTTTCACCCACCTTTGCTAAGAAGTGGAATTGGGCTTTAGGGGTACCGTTTAATTCTGTTTACTTTGTTAGTCTGTCAGTCTGTCACCTGAAATAAATTTCAGAAGTAAATATATGGTGTTGCTTTTTGAAATGAGGGCAGTAGACTCACTTTTTTTTTTTTCTTTTCCCTTAAATATGTGTGGGTGGCCAGATTTCATCTGTTCCACAGCAAGCAGGATTGAATTGTTGCCGCCTTTCCTCTGGAGTTAGTGATTGTTGAACAAGAGTAAAAACATGCTCTAGGAGGAAAATAAATAAATAAAAAAAAATTTTCCCCAATGTTGGCATTTAAGATGTTTTCTTTAAATTTTCTGTTAGACATAATCTTTTTTTTTTTTTTTTTTTTGCTCTTGTCCAATAAAAACTTTGTTTCTCTGCTCCAAAGTAGAAATGCTGAAAACGTTTTAGATTTCAGCTTGAGATGTAAAAAGTGTAGCTAAAACAAATGTAAACTACTATATAATGCTAAAGGAGATGTTGAGAAAACTAAGTACAGTATGCATTTGGGGAGAGAAGGTAGGTAAAGAGTAGAACTTTTGATCTGAGGTTTTATGGGTGATGACTTAAACATTTCAGATGGCTGCTACCAGGGGATCAGTGATGGGAATCCCACAGGTTATAACTTGGTCTCCTTTCACAATACCTTTGACTCTGACCTCTCAGCTCTTCAAATCTCCTGGGTCCCTTGCTCTTTGCCAGGTTAAAAGCTCCAGGTATCCTGTGGTAACTGAACACTGAATCCCATTTGTGGGGCTGAAGTCTCTGGTATGTCTCATACCTCTCCTCTTTCAAAACAAAACAAAACCTCTATCTATATTCATCCTATTGTAATTCAGATTTTATAACTATAAATAGTGATCTCAAATCTCTGACTAGAGTCTTCCCCTAGCTGAAATGACAGTCTCTGTCCAAAGCATTCTAATGGCCAAGATGGGTATCAAATGACTGTGGTGGTGGAGCGGTGATGCTCAGCACCAGCTCCTGCCCACCACTGGTACTAGAGAACCAGCTTCCTCCTAAAGTTCTGTTGATAACCACCACTCTCACATAGAGACAGCAGCTTATTAGCTATGCTATAATGGTTTCCTTGACTTTTGACTAAGGTAAGGTGTGAACATTCATAGGGTGAAAACTTGGTTTGAAATCAGCTATCTGAATATGTAAAAATGGTTTAATTTCAACTCTTATTTAATGAACTTGGCTTTCAGAGTGACACAGTTTCAAACTGTTCTTGGTAGAAAACATTTATGTAAATAAGATTCCTTGGAGAGAGTCAACATTATTTTAAGTAGGTTGTCAGTAAAGAGTCCCTGTAGAAAATCAGATAGCACAGTCAATTGGGGTTATTGAAAAGAATTTAATAAAGGGATTATTTTGAAAGATGTGGCCAAGGAGGAAAAGCAATTTGGGATGATGAAGTATCTCAGGGCTAGCATCTGCAGAAACATGTCACCACTGCTAGGCCTGAAGGGCCAAGGTGGTCAGAACCCACGCAGAACAGTTGTAGCTGAATAAAGGGAGCAAGAGGCTTTTGTTTTAGCTGTGGTAGAGGGACGCTTCACCAGGGAAAAAGTCACAAGCAGGGAGAGATAAATATCCTGCACTCCAGTCTTCTACTGCTTTCATTGGCTGTTGATCCCAATTGAAAGCCAGAGGGAAAAGGACCCTACTGATGAAATACATCCAGGTCAGCCTCCTGGGGCATGTAAGAGGGTAAAGAGGGTAGGGTGTGGACCTAAAGGGGCAAACAACAATGTCAGCATTGGTAGTAACTGTAGTGGCAGTATGATAGGGTCAAAAGTAGTGTTAGAACCATGGTTCTATAAGATGGTAACATTAGGGAAGGCTGCCTGACGGGTACATAAGAACCGTTTAATTTGCAATTCATCTATGTATTTAAAGTCATTTCAAAATGAAAACTGTGGGCATCCCTGAGAGGGGACTACAGTTATATATTTTGTAAGCAGATACTCTTTCTTGGCAGGTAAAAGACATTTTCTGGCAATTTGGTGATAAAGTATCATCAGAGTAGTACTTGGAACAACTGGGTGAACAAATAGAAATGTCAGTGGATATTAAACTGGGAATCCTAGAGATAATGATTTAGAAAAAAGAAAGAAAGAAAGAAACTAAGTGATCTTCCTGCTAGGCTCTGCACTGGCAACATTGGTCTTCACTGTTTCCTTCCTTCCTTGATGATGCTGATAAAGGAGAAGTGGTGGGAGGCGGGGCATAATACATATATCTTTCCAAGAGAGGATAGGACACTTGCATATGGTTATGCTTACATGTGTTCTTGAAACATGTTCTAAAAGGAGAATCAAATAAAAAATGAATCACATTCTTACATGGTCTTGACTTGCATGACATACTGACATTTAAAATACTTAGTACCATTGCCTGGCATAATAGATGCTCTATGAGTATTCATTCCTGAACAGTATCCATCCGTATCTACATCTGTCTATCATGTGTGAGTGCTGGGGCTCCAATGGTAGACAAGACCAATCTGCTTTCTGTTCTCAAGGAACTTAGGAACTTAAATGCTGCAGTGGAAAGGCAGGCAAAAAGAGATTAATACATTACAAATTGTGGTAAATGTTTTGAAGGAAATAAAAAGTATAAAGTGCTGAGATAGGAGAAAATACCATCTAGGGAAATTCACTTAATATCTTTGAGACTTATTTTCTTAATCTGTAAATTGCTGTTACATTATAATATATACTAGTGCTGATTTAAAAGTACCAAATGAGATACAATTGAGTTACCTTATTGATTTTTAACATTCATTAAGCTACAAGAAATGAAAGATAACAGAGTTGCTAAAGACTTTTCTCTGTACACTTATCTATAACTTTGTTTCACTTAGTAAAAGAAATTATTGGTACAATGATAAAGTTTTCTTAACTCTGGTTATAATGTAACATCCTATGACTTAGAGAAACAAGTTGCAAATTTAAGTGCTTAGATCAAATGCTGAGCTTGATAGTTGTTCAGGGAGAGAGAGTTCTTCATAATCCCAGGCAACTGGTCCTAGCCTTGTTGATACAACGGGCCAGTCAGGGGAAAAGTGGGGGTGGATATGAGCGTATCCAAAAGAGAATGTAAGCTTTAATAAAACCACGTAAGTTGAAAAACAAACAACTATATCAATTAGAAGAAGGTAATCTCAGAATACAGGACAATTATGTAAATATAACACTCCAGTATTATAATTTAACACATTGTCCTTATTTTTCTCATTATGCCATAAACCGGCAAAAACTGTCAAAAGCATGTGCTCATCCGCTAGTGTTTATTCACACAATCAAAGGCACACATGGGCTCCTGGTTTGCACACCCAGAAGTTGTAACACTGCATTTTGCCCAGACACGATCACACTGATTTCAAGGCTGGGTTCTCACTAAGCCAGCTCATATGCAGCCATTCATTTATCACTGAAGCACTCACATTTCCAGCGACTCGTCAATTCTGTGATTTATGGAAGTGATCCCGATCAGAGTGAATAAAAGCCAAATGGGGTTGGAGGAGTTTGAGGAAAATTTCATTCAGGCTTTAAAAAAAAAAAAAAAAAATCTGTTGAATTCTTCCTAGTCCATGAAAGAACATATGCCAAGTGTCTTGAATAGTACTTATGTTCATGTGATACTGTGCTTGTGTTCTGGTAGTGCTGGGTTCATATGGAGCATTTTCTGAAGTCTAGTGCCCTTGTATAGCTCTCAGTATACTGACCTAGACTGTATTCTCAAGAGTCAGGTGAAAAGAGCCAAGTAATACTGGTTAATGGATTTGAATTTTTATTAAAATATTTAGTATTCATCTTAATTCATTTTCAAATTATGATTAATTTAAATAATGGAAAAATTAATAATTTAATGCCCTTTTGTGCCTAAAAGATGTCATTTATTTTTGTTTTTTAAGATTTGATGCCAAGATTTGCCCACCACAGTGGCCTATGCAAGAGAATGAAGACAACACTGTCTTAAAAAAAAAACCTGTTCTCATGCTTTATAATTTTAACTACTGAGTAACTCTTTAGTCTTTTTTGAACTAAAATCAGGACTTTCTGCATGTGGATTTTTTTTTTTAAGGAAAAGAGATGCTAGAGTTTTACCATCTATGTTTAAAATTTAGTGGTGTCATGCGAATTTGATAAAAACATAGGCTCTATTATAGTTCTAGGAATACAGATATTAAATAATAAACCTACTTTAGGGGAACCAGTTATTTTAAATAACTAAGTTAATTTTTTAAAGTTAATTTAGGTATTAAATATTATATTTTATATATTTATATGTCTATATGATATTTATGGTATACACATACACACAAAATCATAGGATTATTATAGAATTGAATGAGTTATTTAATACATCTCAAGTGCTTAGAACAGCTTGGCACATAGTCTCTCAAAAAGTGATATTATTATAGTTGAAAGTATAATCTATGTTACCAGAAATGCTAAATGAACCTTTCATAAAATGTTATTCTTTTCATAGCAGTATATTCACTTACCTGCCTTATTTGAAAAATAGAAATCTATGTTCCAAAATACCTTTTCTTTCCTTTCTAAAATGTCACTTCTGTTTCTATTAATTTGTCATAGGGAGTATCACAAATAAGACTTTAAACCTGAAAATATTAAATTTCACTTCCCCTTTTATTTATAAAGGACTTCTTTATAGACTAAAATATTCTATAACAAAGACTAGAATATCATCGATATGAAACATAATCTCACAGGTGATGGTTATTGGAATCCTAGAACTCAGAAGCAAGGATTAAAGTAGACTGGGATGAAACAGGCTACAAGACACAGGGATTCTTACAAGTTATACATAACATAAGATAAAGATACATCTTTAGCATAATTTCTTCCAGGTAAGAATCACATCATGAAGTTTTCATTAAATGTGTGTGTGTGTATATATATATATATCTTCAATATTTGCAGGCATTTTTCCTCTGTTTTAAGAAACAAAAAATGTTTTTATCTAATATTTTGTATATTCAGTATATTTTAGGAAAGGGGAAAAATTTACTAATAACTGTGTATTCCCATTCTCAGAAAGAGTTTGAAGTAATTTTAGACATAAGTTCCCTAGAGTTTTCAGAGCATTTAAATGTTGACATTTAATTTTTATTATTTTTTAATTAAAATATAGCCACACTACACTTTAATTTTCTTATTTGAGCTGTGTGTCTCCTTATGGTATCAGCAGCACCCATGGAAAAGGAGCATGATCTTTACAGTCAGACTGTACTGGGTCTTAAGCCCTGTTCTTCTACTTGCTAGCTGTGTGACCCAGAGAAATTTAATTGAACTCACTGAGACCTACTTTCATTATCTGTAAAATGGTAACAATAACTTATCCATGGGTTTCTTTGGTATTCTATAATTTATAACTTACTGAATTTATCCATACATAAACCCATTGTCATTGAGTCAGCTCTGACTCATACTGACCCTATAGGAGAGAGTAGAACTGCTCCATGGGGTTTCCCAGGAGCAGTTGGATTCCAACTGGTGACCTTTTGGTTAGCAGCCAAGCTCTTAACCATTGCACCACCAGGGCTCCATCCTGTAAATGTTGTTGTTAGGTGTTCTGACTCATAGTGACCCTCTGTACAACACAACAAAACACTGCCCAGTCCTGCACCACCTTCATGATCACTCTTATGCTTGAGCCCATTGTTGCAGCCACTGTGTCAGTCCATCTCATTGAAGGTCTTCCTCTTTTTTGCTGACCCTCCACTTTACCAAGCATGACCCCATATATAAAAATAGTGAATATTTAATCAATGGCAGCTATCATCATCATTATTGTTTTTGTTATAGCTGTTACTATAAAAACCTTTGTAGAATACTAACATGCTTAGATCTTGAGTTTTTTAAAAAATTATTCCTTTTACGAGATTGTAACCCCTTTGAGAGCAGAGTACCATTCACCTCTGTTTTTCTCCATTGTGTATAACATAGCTTGTGCTCACAACTCACTATCAATTTAATGAATGATTGAATTAATGAATACCATGACCTAACTTAAGTCAGTTAGGTCTGAGCTGTAGAAGTTACTATAATGACATCTGGGTATGTAAAAGAAATTGTGTTTTCTCAAATCATCAGGCCAGCCTGCACAGTCTTTGTCATGAGCTGCTATGGAAATCAGGATACATTTCTAATGCATTTATTCTACATTTCATTAACTTTTTAAAATCTTATAGTGGTAAAATATATATAACACAAATTTGGCCATTTTAACCATTTTCAAGTGTACAATTCAGTGACGATTACATTCACCATGTTGTACAAGCATCACCACTATCTCCATTAATTTTTCCCTCTTTTTATTAAAAAAAAATCAAACCTATAGAAAAGTTGAAAGAGTAGTACACTGAACATCATTTTTTAAAAAATAATTTTTATTGTGCTTTAAGTGAAAGTTTACAAATCAAGTCAGTCTGTCACATATAAACTTACATACACCTTACTCCCATTTACTCTCCCACTAGTGAGTCAGCCCACTCCCTCCTTCCAGTCTTTCCTTTCGTGACCTTTTTGCCAGTTTCTAACCCTCTCTACCCTCCCATCTCCCCTCCAGACAGGAGATGCCAACAGAGCCTCAAGTGTCCACCTGATGCAAGTAGCTCACTCTTTATCAGCATCTCTCACCAACCCATTGTCCAGTCCGTTCCATGTCTGATGAGTTGTCTTCGGGAATGGTTCCTGTCCTTGGCCAACAGAAGGTTTGGGGACCATGACTGCCAGGATTCTTCTAGTCTCAGTCAGACCATTAAGTCTGGTCTTTCTATGAGAATCTGGGGTCTGCATCCCACTGTTCTCCCACTCCCTCAGGAGTTCTCTGTTGGGTTCCCTGTCAGGGCAGTCATCGGTTGTGGCCGGGCACCATCTAGTTCTTCTGGTCTCAGGATGATGTAAGTCTCTAGTTCGTGTGGCCTCTAGTTCATTGGGCTCATAGTTATCGTGTGACCTTGGTGTTCTTCATTATCCTTTGATCCAGGTGGGTTGAGACCAATTGATCCATCTTAGATGGCCGCTTGTTAGCATTTAAAACCCCAGATGCCACACTTCAAAGTGGGATGCAGAATGTTTTCTTAATGGAATTTATTTTGCCAATTGACTTAGAAGTCCCCTTAAGCCATAGTCTCCAAACCCCCGCCCTTGCTCCGCTGACCTTCGAAGCATTCAGTTTATCCTGGAAACTTCTTTGCTTTTGGTCCAGTCCAGTCGAGCTGACCTTCCCTGTATTGAGTATTGTCCTTCCCTTCACCTAAAGTAGTTCTTATCTACTATCTAATCAGTAAATAACCCTCTCCCACCCTCCCTCCCTCCCCCCTCTCCTAACCACAAAAGAATGTGTTCTTCTCAGTTTGTACTATTTCTCAAGATCTTGTAATAGTGGTCTTATACAATATTTGTCCTTTTGCATCTGACTACTTTCACTCAGCATAATGCCTTCCAGGTTCCTCCATGTTATGAAATGTTTCACAGATTCGTCACTGTTCTTTATTGATGTGTAGTATTCCATTGTGTGAATATACCATAATTTATTTAACCATTCATCCGTTGATGGACACCTTGGTTGCTTCCAGCTTTTTGCTATTGTAAACAGTGCTGCAATAAACATGGGTGTGCATATATCTGTTCGTGTAAAGGCTCTTATTTCTCTAGGGTACATTCCGAGGAGTGGGATTTCCAGGTTGTATGGTAGTTCTATTTCTAACTTTTAAAGAAAACGCCAGATAGATTTCCAAAGCGGTTGTACCATTTTACATTCCTACCAGCAGTGTATAAGAGTTCCAATCTCTCCGCAGCCTCTCCAACATTTATTATTTTGTGTTTTTTGGATTAATGCCAGCCTTGTTGGAGTGAGATGGAATCTCATCGTAGTTTTAATTTGCATTTCTCTAATGGCTAATGATCAAGAGCATTTTCTCATGTATCTGTTAGCTGCCTGAATATCTTCTTTAGTGAAGTGCGTGTTCATATCCTTTGCCACTTTTTGATTGGGTTGTTGTCTTTTTGTGGTTGCGTTTTAACAGAATCATATAGATTTTAGAGATCAGGCGCTGGTCGGAGATGTCATAGCTGAAAATTCTTTCCCAGTCTGTAGGTGGTCTTTTTACTCTTTGGTGAAGTCTTTAGATGAGCATAGGTGTTTGATTTTTAGGAGCTCCCAGTTATCTGGTTTCTCTTCGTCATTTTTAGTAACGTTTTGTATTCTGTTTGTTCCTTGTATTAGGGCTCCTAGCGTTGTCCCTATTTTTTCTTCCATGATCTTTATCGTTTCAGTCTTTATGTTTAGGTCTTTGATCCACTTGAAGTTAGTTTTTGTGCATGGTGTGAGGTATGGGTCCTGTTTCATTTTTTTGCAAATGGATATCCAGTTATGCCAGCACCATTTGTTAAACAGACTGTCTTTTCCCCAATTAATTGACACTGGGCCTTTGTCAAATATCAGCTGCTCATATGTGGATGGATTTATATCTGGGTTCTCAATTCTGTTCCATTGGTCTCTGTGCCTGTTGTTGTACCTGTACCAGGCTGTACCAGGCTGTTTTGACTACTGTGGCTGTATAATAGAACATCATTTTTTAAAAATAGATTTTATTTTATGGAGCATTTTTAGGTTATAGAAAATTTTGTGTAGAAACTACAGAGAATTCCCTTTGTATTTTCTTGTTTTTATACTTTTTTCCCCTGAACCATTTCACATTTTACCTGTAAATATGTCAGCATGTCTCTCCCAGAAAGAGGAAAATTCTTCTTTATAATCACAATTTGGTTATCTCATTGAAGAAGCTTAGTATTGATTCAGTCTAATATATAATACGTAGTCCATTAAAAACATTTCCAATTATCCAAAAAAAATCCCTTTTAGCAGTCTTTCTCCGATTCAGCATCTAGTCCTAGATTCACTTTGCATTTGGTTATCATGACTCTTAGGTCCCCTTTAATCTAGTTTTCCCATCATTCTTTGTGTATATATGCATATGTATGTGTGTGTGTCTTTCTTGACTGATGATTTTGAAAACAATTGTCTTATATTCCACTTTTATAGAATCGCTTGAATTAAGTGATCTGGGTAACTGGCAGTAAATTTCAGGTTTCAGATAGGTTGTCTGATCCATCTCGAGCTGCTACAGCATTTGTTGCAGACTGCCCAATGCTCCCTGAATCCTAAATTCCTATTTGGAGGAGATTAGCAGATTGAAAATGTAAATATATTTGGGTAAACTCAGAGATTAAATTGATTTGCAGTATCTGTACCAGGTGGTGGCAGAATGGAAACCTAGAGAATATGCACTTTAATTATTGGCTCACTGCAAAAAAAGAAAGAAAGAAATGAAGCAGTGTTATTTATAGAGCTATGGGGAAGCACTTACAAAGGCCTTATTGGCTTGAAGTAAAGGTTTTGGTGAACTTTATAAAAAATGTGAAGGGTGTTTGCTGATTAAGATAAATGGCAGCCATATTGAAATGTTAGTTTTATTATTTCATCCATGAAATCTAGTTTATATCCTCACTTAATGGGCACTGTAAGATAGTTGCACTGCAGGTTAGAACATTTCATCAGAAATTTAATCTGGTTAGCCAGGGTTTATTTAAAGCCTCTGAAATCTGATCACTTCCCTAAAACAAGTGAGGACCCATGTATTCGGGCCACATTTCCCTAGCTTCTCACAAAAATTCTTTCAGCAAATTAAAATTTCATATTCTGTCACTTTTCTTTGTGAATTGTCAAAACTGTCTAATTGAGCAATATTCTAAAACATTTCTATCATGTAGGTGGATGTAGTTGAAGATGCTATGTATTCTGACATATTACGCCATTATACAAAGTCTGACGTTAGTTTCTGCTCAGTGTAACTCCCAGAGAATTGCCTGTGGAAACTGAGTGCTGTCCATGGTCACACAAAAAAAGACAATATAGTACATAGCAATATCTTCCTTTTTTGACTTTTCACTTAGGAAACAGTCAAATTTATTGCTCAAGAAGTGGTGTCATCTGCTGTACAGTGAAATGAGAAAACATCTTGTCTTCCCATTTTTTTCTTGTGGGCTTCCTTAAAATTTTGACCTAACTTCGAACAACAAAGAAAAACAGTAAAAGAAGTACAAAATATTTCCACATGCCCTTCACCCACTTTCCCCAAATGTCAAACTATTAACCATGTTTGCTTTATCTCCCCATATAGATTTTTTTCCCCTGAATTCTTTGAGAGTAAGTCTCAGACATGATGACCCTTTACCTCAAATACTAAAAAAAAAAATTTTTAATATTACAGTGTAGTAAAACAAAGGCAAAACTACAGTACAGTGATCAAAATCAGGAAATTAACATTAATACAATTATCTCATCTACCCAGAAGAATCTTATTTAGATTTCACCAATTGTCCTCCCAAAGCCCCAAATATAGCAAAGATAATCTCAGGCTACGCATTGCATTCAGTTGTTATGTCTCTTTAGTCTTCGTAATATGTTATTTCCAAAGAGTACAGGTCAGATACTTTGTATCGTGTCCCTCAATTTGGATTTATTTGAGGCTTGGTCATAATTAGATTAAGGTCTTGCATTTTTTGCAAGAATACCGCAGAGGTGATTTTGCGATCTTCTCAGGGCATACCAGGAGGCATGTGTTGTCAAATTGTCCCCTTACTGTGATCTTACCATTGATCACTTGGTTAAGGTGATGTCTGCCAGGTTTCTCCATCACAGAGTTACACTTTTTCCTTTTGTGATTTCCTTCTGAGGAGATACTTTGAGACTATATAAATATTGTGTTACTTCTCATTGGTGTTAGCATCCATTGACGTTTCTTGCCTGAATGAAATATTATTATCGTGGACTCTATTTTAACCTAAATATTCTATCTCGTTCTTATCCTTCTAAAGTACCTTGAATTTCTTTTCGGTATATACATGGTCATGTCTTAAGTTTTAAAAATTAAAGGAATAAAACTCTAATCATGAGAAATAGTATGGCTCTATTTACTGTGCTGGTACACAGTGTAGCCGTCTAGTTAATTTTGCTTGAGAAGGGTGGGATACCATGTGGCAAAGCCAGGGTAGCATATAGGTAAAATGTGGATGTTGTGTTTGAGATGTGGAAATAAAAAAGCAGATGTTGGCTGGTGAGGATAACTAGGCATAGAATTCCAAGGGAATAGACTTTATGTCTTCCTTAATCTTGCCCTTATCTCTTACACAACCCTATCATACCAGGAATTTAATACAAAAGAAAGAAGTCCAACTCAGAGAAACTCAATGGAGGTAAATAAAGTAAAATAAAATATAACCAGTCAATAGAAGCCAGCGTGTTCCTCAATCTGGGACAAAGTAGCTTTGAAGAAAAGAAAAAAGATTTATTTGTGAACCAGATGGGAAGCCAATTTTATAAAATACCCCTCAGAGCATAAACAAGAAACGCAACCCACAAAAATTACCTCTGGCTCAAGTTTATAGCTTACACTAATAAGAGTAAGAGTGCTCTAACCCTATGTACCACTGACAAAATAAGGAATACACGTCCAAGTGTAGTCGAAGTCAGTTTTCTCAGGACTGAAGATGCACATGAATCAATATAATTTGAAAGAAAATCCAGTGAATGCCTTTAAAAACAGTTTTCAAATTATAAAAATGGAAAAATCTTGAAAGAAATTAAAACAGAAATGTTTTAATTAATAAATTAAAATTTAATTTTAAAGAAAAAGTAAAATTTCCCCTATTTACTCACTGACCCTCCCTTCCTTTAACCTCTTCAGCTGCATACCTCACAGGTATATATTTTTGATAGTTTTGTGAGTATTGGTCCTGATATAGTCGATATACCAGTGTATCTATAGTTAGGTATATGTAGTATATATGCAGATATATCAGCTTATTTTTTAAACTGCCACATTAGTTTTACCTTTTTAAAAATATTGTATTTTCTATGGAAGCTTACACAGCAAATTAGGTTTCCATTTGATAATTTCTACAGATTGTTCACTGACATTAGTTATATTTTTCATAATATGACAACATTCTCTTTAATTGCATTCTAATTATTTTGTTACTGTGTTACTTTTTGAAGTGTCTTTTACATAAAGGGAGACCCAGAGATCTTAAATATATTGATAAACCAATTCTGATGAATGCATATTAAAACACGAAGCGTTTCTACACTCCAGCAAGCTCCCTTGTGCCTCTTTCTAGGCAATCTCCCCTTCTAAGCAACTGCTGATCTGATTTTTGTCACCGTTGTTTAGTTTTGCCTTTTCTATAATTTCTTACAAATGGAATCATATGTATAATACGCTGTTTTGGTGTTGAGCTTATTTCACCTAGGAATGTATATCTGAAGCAATGTACATATTGCTTTGAACATATTTAGTTTTTTTTTTTTTTTTTGTAGCAGCTTTTTTGAGACATAATTGGCATGCCATACAGTTTACTCATTTAAAGTGTACGATCCAGTGGTATATTCACATTTGTACATTCATCATTACAAATAATTTTAGAGCATTTTTATTACCTGAAAAGTAAATCGGTTCCCCTTGCTGTCACCCCCCAACCCCTCCATTTCTTCTAGCTCTAGAGAACTACTTATCTACCTAATCTACCTTCTGTCTCTATCGATTTGTCTCTTCTGGACATTTCATATAGATGGACTCATACAGTATGTGACCTTTTGTGTCTAGCATGATGTTTTCAAGGTTCATCCACGTTGTAGCATGTATGTGTACTTCGTTCATTTTTGTGGCCAAATAATGTTCCATTGTATGGATATATAATATTTATCCATTCATTAGTTGATGGAAATTTGGATTGCTTCCACTTTTTTTTTTTTAACCATTGTGAATATCCTAGATTTATATATAAATAACGTCTATGGCCATACCACCCTGAACGTGCCCGATCTCATCTGATCTCAGAAGCTAAGCAGGGTCGGGCCCCATTAGTCCTTGGATGTGAGACCGCATGGGAATACGGGGGTGCTGTAGGCTTGGAAACGCTGGTGGGATAGTGGTTAAGTAACCAAAAGGTCCGCAGTTTGAATTCACCAGGCACTCCTTGGAAACCCAATGGAGCAGTTCCACTCTGTCCTGTAGGGTCCGAATCGACTCAATGGTGATGGGTTGGAAACCCCGGTGACGTGGTGGTTAAGTGCTACAGCTGCTAACCAAGATGACGGCAGTTCAAATTCGCGAGGTGCTCTTTAGAAACTCTATGGTGCAGCTCTGCTCTGTAGTATAGGGTTGCTATGAGCTGGAATCGCCTCAACGGCAGTGGGTTTGGTTTTAGTGGGTTTTTATAAATAACGCAGGCCTTCTACATTTGTTTGCCAACTGAGCCTTCTCCCTGAGAGGTATTTTTATAAGTGCACTCTGCAGGCTTTTTTTTTTTTTTTAATAGCAATATGTAAAAAAAATATGTAGCAGCACTTTGGAAAATGCAGAAGGGAGCAATTGTCAAACAAATGTAGATGGTGCACTTTATTTGCATAAAAAACCGGTAATGCTGCTCTGAACATTTCATGAACAAGTTTTTGTCTCTGGTCAAAATGCTATGTTACAACTTTTGGGTATGCGAACTACTGAGTCATATGGAAACTCTGTGTTTAACCTTAAAGAACTGCCAGACAGCTTCCTAAAGTGGCTGTACCAATGTACTTACTTATGAGAAGTGTGACCCTTAGAGATTCTTCCCATTCTCAGTAGCGCTTGTTATTGTCTGTCCTTGTTTTAGCCATACTAGTTGGTGTTGGTGTTAGGAAAGCCCGATGGGACAGTGGCTAAGTGCTACGGCTGCTAACCACAGGGTTTGAATCCTCCAGGCGCTCCTTGGAAACTCTATGGGGCAGCTCTACTCTGTCCTATAGGGTAGCTATGAGTCAAAATCGACTTGACGGCACTGGTGTTTTTCTGGGTAGTTGGTGTGAAGTGGTATCTTACTGTAGTTTTGATTTTCCTTACTCTGATGGCTAATGATGTTGATCACTTTTTCATGTGCACATTGGCCATTGGTATATCTTATTTGGAGAACTATCTATTCAGATCCTTTTTCCATTTTTTAATTGGCCTATTTGTCTTTTGTGGTTAAGATATAGCTGCTAACCAAAAGGCTGGCAGTTTGAATCCCCCAGGCCCTCCTTGGAAACTCTATGGGCAGTTCTCCTCTGTCCTATAGGGTGGCTATGAGTCGGAATTGACTCAGCGGCAATGGGCTTTTATTTGTCTTTTTGTTCTTGAGTTGTAGTTGTACACTATATATTTTACATGCAAGTCCTATATCAGATAAATGATTTGCCAATATTTTCTCCCATCCCATGGGTTGTCCTGTCACTTTAATGGTGTTCTTTGAAGCACAAGAGTTTTTCATTTTGATGATGTCCAGTTTTTTTTTTTCCAATCCTTGCTTGTGTTTTTGATGTTATATCTAGTAAACCACTGCCTAACCCAAGATCATGAAGATTTATGCCTGTGTTTTCTTCTAAGAGTTTCATAGTTTAGCTGTTACATTTAAGTCTTTGATCCATTTTAAGTTACTTTTTGAATACAGTGTAATATAGGGGTCCAACTTCATTCTTTTGAATGTGTGTATCCAGTTGTTCCAGGACCATTTGTTGTTGTAAAGATGGCACTCCCATTGACTTGTCTTGGCACTCAATTCATTATTTTCGAAACTCATTCAAGTTGCGCGTATCGGTCATCTGTTCCTTCTTATTGCTGAGTAGTATACTGTCGTAAGACTGTACCATACTTTGTTGATCTGTTCTTTCCTTGATGGGCATTTGGATGGTTTCCAGTTTGGGGCGTATGAATAAAGCTACTGTGAATGTCCTTGTATGTACAAGTTTTTTGTGGACTTTTAATTACTTAGGAGCAGATTTGCTGAATCACAGGGTAGATGCATGTTTAACTTTTTCTATTATTATTTTTATTGTGCTTTAAGTGAAAGTTTACAAATCAAGTCAGTCGCTCACACAAAAACTTATGTACACCTTACTAAAAAAAACTACATACTCCCAATTATTCTCCCCCTAATGAGACAGCCCACTGTCTCCCTCTAAACTCTCTTTTCGTGTCCATTTCGCCACATGTTTAACTTTTTAAGAATCTGCCAAACAATTTTCCAAAGTGGTTATACCGTTTTACACACCAACCTGCAATTACAAGTTTTCTAAATTATGAGATTCTACATCTTCTCCATCATTTGTTATTTGCATTTTTTTTTATTTTGGCCATTCTAATGATAGTTATATTCTTTTTAATGGTTACCCTTTTTATGGTCTTATAATAACTGCTTTACTTTATTTTTGAGCAGTGTTCTATATAATACCTAAAAAAATAGTAGCATGTATTAAATTACAATAACATTTGTAAAAAAAAAAAAAACAAAACTGTTATTGTTTAGGACAATTAATTGGCTTCTAGTTTTTCATGACCAAAATTACTGTTAATGTGAACATACTTGAATCAAAAAGATTTCTAAAGATACCATATAATTTTTAGAAAGATGTGTACATTACTCTGGCAATTCCACTCCTCAGTATATACCCTAGAGATCTAATAATAGGGACATGAATAGACATATGCACACCTAAGTTCATTGCAGCTTTATTCACGATAGCAAAGGGGTGGAAACAACCTAAGTGCCCATCAACAGATGAATGGAAAAATATACACGCTTGTTACCGAATGGATAAATATGCATGTTTGTTACCATACAAATGTGGTACATACACACAGTGGAATATTATGCAGCCATAAAGAATAACGGTGAATCCTCAAAACATACTACATTGTGGATGAACCTGGAGGACATTATATGAGTGAAATAAACCACTCACAAAAAGACAAATATTGTGTGATTATACTTTTTTTATAAGACAAGAAGGGATATATATATACAGAGACCAGTGCTCATTGAGGATTGCCAGGGACAGATGGGGAGGGAAGCATTATCGAGATAGTAGATACTTGTTATTTCTGGTGATGGAAAAGGTAGCATTGAATGTGATGAAATGCACATAACTTGACCAAGGTAAATGATGTCACTGAGAAGTACACAAGAGAAAGGGATGTCCCTATTAAATGATATAACAAATATAATTTTATGACACCACCACCAACAACTAGAAATACATGTGTGGTAAAGCAAATATATATGTAGGCATGTAAGTATGAGTATGAATAGGTGAGTACATATGTGTACACAGGTAGAAGTATCTATAAGCATATGTACATGCAGGTATGTGTGTGCATGCATGTGTATATAATAAACCACATAGAGAACGCAAGTACAGGTACTTCTTAGACTTAACCAATTATCTCATGAGATTGGTTTTCTGGGTTTGAAGACTTAGGATCATGGTCTCATGGGACAACTCAGTTAATATAGTTCATAAAGTGTATGTTCTACATCCCGAAGCGGTGAGTAGTGTCTGAGGTCTTAAAAGCTTGCTAGCAGCCATTTAAGATACAACTATTGGTCTCTACTCATGTGGAACAAAAGAGAAAGAAGGAAACCAAAGACTCAGAGAAAAAAGTAGTCTACAGGACTGTCTACATGAACCTTTGCCCCATCTACCCTGAGACCTGAAGAACTAGATGGTACGTGGCTACCACTATCAACCATTCTGATCAGGGCCACAATACAGGGATCCTTGAGGAATGTGGAACAGAACTCAAATTCTTAAGAAATCCAGACTTATTGGACTGATTGAGATTAGAGGACTCCCTGAGGCTATTGCCCTGAGAGGTACTTTAAACCTTTAATGGATATATATTATCCCTTGAGGTCATCTTTGAGCTAAATAACACACTGGCTCACAAAATAAAGAACATCACATATCAAGTAATAAACTTCTTTAAGAAAAATCATCTTTAGGAGACCCAATAGTCAAAAATCACTCTAAAGCAAAGATGAGAAGGTAAGAGGACAAGGAAAGTAGAGTACTAGAAATGGTACAACTAGAACGGAATGAATGAAAATAATGATACATTGTGAAAAATGTAAGCAATATCACAGAATAATTTGTGTAGAAACTATTTAATGGAACCTAATTTGCTGTGTAAACTTTCCCCTTAAACACAATAAAATATTTAAAAAGTACATTACCGAGAGTGAATTTAAGTGTGGTGCTTGAGCCTGTAGTAACAGTGTGAGGAAGAATATAGTTAAAAGTGATGTGAGAAGGTCTTTTTTGTTTTTTTCTTCAATGCTAAGGACATTATAAGAGATCTCTTTACGTAAGAAATAGGTCTCTTGGTCAACTGGTGGTGAATTTGGGTAAATATATGGAGGAAACAGTACCCATTTTACAGTTTTGTCATCAGCTTTAATCTTTGAATTAAAGATCTGTAGAACACAGAGAAGCAGAATAGAAAATACAGGATGTTTGACAATGGCATACAAAAGCTCATAGTTGGCCTGAAAGTGTTCAAATTTCTAATTTGGATGGATGACATCCCATAATACAATAATTGGAAATAAAAGCTCTTAAAAACCATCAGTGATCCCTGTGGTAACTTGGAGAATGGAGTAGTGCCAGTAAAATTAAAAAAAAAAAAAAAAAAAAATTTTCCCACTAAATAGGCAACGTCACAAATGAAGAAACATAAACGTCCATAATTTTAAGTGGTCGACTTCTATGATTACTTTTAAAGTATACTTTATTAGAAGAATGAAATACCATTTTTTGTCACCTGAATTTGGGAAAATTAAAGAATTTGTTACTAAATACTGGAAACTAGAGTTAAAATGGGGCAGTCCTGGCAGAGACTCTTGGTGAAAAAATCAATCAGTACTAGTTTTCTGAATAAAAGTTTGTTTTGGATAGAGTCTTGAAAGCGTATCCGCCTATTTTAATCTAAAGAAAGGAAGAAAGATTTTTAACAATGTATTGTTAAGTTAAAAAAATAATATATATGGCATAGATATAATTTTTCTTTTAAAAATAGAGTCTAAAATATATTTATAGACATAAAAAGGAATCTGGTTGTCCCTGAATAGATGAGTTGGGATCTTTCCTTTGTTTTTCCTTATCTGTATCTTCTCTCTCATTTTTTCTTGTAATAAGAATGGACTAACAAAACCAAATTTTCAAATTAAGATAAAAAATACAAACCCTAACCTTATGATTAAAGAGCAGAGTGACCACTATGCTGGACTGTGTGGTATCTATGCCTTGTAAGTAAAAGTTGAAGCCACAAGGAATCTCCTGGAGAGGGAAAAAGATTTTAGAGGGAAGTTAGGCTATGATAGATATATATGTTTTTACTTCTTATTTTGAAATTACTTCAAGTTCATAAAAATATTACATATATAGTACAAAGAATTCTCTTGTACCCTTCCTCCAGCATCCCTACATGTTTTTTTTTATACAAACATAGCACAATTATCAAAACCAGGACATTGACACATACTATTAACTGTTTTAAATATCTTATTCAAATTTTGCCAAGTTCCTCACTAATGTACTTTTCCAGGTGCAGGATTCAATCTAGGATCCTTCATTGCAGTGAGTTGTCATGTCTCCTTAGTTTCCAAACTGGGATAGTTCTTCACTCTTTTTCTTTCGAGATATTATTTTTTAAATGTTTATTTAATAGTTTTGGGGAAAATTACACAGCAAAGCCTGTTACAATTCTACAGTTTCTAGAGATAGTGATCAGTGGCATTGGTTACATTCTTCACATTGTGTCAATATTCTTGTTATCTCTGTTCTAATTGTTTCACTTCTGTGTACTTAATCTCCCTGCCTCCCAACATTCTCATCTGTGTTTTAAAATAGCTGTTGATCCTTTGATCTTATATAGATAATTTTTAAGAAGCAAAACAAACAACAAAACCCATAATAAATACTCAAGGGTGAAAATCTTTACACTTTGGGCTAATCTGTTAACTTAGTTTAAAGATGACTTCAAAGAATAGTTTCAGTTCAAGGTTTTAGAGCAACTCAGGGCCATAGTCTCAGGACTCCTCCAGCTTCAGGTCCAGTAAATCTGGATTCTTTAAGAATTTGATGTCTGTTCCACCTTTTTCTCCCTTTTTAATCAGGATTCATCTATTTTGTTCCTGGTCAGAATGTTCACTAGTGGCAGCCAGACCATCTAGGTCTGGTCACAAGGTAGAGGAGGCAGTGGTTGGTGTAGACAATTAGGCTGTACTCCATTTCCTTCTCTCATTTGGTGTTTCCTTCTTTCTCTTTTGGAAGCCCTGGTGGTATAGTGGTTAAGAGCTACGGCTGCTAACCAAAAGGTCAGCAGTTCAAATCCACCAGGAGCTCCTTGGGGACCCTATGGGGCAGTTCTACTCTGTCCTTTAGGGTTCCTATGAGTTGGCATCAACTCCACAGCAACGGGTTTGTGGTTCTTTCTCTTTTGTTGTGGATGAATAAAGACCAATAATTGTATCTTAGATAAAACATTGATATCAAGAGTCCTGGTTGGTTGAATTGACTCCACGGCAGTGGGAGTGGGTGGGTGGTTGGTTGTAGAATGTCCCTCAAAATGGATTTGTTTGATACTTCCTCACGATTATATTAAGGGTGTCCATTTGTGGCAAGAAAATCACAGAAGTGATGTGCGCTTCTCAGTGTTTAATATCAGAACGTACGAGATGTCAGAATTTGTCTCACATCTAACAGCTTTTTTTAAATCGTGGTGAAATTCACATAACTTAAAATCAACTATTTTAAAGTGAACAAATCAGTGACATGTAAGGACATTCACAATGTTGTGCAACCTTCATCTCTCTTTAGTTCCAATGTATTTTCCTCACCCCAAAAGGAAACTCTACCCAGTAAGCCTTTGCTCCCCATTTCCCTCTCTCTGGCAACCAGCAATCTGCATTCTGTTTCTGGTGGTAACTTGGATCAGCTGGTTAAGGTGCCTGCCAGGTTTCTCTACTGTAAAATTACTAATTTTCCTTTTTAAATTAAAAAGTACCCTTCGGCGAGATATGTGGTGATTATTTAGATATCTTCCTCATAATTTTGCTCACTAATTTTAGCATATGTAGATAATCCTTGGCTCCCACAGGTATTACCGTGGTGTTTACCAAGTGATTTTCCACTTCTACCATCCCTTCCACATTTATTACACTTGATCTTAGTGAAAAGGCTGAGAAGTGAGATTCCATCTACAAATGCTACTTATGGGAATTCTACTGTAAGGAAGAGCTGACCCATCTTCATCCATCCATCCGTCCGTCCGTCCATCCGTCCGTCTGTCCGCCCACCCATCCATCCATATCAGTAATGACTTGAAGCTATTTATTTTATGGTTATAATCTATTACTGATGTATATTTCAAGGACCAAGGAAGAGTGAGTGGTTTGACTTGTCCTCTTGGCCTTCCAGGGGTAATAATAGTATGACTAATTAGTGAGAGGTAGGAGGAAACAGGATGCTAACTGTTTGGAGGTAGTTTCTAGTTACTTTAGGTACTTAAACAAAGGTTGATAAATCACTTAGTAGAGGTGATACAGACAGAGCTCCCGCCTGGCAGGGATGGGGAAACTGGATGCCCTTAAGGTGTCTTCTAACCTTGAGATCCTCTCAGCAGCTTAAGCAGAAAACACAGATGGCCACTTCATAATTTACTTAACAACTAAGCTTGTGCAGAAGGGCTTTGCATCAGAGCTTGGTTAGCCTCTGGTGTATCTGTCACATAATTAGTAAAACAAGCAGGCATCCCAGGTAAGGGTAAGGTGTGTAGAAGTTCAATGTAAATCACCTAAAGTATGCCAGACTTGATGGATTCTACCACTTTCATGCAGCTGGGTTTTTACTTCTAAGAACTAAACATAATGATGCATAAGTTTAGCTCAAGGTGAGTTTTTCATGAGCTGTATAAAGGAGATTATTTCATTTGTTAGTGTAGTTGTGTTTTCTAGTAGAAGGTTGTTGCTGAGTGATTGTTTGCCTGCTACCACTTCAAATCCCTTTTCAACAGTTTTTCCTCTGATGTTCAGCCTTGGATTATTTTCCCACTGACATTCCCATATTTTTCAGCTGAATTGTATACTTGTCTTCCCCCTCCCCATTCAGAAATATTTCTGTGAAGCAATACTATATTTTCGTATTTTATGTTCTTTTTTAATGTCATTGAAACTTCCCTTTTAGTAGTTTGCATCATTGGTCTCATTTATTACTAACCCAAACTTGCTCTTTGCTCTGTTTTTTAATTAATTGTTCACATTAGAAGGTCTTAGATGTTATTTGGTCAAGTTGTGCAGACTTCACCCATATTTGATATTGCCTTTCCCATTACCAAAAATAACTAGTGTCTACTATCTGGAAAATGATTCCCCCTCCCCTTCCATTCCTGGCAGCCATCAAAGAATGAGTCTGTTCTTGACTCTTTATAAGAGTGCGACCATGCAATATTTGTTCTTTCGTGATTGGCTTATTTCACGAGGTATAATGTCCTCCAGCTTCATCCATGTTATGTTTCATGGACTCCTCATTATTCTTCAAAGTTATGTAGTATTCCATTGTATGTATGTACCACAGTTTGTTTATCTACTTATCTGTTGGTGGACACTTAGATTGTTTTCATCTTTTTGTTATTGTAAATAATGCTACAATGAACATTGGTGTGCGTGTGTCTATTCGTGTCACTTACTTATATTTCTTGAATATTTACCTAGGAGTGGGATTGATGAATCATAATGTATTTCCATCTTGTTCAGGAAGCACCATAACATTTCCCATAGTGGTTATTCCATTTTACAACTCCACCAGCAGTGTGTAAGGGTTCCAATCTCCCCATAACCATACCAGCATTAGTTGTTTTCTGTTTTTTTGATCCTTGCCATTTGCAGGGGTGAGATGGTATGTCATTATTGTTTTGCTTTGTATCTCTTTAACGGCTAATGATTGTGAACCTCTTTAGTGAAGTGTCTGTTCATATCCTTTCTCATTTTTTATTGGATACTTTGTTTTTTTGTTGTTGAGTTGTTGAAATTTTCTATGTATTTTAGAGATCAGACCCTTATCAGATACGTCATTGCCAAAGATTTTTTCCCAGTCTGTTGGTTTCCTTTCTACTCTTTGGGTAAAGTATTTTGATGAGCATATGTATTTAGTTTTTAGGAAGTCCCAGTTATCTAATTTATCTTCTGTTGTTTGTGTATTTTTAGTTGTATTTGATAGGCTATTTATGCCGAAAGCTAGATCCCCTAATTCTGTCCCTATATTATCTTCCAGGAACTTTACAGTTTTAGCTTTAACATTTAGATGTCTGATCCATTTTGAGTTAGTTTTTGTGGATGGTGTGAGGTGTGGACCCTGTTTTGTTTTTTTGCAAATGGATAACCAGTTTTTCCAGTACTATTTGTTGAAGAGACAGTTTGTTACCCACTGGATGGACTTCGACACTTTGTCAAAGATCAGCTGTCCATAGACAGATGGATTTACTTCTGAGTTTTCAGTTCTATTCTGTTGGTCTATGTGTTTGGCATTGAACCAGTTCTAGGCTGTTTTGATTACTGTGGCTGTCTAGTAAGTTTTGAGATTGAGAAGTATGTGGCCTCCTACTTTGTTCTTCCTCTTCAATATTGCTTTAGGTATTTGGGGTCTCTTTCCTTTATATATAAAGTTAGAGATAAGTTTCAGTGATGGACAGGACAACTAGAAAGAAAGTTGACAAAGATACAGAAAATCTAAATGACACAACCAACCAACTCTTTCGTAGACATATACAGAACACATCATCCAACAGCAGCAAAGTACACATTCTTCTCTAATGCGCATGGTTCAGTCTCCAGAATAGATCCTATTTTAGACCATAAAGCAAGCTTCAGTAAATTAAAAAAAAAATCAAAATAATACAAAGCATCTTCTCTGACCATAACACTAAAACTAGAAATCAGTAACAGAAAGACAAGGAAAAAAATTAAATACATAGAAACTGAATAACATCTTACTTAAAAACTATTATGTAATAGAAGAAATTAAAAATGAAATTAAAAAATTCTTAGAATCAAATGGGAATGAAAACACAGTATACCAAAACCTCTGGGACACAGCAAAAGCAGTACTACAAGGAAAATTTATAGCAATAAATGCATACATCAGAAAAGAACAAAGGTCCAAAATCAATAACTTATCTTGACAACTTGAACAAATAGAACAGAAACAGCCAAAGAATACCACAGTTACCAGAAGAAAAGAAATAATAAAGATCAGAGCAGAAATAAATGAAACAGAAAAACAATAAAAGAATCAACAAGACTAGAAGTTGGTTCTTGGAGAGGATCAATAAAATGACAAACCATTGGCCAAACTGACAAAAGGAAAAAAATAAGAAGATGCAAATAACCAGAATAAGAAATGAAATGAGTGACATTACAATAGAACCAACTGAGATAAAGAGGGTCATAACAGAATATTATGGAAACTTATACTCCAACAAATTGGAAAACCTAGAAGAAATGGACAGATTTCTAGAAACACACTACTTCCCGAAACTAACACAAAGGTAAAAACAAAACAAAACAAAACAAAAACACAAAGGTAGAAAATTAAAAAAAAAAAAAAAAAAAAAAACAAACCCAAAAAACTCCCAACAATAAATAAGTCCTGGCCCAGATGGCTTCACTGGGGAATTCTATCAAACATTCAGAGAAGAGCTGACACCAATTCTACTCCAACTCTTTGAAAACAGAAAAGGAAGGAATGAAGCTAACATCACCCTTCTATGAAGCTAACATCACCCTGATATCAAAGCCAGGTAAAGGCAAAAAAAGAAAATTAGAGACCAGTATCCCTCATGAATATAAACATAAAAATTCTTAGCCAACAGAATTCAAAATCATTTAAAAAATAATAATTATAATGATCAAGTAGGATTCATACCAGGGATGCAAGGATGGTCCAATATTAGAAAATTAATCAGTGTAATTCACCACATAAATAAAACAACAGAAGGAGAATCACATGATCATCTCAATCGATGTATAAAAGGCATTTAATAAAATCCGACAGCCTCTCCTGATTAAAAACTTTCAGCAAAATAGGAATACAAGGGAAATTCTTCAACATAATTAAGGTCATGTATGCAAAACCAACAGCCAACATTATTTTCAACAGAGAAAGATTGAGAGCATTCCCCTGAGAATGGGAATGAGACATGGATGCCCTTTATCACCACTTTTATTCAATATGGTATTGCGAGTCCTAGCTAGAGCAATGAGGCAAGAAAGGGAAATAAAGTGTATCCAAATTGGAAAGGAAGAAGTAAAACTATCCTTATTTGCAGCTGACATGATCCTATACATAGAAAATCCAGAGATTCCACAAGAACATTAATGGAAGGGTTCAGCAAAGTGGTGGGGTACAGGATCAACATGAAAAAAATCACGTGTGTTCCTCTACACTAACAAGGAGAACTCCAGAAAGGAAATCAAGAAAACAATACCATTTACAATAGCCCCCCAAAGGGTAAAATGCCTCGGAATAGACCTAACCGGGACATAAAAGACTTATACAAGGAAAACTATAAGACACTACTGCAGGAAACAAAAAGAGACCTACATAAATGCAAGAACGTTCCATACTTATGGATTGGCCGACTTATTTCCCAAAGCGATCTATAGATATAATGCAATCCTGATCCAATCCCAGCAACATTTTTTACTGAAATGGAAAAACTAATCTCCAACTTAGATATTACTTGAATCTCTGCTAGTGATGTACTCCTCACCCCTGGCAAGAGTCCTCTGTTTACCACATTTATTCCAGTTTTTAGTCCCACATGATTGCTGTTTCTCAGACGGATTTGTCTGAATCAGTTTTGCAAGTAAAATATCAAAAGGCCTTGTAGCAGTTGCTTCATTATTAATGTCCAAATGTATAACATCTGTCGAGGCTTCTTCATGCCGGGAGCCTTGTGTTCTTAAAACTCCTGTTAGTTTCTGCTACTGTCATCTCATTTGTTAGCAGGCATCAAAAAGGTTTAAGAACAGGACACAAAAGCCTACTTGGCAGCATCCCAGAAAGTTAAAGCATAGAGGTATTTTAGGGTCAGGTTGTAACTTTGTAATTCTTAAAAGGGAGGTGAGAAACATTGATTGGTAACAAAGTCCACAGTGTTCACAGAGAGGAAATCATGTCATTTTCTGTTTATCATTAAAAAAACTTATACTCATCGGTGTTGGTCTTTACAACCTTACTCTTATTGTATGATTTTAAAATTCAGTGTTGTTCTTTTTTATTGTGTGACGTCAGTCTTTTGGGAACTATGGCTTCAGAATCTTGTCCTGTTTCTGATTTATTCTTGCCTTCTTTACTGGATCTATATTCCATGATGTTAAGATTTTTATGAGGATCCAAAGATGTTGGTACTTTGGTGATTCCGTGATGGAGTTCTCCGCTTCCATGTAGGCACCTGGATCCAATTCCCAGCCAATGCACCTCACGTGCAGCCATCACCTGCCTGTCAGTGGTGGCTTGCATGTTGGTATGATGCTGGACAAGTTTTTGCAGAGCTTTCTGCAGGAAGAAAGGCCTGGCGATCTACTTCCAAAAAATCAGCCAATGAAAACCCTATGGATTACAACAATTAAACTGCAACCAATCATGGAGACTGGGCAGCATTTGTTCCCTTGTGCATGGGATCCCAATGGGTTGAGGGCCGGCTCAATGGATGCTAACAACGAGAGTATTATAGCCCTAGATCTGAATTTGCCTGCTTATAGCTGGCAAAGGAATACTTAAGAGGAATGGGGGAATTTCCTCTTCTGTATGATTATAATCACTTATAATTTTAAAATAATGTGTCCATATGTGATATGAAATATATGAAACAGTAGGCAGGGCATATTCTGCCATTTTATCTCACATAATGTAAGTCCAAGTAGATGATGACCTTTTAGACATTTTTAAGTACCTTTATCTTTCATTGTGAATTTATTTGTTGTGGACAAATTGCCTCTGCCCACTCTCTCAGATGGACCTATATAAGTAGTTGTCTTACATTCTTTTGGACCTTTTTTGTTGCATACAAACATATATAAAAAATGGTATTATACTATAATGTTTTGCCACATGTTTTTTATTTTATTTTTTAAGGTTTTGAAGTATACATGCAAGAGTCTACATAAAGCATATTTGTACAGTTAAGAATTATTGCAAAATGAACAATCTGAAACACCAGTTGGGTTTAGAAATGGAATATTGCCTCAACTGTAGAATCTGCTGTGTTCTACAATATAGTGTGTGACTCCTTCCCATCATGTCTCCTCCCAACCCCCAAGAATAAATTTCTCTCCTAATTTTAGGATCATCTATAAAGTTTTACTATTTCTGTATGCGCAATTGATAATAGCTCTTAGGTGATGATTTCTGTAAGATAAATTCTTTGAAGAGAGATTCTTGGTTAAGAGCAGGTAGTTCAAAAAATGTTTTTCCCCTAAAATTGTTATCTTTTTTCCTGATTATTAAAAATAATCATATTTATTATAAAACTGGAGCCCTGGTTGCACAGTGTTTAAGAGCTTGGCTGTTAACCAAAAGGCTGGGAGTTTGAATCCACTAGCTGTTCTTGGAAACCTTATGGGGCAGTTCTACTCTCTCCTATAGGCTCGCTATGAGTTAGAATGGACTTAGTAGCAATGGGTACATATTATAAAATTATTTAAGATCATTAAACAAATTAATTAAGCACTATACAATGTTTGATGCAGAAAGTGAAAGCCCCCTCCCTCCCAATAACATACATTTTGTGTATGTTCTATGACTATGATAGCATTTATTGTTATTATTTTATAAAAATTGGATCATGGTATATTCTTTGGTATTTGATGCTTTGAATTTTAGTTTATTTTATACTCCCTTCTAGGCCAGTGTAAGTAGATATCCACTGAGATTTTGATAAATTGGAAATGATGGATTTAGGAATATTATTTAAAGATTTAAAGGGAATCACCAGTAAAACTAAAACAGAGTAGTGTATACCTTTTAATTTAATAGGGGAAAAGGGGATAAAAGAAAAAAAAAATAGCCCATATAGCAAAAAACCTACCAGCACCAAACTTATTACAATAATGTCCATGAAATAGCCACCAACTATAAGAACCAATAGAAGAAACCCTGGTGGCATAGTGATTAAGTGCTACGGCTGCTAACCAAGAGGTCAGCAGTTCAAATCCACCAGGCGCTCCTTGGAAACTCTATGGGGCAGTTCTACTCTGCCCTATAGGGTCACTATGAGTCGGAATCGACTCGAGGGCAGTGGTTTTTTTTTTTTTTAATAAAAGCCAATTAGCTGCTAAAATATGAAGACAATTTTTATGGTTGTGTAAGCTCTGCAAGTAAGTGCTTATCTTGGTTTCTCTTCCTGATTTGCCAAGCCTGAGTCATGCACTAGAATAGGAGTTACAACCTGCCACCTAGATAGAAAAAGTCCAGAGCACTGGTTAAGGGGGAGGGTGTTGTATACAGACCGAGTGCTGGTGGATAAGGAAGGAGACTAGTGTTGCTTAGATCTTGGAGACTTGTTTACAGGAGGCAATAAAAGACTAAACAACAAGTAGATCTAAAATAATTTTTCTTAACAAATTTTGCCATTTGAAGTGCCTGGATATAGAAGAGACACCCTCTGAAAACAAGTATTGGAAAAAATGATATATAGAAACAAGAGGCGGCCTCTGTATTCCTTTGTTCTAAAATAATACTTGGGAATTTGAATAGAAACAGAGATGAAAACTCCCCCAGATTAAACCACCATGGATGATCTGTGTTTCATTTAAATTCATTTGTGTGTTCATTCATTTATTCCCTAAAACAAACATCCAGCTTCATAAATTAGAAATTTGAAACATTAAACAAGTTGAGAGAATAATGCAATAAACACCAGTATAGTCATTATCTCAGTTCAGTAATAGTCTTTTTTTTTAGGAACTTTTGGTATGTTGTGGGTATCATCCTTAGTGCTGAATCTCCTAAAGAAGAGCATTCTACACAATTATACCATTATTTCAATTTCCTACTATCATCTAATATCCAGTTCATATTCAGATTTCCTCAGTTGTTCCCTAAATAAGACAGACATTTTTGAGCCTGGGGGGACAACCACCCAGATCTGTCCTTGGGGTACTATAGGTCAGGATGGGAAGATAGCATTGCAAATCCTTGATATGATAAAGATCTCTGTAGAGACTATAAGAAAGGAGTGTTAAGGTTTATCTGGGTGAGACTGGAGGATGGTTGAGGAAAACCTGATTCTACAGGTCACCTGTTCTCCAGTAAGAACTGGAGGTGAACAGGTGTTTGCTAGGCAAATTGGATGGGGACGGGTTGTATGACCAAAGGGCATTCTAAGTTGAAGTTGTGACATAAGACACCAAAAAACCAAAAACCTGTTGCTGTCAAATCAATTTCATCACATAGTGACCCTAGAGGTCAGAGTAGAACTGCCCTACAGAGTTCCCAAGGAGCGCCTGGTGGATTTGAACTGCCAGCCTTTTGGTTAGCAGCCGTAGCACTTAACCACTATGCCACCAGGGTTTCCAACATAAGACCAGGTGGAAGCATTGGGCAGGGCTGGGGGTGGGATGGTATGGGGAAAGTGGTTGCAGAGACATTATGTAAAAATTGGCCTTGGCAGGGAATTGGAGGACTTGCTTGCTGGACTGAAAAATATAAACTCTGCTTTGGGGGTTAGTGGTTCCCAGGTTCCCTTGCCAAATTGTTCTTTTAATCTTTGTAGGGTTTTTACGCCTAAACCTAAAGTAACCTTACAGTGCCTGGTTTAGGCTCTCCGGTTTTCTAAAGCTTCCCTTGAAGATGCTGATGTTTAGTCAAGTGTGGGAGCACAGCCTAAAGCAATGAGATGTGCATTTTAGAATGAACCTCTTAAAACTGCATTGTCTAATACTTGAAATTTGAGTAGTGCACCTAAGGAACTGGCTTTATCATTTTATTTTAATCAACTTAAAATTTAAAATAAACCAAAGCAGTGTATTTTCCTATTAAATCCAATTTTATTGATCGGTACCACTTTGTTTTATTTTAGCAGTTAAAAATTTAGCATCCAAATTGAGATGTGTTATAGATGGAGAAATATATACTAATTTCAAAGGTTTTGTATGGAAAAACATGTAAAATATCTCTTTGATACTTTTTTTTTTATTGATTACACGTTGAAATGAGGTTTTGGATATGTTGGTTTCAATTGGTTTCAAACGTGTTATTAAAATTAATTTCACCTGTTTCTTTTTGAAATAGGGTTACTAAAAAATTTAAAATTATATCTGTGGGCTACTGTATTTCTACTGGACAGTGCTTTCTTAGAACAGTGTGAAGGTTTGGGAGTGGTATATACTAATGGAGAGACTAATCCATTAAGGGTAAGAGATGAAGGAAGGTAAGAGTCTAACAACCACTAGAGTGTAATCTCCATAAGAGCTGGCACTTTGTCCTGTTAACCACGATATCCTCAGGGTCTTGGGCATGTTATGGGTGCTGTATAAATATTTCCTGAATGAATGTCCTGAGGGAGAAGAAGCACTAGGAATGGGGAACGTAAGATGGGCGAAAGGGATGTAAGTAGGTAAATGTTACTTACTTGGTGGCTGACTTTGGGTCTTAAAAGTTGGAGGATTCTGAGAAGACTCATGAGTAATCAGGTGAGTATGGATTGAAGCAGGTTTGGGGAGGGATAACCCATTTACTTTTATACTTTTGCTGGGTGAAGATGTGCAGTTGCTGGTTGACTGAGTTTGGAGTTCAGCATAAAGATCTTGTTTTGATGTGGGAGTCATCAGCAAATAGGTGTAGACTGATGCAAAGTATGTGGATAAATGGAGAGAATGGAGAGAAGAGGACAAAGGGGAATACCATCATTTACATCATGTAAAAGTGGGCAGAGGAGTCAGCAAGGGAGGGTGAAATAATAGGTAGAAAATTGCAGGGATTATTGTAGGGAAAAAAAAAAAAACCCGTGCTGTTGAGTTGATTCCTACTCATAGTGACCCTATAGGACAGAGTAGAACTACCCTATAGGGTTTCTAAGGAGTGGCTGGTGGATTTGAACTGCTGACCTTTGGTTAGCAACCAAAACAGAAATGAAGTAAGATAAAGATGGAATCTAGAAGTCCACTGAAAAAAAATTCTGTAATTTATCACTCAATATATGGTAGTTTTATTATAGTGGCCATTTTTTATCATTACAGTCTCTTCCTTAGCCTTTTCATAGTAAAATTATATATGGATTTGCGGATGTGGCTCAGGGTAGGGAACCACTTCCTTTCCATAGAATTCCATTGGATTTTGCAGTTAGGAAGGACTACATTGGTGAATCTTGAGCAGTTTAAATAGAACATTGGGTGAGGCAGAAGCCTAATTATACTGGGCTGAAAAGAACATGAAAGATAGTGACTGCAGATAAGTATTTGGAAAAGTTTAGTTGTAAACGGTACAGTGAGGTAGGGTTGGGAGCTAAATACTCTTGGAAGTTTTTGCTCTCTTAAGATAAAAAAGACTGAAGCTTGTTATAGCCTGTGGGGAAGGAGCCAGAAGGGATCTTGAAACTTTGGCTCCAGAATGCTGTCTGATTTTCTGTTAGGAATGTGTAAATACCTCTGCATATCATCATCTGCCCTAGTGCTGACTGTGAGTAAATACTCAGTATTCTTGGAGCTTATGTTCTTAGCAAATCTAGGAAGAGATAGACTGTTTTTTTGTTGTTCAAGAGGAAAAACCAGAGGAGCTGGCTAGAGGCCCAAGACCATATGAGCAAGAAGAAAATAATGAAAAGTCAAAACCTTTATTGGTGCCTTGTAGGATCACAATTAACTAGTTAATCTGATGGCCTTCTGCGTGGATTTAGGTGATACAATGTCCCTGAATATTATCTTTGATCCTGGGGAGGATTCCAAACAGGATTGAACTCACAAGACAAATCTCTTGAAATCCTGAGCTGCATTTAAGTCCTATTTAAAAAAATTTGCTTCCAGCCTTCTACCAGTGAGCCTGACAGGAAGAGTGCTTTGCTTCTAAACTGCATTGTAAAACTAGGGTGATTGAATCTTGTCTGATTGAATTAGGTGATTTACAATTTGTCTTTTTTCTTTTCTTTGAAGGTTTTAAAAATATTAATATGGCAATTCATATTTGGGGCATTATTTTGTACTGATAAAGTTTTCACTGAATCTTAGCCTCCCAATTATATGGAATCAGAAAATTTGAGGAAAAAGTTAGACAAAAAGGTAAAGACATATCAGAATCATCCAGAAAGGAGGAGGGTGATAGTCCAAGGAGCATTTGGATGGAGGACAGAAAACAGACAGTGACTGACCTCTGGCCACATCTTCAAGTACTAAGTTCTGTCCTAAATTCACCCACATTCCTTCATCACTTGACGTGAATCTAGTATATTTATGTTGGTTGCAGATATAGTTTTTTTTTATCCTCAACTTCCCAAGCAATCTGTTAAAAAGAAACTACATTAATTAATTAGACTATTTTAAGTCTTCCAACTTTTTTTTTTAAAAGAAAAGTCCAGTGGAAATAAAGCACATTAAATCCTCTGGGTTTGCACAATAAGAATTACATCAGGAGAGTACTTCTTTCAATAGCCATGTTCTTCTGCTACAGCTCAAGATTAATATACTTTCACAAACAGATAAATAAAGGTAGGCCAGTGGGTTCAGAAAGAATGGTAATTCTTAATCCAAGGAATTACCAAAGGAATCATGTTCTTAGTTTAGTAAACACCCAGTAACTACTGACATTCATTGTAAATGTTAATCCTGATTGCTTGTTCCACCTTTACCTGCAGTGCCTAGGGGTTAAACACATGGACTTTTTGTCAGAGGGACTGAGGTTTGAGTCCTTGCTCTGAGGTAATTGATTTTTTTTAAATAATATTTTATTGGGTTTTGAGTGAAAGTTTACACAATAAATTAAGGAGATTATTGATCTCAATCTCTCTAAACCTTATCAGAAATTTCCTTATCAGAAGAATGCAGGTATTAACACCACTTATTTAAGTGCCCATAAAAATGCCGGGCAAGTAGTAATTGCTCAATACATAAATAAAAACCATTCCCTTCCAGTTGTGACTCATAGTAACCCTGTAGAACAGAGTAGAACTGCCCCGGAAGGCTTCCAAGGCTGTAAATCTTTATGGAAGCTGCCAATATCTTTCTCCCACAGAGTAGCTGGTGGGTTCGAACTGCCGACCTTTAGGTTAATAGCTGAGTGCTTTAGCTACTATGCCACCAGGGCTCCTTTTACATAAATAATAGCTATTAGTTACTATTCTTTTCTTAACTATGGATTTGAGACTGGAATTATCAAGGCTTTTTAGCAAACGAATAAATGCCTGACATGCGTTCATCTCTTAGTCAATTCAGTTTAACACACGTTAAGATGTAAAGGGGAGCATGGCTTCGTCGATCCTTACAATAAACCTGTTCAGTAAGTTCTCTTACTAGCCTTGCTTTGCCTCAGGAAAACTGGAGCTCAAAGACGCTCCTTAGAGCAAGAACGTGCTCTCGGCTGTGTGGTTGGTAATCCGTGGAGCTGGGGGAGTAATCAAAGTCTATCTTATTGCAGCAAACTCCATGTTCTTAAAAAAAAAAAAAGTGAAGGTATATAAAGAATATAACAAACGATATACTCAACACCAGAGCTGGTTAAGACCTTAAGCATGGGTGGGATTTTTGTGAAAAGGATGAAGAATGAAAAGGCAGTGGATTTCAACTGAGAATCTTCGAGGGCTCCTGAGTTTAAGGCTTGGGGTGGCAAACCTAAAGTTGTGGGGCCCGAGAATGCACCTGCAGTGGAGACCTAGGGTTTACGGAGTTTTCAGGAGAAATGAAAGCCCCTCAGGGGTCTGTAAAGGAGCAAGGTTACTCTGATATTTAAGGAACTTGAGGATTGAAAGCTCAGTTACAACACTGGGATAGAAGATACTTGAATAAGTAGAGAAGTTGGTAGGATGATGGTTTAGGTGGAGTTAGGGTCTTTGAAAGGTTTTTTATTTTTTGGACGGGAAATAAATTGTACTTACTCATAGCCACAGAGGAAGAGGTCTATGGCAGGATACCTGGGACTTGAGAGGTTTAGCTCCTTAGGTTAGTAGTGGTTTCTACTAGTTGGGAACCAGTCTTCAATCTGTGCATTCTTTGAGTAAATACATGTCTCTCCTAATAAAGACTTCCTTTCCTCACTTCAAGGAGCCCTAGTGGCACAGTGGCTGAAGTGCTTGGCTGCTACTTGAAAGATTGGCAGTTTGAACCCACCGGACAGCCAGCTTGCTCCATGGGAGAAAGATGTGGCAGTTGGCTTCCATAAAGATTTACAGCCTTGGAAACCCTACGGGGCAGTTCTACTCTCCCCTATAGGGTCCTTATGAGTCGGATTTTTTTTTTTTTTTTGGTTTCTCCTCACATCACCCCACCTCCAAGTTAAAAGGATTTGTTTTAAATTCTAAGACCCTGTGGCCAAAAATGGGTGGAGTTTTTGTTGGGGGTAGGAGTAAAAAAAAAAAAAGAGAATAGAAAAGAAGTCTCCATCTAGAGAAGACAATTGGGAAACTTCTGAGGTTTCCACCATGGCTCCTATCCAGACCAAGTGTGGAAGAGCCATAAAGGCCATATGGCTCCAAGGTAGGGCAAAACCTCAAAAAAACCAAACCCGTTGCCATCGAGAGTCGATTTCGGTTCATAGGACAGAGTAGAACTGCCCCATAGGGTTTCCAAGGAGCAGCTGGTGGATTTGAACTGCCAACCATTTGGTTAGCAGCCACAGCTCTTAACTACTACACCACCAGGGTTTTCCCAAGGTAGGGCAGATGAGGTTAAGTGCAGACTCAGGTACCTCAGACTCACCTCTCTGGGACGCATGGCCCTGCCTTTCTGTAGCCTTTGAATTCTTCACTTGGTGACCGTAGGTAGACTGAAGAAAAGGATATCAGAGGCAAACCTCACTGACTATTAAAACCTGTTGCCATCAAGTCGACTCCAACTCATAGTGACCATATAGTACAGAGTAGAACTGCCCCATAGGGTTTCAAAGAAGGCTTCCCCCCTCCGCCCCCTTTAAACATTTTTTTGAGAATTCTTCTTGGGTGGAACTTTGGTGGGTACCCATTCCATCTTTCCTTTTGGTTTAAATTTTTGGTTTTGTTAGCAAGTAGTTGGTAAGCACTATATGGTTGGCTGTGCAGCAGTCGGTAGCCTTTCTAGTTCTTATTAGGGTCAGAGTGAGGGTGAAATACAGTTTCGTGCATGATTACATGGTCTTAAAGTCAGCATTAGTGGAGGCTTCAATAATTCTCCCTGAGTTCCTTCTCGCAAACTGACTCAGTTTTCAGATTGGGAACATAGGTCCTGAGTGTACCACTTCTGCTTAGGTGGGCTGCTCTTTGTTGCCTTCTATATGTTAATTCACGGAGTTACTTGTTCCACAATCGCTTGGTTTATTTACCTCATGCATTCTCAGTGGAGGGTGAAAGTTGGTTCTGAGGGGGTGTGGAAAATCTTAGACATTACAGTGGTTTCACAGTGTATAAACAGATTGTTGTGGATTGAATTGTGTCCCCTCAAAATATGTGTATCAACTTGGCTAGGCCATGATTCCCAGTATCTTGTGATTGTCCACCATTTTCTCATCTAATGTGATTTTCCTGTGGGTTGTTAATCTTATCTCTGTGATGTTGAGATGGGATTAGGGGCAGTTATGTTAATGAGGGAGGACTCAATCTACTAGATTGTGTTTTAAACCAATCTCTTTTGAGATATAAAAGAAGCAGCAAGCAGAGAAATAGGGTCAGGGAGACCTCATATGACCAAGAAACAAGAGTCAGGAGAATACAGTACATCCTTTGGACCTGTGGTCCTTGTGCTGAGAGGCTCCTCGACTGGGGAAGATTGATGCAAGGACCTTCCCCCAGAGCAGAGAGAGAGAGAGCCTTCCCCTAGACTTCTAGCCTCTGAAACTGAGAGAATACATTCTTCTTTGTTAAAGCCACCTACCTGTGGTATTTCTGTTACAGCAGTACTAAATGACTAAGACACAGATATACAGTGTATCTGTGGTATTAAAATTTCATGAGAGAGGGCTATTAAGAAAAAAATGTCTAAAAAGCTTAGGGTGGGGGTGAAAATGAAAAAAAAAAAAAGAAGAGTTGAGAAACACTGATCTAATAAAAGCAACATTTTTAATGGACCATGTCTCTGATGAACATACTTATTATGATGATTATGGCTTTATTTTTCTGTGTGATCTGAACACCTCTTTCTTGGTATGGGAAATACAGATTGTATGGAAAGCTCTGGAGGGTTATATAAATCAGGTTCTGGTCAAATGGCATAGTCATGTCAGAATAAAATGCCACATTGCTCAACATCACTTGAGCTCCTTCAAGAGTGGATGGAGGAGTATCAAGATGATAGGTATCTGGAGAAACAACAAAATGGAGAGGCTTGAGAACTTTTGGACCCTGACCTGATCTAAGAGTTCAACATTCCTGTTAGTTTAGAGGGCAGAGAAGGGGCCCAAAGAAACTTGGGATGGGTATAGTGTAGAAAGTAAAGAACTGGGGTTCTGAGTTACTTCCTATCATTTAAACTATACCCTTGAGCCCTTTTGGGGTAGTAGAGAAGGGGAGCAGGAAGAGGATGTGGTGGGAGGTGGTAGGAGGAGAAGAGACACAAGTGAGAAGGTGGCTAGAGTGGTATCCTCACAGTGTAGATGAAACTTGGGTGGGGGAAAAACAGCCACCATTCTAACAACCTTAGAACAATATGCTTCCTTCAGAGAACTGGCTTCTCTAGAGATACATGTTTACAATATTTTTGGCTCAAGATGGGTGTTTGGGAATAAGCAGATTAAATGTCAAGAAAATTTTAATTTAATCAGTGGAATGGTGAGCCAGCTCCTTCCAGTTCACCAACTGTGTGCATCTCTTCTCAACTCTTGTTCAGTGTGGTCACATTGGTAGCTGAAAATTCACCGTGGTTGGAGAATTTACACCACAGAAATTGGTCAACATTACAAAACAGAGTTTCTTCCCCCATTTCCCAAGCTGGTTGTTAAACACTTACCAGCATAACAATTAGTACAACTTCAATAAGAAAAATGTTGACATTTATGTATATTGTTTTGGAAATGTTTCCAGCACATATTAGCAAATGCAAATATACTCTGTACCCTTCTCCTTATTCTCTTATCTGTTTGTAATTTGATACTAAACTATTCTTCATTTTCCTTAATATATCATAAAAATCTTTCCATAGAGAGCTTTCTCAATTTTGCTTTAATTTTACAGTAATAATGTTAAAAAGTCAAAGCAATAGATGATCAGATCCAAGTCCAGTAGTTCCCAAACCCCTTCTTTCTCTTTAAGTATTGCTGCCACCCTCTTTGTATTTATTACTTATATTAGTTTCTTTTGTATCCTTCCAGAGTTTTTTTAATGCAAATATGAATATATATTGTTCCCCTATACTTTTTATACAAAAATCATCCCACATGCAGATTCTTTCTACTTATTTTTTAATTCTTATTTTTAGTTGAAAAACTGGGAAGTTTTATTCCTTTTCTGACCAATGTAGTTGTCTGTCTAGGCCCAGTTCTTTTTTTTAAATAATATTGTGAAAATTTACTCAGCAAATTGGGTTCCTATTGAACAATTTCTACACAAATTGTATACTTTTTTACATAACGGTATATCCTGGATAGCTTTGTCTATCAGCAATGGAAATCTTTTTCGTTGTTTTTGATAGGTTCATAGCACTGTGTGGATGTACCACCATGGAATAAAAGTCTTCTACAGATGATCCTTTGGGTATTTTCACTTATTTGTTACAACAGACAAAGCTGTCAAAAGAGATGTCATTGCGTACCAGGTATAACTGTGGCTAAATTCACAAAAGTGGGATTGCTGTATTAAAGGGTAAATTGCATTTGTAATTTTTATAAATACTGTCAAATCACCCTCCATAAGGGTTGCAGCAGTTTGCATCCCACCAACATTGTATTAGAGTTTCTGTATCCCCTCAGCCTAACCAAGAGCCTGTGCACTCAAACTTTTTGATGTTTGCCATTCTGTTAGGTATAAAATGTTATCTTAGTGTCATTTTAATTTGCCTTTATCTTATATTTGAGCACCTTTTTGGACATTCAAGGGCCACTTAGATAGATGTCTTATTTGATTTTTATGTTCTGGGTCCTCTACTTTTTTTTCCTCTTTGTTTCTGTTTGCCTGGTTTCCCTTCTCCCCACTTAATATATATGATAAGCTCACCTTTTCAAAATGCTGAGCTATATGGAAAGGCAGTAGAGTTGATTAGTTGTGGTTTGAATTCCAGCTTAACTACTTACCTGTAGTTAAGTGACCCTGGACCTGTTTTCATCCTCAGTTGCCTTATCTTTTACATCTACCTCAAGATGTGATGATTAAATGTGTTACTGCAGGTGAGGAGCATATATAAACAGCTGATGTTCTTTGCATTATAGCCCTTACAGATTATTATAATGTAAATGTGTTACTGCTGCTCTCTTTCCTTGACAGTCCTCACTGTGCTGACAACTTTAGCCTTAATGTCTAATGCCCATCACAATTAGTGATGTTATTGCTTTTATAAGGAGGGGACCTGAAATTCAGGTTCAGTAGCATGTCCAAAACCAAAAATACCAAACCTGTTGCCGTTGAGTTGATTTTGATTCATAGCCACCCCATGGGGCAGAGTAGAACTGCCCCCACAGAGTTTCCAAGGAGCGCTTGGTGAATTTGAGCTGTTGACCTTTTGGTTAGTAGCTGTAGTTCTTAACCACTACACCACCCGGGTTTCCAATACCATGTCCTGGGTCATAAAATTCCTAAGGCTTAACCCTATTCCTTTCCCTGACCGTGTTCTCCAAGGTTAACCACTAACCTGGGTTTCCAATACCATGTCCTGGGTCATAAAATTCCTAAGGCTTAACCCTATTCCTTTCCCTGACCGTGTTCTCCAAGGTTAACCACTAATAGCAATTAGGTTTGTTTCTTTTCAAAATTTCTATTTAAAAACAAACGTGTGTATACATTATTTAGATGTATCATGCTTTTTTTTAGTGAGATGAGGTATATATTTTACAAATTGCAAACATTTCACTTGTCCATGCTGATTCATTCTTTTAGGGAAGTCATAGCTTTATTGAAATATAATTCACATAACCATATAATCCACCTAAAATGCCGATTCACTTTTTTAAGAAAAACAATTTTTGTTGTTGTTGATAATATACACAGCAGAACATACACCAGTTCAATGGTTTCTACATGTATAATTTAGTAACATTGATTACATTCTTTGAGTTGTGCAACCACTCTCACCCTCCTTTTCTGAATGTTCCTCCTCCATTGGTATAAACTCACTGCCCTCTTAAGTTTCCTATCTCTTGATTGGCTTTTGTTAAAGCCTGAACTTGGATCCCCTGCCCCCCACCCCAGCACCACTAAATCTGATTGCTCTGGTCACCCAGTTTCACTGTGAAACAAGAGTAAATTGAAGAGTAAATATTTTTTCAATGCATGTGAACATAAATTGTCGAACAAGAATAAATATTTTCTAATGCACGTGCATGCATATACACACACAGACACACTGTTAGTAACGTGTGTTTGCAAGAGTTCAGTGGTGATCTCTGAGGGTGGGGAACAGAGAAAAGCTAACTAGCCCCACTGACATCTAATCAATGGAGTTGTTCTTCTCTTTGAAGTCTGAATGTTGAGGGCATGGTTTCATGTACTTAACAGATGTATGGAATCCAAAGTTTTAAAAAGGCCTTGTGGGCTAATCAGAATAGGAAAGGTCTGGTGCTCTTCACTTAGCTAATGAGAACGTCTTAGGAAAATATTCTTTTGGTACATAAATCTTAGATGGACCTCCAGATCTTCTCCCTGGAGGAATGCATACATTGAAATCCCAGTTTACTTGCATACACATATCTGTTAAAACGAACGCTTCAAGTTAAAAAACAACACACCCTGTCCTTAATTCTATTTGCAGAGATAATTGCTAGTAACATTTTAGGTTTACCCTTCCAGATTTTTTTTTTTCCCCATAAGATAAATGTTAGTGTTTTAAATGAAACAGGGATGGTATATCACAGTGTTTGGCAATGTGTCGTTTGGGTTAACGATATACTATGGACATCTTTCCATGCACTGAAGTAATTGATCATATATGGAGTAATGGTTGCACAGTATTTCACACGTGTGATGAATATACTGTAGTTTATTTCATACCTTCCCTATTAAAAATGTACACTGCCTTATAATTTGTTTACATAAATCTCTGCTTTTTTATTTTTACCAATTAGATGGGTGGAAAAACTGCATTTTTCCACCCATCTAATTGGTAAAAATAAAAAAGTTCATTTTCTTCCAGTAAAATCGAGCAGCTTTTGACCCTTTGGAATTCCACTTAGGTGAAGTGTGAAGTGTTTACTTCTATCTTTTGCTCACTTTTCTATTTTTTGCCACTATTCTATCGAGTTATTTTAAACTCACCAAAAAGTCATTTTGACTTGATCTATCTTTTACATTAGGAAGAGTATCCCTTTAAATGTGTAATGAATATTTTCCCAATTTATCATTTGACTTTATTTATGTCAATATTTCTCCTAACTTTTTTGACTGCTACACACATCAAGAAACAAACACATTTTACATCATGTTCTGTACACAGACTCACACAAACCTGAATCAAAAGATTCATATAGAAATACTTTACTAAATGTAGTGTATTCATATTTTTTGTACACTATTCCCTTACCAAAAAAAAAAAAAAGAGCTCATCACAAAACACTAAATGGATGTTGGGACTCATGGATTGTGATCAGTAATTTGAAAAACATGTTATGGTATCTTTTGCTGCTAAAATTGTTAATTTTATATGTAGTCAAAAAAAATCTTATCTTTTTGTTTATGGCTTCTCACTTTTTCCTCTTGCTTAGGAAGATTTTCCCCATCTCCTAAATTTTCTTACTGTTATTGTCTTTTTTATATTTAAATTATTAATCTATCTGGACTTTAGTTGCATATTATAAGGTAGGGACCAGGCTTTCCCCTTGTGTCATTATTAAAATATTGATACTTTCTCCACTAAGAAATGCCAGCTTCTTAAATAGTAAATTATTAAATATTATTAGGTTTAGCCTATGCCTTGTTTATCTATACATCTTAAAAATTGTTATTGTAATTTATTATTTAAAATCTTTTTATACTATTGTTGTCCGTCCACAAAAAAAGGTTGGCCATTATTTCAGATTTTTTTTTAAGAAGTTGTTATTGAAATGTTATATGTATATATACACACACGCACAAAGTATACTCATAGTTATTCGTATATTTTAATGAATTTTGAGAAGCTGAGTATACCTGTGTAACCAGTAGTATGATCAAGAAATGAGATACTTGTCTTATTGTAAGTTTTAAAAAATTTTTGATTATATAATTGGTTAATGTTCACATATTTTATATTTTGAATATAACCATTGCCCCTCTTAACTCCAATTGCTTTTTGTTGTTTTGGCCAATACTCGTGGTTCTCCTATGGGGAGTTATGTATATCATCTTCATTCAATAGGAAGTTTTGGATATTTATATTTCTCTCCTTGAGTCATTGACTAGAACCTCCAGAGCCATGCTAAATCTTAGTAATATAGAGGTTATCCTTCTGTTTGCTCCTGATATCAATCCAAATACCTCTACTTTCTCAATTCCTGTGACATGTTGGATGAGATGTTCTCAGCTTTTAAAAAATAGAGATTAGGATAGGGAATGGAGAATGCCTGCTTAGTGGGCACAGGGTGAGGTAGTGGGCACAGGGTGATGAAAATGTTCTGGGATTAAATAGTGGTGATGGTTGCACAACATCATGAACATATGAAAAACCACTGAATTGTATACTTCATAGTTAAAATGAATGAATTTGATGGTATGTGAATTTTATCTCAATTTGAAAAACTGGGATAACACCATTACCTACTCACCAGAATGGCTATATCCAAAAGACTGAAAATATTAATTACTAATAAGAATATGAAACAGAACGCTTATAATTACTGGTTGCAGTGTATATTTATATAACTACTTTAGAAAATCCTTTGGCCTATCTCCTAAAGCTCCAGATACGTGCGTACATACACCCATGCGCGCACACACGCTGACCTAGCCGTCCCACTCCTAGGTTTATACCCTTGTTTGTTCACCAAGAGACACATACTACTAGAATGCTATAGCATTATACCTGTAAGAGGCAAAAACTGGAAATAAACCATATGTCCCTTTACAGCATAATAGATAAATAAATATTTGTTCAATGGAGTCCTGTACTGTAATCGAGAATCAATAAACTATAAATATACTTAAAAACATAGATGAACCTCACAAGTATATTTTGAGTGATAGAAGCCAGTTATGTAAACTTCAAAAATAACCAAAGGTAATTTGTGATGTTAGATGTCAAGATAGTGGTTACCTTTGAAAGTGGAGTGATTTCTGGACAGGGGAGTTTCCTTGGTTGGGGTCTGGGTGCACAAGTGTTCATTTTGTGAAAATTCAGCAGATACACTTGTGACTTGTACACTTTTTGCTTCAATAGAAATTGCATTAAAATAATCACTATTGCCTATTGAATGGTACCAATGTATTTGGAAAAACAAATGAATATACCAAAGTATTAATACACATGTGATTATAATAATTTACTTTTTTATGACTTCTCTTAACATATAAAAAGAATAAAGGTTCTTCTATCCATATCCATAGAGGCTTCACATTTAATTGCTATTGTGAAATTCCTATGGTTTTTACTCAGATATTTTAAATAGATGATACAAAAATAATTTCTGTATTTATTTTACAGGCAGGTTTTGACAACAAACCAGTAAATGGCCCCAAGTCAGAATCCATGGAATACAGTAGATGTGGTCATGGGGAAGAACAAAGATTGGAATTGAACCCACACCCCCTTGAAAATGTAACTAGAAATGAAGAAAGCATGACAGGTATCGAAATAGAGAAGTGGACACAAAACAAGAAATCACATTTAACCGATCATGTCAAAGGAGATTTCAGCGCAACTGTGCCAGAAGCTGAAAAATTGAAAAACTCTGAAGATGACAGGAAAAAAGTCCCACTTACTGACCTCCTTGAACCTCAGAAGTTTGCACAAACTGTAAGAAATGGCATTAAAAATGTACACTATTTACCAACCGAAAATTTTAATATTGAAGAATTTGGCAAGGCACTTGAAAACAATTCCTATAAATTCCTGAAAGACACTGCAAACCATAACAATGCCATGAGCTCCATCGCTACTAGTACGAGCTGTGATCATCTCAAGGAGGGGAGCAATGTTTTTGTCTTCCATAAGCCTGGCTTTAACTCCAAGTCTGTTCCAGATCCCACAAACTTCAATTTAAATAATCATACCGGTACGCACAATGAAAGCAATCAGCCAAAAACTCCTGAGAATGCACCCATTAAAGAACCAAAAGATGGGTCTCCAGTTCAACGAAGTCTGTTTTCCCTAGTGAAAGACAGAAGGTTAACACTCGAGCAAATGGTGGCCATAGAGGCCTTGACTCAACTCTCAGAAGCTCCGTCAGAGAATTCCTCACCATCAAAGTCAGAGAAGGATGAAGAAACAGATCAGAGAACAGCTGCTTTGTTTAATAGCTGTAAAGTTTTTCTCTGTTCGGTAAGAGAAGACCCAAACTCTCAAGGGGAGCCACAAAGCCTGCATCACTTTCCATCTTTGGAAAAGCAGAGTTCATGCAACATGGTGATATTCAATGGCCAACATACCGTTTGCAAGTCACACAACAGCACAGTTACTAACCAGGCACCCACTAAGTCACAGGAATATTCAAAAGTCACCAACTCAATATCTCTTTTTGTACCAAATTCAAATTCATCTAAAGCTGACGCCGGTAAAAATGTTGCTCAAGGTAAAATTACTCTTGACAGTTATTCGAAGAATGTGCATCAGCTCCCACCAAGAAGTAATCAGTCGGAATATTCTAACCAGTTACTGGACAGCAGTAAAAAGTTGGACTCAAAAGATGATCCATCCTGTCAGGACACAGCTCACAGTCAAATAGAGGAAGATGTTGCAACACAGTTAACGCAACTTGCATCAATAATTAAATTCAATTATATAAAAGCAGAGAACAGAAGAGGTGAAAGCACACCTGCAAGCCTTCCTGAACATAATGCGCAGGAGAAGAGCATCATACGACAGAAGCCACCCCCAAGTGTACAGAATAATCATGGCTCATCGCTAACAAAGCAAAAGAACACATCCCAGAAAAAGACAAAACCCACCCCACCAAGAGATCGGCGAAAAAAGAAGCCTGCCATCCTAAGTTGTGAAGAAATTGACCGGAAGAAGCAGGAACAGTTGGCAGAGGAGTATAGGAAATTGTATGAGATTTGGGTGGCATCCAAATTTCAAAGATACGGTCAGTTTGTCCCACGTTGTTTTCCTATCCTCTTAGGAAAAATTCCCCCCATAACCAAAGTACGGAAGCCACTGACTCAAAAGAGTTCAGCATTCCAACACAAAAAATTATTTCCTCCACTCGCGCAGATAAAATTTGAGAGATATTATCCTGAATTAGTACAGGAAAAAGTGGTAAAGGTTGAACCACTGGATTCTTTCTCTTTATCCCAGTTCAAAACAGAATCCAATGGGCAGGCGTTTACAGACAAAGCTTACAGTTCTCAGGTACAGCCAACAGGGAATGTCAACGAGAAAGCTCATCCCTTGTCCCGGCCCTCCTCTCCAACTAGCCAGTGCGTTAATCTCATGGCTGGTGACGACCAAACACGGATTCAGCAGGATGTTAACGAGCAACTCATGCATCAGAGACTGCCAACATTGCCTGGTATCTCTCATGAGAGACCCCTATCGGACCCAGCACAAATTCTCAGGAATGTAAATGTAGTATGTTCAGGTGGAATTACGGTGGTTTCAACCAAAAGTGAAGAGGATGTCTGTTTGTCTAGTGCCGGAGCATCAGAATTTTCTCCAGGAGACAGTGCACAGAAAAGTTTTAATGATTATGCCATGAACTTCTTTACTAACCCCACAAAAAACCTGGTGTCTACAACAAAAGATTCTGATCTGCCATCCTGTAGTTGTGTAGGTAAGTGTGTGTGTGTTTCTTCTTTACCTGCATCCACTTCCTCCAGTCATGACAGATTCAAGTTCTGGTTCATCTTTTGGGTATACTATTTTTGTCTCAGGAAACCCTGGTGGCGTAGTGGTTAAGTGCTACAGCTGCTAATTGTTGGTTATTTTTGTCTCATTCATATTCAATCTAAGATGGTCTGGATAATTCTACGCCCATTTTTCTGTGGGCTGTATATTGATTCTCCTCTGAAAAATGGAAAATGCAACTCATAAAAGGTAAACTTGATCTCAAGTTTTCCTTTTCAAAAATTGGAAAACGACCGATTTTTGTCAAGGCTAAATGTATCTCACGTTGTTTACTGTGCGTATCTCAAGAATGAATTCTTTTAGTACTTTGTTACAGTTTGTTTATTCTGCCTATGTTCTAAAGAATTTCAACCTGTAAGACTTCTAAATGTTTTTATTGTGAGATACAATATGCATACAGGAATATAAAACATGTACAAGTTAACGAATAACTATAAAAATATCTGTATACTTACCACCCACAGAAATAGAAGTAATTTCTTCTTCAGCTGCCTAGTGCTTTTATAAGGAGCCCTGGGGACACAGAGGTTAGGTGCTCGACTGCTAACCGGAAGATTGGTGGTTCGAACCCACCTACCGGTCCTGGGGAGAAAGATGGGGCAGTCTAGTTCCCTAAAGATTTACAGCCTTGGAAACCCTATGGGGCAGTTGTACTCTGTCCTATAGGGCCGCTATGATTCGGAATCGACTCACCGGCAATGAGTTTAGTTTTGGTTGGTTTGGTAGTGCTTTTATGCTCAGCAATACGAAAGTTGTACCCATATACGAAAAAATTCCGTAATCTTAGCTAGTTGAAAAATTTCTAGATCCTTTAAGATATTTTAACAAATTTATTCAATAAATGTTGGTTTCCTATTTCAAAATAATGACAGGTTTGTGCTAAGAGTTGAGTTATGGACTGATTTCTAACTAGTGTACTTACATATTCTGTGCCTTTGGAGCCATTGAAAGGGAACATTCAAAAACTATTAGGAGTTTTCTCAGTGTTTTAAAGCCCTGTGAAAATTTTGCTGAAGTAAAGATTCTCAGGCAGGCCTTATGAGAAATATGTTCATATTTGAAACATATCAAAACTTAATTTGACTCCTGTACTGATGTTAGCCACTACCTACGGTCAAATTTCATGTACATTCTCAAAGAAAAAGAGATTATTTAAAATTTTAGTATAGCTATAAAAAATAGGGAGATTAAATAGATTGGGTCATTAAAGTGTGTTAGGTTACTTAAAGCCCCTTTATTTCAGCCATTCTCAATCTGTGATAGGATGGACTTTGGGAAAGAACCTGTTTTGAACCCTGTCCAAGTAGGGTTAGTTATTAAAATCTTGTCTCCCATAAAACATAGCTCCAAATCACAGACTCAAAATTTGCCTTGAACAAAATGTAGTCATCTTATTAGGAGAAGGTGGTTTGATAGTATATTCCAGAATGGGTTGTTAAAAGATTGTTCAGAAGTATATCTGATTTTTTTAACTGAAGTATAAACGATACTGGAATATAGAGGTGACTTTTAGTTCTTGATTATTCAAAGCACATTGGATATTTTGATTCTTCATTTCTGCACTTGTCATTCAACACACAGTTGATAGCCTAGAATGTGCCAGGCACTGAGAATATGCCCTCCTAGGAGGATTTCGCTATCAGGAAAGGATGACAATGCTGTCCTAGTAGGGAGGCTTTGGAGAGACAGAGGTTCTTCTAATGGTGACAGCTCACTTTATAGAGCTCTTACTACGAGCCTGGTACTGTGCCATGCCCTTGACATGTTATATTTCACAACAACCCTACACAAGGCGGAGGGCTTACTATCCCTATTTTACAAATGAAAAAACTGAGGCACAGAGAAGTTGTGTTAAGTGGTTGAACTGAGATTCAGAGACACATTTTCAACTCTAGAACTTGTGCTTGTAACCTCTACCTTCTATTGCTTCAAAAATCTGTGGTGAAAACACACCCTCTTCTGAATATTACCATAAAGTTGGGGGGAAATAAACGCCATTAAAGTTTATGTACCCAAGCTGGTGAAGTTTTACCATGTGCGTAGTGGTCCCAATTGGATGACTGTCTAGTTTCAAGACCCCTTCCATATACTTCCTGGTCAGTGTAAGAGTTAAAACAGCTAAAGGCCATTAGCAATAACAGCCAGGTATTCAAAGTTATTGAGCACCTACAATAGAGCAAATGGAATAACTTTGTTATCATGTAAGAGATATCTGTTATATGTGTTCCTTTAATCACTAAATGCGAGATTATTGTGCTCATTGTATAGAAATCGAAACCAAAAGACAGAAAGAAAAACAGAGCAAGAAGTTGAAACCATCATATCTAAGAATAAATCATTTCCTCGGCATATTGTTTTAGCAGAAACCCTGGTGGCTTAGTGGTTAAGAGCTACAGCTGCTAACCAAAAGGCAGGCAGTTCAAATCCACCAGGCGCTCCTTGGAAGCTATAGGGTAGTTCTACTCTGTCCTATAGGGTCACTATGAGTCAGAATCGACTCGACAGCAATGGGTTTGGTTTTTGGTTTTATTGTTTTAGCAAGTGTTTTGGACTGAATAATCCTTTATTGTACGTGGCTGTCCTGTGTATCTTAGGATGTTGAAGCAGCATCCCTGGCCTCTACCAGTAGACACCAGTAGCACATCCCACCCCAGTTGTGATAACCAAAAATGTCTCCAGACATTCCTGAATGTCCCCCTATGGGAACAATTGTCCCTGGTTAAGGACCACTGCTGTAGATCACCAGTAAGTTAAAATCTATTCATTATTCTTGTTTCAGAAGACACAGATGCAATCCTACATTGTATTTGATGTACAATCATAATATTTAAATAATGACCTTTTGGTGTAGGTACACCATGATAGAAATGCTTTCATTCCCCAATGATTCTGGTTGGGCACAATTCGAAGAGGCCAAATAAAAAATATTGTTGTCTAATAAATATATCATTCATGTTCAGAAAAATTCAAACATTATAAAATATGATGTAAATGTTCTCGTACAGTCCCACTCTCTGAAGATAAAACACTTGTTACAATTTTTCTATATAAACATTATTACTGATTTCAATTTCTTTCCATTTTTATAAAAATAGGGCCATTTTAAACTTAATATTTTTGCAATTTGCTTTTTTAGCTTAATGAAATCTTAGACATTTTTAAATGTTTGTATTATTGTTTGAATAGCTTTATAGTATTCCTCTACATAAATGTCCCATAATTTATTTAACCTATCACTTGTATTGCCCGATATTAAGGGTGTTTCTTTCTTGATATTACAAATAACTGCAATAGATACATTCTTTTGTACATTTGCATTATAAGTGCATAATTGTGCCAGTGTATAGTAGCATCAATTCTAAGCTGTGGAATTGCTGTGTTCAGTTTTAATACTGTTCTGAGGCTAAGTTCTTTTTTGATTTATTGCTCTTGGATAACTTTTAACTTTGCACCTCAATTATTAAAGATTTTTTTTAAATGTAGGAGACAGGAGAATCAATATGACTCAGATCATAAAAAAAAATTTTTTTTCTCCTCTGGTTCTTGGAGGAAGAATTAGTTAGGAGCAGCAGAAGAAAAGGAACATTAACAAGTTAAATTCCAAGGCCTATTGTCCTTGACTAGTTATCAAAGCTAACTAAAACCTTATCAAGAGTGGTGGTTTTATATTGAAAAAGAAATCAGTAAAAAAAAAAAAAAAAGCTCCTCCACGCCCCTATGCAATTCTGTAAAGCTTTGGGTCTAATAATCTTATTCCTTCCACAGATCGAGTTATACAAAAAGACAAAGGTCCATATTATACACACCTTGGGGCAGGACCAAGTGTTGCTGCTGTCAGGGAAATCATGGAGAATAGGTGAGGACAAATGCTTCCCTGTTAAAACCATTCTTTATTGTGGACCTGAGTTGATGCAGATAAATTACCTCCGGGAACAAACTTGAGTTGAATGGAAACTCTTCAGGAGTATGAGTTGGATGTTTCCTAGGGCCCAGGAAAAGAATATAGTGCCTGGTGTCACTCCAGAGTCACTCATCCCTTGAGCCGTTGGACACTCCACAAGCCACTCACGAAGCAGAGCTAATGTCATTGTTAAATTCAGAAATACTTATTTGTATATTATTGCGTAATGGTAGAAATAGTTCAGATTACCACCATTGACAACTGCATTCATTCCCTATGCTTGTCTTGGAGCCAGGCCATTTTTAGAGAGTGATCTTTAGTGATATATAGAACTGAATAACAAGTAATCAAAATATCTGCCACACCAAAGTAAATTAAAATAAATAAATAAATATAAATAAATTTAGAAGGCTTTTAATCTTGAACTTCTGTAAATATAAATTTTATGGCACATTAAGATGCTAAAAGCTGCAGCCTCTCAGGATGGATCACAATTAATTTGTATTTTCCCTCTACTGTGTTTTGTACGCAGGTATGGTCAAAAAGGAAATGCAATCAGGATAGAAATAGTAGTGTATACGGGCAAAGAAGGAAAAAGCTCTCATGGGTGTCCAATTGCTAAGTGGGTAAGTATTTTTGAATTGATTCCACATGTAATGAAAACTAATTAAATTTTTTCCCATGAAAATGTGGACTATAAAAATCTACCCGTTCCCACAGTGAAATAACAAGCAAGTCTCAGGCTGAGCTATGATGGGTGGACACCTTTAGAATGTTTTAAACACATGTACCTTACGTCAAATGAACTAAAGGGTGTGGCCCTTCCAGTTGTTACCCAGCTGTCTTCTTCCTCTCCCCTAAGGTCACAGTTTTCACCAGTTTCTTGTGAACTTTCAGAAATAATTCAATGCATTTACTATTAGATAGCATATACAATTGGTATTAAACTATATACACTGCTTTATATCTTAGCTTTATCATCAATTACTGTATCTTGAAGGAAAGGAATGGACTCGATGGCAGTGGGTCTGGGTGTCTTGAAGGTCTTTTCAATTCTGTATGTATAACCAAAAAAACCCAAACCCGTGAGAGCTGAGTCATTCAGACTCATAGTGAGTCTACAGGACAGTGTAGAACTGCCCCCATAGGGTTTCTAAGGCTATAAATCTTTACCGAAGCAGTCTTCCACATCTTTCTCCCTTGGAGTAGCTGGTGAGTTCCCGCCGACCCTTCAGTTAGCAGCCGAGCACTCTGACCACTTTGCTACCTGGACTCCTTCCTCAGTATGTAAACCAAACCAAAACCAAACCCATTGCCATCAAGTCGATTCCAACTCATAGCGACCCTGTAAGACAGAGTAGAACTGCCCCAAAGAGTTTCCAAGCAGAGCCTGGCAGTTTCAAACCGCAGCCTTTTGTTTAGCAGCCGTAGCACTTAACCACTATGTCACCAGGTTTCCTCAGTATGTACAGGTCCACCTTAACGAGGATAGTATAATATTGAAAGGAAAACCAAATTTACAATATAATCCCAAGATTGTTCCTGTGACTGTTTTGTGTTTCTGAAAAACGCATAGTTGAAAAAAGTAAGAACTGGATTCAGCTTCTTTGGGAAGTTCTCAACTGAAAAAAAAAAAAAAAAAAATTCATAGCCAAATTTATGTTTTCATTAGGATATTCACATCCACAAGGATATTAACAAGTTTATTTGAAATTTTTGACCATGGTATCATTTGTAAATAACAATGGTGATTACACTAATGATAGAAACATTAAAAATAACAGCTACTTTTTATTATATACCAAGCACTACGTCAAGCTGCTGACATTCAGTCCTCCATGATTTTAGGAGAGGTGAAAGTGGTTATTTTTAAACCCATTTCAGAGAAATTTAAAGCATTAAATGCAAAGTGGAGATGAAGGTTGAACCTAGGAATTCCTAAAGGAAAAGGATTGCTGCAACCTTAGCTTGTCTACTAGACTGTGTCTTGGTTACTTTTCAACCTTTGGAAGGTGACAACAGTGACGACCTTTTGTTGTTTAGCAGCTGTAGCTCTTAACCACTGTGCCACCAGGGCTCCATACCAGGCCCAGTTCTTCTTAAATCTGGATTTCCTTAACTTGAAAGAGAAATTTTATTTTTGGGTTTTCTGTTACATGCAATAGAATCAAGTCCCTGCTGAAACACCTGCCTTCAATTTGCTACAGTCTGGGTGTAATTTGAGCAAAACCAATTTCACAATGAGGATGATAAGTAAAGGAACTCATGTTTATTGAGTACTTTCTGTTGCCAGGTCCTGTGCCAGATACTGTTGATACAAACATGAATTAAGATCTGCGAGTCATCCCATTTGCAGATGTGAGGAAATTGGCCCAGAGTCACATTCAGCATCACAGATTTTGAGTCTAGGTTTTTCTGACTTCTAGTTCATTGCTTAAGCAGCCCTGGTGGTGCAGTGATTAAGCGCTTGGCTGCTAATTGAAACATTTGCTGTTCGAACCTACCAACCTCTCTGTGGGGGAAAGCTGTGGCAGTCTGCTTCCTTACAGATTACAGCTTTGGAAAACCTATGGGGCAATTCTACTCTGTCCTACAGGATCACTATGAATCAGCACTTACTCAATGTCCATGGTTGTTTGTATGAATTCATTGCTTTGTCCTCTAACAATGTTAGCTCAGATTACCTTGCTAACATAAATCTGTTTTGTTCCCCTAGACATCTAAAAGTTTCCCTGAAATTTCCATCATTGTGAACCTTTGGGATGGAGAAGGGGGTTTGTGGTTGTGAACTGTTACTTCCTGTGTCAACTTCTCACGCTGTGTTTGTACTAATTTTTCACACTCTGCCAATCAGCTACGGAATTTAGTATTTTTCTCAATTTCCACGGAACACCCACTCATTAAGTCAATATCTATGTATAAGAGATTTTGATGAAGGTGTATCCAAATGGTGGCCAGAGTGATTTTTATATTTTATTCAACCTTTTGAAAAAGTAATATATTCAGATGGTTCCAAATATTTAAAAGTTGGATATGGTATACTGTTGGTGGTTGGTCTTTTACTGATTTATAGAAACTCAATGCATTAAGAAAACTGGCTGTTTGTGGTAAAAGCTGCATATATATTTTCTCAATTTGTTGTAGTTTTTATCATTTGTACTTTTTTATATTTTATATGATCATTAATTTCCATCTTTTCTGTAATACCTTTTTAGGATATTGTATCTTAATTAGAAAAGGCTTCCCCATTCCTAGGTTATAAATAATTCTCTCATTTTTGTAGTATTTTAATAGTTTTGTTTTTTCTGTATTTAAAAATTTTATCCACTTTGAATTTATCCTGACATCTTAGTGTGGCTGTAACAGAAATGCCATAGTGGCTGGTTTTAACAAACAGAAATTTATCTTCTCACAGTTTAGGAGCCTACAAGTCCAAATTCAGGGCACGGGCTAGAGGAGAGCGTCCTCTCTATCAGCTCTGGAGGAAGGCCCTTGTCTTTTCTCAGCTTCTGTTCCTGGGTTCCTTGATGATCTTCACTGGGCATGCATCTTTCCCTCCATTTGTGCTTTCTTCTCTGTGCCTAATCTGCTCTTTCATGTCTCCAAGGTGATTGTCTGAAGACACAGGCTACACTGATATGGTCTCATTAACATAAAGTCCTATGCTAAATGCCATTACATCCACAGGTACAGGGTTTAGGATTTACAGTACATATTTGGGAGGGGGGGACAAAATCCAATCTATAATGCCTAGAGTGTGTATCATTCAGGGTTCTCCAGAGAAACAGAACCAATAGGAGACTTAATTTTAAGGAATTGGCTCTTGTGACCATGGGGGCTGGCAAGTCTGAGATCTGTAGAAAGTCCTGAATCCTGGGAAACTCAGGCAGGAGTTGATGCTGAAGCCTTGAGGCAGAATTTTTTCTTCTTTGGGAAACCTCAGTTTTTGCTCTTCAGGTCTTCCAACTGATTGAATGAGGCTCACACACATCATGGAGAGTAATCTTTGAAGTCAACTGATGGTAGATGTTAATCGTATCTCCAAATACCTATATGGCAACTCCTGAATTAGTGTTTGATTAAATAACTGGGGCCTATAGCCTGGCCACTGCCCTGGTGACACAATGGTTAAGCATTTGGCTGCTCACCACAAGGTCCGCAGTTCAAATCCTTCAGCCACTCCCTGGAAACCCTGTGGGGCAGTTCTACTCTGACTCATAGTCAGAATCAACTCAAGGGCAAAGGGTTGTGTTTTTTTCCTCCTGGTTGCACAGTGGTTAAAGCGATTGCTGCCTGAAAGGTCTGTGCTTCGAAACCACCAGCGGCTCCGTAGGAGAAAGATGGGGCAGCCAGCCTGCTTCCGTAAAGATTTACAGCCTCAGAAACCCTATGGGGTCGCTAGGAGTTGGGATCAACTCGACAACGGTGGGGTTTTTTGTTTTTTTTTTTTAATAGCCTGGCCAAACTGACACATAAAACTAACCACCAAAGAGTGTTAGTAACAGATCCAACTTATACTTTCCCAGATGGCTACCCAGTCATTCCAGCACCACTGATTTAATTGTCCATCTTTTCTGTGCTGATTTGTATTCATTTATATCAGTGGATTTTCTATTCTTTTACATCAGTGGATTATGTTTATTCTTGTATCAGCATCAGATTTCTGAATTATTTAGGTTTTATAATGTGTTTCAATAGCTCGTAGGGCTAATTCCTCTTCCTTATTTTTTATTTTTCAAAAGTTTCCCGATGATTCTTGGCTTGCTTCATTTTCCATATGGATTTATAATTACCTTTTCTAATCGCACGGATAAAATCCTGTTGGCATTTTTACTGGAATCAAAGAATCCGGAGAATTTACATCTTTTTCATGTTTAATATTCCTGATCAACGTACTACACCTTCCCATTGTCGACACTTTCTTTCGCCCACATGGGTGTTTTAAGGTGTTATTCCCATAGTCTTTACATGGTTCTTATTTTTCCAATGTATTTCTCTTGCATATCTCAGGTGTTGTTGTTGTTAGGTGCCACTGAGGTAATTTTTAAATCCTAGTGACTTCATGCGACAGGATACAACTGCCCCATGAGGTTTTCTAGGCTGTAGCAGATCCCTAGTTCTTTCCCTTGTGGAGCTGCTGCATGGAATTGAAATGTCGACCTTTCGGTTAGCAGCCAAGTATTTAACTGTTCTGCCATACAATTATATAATTTACAGCGATAAATTTATATCCTCCTTTCCAAATTTTATACTGTTAATTTCTTTCTTTCATTTAATACAGTTAGTCTAAAAGAGTAATTTTATGTTGCTTTGGTGATGACAGATTTCTTACCTTGTTCCTGTCTTTATTGGGAATCCTAAACATGGGTAGTCAGGGGAGGCCTCTGGGACGGGAATGACGAATATTCAAGGAGCCAGGGAAGACCATTCCTAAGCAGAGGGAATAGCAAGTGCAAAGGCTCTGGTCAAGGAAGAGGGTACGTTTTGAATCTTCTAAGAAGAGGCCAGTGAAATGAAGGAGGTAGAGAATGGAATGAGGTGAGGGTAAAATGCAGGCAGGTGTCAGATCATGAAAGGTTTTGTAGGTCATAGTGAGGAGTTTGAGTTTCGCTCTGTGAGCAACAAGAAGCCTTTGAAGTATTTTATTTAGGAATGTATTATCTGGTTTATGTTTTATAAAGGTCATTCTAAGATAGGGATAAAATCTGTATTAGTTATTTGTTGCTGTGTGATAAATTACTTCAAAACTTAGCAGCTTTAAACAACAAATATAGTTTTTGTGGTTCTGGAATCCTGGAGCAGTTCAGGAGGGTAACTCTAACGAACGTAAAGTTGAAGGTCAAGATGCAGCTGGGGAGCCCGTCTTCTGAAAACTGACCGGGGCTCTGGCGGAGGATCCACTTTCAAGGTCACTTCTAGGAGGCCTCAGTTTCTCCTTGGAGGGCTTCTTAAGTGTCCTCTTGACATGGCAGGTTGGTTTCCAAAAGTGAGTGATCCAAAAGAGAACAAGGAGGAAGCCTCCATAACTTTTATAACCTAGCCCTATTCAGTGTGGGAGGGGACTCCACAAGGGCGTAGATACCAGGAGATGAGGATCACTGTGGCCATCCTAGAGACTGGCTACCACAAAATTCAACACCCATTCTTCACTAAAAATAATATCAAGAAGTTTAGGATATTACATTAGCATAGTAAAATATACCTGTCTCATCTCCAAGGTCAGCATCATGCTTAATTGGGGAAACTCTTTAATTAGTGAACCTTTTTTTATGAAATAATGCAGTTAAACATTATTGTTGCTAGCTGCCATCGAGTTGGACCCCAATTTATGGTCATACCATGCGCGATGGAGCAAAATGTCGACTGGTCTTGCACCGTTCCCATGATCAGTTGCTGACTGGATCATTGTGATCCACAGGCTTTTCACTGGCTGATTTTCAGGTGCAGATGACCAGACCTTTCTTCCTGATCCTTCTTAGCTGAAACCTGTTCAGCATCGTAGCAGCCAACAAGCCTCCACGGACAGATGGGTGATGGCTGTGCACGGGGTACACGTGCCAGGAATCTAAGCCAGGTCTCCCACAGGGAAGGCGAGGATTCTGCCACTGAACCACCACTGCCCCCTATTAAGCATTAATGTTTATTTTGAAATATATCAACAGAAAAGCTTATGAAATAGAAATGTACAGCTTACATACATGTACAATGTACACTCATGAAACTACTACCCAGGTCAAGAAGAGAGTATCACTAGATTTCCAGAAGGAGCAATAATAAACCTCTCATTCTGGATTTTATGGTAATAATTTCCTTGCTTTTTTTCTCCTACATACATTTCTAGACAGTAAGGTTTTATTTTGCATTGTTGTTTTGTGTCTTGCCTTCACATATGTTGCACATTTGCTGAAACAAATGGCAAGGATTGGTTCTCCATATCTGGAACTGACAGTTGACATAACCTATGTCTGCTATTTCTGAATCCTTTACTTGCTTGCCTGCTAAATAAAAAAAAAAAAGGAAGAGTGAAATCTCCTCGTGATATGGCAGTTGACTTCCCCTAAGATGAGTGATTCAAAAGAAACCAGGGTGGTGGGATTTTGGATGCTTCTTCCTCCCTACCTTACAAAATTTCTCTTATGTGATGATAACAATAATGACGACACTCACAGAATTTTGGTGTATACTAGAATTCCTTTTACAAACATGAAATCTGCAGCTTAAAGATTTGGTAGCAACTTTCTGTTTAAGTCCTTTTATACATTTAGATCCTCTTCCAGGGTGCTTAGGCTCAAAGAAGATTATTTGTTTAGCTTTTTCATGAAGCAGCTGGAGCAAAATTACTTTATTTTCCCTTGTGCAATATTTCTTTTCAGAATAAGTAGGCCATTTCAGTATGTAGTGATACACATCTGGCACTTTTCACAAATACAGAAATAATCTAGAGATAAGGAATGAAATAAAGCATGGCTGCCAAGTAACTTAATGAAAATTTTGATACCTGCTAATGACAATTCAAAGGTATAATTTTGATAACAAAGCCAAGTGTTGATATATTTCATTGTCTAAAAACAAACGTTTCATAAATGATTATATATAAGAATCATAATTTTAATCAAACTTTTTTGCAAATTTTACAAGTGAGCATATTTAAAATACTCATATTGTTTGCTGCTGTTGCCTGGAGCAATGCCCAGAATGTAGTTGGCACTCTATAAATTTTCATTGAATGTATGAATATGGAGCTTAAACAAAACTGTTTTAGAATATTGAATATTCTGAATTTGAATTGGCATCTTGAAATGGTACCGCTGTGGTATTTATCATGTGTTCTTTCTAACCCATGAGAAAAATTCAGCCATTGAAAACCCAGTGGAGTGCAGTTCTACTCTGTACACGTGGGGTTGCCGTAAGTGGGACTCCATTCCACAGCAACTGGTTTGGATTTTTTTTTTTTTTAATATTCTATATAGTGTTTTGGACTTGACAAGCAGATTATTTTGGATGGTGCTAGTGCAATTGAGTCCTATATGTGGGTACTTTTTGCAGGAAAATACAGGGGAAGGGGAAGGAAATGAAGATCAACCATATTGAACTAAGGAATCTATCCAACAGTCTACTAGGAGATTTCATTGCTCCAGTTTTGCTTTTCATCTTGGATAGTGTACATTTTTTATGTATTCGATATTAAACATTAACCCAAATAACCTGAAATAAAAAATTGATTTGGGAACATTTATCTCCAGGTGCAGGCCTATGTTGTCAATAAGTTGAATTCTGTCCTATATTAATTTTTATTGTGCCCTGGTTTTTTCCTTTTCTTGGAATATACAAAACCCTAACACCACATTCTAACTGGGCAGTGCAACTTTCTGAACCATCCTCACATGGTTTTTCCTTTGTTTCAATGCTGTGTTAGTTTTTCCTTGAAATGTGTCCTTGGCAGGTGGTCGTTAACACCTCCTCATAATTGTTAGCCTTTGGCAGAGATTTCTGATTCTTTTCTCTTGTGTCACTTTGGATCTTGTCAAGGTCTAGCTATCTTGTTATTAAGTAGACTTTGTTGGAAAGGATGTTGCAGTTTCTTGGATGAACTTGACTCTGTTAACTCCCTGTTCTGCTGCCCCTTCTGAGCGAGCCTCTGGGGTGATGGCAGGGGTAGGGAGAACAAGTCAAACAGCAGGCTGTCTGTTGTGTGCTATTGTGTCTGATGCATCATGGCCCTATTAAACGTCTAAATGGGCCCAATCCTGAACAGTTCACACCTGTGCCAGTCCATGGGTGCTAATCCATGTCAGTCAGATGAGGTAATGAAAATGTTCAAGTGAATTTTTTATTAACTACTCTCGTAGTGAAATTTGAAACGGTAACTTTGTAAGAGTCTTCTCTCTCTACCAGCTTTTAGGTGCTTAGTAATGAATGGCCCAGAATTGCAATCAACAGCCAGCAGTCACCCAGAATGCCCTGGGTTATCCCTCTGGGTCCTGGTCTAACCTGCCTTAAGAGCTCCCCTTAGGAAACTCAGATAGGTTGGCCCACCCAGACCTGGTTATCAGAAATAGTTTAGAAAGTAGTTGAGTTGGAATTGACATGACGGCAATGGGTTTTATTTTGCTGGATCATACATAAGGTATTTCTATTTCTGGCTCTTTGAGGAAGTGCCATACCATTTTCCATTGTGGTTGTACTATTTTCCAATCCCACCAGCAGTGGATAATGGTTCCAATCTCCTCACATTCTCACCAGCATTTGCTGTTTTCGTTTTTTTTCATCAGTGCCATTTTTGCAGGGGTAAAATGATATCTCGTTGTAGTTTTGACTTACATGTATCTAACGGCTAATGATTTCAAGCACTTTTTAATGTGATTGTTGGCCACTTCAGCATTCTCTTTGATGAAATGTCTGTTATGGATTGAATTGTGTTCCCCAAAAATGTGTATCAACTTGGCTAGGCCATGATTCCCAGTATTGTGTGATTGTCCACCATTTTGTCATCTGTGTTGTAAATCCTATTTCTATGATGTTAATGAGGCTGGATCAGAGGTGGTTATGTTAATGAGGTAGGGCCCAATCTATAGGATTAGGTTGTATCTTGAGTCAGTCTCTTTTGTGAGACATAAAAGAGAGAAGTAAGCAGAGAGATGGGGAATTTCATACCAAGAAACAAGAGCCAGGAGAACAGCGTGTCCTTTGGACCCAGGGTCCCTGTGCTGAGAAGCTCTTAGACCAGGGCAAGAATGAAGACTGCGATCTTCCTCCAGCGCTGACACAGAGAAAAAGCCTCCCCCTGGAGCTGGCGCCCTGAATTTGGACTTCTAGCCTACCAGACCGTGAGAGAGAATAAATTTCTGCTTGATAAAGTCATCCACTTGTGGTATTTCCTTCTGTTACAGTAGCTGTAGATAACTAAGACCATGTTCTTTGCCCATTTGCTAATTGGAGTGTTTGTGTACTGTTGAGTTGTTGAAGTTTTCTATATATTTTGGAGATTAGATCTTTATCAGATATGTCGTTTCCAAATATTTTTTTCCCCAGTTTGTAGGTTGTCTTTTTACCCTTTTGATGGTCTTTTTGTGAGCCTAAGTATTATATTTTCAGAGGTCTCAATTACCTAATTTATCTTCCGTTGTGGATATATTTATAGTTCTCTTTGATATAGAATGTAGTTTTAAGAGTTATTCATACATAGGCTGTTGAAGCAGATAATTTATAACCCTGGCTTAGGGGTCTCATTTTGTAGAAATGACCTTTTCCTAATGATTAGATTGATCTGGCTTCTGTTTCCATCCTTTCTCTGAAAATGGTTTTCTAACGGTCCAAACCAGTTGCTGTTGAGTCTATTCTGACTAATGGTGACTCCATGTGTGTCAGAGTAGAACTGTGCTGCATAGGGTTTTCAATGGCCGATTTTTTGGAAAGCAGATCACCGGGTTTTATTCCGAGGCACTTCTGGGTGGACTCAAACCTCCAACCTTTTGGTTAGCGGCCAATCACATTAACTGTTTTAGCACCCAGGGACTCTGTACACCTTAACTGCCAAAGAAAATTTTCAGTCTTGATCACAAGCTTTCTTGAGTAGTTCATACACACTATAGTTACACTCCCTCTTGTGGGAAGGTCATCCTTTGTTTAGTTTCTGTAACACAGCTTTCCCCCATCATTCCTCAGATTTTCCTCCTCACTCTGCCTGTCTATAATGTGCCTTTCTAGATGAGCTTATCCACGACCACATCTTCAGAGTCACCATTGTAGTGTGTGTTGTTGTTAAGTGCCCTCAAATCGGTTCTGACTCATAGTGACCTCTTATGTACAACAGAGTGAAATGCTGCCCAGTTCCTGCTCTGTCCTCACAATCATTCTGGCAGTCCATGGTATATTTAATATTCTTTGCCAACAACATAATTCAAAGGCATCAGTTCTTCGGTTTTCCTTCCTTATGGTCCAGCTTTCACATGCATGTGAGGTGACTGAAAATACCGTGTCTTGGGTCAGGTGAACCTTAGCCCTCAATATGAAATCTTTGCTTCTTAACATTTTAAAGAGATCTTTTGTAGCAGATTTGTCTAATGCATACATTTGATTTCTTGATTGCTGCTTTTATGGGCATTGATTGTAGATCCAAGTAAAATGAAATCTTTGACAACTTCATTATTTTCTCCATTTAGCATGATGTTGCTTATTGGTCCAATTGTGAGGATTTTTGTTTTCTTTATATTAAAGTATAATCCATACTTTGATCTTCATCAGTAAGTGCTTCAAGTCCTCATCATTTCAGCAAGCAAGGTTGTGTCACCTGCATATCATAGGTTGTTAATGATGCTTCCCCCAATCCTGATGCCATGTTCTTCACATCGTCTGACTTCTCTGATTATTTGCCCAGGATTCAGATGGAATTAGTATGGAGAGAGGATACGACCACTGTGCTAGTTACTGTCAAGTTCTGCCAACTGCCTGCTTAAGAATGGCCTATAGGGAGTAGGGCAGAAACCAAGACTGATGTTTGGGGGTGGCGGTCCAGGGGTGGCTTTGGGGAGGTGTTGACTCTTGACCTACATCTTGAAAATGAGAAGTATTATCTTTAAGTCAAAAATCCCAGAAACAGAAATATTTATGTTAATTTAATCAAAGGGGGTTTTATGATCACAGAAGTCATTTGGTATTGACACATTCTTTCTTAAATAACATCCTTAACTTGTGGGGCTTGATTTCCAAAAATCTTAGAATGCCCTGTGTACTGTCCTTCCTTCCTTGAAATTCTTTTTTTTTAGTCCTTTTAAGAAGGACCTCCCGCATCAAGCCTTTCCACTCTATTCAAACAAGAAGAGCCTTACTTTGTAGTCTTGCTTATTATCTTACCATATATACCTCTTACAATGTCTTATTTTCCCCTTGAACAATATTACAATAGAAAAATGAACTATTAACATTTTCCATTCATGGAAATGATACTGTATATTCAGTTTGCTGTTTGTGTCATTTTTCACTTATAGTGTAACTTAAGCAGCCTCCTAGGTTGTTCTGAACAATTTGCTATATGTCATTATTTGAAAAAAATGACATCTTATTAAACTTGGAGTATTTTGAACTTGCTCTTGGCTACGAATTGTTTTATCTTAATATGCGTATTTTTTAAGTTAAATAATTTTTTAAGGATGCTACCTAAACCTTAATATGTATTAAATATTTATTGTCCCACAGATTACATACTTATAAAGCAAATTAAAATACATAAGAGTAAAGAAAATAATAGCAATTATTGAAGGGATATTGCTAGGAGTTTAACTGACAGTTTTTCTTTACAAAAAATTCCCCCATTGTTCATACCTAAGGTTATATAAAAGCTTACTTTTTGGTATTTTCTACCCAGACCACCTGCCTTGTAGCTTGTGCCTTGAAGTACTATAATGTGACTTTGTTCTTGAGCTTGTCTTGTATTGCTGAGGGCCATGAGTATTGAGTCCCAAGCTTACATTGAAGGTAAAATACACAATATCCCAACTTTGGCAAGCACTGGTGAAAATTTTATTTTACTTTTAATTTTCAGATAATTTCAGACTTCCTGAAAAGTTGCAAGAATAGTACAAAGAATTCCTATATATACTTCACCCAGATTTCTAAAGTGTAACTTTTTTTGCATTCTTTCTCTCCTTTTCTCCTTCCTTCTCCCCTACTCTCTATTTTTTTAAAAAACATTTTGATAGTAAGTTGCAGGCATGATACCCCTTTACTTCTAAATATTTTAGTGTGTTTTTTCATAAAAACAAGGACATTCTCTTACATAACCACAATAAACCAAAAAAAAACAAACCTGTTGCCGACGAGTTGATTCCGACTCAAAGCAACCCTACGGGACAGAATAGAACTGCCCCATAGGGTTTCCAAGGAGCAGCTGGTTGATTTGAACTGCCGACCTTTTGGTTAGCAGTCACACCTCTTAGCCACTACACCACCAGGGCCATAACCACAATACTGTTATCAACACTAACCAGAATTGGTGTCCATTCTGACTTGTACACAGATGTTCATAGCAGCATTATTCATAAATAGTCAAAAAATGGAAATAAGCCAAATTTTCATGAACTGATGAATGGATAAACAAAATGTGGTATATCCTTCCAGTGGAATATTATTTAGCATATAAAAAAGAAATAAAGTATTGATACATTGTACAACATGGATAAGCCTTGAAAACATTAATTATAAGTGAAAGACACCAGACACAACAGACCACATCGTGTATGATTCCATTTACATGAAATATTGAAAACAGACAAATGTATAGGGACAAAAAGTAGATAAGTGGTTGCCTAGGAACTGGTCGGGAGAGAAACTGCTAACAGGTAGGGGGCTTTTTGCAAGTGATGAGCTGAAAATATTCTACAATTGACTGTGGTGATGGCCGCACAGCTCTTAATATACTAAACAGCCATCAATTGTGTTTTTTAAATAGGTGGATTCTTTATTTATTTATTTTTTTGTAAAGCAGTTGTTAAAAGATCAGTCCATACAAAAACGTGTGGATGCGTGTTAATCACAACATTATTCATAACAGCCAAAAGGGGGAAACAACCAAATATCCATCAACGGATGAATAGGGAAATATAATGTGGTGTACCAATGGGATGGACTATTTGGCTGTAAAAAGAAATGATGTGCTGATAAACACTACAACATGGATGAACACTGAAAACATGCTAAGTGAAAAAAGCCAGAGAAAAGAGGCCATATATTATATGAATCCATTTATGTGAAATATCCAGAATAGGCAAATTGGCAAAATCAGAAAGTAGATTAGTGATTTCTAGCTACTAAGGGGAGGGGAAATGGGGAGTGATTGCTGATGGTGGTGGTAAGAGTTTTGTTTTTTTTTTTTTTTTTGAGAGGACGCAAATGTTCTAAAATTATATGGTGGTTATAGTTGGTTTTACAACTATAGGAATATACTAAAAACCATTGAAATGTACACTTTAAAGCACGCATTTAAAATACATTAAATGTACACAATAAATCTGATAAAAAAGAAGAGCATATATAAAGTCCCTTTACTAAAAATATTTTCCATTCCAACATTATTTTGGCATATGTTTTTAGTGCAAGTATTAAAATTTCTTATTAATGAATTCCTATATTTCATAGGATATAACAGTTTCATAATATATAAATTGTAAAAATAAATGTTAAATTATACCATAGTAGTCACTAACATTACTCACAAAAGTTTGGATACACCATTTACCTTCTAATGTGACCCTGACGTGCAGCTCCAGCTTCAGCAGTTTATAAATGAATCCATCCTGTCAATTACAAAATAATGTGCTGCTTTATAAAACTTTAGTTTGGAATATTTGGATCATTTTGAATCAGTGCATGAAATGAGAGTTACCCTCTAATTAGTAGTGTAAATCGTAGCATTTGAAATTTTCATAAAATGCAACCACATTGGGTTTCTGTGGTTTTTAGCCATTCATTCAACAAATAGTTGGATCGCCTATGAACTGAGTTCTGTGCTCAGGAGCCAAGTTGTAAAGCAAACAGACGTAAAATAGTTGCTAACAATTATTAGATCCTTATTCTGTGCTGCTACAGAGTGGTTAGGAAGCTTGCCAAAATATCATGAGCTAGTTGTTGAGTCTGGTTTTTAGTTGTTGATTAAGCTTTTTTTTTTTTTTAATTTAGGTCAAGGTAAACTTTTTATTGAACTATAATAATGTGTAGAGAATTGCAGTGTTTCTAGGCTTGATGCATTTTCATAAAGGGAACACACCCTTTTAACCAGCAGCCAATATTACTAGCAGGCCATAGGCACTTGTCCCCTCCCAGTAACTAGCTTCCTCGCCTCCAAGAGTAACCACTCTTCCATCTTCTAACACTACTGATTAATTTTCCCTGTTTTGAACCTTATGTAAACACAATCTCACAGTGTATGTTCTTTTGCATCTATTTCACTCATTATAATAGTGAGATTCATCCATGTTGTATGTAATTGTAGATCATGTATTCTCATCATTAAGTAGTATTCTATTATGAATAGTTCTTTGTATGTTTGGAGTAAGGATATTTTATCCATTATACCCATTATCGAGTTGATTCCAACTCATAACAACCCTATAGGATAGAGTAGAACTGCCCCACAGGGTTTTCAAGGAGCGGCTGGTGGATTCCAACTGCCAACCTTTTGGTTAGGAGCCAACCTTGTAACCACCACCCTGCCAAGGCTCCTTATCAATTATATGTAAATAGTTTTCTCCTACTTTATTGCTTGCCTTTATACATTCTTAAGTTTTTGTTGGTTAATGTTTGATGAGCGTAAGTTTTATTAAAGTCCAATTCTCAATTTTTTTTCTTTATGATTAGTAAATTTTATAGTTTTAAATGTTTGCCTACTCCAGGGTCATGAAGATGTTCTCTTCTAAAAACTTTATTGTTTTGCTTTCACATTAAAAAAAAAATTGCCATCGAGTCGATTGCAACGCATAGCGACTATAGGACAGAGTTAGAACTGCCCCGTAAGATTTCCAAGGAGTGGATGGTAGATTTCAACTGACAACCTTTTGGTTAGCAGCCTAGCTCTTAATCATTTTGATCTACATTATAGTTTGAGCTGATCTTGTGAGTTAGGGGTCAGGTATTTTTTCCCCCATAAATATATCTACCCAACACTATTTATTGAGAGACTGTCCTTTTTATTTACAGTGTCAGCTTTGCTATATATCAGGTGACCGTATTCATATGGTTCTGTTTTATTCATTGATCCGTTTATCCAGTACCAGACTGCCTTAGTCATTATAGGTTCATCATGGATCTGGATATCTGGCAAATCATTTTCTCCATGAAAGTTTCTTATTCTTTCTTTTTTTGCTCTTCTTAGTCCTTGCATTACCAGATAAATTTTGGAGAAAGTTTATCACTTAAAAAAAAATTTTTTTTAAGTTGGTAGGATTTTGATTGGGATTGCATTGAATCTAGAGAGATCAGTTTGGGGCAAATTGACATCATTGTAATATTGGGTATTCTAGTCTATGAAAATAGTATCTTCATTTATTTAGGTCCTCTTTCTTTCAATAATGTTTTACAGTTTTCAGTATAGAGGTCTTTCACAGGTTTAATACTTAAGCAACTTGTTGAGCCCAAATCTTAAAGACTGAGCTTCTAACCACTACTCAACTTTCTATTGTTCACTGAAGGAAAGTTGGAAAATCCACCAAAATCACAAATAATATAAGTAGGATTTTAGCCTTTTTCATACAAAGATTGGAAGAATATAAGTTTGTTGGTTTGGCAACTTGAAAACTATTGCTATAATTTTGTTTATACAGTATACATCATTCTGCATTTGAGGTTATTTGTAAGTAAAGGTGTTATTATTTGGCTGTAAAGGGAAATATAGAAAAAGTTAATATAAATACTTGTGTTTACGGGATATTTCCTAAAGCCAACTCTACTGAAAAGATGCTTTACTGAATGCCTCGGTAGCAATGATTGTTAACCATTTGGAGTGAGAGAAGAAAGTGATATTGGGTAAATAGTATCTGAAGTTTTGTCTAGAGTTTATGAAATATTATAACAATGAAAACTATCAGTTATGTTGTTTCCTCCATCTTGGTCACACCTAGTTGAGCAGTTTTATGATGTAATGATTTGTATATTAATGTAGTCAACCTCTCTGCTCTGTGAATTTGTGAGAAACGGAGCGTGCAACCTTTCCAGAGGAAGTTTAAAACAGAATTGGGTCATTTTATGTCTTGAGAACATCTCTATATAATTTTTCATTTTGTAAACAATAAGTCTACTGGGCAATGTATCCTTTTTAGTACTCCAGGGATATGATGCAGTGCAAGAAAAATGGATCAGTTTTCAAAATTAAATGTTGCGTTTGCTCAGTCACCTTATTCTTAGGGATAAAATGTGTATGAAAAATTCTTGTGCTAGCACAGAAAAGTTACAGAATTGCAGGCTCATTGTTTTGTTTATTAATCATTCCATATTGTAAAATCATGCACCCAGAGGAAAAACCATAACTTTCCCAGATGCCCAGTTTCGGTGCTCAAGTTCATTTTCAATGTTGGGAGTTCTGAGTTATTTTTACCTTTAGGTTTGCCCTGTTCTGACATTTGTGGAAAACCAAACCAGGTGGTTAGGCTCTTTTCTACTGGGCTTTATAGTGCCTGCTGGCAATACTTTTAACAGCAATGAAATAAAACACAAACTTCTTTGTGTTGTTTTTACAAATGTAGTAGCCATATATCACAGATTTTTATTTAGCCTGGTGTTTGTTGGTTGTGCAACCTAGGATACTCTGAAATGATTTGTGTGGAGGCAACTAATGAGACAAAGAAAGAGTCCTATAGGCTTCAACCCTTTGAGAAATGATAACTTAATAAACCTAATAATATAATCATACAAAGTTTTAAAAGAAATATCCACTGTACTCAACTTTAGTTTACTTGTTTTCCAAAAATGAATGCATTCTATTTTTGCAGGTGTTAAGACGAAGCAGTGATGAAGAGAAAGTTCTCTGCTTGGTCCGGCAGCGGACAGGCCACCACTGCCCAACAGCCGTGATGGTGGTGCTCATCATGGTGTGGGACGGCATCCCTCTCCCCATGGCTGATAGGTTATACACGGAGCTCACCGAGAGTCTCAAGTCATACAATGGTCATCCCACTGACCGAAGATGTACCCTCAATGAAAAGTAATCAAAACTGTTTTGTCCTGTTTGACATCCAGATCTGTTATATAATGTTAAATTGTTAATTAACTGCAAACTAATCTCTTATGGGAGAACAGGATTATGGAATCGTGGAACCAAAAAGAATAAACATTTCTGTAAAGACAGACCTGATTTCACAGTGAGTTAAGGCCATTTTAGAATATTTTCCATTTTGCTTCCCTCTTTGATATGTGCCCCGTACCTTCTCTCCTCCAATCCCTACAGTCAGGAGGGAAAGGGATTTTGTTTAAAGGAAAACCTTTTCCAGAGGAGGTCGTATTATTATTATTCCCCCTTCCAATGTAAAAGAACACCAGCTTTCCTATAGCATCCCCAGTCCATAGCATAGCCAATGAATATGTTGTCAAACTTCTGAATATCACACCAGCAATAAGTGAGAAATATTAGTGGGTTTTTTTTTTTTACGGTGTTTTTAGAAATAATTTTATCTCAGAAGCCTTTCTTCTAAGATTCACCTATTAATAATCTCTGAGTTCTGTGACATATAGTTTGGAAAGGATGTGCAATAGTAAGAAAAAACAACATTGCCATGGAGTTAATTTGAACTCATGGTGATCCCATGTGCTAAAGAGGATATTAGTATAGTTTTGATTTACATGTTTCCTACTATGAGTGGGAGTCAGATGCCATTCTTTTTTTTTTTTTTTCGGTGAACTATCTGGTAATTTTTCTAGTCAATTTCTCTAAAGCATTGTTGTTTATTTCTCCATTTTTATACAGCGAAACCTGTGAGATCTTGAACTTGACAGGACTGCATTTTGCCAGGTCTCACAAGTTTTCTGCCTTTGACAGGGTGCAGTCTTTCCAACTTTTCTGTTGTTCTCTATTAGTAGAAAATATTTGCGTTTTCCTTCTGATAGGTTTGTACCTCACACAGGTTCCAGCTTTCACAGGTTTTACTGTTTGTGGGGGCTAGTAGCCTTTTGTGATACAATTTACGAATGCTTTTCCCATTTGTCTTTTTTCACTTTGCAGCAGTTCTATTTTTAAAATGTAATTAAATATGTATATATCTTTCCCCTAATTTGAATCTGGATTTTGAGATACATTTAGGAAATGTTTTCTCTCTCAAGTTACAGAGTAACTCGCTCACGTTTTCTATCTTTTTTAATTGTGGTGAAACGTATACTACAAAAAAATTTGATGTTCGAACCAATCTTATGTATACAATTCATTTAATCACATTCATCACGCTGTGCGACTACCACGATCTGTTTCCAAAATTTTTTTTATTACCCTAGAGAGAAGCCCACTAGCCCTTGCCCATGTTTTCTTTTAGAACTTGTTTAGTTTCAATTTTTAAAATGTAAATTTCTGATGAATTGAACATTTATGCTATAGTGAATGGTAGAAAGAGGAGATCCATTTTTCTTGTTCCCATTTATCCTAATACTGAATAATTACTAAAGAACACTTCTCTTCCCTTTGATGTGAAATGCTGCTTTTTACTGTTCAGCAAAATTATGTTTTTAATTGAATTTCTGGGATTTCAATTATGCATCCTTGTACTATCTGTCTTTTCAGAGATCAGTACTACACTTTTTAAAAATTTTAGTGGCTTTATATTTTGATTTCTGGCAGGGCTAGTTTTCCTTTCTTGGGCTTTCACAAGGTTTTCTTTGTTACTCATTTTTGTTTGTGCTTCCAAATAAATTTTATAATCAACTTGTCTAGATTTAAGAAAAATCTAATGATATTTTTAGTGGGGCTGCATTAAACTAATAAATTATAGAGAACTGACATCTTTATGATGTTGAGTCTTCGTATCCAATAACATGGTTTTTCTTTCCATTTGTTCAAGTTCACTTTTGTGTCCTTTAAGAGCATTTTGTGATTTTCCTCATATAAGTCTCTTTTTTAAAGAAATGTTATTATACAAAATATATATCCTCCCTCCCTCTAATCCCGAATACTAACATGTATACCTTTGAGAACTTTCTTTTATGCATCAAATATTTCCTTTTTCCACTGCTAACAAGTATTAACATATCCTTTTATTATGTAGATATACAATAATAATACTTCTCATGTGATGGCACTGCTCCAAGTGATACATATATATTGTCATATTTAGTCTTCCCAACACTCCAGTAAAATAAGTATTATTATATTTCACTTATTATAGATCTAACATTTCCTTTAAGTAAGACTTGAAATTTACAGGAAAGATGAGAGAATATTTCAAGGAACTTTTAAGATTCCTCAATTGTTAACATTTTGTTACATCCGGTTTTATACATATATGCACACAGACACACACTATTGTTGATGTTTTTGTTTGTTTTTGGATATTTGTGAGCCAGTTGCAAACTTTAGGCCTCTTTCTCCTAAAAAAAACTTTAGAGGATAATTCTTTAGAATGTAGACATTGTTTTACATAGTTCCAGTATAATAATGAAAATCAGGAAATTTCGCTTTGACAAGATACTGTTATCTAATCCATACTTCATATCCAAATGTTATCAATTTCCCAGTAATAGACTTTACAGTTGTTTTCTCCCACCCAGGATCCAATGCCAGCTCACACATTGTGTTTAGTGGTTTTGTGTCTTTGATCTCTAAATCCATTTGTCTTGGTCTTTCTTTGTGTTTTGTGGCATTAACATTATTGAAGGGGACAGGATAATTTTGTAGAATATTCTCAGTTTTGTTTGTTGGTTCTTTTGTTCTGATTCAATTTAGCTTGTGCGTTATTGGCAGGAACACTTCACTGTCCTTTGTATATCATATTAGGAGCTATCTGAAGTCAATTTGCCCCATTATTGGTGGTGGTAACTCTTTAAAATAGTCTGCAAAAGCTCTTTTAGAAGAATGTGTCAACATTCTTTTAATTGTATTGTGGTTATTCCATTTCTAGTACTCTAGCTCCTTTGCCCTTTTTTCATCTTTGCTTTAGAGTGATTGTTGCCCTTTTGGTCTCATACAGATTTTTTTTTTTATTGGAACACCATACTCACGGGTAATATCCTTTAACTTGTGTGCCAATGTGTTATTTTCCTAAAAGGTGACCTTACGGGATAGTTTTGGTTCAAGGTTTAGAGTATCTCAGGGTGATACCTTCAGGAAGCTCTCTAGCCTCAACAGGTCCAGTAAGTGTGAAATTTTTAAGAATTCGAGTTCTGTTCCATGTTTTTCTCCTGTTCTGTCAGGGTACATCTATGGTGGCTCTGATCAGAACAGTCAGTAGTGGTAGCCAGACACCATCTAGTTCTTTGGGTCTGAGGGTAGATGAGCTCACGGCTTGTGAAGGCTATTAGCCCTATATACTAGTTTCTTCTCTTAAACTTTGGTTTTCTTCTTTCTCTTTTGCTCCTGACAAGTAGAGCCAATTTGGCATTCATAGAGGATTGTCTTAAAAGTACCAAATGATTTCATACAGTATCAATCTCATTTTACGGAAGAAGCAGACGAAATTCAAAACAGTAAGGAATTACTCTTTCATTTCTGATAGGGAACGGATTCAGGACTTAAAATCCAGGCCTTTATTTCCTCACCTCAGACACTCCAAATTAAAAAGAGGTTGTAGGTATTTCAGACCTGAGTAGTTTACTGACATTTATTTGTGTTTACAGTCTCGGGTAAATATTTTAGTTCAAAATTTAGCTATAAACAAGTTCAGTTAGCTTTGTATTATCCAACTTCATTAGATTAAATAAGTAATAAAACAGGAAAGTGTTATAACCAGTTTATTAGCCATCTGTACTTCTTATGAACCTGTAATGTTCTGCTTGAGGTACTGTTTTGCTTTATCAATTATTTGCCTTATAATTACTGTCTTACAGTCGTACCTGTACATGTCAAGGAATTGATCCAGAAACTTGTGGAGCTTCATTTTCTTTTGGCTGTTCATGGAGTATGTATTTCAATGGCTGCAAATTTGGTAGAAGTCCCAGCCCCAGAAGATTTAGAATTGATCCAAGTTCTCCCTTACATGTAAGTTTCCATTTTATTTTTGAATTACATAATGAATATATAAGTACATTCCTTAAAAGTATTGAAACACTAAAAAATTTAGTATTTAGAAGTAGTAATGAAATAGTAAAAGAAAAAGCTAAATAGTTAAAAATTCTAAATTAGATAAATTCTTTAACTACCAATCCAAATTCCAAATCTCCTTTGTCCCCTCCTCCCACTCCCTTACCCCAGAGAGAATCTGTTAAAAGAATCTAGAATGTTATACCCAGCCAAAGTAGGAAGAATAAATAAAGCTATTTTCCAACATTTCAAAGACTCAGAAAGTTTACTACCCACAGACCTACTATGAAAGAATTACTAGCGGACGTAATCCAGAAAGAAGATGTATGAAACCGGAACGAATCTGTCCGGAACACGAGGCCATGGTGAGCAAAGAAATTAGTCAAACTTACTGTTAAGTTTAAATAAGTTTAGTACTTACATTTTTAAACTAAAATAACAACCTATAAGTATAATTCCATTCTCCTATCAGCTCAGGGGTGGGTGGGGTGGGTAGGCAGTGGGAGGGGGTGGGAACCATTAGGATCTAAGTGTGCTAATGTTTATTTGCCTTGTTTTGGGTGGGGAGGATTTAGGTACTAAGTAATTCTATTATGAGTGTTTTTCAAACTTTGAGCAGTGACCAAACGTAATAAAGTTTTATAAATGCAAACGCATACACGTACATATACACACATGGATAATTTCAACAAAGTTATCGCAAAACAATACTTACCTTTGATTACATATGTAACAAAGGTAATACTCAAATATGTTAATATAAAATACAGTTCTTGCTAAGGATCTATATAATGTACTATAATATATATTTTTTGTTTTTACAAAATTTCATTTCTTTTTTAAATGCTACCATAGTCATGACCTACTAAACTGATTTCATGGGCCACTGGTGAGTCATGGCCCCATAGCTTGGGAAACACTGCTCTTGATGTTGTCAGAAAAATATTTAAGAAACTGTATGTTCAAAATGTTTTAGATGAGTAGAATACATATCTTTTGAACTATTGTAGAAAAAAGAATCTATCCAAAAATCGGCAAAGGAAGTTTTAAAAAATCACTACAATGCAGAGTAAATAGAAAATACACAGTAAGGCAGAAGGAATTAATCCAAATATATCCATAATACAATGAATATAACATCTTTCGGAAGAAACTCAGACTTGATAAATAATAATCCTTTAAAGAGAGAATTAAAATTATTTAACATTTTCTAGAGTTCCTACCTATCACAAGAAAAAGAAGTATCTCTACATATTAACAAGAGAATGCGGGAACTATCATTTTTAGATGATATGATTTTCTATCTAGAAACACTAATAAACAACTTAAGAGAATATAATGACTATAAACAGAATTTAACAAGATGGCAGGATAGAAGGCCATCTTGTTAATCAATAATTTTCTTATCTACCAGTAATAATAATTAGGAAAAAATATTAAAAAAGCAAGTCCCATCACATTAGCAACAAAATCTATAAAGTATCTTAGAAGTCTAACAAGAAGTGTCTTAGGCCATTAGGGAAAATCTAAAAAACTTTACTACAGGGCATAAAAAAAATACCTAAAAGATGGAAAAGTACCATGTTCAAATATTAGAATATTTGAAAGAAAACCAGTTTTCTTTCTAAATATTATATGATGGAAGTATATCTTAGTATACAAAGATACATTGACAATGATGTGTTTATTAATTTTTAGTATCAATATTGTAACACTTCATGAATATAAGATCAATATTTGTGTTTTTTATTAATAATGAGTATAGTGCTCGTATAGTGGTTGTAATGCAGGAAGAAGCATGGCTCATTTGAGGAACTGATAGAAGGCCAGTATGGCTGAAGCATAGCAGGCAAGGGAGAGTGAGGTACATTCAGAGGGCTTGTAAGCCATGTTTTGAATCTTGGAAGATCACTGAAGGGTTTTAAGAAGGGAATGACATAATCACACTTTATTTTCAGGATCTGTCTAGCTGCTCTTTAAATAATGGAGTAGAGGCGGCCAAGAGTGGGTTTAAGAAGACGAACTAGTTATCTATGAGAATAAAATGGTGGTTTGGAATAGGCTTGTAATAAAAATGGTGAGCAGTGGTTCATGAGGAGAGATTAAAAAAAAAAAAGATAGTAGTGATATTCCTCAACATGGAATACAGTAGAATAAGACCAGGTTCATAAGGGCAGATCATGAATTCAGTTTGGACTCACTGGGTTTGAGATTTCTAAGGGAAGTCCAAGTGGGGACGACCGCTCAATAAAAATATGAATCTGGAAGGCAAGAAATGGTCTGCGGTCCAGGTTGTAATAACGACCATGGATGTGGATGTGATGATCCTAGAGATCGTCATGTACAGAGTGAGAAGAGCAGACAGATGGAGGCTTCAGCACCAGTAGGTAGAAGTCTAATAAAAAGAGGCCTCTAAGTCTGACATTCACATTCATTCTAATGAAACAATTAGGACTTGTCAAGATTCCTTTTTTAATATGAAAAATGACCCTTGCCAGTAATCAACTATATAAACTTTGTTTTGTTTTTATTTGCCTACTATATTTTGACATTTTCACACAATGAATGTAATAGATAGTTCATAAGATGATAACTAGAGCAAAATGATATAAGAATATTGAAGAATTTCAACCTAATAGTGCATAAAAAGTATAGGGTTTGGATATGGCTTTTCCAAAATTTCCCTGCATCATTCTACCAGCAGTAAAATACAATTACCCACCCCAGCCAATATTTCAAGTGTTAGGAAACAAAGTATTTTAAATAATTCTAAAATTTCTCTGAAATAAATGCAATAAACAACATGTGAGTATAGTCATAAAGTGTTTTTAAAGAAGAGTCATGACTTTCCTATGTACTATTAAGCTACAGATATACATGTAGACAGATGAATGGAACAGACTAATCTAGAAAGATTGTTTGTAGGAACTTCTTGTATAATAAAAGCAGCAACATGAATCAGTAGGAAACTATAAAGGTTATAACTGATGCTTTACACTTGTCAAGACAGAAGCTAGTCAAAACCACTCAGGTATTGACTTCCTACTGTCTACACTGCTGTGCTGCTTTGGCTTTTATAATCATTTGACGCATACTAGAGGTGAGCTTATCCACAAGAAAGTCTTCTTGCTGTGTTTATGACATCTCCATCCACCAAATTTCACATGAGGTAGAAGCTTCAACATTCTTTAGTACCTCCTTCATCCTTGCTCTCAGCGCCCTTTCCGCTGACTTCCTTAGATGTGACTCTGTTCATTTATCAAGTTGCAGACCTTTTTTGGAATATGATCGTTTCTATGAAAAACTATCTAAGTGGTCCTGTCAGCTACGCTTGCCTCTATAATCTTCCTTCTCTGCTTCATAGTGTTATCGGTAACATTTTTATTAGAAACTCATCCTGACAGTTTGCTTTTGAAAAACTCTTATATGTTGTACACTCAATAAATGTCCAGATTCTTGACATAGTATTAATGTTCCTCACAGTCTTGTCAAATCTCCTTAAATCTGTAGCCACCATGGTGTAGGGAAGAGAACACTGGTTTAGGACAACTACTTCCTCACTTACTACTTTCAATCTTGAGTCAGATACTAAACATCTCAGTCAGTCTCAGTTTGTTTTTCTGTAAAGGGTGAATAATCATGCCTGTCTTATGGTTTGTTTTGAGGACATATTATATTTGAACCTTGGCACAGGATCTGATAAATAGTATATAGTTTATTTCTGTTGCTCTCCCCTCTCTGCTATGACAACTTATATTGTATCAAATTCTTTACTTAGACATCTCCCCTTTCAAGCAGGAACCATGCCTAATTTAACACATGATTCTCTGTCTCGGAAACAAGCAGTTTTGCAGCCTACCTCTAACACCATTTAGATTTCTAATTACCTTATAGCATAAATTTTCATTTCAAAATGCTAAAGCATAACTAAGTTTACATTAAGCCAACTGATCAATGTTATCATCTATGTTAGCTATTTTATATTTGTAAGTATGAATTATGTGTCAACAATCCATCAGCAATGATTAATGATTCAATTTCATACCTTAAACTCATTTTATATGTCATTATAAAACAACTTAAATGGATTGTCTTTTCCTGTAGGAAAAAAACCTTGAAGATAATTTGCAGAGTTTGGCTACACGATTAGCTCCAATTTATAAGCAATATGCTCCAATTGCTTACCAAAATCAGGTATGTTTTAGGCCCTTATAGTGCTTTTAAATATGGTTAAACTTCTATATAAATGAAATCATTGTTAATTGATATGCTTACAAAAACTTTTCAAATCTGACCTTTAATATATGTCTAATTTTATTGGAGAGCTTTAAGTTTTTTTCTTACTCTTAAAAAAAAAATCTTCCCATTATGGCAGTTGGATTTTAAACTCCAGGGTAGCAGAATTATTTTATTTCTAGAAATAAAAATTATAAAAAACAGAAATGCAAGATTTGTTCAATATATGAAAATTAATCAATGTAATACACCATATTATAAAGGTCAAAAACCTCAGGATCATCTCTAATATATAAAATGACAAAATCCAACATCGTTTCTTGATAAAAACCAATCAACAAACTAGGAACGAAAGAAACTACCTCAACCTCATAAAGAACACCTATGAAACGCCCACAGCTTTGAACAGCCCCATGGAACAAAACAAGACTAAGAGGGCACACCAGCCCTGGGGCAGGGACAAGAAGGCAGGAGGGAAGAGGAAAGCTGGTAATAGGGAACCTAGGGTTGAGAAGGGAGAGTATTGACATGTCATGGGGTTGTTAACCAATGTCATACAACAATGTGTGTACTAATTGTTTAATGAGAAACTAGTTTGTTCTGTAAACCTTCATCTAACATTCAATAAAAAAAAGAAAAACCCACAGCTCACATAATGTTTAGAAGACTGAAAGCTTTCCACCTAAAATCAGGGACAAAATAAGGAAGTCTGCATTCTCCACTTCTATACAACGTTCTGTTTCTGTATACTCATACAATGAGCAGCCCAAAAATGAAATTAAGACAGCAATTTCTTTTACCATACAATCATAAAGAATGAAATACTTAGGAATAAATTTAACAAGTACAGTGAAAACTAGAAAACATCACCTATAAAAATTAAAGGCAGCTATATGTGTGGAATGAAAGACTTAATATGGTTAAAATGGCAAATCTAAAAAACCAAACCCTGCTGCCATCGAGCTGATTCTGGCTCATGGCGACCCTGTATGTTGCAGAGTAGAACTGATCCATACGATTTTCGTTGCTATACCATATTTTGATGCCTTGAACACTAATGACCAAAGACCAAGCGAGTTGTGGAATGACATCAAGGACATCATACATGAAGAAAGCAAGAGGTCATTGAAAAGACAAAAAAGAAATACATGCTTTCCACGTTTGTTTGCCAACCTCGCCCTCCCCCTCAAAGTATCTTCGTAAGTACACTATGCTAATTATTTTACAGCAACATGTTATAAAAATTGGCATAGTGGCACTTATGAATATACTTCATGGAGGGGGAGGGTGTGGTTGGCAGACAACATAGAAGGCGTGTGTTATTTCTGTAAAAATATAGTAATGTTTTTGGAAGCAGATCGCTAGGACTTTCATTCACAGAGCTACTGCGTGGGTTCGAACCGCCAACCTTTAGGTTAGGGCCCAATCGAAACCTGATTGCGTCACCCAGGGACCTGTCAAGATAGCAGTACTCCCTAAATTGATCTATAGATTCAGTGCAATTACTGTCAAAGTCCCAGCTGCTTTTTTCCTTGCAGAAGTTGGCAAAAATGATCCTAAAATTCATACAGACTTGCCAAGGGATCTAGAATAGTCAAACCAATCTTAAAAGGAAAAACATAGTTGGAGGATTCACAATTTCTGATTTCAAATCTTGCTACAAATCTATAGTAATCAAGAAAGTGTGATACTTGCCTAAGGCCAGATATATATAGATCAGTGGAATAGAATTGAGACTCCATGGTTAACTGATTTTCAAGGATGCCAAGATAATTAAATGAGGCAAAGAATAAATCTTTTCAACAAATGGATATTCACATGCCAAAGTATGAAATTGGACCCCTACTTCCTGCCATACACAAAAATTAACTCAAAGTGGATCAAAGATCTAAATGTAAAAGTATAAAATTCTTATAGCAAAACGTAGTTTTAAGTCTTCATGACCTTGGACTAGGCAATGGTTTCTTAGCTACAAGACCAAAAGCATAAGCAACAAAAGAAAAATTAAAAAATGAGACATCCTCAAAATTAATAACTTTGTGTTTCAAATGGTAACTACCAAGAAAGTGAAAAGACAACCAACCCAGAGATGGGAGGAAATATTTGCAAATCATATATTTGATAAGGCACATGTATACTGAATATACAAAGAAATCTTCAACCTCAGCAATAAAGACAACCCAATTAAAATGAGTTAAAAATTTAAATGGGCATTTTGCCAAAGAGGATATCCAGATGGCCAATGTGCATGTGAGGAAATGCTCAGCATTTCAAGTCATTAGGAAAAAGCAAATCAAAACCACCATGAAGTACTGCTTTATACCCACAAAGAACACTATAATCAAAAAGGCAGACAATAACAGGTGTTGACAAGGATGTGGCGAAACTGGAACCTTCATGCATTTTTGGTGGGAATGTAAAATGGTGCAGTCACTGTAGAAAACAATTTGGCAATTTCCTCAAAAAGTTAAACATATGATCCAAAAATTCCTCTTCTAGGTATATGTTGTTGTTAGGTGCCGTCGAGTTGGTTTCAACTCACAGTGACCCTGTGCACAACAGAATGAAACATTGCGTGGTCCTGCACCACCCTCACAATCATTGTTATGCTTGAGCCCATAGTTGTAGCCACTGTTTCAATCCATCTCATTAAGCGTGTTCCTCTTTTTCGCTGGCCCTGTACTTTACCAAACATGATGTCCTTCACCAGGGACTGTCCCTCCTGATAACATGTCCAAGGTACATGAAACATAAAGAATTGGCAAATTTAAAGAGACAGAAAGTAGATTAGTTGTTGCCAGGGAATGGGGGAACAGGGGTTGTGGAAAATAACTACTCATGGATATGGGATTTCTTTTGGGGGAATTAAAAGCTCTAAAATAATATAGTGGTGCTGGTTGCCCAGCTTTGTGAATATACTGAAAACTACCGAGTTGTACACTTTTGAAGGGTCAATTTTATGGCATATGAATTATATCTCAAAAAAATTCTAAAAGGAATGCATTTTTGAGAACTGCTTTGTCATATACATGTTCTATGCTTACAAGTCAGATTTTTAAAAAATCTTTATGATTTCTTATCTTATATTCTGGTTCTATTTTAAATATTCACTACAGTCTGTGTTACTATTAGAAACAGTTGCTGTCCTCAATTCTGACTCATGGTGACCCCACGTGCAATGCAGTTTACAATGGGTGATTTTTCTAAAGTAGTTTTGCTTGGCCTTTCTTCTGAGTAGTCTCTGGGTGGACTTGAACCTCCAGCCTTTTGGCTAGCAGTTGAGCATGTTAACCATTTGTACTACCCAGGCACTCCACAAATCAGATTAGAGAGGATTTAGAGATAGAAAATTGTGTTTTAGAGTGGAACGGTTTAAATAAAAGAAAGAAATAAGAAAAACCGAGCTAGTAATGAAAAGACACAAGTCTAAGCAGAACACAACGAAGATAAAAACTGAGAAACCAGAAAAGAATTAAGATGAGAAGCCATTTTGACGATTATGAGGATGGTGCAGTACTGAGCGGAGTATCACTCTGCTGTACATAGGGTGGCTGTGAGTCGGCACCTGACAAGGGGAAAATCCTAAATTATAAGTGCCATTTTTTTTTTTATGTTAAACATAACCATAGGTCCATGTTTTTATATCTTTAATTTTTTGTATTATCTTGGATAGTATGTTCTGTTAAATTCCAACATTTTAGAGATATTTATAAATCTGCTTTTTGTAATGGTTCATGAAATGCATGTTTTTAAAGCATCGTATTAGTTTTTCTTCCTAAGGTGATAATTTAGAGTAATCTTGTTTATCCATCACTGCAGGACTTACGTCCTCACCCTGCCTTCAGCCATAAAGTCAGTCAATAATTTCCATTTTCTCTATTGAAGGTGATTCTTTCTGTCACTTAAAGCGATGTCTCATACTTTTCTTTTTCAGGTGGAATATGAACACGTTGCCCGAGAATGTCGGCTTGGCAGCAAGGAAGGTCGTCCCTTCTCTGGGGTCACTGCTTGCCTGGACTTCTGTGCCCACCCCCACAGGGACATTCACAACATGAATAATGGAAGCACTGTGGTATGTACCTGGGAGGCCTTCTCTAAAGGCTCCATTTCTCTGCACTTAGACGGCAGTCCGTGAATCCGATTGACTGTTGAAGTAGCAGACCATATTTTACGTGCTGTGAAACATAAGACTACCTATAGGTCCGATTGACTGTTGAAGTAGCAGACCATATTTTACGTGCTGTGAAACATAAGACTACCTATAGGTAGTAGCCATTAATTTTATTGTCATAAATGTACTTCCAAAAAGTTACAGAACCTGCCTTAAACAAATATTTTGTTTAAAGACTTTAATTATATATTTAATTATGCCATTTTGCTAGGAAATATGAGTAGATGATTATTTAGAACAAGAACTCTGTGCTGTCAAACTGGTAAGTACGAAGTTGAGCAAGTTACTTAATGTTTCTTTTAGCCATCAGTACCTCTGTTTTTGTGAGGAAACTGCCAAATTTATCATCTTTTTAATGCATATTAGTTCCTTAATGCCAGTATATATGCAATAATATTAATATTTCAAATTTACCAGCAATATTTGCAATGAGTTTGCATACTGTTTACAGCTATGAAAATATTCACATGCACATAGCCTGAAGTCAGTCAAAACATATGTAAATTTTTAGACAGAAGTCCCAGTGAAAAATCATGGAATAGTCCTTTTGTCAAGGAAATGACTTTGCTTCAAGTAATTATCTTTTGCTCACCTAGTAAAACAGAAGTCAGGAAAGAGTGACTGCCTCTGTATTTCTACTGCACACATTTGTTTGGCTTGCCTAGTAATTTTGAAACCTTCATTAAGACATAAGTACAGGTTCTTTGTGTGTGATTGGAAATTTGTAAATCAGATCTATCAAAAGCCTTGATCAATAGAAATCTTTCAGTGATTAAGGAAGCAAATGAACTTTTGATTAGTGGAGATGACCCTCCTTCACTAATGCTGACAGTAGTCTTTGAGATTAAAGTTATTTCCAAATGTTCATGTTCCATACATCTGTCCCAGTGCATCCTAGCTGGGGAGTGGTTTGTTGTCATCACTTGGCCAGTACTTTTCACCTGGATTGTCCTCATTACAGACAATCTGTGAACAGGCTGGAGGGCAGCCCAGATGAAGTTCAGAGCCAAATTAAGTTTTGGTTCCTTTTCTCTGTGTTCTTTGATGCCTGCTACTCTGGTTATTCATGGAACAAGGATCTTACCCTGGAACTTGTGATCACTTCTACTTTCTTCATCTTTGAAATCCTCAATTCTTAAAATTCTACCACTAAACTCTCCTTCCATTTCATCTGCTTGCCTAGTCTTTCTAGTTATGCTCCTCAATGTCTAGTCTTAGTTCCCTTCTTAGTCTCCGTATGGACAAATAGAATGACTGAAGCAAAATTTTACTGATTTAAGATTCTAATATTCAACACTTTTGAAAAAGTTATTATCATCAAATTACACTCAGAAGAGTTGAATATTTCAAGTCTTCCTGGTAAATGTGGCTATAGATATTGAGGAAACTGTGATTAAAAACAGCTTGCCTTGATTTACCAACCTGTATCTTCAAGTTGGGGCCCTAGTGACTTAGTGGTTAAGAGCTACGACTGCTAACCAAAAAGTTGGCAGTTGGAATCCACCAGCTGCTCATTGGAAGCCCTATGGCACAGTTCTACTCTGTCCTGTAGGGTTGCTCTGAGTTGGAATCTACTCAATGGCAATGGGTTTTAGGTTTATCGTCAAGCTTTCTTATGAAACCCAAACTTCCTTGAAAATCAAATATGTCTGTTTCACTTATTTGCATTCTTAGACCATCTTTGCTGTCTGAGAAGTAGCTCTTAGCTCTAGGAGTAATATCTTTAGTAAGAAATAAACAAATCATTGGATAGATTTGTGGTAGATTTCTAATGACATTTCAAAAGAAATTACAATAAAATATGAGCTCATAAAGCAAATCATTAATATTAGCTACCTAAAGCCAGGAATTTCCTGCATATAATTCTGTATTTTCACTTCATAAACATTAACTTTTCCCCTAAGGAAGGCAGTTGAAAATAAGTTATATTTTAGAGAGAATTTTTTAAGGTATGCTATTTTAAGTCCAAAAGAAAGGCAGAAAAACTATTGACCTGGCTCCTCACTGGAATAGGGTAAAAGAAGCAAAAACAGAAAATTCCTCAAGGTAAAATGTTTGGGTTAAATTTTTTTTGTAACTATTAGTATTAGAACATAAGACCTGCTAGAAAGAGAAATCTCTCTTATGCCTCTTCCTTTGCTACTGATATTTCTCATTTCATTTACTGAGGAAAATAAAAATCACCCTGTCAAAAAGAACAGGGGGAAAAAAAAAATCTACTGATAAATCTCACTTACAAGCAGAAGTGAAAACATTCAAAAGAAAAGCCCAGCAAACTTGAATGATTCATCATGATCAAGCCCTCCCCACAAAGGACTGTGATATTAGTTAAATATTAAGAAACAGGGTGCTATATAGGCTAAAATCCTATCTTTTCAATGTTGGTGTTAGTTGCCATCAGGTGAATTCCACCTCATGGTGACCCCATGCGTTACAGAGGAGAACTGCTCCATAGGGTTTTCTTGGCTATAATCTTTATTGGTCTTTTCTTCCACAGTACCACTGGGTGGGTTCAAACCTCCAACCCTTAGGTTAGTGGTTGAGTGCAAAGTCTTTGCGCCACCTAGGGACCTTACTTTCTTAATAGTTAATATTTAATGAGAAGACAGTGAACACAATTCAGTAACTATTTTGTAACTTAGGCAATGCAGTAATAATGGGGTGCAACAAGAAGCTTAAATATGAAAAAATACAAATAACATCATGTACTTATAAAATCAACGCAAAATTACACTGGTTTGCTTACAAGTAACTGATAAGTTACTGAATTAGGTTTGAGTTACTTGATTTAGGATATATTTGTCTGCAACTAATATACCAGCAGTTACCAACTGAAAATAAAATTGAAATTCAGATCCCTTTGGCAATGGCGGCAAGAAGAAGCTAAGAATAACTAACGGTAAATATGCAGGACCTATATTTCCCATTTCATGTTTTCTTCCTATCAGGTTTGTACTTTAACACGAGAAGATAACCGCTCTTTGGGTGTTATTCCTCAAGATGAGCAGCTCCATGTGCTACCTCTTTATAAACTTTCAGACACAGATGAGTTTGGCTCAAGGGAAGGATTGGAAGCCAAGATCAAATCTGGGGCCATCGAGGTCCTCACACCTCGCCGCAAAAAAAGAACACGTTTTACTCTGCCTGTTCCTCGTTCTGGGAAGAAAAGGGCGGCGATGATGACAGAGGTTCTCGCTCATAAGATAAGGGCGGTGGAGAAGAAACTCATTCCTCGAATCAAGCGGAAGAATAACTCAGTGACAAACAACAGTAAGACTTCATCACTGCCGCTTTTAGGTGAGACCTGAGGGAACCTGCTAGATTTCTCTGCACAACTTTCAGTGGCAGAAGGGTTTCACTTTGCACCTTATGTTTCTCTTCATTTTTGCTGCTGTCTTAGATAAGAGGCATTATGAAAAGAAAAACTTTAGAGCAAATATTAATTGGTTAGCTCATTGTTCTTGAACCTTTATTATTATAAGTTGTTTAAACTAAGACACTATGTATTCTTATATATATGTGCCAAAACTAAAAGTTAACAAGAAAAAAATGACCCATCAATATTCTTGGTAATTTTTTCTATTTATTCCTGAAAACAAATGTCCTTAATGTTTGTTCTATAAATGCTTTGCCTATTATTATTCCTTAATCACCTTATGCATCAACTTAAGCACTTTGGACTGGTCTAGGTGTTGGAAATGCAGCTGTGAAAGAACAGGGAGGTGGGGTTGTCATAGAGGGCCTCACTGGGATTGTGGCATTTGAGTAAAGACCTAAAGGAAATGAGAGAGTCAGTAATGTGGATATTTGGAGAAATAATGTTCCAGTGGGAGGAAATGGAAGTGCAAAGATCCAGAGGTTAGAATTTACCTTGAATATCTGAAGTGAACACAGGCCGGTGTGGCTGGAGCAGAGTGTGAAATCAAGAAAATAATAGGAGGTAAGATCAGAGAGTTAAGAGAGGTGTCCGAGCAATACATGTGGGGCTTTGTAACCCACTGTAAAAACTTTTACCTTTGTGAGTCCGAAGAAAGTTACCAGAGATTTCTTAATACAGAAGGGCTCCAAGCTGCCTGAAACCTTAAAGTCTGATAGAGCAAGGGAAATCAAGGAGACCATAAAGAGGCTACCCTAATAACCCAGCAGAAAGATGATGGGACTTGGACCAGGGTAGCTAATGAGGATGAGGTGAGAACTGTCAGATCCTGGATACATTTTAATGGTAGAGTCAACAGGCTTTAGGGTAGGTTAGATACAGAATGTGAGGCAAAAAGAAAGTCCAGGCTTACCCTGATGTTATTCACCTGAGGAAACTGGAAGGCTGTAGCCCTCACCAACTGTGATGATGAAGGTAGGAGAGTAGGTTTGGAAAGATATATGGGGAAGATCAGCAACGCAGTCTTGGACATGTTAAGTTTTGGAGGCCTCTTAAACTTTCATTCAGGTGGAGATATTAGGTAGGCATTTTAATGAAAGAATTGAGTTCTAGGAAGAAGTCCAGCCTAGAGATATAATTTTGGAGGTCAACAGCATAGAGATTGTATTTAAAGCCATGACGCTGAATGAAATCACCAGAAGGCTGAAGGAGACAGAAAACAAATCCAATAACTAGTCATGGCAATGCCCCGTTTGAGATGAGGAGGAACCACCAAGAGAGACTAAGAAGTTCTGGTAAGGTAGGAGTGAAAGCGTTTCAAGGAGTGCTGCTCCTGTGTAAAGGGAGACAAAGACTGAGATTTGAAGGTTACTGGGAACTCTGCTAGAGCAGATTCATAGTGGTGGGGAGAAGAATGAATGACATGGGTTCCAAAGAAAAGGCGGAGACTCTTGAGGCCTTTTGCTATAAAGGAGATCAGTGGAATGCAGTGAAAGTTACAGGATTGAAAGTTTTTTTTTAATGAAAAAAATTTTTTAAATATTTGAAGTACAGAGAATTGTATAATCAACTCTCCTACCTTCATATATTCATATTTTAAAAAATTACAGCTTGAAAATTTTTCAATACAGACGTTCTTATTTTATCCGTACCCTTACCCAGACGCCTCCCCTTAGATTATTTTGAAACAGATTATAGAAGTCATATCATTTTACATCAATTTATCAGTACATGTCACTAAAAGGTAGGGAATCTTTATAACCATAATACTTAATAAACAAGAAAATAAACGAATAATGCCTTAGTACCAATTAGTGTTCAAATTTCTCCACTGGTCTCAAAATTGAATTTGATTTTGAACATTTGGTTTCTTGAGGTCACACATCATATTTCATTAGTTGCTATATGTCTTATGCCTCTTTTTAATTTAAGAGTTTTTACTCCTCTCTTTTTCCTCCATTATAGAATAATTTTTGCTGTAGAGACCGGATTTTGCGGGTTGCCTGCCTGTAGTATCAGTTCGCATGTTTTCTGTCCCTTCCGTTTCCTATAAATTGGATCTGAAGGTTTGATCAAATTCAGTTTTGATTTTTTTTTTTTAATACTATGGCAAGGATACTAGTGGCATTTTGTACACTCCTGTTGCATCACACCAAGAAGCACACAATGCCTGATGGTTTTTTGTGATGCTAAGGCTGATCACTCATAATATTCCCTATTAGCTTTTTACCTAATGGTTTTAGAAACACGCGTGGTCATCATCTAGAGCCATTATTTCACTAGGACTTATAAAGTCTCAAGGAGCCCTGGTGGTGCGGTGGTTAAGTGCTTGTCCGCTAACCCCGAAGGTCAGTGGTTCGAACCCACCAGCCACTTCATGGGAGAAAAACGTGGCGATCTGCTTCCATAAAGATTTCAGCCATACAAACCCCATATGGAAGTTCTGCTCTGTCCTATACAATTGCTATAAGTTTGAATGACTCAAGAGCAATGCGTTTTTTAAGTCTCATTCTGTTTCTGGTTGTCAGTTGATCTTTTAAAAAAAAAAAAGCCAATATTGTCCTTATCAGTACAGGGAAATCAGGATAAATACCTAGTTATTTACCTTTAGTCACCAGCTTTCAGCAAACTAGTTGGTTCCTAAGCATCTTCCAATGTGATCAAGTTTTTAAAAATTGAATATCATTATGATCTCATGGTTTTTTAGCATATTTTATATTTCACTGCATTTTAGGTGTGTGTGTTTAAATCTCAAAATGCTTTAAAATGCTCCAAATGACCCATCTTTAGTCAGTAGAAACCCCTTTATGTTGCTGTCTGAGTTCTTTCATCACAACTCTGATGATTTTCTTAGCTACTAGAACAAGATGTTGAAGCTCACCTTAGACATTTCCTGCCCCATCTAAAACCAGCCATTTCTCTAAGGAGCCTAATGGGGTGGAGGGAGGACATATCATCCATTTATACTGATATTCAAAATTAGGATTATAGTTTTCCTTAACTTCTTTGGTTTTTGTACTTGTGAGAGATGGTTCAGTTTTTTAAGATGCGAGAAATGGCAGTGCATTTATTTGAATACATACTACTGAAAACAATTCAATAAAGAGAAATACTGAAGAGGCAAGATGGGAGACGTGTCACTCTTGCTTGTAACTCCATTTTACAGATTTTAAATTTAGTTTTACTTTTGATTCATGTATCTGCTCCCTATTGGTTGTGAAGAAGAGCAACCATGTTATTGTTATCCTGTGTCATTCCCCAACAGCATCCTTACCTAGACCAGGTGCTGGTTAAATGTTGGTTGTAATGTAAATCATTTTCAGATGCACTCTTTGGGCTGTTTTCTTATAGCATATACCCTGTTAGCAGCCATATGCACAACATGTGGGCCATAACCTCCTGTTCTCATCTTACCCATAAGAACTTTTCTGAGGTTTGTCCAACTCAGTAAAAGACTCATTATTCTTTTCTCTCTTCCTTCCCATGATTTACATTCTGTAGACACTTGACCTCTATAATAATAGATACAAAATAGATGTAGCCACAGATAACAGCGCAGGCCTCTTGTGTACCACTGCTTGAATCTTCCAGGTACTTTCTCTTTAGAAATTGAGAATTGTCAGGTCTTCAGGCTGTAGCGTCTTAGCTGAGAACTACAGATTTTCTGAAGTAGATCAAGGTTTGCTGTCGTATTATTCATTATTTTAAAACATGGCTGCTTTACCTTTTCTGTTTCTTGGTACTAAAAATTGTTGCTTTTGAACTTCCAAAAATTTTTAAGAACTTCAAAACAGAAAGAACTTCTCGAGAAAGGTTCCATTTGTTCTGAGGTTTGTGTAGATTTGTCAGAGCAGATTGCCCACACTTTTGCTAATGTGATAATAATGATCTACCCATGGAGTGGAAAAAAAAACACAAAGCGGAAATGCTCTCTGTTTTTTCCAAGGGTCACAAGTAGCTTATTTTCAACGTATTTTCCTTTTGATTAATAATTAAGCATGCCAGTTAGGACGTTTTCATTAACCAGTAATATTTATAAACTAGTGCTGACTTTTACTTCTCCAAAAATACTGCCTTTTATATATCTATACATCTCTTCGGGTGGTTGAATATTGCCCTATGTCATCACAGTATTCAAATATATAGTTGAATTATTTACTTCATAACCAATTAGGTTATTTCTAATATTTTATTATTCTAGCCAATGAACAGGAGCCCTGGTGGTGCAATGGTTAAGTGCATGGCTGCTCACCAAAAGGGCAGCGATTCGAACCCACCAGCTGCTCCACGGGAGAAAAGACCTAGTAATCTGCTCTTGCAAAGATTACAGCTTAGGAAACCCCATGTGGCAGTTCTACTCTGTCCTATATGGTCAGTATGAATTAGAATCAACTTGAGGACACACGACAACAACAACAATCAACGAATGTGCATTGGGCTAAATCTTTGTACTTACCTATGATTATTTCCCAAGGGGAAAACTCACTAAGGAAAATTGTTGCATGAAAAAATATACCAAACTACATATAAACTACATACTCCTGTGTGTGTGTATGTTTGACTTGAAATACACAGAAGAAAACTAGCCACTATCAATGTTTTGTTACATTATCCTTTGTACTTCTTCTTAAAAATACCGTTTAAAGACAGCAACTACCCAAAGTAGTTTGTGTTTATCTTCACCTTTGGTGTCCTTTTCTCTGTTTAGGGTGTAAAACCGAGACCTTGCAACCTGAAATAAAAAGTGAAACTGAACCACATTTTATCTTCGAAGGTTCAGACAACACTAAAACCTACTCACTGATCCCATCCATTCCTCACCCAGTGAAAGAGGCCAACTTACCTCCAAGCTTCTCATGGTCCCCTAAGAGTACTTCGGCCACAACAGCTCCATTTAAGAATGACGCAACAGTCTCCTACAGGCTTTCAGAAAGAAGTAGCAATCCCCACTGCACAATGCCTTCTGCCAGACACAGTGGTGCTAATGCAGCTGCTGGGGAAAGCACTGGAATTGCACAGTCTGATGAATCGGCTCCTCTTCCCACCTTGTCTACTGCCATGACGGATTCCCTGGTTTATTCTGAGCCTCCCATTGGTGCAACTGAGCAGCTAACTCCTAATCAGCCAAACCAGCAGCCTCTGTTCATCACCTCTCCTCATGAACTTGCTCCCTCTGTGGCAGAAGAAGATGAGCAGCATTCTGAAGCAGATGAGCCTCTGTCTGATGAGCCCCTTTCAGATGATCCCCTGTCACCTGCTGAGGAGAAATTGCCCCACATCGATGAGTATTGGTCAGACAGTGAGCACATCTTCCTGGATGCCAATATTGGTGGGGTGGCAATAGCACCCTCCCATGGGTCTGTTTTGATTGAGTGTGCCCGGCGAGAGCTTCATGCTACGACTCCTGTCGAGCATCCAAACCGGAATCATCCTACACGCCTCTCCCTCGTCTTCTACCAGCACAAAAACCTGAATAAGCCCCAACATGGTTTTGAACTAAACAAGATTAAATTTGAGGCTAAAGAAGCTAAGAATAAGAAAACTAAGGCTTCAGAGCAGAAAGACCAGGCAGCTAATGAAGGTCCTGAACTGTCCCCTGAAGTTAATGAATTGAACCAAATTCCTTCACATAAAGCATTAACATTAACCCATGACAATGTTGTCACCGTGTCCCCTTATGCTCTCACACATGTTGCAGGGCCCTATAACCGTTGGGTCTGAAAGCTTTTCTCCCCTTCTTAATGCCTTTGCTAGTGTAGTGTATTTTTTCAAGGTGCTGTAAAAAGAAAGTCATGTTATCGTTTACTATATCTTCATCTCACCCATTTGAAGGCTGAGGTAAAAAAAAAAAAAAAATGGGGTGGGGATTTCTTAACTGTGACTATATTTTGACAATTGGTAGAAAGTGCACATTTTAAGCAAAAATCAAAAGTTTTATAGTTTTAAATACATAAAGAAATGTTTTGGTTAGGTGTTAACCTTGATAGAATCACTCAGTTTGGTGCTTTAAATTAAGTCTGTTTACTATGAAACAAGAGTCATTTTTAGAGGATTTTAACAGGTTCATGTTCTATGATACAAAATCAAGATACACAGTGTTAACTCTACACAGCTCCTGGTGCTTAACCACATCGACACAGTTAAAAATAAGCTGAATTATTATTTCATGGTGCCATTGTTCCAACATCTTCCAATCATTGCTAGAAAATCGGCATATTCCTTTGAAATAAACCAATGAAATGTTTTCTCTCGAAATATTTCTCCTGCATAAAATAATTCATTATTGTTAGTAATGGTTGGAGGCTGTTCATAAATTGTAAATATATATTTTAAAAGCACTTTCTATTTTTAAAAGTAACTTGAAATAGTATAAGAATCTTATTGTCTATTGTTTGTGCATATTTGCATACAAGAGAAATCATTTATTCTTGCTGTGTAGAGTTCCATCTTGTTAACTGCAGTATGTATTCTAATCATGTATATGGTTTGTGTTTTTTTTTTTTTAATGTGTCCTTTCTCATTCAAATACTAGCTACTTATATAAAATAGTTAGATAATGAAAAAATGTTAATTATCTCTAAAATTGAAATTAGGAAACATTACCGATTCTGATTAACATTTTCTTTGGAACTAATTAAGAGTGATATCTTCTGAAATAGTGAGCAACTGTGGCCCAAATTTACCTTCATCCTGACTTTCTCAATATAATCCATGAGAGGTGTTTCCAAAAGGAGATTGGACAGAATAGGATTCTGAAGAGTCAAATGCTTCCAGTGTTTCCAGGTGATAAAAGACAAAAAGAAATTAGCTGAGCCCTATCCACTTCAAATTGCCTTATCTGTTCTGAAAGTCAATCTGGTATAGAATAAGGGAAAAAATTCCCTGTCGAAATCTTTTGTTGAAGACAATAGCATCATCACACCCCTAACCACAGCCTAAATAAACAGTTGGACTGGTATTACAAGAATGGTTTTGTCCATCAAGAACTAGTCCATAGTCATTTATCTTAGCATACTAGTTTTGGGAAGATGATTTTTTTTTACCTTCTCTGATAATTGCCTATGCTCTAGGTAACAGGGAAATAGGCATCCCGTTTATTTTAGTCCTCCTTTTGTTTGTTCCCATTTTTATTGGCTTATTTTACAGAAAAACTAAAAAGATTGTTTGCCCAAGTAAAATGTTCAGGACAAGAACTTTCAATGAAATACTTGATTCTGTTAAAATGCAGAGGTGCTATAACATTAAAAGTGTCAGATTCCTTGGGAGCATGGAAAACCTAAAGGTGCTTCTCCCTTGAAAATGCCATAGGAAGCCCACAACCGCTAATACTCATAATTTTGGTGCAAAAGCAAACAGTTCCAGCAAGCTCTCTAAAGAAAAAACTCATAACTTATATTAAAATAATATATGGTGCAAAGTATAAGTTTCAAGCTTTTGACTAACCCAAGTAAAGGAATATGAAGGGATTGTAAATAACGAAATGTCCATTGACAGACCATCATCTTGTACAAGTAGATTTCTGCTTCTTGAACATGTACAATAGGGTAATTCATTGACTTGTTTTAGTATTTTGTGTGCCTTAGATTTCCGTTTTAAAACATGTATATTTTTGTGAGTCTAAGGTTTTCTTATACATATAAGCATATAAATAAATGATTGTTTATTGCTTCAGCTGCTTCAATGAGATATTTACTAGTATTAGACTATCAGGAATAAACCCTCGTGATATTATGTTTTAGATTTTAGGCATTAGCTCCCACTAGAAATTATTTCCTCACCAGATTTAATGGATAAAGTTGTAAGGCCCTTTATCCATCCATCCATCTATCCATTCTTTCATTCTGCAAACACTTATTGAATGTCTGCGAAATTTAAGTATGCTTTTGTTTTTCTCTGAATCACCACCTAAGACATAGAAAACTTAAAGAATTAAAATCCTAAAAGATACCCTTGCAAAAATACTTTTCAACAAAATAGCAAATTTCCTTCAAAACAATCCATTGTATCTGCAGCAATTCAAAGCAGTCTGTTACTAGCGTATAACTTTTTTTTTTTTTAAGATTCTTAAAAGGGTCGGCAGTTCGTATCTGCCAGGCACTCCTTGGAAACTCTATGGGGCAGTTCTACTCTGTCCTATAGGGTTCCTTTGAGTCAGAAGTGACTCGACGGCACTGGGTTTGTTTTTTGGTTTTAACAATCTAAAATTTAAACACGAATGTTGACTTATGGGTATATTGGAATTCGTGAAGCCTATTATGGTTTACCAAAAACAATTACATAAAAATATCCAGTGTCAGCTAGCATGTTTCCATTCCATTGTTACACTTCGTGAATGGACTGTCTCAACTGATAACCCCACTGTGGGAACCACACAAGATTCCTACTTTGTTGGACTCTATTTCCAAAGTTTAACAGTTAACTATCCCATTCTCTGCCCTGTGATTTAAAAAAAAAAAAAAACTTATGCTTATTCAATGTTCTGCAGCATTGTGATTGTATGCTAGATACACTGCTTTTAGAATGCTCTTTCTCTTGAAGCAAGGAAATAAATTTGTTTGAAATGACATTTTCATTCAGAAAACTGGTCATCTAACATTATTTCTACACCACTTTTATGTTTTTCAGTAATGATCCCCTTTTCTTTTACCTTTTTTTATAGCACTAGAATTGGGTTTTAAATCTAAAGCCTTTGTGCATGGTGTGATAATTGCATTCACTGATACATGACCCACAATTTAGCCCCACCTGTTCATAAACTTGTCAACTGTCATGAGAGAATAATTCCTGCCTACGGTAGAGTCCTAGACCCTGTGACCCTTCAAAATATCATCTCTCATACATTTTTTTAGGCCACTGTTGAAAATTATTCTTTTCCTTGTACCTGTCAGCCTCACCTACCTCTTGTTTCCAACTCCTCCACAAATTACCAAATAGAACACCTCATAAAACTAATCAAAATCTATTATTACTGGAAAGTGAGGCTATGTGAAAACTTATAGCTATAAGTTTTTTGCATAACGTTTGCATCTTAAATAACTTTCTAACATCTTTATTATGCAATCTGCATGTGGATGGGAATATTCTCATTTATTAAATATAGAATTCCAACAAGATGAGCTCCATAAGCAATTTACTTAAAACATGACCCCAATCCATATTTAATTGAATGCATACTGTTGTGTCAATGAGCTACTGACTTAATTCATACTTAGTAATGTTACTTCAGTGGACTCCTACTGATTATCATTTCACAATAGCATGTATGAAAATAACTCCAAACTATTTAAGTTTAGTCTTTAAAAAATTATACTTAGACCTTTTTTCTGGGATGAAGTTGTGACATTATTGCATGACAACTTCCACCAAGAGAGGGGGCACAGCATTCCTCTGAACGTGCCGACAAAATCAGTAGCTGTGTGCCACCTTTAATAATATATGCATACCTACCTTCTATTTCACACTTAATGCATGGAAATCTTTTTTTCTAGATTTAATACAACTGTAAATTCTGACCTTTTGTAGAAATTTATGATGAGAATTATGAAATAATACGGTAGCAGCCTCTCATAGCACTGGACGTCACATAGTTCAGTCTCTTAGAGGGCAGAAGTTGATGTCGGTTTGTAATTAGATTTTAAACTGTAAAATGAAGGTCACTTTGTGGTTAGGGTGGCTGTAGAAAAACAAACTGAATGTGCTTACCTAGAAGGTATTTTTATCACTGGGAAATAACCTTATTTTGGTACAAGTCAAAAATAAAACGGCTTTGGGTTTTTTATGAGAGGTCCAGGCAAAGAAAGTAAAACTGCAGCAAGAACTCCTGCCTGCAGACTTTGGGGGCCTTATGTGGGAAATCTAGCTGACTTTCTCACGTTCAAAACCCTCCTACAAAATGTGGCTATAGTTCTATTTGCTATTTCGATAAACAAGTAAGTGGTTATACAGTACAGGCTTTTATTTCCTCCGTAACTAATGTTAGGCATATGTAAGGAGTTATAAAAGATTGGATGATTGACATAATGGGGAAAAGTATATTTCCATTGTATATACTACCTATTCCCACCTCTATATATATCACAGTCCACGTCTCTTGCCTATTTGCCTCACAAATTAAGGCCAAGCATTGTTTGTTTTGATGTGGCGCGTCTACATGCATTAGGAGATTGTTTTATAGTACAGAGCTCCTAAACTTGCCCATAAGTGGATTTAATTTATAACTTCAAGGTATGGCAGTCTTAACCAAGTGATCTGATCAGTGCCCTCCCTAATTGCTGAAGAAGTCTTCGGATTTATCCAAATCAAACTGCACTCTGTATTGAGCTTTCTTCTAACAAGCTTTCAAAATGATACCATCCTTGGTCCTAGAATGCAGTTCAAAAAATTAAAATCTTTGTGTATTTTCTCAGAACGTACTGAGGTTCATTGGCATCTTTCGCTTTTCTTATGCATCTAAAATAGAAGCGGAGATCTTCAGTTAAAGTTTCTGAGAAGGTGGAGCTGGCTCTTCTGCAGGACAGCACTGTGTTTGTTCGCACTGAACTCCATATACTTCAATTCTCTTCTTTCCTGTATCTGGATAACTGTTTAAACCTTGTTTCTTCTGGACACCCAATCAAATACCATTTGTTTCCTTCAGAAGTCCTGTATTTTATTCTATCAAGAATTCAGAGATACTCCTCATTGTGCCATTCCTAAGTTTCACTTCTCCTTTAAGGGTCCCATAATGCATTCAAATGTAGTATTTCTAGCTTTAAAAGTCCTGCACTAATTTTTTCCCTGTTAGCTGTGCTCCTTCCCCTCTCCTACTGTCATATCCACGATCTTGCTGGGTCACAATTCTTCTAGTCTGTTCAGCCTTAGATATTCCCTAAGTAAAACTTTGTTCCAAGGTAGGAATGTTATTGTCGGATGTTAAATATATTAGCTGGTTTAACCCTTTTATGTTTGAGTGCAGCTTTGGAAACTCTTGGTTAACAGACCATAAACTGAGTTTTCCTAAAAATAGAAATTTTGTCCCAAGCAGCTGTTATAAAAGGCATTCTCTCGTCTTGTTCATAAGAAAAAAATCTTGCAGCTGTCAGAAACATTTTCATTTTAGAAGAAATAATATTGGAAAGTAATTTGGTTTCTTCTCCATTTCGCAAGGCATGAACTTCTATTCCTTGACCAGAAACCCCTTGTTGTTATTTTGCTTTTATCATTTTACTAAGACTGCAAAGTCACTAAATGCACTTTCATTCTTCTAACGTTTTTTATCCTTTCCTTGATTTTCTTTAAATTACAAATCTCCATTGCTTCCTCCCTCTCTCTGTCCTATATCCCTCTTTATTCTCTAAATCCCCTACACACACACACACCCAAAAGAACCAAGAACTTTTACTTAGCCCTTTTTGTTTAGAGACAAATTAGTTTTTAAGACTAGGTGTTAATCACTCAGTCACAGGTTAATAGTGAGTCCTTTATTTCTACCACTCCCAACAACGTAACTCTCAACTCATTTATTAGTGTTTGAGTGTTGTGCAAAAGATTGTATACGAAGTTAAATATTCTAGGACTACTTGTGGCTTTGCTGTTTTTGTATACCACATCTTATTGGCTGACCAGTGACTCTGAATTAGTGAAGGGTCTGAGCTATAGAACAGTTTTCCGTCTGCACATTTTCCTCCTTATCTCCCTGTCCACTTTTGTGAATGATATTTACTTTTTCCCCTTTGGAATTCTTTGATGGTTGGCAATAACCTGGAGGAGAAGGGGTAAAGATGAACTGAAAATAACTAGAAGAATTCTTAAAGAGATGAGAAGTAAATCACCAGAAGCTCTCTGAAGGCCTATGAGAGGGGCAGAAAGGAAGGAGAAGTGCGTGTCTGTCAGCAATCTGAGGGTTTACCCCAGCAGCTCAACACCTGAAAATATCCCCCCCATACCATATTTATCAGAAAAACAGCTGCTAAAAATGAAGAACCATTTTGAAAGCAAATCTGATAGTAATAAAAATAACAATTTTTGTGCTTTCTGGTTTAGGTTATCAAACTGCTTTCCTATGTGTTACTTTTCCTCCCCAACCCTGAGGATTAAACAGGGAACACTGTTCCCATCTTACAGAGGAGGAACCTACAGATGGCAAAGATAGTCAGTGGCTTGCTCCAAGCCACACAGCAAGTCAACCAATCTGAGGCTAAAACATTTACTATCTTTGAGCTGCTAAATTCATTTCTGCACCATGAACTATGACTTAGAAAGTGGTACCAAGGAGAAATAAGAATAGTATAAAACCTACTTATGTATGCAAAACATGCCCCTGAAGTCCTTTGTTTCCCATATTTATCTAGCCAACTATTTTCTCATGCATACTAAGGAAGGCCTCCCCAAACTCCTAGGACTTCTATAATAGAGCTTATTAATGAGGTTCCCCCCTCCAAAAAAAAACAAAACAAACTTTTTATAAAGAACGTCATTGTACTACTAAAATGGGAAAAGAGTCTAAATAATTTTTTGAAAATATTTAAAAAGACTAAGGTTTGCTTCTCATAATCAAAATGTAATGTATTTGTTATATCCAACTGCAGAGGTTTCTTGAAGGGGATGTGCTGACCATTTTAGTTCCCATCCACTCACCGCAAAAATGCAGAATTGTTAGTATCTCTAAGAGACAGTACTGTCTCCCACTTGTGTGAATTTGTTTTGTTTTGCTTCATTTCCAGCCACATAAAACCTCCGAGTCAAAGGTTAAATATACTTTTTGCTCAGACAGTGAAGAAAAATAACGAGATACATTTGTGAGCTTTTTAGTAAGCTCTTTATAAAGCCGTAGGATATTTTAGCTGTCTCATCAGTACATTCTGGATCACTAAAAAGTTCAGGCTAAACAGCCCTGAATATTCAAAGAAACTACACTTTTGGTGACTCAGTTCATTAACTACCAATGCCTCTTTCTGATATTATAAAACAGCTGATTACACAGGACTTTACAGAAACAACTCTTAAAAAAAAAAAAATTAAATATTTTTTATCACAATGTAATTATGGGCATATTTTTTTTTAACTTTTATGATATAACATTGTGATAGGTGCTTTTACAGAAGTATTTTTACTGAAATGGTTTTATAGTAAAAGCAAAGGGCAGCTTTTGCCTAGTGACATCCGAGAGGGTGTTTATCTTTGGGCTACTAAGAAATCAAGTGTTCCCTAAAGAGAAACTCGCACACCTACCGGGCAAAAAGAAAAGCATTAATTTCTAGTTTGTTCCTTTTCTCTTATGCTAGATGGTGGCTTACCAAGTCAAATCACATCTTTGGTTCAAAGGAGAAGCCAGAGTGATTATCAGTAGTGGGAGTAAAATAGTCAAGATTTTTCAGCATGGTGGAGCAGAGCAGTACAGAATTACTAGTAGAGTAATATCAATCTTATCAGTTAATATTCTTGTCTTTAGCTGACTTTTCTTCCCCTCCCTACTCTTAGGGGGTGTATTTACTATTTATTACCTTTTTTACTTTGGGGATTGATTTTTACCTTTTGCCGTCCTACTGTATAAAATATCCCATTTAATGAAATAAGTTAGTAGGCAAATGTTTTTTAAAAATCCACAAATAATCCATTTTTAGTTCTTAACATGAAGCACTTCACCAAGTAGAAGGGTAGAGATAATTATGATGATTTCAATTTATGATCAACATTGACTCCTCTACAGACAAGGGAACACTTCTAATCTAGCAGTACTTGAAGACTTGTGAGTTGGAATTGCATGTTACTTGAAAGACCTAATTAAGCTAAATTTTGGTGCACAGCAGTTGTACATGATTTCATGTTTATGTAGCAAAATGTATTGAAATGTTCTAGTATTGAAACATACATGTAAAGATAGTTGTGGAGATTGTCTATTATATTTTCCTTGTGTGTCTCATTTGTTTAGAGCATAAAATTTCTTTTTTTTTAATTGTTCTAACTGAATAAGGCTAAATGAATACTGTAATTGAAAATATATTTTAAATCTTTGTCATGAGTTTTTTAAAAAAAATACTATTACAAATTGTATCATTCCTGATTACACAGAACTTTGTGGGTGGTTTTAAATAAATTTTATACTTCTATTTTGCACCTGGTAGTCTAATTTTTCTTTCTTCTTCAAAATCGTATTTTTAATATCCAATAAAACTTACACTTTCTAACTATAAAGGACTATAGATTTCATTTTGGGGTGATGACCAAGTGTATGGATCATGTTTGACACAAAACCAAAATAATAATGGCTAGAATTTATGGAATCATATGCCTTGTACTTTATGTGAATTTTTAAATTTTCATAGTGATGTTGCTAAGTAGGGACTCTTATCCCCACTTTAGAGACCATTTGTGAAGCCTGAAGTAGTTATGTAAATTCACACCCTTAGAAATTGGCAGAGCTGTTACTCAGCCCAAGTCTGATTGACTGACTTAGGCCCTCCTTTGGGTTCTTCATTATTTTAATAAACTTAATCCTGAACACAGTAGGCCAAAAGTATTTTAAAGTTGATATCCTAAGATATTTTTTTAATGTGAAGTGAAAAATTGCATTGGGATATAGTGATACTATAGCAAACAGTACAGAATAAGTTATTTTAAATTTATCAAGTTTGAAACCCAGCTCCCCTACTGTAGCAGTCTGGTGGTTCTTCCTTTTCTTGTTCCTTTTTGAAGAAGTCCCCTCCTCCTTCCCAGGTTTAGTGGGACAACTAGAGACCACACTTTCAGTGAATCAAAATTCTCGGTTGTGGCTTTAAAAGAAGCTACATCCCTCTCCCACCCCACCTTCCCTTCTTCCTGGCTAGTCAGAAGGAAGACATGGTCATCGGAGCCAGGGTGACCACATAAAAAGGGTAATATCCCAGGGGAGGGCAAAAAAAAAAGCAAAGATCATTGCCATCGAGCAGACAGGGAAGAACTGCCCCACAGATTTTCCAGGGATCAGCTTGGAAGGTTCAAACTGCTTACCTTTCAGTTAGGAGCTGAGCTCTTAGCCACTGTGCCACCAGGGGGCCAGGGGAAGGAAGAAGAACAAAATAGAGGGAACCTAGGCCCCTGGATGACCTACTCCTCAGACCAACTTAGTCCTTCATGTGAGAAAGAAATAGCTATTCTATTATTCTTGTTTTCTGTTAAAAATACTCGTCTAGTACCCTAACAAAACATCACCCCATAAGACAACTATCATGCTTTAAAAAAAAAAAACTTCTCCAGACCAAACATACAGTTCCTTCAATGTTCCTCTGGTGACATGGTTTGTAGGAGCCATGGTGGCACAGTCGTTACGCACTCAACTGCTAACTGAAAGGTCAGTGGTTCAAACCCACCAGCCTCTCTGATGAGTCCCAACCGACTCTACAGCAATGGGTTTGGCTTTTTTTTTTTTTTTTAATCTTTATGGAAGCTGACTGCCACATCTGGGTTTGAATCACTCATCTTTTGGTTAGTAGCTGAGTGCTTAACCACCGTGCAAGCATGGCTTCTAGGAACCATGTTACCAGAGGAGCACTGAAGGAACTGTATGTTTGGCTTAGAAAAGATTTATAAAATAAAAAGTTAAAAAAAAAAACATGAGAGCTGTCTTATGGGCTAATGTTTAGTTAGAACATTAAATGAGTTATTTTTAACAGAGAGCAAAATAGTCATTTCTCTCACATGAAGGAAACCCTGTTGAAACCTGGTGGGGCAGTTCTAATCTGGTCTATAGGGTCGCTATGAGTTAAAATCAACTGGATGGCAACCGGGGTTTGTTTTTTGTTTATCTTCTTAAGGATACTTTTTTTTTTTTTTAAACTTTTTAAAAAAATGTCGCTGTTAGTTGCTGTGAGGTATAATTTACACATAGTAAAATTAATCCTTTATATGAGTTCTGTGAGTTTTGACAAACATAAATTGTGTAACTACCACCACAATCAAGGTATAGAACAGTACTGTCCAATAGAAAACATAAAGGCACATAACTTTTAATTTTCTAGTAGCCGCATTAAAAAGTTAAAATTAACCTTAATGAAATATTTAACTCAATATATACACAATATCATTTCAACATAAAATCAATATAAAAGTTATTGATGAGATATTATATGTATTTTTTGTGCTAAGTATTCGAAATCCTGTGTATATTTTACATTTGCAGTACATGTCAATTCAGATGTTAAATTCTCAGCTGAAATACTTGATGATCTGTATTTAAACTTCATAAAATTTATACTTGAAAAAGTAGATACACATACCCGTTATTCAAATGTATCTAGAAGTTTTCCAGTAACAGAATTGATCAGCAGTTTAATTTAAAGTTTAATTAATTAAAATAAAAAATTCTGTTTCTTGGTTACACTAGCTACATTTCAAGTGTTCAAGAGCCACATGTTGCTATTGGCTATTGTATTGGACAGCTCAGATTACAGAATTTTTCCATCACCCCAAAAAGTTCCCTAATATCCACTGTAATCAGTGCCCTCCTGACACAACTGCCTCTTGCAATGCCTGATCTTATTTCTGTTCTACAGTTTTTGCCTTTTCCAAATATGAAAATAGAATGGCTGGCTTATTTCATTTAACGTAATGCTTTTAAGATAAATCTGTGTAAACTTGTTGCCATCAAGTAGATTCCGACTCACAGCGACCCTACAGACAGAGCAGAACCACCCCATAAGGTTTCCAAGGCTGTAATCTTTACAGATGCTGACTGCCATATATTTTTCCCTTGGAGCAGTTGGTGGGTTTGAACCACCTACCTTTTGGTTAGCAGCCAAACACTTAACCACTGCACCACCAGGGCTCCTTAAATTCATGTAAAGACCCTCTATTGTCTAATAAAGATAGCCTTAAATAATAATCAGATGTTGTCCGCACTGGTTTCCCAGTCCTCTTGGGGTAAGGTTGTTCTCCTTAAACTGTTTTATGTATATGAGCAGAAACAAGACAAAGATTATAATGGTTTACTATATGCCAGCACTGTTCTAAGTACTTTATGTATATGAAATCATTTAATCTTCAATCAGGAAATAGGTACAAAGAAGTTAATTATCTTGCCCAACATCCCATAGCTTGTAAGAGGAGGAACCAATATTTGAATTTAGGCTGTTTGGCTCTAGAGTCTATGCTCTTAATTCCCTCCACCCACCCCTGTGCCATCTCAAGCAACGTAGGGCAAAGGGGCTGCTCTCTTTTATGACTGGAACTGATAATGATATAAAACTTTCTTATTTGAAGCAAGCAGTGGTGGGATTTCTCTATTCTCTAACAGTAATACAAAGTAGTGAGCATGCCAACATTTTCATGACATAGTGCATAATATAAAATCTGAGGAAAATGTTATGTTTGATGTTCTCTTACCTCGATTATTACGTATCAATTATTTCATGGGGATGGAACAGCTGAGGCCTTGCTATTCTGTGCTTGCCTAGAGACAGATTATCAATTCCACATGTTCACAGGTGAAAGCACAGTCACATGGCATATAGCCAAGAACCCTTTCTACCAAGGCTGGCCTGGCAGAATCCCAGCTCTCATAAAACAGGCAGTCCCAAAGTCATAATCATCAGTGTCAGCTGGGGCTGCAACACTGTTTCTCTAATACATTCAGACTGTGAACATCTTTGAACCCAAAGCAAATGCTGACTCTGCCTTTTTCCTCAGGGAAGTAGTAGAAACCACAAGCGGAAATTCCTCCCGCTTCCCTCTTAATAGCTTATAAACCTATCTCCATCTACATCCATCTTCTCTTGCTTCCCATTATAATGAAGGAAGCTTCCTTCTTCCCATCAAAGGCTAATTCCTGCATGTGTACTGGAGCTTCTGTCGCATCTTGCCTTCTCAGTCACTTCACTTCTTCAGCTATCTCCTCTCTCCTGCAACTTTAATCTTCTCCATCAGTATTGGATCCTCCCTATCAGCATTTAAACACACTTTAGATTCTGGCATCAAAAAATAAACAACAAAACTGCCTCTCATCCTCACACCCCACTCTAGCACCACCATTTCTCTCCCTTCCGGTCGCAGCCATTTCTTTTTATTATTGTGCTTTAAGTGAAAGTTTACAGTTCAAGTCAGTTTCTCATACAAAACTTTATACCCCCCCAAAAAAACCCACTGCCGTCAAGTCGAATCCAACTCATTGCGACCCTACAGGACAGAGAACTACCCCATGGAGTTTCCAAGGAATGCTGGCAGATTGGAACTGCCAACCTGTTGGTTAACAGCTGTAGAACTTAACCACTATGCCACCATCTGAAAACCCTTTCATCTGAATTACACATCGGGGTCCCACTGAGACTTGAACTTGGATCGCTGGACTCTGAGTCCAGATTGCTCACCATTACACTATAGAACCACCTAAAAATTTATACACACATTGTTATGTGACCCTAGTTGCTCTCCCTACAATGTGACAGCATACTCCTCCTTTCCACCCTGCATTTCCAGTGTCCATTCAACCAGCTCCTGTCCCTCTCTGCCTTCTGATCTCACCTCAGGACAGGAGCTGCCGATTTAGTCTCATGTATCTACTTGAGCTAAGAAGCACACTCTTCACAACTATCATTTTATGTCTTATATATAGTCCAGTCTAATCTTTTTTTTTTTATCTTTGTCTAAAGAGTTGGCTTCGGAAATGGTTTTAGTTTTGGGCTAGCGGAGAGCTTGGGGGCTATGTGTTCTGGAGTCCCTCCGGTCTCAGACCATGAAGTCTGATCTTTTTACTAGAATTTGAGTTCTGCACCCCACTTTTCTCCTGCTCCATTAGGGACTCTCTGTTGTATTCCCTGTCAGGCCAGTTATTGTTGGTAGCCGGGCACCATCTAGTTCTGGTCTCAGGCTGATGGAGTCTCTGGTTTATGTGGCCCTTTTGTCTCTTGGGCTCATATTTTCCTTGTGTCTTTGGTGTTCTTCACGCTCCTTTGCTCCAGGTGGGCTGGGATCAACTGATGCCTCTTAGATGGCTGCTTGCTAGCTTTTAAGACCGAAGATGCCACTTATCAAAGTGGGATGAAGAACATTTTCTTAATAAACTTTGTTATGCCAGTTGACCTAGATGCTCCCTGAAACCATGGTCCCCAGACCACGCCAATGCTATTCTGTTCCTCAAAGTGTTTGGTTGTATTCAGGAAACTTCCTAGCTTTTGGTTTAGTCCAGCTGTGCTGACTTCCCCTGTACTGTGTTGTCCTTCCCTTTACCTAAGATAATTTTTGTCTGCTATCTATTTAGTGACTACTCCTTTCCCTCCCTCCCCACCCTCGTAACCATCAAAGAATGTTTTCTTCTGCATTTAAACCTTTTCTTGAGTTCTTATAATAATGGTTTTATACAATATTTGTCCTTTTGTGACTGATTAATTTCACTTGTCACAGCCATTTCTTGTAACAGTTATTTACACAGGCTCCTTCCATTTTTTTGTACATCTGGGGCCACATGTAGGCACCAGAATGTATGAGCTTTCAAAGGATACATGGAAATATTCAAGTCCTGAAAAAAAATTGTGTTAGCTCAATAATATAGAAGAAAACTACAAAATCAAAATTAGTATGTTTCTAGCAAAGTAAAGAATCATGTCAACTTCTTTACTAATTTCACAATTTATCATTCATAAAAATTTCATTACATTGAAAACAATCTGTAAGTTGGATTTTTCTCACCTCCTAAGAATTCCCACATATGCATAAACATTGAAGAGAAATTTTAGTTGATTATAAATTGAGTTACTTGTGGCAAAATAATTTCAAAAGCAAAACTATCAAAATCTTTTAAAAGTTTTCATTAAAATTACATATATATATGTAGTGTGGGACATTTGAATGCATTTAAATATGCTTATATGACATAGAGTGATATTTCCAACTTAGCATCTGCATTTGCTAAGGTCACTAATGACTTTCTCTCCCTCTTAGCCTGGCCAACTTCTCATTCTTTAGGTTTTAGTTTAAATGCCACTGCCTTAAACCCATTGCTGTCGAGTAGATTCCAACTCAAAGTGACCCTACAGGACAGAATAGAACGGCCCCACAGGGTTTCCAAAGCTGCAATCTTTATGGAAGCAGTCTGCCACATCTTTCTCCTTGTGAGCAGCTGGTGGGTTCAAATCCCCGACTTTTCAGTTAGCAGCTGAGTGCTTTAACCACAGTGTCACCAGGGCTCCTTACCACTTTCTTAGGGACACATATTCTGATACCCTTGACTAAGCAAGGTGTCCCCATTGTTCTTACAGCAACCTGTTTTCCCTTCATAGCACATCATATCACAATGGGACTAAAATATTATCACTAAGTTCCATTTCACCAGCTTGAAGCAAAAATGAAATAACATGCATGGTAGGATTCATGGCTGACAATTATCACTCAAAGTTAATCTATACATTTAGAGAAATCCTGACAAAAAAAATGCCACCAGCAGGATATTTATGGGGGAATAAGACAAGCTTACTTTAAAATTCATATGGAAAAATGAAAAAGCAAGACAGACAAGAAAATTCAGGAGGAAAAAAAGGAGAGGAGAGTAATGGATACTGGCTCTATTACAGAGTAAAATTAAAATATTTTATAAAGTTACAATAATTGAAAGGGTATGATACTGGTGCAATCAACATCAGTAAAACAGAATACCAAAAACCAACCAAACCCACTGCTGTCGAGTCGATTCCGACTCATACTGACCCTACAGGACAGAGCAGAACTGCCCCATAGAGTTTCCAAGGAGCACCTGGCGGATTTGAACTGCCGATATTTTGGTTAGCATCCATAGCACTTAACCACTATGCCACTAGGGTTTCCAGAATGGAATAAAACCCAAAAATAAACCTAAATACATATGGTTATTCTATATATTAAGGGTGCATTTCAAATCAATGGGGAAAATGAAGAATTATTCAATAAATAGTTAGAACAACCAGGTAGCTATCTAGAAAAAAAAAGGAAAGTTGGATTCTTACCTCATTTCTTACTCTAGGTTAAATTCAAAATGGATTGAAATCTTAAACTCAAGAAATAAAACCATTCCACTCGACTATGGCCCCTGGACACCCTGCTAACTCAGAACTGAAGCCACTCCCAAAGTCCACCTTTCAGTCAAAGATTAGACAGGCCTGTAATACAAACAATAACACACGTGAAAAATGTGCTTCTTAGTTCAGTCAAGTATAAGAGACCAAAAGGGCAACACCTGCCCAAAAACAAAGATGAGAAGGCAGAAAGGGACAGGAAAACTGGAAAAATGGACAATAGGAACCTGAGGCGGAAAGGGAAAGGAGGCGAGTGCCGATACATTGCAAGGATTACAACCAATGTCACAAAACAATTTGTGTATAAATTTTTGAATGAGAAATTAATTTGCCCTGTAAACTTTCACGTAAAGCACAACAAAGAAAAATAAATAAAAGTTCTCGAAGAAACAACAGAATTTATTTTTTATAATCTCAAAGTGGAAAATATTCTTTAAAGTATATCACAAAATTCAGGAGCTATAAAAAAGAAAATTTATAAATTTAACTACATTAAAATAACAAAATATTTTTGCACAGCAAAATCCCCATGATCAAAGGGGGAAAAAAATAACACAAAATATTTGCAGCTCATATGACAAAGAACTAATATGATGAACTCCCAAATTTAATAAAAAAAAAAGATTAATGGCCTAATAGAAAAAGGATATGAACAATCGGTTAATAAAAAAGGAAGTACAAATGTCTCTAACATGTATAAAAAGATATTTAACCCCACAAATAGTAAGAGAAACACTAATTAAAACTATACCAAACCAATCAGTTGCCATTGAGTCAATTCTGACTCATGGTGACCCTAGCGGACAGGGTAGAACTGACTCTTAGAGTTCCAAGGTTGTAATCTTTACGGAAGCAGATTACCACATCTTTCTCCCTGGGAGCGGCTGGTGGGTTTAAACCATTGACCTTTCGGTTAGCAGCCAAACACTTTTTACCCTGTGCCACCAGGGCTCCTTAATGGGTAACAGGAACACTGTTATTCACATATTAGCAGCTCAAAGTTTGAAAATATACTATTTGGTGAAGATGCGGGAAAACAGGTGTTCTCATACGTTGCTGGTGGGAGATTAAATTGGTTAAACTCTTTTGGAAATCAAGTTGGTAATATCTATCAAAATTATACATGTGCACCATCTGTGAACCAGCCCTCGACTTCTAATAATGTATTCTACGGATATATTTTTACATGAGTGAAATGACATATATACAAGGTTGTTTATTGCAGCACTGCTTATGAGAGCAAAAGATTAAAAATGGGCTAAATACCCCAATTCGAAACTGAGTAAATAAGTAAATTGTGATAATCTACACAAGGTAATATTATATAGCTAGTAAAAAGGCTGAAGAAGCACTTTACATTCTGAACTGGAACAATTTTCAAGACATACTATCTTAAAAAAGCAAATACAGATTTTGTGTAAAAGCGGGGGGGAGATATTTATCATATTCAATTTACTCTAAAATGTACCACAAGTGAAAAAATGCTGTCAGTTGTACCATATCACTATTGGCTGTGAGATGCATTCCGATTTCAGACTTGTTAAACTACAAAATGAGCCCTGGTAGCACAGTGGTTAAGACCTTGGATGCTAACCAAATGGTTGTCAGTTCAGATCCACCAGCCACTCCTTGGAAAACCTATGGGGCAGTTCTACTCTGTCCTATAGGGTCGCTGTGAGTTGGAATCGACTTGATGGCAGCAGGTTTTTAAACTTCAAAAAATGTGCTGCAGAATCTATGAAATGATACCTGTGTATGCGTGTATTTTATATATGCGTAGGTCCCTGGGTACTGCAAATGGTTAAGCACTTCATTACTAGCCAAAAGATTGGGGGTTTAAACCCACCCAGAGATGCCTCACAAGACAGCGCTGATGATCTGCTCCTGAAAAGCCACAGGTCTTGAAAACCCTGTGGAGCAGTTCTACTCTGAACATATGTGGTTACCATAAGGCAGGAAACAATTGTAGGGCAACGAACAATAACATTTATATTTGTATGTGTGTGTACATACATATTTGTCTATACATAAAATACCTCTGAAATGTTTTATAGGAATCATTCCCCTTTCTTAACTTTTAAGCCAAGTATTATTTTTCTTCACTTGTACGTAGGAACTTAATTTGACATTTTTCCATAAAAAGCAACTTTTCTAGACCAAGTAAAATGGGTAAATTTCCAGTTAACACCATGTCTAAGCTAAGCTAGGTGTGTGCTTATACCATGGTCTTGAGGGGCATCTAGCATAACTGGCCTAACATAGTTTATGAAGAAAATATTCTACATCTGACTGTGGTGAGCAGCCAAGTAAGATATGTCTGTTGGTCTCATTCTGTCTCGAACGAAGAAAAGTGACGAAAATCAAAGACACAAGGGAAAGATCAGTCCAAAGGACTAATGGACCAGAACTAACACAGCCTCCACGAGACTGAGGTCAGAACAACTAGATGGTGCCTGGTTACCACCACGGACTGCTCTGGCAGGGATCACAATAGGGGGTCCTGGATGGAGCAAAAGAAAAAATGTAGAGCAAAATTCAAATTCACACATACACACACACAAAAAAGACCAGGCTTGTGGGTCTGACGGAGACTGGAGAAATCCCAAGAGTATGGCCTCCAGACACCCTTTTAATTCAATACTAAAGTCAATCCTGAGGTTCCTCCTTCAGCCAAAGATTAGACACGTCTATTTTTTTATAGGGCAAACAGTAACACATGTGAGGAACGTGCATAGTAGTGCGATCATGTTTACAAGACTAAATGGGCACAGCAGCCCAAACACAAAATGAAGAAGGCAGGAAGGGACAGGAAAACCGGACGAATAGAAATAGGGAACTCAGGGTGGAGAAGGGGAGTGTTGACACATCACGGGTTTGGCAAGCAATGTCACAAAACAATTTGTGTGTTAATTATGTAATGACAAACTAATTTCCTCTGTAAACTTTTACCCAAAGCACAATAAAAAAAATAAAGACAACAAAGAAAGGAAAAAGAAAAGATGTGAGCTTAGGTTAAATAAAGGGTAGGGTCAAGAGGTGTTTGTCAGTTATAATACTAAGAATTTCTAGCAGTTTTCCTTAGCTTGTGGGGCTACAGCTACAACTTGGTATCACGCCACAGATTCGTGGTGTTACTATTACGTGTTCACATAACTCAGTCATATCATTCCCATCATCACCTCACTCTGACTATATCCTGGGTGATAACGACGAGATTAGATGTCACAGAAGGTCCACTTCTGGCTACATGCTTTCCAGTGTGCATAGTTATCCTAACAGCTTCTCCTCCTTCCAAATTTGATTTCTATTTCTCTCCCCCAGTTTACTGGCAGTAAGAATTAGGGAAGATCAAATAAGTTGTAAAAGGTTTGAGTGTGTGTGTGTGTGTATGTGTTTGGTTGGCTTTTGTTAATCTGCAAGACTACCCTCACTCTTGGACTTCTTTCAGAGATTAGGCAAAACGTATTCATGGCATTTTAAGGGAAGCTTTTTCACATTTAGTGCTGCAGCATTTGGAGAACTTTTTTTCATCACATGTTTATTCAGAATGACACACTACAAAGTAGCTTGAGTTTGAGGGAATTAATTGGTAAGCCAAATTATTAGCTTGCTATTAAGAAAATGTTGTAACCATTTATTTCACAGATATATCAACTAGATATTTTTAGAGCATTAACAGTGTGTGCTCTATGGTAATACAGATAGAAAGTTCATTTCTAGCTAATTTATCTTATACAAAAAAAAAAAAAAACCAGTTGCTGTTGTGTTGGTTCTGATTCACGGCATCCCAAGTGTGCAGAGTAGAACAGCACTCCTTCCATAGGGTTTTCAATGGCTGTGACCTTTTGGAAGCAGATTTCCAAGCCTTTCTTCTGAGAACCTCTGGGGGGTTCAAACTGCCAACATTGTGGATAGCAGTTGAGTACTTAACTGTTTGTGCCACCCAAGGGCTCCTACTTTTTATACATGTATATAAATATATATATAGTATTATTCAGTTTCAGATTATCTCTTGCTATAACTAAAAACATTGTTTCACCTAAAGCACAATAAAATTAAAAAAATAAGTACATAAAACCATTATTTGTAAAATCATTTTATCAAAAAGCTAATGCGCTATCATTGCCGACCATTCTGACCAGGGACACAATAAAATTTCCTGGATAGAATGGGAGAAAAATGTAGAACGAAACTCAAATTTCTAAAAAAGGCCAGACGTACTGGACCAATAGAGACTAGAGGAATCCCCAAGACTATCGCCCTAAAATACCCTTTGAACTTGGCACTAAAGCTATTCCTGGAGGTCACCTTTCAACCAAATAATAGATTGTCTTAAAAAATAAACAATATCACCTGTGAGGAATGTGTCCTTTAAACAATGAACTATATGAGGCCAAATGGTCAACAGTTACCCCAAGGCAAAGGTAAGAAGACAAGGAGGGGAAGGGAAGTTAGATCAATGGAAATAGAAGAAAGAGAATGGAAATATTTAGAATGCTGACACATTGTGAAAATTGGAACCAATGGCACGAACAATTTGTATAAAAATTGTTAAAGGGGAACCCTTATTCACTGCGTAAACTTTCACCCAAAACACAGTAAAATATTTTTTTAAAAGCTAATGCTTTTGAATGTTTAAAACTTCAAACAACGCAAAAGTGCATACATCTCTGACACAGCCTCAAAGGCTTTCTCCCTAGAGGTGAATACGCTTATAGTTAATCGTGTATTCATTCTGAAATACTGAATGCCTACAAGCATAGCCCCACTTTTTAAAAAAATATAAATGGCAACATACTATTTACATTACTATGCACCTCACTTTTTTTCCATTCAACAATATTTTTTAGAAATCATATCAGCATATAAACCAATCCTCATTCTTTTTAAAGCCTTTATAGAACTCCTTTGTATGGATGTACCACCGTTTATTTAGACAGTCTTCTGAGTCTTTTCTTATTATAAGTAATCTTGCAATGTATATCCTTTTATCTATGCTGTACTTGTCTACCATATCTAGTAAGATAAATTTATAAACGTAGAATTTATGGCTCAAAGGTCATTTGCATTTGTAATTTTGATAGATACTGCTAATCTCCAAAGAAATTATATCAATTTATAGTCTCAGTGTGGAGAAGTGGATATATGTCTTAAATAGAGCTTCCTGGGAAACAGACTCTGAGATGGAAATTTGTGTGCAGGAAATTTATTGGGGATTGCTGATGGGAATAACACCTAACGGAAAGAAAGCAGAATTAAGCAGAGGGCATGACCGAACTGCAATGCAGTCACAATAAACCCTCATGTGATGGATAACAGAAAATACAGAGAGAAATGCTGAAGATTTGTTGGCAGAAAACTTCCTTGATATTGTGAAAGATGAGAAGGTATCTATTCAAGAAGCTCGTCAAACCACACACAAGGGAGATCTGAAAAGAAAGTTCCCCAAGACATATTATAATCAAGCTTGCCAAAACCAAAGATAAAGAGAGAATTTTAAGAGCATCTAGGGATAAACAAAAAGTCATCTACAAAGGAGAGTCAATAAGACTAAGCTCTGACTATTCAGCAGAAACCATGCAGGTGAGAAGGCAATGAGACGACATATATAAGGCCTTGAAGGAAAAAAATTGCCAGCCAAGAATTATATATCCAGCAAAACTGTCTCTCAAATATGATGGTGAAATTAGGGCATTTCCAGATAAACAGCAGTTAACAGAATTTGTAAAAACCAAACCCAAATTACAACAAATACAAAAGGGAGTCCTCCAGTTAGAAAATCAATAACATTAGATAACAACCCAAGACTGGAACACAGGACAGAACAACCAGACATCAACTCAAATAGGGAAATTACAAAAATAAATCAAAGCTAAAACACTGCAAATAGAGAAACAGAGACGTCAATATGTAAAAGATGACCATATCAACACACAAAAAATGGACTAAATAATGCAGTCATAAAACTTCCATAAGGAAAGGATGTCAAGGCAATATGAAGAAATAGAAGAATGGTTTAAACTTAGAAAAAATAGAGGTAAATGCTAAGGTAACCACAAAGGAAACGAGTAATTCTACACATCAAAATAAAAAAAAAAGAAAAATATAAAGACTCAGCAAATGCAAAATCAACAACAATGAAAAAAGATGAAAATACAAAAAGGAAAATGACTCACCACAGAAAATTAAGTGGAACAAAGAAACTGTCAACAACACACACAAAAAAAATCAAAATAACAGCACTAAACTCATAAAAAAATCAAGAATTACGCTGAATGTTACCAGACTAAATGTACCAATAAAGAGACAGAGAGTGGCAGAATGGGTAAAAAAACACAATCCCTCTATATGCTGCCTAAAAGAGACTTATCTTAGACTCTAAGACACAAACTAAAACTCAAAGGATGGAAAAACATGTATCAAGCAAACAACAATCAAAAAAGAGCAGGAGTGGCAATATTAATCTCTGAGAAAATAGACTTTAAAGCAAAATCCACCACACCACAAAGGATATGGAAGGAAACTATATAATGATTAAGGGGTCAATACACCAGGAGGACATAACCATAATAAATATTTACACACCCAATGACAAGGCTCCTATATAAATAAAACAAACTCTAACAGCATTGAAAAGAGAAACAGACAGCTCCATGATAATAGTAGGAGACTTCGACACACAACTTTTGGTGAAGGACAGAACATCCAGAAAGAAGCTCAGTAAAGACACAGAAGATCTAAATGCCACAATCAACCAACTTGATCTCATAGACGTATACAGGACACTCCATCCAACAGTAGCCAAGTATACTTTCTCTTCTGACACAGATGGAACATTCTCTAGAACAGACCACATATTAGGCCACAAAGCAAGCCTTAACAGAATCCAATACATCGAAATATTACAAAGCATCTTTTCTGACCATAAAGCAATAAAAGTAGAAATCAATAATAGAAAAAACAAGGAAAAAAATATCAAATACATGAAAACTAAACAACGCCTTGCTCAAAAACTACTGGGTTATACAAGAAATCAAGGACGGAATAAAGAAATTCACAGAATCAAATGATAATGAAAACACATCCTACCAGAACCTTTGGGACACAACAAAAGCAGGGCTCAGAAGTTGACTATAGCAATAAATGCACGCATCCAAAAATAAGAAAGTGTAAAAATCAAAACATTAACCCTACAACTTGAATAAATAGAAAGAGAGCAGCTAAAATAACCCATGGGTACTGGAAGAAAAGGAATAATAAAAACTAGAAAAGAAATAAATGAAATAGAGAATAGAAAAACAATTGAAAGAGTTAAAAAGACGAAAAGCTGGTTCTTTGAAAAGATCAACAAAATCAATTAACCATTGGTCAAACAGACAAAAGTAAAACAAAAGAGGAAGCAAATAACCTGAATAAGAAATGAGTTGGGCAATATCACAACAGACCCAACTGAAATTAAAAGAATCACAATAGAATACTATGAAAAACTGTGCTCCAACAAATTTGAAAATCTAGAGGAAATGAACAAATTTCTACAAACACACTACCTACCAAACTAACACAAACAGAGGTAGAACAACTAAATAAACCAACAACAAAAGAAGAGATTGAAGAGGTAATTTAAAAACTCTCCCCCTCAAAAAAAAAAAAAGCCCTGGCCCTGATGACTTCACTGGAGAATTCTACCAAACTTTCAGAGAAAAGTTAACACCAGTACTACTATAAGATATTTCAGAGCACAGAAAAGGATGGAATTCTCTCGAACTCATATGATGAAGCCAGCGTAACCCTGACACCAAAACCAGGTAAAGACACCACAAAAAAAGAAAATTACAGACCTATATCCCTCATGAACACAGACACAAAAATCCTCAACAATATTCTAGCCGACAGAATTCAACAATATATTAAGAAAATAATTCACCATGACCATGTGGAATTCATACCAGGTATGCAGGGATGGTTCAACATGAGAAAAACAATCAATGTAATCCATTACATAAATAAAACAAAAGATAAGAACCACATGATCCTATCAATTGATACAGAAAAGGCATTTGACAAAGTCCAACATCCATTCATGATAAAAACTCCCAGCAAAATAGGAATAAAAGGGAAATTCCTCAACATAATAAAGGGCATTTACACAAAGCCAGGAAACCCTGGTGGCATAGTGGTTAAGTGCTACAGCTGCTAACCAAAAGGTCAGCAGTTTGAATCTGCCAGGTGCTCCTTGGAAACTCTACGGGGCAGTCCAACTCTGTCCTGTAGAGTTGCTATGAGTCAGAATCGACTCGACAGCAGTGGGTTTGGTTTTTTTCTTTTTTTTTGGTTATACAAAGCCAACAGCCGATATCATCTTAGATGGACAGAGTCTGAAAGTGTTCCCCTTGAGAACAGGAACCAGACAAGGATGCCCTTTATCACCACTCTTATTCAACATTGTGCTGGGGTCCTAGCCAGAGCAATAAGGCAAGAAAAAGAAATAAATAACATCCAGATTGGTAAGGAAGAAGTAAAAGTATCCTTACTGAAAAATGATATGATCTTATGCAGAGAAAATCCCAAAGAACCCACAAGAAAACTAGTGGAACTAATAGAAGTTTTCGGCAAAGTCAAGATACAAGATAAACATACAAAAATTATTTGGATTTATCTACACCAACAAAGAGAACGTCAAAGAGGAAATCACCAAATAAATACCATTTACAATAGCCCCCAAGAAGACAAAATACATAGAAATATATCTAACCAGAGACATAAAAGATCTCTACAAAGAGAACTACAAAACACTACTGCAAGAAACCAAAAGAGACCTACGTAAGTGGAAAAACATACCTTGCTCATGGACAGGAACACTCAACACTGCGAAAACCTCAATTCTACCCAAAGTGATCTACAGACACAATGCAATCTCGATCCAATTTCCAATGACATTTTTTAACAAGATGGAGAAACAAATCACCAACATCATAGAGAAAAGAGGCCCTGGAGAAGCATTACTGAAGAGGAAGAACAAAGCAGGCCGCATGCTACCTGATTTTAGTAACTATTATACTGCCACTGTAGTCAGAACAGCCTGGTAGTGGCACAACAACAGATACATAGGCCAATGGACCAGAATTCAGAGTTCAATCATAAATTCACCTACCTATGAGCAGATGATATTTGACAAAGCCCAAAGTCTGTTAAAGGGGAAAAAGACAGTCTCTTTAACAAATGCTGGCATAACTGGATATATCTATCTGCAAAAAAAATGAGACAAGAACCCTACCTCACACCACATACAAAAACTAACTCAAAATGGATCAAAGGCCTAAATATAAAATCTAAAATGATAAAGATCAAGGAAGAAAAAATAGGGACGACACTAGGAGCCCTAATACATGGTATAAACAGAATACAAAACATAACTAACAATGCACAATCACCAGAAGAGAAACTAGGTAACTGGGAGCTCCTAAAAATCAAACACACTCATCAAAAGCCTTCACCAAAAGAGTAGAAAGACAACCTGCAGACTGGGAAGAAAAATCTGGCTACAACATACCTGATCAGGGTCTAACATTTAAAATCTAAAAGATCCTGCAAAACCTCATTAACAAAAAGACAACCCAATTAAAAAAAGAGCAAAGCATATGAACAGGCACTTCACCAAAGAAGACATTCAGGCCGCTAACAGATACATGAGGAAATGCTCAGGATCATTAGCCATTAGAGAAATGCAGATCAAAACTACAATGAGATATCATCTCACCCCAAAAAGGCTGGTATTAATCCAAAAAACAGAATATAATAAATGTTGGAGAGGTTATAGAGAGACTGGAACACTTATACACTGCTGGTGGGAATGTAAAATGGTGCAATCAATTTGGCACTTCCTTTAAAAACTAGAAATAGAAATACTATATGATCCAGAAATCCCACTCCTTGGAATATATCCTAGAGAAGTAAGACCCTTTTCACCAACAGATATATGCACACCCAGGTTCACTGCAGCACATCACAATAGCAAAAAGATGGAAATAATTTATGTGCCTACCAACAGACAAAGGAATAAACAAATTATTGTATATTCACACAATGGAACACTACACAAGGATAAAGAACAATGATGAATCCGCAAAATATCTCAAAACATGGATGAATCTGGAAGACATTACACTGAGTGAAACTAGTCAGTCACAAAAGGACAAATATGGTGGGAGACCGCTATTATGAGAACTCAAGAAGAGGTTTAATCACAGAAGTAAACATTCTTTGATGGTTAGAGGGTGGGGAGTGAGAGAAAGGGGTATTCATTAACTAGATAGTTGACAAGAATTGTCTTAGGTGAAAGGAAGGACAACACACAGTACAGGGGAAGTCAGCACAACTGGACTAAACCCAAAGCTAAGAAGTTTCCTGAACATAACCAAACACTTGGAGGGACAGAGTAGCAGGGGAAGGGGCCTGGGAACCATGATTTCAGGGCACATTTTGGTCAATTGGCATAACAAAGTTTATTAAGAAAACGTTCTGCATACCAGTTTGGTGAGTGTCATCCGGGGCTTTAAAAGCTTGTAAGTGGTCATCTAAGATGCATCAATTGGTCCCAAGCCACCTGGAGCAAAAGAGAATGAAAAACAGTAAGGACACAAGGAAAACATTAGCCCAAGATACAAAAGGGCCACATAAACCAGAGACTCCATCAGCCTGAGACAAGCAAAACTAGATGGTGGCCAGCCACCACCAGTGACCACCCTGATAGGGAACACAACAGAGAGTACCTGACGGAGCAGGAGAAAAGTGTGGTGCTAAACTCAAATTCACATAAAAAGACCAGATTTAATGGTCTTACTGAGTCTAGAGGAACCTCAGAAGACACGGCCCCCAGACTCTCTGTTAACCCAGAATTAAAACCATTCCTGAAGCCACCTCTTAAGACAAAGATTAGACTGGACTGTAAAACATAAAATACTACTCATGAAAATTGTGCTTCTTAATTCAAATAGATACATGAGACTGAATGGGCAGCTACTGTCCGAAGGTGGGATTCAAAGGCAGAAAGGGATAGGAGCTGGCTGAACATACACACGAAACCCAGGGGTGGAAAGGGAGAGTGTGCTGTAAGATTACAGGGATTGCAACTAGGGTCACATAACAACATGTGTATAAATTTTTGCACGAGAAATTAACTTGAGCTGTAAACTTTCACCTAAAGTGCAATAAAATAAATTAAAAAGAAAGTGAAAAGATACCCACAGGATGGGAGAAAATATTTGCACATCATATATCTGATACCGAAAAACAAAAAAGCAAAACCCACTGCCATGGAGGCGATTCTGACTCATAGCAAACCAATTGGACAGAACAGAAATGTCCCATAGGGTTTCCAAGGCTGTAAATCTTTGCAGAATGAGACCGCCACATCTTTCGCCCACAGAGCAGCTGGTATGTTCAAACTGCCTACCTTTCGGAGAGCAGCTGAGTGCTTTAACCACTGCAATACCTGGGCTCCTCAGATACCTGATAAGGGTCTAATATTAAGACCTCTTACAACTCAACAAGAAAAAGACAACCAAATTTAAAAAACAGTCACTTCCTCAAAGAAAATGTACAAATGGCCAATAAGCACACTAAAGGATGCCCAATGCCACTAGTCGTTAAGGGAAAACCAAGCCCGTTTCTCTCGAGTTGGTACTGACTAATATCGACCCCATACGACAGGGTAAAACTGTCCCACAGTGTTTCCAAAGAGCTGCTGGTGGATCTGAACTGCCGACCTCCTGGTTAGCAGCCACCAGGGCTCTCCTTAGTCAATGGAAATGCAAATCAAAATCACAAGATACTGCTATACACCCACTAGAAAATTTGTAATTTAAAAAACAAAAAGTAACAGGTGTTGGCAAGGATGTAAACTAAAACCCTTATGGATTGCTGGTAGGAATGTAAAATGTGGTAATGACTGTAGAAAATAGTTTGGTGATCCCTTAAAAAAGTTAAGTATTACCCTACCCAGTAAAAGTATCACCCTATAACCCAGAATTCCACTCACGGGTACATATCCAGGAGAACTGAAAGCAGGAGTTCAAACAAAACTTTCTACATGAATGCTCATAGCAGCATTATTCAGTTAAATAGTGGGAACAACCCAAGTATCCATCCACTGAACGAATGTATTAATAGAGTACAGTCATACAATTAATTATTAAAGAAAAAAAATTATTAGTTGGCCTTAAAATGGGATGAAGTTCTGGTACATCCTACAACATGGATGAATCTTGTAAATATTATGCTAAGTGAAAGTAAAAACTAGTTGCCTGGAGTAGATTCCCACACATTACAACCATATGTGAAAGAAGTCGGACAAAAAAACCCACATATTTTATGAAATTCTAGAGTAGCCAAATCCATAGAAACAGAAAGGGCCAGGGCCTAGGGGAATGAGGGAATGGAGAGTCATTGCTTAACGGGTATGCTTTTATTTTGGGCATGATGAAAATGTTTTGGAATAGCTAAAACGACATAACCTTGTGAATATTCGAAAAGCCACTGTATTGTACGTTTTAAAATCACTAAAATAGAGAATTCTATGTTAAGTGAGTTTTCCAATTTTTTAAAAGTTAGGAAGATGTCAGCATTTTTTTTTTTTTTTGCAAGTAACTGAAGTATGAAAACATACAAAAAATGGCGGTGGCGCTTATCGGATCACGTGACCTACCATTGCTTTCTTCCCACTTTCACGATCATCCTTTCCGTCAGAGCATGCGCATAGCCTTAATCCCCTCCCCCGCACATTGTCAACCGAAGCCTTCGTAACGCTTCTTGGACGCGCTTTACTTGTAGCCGGGTCGTGAAAGGGACGAGTGTAAGGAAGAGGAGCCGGGGAGCGCGCACGTAAAGCGTGTTCTCGTAAGCGCCGCTCCTTCGAAGATGGGGAGGAGGGGAGTGGCGTGGAGGAAGAGGGGGGAAGTTGGCGCATGCGCTCAAGGCTGACGGGTTTGAAATGGCTTCGCTGCTAACCCGGAGCCGACTCAGGTGAAGGTCTGGCTAGCGCGGTCGGAGCGGTGGGCTGCCGAGCCGGGGTTTTTAACATCCTACCGGATCTGCGGAAGGGTCGGGACGACTGTTTCGGAAGCACTGCGGCTCCAGGCCGGCGACGGTGGGGCTCTCGTGGGACGCAGGCGGGAGGGACGCGCGCGGCCCCTTTTGTACGAGTCGGAGCAGGCCCCGCGCGACCGGCCCCTCCCCCACCGCCTCGCCGGTCCCTCGCGGCCCTTGAGGCGGGCCCAGCTCCTCGGAGCCTCGGCCGGCGGCCCGCGATCGCAGCCCCGGCGTCTTTAGCCGTCCGGCCTCCGGGCTCGGCTCCTCGGGACGAGTCGCCGTGGTGCGCGTTGTGGAGGGAGGATGGAGGCTTTCTCTTTCTTCCCCGGGGGTTAAGGGCCCAGGGCCGTCGGTACCCCCTTCTGGCGGTTCCGTCCCGGCGTCTGGGATGGAGGATTCCACCTGGCGTGGTCTCCGGCCCACGAGGACCTGGGGTGGAGGAAGGTGGATGGCAGAACTCGGGGCCACCCGATTCGCGCAGAGTGGGGGTGGTGGCGTGGGCGGAGACCTTCGCCTTTTCTGGCTCTTTGCGGGGGGGCGAGGGAAGGCGCCCCGGAGGCGCAGTGGTTAAAGCGCTCGGCTGAAAGGTCGGCGGCCAAAGCACCAGCCGCTCCGCGGGAGCAAGATGTGGCAGTCTGCTTCCGTAAGGTTTACAGCCTGGGAAGCCCTGTCGTGCCGTTCTGTCCTACACGGTCCTGTCCTATACATCTCTCCCCTGTGTGGTCGCTGTAGGTCCGAATAGACTCCTTGGCAGTGGGTTTGGGTTTTTTGGGGGGGCGGGGAGAGGTCTTCGCCGTGATTATCTTCAACTACCTTTCCTGTTCCCTGGTTCCTTCCTTGCTCTAACCCAGACCCAGTGCCGTCGAGTCAATTCCTGGGTAAAATGTTCGTTATTTAAATGATATTCTTAAATACCTTTATTCGAAATCTCGTGGCTCCAGTTTCCGTTATTGGTGTGACTGCGACTCTGGCCCTAATCCCCAACCCACTGCCAAAAGAAACACGCAGGCTCTGTATCCTTTTATCGTAAAGTTGTGAACTTGTTAAGAATCGGGGTGGCTAGGTCTTCCGTTTAAACGTGACAGCTTGTAGTCGCAGACCGAAGTGCTTTTCTTGTAAGTCAACTCCTAATGTCATCTTTTAAAATTGGTACCTTTGGTGAACTGTAAAGAGTCCCGGTTGCGCAGTGGTTAAGTTCTCGGTTGCTGACCTAACCAAAAAGTGGTTCGGAGCCCCGGAAGAAAGATGTGGCAGTTTGCTCCGGTAAACATTAGAGCCTTGGAAACCTTGTGGGGCAGTTCTGCTCTGTCTGTAGGGTTGCTGAGACAGAATCGCCTGGATGGCAATGGTTTTGTTTTGTTTTTTTTTTAATGGACTATCTGATGTGAAACGTTTTTGCTGCATTTCAGTTGTCCCTTTGCTCCTTTTCTACTTGCAGTTATTTATTCTTAGACCTACAAAGATGTCCTTGACAAATGTTTCTTTAAACAGCCTTTTGTGATATTTGTGCTTTGACGACTTTAAAATGTGGATCCTTTCTTAATAGATCGCTGCTATAGAAGAAAAACAAGAGGTTTTTTTTCCCCCCTTGGATCATGGCTCAGTTTGGAGGACAGAAGAATCCGCCATGGGCTACTCAGTTTACAGCCACCGCGGTGTCACAGCCAGGTCAGGCTCCTGAACGCATGTACTGTAAACGTGTGGAGGACGTGTTATGTGATTTAGCCTGTGCATAATATTGTAAAATGCTCATTAATTATGTATCTTTTCTTTAAGTTTCTCTGTAAAGCTCTTTTTAAAAAGATGATCAGCGAGCAAAAAAATGTGTTTTAGTCAACAATTTAGCCAGTTTTTGTTTTTAAATACCTTAAATTGATTAATTTTTAATTGACTTTAATTATCTTAGAAGTTAACAGCCATTCATTCATCAAATATAGACTATACCCTGTTTGGCATGTTAACTCTGTGTATTCATAAGTTATGTTTAAAAGTAAATGTATTTGAAAGCCATACTTTACTAACAGTGGTTTTCAGTTGTCTTTTTAAAGTAGAAAAATGAACTCTAAGGAAGGAAATTATCACTAAAATTGTCGTAAAAGGAGCAAATGAACATTTAAATTTTCAAAACACAAAGTAAACAAAAATTTTTTATTGTTTAGGGCTCATCTGTTTGTTTTTGTAAATTTCTTCCTTTTGCTCCTAGGAAGAATTCTTACCGGTTTTTTACTTTATTGATTGAATCTTAAAGTCTTTAGCTTCTCTCTTATAGCACTGCATTTTTTACTTGAATATAATGCACATAGCATTTAGGAATTTCAAATGAGTTTCCAAGGACCCTACTGAATGATATTTTGAGTTTCTTTCAGTATCCAGAAAAATTGCAGCTTATTCTGTTAACTTGAATACTTATAAAAAAAAATTATGGTACATCTAATAGTCTTTGCTGCATTTTACCTACTTAAAATATCTATTATGTAACTGGAGGTCAGTTGCAGAGAGACTGCAATCTTCTAACTTAGTGTTCTAAAATTTGGTGGAAATGATTATCTAATTATCTAGGTGACCTTTCTCATTCCTTTTACCATAAAAATCCTTGAGTAAGTTCTAAATGAAACTCAACTCTAGATGGACATTGTTTTGATTAAAAGAAATGGTTACTTTAGGGACTTTATTTGGGGGATTAAATGGTCAGTGGTTATTTTGCAGACACCTGAAAATAATGGGAAAAGATTGTATTTATTCAGATCCAAATATTTCTCTGCTGTGTTAAAAGTACAGACGGTGGGTTCAGACATAGCAATAATTGTGAGGCTGGCACAGGACTGTTGTACATAGAGTCACTGTGAGTCGGAATTGACAGCGCCTAACAACAGCGTTAAAGGAGAAACTGGTACTGACTTAGTTTTAATGAAACAGGAATTATTAGCAACTAATATCCAGAAGCTGGTGCTGTGTACCGGCACTTTGATAAACTAAACATGTTCTAGCAGATTTTCTCTGCATATAATTTGTTTTAGATTCGTAATATCTATATTGTGTCAATAAAATAGCTGTTATGGTGATATTGTAGTGTCCATAGTTCTTACCACTTATATTTGCATGTGTGTTATACTCCTGTATTTTCATTGTAAAACTGAGAAAAGGAGGCCAGAGTTTTATGGAACTTGTCAAAGGCAAAGTCAGTAGTGAATATAGGTATTCTCTTTCCATATTTGGCTCTCCATATTTGGCAATAGAGATTTCAAATGTAAATAGTGGGATTTGTGTAAACAGAGCTTATATTTGTGCTGTATGAAATTATTTATGGGCTTTGTTGGACTTCTCAGTCAGAATTTTTCCGAATCAAAAGTTTGCTGACTTATTGTGACTTCAGAAAATAGGCAGTGTTTTGTGTCTAAGCTTAGCTTTTACCATAAAAATCCTTGAGTAAGTTCTAAATGAAACTCAATTCTAGATGGACATTGTTTTGATAAAAAATATAATTTTGGGGTGCTACATTTTTTAGCACCCCAGATGATGAATGAGTTCCGTTCCTAAGCTTGTCTTTAAGTTGAATTTGTACTTAAATTAGAACGGTTATATACAGTTCATATCTAACACCAGTTAATCAGATGTTTGTGTTAGTGTATAGCGTACCTTTGAATGCATAAAATATATTAAACACATACAGAAAATACTAGACACTTCCAGATACACTAAACCATCTTTAATGTAACAATACAATAATAATGTTTTAATCTGTGTCACAAAGAGCGCCTCTCCGTTATTAGGAACCATTGTAGGTACCTTGAATTTTTTATATAGAAGGCTTTATGGGGCTTGGTTGGTCACTGCAAGTTGGACATCCGTAACCTGGGACTGCCTGTACTTCTTGAAAGCTAAGTATTTCCTTACCTTTCTTTTAAAGTGCTCTTTGTAACTAATTCTTTACTCATTAGAGTTTCTCAGAGCCAAGCAAATTTCTTTCAAAGTTCAATCTTTTTCATTTCCGTGGCAAAGTATGTCTTGTTTACACCTAATTTTAATGGAGAACATTTTAACTTGTGCTTGACTCCTGAAGTTTTCTCCAGGCAGCTTCAAATACAATTTGAGGAAAATTTCTGCAAAGAACATTAAAGGACTTTAGGGTAATTGTGTATGTGTCAATTATAGTCTATTTTCTAAAAATGCAACTGTTAAAATATGCTAGATATGTTAGTGTCAGAGGCCACTGTCAGATCCAATAGTCACACAACAGAAAAGGGTTAACCAAATTACTCAACTCAAATAAAATATATTAATTTTTGTACCTGTACTTCTGACTCAGTTTCTCCTGAGAGCAATATAAAAACTCCCGTTCAGTTTCCTCTATGTACATGACATAGCATGGTTTTGTTCAGGCAATGGCTTTGTTATTCAATTTTCTTAGATTATTTTGTATTTGTACTAACTTTTTAAAGAATTCTTGGAAATTTGAAATTTTCATTGTGTTCGCACAGATGAAATTTTAGTGTTTTCACGCAGATCACACATTTAAAATAATGTTCAAAACTTCAGTGAAAGCATGAAGACTAGCAGTTATTGCTGAAATCTGTTATAAAATTGAAGGTTTTTGAATTATTTCTTATTAATTTTAATATTGAGCCTGTTCAAGTAAGGAGAGTTTGTAATTCCTAGGTATCACGTCTTTCATTTGTAATTTTATTTTAACCGTCATATTTGATCGAATGTTAAACTTTGACCTTTTTCCCGTTTGAACGTGTCTCAGATTTACCCCTTCTTCATTTCACATTTAGGCCTTATGCTTGTCATATTTGGATAACTGCATTTAGCAACAGCTTTCTCTTGCTCCCATGCCAAAGTTTCTCACCTGTCAGGCCCTTCTGTTCCTTTCCCAGGTCTTGTTATATGTTATATATCTTGTTATATGGTATTTATCAACACAGATCCCTCACTTCAGTGAGGAAGCTCTTTTCCTCATCTTTCACTTGGTGGAGATGCTTATCTTTTTTGTCCTTTATTTCGTTCTGACTGCTTGCTTCTATTTGCTTTTCTCTCTTGCCAACTGGGTATGCTGCAGCTTATTTCTCCTGAGCTCCAATGCACCTGTCAGATGTGATCTTCCTAAAGCATAGTTCCTATTGAAATTACAGCATTTTTCAAAGCTGGATGGAACCTGAGCTAGAGTCTGTCCCAACTCTTTTCTCTAAGAGATAAAGAAATTGAGGCCCAGAAAGGTACAGAAATTTGTTTTAAGATCTCTCAGCAAGTCATAGCAGAGTCAGTTTTGGGACTCCAGAATTGCGGTTCATTACGTCTTCCATTATTCCCTCTTATTCATCTGCAGAAATATCTTCCAGGAGTTCTAGAATATAGTTCAGACTTCTTAAGGGTAATATTCAAGGGCTTCTTTTTTTCTACTTTTCCAACCCTATTTCTCCTACACGGTGATGTATTTGTTCTTTTCTTACTGTTCAGCCTGTTTTTCATCTCCTACGTGAAATGCCAGTGACAGTCATACTAGAAAAATACTAGGGACCAGAGCTTTTAGATGTGAAAATTTAATAGTTTTCTATTGTATAAAGAGACTGTGGGGGAGGGGCAATGAGAGAGGTGTTTGACAAATCACTGGCTGAATCTTAAAATGGTCTTTAGCTCAATTACATTGACTAGGGGTATCTTGTTTTACACTACCTTTTTTGTCAATAATACTACTTTTTAAATTTCATGCTTACGGAATATTTTACTTATCATATATATTTTGCATGTATCTCTTCAAAATACGCAAGTATTTTGTTATTATTGTTAGTTGCCGCTGAGTTGATTCCGACTCATTGCAACCTCATGTGTGCAGAGTAGAACTGCTGCATAGGGTTTACAAGGCTGTGACCTTTCCGAAGCAGATTGCCAGGCCTGTCTTCTGAGACGACTCTAGGTGGGTTAGAACCACCAACCTTTCAGCTTAATAGTCAAGCACTTAACCATTTGCGCCACCCAGGGAGTCTAGGTGCTTGCTTATTAGTCATGCTGTATGCTAGGTAAACTTAAAATTATTAGAACCTTGAATATGAAAAAATTTTGGTATGATATAGAATTTCGTTACCACCATGTATCTATCAGTTTGTTGTACTTTGGTGGCTTTCATGTTGCTGTGATACTGGAAGCTCATGTTTCTCATGCTTTTGTAAAAGAAGCAGCCAGATATGTTACTTGACTAAAATAAAAATATTTACGTGTATATGTATATAATTGCAAAAATATGAAAATGTGGGAATGTATTTAACAGATCAGACCTCTTCTCAACCATTTCTTTTGACCATTTTTAAGGTGACTATATTGTAGCTATAGAGAAAAAATGAACTAATTCAGGAACACAGGTGATTGAAGCCGATATCAATACCCGTGTTTTAAATGTGAGTCTGCTTTTCCTGCCTCCTCGTTCTGGCCTGGTCGGCCTTTAAATCCCCATCACTTGAATTAGCTGCTCAGATTTGAAGATTCCCGGTCTTTTCCATACACAGAATGGCTGATCTGTATATGCTTCACTTACATTAGTTATCCCTTGATAGAGTTGCGTGTTTCCAACCCATAATTTGGTAGAAAAGGAAGATTGCTGCTGGTATGGGACTTGTTTAAACACTGCTTCTGCTGTATTATAGCAAATCGTCTCTGAAACTTTTTCTAAGAGTAAAAAGTGCACATAAAATCTACTAAGGTTTGTTGTTAATACGTATTTTTTCCTCATCCTCTAAGCCTGTCTGGCTTGTGGTCTCATCTAGTGAGAGCTGATATGGCAGACTGTCCTGTTTACTTTTGACCGGTGGGTATTAGCATAAAACCAAAACCAAACCCGTTGCCATCCAGCCTATTCCAACTCATAGCCACCCTAGAGGACAGAGTAGAACTGCCTCCATAGGGTTTCCAAGGCTGTAAATCTTCACTGAAGCAGGTTGCCATGTTTTTCTCCCCCGGATTAGCTGGTGGGTTTGAACTGCCGACCTTTCGGTTAGCAACCAGGGCCTAACCACTGTACTACCAAGACTCTGTCTGTAAAGATTATAGCCTTGGAAACCCTGTGGGGGAGTTCTGCTCTGTCCTGTAGGATCCCTGTGAGTTGGAATCGACTCGACAGCAACAGGTTTAGTTTGGATTTTTCCTAAAAAATACTTTGTAGGTTTGGTTGGGTTTATTCTGAAGTATGATTTTATAGAACACTCATGATATGAATTATTTGATATAAAACCTATGACATCTGGGGTGGGACGTGCATCCATTAAATTCAATAAGCATTACTAAAATTGTTCTTTTAGTTTTTTTTTTTTTTTTTTTTACTAACCAGTGGCAAACCTTGATACACAACTAAGCATCCATGGAAAATTCCTAGAAGGGACTCATTTTAATTTTTTTTAATTTTTTATTTTAATCTCATTTTAGCTGCATTGGGTGTTCAGCAGCCCTCACTCCTTGGAGCATCTCCTACCATTTATACACAGCAAACTGCGTTGGCAGCAGCAGGCCTTACCACACAAACTCCAGCCAACTACCAACTAACTCAGACTGCGGCGTTGCAGCAACAAGCCGCGGCCGCAGCAGCTGCATTGCAACAGGTGAATCTTCAAGAGGTTGTAACGTGACAGAGAAAACTGTAGAAAATCTGCATAGCTAGGCTCACTACTATCACTTTTTAATGAATGAAGGAAGAATTTTAGGCCTTTATTATGCTTTTGTTTTTTTTTTCTTCCTGATCATAAAAATTATGTATACCTAACACATGCAGACAAGCATAGTTACATAGTCAGAATTCTTCAGCTTTTAAATGGAGCAGTTTTTATACCTTAATTAGTTGAACAAAATTCAGTTTTTGGTGGGTCCCAGAATATAAGTAATCACCATTTTGTTTATTTTAGATGGCATTTAATCGTTCCAGGACATTTCTTTTGAGTGTAATCTTGGCTATATTTGTATGTAAGTGGTTTACTTTTTGAGAATGACTAAAACTAATATCCAATTTTTCTTTGAAAAATCTGTTGGTATTTTTTTTTTCCCAGCAATATTCACAACCTCAACAGGCCTTGTATAGTGTGCAACAGCAGGTTAGTTTATATTTTCCATCTTAAAAAGTTATTTTAAAGCAGCCATTTGTTTCAAAATTCATTTGATATAGTGTTTAATTCCTGTCAGCTACCTTCATGTGTGATTTGAATTCTTTGGGGGTGGGGGAAATGAGGTATGTAAAAAGGAATGTCTCCAAGGCAGAAAGAGATAGGAGGGGGTTCTCAAAAACCCAAGTCCTCGACTACCGGCCAGTCTTTGTCACGTGTGTTTTAAGGACATATGCATAGGATAGTATGGAAAGAATCCCTCTATTACTGTTTGGCCCTGTACTCCTGTCTGGAACCGCTAGCCCTACTTTGCTGAATTAGACCACATGTGAAAATGAAAAGCTGCCTTTTTCCATCTGAAGCCTAGAAGATTGGACTTCAGCCTTTTTTTTTTTTTTTTAAAGCAGTGGACTCTCCTTTTTTTTCCCAAAATGAAATTGTGTGTGGAAATCTTATGTACAGAATATAAAAATAGAGCTGTTGAAAATACGGGAGCGCCCTCCCCTACAGTTCCATCCCTACTCCCAAGGCACATTTGAACAATTCGAAGAACTGTGACTTAGATTAAAAGTAAGTTTCTTCGATGTCCTTTCTCTGGGCTCCACCTCTAATCACGTTCCTTAAGGTTTTACATTTATAATAGGGTGAGGTAGGAAAAACTGAACCCAAGGAGAAGGTATGTCAAGGGAAAGAGAGTTTGCCCTGAAAATAGTACGCTCAAGCCTAAGGTAGATAAGCTCTAGCCTAAGTACCCGTTCTAGGCTTTTCCAGGGCTAGGAGATAGTTTTCAGTCCTTCTCAGTACCTGAGCCATTCAGAAGTTTCAGGAAAGTATAATAGCCAGAAGTAAAGGGATGCAAGAGAAAGGGACCAAAAGCTAGATCCAAAGACACTGAAGAAGCATGAGGTACCTCAGTTCATAAGCTGTTGTCCCAGAACGTAGCCCAATTTCGTTCTTAAGCCATTTGAGGCTTGAGAAACATTACATTTTCCCTGCGGATTACAGTGTTCCACTAATAATTTTTATCAACCTCTGAAAAACTGACGAGATTGATTTCGAAACAGCTATCTTGTTTTCAGAGTATCCTCAGACTTATTTTAGTGCTGTTATAAAATATTAAATATTATGATTTATTAGGTTGAACTGTGTAAAAATGGCAATAATCAACTGTTCACTTAATAGAAAATTGTAATTTAGTGTTATTTAACCTGTAACACGTGGGCCTAGGTAAACTGAGTGTATTAAATCAGAACCTCATGTAGGTTTTTTTCCTAACTTAAGTCATTTCTAGTTCAGTGTTTTAACTTCCCCATTCCCAGAAATTCCTTTTTGCTTTCTGGTAATGTTACACTTTGCTATTGCCAAGGAAACACTATGTCAGATTGTTTGGTCTTTCATGGTTCCTATGCCTCTAGTAAATCTGACCATCAAAAGTGCTTCTCATTTTAGGGACATATGAATTGAATGGCTACTGGTATTTTTTGATGTTACTGAATGATAATACTGAATCATTTTTGTACATGAAAATTAACATGTTGTCAAACTAGAAATCTTCCCCTCTAGGGACCTGTGGGATTGTTTTGGTGGATGTTTTCACTATGAAATAGCAACAAAACAAAAAAAGATCTTTTAATTGGAATCTGCTAAGTGCGACTCTTATATATGGGGTCCACAGATGTTAGAAAAAGGAAACCTTATACATTTAATGACTTCTTTTACTTTTTACATTGTTCTTGATTAGAAATATTTAATAGAAATGTTTTCCTTTTATTAAGCATCTTTGAAACAATTCTAATTTTCTTTCTTTTCTCTGTTTCCAGTTACAGCAACCCCAGCAGACCCTATTAACACAGGTTAGTTTGGCATTACTTTATTTCTTTTGGATACCTGAATAAAGAGTGGACCAAAGTTTTGTCCCTATTCTAGTTTTTCTGTCAGGGTTTAAAGATGAATATTTGTTGAATTCACATAATAGTTTAGCAATATAATGTTAAATAAAGATTTAAAAGTGTGTGGTTTTGTGCGTTTTCTTTTGTGCTTTTTGATTGTCCAGCTGTGATCCAGTTTTAATGAATAAGTCTTGTTTTAGACAATACTTATTTTGAGTTTTATGTTTCCTTTGTAGCTAACACTTGCGAGAATTTTTTTGTACATGTTGCTTCTTTAGCTTTAGTAGGTAGAGTTATTGTATTACCCTATCAGCTTAGTTTTTTTTAGCAACGTTTAATAAAAGATTTTGAACTTCTGATATGTGGTGCTATTTTTCTATAAAATGCCTACATTCTCAAGAAGGAAGACTTCAGATCTGGATTTATTTAAAGTTCACTGGTTGGTAAAGCAATTTGGCCATATCTAAAATAATTTTAAATGCACCTGTTTGAAATATTTAAGCAAGCAACTTCACTTCTGAGAATTGGTCCCAAAAATGCACTCACATATATACAAAATGACCTGTGAGCTGGGATATTCGTTGCAAAAAATTAGAAACAACCTAAAAGTCCTAAATAGGGGACCAGTTAAATATATTATGGTAAGAATTGGTAAACTGTCTCTATGTAAGAACTTCTTATAGTCTGTTGCATGTTTTATTTATATATATTTACACACACACATATGTGTGTAAATATATATTCCTTTTAAAAGTATAAAAACCGTTCTTAGATAATAGGCCATAATAAAGCAGGCCATGGACTGACTTGGCCTATGGCATAGAGAGAAATACTGTACAGCTGTTAAAAAGGGAAGAAGAATCTCTTTACTTACTGATAGGAAGTGATATCCCAGATATGTGAAGTGGAAAGTAGTATAATGCACTATGTGTTATATGCTTCCATTTATATAAGGGGGAGGGAGACATCAGTTCTGTATCTGCCTATCTATACGCTTATATTTGCATAAAACATCTTTAAGAGGATCTGAAATAATAACTAGTGACAGTGATTGCCTCGTGGATAGGGACCTGGGTAGCTGAGGATAAGAGGTAGGAGAAAAGCTTTTATATCTCTTAGTCTTGGATCTGTTGCTTGTTTATTTATAAATAAGTTTTAATTGAGAAATTAGCACCACTTTGTTTTTATTAAAGAACTGAAATTGACCCACATCTATCATATTTTCGATCCCCAATACTGGGATTTGCAAATTGAATAGAAAAGCTGTAAAAGTTTGTCACTTGTTAAAATAGATTTCCCAAAATTTGCCCTGAAGACCATTAGTGTCTTGAATGTTGCAGAGATTTCATGAGAAAATAATTGTGTGGTCAAAGTTGAAGGAATGCTGAGTTTTCTTTATTATATATGACTTTCTTGAGTATAATGCCAGTGTGGATTGCGAATTTTGAAGAGGAAGCTAAAATACGAGCTGTTTTTTAAAACTCATTGGACCGTGGGGCCTTTTTTCCCGGCTTAACCTGTGGAAACACTTATCTAAGTGACCAAATTAAAGAAATAGATCCAATGTAACTTACAGTTTTTGAGACTTGATTCTTACCTTTAAACTGTACATGTCATTTTTTAAATTCAAATACATTTTTAACATTTTGGGTTAGTTTTAGGTAGTCATTTAAAATTTTTAGACAGTTTCAAATCATTTCCATAGTTTGATGTTGATTATGGTTTTGGGTTTTTTGCTCAATGGTTTTTGATTTTTGGGTTTATTTTTCCCCTCAACAATTTTTACATGTATAATTCAGTGACAGTGATTTCATTCTCCTAGTTGTTAAACTGTCCTTGCTATGATTATGTTTTATAGCCAGCTGTTGCATTGCCTACAAGCCTTAGCCTGTCTACTCCTCAGCCTGCAGCACAGATAACTGTATCATACCCAACACCACGGTCAAGTCAGCAACAAACCCAACCTCAGAAACAACGTGTTTTCACAGGAGTGGTTACAAAGCTACATGATACATTTGGATTTGTGGATGAGGATGTATTCTTTCAGCTTAGGTAAACTTCATTAGGTGTTGGCCTTCTTGTATTTAGCATTAAGTATATTGATAAAGCACCTGCTTAATAGTGGCATGGGATTGTGTTTTAGCTATAATTTATCTCTTTTATAATCATTCAGCTTTTATTGTATTTCTACCCATGACCTGTTTTTGTTTGTTTTTTATTTGTCATTGGTTTGCCTTTTTTTTCCTTGTAAGCTTTTTGATGGAGAACGTGATAAGAGATAGCTTTTGGTAACTGAACAAACTAGTTATAGTGAAAAGAGTCCTGGTGGCGTAAATGGTTAAACACTTGGCTGCTAACTGAAAGGGTTGGCGTTTTGAACCTATCCAGCTACTCCACAGGAGAAAAACCTGATGACTTGCTTCTGCCAAGATTACAGCCAAGTAAACCCTATGGGGAAGCTCTACTCTGTCATATGGAGTCACTACGAGTCAAAAATGACTCAGCAGCACCCAACATTTATGGTGAATTCCTTTTTTTTATTGTGCTTTAGTGAAAGTTTACAAAATCAAGTCAGTCTCTCATACAAAAACTTACATACACGTTGCTATGTGCTCTTAGTTGCTTTCCCCCCAAAGTGACAGCACACTCCTCCTCTCTACCCTGTATTCCCCGTGTCCATTCACCCAGCTTCTGTCCCACTCTGCCTTCTCATCTCGCCTCCAGACAAGACCTGCTATGGTGAATTCTTTATAAATGTTTTGTAACAGTTAGGTGACGTTTATCATCTAATAATATTCATGGTTAGACTTACGTTAAGATTAGGGCATAAAGTCATATGTGTCCTTTTAAATTTAATCTTTTATGTGACATATAATCAGTAACATTGTTCTTATAGTGAAAAATTAATAAATGAGAATTAAATGTTTGATGAACTAACATGTTCACAGTAGCACTTCAGTAATTTTGTGGTAGTTGCAGGAAATAAGAATTTTCTTAGACTTTTCAAATATATTTCTAATGAACTTTCTTATATCTGGGAAATTAATTTTTTTTCTCCTTTTATTGCGCCTTAAGTGAAAGTTTACAGCTCAAGTTAGTTTCTCATACAAAAATTTGTACACACACTGTTATGTGACCCTAGTTGCTCTCCCTATAATGTGATAGCAAACTCCTCCTTTTCTGGGAAATTGAATTACTGTGCAAGATTTATCTATAAGTGGCGATGGTTTTTGTCTCCTACTGGACTGAGTATTTTCCATCTTTTCTGTATTTCTCTCATCTTTCCAGAGCCCAAAACAAATCTTACTCCTAGATTATAAAAGTTAGGAAGGGACACAGTATTAGAATATGGGGTGGTAAATTATTTCTTCTACTTCAAACCTGTGTTTATACAAAGAGGGTGAAATATGATCAGTTCTAAAAGAAATATATCTGGGAGGTATATCTGATTTTTTAAAAATGGCTTTCCAGGCTTGCATTTCAGATACAAACTCCCCAAAAAACCAGCTGTAGTCAAGTCGACTCTAACTCATGACAACCCCATGTATGTTAGAGTAGAACTGTGCTCCATAGGGTTTTCAGTGATTGATTTTTCAGAAGTAGATGACCAGGCTCTTCTCTGGGTAAACTTGAACCTTCAGCCTTTCAGTTAGCAGCCGAGTGTGTTAACCATTTGTACCACCCAGGTACTCTTATTTTATAAATAAAATACTAAGCATGTAAATCTTTTGGGGGGAGAAATCTGTTTTAATTGTTATATTTAAGGGAATTTTTTTTTTTTTTTTCCTTTGTAGTGCTGTCAAAGGGAAAACCCCCCAAGTGGGTGACAGAGTTTTGGTTGAAGCTACTTATAATCCTAACATGCCTTTTAAATGGAATGCACAAAGAATTCAGACGCTACCAAATCAGGTACATAAAGTATTGAGTTAAGTATTATAGAATTGTGGTAATTGGGTCTTAGAATTCATGAGTATTTTTCTCTTAAATTTAATTTTATTATTTTTAAGAATCAATCTCAAACCCAGCCTTTACTGAAGACTCCCCCTGCTGTCCTTCAGCCAATTGCACCGCAGACTACATTTGGTGTTCAGCCTCAGCCCCAGCCCCAGTCACTGCTGCAGGCACAGATTTCAGCAGCTTCTATTACACCACTCCTGCAGACTCAGCCGCAGCCTTTATTACAGCAGCCACAGCAGAAAGGTATTCCGGGCAGTAATAGATCTTTGCTGTTTATGTTTCCGACTGACGTATAACTCTAGTTGTTACAAATTATAGTGATAGTATACAAAGAGAAAATTCAAAGATAAGCTCTTGGTGGACTTAAAACAAATATCAAAACAGTTAATCCCCTGCCATCCTACTGGTAGCTTAAATGTAATGGAGAAAAATATTTTTGAGACTTATTGTTTATAAATATACCAAAAATGTTTTATATACGTGCAGAGTCTAATGATAGCACTTCAAATTACTCATTGAACCGTATTGGATCAAATGAATGCATTGTGTCTTAAATTTTCCTTTGTAAGTTGATTGTTTAGAACTCTGGACATTTTCTTATGGAAGCAGTGTTAAAAAATGTAATTGTGGCATTTTCTCAAATACATCATACAGGAAAATGATAGAACATTACACTGTAACAAGTTACTATTAAATGAACACCATGGAATCACTACTCAGGTCAAAAAAAAATACATTGCCAGCCTTTCTTTTAATAGCTTGACCCTGCAGGTGTGTCTTCGTGCTATACAACTTAGCATTGTCTCTTTTTGAACTTTACTTAATGTGTGATTCCATTTATATAATCTTTTGTGTAAGATTTCTTCATTTTAACATTGTTTAAAGTTTTTCGTACTATTCTGTGTGGCTTTTGTTTGTTCATTTTACTTGTGGATAATATTCAATTGTATCGATATTATACGATATATATGTTTGTTTTGGAAAACATTTGGATTCTAGTATTTGGCAGTTTCTGAAAATGCGTGAGTTTCTGCACACACATGCAAACATTTGTATATGTGTGCATATATATACTTGTATGTGTACATAAATATATACATATATACATGCGTGTGTGTGTGTGTGTGCACATACAGAGTTCCACCCTATACCTTCAGATGAAAGTTCTGGGTCAGAGGGTACTATGTGTAGCATAAACTTACTAAATGATGGCAAACTGTTTTCTAGACTACTTGGTTCTTCCATGTATCTGATTGTTGGCCCTATGATTTCTGATTTATTTTTTTTTCCTTTCTCACCTTTTTCTTTCCTAAGAGACTTTTTCAGTTGTGAATTGGGACTTGAATAACCTTTTTCCCCTACTGCTGCCTTCAACAGGAAGTATGGCTCTGTGAGAGGGCTCAGGGAAGCCGTGTTTCTCATGCCGATGTGTCCCATGGCTCAGTGGATGGTTGACGGGAGTACTGAGAATAGGGTGGAAATATATAGAAGAGAGAAAAGAGTTGTGATAGGATGGGGTTGATTTCAGTGGAGTTGGGTGTGTGCTAAGGAACAATTGCTAGAAAGGTAGAGAAATCTCCAGTGGCAACTAGGATTGCTTAAGCAATGCTACCTTTTAAATCTTTAGCTTACGTAGAATAATTTAATGTAAGAAGCGTTAAGTTAGCTGTTCTTTTTTCCCCAAAATTTTTATTATGAAAATTTTCAGATATACAGGAAAGCTGAAGTAACAGCATAATGATCACTTTTGTGCACTTACTACCTAGATTGGACAGCTGTCAGTGTTCTTCCATGTTTCATTTGTCTGTATATGCATATGTGTGCGTATACGAATATATACACTTTTTTGTCGCTTAATCTTTTGAAGTAATTAGGAGACATTATGGTGTTTTCCCCTTAAATTCTTAAGCACGTCCCTCTTAAAAACGATGTTTTCCTGTATTTGCACAACCCGTCATCACATATAAGCAAAACATTTAAATATTCTAGTTTATATTGAAATCAACCAGTTGTCCTTAAAATGTCATTTAAAGATTTCTTTCCCCCAAAACAAGAGCCAGTCAGGTTTTATGCGCCATATTTAGTTGTTTCTTTAGTCTTTATTTATTTATTTTTATCGTAAGATAGTTTCCTTTTTTTTTTTTTTCTCTCAACAGTCTGTAGGTTTTCTTTTTTACTCTTTTGGTGTGAGGTTTTTTGATGAGCATAAGTGTTTGATTTTTAGGAGCTCTCAGTTATCTAGCTTATCTTCTGGTGTTTGTGCATTGCTAGTTATGGTTTGTATTATATTTATGCCGTGTATTAGGGCCTCTAGCATTGTTCCAATTTTTTCATCCGTAATCTGTCGTTTTAGGTTTTATATTTAGGTCTTTGATCCGTTTTGATTTTTTTGTGGATGATGTGAGGTATGGGTCAAGTTTCATTTTTTTACAGATGGACATCCATTTTTGCCAGCACCATTTGTTAAAAAGGCTGTCTTTTCCCCACTTAATGGACTTTGGTCCTTTGTCAAAGATCAGCTGACCATAGGGGGGCGATTTACGTCTGGGTTCTTGATTCTGTTCCATTGGGCAATGTTTCTGTTGTCATACCAGTACTAGGCTGTTTTGACTACCATGGCTGAACAGTAGGTTCTGAGATAACACTGACATTTTTAAGAACTTGGGCTGGTTGACTTGTAGATTCTTGTAAAAAGTTCATTGTTCTGGATTTGTCACGGTACATTGTTCCTCTATTAAATAACCCATAAACTAGAAGTTAAACCTATAGGCTTTTGGCATTATAGATGATATTTTATAAATTATACTGGATTGTATTAGGAGGCACATGTTGTCAGGTTGTTTCACTGTTAGGTTATGCTAAGTTTGATAACTTGGCTGACGTCGTGAACATCGCATCCCTCCATTTTAAGGAGACCTGTATTTCTTTGCAGGTAATCTGTAATGATACTTCAGCACCCTGTGAATATCTTTTTCTACAGCAGTCTTTAATTTGGTATCTGTAGACCAGGGGTCAGCAAACTACAGCTGTTGATTAGGTCCATGGCTAAGAAGAAGAGTAATTTTTACATTTTTGGATGGTTGTAAAAAATATATAAATGTACGTTATGGATCAAGACTGTGTGTGGATTGCAAAACCTAAAATATTTACCGTCTAGCCCTTTACAGAAAATTTTTGTTAACTCCTACCTTAGGTGATTCTTGCCTGAATTAGTTATTTCATTATAGGTTTCAGAATGATGATTTTTTTAATGATTTCATCTTGCCTGCATTTATTAGCTGTTTTATGGAGCCCTGGTGGTGCACCAGTTAAACATTTGGCTGCTAACCAAAAGGTCAGCAGTTCAGTTCCACCAGCCACTACCTAGAAACCATGTGAGGTAGTATTACTCTGTCCTCTAGGGTCGCTATGATTCAGAGTTGACTCGATGGCGATGGGTATGGTTTGGGTTTTATTATATAGCAATGACTGTGAGTATGGCACAGACGGTGCAGTGTTTTAGTCTATTGTACATAGGGTCACTATGAGTCGGAACTGAGGGCACCTAACAGCATATGCAGGGAAGAACTTTTCCTCATGAACTGGGAGATTCTGTTTACCAACTTGCAAAATAAGGAGTTGGTGTTAAAACTCTTCTCTGATGGTGGCAATGGGTGTTTTCCTTTGTTACTTGTGTTTTATTTTTAAGTATTATTGTGGTCTCGTGGGGTTTTATTTATTCAGCTATTTATCCTTAAAAATTTTTATTTTTGGTGCTTTAATTGTCCAAATATGGCCAGTGGGAGCCCCTTTAAGCTGACTGTGTGTCCTTTTCAGATGCTTCCATTAGACTTTGAGTACTTTTTTCTTTCTTACACAAGATGTCCCACTGAGGGTGTTGCTAAGTTGTAAGCTGCCTATATGTTTTCTGAAGTAGCACGGAGAGTGAAAGGGAAATAAGCATCAAAAAAGCATAAGAACCCTGCTGACATACACATTTTTTATCCGTAATGAGAAATCAGACTCATATTGAATGAATTTTTTAGGAAACACAGTATTTGAGAGTTTTTTTCCTATTACATCCTACAGAGCAATAACTCAGATAAACACTATACTGGACATCATACTGGAAATTAATATCTTTATCATAGCCTGGGGCCAGAAAAATATGATCTAATATGATAGAAATATGATCTAGTTCAGTTCTGAATATGATATAAAAATATGATCTTATGTATCATGTAATCAAGTAGAAGGCACAGAGTGGAACTTGTACGTATGTATGTGTAGAAACTTGTGCATGTTGCCCTTGAACACATATATGAGAAATTTTAGAGGTGATCTAGTTCAGCTTTAAACACGATTCCATGTATCATTTCATCAGGTAGAATGAAATTATTTATCCTGTATCCTTGTTTTTTTTTTTTTTTATCCTGTGATTTGTGATAGTTATGTCTACCCTTCATAGACCTGTAAGTTGAATAATTCTAATGGAGTTTTAGCAAATTTTCAAGGAAAAACATCTTTTTAAATCCTTGTGGCTTGACAGAATGTTGAGATAGATAGGATGAGTATTTTAATCTGGAGTTGTGAAGGATGTGATTATTCTAATAACTCTTTTTGAAATATTTACATCTGTCCATAAGTTACTCTAAGTTTGCATTGTACCAAGGAAGGTTCTCTCCTATCTGAGTGAAATAGATAATTGACTGTCATGTTTCAGGATGAAATTGTTATTTTTGAATACTAGGAAGAATTCATCATGACAGTACCTATTTTGCCTTAAATTATCAATTATGCTTTTAAAAACTGCTTCAGTGATTCCCAATTATTTGGCAGTGTTCATCGGGCCAGTGATTTTTATCTATAAAGTTTAACCAGATAATGCTTTTAAACTTTGTTTAAATAAGTCAAAGTTCTTTCTGTATCTTTTTAAGCTGGTTTATTGCAGCCCCCTGTCCGTATAGTTTCACAGCCACAACCAGCACGAAGGTTAGATCCACCGTCCAGATTTTCAGGAAGAAATGACAGAGGGGATCAAGTACCTAACAGAAAAGAGGACCGGAGGTATGTCAGTAGGTATACTGTGGAGTCTTGTTTGTGTTACCATTATACTTACTTTAATAAAGAACTCTTCCATAATGCCAAAAATGTTAGTAATTTTAGAAAAATTTGCTTTAAGTCGTGAAAGGGAGAGAGAAAGACGGAGATCCAGAGAAAGATCGCCTCAGAGAAAACGTTCCCGGGAGAGATCTCCCCGAAGAGAGAGAGAGAGATCACCTCGGAGGGTTCGACGTGTTGTTCCACGTTACACAGTTCAGTTTTCAAAGTTCTCTTTAGATTGGTAAATTCTTTTTCTTCCCTTTGTTTTATTGAATTACTAACTTCATCATTTTTAATACAAATAAATACCTTTGGAATCAGAGGTCATGTTCAAGTTACCAAGAATTTCTGAGCTTCACCTGCTAAATGGAGATAATAATGAACTAGCGGAATTATTGTGAGGATAAGTTGAGTTAGGATCTAAAGCACTTGATGGTAGTGGGCTGTGGTGGTCAACTAAATAATAGCTATAAACTTGTAATGCATACGAAGGGCAACTTGATAAGTAACTTACTTTAAGGGAAAGGTAGAGTAATCTGAGGACCTTGGCAAATGTGTATAAAATAATCAACAGATGGGAAATCCAAGAACAACCTTAAACCAGAAGTATCCCTGGGAGTTTTCTTAAACAAATAATTTAGCTTAACTAGTATAAAAATGAGCATTATGTTCCTTTCAGAACTGTCTATACGGGATCAAAGTGACTACAGCAACTCAAAAGATTAGATAAAAACCTTAGGGGGCACGGAGTTTATATTCATGAGGGAGGAACAACGTAGAAGAGGAGGGTGAGAGTGGATGCACAACTCTAAGAGTGTCATCAATGTCAATGAATTGTATGTGTAGAAATGGTTGAATTGGTGCATGTTTTGCTGTGTATATTCTCAACAACAAAATATAAAAATATTAAAAAAAACGAACAATTAATAGTAAAATAACAAAAATGAATTATCAAAAGCAGTGTTCAAAAGCTGTTTAGCCTAGACACTGTATGCACTTCAGTGGCCTTGAGGGGGAATTCCTGCATTTCAACAAAGTATAATAATTAATATTTAATATTGGTCTATCAAAAGTTAAAATTTCTGTAATCGTCAGTTCTAGATCTTGTGAACACATAGTATATTTTATGTAAACCAAAGAAGAGGGAAGTGATGGTTCAGTGGGGAACTCTTGCTTCGGTGCAGGATACTTGGGTTTGATTCTCAGCCAGCGCACTTCAAGCATAGCCGCCACTGGTTTTTCAGTGGAGGCTCGTGTGTGTGGCTGTAGTGCTGAACAGATTTCAGCAGAGCTTCCAGACTGAGACACTAGGAAGAAAGTCCTGGCAACCTACTTCCAAAAAATCAGCTTGTGATAAAACTGTGTCTGATCCTGTTGTGCATGGGGTCGCTGTGAGTCCAGAGCCAACTCGATGGGAGCTAACAATGCCAAGAAAATCTCGCTTTAAAGCTTGTTGATATTTCTTATGTTAGTTGGTGTTCATATGCTTGTGCTTGAGGTCAAATCTGCTCTTAATTTATACTAATTTTCTTGTTATCTTTGTTTGCTCTGATACTTAAAATATCTAGGCTGCATATTTCAGAGAAATCCTTTGGAAATAAAACTGCTTTCCTAGTCCCAGAGATATTAAATAGAGCAGCTCTGCTTGTAACTCATTTATTCCCAGTCTAGAATACTATTCTGAGGTCAGACCTTCATAGTTCACCACTGCGAAGTAAATGCTCAAGATATCAAATATACGGTTTGTAAATATAAATGATTTGAAAGTTTCCGTATCTCTTTTATGTAGTTTTGGAAATATTTTCTTAGAATGATATGATTATAGGAGACTGTATACCAAGAAGTGATTTATTTGTACTTGTCTCTTCTGCTGTATTGTAGATTTTATTCCCATGGGGTAAAACATGACTTCAAAAGTTCTGGTGATGGTTTACTGGGAAACGGTTTACATATACTTTCTTTTTGTAACACTTCTTTAAAAACAAACAGCAACAACAAAAAACTCAAGTACCTGTTCTTCACATTACCATTTTAACAGCAGAATCTTGTGCGAATAAAGTAGATCAGCAGCCATAACTGACAAGTTTATTCCTGTGTATTTATTTTTAAGTTTAAAATAGAAAGATATCCCTACATATAGATAGTTCACATTTGACACCACTGTATTTTAAAAAGACAATGTAGTTGTCTTTTCATCTTAAAAATTATTGGTGGTTTCCATTTTTCATTATGCTTTAAAAAAGAAACCTCAGATTTTTACCAGATTGATTTAACTTTGAATTCCTCTCCTTTAAAACCTCTGCTTCTCAGGAAAAAGGAAATCATACTTTTAAAATATCAGTATGCCAGATAAAAAAGGCAAGAAACTTATCCCCTCATTATATAACAAGTGGTTATGGATCTTCATTATTCACGTAGAAGGGTATAGAGGTATGGATAATTCAAAAAGCATTTAGGTTTTGCTTTGATACAGATTTTTGTATTTAATTTTGAATGTAGGTATGCTTGATCTAGAAGCTTGCTACAGAATAAAAGTTGTATTTTTTTCTACATTGTTTAGACCTGATTGAGGAGCACTCGAATACTAATTTGGTACTGCTCTTCTCCCTTTTTGAACCCTGGAGCCCTGGTGGCGCAGTGGCTAAGAGCTACATGGAGCTACAGCAGCTAAGCAAGAGGTCTGCAGTTCGAATCCACCAGCCACTCCTTGGAAATCCTATAGGGCAGTTCTACCCTGTCCCATAGGGTTGCTATCAGTTGCAATCAACTTGATGGCATATAAACCATAGTTTTCTCAAATTAATACAGAGTTCCAAATGCTACAGAACTGCCCTTTTTTTTTTTTTCCCCCCCAGATCTTCTGTGGAGCCAGGGCTGAAGTTAATTTCATTTCAAAGGGTCTTCTAATTAATTGTAAGCTACACACAAAAAGTAAAGGAATACAAGTAACAGGCACCAGTTATTTATTAGAAGCTGTTAGTAAACAAATCTGAAAACAAGACTTTCATATGTGTCTGTGCAGATCTATAGCTCATTTATAATTGAAGGTCCATTTTCAACTGGCTTTTATCCATGTCAGGTTATATGTTTAGCTTCAGAATTAAGTGAATGTTTGTATACCCTTTGGTGTTAAGGCTGTTATTTATTCACTACTTGTGTCTTTTTCAGTCCTAGTTGTGACATGATGGAACTAAGGCGCCGTTATCAAAATTTATATATACCTAGTGACTTTTTCGATGCTCAGTTTACATGGGTGGATGCTTTTCCTTTGTCAAGACCATTTCAGCTGGGAAATTACTGCAATTTCTATGTAATGCACAGAGAAGTAGAATCTTTGGAAAAAAATACGGCCATTCTTGATCCACCAGATGCAGACCACTTATACAGTGCAAAGGTTTGTATTCTACTGTGATAATACACCATAAATTTCTTAGTATTTATTCATAATAACTGGGTATGTGGAGAGATTGACTCTTCAGGAAATGGTGTTAGGTATAGGACCTGAATACCTGTGTTTTCTTGTTTGCCTGATTCTGTTTTGATACGTTAGTAATTTAATTTAATTTTTCTTTTTCTTAGCTATTAAACTGTAAAACTAGAGTTAATTTCTTTTTTAACATTTTAAACCTCATAAAAATGTGAAAATGAAGTTAATTTTATTAAGTTTTTGGAATTTTCTATGACTTTGAATACCCCAGACAAAACTTAATGTTAGACGAATGCACTGAATTGTAACTTTTAGGGTAGCATTTAATATATTGCTTTCACAGTCAGTAGTTTTTTTTGCTATTTTAGAACACCATCTGATCAGCACAGCATCCTTGAAAAGCTAAAGCTATATAAAGTATCTAATACAATTTCTGCTATAGCACTTTATCTTCCATTTTTGTAACAGATTTTGGTTATCTAATATGTAAGGATAATTAGTAGTGCTTCTCACTTTTTTACATTACTTTAGACTTTTGACAGGATTGAATTATTTGACTATAATAGGTAATGCTGATGGCTAGTCCTAGTATGGAAGATTTGTATCATAAGTCATGTGCTCTTGCTGAAGACCCACAAGAACTCCGAGATGGATTTCAACATCCTGCTAGACTTGTTAAGGTAAAATGAAACATTTATTTTAACTTTATTTAGTTCTAACTATATAAACAAAATGAAAAATACTATGTTTTTAATCTTATCTGTTAGTTTAATAACTAATTTTACTTTTAAGGCACTCAGAATTCAATGAAGCAGATGTTATTTTATTGCAGGTTATGACTGTATCTTATTTGTATATCATTGGTTAAACTGTCTTTTTGGTGTTTTGTATGTGTAGCATAGTAAAATCTTAGTGGTAACAGGATTTAGTATACCTTTGGATGGTCTTGAAGTTTGAATTATAGCTTGTTTTTTTAAAAGAACTCAATCCGAAGAAATATTTTAGAAGGATGAGTTATGATGTGTAAATCCTATTCCATTGCTGAAATACAGTGTGGAACATGTTGAACTGAACTCTTCCTTGACTGACAGATACCAGAGGTAGTAAAAATGATATTGGAAAGGTTTGTACCTTTCCTTCTCAAGTATTTTTTTGTAATTTGACAGGTTGCATAATATATTTAAATGATTGTTTGTTTTGAATTAGTTTTTAGTGGGCATGAAAGGCAAGGATGAAGCTATGGCCATTGGAGGCCACTGGTCTCCTTCGTTGGATGGACCAGACCCAGAAAAAGACCCTTCTGTGTTGATTAAGACTGCTATTCGTTGTTGTAAGGCTCTGACAGGCATTGATCTAAGTGTGTGCACACAATGGTAAGTACCACTTCGTTTCTTGACTGGAAATGTTTTTCTGATAGTTCATGTAGATGTTCTTGTCGATCAGCCTTCCCTTTCCCCCCTTATTTTAGCAACCCTGGTCCTGCAGGTAATCTCCTCAAAGAAAAATCCCTATTTGTAGCAGAAGTTTATTTGGTGCCAAAAGTGTTTTTGGGAAAAAAGATTAAGAACTAATCAAAATAAATTGAAAATTTAAATGTTTTATTGTGCTGTACTTTGGAAATTGGATTTATATTGAAAATATTTTTCATTTTGTGCATAGCTGGAGAAGATCGTCAAGAGAGAACTTCATTTCGTTATAATTCTTTTGTTGTAAAATGATGTAGTTGCTGATTATTTTTGTTCAGCCATATTTTCTCTTGAGGCTTATTTGTCTGGTGTATTTTAGTATATTTCTTGTGACTTAATTGAGAATATTCTTTTTTTAGCACATGAAATCTGAACAGCTATCCAGCTTCTTCAGGTATTCTCTAAAATATGGGTAGCTCTGTAACCAAACCTGAACATGCCTTGGGGAACATATTCTTCTTTTAACCAATGAAATATTGTACAAATGTACCAAAAGAGGAACTATGGCTTCTATAATTTTTTTTTCTTTAGACCAACCTCAAGTTCTTGCAGCAAAATTTCTTTACTTGATGTGCTACAAGTGAACTAGGGTCTTTAAAATGTATTTTAGAATTTTTTTTCCAACATGCTTCTTCCCTTGCAACAGGTACCGTTTTGCAGAGATTCGCTACCATCGCCCTGAGGAGACCCACAAGGGGCGTACAGTTCCAGCTCATGTGGAGACAGTGGTTTTATTTTTCCCGGATGTTTGGCATTGCCTTCCCACCCGCTCAGAGTGGGAAACCCTCTCCCGAGGATACAAGCAGCAGCTGGTCGAGAAGCTTCAGGGTGAACGCAAGGAGGCTGATGGAGAACAGGCACTGAACGCTAATCCCTTTTTCTATTTCCGCTTCTCACAGGCACAGGAACACAGGCACAAATGCACACCACACACTACATAACAGACACACATGAAGGAACATAACTGGTAACAGCGACTGGTAATCCAGCTTTCAGCAGTAGTATGTTCTTTTCTCTTAAAAATTCTGTCTATTAATACTAACTTAAAAAAGAGTGCTGAGACCTCAAAGGAAAATAAGTTGTGCTTAAATTGCACAGAACTTTGTTTTTATCATAGGTCTAGTTGCTGGAATCTGGGACCAGTTGTTGAGCAAGATTCAGTATTAAGCCATTTTAAACACCTTGCCATTTTCTAAAATTTAAAAAATTTTCTCTTTCACGGTCATCAGTTCTAGTCATGGATATTTGAAATTGGACACCCACAAGTCTGAGAGATTTGAAATTTCAGGCTATGTGGCAACGTCACGGGTACATTTGAAAGGTCTGACTAAATCAGTTTTTGGGTGGCTTGAAAATTGGGACAAGATCACACACTGTGTGGTTAGTGGAGACCGGCAGTGTCTGTGCATCCCTGATATCCTTTGTGTTGTAATTTATCACCCTTTTGTGTTTCACAGATCTGGCTTTGATTGGCTGATGAGTGTCTTTGTGATCAGTTAAAGTGGTAGAATGTATGTACGTGGACTTGCCTAAATAATAACTTTAGGAGAAGACAATCTGAAACATTTGTGACCTTGCACAGATCAGCAACAGACTTTTAAAAATAAATGATTTTTATTTTAATGTTTCAGAATAGTAATTGTATTCTTAATTTTGCATATCAGGATGAAGAAGAGAAGGATGATGGTGAAGCTAAAGAAATTTCCACGCCCACCCACTGGTCTAAACTTGACCCTAAGACAATGAAGGTAACCTGTGTAACTTGAAATCTCTTAAAAGAGTAGAGTAACATTGGTGAGAATGAGGACAGTGTCCCCCCACCACCACTGCCAAATAAAAGCCATTTGAGATGTTCCATTTATTAAGATAAATTTATAAAGTAATGTTTTGTTTATATATCAGTATGACTTTATAAATGAGTTTAAGAGCCTCTTTTGAAAATCTGTGGTTAACTTGCACTAGTTTTTCTTTGCTCCCTAAGGTCTCTGGACCTGTTTTCTTTCTTTAGGCTTGAATCTCTGGGCATATAATGTGAATATAGATGTGTGGTCAGAAGATTGGAGGCTGGTCGTATTGCTTGCTTTTGCAGCTTGTTTTCTCACCAGTGGTAGCTGGCCTTTTGATTGACATGTATTCTCAGCAAAAAACAGTTTTTCTCCTTGGTTATGAAACTTTGGTTTCTTAACCCACGTTGCTTTTTTTTAGTAGAGAATAGAAAATACATATCATAAAAATTTTTGTTTGTCTTTCACCTCTTCAAGTCATCGTCATCAGTATCAGATTTGATAATAGAGTATTGTAGATTCAGAAAATATAGGCACTTAGATTAAGCCTGTGTACCAGGACTACTACTCGTTTTCTTATATTCAAGACTTTACTATTAAGTTACTTATTTTTAAACTTGTATTTCTTTTTATTGTAAATATAATGTGTGCTTATTTTAAAAATTGGAACATACAGAAAAATACAAGAAAAAATTACTGAAGCCTGTCATTCAAACGCAGCCATTTAAAAAATTTGATGTATTCCAATGTTTTTTCTGAATACAAGCTTTGTGACTGGTTGGTTGGTTATAATCATGTATGCACGTAAGTTGTTAACTCATACTTTTCAATTACCATTAGTTACAAATGTTGTATACTGTTCCATCTAGCTGATACACTGTGTTTTCCTTTATTACCCTTTTATTGAAAATTTAAATTCTTTTTGGGGGGAGGGGACATAAGAAGTAATATATAAAATTTTTTGTGTTTAGGATATTTCCTTCGGGTAGATTCCCAGAAATTAGAATTACTGGGTCAAAGAGTATTTTAAAAAACAGTAATAGCTTAAGCATCTTGAAACATACTTCAAATTATTTTTTAAAAATAGTAATAATTCTACCAGTTTGCACTGTTCTAAACATTGTACGTGCTTTCACCAGTTTTAATTCAGCAGAAGAAAATTGCACAGGTACTTCGTTTCCTATGTCAATATTCCATTTTTTTCTCTGTTTTTATGCTTCATGTATTAGGTAAACGATCTCCGAAAAGAATTAGAAAGTCGAACTCTTAGTTCAAAAGGATTAAAATCTCAGTTAATAGCCCGATTGACAAAACAGCTTAAAGTAGAAGAACAAAAAGAAGAACAAAAGGAATTAGAGAAATCTGAAAAAGAAGAGGAAGAAGAGGATGATAGGAAATCTGAAGATGATAAAGAGGTATAGAGTAAATCATTTAAATATACTGTAATGGTATTAATATTAGTTTATAGGAGGTTCTTGGAATGTGAGACTTAAGTCATATATAGATTTTTTATTAAGGTACAATTTATATATCTTAAACACAATCCAGAATGTGAAAAATTTTATAAGACGTTTTGCCGGAATTTTTCAAAAAATGCCCGTGTCATGAAAGACCAAAAAAATAAATAAAAACAACCCTAGATTAAAGAAGATTAATGAGGTATGACAATCAAATGCACTGAGTAAAACTTAACTGGATCTTGGATAGTTTCTTAAAAAGCCATAAAGAGTATCTGTGGGACAGTTGGAGAAATTTCATGATGAATATGGCTGTGACATTAGATGATAGGGAAGCAGTGTTAAACTTCTTAGATACGATTTGTGATTGTGTAGATCACCATTTTCTTAAGAGATGTGTAGACTTATGATTTCTGTTTTATTAATTGGGCTATACTTACTTTGATGGTGAAAATGCCCCAGAGTCAGCCAGGGAGACCTCCTTCAAGTTGGCTTTTGTACCCTTTTGATATGTCCCCATCATTTTTTTGTGGACTTCATTAACTTTCTGGTACAACATGTGTCAGTCTTATCTTTTACTATCCCTGCTCTAGCTCTGGAATCCACCATTTCTTCTGGAAGCCGAGATGAGCTCATTGCTATAGGTTTGGGGCTCCCAGCTCCTCTCAGTGAGCAGAGCTGTGCAATAGATGTATCTTCATACACACGCGCGCGCACACACACACACGTACATATACATACTTAAATCTTTTTTATTATATGATGTGTGTTTGATATGGTTATATTTTGTACATGGAAATTTAACTATGATTTTAAATTTGAAATATCTAGGAAGAAGAAAGAAAGCGTCAAGAGGAAATGGAACGCCAGCGTCGAGAGAGAAGATATATTTTGCCTGACGAACCAGCCATCATTGTACATCCTAATTGGGCCGCCAAAAGTGGCAAGTTTGATTGTAGCATCATGTCTTTGAGTGTACTTTTGGACTACAGATTAGAGGATAATAAAGAACATTCATTTGAGGTAATGCTTTAATTTTATTTGAATTAGGATCCAAATAGTTTACGTATTATGATTGGGCAATACGTCTCTCTGAGTGCCTCTTCCTTGTGTCCTACAGACTCAGTTTTGCTGACTGCCTTCTTGTGGTATGGTTTAAATATTCCTCTGTCCTGTAAATTGATGGTCGTTTCTAATGTCTTAGGTAAAAGTTTGATTTGTTTTTTCCCCTAATAATGTAGTGGTGTTTTCTTTTATCAGGAGACACATGATACACATGTTTAGTTGCCTCCTTGGGGATGTGAAGTAGTAACACTATTGTTTTCTCTAGAATTAAAAATCCGTTTAATGGAACTGAAAATTTTGTGACTGGTTGAGGTGTAAGATAAAATGTTTGTCTTGTTAACATTTGTGTATTTCTTTGTACCATTATTTGAGAGCAGCTTTATAACATGTCATCGTACAAAACACTTGAAGACTTTATCCCTAAATGAGTGAGTGCTTCATTCATCTAAAATTGTAATTGTGTCCCTTATTGCATCTTATCAACATATTTTTATTTTATAACATATTTGAAAAGTCAGTCATATTCATTTGACCCATACTTGTTAAAAAACAGTTGCCATCAAATTGATTCTGCCTTAGAACAACTCCATGTGTTTCAGAGTAGAACTGTGCACCATAGGGTTTGTAGTGGCTGTGATCTTTTGAAAGTAAATTGCCAGGCCTTTCTTTCAAGGCACCTCTGGGTAGATTTGAACCGCCAGCCTTTCAGTTAGTAGCCATGCACTTGACCATTTGTGTCACCCAAGGTCTTAGCTTCCCACCAAATGGGAAGAGGAAAATGGAGGAAAGTACTTAGAAAAGAGACCTTCGCAACAAATATAGAGGATTTTTGTGGCAGTTATAAAACATAAAGTACATACTTACTGGTCTTGAAATAAAATGTCACAAATATTAACGTATTCTAATTTTTGATATATTTATGATGTCAATGTGCTAATGTCCTTAAATATTAGAGGCTATATGATTTTACTTTATCAGCAGTTGTGGTAAATTTAAATAACTGTCAATAGTGCCTACCATGTAGTAGTTGCTAAAGAAATAAGTGAAAAAAAAGCCTTTGATGTTACTACCTGCTGGTGAGAGTGTACCGTGTGTCTGCCCGGTGCTGAAAAGGGTCTCAGGTTGATGCCGCTCTGAGGGAGACAAAGGGATTGGAGAAACGGCTGGTGGCATCAAGGTCTTCTGCCTTTTTCCCGTGTGGAGCATATCCCTGTGGTTAGTTTCATTTTTAGTTTAGCATTAGAAAATAGGCATCATTTCGGCGTATAATTTAGAAGAAACTATTCTATAACTTAGAAAAAACATATAAAGTTACAAATCTTAGGTTGGTTTGATAAAGCTGGAGATATCTTTGTTTTTTAGTGCTTGTAAAGGTATGTAGAATGAATTATGCTTTTCTAATTATCATTCTAGGCTTTCTTCAGTCATACATACTTTAATTACTGCTTTTGATCTCTAGGTTATGGAAAATAAATAACTAGGGAAAAGATAAGCTTCTTTATATTCACTTACAAAAATGGAGGTATTTGTTTAGTTTACGTTAATGGTTAAGAGAATGTCAATTTTTCAACATCTTTAATGGTCATTTTACTAATTTTTTAAAATTTAAAATTGTAAAAACTGAACATTAGAAAAATACATTATAAAAATAATTTTGATAAATCACATTTATTCTTTATGATTAGGAAAAGTTTAATTACTGTAATTTTTTAAGTGTTTTACCAAATATATTGACAGCTTGCCAAAGATTACATATTTTACAGCTGTGGTCTACCATTCTCAAGTTCTAGACCCTTTTAAGAATCTGTTGAAAGCAAAGTATCTTATGCTTAGAAATACACACATAGAAAATTTAGTATATAATTTTAGGTTTGTGAGTGTGCTAAAGCCTGTTACCTGTGAATCCCTGAGTAATAATGTATGCTCACTACTCAGGGTTTTGAATTGTTCCCCTGACCTGAAGTGCTTTTCTCCTTAGATAACCATATGGCTTACTTCCTCAGAACATTCAAGTCACTTTTCTAATGTCACCTGATCAGGGAGGCTTTCTCTGAAAACTCTCTCTTGTTATTCTCTATGTGCCTTATCCTGCTTGTTTTTCATACTACTTGCTGTTTATTTTCTTATTCCATTCACTTGATTGAAAGAAATTTTTATTTGCTTTGCTCACTACTGGGTTTCTAGTGTCTAGAACAGTCTGTGGTACATAGTAGGCATTTCATAAAAGTTTGTTGAATAAGTGAAGAAAGTTCATCTATTATGAAAATTAATGATTTTGCTAGAATGGTAGGTATCATTTTTTTCTGCTCATTTTCAAATTTTCTACAGTAAGGCCGTTATTTTTCATAACTCTTAGCCAAAACTATACTAAGCATAGTATTTTTAGCTTCAGAAGGTTCTTTTGAAGATTTTGAGGTTTCTCGACCTCATCAACATAAATTATTATAACTGTATTTTAAGTGCACGTAATTGTTAAATTTGACTAGTTTTTATTTGATAAATTGGTGACTGTGCTGGATTTATTCCAGGGCTTTGAACCATTGAGTCATGGCCAATGAAGCAAAACCAGAAGAGACTTGAATTTTTAAAACTTTGGGTGATCCAGAATGGGAAAAATTACAGGTGGAAGCCCTGGTTGGAAGAGGCATAGTGAGCCTGATACATGAGATTGGATTATTGCCTGGACTGCAGAAAGTGACCCACATTGAGAGCAGCGTGGTCCACTGTCACCTCTGAGGGACGCACCGCTGTTTCCAGCTTTGCGCGAAATCCAGTGGCCAAGAGGTTTGGTGTGCAATGCGTATGCTGCTCTTGTTTTCTAAGAGGGGTTTCTAGCAGGGTTTTGACCCGTAATCTTTCCCATTCTGGTTACCATTCCAGTTCACCCAAATTAAAAAAATACAGATCTGTTCCAGAGTGGCTTCCTTGGCCATGACTGAACTGGGCAGAACCAGTTCAAAGCCCTGGTTTATTCAGTATTTCTGTTAAAGTTGGCTGTGTTAACGTTGGTGTCTTTTTATAGGTTTCATTGTTTGCAGAACTTTTCAATGAAATGCTTCAAAGAGATTTTGGTGTCAGAATATACAAATCATTAGTATCTCTTCCTGAAAAAGAGGACAAAAAAGAAAAGGATAAGAAGAGCAAAAAAGAAGAAAGAAAAGATAAGAAAGAAGAAAGAGACGATGAAACTGATGAGCCAAAACCAAAACGGAGAAAATCGGGCGATGATAAGGATAAGAAAGACGACAGAGATGAAAGGAAGGTCTGTAATTATTTCTGTAAGCAGCAGCCTGGTTTAGAAGTTTTTAATCATCTAGATTGCAAAAAAGATGCCAGTGAATTCTGTCATAATGGTAAAATTTAAAGGCCAGACAGAAAAATTTTAGTGTAGTATTAGAAATTTAAATCCTTAAATTGTCTGTATAAACATCTCTAACTACTTTTCTGGTCGTTTATCCTTGAGGTGTGTTATAAGAAATTTACATTTTGAAACTATTTCAAGTAAATTTAATGAACTTGATGTTTTTCATTTTCAGTCAGTGTTTGGTAAGGTGACTTTTATTTTAATAATTCATTTGTTGAGAATATACACAGCAAAAACATAACACCAATTCTGGTTTCTCCTGTACCATTAGTGACATTACTTGCATTCTTTGAGTTGTGCAACCATTCTCACCCTCCTATTCTGAGTTACTCCTCCCCCATTAGCATAGGCTCACTGCCCCCCTAAGGTTCCTACCTTTTTTTTTTTTTTTTTTAATTGTGCTTTAGGTAGAAGTTTATGGAGCAAATTTGTTTCTCATTCAAAAATTTATACACAAATTGTTTCGGGACATTGGTTGCAGTCCCCACATTGTATCACCACTCTCCGCTTTCCACCCCGGGCTCCCCGTTTCCATTTGTCCAGTTTTCCTGTCCCTTTCTGCCTTCTCCTCTTTGCTTTTGGGCAGATGTTGCCCATTTGGCCTCGTATACTTGATTGATCTAAGAAGCACATTCCTCATGTGTGTTATTGTTTGTTTTATAGACCTGTCTAATCTTTGGCTGAAAGGTGAACTTTGGGAGTGGCTTCAGTTCTGAGTTAGCAGGGTGTCTGGGGGCCATAGTCTCGGGGGTTCTTCTAGTCACCATCAGACCAATAAATCTGGTCTTTTTTGTGAATTCGATCATCTGGTCTACATTTTTATCCCGCTCCATCCTGGACCTTCTATCATGATCCCTGTCAGAGCAGTCATAGTGGTAGCCAGGCACCACCTAGTTCTGGGTTCAGACTGGTGGAGACTGTGGTTCATGTGGTCCATTAGTCCTCTGGACTAATATTTTCTTTGCGTCCTTGGTTTTCTTCATTCTCCTTTGCTCTGCATGGAATGGGACCAGTAGATGTATCATAGATGGCTGCTTGCAAGCTTTTGAGACCCCCAATGCTACTCACTATAGTAGGATGTAGAGCATTTTCTTTATGCTTATCATCTTCATTATCTAGTGCTGCTATAACAGAAATACCACAAGGGCATGGCTTTAATAAAGAGAAATTTATTCTCTCACAGTCTAGGAGGCTAGAAGTCCAAATTCAGGGTCCCAGCTCCAGGGGAAGGCTTTTTCTCTCTGTTGGATATGGGGGAGGGTCCTTATCATTACTCTTCCTCTGGTCTAGGAGCTTCTCAGCACAGGGAACCCAGGTCCAAAGGACGTGTTGCACTCCTGGCGCTGTTGTCTTGGTGGTATGAGGTCCCCCGTCTCTCTGCTCACTTCTCTCTTTTATATCTCAAAAGAGATTGACTCAAGATACAACCTAATCTTACAGATTGAGTCCTGCCTTATCAACATAACTGCCTATAATCTTGCCTCATTAACATCCAACTCATGGTGACCCTGTGTACAACAGAATGAAAAACTTCCTGGTCCTGTGCCATCCTCGTAATCATTGTTATGGTTGAGCTCACTGTTGGAGCCACTCTGTCAGTGCATCTCGTTGAGGGACTTCCTCATTTTTGCTGACCCTCTACTTTACCAGGCATGATATTGTTCTCCAGGGACTGGTCCCTCCTGGTAACATGCCCAAAGAATGAGAGACAAAGTCTTGCCATCCTTTGTTCTGATGAGCATTCTAGCTGTACTTGTTCCAAGACAGATCTGTTCGTTCTTCTGGCAGTCCATGGTATATTCGGTGTTCTTCGCCAACACCGTGATTCAGAGGTATCAGTTCTTCTTCGGTCGTCTTTATTCATTGTCCAGTGCTCTCATGCATATGAGGCGATTGAAAACACCATGGCTTGGGTCAGGAGCACCTTAGTCCTTAAAGTGGCATCTTTGCTTTTTAACACTTTGAAGAGATGTTTTGCGGTAGATTTGCCCAATGCAATGCGTCGTTTGATTTCTTGACTGCTGCATTAACATCATAGAGATAGGATTTATAACACACAGGAAAATCACATCAGATGACAAAATGGTAGACAATCACACAATACTGGGAATCATTGCCTAGCCAAGTTGACACCACATTTTTGAGGAACACAATTCAATCCATGACTGTTATGCCAATTGATCTAGATGGTCCCCAGCCCTCAGCCCCAGTACCCTGGTCCCTCAAGGTGTTTAGATGTGTCTAGGAAGCATCTATGACTGTGCCCCCTTTGCGCTCTATTATGTATATAAATATACTGGCTGTTCATACAAGTATGTATGTAAAAATATCCACAGCCTGGACCATGGTCTTGGGGGTACATCTAGCTGAATTGACACAACATAGTTTATAAAGAAAATGTTCTAATCACTGCTTTGGTGAGTTGTGTCTGGGGTCTTAAAAGCCTGTGAGCGGCCATCTAGTATACGCCACTGGTCTCACACCTTCGGGAGCAAGGAAAAATGAAGAAAACTAAAGATACAAGGGAAAGATTAGTCCAGAGGACTAATGGACCATGTCTACCACAGCCTCTACCAGACTGAGTCCAGTACAACTAGATGGTGCCCAGCTTACCACCACTGACTGCTCTGACAGGAATCACAATAGAAGTGGAGAAAAATGTAGAACAAAACTCTAACTCAAAAAGAAAGGCCAGACTTGCAGGCCTGACAGCAACTGGAGAAACCCTGAGAGTATGGCCCTGGGACACCCTTTCAGCTCAGTAATGAAGTCACTCCTGAGGTTCACCCTTCAGTCAAAGACTGGACAGGCCCCTAAAACAAAATGAGACTAAAGGGGCACACCAGCCCTGTGGCAAGGACTAGAAGGCAGAAGGGGACAGGAAAGCTAGTAATAGGAAACCCATGCATGGTTGGTCATGGGGTTGTTAACCAATGTCATTAAACAGTGTGTGTACTAACTAGTTCTGTAAACCTTCATCTAAAGTACAGTTTAAAAAAAAATTAAAATCTACAGCCTAACATATATATGTATGGTGAAATGACTTTTGGTTAATTTTAAAGCATTTTAAATTACAGAAAGAAGATAAAAGAAAAGATGATTCTAAAGACGATGATGAAACTGAAGAAGATAACAATCAAGATGAATATGATCCAATGGAAGCAGAAGAAGCTGAGGACGAAGAAGATGGTATGAGCATTCAAAGTGACTTCTGTTTAGGACTAAGTAAATATTTTTGTTTACTGAGTTTGTATCATTGAAATCTAAGCATTTTAATTATTTACAGTAGAAACATTTTCTTCTAGTGAAAATCTGGTTGTATTATGTTATTCTTTAATTTTTACATGAGAAGATTGCTTTAAAACATTTATTAAATACCATATGTCCCATACCTAATTAATTTTTACCCAACTTGAAGAAAGAAAAAAAAAACCTTGCTTGGATGTGGTCTTTAAACTGAGTCATAAAGACACACTAGTCCAGTTATTTCATAGAATATATTCTTTAGAAAATTAATTTGGGCCTTGTGTTTTGTTTTTAATTATGAGAACTATCATACATGCAAAAGAGTGCATATAACTTCAGAGTTTAAAGACAAATAATAACAAACACCCATATACCTATCACCAACGTTAAAAAGCAGACCTTTACCAATAAGGGTGACATTCAGAATGTTTTACTACAGATGTCACCCATAAAAGGGCTTGTAATGTTGAATGCCTGTCAGTCTCCATATAAATTTGTGGCTTTTTTATTTTTAATTATCTTTTTCTGAAATGAGAAAACTACAAGAGATTTTATTAAATCTACAGTCTAAGAGGATTATTATTAAAGTATATTTGATTTATCTCTGCGTTTTTTTCTATTATAGTATTTTTTCTCTCATTGATGAAAACATTCAAACATACAGAAAAGTTGAAAGAATAGTGCAGTAAACACCCCTGTGTTCAACAACTGTGATTCAATAATTGTTAATATTTTGCTTTACATGTTCTCTGCATGTGTGTGTTTGATCCATTTGAAAGTGTAAATTTTTCGTCTTAAGAGTAAAGACTTGGTCTTAAGATTACAGTTCTTTTTTTGTTTCCCTGGTATCTCCAATTTCTGTTTGCTTATGTTATCGTGATTTTATTTTGTTGTTGTTCTTTTGTTTTTTTATTATCTCATTATTTTGTCAAGATTCCTGGACACCATTCTTTCCAGAAGACAAATGGAATTGGTAGAAAATAAAAACGAATGCACAGTGCCAATTAGTGTCTAAAAAGATGTTGAATCAGAAGAGCAGATAATGAGACCATTTTTTACTTATCAAATTGATTAAGTTTTTAATAAAAGGTAATATCAGTTTAGTAGGGGGACAGCAAGCACTTTCATTCCTCTAGGGAGCTTCATAAATACACTTTGTCTGGACAGAAATTTGGAAATATGAATTAATCCTACCTTTTAAAATATCAGTACTGATGTTCATTGCATAATTGTTTATAAAACTTGTCTCTATGAAGGTGCCTATTGTAAATGTTTCGTGTAAGTGGAATCATACAATATTTGTCCTTTTATGTCTGGCGTATTTTACTTAGCATAATGTTTTAAGGTTCATCCATGTTATAACGTGTTAGAACGTCATTCTTCCTTATGGCTGTCTGTTACACTGGTGTATATACGACATTTTGTTTACTTGTTCATCTCTTGATAGATACTTGGGCTGTTTCCACCTTTGGGCGATTGTGAATAATGCTGCAGTGAACACTGGTGTATGACCGTCTGTTTCACTCATCACTTTCTGTTCTTTTGGGTATTTACCTTGGAGTGGAATTGTTGGATCATGTAGCGATTTTATGTTTAACTTTTTGAGGAACCACCAAACAGTTTTCCACAGTGACTGCACCATTTTATGTTCCCACTGATGGTGGATGAAGTGTCTAATTTCTCCTTGTCCTCATCAGCACTTGTCGTTATTCATCTTTTTTATTACAGCCGTTCTAGTGGGTATGCAATGGGATTTCGTTTTGGTTTTAATTTGTATTTCCCTAATGACTAATGACGTTGAGCATCTTTTTGTGTGCCTGTTAGCCATTCATCTATCTTTGGAGAAATGTCTCTTCTAGTCCTTTGCCTGTTTTTTAATTGGGTTGTTTGTCTTTTTGTTGTTAAGTTGTAGGAGTTCTTTATATATTCTGGATATTAAGTCCTTATCAGATAAATATTCCCAAGTATTCTTTCCCACTCTGTAAGTTGTCTTTTCACTTTCTTGATAATATCTTCTGGTGCACAGAAGTTTTTAATTTTGATAAAGTCTAATTTATCTGTTTTTTCTTTTGTTGCATTTGCTTTTGGTCTTGTATTTAAGAATCCATTACCAAATCCAAGGTCCTGAAAATTTAGCCCCATGTTTTCTTCTAAGATTTTTATGGTTATAGCTCTTACCTTTAGGTTGTTGATCCATTTTGAGTTAATTTTTCTGTATGGTGAGGCAAGGGATCCAGCTTATTCTTTTGCAAGTGGATGTACAGTTGTCCCTGTAGCATTTATTGAAGAGACTAGTCTTTCCCCCACTGAGTGGACTTCACACCCTTGTTGAAAATCGGTTGACCGTAGATGTATGGGTTTATTTCTGGACTCTTCCTTTCTGTTCTTTTGGTCTATGTGTCTGTCCTTATGCCATTACCACACGGTTTTGATTAAGTTTTCAAACTGGATTGCTTTGGCTATTTGGAGCCTGCTATTCTATCCTTTGAAGACTTCAGTAATAGAAAAGTACTTTTGGTCTCAGCCCCAAAACCCAGTGCCGTCGAGTTGATTCCGACTCATAGCGACCCTATAGGACAGAGTAGAACTGCCCCATAGAGTTTCCCAGGAGCACCTGGTGGATTCGAACTGCCGACCCTTTGGTTAGCAGCCGTAGCACTTAACCACTACGCCACAAGGGTTTCCCCTTTGGTCTCAGCAGTCACTGAAAATATCTGTATTAATAAATTTTTTGCTGCCGTTATATTTGTTTTACAGATCGGGATGAGGAAGAAATGAACAAGCGAGATGACAAGAGAGATTCCAACAGATACTGCAAGGAGAGACCCTCTAAAGATAAGGTATTTATTGAATTAATAACGTATTCTTAAGAATGTCACAATTCCCATATCTTACATAATCCAGACTTACTAAAACATAACACAGTCGTGAAGTTTACTAGTCCTTGTGTATCTGTCTGTATGTTGCCACTAAGAGGAAAATTAAATCAGTTGTTTTTGGTATTTCCGGCTATGTCAGGTAGCCAGTGTGCCTGATTTCTTTCTCCCATGTACATTCACCAGATCAACTTATTCTAGTTAAGGTGAGGCAAAGGTCTTTTCAGATTGTTGCTATTATATGGACACAGTCTCAGTTTTTCACTTTTCAGGGGTAAAAATATTTATACTACATCTTCTACTTCTGCATTTTCTTTAGGAAAAAGAAAAGACTCAGATGATCACAATTAACAGGGATCTCTTGATGGCTTTTGTTTATTTTGATCAAAGCCATTGCGGTTACCTGCTTGAAAAGGATTTGGAAGAAATACTTTATACTCTTGGACTGCATCTTTCTCGGGCTCAGGTAATAATATCTTGTGAATTATTTGAAGTGAAAAGCATTTTTAGTAACTACTGAAAAGCAGTAGAATAATGTATTTAATTCCATAGGTGCTTATGTTGCTCTTCAATCTCTACTGATCTCTTTTGAACTATGAAAGCAATGCAGAATAATTTTAAAACAAGCAATACCAAAATATATAAAATTAAAAAGCTAAAGTCACTCTTCCCTTTTTCTCCAGTTCTAGTACTCAGATCTAATCATTGTATAACTTTCTAGATCTTTTTCTAAGCAACTCACATATGTATGGTTTTTTCTTTTTTTTTAATAAACAAAACATAAAATTATTTTATACATAATGTATTGGTAACTTTTTTCATTCAACAATATATTATGGATATTCTGTCATGACAATGAATGAGACCAATTCATTCTTTTTATGGCTACGTAATATTTTATGGTATAGATATACCATCATTGGCTTAATTGGTCTTCTATTGCTGGGTGGTTTCAGTTTTTTTGGAATGGTACAAGTTATGCTGTGTTAAACATCCTTGTACATGTATTTTATTGTATCTGTATTTCTATCTTTGTTACACTTTTTAACAATGAAACTTTTTTTCAAGTGACTCATTGGATTTTATCTTTAAAGAAAAGAGTTAAAATTAAAAGCACAACTGCCATAATTGAGTGGGTGTGGATACCTGACACTCCTGCCTTTGCCTTCCTTTATGGCGCCTTATTACACCCCCAGGAAATCTAGAACGTTACGCAGCATAGTTTGAAAACAGTTGCAATGAATGTTCATCGGTGCACATTAGACAGAGGCAAACAATGTTGTTTTAGGAAAATAAAAAAAATTCTCATCTTTTTAATTTTATACTTTGAATTTTCATCTTTTTACTTTGTTTACTTGCTGGCATTATAGGTAAAGAAGCTTCTTAATAAAGTAGTGCTCCGTGAATCTTGCTTTTACCGGAAATTAACAGACACCTCGAAAGATGAAGAAAACCATGAGGAGTCTGAAGCATTGCAAGAAGATATGCTAGGTTTGAGTCTATTATTTTAACATCTTGCTTTTTATAAATGTATTTCTTGTTAATTAAAGAAGAAAATATAACTTAGTAAAAATATGGTATCTTTTATATGTTTTAGGAAATAGGTTGTTACTTCCAACACCAACAGTAAAACAGGAATCAAAGGATGTGGAAGAAAATGTTGGCCTCATTGTTTACAATGGTGCCATGGTGGATGTAGGAAGCCTCCTGCAAAAATTAGAAAAGAGTGAAAAAGTAAGAGCCGAAGTAGAACAGAAGCTGCAGTTACTAGAAGAAAAAACAGGTAAGGAACAACATTGGATGTTAGTACCCTATTGGGGTATATATGTGCAAACACACATATATATGCCTTAGTTTTTAGTCTAGCTACATATGTAATTTTAGTTTTGACCGTTTCTGTTTCAGGTTATAAAATTCCTTAGCTTTATAGGGATTAATTTTATGTCCTCATTTGCATTCTGAGGTTCCTATGTGGTTATATTGCATTCTTCTCAATCCTCATCTTGTTGCACTTGGCTTTTACCAGTTTTTGGCACTTTCTTTAATCTATACAATCATCTAAAAATGGAACTTGAGTAAAAACAATGCTTAGTTGAAACTTTAAAGGAGTGTTGTAAGTATGCTTTATGTAACTCATGAAATAAACATTTATAGCCATTTTACGAAATTTTATTAGCTTTTTATTTTCCTAGCTTAAATATTTTTTACCTCAAAGTTAAATTGGAAATTGTCGTGGAAAAAGTAAGTGAATTTTAGATTTTTTTTTTTTAAACAGATGAAGATGAAAAAACCATATTAAACTTGGAGAATTCCAACAAAAGTCTTACTGGTGAACTCAGAGAAGTTAAAAAGGACCTTAGTCAGTTACAAGAAAATTTAAAGATTTCAGAAAACATGAATTTGCAATTTGAAAACCAACTGAATAAGACAATCAGAAACTTATCCACTGTAATGGATGAAATCCACACCGTTCTCAAGAAGGTTGGAATTTTGTACTTTCAACATTTTCCCAGTTTGTTTCAATCTTTAATGTATTTGTGGCATTTTTAGTGTATTTTAATGTTACTAAGTTCTTAGTGGTTTTTCTAGGAGCAAATAGCGGCAGCATTCTGTCCTTCATGAGGTCAATCAAAAGTGATTCCCAAAAGATTGTGTTTTCTTAGAACTTAGTTGGGATGTCAGCGTGGTTTGTGTGTTGCAGAGAAAATCTTTGGTACCAAGCTATCAAAATTCATTTTTTAGTGTTCTTTGTCATTAGAAAAAATCTAGTGGCTCAGTGCCGTTGTAATCTAACTTAGGATCATCATCCCGGGTCTCATTCAGAGACCAAGGAGAAAAAAGGATCTAACTGCCCTGCAAGGAATATACTGCTGTTACTCAGAACCACTGATCTCTCAGGACTCTGTAAAGTGTTTTGTAAAATACACAAACCCAAGCTGTACAGAGTTGGGAGAGAGATTCCTTTCATAGTTTACTATAGGGCCAATATTTTATAGACAGTAAAATGAGCTGTCTGTGGAGTACCTCTGTTTACTTTTTTTTTTTTTTAGTTATATTTAAGACTCTAACAAAATGGACTTTTTCTTGTCTATTGTTTTACAGGATAATGTGAAGAACGAAGATAAAGATCAGAAATCAAAAGAGAATGGTGCAAGCGTATGATAAAATATGTGCATTGATGAGGAATTGTGTTTAAATATGTAATATATAAAATCATGATACAACGGTGTTTGAAAGTGATGCATGTTTGATTTTAGTGGTATAAATATCTGTTAGTTCAAAAGATGTATAAAGTTTTATGAATGTGAGAGTCTCTGCTTTTCAAAATTGCCTGTAATTCCTAGCATTCAAATTATTAAACACTCCTTGAGTGAAATAATTTTGCATTGCAAAATGTTTTAGGATGAACTTTGTTATAGTTTTAACCCCAATAAAGTTCATCGGTTTAATTCACAGTAGTATTTAATTACCAAATGTCTTTTATTAAGATGTCTGGAAAATTTAATTTTATTTATAGAATCATTGTTTTTAGGTTTTTATTTCAATTTTTTATCTTTTAAAATTTCAGTGTAGGCCTCTGCTTCCACCAACATGGAGACTTTGTTGTACCAAGTCCTGTTTCTATTGCTTGAATTCCCCAACCTGAAGGTGAAGAAGCTGCCCTGGGTGCACATGCCGTTGGCTGTGACGGCGTGCACTCTGGTGGTGGTGTCTTACTTCCTTATAACCAGAGGAATAATATATGATGTTATTGTGGAACCTTCAAGTGTTGGCTCTATGACTGATAAACATGGGCGTCAGAGGCCAGTAGCTTTCTTGGCCTACAGAGTAAATGGACAATGTATTATGGAAGGATTCGCATTCAGCTTCCTGTTTAGAATGGAAAGTTTAGACTTCATAATCATGGACCGATCCAGTGCACCAAACATTCCAAAACCCAATAGATTTCTTCTTCTATTCATTGGATTTGTCTGTGTCCTGTTGAGTTTTTTATGGCTAGAGTATTCATGAGAATGAAACTGATGGACCGTCTGATGGGTTAGAATACCCTTTGAGAAGAAATCAGTGGATACTGGATTTGCTCCTGTTAATGAAGTTTTAAAGGCTGTACCAATCCTCAAATGTGAAATGTGGAAAAGGATGAAAAGCAGCAGAGACAGGAGAATCTAGTGAAAACATAGGAAGTTCATTAAAGCTTAGACTAGAATTTCTTGTTGGTACTATCAAAGAGACAAGCTTATCACAGTATTTTTTCCTGCTGACCTAGGCTGACAAATCAACCATGTTAACTGGCGTTTTCTTCTTAGTTTTTCATTTCTGAAAGAAAGCATACTACATTTCTACAACTATAATATTGAATAAAAGGATTATTTTTTACAGCCCCATAACATTTATTGGAAATGGCATTTCTGATTTTCAAACATTAATGTTAAATCGGGAAGCAAGATTCCATAAGCTGAGAACTCTGAATAACTGATCAGCTTTACCTATGGTGCTTTGCCTTTAAACAGTGTGCAATAGTCCATTATTTCAGATACATGTGTAAGACTGTTTCCTGAACAATAAAATGTATGAAAGGAGCAGAAGTCATTTTTCTAATTAGAATTTTTTTAATGTAAATCATAAAATAGCATGCTGCTTAATTTTTGCAGGTTTTTTGAACCAGAAATTTTTTTTACTTTTCACCAAAAAATTCCTCTCTAATTATCAGTCTCTAAAAACATTTGTTAAAAATTTAATTCATCACTTAAGCTAAGAAAGCGATAGAAAACTGCTATTGTTGTATATATTAGCCTTTACGAAAAACTGACAGACCTGATGTTAATGTTACTGCTTTAAATTAATTGTTCTGCCTTCCCAGAATAACACCTCTATTGCTTATACTTTGGGGGTTTTATTTTTAAAGCAGTGTATGTCAAATGTACAGTTTAGTACAAGCCAGTAGAGATGTCAGTATGATGCCTTAAATTAAGCATTCTTTAATTAAAAATTTTTGTTTTTTTTTTTTAATTAGTCTGTGTAGTTCCTTCAGAATTTTAGTGGATGCTTAAGAGTTGGTTGACTCTGGTCATCAAAATACTTTATCAAAGGAATAAAAAGAGAGCCTACAGACCAGGAAAAAAGTTTTTGGTAACAACATACCTGACAAGGGTCTAAAGTACATAGAAAACTTCAATACCTCAACAACAAAAAGACAATCCAGTCAAAAAATGGGCAGAGGACATGAACAGACACTTCACCAAAGAAGATATTCAGGTGGCTCACGACCACATGAAGAGCTGCTCACAATCATAGCCATTAGAGAGGTGCAAACCAAAGCTGCAGTGAGACACCATCTCACCCCTGCAAAAGCGGCACTGATCCAAAAAAAAAAGAATGCTGGTGAGGTCATGAGGAAATTGGAACTCCTATCCACTGCTGGTGGGATTGTAAAATAGTATAACTGCTATGAAACGCGGCATGATGCTGCCTCAAAAAGCTAGGAATAGGAATACTGTATGATTCAGCAATCCCAACTATTAGATATATATCCTAGAAAAACAAGAGCAATGACATAAATAGACACGTGCACAGTGTTCATTGCAATGTTATTTATAATAGCAAAAAAAATGGAAACAACTAAGTGCCCATCAACAGATGAATGGAAAAATTGTGGCACATACCTAAGATGGAGTACTACACAACAATAAAGAGTAACAGTCAGTCTGAGAAATGTAACATGGATGAATCTGGAGGACATTAATGCTGAGCGAAATAAGTTCATCACCAAAGGGCAAATGTTGTATGATACCACTTTTTTTTTTTTTAACCAGTTTTGTAAAGAGTCAGGAATAGGTTTATGCACAGAAAGCAACATCCTTCGATGGTTGCCAGGGATGGGAGGGGGAGGGAGGAAAAATCACTGGATAGTAACCTGTTGCTGTCGAGTCGATTGTGACTCATAGCGACCCTATGGGACAGAGTAGAACTACCCCATGGGGTCTCCAGGGAGTGACTGGTGTGGGTTTAAACTGCCAGGTTTTTGATTAGCAGCTGAGCTTGTAACCACTGTGCTACCAGGACTCCATACCTTAGTATAATATTATGTAAGTAAATAGATAGCAGACACTGTGTTAATTCTGGTGAAGGGAAAGGCAATACACAATATGGGGGAAGTCAGCACAACGTGACCAAAGTAAATGAAGACAAGTGAGGAAAAAGAACAGCTACAGTTAATGCCATAACTTACACAATTCTGCAACAGTAATAGCAGCCAAAAAATTAAGTGGTTACATACATAGGTAAATATGTGTGCTGTGTAGGTGTGGGAGGGCATATGGGAGTACATCCATGTGCATATATAGGTGTAGTGGGCATTTGTATATGCATGTTTGTGCTACATATATACTCATATAGTAGAGCACCTAGGGGGCACAGTTATGGAAACTTGTCACACATATCCAAACACCTTGTGGAACTGAGTTACTGGGCTTGAAGGCTAGGGACCGTAGTCAGGGGACATCTAGGTCAATTGCCATAATAGTTCACAAAGATAATGTTCTATGTCCTAGTTTAGGGAGTGGCTTCATCCATGTTACGTTTCTCAGACTCACTGTAACTCTTTATTGTTGTGTAGTACTCCATTTTATGTATGTGCAAGTGGCCATCTAAGATACAACTATTGATCTCTTCCCTTCTGGATCAAAGGAGAGTGAAGGAAGTCAAAAACTCAAGGAACCAATTAGTCCACAGAATTAATGGCCCACATGAACCACAGCCTCCTCTAGCCTGAGACCAGAACTAAAAGGTGTCCTGCTACCACTACCAACCACTCTGACCAGGAACACAAATAGGTTTCAGAATGGGAGAAAATTGTAGAGCAAAACTGAAATTTATTTTGAAAAAGACCAAACTTACTGGACTGGAAGAACCCTCTGAGAATATCACCCTTTTACCCTGGAACTGAAGCCACTCCTGGAGGTCACCGTTCAGTCAATAATAGACTGGTATATAAACAATAACACCTGTGAGGAATAGGCTCCTTTGAACAATTGACTATATGAGAACAAATGGGCAACTTCTGTCCAAAAGCAAAGATGAGAAGGCAGGGGGCGGCAGCAGGGAAACTGGAGGGAGGGAAACGGGGAAGGCAGGATGGAAATGGGGAGTGCTGACACAGTGCAGGGATATGTGTATAAATTGTTGAATGGGAAACTAATGTGGTATATAAACTTTCACCAAAAACAAAATGTCCAGAAAAAATAGTAATAAAAGGCAATCAATTAGAAAAAAGCAAAAAAGTTGGTTGACTCTTGAGTGAAAAGGGTAGGTGATTAGGTTTTTGTGTTTAAATAATCTTTTCTGGAATGTTCCATTGTCATAATATGCTGTATTTTTATTTAAGGTTTATTTCATTCTGTTTTACTTAATTTTGCTAGAATAATAGCTAGATTTTCCAAATAAGTGAATATGGGAATGTAAGTGCCGTGTTACACATGACTTAATAATCTAAGTGGAATCCACATGGCTCTTACTGAGAAATGGATTGAAATAGCTGACATTGTTTCAAACTAATTTTTGTTTTAAGTTGCTGTTCCTTGTCATAAGGCTTGTTGAACCTCTACGAAGTCAGAATACTGACGGTCCTTTATTATACTGTTATTGTATAAATGCTTCTCCATCTTTAAGGTGAGAAAAAGCATTATAGGGTACTTGGAAAGTGTTTTTCTCAAGGAAAAATCTGAAGATAAACTTTTAATTAGAAGAAAGTAATGATAAAAAGATTTTTGCTAGAGTATGGTTTTAAATGAGAAAGGTGATTGATTATAAAGACCTAAACTGTTCTCTCGTTATTTTGTTACTTAGAGATAAATTTCCTTAAAATTTCCTGGGAAGTAGAAAGTATGATGACTAAGCTAGGGACAAAAAGCAAGTTAAATGTACAAAATTGGTTCTTTAAAACAATTGGCTTAGAGAAAATGAGGGAAAGAAAACCTGTTTTTGCCTTTTTAAACCATTTTGGGTATTTATTCAAAAGTAAAAATGTAGTCAGTTCTTGTGTTCTGTCATCTGACATTGACCAGGCTAAAAAAAATTAGATAACAAATAGGTCTAATTAGATAAGTAGATCTTAGAACTTTCAATATTTATTTTCTTACCCTTTTTATGTTCTGGTTGCCCATCCCCTGAAGTGGCATAAAGAGTAGAAGAGAGAACTTCTGGCTTTCTGTTTCTGTCAGTGAAATCGATGATCAGCCATGACGGCACAGTGGAACTACTTGGTACAAATAATTTAAGCATCTTTATTGTTGATAAAATTTAGTTTCAGGATCTAGTACCAGAATATATAAAGCGTATTTTGAAGAAGGGTAAATTAGCCCTTAGCCTTGAAAATATTTAGCAGGGCAAAGCCATTAAGTGAAAATGTTGAAGGTATTATGAAGAATATTATAGGGTATATATCTTTAAGAATGTTTAAAGTACATTCTAGAGACATGATCAAGGGAAAAGAGCTCAGTATAGAATCAGAATTAACACTGTCGTTGACATGCAAATCAATTAAGAGACTTGAAAAATCTCATGCATGTTTGTGGTGTTAATAAGATCTGATTTTGTTTGATACCAGTTTTTACAGGCTTACAGGATTTTTTTGGAAACGCTGGTGGCATAGTGGTTAGATGCTACGGCTGTTAACCAAGAGGTCAGCAGTTCAAATCCACCAGGCGCTCCTTGGAAACTTTATGGGGCGGTCCTACTCTGTCCTACAGGGTTGCTATGAGTCTGAATCGACTCGATGGCAGTAGGTTTTACAGAATTTTTTTTATAATCGATTTCAACTTCCCTCAATTTGTAGTCCCAAGGAATTCCAAATCATACTGACATAGTTAAGAAGAGCTGGCCAGGGCTCTTTCTACCTCAACTTTCATGTGTTTTAGCAGACCTAAATCATTCAGTTGTTAACAGTAATTCCTTAGAAATCATAGTATGAGTAGAACGCAAAAGATAACATGTAAAGCCTAATGGGATTTGGAATAGGTTAAACATGAATGCGTTTGCTTATTAGAATTCATAGTAAATATATTAGGGAATATGCCCATGTATATTCATCCCCACAAGACATTAAAGCATTTGGTGAAAACATAATGCTATTAGTAAATCGCAAATAGCAAGGATGTTTTCTGTAGGTACCTAGATAGAATTGTTGACAATTCCACCAGGAAAAAAATTATATCTTCAGTGGTAGACTGGGTCCAGGCCAATCTTCAGGAGTTCTCTCTGATCCAGGTTAAAATTGACCTTTGAGAGACAGTTCATTGGCCTGAACTTCCTTAGCTATTTAGATCTCTAAATCTGGTTATGGTTCATCAAAAATACTGCAATGGGGCTTTAGATTTTGTTTTGGGGATTGAGATGATACCAAAGGGCTTTCAGAGCATTCTGGCCATCATAGTGTAGAAGGAACACCCTTTTCCTCCTTCCTTCAGTGTCACCTCTAGCCCAGCGTGCTCTTTTCTCATCAGGCATTTGCAGTCCACAAGTTAGCTCTGGCATGGTATCTGTGGGTCTGAGATGACCTGAGGTGGGTTTCTTGTTAGAAGCCACGTAGGTTGGTCTGATCCTAGAGATCATGAATCAAAGAGGGTCTCATCAGGCACAAAAAGCATCTTAGATGAAGGACTGAAGTGCGCACGGTGATTAGAGATACATGTAAGTCTCTTCTCCAGGGCATGTGGTGTGCGGCACATTTCTTGGTTTGACTACAGTGTAGCTGCCGTGTCGATGGGTTCTAGGAAATAAATTTGGTTCTCTCTTTTCTCACTATAATTCTGTATTCAGATATTTTGCAGTCAAAATTATGATCTAAGTATCTTTACAAAATATCTTTGTTAAAAGAAGTTTAATGATGACTTTTTTTAGGATTTTACTAACACATTTCCCCTTATTTTATGTTTTATTAACGGGGTGATATTTAGGCAATAATTTGTTGTCTAAACTGGGAAGCTTTTGTGAGAAAAGTAGAGTGCCAATAATTACATCAAGACGCCAGGTATAAACCAGGACTGTCTAAGGCAAACTGGAACATAAGATTATTGCCTACTTATTATTCACCTTGTAGATATTATTGACCTGCTTCACCAATTCATTGGTTAAAGAACAAGCCTCAGGCTTATACATTCATGAAGATTTAGTTCAGAGTCCCAGAGTACTTTTGACCAGAAATTATATACTTAGTTTTTCTATGAGGATAGAGGGCATATTATGTCAGATCGTATGATAGTGTACTTCTGAAGTTGCTGAGCCAGTGCCTTACTAATGGTGAAGTCTGAATGTGAGTATTATGCCTGAACTAAGGCAATGGTTCTCAAACTAGTGGGCATCAGAGTCACGTTGGTGGCTTGTTAAAGCACAGATGGCTGGGCCCCATCCCCAGACCGGAATCAGAAATCCAGGGCTGTGGCTTAAGAATTTGCATTTCTAATAAGTTCTCAGGTGGTGGCGCTGCTGTTGCTGTTGCTGCTGCTGCTGCTGCTGATCTAAGAACCACACGGAAAGAACCTCCAAACCAAGGCATTCACAGAGAGCAGGTTTCCCTACTTAATACGTGATTAAAAACTGGGAGAGGAGTAACAGTTGGTCTTGGAAATCCATAACTCTGAGTGACTTGGGCTTTTTCTGTAAGGGTAAATATTTCTACATTGGGTAAGCCATAGTAGATACAGAAATATTTATTAATGAACACAAGTTACTTTGAAATAGTTGCTTAATGGGAAGGGTTGCAACTACTTAAGCAACTGAATTAAATAAGCTAGGAAGAACTGTATCTTTTGTTTATAGGTTTTTTGTTTTTTTTTTTTCACTCCTCACCCTCAAACTAATATGACTATATAATTCCTTTTTGAGGTTTCATATTGTGAACATAATCTAACTAAAATGGAGTCTTGTGCATTTGGTCACTGTGTTCCTCATCATCTGTTGGGTGGGTGACAATCAGAATGCTCAGACATTAGTTTATGAAGGTAGTGTTTGGTTGGGAGAATTGGTAGGTGATGAGGGAGCTTATCAGCTGCCTGGGGCTAAAACCCCTGAGTAGGTTGCTGAGCTGAAGAAGGAGAAAGGGTGGAGATGGCCAGCAGGGGGAGAGGTAAGCAATGGGCAGCAAGGCCTTACTGACAATGGAGAGGTTAAGAAAATAGGTAAGGATTGGGCAGATGTCAGAGGCAATTAAGGGAGGGTCTCTTAAGAAATGAGCATTGTGAGCAAGGCTTTCAATTCCAGCTTCTCTGGGCACCCCTAGGCAAGGATTAGTCATCTGCCTGAGTCTTTAGGGGACCTAAGCTTCAAGGCAGTGACTTCTGTGGTAACTGAAAAGGTTGTGCTCTCTCCTTGAGGCAAAAGGTGGAGGAAGTTTCCAAGACCAGTTAGACCCTCATATAGCAATTGCTTTGAATGGGCAGGTGAGAGAAATCAAGGTGAGCTGATTTAGGTGTGTTCTGATACTCCATTCAATAATCTGCCTTTTGTGGTTCCAGCGAGATAGAATCTACTCAGGTCCTTAAGTCTTGCGAGGGGAGAGGAAGGGGTAGATATTATACATATTAATTCTAGCTTGAGAGCTCTGCCATTGTAATTTAAAATAAAAAGGAATTCTCAAGATTCTTTTTTTTTAATTAAACATAGCTTCCAACCTAAACTCAAATTTATCATTAGATTTTTACCTTCTTTGAGAATATGCAGGATGAGATAGATTTCATGAAATTGGTATGATCTTTGTAATCTGTTATCAGTTAGCTTAATATCATGATGAAACCAAAAGTTTCCGTATATTATAGTTTCTCAGTAAAAAATTATGCCAAAGCTGCCTCAGCCACTTCATATATACGTTTAAACTGGTTGCCATCAAGTCGATTCCAACTTCTGGTGACCCCATGTGTGTCAGAGTAAAACTTCTTTTGTAAAGCTCCTTAGGATTTTCAGTGGCTAATTTTTCAGAGGTAGACCACCAGGGCCTTTTATCTGAGGGACCTCTAGGTGGACTCAAACCTTCAGCCTTTCAGTTGGCATATTAACCATTTGCAACACCCAGGGACTCCATAAATAACCTTTATTATGTACTAAAGAGAGGGAACCTTATTTTCTCCATAGGCACTCTTGGAGGTGATTCTGAGATGTAACTTCTGTAACTTAGAAGTGCTGTGCAGGCCTACCGTTGAGGCATATTTGAGTTTCAAGGGATGAGAATTGGGGAACTAGAGTATATTAGTAATCAACAGAACTGATGATGTGGGCGTCTTCCTAACTGCTGCTCCCTGAGACCCTACCTGGGAATGGCTAATAGTCCAGATCTTGTGTTCAGGCTGATTTTGCTATCCAAAGGTCTGATCTGATGGTTGGAGAAAGTAAAATGGGGTTAGGAAATGATGGTCCTCCAGGAAGTAAAAATATTACTGAAAACTCAGCAGTTTGTAATCTTAGTTTCAGGGAAATTTATCAGTTTGATTTAGTCCTCAGCCAGTGGCAGAGCCATGGGGACAGAGTCCAACCCTTAAAGTAAAGATTTTAGACTCTCAGGGCCCCAGCCAAAGAACAGGATTCAAGGGTTGAAACTCAAATTGAAAGTAAATAAGATGGATGGAGACCAGGAGCCAGAGTAGAAGCTCATCTATACAGATTTTGAGTGACTACTAGAGCTTGGTGAAGGTGGTAGCATTTGGGTTCACAACCACATTTAGGATGACAAAACTATAAACCTCATCAGTGTGTGTGATGAATTCCTAACATGTCAGGCAGAGTTTGAATGAGCTCAGAAACCTGGTAAGGCTAAATCTACAGTGTGAAGATCTCTGACACTTGCAAGTAGGCACAGGGCAGAAATGCAGGTTTAACTGCTAGTGTTTTGCAGACATATATTGAAATCTAGGCACTTTAATGTTTTTAATAGGTTTTGTTAGTATGAGCCAGCCTAATTTCAAAATGAGTAAAATTAAATAGTGTGTGCGAGAGGAGAAACTTTTAGAGCTTAAGAATTATGGAAATTCCATTTAAACATTCATACTCTCCATGTTCCTGGCCTATCCTATGCTTTTTCCCCCTGCCTAAAACTTCTGTGGTGCCTAGTATGTGATGGTATAGCTACGCCATGGAATATTAATAACTAAAGATAGAGATTATACTACAGTGAGCTAGGTTAGTAAACTATCAGCTCTAAATAAATGGTCTTAACTGTAAAAAATATCCTTCATGATATAGTTTCTAGTGGGCCTCTGAGGTTGCATGGAAGCTGCCATCACTGTAAGAACCTGGATTTGGAATAAAATAAGAATCCTGCCATTCTAAAGCTAAGCCTCCAGCTGCCCAGTTAATTTATTCTGTGTTAAGGCATGAATATGTTTAATTCGTGGTCACTTGGGACCTCCATTAGTCTGCAGATGAAGAGCAATTCAGGAAGTAGGCCCAGAGGTAAAAGCTATGCTCTACAAGCTTCTTGCTCTAGCAGTATTCTCTTGCTTGTAGGTAAGCTCAAGACACAAAGCAAATACCAATGCTTTTAAAGGTGTTTTCGTAGAAGATCCTAAGCTGTTATGAATCTTTGTGTGTTAAGAGAAGAAATTTTGTTTGTGAAAGTGCATGAATCTATCAGGAGAGCTTCCTTCTAGAGGAAACAAAAATCTTACTGTGGGCCTTGCTTGGGTAACTAAACCAAAACCAAACCCATTGCCAACTAGTCAGTTCCGACCCTACAGGACAGAGTAGAATTGGTCCATAGGGTTTCCAAGTGTGTAATCTTTATGGAAGCAGATGGCCACATCTTTCACCCACACAGTGGCTGCTTGGTTACTAGCCAAGCACTGAACCACTGTGCCACCTGAGCTCCTTGCTTGGGTAACTAGTTTCTGGCTAATCTCTCATTGTGTCTGTATCCTACCCTTCCACGTAAGTGGATATTTTAAAACATTTATTCCATACAGGAGCCCATAAAGATTACAGCCTAGGAAACAAAACCCTATGGGGCAGTTCTGTTAAGTCCTATGGGGTCGCTATGAGTCAGAATCAACTTGGCTGCAAACTGACATGATGGAGGTTAAAGTCCACCCAGAGGCCCCTTGGAAGAAAGACCTGGCGATCTACTTCTGAGAAATCAGCCACTGAGAACCTTATGGAGCACAGTTCTACTCTGACACACGTGGCATGGCCTTCCGCTTGATGGCAACTGGTTTTGGTTTATTCTTTATTTATTAAGGCATTTAAACTTTAAAAATATTTTAAAGTCTAGATTCAGGTATCTTAACTACCTCCTAAATATTTGACTCTTGGCATTCTTCATACAGTGTCTTGAGAGCAGATGGCTTTCCAATTAACCAGCTTTAGAACCCGTGCACCCTGGACCTGACATCAAAGAATGCCATGTACATTTTTCTCCCTTAGTGCACTATTGCAGTTTCATTATTGTTATCATGTGGTTAAGAGAACACCTCTGTATGAAGTGTGTTCCGTGTTCTGGGTTCTCAAATTTGGGGGATTAATTTTTTTTTTTTATTGTGCTCTAAGCAAAAGTTTACAAATCAAGCCAGTCTATCATATAAAACCTTATGTACACCTTGCTATATACTCCTAGTTGCTCTCCCCCAAATGAGACAGCACACTCCTTCTCTCCACCCTGAGTTTCCATGTCCATTCAGCCAGCTTCTGTCCCCCATGGCCTTCACATCTCCCCTCCAGACAGGAGCAGCCCACATAGTCTCATGTGTCTACTTGAGCCAAGAAGCTCACTCCTCACCAGTATAATTTTCTGTCGTATAGTCCAGTCCGATCCCTTTCTGAAGAGTTGACTTTTGGAATGGTTACAGTCTTGGGCTAACAGAAGGTCTGGGGAGCATGACCTCTGGAGTTCTTCTAGTCTCATTCAGACCATTAAGTCTGGTCTTTTTATGAGAATTTGAGGTCTGCATCCCACTGCTGTCCTGCTCCCTCAGGGGTACTCCGTTGTGTTCCCTGTCAGGGCAGTCATCGGTTGTAGCCGGGCACCACCTAGTTCTTCTGGTCTCAGGCTGATGTAGTCTCTGGTTTATATGGCCCATTATGGCTCTTGGGCTCATAATCACCTTGTGTCTTTGGTGTTCTTCATTCTCCTTTGCTTCAGGTGGGTTGAGACCCACTGATGCATCTTAGATGGCTGCTTGCTAGCATTTAAGAACCCAGAGACCACTCTCCAAAATGGGATGCAGAATGTTTTCTTGATAGATTTTATTATGCCAGTTGACCTAGATGTCCCCTGAAACAATGGCCCCAAACCCTTTGGGGGATTAATTTAACTTCAAAATTGAACTTTTTTCCAAACTCTTTTTTACCCCTGTAAATTAGTGTTTATTTGCATTTTCATGGCCTTTGACCTAAAAGTTCTGAATTAATCAGGTACAAATTTTACCCTTGGTTACATATACATGTGGTCCCAACAGTAGTTGATATGTTCGAGCAAATGAAATTTCATGGAGCTCAGGGAACAACTTTAAATGTGATCTATACCCACTGTCTTTGAGTTGATTACGACTCATAGCAACCCTATAGGACAGAGAATTGCCCCACAGGGTTTTCAGGCAGTGGCTGATGGATTCGAATTGCTGACGTTTTGGTTAGCAGCTGACCTCTTAACTACTGTGCCACCAGGGCTCCATGTGATCTGTACACCTAACATACACACACCTATTGCTGTCAAGTCGATTCCCACTCAAAGACTCATAGTGACCATATAGGACAGAGTAGAACTCATAGGGTTTCCGAGGAGTGTCTGGTGGATTCAAACTGCTGACTTTTGGTTAGCAGCTGAGCAATTAACCACTATGCCACCAGGGCTCCTTTCACATCTAAGGAAACTAAATATTAGGAGTTTGCTGAGAGGCAGGGCCAAGATGGCAGAGTGGTCAGATGCTTCCTGTGGTCCCTCTTAAAGACCTGAAGAAACAAGTGAATTGATTATATATGACAATCCAGGAGCCCTGAACATCAAAGGCAAAGTTGAGGAATTAGACTGAGCGGCAGGGGGAGGGAGAGACAGTTCAGAGCAGCGAGGAGTTGCAGGACCTGACCCAGCAGGAACCAGCACCCTGCAGGCTGGGATCAGCCAGAGCCAGCAGTGAGGCAGGCAGTGGCCTTTGGAACTCCACATCAGGAGAGACCGAGCAGTGGGGAGTCTACTCCTCCAGAATCAGTGAAAAGCAGCACTCGGTTGACAAAAGATAAGTATATGCATCTAACCTACAGTGCGGATCAAAAAACTCCCCTTTGGGAAAAACCTCTCTCCCATTTACCTGCCCCCTTCCCACTCTGCACTGGGTCCAAACTGGCTTCAGAGATTGCTGCATCCCCTGAGCCGGAAGTAGGACCCGTCACGCATCCTGAGCCATTCTCCCAGCCTTGGAAAGGGAACAAATTAACAAACTGAAAAAATAATATGCCGGCTCTGCTAAGCCGGGAGCTCAGGGCAGAAACAGCTCCTTTGCCTAGGCACAGGAATAAGGGGTCCACAGACTTTGAATGCCTTTCACCCCTGCATAGACCTGTGTGGGCCCATTTTAGCAGCGTAGGCCCTCTTAGCTCAGTACAACAGGGTGTACACCTGAAGTCTGACTTCAACTGTGACATTTGACACCACTCTGCCTATTAAGCAGAGTCCTCACCTACCCACATCAGGGGTCTGAGGACTGGTGGCTCCACCTACACCACCTAGGCACCCACAACAGGGGTCCAAGACTAAGTGGTACCTCCCAATCCTTACAGCCAACAGCATTGGATGCCCATAGTCCAGCTTCAAAACCCACCCATATACGCACTCTAGGGAGTGGGGACATGCTTTCCTCACAGACACTCAGGGGCAGCTGTCAGCTCCCTGCCTTGCTCAGCACATGAGCCCCAACTGCAGCCAGATACCTGTGCCGACACTAACCACCCCTGCCTGTCTAGGACTGTAGGTGAGAGCCTGTGGCACACACTTGGTGACCGACTACCTGGACACCTGAGCTGAATCTGTACAAGAAAACTAAATGGACGCCTGGGCTCCCATACCTAGTAACAGCTTTAACCACCTGGTGACAGGATATTAGAGATTCAAAGGCACCAATAATCAAACAAGCTCACACAAGCAGCCTATTTGAGAATATCAAAACAAAACAAGAAGCTAGGACACAATAAGCAAACATAAATAAGTACAATAACTTATTGACAGCTCGGAAACAACAGTCAATATCAAATCACATAATGAGGCAGATCATGATGGTTCAGCAAGGTCCCAAAACAAAGAATCAAGAAATCTTTTAGACATTCAGGCTGCTAACAGATACATGAGGAAATGCTCACAATCATTACCCGTTAGAGAAATGCAAATCAAAACTACAATGAAATTCCATCTCCAACAAGGCTGCCGTTAATCCAAAAAACACAAAATAATAAATATTGGAGAGGTTGTGGAGAGATTGGAACACTTATACACTGCTGCTGGGAATGTAAAATGGTACAACCACTTTGGAAATTGATTTGGCGGTTCCTTAAAAAACTAGAAATAGAACTACCATATGATCCAGCAATCCCACTCCTTGGAATATATCCTAGAGAGATAAGACCCTTTGCACGAACAGATACATGCACACCCATGTTCATTGCAGCACTGTTTACAATAGCAAAAAGTTGGAAGCAACCAAGGTGCCCCATCAAAGGATGAATGGATAAATAAATTATGGTATATTCACACAATGGAATACTATGCATCGATAAAGAACAATGAGGAATCTGTGAAATGTTTCATAACATGGAGGAACCTGGAAGGCATTATGTGAGTGAAATTAGTTGCCAAAGGAAAATTATTGTATAAGACCACCATTATAAGAACTGGAGAAATAGTTTAAACAAAGAAAATATTCTTTGATGGTTATGAGAGGGGGGAGGGAGAGGGGTTTTCACTAATTAGATAGTAGATAAGAACTATTTTAGGCTAAGGAAAAGACAACAGTACAGGAGAGGTCAATACAACTGGACTAAACCAAAAGCAGTTTCCTGAATAAACTGAATGCTTTGAAGGCCAGTATAGCAGGGGCAGGGGTTAGGGGACCATGGTTTCAGGGGACAACTAAGTCAATTGGCATAATCGAATCTATTAAGAAAACATTCTGCATCCCACTTTGGAGAGTGGAGTCTGGGGCCTTAAACACTAGCAAGCGGCCACCTAAGATACATCAATTGGTCTCAAACCACCTGGAGCAAGGAAGAATGAAGAACACCAAAGACACAAGGTAATTATGACCCTGAGAGACAGAAAGGGCCACGTAAACCAGAGACTACATCAGCCTGAGACCAGAAGAACTAGATGGTGCCTGGCCACAACCCATGACCACCCTGACAGGGAACACAACAGGGAATCACTGAGGGAGCAGGAGAGCAGTGGGATAAAAAAAAAATGCAGACCCCAAATTCTGGTAAAAAGACCAGATTTATTGGTCAGACTTGGACTAGAAGGACTCAGGAGGTCATGCTCCCCAGACCTTCTGTTAGCCCAAGACTGGAACCATTCCCAAAGCCAACTCTTCAGACAGGGATTGGACTGGAATATGGGATGGAAAATGATACTGGTGAAGAATAAGCTTCTTGGCTCAAGTAGACACATGAGACTATGTGTGCATCTCCTGTCTGGAGGGGAGATGAGAGGGCAGAGGGGGCCAGAAGATGCCCAAATGAACACAAGGAGAGAGAGTGGAGGGAAGGACTGTGCTATCTGACTAGGGGCAGAGCAGTTAGGAGTGTATAGCAAGGTATATGTAAATTTTTGTATGAGAGACTGACCTGATTTGTAAACTTTCACTTACAACACAATAAAAATTAATTTTTTTTTAAAAAAGAAATCTTCCAGATGAAGAGAAATTCCCAGAATTACCAGAGGTAGAGTACAAAAGATTAATATACAGAACTCTTCAAGAGATCAGGCAAAATGCAGAACAAGCCAAGGAACACACAGACAAAGCAATAGAGGAACTTAAGGAAGTTATAGAAGAGCATAATGACAAATTTAACAGGCTGCAAGAATCCATAGAGAGACAGCAAACAGAAATCCAGAAGATTAACAATAAAATTTCAGAATTAGCCAATTCAATAGAAAGTCATAGGAGCAGAATTGAGGCAATGGAAATCAGAATTAGTGAAACTGAAGATAAAGTACTTGACACCAACATATTTGAGGAAAAATCAGACAAAAGAATTTTAAAAAATGAAGAAACCCTAAGAATTATGTGGGACTCTATCAAGAGAAACAGCCTACAAGTGATTGGAGTACGAGAATATGGGGGGATAAGAGAAAATACGGAGAGAATTGTTGGCAGAAAACTTCCCTGATATCGTGAAAGATGAGAAGATATCTATCCAAGATGCTCGTTGAACCCTACGCAAGGTAGATCCCAAAAGAAACTCACCAAGACATATTATAATCAAACTTGCCAAAACCAAAGATAAAAAGAGAATTTTAAGAGCAGCCAGGGATAAATGAAAAGTCATCTACAAAGGTCAGTCAATAAAACTAAGCTCGGACTACTCAGCAGAAACCATCCAGGCAAGAAAGCAATGGCATGACATATATAAAGCCTTGAAGGAAAAAAATTGCCAGCCAAGAATTATATATCTAGCAAAACTGTCTCTCAAATATGAAGGTGAAATTAGGACATTTCCAGATAAAGAGAATTTTACAGCATTTCCAAAAACCAAACCAAAATTACAAAAAATACTAAATGGAGTCCTCCAGTTAGAACATCAATAACATCATACAACAACCTAATACTAGAACACAGGACAGAGCAACCAGGTATCAATTCAGGTAAGGAAATCACAAAAATAAAAGCTAAAACACTCAAAATAGGGAAACAGAGACGTCATTATATAAAAGATGAGAATATTAAAACAAAAAAAGAGACTAGGAAATGTAGTCATAGATCTTTAATATGGAGAGAAAGTCAAAGCAATATAAAGAAATAAAAGATTGGTTTAAACTTAGAAAAATTGGGGTAAATATTAAGGTAACCACAAAGGAGTTTGCTGATGGAGCAGAATAAAAGTGTGGAACAGAACTCAAATTCATGTAAAAACACCAGACTTAATGGTCTGACTGAGACTGGAGGAACCCCTGAAGCCATGGCCCCCAGATACTCTGTTAACCCAGAACTAAAACCATTCCCTAAGACCACGCTTCAGACAAAGATTAGACTGGACTACCCAGAACCCAGTGCCTATACAATGTAAAATAATACTCATAAAGAGTGTGCTTCTTAGTTCAGTCAGATACATACGACCAAATGGGCGCCTCCTGTCTGGAGGCAGGATGAGAAGGCAGGAAGGGACGGGAGCTGGTTGGATGGACACGGGAAACCAGGTAGAGAGGAGGAGTGTGCTGTCACATTGTCGGGATTGCAGCTAGTGTCACATGACAGTGTGTGTATAAAATTTTGTATGAGAGATTGACTTGGCTGTAAACTTTCACCTAAAGTACAATAAAGAGAAAAGAAACTCAAATAAATATTAGGAGTTTACATGCTCATTCTTTTCAAATTCAAGATAAACCGAAGACATAAATTAGTTTTGGGATTAGTATGCTATGACAAATTCATAAAACCTGTTGCCGTCGAGTCGATTCCGACTCACAGCAACCCTGTAGGACAGAGCAGAACTGCCCCATAGGGTCTCCAAGGAGCAGCTGGTGGATTCCAACCGCTGACCTTTTGATTAGCAGTTGTAGCTCTCAACCACTGCGCCACCAGGGCTCCAAATTCTCCTTAGCAAGGGCTATATGAGTGTTTGGATATTTGATGTAGCAGTTACTAGACTATAAAAAAGACTATACTATATTGAAAACTTGAGTACATTCTATTGACATCATATCTAAATATTATTAAGTCTTCCAATCTATGAACACGGAATGTCCTTCCATTTATTTAGGTCATCTTTAATTTCTTTCAATAATGTTTTATAGTTTTCAGTGTAATGTTCTCCCTTTTATTTCTGATTTTAGTTATATGCATTTTCTTAGGCTGGGTTCTCTAGAGAAGCAAAACCAGTAAAGTGTATAAATATATATAGAAAGAGATTTATATCAAGGGAACAGCTCACGCCTTTGTAGAGGTTGGAACATCGCAAGTCCATGGATCAGGATAGAGGTCTTTCCCAATTCATGGAGCCTCAGAAGCTGGTGAACCCAAGACCGTCAGGTCGGAAAGCAGGGCTCCCACTCACAGGCTGTGAAGGTCAAGGAATCCCAAGGTCAGCAGGCAAGACAGCAAGGTTTCTCCTGATTCACGTAGCTGCAGGAGCTGGCGAACCCAAGATCGGCAGGTCAGGGAGCAGGACTCTTGCTCGAAGACTGTGGAGATCCGCAAATCCCAAGATGGACAGCTCAAGTCCCAAGAACTGGAGGTCAGGCAAGAGGCAGCTGCCGGATCCAGAACAAGCCAAAAACCTTGGCAAGGCAAGCAGGAAGGAAATAGGTGATGCAAGGCAGAGAGATGAAGGCTGAGGGGGCGATGAGCCGCCACAGGCCCTGGCCTCACCGGTACCACTCAGCAGATTCCATCATGGGGGTGATCACATATCAAATTTCAACAGGGAAGTGATCACAACATTATATAACTGCCAAAATACTGAGAATCATGGCCCAGCCAAGTTGACATACAGTCTTAACCATCACATGCATCTTCTCTCTTTCTTTGTCAGTCTAGCTAAAGCTTTGTCTATTTTATTAATTCTTTCATGAAACCAATGTATGGTTTCATTGACTCTGTTTTTCTGTTCTCTATTTCATTTATCTCTGCTCTGATCTTTATTATTTCCTTCCTTCTGGTAGCTTTGGGCTTGGTTTGCTCTTCTTTTCCTAGGTTATTGATTTGTGATCTTTTTTGACGTAGGTGTTTGCCTTTATAAAGTTCCCTCTGAGCACTGCCTTCACTGCATCCTATAAGTTTAGATATGTTGTACTTTCATTTTCACCTGTTTTCTGATTTCTTTCTTGATCCATTGGTTAATACTGTGTTGTTTAATTTCCACATATTTATGTATTTTCCAGTTTTCCTTCTATTATTAATTTCTAGTTTCACTCCATTGTGGTTAGAGAAGATACCTTGAAAGATTTCAGTCTTCTAAAATGTGAGACTTGCATTGTGACCTAACATATGATCCGTCCTGGAGAATGATCTATACGTACTGAAGAAGAATGTATTTTGTGCTGTTGTTGGGTGGAGTGCTCTATGTATGTCTATTAGGTCATATTGGTTTATAATCTTGAAAATATTCTAAAGGTAAGAAAATACAGCTAAAAAATAAAAAAGTTCTCTCTTCGCGGTCCCCAGATAAATGGTAAAGTGTTCAGTGTTTCACATCTGGCCTCAGTAAACCTCAGATCCACTTCCTAGTTGAGGCTGCATTTGTGTTTCCAAATGCAGCTCACTGGCTATTTCTAACCTTTTTATCTTCCTTCAGGCAGGGAAAGAGCAGAACCTACTTTTAACATGTAAAGAATTAATATTTAATGGTCATTCATTTCCTTTCCTATAACATAAATATTTAATTAAAGGAAAACCTACTTTGAACCCTTCTTCCATAATACATAAAGTATACTAGCCTAGGGCTACACTTAGGCTATTTCCCAAATCCATCTGTTATGTATCCCTGGGTTTTAACCAGCTTTACAAACTCAGGAGGCATTCACCTGGCTGTTGGAAATGTTTCCAGGAGTGAATGTTTAGCCTTTGAGCTGCTGTTTCCAGAAGAGAACCAGTCAAGCAACCATCACTAAAGAATCTGGATTTGGAATCAGAATCTTGCTATTCTAAAGCGAAGTCTTTAGCTCCACAGCTAATTGTTTCTGTGTTCAGGCTTCATCATGTTGAGTTCTCAGGTGCCTGGGGCCTCCAGTGGCCTGCAGATGAAGAGCACCTTAGGAAACTGAGGCCCAGAGGTAAAAGTTATGATCCATAAACCTCTTGCTTCCCCCTGGGCATTAAACATTGCTCCAGAAGTACTCTCGTTTTAAGTTATTAAGGATTTGTTGTAAATAAATTACTACCTAAAGATTCTTCTTTAATAAATAGCAAACTAATTGCTGTTTCCTAGAACACAGTCTTTTTATCTCCTTGAATAGAACAAAGGTTTTGAAGACAGTATTTCATTTGACTTGGTTGCCCAAGAAGGCTCAAGATTATAAAGTCACACACTGGCAGTTACTCCATTAATACACCTATATCCAAAATATCAGTCAAAAGTAAGAGACTAAGTGTCATGACATAAGCATAATAGGAACCTCATAAAGGCACACTGTGGGGTTTAATCAGTGTAGACAGGAAGGATTGATTGGCCTGGCACGTTAAAATGGATTTTATTCCAATAAAAAACAATTTAAGAAGAATCCAATCTCCAGCTCCATTCTACACTATAAAAAATGCAGATTCAGGCCAGCTGTGATTTAATAGTGCTTATATTGACAGGAAAACTCTTTATTAAACTTTTTTAAAACAGAGCAGAGTTGAAATTCTAAGCTGCAGGGCCAGAGCCATTCTTGTATTTTACTGTTCGTAGCAGTTTGGGAAGCAGTTTAAAAGGACCAAATATACTTAAGAGCCATCTTTTCCAGTTTAAAACACCTCCCATTTGTAAAGGGACTATTTAGTGTTATTTTTTCTATTGTACATGACCTTGAGCAAATTTATATTACCCCTAAATTCTGTTGTCCCATAAAAACCCATTGCCGCGGAGTCGATTCCGACTCATAGTGACCCTACAGGACAGAGTAGAACTGCCTCATATAGTTTGGCGGATTCAAATTGCCAACCCTTTGGTTAGCAGCCATGGCACTTAGCCACTATGCCACCAGGGTTTCCTATGTTTAATAGTATAATGTATAATCTTAATCCTATTTCACTATTTTGCCTATCTCCCAACCCAATCCTTACCCTAAATCATGCTTCATTCACCTTTTAGATTACGTGATAGAGCTTTTCCTCCTTCCACTTTGCAGGTGAGAAAACGGAGGCAAAGAGCTGGCACAGCAGGGATTTGCCTCAGCTCACGTGTACACTTGGAGGAATGTCTGCCTGCAGGGCATGCAACCACTAGCTGAAGTCTCTCCACCAGGACTTCATAAAGAAGTGAAAAAAAAAAAAAATTGCACTGCTTTTTTTAAGTTCTCTTGATAGGTACCAAATAAGAACCAAATGTTTTGGAGTCTTTTCATAATGAACTGGAATTCAGGAAAATTTTCTCAAAATTCTTTGATGAGAGCTTTTGGAAGAACTGTGTATGGTGAATGCAGTGTGATGATGATGTAGCTGTGTTGAACTGGTCAGGAACTGATATATTGCTGCTTCAGCAATAGCTTCACATCTCTCTTGCTCACAGTGTATCCTCGGTCCTATCATGATTCCTATCACAAACTCCCTTTTGAGCACCCATACTACTGTTTCACAAAAGCCAATTGAGTTAGACAATTGGCCTTTGTGGATCATGGTATTCTGTTGTTGTTGTTGTTGTTAGGTGCCATCAAGTCGGTTCCGACTCATAGCGACCCTATGCACAACAGAATGAAACACTGCCCGGTCCTGCACCATCCTTACAATCATTGTTATGCTTGAGCTCATTGTTGCAGCCACTGTGTCAGTCCACCTCGCTGAGGGTCTTCCTCTTTTCAGCTGACCCTGTACTCTGCCAAGCATGATGTCCTTCTCCAGGGACTGATCCCTCCTGACAACATATCCAAAGTATGTAAGACGCAGCCTTGCCATCCTTGCCTCTAAGGAGCATTCTGGCCACACTTCTTCCAAGACAGACTTGTTCGTTCCTTTGGCAGTCCGTGGTATATTCAATATTCTCCGCCAGCACCACAATTCAAAGACGTCAACTCTTCTTCAGTCTTCCTTATTCATTGTCCAGCTTTCACATGCATATGATGTGATTGAAAATACCATGGCTTGGGTCAGGCGCACCTTAGTCTACAGGGTGACATCTTTGCTCTTCAACACTTTGAAGAGGTCCTTTGCAGCAGATTTGCCCAATGCAATGTGTCTTTTGATTTCTTGGCTGCTGCTTCCATGGCTGTTGATTGTGGATCCAAGTAAAATGAAATCCTTGACAACTTCAATCTTTTCTTCGTTTATCATGATGTTGCTCATTGGTCCAGTTGTGAGGATTTTTGTTTTCTTTATGCTGAGGTGTAATCCATACTGAAGGCTGTGGTCTTTGATCTTCATTAGTAAGTGCTTCAAGTCCTCTTCACTTTCAGCAAGCAAGGTGGTGTCATCTGCATAACGCAGGTTGTTAATGAGTCTTCCTCCAATCCTGATGCCCCGTTCTTCTTCATATAGTCCAGCTTCTTGGATTATTTGTTCAGCATACAGATTAAATAGGTATGGTGAAAGAATACAACCCTGACGCACACCTTTCCTGATGTTAAACCAATCAGTATCCCCTTGTTCTGTCTGAATAACTGCCTCTTGATCTATGTAAAGGTTCCTCATGAGCACAATTAAGTGTTCTGGAATTCCCATTCTTCGCAGTGTTATCCATAGTTTGTTATGATCCATACAGTCGAATGCCTTGCTCCACACAGTCGAATGCCTTTGCGTAGTCAATAAAACACAGGTAAACATCCTTCTGGTATTCTCTGCTTTCAGCCAGGATCCATCTGACATCAGCAATGATATCCCTGGTTCCATGTCCTCTTCTGAAACGGGCCTGAATTTCTGGCAGTTCCCTGTCGATATACTGTTGCAGCCATTTTTGAAAGATCTTCAGCAAAATTTTGCTCGCGTGTGACATTAATGATATTGTTCTATAATTTCCACACTCAGTTGGATCACCTTTCTTGGGAATAGGCCTAAATATGGCTCTCTTCCAGTCAGTTGGCCAGGAAGCTGTCTTCCATATTTCTTGGCATAGACGAGTGAGCACCTCCAGCACTGCATCTGTTTGTTGAAACATCTCAATTGATATTCCATCAATTCCTGGAGCCTTGTTTTTCACCAATGCCTTCAGAGCAGCTTGGACTTCTTCCTTCAGTATCATCGGTTCCTGATCATATGCCACCTCTTGAAATGGTTGAATATCGACTAATTATTTTTGGTATAATGACTGTGTGTATTCCTTCCATCTTCTTTTAATGCTTCCCATGTCATTTAATATTTTCCCCATGGAATCCTTCATTATTGCAACTCAAGGCTTGAATTTTTTCTTCAGCTCTTTCAGCTTGAGAAACGCCGAGCGTATTCTTCCCTTTTGGTTTTCCATCTCCAGCTCTTTGCACGTGTCATTATGATACTTTACTTTGTCTTCTTGAGGGGCCCTTTGAAATTTTCTGTTCAGTTCTTTTACTTCATCAATTCTTCCTTTTGCTTTAGCTGCTCGACGCTCAAGAGCAAGTTTCAGAGTCTCCTCTGATGTCCATCTTGGTCTTTTCTTTCTTTCCTGTCTTTTCAGTGACCTCTTGCTTTCTTCATGGATGATGTCCTTGATGTCATTCCACAACTCGTCTGGTCTTTGGTCACTAGTGTTCAATGCATCAAATCTATTCTTGAGATGGTCTCTAAATTCAGGTGGGATATATTCGAGGTCATATTTTGGCTCTCGTGGACTTGCTCTGATTTTCTTCAGTTTCAGCTTGAACTTGTATATGGGTAATTGATGGTCTGTTCTACAGTCGGCCCTTGGCCTTGTTCTGACTGATGATGTTGAGTTTTTCCATCGTCTCTTTCCACAGATGTAGTCAATGTGATTTCTGCATCTGGCGAGGTCCATGTGTATAGTCACCATTTATGTTGGTGAAAGAAGGTATTTGCAATGAAGAAGTCATTGGTCTTGCAAAAATTCTATCATTCGATCTCCGGCATTGTTTCTATCACCAAGGCCATATTTTCCAACTACTGATCTTTCTACTTTGTTTCCAACTTTCGCATTCCAGTCACCAGTAATTATGAATGCATCTTGATTGCATCTTCGATCAATTTCAGACTGCAGCAGCTGATAAAAATCTTCTATTTCTTCATCTTTGGCCGTAGTGGTTGGTGAGTAAATTTGAATAATAGTCACATTAACTGGTCTTCCTTGTAGGCGTGTGGATAATATCCTATCACTGACAGCGTTGTACTTCAGGAAAGATCTTGAAACGTTCTTTTTGGTGATGAATGCAACACCATTCCTCTTCAAGTTGTCATTCCCAGCATGGTAGACTATATGATTGTCTGATTCAAAATGGCCAGTACCAGTCCATTTCAGCTCACTAATGCCTAGGATATTGATGTTTATGCGTTCCATTTCATTTTTGACAATTTCCAATTTTCCTAGATTCATACTTTGTACATTCTAGGTTCCAATTATTAATGGATGTTTGCAGCTGTTTCTTCTCATTTTGAGTCGTGCCACATCAGCAAATGAAGGTCCCGAAAGCTTTACTCCACCCACGTCACTAAGGTCAACTCTACTTTGAGGAGGCAGCTCTTCCCCAGTCATCTTTTGAGTGCCTTCCAACCTGGGGGGCTCATCTTCCGGCACTATATCTGACAATGTTCCGCTGCTATTCATAAGGTTTTCACTGGCTAATGCTTTTCAGAAGTAGACTGCTGGGTCCTTCTTCCTAGTCTGAGTCTGGAAGCTCAGCTGAAACCTGTCCTCCATGGGCGACCCTGCTGGTATCTGAATACCAGTGGCATAGCTTCCAGCATCACAGCAACACACAACCCCCCACAGTACGACAAACTGACAGACACGTGGGGCATCTTTTTGGTATTCTAGGATTCCCCAATTCCTTTGCATATACTGGACTTAGGGGTTCAAGGATGGAGACGGTATCAGCCATAATGAAAAGGAGTGAAGGTGGGAAAGAGCATTATATATAAAACGTTTGAGGGTGAAAGGCGGATGAATGGAAGCAAAGAGGGCATTTTCATTCCAGATACCTGAGAAGGGGCTGTCCCAGATATTGTTACTTCCAGATCATGGTGGAAGTCCACGTTTTCCACTCTTGTTCTCTTGACAAGGGTTGGGGTGCATGGGGGCATGTTGTTACTTCTTGCGGGGATGGGAGTTTGGGCTCTCCGCTAGGCCTTTGCTGATACCACCCTGACTGGAAGATAGAGGAGCATCTTGTTACTGCTTTCCATATAGTCTCCACTGACACCGTGGAGGAGGTGGCCTTGTCATCGCTAAGTCCTAGTACAAGTCCTCACTCTCTGCTTCTTGTCAGACACAGGCTGCCTCTGATACGATTCTAACAGGAAGGGAAAGGAGCACTTCATTACTGCCAGGTGGAAGAGGAAGTCTAAGCTCTCCACATGGTCTCCATTGACAGGCCAGGGGCTAGTGGGTAGTCTTCACCACCAGCTCCCCACTCTGTCTGCTCAGTCACTACTGAGGCAGGGTAGGTGGTTCGGGGTGCTTCATTACAGCCCTACAAGAGTAGAAGTCTAGGATCTCCACTCTGCCTTTGCTGGTGGGAATGGGGCCAAGTTTTTTCTGTGGTGTTTGGCTGGAGCAGAGCAGTTACTGTCAAAGTTCTTTTTCTTGCTAGGCTGCCCCTTTCCTGGTCCTTTACATAGAGCAGGCTTTTGTTGGGACTTTTTTTTTTTTTTTGGTCTGTGCCCATTGACATTTCCAGGTTGCTGACTTCAGTATTCATTCTATAATATGTGAAATTATAGAAATAATATGTGAGGCAAAAAGAAAACTCAGGGAACTAACCACTAGGTTGTTTCTCAGGTCCTGAGGCGTACAGCCAATGTGCCTTCTCTCCACCTTCCAGTCTTTTTATGCTTGATATATATATATGGAGGAAGCCCTGGTGGTGCAGTGGTTAAGAGCTATGGCTGCTAACCAAAAAGGTCTGCAGTTTAAATCCAACAGGCACACCTTGGAAACCCTATGGGGCAGCTCTACTCTGCCCTTTAGGGTCGCTATGAATCAGAATCCACTGGATGGCAACTTGGTTTTTTGGTTTATATATATGGAGCCTCAGTGACACAATGGTTAATCACTTGGCTGCTAACCAAAAAGTTGGCAGTTCAAACCCACCCAGAGGCTCTGTGCGAGAAAGACCTGACAATATGCTTCTATAAAGATTACAGCCTAGGAAACCCTACCAGGCAGTGCTACTCTGTCACATAGGGTTGCTATGAGTTGGAATTGATGGCACCCAACAATGACTATATATATACATATAAATAGATATATATAATGCCCAAGATTTTTAGTTTTTTAAAATTTTTATTGTGCTTTAAGTGAAAGTTTACAAAGCAAGTCAGTCTCATACAAAAATTTATATACACCTTGCTATATACTTCTAGCACACGCCTTCCCTCCACTCTCTATTTTCATGTCCATTCAGCCAGCTTCTGACCCCTCTCATCTCTCCTTCAGACAGGAGCTGCCCACATAGTCTCATGTGTCTACTTGATCCAAGAAGCTGGCTCTTCACCAGTATCATTTTCTATCCCATAGTCCAGTCCAATTCCTGTCTGAAGAGTTGGCTTTGGGAACGGTTACTTTCTTGGGCTAACAGAAGGTCCGGGGACCATGACCTCTGGGGTCCTTCTAGTCTCAGTCAGACCATTAAGTCTGGTCTTTTCACCAGAATTTGAGGTCTGCATCCCACTGCTCTCCTGTTCCTTCATGGGTTCTCTGTTCTTTTCCCTGTCAGAGCAGTCATCGTTTGTAGCTGGGCACCATCTAGTTCTTTTGGTCTCAGGCTGATGTAGTCTCTGGGTGGCCGTTTCTGTCTCTTAGGCTCATAATTACTTTGTGTCTTTGGTGTTCTTCATTCTCCTTTGCTCCAGGTGGGTTGAGACCAATTGATGCATCTTAGATGGCCACTTGCTAGCATTTAAGACCCCAGATGCCACTCTCCAAAGTGGGATGCAGAATATTTTCTTAATAGATTTGGTTATGCCAATTGACTTAGATGTCCCCTGAAACCACGGTCCCCAAACCCCTGCCCCTGCCACGCTGGCCTTTGAAGCATTCAGTTTATTCAGGAAACTTCTTTGTTTTTGGTTTAGTCCAGTCATGCTGACCTCTCCAGTACTGTGAGTTGTCTTTCCCTTCACCTAAAATAGTTCTTACCTACTACCTAATTAGTGCAAACCGGTCTCCCTCCCTCCCTCCTCCCTCTCATAACCATCAAAGAATATTTTCTTCTGTTTAAACTATTTCTACAGTTCTTATAATAGTGGTCTCATACAATATTTGTCCTTTTGCAACTGACTAATTTCACTCAGCATAATGCCTTCCAGATTCCTCCGTGTTATGAAATATTTCATGGATTCATCATTTTTCTTTATCGATGCATAATATTCCATTGTGTGAATATGCCATAATTTATCTACCCATTCACCTGTTGATGGGCATCGTGATTGCTTCCATCTTTTTGCTATTGTAAACAGTGTTGCAATGAACATAGGTGTGCATTTATCTGTTCGTGTAAAGGCTCTGAATTCTCTAAGATATATTCTAAGGAGTGGGATTGCTGGATCATATGGTAATTCTATTTCTAGTTTTTTAAGGAAGCACCAAATCGATTTCCAAAGTGGTTGTACCATTTTACATTCCCACTAGCAGTGCATAAGTGTTCCAGTCTCTCCACAACCTCTCCAACATTTGTTATTTTGTGTTTTTTGGGTTAATGCTACCCTTGTTGGAGTGAGATGGATTCTCACTGTAGTTTTGATTTGCATTTCTCTAATGGCTAATGATAGTGAGCATTTCCTCATGTATCTGTTAGCTACCTGCATGTCTTCTTTAGTGAAGTGCCTGTTCATATCCTTTGCCCATTTTTTAATTGGGTTGTCTTTTTGTAGTTGAGTTTTTGCAGTATCATGTAGATTTTAGAGATCAATTGCTGATTGGAAATATCATAGCTAAAAACTTTTTCGCATCTGTAGGTAATTTTTTTACTCTTTTGATGAAGTCTTTGGATGAGCATAGGTGTTTGATTTTTAGGAGCTCCCAGTTATCTAGTTTCTCTTCTGCATTGTTAGTAATGTTTTGTATACTGTTTATGCCATGTATTAGGGCTCCTAGCGTTGTCCCTATTTTTTCTTCCATGATCTTTATCGTTTTAGATTTTATATTTAGGTCTTTGATCCATTTTGAGTTCGCTTTTGTGCATGGAGTGAGGTATTGGTCTTGTTTCATTTTTTTGCAGATGGATATCCAGTTATGCAGCACCATTTGTTAAACAGACTGTCTTTTCCCCATTTAACTGACTTTGAGCCTTTGTCAAATATCAGCTGCTTATAGGTGCATGGATTTATGTCTGGATTCTCAATTCTGTTCCATTGGCCTATGTGTGTGTTGTTGTACTAGTACCAGGCTGTTTTGACTACTGTGGTGGTATAATAGGTTCTAAAATCAGGTAGAGTGAGGCCTCCCACTTTGTTCTTTTTCAGTAATGCTTCACTTATCCAGGGCCTCTTTCCCTTCCATATGAAGTTGGTGATTTGTTTCTCCATCTCAAATGGAGACATTTTTCTCTTAAAAAATGTCATTGGAATTTGGATCGGAATTGCATTGTATCTGTAGATGGCTTTTGGTAGAATAAACATTTTAACAATGTTAAGTCTTCCTATCCATGAGCAAGGTATATTTTTCCACTTACGTAGGTCTCTTTGGTTTTTTGCAGTAGTATCTTGTAGTTTTCTTTGTATAGGTCTTTTACATCTCTGGTAAGATTTATTCCTAAGTGTTTTATCTTCTTGGGGGCTACTGTAAATGGTATTGATTTGGTGATTTCCTCTTTGATATTGTTTTTGTTCACGTAGAGGAATCCAACTGATTTTTGTCTGTTTCTCTTGTATCCTGATACTCTGCTGAACTCTTCTAGTAGTTTCAGTAGCTTTCCTGAGGATTCTTTAGGTTTTTCTGTGTATAAGATCATGTCATCTGCAAATAGAGATACTTTTACTTCTTCCTTACCAATATGTATGCTCTTTATTTCTTTATCTAGCCTAATTGCTCTGGCTAGGATCTCCAGCACAATGTTGAATAAGAGTGGTGATAAAGGGCATCCTTTTCTGGCTCTGCTTCTCAAGGGGAATGCTTTCAGACTCTCTCCATTTATGATGATGTTGGCTGTTGGCTTTGTATAAATGAGCTTTATTATGTTGAGGAATCTCCCTTCTATTTCTATTTTGCTGAGGGTTTTTATCATGAACAGGTGTTGAACTTTGTCAAATGCCTTTCCTGCATCAGTTGATAAGATCATGTGGTTCTTGTCTTTTGTTTTATTTATATAGTTTTACTAAGCGGGGAGAATATGGAAAAGAATGTTTACACCATCATCCTGAAACTATGTCTAATTTTTTTTTTTTACATTAAAAAAAAACTGTGGTGAAAACATACACAATAAAGCATATACCAATTCAACAATTCCCACACGTATAATTCAGTGACACTGATTACATTCTTCAAGTTGTATAGGTCTAATGTTTTTAGCTTAAAATGTCCTGTATAGCATTTTTCTAAAATTATTTCTATTTTTATGTTTATATATTTACCTGGAGAAATGTTCACCATGTTAAAGATGATCATTTCTGGGTGGTAACAAAAATTTTTTTATTGTGGTGAGTATATATGTAACGGAAACCCTGGTGGTGTAGTGGTTAAGAGCTACAGCTGCTAACCAAAAGGTTGGCGGTTCAAATCCACCAGCTGCTCCTTGGAAACCCTATGGGGCAGTTCTACTCTGTCCTATAGGGTTGCTGTGAGTTGGAATGGACTTGATAGGAAGGGCTTTTTTTGTTTTGTTTTGTATATATATAGTAAAATATTTGCTATTTCAACATTTTTTACATGTGCAATTCACTAGCAATAATTATATTCATCATGTTGTGCAACCATCATCTGGGTGGTAAAATTACAATTGAATTTTTTTGTGTAGATTGTTTGAAATTTTAATAATGAGATCTGTCATTTTTTTCAAAAACAATAGTGACATTCTTTTTTAAAAAATGGGTGAGGGGAGGTTGGGAGATATTAATGTCTCCAGAGATATGTCTACAACCTATAAAACCAAGTAAATCTCTTTTTTTTTTTCACATTGTGATCTCTTTTTTTTTTAAATTGTACTTTAGATGAAGGTTTACAGAGCAAATTAGTTTGTCATTAAACAATACTCATACTGTTTTGTGACATTGGCTGCCAACCCCACAACATGTCAACATTCTCCCCTTTTTGATCTTGGGTTTGCCCTTTCCAGCTTTCCTATCCCCCCCTGCCTTCTTGTTTTTGCCCCTGGGCTGGTATGCCCATTTAGTCTCACTTTGTTTTATGGGCCTGTCTAATCTTTGGCTTAAGGGTGAGCCTCAGGAGTGGCTTCAGTACTGAGTTAAAAGGGTGTCTGGGGGCCATACTCTTGGGGTTTCTTCAGTCTCTGTCAGACCAGTAGCTCTGGTCTTTTTTTGTGAGTTAGAATTTTGTTCTACATTTTTCTTCAGCTCTGTCCGGGACCCTCTATTGTGATCCCTGTCAGAGCATTCAGTGGTGGTGGTAACCAGGAACCATCTAGTTGTGCTGGACTCAGTCTGGTGGAGGCTGTGGTAGTTGTGGTCTGTTAGTCCTTTGAACTAATCTTTCCCTTGTGTCTTTGGTTAAATCTTCTTTCTGAGTGGTCATAATTGCACTTCAATTTAAAAAATAAGACATATTTATTAATTTTATGAAATGAGTCACCAAAAGGATTTAAATAGTAAGCTCTTCTCATGTTATTAAAATATTCTAGTATACACATAAATTCATTTGCAGTACATTTTTAGGCAATCTAGTGTAAAATGAGTCGGAATCTACTTGATGGCCCTGGGTTTTTGGGTTAGTGTAAAATAGGAAACCCTGGTGGTATAGTGGTTAAGAGCTACGGCTGCTAACCAAAAGGCTGGCAGTTCGAATCCACCAGGCACTCCCTGGAAACCCTCTGGGGCAGTTCTACTCTGTCCTATAGGGTTGCTATGAGTTGGAATCAACTCAACAGCAATGGGTTAGTGTAAAATAAGGTTGTCTGTAAATGCACCTTTTCCCCCTAAGCAAAAGAGTATTTTCACTTGTAAGAAATATGTTTTGAGAACTCATCAGCCCATGGGGGTGCATCTCTGACTCCCTAGAAGTTTAGGACTCTGAAGTGGAGTGCCTGCTATTTGGTGCTCTTGAGTTGAATTTCAAGGAAACTGATTACTACACATGGCTCTAATAAAGTTTTGTCATAAACATAAGAGGGAAATCTGAGGGTAGTCTTGTGGAGGGATATTAAATTTGCAGGACCTATTGGCTCTTTACCCCTGCAGTGTCAGATCCCCTTCTGGTAAATGAGGTGTGTTCTTTGCCACTTTTTTTCCTAAGGAGTCTGGAGAGCTCTAGGGATTGGCAGGAGGGCTGCCTTTTACTTTTTTACACCCTGGCTTGAATCTAACCTTGTGACCCTAAATTGTGTGAAATGAGGTGGTCATCTCAATTCTGCCTTAACGAAATGCCTTTCACATCAGAATTGGCACTAATTGGTCTCCCTGTTGACAGGTTTAGCTGAAGGCTCATGATTGAACAGGCAGTGAGAAGAGAAACTAAATTACCCCACCTCAGCTCAGCCTGTTGGCTAGAGGACACGTAGAGAAGCTACCCTTTCTCCCTTCTTCCAGCAGCATGCCACATGTAAAGCAACGGGTTTGGACTAGGAGCTCCACAGAATTCTTTCCACATGCCTGGCCCTGTTCTATAAGTCAGTCCTGACACTAATAGGGCCCTTGACCAGGGATCTGCAAACTGTTTCTGCAAAGGGCTAGAGAGTAAATATTTAGGTTTTCTGGACCACGTGGTCTCTGCTGCAACCACTGAACTCTGCCACTGTAGCACAAAAGCAGCTACGGATAATACATAAATGAATGAGAGTGACTGCGTTCCAATAAAATTTTATTAGTAGACCCTGAAATTTGAATTTTCTATAGTTGTCATATGTCAAAAAATTCTTTTGATTGTTTTCAACGATTTAAAAATGTAAGAACTATTCTTAGCTTGTGGGCCATACAAAAACAGGCAGGGGACCAGATTTGGCCCACTGGCCATAGTTTACTGACCTTTGCTCTGGTCTAAGAGTCTGGAGGCCTCCCCCACTTCCTCTCCTGGCTCAACCACTAACTCAGTATGGGACCCTGGGCTCTCACATAACTTCTCTGGGCCTTGATTTTTTCATCAGCTGTGTTTTGACAGAATGGGGAACAACAGATGAAACAAATTTCCTTTTAACTATAATACTGGACTTCCTAATTCTATTTTAGGACATATGTCAACACCAGCAAGGTTATTTATGTGGAATGGAAATTAGTTAAAGGAAAAAATAAGTCTTAATATTGCCAATGTGAATCTTTATCCTAATATAAGAAACAACGAATGTCATAATTTCCTAATTCCCAACTCCTTAATACCAAAACGAAAACCAAACCCATTGCTGTTAAGTCGATTCCTACTCACAGCAACCCTATAGGACAGAGTAGAACAGCCCCATAGGGTTTCCAAGGAACAGCTGGTGGATTCGAACTGCCAACCTTTTGGTTAGCAGCTAAGCTATTAACCATTATGCCACCAGGGCTCCACCTCCTTCATAGCTTGATCAAAATTTGCCATCTCCTATTTGAAGGCTCATACCACTTCTTTGTTCTTCCAGTGCTGTTCTTTTTCTTTTCTGTTGTTTCTGGGCATGAGGGTGAAGTGTATGATGCTGAGTTTATTGAAAACCACATTTTTCTCTTGCAAAGATGTTTTTTAAAAATATGAATGTTTTTGTGTCTCATTGGCAAGTATATTTTATAAACACTCTCCTACTCATATGTACCTTATTGTAAGAGGTGGTAGCTGAGGATTAGTAATCATTTTTACTCAAGAGCAGAAAAGAACATTATAAAACTTACGCAGCACACTGGTATTTTTAAAAGGGTGAAGGTACTTTAAAAGTATATTCATTCCTTCATAAATTCACATTTCACATACCCCTTTTGTTCTTTTCTCCTTAATATCAACTATCTAGTCAATGTTCAGATTTCTCTCATGTCTCATAAATTATTTGTTTTACATTTGGTTTGTTCAAATTAGGATCCATATATGGTCTATACTTCCCATTACATTGGCTCATGTGTATCTTAATTCTCTTTTAATTATAGTCCCCCCCTTTTGTTTTCTTGTCATGAATTTGTTGAAGAAACCTGTGCTGTTTTGAAAAACACTAGATTGTAAGCTGTTTGAACTAATAGAAATGCCTGTTCAGCTTTGTGTCCTCCTTTTCTTATCCAAAAAAGTACCGGGTATTTAGCAGATTCAATAAGTTTTTTATTCCTGTTGTATTATATGTATTTTTGTAAAGCCTTTTACATTTTATTTGGGACATCTGTAGAATGTTGAATGAACTAAATCTATGTAGTCCTAAGCTAAGGTTGCTACCAACTTGGACATTTTGTCCCCTGGTATCATGCTTTTGTTAATTATTAAAATTGTTCAGAGAACCATTTTCTTCCTTTTAAACGGTACTGTGGGCTATATGTTGGAGCCCTGGTGGTGTAGTGGTTAAGAGCTCGGCTGCTAACCAAAAGGCCTGCAGTTCGAATCCACCAGCCGCTTCTTGGAAACCCTGTGGGGCAGTTCTGTTCTGTCCTATAAAGTTGCTATGAGTTGGAATCAACTTGATGGCAACAGGTTTGGCTTGTTGGTTTGGCGGGCTACATAGATGAGTAAGAGATAGTGCCAGCTTCCTGCTGTTAAGCTTAAAAAACTGGTAACAGCAACAGTTTGTTTCCCAATCAATAATAATTTCAGGGCGTGAGGAAGATGTCTTAGCACCTTTTCTCTCCTCCCCCTATAAGAAACCAGAGAAGAGGGAGACTTTGGGTTAGAAGTCAGAGGACTCATTGGAAACAGAGTTCCTTTGAGATCTGGGCACTGGAGTGGGGCCAACTCATTTTTTATGGGATTTGCTTGTAAATAATGAGCTATGAGGCCCAGCTTTACACTCTGCTCTAATAAAGACTGAAGGGAACTGGTTTCTCCTTTAAAATCCTGAAACTGGGTTTGGCATCTTGCCTTAGGCCTCCATACTTATTCTTCTCTTTTTTTTTGATGGTGGAAAACTATTGATCTTATTTTCCATGTTTCAAATAATAAGAATGTTGCTGATTTGCTCTGACTGGCTCCTGGGTATCTGGTTGCACACTTTCTTGACAGCCTGGTGCTCCAGCTTTCTTTCCAGAAGTGATGTTTTGGGCTGTAAGACCTGGCTCCAGTGTTTTGATCAGACCTGCCTGCTCTCCAACTCCCCACCCCCACCCTGACTTTAATGGGTGGGGGGAGTGGTGGAGTCTCCTCTTTTTGGTTAAATAGCTTATTGGCTCCTTTGGTCCCAGTGCAGGAAAGTCAACAGCCGTAACTTCTTTCAAAACAAAAAATTACCGGGGTTTTTTTTTTTTTAATTGTAAAATTTTTGGAAAGGATAGAAAAGCGTAAAGAAATAAAAACTGCTTATAATCCATTATCCAGAAATAATTTCTGTTAACATAATAATTATTCCAGTCATCTCCTGCTCCCCACCCCCAACCCCTGCAAACAAAAACAGGATTATAGGATGTTTTTCAAATGCTTTATGGGTGTTCATTTCTTTAACAAAGTGGGGAGGAGCCCAGTGATGGGAATATTGTACTGGCTTCTCACATCAGAATCACGGGATTTCTAATGTTCTTAGCCTTCTCACATTTCAAGTTGAGGAATTTTTTTCTCCAATATATATTCCTTTATTGGACTCTTGGCATTGGGAAGACAGGAAGAAATTAAGTGAATTGCTCAAGGCAAATCAGAATCAGCTCTGGATGTATATGGCTCTCAGGCTCTGATTTTACATCTCCTGTTTAGTGCCTAATTTGACTTAATTAGTTATTTCAACTGCATTAGAGTTCCCATCCTTGGGTATATGAGAATCTTGGGAGTAACAGAATCACAAAGGTGGAATGGCCCTAAGAAATCCTTCAGGTAGGCTAAGTATTTTTACCCTCATTTTACGAAGGTTGTGTCTTGTCTAAGTTCAGCAGTTACAATAAAGGAGGTGATGTTTTTAAATGAAATGGCATTAAATGTCCTTTCCTTCCCTCCCTCCTCCTTTTTCCTCCCCTTTGAGTCAGCACAGTTGCTTAGCAAAGCCCCACATTTCTCTTTAAGAAATAGAAACAAATGTCTCCAGGGCTTTTTTTTTTTTTCCTGATAAAGGGAAGGAAAAAAAAAAAAAAACCCTGTTGCTGTCCAGTATAAGTGCTATAAAAAAATAAATGCCGAGGAAATGGTCATAATAAAAGGAATTCAGACAGAAAATGCTTTCTCAATCAGCTTCAAGTGTCAAGGCTTCAGTTTCTGAGTTAAAGGGAGGGAATTTCAGCCTGATGAATTTAGGCATGGAAAAAAAATTTGAGGTGGTTACTTCAAACCCCATCCTCCATATAACGTGTGCTTACAGACAGGCTCCACAGGAGAAACAACTGAAAGGCAGACATCTAGGTGTGTGAGGAGGCCTGTTCCTGAGGCTCTGACCTGGCACTGACTGGTGAGTAGTCAGATCATCCTGCGATTCACCCTCCAACCAGCAATGCCTTATGTATGGTGTCACCAGACTAGTCAGAAATCAGCCGGGGCAATGTTACCCTGGATCAAAGTAGTAGTTATTATGTGCTGTCGAGTCGGTTCTGACTTATAGTGACCCTACAGGACACAGTAGAGCTGCCCCCATAGAGCTTCCAAGGAGCAGCTGGAGGATTTGATGCCGACCTTTTGGTTAGCAGCCAAGTTCTTAACCATTGTGCCACCAGGGATCCAAAGAGGTACTAGTTAAATTGAATCTGATTCAGGTTACACGAAACTATGTGCCAGGCGCTGGGCTAAGTTCTGGGGAACAAAGATGAAACAAGCAGGAGCCTGGCCCATAAGGAATCTCAGTTTGCCTGATAAGACAGGTAACCAAATAGTATAGCCCTTAACACACAAGGGTTATAGAAGGGTTAACAATATGCTCCAAAAAGAGAAAGGAGCAGATTAATTTTTCCTGAATGTGTCACAAAAGGTTTTATGAGCTGCGCTTTGTAGGATACCACCTGGTGGGAAAGGGGGAAGGCATTCTAGGCAAAGGGAATGGTGTGAGCAAAGATGTGGGAGCATCTGTCTGGGAAGGTGTGTCACTGTGTGTGGCTGGAACACAAGGTCCTTGGTGTGGATGGCGGAAGAATGCAATGATGGACATGGAGATGAAACTCTGACTAGAGGCTGGGGTCAGAGTGTGAAGAACATCAAATGACACACTCAGGATGGATACTAGGCAGATGCAAGCATCAAAGGATCAAGTTCGTTTTATAGCAATGTGGAAGTGGTTTTGAAACTGTGAATGAGTAGAAGCTGGAAGAGTTTTAAAGTGCCTAATAGTAAAAGCTGGCTGCAACGATGGACTCAAGCATAGCAACAATTGTGAGGATGGCGTGGGACTGGGCAGTGTTTCGTTCTGTTGTGCATAGATAGGGTCACTATGAGTCAGAATCGACTTGATGGCACCTAAGAACAACAACAACAATAGTAAAAGCCTAGATTGCCTTGAAAAGCCTGTTGGTGGAATTATGGACATCAAAGACAATTCTGGTGAGGACTCAGAAAGAAGTCAAGAAAGCTGTTACACTGGAGATGGTGCACACAGCAAGAAGTAGCAGCAGAGGAAGGGCAGCAGCAGAACCAGGAGACCGGAGTGAGATAGCACTGGAGCCAAATCATGGAACGAGAGTTGAGTGCTTTCAGGCAGGAGGCTTCCTGGTGGAGTGGGGTGCCAACACTCACTTATCAGTGGAGCTAAAGAGCTTTGGAACATTGCCCCAGCAGGGAAAGTGTGGGCAGCGACGCTCTCAAGGGGCTGAGAGGCCAAGAAACCAGGAAGCAGAAACTGAAGAGACAAGGAACACAGGAAGCAGAGCTGCCCCAGTCTCAAAGGGTAGGGTCACGACCTCTGGGGTTTCAAAGGGTAGGGTCCCCACTCAGATGGACTAGGAGAATGGGGCTGTTCAAATTCGAGGGAGCAGAGTTGCTGTTCCAGTGGACCTGGAAGGTGGAGCTGAAGCCTAGGGCTCAGGGGCCTCCACTCATAACCCAGAGAGTGTGGCCAACACCCAGATTCTAGAGGGGAGGGCCATTGCCTAAATGGCCTCAGAGAACAGAGGATTATTTTCAAGCTTTGAGAGCTAATGGAATGTGTTCTGCTGACTTGCTTGGTGCCTGTTATCCCTTCTTTCCCCCCAATTTTTCCCACTTGTAATGGATATGTCTACTTTGTGCCTGTTCCACCATTGTATTTTTTTGGAAGCAGATAACTTGAATTCTAGATTCCATGGATGAAGAGGAATTTTTGGATACTGGACTTGGAGTCGATCTAAGACTTTTGCTATGATATGATGGGGTGAATGTATTTTACATGTGGCAAGGACATGAATTTTGGGGGGCCAAAGAGTGGAATGTTATGAATTGAATTGTGTCCCCCAAAAATGTGTGTCAGCTTGGCTAGGCCATGATTCCCGGTACACCATTTTATCATCTGATGTGATTTTCCTATGTGTTGTAAATTCTACCTCTATGATGTTAATGAGGCTGGATTAGAGGAAGTTTATAACTCAATCTACAAGATTAGATTGTATCTTGAGTCAATCTCTTTTGAGATATGAAAGAAACGAGCAGAGCAGAGAGACAGGGGGACCTTCTAACACCAAGAAAGAAGAGCTGAGAGGAAGCATGTCCTTTGGACCTGGGGTCTCTGTACTAACAGGCTTCTAGACCAGGGGAAGATTGATGACAAGGACCTTCTCCCAGAGCCAACAGAGAAAGAAAGCCTTCCCCTGGAGCTGGCATCCTGAATTCAGACTTCCAGCCTCCTAGGCTGTGGGAGAATAAATTTCTCTTTTTAAAGCAATCCACTTGTGGTATTTCTGTTATAGCAGCACTAGGTAACTAAGACAAGCAATTATAACATAACCCTACAACAGCAATTATAAATTTGTTCCCCTTCAGGTTGATTTTTCTAATCCAAATAAAATCTAACTCCAAGCCCCATTTGCCAGAGTTGGCTAAAAACTGAATCTTGATTATATTGGTGGTGGCAGTGGTGATGGTGAGGTACTCCCTGGAGTTGTCCAAGAATCTTGGGGTCTTATATGGTACCCAATAAACAGGGAATACGAGCTGATCTTTTTCCTGGGGTGCGCATCATAGTTCCCTTAGGCACCTGCTGTCACTGGTAACTGAGCTACTCCCCCTACCTCTACCTCTGCTGAGTACAAAGCTCCACAGCTCTATGTTGGCTGAGAAAGACTCCCTGCAATGGTCGTTACTGTGTAGCTTCAGAGACCCTTTCACTATTGCTCTCAAGGTTGAAGCCTTGGGGTCTGATCCCCATAAGCATTAGCATCTCCAATTCCTATGGAGAGGGCCAGAAGCCCCTATCCCCTCCCAGTAGTCCTGGTCCCTCAATTCAATCAAAGGCATTAGCTTCCCATTCCTTCCTCTCTAGGACAAGCCAACTTAATCTCACTCAGTGGTCCTGAGGCCCAAAAGCTCTTGACATTCCTGTGTCTTTTCCCATGAAAGTGCACTGTGCTTTTGAAGTCAATGGTAAATTGGATGAAGTAAATAAATCCTTGCAAAAATGTGATAATAGGAGAGGCACTTATATAAACCATTAACCATGACTTTGGAGACATGGTCTTTCCTAAGGAGGGGTTGTCTGGGGAGGAATTTCAGGGCTGACAAGGCAGGCGAGAGAGGAGTCATCTGGAAATACGAGAAGAGAAAAGTGAAGTAAATTATTTTTTATTTATGATTAATTATGAGTATCATTTACTCTGGAGGGAATGGATTGAACAGTTGTTACACAATTTCTCAAAATGACCAGAACTAATTCCCTGATATATGTTTTTTAGAGCTTTTTTTTTTTTTTTCACAAGAAGTATTTGCACATGGTAATGGGCACTCAGGGTGAAAGCAAGCCTCTCTTTTCATTTTGTCCCTTCGACCTTCTCTCAAGAGGTAACTGCAGTTATCACCAGCTTCTTACGGACCGGAGATTTTCCAGCCACATATGAATATATGTGCTGGTTTTTTTTTTTTTAAACACAAGTAGTGGGTCTAGTAAATTATACTGACTATTCTGTATCTTATTGTTTTTACTTAAAATAGATCTTGGGTATTGTCTGGTATCAGTACATGAAGTTCTATCTCCATCTTTTTAATGACTGCATAGCATGCTCTCGTACCATGTCAGGATTACCTGGTCCTTTCTCAGGCACACAGGAGCCACTGCAAATATAAAATAAAAAACCAATTTCCTCTATCTTGAGAGCTTGTAGTTCAAATATGATCTGCCTACTCATGTTCCTCTCTAAGTGGAAAATGATGCCAATTCTAGCTTCTAAAAATTCTTCTGTGTCGGCTCTACAGAAACCACAAAGATGGAAGGCCCTTGAGCAATTCCTGTTTCTCTAGTTTTCCCATGTAATGTAGGATCATCCAGGTTGGAGACCTACAGTTTTCCATTTACCTTTTAAGACGTGTTCCATTTTATAGGAGTTTGGGCATATTTGGATAGATGTGGGGGGTATAGCAGATCCTTTGGGGAAAAAAGTAGATAAGGATTTGGCTCTAGTTTTAAATGTTTCTCCTCTGAGTTACATTCTTTACCCATTCTTTGTTAACTGAGCCAGCTTAAGTGAAATGATAAAAGGAATGTCACAATCTGAATAAAAGGTTCCACTGCTTAAGACCATTTCTACCTCATAATTTCAGGACAAAGGAGCCCTCATGTCTCAACAGTTAAGTGCTCAGCTACTAACGGAATGGTTGGTGTTTCGAACCTGCCCAGCAGCTCGGTGGGTGAAAAGACCTGGTGATCTGCTTCCTCTGGTAAAGATTACAGCCAAGAAAACCCTATGGACAGTTCTACTCTGTCACATGGGGTTGCTATGAGTCAGAATCGAGGGCACCCAACAACACCACCACCATTTCAGGACATGACACCTCATTGCCAGACTCTACCTCACAGCATCCTTACAGCTGCCAAAACAAAAAGCAAAACCCATTGCCATCGAGCTCTTTAACCACTGCGCCACCAGGGCTCCTCTTGCAGTTATAGCTTTTGCTAATAAGGGCCTGATTGTCTCTGTGTACTTCCCAGTTCAAATTCTTGGGAGAGAGAATCAAGCTCAGGACTTTTCACACCAGGCCACAGGTCTAATGAGTCAGGGTGATTGTCTCCTGCCCTCCCCTCTAGCTAGGTGTGTCCCAAGAGGACATTGGGATCCCGGCTTTAATAGTATCCACTTCAGAGGGTTATTTTAAGGATAAAACTAGATCACACATGTAAAGCCCTCAGCACAGTTTTAGGCACACAGTGAGGGAAGAGAAAACGGAAGCTATGATTCAGCAAGGTGAGTGTCAGGATAGAGAGCTCAGAGAAGGAACGTACCCTCCCTGTAGAGATGACACAGGCACGGGGGTTTTCCATTCAGGCCCTGTGCGGTATTTATCCATCCATCCCTCTTGGAATCAGAATTCAAATGTGAGATGGTTGTCTCAGCTTTGCATGCTTATTTGAATTGAAAATTAAGTAAGACTTATCTGACATAAAGACTGATTCAGCTGTCTGACTCCATTTCTTATTATCTGTGTGACCTGCAAACACTTCTTGATCCAAACTAGCTGCAGTTTCCTCACCTAGTAAAACAGGAAGAAAAATAGGGATAATAATAGTAAACACTGAGTTATGAAATTAATGTCCCCAGCATATAATGTTTAATAATTGTTAGCTATAACACCATCTATCATTTATTGCATGCTTACTAGGGGCAGGGTATAGATGATCTCAAATGATTCTAGCTGTTTTTGTGGATGACTGAGGAGATGAGGAAAGGGGAAGTCTGAAATGACTCCCAGGTCTTGCCAGGCACCTCTGCTCCCGCTTACAATGCTGATCTAAGCACTGAGAACAATTCTCTTCCTCTCCTTTTTGTCAATTTCTGTTCTCAAATATTCTCCTCTCAAGGAGCTCTCACCCAGTGTCCTATTTAGGGTTCTAACCTCTGTTCCCTTCTTGCCGGGAGGCACAGGGCCACAGTCTGGGAGATGAGGTCATAAGCCCCACTCCCTTCCCCCCTGGCAGCTCCTGGGAGAAAGTACTTAGCCTTTTTGGTGTCCCCAGCTCCCGCCCAGGGCCGAATACCTCGAATTTCACCACCCTGCCTTGCCAATCTGGGGGGCGCCTCTCGAGCACTTTACTTTCGTCACAACTCAAGTGGATGCGATATCCCAGGGGTGGGCCCAGGTCCTAAAATCTCAGAAAATCATGGATGAAAGGGACTTTAAACTGAGTCCCAACTCCTCATTTTAGAGGAGTAAACTGAGGTCTAGAGAGGGGAAGTAATTGCAGTAAAAATGTTAGGAGCAGAACCGAGACTCAAATCTGGGTCTCCTGCCTCCCGAGGCAGGTGAGGCTGGCCCTAAACCAGGGTGGCAGTGGCGATCCTGGTCCTCCTGGCTCTGGGGACCGCTGGCCTTGTCACTCAGGCTGCGTTTAGAGGCGGCTCCGCTTTCCAAGGGGGCTGCGGGCCTTCCAGAGGACCTGGAAAAGTCCCAGGGTGTGCCTGTCGGTGGACGGGAAGGAGCCCCGGGCAACTGGAGAGGGAGGAACACGCAGAAGGTCGCCGGGGCGGGGGGCAGAGTCCTGGCTGGGGTGTGGAGAACGAAGCCGGTAACTGAGCACTTCGAAACCCCGTACGGTGCCCGGCCGCGAAGGCAGCGGCCGCCACCCGGCTGCGCGTCCCGCCCCAACCACTGGCCCGGCGAGGCGCAGTCGGCCCCGCCCCCTGGAGCCCTGTTCCCCCGGCAGCCGGCGCCGCGCGCAGTAAGCCGATCCCTCCCGCCGGGCCAGCGGCGCCCGCGCGCCCAGTGCACCGCGGCCGCTTCGCCAAGGATGCGTTAGGCTGTGGGCCCCCGGCCACCAGCGGCAGCATGGCTCGGCCCATGCAGCTGGCTCCTGGCTCGTTGGCGCTGGTGCTGTGCAGGCAGGAGCCGCAGGAAGGGGCGACGGAGGCTGGCGACACCGAGGAGCCCAGCGGGCGCGCGGTATTCCGCGCCTTTTGCCGCGCCAACGCGCGCTGCTTCTGGAACGCGCGACTGGCGCGCGCCGCCTCGCGGCTGGCGTTCCAGGGCTGGTTGCAGCGCGGGGTGCTGCTGGTGCACGCGCCCCCCGCTAGCCTGCAGGTGTTGCGCGACGCTTGGCGGCGCCGGGCTCTGCGCCCTCCGCGTGGATTCCGCATCAAGGCGGTGGGTGAGTGCGGGGCCCGGAGGTGGGGGGACCCCGCCAGAGCTGCCGGGACTCAGTCCCCTGCCCAACTCCGAGGGAGCCTGTCGGGGCAAGGGAGGACGCCAAAGGTGGGCGGGAGGCCAGGCCGGGTGGCTGGAGGAGGAGGTGCTGGCCTCCCGATACGCCCTGGAGACAGTCCGTCCCGATTGGACACCTAAGTCCCAGCCCCTAAGATTTGTTTTCTTTTTTCTTCGTCGGAGAGCGAAAAAAGAGTTAATTGCAAAGCCGTATGCACACGTTTCATTACTGCTTTTACCTCCAAGTTGTACCCCTCCAGCATGCCTCCATTCCTCAACTCTTCAGCTTGCTAGGCGCACAGGTTCTTGGCGGAAGAAAGGAACTTTCTACTCAAGAAAATGATGCTCTGGAAAAAAAAGTCTTTGGGTCCGGGCCGGGGGGGCGGGTGGGGGGTGGGGAGTACGAGCTGCGAGCAAGAGACAGAGGCCCCGAGCTCAGCTCCGTGGGAGCTCTTGAGAAGGGTAAAACCCGCCGATTCTTAACTGGCTGCTTTTTTTCTTTTAGTTATAGACTTGGAGCAAAGAAACTGTAGTTTTCATGTTATGCTGTCTTAGGTGGTGTGTGGGGTCTGGGAACAGAGCCTCGGGGGAAGTTTGGGGTGGCTAACTGCTTGAGAAAAAGAATTGACAAGGGGCGCCTCGGGCCTCGGACACCACCCATCCCATCAGCTACAGATAGAGAGAATTCTGCCTTCGCCATCTTCTCAGAGAGCCCGTTTGGAAAATAGCTTCTTATTTGGGAACCCACTGCTCCAGTGAGAGGTCTCTGATGCCGGCCACTAAATTCTGGCGGGAATTTTAGCTCTCTGTAACCGCCTGGTTCTGTCTGTCTGCCCTTCTGTGGGGTTGGGACGGGCCATTTGATGGTGTGCTGTTGACAAGTCACCAGTTGTCCCAGTCCTGACTTTTGACTCCTGGTAAGGATCCCCTCTCTTGTCTTAGTCCATAAATCACCTCCCTCTTCCATCTGAGGAGAGGTAGCAAATAAAAACAAACAAAAACGTTTGTTTCAGTCCTCAGGGCCAGGGCAACCAGAGGCACCTGATAATTGTCTATCATCTGCTCCCAGACGGTGTCTCTACATCCCAGACAGTGCTGATCGGTGAGTTTAAACCTCGGTTGCTCACCTCTGTGCACTCCTATTTGGTCTATTTTTTGTCTTTTTTCCTTTTTCTTTCCTGAAGAGCAAAAAAAGAGTTAATTGCAAAGCCACATACACACATTTCATTACGACTTTTACCTGCACAAGTGAAGAAAATAGGTTTCTGGCTCCGAGAGCAGTGAGCCAGGTAGCCAAACCAAAATCCCCACAGGGGGAAGGGGTCTTTCAGACAGAACCCTTTTCAGTCTCGGTTTTTCTGGTTTGAATTAGTGGCTACATTCTCTGATTCCCCAACCCCCTTTCAAAGGTGAGCATAGAGTGCGTTGGAGAGAGAGGGTGGGACAGAGTGGGGGTCCAGACCTGGGGGTGAAATACGAGAGGGCTTGTACTAATTCAGAGGCAGCCATAACGCCATTACATGGGATCCAGCAAAGCAGTCGTCAGTGCTGGTTTCTGGGTTGGCCCTGTTTGCTGCCCTCTGAAAGATGCAGTGGACAGAGCACATCCAGCAGGTGCTGCTAGTTAACACTGGTACTGCCTCATGGCATGGGCCCGGGATGTGGGGGGCACTGTACGGTCTGGAGTGTAACACAGTGGCCTTTACACTGGGTCATCGCCTCTGACTTGGGACATCGCCCCTGACTTGGGTCTCTTGGCAGGAATGCTTTTGACATTTTTAAAGGAGTTTGGATAATTTGGACATTCAGCTGGAGTTTGGACAAAACTACTTATTAGAACATTTTGAGGAGTGAAATGGGAAAAGATCTTAATTTCATGTCCAGCAGTGCAGGCACATGGCGGGAGGGAGCTTTTTTTTTTTTTAAACAGAATTGCTAAATACTAGTCTAACTTGGGGAAACCCTGGTGATGTAGTGGTTAAGTGCTACGGCTGGTAACCAAAAGGTCAGCAGTTCAAATCCACCAGGCGCTCCTTGGAAACTCTATGGAACAGTTCTACTCTGTCCTGTAGGGTCGGTATGAGTTGGAATCGACTCGACAGCAGTGGGTTTGGTTTTTTTTGGTTTAGTCTAACTTGGGGAAACCCTGGTGGTGTAGTGGTTAAGTGCAATGGCTGCTAACTGAAAGATCAGGAGTTCTAGACCACCAGGCACTCCTTGAAAACATTGTGGGGCGGTTCTGTTCTGTCCTATAGGGTTGCTATGAGTCGGAACCGACTTGACGGCAATGGGTTTGGGGTTTTTTGGTTTTAGTCTAACTTGGGATCACTGGGTCAGATTAAGAGGTGAGGCACCAGGGTCACAGCAGAATCCCAGAGGGTGGTGAAGGCAGAAGGAGCTACCCTTTCCCACAGGAAGTTTTCATTTGGCTTACTTTCCTGACTTGGGCAGTTCTGGCTTCCAGAAACTCAAATGGGCCGCAGGAGGGTGAGAACAGAGCTGCTGTGGACTGTTGCAAGGTTCTTGCTCTGTTCTCACTGTTATTGTGGGGAGGAGCAAAATATTAGAAAAGGGATCAAAGGATCAAGTTGGTTTCTTTGCTGTCAGGTTTTTTTTCAAAGGCTGATTTACTCCCGCTTGGATGTATTTGGGCACAGGGAGAGAAAGAGGCATGGCTTCAGCTTTGTAAGCTCAACTGTGCTTTCCTGGGCCCTTCTCCCAGGCTTCTGGACCTCATGCTCATGGGGCCTCATAGAGCATGAGGAGTGAGCACCCGGGCTAAGCAGACAGGAGCGACCTGAGTCTTGGGTGCAGACCTGAACGTGTGGGCAGTTTAAGGCCCTGCTATGGTTTATGTTTTCTCCTCCACATTTAGTTCCTCTTCACCTTCTGTGAGGAGCCCTGGTGGCTCAATGGTTAATACCCAGCTGCCCAAACCCACCAGCCGTTCTGCAGGACAAAAGACCTGGTGATTTGCTTCTGTAAAGATTTTGATTCTGACTCATAGCGACCCTCCAGGACATAGTAGAACTGCTCCCATAGAGTTTCCAAGGAGTGCCTGGTGGTTTCAAACTGCCAACCTTTTGGTTAGCAGCCAAACTCTTAACTGTTTACGCCACCAGCACTCCTTCTGTAAAGATTACAGCATTGGAAACTATAGTTCTGCTCTGTGTTTTAGGGTCGCTGTGAGTAGTAATGGACTCGACTGCAATGGGTTTTTTGATTTTGGGTTCTGTACTTTGACTTTCCTCTGACAAGAACAGCAGATTTTAGGGAGAGGGCATTTCCTTAAAAAGGACACTGGATCTTTAACTTGATAACCAGGAACTCACTGTTGTGCTCAGATCTTCCAGTAGCTTTTCTTTTCTTTTTTCTTTGTCGTTAACAAATGAAAGGGATTTGCTCTGGAAGCTGGAGGGAGACATCTGTTAACAGGCCTGAGCTACTGCGGGAGGTGGCAGGAGGTAGCCATGGGGGCACCTGTATTTGTTTGGATGAATCTGTTGTTACCCTGAGACTACACCTACTGGGGAGGTGAAAGGTGAATAGTGGGAGGCCAAAGAATGGCTTCCTGGGGTGAGGGAGGGAAGGCCACTTGGCCAAAGAAATTTGTTCCCTTTTTCTGAAATCTGTAGCTAAGCTGTCACTAACCTCTCACCTGCAGCCTGGCCTTCCATCCAGTCTCTGAATAAAAATGCCCTAAATGCCTTTGTTTTTTTTTTTTTTTTAAATGCTTGCTTCATGAATTCGTTCATGTGCCAGACCTTGTTCTAGGTGATTGTGTGTTTTAGTGCATCTTTCATTGAGAGTTGCATGTACTTAAGGAAAAAGTGGAGTCAGCCTATTTCTACTGCATTCAGTTCAAGAGCGAGCGCATAGCTGAGCAGGAGGCCATGTTCTAGGAGCTGACTGGTTCACACACAGGCTTCTCCGTCCCGCAGTGACATGTGTGGGCCGTCCAGATCCTGCCTTTGGGTTAGATGGGCAAGAGTTCTCTGGTGTGTGTTTTGGGGAGTACTGAAGATCAGGCAGGTCTTGGTGGCCAAGGGGAGGTGATGGGAGGCTCTTCCCACCTCTTCCCTTGCTTCTCCTGCCTGCTCCTTGAAACATGTCTGAGCATAGTCTTCCAATCACAGATATCAAGGCTAAATTGCAAGTGCCCCAGGAGAGTAGAGACCAGTCACTAGTTTATGCTAGGTGTAAATAACTGATTTCAGAGTCTATCCTGAGATCTGGTTTGTCAGAGGAGGAAGAGTTCAAAACTACCTTGTGTCCGATCAAGACTTGGACAAATCTCTGAAACTTTATTCTGACTTCTCCTGTGACCTAGGGACTGGGGTGGCCTGTGTAGAGGTTGTGAGGAGAGGGAATGACCTAACTCCTGTTCTGCCTTGTTTCTGAAGTTCTGCCTTGAATGGCAGGTAGTTGGGCATCTTGTAGGATTTAGTAGCTAAGGGGTTAAGTAGCTAATGGGTTAAGTGTACCATATGATGAATTTTTCAAATGCATACACGTGTGTAATCCCAATTCCTATCAGGATTTAGAACGTTACCATCACTGCAGAAAGTTCTCTTCATGCCCCTTTCTAGTCAGTCTTACCCTACCCCCAGAGGTAGCTACTGTTTAAATTTTCTTTTCATTGTACGTTAGTTTTGCTTGTTCGAGAACTTCACGTAAATGGAATCATACGGTATGTATTCTTCTGTGTGAGGATTCTTTCAGTCAGCTTTATGTTTGAGATCACCCTTTTGCGTTACCAGCTTGTGCTTTTTTACTGCTTAGTAGTATTCCATTGTATAAATATACTGCAGTTCACCCATTTTCCTTTAAATGAACCCCTAGGATGTTTTCAGTTTACAGTTATGAATAAAGCTTCTATGAGTATTCATGTACAAATCTTTTTGTAGACATTGGCTTTTAGTTCTCTTGGGTGCATACTTAATTACTGGCTCATAGAGTAGGTTTATGTTTAGTTTTATGGAACCTTTTTATAAAGTGATTGTACCATTTTATACTCCTATGAACAACATGAGACAGTTTGGTTGCTCCACATCATTGCCAACATTTGATGTCAGTCTTTAATTTTACCTATTCTGGTGAGATGTAGGGATAACTTGTAGTTTTAATTTGCACTTCTCTGATGACTAATGGTGTTGAACACTTTTTCATGTGTTTATTGACTTTGTGAAGTCTATGTTCAAATCTTTGGCTTTTTTTTTTAAGCTGGTCTGTTTGGCTTTATATTGTTGAATTGTAAGAGTTCTTTATAGATCCCGAATACCAGTCCCTTGTCAGATATATGTTTTGTAATATGGTCTAGCCTGTGACTTGCCTGTTCACTTTTTGGTGGTATCTTTTGAGGAGAAATTTTAAATTTTGATTAAGGTTGATTTATCCTTTTTTTTTGCTTCATAACTTAAATTGTATCCTATATAAAGAAATTTTGCCTAACCTGAAGATTTTCTCTACTGTTTTCTTCTGGAAGTTTAAAAAAAAAATTTTTTTTCCTGGTTTTATGGTTTTACACTTAGGTCTATAATCCATTTTGAGTAAATTTTTTTGTGTCTGATACGAGATTGAGATTCATTTTTTTATATATGGGTATCCAGTGTTCAAGAACTATTTATTGAAAAGACTGTCCTTTCTCATTGAATTGCCTTTGCATCTTTGTTGAAAATCAGTTGACTATGTGAGGATAGATTTCTGGACTCTATTTTATTCTGTTGATCTTGAGTCTGCCCTTTCTTCACTGTATTTATTACTATGTAGTAAGACTTAAAATCTGATATTGTGAGTCCTCTAACATTCTTCAAAATTATTATGGCTACTCTAGGTCCTTTGTTTTTCCCCTATAATTAGAATCAGTTTGTCAATTTCTAAAAAAAAATCCTGCTGGGATTTTGATTGGGGTTGGATGACCCACTTATCCTGGTTTGCCTTAGACTGCCTCAGTTTTAGAGCTGATAGTCTTGTGTCTCAGGCAACCCCTCAGTCCTGGGCAAACTGGGATGATTTGTCACCTAAATTTGGGGGCAGTTGACATCTTAATAATATTGAGTCTTGCAATCCATGAATGTGGTATATCTCTCCATTTATTTGAGTCTTCTTAATTTCTCTTTGGAGTGTTATTATAGGTCTTGCATATCTTTTGTTAAATTTATATTCCTAAGAACACTATGTTTTTTCATGCTATTATAAGTGGAATTAAAAAAAAATAATTATTTAAATTATTTTTAAATATTTTGGAATAATTTTGGATTTACAGAAAAATTGCAAAGGTGATACAGAATTTTACTATACCTATCACCCAGCTCCCATTTTTGACCTTAAAATTTTTTTAAATTATGATATTATTCACTAACCATAAAATTCACCAATTTAACCTGCACAATTCAGTGGCCTTTAGTATATATACTAGGGTACGCAACCGTTGTTGTTGTTGTTAGTAGCCGTAGAGTTGATTCCAACTCATGGTGACCCCATGTGTACAGAGTAGAACTGTTCCATAGGGTTTTCAAGGCTGTGACCTTTCAGAAGCAGATCGCCAAGCCTTACGTTCGAGGTGTCTCTGGATAGGTTTGAACCATCAGCCTTCCAGTTAGTAGTCCAGTGCTTAACTATTTGCACCACCCAGGGATTCCATGCAACCATCACCACTATCTAATTCCAGAGTATTTCTTCACCCCAAAAAGAAACCCTGTGCCCCCAGCAGTTTCTCCCTATTCTTCTCCCCTCCCCCAGTCAGCTGGCAACCACTAAACTACTTTCTGTTTCTAATTTGGGGACACTTCATATTTTTGTGTCTGGCTTCGTTCACTTAGCGTAATGTTTTTAAGGTTCATCCATATTGTAGCATGTGTTAGTACTTCAGTTTTTTTTGTGGCTGAGTAATATTCCATCGTATGGCTATACTACATTTTGTTTATCCATTTATCAGTGGATGGGCATTCGGTTTGCTTCCACATCTTGGCTACTCTGAATAATGCTGCCGTGAACATTCGTATGCAAGTTTGTGTGTGGACATATCTTTATTCTGGGTAGATCTCGTTTGGTTATTTTTTATAATTCCTGTTTCTCTAATGAGATTTCCAGTTTGTTCTCTATTACGCGTATGTTCCTTTTTGTGTTTGAGCATGGTTATAATAAACCAAAAAAACCAAACCCATTGCCGTCAAGTTGATTCTGACTCATAGTGACTCTACAGGACAGAGTAGAACTGCCTCTTAGGGTTTCCGAGGCTGTAATCTTTATGAAAGCCAACTACCACATCTTTCTCCCATGGAGCAGGTGGTGGGTTCAGACCACCAAGCTTTTGGTTAGCAGCCAAGCACTTAAACACATTGTCACCAGGGCTCCTCATAGCTGTAATAACTGCTTTAAAATCCTTGTAATTCCACTATCTAGGTCATCTCAGGGTCCACCTCACTGGCTGCCTTCTTTCTTGGGTATGTGTCACATTCTCCTGTTTCTGTATTATCTAGTAACTATGGATTGTGTCCTTGACATTGTGTATGATATATCGTAGAGACTCTGGATTGTTAATCCCTCTCTATAGTGTTGATTTTTTTTTATTTGTTTGTTGTTCATTTACTTTATCAGGCAGTTAACTTGGCTGGATTCAAAACTCTGAATTCTGTTTTCCCTTCGGTAAATGGCAGCTAAAATCACCGTTCAGTTCTTCTAGCTTAAGATAGGCTGCTCGTACCCTAAGCGTGTATAGTTCATGGCTCAGCCATAGAGTTGGGCAGAGCATATATGTAGAACTTGGAGTTCCACCTCAGTGGCTGTATCCTTTCCAGCATTTTACCTGTTACTTTCTAGCTGCCACAGTCACTCTAAACTCAGTCCTTAGATTCTTTAAGCCTTTAGGCCCTGGATTTCTATGAAGTTTTATTTTCCTAGCCTGGCTCCTGCTAGATGAAGAGCTGTAAAAGAAAAAAATAGGAGACTTACCCAGTGCTATTCCCTTACAAAGAGACTTCCCTTTCAATTTCTGCCTGGTTTTGGTCCCTCTTCAGCATCTTTGGGTAATGGCCTTTCATATCTTGTCCAAAGTTTGTAGTTGCTCTTTGCAAGAAGGTTGGCTTAATAGGATACAGTCCACCATTATTGGAAGTGAAACCCATTAATGAATTGATTCCTATCTTTTTCCCTCTTAAAATATAGTTCTGTTGGTGAGAAATGTCTAGAATCTAGAGAAATTGATGGCTGTGACAAGATCATTTGGACAGTCACCAAAAATAAATGTCTCCATTCTATCTTTTCTTCCCTGATAGATCTTGGCGCCTCTCCGGTCTTTCCTAGCTTGATGACCCCTTTTCTTCTGTTAGGTGGTAAACTGGAATAATTCCACCCATTTTGCAGACAGGAAACTGAATCAAGGATGTGTCCTAGGCTGCTTGGGTTTCTTGCCTTCCTCTCTGTTCACCACCAGTCCTCCCAGCATTTCCCCAAAGGCTCTGGTCTTCCTCTCCAGCCAGCGCCCCAGCATTGCCATTCCCCATGAGGCTGTCAGATTTATTGGTCCACCCCAAGGCCTGAGAAATGGCAGAAACAGCTGTTCCGACCATGCCCTTGCTCTCACCTCCCTTCCCACCCGGGATCTTTTCAGCCATGTATTTTCTGTTTCTTTTTCCTTGCTGCCAGATGTTGCCTTTTACCTTATTCCGTTTGGGGGCAGCTGGGGGGCTCAGTTTGAGAGAGCCAGAGGGCTCATAACAGGATGTCCTGTAGGCATAATGTTGTTATCAAGCCGTGTGGAGCATCTGGGTACTTAGCAAGTGTCCACAGTTCTGTGTTTGCTTTAGCAGCTGGCAAGTCGGAGAAGACACTTCTAGTTGCTGCCTTGTAATGTTGAAGCCCAGTGAGATGAAAAGAGCCAGTACTAGAAAATCAACTTGGATGCCTCCGCCTTCTCCAGGTGGTGAAAGGCCCCAGGCCAGTGGGTCTCCAAGTCCCATCAGGCTTATCTCCTCAGAGTCTCCTGAACTCATCACTTTCTCTGCGTTTTCACTGCCCAGCCCTTGCCCACCCAAGATCTCGTCATTTCGTATCTGAATTATGGCTCCAGCTTTCTCCTTGGTGGTAGTGTCACCTCTGTCTGACCCCTCACAGTCCGTTCTCCATTCTACAGCCAGCCAGACATCTAAAATGCAGGTCACATCTGCTCTTCGCCTGCTAAATCCCTTCCACGGCTCCCCTTAGCTTTTCAGGAAAAGTCGAGACTTTTAACATGCATTGCAAGGCTCTTTGTAATCCAGTCCCAGCCCGAGCCTCCCTTTCTCCCCATCTTCTGAGAGGTGCTTTCCTTCCTGTGTCAGAGTACAGCCAGAGAAACAGCCAGTATGAGATATTAAGAGATTTATTGTAAGGAATTGGCTTCACACAGTTACGGGGGCTGGCAAGTCCAAAATCTGTATAGGTCAGGCTGTCAGGAAGAGCAGGCTGGAAGGCTGAGGCACAAGTTGAAATGGCTATGCGTAGGTGGTGTTCTTTTTTCTTCAGTTTGGCCCTTAAGGCCTTTCAACTGATTGAATCAGGACCACCCAGATTATCTACCATAACCTTACTTAAAAATCAACTGATTGTAGACTCTAATCACATCTACAAAATAGCTAGCCAAGTTGGCACACTAAAACTGACCTTCATACTTTTCTTCAGCTCAACCCGGGGGCTGTTCCCCGAGTAGGCTGTGGTCTCACACAGGCTGTTCCATCTGTTGGGCGCCCGAGGTGGGTTCTCTCTGGATTCCTGGGTTCTCATGCATGCTGTTAGTAGACCTGGAGTGTACTTACGTGTGTCTGTCAGAGCTCGAGGGCAGGGACTGTGTCCCTGATGTCCAGCGTGGCGCTGGGCACGTGGTAAGTGAATGAGTGACTGGATTCTCCCTGCCTATCAACGTGGTTTTCACATGTGCCCCCTGTGACCTGCTTGTACTTCCTGAGCCACCTGATCCGTCTTCCCTGGCAGAGTTTGCTGTGCCAAGGCTTACATGCCTCTGTCGTCCCTGCAGGATGCTCGGCTTGGTATTGCTTCTGTGGTCCTGGATAGAAATAACCTCAGAAAGCCTTCCAGCCAGGGATGGATTACCCAATAAACAGGGTACACACGCGCTTACATGAGTTGAAATTGTGCACTACAGTTTAGTCAGTTAACACAAGCCTCTGCATACCTTGCTTACTGTAAGCTTGTGCCTACCTTGCTCACCGTAAACCCGTGCATACCTTGCTCTTTGTAAGCCTGTGTGTACCTTGATCACAGTAAGCCTGTGCATACCTTTTTTTGCTGGTTAATCCACTCCTGCTTCCAGCTCACCCTGCTTACAGGGATTTCTCCCTACCCAAAGCTCAGAAAATTTGTCTGCTGTGCCCATTTGGGACTTCTGTTGCGTTAGCATTTAACATTTTGTGAAATTTTGCCTTATCTCTCAAACTAGAGTGTAAACTTCTAGGATCTGGACCTTTTCGGCCCTTATGGCATAAGCCTTGCAGCCTTCCATGAAAGGTTCCGTCAAAGGTCTTCCTTTATAGTGTAGCCTTGTCACAATCAACCAGCCACTTATTCAGGGTCTACATTCCTCAGCCTTCTTTACAGGTGGAAGGGGCCTTATGACTAGTCCTGGTCGATGAAATGTGAACAAAAGTGATGGCTCTCACTTCTGGATCTGTGCCATTAAAAAGCAGCTTTGCCTTCTGGGTTCTTTTCCGTCCACTTCCAGAGGACCCCGAGATCTAGAGAGGGCAGTGCCAAACTACTCTGAATGGCCATGTGAGAGGCTGCCTGCCTCTCCAGCCGTTGGTGTTGCCTTAATACAGCCCTGCAGTGCCCTCGGGCTACACTGGAGGCCCGTCTTCTCAGAGCTCCCCACTGCTCCCAGCTGCCCACCTGGGCCTGCGTGGAGAACTTCACTGCCTGCCCAACCCTAACTGACTCTCTGTGGTCTCAGCTGGAAGGCTGGGCGTCTGGATTCCGCTCATTCTCTTCTTGCTGTGTGGCAATTAATTGAGTGCGTCAGCTTCTCTGTACCTTAGTTTCCCCATCTGGAAAACAAGTTCAGTTTCCTGCTTCCCAGAGAAATCACGTGATATTAAATATACAGTGTTTAATAATGTTTTAATTGGACGAATTGGATTTTTGTAAAAAAGACTTTTTAGCACTTAGGGAAAAGCAAATTATTTCACATCAGCTTTGAGTTTTGGACACTTCCATTCTTAGCTTTGCTGCCTGAGAAGTGAATGTCCCAGAAAGCTTGGTGGTCAGCTTCAGCCTGGTTTTTCTTTTTTTTTTTTTTTTAACACTTGGTCATCTTCCTCCTCTGGGTTTCCCTCACTGTGCTGTGCTTTGAGCCCTTGCAGTAGTCTTGTGAGTCTCATGTGCGTTACTACTGAAGAGCACTAGTGCAAAATTATTTTCAAATTCAGGCAGCAAAACTGAGATCCGAGGAGTCAGTGGAAGCTGTGAAGTTCCCGGATCACACAGAACCACCCTGTGCAGTGAAGAGAGCTCAGGTTCAAACTCCGGCCCTGCTGCTTGTTAACTGTGTGACCTTCAGTCTGTTACTTACCCCTCTCAGCACCAGTGTCTTGGTGGGTGCAAATGAGGACTTAATAGCTACTTTACAGGTTGTTTTGAAGATAAAGGTCCCCAGGAGCGCTCACGCTGTGCCTGGTGCAGAGTCAGCATCAGGAAAACAGCAAGCACTTGACAATTTCCAGCATGGAGGGAGAAAAACATGTTCCTCAGACAGCCTACCTCCACTGGGGCCCGTGCCCATTATTGCCGGTCTAGGCACGTATTTATGTTCAAGACCTTTGTCTGTCTGTCCTGTCCTTCCTGTTATGTTCCAGATTCATTGGTGCTGGCCAGGGAACGCAGCCTTTGTTGTCCTGTGCCCCAGTCTAGATCATAGAGGGTGGCTGGTGTTCTACAAAGAGCCCTGAACTGGGATACCGATGCTGGAGTTTTGGAGCCAGCCCTGCTGCTGAGTGGCTGGTGCCCTTGGGTCAGTCATCTCACATCTCTGGGTCTCTGGTTCTTCAGCTGTGAGCAGCTGAGGCTTCCCAGCTCCTGGCTTGGCACTGACCTCAGCAGGGCCACCTTCCCAATTGCTGGTGTCATGAGGCTCCAGGGAAGAATAGATAAAAGTTCACACTGAAGTGCTTAAGATGTTTTCCACAAGCAGGGAAGCTGTGCCTTCCCCTTAGACCTGCCCAGACATCTTGATTCTCTGAGACCATTTCTCCCTTCATGAGATGTCAGAAGTCCACAGCTGTTGGAGCAACCACACTGTGTTGGGCTTCTCTTGCTCCCACAATCATTTTTCAGATATGCATTGAGCATTTACCTGTGCCTGGCCCTGTTCTGGTAGATACAAAGGGGCAAAAGGCTTATGCCCTGGCCCCAAGGAGTTCAAATGGATGACTAAGTGACAGAGTCATAGATTCCGTGTGTGCATGCCTGTGTGCATGTGTGTTCAGGGAAGGCTTCGTGGAGGAAGTGATTCCTAAACTCAGATGCAAAGGATGAGTAGGTGTTAGCTTGGTTAGAAGCACATTTTAAGCCGGAGAAAGGGAGAGAGGGTGGCATGTGCTCCAGAGCATGACCCACGTGGGAACTGTGAGCAGCTCAGCACAGCCAGAGCACGGAGCGGGAGGTGGTCATGGCACAAAGGGCCTGGACAGAGGCTGGCTTGTGACAGACCTTGATGACTCTGCTAATGGCATGGGTTTGAGCCTGAGGCATTGAAGAGTTTTAAGCAGCAGAGTGCACACAGGTGTATGTGATTACATTCATAATTTTGTTTACATGATACATAGTAGATACTCCCCGGCCTTACTGTCTTCCATCACGATTGTTGTTGCAGCAGAGGTGCCTTTGAGGAGTTAGGTAAGCCCCCGTGGGCTCCCAGCAGCTTAAAAATGCCTTGGTGCTTGTTAAATGGCAGTTTCTCATCTGCTTAAGGCTGGCCATAGAAGAAGCCCAAGGGGCCATGGAGGGCACCCGGGATCGAATCCTCTGTCACTAATCAGCTGAGTGACCAGCTACTCATCCAGTTCTCTTGAGGCTTCGCTTGCTTCATCTGTCGGAGACCCTTCCACTTGCCCTTTCTTCTTCACAGGTGGGTACCAGGCTCGAGTGAGACATTATCTGTGAAACCACTTTGAAAAGTATGAAGCACAAACACCAGATACTAACAGCAGTCAAGTTTCCTCTGGTGCGGATTTTGGTGGGGCTGTCTGTGTGTCACGTGCGTATGCACTTGTGAATGTTTTTATATTTTTAAAGCATGCGTATTTCTTTTTTAGTACCTGTTATTTTAACTTGCTTTTAATTTAATGTGTTGCTTAGGTAACACGTGCCCATGGTTCTCTCCTTCTCCTGTCCCCAGCCACCCCTTTGCCTTCTCTGGAAACAGCTGCTGGGGCCAGCCAGTTCCTGTGTTCTCCCAGAGATAGTTTTTATGCACTATTTTTTTATGTATAAGCTATGTGTACAGATAGATCCTCCCCCATTTTTACAAAAATGTTAGCATATTACATGTGTCTTTGTCATCTACTGCTGCTGTAACAAAAATACCACAAGTGGATGCCTTTAACAAAGAGGAATTTATTTCTTTACAGTGAAGTAGGCTAAAAGTCCAAATTCAGGGTGTCAGCTCCAGGGGAAGGTTTTCTCTCTCTGTTGGCCTTCTCATCAGTCTTCCCCAAGACTAGGAGCTTCTTTGCGCAGGAACCCCAGGTCCAGGGGACGTGCTGTGCTCCTGGCACTGCTTTCTTGGTAGTATGAGGTTCCCCAGTCTCTGCTCCCGTCTTTCTTTTATATCTCAAGAGATTGCCTCAAGACACAATCCAGTTCTGTAGGTTGAGTACTGCCTCATTAACACAACTGCTACCCATCCTCCCTCATTAACATCATAGAGGCAGGATTTACAACACACAGGAGAATCACACAATACAGGGAATCATAGCCCAGCCCAACTGATAGACATATTTTTGCGGGGGGACATAATTCAATCCATGACAACATGTATCACTTTTTCTTAGACACCAAAGGCTTCTAAAAAAAATCATTAAAACAAAAGGAACAGTATAAACGTAAAGGCATTAACAGCTTTGCAATGTGGAATGTAAATCAGTACTACATGAAAGAAAATTTCCTACGAAATGAGTGTGCGAATTACGTTTAAATAGGTTCCATTACCGCAAAGACTTCTGGGAGACCTTGGTATGCTAATTGTCTATGTCCAGGAGGCAGGAACCTAACCTGGAAGCTCCTTTTGGTGAACTTCTTGTTGGAGAGGTGTTGGAGGCACGCTTGGGAAACCCTGAGTTGGCTCTGAGCATCTTGCTATGGCAGGAGCTGGTCAAAACATCAAAGTGGGCCGTGGTCTCAGAGTATCAAGTGACAGTGGAGTAAGGACCCAAAAACCCAGACCAGAGTAAGGACCAAAAAAAACAGACAGTGTAAAAGTTACCAAAACCTGCCTCGGGAGGTGTGTGTGTGGGTGGGTCAAGGGTAGGACTGTGAAGGGAACACTGGACCTAGAGTCTGGAGGCACAGTATTACCATGTGGTCTGGGGCAGTTTTCACAGCTTTCTGATCCTAGAGTCCTCCCCTTTGAAATGACAATCACCATGCTTGCCCTGTCCCAAAGTTGTGGGATTCGGATGTAGAAATGCCCTATTCAGAGGATGGTGTTCCTCCCCCCACCCCACAGTGGGGTTTCAGGAAAGGGCAGAGTTTGACTTCCCACGGGTTCACAGGTTACATAGATCAGAGGGCTTTCTTTCAAAGGCCCCCTGGAGGTTCAGCTAAATTCTGTGCTGGTTAGGTCAGACTTGAAGCTTTTACAGTGCAGAGATGTCCCTAAGCTGGCTAACTTTTTACGGATGAGGAAACAAACTGCTTGCCCAAGATTGTTTGCATTATTAAGCTCATTACAATAGTAATTAACTTGTTTTTTTTTTAAGTTTACTTTTAACTGATGGAGGAAAAAAGTACAAAATGGTCTTCTTTCTTATTGCTGATGCCAGGAACCTCACCATCACTCTGCACCTTTCCTTTAGCAGTTATTCAGGGTTGGGAAGTCCCTTCTGAAATTCTTTTTAAACCAAAACTGCTTTTGACCTCTCAAGTCTAAACGCATCAGCAGTGACTGCGGTCATTTGATGGAAGGTATGAGGTGTCATCTGGCAGCATAGATTTTTGCATGCCTGGTTGGTCTTACATAATTGCAATTACTTATAAATTACATTTATAAAAGGAAATGTTTTGGCATTTTTTTTTTTTTAGGTCTTAAAAAAAACCCAAACCCATTGGTGTCAAGTCGATTCTGACTCAGCAACCCAATAGGGCAGAGTAAGTAGAACTGCCCCATAGAGTTTCCAAGGAGCACCAGGTGGATTTGAACTGCCGACCTTTTGGTTAGCAGCCATAGCACTTAACCGTTACACTACCAGGTTTTAGCTCTAGTGAGGTATAATTTAGGTGCAGAAAGTTTTACCCTTTTTTAGGTATACATTTCTGAGTTTTGAAAACAAAGAGTTATATAACCACTACCACCATTAAGACATGTAATAGTTCCATCACTCAAAAAGTTCCGGAGTGTGCTTTTGTTGTCAGTCCCTCCCAGCCCCTAGCAACTGCTGCTCTGATTTCAGTCTCTATAGTTTTGTTTCTTCTGGGATGTCATTATAAATTGAATTATACAGTATGTAGCTTTTTGTGTCTTTTCATTTAGGATATTCCTTTTAGCTATGTGTTTTGCAAGTGTCTTTTCCCAATCTATGGCTTGTCTTTTTTCCCACCAGCATTTTGTAAAGAGAAGTTTTTAATTTTAGTGAAGTCCAATTTATCATTTTTATCTTTAGGTTTGTGCTTTTGTTGTGTGCTAGCTAAGAAATCACGGAACCAAGATCACAAAGATTTTGTTCTATGTTTTAGAAATTTTATAGCTTTAAGTTTTACATTTCAGATCATGTAAATTTTTGTATATGGCTTAAATTACGAGTCAAAGTTCTTTTTTTTTTTTTTTTGGCATATAGATATCCAATCGTTCAAGCACCGTTTGTAGGCAAGACATTAAATTACCTTGTTACCCTTTGTTAAAAATCAATTTGACCGTATATGTGTGGGTCTGTTTCTGGACTCGGTTCTGTTCCGTTGATCCTAGATATTTATCCTCTTACCGGTACCACACCGTCTTGGTTATTGTAACTATATAAAAAACCCATTGCCATCGAGTCGATTCTGACTCATAGTGACCCTGTAGGACAGAGTAGAACTGCCCCATAGAGTTCCCAAGGAGCACCTGGTGGATTTGAACTGCTAACCTTTTGGTTAGCAGCCATTGCACTTAACCACTGCACCACCAGGGTTTGCTTGTAACTGTATACTAAATAGTAAATCTTGAAATCAGGTATTGTGAGTCCTCCAACTTTGTTTCTTTTTTGCTTCGGGTAGTCTAGGTCCTTTGCTTTACCATATAAACTTTAGAATCAGCTTGTCAATTTCCACATAAAAAGCCTACTGGGATTTTTACTGGGATTGTGTTAAATCTGTAGATCAATTTGGGGAGAATTCAAATCTTAACAACATTGAATCTTCCCATCTATGAACACAATATAGGGAGCTATTAAATCGTCTTTGTTTTTGATTGTGTTGCAAATGTCAACTGTGACCTTTGACCCCCGGAGTCTTTGAAAGCCTGTGAAACCAAATACCCTCCTGATACCAAGAAGCAAGCAAGGCAGGTGCCTGAGGAAGGAGCGAAAACAAGAAACCCCAGAAGACCCATTTAAATTCTCTAGAGGCACAGGGGCACTGAGGATCAAAAAGAAACAAATTCTTGGGGAAAATTATAAAATCCATATCAGCTGAGGGAGAAAATATTTAGCAAGGCAGCAAAAGCTGTCCCTGGTTTAAGTTTTAAGAGCATCAGCAGACGTGTTTATTGTGGTGGCTTGGGTTTTTGGGGAGCTTTTTTTTGGTGGGTTGGGAGTGAGTTTAGGGATTAAAGGGTAGACGTTGTATTTTCAAGTCTTCTACTGACATCCTGCTTGGAGTTGATCAAGGCCTTTCGTTTAGGAGCTGATCAAGAACCTTGCCGGGCTGGCCCTGACCTGGGTGCTAGGTGGGGCACAGTGAGGGATACTTGGTCCCCTTGCCTTGTGAGCAGGATTGCCTGTACTGGAAAACACCATCTATAATTATTTTTTTCCCTTTTCTCCTTCAGGGCAGAGGCAAGGAACCTGGCCCCTAGACCCTGCTGATTGATCAAAAATGGGGAGGCGCTAATTCCTCAGCCAGGTCAGGCTCAACCCAGCTGCACAGCAGCTGTCTCCCCAAGCCCAAGGGGTCCCCAAGGCCTCCTCTCACCCAGCCTTTACTTGGGCTATTCAGGAGGCTCCGAGTGACACTTAATATCACTCAGATATGTAAGAAGGGAAACAGTGGTCAAGAGTACCAGCTCTGGAGCTAGACTGCCAGGCACCAAATTCTATAATGGTCACTAACTGTGAGACAGTGGGCAATTTGCTTAACTTCTCTGTGCCTCTGCTTCACCATTTGTAAAATGGAGATAACAGTACTACCAATCTTACAGGGTTGCTGTGAGGATTAAATGAAGTGATATAAAGCATTTTGAAGTGTGCCAAGCACACAGTGAACTATAAATTATTCATTATGATTTTGGACTTCTAGAGCGGTGCTCCTGATGATTGTGATTCAGTGTCAGGCACAGCACTCAAGTCTGACATTGCAGACTGCCCTGGAGACCTCATTCTGTCACTCTGGGGCATGTCCTCTTGGTCATCTTGACTTCACATGGTGGTAAAAGACCCTGAGAGGACCTTTCTTCTTCTGTATTTACACTTCACTAGTGTGGTCTGGGCTCTGTTTTTTCAGATTCAGCCAGGCATTATTGGCTTAGTAAATCCACGAGACCTGGATTCTGGTCCTAACTTTTCCCTTAGTAGTCAGTCAGTTACTGTCTCGGGCCTTTAGCTTTAGTTTGTGGAGTGGGCATGTCCCGTGCTGTAATATACTATTCTCATTACACTGAATCACTGAGTGGTTCTCTTAGGCTAGTCATTGCCAACCTCTTGCCATTGTTTAATTTATAAATCACTATTTCCTAAAAATATGAAATGGCCCACATTTTTATATAGAGTACATAAAAATTACATTTTGAAAAATTGATAATTGTGTGATTTCCACCCATTCACCATTTAAAAGAGGTACCTTCTACCCCTCTGGGAGACATGGAAGGACTCTTCAACAAGGAGGATGTCTTAGGCTGTGTTATTAGAGAAGCAAAACTAGTAAATGTGTATAAATGTGTGTATAAAAAAAAAATGTATAGAGAGATTTATATTAAGAAAATGACTTATGCAGTTGTAGAGGCAGGAACATGGGTCAGGCTGAAGGCTTCTCCTAATCTACATAGCTGCAGGGGCTGGTGGACCCAAGATCAGCAAGTCAGCAGAGTTCTGGCTCACAGGCTACAAAGACCAACTAGTCCCAAGATCAGCAGGCAAGAGCACAGGTAAGCTGCTAGCTCAAGCTCCAAGCACCAGAGATGAGACAAATAGGAGCCACGTGCAGGATCCAGTGCAAACAAAAGCCCGCAAGCCTTGCCAGAAAGTCCACTTATATTGGATGCAGGCCCCACCCTCAAGGAAACTCCCTTTCAACTGATTGGCTACTCATAGCCGATCCCATCATGGACGTAATCACACTATATCAGATTTCATCATGGAGATGATCACATCATTTTATGACTGCCGAACTACATGTAACTGCCAAACCACTGAGAATCATGGCCTAGCCACAGTGACACACAACCTTAATGATTGCAGCCTACCCCTTGTCAGCTTGGCACCTGTACACATCTTAAACCATACGTAATCTCTGAATAAAGACAATCATAAATTCGTGCTTGTGCCTGATGTGATACAACTAACACACATACAACTGAAAATGCACTAGCCCTGTTTACATCTTATATTTTATAAGTGAAGAAAACCAAAAATATCTGATGCACACATATAATGCAGAAACACTCATAACAATTACAGTCCTCATTTTTGCAACTGGTTTTGTGGTCATAACTGGTATTTAAAACTGCTTTCTTCCACCACCCATTCCGTATTCCCTGTTCCCTCAGCTGATCGTGGTTCTTTGCCTAGTGGTGTGACCCAAACCTTCATTCCTGAAGGGTCTGGGCCGTTAGTAGTCATGTCAAAATTGGGTTGCTGTAGTTTTTCATTGACTTTAATCACAGGGCGTGGTAGTACTAAGAGATGCCCTAAGGGATCTCCTGCATTCCAGACATACTCATTCTTTACCTCTATTATTTAATATCAATCTGATTTCCTCTTGGTAATCAGAATCGATCACACCAGCCAATATGGTAACCCCCTTCTTTGCTTGTTGATCCAGAGGAATAGGAACTCAGAAGTGGCCAGGTGGCATTTTTAACTTCCAGTTCATTAGAATCAGGGCTGTGTCTCCACGTGGGAGCATTCCTCCTTTTGGAACTAAGACCTCTAGACCAGCAGAGCAATAGGGTCGCAGGGATGGGAAACAAAAATTTTGTGAATAGATCACTAGGGGTAATAGTGAGTGGTGGCACTCCCATTTCCACCCTTTGATTCCTGAACCCATGAATCCTGGCTATGGGGGAAAGAGCACCGTATATTGGATGCTGGTTTAGAGCATATGCAGCCTCCTGGGGAACACCGTCCAACACTGCAAGGTATTGCCACCTAGCTGTATAATTGTCTCTTTAGAAGGCTATTCCATCATTCTGTGAAGCCAGCTGCTTCAGGATGAGGGGGAACATGGTAGAACCAGTGAATTCCATGGGCCTGGGCCCATTGCCACCCTTCACTTGCTGTGAAATGAGTCCCTTGATCCGAGGTGATGCTGTGTGGAATACCATGATGGTGGATAAGGCATTCTGCAAGTCTGCAGATGTTTGTTTTGGCAAAAACATTGCATCCAGGGAAGGTAAATCTATGTTCAGAGTAAGTGCTTATTCCAATAAGAACAAAATTCTGCCCTTTCCATGATGGAAGCGGTCCAATATAGTTAACCTTACACCAGGTTGCTGGCTCATGTCCTTGAGGAATGGTGCCATATTGGGGACTCAGTTTTGGCTTCTGCTGCTTGCAGTTTGGGCGCTTAGCAGTGGCTGTAGCAAAGTCAGTCTTGGTAAGTCGAAATCCATGTTGCTGAGCCCATGCATAAGCTCCATCCGTGCCACCATGGCCACCCACTTTGTTCATGAGCCCATTGAGCAATGAAGGGAGTAGCTAGGGAAAGAAGACGAACGGTTCCGTACAACGTGTCATCCTACCCACTTGATTGTTAAAATCACCCTCTGCTGAGGTCACCCTTTGGTGAGCATTTACATGAGATGCAAATACCTTCACTTCTTTGCCCATTCAGCAAGGTCTATCCACATACCTCTTCCCCATACCTCCTTGTCTCCAATTTTCCAACCATGTTCCTTCCAAGTCCCTGACCATCTATCCAAACCATTGGCCACAGCCCATGAATCAATATACAATTGCACATCTGGCCATTTCTCCTTTCAGGCAAGGTGAACAGACAGGTGCACTGCTCACAGTTCTGCCCATTGGGAGGATTTCCCTTCACCACTGTCCCAGAAAAGAGGTCCCAGAAAGGGGCTATAGTGCTGCCACTGTCCACTTTCAAGTAGTGCATGCATATCACACAGAACCACCTGTAAACCAGGTACGAGTTTTCTCTTCCTCAGTCAACTAATCATGGAAGAACTCCCCATGAGATCATAGATGCAGACTGGGAGATGGAAGGTAATATGACAGGAGTAGAGACCAAGGGCATTTGGGCCACTTATGCAACTTACTTCTGCCTTCAGATCATATATACCACTTCCATTTAATGATGGAGTGCTGCTGTGCACATCCAACTTTATGACTCTGTGGGTCAGACAATAGCCACTTCATGATGGCCAGCTCAGGCCATGTGGTGACTTGGCGGATCATGGTTAAGCATATATTTTTTTTTAAGGCCCAGTAACCTGACAAAAGCTGTTTCTCAAAAGGAGAGTAGTTATCTGCAGAGGATGGCAGGGCTTTGCTCCAAAATCCTAAGGGTCTGTGCTGTGATTCACCGATTGGGGCCTGCCAGAGACTCCAAACAGCATCTCTATCTGCCACGGACACTTCATGTACCATTGGATCAGCTGGATCATACAGCCCAAGTGGCAGAGCCACATGCATGGTGGGCTCAACCTGTTGCAGAGCCTTCTTTTGGTCTGGGCCCCACTCAAAACTAGCAGCTTATCAAGTCACTTGATAGATACGCCTCAGTAGCACACCCAAATGAGGGATATGTTGTCTCCAAAATCCAAAGAGGCCCACTAGGCATTGTGCCTCCTTTTTAGTTGTGGGAGAGGCCAGATGCAGTAACTTATCCTTCACTTTAGAAGGAATATCTCAACGTGCTCCACACCATTGAACCCCTAGAAATTTCACTGAGGTGGAAGGCGCCTGAATTTTTATCAGATTAATTTCCCACCCTCTAGCAAGCAAGTGGAGCCCTGGTGGTGTGGTGGTAAAGAGCGTGGCTGATAACCAAAAGGTAAGCAGTTCAGATCCAGCAGCTGCTCCTTGGAAGCCCTATGGGGCAGTTCTACTCTGCCCTATAGGGTCTCTATGAGTCGGAATCGACTCTACGGCAATGGATTTGATTTTTGGTTTGGTAGCATGCAAATGTTCTAGTAGTAAGTCCAGAGTCATTGACACTTCTTTCTTACTAGGCCCAGCCAGCATAGTGTGATCAATGTAATGGACCCATGTGACATCTTGTGGAAGGGAAAGGTGATCAAGGTCCCTGCGGACTAAATTATGATATAAGGCTGGACAGTTGAAATACCTCTGAGGTGGGACACTGAAGGTTTGTTGGTGGCCTTGCCAGCTGAAGGCAAACTGCTTCTGGTGGTGCTTTGAAATAGGTATGGAGAAAAAGGCATTAGCCAGATCAATAGCTGCATACCAGGTACCAGGAGATGTATTAATTTGCTCAAGATGAAAGTATATCCGGAACAGTAGCTGCATTTGGAGTCACCACCTGGTTAAGTTTTCGATAATCCACTGTCATTCTCCAAGATCCATCTGTTTTTCCACAGGCCTAGGAGGTGAGTTGAATGGGAATGTAGTGGGAATCACCACCCCTACATCCTTCAAGTCCTTGATGGTGGCAGTAATCTCTACAGTCCCTCCAGGAATGCAGTATTGTTTTTGGTTTACTATTTCTCTAGGTAGAGGCAGTTCTAATGGCTTCCACTTGGCTTTTCCTACCATAAAAGCCATTACTCCACTTGTCAGGAATCCAGTGTAGGGGTTCTGCCAGTTGCTGAGTATATCTATTCCAATTATGCATTCTGGAACTGGGGAAATCACTACAAGATGTGCTGAACCTACTGTGAGATGGCCATGAGCTAAGACTCCACTAATAACCTGACCTCCATGTGCCCCCACTCTGACTGATGGGCCACAGTGATGTTTTCTGTCTCCTGGAATTCGTGTCAGTTCAGAGCCAGTATCCAGTAATCCTCCAAAAGTCTGATTATTTCCTTTTCCCCAATGAACAGTCACTCTCATAAAAGGCCGTAGATCCTTTTGGGGAAGGCTGGGAGAAAGATTAACAGTATAAGTTTTGGGGAATGTATTTGAGTCCTTGCTCAAGGGGGCCTGGCAACCCTTCATTCAAGGAGTTCTGGGTCTTTAAACTCACTCAAGTCTGGAAATTGATTGAGGGGCTGTGACTGTCTATACTGGTGATTTGAGTTAGACTGCTGTTCACTTGACCTAGAATTTGCTACCAGACAGTAGGGGTGCTGATCTAGCAAATACCTAAAATATGGAAGTGATTTTGCAATTGGGTAATGGGTAGAGGCTGGAAGAATTTTGATGTGCTTGATAATAAGAACTAAGATTGCCTCGAAGAGACTATTGATAGAATTAGGGACATTAAGGGTGATTGTAATGAGGGCTCAGAAAGAAATGAGGAATGGTACAGACAAAGTATCTATTGTCATAAATGGAATATTGCTAGAATTGTGGATGTTAAATGTGGCTCTGGTGAGGTTTTAAAAAGAATTGATGAGCAAGTTATTGGACACTGGAGGAAAAAGGAGATCCTTGCTCTAACGTGGCAAAGAACTTGTCTGAATTGTGTTAGAATGTTTTATGGAAAGTAGAAACTTGGATATTTGGCTGAGGAGATTTCTAAGCAAAACCTAAAAAGTGCATTGTGGTTTTGCCTTGCCACTTAAAGTAAAATGTGGGAGGAAAGAGATAGAAGATTTAGAAAATTCTATTGTAAAAGCTAAGAGAATGTGCCCTGGAACTGACACCAAAGGTATAGTAGCTATGCAATCTTTTGTTAAGGGTATTAGGCCTGTGACTGATGGATCTAATCAATCACAGCAGAAATACTGTCAGTGTAGTCAGGTGGGAAATGGGCCAACAGAGGTATTTGGTTGTGAGCATCTTTTGTCCTCAAAAAAAAGGAAGGGACCATCCTGGGAGCATTTCAGAGACCAGCAGAACTCTTGGAAGGAACAGGGAGGGGAGGGTGTATGTGGCTGCTTCCTTGGTTTCAAAGGGTAGAGCCACCACCCCCTCTGTTTCAAAGGGTGAGGTTACTGCCTAGGTTTCAGACTGGAGTCACTGCCACCTTGGTTCCAGAGGGTGGGACTGACACCCGTGGCTGAGGGACCTCCATCCAAAATCTGGAGAATGTGGCCAAAGCCCAGAGTCTGGAGGACAGGGCCATTGCCCGGATGTGCTTGGAAAACAGAATTATTTTCCAGTCTTGAGAGCTAATGAGATTTGCCCTGCTGGGTTTTGAACTGGTTTGGTACCTGTGACCCCTTCTTCCCCTCCAGCTTCTCCCTTTCGGGATGGAACTGTCTACGCTGTGTCTGTTCCACCATTTGTACTTTGAAAGCAGATAGCTTGTATGCTAGGTTTCACAGGCCTACAGATTGAAATGAATTTTACACACCCAGAGTCTCACCCATACTTGACTTAGATGATTCAGAAGATGAGAATTTGGATTTAGAGTTGATGCTGTAATGAGATAAGACTTTTTGGATGATGTCATAGGGTAAATATGTTCTGCACATGGGAAGGACACAACTTTTGGGGGACCAAGTGGTGAAACATTGTGGATTAAATTGTGTCCCACCCCTAAAAAATATGTGTTGAAATCCTAACCCCTGCACCTGTTGATATGATCCTGTTTGGAAATAGGGTTTTTCTTTTGTTATGTTAATGAGATCGTATCAGAGTAGGGTAGATCCTAAACCTAATCACTTCTAAGTTATAAAAAGAGCAAATTAGACACAGAGACACACACAGGAGGAAGTCAGACACCAAAGAACAGCATAAATTGACAGCAGTCACCAGAAACTAGAAGAGAGGTCCACAGAAAGAATCCACAGGGCCAAAACCAAAATTTGGACTTTTAGCCTCCATAACAGTCCTGCACCATCCTCACAGTCATCGTTATGCTTGAGCCCATTATTGCAGCCACTGTGTCAATCCATCTGGTTGAGGATCTTTCTCTTTTTCACTGACCCTCTACTTTACCAAGCATGATGTCCTTCTTTAGGGACCGGTCCCTCCTGATAACATACCCAAAGTATGTGAGAAATCTCGACATCCTCATTTCCAAGGAGCGTTCTGGCTGTACTTCTTCCAAGACAGATTTGTTCATTCTTCTGCCAGTCCTTGGTATATTCAATATTTTTTACCAACACCATAATTGAAATGCAGCAGTTCGTCAGTCTTCCTTATTCATTGTCCAGCTATCGCGTGCATGTGAGGCAATTGAAAATACCCTGGCTTGGGTCAGGCACACCTTAGTCTCCGAGGTGACGTCTTTGCTTTTGTGAACACGTTAAACAGGTCTTTTGCAGCAGGTTTGCCCAATGTAATGCTTCCTTTGATTTCTTGACTGTTGCTTCCATGGGCGTTGATTGTGGATCCAAGTAAAATGAAATCCTTGACAACTTCAATGTTTTCTCCGTTTACCATGATATTGCTTATTGGTCCAGTTGTGAGGATTTTTGTTTTCTTTATGTTGAGGTGTAACCCATAATGAAGGCTATAGTCTTTGATCTTTATTAGTAAGTGCTTCAAGTCCTCTTCACTTTCAGCAAGCAAGGTTGTGTCATATCACAGGTTGTTAATGAGTCTTCCTCCACTCCTGATGTCTCGATCTTCTTCAGATAATCTAGCTTCTCAGATTATTTGCTCAATGTCATATCACAGGTTAATGAGTCTTCCTCCACTTCTGATGTCTCGATCTTCAGATAGTCTAGCTTCTCAGATTATTTGCTCAGCATACAGACTGAATAAGTATGGTGAAAGGATACAACCCTGATGCACGCCTTGCCTGATTTTAAACCATGCAGTATCCCCTTGTTCTGAACGACTGCCCCTTGGTCTATGTACAGGTTCCGTATGAGCACAATAAAGTGTTCTGAAATTCCTGTTCTTCTCAATGTTATCCATAATTTGTTATGATCCACGCAGTTGAATTCCCTTGCATAGTCAATAAAACGCATGTAAACATCTTTCGGGTATCCTCTGCTTTCAGCCAAGATCCATCTAACATCAGCAGTGATACCCCTTATTCCATGTTCTCTTCCAAATCCAGCTTGAATTTCTGACATTCCCTGTTGATGTACTGCTGCAACCATTTTTGAGTTATCTTCAGCAAAATTTTACTTGTGTGTGATATTAACGATGTGTGATAATTTCAACATTCCGTTGGATCACCTTTCTTTGGAATGGGCACAAATATAGATCTCTTCCAGTCAGTTGGCCAAATACCTGTCTTCCAAATTTCTTGGCATAGAACAGTGAGCACTTCCAGCATTGCATGCATTGGTATTCTGTCAGTTCCTGTATCCTTGTTTTTTGCCGGTGCCTTCAGTGCAGCTTGGGCTTCTTCCTTCGATACCATTGGTTCTTGATCATATGCTACCTCCTGAAATGGTTGAATGTTGACCAAATCTCTTTGGTACAGTGACTCTGTGTATTCCTTCCATCTTCTTTTGATGGTTCTTGCATCATTCAGTATTTTGCCCATAGAATCCTTCAGTGTTGCAACTTGAGGCTTGGGTTTTTTCTTCAGTTCTTTCAACTTGAGAAATGCTGAACCTTTCTGCCCTTTTGGTTTTGTAACTCCAGGTCTTTGCACATTTCATTAGAATACTTTGTCTTCTTGAGCTGCCCTTTGAAATCCTTTGTTCACCTCTTTTACTTCATCATTTCTTCCATTCACTTTAGCTACTCTACATTCAAGAGCAAGTTTCAGAGTCTACTCTGACATCCATTTTGGTCTTTTCTTTCTTTCCTGTCTTTTTAATGACCTCTTGCTTTCTTCATGTATGATGTCCTTGATGTCATTACACAACTCGTCTGGTCTTCGGTCATTAGCGTTCAAAGCATCAAATCTATTCTTGCGATCGTCTCTAAACTCAGGTGGGATATACTTAAGGTTGTAGTTTGGCTCTCCGGGACTTGTTCTAGTTTTCTTCAGCTTCAACTTGAACTTGTAGATGAGCAGTTGGCCCCTGGCCTTGTTCTAACTGATGATATTGAGCTTCTCTATCATCTCTTTCCACAGATATAGTCAATTTGATTCCTGTGCATTCCATCCGGTGACGTCCACATGTATAGTCAGTCACCTTTTATGGTGTTGAAAAAAGGTGTTTGCAATGAATAAGTTGTTAGTCTTGCAAAATCCTATCGTGCCATCTCTGGAGTCATTTCTGTCATCAAAGCTGTATTTTTTAACTACTAATCCTTCTTTGTTTCCAACTTTTGCTTTACAATAACCAGTAATTATCAGTGCATCTCGATTGCATGTTTGATCAATTTCAGACTGCGGAAGTTGGTAAAAAACTTCAGTTTCTTCATCTTTGGAATTAGTGATTGGTGGGTAAATTTGAATAACAGTCGTATTAACTGGCCTTCCTTGTAGGCATATGGATATTGTCCTATCACTGACAGCGTTGAACTTCAGGATAGACCTTGAAAAGTTCGTTTTGATGAATGCAATGCCATTTCTGTTCATTTTGTCGTTCCCGGCATAGTAGACCATATGATTGATTTAAAATGGCTAGAACCAGTCCATTTCAGCTCACTAATGTGTAGGATATTGATCTTTATGCGTTCTATACACTTTTGAATACTTCAGTTTTCTTAGATTCATACTTTGTACATTCCATGTTCTGATTATTAATGGATGTTTGCAGCTGTTTTTTCTCATTTTGAGTCAAGAAATGCAAATGAAAGTCCTGAAAGCTTTACTCCATCCACATCATTAAGGTTGACTTTGATATGAGGAGGCAGCTCTTCCCCAGTTGTATCTTGAGTACCTTCCAACTTGAGGGGCTCATCTTCCGGCACTATATCAGACAATTCAGAAGTTTTTCACTGGCCAATTTTTTTAGAAGTAGATCGCCAGGTCCTTCTTCATTGTCTGGGTTAGTCTGGAAGCTCTGCTGAAACCTGTCCAACATGGATGACCCTGCTGATATTTAAAAAGCCACCAAAGTATGACAAACTGACAGATGAGTGGTGGATCCATTTATTAGATGCCTAAATAGGAGGAGGTAGGGTGGGATAGAAAAACAGTAAGCTAGGAAATAAGTGTATTTGAAAGACAGATTGTAAGATAGAGGAGAGATGGCCATGTGACGATGCCTCTATAAGCCAAAGAACGGCCAGAGCTATACCAAAAGTTGGAAGAGATGAGGAAGGATCTTCCCCTAGAGTGGACAGAGCAAGCGTGGCCCTACCGATGCCCTGAATTCAGACTCCTAGCCTCCAGAACTGTGAGACCTTAAATTTGTTCTTATAAGACCCCCCCAGCCCCAATAAAAAGATATATTAGAGCTCTATTTCTGGGCCGAAACCCGAGAGAGAGTCTGTGTGTTTGTTTTGAGTGGGACTGGAGAGCCATTTTGTGTGGAAGGTAGAGGGAGAGAAGATCAGATGGCCTCTACAGAGGGACTTTGAAGTTTCTGCCTGGACACACTCACAGCACGACGGGCAAAAACCCACACTCTTCCTACTAGAATGTAATCTGAGGGAACATTCTGGATGCACTAGGACAAATGTGCAATCATGGTTGGCTTAGTGTGAGGAGTGATCAGATGACCCTCACATACAAAGAGGAGAACCACTGATCCATAAGCAAGACCTCCAGTTTCTTTTGAGATTTCTTAGGGGTTGTGAACTTCACATTCAATTTTTTTTCCCCTCCACATTCAATTTCTAAGGCAATTACCTTGTGAGAATATGTGAAAGTCCTGCTAAGGTACAGTCACATCTGCCTAGGTGTAATATGAACCCTTACTTCTGTGCTAAAGAAAAGGAAATTCAGTCTTAAAATTGAAAACTTTGTCTTTAAACTTTCTACCAGCCTTGAAATGCATCTCAGTAAAACTACGTTTATGTGAATTCTATCCCTGGAGTGGCTTTTATCTTTTAGAAGTTGATATTTCAGGAGGCCAAGAGAGTCTGTAATCAACTTGTGAGCAGCTGGAGCGTGGCAGACTGTCTGGGAGAAGTGAAAGAGACCATTGATGCAGAAACTCAACGATGCTTTCCACATTGGGGCAAGAGTGGTGCAGAGGCTGGGAGAGGGGGTGGTTGGCCGGGTGGAGCGGCCCTGCTGAGGGGGTGCGGGAAGCACCTGCAGGCTTGGCAGAGGCTCTCTGGATTCTGGAGCAGATCCTGGGCATTATTCTGGGTCACCCCACCCTATCTGTAGGAGAGAAGTGGGCATGGTTGCCATTTTTGTGATGCCTCTGGTAAAGCATACATGTATGTGTAGCGTCCAGGGTAAAAGGCTGTTATATGTCTATCTCATGATGCCAAATAGAGGCTCTTTCGCTTCCGATCACCTCAGAGCCCAGTCCCCGTTGGAGCAGGAGGCCTCCACCATCACACAGATCCAGCCACAGAGACCTGCCTTCTGTCTAGCTGGTCCAGGCTCTTTCAGGACTGAAGACAAATTTCTTCTGCAAATGGCAGGGATTGCCAACCCTGAAGTATAAGTGAATTAGTCATTATTTGCCTCTTTAAGTCCCGAGTTAATCCTACATTGATGTTAACTGTGATTTTGATTTATTGGCTCCATTTCACAAGAGTCCTTTGAGGAGGTATTGAAAGACCTCCTGTTCTCGGGGCTGTAATGGTAGATACCCATTTTGAGAGGGAGCTGTTCAGCTAACACCTGTGACAGTTCTTATCGTCCCTTCTGTGATTTCTACATGCAGTAAGGAAATCCTTCCCCACTCAGAGGAGAGTGCCTGTTGTAACCTGTCTAGTACAGATTTCCCCAGGCAGTTAAAAATTAGCAGTAGTAACTAAAGCCCCTCCACCTCATTCTTCGCATGGCATGCTCCAGACTTGACACGAGTCAGGCAGCTGGAGCCCTGGCACGTGTTCCGTAAATATCCATCAGTGTGGCACTCTACCTTTGCAGCAGTCAAGGTGCTGAAAAAAAGACATCCTGGTGGATGGCAAATCCAGAATCCTTAAACAAGACCTTTGCAAGACAAGCATTTTGCCCTCAACAGAAAGTATGAGAAAGCAACAAATGTTGATTACCAAGTCCTAGTCCTACTAACTATAGTCCTCATACTAGTTTGTAATTGCCTCCAACCACAGCTCTTCCACTAGAATTGGATCCCCTTGAGGGCACGGACTGTGTCCTGTTCACTCTTATATCCCTGATAATTGGCATAGAGTAGATATTCAATAAATATTTGCTGGATAATGAATGGTTGTGTGACGGGTGTATTATAGTATCAGTGTACTATGACTGCTTAGTGCTAAACCATAGTAGGTAGGCAGTTATTAAATATTTCTTAAATAGTACATGTGAGGAAGGGGAATATATTTTTAGCTGATGGGATCAGAGAAAGCAGTTCATAGAAGAGTCAGTCAGCACTGGAGCATTTTTAAATGACAGGATTTTGAAACACTGAGATGTGGGGAAGAGTGTTTTAGGTGGAGGAAATGGACAAGGTTGCGGAGGTGGAAAAGTATAGACTAGGGAGAGGCCAGTTTGAATGCAGGGAAGTCTTATCTGAAGGTAATAAAAGATATTACTTGGAAAAAAGGGGCTTGTTGTCAACTATGATTGGGAAACATTGAGTTAAATAAAGCAGGTTGTTTACATAACCTTACACAAGCTCTCAGAGCCTTTAAAAATGCCACTGTGGAATAGCCCTCCTGTGCTCCAAACACAACTATCCAAATGGTAGGGAGTCTGAGGGCTTTGTCTTCGATTCTACATGGATTCCTGGCCCTTCCAAGCAAAATTTAAGAAATCATTGCTCCATCTGTTAGTGAGAGGCACTTGCCTTCACTTCTTGTACTATACTCCCCTGAAACAAGAGGAAGATACTGTGCTTACGGTGTGTGCAGCAGTTCCGTGCAGTGTATGCCCTGCTGTCAGGGCATTGTTCACTGAAGTTTCAATGCATCTCCAGGATTCCAAAGGGCAGCCCATACCGTGGTTGCCATGACTCTGTGGAACAGCGCAATGCTGCATCCCAGAAGTTCCTGACAGCCTGTAACGTAGGCTTGGTTTGTACCATGCTGCGCTGAGCATGCTCATTGGGCTGTTCAGAGATTCTCATGACAGCAGTTGTATTTGTCTATCTGAAAATTGATTCAAGGAATTTGCTATGGATTGAATTGTGTCCCCCCAAAAATGTGTATCAACTTGGCTAGAGCATGATTTCCAGTATTACATGGGTGTCCACCATTTTGTGATCTGATGTTTTTCTGTATGCTGTAAATCCTGTGTCTGTGATGTTAATGAGGCAGGATTAGAGGCAGTTATGTTAATGAGGCAGGACTCAATCTACAGGATTAGGTTGTATTTTGAGTCAGTCTCTTTTGAGATATAAAAGAGAGAATCAAGCAGACAGAAGAGGGACCTCCTGCCACCAACAATAAAGAACCAGGAGGGGAGTGCATCTGTTGAACCCGGGGTCCCTGTGCTGAGAAACTCCTAGACTAGGGGAAGATTGACAAGGACCTTCCCCCAAGAGAGAGAGAAAGCCTTCTTCTAGAGCAGGCACCCTGAATTTGGACTTTTAGCCTCCTAGACTGTGAAACAATAAACTTCTTTTTGGTAAAGCCATTCATTTGTGGTATTTCTGTTATAGCAGCACTAGATGACTAAGACAGCACTCAAGGCAGCTATCGACTTGGCTGCGGTGTACGTACCATACCCAACTGCTGATATATCTGTTTGCATGCTGTTATGGATTGAATCATGTCTCCCTAAAATATCTATCAACTTGGCTAGGCCATGATTCCCAATATTGTATTTTGAGAGACAGAAGAGAGAAACGAGCAAAGAGACATGGGGACCTCACACCACCAAGAAATAAGAGCCAGGAAAATACCATGTCCTTTGGACCTGGGGTTCCTGCACTGAGAATCTCCTCGACTGGAGAAGATTGATGACAGGGACTTTCCTCCAGTACCAACAGAGAGAGAGGGCCTTCCCCTAGACCTGGCACTAATTTGGACTTAGAGACACCTAGACTGTGAGAGAATAAATTTTTCTTTGTTAAAGCCACCCACCTGTGGTATTCCTGTTATAGGAGCACTAGACACATGACCTTTATTGCTGCTCAGCCATGGTTTCATGGAGCCCTTGGCATCCTTAGCACTGATTTCACTGGTCCTGCTGGAAAAATGATGGTGCAGGTGTATAGGGTTGTGCAAGAGTCTCAGTTGACCACAATAAATGTGATTGATAGCCTTCCTGTGAGAATCTGACTCAAGCCTTATTCTCGTACCTGGAGTGACTGACAAGATACCAAGATTCTGAGAAGCATATGAGCATCTGCAAGAGAAGACAGGAGAGTGGTCCCCTAATGCTGAGGTAGTAAGATGTCCTGAGGCATTCCTAAAGTTCCATGAGCTGCTGTCTATCATGCAGTGGAAACAACACTGATCATGAAGAATTACAGAACTGACAAGCCAATCCTGGGATGACTCTCTGAATCTGCACTGAGAAATGTGTACACGTGGATGCTTCCGCATGGGAGCAGTGGCTATTTTACTGCAGAGCAAAAGGATATACTGGCCTAGGTGGGCATTACAACTAACAACATTGACCAGGTCTCTCTTCGTTTACCAAGAGGAAAGACAACCTGAGAGAATCATTAATAAATGAAGATTAGATTCGTTAAAAAAAAAAAAAATCACTGTAGACTAGGGAGAGGCCGGTTTGAATATAGGGAATTTTTCCCAAAGATTTGGTCTAGGGACCCTTTTCCTTGCAGAGCATTTCATGGGATGAATGTTTCACAGATCATATTTTGGGAAATGCTGATCTAGTTCAGCCCCACATTTATTGGCAGGGGAACCAAGACCCAGAGACGAGAGGTGGCTTACTCAGGGCCATATAGCGGAACCTGGATTAGAACCCCAATCAGATCTCTTGACCCCCCCCACCCCAGTATAGTGCTCATTTGTAATGTGAGGACTGTGTGTACATAAAGGACAGTCCTTTTATTACAGAGAATTTTTACTTAGACTCCAAACAACAAAAAAAACCTTGGGGCTGGATTTTATATTCATCTTCATGACTTTGAGCAGACATGAGAGGTGCCAATCACTGTCATTGCCTATGTGGCCTCCAGAATCCTGAGAAGGAGAGGTTCATCTCAAATCTGTGCCAGGTTTGCCTGGAGGGCAAAGGAGATGTTCTCCTCCACAGCCATTTTTACAGACATTTAGGGAGGAGGCGGTGTACAACCTGTGCCTTTCTCTTCAGCGCTTCCTTGCTCCAACCCTAACACCTGGTGTGTAGGCAGAATGACCCCCAAAGATGTCCACGTCCTAATTCCTAGAACCTGTGACTATGTTACACTGCAGATGTAATTAGGTCATGGACCTTAAATAAGGAAGATTGGTGTGGATTATCTGGGTTGGGCCCAGTCTAATCACACGAGCTCTAAAAAGCAGAGCACTTTCTCTGGTTGGAGTCAGAAGAGACATAGTGGGAGAGCAAGTCAGAGAGAATTAAGTGTGAGACAGACAACGCTAGCTTTGAAGATGCAGGGACAGCATGACAATGTATGCAGGTGGCCTTAAGTTACTGAGAGAGGCTTCCATCTGACAGCCAAAAAGGGACCTGAGGCCTACACTCAAAAAGAAACTGAACTCTGCCAAAAACCTGAATGAGCATGGAAGCATATTCCCTTCAGAGCCTCTAGAGAAGAGCCCAGGTTAGCTGTCACTTTGATTTCAGCTCTGTGAGACCTGGAGCAAAGGAACCTAATGCGGCCACCCACACTTCTGACCTATGGGAACTCAGAGATAATTTGTGTTGTTTTAAGCCACCAAGTTTGTGGTAACTGGTTATAGGAAACTAAAACACCTGGTGATGTCAAATTAACATAAGTAAAGCCCCAGAGGGAAAAGTGGGGAGGTTATGAAAGGGCCCTAGAGGACCTGGAGGGCATTAGAGCTGAGAGTGAATCAGTTTTAGGGGTTAAAAAAAACAGCTGTTTAGAGTCATTCCCATCCTTACCTCTCAGTATTTCCCTGCATCTCTACCCAAAGTGAGGGTGGTAGTCTTGGAGGAAGAGTGGTAGAGCCTCAGAGGGCTACCCTGAGATAGGGCCACCTCTTGTGTCTTCTCTACCCTATCCACATGCAGCTTTCCAACAACCAAATTGTGCATGGGGTTTCTGTCACACTTGGCCCAGGGCCTCTGTGACTCAACTGATAGTCGATATTGGTGAGTATGTCACTTGAAAAGAAAGGGGCTGCTAATTTACTAATTCTGACAGGTTGCAGTGTGATTATTAAAGAAGATGCCACTAAAGATTCCTGCTGTTGAACGGCCCAGCTTTCTAAGGGAAGCCTTTAGCTTTTTGATAGGGCATTTCCCAGAAGGGATCCATTTATCTAGGAGTCCAAAATAAGCCTTACTATGGGAGCCTGGAAACCCTTGTGGCGTAGTGGTTAAGTGCTATGGCTGCTAACCAAAAGTTCGGCAGTTCGAATCTACCAGGAGCTCCTTCAGAACTCTATGGGGGCAGTTCTACTCTGTCCTATAGGGTAGCTATGAGTTGGAATTGACTCAGTGGCAGTGGGTTTATTGGGGCCCTGGTGGTGCAGTGGCTAAGAGCTCAGGCTGCTAACCAAAAGGTCAGCTGTTTGAATCCACCAACCCCTCCTTGGAAACCCCATGGGGCAGTTTTGTTCTGTCCTGTGCGGTTGCTACCAGTCAGAATCAGCTGGATGGCAACAAGTAGGTTTGTTTTTTTTGTTTGGTGCTTTAGAAACAACTTCAGCTTCTGTAGTGGATAACCCGGTAGACTAGCCTTCGATCTACAGCCAACTTCTGAGTCTTGGTTCTCTTTTGTTTCTAAATGTGGAGGAGTGTTTGCATTCTTTTACTAAAATAAAAGGGATGCATGGAGAGGGGCTCAGTTTTGCTGGCCTGAAACCTTTCTTTTTGTTTCCATTTTGTTTGATTTTCTGGACCTATTTGAAGTCATAACACAATAGGTCCAATCATTTCAAGCCACGGAAAGTTTTGCACAGCATCTTATCTCTCTGATGAGGAGATGTTGTTGCAAAATACTTTCACTTTGAAAAGTTGAGGTTTAATTTTAATGTTAAATTGGCAGTAATTCTGTACTGGATAAAAGTGCAGTTTAAAAACAGGGGAGCTTCTTGGATTACATAGAACAAAACATCCTTTTTTACTACACTTTCGTGTATCTGCAGGTTATTTTATTCATGCCCTATTGTCATCTCTAACGCACATGGAAGATACCTTTCCCACAGTGTGATTCATTACAGGCATCCAAAAAGATGGTCTCAGATTTCACGTGTCCAAGTAATTAGCTGGGTTTGAGCGGCTTGGTTAAACCATCTGAAGGTCAATGATGCATGAATTTCTGGCGGACTGCCTACCGCAGAGTCCATAAACCCACTTGTATAGGGACTGAACAGTTTTATAGCAGAGCAAGTTTTATGTTTTAAATATGAACTAAGTAACTTTTTTTTTTTTTAATGTTAGGGTTAGCCTTGCCTAATTTAATCCTATGGCAAATTCCTGTTTCAGTACGACACAAAACTCTTCCGATGTGAATGCTTCCCACAGAAATCATTCCTCTGTTTTGTATATTTGGCAGCACGGTCCCTTAAGGACCTTAACATAGATTTCAAATGCCCAGAATGAAAATGTCAGAATTTAAATTGAGCAGGCCCTCTTGGAACTCGTTTGGGCACCTTAAAACATAAATGTAAATATAAGCATGGTTAAAAAATTTCTTTCTCTTTTTGCGTAGTAAGTTTTTTTACCTTAAAGGTCATTTTTATGTAAAACTTTAAATTCGTCCCTGAGATTTTACTATCAGATATGAATTTTACTAATTCGGATACAAAAATAAACATTGAATTTTGCCATGCTTTTTTTTGAAGAATTTTCTCAGTGGACAGAGCAAGCATAGGATTGGGCTAGGCAGATTGTAACTTGATTTGGGTTCTGCCTTTTTTTCACTTGGTTACCTGAGGGTACAAGTTGTTTTTGTGTGTGTGTGTGTGTGTGTCTGACTGTGTTTCCTCTAAAATGGCCATGATATCAAACCTCACCTTAAACTAATTGATAATCACCTTCAAGATGGGTAGTGGCTATGCCTTTTGAACCCTGGTACTGCTTCCCTGTGCCAGACCTTCACTTGGAGTGCAGGCACTGGTCACTGTTACACGTCTCTTGCCTTGTGCTCCCCCCACCAGCCCTGGGGAAAATGACCTCACTGGACAGGCCAGTATGCTGACGCCAACTCTCCCACTTATGAGAAAGTGCAAAGTTTAGGTTTGTTTTCATTTTACTAATGCTTCCAATTGATAACCTGTAGCTGGCAGATTTTAGGAGTCCATTGTCCATGGTTGAGGATATCTCCAGGATCACAGGCCTTGGGAGGGGTTTGCTTGCGGAAGGCAATTGTGCTGTGTCCATATTGGCCATGGTGTACTTCTTGAACTTACACTGGGGCCTGGGTATCCACATCTCCTGAATCATCCAAGAAATGGCTATTTCAGCCTCATTTCTTTCCTAATACGACACTGCCAGAGAAAAGTATTCTGCTGGAGGCCTTCCACCTGAGGCATATGGGGGGGATCTTTGTCCTCACAAAGAAACCACCTCCTTTTCCTCAGAATTTTGATGAGGTTTTGAATTGCACAAGATTATTGTTACGCTATTGTCACAAACCCCAGGAGCAAGCTACACTTTCCCAGGGGTCTGCTCCTATTGGCCAGGGGCTTTCTAGGCCACTGTCATTAGGCACCAGGAGGCAGGGATTAATTACGTGGGGTTAGATGCGTTTATAGCCATCCCACAGGAGGCTGAGTCTAGTCACAGTTTTAGGATTGCAAGCTACAGGGCACCTGCCCAGGGTTTTACTGGATGTCATTAGTTTTTGATAGTTGAGAGCTCAAAATTTTTGTTGCCTGTTTGGGCATCCACAGGCTGTATTTCATTTGTCTTATACTGTTCCCCTTACTTCCCCCCCCAATGTGGGTGGACTTTTAAAAAAATGTTTTAAACCTAATCGTAATTTGCATTTGTTATAACCTGGACGTTTAAAAAAGCTTTGGTGGCATTAAATTAAACGTAGCAGACAAAAATGGCATCTCTACCGTTCTACTTTGTCGGTATGTTTTATGAAACCAGCCTTCCCGCCTAAGCACTTCATCCACTTCCGCAGCACCCAAGAACACTAGACCGTGTAAACAGAGGGAACATTGTTGTGAACTGTTTACTCTCTGGCCACAGCCTCTCAGCCTTTTCTGATCCCTGCTCCAGCTTAAGGGTCAAAGGGGTGCAGCAGGCCTGAACCTCAGGGCGCTCCTCAATCATAGTTGAGAATGAAGCCAAAGGGCTGGCCTTCTCTGACTGTGTAATCTGTAAGTGGAACCTTCTACACAGGAAGTTTTTGGTGGAAAACTCAGTAAGAGCTGTTGCGTTCCCAAAACCAAAGAAGTGCAAAATGTTTTGTAACCGACTGGCTGCAGCTTGAAAATAACTCCTGAATCCCTCACGAATGGTCCCATGTCAGGGTTTACCCTGCTTTCCTACACAAAGAAAACTCTTGATGATTTATGCACCTGAAGGACACGTATCTTAGCAACAGCTCTGAAGAAAATGTACTGAGAAGCTTTCTCTAGGCTTTGTCTACAGAGAGCTTAAAGCAGAGGTTAAATACAATTTCACATGTTTTCTAAAATGCAGTTCATATACTGTTGTATTCATTTTAAGGGTAAAAAAAAGGCACTTATTCTTCCTACCAAAAAAAAAAAAAACCAAACCCATCCTAACTGGGTAGTAAATTCGTTTAGTCTTTTAAAATACACATTCCCACACAATGGTAGGAATTGTAGTTTTCGTAGAGTATCTCTGGATTTGGCAAACAGTGTTAGGACTCTTTTAAAAAGTTCCTTGGGATTTAAAATATATAAGAAAAGAGTTGTTTCTCACACATTTCTGCTTGTTCATTTAAAGTAGCCCTTTCTGAAAAATCTAAAAAAAATTTTATTTTGAAATAATTTTAGAGTCACAGGAAATTGCACAGAAATGGATAGGACTGCCCCATGCACCCCTTCCTCAGCTCCCTGAAAAACCTATTTTGAGGAACATTTCCCAAGGAACACCAAGCCATCAGACCAGCAATGGAAGACCACAACAGATTATATAGCCTTTTAAGGGGAGAATTGCAGTATTAACAGGGAATTCAGACGAAAAGAGTCCTGGCATTAGGAAACTTGAGGGATTTAGTCCATTGTCTCCAGTTGAGGATTTCTCCAGGATCAGAGGCCTTGGGAGGGTTTGCTTGCCCCTCTGGAGTAGGTTCCACAACATAACTCCAGGACTTATATTCTTAGGTTATTTCATGGAGGGCCTACATGAAGCATTAGCAGGTGCAGGAGTTAAGATCAGGTCTGCTTACATATCTACAAGTGAAAGTCAGGGACAAACTATAAAGGCGACAGCCTCATTTTACCCCAAGGCTTGGGATTCATCTAAACCACCACCCCTAGTCGCTTTCGAAGAAGCGTCAGTTTACAAACTCAGGTGTGATGTGTTACTTGGAGTTGTTGGATCTTCGGCCAAGATCCACAGCAATGCCGAACAAGTCAGGAGGAAGTTGAACGCCTTTATGGTTATAGATTGGAAAAGATGAGTACAAGGTACAGCCAATCTACTCATAGGTTACCCGGCTGGGCCAATTATAGATTGGATCAATCGACAGTCCTGGGTTGAATCACTTGTCTTCAAGTTGCTAAGTACTAATTTTGCATCCCCTGAAAAAAAAGTGATGGAGCAAGTGCACATGTGGACAGCTATGCACCCATGACGGCATATGATATGGTTCATGGATCTCTAGACTAGTGCGTGGATGGGATGATTGCTGTCAGACCTGTTAACTTACGAAATCCCTGCATTTATGGAGACTTCAAAAAATGTTAAGGCTTGGCTCGGTAACCTCTTAGAGTATGGTGAAGCAGTTTGACACTCTGCTGTTGCCCAGCTTGCACCATGGAAATTCCCGAGTCTATCAGCAGCAGCCAGTTATTAGACAAAGAAACACACTGTATCCTCTGGTGCCTTTGCTGCTCCAGAATGAACCCCTAGAGCCACTGTAACGATTCCTGTGCTTGCCGGTGCATCAGGCAGCCTCATTGTTAGGTCTGGAGGGCTCAGTGGCCCTGTGAGTGCTGACATAGCAAACATACTTACAATGCTCCATATTATAGGCTTTGAAAACTGAACCAACCTCCCAAAAAAATCTATTTTGATTATTAGTTTTCTTATGAAAAGAGGAAGCAAGCTTAAGGATTGACTAGAGAGAATGGGCTGTTTCAGTTCTAGTCCAAAGGCATGGTGGAGACCTGAGCAAGTACTGTGTTCCTCACGGTACTTGGGGCCCTTGCTCAGAAGGGCAACCAACAGCAGATGAAACGAGCAGGGACACCAGGGGCAATGAACACAAATGGACTTTCTAGTCCCTCCTCTCTTCCTTTCAGTGCCCGCCCCCCCAATCTCTTCCCATTAAGTTCAAAGGGACGAGTTTTAGGGAAGGGGTGAGGTGAGGCTTCAATGGGTATTATGCGGTTGAGCAAAGGCCTTTTTAGGTTTTGCCATCTACTTCTCCAATGCTCTAGCCCTTGTCTTTCTTTTTAAATTAAGGGCCTCTAGCTCACATGAGGAAACCCTGATGGCGTAGCAGTTAAGAGCTACAGCTGCTAACCAAAAGGTCGGCAGTTCAGATCCACCAGGCGCTCCTTGGAAACCCTATGGGGCAGTTCTGCTCTGTCCTGTAGGGTCACTATGAGGCGGAATTGACTCCACGGCAACGGGTTTTTTTTTAGTTCACATGGAGTGGGGATCAGGTAATCAGATAGGTCACAAGAAAAAAGTAACAGTGGGGAGGTGGGGAAGAGATATAAAAGTTTAAAGCCACTTATTATAAATTAAGCATATAAAACTATATAAAAGAAGCATAAAAGTACTTAAAATTATACTTTTGTTTGGTTGAGGAGGGAGATTAAAGAAAGTAAATCTTAGATGGGGAGGAAAAAATGAAAGCCAGGATGGGATGAGGATAGGGGAAGTGGCCTGTTACACTGACTTAGCTCAGAGGTTGAATTTTAAGAAGGATTTTGAGTTTCAGGAAAATTAATGTTAGGCTCGGACAATGAGTTTCTGCCCTTCAAAATGCTAATTAATTGATTAGCCTTCCATCCTAGCGTCTGAGTGCCATAGCCATCCCAGCATCCCCGGGATAACCACAACCACACATGAGAGGGGATCCTTCCCTAGACTGCAGAAACAGACAATTCTGCCTTGTGATGTGGCCCTCAAAGGCCAAAGATGCCTCATCCTACCAAAAGGAGAAGCTAAGTCAACAAGGAACAGACCAGTGCAATGCCTAACTGCAAACTGCTTATCAAAGTCCTTAGAGAAGTCCTTTATCTTCTTGCAGATACAATAGGAAATACTATTGGCCACTTACCTCCTTTGGCTTGTTACAGCTCTTCGTACCTCTCCAGCCCCCACCACTATCCTTCCCCACAACAACCAGTATCCCCTCCACTGTCGCTTGGAGAGTTAATTTCAGGGCATAGCCAAGTTTTCTCAATTGTTTAGCTCCCTTCTGACGATTTGACTCCCCTTCCATCCTCAGGGCCATGTTGATTTGTTGAATGGTCAACTGCTTGAATATTGCTATCATTAATATCCTAGCCTGTATCACTCAGAGTGGTACTCACACCTGCAGCAAGGACATCATTTGGGAGTTTGCTAGACATGCAGCGTCATGGGCTCTGTTCCAGATCTTCTGAGTCAGAACCTGCACATTAGCAAGATCCCCTGGTGATTCTCATATGCACATTAAAGTTTTAGAAGCACTGCTGGCCTCCCTGGCCCTTATTTTTTTCCATTCCAGTTTGACACCCATCTGCCAGAAATCACTTCGATCACCTTGAGACTCAGAGCTCCTCCATAATCATCTTATTCATTTTTTGTTTTCTACTTCGCTCCTTCAAGAATAGCTCCTCTAACCCCTTTCCACCTTTCACACCCTCATTCTCATTTTGGTCTCCTCTCCATTCCCATCCTCTCTAACTTTACAGAGAATCAGATGACCTTCCAGCGCTAATATATATATATGTGTGTGTCTGTTTTCTTTCTCTGGCTCAGTATATTCCTGGTCTTCAGGCCCTCTGTTTTTCTCTCAGATCTCAGATGAAGTAATATCTTCCTTACTTCCAAACTAGCTCTTTTCTTTTTTTAGTTGTGATTTAGGTGAAAGTTTACAGAGCAAATTAGTTTTTTGGTAAACAGTCAATACTCAAATTGTTTTGTGGCATTGGTTGCCATCCACACGATGTGTCAACACTCACAGTTTTCCTGTCCCTTCCCTGCCTTTTCATCTTTGCTTTTGAGTTGGTGTGCCCATTCGTCTCGTATACATGATTGATCTATGAAGCACTTTCCTCATGTGTGTTATTCTTGGCCATATAGAACTGTCTGGAGCCCTGGTGGCGCAGTGGTTAAGCATTCGGCTGCTAACCAAAAAGTCAGCAGTTCAGATCCACCAGCTGCTCCTTAGAAACCCTATGGGCCAGTTCGGCTCTGTCCTGTAGGGTCACTGTGAGTTGGAATCAACTTGACGGCAATGGGTTTGGGTTAAATGGGTTTTATAGACCTGTCTAACCCTTGGCTACAGAATGAACCTCAGGAGTGACTTCAGTACTGGGTTAAAAGGCTGTCTGGGGGGCATTCTCTCAAGGTTTCTCCAGTCTCTGTCAGACCAGCAAACCTGGTCTTTTGTGTGTGTGTGTGTCTGAATTTGAATTTTGTTCTACATTTTTTTTCCGGTCTGTCCAAGACCCCCTATTGTGATCCCTTCCAGAGCAGTCGGTGGTAACTGGGCACCATCTAGTTGTTCTGGGCTCAGTCTGGTGGAGGTTGTGTTAGTTGTGGCCCCTTAGTCCTTTGGACTTGTACCATCCTTTGGACTAATCTTTCCCTTATGTTTTTGGTCTTCTTCATTCTCCTTTTCTTCAGCCAGGATGGGACCAGTAGATGTATCTTAGATGGCCACTCACAGGCTTTTAAGACCTCAGTCACTGCTCATTACAATCAGATGTAGAATATTTTCGTTATAGACTATGGTATGACAATTGAGCTATATATTCCCCGAGACCATGGTCCCCAGCCCTCAGCCTAGTACCGTGGTCTCTCAGGGCATTTGGATGTGTCTGTGAAGCTTCTACAACTTTGCCCTGGTCAAGTTGTGCTGACTTCCCCAGTATTGTGTACTGACTTACCCTTCACCAAAGTTACCACTTATCTACTATTTAGGTTAGTGTTTTTCCCTCCCTTTCATAACCATCAAACATTGTTTCTTTCTGTGTGGAAACATTTTCATGTGTTTTTATAATTGTGGTCTCATACAGTATTTGTCCTTTTGTGATTGACTTACTTCACTCAGCATAATTCCGTCCAGATTCGTTCATGTTGCAATAGCTGATGTTCATCAGAAGGGTGAGGGTTTTAAGAGCGTGCTCCTGCGGTTACTGGGTGAGAGAGTCTGGGCTTCTCCTAAGTTGGCAGCCAGCAAACGTGGTCTTAGTTGTTCCGGGTGTGACCATGCCATACCGCTATCTCATATCTTCTACGCTGGTTCTTCTCCCTGTGCCTTTGATTCATTTGTCCTTTCCCTTCTGGAATCTTGTGGTTTTACTCTTCTCTCTCTCCCAGAATCATTTCTGTTGTCTCTGCTAAGCCCTTCCTTTTTGCATGAAAGGTGCAGAGAGCTTCTTTTAAGAAAATCTCAACACACATATACACACACATTCACATTTACTTGATCCTACTCTTTTCTGGTTTGTATTCTTTCTCCTCTTTCACAATTAGATTTCTGAAACAAGCTGTCTAGAACAGCAGTTTTCAACTGGGGCAATTTTGTCCCCCAGTGGACATTTGGCAATATCTGGGACATTTTTGGTTGTCAACTGTGGAAGATGTTACTGACGTTTAGTGAGTTGAGCCCAGGGATGGAACTAAACATCCTGCAGTACAGGATAACCCCCACAACAGAGAACTATCTGGCTAGAGTGAGTGACTAACTGCTTTGCCTGCAACTTTCTCAGTCTAAGCACTGAAAATCCTGTGTTCCAGGAAACCCCTCAGCCCTGGGTGTACTGGGATGGCTGGTCATCCAATATCTGGCCCTGTCTTAGTTATCTAGTGCTGCTATAACAGAAATATCACAAGTGGGTGGCTTTAACAAACAGGAATTTATTTCCTCACAGTGTATGAGGCTAGAAGTCCAAATTCAGGTGCCAGCTCTAGGGGTAGTCTTTCTCTGTCGGCAGTAGGGGGAGGTCCTTATTCCTTGGTTACTTGGTGATTTTCATGTGGCTTGGCATTTCTCATTCTCTATTTTATCCCTACTTACTGACTTGCTTGTTTAATCTCTTTTATATCTCAAAAGAGATTGACTCAAGGAACACCCTTCACTAATCCTACCTCATTGACAGAACAAACAACCCATTCGTGCATGGGATTATAACGACAGGCACAGTTTAGGATTTACAACACATATTTTGGAGGCACACAGTTCAATCCATAACATTCCACCCTTGGTCCCCCAAAATTTATGTTCTTGCCACATGTGAAACACATTGGTCCTCGCATCAACTCCACGTCCAAAATCTCACCTTCTGAATCATCTAAGTCAGATATGGCTGAGACTTTAGGTGTATTTCATCCTGGGGCAAAATTCCTCGTCATCTGTGAACCTGTGAAATCTAGACTACAAAATTACCTGTTTGCAAAGTATAATGGTGGAACAGGCACAAGGTAGATATTTCCATTACAAATGGAAGAAATTGGAGAGAAAGAAGAGATAACAGGCACCAAGCAAGTCCAGAACCCAACAGAACAAATGATATTATCTCTTGACGCTTGAACATAATCCTGTGTTCCCTGAAACCATCTGGATAATGGCTCTGCCCTCCAGACTCTGGGTATTGGCCATGCCCTCTGGATTCTGGGTGGTGGAGGCCCCTCGGCCCTGGTCTTCAGCCCCACCTTTCAGGCCCACTAAGGTGGCAACTCTGCTCCCTTGGCCTTGGGCTGCCCTATTCTCCTAGTCCATCTGAGTGGTGACCCCACCCCCTCAGCCCCAGCAAGCTCCATTCTTCTGCCTCTTGGGCATGACAGCCCCACCCCCTTGCTTTGGACAACAGCCCAATCCTCTTGGCCAAACTGAATGGCAGCCCCACACTCTGGAACTGAGTTGGTGAAGATCTGACTCTTTGAAACACAGGAGGCCGTGGCTCTACCCTTAGAGATCCCAGAGGCTGTAGCCCCATCCTTTGAGACCCTAGAAGCTGCGGCCCCATCCTTTCAGACTGAGGCAGCTCTGCTTCCTGTGCTCCTTTCAACAGTTCTGCTGATTTCTGAGCTGCGCTAGGGATGGTCCTTTTCTTGGAGGACAACAGATATAGCTCCTTTGGCCTGTTTCCTGCCTGTAGAATTCCAAGAGGCAGACAGCATTCTTTTCTTGCATTTTTGTCTCTATCCCCTTCAGTCTAAGCTGATGGGTTTCCTGCCGTGGTAGTTGGTTAGACCCACCAGTCACAGGCTTAATCTCTTTAAAAGATTGTGTAGCCATGTCCTTGGTGTACATTCTAGGACATGTGTCCTTAGTTTATACAACAGAATTTTCCAAATCTTTAAGTTCTGTTTTCACTTTCACAGTTCATTTTTAAGTCCATCTCTTTCCTCTCACATTTTACTATAAGTGGCAAGGAGAAACCTCATGGCCCCTTTAAGGTCTTGCTTTGAAATCTACTCAGCCAGTTACCCAAGTTCACCACTTACAAGTTCTATCTTCCTTCAGACATTTGAACATAATTCAGACAAGCTCTTTTGCCACTGCATAAGGAGCATCACCCTTCCTCCATTGTCTAATCACATGTTCTTTATTTTCTTTTAAAGCCTCACCAGAAGCACATTTATTGTCCACATTTCTAGCCACATTCTATTGCTGATAGAGACTTTCTGTATAGCTCTCCTCACTTCCTTCTCAGCCCCTCACCAGAATTGCCTTTGACATCCATCATCCTACCAACAATCTCTTCAAGGCAATCTAGGCTTTTACCCTTAAAAAAAAAAAAAAGGGCCTTTACCCTTAAAAAAAAAAAAAATTTTTTTTTTTTTATTAGGCACCTTAAAACTCTTCCAGCCTTCACCCATTACCTAATTCCAAAACTGCTTCCGTATTTTAGGTATCAGAGCAGCACCCCACTCTTTGGTACCAAATTCTGACTTAGTTATCTCATGCTGCTATAACAGAAATACCACAAGTAGGTGGGCTTAACAAACAAAATTGATTTTCTCACAGTTTAGAAGACCAGAAGCCCAAATTCAGGGTGATGGCGCTAGGGGGAGGCTTTCTCAGTTGGCTCTGGGGGAAGGTCTTTATTCCTTGGCTCCTTGGTGATCTTCATGTAGCTTGGCATGTGTCTTCCCCCATCTCTGCTTGCCTAATCTGTTCTTTTTATTGTACTTTAGATGAAGGTTTATAGAACTAGTTTCTCATCAAACAGTCAGTAAACACATTGTTGTATGACATAGTGTTAATAACCCCACAACATGTCAACACTCTCCCCTCTCAACCCTGGGTTCCCCGTTACCAGCTTTTCTATTCCCTCTTGCCTTCTAGTCCCTTCCCCAGGGCTGGTGTGCCTCTTCAGTCTTGCTTTGTTCCATGGGCGTGTTAATTTGTTCTTTATATGTCTTCTAAAAGATTAACTCAAGACTCGACCTTTACTAATCCTGCCTCATTCACATAACAGAAACTCATCCCCAGGCGTAGAGGTTAGAATTCACAACACATTTGGGGGGACACAATTCAATCTATAAAAAAAAAATAAATTCAATCTATAACAGGACCAAAATGTCAGAAGTGCCAGAGCTGAGAAACACTAGAAAAAGACCCATAACCTTCACTGTTTTATTCAAACTCCCTTCCCTTTAATCTGACATTTAATTTGTGCCTTCTATTGAAACTGTTTCCTTGAAAGTCACCAATGGTCACCTTCCAACCAAGAAATCTGGTGGCATTTCTTCTTCCTCAATCTTTGTGATCTCTTTCAAGCACTTAACACTTTCGCTTCCTCCTTTGCTCTCTTTTATTGTGGTAAATATAGACGTAACAAAGCAGTTGCCGTTTCTATAATTTTCACATGTACAGTTTCGTAACATTATGTTTATCATGTTGTTCAACCATCACCATTAATCATTCCCAAATTTTTCCATCACCTTTAACAGAAGCTCAGTGTCCCCTAAGTATGTGTCTTCACACTTGCTCTTTTGGAAGCTCTTTTTTCTCATACTCTTGATTCTTCCTCCTACCCTCATTACTGTACTTTCTTTTGTGGATTCCTATAGTTGGAATCGACTCAACGGCAACGAACAACACTCCTACGGGTAGTATTCCTAGGCTCTCTACTCTCCTAATTTATTCCTTAGTTTCAGATTTTATCTCTATTAGTTGACTCCCAAATCTCTTTCCTGAGATTTCCGACTGATCGAGGGGTTCCCTTGGATGTTCATTGGAATCTAAAATTAATGATGAGTAATGGCAGGTTAAGAAGAATCTTTAATACACTGGCCAAGAGGAAAGATAATATGGCCCAGTTTATATTTCCAACTTTATCTTCTGCTTTGGTCCTGTATAACCCTCAAACTCTGGCTAATCAGGATAACTCTATCCATGTCCTTAATTAAATGCCTTGTGCTTTCCTTCTGTGGTTTTGCTGCATGTCTTCTTGCTTGATTGGAATATGTTTCTCCCCTTTCCTTCTTCAAATCTTTCTGATCATATTAATCAGGAAAGTGTGAAATGGTGAAAATACAGAATTAGGAGTCAGAAGACCTATTTCTGTCACTTTACTTGCTTTTAGATCTTCGGACATATTACCTGAGCTTTCTATAGTCAGTTTCTTGAATTTTAAAGAAAAGGATAATAATCACATCTATTTTTTTTTTTATGTTTATCTCAGATAGCTAATATGAAAAAAATGCTTTGAAATATGTGAACTGTCATATAAACATCGTCTGTCCTCCTGAACTCTGCTAACACCTTGTGCCTTACGTATGGCTTGTAAGGCAAGGACAGAGATTGCAAACTTCTTAAAAGAGGGGGCCATAACTTAAACCTCTTCTCCCAGGTGCATGCGCGTTAACAGGTCCTGAGTAAAGCCTGATGAAAGAATAGCAATTCCACCTGCTACTCAGTCTTTGTAATTATTTTCGATTCACTGATTCTAAACATTTTATATTATGCCTAATTTTTGCCTTTTATTTTTTAATCGCCAATTTAGGTGATGTCTTTCCAGTGCAGATGAACCTGATAGCTCAGTCTCAGTTCCTGCCTTTGGCTGAAGTTCTCTGCTGTGCTGTGTCTGATCTGAATGCAGCTCAGGTTGTAGTCACTCAGGAGTCACTACGAGAGCATTTGCTGAGACAGTACCCAGGTGGAGTAATCAGTTTTCTCTGTTAGCGGTTCATCTCATGTGTTTGGCTTGTATTTATAATCTCAAGCACATAAATAGACCGGGTAATATCCTCTTTTTTTTCTTCCCTAGAGCCTTATATCAGGCTCCTGCTAGAAAAAAAGACCTATATCAACAAATTTGACAAGGACATTTATTTTTCAGATGAGCTTTTTCAGAAATGCTTATGACAATAAATAAGTAAATATGACAAGTTAGACTGCATAGTTGGGGGCTGCAAAGTGAAGAGCCCATCTTCCCCCACCTCCTAATCCCTCTATTCCTACTTTCCAGAGGCGATAGCCACTACTGTTTATAGTTTCTCATGTTTACTTCCATAAATTGTATTTGGCTGCACATATCCCCTTTTATAACAAATTGGATCATCCTCTGCATTCTCTCTGCACTTTTTTTGGAACTTAAAATTTTATCCTGCAGAGCTTTCCATATCAGCACATACTGATCTATCTCACCCTTTTAATAGCTGCATGGTTTGCCAGTGTAGGAATGTAGAAGAGTATTTTTATTTTTCCCCATCGTAAAAATGAATATGCCCATCGTAGAAAAAGAAATCACCACCGGAAGAAAACCGATCTTAACATATTGATTTTTTTTTTCTAAAAATTTTCGTATACATTTTTAACATTGTTTTCATAATATAATTTTGAACCTTGCTACTTGGAAAAGAGAATTTCTTTTAAAATTATTTTGTTGCCTTCCCAGCTTGAAAAAATACCATACCCAAATGTTTTGAAGCTTGCCCTCATTTTTTCTGTAGATTCTTATGAAGATTTAAGCCATTGAGACTGTGGTTTTCAAAATCTCCCATGTTTGTTCACCAAGAATGCTTTTCTTAGTCACATTTTAAATGTATGTGTTTGTATAACGGCGTGTGTATTTGCCTGGACTCAGATTTTTTTCATTAACCCAGCTATTATTTGATTAAATTAAGGATGTTAATGCTTCTTTGGCACTTAAATTCCATGCATCGATTTTATTACATATAATTAATTGGGTTCATCCTGCAAATGTGTAGTTATTTCTAAGTTCCTGATTTCATTCATGAAACTGTTTCTTATTCAAAATCAATCTGCATGTAAAATGCTCGTGTGTTTCAGGCATTGCAGTTCCATCTCAAGATATTCTCTATGCCACTCTGGGAACTCTGATTAAAGAAAGAAAGATTTATCACACTGGAGAAGGGTACTTCATAGTTACTCCTCAGACTTACTTTATCACGAATACAACCAACCAAGAAAATAAGAGAGCTCTGTCAGATGAAAGCCACTCGATGCCAACTTCTATTACGTATCTGGTGAGCATGGACAACTCTGCAGAATTAGCCAAAGAAAATGCTGCCCCCATTTCCCATTGTCAGTCTTGCCGGTGTTTTCCTGGTGTGTGTGCTCAGGATGTACAGGAACCACAAACTGCTGCAGAAGTGATTGGAAAAGGCCAGAAAGGTCTCGGAGAATCCAAACTTCTGGTGCAAAATCAGACAGTTACAGCGTCTGAGGAGAATCACGTCTGTGATAGGGCTAAACCTTTGCCATGTACAAAAGACAGAGAAAAAGGCAAGAAGTTTGGCTTTAGTCTCTTCTGGCGTAATATATCCAGAAAGGAGAAACCCAAAACAGAGCACAGCAGTTTCTCTGCCCAGTTCCCACCTGAAGAATGGCCTGTCCGAGATGAAGATAACTTGGACAATATCCCACGAGACGTTGAACATGAGATAATCAAACGAATTAACCCCATTCTGACTGTTGACAACTTAATCAAACACACTGTCCTAATGCAAAAATATGAAGAACAGAAAAAATATAATAGCCAGGGTACTTCCACTGATATGCAGATAGGTAGACACAAATATCCTTCAAAAGAGGGAGTTAAGAAAAGGCAGAGTCGATCTGCAAAGTCTCGAAGGCAGGGTTATTCTCATAGAGACAGACACAAAGGCAGGATTCAGGCAAGTGAGCCTCAGCAGAGAAACGTTAGACAGGAGAAGCACCCCAAACTCCTTGCTACACAGCCCACCCCCAGAAGTGAAAGCCCAAATGAAGTAGTTCAGGAACCACTTGGTGAGAATCCAGCAGTGCTTGGTTCCCATTTGATTTACAAAAGGAGAATCAGCAATCCTTTCCAGGGTTTGCCTCACCGAAGGAACCCAGTGACTAAAGGGCACAAGAGTCAGAAGACCAGTGATCTGAAACCCAGTCAGAGTGGCCCAAAGGAAAGGACTTTCCATAGATCAAGATCTTTAAATTCCTCAAGAAGCTTTGACTGTGAAACCAAACAACCATGTACTGAACAATGTAAAGATAAACTGAAAGCAGAATCAATTTGTATGAGTGACTCTGTCAAACCTATCAGTGATGACTTCAGAAATCACCTCCCAGATGATCCTCAATGTAGTGTTTTGCAAATTGACAGTAAATGCTGTTCCTTTAGGGAGGGCATGTCGGATTATGATGTGTATGTTGGAGAAAACAGGGTCATCCCTGAAGTCTTGAGGAAAAGTCATTCTCACTTCGACAAATTAGGGGAGACAAAAGAAGCGCAGCACATCCTGCCATCACAAGATCCCGCCTCTTTAGACCAAGCTTCCTCTGCTTGTGGATTAGTTGCTACAATACAACAGTTCCAAAATCTTGGCCTTTTGCATTACCCAGTTGGTGTGAACCATTTGAAACCAACTGAGAGACAAAGCAGAGATTCGGAAGAACTAACAAGAAAGGCATTTATCCAGGACACAAACACTGCTCATCTAGAAAATGAAAGGCCTTCTGACAATGACCAGGCCTTGTATGAGAATGAAGTGGAAGACAATGATGGTGCCTGCAGTTCATTATACCTAGAGGATGATGACGTATCAGAGAATGATGACTTGTGTCAAACATTGCCTGGTCATACTCAGGATTCCTTTCCAGGTAGACGTAAGTGGGATCATTTAGGAAAACAAAAGGTGGTTGAAAGAGCTCTGACTGAGTACAACAGCAAAATACATAGGTTTGAGCCTCAGGTGCTTAATGGCAAGGAACGTTACAAACCCAGCGGGTTGTTCACTAGCCCAGGTGAAAGCCAAAAACCTAATCTCGCTGCCGAAAGCTGTGGCCTTAATTCAGGGACCAGGTTTGCTTTTCGTTATGAAGAGGAACCCAGTGTTGCTGAATGTGCACAGGCCTCAGCGCTTGCTGATGGAAGTATGTTGGGTTACTACAGCACAAGGAAAGCCGGTTCTGAGGCTGAAACCTTGCTAGACTCTGTTGGTGACACAGGAAAGAAACCAGCGACCTGGAGTCAGAGTCCTCAGAATCAGGAAATGAGAAGACATTTCAAACAGAAGTTAGAACACCTCAGTGCTTCACATATGCCAGCGTTGTCTCAAGATATCCAACATGAACACAGCCACTTGGAAGGAACAGAAAATCATAGCATGGCAGGCGATAGTGGAATAGATTCTCCTCGGTAAGTGCACATAAGTGTTTGGTTAGCCACTGTCCCTCAACAGTTATTAAAACCAAGGGCATCTTGGGTTACTTGGTGGGAGATTGCTGTATAAACTTTTTATAATGATGTAATTCTGCCACCCTTTCCTGAATCCATTGTACAAAATTACAGTGAAATCTCTTACGTGATAGGATAGGGTTCGTCTTTACTGTGAACAAAAATTTGACTGACCCACTACCACTAAATCTTGAATTATTTCTAAAATCAGGAAGCAACTGCTATAAATCAAGCACTCCTTGAATTGACAGTTGGAAGTTTTCACCTACATCCCTGGGTCTACATAGGTTGAGAAAGAGTGATTTAGTGCAAAATGACTTAATTTCTTAGTGTTCGTTCCTTCAGTTTTAATCTGAGGATACCCGTATTGATCTACTTGACTGAAGGATCATTACACTTGACAAATAAGATGCAAAATCCAATTATGTTTGGAAATGGCTCCTGCTTTCCTGCATCACTTGTGCAGCATAAATAAGAATGGGTAGGTTATTAAAATAGGAATAAAAAATAATGACCACAATGTGGACAGTCTTTCACACAGATCATGATATAGTATATTGCCACCTTAGAGAAATCATTAAGTGTTTAAAGATGTGGCTATTTTCCACACCAATTTGTTTAAATAACATTGTCAGATTATAAAATATGGTCATAATAGAGCATTTGAGAAGTACTAAAAAATATTTTTTGAGGATACCAATAATCATCCTACCATCTAGACATTTCTAAAACCTCTTATATCCGTCGTATTTCCCAGTAACACTGCAGTCTGAACAGGTAGCTTTTGCTTATTGGGCTCATACTGTAGATCAACTGTACTTTGCATCTTGCTTTTTTCAGTAAATGGTACATTGTGAACATTTCCTCATGTCAATAATTTAAAAGATCATCATAAAAATTTGGTATAAATCTTTACTAGTTTTTTTATTATATAAAATTGTGTGCCCTCTTTTGAAAAATTAAAACAGTACGGAAATGTAAAAAGTCTCCATTCCTCCACCTTTCCCAATCCCATTCGACAGAGGTGACCTGAGCATTGTTAACAGCTTGGTATATATGGTCTTCTCAACTTTTTCCCATGCTTTTTAAATAAAAGTAAAAAAAAAAAACAAAGAAAAAAATTTTTAACAACAAAAAATCATACAGAGCCATGGCTTTCTTTTTTCGCCTAATTTTTTTTTTATTATTATCATGGATAGGTGCAGGATCAATATTATAGAGATCTAGCTCATTCTTTTTAATCACTGCTTAGTATTACATTATGTGGGACTCATTATTTATATAACCATTATTTTTCTTCTTTTGACATTTAGATTGTTTCCAGTATTTTGCTATAATAAATCAATCAGCAGTAATTATTTTTACATGTATATTGTGGGCATTTCTTTTTATTTCCCTAGGCTAAACTCCTGGAAGTCTACATTTTTAAAACATATCTTTATGTCTTTTTTGGGGGAACAAAACGTTTTCTGCCTGAAACAATATTTTATATCAAGTGTCTCAAGAAAATTAAAACATTGTTTCCAAAACTAAACCATGGTGGTGTAAACCAAGAAGCCGTGGGTTCCCTTTCTTTCTCTTTGGCAAAAGACACATTAGAGAAATTACTTCTTGACATTGCAATTGAGAATTTTAATTTGAGAAATTTAATTTCTTAAAAATAGCTTGTAATATGTTCTTGGAAGGCATATATTAAAGTCATTTAGAGGAATGAGGAGGGAAAATAACATCTGACCATCAACTGCGTACCAGAATTGTTACATGGATGAGGAGGGACGGAGATGAACAAGACATTACTGCTACTTACGGGAAGCTTACCGGTTAGTTTGAGAAGAAATTGAACTCGAGAAAAAGCATAAATTCTTCATAACTACCAAAGAGGTGTGGAGTTAAGAGTGGTGGGCTGTGTGAAGGAAAACTTTGGGCAGATTTTTGAGACATATCCTAGTGTAGTGGAAAAAAGGGAATGTCAAAAGCAAAAATAACCAAACATTAATGTGAATTGGCTGAAGTAAGGTGGATATATTAGATCAGGGTCTAAGATGGCTTCTAGGAAGGGAACATTGTCAATACGAAAAATTTTTTTTTGGCTTTTCCTTTCTGTATGACTTCCCAGAAACAAAAATAAATTACACAGGAAGATGTTGATCACTTCAGTTTTATAGAAGAGTTTTCCAAGGAACTTACTTTTTGTTTCTGACTAGAATATAGTTGATATTGAATCTGAGAACAGATGTTGTTCAGAAAATATGAACTCCTTAGAAAGCAGCTTTACCTCATATTAATATAAAAAAAAAAAATAAAATAAAATAAAAATACAAATGGCACAGTCAGGAAAATCCCTTAAACCAAAAAAAAAAAACCAAACCCAGTGCCGTCGAGTTGATTCCGACTCATAGCAACCCTATGGGACAGAGTAGAACTGCCCCATAGAGTTTCCAAGGAGCACCTGGCGGATTTGAACTGCTGACCCTTTGGTTAGCAGCCGTAGCACTTAATCACTACGCCACCAGGGTTTCGTAGACGTAACTAAACACCTAACAGAATGAAGTTCCCGGGCTTGAAGGCAAAGGACCATATACCGGGGGACAGCTTCGTCAATTGGCACAACATAGTTCTTAAAGACAGTGTTCTACAGCCTACTTTGGTGAGTAGTGTCTGGGGTCTTAAAAGCTTACAACCATCTAAGATAAACTATTAGTCTCTTCTAGTCTGGAGCAAAGGAGAGGGAAAAAAACTAAAAACCCAAGGGAGCAATTAGTCCAAAGGACTAATGGACTATATGACCCACAGCCTACACAACCCTGAGACCAGAACTAGATGGTGTCTGGTTACCACTACTGACCACTTTGACTGAGATTACAACAGAGAGTCCAGGACAGAGTGGGAGAAAAATGTAGAACAAATGATTAAATTCACAAAAAAGATCAGACTTACTGGTCTGACAGAGATTGGAGGAACCCTCGAGAGTATGGCCCCTCGGGCACCCTTCTAACTCGGACCTGAAGCAACTTCTGAAGTTCACCTTTCAGCCAAATATTAGGTAGGCCTATAAGACAAACATTAACACGCACGAGGAACGAGTGTCTTAGGTCAGTCAAGTATACGAGATCAAATGGGCAATACCTGCCCAGGAACAAAGATGAGAAGGCAGGAGGGGACAGGAAAACCGGATGAATGGACATGGTGAACCTGGGATGGAGAGCGAAACTGGGGGAGTGCTGACACAATGCGGGATTGTGACAGTACCACGAAACAATTTATGTATAAATTTTTGAATGAGAAACTAATTTGCTCTGTAATCTTTCAGCTAAATCACACACAAAAAAAAGAAAAAGCAGCTTTAGTAGTTGAGGTGCTATTGTGACGCTTTTAAAATGTAAAACCAAAAAAAAAAAAAACCAAACCAGTTGCCATAGAGTTGATTTGGACTCAGGATGACCCCATGTATATCGGAGTAAAACTGTACTCCCTAGGGTTTTCAGTGGCTGATTTGGGGGGAAGTAGATCGCCAGGCCTTTTTTCTGAGATGCTGTCACCAAGTGGACTCAAACTGCCAACCTTTTGGTTAGCACTCGAGTGCGTTAACCCTTTGCACCACCCAGTGACACCTGACTAGCACATGTTGTTGTGTGCTATAGAGTTGGTGCTCACTCAGAAACCCTACAGGACACAGTAGAACTGTGGGGTTTCCTAGGCATTCTGGGAGCATATTGTCAGGTCTTTGGTGGAGCTGGTGGGTGTGTTTGAACTGCCAACCTCTTGGTTAGCAACTGAGCAATTACCTATTTTACCAGCAGTTCACCACTAGGGCTCCTTGCCTAGCACATAAAAACTCAAACCCAAACCTGTTGTCATCGAGCCTATTCCGACTCATAGCGACCCTAGAGGACAGAGTAGCACTGCCCCATAGATAGCTTTTTTTTTTTTTTATAGAAGGCAGTAAATTGATATCTGTTGATAACTTTAGATGTCAATTTATGTGAAAAATGTATCTTAGTGTTAATAAATGTTGTACTGCCGTCAAAGTAACAAATGAAGCTATAATGCCTTGATTAGAAATCCAGGTCCCTTCTGAAGATAGTAATTCTGTTATTTTTAATATCTTTAGGACACAGAGTCTGGCATCTAATAATTCAGTCATTTTGGATGGACTTAAAAGAAGAAAGAATTTTCTGCAGAACTTTGAAGGCACAAAGAACAGTCAAGAAATCACACCCAATTCCTTACTACAGCTAACTCCAGTCATAAATGTTTAATTCTTATTTTTCTTTTGGAAAGTGTTTTTTTTGGTAAAAATGTACAGCATCACTGTAGAATGTTTTAATCAACCAATATATAAGGATCCTTTAAAGCCAAGCATGTATGCTAGTAACTTCATTGCATACGTTGTTCTAGTTACTTGCTTTTTTCTTTTTTGACATTTTAAAGCTTTTTTTTTAGTTTAATTTTACCATGAATTTATTAGGAATATAAAATTTGCAATAAAAAGAAACATGGAATCACTGGACTGTTTCCAATTCAACATAACTAAATTTTCAGGCATTAGTTTCTCAGATACACAGAATGCTACTTTACTCCCCAGTATTCCCTTTCTCTCTGCCCATACTACTAGTTCCTATGTTAAGTTAGTCTCACTGGATTTGACACAAATTCTGGAAAATAGTGTGTTGTAGGGTTGCATAGATACTTTGTTTGCAGCTGAAGTCTTTTCTCATTATCAGAAAGAATTCGTATAGATGTATTGGGTACTTTACAAAAAGGGTTCCTTCCATCCAGTTGTTGCTGCTCAAGATCTACTCTGCCAACAGCTTGAACATGAACAAATTGCTCCACATTGTGACTGGCAACGTGCAAAAGGCCTGTGGCAGCAGACCTCTGGCTCTACTATTCCTCTGATTCCTCCCCACATTTCAGGCTCAGCATGGCAATGAGAAGTCAAGATATTCTCAGATGTTGGAGATAGAAGGAAGCAGAATGATTGCAAAATAGTTTGTGAATGAGGAAGGTTCTGGATTAGACATTTCAAGGAAAAAAAAAGATGGCTGATAGAATTTTAGCTTCTGGAGGACAATGGCAGTTTATCTACATTTGATCTATTTTTGTTCATGATGAGACCTAGATAGTTTTCCCAGAATTTTTTTCTGGTAGGTTTTTTTTTCAAACCAAAAGGTGGGATGGTCAGTTCTCTTGGGCCTGGGGAACATGGAGCAGTCAAGCATGTTTTCAGCATGTTGGGTAGACAACTGATGCTGACATATGGTTAAGGAAGATTTTTTTTCTAAGAAGTTTCTAAGGATTGTCAAAGCCTTAGATCTCAAGGATCATTGAACTATTTGAACAACGCCCTTCTCCAGATCTCACCAGCTTGATAGCAGAGAAGTTCAGAGTGAAGCTTGGCACTGTGGAGAGCTGCATCCATGCCCTATGGGAGTGCCTAGGGGGTGGTTAGACCCACCACACCTTGAGCGGTCAGACCACTCACTGCTGACTATTGGTTTTTAGTGGGCCATGAAGAAGATGAGCAACCCTGTTCAAAGTACCAAGAGGATAATCTGGCATAGGAAAGACTTGTGGGAGGTGGGGAGATAAAGACTTTTTTAGGGGGTCTTAGAGCTTAGATTCAGTGCCAGTTAGTGGAAGTTAGGAGAAAAATTTCAGCTCAGTATGAAGAACTTCCTATTAGACCACCGTGCTGGAGATGAAATAGGCAGCTTTGTAAAATAATGAATTTCCCAGTATTTAGGGCATCCAAGCAGAGGCTTGATAATCCCTTGAAGAGGGACTTTAAATATTTAGCTTATCAAAATGGCTCAGCTAGATGATTTTGGAGATTACTTCCAACTGTAAGATTTTGTGCTTCTAAGAGCTGATGAGACTCCTGCGAAATACTGAGCTCATGCAAGATTCTTGAATATTGGTTCCACCTGTCCATTTCTGCACCTGTCCTTGCCAGCCCTTGGAAAAAGGAGCATCAACAACTCTGTTCCATCTTGGATTTTGGACTGGGACAGGTTTCTTAGTAGAGGGAGGAATCCAGAGTCTTCCGGCTCCAGCCACGTCTAGGTACCAATGAAATCCATCTAATTTTACCAGCGGCTGCATAATGACTCTAGTTAAATGTATTAAGTGAAACCTATTATGAAACCAAGAAACTTTGTTGGTACATACTTGACCACAAGTATTAAAGATGGGAATATGTGTTATTAAATTGTTTTTTGGGAGATTGTTCTCTAAAATAGGTGACTTGCTTTTTTTTTTTTCCAGTATTTTTTTCTTTGTGTAGAAACTTTAGTTCTTAATTTCTCTTCCATATTGCAGCCTGTTCTTTAATGAGAAGACTGTTCTCTTGAGGCAGCACGATGACCTGAGTATAGGAGTCAGATACAAGTTTGAATCTCAGTTCCATTCCTTGGTACCTGTATGATGGAGCAAATTACCAAACTTTTCAGTCTTTTTTCTCATTTGTAAAAGGGAGATGAGTAATGATATCTACTTTATAGGATTGTTGTGAGATTTGTAGACAATCTAGCTAAAGGATCGAATACAGGAAACAATATTGTTATAAACATACATATTTACAGGACTTGCCCGATAGGTAAATACATGACACACTGGACAGGTTCCTCGTTTATTGACAGGTTGTCTGAAATTTCTCCATTAGTGATTCAGTCCTTTGGGTAAAGACTATAGAAAGTATTCTCAGTCAAAATCTAGTTATGCCTGGAGGAGGTTATGTCTTCAGATAACAAGTTTTCAGTTATGTCTTGCTATTGTTGTTAGGGCCATCCAGTTGGCTCCGACTCAGCCACCCCATGTATAACAGAAGGAAACATCACCTGTCCCTAAGCCATCCTCACAGTCGCTGCTGTGTTTGACCCTTTGTTGCAGCCACTGTGTCAGTCCATCTCGTTGAGGGTCTTCCTCTTGCTGACCCTCTACCAACATGTGAGATCCTTTTCATTCTCTCTCATCTGGGATCTCCGACCTCTGGGAATCCTCAAGAAAGTAACTGTGTTCTGCAAGCTATTTTCAACATTTCAAAAATCCTAATGGGAATTGTGCATTTCCTGTGTCTACAGTTAACTCTTGGCTAACTAAAACAAGTTTCTTTGCCAGTGGCTGAAATTACAGCTCAGTAAAGCAACACTAAAAGGAGTCCTGGTGGCACAGTGGTTAAGAGGGGAGATGCTAATTTAAAGCTCAGCAGCTCAAGCCCACCAGTCCACTCTGCAGAAGAAAGATGGGGCAGTCTGCTTCCCTAAAGATTTACAGCCTTGGAAACCCAATGGGGCAGTTCTACTCTGTCCTACAGGGTTGTTATGAGTCCTGTGACTCATGAGTATATTGAGTATATGAATATGATTTGAAATCTCGACTTTTTTTTTGTATCACGCTGATGTGACACTGTTAAACTATTTTTATCTTATTCATAGATTATAAAATTACAGTCAGTTATTATTAAATGCAGTTAGTAGATAAAATGTCTAAAAATGTCAGATCCATGAGGAAAAAACAATGCAAAGAGCCCTTAGTAGTGAAAGGATTGAGAATCACTGTGTTTCGAGATCCCATTTACAGCTAGCTGAGAAAGTTGGGAAGTGGGGAAGAGAGTAATGAAACAAGAATAGAGTATCAAAAATAAACTCATGACTTGAGTGCTTTGCTGGCCTTCACACATCTTTCTCCCATTTGATATCGCAGAAACGTGTGCCCTCTTTATCAGGAGTAACTTCCAAACATTTCTTGTATAATGGTGCCCTCTTCTGGAGTGACTGCTGTGACTCTGAAAACACCCCCCGCCCCCATATAATAACTACAAACTAAGTAGTGAGACTTGCTTCTAAAGGTTAAACATTTAAAAAGCTAGTCCAAATAATTTGTATTAGGATACATAAGTATATATGTGTAAATGTGTTCAGGGATTTTTCCTTTTCAGCCTCAAAACCATGGGCTAAAGGTAAAAATGTAAGCACATCACTGTAGTGCTGTTAACATCAGCTGATCCTCCCAGTTTCCCTGCACTATCAGAGCAAGTTTTGCAAACTGAAGAAACATGTTTTAGATTTAGATTTGAGTCAGCCAAATTCACATGGCTAGTATTGGCAAAAAACATCCTCTTCCCTCCCCTTTCCCATCTCTTTCCTTTCGCTGCAGTACTCTCAATACTTATTCTGTCCCATTCTCTGCCCCCAGTGTCTCTTGATCAATTCATAACTACCTCTTAATTTATTTCCATCCCTTAGTAATGGTTCAATTCTTCTTGTCACACAATATTGACATGCAGATTCAAAAGGCTGTATTTGATGGCCCTTTTTAACCACCTTTCTAACCATAAAAATCTAGCCCTGATTGGATAGGGGCAAGTTTGGATACCGTCAGCCTGTTTTTATACTTTAAAGGTCACAGAGGGACCAAAGGCGAGGGAATTTTTATAGAACTTCAGGATGGAGAGCAACAGACGAGGCACCCAAATGTTGAATTTTGAGGGAGAAATTTTTTCAGTGACTCTGGTAAGATATTTGGAAAGTAAAAATATTTTAATATGATTGCATTATTGATTACCTGTGCATTTTAATTCATGTTTCTCTTTTCTCCCAGGAAATCATCAGATACAAATCTGATACAAATCTCTTGAGATTTGTAGGGAGAACACAAATGAAAGAAAAAAAATTCTCTTCCATCTCCATTCCAAAGTTTTCTAGTCGATTGAGGCAAGATACCTATTGAGAACATATATATAGTACGGCACCCCTGCTTTTTTTTTCCAGCTAAGCCACTCCTTGGTCAAGTTATTTATGATTTGGTTTAATTTATATGCACTTGCCCTTTCTACTTGACATAGCAGCCTGAGGTTTGGTGTAGTGAGTTTAGGGCTTAGAAGGCAAGTGTTGTAGTGTGTTTCAAACCACAGAAGGTCATTTTGAAAAACATTAATATACTTGTTAGCTACTGGAATAATAATAGTCCTTTCCCCTTTCAGACCTGCTGTATGACCTCCTAAAGATAAAAGCAAATGCCACAAATAGTCCTGAGGAACCAACACTTCATCTGCATTTAATCATCAACTACAACATATTAACATTTCTTAATATCCCAGTTTTATACCTGTGACCTTCTTCACTACATCTATTCCTATGTACAGCATACCCTGTTGTAGGGCTACAAAGACATTAGGGTGGTAGGACTGGTGTGGGTGTAAAGGGATGGCAGAAAAGGATTTAAAAAAAGCACAAATCTAGAAATGCATAGCTGTTAACATTTAGGGAGACAGATGCATTACTTATTCTACCACCTTTAGCTGAACACTCCTTGTGTTCACAATATTGAATCCATAAGGTTACATCTAGATAAGTATATAGCCCTTGACTTCAGGCCCATTCATAATTATGCAGGTCTGTAGCTTCCACAGATTTAACATTTGTAGTTTGAGTTATTCAGAACTAATCCCCAAACTTCGTGACGTGTAGTACTTTGTAATTTTGCTAAGACACAAGTTGGATGCTCAGGCTATAAGGCTTGTGTTTTGGAAATTGTCCAAGAGTTTGTGAGATGCCCCTGCACCTACATTTCGTTTCTTCTCAGCTCAGTAGTAACTGGGTTGAAGAGATTATGAAGAGATAAAGAAATGGCTCTGAAAAGAAAGCACCAGCAAATGTAAGAAAAAGTATATGCCTGGGAAGTAACTGTATTGTCAGGTTTCCAGTTTGTATAAGGTTGCGGTTGTATAAAAGGTAGTTAATCACCATCAATAAAATACAACTTTTTTATTTCACTATAAATGAATGTAGTTCCTTTGGTGCAGTGTTTGAGAGCTTGGCGGCTAACAGAAAGATTGGCGGTTTGAAACCACCAGGCGCTCCTTGGAATCCCTATGGGGCAGTTCTACTTTGTCCTATAGGGTAGCTATGAATCGGAATCTACTCGATGGCAATGGATTTGTTTTTTATATATAAACGAATAATCTATCGAGGACAGTTAGACGTGTTTTCTCTCTAGCAGAAACTGTCAGATTTCTCCAGTTTTTTTCCTATTCATTCCATGTTTCATGGGAGCATCTTTCCCGAAACGCTTTGCGAAACTGAAAGCTTTCAGGCTGGTGCGGCAGATAAAGCACCGATCTCGGATTCAGATGAGTTCTCTAGTCCTCCCTGTGGCACTCACTGATTGTGTGGCTTTAGACAAGTAAATCCCTTTCTCGGGTTTAGTTTCTTCGTCTGTCAAATGGAGAGTGTGAGGAGGACCTAAAGTGAACGAAGACCAACTTTATAACTAAAACCGAAGATTTCAGGGAAGGTTGTCTGGCGCCGGCCTCCACCTCAAGCCCTTCCGTCGGACTCCAGACCCGACGAAGCCCCTCAGCACGAAGGTCGGACGGCTGGCCTCGCGGGAAGCCGTTAGACGTTAACGCCTCACCCCGCAATGGGCGGGGCCGAGGCCGGCGGCTTCCGGTGGCGAAAGGGTGGGCTGTGCGTGGCGCTTCCCACCGACCCCTGCACTGCGTGCAGACGCCTCGCCATCACCGTTGAGGGGCTTCCCAGGCCCAGCAGTGCATGCTGGGAAGCCCCGAGGCCTCTCCTCCGGGCCAAGAAAAAATTTTCGGGGTGGGGGGGGAGGGGAGAAGAAACCGTATAATTTTATGCTAATCAGGACACCCGTAGTTTATGGCGATTGGCCAGGGTTTTGCTTTAGAAGCCAATCACTTCAGAACGAGGGTGTGCCTGTCTAGATCTCTCACAGTCATTGGACGGGAGGTTGCGGTGCAACGGAAGAGCTTAAACGGAGAGTATCCGGGATTATTTCCCCCCGCGGTGCGGTGCGTGTCCCGGAAGTGACGCACGGCTCTGGCTGGGCGGCCGCCCTGCCCCCGCTTCCTTTCACGCTGTCGCTGCCCGTAGGTGGTTGTAGCCACCGTGCCCAGAAGGAGGCGGCGGCGGCGGCGAGTGATGCCTGGGAAACTCCTCTGGGGGGACATTATGGAGCTGGAGGCACCCTTGGAGGAGTCGGAGAGCCAGAGGAAGGAGAGGCAAAAGGTGCGCTGAGGCTGGGCCGCGCCTCCTTTTGGGCTGCGCCGGCTTGGGCGGGGAGGGAGCTGTCCCTGATGGCCTGTCAGAACCGGGTCGGAGCATCCGAGAGCCTGCCCTCGCGCCGCCCTCGACCGTCTGAGGTCGATCCGGGACCAATTCCACCTCCACACCCCCGACCTGGAGAATGGCGGCCCTGGGCTTTGGCCCGGCCTCCCACGGCCCCTCAGCCTTTCCCGTTGGCGCCTGAATCTCTCCTAAGAGGTGGGCAGACTCAGGCTCCCATCACAGTGGAACCTGTTTTTTCTTCTTCTTTCTTAAGCAGCGAAGCCTGTCACTTGGTTTTCGTTGACCATCTTAGAAGATGGTTAAGGAAAGTAACTGCTTTGGTTACGTGTTGTTTCTTTGTCACCTTGTCCCGTGTTTGAGTGTCTTGGGAAAAAGCGATCTTAGGATTTACAAACCTCGATAACTAGACTGTCGAGGCTTAAGAAGCAGCACCGTTGTCAGGATTTGACTGTGATGGAGATGATGTGAGTTGTGTTATTAATAGCCCTTATGGTCTTTTTTTTTTTTTTTTTATGGTCAGTATGTTCATTCAATCCACAAGTATTTATTGAGTCTAATTTGTACCAGGATCTTTGCTGGGCATCAAGGAGTTTAAACTAAATAAGAATATAAAAGATGGTTCCGGCCGTAAAGGGCCTGCAGAGGAGTTCTAGAGACAAAAGAAAAGTCCAAGAACAGTTAGGGAACCACAACGTGCTGAAAAGGTAAAATTTTACTGGAGACATTTGACCTGTAGGAAAGAACAGACCTGAGGTGGGTAAGATAGCAATCTCCAAATATTCGAAGGCTGTCGTGGCAAAAGAATGAGATTTATTCTGTATAGCTTCAAAGAGCAGAACCTACTCTTCCGACCTTATCACCAAGGTAAATTCACCATTCCAGTCAGTTATTTTTCTATGGCTGCTCCTGAAATACTTGTCTCCCTTTTGCATCCAAATCCTATCTATTTGTCAAGGTCTAGTTCAAGTCTTTTCTAACCACCACAGTGTACAGTAGTCTGATTCCCATTTGAAGTCCTTTTCCACTGACTATCGTTCACTTGGCGTTTATGATGTGCTTTCTTGTAAAGTTAACTTATTTTTCCTTTGTGTATACTTCCCAAAGATTTTTGAGGGAAACGACCACATTTTTGTCCATCCTTACATTTCAGTATATTCTTGTAAGTTGGTGGCTATATCTTTGCAAGTTCATGGCTTTCACATTGTAGATTCTCCAGAAGTACTTGTTCATTGGTCCATTAACTATGAAAGATAACTAAATATTTGGAAATGGATTGGAGTACAAACTAATAAAAATAGAGCATTAGGATAGTGGTCTGGCTTTGAGATAAAGATAACTTTGGTTTTGGATATGTTGAGTTATGGAGCTAGTTCAGAAGTTCTCAAAATGAGTGCAAGTGAGGAAGGGGGCCTGAAAATATTTGTTGAAACCATGGAAATTGTATGCAAGAGATAGGAAATGGTGTGGAAGTCATAGAGGAAAGAGACTTAAGGAACATCCACAGAAGAAGGAGGGAGAGGAACCATTGCAGTTGTGATAGAGGTAAGAGGATAGGAGGAATTACAGAGTGTCACAGAAACTAAGGGAATGGACAATGTCAAGCACTGTGCGTCTGATGTGAAACAGTGTATTTCATCACCTTGGGATGTTGCTGAGCTTGGACCTAGGGGTCTGACTTTGCCTTGCTTCCTCTTCCCCCTGAAGTGTTGGGCCCAGGAGCAAAGCAAACCCCAAGGTTAACTCTATAAATAACCTTGTTTTCCTGTAGAACCTGTTGGTTTGGAGAGATGTGGGACTAGTTTAGTTAAATAAAGATCAAATGATAGAACCTATAACTATATAACTTATGTTCACGTAAAGCTGTACTGTTTACAAAACATGTTCAACAGTAATAACAAAACAGTAATGTACAAGTGGATACATACGTAGATATGTAAGCTGAACAGGAGTGGGAGGGCGTATTGAAGTACACCCATGTACATGTATGTGTGTACATGCTGCAAATGTACCCATGTATGCAGTAGTGCATGCAGGGGACAGAGCCATGAAAACTTCTTAGCCATAACCATACACCTCCCAGGACTGAGATACTGGGCTTGAGGGCTAGGGTGCGGTGCCCTCATAGTCTCAGGGGACATCTAGGTTAATTGGCATATCATAATCCATACAGACAATGTTCTACATCGTATTTTGGTTAGCAGTGACTAGGGTCGTTAAAGCTTGTGAGTGGCCATCTAAGTTACAACAATCAGTCTCTGTCTGTCTAGGGCAAAGGCGAGTGATCAAAACCAAGGACTGAAGAGACCAGTTAGTCCAGAGGACTAATGAACCACATGAACCGTGGTCTCTACTAGCCTGAGACCAGAAAAACTAGATGGTGCCCAGCTACTACCACCACTCTAACCGAGACCACAGTAGTAGGTCATGGACAGAGAGGGAGAAAAATACAGAACAAAATAAATATAGGACAAAATCCAAACTCATAAATAAGACCAGACTTACTGGTCTCATAGAGACTGAGATTATGGCCTTTAGACACCCTTCAAACTTGGAACTGAAGTCATTCCTGGAGATCACATTATAGCCATATGGTAGACAGGCCTATAAAATGAACAGTAATACCAGTGAAGAATGTACACCTCAGAACAATCAACTATACGAGTCCTAAAGGGCAGCATTTGCCCAAAAAAAAAGGTTAGAAGGACGGTAGGGGCAGGAAACCTGGGCAGACGGACTTGGGGAATCCAAGGAGGAAGGGGGGAGAGTGCTGACATGTTCAGGGGTTTACAGCCAGTGTCACGAAACAAGCCGTGTGTAAATTGTTGAATAGGAAACTAATTTTTTCTGTAAACTTTCACCTAAAAACAACAATAAAATGTTAAAAAAAAAAAAAACATTCAATTTTTGTAGCAACTCCTATCTTATGGGTGAGAAAACTACGTAAAGACACTCTAAAAATTGCGTAAGTCATGGTAAAAATTGTACAAGTCATGGTGAAAATTGTTGTGGTGGTAGTTTTTACCATCACGGTTGTTGTTAGTTGCCCTTGAGTGGATTCTGACCCGTGGCAACTCCAAGAGTTACGGAGTAGAACTACCCCATAGGGTTTTCAAGGCTGTGACCTCTCAGAAGCATATCCCCAGGCCTGTCTTTTGAGGCATCTCCGGATAGGTTCAAACTGCTAACCTTTTGGCTAGTAGTTGATCACTCACTTAACTGGTTGTACCACCCAGGAACTCCCACCAATCACTGCTATCTAGTTTTTTTTTTTTTTTTTTGGAATATCTGATGAAATAATTCTGAATTTCCAAATCATTTCTTGTGGTCTGCAAATATTAAAACACTGGCCACCAGTGATATTTTAAAACTAAAGGTGCAGAATAGTCCACTCATTTTTTAAAAAAATTCTGTTGACTAAAAAAATTTTTTTTGCCAGGTTTACTAATAATACTTGTCTTTCCGTAGGTATGTAACAATTAGAGTTTTTGATGATTGAGTTTTATTTTGATTGATTTTCTTTAACCTGTTAATTATCAAAGTTCAGGGAGGAGCATAGTGTGAAAAGAGCTTGCGCTTCTCAAGTCAGACAGGGTTAGGTTGAATTTCTAGCACTTACACCTGCAGGAAATCCCACTTTGGGGTCTTAGATTCTAAGAAATTTTCCTTGCCTCATCTGTAAAATGGCAAAAGTAGTACAGGTTCACTATCCTTTATTCAATATCCCAGGGGCTAGATGTATTTTGGAATTCAGAATTTTGAGGGTTTTTTGAAGGGTAACACCCCTAAGAGGGTTTGGGGCTGTAACCTGTAATTAAACACCTTAATATTAAATAACACATGCTAAAAGAATGCCAAACCAAACCCATTGCTCTTAAATTGATGCCAAGTCATAGTGACCTTACTGGACAGAGTAGAATTGACCCATAGGGTTTCCAAGGCTATAATCTTTACGGAAGCAGACTGCCACATCTTTGTTCCGCAGAGCAGCTAGTAGGTTCGAACCACCAACTTTTCAGTTAGTAGCCAGGCAGTTCACCACAGTGTCATCAGGACTCTCTTTATTCATATTAAGGGGAATAAATAAAGACTATAAATAGCCTCACATTAATTCAGGTCAAATTTTGCCACATGAGTTCAGGTCAGGTAAGGTTTTACCTCCAGATAAGTTCCAAAAAACTTTAAATTTTCAGACCTTTTTGGATATTGGAATTTCGGATAAGGAGCTATGGACTAGTACTTCCCTTTTAAGGTTGTTGTGAAGACTTAAACAAGGTAAGCAAAAATTACTGGGTAGATACTCAATAAATACTAATTTTTTTTCTTGCAGATGTTAAATTTTTCGTTTATTTTTTAATTTATAAACATGAGGTTCTCATTCTTTTTCTGAGAACGTGCTGCTTTAATTTCTCTTTCATCTGCTGATGGATTAGAGGGGGCCGGAGGCTAGGTCTTGAGAATGTAAGAGATGGGATGAGACAGATAGGTGAAGCTTACACCTTGTCATTAAGGGACCAGTCCGGATTTCTACCAGGTGGGTTTTCTAGATAACTGGTAGATTGAGTTTTACTGGTTGGGGAGTCATGCTCTGAAGTCTTGAGATGAGACCTTGTGATCCTCTTGTCACTGCTTTTTTGTGTTTTCACAGAGTGATAGAAGGAAGTCAAGGCACCATTATGACTCAGATGAGAAATCAGAAACAAGAGAAAATGGTATTACAGATGACCTGGATGTTCCCAAGGCAAAAAAAGCTAAAATGAAAGAGAAGCTAAATGGAGACACTGAAGAAGGATTTAGTAGACTTTCAGATGAATTCTCTAAATCTCATAAGTCAAGAAGAAAAGATCTGCCTAATGGTGATGTTGACGAATGTGAAAAGAAGTCAAAGCGAGTGTCATCCTTAGATGGTTCCACCCATAGATCAAGTGATAATAAACTAGAAGAGGTATGGATGATTTCTGTTTTGCATTTGACATGATTCTTCAAATACAGGCTAATTTAAATTTTTAGGCTGATTACAGTTGATTCTACAATATTTCCTGTTTAGTGTGGAATAATCAGTTAGACCAGGGTATCTATACACCTGAAATCTAAGGTTTTTTTTTTTTTTTTTTTGGGTCCCTTATTACATTGTATTGTCATTTCTTGGGCTGGAAGGTGGTGGTCAAATTTAAACCTTTTCTGTATTTTTGGGTTCCTAAACAGTTCTTCTGAATTATTTTTTGGTGGCCACCTACTTGCATTTCTTATGGTTAATTCTGACCCTACCAGTACTCATGAATTGACTTGTGACCTCCTGAAACAAGGTGCATAAGGCCTCTTGACTTTGTGTATTAGGCTTTCTGCTTTTTCTCCTTCTGTAACAAATAGCAACTTGCAGGTGATCTTGAGGTCTTATTGTAATTCATTAATGGTAAAGCTGTTTGGATTTTTAAAACAAATGAAACATACAAAAATGGCCTGAAGACATCTATTTTAGTGTCTTATTCATCTACTCCTGCTATAACAGAAATACCACAAGTGTATGGCTTTAATAAAGAGGAATTTATTTTCTCACAAACTAGTAGGCTAGAAGTCCAAACTCAGGGTGTCAGCTCCAGGGGAAGGCCTTCTGTCTCTGTCGGGCCTGGAGGAAGTTTCCTTCTCGTCAGATTTCCCTTGGACTAGGAGAAGCTTTTCCACATAGGAACCCTGGGTCCAAAGGATGCGCACTACTCCTGGCACTGCTTTCTTCGTGTGACGAGGTCCCAATGTTTCTCTGCTGGCTTCTGTCTTCTGTATCTCAAAAGAGATTGGCTTAAGACACTATCTAATCTTGTAAATCTCATTAATATAACTGCCATCATTACATCATAGTAATAGGATTTACAATACTTAGGGAAGTCACATCAGGTGACAAGATGGTAGACAGTCGTACAATACTGGGAACCATGACCTAGACAAGTTGGCAGATATTTTTGGGAGACACAGTTCAATCCATGACATTCCATCCTTTGGCCCTTAAAAATTCATGTCCTTGCTACATGTAAAACATATTCACCCTGTCATATCATCGCAAAAGTCTTAAATCAACTCCAAGTCCAAAATCCAGAAATCCCTCTTCCTCTGCGAAATCTATAATACAAGTTATTTGCTTCCAAAGTACAGCCACAAGGTAGATACTTCCATTACAAATGGAAAAAATTGGAGGGAAAGAAGGCATAACAGACACTAAGCAAGTCAGCAGAACACATTATATTAGTCCTTAATACTTTGCAAATGACCCTCTGTTCTCTGAGAGAATTTACAAAATGGCCCTGCCCTCCGGATTCTGAGTGGAGGCCCCTTGGCCCTGGGATTCAGTACCGCCTTCCAGGCCCATTGGGACAGCAGCTCTGCTCCTTCAGCTTTAGGTGCGCCATTCTCCTAGTCCATCTGGGTGGCAGCTCCACCCTTAGAAACACTCTGTAGCTCCACTGGTAAGTGCCTGGAGGCACTGCACTCCCCCAGTAAACTGAAGGCACTCAGCTCTCTTGCTCTGTGGGTCAGCAAGCCTAGTTCACCAATCTGTGCCAGGAGGCACCCCAACCTGCCAGGAAGCCTCTGCTACAAAGGCGCTCAGCTCTCTCGCTCCGTGGGTTGGCTCCATTGCAGTGTCACGCTGGTCTCCTGGTTTTGCAACTCCTGGTCGTCTGCTGCTGCTGGTTGTCTGCTGCTGCTTCTCACCATCTGCGCCTTCACTGGTGTTAACAGTTCTCACTTCCTTCAGAGTCCGCTATCCATTCACAGTTTCAAAACAGCTTCCACATTTTAGGTATCTCTTAGAGCAGCACCCCACTCTCTTGGTGCTAAATTTTGTCTTAGTCATCTAGTGTTGCTATAACAGAAATAACACAAGTGGATGGCTGGCTAGAAGTCCAAATTCACAGTGTCAGCTCCAAGGGAAGGCCTGTTTCTGTCGGCTCTGGAGGAAGGTCCTCCTTGTCAGTCTTCTGGGTATTAATTTTTTTTGGGGGGGGGGTGGCGTAGAAAACATGCTTTGTACAGAGCCTACAGTCCTGGACTCATTGCTTTTACCAGTATCTGTTAGAGTAGATATTTTCTTGAACGGAAGTTGTTAAAAACTCTTCTGCAATATTACTTTAGCAGAGTTCATCTAGGTGCTACAATTTTTCAGCATACTACTCAGGTCTTCAGAAAGAAAAAATTTTATATTCTGTATAATTAATAATTCTTTACATTCTTTAAATTGGATAATTATTGATAATTTAAATACATTTATGATTCATTGTGTACTCTTTGGGGGACTTTGGGAAAAGATGTTGAGTCCTTGCCTTACAATAGGGTACTTTTTTATTTGTGAATTTGTTGTCTGTCAGGAAACACAGATGCTAGAAAGTTGAGCTAAATAAGGCCCTACAAATCTATATTGCTAGTAGTGGGACAGGCTGCTCCTTGCTCTTTGGGATTTTGCCAGATACAGTGCTCTGTACTGTAATAGGCTTAACTGTTAATTATTTTGTTTAGATTTTATTAGGGTTCAGGAATTCTACTTCTAGGAATTTATCCTGAGGAGATATTCATGAGGTGTGTAGAGATGTAGGAAGAAGTACGCTTATCACAGTGACATTGTTGATCACAGCAAAAAATGTACAACATCCTATATTTCTGGCAGGAGGAAGTTGGTTTAATAAAATATGCTATATGCATGCAGTAGCTATCTCAAAGGGTGTAGAAGAATGCTAGAAACCTATTCAGTGTATTTTGTTAAATGAAAAAGGCATATTACAAAACTGTATGTACAGGATGATCTTTATTTAAAAAAATGTATACACGCGTAGAGTGAGGATTAGAGGAGTGTGTGTTTCAAATATGGTTTTAGATGATTATAGATTTTTTTTTAATTCTGTTTATCTGTAGTTTCTAAAATTTCTATGATGAAAATTATTTTTGTGGTAAATGTTTTATTTTAATCTTAAAAAGATAATAGCATTGAGATTTTTTTAAATAACTTACAGTTTTAATTTTGATACTATGTCTTTTACTCTGGTTCCCAGTTTGTAAAATACTGTGTGTTGTTCTGGGACTGCTTTCTTTCAACACATGAGTAATAAATTTTACTGGGCAGGTGTATTGTCTTTGTTCTGTATACACATTGACTAGTACACAAAGTTTTCGGTAGATGTTGAATGGTAATGTCATGCTAACCTGTATGTAAAAGAATTCTTCAAGCTTACGGGAGCTTTTCCATGCATTAGTGAGACCTTAAAAAAAAAAAAAAAGTTTTTAAGCCACGGAGCAACTTCCTAACTTTATTTTTGGAAAAAGTTTACTTTCCCCATTGTATAATTTCTTTTAGGCCTGACTTACAGCCTTGTGCTAACCCTTATAGTTGATATTATCTGTATCTATGATTATGATTTAGATTGTAAAATAGCTTTTTTGATATCTTAATTAGATGGAGATATATTTTGATTTATACAGTAGTTTTATTTCTAAAGGGAGTTTTATGTGTGAATTAAACATATAAAAAATATGGGAACATGTTTAAGTAAGCTTGCTATTTAAAGGAATACTTTTGAAATTTATCTCTAAGTTAATCTGTACAATATTTGCAAGTACTAACTAAAGTTGATTTATTAGCTCATTTAGTAAAATCGAACAAAAGAATAAATGGAGGGAAATGAGTAAAAGATTCTAAATACTGGACAAAAATGGACTATACTATTTAGAATTTTTATTTCGACAGACCCTAACACGTGAACAGAAAGAAGGCGCCTTCTCCAATTTCCCGATTTCTGAAGAGACTATAAAACTTCTGAAAGGTACTCTGAATTTTAATGGATATCTGAATGCAAATATTCAGTTAGATTTTATAATTTTTTGTGCCTTTCCTAACAAAATGGAGAGTATTAAAATCATAGAGAAATACAGTTAATGCTACATCATTCTTGTCAGTATTCTGACCCATTTTTAATCTTAGAGAATTACATGTATTTGTCAGAAGTTAGGCCAAGTGTTTCATAGTTCTTCTTTGGGGTAGGAATAACTGTAAATGTCACTAAGTGTTGTATCTTTAGGTAGACATTGAGGAATCAAATGTATTTTCAAACAAATACATTTTTTTCTTAATGCTACTCTTAAAGAAATTTTAATGAAATCTCATTTTACAGGTCGAGGGGTAACATATCTCTTTCCCATTCAAGTTAAGACCTTTGGTCCTGTATATGAAGGAAAAGACTTAATTGCACAAGCGCGGACAGGAACAGGAAAGACATTCTCTTTTGCCATTCCCTTGATTGAAAGACTCCAAAGAAATCAAGAGACAATTAAAAAAAGCCGCTCACCAAAGGTAACCATGATAGGGAGTAAAGGCTTTAAACATTATTTAAATAGAAAAGGAAAGAGTATATTAGTCTTTAGTTCAAGTACCTCCAAGATAGAAAAGTTAACCCTTTGGCATAAGATAAAAGTTTGGGTCCTAAAGCAAAAATTTGTTAATTTTAGCATAAAGAAATCTCAGGCAGAGTGAAATTGAAGTAATTGTTGCATATGTTTGTGGACCCATAGACATCTTTGATAACTTTGTATATTTGAAGCCAGCATATCTTATTTTAGGAATATGCACAGTTAATGTATTTAGTGTCCTTTTTTTTTTTTTGTCCTTCGTCCTGGCCCTTGCTTTTAAACAATGAATATTGAATTTGCTATAAAAAGGTGTTTATTCATTTGGTCATTTAGTAAATATTCAATATTTTAAATATTCAGTATTTGTTATTTCACTGGTTGACTTCTTAAGAATAGTATTATAGAAGTTACAGTGTTAGTTTCTGTATTATTGAGGTGTTAAATGTCTGTATTCATTTATAATTAGTAAAGAACATAGGGGACCTGTTGTTGTTAGGTGCCGTCGAGTCAGTTCCGACTCATAGCAACCCTTTGTACAACAGAACGAAACGCTGCCCAGTCCTGCACCATCCTCACAATCCTTGGTATGCATGAGCCCACTGTTGCAGCCATTGTGTCACTCCATCTCTTTGAGAGTTTTCCTCTTTTTTGCCAACCCTCTACTTTACCAGGCACGATGTCCTTCTCCAGGGACTGATCCCTCCTGATAACATGTCCCAGGTGTGTGAGATAAAGTCTTGCCATCCTTGCTTCTAATGCGTATCCTGGCTGTACTTCTTTCAAGACAGATTTATTTGGTCTTCTGGCAGTTGACAGTATATTCGTTATCCTTTGCCAACACCATAATTCAAAGGAATCAATTCTTCTTTGGTCTTCTTTATTCTTTTGTCCAGCTTTCACATGCATATGAGGCAATTGAAAACACCATGGCTTGGGTCAGGCGCACTAGGGGACCTAGTGAAATTTGAGGCTAAAATATGACCTTTTTAGAACCTGTGTTCACTTTAAGGTTTGTAAAATATTCATCTCTTTTACACTGGTTAAGAAAGGAAAGTATCAGCATCGTAACTTGAACAGATCTGACTAAAACTATTTGTTCTTTGAAAGATCCCCAAATGGTTAAATCTGTGAGAGCCAGAACTCAGCGGGACTGTCTGGCCTTTTCAGGTCTAGCAAGTTTTCCGCCGTTGACAGGGTGCCATCTTACCACTTGTCTGTTACTCTTTTTAGTGGAAAATATGAGTTTTCCTTCTTTGACAGGCTTCTGCCTTGCACATGTTCTGGCTATCGAAGGTTTTATTGTACATTATAAAAGCATATTCACATATGTGAATGTAATTAAATCATAATGGTCTTGGAAAAACTATCCCAGATTGGATTGGCCATCTTGGTTTTCAGGACAAATCTTTTTTGGAGAGTTGTATTCCTTAGGTGAAATTGGAGAAGATTACAAGTAATAGAACACAATCCCAACAACATCTTTAAAAGCTTTTATGTTAAAAAGATGTTACTAGGGATTCCAGGAAACCCTGCTGGCGTAGTGGTTAAGAGCTAGAGCTGCTAACCAAAAGGTCAGCTGTTCAAATCCACCAGGCGCTCCTTGGAAACCCTATGGAGCAGTTCTGCCCAGTCCTGTAGGGTTACTATGAGTCAGAATCGACTCGATGGCAGTGAGTTTGTTTTTGTTTTTAGGGATTCCATCTTCACCATTTCTATTTGATTCTGAACAAGACCCTTCACGTCTCTAAGACTCAGGTTCCTCATCTACAAAATTAGGATAATGATGCCAACTTTTAGGGTTTTTGTTTGGATTAAATTACGTATTCATATAAAGCACTTAGTAACTGGCACAGGGTAAACATTTGTTCATTTGACAAGTATTTTTTGGGTCTCTGTTATGTGCCAGACACTAAAATGTAAGGAATATGGTAACCAAAACTGGCATAAATCCCTACCCTTTATGGAGCTTATACATTTTAGTAGGCAAGATGGATAAGAAGCAAATAAGTGAAATATAAATATTTTATATGGTATAAGTGCTAAGGAAGAAAAATAAAGCAAAAAGGGGGGGACATGAAAAAAGGGTTGGGAATCTCACTGAGAAAATGATTTTTGGAAAGAGACCTGAAGAAAGTGAGAACGTGTAGTAAATATAAGCGGTTGTGCTTGTTGGAGAGTCCCGGGATGATGCACATAGTTAACGTTCTTGGCTGTTAACCAAAATGTCGGGGGTTTGAATCCACGCGGAGGTGCCTTGTAAGAAAGCCCTGGCAATCATTTAAAAAAAAATCAGCCCTTGAAAGCCCTGTAGACACAGTTCTACTCTCATACACGTGGGGTCACTGTGAGTCAGAATTACTCGATGGCAACTGGTTATTACGCTTGTTGTTACTTGTTGGCAGTCTTTAAATACAGTATTGATGTTGAAATTCCCTAGTTTTAAATGCACTTTAAAAACGTCGTCTCAGTTCGAATTCAGAAGTCTTTGGAAAATTTTTTTTTTTTTTTTTTAAATCTTTTGCTCAGGTACTCGTTTTGGCTCCAACAAGAGAACTGGCAAACCAGGTAGCCAAAGACTTCAAAGATATAACTAGGAAACTCAGCGTGGCGTGTTTTTATGGAGGAACATCGTATCAAAGCCAAAGTGAGTAAATACGTGTGGTAGCTCAAAGTGTTTGCTACTTAAATATAAGGAAATAATATGAACATGTACATTTGAGTTTTCCTTATTGCTGATATTTGTCTCCTCTCACAGTTAATCATATTCGAAATGGTATTGACATCTTGGTTGGGACCCCTGGCCGTATCAAAGACCATCTGCAGAGTGGCCGATTGGATCTTTCTAAACTCCGTCATGTTGTGCTTGATGAAGTGGATCAGATGTTAGATTTAGGTTTTGCTGAACAAGTTGAAGACATTATCCATGAATCCTACAAAACTGGTATATTTTTTATGCAAAATAAGCACATTAGCAATTTTTCTGTCTAAAAGTTTGTGAATGTTTTATTTAATGATTTTTATCACATTGTCTCCTAGCATTCTAACCAAGCTAAAATTATTTAGTATCTGTTCTCTTTGTGAACAAGAAAGGATGATAGCACACTTCAACTATTTTCTGAGCTTTCTGTCTTCTCTTTCATGTATTGTTTTTTTTAGTCATTAGTTAAATTTACTAACTCATTTTACTGACTTCTTTGCTCAGTATTCCTTTTTAAATTCTTACGTGCCTCCTGGGTTCAGTTTTCTTTATATTATGCCCCAGTTTTGAAAGTTGGAAGTTCTAATAGTTGAAGTGAAGCCTACATGTTCAGAATTAACCCTAAGTTTTTGATTTTCCATTAGTTCTTGGAACTTTGGGGAGATTTTTCAAGAGCTGGCTACATTGTGGGATGATAAAGTTTTTTAATTCTTTTTGTTTATTTAAGATTCTGAAGACAACCCTCAGACTTTACTTTTTTCTGCAACTTGCCCACAGTGGGTATACAAAGTTGCAAAAAAGTACATGAAGTCCAGATATGAACAGGTTGACCTTGTTGGAAAAATGACTCAAAAGGCTGCAACTACTGTGGAAGTAAGTAGCTTTCCAGCATGATAGATTTTAGGTTTTAGTTGATATTTACTTTTGAAGTTTGTTGAAGTTAAACTTTAGCTTTGAGTAACTATTCAGCCCCAATCTCTCTTTTTTGCCCCTCGTCGATAAGATACCTGTGTATAAGACTGAGGAGCAGAATAGAATAAATAGGGAAGAAAGCAGAGTATGCGAATAGTCAAGTCCTAACAGATACATGGAGCCCTGGTGGCTCAGTGGTGAGGAGCACAGATGCTAACCAAAAGATCGGCAGGTCGAATCCACCAGCTGCTCCTCCTTGGAAACCCTGTGCTGTTCTGCTCTGTTCTGCAGGGTTACTATGAGTTGGAATTGACTCGACAAACAAGTTTGAGGCAGACTTAAAGTATTTAGAATGTGAGAAAGGAGGCAATTCACGTAGGTTAGGAGAGGATGATGCTGGGATAATTTGCTAAAGCTCATATCATACTGTATACCAGTGAAATTCCAGAAAGATTAAAAAAGTTAAGTCTTAAAATAATTTAAAGCAAATGTAGATGAATATTTACCTGACTTTGTGAAAGAGAAGACCTTTCTAAACACAAAGTAAGAAGAAAAAACCTTAAAAGAAAGAGGTTGATAATTTTAACTCCATGAAAATTTTAACTAATCGTATTAAAAAAAATTAAAAGGCAATATTTGCACTAAGTTTATAACAGTCAGGTGTGTACCATATTTGTCACCTTTTCCGTTTACTAGATATGCATATATGTGTACATAGGGAAAATGGAAGTTTTGATGAACAGTAGTGTAATCTATAGAATACAATGCAATGGTTAAAGAGAGTGAAAGGAACAAGTTACAGGGTAATATGTACAGAATCTTTTTTTTGTTGTTGTTAAAAATATACACAAGTAATGCTAAGTGGATGCCTTTCCTAAGCTCATGGAGAACATGAAAAGCATAGAGAAATATCTATTTCTTTTAATTGCTGAATACTCTCCGTTGTATGAATATACTGTAATTTATTTATCCTTTCATTTATTGATGGGCATTAGGTATTTATATAAATATGCAATAACAGGTTGGAAGAATAAACATCAAATTGATGACAATGATTCCTTCTGGGAAGGGGACTGTTTTAGTGAAGGATTGTCAAAAGAGGCTTTGGGTATTTTGGAATGGTTAAAAATTTTACAGGAAGCATGTAAAATTTCTCAGTGCAAGAAAGTTTATTAAGGACGTTTTCAAATATACAGAAAGAGAATATAAGGAACCCGATGTACTCATCACTAAAAAAAAAGACTGTAGCAATTATCTTTTCTGTACCACTCCCCCCTCCCCCCAATATGTTCCTCACCCTGCTTGTAAAGCATTCCCGGTCATCGTTTCATCCTCATGTAATGGCACGTATTTCTAAAAGGGTAAGGACTCTTAAAAAACAAAATAAAAACAACCACAAAGCCATTATCACAGTAGAAAAAAATTAAAAGTACTTCCTAGTATCAAATACTGTGCACATTACCCTGGTTGTCTTTTTTTTTCAGTAGTTTGCTTGCATTTGGATCCAAATAAGATCCTTACGTTGCCATTGGTTGATAAGTATCTTTATCCTTTTAATCAGTGGCTTCTCCTTGCAGTTCTGTTGGAAAAAAACTCATAGTTTGTCTCCTGGATTTCCACATCTCAATTTTGGTGATTTCATTTATTGATGAAATAAATAAATGAAAACTAATTTTATAAAACTTCAAAAATTGTAAACACTACATGGATGAACCTCAGAAGCATTATGCTAAGTGAAAGAAGCCAGATAAAAATGATAACATCCTATAGAATTCCATTTATACAGAATATTGAGGATTGGTACGTCTATCCTTGCGGTGTTGTTTAGCACGTTCTTCTGTCTCATTTTTCCTTTGAGCTGATGGATTGAGAGGCTTGGTTTTTTTGGCAGGGGAGGGGATGGAGAGCAAGACTTTGTCATAGGTGGTCAAATGAGTCTTAATTTTCTTGTACTTTTCTCTGGTTTTTTAGCTCATCTAGAATTAATACATGTTACTTTTAAAAAACAACTTTATTAAGACATACATTAAAATGCACAGATTTAAAATGGACAGCTTTAAGTGTTTTCCTAACATTTTGTCATGAAAAGTTTGAAATATTCAGCAAAGTTAAAAGAATTTTACAGTGAATACTTATATATATGCACCATCTAGATGCTACCATTAACATTTTACTATATTTATCTTATGCCTATGCATCATTTTTTTGGATGCATTTCAAAGTAAATTGCAGAAATCAGTATATTTTCCCATAAGTGTTTTAGGATGTATATTGTAATCTACAGCTCAGTATTTGCAATTAAAGAAAAATCTTTTTTATTTTTTGTAATTTTTTTTGATTGAGGTAAGATTCACATAAAATTAACCATTTTAAAGTATACAATTCAGTAGTGTTTAGTACATTTGCAGTGTTGTGCAACCATCACTTCTACTTAGCTTCAAAACATTTTCCTTACCCCTAAAGGAAACCTCATACTCATTGAGCAAAAACTCCCCCCAGTCCCTAGCAACCACTAATCTGCTTTCTGTCTCCGTGGATTTAGCCAGTCTGGATATTTTATACAAATGGAATTATATAGTAGATTATTTTTTGTATCTGGTTTCTTTCACTTAGCATATTTTTTCTTCTGTTTTTTTATGATTTGTGTGCTTATTCAAATTTTGTACAGATATGTGCATATACTATTCAAACAAAGATACAGGTAAAATTTACATTTTTAAATTTTTTTATTGTGCGTTAGGTGAAAGTTTACAGAGCAAATTAGTTCTCATTTGATAAAGTGTTTCATGACCTTGATTTCATTCCCCACAATGTGTCAGCACTCCCCATTTCCACCCTGGGTTCCACATTTTCTTTAGTTCTGATTTTCTATCTCTTCCTGCCTTCTCATTTTTGCTTTTGGGCAGATAATGCCCTTTTGATCTTGTATAATTGATTGTTCTAAGGAATACATTCCTCTCGGGCATTATTGTTTATCTTATATGCTTGTCTGTTGTTTGGCTGGGAGCTGGTCTCTGGGAATGGCCTCAGTTCCAGTTCAGAAGGGTGTCCTTAGGGCCATCATCTCCGGGGTTCCTCCAGACTCTGTCAGACCAGTAAGTTTGGTCTTTTTTGTGACTTTAATTTTTTGGTTCTACAGTTTTCTCCCACTCTGGACCCTCTGTTGTGAGCCCAGTCAGAGCAGTTGGTAGTGGTAGCTGGCCACCATCTAGTTCTTCTGGTCTTGGGGTCAGGTAGGCTGTGGTTTGTGTAGTCCATTAGTCCTGTGGACTAATTGCTCCCTTGAGTCTTTGGTTTTCTTCACTAGACGGAAGGAAACCAATAGGTGTATCTTAGATGGCTGCTTACAAGCTTTTAAGCTTCTAGACACTACTTACCAAAGTAGGGTGCAGAACATTGTCTTTATATATTATGTTGTGCCAGTTGACACAGATGTCCCCTGAATCTGTGGCCCTTTGTCTTTCGGCCTAGGAACTTTATCCTGCGGGGTGTTTGGTTATGTCTAAGAAGTTTCCCTGACTGTACCCCTTGTCTACTCTATATGAGCTGTACCTACAGTTATGTATGTATAAGTATTAGCATAATGTTTTTTTGGTTCATCCATGTAATGTTTACAGTTTTTGAAGTAAGTTTTGTACAATTAAATGCAAAATCTTAAGTGTATATTTGCTAGGTTTTGACAGATTCATACACATGTATAATCCAAACAAACCCGTCAAGATACAGAGTATTGCCATTATCTCAGAAAGTTCCCTTATGCCCCTTCGCAGTCAGTTCCCCCATCCAGAGGCAACCACTGCTCTGATTTTTTTTTTCCCCAATATAGATTAGTTTTGCTTGTTCTAGAACTTCACATAAAAGGAATCATACTGTATGTACTCTATTGTTTCATGTGTCAGGAGCTGGTTCCTTTTAATTGCTGAATACTGTCCATTGTATGAATGTACTACAATTTATCCTTTCATGTATTGATGGGCATTTGTATATTGCCTTTTAAATGGGGTTAGGAAGAGTTGCTATCTTATAGTTTCCCAGGACGGCCAGTTTTGACCAGATTAAAAAAAGTGTACAGGGAAAGTATTTTAAAAATAAATTTAATGAAACAGATATTTGACATTTTCTTTCCTCAAAGCATTTGGCCATCCAGTGCCATTGGTCTCAGAGGCCGGCAGTTATTGGAGATGTCCTTCAAGTCTATAGTGGATCTGAAGGGAGGGCTATTATTTTCTGTGAAACCAAGAAGAACGTAACTGAAATGGCCATGAATCCACACATAAAACAGGTATTTTTTTTAATGCTTTCTCTGGTAGAGATTATAGGGATGAATTACTAAACAAAAATCATTATTGTCATATGGACTGGATTTGATAGTCATTCTCAGAATTGAGTTTAATTTAGAAAGAAATTGTTGTAGCCAGTCTCTTATGATCTGTTAAGTCAGGATAGAATTCTGTTAATTTTCATCAGATGCTTTTTTAATTAAGACTCTGAAAATGTGATCTTGAAGATAGAAAGGTTGAGATGAAATGAGACTCTGTGGGTATGAGTGGGTGATATGGGTGATATTTTAGAGTGTGTTAGAATCACAAGTACGTATTCAGTGAATTGACCAGAATATTAAATCTATGTGTCTTTTTTCTTTTTTAAAAAATTTTATAGTAGAAAATTTCAAACACATACAAAAGTCTACAAAATACTGTAATGAACCCCTATATCTTCATCCTCCAACTTCAATACTTATTTTCTTCTTCTATATGCCCACCTACTTACCCCCCGTGAGCTATTTTGATGAAAACCTTAGATACCATATTATTTCATCCGTAAATATTTCAGTATGTATCTCAAAAATAAAAGGTTATTTTTTAAAATCCACAATAGTGTTATCATATCTAAAAAATTGACAACAGTTTCTTCTAATGTTAATCAGTGTTCAGATTCCTAGTAGTTCATAAATGCTTGTTTTCTTTTATAGATTCTTTTTTAAAAAATCTGTATTCTAATAAGGTTCTTAGATTGTGTGAGTTCACTTACTAAGTCTGTGTTAGTATATGCGTTGTTTCATCTCTTTAATTACTGTGCAAGAAACCAAGTTTTCATAAAACCTAGATTACTGCTTCCCTGCGTTGTCATTTAACATGTTCCTCTGTTTTCTGTATTTTTTGAAAACTGGTAGTTAGATACAAAGGCTTCATCATATTCAAGTTTATTATTATTTTTATTGGCAAAATTACTTTATAGGTTGTGTAAGTCCATTAGGAGGTATACAATGTCAATTCTTTCTCTTTTTGTCATATTAACAGCACTTGAAAATTAATGTTATCAGCCTTTATGTTGATGTGTCTCTCCAGTCGTTTTTGTTGTCCATGAGTTATCTAGTAGATTCCTAAAGAAGGGCTCATGGAACTAATATTCCCTGTTGATAATAGCTTCTCTGTGGCCTTTATACCTGAAAATAATTTTGCCTGGATATAAAATTTTTGGTTTACGTTTTTTTCCTTCAGTGTCTTAAATATGTTATTCCGTTGTTTTTAGAATAAAGTATTACTATCAAAATTTCACTGCCAGTCTGATTTTTGTTCCTTATAAATGATTTTATATCTGGATTCCCAAAGACTTTTATTTTTCTTTAAAAATTAGTAGTTTTACTAGAACATATTTTGGTAGTGGTGTTCTTGGTCAGTTTTTCCAGGTACATGGTGTATACTTTCAATTTGTAGTTTCAAAACTTTTTCTTCAATTTCAGCAAATTTTTCCTGAATCACAGTTTTTAGTATTTGGGTTGTCTCATTGCTTTGGTTTTATTCTTTAGGGACTCATATGTATGCTGGTGCTCCTTTCTTCTCTCTCATATTTTCTTACTTTATTTCATATCCATATGAGAAAATATTTCATTAAAAAATTTTTTTTATTGTGTTAGGTGAAAATTTACAGTGCAAATTAGCTTTTCATTCAAAAATTTATAAAACAAATTGTTTTAAGACATTGATTGCAGTCCCTGCAATGTGTCAGCACCCTCCCCCTTTCCCTTTCTACCCTGGGTTCTCCGTGTCCATTCATCCAGTTTCCTGTCCCTTCGTGCGTTCATGTTGCACATTTGGTCTCGTATACTTGATTGAACTAAGAGGCACGTTCATCGTGTGTGTTATTGTTTGTTTTATAGGCTTGTCTCATTTTGGCTGAAAAACAGACTTCAGGAGTGGCTTCAGTTCTGAGTTAGCAGGGTGTCTGGGAGCCATAGTCTCGAGGGTTTCTCCAGTCTCTGTTAAACCAGTAAAACTTGTCTTTATTTTTTTGAATTTGAATTTTGTTCCACATTTTTTCTTCCATTCTGTTCAGGACCTTCTATTGTGATTTCTGTCAGAGCAGTCGGTGGTGGTAGCTGGGCACCGCCTAGTTCTGGGCTCAGGCTGTGGTTCATGAGGTCTATTAGACCTTTGGACTAATGTTTTCCTTTGTCTTTGGTTTTCTTCATTCTCCTTTGCTCCAGGTGGTGTGGGGACGAATAGCTGTATCTTAGGTGGCCACTTGGGAGCTTTTAAGACCCCAGATGCTTACTCACCAAAGTAGAGTGTAGAACATTTTATTAACTGTGTTACACGAATTGACCTAGATGTCTCCCAAGACCATGGTCCCCAGCCCTCAGCCCCAGTAACTCAGTCCCTCAAGGTGTTTGAATGTGCCTGGGAAGCTTCTATGACTTTGCCTTGGTCAAGTTGTGCTGCTTTGCCCTACACTGTGTGTTGTCTTTCCTGTCACCAGAGTTACCACTTGTGTGGTATCTGTGACTTCCCCATCAAAGATTTTTTTTCTGTGTGTAAACCTTGTTTTTTTGTAATAGTGGTCTCATACGGTATTTGTCCTTTTGTGATTGACTTACTTCATTCAGTATAATGCTCTCCAGACTCATACATGTTGTGGGATGTTTCATGGATTCATCATTGTTGCATAGTATTCCCTTTTGTATATTTACCATTATTTATCATTCATCTGTTAATGGACACTTTGGTTGTTCCCATCTTTATGCTACTGTGAATAATGCTGCAGTGAACATGGGTGTGCGTATGTCTATTTGTGTGATGGCTCTTGTTTCTCTAGGATGTATTCCAAGGAGTGAAATTGCTAGATGGTATGATATTTCTCTCTCTAGCTTTTTAAGGACGCACCATATAGTTTTCCACAGTGGTTGTACCATTTTACATTCCTACCAGCAGTGTGTAAGAGTTGCAATATACCTGCAACCTCACCAACATTTGTTATTTTCTGTTTTTTTATTAGTGCCAGTAATGTTGGAGTGAGATGGTATCTCACTGTAGTTTTGATTTTCATGTCTCTAATGGCTAATGATTGTGAGCATTTCCTCAAGTGTCTGATAGCTGCCTGAGTATCATCTTTGGTGAAGTGTCTTCATATCCTTTGCACATTTTTTAAATTGGATTATTTGTCTTTTTGTTGTTGGTGTTGAAGTATTTTATATATTTTAGAGGTTAGACCCTTGTCAGATATGTCGTAGCCAAAATCTTTTTCCCAGTCTATAGGTTCTCTTATTACCCTTTTGGTGAAGTCTTTTGATGAGCTTGTTAAATTTTTAAAAGCTCCCAGTTATCTAGTTTGTTCTCTCTGTTTGGTATTGTTAGTTATGGTTTGTATTGTATTTATGCCATGTATTAGGGCCCCTAGCATTGTTTCTATTTTTCTTCCCATGATCTTTATCATTTCGGGTTTTATATTTAGGATTTTGATCCATTTTGTTTTAGTTTTTGTGTCTGGTGTGAAGTATGCGTCCTGTTCCATTTTTTTACAGATAGACATCCAGTTTTTCATGTTTTTCTTTACTCAGTTTTACAGAATTTTCCGTCTTAAAGCATTGTCTATTGTCAGTATGTTACGGATTGAATTGTGTCCCCTAAAATGTGTGTCAGTTTGGCTAGGCCATGATTCCCGGTATTGTGCGGCTGTCCACTGTTTTGTGATCTGATGTGATTATCCTACATGTTGTAAATCCTAACCTCTATGATATTAATGAGGCAGAATTAGAGGCAATTATTTTAATGTGTCAAGACCCAGTCTCTAGGGTTAAGTTGTATCTTGAGTCAGTCTCTTTTGAGATTCAAAAGAGAGAATCAAGCAGAAAGGAGAGGGACCTCTTGACACCAAGAAAGAACCACCAGGAGCAGAGTGTGTCCTTTGGACCCTGAGTCCTTGCACTGAAAAGCTCCTAGACCAGAGGAAGACTGATGACAAGGGTCTTCCCCCAGAAGCGACAAAGAGAGGAAGCCTTCCCCTGGAGCTGGCACCCTGAATATGGACTTCTAGTCCCCTAGACTGTGAGAGAATAAATTTGTTTGTTAAAGCCACCCACTTGTGGTATTTCTCTTATAGCAGCACTAGATAAATAAGACAAATGTTATATTCCTTCTGGTATAGTCTTCATTTATGAAAACCTCTTAGCTCTTGGTTCTATTTCTTGAGTTATATCACCTTATTTTTAGTGTTTCTAACTGATGTTTATTCTTTCATATATTACTTAAAAAATTTTTGTAGCTCATTTTGAAATGTAAGGCTGTATTTTTCATCTGTTTTGTGGGCATGCCTTTCTAGAGTGCTTTCATGATCTGTAGAGAGATTATTTTGTCTGTTCTTTGTTTTTTCTCCTAATTACTTTGTATGAGATTGTAGTCTTTTTATTGCTCATTTTTAGGTGAGGTTAATCTTTCTGAATTTTCTGAAGCATGGGTCAGAATAGTTTTTCAACTTCACAGCTCTAGAGCTTCCTGTTTTGTTATTTTTGTCAGTATTTAAAAATACGATCTGTAAGTTATATCTCAATAAAGCTGTTATATATATATAGTCACCCACTTTCTGAACTCCTGCCGTCTCTTCCCTTTTATCTCGATCTTCTTTTTCCTTTGCTTCTGTTGTTCCTGGCATCCTCAGTTTGGATTCTAGGCCTAGCGTTGTCTCCTCAGTGTAGGCCTTTATATAGGACTCAGCCTGTTCCAGCCCCTTCAGACCTTACCTCAGGCTCCTCACAATCACCCTTCAATGTGCAAGAGCCCTCCTCGCTTCAACTGTTAATCCCAAATTGGCCCATTATGGTTTCCAGGGAGTACTTATTTCTAGGACTGGCAGATTCTACCCGTAAGTATAGTTCTTACCCCACCCGCTCATGTTTTAGGAATCATGAGGATATCTTGTCACTTAGTTCTGTCATAGATGTTATCTGTGGATTTTTTAGTTTTGTTATCCTAGTTGCTGTGTTCTTTTTTTATGTGGGAATTGCTTTAAAAAATATGCTGTCCCCATCTTCTGCTGTCATTTTAACTAAATTGTGTACCATTAGGTTTGATTTTTAAAATGTCCAGTATAAACATACAGACCCTAAATATCATTGGAGGGTAGTTGCTTTACCTTTCCTGGCATTGTATTAGGCCTCTCAGCAGCAGCTGTCTTGCAGAAGCTATTGCTTTATCTCAAAGGGAGGAATTGCCTTGCTGCAGAGGCTGAGGGAGAATTTTCTCAGTGGGTGGTTATCAGTTTCTATGGTTGGAAGGAACAGAGGTTCTCCTCAGCTGGGTGTCTGTCTGCTATTTATTTGGAAAGTAGCAGTAGCATCTCCTAGGTCATAAGAGATTTTATGGACTAACCAGAGAACTTTAATGGTTAGTTTTTATTTTTTAATTTAAATTTAATTTTCGAAGGTCAGTTTTTACCTGGATTTCAGGAAAAAAATACTTTCTGGATTCTAAGCAGTTAGACACAAACACATTTACTTTGGAAGACTTGGAAACCATCACTGGTATTGTGAGTGTATCATTCCCTCTTAGGACTAATTATCAAGTAAAAAATCTCTGTTGGGTTGAGTTTTTTAAAAGTGAATTTAAAAAATTCACTGTGAAGAGCTGTTTATTTAAAGCATGTTTGCTTATGACTTAATTTTTCTCTTAACTTGAGTTCCATGATACCACACAGGTTTTCTTCCCAGTTTCTGTTGAGGTCTTTTTGTATTCTTGCCTGTACTTTAAATACTGGCATTCCTCATGGTTCTGACGTCTACATTTAGTTCTTATCACTACAGACCCTTCCTGATAGGGGAAAAGCGCGCCATGATTGATAGTACGGACTTGGAGTCAGGCATATCAGGGTTTTAATTCTCAGTTGTGTTACTTACTGTGTAATCTTAGGCAAGTCACTTCATATTTCTGTGCCCATGTTTCTTTTTAAGAAGTGGAATTAAAAATCGCTTTTTAAAATATCAGTTTTAATATTTAAATGAAATCATTTAAAGTATTTAGCACGATGCTTTTACTGTAGTAAGCAGCTAAGAAATATAGTGTATATGGGTACATGTACATAATCATTCCTGTGGTTCTAGTAGGAAATGCTGGTGGCATAGTGGTTAAGAGCTATGGCTGCTAACCAAAAGGTCAGCCGTTCAGATCCACCAGGTACTCCTTGGAAACTCTATGGAGCAGTTCTGTTTCCTATAGGGTTGCTATGAGTCAGAATCAACTCGATGGTAGTGTTTTTTTTTTTTTTTATGGTTCTAGTATGGAGCCCTGGTGGCACAGTGCCAAAACGCTAGGCTGCTAACTGAAAGGTCAGCAGTTTGAACTCACCAGCCGCTCTGCAGGAGAAAGATGTGGCAGTCTGCTTCTGTAAAGATTGTAGCCTTGGAAGCCATATGGGGCAGTTCTGCTCTGTCCTTATAGGGTCATTATGTTCGGAATAGACTTGATGGCAAACAACAACAACATGATAGTCATTGTGTATATGCTAATGCCCACATCTTTCTCTAGCTTAGATTTGGGCATTATTAAAAATTCACTGTGAAGAACTAGGCTTGTGTCTATCCTACTGACCATAGACACCAAAACCCACTATGAATGTAAAACTGAATTCATTCTCTCCTAGATGTCTGTTCTCACTCTGTCTCCAACTTTCCTGTTGGTGAATGATACACATCTACCTACAGCCTAAGCCAGAAATCTGTGTATCACCACTGACTTTTTTTTCCCTCACCATTCTCCATCCAGTTAATTACAGCGTAATTTTTGGATTCTATTTCCTATGATTTAAAACTGCCCATTTCTCTCCTACCCCAATTGCAGAAGCTCAGAATCTGGGAGGCATGCATAATATCTTTTATACTCATTTCCACTGTCTTCCACTCCCATTTTCATCTGATATTTCTCAAATTCACACATAACCTAGTCCCTACTTACCCCTCCAGCCTCCTCTTATTGTCACACCATCCCTTCATTTTCTGCACTCTCTCCACACATGCCATGTTTCCTCTTACCCCACAGGGCTCTTGAACTTGCGGTCTACCTTGCCTAGCAACTCTACTCATCCTTCAGAGCTTAGTTCGAAGCATCATTTTTCAGAGAACTCTCCCATACCCCAAACTAGGTCAGGTTGCCCTGTTAATTGCTCACTGCCTCTTAGACTTTTGCTTCATCCAGTGTATTTGTTGGCAATACTTACTGGCATGTGTAATTATCTGGTTATTGTCCATCTCCCCTACTAGATTATAAAGACCATGAGGACAAACTCAACCAAACCCAACTCATAGTGACCCTATAGGACAGAGTAGAACTGCCGCATAGGGTTTTCAAGGCTGAAATCTTTACAGAAGCAGACTGCCATATCTTTCTCCTATGGAGCAGCTGGTGAGTTTGAGCCACCAACCTTCCATTTAGCAGCCGAATGTTTTAACCACTGTGCCACCAGGGCTCCTCCATGAGGACAGAGATAGTCTTATTTTTGTTCACCATTTTATCCCTCGTGCCTGACGTGTGGTAGGTGTTCACTAAGGATTTGTTGAGTGAATAGGTGGTCATTGCCATTACCCTACTGAAGCCACTGGTACATCTTCTGAATTCTACATGTGAACCGGATCTCCCTGGCTTTTGCCTTGCCCATTTCTAATACCTTCTGTACATTGTAGCCGGAGCGTTCTTTCTAAGATGCAGATCTGATCATGATACTGTTCTGCTCACAATCATTCAGTTGTTCCCACTGTCCTGAGGATAAAGTTCATATTCCTTTCCCGCCTTCTCTCTAACCATTTCCCTGTTTTACTCTGTGCTTTGTAATACGCAAATATTTTAGTTCCCCGGGCTCATTATGTTGCCTCTCACTTGTATGTATGAGATTTCTTCTGCCCAGAACTCCCTGGCCTCCTGCTCCTCCTTTTACCTGACTGCTAGTTCGTTGTTATCTGTTACGTCTCGGTCGCAGTACTGCCTTCCTCCCAGACAGAAGGTGGATTCTCCTCTCTGTAGCACTCTCCACCTGTACCTGTTAAAGCACAAGTCAGCACACGTGCCTGCCAGCTCTTCTCTCAGGGCAGTTCTTCTGTGAACGTTACAGACCTTGGTGCAGTGCCTGGTGCATAGTGAGCATATTCGTGAATGCATTAAACAGATACTGAGATTTAGATACTGTTAGGGTTAAATCATTGTTTTGAACTTTTTTTGACTTTAATAGTGGCTTATGTTAGGAAGGAAACCGTGGTGGCATAGTGGTTAAGCGCTATGGCTGCTAATCAAAAGGTCGGCAGTTTAAATCCACCAGGCGCTCCCTGGAAACCCCATGGGGCAGATCTACTCTGTCCTGTAGGGTCGCTATGAGTCGGAATTGACTTGACGACAGATTTTTTTTCGGGTGTAAGGAAAATTATTTGCAGCACAAGTGGAAGATCAAGCCAGTATAAATAAGTTAAATTTCACTAAAAATTATAGGAATGCAAATTAAAATAACATTGGGTTATTTTTGCTTATTAGATCCACTGGATGGTAATGATTCATAACCTACAGGGTGGATAGAGGATGAGGAAATAAATACTCGTAGAATGTTGCAGAATAAACAGGGGTGCTACAACTCCTTTTTGTAATACAGTTTGGCAATTGCTATTTCAGTGTTAACTATCATAGTTTTTGACTCAGAAGTTCAATTTCTATACATGTGTCCTACTGAGATGTTTGTATACTACGGTGTCCAGAAATATATTCATTTCAGCAATGTTTTCAAAGGTGAAAATTTGGATATGACCTAAGTGTTCATCATCAAATGATGCTGCACATCCATAGAAGAAATCATGTACAGCTTTTAAAAATTAGGTAGAATTATGTCTATAGATGTGGAAACAGTGTAAGGTATACTAAAGCTTAAAAACCAGGTCGCAAAACATTGTACGTGCAGTATGATACCATCTTTGTAAACAAATACATGAAATTATAGTATATGCTTGTGTGTGTATTTTAAAAAATATCTGGAAGAATATCCACCAAACTGCCAAGAACTAAATATTTCCAGCAAGCAGGGATTAAGGGAAGTTTTTACATTTTGTTACTTTCTGTAATGTTAGTTTTTTTTTTTTTTTTTAAACAGTAGGATATATTATAATTATCAGAAAAGATTAAAAAACAACAGAAAAAGAGCACAGACCATATGGTGTTACGGTACCATCAACTGCAATTATGAGCTATATACCCAATTTTTCCCCTTTTTTAAAAACAGAATGCCCAGTGTTTACATGGAGACATTGCACAGTCACAAAGAGAAATTACACTGAAAGGCTTCAGAGAAGGTAGTTTTAAAGTGTTGGTGGCAACCAATGTGGCTGCTCGTGGTTTGGACATTCCTGAGGTTGACCTGGTGATTCAGAGTTCTCCTCCACAGGTAGGAAGTGGGATTTGATTTGGGGAACTGTTTTATAAATTGCCTTTTTATTTACAAAATATTCCTTGGGAAGTGAAAAATATGTCATCTGTTATTGCTCTTAGCCACTTTTTGTTAATGCAGTGTTGAACTGATCAGAATCTAATACCTTGCAAATGATTAACTTTATTATTTGGAGTTGAAGCATAGAGCAACAAAATCATGTAAAGGAGTTATCATAAGTTGCCATATAGAGGAGGAGCCCTGGTGGCACACTGGTTAAGCACTGAGCTACTAACCAAAAGGTTGGCAGTTTGAACCTACCCACTGACTCCGTGGGAGAAAGACCTGGTGATCTGCTGCAATACAGATCACAGCCAAGAAAAATCCCATGGGACAGTTCTACTCTGTTGCATGAGGTCTCTGTGAGTCGAAAATCAATGGTGTACAACAATCACAACAGCCATATAAAGAGCCCTGGGGTGAGGTGGATAAAAAGGCCTTAAATCGAAATCTTTCCTCCCCCTAATTCAAGTGTATAAATTCTTCAGGATGTTGTAAAGAGCAGCAGGATTAAGATAAAAATATTTTTATTAGTAGTAGTGTTGTCATTATTAGTATTTGGATGCTGGAATGACTATGTAACTTGCCGTATTTTTTAAAGGTATTGCCTGTTTTATTTTTAGGATGTTGAGTCCTATATCCATCGCTCTGGACGCACAGGTAGAGCGGGCCGGACAGGGATTTGCATATGTTTTTATCAGCCAAGAGAAAGAGGTCAACTAAGATATGTGGAACAAAAAGCAGTAAGTTGAGTTAAATTATTTCAGGCTTATTATTATCTAAATGGTGCTTTAGAAAAGAGCTCTTTTCGTATTTGTTCTCACAAATAGATCTTCATAACTTTTCTCAGTTTAAGCTACTTTTGGATGTGAAGCATGTGGAGAGCTAAATTTATATTAGCTGCAAGACTTTGTTTTAGTACAGCCTTTATTGTGAAGATAGAAGAGCTGACTTTCACATTTTCTTCTTGAATTTCTCCCTGGATACTAAAATCAGAAGTGCGCTGTGATTTCGTACCTTTTACTCAGCATCGTAAATGGGGGACTTGATATAATAGTTAAGATTATATTGAGTATTGGTACAAATGCCAGTTTCTATAAGAAATTATACACTTCTCTGGTCTGGATTTTTTTGTGTAATTTCACGTTTTTTCCTATTTTTATTGTTTGTGTTTATATGCTGCATATACTTTGTAGAATGAGATGGGCTAATAAGAAAAAAAGTTGATAAACAGCATCTTTTTTTTTATTTTTAGGAATTAGCTTTGTTTTGCAAGTTAAATTTCATAATTTTAACAAACTTAAAAGGACAAAGTTTTTTTTTTCGTTCTGCAATTTATAATGATTAGAAAAAGCAGATCTTTTGGCTAGGGCTTGGAAATCTTTGTGTCCAAGAAATGGAAATTCAACAAACTATATTAATTTAAGAATTACTTGTAAAGACTTCCATTTTTCTTTAATGTAATTCTTTCATTTTCAGGGAATTACTTTTAAACGTGTAGGTGTTCCTTCTACAATGGATTTAGTTAAATCTAAAAGCATGGATGCCATCAGGTATGCTTTCTGACCTTGCTGAAAAAAATTTTTTTTTCTTTTTGTATTAGGCTATTCATCTTTAGCTCTCCTAGTTCAAATGTCAGAAAATTTTAATCACCAGTTTTACCAGCAGACACTTAAGTTATATTAAAATAAGAAAATGTTACTCTTTTCCCATTCATTCTCTTACCTTTCATTTTTAACCTGTGTCTTGACCAAGAAAATTACTATTTTTAAACCATAGGTCTCTGGCTTCTGTTTCTTATGCTGCTGTTGATTTTTTCCGACCATCAGCTCAGAGACTGATAGAAGAGAAAGGGGCAGTGGATGCATTGGCTGCAGCATTAGCCCACATCTCTGGTGCATCAAGTTTTGAACCACGATCTTTGATCACCTCTGATAAGGTAGAAAATTATATTTGTTTGGAAAAAAGACAAAAATAGAACCATAGCAGATACTGTATAGTGAGTTAATAAGTATTTACATTTAACCCCCTAAATGTGCCCTGCTTTCTGTGTAGAAAAACACATTTTGCTCTGCTAGAAATTGGTCTCCTCTTTTTCTCCCACTCCTCAGTACTTTATTGACTGTCAGTTCTTTCAAATTTTCAAGCCTACAGAAAGATTGAAAGAATAGTACAATAAACATATACCATCTACTTATATTTAGCAACTGTTAGTATACTTTTTTGTTTTTTGCTAAACTATTGGAGAATATGATAACAAAACCTGTTGCCATCAAGTTGATTCCAACTCATGGCAACCCTATAGGACACAGTAGAACTACCCCATAGGGTTTCCAGGGAGCAGCTGGTAAATTTGAACTGCTGACGTTTTGATTAGCAGCTGATCTCTTAACCACTATGCCCCCAGGGCTCCAAGAATCATGATATTCATCACTAAATATTTCAGCATACATCCTCTAAGAATAAGGATATTCTCCTACATAATCACAGTACCGTAATCTTATCTATTGAAATCAGTAATAGCTCCATATCATTATCTAATAACTAATCCATACTCAAATTTTCCTAATTATCCAAACTATGTCTGTCCGTCTGTCTACCTGGAGAAATGTATATGAAATCCTACATTGTATATAATACTGTGTTAATTGAAACTTACGTTTATCAGAACTTACTCTGTTTTGTATTTTACAAGAAATAGCTTCTGTGCCGTTAACACAGGTGGCGCAACAGTTAATTGCTAGGCTGCTAACTGAAAGGTTGGTGGTTTGAACCCACCCAACAACTCCGTGGAAGAAAGACCTGGCGATCAGTTTCCATAAAGATTACAGCCGAGAAAACCCTATGGGGCAGTTCTACCCTGTTGCATGGGGTCACTATGTGTCAAAAATCGACTCGACAGTACCCAACAACAAGATGCAAAGCAAGGATTGCCTGTATAAGTGGAAGAGTGTGTGTGTGTGTGTGTGTCTGTGTCTAAACATGGTCTCACCTCGCCCACTCCCAGGTCAGTATCAGACATCAAAACAGACCACACCAGAGCCATGGTTCCAAGTAGTTCAGAGGTTTATTATTCACTCAGACATAAGTGAGGGGTATCCCTGAGTGAGAGGACCCATCAGTAAGAGGGCTTTCTGATGTTTGGGTAGAGAGAGCAAGCCTGGTTCTGGGGACACATATTAGACAGGAATCTGCAGGTAGGATTTTTGAGTAATGATAAAAAATAGGACAGAGTAATTGCGGGTAGGAGAACCCAGCTGGATGAAAAGGAGCAAGACAGGTTAACTTGAGTGTGACTTATCAGGCATAGTGAGTGCAGCTCACGAGTGGGTCATCTGATGGTTTCCGCCCTGGCGGGTGTTAACAGTTCAGCCAAATGTTATTTCGCTGGGAGTGAGTTATCTCACACAATCCTATTTCTCCCTCTCCATCTTAAAAGTCAGGATCCAGTTAAGGTTCATATGTTGCATTTGGTTGTTATGCTTTTGTGGGTTTTTTTTGTTTTTGTTTAGTTTTCTTTAAATCTAGAACTGTTTACCTACTTTTTTCCTGTTTTTCATGACATTGATTTTTTGAAGAGTCCAGGCCGGTTGTCATCTGGTAGAATGTCTCATGTTCTGGATTTATCGATTTTCTTTTCTTCAGTCATCATTTAATTTTTGCCTTCATCCAAAGTCTTTGCTCTAAGCTGGAAATAATATCAAAGCTCGATTTTATATCCAGGCTAAACACTTTTGGCAGTAGTACTCCATAGGAGATACTGTGTCACTCATACTGCATCACATGCATGTGCTGTTCATTCCAACCCGTAACTGCCCTGTAGGGCAGAGTAGAGCTGCCCCATAGGGTTTCCAAGGAGCAGCAGGTGGATCTGAACTCCCGACCCTTTGGCAGGAGGAATATAATGGTTAGATTGTTCCAATACTAGTAATGCTTAGTTTGATCACCTGGTTAAGATGAAAAGCACCACATATTCCCATTGTAAAGGTATATTTTACTCTCTGTTATCAGAAAGTAATCTGTGACTTGATACTTTAGCAGTGAGCAAATATCCTATCCCTAATACCCCACCAGGAAACCCTGGTGCCGTAGTGGCTAAGTGGTACGGCTGCTAACCAAAGAGTCGGCAGTTCAAATCCACCAGGTGCTCCTTGGAAACTCTATGGGGCAGTTCTGCTCTGTCTATAGGGTCACTATGAGTTGGAATCGACTCGACGGCACTGGGTTTTTTGGGTAATACCCCACCAAATGCTTCTTAAGAAAATACTTATTTTCCTGTGAAAATATTTAGATTCTTAGAGGTAAGAATTACCTAAGAGGTCGTTTAGTCTTAATCCTTAGCCAGTAAAAAAAGCCTTCTTTGGCAGATGGTCATCCAAGCTCTGATTAAATATACTAGAAATGGAGGCTAGTGGTTTGAAATTTAAGGATGAAACCGAAATCCAGAGTCTTTACTGTGGCCTACAATTTTCCCATTGCTATCTCTTTGACCTCATTCCTTGTACCTCTGCCCTTGCTTGTTTCAGCCACTCTAGTCTATACTTGTTACTGAAACCCACTCCTGTGTGAGTCTTGCACTTCTGTCTCAAATGTTCTTCCCCTTTAATAACCACATAGCTTCCTTCATTTTATGCAGGTCTCGTTCAAATATCACCAGTATCAAAGAGCTCTTTCAAGATCACTGTATCTAAAATAGCCTACCCCTCCCATTACTCTCTATTCTCTTGCCCTGCTGCCTACCCCCCCCCCTTTTTAATGGAAGCTTATTATCACCCAAACATATATTTGGTTATTTATCATCTATACCCTTCCTTCTGTCCGTCCCCCCCCCCCCACCCCACTAGAATACACCTCTGGGAGAGAAAGGACTATTTGCTACTGAACATAGATGGGGGCGCTGAACAAATATTTGTTAAATGAATGCCTCCCTATAGCTTCTTCATGTTGTTTTGCTGTCCATTAAGGTTTTATAAAACAATTAATTTCACCTATGTTATAGTCCTTCACATGTTTAGAGGTTTATGTCCTTTTGTAGATTTTTCTATTCCAAGCTAACTTTGGCTCCATCAACATCTTTCTGATAAGGTGAAAGCTTGTTATCTTTCTCTGATGCGCTAATTGTTTAACTCTCTTAAAGAATGATGGTTAGGATGAAATATACTCTTTAGAGTAATACATAGGAGAATACTATGAATGATCTATAAAAATTGTTGTCATGTGTTGCTGAGTTGATTCAGACTCACAGCAGCCCCATGTGACAGAGTAGAACTGCCCCATAGGGTTTTCTTGGCTGTAATCTTTATGGGAACAGATCACCAGCTCTTTCTCCTGTAGAGCCGCTACGTGGATTCAAACTGCCACCCTTTTGGTTAGTAGCCAAGTGCTTAACTGTTGTGCCACCAGGACTCTTTCTATAAACATTAGTCTTCTATTAATATAGTTTTTTTTTTTTTAATTGCGGTGAAATTCATGTAACATGCAGTAAACAATTGTAAAGCATACAAGTCAGTGGTATTTAGTGTATTCACAATGCTGTGTAACCATCAGCTCTCTCTAGTTTTCCAAACTTTTTCACCACCCCCCAAAAAACACCTCGTACCCATTAATTACTTCCCATTCTCCTCCCGCGCCCCCCCATCCTCTAGTAATCCCTAATCTGCTTTCTGTCTCTGTGAAGTTCCCTATTCTGGCTACAGCACATAAAAGGAACTATACAATATGTGACCTTTTTTGTCTGACTTCTTAGCATAATGTTTTCAAGGCTCATCCAGTGTGGCACGCATCAGCACTTTATTCCTTTTTATAGCTGATTAATATTCCAGTGTGGCTGCAACACTGGGCTCAAGTGTAACCATGATTATGAGGATGGCACAGGACTGGGCAGTGCTTCGTTCTACATAGGGTTGCTGTGAGTCGGAACTGACTCAGGGCACACAACAAGAACAATATTCCGTTGTACTTATGGACCACAATTTATTTATCCAGTCATCTGTTGCTGGACATTTGGGTCGTTCTGGCTTTTGGCTGTTATGATTAATGCTGCTATAAATTCGTGTACAAGTTTCTATGTGGATATATGTTTTCATTTCTCTTGGGTACACACCTAGGAGTAGAACTGCTGGGTCATATGGTAGCTCTGTGTTTAACTTTTTGAGGAATTGCTATACTGTTTTCTGTAGCATCTGCACCATTTCACATTCCCGTCATTAACCATAGAGTGGTTCTTATTTTGCCACCTCCTGGCCAATACACTTGTCATTTCCTTTTTTTTTTTAATTAAAGCTGCCCTAGTGTGTATGAAGCAGTAGCTCATTGTGGGTTTTTTTTTTTTTTTTTATTGTGCATTAGGTGAAACTTTACAGAGCAAATTAGTTTCCCATTTGGTAGTTTGTCCATAAAGTGTTTGTGACATTGGTTTCATTCCCCACAATGTGTCAGCATCCTCCTCATTTCCACACTAGTTTCCCTGATTTTCTAACTCTTCCTGCAGCAAATGTTGTCCTTTTGATCTCGTGTAGTTGATTGCTCTAAGGAACACGTTCCTCTCTGGTATTTTTGTTTATTTTATGGGCCTGGTTTGGCTGAAAGGTGGTCTCCAGGAATGGCTTCGATTCCACTTCAGAAGGGTGTCTTAGAGCCATAGTCTCAGGGGCTCCTGTAGTCTCTGTCTGGTCTTTTTTGTGAATTTGATTTCTCATTCTACAACTTTTCTCCCACTCTGCCAGGGAACCTCTGTTGTAATCCCAATCAGTGGTCGGTAGTGGTAGCCAGGCACCATCTAGTTCTTTTGGTCTTGGGGTAATGTAGGCTGTGGCTCATGTGGTACAATAGTCCTTTGGACCACTCACTCCCTTGAATCTTTGGTTTTCTTCATTCTCTTTTGTTCTAGATGGTTCATTATGGTTTTGATTTGCGTTTCCTTAATGACCAATGATGTTGAACATCTTTGCATGTGCTTGTTGACCATTTCTATATCTTTTTTGTAGAAATGTCTAAGTCCTTCGCCAATTTTTTAAATTGAGTTTTTTGTGTTCTTGTTGTTGAGTTGTAAGGGTTCTTTATATATTCTAGATATTAACCCCTTATAAATGGTTTACAAAAATTTTTCCCATTCTGTGGATTGTCATTTCATGTTCTTGATCATGTATTTTGCACAAAAGTTTTTATTTTTTATGAAGTCCAATTTATGTTTTTTTCTTTTGTTGCTTTTGCTTTTGGTGTCATATCTAAGAGTCCATTGCCAAATCCAAGGTCGTGAAGATTTACCACTACCTTTTCTTCTAAGAGTTTTATAATTTTAGTACTTGTATTTCGATCTTTGATCCATTTTTAGTTAATTTTTGCATATTGAATGAGGTGTAGGGGTCCAAATTCATTCTTTTGCATGTGGTTATCAATATAGTTTTAAAGAAGTTAATTTTTTAGCAACCAGTCTATACTTCTGCCTCGTAAGAAGTACCCGGTTAAAAGTGTGGTAAAGTTCATTGTCCTGTTAATAATGGGTTTTTTTTTTCAAACATAATGTGACTTTTATTTCTTAAGGGGTTTGTGACCATGACTCTGGAAAGCCCAGAAGAAATACAGGATGTCAGCTGTGCTTGGAAAGAACTTAACAGAAAGCTGAGTAGTAATGCTGTGTCCCAAATTACCAGAATGTGCCTCCTAAAAGGAAATATGGTAGGCCTTCTACACAGTTAAAAAGCTTTTTAATCAACTACCTATTTTTAGACTAGGAGATTTTTTTCCTTCTTTTTTTTTGATGCCTGATGGGATGAAGAATACTGTTTCTCTGTTAGTTTGTTTCCGGTTGTAAACTTTGGGAGTTATAACCCCGGTCCCCAGAAGCTATAAATCACTCTGCTTCTTTTGCCTATCTAATATCAAGTTATCTAAGTTTCTGCCCTTGTATACATATTATGTGTGTATGTTTTCTCTAAGACTAAGTAACTTGTAATTGCAGTAAGGATAATGATGCAAGTTGAATAAGAAGTATTATAATATGACTAGGAAACAGCAAAGTTTAAACTGTAATTTTAGTGGCTCTGATTTCTTGTAATGATTTTGAAAAGAGATATTGTATTTATTCATTCAATCTAACTCCCACATAGGTTCGTTGTAGCCTAGTATTTAATAACTAGATTGTTTACTGGAAATAGTCATGTCTCAAAATTTTATATAAGCTACCTTCAAAAAATTGGGGCAAGTATTAGATAAATATACATGTACAGAAAAAAATGTAGAGGGGAGGGTAAAGTAAGTGTAACAAGATCCTTAGGTCAAGTTAGTTGCTATAATTGAGAACTAAATTAGTTTTCAACTTATTGGCAACCAAGACCAAAGAAGCAACATCTTGAGTTACATCTGTCTTATTATCTGATAAACACTGCAACTCTTCAAGAGAAAAACTTCCTGGCACTAAATTTTTAAAGGACTTTATCAGTAGGACAGTTTTATAAGGGACACCTAACAACAGAGTATTCACAAAATCTTTTCTAGCAGGTACTCCTTAGTAGATTCTTATTAGATGTTGTGTTTAGCTACTCTTTCATATTCAGAAAATACATTAAGCTGCCAGTTCGTGCTGTGCATATTATCTATTTCAGTCCTCTAAGCAATCATCGGAAACAAATTTTTTTTTTTTAATTAAAATTGTCCTTATTTGAAGATGATGATTGTGTACATAGAAAATTCAAAGGAATTCACATGATGAAACGTTCTGAGGTGTTAAAAATGTTCTTGTGAAATGTCGTAATAAATGATGCTGGTGGTGGCTACACAACTGTAGTTTTTTTTTTTTTCCCCCAACTAATAGGTGATTTACCAGCAAGTATTAGTCTGTTAGTGACTAGTCAGCTCATATGCATCTAAAATAAAAATGTTTTCATTTTGCTTTTAGGGTGTTTGCTTTGATGTTCCCACAACTGACTCAGAAAGGTTACAGGTATTATTATTATTTTTTTTAATTTCAACTGTAAATATTTCAGTGTTTCTCTAAAAGGATTCTTTCTTAATTATAGTCACAATACCATTATCATACCTAAATCAATTAATAATTTATTAATATCAAATATCCAGCCTGCCTCATAGTTTTAAAAATTATAAAAAATTTTAAACATATATAGGTAGACTGAAATGCATGAGCCCCCATGTTCCTATCAGTCAGCTTCAACAATTACCAACTCATGACCAGTTTTGTTTATCTGTATTTATATCTAGTTCCCCAGTCTCCTGTATTCTTTCGAAAACAAATTAATTGTACCATTTTGACCATAAATATTTCCATACATCTAAATGGGAAGGACTTTAAAAAAAAAATAGAACACCATAATTTAAAAAATAATTCTCTAATATCATCAAATCCCAACCAACCCAGTGTCATAGCATGTTCAAATTTTCCCTCTTGCCTTCTAAATATTTTTTACAGTAGCTAAATATGGCTCATCCATTGTAATTTGTTGTCTGATAAATCTCTTTCAAGCTGTATGTTCTCCCTCCTTTCTCTTCTTTTTTTAAATTTTCCTTGCATTTCACCTGTTGAAAAAGAGGTTGTCTGCTGGAGACTCCTGTAGTATAGAATTTGCCAATTGTATCCTTGTGTTTAACATGGTCCTTTGCCTTCCTTTATTTCCTGAAATTAGTAGTTAGATACAACTAATGTTGTGTACTTCCATCAGGAGGCATATAATGTATGGATGTTTTTCCCTTTTGTCATATTAGCAGCCACTGATACCACTGCTTAGATCTATTAATCTGTTAGATTTCAAAATGGTAATATTCTAATTCTATTCATTCCTTCTTCATGTATTAGCTGGTATACTTATATAAAGGGAAGCTTTTTTTTATTCCTCATTAACTACTTGGTTATCCTGAGGTAGTTTTTACAGGAAAGGCAGGATAAATGCTTGATACTTTCCCTTTATTAGGTAGTTTCCAAAGTATGAATTGACTCTGAAACAGCTTCCAGAAGTTACCAATGAAGCTTTTTTTTTTTTAAGTATTTTTATGAACCAGTAGATTTAAACATTTGATGCGTTCAGTATGTTCTACATGTTATCCTTATTAATGTTCAAATGATCCCAATTTTGAACAGCAGGAGCCTCTCCAGTTTGGTTCCTGAGACCTTTTTGGATGTGACCCTAGTAGTCTTTTATAGCTTTCTTTCCCTCTTTCATGAGAAGATATTTGGGTTCATCTTATACATTCTTGCCCTAGACCTGGAATCAGCCATTTCTCCAAGAAGCCCTGATTACTTTTAGTAATTGTATTTTGAGACCACGGTCTGGATACTAGAGGTGGTCGTTGCTGCTAGGTTGATCATAGAAAATACATTTTCTTCTTTTTTTGAAGATAAAATGTATCATAAGTTTATACTGGTTAACTCAATTCAAATGCAGCACTGTATCTCCTTTCTTCCATGCTAAAAATCCTGGTTTTCAATGACATCAACATAATTAGTAGCTTATCCCTCATGGAAGCCTTGGTGGTGTAGTGGTTAACTGTTACAGCTGCTAACCAAAAGGTCGGCAGTTTGAATCCACCAGGTGCTCCTTGGAAACTACGGAACAGTTCTACTCTGTCCTGTAGGATTGCTATGAGTCGGAATCAGCTCAACAGCAACGAGTGATGGGGTTTTTTTTATCCCTCATTGCAGTCTCAGAATAACAGTACTAATTAACACTATTCTCAACAATATGACTATTGAAAACTATTTTAAAAAAATTTTTTTTAAGTATTTTTGTCCTTAGGAAGTATTATACTGGGACGTACAGCCAAGATTAATTACTGTGTTATAAAATCACTTGGGGGAAAAAAATGACTTGGAATACCATTCCTTTCTGTGTGGTTTTACTACTAATGGTGTATGCAGATTAAATTTTTTTTCTTTCAATTTTTTTTCTATCATTGTAGCCATCGTTCCAGTCCATCTCACCAAGGGGTCTCCCATGAGCTTGAGGCCCTCTGCTTCCCCAAATATGATGTCCTCCTCTAGCAGTTGATCCCTCCTGATGACATGTCCAAAGCAAGCGAGTTGGACAATGCTCTTTTGTAATCCTTAAGATTTTAATTGGCTAGTTTTCAGAAGTAGATCACTAGGCCTTTATTCTGAGTTTTTTTTAGTCTGACAGCTCCGCTGAAAGCTGTCCACCATGGGTGACCCTGCTGGTTATCGAAATACCGATGACGTAGCTTCTAGCAGCATAGCAACATGGAAGCCACCACAGTATGACAAACTGACATACAGGTGGTGGAATACCCCACTAAAACATAACTCATAGGTAGAATTGGATTACATTCATGGTAGACAAAGCACAGCTCCTTTTCCTTACCACTCAAGTTTTCACATTATTGAGAATGATCCTTTTACATCCATATATTTAAAAAAAAAAAAAAAACTCTCTTGTAGGGAAAACTTTCCAAAATATATCTATTTAAAAAATTTTTGTGTGTGTATATTTTTAAAAACAGTTTGTTTAACTAGGAAAGATTTCAAGTTAGGAAATAATTGTCAGGCGCATACATATATCTAACCTGCTTTTTTAAATTGGGTAATCTGTTATATTACACAGTTAATGCATGTTAATTGTAGAAATTTCAAAAAATAGAAATAAAAAAGAAAATAAAAATCACCCATAAGCTGAACTTGGAGATAACCACTGTTAATACTGCATCCTTCTAAAGTTTTATTGCATATTTGTATACATATTTTGAAACAAAAAATGGAATTGCTCTATTTTCGAAGCCTTTCTAAAAATTCAAAATATATTGTGAATACATCTCTGTGTCACCTAGACAGTTATTTTTAATGGCTCTGGCATTTGGCCATAACGGATGGCCAACCGTGCTAACCAATGTCGTATTTCTTGACACTTAGTTTATTTTCAGTAATTTACTGTTATACACAAGACTGTACAGATCATTGGTATAGCTAACTTTATGCATTGCCACGTTTACCTCTGTAAAATGAATTCTTAAAGATGGCTGCTTGGCCCAAAGGTTTGAGCATTTTTAAGGCTTTAGGTCATATATTGCCAAATCTACAAGTGTTGTGTGGGTGTTTGTTTCTTCCCACTGTCACCAACAAGATATCTTAGATATTAACTTTCCTTGGCAGCTCATGATCACAATGAACATGTGAATGTAGCAGGATGTAACAGTGATGCTCTTATGACCGAATGATTTGTGTATCTTGAGTTATTAATCTGTGTACCAAATTGTCTCCAGTGGCTACATGTCTTAGTCCCTGACTGGTGCTGACAGGTTTCTAGTCTCACCAGCTCTTACTGCTATCAGTATACCATTTTAAATCAATGCAGTACTTATTAATGGCATGTTTGCTTTGAAACCAGATGGTGCTCTTTTAGAGTTTATAAACTAAATATAGATTCTCAAAATGGGCCTGAGCATTTGTCCTGAGATTAAACTCAGGAACTTTAGTGGATGAGCTTTGAGCACATTTTTGTTCTTTGGTTTTCATATTTGTTCCAGACATTTTGAATTGAATGGGTAGATGGCCTTTAGCTAAGTGTAGTGATAATGGATATACTCATATGCTTGCTTGTAGTTTCTATTTTGCATTTGTATTAATCCTGTAAATTCCCCTAACAGGCAGAGTGGCATGATTCAGACTGGATACTCTCAGTGCCAGCCAAATTACCTGAAATTGAAGAATACTATGATGGAAATACATCTTCTAATTCCAGACAGAGGAGTGGCTGGTCAGGTGGCCGGTCAGGCCGGTCAGGAGGTCGATCTGGTGGCCGGTCAGGTAGACAGAGTCGACAGGGAAGTCGGTCAGGAAGTCGACAAGACAGTAGAAGACGAAGTGGAAATAGAAATCGATCAAGAAGTGGGGGCCACAAACGGAGTTTTGACTGAGCATTTGATAGTTAATCTACCAGTGTGAGCTTGTCTGTTTCTGCCTAATCATGTACATTACCCACCAAAAATTAGGTCATCATAGTTGAGGTATGTGTCTGCTGTTTGCAAAGAAGTTGGTCGTATTTTTTTAAAAAGTATTTCACAAGAATGGTTGTAAACAAATCTACTTATCCAGTTATACCTTTGAATAAAAAAAACCTCCTTTTATTGTCTCTTTTCACTATGCGTTAAGGATTTCTTCAGTGTAATCTTTTTATATTTCTTCTAAAATTTGGTAATCAAGATTCTACTTAAGGTTACTTGCTTTTACAAAATGTGTATTTTCAGGTCATTCCTCCTATAGGTTATGTGGTAGACAATACAAAATCCCTTCTGAAGGGCTGTGTAAATTGGTGATACATGGTTGGTGAGGTATAAAGAAAAAAACAAAACAAAACCTGCTGCCATAGAGTCGATCCCAACTCATAGCAACCCTATAGGACAGGGTAGACTTGCTCCATAGGGTTTCCAAGGAGCAGCTGGTAGATCCAAACTGCAGACTTTTTGGTTAGCAGCCCAGCATTTAACCACTGTGCCACCAGGGCTCCTTGGTTAGGTATAACACATTAAATTTCTAGGTGGAGTTAACTAAAAGATGTAAGAAGTGCACAACGATGTAGTCAACAAGTATTTATCGAATCCTACCATGTGTCAGTATCGATGCTAATCACTGGGAAATATTGTGAACAGGTATAATCATTATCCTCAAAGAACTTACACTCTAACAGACAGTCACGATAGAGATTAACAAGTGAAGGCCAAGCTACAGGTAGGCATGGGATGCTAAAGACCTAGAACAGGTGCGCCCAACCAGTTTTATGGGTTAGGAAGGCTTAGGAGAAGTGGTAACCAACAGAGAAGTAAAGCAAAAGTATGAGTTGATCTAGCCAAGTGTATGTGTATGGCAGGAGAGGATTTGCAGGCAGAGAAAACAGCATATGTAGAAACGTAGGGGCAAAAAATAACCTGGTAAGTCTAAAGACATACAACTAGTTCAGTATGGTTTACATGTGATAGAAGACAGGAATACAAGAGATAGGTTTTAGTATTAATTGGGCCAGATTTTAAAGGCCTTGTGCGTCATGTTAAGAAGTTTAAACCTTTTGAGGACAGTAAAAAGCAAAAAAAAACATTGTCATCGAGTTAATTCCGACTCATAGCGACCCTATAGGACAGAGTAGTACTGCCCCATAGGGTTTCCAAGGAGCAGCTGGTGGATTCGAACTGCCAACCTTTTGGTTAGCGGCCCAGCTCTTTAATGGTTCCCCCAGCAGGGAACCATTAAAGGGTTTAAAATAAGTACCATGATTAGATTTGTGTTTCAGAAAGACTATTGGCCACACTGAGGAGACTGAATTGGAGAAGGGCCAGACTTGAGGCCAGGAGACCTCTTCAGAGGCTGTCAGTGTAGTCCAAGGTAGAGGTGATAGTGGTGAGAACTGATAGGTATCATAGTTTGTGTGATGAGAACTCAGGCACTGGAGAGGTTGTTACTTGTCCAGAATCACCCAGCTGGCTAATGTATAATGGAAGGAGGATTTGAACCAAGGTAAGGCTGGCTTCTGAACTGGCGCTCTTAACTACTGTGCTAAATAGTGGCAGTGGATGTTGAGAAACATGGATAGATACCAGAGGTTTTTAGGAGACAGAGTTGTCAGCCTTGGTGATTGGATCAACAGATGAGACAGAAACAGAAATATGAAATTTAGATTTTTGTCACTGAGATAGCGTAATAGATGGAGAAACGAGAAGTTATGTGGATGGGGGTGGGCATATGATTAGTTCAGGATTAGATATATGTTCATATTGAGTAGTCCTTAGGATATATAAGAGGAGATAAACAGTAGCGGTAGGGTTTTTAGGTCTGAAGTTGAGGAGAGATACATTCTAGAAATGCACATTTGGGAATAATAAGCAAAAAATGGTAATTATAATCAAGGTAGTAGAGATTATCCAGGGCAAGTACAGTAAGAGGGCTAAGGAAGGAACCAAAAGGCATACCAATATACTTAACTGGATAACAGAGGAAAGGGAATCCCATCTATCTCACCCTTGAGGAGGGCAGAAAGCCCAGGAGGATGAGGTTTTTTAAAGGAACCACAAGAGGAGCCTCAAGTGACCACTGGATTTGGCAAAAAATAAATTTTGACATAGGGAGCAAACATTTTAATAGAATATTTAGAGGTCATTTAACAGTGGGTTCAGCAGGAAGTGGAGATAAAGAAGTAAGGACAGCAAACTTGGACAACTCATATATGGCTGCGAATAGGCAAGAAAAAGCTAAAGCTGGAGGAAGAAAAAGATGAGTTTGTAAGGGTTTATATGTGTGTATGGGGGGGAGTTGAGGCATGTTTGAGTGTGTTTAAATACTAATGGGAAGGAGCTGGTAAGGAGGAAGGCAATTGTGAAGATTCAGAAGAAAGTATGATGGAGCACAATCCTTAATGAAAACGCAGAGGGATGGGATCAAGTACACAAGTGGAGTTTTTAGCCTCAGATGGGAGAGACAAATCTCGTAACATTTTATCAGGAGGAAAGTAAGATTATCATGAGGTGAGTTTGCAGGTGTTAAGGTAAAAAGCCAAGGGAGTACCTGCCCCATGTCTTCTGTCTTTTCTGTGGTATTCCTACAAGTTCATCTGTTGAGGGTAAAGAAGGAAATATTAGGCTAGGAGATCTGAGGAGAGTGGAGAACTGCCGAAGTATCAACTATAGAACAAGAAGAGAGTTCACTAGGCAAACTGACAAGTCACAAGCAGCTTTGAGAGTCTAGCTGAGATTATAGACTGGACTTGTGGTGGCACCAGAGAGTGATTTTCCATAGCAACGCTCAACATTCTGGCGGTAGGAATGGAGAAGGGAGACAGTTGACTGATTCAGGATTAGGGTTTTGCTCTGAGAGAAATAAAAGGGTAACAAAGCAAGGATGTTGAGGACTTTGGTAAGACTGATGGGAGTGATGTTCCATGGAATCTAGACTGTCTAGGGATTGAAATGGAGATGGGGATCATAATGGAGAATGTAGAGGGGGCAAAGGACTAAATGTCAGCAAGGATTGTGAATTTGTGATTTCAAGAGTGGAGCAGGTAAGAAGACAAGTTGGAGGTGTGGTAGTAGGCCTGTGAGGATTAAGTTCATTTCAGTTGAAGTGGTCAAGGAGCTGAGAAACCAGGTGGTTTTCCTGGACAATGAAGTCTCTTAGGATGAAGAAAAACCAGCGTTGAGAAGGAAGAAAAAGACTAAGCCAGGTGCCAAATTATCAGTGTATGATGGGCAGGTTGGTAAACTATCTGAATGAGGAGTATATACAGTGATATTATCACATATCCTCAAAAGGACAAGGGCTTCTACATGAATGTGAAGGAGTAATAGTCTGGAAGTGGCTTTGAGGCTAAGAGGACAGTGACAGCAGAGTACATGGAATGTGATGGAATGAACAACATCTGTGTGAGAAAACTGCAGAGGGTATATTTTTCAGGTAGAGCCAGAATTCAGTTAAGCTAAGCTGAGGGAAAGACTGATGGATTGAGGAAGGGGAACTTTTGGTTATGGGAAACAGGGTTCCATAAGGCCATACCTGAGGAAAAAAAAAAAAATCTCAGTTGACTCTTATTTGCATAACTGTGAGCTCTAGTTATAGAACCAAGATAAAATAGAGGCTCAGTTCTCACTAAGATGCAGAAGTACATTCAGCCAGAATACATTGTGTGCCCACAATGTCCCAGGCAGTATGCTTTGGGTCCAAAAGTGAATGAAGAAGGCCTAATCTCTGCCCTCAAGAGCTCAAAATCTCATGAAATAGATGGAACATCATACGTGGCAATGAATGAAGGGCATTGATTTGAGAGCTCTGTGCAAGGGCACCTAGCCCAGCCCAGGAATAGGGATGGGGGCTCAAAGAAAGTTTTTTGGATATGATTGAACATGAATTAAGTCAGGTGAAAGAAACAGTGAAGTGGCATGGGCATCCAGACAAGCACAGAATTGCTAATAAAACAACACGGTCTAAGTATGAGGAACTGTAAGTAGCTCTTGGTGCCAGAATCTTCACGCAAGGAAAGGAGTAGCGAGAGCAAGGCAAGAGTCGCATCTTGGAGGGATTTGTAGGCTGTTTTGGAGAGCAACTGAAGACTTCTTAGGGAAGACAGCACAACAATTGTGAGGATGGCTCAGGACCAGGCAGTGTTTTGTTCTGTTGTACACAGGGTCACTGTGAGTCAGAACTAACTCAATGGCACTTAACAACAGGGAAGACAGTGAAAAAGTATTTGGGCAAATACCAATAGGATGAAAGATGGACTTAAGGGGCCTACCTACTGAAGACTGGCTTCCCTATTAGCCTATTCTCACCCAAGAAAGATGGGGTGAGTCCTAATAAGATTCAAAATAGCTCTCCATATCTTCTGAAAGGAGCTTTGGCTACACTCAGCCACTTATCTTTGCTCCTTCCTCTTGGCTCTGCCTTCTGGCTATTCAGAGCCTTCTGTTGGGTACTGTGTGCTAGTGTCCTCACTGAACAGTGGTTTGAATTTGAATCAGTCGCCCTTAGAATTGGGTTTTGAATTTATAAATAAAATGTTTTCTTCCCTTTAGCACTGTAAGTGTGAATAATGAATTCACATTTAGGAATGAATGTTGGAGAGCCTTCTCTCACACTGTTTTTGTTTCCTATATATTTTGGGGGTGCTGAATAGTCCTTTTAAACCATATTCTCTTTTTCTTATTAGTAATACATGTCTATTATTGGAAACTTGAAAAAAGGATCACAGCACCCAGAGATAACTACTGCTAACATTTTGTCATGGAGACTTCTGAATTGTGTGTGTGCATATGTGTATATGTATACATACCTTTTAAAATAGAAATTGTCCCCCTAATCTTAAGAACAAGCCCCTGGGTGGTGCAAATGGTTAATGCAGTTGGCTGCTAACTGAAAGGTTGGAGGTTCAAGTCCACACGGAGGCACCTTGGAAGAAAGGCCTGGCAATCTACTTCTGAAAAATCAGCCATTGAAAACCCTACGGAGCACAGGTCTACTCTGACACACGTGGGGTTGCCATGAGTCAGAATCAACTCAATGGCAACTGATTAATCTTATGAAAACATGTTACATCATTTAGGTCAAAGGAAATTAGTTTGGCAGAATTAATAATTAGGACTTTGCCTTTCCTACCAAATGTATATAAGGCCCATCTCTTTCACTTACTCCTGAATTTTATATTGATAACTAGATTCAATAATTTGACTGTCTTGGAGCTAAAAGGAACTTTCGGTGTGTTTCCCTCTTGGAATTTGGATCTTGTGCCACGTGGAGGTACGTTACAAAGGAATCTATATAAGCTTTGACAACAGTTTTCCATTTAGTAGTATTCTGGGGCTTATTCTCCTGTTAAACATCTGTTTAAGGTAATAAACACATCCCCCATACTGTATACAGCAGTATCACACGGTTTCTCAACCAGATTGCAGGTCCCTTGCGTCAGGGACTGGGCCTTGACTCTGTGTCCTTAAGTCCGAAGTACAGTGCTGATACCTCAGATGTTAAGATTTTGTCGGTTGATTCGTTGACTGCATTCAAGTGTGCTCCTCCTGTCACACCCGACACGAAGACGACTGAAGTGCTGTACTGCCTTTGCATCATATGTATCAAATTTATTTTGAGGGTTCCTCCCCCAATTGCCATTTTAGTGACCAACAAACATTTAGCGAGCCTGCTATGTGCCAGGCACTGTTTTTGAAATGCTGAGAACACAAAGATGGATAAGGCTCCTGGCTCAGGAATATCTGGGTGTAAGTTAAAGCATTGTTGCACATTTACATAAATTTATCTCTTAAAAAGGTAGAGATTGTGAAACACCAAACAATAAGCTGGTGAAACACGAGATTTTCCCTTAAAACTGTCAGATTAAAAAATGTGTAGTAAAAACTAATTTAATATAGAAATTGTTACAGCATTTTCCTTTATTTGTGCCATAAAATGAAATATTTTAAATTGTTTTTCCAAGCACTTGTGACACATCTGTTTTAATAGCTCTTATTTACTGTGCACTACTAAACCCATTTATTTAATTTTCTCAACAGATCAGGTAGGTTTTGTTATCTGTTCCATGCATGAGAAACTCAGGTTCAAACTAAGTAAGGTGTCAAAAATCCCAGACAAATAGTGGCAAAGGTAGGTTTCAATGCCAGATATGATGAATTGTCTCCCAATACTCTGGGTCACTAGTTCTTCAGAAAATTTAAAACAGTCACAGATCACTCAATGGGTCACTTTTCCTCAACTGCTTGCATATGTATATTGTTTGATACGCAAGACTGGGGACCCCTGTTATTTTCTAATTGAGGGCTACCGCGGTCAGCAAAGGCGCTCCTTGGAAACTCTATGGTGCAGTTCTCCTCTGACCTATAGGGTGGCTATGAGTTGGAATCGACTCGATGGCAATGGCTTTTTTTTTTTTTTTTTTTCCCGGTGGTTTGGGTGCCTTCTACTGGTCCCAAAGCTTGTGCCTTCAGAACAATGAACCCTTGTCTATCTCCTCCACCAGTCTATAAAGCTGCGCGGACAAGGCTTGTGTATTAACTGCTTCTGAATCCTAGCCCTTCTCTGCACACCTGACAGTGAATGCTCAGGGGATGTTTGTTAAGTGAACTGAACGTATGAATAAATTCTGGCGCTTACCTAGGCTCGTTAAGTGGCGGCGTCACCATTCGGAGTCTTCAGAGATGATCAGTCGCGCGCGTTTGTATGTGAAAGGGCTTTACAAATTTCTGCGATCTTAGTATACAGAAGAGCACTGAAAAGTCTCCATCTATCAGGCTGGGGTTGGCGAGAACAGTGTTTGAAAGAAAATACAAAGCTAACCTTTGTGGTCCTTCCCAGCTCTACCCTTTTGTAGGTGCCCCTCGTCCAGCCGCATTACGTGGTCAACTCCCTAAGTAACCCCAGGTAATGTCTGCGGCTGGTGACATAAAACTACCACGTGGTCCGCTCAGCCTCGCTGTGCGACCAGTTTCCGCCCAAAATGCTTTGCTACCGGAAGTGACGCAAGCTGGGTGGACTAAAGAGGTACTTCTGTCTCTTCCTCTCCACGCGGCTGACGAGCCCGGTTGGGTTATCGAGGTTGTCCTGAGTGATGCCGGGAAAACTCCTTAGTGACGCCGCTTTGGAATCAGACACGACCATGGGAAAGCTGGAGATACCGCCAAAGCAAAATGAGAAGGTGCCGCGGGGGGTTGAGGGACTCAGAGCAAGACAGGGCGAGGGGCTGGGCGCTGAGGACGGTGGGGCCCTGGAATCCGGGGAGGTGGCCGGGCTGGGCGGCGAGGACCTGGCGCGTCCGGAGTCGGGGCAGCCATCTCGGCAAGGGAGCCCCTAGGGAAGGTGTTGCCCGCCCGATGGAGCCGTCTCCGCCGCGCACCGAACTCTCCCTTTCAGCTCGGACGCATCCACCAGTCCTGGGGAGTTTTGGCAGCCAGGCCCGGGCAGATCGCAGCTGGAAAGCGGCCTGGGTGTCGCACGTGGTCCCCGGAGTCTGGGCTCCCGCATCTGATGGCGCGGAGTCGGAAGTTCACCGCCAGGACCCCGTTGGTTCAGACTTAATTCGGGTGTTAGCGTGCTCGAAGGCGAATTGTAAATTAAGTCCAGGCAGTAGGGACTGACCTGTGAGATCTTAAACCTATCTACCACGTGGGGAGGGATCTTTAGAGGACCGGCAAATGCTGGCAGCGTTAGCAGTGAAATTTTTTTTGCCGTAGTTAAGGGAAGTAGTTTGTTTTCTGAGAAGCAGCCCTTTGAAGACCAGGCATTTTAATTACTCCTAATATTTATTGATCAGATTTTCCGTGGAAATGTAAAGAGCCGTGCTGTGGTGCTAACTGTACACCATTTTTTAATATAGGCCAGCAGTGCAATAGTGTTTAGTTATCTTGACAGCGTCTGCTTTTTTGGTGTCGATTTCTACACAGTGATTTAATTTGTGCCTGAGTTTCTGTTCTGAGATAAGGTCAGTGGGAATGCAGATTGGCCCTGAACTTATTTTGTACATGACTTAGAGTACCTTTTCCCAGTTGTTTCTGAGTCTTTTTGATGGGGAGCTCTTACAGAATCAGCATTTTGGCATTGTGGGAAGACAAGGGAGCACAAACTTTTCTTCACAGTGGGGAGTTAGTGGTCCTGGTTTGCTTACTCTGCCTCAGTCAGTGTGTTCAGTGTGGGATGCTCAAATTAGGAGGGCACGACCAAACTCCATTATGTTCCAAAAGAGGCTCGTTGAGATGGGAAACCCACTCTTTTGGTGAGAAGAAGGGATGAAAGGACTGGAGAAAAGAAGCCTTTAGAGACCAGATTCCCACCCCCTAGTACCATCTTGTGAGAGAGAGGTTACCCCTAATCCGTGATTCTAGAACAGGGGCCAGGCCTGGAACCCATACCTGGAGTTTAAGGGAGGAAGATATCAACTCAGTATAATAGTGCTGAGGCTGTGCCAGGCTACAACACCTGTCAAAGTCTGACTGTAATAAGTTTTCAATAATGTGAAAGGTTAGGGTCAAATTTCAGTTAGCCATATCTACCTGTCTAGTTTGGTTTTAGGGTTTCATCCCTTCCACTTATTTGTAACATGTGCTGTTTTCGTATGTTTTGTTTTACTTTAATTTAGGCACATCATTTTTATGCATGGGGTGATAAGTTGTGGGGTTTTACAGCCTTTTGGTTCATAAAGTATCTTTATGTAAGTTCATTTGCACTTGAAATAGATAGGCAAGGCAGATATTATTAATCCCTGTTTACCTGTAGAGGAATTCTAGTAGGTACAAAGAAAAGAAATCTGCTTAACATCCATCTATAGGCATTTTAGGACCCTGTTATTCTGTCAGTGTTACATTTGAATGTACTCGATTGCTTTAGTTTAGAGCTGTTAGAGCATCCCAAATCTCTTACGAACATTTGATTTATAGACTTGTACGACCAGCATGAATTGAATAGTTACTAAGAGCCACTCTTGATTTTCCAAGCTAATGAAACTACGGATGTATACTTAGCTTCATATAGCTAAGAAGTGGTGCTAAAAAAAAATACTAAGTTTGATCTTTGCCTTATTGTAAGATGAAAAGTACAAACACTGAAATGCCAAAAAGAAACTTTCATTCTTCATAATTATCAGTAATCTTAAAGTCATCCAGAAGTGATGTATTATGCAGATGTATAGGAGCTTCGTTCAATGTTCAAATTTCTGTTAATTTTTTTAGAAAGCTAAGAAAGAGAAGCCAAAATCTAATAAGACTGAAGAGTCAGCAGACGAAAAGGAGGAAACTAGTTCCCCCAAAGCTAAAAAAATGAAAAAGAAAGCAGAGCCTTCTGAAGTTGAAATTAATTCTCCCAAATCCAAAAAGGTAAAAAAGAAAGAAGAGCAATCTCAAGATGACGCTATGTCTCCTAAAACCAAAAATGTAAAAAAGAAAAAGGAACCTGTTGAAAATCAAGTTGGGTCTCCTAAAATCAAAAAAGCGATAAAAAATGAGGAGCCTTCTGAAAAAGAAATGGGTGCTCCTAAGCCTAAGAAGATAAAGAAAGAAAAGGAAATGAATGGAGAAATTGGAGAGAAAAAGCCCAAACTGAAGAATGGACTTCCTCATTCTGGACCTGCCTCTAACTCCAGTGAAGCCACAAGTGAAGAGAGTAATAGTGAACTAGAACAGGTAAGTTTGTATTTTAATAGATAGGGTGTATTTTTCCTTCTTGTTTCAGATTAAAAGGTAGGTAATTCCTACACATTCTGTTTCATAAGTGGTAGGAAATTCGTTGTGTCAGCATTTCATAGCGGTCCCTTGAGCTACATACAGAGTGAAACTTCATCTCATTTTTCAAAATTGTATAGGATCAAAATGCCTCCTTTGTAAATAAGCAGATTTGTTTAAGCTTGGGGAAAGTTTTCTCTCCTTATTTGCAAATCAGTAAATCAATAGGAGAGATCTTGTACAGGTGGAACCTAGCTTCCCTGGTTTTACCTCATCAGGATTAAGTGGAACTCCTGAAAAAGTATTTGCTTGATTGCAGAAATGCTTTTGTTCAGGCTCTTAACTAGCTGAAAGCCCTGGTGGCATAGTGGTTAACTGCCATGGCTGCTAACCAAAAGGCTGGCAGTTTGAATCTACCAGGTGCTCCTTGGAAATTATGTGGCAGTTCTACTCTGTCCTATAGGGTCGCTATGAGTCAGAATCGACTTGATGGCAATGGGTTTGGTTGCCATCAACAAGATGAGTAAATTTCTGTCTAACTTGGAAGCTAATTCTGTTACTACCTTTCAGAAATTCAGTTATCAAAGAAAAACATAATAAGCAATTTTCTGTGTGCCATGTATCAGAAGATGAATGTTTAAAAAATTTTTTTCCTGATTATAACAAATACGCGATCTAGAGAATTTGAAAAATTCATAAATTCCGCCCTCCTCCCCCAGAAAATCACTATAATTTCAGCATTCATTCATTTATTAAATATTAAGCATTTTCAAGGTACAGTGGTAACCTGTTACTAATTTTTTTTTTGTTTCCTTATGTAGTACTCTTTATATATACAACTGTTTTTAAATTAAAGTTTTTAATGGCTATATAATCTATCAGACGAATGTTTAGAAATTCGGTTATTTAATCGGCATTCAGGTTTTTTACTATCAAATAATGCCACAAGGACCATCTTTGTTCATAAAATGTTCTTTGTTTTCTATGGATGTCTATGAGTGATATTGCTGTGAAAAGGGCTGGATGTCTATGAGTGATATTGCTGTGAAAAGGGCTGGTGACTTGTTCAACAGGGTGTTGACAGTCATATTCATTTGGAACGGCCATGGGATAGTTCTTAGTCGAGACTGAGTCTCCCTTTGCCAGCCGTGCATACTTTATGTGCAGTATATATTTGGTGTAGATTCTTTCTTTTGTTAAGGTTTTATAGATTATTTCCTTTTCAGAACTTGATTTACCAACCAAGCCTTTTGTGTCTGCTCGGTTGACTTTAAATTATTATGTCTACAAGGGATGTTTTAGAATAGGTTCCTTCATCTTCCTTAGGAGGGTTCTCTTTGTTAACTTGTAGGGGCAGAGTGATTGATTTCCTGTTTCCAATGCTGTCCCCCTTTACCCAATAGGAAATACCAGTGGAACAGAAAGAAGGAGCTTTTTCTAATTTTCCCATATCTGAAGCAACTGTTAAACTTCTCAAAGGTAATATTTTGGAAATACTATATCCATACATAAAACCTTATTTTGAAATGCTCTGGTATTTTGTGGGAGTGACCCAAGATATATTCTTATGCAGCCATGTAATGAGGCATTCCTGCCTGCTCAGTATAGGACTGTAGTTGCGATGGCCTTTACTGCCTCTTAAAGAAACAACATTTATTCAGAAGTGTAATGACTCATGTTGCTGGTCAGATTAAATGAGCAATGTCATGGTAGTGTTTTCTGTTTTATCCTCTAGGTTAATGACGCCAGCCTAACTGAGAACTTTAGTAGTCTGCCTGTGCACTAGCTACTTAGTCACAGATGCTAGACTATAGGTATTTTCTAAATTGTTAAGTGCAGCACAGTTTGGACTGCAAAGCACCTGATTTTCATATTAACACAAATAAGACTTCATAATAAGTGACTTATGCAATCTCTTAAATTGACAAATATTTACCATATTTTGTGCTTTAGAGTTTATCGATAGTTTTCAGTTGAGCAGGTTCTTTACTACCAGAATATATTTGAAGCTGACTTTGTAGAACTCAAAATTTGACCCGAAAGTAAAATTCCTTAATTCTTCAAGATCAGAAACATGGGTTACTTTATTGCCTCAGTATGGCTGGTATTTTAAGAATTGCTATATCAGGTAACAAGGTTAATGTGTTCACAGCTCGTGGGGTGAACTTCCTGTTTCCTATACAAGCGAAGACATTTCATCATGTCTATAGTGGGAAGGATTTAATTGCACAGGCACGGACAGGAACTGGGAAGACATTCTCCTTTGCCATCCCCTTGATTGAGAAACTTCATGGAGAACTGCAAGACAAGAAGAGAGGCCGTCCCCCTCAGGTAACTAAAACATATCTCTAGGGCTCTGCATTGTCATAGGGGGGAACAAAAAACATCTCCTTAGTGTTGTTTACATACGTTTTATTTTTTATTTGGATCTCTTTAAAGTCACCCATTCTATCTCCTGCAGATAGAATTTTTTTTTTTTTTAAACTATCGACTATTGACTCTAAAGGAGACCCTGGTGGTGTAGTGGTTAAGAGGTACAGCTGCTAACCAAGAGGTCAGCAGTTCAGATCCACCAGGTGCTCCTTCAAAACCCTATGGGGCAGTTCTGTTCTGTCCTATACGGTCACTGTGAGTCAGAATTGACTCGATGGCAATGGGTTTTGGTTTTATTGACTATAAACCTTGTATTTAAATATTGTAATCCATCCCTTGATTGTGATCACCTGTATTATTAATCCTCTTCATGTTCCCTGTCCCTGAGGGTCATGTGTTTTTGACCTTTCTAGAGAAGCCATTTTCAGTAGGGAAGCATGACTAGAAAGAGGCACTCAAAGAGGGGAAGAGGCCAACCCCTTTATTAGGATGGTGCTTGTTAGGCTCATTTCAGGAGAGCCTGGCATTTGACAAACCTTAACCTCACTGAATAACTATGGAGGAATGACCATAGGCTTTGGCTTCATAGAGGCCTGGGTTTGATTCTAGACTATACTTGCAGAAGAGGTATGTGACTCTGGTCGAGTTATTTACCCCGTTATCATCTTAGCTGTGGGGTCTCACACCTGTCTTTCTGTCCTGACCTCACTTGCTCACTGGCCTTCCAGTGTCCAGGCTTCCCTTTCATTAATTCACTTGTTTACTTCTATGGCCCTGGCACCTAGAAGAGTGCCTTAAACATGGTAGATGCTCAGTAAATGTCTGTTGGATGAATGCATTAGATTGTTGTTCTTCAAGGAAGTTTGTTTCATGCTGTTCCCTGTTCAAGGATCTATAGTGGTTTCTTGTTGTATGCCCTTGTGAATCAAACTCTGACAGCTTTAGGATTCAAAGCCCAATACAGTGTCGACCCTGCCTTACTTGCCTGGCTGTTCTACTCCAGATTCAGTATAGTAAAAAGGTTAAGGTCACAGGTATTGGAGCCTGACTGCCTGAGTTTGAATCCAGGCTCTGCCTCATCTTTAATACGTACCTCAAAAGGTGTTCATAAAAAGAATTTAGTAGAGCCTGAGACATTGTAAGGGTTCAAACATTAGCTATTATCAGCATTACTTCTTGCTCATATTTTTTTTTTTTTTTTTCCTGAAATCCTATTCTTTAAAGACTAGGAACTCCATGAAACTTCCTCCAGTTTCTCCCAACTTGCTCCATCCAGCCTCTTGGAGCACCACACATTTAGGCATCTGACTTCTCTTCTGACTGGTACATTTTCTTCTGAGTATATTTGTCAGGAACCATATTAAATTTATGATCATTCTAGACAGACACACACAGTACATTACAAAGCGCATAATGTTTTGAAAATACTTGGTAAATTCTGTTGAGCCTTCTGCTAAGAAACAAACACCACACGATACTTTTAATTCAATTATTAGCTTTTCCTTTTCAGGTACTGGTTCTAGCACCTACAAGGGAGTTGGCAAGTCAAGTAAGCAGAGACTTCAGTGACATCACAAAAAAGCTGGCAGTGGCTTGTTTTTATGGTGGAACGCCCTATGGAGGTCAATGTAAGTAAATCCAGAAGTGAGGGAAGAGAAATTCCATTGTTGAATATCCTGATTGGATTTCTTCTGATCATGACATCTGTCTAGTCATTTATGACATTTTTCTTTTGCCATTATTGTTTGAAGATGGTCAAGAACATGGTCCTGTTTGATGATGTGCCAAATCGTGTACACAGTCTTTAAGACTTCTTATTATCTGTTTATCTAAATGAGGACAAAGTCCATTTGAGCCCTGGGAACTGGAAAGTCAGAATCAAAGATAACACACATTCTCTCTCCAAGAATTTGGATCTCTGTCCCTTATGCATCTTTCCTCCTTTTTTGCTGCAGGCAGGCTTTCCTTTTCTCTAGGCCCAAGGGCCAGATGTGCAACCTTTGCTCCCATAATCCATTACTTCTCAGTTCAAGACCTGGAAGCTTTATTATGTAGAGCAGATTCATAATTCAAAAGGTATATAAGGGATAAAAAAAGGTCTTAGCTTTGACACATAAGGCTTGTGACTCTTTGGTGGAATGAGCATAGGTTTTGGCATCTAAAAGACCTCGGTTTGATTCTAGACTCTATAGGGTAGTTTTGGGACTCTTAAGTTCAAGTTGCTTAATTTTTCTGAGCTTTAGTTTTCTCATCTGTAGAACAGAGTTAATAAACTCACCTTGCAGGTGCTGTAAGGATTGAATTGGAAAATGTATGTAAAGTGCCCAGTATCCCAAGAGTTCAAAAGGAATTCCGGTAAAAGCTGCATTATTCCCATCTCGTCCCAGTTACGGTGAACTCTAGTTTCCTGAACGTACCAAGTTCACTCGCTTCCACGTTCCTTTTTATTATTATTATTATTATGCTTTAAGTGGAAGTTTACAAATCAAGTCAGTCTCTCATACAAAAATTTATACACACTTTGCTATATATTCCTAATTGCTCCCCTGCTAATGAGACAGTTTACTCCTTCCCTCCACTTTCTATTTTTGTGTCCATTCGGCTAGCTTCTGACTCCCTCCACCCTCCCATCTCCCCTCCAGACAGGAGATGCCAACATAGTCTCGTGTGTCTACTTAATCCAAGAAGCTCACTCTTTGCTAGTATTATTTTCAGTCCCATTGTCCAGTCCAATCTCTGTCTGAAGAGTTGGCTTTGGGAATGGTTCCTGTCTTGGGCTAACAGAAGGTCTGGGGACCATGACCTCCAGGGTCCTTCTAGTCTCAGACCATTAAGTCTGGTCTTTTTACTAGAATTTGAGGTCTGTATCCCACTGCTGTCCTGCTCCCTCAGGGGTTCTCTGTTGTGTTCCCTGTCAGGGCAGTCTTCGGTTGTAGCTGGGCACCATCTAGTTCTTCTGGTCTCACACTGATGTAGTCTCTGGTTTATGTGGCCCTTTCTGTCTCTTGGGCTCATAATTACCTTGTGTCTTTGGTCTTCTTCATTTTGGTCCAGGTGGCATGAGACCAATTGATGCATCTTAGAGGGCCACTTACGGAAACCCTGGTGACATAGTGGTTAAGTGCTACGGCTGCTAACCAAAGGGTCGGCAGTTCGAATCTGCCAGGCGCTCTTTGGAAATTCTACAGGGCACTTCTACTCTGTCCTATAGGGTCACAGTTCTACTCTGTCCTATAGGGTCGCTATGAGTCGGAATCGACTCGACGGCACTGGTTTTGGTTTGGTTTTGGTTTAGATGGCCACTTGCTAGCATTTAAGATCCCAGACGCCACTCTCCAAAGTGGGATGCAGAATGTTATCCTAATAGATTTGATTATGCCAATTGACTTAGATGTCCCCTGAAACCATGGTCCTCAAACCCCTGCCCCTGCTATGCTGGACTTGAAAGCGTTCAGTTTATTCAGGGTTCTTCTTTGCTTTTGGTTTAGTCCAGTCGTGCTGACCTCTCCTGTACTGAGTTCTTTCCCTTCACCTAAAATAGTTCTTATCTACTATCTAATTAGTGAAAACTCCTCTCCCTCCCTCCGTCCCTCACCCCTCTTGTAACCATCAAAGAATATTTTCTTCTCTGTTTAAACTATTTTTTTGAGTTCTTATAATGGTGGTCTCATACAATATTTGTCCTTTTGCAACTGACTAATTTCACTCAGCATAATGCCTTCCAGATTTCTCCATGTTATGAAATGTTTCATGGATTTATCACTGTTCTTTATCAGTGTGTAGTATTCCATTGTGTGAATATACCAAAATTAATTTATCCAGTCATCCATTGATGGGCACCTTGGTTGCTTCCATCTTTTTGCTATTGTAAACAGTGCTGCAGTGAACATGGGTATGCATATATCTGTTCATGTAAAGGCTCTTATTTCTCTAGGGTATATTCCAAGGAGTGGGATTGCTAGATCGTATGGGTAGTTCTAGTTCTAGTTTTTAAGGAAGTGTCAAATTGACTTCCAAAGTAGTTGTACCATTTTACATTCCCACAAGCAGTGTATAAGTGTTCCAGTTTCTCCACAACCTCTCCAACATTTATTATTTTGTGGTTTTTTTTGGATTAATGCTAGCCTTGTTGGGGTGAGATGGAATCTCATTGTAGTTTTCGTTTGCATTTTTCTGATGGCTCATGATCATGAGCATTTCCTCGTGTATCTGTTCGCCACCTGAACGTCTTCTTTAGTGAAGTGCCTGTTCACATCTTTTGCCCATTTTTTAATTGGGTTATCTGTCTTTTTGTAGTTGAGTTTTTGCAGTATCATGTAGATTTTAGAGATCAGGCGCTGCTCAGAAATGTCATAGCTAAAAACTTTTTCCCAGGCTGGAGGTAATCTTTTTACTCTTTTGGCGAAGCCTTTGGGTGAGCATAGGTGTTTGATTTTTAGGAGCTCCCAGTTATCTAGTTTCTCTTCTTTATTGTTAGTAATGTTTTGTATACTGTTCATGCCATGTATTAGGGCACCTAGCATTGTCTCTTATTTTTTCTTCCATGATCTTTATTGTTTTAGATTTGATATTTAGGTCTTTGATCCATTTTGAGTTTGTTTTTGTGCATGGTGTGAGGTATGGGTCTTGTTTCAGTTTTTTGCAGATGGATATCCAGTTATGCAGCACCATTTGTTAAACAGACTGTCTTTTCCCCATTTAACTGACTTTGGGCCTTTGTGAAATATCAGCTGCTCATATGTGGGTGGGTTTATGTCTGGATTCTCAGTTCTCTTCCATGTATCGGTTGTTGTACCAGCACCAGGCTGTTTTGACTACTGTGGCGGTATAATAGGTTCTAAAATCAGGTAGATTGAGGCCTCCTACTTTGTTCTTCTTTTTCAGTAATGCTTTACTTATTCGGGACTCTTTCCATTCCATATGGAGTTTTACCTACCTTCTTCGGGAGTTCCTGGGTAGTGCAAACAGTTAATGCTCTCAGCTACTGACCAGAAGATTAGAGGTTCCACACAACAGAGAACCTCTGAGGGAGCAGGAGAGCAGTGGGATGCGGACCCCATATTCACGTAAAAAGACCAGACTTAATGATCTGACCAACTCTTCAGGCAGGGATTGGACTGGACAGTGGGATAGAAAATGATAGCGGTGAAGAATGAGCTTCTTGGATCAAATAGACACATCATGAGACTGTGTGGGCAGCTCCTGTCTGGAGGGGAGATGAGAGGGCAGAGGGGTCAGAAGCTGGCTGAATGGACACGAAAAAAAAGAGTGGAGGGAAGAAGACTACTGTCTCATTAGGGGGTGAGCAACTTGGAGTATATAGCAAGTGTATATAAATCTTTGAGAGACTGACTTGATTTCTAAACTTTCACTTAAAACGCAATAAAAATAAAATAAAGAAAGATTCGAGGTTCCAGTCCACCCAGAGGCATCTCAGAAGAAAGGCTTGGCAATCTACTTTTGAAAAAAATCAGCCATTGAAACCCCTGTGTAGCACATTTCTACTGTAACACACATGGGGTCTCCATGAGTCAGAATTGATGGCAACTAAATACCTTCTTGAAATACTTGCTGTTCTATCTTGTCTTGTTCTTCCTGTATCTGCTCACTTTATATAGAAAAAATTTAAATTCCTTAAGATTCTTAAAAACTCTCATTTTGTGAAATCTTGACACTTGCCACTGATGAAGGAAGTCATTTCTTTCCTGGTGCTGCTGTCCCTCATGGGTGCATTTTTCTACTACGGCATTTAATACACTGCACTGTCCTTTCTTACATGTTTCTTCCGCTAGGTTAAGAGCTCCCCAAGTGTCTCTGTCTTCATTACTTAACGTATTACCTTGTACTTCTAGTTGTTAAATATTTGTGGAATAAGAATGCATTTAATTAGTGCCCCACACTAATAAAAGGGCTTATTTAAAACCCAGAAAATCTTATCATTGGTGTTCTTTATAGTTGAACGCATGCGGAATGGGATTGACATCCTGGTTGGGACACCAGGTCGTATCAAAGACCACCTACAGAATGCCAAGCTAGACCTCACCAAACTTAAGCATGTTGTCCTGGATGAAGTTGACCAGATGTTGGACATGGGTTTTGCTGATCAAGTGGAAGAGATTTTAAGTGTGGCGTACAAGAAAGGTAAACAGACAATTCAAGGAACTGAGAAAAGGAGCCGGAGGACGGGCAGACTTCTCACAGTTAAATGAAGCCTTAGGAAATTGAAAGGGACTTATTTTGTTCGGGAAAACTTGAATTACAAAAGAAAAATAAATCATGATTATCTTACAACTGCAATGGGGAAGAATTGGGAAAGTAGGAGCAAAAATTCCACATTTTACCATCTCAGTATACTTTGCTTTGAGTGTATCTCTGTCTGCGTGTGTGTTAACTATAATCTTACTGTACATATAAAGAATCAGCATAATTGTTCATGATGTAGTTGTGCTGTGATTTAATTCAACCATCTGCCTGTCGCCCTTCCAATTTTTAGTCTGTAAATTATTCTGCCTGTAGACACTTTTATACAGAATACTTCTCTCACACCTCGGTCAATATTTAGAATTAGTTCCTTAGGAGAGATTTTCAGAAGTGGAATTTCTGAATTAAAAGGTATAAATAGTTCATGCTCCTCAGTATACATTGTCCGATTGCTGCCCAAAAAGATTATACCAGCTGACTCTGCCATTTGAAATATATGACAATGCAGTGGCACTCTGTAGCAAACTAATAAAAGGGAGGGGGGACTCTAACCTCACAAAATATTGAGGAAATGCTAGGGAGAGTATAGAACCTATTCTGATGTTTCTTGTAGGCTAGTTACTGGGTGATAGTAGTTAGGCGTTGGCTGCTGACCCAAAGGTCAGCAGTTCTAACCCCCCTTGGAAACCCTTTGGGGCAGTTCTCCTCTGTCCTTGTGGTTCATAAAGACCAATGGTCAGGAAACAATAAATTTAAAATTCTTTTGGGGTTGTATGAGGGGACCCTTTACATAAATTATTTCAGCAGTATTTCTTCTGTTTGCCCAGTGGGAAAACTCTTTCACTTTTTGAGTCCTCAAAGCCTGGCCCAGAGCTTGGCCTCAAGTAGTTGCTGTTGAATGTTGATGGGCCCTGGTGGTACTGAGTGAGGAGACATATGGTGTAGGCTTGTTTGGGTTATTTTCATACTGACTTTTCTTCCTCCTCAAAGATTCAGAAGACAATCCCCAAACGTTGCTTTTTTCTGCAACTTGCCCTCATTGGGTATTTAATGTTGCTAAGAAATACATGAAATCTACATATGAGCAGGTGGACCTGATTGGGAAGAAGACTCAGAAAACTGCAATAACTGTGGAGGTAAATGATTTATTTAGTTGGCAGTATTGGTAATAAGTTGTGTGTAATTTTTTCCTGTCTAATAGTACCAAAACTGGCAAATATAAACATTTCCCAGGTAAATATGAAATCTGTGTGAAAAGCCAAGTGTAGATATAAATCTATTTGAGTTTTATATATTATCTGTGTTTTCTAAATTCATCATCTGGTAGCCTGATTTCAGAGTGTTTTGGAACCTAAATCTGTTTGAATTATGTGAACAGGAGGAAACTACACTTAAAATTTAAACACTAGAGGGCAGCAGAGAAATCCAGTGCTTCATGTTGAAATTGTCATCGTCTTGGGGTTTGGTACCTAGATGAATTTATCTCACCTGAGGAATGGGCATATACAATAATTGACTATTGATTGTGTTTTCTAAGTAGATGTAGGGACAAAATAATACAAATACTTGTCAGTTACTTGATTTCCTTGTAGGAATCTAGGGAACAGTATTTCTTTTCCTGTATTTTCCTGGTTAGGTCAGAAAACAGAGAAGCTAGATGCTCTTTGGAGAAAGGGGCGGTGCAGAGGGACAAACCGTGTTGCTCTCTGCTTTAATGGTTTAATTTTTTTCTCTAAGGAGTTGTGGCAGGAGTCTGCTATAGTTGGGCTTCTAGTACCAATGATCTTAGACCATTAGTGTTGACCAAGTGATAGCAGATTCCAACGAGGCTTTAATAAATAGTTCCTTTTTTTTTCTTTCTTTTATAAGCATCTGGCTATCAAGTGCCACTGGACTCACAGGGCAACAGTCATTGGGGATGTGATCCGGGTGTATAGTGGTTATCACGGGCGCACGATCATCTTCTGTGAAACCAAGAAAGAAGCCCAGGAGCTGTCGCAGAATGCATCCATAAAGCAGGTTGGTCCTTCCCCTCGTGCCCACAAAACTAGGCCATCAGCAAAGCGTCACCTTGGACATACCTGCTGTCAGGTCGTTTTTCGTTCATTCGGTAACTTCCAGTTTAGGTTGGAAAAGGAAGGAAGCTCTTTCCATTAGTCGTCAGAGTGTACATGTTATTGCTTATCTAACCTGTCTGCGTCATACATGAGGAAAGGGTAGCTCTAACCCTAGGTTGCAAAGACAAAGTAGGTTTGATCCCTGTGTTGTTGTGATGTACCTTGGTGTGTATAGTTGGATACAGTTGATAATTTAGGAAGTGAGAATTTGGAAATAGGTGTGAGGCTTGTTCGTTTTAGGCACATGTTTCTCCCTTTATAAAATTTTCAGTGGGAGTATCACCAAAATGTGAATGTCTTTTACAGGCCTAACTGGTAATTAGGCCTGTTTTGTTGTATCCAGGGAAACCCCGGTGGCGTAGTGGTTAAGAGCTTCGGCTGCTAACCAAAAGGTCAGCAGTTCAAATCCACTAGGCGCTCCTTGGAAACCGAATGGGGGCAGTTCTCCTCTGTCCTTTAGGGTCACTATGAGTTGGAATCGACCCGATGGCAACGGGTTTGGTTGGTTTGGGTTATATCTGGTATCCTTATGCCTGTTTATTTCTTTGGCAGGATGCCCAGTCACTACACGGTGACATTCCACAGAAGCAAAGGGAAATCACCCTGAAAGGTTTTAGAAATGGTGCTTTTGGTGTTTTGGTGGCAACCAATGTCGCTGCACGTGGGTTAGATATCCCTGAAGTTGATCTGGTTGTACAAAGCTCTCCACCAAAGGTACGTATTTTATACTCCGTTTTGTTTCTCTTGAGTATTAAAACAAATTACAAGTCATATCATTTATTTTCATGTGATTAGTAGTAGTTATTTCTTGAGTTCTGGAGTGCTGTAGGTGATTTTACAAATGAACCTTTTGTGAGCCTCTTCCTTCAGGGCTGACAGTTGAGTGGAAATGTTAGAAGCATAACTTCCAATTAGAGGGAGTCGTGAAAGGCCTCACAGAGGTAGTGCATTTCCCAGCTGGATCTTGAAAAATGGGTGCGTCCAGCTTGGATGGGGCAAGGGTAGGATAGAAGGGAGAAGGCACAAAAAGTATCATGAAGCTACCAACATCCAGATAAGAGGTGCTTAGGGTTGTGGGTGATGGGAGTTTCTCAGGGATGGCCCTGAAGCATAGTTTATGTGGTGTGGACAATGCTTCACATAAATAAAAGTCAGTCTAAAGGAACCTGTTCCAATTACTTCATACATGAAGACCCAATAAAATCCCCCCAAGTTGACAACCCATTTAAAGGTTGTTTACACGGATGGAAAAAATACTTTATTACTGCGAATTCAAGGACCCCTGGTAGCACAATGGTTAAGTACTCAGCTGCTAACCAAAAGGTCAGCAAATCAAACCTACCAGCAGCTCCGTAGGACAAAAGACCTGCCAATCTGCTCCCATAAAGATTATAGCCTAGGAAACTCCACGAGACAGTTCTACTCTGTCATATAGTCAATATGAGTCAAAATTGAGTTGATGGCACCCAACAACTATGAATTCACCAATTCTTTTAAATTAAATTGCACTTTTCTTGCTAGCGGTGGTAATCTGTATAATTTTTTAAAGTAGGCCCCTTCAGTGTTGATACACACATTGTCTGTTGAGCCTGTAGACCTGCGCTGTCCCATATGGTAACCACTAGCCTCATGTACCTGTTGGGCTTGCAGTGTGGCCTGAATTGAGATAGATGCTCTAAGTGTATTATACACACTTGGTCTTGAAAACTTGCAATAAAAAAAGAATGTGAAGTATCTCATTGCTAACATAGCGTTGAAATGCTAGTACTTACATAGATATTACTTAGATGTAATTACATACATGGCTCTGTTGAACAGTGCTGCTTTCAACACTGCTTATTACACATTTGCCCACAGGGTAGGGACCGCTGTTCTAGACAGTTTTGCAAAATTGTTTATCATAGTTCTTTAGTTTAAACTGAGATAGTAACACCCCACCCCAGGTATATAACTGCCATGTTAGCCAGTTAGACTGCTCAGGGCTTTGTCTCTTTGTTGTTCATTGTCCCTTGTGTATTTTACTTCAACAGGATGTGGAGTCCTACATTCATCGGTCTGGGCGAACGGGTAGAGCTGGAAGGACAGGAGTCTGCATCTGCTTTTATCAGTATAAGGAAGAATATCAGTTGGCACAAGTGGAGCAAAAAGCGGTAGGTAAAACTGTCTTAGCTTTGTTTCAACAAATACTGACTTCTAAAGCCAATCTTTGATTTTGTTATTCGGTTTCTATTAAACCTTAAATGTTCTGTATGTTGTCTCAATATAAAGCTAATTTTGAAATAGCTTCACATTCGAAAGCACATATTTCTTTTTCATATTTATACGGGGCAGTTCTACTCTGTCCCGTAGGGTCACTATGAGTTGGAATCGACTCGACGGCACTGGGCACTGGGAAGGGATGTTTTGATGTTTGCAAGGTAGGTTTCAGACAATGACAATGAGAAAATACCAAAAATATTTAAACAAAAGAGGCTACAGGAATTGCTCAAAGACCAACAAGATAGAAGTGTGGCAAAGGGACACAGGAGCCAACCAGAAGGAGCTCCCAGTGGCCAAAGCTACAACAATTTGAGCAACAAAATAACATTAAAAACCAAATCTGTTGTCATCGAGTTGATTCTGACTCATAGCAACGCTATAGGACAGAGTAGAACTGCCCTGTAGGGTTTCTGAGGCTGTGATCTTTGCAGAAGCGGACTGCCACATCTTTTCTCCCATGGAGTGGCTGGTGGGTTCAAACCTCTGATCTTTTGGTTAGCAGCCAAGCGCTTAACCACTGCACCACCAGGGCTCCTTTAAATAGTGCTGCATTGTACTCTAGTGTTAAATACTTTGGTATATGAAATTATATACCAAAGTGTAAAATGAATATTCATGAGTTCATACTTATAAATAAATGATTGAACAAATAAAAAAAGCTAGTGAAGAGACTAATTTTCTTACAGGCGAATTCTAAATAATTTATGTAGATTCTTCATCCTCCAAATGGAGCTTAATCTCTCCACCCCTCCTGGCACCCCCCACCCCCACCTTTAGTGACTTGCTTACAAAGAATAGCATATGGAAAGGGGTGGGATGGGGCCAACTTTATAGTGGAAAAACCTGCCACATACTGCTTGGGCCAGGTGATAGGCATTAACTTTATCAGTGAAAAACATGTACCCCTGAAGAACAGTGTTAACCTCTGTTATTCCCCAAAACCCATAACCCTAGTCTGACCATGAGAAGAACCTCAGACACCCTTGAATTGAGGAGTAGTCTACAAAATACCTGATCAGAACTTCTTAAAACTTAGGAAAAACAAGGAGAGACAAACTATCACAGCCCACAGGGGCCTAAGGAGACATGACGACTAAATGTAATATGGTATTCTGGATGGGATCCTGGAACAGAAAAAGACATTAGTGGGAAAACTAGTGAAATCTGGAGTTTAGTTAATAGTAATGTTAGCATGTTGGCTTCTTAGTTGTGACAAATGTGCCATAGTAATGTGAGATGTTAACAACAGGAGACACTGGGTAGGGGCGGGGTACACAGGAGCTCTGTGCTGTCTTCACAGCTCTTCTGTAAATCCAAAACCATTTTAAAATTAAGAGTTCATTAAATTCATTTGGTATGTAGAAAAAAGATTCAGGGGCTGCTAATCTCAATGGAAATCGTTGATGGTAACAGTGTACATTAAATTGTGGTTCATTTTCTTGCAGGGAATTAAATTTAAACGAATAGGTGTACCTTCTGCAACAGAAATAGTAAAAGCTTCCAGCAAAGATGCCATCAGGTATGCTCCCAATCACTGCTCGAGTCTGTTTTTAGACTCTGCTTTGTGCAATAATGAGATTTGAGCTTTTGAAAGTTGTTTTCTTTATTGTTCTTAAAAACTTACACCTTGCTTGTTAGAAAAACATTCAAACTTTGCTGAAGTATAATTTGGAAAAGTGAGCAGTACCTTTGATACGGTGTAGTTGTTTCTCATTTGGAGATTGACTAGGTTGGATCACATATTATACTTCAAGCCTTCATTAACCCAGTCCCCCACCTAGTAGGAATGAGGGTTATTTCCTTAAATTCTGGTTTCCTAGTTAGTAGTAAACATCTAGACAATGAAGATGGAGTTCACTAGAAGTGGTTTTCAATGGAGGTGCTACAAGCATTTGGAGCAAGACATTTATTTATTGTGAGGTACTATCTGTCCTACAATTTTAAGGATGTTGAAGCTTTTTGGCATCCCTAACTTCTGCCTCTGTGCAGTGTCCTATCCTGGGGGGTGGGGGGAGGGGATGGCACATTGCATTATGACAACCAAAAAGGTGCTAACTTATTTCCAGATGCCTCCTAGCAGAGAGCTGCAGCCCTGGTGGAGAGTTTGCACATCATTTTTAGAGTGCTTTCCACGATTACTATTACAGATACAGGAAATGCTTATTAAAAAATAGGCAGGGGGCGTCCATGATTCAAGGAAGTATTGGGTAGTGTCATATCAGTTAATAGCTCTGGAAAGTTATTCAGTTGAAAGAAACTTTAACTATAGTTCTCCCGTTTATTTTAGCCGGGAATACTTAAAGTAGCGGTCAGACAGAGTTCCCTAGGATGCCAGTTAAGGAAATTTGGGATTAGATGGCCAGAAAGGAGGAAGGAGACAAAGATGCTGGTGGTGTGTTAGAGATTCTCTGTAGAGGGACACCCCTGCCACAAGAGGCACCTTGTATAGTCTTGCTAATCTACATACTGAATGGTCTCTGTCAACTTCGGGGTGTGACGTTTATTACCACCAAGATCATGGCTCCTTAATTAGATGTATAGTCTCATTAAGGTCCATATCATTTTTTACCTGATTTTGGAGACTTTTTCTTTCCTTTATTTCAAAATGGAAATAGCCGTAATATTCTCTGATCCCAAAAATGGCACGTTCGTGATAAAAAATGCTGAATATTATGAAAGGTGTAAAAAGGGAAATCAGCATAATCCTACCACTAGAGGTAATTATATTGCTATATATCCTCAAAGCCTATTTTTATGGACAGAATAAATGTATGATAAATATGATTTAAAAAAAAAAACAGGTTTTGTCACACCATATTACCATAAGAATTAGATCGTGTGCTTTGCATCAGAATGAGTCGGTGTTAACATATGTGAAAGTTTGGCTCTGGGAAATGAAACCTGTCCACTTTACCATCCTTTTTCTTAACAAACATACTGTCAATCAAACCGTAGGTATTTGGACTCTGTGCCTCCCACTGCCATTAGCTACTTCAAGCAGTCAGCTGAGAAACTGATAGAGGAGAAGGGAGCCGTGGAAGCCCTGGCGGCGGCACTGGCCCACATTTCAGGCGCCACAGCGGTGGACCAGCGCTCCTTGATCAGCTTGGATGTGGTGAGGGTCCATGTCAGATCCCTGACAATTTATAATTGGGAGTTTGAGCAGGAATTTGAAAGGGTTCTGTTTAAACTTCCAATTATTTTAACTTTGTCTTGAAGGTAGAGGGTATTAACTGTGTATTTCCATGTTTAGACACACAGATATGTATGTATAGATAATACCATAGAGACAGTAAGCAGATGAGTGGTTGCCAGGGGCTTGGTGAAGGGAGGAATGAGAAGCGACTGCTGATGAGTACGGGTTTTCTTTTTGAGGTCATGAAAATGTTCAGGAATTAGATAGTGATGATGATGGCACAACCTTGTGAATATACTAAAAACAACCGAATTGTGTATTTCAAAGTGGTGAATTTTATGGTACATGAATTATATCCAATTTTTTTTAATCCTAAACACACGCCTGTAACACCTAGAAGCTTTAGCAGGTGTATGCATTTTCCTCCCCTTTTGTTAATTGAAATTTTAATTGAGATGATTATGAATTCACATGGAGCTATAAGAAACAGTGCAGAGATCCTTTGTACACTTGGTCTAGTTTCTCCCAATGGCAGTAGTTGGCAAAACTATAATAGAATATCACAGCCATGATATTGACATTGACACAATCCAGCAGTCTTATTCAGAGTACGCTCTTTCATTTTACTTGTATTCGTTTGCATGTGTATGTGTGAAAAAGATGTGTACGCTTCTAGGAAGAAGTTTTCTTGAAATTTCTTAGAAACATGAGGGCAAGTGTTTATTAATTAGGTTTGCCTTTGAGGCTTTAATCCTGTGTTCTTGCTTCCATAAGGGCCTTGTGACCATGATCTTGAAGTGCTCAATTGAAATGTCAAATATTAGTTATGCTTGGAAAGAGCTTAAAGAGCAGCTGGGTGAAGACATTGACTCCAAAGTGAAGGGAATGGTCTTCCTCAAAGGAAAGCTGGTAAGGCTGGGCCCCCTGTCGTGACCTTGCTTTGGTTTGGTAGTTTTTGTGGTCAGGAAAACACAGTATGGTAGCTTGTCCCTGTTGTGTGGGGATGCCGCATCTTTCACTGTATTCTTCTCTGGGCAGTCTCAGCCATGACTCAGTGACAACTATCTGTATCTCCAGCCTGAACCATTCCGCAGGCAACATCAGACTTGAAATCCAACCACTTCCCTGACATCTCCACCTATGTGACTTATTAAACTAAAAACTCCAAACCCGTTGCTGTTGACTTGATCCTAACTCATGATGACCTCGTGTGTTATGGAGTAAAATTATCTCGTCCGGTTTTCTTGGCTATAACTTTTACAGAAACAGTTTGCCACGCTTTCTTCCACGGAGCTACTTGTTGGGTTCTAAAAGCCAACCTTTAGGTTAGCAGCTGATCTCAAACCACTTGGTACGTAGCTTATTAAGTACCTTAAAAACAAACTTAATCAAATTTAAAAATCTCACGCTCGCTCTTCTGAGTCCTGCTCTCTCAGTTAATGGCACAGAAGATTAGCACAGCAATTCTCAGACATTTTGGTCTCATACATAGTCCCTTTACATTCTTGCCAAATATTGAGGACCCCAAAAAGCTTTTGTTTATGTGGGTTATAGGTATTAATATTTACCATATTAGAAATTTAAAATGGAAACTCTTGAATACATAAGAATATATAAGCCCACATTCTGTTATTCATCAGAGCAGTGATGGCATCACATGTTACATGGTGTCAGGGAAATGCCTCTGTTTCCTTGTGAAGAATGACAGTGAATGGAACCCTCAAAAGGTCTCAGATTTCCAGGGATCTCTGGGCCACGCTAGCCTAGTGGACCAAAATCACACTTTTTTTCAATCCTTTGCATATACAGCCAGTAACCATAATTGGTTGGAGCCACTTTCCTAAATGTGGTCTCCTCTTACCAGCAGTTCTTTGCTACAGCCCTTGTCACTTCCACATTGGGGCATGCACTAGCCTTTTGTCTGAATCCCTCCAAACTTCCATTCTGCTACCAGAATAATCTTATAAAAACTGTATGTCTGTATAATCTTTTAAGCAACTCCACATAACCATAAGTCCCGACTCTTTAATTTGGAAGATAAGATCCTTCATGAGCTGACTCCTGCCCCCTGTACCAGCTTCATCTCTGCCTCATCACCACCAATACCCTTTACTCCGGTCATGTCATGTACACCAGGCATTTTCTTATCCTATCACGTGCTGAACCCGCTGTTCACACTATCCCTTCCTTCCACTGTGTCCTTTATGGCCTGACTCAGTTTAAGTCTCCCTGTGAAGCTTTCCCTGGCCTTACCAGGGAGTATCCTTATCTCTACTTTGTGTAAATTTCATTCAAGTAAATTTTACCTTCCTGTGCTTTCTTACTGGTAGGCTCAAGAATGATATGACCCACGCAAAGGCAAAACCAGTTTCTAGTTTTCTGTCCCCAGTAGTAAGCGCCTGGTATTATACTCTAAGTACTTAATAAATATGTGAATGACTAAAGATTTCACGTGGACAGCAAAATCCATCAGTGCCTGATGCTACCTGTGGTTATAATTGGGCAGGTGTTGGGCGGTGGGGAGGGCTGTTCCTCACACGGTTGCAGTTAAAGACCACCAAGAAAGAGGAGTGCCTGTCTCAGTTACAGGTGTCATTCGACTGTTTGGGGAGACCGTGAGACAGGAGGCCTTCCATGATTTGAGATGATGATGCTTTTCATTATCAAGGGTAGTGTCCTTTAAGGTTTACCTTTTTTTTCTCCAGACTTTCATAGGAGACTGAATTACAAAAAACTGGGAAATTAAGAGTAGAAGGCTGTTTATTTTTCTGCTTTAAGTTAGGTCATCCTGAATCGCTGATACTCCTTTCTGGTGGAAGGCAGTGTGTTGTAATGATTTTAGGCCATAGGTTTCGAAGACCAGATTTTCAGTACCTACTCCACTAACTGGCTGTGGGGCCTCAAGTGAGTCGCTTAGCCTCCCAAGGCTGTAAAATGTAGCTACTGGAGGATTAGCACAGTGTGGTGGCCAGGAATGATCTCTGGTCACTTGGGAAGGTTTAAATTGCTTTAAGGTTGAGGTTTTGTTTGTTTTTGTTCTTAAACATTCCTTAATTCTCGTAAAAAAGACCAGACTTAATGGTCTGAGACTAGAAGGACCCTGGAGGTCATGGTCCCCAGACCTTCTGTTAGTTCAGACAGGAACCATTCCCAAAGCTAACTCTTCAGACAGGGATTGGAGTGGACTATGGGGTAGAAAGTGATATTGGTGAAGAGTGAGCTTCTTGGATCAAGTAGACACATGAGACTATGTGGGCATCTCCTGTCTGAAGGGGAGATGAGAGGGCAGAGGGGCTCAGAAGCTGACTAAATGGACATGGAAATACAGGGTAGAGAGAAGGAGTGTGCTGCCTCATTAGGGAGAGAGCAACTAGGAGCCAGGAGCATATAGCAAGGTGTATATAAGGTTTTGTATGAGAGACTGGCTTGATTTGTAAACTTTCACTTAGAGCACAATAAAAACTTAAAGAAAAAAAAACACACACAGATATTCCTTGGCTTCCTGTTGTTGTGCTGTTAGGAGCTATAGTGTAGTGGCCTGGGTCTAAAGTTCATCTAAAATTAATACCTGGTGCTGTTTGTACATAATACCTGGTCTTTTCTAATATCACCTAAGGTTGAATTAACTTCCATTTGCTTTGATTTCTAGGGTGTTTGTTTTGATGTCCCTACTGCAGCAGTAACAGAAATACAGGTATTTTTTCTTTCTTTTCTTTTCTTGAAAGTTGAACTAAACATAAAAAAATGTTTATTATGGAAAATACAGAATAATAGAATGGGAAATAATAGTCCTACTCCCATTACTCAAAGACAGTTGAGAATTCAGTTTTGGTATATTTTTCTTCTAGTCCTTTTATCCTCATCTTTTTGTTGTTGAGTTTGCCTGATTTCCTTTCTTCTGAGTTGTTAAAGAATACCTACTTCACCCCACACACACACTTTCTAAATGTTACCGGGATCATCACAGACATCTTTAATTGCTGCATCTTAGTCAGCAGTGCTGTGAGAACTGTTTGTGCGTGATGTATTTGTTTTAGTGCCTTGATGACAACTGGATACCCTGTAACAATTAAATTGAATAACCAATACACAGATAAAGGCTACTTCTCTTAGTGAAACTTGGGCTACGGAAGTCAGTAGTACTTTTGACCAGCACTCTTTGAGCACTTAGCTTATTGTCATGATTTTTCTTTGGAGAAAAGGCAAAAATCTTGTCTTTCTCAAGTCTTTTTAAGTGAAATTCAATAAAAGTCAAAGCAGGTGAAAATAAAACCTTCTTCCAACAGGAAAAATGGCATGACTCACGGCGCTGGCAGCTCTCTGTGGCCACTGAGCAACCAGAACTGGAAGGACCGCGGGAAGGGTATCGAGGCTCCAGGGGGCCGCGGGAAGGCAATCGAGGTTTCAGGGGACAGCGGGAAGGAAGCAGAGGAGGCTTCAGAGGACGGCGGGAAGGAAGCAGAGGAGGCTTCAGGGGACAGCGATCAGGAGGTGGCAACAGAAATAACAGATTCCAAAACAAAGGCCAGAAGCGGAGTTTTAGTAAAGCATTTGGGCAGTAATTGGAAGTAGAGGATTTATATGACAAAAGAAAACTGTATCTGGCAACATGGAACTGAACTGGCGTTTTTCATGCATAGTTAAAAGCACAGTGTGCTTCCTTCTACCACTTGCCCATCAAGGAGACGGGCTTCACCTGTGTTGTTTTGTCTGTCTGATCGTTCTCACTTGTAACTCTGTTACTACTTCTGTATCAGGTTATCCTTTTGAAAAGGTGTATAAATTTATTACGTTTTTATTCTAACGGACTGTCTGTAGATTACAAGATAAAGTCAAGCATGTATCTGCCTATGCTTTCTAAGCTGCCCTGTCTTTATACTGGAAAGTGTCTCTTGAGGGTGTCCTTCTCTAAATACCTGAGGGAATGCAGCAATCTCGGAAAACCCACTCTGAGCAATCAAAGCTTTGTTCTGTAACTGGCATTTGTAGGCCACATGCCCAACGGTTGCTCCTGTGATCCTATAATATGTCTTTTGAGAGTTAATACTGAGCAATATTTTGAAGCAGGATTTCAGACTTAGCTGGGTTTGTGATACAGTTTATGCCAAGGTGTGCTTTAGACTTGGAGGATGGTGGGACATGGGAAAAAAGACAATACATAGATTCGCTGTAGTTTTTGTGTACACTTTGATATGATTTTAAGCTTTTCAACCTACGGGGAATCATACTACTTCAGTGAAATCTTACTTCACATACATATATAAAGATGTACATTTTAATGGAAAGCAGGTGTCTCTAAGGAGCTCCAGGTGTTTTAAGATGACTCCAGAACTTCCTGTGTAAGTAAGGAGGCTGGATAACTGGTGCTTGAATGGTAATGTACTCCACTTCTTCCTATTGGAAGATTGACATTATTTACCAAGAAGGAATTAAGGGAGGAGGGGGCACAGGTTTGCACTGCAGGTGGTTATGTCCAAAAGTCCACTGAAAATATTTTTCACACACAGGAAGGAAACTAAATTCATAGCTGTTCAGATTTGAAAAAAGAAGTGAAAATGCATGATAAGGCATTCTTTTAATAGTGAATACTTAATGGAGCATTGTTTTTAAGGTTAACATAGTGAACACAGTGGGGTTTTTAGGTGTAATGATCCAATTTAGTTTCTCAAAGGGCTGGTTCCTATACCCACAGCATAGGACCTGTTTCTTTAAATTAAACTGCTACTCCATTGAAAAGTTTTACGACTTCCTTTTCAGACTAACCATATGGTTATTTTGAGTTGTTTGATAAGAGGGAACTGAAACACTTAATGTAGCCCCAGGGCAGGTAACGCTTCACTTTGTTCCCAGATATTACTTCCCTGGGAAATGTTCTGTCTCCATGGTCCAGGAGCTTAAAGAGTGGCATAGTATTTTACCCTTTAATTTCTAGAAATTCAGTACTGGGAGTCTCAGGGAACAAACCATAATAGGAGAATTTAATTATTTTGAACGAATCACAAACAAGTAAAACCTTCTTAGGTTCATACTTCTGTCACTTAGTCCGATCTTTATGTCTTCACTCCCTCTTACTTGGTCACAGTGAGGGACTCTGATAGCCAGCTAGACTCTGGATTCTTTGAGGCAACATCCTTCTTCTATTTGAACTTCATTTCTGTCCTTCAGTCTTGACGGCATGTTTCTTGCACTCTATTCTCAGAAATTCTTTTGGCTTTTATTCCTCGATCTACTTGTCAGTTTTGTCATTTCTTCCCCATCCTTCATGGTCTCCCTTTAAGCAAGGGAAGGTGTGTGATCACTCAGCACATGTGCCTTGTATAATATAATTTATTAGATTCTTTTTTTGCCCAAATATGGGACATGCTTTAATAATACAAAACATTTCATGATTTGGATAGGGATGGGTGCTTTTTCAGCAGGTTAAAAGGGCCTGGTACCTGTCCTATAGGAATGGACAGCCAAAACTTTGATGTGAATTAGCCTAAAGAAAGAAAAATCCGACATAAATCAAGAATAAGAAGGAAAATTTCTAGGGATTTCACTTGATGCACCTTACTTTTAAGAAAAATGTGGCTATTGGAATAAGTGAAGATTTTCCTGGATCCCAGAACTCAAACCATATTTATAAATGTATAATTTAGCTACTTTTAGGCTTAAATAGCCTTCGGCCAGTCTGGGAAATGTTACCATTTTTACTGTTTTCTATAAAGCAAATATTTTCCAGTATATTTATCAAACAGTCCAATGGACTTTTAAAATACAACCCATTTTTAAGTTGGAGCTATCTGTACTGCGCCTTCTCTACAGTTGTACATAAAATGCAGTGTCTTTACTGTAAAGTTGAGTTAACATAAGATACAGGTTTATGCCATAATAAAAACATTGGTACTATTTACATTTGTGTGTGTGTGTGTCTTGTTATAAAATGAAAATAGCTTGAGATTTTTATTACAAAAATAACAAATGTTAGATGTAAAAATCCAAACAAAAAAACAAATAAGTAAAAATCACCCCAAATCTCATGTTAACATTTTGGTGAGTGTCTCTTCCAGGTATTCAGTTGCAAAATTTGAATCATTCAGTTTTATGAATTGCTTTTATCCCTTTGATACGTTGTAGACACTTGCCTGTAAGTGCAGATCTACAATGACATTTTTTTGATGAGTGCATGGTATTTCATAGTATAGCTATGCCAATGTATATTTAACCAGGACTCTGGATAGCCATGTTGGCAATTTCAAATTTTTCACTGTTAAAAACAACCCTAAAATAAATATCTTGGTATATAAATCTTTGCATATCCTGTTTGACTGTTTCCTTAGGATAAATTTTGAAAAGAATTTCAGGGTCAAAGTGAGTGTGTATTTTAAATTCTGGTACAAGTTGCTCTCCCAAAGCCGTACCAATGCACTGTCCCACCCAACAACGTGTGAGAGAACCTGTCACTCCACATCACTGGGACACTGGACTTTACCTGGCCCTTACCACTTTTTAGATGGAAGACAATATTTCATCATTTTTATTTGCATCTTTTAAATTGAGGACTAACATCACACACTGGCCATTTGTATTGTTTTTGGTAATAACCTATACATTAATCTTGTCAGTTTTCTATTGTGATCTTCATTGGTTTGTAAGCTGTTTGTATATTAGCGATGAGCAGGTTATGTACTAAATAACTGGTTCCAATTTGTCTTTTAAATGTTTGTAGGGTGTTTTAATATAAAGTTTTATATGTTTAAGCAGTTGGAACTACCAGTCATTTCCTTTGTAATTTCTGGCTTTCCTGTTGTGCTTAGAAAATTATTTACCTCCAAGGTTATAAAAATATTCACCCATGCTTCCTTCCTGGACTCTTAGGGTTATATTTCAATCTTTAATTCCTCTGGAGTTTAGTGTGAGAATCAAGTAGGGATCTAATTTTTTTTTTCTCCCCAAGTGAATGGTAATCTCACAGTCCGGCACCATTTAATAAATAGTATTTTATCAAGTTTTTTTTTTTTTTCCAAAAGGTATTTGAACTTTAAAATAATTGTATTATGTCTCTTTCCATTGGAGTTGCATAGAATTGACACATTTAAAATGTGTCTTGGTATCTTCTCCAAGACGCATTATTATTTTGAAATAATTTTAGACTTAAAAACATTGCAGAAATAATACAGAGAATTCTCATATACTCTCTACTCAGCTTCCACTAATGTTAAGATTTTATGTAATCATAGTGCAGTTATCAAAACCAGGATATTAACATTGGTACAACACTGTTAAACTACCAACCAAAATTTCACCAATTTTTGTACTGATGTCCTTTTGGCAGTTTCAGGATATCATCCAGGATTCAACATTGTATTTAGTCATCATATCTCCTTCAGCCTCCTCCTAACCTGAGATAGTGTCTCAGTCTTATAGTCTTTTTTCTCTTTTATGACCGTGACACTCTTCAAAGTGATAACTATAGTAGGCAAGATTCACTGGTGGATGCTAAAATCAGTGGGTGAAAGTTTGAGAAAAAACAGGATATTTACACAGTCTCAAAATACCTTCTCCAAGATATTTAGTTACAAAGGGGAAAAGCGTAACTACAATGGAGAAAACTGGAGATACCTCTTATCAAGTGATCAAGGTTAACATCACCAGTATTAAGACCAACCTCACGTACCCCTTGATCTGATGCACTGAGAAGGACACAACATCTGGTATCTTTGCCAAGAACGCGTATCCTCAATCTAATCATGTAAAAACAAACCCAAATAGAGGAACATTTGACAAAGTAACTGACCAGTACACTTAACAAGTGTCAAGGTTAATTTTAATTATGTTTGGAGGTATGTGGAACAGTTAATTGATTTTACGAATCACAACTATACAAAAACGTATTCTCACTTTCACACCCATATTGACTAGTAAAGATGATACGGTCACCTCAGTCTTGTTTCTGAATTTACCGTTAAGTCAGCTTTGTTCTGTAAAAGACAAAGAAGTAAGTGCTGTTATTACTGTGATTTTTTTTTTTTTAAACTGGAATGAGCATAATTGGTAGATAGCTGAACTCTAACCAGATATGTTAATTCTTTCACTACAACATGCCTGACACTCTTCTGTCCCTTCTAATTGTTATGTTCCATGGTATAGATCTCAGACTGTTGCTTTACATGATCTATACTCTACCCCACTGATAGAGCAAATTCCACATGGACGGCTTTGTAACGTCTCAGGGATCTAAGAAGGTCTAGCTCAACCCTCAACATACTGATGCAGCAGCTGGCCACGAGAGGGAATATGCTCTCCACGTGGCAGAGCCAGAGCTCTTCCATCCTAGGCTTCCTAATCCTGTGTCTTTGTGTTTCTTAGGTCTGTCTGCGTGAGGATTTTTAAAAAATCTCTTCTCTTTTTACACTCCCCGTAGGATGTCTGAGATGAAATAACAAATATTGGTGAGGATGTCGAGAAATTGGAACACTTATCCATTGCTGGAATGCAAAATGGTACAGCCACTGTGGAAAACAGTGAGAGTTCCTCAAAACACCAAACACAGAATTACCATCCAAAGTGGGAAGGAAAAAAAAACAAACCCATCACCACTGAGTCGATTTGAACTGCTGACCTTTTGGTTAGCAGCCGTAGCACTTAACCACTACGTCACCAGGGTTTCCATAATTATCATATAACCCAACAATTCCACTCCTAGGTATATACCCAAAAGACTTGAAAGCAGAGACTCAAACAGAGACTTATACACCAATGTTCATTGCTGCACTACTTGCAACAGCCAAAATGTGGAAATAACCTAAATGGTCATCAACGGATGAATGGATGGACAAAATGTGGTACATACATACTCAGCCAGTAGGAGAACGGAAGTCTTGATACATGCTACAGTGTGCATGGAGCTTGAAGACGCTATGCTGAGCGAAATACGCCAATCACAAAAGGACAAATATTGTATGATCTCACTTACATAAAAAGAAAAAGCAAATGTGTAGAGACCAAAATTTATTAGTGGTTACCAGGGGTGGAAGAAGGCGGGGAAGGGGAGTTAACAGAGATGGAAAAGTTGCACTGATAAAGGATAGGGTTGGACAGCTGATTTTTGTAATTGCTGTCGATTAGTTGTATATCTGTAAAAAGTTGAGCTGGCAAAAGTTATGTGATGGATATTTTACAACAATGACAAAAAGTAGCTGCTGAGGCTGCTTATGTATGATCGAACACCTCATGGGTTTGGTTCCTTGGTTTGGAGGTTTAGGGTCATGGTTTCATGGGACATCCCAGTTAATTGGCCTAATAATGTATTTAGAGGTTCTGTTCTCCCTCCAAGTTCATTATGTAGTGTCTGGGGTCTTAAATGCTTGCAAGCAGCTATCCAAGGCACAATGATTTATCTCTATTCACCTGGAACAACAGAGGAAGAAGGAGAGTCAGGGATGGGAGGAGGATATGGAATATGTGGCTGATTGCGTCCATGAAAACTGCCTCCTTTGCATGAGACCAGAACAACTGGATGGTGCCCGGCTACTGTTACGGAGCATTTTGATCAAAGACTCCATAGGAGAATCCTGATCAAAAGGGGAAAAATGCAGAACAGAATTTCAAATTCTAATGGACCCTAGACTTTCTGGAGCCATGGAAGGTGGATGAACCCCTGAAACTATTGCCCTGAGATCATCTTTAAACCTTGAGCCAAAAATATCCTCTGAAGTTTTCTTAAAACTGAACAATAGTTTAGCTTAACTAGTAAAAAAGTTCAGCCTAGAGCATTACACTCTTTTAAGAACTATCTATAATGGATCAAATTGACAATAGCAGTGAGTTTATGTTTGTGAGGGAGGAACAACCCAGAAAAAGTGGGTGAGAATGGTTGCACAACTCAATGTAATCAATGTCGCTAAATTGTACAAACAGAAACTGTTGGATTGGTGTATGTTTTGCTGTGTATATTATCAACAACAACAAAATAAAATAAAAATTTAAAGGAAAAAAAATCTCTTCTGTTTTAATTTTCATCTGGGTATTCTGTGTTCTTCCAGTTAGATTCTTAAGAGTCAGCACCATGTGTCTTGATGTTCTATTTATTGAGCTCCTACTACAAGTATATATAACATAATGATTAAAATTGTGGGCTCTGGGAAAAAAGACTGCTTACTTATTGAATGCAACCTTTGGTAAATTATTAATCTCTCTGGTCCTCAATTCTTAACCCGCAATATGGGAATAATAATAGTATTTCCCAGAGTTGTTCTGAGGGTTAGATGATTGAACATTACCTGGCTCATAGTAATTAGTATTAACCATATGTCAACACTTTCATATTTATCAGCAGATATATATTGAGTACCTTCTATATGTCTAGGACTAGGTACTGGCGATGGGACGGTGAATGAGATGGACCAAAGCTCCTTTTACAGGGTTTGCAGTCTATTGGAGGGTACAGACAAGGAAAGAGAAAACCACATTATAGTGTGATGGAAACAGTCTGGCTGCAGCACAGTCCAAGTGAGGAGTGTCAAGATGAGAAAATGGAGAGGTAAGCAGAAGCCAGAAGCTTCTTGCAAGTAATCTTGAACTTTATCTTGAGAGTAATGGAGAATCACGGAAGGATTTTCAGCAGGAGATTGATGTGTTCAGGTTTGCCTTTTAGAAAGATCTAAAACTGAGCTCCTGATCTTCTCCCCAAACCTGCTCCTCTCAGTCTTCCCCACACCACTGGACGCTCCTAATCAAATACTTACAAGAGGCAAGTGTCAAACTAACAAGTATAGCTGGTTGCTCCTAATTGCACTGGACAAAGTGGGGAAAGAAAAGAATGAGCTCGAGCTTTCAAATTCCGAGTTTAAGCACTGCATAAATTACCTGAAAGTTTCCATATCTGCCCCAAAAGAAACCCTGTGGCTACAAAGCTGAGGCGGCTGTCACAGCTGTGTAGTTTAACTCTTGGGTTACCCTGGGAAGTCGAATGCCATCCCTTCGACTTGTATTTCAGGGTTGAAGTGAAAGTATTTATCACTGAATGCTTTTTACATTCATGGCTTTCACTCAGGTAAGAGGCTATATATTAATAATATTATACATTATTAGTAGTATACTCGGAAATCCCTATTACATTTCAGAGCCTTTAAAAAAAATTTTTTTTTTCACCCAGCGATGGGTTGGGCTATACACCGATGTCAAAAAGTTTTCGCCTTTCGAATTGTGTCAGTCAGCGCAAGTAGAATGAATTAGCTGTGTAAACAATATTCTGAAATGTTCCCGTAAAGAAAGTAGACGTTAAACATATTTTTATAGAAATTATTATCCCCTCCGGAAGAAGCAAAAGATGAACGTACCACTGCAGCGGGCGGGGCTGAAGGCGGGGACGCCCCCATTGACAGCTTCACTTTCCTGACAACGGGTGCCGTGGTGACCACTGCTCCTTCCCATTGGTCACTGGCGAGCGTGTTGCAGTTCCCTAGGAGGACGTCATTGGTTAGCGTTCCGCAGGGGTCCAGCCGCCGAATGTCGTAAACCAAGTGTCGTAAAACAGAAGGAAGGCGGGATTCCCGACTGCAATCACTGATGAAACCCAAGCCGTAGAGGCAGCGATGGCGAACGTTCCTTGGGCCGAGATCGGTGAGAAATTCCAAGCCGCGCTGGCCCTGTCGCGGGTGGAATTGCATAAAAACCCGGAGAAGGAGCCGTACAAGTCCAAATACAGCGCCCGAGCGCTGCTGGAAGAGGTCAAGGCTCTGCTCGGCCCCGCGCCGGAGGAGGAGGATGAGCGGCCTCAGGCTGACGACGCCCTGGAAGCGGGGGACAGCTCCCTGGGGCTGCCGGCTGAAGCGGTGGAGGCCGAGGGGCCCGTGGCCCAGCGGGCGGTGAGGCGGGCGGTCATTGAGTTCCACCTCGGGGTGAACCACATCGACACGGAGGAGCCGTCGGCTGGAGAGGAGCATCTGGTGAAATGCCTGAGGCTGCTGCGCAAGTACCGGCTTTCGCACGATTGCATCTCGCTCTACGTCCAGGCGCAGGTGAGAGCGAGGCCTGGCTGGCCGGCTGCGGGGCAGAGCCGGGGACCCCGGCACGGATGCAGGCCGGTCCCCGTCGGCGAGAGGCAAGGGATGTGGGGGCTTAACACGCTTGCCTTGCAAAGGCCAAAGGCAAATGTTATAAGTCCCTTTTTTTTTCTCCAAGAAATAATGCCAACACCTAAGTCTAAACAATCAAAATACAGCAATTCTAGCATGCTTTTTCAGCCTTTTCCAGGCACTTCTTTAGGTAAGATGCACTGTTTCTCTTCGTCTTTGCACATACTGTTTGTCTAATTTATGACATTATTCAACTTAATATGAAAGACCAGCTTCCCTTGTGAAAGGAAGAAAGAAAAAAAATCTGATTGCGAAGAAAAACAAAAGGCTGTGTTAATTAAGGTTTGTTTGTTTTTTAATGACATGGGCAGGCATCACACCTGAGCAGTGGCTGAAGGGAAGAGGGGGACGGAGCTTACTTGGGCTTTTCCTTACTGTTGCTCCAAAACTTATTTATTTATTTTTCTGTATAAGTTTCTTTTTAATTGTGCTTTGGATGAAAGTTTACAGCGCAAATTAGTTTTTCATTCGAATATTTATGTACAAACTGTTTTGTAATATTGATTGCAATGCCCACATTATGTCAGCACTCTCCCTCTTTCCTTTTCCACCCTGGGTTCCTGGTGTCCATTCCTCCGGTTTTCCTGTCCCTACCTGCCTTCTTGTCTTTGCTTTTAAAGGGCAGGCGTTGCCCATTTAGTCTTGTGTACTTGATTGAACTAAGAAGCACATTCCTCATGTGTGTTATTGTTTGTTTTATAGGTCTGCCAAATCTTTGGCTGAAAGTGAACTTTGAGAATGGCTTCAGTTCTGAGTTAGTAGGGTATCTGGAGGCCATAGTGCAGGTTGGTTCTTCCAGTCTCTGTCAGACCAGTAACTCTGGTTTTGTGTGTGTGTGTGTGTGTGTGTGTGTGTGTGTGTGTGTTTCACCCACTCTGTCTGGGACCCACTATTGTTATCCCTGTCAGAGCAATTGATGGTGGTAGCTGGGCACCATCTAGTTTTTCTGGGCTCAGGCTGGTGGAGGCTGTGGTTCATGTGGTCCATTAGGCCTTTGGACTACTATTCTCCTTGCATCTTTGATTTTCTTCATTCTCCTTTGCTCCGTATGGGATGGGACCAATAGACGTATTTTAGATGGCTGCTTGAAAGCTTTTAAGACCCCAGACACTCATAAACACTAGCAGGCGGCCATCTAAGATGCATCAATTGGTCTCAACCCACCTGGAGCAAAGAAGAATGAAGAACACCAAAGGCACAAGGTAATTATGAGCCCAGGAGACAGAAAGGGCTACATAAATCAGAGGTTACATCAGCCTGAGACCAGAAGAACTAGATGGTGCCCAGCTATACCCAATGACTGCCCTGACAGGCAGCACAACAGAGAACCCCTGAGGGAGCAGCAGAGCAGTGGGATGCAGACCTCAAATTCTCATAAAAAGACCAGACTTGACGGTCTGACTAAGACTAGAAGGACCCTGGAGGTCATGGTCCCCAGACCTTCTGTCAGCCCAAGACGGGAACCATTCCCAAAGCTAACTCTTCAGACAGGGATTGGACTAGACTATAAAATAGAAAATGATACTGGTGAGGAGTGAGCTTCTTGGCTCAAGTAGACATACGAGACTATGTGGGCAGCTCCTGTCTGGAGGGGAGATGAGAAGGCAGATGGGGACAGAAGCTGGCTGAATGGACATGGAAATAGAGGGTGGAGAGAAGGAGTGTGCTGTCTCATTAGGGGGAGAGCAACTAGAGTATATAGCAAGGTGTATGTAAATTTTTATATGAGAGACTGACTTGATTTGTAAACTTGCACTTAAAGCACAAGAAAAAAAAAAAAAAAAAAAGACCCTAGACGCTAGTCATCAAAGCAGGATGTAGAATATTTTCTTTATGAACTATGTTATGCCCATTGAGCTAGATGTCCACGAGACCATGGTCCCCACAACCCTCAGCCCAATAATTCGATCCCTCAGGGGGTTCAGATGTGTCTATGAAGCTTCTATGACTTTGCCTTGGTCAAGTTGTGCTGACTTCCCCAGTATTGTGTACTGTCTTACCTGTCACCAAAGTTACCGCTTATCTATTGTCTAGTTCATGGTTTTACCTCCCCTCCCCTTCTCTCCCTTCCCACATAACCGTCAAAAATTGTTTCTTTCTGTATGTAAACTTTTTCTGAGTTTACACATAGTGGTCTCATGAAGTATTTTTTCTTTTGTGCTTGACTTATTTCATTCAGCACAATGCCCTACAGATTCATCTATGTTGTGAGATGTTTCACTGATTCATCGTTGTTCTTTATTGTGTAGCGTATGTGTATATCATAATTTGTTTATCCATTCATCTGTTGGTGGGCACTTAGGTTGTTTCCATCTTTTTGCTATTGGAAAAAATGCTGCAGTGAACATGGGTCTGCTTATGTCTATTCATGTGATGGCTCTTATTTCTCTGGAACATATTCCTAGGAGTGGGATTGATGGATTGTATGGTATTTCCATTTCTAGCTTTTTAAGGAAGTGCCATATCGTTTTCCATAGTTGTTAGTTGTTGCACCATTTTACATTCCTACTATCAGTGCATAAGAGTTCCAATCTCCCCACAACCTCTCCAACACTTGTTATTTTCTCATTTATGCCATTAATGTCGGGGTGAGATGGTATCTCATTGTAGTTTTCATTTACATTTCTCTAATGGTTAATGATGTTGAGCATTTCCTCAGGTGTCTGTTAGCCGCCTGAATTTCTTCTTTGGTGAAGTGTCTTTTCATAATCTTTGCCCATTATTTAAATGGATTGTTTGTCCTTTTGTTGTTGAGGTGTTGGAGTATCTTACAGATTTTAGAGATGAGATCCTATGTTTAACTTTTTCAGGAACCAGCAAACTGTTTTCCACAATGGCTGCACCATTTTGCATTCCCACCAGCAATGGGCAAAGGTTCCAGTTTCTCCATATCCTCACCAACATTTCTTTTTTATTTTTTTAAGTCATGCTAATGAGTGTGATTCTTTGATTTGATGCTGTCATTTGCTGATGATATTGAGCATCTTTTCTGAGCATTAAACCATTATCAGATATATGGTTGCAAATATTTTCTCCCATTCTGTGGGTTATCTTTTCACTCTCTTAATAATGTTTTTAGAGACAAAAAAGTTTTTCATTTTAATGAAGTTCAGTTTATCTATTTTTTCTTTTTTTCCCTGTGCTTTTGGTGTCATATTTAAGAAACCGTTGCCAAATCAAAAGGTCATGAAGATTTGGCCCAGTGTTTTCCTCTAAGAGATACTATTGTTTTAGCTCTTGAATTTAGGCCTTTGATCCATTTTGAGTTAATTTTTGTATAAGGTGTGAGGTAAGGGTCCAACTTCATTCTATTACCTGTGGATATTTCACTTTTCTGGCATTGTTTGTTGAAGAGACTCTTCTTTCCCTGTTGAATGGTCTTGGTACCCTTGTCAGAAATCGACTGAGTGTACACCCTGTCTGGAGCAAGGGAGAATGAAGAAAACCAAAGACACAAGGGAAAGATTAGTCCAGATGGCTAATAGACCACAACTACAGCAGCCTCCACCAGACTGAGTCCAGCACAACTAGATGGTGTCCAGCTACCACCACCGACTGCTCTGACAGGGATCACAATAGAGTTGTCCTGGACAGAGCTGGAGAAAAATGTAGAACAAAATTCTAACTCACAAACACACAAAAAAGGCCAGACATACTGGTCTGACAGAGACTGGAGAAACCCCATGAGTATGGCCCCTGGGCATTCTTTTAGGTCAGTAATGAAGTCACACTTAAGGTTTACTCTTTAGCCAAAGATTAGACAGGCCCATAAAACAGAACTAAATTAAATGGAAACACCAGCCCAGGGGCAAGGACAAAAGGCAGGAGGGGACAGGAAAGCTGGTAATAGGGAACCCGAAGTCGAGAAGGGGAAAGCATTGACGTCCTGGGGTTGACAACCAATGTCACAAAACAATATGTGTACTAATTGTTTAATGAGAAGCTAGTTTGTTCTGTAAACCTTCGTCTAATGTACAATTTTTTAAAAAATCAATTGAGAATAGATTTGAAGGTTTATTTCTGGGCTGTTAATTCTGTTCAATTGGTTTATATGTCTGTTCTTGTGCCAGTACCACACTGTTTTGATTCTATATGTTTGTGGTACATCTTGAAATCAGGAAGTTTGAGTCCCCTACTTTGTTCTTCTTTTTCAAAATTGTTTTGACTGTTCTGGGTCCCTTGAAATTCCACATGAATTTTAGGATCGGTTTTTCCATTTTTGCAAAAAATGCTGTTGGGATTTTCATAGGGGTGGCGTTGAATCTTTATATCACCTTGAGTATTGTCATCTTAACAATATTGTCATCTGGTCCATGAACATGGAGATGTCTTTCCATTTATTTAGTTGTTGTTGGTACTGTTGAGTCAGTTCCAACTCATAGTGACCCTATGAACAACAGAATGAAACACTGCCCAATCCTGTGCCATCCTCACAATCGTTGCAATGCTTGAGCCTATCTTTGCAGTCACTGTGTCAGTCCATCTTGTTGAGGGTCTTCCTCTTTTTCACCGACCCTCTGTTTTACCTAGCATGATGTCCTCCTCCAGGGACTAGTCTCTCCTGATAACGTGTCTAAAGTACGTGAGACGAAGTCTCATCTTTGCTTCTAGGAGCATTCTGGCTGACCTTCTTCCAAGACGGATTTGTTCATTCTTCCAGCAGTCCTTGGTATAGGCAATATTCTTCACCAACACCTTAATTCAAAGGTGTCAGTTCTTCGATCTTCCTTATTCATTGTCCAGCTTTCTCATGCATATGAGGCAGTTGAAAGTACCATGGCTTGAGTCAGGTACACATTAGTCCTCAAATGACATTTTTGCTTTTTAACACTTTGTACGTTTTTTGCAGCACATTTACCCAATGCAGTACATCTTTTGATTTCTTGACTGCTTCTTCCATGGGCGTTGATTGTGGATCCAAGTAAAATGAAACCCTTGACAACTTCAGTATTTTCTCCATTTTTCATGATATTGCTTATTGGTCTAGCTGTGAGAATTTTTGTTTGCTTTATGTTGAGGTGTAATCCATACTGAAGGCTGTAGTCTTTGATCTTCATCAGTAAGTGCTTCGAGTCCTCTTCACTTTCAGCAAGCAAGGTTGTATCACCTGCATATTGCAGGTTGTTAATGAGTCTTCTTCCAATCCTGATGCCATGTTCTTCTTCATATAGTTCAGCTTCTTGGTTTATTTGCTCAGCATACAGGTTGAATAAGTATGGTGAAAGGATACAACCCTGACACCCACTTTCTTTGATTTATTAACCATGCAGTAGCCCCTTGCTTTGTTTGAACAACTGCCTCTTGGTCTGTGTACAGGTTTCTCATAAGCACAATGAAGTGTTCTGGAATTCCCATTCTTTACAATGTTATCCATAATTTATTATGGTCCACACAGTCAGTTGCCTTTGCATAATCAATAAAACACAGGTAAATATCTTTCTGATATCCTTTGCTTTAAGCCAAGATCCATCTAACATCAGTAGTGATATCCCTTGTTCTACATCTTCTGAATCCGGCTTGAATTTCTGGCAGTTCCTTGTCAGATGTACTGACACAACCGTTTTTGAATTATCTTTAGCAAAATTTTACTTGTGTGTGATAATATAGTTCGATAATTTCTGCATCCTGTTGGATTATCTTTCTTTGGAATGGGCACAAATACGGATCTCTTCCAGTTGGTTGTCCAGGTAGCTGTCTTCCAAATTTCTTGGCATAGATGAGTGAGTGCCTACAGTGTTGCATCCATTTGTTGAAACATCTCAATTGGTATTCCGTCAATTCCGGGAGCCTTGTTTTTCACCAGTGCCTTCAGTGCAGCTTGAAGCTCTTCCTTCAGTACCATAGGTTCTTGATCATATGCTACCTCCTGAAATGATTGAAAGTCAACCAGCTTTTTTGGGGGGCGGGGAGTGCAGTGACTCTATTCCATCCGTCTTCTTTTGAAGCTTCCTGCATCATTCAGTATTTTGCCCATGGAATCCTTCAATATTGCAACTTGAGGGTTGAATTTTTTCCTCAGTTCTTTCAGCTCGAGAAATGCTCTGCACGTTCTTCCCTTTGGTTTTCTAACTCCAGGTCTTTGCACATTTCATTATGATACTTTGTCTTCTCAAGCTGCCCTTTGAAATCTTCTGTTCAGTTTTTTTACTTCAGCATTTCTTCCTTTTGCTTTATTTAGGTGTTCTTCAATTTCTATCAGCAATTCTTTATGGTTGTCAATGTTTAAGTCTTACACCTCGTTTCCTTAGTTAAATTTATTCGTAAGTATTTTATTCTTTTTGATGCTATTGTAAATGGAATTGTTTTCTTAATTTCCTTTTCTAAATTGTTTTCTTAATTTTCCTTTTTGGATTGTTCATTGCTAGACTATTGAAATACAACTTGTGTTTAGTCACTTTGCACTAATTAAATCCAGCTCATACTAAGGGGGGAAGGGATTACACAAGGGCATGAATACCAGGAGGCAGGGGTCACTGGGCCATCTTAGCAGCTGCCTACAATACTACATAAAGACAGTATTATTTTGAATGATCAATTCATTATTAATAATCACACTTCAGTATTATTTGGTCAGTAAATATTATTTTGAAACCATGAAAGTTGCTTTAATTGGAAGGCTTATATTATCATTATTTGTTTCTCCTTTATTTTCCAGAACAACCTAGGTATCTTGTGGTCTGAAAGAGAAGAAATTGAAACTGCACAAGCTTACCTAGAATCATCAGAAGCTCTATATAATCAGTATATGAAAGAGGTATGTTGCATGTCAGATAAATTTAAGTTTTGATTAGAACAGGTCAAGAATTGAAGGTAAGAATTTTTAATTCATAATATTAGTGTAACTCTACACTGAAGAGTTGGTGGTTTGGTGATAGAATTCTCCCCTTCAACTCAGGAAGACCAGGTTCTACTCTACAGAGCTGTCTAGGAGGTCAACTAATAGCTAAAATTATTGTATATTAAAGACTTTGGGGCTTTTAAAAACAATTTTGGATAGGGTCTAATGGCAACCTGAGTCCAGATAGAATCATATAGGAAATACTGATGTTATCCTAAAATACTGCTGTTTGGATTTATAATCTACAGATTCCATTTTGGTTTCCACTGAGAACAGCAGTGCTTAAAAGAAAGCAAACAAGAATTACCTGAACAAAACTTGAAATCTTGGAGGTAGTGGTTCTCAAGCTTTTGCATGTATCAGAATCCCCTGGAAGACTGCTGGGCCTCAGTCTCAGGCTCTGATTCATTAGTTTTGGAGTAGGGCCTGAGAATTTACATTTTTAACAAGATCCCAAGTGATGATGATACCGCTAGTCTAGATACTACAGGCATTGGTTTTTCCATGATTTTTTACCTATGAAACCCTTCTGAAACTCAGTATGTAAAAAAACGTAGTGAGCTACTCTGGTTAAATAGGTCAGAAAGACGTTGAGCCCAATCCACTATGCATCCCTTCCACCCCCTCTGCTGTGGGCGGAATAACTCTGATCAAAAGAGTTGTTGTAGGAACTCCCAGGGCTCTGAGGAGCCTAGATTGAAAACACTCACTTTAGGTGTCGGGAGACACAGGTCTGACAAACTACTGTGGTAACAATCTGTTCCCTTAATAAACTTTTACCTAGTATCAGTTGGCAATCTTTTCTAAAATTAAAATGGATTTTAGTGAATTTTGTTTTGAGGCTCTTTGTGGCACTCCATTAAATAACCAGAGATATTTCGAGATTTCTCCAAATCAGTGCTTTGTCAAGTTCACCTGTGACTTTTATGTTGCTAAATTCATTTGTGAGCCAGGGGGTACATCTCAGTGGAGGCCTCTCGGGGTGGTTGGGCCTGGGGACAGTGGTGGTTCGGTGGTAGAGTTCTCGCCTTACATACAGGATAACCAGATGTGATTCCCGGCCAGTGCACCTCCTGTGCAGCTACCACCCTTCTGTCAGTGGGGGCTTGCGTGTTGCTATGATGCAGAACACGCTTCAGTGGAGCTTCCAGACTAAGACTGACTAGGAAGAAAAGTCAGCCAATGAAAACCATATGACTTTCAACATGGGGTTACCGTGAGTTGGGGCTGATTCGGTGGCTGCTAACAACAACAAATCAGTGGTACATTCTTCGCTGTCATTGTATTTGACCTCTGTCTTAGTCATCTAGTGCTGCTGTAGTAAAAATACCACAAATGGACGGCTTTAACAAAGAGAAGTTTATTTTCTCACAGTCCAGTATTCAGGGCGCCAGCTCCAGGGAAAGGCTCTCTCTGTCGGCTCTGGAGGAAGGTCCTTGTGATGCCATCAGTCTTCCCTTGATCTGGGAGCATCTCGGCGTAGGAACCTCAGGTCCAAAGGATGTACTCTGCTCCCGGCACTGCTTTCTTGGTGGTATGAGGTTCCCATGTCTCTCTGCTCACTTCTCTCTTTTATATCTCAAAAGAGATTGGCTTAAGACACTATCTAATCCTGCAGACCTTATCAATATAACTGCTGCTAATCCATCTTATTACATCGAAGTGATAGGATTTACAACACATAGGGAAGTCACATAAAATGGTGGACAGTCACACAATACTGGGACTCAGGACCCAGCTAAGCTGACATATATTTTTGGGGAACACAATTCAATCCATGACAATCTCTCAGTACCATTTGATGCAATCGATCAGTCTTTCTTCCGTCAGACACCTTTTTTTTTTTACTTGGCTTCCAGGATCCCACGCTTGTCTAGTTTTCTGTCTCATCAGTCTTTGGTGTTTCCCCCTTACTTCCCCAACCTCTGAATACTGGAGCACCCAGAGTTCAGTCCTGGGACCTCTCGTCTTTCATAAACGTTCATTCTGTTGTTGTAAATACCATCTGTCTGCAAATAACTCATCTCAGACTCATCTGTCCGATTGCTGACTTGACATTTTCACTTTTTATGGAGTAGGTGTCTCTGAAACAACTGTCCAAAACTGAGCTTTGATAATTCCTCTTGTCTTCAGTTTTTCGTGTTGTAAACAGAACTTCTTTCTTCCAGTTTCTGAGGCTAGAAGCCTTGGAGAATTCTCTTTTCCCTGCACTGTCTAATATATCAGTAAATCATGTTGGTTCTACCTTCAAATTGTATCCAGACTCAGACTGCTGCTATTATCCTGATTCACATCCCCACCATCGTCTCTTGCCTAAATATTACGGTAGTCTCTCAGCTGGTCTTCCTGCTCCCATGCCCCCTTCAGTCTGTTCTCAACTCTGTTCAGAAGTAAATCACATCACGTCACTCCTTTCTTGAAAATCATCTACTGGCTTCCTACGTTCTGAGTAGGCTCCAAAGACCTTTTGAAGACCTACAAGTTCCTAGCTGATCTGGCTGCCATTACTTCTGTTATTTCACGTTCTACTATTCTCCGCTCTCCCACTCTGCTCTAGCTATACTGGCCTCCTTGCTATTCTTAGAACACACCAGACAAGCTCCTAACTCAGGGCCTTTGCACTTACTGTTTCTCCTACTTAGAATCTACATGGCTCACTCCATCATTTCCTTCAGGTCTTGACTCAAATGTCTGCATCCAGTGCACTGACTTCTCCACCCTTCCCCAACACCTCCTATCGCTTTTCCAGCCTTATTTTCACTTTAGCACTTACCGCTATCTAACATATTGTGTATTTTAGCGATTTATTTTGTTTATTACCCATCTCCACTACTAGAATGTAAGCTCCCTGATGACAAGAATGTTTTTTACTGCTCTATTTACTACTGTATCCCGAGCATCTAGAACCATACCTAGTTCTTGAAATTACAAATGGTATTATACTTTGTCCATCCCAGCCAACATAAAGAACAATACAACAGTATTACACTGTGAATTTGATGGAGAATTTCAGTTAAAAATATAAAATAGTGTTTAGTTGGAGGTGTTGAATTGCATTGATGGTTTTTTGTGTTTATAGATAATATAGTTCTAGGTAAAGGAGAGACCTAAACAAAGGAAAAAAATCACAACATGAAGATAAGAGACCTACGATTCTAGCTTCACTTGTAGTCATAACTAACTGCTCGACTTGGGGGAACTCACATTCTCTGTGCCACCCACTCCTCATGTGTAAGCTGGGGTAACTCAGCCATCTCTATAATACAGACATGTCACTGAAAGTATGCATGTCCAATAACTGGAGAATGGTTAGTAAAGTATGGTACACTAATAAAAAAAACCAAACCCACTGCCATTGAGTCGATTCCGACTCATAGCGACTCTATAGGACAGAATAGAGCTGCCCCATAGGGTTTCCAAGGAGCGCCTGGTGGATTCAAACTGCTGACCTTCTGGTTAGCAACTGAACTCTTAACCACTATGCCATGAGGGTTTCCATACTAATAAAGGAGAATATGATGTAATCATTAAAGTGGTAAATATTTGCACCATCAATACATGGAAAATGTATACAACAGATACGTACACATTGATTACAACTGTAAACATTTTTTTATTTATGGAAACAACACACATTGCAAAACTACACTTAATTATATTTCTGTTTTAGTTTCGAGATGAGGCTGATTTGACAGTGTGGTAGTCATAAAGTGAAGTATAATAATAAGTAAAATGTACATTGCTAATCCTCCTCCTCTAGGCAGGGGTAAGAATATTAAACAGCCTTCGGAAATGTGGTCTCTGAAGAATTATCTATTGTGTTTGCCTTGGGCCTGGCTTCCTGTGTTTGTGGTTTTTACTTTCTGTCAATTCTGGAAGCTGACTCCGTGATGCTTTTAGTGTTTGTATGCAGAATGGAAGACCACATATTTTATAGAAAGCATTGCTGCTACTTGGAGTTTAGTGAATTTGCTTTAAAGCAGGAGCAGGCTTGAAGATGGGACTATCCCCATAGAAGTAGAATGATGCAGAAGTTAAGCAGTTCTGCCCTCTTGGAAGACTTAAGATGGGATCAGTTCATCAACAGTGGAATCACTGGTTTGAACGTCCCTGAACTGAAAGGAGGTAATCTGTAGGTTTTTTTATTCCCTTGAGAAAAATATATTAGAATAAATATTAAAAACTTTGATTTTCATTCGTGGTCAGCTTAGGACAATATTGCTTTAAAGATGTGTGCATTTTTCCTCTTTGTTACACTTATTAGAGCTCTTTTTACCAAAGTTAAGATTTAACAATACTTAAAGAATTGTACATCTCTAATTAAAGCCATTGGATAGTTTTTTTTATGTATTTGCAGCAAACTGCAATAGCAGTTTAAATTTGTCAGGTGAACTTGTAGGAAGTCTCCTTTTGTTTCTTTTAGATTTTATGATTAGGAAATTTACTTCTTGCGTGACATTAAAGTTAACTAGTAAAAAATGAAGAGTGTTGGGCTTTAAAAGTTGATTTTCGTTTTTCCCCCAGATGAGGGCGCTTGGTGTTTACAGTTTAAAATTTTAAAACGCTTTTGTTCTTCAATTGTAGATTGGGAGTCCTCCTCTTGATCCTTGTGAGCATTTTCTTCCTGAAGAAGAGAAATTTACTGAACAAGAGAGATCAAAAAGGTGAGTAAGTACAGAAGTAAGCCTTTACAAGGATTTCCACCTAGTGTAGAGAGGGTGATTATTTTAAAAAGCACAAAGTTTTCTGCTTTGAGGTACTTAAAAAGGGTACGGGATTTGGATTCTGACGTGGATTAAAATCTCCATTTGCCATAGCTATGTGACCTTTTTCAAATCTGAGGCTCACTTTCCTTATCTGTAAGTAGATATAACAGCCATACCGAACTCAAAGGGTTGGTGGAAGGACCAATTGAGAGAAGTATATATATGAAAGTTCCTTATAAGTTGTAAACTATTATGCAGATATTAATTCTTTTTCTTCACAGATTTGAGAAGGTTTATACTCATATCTTATATTACCTGGCTCAAGTCTACCAGCATATGGAAAAATTTGAGAAGGCTGCTCATTATTGCCACAGTACCCTAAAACTCCAGCTTGAGCACAACGCCTACCAGCCTGTAGAGTGGGCCATTAATGCTGCTACCTTGTCACAATTTTACATCAATAAGGTAAGCTCCTCAAAGTAGTTATCTAACCAAGTACTCATAGTGAATATTTAAATAGAACCAATACTACTTTGAAAATGTCATCTTTTTAAAAACAAATTGCTTATATTTAATGATATAAAACTGGACAGAAAAATGCAGTCCAATTTGTCAGTGTATGAAAACCTGGTTGCTTTTTGTTGACATCAGTCCTTTTGAATCATAAAGTCCTGAGTTTTATCATTGTCTTACATGTTGATAGCCCGTAAAATTTCATTTTTCCTAAAACCAGTTATTTTCTGACATAGACACACGATCTCAAATCATTTTAGTGAGATGTTGCCTTAAATCGTAGCTTTTATCTTGTTGTAGATATAACTTTATCTTTATGCAGTGTTAATCTGGTAACCGAGAATTTGTCTAAGGAAGTTGGCTGTTAAATGTGGGCTTTGATAAAAGCACATGGTACATTTCAGTTATTTTTCAGAATGCTCTATATTAATTTTTCTATGTTGGAAGTACTTCTATTCAGTTCCAATTTAGGGGCTTTATGGCATACTTCTGGACTGTTACACAGGGACAAATTTTGAACTTCTTAGTTATTTATCAGAATTGCTCAGAATCATGCTGGTAATACTCTTAATTGACCCATTTATTCCATACGAGTTTCTAATGTTAAAAGGCCCTTTAAGCCATCATTTCCAGCCAGATGCTGGCAATAAAAATTACTTTTATTCGTGTTTCTAATTCAGAAGGCTTTCTGAAATGTTGGTAATTCTTTGCCTATCAGAGTTACTCCTTTCATCTCTCTGGTTGTCTGCTGCCTTATCTTGGTTGGGGCCTGTAGCCTTTCTAAGCTTTTTCTCAGTGCAGCTTCTGTAAATGCACCCTATGTTTAAAGTATTGTCCCACAGAATTTATTCAGGAAAGCTATTAGCAGGAGAGAAAGGGCTGTAGTAACTACAGCATCACGTCTAGGACTTTGGTTTAAGATCAAGAGTGTAAGTAACACACTGCGTACATCAGAGCATTCAGTTAAATCTACTCTCATGAACCCATCTCATCGTGGTTGTCATCACAGAGTGTTAGCCAGCGCCTCTGCTTGTGGCACCTTTTAAAAACCCTCAGAGGCCCCTTGTTTATTCTGTCTAGCAACTTGAAAACTCCTTATTCATTGTGATTTGAGTTAACACTTAAAACTGCACAGATATTGATAGTACTAAGATATCTAAATATTAAAGTGTGATTAAAAATTTAAAGTTGTTAAGCATTACTTATATGGAGAATGCAGCAATTTTCATGAACACCTTCGCCAACCCTGTATTTTTATTTTTTACCCAAATGTTTTATAGGTATTTGTTACAACTGCTAAGTTACATTGCAAAAAGAGGGGTTTGAACTATGATTTTTTTAATTCAATTATCATTTGTCTCATTATCATAAATGATACTTAGTGAGTCTTTACCTGTCAGATTGTAAAGTCTCGCGTTTACCAGCCACGTAGAGGGCACAAAGCACTGTGCTGTCAGTGATTGCTCAGAGGGAACCAAGCTTTGAAAAGCTGACGTGATAATGATGAGTAGGGATTGTAGAGGGACAGACAATTAAGGTTTCCTTATGTGAACTGTAACTCACTTCCGACTTTGGAGGTTTAACGCCACCATTTTGACCTGTAGATGCTGCTGGGTACTCAGCTGGCTATTCTCAGGATGCCTTCTGAATTTGCCATAATAGATAGATATATTTCACGCTGAGGTGTAAAATCATAGCCAACCATTTAACGTCTTCTTAGAAAAATCAGATATTACTAAAATGAAGTATTCTGTTTAATGAGGGTGGCTTCCAACCAAAAGTTGGACTTTAACTTTGTACTTCTTCTGGTGGCCCTGTGAGTTTACATGACAGATGCAAAGTGTTTCTATGCATAAGGAGATCCTCTCTAAGTGTCTGAGAAAATCTTCATGCCCAGATGTGAATTTTGAAGTCTCCAGGTGTGTTGGTAAAGCAATGCCATTAAAGTTCACCAGAGAAGATCTTCTGACTTCAGAACTTGATAGGAAGCTCACTGTATGTAAATTGCAAAGATTTTACAAGTCCAGAATCTCTTCCTATCGGCTATAAAGGCAGTCTCTAAACTTGAAAAAAATTAAATCTTCAAATCCTCTGACAGAATGTAAATGGTCTAAGAATGTATCATGCGTGAAACTTCGGCTATTTCGACTGTACCTAAAGGGCCACCTGAGGCAGTTTGAATCTAGGGTGATAACCACTGCCGTATACTTACTGATAAGAAGCCCTGGTGGGGTAGTAGTTAAGCGCTTGGCTGCTAACCAAAAAGTCGGTGGTTCGAAACCACTAGACGCTCCATGGAAGAAAGATACGGTAGTCTGCTTCTGTGAGGATTATAGCTTTGGAAACCCTGTTCCACAGTTCTCTTCTGTCCTATAGGGTCACTATGAGTCGCAGTGTCAACTCAGTGGCAAAGGGTTATGCTTACCGATTACATGAGGAGAGCTAACTTTGAATCGACATTTGTCTTTCAGCCAGTTTGGACTGTTGTTAAGAGAATGGGGCATTGTTATTTTAACTTTGAGATGGCTTTTAACCAGATAATACCATAACATGTCTTTTGTACACTGTTAATGTTCAGCAACTCTACAGGGTCTCCTTAGTAGTCATTTTTTTACCCGATTTTATAGTTTTTCCCATACTAAATGACTGTTTATGCAAGTATTAATTACAGATAAAGCAGTCGATAGTCTCATTCACTCTTGTTTATTTCCCCAACAGCTATGCTTTATGGAGGCCAGGCACTGTTTATCAGCTGCTAACGTCATTTTTGGTCAAACTGGAAAGATCCCAGCCACAGAAGACAGTAAGTTTATATATATCAAGTTTATATAGCTTTTTTAAAAATTTTATTTTGAAATAATTTTGAACTTTAGAAAAGTTGTAAGAACAGAACGAAGAACTACCATATGCTCTTCTGCTTTCACCATTTTTTAATATTTGCCTCATTTGCAATCACATTTCATTTTTCTTTCTGAACCATTTGAAAGAAGGTTGGATACATCAGGCCTCTTTGCCCCTCGATACTTCAAAAGGCATTTCCTAAGAACTAGAATATTTTCTTACACAATCATAGCATTGTTATCAAATTTAGAACTTTAGGAAGTATAACCTTGAAACAGTTCTTTTATCTGTAGTGCATATTTCTGTTTCACCAGTGTCCCTACAATGTCCTTTATAGCAATTTTTTTCCAGTATGGCATTATTGTCCAAGATTGTGTATTGCATTTTGTTGTCACATCTCTTTAGTCTTCTTAATCTGAGCAGTTCCAGGTCTTTTTTTTCTCTTTCATCACTTAGACATTTGTAAAGAATACAGGCCAGTTATTTCACATCAACTGGGGTTTGTAATAAGTTCACAATTTTCTTTCCCTGTTTGAGCCTATCACTCACTGTTGAGCAGTCTCCAACATAAGAGGCTTTAGATTTTGAAACATCACATTTTCTATGCAGGTGGAAGCTCTAATTGTGGATTTGTAGGATACAGAAGCTATAAAGAGTCAGAGGAATGTACATTGTCAAGTTAAATGTTTTTTTCCCAAGTCTAAAAGGCATTTAGTCAAAAAATATTAACAAAAATTAAGACTCCATTGAGATCCATTTTGGTTTTGCTCTTTAAAGCAGAAAGCTGGAAAAAAAAAATGACGATGTCCAGTGTTTTCAAAATGCTTTCATCAAAAACCATCATACATTGTTGGTTGGAGTGTTTGTTGAAAATAATGTGGCAGTGTGTGTCACGAAAGTTTATAATTGTGTCCTCTTTGACCCAGTAAATTCCTCTTCTAGGAATCTGTCTTAAGGAAATAACCCAACATCCAGAAAGATTTATGCACAGAGATCTTCATTTTTAGAATTGTTTGTAATAGTGAAGAATTGGAAAACAAATGCCTGGTATTAGAAGAATGGTTAAATGAAGCATCAAACATCTATTTAATTGCATATGATGCTATACTTAAAAATGATTTTGAAGAATTATTAATGATAATGGGTAAAATGTCAGTGGTAAAATACATAAGGAAAAAGCAAGATTTAAAATTGAATATACATTGTGACTTTAACTTTTACCTACAGAAAATACATAGGAAAAAACTAGAAGGAAATCTGCAAAAATAATAGCAGTGAGTGCCTCTCTGGGTGGCAGATTTGGGGTGAGTTTTGTTTCCCCTGCTTCAATGAGGATCTGTTAAATTTATAGCCAGGAAAAAGAAATTTAAAAAAGAATGCAGTTTTTGTTTTTGGGGGGCATCGAGTTTATGTTAAGGTGGTAGAATATTTTGGAACAGGGATAGCAGTACTGGTGGCACAACGTGAACAATGTCATCTGTCATTGAATTGTAAGGTGGAAGTTCTTGTGTTGGTGGGTGTTTTGGTGTGTACATTTGACCACAGTAAAAAAAAGAGAAAAAAAAGAGTGGAGTACACAATGAAAATTACAATTGTGACCACATGAGACAACTCAAATGTGTACTTTTAGCTACTGAAGGTGAAGGAGATGTACCAGAGCTTTATCATCAAAGAAAAGGGGAGATAGCAAGATGCTGGATCAAATACTGTTTGACTCTCATGCAGAACGCCCAGCTTGCCATGCAGGTAATGCCGTCAAAGTTGCCTTTTTCTTTCTCAAGTGAACAGGATGTAAGTAGAAGCTTAAAATGGGCAGCATGCTCACTGGGCTCACTGAGTGCTTCTTATACATGGCATTCAGAATGCTCTCATAAATATTTGTCTTCTCCACCTCTACTTTTTAAAATTTACTCATCATTCAAGGCCTATCTCAAATACCACCTTCTCCTTGAAGGCATTCCTTGACTAGAATATAAGCTTCTTAAAAGTGGGATCCATATCATATTATATCATCTCCAGGCATAAAGGGTACTCAGTAAATAATTATTGAATGAATAATGCTTTATCCCTCGAAGATATATTGTCTCTTCCTTTTAAACTCCAGAGAACTTTTTGCCCCTTCCTAAGTCATTTAAACTCTGCTTTGTATTATCCATATTCATATTCTTATCTTATTCCTTTGCCTCTTTTTAGACTGTAAGTAACTAAAACCCAAACCAAACCCTTTGCTAGCTAGTCAATTCCAACTCATAGCACCCTGTAGGACAGAGTAGAACTGCCCCATAGGGTTTCCAAGGCTGTAAATCTTTATGGAGAAGGCTTGAAATATCTCTTACTTGTTTTTATCTGCTTTGCAGCTTATCTTACATATAGCAAGAACTTGATAAAATCTTAAAGGATAGACTTCTTAGAAATAGCTCACGTAATAGCTCAAGTAGAGAAGCAGTACTGACAGCAGTTAAGAGCATGGGCTCTAGAAACAGACTGCTTAGGTATGAATCCAGCCCTGTCACTTTGTAGCTGTGTATTCATGGCAATTTACTTACTCTTTCTGTGCCTCAGTTTACTCACAAGTAAGATGGAGATAATAATAATACCTATTTAACAGTGTTGTTATGAGGGTTAAATTAATATATATGAAGGGCTCAAAAAAGTGCCTTAGACAAATTAGTCCTCAATAAATGTTATCATCACTGTCATCATTATTGTTACTAATCCATACTGAATCCTAGTTTCTAACCCCTAAAGTGAAAAATAAAATAAACCATTTGGATGCAGTATGCTATGTGTAGATACATAGAAGACTGTTTCCTGAAGGAGGTATTGTGCTTTCTTTTTCTATTTGCATGCATTAAGATATAATCATTTTTAATAATAAATAATAATAGAACTTTGTGATGCTACTAAACAGACAAACTTCAAAACTCTAGAAGGATAAGTCTTGAAAAGATGAGAGGATTTAGTAGTAGGAGGTAAAGATGAGGCAAAATAGGAAAGGGACTAGAGTTTTATGTGTTAGAGAAGTTGGAGCTGGGGAGAGCTGTCGGCTTCCTTTTGATTGGACAGGGAGGGCTATGAAGGAGGGTTGCAGGGACTACTGAATCACAAAAGTAGGCTGATGATAGAAACCAATGTAAATAAACAAGCAGCCCAGGAAGCAAACAAGTAAACAAGAGTTAGAGACTTACGACCCATATTTGAGGTAATTGTGTCAAACAAAATACCCTATAGTTTAACTCTTATGCTTCATTTAGTTGATGTTTTCCAGCCTGGGCACTAGAACTTATCACCTACTGAGTTTAAACTTAAGGAGTTGCCATGCTATTAAACTACCCAGATTTTCCTTCTTCTGACTTTTTGTTACCTTAACTTCATCCTTTGATTATGTGTTTGACTAAAAGGGCTGGTTAAATTCAAGCCTAAAAACACACAATTTTGTTTAATTATGTATTTATCAGAATGCCAACTCTATGCCTGTCATCGTACAAGGTGGAAGGGATACAATGATGAACAAAAATAGAGCTGATCTTTAACCTCGTGTAAAAATACAACTTTGGTAAATTCCACAAAGGAGAGACACATGGTATGAGAAGGCATAATGTTGTTGTTGTCGTTGTGTGCCATTGAGTCGATTCCAACTCACAGAGTAGAGCTGCCCCATGGAGTTGCCTAAGCTGAAATCTTTATGGGAGCAAATTGTCAGGTCTTTTTTCTCGAGCGGCTGGGTTTGAACCGCCGACTTTTCGATTAGCAGCCAAGTGCTTAACCGTTGCACCAGCAGGGCTCCTTGAAAAGGCATACTAGGAGGAAGTAACATTTAAAGCAAGATCTGGGGTGAGTAGGAGTTACTGAGACTGAAGAAGAGAAGCACCATTCCAAGGAACAAAAGCAGCACGTTTAAAGGCTCTCTGACATGAGAGAGTATGGTATTATAAGAGAGAGAACAAAGGCCAGAGAGGCTGGAGCAGAGCAAGAGGAAATGTGATATAAGATAGAGGTAGAGTTAGAAAGGGGCTAGACCAAGGAGGTCTTTAAGGGATTGTTGTCTCTATCCCAAGAGCAGTTGGAAGCCTTGAAGGGTTTTAGAAAGATCACTTAGGCAGCAGAATGGAGAATGAATTGAAGGAAGGCAAGATTTGATGAGAGAGATTAGTTAGAAGACAGCTGGAACAGTCCAGATGAGATGTGAAGGTATCTTGGTCTAGGATGGTGGCAGGGAAGATAGAGAAAAAGAATGGATTCAAGAGGTATTTAGAAAGTACAACACAAAGGACTTGGTGATGGGTTGGAGATATGGCGTAAGAGGGGAGAGGAAATCACATGTCAGTAACTCTTAAACTGCTGACTGTCCAGATAGATGGGGCTGTCCTTCACTGAAATACCACGGGAATAGTTGCCGATTTGCTGAAGAAGACTAGGAGTTCCATCTTGGACACGTTGAGGATGAGGTGTCTTTGCGTCTCCTGAGAGGAGTTACCGTTTGGCTCTGGGGCTTGAGGAGGGGCTTGGGCCGTAGCTGTAGATTTGTGAGGCATCTTCCCGTGGATAGCCGTTGCAGCCATGGGCGTGCATGGAATCACTTGTCTAGAGCAGTGCTGCCCAATAGAGAGAGAATGCCACCACAGCTGTAATTGACCATTTTCTAGTGGCCACATTAAAAAGACATTAGAAAAGGTAAAAACAAACAGGTGAAATTCATTTTAATTATACATTGTATTTAACCTAAGATCTCCAAAATATTATCATTTCTACATGTAATCAGTAAGTTATTAGTGAGACATTTCATATTTTTTTTGTACGAAGTCTTTGAAATTGGGTGTGTATTTTACATACAGCACACACCTGTTTAGAATCCCCACACTTCAGTAGCCAAGCATGCTGGTGGCTACTATTTTGAACAGTGCAAGTCTAGAGAGACAGTGTCAGCTGAAGGAAAAAGGGCCTTGGGGCTGACTGTCAAGGGATCTGGTGTTTAATTTTATTGGCCCGAAAGGGGGAGGTGCGCTTACTCTATTTTTTAACCATCTCAGCTCTCTTTTTTTGCCCCTCCCCTCAGGGGGTTGATAACCTTACCAATGATGGTAAATGTAGCTCTTGCCACACTAGTGACTTTAAGAGACCTAGAGCATTTCTCTGTAGTGTATGGCACTGAATAACCTATCATAGCGTAAATGTCATGTTAGTAGTCTTAGTGGCATCCCTGTGAAATATTTTTAGGATGAAGATTGCACTCTTACTATAATGTTAAAGAATACATGCTAATAATGAAGTATTACATGTAGATAATGTTTTGCAGTTCTCAGAGTACTTCCATATACACTTGTCTTATTGAAGGAGTAACTGTGAGTGAGTGTGAGTTTCCAAAGAGGATTAATACGTAAGCAGTTTATCTTACATTTTATTTATTTAAGGACTTTCCCTCCTTTTAAAAATATAATTGTAAGAAGTTTTAAAACATGTTTTAAGATTATAACTGGTGGCACAGTGGTTAAGAGCTCAGCTGCTAATCAGAAGGTCAGCAGTTCAAATCTCCCAGCCAGTGCTTGGAAACCATATGGGACAGTTCTACTCTGTTCTGTAGGGTCGCTGTGAATCAGAATCAACTTGACGGCATTGAGTTTGATTTTTTTAAACCAGGTTGGGAAGTAGTAAGAGGGTTTTCTTTCTTTTCTTTATTTTCAAGCTTGCTTTATATTATTTGCCAGCAGGAGATCAGTGTCCTACTAAACCATAATTTTTTTCTTTTTCTTTCAGGACAACATAGGAGAGCTTGATCTTGATAAACAATCTGAGCTTAGAGCTTTAAGGAAAAAAGAACTAGACGAGGAAGAAAGTGTTAGGAAAAAAGCTGTGCAGTTTGGAAATGGTGAACTGTGTGACGCCATCTCCGCAGTGGAAGAGAAAGTGAGGTATCTGAGACCTTTAGATTTTGAAGAAGCCAGAGAACTTTTCTTACTGGGTCAGCACTATGTCTTTGAGGCAAAAGAGTTCTTTCAGATTGATGGTTATGTCACCGACCATATTGAAATTGTCCAGGACCACAGTGCTCTGTTTAAGGTGCTGGCATTCTTTGAAACTGACCTGGAGAGACGATGCAAGATGCATAAACGTAGAATAGCCATGCTAGAGCCCCTAATTGTAGACCTGAATCCACAGTACTATCTGTTGGTCAACAGACAGATTCAGTTTGAAATTGCACATACTTACTATGATATGATGGATTTAAAGGTTGCCATTGCGGACAAGTTAAGGGATCCTGATTCACACATCGTAAAAAAAATTAATAATCTTAATAAGTCAGCACTGAAGTACTACCAGCTCTTCTTAGACTCCCTGAGAGACCCAAATAAAGTGTTTCCTGAGCATATAGGGGAAGATGTTCTTCGCCCTGCCATGCTAGCTAAGTTTCGAGTTGCCCGTCTCTATGGCAAAATCATCACTGCCGATCCCAAGAAAGAGCTAGAAAATTTGGCAACATCATTGGAACATTACAAATTCATTGTTGATTACTGTGAAAGGCACCCTGAGGCTGCCCAGGAAATAGAAGTTGAGCTAGAGCTTAGTAAAGAGATGGTGAGCCTCCTTCCAACAAAAATGGAGAGATTCAGAACCAAGATGGCCCTGACGTAATCTGTGTTTTTAAAGAAAGGAAATGTGCAATATTGAAGCGCTTCTTTCCCTTATCAAACCGGCCTCATTCCCCGTCACATTTACCTCTACAGCTTAGATGAGCGCGTTCAAACTGAGGTACAGTCAGACCAGTTGAGTCTTTGCTAGGACCTTAATCAACGTAAAGGTAATTAATAATCTACACTTAATTATGTAAATTGCCTTGATGAAGTGACTGTGATTGGTGTTTCAGATTGCTTGTTTCCTATTTAAATATAAACTTTTACTGCTTCAGTTTCTAATGTTGTTGGCTAGTACTCAATGGATTAGTTTACAGGGGAAAATGCTGGGTAATGTACCTGGTAGACAAGCCTGTTACTACATTAAAATTGAAAAAGTAACTTTCTGAAGTTATTCTTTCCAAAATACTTACTTTCCTAAATTCCCAAAGAAATCTTTGCTTTTTGAAAATAATAAAACCTAAGTTATGTTTATTTTGTGTGTTGCAGAGTAGTTTATCTCAATTATATTCCTTGCTGGAAATATAATAAATTGACTTGTTCTACTAATAAAAACTTCTGTTTTCTTTTTTGTTTTCTTGAAAGAATAGGTTTTATTTTTTTGACGCTTCAAAGATATTAACTTATGTGAAGCCAGGGAAGAATATTTCTTCAATAACATTGCACTGTTAGAAAATATTAAAGTCTTTTCATTTAATAAATATTTATTGAGCTACTACTGTGTGCCAGAAATGATTATTGGCTGTGGTTTCTCATCCCAGGGTCCTGGTATATTTATAAACCTGTAAGCACTAATGAAAAATGATTTTGTACTTCATAATTAAACATTGTTAATGTATAATATGTTAGTCATCATAAGAAATACATAGTTGACATGGAGTCCTTATCCAGTGTACACATCAGGATGGTTATATTTGGTAGGGAAAATAACTCAGTGTTGGCTTGCCTATTAACTTGCTTCTGAAAGTTTAGGACTAGGTCAGCTCTAAAATTCTGTAATGTTTACATACTTGATAGTCCTCAGCTTGCTAGGACAAAAATCTTTTTGAGTGTCAGTAATGTGTAATTTATTCAATATTTAATATTTATTAAGTGTCCACTATGGGTCAGGCACTGTTCTAGTTTTCTAAGCGTAGAGGATACAGTGATGAACAAGAAAAACAAGGTTCCTGTTCCCATGGCTCAAGTAAAGAAATGAGCAAGATAGTTTCTAGACATAAGTGCTGTTAACAAGGAAAACAGTAGTATGGTAAACATTTAATGAGAAAGGGTGCTGCTTTAGCTATAGTGGTCAGAGAAGTGGGAGATGACATTGAGCTGGGAACTAAATGGAAAAAAGGGCAGCCAAGCACAAGTCTTTGGGTGGAGTGTTCCAGGAAACTCTAGGCCCTCAAGCTGAATGAGTTTAGGAAGGAGTTTGATGTTTTAGAAGGTAGGAAAGGCCAGTGTAGCTGGAGCAGATGGGAGTGGGCTGAGGTAGGGGAAGGGAGTCCAGATGGAGAGAGCTTTATAGATCAGGATAAGGAATTTGGATTTTATTCTAGGTGCGGTGGGGAACATTGAGAATTTTAAGAAGGGGGGTGGCATGATCTGATTGGCATTTTTAAGAAACCACTCTGGCTCCTAAGGAGAGTACACTGTAGAGGTTGTCGGGGAGGTGGGGAAACAGGGAGATGAGCTAGGTTCTGATAAATCCAAGTGAGAGATTAAAATGTTTTTGGCTAGAGAGGGAGAGTAGGGGTGGGGAGAAGTGGATACATTTGCTATGTGCATTGGAGGTAGAACTACAGGACATGCTAAAGGATTAAATGTACAGCATGAAGGGAAAAGAAGAATCATGCTGAGGAAGTCTGTGGGAGGAGGACGATTTTATGGACGAGGTAGAGTTGGAGCCCTGGTGGCGCACTGGTTAAGAGGTCAGGTGTTAATCAAAAGGTCGGCAGTTTGAATCTACCTGCCGCTCCTTGAAAAACCTACAGGGCGGTTCTGCGCAATCCTAAAGGGTCATATGAGTCAGGATTGACTCGTCAGTCGGCAGTGGGTTTCATTTTTTGGTTTATGGAATTAGAATGAAGAGTTCTATTTAGATAGTGTTGAGTTTAGAATGTTAATCTTGAAGTGAATTGATTACTAATAAGACCCTATAATCAAACTTTATAAGGAAAGAAAAAAGGGTCAAGAGGAGGCAGAGAGGGAAGGGAGGTTTCTGTGGGGTAATGATACAGCATTGCATTTCACCTACTCATTTCTTCAACTCTTTCTTTGAAAACTAATTCTAGAACAAACACCCTGTTGTAAGACTTACTTGATACAGCCATTTTGCTATCAGCCTTATTTAGCTTCATAACTTCATTTATATATTCATTCATTTAATGAACTACTAAGCTCTTTCTGTGTGTTAGGCACTGTGCTAAGCTCTGAAAATATGATCTGTAAGACATACTCTCTTAAATCTTGGTAGTTTTTTTTTCTTCTCAACTGTGTGTTATTCAACTTGAGTTCAAAAGATAAAATTCAAGTATAACAAGCACTATTTTTAAAGCCAGTCTTTATCCTAATAGCCATCAACATACTCAGTTATTTGTTGTTTACTGTCTGTGGTGACTTTTCGTATTTTAAGACTTTGTCTTCATCAATTGGTCCCAACCCACCTGGAGCAAAGGAGAATGAAGAACACCAAAGACACAAGGACAAGAGACAAAAAGGGCCACATAAACCAGAGACTCCATCAGCCTTAGACCAGAAGAACTAGATGGTGCCTGGCTACCACCAGTGACCACTCTGACAGGGAACACAACAGAGAGTCCTTGACGGAGCAGGAGAACAGTTGGGTACAGAACTCAAATTCTAGTAAAAAGACCAGACTTCATGGCCTGACTGAGACTAGAGGAAACCCAGAAGACATGGCACCTGGACTCTCTGGTAACCCAGAGCTAAAACCATTCCTGAAGTCAACTCTTCAGACAAAGATTAGCCTGGACTATAAGACATAAAAAGATACTTGTGAAGAGTGTACTTGTTAGTTAAAGTAGATACATGAGATTAAAAGGGCAGCTTCTTTCCAGAGGCAAGATGAGGAGGCAGAAGGGGATAGGAGCTGGTTGAATGGACACAGGAAATCCGGAGTGGAGGAGGGAGTGTGCTGTCACATTGTAAGGATGGTGGTTGGGGTCGTAGCAGTGTGTATATGTTTTTGTGTGGGAAACTGGCTTGGGCTGTGAACTTTCACCTAAAGTACACTTTAAAAAAAAAAAACAAAAAAAACTTTATGTTCTAAAAAATAGACTTTGTCTTTAGTTATCAGCAGAACATCTCACTGGCTGCTTTGCAGTCCTACACCCTGTTCACAAAGCCCGTTCCACCAACGTTGCTGTCTTTGTGCATGGCTTCCCAAAGACAGCTGCCCTCCAGGACTTCATTGCAGTTCTAGGCCAGCAGTTCTCAAACTTCTTAATCTCAGGACCCCTTTGCACTTAATATTATTGAGGACCCCAGAGAGCTTTTGTTTATGTGAGTTATGTATTTACCCTATTTGAAATTAAAATTGAGAAATTTTAACAAGGTTAATTTGTTAAAATGACAATAGTAAACCCATTTCATTGACATATAAATAACATGAAAAATAATTATTTTTCAAAAACAAAATAGAGGAGTGGCATTGTTTTACGTTTTTGCAAATGTCTTTAATGTCTGTTTAATAGGAGACAGCTTAATTTTCACAGCTGTTGTGATATGGGAAACCCTGGTGGTGTAGTGGTTAAGTGCTACAGCTGCTAACCAAAGGGTCAGCAGTTTGAATCCACCAGGCACTCCTTGGAAACTATATGGAGCAGTTCTACTCTGTCCTATAGGGTCACAATGAGTCGGAATCGACTCGACGGCACTGGGTTTGATTTTTTTTTTTGGTTGTGATATGTCATATGGCCTTTGAAAAACTCTACTGTGCATTTGTGAAAGAAGAGAGTGAAAAAGTTAAATAATGCCTTAGTATTATTATGAAAATAGTTCCATGGATCCCCTGAAAGAATGTTGAAGACCCTCCCCTCAAGGTTCCCTGGACCAGGACCTGGACCATCATAGTGATAGGATTTACAACACCCAGGAAAATCACATTGGTGGACAATCACAATACTGGGAATCATGGTCTAGCCAAATTGACACATATTTTGGGGGGACACAATTCAAGCCATGGCAATACCTTTTTACATTTTTGTTTTTATTAGAAAATAGACTTGTCCACATGTCAAATGCTCTTTGTTTTGGTCAGTTAAATTCCTCTTTTACTCAGGGTTTGATGAACTTTTTCTGTAAAGAGCCAGATGGTAAATATTTTGCACTTCGCAGGCCATACATCCTCTGTCACAATTAGACAGCTGTGGAAAGCAGTCATAGGTAATACGTAAATGAATGAAAATGACTGTGTTCCAGAACCTTTACTCACAAAAACAAATGGCAGGCCACATTTGGCCTACCAGCTATAGTTTGCCAACTCTTGCTTTTACTGGTTTAATTTGGGGGTTTGTTTAGGCCTTATATGTAAGGTACTTATTATAAAAGCTAGTATTATTGAGCAGTATCTAGACATGGTGTATGCGTTATCTCATATAATTGTCTGAAAAACCCTATGAAGTGGGTACCGTTATCCTCGTTTTCCAGAATGTGAAACTGAGGCTTAGAACTTAAGTGACTTGCCCAAGGTCACATAGCTAGGAAGTGGTAAAGCTATTATTTGAACCAAGGTAAGTATAAATAACTTTCACAAACTTAAAAAGCTACCAGGTTTTATCAATTTTAGTTTGAATGGATTATAGGAAGGGAAAGCCAGTAAGCCAGGCAGAAGCTGCAATAAGAGATTAACCTAAAATCATACATCGTCCGGACCATACTTATAGCTATATCTCTGTAGGTCTATACAGATAGATGTTTAAAAAATTATTCGTTTTGTTTCTAAGTAGCTGTAGTGATGTTTTTGAACTTTTCATAGCCCCCTTCAGTACATGTCTTTTTTATTTTCACAATCAGTTACTACTCGTGAGTTGTGAAGAGATGTGTTAGGGCAACAATACTTTTTAAATGGCCCAATGTATATAGATGCATTTATATTATAAGCAGTAGTACACAAATGAGCCGTCTGACTATTTTGCACTCCAGAGAGATGTAATCTTTTAAAAAAAAAAAAAAATCAATTGGGGATCACTATATCCATTCCTATTATTGTTCATTATTATTTGTAATATTATTAGAAAAAACCTGGAATGGGAAAAAATTTCAGGAAAGCAACCAGGATTTGAGTCAAGGAGAAGTCCCGGAGAAAGTACAGCTCTCATAAAATTTTACCGCTGTAATCCAAGCAGGCTCTTTAAGCCAGTAACTTCCTTCTCAGGAAGGCCATGACCCAGTGTTTATTTTTCGTCCACAGAAAGTAACAAGAAGGCCTTTTTCGTGCTGTATTTGAAAATACGGTTCAAAAATAAAGTTAAGGAAAACAGAACCTACTGAGTGATGCTGAGTTGCTGAATCTGACGCGACTGGCATTTTTTATATAGTTATTTGATGATGTTTAATGACTATTGAATAGTTGAGATAATTATACTTAAGATCACATTTTTAATAATAGATAGTATTAGCATAAGCTCTAGGACATTGTTTCATAGTGCCAGTTGCCAGGACTACCTACATCAGAATCATTAAGAGGTACTTATTAAAATGCAGAGTTCCAGCCTCTAGCCCAGACCTTGCTAGCAAAATTTTGCTGAAGATAATTCAAAAATGACTGCAACCCTACATTGACAGTTTTCTTACTTATAAAAACCAACCTTTTTGATGCATATGTCAGTATTTACAGCTCCTTTACAGTGGAAAATCAAATCTTAGTTTAATTTTATCCTACAAAAATATCAAATATATGATGGCCTAGAAGCATTATGCTTTTAAAAAAACAACAGAAACACATTATGCCTAAAAAAATGCAACAGAGAACTGCCAGAACTTCAGGCTAGATTCAGAAATGGACAAGGAACAGGGGATATCACTGCTGAAGACAGATGGATCTTGGCCAAAAGAAGAGACTACCAGAAAAATACTTACCTGTGTGTTTTTTGTTTTAATAATTTTTATTATGCTTTAAGTGAAAGTTTACAATTCAAGTCAGTCTTTCACACAAAAACCCATATACACCTTGCTACACACGCCCAATTACTCTCCCCCTAATGAGAAAGCCTACTCTCTCCCTCCACTCTCTCTTTTCGTGCCCTTTTCGCCAGCTTCTAACCCCCTCCACCCTCTCATCTCCCCCCCAGGCAGGAGATGCCAACATAGTCTCAAGTGTCCACCTGATCCAAAAAGCTCACTCCTCACCAGCATCCCTCTCCAACCCATTGTCCAGTCCAATCCATGTCTGAAGAGTTGGCCTCGGGAGTGGTTCCTGTACTGGGCCAACAGAAGGTCTGGAGCCATGACCACCGGGGTCCTTCCAGTCTCAGACCATTAAGTCTGGTCTTATGAGAATTTGGGGTCTGCATCCCAATGATCTCCTGCTCCCTCAGGGGTTCTCTGTTGTGTTCCCTGTCAGGGCAGTCATCAGTTGTAGCCGGGCACCATCTAGTTCTTCTGGTCTCAGGCTGATGTAGTCTCTGGTTCATGTGGCCCTTTCTGTCTCGTGGGCTCGTGATCACCTTGTGTCCTTGGTGTTCTTCATTCTCCTTTGATCCAGGTGAGTTGAGACCAAATGATGCATCTTAGATTGCTGCTTGCTAGCATTTAAGACCCCAGACGCCACTCTTCAAAGTGGGATGCAGAATGTTTTGTTAATAGATTTTATCATGCCAATTGACTTAGATGTCCCCTGAAACCATGGTCCCCAGACCCCTGCCCTTGCTACACTGGCCTTCAAAGCATTCAGTTTATTCAGGAATTACCTGTGTTTTATTGACTACACAAAAGCATTGACAGAATACCAACTGAGATGTTTCAACAAACAGAGACAGCACTAGAGGTGTTCACTTGTCTACGTCAAAAAATTTGGAAGACAGCTTCCTGGCCAACTGACAGGAAGAGATCCATATTTGTGCACATTCCAAAGAAAGGTAATCCAACAGAATGTGGAAATTATCAAGCAATGTTATTAATATCACACACCAGTAAAGTTATGCAGAAGGTCATTCAAAAACGGTCTCAGTAGTACATCAACAGGGAACTGCCAGAAGTTCAAACCTGATTCGGGAGAGGACGTGGAACAAGGGGTATCATTGCTATGTCAGATGGATCTTAGCTGAAAGTAGAGAATACCAGGAAGATGTCTACCTATGTTTTATTGACTATGCAAAGGCATTCGACTATGTGGATCATAACAAATTATGGATAACAGTGCAAAGAATGGAAATTCCAGAACATTAACTGTGCTTTTGCAGAACCTGTGCATAGACCAAGAGGCAGTCATTTGAACATAACGAGGGGCTACCGCATAGTTTAAAGTCAGGAAAGGTATGCATCAGGGTTGTATTCTTTCATCATGCTTATTCAGTCTGTATGCTGAGCAAATAATCCGAGAAGCTGGACAATATGAAGAAGAATGCGGCATCAGGATTGAAAGAAGACTCATTAACAACCTGTGTTGTACAGATGACACAACCTTGCTTACTGGAAATAAAGAGGACTTGAAGCACTTACTGATGAAGATCAAAGTCTACAGCCTTCAATATGGATTACACCTCAACAAAAAACAAACAAAAATCCTCACAACTGGAACAATAAGCAACATAATGATAAATGGAGAAAAGATTGAAGTTGTCAAGGATTTCCTTTTACTTGGATCTACAATTAATACCCATGGCAGCAGCCGTGAAGAAATCGAATGACATTGCATTGGGCAAATCTGCTGAAAAGACTTCTTTAAAGTTTAAAAAGCAAAGATATCACTTTGATGACTAAGGTGCACCTGATCCAAGCCATAGTCTTTTCAGTTGCCTCTGTGCGTGGGAAAGCTGGACAATGAATAAAGAAGACAGAAGAATGGATGCATTCAAAGTGTGGTGTTTGCGAAGAGTAGTGACTATACCGTGGACTACCAGGAGAACAAACAAATCAGTCTTCGAAGAAATATAACCAGAATGCTCCTTAGAAATAAGAATGGTGAGACTTCAGCTCACTTGCTTTGGACTTGTCCTCAGGAAAGGCCAGTCACTAGAAAAGGCATAAAACCATCATGTTTGATAAAGTAGAGGGTTAGCAAAAAAGTGGAAAACTCAATGAGTGGGTTAACACAATAGCAGCCACAATGGACTCAAACATACCAAGGCTCATCCAGGACCAAGCATCGTTTCCTTCCGTCATATACGTAAGGTCGCCATGAGCTGGAGCGGCACCTAATAACAACAGCAGCCAAAATTAATCAGAAACTCAGAGTGAGCTCAGAAATCTTTATTTTAGTAGAACCCTGTGGGATATTTATGTACATTGACGTTCAAAAATCCTTACTGTCGAAGCTAAGAAAAGGAAGTTAGAGCTGGAGTGTATTAGAGCAGTATGTATATGGAGAAACAGCCTGAACCAGAAAGTTATTCTTTGTCTCCAGTTCCCAGTGGGACAGAGGGACAGAATGAACATTTCCAGCAGCTTTTTTTTGGGTAGCTTAGGAGCTGCAACTCTCTCCTTTCCTGGAGCTCCCTGTACAGGGAGGGAAATTCCACTGGGTGCACACCTCCTTGGGGCTGAGGTTGGTAACCACAACACTGGGTCTCTCAGAGCCCAAGGGGAAACCTCTGAGATAGGAGGTAGGCACTCCCTAAGGATCCTTGAAGAGTATTCTAGAATTCCTCAAGGGAGGCAAGGAAAGGAAAGGAGAGGTTGTTTGACAAGGCATATAGACAGGGCAAGCAGCAGTCCATGGGGGATTTGAATGGAAATACCTAATTGGTTGTCCCAGTGGTGTGTTATTAAGTACTCTGAAGTACAAAGGCAGAACCATCTCTCAGAAACTTGACAAATTTGGGGTGGAGCAAATCACTTTTTCCCCCACCCTCATACCCCAAGATATGCTTTGTCCTGGTGATGTCTGGTTAAAATGAAGACTGAGTGCCTGGTTCTGGGGAAGCAGTCCTTTCTCCTATAGCAGACAGAGCGCCTCCTCTCTGGGCATATCCCAAAATTGCAGGATGGAGATGCATATTTGTATCTTTGATCTACCATCAGTGATAACTTCATTTGGATAAGAGTGACATGGCAGGTGGATGAGAGCTTGGAACTCTCGGAATGAGAAAAACGAAACTTTTCCCCCATATCTCTTCAGCCAGGCAGCCTAGTATACCAATATATGCACCCACAGCATATAGTGGACTTAGCCGTTGACTGACATGTGTCCATACCAGGGAACCTAGGGACTACCTTGCTGCTAGGCTCAATGGAAGCTTTTGAGTCGTCATCATTCCTGGCCTCTTGATAGTATAGGTTTGACTAACTGCTCCTTCCTTGAAGCTCTCCTCCTTTCCCTCCCACAAGACTGCACTTTTCCATTCTTCTACCTCACCAGCCCTCCTTGTGTTTCCTTCAAGTGCTTTTTCAATTCAATTCAATTCACTTAAATATGTTGATCCTTATAATTTTGACCTAGGTTCTCAGTCTTTCCAAGCTCCCTAGGCAATGTCATCCATTTTTTATATTAGTTACCATCTTTATAGAGTTCTCACGGCACTGGGTTTATATAGTTCTTAGTCTTTTTAGGTCACTTATCCCCTTGAGAATTTGTTGAATGCTACTTACACACACATACACACAATTGAATTAATTTCCTTTCTTAAAAAGTTATTTTTTTAATAATATTTTATCAAATTACCAATATTTTATATAATTTTTTTATTTAGTAAAGAAAAAAAGAACAAACCAATAGTTCCAAGGAGATTAAAATGAAAAGTAACAGCTCCTAACTCCATCCTTCCCTACCCGTTCCCTCAACCACCCCCAGGAGGGAGCTAGGTTTAACTGTCATTGGTGGTTACCTGGATATATGTAATAACATGCTCATATCACTATTTCTTGACTTATCAATTTAAAACAGTATCTATTCACTTCTGCCAATGATAGTAAAGGATTTAGTTCACTTATAACACCCACTTCCCCTCCTCACCTCTCAATATATCTCTCAATATAGTTTAACATGATCTTTAGTTAAGCTGTGTATTGATATAATACACTTATGTGCGTGCGTCTTGTTCCGTCTCTTGACTACCCACTAAGATAAAGGTATTAGTGCTCCTACCCTTCCCTGTAACTTCTCATTCTTCAGCTTTACAAATCACCTGTAATTTCATATATACATTGTCAGGGTTGAGAGATACACATTCTGTAATATAATTAAGTTCTTATGTCTTTGTAAGGGGGTTCCAAAGTTAATAAACAGTATTTACAATGATTATGTAAAAATCACTCTCTGCAAATTAAAGTAAAATACAATGATCATATTTCTTCCCTCAGTATTTGCCAAACTGTAACACATTCTGAATTGTCAAACACCCTTGTAATCATCTATTCTATAGAATTCCTTTTTCCTCCCAGAGACCTCCCTCCTGGGGCCCTCTTTCATCCTGCTTCAGTCTGGACTGATTGTTCTCCGGGTCTGATTCAAAGCTATCAGCCTGATGCCTCCCTCCACCACTCTCCCAGGGTGGAGCCATTCTTTCCCAGGTCCTATATGTTTTTGCTTGGTTTATTACATTTTTTTCATTAAAAAAGTAATAATGTGCTTCTTATAACGAATCAAGTATTGTTGTTGTTAGGTGCCATGGAGTCGGTTCTGTCTCATAGCAATCCTGTGCACAACACAACGAAACACTGCCCAGTCCTTCCCACCTGAGTCAAGCATACAAAAAAAACCCAAAAACAAACCCGTTGCCATTGAGTCGATTCCGACTCATAGTGACCCTATAGGAGAGAGTAGAACTGTCCCCACAGAGTTTCCAAGGAGCACCTGGTGGATCCAAACTGCCAACCCTTTAGTTAGCAGCCGTAGCACTTAACCACTACACTACCAGGTTTTCTAAGTCAAGTATAGAGATATATAAAAATCTTCCCTCATTCTCCTTCGGCCTTGCATCCCCAAGGTAACCAGTGTTAATGGTGTGGTGGGTGTCTTTCCACACCTCATGCCTTTATGCTCAAATACATATATGCAAACATATGAACACATATATGGTTTCTTTTATTATGTTCTTTGTATAAAAAATGGAATCATATTACACATCTTACTCGGCAACTTGCTTTTTTTCCCCCACTTAATAATTTGTCATAGAACTTTCTCCAGCTCAATACACATTGATAAAGCCCTTTTTTATTGTTGTAAAAATATATATGACACATTTGCCAATTTGACATTTTTCAAGTGTATGATTTAGTGATATGAATGACATTAATCATGTTGCGCAGCCATCACCCCCAAACAGAAGTTCACTGCTTCCTAGTGGCACAACTTCCTTATCAGCTGCTTATGACTCCATGGAAACCCTGGTGGTGTAGTGGTTAAGAGCCACGGCTGCTAACCAAAAGGTAGATGGTTAGAATCCACCAGGCGCTCCTTGGAAACTCTATAGGGGCAGTTCTACTCTGTCCTATTGGGTCATTATGAGTAATCGACTCGACGGCAGTGGGTTTGGTAGTGGGTATGATTCCATAGCTTAGATATATCCTACTTATGCATCTATTTACTATAATGAACATTAAGGCTATTTTCAGCTTTTGTGCCACTACAAACCAGTAAGCATACTTGTGAATGAATCCTTTTAATGCTTCATTTTTGTAGGATAGGTTTACCAAAGCTGGAATTATTGGATCAAGGGATGTGCATGTATTATTTTAACTTTTTAACATTTAACTTATGTTCCAAAAAGTACACACATCATAGATCTGCAGTTCAAAGGATTTTTCACAAATATGACCAGTACCCAGATGAAGAAACAGAACATTGGCCCACATGAACCACAGCCTCTTCTAACCTGAGACCAGAGGAACTAGATAGTGCCCAGCTACCACTACAGACCACTCTGATCGGGATCATAATAGAAGGTCCTGATTAGAATGGGTAAAAAATGTAGAACGAAATTCAAATTAAAAAAAAAAGAACAGACTTACTGGTCTGAAAGAGACTGGAGGAACTCCTGAGACTATTGCCCTAAGGACAACCTTCTAACTTGAAACTGAAGATACTCCCGGAGGCCACCTTTCAGCCAAATAATAGACAGGGCTATAAAATAAACAATAACACCCGTGGAGAATGTGCTCCTTAGGAGGAGAACATTTGCCCGAAACCAAAGACAAGAAGGCAGAGAAGGACAGGGAAACGAGACTAATGGAAATGGGGAACCCAGGGAGGAAAGGGGGAGAGTGCTGACACATTGCAGTGGTGGAGGGGATTGCAACCAATGTCATGCAAAAATTTGTGTAAGAATCATTGTTTGGAAAACTAATTTGCTATGTAAACGTTCACCTAAAGCCCAATAAAATGTTAAAACAAACAAACAAACAAAAAGAATAAACAAAAACATTACCAACACCCCAGGAGCATGCACTGTCCTCCCTTTGAGTCAGTGCTTCCGTCCCGAGAGTAACATCTGTCCTGACCTCCAACAGCATGCATCTTGTAAATTTTAAGGTATTACCCCATTATTCTCCCCAAGAGTTGTAGCAAATGCATTACACCCCACAAGTAATGTATAAAAGTATCAGTTTTCCCACCTACTCTCTAATGCTAAAAGTTGTCACCTTTTACAGTTTTCCACTAATCTGATCAGTAAAAATAGTATTTCATTGTTATTTTAATTTGCATTTTTCCAACTAACCAATGAGTTTGGGCATGATAGTACAAACCCCTTATTTTATACAGGAGGAAAACCCAGGCTCAGCAAGAATTAATCTTGCTCAAGGTGACTTTGAAATATACTTTATTTCTGTGATTAAAACCAGTTGCTGCCAAGCCGATCCCAACTCTTAGTGACCCTATAAGACAGAGAACTGCCTCATAGGGTTTCCAAGGGTGTAATCTTTATGGAGGCAGACTGCCACATCTTTCTCTTGCAGAGCAGCTGGTGGGTTTGAACTGCCGACCTTTCGGTAGCTGAGTGCTTTAACCACTGTGCCACCAGGGCTCCTTTCTGTGGTTAGCACAGTGTTATCAGGAGCCCTAAATTGTAGGAGCCCTGGTGGCGCAATGGTTAAACTCTTGGCTGGTAATCAAAAGTTCGGCAGTTTGAGCCCACCAGCAGCTCCGCAGGAGAAAAGACCTGGCCAACCCCAGGGGTTTGGCCTAGGAAACCCTATAGGGGAGTTCTACTCTGCCCTACAGGGTCACTATGAGTTGAAATCAGCTCATATGCACACAACAATAGTGCAGTGTTGGAAGGCTCAGCAAGGTTTTGTATGTAGATCACTCCCCGATTTGTAAAATTCCCTAAACTTAACCTCATTCAAGAGGAGTGGGGGAAGGAGACACATACACCTCCCTCTACTCTGCTGACCTGGGTGAGGAAGCTTGTTCTGGCCACACAAACCTTCTGTAATGTTGTAGACTTGGTTCAAAGTCTGGTTTAGGGGCACAAGAGGGAAGGGAGTCATGCTGGCTTCAGGCAAGGATGGCTGGGCTGTGGAGATAATATTGCAACCTGGTAGAGGCAAGCAAAAGCACTCACATATTCAGCAAATCTCTACGGAGGGTCTGCAACAGAGAATAGTGGAAAAGATCTCAGGACTGAAAGTCAGGAGGCTTTTGGACGTATCACTTGCCCTTCATCTCAGAGCCTCAGTTTTCTCTGCAAGAAGATGGGCTTGGAGCTGCTGAGTGTATTGAAGGCACGGAGGTGTGCAAGCCCTGTAGGATCTTACATTCTGGCAGGGATGGGTTGGGGTGGAGAAGGTAGAGATAGGGAAGATGGGGGCGGGGGACGAAGACATACAATAGTACTTACGCATCAGCGGTGGTGCAATAGTTAAGCACTTGGCAGCTAACTGAAAGGTCAACGGTGCAAACCCACCCAGCCACTCCGTGAGAAAAGATCTGGAGATCTGCTCTTGTAAAGATTACATCCTAGGAAACCTTATGGGGCAGTTCTACTCTGTCATAGAGGCTCGCTATGCCTGAGTCAGAATCCACTCGACTGCACGCAACAAGGCAGCAGTAGCACACACTCGATGAGTGTGTAGTGAGACTGAGGGATGGCATTCACCTGGGGGAGGTGGGGCTGGAGCTGAGCCCTGAAGGAAGGGACAGATGAGGTTACACAGGCAGAAAGAAGAGCATGGCATTTTTTTGTGGAGGAGGAGATGAAAGGAGTGGGTAGGTCAGTTCTAGTACCAAAAACCCAGAGAGGAAAATGAGAAGAGCAACCCTGGATTAAGAAGAAAATCCTATTGAGACGTGAGGCTGGAAAGGTAGGATGGAGCCAGAGGGCAGCCATGAAGGGCCTGAGTCTAGGTGAGGAATGTGGGCTTGTCATATAGGCAGGGGGCCAATGCAGTGCTTTCACAGACAACTGGTTAACTACTAGGTGTTTTCATTTTCTATTTGCTGCTGTAATAAATTACTACAAATTGGGCGGCTTAAAACTGCATGAATTTATAATCTTACGGTTCTGTAGGTTAGAGGTCCAACAACAGTCTCATGGTTCTAAAACCATGGTGTCACAGGGCTGTATTCCTTTTGGAAGGCTCTAGGGGAGACTCTAAGGAGCGCTGGTGGCACAATGGTTAAAGCTTTGTTGGGCCACCTGATTGGCTCTGAGCTTCTTAGTAGCCAAAGAGAAAAGGGAAACTGGACCAATTACAAAATTCATCACTGTGTCTGTAAGATTGAAACAAATATCTAAAAAAAACCAAAAACACTCTGAGCAGAATTTTTTTCTTCTCACTATGCTTCCTCCTTGACCTTATGTTGAGCTTGTTGAAGGGACGCCCATTTGTGGAAAGCGTTCCTGAATGCATCAGAAGTCCTGGCCCTTAGCAGAGGCTCACTTTTCACTGTCTCCAGCAGATTCAATAGAGAAGATCTAGTTCCTAGCCCAGAAAACTAATCTTGTAATAGGTCTGCATTTCTGAAACCAAAAACGTCATATGTAGATAAAAACAAGATGTGTGTGTACTGTGGTTAGACCGTTTTGTAGCAACCCTTGTTTCCTCTCTTTTGCAACTTCAGGTTCGATAGGACTTGACCTAAACATGAGTCACCAGGCCCAGTGCTCAGGCTGATATATATAACTTATCTCTAGACCCTGGGTTGATTGGAATATCCACTTCCACTCCTTGCAGCAGTGGAAATCATTCAATCAGTAGAGCTTTATTTGGTGCAAGACCCCTGCTCTGGGCCTTACCTGGAATTCTCTATATCCAGCTGCCAGTAATGGGGGTCGAGGAGAAGGCGCAGGTAATCCAGGCTTTGGGAACTCAGAGGAGGGAGCCTGTGTATATGGAGAGCTGAAGAGGCCTGGAAATGTCACAGAGGAGATGGGACTTGAAGGAAGAGAAGATGCCATGTGTAACGAGGAGAACTTGGGCAAGCCTGAGCAGGGACAAATGGCTGGAATGGTTAAGTGGTGTTCAGACAGCAGAAGGAGCCTGGCCTGCTTGGAGTAGAGGTCTACAAAGGGGAGGAGAAGAAGAGATTGTGGATGTCAAGATGTCCCAGGAGGCCCAGGCTGCTAGAGCTGCTCTCCATTCCTCCCCATTGCCCTGGCATAGGGGTGGAAAGCCCATGTTTGTCCCTCATATCACCCTCCTCAAGGGGTCTTCAGGAGTAATCCAATATGGGACTCTCTGAAACAATTTGTTACCTGGGAGTTTATGGACTTTTCAAAGTACGTGATCTCTAAGTGAGCAATGCTGATGGTCAACATTAAAATTTCTGCTTGATGGAAATTACAGGATCCCAGCCGCTGGCTCTGTGCGAAAGCTGCAGTGTTGGCATTAAATCCCTTTACAGGAAGAGCTGGACCATAATCCTCGCTTGGGATCATGTCAGGACTCTGAAACTGATTGCACAGGTGTTTATGGAATATTCTTTGTCCATCCTTGGGGGAAGATAACTATGGTGACCTCTATTTTGGCATCTTGGGAAGAACTCAAGGAAGGGTCTTGACCTAAATGGGCTGGTGTTTGAAACAGTTGATTACTTGAACTGCTGGACTGTATTTCCTTGAACCTTTCTCAGTGAGTGGGAGAGATAGAGGAGGAGTAGACCAGGAAACTGGCTTCTGTGAAGACCAAACTAGGGCTGTTAGAGCTGTGAGATGATTGAATCTTCACATGATCTCCATTCTGCACATAAGGAGATGGAGGTACAGAGAGATTTAAAGTAAAATCTACCCAAGGTCATAGAGCTACAAAGTGGCAGGATTTGGCCTCAAAATTCAGGTGAACTGCAAAGTCCAGCTCTCATCCTGCCATGCCGCTTTCCTTAGGGGAAAAAAAAAAGTCCAAAGGTGGCCACAAACAGAATCATCAGAACTCCTTGTAAGTGGAGGAGTCCTAACCCGGTCAATTGGCATAAGATATTTCACAAAGTTCATGTTCTACATCCTATTGAGGTGAGTAGCATCTGGGGTCTTAAACGCTTGTGAGCAGCCATCTAAGATACAACTACTGGTCTCTACTCATCAGGAGCAAAAGAGAAAGAAGAAAACCAAAATCTCAGAGAAGAAACTAGTCTACAGGGCTTATAGCCTACATGAGCCACGGCCTCATCTATCCTGAGGCCAGAAGAACTAGATGGTGCCTGGCTACCCCTACTGACCGTTCTGCTCAGGGCCACGATAGATGGACCCTGATAGAAGGGGAGAAAAATGCAGAACAGAACTCAAATTCTTAAAAAGTCTCCAGATTTGCCAGTTGAGACCAGAGGACTCCCCTGAGACTATCGTCCTGAGATACTCTAAACCTTGAACTGAAACTATCCCCTGAGATCACCTTTTAGCGAAAAACAGAGTGGCACACAAAATAAAGAATATTACCCGCAAGTACAGTGCTCTACTAAAAATCCATCTGTATGAGACCAAAAGGTCAAAATTTACTCTAAAGCAAAGATGAGAAGATAAAGGGGCAGGGAAACTAGAGTAATGGAAATAGAATGACCAGAACACAATTAAAGAGAATGTTGACACAGCGTGAAAAATGTTAACTAATATCACTGAACGATTTGTATAGAAATTGTCAAATGGAAACCTAATTTACTATGTAAACTTTCACCAAAAACACAATAAAATATTATTCAAAAATAAATAGATACGGACACAGGGAACTCAGGGTGGAAAGGGGGAGCATGCTGTCACATTGTGGGGATTGCAACCAATGTCACACAACAATATGTGTATAAACTTTTGATTGAGAAATTGACCTAAGCTTGGTAATCTTTCACGTAAAACACAATAAAATAAAATAAGTGGAGGAGTCCTGGGCCCTGAACCCGCCTGGGTCTTGGGCCCAGGTGTCTGCATTTTTAACAACCCCCAGGTGGCTGATGGTCAGACAGGCTTGGGGATCTTCATTGTAAGGAACCCTCAGTGTAGGACCTCCGTGGGCCTGCCTGGGGCAGAAGGGTTTCTGCTGGGAACCCCCTGAGTGGCCAGGCAGAGACTCACAGATGATAGGCTCTTGATGGGAAGACGGGGGAAGAATAAAAAAGAGGAAGTCGTTTTTTTCTGTGGAAACTTCTGTGAGAACCGAGTCCTTCTAGAATGTGTCATTCTTGTAGGTTTATGAAGCTGTGGAAACTGCCCTTGCTGACTTCAGCGTCTACCCCCACGCCCTTCCTGCTGCTGATGTCACACCAGGAATCTCAGCTGCCCTCCAAGGCTGGGGGCAGGGAGCAGTGAAGAGAACCAATAGAGTCTGGAAATATGGGTTCTAGTCCACACTGTGCCACGAACCAGTGTGTTCCCTTGAGTAAGGCACTCCCTTCTCTGTCCTCAGACTCCTGTACTGTAGAAGGAGAGAGCTGGACTTAGTCTTCGGCTAATAAATCTGTACTCATTGTAGGAGTCCTTAACACTTTTGGAGGCCAGACCCCTTTGAAAATCTGATAAAACCATCAATCCTCTCTTGAGGAAAAAAATCCTGGGAAATTATTGGACCTCCTAAAGCCCATTCATGAAACCCTAGGGGTCCACGGGCCCCATGTTGAGCACTGCCAGTCTTTCTGGAAACCTCTATATCCAGTGCGGTAGCCTCAAGCCATAGATGGCCACTGAGCACCTGAATGGGGCTGGTCTGAGTTGAGTTGTGGTGTGAGTGGAAAATGCACACCAGATTTTGAAGATTTAGTATGAAAAAAGAATGGAAAATATCTCATTAATAATTTTATATGGATTACATATTAAAAGATAAGTTGGATATCTGGGTAAAATAAAATATATCATTCCAATTAATTTCACTTGTTCCTTTTTACTGTTTTAAAATGTGGCTACTAGGGCTTTTGAAATGACATGTGTGACTGGCATTATATATCTACCAGATGGCACTGCTCTGTGATGACATCTATTGTCCATACTCAGTGCCATTTCCCCTCAGTCAGCACATGGTCTTCCCTGCAAACCCATCCGGGCCTCTTTTGGGAAGACGTGGCTACAAGAATGAGCAGGAAGCCAATCACTTGTATGACCTCACTTATATAAAATGACAAGGCAAGCGTATAGAGACTCAAGTTTATTAGTGGTTCCCAGGGGCAGGAGGGAGGGAAGAAGGTGGGTTGACAAAAAAAAAAGATGGAAAAATCACATTGATTAAGGGTAGGGCTGCACAGCCGATTATTGTAATTGCTGTCAATACGTTGTACAGCTGTAAAAAGTTGAGCTGGCAAAAGTTGTGTGATAGGTATACTTACAACAATGGAAAAAGAGTAGCTGCTCAGACTGCTTACGTACAATCAAACACCTCATGGGATTTGGCTTCTTGAGTTTGGGACATCCTAGTTAATTGGCCTAATAATGTGTTTAGTGCTTCTGTTCTACCTCCTAGTTCATTGTGTAGTGCCTGAAGTCTTAAAAGCTTGCAAATAGCCATCCAAGACAAAACAATTGATCTCTATTCACCTGAGAAAGAGGAGAGTCAGAAATAGGAGGAGGATATGGAATGTGTGGCTAATTGCCTCCGTGAACAACTGCCTCCTTTGCCATGAGACTGGAATAACCAGCTACCATTACTGAACATTTTGATCAAAGACTCCATAGAAGAATCCTGATCAAAAGGGGAAAATGCAGAACAGAATTTAAAATTCTCATGGACACCAGACTTCCTGGAGCCATGGAGGGTAGATGAACCCCTGCAACTATTCCCTGAGATAGTCTTTAAACCTTGAACCAAAAATACCCCCTGAAGTCTTCTTAAAACGAAACAATAGTTTAGCTTAACTAGTAAAAAAGGCCTGTCTTGAGCATTATGCTTTTTAAAGAACTGTCTATAAGGGATCAAGTTGCCAACAGCAACTGGAAAGTTTAGATGGGAACCTTAGGGGCAGTGAGTTTATGTTAATGGGGGAGGAACAACTCAGAAAAGAGGGTGAGAATGTTGTACAACTCAAAGAATGTAGTCAATGTCACTGAATTGTACATGTAGAAACTGTTGGATTGGTATATGTTTTGTTGTGTATATGTTTAACAACACATAAACTAAAATAAAAATTTACAGGAAAAAAAGAATGGGCAGGGAAGTCTTTGTAAGAATAAGCTGTAGGTCATGTTTCCCCAAGTAGGGTGAAAGGTCGCAAAGGGCAAAGACACATCTAATGCTTCTGGCTCTCTCCAGGACTGGGTACTCAGCAAATGGGGTGATCCATTTTCAGCCACTTGAGAGACTATAGAGTTCCAGGCAACATCGATGAGTATGTTTCGTGACCAAGCCATTGCCAAAGATTCTGAGTAGTGGTTGGGTAATTACCCCAGCATCTTCTAACCCAAAAGAAGGGTTAGAACAGAATGCTTAGTGTATGCCAGCACTGCTCTATCTAGCGACACAATGATAAATATAACACAGATTTTGCACCCATGAAGCTCATGTCCTAGGAATGGAGAAAGACAGCCAACATGTAGGTAGGTATACAATATGATGTCAGGTTGCAGTAAGCAGGGAAGGGGGACAGAGAGGAACAGGACGGTAGAGGTGGTGGGCTATTTTGATAGGATGGGAAGGCCAGTCTGAGGTGGCATTTAAGAATAGAACTGAATAAAGTGACAGCGAGTCATAGAAATACCTGGGGGTAGAGATTCAGAGCAGAGGCAAGAGCAAGTGCCAAGTCCCTGAGACAGGAACATGCTTGATGAGTTCAAGGAACACAGGGAGAGCATAGGGGATGTGGGCCACCCACCCAGAGGGGCCAAGATCAGGATGAAGGTATGAGGAGGCCTGTTGTTGTTAGGTGCCATCAAGTCAGTTCTGACTCATAGCAACCCTATGCACAGCAAAATGAAACACTGCCCGGTCCTGTGTCGTCCTCACAATTTTTGCCATTCTTGAACCCATTGTTGCAGCCACTGAGTCAATCTATCTTGTTGAGGGTCTTCCTCTTTTTCGCTGACTGTCTACTTTAGCAAGCACGGCGTCTTTCTCCAGGGACTGATCCCTCCTAGGACCAATAGGAGGAGGAGGAGGAGCCTAGGCTGGGACCTCTGGTTGCGGATGGCATGGAGAGTTTTCCAAGGCCTGTGGCTCACAGATTTCGCTTCCTCCAGCCCCCCCCCCCCCACTGCCTTCATTATTTAGCTGGGATGGAGGCTGGTGACCTGTGGCTGAACCTGGAGCAAAATGTCACATTGTCTTTTCCAGACAATAAGAACAGAATTGGGTCTTTTCTTTGCTACTTGCTCTTGAAGCTCAAGGTCCTCAAGCTCCTTCCCCTGTTTCTTCCTTGTTTCCCCCAGGGATTTGCCTGAGGCTTTTCACTCTGCCTCTCTGGGGTTTGAGGCAGGCTTCGAGGGGGCAAGGTGGGCTCTCTACCTGTCTCCCCCTTCACCTCTTTCAAGTCTTTTCTCAGGTAAGACCTTTTCAGTGAGCTTCCCTGACCATCTTATTTAAGAGGAGGGCATCCCACTTATATAGCCCATCGCTTTAGTTATACATTTCCCCCATAGCGCTCAGCACCTTCTAACACACTGTATGATTTCCTTAAGTATGATGCTATTGTTTATTGTTTTCTCTCTGCCCCCCATCTCATTAAAATGTAAATTCCATGAGGGTACAGATTTGTACCTTCTGTTCACGGCTATAACCCAGGCACCTAGAACAGTGCCTGGCACATGGTAGGCACTCAAAAACTATTTGTGGACTGAAATTAATAAATGAGCAAGTGGGTTGGACAAGAAGAGTCCAGAGAGATCATCTTCCTTCTGTTTCCTCTATGAGGAAACAGACTTACAGGGAACAGAAGGGAATTTTTTTGAACACTTCTGAGAAAGTGTCAGGTTCAGTGCCAGATGCAGAGCGTACTGTCAAGGAGTTTGCATTTTGATTGGAGTGGGGGTGGGCAGTGCCATCTCTTTGCAGAGCTTCAGGGGGCACCACCTCATAGGACATCATGGTGCCCTGGAGTTGTGCAGTGCAGTCACTTGGGGTGAGGTAGGTAGGGAGAGATGTGGCTGGGGGCTGTCTCATCTCCCCCTTGGAGTGGGCACCCACAGCTCCCTCCCTCCATTTCCCATCTCTGGGCAGAAGTGCACCGTCACTTCCCCATGGTAGCCTTCAGGATTGTGACTTTCCTTTCTGCTACGTTAGCCCACTAGGGAAGGGACAACCCAAACTTCGAGAAAGTAACAAGGGCTTGGACTGGAGGGAAGCTGTAGTTCTCTGAGCCTCAGCTGAGTGCAAGTCAATCACTGGCTCTGTGCTGCCTTTCACAATTTTGCCCCTATTATTATTTTGGCCAGAGGCAAGAAAGGGGAGACCCATCGATTCCCATAGGCACTCCGTTAGAATTCTTCTTCAACTCGGCCAAGCCACTTGGCCTATGCAGACGCGGGATACAAACTTGAGCCAGACACAGCCTCTGTCCTTCATGTGTTCAGTCTTCTGAGGAAATCAGAGATAAGAACTCAGAGTAGGAAGAGATTAAAAACCTGATAAAGGTTCAGAGTTGAGAGCTGGTGTGGGTGTGTAGAGCAAATCAGAAACAAATGGGTTAATGTTAAAGGATGCCTCCACACTCGCACATCCATTCCTTTGTTGTCTAGGTTGGGTTGCTGAGTGGAAACAAGGCTAGAGCCAAGGCTGTTTAGTGCAAAGGAGTAAAGGGGCACGGAAGAGCTGGGGAGAGGACACCTTTTCCAGGCAGCTCAACACAAAAGCCTTTAGCCCACTTTCTTTTCGGATTTCAGTGATGGTGTACAGTGTGGGGTCACAACGGTTTGTTTTCTTGGTCAAACTGTGAATCTTTTCTCTGCTTGAGGAGGAAGGTCCTGGATAGAGAAGAAGCTAGAGCCTTCCCCCACCTACCTCATCCCCAGGTGACTGCATTGCACAACTCCAGGGCTGACCAACTCACAAAAGTGTCCTTTGGGTCCATCTCCCTGTAGAGATACACACTTGTGAAGGGCACACACACTGGTGACTAACTGTTGAGAGGTGGCAGAGTGTCATCATGGTGAAGCCTGACTTCTTAGACCAAAAGCCCAAAACAATGCTCTGTTAAACAAAAAGAGTAATAGTTGTTGAGTGATAGGGGTCCTGGAAGGCAGAGTACTCTGAACAGATATCTGAGCTGCGAGTGGGGAGGTCACTGAGTAAGAGGCTGTGTAAAACCCTGTCAAGGAGCAGATCCAGGAAATGGCCACCACCTTGCCCAGAGTCAGAGAACATGGCCCTCGGAAATGATCTTTTTTCCTCATTTTTTTTAATCGTGGTAAATATCTATGTAACAAAACATTTGCCATTTCAACAGTCTTCACATTTTTCCCCTCATCTTTCAGGATCAGGGAACCCTTTCATCCCCTGGTGAAGGCCACAGACCTTTCTTCCCAAGAGAATACATGTGGTATACACAATTCTGCATGCTGTTTCAAAGGTTCACATCTAAGGGGTGGGGAATCCCTATGTTTGGAGAATGAAGAAACAAAGCTAGAGAGGCGGAATGATTCCTCATACTTGCAGATCTCCTAGGGCTTAGTCTGATGCCCTTTCTCCCCTCCCCTTCACTGCCTCTGGTCAAGAGAAGGAAGTTGGTGGGGGAAGAACTAGGTCACACCTCCGGTTGTACTTCTAATTCCACTTCCTGTCAGTGTCAGGAAAATTGATAGACATAAACAGGCCTCCCTACCCCCAGAGGAGTGGACCGTTCCGAATAGTACAGAAGTGGCCATGTCGTCACAGGTACAAATCACCCTGCCTCTGATTTCTTGATTCCAGAGCAAAAGACCAGCAAGTTTTTTTTGAGACCATAACCTCCCTCCTCCTGGAGAAGGTAAAAAGAGTCTTGTTGCTGCCTCTCTGTCCAAGACTTTCCTCAAGCAGAGAAAAGTTTCAGGGTTTTAACAAAAACCAAACCCGTGACCCCAGAATGTGCATGCTGGCTGAAACCTCAAATGAAAGTGGGCCAAAGGCTTTTGTGCCATTCTGCCTGGAAATGGTGTCTTCTCACCATGATCTGAGCCTCTCCACAAGAACTCACTGGAAATAAGTAGGGAATCGCCCACAATCCCCCCACTACCTTGACCTACGAATAAGGAGTAAAGGGTGAGGAAAAGTATTTCTGGTAAGCTGAATTCCCTCCATAGTCAGGGCTGACCTAAATCCCCAAATGGCTCAAGATGATTCAGGCTGGAGATAGCTGTGCCCATAAAAAAAAAAAAATTTAGACCCTGGATTTTCTGAGGCAGTTCTGATTTCAAATATGCTAATCTGTTGCTAAGTTATACTTCTGTTGTGTCCTGGTTATGGATTCAGAAAATTTGTGGTTACTAAATTTTTTTTTTTTAAGGGTCTGGGTGCTGCAAAAGACCTCTTTAAAATTTAAAAAGACAAAGACGTCACTTTTTAAAGTCAGGAAAGGTGTGCATCAGGGTTATAGACTTTCACCATACTTATTCAATGTGTGTGCTGAGCAAATAATCCAAGAAACTGGACTATATGAAGAACCACAGCAACAGGATTGGAGGAAGGCTCATTAACAACCTGAATTATGCAGATGACACAACTTTGATTGCTGCAAGTGAAGAGAACTTGAAGCACTTAATGATAAAGATCAAAGACCACAGCCTGCAGTATGGATTACACCTCAACATAAAGAAAACAAAAATTCTCACAAGTGGACCAATAAGCAACATCATGATAAATGGAGAAAAGATTGAAGTTGTCATGGATTTCATTTTACTTGGATCCACAATCAACACCCAGGGAAGCAGCAGTCAAGAAATCAAAAGACGCATTGCATTGGGCAAATCTGCTGCAAAAGACCTGTTTAAAGGGTTGAAAAGCAAAGATGTCACCTTGATGACTAAGGTGTGCCTGACTCAAGCCGTGGTGTTTTTCATCGCCTCAAAATCATTCAAAAACTGGATGATGAATAAGGAAGACCAAAGAAGAATTGACGCCTTTGAATTGTGGTTCTGTGAAGAATACTGAATACACCATGGACTGCCAAAAGAATGGAAAGATCTGTCCTGGAAGAGGTGCAACCAGAATGCTCCTCGTAGCAAGGATGGTGAGACTACATCTTGCATACTTTGGGCATGTTATCAGGAGGGACCAGTCCCTGGAGAAGGACATCATGCTCGGTAAAGTAGAGGGTCATCAAAAAAGAGGAAGACCCTCAGCATGATGGATTGACACAGTGGCTGCAACAGTGGGCTCAGGCATACCAAGGATTGTGAGGATGGCGCAGGACTGGGCAGCGTTTCATTCTGTTTGTACAGATGGTTGCTATGAGTCGGAACTGACTCCAGGACACCTAACAACAACAACATGTTTGTTGACTAAACTGAGGTCTTAGAAAAGTTAGTTCTCTTAAGTTTTCTTAAATCATGAAGAAACCCCCCTCTCTGCTCTTGTTTACATACTCATTTGCTATCTCAGAAAGAGTGCTAAGAAAAGGTAAATTCAGCTTGGCTTCTTTCAAAACAAGTGAGGGTTCTCTGAGCCTAGAACTACATTTGGGTGGTTATTCTGTGCTGAATTCAACACTCCAGGAAGCTCAGGGACAATAAGCCTTGTAGACCACCCATTCCACACAACTGCTACCTACTGAGAATGCCACAAGGAAAATGTTAAAACTACTTTAAAAAATACAAATGGCTCTTGTTTTTGGATTCTTGCTCATTGCAATAGAAAAATCCTTTGACCTCCCTTGTTAATACAAATAAGCAATTCATCCTTAATGAAGCTCACTTGAAGAAAAGACACCTTTCAAAGGCATTTTATTATTTCTCACACACTTTGAGGTGTTAATATGGGACGTGTACCACCAATGTGTGGTCATCCTTGGTGTGGGCATCATGTGATCATGTGGTCGTCATCATTTTTACAACTTTGTCTTAACTCACAAATAATGCACAAAAGCCAACCTGTAAAACTTCTTAGGAATAAAGAGTTTAAGAGTTACAACATTTCTGGACTCGTGGGCTGCAAGAAGGATGACGAGGCATGACAGTTGGGGAATTTCACCATCTCTGCTCATGTGCATTTCTTAAGAATTTGCTGGGATGCGGTTAATGCATACTTTCTGTTCCTGTTCAAGTTTAATAAAAACGGCAAAACGAGGTATCTGTGGAATCAGAAAGGGAAAAAGCTCAAACAGCAAATTCTGTTCCGTTCAACCCAGTGTACCCAGTAGCGTCAGAGGACATCTCCCAAGAGCTTTTTCCATTTGACCTTGTGAACTTCCACACTTCACTGCTCTCCTGGGTACGCTGCCCAGGCCGGCTCTGCTGCTCTGCAGCACTGCTATGATGAGCATCCTGGCAACCACCAGCTACTGAAGTGCCTGCTGTGCTCGAGCAAGAACCTTCTGAAGGTCACTGCTGAGCCAGGTGACAGCTCTGAGAGGCAGTGGCTCCTGCCCACCTTCATAGATCAGCGAAGGAGGAGGCTCAGAGAAAGAGCCCCAGTCCCTGCCCCAGGTCAGACCTGCCTGGCTCCAGAGCCTGTGCTCTTTCAGCTCAATTCTCCCCCAGCGCCCACAGCTCTACTACTTTGCCTGTGGTTGTTCTTCTTGCCAAACTTTTTAGCCATACAAGAATGAAAAGGCCGAGATTCAAAGACCTCACAATCTAGTAAAGGAGGAAAGAGGACTACATAAAAAGCATTTCCTTCTCTGTGCAACGAAGGAGACTGACAGTCAGGGATTCTAATTGGAGCGTCAAACCAGAGGAGCTAAACTGCAGAATGCTGGAACAGGGCGCTATGGGAATTCTGGTTAATGTCAGAGTTGTGTGTATGGGGGGTGAGTGGCAGTGGTGGAAAACAGTAAAAGCTGCAGGGAGCAGGAATCAAGGAAGAGCAAAGCGCTTGCACCTTGAATGATGGACAAGGCATAGACAATACAGTAACAACTGCAACAACTGTATTTATCTGGGGCTTACAAGGCACTGGTAATCCTGGTGGCATAGAGGTTAAGAGCTATGGCTGCTAACCAAAAGGTTGGCAGTTCAAATCTACCAGGAGCTCCTTGGAAACCCTATGGGACAGTTCTTCTCTGTCCTATAAGGTTGCTATGAGTTGGAATTGACTCGACGGCAACAGGTTTTTAATCTTTACGGGAGCAGATCGGCAGGTCTTTTCTCCTGTGGAGCCACTAGTTTGGTTCTAACCGCCGGCCTTTCAGTTAGCAGCTGAGTGCTTAACCACTGCCCCATCAGGGATCCACCCTACAACCCTCTAAACAAGTGCTATTATTCTCCCCACTATCCACAGGAAGAAACAGAGACATAGGGAGAGCAGAAAACTTGCTCAGGTCCCACAACTAGTAAGTGGGGAGCTGGGATTTGAATTTGGGCAGGCTCCAAGTTCACGTTCTTAGGAAAAGATAAGTTAACTTATACCCTCTCGTAGATTTTGTCATTGCACTTGTCAAAATTGTAATTATTCACTTAATGTCTGCTTCCCCTGCTAGACTGGTCTCCAAGGGCAGGGACTATGTCTATCTTCCTCTCAGCATCTAGACTAGTGATTGGCACATGGAAAGCCCTCAAAGGTCCTATAGAATGGATGAAATGCATTGGAGGGAAGAAGAGGGTTCCTTTACATGAGCAAAGCCCTGATGGTCTGCCATTAAAAACCAGGTGAATGTGAGCAACCACCTCCCTTGTCCCTACTCAGTGTCCCCATCAGCAAAATGAGAATAATGGAGGTGAGGCTTTGGAAATCAGTGTGGCAGTTCTTTGGGAAAGTAATTCCTAGGGTTACCATATGACCCAGCAATCCCACCCCTAAGTATATAAATCCAAAAATAAATCAAACCCATTGCCGTTGAGTTGATTCTGACTCATAGCAACCCTATAGGACAAAGTAGAACTGCCCCATAGTTTCCAAGGAGCAGCTGGTGGATTCAAACTGCTGAACTTTTGGTGAGCAGCATGAGCTCTTAACCACTGCACCACCAGGGCTCCAGGTATATACCCAAGAGAGTTGAAACCACGTGTCCACACAAAAACTTGCACCTGAATGTTCAGAGCAGCGTTATTTACAATGGCCAAAAAAATGGAAATGATCCAAGTGTCCATCAACAGAAGCATGGATGAATAAAATGTGGCATATGCATACCATGGGACATTATTTGACCATAAAAAGAAATGAAGTACTGGTACATGCTACAACATGAATGAATCTTGCAAATATTATGGTAAGTAAAAGAAGCCAGATACAAAGGAACAAGTATTGTATGATTCCATTTACCTGAAATGCCCAGAACAGGCAAATCCACAGGGGCAGGAAGTAGATTAGTGATTGCCAGGGGCTGGAAGGAGGATGAAATGGGGAGTGACAGCTAATGGGGTTTCTTTTCAGAGTGGTAAGATGTTCTGAAATTAAATAGTGAATATACTAAAACCCACTGAACTGTTCAATTCAAAAGAGTAAATATTATGGTATGTAAATTATATCTCAAGAAAAAAAAACATTAGAGGTGAAAATAATATACTAAGCTCTGTGTTAATTTAAGTAGGCTAATTGTTTACATTTTGCAGGGAATTTGGGGGTCTGGGCACAGTCTTGAAAACAATTTCTTTTTTTGCCATTGTCCTTGTTCTGATGTTGATGCCAAATGGAAGGGCAAGGGGGAGGAAGGAGAAGGGTAGGTTTGGGATTTGGGATTCCAATATTTGCAGTTCCACAGGCCTAATATGGGGGGCCAGGGATGGGGTAGTGAAAAGACCACTTGGGCTGGGCACCAGCCAGGTCTATACCTGACTTAGCCTAACGTCCCAGGCTTCTTTCTGCCCTTTGCCTCCATCTCCTCTGTCACCATCCTTTGATAAGCCACCACCTTCTTACATCTGAACTACTGCAGCTGCCTCTTCACTGGTCTTCCTGCTTCATTCATTCCACAAGTATATACAGTACTCAACACCTACTAGTGCTGGGCAGCACTGTTCCAGGCACCGGGGACCAGCAGTGAACAAAACAGATAAAAACCCCTGCTCTCAGGGGGCTGACATTCCAGCAGAAAGACAGATATAAAAAATGAAGGTGCATATTATTGGATGTGTGCTGCGGGAATAAAAAAAAGCAGGTAGAGGACCCAGGGAGTGCTGGGGGGAGGGGCTGCAGCTTTAAATTTGGTCGTAGGACTGAAGTAGGTGACAGAGTGCTCCCTGTGGATATCTGAAGGGGAAGCATTACTAGGCAGAGGGAACAGCCAGTGTGAAGGACTCAAGATAAGAGTGGTCTTTAGCGTCCCTGTTTGTAGAACAGCAAGGAGGCCAGTGTAGCTGGGGGGAGGTGGAGAAGCCATGCAATCAAAGAGGTAAGGGGAGGGATCAGATCCCTTGTAGATTTCCATTCTTTCCTCTGTGCAAAACTCTCCAGTGGCTCCCAGTTCCTTCTAGGCTCCACATGGCATGGCCCCACCTGCCTCTCAGACCTCAGTGCCTCCAGCTGCCTCCCCTACTTCTTTGCCAAGCACTTTTTCTACCACAGAACCTTTTCTTTTGCTGTTTCCTCTGCCCAGAAAGCCCTTCCCCCATCTCCTTGGGCCTGGCTTGTTCTTTTCATGTAGGTCTTATCTCAAACACCACGTATCTTTGGATCCTTAGCTCCCCTCCCCCTCCTCCTCTTTCCCCTTGCCGCACCTCCCACCTTGATTATCCCATTACCAGTTTCATTCTCTTGCTTTGTGACTACCTAAAATGACCTTGCTTATTTTACATGTGAATGGATTATCTGTTCCTCCGAAAAGAAACCCCTTGACATCAGGGCTCTTGTCTGGCTTGTTCACCTTGGTATTCTTAAAACAAAAAAAATTTTTTTTTTATATTCTTAGAGCCTGCTTTAATAATTATTTGTTGACTGGGATTTTATGACTGCATTCTTCTGGGAATTTCTCTGTTTTTTTTTTTTCCTGTTTGTCACCATAGCCCCAAGCCTTCCAGAAGGCTCATTACTACCTATCCAGACAACCTTTGTCCCGGAAGGCTGATTGTGTCTTAGATTGGGACTGAGAATTCTTTCCCTCTATCTCTCCCTCCTTGATACCTTCAATGAGATGGATTGACATAGTGGCTGCCAACAGTGGGCTCAAACATAGCAACAATTGTGAGGATGGCGAAGGACTGGGCAGTGTTTCATTCTGTTGTACCATAGTATCGTTATGAGTCAGAACCAACTTGGCAGCACCTAACAACAACATTTCTTCCAAGGAAAATTTTTGTGCCCAGGGCCAAGGTGGTGGTGCTTGAGGGGGGAAGATAATTCCTCCACCCTCTTCAGCAACAAGTACTTCCAAGGCCATACATACTTATTTCAGCTGGCCAGTTCTCCACAAACTGGGAGGGCTTCCAGAAATTACTGATCTTTGAAACCTGAGAGCCTCAGGGACCACTTGATCAAGGGAGTCCAGCAAGTGCATGTTAACCCAATGCTGTGGAGTCGATTCCGACTCATAGCGACCCTACAGGCCAGAGTAGAACTGCCCCATAGATATTACAAGGAGCGCCTGGCAGATTTGAACTGCCAACCCTTTGGTTAGCAGCTGTAGCACTTAACCACTATGCCACCAGGGTTTCCAAATGCATGTTACTGATGGGGAAACTGAGGCTTAGAGCAGGGAAGGGTTGTGTTCATGAAACTTGGTGGCAGATCTCAGGTAGAATTCATCAGACCGAGAGGTCTAACTCTGGGAGTTCATTAAAATCCCTAAAATTATGAGAATAATTTTATGATTACAGTCATTTTTCTGAGATGTAGATTTGTCAATGTGTTAAGGGGGTTCCGCAATGCTCTCGGAACCCTGGTGGCGCAGTGGTTAAGAGCTCGGCTGCAAACCAAAAGGTTGGCAGTTCAAATCTACCAGCCTCTCCTTGGAAAGCCTGTGGGGCAATTCTACTCTGTCCTATAGGTTCGCTATGAGTTGGAATCCACAATGTTCTCAGGAGTTAAGAACACTTTGAGGGAATCATGGACTCCTTTCAGAAAATTAAGATTAAACTCCTTGGGGAGTCATATTACTATTCTTCCTAACAATACCAGGCTAATAGCTGATGCTCAAAAAATGATCTATTGAATGAATGAATGAGGGAATGAATGGATAGACGAATGGATTGATGAGTAAAGCCATCTCCTCCATTCATTCCAATGCAAATTACAAGTGCAAAAAGTTAAATGGCACTCCAAAGGATGGGAGACCTTTGAGCCCCACCACCCTGCCCTGCCCCACCAGGATGATCTCATCCTCCGGGCTGGCTGCACAACTGTGCTTTCTGAGTTGGGCAAGGCTTGAGAAGCAATCTCTGAGACCCTCTGTTGGACCACACAGTCAGCTGACCTGAAGGTGGTCCAAGTGTTGCAAAAGACTCTTCAGCATTTCCTAGTCTGAAAAGCCTAACCTTGTCCTCTTGAAGGGCAGGATCCCGAACAAGCCCGAGACCTTCCTCAGCTCTAGTCCTTGGCAGTGTGGTGTGTGCAGGGCAGGGACAAGGACAGGAACAGGAGCCAGAGAGGTGAGTGACTAGAATTCCGAACTTCTTTGTCCTTTCTGGGCATGGACTAGTGATTCTCTTGGGTGGTAGTTTAGTTTGGGACGCAATAAGGTCCATTTATTAAAAAATAAAACCATCTCGTAAAAAGACCAGACTTAATGGTCTGACTGAGACTAGAAGGACCCCAGTGATCATGCTTCCCAGACCTTCTGTTAGCCCAAGACAGGAACCATTCCCAAAGCCAACTCTTCAGACAGGGATTGGACTGGACAATGGGATAGAAAATGATGCTGGTGAAGAATGAGCTTCTTGGATCAAGTAGACACATGGGACTATGCTGGCATCTCCTGTCTGGAGGGGGGATGAGAGGGCAGAGGGGGTCAGAAGCTGGTGGAATGGACACGAAAAGAGAGAGTGGAGGGAAGGAGTGTGCTGTCTCATTAGGTGGAGAGCAATTAGGAACATATAGCAAGGTGAATATAGATTTTTGTATGAGAGACTGACCTGATCTATAAAGTTTCACTTAAAGCACAATAAAAATAAATAAAATCACTGGGTAGGTCTTTGTGTTTTAGACCTCAACCACTTTGGCCCAGAAATACCCAGACCAAGGGAAGCATTTGAGAAGAATTGGGCCCGAGGCTGGGAAGGCTCAGAGGTCGGGAGCACGTCAAGGTGGACAGCAGCTACCGCTTACTTGATGGAAGCATCACCTGAATGGACTGTTGGTTACGGCTTCCTGCTCTGAGCTGCTGGGTGGGCTGTTCCCTCTCTCTATCAGCGGCTAGCAGGAAAGAGCACAGGACAAGGCATCTGGCACCTGAGTCCTAGCTTTTCTACTTAAGAGCTGAAAGGACCAGTCTTTGAAGACAGAGCTGGGTTTAAACCCTTGCTGGCATACGTTCTGGGGAAGTTGCTTCATTTTCTGAGCTTCAGTTTCCGGTTTATAAGAGGGTTACCCTGATCATTTTGATCCCCACCACCGTTTGGTACTTGGTGGGAGGAGGGATTGCCCTGAGGGCAGCGCAATACCCTTGATTGCTTCTAGATCATGAAGGGCTCCCCTCCTTTGTTCAATGTTAAGGACTCCAGTGATGTGCTTGGGGCCTTGGGAAGGTGAAATACTCTCTGAGGCATCTCCCCACACCCAGTGACATCCCTGATGTGTCTGTTGAGCCTTTAGTTGTTCTCTAGCCTCATTTTCTTCCTCTCCATTCCAGTTGTCCTTCACGGCACTATTCTGAGGCCACTATTTATCATGGGGCTTTAGACAAGAAATGTGAGGAACAGTTCTGTGCCTGTCACTCCTTTTAACTACTTCTCCAGGTTTCTTGGGGACCCAAAGTAGCTGAGGTAATGATTTGGGGGTACAAGGCAAGCTGGTGGCAGAGCAGGAAGCTTGGATTTTACAAACGCAGCTGAATAATAAAGTGGGTTGAACAATCAGAGGTATCAGGCAGCCACAGAACTATGTTCTCACATAAAGAACAGAGGAAACCTCCAGGGGCCCTGGGGTGGGGAGTTGTGTAGCAGAGGTGGGATGGTACCAGAAGACGCTTCTTGTACCCTTGTGTATTTCAGAGAAAGATTTCTGGATTTATTAAAGCACCTCACATGATCCCAGTGTGCAGTCAGGTTTGAGAACTAAGAGGTGAGAGCAAGGGGGTGGTGCTTCTAAGCCTGGGTTCCCACAAGACCACCCACGGATGTAATGAGTAGTATGTGGGAGCGGGGCGAGTGGGGAGAGCTCTCTGGACACTGCAGCTTTAGTCAAGGTACAGCCCTTTGAAAGACCCAACCTCCTGACTTGTACAAGGAGGAGACTGACCCAAGCCTGGGCTAGCACCAGAATCGCCTGGGGAGCTTATAAAAAACAAAAATCAGACTCCTAGGGCCTAATTCTGGAAACCCGGGTGGTGTAGTGGTTAAGTGCTATGGCTGCTAGCCAAAAGGTCGGCAGTTTGAATTCACCAGATTCTCCTTGGAAACTCTATGAGGCAGTTCTACTCTGTCCTATAGGGTCGCTATGAGTTGGAATCAACTCGACAGTAATGAGTTTGGTTTTTTATGGGTTTAAGGCCTCATTCAGGAGAGCTGAGGCTGGTCCTGAAGTCTTATTTTTCTCCCAAGTGTTCCTCAGGCAATCCCATGTACAGTCAAGTCTGGGAACCACTAACTTTAGCTAGTATGCACCAGAACAGCTGCAAGGTGTTGGTTAAAGAACAGTTGTTGACCCACCTTCAGATTTTCTGTTTTTGTAGGTCTTGGGTGGGGCCCAAGAATGGGCATTCTAACAAGTTCCCCAGTGACAGTGATGCTGCTGGTCTGGACCACACTTGGCCCACACTACAGCGTTGGGGCTCAGCCTTGGCTGGACAGTGGAATCACCTGGTAGTGCTCACAGCTCCCAATGCTAGGTGCACCAGTTAAGTCAGAATCTCTGCAGTGGGACCAGGCATCAAGATTTTCTTCCTCACATTGCATTATGAAAATGTTCAAATATATAGCAAAATTTAAAGAATTCTACAGTGAACAGTCTTACACCCACCAGCTAGATTCTACTACGGCCATTTGAGTATCACACATCTGTCCACCCACATGTTTCCGTAACCTCTTGATTAGGAAACTCCCAAACCCGTTGCTGTCAAGTTGATTCTGACTCATAGCGACACTATGGGACAGAGTAGAATAGCCCCATAGGAATTCCAAGGTGGTAATCTTTGTGAAAACCAACTGCCTCATCTTTCTCCTGTGGACAGGCTGGTGGGCTCAAACTGACAACCTTTTGGTTAGTAGCTGAGTGCTTAACCACTGCACCACCAGGGCTCCTAGAAAACTCCCACTTCCCTAATATTTAGACAAGTTCAAGAACCAGGAGCTAGAATTTCTGGGATTTTACTGCAGATGCCCCTCCTGGGGTTGGCCAGAACAGAAGACACACATTTATTTAGCACCTACTGAGTACCATGGGGGATTCCCTTCCCTTAAAGAGCTGAGTCTAGTGGGAGATTGCTTTTTTTTTGAGGTGTTTTAAAGTGAGAGAAATTCAGTCCAAGGAGCCTAGGTACTTAGTATGTGGCCCCCTGCTGGTGGGGAGGGTCTCTTTCTCCCTCCACCCCCTGGACCTGACTGGATCTGGATGTGACTCATCCTAGGTTCTTATCTAATAAAGATTGGGAAGGGAGGAAGCTTCCAGAGAGGGCCCCTTATTTACTAATTCCAGGGTCTGGTTTGTCCTGCCCTTCAAGAGTTCATTAAACTGCTCTTTACAATATAGTTCCTGTGTGATAAGTGCTCTGCTAAACCCCTAAGGTTTACAAAGCTCTGGAAATAGCTTTTGGAGTTGGCTCTACGGGGGGAAACCTATCAAGGGTTCTGCCTTGTGGAAGCTTCCAGAAGGGCAGGTCTGATCAATAACTACCCCGCCCTCTCTATACACCCCTGGGTACACAGCTGGTCTTGTGAGGCATCAGAGTCCAGAGGAAGTGGGGGAGGACCCACAAACACACATACACTTGCCCATGGCTGCTTTTTTCCAAATCCTGAAGTTTCCAGCTGGGCTGTGTACCTTTGGTTTTTCTTCTCCATCAGCTTCTGGCAGCTGCGGTGTGGTGAGGACCGCAGAATTAGATTTTATGGGGCAGGCAGTCTTGCTACAGTGAGTGAATGCGTGTTTTCATTCTGTATGTCTAAGGGAACAGTGGAAATAAAAGTGCATTCATGAGGAAATCAAAGCTGTGGTTCTCTTTATGGGATTACATTCCTGCCCTCTACTTGGAATGATAAGTGGAGAGGAGGAAAGAAAGGTCTGGAGAGACTGGCCCACGGACACAGGTCTGTGCTTGCACTCCTGATGGGCAGGGGGAACAGCCTGGGATTTTCTGGCTGGTCAATAGGGTTAGTGAGTTCACTGGGAAGTAAATGTGGGTTTTCCTTCAGTTGCCAGTGAGATCAGAAGCGTTGCCCTTTAGAAATATGACTTTGTATGGGGGTAGTTTCAGCCCTGCTGGTGACTGAAGCTGGGGAGCTGGGACTTCCTCAGACACTTCACTTTAGTCATTTTGAAAATGTATGACTATTGTGGCCCCCTCAGACTTGAGTCCCTTTTGCTGGGGGTTTTGGTGTGATTCACTTTGATATGTCTTCCAAGATGTGTTTGCACTTTACTGAACTTGTTTGCTGGTGTGCCTTGGGATCTTAAGGCCCAAGGAGACCTTAAGCTCTGTGAGGGAAGGGACCATGCCTGGCTGTTTGCGCCCCAGACTCCGGGGACCTAGACCTAGGCATCGTTGAGCCAATGACCACTGCACTGTTTTCCACAAACCCCCCAAAACAGGAAAGTGCAACAACAGGGGATAGTTTTGTAATTCTGACACCTGAACCAGAATTACAGAAACCAGGATAGACTATCATGTTGTTGTTGTTGGGTGCTGTTGACTTGATTTTTGACTTACAGTGACCCCGTCGACAGAGTAGAACTGCCCCATAGGGTTTCCTAGTCTGTAAATCTTTACGGGAACAGGTTGCCAGGCCTTTTCTCCCAATGGAGCAGCTGGGTGGGTTTGAACTGTTGACCTTTCAGTTAGCAGCTGAGTGCTTAACCATCGCACCAGCAGGGCTCTTCCTATAAAGACGAGAAGGAATCAACTCCACAGTGCACAACAATCTTACTGAGCAGATCACCAGGTCTTTCTCCTGCAGTTTGAACCCACCAGCTGCTCATTGGGAGAAAAGACCTGGCTATCTGCACCCATAAAGATTACAGCCTTGGAAACTGTATGGGGTCAGTTCTACTCTTCTCTACACGGTCTCTGTTAGTTGGAATCAACTTGATGGCAGACAACAACAATATCAAGTGTAAACAAAATCACAAAAGAGGAGAAAAAAGCCCTTTGTCAGATATGGGATGCCATTCGGGGTTCAGGGTCTGGTTAGGGTGATAAACTATGTCCTCAGGGAAGGGTGATTGCACAACTGATGTCCCCTGTCAGCCCAGGCCACTAAACCAATAGCTGCAGTCCGCCTCCCTCTTTCTCCAAGTTTGGGCATCTGTGGAGCCAGGTAGCAGGGCATTTGTTTCCCTTTTTTTTTCCTGGGTCCTGGTTCTTATGTCCACAGCAATACCAGCCTGGCCAAGGGCTTTATGACAGGACATGGGAGGATGTGGTTTGGGATGGGGAGCAAGTAGGGTGTTTGTCTAGTTGTCTAGAGCTGCTATAACAAAGAGAAATTTATTCTCTCACAGTCTAGGAGGCTACAAGTCCAAATTCAGAATATCAGCCCCTGGGGAAGGCTTTCTCTCTCTGTTAGCTCTGGAGGCAGGTTCTTTTCATCAATCTTCCCCTGGTCAAGGAGCTTCTCAGCACAGGGACCCCAAGTCCAAAGGACATGCTATTCTCCTGGGTCTTGTTTCTTGTAGTATGAGGTCCCCTGTCTCTCTGCTAGCTTTTCTCTTTTGTATCTCAAAAGAGATTGGTTTAAAACATAGTCTAATCTTGTAGTTTGAGTCCTGCCCCATTAACATAACTGCCCCTAATCCAGCCTCATTGACATCAGGATATATCATTAACATAGAATTTACAACACATAGGAAAATCACATCAGATGACAAAATGGTAGACAATTACACAGTACTGGGAATCGTGGCCTGGTCAAGTTGACAGATATTTTTAGGGGGGACATAACTCAATCCATAACAGTGTTTTTGGTTTGGTTTGACACTTATTAAGTGGTAAAAGGAGCCGTGGTGGTGCAGTGGTTAAGAACTCTGCTGCTAACCAAAAGGTCAACAGTTCAAATCCACAAGCCGCTCCTTAGAAATGCTATGGGGCAGTTCTGCTCTGTTCTGTAGGATCACTGGGTCAGAATTGACTCAACAGCAACGGGTTCGATTTTAATCTCCCTAAGAAGTCCCTGGGTGGCGCAAGAGGTACAAGCATTCAGCTGTTAGCTGAAAATTGGGAGGTTCGAGTCCACCCAGAAGTGTCCTGGAAGAACGGCCTGGTGATCTACCTCCAAAAAACCAGCCATTGAAAGAATTCAGTGGGACACAGTTATACTCTGACACACGTAAGGTCGTCATGAGTCGGAATGGACTCAATGGCAACGGGTAACTTGTTACCCTCCTACTAGTCCTGCCTTTAACAGAAGTGGAAACTGAAGTACAGGAAGGTTAAGTAGGCCCTCCAAGACATCTGGAGCCAGCTGAAGTCAGAGCGGGCGTGCAAACCCAGGCAGCTCGGCTACAGAGGCCTTGCTGTTAACCACCATGCTGTATATGATAAGTGTTTAATCCAGGCGTGTCTTGTTCTAAAGCCCATGCTTGTCCACTCCACAGAAATGTCCTGAGAGCCTGCTGTGTGCAGGCAAATGCACTTACAATAGGGACCAGGCACAGTCCCTGCCCTCATGGAGCCCGTGTGCTGGTGTACTTGTGCCAGCTTGGAGTGGAGATGGGCCAGAGTGGGGAAGGGTTGGGGATAGCTGGGAGTAAGCCATCTGGAGGACACTGGGCCCAGACAGGGAGCTATCCTGCCTCCTGTCTCCCCCTGCCTGGGGAGGGCAGTCATGGGTGACCCTAACCTCATCCTTTGTGGCTACCTTGAGGTAATGATTATCCTGTCTGGAAGATTGAAACAAGAGATCAGGTGTCTCAAGGCCTGCTTATCTCCGGGAGCTGGGCCTCTGTAATGTCTTGCTTCACCCGCCCTGTGGTGCCTTCCCTATCTCTGCTTCACAGACCCACCATAGCAGAGAGATGCTGTCAATGGTTCCTATCAGAGAAGCTCCCCCACCAAGAAGACTTTGAAGCCAGGATCACCAAAACCAAACAAACCCACTGCCATAGAGTTGATTCTGACTCATAGCGACCCTACGGATGCCGTATCTTTCTCCTGTGGAGAGGCTGGTAGGTTTCAGTTAAAAGCTGAGCGCTTTAACCACTGCATCACCAGGGCTCCTCTGAGGCCAGGATTGAGAGGCCCATAACTGAACTTTCTGCCAGGGAGAATTTGTGCTTGATTAGGCGGCTCTGCCTTTGGAGGGTCTGGCCGGACCTGATAGGATTTGATTTGTGTTTTAACGAGCTGCTCTGGCTGCTGGGTGGTGTGGATGGTGGCCTGAGTCTGGAATCCCTCCCCTGCGGGGCCAGCCCTGTGGGGAGTCCCCCTCAGCTTGAGTTTGGGGAAGCCTAACCTGACTTAGAGAGTGCCCCTGTGTTCTGTACCCCTAGGGCTGGGTTTCAGCTGATCAAATTCGGTCCTCAGCAGCTCAGCTTCCTCACTGGTACAGTGGTATGGGACTGCAGAGAGGATTATATGTGTGAATATATCCAAAGTGCTTAGAGTAGTGCCTTGTTCCTGTTTTAACCTGTGAGTGACTATTAAATTGCACCTGGGTTAGTGAACAGAGATGCCGGAAACCAGGGCTCCATCCTGGCTCCTTCCCCTTTACCAGCCAGGCTTCAGCCTCGATTCTCACCTGTGGGGTGGGAATGGTAAGGTCAATCTGGCAGAATTACGTGAGGGTAAGGTGAGAGTTCACATAGTAGGTGCCCTGTTGCCTGTTCAAAGAGGACGAAATAAATCAAGTGTAAGATTTCTCAGGAAGGGTTGCTCCTGTTATTTTCCCTTCCGAACTTCCCAATTGCCCATACTCTCACCTCCACTATTCCCAGCCTTTCCATCCTTCAGTTCCCAGTGGGTCTCTCGAACCTGTTGTTGTTGAGTTGATTCCGACACATAGTGACCCTATAGGACAGAGTAGAACTGCCCCATAGGGTTCCAAGGAGCAGCCGGTGGATTTAAACTGCTGACCTTTTGATTAGCAGCCAAGTTGGGCACTCCCTAGGTGGACCTAATGGTTAACACACCAGATTAACTGATCAAAAGGTTAGTTAAGGCTGCTAACCAAAAGGTTGGTGGTTCCAGTCTACCAAGAGGTGACTTAGAAGAAAAACCTGGTAACCTACTTGTGAAAGCTTAGGCTCTGAAAGCCCTATGGAGAACAGTTTTACCCTAATGCACCCGGGTTGCCAAGTTTTGTTTTTGACCGTGTGCCAGGCCTTGTTCTTAATTACTGTGTGTCAGATCTTCACAAGCATGGGCTTGTTTGACCTTCACAGTGTTCCTGTGAGGTTGGTGTGGTTATCACCCCCATTTAAAAGGTAAAGAAACTGAGGCACCACGGGATTAAGCAACTTGCCCAATGGGGCAATAGGAAAGTGGCAGGTGTAAACCCAAGCAGTCTGACCCCAAATCCAGCTCCCAATCATTACATTTGATTGCCATCACATAACCCTAATGTCTAGAACCCATAGGAATTGTTTTTCTAAATCTCATTGAACTCTCTTAGACTCAAAAATAGGCATATTTTCCCTTGTTTTGTCACCTGTGGAGACGAAACGGAGCTGAGCAGCATGTTCTTCCACACACTTTAAAATAGTCTTAAAATGCCTCAAAAAAATCTCTGAGCCTCTTCTTCTGCAAAGCAGCGAAGGGACTGGCTCCTTTCCACTAGCCTAGTTTTCTGCTCCCAGCCCTGAGTAAAGTGTCCAGAATGTTCCAGGCCCACTCCTTGCACTGGGCCATGAAGACCATGCATTGGGTGCCCATGGGGTCCAAAGCAAGCCAAGCTGTTTGAGACCTCTTGCCCCTGCTCAGAATTTTATCTTAGCTTACTTCATTATTTTCGTATTCCAGAACATTTAGAAATAAAAGGGTAAAACCAAAAAAACAAAAACAAAAAACCAAACCCATTGCTGTTGAGTCGATTGACTCTTAGCAACCTGTAGGACAGAGTAGAACTGCCCCTATGGGATTTCCAAGGAGCAGCTGGTGGATTCGAACTGCCAGCCTTTTGGTTTGCAGCCAAGCTCTTAACCACTGTGCCACCAGGGCTCCTAAAAGTGTAAAGTAGGGAAATAAAGTTACTCCCTCGCCTTTTTCCCTGGCATTTTTATACGGGTTAAGTAGAGTTTACTTTAAATTGAGGCCCTATGTGCTGGGAACTTTGGGGGTGGGTGTGAGTGGAGTTTTTGAGGGAGCATTGGGTATGGCAGTGAAGCCTCCCTGTCCTGAAGGTGCTCACCGTCCAAGCTTGTGACCATCCAGAACAGCTTTGAACAATTTCCGTTTCGACCAGTATTTATTAAGCACCTACTGTGGCCAAAACTCTTCCAGGCCTTTGGGGTACATCAGTGAACAAAAGATTCCTGTTATCATGGCGCTTACACTCTGGTGGGGGAAGGCAGACAGGGAGCTGATAAAGGCTATGGAAAAAGGAAAAGGAAGGGGGTTGGGATATGGTGCAGGGTGCATGTAGGGAGGCTGTAGTATTAAATGGCAGGACAGGGTGGGCCTCCTTAAGAAGCTAAGGTTTGAAGAAGGTGAGGGACTTAACCATGCAGCCATCTGGGAAGTAGAACATTTTAGGCTGAGGGAATAGCAAAGGCCTAAAGAAAGTGAAATCCAAAAGAAACATCAGGAAGGGGCCACAAAAAAGATAAGGAACAGTCTGAGAAAGTGCCAAGGGAAGGGAGGCAGGGGGGCTTGCATGCCTATGTTAATTGTACTGTGGCTGCTCTGTGGGAGGGGTGATTGACCCAACCCTGGGGATCAGGCTCTGCCCAAACTCTGGGCAAACGGAAATCAGGCCAATGTGGCCGGTGAAAATAAGCTCCGATCCAGGCTCTTTCACAGTTAGGGCATGGCCTTGAGTAAGCTACTCACTTCCCAGGCCTCAGTGGCCTCGTCTGTAGAAGGAGACTGAGAAAGCGTCTTTGCCTTGCAGTCAGCTAAGTGCCCTTTTTAATAACAACAACAATGATGATAATGTTACAGATAAATGCCAACTGCTGAGTCTTTCTGAGAGTGAATAAGGGGTTAATTATCTCTTATTATTGAGACTTTAAAATGAAATCAAAACTGTTTAACTTCTGTGATTTCTGAGGAGAACAAAGGCAGGAACATGGCCTTTGGTCAGGGGAAAAAAAAACTGGGTAAAAGAGCCAAAGTCTCCCTCTCAGGAGCAAATGTTAAACCGTCTTCACTTGGCAGGAACTGCGATCCTCCTAGGGCCCCTCTAAGCTTTTCTTAACTGAGGTCCGGAACGCACACAAGCAGCCAACTGTCTGTTGGGAAGGTTTGGAAAGCGTTATGCAAAAGGTGAAAAAAAAAACAGTCTCTGACAAATTAAAAAAAAAACTGGCCCAGTTTCCTAGTCCTTAAGCTGTAGGAGACAGAATGCTAAATCATGTTCCCACAATTCAGTGAGCTTCTGAAATGAGGGATTTGAGAGCATTACAGTGTCAGACGCTTGGTTTTGCTCAAACTCCGGAATTCAGGGCTCTGTGATTCTAGGGAAGGGCTTTCCCTCCCCACAACAGACAGGTGTGTTTGGTTTTTAATGCCAGGGGAGATGATAGGGCAAGGTGGACTGGGGAAACAGGACTAACAAAGGAAGTCTCCCCAGGAAAGCATGTCCAGAAAGGAGTGCTCAGGTGGGGGTCACAGAACAAGTAAGGATCAGGGTCAGAAGTCAGACTGCCAAAGATCAAATCCTAACTCTACTTAAAACTCTCTGTGCCTCAGTTTCCTCATCTGTAAAATGGGTATAAAAGTGGCATCTATTCCCCAGGGCGGTTGTGATGGTCAAGTGAATCAACACTCATGAAGTCCTGACAACAGGGCCAGGAATGTCCTAGTGAAATTGCTGACAGCGTGTCCTGCGTCTTTGGGTTACATGGGTTCTCCCTAACCAATTCTGAGTGTTTTTCATCCAGGGCTATTTAGGTGACCTTTTTTCTCAGCAAGCACACTTTCAGATCATGCGTCTCTCTTCTTACTAACCAAGATTTTCCTTAATCTTGAAAGAGCCACCATTTTTTTTTTAAGTCCAATAGAAATATAATGCCAGCCACAAATGCAGGCCACTATTGTAAATTTCAAATTTTCTAGTGGCCACATTAAAAAAGGAAATAGGTAAAATTAATTTGAGTAATATCTTTTCAACTCAATGTTATCCAAACTATCATCATTTCAACATGTAATCAATACAAAAGATTATTAATGGTCTTTTACGTTCTGTTTTCCTTACTAAAAAAAAATTATAACCTGTTGTGTCGAGTCAATTCCAACCCATAGTGACCCTAAAGGACAGAGCAGAACTGCTCCATCAGGTTTCCAAGGAGCAGCTGGTGGATTTGAACTGCCAACCTTTTGGTTAGCAGCTGTAGCTCTTAACCACTACACCACCAGGGTTTCCAGGGTTTCCTCACTAGATCTCCTAAATCCAATGTACATTGTACAATTATACCACATCTCAATTTAGACTAACCACATTTCAAGTGCTTAATAACCACATGTGGCTACCATATTGGACAGAGCAATTGTAAGCGACAGGAGGTTGGTTCTTGGGAGTGAGCTTGGGTGGACCTAGTCAGGCTGGGCCCTGACTCTCCCAGTCACCACTGTGTTAACCAGGAAGGCCTCTGAGATGGGGCCTCTGGTCAAACGGAACAAGGATTCCAATGCAAGCCCTGCAATTCCAGAAGTGTGGTTTTACATTGAGCAAGCTCTTGCTACCTCCAACGGTCTTTTCTTCTTTATCCACCACTTCCACCCTCTACCTCAAACTGCCACACAGCCTTAAATTCTAACATTATCATCAGTCTATCAGTAGTCTCTATCCTCTATTAAGATGCAAATGTTAGAATAATACCTCCTTGGAGGGGATTTCTCGAGAATCAGCTGGGACTAAGATAGGTAGTTGAAGTAGATAGGAAGGAGAATAGAATGAATGCCCTTTGGGTTCTGGCTGGGAGCTCTGAAAGGAGGCACTGTTTAAAGCCAGCATTGAGAGCCTTTCTGCAAGGCCCAGACTTTGTGTGTGTGTGTGTGTGTGTGTGTGCTTTAAGTGAAAGTTTACAATTCAAGTCAGTTTCTCATACAAAAACTTATACACACATTGTTTGCTCTACCTACAATGTGACAGCACACTCTTTCTCTCCACCCTGTATTTCCCGTAACCATTCAACCAGCCCCTGTCCCCCTTTGCCTTCTCATCTTGCCTCCTTATCTTGTCTCCAGACAGGAGCTGTCCACATAGTTTCATGTGTCTACTTGACCTAAGAAGCACACCCTGACCAGTATCATTTTATGTCTTCCTAAAAAAAAAAAAAAAAAACAAACAGTTGCTATCAAGTCGATTCTGACTCATAGCAACCCTATAAAAAAAAAAAAAATTTTTTTTTATTTATATAGGACAGAGTAAAACTGCCCCATAGAGTTTCCAAGGAGCGCCTGGTGGATTCGAACTGCTGATCTTTTGGTTAGCAGATGTAGCATTTAACCACTATACCACCAGAGTTTCCAATGTTTTTTATAGCCCAGTCTAATCTTTGTCTGAAGAATTGGCTTTGGGAATGGTTTCCGTTCTGAGCTAACAGAGAATCCAGGGGCCATGACTTCTGTGGTCCCTCCAGCCTCAGTCAGATCATAAGCCTGGTCTTTTTACTAGAATTTGAGGTCTGCATCCCACTTTTCTCCTGCTCCATTAGGGTTTCTCTGTCATGTTCCCTGTCAGGGCAGTCGTTCGTTGGTGGTAGCGGGGCACCATCTCATTCTTCTGGTCTCAGGCTGATGGAGTCCCTGGTTTATGTGGCCCTTTCTGTCTCTTGGGCTCGTATTTTCCTTGTGTCTTTGGTGTTCTTCATTCTCCTTTGCTCCAGTTGGGTTGAGACCAATTGATGCGTCTTAGATGGCAGCTTGCTAGCTTTAAGACCCCAGACGTTACTAACCAAAGTGATACGCAGAATGTTCTCTTAATGCACTTTGTTATACCAATTGACCTAGATGTCACCTGAAACCGTGGCCCCCAGACCTCCGCCCCTGCTACTCTGTCACTCGAAGTGTTTGGTTGTATTCAGGAAACTTCTTAGCTTTTGGTTTAGTCCAGTTGTGCTGACTTCCCCTGCATTATGTGTTGTCCTAAAATAATTCTTGTCTACTGTCTACTTAGTGAATACCCCTTTCCCTCCCTCCACACCCTCATAACCATCAAAGAATGTTTTCTTCTGTGTTTAAACCTTTTCTTGAGTTTTTATAATAGTGGTCTCATACAATATTTGTCCTTTTGCGACTGACTAATTTCACTCAGCGTAATGCCTTCTAGATTCCTCCATGTTAGGAGATGTTTCACAGATTCATCATTGTTCTTTATCTTTGGGTAGTATTCCATTGTGAAAACATACCATAGTTTGTTTACCCCTTCATCTGTTGACAGCACCTTAGTTGTTTCCGTCTTTTTGCTATTGGTACAATGAACATGGGTGTGCATATGTCTATTCATGTGAGGGCTTTTATTTCTCTAGGGTATATTCCAAGGGGTGAGATTGCTGGATCGTATGGTAGTTCTATTTCTAGCTTTTTAAGGAAGTGCCAAATACACTTCCAAAGTGGTTGTACCATTTTACATTCCCATCAGCAGTGTATAAGTGTTCCAGTCTCTCCACAAACCCTCCAACATTTATTATTTTGTGTTTTCTGGATTAATGCTAGCCTTTTTGGGGTGAGATAATATCTCATTGTAGTTTTGATTTGCATTTCTCTAATGGCTAATGATTGTGAGCATTTCTTCACGTATGTTAGCCAAAAGGCCCAGACTTTAATGAGCCCTTTCAGCATGAGTCACTTAGCTTTAACAGGAAACCTCAGTAGCCAAAAGTAGCAGCTATGATAATGAGAGCAAACATCAACATTTGGGCATCTTGGTTCCATATCTTTCTAGACAACTGACTGAATCTGAAAGCTTAAACCAGGTGTTCCTTGCAGAAGAAATTTTGCAGGCTTGTCCTGCCTACCTACTGCCACCAGTCTGGAAGAAAGAAAGGGTCACACACGCGCTGTAAAAATGGTGTGGGGTGTGTCTGACCTCATCTAACTTCACCATGAGGAAGGAGAATCAAGATTAACAGCCCAAGGCTGATTGCTATGAGGCGGAGGTCAGACATGCCTCCTTTCTCCACCATCTTTACCAATTCCGACACCATCTGTCCCTCTGATGGCACTCTCTACTTCTCTACTGGGTTTGATAATTCATTGCAGTGGCCTCACAGAACTTGAGAGACCGTTCTCAGGATTATGGGGTTTATTGTGGAAGTAACAGGTTACAATTTAGGTTCAGGAACACTCTTCAATCAGGACAGCGTCTTTTCAGTTGTGCCCACAGGCACGCCCCTCTCTGGCCTCTTGGCCTCTGCCCTCCTCAGGCAAGTGTCGTGAAGCTCTTTTAGCTCTGCCAATAAGTGCCCAGAAGCACTCCGCTCTGCCAATAAGCCTCGGCAAGAAGGTGCTCAGCTGTAGCTCCTTGGATTGGCAAACCTAGCTCCATCAAGTGTCCGTCCAGAGGCACCCTGTTCTGCCAACAAGTTTCCTGTCCAAAGGCATTCAGCTTTCTTGCTCTGTGGCCTCCCGGCCTAAGGAGCTATCTGCTGCTGATCTCCTGCCTCTGCTGCCACCATTTCTCTGGCACTGCTTCTCGCCATCTTCAATGTTACAGCTCTCTCTCTCCGTCTCCTGGTTCCAGGAGCTTCTCAGTGCAGGAATCCTGTGTTCAAAGAATAGCTCCGCTCCTGGTTCTTCTTCCTTGATGGTGGTGAATCCTCCTCTGCTCTGGAACTATTTTTTTTTTTTAATTTTTATTGTGCTTTAACTGAAAGTTTATAAATCAAGTCAGTCTCTCATATAAAAATTTATATACACCTTGCTTTTTTTTTTTTTATATACTCTAGTTGCTCTCCCCCTAATGAGACAGCATACTCCTGCTCTCCACCCTCTATTTCCATGTCCATTCAGCCAGCTTCTGTCCCCCTCTGCCCTCTCATCTCCCCTCCAGACAGGAGCTGCCCACATGGTCTCATGTGTCTACTTGAGCCAAGAAGCTCACTCCTCACCGGTATCATTTTCTATCCCATAGTCCAGTCCAATCCCTGTCTGAAGAGTTGGCTTTGGGAATGGTTCCTGTCTTGGGCTAACAGAAGGTCTGGGAACCATGACCTCCGGGGTCCTTCTAGTTTCAGTCAGACCATTAAGTCTGGTCTTTTTATGAGAATTTGAGGTCTGCATTCCACTGCTCTCCTACTCCCTCAGGGGTTCTCTGTTGTGTTCCCTGTCAGGGCAGTCATCAGTTGTAGCCAGGCACCACCTAGTTCTTCTGGTCTCAGGCTGATGTAGTCTCTGATTTATGTGGCCCTGCCTGTCTCTTGGGCTTATAATTACCTCGGCTTTTCTTTTAACCCTAGCAGGATGGCCAAACTGACTAATACCCTTGGTAGGCCACAATTACCTTATTTATTTCAAGATCATGGAGAGAGGCCACACAAAAGCTATCATCACACTGCACGTACACACACACTTTCCGCCTTGTAATAGTTAATGTTATGTGTTGATTGCCATGATTCTCGGTATTAAGTAATACTGTTTTTGTGATATAATATAATCACCTCTATGACGTGATCTGATGTGATCAGCTATTCTGCTGTAAGGGGAGTTTCCTGGGGGTGTGGCCTGTACCTAATATGTATATGGATGTTCTGGCAAAGCTTGCTTGCTTGCTCTGGATCCTGTTTTTGGCTCATCATCGTCTGACCTCCGGTTATTAGGACTTGAGACAGCAACCTGTGGTCTGATCTGCTGACTTTGGGATTTGCCACCTTCTGAATCCCTGTGAACTAGCAGCCTGCTGTCTGACTGGCCAATTCTGGGTTTGTAAGGCCCAGCAGCCACATGAGTGAGGAGAAGCCTCCAGCTGATGCTTGACTCACAGAATTTGAAACTTGCCTGCCTCTACAACTACGTGAGCCATTTCCTTGAGATAAATCTCTCTTTTTCTCTCTCTACATACATATGCTTCAGTAGTTTTGCTGCTCTAGAGAACTCAGCCTAAGGCACTTGGTACCAAGAGTGGTTCTAGAGAAACAAAATCATAAGGATGAGTTTTCTAATTGGTTCTCAAGTCTGGTTAGTCTTTAAGGCACTGATGACTCTGCCTCCAGTAGTAAAGAGGGCACTGCTAATCCATGGAATGAGGTGGTGATATAAATATGCAAAATATCAAGACCAATAGATCCCATATTGGTGAGAGACGAGGCTCTGGGTGAACGTATGTTTGATACTTTTCTACAATTTTGTCAAAATGAGAAGTATAAGGAAGCTAGTTGGTTGGTCCCACTTTCACTAGACGAAGTAGTGAAAGAAAGAGATGAGTTCAGGGCTTCAGAGTGACAACTTAAGTGCTGTATAGAAAAACCTTAACGTTGCCACTTGTGCCCTGAAAGAAAGCCTATGTCTTGCAGTAACAAAGCTAATATTGCCAAAAACCAAACCCAGAGTATTATCATAAGAATAACTGAATTACAACGTTCATTAAATTCCCAACCTTGAATGGTATCTGAAGTTAAAGTGAGGCCATTGGTTGGGGAGAAATGGGATTCTGAAATTTAGGATTGGAACATATGGGCAGATAATGAGGAAGCTGGGAACATTGAGCCCCTAAATTCCATTGACTCACCGCTGCCAACAGAACCAGCCCTCTAATCTGAAGAGATTACTCCATCTTTGTCAGCTAAACCACCCTCCCCAGGAAAGTCATTATCCTCTTTACCCACATCTGATGAGTTAACTCAGCTGTGTCTGAAGAGCCTTTGTCTGAGATATTGCCTGGGACAGCATCTGAGTCATTGCCTGGGGCATTGTCTGGGGCAGATGCCTTACAAGACATTACTGAATGTCCCCAGGCACATCCCCACCACCAACTTTTGCTTCTATACCTATAACTAGACTTAAGTCCAGCAAGCCCCAAAAGTACAAATTGTGACCAGGAGGAAGTATGCTACACTCCAAAATAACTGCTTGACTTTTCTAATAGGTACAAACAGAAACATGGGAAATATATATGGGAATGGTTATTAAGGGTTTGGGGTAATGGCACAAGAAATATAAAGTTGGATCAGTCAGAGTTTATTGATATGGACCCACTAAGTATAGATCCTTCATTCGAAGTTTCAGCTTGAGAGGTTAGAAAAGAATCTAATAGTTTATTTAGTTGTTTCGCTGAAGCATGAATTAAGTGATGGCCTACACTAAATCAAGTTGAAGTGCCAGACCTGCCTTGGTATACAGTAGAAGAAGGTTTCCAAAGGCTTAGGGAAGTTGATATGTTAGAGTGGATTTATCAGGTTAGACACACAGGTCCATGCATGGAGTGCCCAGAGGACATACCTCTTACCACAACATTGAGGAACAAATTTTGTGATGGTAGTTCAGCATCCTTGAAGACTGCTGTAATTGCTATATTATGTAAGTCAGATTTGACAGTGGGAGCTGTCCTAATTGATTAAGACACCTAACTGCAATACGGCTGATTGGACCCAGTAGAGGTAGGGACCAAGTGGTAGCACTTAACTGACAAAGACAAGGTGGGCATGGTTGCTGTAATGGACAGCACAGTCAAAGCAGTAATCAGAATAGTTTTACTCATATAGACTTCTGGTGTTGGCTGCTTAGTCATGGTGTCCCTAGGACTGAAATAGATGGAAAACCACCTAATATTTACTTGATCTGTACAAGCAGAAAAATTCTAGGTCAAGTGAACGGCAGTCAGGCTTGAATCATCAGAATAGTCACATTCCCTCAGTCAATTCCCAGACTTGAGCCAGTTTACAGACCCACAACCCCTTGAACGAAGGGTAGGCTGGGTCCCCTGGAGGAAGGACCCCCATTGCACTGCCAAAAATCTGTACTGTGAATCTTTCTCCCTGCCTTCCCTATGGCCTTTTTTGAGAGTGAGCATTCATTGCGGAAAAGGAAATAATCATACTTTTCAGGGATTACTGGACAGTGGATCTGAACTTACATTAATTCCAGGAAATGCAAAGTGTCACACTGTGGCCCACAAGTCAGGGTGGGGACATATGGAGGTCAGATTATTAATGGAGTCTTAGCTCATGTTCATCTCACAGTGGGTTCAGTGGGTCCCTGAACCCATCCTGTAGTGATTATCCCAGTTCCAGAATGTATAATCGGAATATATATACTCAGCAGCTGGCAGAACCCCCACATTTGATCCCTGACATGTGGAGTAAGGGCTATTATGGTAGGAAAAGCCAAATCAAAGCCATTAGAGCTGTCCCAACCTAGGAAAATAGTAAACTAAAAGCAATACGGTATTCCTGGAGAGAATCCAGAGATTAGCGCCACCATCAATGACTTGATTCCCCTTAAACCCTCATTCAACTCCCCCTTTTGGCCTGTGTAAAAAAGCAGGTGGATCTCAGAGAATGAGAGTAGATTATCATAAATTTGATCAGGTGGTGACTGTTCCAGATACGGTTTCATTGCTTGAGCAAATTAATACATCTCCTGGCACCTGGTATGCAGCTATTTATCTGGCCAATGCCTTTTTCTTGATTCCAGTTTTGAAGGAACACCAGAAGCAGTTTCTCTTCGGTTGGCAAGGCCAGAAATACACCTTCATTTTCCTACCTCAGAGGTATATCACCTCTCCAGCCCTATATCATAATTTAGTTGGCAAGGAACTTGATTCCCTTTCCCTCCCACAAGACATCACACAGGTGCATTATGCTGATGACATTATGCTGATTGAACCTAGTAAGGAAGAAGTATCAATTACTCTGGACTTATTGCTAAGACATTCATGCCCTAGAAAGCAGAAAATTAATCCCCCCAAAAAATTCAGGCATCTTCCACCTCAGTGGAATTTCTAGGGGCCCAGTAGTGTTGGGCACGTTGAGATGTTCCTTCTAAAATGAAGGATAAGTTGTTACATCTGGCCCCTCCTCCAGCTGAAAATGAGGTACAATACCTGGTGGGCCTCTTTGGATTTCAGCGGCAACATATTTCTCATTTGGGTGTGCCACTCTGGCCTATTTATCAAGCGACTTGAAAAGCTACTAGTTTTGAGTGGGGCCCAAACAAGAGGAGAGTGCAATAGGTTCATGCTGCCATGCAAGCCTCTCTGCCACTTGGGCCATATGAGCCAACTAATCCAATGGTGCTTAAAGTGGCAGATAGAGATGCTGTTTGGAGTCTCTGGCAGGCCCCTATTGGTTAATCACAGCACAGACCCTTAGGATTTTGGAGCAAAGCCTTGCCATCCTCTGCAGATAACTACTCTCTTTCTGAGAAACAACTTTTGACTTGAAACTGGGCCTTAGTAGAAACTGAACCTCTAACTATGGGTCACCAAGTCACCATGCAGCCTGAGGTGCCCATCGTGAACTGAGTGTTGTCTAACCCACAGAGCCATAATGTTGGACGTGCATGGCAGCACTGCATCATTAAATCGAAGTCGTATATACAGTATTGGGCTTGCGCAGGACCTGAAGGCACAAATAAGTTGCATGAGGAAGTGGCTCAAATGCCCATGGTCTCTACTCCTATTGCATCACCTTCCCCTTCCCAGTCTGCACCTACGGCCTCATGTGGAGTTCCTTATGATCAGTTGACTGAGGAAAAGAAACCTTGTGCCTGGTTTACAGATGGTTCTGTGTGTATGCAGGCACCACTTGAAAGTAAACAATGGCAGTGCTGCAGCCCCTTTCTAGGACCTCCCTGAAGGACAGTGGTGAAGGGAAATTCTACCAATGGGTAGAACTTCAAGCAGTGCACCTAGTTTTTCACATTGCGCGGAAGGAGACATGGCCAGTTACGCGATCGTATACTGATTCATGGGCTGTGGCCAATGGTTTGGCTGAATGGTCAGGGACTTGGAAGGAACATGATTAGAAATTTGATGACAAGGAGGTATGGGGAAGATATATGTTGACAGGCCTCTCTGAATGGGCCAGAGAAGATATTTGTACCTCAGGTGAATGTTCACCAAAGGGTGACCTTGGCAGAGGAGGACTTTAACAATTAAGTGAATAGGATGATATGTCCTATGGAAACCAGCCATCCTCTTTTCCCAGCCACTCCTGTCGTTGCCCAATGGGCTCATGAACAAGGTGGCCATGGTGGCAGGGGTGGAGGTAATGCATGGGCTCAGCAACATGGACTTCCACTCACCAAGGCTGACTTGGCTACAGCCACTGCTAAGTGCCCGATCTTCCAGAAACGAAGACCAACGCTGAGTCCCTGGTATGGCGGTTCCTCGAGGCAATCAGCCAGCAACCTTGTGGCAGGTTGGTTACACTGGACTGCTTCCACCGTGAAAAGGGCATTATTTCATTCATACCGGAATAGATGCTTGCTTTGAACACGAATTTGCCTTTCCTGAGCACAATGCTTCTCCAAAACTACCATCTGTGGACTCGCATAGTACCTTATACACCATCGTGGTATCCCACACAGGATTTCCTTGGATCAAAGGGCTCAATTCACAGCAAATGAAGTGTGGCAATGGGCCCGTGCTCACAGAATTCACTGGTCTTACCATGTTCCCCATTATTCTAAAGCAATTGACTTGATAGAACAATGGAATATCCTCCTAAAGACACAATTATGGTGCCATCTAGGTGGCAATACTTGGCAAGGTTGGCAGTGTTCTCCAGGAGGCTGTATGTGCTCTACATCAGCGTTCAATATATGGTACTGTTTCTCCCATAGCCAGGGTTCACCGGTCTAGGAACCAAGGGATGGAAATGGGAGTGGCACCACTCACAATTATCTTTAGTGACTAACTGTTAAAATTTTTGCTTCCTGTCACAACAGCCCTATGCTCTGTGAGTTTAGAGGTCTCAGTTCCAAAGGAAGGAATGCTCGCACCTGGAAACACAACATGGTTTCCATTGAACTGGAAGTTAAGAATGCTACCTGGCCACTTTGGGCTCTTTATGCCTCTGGATCAACAGGCAAAGAAGAGAGTTAGCATATTGGCTTGTGTGATTGATCCTGATCCAAAGAGAATTCCTACTGATATTACATAGTAGAGGTAAAGAAGAGTATGTCTGGAATACGGAAGATCCCTTAGGATGTCTCTTAGCCCATGGCCTGTGATTAAAATCTATAGCACCCTAATTCCACCATGACTACTAATGGCCCAGAACCCTCAGGTATGAAGGTTTGGGTCTCCCCACTAGGCAAAGAACCATGACCAGCTGAAGTACTTGGCTGAGGGTAAAGGGAATACAGAATAGATGGTGGACGAAGGTAGTTCTAAATACCAGTTATGACCATATGAACAGTTGCAGAAACAAGGACTGTAATTGTATTTCTTTCTTGTTTTATTTTATGTATGTATATATATATATATATATATGGAAACCCTGGTGGCATAGTGGTTAAGTGCTATGGCTGCTAACCAAGAGATCAGCAGTTCGAATCCGCCAGGCACTCCTTGGAAACTCTATCAGGCAGTTCTACTCTGTCCTATAGGGTCGCTATGAGTCGGAATCAACTCGATGGCAGTGGGTGTGGTTTTTGTTTTGTTTTTTTTATACATAGAGAGAGATAGCAAATATTTTTGTTTTCTTCTCTCCCTTACCCCGTCACTTATAAAATATAAGATTTAAATGGGGCTAGTGCATTTTCAGTTGTACGCATGTTAGTTGTATCATGTTAGGCACAAGCATTACTTCATGATTGTCTTTATTTAGAGATTATGTGTGGTTTAAGTAGACATGGAAATCCTGGTGGCGTAGTGTTTAAGTGCTACGCCTGCTAAACAAAAGGTCGGCAGTTCAAATCCACCAGGCGCTCCTTGGAAACTCTATGGGGCAGTTCTACTATGCCTTACAGGGTCGCTATGAGTTGGAATCAACTGGACAGCAACCGGTTTGCATTTTGTTCTTTTTAAGCAGATATGTATAGGTGTCAAGTTGACAAGGTGTGGACTGTGATAATTAATGTTATGTGACAACTTGGCTAGGCCATGATTCTCAGTATTATGTAATTATCCTCTGTTTTGTGATCTGATGTAGTTATCCTCCATTTTGTGATATAATACAATAACTTCCCTGATATGATCAACCAGTCAATAGTAAGAGGAGCTTCCCTGGGGGTGTTGCCTGCACCCGAAATATATGTGAATGTTCTGGTAAAGTTTACTTGCTTGCTCTGGATCCTGTTTCCAGCTCATCATTGTCTGACCTTCCATTCTTGGAACTTGAGCCAACATCCTGTCCTCCAATATGCTGATTTTGGAATTTGCTGGTTTCTGAAGCCCTGTGAACCAGCAACCTGTTGTCTGACCTGCTGATTCTAGGTTCATTAGCCCCTGCAGCACTTGAGTCAGGAGAAGCTTCCAGCCGGTACCTGACCCATGGACTTTGGGACTTGCCAGCCTCTACAACCGCGTGAGCCATTTCCTTGATATGAATCTCTCTTTTTTTTCTCTCTCTTTATACATATGCTTCACTAGTTTTGATTCTCTAGAGAACCCAACCTAAGACATGCATTCCCCTCTCAAAGGCCTTTTGATTCTATTCAAGAAGATTTCAGTGTGGGTTTTGAGCTAGGATGTACCTTGGGGAAGGCTGGCTGACTGTGAGTACCAGAACTCCTCTTCTATCCATTTCCTCTCTCCATTCTGTATTTTATTTTAGAGTGAATTTGCTTCTCTTTCCTCCAGTTGTTATAAAATTTCCCTATTTCCAAGTTTTTGGGAAGATGGGGAGAGACCTCAGTTTCATCTCCATGAGCTAGTAGTATCATCACCTCCATGGATGTTCTAAATTCTGAAAAGAAACCCTATTCTTGTTCTGCTTATGCTGAGATTTGGACTATATTCTTAATCCACAAATTTTCTTTCCCTTCAACCTTTCTGATGACTGCTTGCTCTTTTCCAATCCATGGTATTCTCAAGGAGCCATGGTGGCAGAATGGTTAAGTGCTTGGCTGCTAACAGAAAGGTCCATGGTTCAAACCCACCAGCTGCTCCTAGGGAGAAAAGACTTGGCAATCTGGTCCCGTAAAGATGACAGCCTAGGAAACCCTATGGGGCAGTTCTACTCTCCTATAGGTTTGCTATGGGTCTGAATTGACTGGATGGTACAAAACAACAGCATACTATCCTCAGCTACATTGCCCTGAGGCCTAGTGGAGGCAAATTACTTTTGTAAGCCCATCCTTGCAAGGGCGTTGTGAATTCCCAACACTGATCTCTGACTGGGCTTTGTCTCTTTGAGCTACTTGCATGTTCTCCATTAACAGCTTTTTTTTTAATTACATTTTTTTCAACCATCAATACATATTTGACATTTTTTTCCTAATTACTAACGCATAATTACAGAATACATAATTTTGGAGTCCCTGCGTGGCACAAATGGCTAAGCACTCAACTACTAGCTGAAAGGTTGGCTGTTCGAACTCACCCAGATTCGCCTCAGGAGCTATCAGGAGACCTGGCCATATGCTTCTGAATGGCCACAGCCTTAAAAACCCTGTGGAGCCATTACTCTGTACACTTTGGGTTGCCATGAGTTGAAATTGACTTAACGGCAACTAACAGCAACAACACCGCATAATACATAATTTTGTCCTACACAATCTGAAATCGTTTAGAAAGAATGAAAAAGAAACGTGTCATCCTACTGTTAACTTTTTGTAATCAAGTTATTTGAGCCCATTATATCCTGTAACAGCCAACTTACATCCCTTTTACGATCCAGGTGCGAAGATAAGACTAGTACATAAGAAAAAATTAGAAGTATTCCAATAAAATTCATTACTTTTTTCTTTCATTCAGTGTCTTAGAGATGCACAGGCAGATGCTAACCTAGTCTCTGGAATCTTAGTCCATTTGGAGATAGAATCAAAGAAAGGTCATCAAACTGCAGAGGTTATAATTGAATTCAGAAAAACAGTAACTTTTATTTTTGGATGGAGGGTGGCTGTATCCTTCCATTTTTCTTTGTTGTCGTTAGCTGCCCTCACACAGACCCTGACTCATGGTGACCCCATGCACAGTGGAACAAAATGCTGCCTGGTCCTGTGCCATCTCCATGATCCGTTTCAGATCAGATCATTGTGATCAATACAGTTTTCACTGGCTTATTTTTGGAAGTAGATCATCAAGCCTCTCTTTCTAGGCCATCTTAGTCAGGATGAACCACGGCAACCTGTTTAGCATCATAGCAAGAGACAAGCCTCCAATGACAGATGGGTCATGGCTACACACGAGGTGCTCTGGCCAGGAATCGAACCCATGTCACTGGTATGAAAGGCAAGAATTTACCACTGAACCACCACTGTCCCCAGTTATTTTTCCTTTAGGGGAGTTAAAAGTTAAAATTCGTCATAAGAAAATTTTTTACCAACTCAATTAATAAAGGTGACCAAACCGCGAAGCTTCTAAGTACCATTTTACTAAGTGTCTCTATTCATTACTATGTTTGTGACCAAGTCCAAAAATAAATAAGTAAATAAAAAAGCCTAGAGTCTGGCATGAAAATAAGAACTGACTAAAGTGTGGTAATTTAGCTGGTAACTGTGGTCAGCTTCTCGGGATTGAAATCAAAAGGCCGTTGGAGGTCTGGTTGATGTTCTGTGGTTACAAATGAAGTAGCAAGAATTTCTCTTTTCCTTAGTGACTGATAACCTCAAATGTAATAGCAGGTATGTGAGTGCAATTGTGGCATGTGTGTTCTGGGCAGTAGGAAGTAGGAGTGAGGTTGGGTTGTAAAGCCTAGGCAGTGTTGCCACTGAGTTTAGGAACTTGGATAGCTTTCTTATCTCCCGAGGTCACTCAGAGGGGGTAGAATTGATGGAGGGGTTACAGATTGGCTAGGAATGGGGAGCTAAGTTAGTTGCAGGAACATCTGTGGGATTGATAGTGCCACAGGGTAGGGTATAAAATAAAGGCAGTGAAGGGAGTTTAGAACCCACTGTGCTACAGAATGGTGTGCCACTTTGAACCCAAGGAAGAACATACCAAAAAACGTGACAGTAATCTGGGTGGGAGATGACAAGTGATTGAGTGATTTGTCTTTTCTTAAGTCCCCCTTACCCTCCCCAAATTTACACCTATGTATTAAAAAAAAGAAAGGAAAAAAAAAAAACAGCTGCTGGGAAGTGGATTCCAACTCATGGTGACCCCAAGTATGTTAGAGTAAAACTGTGCTCCATAGGGTTTGCTGTGGCTGATTTTTTAGGAAGCAGATGGCCAGGCCCTTCTTCTGAGGTGCCTCTGGGTCAACTTGAACTACTAGCCTTTCCATTAGTAGTTGAACAAATTAACTATTTGCACCATTTTCCATGTTGTTGTTGTGTGCCATCAAGTCGATTCCGACTCTTGGTGACATTTTTTGTAGTACCAAAACCAAACCCATTGCCATCGAGTTGATTCCGACTCATAGCACCCCTATAGGACAGAGAAGAACTGCCCCATAGGGTTTCCAAGGAGCACCTGGTGGATTCGAACTGCCGACATTTTGGTTAGCAGCTGTGGGTCTTAACCACTATGTCACCAGGGTTTCCTTTCTATAGTAAGCATTTATTAATTTCTTAATTAGAAAAGATAATAAAGATAGGCAACTAGCCTTAAAATAGTGTTGCTATTCCATCTTGAGAAAAAGACTTAAGAAGTCAAATAAGAGCCTCCCTTCTTGATTCATTTTTAAAGGACGTGGTTCCCTCTAACCCACATGTTCACTCCTGTTCCTGTATGTCTGAAATTTTCTCTAAGAGATTTTTTCCAATGTTTTTGATCCTTGTGAAAATATTCCCAAGAGAAGTAACCCATTCCCCTGTTCCCAGTTATTAATATCAATAATATTCAGCATGTAGCTCTTCATTTCAACGTTTGGTTCTTCAAAGCCCTATAATTTCCAAATTGGAACATTATATTCTATTAGACTCTAAATGGCATTTGAGAGGTTCTTTTATGCCTTGTTTTTCTTCTACTCAAACCGTGAGGGGAGGGACAGATTCTCTCCCTACCCCCTTTCCCAGTCCAAGAGTAAACACCAAGCTCCCAAACTTTAAGGCGACACCTCGGGAGGCTTCTAGCCCAGGATGGTGGAGACCTTTATGAACAAGGGGCTCCTGCTCTTGGGAAGCTGATGTGTGGCTACAGTGATAGGAAAGGAAGTACAACTGGGCTCAGACAAGGATGTCCTTGAGCCTGTGTCCTATCCCAGAGTCCTATGCTGTAGGCACAAATCCACTGTTAAGTGCCGAGACAACCAAGAACACAGTAATAGCTGCTCCCTGGGGGCCAGAAGCATCAAGCTATGTTTCTGTCTTGGCCACAGTCTCTCCATTTGCTAAAGGGGAGGAGGTAAGAATGAGACTAGGCCTGAAAGAATAGGAACTCCAAGGTGCCTGAGAGCCATGAATCAGTGAGTTGGTTTTAAAGAAAACATACATTTCCCCCACCCCCCCCCCCCCCCCGCAAATTCCTTCCTCTTTTTTTTTCCAAAGCCAGGAGATGTTGTTATGGATTGAATTGTGCCTCCCAAAAATGTGTGTCAACTTGACTAGGCCAGATTCCCAGTATTCTGTGATTGTCCACCATTTTGTCATCTGATGTGATTTTCCTATGAGTTGTAAATCCTACCTCTATGATGTTAATGAAGCAGGATTCAATCTACAAGATCAGGTTGTATCTTGAGTCAATCTTTTTTGAGATATAAAAGAGAGAAGTGATCAGAGAGACAGGGGGGTCTCCTACTACCAAGAAAGTAGAGCCAGGAGCAGAGCATGTCCTGTGGACTTGGGGTCCCTGTGCTGAGAATCTCCTAGATGAGGGGAAAACTGATAACAAGGAACTTCCCCCAGAGTCAACAGAGAGGGAAAGCCTTCCGCTGGAGCTGGTACCCTGAATTCGAACTTATAAGGCTCCTAAACTGTGAAAGAATAAAATTTCTCTTTGTTAAAGCCATCATTTGTCGTATTTGTTTTAGCAGCTCTAGACCAAGGAAATCCTGGTGGCGTAGTGGTTAACTGCTACAGCTGCTAGCCAAGAGGTCAGCAGTTCAAATCTGCCAGGCACTCCTTGGAAACTCTATGAGGCAGTTCTACTCTGCCCTATAGGGTCGCTACAAGTCAGAATCGACTCGACAGCAGTGGCCTGGGCTTATGAGTTCCAAGAAAGACAATGATACTTTAAAAAATAATTAAAATATATATTTTATTATGAACCTCTATTTACTCACTACTCAGCTTCAACAATCATCAACCCAACACTATACTGACTGTTCTTCCCTCCTCAACCTGATCATTTTAAAGGAAATCTTTAATCTTATTTCCTTTTTATTCCTCACCTATCACTGGACTATGAACTAGAAAACTTGAGTTCTAGACCTGGTTTTGACACTCACCAGATGATTTTGGCATTCACCAGGGACAAGTCGTGTAATCTTTCTGAACTCCCATTTTTTTCACCCAGATGGGTGAACTAGATGACTTCTAAGTTTCCCTCAAGTTCTAGAAATCAAAAATTCTTGCCAGGGTTATCCGTTAAGCCTCCAGAGATTTATCGATTTGGTACAGGATCTGATTCCTGTTTTATTTATTTATTTTGGTGTAATGCCCAATTCAAAGTGGAGACCCTCTCAAGAAAGAGCCAAGAAAGAGTGCAAGAAGCTGCTGAGTGGTGGGATCTTAAACTTAGGGCTTTAGAAAATAAAAGGGCATTTGAAGCCATCCCTTGAAACGGTTTTGTGCTGCCCTCAGTGTCTCTTCTGAAAACCTCAATCTGTCTAAACATTCTGCTGAGTCGTGATGCTGGGAAGCTTAAAGTTCTCAAAATAGGTTCCCCTTTTACTATTATTTTTATTGTGCTTTAGGTGAGAGTTTACCGAAGTTAATAAAAACCCAGTGCCGTTGAGTTGATTCCGACTCATAGCGACCCTATAGGACAGAGCAGAACTGCCCCATAGAGTTTCCAAGGAGTGCCTGGCAGATTCAAACTGCTGACCCTTTGGTTAGCAGCTGTAGCACTTAACCACTGCGCCACCAGGGTTCCCATCTGAAGTTAATATCTCATTCAAATAATTTATACACATTATTTTGTGACATTGGGTGCAGTCCCCACACTATGACAGCATACTCCCCCCTTGCACCCCTGCCTGTCCCTTCCTGCTTTCTCATCCTGCTTTCGGACAGGAGCTGCCCGTTTGGTCTCGTGTATTTGACTGAACCAAGAAGCATGTTCCTCACATATATTATTGTTTATTTTATAGGCCTGTCTGACCTTTGTCTGAAAAGTAGGCTTTAGGAGTGGCTTCAGTGCTGGGTTAGCAGAGCGTCCTGGGGCCATAATTTTGGGGGTTCTTCCAGTCTCTGTCAGACCAGTAAGTCTGGTCTTTTTATGTGAATTTGAATTCTGTTATCCATTTTTCTCTTGCTCTGTCCAGGACTCTCTGTTGTGTTCCCTGTCAGGGCGGTCATTGGTGGTAGCCGGGTACCATCCAATCCTTCTGGTCTCAGGCTGGTGAAGTCTCTGGTTCATGTAGTCCTTTAGTCCTTTAGGCTAGTATTTTCCTTGTGTCTTTGGTTTTCTTCATTTTCCCTTGATCTGGGTGGAATGGGACCAATAGACGTATCTTAGATGGCCGCTTGCAGGCTTCTAAGACCTCAGATACTACACACCAAAGTGGGATATAGAACATTTTCTTTATTAACTTTGTTATGCCAATTGACCTAGATGTTCTCTGAGACTACGGTCCCCATAGATTCCCCTTTTAAAAACACCATGCTGAAACCCATAGCTGGTGAAGAGGCAATGTTTATATTCCTTTTTGGGAGGTTATGTTACTTTCTTAGCTAACAAGGAACTGATTTCTGCCAGGCTCCAGGATAATTGATAGGGAGTAAGAATATCTAGGAAACCCTGGTGGCGTAGCGGTTAAGTGCTACAGCTGCTAACTGAAAGGTCAGCAGTTCAAATCACCAGGCGCTCCTTGGAAACTCTGTGGGGCAGTTCTACTCTGTCCTGTAGGGTCGCTATGAGTCGGAATCGACTCGACGGCACTGGGTTTTGGGTTTTAAGAATATCTACGTCACAGGCAAATAAACTGAACGTGAAGTGAAGAGGGTGTATTTAAGATTGCCTGACAAGTGAAGGTTAAATTCTGGAACAGAATGTGCCTTTTTTAATTAACAGAACATATGCTTAAGTAGACGTTGAGGCTTAGGGGCAGACATGGGTCCTCTTTGGTTAACGAAGGAACCTTTGATGTCAACAACCGCAACCCTCAGTCTTTGCCATGTGACCATCTGCATTTCTCACCTCACTGTCAGAATGATGAAACCCTGAAGAATAAGTGGCCCAGCTGGAAAGTGAGAGAGCTGGGTAGGGACCCAGGATTTCTGGCTGCTCGTATGAATTTGTCTTGCTCCTCTATAGCTTGAAAGAGGGCAAGAAAATGAGACCAGAGGCAGGCTATCTGGAAAAAGAAACTATTAGTTGTCAGCGTGGTAGGAGAAGAGCAAATGCTTATGAATCCTGCAAAAGTTTATTTAAAAAATCACCGAGACCCAGAGAAGAAAAAAGTCAAGTACTCAAATGGAAAAGGCCCCTAAAATTACCGTTTTTAAAGCACAAGCTCTAATCAGCTATGAGAGTTTGCAGGGTACTATTGACAGTTTTGGTGCCAAGGTTTGAAATTGGGGGTTAGGTTTAAAAGTGACCAAAGACGAGGGCTGATATTTCAAGCCAAAACCAATATCCCATAACGGGGGGCTCGCAGGGTTTGTGATTTTCAGGGTTGGTTGCCATACTCAGGAATCCCTGGATGGCAGGGCACACTTCTGGCTGGTTCTGAGGAGGGTCAAAATGTGCACCCTTTGTGTCCTTCCACCACAGCTACTCAGCAGTTGGTTTCTGAGGCCAGCTCTTGGCAGGAAATGGTAAAGGAATCAGCAGGAAGTCTAAAACAAGGGCAGGGAAACTCCTCCCTCCTATCAAAGAACAGGCAAGAGTGAGGAAGAAAATGGAAAGTGGGGGCATGAGTCTTGAAATCTGTGGGGGAGCTGTAGGGATAGAGAGTTCAGATGGAACGTGGTGGTCGACTCCTGAAAGGAAGTACAGATAAAGTAAGTGCCCCCAGGGGAAGGATGTGTGATGAACTGTTGTATTTATTGTGTGACCTTAATATGGAGCCTCTACCTGGTGTTCCTCAGTCCTGTAGAAATCTGCACACCATCCCTGGGACCAGGGAAAATGCTCTGGCTTTATTTACAGGGGAGCCCTGGTGGCACAGTGGTTAAGAGCTCAGGCTGCTACCCAAGGGTCAGCAGTTAGAATCCACCAGTCACTCATTGGAAACACTATGGGGCAGTTCTACTCTGTCCCATAGGATCGCAATGAGTCGGAATGGACTGTATGGCAATGGATTTGGTTTTTGGTTTACTTACCGGGGGCAGTGGTTTGTGTGTTTTCTGAGGTCCGTCAGCCCACTGAGAGGAGAACCTACCTTTGTTCCTGGTTTCCAGCTCATTCAAGACAAAAAGGATCCAAAAATCAAGTTGAATAATTTTACCAGGAGAAAAGATGAAAATACAAATAGAATTGAACCATAAGAAATACTCGGTTTGAAGAGCAGAGGAATGAAAAAATTTTCTGTTCTACCAAGTTCTTTGTAAGTGAAAACCCTCACTGGATTCCTGAGGTAGAGGGAGGGAGCCAGTGATCCAATGGGGGAAACTGAGTCTGAGAAGAAGCTGTTTGTTTGAAATCCAGCAACTCATTCTTGCGGGTTAGAGCAGCTTTGAAGTTTCACTCCTCAAGCTTGGTTCAGTGAGCTATGTTTCTCCCTGATGAAAAAGAAAATTAAGAATATCTTATGTTGATGGCACTCAGTTAGGGAAAGGTGCTTGGCTCCCTGGTCTCATCAACAGTGCCGTGGATCCTTAATGTTAGCAAGCTCGTGTTTAGATTGTTACCTGAAGAAAGTCAAAACAAACTGCCCTGAATGCTGATTTTGCTGTTTCAATGGGAAAACATTTTTAACAGGCAAGTGGCAAAAAAAAAAAAAAAAAAAAAAAAACTTTTGAAAAAAGCAAGCCTGGGGAGTGCAGTTTCATAATGGGTATGAATAGTTATTTTGCTTCTGGGGTTTTTTTTTTTTTTTTGGTTTTGATTTGGATCTTTTTCTATTTGTTCAGGAAATTGTGACGTGTCTGCTGGGCAGGGTTTGAGGTTTTGGAACCTTGTCTAAAAGGGACAGAGATAACCCTGCCCCGCTTCCTAATTGCGAGGTTGGAGTGCAGGCGGCTGGAGTGGGAGTGTACTGGTCACCATGCATAGCCTCCTCAGGTGCAGCAGGCTGGTCCTGGCCCTCTCCCTCATCCTCGTGCTGGCATCTTCAGTTCAAGGTAAGACCCAGGAGTGGTTGGTTTTTCCTTCTGAGCTCTTCTTTGTAAGCCCCCCCCCCCAAAAAAAGGTGTTTATTTTAAGGCATGGGATATATAATATTGTAAGGAAGTAGAAGAGACAGGATTCGGGTGGCTGAAATCCTTAGTGTGAGTTTGGCAACGTTTGGTAACTAGAAAAATTAAACTCTGAAGCAGGTGCAGCCTTGTGAACTCTTACAATGACCGAGATGTGTTATTATACCCTGGCATGAAAATGTGTGGCTTATAAATCAAAAGGCCTAGGAAAGGAAGATAGAAAATGACCCATGCGTTCATCACATGGAAGAGGTGGTACTTCCGAGTCATTGATTTTGACACTGGGGACTGTTCTTTTTAAATAAGGGTTAGTTTGCCTGTGCATATATATACATATATTTTCTTTTAACTTGGGTCTTAGTAAACTTTCACATCTAGGTAGGCATAACTAATGTGATACTTTTCAGTTAGATTTTTTAAAAGAGAGGCCAACGAGTTTTAGTATTTGTGCTGTTACTCAAAGAAACATCACACTCGGCAATTTCTTGGTAAGTTTATCATTAGTCAGAGTAAACAACTTAAAACCTTTCACGACTAAGAAACGGAAAATGATTAGTTTGTAAGAAAAATACAATTTCTTTTCCTTTGGTAAATAAGGGATCATGTCTAAATAAGGCAGAAGGCCATGGGCAGCCAAATGGATGGCCAAATTAATAGTAGAAAAATATTCAGTATCCCCAAATCATAAAGGAAATGTTGAATCACAGTGACACACATCCTCAATTTGTTTCTTCGAAGCAACTTCTAGTTATCATGTTCTTATTTCCAATGGAGGTGAAATCTTACAGGTGATCTCAGGTACCTTCATCATATATTGGAAAATTCTAAGATTATTTTCTTCTAGTTGCGGAAAAAAAAACAGCAAGTAATGTTGATGAAGCATTTCCATTAACCTTATTTCTTAAGAAAGTACAGCGAAACCTGTGAGAGCTGGAACTTGACGGGACTGCCTTGTTTTTTTGAGTCTCGAAAATTTTTGGCCTTTGACAGGGTGTAGTCTTTTTTTTTTTTTAGTCTTACCATATTTCCATTGCTCTCTATTAGTGGAAAATATTTGAATTTTCCTTCTCTCACAGGTTTGAGTGTTTCGTTCTGTTGTGCGTAGGGTCGCTATGAGTCGGAACCAACTTGACGGCACCTAACAACAACAACAAAGACAGGTTTCTGTCTTACACAGTTTCTGGTTTTTGCAGGTTTTACTGTATAAAACATTGTTGATTGTAGGGAACAGGCTTTACTTGGGTCTTTTGGAAAAAATCTTCAACTTATGAAATAATTCCCTAATAACTATCTGCTCTGATGAGATTGAGATACTGAAATCCATGACTGTAGCACAGAGCTGAGTGACCAGTTGGTGCTGGGGATACCCTGGTCTTTATTTTTCCAAAATTTCCCAAAAGTGCCACTTCCTCATTGAGATTCCATAGGTAAAATAGACTTAACACAGACCGAAAATAAAAATAAGAAGTTCCTTTTATAGTATGTATTGGAATGAAAGGAAGAAGTAGAAAAAGAAACCAAAACAATATGAAATTGGATAAAATACTAACATTTATATCATCACCTGGTAGATTTAGATCTTTGTTGCAAATGGAAATCAAGAAAGAGACAATAAATGAACTGAAAAACTTGGAAGCTTCTAAAAGAAAAAGGCATTTTGCCTTGGGTTCAAGGCCTTGACAGGTGTCCCCATCTGAATACAAAAGGACACCGTTGCTGTGGTGTATTGTATTGCTTTGTGTGTGGCCTTTCTAGCCTTGGTCTTGGAACTCCCACCTAGGTGATTGGGTGGGGTTGTATGATAAGGTAATTGTAGTCCACCAAGGGGATTGGTCAGTTTTGCCATCCCTCTGGGCTTGAAATGAGCCACCCCAGAGGCAGGAAAGGAAGAGCCCACCTCCACCAAGGAAGGAGAGACCCGAAACAGGTGGCACAATGGGTTTCCTGGCCTACAGAGTGAGAAAGCTGAGTGCCTTTGAGCAGAGACTGAGGGCCAAGGAGAAGCCTATGCCTGACCCATGAATTTGGGACTTGCCAGCCTCCACAACTACATGAGCCACTTCCTTTATGTGGTTTGTGAGCTCTGTGAGACATTGCAGCGAATTAGGGAACCCAAAGACAGGTGAGAGAATACTGAGGGGAGAGGGAGTAGCTGATGTTAGAGATCACGGAGCGGTACAGCAGCTTGGAAAAGTTGGACATTTGGGACATCTTTAACCTCCACCTCATAGGAACCAGCTTTGTGCTGATCCTTACAAAAGAAATAACTCATTTAGATACCAACCCCTGGCTGCCTGTATAAGTGATAACGATACAGGCTATAATACAGTCAGGCCACCGTTTCATTCTATGTCCATGTGATGCTAAATATGATTTGATAACATTCTTTTCCCACCCTTTACACATGTTTTACTTAACCCATTGGTTTGACTTAACTGTGCAAATTAATTAGACTTGTCACTTGCATTTCCTGGGCATATTCCAAGAGTCTTATGTTACTATAAGCCAACCCGAAGTAAAGACACGTTGCAAAATCGGGTCTACAGAGTGCAGAGTGAAATGGAAGTTTACAACAAGTGTGAGACCCTGGAGAGTATAGATGGCTAATCTATTTCATTCAGAGCTCAGAGGATTATTGATGAGGCCTATGAGTCCTAAACTCTTTTATTGCCTCTCTGTTTCAAAGGTGCCCAGAAAGAAAGAAAATGGAAAATCTAAGAGCAAGTGTGGCCAGACTACATGTCCCCTCGATGCTGTCCCCTAGATCACAGTAGGGGTAGTAACTGCACGCCTGTGGTACTGCTGGGTGATCTCTGGTAATGATCATCGTCTTCCCTTTGAGGATGAGTTAGCGCTAATTTCTAGAGGCAAAAACAGGATCTGACAGAAATCCTCTCTTGCTCTTTACATCAGCCTCATGCAAAAGGCTTAAGAGACTTACGTAAGTCTCCTTGCAATTAATTAATGGCTATTTTTAAGGTTAGAGTTAACTTTCTGTTGCAACTCAGCAGTCTTCTTAGGTGGATGAGAGGTTTTCCTTACTTAAAACAAAAAGCAAAAAAAACCTTCCTTTGCCGGGAGCCTGGCAGTAACGTTTACCAAGTGGCTTCTGACTCATAGCGACCCCGTATGACAGAGTAGAACTGGCCCACAGGATTTCCTAGGCTGTATTTCTAATCTTTCTGGAAGCAGATTGCCAGGTCTTTTCTCCTGGAAGCTGCTGGTAGGTTCGAACTGCCAACCTTTCCGTTAGCGGCTGATCACTTAACCACTGAGCCAGCAGAGCTCCTTCCTTGAGAATTTTTTTTCTTCCTGTTGCCTTCTAGTCCATTCCAACTCATAGTGACCCCGTAGCGAGTTGAGGATAGAGAGGGAGAAATCGAAAGTAAACTTTGAGCTTTTTATAGCTTGTCAAACCAGGCAAGGGTGGAGGGATCTTGTGGAGCCCATAGGCCGGAAGGAAGTAACTTTAACTTAGATAATGAAGGCTGCCGTTTAAGTGCTACCATTTTGAATGAATCGAAATGGTCTTTTTTTTTTTTTTTTAACAAGGCAGTTTCTTTAGCTTGCATGCAGTAACTCTCCGTTAAGAACAGGAAGTTAACAAATTGTGATAAAAAATAAACCAACCAAACCAGCTGCCCTGGGGCCTATTCCTACTCCTGTTTGCCCCATTGTTGTTGTAGAGTAGAACTGCACTCCATGGGGTTTCAAGGCTGTGACCCTTCGGAAGCAGATGGCCAGGGCCTTCTTCTGAGGCATCTCTTGGTGGGTTCGATCCTCCTACTTTTGTTTAGTAGTCAAGCACTTAACTGTTTGTGCCACCCAGGGATTCCAAATTGTGATTACGTTGCAGAAAAATTGGTACTACAATATAGAAAGATACAGACAGATTCAAGTGGGGAAGTTGTTTGCTCCGGTAACATTTACCCCTAAGAAGTTCTTGGTGAAGCAATGCTAGTGACCTTTGTGTGCGGGGGAGGTGGAAGCCAGGCAGTGAGGGAAGGGATTCCAAACACAAATCCTTCTTCCGTTTGGAATCCACCACAAAATTAACCAGCAGATGCTGTAAGTAGGCCTTTTTAGTATGATAACATTTCCATCCATGAAAGTACATTCTTTTATTTCTTAAATTATTATAGTAATAAGATATTTATCTTATGTAAGATAGAGTCAAGATACTCTCACATCAAGGGACAGTCCTGCTGGTGAATTTTCATATCCTGCCAACACCATTGAATAGTTACCTCAGAAATTTTGTGTCTGTAACCATGTTCTTATTTTCGAGTACATTTAAAATCATCAACCCCAAATTTAGATAGACTTTGGGGGTGAAGGTGTTCTACCTTCTATTTCTTTATAAATTTTAAAAGCTGAAATTCTGAACTCTGGGAGAATTTTGTACTTTAGGAAATTTTCTTTCTTTTTTTTTTTCACTATGTACCAAAATTATATTTGTTATACCAGTGGAAAGATGCAGTCTCTCACTTGGCTGCCTCCTCCTAATATTGATTTTGTTTTTTCTGTTTCACCTCCTATTCAAGCAAAATTTTCTTGAGCTTGATTTTCAGCGCATCAGCTTCAGGTAGAGGAGACAGCCTAGAACTGTGCTGTCCGGCTATTGAGCACCAGAAATGTGACAAGTCCAAATTGAGACGTGTGTAAGTGCAAAATACACGACCGATTTCAAAGACTCAGTAGAAAAAAGGAATGTAAAATGCCCCATTAAGAACTTTTATATTGATAATATGTTAAAATGACAATCTTTTCAATAGATTGGGCTAAATGCATATATGAAAATTAATATTACCTGTTTCTTTTTAAAATATGGCTACAAGAACATTTAAACTTCCGTATGTGGTTCACCTTTTAGTTAGTTGTATGGAGCAGCGCTGGTCTGGACAGCGTAGGGTGTGAAGACGTCGCCCTCTGCTGGAGAAGAAGTTGTACTTTTATCCCAGCTACAAGAAGGGCTTCTTAGTTGTTAGATGCCAAACTAAAGCCTACGATGCACAAAGGACCGTGGTGCTTCACATACTTTTATCGCATTTAAACAGGACCTCTTTGAGGTATAATAACAATACATAAAATATATTTGAAATATGAGAATCAGAGAGATAGTTAAGTGGTAGAACGGGAATTTAAATTCCGGTCTCTATGAGCTGTCTACTATCAGAAACGGGTTGTCATACTCTTCCCCCCCTCACTGCAGCACCTGGTGCTGTTGTATCCCTGGGTGGCACACATGAGTAAGCAGCTAAATGACTGACTGACAGGCTGGTGGTTTGAATTGAACCAAAGGTGCTTTGGAAGAAAGGCCTGGCTGGCAATCTACTTCCAAAAGATCATACAGCAGAGTGCAGTTCTATTCTGAAACACACAGGGTACTATGAGTCAGAACTGATCATGGCAACTGGTTTAGCTGGTTTATCATGGTGCTAGGTACTATCCTAAGAAGCTAACATTTATTATCCCATTTATTCCTCTGAGCAACTGAAAAAGATGGTCTATTTCTATCCTCATTTTAAAGATGAGGAAATGGAGATACATACAGAGAGGTTAAGTAAGTTGACCAAGGTCACACAGCCAGTAAGAGGCAGACCTTGTTGATATCATTTTGCCTGCCTTGTTCACAGCCTCCAGGTAGAGACAAGAACTGACCCACTTTGGACAACTAGTGGTCCCAGATCAAAACCAAAAACCAAACCCATTGCCATTGAGTTGATTCCGACTCATAGCCGACCCTATAGGACAGAGCAGAACTGCCCCATAGAGTTTCCAACGAGCAGCTGGTGGATTCAAACTGTCAACTTTTTGGTTAGCAGCCATAGCACTTAACTACTATGCCACCAGGGTTTCTGGTCCCAGACCAGGCATTGTAAACTACACTGAGGAACCATGGGGAAGACTGCTAGAATAGGAATTCTAAAGAGAAAAAGCCAGTGGGAGAATACTTTTTTTCTACTTGAGAGTCCTTTTAATGCTTTTATTTTTAAAGTAATATTGCTTATCACAGCAATTTGGAAACCAAAATGAGAGGGAAAAGTCACTAATAATTCTACCACCTTCATACCACCATAGTTATTTTTGTATACTTCCTCCTATTTTTTTCCCCAATAGCTGTTTATGTAGTTGTAATTATTATACGTACAAAGTGGTATTCAGCTTTTTAAATCCATTTTTAAATATAGGTTTCCCTATAATGCTCCCTAATCTTTTTCATAACAACTACTTTTTTACTGTTTGATTAATATTTTCTTATGATGAGTATATGTCTCATAATTTATCTGAGTATTTATTTACTATTGTTGACTCTTTAGTTTGCTTCCTGTGTTTTCCTATTGTAAATAAGACTAAGGTGAATCGTTTTGTGTATTTTTTATATTCTAATCTTGTAATGATTTGGTAATACTGTATTTATAAAGGAAACCCTGGTGGCGTAGTGGTTAAGAGCTATGTCCGCTGACCAAAAGGTTGGCAGTTCGAATCCACCAGGTGCTCCTTGGAAACTCTATGGGACAGTTCTACTCTGTCCTATAGGGTCAGAATGGACTCAGTGGCAATGGTTTGGTATTTATAAATTTATAAAATTAATCAGAGATATTGGCTAGGACAAAATTGAATGTTAATAGTCATAAAGGAAGAGGACATTTTGAAAAAGTTCCCAGACTCTGCAGACTTTGAAGAACAAAGTCGTTGGCGATCCTATTGAGATGGAAAGTGAAGTTCCAGTTCTGAAATGGACTCCCCTTTTCCACCTCTGATAGCTGCTTGTGCATACTCACCTACAAACACAGGTGCCTAAGGGGGAAAAATCAAAAACAAAACTCAAATGCGTGGTTTTTGAGTGGTTGAGTAATGAGACGAGGGACAAATTTTCTTTTTGTTTTCCATATTTTTCAAATTTTTCTATAATGAACACGTTCCTTTTATAACATAAATATTATTTTTAAAAATTACAGTGAAAGCAGTCTAGATGTAAGGAATACCCAAATAGACTCTCCACTTCTAGGGGAGACTACTATAGGTAGAAACCCTTCTCTGCTACTCCCTGAGCTAAAGCCAGGGAACACTTGGGCAAGTTGCTATATCAGTCTATATAGCATTCTAGAAAATACAAAGTCATCTATTGTGATCTAAAGCAGATTAGGGGTTGTGTGGGGGAAGGAGGGACCAAGAGGAAGGAGAGGGTGAGGATTACAAAAGGACACAGGGAAACTTTTGAGGGTTATAGATATGTTCATTACCTTGGTTGTAGTGATGATTCTATGAGCACATTCATATGTTAAAACATTAAATTGTACACTTTAAATAAGTACAGCTTATTATGTCAATGCAATCTTAATAAAGCTGTTAAAAAATAATAATTCATTTTGAATAGGTGATGCATACATGTGGCTCAGAAATCAAAAGGTTGAAAATGACATACAGGAAAAAGTTGGTCTCCTTCATGCTGCTCTCCCCAGTGTGTTCACAAAGGTCGCCGTTTGTTGTGTGTCTTGTCAGGAGACGTTCCGTACATTAAGCACATATGTAAATACATTCTCAAAGAATGCAAACACACACTAATGGTAACACACTATGCATACGGCTCCTTGCTTTTTTTTACTTAATAATATACTTTGGAGAGGAGTCCCTGGGTGGTGTAAACAGTTAACCTGCTTAGCTGTTAACCGAAAGGTTGGAGGTTAGAATCTACCCAGAGGCACCGCAGAAGAAAGGCCTGGTGATCTATGTCTGAAAAATGAGCCATTTGAGAACCCTGTGGAGCACAGTTCGGCTCTGACACGTGGGATCACCGTGAGTCACAGTCAACGGCTGCTGGTTACACCTGGGAGATTATTCTCCACGAGCACACGAAGAGCTGCCGCGTGCCTTTTGATAGCTGTATAGCACTGTAGGGCTATCCTTTAATTTCTGTAACCAGTTTGTGGCTGATGGACATTCCATTTTTCTGTCTGTTGCTGTTACAAACAATGCTGCAGTGATTGCCAGCAACACCGGTTTTTGTCTTTTTTTTTTTTTAGTTCTTATCATTTACACGCCAATCTGTAGGGGACAACCAAGTGCTGGTCTTTAAAACCACCTTTCCTGCTTTTCGAGAATTCTAGACAGGCTCTTTTTTGCTAGGTGGTTACTAGTAGCACCTGTTTGAATAAGGCATCTGGCTGGCACGGGGAGGAGGTGAGCTCTTCAAAGGGTGGGGAAGCATTTCTCACCAGCAGCCCTCAGTCCTGGCGGAGCTGAGGAATGAAGAATTCATTTCAGGCTAATAAAGGGTCTCCTGTAGAACCTCCTAATACCAGGTTCGAAGTCTTTTTCATAGAAATTAAAAAAAAAAAAAAGCTATGACAGACTGGGATGTTAAAATATACTCCTCTGTGACTAGAAGAGGCTTGTTTTTGTGAAGTCTCTGACTGATCTGAGTATACGTAGAACACAGAGGATGAGTTTTGAGCTAATTTTCATTCCTAAAAATACCTTATGACCCTAAAACACGAGGACTAAGGCTACGTACTTTTCCAGGTATTCTTTAACTATTCTGAACATGTTTTAAGTCACCTCTGCAAAAAGAGGTGGGCTGTGGAGTCAGCTGCGGGTTTGAATCTCCAGTCTGCTACTGTGTGACCTCGGTTTTCCATTGTGTAAGATGGGATAATAGTACAAAAATAATAATAGTTAATCTTACCAAGTGTTTACCATGTGCCTGGCACTATGCGAAGGTCTTTACGTGCATTTTCTCATTTAATTTTTGGGACAAGTTTATGAGATAGAGACCTGTTGGTACCTTCATTTTACAGTGGGGACTTAGGGAAGTTAAGGTTTCACAGCTGCTACAGAGCTCCTGATTCCAAAGGCAGCTGGTTCCAAAAGACTGTTCTAACCTTAAATGCTCTGTTTCATTACCGGGGTGTTGTGAAAAGGACAAACAATGTGTATACAAATTGTTGTTGTTGGTTGCCATTGAGTCGTTGCTGACTCATGGCAAATCCCATGTGTTACAGGGCAGAACTGCTCCATAGGGATTTCTTAGCTGTAATCTTTACAGAAGCTGATCACCGGAGCTTTTCTTCTGTGATACTGCTAGGTAGGTTCGAACCACCAACCTTTAGGTTAGCAGTTGAGTGCAAACCATCTGCACCACCTAAGGGCCATGTCTATACCAATAATGTATGTAGAAGCCTGGCACATGGTGGGTGCTGCTGCTATATTAATGGGCATAAAGCTTTTATCCACACCCCACCTCCTACCATGTTTAGAATATATTTAATTCAAAATTTCTCAGGGAGTGTGATTAGAAGCTGTGTAAGACATACTCATTAAGCACGCGGGTTCCTTGTTTGGGCAGGTCATCCTATGCGGAAAGCCAGACACCAGTGGGTACGCTGCAACCCAGACAGTAATTCTGCCAACTGCATTAATGAGAAGGGACCAGTGTTCGACCTATCTCCAGGCGAATCCAACAGAATTCTCCCTCCAAGGAATGACCCTTTTTCGTAAGTAGGATTTCACAGATTTTAATGTGATCATAACTTCACAACCTCTGCTGAGGTCCTGTCATGGTGGTGGGAGGATTGTTTAGAGTGTTTCCTTCAGGCTTCTGTTTTGCTGGCTTGGTTTTTCACTGCCATCCTCAGAATGCAGGTTGGCGGTCCTTTGCCTGTGTTTTTACTCTTAAGTCCACAGTACTGAGTTTGAACTTCTGGTACTGTGCTTTCCTTCCTGTCCCTGTGGATGAATGATCCCTGCTTTTGTGCCAATCCTGCGCCTGTTTGCCCTCAGATCCATTCCTTGTCTTTCTCCGGCTCTGTTCTGTAGCAAGGGAGACTGACCCTTGTGGACTGCATTTCTCAGGCTCCAGGTCGGTGGCTGAATTAAGCCAATGGAAGCCATGGAAGGGAGAGTGCAGAGCATGGAAGAAGGGAGAGACCAGGGTGCTTCCTCTCACTGTCTGCCTTGGTGGCACTTCTGGCAGGGCTGTGTCTCGTCCATGGCTTCAGCTTCCACCAGGTGGCCAATCCCTGGGCTCAGGTAACACCACCTCCTTCCATCTTTCCCCCAGCCCAGGATACAAGTGTCTTCTTGCTGTCGATAATCTTTGGGCTACCTCACCATCCCCCGTTTGGCTTCACTTCTCTTCCATCACATGTATACCAATTCCTTCTCTGTTAAATATTCAAAGAAATTTCCTTATTGGACCCTGAGTGTTGCAGCTTTTAAGGCCACACCTCACGTATGTGAATCTCCATGCACCTTCTCCAGGGCTTCAGTTCTCCAGTTAACCCCTCTGAACTCTTCAGCATCTTTGCCCAGTCAGCATGCAAATGTTCTCTAGTATCTCCCTTGTTTGGATAAAAGCCCTCCTTTGACTCAACCTCCCTCCAGCTGTTGCCCATTCTCTGCTCCTGTTCACGTGACCCTTCCTGTGAGTGTTGCCTATACTTGCTGTCACCACCTTCTCCTCAACCACCTTCTGTGAGACTACTGCTAAGGTCACAGTTACTCCAGGTTGACACATCCACTGGTCTGTTTTTAGCTTACTTCATTTCTTAAGTCCCTTCAAGAACAATTGACCACCACCTCCTTTGAAATACTTTCTTCTGGGCTTCCACAACCCCGCTTCTCCTGGATTCCCATGACCCCACTTCTCCTAGGTTCCCACTTGCTTCCCTGGCTGTTCTTTGTCCCCTGCTCAACCTTTAATATGTTGGCATGTCCCTGGCTCTGTCCTGGGCCCCCTTATCTATCTATGTGCTTTTCCTAGTGACCTCATTCCATTCCATGTCATTTAATTCCATATACATGTCAGTAAAGGAGCCTTGGTGGCACAGTGGTTAAAGCACTCAGCTGCCAACCAAGAAGTAGGTGGTTCGAACCCACTAGCTTCTCAGCAGGAGAAAGATGTGGCAGTCTGCTTCTGTAAAGATTTACAGCCTTGGAAACCTTATGGGGCAGTTCTACTGTGTCCCATAGTGTCACTTTGAGTTGGGATTGACTCGATGACAGTGTTTTGTTTTTTATCAGTTAAGTACTAAATCTGTGTTCCAGCTCTGATTTCTTTTCCCTGATTCCCCAGTAAGGTAGCGACCTGGTCACCCTCTATCACGTTAGTCTATTTTATTCCTCTGCGTAGTACTTAGCACAACCTAATATTTTCCTGGTTTGTTTGTTTTGTATTGTCTGTCTTCCCCATTAGATTATAAACTTCCCAAGAGCAGAGGCCTTGTTTGCCTGTCCCTGTTCTTTTCCTTGGCTTTCGGAAGAGGGACCAGATTTTCTGTAAATATTTATGGATTGCTTGCATGTTGTATGGCTTGTGGTTTATTATTTTCATTGAGAAAATTACCCAGAGGCTGTGAAACTCACCTCTTTGCTCTGATGCTTTGTTGTCCTCTTCTGGCATTTAAAGGTGGCACCATTGCTCTGGTCACGTGGTGCTCAGGGGACTTGTAACCACTACACTCAACCCAGACACATCAGCCCTACCTTTCAGCCCTCTTGAGATGAAAGAATGGCCATTGAAGGCAGGATAATTTTTGGATATATTTTTTGGGAGGAAATTCAATGTTATATGGTGGCAGATATAATACTTCACTGTTACAAAGAATTTCTCAGGAGTGAGTTTTGTTCAAGTACTGTAAATTATTAGAACGTTTTTGGAAATTTTAAATTAAGAGAAAATATCTGTTTAGGCTAACTTAGATGTTTATCCTTTCTTTAGCGGGAGAAATGGAAAAAGAAATCTTTGTTTTTGATAAATGACCCCTTAAGTAAATTCCAAATATAAGGTTTGCTAACGGTTAAGAGCTGGACTACTAGCTGAAAAGTTGGTGGTTCAAACCTACGCAGAGATGCCTTGGAAGACAGGTGTGGCAATCTGCTTCCGAAAGGCCGCAGCTGTGAAAACCCCATGGAGCAGTTCTACTCCTCACACATGGGGTTGCTGTGAGTTGGAATCAATACACGGCAACTAACAACAACATGCTGGTTGTAAGAAAATTAACACTGCTTGTATGAGTCTGCAACGGGTAGATGTGGAATTGATAAGTGACATGCTGATTGGTAAGTTAGGCAGGATAAGTATAGCTAAACAGGTGGGAAGGCCTGACGTATATTTTTTTGCTTTAAATTGGGGAGCTTTTACTCTTTTCATTTGAGGAACAAGTGCCCGCGTTTGTTTCCTTATCTTAAAATTTGTTGTTATGATTATCTTCCTTTTGTCTCAAACTTTACTGTGTGTTTTCTTTTGTCTTCTTGTCATACTTCAGAACGAGGTTCCAGAACTTGCAAGATGTCTTCCCTCTTTCTGAGGACTTCTCTGGATCAGGCTCCGGCTCCGGCTCCGGCTCCGGCTCTGGCTTAAGCTCGGAAAGCATCTTCCCTAACGAAATCAACCAAGAATACCAGCCAGTAGACGGAAACAATGCTTTCTATCACAACTTCAGGCCTCGTGGGAGGGATCTGCCCTCAGACAAGCAGGACTCAGCTCAAGATGGATCGGAAGAAGATTTTAGCATATAAAGAGAGGGTTTCACCACCTTGACACCAGGCGATGTGTTCAGTATCTTTTGTGTGCCATGGTTAAATGATTAATTTTGGGAACAAAAAGTTTTATAGAAATCTTTAAACATTTGACAAAGAAGCTTAAATTTATATCTCTTTTCTGTTTCTTATAAAGTTTTCAAAAGACATATGCTTACGCTTTAACACTGTTATCTGTCCTATTGTTCTGGAAAATACTTGCATTTCCTTTCTACCATATTCAGCCAACCTTACTACGAAATTAACAAGGCTCCCATGTCTATAAAATTGCTTGAAAGAATAAGTTATACTTAAAAAAAAAATTCAGTTTGAGAAGCAAATTGACAGGCCATGCCTTTTTGTCTCCAGGAAGCCAACTGATTGTGAAGGAAGGTTATGCCTCTTTTTTTATGGCGGAAAAAAAAATCAAGATGCAACACACAGTGAATTTTTAGAGTGGGTGTTTGTGTTTTACAGTGTGAAGTGTGTTACCATAATACCCCGACTGGCTATGTTTGCAGAGTAGAAGGCATTGTTTATCTAGAAGTAGGATTGCCGTTAGAGTTGGAAATTTAAGACCCAAGTTAAAGCACGGCTGTGCTCTCTGTACCTCATATTCTTTACTTTTTTTTTTTTCTGGGTATCTTTGTATTTTCAAATGTTACTCTATTAAAGCAGAAGTATAACCAAAGACTTAAGCTGTCTGATACCTCTGTTCTAAACTCGGAATAATCGTTTTGGTTCAGGTGTTTCTAGAAGTCTTATCGACAAAATATCTTCAAAATTACTTTACAATCAGTACAAAAATTTTTTTTAACTAGAGTCAAATCATATTAACTAGCATGTGATAAAAGCAATCATGCCTTAGCAACGAGGTTGTACTTATGAAAGGACTTCCTCTACCTAAGGATATTCATTCTCTGTTCCCTTTTAGTTCTCAAATCCTGTCAGCATCACGGTCGTGCATTCTGTTCTGGCCCGTCCAGATCCATCCTTTAGAACCAAGGACATAGTCAAATTAGTCTCTGCTAAAGAGACCCACATCATCCAAATTCACGTCCCTTCCCAGGGAAGCCTGAATCCAATGACTGGTTGATGTGGGTATATGAACACCTGGCCCCTCAGTGAACTTGGGCAACTCAGGAAGACCACCACAGTTTCAGAGCCCCCTGAGCGCTCATCTGAGGCTTTGTTGGGGCTATTTTTCAGCTCAGTTTCTTCCTTTACTCATTCTTTCTTCTTCCCATTGTCCTCCCAGGTATTTATCCCAAGAGTACTCCCTTAAAAACTTTCTGCACACTAGTCTCTATCTCAGAGTTTGCTTCATGGAGAATCCAACCTGTGACAGTTGGTGCCAGGAGAGGTAGAAAGCTGATACTAAGGTGGAATTTTGGAGCTCCATCACCTGCTGCCTGAGTGGCAATGAGGACCTCATCCTTGGCTGTAGATAGTTGTAGATGCAGGCCCAAGATGCATTGCAATTGTTCACCTTTTCACTGATGATGAACTGAGATGGTATACCAATGGAAGGAAGTGCACTGGGGGGCAATATACCAGGCATTTGAGAAATATGGGGCAATGGTAATTCTAAAGACAATGGAATTGGATGGCTGTTACTGGAGGTAATTAATGCTTTTGGAAGAGACAAGGAAAGGCAGAATACTAAAAAACTCTCCTCCTGTTGCAGAAGGGCAGAGAAAGCTCTGGACCAGGACTAATCACAATAGCAGAGTTCCAAGAATGTTAAATTTTCAACCTAGGCAAGTCAACTATGCGACGTCAAGGTGCCAGTCAGGAAACAAAGGAACCTTAAGATACAGTGACAACTAGATTGATCCATTCAAATCTTGAAACCCCAGACTCTCCTGAACCTTGGAGTCTATAGAAAAGACCCACTCCTCCTTAAGAACTAATGCTTTCCTCTCTCTTGAAGATGATTAAGAGACCTGTGTCCTTCAAAATAACATGTACCTTTGCCTCAAGATCTGTCCCCATCTCCCCTCCTGGCCACTAGGCAATAACTGAAGATAAGTTGCAATATAAACCAACAGAGGACGTGCTGGGCCTACTAAGTAGGAAGGGTAATACATCCTGAAGATTTTGCAGAGCCCAGCTAACGTGTACCTCAGAAGCTGAGAGAGTGTCTATGAGATCTGATTCCAAGAGTATGGAATCAAGGACAGAGGTGGAACATAAAGTTGCACAAGGGAATGTCTTAGGTTGCTAGTGGTGCCATAACACAGATACCACAAGCGGGTTGCTTTAAAGGGCAGAAAGTAATTTCCTCACAGTTCAGGAGGCTGCAAGTCCAAATTTAGGGGGAGGTCCTTCCTTGTCTCTTTCAGCTTCTAGTAGCTGCCAGCAATCTTGGTGTTCTTGGGCTTGTAGATACATCTGTCTGGGTTGTCTACCTTCCTTTCCCCCTGTGTGTTCCCCTGTGATGCCAGCTGCAGTAGCAGGAGCTGCAGTTAATTCCACTGACCTTTCTAAGTTTTCCTCAGGAACTTAGCCCTCCAGGGTCCTGAAGGGGCAATTCCCAGAATTTATATGAAGCAAATGGATCTTAGTGGCACAAGGAGTGGGCAGTTTGGGGTGCTGTGCTGTGTCACTTAGATTTCCCATTCAGTACTGGAGGACTTAATCTCCCAGCCGCTGGGAAGATGGCTGACAGCTGCAGGCTCTTAGATGAAGAGTGCCACCTAATCCAAGGCCATGATCCCTTCTCTGGACAGCTCACAGCTGAAGACTTACCTGTGCACAGGTATAAAGGCTTGAACCTCATGCCCTCTTGGAACTACTTTGAAGGACCATTCCAGTGTCAGAACTACCTGTGGTGTCATCCAAGGCCTTGTTGTGATTACAGTGCAGTTTTATTTATTCCTCTGTCTAATCCTGCTTCCTTCTGGTCCTGCACAAGTGTTGCTTTAAAGAATACTCCCTAATAAACTCTCCATGCTATTCTTCATCTCAGAGTCTGCTTCCCATGGAACCCAACTTACAGCAATCATCTTTATAGCATTTTACTTTTGGTGACAGTTGCTAAATTATACCCAGATCCCTTTGTTAATGAATCTATTTATGATTATTTAACATATTTATCATGAATTTAGTGAGTTTTTATGCCCAGTAGGGTGTTACTGTAACAAGACCAATTTTTTGGCTCCTGTAACTATTATAATATAGCAGAGAAAATAAGGCATGCTGCTTTTTCTTCTGTAGTTAAGTGCTGGTTTAACACATTTGAAGAGGGGATAGGTAGTTTAGGTTGGCTTTATCAAAAAAATGACACTCTTGGGAAGCGGGGCCAAGATGGCAGAATAGCCAGACGCTTCCTGCGATCCCTCTTACAACAAAGACCCAAAAAACAAGTGAAACTATTATATTTATGACAAGCTAGAAGCCCTGAACATCAAAGGCAAAGTTAAAAAACGGACTGAGTGGCAGGTGGAGGGAGAAACGGTTCAGAAGCTGAGGGGAGTTGCCGGACCTGAATTGCTGGGATCCCTCAGGCACCATTCCCAGGAGCGGCTGCGGCAGGCTGGTGGTAGTGTTTGGCTGCAGTTTTCTCAGGGAGAAGCAGCCAGGCGCACAGCCTACTCATACCTCTGGAACCAGAGAAGAACTGTGCTCTCGGCAAATGCTAAGTATTTGCATATATTTTACCGCACCCCCAGCCCCCAGGCCGGCTTCAGTGGCTGTTGCTTTCCCTGTTAATAGGCCCTATTAACCACCCTGAGCCATCCTCCTGGCTTTAGAGTAGGAATAAATTCACAATTGGGGGAAAAGATAATTTGCCAGCTCCACTAACTTGGGGAGCTGAGAACAGAAGTGGCTCCTGTCCAGGCATAAACGGTCTGTGGACTTTGAACACCTTTCCCCCCTGTGTGGTCCTGTGTGGGCCTATTTCAGGAGAATAGGCCCTTGTTGGCAGGCTCCAACTGTTTCAGCTGTGCAGTGAAGAGGTGGGTGTTTGATATTTGACACTGCCTTTCCTATTAAACAGGCTCCTCACCTACCCACATCAGGGGGCATAAGAACTGGTGGCTCTGCTCAGGTCACCCAGCCACCTGCAACAGGGACCCAAGGATAACTGGTACCTCCCAGTCCTTACAACCAAAAGCATTGGGCGCCCACGGTCCGTCTGCAGGATCCACCCACCTGTATGCTCTAGGGAACAAGGACACGATTTCCTCACAGACACTCAGAGGACGGTTCTCAGCCCCCTGCCTTGTTCATAGTGTGACCCCCTGCTGCAACCAGATACTGGTACCTACACCAATCACCCCTGCCCCTCTAAGACTGTAGGACAGAGCCTGTACCACACACTTGAAGATCAGCTTCCTGGACACCTGAGCTGAATTCTTACAAGAAAAGTGAATGGAATCCTAGACTGATATACCTGATAATAGCTCTAGCCATCCGGTGACAGGACGTCAGAGCTTTAAAGGCAAAAATAATCAGGCTAGCTCACTCAAGCAACCCATATGGGCATACCAAAACAAAACAAAGCAATAAGCCAGGATATAGTAAGCAAACATAAAATAAACTAATACAGTAACTTATAGATGGCTCGGAGACAACAGTCAATATCAAGTCACATAAAGAAACAGACCATGATTGCCTCAATAAGCTCTCAAAACAAAGAATCAACGGATCTTCTGGATGAAGGTGTCTTCCTAGAATTACCAGACACAGAATTCAAAAGATTTATATAAGGAACTCTTCAAGACAACAGGAACGAGACTAGGAAGGTGATCAGGCAGTACACAAAATAAGCCAAGGAACACACAGATAAACTAGTTGAAGAAATTAAGAAGATTATTCAAGAACATAATGAAAAATTTAACAAGCTGCAAGAATCCATAGAGAGACAGCAATCAGGAATTCAGAAGATTAACAATAAAATTGCAGAATTAGACAACTTAATAGAAAGTCAGAGGAGCAGAATTGAGCAAGTGGAAGGCAGAATTGGTGAGCTTGAAGATAAAAGACTTGGCACCAATACATTTGAAGAAAAATCAGATAAAAGAATTAAAAAAAATGAAGAAAACTTAAGAATCATGTGGGACTCTATTAAGAGAAATAACCTACGAGTGATTGGAGTACCAGAACAGGGAGGGACAATAGAAAATACAGAGAGAATTGTTGAGGATTTGTTGGCAGAAAACTTCCCTGATACCGTGAAAGATGAGAAGATATCTATCCAAGATGCTCATTGAACTCCACATAAGGTAGATTTTAAAAGAAAGTCACCAAAACTTATTATAATCAAACTTGCCAAAACCAAATATAAAGAGAGAATTTTAAGAGTAGCTAGGGATAACGGAAAAGTCACCTACAAAGGAGAGTCAGTAAGAATTAGCTCGGACTACTTGGCAGAAACCATGCAGGCAAGAAGGCAATGGGATGACTTATATAAAGCATTGACGGAAAAAAATTGCCAGCCAAGAATCATAGCCACCAAAATTGTCTCTCAAATATGAAAGTGAAATTAGGACATTTCCAGATAAACAGAAGTTTAGGGAATTTGTAAAAACCAAACCAAAACCATAAGAAATTCTAAAGGGAGTTCTTTGGTTAGAAGATGAATAATATCAGGTATCAACCCAAGACTGGAACACTGGACAGAGCAATCAGAGATCAATCCAGACAGGGAAATCACAAAAACAAATCAAGATTAAAAAACGCTCAAAACGGAGAAACAGTGATGTTATTATGTAAAAGAAGACAACATTAAAACAGTAAAGAGGGATTAAGAAATGTAGTCATAGATCTTTCATATGGAGAGGAAGGCAAGACGATATAAAGAAATAAAAGTTAGGATTAAACTTAGAAAAATGGGGGTAAATATTCAGGTAACCACAAAGGAGACTAACTATCCTACTTATCAAAATAAAACACAAGAAAAAAATAGAGACTCAGCAGAAACAAAATCAACAACAACAAATAAGAGGAAAAGACAATATATAAAGTACTCAGCACAAAAAAAATAAGTGGGAAAAAGAAACTGTCAACAACCCACAAAAAAAAGACATCAAAATGACAGCACTAAACTCATACCTATCTATAATTATGCTGAATATAAATGGACTAAATGCAGCAATAAAGAAACAGACAGTGGCAGAATGGATAAAAAAACATAATCTGTCTATATGCTGCCTACAAGAGAAACACCTTAGAGATGCAAACAAACTAAAACTCAAAGGATGGAAAAAATATATCAAGCAAACAACAATCAAAACAGAGCATGAGTGGCAGTATTAATTTCCAAGAAAATAGACTTTAAAGTTAAATCCACCACACAGGATAAGGAAGGACACTATATAATGATTAAAGGGACAATATACCAGGAGGATATAACCATATTAAATATTTACGCACCCAATGACAGGGCTTCAAGATACCTAAAACAAACTCTAACAGCATTGAAAAGTGAGATAGACAGCTCCACAATTATAGTAGGAGACTTCAACATGCCACTTTCGGTGAAGGACAGGACATCCAGAAAGAAGCTCAATAAAGACAAGGAAGATCTAAATGCCACTGTCAACCAAGTTGACCTCATAGACATATACAGAACACTCCACCAAACAGCAGCCAAGTATACTTTCTTTTCCAATGCACACGGAACATTCTCTAGAGCAGACCACATACTAGGTCATAAAGCAAGCCTTAGCAGAATCCAAAACATCGAAATATTACAAAGCATCTTATCTGATCATAAGGCCATAAAAGTACAAATCAAGAAGAGAAAACGTAAGGAAAAGAAATCAAACACTTGGAAACTGAGCAATACTCTGCTCAAAAATGACTGGGTTATAGAAGAAATAAAGGTTAGAATAAAGAAATTCACAGAATCCAATGAGAATGAAAACACTTCCTATCAGAACCTTTGGGACACAGTGAAAGCAGTGCTCAGAGGTCAATTTATATCAATAAATGCACACATCCAAAAAGAAGAAAGGGCCAAAATCAAAGAGTTATCCCTACAACTTGAACAAATAGAAAGAGAGCAACAAAAGAAACCCCCAGGCACCAGAAGAAAGCAATAGTAAAAATTAGAGCAGAACTAAATGAAATAGAAAAACAATTAAAAGAGTTAACAAGACCAAAAGCTGGTTCTTAGAAAAAATTAACAAAATTGATAAACCACTGGCCAAACTGACAAAAGAAACACAGGAGAGGAAGCAAATAACCCGAATAAGAAATGAGATGGGCAATATTACAAAAGACCCAACTGAAATTAAAAGAATCAATCATGTTAGAGTACAAGAAAAATTGTACTCTAACAAATTTGAAACCTAAAAGAAATGGATGAATTCCTTGAAATGCACTACCTACCTAAACTAACACAAAGAGAGGTAGAACAACTAAATAGACCCATAACAAAAGAAGAGATTGAAAAGGTAATCAAAAAACTCCCAACAACAAAAAAAAGCCCTAGCCCAGATGGCTTAACTGCACAGTTTTAAACTTGAGAAGAGTTAACATCACTACTACTAAAGGTATTCCAGAGCATAGAAAAGGATGGAATACTCCCAAACTCATTCTCTGAAGCCAGCACACCCTGATACCAAAACCAGGTAAAAAAACAACAAAAAAGGAAAATTACAGACCTATATCCCTCATTTTTTTTTTTATCCCTCATGAACTTAGATGCAAAAATCCTCAACAAAATTCTAGCCAATAGAATTCAAAAACACATTAAAAAAATAATTCACCGTGACCAAGTGGGATTCATACCAGGTATGCGGGGATGGTTCAACATCAGAAAAACAATTAATGTAATCCATCATTTTTTTTTATCATATAAATAAAAGTCAAGAACCACATGATTTTATCAATTGATGCAGAAAAGGCATTTGACAAAGTTCAATACCCATTCATGATAAAAACTCTCAGCAAAATAGGAATAGAAGGAAAACTCCTCAACATAATAAAGGGCATTTATACAAAGGCAACAGCCAACATCAACCTAAGTGGAGAGAGCCTGAAAGCATTCCCCTTGAGACTGGGAACCAGACAAGAATGCCCTTTATCACCACTCTCATTCAACATTGTGCTGGAGGTCCTAGCCAGAGCAATTAGGCTAGATAAAGAAATAAAGGGCATCCAGGTTGACAAGGAAGAAGTAATAGTGTCTCTATTTGCAAATGACATGATCTTACACACAGAAAACCCTAAGGAATCCTCGAGAAAACTACTGAAACTAATAAAAGAGTTCATCAGAGTGTCAGCATATAAGATAAACATACAAAAATCAGTTGGATTCCTCTACATCAACAAAAAGAACATTGAGGAGGAAATCACCAAATTAATACCATTTACAGTAGCCCCCAAGAAGATGAAATACTTAGGAATAAATCTCACCAGAGATGTAAAAGACCTATACAAAGAAAACTACAAGACAGTACTGCAAGAAACCAAAAGAGACCTACATAAGTGGAAAAACATATCTTGCTCATGGATAAGACGACTTAACATTGTAAAAAAGTCTACTCTACCAAAAATGATATACAGATACAATGCAATTCCGATTCAAATTTCAACATTTTTTAATGAGATTGAGAAACACATCACCAACTTCATATGGAAGGGAAAGAGGCCCCCGATAAGTAAAGCATTACTGAAAAAGAAGAACAAAGTGGGAGGCCTCACTCTACCTGATTTTAGAACCTACCTTTTTTTTTTTTTTTTTTTTAATCCTGCTACAGTAGTCAAAACAGCCTGGTACTGGTACAACAACAGACACATAGACCAATGGAACAGAAGTGAGAATCCAGACACAAATCCATCCACATATGTGCAGCTGATATTTGACAAAGGCCCAAAGTCAGTTAAATGGGGAAAAGACAGTCTCTTTAACAAATGGTGCTGGCATAACTGGATATCCACCTGCAAAAAAATGAAACAAGACCCATACCTCACTCCATGCACAAAAACTAACTCAAAATGGATCAAAGACCTAAATATAAAACCTAAATCGATAAAGATCATGGAAGAAAAAACAGGGACAATACTAGGAGCCCTAATACATGGCATAAATAGTATATAAAACATTACTAACAATGCAGACAACTAACAAACCAGATAACTGCGAGCTCCTAAAAATCAAACACCTATGCTCATCCAAAGACCTCACCAAAAGAGTAAAAAGATTACCTACAGACTGGGAAAAAATTTTTGCCTATGACATTTCCAATCAGCGTTTGATCTCTAAAATCTACATGATACTGCAAAAACTCAACTGCAAAAAGATAAATAACCTAATTAAAAAATGGGCAAAAGATATGAACAGGCACTTCACCGAAGACATTCAGGTAGCTAACAGACACATGAGGAAATGCTCACGGTCTCACGGTCATTAGCCATTAGAGAAATGCAAATCAAAACTACAGTGAGAATCCATCTCACTCCAACAAGGCTAGCATTAATCCAAAAAACACAAAATAATACATGTTGGAGAGGTTGTGGAGAGACTGGAACATTTATACACTGCTATTGGGAATGTAAAATGGTACAACCACTTTGGAAATCGATTTGGTGCTTCCTTAAAAAACTAGAAATAGAATTACCATATGATCCAGCAATCCCACTCCTTGGAATATATCCTAGAGAATTCAGAGCCTTTACACGAACAGATATATGCACACCTATGTTCACTGCAACACTGTTTACAATAGGAAAAAGATGGAAGCAATCAAGATGCCCATCAACAGGTGAATGGATAAATTATGGTATATTCACACAATGGAATATTATGCATCAATAAAGAACAATGATGAATCTGAAATATTTCATAATGTGGAGGACTCTGGAAGGCATTACGCTGAGTGAAATTAGTTCCAAAGGACAAATATTGTATAAGAGCACTATTGTAATAACTGGAGAAATAGTTTAAACTGAGAAGACAACATTCTTTCGTGGTTACGAGAAGGGGTAGGGAGGAGGGGTGGGAGAGGGGCATTCACTGATAGTAGATAAGAACTACTTTAGGTGAAGGGAAAGACAGCACACAATACAGGGGAGGTCAGCACAACTGGACCAAACCAAAAGCAAAGAAGTTTCCTGAATAAACTGAATGCTTTGAAGGCCAGCATAGCAGGGGTGGGGGTTTGAGGACCATGGATTCAGGGGACATCTAAGTCAGCTGGCATAATAAAATCTATTAACATTCTGCCTTCCACTTCGGAGAGTAGCTTCTGGGATCCTAAATGCTAGCAAGTGGCCATCTAAGATGCATCAACTGGTCTCAACCCACCTGGAGTTAAGGAGAATGAAGAACACCAAAGATGCAAGGTAAATACGAGCCCAGGAGACATAAAGGACCACATAAACCACAGACTGCCTCGGCCTGAGACCAGAAGAGCTAGATGGTGCCCGGCTACCACAACTGATGACTGCCCTGACAGGGAGCGCAACGGAGAGCCCCTGAGGGAGCAGGAGAGCAGTGGGATGCAGACCTCAAGTTCTCATAAAGAGACCAAACTTAATGGTCTGACTCAGACTAGAAGGACCCCAGAGGTCATGCTCCCCAGACCTTCTGTTACCCCAAGACAGGAACCATTCCCAAAGCCAACTCTTCAGACAGGGATTGGACTGGACTATGGGATAGAAAATGATACTGGTGAAGAATGAGCTTCTTGGATCAAGTAGACACATGAGACTATGTGGGCATCTCCTGTCTGGAGGGGAGATGAGAGAGCAGAGGGGGTCAGAAGCTGGCCGAATGGACACGAAAATATAGAGTGGAGGGAAGGAGTGTGCAGTTCATGGTGGGGGAGAGCAATTAGGGGTATATAGCAAGGTGTATAGAAATTTTTGCATGACAGACCGACTTGATTTGTAAGCTTTTACTTAAAGTACAAAAAAAATTAAAAGAAAATGACACTTATGGAGAAAAGTCTTAAGTTTGTCACAAAAGAAATGCAGAAGATTTCTATTTTTGGAGAGGTAATTAGACTGGTGGAAAGAATATGAGCTTTAGAATGGCAAAGTCTTGGCTTAAATATCAGTTTCACTCTTTGTTAGCTGTATAACTTTAGGTTACTTAGCTAAGATTTTCTAAGAAAAGCAGTACAGTGACGGGGTTAATTGCATGGACTCCAGAACCAGGTTACCAGGGGTACAAAATTCTGTCACTTACCAGCTAGGTAACCTGAGTTACCTCAGTTTCTTCCTCTTTGAAATGAGGGTAATCTCATTTTAAGGTACCTTTACCTTATAGGTTTGTTGAGATAATTAATATATGAAGTGCTTGCAACAATATTATTGAGTGAGTGACCAATAAACATGGGCTATCATTATCTGTACTAAAGGGTAACAATACTCACAGAGTCACGGTGAGGATTATATGAGGCAATGTATGGGATATGATTAGCTTAGTGCCCAGCACATAGCAAGCTCCAAAAATTATCATTATGAAAATATTTTTCATAGCTACGTCATAAGATTCTTTTAAGGATTCCATCTATATGCCAAGCACTGCTACATGCTGGGGATACAGAGGGAAACAAAGACACACCAGATGACCTTTGTTCTCAAGTTTAGAGTCTCTCAGGGATTAAATGAAATCTGTAAGTCTTTCCCAGCACAAATGAAAGTAGATAGACGGAAGTAAACATTACCTGACACATAGGGGAAATAGCACGTTGCTCATGTAGGTTCTTTGTAATTACTCTTTTGGGGTTCAGTTTGTTAATCAACCAACTATCACCATGATTATAGGTTTTTGTTTTTTTTTTTTTTGTGGTGGGGTGCTTCTTCCAATTTGTACTTTTGAATAACTCTCTAAATTCATGACGATTTTTAAAAATCTGATATTATTCAATTAAAAAAAAAAAAAGGACCAAGGCATCAGGAATAAACAGTTAAGACTGCTCACAATTTAGTGGAAGAAAGACATAAATAACTGTAATACATTTTACATTATAGACATGTCTCCAAATCTATAATTATAAACAAGGTGCTGAGGTAGCAAAAAGAAAGGAATGATTAATTTTGCAGAAGCTTTTGGTCTGCATTCCCTGAACATGTTATCTGTTTTACCATTTGAGTCATTGCTTAAAATATTAATACAATTGATTTTTCAGAACTCTATTTGTCCTCTTAGGTTTACGCTAAACCAGGATTTCTCAACCTCAGCATTACTGACATTTTGGACAGGATATTTCTTTGTTGTAGGGGGCTGTGCATTGTAGGATATTTGGCAACATTTCTGATTTTTACTCACTAGATGCCAGTAGCACTCCCCCAGGCCTGATAATCAAAAATATTTCCAGGCATTGCCAAATGTCCCTTGGGCAGAAAAATCCTTTCATCTGGAAAATCACTACATTGAAGCAATGATTATTTTTGAACTAAAGTCTTATCAGGTATGTTCCTACCTTATAACAGTATAGTATGATTTATCATTTTTCCACAATATTTACTAAGCTTACTTATCCACAGGAATTAGGAACTTTACTATTGCAGTAATTCAGGTACATGATTTGGGATACTTGTGCGTCTTCATGATATGGTGACTGGCTTTCCTCACAGCAAGTGATCCAAGACAGCAAGGTAGAAACAGCTTCTGAAGTCACGTACTATCACTTCTCTTATCCCGTTGGTCACACAGACCAATTCTAATAGAATTTGAGAAGGAACTACACATGGGTGTGAATAGTGGGGAGCAAGATGACTGTGGGTCATCTGCAAGGCTGGCTACCATCATGCAGTAATAAAAAAATCATTATAAGAGTTGGAACATAAAATTGGGGAAATCACCCAGAAACAAGAACAGAAAGACAAATAGATGGAAAATAGGAAAGAAAAAGTAACAAAATTACACCACCAATTTAGACCTAATATTGTATGTTTACAAAACTAATGTGCTCCTTCTATGTTTGTTTGCCAACTGCTCCCTCCCTGCACAAAGTATTTTCACAAACACCTGCTATGCCATTTTTTTTTTTTACGTTGCTGTAAAAAAATAAATTAGCATAGAGTGCTGACGAAAATGCCTCATGGGGGGAAAGGGAGCAGTTGGCAAACAAACACAAGTCGTGCATTATTTGCCTAAAATATGGTATATGACTAATAAAAGATCTAGGAAGAAAGAGGAGTGCATAGAGATGGGAGAATATTATCAAATAAATTTCGCAAGGTGGCAAGATACAAAGTCAATATAAAAAACATACATACACAAGCAATAAACAATTAGAAAATGAGTATTTTAAATTCTATTTACAAATACATACACATAAATTTAACAAAAGATGTGTACAGAAAATAGAGAAATATACCATGTTCATGGATTGGAAGGCTCAATATTGTTAAGATGTCAGTTTTCCCTAAATTGAGTTATAGGTTCAACTCAATCCCAATCAAAATTCCAGCTTTTCTTTTTTTTTTTTTGTAAAAGTGGATTAACAATTCAAAAATTTACATGTAAATACAAAGGATATAGAATAACCAAAGCATTCTTGAAAAAGAACAAAGTTGGAGTAATTATACTACCTTATTTCAAGGCTTACTATAAACCCACAGAAATCAAGACAGTGTGACATTGGGTAAAGACAGACAAATAGATCAATAAAACAGAACAGAAACTCCAGAAATAGACCTACAATTATACAGTCAATAGATTTTTGACAAAGGCATGGAGCAATTAATTATTTTTAAATTTTGATTTCTTCTTTGAACGAGAGGTTTAGAATTACGTTGCTTTGTTTCCAAACATTTGGGGGATTTTCTAGCTATCTTCTTATCAATTCCTAGTTTAGTTCTATTAGGATTAGAGACAAAAAAAATTGATTTCGATCCTTTTAAATTTCAGACATGCTTTACTGCCCTGCTTCACAAACTTGATTTTATTTTGTCACGGTGGGAGAATTATAGTCCATTTAGAGCATCAGTTTTTCCCTGCTTTCATTATGTGCAGAGTGCACTGTGGTGGTTCAACACTAGGGTCTGTTTTTGAGTTCTAAACAGTATTTCGTTTTTTGGAGGTCTTTTTTCTAGGCTTACACTATAATGATTTAGGATGCTGTTAAGGCCAGAGGAGTTTTTAGCAGCATCTCCGGATTTTCCCCCTTTCACAGGGTATCTTTTGTTTTCAACAAGGAGTTACAATTGATTTGAGTCCTCTATAATCGGGGTAGAAAGCTTATGGAACTATCCGTGGACTTCAGGAGCCAGCGGAAGCAGAACTCTTAAGATTTTTCAGTTGGTCCCGTCAGAGGCGATAAATCACAGAGCTAACAAAATTTCAGAATGCAGAAGTTCTCAGACGAGGGTTAACTGGGTAGAGTTCAGGAAACGTGGAAGAACGCCTCATCCCCGGATTAGGAGAACACGTCTCACCGCGAGGCCTCAGGAAGCGGGGCCTCTGTAACGGTTCCCATTCTCCTCCGCGACCCAGCACCCCACCCACAGAGAGCGCCTCCGGCACAAACGCTTCATCCCGCCCAGCCACTCAAACTTCCACAGGGAAGAAGCCCCCGGCGTAGCGAAGAAGGCAGCCAGCGACCCGCCAGTCACGTGACAGAAGGGAGGCCCCCGCGCACCTACGGCGCTGACGCCCTCCCCAGCCCCTCCCCCTTTGACGTAAGCGCAGTGGCCCCGCCCCTCCGCCTCAGGGTGGAGCACTAGGCCCCGCCTCCAAACGGCCTCTCCTACGAGGGAGCTGGCTGGCTAGTGGGGCGGGCCGAGAGGCCGGTGCGGGGGCGGTGCAGGGGGAAGGGAGGAGAAGAAAAGAGGGGTCACGTGCGGCAGGCGGCCCGAGGTCACGTGACGGGGCGCCGGGGCGGAGGAGCCGGGACTGGGAGTTCTCCGGAGAAAAGCGGGGTGAAGTGGGGGGGACGCGGCGGTGGCGGCGCTGACAATGGTGAGTGCACGGCGGCCCGCGCGCTCGCCTCCCGTCGTCGGCCCGGAGCGCGCGGCGGGACGACCAACGGCGGCGGCGTCGCGGGAGGAGGGGGCGGACGAGCAGGGCGGGGAGCGGGCGTAGGCCTGTCGGGCCACCCCCGGGTCCGGGAAGAGCGGGCGGCGCCGCTCCTTCCCGGTCTCGGCGAGGCCCGAGCACCTGCCGGCGGCGGCGCGCTCTCCTGGCCATGTCGGAGCCCGTGCCCGCTTTCCTCGACCGGCTGTGGGGGCCCTGGCTGGGCACTCGGACCCCGCCCCTGCGGGGGCTCCGCGTCGCCCCCCCTTCCAAGGTAGCCGGCCGCTCCGCTCCTCCCGGGCAGCCTCGCTTTCCTTTGGCTGGGTGACCCGGGAGTCCCCCGGTTCCGGGCCCTGGAGGACTTGGTCCCTCTCTGCCCGTGTGTCACGAGCTTGATAGGCTCTGCTTTTTAAACCTGCATATGGGACCCTCTGCAATTTCGTGACCCCGGTTCAGGTTGGCGCTGACACTTGTGGAGTGGGCGAAAAAAGGAAAAGGACGTTGGGAGGGGAGTCCTCTTTAACTCAGAAGACACTAGTTTTGTGCCCGCGTTTTAAAGCGTTGCCTCTGATTTCCGTCCCCAAGCCATTTTTATAAACTTAACGCTTTGGGGTGTTGAAATGGCCTAGAAAGCAGAGGGCAGAGGGAAATCAGAATACTCTAACCACAGTTACTGGGGAGTACAGGGTAGGCACCGTGGCGGTTAACTGTGTGTGTCGACAGTCTCCTCTAGATAGGATCTCATTTGGGTCATTTGATTGTAGTAGTCGTTTGATTTAGCAAGCATACGTTGAGCGTCTACTATTTGCTCTGCTTTTATTACCTGCACTCCCAAAGGTCCTGATTCTTTAAACTGCTTGAGACTTTTGACTAAAGGCCTAGCTAGGTTTATATTATATATATAAAAAACTAACTTTGAATAAATAAATTTTAAAGTCAGAAATCGTGTTACTTTAATTAAAAAGTAGACTTGTGCATTCTTAAACTTGGAGCCTTTTTTTTTTTTTTTCTTCCTTTCTACAAATAATTACGGAGGTGTGCCCAGGGGTTATGAGCAAGATTTGAAGAGCCCTTGCTCTTTTGTAGTTTACAGTCTAGGGGGGGTAGACATTTGTTTGTGTAATTTCCTTAATGTGTCGATTATAATTGTGGTAAATACTAAGAAGTATTGGGAGGATCTTGCCTAATCAAGGAGTTAGGGAAGACGTCTTTAATTAAATGTCATTTGGAAAAACTTAAAAGGCCCCCGTTTTTTTTTTTTTTGCTTACATTTATAATTATTGCTTTTCATAAGCTTTTTGAATCATGTTCAAAGCAATTTATTTTTATTTTCAAGCTACTCATCAAGCATAAACTAAATTTTAAAGCTTTAGAACATGGCAATGGGCACGAATGTAACATATGTATGAAAATTTGCTGTTTCATTGTGTATGGGCTCAGTAAATAAAATTTTGAGAGCCTCCCATCCCACCTTGAGTCACATTTCTTTACATCCACTGGACTTAGTGAAATTTCTTCAGTGAGGGCTAGAAACTTTGTCGTCTTTTTATATGTCCACATATAATTTTGGTAGGTGGTGATGCTCAAAACTGGATTTACAGATTATATGAAAAACCTTAACTTAAAGTCAGTTATAGGAGGCTGAGGCTGAGACCAGAAAACTGTAAAAAAATAATTGCTGTAATGGTTGAATAGTCGTATGTATTGCAGTATAATTATTTAAAAGCTACCTAGGATTTTTTAAATGGTGTCTGAATTGAGTAGTACTGTCCAGTACTAGTGCAAATTCCATTCTGAATGCTCACTTGAAGATGCCTTTGCCCAAGAACTGAGTAATAGTCTTAAAAGTCCTCGAAACTGCCTTTAGTAATTGCAGCAAGTCTACGTTAACGTACAATTTTTATTCCTTTTCCTTTTTCTAGTCTTCACCATCTTGACACTTCTGTATTTTACTCTCTCTTTACACCTTAGGAGGAATATAATTTGATTGTGAATAATTTTAAAAAGACTTTTATTTCATGACTTTATTTGAAATGCCAGAAGATGCACATCTAGAGAATCCTTTTCTTTGTACCCTGTTTAAAGGGAAATAAAAAATCTTTTTTCGCAGATATTTTTACTTTCTGTTGTCTACTTGTCAAGTGTAAGACATCAGAATTTTTTGGAGGTTTTAAGTATAGTAAGATAGTTCATTTTTGATGTGTCCTAATGTGAAAAACCTGATGTTATTCCAGTGCTAAATTCTCATGGCATACCCTTGTTGAAGTACCGTAGTTTATTATTCAACCTTTACTCTTCTGCATATGCTATCCCAGGCTTTTTTAAAAATACCTTCTGATCTCTCCCAACTTCAGTGTTTTGATTGTGTTAAAAAGTAAGTCTACCAACCCCTGAGACCGTGACTTGAAGACACCCTTCTGAGGTGGAACTGAAGCCATTACCGGAGACCATCTCTCAGCCAAACAATAGACAGGCCCATAAAATAAACAATAACACTCTAGAGGAATGTGTTCCTTAAAACAATCAATTATTCGAGATCAAAAGGACCTTTGCCCAAGAAGCAAAGATGAGAAGGCAGGAAGGGGTACAAAATCTGATGAAATGGGGAAGCCCGGGGCAGAAGTGGCGAGAGTGCTGACACATTGTGGGGGATGCAGCCAACATCATGGAACGTTTTATGTACCAACTATCAGATGGGAAACACTTTACTCTGTAAACTTTCACCTAAAGCACAAGAAAAAAGAAAAGTAAATCTACTGTTAAGTTTTAATTATAAAATAGATTGTGCATAGAAAAAACAAGGGGATAATACATAATTTTTACATGTATTTTTAATGTTTAGGAATTTTTAATTTTTAAGAATGGTTCAGAATTCTTAAAGAAATGACATTAGACCCATTGTATAGTTACCATTGTGTTATTGATTATAAAGTTTCATGAAACTGCATTTATATCATTTTAATTAGTAGCAGTTTAAGTTTTTATTTGATCTTTTAATATCAGCTATCAAATCCCGCTTCAGCTCTGTGGGTTAAGTATCTGTGTATGTGGAAGTTACTGTGATGTTTCAGTGGTTCACTGGTAGAATTCTTGCCTTCTTTGTGGGAAACACCAGTTCCATTCCTGGCCAGTGCACCTGATGCATAGCCACCACTCATTTGTCAGCGGAAGCTTGTGTGTTGCTGTGATGCTGAACAGGTTTCTGCGGTGCTTCCAGACTCAGATTGACTAGGAAGAAAATCCTGGCAATCTACTTCTGAAAAACCAGCCACTGAAAACCCTGTGGAAGCAATGGTCCTATCCCGTTGTGCATGGGGTCACCATGAGTCAGTGGCCAACTTGATAGCAGCTAAGAACGACAAATCTATAAAACAATTTTTATAGTTTTCAGATCTCATTTTTCCTTGAAGCAGCTCTGGGAAGTGTTGGGGGAGTGAGGAAATTAATTTTAATTTTCCTGCTTCTATTTTATAACATTTAGACTTACGTTTTGTCATAAGGAAGGAGAGCTCATTCTCTTACTGTTCTCACCACCAATTGGCAATAATCTCTTTACGTATCTAATTTTATTTCGGCATCTAAAATAGACAGCTACCTGGAGGCATTGTCTTCCACCCTTTTATAATTGCTCCTTCCACCGCAGCCCTCCCCATACTCCTTTGCTGGCTCAGTGCGTTGCACATAGTTGGTAAATATCAGCTGATTGATTTTGAGCTTCTGTACATTCTCAGATCTGTCACCCTTAAATGAAGATGTACAATTTCAAAATTTACTGTTCTAAGTAAGTGAAAGCTGTCTAGTAAGGAACAGTGCATGTGACCTATAATTGATGCTTCTCATTCTCTCTCTTTTAAATTAGTTCAGAGTCAGATTTGGTTTTTAGTTTCCTAGTGAAAATTGAGTTTACGTGTTTGTAATGTTGCCAGGAATTAAAACATATTGTCAAAGATAAAATTTACTGTTTTGAGTATGTGAAAAGTATCGACCTGGCAATTCTGTTACTTGTCTTCTTGAAATTACAGTCCCTTTCATTAACGTGGAAACCCTGGTGGTGTAGTGGTTAAGTGCTACAGCTGCTAACCAAAAGGTCACATCTACCAGGCGCTCCGTGGAAACTGTACGGGGCAGTTGTACTCGGTCCTACAGGGTCGCTGTGAGTTGGAATCAACTGGATGGCAACTGGTTTGCTTTCGGCTTTTTCTTTAACATGGGGTTAATACAAAGAAGCAAGCTCAAAATTTAGAAAGACACTCTCTCATTTGAGCACAGGGTTACCTATAATTCAGATGGCTGCGGGAGGGTCACTGGCCTGCTTGATTTCACTCTGGCACTTCGGGGCAGAGCTGAGATTTAGCACAAGGTTCTTGACAACTTGGCTCTAGACTTTGCTGCCACACCAGCGCTCATTTCCTGGGAGAGGGATAGTCTTACCAAATATTTCAGATTCTCACCTTTTTTCTCTTGTGTATTTGTTAATTTTCTGTTATTAGGGCAGTGTGTTTTATTAAAAATTGACGTTCAACAGGTACTTGGTTGTCTTTTTCTGACTGCCACGCAGCGCCCTAAGCATCGTGTCTTCAGTGAAAATGGGACAGAGTATCTGTTCTCGTGGAACTTGCAGTTCATTTGAGGAGTCAGATACTAAATAAGCACACAAATTATAATACATTATGAAGTAAAACTACATAGTGCTGTCAGAGCTACCCTTGGAGAGCCTAATTTTGATTGAGAAGTTAGGGAAAGCCTATTTTTGAAATGAGCGAAAACAAACTGGAAGAATGAATTAGCTAGTTTAAGGATTTTTAGCTTGACAATAGGACAAGTATTATTGAAGCTGGTGGCAACGGCTGTGGTGTGACTGGAGAGATGGATAGGGCCAGATACATGTAGGCCCTGGTAGGGAATACATTGTTTTGTTTTGTTTTTTAACACTTAATTGAAGTAATGAAGGTAATGATGTAAATATTACCTACAGATAAGTACATACATAAGTGTATAGCTTGATGAATTGTCACAAATGAACACACCTGTGTATCGAGTTCTCCGCCCAGAAAACATTACCAGCATTTTGGAAGCTCCCTTTGTGCTCTCTTCCAACCACTTTCCTGACTTTTAATACCACAGTGTTAGTGTTTCTGACTTTATGTAAATGGAATCATACAGTGTGTATGCTTTTTGTGTGTGGCATCTTTCACTCAGCGTTATGTGTGTGAGATTCATCCATGTTATGTGTAGTTGTATCTCTTACATTCTATTGCTTTTCAGTATTTCGGTTTTGTGAGTATATACCAACATTTATATATCCATTCTCTCATTGATGAATATTTGGATTGCTTTCAGCTTGGGACTATTTTGAGTAATTCTGCCATGAACATTTTTTTTAAATTGTGCTTTAGGCGAAAGTTTACAGCTCAAATTAGTTTCTCATACAAACATTTATACACATATTGTTATGTGACCGTAACTGCTCTCTCTACAATATGGCAGCACACTCCCTTGTCCACCCCAGATTTCCTGTGTCCATTCAGCCAGCCTTCTGCCTTCGCATCTCACCTCCAGACCGGAGCTGCCCGTTTAGTCTCCTGTATCTACTTGAACTAAGAAGCACACTCTTCATGAGTATTATTTTATGTTTTATAATCCAGTCTAATCCCTGTTTGTGCGGTGAACATCTTACACCTATCTCCTGGTTCATGTGTGTAAGCGTTTCTGTCTAAGGTGTGTACCTAGGGATGGAATTGGCATAGATACATCTTCAGCTTTGCCAGATAATACCAAACATTTTCAAAAGTATTACAGTTTATACTCTTATCAGCCTACTGAAGGATTTTAAGCAGGGAAACTTGTGTTTTTAAAACATCAATCTGGTAGTTGCGTAGGGCAGGTAAAAAGAGATGTGGGAAGACTCTAGAGGAGACTGTTCTCTTTGTAAATTAAACAAAGACTGGAAGACTAGCTTTCATTGGTGACAAAAATAATCCACAACTATATCCAGTATCAAATGAGGGCAGTGGTGGTTCAGTGGTAGAATTCTTACCTTCCGTGTGGAGACCCAAGCTTTATTCCTGGCCAGTGCTCCTTAAGCACAGCCCCTGCCCGGCTGTCCATGGAGGCTTGTGTGTGCTGAACAAGCTTCCGTTCTAAGATGGGCTAGTCGGGGACTGATTCCAGGGCAGCTAACAACATTGGATATCAGAGTTGTCAGTGCAGTCTCTATTGTTGTTACCAAATAACGTGTTTTGGCGCTGGTGAGCAATCGATCTTTGTTCCTTATTATATTTTTGCCATATTTGGGATTTACAGAACAAGGCTTATATATTTTCTTTGGGAAAATTCACAGAAATTTCATTAGCCCTGACCATTAGAGCTAGTTTTCCATGGGCTTATCCAGTGCAACACACCCTGTTCGGAGCTATTGTAGTATTAGACTTTACAGCAAGTAAAGCGTTGTAGTACTCATTTGGATTGGTAGAGGGCATTTGGATTGGTTGTGTGAGTTCTACTATAGTGAAGGAACCTCACAGGAGTAAAACTAAAGGTAAATTCAAATCCAGATATTAGCAATTAACAGTTTAGATTTCGGGTGCATTTGATTATTTATGGTGGTTACCTATGGAAATGGTTGAAATTATAGCTTGTTTAAATCTGTTTAGTTTTGATGTAGAATTTGATAGAAATTTCTGTCATTCCTTTGAGACCTCGCAAATTTTTAGTCTCTTCAAGGTCATAAAAAAATCAGAGTTTTGAACTGGTTTGTTCCAGTTGAACCCCTGCTGAGAATTTGCCCAACAAGTTCCCAAGCAGTGCTTAGGGCCCAATTCTTAGAGCCACTAATAGAGCCAGTGGTTCTCAAAGTTTATGACGCGTAAGAATCACACCTGGAGATCTTGTTAAAATGTCGGTTCAGGCTCAGTGTACTTGGGGTCGAAATGCAGGTTCCCAGTAGGGATTAAATTCGAATTACAAAATGTAGTGACTGACTAAACTCGGTAATTGTGAGCATTTCCCTTCTATTGCAGAGTTTTCTTGGAGGCTTTTTTGGTCCCATTTGTGAGATCGATGTTGTCCTTAATGATGGGGAAACCAGGAAGATGGCAGAAATGAAAACTGAAGATGGTAAAGTAGAAAAACACTATCTCTTCTATGATGGAGAATCGGTTTCAGGAAAGGTAAATCATTTGTTTGGGGGTATTACCTATTTGTTGGACTAGAATTAGTCATGAAAGTGGTCTGTGTTTTTAAATTTGAATGATTTTATTAGTGATGGAAATTTTTTTTTTCTGAAGGTCCACTAAATCCCTGAATATGATCAATTCTTATAGACAAATTCAAGTTATAAAACATGAAATAATTTTTTAAAAATATAAAATATTAGGGTTTTTCACTCTTGGTTGTGAAGTAATAAACATATATGGTATAGTTTGGAAAATAAAATAATTATAGTCCCATCATATGGAGATAATTCACTGTTGAAAATTTGAGTGTCTCCTTGTGATCTCTTTGCATAAATTGGTGTTTCTGTGTTTATAGTATAATAATCATATCATTTTCCTATTGTTGGATATTTAAATAGTTCCTGTTTTTCAGGCTGCTTCTAGTATACTGGAGCCCTGGTTGTGCAGTGGTTAAGAGCTCAGGCTGCTAATCAAAAGGCTGGCAGTTTGAATCCACCAGCCGCACCTTGGAAACCCTATGGGGCAGTTCTACTCTGTCTTGTAGGGTTGGTGTGAGTCGAAATCGACTCGATGGAAACAGCTTTGGTTTGTTTTTTTTTCTCTAGCATATTACCATATATGTGGTAGTACTTCTATATGGATTATATTTTCTCTAGAATAAAATTTCTGGATGTGGGAGTTGCTGGAGCAAAAAATACTTATTAATAAATTACTTTCTCGGAAATTTGCATCAATTTACATGTCCACCAGTAGTGCCTTGTTTTGCCTAAGGCTTCATTGAATGTGATCACTTTTTAATTTTTGCTATTGTGGTAGGCAAAAATGGTTGTCTTATTTTAATTTGCATTTCTTTGGTTACTAGATAGGTTGAACTTAAGTTTATTAGCTTTCGAACTTCTCTCTATTTAGATCTTTTGCCATCCTACCTATTAGCATCTTACTAGTGTCTCATCTGAAACAAACTGTTTGGTTTTCAATTTTATTTCCCTAATGCTCTTCCTTTAAAAAGATGGAGAGAAAGTGAAGAGTCCTAAAGGAGAGCAGACAAAATCATCACAAGGATGGGATATGTCAAATGAAAGAAGAGTACAAGAAATAGCGTTTGGCCAGTGGAAAAGAATGCTTGTTCACGTGCTTTGAAATAGGGCTGGAAGGGGGTAGGGATACCAATGAAGTCTTCTTTAAATTCAGATATTTCCGTTTATAGTTATGACAAGTAAGTAAATATATCTCCTGCTAGATGGTAAGCTCTTTAAGATTAGGGCATCAGAGCAGGCTTCTCTAGTCTCCATAAAATACATCACCATGCTGATCATATAATAAAAAAAGTAGGTCCTCAGTAAATGTTTACCTGATGTGTTTATTTACTGTTTTTAAGTCTGGTAAGAGGATGTTCCCTATTTGGCTTAATCTTAGTCATCTGGGACAATAAAATGTGCATGGTTGATGTTTATGGGATAAATAAAGGAAGAGGGGGAACGTTTAAGGTAAAACTGAAGTTAACTTTAATGTGTTTTAAAAAAAAATAGCTGGTGTTCAGAGTACATTTTTGGAATTTCTAGAAATCACGTAGCCCTGATAACTATAGAGTGCATTTTCTACCCAAATCTGTTTTAGGTAGATATTTTCTGTTGCTGAAAAGATACTGTATCTTGAATCTGAACATTTATTGTCCTGAGATTTTTTTCATTTTTAACCTTTTTATTATAAAATGAAACAAACTAGTATAAGGCATATTTTCTTGTAATCACCATCAAGTTAAGAAGAAGAACTTTGCCAGCCACTCCATGTGTCCCAACCCAGTCACAGCCCCTTTGCCTCAAAAGTATCCACTATGCTGACTTTATGGTACCAAACTTCCTAGTGTTTCTTAATTGATTAGTCTTGTTCATTTAAAAAAAAAAAAAAAAAATCTGCTATAGGTTTTAAATCTCTTAGTTTTCAGGTTCCTTATAGTTTATCTATATGTAATATAACTGAAGAATGTGGGCCTTTTGAACTGCAGAGTTTTCCACAGTGTGGATTTTGCTGATTGCTTACTCATAATGTGGTTCAGGGTAACCTCTAATCTCTATGATTGCCTGTAAATTGGGAGCTGGATCTAGAGTCCAGATCAGGCTCAAGTTCGAGTCCTTCGTCAAGAATATAGGTGGTGTGGGAGAAAGATGTGGCAGTCTGCTTCCATAAAGATTACGGCCTTGGAAACCCGGTGGGACAGTTCTGCTCTGTCCTATAGGGTCGCTATGGGTCAGACTCAATGGTAACAGGTTGGTGTTTTCTGGTTAATCTTCAGGGAAGCAGATTGCCACATCTTTCTCCCGTGGAACAGCTGGTGGGTTCCACCCACCGATCTTTCAGTTAGCAGCTGAGTACTTGACCACTGCTCAGCCAGGGCTCCTTCAGGTCGTGGTTAAAACAAACCAAAAACCAAACCCAGTGCGATCGAGTCGATTCTGACTCATAGCAATCCTATAGGACGGAGTAGAACTGCCCCATAGAGTTTCCAAGTAGTGCCTGGTGGATTCGAACAGCCGACCCTTCGGTTAGCAGCCGTAGCACTTAACCACTATGCCACCAGGGTTTCCAAGTGGTTGTTAAAAAAAAAACCCAGTGCCGTCGAGTTGTTAGCAGGATTTAATTCCTCGCAGGCTATTAGCCAGAGGCCTCCTTCAGTTCCTTGCCATGTGGGTCTCTCCATAGGGCAGCTCGCACCCAGCATGGCAGCTGGCGTTCCTCAAAGTGAGCCAGCAAGAGGGCAAGAGAGAGTCCTAGCATGAGAGAAGTCGGTTTTTTATAGCCTAATTTTGGGAGTGACACACCCTATTGCTTCTGCCTGGTTCTACTCATTGGAAACAAGTGATTAGGTCCAGCCTACACTCAAGGGGAGGAGATTATACAAAGGCCTCAGTACCAGGAGGGGGGCATCATCGTAGAAGGCTGCCTACCACAGGGGGTCCTCTGTAAATGAACATTTTCATAATAAAATATTTGGGGAAATTAAAAAAAAAAATATGTGTGGTGGTGTATTTTATCATGGAGTGTGTAATGTCTGGTTTTCTTACTCTTTCTATCTCTTGTTTTTTGCACCTATTGATGCTCAGAACCTAGGTTTAATTCATTGGGGGTTACAAAAGGCTCATATTTTAAATTCTATCATTTTGTTTTTATTCATCAGATGGAATACTTTTATAAAGAGATGCTACTCATATGTTGTTTTATTACCTAATGGTACAGTTCATATAGGAAGGAAAGGAAAAGCTTTACTCTTTCCCCCTTTGCAGTTTTTAAAATAGTAAATCATTTATTTGCTTATTTTAATAATTTATATTTTGTTGAGAATATACACAGCAAAGCATACACCAATTCAACAATTTGTACATGTACATTTCGGTGACACTGATTACATTCTTCAAGTTGTGCAGCCATTCTCGCCCTCCTTTTCCAAATTGTTCATAGTGTGTTTTTTTTAAATAGCATTATGTATTCCGGATTTAAACATACTTGATAAATTTTAATATATTTGCAAATATTATCCTTATCAAAGCTCCAGTGGTCCCATGTTGGGCTGGCTGAAACTTCTCCATTGTATTAGTTTTCTGTTACTGCCTAACAGATCATCACAAACTTAGCAACTTAACACAAATTTATTGTCTCACAATTCCTGTGTGTCAGGAGTTTGGTATGGATTAGCTGCGCTCTCTGTTCAGGGGGTCGCCAGGCCTAAACCAAGGCGTTGGCGGAGGGTGCTGCAGGGTCATCTGAGGTTCAGGGTCTTTTTCCAAGCTCACTGGTTTTTGGCGGAAGTCATTTCCTTGTGGCTCTAGGACTGAGGTCCCCATTTTCTTGCTAGCAGTTAGCTGGGGACTGCTCTCAACTCGAGAGGCTAGCCTCAGGTCCTCGCCACACAGGCCCTTCTCTCACCACAAGGTAGTTTGCCTTGTCTTCAAGGCCAGCAGGAGAGCATTTCTCTGACGCTTCACCTTCTTTTAAAAGGGCTTATACTTGATTACATGCCATAAAATTCACCCTATTAAAGTGTACATTTCAGTGGTTTTTAGTATATTCACAAGGTTGTACAATTTCAAAACACTTTCATCGCCCCCCCAAAAAATCCCTATATTTCTGTATATTTTTGAGACGGTCATATTTATAACTTTCCTTACCTAGTATGTTAAAAAAACGTTTACTTGTCATTAAGTTTTTCCTCTTCACTAGCTTTTTTATTAGCTTTTCAAATGCTTGGCCTATCAAATGTTCAGCAACTCATCAGAGGGCTTGAGTATTAGTAGTAATCTGAAGTATTAATTTCAGAGGGTGTTTTCAATTTAATATTAAAATTCTTGTTTGTCCACAGCTTAATTTTGAGTTCTGCTCTTGTTTTTCAATCCAAATTTATAATGAAGTACAGAAAGTAAAAACTCACTCGGAATGGAGGAGAGGATATCTGTCCTTTAAGTTATGCAATTTCCAGATGGCAACTTTAGGAAGAAATAATTTTTCTCCTGCATTGCGTTTTCATGTGAAAATAATCCGTTCTTGTCAAACTATAGGTATTGCTGAGAAAATTATTCCTTTTATAAATACGTATTAGCTACTGTCACAGTTGGAGCCCTGGTGGCGTAGTGCTTAGTGGTTAAGGGCTCAGGATGTTAACGTAATGGTCATCAGTTCAAATTCACCAGCCACTCCTTGGAAACCCTGTGGGACAGTTCTACTCTGTCCTATAGGGTCGCTATGAGTCAGAATTGACTGACAGCAATGGGTTTAACGGGTTTACTGTCACAGCAGACAGAGAATAAGAATACTTCTTACTGGATCTCTTTAAAGAGTAGTATTTTGTAATTAAGATAGTCGGTAATTGATTTAAAGTGATATTTTAGAAATCAACTTTTACTGTTTTCTACTTCCATTTATAAAAGCATTTTTATTATTTGACTTCAGAAAGGAGCTAGATTGGCCTCTGAAAAGTAAAAAACCTTGAGGTAGTTATACTAGTGCCAAGCCATTCACAGTGAACTCTGCATCTGTTCCCCGTGGCAGAAGAGAATAAAGGCATGTGCTCAGTCTGAGGTTGTAGGATTTTAGGTATTTCAACAAGGAGTATTTTCATAGTATCTTTCATCAACATGGATATGAATCATGCTCTCTGATAGCAGTTGGAAACTAATCTTGGATAACCATCAGATCCAGCAACAATGATGTACAAATACCTTGGTACCTCACTAAAAAGGACCCTATCGATGGCTTATAGTAATTGGTACCACATGTTTGTCTTAATCCACAGGAACGTCACTCCTTGAAGACAGCATTGTTGGAGACAAGTATATAGCATTGTATCAAAACAAGTTTGATAGGGCCTTGAATGTATTTTATATATTCAGCTTTCCTAAATTGTTTTCATGGCCTATTAAATATATTTGCATATTTGCAAATATCTCCACACAAATTATTTAATAATAGCAAAGGAAAAAGTAGTGACTTTTCAGTGGAGAGCCCTGGAGGATCCCCTTAACTAGGTTACCATCAACAACGTTGGATAAACTGATATGCTTTCTAATATGGTCACATTGAGGACACAGCTGCCCTATGGTGGTTTTCTTGCCAAAAACATGTAACCTGAATTGTGGTTAAAACATCAGACACAGCCATTTCCAGACAAATAAAGACATTCTCAAAAACCAGCTGAGAAATAGACATTTTAAAAGATAGACTGTTTTGTGTGTGCTTTATTGGTAGAAATTAGAGAACAGCTCTAGGAACCAGCTGTCTGGTCTAGGAACCAGCTGGGAGTTAGGCTTCTTTCATTTGTTGTTCAAACCTAAAATTAAGTTTGTTAGTGTGTGTGAAGCTTCTTTAAGTATTGCCTTTCTTTTTTTTTTAAACAATTTTTTTTCTGACTTCGAAAATATTAGCTGCCTGTTATAAAAAAAAAAAAAACTTGAAAATTACAGAAAACTCTAAAGAAAGCAAAAATTACCCAGAATCAGAAGTAACTGCTGTTAAGAGTGTTTACTTTCTGTAGTTTTTGAACATACACTTACGATTATACTTGTATACAGTTTTGACTTCCTTCACATAACAAATCACACACATCTTACCGTGTCATTAAAAGTTCTTGACACCATTATTTTTAAATTTTTAATAATATTTCATCATATGGATATACCACTATTTATTTACTTTGTTTTCTGAGGTATTAATTTCAAAAGCAAGTAGCTAACTCCTCATCTTGGTTACACAAGTGGAAAATAGAGAAGTGAATATTTTAATTTATATAATTTACAAACAAGTAACTGGACCTCTATTTTTATTATTCCTTGGTTTCTAGGCTCTTTTGAGAAGTACTTTTTGGGAGAAAAGCTTTGAAGAGTCATGTTGTCAATATTTCTTATAGAATAAACCGGGAAGTGTGCTTTTTTGTATGAAAAACGATTGTGTACTAGCTAATCCTTAAATGTTTGGAATTTTATTTTTAATATGTATATACTCTGCAGAAATTTTTTCTAACAAAAAATCATAAATTTAATGTTTCCATTTGGCAGGTATATGAATTGAGGGATCTTGAGATTATATATTTTTCTTCAGAAGTATGTGCAATAAATCATACTCAGAATTTAAATCTTTGGACATTACTGTTTTAAGATGAGTGACAGACTTGGCAGTATGCATTGCTTTTAAGGTTAGGATTTATAACAATATATTCTTGGTTACAAAAAGCTGAAAGTGATCTTTTAGGTCAGTTCGTGGAATTCGTGATTACCCCACATGAGAATCTGTTACTAGTCATAGAATTGTTTTTGACCAGAAAACATTTGAATATTTAAAAGTTTTCCCTTTTTTTTTAATTGAGACTTTTTATATTTTTCCACCTATAAAGATTCTTTCCTAACAGAGCAGATACTTTAAGTGTATGTGTAACCAATAGGTTCATTAGTGATTGTGTTTGAATAAATTTTACCTTCTCTCGTGCTATAAGGTCACCCTGAACTAGGTATGTGATGGTGTCCCAACTCCAATAGTGAATATCTGAAATACATATTGCATTCATCTGGAAGGAATCTACTAGTAGGCCCAACTCAGAGGACTGTTAACATCTCTTAAAATTTCATGTTTTGGCAGGTAAACCTAGCCTTTAAGCAACCTGGAAAGAGGCTAGAGCACCAAGGAATAAGAATTGAATTTGTGGGTCAAATTGGTGAGTTTTAAAATAGAATTCCTTTTTTTTTTTTGATAGCTGAAGGTGAAGAGGGTTGGATTTGGCCCTTAAGTAATTGAATTAGAACTTAGATTTGTGGAAGGAAGGAGTTGATTTTGCATAATAAAAGAGGACTTATTTTATAAACATATTAAACCTTGTTTTTTTTAACTGCATTAAATAATGTTTGAGTTACCCTGCTTTTGTTCCTGGACTTAATTACTAAAAATGAAGGACATTATGTAAACTAGCAGCCTTTGAAAAATAATTCAAGTAGATTAATTGACTTACTGAAATTTCCATCTGCCTACATTTTTCATCAGCCTCAGAATTACCAGCTTCACCTTCATTCCCCCCTTTCTAATGAGCCATGCCGTTTGCCTTCCTGACCTAGCACGTGCCTGTAGTCAGATTCACCCACCTGTCAACAGGAAATCCCATGTGGAAAGGAAAGATGTAATTTCCTCTTGCTACAGATCAACTTGTGTACAGTTCCATATGTGTATTTCAGAGACCTTTTTGATTTAGCAGGGAGTTAAACTGTATATAAATCTTTTGGTATTGTAGATTCACAAAAGAGAGAAAAGAAAGTACATGTTTTTAACACTTTACATAGGCTAGGTTTTAGTTTTCGCTTTATAAGTTTTACTGTACATTTTTAAGGTATCCAAATTAGTGAATATATGTTTATATATCCATTCTAAATGAGATTATACTCGAAGGGCAAATTATACTAATGAAATGTAATTGGTTTTAGTTTTTTCTGTATTATAGTTTTATCAAGGTAATGTATTGGCCTAAAACAAAACAACAAAACAGTGTTTGCTTTGAAGGGAGAAAGTTAAAATAATTGCTGGTAATATTTCAAAACAGCTTCATAGTGGGACAGTCCTAACTATACCAAAGGAATGAAGAATTTTTTTTAATTGGAAATTTTTATTGTGCTGTGCTACTTGGAATTTTTATGCCTAGGTAGAGCATAATAATGAGGGTAATGGAATTTCAGATGATAGCTCTAGGTTATTAAAGTAGAGACAAAGGAACTAATTCTGTTGGTAAAAATTATTTGCTTTGGAAGAAGCAGCTAGAGTTTTATTGAAATGAGTATTAAATCTCACTGGTCTTTTTGTTTTTTTAAATTTCTTAGAACTTTTCAATGACAAGAGTAATACTCATGAATTTGTAAACCTAGTGAAAGAATTGGCCTTACCTGGAGAACTGACTCAGAGCAGAAGTTATGATTTTGAATTTATGCAGGTTGAAAAGCCATATGAATCTTACATTGGTGCCAATGTCCGCTTGAGGTATGTATGTATATCAGAAACTGTAAACAGAGTTAAAACCAGGAAGTAATGGCCATTACGGGATGTCTCACTAGAATTCCAATTATAGTTCTGGACTGGCAGACTTAAAAGATTTCTGTTTTTAATGATCTGATTTTATTTATTCATTTTATTTTTTAAATAACATTGTATTTAAGGTGAGTGTTTAACACCAGATTCCCATTTAAGAATTTCTATGCACGTTATTCAGTGACATCAGCTACGTTTTTCACAATGTATCATCACTCCCATTCATTCCTTTCTAGCTGGACCATTTCCAGTACTCTAGTTTCCCTGTCCCCTTATGTTCTCATCTTTGCTTCAGGGTAGTTTTTCACCTTGTGGTCTCACATAGATGATTTTCTAAAGGAGATCATTACTCACGGGTGATACTCTTTATTTTGTGAGCCAGTCTTTTGTTTAGCTAAAAGGTGGCTTTAAGGGGATAATTTCCATATATGGTTTAAAGAGTATCTCAGGGTGATAGTCGTGGGGAGTCCTCTAGTCTCAACCAGTTCAATAAGTCTGGACTTTTTTTTTTTATTATTGTGCTTCAAGTGAAAGTTTACAAATCAAGTCAGTCTTTCATACAAAAACTTACACACACCTTACTATGTTCTCCTAGCTGTTCTCACCCTAATAAGACAGCACACTCCTTCTCTCCATCCTGTATTCCCCATGTCCTTTCAACCAGCTCCTGTCGCCCTCTGGCTTCTCATCTCGCCTCCAGACAGGAACTGCCCACCTAGTCTCATGTGTCTACTTGAGCCAAGAAGCTCCCTAGTCTGGACATTTTTAAGAATTTGAGTTCTGTTCCACATTTCTCTCCTATTCCATAAGAATCCATCTATTGTGGCCCTGATCTGAATGGTTGGTAGTGGTAGCCTGGCATCATCTAGTTCTTCTGGTCTTAAGTAGATGAGGCTGTGGTATGTGTAGACTATTAGTCCTGCAGACTGCTTTCTTCTCTGAGTCATTGGTCTCCTCCTTTCTTTTTTGTTCCGGATGAGTAGAGATCAATAGTTGTTGTCTTTGATTGCCATCCACGAGCTTTTAAGACCCCAAACACTACTCACCCCTTTGGGATGTAGAACATACACTTATGAACTGTATTATTGCCATTTAACTGAGTTGTTCAAGGAGACTACGTCCTAAGCCTTCAAACCCCGAAAACCAATCTCATGAGGTGTTTGATTATGTCTAAGAAGTATCTGTAACTGTATCCCCTATGTGATTTATTATATATGTATGGATGTACATGCATGCACATATATACCTGTACGTACATACCCCTGTAGATACTTCTGTCTGTGCACATGAAAAAAAAAAAACCCAAACCCATAGCGGTCGAGTCAATTCTGACTCATAGCAACCCTATAGGACAGAGTAGAACTGCCCCATAGAGTTTACAGGGAGCGCCTGGTAGATTTGAACTGCTGACCTTTTGGTTAGCAGCTGTAGCACTTAACCACTACGCCACCAGAGTTTCCTCTGTGCACATAAGTACCCACATATTCATACACATAAGCATGTATGCCTAGATACATATTTGTGTAACCACGTATGTATTTTTTGGTTGTTGCAAAATTATATTTGTCATAACCTTTATCAAAACTGCCCTTTTCCTTGGTGCACTTCTTAGTGAGATCATTTACCTTGGTCAAGCTCTGTGCACTTCACCTACATTTGATGCTACCTTTCCCATCACCGAAAACAGCAAGTGTCTGCTTTCTTGAGAGTGCTTCCCCTGTCTCCCCCCTCCCATCCCTGCTAGCCACCAATGAGCGTTGGTCTCTCTCTATATATCTAGTCTTGTCTTTTTATAAAAGTGCGATCTTAAATTTGTCCTTTTGATTGAGTTATTTCACTCAGCAAAATGTTCTCCAGATTCATTCGTGTTATAAGAGTTTTCAAAGATTCATCATTATCCTTTATGGTTACATAGTATTTCATTATATGTGTGTACCACATTTTGTTTATCCATTCATCTGTTGATAGGCACTTCGGTTGTTTCCATCTTTTTGCTAATGTGAGTAATGCTGCAGTGAACATAGGTGTACATATGTCAGTCCATCTCTTTTTCATTAGATCTCTAGGGTATATACCTAGGAGTGGGATTGCTGGATCATAACGTGTTTCTATTTCTAGCTTTTTGAGGAAGTGTGATAGCGTTTTCTGTAGTAGTTGTGCCATTTTACAGTCCCACCAGCAGTGGATAAGGGTTCCAGTCTCCCCACATCCTCACCACATTTGTCGTTTTCTTTTTTTTCTATCAGTGCTGTTTTTATAGGGGTAAAATGGTGTCTCATTGTAGTTTTGTTTTGCGTCTTTCTCATGGCTAATGATCCACAAGCATCTTTTTATGTGTTTGTTGGCAGATCGAATGTCCTCTTTGGTGAAGAGTCTGTTTGTGTTGTTTGCCCATTTCGTAACTGGATTGTTTGTCTTTCTGTTGTTGAGTTGTTGAAGTTTTCTATAGGTTTTAGAGATTAGACCCTTATCAGATATATCATTCTGGAAGATGTTTTTAGGAGGTCCCAGTTACCTAATGTGTCTTCTGTTTTTCATGCATTTGTAATTGTGTTTGATAATCTTTTTTTTTTTAAAACAGGTCCCATAGTTTTGTCCCTGTGTTATCTTCCAGGAACTTTATAGTTTTATAGCTTTAACGTTTAGGTCTTTGATCTGTTTTCACTTAGTCTTTGCATATGATGTGAGGTATAGAATCCTGTTTCGTTTTTCTGCATATGGGTATCCATTTTTGTCAGCACCATTTGTTAAAGAGACAGCTTCTTCCTCATTGAATGGACTTTGAGTTCTGTCAAAAGTCAGCTCCTTTGGATGGATGGATTTACTTCTGCATTTGCAATTTTCAGTTGTGTTCCGTTGGTCTGTGTGTCTGTCATTGAACCAGTACCAGGCTGTTCTGATTACTGTATAATATGTTTTTGAGTGTACAGTATATTTGAGATTGGGGAGTGTGAGGTCTCCTACTTTGTTATTCAATATTGCTGTGGTTGTTTGGGGCCTCTTTCCTTTCCATATAAAGTTGGTTATTAGTTTTTCCATTTCAGTAAAGAATGTTGGAATTTGGATTGAGATTGCCTTGTATCTGTAGATTGCTTTGGGTAGCATTGGCAGTTTTCACAATGTTAAGGGCAGACTTAAGATTTTAAAAAATTGTCTGATGTTTTGTCTGGGTAATGCTGATCTGAGGTAACAGGAGTTTTCTATCATAATAGATTTAGAGAACCCCATTACGTGAAGTTTCGGTAATACACTTCTCTCGTATGTTGTCCCTTAGGTACTTCATTTGTGGAATAAAGTGAATTACCCTCTAAATTCATTAGTTTCCCAGTATTTGGTTCTAGAAATCTCATTTAGTATATATGGTTAAGAAAAGATCTAGAGAGATTCCTTCAAGTTGGCTTGATGAGAGCCCTCAAAACTCATCTGAAAAGTGTGTACATAATTCTTAAAATTAAATTTTGTATTTTCTTCCATGGTTGGTGAGTTTTTTCTTTTTTTAATTAGAACTCTTTCATTAAGTAAATGACAGCGTAAGTTGATCCCAAAGGAAATCCAGCAGGAAAGGGAAAGTTCTGCAGTTAATGTTTGCTAATTTAAAACACTTAAATTTATAATAGGAGAATTAACTGTCCTCTCCATTAACTTCGCAGGTATTTTCTTAAAGTGACGATAGTAAGAAGACTGACAGACTTGGTAAAAGAGTATGATCTTATTGTTCACCAGCTTGCCACCTATCCTGATGTTAACAACTCTATTAAGATGGAAGTGGGCATTGAAGACTGTCTACACATAGAATTTGAATATAATAAATCAAAGTAAGTACCTTTTGCAAGCAGGTAGCTTTTAAATGTTCTGGGAAGATGAAGAAGTAAGCTTTTCAGGTCCTTATAAATTGGTGAGACTAAGGATAGAATTGACACTAATCTGGTATAAACAGACCAACAGAATCTGTGAGCTGAAGAAAACTATAGGAGTTTGTTCTGGCTTTCAGCCGGTGTAGGTGTCTTTCGTACTCTACTCCTCATCCTTCTCTGCTTGGCTGCTGTTTGTAGATGATTTCACTGTCCCGTAAGGAAGCTGAGCCCATTGTATTGGTAATACTTCATATCACTGGCTTCACATGTCTTCAGTCTAGCCATCTCTTTAAAACTAGCAAAAAAACCTTTCTTTCTGACTACATAACTAATACATTTTCATTATTGAGAATTTGGAGGATGTACAAAAGTGATAGGAAGTAAAAATACCACACATTTTTGTCTTCACCATTTAGTCATTATTAATGTATTGTTGGGAGCCCTGGTGGCACAGTGGTTAAGAGCTCAGGCTGTTAAACAGAGGGTCAGCATTTTGAATCCACCAGCTGCTCCTTAGAAACCCTGTGGGGCAGTTGTACTCTTTCTTAAAAGGTCACTGTAAGCTAGAATTGACTTGATGGCAGTGGGTTTTTTTGGTTAATGTCTTGTTGAGGAGCAGTGGTGGCACAATGGTTAAGTGCTTGGCTGCTTACTGAAAGGTTGGCAGTTCGTACCCAGCTGCTCTGTGGGAGAAAAGACCTGGTGATCTGCTTCTGTAAAAATTGCAGCCTAGGAAACCCTATGGGGCAGTTCTCCTCTGTCCTATTTGGTAGCTATGAGTCAGAATCGACTTGATGGCACACTACAATAACGTCTTGTATATCTTTCCATTGAGGGGATATATGTTTACATGTGTTGTATTTTTACAGAAATGGACTCCTTTTTTTTTTTTTTTATTACTTAATGCTTTTTGTGTGAGAATGGCATAGGACCAGGCAGTGTTGCGTTTTGTTGTACATAGGGTCATTATGAGTCAGAACTGACTCGACAGCACCTGACGACAACAACAATGCTTTTTTAAACTTTATTATAGGAAATTTCAAACATATATAAAAGCATATGAACAGTATACTGAACACTGTAATGAATCCTCATGCACCCTTCAACAAATGTCAACCCATGGTGAGATTTGCTTTATCTGTATTCATCCCCCCACTCTCCCTATAGGTTATATTGAGGCAAGTCCCAGACAGCATGTAATTTCATTCAGAAATATGTATCATTTTTAATATAACCATAATACTATTATTATATCTAAAAATTAACAATTCCTTAATATCTTTGAATATTCAGTCAGTGTTCATATTTCCCCAGTTGTCTCATAAATGTCTGTTTTTCCCACATGGTTTGCTCAAATCAGTATCCAAACAGGGTCTACACATTGCATTTGGTTGTTTGACTCATAAGTCTCTTAATTGATAGATTTTCACTTTTTTTTTTTTTTAATTTTTATTGTGCTTTACGTGAAAAGGGTCGCTATGAGTCGGAATCAACTTGATGGCACTGGGGTTTTTAAGTGAAAGTTTACAAATCAAGTCAGTCTCATACAAAAATTTATGTACACCTTGCTGTATACTGCTAGTTGCTCTCCCCTTAGAGAGACAGCACACTCCTCCTTTCCACCGTTTTTGTGTCCATTCGGCCAACTTCTGACTCCCTCTGCCCTCTCATCTCCATCTAGACAGGAGTTGCCCACATAGTAGATTTTCACTTCTTATCTGTTTCTTTAAAGTTTATGAATGTGCCCTTTTTTGTTCTCTCCCTACATTCTTCTGTTACATGGTTTTACAGTAGGTAAGGCTTTTCCAATCAAGAAATACCATAATTTAATTAGTTCCTTTTGTTTGTCCAGACTATTATTGAACATATTAGTTGTCACTTCTGGGTTTCTATCAACGAAAATGTGATACATGTGCCTTCAGAGCCTTAAACCATATTGCTGATAAAATTATCAGATAGTTTAGGACCTAAAACTTGTCACTGGAAGCCTCCCTTGAGACTGGCATAATTGATTACTCAACTCTTAGGGTATTATTTTGAGATCCAAACCTGGGAGGAGGCTAAAAAATCCTCTGGAGATTGTAGGGATTCCCAGGTTGATGACCACATCATTTCAGGGTCCCTAGGAAAGGTTTCTGGTTATTAGGTTAGGTTACAGCAACAAACTCAACCCATGGAGGTGGTCTCTGAATTCTTTCATTGTGGCCAGACAGTTTATGGCAGCTGTGCTGTTCCAGCTCTTAGAATAATGAGGACACTGAACTCTTGTGTAGCACTTGTAATGTTTAAAAATACCTTCGTGGACCAGATAAATATTGCAAGCATAAAAATCTTAATTTTCCATTCCAGTTAAGTGCTCAAGTTCTCTGAGAACTAAGTTTACGTAATAAGGACCGACAATTAATTAGGCTGAATCCTTCCCTTTGAGGCTTATTGGTTATCAAGTAAATGTTTCAGTCCTTATTTGCATAGTAAATTGATGAGCACTTTCTTGAAAGTAAGACACATTAGACAATATGGATAGTCAAATTGACATTCTTTATTACCTTAAAGATGTCTAATAAGGATTTTCAGAAGGATGTATTTCACTCTTTTTGTCTTGAAAACATTTAGTAAGTGAGGTATATTCTTTCCCTAAAGGTATCATTTAAAGGATGTGATTGTTGGAAAAATTTACTTCTTATTAGTAAGAATAAAAATCCAACATATGGAGTTACAGCTCATCAAAAAAGAGATCACAGGAATTGGTAAGTTGAAAAGAGAATTTGAATTAAATTTCCAGAATGTCATATGGTTGGAATCATATAGTATGTAGCCTTTTCACTAAGCACTAGGCGTTTAAGGCTCCCCTATGTCTCTTCATGGCTTTTTAGCTGCTTTCTTTTTATTGCTGAGTAATATTTCATCATATGGATGTATCACAGTTTGTTTATCCATTCATCTTTTTTTTTTAAGTTGAATTAAAAAAAAAGAAAAAAAACTTTATTGAAATTCCTGCAGTGAAAATCATTTTGGTATTGCAACTCTGAAACTCTCTGGCTCCATTCCCATTTTTCCCACTATTTAGCATTGATTTTGTTTGTTTGTTTTATTGAAATTTACATAACATTTTAAAGTGAACAATTTTTCTATTCCAAAATCTGTATCAATCAGGGTTCTCTAGAGAAACAGAACTAGTAGAAGATACACGAATATATATGTATGTACATATCTTCTATGTATATATAGACACTGTATATATATGGAGTGGGTACAGGGGCTGGAAATTATTTTCTGGAAATAGTTAAGCATATTAACTCATATATATATATATATATACACACACACACATTATATATATGATTTTGGGGGCAGGCAAGTCTGAAATCTGTAGGGCAGGCTACCAGGCTTGAGGCAGAATTTCTCTATTTTTCCACCTGTTACTAAAAGATTAAGTGATTTTAAGACATTAAAACCAAATTTCAGGTTATCATTTGTTTAAAAAGTAATCGTTTACTTAAACTTACTTCTGATTATAAAAATAGTTTTAGTCTAGAAAAATCTTAAATAAAAAGAAAATCATCTGTACTGACCATCCAGAACAGACTTTTGTCTGTGCATATTGGTATTTTACAACATTGGGGTCATTCTATGTATTTTGGTACACTTTTCTCACTTTTTAAACGTCCAGGTTCAAATAATTTCTCAGAGGGTGAATCCCCAAATTAAAAATTTTAAAGAATTACATAAATTTGAATTGACTCGAAGGCAGCTAACAGCAACAATGTGTGTGATTTGTTGTTTTGCCAGCGTTAAAGTTAACAACTTCCTTAAGTTGGGGTGTTGCAGAGAAAACCAGCATGCAAGAGATTATTTAATTCTGATGCCTATTGCTAGTTTGTATTTTAGCAAATGTCAGAAATGATAGCAGGCACTGAATGAAGAAGAGTCTTTTTAAACTATATATGACACCTTTGGGAAGAAGAGACCAAACCTTCAGCTGACGGATGAGTACGTTAAGTATACATCAAGAAACAGAAAAGAATGATCAACATTGTTAAAAACGGGACGATGAGCTAGCTAGTACTGAAATAACTGGAAAATAGGGAGCAGGTACAAGGCTGGAAATAATGTTCTGGAAATATTAAATGAGTACCATTTACATTATTGCACTAGGACCCAGTACCACAACAGAAACAGAAACAATCGCCAAATATGAAATAATGGACGGTGCTCCAGTAAAAGGTAACACACTGTTCAGTTACTTCTCTTGTGGTATAGGAGGTGCAGACAGCAGCATTCAAGGGAGTTTAGTTTGGAATTGTTCAGTGTGAGAGTATTTATGGTTTCTTAAAATAATTCTTATGCTGGTTCTTAAGATCACCTTTTTATAGATGGTGAGAAGACTGTAATGGTACTTCCTCATCTGAAATAAGGTTTAATTTTTCAGTTGTTTAAATTTAGAATTTAGAAGAGGTGTTTATGTACTACCCCTTCTTTCATTCTGAATGTGTAATACTTGATTGTCTTCTAATAGTTTATCTCCATAAAGCTTTTTTTTCTGATGCTGAACACAAGATGTAGTATGGTGAGCATTAATTCCTGTGGGATTGTGGTGTCCTTAGAGCCCCCTCAAAAATAAGCAGTTCCATTACTAGATCATCTTCTGTGTCTAAGACATTGAAGCCAGCATTTATCATTTTTAAATTCATGCCTTTGAATTTTTCTCAGTCTGTTAATAATTGTTTCAAAAAACAGCTAATATTTATTGAGTGCCAGCTGCAGATGAGGGAGCCCTGCTGGTGCAGTGATTAAGTGCTTGGCTGCTAACTGAAAGGCTCAAACCCAGCCAGCGGCTCTGCGGGAGAAGAGACCTGGCGATTGCTCTCCTAGCCTAGAAAACACTGTGGGGAAGTACTGCTCTGCCACATGGATTGCTATGAGTCAGAATTGACTTGGCAGCACGCAACAGCTGTAGCTGAGGCTTTGTACTCTTTGGTATTCTCCAGCTCCCTACTACCTTTTGAGTTAGGTGCTGGTGTCTCTTATTTTACAGACAAAAAAGAGATCCAGAGATGTTTAAAAAAAAAAAAAATTGCTAAAGGTGATAAAACTAATGATTGCAGAGTTGGACTTTTGAGCCCAGGCCTTTCTGACTCTGAGCCCCATATGTATATACCCTTGTGCTGTGCAACATAACTTCGTAATATAGAAGGGATAGGCCTTACATGTTTCAGGAAATAGATGTGCATGACAAAAGCATGACAAAAATACATTTCAAAAGAATACACAAATAATTACCCTTCTTAGGACATGAGAAGCCATGAGAATCTGAACATCAATCTTTTTGGCTGTGAAGGAATGTTGTCCCTCTGTACCTGCTTGTTGCTTTGGATAAATCAGTAATAGGTATTCCAGAAATTTACACACGATTAGAAACTAGGATAAACTTTGAGAAAGCAGAAAATAGCAAAATTACTTACATACCACTTACCTGCTGGGACTGTGCTAAGCACTTTACATATATTAACCTTACATATATTGTTCTTAGAGATTCCTCTGAGGAGAGTATTATTGTTATCCTCGTTTTGCAGATAAGGAACTTGAAGCAGAGAGGTGAAGTGACTTGGCCAAAGTCACACAGCCAGTAAGTGGTTGGGATTTGAATTCAGGCATTCTGGCTGTAGAGCAGTGGTTCTTATCCAGGGTCAGTTTTGCTCCCAGGAGACATTTGGCAATGTGCAGAGACATTTTTGGTTGTCACACCTGGGATGTGCTACTGGCATCTAGTAGGTAGAGGCCAGGGATGTGGCTAAACACTCTACAGTGCACCAGGCAGCCCCCACTCCCAACAGTTATCCAGCCCAGAATGTCAGTAGTTGCCGAGGCTGAGAGGCAGTGCTCCGAAGTTTTCGTTAGGCTGCATGTCACCCGAGGCACTGATGAAGCATTAGTGTGTCTTTTTGCAGTGCTTTGTCCTAGGCATCTTGTGACTACATTTAATGAAATTAAATGAAAATTACTTTTCTTCCAGGTGAATCAATTCCAATAAGACTATTTTTAGCGGGGTATGACCCAACTCCAACAATGAGAGATGTGAACAAAAAATTTTCAGTAAGGTACTTTTTGAATCTAGTCCTTGTCGATGAGGAAGACAGAAGGTACTTCAAGCAGCAGGTACGGTTCCTCCCAGGCTGGTATTTTGTTCTGTGGCAGTTTTAAAAACATCTAGAAAGCACTCACTTTTCTAAGCTTTATTGCACTGGGCTATAAATAAGTATAAGGATATGGTAAGGAAGTAGGCGAGAATGGAATCCTGTTGTGACAGGTCCCTCCCTAATTGTCCTACAGGACTCCTGAATGGGGTTTAATTTGGCAGGAGTTTTCTTTTAAAAGTTTTTTTTTTAAATAATAAAAACAATATCTGCTTTTTGTTTTTTAAAAAAAAATGCGGTCAATAAAGAACAGAGGATGAAGTAAAAGTCTCCGGAAAATCCACCACCACTCACTTGATTCGTTTTCCAGAAGAGTTGTTTTTTGTTTTTCTACTAAGTGTCTTGAATGTGTGTCCCTTGTGAGCACAGAGAGACCTCCATTACCACTTTCTAATGGGTACATAGTACCATGTGTACTTGATGCATTTTTTCATTTACACTTTTCCTTTCTTAAGCAATTGTTATAAATGTCCATGAGATGACCCAGTTCTAATACTTTTTCATCTAAAGTGTTCATCATAAACCTTGTTTTCATATGAACATCAATTAAAAGCCTTAGGTGAATTTTGAATTAAGACTGATTAGAATGGGGTTTTATGTTCTGAATTAGATCGATAAATATTTGAATGTCAAATATTTGTGTTCAAAGTGAAGAATACAGAACTATTTTTTGTAAACATGGTCTATCCTCAAGGTTCTCACTTTGCAGATGGGGGGAAATAAAAACAATTATATAAGTTAATTAACAGAGTTAAATAAGTTTGACAGTCATTTAGAAGAGACAACACTTAGTCCAGCAATCTTGCCATAATGCTGTATAATTTAAACATAAGAAACTTATAATTTCAGAATAAATGACATGAAATTTACAATTTCGCCATCAATTCTATTATGGCAGCACTGTTGGAGTAAGTGTATTGCTTCCCATGGGCTCACATGTTTAGTCTGGTACGTGGGTTTAAAACAGCCAGTCATGATTCGACGAAGCAAATTACAGAAATTGAGAAGAGATTTCAGGATGGATAGGTTAAAATTTAGATAGGCAGAGGCATAGGGATTTGAAGAATATATAGGGCAAGAGGCTGGGCAAGTTTATCTGGAGTGCATGAGAGGTACAGAGTAACTCAGTTTGGCTGGTGGAGGAGGGAGGTGTAGCTATGGAAGGGGTAACATTGGTAAATTAGATAAAGGTTTTAGAAGGCCATGAATGCCTGGATGGAGATTTATCCTGGAGGCACTGAGAACTGTTGAAGAGCAATCCAAGCAGTGTCTTAGGAAGATCAATCTGGCGGTGAGGCATTGGTGGGTCAGTGGTAGAATTCCCAGCTTCCCTCAGGTTCGATTCCCAGCCAGTACACCTTATGCACAGTCACCACCCATGTGTCAGTGGAGGCCTGTGTGTTGCTGTGATGCTGAACAGGAGCTTCCAGGCTAAGATGGACTAGGAGGAAAATCAGATCTTTCAGACTGTCTACGTCTGAAAATCAGCCAGTGGGAATCCTGTGAATCACAATAGTTCAGTCTACAACTGCTCATAGGAATGGCGCAAGGCCGGGCAACGTTTTCCATCATGTATAGGGTCGCCACGAGCCTGAGCTGGGGGCCGACTCATTGGGAGCTCACAACAACAGTCTGGTGGGGCTATGAAGAAAGGAGCCTTAGGCAAGGGAGGCAGAACCATCTACCAAGAAGCTATTTTAATATCTAAGGTTGAAGTGACAAGGGCCTCAATGAGGGCAGTGGAACAGAAACCAAAAGACTTTTTTTGAGAAATGTTTTAAATCAGTTAATAGCTAGGATTTTGTGCTGGTTGGGTTAAGGCGGTGATGTGCTGGTCTGGGGAACAGGGAAGGCAGAAGAGGCAGTCTAGGATTAGAACTGGAAGAAAGTGGGTCAGTTAGGAAGGAGGAGGACTTTTGGAGAGAAGAATTCAATTCTGTTGCGGTTAAAATTGAGGTGGTCTGTCTAAGGTGAAAATTTAAGGCGTAACACGAGACCGTTCATTTGTTGCTATTTTGCATTTATTTTACTAGGAGATCATTTTATGGCGAAAAGCTCCAGAAAAACTGAGGAAGCAGAGAACCAACTTTCACCAGCGATTCGAATCTCCAGAATCACAGGCATCTGCTGAACAGCCGGAAATGTGAACTGAAAGGAGAAGACAAAACAGAATGCCCTCCCGAAACTGCTGAGATTCAGTTCAGCGGGTTAAAGGTGGCTGCAGTGTGTAGGGGGAGAAAAGGCCAAAACTCCATTTGTAATAGTCTTCCTTTATCTTACAGTGCTGCATTTATTTTATGATATAACTAAATATTGTTCATGTATATACATTTTTAAAAATGTGCTTTCTTTTAAACACTGGAATTTTCTTAAGCTGCCTTTTTTTTTTTTTTACTGCTCTCTTTGATTTGATAAGCACTCAGATATGCATAAGCATAGGCATTAAAGATTTTCCTGTGAATAGGCTGATATTTGTAATTTTGCTTTCTTTCTGCATAGTATTGATTATCAGTCTTTTTCTTCTCCCTTTTGATGCTAATTCGCTACATGCAAAAATTTAAATATTTGTGTTCGAATAAAATTAGAAAACCTGAGTGGCCCTTACATCCTGCAAAGTTGTAAAACCTGGCATATCTTTTTTTTGGAGAACTACATTTACGTGTTTAATGTGTATTTGAGAAATACGTAGGGAGTGTTTCACTGTAGGTGCTTCTGAGTCTACCATTCAGTGGCTTCCTAAATTTGTATCCTCTTTGAAGTCTTCTGTGGTATGAATATTTATTGTTTTTCAAGGGATTATGTAGCATGTCATTGTGGCGGCCTTACTCTTTTTTTTGTGGGGGAGGGGACACATATTAAGTAACTATTTTGCTACTTTCCAGCAGTACCACTGTGTGTGTTTCCTGCAATGTGTAGTTGACCCTGTGTTGGCATTTTTGAATTTGTTAAAATTATAATTTTTCTGTAAGTACTTTGACATGTGTACCCCTTTTTTAAATGTAAGGAGTCTTTTCGCCACATATACACAAATACGTTATCTTGACCTCAAAAATGTATTCTCTTCACTTTTCAGGGGAAATTTTTGCAATGGGAGACTCAGCAGGACCTGTGAAACACACAGTTACCCAGATCTGGACAATTTCCTGTTTGTTAAACTGGAACTTTGGCTAGTTCACACTAAAACTTAAACCTCACGCACTCTTTTTAGTTTTTTTAAACATTGAATTCAGTTCACTTGTTCAGTGTCTCTAAAACAGGCTGCAGTCATCTGTTCACATGCATGGGGTCTGATACACTAAATGTGGGGTGTAGGTACCAAAATGAAGCCTGCTTTGTGGAAACTACTTTCACTTATGGTTTTTGTACCAATATTTTTTATACACTTCAGTGCAGATCTTGTCAGTTAACCTTACTTTATGAGTAAGCTAAGTAACCCCAACTGCTTTCTTTAAACCTGTTTACTATTAGGGCACTTTGATAAAAAGAGCAGTAACCAACTTCTTTACTGGTGAAAGGTTCCATGTACCACGTGCTTGAGCGTCCATTTTACATGTGGGTATCTGTGAGTGGTAATGTTTTCCTTCATGTAAGTGCCTGTTTAGAGTTTCAAAATTTTAAAAATGCCAGATATTTTCATGGTCACTTGCATGTAGTAATCTAGAAATATTCAAAGAAATTTTGAAAATCAGTTGTATTTAACCAGCCTCAAATTGTGCAGCCATGATGTACAATAAAGAATTTGAAACATACTGAGCTTGCTTTTTCAGTGATTAAAATAGCTCTGTTCTCAAATTTGTTCACATTGTCAGATCATTGCTGAAGACAGGACTGTTCTGTGGTTTAGGAAGCACGATTACGATGATGAGGTTTTTATAAAAGTTACCTGTTTCAATTTTAAATGGTCAGCTGGCTTAACAACACTGTCCGTACACAGGATGTTTATTCATTTTTGCTTGAAACTTTCTGCTGCATAACCAATTTGAAAAATAAAATGGTAGTTTAATATTTGGTGATTTGAGTCAAAAGTCTGCCAGTTAATTAGAAATAAACTTGAGAATGAAATGTCTTTTAAAAAGAGTATGGTGTCCAATCCAACGGTTCTCAACCTCGGCTGCTTAGAATCACCTATGCAGCTTTTTAAAATATCCATGCTCAGGTCCTACCCAGGCCAGTAAAATCAGAATCTCTGGGGCTGGGACATCAGCATTAAAAAAGCTACCCAGGGTTGAGAACCACTGAGCTAAACCATTTGTTATTTCTCCCACTCACCTGAGATGCCATCAAGTTGATTCTGATGCATGGTGACCCCTGTGTGCCAGAGGAGAACTGCTCCATAGGGTTTTCAGCGGCTCATTTTTCAGAAGTGCATCACCTGGCCCTTCTTCCAGAGTCTTCCAAGGAGCCTGAGTGGATTCGAACCTCCAGCCTTGCTGTAAGCAGTCCAGCATGTTACTAACTTTTTGTACTACCCAGGGACTCCTTTTCTCTCACTAGTGAGGCATTTTTTCATTGTTTTGATCCTGATAGAGCAGAATATTTAGTTAAAATTACCAATTACCACATGAGCCAGTCAAATCTTAAGTTTTATGCTGTTCCTTTGATATTCAGTTGAATCTGCTGAGTATATACACGAGTTGACACTCGACGGAATATGTATGCCTTTAGGTTTCAGCCACATAAAAGCACAGTGAAGAAAATGTGTGACCTTAAATACAAGACTTGGGGTCTTCTATGAGCATAAATCTTATGTCACTCCCCTATCTAAAATCTTCGAGTGACTGAAATACTTCCAGGATAAAGTTCAGATTGAATACTGCAAAACACACATTCAGCTCTAGTTATGCCACACTGTTTTGTGTTTTCAAAAATCACTGTGCAAAGTATTAAAAAAAAAAAGTTGCCATCGAGTCAATTCTGACTCATAGCAACCCTATAGGACAGAGCAGAACTCTGCCTCATTGGGTTTCCAAGGAGCAGCACCTGGTGGATTCGAACTGCCAACGTTTTGGTTAGCAGCTGTAGCTCCTAACTACTACGCCACCAGGGTTTCCAACAAAGTTATGGAAGTAGAAATTATATATATAGCTATGCAATAACAAATATAAATTATATATATATAGCTATGCAGTGATGGGAAACCTTGGTGGTGTAGCAGTTAAGAGTTACGGCTGCTAACAAAAAGGTGGTCAGTTTGAATCCACCAGGCCCTCCTTGGAACCTCTATGGGGCAGTTCTACTCTGTCCTATGGGGTTGCTATAAGCCGGCATCGACTTGATGGCAATGGGATGCAGTAACCATCCTCAAGTACATACTAACTCCCCCTTTGGCCTGTTTCTCCCAATGTTAGCACTTCGTGGTGGAAAGAACAATTTGCTTTGAAGTCAGAAGGACTTAGATCCGTATCTGACTCCACATAACACTGAGACAAGTTACTTAACCTTACTGAACCTTATCAATAAACCTGGTGACAATGGTACCTTTAAATGGTTGTCAGGCATATTAATAGATTAAAAGGAATAAAAGCACTTGCCTCAGCTGCATATTAAATGTTTGGTTTGTTCCTCATTCTCTCAGTTTTCAAATCTAATGAGACATCCTAGCTTAATGCCATTTTCTGATGCCATTTTCTGTCATATGTGGTCAGTCACTAAATTGTCTAGGATTCCTTCATAGTTTCTCCATTCCCGTCCTTTCCACACACACATTCCCTAACATAATCCACACTAATCCACTATCTCCTGCTAGAACTATTACTGTAGTTGGTTTGCCTTTTTGGGGGGGTCTGTTTGTCCCATTCTAGGCACTTTCTAAATGAACGACTTCTCAAAAACGTAGGGACTGATTTGAAAATTCTTCAATATGCCTTTTCCAACATTAAGCCCTGCTTACTTTTTTTTTTTTTACTTACTTAGTTACATCATTTCCTCTGACCACAATTTCCTTACTGCTTCTGTCTTTATTAAGTCTGGCAGAAATCTCCGTTGTTAGTTGCCGCCAAGCTGACTCCGACTCACGGTGACCCCATGTGTGCAGAGTAGAACTGTGATTCATGGGGTTGTCAAGGCTGTGACCTTTCAGAAGCAGATCGCTGGGCCTGTCTTCCGAGGCACGGGGGGGCGGGGGGGGGGCGGAGGGTTCAAACCACCAAGCTTAGGGTTAGCAGGCAGGCGCTTAACTGTGTCACCAAGGGGTGTCTATGGCTCTGAAACTGCTCCTTTTTCTGAACTCCCACTAGCCAATTAGAGTAAGTACAGTTTAATGTAAGGAGCCCTGGGGGTGCAATGGTTACATGCGTAGCTGCTAACCGGAAGGTCTACTGTTGGAACCCGCCAGCTGCTCCATGGGAGAAAAGACCTGGCGATCTGCTCCCTGAAGATTAAAAAAAAACAGATTACTGCCTAGGAAATCCTGTGGGGCAGTTCTACTCTGTCCTAAAGGGTCGCTGTGAGTCGGAATCGACTTGAGGGCACACAACAACACATTGTTTAACGTGTGCCTTTCTTATCACCAAACCAGATGAGAAGCTCTTTGAGGGCAAGGGAACGTCCATTTGTATCCCCGAGGTTTAAAAAGTATTTTGTGAATCACAAGCATGTAGCAAATTGTTACTGAAATACTATCTGACACAGTATTGCTACACAACACCTTCCTTCACGTGCAACAATCTTAATGTTTTAAGTTGTAAGTAGAACGGGAAAAAGATGAAAAATCTCACGGCATATTTTCAATTTAGTATCTCGTAACCTCATTTAAGAGGGCACAGGATCCAACTAATACAAATGAAATTAAACTTTGGCCGAGGTACGGAGCACACATTTCTTACCACATTAGCTGTTAGTAAGATGTGCACAGACTGCTCACAAAGTCTCAGTACTTACACACGTGTCACACAGGGCATCTACCTAAGAACCTGAACAACAAAATTCCTTGGCTACCCTCGCGAGGGGACAGATCAGGTTATGTTCTCCTACTTGGCCCTATTGGGAAACGAAAGCTAATAATCCAAGGAAGCTTCGGGGAGAATGCTCTTTAGCGCTCCAGTCCGCACATCACGCGCCTAAGCGGGGGACAAGCAGCCTCTCCCCCACCCTGCCGGCACGGCTCCCCGACAGCCCACGTGCTCCAGGACACCAGCTCCCCAGCCTGCCAGTTTGGGTCACGTGGCGCACCGCGCAGGTCCCCGCGCTCATCTGTGGCGTCCCCAAAGATGCCTGATTATTTTCTTCTTTAGCGATCGCTGATCCCACTCTCCAATGGAAAATAGAGTAAAATGTACCTTTAAGGGCTTTTCCTTATAAGGCTTCCTTTCCCGTGAAGCCAGTCATACGGCGTTACTATTTCCTGAAACGGTAGGGCGTCTTTCCGGGCAGCCTACCCGGTCGGCTCGGGTCTTCCCGGGCGGCAGGCCCCGGGGATGTGCGTCACTGTGCGCCGCCGTGTCCGCGGGCTGCTCCTGGTTCGTCCAGGGCCGGCGGCCTCGATGTCCTTTCCTCGGTGTGCGGTGTGGTGGGCTCGGCTCCCGGCGGGACGCCGGGCTGGCCACCGGGCGGCCGTCTGCTCCGCCCTTCGCGCGCACGTCGGACTCTCTCCTGGGGCTCTGGGGCGCCTTCCTGCCGTTGCCGCCGCCTCCTCCTCCGCCTCCGGTGGCTCCAAAGCCCCGAACACGTCCTTGTTCGTGCCGCTGACTGTGAAACCCCTGGGCCCCAGTGCGGATGGCGACGTCGGGGCCGAGCTGAGCCGGCCTCTGGACAAGAGTGAGGGCAGGGGCTAGGCGGGGGCGGCGGGCGGTGGTGGCCGCCGGGCCCACCGGCCGCGGGAGGGCTGCGCTCCCGTGTCTGGGCGACCCCAGGTCCCCTCGGGCGTTGACACGGGGCTTGTCAGTGTCTGCCACCCTTGCTAGCTTTTTTTTTTTCTCTCTTGGTAATGTGTTTTGGCGAAAGTTTATACAGCTAATTAGATTACCTTAAACAATTTTTATACAAATTGTTCCATGCCATCGGTTATAATTTTTACAGTGTGTCAGTATTCTCATTATTTCCGTTCCGTTTGCTCTGCCTCCATTGATCTAGCTTTCCTTCCTCTCCTTGCCTTGTGTATCTTTGCTTTTGGCTAACTGTTGATCGGCTGGTCTCATATGGTTGTTTGTTCAAGGGAGCCATTACTCACGGGTATTGTTTATTTTATAAGCCAATCTGTTATTTGGCTGAAAGGTGACCTGCAGAAATAGCTTGAATTCCAAGTTCAAAGGGTATCTTAGGCGGTAGTTTCAGGGGTTCCACTAGTCTCTATTGGTCCAATAAATCTGGCCTTTTTTAGGAATTTGACCTTTGTTCTACATTTTTCTCCCGTTCTTTCTGGGACCTTCTATCGTGTCTCTGGCCAGAATGGTTAGTAGTGGTACCTGGGCGCCATCTAGTTCCTCTGGTCTCAAGTTAGAAGTTGTGGGTCTTGTGTTCTTTTTAGTCCTGTGGACTAGTTTCTTCTTTGAGCCTTTGATTTCCTTCATTCTCTTTTGCTCCAGACACTAAAAACCAATAGTTGTACTTTAGATGGACACTCACAAGCTTTTAAGACCCCAGACTCTACTCACCAGACTGGGATGTAGAACATTAACTTTGTGAACTGTGTTATGCCACTTGACTAAGTTGTCCCCCGAAATCTCGCTGGCTTTTGAGCCGCTTAAGGCTTGGGACTGTGTCTGATTTGTCCTTAACGGCCCACCCCCAGAAGTGACCTTTTCCCTTTGACTGCCCTTCCCTCTGAATGGTTTAAACCTTTTTGTGTTGGAACAATTAAGTTTTTTGAGTAGTTAAGTAGGTGACTTCCTTTTCAAGCATTCTTTGTTCCTCCTTCGTTACCCAGAACTATTGTCCCTGAAAGGTGGGATGTGTATGTGTGTGTATCAGTGTGTGTGTATGAGAGAGAGTGTGTGTATGTGTGTGTGTGTGTGTGTAAAACCAGAGGACTTCTTTCAGGATTCTTTGTCATTGACTAGGCTGACGAAGCCCAGACCATGTTAGGCTGTATGGTGGTTACTAAGAGGAACCAGAGTCAAATCCAGATCTTCCCTCAAGGAATTTACAGTTTTGTGGAGAGGAAGGATGTAGTGATAATCAACTGTAATACAAAATAGAACATGATAATGGTGTTCTTACCAGAGGTGGTAGGGACTCTAATCATCTGGGGCTCCAGGGAGAAAGGAAAACTTACCATCAGCAACTGGCAGTGGATTTTGCCCCCCAAAGTAACCTTGGGTGCATTTGACAGGGAGCTTGCAAATGTTTTCAAGGGACCTGTGCAGTTTCTGATGATGTGGCTGTATTTCTTTAGCTTCTGGCTGATTAGGTGGATGAGAGAGTTTCTTTTGACCAAATGAAGTGTTCTGGGAGGCTGAGAAGATAATGCTATAGCTAGCCAGAAACTATCTTCAGGCAGTTCACTTCAACAAGGAACCTTAGTGCCTCTGTTATAATTTTTAAAATATAGACTACAGCATGCTATGAATCAAACCTTGTTTTTCAGAGCAGAAGGACAGTATTTTCACTAAAAACATGATGGAACCCACAGTATAAGTTACTCTTTGACCTATTCATCCAAGCAGTGTTAAGGAAGGCCTTTTCACTTTACTTGGCATTAGGGACTATATTATTTTAATAATGTAAAAATCGACTCGACGGCAGTGGGTTTAATTGTATATTAAGGCATATCGTAATTTGTGTGAAATGATTTGTCTTATTAGGTAAATATAGATAAACCCTTCTTTTGTGCTGCTATTCCAATTCACCTGAAAATGTCTTTGCTGTTCTAATCAGCCTTAACATCTGGAATTGATTAGTCATCGATGCTCCCTGAAAGGAGATAGAATGAAGATACTGGATTGTCAGCAGCATGTTTTCTTTTGGTGGAGAATCCTTAGATACCTCATTGGACCAGTGTGTACTGGGCAGCTTTTCATCTCCCTTAGTTGGAATTGATCCATACATTAAATTTACTAGAATAATCCTTTCAGCATTGCAAGAGGGGCTGCAGAAAACAATAAACTTCCACAATCTTATGTAGCCACATAGTTGTTATTGTTGTTAGGTGTCTTCCAGTCAGTTCTGACCCGTGGCGACCCTGTGTACAGCAGAATGAAACCCTACCCAGTCCTGCGCAATTCTCACAGTCATTACTGTGTTTGAGCCTGTTGTTGTAGCCACTGTGTCAGTCCGTCTCGCTGATGGTTTTCCTCTTTTTCGCTCACCCTCTACGGACTGTGATGTCCTTCTCCAGGGACTGATCCCTCCTGGTAACATGTCCAAAGTATGTATGACGAAGTCTTGCCACCCTCCCTTCTAAGCAGGATTCTGGCTGTACTTTTAAGACAGATTTGTTCATTTTTCTGGCAGTCCATGGTACATTCAATATTCTTTGCCAACACCATAATTCAGTCGTCCTTATTCATTGTCCAGCTTTCACATGCCTGTGAGGTGATTGAAAATACCATGGCTTGGGTCAGGTGCACCTTAGTCTTTCAGATGACATCTTTGTTTTTTAAAACATTGAAGAGGTCTTTTGCAGCGGATTTGCCTAATGTAATATGAGGTTTGATTTCTTGACCGCTACTTCCATGAGCCTTGATTGTGGACCCAAGTAAAACAAAAACCTTGACAACTTCAGTCTTTTCTCCATTTATCATGATGTTGTTTATTGGTCCAGTTGTGAGGATTTTTTGTTTTCTTTACTTTCCCATAGAGATCGGGACAATAATCTGTCACTTCTCAATCTCTTGCTTGCTCCTTTCCTGAAAAGGTAGTCTTGGTGGCACAATGATTAAGTGTTTGGCTGCTAATCAAAAGGTTGGCAGTTTGAATCTGCCAGCTGCTTCTTGGAAACCCTATAGGGCAGTTCAGCTCTGTCGTATAGGGTCACTATGAGTTGGAATTTACTCAACGGCAGTGGCTTTTTTTGGGGGGGGGGTCTCCTGAAAAGTTGGTGTACTTCAAGGCTCTGTCCCATGTCGCCTTGCCTTCTTATTCAGTACACTTTCTAGGGGGTCTCATTGTCTTCCCTTGAGGTCACTTAACATTTATGTGTTAATTCAATCTTTGTCTTTAGACTGCGCCTCTCTCATTTTCCCTGGACCTGTATATGTCTAGCTGCCTACGAGGTATCTCTGCTTAGATTTCTCACATGAACCTCACCTCAGCAAGTCCAAGACAACTTATCCTCTTCCCTTCACCTGCACACCCTCCAGGTTGCTACTTGCTCCTTCCCCCATATCGTTCTCCGGTATCACTGGGTGCTCAAGTCAAAAACCTAGTAGTCTTGATTCTTCCCATCCCTTACCCCCTCCATCAAACAATCAAAGTCCCATTGACAAGTCTTATTGATTCTGCCTCATAAATATTTATTGAACTCATTCACTTCTCTTCTCCATTGCAACCAGCCTAGCCTGAATTATCAATTTCTGTCTTTTGACTGGACTGTTGCAGTAGCCCCTTGCTTGTCTCCTTGTACACCTTTGATCTCTCTAATCCATTCTTAACCTGTAGCCCAGATGTTCTTTTAAAAAGGTACAATCATGCTACTGCCCTGCAAAAAGTTGTTTCGTTTTTCCACTGTCCTTAGTTTAAAAGGGTCCCCAACCATTATGGCCTGTAAGGCCCTGCCTGACCTGGCCCAGGTACCTCTCCAGCCTCAGCGCATGCTGCTTTCCACACACATTGATGAAATGTGCCGTGTGCACTTTTGCTCCAGCCCTTCTGCATGTGCTACATTCCCTGCCTAGACTACTGGGCACTTCTTCTCTAGGCTACTTCATTTTTAATCTAGCTGACTCGTCTTGATTATTAATGGTAGCCTAATTTTTTTTAAAATGCTGCTTCCTGGCGAGTAGAGTAGGTTAAGTTTCCAGACTCCCTTATCGTCCTTTGTTTCCCCTGCAGTGACACTCATCACATTTGTAATTGCTTGATCAGCCGAGGTAAACATACACCAGAGTCCACGTGGGCTCCAGGAGAACATGGCCATTAGTGTCTTGTTCACTGCTGTATCTCCAGTCTGACAGCCATTCAACAAATACTTATTGTCTACTGTGTGCCAGGCACTGTTCTAGACACACAGTAGGTGTTGTATGTGTGTGTATTCTGGTTGATTGTAATGCATATTACCACGTAGATGTAGGTAGACTACAACTGAAAAGATAGTTCGTATTTTGGATAGGCATTTAGCAGTTAAGTGACTGGCCTGGTTTTCATTCAGTTGCCTTTTCTCCATTGTTAAAATTTCCTGGTTGATGAGAAGAATATTTTCTCTGCCTTCTCGCTGGGTTATTGTGGAAATCTCCATAAGGTATGTGGCAGAGCACTCTTGAGAAGTGTAAAGGGCTCAACAGATGTAAACTAGCATCGTTTGTACTGACACTCAGTATTTGAAAAATGGAGGGCAGAGTTCCTGGGTTGTCACCCTGTGATAGAATCTGTGATGTGTGGACACTGGGAAAACTATTCCCACAGGGGCCCAGATAATCTCTCCTATCTACTTAGTAGGTTGATGTGAGGAACCTATTAAATAGGTGTTTTTAAGTAATTGTACAAATAAGGGATTTTTGTCTAAACCTCTCGCCTCCTTTAGGCTGTTAATAGCTGGTGTAAAATTCCTTGGGTATATTTCTGCTCATAATCGTTGAGCTCCAATAGAGCAGTGTTTATAAGCCTTTTGGGCACTGGCGTGAATTTTTAAGTGTTTGGAAGTTCTAGAAGTGAAGTACAGCTAGCTTTGGTGGAGGAGTGTCCCTCCTTTTTCTGCAAAGGTTGCCCAAGGCTTTGGGTGGGGTGGTGAAGGAGGAAGGCAGCACCCAGGCATTCCAATCGGCCAGGTCAGCCCTAGCTGTCCTCAGGTGACAGGTGCACCTTCAGAGTGTGCTCTCCTCCTGGCTTTTGAGTGATCACCGGCATGTTCACAGGAGGTGGCAGCCGCAAATCATATTCATGGGTGGATTTTTTTAGCAATTGTGACTCACAGTCAAGGTCTCAGATAAATTGAGGCAGGTTGGGGTGGTTTCCTAGTAGGTTCTAGTAGCAGAAGATGGGTGGGTGCAGATTGGGACTTGAATTGGTAGGGCTGTGGCAAGGGGGGTGGAAGCAACTCACCTCTGTGTTAGTAGAGTGAATGGGAGTCAGAGTTTTGGGGACACTTGCTTGGCAGAACACCTGGACTCACATGTTCTGACATGCCATTTAGGAAGCACAGAATTAGGTTGTAGTGCTAAGGGGTCAAGATTATGGCACCATCCCTGTTCAGGCTATTTGATGACACTTTTCCCACCAGAGAGACTACCCTTCAGCACCTCTAGCTGCCTGAATGGACCTCATGCCCTTGGTTGCAAGAAGAACCTTATAGAAGTACAGAGGCTTAACCAATTAGTGTGATTTGATGTAGGTGTATCTGGCACAGACCCATGTGGGGGTAAAGGAACAGCGGAGACTCCTCAGTTTGAGTGCTGCTGTCTCATCCGTTACCTGGAAGAGCTGCAGAAAAGCCAGAAGCATTTGGCCTGACACATGGCTCCCTGATGCAGTAGTGGCAGTGTTAGCAAGTCTTGCACCGCGTTTCATAATTCCCTTGGTGATGATATGAAAGGTTGGATACAAGCTCCTTACCACTACTAGCACACTGTTCTCGTACCTCTTCTTATTCACAGGAAGGGAAGTAATACTAGGAAGTATTATTAAAGGGGCAGGAACTAAGTGTCATTATTTGGTGGTTTTTGATACAGTCTCTTCAGGATTGATTCTGGTTTTGTATGACTCTTCTGGAGCCCCTGAGTGGTGCAAATGGTTAAGTGCTCAACTACGAGACAAAAGGTTGGCGGTTTGAACCCACCAGAGGCACCTCATGGAACTGGGGAGTGCAGTGATTAAGCACTCGGCTGCTAACTGAAAGGTCGTTGGTTCAAACCCACCAGCCACTCCATGAGAGGAAGATGCAGCAGTCTGTATCCATAAAGATGACATCCTTGGGAACCGTGTAGGGCAGTTCTGCTCCATCCTTTAGGGTCACCTTGAGTTGGAATCGACTTGATGGCAATGGGTTCGAAAGGCGCCTCGGAAGACAGGCCCAATGATCTGCTCCTGAAAGGCCACAGCCCTGAAGACCCTATGGAGCGCAGCACTACTCTGCACATGTGGGATCTCTGTGAGTCGGAGTTGCCTTGACGGCACCTGACAACAACATGCCTCTTCTGTCTGTCCTTTTTGGGTCCTAGATATTCCTAACCTGTTCTGCTAACTTCTCTCCATCTGGCTTTTCCACTGTGGAGTCGCCATTCCTATTCGGCTATGAATAGGTTGAGTCGCACAGCTTCCCATCCACCCATCCTTCCCTCAGGTGAACACGTAGCTTTGATGTATTTTGGATGGGTTTTTAGTTATTTACTGGTGACTACAGTGAAACAAGAGAATGAAAACACCTTAGCCACAGGGGTAAATCGCGCGGTTTAACAAGTCAGAAGGCTACAGGAATAGCGACTTCTTTGTCAGGATATAAATGGAGTGAGTAAGGTGGTGATTATTTTTGTGTCAAGACTCATATGAGGCACATTTACATTTTAGAAGAGAAACTACCTTGATGGGCTGTTTTTTAAGATCTTGTCTTCTTTTCAAAAGAAGGTGTAATCATTTAAAACACAGTGCAGTTGGCTTAGAGTTTATACTGAGCTCTCTAGCCTCTGAGTTCTAGCAAATGTAGTTGAATCCCAGCATAGCGGTATTAAATCCCAGGCGCCCGTTAAAGGCAGCAGGAAGAAAGCTGCTACCTGGTTAAAAGTTGTAGTAGCTGACTCATTTCTGTTGTTGCTGTTGTTAGTTGGCGTCAAGTGGATTCTGACTCGTGGTGATCCCAGGTGTGCACCATAGGGTTTTCAAGGCTGTGATCTTTCAGAAGTGGATCACCAAGCCTGTCTTCTGAGGCGCTCCTGGGTGGCTTCAGATCACCAGCCTTCTGGCTAGTTGTCAAGCGCTTAACTGTTTGGAGCCACCCAGGGACCTGCCTCATTTCGGCTCTGGCTGAAATCCAGGGTGTCTGCTTTAATCACTTGTTAATTTTAATGAGAAGTAATTATGGCCAAAATTCAGGTCATTCTGTTAGGAACAATGAGACAGTACAGGCTTTATTTATTTTTTTAAAAACAATTTTTATATACTTCTGTAGTAGTTTTAAAAGTATACTTTTTCAATGCCGTTTCCATTGTGTTCATGTTTTTACAACAATTTTTTAAAAATTGACTAATGGACTTTGAAAAACCTTTTTAGATACAGTCTTGATGCAGAGAAACCTCACTTTTTGTGGGTAATATTCATTTTTGAGTTATAATTTACATGCCATAAAGTTTGCCCGTTTCAAGTGTATAATTCAGTGGTTTTTAATATATTTGCAGGTTGTGTAACTGTGATCATAATCTAATTTTAGAACATTTTCATCACCCCAGAAAGGAACTCTGTACCCATTGGCAATCACTCCCTGCTCCCTGGCCTCCCCAGCCCTGGGCAACCGCTAATGTACTTTCTGTCTCCGTAGATGTACCTCTTCTGGACATTTCATAGAAATAGTTTTCAATAAGTGGTCTTCTGAGACTTGTTTCTTTCACTCAGCATAATGAGAAACCTTACATTTTAGAAGTATTTTAAATTGAATAAAATAGCATGATTCTTATATGACACTGGAGTGTTAGTCACCGAAAATGGGTTAAGTTCAATACATGGGATCTGTTTTCTGTATTGAGTTTATAGGTCAGCAGAATTTTCTCAAGCAGCCTGTGACTGAAGATATATATTACCTTTAGTTGTGGGTAAATGTGACTAAAGCAGTGATTTCAAAAATCACTGTACCCACGTTGTACAAAACAAAGTTTTGTTAGTGGGAAGCCTTCGTCAGGCTTCTTTTCTTCAGTGAGTATTGTACATGTGTGGCTCTTGTGGGAGGTAAAAATACAGGCCACTGGCCTTTCTGTGTTTCATGGCAAAGACTACATCCCCAGTTTTGGCCTGCTTTCCTAGAAATGCAAGTGTGAATGGACTAGTAAAGTGTTCATCTCTATAGAATAACACAATAGTCTTATTTTAGCATGTTGACGTTAATTCAGTCTCAAGTTGATGAATTTAAACTACTTCACTTATAAAATTATGATTCATAGTGGCATGTTACTTCAGCAGGCATCTAGTTCAACCTCCCTACAGCACAGAAGCTTCTCTGACATCACTCCTGAACTACAGCCATCTAACCCTTGCTTGAGTATATCCCACAACAAAGAGCTCATAATGTGAGGCAGCCCTTTTTCACTGTCCTGATGGTTAGAAGGAAACCCTGGTGGCGTAGTGGTTAAGTGCTATAGCTGCTAACCAATAGGTCAGCAGTTGAAATCCACCAGGCGCTCCTTGGAAACTCTATGGGGCAGTTCTACTCTGTCCTGTAGGGTCGCTACAAGTCAAATTTGACTCAGCAGGGTAACGGGTTTTTTGTTTTTTTTTTTTTTTTTTTTAGGTAATTGTTAGAAAGTTCATGTGTAGATTCCACTGAAATCTGTTTTCCTCACCTTGCACTGATGTTAGTTGTGTCGCCTAGAACAAAATAAGTGTGATCTGTTCTCCCTAATATCTTTAAACTAAAGATCATTACCTGCCTCTTTATTTGCATAAAACACGATATTCTGGTCCGGGCTGTATTGATTGTCTTTCTGGATGCATTTTAGCTGCTCATGATTTGATATCCAGAATGGTTGTTAAGTAAATTAAACAGAACGTGTTTATCTAAAAGCAGTGGAGGTTAGGGGCTGCTTCCTCTGATCCTGCATCACCTTGCTCATCGCTCTGCAATATTACTGGAACATTGTATTATGTGGCTTGGACGCTCTTTGCACTGTTAACCCAGAAAGAGCTTGTGATCAATGAAAACCTTCAAGTTTTTGCAACACTCAGTAGATGACTGCCTTAAGTGTTACAACTTGAGATTTCTTTCACCTTTTGGGCACTTCTCTACCTGAGAAAGGAAACAAATGTTAAATTTTGCTATCTTTCTTCCAGATGAAGTAAAAAAGGTCTTAGACAAGTTTTACAAGAGGAAAGAAATTCAGAAACTGGGTGCTGATTATGGACTTGATGGTAAGTAATCTTTTATTCTTAGAGTATATTTTTGTTGGTGTTGTGTGGGACACTCTGTGGCCTAGAAAGAAGGGCACAGTTGTGGTCTAGAGGCATGTCCCTAACCTTTGCTTCTGCCTTAGAAGGATGCTGGCAGGACTGACCTTCTGAGCCAGACTACATGGCAGAGGGGGAGTCCCCAATGCCAGAATCTGCATAGGCCTAGAGGTGGGTAAACAAAAGTGGAGATTGTCAGCCCATCTCAGTCATTTTGTTGGGGGAAAAATCCTTATGTCATTTGAATAATGACGAGACATTCCAGTGCGCTGCCTTTTCCCAGTGTTAGTGAATTTGACGCCATAAAGACTCTAAAACTGCCAGTCAAAAGTTTTGCATTAGAAAATGGGATTTTAGTGTTCTTGCCTATTTTCTGATCTGTGGAAAAACTAAGTAAGACATATCATTAAGGTACATTTCTGATAAAATGTCATCCCTTTAAGCTGAAAGTATCTAAAAATATGTGTATTTAAAAGTATTTCTGCCAGTTATCTCGCCTCTTTCTAACACATACCATTTACTTCAATACAAAGAAAAAAAACGCTTTCAAGTTGCTTATAAAAATCATTGTAAAATGCAATGAATGGTTTGTTTAGTGCATACGTGTACTCTTTCTTTTTTTAAATGAAAACTAAGCTCTGCCTATTTCAATTTTCTGTTTCCACAGCTCGTCTCTTCCACCAAGCTTTCATAAGCTTTCGAAATTATATTATGCAGTCTCATTCCCTGGATGTGGACATTCACATTGTTTTGAATGATATTTGTTTCGGTGCAGGCAAGTGTGTAGAGGTTTTTTTAAATCCCATTGCATATACTTTCTTTTTTGCTTCTGGTTTACTTCTTTAAAACAAAAGCCAAACCTGTTGCCATCAAGTCGATTCCAACTCATAGTGACCCTGTAGGACAGTAGAACTTCCCCAAAGGGTTTCCAAGGCTGTGGTCTTTATGGAAGTAGACTGCCACGTCTTTCTCCCACTGAGCAGCTGGTGGGTTGAAACCTCCGACCTTTTGATTAGCACCCAAGGGCTTAACTGCTGTGCCACCAGGGCTCCTTCCCGTTTACTTCTCTAGATAGGGCTTATTTGTTTTAGGGTAGGTCCAGGTAACATCCTCTGAGATAATTCATTGCTTTGATAGGAGGCCTTCTAGGTCTTTTAGCCTTTTTTTTTTTTGTATTTTTGAAAATTAAAAAAAAAAAACAAAACTGTGCATTAGGCGAAAGTTTACAGAGCATATTAGATTCCCATTTGATAGTTTGTACATAAAGTGTTTCCTGGCCTTGGCACCATTCCCCACAGTGTGTTCACACTCTCCCCATTTCCGCCCTGGGTGCCCCGTTTCCTTTCATCCTGATTTTCTAGCCCTTCCTGTCTTCTCGTCTTTGCCCTTCTGCTTATAGTGGGTCTCTGAGCTAGTTATTAAATCACCTGAATGTCCTGGACTTGAGAAGGGCTAGGGCCTGGTCTGCATCATCTCTTCTCCACTGTGTATCCACACAGACCACAGAGAAAGGGGCTTGTCACACTACATAGAATCAGCATATAGTAGATGCCATCTGTTTTTGCCTCTGGCCGCTTTAGCTCCCTCAGATCAGGACAAAGCTCTTGCTACAAGAGAAGCAAAAAAAAAAAAAAGTAAGAACATTATCATTTTTTCCTTATAGACAGTTTAACTTTGGTTATATTTTTAAAATATTTTTGACCATTAGGTTTTTACCCTGTGCCTGGTCTGAGGTAGAAGTTGGATACAAAGCAGGATGGGACATGGCACTGTCCTTGACTCAGAGCCATTATGGCCTGGAGAGTTCTTGCTGAGGAATTCTATGTTTGTCTCTCTGTGATCTTTGTAAAATCACAAGAAATGTTCAAAAAACATTAAATGTTTTAAAATGGTTAAAAATATTAAAAAATGGTTGTACCTGCATTGCTCTTCCTGTAACCGTTGGCTTTCTTTCTAATGTGTATTTCCAGGTTCTTTTTTTTTAACTCAATTTTTTATCTATGCTGGTTTTTGTCTCTTTGCCGTAGAGAAGTAGAATATGTTGGTTGGCAGCCCGTTTTCTGTGTTCTTGGAAAATATAAGTGAAATTAGGAGGAAAACTTCAGTCAGAGCAGGACCCCTGAAAAGAACTGTTGCTTTTATCCTGACACTGTCACCCTCACTTAGCTCACTAAGGAAAGCTCTCACTAAGCTCAGTTATGGAGAACATGTAGATTGCACATGTTAACATGGCGTTTTATTTTCCAGCTCATGTGGATGATTTATTTCCGTTTTTCTTGAGACATGCAAAACAGATATTTCCTGTGTTGGAATGTAAGGACGATCTACGTAAAATCAGTGACTTAAGAATACCACCGAACTGGTCAGTTTCTTCATTTGTGGATTTGAAATATTTGGTTTTTCGTCTTGGGAGATCAGTGATCATTCTATTTTATATTGTATGCTGGTTGATAGATTGTAAGGAGTCTGGATTATGTTGTTTTCCTTAGAAAATCTGGCAGTTAATTCTGGTTGGCAGTTAACCGGTGGCTCACCTTGATCCTGATCGGGCTTGGTTTTAGGCTTTATTGGGGTAGATCTAGAACAGTCCTCAAGTTAGATAGCCATCTTTACTTCTTAGGTGTGGCCTCTCTGGTGTCTCAGCTGGCCCGAACTCCCACATCTCTTAGCACCTTGTGACCTTTTGAGACTTTCCACGCTCAGTCCCTTAGCAAGCTGCTCTCTGCTGGGCCTCTCCAAAACTCACCTGCACGCGTTAGCCCAGCGCAGGGCCACATAGAGCCCCCAACAGACATCAGGGCTGTCTCTCCCTGTACCCTTTCTTCTCTTCCACACTGTGCCCTTGAAATCCCAGTAGCTTCCACAGCTCTGAACTTGACCTCTGCCTCCTTAGCTCAGCGGGACCCTGCCACTCTCCTTGGGTTCCACCTCCAGTACCCTCCTGGGTGAAGTTGAATTCCTCTCAATTCTTCCCTTCTTTCAGGAATTGTAGTCCTGCACTGCCAGTCGTTCATGCCCCCAAATAGTTGCCACATATATTCTGTACAGTTTTGTACTTGTTAATGATGGGAGGGCAAGTCCAGAGCTAGTTATTCATCATGGCCAGAAGCAGAATCCTTAGTCATTATATTTACCCTGAAGTTCAGAAGTCTGTCACTATTTGCTTAGTGCTGTGGGAGTGATGTAAACTATTTATGTTGCTGATAGCAGTTTAAACTTATTTAAAAAAATTTCTGCAATGAAGGGATTTTTAAAGTGGGAAAAATAGCCAAGAAATTGCATTTGAGTTTTTTCCGTTTGGAGGATAGTCAGTAGCTACCGTTTTTGGAAATCAGTCATTATTTTAATGTAAATATAAAACCTATTTAGTTTTTTGAAGAAGCTGTCTTATGAATGTTAAGAGGGTGTTTCCTTTGGAACTTTTTTTAGTTGATATCTTTGCCAGGGTGGATTTGAGGTTGTTGAAATTGAGCTGTTTTTCTACTCCTGTTCTAGGTACCCAGAAGCCAGAGCCATTCGGCGGAAGATAATCTTCCATTCGGGCCCCACAAACAGCGGGAAGACGTACCATGCAATCCAGAAGTACTTGTCAGCAAAATCTGGGGTGTACTGTGGGCCTTTAAAATTGCTGGCACATGAGATCTTCGAAAAGAGTAATATTGCTGTCAGTATGTTACTAAGTGTTCGATCTTTCTTCTTGTAATATTTTCTTGGGGATGCAGTGGGAAAAGTCATATTTAGTAATTTACTGTGAACAAAAAATTATCATATTTCATCAAACCTAAGATTTTTTTTTTTTAAGAAGCCATCAGTTTTAAGAAGTACCATTATTTTACACGCAGCTAAGAAAGAAAAAGATTTTGCCAACTGAACTCTGACATGCCCAATTCTTAAGTTGAGTTCTGATTTCAGAGATGTTAAAATGTGAAAAAAAAGTGTACATTAGAATGAGTGAAATACAAAATTATGAAATATTTCACACAGACAGATAAGTGCAGAGAGTTACACAATAACCTTGTCCCCATTACCCAACTCCATCAAATCCTACCATTTTGCCATGTTTCCTTGATTTACCTTATTAAGGTATAAAATAGTAATGCTATTGGTGAAACTCCCCCTGGACCCTTTTTTTTGCCCCCTCAGAGTTAACCACTGCTCTGTTAGGGTGTTTAATTTATTTTCTAAAGATGAGACCTCTGATGCTGTCAGTACTAATGATAAAGACTGATGAGGACAAAATGGCCCATAATCAGAGGCACCATTTCACTAAATGGACCACACTTTGGTTCATTGTTTTATTATAACTTTACAATGTGAGTTAGATTAACTTGTTTGGGTGGGTAGTTTGTACACGCTCTTGCTCTCTACTTTTTTCTGAATAATTTGAGTAATTTGTATGCTTAAGGCTGAAATTTCCATAAATGCTTAAAGACGTATTTCCTAAGAACAAAGACTTTCCTTTACATAGCCACAGGATATTTATCAAAAATAGAATATTCTAATATGAAAGAATACCATTATTTAATCCACAGTCCATATTCCGTTTTTGCCAGTTATTCAGTAACGTCCTTTTTTTTTCTTTTCTCTTGATCAAGGATTCCATCTAGGGTCTCACATTGTATTTAGTTGTTATGTGTCTCAGTCTGGAGCAGTTCCTCAGTCTTCCATTGTTTTCCATAACCTTTACATTTTGGAAGACTATAGGGCAGTTGTAAATTGTCCCTCAGTTAGGTTATGTTTGCTGTTTTCTCATAATTAGATTTAGGCCACTAGGGTGACCAGCTATCCCATTTTGCTTGGAACTTTCTGGATTTAGCACCAAAAGTCCTGCATCTTAGGGAATCCCTTAGTCCTATATAAACCAGGATGTTTGGTTACCTTAATACACCATAGCATTGATGTTGGTCCTCAGGGTATTATAAAACCAAAAAAACCTGTTGTCATTGAGTCAATCCTGACTCATAGTGACCCTATAGGACAGAGTAGAACTTCCTCGTAGGTTTCCAAGGAGTGGCTGGTGGATTTGAACTGCTGACCTTCTGGTTAGCAGCTGAACGCTTAACCACTGTGCCACCAGGGCTTGCAGGGCATTATATCAGGAGGCTTTTACATTCTTAAATTTTATTTATAATGGTCTTTTTGATTATAGAAATAATTCATGTTCATTTCTGTAAATTCGAAAAATACAGAAATGTACAAAGTTAAAAAATGAAACGGCTATAATTTCTCGTGTTTTTTTGTTGTTGTTAGCTGAGGATTTGGCTCATTTGAGATGTTCCCAAATATATCTTGGTTATGTAAGAGGGTGGTCTTAGTTTTTTTATAAAAAAAGAAGAAAAGCATGGGGAATATTTTGTTTCAGTTGTTAAATAAACATGATGGTAATGAAAAGAACTCTCTCTTAAACATTCACATTTATTTTTGCTGTTTTTTTTTTCAAGGTAAAAATAATTCTAGGTTTCTTTTTGTCATCCTAGGGGGTGCCGTGTGACTTGGTAACGGGTGAAGAACGTGTGACAATAGAGCCAGATGGGAAACAGGCTGCCCATGTTGCTTGTACTGTTGAAATGTGCAGTGTTACAACTCCTTGTATGTATACACCATTTTAAAAACTTTATGATTTAGTGTTTTTTTTTTAAATTATAAAATACACCTCTATGAAATACGTTTTTTATTATGTAAAAAAATTAAAAATTGAGAAAAGGAAGAGAACAGTACAACAAACACCTAGTATCTATGTCTTAGTTTGCTGCTGTTGCTGTAATGCACATACTACGAGTGGGTGGCTTTGAAGAAGAGAGATTTATTTTTTCACAATTCTAGAGGCTAAAAGCCTAAGTAAGGGTGTTGGCCCTGTTGATTTCTTTGTTGTTGGTAACCCCAGGCATGCCTTGGGGATCCTCACTTGGCATCTGACTTTCTCCATCTGTGTATGTGCTAGTCTCTGGGTCTAATCTGCTCTTTTTATAAGTCAGAAGTGATCAGATTTAGAATCCACCCTACTTGAGTATGTCTAATGAACTATCTTAGTTATCCAGTGCTTCTATAACAGAAATACCATAAGTTGATGGTTTTAACAAATAGAAATTTATTCTTTCACAGTGTAGGAGACTACAAGTCTGAATTCAGGGAGCCAGTTCCAGGGGAAGGCTTTCTCTCTCTGTCAGCTCTAGGGGAAGGTCCTTGTCATCAGCCTTCCCCTAGTCTAGGAGCTTCTCAGTGGAGGGACCCTGGGTCCAAAGGACATATTCCTCTCCTGGCTCTTCTTACTTGGTGGTAATAAGGCCCCTGTCCTCTCTGGTTGATTCTGTCTTTTGTATCTCAAAAGAGGTTGACTTAAGATACCAGGACGCAATCCTCATTAACCTAACTGCCTCTAATCCTGCCTCATTAACATCCTAGAGGTTAGGATTTACAAGACATAGGATAATCCCATCAGATCACAAAATGGTGGACAGTCACACAAGTACTGGAGATCATGGCCTAGCCAAGTTGACACACATTCTGGGGGGACACAATTCGATCTGTAACATTAGCATAATAAAAGCCTGTTTCCAAACAGGATTACATCTATAAGTATAGGGATTAGGATTCTAACACATACTTTGAGGGGGCACATAATTTAATCCCTAACAACCTTCCACCACTAGTAAATGTTTAACACTATGTCATGTTTCATTCTGTTCTTTTCCTTTTTCTTCTAACAGAACTAAAATATTGACAAATATAGTTGAAGTTTCCTTTGTCCCACTCCTCAGTTCATTTCTCTCATCTTTTGAGCCAACTGGTTATTGAGTATGTGGTATACATCTTTCCTGTCTTTTTTTATAGCACTGATATATATTACGTTTGATACTATAGATCATTGTGTTTTAAAACATTAACATGATTATCATATCGTAGGTATGGTTCTACAACTTGATTTTTTTGTTCCACGCAACATGCTTTTAGATCTAGTCTTATTGATATGTATTGATCAACTTTATTAAACTGCTATGTAGCATTCCGTTTTATGACTAAAATTATTGATTCTCTTATTAAAGGATATTTAGGTTGTTTAAGAGGAGCCCTGGTGGCACCTTGGTTAAGTACTTGGCTGCTAACCAAAAGGTTGGCAATTCAAACCCACCCAGTGGCTCTTCCAGAGGAAGACCTGGTGACCTGCTCCCTTAACGATCACAACCTAGAAAACCTTATGGGGCAGTTCTACTCTGTCACTTGGGGTTGCAATTAGTTGGAATTGACTTGATGGCACCTAACAACAACAGTAGGTTGTTTAAATATCTTGCTGTTATATGCAGTGCTGTAATGTGTTTCTATTTAAATAGTTTTGAAAACATTTAAAGTAAAAACCAGCTTTTTTTTTTTTATTAATTATATAAACAATCATATCTTCATTATAACCAAAAACAAAAAAACTCACTACCGTCGAGTTTATTCCAACTCATAGAGCCCCCATAGCATTTCCAAGGCTGTAAATGGAAGCAGACTGCCACGTCTTTCTTCCACGGAGCCATTGGTGGTTTCAAACCACCAGCCTTCTGATTAGCAGTTGATCGCTTTAATCATTACACCACCAGGGCTCCTATCTTCATTATAGAAAATATAAGTAAGCAAAGAGAAGAAAACAAACACATGCAATCCCTCAGTCCTACCCATCTAGAATCAACAAGTATTACCCCGTTGTTGCTGTGTACGCGTGTACTCCTGTGCATTGTGAGTGTGTGTATTAAAGTGGGGATTATGCACTATATACTATTTGATGGCTTGCTTTTTTAAATTTAATAGTCTTAATTTTTTTTTAATTAATTAACTTTCTGAGTAGTTTTCTTGAAATCGTTTATTGTAAAATATATAGTGTAAATTTGTAAAATGCGATATAAAATTGTAAAAATTTAATTAGCATAGGAGTTTATAAATCAGGATTCTCTCTCCTGTCACCTCTTTTCTAACTTTTTTTTTTTTCGTAATGTATTATGTACCCATATGTAATAAGTAATTTTTAAACTGGTGTTTTTTTAGTATAAAGTTAGTTTTCTGTCTTTGAAAGTATATAAAGCTTTCTTTTTTTTTTTTTTAAAGCTTTCTCTTCTTTATTCCTTGATATTTAGGGAAGAAAATAATTTGTATAATTGACTTATGGAGAATAAAATAATATGTTTGGAAGCACATTGGCATTAGAAAATAAGAGGGGGCTCCAATCTTTGCCATAGTGATGAGTTTAAAACTCCTAAGAATGAGCATAGCTGGAGCCCAAGTAATTGACACTCCGGTTCACTTCCTGCCCCTGAGAACTGTCTGGTTTCTGTGGTAGAGATGCTTCAGTTACTGCAGGGCTACCTACTCTTTGTCCCTGGAAGCATAGATAGTTGCTTTCTTTCTCTGCTCAGCAGGTGTGTTCTTGTTCGGGAGATTTTCTCAGGCTGCCTCTGAGATTGCAGAGACAGGTGAACCTGCTCAGTTTGGGAGTTAGTGCAGCATAGTGGTTAAGAGTATGGACTTTGGAGCTAAACAGCCTGGGTTTGAATTTCTTCTGAGCACTTAACTGTGTAACCTTGGGCAAGTGACTTCACTTCTCTGGGCCTCAGTTTACTCTTCTATAAAATGCAACTAATGATAATATCTACCTCATAGGTTATTGTGAGGATTAAATGAGTTACATTGTAAAGCACTTAGAACAAGCCTGTGAGAAGCACCAGGTAAGTGTTAGTTGCTGCTACCGTGATGATGGTGGTGGTGGTGGTGAAAGGTTGAGTGTTGGTGTTGTAATTTGTTTATACTGTTGCTTAAATAGATTGTAATGCTCGTGATAACTTTTTTATTTTAAGATGAAGTGGCTGTGATTGATGAAATTCAAATGATTAAAGATCCAGCTAGAGGATGGGCCTGGACCAGAGCACTTCTAGGTTGGTGTTCTTAATGCTATAACCTGGGTAGTGACATCTGCACTGAGATGCATTTATCCTCCTGATAATAAATAAAGCTGGCTAGATCCTCTCTTTCTGACACAAGTCAAACAAAAAAGCCCTGACTGGTAAGGTGTGAGTTTCTGTCCTCTAAATATTATTTTAATAACGGGAAATTCATTTTTCCTATTATAAAATTAGCATAACCTTGTAATTAAAATTAGAGTTTTCAAATTTCACCTTAATTACAAAACCGCTAGTAACATTTTAGCATGTTTCAGGCCAATTTTTTTCTTGTGCATGTGGTATTTTGCGAACATATAGTTTTCTATCTTGCTTTTTTTTTAGTTCTGTTGTTTCATAGACATTTTTATACATTTTTAGATATGATTGGGTTATTCTCCTTTGAAGAGCTGTACCATAATTTGTTACATATCGGTGAATATTTTCGCCTGTTATTAACAATGCTGCAGTAGACATGTGGCCATAGCTTTTTGTTTTTTATGTATTTATTTTATTATTTCTTTAAGATAGGCTTCTGGAAGTGGAGTTCTTGAGGTCCACAGGCAGAATGAACCTTTTTCCTGCCGAATAACGGAGTAAATTTTTGATCAGCATGTTGTAGGTCAGGTGTTTTCAAATGTGAAAACAAATAGCTGAACTCTTTCTTCAGGGTGTACATTGAAGCTTGTTATATAAAATAGATGAATGTGGATCTGCCCGGGGGTAAGGAACTTAGAGTTTCTTCCACCCTGCAGCCCCTCATCCTCTGAGGCAGCTCAGTGATTCCGTGAAGCCTAATTTGAAAAACGCAAGGCTGGCTTCACCTTATAATAGACTCGAAACCTTGGCCAAAGTAATGTAAAATCCCTGAGGTTTATAAAATGGGGTTAATTGTTGCCCTCTAGAAGTCTGTTCTGAGGTTTGAACCAAAGAAATAATATTTGTGAAAACACTTGGTGAAGTTGTAAAGCAATAGGTAATCAAATGTAAGGTATTCTTGCAGTAGAAAGTGTTTTATTTTGACATCCTTAAAATTGAAAAAAAAAAAAAAAAAAGTCTCAACTTTGCATTTACAGGGCTGTGTGCTGAAGAAGTCCATTTGTGTGGAGAATCTGCTGCTATTGACCTGGTGACTGAGCTCATGTACACAACTGGGGAGGAAGTGGAGGTACTTCTAGCTTATATGCTTTGTTCTCAAGGCAGCATGTCAGATAGCCCAGAGGAGCGAGGCAGTGACTTCTTAGGCCCGAGGTAGTGGCAATATTTAACTCAGAAGAAAGCTTCACGTCCTTGTGGTTGAACAGGTGATGCATATTTAGTTGAACCTTGTGTGCTGAAATTCTGACGGTGTGGCCATCGCATCCGAGGTCTTCCACGAGTGCAGGAGGGCCTTCATCTTCTCTTGACAGAACCTTTCGGGGTTTGAGCAGATCTCTTTAGAATTAAATAACTCAGAATGTTCGAAGTTTGAGGCCCAGCAAAACAGCAAGTTTGTTTTCAAAATTTTATATGTCAGATATTAGGGCCTTTGATATACATGTAATTGCTGGGGGCAATTTGTTTCCCTTTCTGAAATTCCTAGAGTAGGAAATAGTGGTTTCCTTTCAATCCTTTTTTTTTTTTTTTTATTCCTTACTGGGGTTCTACGATAAGATGAAATATTTCTTAAATGGCCCATTATTTTAGTTCTTTGCTCAGCTTTGAGAGTGGGACAGAGGATATAGTGGAAGAGACCTAGGTTCCAGTCTGGGTTTTGCTGTTATTTTAACTTTGCATTCTTAGGCAGATGACAGAAGGCTAGAAGTAGGAAAAGCCTCAAATCCAGTCTTTTTCTTGGGCTCTGTTTTACTCTTTCCTAAAATGGAAATCCTACTTAACAACCCTTCTGAATTTACAAGCTACCATGAAAGTTACATATATGTAAAGTTGCTTTGAAAATTTACAAAACATTGCATAACATTTTATTAATTTAGGAATGCCCATGAGAGCTGATTCTAACACTTGGAATTTCAAAATGCTTTTCAGTGTTTTTCCTTGAAAAATATCAATATCTGTCAGTTTTAGCTACCCTTGATTGCTTTGCAAGTTTTTCACTTAATAGCCCCAAGAAGTTGAGTTAGGTGTGTTTTTTTAACAGTATCCTGTCTTCATTTTAGGTTCAAAACTATAACAGGCTTACCCCGATTTCTGTTCTGGATCATGCATTAGAATCTTTAGATAATCTTCAGCCTGGGGACTGCATTGTCTGTTTTAGCAAGAATGATATTTATTCTGTCAGTCGGCAGATTGAGATTCGGGGATTGGAATCAGCTGTTATATATGGCAGCCTCCCACCTGGCAAGTATTGACTTTCATCATGACGGGATTTGAAATCTTTTTGCAGTTTATGTCAGGATACGTGGAGGAGCCCTGGTGGCGCATGGTTAAGGCTGCTAGCTGAAAGGTCAGCAGTTCAAACCCACCAGCTGCTCTGAGGGAGGAAGATGTTGCAGTCTGCTTGCGTAAAGATTACAGCCTTGGAGACCTTATGGGGCAGTTCTACTCTGTCCGGTAGGGTCACTGTGAGTCAGAATTGACTCAGTGGCAATGGGTTTTGGGCCAAGATATGTATAGACAACACAATAAAAAATATTGCATTAAGCTGCCTGTTAGATGAGTAATTTGTTATAGGTCATAGAAAATAAATATTTCTTTAGTTCATTTGGTGGGAATAGAAGTGTTTTAATTCATTATAACTCTTTGTTATTTGCTGCTATTCATAGACTATTTTAAATGTTAAGTTTATGATTTTCTTACAGTCTTGTCATTAAAATATGGACTTGGTGATAACCTTCCGGTTGTAGTCCCAAAGCCTGTTACTAAGTGTTCTCAGAGACGATCAGGCCAGTGTGGGTGGGGGGTTGGGCTGCTACATGAGGAGTATTTAAGGAGTGGAAGTAAAGGATATTTCTCTATTGAGGATATAAAGAAATAAACTTGCTACGTTAAGAGTTTTATCCATAAAAGTGGAAGGAGCAGAAAGTGAGGGTTTCCAAAGTAGACATAGTGTGTTGTAGTAAAAGACCGAGAACGCTGATTTAACATAAACTGTACTGTACCTGTTCTTATTTTAGGGACCAAACTTGCTCAAGCAAAAAAGTTTAATGATCCCAATGATCCATGCAAAATCTTGGTGGCCACAGATGCAATTGGCATGGGACTTAATTTGTAAGTAAATTTGTTTTTAATAAGCGTGGGTATTCAGTGGGTTAGATGCCTTTTTTTTTTTCCTTTCAGTTTTCTAACTGGCATTAGAATGACCAAACACTTTGATTTAGGAGAATGAATATTATAGTATATTGTTGTTGTTAAGTGCCATTGAGTCCGTTCCATCTCATAGCAGCCCCATGTGACAGAGTAGAATGTAATCTTTATGGAACCGGATCACCAGGTCTTCCGTGGAGCCGCTGGGTGGGTTTGAACTGCCAGCCTTGCTGTTAGCAGCCAAGTTCTTAACCATTTGCTCCACCAGGGCTCCTTTATTATAGGATAGATCTGAGATTTATCTTGCATATACCTGTTGAGGGAATAAAAGGAAAATAGCACTGGGCACTAGTGTTTTTGAGCCCTGCTGCCCACCATTGCTAACCCGTTACATTAATTTCAGTGTCTCAGTCAGCAGGGGTCTGAGTACCCCTTACGCATGTGAGGCTAATTACACCTCTATGAATCACAGAACTGTTAATGGCAGCCAACTTTTAAAGCAGTCTGAGTACGCTTTATTTGGATTATTTGTAAAAAAAAAAATATATATATATATATATATACACACTATAGTTTTACTGAGATATAATTTATATACCATACAGTTCATCCATTATTAAGTGTGCAGTTTGGTGATTTTTGGTAAATTTGCATAGTTGTTGAAAAATACTATTTGAAATAAAGAAGAATTACCAACAAATCCCATTTCCTTATTTTTTGTGGTGAAAATATACAAACAAAACATACACTAATTCAACAATTTCTACATGTATAATTTGGTGACATTTATTACATTCTTCAAGTTTACTTATTTTTTAAACGTTGGGCAAGGTTGCAAGTGAGCCTAAACTAGACCTGAAGTGAGGATTTATTTGGTGATCCAGGTGACTGAAGTTTTGCCTTACACAGTCTGTGAGATCACTTCTATTTCTATTTCAGGAGCATAAGGAGAATTATTTTTTACTCCCTTATAAAGCCCAGTATTAATGAAAAGGGAGAGAAAGAAATAGAACCAATCACCACCTCTCAAGCCCTACAGATTGCTGGCAGAGCTGGTAGGTTCAGCTCGAAATTTAAAGAAGGAGAGGTTACAACAATGCATCGTGAAGACCTTAATTTATTAAAGGAAATTTTGAATAGGCCCGTGGAACCCATAAGGGTAAGGTGTTACACGTTAATTACGTCTCTGTGGAGTACAGTTATCCCTTCTTTCACCCACTGTTGAGACTCTTGCCTCAGGTATCTGGAAACATAAATAAGCTACCCCCCCCCTTTTTTTTTTGTACCATGAAAATAATGTCAAGAAAATCCTACTTTATTGCTTGATAGAGGCATAGAGACACCTGGGTCAGATAGTGGTGTGCAAGTGAAAGATCTCGAGTGAACAAGGGTAATTAACCTGCCTTTCCTGTAGTTCTTTCTAGAATCAAGCGGCAGGCGGATAGGCACATTACTCTAGGTGGGCACACCCAGCTATGTCAGGAGACCGAAAAATTCCCAGAGCCTGAATGTAGAAGAAACCCTTGAGTGTGCGAGAAAAACAACACTAAGCAATACAACTTCAAGCCTATAAGGACAAAGTTAAATTTTGATTAGTGTAGGTAATGAGTCAGAGGTGTGCATATGTTAAACAAAATAACTCTTTTTATTGTAAAAATAGCGATAACACAGCATTTGCCAGTTCAGCATTTCTCATATGTACAATTCAGTGACACCAGTTATGTCAGTCACGTTGTGCAACCATCACCAATATCTGTTGCCACATTTTTCATTGTCATAAACAGGAACTCAGTAATAACTTTTTTAAGTAGTTAAAATTTAAGCTTAAATTTTAAATTTACTTACGTGGCTCATCTCAATTTTCGGTGACACTAGGTAAAGAGGAATATGTACGCGATAATGCAAGCAAACATTCCCAGAGGGAAGCTGTGCCTGAAATCATTTCTGTAGCTTTTGTTGAGTGTGATTAGGTTCCCGGGTGGCTCTGGTGACACAGTGACGCACCCCGTTTTCCCCCGTGCACCTGATTTCTTTATTCAGACTCTTTCTCCCTCTCGTGCCTCATTGCCTCATCTCTCTCCTCCTTTCCTCTTTCTCTTCCCATTCCTCTCTCGCTTGCTTTTTTTCTTCCTCCATTCCTTGTACTCACCTGTGGTAGTGTCTTAACACCGTAACCGTACGGCTAAAGAGATAATTGACCCCCAGTTTAGACATTTTCTCATGTACGTATGCATGTATATCCATTTTATTTCCCTGCTAAAAGGAATTCGGGTTTCCTTGTTCATTTTTGTTCAGTGGGGAGAATTGAGACCTGGAAAATCACTTACGCTTGAAGACAGTTTTTGATAGCATATCAGTCATCATCAGCTTTAGAGATATGACTGAAATGTGGGTGAAAGACTTATTACTCCATGACCATAATTTTTAGCTTTATTAAGTTACCAGCTTTTCTAATTGGTGATAAGAGATAAAATGATGATGGTCTTCTCTTTTTCACCCAAATTCTTGGCACTTAACTCATTTGGTGAGAGCTTAGCCTTAATGTAGGGCTTTTTCTTGAAATAAGAAAATAAATTTGTCCTTTTTTTTCTTTATCAATTAATGGTTATTTTTTCTTTTACTAAAGGCAGCTGGTCTTCATCCAACTGCTGAGCAGATTGAAATGTTTGCCTACCATCTCCCTGATACAACACTTTCTAATCTCATTGTAAGTAAAGCTCACTTTTTTTAAAAATTATTTTTTGTTGTGGTTGAGAATGTACAAGCAGAACACACACCAGTTCAACTGTTCCTACATGTACAGTTCAGTGACGTTGAGTCCATTCCTTGAGTTACGCAACCATTCTCACTCTCCTTTTCTGAGTTGTTCTTCCCCCATTAATGTACACCAGGGCTTGGAACAGGTTCAAATCCCTGCTGAGAATTTGCATTTCTAACAAGTTCTGAGGTGATGCAAATGCTGCTGGTTAGGGACCAACTCTGAGGACCACTTTCAGAGCAGTGGTTCTCAAAATGTATTACACATAAGAATCACTCTAGGGCCTTTTCTGATTCAGTATATCTGGGGTGGAAATGCAAATTCTCAGCAGGGGTTCAAACCAGACTGAACCAGTTCAAAGCCCTGACATAAACTCATTGCCCCCTAAGTCTCCTGTCTTATCTTTTGAGTTGCTGTCATCAATTTGATCCCATATAGATAGTTCTTAAAAGAACACAATGCTCAAGGCAGACATTCTTTACTAGCCGTTTCGTTGCTGCATTTTTTCTCCTTATTTTTTTTTTTTAAATGGCATGTGTTTTCAGTATTGGAATGCATGCTGATTGAATGTGTTTAAACTTTTGATTGGTACTATGGATTTTGAGAAATATATGATAATACAAGCTATCAGTGAGGCAAGTGGCACTGTGGCACCACCAATCTGTGGTATGACAGTATACCAATGAAAGCTAAAATAATTTATTGCAGGTGCCTTTCCATTAAGTTACATGGGGAACCTCTGGTTTTCCCAGTATGACACCTGTAAAACCCATTGCCGTTGAGTCGATTCTGACTCAGTGACCCTATAGGACAGAGCAGAACTGCCCCCGTAGAGTTTCTAAGGAGCGCCTGGTGGATTTGAACTGCCAACTTTTTGGTTAGCAGCCATAGCGTTTAACCACTACACCACCAGGGTTTCCCAATATTACACAGAAAAACCGAAACAGACTCGTCAGGGCTCCCCAATTATCACACAGGAAAGCTGAAATTATGCCACAAGCCTTATCTCAGAAATAAAGGAAAAAAAGGCAAAAGTTTACAAAACTAACACATTCAGGAAGTATCACTTAATAGAATGTTCAACCTACACCACAGTGAGGCTCCAGCTCCGGTCAGCTGAGCTTCATGTGTTTCAAAAGGGACCTGTCTTGACACTAAATGGGTTAGAACCAAAATAACGCCTACCTCTGAGGTCCAGAGGCATAAAAAATGGCTGGTATGCCATTAATCCAATGGTAACGAAAGAACTACTTAAGCTAAACTATTGTTTGGTTTTAAGAAGGTTTCAGGGGATATTTTTGGTTTAAAGTTTAATGATTATGTCAGAGCAGTAGTTTTGGGGGTTTATCCAGCTTCCATGCTCCAGAAAGTCTGGATTCTATGAGAGTTGGTAATTCTATTCTGCATTTTCCCCCTTTTGATCAGGAGTCTTTTATAGAATCCTTCCTCAAAATGTTCAGTAACGGTGATAAATTATGGTATATTCACACAATGGAATACTACACATCAATAAAGAACAGTGATGAATCTGTGAAACATTTCATAACATGGAGGAACCTGGAAGGCATTATGCTGAGTGAGATTAGATGCAAAAGGACAAATTTTATATAAGACCACTATTATAAGATCTTGAGAAACAGTTTAAACTGAGAAGAACACATTCTTTTGTGGTTACGAGAGGGGGAGGGAGGGATGGTGGGAGAGGGTTATTTACTGATGAGTTAGTAGATAAGAACTACTTTAGGTGAAGGGAAGGACAACACTCAATACATGCAAGGTCAGCTCAACTGGACTGGACCAAAAGCAAAGAAGTTTCCTGAATAAACTGAATGCCTCGAAGGTCAGCGGAGCAACGGCGGGGGGTTGGGGACTATGGCTTCAGGGGACATCTAAGTCAATTTGGCAAAATAAATTCTATTATGAAAACATTCTGCATCCCACTTTGAAGTGTGGCTTCTGGGGTCTTAAATGCCAACAAGCGGCCATCTAAGATGCATCAGTTGGTCTCAACCCACCTGGATCAAAGGATAATGAAGAACACCAAGGTCACAAGATAATTATGAGCCCAAGAGACAGAAGGGGCCACATGAACTAGAGACTTACATCATCCTGAGACCAGAAGAACTAGATGGTGCCCGGCCACAACCAGTGACTGCCCTGACAGGGAGCACAACAGAGAACCCCTGAGGGAGCAGATCAGTGGAATGCAGACCCCAAATTCTCATAAAAAGACCAGACTTAATGGTCTAACTGAGACTAGAAGAATCCCGGTGGTCATGGTCCCCAAACCTTCTGTTGGCCCAGGACAGGAACCATTCCCGAAGACAACTCATCAGACATGGATTGAACTGGACAGTGGGTTGGAGAGAGATGCTGATGAGAAGTGAGCTACTTGTATCAAGTGGACACTTGAGACTGTGTTGGCATCTCCTGTCTAGAGGGGAGATGGGAGGGTAGAGAGGGTTAGAAACTGGGAAAACGGTCACAAAAGGAGAGACTGGAAGGAGTATGTAGTAAGGTGTATATAAGTTTATATGTGAGAGACTGACTTGATTTGTAAACTTTCACTTAAAGCACAATAGAAATTGTTTTTAAAAAATTCTATTAAAAAAAAAGTTTAGTAATGGTAGCCAGGCACCTTCAAGTTCTTCTGGTCTGATGGCAAAGGAGGCAGTTAAAGGAGGCAGTTATTCACGGAGACAGTCAGCCACACATTCCATATCCTTTTCCTATTCCTGACACTACTTCCCCTGTTGCTCCAGGCAAATAAAGACCAATTATTGTGATTTGGATGGCTGCTTGTAAGCTTTTAAGACCCCAGGCAGTATGTAACCAACTCGGAGATAGAAGCACTAAACACGTTATTAGGCCAGTTAACTTGGATGTCCTGTGAAACCGTGACCCTAAATCTCCAAACCAAGGAACTGAAAGAAACTCACTTTTTTTTTAAAGAAACTCACTTTTAAATTTCCTTTGTGTTGTATTTTTCTAAAAATATTGGCGTTGTGTTATGCAATTACTGGTTAACCTCATGGGCTTGAATGAATAGTTTATTTTTGTGAAATTATTATTCGTGAAATTTATCTTGAAAGCTGTTTCAAAATTTTCTGGGACTTGTGTCCTGAGGAATTTTATCTCTTGAGTATTTCAGGTTGGGAGGGCTATGGGAAGTCTGTTACCTTGAGGAGACAGTGAATAAAAGCAGGCCTTTCTGGAAGTCTGTTATGAATTAAAGAAATTATCTTTATTCGACTTCAGTATTTTATTCATGCCCAGTTTGGCAGTCCATAATTTCATGTATCTTTTTTTTCCCCAGGATATTTTTGTAGACTTTTCACAAGTTGATGGGCAGTATTTTGTCTGCAATATGGATGATTTTAAGTTTTCCGCAGAATTAATCCAGCATATTCCATTAAATCTCCGAGTGAGGTATGTTTTCTGCACAGCTCCGATCAACAAGAAGCAGCCTTTCATTTGCTCTTCGTTGTTACAGGTAAGCCTTTATCTGTATGATATTTTGAGTTGTTTCAGGTTGATGGATGGATTTTCTCCAAGCGGTACTTTTTTATTCAGAGTAAAACAATTGGGAGAGTGTCCTGCAGTATGAGAGACTTTGTAAGAATTTAAACGTGAAGTGACTTTCTTTCTTATAGATACATTGGTTTTGGGAGTGGGGGAAGCTTCGATTTGTATTTGGGTTTATATGGTAGCCTTTGTGAAGAAGCTAAAACCAAAAATAATTAAACACATTTTTTTCAAGGGAGGGGGCTTTGCCTGATGATCCGATTTTTCCTTATTAGTGTTGGGTAATACTTTTGGGAAGGGGAGGGGATTCAAGGCCAGTAGTGGCAATAGTATTCAGTTTTCTTAAGTGGAAGGCGCAGAGCCCAGGGTTGCTGTCTTGTGTAAGCATGGCGCCAGTGTTCCAGCCCCTTTTAACCCGTGTGGATGGGGAGTACAAATCACTGACTTCTGAGGAATGTGGGATTTATCCAAACTAGGGGGCCTGGGAAGGGCTGCAGAAACTGGATTTCCAGCCCCCATTCTGTGTTCTCTCACCTCTCTGGGCCCTGGCATGTGCTATTGTCTGTTTGGAGTGCCCTTCCCACCCCGCTAGACCCAAAGGTCTCCACTTCCCTGAATCTTTTCCTGACTCATAGCTGTAGGTTAATTGCCATCTCTGTAGGCCTTAGTGTTTTGCATACCAGGTCTGTTCTAATCAAGTCTATTTCTAAATTTATTTTTTAAGTTAATTTTTAATTACAGAAATACTTCCTCTTTGTACAGAATTAAGACATTACAGGTAGGTTTGGCTAGAGCCCCTAATCCTCAGTCCTCTGAAATAACAACCACTGTCAGTTAGCATGTAACCCTGGAGACCTGTTTCTTTACGTTTGCCTACGTACATGTACCTGCAAAAATTCTAGTTTGTTGTGTGGATGTGTTTCCCTATAATTATGAGAATGAATTATTCTGCAGCTTGCCTCTTTCTTCTTCTCTTAACACTATGTTCTTGGAGGCCTTCCATGTCCAGGCGTTTATCTAGAAAATCCCTGGATAACATCTGTTTCTTAGAGCTGACATTGATGAGAGAGCTGGCTAGCATGAAATGGAAGTTTATGGACCAGAGTCTTTTTCTCTGTGCACCTGAGTGGAGATTGATCCGTGGCCTCGGCCCCATTTACACCATCCTTCAAGGAGCTATTTTAATGAAACAGAAGTTTTTAATTAGGCCGTAATGCAGCTTCTGGAACAGTCCAGGTTAACAGTTTGCTTATGTTTTCTGTTTAAACATTAGAATGTAAAATCTAGAAATTTTTACTTTTTTTCTTGATCTCTGTCATTACTAAAAGAGCTCAACCCACTGATGGCCTTTCGAACCCTGGTTTTGAATTGGTGCTCCCTGGGCCTCCTTGAGGGATGGCCGCTGAGTGAAGGTATCCGATGGATGGGCATCTCTCCCTTCCCTTCTCGGGGCACCTTTGTACTTACCTCTTTTACATATTAGGCTTCCACTTGTTGTTTATGACTGAAAACATTAAAGCCACTGTGTTTCTGAGAAAGCTTGAGATTTGTGTTTTTCGAGTCATGCTTAGCTGGCTAGTGTGGCCACATTTCCAGCCTCCATGGCTGTCTTACTTGGCATTTATTTAATGTAGCAGAATGTACTGGGTTGAACTTAATAAAATCATAGCATTATTTGACCACAGTTTTTCTAAAACTGCCCTGCCTCTCTGAAGTACTTAGCTTAGTTAGGTTAAACATTTAGAGATAACTTTCCCTAATTAGGAAATGAACCATTTTAAATCAGCTTATTCTTAAAGCTAAAGATTTAAAATTCTTGCTTAAAAACTTGTATTCCTGTCTCCTGTAGTATAGGTTAGGTATCATAATGCCTAATGTAGGAGCGCCCTTCCCACCCTGCCAAAGCACATTCCCCAGCAGTATCTCATGGTTCAAGAACGGGGTATGGTGGTCTTATGGTATGGTATTGATGAGGAAGCCGAAGCACAGAGTAGTGACGTGGCCGGAGCCACACAGCTAGTAAGAGGCAGAGTCAAGGTTGACTCGTGACCAGCCTTGCATCAGACCACCTCAGAGAGTTTCTTTATAAGAAGAGAGAACATTAACATGGTACAGAAAATAAGCAATTTGAAGTTATGGGGCTACATGAAGGGGTAGAAATGGGGGTTTTCAGATACTGTCTGCCCATAGCTTAGAACATCAGATGTTTAAAGGAGAGTTAACAGACTTAGGCACTGGGAAGTTAGTCTTTGTAAAAGTTCTGCCCTGATTTTGGAAAAAGAAGAAAATCATCCTTTCTTTTTTCCTAAATACTTTTACAAAGTAATAAATGTTCTTAAAAATACATCCTGTTGCCATTGAGTTGATTCCAGCTCATGGCGACCCTGTAGATCAGAGTAAAACTGACCAGTAGGGTTTCCAAGGCTTTGACTGTACAGCACACAACGACAACAGTCTTCACAGAAGTGGACTGCTGGTACCTTCTCCCACGGAGCAACTGGTGGGTTCGAACCACTAACCTTTCGGTTAGCAGCCTAACCACTGTACCGCCAGGGCTCCTTCTTAAAAATATAGAAGAGTGTACAGAAGAAAAGAAATCAGCCTGCCTATTGAAACACAACCACAGTTAGCATTTCAGTATGCTTTCTTCATTTTTCTTTGTAACCACAAACTTAAGTGAATTCTAATTCCTTTACCAAGCTCCTTTCTTCTTTTTTTTCACAGTTTGCCAGGCAGTATAGCAGGAATGAGCCTCTGACCTTTGCATGGTTACGCCGATATATTAAATGGCCATTACTGCCACCTAAAAATATTAAAGATCTTGTGGATCTTGAAGCTGTCCATGACATCTTGGATCTCTACCTGTGGCTAAGGTACTAATTTTTTTCCTGTCTGTGCTCTCAATTTTCTAGCAGTAGGGCAAATCAGAGGTTTTATGAGTAATCCTTTACTCTTTCAAATTAGGCACACATTTGCAGGGTGCGCTGTGTTGTGTTTATTATCCGTAAAGGCAGTTAAACCTGGTTTACACCCTTTCCAAAAATGACATAAGGAGTTCTTGTGATTCCAGTTCAGATGGCTAGGTCAGAAGGCCCACTAGACCCTAGCTCCTCGAAGGGTGGTCTCTAGACTAAAAGCATCGATATTACTTGGGAGCCTTTTAGAAATATACAGGTTATCAGGCCCACCCCAGACGTACTGAGTCAAATTCTGTATTTTAGCAAGATCCTCAGGTGATTCATTTGTATATTAACATTTGAGAAGCACTGCTCTGGACCAAAAACCAAATCCAAACCATTTGCTGTCAGTCAGTTCCAACTCATAGCAACCCTATGGGACAGAGTAGAACTGTCCCATAGGGTTTCCGAGGAGCAACTGGTAGATTTGAACAACCAGCCTTTTGGTTAGCAGCCCAGCTGTTAACCACTGCACTATCTGGAGGCTTCTGCTCTTGACCAGTGGTTCTCAAAGGCAGGGCATATCCCCTAGGGGAGCATATCACAGTCCCTTGAGAGGTGGCATATTACTAAGTGAGTTGGGTAGAAATAAAGGCTGAGCAAAGACACTGGGCAGAGTTTGCAGAAAGAGAGAACATTTGGAGTTAATTGGTGTCGAGATGTACATAGCTCATTGAGATTAGTCCAGCAACTGTGATAAAAGCCGTTACTGTAATATAATGCGTCTTTTTCCAGCTACCGATTTATGGATATGTTTCCGGATGCCGGCCTTATTCGAGATCTGCAGAAAGAACTAGACGGCATTATCCAGGAAGGTGTACACAACATCACCAAACTGATTAAAACTTCCGAGCCGCAGAGGCTGCTGCATTTGGAGAGCTTGCGAGCAGGGAGCCAGTCTCGTTTGTCAGGAACCTTAAAGGGCCAAACTAGGCGGACACGTGGCACCAAAACCTTAGGGAGTAAAGCTGCGGAGCCACAGGAGCCCGAGGCAGAAGAGAAATCCCTTGGTTCCAGATTGGTGCAGCAAGGACTTCTCACTCCAGACATGCTGAAACAGCTAGAAAAAGAGTGGTTGACCCAACAAACTGAACATGGCAAGGAAGGAACAGAATCTGGGAGTATTTCAAAAGGGACAAGAAGAAAGAAGAAGGAACTTGATTCAGATTAGTTTTTTAAAATTTAATTTTGCAAATAAAAATCTGTTTAAAAATCCCTTTTCCTCATATGCATTTACAGCCTGCTGTAGTATTGTGGCTATCTCTTACTGGTTTTTTGCACATAAAAATTAACTCTCAAGATGACTAAACTGTGTTTATTTCAACATTTAAAAAATACTGGGGTGCCTTAGAGATTATATTTAAATCACAGTTTTGTTTTTTTATGTAGTGGCCATTTGTAGTATAGCACCAAGACAATGCACTGAAGGAACTTGGCATGGAAATAAAATCATTTTCATGAATCGTTGGACCAGTTTTTCACACTGAAGAAATCAGTGGAAACCTTTGACAAACATTTATGTGTCTGGCACTCATTTGTTCATTCTGCAAATATTTATTGAACATCTGCCATGTGCCAAAGGCTTTTCTTGCTGCTAAAGAGATGCTGTAAGTAAGACATAACATTCCTGCTCTCTCAGAGCTTGTATCTTGGTTGGGGAGACAGGAAGAAGTCACTAAAGAATGTCAGCTCCGTGAGGGCAGAGATTGTTGTCTGTCTGGATCGCTGCTGTATCCACAGTGCCTGGAATATAGTAGAAGCACAGTCAATATTTGTGAAACGAATAGATGTAATTTCAGGTAGAGATAAACGCCGGAAAAAAGCAGAATACGATGAGAGAATGATGGTTGGCAGTGGGTGGGCAATCTTAGATAGGCAGGTCTCCCTGTTCCAAAGGCCAGCCTTATGCCTCGTTGCCTCAACTTGTCCAACCTAATTTTTAATGCTCCCTTGTTAGAGCTAAAAGGAGTTAAGAGTTTTAGAGTTGGACAGACCTGGCTTCTGACTCTCATCACCTGTGAGTTTTGTGACCTTGCCCTCTCTGAAGAGGGTGGACACTAAGTACTTTCTTTTGGAGGCTAAATGTGATGACAATGTGCCATCAACAAGGCGTGGCACACGGGAAGTGCTTTATAAGTGACCGTCAAGGTTTAGGTCCATTTCACACTGAATTGAGCTCTTAGGTCATTCTGAAAGCTGAACTAGTCTCTTGAGCAATTGCTGAATTAAAGCGGACCTCAGACTAGAGATTAAACCTGATTTGATTCAAACTGGGGCAGGGAACAGAGCCAGTTTTCCAAGCTGGTCATCTCTGGCTGCTTTGGTAGTTCAGAGTTCAGATACTTAACTGAGATGACAATCTTCATTCTTCTAACCTTTACCTTCACGGAAATAAGGACGGAACAGGTGGTGCAGACTATATTTCTCCCTGCTTGTGGGTAAACAGTAGTGAAATGCCTGGAAAAGCATAGTTCTTTTGCCATTCTTCATTTGGGCAACTCGTTCAGCCTCTAGAATTAGCTTTCCCCTGTGACACCATAGCAGATACACTCATCCTTGCACAGCTGATCTCAAGAAATAACCATGAACCGAACTGGATAATGGCTTTGGTCCCATTGTATTTAAGTGATAAGGTACATCACTTAGACAGTTGTTAATTATCCCTGCTTTCTCCAGTTTGAAGGCCAGAGTTGATAAATCAGAGGAGACACTTAGGCAAGACATTTACAAACCTAAAAAACCTAGAGAAGTTAAAAGTTAGTGAAGCCTCAGATAAGAGAATTGGAGGTTGAGAATGCTGTAAGGGTAGGACTGCTTGAAAATTTAGCTAGAGTGTTTACAAATAGCCCTTTCACCTTTCCATTCTTTTGGGGTAGAGGGAGGGCATTGTTAAGCAGAAGAAGAGACTAAAAAAGATGACCTCGGGTGAAGCAAAACAGAAAATATAATAGGAGCAGCCCTGAGTGATTCTCTTCAGTGTACTTAAAATGGTGTTACGTGCTGACGAATTGGTTCCGGCTCATGGTGACCCTACATACAACAGAACGAAGCATTGCCCTGTCCTGCGCTATCCTCACAATCGTTTGAACCCACTGGTGCAGCCACTGTGTCAATCCATCTCATCGAGGATCTTCCTCTTTTTTTGCTGACCCTCTACCAAGCACGATGTCCTTCTCCGGGGACTGTTCCTCCTGACAACATGTCCAAAGTACATGGGATACAAAGCCTCCCCATCCTTGCTTCCAAAGAGCACTCGGGCTGCATTTCTTCCAAGACAGATTTTTCGTTCTTCTGGCAGGCCATGGTATATTTGAAATTCTTCACCAACACCACGATTCAAAGGCATCAATTCTTCTTCGATCTTCCTTATTCATCGTTCAGCTTTCACATGCATATGAGGCGATTGAAAATATCATGGCTTGGGTCAGGTTCACCTTAGTCCTCAAAGTGACATCTTTGCTTTTTAACACTTTAAGGAGGTCTTTTGCAGCAGATTTGCCCAATGCAATACATCATTCGTTTTCCTGACTGCTGCTTCAATGGGCATACATTGTGAATCCAAGTAAAAAGAAATCTTTGACAATGTCCATCTTTTCCCCATTTATCATGATGTTGCTTATTGGTCCAGTTGTGAAGATTTTTTGTTTTCTTTATGCTGAAGTGTAATCCATACTGAAGGCTGTAGTCTTTGATCTTCATCAGTAAGGGCTTCAAGTCCTCTTCACTTTCAGCAAGCCACGTCGTATCATCTGCATAATGTTAAGGAGTCTTCCACTGATCCTGATACCACATTCTTCTTCATATAGTCCAGCTCCTTGGGTTATTTGCTCAGCATACAGATTAAATAAGTATGGTAAAAGGATGGAACCCTAATGCACGCCTTTCTTAATTTTAAACCATGCAGTATCCACTTGTTCTGTTCGAACGACTTCCTCTTGGTCTACGTACAGGTTCCACATGAGCACAATTAAGTGTTCTGGAATTCCCATTCTTCATAATGTTATCCATAATTTGTTATAATCCACAAAGTTGAATGCCTTTGCATAGTCAATAAAACACAGGTAAACATCTTTGTGGTATTATCTGCTTTCAGCCAAGATCCATCTTACATCAGCAATGATATCCCTGGTTCCATGTCCTCGTCTCAATCCAGCTTGAATTTCTGGCAATTCCCTGTCAATATACCGCTTCCTATAGCCCCTTTTGAATGATCTTCAGCAAAATTTTGCTTGTGTGTGATATTTATGATATTGTTCAATAATTCCCTCATTCTGTTGGATCACTTTTCTTTGGAATGGGCTCAAATTTAGATCTTTTCCAGTCAATTGGCCAGGTAGCTGTCTTCCAAATTTCTTGGCACAGACGAGTAAGCGTCTTCAGTGCTGCATTCGTTTATTGAAACATCTTAACTGGTATTCCACCAATTCCTGAAGCCTCGTTTTTTGCCAGTGCCTTAAGTGCAGCTTGGACTTCTTCCTTCAATACCATCAGTTCTTGATCATACGCTACCCCTGAAATGGTTGAACGTCGACCAATTCTTTTTGGTACAGTGACTGTGTATTCCTTCCATCTTCTGATGCTTCCTGTGTCATTCAGTATTTTGACCATAGAATCCTTGCCCATAGTGCAGCTCAAGTCTTGATTTTTTCCTTCAGTTTTTTCAGCTTGAGAAATGCTGAGCATGCTCTTCCGTTTTGGTTTTCTAACTCCAGGTCTTTGCACATTTCATTATAATGCTTTATTTGGTCTTCTCAAGCTGCCCTTTGAAATATTCTGTTCAGATCTTTTACTTTATCACTTCTTCCATTTGCTTTAGCTACTCTATGTTCAAGAGCAAGTTTCAGAGTCTCTTCTGACATCTATTTTGGTCTTTCTTTTTAATGAACTTTTGCCTTCTTCATATATGATGTCCTTGATGTTTTCCCACAACTCGTCTGGTCCCCGATCGTTAGTGTTCAATGCATCCAATCTATGCCTGAGATGATGTTTTAGTTATCTAGTGCTGCTATAACAGAAATGCCACAAGTGGATGGCTTTAACAAAATGTAATTTATTTTCTCACAGTCTAGTAGGCTAGAAGTCCAAATTCAGGGTGTCAGCTCTGGGGGAAAGATTTCTTGGTCAGCTCTGGAGGAAGGCCATACTCATCAATCTTCCCCTGGACTAGGAGCTTTTCTGCACAGGACCCTGGATTCAAAGGACGTGCTCTGCTCCCGGCACTGCCTTCTTGGTGGTATGAGGTACCCACTCTCTGCTTGCTTCCCTTTCCTTTTATCTCTTATAAGATAGAAGGTGATGTAGACCATAACTACAGAGAAACTCCCTTTACATAGGATCAGGGATGTGACCTTAGTAAGGTTGTTAGAATCCCACCCTAATGCTCTTTAACACAAAATTACAATCACAAAATGGAGGACAACCACACAATACTGGGAATCATGGCCTAACCAAGTTCACACATATTTTGGGGGGACACCATTCAATCCATAACAGATGGTCTCCAAATTCAGGTGTGATATACTCAAGGTAGTATTTTGGCTCTCACGGACTTGCTCTAATTTTCTTCAGCTTCAACATGAACTTACATATGAGCAATTGATGGTCTGTTCCGCACTCGGCCCCTGGCCAAGTTCTGATTGATGGTATTGAGCTTTTCCATCGTCCCTTTCCATAGATGTAGTCAATTTGATTTCTGTGTGTTCCATCTGGCGAGGTCCATGTGTCTAGTCACCATTTATGTTGCTGAAAAAAGATATTTGCAATGAAGAAGTTGTCAGTTTCCAAATCAATACCATTTACAGTAGCCTCCAAGAAGATAAAACACTTAGGAATAAATCTTACCAGAGACGTAAAAGACCTATACAAAGAAAACTACAAGACACTGCTACAAGAAACCAAAAGAGACTTACATAAGTGGAAAAACATACCTTGCTCATGGATAGGAAGACTCAACATTGTAAAAATGTCTATTCTGCCAAAAGCGATCTTTAGATTAATGCAATTCCGATCCAAATTCCAACGACATTTTTTTAATGAGATGGAGAAACACATCACCAACTTCATATGGAAGGGAAAGAGGCCCCCGATAAGTAAAAAAAAAAAAAAGTAAAGCATTACTGAAAAAGAAGAACAAAGTGGGAGGCCTCACTCTACCTGATTTTGGAACCTATTATACCGCCACAATAGAGCAGCCTGGTACTGGTAAGACAACAGGTACATAGACCAATGGAACAGAATTGAGAATCCAGACATAAATCCATCCACATATGAGCAGCTGATATTTGACAAAGGCCCAAAGTCAGTTAAGTGGGGAAAAGACAGTCTCTTTAACAAATGGTGATGGCATAACTGGATATCCATCGGCAAAAAAATGAAACAAGACCCATACCTCACACCATGCACAAAAACTAACTCAAAATGGATCAAAGACCTAAATATAAAATCTAAAATGATAAAGATCATGGAAGAAAAAATAGGGACAATGCTAGGAGCCCTAATACAAGGCATAAATAGTATACGGAACATTATCAACAATGCACAAACACCAGAAGAGAAACTAGATAACTGGGAGCTCCTAAAATCAAACAACACCTACGCTCATCCAAAGACTTCACCAAAAGAGTAAAAAGATTACCTACAGACTGGGAAAAAGTTTTTAGCTATGCCATTTCCAATCAGGGTTTGATCTCTAAAATCTACACCATACTGCAAAAACTCAACTACAAAAAGACAAATAACCCAATTAAAAAATGGGCAAAGGCACTTTACTAAAGACGACATTCAGGTAGCTAACAGATACATGAGGAAATCCTCACGATGGTTAGCCATTAGAGAAAGTCAGATCAAAACTATAGTGAGATTCCATCTCACTCCAACAAGGCTGGCATTAATCCAAAAAAACAAAATAATAAGTGTTGGAGAGGTTGTGGAGAGACTGGAACACTTATACACTGCTGGTGGGAATGTAAAATGGTACAACCACTTTGGAAATCGATTTGGCGCTTCCTTAAAAAGCTAGAAATAGAACTACCATATAATCCAGCAATCCCACACCTTGGAATATATTCTAGAGAAATAAGAGCCTTTACACGAATAGATATGTGCACACCCACGTTCATTGCAGCACTGTTTACAATAGCAAAAAGATGGAAGCAACCAAGGTGCCTTCCCATCAACAGATGAATGGATAAATAAATTATGATATATTCGCACAATGGAATACTATGCATTGATAAAGAACAATGACGAATCTGTGAAACATTCCATAACACGGAAGAACCTGGAAGGCATTATGCTGATTAGTCAGTTGCAAAAGGATAAATATTATATGAAACCACTATTATAAGAACTTGAGAAATAGTTTAAATGAGAAGAAAATATTTTTTGATGGTTATGAGAGTGGGGAGGGAGGGAGGGAGAGGGTTATTCACTAATTAGACAGTAGACAAGAACTATTTTACATGAAGGGAAAGACAATACACAATACAGGAGAGGTCAGCACAACTGGACTAAACTAAAGCAAAGAAGCTTCCTGAATAAACGGAACACTTTGAAGTCCAGCATAGCAGGGGCGGGGGGTTGGGTACTATGGTTTCAGGTGACATCTAGGTCAATTGGCATAATAAAATCTGTTAAGAAAACATTCTGCATCCCACTTTAGAGAGTGGCGTCTGGGATCTTGAATGCTAGCAAGCGGCCATCTAAGATGCATCAACTGGTCTCAACCACCTGGAGCAAAGGAGAATGAAGAACATCAAAGACACAAGGAAATTATGAGCCCAAGAGACAGAAAGGGCCACATAAATCAGAGGCTACATCAGCCTGAGGCCCGAAGAACTAGACGATACCTGGCTACAACCAATGGCTGCCCCGACAGGGAACAAAACAGAGAACCTCTGATGGAGCAGGAGAGCAGTGTGATGCAGACCTCAAATTCTCATAAAAAGACCAGACTTAATGGTCTGACTGAGACTACAAGGATCCCAGAGGTCATGGCCCCCGGACCTTGTGTTAGCCCAAGACAGGAACCATTCCCAAAGCCAACTCTTCAGACAGGGATTGGACTGGACAATGCGATAGAAAATGATACTGGTGAGGAGTGAGCTCCTTGGATCAAGTAGACACTTGAGACTGTGGGCTGCTCCTATCTGGACGGGAGATGAGAGGGCAGAGGGGGTCAGAAGCTGGCTGAATGGACACGAAAAGAGAATGTAGGGAAGGTGTGTGCTGTCTCATTATGGGGAGAGCAACTAGGAGTATTTAACATTTTTGTATGAGAGACTGACTTGATTTGTAAACTTTCACTTAAAGCACAATTAAGAAAAAAGTCGTCTGTTTCGCAAAATTCTATCATTTAGTCTTTGGCGTTGTTTCTATCACCAAGGCCATATTTTCCAAGTACCATTCCTTTTTCTTAAAATAGGTTGGAAACAGCCTGGGTGCCCTTCTCTGTAACAAGCTTGACGTGTCACTAATCGCTAATCTGTCCTTGCTGGCTTCTGGTCCAGCTGAGTTTATGTGCACATTTGACTAACGTGGTGGTCTCACTCTTTCAAAAACTGAACTTTTTTTTCCCCTTGTCATTCTGACAGGTTTTAGAGTAGCTTCCCTGAAAACCCTCCTTTGATTACTGTGGATTCAGCTGAACATCAGCATGAGAGATAGACCGAAGCTTAGATGCTGATCACAGCTCTATCTATCACTACAGATCTGGGTAATTTAATAAAATGTCATTAGTCCATAACTCATTATTAGGTATAACCACCAATGACTTACAATGCTTTGTACATTATTTTGTGGAAGAATGTAAATCTACAAAATGAAGCTAGTTCTTTTGAAATATGAGTTAACCATGAATCACAAATATAGAAAACTATCATCGCACATCACCAAAGTCTCCAACAGCTCAGAAATATGAACCTGTAATTATGTGTGATGAAGTCACTCTATGTGCACGCAACTCAAAACAAACTTACTAGGACGTAATGAAAAGTTGTGGTTTGCTAAGAGACAAGTAAATGGATGAGTGAGTCAGGCTAAGATTTCCCTCCTCTATTTCAGAGCTTTAAAATAACCTGAAAGGAGATAGAGACGCTTACAAGCATGTTTCTGAGTTGTCACTATTATCTACAAGCCTGTCATTTATAATAGTGGGGCAGAGATGAAAAACAATAGTTGTCATTTTGCGCAAAAAATGCTAGAGGAGAAAAAAGCTTTTGAAATAGGATCAGGCTTTTAAGATTGGATTTAGGAAGCTACTTTTGGCACATTTGGGCAGAGGAGGTGATTTTGAGCCTGGCACTTCAAGGCTACACTAACAGAATCAACCCGAAGATTCAACATCCCTGTCCTCCTTATGTCTTTGAACAAACAGCTGCCACTTGCAGACTGGGGAAAAGCTTGTAACCCCAGCGACTCATCTGAGCCACCATTTGACACATCTGTAAAGTGAAATTGATAATCTCTTCCCAGAAACCCTTTTTTTACAAGTGCTTATAATCAGGACAGGATAATATTTTTTATTTTTAAAATCCCGTAAAGAATTTATAATCTTCACCAAATTCCTTGATTCTTTCAACGGCTACAGTTTCATTTTCTTAAAAATGATTATCACCCATTGTTACTTTTTATGGATGTAGATCACATTTATATTTTTAAAATTCTCTCCGTGTATAACTATTTAAAGAAACACAAATAATATGAATTCAAAACTAAGCTAACTTAGAAATAAGAACCCTCCCTTAGCCACACTTCTGCACATTAATTTATCTCTAACCTGTGTATTTTACGGACTAGGAAGAAAGGCCTTTTGATCTACTTCCAAAAATTAGTCAGTGAGAACTCGATGGATCCCAAAGGTCTGATCCACAACCAATCATGGGGATTGCTGAAGACCAAGCGCCATTTTGTTCTATTGTGCGTGGGGTTACCATGAGTCAGGGCTGACTTCACAGCAGCTAACAACAGCAATCTGTATATAAACCACATAAGTTTAAGCCATTTTTTAAATTAATTTTTGTCAGAGCAATATGTGCACAGTTTAAAAAAACCAGAGACAGGAAACAACCTAAATGCCCATCAACAGATGAATGGATAAACAAAATGTGGTGCATCCATACAATGGAATACTACTCAGCCAAGTAGGAGAATTGAAGTCTTGATACATGCCACAATCTGGATGGAGCTTGAGGACATTACGCTGAGTAAATTAAGTCAATCACAAAAGCACAAATATTGTATGACTTCACTTATATAAAAAGACAAGAAAAGGCAAATGTATGGATACCAAAGTTTATCAGCAAAAAATAAATAAATAAATAAAAATAAAATTTTTTTTTTACCAGGGGTAGAAGGGAGAGGGAAAAGCGGGGTTAATGGTGATGGAAAAATCAAATTGTTTCAGGGTAGGGTCGCACAGCTGATTATGGTAATTGCTATCAATAAGCTGTACACCTACAAAAAGTTGAACTGGCAAAAGTCATGTGAGATATATTTACAACAAAGACAAAAAAAAAAAAAAAAGTAGCTGCCAAGGGTGTTTATGGACAACCAAAAGCCTCATGGGATTTGGTTCCCTGGTTTGGAAGTTTAGGGTCATGGTTTCATAGGACAGCCAATAACGTGTTCAGTGTTTCTGTCTTATCTCCTATTTCATTGCATAGTGCCTGGGTCTTAAAAGCTTGCAAGTGGCCATCCAAGGCACAACAATTGGTCTCCATTCACCTGGAGCAACAGAGGAAGAAGGAGAGTCAGGAATAAGAGGAGGGTAGGGAATGTGTGGCTGATTGCCTCCATGAACAACTGCCTCCTTTGCCATGAAACCAGAAGTGCTGGATGATGCCCAGCTACCATTAAATATTCTTTAGAAGAATATTTCTTTAGAAGAATCCTGATCAAAAGGGAGGATATGTAGAACAAAATTTTAAAGTCTCAAGTACCCCAGACTTTCTGGAGCCAAGGGAGCTGGTTGAACCCCTGAAACTATTGCCCTGAAATAATCTTTAAAACTGAAACCAAAAATATCCCCTGAAGTCTTCCTAAAACCAAACAATAGCTCTCTTAACTAGTAAAAATGTCTGCCTTGAACATTATGCTCTTTTAAGAACTATCTATATGGGATCAAATTGGCAACAGCAACTAGAAAGATTAGATAGGAACCTTAGAGGGCAGCAACTTCATGTTAATAGTGGAGGAACAATTCAGAAAATGAGGATGAGAATGGTTAACAGTGATGGAAAAATTGTATTAAGGGCAGGGTTGCACAACTCCAAGAATGTAATTAATGTCATTGAATTGTACATGTAATAACAGTTGAATTGGTGTATGTTTTGCTGTGTATCTTTTCAACAATGACAAAATAATAGATTAAAAAAAGAGTTAAGCACTTTCAACTCTATTACCTATTTCTTCTAGTATTTACCTCAATGAGTGTCTTCGTTATCTAGTGCTGTTATAACAGAAATACCACAAGTGGATGGCTTTAACAAAGAGAAATTTATTCTCTCACAGTTTAGGAGGCTAGAAGTCTAAATTCAGGGTACCAGCTCCAGGGGAAGGCTTTCTCTCTGTCGGCTCTGGGGGAAGGCCCTTGTCATCAATCTTCCCCTGGTCTAGGAGGTTCTCAGTGCAAGGACCCTGGGTCCAAAGGACACATTCCACTCCTGGCTCTTCTTGCTTGGTGGTAATGAAATCCCTCTCCTCTCTGCTCAAGTCTGTCTTTTATATCTCAAAAGAGATTAACTCAAGATACAACCTAATCCTGTAGATTAAGTCCTGTCTCATTAATTTAACTGCCTCTAATCCTGTCTCATTAACATCATAGAAGTTAGAATTTACAACACATAGGAAAATTACATCAGGTCACTAAATGGAGGATAACCACACAATACTGGGAATCATGGCCTTGCCAAGAAGACACACATTTTTGGGGGACTCAATTCAATCCATAGCAGATGGTAAACTGGCTTTTTTAACGTATTCCCCAAACATCAGTATCTGTGGATTTTTTATTAATGATTTTTCTTAATTTTAAAATAGTTTTAAATTTACAGAAAGTTGCAAAGATAGTACAAAATGTTCCCATATACCCCTCACCCATTTCCTCCTATTGTTAACGTCTTACATTTGTATGGACACATAGTGCCCACCTACATTTTCTGCCTCTCGGGGTTATTGGGAAGCTTCTGTCCCACTGACAGTACATGCTGACAGCAGGTGGGGACCTGTTGTATAACTATATGAAATGGTAGAAATGGGCATGTGCTGCAAATTACTGTTTTTATGGGGTATTGTATGAGGTGTTGCATCCTGGAGGTGTGATTGTACAAAACTTTTGTCTCTTTTGGCTTTTGTACACCAAGATAAGCCTTGTAAGTATATTTCCAGGTTCCTGTGTGTTATTTTAGGAAACCCTGGTGGCATAGTGGTTAAGAGCTATGGCTACGAACCCAAATGTCAGCAGTTCGAATCCACCAGGTGCACCTTGGAAACCCTATGGGGCAGTTCTACTCTGTCCTATAGGGTCACTATGAGTCAGAATCAACTCGATGGCAATGGGTTTTTTTTTTTTTTTTGCTGTGTTATTTGGAGCCCTAGTAATGCAGTGGTAAACAGCTCAGCTGCTGACCAAAAGGTTGGCAGTTCAAATCCACCAGCTGTTCCTTGGAAACCCTATGGGGCAGTTCTACTCTTGCCTATAGGGTCACTATGAGTCATAATCGGCTCGACAGCAATGGGTTTGGTTTCTTGGGTTTTTCAGTGTGTTATTTGGAAGTTGCGCTTCTTACGTGATTCCGTGTTCACGTGAATACCTCATTTTCAGTTGCCATACCTGTCAAGGGATCTAGATGGCAATGCAGAGAATACAGTGCTAAGAAGAGGGAGACTCGAACCACAATTATGTGCGCCCATTGCAAGGTGCCCTTATGCGTTACCTCACGTTTTTAAAGGCTTCACTGGATAAAATAAAATTGCTAAGATAACATCATTTTTTTCCTCATCCCACCAATCCTATCCCCGAAGTCCAGAGGGACTTTTATGTCCCACATAATATGTCTCAAAATCCATATTACCTACCAAAAATCAGATACACTCAATGATTCAGCATGCATTCCATTAATGAAAAAACATATCAAAAAATTAAAAGCCAACCAGATAACTGGGAGCTCCTAAAAATCAAACACCTATGCTCATCTAAAGACTTCACCAAAAGAGAAAAAGACCACCTACAGACTGGGAAAGAATTTTCAGCTATGACATCTCCGACCAGCGCCTGATCTCTAAAATCTATATGATTCTGTCAAAACTCAACCACAAAAAGACAAACAACCCAATCAAGAAGTGGGCAAAGGATATGAACACACACTTCACTAAAGAAGATATTCAGGCAGCTAACAGATACATGAGAAAATGCTCTCGATCATTAGCCATAAGAGAAATGCAAATTAAAACCACGATGAGATTCCATCTCACTCCAACAAGGCTGGCATCAATCCAAAAAACACAAAATAATAAATGTTGGAGAGGTTGCGGAGAGATTGGAACTCTTATACACTGCTGGTGGGAATGTAAAATGGTACAGCCACTTTGGAAATCTATCTGGCGTTATCTTAAACAGTTAGAAATGGAACTACCATACAACCCAGAAATCCCACTTCTCGAAATATACCCTAGAGAAATAAGAGCCTTCACACAAACAGATATATGCACACCCATGTTTATTGCAGCTCTGTTTACCATAGCAAAAAGCTGGAAGCAACCAAGGTGTCCATCAACGGATGAATGGCTAAATAAATTGTGGTATATTCACACAAGGGAATACTATGCATCGATAAAGAATAGTGACGATTCTATGAAACATTTCATAACATGGAGGAACCTGGAAGGCATTATGCTGAGCGAAATTAGTCAGAGGCAAAAGGACAAATATTGTATAACACCACTATTATAAGATCTTGAGAAATAGTATAAACTAAGAAGAACACATACTTCTGTGGTTACGAGGGGGGGAGGGAGGGAGGGTGGGAGAGGGTTTTTTACTGATTAATTAGTAGATAAGAACTGCTTTAGGTGAAGGGAAGGACAATACTCAATACATGCAAGGTCAGCTCAACTGGACTGGACCAAAAGCAAAGAAGTTTCCGGGATAAAATGAATGCTTCAAAGGTCAGCAGAGCAAGGGTGGGAGTTTTGGGACTGTGGTTTAAGGGGACTTCTAAGTGAATTGGCAAAATAATTCTATTATGAAAACATTCTGCATCCCACTTTGAAATGTGGCATCTGGGGTCTTAAATGCTAACAAGCAGCCATCTAAGATGCATCAATTGGTCTCAACCCACCTGGAGCAAAGGAGCATGAAGAACTCCAAAGCCACATGACAACTAAGAGCCCAAGAGACAGGAAGGGCCACGTGAACCAGAGACCTACATCATCCTGAGACCAGAAGAACTAGTTGGTGCCCGGCCACAATCGATGACTGCCCTGACAGGGAGCACAACAGAGAACCCCTGAGGGAGCAGGAGATCAGTGGGATGCAGACTCCAAATTCGCATAAAAAGGCCATACTTAATGGTCTGACTGAGACTAGAGGAAGCCCGACGGTCATGGTCTCCAAACCTTCTGTTGGCACAGGACAGGAACCATCCCCGAAGACAACTCATCAGACATGAAAGGGACTGGACAGTGGGTAGGTGAGATATGCTAATGAAGAGTGAGCTAATTATATCAAGTGGTCTCTTGAGACTGTGTTGGCATCTCCTGTCTGGAGCGGGGATGGGAGGATAGAGAGAGTTGGAAGCTGGCAAAATTGTCACGAAAGGAGAGACTGGAAGGGCTGACTCATTAGGGGGAGAGCAAGTGGGAGTACGGAGTAAGGTGTATATAAACTTATATGTGACAGTCTGACTTGAATTGTAAACGTTCACTTGAAGCTCAATAAAAGTTAATTAAAAAAAAAAATTAAAAGCAAAAAATAATTCAGTCATGAAAGGGCTATTAACTAAAACCCATACTTTATTCAGATTTCCTTAGTTTTTACCCGATGTCATTTTTGCATTCCAGGAGTCCATCTAGGATACCCCATTATATTTAGTACCTATTTCTTTTTGAGTTCCTCTTGGCTGTGATAGTTTCTCAGATTTTCCTTATTTTTGAAAATCTTGACAGTTTTGAGGGGTCCTAGTCAGGTATTTTTAGAGTGTTCCTCTACTGGCGTTTTTCTGATGTTTTCTTATGATTAGACTGGGGTTATGGGTTTTTAAGAGAGCCCTCTAGTACAGTGGTTAAAGTGCTCGGCTGCTAACCAAGAGGTTAGCAGTTCAAACACACCAGCCGTTCTGGGGGAAAAAAATGTGGCAGCCTGCTCCTGTAAAGATTATATAGCCCTAGAAATCCTATGGGGCAGGTCTACTCTGTCCTATAGGGTCACTAGGAGTCAGAATCAACTTGATGGCTCGGGTTTTATGGCGTTTGGGGAGAAATATCGCAGGGGTGAAGTGCCATTTTATCACATATCAAAGGTACATACTATCAACGTGACTTACCACTGTTGATGTTAACCTTGATCACCTGGCTGAAGTTTGTCAGGTTTCTCCACTGTAAAGGTACTTTTCCTCCTCTCCTCTTCTATACGGTCTTCTTTGGGAGGAAGGCACTCAGTGCATCTAGAGGGTGGAGCATCTACATAAATTATTTGGAATTCTGCAGGGAAGATTTGTCTATTCTCCCCATTTATGTATTCAATTATTCATAGCAATATGGACTTGTGGGTACTTGTTTTAAACTTTGGGTAATAATTCAACACGACTTTATTTATTTTGTTGCTCCAGGTGTTCCAGCTTTGGTTACTGGAACCTCTTTCATTTGGCTCCTGTGTTCCTTTGCATAGCCCCATCATACTTCCTTCCCTTCTGGAACTACAAGAGGCTCCTGGCTCATGTTGTATATACACAGCCAATCTCTTCTATTGGCCATGTCTCCAAGGAGCCCTGGTTCCTTTAATTGTAGAACATTGGAAATGAAGATCTGGGTACTAGGTATGCTTGTTGCTACTGGTGTTATTGTTTCTAAGGTCTCTTAGCTGACAGAGCTAAGACATAAATGTGCGTCTACCTACCTGTGTATGTACATATATCTATAAATATTTATATATACGTATGCATGTGTGTATATATTTGTATCTCTATTAAGTTAAACATGAAGGAGTTTATATGATGTCCCCAACTCTAATCCAGTACCACATGGATCATTCTAGCCTTCCCTTGTTTGCCTGTGACCTCCCACTCAACCATGAGAAACCTGCTCCCACCATCCACCATCCATTTACTTAATTGTTTAACTCCCACACATACGCAGGGGCAGATTACCCAATAAACAAGGTATAAACCCAGTATACACGGGCTTAATTTGTACTTACTTACTAATCTGTAGTACACAGTTTTGCCTGTTATTCATCAAGATGTGGTGAAACCCATGTGGAATTGTGCACTACAGATTAGTAAGAAAACAGTTAAGCCTGTGCTTACCTTGCTGACTGGTTAATCCACCCCTGTATACTTGTATAGTGGTTCAGAATTGTTAACCTAGACCCCCATGGGAAACAACTTTATCAACCAGAGTACAGTGATTATGTACAGTTCTTTTTGCCTTTTAGTCTTACAGTCTCCACTCATTTCCAAAGTTACCTTTTCTCCCGCTGCCTATAGGGAGGCTATTTCATACATTTGTAATACAGCTACATTTTGTGGCCAGAGTCTGCATATTCCATCCTAGGATCTCCCGACCTCCTAAACATTTCTTTTTCAATCTATATACATAAAGTTCACTCATTGCAGTGTAAAATTACATGGGTTATATGTATGGTAAAGTTATATGCACAATGTCATGTATTCATCATGGCAATACATGCAGAATAGTTTCACCATCCTAAAAAATCTCCCGTGTTTCACTTATTCAACCCTCCTCTTTCTCCAAACCCCTGACAACCACTAATCTGTTTACTGCCTCTAGAGTTTTGCCTTTTTGATATCTGTAGATTTTTTTTTCCCCTCAAGACCATTTAGTTTTTACGAGAGGAGGATCCCCCACAGGCCTTCCCTGTGAGGAAAGAAAGGAATGTATACAGATGAGTGTCTGCTGGTGGGACCAGACAAGGCAGTGGTCTGGGGTCTTGTTGTTGAGTCTGAGGGTTTTACTTGGTGGTTCTGTTTTCAGTCTTGTGTCTCACTCCCACTTTCCATGGTGCCAGATGGTCCTAAGTCCAAAGGCTGTTGGATTCCATTTCTCCAGAGAATAAACTCCCAATCTCATGCAGGGGTGGGGTTGGATAGTCACCCATTGTTCTAGGTGGAGGGGGCCTTTGGGGCACTAACTGCTTGAATATAGGCTTTTAGCCCGTCTCCTCTTTTCAGCTCCATGTCTTGCCCCCTGCTCTTCTGAGGTATCTGGGCCTCCAATTCCTGAGCATCCCCAGGGTTTTACAAATGCCTTCAGGTCACTTCTCAGCAGAGGCCCTGTAGGCACTTAGGCTTCAGAGTATCCTCTGCTAAGCTGTTAATTCTCTGTCAGCTTTCCATCTTTCAAAATTATGTTAACATTTCTTATCAATCACTATTTCCTTTTGTTTCTCTTTGTCCTTGTGGGCTTATACCATGTTTAACCAGAGGTTTCATTTGCTTTTAAAACTTTGCAGTATTGTGCAACTGAGATCGTAATTACTCTGAAAAATGTTAAAAACCCTAGAAAAACCAAACCCAGTGCCGTCGAGTCGATTCCTACTCACAGCGACCCCATAGGGTTTCCAGGGCTGTAAATCTTTACAAAAGCAGACTGCCACATCTTTCTCCCGCAGAGCCGCTGGTGGTTTCGAACTGCCGACCTTTCGGAAAGCAGTTGATCACTTCCTTGTATAGCTTATCTTTCCTTGAAATGTGTTTGGCAAATGTGGCTCTTAATGTACAGTTGTAATAAAAAAAAAAAAAAGACTCGTGTTCAACCGGTTTCTTCATGAGTTAGGGATAAACCCATAAAAACACGATCAGTAGCATTCTTTTGAGACTCACTGAGGTTAACATTTCTGCTTCATCTGTGGTTGCTCCCATGGAGACACCATAGTAACTGTAACTATCGGCAGGCTTTGCTAGTTTCTACATGACTTTTATGTAAGTTTGCTCTCTTACACACTCTCCTTCTTACTCTTTTGCAGCCAGTGGAATATCAGCAGTTCAGACTGATCTATGTTATGGGCAACTTAGCTTTGGACTTACCATTAGAAAGAATATGGGACCAAATTCGAGATCTATTTAGTAGAAGAAATAGAATTTTTACAGAATTTTTTTTACTGTTGCTATAATTCCAGTCAATGGAGCTGGTCCTTCTCGTGGTTTATGGTTATGTTGTTTTCACTGAATGTAGTCCTAAAAGGGGTGCACGCATTCTCGTCCTAAGGGACCAGATGGGATGAGACGAAATAGAAAGTGGTCCCTAGTCAGGCGCAGGCTTAGATTCAAGAGGTCTCATTTTTTTTCATAGGGTGTTCACTGTGGGCCGCATGCTTTCCCAAATGTGATCTCATTTACTCTGATTCTCCTAAGGACCACTGAGCTAGTTATGAAGTCTTCACAAAGAAGGACTTGGAGCCTTCGTCTCCAGCGAGGGCAGAGCCAAAGTGGGAAGCCGGGGCCTGTGCACTTTCCACTGTGCTGCCAAGGATTTAGGCCCATCTTCAGCAGTTCATTGTTGTTGTTGTTAGGGGCCATTGCGTTGGTTCTGACTCATAGCAACCCTGTGTGCCACAGAATGAAACACTGCCCGGTCCTGCGCCATGCTCACAATTGTTGTTATGCTTGAGCCCATTGTTGCAGCCACTGTGTCAATCCGTCACCTTGAGGGTCTTCCTCTTTTCTGCTGATCCTGTACTTTACCAAGCATGATGCCCTTCTGCAGGGACTGATCCCTCCTGACAACATGTCCAAAGTATGTAAGATGCAGTCTCGCCATCCTTGCTTCTAAGGAGCGTTCTGGTAGTACTTCTTCCAAAACAGATTTGTTTGTTCTTTTGCCAGTCCACGGTATATTCGATACTCTTTTACAACACCACAATTTGAAGGCATTAATTCTTCTTCTGTCTTCCTTATTCATTGTCCAGCTTTCTCATGCATATGATGTGATTGAAAATACCATGGCTTGGGTCAGCGCAGTTTAGTCTTCAAGGTGACATCTTTGCTTTTCAACACTTTAAAGAGGTCCTTTGCAGCAGATTTGCCCAATGCAATTTGTCTTTTGATTTCTTGACTGCTGCTTCCATGGGTGTTGACTGTGGATCCAAATAAAATGAAATCCTTGACAACTTCAATCTTTTCTCTGTTTATCATGATATGGCTTATTGGTCCAGTTGTGAGGACTTTTGTTTTCTTTATGTTGAGGTGTAATCCATGCTGAAGGCTGTGGTCTTTGATCTTCATCAGTAAGTGCTTCAAGTCCTCTTCACTTTCAGCAAGCAAAGTTGTGTCATCTACATAACGCAGGTTGTTAATGAGTCTTCCTCCAATTCTGATGCCCTGTTCTTCTTCATGTAGTCCAGCTTCTTGGATTATTTGCTCAGCATACAGATTGAATAGGTATGATGTCAGGATACAACCCTGACACATACCTTTCCTGACTTTAAACCAATCAGTATCCCCTTGTTCTGTCCAAACAACTGCCTCTTGATCTACGTACAGGTTCCTCATGAGCACAATTGAGTGTTCTAAAATTCCCATTCTTTGCAATATTATCCATAATTTGTTATGATCCACACAGTCGAATGCTTTTGCATAGTTAATAAAACACAGGTAAACCTCCTTCTGGTATTCTCTGCTTTCAGCCAGGATCCATCTGACATCGGCAATGATATCCCTGGTTCCACGTCCTCTTGTGAAATCCAGCCTGAATTTCTGGCAACTCCCTGCTGATATACGGCTGCAGCAGTTTTTGAATGATCTTCAGCAAAATTTTGCTTGCATGTGATATTGTTCGATAATTTCTGCATTCGATTAAATCACCTTTCTTGGGAATAGGCATAAATATGGATCTCTTCCCATCAGTTGGCCAGGTAGCTGTCTTCTAAATTTCTTGGCATAGATGAGTGAACACTTCCAGCGCTGCATCTGTTTGTTGAAACATCTCAATTCATATTCCATCAATTCCAGGAGCCTTGTTTTTCGCCAATGACTTCAGTGCAGCTTGGACTTCTTCCTTCAGTACCATTGGCTCTTGATCATATGCTACCTCTTGAAATGGTTGAACACTGACTAATTCTTTCAGCAGCTCAGGTGCTACATTTCCTCTGTGCCAGTGTGGCACAGCAGTTAAGCATGGTCTTTGGAACTAAATTCCAAAAAAACCTACGGCCTAGAGTCGATTTGACTCACAGTGACCCTATAGGACAGAGTAGAACTGCCCCATAGGGTTTCCAAGGCTGTAAATCTTCACTAAGCAGACTGCCACATCTTTCTCCCATGGAGTGGCTGATGGGTTCAAAAGGCCGCCCTTTCGATTAGCAGCTGAGCACTTTAACCACTGTGCCACCAGGGCTCCTTGGAGCTAAATTGCCTGGGTTGAAATCCCTATTCCACCATGTATGAGCTGGGCTCTATGTCTTAGTTTCTTCATGGGTAAAATGGGGAGAATGATGGTGTGAAAATTAAAATTGTAAAACACCTAGTAAACACTCTAAATGTGCCCAATAATAGGTAAGTCCTCCTACCATGCTGAATAGTTTAAAGGAAAACAGAGATGATCTGAAGGCCTTGCCAGGGATATTGTGTGCACTAATGTAGAGCTCTGTAGAAATAGATGAGAGTCTCCCTTCTTGTCTGGAAGAGTTTTGAGCTAATGGGTAATACACTTGAACTAAAATATCACTTGGCAGTGTCAGCCTCAAATGGGTGCTCTTAGGCAAAATCCAAGTGCCTACAAGACTGACACCCAGATAACCTTCAATAGCTACAAAGAGCTTTAATAAGGGTAAAAAATTCCAAGGATTGGGCAGGAATAATCAGATGAGGAACGATGATTAATATTGTAGAAATACCTAGTAAACACTTCCTAAATGTGCTAAATAAATAATATGCTTATTTTGTTTTGATTCTCTCAAGTGAGGGGGCTGACCTAGAAGACTCCAAAATGCACATGATCTTGATAATCATTAGACTTCTGGGTTTAGTCAGCTAACTCAGACCTGCAATGGAGTGAATGTAGGCTGTTGCTGTGCTTAGATTACAGATGGGGTGATCTAACAGGTGAAGCTCCTCTGGTGTCATAGGCCTGATTAAAATTCCAAAGGCCGCCTATCTGATTCACACAAGCAACTGTGAGATTGCAGAGACCTTCGGGTATAGTTTTGTGTCCTTTTGTCCACTGGCCATTGTAATCTCTCATCCCTATGTTGGAAACCCTGGTGGCGTAGTGGTTGAGAGCTACGGCTCCTAATCGAAAGATTGGTAGTTCGAATCCACCAGGCGCTCCTTGGAAACCCTATGGGGCAGTTCTACTCTGTCCTATAGGGTCGCTACGAGTTGGAATCGACGGCAACAGGTTTTTCACAGTTTATCCCTGTGTGGAATAAACCGGTGACAGTGGATGCTACACAGCATGCAGAGGGTACTTTTTAATGGGGAATTAAGACAAGTAACGTTTTTTTTTACCTGTGGAGCAAGTCACCTGCCCCACCATGTTATCCTTGGCCAGCACAGACTCCAGCATAAAACACCAGCTGCTGTTGAGTTGAATCTGTCTCATGACAACCCCATGTGTGTCAGAGTGGAACAGTGTGCCATAGGGTTTTTAATGGCTGATTTTGGGGCTGAAGATTGCCAGGCCTTTCTTTCGAGGTGCTTCGGAGTGGAGTTGAACCACCAACCTATTGGTTAGCAGCCAAGTGTGTTAACCATCTGCACCACCCAGGGACTCCAGACTCGAGAACAGCACACCAGTTTGGGAATACCAACAATTCCAAAGAGTTTGGGGCCTAAATTGTTTTGAGAACTGAAGGGTTTCCAGAGCTGAAGGTTGGTTTTTGTTTGCTTGTGTAATAAACAAAGTAAAGGAGCTAAAAAAGAGTCCAGATTTGGAGCAGTAAACAGGCTGAAAAGGATAGGGTTTCTCAATCTGGGAGACAGTTTTCTATCAATCTCAGAAAAGAATCTGGGGTAATTTTAATCAAGTACCCCCTGCATTGTGGGCCTAAGCTAGACTCCCAATATCAGACCACTCAGCCATGTGATGGATGGGTCAAGGGCACGGACTGGAGTATCAGTGGGTTCTGAAGAGGCAGCTGTTAAAGGTTCTCTCACCAGACAATCATTTGGTAATCAGTTCGATTAGTGAGACTGTGCAATAGAAAAGCAAACAGAGCTGAGGCAGATAAACTGACCAGGCAAGCAACCCCACCCCCTTATGTTGAAGAGCAGGTGCCCTGTAGGGACTGGAAACACTGGGATGCTCAGCAGACATTCATTAGCATCTGGTTGGTTACTAACTTTAGGAAGCATTTGATTAGTATTTGGGAGGTTATGATCAGGAATTTCTTAATTCGCTCCCCCAGCCCCTGTGAATACCCCCTTGAAATGAATAACTCTGTATTTAGTTTTCCAAATAGTTGAAATTCTTAACAATAACCCAACAGAATGCTGCTCTTATGAATGGTTATCAGCTGGATACCTATTGCATGGAGAAAGAAGAGTTTGAGAGGCAGTACTGTGTATTGGTTAAGATCTGGGTTCTGGAATCAGACTCCTGGGTTTGATTCCTCACTGTATCACTTATAAGCTTTTGAGTAAGTCAACGTTTCTAGGCCTCAGTTTTCTCATCTATAAAATGGGAATAATAAGTACTCATTTCATGTTAGCCGTTGTTGTGAACACTGTGGTGGTGGTTTTGATTTTGTGAGCCAACCAATGACTGTGGGAAGAGCCCAGGGTCTATCGAATCTGCACACTGGCCCCCTTTCTGGGTCCTTCTCTTCACCAAGTATGGGTGCGGTAAGTGAGCAAACCAAATATGTGAGTGGCCTGAGACATTTCTCATCTGTAACTTTAATTCTTCCCTCCTACAGCAACTTCGCAGTAAGCTCTGGGACTTCCTTTCATTCCTCCTCATGCATATTTTTTTCTGGGTCACTACGTGTGAAAGGCTTTGTGAATATTAAACCTTTATCGATTCTTTACCATCACCATAGGCTATTAGCTAAGAGATCCTATTGGTCACAAATGGAGGAATTTCCTCCAACACTGTAGAAATCTCCCTGACTGGGGCAATATTTAGTCTTAATTAAGACAGAGCTACACAGGCGCAGGGAGTCAGGTAGTTGTATCCCTGGGCTGAGGAGAAAAGAACTGAAGACAAAAGCCGAGGGACTGGAAATTTGCAGAGCAGCTCAGGCAGTTGAAAGTTGCCTTTGTTTAGCGCCCAAGTTCTCAGAGAGAAGATTTTCCTCGGCTGAGTGGGCTTGAGGGGGCACAGGCTTGAGAGTTGCTTAGCAATGAGAATTTGTGGCACCCGATTCTCAAAAGACAAGCAACTCATCAATTCCCCGCCTCCCCCTAGCTAACCCTCAGCTACCATCCAGAGCTTCCTATTAGACAATTAAGAGCATGCTGGAGGGAGGGACCAGGGAGAGGGGGCGAAGTTTAATCATTGAACTAAGCAAGCTGGAGGTATTTAGTCTGCAACACCTAGCTCCCCAGGAGGTCTCTCAGCCTGAACTGGACATGCCAGGCACGACTGAGACCTGGGGGTAAACACTGCACAGAAATATCTACTTATCTCCAGAGAAACCAAACATAGGAAAAATGTTCGCGGTACACTTGATGGCATTTTACTTCACCAAGCTGAAGGAGGACCAGATCAAGAAGGTAAGGACTCAGCAAAGCCGAGGGATGCCTGGTTCTTTCTTCACTGACAAATCTGACACCCTGCCTACGTCAAAAAGGATTTAAGAGAGCTTATTTTTTTTTTTATTATAAAAGATACAGGAAGCACGAGGCCAGTAAAAAATTCGTACAGGGGGAAGAGGAAGTAACTCTCCTGCACCGCTGGGCGTTGTGTTGCTGTCCTGAGCCTTGCGTTTCTCGCAGAACTTCCTTGCAGATACCAGATACCGAAGAGGCTGAGGAGAATGTCTTTAGGAAACGGGAAGAGTGTTTGATGTAATGTAAGGGATGTTTGCTACAAAGGACAGGAGAGTCATGTTTAAAGGAGTTTTAAGAAACGTTTGAAGCAGATCTGGTTCTTCATGCATTTGAGAGACTATAAATATGGGCACTAAGAGGGGTGTGAGTTTTAACGTACAATAATTGTAGTATTTATTATTGGCACATGCCATTTGCCTACAGTAAGGGTCCCTGGGAGGTACTCAGCTACTAACCTAAGGGCTCGAAGTTTGAACCTACCCAGTAGTACTGTGGAAGAAGGGCCTGGTGATCTACTTCCCTAAAGATTACAACTGAGAAATCCCTATGGAGCACAGTTCTGCTCTGAAGCATCGGGTTTGGTTTTTGCTTTTGGTATTTGCCAAGGGTATGCTATGAACGGTGTGCGTTGTTTCGTCACTGTGCCCAAGAAGCCTGTCTCCAAAATTCATTTCAAAGTGGGCTGATTAAAGGTTGCCAGGGCTACGCTGGGGGCATACCAGGATTCTCTCCTGCAGCCTTGAAGGTGCCAAGCCTGCCACCCTGGCCTCAGGGGCTGGCTGCCAGCATCAGGGCCCCGGGCATGTAGCGTCTCTCAATTTACAGATAACACAAGTCCTCCCGGAAGAGGACTTGGCCAGGGTCACCCAGGTATTGAAGGGAGAACGAGGATCAAACCACTTCCGGCTGACTCCTCCTCCACATTCTACTGTGCCCTGATGCCGCCTGCTTTTCAAACTGAGAGGAAGCGTGGCCCTTACCGCCCTCTTGAGTTTGGTGGGATAAAGTCCATGAAATTTCTGTTAGTAAGAGTTGGGTTAGAGGTTTCCGGAAATGTAAAAATATTACCAGTTGATCAGGTTTCCTGTGTTGATTAGATTCACGGAGCCCTCTACTGGCTATGGAGGGCGGGGGAAGCTCTATATAGCACCGCTTGAGAAGGAACTTGACTCACATAAGCCGCGCCTTTGGGAAAGCTGCAGTTTACACATTGTCTCTCCAGCCCCCAAGGAAGGGTCTGTAAAACCTTGGCACCTTTGGTTCTCCAAACCCATTTCCTTTCCTCGGGCCCCTTTGTGGTGGTTAATCTTTTGTCACGCCCTGGAATCAGGCCGGACGTGCTTGTCCACTAGCCGAGGTGCAGGCTCAGGAGGCCCCTTTGGAAATGCAGTCCCCTGATCTGTTCCGGGTCCTTTGTCCGTGCTTGAAGCTGACACTGCTCCTCCCCACACCCGCCCGCCCATGGGAGGCAAGAACGCTGGTGATGAGGAAACATCCTGTCACCACCTTAAGCAGGTGACCCAACAGAGCTTGGGGATAGTGTGGGAGGCTGGTTTATAGGCTGCTGAGATGACTCACAGGTTCTGAGAACACTACACTCGTTCACTCCTCCACTTGGTGAAAACACACCTGGTCAAAAGGCAGGTAGCCAGTTCCCTGCTTAGTTTATGTGCTTCCTGCTTCTATAGTTGTCAAGATCCTAGGCCATTCTTGCCTGTGAAGGTTACTACTCAGACCCTGGGTCAATCTGAGAAAGCAAACCACCATTAAAACAACAAAAAGAAAGAAGAAAGGACAGAAAGAAAGAAAAGAGAAGCCACTCAGACAGTTTCTTTTCTAATTCTGCATATTGACATTATTTGGCCTATTGACAGCCTTGGGCCAGGACAGGTCACTGACCTATGGATTGCTTGTTCTTAAGAGAAGGACTGGTTGGGTTTTTAAATGTGTATTTTTTTTACAGGTTAGTAAGTCAGCATTACGAAAAGTGGAAACATTCTCCATAAAGCTACCCCTCTCACAAACACAGTCACATTTGCTCTTGGAAGTTCTCATAGTCTTTTTTCACGGCATATGTTTTTACAGTGTACTTATAATATGCATACAGTTGTTATTGTGTTGTAACCACTTAATCTACATTTATTCATTATCTTTATGGTTATCATTTTAATGTCTTCCTAACCTCCAATCAAGTGAATATATCATAATTTATTTAACCCTTTTCCCTCTTGTTGGATGTTGTGGTTACTTCCAAAAACTTTTTTTTGCAATTAAAATATTGCTATGATAAAAAAAAATCATGTATACCTAATGTTCTCCATATTTAGGATTATTTCCTGAGATAGATTCCCGGAAGTAAAATTGCTGGGTCAAAGAGATGAACCTTTTTATGACTCTTGATTCATAATGTGAGACCTTGGGACTGAGTGATCTCTAAGGCACCTTCCCGCTCCCACCTTCTGTAATTCAACAGCTCTGAACTTCAACTTATTGAATTTGTGGTTCCTAAGTTAAATGTGCTGCACGCTGGCTCTCTTGTGTAGAAGATAATTCATGCTATGGTTTGTGAAAAAATTGTTAGGTTCACTCCAAAAGTGGCCTTGGCTTTCTGTAACACAGGCGTCTTCTCTTAGTGCCCAGGATGTATGTCCCTGCTTCCACGTGCCCCAAATCACCTGTTTGGATTTAAAATATAGCTTTTTTTTTTTTCTTTTTTTGCCCCAGCATATGATTCACTTTTCTATTCTAGATACTGTAGGAAGTGCTGTGGAAGAGACAGAATAAGCCAGGAACTGTTGCTAAATTGGCACTCTTCATGTCATAACTTTAACTTACAGAAACAGCAGCAGCAACTCAAGGTCCTGAGTGACTCTGTTAAACTGCAGCTCACGAGTAGCCCCCCAGGGCCACAACCATTACTTACATAGAAGCTCTTTCCACCTGGGACCTGAGCAAAACCCAAATGGTTCAGCAGCACTGTCCGAGGGGCTGAGGTGATGCAGGATCAAGCCTGTTCCCATGTAGGGCATCCTTCCCTTCCCAACCTCCAATTGCTTGTGCCGTTTTCTCCATTTGTGTGTGGCTGTGCCAACCAATTAGTCAGAATCAGACTCCGGATGATCAGGAGGCCTGTAATGAAGGCATGACCTGGTTACATCTTATTCTCTTCAATCTGCTCAAAGCCCAATTGTTAACGGCATCTTGTAATGGCTCTTTGATGGGTTTCCTCTGGCCTCAAAGTCCCTGAGACTTGTGCATTTCTCTGGCTTGGGTCTCTGTATTGGCCCCAGACTGACCTGGTTCTTCCTGATCTCTGAGGCCTGATTGGGCACCTGAATATGGTATGGGTGATGTGGAGGCTGCACTTTTGATACAATTTGTCTGTTGGACTTATGAATCCCACACAGAGCTGTGGACCGAACCAGGCAGTGAGGACAAGGAGTCTAGAGACTGTGTTATTGTCCCACTTCTGCCACTTAACAGCAGCTCTGCTTACTGATACTCAACGGCTCTGAGCCTCAGATCCCTCATCTTTAAGCAGCCAGTTGCCATCAAGTCGACTCCAATGCATGGCAGCCCTGGGTATGTCAGAGTAGAAACGTGCTCTGTATAGTTTTCAATGACTGATATTTTGGAAATAGATCACCATGTCTTTCTTCCAAGTCACCCCTGTGTGGACTTGAACCTCCAGCCTTTCGGTTAGCAGCCAAGCACATGGACCATCTGCACCACCCAGGGGCCCCCATCTCTAAATTAAGGACAATAGTATTGGCTTCACCCAGCTGTTTCAAAGGGATGTTGGAAGATTAGATGATTGACATACACTGACATACTCTCTGGAGCCTGCAGCCAGTGCTCTTAGCCTTGGATAAATGTGGGAGTGTACTTCCTACAGGAAAGTGTTTTGTGTCCAGCCTCCCTGTAACCTGGGTGGGTGGAGGCCGCTGTCAGCGAATATAAAGCAGGGACAGCAAGTACATGGCACACACCCCACTCTGCCTTCTCCTGCCCTACCCATCATCCATCACCGTGTCTTCCCAGTAAGCCTAGGCAGTCCAGGCTGCCACCACCCAGTAAGCCTAGGCAGTCCAGGCTGCCACCATCAACATTAGCATGGGGGTGGGAATTTTTCTGCCATTTTTGATGTGACATTACCTTCAAGTGGACTGAGCACACCCATAGTAATTGTTATAACTTCCCTCCACTGTGGCAGTGGTCCTTTGGCCTAGTTTCCTGGTTTACTTTTATGTATTTGGGGGGGAACCCTGGCGTTGCAGTGGTTAAGAGCTATGGCTGCTAACCAAAAGGTCGGCAGTTCAAATGTACCAGGCGTTTCTTGGAAACTCTATGAGGCAGTTCTACTCTGTCCTATAGGGTCACTATGAGTCGGAATTGACTCGACAGCAATGGGATTTTATGTATTTGAGTGACATTGCTTCATTCCCATTAGCAATTTAAGTTGGCCTTAGAAATTGAACTTCATCTAAATTCAAACATCAACAGGGTTGTTATGAGTCAGAATCAACTCGAGGGCAACAGGTTTGGCTTTGATTTAAGTTGAAACAACCTCAGTTAAAAACAGAATGAAAATTTAAAGGGCTAGATTTTAGAGATTGCAGTTGGAAAAGGAATTTAGCTTTGAGTTTCCTGGCAGCCATTGAACTAAGGAGAATGTGTTTGGGTGTATATATTCATCATCAGACAAAGGAAACCATCCAAGTGTAGGAGCCTAAGAGTCAAACTATAGCTAGTCTTTTCCAGCGGAGATGATGGTGGGGGCCTGTACCGAGAATTAGAAACCCTGAGTCCGTAGCATCTGCCTCTTCATTGCCCCACAGAAAAATGGAGAGGTCCTTTCTTCCTCCAAGCTTATACTCCAGAGAAGGTCATAAACCCCCACCTCAACAGCTGTTCATTCCATTCTGTTCTCCCAACTCCCCACCTTGTTCCCAGCTTGATGAGGGGTCAGGCAGGGAGCCTGTACCCTGATTCAGGAGTGCAGCTTCATGTTGGGTGTGGGAAGGGAGCTTATGGCTTTGACTGGAGGGCAAGTGCCCCACAGCCAGCCCTGGTTCCCGGCGTCTGTTCTAGGTGGACAGGTTCCTGTATCACATGAGGCTGTCTGATGAGACCCTTCTGGATATCATGGCACGGTTCCAGGCCGAGATGGAGAAGGGCTTGGGGAAGGACACCAACCCCACAGCCTCAGTGAAGATGCTGCCCACCTTCGTCAGGGCTATTCCAGATGGCTCCGGTGAGTGGGACTGGGGCTGCCAGGGACCCCGATCCCTGCAGTTTCCTCTTGGCTGGGGGGCACCTGAAGTTCGCTCCTGGACCCTGGCTTACCTCTCCAGGCTTCTCTCCACATTCTCCTCCCCACTCTCCCTGGCTCTCTATGCTTTAGCAGAATACCTCTGGGCTCCACAGACAAATGTATCTTGCTTTCTCTCTGCCCACCTTGGCCACACACACTCTGTTCCCTCTCCTTCTAGAGCATTCTTCCCCTGATGAACACCAGCTTAGCTTTTTTATCCAATGTAGAGATTACTGCCTCCATCTGGAAGCATTCCCACGCTGGGCTAGATGCTTGTCAGCACCATCACCCTAAGTTTGTGTGCGAGAGTCTCTCCACTGGGCCAGTAGCTTCGCGAGGGCAGGTCTGTGTCTTATTCTCCACAGTGTTCTGGGCACCTAGTATAATGTCTAATGCATACTAGGTCCTCAAATATTTGTTGAATGAATCATAAATGGCATTGCATCCCTAGGCCTGTAGGTTCTATGTTATGGATAGTAAATTGTGAAATGAAGCATGATATAGTAGAAAAGAACCTGAGTTCTAGTTTGCCTCAGTGACCTTAGGCAAGTGTTTATCCTCAGTTTCTTCATCTGTAAAATGGGTAGGTTGGCCTTTGTGTTTACTCCCTATTTCTGCTGTAACAAATTATCACAAATTTAGTGACTTAAAACAACACAAACTTATTGTCTTACAGTTCTGGAGGCCAGAAGTCCAAAATGTGTCTCAGTGGCCTAAATTGCCTCTGTTGGCAGGGGTGCGTTCATTTTAGAGGCTTTAGGGAAGAATCTGTTTCCTCACCTTGTCCAGTTTCTATAGGCTGCCTGCCTTCCTTAGCTCGTGGCCCCTTCCTCTATCTTCAAACCTAGCAGTATAGCATCTGCCAATCTCTCTCTGACTATTCCACCTTCCCTGATACCCACCCCCCAAAAAAACTAAACCCAGTGCCGTCGAGTTGATTCCGACTCATAGTGACCCTATAGGACAGAGTAGAACTGCCCCATAGAGTTTCCAAGGAGCGCCTGGCAGATTCGAACTGCCGACCTTTTGGTTAGCAACAGTAGCATTTAACCACTACGCCACCAGGGTTCTCCCAATTTTAAATTCAGCTGATTAGCAGCCTTAATTCCATCTGCAACTTTGATTCCACTTTGTTGTGTAACCTGACATACTCACAGGATCCAGGGATTAAGACATGGACATTTTGCTGGGCCATTATTTTGCCTACCACAGTCTAGAACCTTCTAGAGGGGATCTATGAAGTCCCAGCCAATTGTTCCATTCTTAGCCTCTAGGCAAAGCCATCAGAGGGAACGGAACTAATATTTACTGAACACCTACTGTAGCTATTGCTTGCCAGGGACTCATTGTCATACAAAACCCCCAAAAGAATCCTGTGGTGTAGCTGTTACCCCAGGTCAGAAGAAAGCACTGTAGACCCAGGAGCTTCCCCAACATCAGGGTCCCAGCACCCAAATCAAGCTGTACAAGGCTTGGGACTCTTGAAGGAGCAGGGACTAAAGTTTGGGGAGCTTTTAGGGGACCTCAATTGGATTAGACACTTTCTGGGTTCCTCTGGGGCAATGTGTGAGTCAAAAGTTGCTTGGTTCTGCTGGTTGTGAGGTCCCTGGGAAAATGTGATGGGAAAGCTTTGTTTCCTCCCTGGTGAGTGAGTGTATGGGGTGGGCAGTGAGCTACTGTGGAGGAACATAACTTTGGGGAAAGATGGTTCTGCTTTGAAATCTTGCCTTGATCCCTGACTCTGCTTGCTGACATTTGTGTTCAGGGCACTGTTGTCCTTGATGGGGTCATCCAGGGCCATTCCGAGGAAGTAGTTGAGTCAACATCTGTTCCCTGACTCATGGGGTGTGTGTGTGGTGGTGGGGGGGTGGCACCAGGGCTAAGTCCTCCTGGCTTCCTGTGCTGTGGCTCCTTCTCCAGATAGGGAGAAGGCAGGTCCTCAGAAGCTAGCGTAAGTGACCTTTGATAGTCTGGAGCCTGCAGGGGCAGGACGTGCCTTCCTTACCCTGGCTGCTTCAGGACGGTTTGGAAGTCAAACTGACAACATTTTTGAAACTAGCTCCTCCTCAGGCCGGGAGACACCAGTGCCTTTCTTTGCTGTCGCCTCAGACCCTCTCATTGTGCATGAGGTCTCTCAGTTATCTAGTGCTGTTATAACAGAAATACCACAAGTAGATGGCTTCAACAAACAGAAATTTGGTTTCTCATAGTCTAGTGAAATAGAAGTCCAAATTCAGGGTGTTAGCTCCAGGGGAAGGCTTTCTCTGTCTGTTGGCTCTGGAGGAAGGTCCTTATCATCAATCTTCCCCTGATTTAGGAGCGTTCTCAGTGCAGAGACCCAAGGTCCAAAGGACATGCTATTCTCCTGGCTCTTGTTCCTTGGTGGTATGACGTCCCCATGTCTCTGCTTGCTTCTGTGTTTTATATCTCAAAAGAGATTAACTTAAAACACAACATATCTTGTAGATTGAGTCCTACCTAATTAATATAACTTCTGCTGCTCCCACCTCATTAACATCACAGAGGTAAGATTTATAACACATAGGAAAATCACATCAGATGGCAAAATGGTGGACAATCACACAATACTGGGAATCATGAACCAGCCAAGTTGACACACATTTTTTGGGAGGACAAAATTCAATCTATAACAAGCTCCCTGGGCCCAGAGGCCTAACTAGCCAGGTGTCCTTAGCAACTTCTAGGAGCACTGGGGCTCCTGTCCTCATCAGCAAAGAGGCTGTGGTCAGTTTGTCCCGCCAACCTGCAGGGTTGTTAGGATCAGATGAAGTCACGTGGATGGAGTGCTTTGAAATCTCTAAAATGTTGCCCCAAGTCCTTCAGAGCTCTTGTGGGCCGGTGTTGTAATTTCATGTTTACTAACAAAAAAACTCTGCTAATTCCTTGAGAATGGGTTCTGCTAAAGCAATGGTTACGTGCTCGGCTGCTAACTGAAAGGTTCAGCCCACGCTGCAGCTCTGCAGGAGAAAGACGTGCTGATTTACTCCTTGAAGATCACAGCCTAGAAAACCCTATGGGGAAGTTCTATTTTGTCACATTGGGTTGCTTTGAATTGAAATCAACGCTAGGACACCTAACAGAAACAATTCCTTGAGGCTGCAATTTCAGAAACGTATACACAGTCTTCAGAGAAATCCTCTGAATTCACCTCCTGCTTTTATTTGAATTTACCTGACAGTGAGTAGCCAGCTTGAGCCTTAGTTACTCCCAGTCTTTTAGTACAGGAGCTGTGATTGACTGTTTTCAGCTAGGGTCGTTGTCATTGTTAGTTGCCTTCAAGTAGCCTCCAGACTCATGACAACCCCATGCATGACAGAACTAAATGCTGCCTGGTCCTACACCAAACCAAACCAAAACCCAAACCCATACCCATTGCTGTTGAGTCGATTTCAACTCATCCCAATGATTAGTTGCAGATGGGACCGTTGTGATCCACAGGGTTTTCATTGGCTGATTTTCAGAATTAGATCACCAGGCCTTTCTTCCTCGTCCATCTCAGTCTGGAAGCCCCACTGAAACCTGTTGAGCATTATAGCAACATGACACTGACAGATGGGTAGTGACTGCGTGTGAGGTGCATCAGCCAGAAATTGAACCCTGGCCTCCCACATGGAAGGGAAGAATTCTACCACTGAACCACCGCTACCCCATCTAATTAGGGTCAAGTGCTTTAAAAGAATTGGGTCATAATTTGTGCCTTCTCCTTTACTAGTCAGGGAGGGAAGGTGAACAGGAACACTCATCACGTGATTGTGATTTCACAGGCCTCCCAAAAGAAAGCCAGCCGGCTCTCTTCTTGACCTTTCTCTCTAGGCAGGGTCCCTTAAGTGTGAGCCTGGGGACCCCCAGGTAGTCATCCCAGGGCCATCTGATGGCCCAGTGGTCTACACTAAGACTCACCCTCTTGGGAAGTCGTTTTTCTAACAATTGCTTTAAAGACCCTGAGGGCCCTCCTGCGACTGTGGCCCTCCTTCTCTCTGGGAAGCCCTTTCCCAGGGTCCAATGAGTCCCTTCTCTGGGGTCAGAGCCACTGAAGGGGTCACACGATGTGGTGTCCATGAAATAGCATTTGAGTCTCCCTGGGGGAGTGAGGAGTTTGTTCAGTGATAATGGTGCTGGCAGCCAGAGGAAGGAACGTTTTCATGCCTGGCCACAGTGGGTCACCTCCAGTCTGGATTGCAGTAACCTTCCATTCCATCCCTGGTTGGTGCCAGCGGCACTTTGCCAAAATCTCAATCAGATCTTGGCACTCCCTTGCTGAGACTCTCTCTGTGGCTTCCCCCCACCTGGATAAAGCTCAAGCTCCTTGGAGGCGGGTGGTGGATGCCTTTTCTAGATTCTTCCAAATTTAAATGGAGACTACTTTCTAGCCCAATTCCTGTCACAGCCTGCCTCCTGTCTCAAAGTACGAACATCCATCCTCTCTCTTGCCTCCCCGCCCCACCCCCCGTCCCATTGCTTTGCTCGTGTACTCCTCTCCCTGCGACATGGCTCTCTCCTGTCTGGCTAACTTCCTCTCATCCTTCAACACTCAGCTCTGTATCACCTCCTCTGGGGATCTGCCTTTGACTCTGATTTCGAGGCCCTTCCCTGTACTTCTTTACTTACCTTTAACCTTGAAATAGGGTCACTATGAGTTGGAATTGACTCAGTGGCAATGGGGTTATCCCTGATAGACTCCTCAAGGAGCCCGCGGTCTTCTATCTTTGCACCCCTGGGTACCTGGCACACTACTTGGCACATAGTAAGAGCTCAGTAAATGAACATGAATCGTGTGAGCTACCCGACTTCCTATGCAATGAGATAATATGTACGAAAGCATCTCCTGCTTGGTACATAACAAGCGCTTCATAAAAATTGCATAGGATTAAAACTTGTTGCCATCAAGTTGATTCCGACTCATAGTGACCCTATAGGACAGAGTAGAACTGCCCCGTAGGGTTTCCAAGGAGTGGCTGGTGGATCTGAACTGCTGACCTTTTGGTTAGCAGCTGTCATGGATTGAACTGTGTCCTCCAAAAATGTCTGCCAACTTGTCTAGCCATGATTCCCAGTATTGTATGATTGTCCTCCATTTTGTCATCTGATGTGATTTTCCTGTGTTGTAAATTCTGTCTCTATGATGTTCATGAAATGGGATTAGCAACAGTTAAGTTAATGAGGCAGCACTCAATCTGTAAGATTAGATTGTGTCTTCAGCCAATCTCTTTTGAGATATAAAAGAGAAATGTAAGCAGAGAGACAGGGGAAACTCATACCACCAAGAAAGTAGTGCCAGGAGAAGAGAGCATCCTTTGGACCCAGGGTCCCTGCTCTTAGAAGCTCCTAGTCCAAGGGAAGATTGATGTTAAGGACCTTCCTCCAGAGCTGACAGAGACAGAAAGCCTTCCCCTGGAGCTGACACCCTGAATTTGGACTTCTAGCCTATTAGACCGTGAGAGAATAAACTTCTGTTTGTTGAAGCCACCCATTTGCGGTATTTCTGTTATAGCAGCACTACGTAACTAAGATAGCAGGCAAGCCAAGCTCTTAACCACTGTACCACCAGGGCTCCTGCATAGGATTAGGTCCCTGGTTTCTCTCACCAAACAAAAACAGCTCCATCAGGCTCCTTTCAGGCTGATTTAGAAAGATAAGAATTTTTATTTCTAGATGTCTCCACAAAAACAGAAGAATACGCTGGCTGGATTTGTATATGAAGACTTGAAACCTTTGTTACTCCAACTGTGGTTCTCAAAGCAGCAGCAGCCCCTGGAGCTTGTGGGAAATGCAGAATCACAGGCCCCATCTCCACTGAATCACAATCTGCATTTTAGCAAGATCCTGGAGAGATTCTCATTGAAGTTTGGAGAACATGGTTCTGAGTGATCCGGAGGCCTTGCCTCTAGCTTTTTGGTTGCCTGGGAGAGAGACCCACTCAAGCCAGTTTAAGGAAAGGAGGTTTGTTGTGTGGGGACATATGGAGCAAAAAGGGAGACAGAGGGGACCTGAGGCCATGAGGGACTGGAACTCAGAGTTTCCTCCCCGTGGTGTCAGCCTGCTTGTGGCCACTGTAGCAGCCCAGCTGACCTCTGTTTTCTGGGACCTTTTTGTTCCAGTTTTTACTACCTTCTAGCAACTCCCCCCTGTTTTGCCTTTTTTTTTCACCTGTCACATGGAGTGAATCCTACTGGCCCCTTAGATCCAGGTAGCTGTGGCTGGGGTCACTTAGGCATCTGGGGTTATAGGCATGGAGTTTCCCTTACACATTGCTTTGGTTGGTATGAAGCAGGCCTGCTGTAGGAGGCCCCTTTTCAGGCACAGATGATTCTGTACAAAAGCTTCTTGTTTCAGGATTTGTACACCTGATTTCCCATCCCATCTCTGTGGCAGGAACCGAAGGTCCTGGCTGGGGTTCTGGGCAGGAATTCTCTCTGGGTTCAAGTAGAAGTTGAGAGGGTGGGCTGTCTCACCACAAAATGTGTCTCATTTCCCCTTTTTAAAAAAAAGTCATTTTTATTGTGCTTTAAGTGAAAGTTTACAAATCAAGTCAGTCTGTCACGTATATACACCTTACTCCATACTCCCACTTACTCTCCCCCTAATGCGTCAGCCCGCTCCCTCCTTCCAGTCTCTCCTTTCGTGACCGTTTTGCCAGTTTCTAACCCTCTCTACCCTCCCATCTTCCACTTTTTTTATTAATAGCATCTGTCAGGTCAGGCTCTGCCATTTCCATTTTCTCCTTTGGAGGTGGTTCTGGCCTAAAGTTACACAGCCTTGGCATCTTGTCGGTATTGTTGTTAGTTGCCACCGAGTCAGCTCTGACCCATGACAGCCCCATGTATAACAGAACAATGCGCTGCCTGGTCTTGTGCCATCTTTAGGATCGTTGGTTCGTTGGTATGTTTGAATCCATTGTTGTGCCTGTTGTGTCAATCCTTCTCATTGAGGGTTTCTTTCATTTTCACTGACCCTCTACCAAACATTATGTCCTTCGCTAGAAATTGATCTTTCCTGATGACATGTCCGGAGTAAGTAAGCCAAAGAGTCTCCATTCTCGCTTCTAAGGAACATTTTGATTGTATTTCTTCTAAGACTGATTTATTTGTTCTTCTGGCAGTCCACAGCATCTTCAATATTCCTTGCCAACACCTCAATTCAATTGCGTCAATTCTTCTTCTGTTTTCTTTCCTTGGTATTTTAAAAGCCATCATTTGGTTCCTGCCTCTCCAGAACTCTTTAATTATGCACATGAGGAACCTGTACTTAGACCAAGAGGCAGCCGTTTGAACAGAACAAGGGGATACTGCCTAATTTAAAGTCAGGAAAGGTGTGCATCAGGATTGCAGGCTTTCACCATGTTATTCAATCTGTATGCTGAGCAAATAATATGAGAAGCTGTACTATGTGAAGAAGAATGGGTCATCAGGACTAGAGGAAGACTCATTAACAACCTGGGGTTACCAGATGATACAACCTTGCTTGCTGAAAGTGAAGAGGACTTTAAACACTTACTGATGAAGATCATGTCCTCTAGGGTCGCTATGAGTCAGAATCAACTCGACGGCAGTGGTTTTAGTGGGATGAAGATCAAAGACCACAGCCTTCAGTATGGATTGCGCCTCAACATAAAGAAAACAAAAATCCTTGCAAGTGGACTGATAAGCAACATCATGATAAGTGGAGAAAAGATTGAAGTTGTCAAGGATTTCATTTTACTTGGATTCACAATCAACACTCATGGAAGTAGGCATCAAGAAATCAAATGACCCGTTGCATTGGGCAAATCGGCTGCAAAAGACCTCTTTAAAGTGTTAAAAAGCAAAGATGTCACTTTAAGGATTAAGGTGCTCCTGACCCAAGCCAAGGTATTTTCAGTCACCTCATATGCATGTGAAAGCTGGACAATGAATAAGAAAGACTGAAGAACTGATGCCTTTGAATTATGGTGTTGGCGAAGAATATTGAATGGTCTGCCAGAAGAACAAACAAATCTGTCTTAGAGGAAGTACACCCAGAATGCTCCATAGAAGGGAGGATGGTGAGACTTCATCTCACATGCTTTGGACATGTTATCAGGAGGGAACAGTCCCTGGAGAAGGACATCATGCTTGGTAGAGTAGAAGGTCAGCCAAAAAGAGGAAGACCCTCAACAAGATGAACTGATGCAGTGGCTGCAAGAATGGGCTTAGGCGTAACAGTGATTGTGAGGATGGCTCAGGACCAGGCAGTGGTTTGTGCTGTTGTGCATAGGGCTGCTATGAGTTGGAGCTGACCCCACAGCACCTAACAACAACAACTCCCCTGCCATCAGATTGAGCCCTTCTGCCTTCTATTCTGTGCCTTTACCCACATTTCCCCCATGCCAGAAGTTATCTCCCTCTCTTCCCTGTGACAGAATCTGCCCCACCCTCAAGGCCCATTTCTAATACCACTTGCAGGAAGTGGGTTCAAGTTTGTCTTCTCCAAGTGAACACACTTGTTCCCTATAGCCTGGCCTATTGAGAAGGACTCAGGCTGTGAGGTCAGACAGATTTGGCTTCACATCCCAGCTCCGTCCTTTATTGCATGGACTTGGATAAATTATTGTGCTTCTTTGAGCCTAAAAGCAAGTGGGGAATGATACCAAGCACATGGTGTGGTTTTGAGGTTTAATAACATTTATTGTATGTCCAGCAGTTAAATCACTCAGTTGCTAACTGAAAGGTTGGAGGTTTGAATTCACCCAGAGGTAACTTGAAAGAAAGGCTTGGTGACCTACTTCCCCAAAACTGAAAACCCTGTGGAGCCCACTTCTACTTTGACACATACAAGTTGAAATCAACTTGATGGGAACTGATTATTATATGTGCAACTTCTAATGCAGAGCTTGTCATATAGCAGACCTTCAATTAATGATTTTTTTTTTTTTTTAATAGAAAAGGGAGAGTTTCTTTCCCTGGATCTTGGAGGATCCAAGTTTCGAGTATTGAAGGTGCAAGTCTCTGAAGAGGGGAAGCGAAATGTCCAGATGGAGAGTCAGTTCTACCCAACGCCCAATGAAATTATCCGAGGGAACGGCTCTGAGGTACCCGGGCAGGCAGCTCCCGTGAAGGTGGAGATGGCCTTGGCATCACATTGATGAACACCCATGCCTCATCCCAGTGCCTTTTCTTTCTCTTCTCTGCAGCTATTTGAATACGTAGTTGATTGTCTGGCCGATTTCATGAAGACTAAAGATTTGAAGCATAAGAAATTTCCCCTTGGCCTAACGTTTTCGTTCCCCTGCAGGCAGACTAAATTGGAAGAGGTAGGCTGGTGTAGGGCTGGGGTAGGGTGAGGAGGCCAAGCAGGATTATGAGGTCTGGGGTTGGAGGTTGTGGGCTTGTGTGGGGGGGGGAAGATTAGGAACAGGAGGGCCCAGGGTACCTGATAGGAATTTTTTTTTTTTTTTTAAATGACGAGATACAAATGTGAGGTAGAGACCTTGTTAACCCAGGTGCCTTGATTTTTATACTTAACATGGGAACAGGTCAAGAAGGTGAATAGCTCAGTGGTTCTCAAACCTTAGTATGCACGGGAATTCCCTTGGGGACTGGTTAAAACAGTGCTGGGCCCCACCTCAGAGTTTGTTAATCAGTGGGCCTGGCATGGGGCCCTAATTTTGCATTTTGAACAAGTTTCAGGTCTGGGGACCACACTTTGAACCACTAACATAGCTGACTAGAATAAAGCTGAGACATCTTATCTCTCCAGCGAACCCTTATGAGAAGGATTGAGGTGGGGTCATTGGAGCGAAAACGTTATTGATCAGTCAGGGTGCCGGAAACGTACACAGTCTCAGCTGTGCCATTGTCAGGTATAAGCCTCAGGTAATTCATCTCTCTGCGCCTCAGCTCTTCAGTTTGTAAACAGGGTGAAGGTAAACTTGATCTTATGTAAATCTGTGGAAGTACGCAAGGGACCATGGAAAAGGACAATAAGCTTTCTGGAACCAGGGGGTTATGGTCTAGTCAAGTCTCTCAGAACACTCCTGTCTGGGGTGGTGACTACTGATCTCCGACTGCATATACTGTTATGTCAGCCAGGTGATGGTTATGTCATGACCTTCAGACCACCCCCAGAGGTCCCACTTTGTCCCTAACACCCTTTCTTGTTAGAGGGTCAGGGAGGCCAGCCTACAGATCTTACTTCCCTACCAGGTGAAGCTATGAAGGCAGAAGTTAGAGAAAGCTGCCATAGGATAACGCTGTGGTAAAGTTAAAAAAAAAATAACCTGGTTGATGGTGGGAATCAGAGACCCATGTCTTAGTTAAATTCTATACTTCACTCACAGGAGACCTAGAGTAGTCAGTCGCCTTCCTCTCTGAATCTCGTTTTCCTTATCCATAAACTGATGAGATTATTGGAGGAAGTGTGGTAGGGGAGTTTTCGAGCTTGAGTTCAGCCACTCTTGAATGTGTAGCCTTGGGCAAGTCTCTTAACGTCCAAGTTCCTCTCACCTGAAAAATTCTATGATTATTTGTTATTTCCCACATGAAACTCTTGGGAAACACCATTTGTAGGCAAATGATTGATAATGCAAATTGAGAATGATGTTTCTAAGTTGAAGTGTCCAAGGGATTCCTAGAAGGTAATACCATGTAATCTTGTTTTATGGGCCTGGCAAACCATTCAGTCTGCACACATAATATATATCTACTATATACTAGGTGGAGCCCTGGCGGCATAGTGGTTAAGAGCTCGGCTACTAACCAAAAAGTCGGCAGTTCAAATCCACCAGCCACTCCTTGGAAACCCTATGGGGCAGTTCTACTCTCTCTTACAGGGTCACTATGAGTCGGAACCAACTGAAAGACACCTGACAATATATACATCAGGTGTTTTCAGTCCTGTGAGAGGAGCAGGGAAGTGATATATCCATTTTACAGGTGAATAAACTGATACTCAGATTAAATGACTTGCCCAACGCTTCATGAACCCAAGTGTCCTAACTCTTCAGCAATTACTCCTTTAACCATCAGGTATACTTTTTCTAACTACTCAGATTAGAGTAATAAATATGTTTAAATTACTAGAAAAGGCCTCTGAAGAAATGTTAAAATAATTGGGGTGATTCACTTAGAGAAGGCCAAGGGAGATGCGCTTAAAGCATGAAATTTCTGCAGCTAATATTCATGTGGGACAGTGCTGGTTCAGTGGCAGAATTCTCACCCTCCGTGTGGAAGACCTGGTATCTTAGTTATCTAGTGCTGCTATAACAGAAATACCGCAAGTGGATGGCTTTAACAAACAAATTTACTTTCTCACAGTTTAGGAGGCTAGAAGTCCGAATTCAGGGTACTGGTTCTAGGGGAAGGCTTTCTCTCTCTGTTGGCTCTGGAGGAAGGTCCTTGTCTCTTCGAGCTTCTGCTCCTGGGCAGTCTTCATGTGGCTTGGGACCTCTCTTCCCCCATCTGTAGTTCTTTCTCTTGCTTGTTTAATCTCCTTTATATCTCAAAAGAAATTAACTCAAGATACATCTTACACTAATCCTGCCTCATTAACATAAAAAAGACAACCCATTCTCAAACAGGATCATAACAGGCATAGAGGTTAGGGTTTACAACACATATTTTGGGGGGTAGAATTCAATCCATAACACCTGGATTTGATTTCTGGCCAGTGTACCTCATGTGCAGCCGCCACCCGTCTGTCACTGATGCTACACAGGTTTCAGCAAAGCTTCCAAACTAAGACAGACTAGAAAGAAAGTCCTGATGATCTACTTCCAAATAACAGCCAGTGAAAACCCTATGGATCACAACAGTTCGATCCTCAACTGATCATAGGATGGTCAAGCCCATAGGGATGGCACAGGCATTTTGTTCCATTGTGTATGGGATTGCCATGAGTCAGGGGCCAATATGACAGCAGCTAACAACATCAATATTCACATCTGAGAACCTCCTTTATTTTCTCTTGACCTGACATCTTTCCACAGGGAGTCCTGCTTTCCTGGACCAAGAAGTTTAAGGCACGAGGAGTTCAGGACACAGACGTAGTGAGTCATCTGACCAAAGCCATGAGAAAACACCCGGTGAGGATTGACCTTGGCCTCGGGAGCTCCCCCAGTCCTACCCCTTTCCACTTGGTGGGATTTTATACTGTACCTGCCCTGGAAGGTCAATGGCCAAAGGACTCAGTCTTAGGGAAGGCCTTACTACAGTGGAGACAAGGCCAGTTTGGATAAAGACTTGGTATGTGGGGCTTGTTCGGATCACTGATGGTCTTTAAAAAGTGGCCCTGAACTTCCCAGGCCTCCCCACCAGCCTCAGTTCCCTCTCTCCCCGGCCTTTCCTCTCAGAGCTTTAAAAGACCGTGCACTTTCCAGTCTCACTCCTACTTTCTCTTCATTGAATGTATTTCAAAATAATCTAAAGAATTGCAAAGGCAAGACATACTACTTGCAGAGCTGAAAATTACACTAAGAAACCCAGATTGCCTGTTACCCTGACAGGAGAAGGAGTGTTTTGGTGGGTAACCTTTGAGTCTTTTTACTTTTTAAAACTGGAATTGTATTCATTTGTAGCCTGATTTTCTCTCTTCCTCTTTTCATCTTACTTTAAACTGCTCTCCCGAACCCTAACCTTGGTGCAGTAACTCAAGTTGCCTCAGAAGAAGGAAACCCAGGTGGGAATCCCTTGGTGCTGCCTCCAGGAGAATTTGGCTGGGGCTGTGCTTGCTATTTAAGATGCCTCTGTGGACAAGGACTTTGGTGCTTTCTCCTGGAAGTGCCATTGCTCCCAGATTTAATGTGCTTCCATGGTATCTTCCCAGGGTTCCCCAAACAAGGGACTGGGGTCCTGGCAGTATGCCCCTCATGTTTCCATTGTACAGAGGCATAAAAAGCAGGTGCATGGATTCCCTCTTCAGCTCCCAACCTGCTCTTCTCTCTCCCAAACCCTGCCATGGTCATGAAGGGCACCGCACCTTGATAAAGGCCTTGTTTCCCCCAGGAAGGCCTGGCAGGCAGCATGCAATTACTGTCTTAATCAGTCACTGTCAGTATTTTTGATTCCTCTGCGGTCTCACCCACTGATGCCTCCTGGAACTTGTGTTCTGGCAGGACATGGATGTGGACATCCTGGCCTTGGTCAATGACACGGTGGGGACCATGATGACTTGTGCCTATGATGATCCCTACTGTGAAGTCGGCGTCATCATTGGTAACTCAATTTGACTTGTTTTGGGGGAGTGGGAAGAATAGGACTGGTTTGGGGCTTGGTTTCAGCAAACTCTGAGTAGATTGGTGAGGGGGGTTGGCACTTTACTCGGAAGCAGCTATATAGGGTTTTATATAGGGAGGATGGAAAATTAATACAAGTGTTCGTTGAGTGCCTGCTGTACTCCAGGTCCTGTACTCCGTGCTGGGGCACAATGGTGAGTTAATAGAAGTCTCTGTGCTCATGGAGCATTATTGGGGAGGGGGATGAAAGGCCCAAACCACCTAAACAAACAAGATCATGTCAGCTGGTATTGAGTGTGACAAAGAATGTAAAGCAGGATGACATGACTGAGAGTGAGTGGGGCAAGGTGGCCAGAGAAGGCCTCTCCAAGGGGGTGACATTTGAGCAGGAACCTCGGTGACAAGGAGGGAGCCATGTGGAGATGGAGGGAAATAGAGTCCCTGGCAAAGGAAATAGGAAACCTATGGCTTCTGAGATGGAAATACACTTGGGGTGCTTGAGGGGTCCTAAAAGGCTGAATCACAGTGAGCGAATGTCAGAGAGAGTGGGAAGGACTGGACAGATTGCATAGGACATGGGACAGAAGTCACTGTAAGATCATTGGCTTTTACTCTGAGGGAGTCAGGAAGCTACTGGAGGACTTTGGGCAGGGATAAATACGATGTGCTTTTTTTTTTATTGTGGCAAAATATATATAGCATAAAATTTGCCATTTTAATCATCTACAGTGGCTACGTCATTTTACATTCCGACCAGCAATGGATGAGAGTTTCAATTTCTTGCCAACACTTGTTATTTTCATTTTTTATAATAGCCATCTTAGTGGGGGTGAAGTATTATCTTATGTGGCTTTGATTTGCATTTCTCAGATGACTAATGATGTTCAACGTAGGATGTGCGTTTTAAAAAGCTTATTTTAACTGCTGTGTGGAGAATTGATTACCATTGCACTGTCTAGGAGAGATGTGATGTGGGCCTGGACCAAGGAGGTAGCGGTGGAGCATAAATGCCAGTGGGTGGTCTCAACACCTGAACCAAGAGGGGCTCTGCTGGAGAGGGAGGGAGGTCCATAAGAAATGTTTGGGGTACAAAAAAGCCGCATTTATCCGATTTATAGTGTCCTAGAGTAAAACTCTCATATTCTGTTAAAATGAAACAAAGATTTATTGAAAGCATAAGAAACATTCCAATGGGAGGAATTAGCTCACACAGAGTGAAGACCAACGAATTGAAGGGGTGGCTGTTTCATGAGGATATATATAGACCAGACTCAGGAACTAAGAGTAAAAATATTCTCATTGGTTAGCTAATGTAAGGTCTTCTGATTAGCTGCTGTTGTTGTTAGGTGCCTTGGAGCCAGTTCTGATTCAAAGTGACCCCAGGTACAACAGAAGGAAACACTGCCCAGTCCTATGACATCCTTACAATCATTGTTATGCTTGAGCCCATTGTTGCAGCCACTGTGTCAATCTATCTCCTTGAGAGTTTTCCTCTTTTTTTTTGCTGATCCTCTCCTCTAGGAAACATGATGTCCTTCTCCAGGGACTGATCCTCTTGATAGCATGTCCAAAGTATGGGAGATGTAGTCTCACCGTCCTTGTTTCTAAGGAACATTCTGGCTGTACTTCTTCCAAGACAGATTTGTTCGTTCTTTTGGCAGTCCATAGTATATTCAATATTCTTCACCAACACCACAATTCAAAGGTGTCAGTTCTTCTTTGGTCTTCCTTATTCATGGTATAGCTTTCGAATGCATATGAGGAGATTGAAAACAGTTGGGTCAGGCACAGCTTAGTCTTCAAGGTGACATCTTTGCTTTTCAACACTTTAAAGAGGTCTTTTGCAGCAGATTGAGCCCTGGTGGCATGGTGGTTAAGAGTTACGATGAGCTACCACTGCTAACCAAAATGTTGGCAGTTGGAATCTACTAGTCACTTCTTGCAAAATGTATGGGGCAGTTCCACTCTGTCCTATAGGGTCATTATAAGTCAGAATCAACTCCCTGGCAATAAGTTTGAATTTGATTGGCTATTTTGAATAAATCATTAAGGACATATCTGGGCAAGTTCTTTGTATAAGAAAGACACTTGCAGGCAAGTTCTCTGTGTAAGCACCTTTCCGCATACTAGTTAATCTACTTTCAACCCCATTCTTCCTGAGGGAAAGCTGCCCCTCCCTTGTTTACCCACCAACAGTCATGGGTTACCTACTAAGAAACAGAAGCAGAGCCTGGGACAAAATGAAGTCTGCCTCTCACTTTAAACCAACTCCCTGGCCAAACACCTTGATTTTAGGTTTCTAACTCCTCCTAGTAAACTTCCTCCTGGGTAACTTATTCTCCCTATAATCATATTCCTGACTCCCACCCTTATGTGCTAAAAGTGGCTTTGGGGCAAAGGTCAGGCTGGTTAAACAATGTAATTGTTAGGGGGCCAGGGTCTATATGCATGTTAATGGAAAGAAGTCAAGGTTACCTTCTCAGAAATGCAGAGGCAAGATCTTGCAGCAAAATGGAATTGGGCCTTCTCCTAGGCCAGCCACTCTAAATATGCCAGGTACCTCTGTTCTGAAGCTCTTACTCAATAGATTATCCTTGAATACCCCCCTCCCCCCTTTTCAGTCCTTTACCACTATTGTGAGAGGTTTTCTGAATTGCTTTTTCTTAAGTTCCAACAGCACCCTCCTCAGCCTGACTTTGCCAAGGGCAGGATCTTTAAACCTGATGGGCCCCATCTGCTTTCCTGCACCCAGGAGCCACACATTCCAGAATAGGGCTGCCAGCCGCAGTATCCAGTTACTGCCGACCTGTCTGTACTTGTGACTCTGTCTGGTGACCCGCAGATGGGGTGCCATGCCTAACAGTGCTACCCTTTTCCAAGAAAAGTTTTTGCCATTTAGCATATTAAATTTTGCTTTTCTACCTTTCTTAGTTCTCATACTGGCCTTTTAAGTCCTCAGACTAGGGTACCAGGCAGGGGAAAATATCTAAATGTTTTTTTTAAAACAGCTCTAGTGAGGCATAAAAATTATCTCATTTTAAGTGTATTATTCAGTGATTTTTTGTAAATTTACAGAGTTTTGTAATCATCACCACAATCCAATGTCAGAATGTCTCTGTCATCCCAAGAAGATTCCTTGTGCCCAATTGCAGTCACTCCCCAGTACTCAAGTCTCTGAGGCATTTCCTCGGAGCAGCTGTGTATTAGAATAACAGAACGTTGCTTTCTGCTGTGATAACCAATCCCTGTCAAAGATAAGGATTTAGCTGTACACTAGGAACAGCTTTTGGCAAGCCATGAGTAAAGAATATTTTTAGTATTAAATAGAGAGGAAGCTAAGTATTTTAGGGAAAGGATTAAAACAATTACTGTGGGCTGGTAAAAAGGTTTTATGACTTAAAAAAGGTTTTGTAACTTAGGTTAACTTATCTTCGTCTTCGAAAATGTGCTTTGTCAGCTTTCATGCATATTCATAAGAGACTTCTTCACAATTGGCTCCATTCATAACAGCAAAGCATTAGCACCCCGAGAAGTATAGATCTGACAACCAGCTTTATTCTGTCACAAACTCTAGGCTTGCCAAAGCTGCTTCCCTCAGCAAGAACGAGCCCTCTGGAGTGGATCAAAAGCACTTTGTTGTACTTTCAGGGGTACTCAAGGCAGTTGAGTTCTGTCTTTACCTAGCCAGGAGCCCTTCCCTCTTTGCATGTTCTTTCTGATCTCTTGTCCAGGAACTGGCACCAACGCCTGCTACATGGAGGACATGAGCAACATTGACCTGGTGGAAGGTGACGAGGGAAGGATGTGCATCAACACGGAGTGGGGGGCCTTTGGGGACGATGGGGCTTTAGAAGACATCCGCACGGATTTTGACAGGGAGCTGGACCTTGGCTCTCTCAACCCAGGGAAGCAACTGTAAGTACTGTAAGTACGGGCAGGTTATAATCTGGGCCTTGTCACCAGGAGATACCCAGCATTCAGGTGCATCACCACCTCACCTGGGGCTTTTTGATTGTGACTAGTTATCCATCACAATGAGTTTCTAAGGCAAGGTTTGTATTTTAGTTTCATTTGACAGATAAAGAAACTGAATGATTTCACCTAGGTCATAACCCTAATTTGAATTCCATCAATATTTATGGAGCAATGGAGATAAGGCCGTGATTAAGATATTCTGGTCCCTGTCTCCTTAGAGCATTCAGATAGGGGTCTCAGATCTGACCCGTAGGGGGCTGAGGAAGCTGACTGCCTCATGCTTTGGGTTTCCATTACTCCCTACCATCTGCTTTCTCAGAGGCTGAATCACAAGATACCTGGGGGCCTGGAAGGGCCTTCCTTCCCTGCTTGTTGGCTTGGTCCTTACCAACTTCAGGGTTCAGGGAGCCTTCTTGGAACCTGTCTCAGCTCTTTTTCTACACTCTGAGCTCCCTGAGGGCAGCCTATGCATTTAATTTTTCTTTCCTTCCTATACAGTATCTTACACATTGTAATAGCTCATTAACTGTTGAATAAAAGAATTTTTTAAATTTTGAAATAACTTCAGATGTAACAGAAAAGTTGCAAAAATACTAGAAGATTTCCCATACACCCCTTCCCCAGGATTGCTGAAATACCAACACTTCCTCCTCTCTCTGTCTCTCTCTCTCGGCGTAGATATGTCCGTATGTGTTGTTGGCGGTGGTGGCTGCCTTTGAGTTGATTCCCACTCATGGCGGCCCCATGTGTGCAGAGTAGAACTGCTTCACGGGGTCTTCGAGGCTGTGATCTTTCAGAAACAGACTGTCAGGTCTGTCTTCCAAGGTACCTATGGATGAGTTCAAACCATCATCCTTTTGGCAAGTAGTCGTGCGCTTAACCGTTTGCGCCACTCAGGAACTCACGCACATGGATACACATATGTATGTATGAAACTATTTTTCCTGAACCATTTGAGACTACATTGCAGACATAATACTCCTTTACCCCTAAGAACTTCAATGTGTATTTCCTAAAAACAAGTATATTCTCTTACATAACAATAGCACAATTATCAAAATGACAAAATTAACACTTAATCAGTTCTAATATCTAATGTGCAGAGTTTATTCAAAATTCACCAGTTGCCCCCTCTAATATCCTTTATAAAAAAAGAAAAACAATTTCCTGATCCAGGCTCCAATCTAGGATTACACGTTGCATTTTGTTGCCATGTCTCTTCAGCCTGCTTGAACCTAGAACGGTTCCTTAGTTTTTTATGACCTTGAAGAATACAGACCATTTATATTATACAATTGCCTGTCCATTTGGATTTGTCTCGTGTTTTATCTTGATGAGATTCAGATTATGCATTTGGGGCAGGATATACTATAGAAGTGAGGCTGTATCCTTTTTAGTGCATTATATCAGGAAGCACATGTTGTTGTTGTTGTTAGGTACCCTCGAGTTGGTTCTGAGTCGTAGTGACTCTGTGTACAACAGGATGAAACACTGCCCAGTCCTGCACCATCCTCACAATTGTTGTTATGTTGGAGCCCATTGTTGCAGCCACAATCCATCTTGTTGAAGGTCTTTCTGTTTTTCGCTGATGCTCTACTTGACCAAGCATGATGTCCTTCTCCAGGCACATAATATCTGTTTATTCTTTTATTGGTGACGTTAACTGGAATTACTTTGTTAGGGGATATTCAGCAGGTTTTATCATCATAAAGTTATTATTATTCCCTTTGTAATTAACAAGTATGTGTTGAGATACTTTGAGACCATGTAGATACCCTGTTCCTCATCAGACTTTCACTTACTAGTTTTAGCATCTATTAATGAATTCCTAAATCCATCATTCCTTCTGTATTTGTGAGTTGTTATTCTGTAAGGAAGAGCTTTCTCACCTCCTACATTTGTTTATACTAGTATGGACTCATGGATTCTTCTATTTAATTAGTTATAATCAACTCAACAGCAACTGGTACTTCTAACATGAGAATGGTACCCTCACAGCCAGAGGTGATCTGACAGGAAGATTCTTGGAATGAAGCATATCCTGAGCAGGAAAGAATCTAGGATCTCCTATAGCTTAGCGCTTTCCTTTTGTAGATGAGGAGAGTGAAGACCAGAGAGGATAAGTGGCTTCCCTATGCCACACCATCGAGCAGCCCTTCCACTCCACATGCTCCTGATTGTGGGCCATGGCTCATGGCCTTTGGGAAAAGGATGATGTAGAACCCAAGGTGTTGCTTCCACTGATCTCTTCACCAAATTGCAGGTTTGAGAAGATGATCAGTGGCCTGTACCTGGGGGAACTCGTCAGGCTCATCTTGCTGAAGATGGCCAGGGATGGCCTCCTGTTTGGTGGCAAGAAATCTTCAGCTCTCCTTACTAAGGGCAAGATTGAGACACGACACGTGGCTGCCATGGAGAAGTAAGCTTCTGGTTAGACCCCGTCTGTCTTAATTCTGCAGAGGGCTAGGGCAGGCGGCCAAAGTGTGATCCACTCAGTGGTCATGGGACAGTACTAGGGACCAGATCTTTCTTCTTTACCAGGAGGATTTCAGACCTGGGGATGGCTTCAGATGGATTAGCACTTTCTGCCACGACTCAGGTGTGGCATTCTTGTTGGTTTCACCAGCCAGGTATTCTGCTGTTGGACGTCCACCCCCTCCCCATGTTTTGTTGCCTTCCTCTTCCCTAAAGTGGTGACTTCTAACTTTTGGGGGTCAGAGACCCCTTTGAGAATCTGATTTGAGTTCTGGATGCTTTACCTCCCAAAAATGCATGTTCATGCCTGATTTTGCTTACAATATTAGGACCCCTTAAAGTCCATGTGTCAAGTCCAAGTTAAGAACTCTTGCTATAGCAAGAACTTCTGTCACCTGGTCCCTTTAGGTGCTGGCTTTAACTTTAGTGATTTGAGTCCTTTCAGATAGCTCTCTGGAATGGGAGGTGGTTGATAAAAGTGGCTGACCCTAGTCAATTCAGCGTTCTGCCCCCTCAGTCTTAGAAACTCTGGTATTGCCCTGAGCGTGGAATCAATTTAGATTCTGAGCTTAGCAGAGTGGCACTTGACCCCCAGAGTCTGTTCTGTGCAGTGCTTGGTGGAGATGGAGTTCCTGCGAAAGGCAGTATAGTTCAGGGTGGTTAAAAGCATGGGCTCTGTATCTGGCTGCCTGAGTTCAAATCCTGTCCCTAGCACTTGCTAGCACTGTGGCCACGGACAAGTTACTTAACCTCTTTGTACCTCAGCTCTCTCACCTGTATAGTAATGATGGATGGCTGTGGGGATTAAATGAGTTAATGTGTGTGAAGTCCTTAGACAAGTGAGTGCTCAATAAATGTTGGCTGCGATTATCACTGTTGACATTGACATTATATTCCAGGGTACCAGCCTGTTTACTTTCACAATCTTGAGAGATGGGAAAGTGGCCTTTCAGGAGATAAGTGTGACCTTCTCATTCCTGTCCTTGGCCAGGTATAAAGAAGGCCTTGCCAACACCAGAGAGATCCTGACAGACCTGGGCCTGGAGCCGTCAGAGGCTGACTGCATTGCGGCCCAGCACGTGTGCACCATTGTCTCCTTCCGCTCAGCCAATCTCTGTGCAGCGGCCCTGGCAGCCATCCTGACACGCCTCCGGGAGAACAAGAAGCTGGTGCGGCTGCGGACCACGGTGGGCATGGACGGTACCCTCTACAAGATACACCCCCAGTAAGTGCTGTCTGGCAACCCACCCTCCACAATGAGCCTCCCCTGGAATGGAGCCCCAGCTGTTCTGTTTGGGCTATGCTCTCACTTGGGCTGCTGGAACCAGCCACCCCTACCGGTCCTGAGATTACAAAAGAAAGGGCAAGTCCAGAGACTAGAGTCCTCTAGCTGGCTGGGCTGCATTTGGGGATCTTTCTTAGAGAAATACTGTGCTAGAGCCAGCTGCCTAACTAGCAAGGCCATCCGTCCATGTGTCTGTCCATTCATCTGTCCATCTGTCTTAGTTATCTACTACCACTATAACAGAAATACCACAAGTGGATGGTTTTAACAAAGAGAAATTTATTGTCTCATAGTCTAGTAGGTTAGAAATCAAAATTCAGGGCGTCAGCTCCAGGGAAAGGCTTTTTCTCTCTGTTGGCTCTGGAGGAAGGTCCTTCTCATCAATCTTTCCCTGGACTAGGAGCTTCTCTGCACAAGGATCCTGGGTCCAAAGGACTCACTCTGTTCCCGGTACTGCTTTCTTGTTGGTATGAGGTCCCCACTCTCTGCTTGCTTCCCTTGCCTTTTATCTCTTGTAAGATAAAAGATGATGCAGGCTACAATCCAGGAAAACTCCCTTTACGTTGGATCAGGGATGTGACCTTAGTAAGAGTGTTACAATTCCACCCTAATCCTTTTTAACATAAAATTACAATCACAAAATGGAGGACAACCACATAATACTGCGAATCATGGCCTAACCAAATTGACACATAATTTGGGGGGACACAATTCAATCCATGACACCATCTATCTATCCATTTATCCACCTACCTGCCCATTGTTTATTGAATACCTATTATGTATTTTTTTTTTTATTATTATGTAGTAGGACTGGAAAATAAGGCATACCCAATTATAGATGGGGGAGAATAAGGATGACAAAGGTTGCCAAGTTTACATGAAGGATTTTGGTAGGAAAATACAGAAAAAATGAGGATTTCACAGAAGGAAGGACAGCAAAAGCCTCCTTGGCTAACCGAGGTGGTATTGGAAGTCAGCGGGGACACCCTGGAAGGAGCCGGGGAAAGAAAATCCCTCCCCTTTGCACAGAAATGATGTTCGGCCAACAGTTTTGCACTGACATACATGCCCCATTGGCTGAAATATTAATTGATGAAATAGCCACTCCCCTGAGCCTCCCAAGTGCCCCTTTCACTGCCCCAGCTGTAGCCCCTCTCCTTAATCCCTCCCCATCTGCCCTCCCTACCATCCAGCAACGGAAGTGGCGAGCCTGGCCCAGCAGGGCTCTCCCGGGCCCCGTTCACGGCTACTCCTGTCTCTGTTCCAATTGGCCAGACCGGGCCTTTCTGATCGGTAAATATTTTGGCCATTACCCCTTTCTTCAGGTACCCGAAACGCCTGCACAAGGTGGTGAGGAAACTGGTGCCAAACTGTGACGTCCGCTTCCTCCTGTCAGAGAGCGGCAGCACCAAGGGGGCCGCCATGGTGACGGCCGTGGCCTCCCGCGTTCAGGCCCAGCGGAAGCAGATCGACAAGGTGCTGGCTTTGTTCCAGCTGACGCGCGAGCACCTGGTGAGCGTGCAGAACAAGATGAGGACTGAGCTCGAGTATGGGCTGAAGAAGAAGACGCACCCACTGGCCACGGTCAAGATGCTGCCCACCTATGTCTGCGGGATGCCGGATGGCACAGGTGGGCGGGGCCAGCCCCTTCTCTTCAGTGTGCCCCAGAGCTGCCCTTAAAGCTCCTTACAGCTAGTTAGGGTTTTTGTTTTTAAAGCCTTGGATTCATGTTTGTAAAAGGGTGGAGGGAGTGCCCCAGTACTCCTTCTGAACCTGTTTGCCTTGGTTAAACCAAGGTATTTGCAGTGAAAAAAAATCTAAGTTAGATTTCAAGTGTGTGTGTGTGAGTATGTATATTATGTATGTATATGAATGTATGCATGTATATGTATGTGTGTATGTGTGTATATTTTGTATGTATGTGAATGTATGCATGTATATATGTATGCATGTATGTTTGTGGGTGTATGCATGTATATGTGTGTATGTGTGTGTGTGGTATCTCTGTGTGTGTGTGTCTATGTAGTTGAGAACATGGAGTGGACCCGATGCTGTTAGCACATAGAAGACCCACATCCTGACCCTTGGGAGCTTCCATCTAGACACCTGGAGTTGCCTAGGCTTCCCGCCTAACTTCTCTGACTCAGCACTTTTCTGGGAGTTGGCTCTCCCTCTCCCCTCTCATCACTTTCTGCCCTTCATTTTTCCAACCCTTGATCCTTCTGGTTCTCCATGCTCAGCGGAGAGAAGCCGTTAACGAATGGAATCAGTTCTTTGAACAAGTTATTTCCCCGCTTTGACCCTTACTAGCCTTGTCTGAAAATAATGACCTTTGTGAAATCCTTTACGTTTTAAAATTTGCTTTTGAGCCTTAAATCTTATTTGGTCCTCACAACCACTTTGCATATTAGGTAAGGAGAGAATGATTCCCATTTTATGGAGGCCCAAACTGAGACTCTGTGAGGTCAGATGACCTACTCATGGCCACACAGCTATATTTTGGATCTCTGAACAGCAAAGCCCTCCAGGATCTTCTCCAGAGCCAATGTTCCCTGTGTCTACATGGGAAAAAGGCTGAGAACAGTAAAAGATACTGTTTAATTATTCATACTTTCATCCCTTGACTCCTCTGTCTTTCAGTTCTCACAGTTTCATTAAGCACCTACTGTGTGTCAGGCCTGTTCCAGGCACTGGTGATACAGCAGTGAAGAAAACACAGTCCCTGCCCTGGTGGAGCTCATGGTCTGCTGGGCTGGCCAACAATAAATAAATGTCATAGGATGTCAGCTAGTGACAGGTGCTATCAAGGCAGATAGAGCAGGATAAGAGTTAGATATATGGAGTGATGTCTTTGGCAAATTCAAGGAACAGCAAAAAAAGACCAGTGTGGCTAGAACAGAGTGAGTGAGAAAGTTCTGTAGAGCAGATGATGGTGCTGTGAGAAGTGAGAGGCCCCTGTGCTTGGGTGGCCCTGCATAGTACTGTCGAGGAGGTAGGACTTCATAGCATTCCTCATTAGATAGGCCAGGGTGTGTGGATCTGGGGAAGGGGAGAATGGGGACAGGAAGAATCATTTTATGCTTGTGGTGAACAATTCATCTTGGCTGGGCAGATAAGATGGAAAGTCCTTCCGGAGTTCAGCTGCAGTCAGGGTAGCCTGGCCTGCATTTAGCCCTAGAGGCTCTTTGGACACAAGTGTCATGTGTGTCCTTTACCAGATACTCTATGCCCAGAACATAGTTCTGTACCCTACACCCAGATCATGGTTACTTGGGGCTGCCTAGGGGATGTCAATGAGTAGGTTTTAGAGCTGGAGAGCCTTCAGAGGTTCAACTTCCCATACTTTAAAAAAAAAAAAAAAAGTTGCCCATAGAGTTGATTCCGACTCATGGAAGCTCCCGGAAGACTAGAACTGTCCTCCACAGGGTTTTCAGTGGCTCATTTTTGGCAAGTAGATTTCCAGGCCTTTCTTCTGAGATGCCTCTGTGTGAACTCGAACCTCTTTGTTTCAGTGAACAGCCAAGTGCATTAACGGTTGGCACCACCCAGGAACTCCTGCCTTACTTCACAGATGTGGAAAACGGGACCTGGACTTGCTTGCTCAAGATAAAAAGCTCATTTCTCAGAACCCCCAAACCTCCTGGTTCCAGTCCAGGGCTCTTTCACTGCACATCACTGGGGTAGATCAGGTGGTGCCTAGGCCTTTGCTGAGGACAAGAGGAGAAAGAAACACAGTCTGGCCTTAAACAGGCTCAGGTGCCTGCCCAGCACCTTGCTGTGCACGGTGACCGTCATAGCCCTCTGGTCCTTAAGTCACAGGAGGCCAGGCTCTGGTCAGCTCCTTTTCAGCATTCTTCTTCTTCTTAATGCCTCCACACAAGCTCCTGACTTTCTCCACCACAGAGAAAGGGAAATTTCTGGCCCTGGATCTGGGTGGAACCAACTTCCGTGTTCTCCTGGTGAAGATCAGAAGCGGGCGAAGGTCGGTGCGGATGTACAACAAGATCTTCGCCATCCCCCTGGAGATCATGCAGGGCACAGGCGAGGAGGTAACTGCCATGGGTGGGGGTGGGCTTTCTGTGCTTTGTGGGTGCCAGCCTGCCACCAGGTACGAATACCCCTTGCTCTTTCCCTGCAGCTGTTTGACCACATTGTACAGTGCATCGCTGACTTCCTGGACTACATGGGCCTGAAGGGAGCCCAGCTTCCTTTGGGCTTCACCTTCTCCTTTCCCTGCAGACAGACAAGCATTGACAAGGTAAGCTAGTTCAGCCAGGCTCACAGCCAGCCCGATACGTGTCTTCCCTCCACCAGGGGATCTCAAGGTCCCTCTGAGTTTCTGTTCATTTTATCTAGGTGTCTTAGTTAGGTTCAGGGAAGCTGGGGAAACATGAAAAGAACTGGAATCACTTGCCTTTTAAAAATATTTATTGTGTTCCATTTTTCATTATTATTTTTTGGATTGAAACTCCCAGAAGACTTTAGAGTTGTAGACAATAGACACATGCAACCTGCAAAAGGCTGGTCAAGCGTGTTATGGAGAGATAAGAGGAATGATCCAGAAGTTGACCAGTTAAGACCAGTTATAATGTTGGACACTAATATTATCTGTGCATTCCTAGGCAGCCAACGTAAATGGGGTTGTAAGCTTTTTATTGTCTGATGAAAGCAGGTTTACCAGTTCATCACAGGAACTACATTTCTCTCCTGATAGTAGAGTCTCAGGAGAAATTTATCACATAATACTTATTTAGTTGACGTTGAAGAACATCATGGATAATAACTTCAATAGATCATTTATGATAATTTAAAAACATTTGTCACAAGGTTTTTCTTCGTATTTGTGGATAAAAGCATCCCCTTTCACCCAGGGATTAATTTTATGTTTAAGGAGTGAATTTGTTTTATTGGGAAGCTAGGACTCAGGTAGACCAGCTACATAGCTTCTTTTTTTGTAAACTAGCTTTACCTAGGTGCAGAGCTTATAAAGTGGGGAACAAACACTAAGCTGTTCTCTTAGACTCCCACAGATTTCCACTGTCTCCTGGGACCCGCTGCCTGGAGCTGAGGGTGGGTGAGTTTGGGTGGGGACACGGCACAGCTATCTGTGCTTCAGCTTGAGGGAAACAGGGTGCAATCTTTGTGAAAATGTACAGTGAACGTCTTTCTATAAAATCCAATATTCTCTTCCAGCGTGATTTTTTATGGTGGCATAACATTTCCTATGTGGATGTGCAAGATGATAGATCCATATATTGGAATTATAGGATGCAGCTGGTTTTTCATTGGGGAACAGTGCTTTGATGAGTATTTTGTAGCTTTATCTTTACTCACATCTTAATTCTGTCCTAGGCTAAATTAGAAGTGGGATCATTACGATCCCAGGCCTATGTTCCGTGGAGTCATGGCCAAGGAACATGATTTGACCTCTGATGAATATGAATTGCTGTCATTATTCCACTCAGCAGTGGACATTGTCTGAGCATCGTGCTGTGTGAAGCCTCCACGCTCAGCGTTGGGGCTGTAGAGATGGAATCACAGTCAGAAGCACATGAAACTATAGTGCCTTGTATCTCTTACATGTTGAGGTTGTGCAGTGGTCCCAGGAAACTATTCCTCAAATGAATTTCCCCTCCCTTCTTTCAGGGAACACTCATAGAGTGGACCAAAGGCTTCAAGGCCACCGACTGTGAAGGGGAAGATGTGGTGGACATGCTCAGGGAAGCCATCAAGAGGAGAAATGTATGATACGGGAACTTAGCTCTGAATCCCCAGTTGGGACAACTGAGTATCATGTCTCTTTTCAAGGGACGAGTTCCTTCTGACTTAATTTTGTGCCTATATCAACTGGGGTCACACTTTTGGACTGAGAATTTGGTAACCTCTGTTCTTCTAGGGGTTGGGGGGCCACCTGTGAGGGGTAGGAGTGCTGATTCTCAAACATGATATCAAGTCTCATCAGTGGAGCTCTCTGCTCTGTCATCCTGTGCCAAGTCCCTGGGACTCTGGCCTCTGTCCCCCTTGGGTTGATATGTTCCCCCTGAGTTTGCTTGGCTTGTGCATTCTACCTACATTAGAGCTGCTTCCTTTGCAGGAATTTGACCTGGACATAGTTGCAGTGGTGAATGACACGGTGGGGACCATGATGACCTGTGGCCATGAAGACCCCAATTGTGAGATTGGCCTAATTGCAGGTAAGTGGTCAGGCATGTCCCATCCACCCGATCCTATATGATCCTTTGGATGTTTCCTTTTAACATAGTGAGGGGTAGGGGACCACTGTCCTGTTATATAGAGGCTTTGAAGTCAGCTTTGTCCAAGGCAGACAAGAAATTAGGATTGTGATTCCAGATCCCGAATTCCTAAGTCTTAATCCCTTTCTCCAGTGAGAGTCCTAAGCTGAGGTCATCCTTTCTGTTGAGGAAGAAAAATGACATAGAAGGAGATTTTCAAATTAGGGCCTTAGGGCAGATTGTCCTGGGAGGAAGGAGGCTATAGTTAAGATTTGACTAGAAGGCAGTGCTAGAACTTGGAGCTTGTTGGCCTGGGGCTGATTGATTTTCATTTTGGCCCCGATGTGTACCTGTTCTGTTCCTCTGAACTCCTCTGACTGTGAGGGCTCAAAGAAGGGGAAGAGCTTGAATGAAACTCAGGAGAGGGGAAGAGGATAGCCTGAAGTAATACAAAGGTATTAAGGGTCTTTGGGAGAAGTCTGGCAGTGATTAAGGCCAAGGCTGGATTCTAGGTGACTGACTCTTTCTAAGAGGTGGGGCAGGCATGGGATTTGAACATGTAGAGATGAAGACGAAGTGTATTCCAGGTGACAGGCAGATGTTAAGTCATGACAAGCTACAAAAGTTGTTCCATTGGTTGTCTGGGTTTTCTGGAGATGAGTAGTAGGTGGAACAAGGTGATGGGATTTATTGAGATGTCTTCTATATCATCTCACTCTGTTATCCACTGTGTGACCTGGGCAGATTACTTACTCTGTCTGGACTTGAGTTTCATCATCTGTGGGAGAGGCTGGACTAAGATCTAGGAGGTTAAAGAGCTGATACCTGTTTGAATGTAGCAGTTGCTTGGACTGCTGTATTGAGAATGGTTCTGAGGCCAGGTCACCAGCAAGACAGAAGAGAGCGACCCACGCATGCCAAGCGTTAGGTTGATCATAGACTACATAATTCGTCATGGTTCCTTCTAGCTTTGATTGCTAACTCCATGATTACTTGGAAGCCCCCTTTGTGTGCCTATGGTATAACAACAGCAGTAATAATAGCAGTGGGTACTATTTATTGAATATTTGCCAGGTGGAGGAAATTTACAAATAGTACCTCATTTTTTCCTCATAACAAATCTATAAGTCAGATATTATCTCCATTTTACAGATGAAGAAACTGAGCCTCTGCAAGATGAGGTACTTGCCTACAATTACCCAGCTATGAGTGTAAAGCTGGAATTATACCCAGTTGTATCTGACTCCAAGGCTAAATTCTCATCCGCCGCATTCCATTGCCTCTCTAAGACCTGGTGGTGTCTTTCAAAGACTAAAGACCCTTCATGTTCCTTTCTAGGAACAGGCAGCAACATGTGCTACATGGAGGAGATGAGGAACATCGAACTGGTGGAAGAGAATGAAGGGAAGATGTGCATCAACACAGAGTGGGGGGGATTTGGAGATAATGGCTGCATAGATGATATCCGGACCCAATACGACAAGGAGGTGGATGAGGGGTCCTTGAATCCTGGAAAACAGAGGTAAAAAGAGGGGGAGAGGGCTGCATGCATGGATGCAGGCTGTGCAGGGCACAAGTTTACCAGGGCAAATGCATGCCATTTTCATGCCATAGACACCATAGACACCACTCTCCATCAAACAGAAACAATATATTAAGACAAATTTCCAACAGGTAGAAAGAGGAGCACCTTTTTCTAATCACAGCAAGTATCACCTGAGTATCATGTCTCTTTTCTAATGATAAGCTAATGAGGCAAAGGCTGCAGGAATGTCCACTTGTGTGGGCCGGGAGTCACAGAGCAGGGGCATGGTCTGACTTAGTGAGCCCTCTCGGAGTGGACTTTTAGTAGGTCCAGTTTAGAGGTCAACATCTTCAGCTTTTTAAGAGTTTGCTGCCAGGTTGGTGACCTCTGTTTTCTAGGGGTGGGAGGTGGCCACCTTTGATGGGTAGGAGTGCTGGTTTTATAACCGTGACGTCATGTCCCACCATTGGATCACAATTGCTTATGAGGTGTATTATAATTACTGACCAAATTTAGAATGCTGTAAATTATGAATGTTCTTTTAAAAAATTAGAATAGATTTATACTTGTATTCTGATATGCCTTCTTGAGTAAGAAAGAAAGGGGTAGATACTGTTAGAGCTAGAATGCTAGGACTCGATAATTAACCTGGGCCTATTCACTAGAATAGAGGTTGGCAAACTTCTTTTCTAAAGGATCAGAGAGTTAATATTTGGCAGGCCATATGGTCTTTGTCACAACTACTCAACTGTGCCCTTGTAGAGCAAAAGCAGCCATAGACAGTAAGTACATGAGTGAGCATGGCTGCATTCTACTAAAACTTTATTTACAAGCACAGGAGGTGAACTAGGCTTGGCCCACAGGCCATAGTTTCCCCGTCCCTGCACTAGAATATATTACCTAGGGATTATCCATATTAAATGTTTGGATAACAGTTGGGAGCCTCTGGACTGAAGGGCACAGCTAGCCACCTCACGGATAGGAGACACGAACCAATGAAGAAGTCACGAGTGTAGGGTTGAGTGATTCTGGCACCATCTTTGAAAAAAGTACCGCAGAGTTTCAGCTACCATCGACTTGCTTCTTAATAAACATTAAATTATCTCTTAAGTTCAGTGTCTTTATATACATATATATATCCCAAAAAACCCAGTAAACTGGACCAAAAGCAAAGAAGTTTCCAGGATAACATGAATGCTTCAAAGGTCAGCGGAGCAAGGGCGGGGGTTTGGGGACCATGGTTTAAGGGGACTTCTAAGTCAATTGGCAAAATAATTCTATTATGAAAACATTCTGCATCCCACTTTGAAATGTGGCATCTGGGGTCTTAAATGCTAACAAGCAGCCGTCTAAGATGCATCAATTGGTCTCAACCCACCTGGATCAAAGGAAAATGAAGAACACCAAGGTCACACGATAACTATGAGCCCAAGAGACAGAAAGGGCCACATGAACCAGAGACCTACATCATCCTGAGACCAGAAGAACTAGTTGGTGCCCGGCCACAACCGATGACTGCCCTGACAGGGAGCACAACAGAGAACCCCTGAGGGAGCAGGAGATCAGTGGGATGCAGACCCCAAATTCTCATAAAAAGACCAGACTTAATGGTCTGACTGAGACTAGAAGAATCCCGGCGGTCATGGTCCCCAAACCTTCTGTTGGCCCAGGACAGGAACCATTCCCGAAGACGATTCATCAGACATGGAAGGGCCTGGACAGTGGGTAGGAGAGAGATGCTGAGGAAGAGTGAGCTATTTGTATCAGGTGAACACTTGAGACTGTGTTGGCATCTCCTGTCTGGAGGGGGGATGGGAGGATAGAGAGAGTTGGAAGCTGGCAAAATTGTCACGAAAGGAGAGACTGGAAGGGCTGACTTATTAGGGGGAGAGCAAATGGGAGTACGGAGTAAGGTGTATATAAACTTATATGTGACAGTTTGTCTTGATTTGTAAACGTTCACTTGAAGCTCAATAAAAGTTAATAATAATAAAAAAAAAAAAACCCAGTAAAAGGTAAATGTATTGTGAGATTGTGAGAGGTGGTATCTAAGTTGAGAAGTTGAGCAGATAGGAAATGTAACAGGTTGTCTGGGCTGTGGACACCAGTTCAAATGTAACTGTTGAACGAGAACGTTGTCTAGAAAAAGACTTGGGCAAGGCCACAGTCAGCCCTGGTGGCTCTGTGCCTTCCTTTGGCACTGGTCTTTGTAGCTGGAAGGCAGGTGAGTTGCGGTAACCCCAGCTGAACCAAGGGCTATTCCAAGAAGAAAGGACCTCAGCTCTGCATCCCAAGTTGGGTCAACTGAGTATCATGTCTCTTTTCAAGGGACAAGTTCCTTCTAACTTAATTTTGTGCCTGTATCCACTGGGGGACTCACATTTTTGGACTAAGAATTTAAGGGAGCTGCACATTTGGTTTGCCTCACAGTCACCATTGTTTGTCTGTTTCAGTATTGGTTCCTTAGACTGACGAGGTTCTGAGCATTTAAGAGTCCAGTGCATACATCTTAGACACATTTAGAATTCATTTGACTCTGAAGACAGCTCACCCTAACTCTGCACACTTGTGATCATTGTTATTACTAACGATGGCAGCATTGTCACATCTGCCTGTGCAAAGTGCTGTCAGTTACAAAGACCACTTCGCCCCTTGCCCCTTGTCCTCATGGGTCTCATAGCCTAGTAGAAAGGAGGAAGGGACTAACTTTTTTTTTTTAGCACCCCTGGTGAACGCAGAGAGTTTACAAGTATTATTTCATGGCGAGCAATCTCCAAGAGAACATTTCTCCAAATGCAAAGCCAAGGAGGCTCTCTAGTAGGACAAATTTGTAAGACAAAGCCAAGGAGAATTGGGGCTGGCGCCAGGAGAGGAACTGTCTTTTGCTGAGTGTCTACTTGTGCTGGATGCTTTCCTCTTAACAGTCTTGTGGGGTCGGTTTCTTGTTCCGTATTTTATAGATGATAGTTTACAGCTCAAGCTCCAAGTCATGCAGCTAGCCTGTGGCAGAGCTGGGACCTGGTCAGCGTGGCTCCAGAGCCTGGATTTCCCCACCAAGTCATGCTGTCTTCTGCGTTGCATTTCTCCAGGTTTGCTGCTTGAGGGAGCCTTGTGAGGCCCACCTAACCAGGCAGCTGCCTTCTGCACTCTGCGGTCCTTTCTGCAACTGTTTACCAGCTCTGATTTTCCTGCCCTCCTCAACCTTATTCCTCCCCCCAAATAGGTATGAGAAAATGACAAGTGGGATGTACCTGGGTGAGATAGTGCGGCAGATCCTGATCGACCTGACCAAGCAGGGTCTTCTCTTCCGCGGGCAGATTTCAGAGCGTCTCCGGACTAGGGGCATCTTTGAAACCAAGTTCCTGTCCCAGATCGAAAGGTGACGTTTGATCAAGTTCATTTGCTTCGCGAGAGAGGCACTGGTTGGGGTGGGCTGCCCTCATGTCGGGGTTGGGCAGATTTGAGATTTAGAAATAAAAACAGAAAGGCCCTGGCCGGGCAGAGGGCTGCTTTCTGAGATGTTTCCTTTCTCCAGAGGGCCACGCACAGCTGAGGTGCTTCATCCTGCCTGGGCCCTCAGGAGTGACTAAGGCCTCACAGAGTGCCTAAACTGTGACACAGGAGTTAGCTGAAGGCTGTCCATCCTCTTTTGTTCCTGAAAAGATGATGCGTCTGCATTATGAAAGAAAAATTTGGAAAAAAAAGTCACCCATATGCCCACCACCAAATACAACTATTTTAATTTTTTGCATATTATATTCCCTTTCAGTCCATGAATGCATACAAACATTTTTTTCCTAGTTGCAGTCATATTGCATATATCATTATACACTTTGGTTTACTGTATTTGTTCATGGAAACATTCATTTCTAATTCTGATTTTTATTATTAAAAAATTTCAAGCATAGGAAAAATAGTCAAATGAACCTAGTAAACCCCCCATGTAGCCACCATCGGCTTCAACAGTTGTCAACTCCTGGCCAAACTTGGTTCATCTATTGTAACTCCCGCTTTCCTGGCCCCCAGGCTGGATTAATTTGAAACAGATCCCATATTTCCTATCAGTTTATCTATAAATATTTCAAAATCATTTCTGAAATATAAGGATTCTTTAAAAAACATAACCACAGTACCATGATTATACCTAGAATAGTTAATGGTAAACCTTAACCTCATCAAATAACCTGACAGTGATTCTATTTCCCTACCTGCCTAAAAACAATTTTTTTTTTTACAATTTCTTTGCTTGTATCGGTATCTAAATAAGGTCCATATGTTGCATTTGGTTGATATGTTTTGTTTTTTTTTTAATTGTTGTGCTTTAGATGAAGTTTTATAGAACAAACTAGTTTCTCATTAAACAGTTAGATGGCCACTCACAAGCTTTTAAGACCCCAGACACTACTCACCAAAGTAGAATGTAGAATATTTTCTTTATAAACTATGTTATGCCAGTTGAGTTAGATGTTCCCCAAGACTGTGGTCCTCACGGCTCTCAGCCCAGTAATTCAGTCCCTCAGGGAGTTTGGATGTGTCTGTGGAGTTTCCATGACCTTGCCTTGGACAAGCCGTGTTGGCTTCCCCAGTATTGTATACTGTCTTATCCTTCACCAAAGTTACCACTTATCTATTGTCTATTTAGTGTTTTTTTTCTCCCTCTTCACCCCTCCCCTTCCTCATAACCATCAAACCTTTTCATGAGTTTTTATAATAGTGGTCTTATACAATATTTGTCCTTTTGTGAATGACTTATTTCACTCAGCATAATGCCCTCTAAATTCTTCCGTGTTGTGAGATGCTTCACAGATTCATCATTGTTCTTTATCGCCGCGTAGTACTCCATCGTGTGTATGTACCGTAGTTTGTTTATCCATTCATCTTCTGATGGGCAGCTAGGTTGTTTCTACCTTTTTGCTATTGTGAACAATGCTGCAGTGAACATGGGTATGCATATGTCTATTCGTGTGATGGTTCTTATTTCTCTAGGATATATTCCTAGGAGTGGGATTGCTGGATCATATGGTATTTCTGTTTCTAGCTTTCTAAGGAAGTGCCATATTGTTTTCTAGAATGGTTATACCGTTTTGTGATATGCTTTTTTTAGATCTTTTTTAGTTGCTAGGTTCCCCTCCCTTCCTTGTTTTCCTTTGGATTTATTTGTTGAAAAAACTATTTTATATTCTATGAATTTTCTACATTCTGTATTTTACTGATTGGATTGTTTGACCTTTTCCTCTGTCCCTTGTGTTTTCTGCAAACTCATGTGAGATCCACATACTTGACTAGATTTCGGGGCAAGGATACTTTTTAGGTGACATTGAGTTGTGCCTCTTCCTCTCTCTTATGACATTAGCTGTCATTGTTTGCTCATTGCCCAGACCTATTATTTCACTAGGAATTGCAGATGGTGATAATCTAATTCTATCATTCCTTCTGCATTTATTAGCTAGAATACTTGTTGAAAGAGAAACTTCCCCCATATCAACTCTAATTATCATTTTAAATGGCTGAGTAATGTTATTATGTTGCTGTGCTATAATTTACTCCATTTTTCCTTTAGTGTAAGATGCTTAGCTTATAATTTATGGATTTCTGCTCTTCTGAGTAGCACTATAATTAATATTTTTGTAGACACAGTCATTTGCATCTTGTGAATTATTTCCTTAGGAGTAGAAGCATTTGGTTAAAAGGCATAGGCTCCCTTATGGACACACTAGTTTATAAAAAGGTAGCTCCAGTTGTCGCCCATCACCAGTTATGTACCAGTGTTCCCATCTCACCGCTCTTCCTACTGGCACTGGATATTATCAGAGGCTTTGTTTGCAATTTCTCTCAGTTTCCATTCATTCATTTAATTCTCTGAGTCTTTATGGCCAGATGCCAGCAGGCTGAAAATCACTTTGCAGAAGGAAAAACAAAATCACCTGAAAGCTAAAGCAGTGTGCTTAGTGAAGAGACTCTGATGGGCTGTCTCAGTGTCTGAGGAAATGGTGGCAGAATCAATAACAGCAGCGGTGACTTGGTGTTTTTGAAGTATTGATTAGCAGGTGGTCAGCATCCTTTTTCCGTCTGTCCTTCAACCCATCAGATCCCAAAGAACAAGTTAAAAGTCATCACTTTGTGGATCCTCTTTTGCTTGGGAAGCAGTTTCTCCCTGATTTGCTACAGAGAAGCAAATTGGCTTGTCTTCGCCTGGTTTTTTCTTTTGGCCTGAATACAAAGAAAGTTGTTCTGGGACTTGTGTAAGGAGGCAGCACCCATCTGCCTCCAGAAATACTTGCTCCCAGTGCACAAGAAGTGTCCATTTGTGATGCTTTGATTTTTACGGTTAAAAAAAAAAAAAAAATCCTATAGAATGAAAAGAAAATCACATCCATCTAGTGCCAGTTGGAAGCTGGTAGGTCTACAGTGACCTTGGTCCATCTCAGAGCATGTCATCAAATGGGTAGGGCTGTGATTCCGAGAAGTGCCCTAAGCTTGAGATTCATCTCTATCGTGACCTGTTTGTGCTGTGTGACCTGAGGAGTTCTCTTCACCAATCTGGACCCCACTGTCATCCTCTATAAGATAAATAATTGCTCAGCTGCTTAACCTCCAGGATTGCTCAGAGAATTAAGTAAGGGAGTATACGAGAAAGAACTTAGTAAACTGTGACGGGCCTGATCCTGGTAGGAATTGCAGGTTTTCTTTTTATATACCAAACCCATTGCCACTGAGTCAATTCCGACTCATAGTGACCCTATAGGACAGAGTAGAACTGCCCCATAGAGTTTCCAAGGAGTACCTGGTGGCTTCGAACTGCTGACATTTTGGTTAGCAGCAGTAGCACTTAACCACATGCCACCAGGGTTTCCTCTTTTTATATACACTCAAAAGAAAAAAATACATTTTATTTTTTAGAGTAGTTTAAGTTTAGAGAAAAATTGCACAGAAAGTACAGAGAGTTCCCGTATGCTCTTTCCTTCCCCTGCACACAGGTCCTTCTGTCATTAACATCTTGTATTAGTGTGGTACATTTGGTACAGTTGATGAACAATGATTGGTACATTATTGTTTTTTTATTGTACTTTAGATGAAGGTTTACAGAACAAACTAGCTTCTCGTTAAACAGTTAGTACACATATTGTTTTGTGACATTGGTTAACAACCCCATGACAGGTCAACACTCCCTTCTTGAACTTTGGTTCCCCATTACCAACTTTCCTTTCCCTTCCTGCCTTCTAGTCCCTGCCCCTGGGCTGGTGTGCCCTTTTAGTCTTGTTTTGTTTTATGGGCATGTTTAATCTTTTGGCTGAAGGGGGAACCTTGGCAGTGACTTCATTACTCAGCTGAAAGGGTGTCCGGGAGCCATACTCTCGGGGTTTCTCCAGTCTCTGTCAGGCCAGTAAGTCTGGTCTTTTTTTGTGAGTTAGAATTTTGTTCTACGTTTTTCTCCAGCTCTGCCTGGGACCCTCTATTTTTATCCCTGTCAGAGCCGTCACTGATGGTAGCTGGGCACTGTCTAGTTGTGCTACACTCAGTCTGGTAGAGGCCATGGTAGTTGTGGTCCATTAGTCCTTTGGAGTAATCTTTCCCTTGTGTCTTTGGTTTTCTTCATTCTCCCTTGCTACTGGTATATTAACTAAAGTCTGTAGTTAACTATAGGATTCATTCTTTGTGTTGTACTGTCCTATGGGTTTTGTGTACCATACATAATGTATATCTACCATTGTTGTGTCATACAGAATACTTTCACTGCCCCCAAAATGCCTTGTGCCCCGCCTATTCATGCCTCCTTCCCTTCCCTACATCCCTGGTAACCACTGATATTTTCACTGTCTGTGTAGTTTTTCCTTTTCCAGAATGTCCTATAGTTGGAATTGTGCAGTATGTAGCTTTTTCAGACTGGCTTTTTTCACTTAGGATTATGCATTTGAAGTTCCTAGCTGGATAGCTCATTTCTTTATATTACTGAATATTACTCCATCGTATGGATGTACCACAGTTTATCAACTAACCTGTGGAAGGACTTTTTATACACAGAACATAGTTTCTTTTTCTAGAAGTTTTCTAGCTAATAAATGCAGAAGGAATGATAGAATTAGATTATCACCGTTTTGCAATCTGTGGTGAAATAGTAGATCTGGGCAATGAGCAAACAATGACAGCTAACTCATGAGACAGAGAGAGAGACAGACAGACAGACAAAGAATATTACTCATTGCTTTTAGAAAGTCTAAAACATATAGGTGAGCAAAAGAAAGAAAATGAAAATCACCTGTAATCTCACCAACATCTCAATAGATTTCTTTCTGTTTTTTTTTCTGTGCAAGGACAAACATTTTAAGAAAACAAGATCAGATAGCTCATAACATTTTATAATCTGTTTTTACTTAATGTGTCGTGAACTCTTCTGTGGCATTAAATAGTCTTCTGCAAGGTCATCTATTGTCTGGCTATGTTACCATTTGCCTGCTTTATCCCCCATATGGCCATATAGGCTGTTTCTCAGCTGCTCTCTCTTGGTAATACTCTTCTAAATATTGCCAGAGACCATCGAGGATATAACTTCACATTGTTTAGCTCGGGAGTCAGAATTCTTATTAAGTAACATTCACTCACTTTGAGATTATCAGGGTCTAGTCTAGACTCGGAAGCCCTGGTAGCGCAGTTATAAGTGTTTGGCTGCTAACCGAAAGGTCAGTGGTTCATACCCACCAGTCACTCCTGGGGAGAAAGATGTGGCAGCCTGCTTCTGTAAAGATTTACAGATTTGAAAACCTTACAGAGGCAGTTCTACTCTGTCCTATAGGGTTGCTATGAGTCAGAATTTGACTCAATGGCAGTGGGTTTTGTTTCATTGTAGTCTAGACTCTAGGCCAGGGGACAGTGGTGGTTCAGTGGTTGAATTCTCGCCTTCCACGTGGGAGACCCAAGTTCAGTTCCTGGCCAATGCACCTCAAGTGTAGCCACCACCCATCTGTCAGTGGAGGCTTGCATGTTATGATACTGAACAGATATCGGTGGAGCTTCTAGACTAAGATGGACTAGGAAGAAAGGCCTGACGATCCACTTCTAAAGATCAGCCAGTGAAAATCCTATGCATCACAACAGTCTGATATACAACTGATCATAGAGATGGTGCTGCTGTTTCATTCTGTTGTGCATGGTGTCACCAACTCAACAGCAGTTTGCAACAACAGTAAACTTGAGGCCAGTCAGTCCCCATGATAGGTGATGGATACTTTTAATCAAAACAGGCTCCCATTCTCTAAGGTGGTAATTGCATATTATATATTTATATATCCACTTGCTCACTGAATGTGCCTAGCCCAGTGCTGGGTGCTACCAATAATTCCTTCTTACCCTCGAAGAGCATGTAGTCTGATTGGGAAGAGAAAGCAAAGAATCAGAAACCATTAAATAAAAGGAATGGGGTCAGAGTGCCAGGAACTTGGGCAGGAGAGGGCTAGATTTGGTGTGAGGTGGCTGTGTTTGAATCCCGCTCTGCTACTGTTTGAGGACAAGTCTCTAGCGCTCTGAACCTCAGGTTCTGCTTTAGAAGAATAGCTACCTGGTGTACTGTTTGCTGGATCTCGTAATAGCTCCTAGTGAGATGATAGATATAAACATGAGGTACTCACACTTTATTTTTTAAAGGTGTTGGGACTTACTGCGGGTGGTGGACCTCACTGAGCCCCAGCTTCTAAGTCATCTGTTCCACCTTAGCCATTGCACGGGTCATTTTCTCTTCCATTCTGCTAGAGCATCTAGGGATGGGAAGGCCAGGCATCATGCTGAGCAGGCTCCAGGGGCCTGGGAAACAGGTCTTGACATTGTGTTCTGCCCCATGCAGTGACCGGCTGGCCCTCCTCCAGGTCAGGGGGATCCTGCAGCAGCTCGGCCTGGACAGCACATGCGAGGACAGCATTGTGGTGAAGGAGGTGTGTGGAGCCGTGTCCCGGCGAGCAGCCCAGCTCTGTGGTGCTGGCCTGGCTGCCATCGTGGAGAAAAGGAGGGAAAACCAGGGGCTTGAGCACCTGAGGATCACTGTGGGCGTGGATGGCACCCTGTACAAGCTGCACCCTCAGTGAGTGCCCAGGGAGAGGTATACGGGGAGCAGGGCGACTGTGAACTCAAAACAACCTCCTCAGCTGATAAATGAGATGATGCGTCCTCACTCTGCCTAGGGAGGAAGTGCCACATGGTGGTGAAGTCAGGCTGTTGAGGCTGACAGACAAGGTTCAAGTCTTGGCATCTCTACTTCCTAGTGGTATGATGTGGGAATATAGCCAGCCTCTCTGAACCTGGGGTTCACAGATGCCTACCTCACAGGGTTACATAAGGAGTAAATAAGTAACAGATGTAAAGTGCTTCACACAGTGCTCAATAAATGCAAGTTATTATTATTATCATTATGTCCACCTGACCTCACAGGGTTGTAGTGAGAACTGAATGTTTTGCATAGCACAGAGCATCTGCTAAATGTGGGCTGGTAATAATTTTCTTAGCTCAGATTTGGTGGACAGAAAGCCTAAGAGCCCTGTCAGGCAATGTGGGCTTGAATCCTGCCTCTACGACGTAGAAGCTGGGAGCCCTAGGGCCAGTTTCTCACCCTCTTTGAGCCTCAGTTCCTTATCTGTAAAATAAGAACCAAAATCGTATCTACCCCATAGATTGTTGTGAAGATCAAATAAAATCACATCTGCAAAGCATGTGGCACATCACAAAAGCGAAATAATGGGTGCTATCGTTTTTACTCAATGTTTTACATTCTGTTTTGGGAAAGATAGAAAGTCATATAAGCTTACAAAAATTTCAAATTGTACTAAAATGCATACATGAACATATTATTGTAATCCTTAGCTCTTTTTCTGAAGCTAACTATCTAAAGTAACTGACAGGTGTCTTCTCTTGGTTCTTCCTTTGAGGGTCACATATTTTTGGTTTGATCCTTTTTGAGGGGAAAAAAACCACATAGTCATCTCAATAGGTGCAAACAAGCAAACAAACAAAAAAAAGTTTGACAAAATCCAATATGCTTTCATAATAAAAACAATAACAACTAGGAATAGAAAAGAGCTTCCTCAGCCTAATAAAGGACCTCACAGCGATCATCATACTAAAATGGTGAAAGACTAAAGTCTTTCTCTTAAAAATCAAGAAAAAGACAAGGATGTTCACTTTTGCCACCTCTGTTCAACATTGTACTGCCTCCAGATAACCATGTGGTTTTGTTCCTCAGTCAAGTCATGACTCAAGGGAGAGGCTTGCAGGAACCAGACCAAAAATATGTGACCTCAAAGGGGAAATCTAGGCAGGTCAATTAGGCATGAAAAGAAAATAAAAGACATCCAGATTAGAAATATAATAATCTAACAGCAGTGGTATTTGGGTTTAGATTAGAAAGGCAAAAGTGAGACTGTCTCTATTTGCAGATGACATGATGTTGTATACAGAAAATCCTAAGGAGTACACAAACTATTAGAGCTAATAAACAAGCTCAGCAAAGTTGCATGATACAAAATAAGTATATAAAAATCAATTGTATTTCTATATATTAGTAACAAACAATTTGAAAATGAAATTAGGAAAATAATTCCATTTACAACAGCATCAAAAAGAATAAAATGTTTAGGAATAAATTTTACAAAAGAATTGTAAAACTTGTACAATGAAAACTACAAAACATTGCTGAAAGAAATTAAAGAAGACCTAAATAAATGGAAAAGCATCCCATGTTCATGGTTTGGAAGACTTAATATTGTTAAGATGTCAGTACTCTCCAAAGTGATCTACAGATTTAACAAAATCTTTATCAAAATCCCAGCTGGCTTCTTTGCAGAAATTAACAAGCTGATCCTAAAATTCATCTGGAAATGCAAAGGACCCAATCATGGTTTCATGTGACATTTCAGTTAATTGGCTTGGTAATGTTTAGTGCTTCTGTTCTACCTCCTGATTCATTGTGTAGTACCTGGGGTCTTAAACGCTTGCAAGTGGCCATCTAAGTCACAACAATTGGTCTCTTTTTTCCTGAAACAACACAAGAAGAAGGAGAGTCAGGAATAGGATGAGGATATGGAATGTGTGGCTAATTGCCTCCATAAACAACTGCCTCCTTTGACTAGAACTGGATGGTACCTGGCTACCATTAGTGAACATTTTGATCAAAGATTCTATAGAAGAATCATGATCAAAAGAGGGAAAGTGCAGAACAGAATTTCAAATTCTTACGGGCTCCAGACTTTCTGGAACGTGAAGGTTGGATTAACCCCAAAACTATTGCCCTGAGATAATCTTTAAAACCTTAAACAAAAAATATTCCCCGAAGTCTTCTTAAAACCAAGCAATAGTTTAGCTTCACTAGTAAAAAATGTCTGCCTTGAGCATTATGCTCGTTTAAGAACTGCCTATGAGATCAAATTGACTCAAAAGGTCTGATAGGAATCTTAGGTGTCAAGGAATTTATGTTAATGGATAGGAACAACTCAGAAAAAGAGGGTGAGAATGATTGTACAACTCAAAGAATGTAATCAGTGTCACTAAATGGCATGTATAGAAACCGTTGAATTGGTATATGTTATTCTCAACAATAACAAAATAAATTTAAAATAAATAAATAAAGGCAAGGGACCGAAAATAGCAAAAACAACCTTGAAAAAGAACAAAGTTGGAAGACTCACGCTTCCTGATTTCAAAGCTTACTATAAAGTTACAGCAATCAAGACAGTATGGTACTGGCATAAAGCTAAATGTATAGATCAATGGAATAAAATTAAGCATTCAGAAATAAATGCATATATTTACAGCCAATTGATTTTTGACAATGGTGCCAAGACCCCTCAATGGAGAACAAATAGGCTTTTCAAAAAATGGTGCAAAACAAGATAGCCACGTACAAAACAATAAAGTTGGACCCCTGCCTCACACTATATGCAACAGTTGATATGAATCAAAGACCTAAATATAAGAACTAAAACTAGAAAATTCTTAGAAGACATAGGGGTAAATCTTAGTGACTATGAATTTGGCAATAAAGTCTTAGATATGACACCGAAAGCACAAGCAACCACATTAAAAATAGATTATAGATAAATTGGACATCATCAAAATTAAAAATTTTTGTGCTTCAAAGGACACTATCAAGAAAGGGAAAAGACATCCCACAGAATGAGTGAAAATATTTTCAAATCCTTTATTTGATAAGGGATTTATATTCAGAATACGTAAAGAACTCTTACAACTCAACAATAAAACAGACAAGTGACCCAATTAAAAATGGACAAAGGATTTGAATAGACATTTCTCCAAAGAAGATATATAAATGGACAATAAGGACATGAGAAGAGCTCAGCATCATTACTCACGAGGGAAATGCAAATCAAAACCACAATGAGATACCACTTCACACCCACTAGGATGGCTATAATAAAGAAGACAGACAATAACAAGCATTAAGAATGTGAGAAATAGAAACCCTCATGAACTGCTGGTGGGAATGTTAAATGGTGCAATCACCATGGGAAACAGTTGGACAGCTCCTCAAAAGGATAAACATAGAGCAACCATATGACCTAGCGGTTCCATTCCTAGATATGCTCAAGAGAACTGAAAACACATGTTCATAGCAGCATTATTCACAATAGCCGAAAAGTGGAAACACCCTAAATACCCATCAACAGATGAATGGATAGACAAAATGTGATACATTCATACAATGGAATATTTTTCAGCCATAAAAAGGTATGAAGTACTGATACATGCTACAACATGTTTGAACCTTGAAAACATTATGCTGAGTGAAGGAAGCCAGTCACAAAAGGCCGCATGTTATGTGATTCCATTTATATGAAATGTCCACAATAGGAAAATTCATAGAGACAGAAAGTAAGATTAATGGTTGCCAGGGGCTGGGGGCTGAGGGGAATGAGGAATGAATGCTGAATACTAATGGATAAGGGGTTTCTTTCAGAGTGATGAAAATGTTCTGGGATGAGACAGTGGGTGGGTATGGTTGTACAATTTTATGAATATGCTAAAAACTACTAAATTGTTCATTTAAGAAGATAAACTTAAAAAAAAAAACAAAAGACTTGGCTGTATACCAAGCCATTTTCTGCTTTCTTGCAGGCACGTCAGGCTTAACCACTCACATGATGCCCCCATTAAGACCTCAAACCTTCTCACCTTCTCTCATTTAACTGGCAGAGCCCCAGAGAGCTGTAGTGGTTGGCCAGAGATCATCCACTGGTTGTGTGTTAGAGTCAGGTTCAAAACCTGTTCTGGCATGCTGGATCTCAGGGATGACCCCCGTCTGTACCATTCATGGTAACCCAGGATCCTGGGACCAGAGGCCTCCCAGCAACAGAGCCTAGATACCCAGGCCTCTGTGAACACTCTCTGGGCCCACAGGCTGATTTGGTAACTCTAACTCCCAAGATATCCGTTCAAGTGGATTTATATCTTAAAAGATAGCTGAGAGAGGCAGAGGATCATTGCGGTTAAGACTGTGCGCTTTTGGAGAAAATAAATGGAGTGGGGGATGGATGGATAAAGCAGTAGGACAATATTTTAACAGTTGCTGAGTCTAGGCAAAGGGTATAGGGATGTTCATTATACTACTCTGTAAATTTGAAGAATTTCAAAATAAGTTGGGAGAAATATGGAAAAAAAAAATGGGGGAAGGGCTTTGGAAAAAGACTGACCTGGTTCAAGTCCTAATTTACTGGTTGTGCAAACTTGGACAAGTTTCTTAACTTTTGAGCATCTGTTTCTTTATGTGATGGAAATCATAATACATTTCAAACTTCTTTGTTACACTTTGTTCTGCATGTAAAACACCTAGAACAGTCTCTGGCATTAGTAGGTCCCCAATAAAAGATAAAACAGTTGTTGAAGAAGCTGTTTTGAGCCCGAGGAGCAATCTCAAAGGGACAAACTAGATTGGAGTTATTTATAAATATTTGTAAATATGTAAGTGCTGATGTTGTTTCTCTTTATCTTTTTCTTCATAGCTTTTCTCGGATATTGCAGGAAACCATGAAAGAGCTTGCGCCTCGATGTGACGTGTCGTTCTTGTTGTCAGAAGATGGCAGTGGGAAGGGAGCAGCTCTCATTACTGCTGTGGCCAAGCGGTTACAGCAGCCACGGAAGGAGAACTAGGGACACTGCCCCGGCTTGGATGTGACGTGCCTTTGAACACTGACCAGCCTTCCTCTGGCAGATGAGTTGGTCAGGAACCAGTAGGAAACCCCCTGGCAGACTTCACCTTCTGGGTGGCTCAGGGAGACCCCAGGTTCTTGGGTACTCTTAGCATCCTGTTACTGGTTATACAGTGGTATTAAATGATGTCTTTATCTGGCATATTTAGGCCAAATATGGGTCAACTTATGAAATCAAAGGGCCTGGCCCAAGAGATCCCTTTTCAGCAGATTTTTCCCTTCAGGTTTGAGCTGTCAGTTCTCTGTGACTTTGATGGGCTTGGAAACATACCCAGAATTGGCCACGTGGCCTGGCTGGCTGATTCCCCGCTGAGATGCTCAAGCCATCAGTTGTAGTACGTTGGGCATAGAGCTTGTGGATGAGCAATTGAGAGTGAAAGGGACTTGTGTAATAAACTGCAGAACCTATCTAATTTGTCCTTGGCTTATCATGTTGACTTCAAACGCTAAGGGAGAACAATGACTTTGGAGTGCTCAGCCCTGGGATGTGGAAAGGCTGATTACTGGGGAGCCCTTGTGGGAACCTTCTTATGCTTAAGTGAGTTATGTCAACCTTTTAGGATTTCTTTCCTCAGTAAGCTTGTACAATAGATGGGGTGCCATTCAAGCATGTGTGTCTCATTTTGTATGTGGTTTGTGTTGTTGCTCTTGATAGTTGTCTAAAGGACTGCTAGGTATATGCAATCCAGTAAGTGAATAAAAAAAGATTTGATTTCCCAATGAACTTTATATGAGGTGTTGATATTTCATTTGAGAGGCTCACTTGATAATGCCACGCTCTGCTGATGGAATGAGGGACAGAGTCAGAGGAGCTGAGAGCATCTATCTAGTCCAGACTTCCCACCAACAGGGAGAAATAGAAGGGATTTCTTCTATAACATCTTTAACAGATTATCCTCTTTTTGCTTGAATGAATACTTTCAGTGACTGGGAGCTTACCACCTGGTCTTACAGCTCTTGCTTCTGATCCACTGGAGTTGGCAGGAAGTTCTTTTGATCTCCAAGCGGACCTCTACCTCCCAGGCACTCTGTCTTTCCCACACATCCCCTTGGTGTCCATTCTACCCTCTAGAACTATCTAGAACTGGCCTGTCCCTGACCATTTCTCCAGTGGAAGTCCTCTCTCTCTCTCTCCTGATTCCCCCAGTTCATTATCTGAACGTCCTGTGACTTCCTACCTTGTCATGCAATTATCTTTATCAGTTTCTTACCCGACCTAGTAGGTTGGAACCTTTCTGTCAGACACATCTTTGGATTCCCACAGAGAGTCCAGCACTGCACCTTTCTCATGAAATGCTTACTGGAGGCATGATTAAAAAAGAAAGCACTCCAAGAAATTTTCCTTGGAAGAAGTAGAGACTATCCTCTGGAGAAACAAACTGAAAACAATAACGTTGCAAGTCATTCTGGTTGATTTTCCTTTGAATTATGTACTTAATTGCATACTAAATATATACCACATCAACTCCAGAAAGGATTAGTTGCTTCTTTATTAGATTATGATTCCCAGTGATAACCATCACCCTTTGCTGAAGCAAGATGTTCAGACAGAATGGAGGTGGCTGAGAGAGAGGTCAGCCAAACCCAAGGACAGACAAGGGAGCTGATGGTTTCCTGAGAAATATCGTTTCATACATTCAATAAATAAATATAGCATCACTGCTGTGGGAAGGTCCTAGATTTCCTAAAATTAACTTTTTATATCTGGGGACATGTTGTATGGATTTATTTAAAATTATCTTTCTGTATTTTGAGGTTATACCCCTTTGGGGAAATGTTTCACCTTATCAGGTTTTTTTTTTAGTCAACCTCAAACTTTGTTGTCCCTGTTAAGTTACCTTTCCTCAGTTCCCCTAATCCTTAGTAAGATGCCCCCAGCCCCCAGCCCCTCTTTCCCTGATTCTGCAGGGGTCTTTCCCTTTGTTTTTTTTCCTGGACAGAGACAGTCTTGCCCAGATTCAGGTCCCTGTGCCACCAAGTGCTCCCATAACCTGGTCTCTCAGCATGCGTTTGACAATCTAGAGAATTTCACCTGGCCTACTTCCTTCCCAGCTCTGGTCTCTCACAAGAAAAAGGAGCCCAAGGTATCCAGGCAACTGATCTAGTCAGAATATTCTGACTAATTGATAGCATCATAGAACCCTTGTACCAGAGGGAATTCCAGAGAGGGCAGATGTCCATCTCCTTGTCTTTGGACACCAGCCCCTGAGACACCTGGGGCGATGGAGGGCTAACTTCTCCTCAAGGTTTACTAGGCAAGACCAACAACCACACAACAAGGTAAACTGCCCCCTCATGAGAGCCCTGGAGACTTTTCCTTCTAGAAGGAGCATCTTTATCTTTGTTTTCTAGCCCTCTGGCTACTTTCCCAATAGCCTTTTGGTCAGAAAGAGCTGATAAACACAGATTCGAGAACTAGTGAGGAAGGAAAAGTTATATGTGTGTATATATATATATAAAATAAAGATTATACACATATATGTAATACAATATGGTAATAGCAAGACACAATTTCTGACCATGTCCTACATCCTTTAGATCAGGAACTCTCAGGCATTTGTGTGTGTGCCATGTACCCCTTCCACAATCATGTGAAACCTACGGATCCTTTCTCAGAATAATGTTTTTAACTGCATTAGTCCTATAAAACACGTAGGACTACAAAGGAAACCAATGGTATGGAATTACAGTTGTTAAAATATTACAGCAGTGATATAGTAATATAAAGGAGTCCTGGTGGCACAATGTTTAAGTTCTCAGCTGCTAACAGAAATGTTGGCAGTTCAAACCCACCAGCCGCCCCGTGGGAGAAAAGACCTGGTGATCTGCTCCCATAAAGATTACAGCCTAAGAAACTCTATAGGGCAGTTCTACTCCATCACACAGGGTCGCTATGAGTCACAACTGACCTGACAGCATGCAACAACAACATAGTAATGTACGTGCTTATTTGTTAATGCTAACATATTTAGCAGGGACCCAATCACAATCAAAATTTTGATGAAGTTGAATATAATCAGCATTTTGAGACATCTCCAATATCTGAAAATATCTCTGATTTCTACCTGAGACAAAGTCACAGGTGCTGTTAACACTAATGTGGTTTGTTTCCCACATTCATAATGGAAGGAAATGCTAAATTGCAATTAGAAGTTATTCAAACTAAATTAATTTTTTCCCAAAGAAGTTTATGGGCCTCTCTTGGGGTTAAGGAGCCCTGGTGGCAAAGTGGTTAAGAGCTTGGCTGCTAATCAAAAGGTCAGAAGTTCAAATCCTCCAGCTGCTCCTTGGAAACCCTATGGGGTGGTTCTACTCTATCCCACAGGGTCTCTATGAGTTGGAATTGACTTGACGGCAATGGGTTTGGTTTGGGTTTTTTGGGGTTAATAATCCCTGTGAAATATCCTAATGGAAAGAGTGAAGAAAACCAAAGGCTCAAGGAAACAATTAGTCTAAAGGACTAATGGATCACATGAACCATGGCCTCTGCTAGCCTGAGACCAGAAGAACTAGATGGTGCCGGGCTACCACTACTGACCGGCTCTGGCCAGGACCACAATAGTAGGCTATAGACAGAGTGGGAGAGAAATGTAGAAAAAATTCAGACTTGTAAATAAGACCAGACTTACTGGTCTGATAGAGATGAATAGAACTCCTGAGACTACGGCCCTTAGATACAATTCAAACTTGGAATTGAAATCACTCCCAGAGATCACATTATAGCCGTACAATAAACAGGCCTGTAAAATGAACAATAACACCAGTGAGGAATGTACACCTCAGAACAATCAACTATATGAGACCTAAAGGACAGCATTTGCCCAAAAGCAAAGTTCGGAAGGATGGTAGGGGCAGGAAAGCTGTGCGAATGGATACAGGGAACCAAGGGAGGAAGAAGGGAGAGTGCTGACACATTCGGGTTTGCAACCAATGTCACAAAACATGAGCCCTCATGACACAGTGGTTAAGAGCTCAGGTGCTAACCAAAAGGTCAGCAGTTCAAATCCACCAGGTGCTCCTTGGAAACGCTATAGGGCAGTTCTACTCTGTCCTAAGGGGTCACTATGAGTTGAAATCGACTCAGTGGCAATGGGTTTTTGGTTTAGTCACAAAACAAGCTGTGCATAAATTGTGGAATGGGAAACTAATTTGTTCTGTAAATTTTCACCTAAACAACAATATAATTTTCAAAAATATGTGTATGTATGTAACAAAAAATCTGGGGGGGGGGGAGAAAATAATGATGAGTTTAAAAAGAAGTCAGAGAGCAACCATCTAAGATGCATCAGTTGATCCCAATCCACTCTGAGGAAAGAATGAAGAACACCAAAGACACAAGGAAAATATTAGCCCAAGAGACAAAAGAGCCACATAAACCAGAGACTCCATCAGCCTGAGACCAGAACTAGATGGTGCCTGACTACCATCAATGACTGCCCTGACAGGGAACACACGACACAGAGTTCCTGATGGAGTGGGAGAGAAGTGTGGAGCAGAGCTCAAATTCACGTAAAAAGACGAGACTTAATGGTCTGACAGAGATTGGAAAAACCCCCAAAGCCATGGCCCCCGGACGCTCTGTTAACCCAGAACTGAAACCATCCCTGAAGCCCATTCTTCCAAAAAAGATTAGACTGGATTATAAAACATAAAATAATACTCATGAAGAGTGTGCTTCTTAGTTCAATCAGGTACACGAGACCAAATGGGCAACTCCTGTCCAGAGGCAGGATGAGAAGGCAGGAAGGGACAGGAACTGGTTGAGTGGACACAAACTTGGGGTAGAAAGGAGAGTGTGCTGTCACGTTATAGGGATTGCAACTAGTGTCACATAATATGTGTATAAACTTTTGTATGAGAAATTTACTTTTTTAAGGAAAAAACAGAGCCAGAAATTAAAAAAGAAATAAGTGTCCTAGTGGAGCTGACACTTACTTAGGGGTAGTATCTCAGATAGCAGAGAAACAGTGTGCTTTAAACCAGGGCTTGTGCAGGTGAACCCCTGCTGAGAATTTGCATTTCCACCCAGATACACTGAATCACAGTCTATGTTTTAACAAGATCCCCAGGTGATTCTTACATATAAAAAATTTTGAGAACCACTGTTCTACTAATGGTTCTCAGAATTTGTACCTAACCAGTAGCATTAGCATTGCCTGGGAACTTGTTAGAAATGCACATTCTCAGCAGGGGCTCGAACCAGAACAAACTGGGTCGAACGAAGCCTGGGTTATAACTCAGAAGATGGGTTTGTTTTTTGTTTGTTTGATTATTATTATTTTTTTTTTTAATTAATTTTTATTAAGCTTCAAGTGAACATTTACCATTCCAATCAGTCTGTCACATGTAGGTTTACATACATCTTACTCCCTTCTCCCACTTGCTCTCCCCCTATTGAGTCAGCCCTTTCAGTCTCTCGTTTCGTGCCAATTTTGCCATCTTCCCTCTCTCTCTATCTTCCCATCCCCCCTCCAGTCAAGAGTTGTCAACACACTCTCCAGTGTCCACCTGATTTAATTAGCTCACTCTTCATCAGCATCTCTCTCCCCCCCACTGACCAGTCCTTTTCATGCCTGATGAGTTGTCTTCGGGGATGGTTCCTGTCCTGTGGCATCAGAAGTTCTGGGGAGCATTGTCTCTGGGATTCCTCTAGTCACAGTCATACCATTAGGTATGGTCTTTTTATGAGAATTTGGGGTCTGTATCCCATTGGTCTCCTGCTCCCTCAGGAGTTGTCTGTTGTGCTCCCTGACAGGGCAGACATCGATTGTGGCTGGGCACCAACTAGTTCTTCTGGTCTCAGGATAATGTAGGTCTCTGGATCATGTGGTCCTTTCTGTCTCTTGGGTTCTTAGTTGTCGTGTGACCTTGGTGTTCTTCCTTTGCCTTTGCTCCAGGTAGGTTGAGACCAATTGATGAATCTTAGATGGCCGCTTGTTGGCATTTAGGACCCCAGGTGCCACAATTCAAAGTGGGATGCAGAATGTTTTCATAATAGAATTATTTCGCCCATTGACTTAGAAGTCCCCTCAAACCAAGTTCCCCTGACCCCAGCCCCTGCTCCGCTGACCTTTGAAGCTTTCGTTTTATCCCGGAAACCTCTTTGCTTTTAGTCCAGTCCAATTAGGCTGACCTTCCTTGTATTGAGTGTTGTCTTTCCCTTCACCCAAAGCAGTTCTTATCTACTGATTGATCAATAAAAAGCCCTCTCCCTCCCTCCCTCCCTCCCTCCCCCCTTTGTAACCACAAAAGTATGTGTTCTTCTCCGTTTTTTCTATTTCTCAAGATCTTATAATAGTGGTCTTATACAATATTTGTCCTTTTGCCTCTGACTCATTTCGCTCAGCATAATGCCTTCCAGATTCCTCCATGTTATGAAATGTTTCAGAGATTCGTCACTGTTCTTTATCGATGCGTAGTATTCCATTGTGTGAATATACCACAATTTATTTACCCATTCATCCGTTGATGGACACCTTGGTTGCTTCCAACTTTTTGCTATTGTAAACAGAGCTGCAATAAACATGGGTGTGCATATATCTGTTTGTGTGAAGGCTCTTGTATCTCTAGGGTATATTCCGAGGAGTGTGATTTCTGGGTTGTATGGTAGTTCTATTTCTAACTGTTTAAGATAACGCCAGATGGATTTCCAAAGTGGTTGTACCATTTTACAATCCCACCAGCAGTGTATGAGAGTTCCAACCTCTCCGCAGCCTCTCCAACATTTATTATTTTGTGTTTTTTGGATTAATGCCAGTCTAGTTGGTGTGAGATGGAATCTCATCGTAGTTTTAATTTGCATTTCTCTAATGGCTAATGATCGGGAGCATTTTCTGATTATTTTTTATAATTTATTTTTGTTGTTATTGTTGAGAATATACACAGCAGAACACATACCAATTCAACAATTTCCACCTGGACAAACTCATCCTGCTTTTCCAAGTTGTTCCTCCCCCATTAACATAAACTCACTTCCCCTTAAATTGCCTATCTAATCTCTCAAGTTGATGTTGTCAATTTGATCCCATACAGATAGATCTTAAAAGGGCACAATACTCAAGACAGACATTCTTTACTAGTTAAGCTAAGCTATTGCTTGATTCTAATAAGAAGACTTCAGGAGATATTTTTTATTTAAGTTTTAAGGTCTAAAGATGATCTCAGAGCAATATTTTCAGGGGCTTATCCAGCCTCCATAGCTACAGGAAGTATGGATTTTGTGAGAATTTAAAATTCTGCTCTCCATTTTCCCCCTTTTGATCAGGATTCTTTTATAGGCTCTTCGATCAAAATGTTTGGTAATGGTAGCCAGGCACCATCCAGTTCCTCTGGTCTAGTGCAAAGGAGGCAGTTGTTCATGGAGGCAATTGGCCACACATTTCATTTCCTCCTGACTTTCCTTCTTCCTCTGTTGCTCTGGGTGAATAGAGATCAATTGCTATACCTTGAATGCCACTTGCAAGCTTTTAAGACCTCAGATACTACACAATGAATTTGAGGGTAGATTGGTTCATTTTGGAACCACCAAGTGACTTTAGGCATACTATTTAACCTTTCTGAGCTTCAATTTCCTCTTCTGAAAAAAAGGGAATAACAAGGTTATATGATAATTGTTGTTGTTAGTTGCCTTCAATTTGGCTCCAACTCAGGGTGACTGCATGTGTGACAAAATGAGACGTTGCCCAGTCCTATACCATCTTCACAATCAATGGTGTGCTCAAGTCCATTGTTGGCAGCCACTGTGTATTTTGAGTGCCTTCAAACCTAGGAGCACTATATTGGGCAATGTTCTGTTGTGATCCATATGGTTTTCATTGGCTGGTTTTCAGAAGTGGATTGCTAGGTCTTTCTTCTTAGTCTGTCTTAGTCTGGAAGCTCTGCTGAAACCTCTCAACTATGGGTGACCCTGCTGGTATTTGAAATACCAGCGGCATAGTTTCCAGCATCATAGCAACATGCAAGCCACCAGAGTAAAACAACCTGACAGAGAGGTGGTGGATAGGTGACCATGTGAATAAATTATAAACCACCTGTATACATGTGGAGTGGTTGTGTTATAATTGTTGCTGTGGTTAGGGTGCCTGTCTTACCACTGGTGTGATCAACTTGAACACTGACTTGAGGTACTTCCAACTCTATTGCCCAAACACGTGGATGAATAATGAATGGTCATTAGGGGCAACAGACCTTTCTCAAAACTGCTTTCACCCACCCTCTTTTTCTGATACTGTGATTGAAGCTGCAGCAACCACTTGTTGTTCTCACATTTAACACTACTGCTGAACCATATTTTATTAGAGGAAGGAGAGGACTTGGGAGAAGTTGGGTAATGATAGAGCAGCCTGGTAGCTCATATTTGGCTTGAACTAGGAGAGACAATTAAGTGTAGAAGAGTTGGATTCAATTCTGGATCAGGTTAGGGAAAGACTGAAGCTAGGCAGAAGGGGAAAATACTAAAAATCTCCAAGATTTTTAATATGAGAAGGAAAGAGAGATGGAGAAAAAGATGGGTCATTCACAATTTAGATGACTGTCACGGCTTGAATTTTGTCCCCCCCAAAATTTATGTCAACTTGCTTAGGCCATGATTCCCAGTATTAGGTAGTTATCCTCCATTGTGTGATAGTAATTTTATGTTGAGAGGATTAGGGTGGGATTGTAACACCACCCTTACTCAGATCGCATTCCCAATCCAAGGTAAAAGGAGTTTCCCTGGGGTGTGGCCTGCACCACCGTTTATCTCTCAAGAGGTAAAAGGAAAGGGAAGTGAGCAGACAGTGGGGACCTCATACCACCAAGAAAGCAGCACCAGGAGCAGAGTGCATCCTTTGGACCTGGGGTCCCTGCACCTGAGAAGCTCCTCGACCATGGGAAGATTGAGGATAAGGACCTTCTTCCAGAGCTGACAGAGAGAGAAAGCCTTCCCCTGGAGCCGATGCCCTGAATTTGGACTTGTAACCTACTAGGATGTGAGAAAATAAATTTCTCTTTGTTAAAGCTATCCACTTGTGGTATTTCTGCAGCACTAGATGACTAAGACCATGAGAAAGAATGGTTTGGGGGATTGGCCTAAAGAACAGGGATGCACTAACACCACAAGGCACAGTTCCAGGGGGATGCCATTCACCTGAAAGTCTATATGTGACCCAGTTCCTATTGAGCTACCTCTATGGAAGCTAGCATGGTCTAGAGTGGAATTTCACAAAACATGTTCTAGATGTATCTGGATGTTCCCAACTCCTCCAGTGTCTGGAGTCACCTTTTCCTTTTTTTAAACAGCTTTATTGAGATATAATTCACATACCATATAATTCACCCATTTAAAGTGTACAATTTACCCCTGGAACTATTGCCCTGAGATCATCTTTAAACCTTATACCAAAAATATTCCCTGAAAGATTGGTCCAAAAGAATAATGGACCACATCTATCACAGCCTCCACCAGACTGAGTCCAGTAAAACTAGATGGTGCCCAGCTACCACCACTGACTGCTCTGACAAGGATCATAATAGAGGGTCCTGGACAGAGCTGGAGAAAAATGTAGAACAAAATTCTAAATCAGAAAGAAAGACCAGACTTGCTGGCCTGACAGAGACTGGAGAAACCCTGAGAGTATGGCCCCTGGAAACCCTTTCAGCTCAGCAATGAAGTCGATCCTGAGGTTCACCCCTTCAGCCAAAGATTGAACAGGCTCATGGAACAAAACAAGACTAAAGAGGTGGGCCAGTCCTGGAGCAGGGACTGGAAGGCAACAGGAAAGCTGGTAATAGGGGACCCTGGGTTGAGAAGGGAGAGTGTTAACATGTCGTGGGGTTGTTAACCAATGTCAAAGAACCATGTGTGTACTAACTGTTTGATGAGAAACTAGTTTGTTCTGCAAACCTTCATCTAAAGTACAATTAAAAAAAAAAAGGTGGGTGGATAAACAACAAAAAATATTCCCTGAAGTCTTCTTAAAACCAAACAATACTTTAGCTTAACTAGTAAAAAATGTCTGTCTTGAGCATTATGTTCTTTTAATAGCTATTTATATGAGATCAAATTAATAACAGCAGCTCGAAAGATTATATAGTATCATGGATTGAATTGTGTCCCCAAAAATGTGTGTCAACTTGGCTAGTCCATCATTTCCAGTATTGTGTGATGGTCCATCATCTTGCCATCTGGTGTGATTTTCTTATGTGTTATAAATCCTACCTCTATAGTGTTAATGATGTGAGATTATGGCAGTTATGCTAATGAGGCAGACCTCAATCTATAAGATTAAATTGTGTTTTAAATCAATCTCTTTTGAGATATAAAAGAGACAAGTGAGAAGAGAGACATGGGGACCTCATACCACCAAGAAAACAAGAGCCAGGAGAATAGTGCATGTTTTGGACGCAGAGTCCCTGTGCTGGGAAGCTCCTTGACCAGGGGAAAATTGATGACAAGGACCTTCCTTCAGAGCTGACAGAGAGAGAAAGCCTTCCCCTGGAGCCGATACCTTGAATTTGGACTCGTAGCCCACTGGCATGTGAGAGAATAAATTTCTGTTTGTGAAAGCCACCCACTTGTGGTATTTCTGTTAGAGCAGCACTAGATGACTAAGACAGATAGGAACCTTAGGGGGCAGTGAGTTTATGTTAATGAGGGAGGAACAGCTCAGCAAAGAAGGAACAACTTGAAGAATGTAATTGATGTCACTGGATAGTACTCACAGAAAATGTTGAATTGGTGAGTGTTTTGCTGTGTATATTCTCAACGACAAAATAAATGAAATTTTAAAATAAAGCAATCCAATGGCTTTTAGTGTCATCACAGAATTGTGCAATTATCATCATAATTAATTTTAAAACATTTTCATCATCCCATGCAAAAAACCCCTGCAACCCTAGCTGCCACCCTCCTCCACCAAACCCTCCTTTCCCCTCAGCCCCAGGAAATCACTAATCTACTTTTCAGCTATAGATTTGCCTGTTCTGGGTATTTCCTAGTAATGGAATCATACAATATGTGGTTCTTTCTTTATGGCTTGTCTTTTCACTTTCTTTAAGGTCTTGATGAACACAGTTGATATTATTATATATTACTTATTAAGATATAGACAAAATTATCAATCTTTTAAAAAGGTTGTTATAAGTTTTGTGTCTTCTTTAACCAGTCTTCCCTTACCATAATGTCAGAAAGATTTTCAACAATATTTTCTTCTAGAAAATTTAAAGTTTTGTCTTCGGTATTTAGTTCTTAATCAGCTGGAGTTGATTCTTGTGTGATATATGAGTTAGAAACCAATTTTATTCCTTGCCCCATATTGTTACCTAGGTTTTTAAGCTCTGTTTATTGAACAGTCTCTCATTTCTCCACTGACATGCCAAGCCAACTCTGTCATGAATTATAGTTCCATGTATGTGGGGGTCTGTTTCTGGGTTCTGTACATTGGTCATATTTTCTATTCTTCAGAGGTGTCTTGGTTATTTTTTGCTCCTTTACTGTTCTATGAGTGACTTTTTTTTATTGTGCTTTAAGTGAAAGTCTACAAATCAAGGCAGTCTCTCATACAAAAATTTATCTACACCTTGCTATGTACTCGTAGTTGTTTTCCCCCTAATGAGTTGGCACACTCCTTCTCTCCACCCTGTATTCTCTGTGTCCATTCAGCCAGCTTCTGTCCCCCTCTGCCTTCTCATCTTCCCTCCAGACAGGCGCTGCCCACATAGCCTTATGTGTCTACTTGAGCCAAGAAGCCAACTCCTCACCAGTATCATTTTCTATCTTATAGTCCGTTCCAATCCCTGTCTGAAGAGTTGGCTTTGGGAATGGTTCCAGTCTTGGACTAAAAGAAGATCTGGGGAACATGACCTCCAGGATCCTTCTAGTCTCAGTCAGACCATTAAGTCTGGTCTTTTTACAAGAATTTGAGGTCTACATCCCACTGCTCTCCTGCTCCATCAGGGGTTCTCTGTTTTGTTCCCTGCCAGGACAGCCGTTGGCTGTAGCCAGGCACCGTCTAGTTCTTCTGGCCTCAGGCTTTTGTAGTCTCTGATTCCTGTGCCCCTTTCTGTCTTTTGGGCTCATTATTACCTTGTGTCTTTGGTGTTCTTCATTCTCCTTTGCTCCAGGTGGGTTGAGACCAACTGATGCATTTAGATGGCCACTTGCTGGCTTTAAGGCCCCGGATGTCACTCACCAAAGTGGGATGCAGAATGTTTTCAATTGACGTAGATGTCCCCTGAAACCATGATCCCTAGACCCCTGCCCCTGCTACTCTGGCCTTTGAAGCCTTCAGTTTATTCAGGAAATTTTTTGCTTTTGATTTAGTCCAGTCGTGCTGTCCTCTCCTGTATTGTGTGTTGTCTTCCCTTCTCCTAAAATAGTTCTTGTCTACTTTCTAATTAGTGAATACCCCTCTTCCTCCCTCCCTCCCCACCCTCATAACCATCAAAGAATATTTTCTTCCCTGTTTAAACTCTTTCTTGAGTTCTTATAATAGTGGTCTTAAAAAAAAAATTTTTTTTTTTTAAGACCGCTATTATTTGTCCTTTTGCAACTAACTTCACTCACCATAATGCCTTCCAGATTCCTCCATTGTTCTTTATCGATGCGTAGTATTCCATTGTGTGAATATACCATAATTTATTTATCCATTCATCCGTTAATGGGCACCTTGGTTGCTTCCATCTTTTTGCTATTGTAAACAGTGCTACAATGAACATGTATCTGTACATATATCTGTTTTTGTAAAGGCTCTTATTTCTCTAGGGTATATTCCAAGGAGTGGGATTGCTGGATCGTATGATAGCTCTATTTCTAGCTTTTTTAGGAAGCACCAAATCGATTTCCAAAGTGGTTATACCATTTTACGTTACCACCAGCAGTGTGTAAGTGTTCCAGTCTCTCCACAACCTCTCCAACATTTATTATTTTGTGTGCTTTGAATTAAAGCCAGCCTTGTTGGAGTGAGATGGTATCTTATTGTAGTTTTGATTTGCATTTCTCTAATGGCTAATGATAATCAACTCGACGGCACTGGGTTTTGGGTTTTAATGGCTAATGATTGTGAACATTTCCTAATGTATCTGTTAGCTGCTTGAATGTCTTCTTCAGTGAAGTGCCTGTTCATATCCTTTGCCTATTTTTTAATTGGGTTATTTGTCTTTTTGTTGTTGAGTTTTTGCAGCATCATCTAGATTTTAGAGATCAGATGCTGATCAGAAATGTCATAGCTGAAAACTTTTTCTCAGTTTGTAGGTAATCTTTTCACTGTTTTGATGAAGTCATTGGATAAGCATAGATGTTTGATTTTTAGGAGCTCCCAAGTTATCTAGTTTCTCTTCTCGTGTTTGTGCATTGTTGGTAATGTTTTGTATACTATTTATGCCATGTATTAGGGCTCCTAGCGTTGTCCCTATTTTTTTCTTCCACGATCTTTATCATTTTAGGTTTTATATTTAGGTCTTTGATCCCTTTTGAGTTAGTTTTTGTGCATGGTGGGAGGTATGGGTCTTGTTTCATTTTTTTGCAGATGGATATCCAGTTATGCAGTACCGTTTGTTAAAAAGAGACTGTCTTTTCCCTGTTTAGCTGACTTTGGGCCTTTGTCAAATATCAGCTGCTCATATGTGGATGGGTTCTATGCCTGGATTCTCAATTCTGTTCCATTGGTCTATGTATCTGTGGTTGTACCAGCACCAGCCTGTTTTGACTACTGTGGCGGTATAATAGGTTCTAAAATCAGGCAGTGTGGGACCTCCCACTTTGTTCTTCTTTTTCAGTAATGCTTTACTTATCTGAGGCTTCTTTCCCTTCCATGTGAAGTTGGTGAATTGTTTCTCTATCTCATTAAAAAATGTCATTGGAATTTGGATCGGAATTGCATTGTATCTATAGATTGCTTTTGGTAGAATAGATATTTTTACAATGTTGAGTCTTCTTATCCATGAGCAAGGTATGTTTTTCCACTTATGTAGGTCTCTTTTGATTTCTTGCAGTAGTGTCTTGTAGTTTTCTTTGTTTAGGTCTTTTACGTCTCTGCTTAGATTTACATCTAAGTATTTTATCTTCTTGGGAGCTGCTGTAAAATGGTATTGACTTGGTGACTTCCTCTTCGAATTTCTCTTTGTTGGTGTAGTGGAATCCAAATGATTTTTATATGTTTATCTTGTATCGTGATACTCTGCTGAACTCTTCTATTAGTTTCAGTAATTTTCTTGAGGATTCTTTATCATCTAAGTATAAGATCATGTCATCTGCAAATAGAGATACTTTTACTTCTTTCTTACCAAACTGGATGCCCTTTATTCTTTAGCCTAATTGCTTGGACTAGGAACTCCAGCACAATTTTTTCTTTCTTTTTTAGTATAAATACTATATTTATTAAATATCTTTACAGTTTATTTAAATGTATTTGCAGAACTATTCCTGCGTAAGTTATATTTCAGACATCTGATTCAGGTAATTGTCTTTTGAGTAAGACAAATAATGATAGTCTGAACAGAAAAAAGCAGCTCATTAGTATTATACAGATTCAAATTTGCTCCCATTATTTAGCCATCTTTGACACAAACTACTTGGTTACAGTTAAAATTTTGACATGGACACTGTTTTTAATAGAGAGGTTCAATTTTACAAAAGATTGAATTTACTATGTATTTATTTATTTTTACACATCAAATCCAAATGCTTTTTGTTCACAGTTTCATTTTATAAGCAAATCTGATATTGTAAAATTTGTTAAATGCAAAAACGTGGTACAGTTTCCAGGGAAATTGGATGCTGTAGTGTCTACCAAAGATAGCTGGTATAAGGTGACAGAGAATCATGAACTCATTCCAAAGTACAAATATTTACAGTTCTGGCCGGTGTTGTTTACAATCTCGAAAACATCAAAACTCCCACAACTCCTGTTAGTTGGTGTGGTAGGTGGGTGGTACTGAAGGTGGTTTCCGTCTCTGGGCTACTGTTCTACCCAGAACAAAAACAGCAAATAGAAAACTCTTCTCCCAGCATGCAAAGCTGGAAATCTAGTTTCTAATCTAGACACAGCCCAACCCCCAGACCTGCACAGCTGGAATGAATTCTTTTGTGATTTAGTACCCATCAATCACGTTGAGCCAGTGGAATAATTCAGGACAAATAACTTGTTTTTTCCCTTCATTTCTTATTTCAGTTTTCAAGAGCCGATGGACTCTACTGCATCTCCAATCAGTAAAAAAAATTTTTTTTTGTCCAGCACAATGTTGAATAACAGTGATGAAAAGGGGCACCCTTGTCTGGTTCCCGTTCTCAAGGGGATTGCTTTCAGTCTTTCTCCATTTAGGATGATGTTGGCTGTTGGCCTTGTATAAATGCCTTTTATTATGTTAATGAATTTTTCTTCTATTTCTATTTTGCTGAGAGTTTTTTTTAATCATGAATGGGTGTTGGACTTTGTCTAATGCCTTTTCTGCATCAATCGATAAGGTCATCTGAATCTTGTCTTTTGTTTTATTTATATTACGGATTACGTAGATTGTTTTTGTAATGTTGAACCATCCCTACATACTTGGTATGAATCCCACTTGGTCATGGTGAATTATTTTTGTGGTATGTTGTTGAATTCTTTTGGCCAGAATTTTGTTGAGGATTTTTGTATCTAAGTTCATTAGGGATATAGGTCTGTAATTTTCTTTTTTTGTGGTGTCTTTACTTGGTTTGGTACTAGAGATATGCCAGCTTCATGGAATGCGTTTGGGAGTATTCCATCCTTTTCTATGCTCTGAAATACATTTAGTAGTAGTGGAGTTAGCTCTTCTCTGAAAGTTTGGTAGAACTGTGCAGTGAAGCCGTCTGGGCCAGGGTTTTTTTTTTGTTGGGAGTTTTTTGATTACCTTTTCAATCTCTTCTTTTGTTATGGGTCTATTTAGTTGTTCTACCTCTCTTTGTGTTAGCTTAGGTAGGTAGTGCATTTCTAGGAATTCACCCATTTCTTCTAGGTTTTCAAATTTGTTAGAGTACAATTTTTCATAGTAATCTGATATGATTCTTTTAATTTCACTTGGGTCTGTTGTGATATCGCCCATCTCATTTCTTATTTGGATTATTTGCTTCCTCTCTTGTTTTTCTTTTTTCAGTTTGGCCAATGGTTTATCAATTTCGTTAATTTTTTAAAAGAACCAGCTTTTGGTCTTGTTAACTCTTTCAATTGTTTTTCTGTTCTCCATTCCATTTAATTCTAATCTAATTTTTGTTATTTGCTTTCTTCTGGTGCCTGAGGATTTCTTTTGTTGCTCTCTTTCTATTCAAGTTGCAGGGATAATTCTTTGATTTTGGCCCTTTCTCCTTTCTGTATGTGTGCATTTATTGCTATAAATTGACCTCTGAGCACTGGCTTAAGCTGTGTCCCAAAGGTTCTGATAGGATGTGTTTTCATTCTCATTGGATTCTATGAATTTCTTTATTCCATCCTTAATTTCTTCTATAACCCAGTCGTTTTTGAGCAGAGTATTGTTCAGTTTCCAAGTGTTTGGTTTCTTTTCGGTGCTTTTCTATTATTGATTTCTACTTTTATGGCTTTATGGTCAGAGAAGATGCTTTGTAATATTTCAGTGTTTCAGATTCTGTTAAGGCTTGCTTTATGACCTAATATGTGGTCTATTCTAGGGAATGTTCCATGTGCGCTGGAAAAGAAGGTAAACTTGGCTGCTTTTGGGTGGAGTTTTCTGTGTATGCCTATGAGGTCAAGTTGGTTGATTGTGGCGTTTAGATCTTCCATGTCTTTACTGAGCTTCTTTCTGAATGTTCTGTCCTTTGCCAAAAGTGGTGTGTTGAAGTCTCCTACTATTATTGTGGAGCTGTCTATTTCATTTTCCAATGCTGTTAGAGTTTGTTTTGGGTATCTTGAAACCCTGTCATTGCATGTGTAAATATTTAATATGGTTATATCTTCCTGGTATATTGTCCCTTTAATCATTATATAATGTCCTTCCTTATCCTTTGTGGTGAATTTAACATTAAAGTCTATTTTGTCAGAAATTAATATTGCCACTCCTGCTCTCTTTTAATTGTTGTTTGCTTGATATATTTTTTTCCATCCTTTGAGCTTTAGTTTGTTTGTGTCTTTAAGTCTAAGGTGTGTCTTTTGTAGGCATCATATAGATGGATTGTGTTTTTTTAATCTATTCTGCCACTCTCTGTCTCTTTTTTGGTGCATTTAGTCCACTTACATTCAGTGTGATAATGGATAGGTATGAGTTTAATGCTGTCATTTTGATGCCTTTTTTTCTGTGTCGTTGATAGTTTCTTTTTTCCACTCAATTTTTGTGCTGAGAAGTTTATATATTACCTTTTCCTCTTATTCACTGTTGTTGATTTTGTTTTTGCTGAGTCTTTGTTTTTCTTGTATTTTATTTTGATGTGTTGGATTGTTAGTCTCCTTTGTGGTTACCTTAATATTTACCCGTATTTTTCCAAGTTTAAACCTAATTTTTATTCCTATGTATCACCTTGACTTCCTCTCCATATGAAAGATCTATGACTATATTTCTTAGTCCCTCTTTATTGTTTTAATGTTGTCATCTTTTACATAATGACATCACTGTTTCCCTGTTTTGAGTGTTTTTTTTTTTTTTTTACTCTTGATTTATTTTTGTAATTTCCCTATCTGGGTTGACATCTGGTTGCTCTGTCCTGTGTTCTAGTCTTGGGTTGATATCTTATATTATTGATTTTCGAACCAGAGAACTCCCTTTAGTATTTCTTGTAGTTTTGGTTTGGTTTTTACAAATTCCCTAAACTTCTGTTTATCTGGCAATGTCCTAATTTTGCCTTCATATTTGAGAGACAGTTTTGCCGGATATATGATTCTTGGCTGGCAATTTTTTTCCTTTGGTACTTTGTGTAAGTCATCCCATTGCCTTCTTGCCTGCATGGTTTCTGCTAAGTAGTCCAAGCATATTCTTATTGACTCTTCTTTGTAGGTGACTTTTCATTTATCTCTATGTGCTCTTAAAATTCTTTTCTTTGGTTTTAGCAAGTTTGATTATAATGTCTTGGTAACTTTCATTTGAGATCTACTTTATGTGGGGTTTGATGAGCATCTTGGATAGATATCGTCTCATCTTTCACGATATCAGGAAAGTTTTCTGCCAACAAATCTTCAACAATTCTCTCTGTATTTTCTGTTATCCCTCCCTGTTCTGGTACTCCAATCACTCATAGGTTATTTCTCTTGATAGAGTCCCACATGACTCAGGGTTTCTTCATTTTTTTTAATTCTTTTATCTGATTTTTCTTTGAATAGGTTGGTGCCAAGTGTTTTATCTTCAATCTCATTAATTCTGCCTTCCACTTGCTCAATTCTGCTCCCCTTGACTTCCTATTGAGTTGTCTAATTCTGTAATTTTATTGTTAATCTGAATTTCTGATTGCTGTCTCTCTATGGATTCTTGCATCCTATTAAATTTTTCATTATGTTCTTGAACAACCTTTTTAATTTCTTCAACTGCTCTATCTGTGTGTTCCTTGGCTTGTTCTGTGATTTGCGTGATCTCCTTCCTAATCTCATTCCTGATGTCTTGAGAAGTTCTATATATTAATCTTTTGTATTCTGCATCTGGTAGTTCCAGGAAGGCAAATTCATCCGGAAGATCCCTTGATTCTTTGTTTTGAGATCATATTGAAGTGATCATGATCTGCTTCTTTATGTGATTTGATATTGACTATTGTCTCTGAGCCATCTATAAGTTATTGTATTAATTTATCTTAGGTTTACTTACTATATCCTAGCTTCTTGCTTTGTTTCATTTTGATATGCCCAGATAGGCTGCTTGAGTGAGCTGGCTTGATTATTTGCACCTTTGAAGCTCTAACATCCTGTCCCCAGATAGCTAGAGCTGTTACCAGGTATACGAGCCTAGGAGTCCATTCACTTTTCTTGTATGGATTCAGCTCAGGTGTCCAGGTAGTTAGTCATCAAGTGTGTGGTACAGGCTCTGTCCTACAGTCTTAGAGGGGCAGGTGTGATTGGTGTAGGCACAGGTATCTGGTTACAGCAGGGGGGTCATGCTCTGACCAAGGCAGGGGCCTGGCAACTGTCCCCCAAGTGTCTGTGAAGGAAGTGTGTCTCTGTCCCCTAGAGCACTCAGGTGGGTGGATTCTGCAGCCAGACCATGGGTATCCAATCCTTTTGGTTATAAGGACTGGGAGGCACCACTTATCATTGGACCCATGTGATGGGTGGCTAGGTGATGTGGGTGGAGCCACCAGTCCTCAGACCTCTGATGTGGGTAGGTGATGACCACGTGTAACAGGCAAAGAGGTGTCAAACATCAAAAACCCACCTCCCCACCACACAGCTGCAACAGGTGAAGTCAAATCTCAGTCACATACACAACCTGCGACGGGGGTAAAAGGTAGTCAAAGCCTGTGGACTGTTTGAGCCTGGACAGGAGCCGCTTCTGTCCCGAGCTCCCCAGCTTGGTGGAGCTGGCAGATGACCTTCTCCTCCAACTGTGAATTTATTCCTTCTCCAATGCTGGAAGAATGGCTCAGGGTGTGCAGCAGAACCTATCTCAGTCCCAGGGAAATCGACAGCCACTCAAGCCAGCTTGGGGGCTGGGGGCAGGGTAAAATAAACGCAAGTATTTAGTTTTGCTGACAGCGCTGCTCTTCTCTGGTTCCGGACGTTTGAGTAGACTGTGTGCTTGCTGCCTCTCCCTGAGGAAACTGCGTCCCAAACTACCACCAGCCCCGCCGCAGTCGCTCCAGGAGATTGTGCCTGAGGGGTGCTGGTTCCCACAGAGTCAGGTCTGGCAACTCCTTGCCACTTCTGAACTCTCTCTCCCTCCCTGTGCCACTCAGTCCGATTTCCTAACTTTGCCTTTGATGTTCAGGGCTCCTAGCTTGTCACATGTACAATAGTTTCACTTGTTTTTTCAGGTCTTTGTTGTAAGGGGGATCACCAGAAGCACCTGACTACTCTGCCCTGGCCCTTTACTTTTGTATATAAATTTTGGAATCAGCTTAAGTTCCATTTTAAAAATCCCTCTTGATAATTGTATTGACGATGCGTTAAATCTGTAGACCAATTTGGGGAGGATGGATATCTTTAGGATATTATTTCTTTCTATGCATTAACATACGCTGTCTATCCATTAAGTTAGGTCTTCTCTGATGCTTTCCAAAAAAGCTTTATAATTTCCTGTATACAGGTCTTGCACTCTTTTTTTTTTTTTTTTTAATTTATTGCTAAGTGATTTATAGTTTTATTGTGATTACAAATTAAATCTTTTTAAAAATACAGTTTCTAACGGTTTGGATGCTGGTGCAAAGAAATACAATCGACTTTTATTATCGAGCTTACATCCAATCACATTACTGAACTTTTCTGTTACTATTGTTGTCTTAGTCATCTAGTGCTGCTATAACAGAAATACCACAAGTGGATGGCTTTAACAAACAGAAATTTTTTTCCTCACAGTACAGTAGGCTAAAAGTCCAAATTCAGGGTGTCAGCTCCAGGGAAAGGCTTTCTCTCTCTGTCGGCCTTCTCATTAATCTGCCCCTCGACCAGGATCTTCTTTGTGCAGGAACCCTGGGTCCAGAGCATATGCTCTGCTCCTGGCACTGCTATCTTGGTGGTATGAGGTTCCCTGTCTCTCTGCCCGCTTCTTTCTTTTATTATCAAGAGATTGCCTCAAGACACCATCCAAACTTGTAGGTTGAGTCCTGCCTCACTAACACAACTGCCCCCATCCTCCCTCATGAACATCATAAAGGCAGAATTTACAGCATGTAGGAAAACCACACAATACTGGGAATCATGGCCCAGCCAAATTGATACACACAGTTTTGGGGGGACATAGTTCAATTCACGGCAATTATTATTACTAAACTTTGTTTTTTCAGAGCAGTTTCTTTTTGTGTGTATGTGCTTTGCATGAAAATTTACAGAGCAAATTAGTTTCTCATTCAAAAATTTATACACAAATTTTTCCATGACACTGGTTGTAATCCCAGCAATGTTCAGCACTCTCCCCTTTTCCATCCCAGGTTCCTCATTTCTATTCATCCAGACTTCCTGTCCCTTCCTGCCTTCTCATCTTTTCTTTTGGGTAAATGTTGCCCATTTTGTCTCGCATACTTTATTGAACTAAAAAGCACATTTGTCACATGTGTTATTGTTTGTTTTATAGACTTGTCTAATCTTTGGTTAAAAGGTGGACTTCAGGAGCTGCTTTAGTTCTGAATTAGAAGGATGTCCAAGGGCTATAGTCTTGGGGGTTCCTCCAGGCTCTGTCAGACCAGTAAGTCTGGCCTTTTTTGTGAGTTTGAATTTTGTTCTACATTTTTTTCCTGCTGTCCAGGGCAGTTTATTACGATCCCGGTCAGACCGTTCAATGGTGGTAGCCACACACCATCTACTTCTGGGCTCAGGTTGGTGGAGGCTGTGGTTCATGTGGTCTATTATTTTCCTTGTGCCTTTGGTTTTCTTCATTCTTCTTACCCCAGATGGTCTGGGATCAGTAGATGTATCTTAGATGGCCACTCAAGCTTTTAAGACCCCAGATGCTACTCACCATAATAGGATATAGAACATTTTCTTTAGAACTATGTTATGCTAGCTGACCTAGACGTCACCTGAGACTGTGGTCCCCAGCCCTCAGCCCCAGTAACTTGGTCCCTCAAGGTATTTGGATGTGTCTAGGAAGCTTCTGGAAACCATGGTGGCATAGTGGTAAAGTGCTATGGCTGCTAACCAAAAGGTCAGCAGTTCAAATCCACCATGTGCTCCTTGGAAACTCTATGGGGCAGTTCTACTGTGTCCCATAGGGTCGGTATGAGTTGGAGTCAACTCAGTGGCAATGGATCTGGTGTGTTTTTTTTTTTTTAATTTTTAGGAAGCATCGTGGAGCCCTGTTGGCATAGTGGTTAAGAGCTTGGCTGCTAACCAAGTGGTCAGCTAGTTCCAATCCACCAGCCGCTCCTTAGAAACTCTATGGCACTTCTACTCTATCCTATACGGTCACTATGAGTCAAAATTGACTTAACGGCAAAGGGATTTGTTTAGGAAGCTTTTATGACTGTTCCCTCTTTGTTGAATGGGGAATTTCTTTAGGGGAGTCGCCTGCCTCCAGTAGATAAATGGATTTTCTGGAAAAGTTCAATCACTCTCTCTCAACCCTCTTCTTCTAATTGCCTGACCTCCAGTTCTTGGGATATAAGACTGCAAAAATCTTCAGCCTATCACCTGACCTGGAGATACTGGATTTGCCAGCCCCTACAACCACGCGGGAGACCTGATGGCACAGTGATTAAGAGCCCAGGTTGCTAACTGAAACCTTGGCAGTTCGAAGCCACCAGCCACTGCTTGGAAATCCTGTGGGGCAGTTCTACTCTGTCCTGTAGGGTCGTTATGAGTCAGAATCAACTCAGAGGCAATGGGAGCGGAGAGAGTGGAGCAAGCATTTGAGCCAGCAGAGGTTTTCAGCCTGCCTCCTGACTCACGGATTTGGGATTTGCCAGCCCCCACAACAGCACGAGCCATTTCCTCACAATTGTGAGAGCCATTCCCTTGAAGTAAATCTCTCTATTTATATGCACACTAGTTTTGTCCCTCTAGAGAATCCAGATCTAAATGCATACAGAGTATTTTCACCGCCCTAAAAATGCCCCGTGTTCTACCTATTCATCCCTTCCCCTTGCCCTTCAACCTCTGGCAGCTATTCATCTGTTTACTGTCTCCATAGCTTTGCCTTCTCCTGAGTGGCATATGGAAACCCTGGTGGTGTAGTGGTTAAGTGCTACAGCTGTTAACCAAAGGGTTGGCAGTTCGAATCCACCAGGCGCTCCTCGGAAACTCTATGGGGCAGATCTACTCTGTTCTATAGGGTTGCTATGAGTTGGAATCGACTCGACGGCACTGGGTTTGGTTTTTTTTTTTTGGAGTGTCATATAGTTGGAATCATACAATATGTAGTTTTCTCAGATGGTTTCTTGTACTTACCACCAGTCGCTGTTGAGTTGATTCTGACTCCTGGAGTGCCCATGTATGTTAGAGTAGAATATGCTCCATAGGGTTTTCAATGGCTGATTTTTTAGAAAGACATTACAAGGCCTTTCTTATGAGGCACTTCTGGGTGGATTTAAACTTCCAACGCTTTTTGTTAGCAGCTGAGTGTGTTAACTATTTGCACCACCCAGGGACTCTATTCTTTCACTTGGCAATACACATTTAAGGTTCCTTTATGTCTTTTCATAGCAAGATAGCTCATTTCTTTTTATTGCTGAATAATACTCTACTGTATGGATTATCACAGTTCGTTTATTCATTCACCTATTGAAGGACATTTTAGTTGATTCCAAGTTTTGGCAGTTATGAATAAATCTGCTCCAGACATTTGGGTGCAGGTTTTTATGTGGACATACATTTTCATCTAATCTGGGTAAATACCTGGGAGTGTAATTGCTGGATCATATGGTAGGCCTGGAGCCCTGGTGGCTCAGTGGTTAAGACCTATGGCTGCTAACCAGAAGGCTGGCAGTTCAAACCCACTAGCCACTCCTTGGAAACCCTATGGGGCAGTTCTACTCTGTCCTATAGGGTCGCTATGAGTCGGAATTGACTCAATGGCAAAGGGTTTGATTTGGTTTTATGGTAAGCTTATATTTAGCTTTATATGAAACTGCCAGGCTCTCTTCCAAAGTAGCTGTACCATTTTGCGTTTCCACCAGCAATGAAAGAGAGTTCCTGCTTCACCTTATCCTCACCAGCATTTAGTGTTGTCAATATTTTAAATCTTTTTATAATAGTGCCATCTCCTTGTTATTTGAATTTGCAATTCCCTAATGACATATAATGTTGAGCACCTTTTCATATGTTTATTTTCTGTGTTTCTTCTTTGGTAAGGTGGCCCTTCATATCTTTTGCCCATTTTGTAATCGGGTTGTTTGTTTTCTTTGAGTTTTCGGAGATCTCTTGGGTGGCCTTTAAGATTTCTTTGTATATCTTGGATATAAGTTATTTATCAACTATGTGTTTTGCAAATATTTTCTCACAGTTTCTGACTTGTCTTTTCATTCCCTTAACAGTGTCTTTTACAGAGCAGAAGTTTTTAATTTTAATAAAGTCCAACTTGTCAAATTTTTTCTTTTATAGATCATGCTTTTGGTATTATATCTAAAAAGTCATTGCCAAATCGAAGGTCACCTAGATTTTCTCCTATGTTATCTTGTTGAAGTTTTATAGTTTTGAGTCTAACATATATATCTACAACTCATTTTGAGCTAATTTTTATGAAAGGTATAAGCTCTGTATCTAGATTCACTTTTTTTGCATGTAGATGTCCAGTTGGTCCAGCACAATTTTTTGAATAGTCTGTACTTTCTCCACTGAATTGCCTTTAATTTGTTTTCAAAAATCAGCTGGCTATATTTTATGGGTCTATTTCTGGGTTCTCTATTCTGTTCCAGTGATCTGTTTGCCTATTCCTTCACCAATACCACACTGTCTTAATCACTGTAGCTTTATGCTATGTCTTGTGGTAAAGTAGTGTCAGTCCTCCAACTCCGCTGTTTTTCATCATTGTGTTGGCTATTATGGGTCATTTGCCTTTCCATACAAAACTTTAGGATGACAAAATAACTTGCTGGGATTTTGATTGGGTTAACTGACATCTTAACAATATTAAGTCTTGCTATCCATGAACATGGATTATCCATTTACTTAGGTCTTTGATTTCTTGCATCTGAGTTTTGCAGTTTTCTTCATATACACCTTGCACATACTTTGTTGGATTTATACCTAAGTATTTCTCTTTCTCTCTCTTTTTGGTGTTCATGTACATGATGTTGTTTTTTAATTTTAAATTCCAGTTGTTCATTGCTGATATATAAGAAAGCAATTGATTTTTGTATATTAACCTTGTATCCTGCAATCTTGCTATAATTGCTTATTAGTTCCAGGAGTTTTTTTTTTTTTCCTTTTGTTGTTGTTGATTTTTTGGAATTTTCTACATACATAATCATATCATCTGCAAATCATATCATCCCAAGCTGTATACCTTTTCTTTCCTTTTCTTGTTTAATTACATTAGCTAGGACTTCCAATATCCCTGGAAACCCTGGTGGCGTAGTGATTAAGAGCTGCAGCTGCTAATCAGAAGATTGGCAGTTTGAATCCTCCAGGTGCTCCCTGGAAACTCTATGGGGCAGTTCTACTCTGTCCTATAGGGTCGCTATGAGTCAGAATCAACTCAACGGCACTGGGTTTTCTGGGTCCGATATCACATACTAACAAAGTTTTGCTGAAGATAATTGAAAAATGGCTGCAACTACACATTGACATGGAGCTACCGGAAGTTCAATCTAGATTCAGAAGAGGCCATGGAACAAGGGATGTCATTGCTCATTTCAGATGGATCGTGGCTGAATGCAGAGAGTGTCAGAAAGATGTTTAGTTGTGTTTTATTGACTGTGCAAAGACATTTGGCTATGTAGATCATAGCAAATTATGGATAACATTATGAAGAATGGGAATTTCTGAACACTTAATTTTGATCATGTGGAACCTGTACATAGATCAAGAGGAAGTTATTTGGACAGAACAAGAGGATACTGAGGGTTTTAAAATCAGAAAGATGTGCAATACGGTTGTATCCTTTCACCTTTCATACTCAATTTGTATGCTGAACAAATAATCCAAGAAGCTGGACTATGTGAAGAAGAACATGGTGTCAGGATTGGAGGAAGACTCACTAATAACCCGCGATGTGCAGATGACACAACCTTGTTTGCCAAAAATGAAGAGGACTTGAAGCACTTACTGGTGAAGATCAAAGACCATATCCTGCAATATGGATTGTGCCTGAACATAATGAAAATGAATGTCTTCACAACTGGACCAATAAACATTATGATAAATGGCAAAGAAATTGAAGTTGCCAAGGATTTCATTCTACTTGGATCAACAACCGACGCCCATGCAAGCAGCTGTCAAGAAATCAAATGGTGTATTTCACAGGGAAAATCTGCTCCAAAAGACTTCTTTAAAGTGTTAAAAAGCAAAAATGTCTCTTTGATGACTAAGATGTGCCTGACCTAAGCCATTGTCTTTTTAACCGCCTCATATGCATGTGAAAGCTGGACAATGAAAAAGGAAGATTAAAGGAGAATTTATGCATTGGAATTGTGGTGTTAGTGAAGAATACTGAATATACCACGGACTGCCAGAAGAATGAACAATTCCATTTTGGAGAAAGTGCAGCCAGAATACGCCTTAGAAGTGAGATGGTAAGACTTTATCTTGGTTACTTTGGGCATGTCAGCAGGAAAGACAAAATCTCTAGAAAAGGACATCATATTCGGTAAAGCAGAGGGTCAGTGAAAACTAGAGAAACCCTCTACGACATGGATTGACACAGTAGCTTCAACAATAGGCTCAAACGTATTGGGGATTGTGAGGATGATGCAGGACCGAGTAATTTTGTGTTCTGTTCTACATAAGGTTGCCGTGAGTTGCAGCCAACTCAATAGCAACTAAACAGCAGTACTTCTGGCACAACGTCAAATAGGAGTGGTGAGAGGGGACATCATTGTCTTCTTCCGATCTGAGGTAGAAGTGTCTACTTTCTCACCATTAAGTATGATGTTAGCTATAGTTTTGTTTTTTTAAATTATTAAAAAAATTTTGTGTGTGTGTGTGTTTAAGTGAAAGTTGACACAGAAAATTTGGTTCCCATTTAATCAACTGTAGTTTTTTTGCAGATGTTCTTTATCAAGTCAATAAAGTTCTCCTCTATTCCTAGTTTGCTGAGAGTTTTTATTATGAATGGGTTGTTGGATTTTGTCAAACATTTTTTCTGTGTCTACTGATTTGATCACAGGATTTTTCTTCTTTATCCTGTTGACTCGATGAATTACATTGATTTGCAAATGTTGAACCAGCCTTGCATACCTAATATAAATCCCATTTGTTTTTGGTGTATAATTCCTTTTTATCCATTGATGGATTTTATTTGCTAATATTTTGTTAAGTTTGCATCTATGTTCATGAGAGATATTGGTCTGTAATTTTCCTTCTTAGTGATGTCTTTGTCTGGTTTTAATATTAGGGTAGTGCCGGCCTCACAGATTGAATTAGGAAGTGTTTCCTCCTCTTGTATTTTGTGTGTGTGTGTGTGTGTGTGCACTCTGATAGTCTCTGCCTTTTAATTGGCATATTTAGACCATTCACGTTTAAAATGATTATTGATGTAGTTGAATTCATACTTACCGTATTTGTAATTGTTTTCTAGTCATTGCCCTGGTTCTTTATTTTTTTATCTTCCACTTTTTGTTCCCCTTCTTTGGTTTTAAGTGAGCATTTTGTATGATTCTATTTTCTCTCCTCTCTGAGCATATCAGTTATTTTATTATTTTTACTAACGTTTTTATTTTGAAAAAATTTGAAATCTACAGAAGAGTTACAAGAATATTAATTACAATGAAGTCCCATTCACACTTCAGCTAAATTCACTCATTGATGATATTTTCCCACATTTGCTTTCTCTCTGTATATATACATAATATGTTGTTGTTGTTACGTGCCGTCAAGTCAGTTCTGACTCATAGCGACCCTAAGCACAACAGAATGAAACACTGCCCGGTCCTGCACCATTCTCACAATTGTTGCTATGCTTGAACCCATTGTTGTAGCCAGTGTGTCAATACATTTTGTTGACGGTCCTCTTCTTTTGTGGTGACCCTCTACTTTACCAAACATGATGTCCTTCTCCAGGGACTGGTCCTTCCTGATACCATGTACAAAGTATGTAAGACGAAGTTACCCTAACCTTGCTTCTAAGGAACATTCTGGCTGTACTTCTTCCAAGATAAACCCACTGAAAACCCACGGCTAAGATAGATTTGTTTATTCTTCTGGCAGTCCATAGTATATTCAATATTCTTCTAGACTATTAGAATTTTAATATCAACTTTAAAAATTGAATTTTTATCATTTTTATGGTGACCCTCCATATGTCTAATGCTTCTTTTTGTTTTATGTTCTATATTGTCTGATATTAATTTGTCACTTTTCTTTTGGTAAGTATTCACTGTTTGCATCTAACTCTTCTCTGTCTTTATGCTATATATATGTCTCATCTAAATAGCATTTGGTAGTATTTCTGTTTTCAGTATGTTTGCGTTTTTGTAATTATTGATGTATTTGAATTTTTTCTATCTTAATTTTTATTTCTATTTTTAATCTTTTTTTTTTTAAATCAATGTTCCCTTTTATATATGTTTCCTTTTTCTCCTTTCTTGCCTTTTTTTAGGGGAGTAGGAAAAGAGATTAATAGATACATCTCCCCTAAAGAAGTCATGTATTTGAAGATGCTTTCATGTACTTCGGTCTTCCCTACCCCTATAGCCCTTCATGCTGATAGTCTAGAATTCTAGTTCTGTGTTATCACAGGAGGTAATTGTCTCAGGTTACAACCAGGGACAGGCAGGAGCAGAATTTAAGGCAATCTTCTCTAACCTTCACCATTTTTCACTTACAAAAACCGCTATTTCATATAGTGCAAAGGATACACGTGGATATGTTTGCCATTGGCGGTGGCAATAAAAAGTGATTCTATTCTGCATATCACTTAACAATAAAAAATACATCATGGGGAACCATTATGATTTATGTCATGTTTTGTATTTTCTTATTGTACCTTATAAGCCTAAATAAAATACCATTCACCATGTACCCCAGTGCTGATAAAAGTACATTTGTTTTATAGTGGACTGTGGGACACACCAATAAATCTAATGGTGAGACTAGGGTTGAGGGGGCAGAGGAACAAAGACTGACATTTCCCAGGGAAACTGACAGGTTAGTCAAAGTTCCAAGTCAATTTCATCTTCTTGGAACTATCCCACCGTTTCCCTCTGATCCTACGGTATTTACTACGTACACTATGACTGCCTGCTTACTTTTCTTGAGTATACATGTGTTTAATCTTGTATTTTATCTGCCAGCTCTTTGAGGGTTTTGTAGATCTACTCTGTCCCCCCACCCATCCACCTCTTCCCCTCCAGTGCCTGGTACATGGAAGGCAGCACTTACTGAATCAAACTGAAAATCCATCTCTTCAAAGGGAGAAACCAAGCTAGAGCTATGTGGTTGGTCTCTGGGCTCCAGGTTCCAGTCTGTCTAGATTTCTGAGTCTGCTTTCTAAGATCAGAGAATGCCACTGGCGTGAGACAAGGGTGGACCATCCTGGGTCTGAAGCTTGAATCTGAACCGTTGGACAGTGTCCAGAGTTTTGCACAAAAGAGAATTGAATTACAGATCAGCTGGGAGCTTATTGTGATAGCCCTGGTGCCCCACAGCCTGGAACCCTGTGGGAGTGCATAGTTAGAATTTTTTTTGCTTGAGATTAGGAAGCCTTTTGCTTCCTCTGTGGAGAGGCTTGAATTCAATGCACTGTTGTGGTCCAAAGGAATCTTTTTTTTTTTTTTTTTTAATGAAATAGCAATTTGGCTTGAGTTGTTACAAGGTGGTAGGCAGATGAGCTCTCTCTCCAGTGTTTGGTGTGAAGCCAGTTTGGTCACATTTTTGTCCAACGTCATCAAGAGTGTTAAGAAGCTGTGAAGGCAGGCTTGAAGGAGAGAGCTTTATCATGGTGTGACTCTCCAAAGACCATCTTTATGCAAGAAATGTCAGATCTCCATTTCATAGTAAGTTTCTTTTTAGGTCTTGTTTTGGTGGATGCTATCTCATCACTCAAGGGCTGACATCATCCCCAGATAATGTTGTTCCCAAGAGTCTACCCAGGCCAGGAGAGCACTGATTGGTGGCAGAAGAACCAGGCCGAAAGGCAGGTCCCTGTGATGTATTTCTTTCTGGGTTTCAATCTGGCTGTCTCTGAAGTGGGCTAATAATCTCTTTGCCCTCTTCCTTATGTCACAAAGGATGTTGGGAGAGCATCCGTACAAGCTCAAAAGAGAATTTAAACTGTTTTTTCTTGCACTCTGCCCCATTTTGTTTTTTCTGAGTTGAGTCAGTTGTTACCATATCCTTTGGAGTGGTAATTGTCAAGTGTTGACTTTGGTTTCTCAACCTGGAGAAGAAACTGGGCAATGCCCAATTGCAGGTAAATTGGGAGGGAGGGATTGGAATTGGATACGGTTCAGGGGATGTGCAAAAAGGTTAAATGTGTGTGAATGAACACATAATTGGGTGACAATGATGAGGAACCTCAGAATGACACAGGCAGATGTTCTTTAAGGACTGTTTCCTCTGGAGACCAAGTAGATCCTGGGCTGTGAAGTAGTAGTAGTTGTTGGTAGTCACTGTTGAGTTGGCTCTGACTCATAGTGAGCTAATACCCATGAAAAGCATTGATAATTTAAATATATAGTCCAAAATTTTTTTCTTAATTAACCAAGTCAAGAATGAAGGACTTAAAGGAAACCACATGAGAGAAGCCTGGGGAACCTATGGAATGTCAGAGGCTTGGGGCAGAGTTAGGAATCAGATCCCTGCGACTTTAACATTCTCCAGAATGAGGGCGAATCTGCAAAGCCACTCTTATATCAGGAGGCCCAGTTAAAGGGTTTTGTACTTGAAGGCTCTATCATATCCCCTATTGCTTTATTAAAAGCATTCTTAAGTCCGGGGTCTTCTCTTATAGTTTGGTTGGTCAGTCATTGTGTCTCCAGTAAGAACCATAGATAAGCACGATTGTCATCCTTGGGCTGTCAGGGGGAAGGAAGAAAAGCCTAACCTGCAAAAATCCAGAGAACTAAGGCCAGTGGAAGGAAGTCAGAGGAAGGTAGTTTTCGTCTCAGACTTTCCAGCACTCAGAAACAGCCAACAATGGAAAAGCCTACTTTGAAGGAAGAGGTGCCATCCAGTGCACAATTTCACCTGTTTTTCACCACATCAAACCCATGTGAAATTGTTCGCTACGGATGATAAGCCAGGTATACCTTGCTTACTGGTTAACCCGCCCCTGGTGCCACCTATCCTGGAGTTGTCTTGGGGGTGGGGATAGGGTATGATCTTCTAGATTCTTTCCAGTTCTAAAATAACATGCTTTTACTTTCTGGAGTCTCATCCCCTGAGAAATTTCTCTCTTAATTACTGAAATCCTTGTATTTTAGGAAATCCTTTATTTTCTCCTCCCTCCTCCTATCAAACAACTTGTCCCATTTCTCCCTATACCTGCAGACCCCTATCAGGCCTTTTTCCTTCCAGAGTATCATCTATTAATTCTTCTTCCATTCAAAGAACATGAGAAAGAGAGAGAGAGAGAGAACCAGGATCTGTTACACTTTGAGTGGGAGAGTCCACAGAGGCATCTGGAGCCTGGTTCTCCAACTTTAACCATCCTTGGAATTTCCTGGAGGACTCGTTATCCCAACCCCCAAAGCTTTTAATTCAGTAGATCTGGGATGTGGCCTGAGTTTGTATTTCTAACAAGTTCTCAGGTAATGCTGATGGTGCTGGTTCAGGGACCTCACTTTGAGAGCCACTGCCCTAGAGGAGAGAGAACAGATCCAGCCCACTCTTGGTAAATCCTGAATCTGGAGGGTGGCATTACTAAGTATTAGGGCATGCTGTCCTCTTCCTCCTCCTCTCCGTCCTCCTTCTTTGTCTGGTTCACCAGGTCCTTTGCCTCAGGGGCCTCCAACGAAAACTCTGACCCAGACCAACATGTCCCAGGTCTAAAGTCACTTACTCTAGGAAGCCTTCCGTGATCTCCCAGGCTGGAATAGATTCCATGGATCCTTATACTTCTCCTTCATTATAGTCACCACAATTCACAGTATGTATGTGTAATTTATGTGGCTTCTTAATAAATCTCTCTCTCCCTCTCTCAGAGACTAAGCTTCATGTGGGCAGGATCTAAGAACAGCAGAAAAGAGCTGAGATGGTAGGGTGGGGCATGGTAGTGTGTCATTCACAGGATTGTGCACAATAAAGAATTGTGAAAGAACGGGGGAAGCACCTTGTGAAGGGAGGAGGAAATGAGGTGGCCTGGGACATTCATTAGGATTTTTGACTTGCTGGGTCTAGCCCAGTTGCTGACCCTCACATACCTCACCCTGCAGCCAAGTATTTCCATGATGACCATGTTTACCATGACTTTAAATGGGACTAAGGTTTCTTAACCCATTTAACCTGTAGGAAAATAGAACACAGAGATGTTAAGTAAGTTGCTCAGGGCCACAGAGTGATCACTAGTGAAACTGGGATGAAAAGCCACGGCTTTATATTTTAATCTTCATTTGTTGAATCTTTACACTATGAAGAAGATAGTCTCTGTGGAAATATAAAATGCCAAGATTGGTAGAGATAACAGAGAGATATCCAGAGTGCTGGGAAGTGAGCTTAGACTGTGCCAGGTGCTGTTGTTGTTAAGCAACTTCGAGTTGATTTTGAATCATAGAGACCCCATGTGACAGAGTAGAACTACCCTATAGGGTTTCCTAGGCTGTAATCTTTATGGGAGCAGATCACCAGTTCTTTCTCCTAGGAGCTCTGGGTGGGTTCACACACTGCTAACCTTTCCATTAGTAGCCGAGTGTTTAACCGTAGTGCCATCAGGGCTCCTTGTGCCAGGTGCTACATACACCATTTCTAATCCTCACAGGGACTCTATAAGTGTCACAAATCCCATTTTACCAATGAAGAAATGGAGGCTTAGAGAGCTTACTGCACTTAGCCGGGCTCACACAGCGAGCAAGGGACTTATCAGGGCTGTAACCCCAGCTCCCTCTGGCACCAACCCTATTCTTCCCACCAACCTAAACATTTCGTTTCTCCACAGATTTTAAGCTCTGAGTTGGCTCCTTCACCACTCACTAGCTCTGAACCTCAGCTGCTCAGACAACCCAGTGCCCTCCTGCGGCGTCCATAAAATAGGTAAAAGCACCAGGGCTTGAGGGAGCTGAGTCGACAGCCCGCCCTGCTATGCGGTTCCTTGAGCACATGACTTAACTTCTCTAAGCCTCAGCTTCCCCAGGCATGAAATAGTTCCTACTTCCTGGTGCTGTTGTGAAGCTTGCAAGAGTCAGTGCATGTGGCGTGAGGCCCTCAGCACAGTGTCTGTGTTCAGTGCACGTGAACTGCCATTGTTTTCACTATTGTCATATTCCTGTCTTCTCTCTCCAAGGTTTCTGTGAAGCTCCAGTGAAAAAAAGCACTTCATAACCAAAAAGCACTGTCCAAATGTCAAAGGCATGGAAGTGCCTCCAGCCCCTGCCCACGAGGCCTGCAGTAACGTTCTTTTCTTTGGAAATCAGGCCCATTCTCCTCCTTCCACGGGATGCTGGCACAGACCCTACCCCTCCAGCCCTTTTGGTGATTCAATTTTATGATAAATGCATCTTTTGTCCCTTTCTGTTCTCAGGACTCCAACTAACCAGCTAAACAACTGTTATCCAGAGCATTGATCCTGAGGAAGAACAGAGCCAAGATACCGACCCACACCTGCTTTGTGCCAAGAATCTATACTTAGGATGCAAGGTCAACATATGTTGTTCCTTGGGAAAAATGAAAGTGAGCCCAACTGAAGAGCCAGCCGGGTCATCTTAAGGCATTACAAGGCAAGTGGTGTGGCTGGTCTGACTGGTGTGGGTGGCTTGGGCTGGCACCTGGTCCCACTCCCCAGGGAGCCAGACCATTTCTCGCCTTTGCATCAAGTCCTTCTCTGTAACATAAGATAAACAAGTAGGTACCCAAATCCTAGGATTTCAAGGGTAGCTCCTGGAGTTCGAACCCACTTATTTTACTGATGAGGCCCAGAGAAGGGCAAACACTTTCCCAGCATTACACAGTAATTTATAACTGGACCAAAACTCACTACAGTTAGGTCTTTTTGTTTGAAACGACTGGGCTAATGTTGCCTATAATATGATTACTTTTTTTTTTTTACATACTTTTTTTATTTTTATTGTACTTTAGATGAAGGTTTACAGAACAAACTAGTTTCTCATTAAACAGTTAGTACACATATTGTTTTATGACATTGGTTAACAACCCCACAACATGTCAACACTCTCCCTTCTCGACCCTGAGTTCCCTATTACCAGCTTTCCTGTCCCCTTTTGCCTTCTAGTCCTTGCCCCTGGGCAAGTGTGCCCCTTTAATGTCGTTTTGTTTTATGGGCCTGTCCAATCTTTGGCTGAAGCGTGAACCTCAGGAATGACTTCATTACTGAGCTAAAATGGTGTCCGGGGGCCATACTCTTGGGGTTTCTCCAGTCTCTGTCAGGCCAGTAAGTCTGGTCTTTTTTTTTTTGAGTTAGAATATTTCTTTTTTTTTTTTTAATTTTTATTGAGCTTCAAGTGAACGTTTACAAATCAAGTCAGACTGTCACATATAAGTTTATACACACCTTACTCCATACTCCCACTTGCTCTCCTCCAATGAGTCAGCCCTTCCAGTCTCTCCTTTCATGACAATTTTGCCAACTTCCAACCCTCTCTACCCTCCCATCCCCCCTCCAGACAGGAGATGCCAACACAGTCTCAAGTGTCCACCTGATAGAAGTAGCTCACTCTTCATCAACATCTCTTTCCTACCCACTGTCCAGTCCCTTCCATGTCTGATGAGTTGTCTTCAGGAACGGTTCCTGTCCTGGGCCAACAGAAGGTTTGGGGACCATGGCCGCCGGGATTCCTCTAGTCTCAGTCAGACCATTAAGTCTGGTCTTTTTATGAGAATTTGGGGTCTGCATCCCACAGATCTCCTGCTCCTCAGGGGTTCTCTGTTGTGCTCCCTGTCAGGGCAGTCATCGGTTGTGGCCGGGCACCAACTAGTTCTTCTGGTCTCAGGATGATGTAAGTCTCTGGATCATGTGGCCCTTTCTGTCTCTTGGGCTCATAGTTATCGTGTGACCTTGGTGTTCTTCACTCTCCTTTGATCCAGGTGGGTTGAGACCAATTGATGCATCTTAGATGGCCGCTTGTTAGCATTTAAGACCCCAGACGCCACATTTCAAAGTGGAATGCAGAATGTTTTCATAATAGAATTATTTTGCCAATTGACTTAGAAGTCCCCTTAAACCATAGTCCCCAAACCCCCGCCCTTGTTCCGCTGACCTTTGAAGCATTCAGTTTATCCCGGAAACTTCTTTGCTTTTGGTCCAGTCCAGTTGAGCTGACCTTCCATGTGTTGAGTATTGTCCTTCCCTTCACCTAAAGTAGTTCTTATCTACTAACTAATCAGTAAAAAACCCTCTCCCACCCTCCATCCCTCCCTCCCTCGTAACCACAAAAGTATGTGTTCTTCTCAGTTTATACTATTTCTCAAGATCTTATAATAGTGGTCTTATACAATATTTGTCCTTTTGCCTCTGACTAATTTCGCTCAGCATAATGCCTTCCAGGTTCCTCCATGTTATGAAATGTTTCACAGATTCTTCACTGTTCTTTATTGATGGGTAGTATTGTGAATATACCACAATTTATTTAGCCATTCATCCGTTGATGGACACCTTGATTGCTTCCAGCTTTTTGCTATTGTAGACAGAGCTGCAATAAACATGGGTGTGCATATATCTGTTCGCGTGAAGGCTCTTATTTCTCTAGGGTATATTCCAAGGAGTGGGATTTCTGGGTTGTATGGTAGTTCTATTTCTAACTGTTTAAGATAACGCAAAATAGATTTCCAAAGTGGTTGTATCATTTTACATTTCCACCAGCAGTGTATAAGAGTTCCAATCTCTCCGCAGCCTCTCCAACATTTATTATTTTGTGTTTTTTGGATTAATGCCAGCCTTGTTGGAGTGAGATGGAATCTCATCGTAGTTTTAATTTGCATTTCTCTAATGGCTAATGATCGAGAGCATTTTCTCATGTATCTGTTAGCTGCCTGAATATCTTCTTTAGTGAAGTGTGTGTTCATATCCTTTGCCCACTTCTTGATTGGGTTGTTTGTCTTTTTGTGGTTGAGTTTTGACAGAATCATATAGATTTTAGAGATCAGGCGCTGGTCGGAGATGTCATAGCTGAAAATTCTTTCCCAGTCTGTAGGTGGTCTTTTTACTCTTTTGGCGAAGTCTTTAGATGAGCATAGGTGTTTGATTTTTAGGAGCTCCCTGTTATCTGGTTTCTCTTCGTCATTTTTGGTAATGTTTTGTATCCTGTTTATGCCTTGTATTAGGGCTCCTAGGGTTGTCCCTATTTTTTCTTCCATGATCTTTATCGTTTTAGTCTTTATGTTTAGGTCTTTGATCCACTTGGAGTTAGTTTTTGTGCATGGTGTGAGGTATGGGTCCTGTTTCATTTTTTTGCAAATGGATATCCAGTTATGCCAGCACCATTTGTTAAAAAGACTATCTTTTCCGCAATTAACTGACACTGGGCCTTTGTCAAATATCAGCTGCTCATATGTGGATGGATCTATGTCTGGGTTCTCAATTCTGTTCCATTGGTCTATGTGCCTGTTGTTGTACCAGTACCAGGCTGTTTTGACTACCGTGGCTGTATAATAGGTTCTGAAATCAGGTAGAGAGAGGCCTCCCACTTTCTTCTTCTTTTTCAGTAATGCTTTACTTATCCGAGGCTTCTTTCCCTTCCATATGAAGTTGGTGATTTGTTTCTCCATCACCTTAGAAAATGTCGTTGGAATTTGGATCGGAAGTGCATTGTATGTATAGATGGCTTTTGGTAGAATAGACGTTTTTACTATGTTAAGTCTTCCTATCCATGAGCAAGGTATGTTTTTCCACTTAAGTAGGTCCTTTTTAGTTTCTTGTAGTAGAGCTTTGTAGTGTTCTTTGTATAGGTCTTTTACATCTTTGGTAAGATTTATTCCTAAGTATTTTATCTTCTTGGGGGCTACTGTGAATGGTATTGATATGGTTATTTCCTCTTCGATGTTCTTTTTGTTGATGTAGAGGAATCCAAGTGATTTTTGTATGTTTATCTTATAACCTGAGACTCTGCCAAACTCTTCTATTAGTTTCAGTAGTTTTCTGGAGGATTCCTTAGGGTTTTCTGTGTATAAGATCATGTCATCTGCAAATAGAGATAATTTTACTTCCTCCTTGCCAATCCGGGTACCCTTTATTTCTTTATCTAGCCTAATTGCTCTGGCTAGGACTTCTAGCACAATGTTGAATAAGAGCAGTGATAAAGGGCATCCTTGTCTGGTTCCCATTCTCAAGGGAAATGCTTTCAGGTTCTCTCCATTTAGAGTGATATTGGCTGTTGGCTTTGTATAGATGCCCTTTATTATGTTGAGGAATTTTCCTTCAGTTCCTATTTTGGTGGCAGTTTTTATCATAAATGGGTGTTGGACTTTGTCAAATGCCTTTTCTGCATCAATTGATAAGATCATGTGGTTTTTGTCTTTTGTTTTATTTATATGGTGGATTTCATTAATGGTTTTTCTAATATTAAACTAGCCTTGCATACCTGGTATAAATCCCACTTGGTCATGGTGGATTATTTTTTTGATATGTTGTTGAATTCTATTGGCTCTAATTTTGCTGAGGATTTTTGCATCTATGTTCATGAGGGATATAGGTCTGTAATTTTCTTTTTTTGTGATGTCTTTACCTGGTTTAATATGATTACTTTTTAAAAGCAAATTATGTGTTGGTGGAGCCGTGGTGGCACGGTGTTTAAGAGCTTGGCTGCTAACCAAAAGGTCAGCGGTTTGAATCCACCAGCAGCTTCTTGGAAACCCTATGGGACAGTTCTACTCTGTCCTATAGGGCCACTATGAGTCAGAGTTCACTCGACCGCAATGGGTAATGGGTATGTGTTGATACTTATCGTAGCTTCATAAATTGTAGAATGCCTCTCTCACCCATGTGTCTTTTTGTCCTTCTCAATGAACCCCCAGGGATGGGTGTGGGGGAGGGGAATTAATGCTGTATTGTTGAGACAGTGTAGCACAGTGTAGTCAAGTGGCTAAGATTGGAAGCCAGCCAGCCTGACTACAAATCCCAGCTTTGCTATTTACTACCTGTGTGACCTGGGGCCAGTTACTTAACCTCTTTAAACCTCAGTTTCCTCATCTGTAGAACGGGCATAATTGTACATACTAGGGGTTCTTGTGAATTAATGCTCGCGCTTTATTTAGAGCGATGCCTGAGAGATAGTAAGCACTCAATAAATGCTAATTATTATTTCTTCAAATGAGTTGCTTAAGGTAAAGATGGGAAATCGATTGATTAGTGGATGTAACCTCTCTGAAAATGGGGCTAATACGATACAAAGAAAGCACAGCTGGAAATGAACAAGGAATCCAGCTGTTAGCAGATGCAAAAGAATTTTGTATTTTCCTGTTATTAAAATGGTGGGTTATCAAAAAAAACAAGGAAGAAGTAAAAGAAACAGTTGCTGTCCAGTCAACTCTGACTCATGGCAACCCCAAGCGTGTCAGAATAAAACTGTGCTCCACAGGGTTTTCAATGTCTGACGTTTTGGAAGTAGATCGCTAGACTTTTCTTTAGAGGTGCCTCTGGGTGGACTTGAACATCTGACCTTTTAATTAGCAGCTGAGCATGTTAACCACTTGTGCCACCCGGAGACTTTGCAAGGCTAGCAGGATTCCTAAATTCAGGTGAATGATACAAGAAATGAAGCATCTAATGGTTTAGAGAGCTGCTTTGGAATCTGAGGAGAGAGGGAGGAGCACCGTTCTGGAGAGACCTGGGTGAGCCCTAGAGAGAGGACCGCTGTACTCCCAGGACAGTTGGAATGTTGGGGAATGCTGGCTCCCAGCAAGAAGTCGCTGTGCATGCAGAATGGAACCACCAGATGGATGCTAGCCAGCATCTGGATGAGTAGAAATGTCACTGATTTCTATGAACTTTAGGCCAAGTAGTCTTTTTACAAAAAGCAACTGTGCTTTGAATGACCTTCAAACTGGGTGCCCTGGACCAGCCAGAAAGGTATAGACAGCATGGTTCCTTTCTTCCCTCCATTCCTTTCTCTTGGGTAAGCCACAGAAGAAGAAAAAGGCTAGGACTCAGTGGTATGACTCTGTCATACCAGTGGCCCATGGGGACTTTAAGAAATAAATACAAATGGGAAAGAGGGAAAATTTATACCCTGTAAGGCTGCTTTTTTTTTTTTTTTTTTAAGGCTGCTTTGGTGATCTGGAGTGGTATTTGAAATAAATTTGGGAAGTTGCCCAGGTATTGGAAAGGAGGCCAAGAGCTCATGGTGGAATTTGTTGATGAACTGTTTTGAATGCTAGGGGTGCAGCTCAGCTCTAGCAGGCTCTTCTTGGAGACAGCCTGGAGCTGGGGGAGCATAAGATTCACCTGGTTCTGAGGTAGGGCATGCTGGGGCTGAGGTACACTCTGAGATAAGGCATTTGTAAGTTGAGATGCACTCTGAGATAGGGCCTTTTGAAGGCTGAGGTGTGCTCTGAGGTAGGGCATTCTGTAGGCTGAAGTACGCTCTGAGATAGAGCATTTTGAAGGCTGAAGTTCAAGGAGGTGAGGATGACATGAGACAGATTCTGACAGAGAGGCAATATGTGGAAGAGAAAGAATGTGGGCTCCGGATTATGTAAGATCTGCACCCATGCATGTCTTCCCGTGTCCTGCTGAGTTGCTTTGGGCAAGTTACAGCATGCCTGTAAATGTCAGCAACCTCATCCCTAAAATAGGAAGGTACTATCCCCCTTGTTACCAGGATTCAATGAAAAATGTGCAAGAAATCCAAGGCATAGTAAGTGCTCTATGAATGTAACTCTTATTGTGGCATCATTAATGACTATTGGGCAATAAACTCTGTTATGACAGGCCATTCCCCCTCCCGTACTTCACGCATACTAATACTTTCCTTGAGGGATCCAAGTAGCTGTATTTGAACTTTACAACAACTCTGTGAGGTAGACCCGAGAGAGATTATTATCAGATGACACAAATGAGGCTTGGAGGGGTTAAGGATCTTCCCTGAGATCACTGAGGTAGCAAGTGATGGACTCAGGACTACAGCCAGCTCTTGTGACTCCTATTTCAGGGCTCTATCACTACAGCCTGCTCTTTGAAGGCAGGGACCAATTCCTTTGGACCCAGTGGTTTTCTGCTACATTAAAATACTACCCACAATCTTAGTTGCTTATAACAGTAAGTTTACAATTCTATGGGTCAGCAATTTGGGTTGAGCTCAGCTGAGTGGTTCTGCTGATCTGAGCCAGGCTTGGCTGATTTCGGCTTGGCTCTTTTGTGTATCTGTAGTTGGCTTCTAGATTGGCTAGGGGCTGGCTGGTCTAAGATGTTCAGCTGGGATGGCTCATTTCTGCCCCATTGCAGCCTCTCATCATCCAACAGGCTAGCCTGGGCTCCTTCACATGGCAGGAGTCTCAAGAGTAGCAAGAATGAGTAAGCCCTCATGCATAAGCACTTTTCAAATACTTCTTGTGACACATTTGCTCTTGTCCCATTGGCCAAAGCAAGTTACTTGGCCAAGCCCAAGATCATTGTGGGTGGGGAGTACTCAAGGTCACAGACACAGAGAGACAGGTCCTTTATTGCAACAATCTACCACATGTACAATGAACTGGAGTAGAATGTGGGTGCCCGGGCTCCAGTCCCTCTCCAACCTGATATTCTGTGCCATGGACCAAAGGCTGGTGTTCTTTCTCTAATAAGTCAGATGCCTCATTTTATTTTTTAAAAAGTTTTCATTATTATTGCCTTTTATTATCAGTATCTTTATAAATCCAATCTATTTGTCTTTTGGGCTGGAAAGATTACATACAAACTTATAAAAAACAAACAAACAAACAAACAAACCCAGTGCCGTCGAGTCGATTCTGACTCATAGCGACCCTATAAGACAGAGTAGAATTGCCCCATAGAGTTTCCAACGAGTGCCTGGTGGATTCAAACTGCCGACCCTTTGGTTAGCAGCTGTAGCACTTAACCACTATGCCACCAGGGTTTCCTATAAACTTACAGATGTATTTTAATATATACATAGTGTCCTGGTCATCTAGTACTGCTTATAACAGAAATACCACAGGTGGATATAAACTTATTTTCTCACAGTCTAGTAGGCTAGAAGTCCAAATTCAGAGTGTCAGCTCCAGGGGGAGGCTTTCTCTCTCTGTTGGCTCTGGAGAAAGGTCCTTCTCCATCAATCTTCCCCTGGACTAGGAGCTTCTTCATGCAGAAACCCTGGGTCCAAAGGATATGCTCTGCTCCTGGAGCTGCTTTCTTGGTGGTATGAAGTCCTCCAATCTCAGCTCACTTCCTTTTCTTTTTATTTCTTGAGAGATAAAAGGTGGCAAAGGCCACACCTCAGGGAAACTCCCTTTACCTTGGATCAGGCATGTGACCTGGATAAGGGTGTTACATCCCACCCTAATCCTTTTTAACATAATCTAATCTTGCCTCATTAACCACAGGCAAAGATTAGGATTTATAACACATAGTAAAGTTACATCATTCACAAAATGGAGGACAACCACACACTATTGGGAATCACGGCCTAACCAAGTTGATATGTTTTGGGGGGACACAGTTCAATCCATGACAGAAACATACATAAAAAAATACGTAAACCACAAAAATTTACTCTGACGAAGAAGAGTTGACTGATATTGGCATTTTGGCAGTTGCAGTAATAACTCCACTTGTGGAAGGTTCTGTATCATCTGGATCGTCTGTGGGAATGAGGATGATGTCTCTTGTCAGAAATTTAGTGAGAATTGTCTGTATGGTCCTTTTCTTTTTTTCCTCATATTTTTGGTGGTAACATCTTACTGATTCCTTAATCTACCTACCGACTTTAGCAAAGCGATCCATATTTGGGTCCATGTTTCCAAGCAAATGAAACTCCTGATTAATTTAGAAAAAAACTTTGGCTAATCCTTTCACTGTAAAATTACTACTGATAAGATGTAAAAAAAAAAAGTCTGGTTCATCGTAACACAGATGTGCTTTAAGCTGAGGACTGCCTGTACTTACTAGGTGCCAAGCACTATTCTAAATGCTCTGTTTATGTACAAACATCTTATGATCCTACATGGCTCTATTAATACTATTATGATCCTCATTTTACAGTTTAGGAAGCTGAGGTTCAGATAGGTTGAGTTTCCCAGAGTCAAAGCTAATAAATAGGCCTAATAGGGCTTCAACCACGCAGCCTGGCTCCAGTGCCCACACACTTAACCTTCAGGCTGCTTTCAACATTTACTAGTTGACTACCACTGCTCCAGGGTCTGGGAACCAGAGGCTGAAAGACACACAAAGTCTCTGCCTCCTTAGAGTTTATATTCTAATGATGGTGGTGGTGGTGGAGATAAACAAGTAAACAAGACAATTTCCGATATTTATAAGTGCTTTGAAGGATATATAACAGCCAAGTTCTGTGTCTCCTCTCTTATAGAAACCCTTAAGTTGAAGGAGTTAAGCATGAACATTAAACCAAATTTGGTTTATACACAAATGACTTTAAGCCAGGTCAGGGAGGGTTTGGGATGACAAGGTCGACTCTGGCAGAATTTACCAACACATGAGCCATTGTGATTCACTGGTTGGACACCCAGTGTTTAGCCGATATTTAGAAGCATGGACTCTTGGCTTACCCTCTTAGAGTTGAAAGGGCCTTAAGTGAAAGGAATGCCTTTGGATTTGCCGTAAAATGTTAATCATTAGGCAAATCACTTAATATCTGTGCAGTGCGGTGGTTGGCTTTTATGTGGCCTTTCTTCCCATGGCTTTATAACTCCCACCAAATGACTGGGTGTGGCTATGCAAATGAGGTGCATGTGGCCCACCAAGTGGATTGGATAGCTTGCTAATAATGTCAATATGGTGCATGGGACCCTTGTCGGGTGGGACCATGTGAATAAGGTGTATAGAACCCTAACGAAGGGCTTGGTCAGTTTTGCCATCCCACTAGGCTTAAAGGGAGACATGGAAAGAGAGAGGAGGTGTAGTACAGAAGACAGTGAGATATGGCAGTGCCAGAAGGTTGTGATGGGGGTTGCTGATCCATGGAACTAAGGCGTAACACTTACCCAAGATGGCTCCCAGTAGGGCCCAGTGGCAGAGGGCGAGAAGAAGCTGTCCTGATCAAGGAACTGTGTCCTATGTTGTTGTTCCTGTTACTTCCAAGTTGATCACTATCCCAAGTTGTACTCTGTTACTTCCCTAGTAAACCACTTAACTGTAAGTAGGGTTTATGAGTCCTGTGAGATGTTGCAATGAATTAATGAACCCAAAGACAGGAAGGAGAGTACTGAGGGGAGAGGGAGTAGTTGATGTTAGAGATGATGGAGTGGCGCAGCAGTTTGGAAAAGTTGGACCTTTAGGACATCTTTAACCTCCACCTCATAGGAACCAGCTTTGTGCTGAATCCTTTTAAAAGAAGTTATTCATTTGATCTGTAAACTGTTCAGGATATGTTAGAGACGAGACTTAACAAAATTGCTATGGATTTTGACTTATGGTATCTGATATTTATTGAATAGATATTATTTTTATTTTGATTTTATTTATTTTGGGTAGCAATATATACAACCAAACATACATCTATTCACAATTCAATAGGAACTCTTGAGTTAGCCTTTTTTGTGTATGAATTACAAAATCCTTACCTAATGCAACCAATAAAAATGATGAGATCTATATTTATTTACATGAAAAGATTTCTACAATGTTTTGTTCTATGGAAAAAAGTAAATTTAAAAATAATGTTGTACATGGTTCCATTTTTGTGTTGCTATTGGTATTTAGTTATTCAGAGAAAAATGGAAGAAAGGATATATACCAAGATGTTAATAGAATTTATTTCTATAGAAGTAAAGATTATTTTCATTTTTAAACTACTTACTTGGATTTTGTGACTTTCTTTTTTATTGTAATGAGTACACATTATTTTAATAGTTAGAAAAATAATTAAGTTTAAACTAGAGATACTCTCTATGTTCTTTAAATTAGACAGATAGGGGAAAAGAATGAAACAGTAATGAAGTCCATACTTCTGAATTTCTGAACTTTTGATGCTGTCTTGGCTAATTTCCATTTCAGTTTGACTTGCCCCCCAGAGCATGACTCTGGCTTCAGACTCACTTCATCAAGCCAGTCTTAAGCAGCAGAGGTTATAGTTGACGGTGAGGTGCCACCTCCAGACAAGGATCAAGGGAATTTCTTCTAGAATAGTATCCAGACTGGAACCCTATGATATTTGACTTGGGATTAAAGATCATTCTAAAAAGGGGAGCCTGCACTTTGCCTCCAGTCCCTAACACCAGGGTGTTTAGCTTCCCGGCTGGTGAAAGCAGAATAAGGCTGACAAGACCTGACCCTGCCTTTTCTGAACTTTGCTTTTCTCCAGGTGTTCAGATCCTGCGGCTGAGGGTGGAGGAGAACACCTAGTGCCCTCCCCACCATGGGGCAGAACTGCCAGAAAGGATGTGTAAGTAGATCTCCCCCAGCTTTTCTATCACTTCCCAGAAGGGTCACATGCACTCCGGCCAGCTCAGCCCACTCTCTCTAGTGGAGGTCATGTCTGGGTCCATTTTTTAGGAGAGAAAGCCTGGGCCAGGAGAACAGCAGTGAGGCTGGAGTTCCCAGATTCAGCCTCTAATTCTCGGTGGGGGTTAATTCTCACTCAGGGGCCAGGAGGGTCTAGACCAAGGGGAACCCAGAAGATCATGCACGTAATCCCTCTGGTTAATTGCTTCTTGGATAGTTAAGTTGTTAAGTCCTGAAAGTGTGCTGAAAACAGGAGTTTGGCTTTTTCTCTGTAAGAGAAGCCCCTGTCGGCCTGATTTTTATGTTGCCATGTAAAGACAGAAGCCCACACTTACCTCTCAGAGAGAGCATTGCTTCTTCCCTAGATGCTGACGCAAAGCCCTGAAAAATGTTTATAGGACAAATCACGTTCTTCTCAGTAGCTGGTTCATTTTAAATTCATCTATGCTGCAGAAGGGGCTCTCTGGAGCAAGGAATACAATTGCTCCCTTTCTACCCTTTGGGGTTTGAGGTGGGCTTTAAGCCCAAGGACAAAAACAGGACTCACTTTCACTGGGTGCCCTTGAGATCTCAATTCTTTGAGAGCAGCATCAGAGAGCCAGTTTGCTTTGCAAAGAACTTCTCTGTTCAGCCCTTGGGTGACAAGTTAGACACTGATTTGCATCCGAAAGGAGACCGTAAGCTTTAGGAGTAGGTGAGGGCCTTGGTGTTGGCTATGAGGGAGGGGAAGGGGGCAACTTTCCCTCAGTCTTGTAGGACTGGTTTTAAAATTTCCCCTTCATCATCTCCACAAAGAGCCCCTCCCAGTCCAGCCCAGATCCTTTCTACCTCGCAGGACTTTGAGGGAACTGAATTCCAGTCTGTTTCTCAGCCCCTGGCACACAGCAGGCACTGGGTAAATGGAAGCTGTCACCCTCATTCTTGTTTTCAGTATCTGTGGCACCTGTTAGATTTGCACCGAGGAGCAGTTACTTAGTTTTTTCAGTTGTCATTGAGCTGACTTTGACTCATAGAGACCCCATGTGTGTCAGAGTAGAACTGTGCTCCATAGGGTTTTAAAGGCTGATTTTTCAGAAGTAGATAACCAGACATTCAGAGAAGAGCTACACCAGTACTACCTAAACTATTTTTTAAAAAGACAAAAAACCAAACTCATTGCCGTCGAGTTGATTCTGACTCATAAGGACATAAAAAAGGGAAGGATACTTCCGAATTCATTCTTCGAAGCCAGCATAACCCTGATACCAAAACCAGGCAAAGACACCACAAAAAAAGAAAATTACAGGCCAATATCTCTCATGAATATGGATGCAAAAATTTTCAACAAAATTCCAGCCAATAGAATTCAGCATCATATTGAGGCCTCTGCCAAGACTCCCCCTCGCTCCACCACGGTTGCCCCCCTTCCCCGCATTCCGCCTAAGCCATGGCTTCTAACTGCGATTTGGCCTGGCCACACTGAGGCCCTAACCACAGCTTAAATTTGGTGCCAGAATCCTGCACACGTGCAAACCAGGATTTTGGAGCATGTGCAGGACCTGAAGAGCTGTGTCCTCGATCTGTCCTTGGATCTGAACTTCACCAACATGATTCAATATCCGGATCTCCAAATGTGGATAGGAGAGTTCCCCGGCACCAAATCCAACCCCCAGATGCCATTGGAAATAAAAAGTTCCCCAACCCTCTCAGACAGCGAGCACAAGGCCTTGTGGTCGCTAGATCCCACATAGCTCTTTGTCTGAGCAGATAATAAATTTCCACTTTCTGTATCAAAAGAATAATACATCACGGCCAAGAGGGATTAATACCAGGTATGCAAGTATGGTTCGGCATTAGGAAATCTTTCAACGTAATCCACCACATAAATAAAAGAATCACACGATCATCTCAACCGACACAGAAAAGGCATTTGACAAAGTCCAACACCTGTTCCTGATAAAAACTGTCAGTAAAATAGGTATAGAAGGGAAATCCTCAACATAATAAAGGGCATCTATACAAAATCAATAGCCAACATCATTCTTAATGGAGAGAGGCTGAAAACATTCCTCTTCAGAAAAGGAACAAGAAAAGTATGCCCTTTATCACCAATCCTATTTAACATTGTACTGGAAGTTCTAGCTAGAGTAATAAGTCAAGAAAATGAAATAAAGGGATCCAAATTGGTAATGAGAAGTAAAACTGGCCCTATCTGCAAATGATATAATACTATACATACCCAAAAACCAAACCCGCTGCCGTTGAGTCAATTCCGACTCATAGCGACCCTATAGGACAGAGTAGAACTGCTGTATAGAGTTTCCAAGGAGCCCCTGGCAGATTTGTACTGCTGACCTCTTGGTTTGCAGCTGTAGCACTTAACCACTACACCAGCAGGGTTTCCATACTATACATAGAAAACCCAAAAGACTCCACAAGAAAACTACTGGAACTAATAGAAAGATTCAGCAGAGTGGCACGATATAAGATAAACATACAAAAATCAATTGGATTCCTATATACCAATAAAGGGAATGACAAAAAACAAATAGGAAAACAATACCATTTATAACAGCCCCTTTAAAAAGAAAAAAAAAAAAAACCAATTTAGGAATAAATCTAACTAGGGATATGAAAGGCCTATACGAAGAAAACTACAGAACACCACTGCAAGAAACCAAAAGAGACCTACATAAATGGAAAAACATACCATGCTCAGGGATAGGAAGACTCAATCAATATTGTGTCAATATCACCCAAAACAATCTGCAAATACAATGCAATCCAAATACCAACAGCATTCTTTGAAGAGATGGAAAACTAATCATTAACTGTACATGGAAAGGGAAGAGGCCTTGGATAAGTAAAGCACTGCTGAAGAAGAAGAAGAAGGTAGGAGGACTCGCACTGCCTGCCCTCAGAACCTACTATATAGTTATGGTAGTCAAAACAGCCTGGTACTGGTACAACACCAGATACATTGGCCAATGGAGCAGAATCGAGAACCCAGATGTAAATCCATCTACCTACAGCCACTTAATCTTCCACAAGGACCCAAAGTCCATCAAATGGGGAAATGACGGTCTTTGTAACAAATGGTGCTGGCAAACCTGGATGTCCATCTGCAAAAAAAAAAAAGGAAACAAGGCCCATACCTCACACCATACATAAAACCTAATACAAAATTGGTTAGAGACCTAAATATAAAACAAAAAATTATAAAGATCATAGAAGAAAAAATAGGATCAACACCAGAGGCATTAACAGGATACAAACCATAACTAACAACACAAAAAATCCAGAAGATACACTAGGTAAGTGGGATCTTCTAAAAATTAAACACTTATGCTCATCAAAAGACTTCACCAAAAGAGTAAATAGAGAACCTACAGACCGGGAAAAAAAATTTGGCTATGACAAATCCAGCAAAGTTCTAATATCTAAAATCTACAGGAAAATTCAATACTTCTACAACAAAAAGACAAATAATCCAAATAAAAAATGAGCAAAGGAAATGAACAGACACTATACCAAAGAAGGCATTCAGGTGGCTAACAGACACACGAGGAAATGCTCGAGATCACTAGCCATTAAGAGAAAGGCAAATCACAACTACAATGAGATACCATCTCACCCTGGCATTGCTGGCACAAATGAAAAAAAAAAAAAAAAACGGAAAGTAACGAATGTTGTAGAGGCTGTGGGGAGATTGGAACTCTATGAGCTGCTGGTGGGAATGCAAAATGGTACAATCATTTTAGAAAACAATACAGTGCTTCCTTAGAAAACTAGAAATAGAAATACCATATGATCCATCAATCCCACTCCTGGGAATATATCCTAGAGAAATAAGAGCTGTCACATGAATAGACATATGCACATCCATGTTCACTGCACCATTGTTCACAATAGCAAAAAAGATGGAAACAACCTAGATGCCCATCAACAGACGAATGGGTAAACAAACTATGGTACATACACACAAGGGAGTATTACTCAACGATAAAAAACAATGATGAATCTGTGAAGCATCTCACAACATGGATGAATCTGGAGGGTATTATGCTGAGTGAAATAAGTCAATCACAAGAGGACAAATATTGTATGAGACCACTACTATAAAAACACATGAAACAGTTTACATTCAAAAAGGAATAATCTTTGATGGTTACAAGGGAGGGGAGGGGTCGGAATAGAAAAACACTAAAGAGACAATAGGTAAGTGGTAAAGTTGTTGAAAGTTAAGACAGTATACAATACTGGGGAAGCCAGCACAACTTGTCCCAGGCAAGGTCGTGGAAGCTCCACAGACACATCCAAACTCCCTGAGGGACCGAATTACTGGGCTAAGGGCTGTGGGGACCATGGTCTCGGGGAACATCTAGCTCAATAGGTATAACATAGTTTATAAAGAAAATGTTCTACATTCTACCTTGGTGAGTAGTTTCTGGGGTCTTAAAAGCTTGTGAGCGGCCGTCTAAGATACTCCACTGGTCTCACCCTGTTGGGAGCAAGGGAGAATGAAGAAAACTAAAGACACAAGGGAAAGATTTGTCCAAAGGACCAATGGACCACATCTACCATAGCCTCCACCAGACTGAGTCCAGCACAACTAGATGGTGCCCGGCTACCACCACTGACTGCTCTGACGCGGATCACAATAGAGGGTCCCAGATCGAGGTGGAGAAAAATGTAGAACAAAATTCTAACTCACAAAAAAGACCAGACTTACTGGCCTGACAGAGACTGAAGAAACCCTGAGAGTATGGCCCCCAGACATGCTTTTAGTTCAGTAATGAAGTCACTCCTAAGGTTCAACCTTCAACCAAAGATCAGACAGACCCATAAAACAAAATGAGGCAAAAGGGGCACATCACCCCAGGGCAAGAACTAGAAGGCAGGAGGGAACAGGAGAGCAGGTAATAGGGAACCCAAGGTCAAAAAGGGGAGAGTGTTGACATGTTGTGAAATTAGTAACCAATGTCACAAAACAATCTGTATACTAATTGTTTAATGAGAAGCTAGTTTGTTCTGTAAACCTTCGCCTAAAGTACAATAAAAAATAAATAAATTTGCTTACAAAAGTTAAAAAACAAAAAAAAAAGTATATCATCAGGCCTTTGTTCTGAGGTACCTCTAGGTGGACTTGAACCTCTAACTTTTCAGTTAGCAGCAAAGCTCCTTAACTACACAGTGGGGAGTGGAGGTCCTAAATACATAAATCTGAAGACACACCTGGGCCCTCCGAGACCTTTTATCCTCTTGCACCTCTCAACCAGGAGAAAGAAAAGTTTTTCCTGCTCTGGGAAATGGGTGCACCTCCAAACCAGAAGGCTTGTTTGGGATGTCATTGCCAGCTCTTACGGTCCCCACTGTTCCCTTCCTGTGTCTTTGCCTGGGTCTGCCAGCCCCAGGCAAAATGTCCCTGAAGATTTAAGGCAGACAGGCCAGTCTTAGAGAGGTGGCACAAAGCAGCCAGCCTCACAGGTGCCACGTGGCAGTCAGCAGGTGTGAGCCCTGGCACCTGGAGTTCAGTGTTGATCTCTGGGCTGGTCCCCTGTGGTACTGGGGATCCAGAGAGTATAACACAGGACTCAGGGTCACAGGTACAAGATGGAAATCCAGGAGTTGGAAAATGGTTTGCATCCCTGTCCTTGACCCCTCAAGTACTGCAGAGTAAGTTGCAGCTCTTATCGCCCTGTGCCTCTGTTAATCATTGACCGTTACTATAGTTTCTGGCATTTAATGGGGAATTGCTGTGTGCCAGCCACTTCAATTTACATGGTCTCCTTTAATTTTCACAAAAGACTGACAAGGTATGTATCATTCCCATTTTATGGATGGGGAAACCAAGGCTTAGAGTGGTTAGATTACTTGTCCAAGGTTGCACACCCAGGACATAAACTCAGGTCTCTCTGATTCCAAGCCTGTGTTCTTTCTGCCTCCACATCAAAATCTGAGCTAAAAGTGACACATGCTGACGATTCACTGCATCTTCCTAAAGACTAATTTATTTTGAATTGGCCCAAGCTTAGAAGTATTACGCTCTTTGTATTGAATCCCTGCTTGTCATAGATCGAATTGTGTCCCCCCAAGATATCTGTCAACTTGGCTAGGCCGTGATTCCCAGTATTGTGTGATTGTCCACCATTTTGTCATCTGATGTGATTTTCCTATGTGTTCTAAATCCTATCACTAAAATGTTAATGAGATGGATTAGGGGCAGCTATGTTGATGAGATCCACGAGATTAGGTTGTGTTTTAAGCCAATCTCTTTTGAGATATAAAAGACAGAAGCAAGCAGAGAGACATGGGGATCTCACACCACTAAGAAAGCGGCGCCGGGAGCAGAGTGCATCCTTTGACCTGAGCTTCCCACGCAGAGAAGCTCCTAGTCCAGGGGAAGACTGATGACAAGGACCTTCCTCCAGAGCCGACGAAGAAAGCCTTCCTCTGGAGCCATGGCCCTGAATTTGGACTTCTAGCCTACTAGGCCGTGAGAGAATAAACTTCCGTTTGTTAAAGCCATCCACTTGTATTTCTGTTACAGCAGCACTAGATAGCCAATAGGCCACTCTTAGTCGAAGGAAGAGACAAAAATTGTATGATCTGTTCAGTTTCTTTCTCCTAGGCTTCTGGGCAAATCCAAGTCCCAATCAGCATTTTTTTTTTTTACTGTTTCCTTACTCTAAATTCTCAGATAGGCCTGTAACTATCTGCAAGGCTTCATTAGAGAGCTTTCAGCAAGAAGTCTGCTTTCATGGGGGTATCAGTGTAAGGCCTGGGCTATTTGGGCTTTGGGCATGTGGAAAACATGCCTGGCTTGTTCTGGTCACTCAGTCTGCCTATGGCATGACTTTTCTTGCTTCCCTAGTTGTAGGACCATGATTTCTACAAAGCTTCTTTGATTTGGGGCATAGTCAGAAGATGGCATGGTTTTCATGAACAGCTAAGGTTTATTGATTGCCTGCTTTATGCGAGGTATGCCAGGCACTGTGCAAGACAAGAAGTGCTGAAAAGATAGTCCCTGTCCAACACGGAGGGCATGTGGGTTTGCCCTGATTCTCACAGGGACTGGCTGCACAACTATGAGCTGCTCTTCCACCCCCTAGGACTCCTTCCTTGCAGAGTGGGATTGCCTCTGGTGTTCAGTCGCTGAAGTTCCATCCCGTCTCTCCCACCAAGTGTTGGAAGGGAGAAGGGGAATGAATATTTATGTTGTGCTCTCTGGGTCCAGGCCTTAAGATAGGAGGCACTTTGCAGGTAGTTATCTCAGATAAAGGGCTGAAGAAAAGACTCAGTTCTCTGAGTTGCAAGACTCTTCTTGTCCTAATGCTGCAAAGACAACTGCAGAGGGGAGTAGAGGTTGATAGTAGGAGTCTCGTGAACATTTCCCAGTTGACAGCAGAGTTCTTTAAAGTCTTTAGCCATGGCCAATATATTTGAGTTCGGGCTACTCCAGAAAATCTGTCTCTAGCAGCCCAGGAATTGGTTGGGACCAAACCCTCTGCCCCTAGGTGGGGGGTGGAAGGTTGGTATCAGGCTGTAATTAATCTGACTGGTCTCCCACTCACTGGACAGAATGGATTTGGCCTCCTCAGGCTCTAAAGCAGGCAAGCTAGCCATATGAGTGTCCCCAAGCACTCATTTCTGGAGATGTGACTTGAAACCATCACTTGAGCATTTTTACTCATCTTCCCAAACCCTACCTGGCAGCCTCTGAATGTGGGGGTTTTGGGCACATCTGTGCTCTACAATAGGCCTTTCTTTGTGCCCAATGATAGGTGACAGGTCAGACCCCAGGCTTCAGCCAGGGCTGCTCCAGCATGATGTTTAGGCAGGAGGGTTGGCACCTCCTGTTCCTGAGGTTCCAGCCTCAGCTCACCTCCATTATGTCAAGGCTTCTCCATGTAGTATTTCAGCAACCAGAGCCAAGCTTGCACTTGAATTTCAGGAATATTAGAGGAATAAGGAAGACATATCCAAGACGTAAGTGTCCTGTTACTCCTGCCTACAGCTTTTAAATCTTGCTCTATATCAGTTAGCTTTTACTGTGTTATAAATCACCCCAATATTTACTGGCTTAAAACAACAATCTTTATTTGTCCACAAGCCTGTGAGTTGGCAATTTGGCCTGGGCTCAGCTAGGATGGCTCTTCTGTGCCCCACTTACAGTCAGCGGGGATCTCTTGGGTGTTTGCAGTCAGCTTATAATCTGCAACTTCTCTCATGTGTGGCAGTTGGCTGGTTAGAGGCAGGGGTGATGAAGATAACTGGGCTATGTGTCACTCACATTCCAGCAGACAAGCTTGAGCTCATTTGCATGGTGGTGGCTGCAAGGGACCCAAGAGCAGCAAGAGATGGCAAGCCCCATTGCAGTTTTTAAGCCTCTGATTGCATCACACTGCTGTTGATCTATTGGCCAAAGCAAAGCACATGGCCAATCCCAGAGTCATTCTGGAAGGACACTACCTGAGAGCATGGGTGCAGGAAGGAGAATTATTGTAACTGTGTTGTGCAAACAATTTACTATGTCCTCCATATCCCTTCAGCTTCCATCATGGAGACATGCACATGAGCCTCTCCCTTGATTGGCAACATCTTCGAAAACTTTGCTGCAAGGGGAGTTATGAAAGGGCAGGATGCTAACTCATCCCTTCCCAGACCCACCAAAAATTGGTTGCCGCTTGATGGCCATGTGTGCTCCATGCTCATCTGGACAGCATTGCATCCTGCAATCTTGGGGACATGATGGGGCCAATGGTTCAGCAGGGATCAAGCCTTTGGGCTCCCACAGCTCCCCTACAGGCCTCCCCAGCAGCTCTGAGGATGCTGTTCTTTACTCATTGACACATCTGTGTTCTCTACTGGATTGTGGGCTCCCTGAGGGCAAAGCTGTGTTGTTTTCCATCTTCATCTCCCCCTGTCTTAGTTAGCTAGTGCTGCTGTAACACGAATACCTTAAGTAGGTAGCTTTAAAGAAAAAAATTAATTTTCTTACAGTTCAGGAGACTAGAAGTCTGAATTCAGGGCACCAGCACTATGGGAAGGCGCTCTGTGTGTCCACTCTGCGGGAAGATCCTTGTCTGTTTCAGCTTCTGTAGCCCTGGGGTTCCTTAGTTCCTAGGTCATCTTCATGTGGCATCTATCTCCCACCTCCTCACCCCCATTTGTGCTTGCTCGTATCTGTGTCCATACTGCTTCTTATAACTCAGAAGTGATTAGTTTTAGGGCTCACTCTATATTGGTACGGCTCAACTAACTTAACAAAGAAAGCCCTTTTCCCAAATGGGATCACATCCACAGGTATAGTGTTCAGGATTCTACAGTGCAGTGAATTGCTTAATATGGACCTTCTAGCCATTTTTTTTTTTTTAGCCATAGCCTTTGTCACTTACACCAAATGACTGGGTGGGGCTATGCAAATGAGGTGCTTGTAGCTCACCAAGGGGATTGAATAGCTTACTAATAATGCAAATAAGGTGCATGACATCCTTGTGGGGCAGGATCATGCAAATAAGGTGTATGGAACCCTAATAAGGGGATTGGTCAGTTTTGCCATCCTGCTGTGCTTAAAACGAGCTATCCCAGAGGCAATAAGGGAGGTTCTTACCACCACCAAGAAAGAAAAGCCAGGAGTGTAGCGCATCCTTTGGACCTGGAATCCCTGTGCTGAGAAGCTCCTGGAACCAGGAGACCAAGGGTGAGAGCTGTAACACCAAAGATAGCGAGAAGCAGTGGCAGCAGCAAAACCAGGAGACCAACAGGAGACCGGCAGGAGATGGCACGGTGGGCTTCCCCTTTCCAGCCCACAGAACAAGAAAGCTGAGGGCCTTCCAGCAGGAGGCTTGCTGGTGGAATAGGGTGTCTCCTGGCACTTGGTGGAGCTAGGTTTGCCAACTCACAGAGCTAGAGCTGAGTGCCTTCCAACCAAGGCTTACTGGTGGACTGGGGTGCCTCTGGGCACTTACTGGCAGTGCTAAAAGAGCTTTGTAACACTTGTCAGAGCAGGGCAGAGGCCAGGCCAAGGGGCTGAGAGACAAAGAGAGATTTGCCTGTGGACATGGCTGAGAAGAGGCTGCCCCGATTGAAAAACTGTATCTTGAGCGTTCCTGAACCTGAATTTAACCTGTTACTTCCCTAATAAACCTCATAACTGTGAGTATGGTCTGTGAGTTCTGTGTGGCCATTGCAATTAATTATCTAACCCAGAATAGAATTAGAGAGTGCCCTGGGAGGGGATGGTTGGTGTTAGAATTAGTAAAAAGGTTGGCGGATGGAAGCATGTCTGCCTTATAGGCATCAGCCTTGGGCAGTTGATGCTGATACAGATTCTCCTTCCTCCTTGCAAAATTAGAGGTCAGACACTGTCCCCCCAACTTTTACAGATTCCAACACATATTTTGGGGGGACATAATTCATTCCATAATACCTTCCTAGCACAATGCCTGGCACATCTGCAATAAACACCTATGTGAATAAATTGGTGAATCGGACATTACTGAGCTCTGCTGCATTTCATCCAGAGAACAGTTTGTGTTAGAATTTATTTAGACATTTCAAGGTTATTTGTAATTTTTTTTCTATGAATAATTTGACTTATAAGCATCAATATGTCCTGAACATAAGCTGCTAAGATAACTTTGTAACCCCTTATCTTGTCCTGTCTTTCTTTAATGCCCATGGAAGACCGTAGAAAATGAAAGGCCAGTGATGCCCCCACTTACTGAAAGTAAGGTAAGAAACCTCGATATTCCTTTCATTTCCTGCTGTAAAACAGAGAGATTGTGCTGCAATTCCCTTGGGAATCTGATCATGGTTTTAAGCCAGCCCAGAGCACCGCAGTGGATTCCCAGGGTGAGAGAAGCGTTTACCTCCAACCCACTCCCTTCTGGACCCCAGTCCACCTCCACAGGGCAGGTACATCCTGAGGGGGCGTTGCCTTTGTTCTTAGGCCTCTTCTTAGCCCTTTCTTGAAAGCAAGATGCAAAATGTCAGAATTGAACACGGGGCCCTTCGCCTTCGAGCTGTGAGGGGTACTGACTGTGGAAGAGATTCTGCTAGAGGGAATGAGGGTCTCTACCCACTCTTGTCTCTCCCAGTGTGCAGTCAGGCACACCACGAACTTGGCACCCATCCCCTCTGTGCTTGAACATGAAAAAGTTTCAGATCTTTTCTATTGACATATCCCACATGGTCCCAAATCAGAGAGCTTTGGTCCTATTTGTGATAACATTCTACCCTCCCTCACATTCCCCAAGCAGGCACCTTAGTGTGCCCTTAAATTGCAGTAGGGTGGATCTGAGGTAGGCTGCTTCATGGGAAGGTGGTGAAGTGGAGTCTTTAAGAGGTAACTTGTTGGGGGAGAAGTACAGTAACTCTTAATTTTCCCTTCACCTGGGTCTATTACCTCATCCCAGGTGAGACTCAAGGCTGGGTCTGGATTCATAGTCACCTCTGCCTTGCCCCTCATTTCACTGATTGAGCAACTGTATTTTTGTTTTTTCAAAGATGAATAAAACTCAGTTCCCAGCCTCAAAGGACTTATGGCTGAGAGGCGAAGCTCAACATTCTGTCTATCCGTCTGTCCATCCGTCTAACCATCTGTCATCCATCCATCCATCTAAAACACAGGGTGACATGTGACACATGCTTTGAGAGCGAAGTGAGGGAGTGATTGACCCCGGTTTGGGGAGATAAGGAAGTCTGGATAGAGGAGGTGAGATTTGCAGAGGGTCTTGAAGCAGAAGAAATTTGCCAGGCCAGGAAGGGCATTCCAAACAGAGCAGTGAGTGCAAAAGCAGAAGCTGCAAGGAATGGGGAGAAGTTTGGGGAAGCTGGTGTGATGCTGGGAAGGCAAGAGGTGAGGCTGACAAAGTTGGGAAGGGTGGGACTGGATGTCCTGTTAAGGAACTTGATCAGTGGGGCCCAAAGAATCTTCTAGTCTGAAGGATCTGTGATTAAATTGTCTTCTGTGGGGCAGAACAATTCAAGACAGCATCAGAGAGAATATTTAGAAATAAATTTTAAAAAAGCATAAAACTTATACTTTGAAAACTATAAAACATTGTTGAAAGACATTAAAGAAGATCTAAATAAATAGAAAGACATCCAGTGTTCATGGATCAGACTTAATATTGTTAAGCTGGGAATACTCCCCAAATTTATCTACAGATTCAGTGAACCCCTATCAAAATCCCAGGTGGCTTCTTCACTGAAATTGATAAGATGATCCTAGAATTCATATAGAAATGCAAGGGACACATGTTTTATGTGTTTCCTAATGTACATAATATATTACTATAGTAGTATGCATTGATAAAAATAGGTAAATATAGATATTATTGAAATATATGATCAAAACATTTTTATTGATAGGGGTTCATGATCAAACAAGTTTCATAGCCTGGGGCTATGGAGAGTTGATATAGACAAGGGCCTCTTCCAGCAGAAAGAATGGGAAGAAGGGGATGGATTCAAGAGTTTGGTTTGTTTGTTCTTGGGACACATTTATAGGTAGAACTGATAGGGTTTGGTGACTAACTAGAGGTGGGGCATGCAGGAGAGGAAGGAGTTCAAGGATGACATCCAGACTTCTAGCTTGGGTAATGGAGAGGTCTCTCTCTCTGGAACACCCTTTCCTAGACATTGGCATGGCACACACTCTTGCCTTATTCTGGTTTCTACTTAAATGTCACATCCTCAGGACACTTTAAAAAGTATCCATTATTTTAAGAATACATCCTTTTCTATCTTCCCTATCAATCCTATCTAAAATAATGCCGCTACCCTCTATTTGTTTAACCTGTATATCAGTTAGGATTAGATTTGGCTGGTAGTAACAGAAAACCCCCAAATGGCAGTTGGGTAAACACATTGGAATTTTATTTTTCTCTCAAGTTCCAGAAATCTGGAAGTAGTCAGTTTGAGTAGATACTGGGTACCTTGGTGAAAGGGCCCCAGGCTCCTTCTATTTTATTTTGTTGGTTTGTTCATTCCCAAAGTTATCTCATAATCTAAGATGGCCACTGGCTCTCTAGTTAGTATGTCTGTGTTTCAACCAGTAGGAAGGAGGAAGGAGGAATGACAAAGAAGTGGGGAAAGCTGCACAATAGCTGTTTCTTAAGGAAGGCTCCTGCAAGCTGTCGCAAGACACTCACTTCCATCTCTTTGGCCAGAACTCAGTCATGTGGCCACAGCTAGCTGCAGGGGAGGCTGGAAAATGTAGTCTTAATTTTGCGGAATCTGAATCCAGCTAAACATTGGACATTAGGACAAATGGGAAATGGGTATTGTGGGATATTGCTGTGTTGGCTACACCCTGCTTTATTTTTCCTCTTAGCACCTGATCTAATGTATATTTAATTGGTTATCTGCTTACTGTCCGTATCTCCCCTTGAGAATGCGAGGAGGGACTCTGTCTTGTTCACCACCACATTTCCAGTCTCCAGAGAAATGCTCGGGCAGGTTGTTGCTGTTAGGTGCCGTCGAGTTGGTTCCGACTCATAGTGACCCTATGCACAATGGAACGAAACACTGCCCGGTCCTGAGCCATCCTTACAATCGTTGTTATGCTTGAGCTCATTGTTGCAGCCACTGTGTCAATCCACCTCATTGAGGGTCTTCCTCTTTTCTGCTGACCCTGTACTCTGCCAAGCATGATGTCCTTCTCCAGGGACTAATCCCTCCTGACAATAAGTCCAAAGTATGTAAGACACAGTCTCGCCATCCTCGCTTCTAAGGAGCATTCTGGTTGTACTTCTTCTAAGACAGATTTGTTCGTTCTTTTGGCAGTCCATGGTATATTCAATATTCTTCGCCAACACCACAATTCAAAGTTGTCAGTTCTTCAGTCTTCCTTATTCACTGTCCAGCTTTCACATGCATATGATGTGATTGAAAATACCATGGCTTGGGTCAGGTGCACCTTAGTCTTCAGGGTGACATCTTTGCCTCTTCAAAATCTTGAAGAGGTCCTTTGCAGCAGATTTACCCAATGCAATGTGTCTTTTGATTTCTTGACTGCTGCTTCCATGGGTGTTGATTGTGGATACAAATAAAATCCTTAACAACTTCAATCTTTTCTCCGTTTATCATGATGTTGCTCATTGGTCCAGTTGTGAGGATTTTTGTTTTCTTTATGTTGGGGTGCAATCCAAACTGAAGGCTGTGGTCTTTGATCTTCATTAGTAAGTGCTTCAAGTCCTCTTCACTTTCAGCAAACAAGGTTGTGTCAGCTGCATAACGCAGGTTGTTAATGAGTCTTCCTCCAATCCTGATGTCCCGTTCTTCTTCATATAGTCCAGCTTCTTGGATTATTTGCTCAGCATACAGATTGAATAGGCATGGTGAAAGAATACAGCCCTGACACTCACCTTTCCTGACTTTAAACCAATCAGTATCCCCTTGTTCTGTGCGAACAACCGCCTCTTGATCTATGTAAAGGTTCCTCATGAGCACAATTAAGTGTTCTAGAATTTCCATTCTTCACAATGTTATCCATAGTTTGTTACGATCAGGCAGGTAGTTGCTTTAAAAATATTTGCTGAGTGAATAAATGACAAGGTGTGGAATCCAGAAGAAGTAGAAGTTTAAGAAGATAATAACTTTCACGGGAGATGTGCTGTGTTTCAGATGCCTGTAGGACAAATAGGAGTTGATGTTTGTAGGCAGTTGGAAATATGGGTCTGGAGCTCAGGAGAGAGATCAGGGCTGGAGATCTTGGCAAGAATGATTCTTTGGGAAGGGCACATTGGGATGGGCCCACAGCAGACAGGGAGAGGAGGGCATACTCAGCCAGCCAGCTCGGTGGAATCAAAGCCAGATAACCCCCACCTCACTCCAGTGGGAGGGTCAGCTGCTTCCATACCCCACTCACAATGCCCCTGGTTATCTAGATTTACCTCATTTCTTGGTTTGAGGAACAAAAGAACAATCCAGTTGTCATTGAGTTGATTTCGACTCATGGCGAGTTCATGTGTTGCAGAGTAGTATTGTACTCCATAGAGTTTTCATGACTCTGACCCTTTGGAAGCAGATTGCCAGGCCTTTCTTCTGAGGTGCCTATCGTTGGGTTCAAACCTCCAACCTTTCGGCTAGCGGTTGAGTGCTTAACTATTTGCACCACCCAGGGACTCTGCTTGGTTTGAGACTGCCCCTCTATAAAGAGACTGCAGAGCCAGGACCTACTTGCCATGCTTTACAAATCACCAATCCCTGGCTCGGTCCTCAGTGCAGGGCCTTGGATTCATCTGAGGCTGAGGTCTCACTGAATGCGGGTAAAATAAGAAAAATAAGGAGCATATGCTAAAATGAATATTTCACCTCGTCGAAGCAGCAGGTACACTGGTGATTAAGAGCACAGACTGGAGCCAGACTGCCTGGGTCCAGGTCCCGGCTTTTGTACTCAGCAGCCAGGTAACCCTTCCTGTGACTCAGTTTTCTCATCTATAAAATAGGGATATTACCAGTCATGACCTCATTGGTTTGTTTTGAGGATCAAACAAGTTAATGTAAGTGAAAAATTAAGAACAATACCTTGCATATAGTAAGTTCTACCTAAGTACTGGCTACTACTATTATACAGCCGTACATAGTTTTAAAAAGTGTCCATTATTTTGAGAATATTTTCTTTTTACTTCTCTGGGTTAAAATGTCTTTTCCTTTAGGAAATTATAGTGATACCAAAACCCAAAACCAAACCCGTTGCCATTGAGTCAATTTCGACTCATGGCAACCCCATGTGGTACAGAGAAGAACTACGTTAGAGCATTTTTTGGCTGTAATCTTTACAGGAGCAGATCACCAGGCCTTTCTTCCGCAGTGCCATTGGCTGGTTCGAACCACTACCCTTTAGGTTAGCAGTCTAGCGCAAACCATCTGCGTTACCCGTGACCTTAATTATGGTGATGTTATTAGTTGCTGTCAAGTCAATTCCAACTGGTGGTGACCCCGTGTGTGCAGAGTAGAACTTCTCAACAGGATTTTCTTGGTTGCGATTTCCACAGGCCTGTCTGCTGAGGCGCCTCTGGGTGACATTGAACAGCCCACCTTTCTGTTAGTAGTCGAGCGCTTAACCCTTCTCGTCATCCAGGGATCCAGGAAATTATAATTATTTAAAATATCTTTCTGAGCAAAATGAAAAGACAGTACCCAATTTTTGTTTGTTTGTCTCTGTAATTTGCTGGCCCGGGAAAGACCACAGCCTAGAAACCCTTCCTAGGTGTTGACCTGGCCTGTGCGAGCTGTTTCCCTCTGTATTCTGAGTGCTGAATCTTGTGGGCAGGATTGGGGACCTTTTGTTGACCCTGTGAAGGGGACTGTGTGTGGACACTGGAGAGAACTATCCCAGGAAACATAGGGCAACTAGCAGGGTGATTTGATATTGTTCTGCTCTGATAAGATACTGCTTCCTCTGGGGAAGAAGCCTGCCTGAGGTAAAGAGAAGGCCTGAAGCCTGGGGCAGGCCTCAGCAGTTAACATTTCCTCTTCCAGGCCACTATTCTTTTTGTGAAGGAGGCTTGGCAGGGCCAGAGGCAGTGGAATGAGGATGAGATATTCTGGAGCTAACAGGGTGTGACTAGGTTTTCCTTGGCTCCCATGCCCAACAGGTTTCTCTGGCGCTGAGGGACTGCCATCCCCAAAGGGAAGTGGAAGATTCTTTGGGACAGAAGCTGAGAAAGGCATCTCTTGGGGTCAGGTTCTCTCTGAGCCATGGTGTACAGATCGGGGTTAAGCAAGGGGCTGAGACTAGGGTGAGGCAAGAGAGGGGCCTAGGGTGCAAAATTGGGGGGTAAGATTTAAACCTTGCATGCTATGTGCCTCTCTTGTCTTACCCAACGCCTGAGGCCTTCTGCCTGTAAACTTCAATCACAGGAGTGAACAGTGAAATGCCTACAGGCGCCAGGCTACACTATAATCAGTGGGGTGGGTGGGCTGGGTGGGCCTGGGGCAAAGGAGAGCACTCCAGCCCTTCCAAAAGCGGCAGTGACTGCCCAGCTCTAGCCAGTTTTTGCCACACAGTAAGGTGGACCCTGTGCGGCCAGGCCATTGATGTGAGAAACCTGGATTTTAAAGTGAAATCCTCTAATTTTTAAATGTGGGCTCATATTAATAAAACACAGGTGGGCCGAGTAAGATACGTTCTAGGCCATGCTTGAGCAGAGAGGTTGCCAGTTCACACCTTCTGTCATGACGTTGCTGGAAGGCAGAACTTTGAACAAATGAAAGAGGAAGAAAGGGTGGGATTTTATAACTCCAGACACTCCAGGTGCTGTGTAGCCAGGGCCTTCCCACGGAAGGCTAGCCACAGAACTGTCTGCAAAGCCTATGAGAAAGTCACAACTAAGTTTCACTCCAGTGTGCTCCTGACCTGCAGAGCCACCGACACTGGGGCAGCTGCCCTCAGCATCATCCAAGAGTGGCTGCGAAAAATATTACCGGTTGAATCATTCCAGAAATTTCCTTCAGAAGTTCCCATGGAAATCCAGGGTCTAAATCAGTAGTTCTCATTCCTGGCAGCACCTGAGACTCACCTGGGGAACTTTAAAAACAAACAAAGGATGTTTAAATGGAGTCCCCTGGGTGGTTAAGCACCCAACTGCTAGCCAAAAGATTAATGGATCACATCACCTAGAGGTACCTTGGAAGACAGGCCTGGAGATCAGCTTCTGGAAGGTCACAGCCTTGAAAACTCTATGGAGCTGTTCTGCTCTGTACACCTGGGGTCACCATGTGTCGGAATCGACTCTGCAGCAACCAACCACAGGCTGTACACCAGAATTGATTCAGTCATCACCTCTGGGGAGGGGCTGGGGTCTGCATTTTTTAAAGCTCTCCAAGTGATTTTTTTGTGCAGCCAGGATGAAGACCACCGACCTAATAAGTAGCAACGCTGGGTTAGGATCCCTTCTTGGCGTTTCTCTGCGGGATGTACTGTATATGACTGTCCCAAGCTGCATTAGGGTTGCGAGATGTTGCAGTGGCTTGGGCATTGGGCTTAATTTTTTCTTTATCTTTGAGGCCTTAAACAAGCTCTAAAACCTCCACACCCTCATTGATTGATTAAGTGGAGATAATAATGGTAGTTAGCCTTCTAACCTCATCAGGCTGTCATCAGGAGAAATGAGGTAATAAATGAGAAACCTCTCAGTAAACTGTCAAGCATTATGCAAACATTATTGCTTTTAGGAGCGTGCTCCCCTCCACTCGGGGTACAGCTTTGATCCATTGGCGATCATTTCTGGAGTAACTTTCCTAGTAATTCCCAGTGTTGTGGGTCAGATGTTAATTGCAACATCCTGACTTAGCCGCAGCCTGTGTAGTGTACTGGTTAAGAGTTACAGCTGCTAACCAAAAGGTCAGCAGTTTGATTCCACCAGGCGCTCCTTGGAACCGCATAGGACACTTCCACTCTGCCTTATAGGGCTGCTATGAGCCGCAATCCATTCGATGGCAATGGGTGTTTTTGTGTGTGTTCTCTTATAGGCAGGTGTGTTTCATGGGGTGGGAGCCTGGATGCTGTGTGACCCGTGCCCCAGCCTGCACAACAGGAACCAGAGTAAATGATCAGAGAGAAATCCAGGGGATTTCAGAAAAAAATCCTTCCTCTTCTGGAGGCAGCGGGAAGGAGACCCGTGGAAATGAGGCCCCAATGGTGGAGGTGTTTGCTGTTCTTTCTGGTCCAGGGAGTTATCAGCAGGGGGACTTGGCTGGGGTCTAAGAGCTACATGAGGTCCCAGGTGACACATATGGTTTGCGCATGGCTACTGACTGCAAGGTTGGCGGCTTGAATCCACCTAGTGGTGCCACGAAAGAAATGCCTGGTGATCTACTTCCATTAGATTACAGTCATTGAAAAGTCTACGAAGCACAGTTCTACTCTGGCACACGTGGGGTTGCCATGAGTTGGTATGGACTCGATGGCAACGGGTTTGTTTTTTAAGAGCTATCTGACAACAAAATAAGGCAGAAAAACGAAAAAAATGCATAAGGTGATAATCAATACACGGAGGGGACACAGGCTCAGCTCTGAGCCCGGCAGGGGACACGGAAGTGCAGCAAGGGCTCTGGCCTCAGGAAGCTCAGTCTGATTGGGGCAGATAAGGCCAGCCCTCCCAAAAGACAGTAAGCCGTATCAGGCAGGCTGGCATGACTCAGTGTTACTTATCTGAGGCCCCGGCTGCAGTGAGGCGGTGGGGTGAATGGACAGAGTGGCTGGGCATTAGAACTGGGTTTGAGTCCCAGCTCCAGACTCGACCTCAACCTGACCTGGGAACCATGGCCTACCTGCTGGGTCTCAGGTTCCTCGTCTATGAAAAAGAGGATTGGTCTACATCTACATGGACTCTGACCACAATCTGAGTTTGTCCTGTGGAGGTGCAGATACCTGGGAGTCTGGGGTGAGTAGACGTGGTTAGGGAAGGCTTATGGGGAAGGCGCATGAGCTGGGCCTCTGGTGAAGGAGTAATTGATCAGGTGGAAGTGAGAGGAGAGCAGGGCAAGCAAGGAAATATGAGCAGAGGCTCAAATGGAAGGACACGGTGGGGGCCCAAAGACGGTGGGGAACTGGCCTCCCTGTGGCCAAGAGGGGTGGGAGAAAGAGATAAGTGGGCAAGAGTGGTGTCAGGTTACAGAGGCTCAGAAGCCAGGCAGAGAAGTTTAAATTGGCTCCATTGGAGGACAGGGCCATAGAGCGAGTTGGGGCAGGGCCATGATGTGATTAGGCCGCTTTTTAGCAGGATTAATGTGGCTGGGTGCTCAGAATGGCTTGGATGGCAGGAAGCCAGGGCCCAGGGAGGGTAGCTAAAAGACTCTTGTAATTTTTCTGGCATGGCGTAATGAGGGCTGGGAGTTGGGAGGAAACCTTGGGACCTGACTGCATTCAGGGGTGAGGAGGAAGCAGTCACCTTGAGAAGCAGCTGTTGTCTCAAAGGCCAGGGGAGAGACAGCAGTCTTCCTGCCTGGAGAGAACAGCTCAGGGTAGCTCAGCCATGCTTCTCCCTGGCTTCGGCTCCAGTAAGATCTCAGTTGTAATGGGGGCACAGGTGATGGTGCCAGCTGGGGACTGGGCTAAGGGCATACCCCAATCATGGTCATTCTACCTGCCATGTGCCAGGCCTATCCTAGGTGGAGGAGACGGAACAATGAGCAAACATGGTCTTCGATCCCTACTTCTAGCCTTTTGAGTTTGGCAATCACATTTGCAGGACTCAAATGGCACTTGAGAATAACCCTCTCGTTCTCGTTTGCCCAATTCTACTATTTATGGCCTTATAGGTAGTGGAAGTTCTTGACAGGGTACCAGAAAACCTCCCTGTTCTTGGGTTATAATAATACTATCCAGGGGCAGATCCAGGTTTTGTGGGGCCTCTCTAGAATTAAAAATTGTCATTAGCTGCTGTCAAGTCGGCCCTTGACTCATGCTGACACCCATGCACAAGAGAATGAAATGCTGCCTGGTCCCGTGCATCTCCATGATCAGCTGCAGATTGGATGGCTGTGGTCCACAGGGCTTCCACTGGCTGATTTTCAGAACATCACCAGGCCTTTCTTCCTAGCCTGTCTTAGTCTGGAAGCTCCACTGAAACCTGTTCAGCATCATAGTAACATGCAAGTCTCCACGACAGGCAGGTGGTGGCTGCGTATGAGGTGCACTGGCTGGGAGTTGAACCAGGGACCCCCACATGGAAGACTAGAATTCTACCACTGAACCACCACTGCCCTCACTTCAAAATTACAAATATAAAGTTGCTAGGACCTAGAAAGGGGCAAATGCAAGTGAGAGGTCCTGAAACTTAAACCTCATCAGCTTCACAGTCAATCCTATGACAATACTCACCATTTATTAAGTATATATTTATATGCAACTATTTTTAGTACTTTGTAACAACCACGGGGGATGGGCATTAGTATCTCCATCTTACAGATGAGGAAACATGCTCAGAGAGGTGACTCAGGATGCCACAGCCATAAGGCCAGGGAGTGGGGGCTGGGCTCTGGACTGGAGCTCTGGCCTCAAACATCTGAGCTGCTCCTTTTCAGTTGATGCCGGCAACCATCAGGCCCCTGGGCTACTGAGGATGGCTGTCATGGAAGGCGACCCATCTCTCTCTGGATTCCACTGTACCTTTGGAAGGCCTGGCCAGGTGTTCCCAGGACCCAGGGCTGGAGTAGAGACGGGGGGTTGTGTACTCTGTCCATCTCAGGGGACCACATGGTGTAGTCAGTCCTTCATCCCAGGGTCCATCCCAGCCTATTAGCAGAGGTCTACGATCCACCATCTCCATTAGGCATAGAGGGTTCAGGAACGTGGCCTATATACATAGGGAGCAGGGTACAACTGGGACAGGAAACCCTAGGGGTGAGGACCAGTTTTTAAGATACACAAACCCAAGCTCTCACCGTAGATCTATGGGTTCCTGGCTGTATAACTGAGTCTCAGTTTCCTTACCTGTTGAATCACGACAGTAACCACTTCTTTGTATTTTACAACATGGTATCTTGTAGGGCAGTAAAGCTCCTGCTAGTGTCCAGCACACAGTAGCACTTACCTGAGAATGCTACGGTTCTTATCACTTCTAGTAGCTGCACGCACACCTCTGATTCTGTATTCCCCCTTTGGAAGCTGAATAGTTTTCTAGGAATCCCTCCCACCCAGCAAACTTCCTGTCCCACAGATCCCAAAGGTCTCCAAGAACGAGAGAGGCCCCGGGGATGGGGGAGGCCAGGGCCTGCGCACCAGGACCCGCTCGCCCAGCGTGCACCCTCCCGGAGAGCTGCAGAAGCTAGGGGTCTCACACGTGCTTTAGCAGTACAAATCCCCCAGTCGGAGATTAGGCTGCGTGGGCCAGGGCCGCCGCAGCCCAGCCGGGCGAGGTGGGAGGAGACGCACCGCCCGCGAGCGCCCCTCTCGGCTCCTGGACCCACGAAAACCCGCAAGCGCGGCCACCCTGGTGCGAGGACTGCATTGTCTCCCGGCGGCCGCTTCCGCCAGCGCAGGCCTTGCTCTCGCTTTCCACGCCCATTTGTGCAGCCCACCTCTTCCCCGGCGTCTCCCCATCCGGAACTCTCAGGCGGGAACCCTAATCTCTGAGGAAGAGGACAGCCCACTCCCGGCTGCGCCGGGGTCCGGGCAGACCCTCCCGGGCCGGGCCCCGCTGCCCTGCCCTCGTCCCTGACCAGCCAGGCGGTGCCGTCCCCCCCACGCTTCCCCGGCCTGCGCTCCGCCTGCCCGGGCGCACGGCACCACCACGCGTGACCGTGCGCACCGGCGACAGTCTCCCGCCTCTCCTCCCTCCCCCGCACCGGTTCCCTACGTGGGGGACGTGCAGGGTGATGCCTGACTTTGGGGGATTTCACAGCGTCGCCCACCCCCTTTCCAGCGCGGGAGGGAGCAGCCGCCGCACCCCCCTCCCCGGCCCAGACGCACCGCCCGGCGCTGCAGTGGCGCACGGCAGCCAATGGGCGCGGAGGAGGTGGGCAGGCTCGCGACTGTCACCCGCCCGGAGACGGGAGCGCGGAGAGAGGGAGCGCGCGGAGCGGCCGCCTCGCCCCGGGCCGTGGGGGAGGAGCTGCGGGAGGAGGAGGAGGAGCCGCCCAGCAGCCGCCCGAGGACCACTGCTCGCCCAGGCTGCGGAGGACGGTCGCCGCCGGCCCCGCGCTCCGACCGCGAACATGATCGCCGCGCAGCTCCTGGCCTACTACTTCACCGAGCTGAAGGATGACCAAGTCAAAAAGGTGCGCCCCCGCCCCACTGCCGCCCCGGGCGCTCTGGCCGCGGCGTTACATTCCGGCATCCGCTCGCCGCCGGCTCCATCCTACGGCTCCCAGCCTCCCCCAGGCCTGCTTGCGGTTAAACTGCAGGGCGATGGGGAAAGGTTTTGCCCTTACATTCTCCCCGGCCTTGGTAGTGTGTGCGTGTGTGTGTGTGTGTGTGTGTGTGTGTGTGTATGTATGGAGTGAAGGGAGGAAGCCCAAGACTAGGCTGTTGCTGCAGTGCCCTTGAAACGGACTGTGGATGTCACATGGGCCCCCGGGCAGTGCAGGGAGGTGGCTGCGTGGGGGCCAGCGAGCCTGTCCGCAGGGCCTGTTTGGAAGTGTCCGAGCGCCATGGGCGGAGGTGTGATCCTCGAGATGTTGGGGAGACGAACGAGCAGCAGGCGGGGGTGCCGGCTGGAGGCCAGGCATCCCGTATGTGGAATTCCCGACGGAGAGCGCCGGGTGCCCGGGAAAAGCTGTTACCTGGGCACACCCAGCTGTTGCGGCCGCTCATTTATCCGAGGACTGGGTGACCGACCTGGCTTCCCGGAACGGGGAGGGACACGGAGGCCACAGAAAACTTTGCCCATAGGCCTCAGGTCTGGAGCTGTCCGTCTGAATGGAATTTTTTATTCCCCTCTGTGGCCACTCTTTTAAGCTGTACTTTCAGCGAGCTCTGGGAGCTCAAATTAGAGACTGGTCATTTGACTGGGTTGTAGGCCTTGACATGTATGTTGGTGACATGTGCGTGCTTGCATGTGAACGCATCTTCCTGTTCTTAATTGGGCGTTGCTGCCTTTGACATCTGTATAGAGCATAAAATATTTCCCCCTGGCAGAACTTAAAGGTGTAGCTCTCTTTTCTGCCAGTTTTGCTACTGTGTTTTCAAGAAAACAGCCTAGGCTGTAGGGAAAGACCCGTTTTATCAGCGCCAGGCATTTGACCCACCCACACTCCGCATGGGTGACGTTACTGCTGGGTAAGCTGCGTTGGACCGACAAAGTCAACTTGGCTTTGGTGTTTTCAAAGGAGTCCTACCTACAGGTGGGAGGCAGAAGCAACAAGACTTGATTTTTTGCCCTGCAAGCCACAGGATGGTCAGTCCTTGCATACACCTAAAACGACCCTCTGGTGTGACACAATAGGAAATGGGCGGTCCCAGGGCAGTGACCTCATCAAGGTCACCCAGCAATTTACGGGCAGCGCCTGGGCGGGGGCCTTCCACCGCCTTCCACGGAGAACTTGACCAAGGCTCCTTCTGGAAATCAGCCGAGGGGAAGTGCTGAGAGACAGAGCCCCTGGGGGCTGCCATGGAGCTGTGCTGGGTGGGGCCTGAGTGGAGTGCTTAGGAGACCGGCCTGAGAATCAGCTGTAGGATTTCAGTGTGTAATCTGCCTTCTCTGGTTCACTGCTTTCCAAGGACCCTCACTGCTTTAGGCCACAGCAACTCTGGGGTTGTCAACCTGTGGGACTCACACTTGGCCCCATGGAGCACCCTGTGGAGCACCCCGGAGCTGCCTCCTGGCCACTGAGCTCGGGCAGCTATGCGTGTCCAAACTTGCATTTTACATGTGTTCTTCAGTCATGCTGTGCTTTGATTAATGTCATTGAGGGTAGGGGGAGGATTAAGGTGGGGAATGGAGAGGGAGTCCTCCCAGTATTTCAGGGGCTGCCCAGAGCAGCCCTTCTCAGGGCCCTGTGCCTGCAGGCTGTGTTCTCTGTAGCTCAGGATGTCCCCACCTCTGGAGAGGGGGTGGGGCTGACCTTGGGAACTTCCACCACCACCTGTATGCCACTCGTCCCCCAGGGGTTGAGACTTGACTTGTACTCAGGGGATCTGTTTATCGGGCACAGCAGTGTCTAGTGTAGCTCCAGACCCCTCCACTCCCTGATTCACACATTCTGTCTGCCAGGCCCCTGTAGGTATCTGAGCATGTGTGACTTCTGAGTCAATTGATCCTTCAACCTCTCCTGAGGTTGTGATTCTGGCATCCCCTCCCTCTCTGGGCCTCAGAACCTTGCTGGAGGAGGGTCTGAGGCCAAAACTTTGGCCAGATAAAATTATTTAAGAAAAGGAGAATCTTAACAACAAGTTGGCTTTCTTGCCTCTCGCCAGGAACTACTTATGCTGCTTTCTGTGGAGGGGGTGAGAATCCCTGCCAGGGGTCACCTCGGCCTGTGTAATGGGCTGTGGAGCACTGCTGTCCCTGGGTGTGGTCTCTGGGAAGCTTCCCCGGCCTCCTGAGCACATAGCAGGTGCTTTTCGTGATGACCTGGACAGCTGTCCCCACCCCTGCATGGCAGATGCTGGGGGACTGCTTCTGCTCTCAGGGTGCTCAGCACTTGTCAGAGACCAACCCCTCCCACCCACCACTCACTGTGATAAAGTCTGGGTGAGAATGCAGAACTCAGCCTTGTACATCCTGTGGGGGCAGGGACCTGCCTACAACACCATGGAGACCTAGTGAGGGTAGCCCGCTTAGGCGGCCATGATGATTCAGCCAGCCCTCCAGCCTTAGGTAGGTTCCCCCCACCCCCAAGGGAACAGCAGGTCTTCAAGGCATTTCCCACCATACCCCAGCGTGTGCCCTCTGGCAGGGAGATGGGAGAGGGGAAGGTTTTCAGGATTACTGGGATACAAAGGGAGTCATTTCTCTCCCTGTTGCCTGTGAGGCACATCTGTAATTCAGCATCATGAAACATATCCAGGGTTGAAACTGTTCAAGTGTCTCATTCCCCGCTTGCAGACCCACTTTCCAAACAGCCTCTCCATAAAAAAAGTATCAGTAAATACGGTTAATAGGGTGCATTAGGCTGGACTAAGCGCAAAACACATAATTTCCTTTCACTCCTCTAGTGCTTTTAGGAGGAAAAGAAGGTGGATGTGTGCTCGTGAAAGATTCATTTATCAGGATCCCAGACATCTAATTCTGCAGCTGGAGGCTGGGTTCTTTGACCCCAAAGTAACTTTTAACATGCCTCTCCTCTGGCCAGCTTCTTCCACTCGGTGAGGCCATCAGGAGCCTGGAGGAGGGTGAGGGATTGCATAGCGTGCTGTTTGTTTAGGGAAGAAAGATGGGTCCGCGGAGGCCAGAGGTTGGCCTCTAAAGAAAGGCTGGACTTCCTTTTCTCCAGGCCGCCGGATGGTGAGCAGACGCCAGTGGGTTTTCTCCCATTTGGTCCCTACGACTCCAAGTCATCACCACTATGCAGGTGAACTAACAGGTGTGATTTGTGCAGTGGCTGGCTGACCCAGGGGTCCTGGAGTGCTGGCCCAGGAGGACAGGCAACGGTATGCTTAGCCTCAAAGGGCCACCCCAGGTCTGTTTCCTCTGAGCCTGGATGTCCCAGCCGCAAAAGTGAACATAAAAAACGTTCCTTATTGATCAGGGATGTGAGAGATGAGATTTAGAAAATGTCTCGTGCCCCTTTCCACTCTGGTGCTGGGAAAATATCCAGATTCACTTCTCTTTGGTGAATCTTTATTTCATAAATGCCATCTCCTGCACCTTTGATACTCCTAGCTGCGTCGCTTCATTCGGTTTGATAATTCGGGAATGTCGTGAGGGAGTAAACTGGGAAAGCAGTGGGTATGAAGGGCTTTCACATCTGGCCATGCCGCACAGTCCTCCCACGCTCCTGCTGTTCTCTGGAGAAGGCAGGGCAGCTTTCCCCCCAAAAGACTGATTGAGCGTGACTGGCGCTGTCTCCCAGTATGTCTACAGCAGGGAGTCCTGGCTGACAGTAGCCAGTGGAGTCAGCTCTGAGCATGCCTGAGGATGTCCTGGGGAGATTGGGTGGAGAGAAAGCCAGGCACCTCTGCAGCCGTGAAGCAGTCCTGGCCAGACCAGACTGCTGGCACCTGCTTATCAATTTGAGGACCTTTAGAATCAAATCTGCTCATGGGGACTCACTTCAAAAGTGTCTGCTGAGTTATTATGTGCAGGCTACTGTGCTAGGACTGGCTGACAACTCTAAACCAGGCAGGACTGACCCCTGTTCTCATGGAGCATAAGTAATTATTTGCTCTCTGTGATAAGTGCAAAGCCTAAAATGCTATGTGAGCATGTAAGGAGGGGTGTCAGACCTTGGGTAGGAAATAATAGGGACTGCTGAGTGAGGACTAGGCTCTAGATGTTGGCCTGGTAAGTGGCTTGGAAGCTGCCCTCTGTCCCTACTCCCAGACCTGGGGACGGAGGGCATGGCGATTACATTAGTTGGGGTAGGAGGACAAGCTAACCGCCTGTAACAGCAGGATCCTATGAAGCCACTTAAACACTGGATAAGTCACTTAATTCACATTGTATCTGATCTTAAAGAAAAATAGGTAAAAATTTTAATTGATAGGCTTTTGCCACTAAAAATAACATTGATTTCTGGTAGACAGTACAAATCGGGATAGTATACTTAGAAACTAGAGATTCTGTTCACAGGGTCTGGAAGCCAACCTAGAGGAGATCAGTGACTTTCCAAAGGTCATAAGACAACCAGGAATAGGGTCTAGAGGGCTGTTCTGGCTCTGTGTTTCTTTCCTTTAGAAGAAAAAAAAAAATCAGCTTTTGTTGATTTTAATGGTTTACCTTGGAACCTGAATTTTAATTCTCTTCCCCCACAAAGCAATAAATATGAGTTAATTTTTTTATTATGAAATATTTTAGATGCATAAAAATATTGAGGTTAACGTAACAAACCCCTGTGTATCCGTTACTCAGCTTGAGAAATAAAGCGTTATAGACACAGTCAGGGCCCCTTGTATACTTGTTTTTTATCTCGTTTGCTTCCCCTCCCACAATAGGTGACCTGTGTTCTGAATTTGGTTGTTATCATTTCCATGCATGTTTTTATACTTTTATTACATATGCATGTGCCTATAAGCAAGACAGAGTATTGGTTTATATGGTTTTAAGGTTTTTCAAATGGCGTCATACTATATTCCTCTGCGGCTCACCTTTTTTAGTTCAACATTATGTTTCTGAGATTTTCCAGTGTTTATCTGTCACTCTAGTTCATTTCTTTAAACAGCTATATGCTCTTTCAATGTGTAGATAAACCACAATTAATTTATCCATTTTGCTTTGGATGGATATTTGGGCGTCTTGTTTTTCAAATGCCAAACAGCGTGCCAGGGAACCTTCTTGGGCACATCTTCAGCACCCTTGCAGGAGTTCCTTTAGGCTCTAGGTTTTGTGCCTGGGGCTGGAATTGCTAGGTGGAGGGGCCTGTGCTTCTTCCCATTTACAGGATTTGGCCAAATGGCTGTCCTCAGGAGGTCACTGCGAGTTTACACTCCCATCAGAAATGTGTGTGAGTTCCTGTTGCCCCACGCCAACCGTTGAAAAATTTTTGATAGATAATTTTTAAAGAGACTGCTTCTTTTCTCTGTCATTTCCATTGACATTAAGGCATTCGAACCCAGTTTAAAATTAACCCATTTCCTCATTTGTCTTATCAAACAGAGCCCTTGTTGCGAAGTATTGCTGAGTTAAGTTGACAGCTCTCCCTGTGAGCAGTGCCAGCTCCATTGACTGCTGGCACTAAAACATTTGCACAGTTCTGATGGGGGGGGGCGGTGGTAGATGCAGAGAAAGGCTTATGAGGACTCTCTGTGACCCTTTGTACTCCGTTAAACTTTTCTGGGAATTAAAACACACACCCGTGCTTTAGCTCACCCTTTCTCTCTTCCTGGGTGGACCTGACCTGGGCAGGCTTATCAGTCTTCTGAACATGCCCTACTCTGTTCAGAGAAAACCCCAGCCAGCAGCCTCTCTTAGAAGCTCTTCTGTAAAAGGAGAGGGTGGCTGTATCCCTGCAGCAGGGAAGAAAAGTGAAGTCTGCAGCCCTGCACTTTGCAAACTGAGAATATGTCGGCTGGCCATCTTGATTCGGTGCCTGTTTACAGCCTCACAGGCGGATAAGACCTTGAAGGTGCCTGAGAGGGAAGCAGGGGTATTTATTGTATGCCTAATAGGTTCCTGTCTTTCTCTTAATGTGGGTCTCGTTAAATAATTAGTGGTAGTAATACTAATTGAAGCCAACATATAATGCCTGTCACATCTTTTTGCCAAGTACTGTGTCAGAGGCATCATGAACGTTACCTCCTTTAACCCTCACAGTGCCCCCGTGGGGTAGGTACTCTTACCATCTCCACTTCTGGGTGAGGACCCTGAGACAGAGGCAGTAAGCAATGGAGCCAGCATCCAGACTCATCCAGTTTGATGGCAGAGTCCCAGCTGTATTTTTTTTTTTTTTGAGATATACTTCACATACCATAAAATCTATCCTTTTGAAGTGTACAGTTCAGTGGTTTCTAGTACATTCCCAACATTGTACAGCCATCATCACCATCTGATCCCAGAGCATTTTCATCACCCCAAAAAGACACTCTATATCCAGTAGCTGTCATTCCCCATTCCTTCCTCCCTCTAGCCCCTGGCAACCACTAATCCATTTTCTGTCTCTATGGATTTTTTTTATGGATTTGTTTGTTCTGAACTTTTCATATAAATTGAATCATACAATATGTGGCTTTTTGTGACTGCCTTCTTTAACTGAGCATAATATTTTTGAGGTTTATGCATGTTGTAGCATGTATCAGTTCTTCACTCCTTTTTATGGCAGACTGATATTCCATTGTATGGATGTACCACATTTTGTCTGTCCATCTGTTGATAGATGTTCGGGTTATTTATATTTTTTGGCTATTGTGAATAGTGTGGCTGTGAACACCCATGGACAAGCTTTTACGTGAACATAGGTTTTTATTTCTCTTGGGTGTATACCCAGGAGGGCTATTGCTGGGAGAGTCCCTGCTTTTAACCACCCTGAGGGAGGGAAATATCATCTCCATTTAGAAATGAGGAAACTGAGGTTCCTCCCACCAAGTGGTGAGGTGACTTGCCAACAGCCACAGAGCTCATAAGTGATAGGGCCGTGAACACAATCAAAACCCTTGACCTAGAAACCATATCACTTCCAACTCACAGGGACCTTATGGGACAGAGTAGAACTGCCCCATAGGGTTTCCGAGGAGCACCTGGTAGATTTGAACTGCCAGCCTCTTGGCTAGCAGCCGTAGCTCTTAACCACTATGCAACCAGGGTTTCCATACCACTCCTAGCTCCTTCATTTTGCAGTTTAGGGAAACTGATATCCAAGGAGTGAAATAGCTGGTGGAGGAGGACAGAGCTGGGCTCAGGACTCTCCAGGTCCCCTGACTCCCACCTCTTGTTCCTCCCCAACACCAGCACATTGACTTGAGCTTCCTCATCTCCCTAGCTGCTCATTGCTGACCAACCCCTCCACTTGGGAAGGAAATGGGCCCAATAAAGCTATGTGTAGTGAGATGTTAGAGATTTCCCTCTCGTTTTTCAAATCTCACCATGTGCTCTATTCACTGTCTTCCCCACCTCCTATACTTGTTTGCATTTAAAAGAGGAGCCTGAGGAGGACAGTGCTTAACTTGAGAGAAGACCCCTGCTCTCCACCCTGTAATACCCATTCCTAGAGGGTGTGTTCAGTGTTCTCTCCCAGCCTCTGCCTGGCCATATTATAAGCAGCTGTTGATTTCACTGATTGATAAATACATGGGGTTTGCCTTTGGCCAAGTTATTCAACCAGACCTCATTTCTCTGATGTCTCCTGGTGCCTTCCAGGACCCTTTCTAGGTGGGTAGGGTGAGTGGAGTAGGAGACCCGGGCCACTATTGTAATACAGATATCACCTCACATTTTGCAAAGTTGTGTTCCATTTACAAAATGCCTTCACATGTCGGGTTTAGTTTGGTCTTCCAGCAAGCCTGGGTGGAGGTATTTTTTTCTGCTTCTTACCTATTGGACAAGCAAGACTCAGTAAGCGAAATTGTTATAGCCTTGGTCTCATGGCCAGAAAACAGTAGTGCCAGGATGTGGACACAGGACTGTCTGAAACCAGTGAGCAGTCGCCATGCTTGCAGGACCAGGACTGGCTTCAGACGCCAGTGCAGGGCTCATTCCACTACATACAGCAGCCTCCTGGTAGACACCGTCCACCCAAGGCTCCCTTAGTGGGGATGTGTCTGAAATATTAGAGCTGTGCTGGCCAGCTCGGTAGCCACCAGCCACATGTGACTATTGAGCACTTGACATGTGGTGAATCTAACTTGATATGTGCTGTGAAGTGTAAAATACATGGAGAATTCGAAGACTTTGACAAAAAAAGTAATAAAATATCTCATTAAAAATAAAAAAATACTGATTGCATGTTGGAAACATATTTTGAATATACTGGGTTAAAGAAAATATAGTATTAAAGTTAATTTTACCTGTTTCATTGAGTCTTTTAAATGTGGCTACTAGAAATTTAAAAATACATGGGTGGCTTGCATTATATCTCTGTTGGATAGTGTTCTGCTAAGCAGTGAATTTATGGCTCAGGAGTTTGGACAGAGGCACTCTGCATTCAAACAATGGTTCCTGTGGGCCCTTGGGCCTCAGTTTTCTCGTCTGTAAGATTGTTAGTTGCCGTTGAGTTGGTCCCTGACTCTCGGCGAACCCATGCACAATGGGATTGGATGGTTGTGATCCATAAGGTTTTCCCTGACTGATTTTTTAAAAGTAAATCTTTTAAAAAGTAGACTTTTTCATAGTCTGTCATAGCCTGGAAGCCCTGCTGAAGCCTGTTCAACATCACAGCAACATGCAAGCCTCCACTGATAAACGGGGGGTGGCTGCGCGTGAGGTGTACTGGCCGGGAATGGACCCAGGTCTCTTTCATGGAAGGTGAGAATCCTACCACTGAACCACCACTGCCCCCCAGTCCATAAGATTAGGAGGCTGGAATCCGTTATATCTAAAGACTCCTCCAATTTCAACAATGTCGTTAAGTAGCCATCAAGCTCTCTGGGCCTCAGTTTCTGTACCTATCAGATGGGGTAAATAATTGCTGATCCACCTGCTTATGGTGAGAATAAAATTAGAGAATGGAAGTGGAAACACTTTGAAAGTCTACAGAGCTGTACAAATGCCAGGTGTTATCATTGCTACTCACCCTGAATATACCTGCTGCTGTTGTTGCTGTCGGGCTGGCCCTGACTCCTGGCGACTTCCGTGTAACAGAATGAAATGTTGCCTGGTCCTGGGTCACCTTCATGATGGTTTGTATGTTTGAGTCCGTTGTTGTGGCTCTTGTGTCAATCCATCTCATTAAGGGTTTCCTTCATTTATGCCGACCCTCTGCTTGCCAGACATGGTGTCCTTTCCTAGCAGTTGGTCTTTCCTGATGAAGTGTCCAAAATAAGCAAGCCAGAGTCTCTGTTCTCACTTCTAAGGAGCATTGTGGTTGTATTTCTTCTCAGGCTGATTGGTTCATTCTTCTGGCATCTTGAGTAGCCAGATGGGGGATTGCAGCTTTCTAGATAACAGAGGGTAGGTGGCCAGTACCCTGAGCTGGGGCAGGGATCCTGGGTACCATTCTGCCTTTGCCCCTAATTGTATGTGAGAGGGTGAGAGTCCACAGACCACCTGCATGTCCATTTTCTCATTGGCCAAATAGATGAAAATGACCCCATGGATTTCTGAAAAACCTGTGTCCTGAGAAAGCACAAGTGCCATGGCATTCCTTGTGTACGCCATATGTGAGGGCGAAAGGGCAGGCTTTCATGATTGCTGTGTGACTGATGGAAAAACTGAGTCACGGGGAAGTCGAGTCACAGGGGGAATCGTAGCTGGAAGAGGCCCCAGGTCTTTTGACCTCTAGCCCCAGCGTTTGGAGAGTGAGCAGTATTTGGATTAGGGTTTCATAGTGAAAGTAAAACTACTTGTACTTCAGGTCTTCCTGTCCCTCACGTCTGGAAGTGCCTGGAACATCGGGAGTTAGGAGCCCAGAGGTTGGCCCCTTCCCAAGCCATTGACCGGGAGGCTGAGAATTAAGCCTGTTGATCTTGCCATGCCACATTCCAGGGCTGTACTTTTCCCTTGAAGGGACTGCCTTTATTTTTAGCTAGTTCATTGTGACAGCTTTGTTCTCATCATGGGCAAGAACTTGGCTGCTCTCACCAGCCAGGAAGCGCCTATTAATGTGTGCCAAGGCCATCAGGAGGACCTTGGGTTATGGCCTAACACTGGTCCTCATAGCAAGAGGCATCTGGGGAATAAGGGCAGGGTTGCTGAGTTTGCAGATGCTGAGCCAGTGGTGGTATGGGGGTGTTGGCGATTCAGTGGTAGAATTCTCACCTTCCACACAGGAGACCTGGGTTCGATTCTGGGCCAGGGCACCTCTTGCACAGCCACCGCTCATCTGTCGGTGGAGGCCTTCGTGTTGCTATGATGCTGAGCAGGTTTCACTGGAGCCTCCAGACTAAGATTAGGAAGAAAGGCCTGGTGATCTACGTCCAAAAATCAGCCAGTGAAAACCCAGTGGATCACAGTGGTTCGAGCTGCAACCTATCACAGGGGCGGCGCAGGATTGGGCAGCATTTCATCCGTTTTCATGGGCTGGCCGTGAGTAGGGGCCGACTTGACCAGCTGCTAACAACAAGATGGTGTTGCACCAGTTGCTGGGTACATGGGGCAGGTTGCTTAACCAGAAGCCTCAGGCTCCTTTTGTGTCAGACGTGGTAGGTATCGCCTGTCTTGCACATTGTGCAAGTTTGGCTCGTGGCAGGGTGAGGTGCCCAGCGTGGGCCCCACCCCCAGTTCCTATTACACTTCCGTTCCCCAAACCTCAAATTCCTCATCAGTGGTGGGGTTCCCAATTTCTTCATGGCTTGTTGTGAGTAAACAAAATTGTCATATGAACAGTACGTGGTGCTTACTAGGTGCTTAGTTCATGTTCATTGAAACTGAACCAACTGTTCAGAAGCATAAATTAAAAAAAAAATTTTTTTATTTCTCATTGAAAAACTTATGCACATATTGTTTTGTGACATTGATTGCAATTCCCACAGTGTGACAGCATGCTCCCCCTTTTCACCCCAGGTTCTCTGTGTCCATTTGTCTAGTTCCTTTCCCTTCCTGCCTTCTCGTCCTGCTTTTGGACAGGAGCTGCTCATTTGGTCTTGTATAGTTGATTAAACAAAGAAGCACATTCCTCATGTGTGCTATTTTTTGTTTTACTAAAAAAAAAAGAAAAACCAAACCCATTGCTGTCGAGTTGATTCCAACTCACAGCGACCCTATAGGACAGAGTAGAACTGCTCCATAGGGTTTCCAAGGAGCAACTGGTGGATTTGAACTGTTGACCTTTTGGTTAGCAGCCATAGCTCTTAACCACTACGCCACCAGGGTTCCCCTTTGTTTTATAGGCCTGTCAAATCTTTGTCTGAAAAGTGGATTTCGGGAATGGCTTCAGTTCTGGGTTAGCACAGCGTCTGGGGGCTGTGGTTTCTGGGGTTCCTCCAGCCTCTGTCAGACCAGTAAGTCTGGTCTTTTTATGCAAAACTGAGTTCTGTCCTGCATTTTTCTCCTGCTCTGTCCAGGACTCTCTGTTGTGATCCCTTTCAGGGTGGTCATTGGAGGCAGCTGGGCACCATCCAGTTCTTCTGGTCTGAACTAGTGGAGTCTCTGGTTCATGTGGTCCTTTAGTCCTTGAGGCTAGTATTTTCCTTGTGTCTTTGGTTTTCTTCATGCATAAATAAAATTATAGATAAGGTGCAGAAAAATATTTAAGAGCCTTAAAAAGGACACCGGGAAAAGGAAAACTCCACAGTGTAACATTTTAAAGTGCCTAAGGGGTCATTTTGCTTTAGGCCTATTTACACACAGGTCTTTCCCTCTGGAGCCTCTAACGTGGCACTTACTTTACAAAACACATTTTCCTTTGCTGACTTTAAGGTAATTCAGCAGTCTCGGGGAGGCTTGGCTGGGAGAGTAAGAATCCTGATTGTCTTTAGGGTGCCTCATGTTCCTCTGGGGCTTAGCTGTGAATTGGAAGTGCTGTGAGGGGAAGGAGGGAGTTAGAAAACGCCTGGAACTTACCACACCTCAGAGAGAGGCCTTCGTCCTGGCCCAGGCTGCCATGAGACCGAAGTGAGGAGGCAGGTGCGGGGGGAGAAGAGCTGGACCGTTTGGAGAACAGGAGTCTCTGGGCCTTATCTAAGCCAGCAAACCCTTCTGGAGACCTTCCTGAGTTAGGCGTCACCGAAGGCTTTCCGCCCAGGTCAGGAGTCACACAGCCCAGCCAAGAAGCTTCCCAGTGGCACTGTCCTGAGACCCCTGGGGGGGGGGGGGGACAGAAAGGGCCTAGAAGCCACGGCCCCCACACCTGTGTCACTCACAGTCTAGCTGGAGATGCAGACCATGTGCCTGTTGCTGCAGAGCCCGGGAGAGACTTACACATGGCGGTGCACCACCAGGGGAAGCTCGTAGGAACGAGCTTAGTGGGTGCCTGCGGCGGAGGGGATGCAGAGAAGTTGAGTGGACAGTGTGGGTGGGGCAGATCATGGTGTATGCTCCGGAGGAGGAGGTGAGCCTAGAGATGGTCTTTGGGTAAAAGAAGGGATGGGAAAGCAGAGTAGTCTGTGGATCTCTAAGGAGCTTTGGAGGTGAAACAACACTGTTTGGAGTTGATGGCTCTCATATAGAACCCCATGGGTCAAAGGTGTCTCCCCTCGTGGCCAGTTCCCTCCCTGTTCAGAGACTGGCAGCCAAGAGTAGGACAGAATGTAGGTTCCCTGGGCACCACCCGCAGCAGTGAGGTGGGGCTGGGCCGCCTGCAGAGCCACGTGCAGACAGGAAGAAGGCTGGGGCCTTGCTTGGCCAGGAGGAGGGACTGGGGTGGCACAAACCAAAAAGGAACACTTGGTTGGCCCAGGGCCTTGGCTTGCTCTGCTTTGAACTTCCTGCCCAGGATTGTGTCAGTGAGCAGAGCAGACAGCTCATAGCTTGTGTGATCCTAGCTGGAGGGTGACCGAGGCCTCTTACAAGTCCACCGGCACAAATGCTGTCTGCACGGAAGCTACGCTGCTTCCGGAGTGGATGGAGCTGTGGCACCAATGCCGTTCGTGTTCCTGCCTCTCTCTGTACCATGAAGCTCTGGCCTGAGTCTTCCCAGGCTGAGCAAGAAGGGTGCAGAGGAAGGAACTTAGTGTCCACCTGGTCCTCTTGTTGAGGAGGGTTTCTCCTTGGCCAGTCATGTAAGCTCTCCGGGCTCAGATGCATCCTCTGGGAATTGGAAGTGATGGTTCCTGCCCCGCTTATCTGGGTGGGACTGAGAAGACTGACATGTAAAAGTGCTCTGGAAAGTCTAGAGGCCTTTGTAGATGAAAGTTTCGTGGAGACAGCACACTAGGGGTGGGGAGACTGAGATGCTGGCAGGATGACAAAGCCAGAAGTCAAGCCTGGGCATCTGCGTTGCCCATCCGTGCCTGAACCAGGCAGTGTCCTGAGGAACTCTTAAGTGTTACTCTGCTAGTTAGAGTCTGAGAGGTAGTTCCCAGCGAAAACAGGAAGGGGGAGTTAAAGTTTCAAAGGAGATAGTGTCTGTGATATGATTCCATCTCTGTAAAATGAAATAAGCAAACCAGTCCCTGTGTGTGTGGGTGTTTGTTTAGCTATGAAGAAGCCCTAGAATATACAGCTCTATTAACAGGGATAGCTCTGGGGAGACTAGGGGGAAAAACTCATACTTTTTACTTTGTGCATGTATGTGTTGGTTGAGTATATTTTTTACGATATGTGTAAAATACTATTACAGTTTAGGAAAAAACTAATTATACAGTACAAATGTTTCTCAGGAATTTTGCCCAAATCTCTCATGGGCCATGGTTTCAGGCAAATTTTCACCTAGCTTTTGTTGTGTCTTCTACAAAGTGGATCAGTAACGTTTGGCAATCAGTGTAATTTTTTAAGTATTTAGGCAAAAGGCGTTAGGGACACATGGTTAGGACACTTAGGTGTGGGAGGGAGAGATATGATACTTGGTGCTGGTGCTTTTTTCTCAACACTTTATTAAAACTCTCACATTACCCTCTGGGGTGTAGGTGTTACTATCCTCATCTTAAAAACGAAGAAACCAAGACTCTAGAAGTTAAGCACCTTGTCCAAAGTCACACAGCTAGTAAATGGCAGGTACTGGATTTGAACCCCGCTGTCCTCCATAGTCTTTGGAGAAAGAATAGAAATGCAGAGGAGAGTGGAAATGCGTGAGGAGAAGACCCAAGTGAGTCTAGACCCAGCCGCCACTTAGAAACCATGTGACTTTGCGCGAGTCACTGGGTTTCAACTTCCTCTCCTATAAATTGGAGGTAATTATGTCTTTCCTGCCTACCTCGCTGAGTTAGTGTGCAGCCAGAAAGAGAGCTCACATACTAAGCGCCTACCTCATGCCCAGCACTTTGCATCTGTGAGCTCATTTCATCTCTTTTTGTGATGTTCAAATGGGATAATGTATGTGAAAGCCCTTTGTATAAAAGGCACAGCCCTCTGTACATGTGAGCTAGTGTTAATAATAATAATCACCCTGAATGTGTTCTCTCCTGAGCCAGTGTGGTTAAGAAAGGGAAGTCAGCCTGGTGTTGAAATCTCTGCCCTGCCATTAACCAAGCCTGCGTCTTTGCCTTTCACCACCAGCTCCCTGTTTCCTTTGCAAATAAGAAACCCCACTTGGGAAGTTCATTTTCAAGGCCTACACCAGCAGCTTCGGTAATACCTGTTGCCTCCGCTTCATTCTTGATCCTTGTGGGAGAGTGGATGAGAGTTGGGGTGAAAACTTTCCATGGCCGTGCCTCCTCCACAGGGGGTGAAAATGCCGGGTCACCAGTGGTTACCATCCCTTCCTGCTGCATCCAGCCTGTCCACTTGGGCATGTCCAGTCTTGAATTAGGCTTTTGGCCATCTCCCTTTTTGCTCCTGGGTCTGTTTGACCATGCTCTGTTGGGAGCAGGAGGTGGGGCTGTGGTTGGGACACAGAAACATTTGTGCATTTAGCTGAGTGCTGGGCATTTGGTTTTTTCATGAGCTGGAAGACTCAGGCCAGGGGGCTTGGCGAGGCTGAGTCCTCTCTGCTGATGTCTCCTCCCTCTGCCATGTTCCAACTTCTGGAGCTGCTGAGAGCTTCAAGACACTCTTGGCCCACGTGAAGTGTAATCCAGACAAATATTTGGGTGGTATTTGGGCAAGTGCCCTGCCCTGTGCAGCTGACTCAGCTCCTATCCTCATGAGAAGGGCTCTTCTTCAGGGGGTGGGAGAGAGACCCTGGTGACTGGAAGGCTCTTTATCAGTCTCGGACAAGAGTGTGCGGGGCCTAGCTTCACGTGTGGTGTCTGGGGCCTCTGTACCCCATTTCCTTCCCAGCCTGACCAAAATCCCACACACTCATTTTGGTCACCATGTGTGAATGTGAGCACTTGTGGGCTTGTGAACACTTATGTCCTATGACCTCCCAAATGCTTGAGGCTTGTAGGTAGATGGCCATCAGAGGAACTAGTATGTGCTGCCCCCTCCGTCACCAAGATATATGGGCTGACTGAAAGGTTGGAGGTTCGTATTCACCAGAGGCACCTTGGAAGAAAGGCCTGGCAATCTACTTGTGAAAAATCAGCCCTTGAAAACCCTAAGGAGCACAGTTCTACTCTGACACACATGAGGTCGGCGTGAGTTGGAGGCAGCTGGTTTTTGGGGATTAGGAAAGGAAGGAGGGATTCTTTGGGCTCTGATGACGATTGACCAGAGCAGTAAAGCATATCCTAAGAGAACAGGAAGAATCGTGGAAATGTGAGGGGAAGTGGGGGGCAGGAGAGGGAGGGAGGGAGGAAAAGATCTGGAGATGCTGTGGAGACAGAAACTTGAAGGGCCACAGACGTGGGCCAAATCCCCAAGGCCCAGAAGTCAGCCTTCTCCTGGCTGCATCCCTCCCACAGTCTCTCCTCTCCTGGGCTTCTGGCCCTCTCTTCTGTAAGGAAGAGCTGCTCTCTCCCCGCTTTTCTTGGAGAGTGCAGCCTTGGCGCAGATGGGCAGTGGTGATTTTCCCTCTGCCCTGCCTTCCTCCTTCCACCCTCCGCCGCTCATTCTCGGCCTCTTTCCCAGGCTGGCAGGGGCAGGGCGATGGCAGAGGCAGCCTGGCCAGGTGCCAGGGAAGTTGACCTGAACAAGGGAAGGAGGTCTTATGGTCAGCACAGCACTGGGCACTCTGAGGATCTTCTGCAAACCTCTCTTGGATGTGTGCTTGGCTCTGATGCTTCCAGACCTCTTACACTCCGTGCAGTGCATATTTGCTGAGTTTCACACCAGATACCTGCCTGGCTGGGTGGCGTGGGGATACTAGAGGGGGTGCTTTCTCTCCTCACTAGCCCCAGCCCCAGGATCTACGCTGCTCAAAGGCCCCTCTCTCCTCACCGCTCAAGGACCAGTGGGAAGGGCTTCCCTTCAGTCTTCCTCAATTCACATGAAATCCAAGAAGCCCTGTTTCAGTTCCAGCTCTGCCCAAGTCATACCCCCTTTTTGTCCCTAGTTTCGTCACCTCTTCCAAGATGGGTTGTGCCATGTGATGATTCACGAACCTAAACAATACTCCCTTTTGGCCCCAGTTTCCACATCTCTTCCGGGAAGGGTGACACCACACGATGATTCCTGAACCTGGACAAGACAGGGGAAGCCCCTCTTATAGAGAAGCTTGGAAGCCAGGTCGTCCTCTCTGCCCTCAACCTATTTTCTTGTTTGAGCTTCTAAGCTCTGTTTAGGCTTGGCTCGGCTGTCCTAAAAAAACCAGGATTCTTAGATCAGTGTGTGCTAAGCTGCACCTCGCATTAGGAGGCAGGATGGCCTAAGAGCTACCAAGAACCCCATCTTTTCTAGAAGTTTCTTGTCTAGCTAGAAAACCACAATGGCTTCACTTGGGCCTGCTCTGTACAGAGTGAGGGGACCAGCTTTCCTCTAGGGATAGGGATAATTGTAGGGAGTAGCCTCCTGATAGAAGCACTGGCTTCCCTGGCTGTGTGCTTTGAACAAGTCACTTAGCTTTTTAGAGCCTCAGTTTCTGCATCTGTAAAATGGGGATTAAGAACGTCTCCCCGACAGGGTCATTTTGAAGGTTAAATAACTTGCTTTATTTGAAAGCACTTGGTATATGGTAAACCCTGATATAATTAGAAGATATTATTCTAGCATCCAGCTGACATTATTTGAATTCCTCCTCCGTGTTAGACAACACTGGGTGAGTTCCCAAGGTACAGTAAACACATTTCCTTTGCTGGGGAATTCACAGTAGCGGAGAAGATGGATATGTCAGTAAACGGACAATCATGATGTAAAGCAATGAGTGCGATAGTAAAAACCTGTCCACAATGCTAGAATAGTAATGTTACTATTTTTACATGATCTTGCTCCTGCCTGTCCATTCTCCACCCACAGACAGCTTGATATTTCTAAAACACAAATCTCATTGCTGTATTCTTATCAAAGCCCTTCCGAGCCTCGCTTTTGGCCTTGGGATCAAGTTTAAGTTCATTTACATGGCTGATAGGCCCTGCACAGTCTACCTCTTAACAGTTTTTCCAGTTACTTCTTACAGTGCTTGATCCGGATTGAATTTTTTTCTGTTCGTTGGACAAGCCACCCTTCCTCATCTTTGGCCTCACACCTGCTCTTACTTGTGACTGGAAGCACTTTCTGACATCACCCCTCCAGGAAGTCTTCTCTGACTTTGCTCGGTTGGCCCCAGTTGGTCCCATGGCCACTCATGCACTACTTTTTTTAAAAACTACTTTAAAATTGATTCTGTGTAGATCATTTATAGTGGACTATTCTTTTTTTTTTTTTTTTACTTTGTCAGAAGTGTCTCCAAAGGAAGAGAGCAGTCCTGTACTCTGGTATCGAGACCACCGCTTCCCCACCAGATTGCTGGCACCACATTGGCAAGGACTGCTAATCAGGTGCCCCATGGTGCCAGCCTTGGGTGTAGGCCTTTTAGTCATGTAGTGCTGCTGTAACAGATATACCACAAGTGGATGGCTTTAACAAAGAGAAATTTATTTTCTCATAGTCCAGTAGACTAGAAGTCCAAATTTAGAGTGTCAGCTCCAGGGGGAGGCTTTCTTTCTCTGTCGGCTGTGGAGGAAGGTCCTTCTCGTCAGTCTTCTCCTGGACTAGGGTCCAAAGGACAGGCTCTGCTCCCACTGCTTCTTTCTTGGTGGTACGTAGTCCTCAACTCTCTGCTTGCTTCCCTTTCCTTTTATCTCTTGAAAGATAAAAGGTGGTGCAGGTCACACCCCATGGAAACTCCCTTTACATTGAATCAGGGATGTGGCCTTAGTGAGGATGGTGCGATCCCACCCTAATCCTCTTTAAGATAAAATTACAATCACAAAATGGAGGACAACCACACAATACTGGGAATCATGGCCTAACCAAGTTGACACATATTTTTGGGGGACACAATTCAATCCATGACACTTCTACTCTTAGGGCTGTGATTCTGGCAGTTTCTTTTGCAGCTCTAGGTGGTTTATGATTGCCCATCTTTGTTTTGTTTTGTCACAAAGGGAGAAGGAAAAGGTAGTTGCGGTAGAAGAGATTGGTGGTGGGGGCAGGGATTGTCTTTGGTCACAGAGGACATTGGGGACCCTTGTCAGTGTCCTGATTGTGAGGCCGGGAGCAGGCAGGGCTGGGGGAGCATGAGGCATGGAGACCAGAGCGAGAAGGCTACTGAGGACCAAAATATGCAGAAGTGATCTAGGATTAGGGACACTCTGTCCTTGAGTCAGGACGTTTCCAGCCACCCTGAAAAGTGAGCATGAGATGCCAGTAACCTGAGCAAACCTGCATCAAGGTCCTTGCAGGCTTGTCAGGTCATAAATCTGCCTCTGCATTGCTGGGAGCTCTGTGTGCACGGCTCCCGTGAGGTGCTGGGGAGGCCAAGGTGAAGGAAGCACTGACACAGTGAGGTGACAGGTGCGGGAGCCATGATCCAGGCGAGACTGTGCCGAGGGGTGCAGTGCTGAGTGACAGCTGCAGCCTGAGGGACTCGGATGTCTTTTGGAGGAGGTGGTATTTGTAGGTGAGATTTAGATGGCTGGCTAGAGAAGGGCATTTCAGGTAGAGGTGACAACAGGAGCAGGAAAGCCCAGAGCACCTACCAGGAATGGCAGAGGTGGTTTAACTGGAGTTCAGAGGGTGTGGAGCCAAACCTGCAGGAGTTTAGATGCCTCAGAGATGAGAGACATTGTGACATTAAGCAGGCGAGTGCATGGATTAGGGTTTACTTTCAGAAGACTGAGGTGGTGATGGTGTGGAAGATGGGCTGGAAGGGAGAATCCACTGGCTCCACTGTCTCACATGAATAATAATGGCCAGTATTTTTTGCTTCTTGATCTCATTTGACCTTCACAGCATCCCATAAGTTATTTATCATTTCAGTTTTTTGGTTGAGGAAACTGAAATTCACATAACTATCAAATGTGGGGCTGGGATTTGAACCCAGGTGGCTGGCACCAGAGCCCTTTTCTCAAGCTCTGCCACGCAGCCATCCATCTGAGGATGGACTGCCTCTCATGGCGGGGAAGAAGTCATGCTGAGGTTGGAGGTGCTTCTGGTACTTGAGGAAACCCATCACAGACTTGAAGGGCAGTGTCCATGTACCATTCCGGGATTGGAAGGAATCTTGGGGACCATCTGGTTCCAGCTCTTCATTTCGTAGGTGAGAAACTAGGGCTTAACATTTGCAAGCCTGTGCTGGGTCACATAGTTAATGGCAGTTGAGTGACCCATGTTGTTTTGCTCTTTTATCACCTGTAACAGAAGCTCAGAGTCCCCTAAGCAATGAGTCTCCCTTTCCCCTCCTACCTGCCTGCCCCTAGTAACCACTAATTAACCTCGGTCTGTATATACTTATTGATTCTAGATACTTCATGTAAGTGGATTCATACAGTGTTTGTCCTTCTGTGACTGACTTCTTTCACTCAGCATGATGTTTCAGTTCTTTTGATATACTCCCATTGTTTGATGTGCCAGCGTGAGTGTCTCAGTGCCAGCAGGAACTGCATTGTCTCTGCCAGGACAGAGGCATTACGCAGTCCTGCCCCAGCCAGACTTGAACTGAAATGACCTCCATCAGCCTCACTCTCCTTCCTTCTCATTCTTCCCCCAGATTGACAAGTATCTCTATACCATGCGGTTATCCGATGAAACTCTGTTGGATATCATGGCTCGCTTCAGGAGTGAGATGAAGAGTGGCCTCTCCCGGGATTCTAATCCAACAGCCACAATCAAGATGTTGCCAACATTTGTAAGGTCCATTCCTGATGGTTCAGGTGAGTCTCCCTCCCAAAGATTGGGCTCCAAGGACCAAGTGTTCTGTGAAACCATCCTTCTAACTTTTACTCATTTGTTTGTTAGTTTATTCATTAATTCATTTTCTCATCCACTCATTCATTCATTTATTCACCATTCCATCCATCTGTTCTCCCATCCATCCATTCATCTGATGTCTTTTGAGTACCTACCATATGCCAGGCCTGGGGAAACCATGGGTGGACCTGCCTTCATCAGCCTGTCCAGTGGCTTTTGATACTTCAGAAAGCTTAGTGTTTACGGGCCTTATAGATACTGTTTGGGTTGTTCTGATGTCTCCAGAACATGAAGGGCTCTAGAACAATCGAAGGACTCATTTGAGGAAAATCTTCTCTCAGGGCACCTAAGCCTCCCTACAGTACCATAGATAAGTAGCAATCCTAGTGCCCAGGTGGGTCTCAGATTCAGAGGTAAGATGTAAGTCCCCATTTGAACAAATTACATACATGCTGAATCAAGGTAGCCCCCAAAGCAGAAAAATGGAGAGGAGAAGTGGATTTGAAAAAACAGTTAATCTCTGAGTTGCATCCCTGTAGCTCCTGCCCCACAGTGGAGAGTCGGTTGCTTGCTGAGGACTGTGAGTCCTGCTCCCCAGGGGTGGCATCAGCCCCTGCACTTGCTGGAGTGGAGGCCAGGAGGGCACAGCCTGGCCTGCCTGTGGAGGCTGTTCTGCCTGGCTGCCCTGCAGTTACTAGTTTGCAGGCATCTGTGCCGTGCCTGCCTGGTTTGTCACACTCAGGAATCCCGCTCAAGAGTTGTGCTCTGTGGTCTAGGTTGCGTAAGATATGAGGAGAGAGATCAAGAGGAAGAAAAGTTTCTCTTGGGGTTGTGAGTACACACCCTGTGAGTATGGCCCTCACCCGCTCCCACTGTTTCCTCCCTACTCTGGTAGCTCTTGTTCAAAGCAATGATGAGGGGCATCTTGGATGCAGCACACAAAACAGACCTCAGGAGAACTGCAGCTGTTGCAGCTGATGGTCACCAAGGCTGGCCAGGTGCTCTGTGTGCTGGAGCCGACTGGCTGCAGTGGGAAGGCTCTGCTCTGCTTGTAGCTTGGCTGTTAGAAGCCTGCCAGAGCCCTGGCCCTCATTAGACCCCAGTGGTGGGGGTGCCCTGTTTAGTCTATCATCAGCGGACGCAGGTGCGGCTCGCTTCCTGCACACACCTTGGCATTTATATCTCGGAAGTTTTTTTGCCTACTTATAAATCTTCCTTCTTTTGTCTTCCTTGAGGTCTTGGTTATCAGGCAGTTTAGCTTTTTAATAACTGTCAAAGAGACTCCGGCCAGCAGAGTGACCGGACTGTGGGGTCCACTGACTGCAGTTCTGATGTCTCCAGCTGGGCCCGAGAGGCCTTTTTGGTTCACGCCTTTCTTTTTCTCCTGCCCTGGATGGAGCCCGCATCTAGAAGCACTTGAGCCTTTCCAGGATTGCCGGAGTTCCATAGGAGGGGTGTGTTTGTGTCCTGCTTCTAGCTGAGAGAGGAAAGAAGCTGGATGTGGGCAGCTCCCAGGAGGGCACCTGCTACACCGTTGTTTGGGAGAATACAGATGATAGCCGGGCCCTGTGGGGGCCCCGAATCCTGTGTGGCTGGCTCAGGGCAGACATGTCTGAGGAGGAGACGCCTTCCCTTTCCTCCTGAACCCTGCTTGAGCCAGCCCCCTTCCTGGACCATGTGTCAGCAGGGGATGCTCTCCCTCACTCTCCACAAACCATTTCCAGGGCTGAGGGTCTCAAAGTGTAATCTAGCTACTTGCCTCCCTGCCCCCGCCTCCCCTCTCCGCCCCGCATTGACTACTTCTTAAAACAAGGCCCAGAACTCATATTCACTGGGGAAATACAACATTCTCCAGCCCCCTCTTAGAGCTTCGTAACAGGCACAAACATAGTAAAGGCCCTGAGAAGGCCTGCAGGAAAAAAACCTGTTTAACTCGGCTTGACGCCTTTTTCCCAGACCTGTTTGATCTTTTTCCCAAATGTCTGTTACCACATTGCATCTACTTTCAGACACTCATTCTTTTTTCATTTGAGTATCTCTGAAATCAGTGATGCATGGTACAACAATTGCATCTTAAAATTCTCATTGGCAGCATCTTTTTTCTTTCTTAGTGTTACATAAACTAATGATGTGTCTCAGCAGTGGTGTCTTACGTTAGATGACATGTATGGTAGTACACCCCTGTTAGGAGATCCTGTCCTAGGGTTTGCAGAATTGAAATCTGGGCTCCTTGCTTCCTTTGGAGCCTCTCCCCTCCAGTGCTGATGGGGTCAAGTGCTTAGGGCCTCTCAGGAGCACAGAGAAGGAGGGAAAACCAAAAACCTGAACCTCATAGGCCCACTGCCTGTGCCCAGAGGGCCTGGATCTGCCTGCCTGCACTCAACACCCTTCCCCTGCCCTACTCCCGCAGGCCTCTACCCTCTGACTGCTTCTTCCACCTTGCAGCCCTTCTCCCATGGCGGTTTCTGATATTTATAGGTGGGCTTAGTTCATGTGACTTGGGCCTCTGCTACCCTTGGAACAGTTCCTACAGCCCCTGAGAGAGATTGCTAGTGATGCCAAGGCCTCCATACCTGCGCCATCCTAGGCCTGTGGGAAGTGCCTCCACATCAGCTCGCCCTGCCCCACATTCTTTTGTCCACCAAACACCAGGAGGAGTCATCGAAGGCAGGTCTCCAAAATAATTAAGTCCGTGGTGCTGCTCCCTTTTTGAAATGTTAATCACTGCTGCATCTGTAGTAATTAGTCAGCGACAGAATTAGTGGTAATCCCAAACCACCAAGGGATAAATTGGAGTTCCATGTGGTAGAGAAACACCCTTAATAGTTAAGTGGTGATTGGACTTTGTAAAAACGGCAGGGCGGCAGTGTTGTCAGACCTCCGCGTCTAACTTCACAAGGGACAGGAGAGAGAATCACCACTGACATCAGCCTAAGGCGGATTCCCAGGAGGTGGTCAGACATGCCTCCTCTCTCTGCCATCTTTACCAATTCTGACACCAGCCATCCCTCTCATGGCATGCTCTGCTTCTCTGCTGGGGTTGATAATTCATTGCAATGGCCACACACAACTCACACACCATACTCACAGTTATAGCGTTTATTAGGGAAGTACTAGGTTATAATTCAGGTTCAGGAACGGCTCAGGACAGCTTCTTGGCCATGCCTACAGGCAGGCCTCTCAGCCCTCAGCCTCTCTACCCTTGACTCCTTGGCCTGGCCTTTGCTCTCAGGCAAGTGTTACAAAGCTCTTTGGCTTCACTGATAAGTGTCCAGAGGCATCCCACTCCTCCAATAAGCTTCAACCTGAGGGTGCTCAGATCTCTAGCTCAATGGGTTGGTGAGCCTAGCTCCGCGAAGTGCCTAGAGGCACCCCACTCCACCAGCAAGCCTCCTGCCCAAAGAAGCTCAGCTTTCTTGCTCCGTGGGCTGGGAAGCTCACCGTGCAGTCTCTTGCTGGTCTCCTGGTTCTGCTGCTGCCAGTTCTCTGCTGTGTTTGCTGCCGCTTTTCGCCATCTTGTGCTGTCTCCGGTGTTACAGCTTTCTGTCTCCTGGGTCTAGGAGGTTTTCAGCGCAGGGGCCCCAGGTCCAAGGGACATGCTCTGCTTCCATTTCTTCTTGGTGGTAGTGAGGTCTACCCTTTCCACTCTGGGATGACTCATTTTAAGCCTAGTGCGATGGCAAAACTGACTAATCCCCTCGTTAGGGTTCCCATACACCTTATTTGCATGGTCCTACCCCCACAAGGGTGCCACACACCTTATTTTCATTATTAGCAAGCTGTCCAGTCCCCTTGGTGGGCCACAAGCACCTTATTTCGATATTCCCATCTAGTCATTTTGTGGGAGTTACAAGACCTTGGCAGGAAAGGCCATATAAAAGTGATCCATTACACTACAGACTTCCAAGGCAGAGGGAGAAGCAAACCATTCCTTCCCTGGTGCACCTAGACCCTGGCATGGTGGACTCCGAGGCTTCAAATTAATCTGTTGACCTTTTTCTACTGATTTTTCCAGAAATGGATCAGCTGATTTTTATTATTCAGTTGTTCCCCTTTTGGTCATTTTTTATGGGTAGTGGTTTGTCTTCTGTTGCTCTTAAGTAATCTATATATGTTTTTTTTATCCTGAAGTGCTTTTAGCTGCTGCAAATCCTTTTTGAAGTAGGAAAGGTATGAATAATAAATAAGAGAAGGAAAACATTGAAACCTTTTAACACTGGTGACTTGGCTAAATAGAAGTCCCTCTTCAGAGTGGCCAGGGCTCCTGGGGGAGAGTTGGCCCTGCTGTGTGCAGCATCTCTCAGCAGACGCAGCTCACTCTCCCTCATTCATGAAACCGCCTCTTTTCTCTCCTCTCATTTATCGCTTAGGATCTTGTGACTACCAGTTCCATCATAAGCGTTTTGAGGGTAAACACAGTTGGGTATTTCTTTGTGCTTTATGGTTCCAAGCATAGGACAAGTTCAGAAAGTGTTTGCTGAAAGCTTGAATGGGACCATTATCTTGTTTCGTGCAAAACAGAATGATTTGCAGCGTGGTCACAGTTATCTCGGGGCCCTGGATATACATGGAAAACCTGGTGATGAAGTGGTTAAGAGTTTGGCTGCTAACCAAAAGGTCAGCAGTTCGAATCCACCAGGCTTTCCTTGAAAACCCAATGGGGCACTTCTACACTGATTTATAGGGTCGCTATGAGTCGGAATTGACTTGAAGGCAACAGGTTAGGTTTTTGTTTGGATATACATAGTACTACTTTCCAGCCAAATGTGTTGCCACCAAGATGATTCTGATTTGATAGCGACTCTATAGGTCAGAGTAAAACTGCCCCATGGGGTTTCCAAGGCTGTCATCTTTACAGAGGCAGGTTGCCACGTTTTTTTCCCGAGGAGTGGCCCGTGGGTTTGTACCACCAACCTTTTGGTTAGCAACCAACTGCTTAACTGCTGTGCCACCAGGGCTCCTTCTTTCCAGGTAAAGGAAGGGAAATTTTTCTTTTTGCCCACAACACTTGGGCTGGTCGGTTACCTTTTTCTGTCTCATTTCCTTATCTGGAAATGTTGACGAATTATCTTGCAAGTTCTCTGAATGTCTGGTGTTCTAAACGAACGTGTTCTGAGTTACGACAGCAGAATTGGGTTCTTGATGAAGGCAGAGAATTCTCATCGAGTAGCTGGACTGCAGATGGGAGGGAATGCCTTTGTACCTGGTGTGCAGAAGTAATTCATTTAAGCAGGGCAAAGATGGGCATTTCACGAAGGCGGAGTTTTTGTTTGCCTTGTATTCAAGCACAGACCTGGCCTCGAGAGTGACATCTGTGCCCGTGTTTGCTTTCCATTATTTGGTAATAATGGCTGTTGTTGGAAAGTGGCCAGTTGCCAGGAGCCCTTCACATGTTGTGTGTAATGAGCCTTCTCTTGAGGAATGGTTCTCCTGGCTTCACTGGAAGTGGGAAATGTGGGAAGAAGTCACAAGTAGGAGACACCACTAAGAAGAACAAAATTCAAGGCCAAAGATTTGTGGAGGGCAGCCTGCTGCAGCAGGAAGAGGCTACCTTGAAGTTAAATGAAAAAACTAAAATATAAAAAATACAAGAATAAGATATAAATCCAAAACATTGGATTAATCCCTGGCTCTGCCACTGTTTGACCTTGGAGAAGTTATTTAACTTTGCTGAACCTCCATTTCTTCATCTATAAAATGGTTGTGGTGATCCCTACCCTTCCTGCCCCACAAGACTATCAAAAGGATCAAATGAAAATGCTTTGGAAACTAAACTCTTGTCATCTTCATCATCGTCATCATCACTGTAATTTAATAACTGACTTTGTAAGACTTCTTTGGGAATCTTTCCTAACTGTTATGGCTAGGCAGAGGACCTCCACCTATCAGATTTAAATGTGTATTCCCAGCCGTTAGAGGAAGGATCTGGAGTATTTCATAATTCTCTAGCATCCCTGAGATGTTATAGGGGGAGGAGGCAGAGAAAAGGGGGAAGCAAAGGCAGGCTGCTCCATCCCCACCATGGAACCCCACCCACTGGGCTAATAAAGTGTGGGTTAGCCCACAGGCCACATCTCTGATTCCTCTGCTGTGTGGTATCTGGACACCACAGCTTTGAATTGGGAAACCAGCTGGAGATTAACTCATGGATAGTGGGCCCCCTTTCTTACGGAGGGCAGCTAGGTATTTGGAGGACTCATTCCCTAATAAAGAATATTGAGCTTCGGAGCCTTCTGGTTAGTTGAAAGAAATCTAACTTAAGCACAAAAGGAAAATTTTAGGTTCACATCACGGGGAAGTCCAGTTGTAAGTTGATTTCTGCATCCAGGGACTCACCTGTCTCTTATTCTTTTAGACAGCCCTGCTTTCCTTATGTGGCCTCATTCTTAGGCCAACTCTTCTCTTAATGCAGAGATAGCCCCGCAGCCCTAACCTGACATCTGGCCTTCTAGCTAGCAATCCCAGGGAAAAGAGCACATCTTGTCCCCCACCAAAAAAAAAAAAAAAACCCAGTTGCCGTTGAATCAATTCCAACTCATGGCAACCCCGTGTGTTTCAGAGTAGAATTGTGCATAGGGTTTTCAGTGGCTGTGACCTTTAAGAAGCAGAACACCCGGGCTCTTTTCCAAGGCACCTGGGTGGATTGGAACTGCCAACCTTTTGGTTAGTAGCCAAGCGCTTATCTGTTTATGCCACTCAAGGCCTCCTTGTCCCTGTGTTGTTAGGTGCCGTCAAGTCGATTTCGACTCATAGCAACCACATGTAGCAGAGTAGAACTGCCCCGTAGGGTTTTCTAGCCTGTAATCTTTATTTTTAATCTTTATGGGAGCAGATTGCCTGCCTCTGGGCGGGTTCAAACCACCAACCTTTATATTGAATTAAGCAGCTGAGTGCTTAACAGTTGCACCACCAGGGCTCCTTAAAAAAAAAAAAAAATCTTACCTACCAGTGAAATTCGTGAAGAGGGTGATGATTGGCTAACCTGTGTCATGTGCCTGTTCTGAACCAATCACAGTGGCCAAGATGGATGACTCTGGGTATGCCTGGACATGCACACGGCCATCTCCAAAACCAGAGCAGAGAATCACCCCCACCCCCAACCTCATGGATGAAAAATGGGGGAAGGAGAGGAGGTTCTAGAGAGATGCTACGCATACCAAAAAGTTTACCAGAAATCTTGTTGCTCTTGCCATAAACTGTTCCCTGGTGTCCTTTGCCCGGCAGAGTATGGGACTGAACAAGACTGCATTTGGCTATGCGGTTCTTACTGAGCTAGTAGCATGCATTTACTGATTGCCTGCTGTGTGTGGGACTCAGTACTTGCGGGGAGAGAGGTGAGCATGTTGAATTGCCCTTGCCTTCAAGTTGTTTATAATCCAACAGAGGGAGATCAGAGTCTACTATAAAAAGTAATTAGCATCACAGTGTTTGCAAGTATACTAAGAGAAAGTAGGGAGAGGTCGCCCTGGCCTTCCCACAGGTGTGACCAGGAGGAAGTTACTCAGTTGGTATGGTTACATCTTCCTCATCCTTAAACCAGGAAGGTGAGTTAATGTTTGTCCCACACCTCCTGAGCTGCAAATGTGATTTTCAGAAGAGGAGCCAAATGTCACTTTTTTTAGAAATCACAAAATGCAGCCTTCAAGTGGAACCAGGGTCACTGCTCAGGTAAGGGCCAGGAGCTGAGAGGGTACTGCGTGAGATGACGTGTTGTGACTGCCTTCAGGGGCTCTGTATCAAGTCCCCTCAGTCCATCAGCCCCCACTTGCAGGGGTGTAGAGTGTCCAGCATTTAACAGTGTCTTGACACCTTTCTTCTCTGATCTTAACACCCTGTGACCCCACTGACCTGTGCATTTTTCAAAAGGAGTAGTGAAGAGCTGGGGGCAGCCCACGGTGGGAGGTTGGGGTGGGATGGGCTCCTCGAGGAGCTGCAGAGGTGTGGGCCAGCTCCAGACACCCCTAAGCCCCGGCCCGCCCTGGGGCTGCAGGCAGTCAAGGTCACTTTTCATGTATCCTACCTGAAAAACTTCAGGCCTAGGTCCTGTGAGGGTGCTGCCTGAAACCTGACCTCTTGCCTGGATGAGGGCCTGAGAACCCTTGCCAGCTTTACCTCACACCAGTGAGCAGAAGTCCGTGGCCGGCCGCCATCCCCTGGAGTTTCAGCAGTGTGAACCTGCGTTCTCTGTAGGCCTTTGATTCAACCTAAAATGAAACATCTGTCTGGACTGGCATCAGAAAAAGTAGGGACCAAATTCCCCATGCTATTTTTAAAAGTTAGGATGAAAAGCCAGTGTAAAACATTAAATAAATGCTTATTGAAACTTTAGAACATTAAATGAGTTAACTGAAAATTTTCCAACAAAAAGCAGCTATCGTTTCATCCTAACACGGCCTTCACTTTTGTGCCTGTTATTTCCCGATGCACGTGTGGTTTTAGAATTGTTTACCAGACTGAGTTTTTATTGTCTTCATTAAAGAACGAAGCAAAACAGCAATAAAAGCTGCACGGATATATTCAGAGGAGTCGTGGATGTTGACAAGAACCCCAGGAAAGATACGTAGCCATCCTTGGTGAGCGGAAGTCCCACTCTGCTGACATCCATGGGGATCCTTGTCCTCAGGCCTGGCCAGGAAGCAGTTTTACCTAACGGTTTGGTTATGAATTTGGGCTTTGGATTCAAATTCTGCTCCTACCACTTGCTGGTTGTGTGCTTTGGGCAAGTTGTACCTAACCTCTCCCAGCCTTTACTTACTCACCTGTAAAATGGGGATCATAACAGTACCTGCTTTTTAAGGTTGAGAAGATAAAAAATAAAATGATACCTATAAAGCGCTTAGTCACTGGCGTGCAGAAAGGCTCAGTGTTAGCTGATGTTAGAATGGAGTGTTTTGGGTATTCTGTTAGCACCCTGCCGAGAGGAACCACCTCATACTGAGCTTAGTTTTTAACCTGGTGGGGGTATAAGCAGCATGAGCATGAGGATTCTGATGGGAGCCCACAGAAAACCTGAAGCTGATTTGAACAGCCGAACAGACAGTCAGGGCCAAATTTTCCCACAAATCTAGGACTCCTGTTTCCCAGCATTCTTCCACCTTTACCCTTTGTCCCTTTCCTTTGGATCTCAGAAGCAAGTTAAAACCAGCCACATCATGTGCTATGTCCATACCACGGAGTGTTATTTGGCAATAAAAAGGAATGAAGTACTGGCACGTGCTACAACATGGATGAGCCTCGAAAACGTGCTAAGTGAGAGAAACCAAACACCAAAGGCCGCATTATGTGATTCCGTTTATATGAAATGTCCAGAGTAGGCAACTCTACAGACACAGAAAGTAAATTGATGTTTGTCAGAGGCTGAAGGGAGGGAGAAGTGGGAAGTAAGTGACTGCTAATCAGTACCAGGTTTCTTTTGGGGATGATGAAATGTTCTAAAATTAGATAGTTGTAAAGCTTGCACAACTCCGAGTATGCTAAAACCACTGAATTGTACACTTTAAAATGGATGAATTGTATGATTTGTATCTCAATAAAACTTAATAAAAAAAAAACAAAAACAGCCAGCAGAGGCACCTTGAATGAATGAATGAACAAATGAACATGCAAACACACAAACCATTTATTGAGCAGTTCTGGGTGCCAAGGGCAGGTGCAGAGAACCCCAAGTTGTGCCCCTTCCCTCAGGGAACTTGAAAAAGAAGATAGTAAAGACAGGTAAACTCCATGCAGGAGTTCTCTGGTTTGTTAATTCCTTCATTTACACTCTTGTTTATTCAGTAAGTATTCCTTGAGCTCTTACTGTTGCTAGGCATCGCTTAGTTTAGAGAAATAGAGCCACGCTACGTGTAGAGCTTAAAGCTCTGTGACATCAATGGCAGAATTGTGTCAGCTTTAGAAAAGATAACTTTTTTTTTTTAAAAGCAACAAACAACCATTACTTTAAGAAAAAATCATAAAAAACTCGTGGGACCCAAAACAAGCCTGAAAAAGAAGAACACTTCTCAATTTAAAACCTTACTGCAAAGCAACGTTAATCAAGACAGTGTACTACTGGCATAAAGGTAGACATATAGATTGATATAATTGAATTGAGAGTCCAGAAATAAATCTTTCACATTTATGATCAATTGATTTTCAACAAAGGTGCCAAGACCATTCAGTGGAGAAAGAATAGTCCTTTGAGCAGATGGTGTGGGACAACTGGGTAGCCACATGTAAAAGAGGGAAGTTGAAACCCTCCTTCACACTATATAGAAAAAGTAACTCAAAATGAATCAAAGACGTACATGTAAGGGATAAAACTATTAAACTTTTGGAAATGGAACCTTGTATATGGCAATAAAAGCACAGCCTCAAAAGAAAAAGTAGTTAAACTAGTTTTCATCAAAATTAAAACTTGTGTATTTCAAAGTTCACTATCAGAAACTGAAAGACAACACACAGAATGCGAGAAAATATTTGCAAATCGTATATCTAACAAGGGACTTATGTCTAGGGCATATAAGGAATTCTTACAACTCAAAAAAAAAAAGACAACCCAATTCTTAAAATGGACAAAGGAATAGACATTTCTCCAAAGAAGACATACAAATGACCAGTAAAAGATGCTCAATATCATTGGGGAAATGCAAATCAAAACCATGATGTGATACCACTTCACACTCAGTAGGTGGCTATGATCAAAGTCAGATAATAACAATTGTTGGCGAAGATGTGGAGAAATTGAAACCCTCATTCGCTGCTGGTGGGGATGTAATACAGTGCAGCTGCTGTGGAAAACAGTTTGGCAGTTCCTCAAAGAGATACATGGAGTTACCACTTGACCCAGCAATTCCACTCCAAAATACAGGTAGTCCCCAGTTAACAACAGGGTTCCATTGCGACAACTCCACCCTAAGTCGGTTCTGACGTCAGTTGAGTAACTTTTTTAGTTTTCCTTATTATTGCCTTTTATTATCAGTATTTTTATAAATCTAATCTTTGAACATCTGAGAATGATAGCATCAGCAACTTACATGCTGCAACATTGTATGTAGTACATACAGTTAATGATAAGATGTCCGAAAAAAAGAAAACAAAAACAGACGGTTCAAAGTGTGGTTTGTTGTAACTCGAATACCCCATTCAGTTGGGGACTACCTGTTTATCCAAGAGAAATGAAAACATATGTCCACACAAAAGCGTGTACAATGAACGTTCATCGCAGCGTTATTCATAATAACCAAAAAAGTAGAAACTACCCAGATGGCTGTCAACTGATGACTGGAAAAACAAAATGTGGTATATCCATATGACGGAATATTATTTGGCAGTATAAAGGAATGAAGTACTGATTCGTGCTACAACATGGATGAACCTTGAAAATATTGTCAAGTGGAAAAAGCCAGTCACAAAAGGCCTCATATTATGTGATTCCACTTATGGGAAGTGTCCAGAAAAGGCAAACCTATGGGGACAGAAAGTGGATTAGTGGTTGCCTAGAGTTGGGGAGGGGAGGCTGGGAGTGATAGCTAAAGGGTGTTGTTGTTGGCGACCCCATGCACAACAGAATGAAACTCTGCCCGGTCCTCTGCCATCCCCACGATCAGTTGTGGCTCAGCCCATTGTGATCCACAGGGTTTTCATTGGCTTATTTTCAGAAGTAGATCACTAGGCTTTCTTCCTAGTTTGTCTTTTTCTGCAAGCTCCACTGAAACCCGTTCAGCATCATAACAACACACAAGCCTCTGCTGAGAGACAGGTGGTGGCTGCACATGAGGTGCGCGGGCCAGGAATCAAACCAGGGCCTCCCACATGGAAGGCGAGAACTCCACCGCTGAACCCCCGATGCCTCCGCTAAAGGGTGTAGGGTTCCTTTTTGGGATGATGAAAATGTAAAAATTTATCATGGTGATGGTTCTACGACTCTGAATATACTACAAACCATTGAATTATACACTGTAAATGGATGAATTGTATAGCTTGTGGATTATATCTCAGGAAAGCTGTTACCATGGAGCCCTGGAGATACAGTGGTTAAGCGTTTGGCTGCTAACTGAAAGGTCAACGATTTAAACCCACCAGTTGGTCTGTGGGAGAAAGATGTGGCCGTCTGCTTCCATAAAGATGACAGCCTTGGAAACTCTATGGGACAGTTCTACTATGTTCTATAGGGTTGCTGTGTGTTGGAATCCACTTGGCGGCAATGGATTTGGTTTGGTTTGGAAAGCTGTTACCAAAATAATAATCATAAATATAGCAATAAAAATGCTTCCCTAGAAAAATGAGATGCCATGGTATAAAGGGTTTAGCGGACCACCAGGGCCAGGTGAGACAGGTACAGTGGGACATGGGGAGGTCACCTTGACATCAGGAGTAAAGTTAACCAGTTTTCATCGATGTTTTTGGGAATGTGTGTGAGGGTAACTAATAAGAATTTGGGTAAGGAGTGTTTTATGGTGGCTTCATGGTTTGGTGTCCTGTGCATGGCCTCGTTGCTGCCTGGTGGTCTTGGCATATGGTCTTGGCACCCTGGTTTTGCTGCACACATTGGTCCTTAGGGGTATAATCACAGCAGCCAGTTCTATTCTTATGTGACCAACAGGGATTCTCTCGATAAACATCCCGTGGGGAATAAGTGGCGTTCTGGACTGCCAACCATTGGTGTCTAGGCTAACATGGTAGGAGCTAAGATGGGGAGGGACCTCAGATTCAAGGGTGTCTTTGAGTGAAATGCCTCTCACTCTGGTTTGATTATGTCATTTTTTTTTTTTTTAATGCAGTACAATTTTTGAAATAGAGTAAGGAGTTAGGGAAAAGATCTGATGGGAATTTGTACTTAAACCATTGCTTTCATGCCCCAGTATGAGACTGGGATTGTTTGAAACGGCTTCTTTTTAAGAGTACCAGGCTTGGTGTAGGTTTTCTCCTACCCGGTTTTCCAGTTAAGGTGGTGGTCGCATAAGGTTTGTGTGCCTTCTACTTTCTGGCTGAAAGAGCAGTGCAGACGAGGGGGCAGAGAAGGCCCAGGCCCTGCAGAGAAGGGGGCCTGGAGTGTGACCACCCCATAACCCTTGAATCTGATGCAGTACCTGTTGTCTCCCTAAACAGAGAAGGGAGATTTCATTGCCTTGGATCTTGGTGGGTCTTCCTTTCGAATTCTACGGGTGCAAGTGGATCACGAGCAGCATCAAAATGTTCGCATGGAGTCTGAGGTTTACGACACCCCCGAGAACATCATACACGGCAGTGGAAGCCAGGTGGGTCCCTGCTCCCTTTGGGTCAGCCCCAGCTGGCCAGGCCCCAGGCCCTAGGCTACCTCTATGGAACCTGGGCCCCTAGAAGGAGTCTGTTGTGGCTGAGAGTGACTCTTGGGTGGAGGGATGTGACAGCCAGGTGGAAGTGGGGTTATTTCAGAAGAGACTTCTGCTGTCTGGGTACATTGGTGGAATGGGAGTGGGCAGCTCAGGCCTTTACAGTGTCAAGGGTGTGAGGAGGGAGACCCAGTAGCTCTAGTGGGTAAGTGCCTTCATTCCCTAAGGATCCTGGGATTGGCACCCCAGCAGAGGTTTAGCACAAAACATCCCTTTCTTCAAGCCACTGGCTTCCTCACCCAGCCCACCAAGCCCAGCCCTCCTGGGGTGTGGCTGTTGCAGTGTAGGACAGGAGGAATAGAGTTTATAACTCCAGGGCAAATTGGAGGCTCTTAGCTGCCTGATTTAATAGGTTGTACAAATCCTTGGCACTGACAGCCGGGAGGCAGGGCCTTGCTTGGGAAATCACTGCCTCTTCCTCTCACACTCAGTACGTGAAGCCCACCTTCTCCAGGTGTCCCTGGAAGGCCCCTGGAGACGTGGACATGCTTGGGAAGGCCCCGTCACCCAGCTTCCGCCCATCTGGGTGCCGTGAGGGGTTGGTCCCCAGCTCCCTGAGAAGCCCTCTGATCAAGATCCAGTCAGCCCCACCCTCTCAGGTTCTCTGTCAGCCTTCAGTTCTGTAAGCTCGTCTCTCCTGTAGACCTTCTGGCTCCTCCGGTTTGTGGCTTGTCTCCAGAGTCATGGCTGCTGTCCAGGATCCCTATTCAGAGCTTGCCAAATATTTGCTTTATGGAGGGTGTATTAACCACAGACTAAGTTCTCCAGAGAACCCATTTGTTCTGCAGTGTACTTAGAGTGGAGACCCAGGAACCATCTGCTCCTGACTCCACTTTGCACCTAAACTAACATGGGCAGGACCTGGAGCAAGTCCCTGAGTCTCTTCTCTCTCTGCAAGACCAGGGCTCCACCTGGCCTTTAACCTGCTCCCTGGGCTTTGGGTTCAGCTTCTCAGACCATGTCACAGTGAGTATCAAAGGTGACCCTGTCACCATTACAAATGGACCACTCAACAGCCAGTCTGACACTGGTGCACACCTCGTACAGTGGCCCTGCCTACAGGTCCCCCACTTACCCCTCTATTCCTGGGCTGTGGAAACCGGACCATCCATTTCGGGAGCGTGTGAAGGCTGTTGCTGTTAGGTCTCCTAGTAGTGCCCAGTTGGCTGCCGTGTTGTTCCTTTTCTCCAGGGCCCAGCCACCTCAGATTTTTGGCATCCTGCTCTTTGCATTTGGCAACAAGCACTCAACTGTCATTGTCTGTTCCCTATGTCTTTGGGTTGAACCACCTGCTGCCTTCACCACCTAGACTCACTCCTGCTGTAAACATTCCCTGTATGCTTTGGCCTGACCTTTAGAAGTGGGATTTGAAGATTGAGGATGTACTCCACCCTCCCCCCCCCCACAACGTGGAATGTACAAAGTATAAATCTAGGAAAATTGAAAGTCATCAGAAATGAAATGGAATGCATAAAGATCGATATCCTAGGTAATAGTGAACTGAAATGGACAGGTATTGGCCATTTTGAATCGGACAGTCATATGGTCTTCAATGCCAGGAATGATAATTTGAAGAGGAATGGTGTCACAGTCAATGTCAAAAAGAACATTTCAAGATCTATCCTGAAATACAATGCTGTGAGTGACAGGATAATATCTATATACCTACAGGGAAGACCAGTTAATACGACTATTGTTCAAATTTATACACCAACCGTTAGGGCCAAAGATGGAGAAATTGAAGATTTTTACCAACTTCTGCAGTCTGAAATTGATCAAACATGCAGTCAAGATAAATTGATAATTACTGGTGATTGGAATGTGAAAGTTGGAAACAAGAAGGGTCAGTAGTTGGAAAATATGGCCTTGGTGATAGAAACTGTGTTGGAGATCGCAAGATAGAATTTTGTAAGACGAACGACTTATTCATTGGAAATACTTTTTTTCAACAACATATATGGTGACTATATACACGTGGACCTCACAGGATGGAATACATAGGAGTCAAAAGTTACTACATCTGTGGAAGAGACCATGGAAAAGGTCAATATCATTAGTCAAAACAAGGGCAGGGGCCAACTGCAGAACAGACCATCAGTTGCTCTTATGCAAGTTCAAGTTGAAGCTGAAGAAAGTTAAAAGAAGCCCACAGGAGCCAAAGTATGACCTTGAGTATATTCAACCTGAATTTAAAGACCATCTCAAGCATAGATTTGATGCATTGAACACTAATGACCAAAGAACCAGATGAGTTGTGGGATGACATCAAGGACATCATATATGAAGAAAACAAAAGGTCATTAAAAAGATAGGGAAGAAAGAAATTACCAAAATGGATGTCTGAAGAGACTCTCAAACTTGCTCTAGAATGTTGAGTAGCTAAAGCAAATGGAAGAAATGATAAAAGTAAAAGAGCTGAACAGAAGATTTCAAAGGGTGGCTTAAAGACTAAAGTATTACGATGAAATGTGCAAAGACCTGGAGTTAGAAAACTAAAAGGGAAGAACACGCTCCGCATTTCTCAAGCTGAAAGAAAAATTCAGGCCTTGAGTTGAATATTGAAGGATTCTATGGGCAAAATATTAAACGACAGAAGAAACATCAAAAGAAGAAGAGAGAAAGACTCAGAGTCACTGTACCAAAAAGAATTGGTTGATGACCAACCGTTTCAGGAGGTAGCATATGATCAAGAACTGATGGTATTGAAGGAAGAAGCCCAAGCTATACTGAAGGCATTGGCAAAAAGCAGGGCTCCAGGAATTGATGAAGTATCAATTGATATGCTGGAAGCACTCACTTGTCTATGCCAAGAAATTTGGAAGACAGCTTCCTGGCCAACTGACTGAAAGAGATCCATATTTGTGCCCGTTCTAAAGAAAAGTGGTCCAACAGAATGTGGAAATTATTGAACAATGTCATTAATATCACACACAAGTAAGTTTTGCTGAAGATAATTCAAAAACAGTTGCAGTAGTACATAGACAGGGAACTGCTTGAAATTCAAGCCAGATTCAGAAGAGGATGTGGAACAAGGGATGTCATTGCTGATGTCAGATGGATCTTTGCTGAAGGCAGAGAATACCAGAAAAATGCTTACGTGTGTTTTATTGACTATAAAAGGCATTTGACTGTGTGGTTCATAACAAATTACGGATAACATTGTGAAGAATGAGAATTCCAGAACACTTAATTTCCATGAGGAACCTGCACATAGACCAAGAGGCAGTTGTTCTGAAAAAACGAGGGGGTAGGAGAAAGACTCATTAACAACCTGAAATATGTGGATGACACAGCCTTGTTTGCTGAAAGTGAAGAGGACTTGAGGCATTTACTGATGAAGCTCAAAGACTATAGCCTTTAGTATGGATTATACCTCAACATAAACAAAAATCCTCACAACTAGACCAATAAGCAACATCATGATAAATGGACAAGTGTTTGAAGTTGTCAAGGATTTCACTTTCCTCAGATCCACAATCAGTACTCATGGAAGCAGCAGTCAAGAAATGAAACGATGTATTACATTGAGCAAATCTACTGCGAAAAAAGCCTTTAAAGTGGTAAAAAGCAAAGATGTCACTTTGAGGACTAAGGTGCATGTGGCCCAAGCCTTGGTATTTTCAGTTGTCTCATATGCAAAAAAAAAAAAAAAAAAAAAAAATTTTTTTTTTCATATGCATGCGAAGGCTGGCCAATGAATAAGGAAGACTGAAGAACAATTGATGCCTTTGAATTATGGTGTTGGCGGAGAATGTTGAATATACCTTGGACTGCCAGAAGAATATACAAATCTGTCTTGAAAGAAGTACAGCCACAGTGCTCTTTAGAAGTGAGGATGGCAAGACCTTGCCTCAAATACTTTGGACGTGTTATCAGGAGAGACCAGTCCCTGGTAAAGCAGAGGGTTAGCAATAAAGAGGAAGACCCTCAAGTAGATGGATTGACACAGTGGCTGCAACAGTGGGCTCAAGCATAGCAATGAATATGAGGATGGCGCAGGACCAGGCAGTGTTTTGTTCTGTTGTATGTAGGGTTGCTGTGAGTCAGGACCGACTTCATGGCACCTAGCAACAGCACCCTTTCCACATACATACATGTGCACACTCCTCACTGAGTTTGTGTCCAGCGACTTCCTTCTTTCTGCCGTCGCTGGTGACTGTGTCTCTCCCAGCTTCTGTCCTTGTCTTTCCCTGTTTCATTCCCGGCACCACTTTGTTTTGCCCTCTCTCTGGTTCTTTCTCTGCCCATTCCAGGCAGGCTGCAAAGAAAAGATGATGATAATAATATAGTACTATTATAGCAGAGACATAGTATTTGTTATGTGCAAGTCACTGATCTGAGTACTTTATCTGTAATAACTCGTTTACTCATCACAACAACCCTATGGAGTATTATTATTCTTCCCATTTTACAGATTTGAAAATCCAGGCTCAGATGGTAAGTCTCCAGCCCGTGGGCCACACAGCTCATAAGATTGGAGCTGGGGTTTGAAGCCAGGCTGTCTGGTTTCAGGTGTTACTGCAACCTTGGAACTCTTGGGTTTGGGCTTTGTCTTTATTGTTTTGATTTATGGTTTTTAATTTTTTGATGGTGAGGAAACATGAGGGGTATGCGGAAGGAAGAAAGTCTGGGGGGGTGAGGCAGAGGGTCAGAAGAAGAAAAATTGGGATGAAAACAGGAACACTTCCTCCAGAATTTTGGTGTGAGGTTAGAAATAACCTGCACTTTTCTGTGATCTCTTGTCGACCTATAGGATAGTCTGGTAACCAGGGTGCTCATTTACCCATGAAGCAACACAGACTCACAGATGATGAACAGCGGTACATTCCTGGGGTTGTCATTATAGGGACTCTCACCTTCTCTAATGTTGGGGAATGTTTAATAGATTGTATAATTTTAGTTAGGAATAATATTAAACTTGCAGAAAAGTTTTAAGATGGTAACAAAAAGCTCGTATAAGACACCTTTGCCCAGATTCCCCAGTTGTTAACTATTTGATTTATCTTTTTCTTTCTCTCTGCTCTCCCCTCTACCTCTTCCTCTCTCTTTCCACACAGGCGCGCATGTACTCGCACACACTTACACTATGTCCCAAAAGTGTTCATGCAATTTTAAACTTTAGTAAATTTCAAAAGTATACTTAAAATATCACTTAGTTGGTTCTGGGTATTTTGAATAATACATTTTTAAGTTTTTGTTTTAGTCATTATCATCCTCAGTCAGAGGAACTGATTTCTCTGTGGCGGGGGCTGGGGGAGGAATTAAAAAAATTTTTTTTTTTTAATAAGCTTGTTTCCAGGAATGAAAAAAACGAACATCTTTGAAACTCTGAAAGTTTGAGTCCAGAGAGGTGGGGTCACTTGTTTCCTGGGTTGACCACACATGTGGGGAGGAGTCCAGGTTAGTCCAGGGGTTCCTTCCTGGCTTGTAGCCCCTGGATTGTGAGCCTTCTGCAGAAACGACATTTCCTTCTTAATGGAGTGCTTTGGGGGAGTTGTGTTCGGTCAGCGTCCTGGAGCTGGTTCATGTGAATCTGTTTCTGCAGCCCAAGTTCTCCCAGGTACTTCCTGTGATGGCCCTTCTTCTGCCGACCTTCTCTCCTAGGCCCGCAGGGGAGTCCATAGCCTCTGGGGTGTGCAGATGGACTTAGCGGTGGCTTTATATCAATCTGGAATGTAGGTCGCAGGAAGCTTAGCCAGGGAAGGCAGTCACGTGTCTTCTTAGCTCCAGTCTGAGTAATTGTGACTCAGGGGCAGAGGCTTCTGAATCAAAACTGACCAAGTTTTTCTTACCCTGGCAGTAAAGTCAGACTTCAGAGCTGGGTCGGGAGCATCTGGGGAAAGATGGGGCTGGAAATAATGACTCCTAGCCCCTCTCAAGGATGCCCCACCAAGAAAAGCCCTTCAGGCAAATGGTCTTGTTTGGAAACACAGGCAGGGGCTGCTTCATGTGACCATGTAGTTTGACCTTGCCTTCTTTTGGGCTCTAGAAGTTCGTGGCTGTGTTGATCCCATACATAAGTAAGCTGGTCTTGATGGTAGAAGGTGACATGTAGGAAGTCCAGTGCCATGGCAGCAATGTGAGAAAGATAGGGGCTTACCTAGACTGTGGCATGGCAGCCAAAGAGCATATACATGCTTTGGTTGCATTTATAGAGACCTGCAGCTAAGGATAAGGGAGGTTATTAATTTTGCTAAGCTCTCCTCTGGTAGGAACACATGCAGCATATTATATTCAGTCTGAGGTACATTTTAGAGATGAGCAGAGGTATTACAGAGAGCTTAAAATGTTGCCTTTGAAGTGGTGAGTCTCCCATCTTGGGCGGTATTCATGCCGAGGTTAGGGAACCAGTGTTGTGGGTTCTTTTAGTGGATTCCCAGAATGTGTTTGTACCTGTTAGGTCAAAGGTAACACGTTGTGGAGCAGGCAAGCTTAAGTTGCAACTCAGTAAAAAAAAAAAGGTCGTGTATTCACTCCATGGGGATACTATGCAGCGGTGAAAAGGAGGAGCTGCAAAGACACACGCTAACACCGATGACCCATACCCACAATGCAGAGTGAAAGAAGGCAGGCGCCCAAGAGCACACACTGTGTCATCCCATTTATATCCCATCCCATCACCATCTCGGATGTTGCAAGTCAGAGCAGCTCAACCTGGGTGGGTGGCAGCGGTGATGACTGCAGCAGACCTGAGCGGGGGACGAGTCTGGGTTTGATAATGTGGTCCCTGATCTAGGTGCTGGTTACACAGGCGTGTGAGAATCCAGTGAGCTCCACGCTGATAATGTGTGCACTTTGTATATATAATTTATACGTTATACGCAGTAAAAAGCAAAAAGATGATAGTAGCATAAAGCTTGTTAAGTCCCTCAAATGGGCTATGGACTTGGCCCGTGGAGCTTCTGGAATTTACAGAGATAGAGGTGTGGGGTGGGGCCAGACCAGGATTGGGGGTGAGGGGTGAGATGTGTACCCACGGCCTGTATGTCATGGAGGAGGAGCTGATTCTGTTTTATTATGGAATTTTCTCAGTACCCAGATAATACATATTAGAGACCACTGAGAAGCTGGTTCTGTTTTAAGTTTTTGAAGTGCTTCCTTAGAGCTGTGCTGGCCTCTAAGGTGGTCTCCTTTTGACTCTTCTTGACCATTCATGCACATGGTGATTTTTCAAACGAGACCGCTGGTTCTGTGGGGATGGATAGCTTGGGTCCAGTTCCAGTTGCCATTGAATTGACCCCAACCCATGGTAACCCCGTGTGAGTTAAGAGTAGAACTGTGCTCCATAGGGTTTTCAATGGCTGATTTTTCGAAAGTAGATCTCCAGGCCTTTCCGAGACACTTCTGGGTGGACTTGAACCTCCAACCTTTTGGTTAGCGGCTGAGTACATTCACCATATGCCCCACTTGGGGCTTCTCAGCTTGAGGAGACATGTTCTTTCTTGTGTGTGGGAGAGGGATTCATTTACACTTTTTCCTAAAATGTTAAGGCCCCTTCCGTCCGTGTCACTGCTCTCTCCTGCCTCCTCCAGCTTTTTGATCACGTCGCTGAGTGCCTGGGAGACTTCATGGAGAAAAAGAAAATCAAGGACAAGAAATTACCTGTGGGATTCACGTTTTCTTTCCCCTGCCAACAATCCAAAATTGATGAGGTAAGGATGTTCTGGGGTGACCATTCGTAGGCACTGTGACTTTTCAAATGGGGCCCCACAGAAGCCCCCAGAGTAGAAGAACTAAGGGACCCTTTTTCTCGATGAATTTTCCTGTTCACTTACAGGATGTCCTTGTGTCTTGTATTTTTTGAGACATATTTGCAGAAATTGATGTGAGGTAATAATTTTATTTCTCAATTTGCTTAGTTATTTATGTGTTTGGGGGGATGAATCGTGTGATATTTGTGGCCATGAGGTAGAAAGAACCAGTTATAAAACTCAAGCAGGTGAAGGGAAGTAACCAGGTGTGATGATGGAGAGAGGCCGGGAAGCGTTGCGGTGTTTACCTGGGCGCCATCCTGGCTACAGCAGATGTGATCGGGCCCCACCCGCTCCGTGCCAGGGCCCCGCTCGACAGCATCTGCTGGTCAGCAGCCCCAGCCCCGGAGAGGTCCTGAGTTCCCTTGTTGACTTTCAGGTGACTTGTTGCACCCACCTTTTTGTTTCTCATTTGCTCATTCATTTATCCAGTCGACAAGGATAGACTCAGACCTATCAAGTAATAGCACTGTACCCCGGAGCACTGCAGGAGTGCCAGATAAGTCGATGCAGCCTCTTTCCTGTTTCTACATGGACAGATAGGGAAGGGGATTTTTTTTATATGTATCCACTGCTGCCGAGTCGATTCCAATTCATAGCGACCCTATACATATATGGAGCGCTGGTGGTGCAGTGGTTAAGACCTCAGGCTGTTAACCAAAAGGTTGGCAGTTGAAATCTACCAGCCACCCCTTGGAAACCCTGTGGGACAGTTCTGCTCTGCCCTGTAGGGCTGCTATGAGTTGGAATCGACTCGATGGCAACAAGTTTTTGGTTATCAGTGAGTATACCTGTTATCAGGAGTTTATTCAGAGATTGCTCTGTGTGTGTGTATTTAAAAAAAAAAACAAAAACCCTGTTGCCATCAAGTCGATTCCAACTCATAGTGACCCTACAGGACAGAGTAGAACTGCCCCATAGGGTTTCCAAGGAGGGCTGGTGGATTCGAACTGTAGACCTTTTGATTAGCAGCCAAGCTCTTAACCACTGTACCACCAGGGTTCCAGGAATACTAATAGTTCGCATTATTGAGTGCCTTCAATGTGCCAGGAAGCGTTCTAATATGTACTTCACAATTAATGCATGTGATCCTCAGACATCCCTATGAGTTAAGTACTTATGATCCCTAATCTACAGATGAGGAAACTGAGGCTCAGAGAGGTTAAGAACCTTGCCCAAAGTCACACAGGAAGAACGTACAGAGCCTAGATTAGCTCCGGACAGTCTGGCTCCAGAGCCCATGCTCGCAAGTGGTCTGCTTTGCTGCAGGATAGTAACATTTGGGCACACAGCACCCTCTAGGTCTCCTGGCAGTGCCCCTGTACCCCTTTATCAGTAGGGTAAGCACCCACTCCTGGGCACTGCTTTAGCTGCTGAGCCCTTACATCCATTTATCTGTGGAATCACTAACGTTACAGCAAGGAGGGGCCTGAGAGCTAAGCAGGCCAAGCCCCTCTTTTCACAGATAGGAAAACTGAGGCTTCCTAAGGCCACATGGCTTTTTAAAGGGAGATCCGCACCAGGATCCCAGGCCCCACTTCCCAGCCACTGGACTCCCATCTTCCAGCACAACTGAATGCCCCCAGGGTATTGCTGTCTCACCCCAGAGCCCCAAAGTCATTCTGGGGGCAGAGTATTTCCCACAAAGCCCTGGTAAGGAGAGAAAGGAGCAAGCCACCGAGAAGGAGCTGGAAGCCTTAGCTATTAGGGATTGGGCCTCAATAGCTCTAGACCTTCTATTCCAGTCCATGACCCACAAAGACCCTGATGAAAGGAGAAGGATTTCTCACTCCGCACACACCTGAACCACTGGTGTGGGGCCAGTGCAGGGGTTTTTGAAGAGGGCCAGGGCAAAAGCCCAATATGTCTTAGGAGAAATGAGTATTTGGATGGTGGTGGTGGTCTAGCCCTCTCTCCAGAGACAACGGTCTCAGGCGAAGACATATTTATGGTGTCTGCTCTTGAACACTGTTACTGTCACTGTGCCAGAAGGGACGCTGTGACCTGGGGGGAGACAGAACACACTTAACAGTTTGGCCCAAGTTCCCAGGGAGGCGAGGGGAGCCGGTTTGCAAGAGGCCTTCCTGCAGACCTGTAGGAGTGAGTTCAGCTGGAGAGCATGGAGGAAGAGGAGGTGAGGCAGGGCTTCCTTTGTCCTTTTATCTATTCAAGAAGCTGGTGTGGCCACATTGAGCCTCTTTCTCTGCTCTGGTGGTTGCTGCACCCCCAAGAGAGTTCAGATCAACTTGGCCTCCAGGGTGTCTTTCCCAAACCCTCTCCCAAAGTTCCGTGGCTTTTGAGACATAGGACATGATATTTATGCTCCTTGGGGAGCGAGATGGGTCTCAGGGCTCCTTGCTACCCTCTGTGAGAGGTAGGAGACGGTCTGGGATAAAGAGACCTCGGTGGGGGCTGGGCTGGGTGGGCTGTGTATCATTGTCGCGCATCCATTCATCAGCAGCTATTCCCTGAGTCCCGTGTGGCCAGCCTCTGGACAAGGCCCTGGGAGACAGTGGTGCACAGACATGGCTGCTCTCCTGAAAGGCACATCTTCCAGGGTGAAGGCGTTATAGAAGGGGTGAGAGGATAGCCACCCCAGGGCAGAGCAGATGTGCCTGGGAGAGGAGTGTCGTGGGCAGAGAGGGAGCCCGGGGTGGGGGCCCCAAGCACAGGCCCTGAGCACATCTGGGAGGGCTTCCTGGGCTGGGGTGTGCTGCCTACAGGAAGCCAGTGGTTACCCATCCAGGGGCCCTGTGCCCACTTCTCGGTGCTGGCTGCAACCTTCAAGACTGTCCAAATCAAGACCAGCTCCTTATTGTACAGCTGGGCAAAGTGAACCTCAGAGGAGTTAAGGAACCACCCACAGGAAATGGACAGAAGGTGTGGACATAGGATGGGGTCTCCTGACTGCCAATCCCATATGTTTTCTGTTTTTTTTTTTATGGGGTTGGGGGAGCCTCAGGAGGAGGTAGTGTGTCCTGGGGCTTTGACATGCCTGGTCTAGCCACAGGCTGCTGCTTGGAGAAAAACCACCAGTTCTCATCAAGGCTCATCCTTCCAAGTGCTGTCACAGGCTGCTGTGGCTTTCACCGTTAGCAAGGGCAGTACGTGCTGGTAAGCAAGACCTCCATCCCTGTGTCCCCCAGAGGTGCCAGGGTCTGACCAGAGAATCCTTCCAACCCTGCTACAGCATTTATAGCTACTGTCCCCATTCAGAGAAGAGTATTCCAGTACAATAGTATATTTCTTATTAGCATCTTCGAGTTTTTTAAATACAAAAGCAAGCATGTAAAACTCTTAAATAATATAAAAATGTGTAAAGCAAAAAGCAAAATTCCTGCCCCTCCACATTCCGAAGTGAATAACCATTGGATGCCTATCCTTCTGGATGTTTCTCCATTAATGTACAAATAGAAATGGGATTATATTGTATAAAGAGTGGTCATAGCTTTACAAATGGGGTTAAGTTCTAAAGTTGGCCAATGAGGCATAAATCACATATAAAAACCAAAAAACCAAACCTGTTGCTTTCAAGCCAATTCGACTCATAGCGACCCTATAGGACAGAGTAGAGCTGCCCCATAGGGTTTCCAAGGCCGTCGCCTTTACAGAAGCAGGCTGCCACATCTTTTCCCCTGCAGAGCAATGGGTAGGTTCAAATTGCCGGCATTTCAGTTACTACTACTCCACTGGGGCTCCCAAATCACAGTCAACATTATCCATTAAACCTCCAAAACCTGACTCTTAGATGCCAAGAACTATCGTAGCATTTTCTTTATCTTGCCAGCGTGGCTCTGCTTTCATTCCTTGGGACTTAGGGAGCCAATGGCTGTGGGGAAGGGTGATCAGGCAAGAACGGGATTTCTCCTGCTGTCTTTAGTGGATTCTGACTGTGTGTTTGAAATCCACTTAGGCTTGTATGCTGAGTGACATTGCTGAACCGGCTGGGCGCTTGTTTTATTTTAGTGTGAGCTGGGTTTTGTAGGCTGGATGTTATTCTTTCGCAGTCCCCAGAGAAATGCATCTGGTGGATGGAGAGGACATGGGATGGGGTCCAACTCTATCACTCACCATGAGCTTGGACAAGCCACTGGGCACTCTGGGCCTCTCTTCACTGTCTTTGAGCAGCCTCTCCAGGGACGTAGGGATTCCAGAGGCTTCCCAACCTATCTGCTCTCCTTTGCAGGGCATCCTGATCACCTGGACAAAGAGATTTAAAGCGAGTGGAGTAGAGGGTGCAGATGTGGTGAAGCTGCTGGACAAAGCCATCAAGAAACGAGGGGTAATTTTTCTCTGGGCCATCTGCCTCTGCCATGCAGAGGTGGTGGGTGTGGGAAGAAGGCCATGCCCTAAAACAGACCAAGGTCCTTTCCAGGGAATGGTAGGGCAGGGGTCTGTGGCCAGAGAGTGTTGTGGCCTTGAGGTCTTAAAGACCTGGGCAGGTGAGTGGGGAGGGTCCACAGAACAGAGGGACAGGCATAGCTGCACATGGAACTCTCAGAAGCACTGCCCAAAGGGAGCTGCGCAAAGGAACCCAGCCCTTGGGCATGTGGGCACCTCGTTCCAATGGTGGAGTGTGGGGTGCAGGGAGTCGTGTCGGCAGGTGCACCCTGCTGTGGTTAGAACCAGGCCAGAGGAGCTGATGGTACAGCTGGCACAGGGATGTAATGGTGTGATTTGAAGAGCAACGTGGTTCCATGTATAAAATGACTCAAAAGAATTTGAAGCCAGATAATTGAGGGGACTGTGCATTTTCCATAATTTAATCACTATACCCTAATCCAGTTAACTTGAGCACCAGCAGTAATGAAACCAGCACCACCAAGAAGGGGAGTGGTAGTCATTAAGACTGGCACTCTCCCACGTGTGGGTAGATGGTGACACCCCCTTACCTGTCCCCAGGACTATGACGCCAACATTGTGGCCGTGGTGAACGACACAGTGGGGACCATGATGACCTGTGGCTACGATGACCAGCATTGTGAAGTTGGCCTGATCATTGGTAACGTCATCCCTCACTCAGCAGACATTTCGAGAAGGCACTGCCTCCTTTCTCAGGTCTGTGTGGTCACAGCTTCCCATCTTGTCTCTCCAAGGCACTGGCACCAATGCTTGCTACATGGAGGAACTGAGGCACATTGACCTGGTGGAAGGCGATGAGGGGAGGATGTGCATCAACACGGAGTGGGGGGCCTTTGGGGACGACGGGTCCCTAGAAGACATCCGGACCGAGTTTGACCGAGAGATAGACCGGGGCTCCCTTAATCCGGGAAAGCAGTTGTGAGTCTCTGACCCTTTCCTCACTAACCACGTAGATAACGAAGGGGGCACTTCACCCAAAGATTTGGGGTGGGAAATGAAAGGGACTTAAAGCCCGTTTGTTGTTGTTAGTTGCTGTTGAGTCAGTTCGACTCATGACCACCCCATGTGTGCTGAGAACTGCTCCACAGGGTATTCAAGGCTGTGACCTTTCAAAGCAGACTGTCAGGCCTTTCTTCTGAGGTACCTCTTGGTGGGTTTGAACCATTAACCTTTTGGTTAATAGTCAAGTACTTAACCATTTGTGCTACCCAGCTGCCCAAACCAGTTGTCGTTGAGTCGATTCCAACTCATGGAGACCCCATGTGTACAGAGTAGAACTGCTTCATAGGCTTTTAAGGCTCTGACCTTTCGTAAGCAGATGGGCCAGGCTTTTCTTCCAAGGCACCTCTAGGTGAGCTTGAACTACCACTCTTGCCACTAGCAGTCAAGCACTTAACTGTTTGCACCACCCAGGATTCTAGTGATGTCCAAAGGGAGAAGCCCTTGCTTGAAAATTGCTTTATCTGTCGCTCCTTAGATTCATAGTTGTGGAATCTGTGGCTTGAAAGAACCTGTTGCCGTTGCCTCTATTCCGACTCATAGTGACCCTATAGGACGGAGTAGAACTGCCCCATAGAGTTTCCGAGGAGCACCTGGTGGATTCGAACTGCTGATGTTTTGGTGAGCAGCTGTAGTGCTTAACCACACCACCGGGGTTTCCGTGACTTGAAAATCACTTTCTAAATAATGTCCTCTTTGATGGCGTCCTGGTGAAACATTCAGAAAATCAAAAGCACAGAAGTATTAGTTAAGGCTAAAAACATTTTTATATATGGTCATCACTAGCGCTGCTACTGAGGGTGAGGAGGCCATGTGGCATGTGGGGCATCTGCTGAGCAAAGGGAGTGTCCATTCATTCAGCACATATTTCTGGAGTGCTTATAGGATCGCTATGAGTCAGAATTGACGCGACAGCATTGGGTTTGTTTTTTTTGGTTTTATATGTGCTGAGGTGTGTGCTAGGCTCCAAGGATAAAAAACAGTGTCTTCTCTTCCAAGACTTTCCGTCTAGATGGGAGGTCAGTCACACATGCAAATACCCATAGTGTGCGTGAACGTGAAAACCATATGCATCAAGGCTCAGGCCTTAGGGAGATGGAGTGTGGAGAAACTTCTTCCCTGTCAAGCCTAGGCCGATGGGTTGGAGGCGATGGGGAACATCAGGCTGGCCAGGCAAGTTGTATTGGACCTCTGTGAGCTCCTGGCTCCAGCAGTAAAGTGACATTATTCAGGCTAGAGTGGATATATTAGCTTCCTAGGGCTGTCCTAACAAAGTGCCACAAATTAGGTGGTTTATAAGGACAGAAATTTATTGTTCTGGAGTCAAGGAGTCTGAACTTAAGGTGTTCACAGGTTAGTTTCTTCTGAGGGCTCTGAGGAAGAATCTGTCCCGTGCCTCTCTCCTAGCTACTGGTGATGGCTGGTGATTTTGGTGTTCCTTGGCTTGTAGACATATCACTCTGGTCTCTGCCTCTGTCTTCATGCCCATCTTCCCTCTGTGTTCTTCTCCCCTTTTATAAGGGACACCATTCACATTGGGTAGGATCCACCATATTCCAGTATGACCACAGGTCAACTGATAACATCTACACAGACCCTGTTTCCAAACAAAGTCACGTTGGCAGGCACCGGGGATTAGGACTTTGAAATATTTTTTTGGAAAATACACTTCAGTCTATAATAGCGGGTATTGCTTCATCCAGGCACTTATGTTCAGAAATGCATACTCAGTTTTCACATTTCTCTGTGATTCCAGCATGTGGCTAGCCGGGTCTGATCAACCCAGCCTTTCAGCTGTCTTAACCTCAGTTTGATGCTGTTGGCCTGTAGAGAGCCTTGAGAGAATGGGCTGGCTTGATATTCCGTCTTTTCTTTTCGATGTTGAAATACACACAAGAACGCACAAAATATTTACTCAACTTCTGTAAGTCCGATTCAGTGATATTGATTACATTCTTGGAGTTGTGCAACTGTTTCCAGTGTCTTTTTCCAAATTATAACATACCTTCAGTGCACTCTAAGCAAAAGCCGCCTCTTTCCCCCTCCCTTCTTGATATTCCATCTTTTCATGTTCACTGACCCTGTTGGCCCAACAGCCCTTATCCTTATGCCACAGAGAAACAGACAGGCGTTTGCTAGTCATTCGGAAACCCATTACCCATCTCAATACTCCAAGCTGGAAAATGAGGCTTTCCACGTGAATTAATAGAATTGCATAAATGGCCAACCCAAGCCTTCATGTCCAGAGGTGGTGGTAAGTTTGTTCTCTCAATGAGAGAAATCCCAAGCTCGTAGACCCCGAGTTGCACATGGACTTTGCAGCCTGAGCCTGGGGCACCAGGCCACGTGCAATCCCTTATCCACAGATCCAAAACTCTAAAAGCCAACTTTTTTTTTCCCCAAGTCTGTTGGTGGTAAAACCTGACCCAACGAATATGAAGCTATTTACTGTGACTGTTTATAAGTAAGTACTGTTGTTGCTGGTACTTGCCATCGAGTTGGCCCCAACTCATGGTAACCCCTCGTACAACGGAATAAAACGCTGCCTGGTCGCACACCATCCCCATGATCATTGGCATGTTTGAGTCCATTGTTGTAACCACTCTGTCAGTCCATCTCATTGAGGGCTTTCCATGCTTTCACTGGCCCTGCACCTCACCAGACGTGAGGTCCTCTTCCAACGATTAGTCTTTCCTGATGATGTGTTCAAAGTAACAATATTCTGTTGTGGTCCATAGGGTTTTCACTGGTTAATTTTTGCACGTGGATCTCCAGGCCTTTCTTCTTAGTCTCTCATCTGGAAGCTCTGCTGAAACCTGGGATGACCCTGCTGGTATTTGAAATACCAATGGCATAGATTCCAGCATCATAGTAACATGCAAACACAGCTCACCCAGTATGACAGACCGACAAATGGGTGGTGGATAAGTTGTACTGCAGACCTATTAATGTGCTTGCCTACAGCGCTGCCTCAGGCACCTCTGGGAGCGTTCTGTGATATATAGCACGTACCCATATTACGTCTAAAATCCTCAAATCACATCCCAAAAAACATCTGACCCAAGGATTTCAGATAAGAGATTATGCACCTATAGTTACTTTCAGTCACTTACTTAGAAATCTCCCTTCTCAGTGGGGCAGGCTACCTGTGGTAACTGAGCAGATATGGCCCGGTCCCTTGTCTGTATCCCTAGGCCCAGTCTGGGAGCCACCTGCAGAGTTGAGTGTAAACCTAGATTTCTTGATTGTTCATCCCTGACTGATTTACTGAATTTCTCTAAAGGGCTAAAGTGTATCCCCAGGCTGAAGTGTGAACTGGGTTCAGAGTTGGCTTGCAGTAGACATTGGGGTTGGGTAGATTGTGGATGGGGTGGACGGGTGGGTGGATGGATGGGTAGATGGGGGGTTGGTAGGTAGGAGGCTGGGAGATGGGTGGGTGGATAAACCAGCAGATGAGTGAAAGAGTGAAAGGTTGGGGTGAAGTCTGTCTTCTCCAGTGCGCTTCCCTGCTTATTGATCACCATAGGTCAGGTCTTGTTAAGAACAGTTCCACTGTGAAAAATTCTCAGCAACAACAAAATAAAATTAAAAAAAAAAAAGTAAAAAGCAATTCCAAGGAGATTACAGGTCCTTGAGTTGCATCATATTTTCCAGGAAATAAGCTGTCAGCCAAAGCTTAGTAAAATTTAGGTCAGGCCAGTTTTGCTGTTCTCTGAGGATCTTGCTTAAGTCTTTGGGTCCTTCCTGTGTTTCTTTTGTGAAATGCCAGGTTCTTCAAAGCCCTTTTGTCTTTTGTGTGCGGGGAAAGGTGTTCCACTTTACTCGTAGGAAAGCCGAGGCACCAGAATAGGAGAAAACTGGCCCAAGGCTCTTTTTTTGAGGTTTGATCTGACTTAGGTTTGAAGTTTTCTGTCCTGTCTGAAAGTGTGAGTCTTCAGGGCCAGCCTCTAGAACCTCCAAGAGGTATCTCTCATTATTTATGGAAAAAAAAAAAAAAATCAAGGATGGCCTTAAAAAACAACAAAAAAACCCCCAAACCAGCTGTTGTTTAGTCAGTTCTGATTCATAGCGACTCCATGTATATGAGTAGAATTGCTCCACAGGGAGTTCAAGGCTACGATCTTTTGGAAGCAGATTGTCAGGCCTTCTTCTGAGGTGCCCTCTGGGTAGGTCTGGTTAGTAGTTGAGTGCTTAACCATTTGTAACGCCCAGGGACTCCTGGTTTTTCATCCATGACTACTTTATTTATTTTTTTATTATTATTAAAAATTTTTTTTAATTTTATTGTTGCTGGGACTGTACACAGCAAAACATAAACCAATTCGACTGTGTCTACATGTACAGTTCAGTGACATTGATTACATTCTTTGAGTTGTGTAACCATTCTCATCCTCCTTTTCTGAGTTATTCCTCCCCAATTAACATAACATACATTCACTGTTCCCAAAGATTCCTATCTTATCTTTCGAGTTACTGTTATCACTCTGATCCCATATAGATAGTTCTTAAAAGAACATAGTACTCAAGGCAGATTTTTTTTTTAATAATTTTTATTGTGCTTTAAGTGAAAGTTTACAAATCAAGTCAGTTTCTCACACAGAAACCCATATATACCTTGCTCCCAGTGTCGTCGAGTTGATTATACCTTGCTACACACTCCCAATTACTCTCCCCCTAATAAGACAGCCCACTCTGTCCGTCCACTCTCTCTTTTCGTGTCCATTTTGCCAGCTTCTAACCCCTTCCACCCTTTCATCTCCCCTCCAGGCAGGAGATGCCAACATAGTTTCAAGTGTCCACCTGATCCAAGAAGCTCACTCCTCACCAGCATCCCTCTCCAACCCATTGTCCAGTCCAATCCCTGTCTGAAGAATTGGCTTCGGGAATGGTTCCTGTCCTGGGCCAACAGGAGGTCTGGGGGCCATGACCACTGGGGTCCTTCTAGTTTCAGTCAAACCATTAAGTCTGGTCTTACGAGAATTTGGGATCTGCATCCCACTGCTCTCCTGCTCCCTCAGGGGTTCTCTGTTGTGTTCCCTATCAGGGCAGTCATCGACTGTAGCCGGGCACCATCTAGTTCTTCTGGTCTCAGGATGACGTAGTCTCTGGTTCATGTGGTCCTTTCTGTCTCTTGGGCTCGTAATCGTCAAGGCAGACATTTTTTACTAGTTAAGCTAAACTGTTGGTTGGTTTTAAGAAGACTTGAGGAGATATTTTTGGTTTAAGGTTTAAAGATTATCTCAGGGCAATAGTTTTAGGGGTTCATCCAACCTTCATGTCTCCAGGAAGGTCTGGAGTCCTTGAGAATTTGAAATTCCATTCTGCATTTTCCCCTTTTGATCAGGATTCTTCTGTAGACTCTTTCATCAAAATGTTCAGTAATGGTAGCTGAGCACCATCCAACCCTTCTGGTCTTATGGCAAAGGAGGGAGTTGCTCATGGAGGCATTTAGCCACACATTCCATATCCTCTGCCAATCCCAACTCTCCTTCTTCCTCTGTTGCTCTAGGCAAGATATTGTTGTGCCTTGGATGGCCACTTGCAAGCTTTTAAGACCCCAGGCGCTACGCAGTGCACTAGGAGGTAGAACAGAAGCACTAAACACATTATTAGGCCAGTTAACCAGGCTGTCCCATGAAGCCATGACCTTCAAACCAAGAAACCAAATCCCATGAGGTTTTTGGTTGTACATATCAGCTTCAGCAGCTAGTCTTTTTGTTGTAAATCTATCTGTCACACAAGTTTCGCCAGTTCATCTTTTTACAGGTGTACAGTTTATAGACAGCAGTAAAAATAATTGGCTGTGCAACTCTACCGATAATGTAATTTTTCCAGCAGCATTAATTGCTCCTTTTCCCCTCCCTCCTGTCCCTGGTAATCACTAATAAACTGGTTTCTATATAGTTGTCTTTTCTAGTCTTTGTATATAAGTGAGGTCATAAAATATTTATCCATCTGTGACTGACTTACTTCACTCAGCATGTCTTCAGGCTCCATCCATATTGTAGCATGTATCAAGACTTCTTTTCTCCCCTTGGCTGAGTAGTTTTCCATTGTACATATGTACCACGTTTTGTTTATCCATTCATCTGTTGATGGGCGTTAAGGTTGTTTCCACCTTTTGGCTGTTGTGAATAGCGCTGCAATAACACTTGTACAAGTCTCAGTTTGGGTCTCTGCATTCAAGTTTTTAGAGTATATACCTAGGAGTGGAATTGCTGGGTCATGTAGTAGTTCTATCTTTAGTTTTTGAGGAACTACCTCACTGTTTTCCGCAAAGGCTGTACCATTTTGCATTCCCATCAGATGGATAAAGATTCCAGTTTCCTCACATCCTCACCAACATTTGTTATTTTCTTTTTTTTTAATGTTAGCCATCCTAGTGGGAGTGAAATGGTATCTCATTATGGTTTTGATTTCCATCTCTCTGGTGGCTAATGACGTTGAGCATCTTTTCACGTCTTCGATGGCTATTTTAACGTCTTCTCTGGTGAAATGTCTATTAAGTCTTTTGCCCATTTTCTGATTGGGTTATACGTCTTTTTGTTCTTACGTTGTTGAAGTTTTATATATATTTTGGTTATTAGATTTTTGTTGTATATATGATTTCTGAAGATATATTCCCAGGCAGTAGCTTGTCTTTTCACTTTTTTGGTAAAGTTTTGATGAACAAAAGTTCTTAATTTTTATGAGGTCCCATTTATTTATTTTGTCTCTTGCTGTTTGTGCTTTTGTTATTGTATTAGATAATCCATTGTTAAAAGTTAGGCCTGACAGTGTTGCACCTGCTATTTCTTCTAAGAATTTTATGGTTTTAGTTTGCACATTTAGGTCCTTAATCCATTTTGAATTTGTTTTTGTGTATGGTGTGAGGTATGGATCCTGTTTTATTTTTCTGGGTGAGGCAGTCCAGTGTTCCCAGCACCAATTATTGAAGAGACTTTTTTTCCCCTTCGAATGGACCTAGCACCCTTGTCAAAAATCAGTTGACCGTAGGCGTGTGAGTTTACTTCCCTTCTTTGGTTTTTAATTCTTGTCCTCCTTCCCCCCTGCCTTCTTGGGCCTCCTGCTCTTCTGTTTTGTGTTTGTGTCCGGAATCTCAAATCCCATTTCCCCCTGATTGCTTGTTTAGTGCGTCCTTCTACGTGCAAGGAGATACCGCCCACAGAATAGCAACAGCCGTGACCATGGTAGCCAACCCTGTAGTTCAGGAGAATTCTTTGGCCTGGTTGGTGGTGGAATAACTCCATATGTTTTCAAGTCCATGCCAAACGCTTTTTCTTATTGCTGCTTGGCTCCCTCCATAGACTCTTTCTGCAGCTCCTATCATGGGTTGCTTGGCCACGACCTCTCCCTCTTCTTTCCCAGGGCTGCTGGTCAGAGCAAGCCCTAGCTGCCAAGGGAGCTCCTCATTGATGTGCAAGTCCTTGCTCATTGCTCTCTTTGTCCAAATATGATCCCTTACCCTCTCTTGCCAGCCTACTTCCCCGGCCCTGTGGGTCTCACCCCTGCCTGCCCACCAGCTGGCAAGGAGGCTGGACACTATGACACTGCCACCCACTGCTGGCTTGGGCGTAGGTGCCTGACCAGTGCTTGCGTGGGTTCACTTGAGCAGAAGGGAAGCATGTGGGTTGGGGAGCCCGGCCAGTCTCCAGGAGCCTTGGCTGGGACTGAGAGAGGCTTGTGGGAAGTGCTGTTTTGTGTCCTGATCCTCTGGTGGGGGTCCTAGGAGCCAGAAAAAAGGACAGATCCCTGGTCTAGGGCCTCCTTTATCCAAAAAAGAGAGTGTCAGGATACATGTATGTAAAAGATACAGAACGGACATACATCATGTAGAACAGGGAGCAGATCATTCTGGGTGTCTTTAGAGGACAGAGTAAAAAGCTGTGGGTCAAAGGGTTTAGCTCATCCTAAGGCGAGCAGCCTTTCCTATTGGCAGGCTGCCCAACATGGGGGACAGGCTGCCTGGAGGGGACAGGAGCTGGAGGTGGACCAGCAGAGGCTGGGCTAGGGATGGGGCTCAGTGGTCCCTAGCATATCAGTATAGCTAACATTTAATGATACTGCCCATGAGAGAGGCAGATCAACACAGGGGTCACTAGAATAGCCTCTGGTGTTAGATTTAACTGGGTTCAAAATGTGGATGTGCAACTTATTAACTCTGGTTGCAGGCAAGCTAAGAAACCTTTCTGTGTCTCAGTTTCCTCATCTGTGAAATGGGGATAATGATAATGCCTACCTCATGGGGTGTAATAAGGATGAAATAAGTTAATACATGTAAAGGGCTTTGAGAAGTGTCGACGTGGAGCAAGGACTGTACTTATTATTAGCCAGGCACTATGGCACTTTGGAGCCCTGATGGCATAGTGGTTAAGTGATACATCCGCTAACCAAAAGGTCAGCAGTTCGAATCCACCAGCCGCTCCTTGGAAACCCTGTGGGGCAATTCTGCACTGTCCTTTAGGTTTGCTGTGGGTCAGAATCGACTGAAAGGCAACGGGTTTGTTTTTTTTTTAATAACACTTTACCTACATTAACCCATTTCTTCCTTCAACACTGTAAACAGACCTTATCATTATCCCCATTATATAGACAGGTGATGAATAGCCCAGTAGGTGGCGGAGCCGGGCTGACTACCATGGCTCCTGCCGGATCTGAGATCTGGTTTGGGGCTGCCCAGAGGCCATTCCCACAAGTGCTGGGGATGGCAACTGGGCTGCTCAGATTCTGAAGGTGCTCTTCTGCCAGGGATCCTTGACACACCCCAGCTGGGGTGGACCTGTCTGGTCCTGTTGGGAGTGGAAACAGTGAGGACTGTGTTTGTAATGAGGCCAAAGTATCTCTGTACCCTGTTTTGAGGGAAGGGTGGGGTGCTTAGGTCTCAGCAGCATCCTTGGCTCTGGGGCTGGTTCCGACTGGAACAGATTGTTCGCTGCGTCAGAGCCAGCTCTGAGTGTGCCAACTGGGCTCCCACAGAGGAAAGGCGGCAGCTCGCGGAGGTCCAGCTGTTCTGGTGTGCCCGCCCAGGGGCTCCTTGAGGCCTGACTCTGACACAGGTGTGGCCTCCGGCACTGGTCCTCGCTGGCCCTCTGCTGGGCCTTCCCCAGTGTGGTCCGGCATCGCTCTCAGGCCCCACATGGAGGCCTCTTCCTGGCAGCCTTGGACTCAGAATGTCTGCTGTAGTCACAGAGCCCACACCCTCACACCACACTGTACACCACACACCACACCAGGGAACACTAGAGCGATTCACTGTCTGTGGCCTATGCCTGAACTGGGCCGGGGCAGTGGATGAGCAGGTTGGCTGAAGCTACTCAGAACCCACCCCTGGGATTTAGGGGGAAGTCAGTAGGGGAGGATTGGGTTCACCAAAGAAAATTCTTGCCCTTTTGGCTGGAAAAGGAGAAAGTGGATTCCAGGGAGGTGACCAAAGAGCGCTCCGATGGTGGCACCACAAGGAGCAGCTCCGTCTCCAGCCCTGTCAGCCTTCCCTGGGAGAAGACACTCATCCTTTCTGAGCTGGGAAATGGCAATAATATTCCCTGGCCGCCTCCTTCCCAGGGGGTTGAGATCTCTCTGATGGCGTGATGGATGTGAAAGCCCTTAAAAAGTATAGCATACAGCTTTGTGTAAATGTCAGAGATTATCATATCCATATTCTGCACATTTCTGTCTGGGGGCTTTCCTGGTATCTGTCCCCCGTCTAGATCTTGATATTGCCATCACCTCCAAGCAGCCTCTCTGCCTGCTGCTGCCCCGTGGTGGTCTCCTCCTGTTGCCCTCCCCAGGCTCAGGTGTGCTGACTGGATAACTCACCGTTTCTGGAATAGGCCCCTGGTCCCTCTCTGCCCCCCGTGGCGTAATCACACGGGTGCGTGATCTTGTAATGAAACTGTCATCCTGTGAGGGGGGGAGGTGGTGCCTTCTTCTCCATGCGTGATTCTCCCATTCACTGTGGCTCTTTGCCTGCTGCTGGGTGTATAGGAAGAACCTGACAAATGCCTGGCGCGCTTGTCTCCTGCAGGTTTGAGAAGATGGTCAGTGGCATGTACATCGGGGAGCTGGTTCGACTGATCCTGGTCAAGATGGCCAAAGAGGGTCTCTTATTTGAAGGGCGGATCACCCCGGAGCTACTTACCAAAGGAAAGTTCAACACCAGCGATGTGTCAGCCATCGAAATGTGGGTACTGCCCCCTCGGGGCTTCCTGGGGTGGCTGTGGGGAGAAGAGCAATAGGTCCCTGTTACCTCTTCAGTCCTGGTTTGGTGGGCTTGCCCCTCAAGAGAGTGTACATGTGTATTTGTAAGAAAGGCCATCTCACAAAACCTATAAAAAACATTATCCTACGATGGTACATTTTTGAAGCATTCTCTTTAAAATCAGGACCAAGATGGTATTATTAGCTTCTGTTCAGCATTGTATGAGAATTCTTAACAAATGTTAAGGGGAGAAAAAAAAAAAGATATTAAAGGTGTAAAAAAAAAAAAGAGGAAATAAAACTGTCCTTATTTGTAGTTGATAATCATCTCTGTGGAACACCTGCAGGAAACTCCAGACAAGTGAATAGAAATAACAGGAGGGGTTAGCAAGGTGTCTGGAGAGTAAGATGCCAAGGTCAATTGTATTTCTGTATGTGGGCAACAATTAAGATATGTGAACATACATCTTTTTAAACAAAGTTTTTATTTCAGAATAGTTTTAGAGTTACAGAAAAGCTGTGAATGTCAGACAGAGACTTCCCAGATACCCCTCACCCCATTTCCCCTATTGTTAATGTCTAACATTACTAAAAAAACCCATTGCCATAGAGTCAATTCTGACTCATGACAGCCCTAGAGGACAGAGTAGAACTGCGTCATAGGGTTTCCAAGGAGTGGTTGGTGGATTCGAACTGCCAACCTTTTGGTAGGCAGCTGAGTTTATAACCCTCTGTTCCACCAGGGCTCCCCTAACAGTATTAAGGTACATAAAAAAAGATATACGTGTGTGTGTATATATTTTTTAAGACACTGTTGATGGTAGAAACAAAATTATAAAGTACCTCAGAGTGACTGAATCTAACAAAAGATATGCAGTGTCTGTATGCAGAAAATTTAAGAACCTTACAGACCCCAAGAGTGGGAGATTCCCTTGAGCCTCCTGGGCACTGAACCCTGTGGGGAGGTAGCTGTTTCTCCAACTCTCTCAGAGACTCTAGGATGTGGAGCACATCTTTCCACACACCTGGAATGTTATAAGCCAGTGCAGTAGTGTTTTTCCTACTCCGCAGTATTTCTCACGCCAGAGAACCCTGCTCATGCTCTTATGTTTTGACTGTCCTAGTCACTAGGCCTTCGAACCAATTCTTACCTCATACAGTGTTGACCTCTAACCTCACAGGAATAAGGAAGGCCTCCACAATGCCAAAGAAATCCTGACCCGTCTGGGAGTGGAACCGTCTCATGACGACTGTATTTCAGTCCAGCACGTGTGCGCCATTGTCACGTTTCGCTCGGCCAACCTGGTGGCTGCAACGCTGGGTGCCATCTTGTGCCGCCTTCGTGATAACAAGGGCACACCCAGGCTGCGGACTACGGTTGGTGTCGACGGATCTCTATACAAGATGCACCCACAGTGAGTCTGCCCTTTGCTGTAATTGGCACTCAGTACCCATCTGGGCTAAGGACCTTCTCTGGAGGTCAGACTTTTGCACCCAGCGAACGTTTTTGGCAGACAAGGCCATACCTAGTTCTAGGCAGAAAGGTCAGATGGCATTTTAGTAATAACTAGCCCAAATAACCAGTAAGATGCAGCCAAGTGGCCTCAGAGGAAGTACTGATAATTCTTATGTCAGTGATAATCGTTCCTTTGTTGTCCGTCTGAATGAAGAAATATGTGTTGCCCACTTGGGAAGAATCTGGCCCTCAGCGGATTCTCACTGCTATTGCTTCTGCACTTCCCTGTCCTCTGTCCTCATTTCAAAAGCCTTACTGGAGATTTCTGCATCTGCCAGCAGAAGTGCTGTGTGGAGTGTGTCTGTGTCTTGAATCCTCTTGCTTGTTCACATATCATCAGTGACCTTCATCCTCGTTATAGTTTGAGTCAAGGGCACAGTGCCCACCTTCTTGTGTTTGAAGCTCCCGTTAAAATCCCCCAGAGCCTTAGACATTACTTTTTAAAATGGACAACTTGTTGACACTTTGCTCCAGAGAGCCAAAGAGAAGTTAAGTTGTAAGTAGTCCATGGATTTTGGGGGCAAGAGAGTGCAAGGATTTGCAACATCACATTTTTTTTAAATGATAACTTTGGTAAGTTCTTATTTCAGAAGTAATACATATTCAATATAGAATCTTTAGGTAGTTCAAAACATTACAAAGAGAATAGAAGTCATTCTTCACCCCACTCTCTAGTGTTGACGACTGTTAACATTTTGGGGTTCATTTCCCAGACTGTTCTTTGGGCAGGCAGCCTTCGATACTTAACAACTGACCACAGACTTTGAGAAAAGTGTATGTCACATCAAGTTTTGTCCGAAAGTCCTCTTCAAGCCACTAAGAAGCACCCAGACCCTTAGGGGAAAGGTGGATAAAGCCGTCAGAATAAAAAGCAAGAGCGATTATTTATGGAACCCTTACTCAGCTCTGGTTACTAATCTAAGAGTTATAATTAACCCATTTAGCTCCCTCCTCATCACCATCAACCAGATACCATCATCCTCATTCACTCCAAAGTTAAGTAACAAGCTCAAGGTCACCTGATTTGGACATGGTAGTAAGGCTCACACTTGTTTCCAGATCTGTCTGGTTTTCGAACACTGCCACTGATCACAATGCTATGTTGCCTTCCTGTCGTGCGGACGACACAATCCTTTTTTGGACCCTGAGTTTTCTGTATTTGATATACTCATGTAATAATGAAAATCCTCTCCTTTAATATGTAATTATGGGTGATTTCCTTTTTCCCCAGTCTACATTTGCTGACTTTCCTATGGTAGGTATATATGACTTGTGTAATGAAAAAAGTAAGTGTAGAAAATGAAATTAAAGTGTGGAAAAAGAAAGAGGTACCAGAGAGGTTCCTGGCAAATGGCTCAGTCCAACTATGGTGGCATGTCCATCCCTCTGCCCCACCCCCAGGTATTCCCGGCGTTTCCACAAGACCCTGAGGCGCCTGGTGCCGGACTCAGATGTGCGTTTCCTACTGTCGGAGAGCGGCAGTGGCAAGGGAGCCGCCATGGTGACCGCAGTGGCTTACCGCCTGGCCGAGCAGCACCGGCAGATCGAGGAGACCCTGGCCCACTTCCGCCTCACCAAGGAGATGCTGATGGAGGTGAAGAAGCGGATGCGGGCTGAGATGGAGTTGGGACTGAAGAAGGCGACCCATGAGAAGGCCACTGTCAAGATGCTGCCCTCCTTTGTCCGGAGCACTCCAGATGGGACTGGTGAGGGCCCTGTTGGGGGCTGACGTCCGCCTCGCGCTCACACCAACAACCCAGTCACAGTGGGTTGGAGGAGGTTGGATTCTCTAATGGATGAATTTGCACCTGGGATGTATGATTTTGGCAAGAGGTGGAAACTAACTCAAACCCCGTTTCCTTTTACCATGGATTTGCCCTGCTTGGGCCTCCCAGGCAAGCACCATCTCGAAAACCTCCCAGCCACGCCCTGAATCAGAAACCAGTGCCAGTTGCCCTCGAATTGTCTCTGACTCATGGCGACCCCACATATGTCAGACTCGAACTGTGCTCCATAGGGTTTTCAGTGACCGATTTTTCAGAAGTAGGTCGTCAGGCCTTTCTTCCAAGGCTCCTCTGGGTGGACTCAAACTGCCAACCTTTTATTAGCAGCTGAGCACGTTCATCATTTGCACTAAATGAGAAAGTATTCTTAAAAGAAAGGAACTGCACAAGCTTGTAGTACTCAGATTGTTCTAGGTTCTCTCAGCAACATGGTGAACCAGGAAAAGAGTAGACACCCAATGCCTGAGTCTGTGAGGAAGGAAGGCATTGAATCTAGACCCTTCCTAAATCCTGACAACATGTGCATGAGGCAGATGGGAGCCTGGGGATTTGTACATCCAGGCAGATTGGAGAACGGAAGCCAACCCTTAACGTTCACCTGGCTGGTTCTCATTGGAGCTAAGTGCCTTGGGGAATCTGAAGGGCTTCTCGGGTGGGTCCTTGGAGTAAAGAATATTTATGATATGAGTATTTCTGATATCTGAGTTATTTATTATTGTATTATAAACCACCCTCAAACTTAGTGCCTTAAAACAGCAACCGTTGTTTATTGCTCCCAAGTCCATGGGTCAGCGGAATAGTTCTATTCACCTGGCCCAGGCTCGGCTGATCTCCACTGGACTCCTGTGTCTATGGTCAGCTGAATGGCCTCCATCATGTGCCTGGCAGCGAGCGCTCTGCCCACTGGGGTGCCTGGCCATCTGCCTTAAGCTCCACCTAACCACCGGGCTTGTTCACATGGTGGCAGCAAGGTCCAAACGGGAGAGTGAACATGGCAAAGCCACTTGGATGCCTAGGCTGAGGACTGGCACAGCTTCTCTTCTGCCACACACTGTTGGCCAGAGCAAGTCATAAGGCCCGCCCAGACTCAAGGGGGAATCCTGGGTGGTGCAGCAGTTAACGGGCTTGGCTGCTAACTGGAAGGTTGGAGGTTTGAGTTCACCCAGAGGCAGGCACTTCAGAAGAAAGGCCTGGCGACCTACTTCTGGAAAATCAGCCATTGAAAGCCCTGTGGAGCACAGTTCTACTCTGACACACATGGGGTCACCATGAGTTGTAGTCAACTCCACAGCAAGAGGAGGAGAAATAGACTTCACATTTTGATGGGCGAAACTGCAAAATCACATAGCAGAGAAGCCTGGAAGCACAGAAGGGAATAATTGTGGCTAATTTTACAAACAATCCACATACTGACCTAAATTACTACTTTTCATATGAGGTTTCTTAAAATCAGGGCTTCATTGCCAGGCTTTCTTATTAACCTTGGTAAAGTTTGTTTGTTTATTTATTGTGACAAGTGGCTCATGTCCTTCCAGTGTGGCTCCAGGGCTGGAAGTGTGTGGTGCTCAGTGATTTGGTGCCTGGGCTGCCTGCTGGAGGGAGGGAAGAGGGGCAGTGTCAGATGGTGGAGGACTTGCAGCTTCTCCCTTGTGTTTTTTTTTTAGCATAGGGGTTAAAACCCTGAAAGTCTAGAGTCTTGGGGTTACCAGCTACTGGGGGACTTAGCTGTTTTTGACACTCTTTATGTTCCTATATACAATAGAGCACGGTGACTTCTTGGCCCTCGACCTTGGAGGAACGAACTTCCGCGTCCTGCTGGTGAAGATCCGCAGTGGGAAGAAGAGGACAGTGGAAATGCACAACAAGATCTACACCATTCCCATTGAAGTCATGCAGGGCACCGGGGAAGAGGTGAGGCAGTTCCGCCTGTACACCACGGCGGGGTGCATCACTCACCCGGTCAGTGGCCTGGGTAGTCCCCCACACCCACTGTGTGGTGCCCGAGCTGTGCACTTGTGGCCTGAGGCATTGGGGCACCTGTCAGCCATGCCTGGCTTATGGCACTTAGGTGGCTGCAAAGACCCTGGAGAAGGGGGCTTGTTCTGCATGTGTCAGGAGTGTGTGTGTGTGCGTGTGTGCATGTATGTGTGTGTGAGTACATGGTATGCATATGTGTGTATAGGCATGTGTATGTGTGCACACGTGTATGAATGGGTATGTACGCGTGCATGTGTGACTGCATATGTGTATGCATGTGCGTGTGAGCGTCCGTGTGCTTGTGTGCATATGCATATATGTTTGAGTGTATATGTGCACATGTGTGTATATGTGTTTGAGTGTATATGTGTGTATTGTGTGTATGCGTGTATACTTGTGCCTATGCACTGAAAGTGTGAAACGAGAGGGAACACGGGTAACCCCTTCTTTTCTCCTAAAGCTGTTTGACCACATCGTTTCCTGCATCTCCGACTTCCTGGACTACATGGGCATCAAAGGCCCCAGAATGCCTTTGGGCTTCACCTTCTCCTTTCCCTGCAAGCAGGAAAGCTTGGATGCGGTGAGTCTCTTGCCTCCAGGCCTCAGATATTGGGCAGCACTGGCTCCCCTATGGCCGGTGTGGACTGGCTCTTAAGGCCTCTTCTGTCTCTGCTTCATCCCTAGATGTCTGGGACTAGCCCACATGTCCCAGCGGGTTGACCGAGGCTTTATTTCACACTCTCTGTGTGTCTTAAGGCTCTTTTCTACTTTTTCTTATCATTTAAAGCATTCACCTCTTTGGGAAGCCTTCTGGTCCCCCAGGCAAAAAAAAACCCTCACCCTTTGTTGCCAGTTCCTTTGACTGTTGCCTAGATTGTAGCACTTCTTACACAATTGTTAGTGACCATGTCTTTTCTGCTATGTTGTAAGCTTCTTGAGCAAGGGCCTGTTTCCCCCTTACTCCCTTCCCAAGGTCATATCAGAGGAGACATTTAATAAATGTTTGTTGAACAAATGGGGTGAAAAGGGGCCTGGGATCAGGGCTTGAGCTCCTGCTGAGTCCTAAGTGCTGGGTACAGAGCTGAAGGATATAATCCCTGACCCAGGGACCCACTGTCCAGTGGGGAAGCCACACCCTTGCACCAGCAGCTCCCACACTGTACCTGTGAAGCTGAGGTGTGTTTAGGGTATATTCCAGGCAGCGGAAACCAGTTATGCAGAGTCATGGAGGTAAGATGGAGCCTGTCCTTTTGGAAAAGCCTCAGGTAGCTGTATGTGTCACAGTTGGGTGTGGCCAGGGAGAAGGCCCTAGAGGTCGGAGGTGACCTCAGATCACACAGGGCCTAAGGCCAGGGTTTGTGGCATGTGACCCTCCGTGTTAGGAGAGCTAGGTAAACCAGCTAATCCAGTCACATTGGTGACTTGGGACTTTTTTCTCCTTAAGCCCTATTAAAAAAGCCCTATTAGACCTCAGGAAATGGATCCATATGAACTTGTTTTTCCGCAGCTTTCAAAGGCCGAGGTGACTTTTGAAAGCAGTTCACTTATTCTGTCACCTGGTACTCATCATAGTGAGTACACAGTCATAGCACTTTTTTCCCGGCAAGTGTATAACTTTAGTCCAGCCAAGTCTAAAGAGCCCACAGCGTCACTAAAAACTTGCATTTCTTCATGTACATTGTCAGCAAACTTGTCTTCAGGGGAAACTGGTTGGTTATCCCAAGTGCTAAGAATCAGAAGAACTGGGGTCTAGTCCTAGCACTGCCCCTTGCTGAATGAACTTGGACACATCATTAACCTTCCATAGCTCAGTTTCTCCATCTCTAAAATGGGGTTGTAAACCAGGCTGGTGTGAGAATAGTGGGCCTGCGGAGGACTGGCATTTCATGTTTTATCGGTTTTTGCTTTGGGTGTCTGAGCACAGGCCTTGCTATAAGCTCTCAGCAGGTGTTGACTCAGGAGGGAGGGCGTGAAATTTTGTATTCTGCCCGGGAAGGTTAATTGCACTTGACTCTACTGGTACCTTTCATATTTCAGGGTATCTTGATCACCTGGACAAAGGGCTTCAAGGCAACTGACTGTGTGGGGCACGATGTAACCACCCTACTAAAGGATGCAATAAAAAGGAGAGAGGTAACTATAAAAAATATATATATTTTAAAGTCTTTATGGGGGGAAGGCGTTATACAAATGGTACTTGTTTGTTGTAAAGAATTCAAGCAATATAGAAACACATGACTTAGGTAATAAAAGGTTCCCATTTCCTCACTCTCCTGTCAGCAGTAAAGCCAGGTTTAACAGTTTTACCTTGTTAAGGATAATTTAAGACACATGAACTCTTGACGCATACAAATGGAAAAGAGAAAAGCAGCCCCTAACAGCCTGGAGCTGGTTTGGCCTTGTCACTTAGGCCTTGGCGTTGCTGGGAGCTGTCCTTCGTGTTCACTTCTTAACCATAAACAATTTTACAGAGCACGGACGTCATACATGGTCACTCTGTAACCATGATGGATTATGACAAAAATAAATCAACTCCATAATCATGTCAGAATTCTGAACATTGTACAAACATCCCCCTCTCCTGATTACTGCTTACTTTACCAGTTACAGCTTTAGCCTCACGTCATTCCCCTGGCTTCTAGATAAGATTTATTAAGACACTCAATCATATATAATTGTCCCTGCTCCCTGGCAGCGCCCGATCCAGAGCGCAGCTCTGCTTCTTTGAGCATAGCCCCTATCAACAAAAGAAAAAAAAATTTTTTTTTTTTTCCTTAACGCAGGCCCAAATCCTGTGAATTCCAATACGTGCTTTCTGACTGAGATCCCCACAGTGTCCCCTGGTGTGTGTTCTCTTGCACTGCAACGAGTCAGTAACCCAACTGCTCGCCTACAGTGGTTACGAGCTACAGCGGCTAACCAAAAGCTCCGCAGCTGGAATCCCTCAGCTGCTCCTTGGAAACCCCATGAGGCAGTTCTACTCTGCCATATAGGGTCGCTATGAGTCGGAATTGACTCGACGACAGTGGGTTTGGTTTTTTTAATTTTTTGTTTGTTTTTTGCTCACTACGTTTGTGTTTTTGGTGATCTTTGGCTGAAGGACATTGACAGAGTATACAGTGAAAAATGTCAAAAGTTTTATGTAACTCATTAATTAATTAGGGAATCAGTAAGAAGTAAAAACAAGCAAACAAGTCAGTTCAAAGGACAGTCCAAAGAGCAAATATATAGGCAACCAGGAACGCTGGAGGGGATGTGTTTGAGGTGGGTGGCTCGGAGCAGGGGTCACTTGCTCTCTCACCTGGCAAAATTTATTTGCATCTCTACGGATAAGAATAACTTAGAACTCATATTACTATCAGTTTTCTACAACTTAAAAAATTATAGCTCAAAAATAATGAAAGGCATGTAGTCCTAAGACTCAGAGAACCTGGAAGCATACACTAGACAACATCTAGTATTTCATTGAAAAGGTGCCGGTGGTCCCTTTTTGCCCATTTCACAGCTTTTAACGTTAATGAATTCTTCCAGCTTCCTTTCCATTCATACACGCACACACACACACATACTTTTTAAAAATGGGAACCATATTATAAGTGCTATATTACAGCTGGAAACCCTGGTGGCATAGTGGTTAAGAGTTACAGCTGCAAACCAAAAGGTCGGCAGTTCAAATCCACCAGGCGCTCCTTGGAAACTCCATGGGGCAGTTTTGCTCTGTCCTGTAGGTTTGCTATGAGTCAGAATCGACTCAAAGGCAGCAGATTTGGTTTTAGTTTTATATTACAACTTGCTCTTTTAATTTAATATGATAAGGGCATTTTTTCTTCTCACTACCTGTAGACAAGCCTCGTTCTTTTTCCTGTTTGCATAGGATTCCACTGTTGCCTGAGCCAGGGTTTCCATAGCCCCTGTTGATCTGTGTCCGGTTTCTTCTCTCTTGCTGCTACAAATCACTCTGCAGTACATCCTGGGACAAGCACCCTTGTGGCCCTGCATGGCCATTTCTGAAGGACAGATTCTGAGAAGAGAATTTGTTACTTCCATTTGCCCTCAGGTTCAGTGATTCCTTCATGGCTGTCGCTGTGGTACTCAGTACCATCTGTAAAATGGGTAGAATACTTCCCCTTCCTTATATCTCACCTTTTAGGTACATCATTGCTCATAGGCATCTGCTCAGTGAAGGAGCATTTATTTTTTTATAGGTGGTAAGAAAACCATTTCAGGTTCTCCACCAGTGGCTCTCTGATGGGTATGTCGCAGTGACCAGCTGGATTCAGGCCAGGCAGAGTGGTCCCTCCCCTAAATCCGTGTGCCTTTCTTTCCAAAGGAATTTGACCTGGACGTGGTGGCTCTGGTGAACGACACGGTGGGCACCATGATGACCTGTGCTTATGAGGAGCCCACCTGTGAGGTCGGACTCATCGTAGGTGGGTGTCCTGGAAGGTCTCTCTCCCTGGGGAAGGGAAAGTGGGTTTTCCTGCTTTGTGGGGCCTTGACCCAGCAGCCCACCCTCTGTGTGACACAGGATGTGGGTTAGTACCCTCCTCTCAGGACCAAGGCTGCTGGCTCTCCAGGGAGCGTCTCCTGCCCAACACTCCCATGCGCTTTACCTCGTGGGTGGAATTCTGTCATCAGGCTGTCAAAAACCAGGCCTCTCTAGGAGTGAGGCCCCAGATGAAGTGGGGGTACCTGGGGTTGGCCTGGCCAGCAGGATAACTCTATTTGGGCTTGTATAGAGGATCTCAGGGCAGGGCGGGGGTTTGAGGCTGGGAAGGAAGCAGAGACCTTCTCTCCTGACAGCACTTAGAGCAGCAAAGGGCCAAAGAGCATGGTCTTGGGTGCCATTTTGTCTTCACAGTTTCTGTTAGTGGGTCCGGCCATTGACGTGGGCCCCAGAGGGGTTATCTGTTGGCTGTGCAGGTCATTGTCTTATATTCTAAAAACACACTGGGGGACTGGGTCTAGGAGCATACAATTCCTGAAGTGTATTGATTTGGGCTGTGAGGTAGCCATTTGTCCTATTGATCCTGTTCCTGGTGTCTGGGGATGCTGGGAAAAGGCCCCAGTTTCTCAGCTGCCATCTGTAGACCCTACCCGGATAGGGAGGATGTCTGAGTGGACCATTTGCTGAGTGTCCGGTGATTGGGATAAACCCCAAAACCCATTGCTGTCGAGTTGATTGCAATTCATAGCGACCCTATAGGACAGAGTAGAACTGCCCCATGGGGTTTCCAAGCAGTGGCTGTTGGATTCAAACTGCCGGCTTTTTGGTTAGCAGCTGAGCTCTTAACCACTGTGCCACTAGGGCTCCCTAGAGACTGAATAAGGCCCCAGCAAACAAGAACCATGCCAGAAAGACCCTTTCTTTTGTTAAACCACATTTGGCTTCTGTTGAAATTCAAAACGCTGGGGAGCAACTCCAGGTGAAAGGTTGTTTGGGGCCTGGCTGGGTTGTTTTGTTTTCATCTTTTGCAAACCTCTGTCTACCCAGTCCCTTCCTGTGTAGGGGGGCTTAGGTATGAAATGCAAAGCTAGGGTGACAGAGCACTTTCTCCTCCTCCCCCAGGCCTGATTTCTTGCCCAGGAGGTCAGGCCTGCCCATCCACAGCTGCGGGGTTAGGTATTCCTGGCCTCAGATTTGAGCTCCTTGGACATTCAAAGCCACGTTTCCCTTCTTCCATCAATGAATGTCTTTGCTCCCACGGGCAAGAAGTATGGTTTACATGTTCTGGCTTTCTTAGGCTCTGCTCCATTTCTGGGGACCCTCCTCTCACTTGGAGTGAAAAGGGGCTGAGAGAACAAAGCCAGAAAAATCTAGCCGTACTGTCAGAAGTGTCTGTGAATTCAACTTGAGTTTCTTCAAAAACGCCTTTCTTCTGAAGCGCCTCTGGGTGGGTTCAAACTACCAACCTTTATTTAGTTCAGTAGATGAGCACTTAACAGTTTGCTCCACACGGGGACAACATGATTGTAGACAATGTCAAATATATATGTATATTTTTATATGTATATATATATGTGTGTGTGTGTATATGGAAACCCTGGTGGCATAGCGGTTAAGAGCTATGGCTGCTAAACAAAAGTTCGGCAGTTCGAATCCACCAGGTGCTCCTTGGAAACCCTTTGGGCCAGTTCTACTGTGTCCTGTAGGGTCACTATGAGTCCCAATAGACACGATGGCAGTGGTTTTTTTTTTTTAAATATGTGTACGTATATATGTATGTATACATGTGTATACATATATACATACATATATACATAGGTGGTGATGGTGTTGGGTACTGTTGAGTCAATTCTGACTCATGCGACCATGTGACAGAGTAGTACTGTCCTGCAGTTTTCTTGACTGTAATCTTTACAGAAGCAGATTGCCAGGTCTATCTCCTATGAGGTTGCTAGGTGAGTTTGAACTGCCAACCTTTCAGTTAGCAGCTGAGTGCTTAACCGTTGGGCCACCAGGGCTCCATAGACGTGTGTGTGTGAGAGAATATTTCCCTAATGTCCCTCATTGAAGATACATTCATTTGTTGTAAAATTACTCTCTATTAAAATAAATATAAATAAGCTTTGGACAAGTTAACACACTGGACTCTCAGTACTGATGGCTTAGTATAAAATAAGCCAATCAAATGCTTTCTAGATGAGTTAACTCAGACTCCTTTTATATCTGGAGGTTTTCCTAGAAAACATTACTTTGTTCATCTCAAAAATGTACCCCCGTGGGAGAAAATATTTGTAAAACAAATACCGGATAAAGGATTCATCCAAAATACACAAAGAACTTTTAAAATTCAACAAGAAAGCAAACAGCCCATTACAAAATAGGCTTAAGATCTGCACAGACACCTCAGCAAAGAAAATATACAGATGAAAATTAAGCATTGGAAATACGTGCAACATCATATGTCACTAAAACCTGTTGCCGTCGAGTCGATTCCGACTCATAGCGACCCCGTAGCACAGGGTAGAACTGCCCCATAGAGTTTCCAAGGAGTGGCGGGTGGATTCGAACTGCTGACCTTTTGCTTAGCAGCCAAGTACTTAGCCACTGTGCCACCAGGGCCCCCATATGTCACTAGGGAAATGCAAAATAAAACGACGAGATGCAACTCCACACCTGTTAGAATGGCCAGAATTGAGAACACTGACAACACCAAATGCTGGTTAGGATGTGGAGCAACAAGACCCTAGTTTGTTGTTGGCGGGAATGCAGAGTGGTAAAGCCACTTTGGAAGACAGCCTGGCAGTGTTTTTAAGCTAACATGGGCTTACCAATACCATCCAGCAGTTGTGCTCCTGAGTATTTACCCAAATGAGATGAAAACAGGTGAGCATAAAAACCTACACGTGAATGTTTTTAGCAGCTTTATTCAGAATTGCCAAAAATTGGAAGCAACTAAAATGTCCTTTGGTAGGTAAATGGGTAAACGGTGATACATCCATACAATAGAGTATTATTCAGCAATAAAAAGAAATGAGCTATCTATCTATAAGAAGACATGGAGGAACCTTAAATAGATATTGCTAAGTCAAAGAAGCCAGTCTGAGAAAACTACATATTTTATGATTCCAACTATATGACATTCAGAAATAGGCAAAACTACAGAGATAGTAAATAGATCAGAGGTTTAGGGAAGGGGGGAGAGGAATGAACAGGTGGCACACAACGCATTTGGAGGGCAGTGAAGCTATTTTGTATGATACTGTAATGGGGGACACATGACATTAAGTATTTGTCAAAACCCTGTGACTGCACAATACAAAGAGTAAACTCTAATGTGAACTGTGGACTTTAGTTAATAATAACAACATGTCAGTATTGGTTCATCAAATGTAACAGATAATACAGGAATGCAAGATGTTAACAATGGGAGACGGTGCTGGCGGGAGGAGGATATATGGAAACTCTACGTCCTGCACAATTTTTCTGTAAATGTAAAACTGCTCTAAAAAGTAAATATTTAAAAAAAATATCCCCCCAAAAATGTACCCCAGGCCCAGCTGCATGCCTCCCAAGCACAGAAGCCTGGCCATTCATTTCCCCTCCTCTGTGTTTCAGGAACGGGCAGCAATGCCTGCTACATGGAAGAAATGAAGAATATTGAGATGGTGGAAGGGACTGATGGGCAAATGTGTATCAACATGGAATGGGGTGCCTTTGGGGACAACGGCTGTCTGGATGATATCCGAACAGGCTATGATAAGTTGGTGGATGAATATTCTCTAAACGCTGGGAAACAAAGGTAATTCTGCCTGGTGGAGGAGATACTTGAGGGGGTCAGTGGTAGTCTGCTGGGGAGAGCACTTGGCTGCACCCTGCCTCTCCCGATGGAAGACATTTCTAGCAGGAGTGGGATGTGGACAGAGGCTTGGAGATTGGCCCTTGAAAGTTCTTGCTTTACTCCTGACCTTGGCTTGGTCCAAGAATAGCGGAAAACCAGTGAGGATGGCCACTGCATGGTACAAAATGGCAGGTGATTGGTACAAGATTGCAGGTGATTACTGTCCTGACCAGGAACCACCTCTGCCTAGGAAAATGCACAGAGAACAGGGTGGCAGTGGCCACACTGCTTCCCTCAGTGACATTTTTCATCCTGAAAGAGTTTGGCTTTCTTCTATGCTGTGTTTCTTCCCCATTGAGATAGAAACCTGTTATCAGGTTTTTGTTTTATTTTAGTGGAAATAAAACACACTTGGTCAGCAGTTGTCAAAGGTCAAGGGAAATTAGGATCTAGCTAGTGGGGGTAGGGTAGGGTAGGGAGGTGGGAGTAGGATTTGGGCAGGGGAAGGGGGAGGCCTGGGTAAAGGAGAGCCCCTTTCTGAAGCCTTCCTTCCTGCCGTGAACCTCCTCTGCCATCTAGAGGATGTTTGGAGCATTGCAGCTCAGGTCTCAGACTCTCTCAGATGGTGGCATCTACCTTTCCCGGTGACTTTGTGTCAAGCTCCTGGGCCTCCTTGTCTCAGGAAACACGCCATCCTCTGTGATACCCAGGACAAGATGGGAAGAGCTATATCCACATGAGCAAAAAGAAGGGCTGGGGTAGCACCTCCCAAACATAAGTTGTTCTCCAGCCACCCTTAAGATTTGTGCCTTTCCTGAATCCCGCCTATGCTGTTTATTCACTTAACATTTTTCTTTAAATTGGCTTGTATTCTTTACTTATATTTAACAAAGAACAGCAGTGTAATTACCTTCTGCCTGGGTGCTTTTGCCTGCCAAAAGCTCTAAACTGAGACCCCCTTCTTACAAAAGGGGGATCAGCACAGGGATTAAAGACATGCCAGCTCCAAACTGAGATGCCTCCTTGGTGGAGTCAGAAGGACTGAGCAGAAGCTGATGATAATAGCCCCCTCCCCTGTGATCCACAGCTCTACCATGTTTTTCCGTGGACCACCTGACATCACTTGGAGTAGCACCAGTGGAATCTTTCCAGTGTGGGGACGCTGGGCTCGGGTGTGTTCCATGGAAACATTGAAACCCCTTGTCATTTTTAGAGACCGTTGAGTATGGAGAGGGCAGGATATTCACAGCCCCAGGAGCAGGTTGACCTCTGGTATGTTTTGGCCACCTGAATTCTCCAACCTCTCTAGCCTCGTCACTCTACTGTATCTTGACCAGTACTCTGAGTTTTTGAAAACCTTCAAGAAACCTGAGACCATTCCCCTTTGTTGCCATCTTGTCTCCGTTAGGACTCAGCCCAGTTGTTTGCTTATTCCACAGCTAGGTATTTCGCACTTACTGAGAGCCAAGTGCTGTGCAGGGCTCAGGGGATTGAAAGCTGAACAAGCTGAACAAGACTCACAGTCCCTGTCCTCTTGGGGCTTTCTGAGCAGTGGAAAGAGAGGCAGTGGACTTGCATGTTATGAAGATGGCATATGGTAGCCCATAACAGGCAGATAGAACCCAACCTGAAGAAGAGGAAAGACCTCTTGGGGAAGTGAAATTTGAGCTGAGAGCTGGAGTGGGGGTTAGCCAGACAAGAGGCAGGAAGTTAAGTGAGGAGGGAGCTAGTCTAGCTTCAGGCTTGGTTTTGTTTCTTGTTTGGGGAGGGTTGCAGATTTCCCAGCCTGTCCTGGTCTCCCTCTCCTGTTTCTTGGCTGCCTGTGGGAGCCCAGGCTGGACACGTGGCTGTCGCTGATGCCCTGGAGTCACTGTGAGACCGAGGGGCTGACAGTCCTAGTCACTTCTCACAGGTGCCCACCCCTCCTCCTGTTGCAGGTATGAGAAGATGATCAGCGGCATGTACCTGGGGGAGATCGTCCGCAACATCCTGATTGACTTCACCAAGAAGGGATTTCTCTTCCGGGGGCAGATCTCTGAGACCCTGAAGACGCGGGGCATCTTTGAGACCAAATTCCTCTCTCAGATCGAGAGGTGAGAGGTCGGCCTGGCTGGTGGTTCCTGATTAAGGGTGGGGGTAGGGGCCCTAGGGAACATTTGGCTTTTCTGAGGGTGTTGTTTGTCCGATAGAGGTGGACTTGTCAGGGCCCGAGCATCGGCCTATTGAAATCATATAGTTTTATTAGGAATTATTTTTCTTTCATTTGTTTGTGGCAATATATTGACTCGTTGGAAAAAACACACCATTTTAGGGCAGTAAAGGAGCCCTGGTGGCACAAATGGCTGGGTGCTTGACTGCTAACCAAAAAGGTGGCACTTTGAACCCACCCAGCCGTTCTGTAGGAGAAAGACCTGGCGGTCTGCTTCCATAAAGGCTACAGGGCAGTTCTACTCTGTCACATGGGGTCGTTGTGAGTCAGAATCGACTCGATAGAGCCAGGAACCACTGCCTAGCCTCATCCCCTGTTCATCAGAAAGGCAGCCTGGGGGGCCAAGCCTGGCCACCCCGCGTGTGCCCCGTGAAGGACCCTTCTGTCTCCCTCCTGTTCTTCTCATGCAAAGTGAACATTCATCCCTGCTTTTGCCATCTTCCAAGGTGAGCTGTGAGAGAAGGTGAAAAAGCACTCTTGAAAAGCAAAACCAGTCATGCCAACGCCTCCTTATTTTTAATAAGGGCCATAATGAGAAAGAACACTAACGTTAGCTCACCAGAGCCCGTGCATTGCTTTGCACCATGCCTGTGTCTGTAACCTGCACGTAAACCTCACCGTCCACAGAACCAAGGCAACGAGGGACTAGCAGCAGACAAAAGGGCCAGGAACGGTGTCCCTGGGAGGCCTGAGCACGCCGGGCAGCAGCAGTCCCCAGCACAGGGGTAGGCGAGCAGGTGCTGTGCTGTGTGTGTCTTGTAGTCAGGAAATGAGTTATTGTGTCCATTCTCTCATCAACCCAGAAGGATCACAGAGCTAAATGGAGAAAATAGAACCATAGAAGAATAAGAAGAAAATATCCATGAATAGTTTTCTGACCTCAGGGTAGGGAAGGTGTTTTTAAACCTAATAACAAAGAAAGAAAGAAATAGAAGAGAAACTGCCAAATTTAGCTACATTATGATGTAAGCTTCTGTAAATTAGAAAAAAAAAAAACGGTAATCAAACTTCAAAGGCAAACAGCAAGCTGAGGAAAGCATTTGCGTTGTATACAACAAGACACAGCATAACTCCATGGTCAACAACTCCAGCAGGTCCGGACTTGAGACCTGGCTCTGCCCTGCTGGCTGTGTGCCTTGAGGGAGTTACTCAGTTTCTCCCAGCCGCAGTTTCCTCATCTTGAAAATGGCAATAATCGTACATGGCATTGGTTGGTTGTTAGGAGGCATAAATGAGGTGATGTACGTAAAGCACCTGTCACATGGTAAGTCCTTCAAAAAGGCTGGCTGCTGTTGTCATTGGCATTGTCTTTGTCATCTTTACTGTCATCCGTTTCAGTTTAATAAAACAGAGACAAATACCCCAGGAGAAGAAAAGTCTTGGGACATAATAGGTAGTTCATAAGGCCAAGAAACAAATGAAAAAGATGGTCATCCTTACTAAGGAATGCAAATTAAACCGTCACATGGTGTCATGCTTATCAAATTGTGAGAAGTTTTTAGAAGTGGGCAAAGGTGCGTGAGACAGAGCACAGCCATGTGCTCTGCTGGAGACAGAGGAGGCTGATGAGCAGCCTCTGACCCAGCCGTGTATCCTAAGGAAGAAGAGTTGGACGCAATGATTTTTTTTATTTAAATAATTTTTATTGTGCTTTAAGTGAAAGTTTACAAATCAAGTCAGTCTCTCACATATAAACTTATATACACCTTACTCCATACTCCCACTTACTCTCCCCCTAATGAGTCAGCCCGCTCCCTCCTTCCAGTCTCTCCTTCTGTGACCGTTTTGCCCATTTCTAACCCCCCCACCCTCCCATCTCCCCTCCAGACAGGAGATGCCAACATAGTCTCAAGTGGCCACCTGATGCAAGTAGCTCACTCCTCATCAGCATCTCTCTCCAACCCATTGTCCAGTCCAATCCATGTCTGATGAGTTGGCTTCAGAAATGGTTCCTGTCCTGGGCCAACAGAAGGTTTGGGGACCATGACTGCCAGGATTTTTCTAGTCTTAGACCATTAAGTCTGGTCTTTTTATGAGAATTTGGGGTCTACATCCCGCTGTTCTCCTGCTCCCTCAGGGGTTCTTTGTTGTGCTCCCTGTCAGGGCAGTCACTGGTTGTGGCCGGGCACCATCTAGTTCTTCTGGTCTCAGGATGATGTAGTCTCTAGTTCATGTGGCCCTTTCTGTCTCTTGGGCCCATAATTACCTTGTGACCTTGGTGTTCTTCATCCTCCGTTGATCCAGGTGGGTTGAGACTCATTGATGCATCTCAGGTGGTCACTTGCTAGCGTTTAAGACCCCAGACGCCACACTTCAAAGTGGGATGCAGGATGTTTTCTTAATAGAATTTATTTTGCCAATTGACTTAGATTGGACGCAATGATTTTTTAACAGGAAGCTTCACCAGAACATTTGTTTATAATAGCAGAAAATGGCAAACAATTTAAATTTCCCCAAACTGGCTAAACAAATTATGCATCCCAGAATGAAGTACCATAGCAGCAATTTCCAATCCTGTTCTCAGATAACACAGTAAAACCTGCAAAAGCCGGCACCTGTGTAAGGCGGAAGCCCGCCAGAGAAGAAAAACTCAAATATTTTCCACTAATAGAAGGTGATAGGAAAGTGGTAAGACTGTGTGCACCCTATCAAAAGTGGAAAACATGCAAGACTTGGAAACATGAGGCAGTCCTGACAAGTTCCAGATCTCATAGGTTTACTGTATTTAAGGATTGAAGAATTGCTCAGATGTGTTAAGTAGGAAAAAAAGCCAGAGAAAAGCACATATAAAGGAGGACCCCATTTTGCAAATCATCATAATATAACATTGTCTTATGACGTAGGAAAAACAGATGGGAAGGAAATACACTAAAATTCCCTTTGCTGGGTGCTGGGAGTATGGATAGTTTTAATTTTTCAATTCATATTTTTCTACATTTGCCAGATTTTCTACAATTCACCATGTAATGCTTTTGCGATCATTAAAAAGAAAAATGTTATTTTTTTTTATTAACTTTTATTGAGCTTCAAGTGAACGTTTACAAATCAAGTCAGACTGTCACATGTAAGTTTATATACACCTTTTTTTTTTTACTCCGTACTCCCACTTGCTCTCCCCCTAATGAGTCAGCCCTTCCAGTCTCTCCTTTCGTGACAATTTTGCTAGCTTCCAACTCACTCTATCCTCCCATCCCCCCTCCAGACAGGAGATGCCAACACAGTCTCAAGTGTCCACCTGATATAATTAGCTCACTCTTCATCAGCATCTCTCTCCCACCCACCGTTCAGTCCCTTTCATGTCTGATGAGTTGTCTTCGGGAATGGTTCCTGTCCTGTGCCAACAGAAGGTTTGGGGACCATGACCGTCGGGCTTCCTCTAGTCTCAGTCAGACCATTAAGTCTGGTCTTTTTATGAGAGTTTGGGGTCTGCATCCCACTGATCTCCTGGTCCCTCAGGGGTTCTCTGTTGTGCTCCCTGTCAGGGCAGTCATCGATTGTGGGCGGGCACCAACTAGTTCTTCTGGTCTCAGGATGATGTAAGTCTCTGGTTCATGTGGCCCTTTCTGTCTCTTGGGCTCTTAGTTATCGTGTGACCTTGGTGTTCTTCATTCTCCTTTGCTCCAGGTGGGTTGAGACCAATTGATGCATCTTAGATGGCCGCTTGAAAAATGTTATTTTAAAGAGAAAAAAAAAATCACTGTCTTACTTATGGGTAACCAAAAAAAAACTAAACCCTTTGCCGTCGAGTCGATTCTGACTCATAGTGACCCTATAGGACAGAGTAGAACTGCCCTATACAGTTTCCAAGGCGCACCTGGTGGGTCACACTGCTGACTTTTGGTAGCAGCTGTAGCTGTTATCCACTATGACACCAGGTTTTCCCGCTCATGAGTAAGCACGGTGATTTGGCCGGTCCTTTGGAGTCTGCTCCCGGGCTGCTCTCCCATGTCCTGCTGCATCTGGTCCCCTGGTTTTTGTCCACTGCAGTGACCGATTAGCACTGCTCCAGGTTCGGGCCATCCTCCAGCAGCTGGGACTGAACAGCACCTGTGATGACAGTATCCTCGTCAAGACTGTGTGTGGGGTCGTGTCCAGGAGAGCTGCAGAGCTGTGTGGCGCAGGGATGGCTGCTGTGGTAGATAAGATCCGTGAGAACAGGAGACTGGACCATCTGAATGTGACTGTGGGAGTGGACGGGACACTCTACAAACTTCATCCGCAGTAAGTGGCTTCGGATTCGGATAGGCCGGGCTTCCCGGAGCATCCGGGTGTGATTCCCGCCAGGGAAGTTTCTCACCAGGGCACAGCCAGCCAGAAGGCTGAGCGTGTTCAGGGATTGGGCTTGTCTGGGATGAAATAATTATGAGCTCTGAAGTTTCCCTGGGATCCTTGAGGAGACAGAGAAGTGGCCACACGTGGCCAGGTCAGACCAGCAGCATGACGTGACCCGCTCTCCCCACTCTTCCTGGGCTCCTCTTAGGTCAAGCTGGGAACGGGGAGGGAGGTAGGGGTGGGCATGGGCCTCCCATCAGCCTGGCCAGCTGCAGCCTGGGTGAAGGATGTATGGTAGGTGGGGAGAGGGGGTGAAGGAAAGCAGGAGGAGGGGCCATTGTCTTGTTCACCTGCTAAATCCAGAGTTTGTAGAGACTTGGAAGGGCAGGTACAGTTTTGGTGCCGGGCTCATGGCAGGAAGTACCCTCATTTTGGTCACTGAAGTCTCCTAGAGGCCAGTGGCTAAGGAGTACCCGACACCCCACGCCAGAGAAGGATGCATGCTTTTGGGTCTACTCCATGTCCCAAAGCTTGGCTCTTTTCTGAAGAGTGACTGTATAATTTATTGCTCAAACTGGGGTACTTTTGCCAATGAAGAGGGTGTTACTAATTGTTACCCTGGGAACGTAGGCAAACTGGCACCATCCCAGGCAAAGAGGGCCATAATGTCCCTCTACTGACGAGCAGCCTCACCTAACTTAGTATAGACATTACCTTCTGATGGCCATGGTTTGGGATGGAACAGTCCATCTTGCTCCATCGCCACCTTTGTCTCTTCACCTTAGTAATCGCTGTGTCATCTGAGGCAGCACATGGGAGTGACTTAGAGTGAGACTTTGGGGCCAGACATTCTTGGATTTGATCCCAGCACCATCACTTAGAAGCTCTGTCCAATTTCTTAATCTCTCCAAAGCCTCATCTTTCTCATCTGTAATGTGGGATAATAATAGCCACTGACACATCTGGAATTTATGTACATAAAGTACGGGGTACCTAGTAGGTACCCAATAAATGGCCCTTGTTATAATCTCCTAGAGCCTCATCTCCCGAAGAATCCTTGCCTGGCCCTGTCTCATCTTCAATGCAGAATGCAAGTGCATAGTGTCACTTCTCATTAGCTGTCCTTCCCTGGGGGGCCTCCCTCTTGTGGCTTTCAGTTCTGGGTGCTGGGCTGTTGAGGGGCCTGGGGTGGGGGCTGCAGAGGGACTGCAGCTGGTGTAGAGCTTGTCGGCCTGCATGTAGCCTCCTGAACTGGCCCAGCGCTTGACCAGTTTGGGCAAGCCTAGAACCCATCTATGTTTTCAGCTGCCCTAGGAGCCCCAAGCTCTGAGGATGGGTAAATCTGAGTGGATTATTCATGCCCTTGCCCTCATGAACTCTACCGAATAGCTTGTCTTTGGTTTATCAGCTGTGCCTTTCTCCTGAAAATAGTGATAATAGGGTTGGCTATAAATATGATTTCAACACAACCATCTTCAACAAGCCACAACTTCTTTTGAATGGGCCCACCCATCTTGCTTGTTTTCTTTATGGTTAGGTGCTTTCGCATTCTCAGCTGGGTCTGATGTCTCTTCTCCTCTTCCTCTGCCTCCCCTTCCCCTGTGTTTTTTGCCTTTTCCAGCTTCTCCAGAATCATGCACCAAACCGTGAAGGAACTGTCACCACAATGTAATGTGTCCTTCCTGCTGTCAGAAGATGGTAGTGGCAAGGGGGCCGCCCTCATCACGGCTGTGGGTGTGCGGCTGCGAGGAGAAGTGCCCCCAACCAGCTAAGAGCCCAGGACCCCAGCCTGCCGCCCTTGCAGCACACCTCTCTTCGAGCAGCGCCCTCTCGTTCCTTCCAGTGAGCCGTGCTGGGAGGCACTCGCACAGGAGCCTGCCACCACCGCGGCTGGGAGGAAGACAAAACCCAGCTCGTGGTGTATAACGTAGGGTACAAGATAGAGCGTGTGCTGTTGGTAACGTGTCTCACCTCCAGGTCCCTCCTCACCCGCCCTGCCACTCTGCATGATTTGTTTCCACCTGGTCGTGCGTTCCCCACGTGTGAAGCCTAGTGACATCCACTTCTAATTTATGCATTTATCCAATGAAGTTATTTATTGGCTCGAGATGAAAAGTCATACCCTCGGACAGGTCCTAGAGGCCGCCGACGCCCGTCCTTGGGGTCGCATCCCTCCTGTGAAATGTATTATCACCAGCAGACACTGCCGGGACTCCGCCTCCCAGGGGCGCCACCTGAAGGGTGTGTGTGGATGTAGCATTAGCTGATTCCTCCCGTCCCAGCACCCGCTGGTGTGTGGCGTCCTGAGTCCCCGTCTGGATGTACCAGTGCCACCAAATTGTGTGTCCGTGGAACCAGTCATAGCAACATTGTGACCGTCTTATGTGTGTCTTGTGGGGGGAGGTGGCAGTCCTGCGGGAAAGTGTCTTGTCTCCATTTGGGTAAAATGAACCAAACAACCAACAATGCCATCACTGGAATCTCCCATCGCTTTTGTGAGCCATGTTGTATGACCTAGTAAACTTTGTACCAACTCAAAGACTCGAGTCATGTTTAATGGCTGGGGAGGGGGCAGGAAGTCTTGAATGAGGCAGAAAGCTAACACTGGGGGTATGTGTAGTCTTCTGGGTGCAGGAGAGAGTTTCAAATGAAGATTGTGTCCTTCAGACTCCCTTGCGTTAGTTTGGCCCAAGGACCTCCCTGCAACACACCATAGAAGTAACCTCTCCCTTTTGTCTTCCTGCACCTGCCTGCAGGTACCACAGCACCTGCCCTGCCAGTTCCCTATCCTAGCCCCTGGGTCCTACCCCATGGTGGGGCTCCTCAGCCCCACCCCAACACCTTTAAGAGGGTAAAGGACTGTAAGGCTGCCATCCTCAAGACAGACTCATCATATCTTTTCTTGACCTGTCCTCCTTACTTGCAACTGGAACAAAGAAAAGGCTTGGGTTCCAGGCGCAGTTTGGGTTTAGTGAGAGGACAGTGCGAGACTGGTCTTCCCCCTGCCATTCCCAAGCAGATGCTGCCCTTTCATTACCCTCTCTGCCAACTCCAAGACAACAGGTTAAATAGTCCCCCTGCCCTAACACAGATGACATTTCAAAGCAGCCCACCTCTTCCACAGGAAATTCATCCTTATCTGACCCTTTTGCCTCTGCCCCCACCTCAAACACCCTTAGCCAATGGCTGTTTCACCCCTCAGCCGCCATTTTGGATTCTCCTCCTGCCCTTTGGTGGATCCCACATCAGTCCGCATTCTGGTACCCTGTGGTCAAGGTACCCCGTGAGTCTCCCAAGCCATGACTACAGCTCTCATGGCTTCCCCCAGGACTGACTGCGGGCCCAGTTTGGTGACATCACAGTCTCTTTATTTGGGGCACTGGCAGTGATGGTGTCTCTGGTGCAGTGACCTTTATGGAGAACACAGATAACATTAAATGGTTTTGATGAGCATTTACGGTGTCACGTGGTTCTTCTAGAAAGGCATTGGGGAGGGAACAATGAGTGGGCAGGCAGGGAGAGGTACACCTGTGGGGTGGGCTGAGCCAGGCCTGGAGCTTTCTGGGAATCAGGACAGTTGGTGTCCTCCCCCTGCCACCTTCTTGCTGCAGAAGTGAGGGTGGAAGCTGTATTGCAGACTTACGGGAGGATTTTGTGTAAGATGGCTGTCATAATAGTGGTAAAAATCATAGCGGCTGTTTATTGAGCACTTAATCCTTGTTTGGTCTGCTAGGTTATAGACATTTCTATGGATCCCCACACCATCCCTGTGAGGTAGTTTTTTCTTTGGGCAGAGGAAGAGGCTAAGGTTCAGGGTGACTTTCCTGCGGCAGTGCACCTGGCATTCAAGCCTAGTTCCTTTTGACTCCTCACACTGTCTACGTTGGACTGTCTTTGGGTTCTTAGATGCAGAGGCAGAGAAACCCTGGGCAGCCCACAGCCAATGGGCGTTTCAAAATAGATTCCTCCTCTGTGTGTTTGCTTTAGCCTGATCATTAACCAGTGTCAGGGTTGCGTGCTGCTCACAGATGTGGTTTATTTATTTTTATTGTGCTTTAAGTGAAAGTTTACAATTCAAGTTAGTTTCTCATACAAAAATTTATACGCATTGTTATGTGACCCTAGTTGCTGCATGTGTAATGTGACAGCACACTCCCCCTTTCTACCCCGGATCTCCTGTGTCCATTCAACCAGCATCTGTCCCTTGTTGCCTTCTCATCTGGCTTCCAGACAGGAGCTGCCCATTCAGTTTCGTGTATCTAGCTAAGAAGCACTCTCTTCACGAGTATCGTTTTATGTCTTACAGTCCAGTCTAATCTTTTTCTGAAGCGTTGGCTTAGGGAATGGTTTCAGGTCTGGGCTAACAGTCTGGGGGCCATGTCTTCCAGGGTCCCTCCAGTCTCAGTCAGACCATTATGTCTGGTCTTTTTCCTAGAATTTGAGTTCTACACCTGACTTTCCTCTTGTCAAGGACTCTGTCGTGTTCCCCGTCAGGGCAGTCGTTGGTGGTAGCTGGGCACCATCTAGTTCTTCTGATCTCAGGCTGATGGGAGTCTCTGGTTTATGTGGCCCTTTCTGTCTCTTGGGCTAATATTTTCCTTGTGTCTTCAGCATTCTTCATTCTCCTTTGCTTCACAGATGTGTTTTGTTTGGCTTACCCAAAGTTTATGAAAATGTAAGCCACATTTTTTAACTAAGTTTAAAGGTCTGGATTTCTGGCTTCTCTTGAAAAATCAGAAGATCTGGCAACAATGGACCCCATTCCCATGTGGCAGGAATTGTCCAGAGCTGAGCAGCTGCTGTCCCCTTTGGATGCCTAGTCCTTCCAGTTTGCCAGAGTCCCCACCATTCCCTATTACCCCACCACTGAGGCAGGGAGTTAGTTAAGAGCTGCCTTCTGTTACTACATTTGCAGTTTTTTTTTTTTTTTTTTTTTAACATATACTTCATCCAGTTCACTCATGTTATATGCCTGGCCCCAGGAAGGCATTTGAGCCTGCAGCTCCTGGGTGAGATAAATGTTAACTCACATGTTTTCTCTAACCTAGATCCCCTGAAGCGTTCTCTGAGCCCCTTTGGAGTCAGCATTCTTGGCACAGTTAATGGCCCCATCTTGTTTTTCCACTGATATATTAAAGGGTAGGGAATGGGCCAGCTTTCAGATCTTGTCCTTTCAATTGGCTACTTCTCAATGGGTGCTAAGCCTCACCCTGCAGCCAGACACAGGGCTTCAGGGCTCAGTGGGCACCTCATTTTGGGGACCCCCCAGCCTGCCCATTGGTAGCCTCGGAAGGGACCATGAACAATGTCTCCTTAGTGTGACACCTGTTGACCCTCATGGAGAGGGACGGAGTGTGATTCAGCTCGAGTTTATCTTCCTCAGTTGGCGTGACCCATGGGCAGCAGCGGAAAGCAAGCCGGAATCCAGAGCGAAACCTGGGGGTGGAGGGTCACCGTGAGCAAGGGGAAAGGGTGCAGTTACAGGGGCTGTTGTGTGGCTGCCCTCACCCCGCCTCATCTCCCTCCACAGCATCCTGCTGCCTCCTACCACGGAGCCTACTACTGCCTAGGGTCCCTTGAGACACATATTCTTTAGTGGGTTTGAGTTTTGGAAACAGAAGTCATCTGCAGCCAAGTCTAATGACTGGAGTGGGTGATTATGCTGAATTAGACCATTTGTCATTACAAACAAAAAAAGGAGCTAAGTATAATTACAAAGGAACAGCAGATTTTCTTGTTTGACTTGTTAACTGGATTCTAAGGGATTATTCAGAGGCATCTTGAAAATGTGGGCTTTGGCAGCATTGGTGGAATAAGGACACTATCCCAGAGGGACTGCTTTGAAAGAAAATACACACGTGGAATGACTAAGTTTTGGTATATTTAAAAAATAAACAACTTTCCTGCAGTGGCAGCAATGAAGTTTCATGTGTAAACTGGACTTATGAGGAAGCAACAGTGAGCAGAAAATGTGGTTTGGCAGAAAGAGAACACTGCCTGCTCAGAGAAGCAGAAATGAGACCATGTAGGGCAGCCAAGAGCGAGCGAGTGAGAGACAGAGATGGAGAGAGAGAGAACACAATATTGTCTGGTTCCTGGGAAAGCAGGGTTCCCTGCTGCAGAAAACCAAGCCTTGTTTGGTTCCTCCCATTGTAGTTCCACAAGTTAGCACACCGTGGCGCTTGATGGTCTCTGTACCTTACATCCACACTCGTCCCATACACAGCTCCTGATCCTTCTCTCAACCCCAACCAGCTCGTCCCCCTTCCCTATACCCAGTAAGCTCTCAGAAAAATCTTAGTTCTCTCACTTCCTTCTGGCCTGCCCCAGGTGGGTGGGATGTCTGAGCAACAAAGATCCTAACAGCATTCTCGGTGGCCTGGATGCCTGGGCAGGGAGGTGATAAAAGGCCAGAACAAAGAGGCCCAGGACCAGCCTCATACACATCACTGTCCTACTGGGGCCAAGGCTCAGTGTCCACGTCTCACCTCCTCTTGGTTGGCCCCAGTCTCAGGGTTTTCCGAGGCTGAAAAAGGCCTGCTCTGCAAGCAGGACCTCTGGGTGCTGGGGCTCCTCCCTGGTTCACTCCCTACCTCACAAGTGCCCCAGGGAAGTGCCCGCCCCTCTCTGGGCCAGGAGAACCAGAACAATCTGTGGGAGGAGTGAGATCCCAGGTCCTCCTCCCCACTGTCTCTGCCACAGTCACTTACAGCTGCCCTGAAAGCCCCTGGAGGGCAGGAGATAACTGTGCCCTTCCCAGGGACTAGCCTGCCCCGTTGACCCTGGCCCCAGCTTCCTACTGAGGGCTGGGCTCTACGGGGTTGGTGAAGCTCACTTTGCTCCGGGAAAGGCCTCAGAGGTTTTTCCCTACACATTATGCTTGTGTGGTACATTTGTTAAAACTGATGAACTGATTTTGATACATCATTAACTAAAGTTCATCATTTACATTAGGGTTTGTGTTGTACAGTCCTATGGGTTTCAATAAGGAACCCTAGTGGCACAACAGTTAAGTGCTCGGTTGCTAACTGAAAGGTTGCAGTTCAAACCCATCCAGCGGCTCCTCAAAGAAAGACCTGGCAATCTGCTCCCATAAAGATGACAACCTAGAAAACCCTATGGGGCAGTTCTGCTCTGTCACATGGGGTCTCTAGACGAAAATACACCTGACGGTACCTAACAACAACAACACGGGTTTCAACAAAGGCATAGTGTCATGTATACACCATTACAGCACCATACAGAATAGTTTCACTGCCCTAAAAATGCCCTGTGCTTCACCTATTATCCCTCTCCCCTCCTCCTGGTGTGGTGCGATGGATCGCTTTTAAATGGCCTTTCTCGCCATGGGCTTGAAAGTTCCGATCAAAAGATTAGGGGCTATGTAAATAAGGTGCTTATGGACCACCAAGGGGATTGGACAGCTTGCTAATAATGCAAATAAAGTACATGGTACCCTTGTGGGGGTGGACCATGCAAATTAGCTGTATGGAACCCTAATGAGTGGATTGGTCAGTCAGTTTTCCCAACCCACTAGGCTTAAAATGAGCTATCCCAGAGGCGGAAAGGGGCGACCTGACTACCACCAAGAAGAGACAGGAGTGAGGCACATCCTTTGGACCCAGGATCCCAGCACTGAGGCCATCCTAGACCCCTGGAGACAGAGAGAGGGAGCTGTAACAGGGAAGACAGCGACAGACGGCGGTGCGAGACGGCAGGAACCAGGACTGGCGAAGGTGACTGCAGTGGGGCTTGCCAGCCCACAGAGCTAAGAGGTGTGTAGCACTTGTCCGAGATGGCCCCCAGCAGGGCTGGGCAGCAGAAGGCGAGAAGAAGCTGTCCTGACTGAGGAAGTGTGTCCTATGTGGTTGTTCCTTTACTTCCAAGATGATCCCGAACCCGAGTTGCACCCTGTTACTTTCCTAATAAACCACTTAACTGTAAGTACGGTTCATGAGTTCTGTGAGATGTTGCAGTGAATTAGGGAACCCAAAGACAGGAGGGGGAGTACTGAGGGGAGAGGGAGTAGCTGATGTTAGAGATGATGGGGTGGCGCAGCAGTTTGGAAAAGTTAGACACTGGGGACCGCTTTAACCTCTGCCTCATAGGAACCAGCTTTGTGCTGATCCTTATAAAAGAAATTATTCGTTTACCCGGCAACCACTGATCTTTTTACGGTCTCTGTAGTTTTGCCTTTTCCAGGATGTCATATAGCTGGAATCATACTGTACGTAGCCTTTTTCAGACTGGCTTCTTTCACTTAGCAGTATGCATTTCAGGTTCCTCCACACCTTTTTGTGGCTTAATGGCTCATTTCTTTGGATCATTGTACTGTATGGTAACAAACGCACCACTGGAATGGAGGATGTTAATAATAGGAGAAAGGGGGGAGGCAGATGGGAACTGTCTGTACTTTCTGCACAATTTTCCTGTAATGCTAAAAATGCTCTAAAATAACAAAATGTATTATAAAAATAAATAAAATCTATTTTAAAAATAGATAAATGTCAGGACAGAAGTCCCTCCCTTCTTCACCTCCCTCTTTCCCTCTTCCCTCTTTCTGTCTTTCTGCCTCTTTCTGCCTCTCCCCTCCCTCCAGCTCTCTGTCCCTCCTCTCCTCACTTTCTCTCAGACAGACCCCAGGAGAGAGAGCAGACAGGCACTAACAGCTACGGCCTGAGCAGTTGGATAAAGGGAGGATTGTGCTGTGGGCTGGGCTATGAGGATAGCATTCCAGCGTGAGGGTGGTGTGAGGGGCAGAGGAGCAAAGGCTCAGGCAGGAACATGGGTGGCAGTGTGAGCTGTGCAGGGGACCTGGGTGGGGCCAGGCCATGGAGCCCTGAGGGCTGAGGGGAGGGCCCGGTGGGGGAGCGGCTCACCTGTGGTTGAGGCAGCAATAGATGATGGGATTGTACATAGTGGAGCTCATGGCCAACCAGAAGAGTGCCAGGTAGACCTGCTGGATGAACTTATGGCAGTAGATGTCCTTCTGGAAGCTGCCCAGGATGAAGTAGAGGTGGTAGGGCAGCCAGCAGACAGCAAAGGTCACCACCACCAGCACCATGGTTTTCACAATCTGGCCCAGAAGAGGTTCAGGTTACTCTTCAGCCCATGAGTCCCAAGCCCCGAACCTTTCGGAGGGCAGGGCAGGGAGCACCCATCAGGCCAGCCTGGGGAGCCCTCCACAATGAGGCATCATCTACTTCAACCACCTTAGTTTCCTGGAGCATCTGGTGCTCTCCTGAGCCTCAACCTCAGGGCCTTTGCACAGGCTACCCCCTCTACCCACACTGCTATCTGTCCTTTGAAGACCTTATTACTTGAAGGAATTTGTTTCCTTCTTTGAAGTCCTTATTCCTTAAGGACTTCAACAGCCACCTTCTCCAAAAGACTTCCTTCATTCCTTCACTCATGAAGCAGCTCTCCCTCCCTGGAGAGTGGCTGAGCTTTCCCTCCTAACCCTATCCTTAGGGGAAACCCTGTGTCAGCTCTGGGTTCCCAGGGGGCCCGCTCCCTGGGATCTGTGCCTGCCATGGCCCTTCTATTCACAGGCAATGAGGCTTCAACCAGGTACCCCACCTCTGCCCAGGAGCCAACCCCTGATCTTCCCCTTCTCACAGCATTGCCTTCGCAGGTACCCTCCTGCATGGCCCGGCACCCCTCTGAGGGAGGGAAGGTGAACCAGAAAGGGCAAACGGGGCCCACCTCTCCATGAGGAGGGACATCCAAGTAATGTCCCTGCTCAGCTACTTCCCAGAGCCACCTTGTGAAATATACCTAATTCCAGGTGGGAAGCCCTGGCTTTACCTGGATATATGATGTGATTAACCCATTACCTCTTCTGGTTGCCATAGCAGGAAGGGGGCATGGAAAAGATAAACTTTGATTGGGAGAGGGTGGAGGAGGGGGCCCTGGCTAGTGGGTAGGAGGGGACACTGGCACTCCAGGTGGGCATGGGAGACAGGCCTGAAGAAGCTGGATCACAGGACGGCCTCCATGATCTCTGAGGTCTGCACTTCCGGGATCTGAGGATTCGCCTGTAATTCCAGCTAGGAGGTTCCTGTATAGTTCTGGGAGCTTCGTAAATTCAATATTCTGGGTATTCAGAAAGTCTAAGATTTTAACATTCTATCATCCTAAGATTCTTGGAAGTATCTGAAATTCTGTGAGGCTTTAGGATTCCTCGATTCCTCTAAGATTCCGGGAAGTTCCTTTAACTTTGCATTTGGCCAAAGACCAAAGGCAAATCCGCCCCAGGGTTGGAACAAGGGCAAGTTACCTGTGGTTGCTCTCTGCTGCTGAGTCCCCTTAAGGGCAGACCTTGAGTCGGCCCCGCCCCGCCCCGCCCCGCCCACAGGCCCCGCCCCATCCCGGCCCCACCCCCGGCCTGTTCTGCCCCGGCCCGCCCCCAGAGCGCACCTTCTTCTTGGCCTGCAGGTGGCGCAGGTTGGCGCTCTTCGCCAGATGCCCGGGGACCGCGCGCCTCCAGAGCGTGAGGCCGATGATGCTGTAAGCGAGGAACATCACCACGAGGGGCAGGAAGTAGATGAGGGCGATCACCGTGAGGTGGTACCTAGAAGGAGAGCCAGGGCCTGGGCACGGGGCGGTCCCTCCCACGTCCGTCAGCACTGTCCCTGAGAACCTGCGGGCGCCCTGGAACCAGGGTCCCGGCTTCGTGGGCCCCACCCTGAGCTGCCTCATAAAGCCTTGGTTTGGTTATTTTTTTTTTTTTTAAAAAGCAACATTGGCTAACCTATATACCAAAAAGAGGGCTTCCCGGGCCGTAGAAGGGACGAGTGCATTAAACCTGCATGATTCCTTGTTATAGACAAGTACCAAAAAAGAAAATAAATATTAATAAAAATGAATGAGAATGGAAAAAAATTTTTTAATAAAAAATACCATTAGACACAATGAGAAAGTCGTTACTTATCCCACCCCCATCACTATTAAGTTTAGCATATTTTCTTCCAGAATTATATGTTTGCATGTCTGTATGTATAATACATACATATATATTAGCTAGCTATAAAATTATTCCTTATATATTATCTATCTTATATATGTAATTACATGTATTGTATAAAATATATCTAATATATATAGATGCATATTGATAGAAAGCAGCCCTGGTGCTGCAGTTGTTAAGCACTCAGCTGCTAGCCGAAAAGTTGGTGGTTGAAACCCACCAGTGCTCGGTGGCAGGAAGATGTGGCAACTGCTTCTGTAAAGACTACAGCCTTGGAAGCCCTACCGGGGCGGTCATGCCCTGTCCTAAAGGGTTGCTCTGAGTTGGAACCGACTCGACAGCAGTGGGTTTGGTATTTTGGCTTGGATGTAGATAGATAATATGTATAATCTATATCTGAGGAGCCCTGATGGCACAGACGGTTAAGCACTTGGCTGCTAACTGAAGGTTGGTAGTTCAAACCCACCCAGTGACTCTGTGGGAGAAAGACTTGGTGATCTGCTTCTGTAAAGATTACAGGCAAGAAAACCCTATGGGGCAGTTCTACTCTGTCACGTTGGAGTCGCTATGAGTGGAAAACAACTCAACAGGACCTAACAACAAGATATCTATATTTATCTGTCTAGATGGATTTGCTGGTGTCCCTGTCAAGGCATGGGACAGTGAAAAAGCAGCACGTGTACACACTAGTCCGTCATCTGCTTCCTGCCCGTCAGCATCAGGCTGGGAACATCGTTCGTGTCAGCAAATGCTTTCTCACACCGCCTTTGAGCAAGCAGCCCAGAGTGCTATCACATGGTTCCTTACCCCGACCCAGGAGGTTCCCAGGCTGTGCTGAGGCTGTTTCATGTCCTTTTGCAAAGTGTGTAAAGGAGACGTGTCCTGTCCCAGCGTGATGCCACATCCTCCCTCCAACGAGGCATGGGCTGGGGACTGACTCCCCGGCAGGTCTGCAGTGGGAGCCCTTGGTGCACCCCATGAGTGGGCCTGAGACCCCAGCCCTGTATGTGACTTTTTTCTTTCTTACTAGGAGGCTGAGGTGTTCCCAAGCTCCACCATGGGCCAGCCTCCAGTCTCGCTGGGTCCCTTTCAAGAGGTGTTGCCACCCTGAGGGCGAGGAGCAGGGGGCTCCAACAAATCTTTCTCCTAAAGACTTGTGTTTAGAATTCTACTTGCTTGTTCTTTTGGCAAGGCTGCCAATTACAAAATAGTTGGGGCCTCCTAGACCTCCTGACCCTCATTCCAGACCTGGGCTGAGAGCCCTGCTCTTGGGGCAGGTAAGAGGAGAAGAGAGGGCCCTGCACCTTACTTTCATCATGAGATCACAGGATGTCTAAGCTAGAAAGGCCTTGACGGTCAACAGGGCCACTTGCCTCATAGGGAAACAGAGGCCTAGAGAGACGCAGTACATATGTTTCATATGAAACAATAGCTCTACAGAATTAATCAAAACCCAAACAATTTCCCTTTCACTGAGGGTCAGTCCTGTGGGGGTGTGGTGAAATGAATTCCTTTTGTGGCCTTTTGCCTTGGTTCTTTGGAAAAACAGCTTGAGAGATTTTCCCCCAAGCCCTCAGGAGTTACCTTTGTCCTAGTTTTCTACCACAGAGGGTTTGTTCCTTTTGTCTAGGCTGATTGACATTTCCTGGGTAAGCTGTAAACAACTTGTGGTTTGTCTGGCCCTGGGCTGCAGCCTGCCCTGTGATTGGTCTGTTTTATGCATCTTGCAGGGATTGGCCAATATACTTACACAAATGAAGTGACTATAGCCTACTATGCAAATGAAGTGTCTGTGGTCTGTGGAGAGGGGATTGGTCACTTCACGGCCCTGGTGGGAGGCCCATGCCTTGAAATTGACCAGGAGTTTTCTTATGTATGCAGCCAACCCCACAGAGGTTGACAGACAGAAAGGAGTAAAGGTAAGAAGAGAGAAGAAGCAGAGAGAGACAGAGAAGAGGCAAGGAAACTCCTAAGAGAACTGTAATACATGTCAAGGGCTGTAACATTGAAGACAGTGATGAGGCCCAGAAGGGGCCCTGTGGCAGAGTCGGTGGTGATGGCGGAAACCTGCTGCTGGGAATGTAGCTAAGAGAACTGAACAAAACTGCTACACTAGCTAGAGCTGAGTGAGTTAACAGTGGAGAGGGAGGATGAAGGCAGAGGGGTCTACATGGCTGAAGGGGGCATGCATGGCTAAAATGAGGCCTGTCCTGAGAGGCCTTAGAGGAGCCTGTCCCGAGGGGGCTGACAGGAGGCTTGTCCTCAGGGGGCTGAGGGGGGGCCTGCATGGCAGAGAGAAGGGCCTGCTTGCCTGCACAGCTGAGAGGAACTGAGAGAGCTGTCCTGCACTGAAGAAGGAAAGCTTTCCGGACCTTGCCTGCATGCTTCCTGATCTTGATCTTGAGTTTTAGCCTGCTGATCCTGATCACAAGTTGTACCCTGTTACTTTCTTAATAAACTACTTAAATGTAAGTATGGTCTGTGAGTTCTGCTTGGTCGTTACAATGGATTATCGAACCCAGAAAAGAAGTAGAGAGTGCCATGGGAGGGATGGCTGGTGTCATAATTGGTAAAAAGTGTTGGAGAGTGGAGGTGTGTCTGACCTTGACCCTCATAGGAATCAGCCTTGGGCTGATCTTGGCTCTCAATATCGCCTCTGAAGTTAGACAGGCTCTGACTCTGCTACTACCATTTTACAGTGGTCAGAAAAATGGGGCTCTTGTGCAACCTCTAATTTGAAGCGTGATGTTGGGTCTCTCCTCTGCATCAGTCTCCCCACCTATAAAATTAGGAGGGAGTCTCTAAGGTCCTTCCCATGTGTGATTGACACTTCTCTGTTGCCTCCTCCCATCCTAGGGACACAGAACAGGACAAGAATCCACTCTGGGCTAGGCTTCTATGCAGAAGGGGCTTCTGAGGAGCCTTGGGGACCATGCTCTAGGACTTACCAAAATTCGGGATGCTTCTCCTCTCGGCCTGGATTGTTCATTCTGCATCTTGATTTTGTAGGTATACTTACATTTTCCTGTAATTTCATCAGATTCTACACACAAACCACCCCCCTACACACACTCAAGACATGGGTCTGTGAGGATGGAGCCCCCAACTGAACTCGCATTAGAAGCCCTCCCACCCAAGAAAAACAACATATTCTCACACATAAAGCCAGGCTTCCCCAAAATCCCCTCTCAGAATTCTAAGTAACAATAAAGCATGGCTTTCTTACCCCATCCCTGCCCTCCTCTTTCTCCCTGTTGCCTGAATGGGGGTTGAGTCTCACAACTCCCAGAGAACTGGTACTCAGTACCCTAAATTCAGGGCTTCGAACTGATCCAATCCAGTTTGACCCCTCTGCTGAGAAGTTGCATTTCCACCCCGGATATACTGAATCAGAATCTGCATTTTAACAAGATCCGCAGGTGATTCTTACGTACCCTCCCAGTGATTCTTAGGTGTACATAAGAATCACCCAAGGATCTTGTTAAAATGTAGATCGTGATTTAGTATATCTGGGGGCGAAAATGCAAATTATCAGCAGGAGGTCTAACTAGAAGGAACTGGTCCGAAGTCCTGCTAATTCTTGTTTGCCCTCTCAGGAAGAAAGACCTGTATTTAGGAGGAGGAACATCACCCTGCTGCCCCCAGTGGCCAGCCCCAAAGTGTTCCGCTTACCCCCCACCTTCAGTCAGAGAGTAGGGTGCTTCCCCTGCAAGGACACCACCTTCCTGGGGGTGGGTCCTTCTGAAAGGGTGGGGTGCGTGATGGGGACAGAAACCCTAGGAAGGGTTTGCCCACGAGCCTCTCATCCTCCACACACAGGCTTCTCACAGAAATGGAGCCTTCCCCAGCAATGAAGGCCACAGAGTGGTCTTCTTGTGATAGGTGCTGGGAATAGATGGAGACAAGGTAGGGGTAAGCGTTGGGGGAGCGGTATTAAAGAAGGAGGGGGTGGGGACTGTGCTGCCATGGTTACCTGGCAGCCCTCAGCTCAAAGTATTCCACATCTTCATGCTTAGGATAGCTGGGACTTTGTTGGACCAAATCTACCACCTCCAGGTTTGTTTTCACTTGACTCCTATTTAAACTAGCACATACTGGGCATCTATTCTGTGTCAGGCACTGTGTTAAAGGCTTCGCATGCATATTCTCATTTATACTCATCCCCATATTAGAGAGAAGGAGCCAAAGACTCAGAGAGGTTAAATGACTATGCAATGTCTTGTAAACAGGAGGGAACAGAGCAGGACTCTGACCCTGCTGACGGACTCTAAAACCCATGCCCTCAACCAATTCTTTCTTCTCTGTTGACCAATGGCGCAATGCTGGGGGATCACAAAACCACACTGGGAGAACTGGGAAAACTGAGGCCCAGAATGGGGAAAGGCCTCACCCAGGGTCACATAGCAGCTGGGCCCTTTTACACTCTTCCACCCTGTCGCCCAGCCCATGCTGCCTACCTTAACATGAAGAAGATACAAGGAATTCTACAGAAAATATCCCAGGCTCCATCTACCTGCTCTTTCTGCTTCAATACCCTGGCCATCTGTAGCCTGAGCATACACAGCACCCTCCCCAAACCACACATTCCCACACACACAGCTGCAAACATACCCATCTGCTTACGTACACACATCCACACATGCATAAACGAATGCAGCACGCCGTACATGTAGACTCACAGACACGTGTGTACACATATGTATCGCTCATTTAAGGCTACACACATATGTTTACTTTAGTAGCAGAATAGCTAGGAGATTGGGCTCTGGAGCTGGACTGGCTGGTTTTGAATGCCAGCTTCATTTACTAGCTGTGTGGTCTCGGGTAAGCCACTTAGTTTTTCAGTGCCTCAGTTTCCTCATACAAAAAATGGGAATGGTAATAATAGTACATACCCATTGATTGTTTGGAGAATTAAATAGGTTATTACATGTAAAGTGCTTAGAACAGACCCGACATGTACTAAGTGCTGTGTAAATGTTACTTTTAGTATGTACATGTACTTAGTATCGTGTACACATGTGCAACCCCCTACACACTTGTACCTGTACGTGCCTGCATGCACATACACACAAGCACACATGTTCGTTCTCAGGTGTATACACGCACACAGCATTGCCCCCCACTCCCACCCAGGAAGCCTTACAGGAGGTGGGTCATGCCCTTGCTGTCTTCAGGCCAGGCCACAATGCACTTGGTGGCACCCAGTTCCATGGTGATGGTGGAGTAGAAGCACTGGGGGAAGGCCAGGGCCAGAGCCACCAGCCAGATGCCAGCAATAACCGCCTTGGTGCCAGGGGCCGAGAGCCGTGGCTGGAAGGGGTGAACGATGGCCATGTACCTATGAGCAGAGGATAGAGTGAGGGGTGAGAGCGCCTCCATCAGACCACCCCTCAGCCTCCCTCCCCCCAGGCCCACACTCTCCAGTCCCAGTCCCCACACTGTTACCTGGTGACTACAGACTCTGGAGCCCCCACCCCACCTGCAGAGAGCTAGCGGGGCTGTGGGGTCTCTCAAGTCCGCACAGCACATCAGCACTCGAGAGCCCCAGCCCAGGCCTCCTCCATGCCACCTCCCTCTGAGCATGAATGTGCCCTCAGGTGGCCACAAACTGGCAGTGCAGCCACACTGGATATCCATTTGGGGGCAGGGCCGAGTATTCACCTTTAGGCTTAGGCTCTGCCCTGTCCAAGTCCCTCATCCCTATGCCAGTCCCTCTCTTGTTCAGAAACCTTAGCAGAGCGGACAGTCTGCTGGTGGATATGGCCTATATCTGCGCTGCCTTGTTGAAATGGAGCTAGTGGTACTGAGGAACTCAACTTTTTATTTTATTTTAATTAATTTAAGTTTAAATAGGCACAATGGCTAGTGACTAAAGTATTGGCCCAAAACTTTAAACGTGACATTCAAGGCCCTCTGTCATGTGGCCAACACATATTCCAGCCTCCTCTGGCACTGCTTCTAGCACCTTCTCTGGCCCCGTCTGGCTGTGGAGCAGCCCTGCATCACCCTCCACCGGGCATTTCCTCCCCCGCTCAACCGGGAACTCCTCTTTCCTCTCCAGATTCATTAAAGTCCAGGTGAAATGACACCTCCTGCATGAAACCAGAGTCCCTGGGTGGTGCAAATCATTGACATGCTCGGCTGCTAAGCAAAAGGTTGGAAGTTCGAGTCCATCCAGAGGTACCTTGGAAGAAAGGTCTGGCCATCTACTTCCGAAAATTCAGCCATTGAAAACCCTATCGAGCATACACACACACACACAGCATTGCCATGAGTCAGAGTCGAGTCAAATGCAACTGGTTTTGGTAGGTTTCCCTGAAGTCAGCCAGGAGCAGTCTTCTTAGCTCCTGCCTCTCTCTGGGAGAACCTGAGTGGGACTTGAACTGCCATTTGGTACCCTCTTGCCTGGTAAGGTGCAGGGCCTGTTTCCAAGTTACCTCAGGCAGGAGTTGTTACCTCTATTCTCCACATCAGGTAATGGAGGCTTAGAGAAGTGAAACAACCCATCTCAGAAGAGGCAGAGCTGCCTTTGAACCCAGCTGGCTCCATCTTCCTGCTACCAGGTGGATTAGGCTTCCTGGGACTCAGAAAGCAACTGTAGGTGTTTCCTGGGCCTGGTGGGTCTGAGACCTCATGAGTCTGGGGCTCTGACTGAGGACAGAAGAGCTCTGGAGTAGATACCTGCTTCCCCAAGGTCAAAGGACCCAAAGGAAACCATCTACCCACTGATGCAGGTGTCTGCCTTTGTCCCTGTGGGGCCTCTATAAGGTGCTGTGTGACCTTGGTTTCCTCCTCTGCAGTGTGAGGGTGTGGGACTAGATTGGCGTTTTCTCTGCGTCATGGACTGTCTATCTGAATTATACGCCCCTTCCCCTCCCCACTGCCATGGACTCAATGTTCCCCTTCCATATCCACCCTGGGCTATGCCCCCACAACCAGCTTTAAAAGGACTGCTGATAGCCGCACAGCTAACTCTTTCTCAGCAGAGCTCACAGGCTGCAGCCCCGGAGAGCAGCACAGGACAACAGCTGGTCCTATTGTAAGGAGCAAGCAGACCCAGCGATATTCTGGGTAGATTCATACTTTGTATGATAGGTCAGGAGTCTCTGGGTAGCACAAACAGTTAAATGCTTGACTACTAGCTGAAAGGTTGGTTATTTGAACCCAGCCAGAGGCTCCTCAGAAGACAGGCGTGGAGGTCTGCTTCCAAAAGGTTACAGTCTTTCTACCACAACAACAACATGGTGTGTCAACCGAATACAATATTAAATTTTTCCCCTAGTATAATCTCTCTGGAAAAGGGAAATAATATAAGCAATTTCCTTGTTGTAAAAGAAAGACACCAAAACAAAGACCAACTCTGAAGAACGTTCTAGAATGTCCCCAGACACTGCCCTGCTCCTTCTCTCACAGCTTTGAACAACTCACCTAGTACAAAGTACTTCCTTGGTCTAACTTTAACCCTACATGCTTCAGTTCCACAGTCCACTGTCTTCCAGATACATACTTTTGGATCGTAACCAGGTGTGGGGTGCAATGCCCTGGGTTCTACCCTTAACTTGCTGTGCAATCGCAGCAACTCATCACCCCATTCTGAGCCCCAGCAAAGTGAAAAGTCTTCCCTAGCTCCCCCACTGCCCCCTCTTGCCTGTCGGCAGCGATGGCGGTCATGGAGTAGATGCTGACAAACATGGCGGTGATGGGGAAGAGGTTCTGGAAGTAACAGAAGGCACGGCCAAAGTACCAGATGTTGTGGCTGGCATAGACAAAGTTGAAGGCAGTGTTGAAGGCGGCCATGCAGAGGTCTGCCAGGGCCAGGTTGACAATGAAGTAGTTGGTGACAGTGCGCATCCTTTGATGGGCCAGGATGATCCAGATGACTATGGCGTTGCCTGTCACGGCCACCAGCACCAGGGCCAGGTAGGCTGTGGCCCACAGTGCCAGTTGCCAGCCAGGCATTGAAAAGGCGGTGATGCCTGTGGTGTTGATCTCAGGGCCGGACGAGGTGTTGATCTCAATCTCGATGGTACAGACCCCCATGGCTGCCTCTGGGTCTCAGATGAGAGGCCTGGCTCTATGGCTTAACCTGGGCCCTGGTGCTCTGCCCAGATTTGCCAAGGAAGATAAATCCCCTTGAGTACCTGGGTACAGGGGAGAGAGGAATAGATACAATGCAGCGTTAGGGGAGCCAGAGGGACACTCCCAAGGCCCCCGGCACGACCTGGGCTAAAGATGAATTAGGCTGAGGGGAAAGCCCAGTGCAGGGCTAGAGCCATTTCAGATTTCCACGTCCTGGCCAGAATCCTCAAATGCCACAAGGTAATCTAGAATCCACAGAGCCGGAGACATCCTTAGAAATCACTGGTTCAACCCTGCACCGCAGAAATGGAAACACTGAGATTCCAAGAGGAGAACTGACCAGCTCAAGTCACTTGGTAAACTGGTGACAAGCCAGGACTGGAACTCGGGCCCCTCCGAATGCTATTCAGAGAATATCCTGGATTGGCCGAGCATGAAGCGGAAGTCTCTGAAATCGGCAGGCCCACCGCCCAGCAGGACGCAGCTGCCTTCCGTCCAGGCTTTGGGGTGCAGCCTGGGTTGGGAGCTGGGGTGAGCTCACGACTGCCAGCTGCCAGCCCTGCTGTACTGCGCAGGGCGGGCGAGGGCCTTGGCAGAGGTACTGCCTGTTTGTGAGGTGGGGCTCTGGCTCCTGCCCTTGTCCCACCCCCTGCTTGGGTGGGTGGGTCTAGTCTTGTTTCTTGAGGAAAGATTTAGGTCAGGACTGGCTGCCGAGGTCGGAAGAGATTCGGGGAAATGGAGCGAAGCAGGGGTGGGGGCTGGCTGGCACAGACAGCACTGTCCTCAGTGGGGTGTTTAGATCCAGCCTGGGTCAGGGGCCCCCATCTAGAGAGTTATTAAGAGTACACACTTAGGAGCCACGGAGACCCACATGTGAGTCTGGCTCTGTGACTCTGGGCAAGTCACTTAACCTTTCGGAGCTAAAGCTTTCCTCTCCAAAAAAGGTAGAGAAAACAATGTGCACATTTCCCAGCATATTCATGGGTTTTAAATGAGATCATGTGCCTACAGGGGTAGCGTGTAAAAAATTCTACAGGGATTTGTGGCCTCAAGGGAGGCCCCTAAAAAGCTCAGGGCTCTGTGGGAGGGGAAGAAAGAACCGGAAGCATCTCTGAATGAGTGATGCAGATGCTGCTGGTCCAGGGACCTCACTTTGAGAACCACTGTCTTGGGACAAGGGCAGGGCTTGCTGCCTCTTCTGTGGGACCCAGCAAGGCCAGTTTTAAGTTTTGGGGGGCTGCTCTGGGTGTGCCCAAAGGAGCCCACTCCTTGTCGTCGACTGTGCATGTATGAGTTGGGGTGTTGAGTGAAGGTGTGACGATGTCTCACCTGTGCACACCTGTGGCTGTGTGGACCCTAAGGTGGGGCAGGGAGGGTCCCCCACAGACTCAGGCATAGTGGTCGCCAGTTCCCCTGGGCTCCAAAGGAGCCTCCTTCCAGCTGCCTGGCACAGCGGGGTCTCTTGTGGGCTGCCCACCCACCCTGGCTCTCCTCACCACTATCTTCTCTGCTTCTCCCCCTGGTGTATGGCTTCCACACAGACCACCGGCTGCCTCCCTGGCTGAGCTGGGAAAGACCTTTAAAGGCCTCAAGTACTGAAAAGATGATGCCATCAATGGAATCCAAACTAAAAACAACACTAAACCATAAATCAAGAAACCTAAATGTATACTGAAATGGAAAAAACCTCAGTCTAGATTTTTCTGAATGTAAACTCCTGGGTAAGTTCATCAACGCTGAGGTTTGATCTACTGCTCGTGCTAATGTGCTAAGCATGTGCTTGGTCTAGCAAGAATCCAGCCCTGCTTTTGCGGAGGGGGTGCTTCCTGGACCCCTACTCCTTCCAGTGGGTTTGCACTTGACTCCTGCCCTCCCAGAGTCGGATCCAGACAGAAGTGGCTCCAGTCCTGGCTGGGCCACAGAGGAAAGGCCTGTTCTTTTTCTGGAGGGGGCTATCATCCTCTGTTTGGACATTTGTCCCTTGCTGAAGGGCCTCTGCCTTTGATCTCTTTCGGTACCTGTATCAGCACTACTGGGTCAACTTTAGGTCTTGCCTCTGTCTCATGCTCAGTTGGCCAGGCTCTTAGAGGGTAAAACATACAGAAATAAGAATGTCAGCACAAGAAAAGCTTCACACTTTGCTGTCCTGGCCTCCCACTCCCAGACAGCCAGGGTTTATTGTGCCTCAGGTACAAGCACAGTACAGGGCTGGGAAGCCTGAGAATGTGTCCCCAGGTCACAGAGGCCCAGAATAGTACATCCCCTGCTTGTCCCCCGCTTCATCGTATATGTGATGGATTGTATTTTGGAGCTATTAAGTCTCGGTTTTTATTTCTGCCTTAAATCATGTGTTCTTGCAGCTTCCCAGCTATGTGCTCTGAGACTTGTAACCTCATGGAAGGAAAGGGGGGGCATCCAAGGACAAAGGGGTTACTGATCAGCTTGGCTGCTCAGAGCTGAGCTTCCAAGTCCATAGCTAGACAATGGCCTTGAAAGCCAGGCTTTGTTAAATGAGAAAAAATATTGTAAGTTCCTTTAGGTCCAATTGACATTTCAAGACTGGAGGGTTTGCCTGTTTGTACGGGAAGTCCCATTCAGGCAGGAGGCAGAGGAGGAAAGGCCACCCACTCACGTCTGGCCGTGATTGGCTGAGTTGATGGCGCATTGGGTACTTCTGGGAAGCCGGCTCTGATTCAGAGTTGAATATGCAGGATGTTTATTAAGGGGGTGCCCTTGGGGTCAGCACCTGTGGGAGGGACGGGAAGGAACAAGAGGAGGCAGGGGAAGAAAGTGAGCTGCAAGACCTGACAGCCCGTGGGTCCTCTGGATCTAGAACAGCCCTCCAGAGTTGTCCTGTACTGGGCAAAAGTGGCCAGGCCTTTATACTTCACGTTGATCACTGGATGTGGCTGCCCCAGGAAGGGACGTGACCTTGGACAGGCAGCTCTCTGCAGCTCTGAAGGGGATGAGAGTGAAGTGCTGCCTGCTGACAGCCCCCCAACAACTTGAAGGGGGTCTGGGAAGCACACAAGGTCCCTGAGTGTCACAAGCAGTCTGCAGCTGGCTGCTAACCTAAAGGTTGGTGGTTCAAACCCACCCAGCAGTTCTCAAGAAGAAAAGCCTGGCGACCTCCTTCCGTAAAGATTGCAGCTGAGGAGCCTCTATGGAGCACTTGCACTCTGTAACACATGAGGTTGCCATGAGTTGAAACTGACTTGACGGCAATGGGCTTGGGATGGGGGCGTGTGCTTCTGAGTGCTCCTTGCTGATTATTTGTGCTAAGGTGACCTCTAGGCTAGAGGCTCGAAGGCTAGAATTGGGAGAGAAATTTTTTTTTTTTTTTTGAAGGGAGTTTGGAAGAGAAAAACAGGAGCAGTTGCAGGGTATGAGGGAAGAGAGTGGGAGAGAAAGGGGAGGCTTCTAGAAGCACTATGGATTGGATATTCCCTTAAACCAAACTGGTTGCTGTTGAATCAATTCCAGCTCATGGCGACTCCCATGTGTTACAAAGTAGAACTGCTCCATAGGGTTTTCTTGACTGTGAACTTTCAGAAACAGATTGCCAGGCCTTCCTTTTGCAGCACCACTGGGTGAATTTGAGTTTCGAACCTTCAGGTTAGTAGCCAAATGCAAATCACTTGTGCTACCCAGGGACCTTCCCCTTCAACAGGGTCTGGGAGATGCCCAGAAAGAGTTATTTTGGGAATTGGCTTTAGAAATTGCCTGGCTGTGTCTCTCTGACCAGGGGGCTGTTCTGAGCGAGGAGCCCTGGGCCCATGGCTTCAGTGGGTCACACGCAGAATCCTGGGACATCAGCACTGGGCAGCTGCTGCACAGTGTTCAGCCAACACCTGGCCCACAGATGATGCCACGTGGTGACGAGTTCACCTGGACTGGGCGAAATGGGGACAGCACAGACAGCACAGCGAGCTCTTTATCCAGCCATGTGAGATCATGTACAGGATGGCCCCTCATTCTGGACTCCACCTTTCCTGCTTTTGGGTGGGGTTAAAACATCCTTTCTTTTATGAACTAGTGATGGTAGATGGTGGTTGTTAGCCTGGTTTTGCTTTTTCTCTAAAAAATCCTTGTCGTTGCATGCCGTCGAGTCAATTGCGACTCTTAGCGACCCTATAGGACAGAGTAGAACTGCCCCACAGGCTTTCCTAGCTGTAATCTTTATGGGAGCAGATTGCCAGGTCTTTTCTCCCATAGAGCCACTGGTGGGTTCAAACTGCCTACCTGACCTGTCAGTTAGCAGCTGAGCACTTAACTGTTGCTCCACCAGGGCTCCTTAGTGGAATAAAAAGTTGGTAACCCTGTATGGTTCTCTCAGTTAGTTTGTTAGTATTTTATTGTTCCATGAACCTAACACCTGGGAGCCCCAGTCTCGTTTGATCCCCTCATTTTAGAGAAGAGGAAAGGGAGCCCCCAAGGGGGGAAGGAATTGCTCCAGGGCCCATCACCATGCAGGTGGCTTCCCTCTGGCCTCTAGAGCCTTTAATGGTCTGTTCTCCCTCCTCTTTCTGGAGACCCCTCAAAGCCGACTCCCTGGTCACCTCCCTGGTTACACTGACAGGGAATCTGGGGGCCTGGATGCTGACTGGATTGTCTCCGGTGTCTAGGAGTGTGGCCAGCACATAGTACAAAAAAAACCCCTTTGCCATTGATTCCAACTAATTTCGGTCCCACGTGTTACAGAGCAGAACTGCTCCATAGGGTCTTCTTGGGTGTAATCTTTACAGAAGCAGGCTGCCAGGCCTTTCTTCAGCGGTACTGCTGGGTGGGTTCAAACCACCAATCTTTATTATATTTAGGATTTTTTTTACTGTACTTTAGATGAAGGTTTACAGAGCAAATTAGTTTCTCATTAAACAATTAATACACTCATTGTTCTGTGACACTGGTTGCCACCCCCACGACATGTCAACACTCTCCCCTTCTTGACCTTGGGTTCCCCATTACCAGCTTTCCTATCCCCTCCTGCCTTCTCATCCTTGCCCCTGGGCTAGAGTGCCCATTTAGTCTCGTTTTGTTTTACGGGCCTGTCTGATCTTTGGCTGAAGGGCGAACCTCAGGAATGACTTTGGTACTGAGTTACAATGGTATTTGGGGGCCATACTCTCGGGGTTTCTCCAGCCTCTATCAGATCAATAAGTCTGGTCTTTTTGTGTGTGTGTGTGTGTGTTACAATTTTGTTCTACATTTTTCTCCACCTCTGTCCAGAACCCTCTATTGTGATCCCCGTCAGAGCAGTTGGTGGTTGTAGCCAGCACCATCTAATTGTGCTAGACCCAGTCTGGTGGAGGCTGTGGTAGTTGTGGTCCATTAGTCCTTTGGACTAATCTTTCCCTCATGCCTTTGGTTTTCTTCATTCTCCCTTGCTGCGGACGAAGCGAGACCAGTTCAAACCACCAACCTTAAGGTTAATAGTTGAACACAAACAGTTTGTACCACCTAGGGACCTAGCAAATTGTAGGCACCTTATAAATGTTGGTCTAATCAAAATGATAAATAAAACTTAAAATACAACTCAGGGGTGAGGGATGAGGAATCATAAATATATATATTCTCTTCTTCTGTCAGTTTTCGTCCAGTCATTTCTGACTCCCATCGACCCCATGTGGGTCAGAGTAGAACTGTGCTCCACAGGGTCTCCAATGGCTGATTTTTTAGAAATAGATCACCAGGTCTTTCTTCCAAGGTGCCTCTGGGGGGACTCTGACCTCCAGCCTTCTGGTTAGCAGCTGAGCACTTTAACTGTTTGTACCACACTAGGTCTTATATTTATATATATAAAAGCCTTAAACTAAACAGATAAAATCATTGTTGTTATTGTTGGATGCTGTTGAGTCGATTCTGACTCAAAACAACCCAATGTGACAGAGTAGAATGGCCCCATAGGGTTTTCTTGGCTGTAATCTACGGAAGCCGATGGCCAGGCCTTTCTCCAGTGGAGCCGCTGGATGGGTTTGAACTGCCAACCTTTAGGCTAGCAGCCAAATGCTTAACCGTGCAACTTTAAGTGGACAGGACAGAGTAACAAAATGCCTGGCACACTGGCATTTGGGGCTCATACTAGGTACTCAATAAACATTGGGTAAATAAAAAATGATGAATAAAGTTCAAAACATTGGCCTCCCAGGGGTGAGGGGATAACATTAAATTTTCACAGGATGTAAAGCTGAAATGAAAGGAACATCCCTGAGTAGGTAGGGCAGGGTTTTTAAGGACACCAGGTTCTCCCCAGCATTCCTGGATTTATCCCTTATAGAAAGCCCCCCTTTGTGTTTAAGCAGGAGGGTCCTGGGGAGGCCCCTTGAGGAGAGGCTCTTGGCCTTTGCATCAGTGGACCAGAATGTGGGACTTCATCTGAGGCAGGAGAGCTGGTCTCTGCCAAGAGCATGGCTGACGTCTTCTTTAAACACTGGGAGTGTGCTGGAGGCAGTGCCTAGCTCTGAAAGCCTGAAGTTTATCTAGCTGGAGAAGAGAGGCCGGGAATGTTTACATCTGCCGAGAGCCTGGTGTACACAGAGCTTGGAGGCTCATAATCCAGAGGGGCCCATCTCTGAAGCCTCGAGCTCCAGCAGAATCTTTCCATCTATGGCAGGTGGAGGAGGAAGTGGGCCAGAATTGTCCTAGGAGGGGCATACCACACCCGTCTTGCTGGTGGGGTAACTAGGGTCATCCCAGAGGCAGCCAGAGCCATGCAGACAGGAGGATTTGGTGTCTGCCCAGGGTGCTGTCAAATGTGGTAACAAGAGCTGTGGCATGGAATAGGACCGAGTGAAGAAAGGGAGTAACAAAAGGTAGAAGCTTCACCGAAAGGCTCCAGCTCTGGGTTGGGAGAAAGGGTCACATTTCTACTTTCATGTAGTTCCTGGCCAAGTTGGGGAGCCAAGTCCCAGGCCAGCACAGAGACCTTGCCATACCCATCTGTTAAATGGGTGGTACCATCCCTCAGTCAGTGCCGTGAGCTTCAAGCTTCTGCTGAAGGAGGGAGAGGCAGTGGTGAGTGCAGGGAGTGAGGAGGAGGGACTGGCCACTTGAAAGGCACCTTGAAGTCATGGAGAAGGTGACACAAGAAAGACTCCCGATCCTGAAAGAAAGGTCAGACAAGCCTGGCTAGAGCTGAGGATTTCTGCAGGAAGGAATGGGAGATACAGTGAGTATAAATCTCAGTCCACACACCCAGGGGTGGAAGAAAGGTCTCGTTTTCTTATTTTCTAAAAATCTACTTGATCTTAACTCCAAGTCCCCATCGTGTTGAGCTGGCAGAGAAATCCAACCTCATTACCTCTGGGGCTCCACAGCCCACCTCCTGGGCTGTCCATGGTGCCAGTGCATCTGGGAAGGGGCTCCTTTACGGTCCTCGTCTGTGTCCCACAGGTCACTGCGGAGATGTCTCTTCTTCCTGCTCCTGCAAGGGCCTTCAGGTCAGGGGCCTGCTGTTCCTGAAAACGGTCTGAACGGTCTGAGAATGGGAATTTGGGGTTCACCTGGGGATCAGGTCCTGAACATCTGTCTCCCGGAGCCCCCTCCTCCACCTGCCACAGCCATCCTTCCAGTGCTCTGCCAGGGAGAAAGGCTGAGTACCCACTTTTCCTGGCCCCATGTCCTTTCTCCTCCCTTTCCTCAAGGAAGTCCTGCTTCTCTAAACACTCAGCCCCTAAACTCCACCATCCCTCACACTCTGTCCTGGTATCTTTGATAAGGCCCAGAACACTAACATCAAAAAACCATTCTACTTCCCTCAAGGACATGGAGGCCTTTAATCTTCAGACCTTCCTAGTAAGCGAGGAAAATATTTGCATTCCATCCTTCAAGTGTGGCAAAGAAATGGAAGAAAAACTAAAGCAAAGTTTCCATATTAAAATCATCTGAATGTCCATCTCCTGCTCCAGAAAAGAGTTTGGAGAGAGAGTGAAGGTTGATAGGAAGAGCCTTGAGGGTCCTTTCTGGGACGATTTATCTGAAGTCACCTACTGATCCTTCAAAAAAAAAAAAAAATTTTTTTTTGTTTTCCAAGGACCCCTCAAATCCCACCTCCTCCAGCATGTGACTTTTGGGCCAAATGGCCTTCTTGACCCTGGGGTGGTCTACCCAAGATCATTTGAAAAATCTGTTTCTCCCCACCCACCTCATGGTAAGGAAGCAGAATCTGTCCCCATCACAGGCTCAGCTCTCCAGGGAATTACAGTCCTCACAACATCAAGGTGGATTGCTCAAGCTTAGTTCCACTAAACTGACGTCATGAGGTTGGGGGTTTCTGAAGACCCCTTGACCAGTGGAAAACAGGGATGAATAAAGCTTCTACGTGCCTTCAACTCATGCTGGAATCCTATCCAGTTCCTGGCACTGGCATACCAACCCGACCAGTTGTCCGCAAGTGGATTTTGACTCACGGTGACCCTATGTGTTTCAGAATAGAACTGTGCTCCAGAGGGTTTTCATGGCTGTGACCTTTTGGAAGCGGACTGATCTTTCTTCTGAGGTGCCTCTGGGTAGGTTCAAATGCTGACCTTTCAGTTAGTAGCTGTCATGGATTGAATTGTGTGCCCCGCAAAATGTCTGTCAACTTAGCCCAGCCGTGATTCTCAATATTGTGTGATTGTCCACCATTTTACGTGATTTTCTTATGTGTTGTAAATCCTATCACAATGATGTAATAAGATGGATTATCGGCAGTTACACTGATGAGGTCTACAAGATTAGGTAGTGTCTTAAGGCAATTCCTTTTGAGATATAAAAGAGAAAAGTGAGCAGAGAGACATGGGGAACCTCATACCATCAAGAAAGCAGCACCGGGAGCAGAGCACGTCCTCTGGACCTGAGGTTCCTGAGCTGAGATGCTCCCAGACCAAGGGAAGATTGATGACAAGGACCTTCCTCCAGAGCCGACAGAGACAGAAAGCCGTCTCCTGGAGCCAACACCCTGAATTTAGACCTACTTGACTGTGAGAGGATAAATTTCTCTTTGTTAAAGCCATCCGCTTGTGGTATTTCTGTTTTAGCAGCACTAGATGACTAAGACAGTAGCCTAGTGCTTAACTATTTGTGCCGTCCAGGACCTCCAAGGCACTGGCATACGTTGATATAAAAATTTTTCATGTAGCCAAAAATGTGCCTGAATCCATATACCCTTCTGTCCATCCCCACAGAGGCCAGGTCACCATTACTGTTAGGTTTGCTTCCACAGCCTTCTCACTAGCCCTGTGTCCTGCTGCTTGCCTCCACCCCATCCTCCACCCACCACCACAGTGATCTCCTAAAAACACAAACCTGACCATGCACTTCCTGCTTAAAACCCTTCAATGACTTCCCATGGCTCTCAGGGTTAAGAGGAGAACATTCTTCTTCTTCTTTTTTTTTTTTTTTAATTATGCTTGAGACGAAGGCTTACAGAGCAAATTAGTTTCTCATTAAATAATTAATATACACATTGTTTTGTGACATTGGTTGCCAATCCCAAGACATGTCAACAATCTCCCCTTCTCAACCTTGGGTTCCCCATTACCAGCTTTCCTGTCCCCTCCTACCTTCTTGTCCTTGCCCCTGGGCTGGTGTGCCCATTTAGTCTCATTTTGTTTTATGGGCCTGTCTAATCTTTGAGTGAAGGGTTAACGTCAGGAGTGACTTCAGTACTGAATTAAAAGGGTATCCTGGGGCCATACTCTCGGGGTTTCTCCAGTCTCTGTCAGACCAGTAAGTCTGGCCTTTTTTTGTGAGTTAGAATTTTGTTCTACATTTTTCTTCAGCTTGTCTGGAATCCTCTACTGTGATCCCTGTCAGCAGCTGGTGGTGGTAGCGGGGCACCGTCTAGTTGTGTTGGACTCAGCCTGGTGGAGGCTGTGGTAGTTGTGGTCTTTTAGTCCTTTGGACTAATCTTCCCCTTGTGTCTTTGGTTTTCTTCATTCTCCCTTGCTCCAGACGGGGTGGGGCCAGTGGAGTATCTTAGATGGCCGCTCACAAGCTTTTAAGACCCCAGACACTACTCACCAAAGTAGAATGTAGAGGATTTTCTTTATAAACTGTGTTATGCCAGTGGAAGTAGATGTGCCCAAGACCATGGTCCCAAGCCCTCAGCCCAGTAATTTGGTCCCTCAGGGAGTCTGAATTGTCTATCAAGCTTCCATGACCTTGCCTTGATCAAGTTGTGCTGGCACCCCCAGTCTTGTGCACTGTCTGTCTTACCCTTCACCAAAAATTACCACTTAATCTATTGTCTAGTTAGTGTTTTTCCCTCCCCCACCACTCCCCTCCCTCGTAACCATCAAAGATTGTTTCTGTGTGTAAGCCTTTTCGTGAGTTTTTGTAATAGTGATCTCATACAATACTTGTTCTTTTGTGGTTGACTTATTTCACTCAGCAGAATGCCCTCCAGATTCATCCATGCTGTGAGATGCTTTGCAGATTCATCATTGTTCTTTATTGTTGCATACTATTCCATTGTGTGTATGTACCATAGTTTGTTTATCCATTTATCTGTTGATAGACACTTAGGTTGTTTCCATCTTTTTGCTATTGTGAATAATGCTGCAATGAACATGGGTGTGCACATACTTATTCGAGTGATGGTTCTTATTTCTCTAGGATGTATTCCTAGGAGTGGGCTGGTCGTATGGTGTTTCTATTTCTAGCTTTTTAAGGTAGCAGCATATCATTTTCCAAAATGATTGTAGCATTTTGCATTCCCACCAGCAGTGCATAAGAGTTCCAGTCTCGCTGCAGCCTCTCTGACATTTGTTATTATCTGTTTTTTTTTAAATTCTTACCAGTAATGCTGGGGTGAGATTGTATCTCATTGTGGTTTTGATTTGCATTTCTCTAATGGCTAGTGATGTTGAGCATTTCCTCATGTGTCTGTTAGCCACTTGAATGTCTTCTTTGGCAAAGTGTCCGTCCTTTTCCTTTGCCCATTTTTTAACTGGATTATATGTCTTTTTGTTGTTGAGGTGTTGGATTTTCCTGTAGATTTTAGACCTTAGAAATTTGTTGGTTTTGACATAGTCAAATTTTTTTTCCCATTCGATAGACTCTCTCTTTACTCTTTTGGTGAAGTCTTTTGAGGAGCATAAGTGTTTAATTTTTAGAAGATCCCAGTTATCTAGCTTATCTTCTGGAGGTTGCGTGCTGTTAGTTATGGTTTGTATCCTGTTAATGCCGTGTATTAGGGCCTCTAGCATTGATCTTATTTTTTCTTCTAAGATCTTTTTAGTCTTTGGTTTTATATTTAGGTCTTTGATCCATTTGGAATTAGTTTTTGTGTATGGTGTGAGGTATGGGTCCTGTTTCATTTTTATGCAGATGAACATCCAGTTTTGCCAGCACCATTTGTTAAAAAGACTGTCTTTTCCCTGTTTAATGGACTTTGGGTCCTTATTAAAGATCAGGTGGCAGTAGGTGGATGGATTTACATCTCCTTTCTCAATTCTGTTCCATTGGTCAATGTATCTATTGTACCAGTACCAGGCTGTTTTGACTACTGTACCTGTATAGTAGGTTCTGAGGTCAGGTAGTGAGAGTCCTTCTACATTATACTTCTTCTTTAATAGTGTTTTACTTATCTGAGGCCTCTTCCCTTTCTGTAGAAAGCTAATGATTAGTTTTTTCATCTCTTTAAAGAATGCTGTTGGTATTTGGATTGGGATTTCATTGTATTTGTAGATTGCTTTGGGTAGAGTTAACATTTTCATGAGCACGGTATGTTTTTCCATTTATGTAGATCTCTTTTGGGTTTCTTGCAGTAGTGTTTTGTAGTTTTCTTTGTATAGGTCTTTTACATCCCTGGTTAGATTTATTCCTAAGTATTTTATTTTTTTAGTGGCTATTATAAATGGTACATCATGCTTGGTAAAGTAGAGAGTCAGTGAAAAAGAGGAAGACCCTCAATGAGATGGATTGACACAGTGGCTGCAACAATGGGCTTAAGCACAACATCGATTGTGAGGATGGTGCAGGATCAGGCCGTGTTTCGTTCTATTGTATGTAAGGTCACTAGAAGTCAGAACCGACCCGATGACACCTAATAACAACAACGCAAATAGTATTGATTTCCTGATTTCCTTTTAGTAGTTCTCTTTATTGGTGTATAGGAATCCAACTGATTTTTTTATGTTTACCTTGTATCCTGCTACTCTGCTGAGTCCTTCTATTACTTCCAGTAGTTTTCTTGTGGAGTCTTTTGGGTTTTCTATGTATAGTATCATATCATCTGCAAATAGGCACAGTTTTACCTTTTCATTACCAATTTGGATGCCCTTTACTTCTTTTTCTGGCCTTATTGCTGTAGCCTAGGACTTCTAGCACAATGTTAAATAGTGGTGATAAAGGGCATCCTATGACTACATTTTTAAGCCTCCCTTTCAAGCTAGAAGTAATCACATGACAAAAGATCTAGTCAATGGGATGTGGGTGGAAGTGATGAACACAACTTCAGGGCCCATCTTTAAAGAGGGAGCTGATTGACCTTCATCTCCACTTCGAACAGTATTTGCAGTAGGAAAACAAATCTTCCCGCTGGCTGGGAAATGGCAACAACAAGAGGTCCATCCTGGATCCAGAGTCGGAAGCCACACACCGAGGATGGCAGAGCCCAGGACTGCTACACGAAAAAGAAAAAGGAACAAAACTTCTGTCTTATTTGAGGCACTGTATTTTAGGGTATCTTTATTACAGCAGGAGTCCCTGGGTGGAGCAAACAGTTAAGCACTCAGTTAATTCACCCAGAAGCATAAGGCAGACCTGGCAATCTGCTTCCAAAAGATCATAGCCATTGAAAACCATGTGGGGTGCAGTTCAACTCTGAAACACATGGGGTTGACATGAGTCAGAATTGCCTCTACTGCAACCAAGTTTTTTGTTTTGTTTTGTTTTATTACAGCACTTAACCCTAAATAATACACAATACACTTAACCTTCTAGAATTTCCCTGATGCCCTACCCAGCTTAACTGTCTCTGTCTACACATCAATAGCATTGTTATGCATGGCATCGTAACATCTTCATCCATCACACTGTAATTACTTGTTCAAAGTGTGTTTTCCCTGCCAAACTAAGAAATCCATGAGGCCAGGAATTGTCTGTCTTGATTATTACCCTATCCCCCTACCCCACTGTTTGGGCACATAGCATGTGCTCAATAGATATTTGATGGTTAAATAAATGAATGAATGAGTAAATGAATGAACACACTGAAAGAACTAGGACATAGTATTATGAATACTTTTTGCCATAAGTAACAATGACTTGAACAAATAGTGTCTTAATTTTCCCACATGACCAAAAGTCTGGAGATAGGCGATTCCATATTAAACAGCTCACTAGTGTCAAAAGCTTTTTGGAAACTTTGATTTTTCTTGGCCTTCCCCTCATGGCTGCAAGATGGCTGCAGCACCTCCAAGCAGCATATCCTCACATGACAGTATTTAATGATGGAAGGGAGGGAACAGGAAGAACATCTCTCCTTTTATCAGAGAGGAAAATTTTTCCCAGCAGCCCCCCCAGAAGACGTCCCTGACATGTCATTGGCCAGAACTAGGTCACATGACCAACCCTAGCTACATGGGAAGCTGGGAAGGGAACTGCTTCCTCCTGAGGACCCGGCTGAATTTTGACACTGTGGCAATCCCTGTCGTCTCTTGGGGCTGATGGGCAGAAACTAGGTCTGAAAGCCCTTGCCCTTCTTGCCCAAGTGGTCCCATTTGGGAACCCCCGGGGGAGTGGAGTATAATGATGTCACAGCCACACGTGTTGTGCTTGATGCCTGTTGGAGAATATCTATTCTATCTCTCCCCAGACATTGGTCTGAGAGACTGAGTGCTGCCAATGAGCTCACCTGTTTCAGTACAACCTAGTGACATCTCTGTGGCCACAGCAGTAGCCACTATTCCTGAGTACCAACCATGTGCCTACTGATTGAGCAAGTTACAAATCCTTTTCGTACTTCATATTCCCCATCTGTAAAATGGGCATAATTGTACTGCCTCATAGAATTGTTGTGAGGATTAAATTAGTTAACATCTGCAGAGTGCTTAGAATAATACAAGGCACGTATTAGTAAATAAATATTTGCTGTTGTTGATTTGTTATATCCCCATTCACAGATGGGAATACATCCTCAGAAAGGTTAAATAACTGGCCCAAGGTCACACAGCTGGGGAAGCCAACTGTCAAGGCCTGGCCTATCTGATTCTAGAACCCACACCCTTTCCTCTCTTACCACGAGACTGTAAGTTTCTCCTGAATGTCCCGAGGATGGGGTGTCTTGCCACAGACATTACTTATTAATCCTTTTAGTGCCCAGATGGAATGCCATCTCCTCCTGGAAGCCTTCTAGGAATTCCCCTCTCACCTCCAACTCCAGGGCACTTGCTCTCTGTCCCTGGTACTTGGAATGCCCTTCCAGAGAACACAAGAGTTGTCCCTTGTCTCTTCTCTGGAGGTCAGGTTCAGAGTCTATGTGGTCATTAACACAGACACATCTTAGTCTTCCAGAGACCGCCTAATCCTGAAAAGGACATCCAAGCCCGGGAAAACACTCGCTCAAGGTCAGATGGCCAAGTGCTAGGGGAACTGTGACAAGCTCAGGCCTACAGGCTCTCCATCCAGCGCTGTTGCCCGCTGCTCAGGGCTTCCTGCATGACGTGAGCATTTTGCAGAGAAAGCAGCTCATTCCAAGGAGGCCCTTACTCACAGTTGGGGGCTCACCTGGAAGATCCTGGCCTGAGCTTTAAGAGGAGACCATGTCCTACTCATCTCCAATTCCCCACCCCACCTACCTTGGCCCAGCCTCCCCAGCCTGGTGCAGACGTGTGCAGACTCCCGCCTGAGCTCCTGTAATACACAGATGACGACACTAGAGGGCGCTCACCACTGCTTTAATCCTGTGGCCACAAAGGCCTTAAACATCCTCTCAATCAGGTGATGGTGATGATGGTGATGATGGTGATGATGATAAAGCGATGATGATGGTGATGATGGCGGTGACAGTTAATATTTATTGAGTCAGGCCGCCTTGCACTGGGCACTTGTCATCTCCAATCAGCAGGTCTTTCCAGCCACACTCCTTTCTCCTCCTGTTTTCTGCGTCTTGGAATCGGCCCACACCCACCCAGTTATCCAAGCCCGAAATCTGGGCGTCACCATCAGCTCTTCCCTCGCTCCCTCCACAACGTCCCGTCCACTCTACATCCTAATCTTAGCCCATTCACTTTTTTCCATCCCCATTGCTTACCCGTCCCTCTGGCTCCCCATTCAGTTTACCGAGGGCCACGTGCTCTTCTTCATGCTCGCTCTGCTGTAGGCCGGTCCTTCCAAACTCTGCGGCCCGTTAGAATCACGTGGGGAGCTTTGACAAATCCCGATGCCCAGGTCACCGCCTCCGACCAATTAAATCAGAACATCTCGGGGCGGGGGGAGGCCGGTATTAGTAACTTTTAAAGAGCCTCCAAACCCACGGCCTTGAAGCTGATCCCGAATCATAGCCACCCTGTAGGGTTTCCAAGCCCGCGATCTTCAGGGACACAGGTTGCCACATCTTTCTACCTTGGAGCAGCTGGTGAGTTCAAACCATCCACCTTTTGGTTAGCAGCGGACCACTGGAACCACTGCACTACCAGGGCTCTTTTTAAGGATCCCCAGGTGGTTCCAATTTGCAGTGAAGTCTGGGAAGCACACTTTCTTGGTATGAGACCCTTCCCTGTCCTTTCACCTGGCCAACTCCCACTGTTTTGGCGGCCTCTATTTTTTTTTTTTTTTTTTTATTTAACAGCGCTGACTCCTGGAAGCTTTCCTGGAACACATGGATGGAATCAAGTGCTCCTTCTGAATTTTCCACATCCTCTATCTTTCCTCAGCTTACCACACTGCACTGTTACTGCAGGAAGAGAGGAGTGAGGGATGTTGCCATCAATGTTCAGTGAGGGAAATGTCAGGATTCACTTAAACCAACCTTATAAGGTCTTGCTTTTGCTTACCAAAAAAAACTGAAATACATTGCCTTCGAGTCGATTCTGACTCATAGCGACACTATAGGACAGAGTGGAGCTGCCCCATAGGGTTTCCAAAGTTGTAAACTTTTACCGAAGCAGACTGCCACATCTTCCCCCTGCAGAGCCGGCTGGTGGGTTGGAGCTGCTGACCTGTGGAACTGCTGACTATCGCTTAGCGGCTGAGCACTTATCCACTTAACACCTGGATATTTTTTGTGCAAACAGATGTTGTAAATCCAGGTGTGATTTCCCTGTCCGCTCAGACAGGCCTAATAGGGCTTCTCTGCAGGCATCCCTTTAGCAGTTTGAAATAGGTCAGTGAGTTTCAAGCATTGGGTTATGACTAGCGTTAAAACAAAAGGAATAAAATAGAAAATATCAGAATGCATTGTACAGTAAGGGTGAGTTTGTTTCATGAAACTTTTGCTCAGTTGGGTGTGTTGTATGTACTTTGGACTGTGGTGTTAAATATATTTCTAAGTATATTTAAAATGTATGAGCAATGTGGAATTAGATAACAGATTGAGGGCATTCTATCTGGCTTCACAAGACAATAAAATCAGAAGAGGATTAGATCCTTTACTAAGAGAATGCCACAGCCCCCTCCACCCGCAGCTGACTTAAATTACCAGGTACCCCACAGCATTTATGATGCACTGTGAGTACCATGTAGTAACCTGCATGCTTCCTGGGAACTCACAATGGTTTCTTCCCACTCCCAAAGTCCAGACTAGCCAGGTTTCACTGCCATCATTGTGAGATGCTCAGGGCTATTAGCTCAGGCTTTTCGTTGTTGTTAGTTGCCGTGAATTGGCTCTGATTCATGATGACCCCACGTACAACAGAACAAAATGTTGCCCAGTCTTGGGCCATCTTCACGATCATTGGTCTGCTTGAGTTTATTGTTGCGGCCACTGTGTGTTTGGAGTGCCTTCCATCCTAGCAGGAGCCCTGGTGGTGCGGTGGTTAAGTGTTAGGCTGCTAACCATAAAGGTCAGAGGTTCAAATCCATCAGCTTCTCCCCAGGAGAAAGATGTGGCAGTCTGCTTCCATGAAGATTATAGCCTTGGAAACTCTATGGGGCAGTTCTACTCTGTCCCATAGGGTCACTATGAGTTGGAACTGACTTGACAGTGACGAGTTCCATCCTAGGGGGCTCAGCTTCCAGTACTATATTGGACAACCCACAGAGTTTTCACTGGCTGATTTTCAGAAGTAGATAGAAAAGCCTTTCTTTCTAGCCTGTCTTAGTCTGGAAGCTCTTCTGAAACCTGTCCACCATGGCTGACCCTGCTGGTATCTGAAATACTGGTGGCATAACTTCCAGCATCACAGCAATACGCAAGCCACCACAAAAAAACATACTGACAGATAGGTGACGGAGTCACTCAAGCAGGGTGAGAAAACATTGCCCCAGAGTTTGGAGGGAAGCTTGAGGAGGCAGCGGGGAGTGCAGAAACTAGCCCCAGGTTCTAGTCCTGCACGGAACCTGAAGGACTGTGTGACTTTAGCTGCAAGCTCTGAGCCTGAGTCGCCTCAGCGTACAGCAGGGAGATCTCCTGGCCTTGTTTCTCACCCAAAGCTGTTATGATGATCCATGATAGAAAAAAACCCAGCAGCTTGTTCAACACATGTTTGTCACAGAAAATGATATTTTACTAATGGAGGACCTGTCTTATTTTTTCTTCTGAGCAGAGCAGAGAGGGATTTGAGTAAGACAGAAGGTGCTGCCGCCGAGCTATTTCAGTGAACAGGAAAGAGGAAGTTGAAATGTCCTGAGGGAAAATACAGGAAGGAGAAGAAAGGAGCCAGCACGTCTGGGGGAAGAGAACTGACCCTCTCCTCCACCAGACAAGTTTTTAATGAAATGCAGTGGTGACTGGATTTCTGGTGGAAATAGGGTGCGACAGAGCTCTGAAGTCTGAAATGGGGCTGAAAGCAGAGTCAACCCACCTGGCCAATGGGAGAGCTGACTTGTGGAGCCCATGTTTAATGAGCACCTACATGTCCCTGGGTGGTACAACTGAAAGGTTGGAGGCTCAAGTCCACCCAGGGGCGCTTTGGCAGAAAGGTCTGGCAGTCTACTGAAAAATTAGCCCTTGGAAACCTGTGGAGCAGCTCTACTCTGACGCACCTAGGGTTGCCGTGAGCTGGAGTTGATTTGATGACAATGGGTTTCTACATGTGCCTGGCACCCCTGCAGGCACCCAGGTACCGTGGTGGTAGTAAGATGGCTCTTCTTGCTCATGGTGCTGACAGTGTAGTGGAGAAGGCAGGCTACAGCCCCGTAAATCTAGGAGTGGTAAGTGCTGTGACGTGTGCAGTGCGAGTGCCCTGAAGGGCTGCTGCTGGTTTTTATCTGACTCTGTTCTGGGATCCCATAGTATCTAACATGTGTCAGGACACTGTGGCTCCTTAACTTGCCTGGCACAGACTGGGGAATCATATCGTTTATACACTTTCTGAGTTGAAAAGCCTTCCATCCATTCTTCTGCTCAAGTCCAGACCCCAATTCTGTGCCCTCTGGACTCCCGTTCTTGGCATCCTCAGATTGTCCTGGGAGACTGGCTGCTCCTCTGAGCCACCCTTCCCCCCCAGGACTCAGCCTGTTCCCAAGCCGCTGCTCTGCCCTCAGGAATGACGGATGTTGCTGCTTGAGCAGTGATGCCTGGGCACCGGCCCCTCCCACTGAGTCATGCTGGGCCTGGCCCAACACCCCTTCAGGCGGTGCTCAAGCGACTTTCCCAGCATGGCTGACTGGGCCCCAACAAGGCCAACCACTGCTGGCAGCTGGCACTGAGATCCTCCCATGGAAGCTCTGAGTCCAGCCTGGGTTCCCTCAGCTAGAAACGAGACACAGCCCCCACGGTGCTATATTCTTTACCTGGCCTCCTCCCCTACAGTGTTGTATTGAAAAAACATTTCCTTTACTGCCTCCCCACCGCCCCCCAACCCCAGCTTTGCATTTGAATCTTGCTTTTGCTTGGAGGTTATGTGTAAACCCCATTGCGCCTGCATAGTGTGATTAGGAATGTTGCTGATGTAACTTGTATGAGCTCCCTACTTGTTAACCCCTTTAAAAGTAACTTGCTTGGCAGCGGCAGCTTCAGCTGACTCCATTTCCTTGTACAACGAAATAAAGATGCCTTTCCTGTTCTCCTTGGTTTCTCGTTTATTGGCCAGTATGAGTCAAGCCGAGCACAAACCTGGAGTTTCCACCTGGTAACATTTCTTGCAAGCCAGCCAGGAGCCATCTGCTTGGTTTCTGAGGTAGATGGGAAAACAGACTGGCCCCGATGTCTGGTGTCACCAGGAGATTTCTTCTGGAGATTTTGGTGCAGCCCTGAAAGCCGGCTCCCCCTGGGACCCAAATAAAGGCTCTGTGAGGGACACAAAACTTGCCTAGTTGTTTGGTTAGTGCCTAGGTAAGGCCTTAGAAGAGTCCCAAGAAGCGAGAGAAATTGATCCTTGAGGGCGTTAGGAATCTGAGGCTATTTGGTAAGTGACAGGGTAATTCCTAGGTAAGTCCTTAGAAGAGTCCCAAGAAGTGGGAGAAATTGGTCATTGAGGGCATTAAGACTCTGAGGTTATTTGGTAAGTCCTAGGTAGTAAGGCCCTAGAAGAGTCCCAAGAAGCAGGAGAAACTGACTGCTGAGGGCATAAAAGGCTCAGGTACTTGTTAAGTTGGTGTACTGGATTAGGTTGTGTGAGTGTGTAAGCACGTGTATCCAGAGAATAGAGAACATTCAAGGGATCCCAGAATGCAGCCCGCTAAGACGCATCCTTAAGAACTGGGAACAGAGACTCAGGCAGACATGGCTCTGGCAGCATGCTTGTCCCTTTCCTACTTTTGCCTCTTTAAATATGCCAAATAAAACCTTTCTTTTTGCTTCACTAAACTTTGTGGTGTTTTCACCCTGCAAGCGTTAATGGTATGGTTGTTGCAGAGATTCTGAAACCATGAATCTGGTTGACCTCAAGGAGACCTGGACTGCGGAGTAGAAGCCAGCAGGAAGAGAGATCCTATATTCTGGTCCCAAGCATTTGCACTCCACGTCCCTTCTAAGCCGACAGCGTGAATGCTCTCAGAAAATGAATCTTTGCTTATTCTTTTTGTTTTTTTCCTCATGTTTTCTTAAGTTTTGTTTGGCATATTTGTTGGAAAATTCAGTTGTTTGATTAAGGAGAATCTTTCTTAGATTTTTGCTTGTTTGTTTAAGAGTAATATCTACTGCCTCTTGGTGAACTGCAGTTTAGGTCTGGATTTGGGTGTTTGAAACATTAAAGAGGTAATTCTATTTTCAAAGAGCTCTGAGCCACTATAAGTCACAAAAATTTGGGCACAGGCCAACCAGTAAAAGCCATTAGGGTGGTCGCCATTGGTCATCATGAAAACTTAGAAGGTTTAAACAGAATTTATTTCAACAACAGTAATATTTTATGGTATACAGGCTTAAAATAATTTCTAAGACCGTTTAGGTAACTTATTGATGTTAAATTGAGTTAATAGATATTTGTCATAATTTAAGCTTATATGCTTTTTATGCCACAAGAAGAAGGATGTGTGTGTGTGTGTGTGTGTTTGGATCTGCTAATAAGTGAGTTCATTTTTGCTATTTAAAGGGATGCACCACAAGAGGTTTGCAACAAAGACAACATTTAAGAAGTTTATTAGAAAGAAATTTATTTGATATGGTCAAAAGTTTTACCTGTCTGACTAAAGTTTAATGGTTTAATTTATGAGATTTTAGGAGCTTTAATGTTCAACGAAATATAAAGCAAAGAACTGGGGGTCATGCTGTTAAAATAACAAAATTTTCTTTGATTTCTGAGTTGAAGGGTTAATTTATTCTTTGTGTAATCTGCCTAGAAGACAAAAATTCAGTCTCTCATTAGAAGAAGATTCCTGAGTTGAAAGCCAAGCCACATGGCTTTAGGAAAAAAAAGCTGAAGTTTTTACTTTAAGATCTTCAGTTAAGTAACTTAAGTATTTTTTCATGTCGACCTACAATAAACTCCTGACAATTCTGAAACTTCATGGAAAGCCACAAAAAATTTTCATAAAAGAAAAGTCCTAGAAAGTTTTATTTAATAAATTACATGAAACATGTTGTCAAAATCAAGAAAAATGCCTGATTCTTTTTGGGTTAAACTTTCTGTTAGTATTTCTTCTCGTGTTTTTGTCTAATATTAGATAGCGAACGCATAACATGTCATAATTTTATTGTTATTTCTTAGTTGCTAACTTGGTCACAACTTTATCAAAGCCAATGGTTTGGGGAATTCATATCATTTACCCATGAATTTTTTCTTTTTTTAATTACTATTCAGGTATTTAGAGACTTGATAATCTTGGTATATTCTTGGTATATCCTGACTGTATGGTATTATTGAATGAGGATGAATGCAATGCCATTCCAGCATAGTAGACCATATGACTGTCCGATTCAAAATGGCCAACACCAGTCCATTTTAGTTCACTAATGCCTAGGATATCGATGTTTATGCATTCCATTTCATTTTTGACAATTTCCAATTTTCTTAGGTTTGTACTTCCTACATTCCACATTCCAATTATTAACGGATGTTTGCATCTATTTCTTCTCATTTTGAGTTGTGCTACATCAGCTAATGAAAGTCCCGAAAGCTTGTCTCCATCACGTCATTAAAATTGACTCTACTTTGAAGAGGCAGCTCTTTTCCAGTTGTCTTTTGAGTGCCTTACAACTTGGGGGGCTCATCTTCCGGCAGTGTATCAGGCAATGTTCTGCTAGTATTCATAAGGTTTTCACTGGCTAATTCTTTTCAGAAGTAGGCTGCTGGGTCCTTTTTCCTAGTCTGTCTTAGTCTGGAAGCTCAGCTGAAACCTGTCCTCCATGGGTGGCCCTGCTGGTATCTGAATACCGGTGGCATAGCTTCCAGCATCACAGCAACACACTAGCCCCCACAGTACGACAAACTGACAGACATGTGGGGGCAGGACCCAGTAGCTGAGCTTTTTCCTCAGGATGATGTAAGTCATAATGAAAGACGTGTTCAGGGAAGCCACTCTGTTCTAAGCAGGAAAACAGCTCTGCTGCTGGCTATTGGCTATTCTCCCAGTAACTGCAAGCCCTCCAGGTCTTCAGGAATTGACGTTCTTCTCCATGGGAGGAATGTTTTCTTTTATTGGGTCTGAAGGCCAAGGCTCCTTCGTCTCAGAACAATCAAAACCATCTCAGAGCTGGGATGGAGGCCTGGCACCAAGGCTTGGAACACGCTCCAGGGGTCAGTTCATTTCAGCTGGGCTCCATGGTATTCACGGCTTCTCTCTGGGTGCTCAGTGCAGTCTGCACAACTGGCTCTACCCCTGCTGAGAACGACAACTTGAAGAGGAATGGCATTGCATTCATTGTCAAAAAGAACATTTCAAAATCTATCCTGAAATACAATGCTGTCAGTGATAGGATAATATCCATACACCTACAAGGAAGTTCAGTTAATACCACTATTATTCAAATTTATGCACCAAACACTAAGGCCCAAAATGAAGAAACTGAAGTTTTTACCACCTTCTGCAGTCTGAAATTGATTGAACATGCAATCAGGATGCATTGATAATTACAGGAGATTGGAATGCAAAAGTTGGAAAGAAAGAAGAAGGATCAGTAGCTGGAAAATATAGCCTTGGTGATAGAAACGATGCATGATTGAATTTTGCAAGACCAATGACTTCTTCATTGTAAATACCTTTTTTCACCAACATGAATGGAGACTGTACACATGGATCTTACCAGATGGAATATACAGGAATCAAATCGACTATATCTGTGGAAAGGGACGATGGAAAAGCTCAATATTATCAGTCAGGACAAGGCCAAGGGTCGACTTGGAACCAATCATCAATTCCTCATATGCAAATTTAAGTTGAAACTGAAGAAAATTGGATCAATTCTACTACAGCCAAAGTATAACCTTGAGTATATCCCACCTGAATTTAGAGACCATCTGAAGAATAGATTTGACATGTTGAACACTAATGACCGAAGACCAGATGAGTTGTGGAATGACATCAAGGACATCATCCATGAAGAAAGCAAGAGGTCATTAAAAAGACAGAAAAGAAAGAAAAGACCAAAATGGATGTCAGGAGAAACTCTGAAACTTGCTCTTGAATGTCAATCAGCTAAAGCAAAAGGAAGAAATGATGAAGTAAAAGAACCAAACAGAAGATTTCAAAGGGCGGCTTGAAAAGACAAAGAAAAATATTAGAATGACATGTGCAAAGAGCTGGAGATAAAAAACCAAAAGTTAAGAATATGCTCAGCGTTTCTCGAGCTGAAAGAACTGAAGGAAAAAATTCACGCCTCGCGTTGCAGTAGTGAAGGATTCTATGTGGAAAGTGTTAAAGGATACAGGAAGCATCAAAAGCAGATGGAAGGAATACACAGGGTCATTATTCCAAAGGGAATTAGTCGACGTTCAACCATTTCAAGAGGTGGCATATGATCAGGAACCGATGGTACTGAAGGAAGAAGTCCAAGCTGCTCTGAAGGCATTGGCGAAAAACAAGGCTCCAGGAATCAATGGAATATCAATCGAGATGTTTCAACAAAAGGATGCAGCACTGGAATTGCTCACTCATCTATGCCAAGAAATTTGGAAGACAGTTACCTGGCCAACTAACTGGAAGAGATCCATATTTATGCCTTTTCCCAAGAAAGGTGATCCAACTGACTGTGGAAATTATTGAACAACATCATTAATTTTACACGCAAGGAAAATTTGACTGAAGATCACTCCAAAGTGGCTGCAGCAGTATATTAACAGAGAACTGCCAGAAATTCAAGCCAGATTCACAAGAGGATGTGGAACCAGGGATATCATTGTTGATGTCAGATGAATCCTGGCTGAAAGCAGAGAGTACTGGAATGATGTTTACCTGTGTTTTATTGACTATGCAAAGGCATTCGACTGTGTGGATCGTAACAAATTATAGATAACATTGAGAAGAATGGGAATTCCAGAACACTTAATTGTGCTCATGAAGAACTGGTACATAGATCAAGAGGCAGCTGTTCGGACAGAACAAGGGGATACTGCATGGTTTAAAGTCAGGAAAGGTGTGTGTCAGGGTTGTATCCTTTCACTGTACCTATTCAATCTGTATGCGGAGCAAATAATCCGAGAAGCTGGACTAGATGAAGAAGAACGGGGCATCAGGATCAGAGGAAGACTCATTAACATCCTGCATTCTGCAGATGACACAATTTTGCTTGCTAAAACAGAAGACAATTTAAAGCACTTACCGATGAGATCAAAGACCACAGCCTTCAGTATGGATTACACCTCAACATAAAGAAAACAAAAATCCTTGCAACTGGGCCAATAAGCAACAACATGATAAATGGAGAAAAGTCTAAAGTTGTCAAGGATTTCATTTTACTTGGATCCACAGTCAACACCCATGGAAACAGCAGTCAAGAAATCAAAAGACGCATTGCATTGGGGAAATCTGCTGCAAAGGACCTCTTTAAAGTGTTGAAAAGCAAAGATGTCACCTTGAAGACTAAGGTGCACCTGACCCAAGCCGTGGTATTTTCAATGACATCATACTCACGTGAAAGCTGGACAATGAATAAGGAAGCCTGAAGAAGAACTGATGCCTTCGAATTGTGGAATGAAGAATATTGAATATACCATGAACCGCCAAAAGAATGAACAAATCTGTCTTAGAAGAAGTACAAGCAGAATGCTCCTTAGAAGCAAGGATGGCGAGACTTCGTTTTACATACTTTGGACACGTTGTCAGGAGGGACCAGTCCCTGGAGAAGGACATCACGCTTGGTAAAGTACAGTGTCAGTGGAAAAGAGGAAGACCCTCAATGAGATGGATTGACACAGTGGGTGCAACAATGGGCTCAAGCATAACAAGGATTGTGAGGATGGCACAAGACCAGGCAATGTTTTGTTCTGTTGTGCATAGGGTTGCTATGAGTCGGAACCAACTCGACAGCACCTAACAACAACATATGCTATTATGCCTCAAGATTGTTACGTATTATACCTGAAGCCCTTTAAAAATATGGTTAATGGTTATATTTAGAGATGTTTTTATCTAAAGTTTTTCTTAACTGATTTATTTGGCCTTTATGTTATGCTTGTAATTAATTTCTTCCAGGTCTTTCACTATACGAGTACTATTTTTATAAGTTAATCATGGCCGTATTAAGTTTTGTCATCTGTAGATAAGCTTTTACTTTGCTGATTTGCTGAAAACGTTTGACCAAAGTATCTCAACAAAAAGATGGATAATATTGGACTTTCGAAAAAGACTGTGACTAGACCGAATAAAATTTCTGGAACTCCCGTGCAGAAGCTGATGGGTTTACAGACTGTAGCTTATCCAGAATCACATGGAACAGAAATTAACCACATAAGACTGAGTAAATGAAAGGAAACTCTGGGTTTTATGTGGGAATATTGCGATGTTTAATGTCCTACTTTCTGGATATAAGAAACCATTTTCCTTTCTCCATTATTTAACTAATGGGTTTAGATATTGTAACTCTTGAATTAGAAGTTCTTCTCTCCTAAAAACAGTTTTGTGACACTTCTGCTTCTGAGAAAGTGACCCATGACTGTCAATAGGTAGACCAAGGAGGGACAGCTTACCCTTGAGAAGAACACTTAGTATGTTTTAAACAGATTAACTGAAGACCTCCAACAGGAGAGGTCCATCCTATATTATCTTGTTAATCATGTACTCTCTAATGAATATCTGGCTGTCATATGTGAATTTTCCTATACCTCCTGTTTCTTCTAGCCCTTTCCAACTGACAGCAAGTTTATGTGACCAATCTCTTGTTTAGATTCCTGGTGAGTGCATGGGCAGTGCACTTTGAGAATTTTAAGATTACCTTTAGATAGTCATAGTAATGATGCTAGTAAATATTGAAAAGGTAATGTTAAATTGTTACGCATTATAAAATGAGAGTCAAAAACCCATTGGTCCAAACCTCAGGGTATGGTTCGTAGCTTTAATTCCTAGTTATGGTATAGTGGAATTGGAGAAATCTTCAAGAAATTTATCAATCATTATGGGACAAATAACAGATAAAGTCACTAATGAGATAAAAACACAACAGTAATCTCCGACCTCATTAGCCAAGCTGACAGGAGAAAACAAAATAGCCTTAGATTTTTTTGTTAGCCCCAAAAAGTGTAGTCTGTGCTGCAGCAAATACCTCTTGTTGCATTTTATAAATAACACAGGAGAAGTAGAACAGGATATACATAAAACTGGACCGGAAGCTACTTGGTTACACACTGTACCACCCTTACAAATGCCAGATTTATTTGGTTGGTTACCATCAGGAATAAACACATGGACTAGATCACTACTGCAAGGGATAGTAATATTCTTAGTCTGCATCCTGAGAGTATTAGTCATAAAAAAAAAAAAAAAAAAAAATCATCTTCTATTGTCTTAAACACCTAACGGGACAAAAGAAGGCCTCGGGCTAAAATGATGCGCATTGAATCTGCTCGCGTTGTGTCTTCAAGTCTAAGGTGCATCTCTTGTAAGCAGCATATAGAAGGATTGTGTTTTTTTATCCATTCTGCCACTCTGTCTCTTTATTGGTGCATTTAGTCCATTTAAATTCAGTGTAATTATTGATAGGTTTTTTTTTTATGGGTTTAGTGCTGTCATTTTGATGTCTTTTTTTTTAGCGTCGTTGACAGTTTCTTTGTTCCACTTAATTTTCTGGGCTGAGTTGTTTTTCTTTATATATTTTCTTTTCTCTTTTTCATTGTTGTTGATTTTGTATTTGCTGAGTCTTTATGTTTTTCTTGTTTTTTATTTTGGTGGTGTAGGATTGTTAGTACTGCTATTTTTCTAAGATTAAACCAATCTTTTATTTCTTTTTTATTGCCTTGACTTCCTCTCCATATGAAAGTTCTATGACTACATTTTTTAGTCCCTCTTTTTTGTTTTAATGTTGTCATATATTACATAATGACGTCTCTGTTTCCCTAATTTGAGCATTTTAGCTTTGATTTATTTTTGTCATTTCCCTATCTGGGTTGATATCTGGTTGCTCTGTCCTGTGTTCTAATTTTGAGTTGTTATCTGGTGTTATTGGCTTTCTAACCGGAGGACTCCCTTTAGGATTTCTTGTAATTTTGGTTTTGTTTTTGCAAATTCCCGAAACTTTTGTTTGTCTGAAAATGTCCTAATTTTGCCTTTATATTTGAGAGACAGTTTTGCTGGATATAAAATTCTTGGCTGGCAATTTTTTCCTGCAAGTCTTTATATATGTCATCTCACTGCCTTCTTGCCTGCATGGTTTCTGCTGAGTAGTCCAAGCTTAGTCTTATTGACTCTTCTTTGTAGGTGACTTTTTGTTTATCCCTCCCACAAAACCCACTGCTGTCGAGTTGATTCCGACTCATAGTGACCCTATAGGACAGAGTAGAACTGCCCCATAGAGTTTCCAAGGAGCGTGTTTATCCCTAGCCACTCTTAAAATTCTCTTTTTATCATTGATTTTGGCAGGTTTGATTATAATATGTCTTGGTGACTTTCTTTTGGGATCTGCCTTGTGTGGAGTTCAATGAGCATCTTCTCGTCTTTCATGATATCAAGGAAGTTTTCTGCCAACAAATCTTCAACAATTCTCTCTGTATTTTCTGTTATCCCCTTCCCTTACCCCTGCCATTCTGGTACTCCAATCACTCACAGGTTATTTCTCTTGATAAAGTCCAACATAATTCATAGGTTTTCTTCATTTATTTAAAATCTTTCATATGATTTTTTGTCAAAAATGTTGGTGCCGAGTGCTTTATCTTCAATCATACTAATTCTGACTTCCATTGTCTCAATTCTGTTCTTAGGACTTTCTACTGAATTGTCTAATTCTGTAATTTTGTTGTTAACCCTCTGAATTTCTGTTTGCTGTCTCTCTATGGATTCTTGCAGCCTATTAAATTTGTCATTATGCTCTTGTCTAATCTGCTTAAGTTCCTCTAATGCTTTGTGCATTCCTTGGCTTGTTTTGCATTTTGCATGATCTCCTTCCTGATCTCTTGAAGAGTTCTGTATATTAATCTTTTGTATTCTGCCTCTGGTAATTCCAGGAAATTCTCTTCATCTGGAAGATTTCTTGATTTTCTTGCTGAAGCCATCATGGTCTGCGTCTTTATGTGATTTGATATTGACTGTTGTCTCTGGGCCATCAATAAGTTATTGTATTTATTTATTTTGTCTTTGCTTACTGTGTCCTAGCTTCTTGTTTTGTTTTACTTTGATATGCCCAAATAGGCTGCTTGAGTGAGCTAGTTTGATTATTGTCACCTTTGAAGCACTAACGCCCTGTCATCACGTGGTTAGAGCTGGTACTAGGTATGTGAGCCCAGGAGTCCATTCACTTTTCTTGTATGGATTCAGCTCAGGTGTCCAGATTGTCAGTCACCAAGTGTGTGGTGCAGGCTCTTGCCTACAATCCTAGATGAGCGGAGGTGATTGGTATAGGCACAGGTATCTGGGTGCAGTAGGGGGTCACATGCTGAGCAAGGCAGGGGGCTAACAGCTGCCCCTACATGTCTGTGTGGAAAGCATGTCTTGTTCCCTAGAGCACATAGGTGGGTGGGTTTTGCAGCCAGGCTACGAGTACCCAATGCTGTTGGCTGTAAAGACTGGGAGGCACCACTTATTCTTGGACCCCTGTCATGGGTGGCTTGGCATTGTGGGTGCAGCCACCAGTCCTCAGCCTCCTGATGTGAGTAGGTGAACCCCAAAAACCTGGTGCCGTCGAGTCGATTATGACTTATAGTGACCCTATAGGACAGAGTAGAACTGCCCCATAGAGTTTCCAAGAAGCACCTGGCAGATTCGAACTGCTGACCTCTTATTTAGCAGCCATAGCACTTAACCACTACACCACCAGGGTTTCCGTGAGTAGGCGAGGACCCTGCTTAATAGGCAGAGCAGTGTCAAATGACATGAACTTACCTCTCCACCATGTAGCTGAAACAATCAAAGTTAGACTTCAGGTATATACCCTGTCATACTGTGCTAAAGAGGGCCTATGCTATTGAAATGGGCCCACACAGGTCTATGCAGGGGTGAAAGGCATTCAAAGTCCATGGATCCCTTATGCCTGTCCTAGGCAAAGGACCTGTTTCTGCCTTGAGTTCCTGGCTGAGGGGAGCTGGCAGATTTTTCCCTGTTTGTTAATTTGTTCCTTGGGGAGAATGACTGAGGGCAAGTGCAGGGTCCTTCTTCTGGCCCAGGGAGTGCAGCCAGGTGGGACCCAGTGCAGAGTGGGAAGGGAGCAGGTAAGTCGGTGAGAGATTTTTCCTGAAGGGGTATTTTTGGATCTCGGTAGGTTAAATGCAAGTACTTATCGTTTGCCGATTGTGGGCTGATTCTTGCTTGTTCTGGAGGGTTGAGCAGACTCTCCGCCATTTGGCCTTCTCTGATTTGGAAAATGTGTCCCAAAGGACTCTGCTTGCCTCACTGTGCTCACGGCAGCGGCAGAATCAGCCTGCAGGGCTATGGTTCCCGTCAGGTCAGGCCTGGCAACTCCTTGCTGCTTCTGAACCATTTCTCCCTCCCCTTGCTGCTCAGTCCAATTCCTCAACTTTCAGTGCTTCTAACTTGTCATATATAATCGATCCATTTGTTTTTTCAGTTCTTTGTTATAAGAGGACCACAGAAAAATTCTGATTACTCCACCATCTTGGCCCTGCCTCAGAGTCTGCTCACTTCGGCAATGCGATTGACACCACTCTTAAGATCCTGGTGAAAAATCAGATGGTATCTGGTGGAAAACCAGCACCATGAGTTTAAAGAGCCTGCCATGGCTGCCATCTAAGGGCTCCACTAAGTCCAGGTATTAATATTTCCAATCTCTAATCAAAAGAAAAGAATGATTTAAGAGATAATTTTGGAGCCATTATTTCTTGAGCAAAAAGAATGTGACCCAGGTGGAGCTGGACTCACAAAGACTCATGAATACATGTCAACTGGGCCCTGAGGTATTAAGATAATCTGAAAAAAAAAAAAAAAAGAATATTTTAGGAGTCGTTCTCATAAACAGGACATAAAAGCCACTTTTTTAATATTTACTAAATAGTTATAAATCAACAAGTTGTCAGTAGCCACAATAAAAGGCCTAGGTCAAATATTTGTCCCTCCCTGAAAATATACCAAACAATCTGAGCTGGGCTATAGTTCAAAATGAATACTAATCTCGAATGATCAATGTCCAAAAAGAAACAGGAGAAGTGAGACAGAGCCCCCACAGCTCTGTATTCTTTACCTGGCCTCCTCCCCTACATGTTGTTTTGAAACATCATTTCCTTTACTGGGTCCTCACCCCCAGCTTTGGATTTGAATCCTGCTTTTGCTTGGAGGTTGTATATAAGCCCCACTGAGCCTGCATAGTACGATTAAGAATGTTGCTGATGTAACTTGTATGAACTCCCTACTTGTAAACCCCTTTAAAAGTAACTTGCCTGCCCAACCTTGGCAAACAGTCTTGGCAGCAGCAGCAGCTCCGACTGACTTCATTTCCTTGTACAACAAAATAAAGGTGCCTTTCCTGTTCTCCCATCTTGGTCTCTCAAGCCCAGCACAAACCTGGGGTCTCTACCCGGTAACAGAAATGTCCCTCTCCTGTGGGAATAAGAGTGGGGATGACATTTTCTCAGCCTGCTGGTCCTTAGCATTGCCCACTTAAAAGAAGCAATTACTTCATTGAAAATGTGCAAAACATAAAATCAGGAAATTTGCAGAAGTACAAATGGCTAATCAATATATAAAAATACACCCATCCTCACTAATCATCAGAGTAATACAAACTAAAACAAGAGAACATCATTTTTCTTTTTAAGAAACTTTTTATTGTACTATATGACACACATGTAGAAAAAGGCATAAAACATAAATACACAACCTGATGAATTTTATAAAGCAAACACCCGTGTACCTGCCCCCCAGGTTAAGCCAAAGAACATTGTCAGCGACTAGAAGGTCCACGCTCCCCTGTTGTGCCTTTTCAATCACAACTTCTTTCCTTCCTCTTAAAGGTGACCCTTACCTTGATTTTTATGGCAGGCACTTCCTTCTTTTCTTTACCACCGAACTACACATTGTTAAACAATACAGGTTTGTTTTGCGTGTTTTTTATTACGTTAATGGTCATAAGTATGTATTCCTCTGTGTCTGGCTTCTTTTGTTTAATGTTTTTGTTGTGAAATTCATGCAATTTGTTGGGTACAGTTGTAATTTGTTCATTTCATTGCTATGTTTGCATTTTATTATATGACTATACCACAGTTGGAAACACTGCTGGCGTAGTGATTAAGAGCTACACTGCTGGCGTAGTGATTAAGAGCTACGGCAGCTAACCAAGAGGTTGGCAGTTTGAATCCACCAGGCATACCATGGAAACCCTACAGGGCAGTTCTACTCTGTCCTATAGGGTCGCTGTGAGCCAGAATCGACCCAACAGCAACAGATTCGGTCTTTTGGTTTTATTCCACAATTGTAGCCCTGGTGGTGCAGTGGTTAAGAGCTCAGCTGCTAACCAAAAAGTCGGCAGTTCAAATCCATTGGCTGCTCCTTGGAAACCACAATTATGTATTTACATAATTACATACCACAATTATGTATTTACTCTATTGCTAATGAACATTTGGGTTGGGCTGCCATGAATCTTCATTATACTCATCTCTTCGTGCAGGGGAGCATGCATTTTGGTTGGAATTTCTGGATTGTAGGGTAGAGTATATCTTCATAAACCAAAACCAAACACGTTGCCGTTGAGTTGATTCCCACCCATAGAGGCCTTATAGGACAGGGCTCTGGTGGCACGGTGGTTAAGAGCTCGGCTGCTAACCAAAAGGTTGGCAGTTCAAACCCACCAGGTGCTCCTTGGAAACCCTATGGGGCAGTTCTACTCTGTCCTGTAGGGTGGCTATGAGTTCGAATGAAATCCACAGCAACGAGCTTTTTGGTGTGTCTTCATAGATAATGCCAAATAATTTGCCAAAGTGAGGGTGCCAGTTTGCACTCACCAGTAGTGTGTAAGAATTCCTGTTGCTCCATTGCCTCAATAACACTTGGTTCTGTCAATCCCTTTACTCTTAGCCACTCCAAGGGGTGTGAGGTAGTATCTCATTATGGTTAAGTTATACTATTTCTTTTTGCTCATCTGTGTTGGTGATTGTGGGGGAAAAGGCAATTTTGCACAAACACATTAAGAACAAGAATGATCAATGCAGCATTGTTTGCAACAGCAAAACATTGGGGAAAACCTAAAATCCATCGCTATAGGAACTGGTACCCTAAATTCTGACACATTACTATAATGATATTCCAACTGTGCAGCCTTTAAAAAGAATAAGACAAAACTGAATGCCCATGGCATTGGCACAAAGAGCAAGGTACAGAAGAATATATAAAGTGTGATCTAATTTTTAGGAAAAAAATCTCTCTCTCGCATATATGGACACACACATATGTGTGTGTATATAATATATTCATAATGTTTTTACTGGCCAATTTTATCAGAAGCAGACTGCCAGTTTCTTCTTCCTAGTCTGAAAGCTCCGCTGAAACATACAGGTCACCCTTTGTAGGCAGGTTTCAGTGGTGCTTCCAGACTGGTATTTGAAATACCAGTGGCAAAGATTCCAGTACCACAGGAACATGCAACCCACCACAGTATGACAAAGTGACAGACACGTGGTATGCACTTCAGCTGCACTGAAGGCATTGGCAAAAAGCAAGGCTCCAGGAATTGATGGAATACAAGCTGAGATGTTTCAACAAATGAATGCATAGCTGGAGGTGCTCACTTGTCTGTGCCAAGAAATTTGGAAGACCTGGCCAACCAACTGGAATAGGTTCATATTTGTATCCATTCCAAAGAAAGGTGATACAACAGAATGCAGAAATCATCGAAAAATATCATTAATATCACACACAAGTAAAATTTTGCTGAAGAGCATTCAAAATTGTTTCTAGCAGTACATTGACAGGGAACTGCCAGAAATTCAAGCCTGACAAAGAAGAGGATGTGGAACAAGGGATATCATCGTTGATGTCAGAGGAATCCTGGCTGAAAGCAGAGAATACCGGAAAGATGTTTACTTGTGTTTTATTGACTCTGCAAAGGCATTGGACTGTGTGGACCATAACAAATTATGGATAACATTTCAAAGAATGAGAATTCCAGAACACTTAATTATGTTCGTGAGGAATCTGTGCATATACCAATAGGCAGCCCATTTGAACAGAACAAGAGGATGCTGCGTGGTTTAAAGTCAAGAAAGATGTGCGTCAGGATTGTATCTTTTCACCTTACTTATTCAGTCTGTGTTCTGAGCAAATAGTCTGAGAAGCTGGACTATATGAAGAAGAACTCCACATCAGGACTGGAGGAAGACTCATCAGCAACCTGCCATAGGCAGATGACACAACTTTGCTTGCTGAAAGTGAAGAGGACTCAAAGCACTTACTGATGAAGATCAAAGACTACAGCCTTCAGTATGGATTACATCTCAACATAAAGAAAACAAAAATCCTCACAATGGACCAATAAGCAACATTATGATAAGTGGAGAAAAGACTGAAGTTATCAAGGATTTCATTTTACTTGTATCTACAATCAACGCCCATGGAAGCAGCAGTCAGGAAATCAAACGATGCATTGCGCTGGACAAATCTACTGCAAAAGACATCTTTAAAGTGTTAAAAAGCAAAAACATCACTTTGAGGACTAAGGTGCACCTGACCCAAGCCATGGTGTTTTCAGTTCCCTCATATGCATTTAAAAGTTGGTCAATGAATAAGGAAGACTGAAAAAGAATCAATGCCTTTGAATTATGGTGTTGGCAAAGAATATTGAATATACAGTGGACTGCCAGAAGAACAAACAAATCTGTCTTGGAAGAAGTACAGCCAGAATGCCCATTAGAAGCAAGGGTGATGAGACTTCATCTCACATACTTCCGACATGTTATCAGGAGGGACCAGTTCCTGGAGAAGGACATCATGCTTGGTGAAGCAGAGTGTCAGTGAAAAACAGGAAGACCCTCAATGAGATGAATGATTGACACAGTGGCTGCAACAATGGGCTCAGACATAGCAATGATCGTGAGGATGCCGCAGGACCGGGCAATATTTCGTTCTACTATTTAGGGTTGCTATGGGTTGGAACCAACTCAACCAGTACCTAACAACAACAACATATAATATATATTATATATATACATAAAAAAATGTATGTATAGTATATAATTATGTGTATAGTATCCACATGTATAATTTAATATATGTATGCATATTGAATTGTATATGTATACAGTTTTGGAAGTGGGAAAGGGAACACCTTGAATTTCATACTGCTGTATTTATGTGCTATAACAGTCATTTTTTGCAACAATGTTCTTCTGAAAACAAAAGACCCTGGTAACCACATTCCCCAATACTACATATCTCTCCAAAAGTTAGGCACTATTACTATGCATATTTGTAGGTATGGAAACATACAGTTTGTTTTTTTATGTATAAATGGGATCACATTGAACACGTTTTCCAACGTGATATTGTTCCTCTTTAAGAATGTCTTGGTAAACTTCCTGTGTCAGTTCATTCTTTTTAATGTCTGCATGGTATTCCACAGCACGGCAGTATCATCATTAACCAGCCTTCACTGATGGCCATTTAGATATTTTCAAAGACAACTCCAATTAACAGCATCCTTGTACATGCCTCTTTGTACATGTTTGTGAGCATTTCTCTGGAGTGGAAAATTAGAAAAGAATCATTGGGTCAAATGATATGAGCTTTCGTAATTTCAAAAGAGCCTTCCATATGACTCCTAACTCCCCCACCAACAGTGGACAAGAGGTGGCTTGTTTTCCCATATCTTTGTCAACAACAGATGTTTTCAGTCTTTTTAATTTTTGCCCTTCCAAAGACAAAAAAGAGGAATGGATTTGTTTTAATGTACATATTCCTAATACTAGTAGTACTGAGCATTTTTCATAAAACTTTTGGCTTTTTGTATTTCCTCTTTTGCTCAGTTTTCATTGAATTGTCTTTTACCTATTAGGTTATGAGTTCTTGAAATATTTTGAATATTAATCCTCTGGCTATGAAATGCTGCAAATATTTTCTTCTAGTCTGGCTTGTTTTTAAGAACTCTGTTCGTAGTCTTATCTGTCATAAAAAAAAAAAGTTTAAAAACATTTTATGTAGTCAATGATTCAGGCCTTTTTCTTTCATGAATTCTGTAGTTTATATTATGGCTTTCTAAACCCCAAGAATTTGGACATAGACATGTTCTCTTATGTTTTCTTTTGATGTTTTTATGGTTTTTGAGAAAACTTTTCCTGTTTAATACACCTGGAACTTATTTTTAGTTATCATAGGGATAGGTTATTGTTCTTACTAGTTGCCATCGCGTTTGCTCTGACTCATGATGATCTTACATGCGTAACAAAACAAAACGTTGTCTGGTTCTGTACCACCATTGTGATCACCGGTATGTTGGAGTCCACTGTTGCAGCTGTTATGCCAATCCGTCTCATTCAGGATTTCCCTCATTTTTTCCCTCTACTTTACCAAATGTGATGTTCTTTTTTCTAACGATTGGTTTTTCCTGATGATGTGTCCAAAGCAAGTGAGTCAAAGTCTTGCCATCCTCGCTTCTAAGGAGCACTCTGGTTGCATTTCTTCTAAACACCTACCTTTATTTTTTTCCACAAACATATAACCAGTTTGCCTAATATTACTTACCATAAAAAAAAAAAAACCAAACCCATTGCCGTCGAGTCGATTCCGACTCATAGCGACCCTAAAGGACAGAGTAGAACTGCCCCACAGAGTTTCCAAGGAGCGCCTGGTAGACTCGAACTGCCAACCTTTTGGTTAGCAGCAGTAGCACTTAACCGCTACGCCACCAGGGTTTCCCTATTTACCATAGTCTATTATATTTTTTTTATTATAATTTGAATGCCACTTTTAACACATGCTAAATTTATGTATAATCATGGTCTTGTTTTAGGATTCTCTATTATGGTCCGTTAACGTCTTTGGTTATTCCTGCAACAAATGGCACTGTTTTAATTATTATAACTTTTTGGCTGGTGTTAATTTACAGCAGAGTAGGTTCTGGTGGTGTTGTTAGGTGCAGTCGAGTCAATTCCAACTCATAGCGACCCTATGTACAACAGAACAAAATACTGCCTGGTCCTGTGCCATCCTTACAAATCTTGCTATGTTTGAGCTCGTTGTTGCAGCCACTGTCAATCCATCTTATTGAAAGTCTTCGCCTCTTTCTCTGACCCTCTGCTTTACCAAGCATGATGTCCTTCTCCAGGCGCTGGTCCCTCCTAATGACATGTCCAAAATATGTAAGATGAAGTCTCACCATTCTTGTTTATAATGGGCATTCTGGCTGTACTTCTTCCAAGACAGATTTATTGGTTCTTCTGGCAGTCCATCGTATATTCAGTATTCTTCACCAACACCATAAGTCAAAGGCATTGATTCTTTTTCAGTCTTCCTTATTCATCAGCCAACTTTTGAATGCTTATGAGGGGACTGAAAATACCATGGCTTGGGTCAGGCGCACTTTAGGCCTCAAAGTGATGTTTTTGCTTTTTAACACTTTAAAGACGTCTTTTGCAGTAGATTTGTTCAATGCAATGAATCATTTGATTTCTTGACTGCTGCTTCCATGGGCGTTGATTGTAGATACAAGTAAAATGAAATCCTTGATAACTTCAGTCTTTTCTCCACTTATCATAATGTTGCTTATTGGTCCATTGTGAGGATTTTTGTTTTCTTTATGTTGAGATGTAATCCATACTGAAGGCTGTAGTCTTTGATCTTCATCAGTAAGTGCTTCGAGTCCTCTTCACTTTCAGCAAGCAAAGTTGTGTCATCTGCCTATGGCAGGTTGCTGATGAGTCTTCCTCCAGTCCTGATGTGGAGTTCTTCTTCATATAGTCCAGCTTCTCAGACTATTTGCTCAGAACACAGACTGAATAAGTAAGGTGAGAAGATACAATCCTGACGCACATCTTTCTTGACTTTAAACCACGCAGCATCCTCTTGTTCTGTTCAAATGGGCTGCCTATTGGTATATGTACAGATTCCTCAAGAACATAAAGTGTTCTGGAATTCCCATTCTTCACAATGTTATCCATAATTTGTCATGATCCACACAGTCCAGTGCCTTTGCATAGTCCATAAAAAACAAGTAAACATTTTTCTAGTATTCTCTGCTTTCAGCCAAGATCCATCTGGCATCAGCAATGATATCCCACGTTCCATGTTCTCTTCAGAAGCCGGCGTGAATTTCTGGCACTTCCCTGTTGTATTTTGCTGCAACCGTTTTTGAATTATCTCCAGCAAAATTTTAACTTGTCTGTGATATTAATGATGCTTGTTCGATAATTTCTGCATTCTGTTGTATCACCTTTCTTTAGAATGGGCACAAATATGGATCTCTTTCAGTCAGTTGGCCAGGTAGCTATTTTCCAATGTTGCATTCATTTTTGAAACATCTCAGTTGGTATTCTGTCAAAATTTCTGGAGCCTCGTTTTTCACCAATGACTTCAGTGCAGCTTGGACTTCTTCCTTCAGTACCATTGGTTCTTGATCATATGCTACCTATTGAAATGGTTGGACATCAACCAATTCGTTTAGGTACTGTGACTCTGTGTGTTTCTTCCATCTTCTTTTGATGCTTCCTGTGTCGTTCAGTATTTTGCCCACAGAATCCTTCAGTATTGCAACTAGAGGTTTGAATTTTGTCTTCACTTCTTTCATCTTGAGAAACGCTGAGTGTTTTTCTCCCTTTTGGTTTTCTAACTCCAGATCTTTGCACATTTCATTGTAATACTTTATCTTCTCCAGCCACCCTTTGAAATGTTCTGTTCAGCTCTTTTATTTCATCATTTCTTCCATTTGTTTTAGCTACTCTACGTTCAAGGGCAAGTTTCAGAGTCTCTTCTCACATGCGTTTTGGACTTTTCTTTCTTTCTTGTCTTTTGCTTTCTTTTTTTATTTACTGTGCTTTAACTGCCGACCTTTTGGTGCAGCCAGGCTCTTAACCAGTGCACCACCAGGGCTCCATAGCACTGATAAAACCATTGCCCAGGAGTCGATTCCGACTTATAGCAACCCTGGGGGAGTTCTGAAGGAGAAAGCCAGGCAGAAGTTTTCTATCTGAGGAGATGTATCTCCCTATTTTCTCCTGGAAACAGAACTCATCTTTCATACAGGTGAGGCTTCATACCTTACACATGGAGGGGCAGTAATTTTGGGAAAAAAAGGTAGGATCATATTAAACTCACCATTGGGTGTCCTGCTCTGTCCCCACACCTTCATCATATTATGAATTGGGACTCTGGTTCATATAGCACCCCCTTCTCCTGGAGCCAAGCACCCCCACAATGGCTGAACCTCTAGGCTGCCCCCCAACTTATGTTCCCATCCATCACCCCATGGTGTGCATTTGGAGTACAGCCTATCCACTCCAAAAAAGGCTTAAGGGGCACAGTAGGCAGAACCCTAATAGCTTCTGCCAGCCCCGACCCTATTCCCAGCCCTGGGATCCTAGCCTGGATTGACCATCCCCTGTTGGATCCCCCTACTTGCCAGATCTGGTGCTCTCCAGCTTCGTCCCCTGGGCTCTGTCTAAGGCCACTCTTCCCAGACTCCCCGTAGGCCCCTTTCTGGAGGTCAGAAACAGTTTCCCATAGGCTCCACCCACCTGTTGGCACCACCCCTTTGTTCCCCTCATTTCATCTCTAGGAATGGAGGCCCAGAACACCTTGCTGAGTCTCAGGATTAGGTGAACCTGGCCTATGCCCTGCCCTCACCTTCAAGAGACAGGCAGAGCTTCTGTGTATTAGAGCAGTTCCCATGTGCAGGGTGATGGATCTCTCTTGTGTGGCTTTTTCGTCATGGTCTTGTAACTCCTTCTCAAGCGATTATGTGGGACTGTACAAGTAAGGTAATTGTGGTCCACCAAGGAGATTGGTCAGTTTCGAATCCCAATAAACTTGAAAGAGCCAATTTCAGAGCAGAGAGATGATCTCACCACTGCCAAGGAAGAAGGGCCAAGAGCAAAGTGCTTCCTTTGGACCTGGAATCCGTGCATTGAGAAGTTCCTGGAACCAAGAGACCTGGGGCGGGTGGTGGTGGAGAGAGAAAGCTATAACACTGAAGACAATGAGAAGAGGTGGCAGAGAAATGGTGGCAGGAGATGGGCTTCCTGTCTCACGGAGCAACAAAGCTGAATACCTTCTGGCAGGAGACTTGCTGGAGGAGTAGGGTGCTTTGGGCACTTGGTGGAGCTAGGTTCACTGATCCCTGGAGCTAGAGCTGAGCAGCTTCGGCCTGAGGCTTACTGGCAGAGTGAGATGCCTCGGGGCACTTATCAGCAGAGGTGAAAGAGCTTTGTAACACAGCAGAGGCAGAGGGGCCAGAGAGAGGCTTTCCTGCAGCACAGCTTGGAAGAAGCTGTCCTGATGAAAGAACTATTTCCTGAGCGGTCTTGAACCTCCATTGTAACCTGCTACTTCCCTAATAAACCCAATAATCGTGAGTATTGCTGGTGAGTTCTCTTTGGCCACTGCAATGACTTATCAAACCCAGCACAGAAGTAGAGATCGCTGTGGGAGGAACGGTTGGTGTCAAGATCGGTAATGATGGCGGAGACAGGAGGCATGTCTGACCTCTGCCTCATGGGAATCAGCCTTGGACTGTTGATCTTAGTTCTCCCTCCCTCTTGTGAAGTTAGAGGTCAGATGCCACCCCCATGCCATTTTTACACCATGACACTCAGTATTCCCCCATGCCACTTGCAATGGCTGCACGGGGTTCTATGGCGGCACTCTCCCAGGCTGTCCTGGAAGAGCTTTGCAGCTGGAACAGCAGGGGACAGGAGAAAGGAGGGCCTGGACTGACCCATGGGGGAGGAAGGCATTTGTACAACTGGCCCAGGATTGTGTCTCAAGAAGGAGGGGTGGGGAGGGGCAGAGCACAGTGGCTCTGCAGGACCAGTGAGAAAAGGAACTGGACAGCTGATGTGGTCCTGCCTGCTCAGAAGGAGGCAGGAAGTCCACTAATGCTTTGAAAGCCTCAGAAACAGTCCTGGGCTGGGGGATGCAAGGAGGGGAGTCGAACAGTGAAGTGCAGAAAGGAGGCCCTGGGATGTATGGAGAGGAGCCTGGGGTAGTCAGCCTTCCATGGGAGCAGAGAACTCAGGGCAGTGATGCAGAGTGAAGAGTTAGGAGCAAGAAGGAGGAAATCTTTTAGAGGCAGCTCTGCAGTGATTTACAAAACGGGGAACCCCTGGAGTGGCTCCAGCCCCCTCTGAGCACTGAGTAGTCTGTACTTCTTGGAGGCTCTTGTCTTGAATCCTCTTGTGTCCACAGTGACCAATGTGTGTCCCTCACCCCAGGCAAGGCCCTAGGAGGTGTGACCAGCTTTGTCTCAGAATCATAGCAAAGGAAGTTGTATTTGTGTAATTTTGCAAAGTAAACCACAAAACAGAAATAATCTCTGGGTCTTTAGTTTTCCTCGTGAATACAGGGCATATCGCTTTGAGGAGGTCCCATGTGACTCCAAAAGGATTAGGAACCAGTCCCACGGGGCAGCATTTCCCAAAATACATTCCCAGGGATGTAAGTTCCTTGAAACGTTCCTAGCTGATGTCTGAGGAAAACAATGGTTCTGTGGTTAATACAGTTGAGAAAGGCTGCATAGGGACACTTCTTTCCTCTTGCAGATAGATACACAATACCCATTCTCATGTTAAAGGTTATGAGAAGTCCTGCAGCCCTTCCCTGACTTAATTTGATGGATCCTTTTTGACAAAACACTTAAAATCTCATAGAACTACTGTTTTGCAGTAACTTACAATGAATGACTCCACGCAGTTTCCACTCTAACCAGTAGTGAACTCTCAATATTTGAGCTGAATGTAGTGTTTCTATTTGTTTTTTTAAACCACAAAGTTAAGTAATTTCCTTCTAAAGTAGCTGGGGCCAGAGCTGCATTAGAGTAGAAAGCACATTGCTTGCTGGGTCAGAGAGCGTGCAAACTTCCCAGTGGAGAAAAGGGATTTTACTTTTCTGAACTTTAGTTTCCTTGTTTATAAGGTGGGATTAATAAAATCAACTTCCATGAGTTGCTGTTATTAAGAATTAAGAAGTCATTATGTGAAAGTCCACAGCTCAGTGCCTAATAACTACATAAATAACTGTAGAGAATGAATGTAGACCCTTGAGAGTTGAAATGGTTTGAGAGGGAGAAGCGGCCTAGAATCTGAGCTGGGGAAGCTGCCAAAAGGAGTCAAGAAAATTTGAAAGACAACTGAAGTCCCTTCTCAAGAATAAATACATAGATTCAAAAAAATGTAGCACTCTGGGAAAAGTATTGGAGGATGATAAAAGAAGAAAGATATAGGTATTTGAGTTCATGTTTTTGAGACACTAAGACTGTATTAGAGCCCTGGTGGCACAGTGGTTAAGAGCTCGACTGGTAACCAGAAAGGTTGGCAGTTCAAATCTACCAGCTGTTCCATGGAAACCCTAGGGGCAGATCTACTCTGTCCTATAGGGTCACTATGAGTAATAATCTACTTGAAGGCAATGGTTTTGTTTTGTTTTGAAGAGCGTATTAATTAGTCTTTGCTGTATAACAAACCACCCCAAGACTTAGTGCCTTAAGAAAACAGTTACGTATTAGTTCATGATTCTGTGGGTTAGCAATCTGGGCTGAGCTCAGCTGGGTGATTCTGCTCGTCTTGTCTGGGCATGTTCATGAATCTGTAATCAGCTGGTGGGTTGACTGGGGCTAGATGGTCTAAGATGGCTTCACTTACATGCCTGGCAGTTGGTGGCTGTCAGCCAAGACACCTTGGGTCTACTTTATGTATTATCTCCAACAGACTAGCTCAGCCTTATTCTCATGACCAAGTATTCCAAGAGAGCCAAAACAGAAGCTGCAAGCCCTCATGAGACCTAGGTTTGGAACTCAAACATTACTTCCATCACATACCGTTGGTCAAAGGAAGTTACAAGGCCAGCATAAATTCAAGGGGGCGGGAAATAGATTTTACCTCCGGAGTATTGGTTCTGGGAGGCTGTTTGATGGATTGGAAAGAATTTCAATATGTAGTAGCATGTGAATGGTTTTGTACACATGCCTGTGAGTGTATTTCTCTGTTCCCTTCCCAGCAAAAGTCCTCAAAAGAGTTGTCTGTTCTTGCCTCCTCCATTTCTTCCCCTTCCTTTTTCTCCTTGATCCACTCTAATTACACTTTTGCCCTTTTGACTCTATTGAAATAGCTTTTATCAAGGCCACTAATGACCTACATCTTACAAAGCCAATGGTCAATTCTCTGTTCTGGCCCTACATGACCTCTCAGACAAGTTGAAGCCTCAGCATGTTAAGGAAAGTTCCCATCACACTAGGAGTCCCTGGGTGCTGAAAATAGTTAAGACCCTGGGCTGCTAAACAAAAAGTTGGAGGTTCAAGTCCACCCAGAGGTGGCTTGGAAGAAAGATCTGGCAATCTGCTTCTAAAAATTATTGAAAATTCTATGGATCACAGTTCTACTTTGCACACATACGGTTGCCATGAATCAGAATCAACTCCACAGCAACTAGTTGGTTTCTCTCTCAGCAACCCTGTCACCACACTGGTCTCATGTTCCTCTTACTTCACTGCCAGCACCCTCTCTGTTTTCTTTGCCACCCTCTCTTCCTCTGTTGAAGGGCTCCAGGGTCAACCTTTTCCCCTTTTGCTACATTCTCTCCATAGGTGATCTCACATAGGGCCATGGTCTAAATGGATCTGATGACTTTCATATTTATACCATCCAACTGAGATCTTGCCTCAGAGCTCCCTAGACAACTCCATCTGGATTTCGTAAAGGCATTTCAAAAACTAAGATGACCAAAGTAATTGATTTCCTACCCATCCTTTCCCACCATTCTTCCTTATCTTCCTTACTTTTGTAAACGACAGCAATATCCACCCAGTTGCTTAAGGAAAAAACTTGGAATCTCCCTTGGTTTCTCTCTTTTCCTCATACTCACACCCAACCCAGTGCCGTCGAGTCGATTCCGACTCATAGCGACCCTATAGGACAGAGTAGAACTGCCCCATAGAGTTTCCAAGGAGCCCCTGGCGGATTCAAACTGCTGACCTTTTGGTTAGCAGCTGTAGCACTTAACCACTACACCACCAGGGTTTCACTCACACCCAATCCATCCATAAACCCTGTTGGCTATAGATCCAATGTATATCCCAAATCCAACCACGAGTCACCATTTCCAATGCTGTACTCTTAGTCCAAGCCTACACCATCTTGCATTACCACAGTGGCCTCTTAGTTAGCTTTCCTCCCCACCAGTCTCAGCCCACTCCTGTCCATCCTCCACGCAGTGGCCAGAATGGGCTTTCTAAAGCATAAGTCAGATTCCCTACCACTTCCCTGCTTAAAACCTACCTGTGGCCCCCACTGACACCAGAAAGAAATCGCAACGATTTACCAAAGCTACAAGGCTTCTCCTCAAAGCTCCTACAGAAGCTCTGAACTCTCCTCCTTCCACTCCCCCCTGAGTCCCTTGTGGGAGCCACAGAGAACTTTCTGTTCCTGAAATTCTACAAGCTCTTTCCTTCTCAAAGCCTTTGCACTTGCTGTTTCTTCCATTTGGAAGCTCTCCTCTCAGAATTTTAGTATTTATCAGCACCTGAAATTACCCTTTTCATGTATTTGTTTTCATGCGTGTTGTATGTCCCCTCCTTCTCTACCTCTGACAGGACAGGTTAGAATAGACTAGATAGAATAGAATAGAATGGAGTGGAATGGAACAGAATAGAGTAGAAGCTCTTGTCTTTCTTGTTTATAGGTGTATCCCAGAGCCTGCGGTGGGACATGACTCAAAGTAGGAACTCAGTATACGTTTGTTGACTGATTTATTGACTGTAAAGGGTAGAGCTAAAAGTGATAGAGCTGGAAAGGATTTTAGAGAAACAGCCCAACCTCTTTGTTTCACAGATGGGAAAATAGAGGCTCAAGTAGAGTCACTTGCCCCGTGGCACTCTAATGCAAGCCAAGCTAGGCTCTTTTTCATAAGCAGTAGTAGCTGCTAAACTTGAGAGCTATTTCCCCTGTAATCTCCCTGACAGATTATCATGAAAGCAGATCTCAGACCAAATTCTGCTACCCATACAAATATCTACAAAACAAACAAAACAAAACCAGTTCATACAACCTGTTCTGTAAACTCAACAATGGCCCAGCTTTCTGTTCTTTTATGTGCTTTGCCCACAACCTTGCAAGAAGGGTCTGCTCAAGGCAGATTCAATATTCTAGAGGCAGATTCAGTTAGACCGATGGTCCCAGCAGGCAGTCGGAATACTTCAGGACAAAGGACCCCTCAAGGATTTGGCCTAGTAAATGGTACCTAAGAGTGCAGGCTCAGGCCTCCCTGGATTCCTTTACTCTGAATGAGGAATGGGTGGTGTAACTAACCTACTTTAGCCAATCTACATTTCTTGAATACTATTAATTTCACCAAGCTGATTTCTAATAACTGTTAAGCTAATGAAGGGGTGAATTCATTATAGCATCACTATGCTCATCAGTAAAGCCTCTGGGTAGGATTGAGGAGAGCTTCAGCACTGTGCTGGACCCAGCTTGCACTGCCTCACCAGAATCTATTGTGTGTGTCTCTTCTTAACTACATGGTCAGTGACTTTAAGTTGGTAACCTGGAATCAGACATGATACAAGTATTTACACAATGGAAATTGGTAACAGGTCCACCCCCTCCTCAGATCCAGTTATTAAACATTTATAAGCCAAGTGACTTCTGGGGTGTGGCCAGTCATCTTAACCTCATCACTGCCTCTAGGCCAGCAATTCTCAATCCTGGCTGCACTTTAGAAATTTCCTGGGAAGCTTTAAAATAATATTTTTTAAAAATAATTTTTATTGTGCTTTAAGTGAAAGTTTACGAATCAAGTCAGCTTCTCACACAAAAACCCATATACACCTTGCTACACACTCCTAATTACTCTCCCCCTAATGAGACAGCCTGCTCTCTTCCTCCACTCTCTCTTTTCATGTCCTTTTCGCCAGCTTCTAACCCCCTCCACCCTCTCATCTCCCCTCCAGGCAGCAGATACCAACCTAGTCTCAAGTGTCCACATGATCCAAGAAGCTCACTCCTCACCAGCATCCCTCTCCAACCCATTGTCCAGTCCAACCCATGTCTGAAGAATTGGCTTCGGGAATGGTTCCTGTCCTGGGCCAACAGAAGGTCTGGGGGCCATGACCACCAAGGTCCTTCCAGTCTCAGTCAGGCCATTAAGTCTGGTCTTATGAGAATTTGGGGTCTGCATCCCACTGCTCTCCTGCTCCCTCAGGGGTTCTCTGTTGTGTTCCCTGTCAGGGCAGTCATCGGTTGTAGCCAGGGACCATCTAGTTCTTCTGGTCTCAGGATGATGTAGTCACTGGTTCATGTGGCCTTTCTGTCTCTTGGGCTCATAATCACCTTGTGTCCTTGGTGTTCTTCATTCTCCTTTGATCCAGGTGGGTTGAGACCGATTGATGCATCTTAGATGGCTGCTTGTTAGCGTTTAAGACCCCAGATGCCACACTTCAAAGTGGGATGCAGAATGTTTTCTTAATAGATTTTATTATGCCAATTGACTTAGATGTCCCCTGAAACCATGGTCCCCAGACCCCTGCCCCTGCTACGCTGGCCTTCAAAGCATTCAGTTTATTCAGGAAACTTCTTTGCTTTTGGTTTAGTCCAATTGTGCTGACCTCCCCTGTATTGTGTGCTGTCTTTCCCTTCGCCTAAAGTAGTTCTTATCTACTATCTAATTAGTGAATACCCCTCTCCCACATTCCCTCCCTCCCCCCTCTCGTAACCACAAAAGAATGTGTTCTTCTCAGTTTAAACTATTTCTCAAGTTCTTATAGTAGTGATCTTATACAATATTTGTCCTTTTGCAACTGACTAATTTCACCCAGCATAATGCCTTCCAGGTTCCTCCATGTTATGAAATGTTTCACAGATTCCTCACTGTTCTTTATCGATGCGTAGTATTCCATCGTGTGAATATACCATAATTTATCCATTCGTCCATCGATGGGCACATTGGTTGCTTCCATGTTTTTGCTATTGTAAACAGTGCTGCAATAAACATGGGTGTGCATATATCTGTTCGTGTAAAGGCTCTTTTTTCTCTAGGATGTGTTCCAAGAAGTGGGATTCCTGGATCATATGGTAGTTCTATTTCTAACTTTTTAAGGAAGCGCAAAATCGATTTCCAAAGTGGTTGTACCATTTGACATTCCCACCAGCAGTGTAGAAGTGTTCCAATCTCTTCACAGCCTCTCCAACATTTATTATTTTGTGTTTTTTGGATTAATGCCAACCTTGTTGGAGTGAGATGAAATCTCATTGTAGTTTTGATCTGCATTTCTCTAATGGCTAATGATCGTGAACATTTCCTCATATATCTGTTAGCTACCTGAATGTCTCCTTTAGTGAAGCGTCTATTCATATCTTTTGCCCATTTTTTAATTGGGTTATTTGTCTTTTTGCAGTTGAGTTCTTGGAGTATCATGTAGATTTTAGAGATCAGGCGCTGATCAGAAATGTCATAGCTAAAAACTTTTTCCCAGTCTCTAGGTAGTCTTTTCACTCTTTTGGTGAAGCCTTTGGATGAGCATAAGTGTTTGATTCTTAGGAGCTCCCAGTTACCTAGTTTTTCTTCTATGTTCTTTACAATATTTTCTATACTGTTTATGCCATGTATTAGGGCTCTTAACATTGTCCCTGTTTTTTCTTCCATGATCTTTATCGTTTTAGATTTTATATTTAGGTCTTTGATCCATTTTGAGTTAGTTTTTGTGCATGGAGTGAGGTATGGGTCTTGTTTCATTTTTTTGCCAATGGATATCCAGTTATGCCAGCACCATTTGTTAAAAAGACTGCTTTCCCCATTTAACTGTTTTGGGGCCTTTGTCAAATATCAACTGCTCATATGTGGATGGGTTTATGTCTGGATTCTCAATTCTGTACCACTGGTCCATGTATCTGTTGTTGTACCAGTACCAGGCAGTTTTGACTACTGTGGCAGTATAATAGGTTCTAAAATCAGGTAAAGTAAGGCCTCCCACTTTGTTCTTTTTCAGTAATGCCTTATTTATCTGGGGCCTCTTTCCCTTCCATATGAAATTGGTGATTTGTTTCTCCATCTCATTAAAGAATGTCCTTGGGATTTGGGTCGGAATTGCATTAAATGTATAGATCGCTTTTGGTAGAGTAGACATTTTTATAATGTTAAGCCTTCCTATCTTTAAAATAATATTAATTCCCAGGTGGCTGTTGGAAACCTGTTAACTGGACTGGGGTGGGGTTTGGATATCAGGACACCTTAAAAGCTCATCAGGTGATTCTAATCTGCAGCCAGGGTCACACTCACACCTGTATGTCACACTGTCTATGCCAGACATTCTAATGGTCCCACAAAAAATTAATGGCAAAACGAGAATTAGCACCAGACCAGCTGACCCCTCCACCCCCCAGGTCCAGAAGCCAAAAAACCCGTTGCAGTTGAGTTGATTCCGACTCATAGAGGCCCTCTAGGACAGAGTGGAACTGCCCCATTGGGTTTCCAAGGAGTGGCTGATGGATTCAAATTGCCAGCCTTTTGGTTATCAGGCAAGCTCTTAACCACTGAGCTACCAGGGCTCCCCACACCACCCCCTCCCCGGCCCAGAGCTCCTGGCAAAAAGAGAGAAAGCCGAAAACAGCTTGCCATTTCAGAGGTCTCAATGTTTGCAAATGTAGCTGAGGAGAGGCCCTTAGCTCCTCTGGTGGAAGCTGATCCCGTGAGGAAGGGGTGGGGTTGGGGAGAGGCAATGAAGTTGCTCAGGAGCCAAGCAAAGGCTGTTGCAGCCGCAAAGGGCAGCGAGCTTCCTTGGCAGGGGTGTGTCTCCTTCACCCTCAGGCATCTTATAGAGGAGGGGAGACTGAGGGGCTCAGGGAGACATGGGAGAAACTGTTCGGATGTGTGTGTGTCACTAGGGAATATTTGAAAGATGAGAGAATTTGCAGCTAGTTAGAGAGGCCAGAACTAAGGCCAGGGACACCTGGAAAGAAAATTTGAGTAGGGGAGGGGCTGTGAGTAGCTGGGGCTATATTTTAAATATAAGGAGTGGGGAAGGGGGCTAGTTCCACCCAGTGAGGAGAAGGAGGCTAATCCCTAGGGATAGTGTAAAATGCTAGCCCCTCAGAGAGCAAGATGCTAAGCTAGTCCTCCGGAGGATGGAGGGAGATGCTAGCTTCTCCAAGGTTGGAAACAGAGACTAGTCCCTCAAAGAATGGGTTGTGTAAGGCCAGCTCTGCAGGGCTAGGTGAGGAGGCTAGTCCTCCAAGCAGGGCTAAGAAGGTATTCCTCCTCAAAGACAGAAAGGACAACTTTAACACAGTGGTAAGATGTTTTCTTAGCCCTCAGTTACTCATTTGAAGGTAACTTGCAGCAGTCCTGGTGGCGCAGTGGTTAAGCATTAGGCTGCTAACTAAAAGGAGGGCAGTTTGAATCTACCAGCTGCTCCTTGGAAACCCTATGGGGCAGTTCTGCTCTGTCCGATAGAGTCGCTATGAGTCAGAATCGACTGGATGGCAGTAGGTTTTGTTTTGGTTTGCAGCAGTCCCTGGTTCTATTTCTCTGCGGCACCCACAAACACCCTTGCAATATGCACTCCTTTTGTACCGGGAAACTGACTTCCTTTTAACGTTCCAGTCAGGGCATGGCCTCCCTCCTCACCCCCAACCTTATTCTATTCCTCCTGGGGGCCAGTGTTAGAGGCTGGGGCTGCGTGGTCTCTCTGTCTGTCGTTGAGTGTGTGTAAACCGGAGCTTGTGAGCCCCGGGGCAGGAACTTGGACATGACTGCTATTCCTGGAGTCACCACCAGGGACCCCACCTAGCACTGGCTAACCGGTTTCCGTTGCCGAGAGCTCCTGAATTCCAGGCCACACATTTAATTACCAAATGCCACAACACGGGTTGTCTGGCTCCCAAGCCCCAGGCTGAGCTAAGTCGGGGAGGTGGGGAAATAGCGGCCACCTCTGAACTCAGTCATTGAAAAGGACAGGCCGGTAAAGGCCTGGTCTGACCCGGCTGAAATGTGCAAAGACTAGGGAGCCGCTGACCTGGCCTAGGGATGGGTGTGGGGGAGGGCTTCCCGGAGGAGGAGGCTTCTGGTGGCGGGGCTCGAAATCACCAGGCCCCAAAGAAGAGGATTCCACGAGACTGTTTAGGTGAAAGCCTGAAGCCAGGGATCTGTTACAAGAAAAAAATCCGGGCCCCAGCTGTGGCGACTCCTTACCCCCACCTGATTTGCTGCTTCCAGGTGCGCACTTTGTGGCCGCTACTCCGCCTCATTCAGGCTGAGCAATTTATTTCATCCATGTCTTGCACGCTCATTTGCACACTTTGAACGCTTTGGCCGTTAATTCCTGCTCTTTGCCCCACATTCTTCCCCCTTGAAAAGAGTCCATAGGCCGCATTTAAGCAGCGCCTTCTATGTATCCCGAAATAAACGCATTGGCTCTCTCCCCAGCGCCTCCATCCACGCCACTAGCACTGGCGTTTCCAGAGTGGCACCCAAGGTCTTTTGCAGAGCCCTCTTCCCCTCCCCTCGGCTTGCCTCCTCCGGGGTCCCAAGGCGCAGCCCCGCCCCCGGCCCGCCCCCTCCCAGGGGCTGGGCCGTCGCCTCACTCCCATTGGCCGCTGGGGCTGGCAGCCTCACCGGTGAGGACAGTGATTGCGGGGCGCGAGTGTCAGTCAGAGAGCGCGTTGGTGGAGCCAGAGGCCGGACAGACGCAGGTGGGGACCCGCGCGGCGGAGGGACTGAGCCCGGACCCCGGGAGTCCCGGAGCCCTGCGCCGGGAGCGCCCAGGATGCCCCGTGGGGACTCGGAGAAAGTGCGCTATTGCGCTCGCGTCTCCTACCTCTGGCTCAAGTTCTCGCTCATCATCTACTCCACAGTGTTCTGGGTGAGTGACCCCAGCAGAGCCCGGGGACTGGGGGTGGGGGTGGGGGGTGAGGCACACTCCCTCAACAACGTCCACGCCCTGCCTGGGCCCGAGGTTGGGTCAGAACTTGGCTCTTCAGGGTGGGCTCGGGGAACGCGCGCCTGGCCCTTCCTCACTCTTCTTTCGGAACCGGGAAATTCGGGGTCCCCGAGCCCAGCCAGACTTTCAGTCGCTCAGTAGGGAGCATGAAAACCCATTGGCGACAGAGCCCCAGGTGGCTCACTTTTGTGCACCTGACCGGAGTTGTGGCCCGTCGCGCCCTCTGCTGGCGGGGCAGGCTGCAGTGCTCGCGTTGGGTTGGGCGGCGCCCATCACGCCTGACCGGTATCTCTTAAGTGTGCCTCCCGCATCAGCCTATGTGGAGCACGTGGTCGGGATTAGTGGTACGGGTCGGGAGACCTGGATTCTGGCTCCTGTCCCCACTGTTTACTTGCCAGCTGCCCCTGAGCAAGACGTTTCTCCTGTTTGCGCCTTGGTTTCCTCATTGGTCAGAGGATGCGTGCGCCTTCTCCGCGGAGTGGTAGAGAGGATTCTACAAGGAGACGTCTAGGGAGGTAGGTCTCCAGCTGCTGCTAGGGTTCGGTAACTCTTCTCGCTGCCATCGGGCTCTACCTCCTCTTCCTGCATTGTTTGGGGCAGATGGTAGTAGTGGTTGGAGTATGAGTTGGGCCAGAGTTCGAATTCTGCCCCTGCCACTTCTAGCTTCGTGATCTTGGGAAAGTCACTTAATCTGTCTAAACCATAGTTTCCTCATCTGCAAAATGGAGGCAGTTAAGTATACTTAACTCGGGATGGTTGTGGGGGTTAATGAAATAATCCAGATACAGTGTTTAGGCGGACCAGTGAAGAGATTAAGAACTGTGAGTCATTATTATTATTGTGGGCCGAGAAGCTGTACCCTGAAGGTCTGTAAGTCCGAGGTGTAGGCTGCCCCGAGACACTGGTTTCTTTATAGGGATTTCAGACTCGGTTGAGTCCCTGCCTAGAAATGGGAACGTCTTTTCACAGACCAGCTCTAGCCCCGCCACTCTAGAATGGTTCCCTGCCTGCAGTCTGTCACAAGGCAGACTTGCCCAGTGACCCAGGCTGCCAGGGTCACTGACACCACTCCCCACCCCTCCCCGTGCAGGCTGGTCTCCTCACACTCCCTCCTGCCCCCCTTATTCTGCCTATTCTGCTAGCAGGAGCTGCGGATCTCTCCTTAAGACTGGCTTTCCATGTGACTTCTCTGGTGGGTGTGACCTCACCTGGTGGTCAGGAGGGCAGGGTTCTAGTCCTCTGCTACTGACTCACTGTGAGATCTTAGGCAAATCACATCCCTTCCTGTTCTGGGCCTCAGAGGACTTAATGGACTTGCCCAGGGCCACCCATCCAGAAGGCTGAGCCCAATTCTCTGACTCCAAGTAATGTGAAAGAGAGACGAGCAGTTATTTGGGGCACAAGGAGAGTTAGTGGAATTTCCAGGGAGGCAGAAGGTTGTATGTGGGGTTGGGGTGGGGTGATTTGAGCTATAATTCGGTGATTCTCACCCCAAAGGTGGTCAGAATCAATTGGAAAGTCAACAAAACAAAACAAACAAGCCAACCCACAGATGCCTGGGCCCACGTCTAGAGGACCTGGTTTCAGCTGCCTTGTGGTTGGGGCCCTGGGATCTGTATTTATTTAAGCTCCGGGGTATAGCTAGGGCTGAGAACCACTGGGCTAGCTGGACACGGAGTTCTCTTGATTCTGATTCTGGGATTTTTTGCTTGTCCTTAGCATGTCTGGCCTCAGGAACTCGCCTTTCTGTAGATGAGTGTTGAAAGAGGCTAGACCAAGGTTGATGGGTGGGGAGGTGGGAAGATGAGGGGAGACCAGGAGTCAGAAGGTGGAGGTTATGTTTCTGGCTTTACCCCCTCCCTCACTCTGTGATCACCATCCAGTCTCTTAACCTTCTAAACCTCTGTTTTCTCACCTGTAAAATTAATAACTTATACAGTGCCCCACCGACCTTATTGGATGTTTTAGGATTAGTGATATGGGGAGATAGTGATATGTGATCAAGCGGGAAAAAAAAAAAAAAAACCCAACCAAACCCGTTGCCATCAAATTGATTCAGACTCATGGACCCTATAGGACAGAGTAGAACTGCCCCATAGGGTTTCCAAGCAGCTGCTGGTGGATTCAAACTGCTGACCTTTTTGGTTAGCAGCTGAGCTCTAGAAAGTTCTGCAGTTAAAATAAAACTGGAGTTTTCAAAGCCTTGTTCTACCATTGTCCGCTTCAACCCCAGAAAAGCCCACTCTTTGGTCCTTGCTTTTCTTCTCTTGGGACTGACACGACTCAGAACTTGGACTTCTTCTCCACCCAACTGAATTGGTTTACCAAATCCCTGACTTCCCATCCCTGGAAGAATTTCTACTTAAAAGTCTCCCTACCCATGCCAAGAGCTCCGGCACCTGCTAACCCTGCCATGGCAGATCCAGGTGCCAAACAGAGTTTGACTGTGGGGTGGAGGCACAGTGTAAGTAAGTAATTTGTCCTGACCTGGGTTTGCTATTAATTGGAAACCATTTACAGGAAAGCCTATTATCTCTGGGGAGGAATGGAGCCAAGAGTTACGTGCTTTATAAGCCCAAAGTGTTGTTTCTTCCCCCCAGCTTTTAAGTCCGGAGGGGTCCGTAAGTTTTTTCCGTAGCCATGATGAACCTTCTATAATACTTTTTTTTTTTAATAGTGATTTTATTGTGCTTTTGATGAAAGTTTATACAGCAGTTTAGGTGCCCACTCAAGAATTTCTACACAAATTGTTTGATGACATTGGTTATATTCTTTACAATGCTTGAACGTTCTCATTATTTGCATTGGTCTAGTTTTCCTGCTCCCTTTTGTTCTCATCTTTGTTTTAAATTAATTGACCATTTGGCCTCATATAGGTGATTTTTAAAGGAGCATAGTGCTTATGGGTGGTATCCATTATGTTTTGAGCCAATTTGGTATTTAGCTACAAGGTAACCTCAGAGGTTAGTTTTAGTTCAAGGTATAAAGAGTATCTCAGGGCACTAGTCTCAGGGAGTCCTCCACTCTCAACTAGCCCAGTAAGCCTGTTTTTTATTAAGAATTTGAGGTTCGTTCCACATTTTTCTCCCATTCTATCATGGCCTGTTTTGTGACTGTGATTAGAACTGTTGGTAGTGGTAGACGGGCACTGTCTAGTTCTTCTGGTCTCAGGGAAGATGAAGCCATGGTTTGGGTATTTGTCTCCCCTATTTTTTATAGACTAGTTTCTTCTTTGAGTCTTTTGTTTCCTTCCTTCTCTTTTGCTCCAGATGAGTAGCAACCAGTAGTTATATCTTAGATGACCCTCATACTCAGACACTCCTCCCCAAACTAGGATGTAGATCATAACTTTATAAACTATACTATGCCAATTGACTGAGATGTCTCAAGGGACTACGATGCTAATCCTTCAAACCCAGAAATCCAATCCTGCAAGGTGTTTGGTTATATCTAAGAATTATTTGTAACTGTGCCCCCTATGTGCTTGAGTATATATATGAATATATGTGCATACAGTCACATATATGCGTATACATATGCATACACCTATAGATACATATCTATACACATACATGGAAACACTGGTGGCATAGTGGCTGAGAGCTATGGCTACTAACCAAAAAGTTGGCAGTTCGAATCTACCATCTGCTCCTTGGAAACCCTATGGAGCAGTTCTACTCTGTCCTATAGAGTCCCTTATGAGTCAGAATTGACTCGACGGCAATGGGTTTTTTTTTTTTTTTTTTTTTTAATACAGATATATGCCTGTATACATACATATATATCCACAGACACCCCCGCCCCCATCTCTGGTAACCACTAATGAACATTAACAAGTTTCTGTATATTTACTTGATCATGTCATTTCATAAAAGTGAGAACATATAGTATTTGCTTTTTTGTGATTGACTTGTTTCGCTCAACGTAATGTCCTCCAGATTCGTCCATGTTCCACGATGTTTTGGAAACTCATTTTTCTTTATCGCTGAGTAGTATTCCATTGTGTGTATGTACCACAGTTTGTTTATCCATTCATCTGTTGATGGGCGCTTAGGTTGTTTTCATCTTTTTGCTATTGTGAATATTGCTGCAATGAATATGGGCATGCATATGTCTGTTCATGTCACTTCTGTTAGATCCCTATGGTGTATACCTAGGAGTGGAATTGCTGGGTCTTATGGCAGCCCTACCTCTAGTTTTTTGAGGACCCTCCAGACTGTTTTCTACAAGGCTGTACCAATTTGCATGCCCACCAGCAATGGATGAGGGTTCCAATTTCTCCACAGTGGATGAAGGTTCTAATTTCTCCACATCTCCTCCAACACTTGTTATTTTCCATTTTATCTTGGCCAGCCTAGTGGAAGTGCTTCCATAATACTTTTGTTTTAAAAATTATTATTGAATAGGAAATGCAGGGACATGGTACAAAATCTAGAAGTACAAAAGGATAGTTTAGTCAACGGTCATCCCTCCCACCCCTCTCCCCTGGCCTCCCATGTCCAGAGGGAACCCTTTTTTAAAATCAATTTCTTGTGTCTCTTTTCTGAGGTCTCCTATGCATAGAATATCCTAGGCACAAACATGTGCAGATATTTTATCCACAAGGAGCCCTGGTGGTGCAATGGTTAAGCACTCGGCTGCTAACACAAAGGTCAGTGGTTCAGCCTCACGAGAGAAAAGACCTGGCAATCTGCTCCTGTAAAGAATACAGCCCAGGAAACCCGATGAGGCATTTCTCTGTCCTGTAGGCTTAGCATGAGTCACAATTGACTCAATGGCACGCAACAGTTTCCCGCACATAAGGTAGCACACTGTACATAGTTCTGCGTGTTACCTTTTTACTTGCATTTAAATCTGTGTAAATTGTGGAGATCTGCTGAGGGCTGCCTCATTCTGTTAATAACCACATGGACTTCACTGTAGGCTATGCCACAATTTATTTAATCAGTCCCTAGCTGGTGAGCTCTTAGATCATTTCCACTCTTTTGTTACTGCAAACAATACTGCAGTGAATATCTTTGAACGTGTCATTTGCACATATGTGTATGTTTACTGGGTAATTTCTAGAACTGGAGTTGCTTTAAAGGGTTAATTGGGTTAAAGGATATGTTAATGTATAACATACATACAGAAATGTGCATATCATGAGTGTACACAGCTTGATGACTCTTCACAAAGTGAACACACCAGTAAAAGCACGCTCCGGATCAACCAACACAGTGGTTGGAAGAATCCAGAAGCCTCCCTCAGCCCCTCTAGCACCCCCTTCAGTCACTACCCCTTCCCTCCAGGAGTAATTGCTATTGTAACAAACACCTAACAATGCAGACTAACCTTGCCTGTTTTTATACACGCATTTGAAATTTTGATATGATGCTACATTGCTCTATATAGAGGTTGTACCAATTGTGATATTATTTTCTTAATACATTTCTTTAAACTGATTTTTAAACTTAATTTTATTTTTAAAAGGCAGCTTTATACTACTGCTGCCAATGTAGTGTTGACTAACCAATGTCCCTCCTCATCAATGGTGGGTAACAGTTAAAGTAAGTGTAAACACAGTAAAAGGACTAACACAAGAATGTTCTTAAATCCTAGCTAGCTCCTGGGCCTGCTGAAGGCTTTGAACCTGTGGTCCGCCCGTCTTCATTAAAAAGGCAGGCTGGCAAGTGTCTGAGAGGCGTTAAGACAAACTGGCACCCAAACTACAATTCGCTCCTTGTTGTAATCAGAAGGCTTGAGAGGGCATTGAACAAGGAATACTTTTCTCGGTCTGTGAGTCCATATGACCTAGAACCACTTAAAATTATCTCCTGACCCACACTTGGGGACACTCCTCCCAGAGAGGATGTGTTTCAGGGTCAGTCAGCAGGGCTGGGCAGAGCTCCTGGGTCTCCTCATTCCCAGCCCAGTGCTCTTTCCACCATGTCAGTGAGGATGTCTGCATTATAAATGAGCTCACCCAGAGGCACTTGGTGCCTCCTTCCTCTTCCCACCACACAGCGTGAATCATTCTGACACATGTACCCTCAGCCCGCTGGGGACACACCTCTAATTTTAGCACTGACCACAGGGTATCCTAGAGATTTGGTTACATGTCTATGTTCCCTTGCTGGACTATGGGCTCCTGGAGATCAGGGGCATCTCCTCCGAGTGCTGGGCATGAGCTGGGCACACAGTAGATGCTTAGGGAAGGCTGGCTACATTTGGGTGGTTCGCCCCAGCGTGTGCCTTGTAGGTAGGGATTTGAGGTGGAAGCAACTGGGCAGAGACCGAAGTGGGTGTGTAGCCAGCAGTTGGTCAAGTTTGCCGAGGCCTTTACATTTGCAAACTGGGCTGGGGCTGAACATTGAGCCCTGCCTCTCTAGAAACCACCAAGCCTGTTGCCTTGACAATAGGTAGGGTTTCCTTTGCGGCCAAGGATATCAGGGCTGGGGGATGCTGACTAATCAGGAAGAAAAAATATTTGGGGGTGGGGGAAAGAAGTGGTGGAAGTCGTAAATGCCATAGGCAATAGTAGTTCCTCATTGCTTTACTTCTCCAGGGATGGACTGGTTTTCATATTTTGGCCTGTGATTCCTTATATTTCCGACCAGTGCCAATCCTAATGCTGGCACTTACAGGCTGTGTGACTTAAGCACTTAACTTCCATGTGCCTCAATTGCCTTATCCGTAACATGTGGCACATTTGTACCAAGATTTGCTGAGAAGGTGAAATGCGCATAGAATTTAGAAAGGGTTTAGAGCAGTAGCTGGCTCGTGGGGAGCACCGCCATCAGCACCTAAGGATTCGCCATTCTTTTTCTACTTTCCTTTCTATTCTTCTAGGTGTTGAAGAGCCATAGACTGAGGATTACAAGGGCCTTTAGGGGGACCTCTAGTGCAATCTTTTCGACAGGCCAAGACCAGGACCCAGATTGCCTGACTCCAGTCCCTCCATTGGGTTACTGTGACCTTCAGCCCCTTCAGCCCCGCCATGACGCTTCCCTGGTGTTGGTGGAAGGCAGCCTTTTCTGAAAGGAGCCAGGTATCCTGCCTCCCAGTTAAGAGTTAGATGAAGTCAGATGGAGAATCAAGTGAATTCAGCTTCCAGCAGGCCTTTTTTACTTTTGATAGAGCTTTATTGTTTTGTGAAAATAATATGTGTACATAGTTAAGAAAACGAAGTCAAGCAATTCAGGAAGGTACAGTGAGGACAATAAAAAACATCTTTGATTCCACCACTGGGAGAAAACCACCGGTACACGTAATGAACATTCATCTGGATATCTCCTTGTACATATATATATATATATATATATATATATATATATATATATATATATATATATATATCTTTTTACTTCCTTAATTTTTTTTTTTTAGTTTTGCCTGATTCATCGGGCAGGTCCCTTTTCTTCTTGTTCTAGAGAGTAGTGAAACCCAGCTTGAAAGTGGAGCCGCGTTCATACTGGAAAACTGGCCAACCATGCCTAATGGGCTGTCAGAGCCGATCAGCACAGCAATTTGACATGCTGAGCCTAGGCACAGAGAGGTCCTCCCCTCTGCAGGCACAGAGAGGTCCTCGCCTCTGCAGGCACAGAGAGGTCCTCCCCTCTGCAGGCCCCTAAAAAAAAAAAAAAAAACTAAAATCCAGAGACTCAGGACATCAGCCCTCGAAGGGGACTGGAGAAACTTCCAACACCTTCATTTTCACAGATGAGCAAACTAAGGCCCCAAGAAAGTTTTCTGCCGGTAGTCTAGACTTCACTGCATCATCCCTTCCTGTAAGAGCAGGATTGTTTGAGTTGTAGGGCTGGATGGGACCTCATTGCCTTTGGCTGTTTTGTTCTGGAGAAGCAGGAATAACAACCTGCCCTCCTGCCACCTTCCCTGCCCCCCTGCCACCTTCCCTGCCCCTTACCTCTTCTCTCTGTATGACTCACAGTGCCAACCTGGGGCGGGGCACAGAGTGAAGCAGATAAGGAAGGAGCTGGTTTCTGTACCAGCTGGCTCCAGACACAGGGGAAAGGTGTCTTCTAGAGACAGAGGGAGTTGAAAAGAAAAACCTTTCCCAGAGAGAACTTGACCTGCCATTCTCTCTGGGGAGAAGATGGTTCGTTCATTCAGCCAACAAGTAGTTATTTGATGACTACTGTATGCCAGGCACTACGATGGAAACAACTAAGAAGAAGGCGGACTTGGTATGGGCTTTGGGGAAGACAGACAAAGCAGGAAACAAATATAGCTTGTTGGTGCTAGGAGGAAATAAATTGTGTTGGGGAGTAGGTAGGGAGGGATAGAGAGCCTGTACTTTAGATAGTGTTGTCAAGGAAGCCCTTTCCAAGGAGCCCACTTTTCAATTGAAGCTCAAAGAGTGATAAGGATGCAGCCGTGGAAAAGACGTGTAGAGAGCTCATGGGGCAGAGGAACCAGTAAGTACAAAGGCCCTGAGGTGGGCAAGCATGACTGGAGCACAGTGAAGAAGCCTGAGAAGGCCAAGGAGGGGTGGTGGGACCTGGTCACATGATGAGTTTGGGTCTGAGTGACTGAGAGGGGAAGTTTAATTGTCAGGACCTGGTGGCAGTGCCATCTGGAGACCCCCAATCCAGTGTTATGTGGCCCTCAGTAGATGACCAGTTCTCTGAGCCCTCCAGCTCCCTGCCCTGTTTATGGATTACCCAAGGGCTGTGGAGAGGCTCCAGCAAGATGAAGATACACAGGCATCAGCATGTTTAGAGCCGTTGCTCATGGGAGGATGGAGAATGTTACCTGGGAGCTTCACATCGCTGAGGGCAAGCTGTCCAGGGGCTGGGGATAGGCTCTGTATCATAAGATGCAATTAGAACTCTGGACTGCATCTTGTCACAGGAGGTGACATTCTGCTGGGGAGTCTCCATCTGCCTAGAGCAGATGGCTGTGGCGGTACCCTTGGTCTGAGATGAGAGGCCTGTGCACATGGCCTCTTCTGGAGGGACTCAGCCCTTACCACCTTAGTTCCTGGGCTACAAGGGGCACCAGCAGAGGCTGTGGTTGGGTATGTGGGTCCAGGCAGGCTGTTCTGTGGGGCTGGAAAAGCACTTCTGGGACCCCGGGGAATGCCGGGAGTGTCAGTCAACATGGGAGCATTTGTTCAGCTCCAAGTTAGGGCCTTGGGCAAGGGGGAGGGGTAGACAGAGAGGCCTAAGTTGACAAGAGGGCTCAGCCCACAGGAGATGGAGGGTGAAACTGGGCTGCAGTGGCCTGTGGAGGAGCACTCAGGGGCCTGGCAGAGAGAGTGACCACAGGCAAGCCACATAACCTCTCTGTGCCTCAGTTTCCTTATCAAAGGGATAGATGTTGCACCTCCTACAGGGGTGAGGCTCAGATAGGGCAAAGCTCCAGGACTCACAGCCGAGTGTGTGGCACAAAGTAGATGCAGGAAAAATATTACCACAGACTCCAGGAGGAGTGGGGGTGACCAGGCAGGGCCTGGTGATCAGTGGTGCTGGCTGAGAGGAGGGATCCGAGGGTGTGGGGATCTTCCATGCCTCCCCATACTTTGCTTCTCCTTTTTAATCCTCAGAACACCCCTGTGAGAGGGGCAGGACAGAGGGTGGTGTCCCATTTTACAGATGAGAAGACTGAGGACCTGAGAGAGGAAGTGACTTGAGAACAGAAAGCAAGTAATAGCACAGCCCACTCTTTGCATCCATCCATAGATTAGAGTGAAAACAGTGCCTGTTTTGTGTGATTTAACTCTTTCCAAGGGACTTTCTCACCAAGAAAGGCATTTGTATGTCGGCCTGGGGGGAAGTAAATATTTGCTGGGAGGATAGAAGGAAAACAGACCCATTGCTGCTTGTTTTTTCCGTGCTCAGAGCCCTCTCCCTTCCTGCCCAGAAATACAGGAACCACAGACTCCCAAGAGTGGCTGGAAGCCCCCCGCAGGATGCTGCGTGTGCCCTTGGACAAGTCACACAGCTTCCCTGGGCCTGTTTCCCATCGCCTGCTGGGGGTGGGCTGTGCTCGGCCTGCCCAGCTGTGCTGTGGTGCAGTGTGGGGAGACCGAAGAGGTGGCTCAGGGTCAGGGTGGCCAGTTCCTGTGCACCCACTGTGGCCAGGTGCTGGGACAGGTGCTGGAGCCCAGAGATGAGCATGGTGTGGCTGGCAGTGAGCCAAGGACAAAGTCCCCTGGTTGGTGTGGGCTGTGTGCTGACTTCTGAGGCTGGCGCCAGGTCCTGGGAGACTGGGTCACTTCCTGGACTCAAAATGCAGGAACTTCTAGGCCAGTGGGCCTCGACTCTATAGCTTGAGGCCTCCCGCCCTGGGAGGTTTTTAAAACTACTCACATCCAGACCCCATCCTCAGATTAAGTTCCCCAGGTAATTCGGATGCTGAAACTGAAGCTCCTGGCTGTGTCTGTGAGGGAATTCCTATGGGACTGGCCCAGTTTCCAAGTAGACTTTCTCTGGAAAAAGTCTACTCTTTCTTTTCCCGACCTCCCTGACAATCCCAACCGTCTGCTTGGGCAGGGAGAAGTTAGCATACCGGTTTGGAAGAGGCTCACAGCCCGGAGGTCCCCAAAAGGGAGACAGCGCTCTAGCCAGGGCTGGGAGGGGTGCCGGACAGGAAGGGTGTCTTAAGGTCGGGGCTTAGACTGGGCGGGGAAGAGTGGGTGGAGGTCGGTGGGGACCACCAGCCTAGGCTGGGGCGACTGCGTGGAAGGCAGAGCTCCTTCTGGGAGGCATCCTTCACGTATTCTTAGGGGAGGGAGGGGAGTCCCTGAGTTCTGGGATTTTTTGCTTTGTGTTTGGTTATCTTTAAAACGTTCTTTGGTCTACTCTAAAGGCAACACCTCTTCGCAGGTGACTTTGTAACTAGAAGATGTTACTATAGAATCAGACTCACCTTTCTTGAGTCAGGGATTCATAAACTTGGTGTGTGTGCCAGGGGGGAGGTGGTCTGTGGTAACCTCCACAAACCTTAAATTGTCTCAAGTTTGAGAAGTACTGATACGTGGGCACAGTGTTAGAAAGGTGGTTGTGATCTCACGAGTGTCAGCAACCTGCCGTTCTGATCATCCTGGGACATCTGTGGCAGGTGCTGGTCCATCCCTAGTTTTTGAATGGGGAAAGCAGAAGGCTGACTGGGTGAGATGAACTAGGTTGGGGTCATGCAGTAGCTAATGGCCAGTTACTGGTAGGGTGGGAACTTGAACTCATGACTTCTGACCCTGATCGTTGAGCTTTTTCTGTATCACCAGGCTGTTGCCATCAAGTCAATTCTGACTTACGGTGACCCCAGGTGTGTCAGAGTAAAGTTGTGCTCCATAGAGTTTTGAATTTTGGAAATAGATCATGAGGCCTTTCCTCCCAGATGCCCCTGGATGGACTCGAACCACCAACCTTTTAGTTAGCAGTGAGCGCATTAATTGTTTGTACCACGCAGAGACCCCTAAAAGGGGCTTGGAAATCCCTTTTCCCTCTGTGGGATGTGTGGAGAGCCAGGCAAAGAGAAGTTGAGGAGAGGGGCGGGTCCTAGGGCTGGAGCAAGGCTGGCAGGGGTGAGGCCTGGGAGCCACAGCCCCTCCAGCTCCCACAGCCTTGCCCTCCCCCACAGCCCCTTTTTGCCCACACCATTCAGGAGCTGGCCCTCCACCACTGGTTTCTTCTGGGCTGTCCCTCTGCAGGAAAAGCCTGTATGAAAAGAGGTTAAAATTACAGTATGGGCAGGGGAAGAGAATGTAAGTTAGCTCTCAGGTAGGACTTCCTGGTTCTGAAAGTAGTTAAATCGAAACTGCGTGCCAAATAGGGCTATAAAATATCTGGGATTCCTGGATAACCTTTCAGAAGGGAGCCTGTCACGTGCCCTAGACTTGATATGGGCTTGACTCCGAGTGGCATGAGAGGACATCTGGTGCTCCCCCTTCCTTTTGGAGAGGAGGAAGCCGAGACCAGGTCCCAGCAGGCCCCTCCGTTTCTAGAACCCTGTGGGCTGATGAGGTAGCTCCAGCATTCAGAGGAGGCAGCAGGCACTGCTCGGTGACGTCACCTCAGAAGTATCCTCTCCAGCTGGGGCCTGGGTGTCCGCACTGTAAACAGGGCTGCTCCTGCAGCCTGGGATGAGGCCTGACACGTGACTGAATCACTGACTGACCTTCTCTTAAGGGGGGACCGTGTTGCCCACAGGGCAGAGCCCAGGCAGCGGGAACCCCACTCGGCTCCTGCCTCTGGCTCGTTTCTGGCTCAACTTTACCCTCAGCCTCAGACCTGGGGACCGCTGTTTGCCTGGCCCTGTGCTGGGACTGGGCTGTGGGGACAGATGAGCAGCCCCTGTCCTCGAGAAGCCAGCACCACTGAGTCCCAGCAGTGTGCTCAGGACAGCTGTAGATGGTCTCTGATGGGGCAGTGGCAGCTGGGCAGGGCAGGCCAGGCCAGAGACTCCCAGGAGGCCATGGTAAGGGCATTTGGTCAGCAGTGGAGGGCTGGGCTTCGGGCATCATGCACCCACACAGCCCAGCACCCATAGGGGTGACGGCGGCCACTTGACTCTTGCCTCCCTGACTGTGCCCCTTGGGGATGGGGGGACTTATGTTCAGAAGCAAGATGAGGGCAGGAGTTGTTCAGGGACCCACAACTCTGAAACAGGAATAGGGCTGTCTTTGGCCTGTTGGTTTCTATCTTCCTCCTCCACTGTGTCTCCTCGGTGCCGGCCTCACGTGGAACTTCATTTTCCCCTTTGCAGTGGTGGTGGGGGGGCAGGGGGTGCGGGGGCTCACACAGCTCTTCAGAAGCTTCCTGCTTTGTCTTTTTAAGCTAACAATTGATCAGCACTTCCTTTGTGCCAGGTGCTTGGCTGAGTTGTTTTCTAGACATTGAATCCTCTAGCAACCCAATTTTATACCCAGGAAGCAAGGTTCAGAGAGATTAGCAATTTGCTAGAAGTATGAAACCCACCCCCCTCTTTTGGCAGACTTGCTCACTTCCCTCCTGTCCTGGGTATTCTTTCTTCTTTCCTTGGGAGAATGTTTCTCTCTTTAGAGAAATGGGCTCTTTTGGGATGGGTGTTTTGTTCCTTGGAGTCCCTGGGTGGTGCAAACGGCTAACGTTCTCGGCTGCTAACCAAAAGGTAGGAGATCCGAGTCTGCCCAGAGGCACCTTGGAAGCAAGGCCTGGCAACCAACTTCTGAAATATCAGCCCTTGGAAACCCAATGGAGCACAGGTCTATTCTGACACATCTGAAGTCGCCATGAGTCAGAATCAACTGGTTTTTTGTTCATTGGTTTGGTTACTCAGCCACTCATCACACATTTCCTAGACACATGGAGGGCCTCAGATTCCCCTGAGGCTCTGCTAACAGGAGCAAGGAGCCCTAGTGAGGAGCTGTTCCCGGGGCAGGGACTGTGGGTTCCCCTAGGCAGGTGGGCTGACTGCTACTCTGAGTGGGAAAGGAGGGAGCAGGCCTGACATGGGGCATGACACCTGGGCTCTGTTCCTGTTGGAAGGCAGAAATGGAGGCAGAATCACTGTGCTTCAGAAGCAGGGTCTTTATTTTTCTTTTCTGGACAGGGCATGAGGATTTCCCTCTTGTTCCTGATGAGGGAGGGCAGCTTGGGGTGGGAGACACAGGTCACAGCTGCTGATTGACAGCTAATTCACTGTGTGACCTTGGGAGAGTGATAGCCTGTCTCTGGGCCTCCGATTCCCTCTGCAAAGTATGGGGGTTGGGCCAGAACAGTGTCTATCTGCTCATTCCCCGTGGTCCTTGAGATGGTTTTAGGTGGTCCCTGGGCAAACATTAAACATTTTAATATGTATATATTAAATGTAATGTATATTTAGTACCATAATTTTGTGATTTATAGATATTGATTAGGTTAAGTTGGCACCATTCTATTTCATAACAAAAGTAAGTTGGTCTGAAGTCACATATCAAGTCAATGATAGTACAAGTCGTTCACCAGTACAACCCATGTTGCAACATGGTAAGAGAATGGTAGAGCTTGGAAACACGGGAACTTCTCTGTGGCTCCTTTTAGCCCCAGAGTTCTGGGAAATTCGGTAGTTTAGCACTTCCTGGTCAGTGTAGGCTTGATTATACTCATTGTATTTGCTAAGTGTTAAAGAAAAATGGGATTCTTGTTATGCAGCACAGCACCTTACAGTTTATGAAGCGATTTTACCATCACATGGATCCTCTGAGCAACCATTAACCACACCAGTTGCCATCAAGTTGACTCCAACTCGTGGTCACCCCGTGTGTATCAGAGTAGAACTGTGCTCCACAGAGTTTCAGTGGCTGATTTTTTTAAAGTAAATTACCAGGCCTTTCTTCTGTGGTGCCTCTGCGTGGACTAGGACCTCCAACCTTTTGGTTAGCAGCCGAAGGCATTAACTGTTTGCACGACCCAGGGACTCCAAGTGACCATTGGGCAGGTGTTAGTTCCCTTTTTCATAGTGGAGGCAACCAACACTCAGAAGGGAAGTGATTTGCTCAGGGCCACACAGCTCAGAAGTGGCAGAGGGACCCCAAGCCCAGTGCGCGCTAGCCCCTGGGTCACCCAGCCCAGCCGCAGGAAGAGCCACTCTGTAGGGCTTTTCCTTCACTCATACCAGGCTTTGTTTTGATGCTGGCTTGTTGTTTGTATCTTCTCCTCATTTTTTTATAGCGGTGGAGGAGAGAATTTCAGGTGACTGGTATCCCTCTCTGTTTCCCTCCAGGCCCCTCTGTCATGCCGAGGGCCATCCTAGGTGAGGCAGGCAACAAGGCAAACACTAAAGCCCTCTGCGTCCTGCTTTCTAGAGGCTTGTTTAGATGGATAATAGGTGGGTGGGTTCCCGTTACAGTCTATATTTAGCCCCAGTTAGTGGTTAGTGAAACATCTGCTGTGGGCATTAATTCCAGGCCAGAGGAGGCCGCCTGCCCAGGCCTTTGGTGAGCTGGGCCCTGGCTGTCACCACTAGACTTCCCTACCAGTGGTGAGGCCGGCCTGGAGCACCAGGCTCAAAAGGGAAACTTGGACTTGTGGACAGACTTCCTCTTGGGAAATATGAACTTGGGTCTTGCTTACTTTCTCAGCTTTTATTGTAAAAACTTTGAAGTGTTCAGAAAAGGTGAAAGAACAGTATAGTGAACACCTATATGCCTACCGCTTGGATTCAACCATTTAGATATTTGGTGTGGATGTTGTGAAATTCACTCCAAATATCCCATGCCGGGTCACCTAAAAAGGAAACATCCTCAGATATAACCACAACGTCACTATCATGCCTAAGAAAATGAATGATAATTCCTTTGTCTCTAATACCACCGATTGCCCTCAAGTCAATTTTGACTCACAGCCACCCCATGTGTGTCAGAGTAGGACTGTGCTCCGTAGGGTTTTCAATGACCGATTTTTCAGAAGTCAATCACCATGCCCTTCTTCTGAGGTACCTGTGGCTGGACTCAAACCTCTAACGTTTTGGTTAGCAGCCAAGCACATTAACTGTTTACGCTATCTAAGGACTCCTTGTCTCTAATACCAAGTCCATATTCAAACTGTTCCAGCTGTCCCCAAATGTCTCACACGGCACTTTTTTTTTTTTAATTGTATTTTAGATGAAGGTTTATGGAACAAACTAGCTTTTCATTAAACAGTACACATATTGATTTGTGACATTGGTTAACAACCCCGTGACATGTCAACACTCTCCCTTCTTGGCCTTGGATTCCCTATTACCAGCTTTCCTGTCCCCTCCTGCCTTCTAGTCCTTGCCCCACTTAAAAAAAAAAAATCCAGGATCCAGCCCCCCGGTTCATGCATTGCATTGGGTTTCTTTTTGACAATAAAGGGCCTGGTGCATCTGAAAAATGACGGGCCTGCCATTGCTGACCATGTATGTTACAGGTTCTGGTGTCTTGGGAGGACGGTCGTGTGTCACTTGCCAGCATTGTGCCTGGCCTGTTGAGTTCTCACTGGTCCCTCTCCTCTCACTGCTGAGGGGAAATGTGGAAGGCAGGTGGTAGGTTAAGACTTACCAGGCCTGGACAGTGGTAGAGAGCTGCTCGGTAGCTGGAAGCCCAGCCAGAGACTCCCTTCATGCCCAGCCTTAAATGGCTGGTGCTCACCTGGGCCTAGGGCCAGATGCGGGGAGATGCTCATAGTCTGTGTGGGGAGAGCCAAAATGCGCTGGTGTTGCCAGTTCATGGATACACTGCTATGAAGAGCTGGTGCGTAGGAGCAACGGGCCCTCAGGAGGTCACTTCTCCCTCTCACGTTTGGAGAAACCCCAAATCAGGAGTTCCTAAATCGAGCTGTGATAGTGGAAGAACCTGGATAAGTTGACTTTTTTTTTTTTTTTAATTTAACCTTATAGAGAAGTTGAAAGAAGAGTTGAAAGATCACCTGTCCACGTTTGAGTTGCCAGTTGTTAACATCCCTGTCTTTCTCTCTCGCTCCATCACTCTTTCTAAATATACCACTTTCCTTTTTGCCAAACCAGCTTCTAAGAAAACTGCAGTCATTTGTGACACCTCACCCCTGATGCCCCAGCACTCAGCTCTTTAAGTAGGGCATTCTCCCACCCAACGCCACCATTCATCCGTCTAAAAAAATCACCATTAACTAAAGACATCATCCAATATATAATCCATCTTCACATTTCCCCTTTTGTTCCCCAAAATGTCCATTGTGATATTTAATCCAACCCAGGTGGCACTCAAGGTTCACACATTGCTTTCAGCTATTCTAAGTTTCTTACCCATCACCCATCTGTCAATTCGTCCTACTGTGGTGGCTTGTGTGTTGCTGTGATGCTGGAGGCTATGTTGTTGGATTTCAAATAGCAGAAGGCTCACCCATGCTGGGCAGGTTTCAGTAGAGCTTCTAGTCTCAGACTAGGAGATAAGCCTGCCAATCTGTTTCCAAAAATTAGCCAAAGAAAACCCTATGGATCACAACAGAATGTTGTCTGATATGGTGCTGGAAGACGAGCCCGCTAGATTGGAAGGCGCCCAAAATACACAGTGGCTACAACAATGGACTCAAGCATACCAACAATTATGAAGGTGGCACAGGACAGGGCAACGCTGCCTTCTGTTATAGTAAGGTCGCCATGGCTAACAACAACAGAGTCTCTTTAATTTCCCCCAGGCTAGACTACTTGTCCTTCTTTTGACTCCTCTGAAGAGTTCAGGCCACTTGGTCTGCAGAACATCCTGCGTTCCAGATTTGCTCCGCTGTTTCCTCGTAATTAGGGGCAGGAGACACATTCCTGCAGAAGCGCTTTACTGGGGGTGTGGTGGCAGGTACATGACACCATTAGGAGGCACATGATGGCAGGCCACCCATTACAGGCCACGCCCAGCTTGGCCACCAGCTCTCCATTGTAAAGGCATGCTTCTCCATTATAATGAATACATAAGCTGTGGGGTGATATTGGGTCTGTGTGAAGATTCTGTTTGGTGAAAGAACTTTAGAAAACAAAGCAGAGAGTGCCACTCCTCAGCTTAATTTCTTCTTTTTTAAATAATGTTTTATTTCTTTTTGGTGGCAATGTTCACAACCAAACATATATCCATTCACAATTTCTTCGTGAACAGTTCAGTAACATTGGTATACTTCACATTGTGTCTCCATTCTATCTCTACCCATATTGTTTCATCACCATTAGTTTAGGCTCTCTGCCCCTTAAAGTTCTTATCTGTGCTTTAGATGAACTGTTGTCAGTGTACAATCATACAGATACTTCTTTATAAGAACGTTGTACTCCAGACAAACATTCTTTATTAATTGGGCTAAACTGTTATTTAGTTTAACAGTGACTTCATGGGATAGTTTCAGTTCAGAGTTTAAAGATTATTTCCAGGAGTTCTCCCAGTCTCAATGGATCCAGTAAGTCTGGTTTCCACATGAGTTTGAAGTTCTGTTCCACGATTTTCCTCCTTTTGATCAGGATTCGTCTATTGGGTCCTTGATCAAAACGTTCAGTAATGGCAGCCAGGGACCATCCATTTCTTCTGTCTCATGGTAATGGAGGTAATAGTTTATGGAGGCAATTAAACCTTTGGTCCATTTCCTTCTCTAATTCCGGACTCTCCTTCTTCCTGTGCTGTTCCAGGTGAATAGAGAACAATCGCTGTATCTTGAGTGGCCTCTTACATATCCTGCTTAACTTCCTGTAGTGATTTCTCTATTTCAGCCTCAAGTCTGTGCTCTCGCCGCCTTCACTTCCCACCCTGGTCCAGGCCACCCTCCTCTCATATCTATTTACTGCCGTAGTTTCCTGACTGGCCTCCCTTGCCATCCCCCACTCTGCCCCTCTCCCCACTCCTCCCAGTCTATCCTCAGCCCAGCAGTCCAGAATCCTGATTAAAAATCACAGTTGGACCCCATCACTCCTGCACACTTCCCAGTGCCTCCCACCCACTCAGAGTGAAGTCAAAGTCTACTGGGTGGCTTAAAAGGCCCTACCTGATCTGCCCCTTCCCCCACCTTTGTGACGGCATCACTTCAGTCTCTTGCCTCCTCTCTGTCTGTCTTCTCTGTGATTCCCCTCCCTCTCTCTTTTTTGCCATTTAACATTTTTATATGTACAGTTCAGTGGCATTATATTCATCATGTTGTTCAGCCAGCACCATTGTCCATTTCCTGATTTTTCCATCACGCTGACAGAAGCTCAGTGTTCCCTAAGCCTGTGTCTCTATAAGGATATCCTAGCTGCCCTAGCCCCCTCCCTCCTTGCTGTTCCTTGACTGAATCCCAAGGCCTTGGGCACACACTGGACACATCCCAAGCCCTGTTCCTGCTGGAACGCTTATCCAGGTCTCCATGTGACTTAGCACCTCCCTACTTCAAGTCTTCTCTCAAATGTCTCCTTCCCTGGCCACGCAGTTTAAAATGACAACCCTTCCCCCAGCCTCCCTAGCTCCCTTTCCTGTTTTGTTTTTCTTCCTAGCACTTACAACCATGATCCACCAATGATAGCATATATTTTCCTTAATTATTTGTCTGCCTCTGTCCCACTGGAATGTAGCCTCCACCAAAGCGGGGATTTTTGTGGGTTTGGTTCACTGCTGCAGCTGCAGCCCCATTAGCTAGAGCAGTGGCTCTCAAAGTGTGGTCCCTGAGACCCTTTCGCCGGTCTGTGAGGGGAAAACCATTTGCATCACAATACCAAGCGGTTGTTTGCCTTTCCCACTCTCATCCTCTCAGGAGTGTACGTGGAATATTCCAGAAGCAGGTGACGTGTGATGTGGCAACAGATTGAATGGAAAGTTGATCTGAGAATCCAGCTGTCTTCTCATCAGCCAGACAGTAAAATTCGTAAAACTGTGAAACCCATGCCACTCCTCTCACTCAGTTTTTTTTTTCTGGGGAGGGGGGGAAATTTTAAATAAAAATATGCCGTTCATATTAACATGCAGTGGATTTATTCTTATTTCTAAATGATTCAGTACATATTTAGAATGTCTCAGTTTTAAATTCTCATAAGGTAAATGTTTGATTTAACCCCCACACACAAAAAGCTCTTTGGGGTCCTCAAAACTTTTTAAGAGCAAAAGGAGTCCTGAGACCAAAATTCTGAGAACTACTGGCAGAAAACAATGCCCAGGGTGTAACAGCCACTCAGTAAATAGATGTTGAATGAACGAATGAGCTTTTCGGCTTGACTCGTGTAATGGGCTGAGTGGTGACCCCAAAAAAGCTATGCCTGTGTCCTAATCCTGGGAACCTGTGGATGTGACCTTATTTGGAAAACAGGTCTTTGTGTATGTAATCAAGTTAAGGAGATGAAAAGATCCATCCTGGATTATCCAGGCAGGCCCTAAAGCCAGTGACAAATGTCCCTATTAAAGAGACACAAGGAAAAGACCGACACAGAGAGAGGAAGAGGCAGTGTGATCTCAGAGACAGAGACTGGAGTGATGTGACTGCCATTAAGGAATGCCACTGACAGCCCCAGAAGCCGGAAGGGGCAAAGAAAGGATTTTCTCCTAAAGTCTCCAGATAGGGGGAGCATGGTCCCGCTGACACTTTGATTTTGGACTTCTGGCCTCCAAAATTGTGAGAGAATAAATTTCTGTTGTTTTAGGCCACCAGGTTTATGATGGCTTGTTACAGCAGACCTGGCCTTGATGGTCTGACTTCTGCGAGCCTCCCTGGATCCCTTCCGTTCCCTATCACCTCCTGGTCTTGGCTCCAGCTATGTTGACCTGCTGCCCCTGTGGTGCCTTAAACCCATTACCCCTCTTCTCCACCTCAGGAATTCCTGCTTGGCCATTAAATGGACTCAGTGCAAACATCACCTCTTCCAGAAAACCTTCCCTGATCTTCCATCTGATTTAGAGTCTCCCCTCTATGACCTCTCTGTACACACAGTTACCTCCACCCAGTGTTTACCTGACTCAGCTGTGTTTGTCGGTGTGCTGGTGTGTCTCTCACCAGACTGAGCTCCTTGAGAGGCAGGAACTAGGCCGTCTTTTTATTCCCAGTGCCTGGCACAGGATAGTGCACATGTGGAATCAGTGAGTGCTGCCTTGGAGTTCAAAATAGGAACTCTGTCCCTCCCCTGAATTAACCTCAGACAAAAGTGCCTCTAAAGGAGAAGTGGTTTCTGGCACCTGATTTGGGTCTTGAAGTGTCAGCATTACAACAGCACTGCATTTTTATTGGGGGAGAAGTCGTCACATTTATTGAACACATGCTGGTACAGAAGGGGAAGAATGAACCAAGGGCCACTATATATAAAAAGCAATTTGATTCATTTTTTTCCTTATATATATAAAACTACATTTAACATTAAAAACAAGAAACCTGAAAGGTTTAGTAAGCCCCATCATTGCCAAAATTCTACAGACACAGCCCTTAATTTATATTTGCCCCACTCACCCAGGTGTCCCCTGGGAAACAGCAGTCCTGGCTGTGAGGCCTCCGGCCCTCTGCATCTGCTGTTGGGATTTCTTCGTCTCTGCCCACCGTCACCCCCTACTCCCTCTCTGTTGTGGCTTCTCCTCTCAGCAGCCCACAGAGGTCATGAAGAGCTGAGCTCACAGGGACTTCCGCTCCCCCATTCTGTCCCTGAAATGTTTCTTGCCTTCACTTAGGTCCCACAGGGATAATGCCTAGGAAGACTATGGTAAAGACCCCAGGCCAGGGAAGAATGGGGGTGCCCGGCCCAGTTCTTGGTGGGGAGGAGTGGGCTCTGAAGGAAAAGAGCGGGCTACTGGGACCTGAACTGGAAGCTGCTGTGTAGGACAGAGGCCCCGCATCACCTCTGGGAGCCCGCGTCTCCTTCTAAATGGTCTGAGAAAAGGGGAGAGGTATGCCATCACACCTACTCCTGCTGGTGGCCTGTAGCTCTGAGAGGTGGAGCCTCAGTAGACCAGGTGCTGTGGGCTGTAGGAGGAAGTGCTTCTGTGCCAAAGGCAGGAAAATGGTGACCAACAGAAAGCACCCCCAGCTCCACATAGCTCTTCTCCCCTAAAGTCCCCAAGCCCATTCCCCTGAACCCCAGTCTCCATCCACCACTCCCATCCTCTCAGCTAGAGTTCCACCCTAGGCCTAGGGTACAGCCCACAATGGTCTGAGCTGGGGACTTCCTGTCCCTACTGCCAGGGCCAGATGTCCTGGACACATTCTGGAGACCACTGTCTTCTGTTCTAATCTGCCTCTGGCTAACAGTCAGCCTGGCTCAGGGGGAGGGTGGGGGCCTGGGGATCCCCCAATGCTGAGATCTGGGCAGCCTAAAATCTGGGAGATTTTATTTGGACACCATTACCTGTGTACTTTGGGAACACAGCCTTGTCAGGTAGGTAGAGAGAGAGAGGCAGAAAGGTCTGGAGAGGAAGGGTATGCTGCCTACTGCATTAAAAAAATAATAAGTTCAGGCGGGGAAGCCTCAGCTTTGTGACTAACTGTGTGGTAAGTGTCACCATGAATGAATCCAATTCCCATCTGGAAATGGATCCAGGATTTACCTTCCCACATCTTCACGGTCCTTGCTGCCAGCCACTCCTGAGGCACTTTCTCACTAACCCTGCTGCCCAGAGTTAGGTCAGACTTCATCCCTGGTCACCCTGAGCTAGGTCAAAACATCCCTGGCCACCCAGAGCCAGGTCATCAGGTACCAGCTGTAGGCTCAAGTGCCTGCACAACTCCCTGCACTCCAGGCCTCTACCTCTCTCTCTAGCCCCTGGGGCTAGGTCACAAGCTGGAAGGACTCTACCCTTCTTCATTGACGAGGCAGGCTTTCTCTGTCACCCAGCCACCCAGAGCTAGGTCTTTGCAAATCAACTGCCTGTGCAGTTTTTCTCTGAATTAGCCACCTCAAACTAAACCAGAGTCTTATTGCCCCTTTGTGGATTTCTTAACTCTCTCTAACAGCTCACAAGATCCTTGGAGACCTACAGTTACCCACTTATTATAACCAGAAAGCATACAAGTGAAGAGACACATCAGGCAAAGCCTGGAAGAGGTCCCAGCACGAGACTTCCATTGTTCCCAGAGATGTGCCACATTGCCCCATGCATGGATGTTCTCCCCACTCCAGGAAGCCCCAAAAGAGGAAGCTCCAAGGTCCAGCATCCTCCAGTCACTGAGGCCTCAATGCATATACATGAATCATGAATATGCATGATTGACTGTATCACATCTCCCTCCCTTTCTAAGACCTTCCTAAGGCCAGCTGCCTGTGTAGCTCCTACTCATTTGTATCTGTTTAAGTGTTGCCTGGCTGGTTTTTGTTTTGATTTTTGTTGCTGTTGTTGATAGTATACGCAACAAAATATACACCAATTCAACAATATCTACATGTATAAGACAGTGAATTTACTACATTGAAAAACAAAGACACCTTGATTACTTGAGAAATTTCAAGGGCTAGTTACTTGACGGCACGGGGCTGGGTTTCTGGAAGGTGAAGTCCAAACTGAGTTCTTTATCCCACGGAGGGGAAGAGAAAACCAGGGAGAGGAGTGTTTTGGGTAGGGTAATGAAATTGCTCTTGACTGTCCTTCTTCCTTTGGCTGTTTCCATGGTTTCTGGATATCTTGAGTCACTCAGATCTTGGAAGGCTGTATTCCAGAATGGAATCACCACAGAGTTTCTTCTTCGGGCTTACAGGTAGCTGAAGCATTATCACTTCTCAGATTTGTTTCTTCATCAGATATATTGGGCCAGTCCCTGTCCTCATGGAAGGCCCAGCAGCATGAAATCAAACTCCTGTGCATCCTTCAAGGCTCAGCTCAAATGGTCTTTCTCTTTTGCTTCCCCAGGAGGAAGTATTAATTGCTCTGCATCTTGTCTCCAGAATATCATAATCAGTTATTCATTGTGCCACCTCCCTGCCTGCCTGTCTCCAAGCTCTTTCCAAGGAGGGCACACACTTGTTCAGCTCTTGTCCCCAGTGTTTGCGGTTGTTCTTGCTCAAAAATTCCACCTTCTGCCCTGGCTGGATTAAATTCCTGGGACTTGTAAACCTCACAGTTTAGTTCCTTTGCAGCCTGGAATGTACTGTATGTGTGAGAGTCTTTTAAATCAAGTTTCTGTAGCCATTGCTTACAGGAGGGGCAGCAAAACAGACTGGCATGTCCACTTTGCTTCCTAGAGACAGTTTGTTTTGCAAAGGCTGTGTTTTCCACTCCTGGCCCTAGCTGGAAAGACTTCCCAGGCAGGCTTAGAAAACACTTCTGGAAATCATGTCCCAGCCCTGCCCAGACAGTCACGGAAGATGGAAAGCACTGTTATTAAAGATGTCATGATAAAGAAAACATAAAGGAGGGGTAAACCATATTCATGGATAGGAAGACCTAATATATTAAAGATGTCAGTTGTCCCCAAAGGGATCTGTAGATCAAATCCAAAGTTTCAATAAAACCCCAGCAGGTTTTTTATGGAACTTGATAAAATGATTCTAAAATATATATGAAGGAGTCAAGGTCCAAGAAGAACCAGGCACTTCTGAATAAGGTAGGAAGATGGGACTTGGCCTATTAGACATCAGGATGCGTTATAGTCATTATGATAGTGAGGTTTGTCTAGGGATAGACAGATTGATGAATGGAAGAGAATAGAGAGTCAGAAATAGACCCAGGCATATGTAGAAGCTTAGTGTTTGACAGTGGGATCATAACAGATCAATGGAGACAGGAGGACAGGTTAATAGAGCTGTAGAACATGGTTATTCATATGGAAAAATGAAGCTGGATCCAGATGGATTAAGAATGTGAATATAAAAAACAAGCAGGTTGATTTCATCTCAAGATTCTTGACTTAATTACAGTAGTCCTCCTTATCCGAGGGGGATACATTCCAAGACCTCCCATGGTTGCCTGCAACCACAGATAGTACCGAACCCTATATGTACTATGTTTTGTCCTATACATGCATATTTATGATAAAGTGTAATTTATAAAGTAGGCACAGGAAGAGATTAACAGCAATAACTAATAAAAATAGAACAATTATAACAAGGTACTGTAATAAAAATTATGTGAATGTGGTCCCCAGGTGGGATGAATTGGGATGGCATGAGATTTCATCATGCTATTTATTTAATATTTTCAGACCACGGGTAACTGAAACCACCACGGATAAGGGGGGACTACTTGTACATCCACCAAGATCCCTTTTTCCAAAGAGGGTCACTTTCACAGGGGTTAGAACTTGAACGTAATTTGGGGGGCCACCATTCAACCACTACAGCACTGCAACACCAAGTACTGCAGAAGATGTGGCTCCACGGTGTCTCCTGTTCCTTGCTGGGGGAGGTACACTGTAATGTGATCACTTTGGAAAACACGTGGGCATTATTTCTCAAAGTGGATCCTTCACATATCTTATGACCTAGCCATTCCACTCCTAAGGGTAGACTGAAGGGGGAGACTCTTACGCATATACACAAGGAGACAGGTGCAGGACATATACGTGGCAGCACTGTGTATAGTCAAAACCTTGAAGTAACAATAGAGGGTCCCAGACAGAGCTGGAGAAAAATATAGTACAAAATTCTAACTTACCAAAAAAGACCAGACTTACTGACCTGACAGAGACTGGAGAAACCCGGTGAGTATGGCCCCCAGACACCCTTTTAGCTCAGTGATGAGACACTCCTGAGCTTCACCCTTCAGCCAAAGATTGGACAGACCCATAAAACAAAACAAGACTAAAGGGGCGCACCAGCCCCGGGGCAAGGACGAGAAGGCAGGAGGGGACAGGAAAGCTGGTAACAGGGAACCCAAGATCGACAAGGGAGAGTGTTGGCATGTCATGGGGTTGGTAACCAATATCATAAAACAATATTGTACAAATTGTCTAATGAGAAGCTAGTTTGTTTTATAAACCTTCATCTAAAGAACAATAATGAAAAAAATAAAAATAAATGATTGTCTTAAAAAAAAAAACCTTGAAGTGACTAATGCCGGCTAATAGGTGATTGGGTAAATAAACTAGGCTATGTATTAAAAATGGATTATTATACAGCATTCAAAACAAATGGCCAACAGTGACACTACGGATGGTGCAGGCGTAGACATTTTCACCAACAGAGAGCCCCCAAACAGATGCCTGCATGACAGGGTCAGAACTGCAGGTGCAGAGGTAGCAGAAATGTTTAATATAACATCAGCCACGTACGATTGGGTGACAAAAGGAATTATAAGAGCAAACGTGGTTTCTTTTCATAAAATAAAAATTACTAAATAAAATGTTTTTGGAATACATATAGATGCATTAAAACTGTAGAAAGCAAAAATCAAGGGAATCAGCACAGGATTCAGGATGGTGCTTACCTTAGGGGGATAGGAACCATAAAGTTAGGTGTAGATTGTTGTTTTGGGTGGGAGGTTTCTAAGTACCTGTCATTGTTGTTAGTTGCTGTCAAGTCGATTCCAATTCATGACGAGCCCGAGTGCTTAGTACATTAAAAATGAACAAAAGTGAGCTGTGCCAAAGAATGTGTTATGGACCGCGGATTGTAATTCACCAAGTTCTGTGTACCTGAGGTCCAGTTTTTTAAAAGGTGGGGGAGAAGCCCTGTCCAGGCTTAAGGCAGAGTTGTCAGGGGAAACTCGGGGAACAAGACGAGGGACTGGCTCCTCTGGTGCACATGGAGACAGCCTCCGCTGCTTTCCCAAGAGCTGGGTTGGGGTTGAGGAGGAGATGCATTCTTCCAACACTGGCGGCCTGGAGTACGGCCAGGGTCAGATCAGTGGGTCTGGGGTCTCAGAGTTGCCCCTGGGGATGCCCCCAAACCTTACAGAGCTGCCCTATGGTCCTGGAGGTGGGTCTGGGGCACTCTGGGAGGACAGAATGGGCCTTAGATCGGTTTGGGTTGATGGCAGTGCCAGGGCCCCCTGGATCTGGTCTGTCCTGTGTTCCTTAGGGGATGGGGAGTGGAACTGAGCTAGTTGTCTTGTGGATGAAGTCAGTGGATATTTATTTAGCATTCTCTACTAGTGGCAGGATGTTTGCAGCACATGGCTTATTTTTTGGTGAAAATATAAATAGCAAAGCGTACACCAATGCAACGATTTCTACATGTACAATTCAATAATGTTGGTTACATTCTTCAAGTTGTGCCACTATTCTCACTATCCTTTTTTCAATTGCTTTACCACCATTAACATAAACTCACTGCCCCAAGCTTCTTATTTAACTTTTTCAGTTGGTGGTGTCAGTTTGATCACATATAGATAATTCTTTATAAGAGCACAATGCTCAAGGCAAACATTCTTTACTCAGCGGGAACAGGTTTGGTTTCTTGGTTTTGTTTTATCGTTTGGTTTGCATTAGCGAAACAGTTGTTTGGCTTGCGTGTTGCTGTGATACTGGAAGCTATGCCACCGGTATTTCAAATACTAGCAGGGTCACCCATGGTGGACAGTTTTCAGTGGAGCTTCCAGACTAAGACAGACTAGAAAGAAGGACCTGTCAGTCAACTTCTGAAAAACTTGGCTGGTGAAAACCTTATGAATAGCAGCGGCACACTGCCTGATATAATGCCGGAAGATGAGCCCCTCAGGTTGGAAGGCACTGAAAATACGACTGGGAAAGAGCTGTCCCTTCAAAGTAGAGTCGATCTTAATGACATAGATGGAGTAAAGCTTTCGGGACCTTCATTTGCCCATGTGGCACAACTCAAAATGAGAAGAAACAACTGCAAACATCCACTAATAATCGGAATTTGGCATGTACGATGTATGAAGTGGAAGTCGTAAAAAATGAAACGGAACACATAGAGGTAGATATCCTAGGCATTAGTGAGCTGAAATGGACTGATGTTGGCCATTATGAGTCGGACAATCATATGGTCTATACGAAAAGAATGACATATTGAGAAATGGTGTCACGTTTATGTCAAAAAGAATATTTCAAGATCTATCCTGAGGTACAATGCTGTCGGTGATAGGATAATATCCATACACCTACAAGAAAGACCAGTTAATATGACTATTATCCAAAGCACTAAGGCCAAAGATGAAGAAATTGAAGATTTTTACCAACTTCTGCAGTCTGAAATTGGTCAAACATGCAATCAAGATGCATTGATAATTACTGGTGATTGGAATGTGACCCCTGTAAACAAAATAGAAGAATTGGGAGTTGGAAATGGCCTTGGTGATAGACACCAGATTACAGGAGATCGCATGGTAGAATTTTGCAAGGCCAACGAATTGTGTGGATCATAACAAATTATGGATAACATTGCAAAGAATGGGAATTCCAGAACACTTAGTTGTGCTCATGAAGAACCTGTACATAGATCAAGAGGCAGTTGTTCGAACAGAACAACCAGATACTGTGTGGTTTAAAGTCAGGAAAGGTGTGCATCAGGGTTGTATTCATTCACCGTACTTATTTAATCTTTATGCTGTGCAAATGATCTGAGGATCTAGACTCTATAGAGAAAAAAGGGGCATCAGGATTGGAGGAAGACTCATTAACAACCTGCATTATGCAAATGACACAACCTTGCTTGCTGAGAGTGAAGAGGACTTGAAGCACTTACTGATGAAGATCACAGACCACAAACTTCAGTATGGATTATACCTCAACAAAAATCCTCACAACTGGACCAATAAACAACATCATGATAAATGGAGAAAAGATTGAAGTTGTCAAGTATTTCATTTTGCTTGGATCCACAATCAACACCATGGAAGCAGCAGTCAAGAAATCAAATGACACATTGAGTTGGGCAAATCTGCTGCAAAAAACCTCCCCTTCGACGTGTTAAAAAGCAAAGATGTCACCTTGAAAACTAAGGTGCACCTGACTCAAGCCAAGTTTTCAATGACCTCATATACATGCAAAAGCTGGATGATGAATAAGGATTACTGAAGAAGAATCGACACCTTTGAATTGTGTTGGCAAAGAATATTGACTATACCCTGGACTGCCAGAAGAACAAACAAACTTGTCTTGGAAGAAGTACAACCAGAATGCTCCTTAGAAGCAAGGATGGTGAGACTACATCTCACAAACTTTGGACGTGTTATCAGAAGGGATCAGTCCCTGGAGACGGACATCATGCTTGGTAAAGTAGAGCGTCAGAGAAAAAGGAGACCCTCAACGAGATGGATTGATACAGTGGCTGCAACAATGGGCTCAAGCATGACAACGATTGTGAGGATGGCGCAGGACCAGGCAGTGTTTTGTTCTATTGTACATGGGGTTGCTATGAGTCAGAACCAACTTGACAGCACCTAACAACAACAACAAAAAAGACTTCATTGGAAATACCTGTTTTCAACAACATAAATGGTATAGTGGTTAAGAATTTGGCTGCTAACCAAAAGGTGGGCAGTTCAAATCCACCAGGCGCTCCTTGGAAACCCTGTGGGGCACTTCGACTCTGTCCTATACGGCCACTATGAGTCGGAATCGACTCAACGGTGAGTTTGGTTTTTTATACATGTGGACCTTACCAGATGGAGTATGCAGAAATCAAATCGACTATATCTGTAGAAAGCAACCATGGAAATGCTCAATATCATCAATCAGAACAAGGCCAGGGCTGACTGTGGAAGAGATCATCAGTTGCTCATATGCAAGTTCAAGTAGAACCTGAATAAAATTAGAACAAGTCTCTGGGAGCCAAAGTAGGACCTTAAGTATATCCCGCCTGAATTTAGAGACCATCTCAAGAGTAGATTTGACTCACTGAATGCTAATGACCAAATTGAGTTGTGAAATGACATCAAGAACATCATACATGAAGAAAGCAAAAGGTCATTAAAAAGACAAAAGAGAAAGAAAAGACCAAAATGGATGTCAGAAGAGACTCTGAAACTTGCTCTTGAATGTAGAGTAGCTAAAGTGAATGGAAGAAATGATGAAGTAAAAGAGCTGAACAGAAGATTTCAAAGGGCAGCTTGAAAAGACAAAGTAAAGTATTATTAAGAAATGTGCAAAGACCTGGAGTTAGAAAACCAAAAGGGAAGAATATGCTTGGCATTTCTCAAGCTGAAAGAACTGAAGGGTCACCCATGGAAGACAGGTTCCAGCAGAGACATAAGGATTTTATCTTGCTTGGATCCACAATCAACCGCCAGGGAAGCAGCAGTCAAGAAATCAAATGATGTACTGCACTGGGCCAATCTGATAAAAAGATCTCTTTAAAGTGTTAAAAAGTGAAGTTGTTACCTTGAGGACGAATGTGTGCCTGACCCAAGTCATGGTATTTTCAGTTGCCTCATATGCATGTGAAAGCTGGACAATGAATAGGGAAGACCAAAAAAGAATTGATGCCTTTGAATTATCGTGTTGTTGAAGAATATTGAATATACCATGGACTGCCAGAAGAACAAAGAAATCTGTCCTGGAAGAAGTACAGCCAAAATGCTCCTTAGAAGCAAGGATGGCGAGACTTTGTCTCATGTGCTTTGGACATGTTATCAGGAGGGACCAGACCCTGGAGAAGGACATCATGCTTGGTAACAAGTAGAGGGTCATTGAAAAAGAGGGAGATCCTTAATGAGATGAACTGATGCAGTGGCTGCAACAATAAGCTCAAATACAGCTTGTGTTTCACAGATTGTGAGGACTGGGAAGTGTTCCGTTCTGTTGTGTGCAGGGTTGCTATGAGTAGGAACCGACCTGATGGCCCTTAACAACAACAACAACAATATTGTTTGGCTTAAAGATAACTTCAGGGGCTAGTTTTGGGTTAAGGTTGAAAGATGACCTCAGTGGCTCCAGGGGCACATGGCTTTTTGAAAAGGGTGGTCTCTGTCTTCAGAAAGGGGCAGTCTGAGAATGGCGAGAGATAACTTCCAATGAAAAGACACTCTAGAGCTCTCATGTCCAATACAGTGACTGCTAGCCACATGTGTTTAAACTTAAATGAAGTAAATTAAAAGTTCAGTTCCTTAGTCACAAAGCTGTGTTTCAAACTATTGCTAATCAAACATGCCTAAAAAAAAAAAGAAACCCAGTGCCATTGAGTCAATTCCGACTCATAGCGACCCGATAGGACAGAGCAGAACTGCCCCATAGAGTTTTGGCTACCCTATTGGACATTGCCATCATCACATTTGGATATCACTATCATCACAGAAACTATTATGGTCACCCTCGTATTTTGGGAAGTCATTTCATGCCAGTTATTTCCCAGGTCTTCAGGAAGTTCCATCTGGTAGGCTTAGTGGCTGGCCAGACAGATGGGTTTAACTGTTAAGAGCATAGGGCTTTGGCTGTGAATCCTGGCTCTACCTCTCCCTAACCTCGTCGATCCTCATCTGTAAAACGGGAGTGGTAGTTACTTGAGTGTGTGTGTGTATGTGTGTGTGTGTGTGTGTGTGTGTGTGTGTAGGGAAATAGGCATGTATAGCACTTTGCAGGATGCTGGCACAGGATCATTGGTTTATAAATGGTAGCAGCTTCACTATTTTACAGATGAAAAATGAGACCCAAAGAAGGATGTGACATGGCCAAGGGCATGAAGCTAATAAAAGGCAAGCTGGGAATGCCAGCTCCTGTCTACTGTCTTGCCTGCACTGCTCCTCCCAGTGCCCTGATCTGTATGGGAGGAGCTGGTGCCCAGCGGGCTGAACAGGAGGCTGGCAGTCTGCAGGGTGGGCTTGGCCCAGGGCCAGGCAGGATCTGCTCCAGGAAGAAGAGCTGAGGGACTCGAAGTCCAAGGTTTCTTTGGGCTGGATGCAGAGACCCTTCTAGCTCCATTTTATTTAAAATCTTGGCTTTGGAGTTTAGCTACTTCCCACCTCTTTTCAAGCTAGAAACCTAGAAAAGTACTTTGCTTTGGCCCCACACAGAGCCAAAGGATGGGACCTTGAGCGCCCCATGATGAAATATTTCTTAGGGCCTTCCAAGAAATGCTGACTCCTCCAGGAAGTCCATCCTGATTTTTCGGACACCTGCTATGGATGAAACTGTGTTCTCCCAAAACAGGTACTGAAGTCCTGGCCCCTGTACCTGTGGGTGTAATCCTGTTTGGAAATAGGGCTTTTCTTTTGTTATGTTAATGATGCCATACCAGGGTAGGGTGGGTCCTAAGCTTAATCACTTCTGAGTTTTAAAAAAGAGCAGAAAAGACACAGAGAGGGTGCGGGGGGAGGAACAGGACCCTGATTTGAACTTTTAGCCTCCAAAACTGTGAGAAAATATATATTTTTAAAAAGCCACCCACTTGTAATATTCTATTACGGCAGCTCTAGGTAACTAAGGGAGCCCCGGTGGCACAGTGGTTAAATGTTCAGCTGCTTACCAAAAGGTCAGCAGTTCGAATCCAGGAGCTGCTACTTGGAGACCCTAGGGGGCAGTTCTGTTCTATAGGGCCACTATGAGTCGGAATCAACTAGACAGCAATGGGTTTTTTTTTTTTTTTTTTTTTTTGTAGGTAACTAAGACATACCCCTTCGCTCTTTTGTTCAAGTTCCAGAACACTCTGCACTTCTCCACGGCAGGAATTGCATCTTGCTTCCCACAGACCAGGGGAGCGTTATCGTTTTTGTGCCAAGGACCCCTTTGGCTCTCTGGGGAGGGAGTCTACGGACTCCTCCTTAGAGCAAGATATTTAAATGCATAAAATGAAATACGTAAAATTACAAAAGAAACCCCTCTTATTGAGATATATTACTAAAATAGTACAAAACCAAATTTGTGATAGAGTGATAAGGTGCTTCTTTATCAGTGCATTAAATCACAAGATCTAGCAGTGGGTCTAATAGCTACTGTAATTTTAAAGTCATGATTAACATGAATGATATTTTAAGATATTTGCAATAACTGTGATGTCATTTCTTTGTGTGAGAAAGTCACAGGTGCTGTTAACATTGTGTGGTTTGTTGCCTACATTCAGAATGGAAGAAAAGGCTACATTTCAGTTAGAGACTAAAGAAAATAAAGGTGTGAATTTTTTCCCACATGCCAGTTCACAGGCCCCCTGAATCCCATCCATGGGGCTGTAGAGGTCATTTCCAGCCTCCCTTAATCTTCCCTCCCCCATATCTGGCCTATTGCTGTGACCCCATGGAGCCTGATTCTGGGCCTGGAACAAAGCAACAAAACCAAACCGAACCCATTGCTGTTGAGTTGATTCTGACTCATAGTGACCCTATAGGACAGAGTGGAACAGAGTAGAGCCCCTCATAGGGTTTCCGAGGCTGTAATCTTTACCAAAGCAGACTGCCACATCTTTCTCCGGATGAGTAGCTGGTAGGTTAAAACCGTCAACCCTTCGGTTAGTAGCTGAGCACTTAACTATTGTGTCTCCAGGTCTCCTATGGAACATAATAGGTGCCTGGTATGTGCCCTGGTGGCACAGTGGTTGAGAGCTATGGTGTGTTACAACTGTTAACCAAGAGTTGGCAGTTCAAATCCACCAGCTGCTTCTTGGAAACCCTGTGGGACAGTTCTACTCTGTCCTCTAGGGTCACTGTGAGTCGGAACCGACTCATCGGCAACGGGTTTATGTGCCTTTCAGGGTAAAAACGGTCCCTTTGCAGGTCCCCTAAATGCAGACTTGCCCCAGCTGCCAGGTGCTTCCTGAAGAAGGAGACCTAACTGCCGCTCCCAGGGCCTCCTGCTTCCCAGCTGAGCTTGGAGCTGGGCCTTGCCTTTGGAGGAGGAAGCTGGGTTCAAGGCTGCAGGGCTCGGAGGAGACCTTCAGGCCCATTCTACTGGGCCACAGGGCTCCTGCATAGTCTTGGTTGACGATGCCACATTGTTTGCGAAGCCCATGGGCTACTGGCAGCATGTTCTTTCCCTTTTTGGCCCCAAATGGGCACGGCCCCTTGCCCCCAACCCTGCTTCTCAGAAGCTGTTCTGTTTGAGAGATGGACCATTTGCCTCCCAAGCTGGAGATGGAGTGGCTGGCCACCTGGTGAAGCCTATAAATGGCAGAGAGGAGCAGGCGGAATGCATCCTCACAACGACAGGTCATTTTATACTCAGATGGAAACATAAACTGACGTTATCGGAGGTGTAAATATCATTGGGAAAACGTGATGTTCCTGGGAAGGGCTATGCCAGCCTCTCCACATTCCCACTGCCCCTCAGAGTTTGAGGAACGCAATCGGCCGTGTAGCGTGGGGACCCGCCTGGGGTGGGGGTTGCCTGCCAGGCCGCTCGGAGGGTGGGTGGTGGCACCTTCAGATGGGCCAGAAGGAATGGGCCTGTGACAGCTCCGCGGGGTGGGGTGGGAGGTCTGCATTTACCGTGGGAGTTTTTCCCATGACTTTAGTGGTCTGGAAATGTCGCAGGTACAACCAGCAAGGAAAAGGCAATGCTTTGCAGCAGGAGGGAGTGAGGTCAGATCAAAGGAAGTTTTGTTTCCTGAGGTAAGGCTGCTCTGGAGCAGTCCGGCACTCAGATGTCTTCCTCTGCGGAGCTCGTAAAAATAGAAGAAGCTGCTGCTGGGCTGGGCTAGGCTGGGATCAGTTCTGCTTGGAACCGGGGCTGCTGGCAGGGCTGGCGTTTTGGGAGTTTCCCAAGTATGGTGCCTTAATCCAGAAGTATAGCCTTAGGTAGGAAAGGGTGATGGGTGCAGGCTCTTGTGGGAAGAGGTCAGGGCCCGTGCCCCTCCTGCCAGACAACATAGGGCACATAGGACTCTCCAAAGAATACGGAATCACTTCAGGAAATAGTAAGATGTCATAGTTCTGTTGACCCCGTGACAGGGTAAGAACTACACTTTTGATCAATACAGAAGGTAAAAAAAACATTTCTGCTGTCCTGAAATACGTCATGCCCTTCTCCAAATGTTTTGTTCACGCTCTGCCTGGGCTCTGAAGACTTCAGTTCTGTGGGGTTCTTGTTCACCCACAATCCTCAGCCCTGGGGTGGAGCGATTTCTGGGCCCTGTGTCTGCTTCAGGGTTAGGGTTTAGCGAGCAACTTGTTTTAGGTGGAGTAATTTGGGATGAGGGGGACTGGGTTTTTAAAGGCTGCTCATCCTTGTTCTCAGAAGACTCGAGGGCTGGCCTAATGGCTGACCTTGAATAACAATTTCACCATGTTCTGGGTTTTGGAGCATAGACAGTCCCTGGTTAATCTTTCTCTATCAAAGGTGGATTTTATTTCCTGTGGTGTTGCCATTTTCCTGAAGAGGTATGTGTGTACGTGTGTGTGTGTGTGTGTGTGTGTCTTGCCTTATAAATTTTAAAATTTACCCAAGTGGATAATTTTGATGAAGTCTCCTCCCTCACGGTTTTCCTGATATGGCCAGCTCATTGACAAGTAGCAGAGTTTCTCAATGCCTTCAGCACCTCTGACCCATGTGTATTGGGATGGCATTCCTTTTAGATGGGAGCAACGTGTGCAGGTAATCCCAGGTTATCTTTTCAAACCAAGGGAAGGTTCTATAGATGTGAATACAACAGAGTCCTGGACCCAAGTGATGTGTTTTTGTTGTTAGGTGCCGTCCACTTGATTCCAACTCATAGCGACTCTGTGTACAAGAGAACGAAACACTGCCTGGTCCTGTGCCATGCCCACAGTCGCTGTTATGCTTGAGCCCATTATTGCAGCCACCCTGTCAATCCATCTCGTTGAGGGTCTTCCTCTTTTTCGTGGATGCTGTACTTTACCAAGCATGATGTCCTTCTCCAGGGACTGATCTCTCCTGACAACATGTCCAAAGTATGTAAGATGTAGTCTCGCCATCCTTGCTTCTAAGGAGCACTCTGGTTGTGCTTCTTCTAAGACAGATTTGTTCATTCTTTTGGCAGTCCGTGGTATATTCAATATTCTTCACCAGTACCACAATTCAAAGGCATCAATTCTTTTGTCTTCCTTATTCATTGTCCAGCTTTCGCATGCATATGATTCAATTGAAAAACCATGGCTTGTGTCAGGTGCACCTTAGTCTTCAAGGTGACATCTTTGCTTTTCAACACTTTAAAGAGGTCATTTGCATTGGATTTGCCCAGTGCAAAGTGTCTTTTGACTTCTTGACTGCTGCTTCCATGAGTGTTGATTGTGGATCCAAGTTAAATGAAATCCTTGACAACTTCAATCTGTTCTCCGTTTATCATGATGTTGCTTATTGGTCTAGTTGTGAGGATTTTTTTTTTTAACTGTGCTTTAGATGAAGGTTTACAGAACAAACTAGTTTCTCATCAAACAGTTAGTACACACATTGCTGTATGATATTGGTTAACAACCCCACGACATGTCTACACTCTCCCTTCTCAACCCTGGGTTCCCTATTACCAGCATTTTTGTTTTCTTTATGTTGAGGTGCAATCCACACTGAAGGCTGTGGTCTTTGATCTTCATCAGTAAGTGCTTCAAGTCCTCTTCATTTTCAGCAAGCAAGGTTGTGTCATCTGCATAACGCAGGTTGTTAATGAGTCTTCCTCCAATCCTGATACCCCATTCTTCATATAGTCCAGCTTTTTGGATTATTTTCTCAGCATACAGATTGAATAGGTATGGTGAAAGGATACAACCGTGACTCACACCTTTCCTGACCTTAAACCACTCAGTATCCCCTTGTTCTGTCCGAACAACAGCCTCTTGATCTATGTGCAGGTTCCTCATAAGCACAATTAAGTGTTCTGGAATTCCCATTCTTTGCAGTGTTACCCATAATTTGTTGTGATCCACATAGTCGATTGCCTTTGCATAGTCAAAAAACACAGGTAAACATCTTTCTGGTATTCTGTGCTTTCAGCAATGGTACCCCTGGTTCTTCATCCTCTTCCAAATCCAGCCTTAATTTCTAGCAGTCCCCTGTTGATATACTGCTGCATCTGCTTTTGAGTGGTCTTCAGCAAAATTTTGCTTGCACGTGATATTAATGATATTGTTCGATAATTTCCACATTCAGTTGGATCACCTTTCTTGGGAATAGGCATAACTATGGGTCTCTTCCATAGAGATCCTTACCTGGTTGGCCAGGTAGCTGTCTTCCAAATTTCTTGGCATAGGTGAGTGAGCACTTCCAGTGCTGTATCCATTTGTTGAAACATCTCAGATGATATTCTGTCAATTCCTGGAGACTTGTTTTTCAACAACGCCTTCAGCGCAGCTTAGGCTACTTCCTTCAGTACCGTCGGTTCCTGATCAGATGCCACTTCTTGAAATTGTTGAACGTCGATAATTCTTTTTGGTATAATGACTCTGTGTATTCTTTCCATCTTCTTTCAATGCTTCTGGCGTTGCTTAATATTTTCCCCAAAGAATCCTTCACTATTGCAACTTGAGGCTTGAATTTTTTCATCAGTTCTTCCAGTTTGAGAAACGCCGAGCGTGTTCTTTCCTTTTAGTTTTTTATCTCCAGGTCTTTTCACATGTCATTATAATACTTTACTTTGTCTTCTTGAGCTGCCCTTTGAAATCTTCTGTTCCTTTTTTCATCATTTCTTCCTTTTTCTTTAGCTACTCAACATTCAAGAGCAAGTTTCAGAGTCTCCTCTGACATCCTTCTTGGTCTTTCTTTCCTGTCTTTTCAGTAACCTCTTGCTTTCTTCATGTATGATGTGCTTGATGTCATTCCACAACTCGTCTGGTCTTCTGTCATTAGTGTTCAATGCATCAAAACTATTGTTGAGATGGTCTCTAAATTCAGGTGGGATATACTCAAGGTCACATTTTGGCTCTCGTTACTAGGATTTGGGCCTCTATTCTAGGCACGCAGAATCACAAGCTGCTCTGACTTAGGTTTAACTGGGTCACTCTGGCTATTGTGTGGGGGAATAGGCTGAGGGGGCTGGTTGGGAGGCAATTATGGGATCCAGGGGAGATGTGGCAGTGTGGCCCAGCCTTGTCTGGGGGTTGGGGGGGGGTGTCAGGTGACAAAGCTCCCCGAGGATTTAGTATAAGACTTTTCAGGCCGAGAGAGAAAAGAAGTCCTCCAAGTGCGTGGTACTGTGGGTGGGGCTTTACCGCCTGGGTTTTCCCGATAGGGTGCTACATGGGTGAACTTTCCATTATTAGAAAAGTTGATAATGAGAGGCTTTACTTAAAAATCCCCCCAAAATTCCTCCCAGCTCAACCTTGAGCCTCCAGTGGTAACCCTGAAAGTGAGCCCCGTTTTCTTGGTGCTGAGTGAAGTGCCGTTCCCCTGAGCAGTTCTGGGCTTCCCTGTATTCTCTGCTTGCTTGGTGCTTGCCCAGGGGTCCGTGCTTTCCATGTTTGCATTGTTTCAACTTTTGTGATCTCATTAAAACCTCACAAAAAACTGCGGGCAAGCAGGGCAGAAATGAGTGTCTTTGTACCCACTTTCTAGATGGAAACACAAACTCAGTGTGATCAAACGCCTGACTGAGGCCCAGGGTCAGTAAGTGGCAGAGCTGAGACTGGAATCCAGGGTCCATGACTCTCTAGCCTGTGGCATTTCCTCTGACCCACCCTTAAGGGGGTGTCTCCAGATAAGGTCCACTCCTGTGTGGGCAGCTGATGGGGGTGGGGGGAACTGCTGACAGCAGACACAACAGCCCCAGATGAACTCTTTGGAGGGAAACTGAGTGACCGTCAGTCCTTCTCCTCTCTCACTTCCTGCTTTCTTTCTGCAGCTGATCGGGGCCCTGGTCCTGTCTGTGGGGATCTATGCAGAGGTCGAGCGGCAAAAATACAAAACCCTCGAGAGTGCCTTTCTAGCTCCGGCCATCATCCTCATCCTCCTGGGGGTTGTCATGTTCATCGTCTCCTTCATTGGTGTGCTGGCTTCCCTCCGGGACAACCTGTGCCTTCTCCAGTCGGTGAGTCTGCTCTACCCACCCTCAGCCAGGGCAGGGTGGGGGCTGTAGTCCCCAGGGAAGCTGGGTAGACTGCTTTGGCCCCAGGGGCAGCTCAGTTTCTTCAGGCCGAGTCTCAAACCAGCTCCTACAGAGCCTTTCCAGGATAAGCCCGTCTGTTCATATTGGCCCAGGAGTGCCCAGGCCACCTCCATTTTTTAAAATATTATTCTGCTCATTTACTTAAACCTTTTGTTCATCTGAACTCTCAGTTCCAAGAGGGAGAAATAAAATTCAAATGAGAACAAGCAAAAACAAAAAAGGAAGATGGTGGTGAGTTCACTGCTCACGTAACTAGCAAACCCACAGCAGGGTCCAGGGGTTCAGGCGCATTGGGTCTTTCTCTTGCCCTCCCACCTGGGACTGCTCCTGCCTGGCACCCAATGTCATCCTCTAGCCAACAGTCCTTATAGCTGTTGACCCCAGTAAATCTTTCCTGGTAATGCTGGCTAAAGACCCAGTCTCTGATGGGCCTGATGAGGGCCATGTGCTCACCCCGATGTCAGAGGGTGGAGTCAGCTCTACGCTCACCCCCTTACTGTGGAGTGAGGGATGATTCCTCAAAGCTAGGATCTATTTACTCTACACAGATGTATCTGTCTTGGTTTCATGTCTCCCCTCAGACGGGAAGCCCCTATAATTCCCAGTAAGCAGGATCTTAGTGCTGCCTGAACTGGAAGCTGCTAGAGTCAGTTTTTGGACAATGCTTATTCTCTGATAAAGGGTATGGGTGATGTGGTATCCTGGGAGCCTCAGGCACCCAGTACCTGCTCCCTCTCTGGGGGTCCCTACATGGCGAGCTGGCATTGCTATCTCAGGCTGCCCATCAAGCAGGCTCTGACATCTTGGCCTGGCTGGAGTGAGGTAATGCTCTTCCCCCGTGGACTTGCTGAGGACCCCTGGGATAAACGTTGACAACAATCTGGCTGAGACGTTGAGTCACTCTTCCTGACAACGGACTCCGCAGCCGGGCTTTTCCAGGGAATGCTTGTCTATGTCCTGTGTTCCCACAGGAGGAAGGGGGCAAAGGCCCAAGAGCTCAGACAGATGATTCTGCCCGTGACTAATTTGTGCTTAGACCTCAGAGCGGATGCCGCTTGCCCTCCGCCTCGCACGTGTCCTTCACATGAATCTCTGAATCTTGTTTTTCAGTTCATGTACATCCTTGGGATCTGTCTCATCATGGAGCTCATTGGTGGCGTGGTGGCCTTGATCTTCCGGAACCAGGTGGGCCTGGGGTTTCATTTATCAGCCATGTGCTTACTGGGCACACACTGTATGTGCCCTGGGTTGTAAACTGGGGGTGCCGCAGTGAGCAAGATAGGTAACCTCCCAGGGAACTTCCATTCTCTTGGGGGAGACAGGCACTGAACAAGCGAATCAGATGATAAGAACATGACACAGCTGTTATGAGAGTGCCTGGGGTGGAGATGGGTAGGGGCAACATTTAAGAGGGTGGTGACCTACCTGAGAAGGAGGTGGCCTCTTATTTGAGGCTTTAATAATGAAAAGGAGCCAGCCAGATGAGGCTCAGAAGAACACAGGTCCAGGCTGAGAGAACAACGGGAGCAAAGGCCCTGGGGCAGCAAGGAGCCCAGCAAGTTTGCAGAACAGTGTGGAGGCCACTTGCCTGAAGCAAGTGAGTGATAGGGAGAGATGGGGAGAGGGCCAGCAGACCACCTAGGTCCTCAAGGGCCATGGTTTCAGAGCTTGGATATTTTTCAGAAGACAGTAGGAAGCCTTTGGAGAGTTTTATGCAGAGGAGCGATGTGACCTGATTTTCGTGTTTTTAAGGATGCCTCTGGTTGCTGAGCGGACAGAAGGCAGGCCAGGGAAGGAGCGGAGAGACCAATAGGAGGCTGCAGTGGTCATCCAGGGAAGGGGTGATGACAGCTTGGCCAGGGTGCAGGCAGTGGGCCTGGGCAGTAAGGGTTGGATATCCTGGATGTTTTAGAGGCAGTGCTGACAGGACTCCCTGCCGGATACGGGGTGAGGAAGAGACAGGGTGAGAGGGTCATACCTGGCATCCTGGCCCTGGAAGGGTTTGCAGATCCAAGGTCCCTGATTGCTGGGAAGGAGTCCCTGGGTGGTACAAACATTTAACACACTCCACTGCTAACTGAAAGGTTTCAGGTTCGAATCTACCCAGAGGCACCTCAGAAGAAAAGCGTCACCATGAGTTGGAATCAACTTGCTAGCAACTAAGTTTTTTTTTTTTTAAGAATCCAGGGGCTTTTCTTGTTTTACAAGCCCCAGGAGAAGGGAGGGGAGATTCCCATTGTATTGATGGAGCCACGGAGGCAAAGAAAGGTTAAGACACCCTCCCAAGAGCACACACCAAGGCAGAAGCAGCACAGGGATGCTTCTCAGTCCAGTCTTGCTACCACCTCCTCCCTTTCCCTCTTTTCTACTTTTCATACCATCCACTCTGAGCTGGCAGATCCGGGATACTGGTTCATTTTTCAGCGGCCTTGAGCCTTTTTTTCTGTGTGGCCAGGCAGAGCTCCCAATAGTTACGGGTTCGTGCTTTCCTGGCTAGAGCCCATATCCAGTTCAAGGTCAGCAGCATCAATGGCTTTGATAAACAGCCTCCTAAGTGAACAAGGCTTCTAGCTTCCAACGTATTTTGACAAGGGCGCTCTTATTCGTCATTTTCCAGTGCTCTGTAGAGCAGCAAGGGCGGTGCACCACCTCTTTTTCAGTTGAGAGAGCTGAGACAAAGGCATTGGCCTTTGGAACCCACAGGGGCCCTTTGGTCCTCACATCTTAGGATGTCGTAGGCCTGGGGTCAGGGGTGAGAGTTCTCAGTTGTCCCCAAACCCTGGGGCTTCCTGGCCTGTGACGTGTCTTCCTTCCCCTTGGTCAGACCCCTCACTTGGGCCCTGCCACCCACTAAAGCCCCCGGGGTGAGTCTTGGGTGCAGCCTGACGTGAAGCCCTTCCTGCTAGGGCTGTGCACTGTTTGGAGGGTCAGGTTGGGCCGTGGTATCATATGCCCAGGATATATAACTTTAAACATTTAAAAACTGTATACAGAATTATAAATACAGTAAAATCTCCACAATGAAATAATAGGTCTGTAGAAAAGATTGGAAGGAAGTAGAAATATTAACTCTTATTTCCTCTGAAGGGTGGGACTAGAGTGATTTTCATTCCCTCCTTTATATTTTCCCCTAGCTCCCAAATGTTCTTTTTTCTCTTTCTTTTTTATACTCAAGGGAAAAATACCATGTAGAGAAAAATAAGGCCCCTTTCAATTCTAAGGTAAGGTGATTTTGTAAAACAAGAGACAGGCCAGTGGTGAGAACAAGGAAAAAGGAGCAGCCTGGCTGATGGTGGGGGTGGCAGGAAGGGCAATATAAGGAGGAGAAAACGGTATAAAGCAATCAGGGCCAGCTGCTGAAAGAGGTGAGTTCCCAACTGCATTTTTTCCTCACCAAGCGAAGATCACAGATTTCTCTGAGCCACAATAAAGCAAGTTCAGTCTCCAGCCCCACAGGCTACCTGTTAACTACAAGAATCCACTTGGGCGACAGGTGAAAATGAATTGTCAGGCTAACGACTCCTCCCCCTGGTTCTCAGGAAGATGTGCAGGTCACAGCACGGGCAATAGGGCAGCCGCACCATGACAGGATAACCAGACTCCCAACACACTGCTTTCAATCACCTCTTGACTCCAAAGAGGTTTCTCCTGACAAGCATGACCCAACGGTCAGGCAGAAGCTGCTTCTCTGGCCATCCACCCAGACAGCCAGGCACAGAGGCAGGTGGCCCCAAAGGGCCGTGAACACCTAGACCCCAGCCAGAGGTAGGAGGAGGACCTGAATGACCCCTGTCTGCGTCTCATTCCTTATGACACCTGCTTTGTCCCGGCTTGTTCCAGAATCCTCTAGTGAGGGTGTCGGGGTATTGGAGGTGGGTAGCTCTGGGCCATAGGTGGTACATCTGTACCCCCATCCCAGGGCCTCATTCCCTCAACCAGCAGGTGGGAGGGGGCAGTCGTCTCTCTCCCAGCCTTGATCAGAGGTGGTGTGGTCATACCCAACACCAGGCCAGGGGAAGGAGGGGAGCAACCAGCCTACTTACTTGATCATGGTGCTGGCTCTGGCTGGTTCTGGACCACTCTAAGGTCAGGGGCAGGGAGGAAGGAGGCCTGCACCTGGTCTGCACTGCTGAACACCTGAACATGGATCCTTCCCACCCAGAGCAAGGCTGCCAGTGGCTCCAGAAGTCAAGGAAGTTCAGCACTGATCTAGCCAGAGTCCTACTGATAGTGTGCCCCACCGAAGACAGCCTTTTGGGATCAGGGCTTGAGCCTAAAATACCTGGTGTTATAGACTGATTTTATTAAAGTAGATGTCGTAAATCCTAACCTCTCTCTGCCTGTGGTTATAATCCCATTTGGGACCGGGTTGTCTTTGTTATGTTAATGAGGCAGGATTAGTTGTGTGGTGTATCTTGAGTCAATCTCTTTTTCGATCCTATAGGACAGAGTAGAACTGCCCCATAGAGTTTCCAAGGAGCGCCTGGTAGATTTCAACTGCCAACCTTTTGGTTAGCAGCCGTAGCTCTTAACCACTATACCACCAGGGTTTCCTTTGAGATATAAAAGAGATTAAATAAGTGAGCAGAGAGAGATGAAGTAAAATAGATGTCAAGACATCAAGTAACCAGGAAGCAGAAGCTGAAGAGACAAGAACCTTCCTCCAGAGCCAACAGAGAGAGGACTTCCCCTAGAGACAGTGCTCTGAATTCAGACTTCTAGCCTCCTAAACTGTGAGAAAATAAATTTCTGTTTGCTAACGCCATTCATTTGTGGTATTTGTTGTAGCAGCACTAGATAACTGAGACACCTGGAAAACTGAGACATAACTCCACACCCCAGTGGGGATCAGACATGTGACTTCAGGCCGGGTCTGAGGAAGGGTCTGGAAATTAGAAGACCCTCAGCATTCCACCCTTTTTTTTTCTGACTTTCTGGGTTCTCTTCCACCCTTGGTTGCCAATGGAGCTCATCTCAGGGCCTGAGCAGAGGCTGGGGTCTGGGGCAAAGAGGATGTATCAGCCTCTGCAAGGGGCTGGGGGAGCCCAGATGATGGCTCAGCCCCAGACACAAGGGAGGAAGCCCAATTCCCCCTACCCCACAGCTGAGGTTATGAGAACCTGGTCAGCAGGTGGATCAGGCTGGGCTGCCAGCAGCCACCCTCCCCAGGCCAGTCTTCTGTATCAGAAGCTGATATGGGAGCGATAGATGTTGGGAGGGGCCCAAGACAGCTCCATCCCCTGAAGGAACTGGGAGGGGGGCCCTCTGGGCAAAGCCTGGAGGGAGGCTCCAGCTGCAACCCTTCCACCCCTGCCTCTTTTCCAACTCTTTGGGCCTCCCATCCTGTAGGGGGCTGCCTCCACATGTCACTCCCACCCCCCCTTAGTTCCTCATTCATTTCAGAACACTCCAAGCACCTCTTCAGGGCGCGATGTTGCCAAGCCTCTGGGTATATTTACACTAGATTTAAAAGAAAGCACTAGAGATGACAGCTCTTTGTAGCTTGAGTCTGGTGACTTCTTAAACAATGTGCCCTGAAATCCTGAGGGCTTTGCTGTTTATTTACTCTTTGCTTAATTTAGTCTGAGCTACGTGACCTCCAGGGTCGTGCCAGTGTTTCGCAAAAGGTGGTTTTCTAGACTTCGCTGGAGCTGCTCCTGCTGGCATGACCTGGTTTAGCGCCCAGTGGGGTGGCACCGGACGTATTTGGCCTCTGTGGAAGCTGCGAGGAAGCCAGAATCCTATCGTCTTCGCTGTCTGCTCCAAGGGCCCGACCTCTGAGCGGCTCCTCACAGTCCCTCAGACGTTACAGGTGCCCAACTACATAGGCATGGCGCTTTACAGTTAGCAAACCACACAACTGGTGTTTCTCCCTGCCCCCTACTGCTCTTCCATGAAGTTTCGAGACCCTCTCCACCCCCCACCACAGCACAGGAACCACCTAATGTAGAGGACAAGTCTTCTGGTACACACTCTCAGACACAGGCACAATCACACACCCTCAGACACAGTCATACACATACAGTCACACATACACAGTCACACACACACACACACACAGTCACACACATACACCCTCACACACACACACAGTCACACTCACACACATACAAGTCACACACACACTCACCCTCACAATACAGTCACACGCTCACACACATACACAGTCACAAACACACATACTCGCACACTTACACACAACACAGTCACACTCACACACACGGTGCCAAACGTAAGGGACACTTTCAAGAGCCAATACAACCCAAAGAAGTCCCTGATGGGACGGAAGGCAGCTGCTGCCCCATGGAGCCCAACACTGGCGGCCTGGGTTCCTCCTGCCAATTCTGAGAGGCCTCCCACAGGGCCTCACTTCCCTGAAGGGCCTGGCTCAGCTTACCAAATGAAAGGCCTGCTGTTCACAAAAGAGACCTCTCTGGGAGTCAGTGTGTCTTTGCAAAGTGCTCAGAGACGAGATGATTTGGGGAGAGAGGTTGAGGCTGCTCACCAGAGGGTAGGGGAGCCTCTCCCCACTGAACACCCACGCACCCCCTCTGCTGCTTCTCTTCATCCCACCCATCTCTGCTCTGGGGGATTCTAAACATCCCAGTGGCCCAGTGTGGGCAGCTGGGGGACAGCAGAAGGACTGGAAGGATCAGAGAGGCAGAGGAGGGGAGGGAAGAGGAGGGACCCGTGGACCAGGTCTGTGTCTGCAGTGCCTGGAGAGTGGAAGGAAGCGCCGGACACACATCCCACACGCATGACCTAGGCATGTCCCTAGCCTTGCTATCACTCCTCTGCACCTCAGCTCAGCCAAAGGTCCCCTGCAGCCTACCGTTCAGTGGCATGAGCTCATTCCCCCACCCTACCCTGGTGGCAGACTGGCCCCATCCTGGTGACCTGTTTCTTAGGCACCCCTAACCACACCCCAGCCAGCTGGCCTGTCACTTAGTTAAGCAGGCCTCCAGGGTTGGAAAAGCATCACGACCTGGGGGGCCTCTGGGAAGGGTGGGCCCGAGGCCAGGTGGTCCTGCCTTGGGCCAGGTGGTGAGGGCAGCTCTCACACCCGCACATCCCCCCTCCCCCAAATCACTAGGCAGCAGGCTGGTGAGCTCAGCGCCTTTATGGTGCCTGCATGCTCTCCCCCCTCTGGGCTGACGTCTGATCCCGGGTCTCGAGAGGGAGCTGTGCAGAGGGTTTTCCTTCTGGCTGCAGAGACCAAGTTCACTGCTTGGGGGCCTTCATGACCTTGGTTTGAGCCGCATGACTCTCAGGAAGGAGGTGGCCATCGTATCCCTTTGTTGCTTTCTTCCTGATACTGGAGAGAGTTTGGAGAGAGGACCCCAAGCTGAGCTTTGGGTGCATATCTTGGCTTTTTAAAAGGGTGTTGGGTGGGAGCTTTGCCACTTTGGTTCTAGCTTCTCTCTGCCACTGACCAGCTGTGTGACCTTGGGCAAATCACATGCCTTTCTGGGCTGTCAGGTGTTTGTATGAGTCCTGGGCCAGGTGCTGGCCTGTCCTGGATGCCTAGGGACTCTTGCCCTGGAGGCTGCCTCCTTTCAGATAGCTCTTCTGGACATGAATTGGGGCCTCAGTTTCCCTTGGGACCAGCCGTTTTCCACTGATGATGTGATGGATATGAAGTGGGGGCATAGGGTGTTGTTCTCCTGGAAAAAGAGATAAAGACCTATAATAATAATACCCGTACCTACTATGTGCCGGGCAGCCTAACCTACCACGTGCCGGCGTCCTGCTAAGTATTACCGTTCGTTGTTGTCGAATCAGCTATGACTCATGACAGCCTTGTGCTGCCCAGTCCTGAGCCATCCTCAAGCTCTTGGTATGTTTGACCCCATTGTGACAGCTGTTGTGTCAGTCCATCTCATCGAGGGGTTCCCTCGTTTTCTCTGACTCTCGACTTTACCGAACGTGATGTCCTTTCTAGCCATTGGTCTTTCCTGATGATGTGTCCGAAGTAAGCAAGTCAAAATCTCACCATCCTTGCTCCTGAGGAACGTTCTGATTGTATTTCTTTAGTAGTCTTAGTTTATTTAGTCTCACAACACCCTATGAGGTAGAGAGTATTTTCATCTACGTTTTGCAGGTAAGGAAACAGGGGCTCAGAAGTTAAATGAAGTGTCCGAGGGCTGGGCGGCTGTAGGGATTGTATTCTTGATGACAAGTCTTGACAGCTCTTCTCAGCTTAGTCTTTGAGCCTTGGAGCTAGAAGTTACACCTTAAAGACAGGCCTACTTGGAAATGGGTAGTGGTGGTGGTTGCCGAACATGGTGAATGTAATTGATGTCACTGGATTGTACACATAAGTGTTGAAATGGCAAATGTCTTATAATATATGTTTTTACCACAATACCAAAAAACCCACTCTCGTCAAGTCAATTCCGACTCATAGCGACCCTTTAGGACAGAGTGGAACTGCCCCATAGGGTTTCCCAGGCTGTAATCTTCACGGGCGCGACTGCCACATCTTTCTCCTGTGGAGCTGTTGGTGGGTTTGCGTCGCCAACCTTTCACTTAGCAGCTGAGCACTTAACCACTGTACCAACAGGGCTCTTCCTTTACAATAAAAAAAATAAGATAGGCTTCAGCTTGAATTTATAAGTGGGAAAACTGAGGCCCAGAGAAGGGAAGTGAGCTGTGGAGGGTCGTCCAGCAGCAGGAAGGCCCAGAACTCAGGGCCCTGCTGCCCCATGGACCCCGTGGATCAGTCTGGCTCTCCTGCCCCGGCTCCAGAGCCGAGAATGCCCCCTTTGTGCCAGCATGGTCTCTGTGATATGCAGGCCTCAGTGTCTGAAAGCTCCGATTGTCACAGAGTGGAGCTGCAAGTCCACACCCCCACCCCCACCCCCACCCCCACCCCTTCCCGCTGTGGGGCCTTTGTGCTCCTAGATCTCAGCACAACAGCCAGGCTGTTGATGCAGAAAGCTCAGTGTGACTGGGAGAGGGTGGCCTGCCAGTGCCCTTCCCAGTGGGGAATTATTGTAGCCGAGCTGCCGGAGTGGGCAGAAGCACTGCAGAAACGTAGGAAGAGGCCCAGCCAGGGAGTTAAAGGCCTGAGTTCCAGGCCGTGCTGGGCCCTAACTGGCCTGCTCTGTTACCTGGGCCAGATCAGGCCCCCTCTCTGAGCCTCTGCTTCCTCATCTATAAAATAAGAGCTTGAATGATGGAGAAGGGTAGAGTGGGAACCTGGAGGGACAAAGGGAAGATTCCAGCTCAGGCCTGAGTCTGGGTGGTAGAACAAGCTCTAGACCAGGAATCGGTCCCTACCCAGCATTGCCATTTCAAAGCTGTGTGCCCCTGGCAGGGTGCCTACCCCTTTGGGACCTGGGGAGGGGTCTGATCTGTAAGGAAATGGGGTTAACCACTTCTGTTGGGACATGGCCGAGGGATTCAGGCACCAGACGGGGATTGGTGTGGGTGTTCAGGGCTGGGAATGAAGGGGGCACACTGTGCAGGCAGGGATGGGGCTACCTGGCCCCTGTGGGCACTCTGTACTGATCAAACTTCTAGGAAAACACATTGGACTCTGGGTGTGTGTGGTTCTTTTCCTTTGTGATTTCTCCTTCTCAATAGACCATTGACTTTCTGAACGATAACATTCGAAGAGGAATTGAGAATTACTATGATGACCTGGACTTCAAAAACATCATGGACTTTGTTCAGAAGCAGGTGAGCTTCCTGTGCCATTTGCCCCCCATTCAGGACCCTACTCAAGAGGGTGAGGGCGAGGGGTCAGGTGGCTTACCCATTCCCAAAGCGGCCAGCTAGCCAAGTTGAGGGTTGAGGGCTGGCAGTGAGTGGATGGCCTACTGAGGGTGGAGAAACCAGGCCCCAACCTTCTTACCCACTCCTCCGCCCATGCACCTGGCCCAGGGTGTCCTCATCCTACCTGTCCCTCTTCAGTTACATGGACCCTCCTCTGTAAGAAAAAAGAAAAGAAAAGAAAAAGAGCAAGGTTAGGTGTAGCTACAAACCACTTAGGGGTCCAGGAGCTCCCCTTCCAAAGACACAGAGCAGGAGAGGGCTCTAGTCTCCAGTGGCAAAGGTCACTGAGGTGGGAGTGACTTCCAAGCCACCCAGTCCAGAGACCCCTCTGCCAAGTCCCTTCACTGACAGCAAGCTGACTCCCTGCTAATCAAGGACAGCCCAATGGGGAGAGAGGTCCTCACCAATCCCAGTTTCCCCATGAGGGGGAAGAGAGCAAACCTCCGCTATTTCCTCCGTGATACTTCTTTGAATGTGATGATGATCATGAGTTCCCTTGAGACATTGCCCCTTCCCCCATGTCTGCCCAAGTCTGTTGGTGCAATACTAATAGCAGTTATGATGGGCCAGCCACTGTTCCCCTTGGCTTCTATACATCGGTCTCACTTAGTCCTGAGCCGCGTCTGCATAAAGGGCATCATAGGGCTCCTTCCTTGTGGGGCTGTGTGAGGATTACCTTGACTTGGTTCAACAGAAGTGCTTGGGACCATGCCAGGCACGGAGTAACGACCTCAGGAGGCGTCAGCTGTGGTGATCACATTGTTATGTTCTGGGTGAGGGCAGCAGAGTTGGGGGGCCACAGGCCCACCCAGCCCCAGCAGCTGCTTCCTGGGACATGACCCTGGGGCTTCAGCTGGCTCAGCCCCTCCAACCTCTCACTAGCCCAAGTCACACGCAGTGACCACTCCCTTGGCTCAACCCTGAGTTTCCTGGCTCTTCGCTGTGGCCACAACAGGTGCAGCCTCTGGAGGGCTTCTATGCCAGGGATGAGCCTGCCAGCTCTGGCTGGGAGAGCTGAGCCCTGCTCTGGATGGTGCAAGATGTTTTCATTGGAACCAGCCATTCAGCTGTTCTGGGATTTCATTCTTCCTGGGGTGGCAGTGGAGGATGACTAATGCTCACTGGGCTCCTGCTTGGTGCCAGGCCCTGTGCCCAGTGCCTCGTCCATGCCCACCGCCCCCTGGCAGCCCCCGCATTCTGGATGCTCTGACCTGGCAAAGCATGGCCTAATGTGCTGCCTTGGAGCCCTGGTGGCGCAGTGGTTAAGAGCTTGACTGCTAACCAAAAGCTTGGCAGTTCGAATCCACCAACCACTCCTTGGAAACTCTATAGGGCTGTTCTACTCTGTCCTGTAGGGTCGCTATGAGTCAGAATTGACTCGACGGCTATGGGTTTAATGTGCTCCTTCACAGCTCATCTTATAGTCACCACCATGATATCCTACCCTGGGGCTGCTCAGCCTTGCTTGCATGCCTCCAAGTGACAGGGTGCTGACCACCCTGGGCAACCCCTGCCATTCTGGATGGCTCTGATCTGACAAAATGTGGCCTCAAGTGCTTCCTCTAGCCCCTCCCTGCCCATCCATCTCCTGGCAGGGCCCCCTCCTGCTGTCTGACTGGAGGCCTTGGCCATGATGACAGCCCCTCTTTCCCGCTTGCTTCCTTTCTCAGTTTAAGTGCTGTGGTGGGGAAGACTACCGAGATTGGAGCAAAAACCAGTACCATGACTGCAATGCCCCCGGGCCCCTGGCCTGTGGGGTACCCTATACCTGCTGCTTCAGAAACACGGTACCTGCCACTCCTGGGGGTGGGGGCGTGTTGGGGGCCACCCCAGCTGGTCAAGCACCTCTCTCGCTTTCTGCCCAAGTTGAGGACAGAGGTGCTGTGGGTGGGTGAGTGGGGGGTGAACAGGAGGTGGTGGTTGGAACCCAGGCTTTCCTGAGCCTCAGGGGTAGTGAAAGGGGAAAATCTGGGGGTGCCGTGCAGAGTCTTGTCTTGATGAGTAGTAGTAGTTAACATCTATTGAGCACTTATCATGTGCTCTTGGTAAGTGCTTTGGTTGTACTGACTCATTTAGTTCTCTCACAGTGAGGAGGTAGGCACTGTTATTTGACCCACTTTACAGATAAGGACAGTGAGGCCATGAAAGGCTAGGGGCCTTGCCTGAGGTTGACAGGCCTGGGATAAAACATAGGCAGCCGCACTCTGGACTACTGTACAGGCCAGGCTCAGAGCTTGAGAGGCCCCAGGCCAGGGAGCTGAGTGGGGTGGTTAGCTCTACAGTGCCACCTGGAGGGCCAGAGCAGGGCTTGCACTTTGGGAGTCTTTGGTGGCCTTTGGGCTTGAGGTCTTGGTACTTATCAGCAACAGGGGGCTTGGAAGGGGCTCTGGTGAGCCTGTCCTGTACAATCACAGATGAAAAGCCAGCGGCTTCCTAAGTCTAAAGGGTCCAGAAATTGTCTTGCATCTGCAGTAGAACGAGGCGGAGAGCTTGGCAATTACTCATGTCCTGAAGAGTCGTGGAAAATTTCTCTTCTGACGCGTCCATCGTTCTGTACCCACTGCCAATTCTGTAAACTGAGCAGCTGCTGGTGTGGGTGGTGCCCCGCCCACGCGTGCAGGAGCTAGTGCTGAGTGCACTGGCCCTAAAAAAGGCTGGGTGGAGGGGCTGTTTTGCAGATTTTAGCTGCCGTTTTAGGATGGATGGCTGAGCAGCAGGGAATGCTGGGGAGGAACCGAGCATTTTCAGAGGCCTCTGGAGGGTGATTCTGAACTTAGTCACCCAGGGCAGCGGCGCCTGAATGTCCAAGTTGAGATGTGGAAGTTGTATTCATTCATTCATTCAGTCATTTGATCATTCAGTCAGTCAACAAATGTTCATTGAGGACCTACTATGTGCCAGACACAGTTCTAGTTTCTGGGGATATAGGAAACACACAGAAATCTCTGCCCACATGGAGCTGTCATTTCCCACATGGGGACAACTGGCAAACAAAATAACATACAGTATGTCAGAAGGTGATAAATGCTAAGGAGAACAATAAAACAGGTAGGTACTTGGAGGACTGTAATGTTAGATACTGCGAAGGTAACTTCTGGGTGAAAAGCTGAAGGAAGTGAGGGTGTGAGCCAGGCAAGCATCTGGGGGAGTGGAATTCCTGGCAGTGAGAACAGCGTGTGCAAAGGCCCTGAGGTGGGAATAGCCCCGACCTGGATGAGAAACAGCATGGAGACTCATGTGGCTGGAGCAGAGTGACCGTGAAAGAGAGTTGTAGCAGATAGGACCAGAGAAGCTCTGGGTGCCCTGAAGGCCACAGTAAGGGCTTTGGTGTTACTTTGAGTGACAGGGAGCCATGCAGGACTTCAGTGGAGGAATGATGGATCTGACCCAGGCTTTACCAGGATCCCCCAGGCTGCTGTGCTGAGAATAGACCGTGGGGGCAGGGGTGGACACAGGAAGTTCAGTCAGGAGGCTAATGCCAGGTGTCACAGGTCCCTTCAGGAAGCAGACTCTGAGATGCTGGTTAGTATCAGGAGGTATAGTAGTGGGCGCTCTTGGCATTAACATCCGTGGAAGGCAGGAGACAGAAGCAGGGCTGGGCAGAGGGAGAAGTTCAGCAATGATGCAGCCTCAAGCTGGGCCTCACCAAATCTGTGAGGGTGGTCCGAGGTGGCTCTTCAGAGTGGTGCTGTGTTGGAGCGAGGGGGCCAGGCCTTTATACCTCATGTTGACCAGTCTTGTAGTGGCTGCCTGGGAAGGGGTTTCCCAGATCTGTTCAGCAGGAGCAATCACCACAGGGCACTGACAGCTAAGGCTCCCTGCTGGCAGCACCCCAGCAGCTGAAGGGGTCTTTGCATCTTTCACCACACTGGGCGGGAGAAAGTAGAGGCTGGGAGCTAGGTGGAGGTGGTGAAGGCTTTAAAATGTGGCCAGATTCTGGTTAAGTTTTGAAAGTAACCAGATTTGAAAGTAACCAACGGGATTTACTGTTGGTCAGAAGTGGGAGGCGGGTGAGAGAGAAATCAAGAAAGAGGCGAGGCTTCCCACCTGAGTGGGAAAGACTCAGGGAAGGGGTTGGGGGTCAGGAGCTCCCTCATTGTTGGCTGCCCTTCAGGAGTCTGTCCCAGGAGGTCTTTCTCCCACTGCACTGGGTGCTCAGACCCTGGAGAACCCAGTGTAGCCATCCTGTGTCTCAGGGTGAGAGGAGGCAACATAAATAACCCTTGTGAGCTTTGGTGTGTCGATTTTTTGACCGCTCGAGAGTTCCCTTTCCGACATCCTGTCTTGTGGTCCTGAGCCAGATGGAGAGGCCACTGGGCAGCTGACCTCAGCTCCTGTGAGCCTTCGGCAGAGCCTTCTGTAGAATGTGACTCTGTGGTCAAAGCCAGGCAGGCTTTGTCTTTGGAAGGACGATGGGTGCATGGTGCACCATGGTGAGAGGGGTTTCCTGGCAGGGGAAACAGTTCCTTGAGGGGGACAGAGGAGGGTTCTGGGCTCTCCGGTAAGGGAAGGCCTCTGCACCAGTTGTGGATTTGCAGGGAGACTGAGCGCTCCCTGAGAGCAGGGGCTGATTCAGCCTCCAGGGCTGGCACAGTGAAGTCACTATTTCTTGCCACCTTCTTACATACTATGTTGTTTCACTTATTTATTATGTTAATTGTTCATTTTCTGTTTCCCTTGCTAGAATGTAAGTTCCATGAAGACAGGGACTTTGTTTTATTCTCCTGTATTCCAAATGCCAAATATAGTACTCAATATTTATTGAATGAATGAATGAATAAATGAATGAGGTAGAAAGTGCCCACTGCTGTCATGCCCTCATGCACCCCTCAGGCCTGACTCCATGAGGGTCATGGTCACAGGCTGGGGAGTTTGGGAGGTCAGCGCCACCCTGACTACCAAGTGGCTGCTGGGAGTTGCTGGGTCTGAGGGCACTTGGGTGGCAGTCCAGACCGAGGGAGATTATTTGCCCACACAGTGAGCCCTGACATTTAGCATGATCTGATGATCTGATGCTAAATGTCAGGGCTCGCTGTGTGGGAAAACAATCTCCCTTGGTCCCACTTTTCTGGGAAACCCTGGTGGCATAATGGTTAGGTGCTATGGCTGCTAACCAAAAGGTCAGCAGTTCAAATCTACCAAGTGCTTCTTGGAAGCCTGATGGGGCAGTTCTACTCTGTCCTGTAGGGTTGCTATGAGTCAGAATTGACTCGATGGCAATGGGTTTGGTTTGGTTTTGATGATGTCTGAGGCCCAGCCCACTCTTGGAGGGAGAGTGGACGCCCTTCCTTGCCCTTCCTGGGGCTGGGATGGAGAACACGGTTGATGAGCTCGGCCTGGGGATGGTACACTATGCATGCATGTCACAGAACAACCCCATGCGGTGGGTTCACTGACCGGCACTCATTTGACAAATATTTATTGAGTTCCTCCCCTGTGCCCATCCCTTGGCAGCCCACCGGAGGTTGGTCACAGAGCTAGTAAGTGGCAGAACAGGATCTGGACCCAGGAAATTTGATGCCAGCGGCCACACTGGCCACTCTGCTGTTGCTCTCAAGGGCATCACTGGCACCCATGGCACCCTAACCCACAGCAGCTTTCCCTTAGATGTGTGTGTGAGCGGTGGGTTCTCATGTTTTAGATAGGGAAGGAGCCCCGCGGGGGACAGGGAGGGACAGGAAGGACCTGCCTGGGCAGGGATTTGACGGGGTTGGTTGGTGCTTTCCTGGGGCCTGACTGTGGCTTTTTCTGAGTATAGATTAACGAGCAGCTGGGAGTCCCAGAGAGCTCTCTTCCCAGGAAGGTACTCTCACTGCTCTCTGAGTGAGCGGCTGTCTGCGAAGCGTAGCCAGGGACTCTGTTCTCACCTTCAGGTGAACCACAGCTGGCTGGGTGCCCAGCTGTGGTCTGAGGTTTCCTTTCCAATGAACCACCCCAACCTCTGAGACGGTAGATGTCCTGTCAGAAAAGTAGCAGCTCAGGGTGGAGATGGCTGGGTCTGGCGCAGCACGCTTTTCTCTGGGCCCCTGGAGGCTGCTGGTGGAGCAGTGGCCCTCTCTCCCAAGCGCCAGGGACCCAGCCACCTCCTGCTTCCTCCCTGGGCATTTCTTGAAGGGGGAAAGTTAAGCTGCAGACTCTGGAACCAGACTGCCTGGGTCAGAATCTCAGCTTCACACTGGCTTTGTGACTTTGGACAGTGCCTCTCATTGTGCCTCAGTTCTTTCATCTGTAAAATGGGGAGAACGATATGTTAGCTATTTTACTATTTTTGTTTCAGACAGAAGTCGTCAATACCATGTGTGGCTACAAAACTATCAACGAGGAGGTAATGTCTCTGAATCCCTTTCCTCAGGAAGTGTTGCTCTTCCTGTCCGCCCCCCGCCCCATCGTGATCAGAAGGGCTCTAAGTGGTGGGGCTCCTGAGATTTCCCAACATTCCCAGTTGTAAACAGGAGCCAGGGACTGCTGGGGTTTTCTACCCCTACCCAGACCCAGAAGGGCTCAGAGAGCCAGGAGCCCCCCAGGCTGGGAAAGCCCATCTGCAATGGTCTGATGAGCACCTACCATAGGCTTATTTGTGCGAGGCTCACCGCAGCCCTTGCCGGTACCCCCGGAGCTCAGGAATGCCTGAGTGCCCCAGCCACGCTCAGCCCCAGCCACGCTCAGCGCCAGCCTGCTCTGCCCTTGAAGCCTCCAGTCTGCAGACAGTTCAGCTCAAAGTGGCTCCCTCAGCCTGGGACCCAGGAGCCCTTGGAGGACAGTGAGCCCTCTTCTAAGGCCCCCTAGGTCAGCCTCCTGGGTGACTCCCTTGGACAAGGAGAGATGCTGGGGGCGGTGCTGAGAAGGGAACTAAAAATAATAATGACTAGAGATGCCTCAGAGTCGTGGTTCTCAAAACGGGGTCCCCAGACCAGCAGCATCACCTGGGAACTTGTTAGAGATACTTTGCCCCAGACCTCCCAAGGTAGAACCTTTTGAGGTGGGGCCCAGCAGGTGATTCTGATGCAGGTTAAAGTCTAAGGACTGCAGACCAGCAGTGGTTTTCAACCTATCAGACTCAACAGCCATTTTTATAATAAATACAGTGAAACCTGTGAGAGTTGGAACTCAACGGGGCTGCCTTGTTTTTCCAGGTCTCGCAAGTTTTCTGCCTTTGATAGGGTGCAGTCTTACTACTTTTCTATCGCTCCTTTTAGTAGAAAATATTTGAGTTTTCCTTCTGTAATAGGTGTCTGCCTTACACGGGTTCTGGCTTTCGCAGGTTTTATTGTACTTGGTAATGCCCTGTTTGGAGTCACTGGGTGGTGTAAATGGTTAACATGCTCTGCTGCTAACAGAAAGGTTGGAGGTTTGCGTCCACTCAGAGGTGCCTTGGAGGAAAGGCCTGGGGATCTACTTCCAAAAAATCAGCTATTGAAACCCTGTAAAACAGTTCGATTCTGACACACTTGGTTGCTCTAAGTCAGAATCAACTCCATGGCAACTGTTTTTTTATTACCTACCTACATGCCTAATTTCCAAAGCAATCAACACAATGATAAAATAAGAAACAAAATAAAACAATTTATGATTATAGAATATTTTTCAATATATACGTGCTCAGGCACTAGACAGATACAGCAGGAGACACAGCGAAGTCATCGAATGTTTGCACCTATATGAATTCCTGAGTCCAGCGGTTGCAGGGGCAGCTGATGTGGAGGCTTGTGTTGGTAACTCGCATACATGGGCACCATTTTTGCTGATGAACAACTCTTCATAAAGTCCAAATGAAACAAAATACAATCATTCATTAATTTACATAGTACTTCTGGAAAATTCAGTGCATATTAAAACCATGAAGAAAATGGTTTTTCTGGGTACCTGGAGTTAGGTAGGCTTTGGGCTCAGATAATTATAAGCAGGTTTTCACTCAAGCGAATGTCTGGGGGCATCTGAGAGGCATGCAGGCAGGGCTGTGGCTGGTGGAGCAGGATTGCCCTGAGCTCTGCAGTCCCTTAGCTCCCAGACCCAGCTATTGTGACAACCAAAAGCGCCATCACAAATGTCCAGAATGCTCCCTCACGTTGCATATGAGGGAACTAGGCTCAGAGAGGCTCAGGGGCTTGCCTGACCTCCAGAGAGTGGCTGTCAGCACTAGGGCTGGGGCGGGGGTGCTCAGCTAGCCCCACCAGGCCCCCCACCCTGGCCCCTCTCTGTGCAGCGCCTCAGCGTGCAGAATGTCATCTACGTGCGGGGCTGCACCAACGCCGTGCTCATCTGGTTCATGGACAACTACGCCATCATGGCGGGCATCCTGCTGGGCATCTTGCTCCCTCAGGTGGGCTGGTGCCCTCTCCCTCCTACAGGGAGGGGAGCTAGAAGTGGGGGTGGGGGGCAGGCTGCGGATTCAGAGAAAGCGCGACCTGCTGATGGTGAGAGAAGTGCAGAGAAGGTACAGAGGGGCAGGGTGAGGAAGGTTCTCCTACCAGCTGCCTGGGTTCATCCTGGGAGGGCTGGAGGGTTTGAAGGAGAGGGTGAATGGCAATAGCATTGCTTAGTGAGTGATGCCTCACAGGCACTGTCTCCTCAGTTCTCTCTCTGAGGTAGGTGCTGTTATCATGCCCATTTTACAGAGGAGGAAACTGAGGCTTAGCAAGGTCCCCCCCCCACCCCCCGACAGTGAGTGGCAGAGGAATCCCTGAATGGAGGGGCCTACCAGGATGGACAGAGAAACTCTGTGGGATTTCCCGGGAGGGGTAGAAGAGGGTCCGGCCTGGGGCTACTTGGGCACGGGGGTGCTGGGGAGAAGTCTGCCCTGTGGGGTTCCCGGTCACCTAGTGCCATGAAGCTCCTGCCGGGCTGCAGATCCTTAGCAGGCCCTCACCAGCCCTGCCCCTTCTTCTCAGTTCCTGGGGGTGCTGCTGACGCTCCTGTACATCACCCGGGTGGAGGACGCCATCGAGGAATACTCCGTCACCGACGGGCTCCTGGGGCCCCGCGCCAATCCCCGCTCGGAGGCAGCGGGCACCGGGTGCTGCATGTGCTACCCCGTTTAGCACCCCAGCTGGACCTCCGGAGTCCCACGGGACCGTGCCTCGGCCGCCCCTCTCAGTCCCCAGTGACGGCTGATCAGGACCGTGGCTTTTCTCTCCATGTTGACCAAAGTCCGACTGTGTTTGCCGGGTGCCTGCGGGGCCCACCCACGGCCACAGCGTCGCCAGGGCCGGGGCCTGCGTCCCCTCCCCCGGAGCCTCAGCTGCCCCACCGGATTCCGCCCTGGGACACGGGGGTGGGGGGTGGGGGGTGGGGTGGGGTGGAGGGGGGGACAAAGAGGGGCTGGGGAAGGGGGAGCTCAGGGTTCTGCTCAGGGCTAATTTCCGGCAGTGCCTTGCCCGGGCGCGGGTATTTATGCCCCGTTGAGGGCAGTTGCCTAGTGATTTGTAAACAGGGTGAAAGAAGGGTGTATGTGTGACCCACTGCGGAAGGAGGGGGCTCAGCAGGGGACCCACCAGCCCCTCGGCCACGCCCAGGGGCGGATTATCCAATAGGCAAGGTAAGCACAGTGCTTGTCTTGCTTACTAGATCAACTGTGGTCAAGTTGTTCACTATAGATTAGTAAGTAAGCACAAGTAAGCCCGTGTTTACCGGGTCATCCGCCTCTGTCAGGGATTGTAAATTTGAAAAGAGACGATTCTGTAGGAAGGTGCTGTGGAGTTGGGAGACAGAGATGCCAGCCATACGTAGAACCAGAGCCATTGAAGTGGTGAAAATCTGTGAAATTGTTCACTACAGATGAGTTGGTAAAGCAGGTGGGCACCGTGTTTGCCTTACCTACTGGATAATCTGCCCCCCGGGCCTCTCCCCAGAGGCGGGGCTGGCCTTTCTCTGTCTGCCAGGTGCCTTGAGCCTCCCAAAGGGCTGCCGCTTGGCTGACCCTGTTTTTTACGTGATTTTTTTTTTTTTTTTAACACTCATGTTTTTACACAGTTAACAGGAGTTTCTGACTAATCGAAGCTGGTTATTTCCTTCCCTATATGTCCCATTCTTGCCCCTTCAAACCAGCTCATTAATCGAACAATAAAGACTTGAGTTTTTTTTTTTTTTTTTTTGGTCTGTCTTTTTTTTTCTTCTGTGCTTTTTTGGGTGGGGATGGGGTGAGGAAGATCTCAACTTTCGCTTGGAAACGCCTCATTGGTGCAGAGGCAGTAGGGTGGGCACACTAAGGTGAACAGTCCTGTCAGACTGGGAGAGTGAGGCCCTGAAGGTTAGCAATCCGAGGATGCGAGGATGCCCGCTCCCAGTTTGGGAGGCCTTCTTCCATTCTTTGGTGTTGCTACTTAAGGCTTTTCCTAGCCATGTTTGTGGCCAGCCCAGAGCTGCGCACGCACAGCCCTTCCCCCTAGGAATTCACTTGTGGGAAACCTCAGGGGAGGAGGACCAGTAAGGCATGGAGTGAAAGTTCCTCATCTGGAAAGTGGGGCAGATGGATCCTGAAAGGAGCCCAAAACCAGAAAATCAAACCCGTTGTCGTGCAGTCAATTTCAACTCATAACGACCCTATAGGAGCAGTGCTCACAAATCTACCTGTGGCTTTAGGACCACTAACTCTCTCTCTAGTAAGCAGTTTAGGTACCCAGGAGCTGGGGCTGGCCATAACCACACTCAATGCCAAGCAAAGCTTAGCGCTGACAGCCCCCTGCTGGAGATGGTAGGACTTGCATGCTGCAGCCATCCTGGCAGGGCTGGGGAGCTGGAATGAGGGTGAACATAGCACAGCTTAATGAGCTCATACATGTACCTGAGAGGCACTGTCTCCTCAGTTCTCTCTATGAGGTAGGTGCTATTATCACGCCCTTGGAAGCTTCTTAGTAGCCAGATCAATAGAAATAAAATATCAAGAGCCCCAAACTTGAAGAGCCCAATATAAAGGCAGAAATTGGCTGTCACCCTTAGACATTAAGTGTGGGATGCTTGGTCTGCCGTGTGTACAGGCCTGAGCTGTCTCGTGTGAGGTGAGGAAGGGCAGGAGAGGAATTGTAAAAAGGAGAGAATAATGCAACAATAGTAAACACACCAAGGGTGTACTTTGTGCCAGGAACTCATCAAAGCTTTTTATAAATATTAACTTCTTTAACCCTCATGGCTGTATGTGAAAACTCTTGTCATCTCAATTTCATTGATGGAAAAACAGGCACAGAGCAGTTAAGTAGCTTGCCCGAGGTGCACAGCTGGTAAGTGGCAAAGCCATGACTTGAACCCAGGTGGAATCTCACTGGGCACCTGGCCCCTCCACTTGACATGTGTCCACACGGTGCAGGCACTGGACATGCAAAACCAGGGACGGTTGCAGCTGCTTCTGCGGGTCTCCCAGTGGGACACCCACTGCAGCCACTGCCTGGTCCACATTTGACTTTATGGGCTCAGAGCAGAGCCTAGTCAACCTCTGTGTCTGACTGGCCACCTCGTGGCCCTCTGGCCCTGGCTGTTCTCTGAGGAGCCTCTCTGTGCCCAGAGGGAAAAGGGCAGCTACCTTTTGGGTAGCAAGGTGCCAGAGGTGCTGAGGGGGATTTGGGACTTCACTGAGTCTGCTTATCCAAAGTCACATTCCCCTGGAGCAGGAAACCTCTGAGTGGTTCCTCACACACTGCCCTGGTGGCTGCTTATGGGGACCAGGGCTTATGGGTTGGGGCCTTCTGACACTGAGTTCCAGCGGATACTAGCTTGTCTTTTGCTTCCAAACCTCAGTTACTCACCTCTCCAGAAAGCAAGACAGAACACGTGGAGGGGACTTTTCCAGCCCTGTACTTGGGGACTTCCCTGCTATCGCACGCTTTTGTGCTTCAAAGCCAACGACATCATCTTGATACCTGCTATCACAGAAACAGAGAATGACCCTCAAAACTAGTGTTTGTTTCCACACCACGACACACATAGCAAGTGATGATACGTGTGTGGCTCACTGCGGGAAACTGGAGGGGATTTGTGGGCTTTGATCTTGGACTTTTCTTGTTATATAATTATAATAAAACAAAACAACAGAATGCATTAGGGAAGATAGGCTTTGTATAGAAGTCCCAAATATATAGCAGTGACAGTGTGGTGAACGTGATTAATGTCACTGAACTGTACACTTAAGAGTGAAAGCAAATTTTTTGTGGTATGTATTTTACCACAATAAAAAAATCCAAGTACAATATTCAAAATTTTTATTTTTTTGTTGAGTAGTGTCTGGGGTCTTAAAAGCTTGTGAGCAGCCATCGAAGGTACTCCACTGGTCCCATCCCATCTGGAGCAAGGGAGAATGAAGAAAACCAAAGACACAAGGGAAAGATTAGTCCAAAGGACTAATGGACCACAAGTACCATAGCCTCCGCCCGACTGAGTCGAGCATAACTGGATAGTACCCGGGTACCACCACCAACTGCTCTGACGGGGATCAGAATAGAGAGTCCCAGACAGAGCTGGAGAAAAATGTAGAACAAAATTCTAACTCACAAAAAAAGGTGAGACTTACTGGTGTGACAGGAACTGGAGAAACTGGGAGTATGGCCCCCAGACACCCTTTTAACTCAGTACTGAAGTCACTCCTGAGGTTCACCCTTCAGCCAAAGATTAGACAGGCCCATAAAACAAAATGAGATGAAATGGGCACACCAGCCCAGGGGCAAGGACAAGAAGTCAGGAGGGGACAGGAAAGCTGGAAATGGGGATCCCAAGGTCGAGAAGGGGAGAGCGTTGACACATCTGGGGCTGGCAACTAATGCCACAAAACAATACGTGTATTAATGGTTTAATGAGAAACTAATGTGCCCTATAAACCTTCATCTAAAGCATGATAAAATAAGTAAATACATAAAATTTTATTTTTAATGATACACCTGACATACAGCACACTGCACATATTTAAAGTGAAAAATATGGGCACCTTATCACAGTCAAGCTAGCGAACGCATCCGTCATCAAGTTTCCTTGTGCCGCTCCCAAGTCCTTCCCCACCCCTCCATCACTCATCTAGCCCGTCTCCAGGCAACTGCTCATCTTTCTGTCACATTTTCTTAAAATTTACAGAAGTGGACTCATACAGTATGTACGCTTTTATTTTTTGTCTAGTTCCTTTTTTTAACCTAATTATTTTGACATTCATTCATGTTGTAGCTTATATCAATAGTTCATTCCTTAAAAAAAAAAAATAAAGTGCATAGTTTATTCAGATTTCCTTTGTTTTCACCGAATGCCTTTTTCTGTTCCAGACCCCATCTAGAATCCCACTTTACATTTATTTGTCGTCTCTTCTTAGACTCCTCTTGGTTTTAACAGTTTCTCTGGCTTCACTTGTTTTTCATGAACTTGACAGTTTTGAGAAATATTGGTCAAGTATTTTGTGGGATATACCAATGGTCGTAAAGATGGCCCAGGACCAGGCAATGTTTCATTCTGTTATACATAAAGTCGCCATGAGCCAGAGCCAACTGGATGGCAACTAACAACAAGTCCTGATGTTGGTCTTTTGTTTTCTTTTTCTTTTCCCTAATCGGTCTGGCTAGATGTTTTTCAGTTTTACTCGTCTGCCAAAGAACCCGCTGATCATTCTCAGGAAGGTATGAACAAGCTGTTACTACTCCTACTTTTTGTGATTAATATTTTATTTTTGGTGAAAATCTACACAGCCACACCTGCTCCCATTCTACGGCTTCTAGATATAACGATCAGTGACATTGGTTACACCCTTCACATTGTGTCAACATTCTCATAATTTCTGTTCTAGTTGTTTCATTTGCATAAACTTAAACTCCCTGCCCCCCAGGTTTCTTCTCATCTATACTCTAAAATAGCAGTTTACTACTCCTGTCATCAACAAAACACCAAGCAAACCTCTCTTGCCTGACTCCCTCCTCTACCCATCACCCTCTTTCTCTCTTTCCCTTCACAGCGACCACTTTCAAAGACTGTCTACACTCTGTCTCTGATTTCTCTCCCCTCATTTCGCTCTTGAACCTCACTAATTAGATTCTCGTCCCCATCTCGCCACCCAAACTGCTGCTGTAAAGGTGACCAGTGACCTCCACACTGCTAAATCCAATATTCCAGTGTCACTCATCTTACTGATTTGTCTCCAACACTTGACCACTCCCCCCTCCCTGAAGACTTCCAACACCTAAAATGTTCTATGTAATTCTTGATATTCCTCTCCCAAAACCGGTCCTACAGCATCTTCCCCATCTTAGGAAATACCTCCTTCATCCTTCCAGGTTGCTTAGACCAAAAACCGAGGAGTCATTCCGGACTCATCTATCTCTCCTGAGCTTCACCCCATCCACTAGCAAATCCTGTCAGCTCCCCCTTCAGGACACATCCAGAACTTTCTCTCCTCCAAACCACCCTCATCTCCCACCTGGATCAAACTCATGGCCTCCCAGCTGGCCTTGCTGGGGTCTGTTCTCTACCCAGCCACCAGAGTGACCTTGTTACAACATTCTGTCAGATCTGGCCCCCCCCCTTTTTTTAAATAATTTTTATTTTGCTTTAAGTGAAAGTTTACAAATCAATTCAGTCTCTCACATATGAACTTATATACACCTTACTACATACTCCCACTTACTCTCCCCCTAATGAGTCAGCCCACCCCCTCCTTCCAGTCTCTCCTTTCGTGACCATTTTGCCAGTTTCTAACCGCCTCTACCTCCCATCTCCCCTCCAGGCAGAAGATGCCAGCATAGTCTCAAGCATCCACCTGATGCAAGTAGCTCACTTCTCATCAGCATCTCTCTCTAACCCATTGTCCAGTCCAATCCATGTCTGATGAGTTGTCTTTGGAAATGGTTCCTGTCCTGGGCCAACAGAAGGTTTGGGCACCATGCTGCCAGGATTCTTCTAGTCTTAGTCAGACCATTAAGTCTGGTCTTTTTATGAGAATTTGGGGTCTGCATCCCACTGTTCTCCTGCTCCTTCAGGGGTTCTCTGTTGTGCTCCCTGTCAGGGCAGTCATCAGTTGTGGCTGGGCACCATCTAGTTCTTCTGGTCTCAGGATGATATAGTCTCTAGTTCATGTGGCCCTTTCTGTCTCTTGGGCCCATAATTACCTTGTGACCTTGGTGTTCTTCATTCTCCTTTGATCCAGGTGGGTTGAGACTCATTGATACATCTTAGATGGCCGCTTGCTAGCGTTTAAGACCCCAAATGCCACACTTCAAAGTGGAATGCAGAATGTTTTCTTAATAGAATTTATTTTGCCAATTGACTTAGATTCCCCTGAAGCCATAGTCCCCAAACCCCCGCCCTTGCTCTGCTGACCTTCGAAGTATTCAGTTTATTCAGGAAACTTCTTTGCTTTTGGTCCAGTCCAGCTGAGCTGACCTCCCCTGTATTGAGTGTTGTCATTCCCTTCACCTTAAGTAGTTCTTATCTACTATCTCATCAGTAAATAACCCTCTCTCACCCTCCCTCCCTCCCCTGCTCCTAACCACAAAAGAATGTGTTCTTCTCAGTTTAAACTATTTCTCAAGACCTTATAATAGTGGTCTTATACAGTATTTGTCCTTTTGGAACTGACTAATTTCACTCAGCATAATGCCTTCCAGGTTCCTCCATGTTATGAAATGTTTCACAGATTCATTATTGTTCTTTATCGATGCGTATTATTCCATTGTGTGAATATACCATAATTTATCCATTCGTCCGTTGATGGACACCTTGGTCGCTTCCAGCTTTTTGCTATTGTAAACAGTGCTGCAGTAAACATGGGTGTGCATATATCTGTTCGTGTAAAGGCTCTTATTTCTCTAGGGTATATTACGAGGAGTGGGATTTCTGGGTCGTATGGTAGTTAAGGAAACGTCAGATCGATTTCCAAAGTGGTTGTACCATTTTATATTCCCATCAGCAGTGTATAAGTGTTCCAATCTCTCCACAGCCTCTCCACCATTTATTACTTTGTGTTTTTTGATTAACGCCAGCCTTGTTGGAGTTAGATGGAATCTCATTGCATTTCTCCAATGGCTAATGATCGAAAGCATTTCCTCATGTATCTGTTAGCCGCCTGAATATCTTCTTTAGTGAAGTGCGTGTTCATATCCTTTGCCCAATTTTTAATTGCGTTGTTTGTCTTTTTGTGGTTGAGTTTTAATAGAATCATATAGATTTTAGAGATCAGGCGCTGGTTGGAGATGTCATAGCTGAAAAATTTTTCCCAGTCTGTAGGTGGTCTTTTTACTCTTTTGGTGAAGTCTTTAGATAAGCTTAAAAAAAAGCATAGGCGTTTGATTTTTAGGAGCTCCCAGTCATCTGGTTTCTCTTCATCATTTTTAGTAATGTTTTGTATTCTGTTTATGATCAGGCCCCTTTTTTGCTCAAAGCCCTCCAGTGGCTTCTGTCAAGCCAGGGTCCAAGGTCACAAAACAAAAAGACATGAATCACACACGGGCGGTACATGGGACAAGGCTTTACCTGCATACAGAAGAGACAGAACAAGCTCAGCTTTGCCAGCAGGCACTGGTCCACCATGGGCAACAAGTCACTTCCCACCGCCAGTGCAGGACAGGTGTCACGCACATACGCTTCTTGCACTGCAGGTGAAGGACCCCGTTCTCTCCCCCTGTCGGGAACAGTTATAGAAGTGGGGTTGGCCAGGCGCCATATGGTGCTCATACCTGAGCAGGTCAGAGAAGGTTACTGTGTGCCCAGAATGGGGAGGGAGGCTTCCTGGATAAGGAGAAGAAACTGGGAAATAGAAACCCAGTTCTCAGCCTCTGCTCTCAGAGAACGTTCTGGGTTCGAGGCCTCTAATTAGGTGGCAGAAATGAGAGGTCTAGGGGCCAAAACAGACTGGCTTCCCAACAGCTTCTCATCTCAGAGTAAAAGCTGAAGGCCTTTACATGACCTGTGAGGCCCCACTTGGCTCCAACTTGCTTTCTCACTTCCCACCTGCTCTCTTACTCTGTTCCAGCGACACTGGCCTCCTTGATGTGCCTTGAATGGGCAGGGCCTTTGCACGTGTTGTTTCCTCTGCCAGAAGTGCTCTGTCCTCAGATTTCAGCGTGACTGGCTCTCAGTTTCATCTGGTCCTGACTCAGATGTCACCTCCTCCATGAGACCGTCATTGGCCACCCTCAATAAAACTGCAGTCTCCTTTCTTAATGCCCTTGCTCCCTTACGGGCCTGATTTATTATTTTTTCCTTAGCACCTACCACTATCTATCATGCTATGTATTTTACTTATTTATCTTGTTTATTTTCTGTCCTCACAGCCGGAATAAAAGCACCATGAAAGTGGGAATTTTGAGGAATTTTGTTCTCTGCTTGTCTTAGCCTCCTGAAAGCTGATCCTGAGACAAATGCTTCACACAGGGAATTTATTTGGGAAGTGATCTCAGGGAGCAGTGGTGAGGGACCAGGGAGCATGCAACAAGGAAGGAGGGAAAGCCGATACAAAAATGTGTTACTGCACCAGCCACCGTGATGGGGTTGCCCACTTTCTGGAACCCCCTGAGGAGGCTTGGGAAATGGAAACCCAAGGGATGAAAGGGGGGGCCGTTTCTCCATCAGCTCCCACCCCCATTAGTCAAGAGTGGCCCCACAGGCGTTAATGCCCCTGCAGTTTCGGCTGCCCATACTCGAGTGCTGAGCAGTTTTCTGTGACATTTCAAACCACCGCCTCAGAGGATCCTGGGGCTGGAAGAGAGAGGTATGGGTGTGGCCGGAGGTAGCACTGCCCCACTGCATGCTCAAAGCTGGTCAAAGCCTGAAAGAATTGGATTCTGCAGCCTTGGCTTGGACACCGGGTGGTGCTGGGCAGTGCTGGGCCATGCTGGGACAGGCATGCGCTCTGGACCCCAGTATTTGCGACGATAACCCCTTCTTTGTGTGACCTCTCCCCACCATACCACAGAGTGAGGCAACAGCTGCCTCTCTTAACGTGCTTGCTGTGTGCGGACTCTATGCGCGTCCCTGTTCACGCGTAATGCCGGTGATCGCTGAAGGTCAGGAGGGTTAAAGAACGTGCCTGGGGTCGCCCTGCGGGGAAGTGGGGCATCCGGGATTGAACACATGTCTGACTCCATGGTCCTTCCTCCACTACGCTGTGCCAGCCTGGACTTTGAGGCCCTCCCTGCCCACCAGACTTGTCCCGTGCTCCAGCCGACAGGTCCTGGACTGACCCAGTCCTTTTTCAGCTCGCATTTTTTTTTTTATGGTTCTATCCATCACTCCACCAGAAAGGTCCAACTCTCAGTTCTACCACATCACCCCATCTCTGAGCCTCACTTCAGTTCTGTGTATACCCATTAACCCTTCCTTCCTGGAACTCCTAGGCCCCTCCTTTGGCCAGGGAAGCAACCAGCAACATTATTAGGACTCCGGCTCTGGCACTGGGAGCTTGCTCTCCAGGCCTGCGAGCCCTTAGAGGGAATCTGACCTGCAGTCCCCAAAGACAGAGAGGCAAAAAGGCACGTTCTTCTGGCGAGAAAACGAGCAAAGCTGAGGTGGCTGCATATGACCACTAGGTGGCGCTACCAACCCGTTGCCCTGGACCCCTCCTCCCCTCAGCAACTGCAACTTTCTTGCTTCTTGGGAATGCATCCCGGAAACCCTGGTGGTGTAGTGTTTAAGAGCTTGGCTGCTAACCAAGAGGTTGGTCGTTCGAGTTCACCAGGCGCTTCTTCCAAAGCCACTGTGTCCTGTAGGGTCACTATGAGTTGGAATCAACTGAATGGCAGTGGGTATTTTGGGGGGGTGGGGTGGGGTGCGGGAATGCAGCCAGAGTGCCACCCTACCCCCTCATTCCCACCCAAAGGAGGCAACCACAAGGTGAGGGAACCTAAAATACTGTAACCAGCTGCCATTAAGTCAAGTCCGACTCACGGCGACCTCATGTGTTTCTGAGTAGGACTGTACTCCTTAGGATTTTCAACGACTGATTTTTTAGAAGTAGATCACCAGGCGTTTCTTCCAAGGCATCTCTGGGAGGACACCAGCCTTTAGGTTAGCAGCTGAGCACGCTGTTTGTACCACCCAGGGACTCCCTGAAACACTACGTTGCTGTTGTTAGGTGCCATCGGGGGATTCTGACTCATAGCGACCCCACGTGACAGGGTAGAACTACCGCATAGGATTTTCTAGGCTGTAAACTTTACCAAAGTAATTTTTACCAGGCCTTTCTCCTGCAGAACAACTGGATGGCTTTGAACCGCCAAACTTTTGGTTAGCAGCTGAGCCCTTACCCACTGTGCCAGCAGGGCTCCTGGGTACCTGTATACAGTAAGTGCCCAATAAATAACCTTTGAATGAGCGACTATTCTGTGAAGTCGGTGTTGGTGTCGATGAGACTTTTCCGTTGCCTTTTATAGACTAGGAAACTGAGGCCAGGTAATAGCGATAGTAATATTAACCAAAGGAGCCCTGGTGATGTAATGGTTAAGCACATGGCTGCTAACTGAAAGGTCAGAGGTTTGAATCCACCAGCCCCTCTGTGGAAGAAAAGACCTGGCAATCTGCTCCCCTAAAGATTACCACTAGGTGGCAGTTTTACTCTTTCATGTAGGGTCTCTATGAGTTCGGACCAACCCAACAGCACACAACAAGAGCAAAGATACCAAAGGACACTACCACTATTGGCTACCACTAGGTTCCTACATGCTAGGCACAGTGTTTAGCACATTTTGTTCTTCATCCTGTTTAGTCATAGCAGGAATGAGGCAGGTGCTTTATTATTCCATTTTGCTGGTGAGGATGTTGGGGCTTAGAGAGACCAGGTGACTTGTTTAAGTCATAGTTAGTGGGATAAACAGGAGAACTAGGATTTGAACCGCTCTGCCTACACCTGAGCAGCCTGCTTGGTCCAGAGTCCCCCATTCCAGTCCCCCCAGACAAACAGGGTGATAGGTGACAGCACAGCCTCAGCCCTGGGATCATGTCATCATATCACCACCAGAGGAAAGCCTTGGCCTTTAGACACCCCACAGAAGGGCATGGGCTGAAGCTGGGTAGGGTGGCAGGGACTTCAGTGCCAGAAAGGGGCAGTGTGGGCTCCTGGGCTCTGGAGCACAGGAGCTCGGCTTGCTGGCTGAGCGACTATAGGCAGTTTCCTCTCCTGTACAAGGAGGATGACCAGCCCTAAAAGATGAAAGGAGATCCTGCATGGAAAGTCCTCAGCCCACAGGAGGGTCAGCACCAACCCTCCCCAGGTCCTTGCCCCTTACACTGAGCAGGCAGTACTAACAAATGAGGTAATAGCACGGTGACCGTCTAACATATAATGTATTTTACTGATGTGTTTTGCGTACTTTCGTTCCCCCCCACTAGAAGGTAAACCCCATGTGGGCAGGATTTTGATCAGTTCTGTGCACTGCTGTCCCTGTGCTTAGACAGTGGTGCCAGAGTATTGTGGGCACTCAACAAACACTGTGGAATGAGCAGATGTGGCCTGGAGCACTGGCCCTACTCTGGGTGGGCCTCTGGAACTTGGTGGGCCCATTGTATCTCACATCTGTAATTATGGAGGGCTGCCTTCCTGGCTATGAGCCTGGTCAAATCTTGGTCCTTCACAGGCACCCACCTCCTCCTCTGTAGACAGAGCATCACAGGGGTTCTAGGTGTGAGAGCTGACAGAGTAGCTATGCCAGGTCTAAGGATGCCCTTTAATGCCACACGTCACCCCAGCAATGGCTAAAAGAAAAAAAAAAACAAAACAAACCTGTTGCCATCGAGTCAACCCTGACATATAGCGTCCCTATAGGACAGAGTAAAACTGCCCCGTAGAGTTTCCAAAGGGCATCTGGTGGACTCTAACTGCCAGCATTTTGATTAGCAGCTGCAGTTCGTAACCACTACGCTACCAGGGTTTCCAGCAATGGCTGCACCTCCTAATTATCTCCCCAGTTCCTCTCCTCTTCTCTTCAATCTGCCAAAAAAATCATGACGTGGCTGCCCCTCCCCCTCAATACCCAGGGAATGACCCAGTGAGGTCACACAAACAGAAAATCATCTGCATCAGCTAAGAAAGTAAGTCCGTTCTTGAGGCAACTCCTGTAGCAGCTTCTAGCAAGGATCTGGACAGAGAAGTTTAGTGAGGGGCTGATGGGGGCTCGTCCTCCTGAATGGGGATTTTAGGACTGGCCTTAGTTGTCCTCCTGTGTTGACTTGGGCTACTTTGGGGAAACTCTAGAGAAAGTGGAGGCCCCTTCACTATCATTTGGATTCTGCTGGCAGCAAAACTGGGTCTCAGACACCAACTCCAAGAGGAGGTGCCCAATCAGAGAGTGGGTGGTGGAGTGTCTTCGTTACCTAGTGCTGCTGTAACAGAAATACCACAAGTGGATGGTTTCAACAAAGAGAAATTTATTCTCTCACAGTCTATTAGGCTACAAGTCCAACTCAGGGCATCATCTCCAGGGGAAGGCTTTCTCTCTCTGTCGGCTCTAGAGGAAGGTCCTTGTCATCAGTCTTCCCCTGGACTAGGAGATTCTCTGCACAGGGTCCTCAGGTCCAAAGAACATGCTATGCTCATGACACTTCTTTCTTGGTGGTATGAGGTCCCCCTGTCTCTTTGCTTGCTTCTCTTTTATATCTCAAAGAGATTGGCTTAAAACACTATCTAATCTTGTAGATCTAATCAATATAACTGCCACTAAGCCATCTCATTACATCACAGTGGTAGGATTTACAACACATAGGGAAATCATATCAGATGACAAAATGGTGGACAATCATACAATACTGGGGACAATCATACAATACTGGGGAATCATGACCTACCCTAGTTGACAGATATTTTTAGGGGGCACAATTCAATCCATGACACGGGGGCAGGAGGTAGGTCCCACCTCAGGCCAACAGAGTCACCCAAGGGCTCCCTGCCCACGTTGTCTGGAGGATTAGAAGGGAGTCTCACACCCAGAAAGGAACCAGTGTGTGGAGGATGTCTGACAGGGCGAAGACTTAGCTGGGTACCTCATACCCCAACACCTCCCACCTCGGATCTGTGAGCGGGAGTCTGCCAGAGTCTGAGGGGCTCATGTGCGAGCCAGGGCAATCCATGTATCCCATCAAGACCCGAATAATAACTCTTCAAAAGAAGAAAAAAAGTGGACTTATGAAAAAGACGGAAGAAGAACAAGACTCTGTAAGCAAAGAGGACAAGGGTTGTGTCTTACAATCGCTGGAACTCTAGTACCTCCAAGACATATAGTAGGTGCTCAATAAATAGTCAGATGAAAACATGACTCAGAGTATAACCTTCTTCAACAATAGATTTTATTGGCAATTAGAATATTCGTACTAATTTGAATAGGTCCATAATTATAGGCAAGATTAAAATGTGATTACTTTATAACTTAGAAATGTACCAGGTCTAGATGAGTTTTACAGTTGATGTATTAATGAGGTTAACTGCTGTAACACCCCTTCTTAAATTTCAGGGGCTTAGCATGATAGAAGCTTACTTCTTACTCGAATAAAGAGCAAAACAGGTGTTCCCCATTGGTGGGTGGCTATCTCCCAATGATAATTCAAGAATCCAGGTTCCTTCCGTCTTGTATCTCTGCCATCTGCAACAGGCAGCTCCCAGGTCATTGCAAAAGAGAGAAGTGCAGGGAGGACAGACTGTCAGAGGTTTTTATGGCCCAGGTGTGGAAGGGGTCTACCTTTGCCCCATTCTACTGGCTGGAAATCGGAGACATGGTATCTTAACAAGTGAGGCTGGGAAATGTAGTTTAGCGAGGGCTCCAGAGGAAGAGGAAATGTTGAGTTCTAGCCAAATTTTAAAGAACCGATACTTCCTATGTCATTCAGACTATTTCAGATGATTGTAAGAGACTGAAAGCCCAGCAATCTGACCTGAAAAGCAAGGATGGCCTTAATACAAAAATTTCATGAGTATGGTACCAATAAATAAATAAACTACAGAGCAATTTGATTTAAGAATGTTGCTGTTGTGAGCTGCCATTGAGTCGGACCGACTCAAGGCGACCCCACGCACAGCGGAACAAAACACTGCCCGGTCCTATGCCATCCCTGGGTTGGATTGTTGTGATCCATAGGTTTTCACTGGCTGATTTTCAGAAGTAGGTCATCAGGCCTTTCTTCCTTGTCCATCTTGGTCTAGAAAGCTCTGCCGAAACCTGTTCAGCATAATAGCAAGAAGGAAGCCATACAAGTGGTAACTGTGCTTAAGGTGTACTGGCCAGGAATTGAGCCTGTGTCTCTGGCATGAAAGGAGAGAAATCTGCCACCGAACCACTGCTGCCTCTGAATAAACGATTAGACATACTCCATGGGGCCCAGAAAGGGATGCTCTGGAAAGCTTTACCTAGGAGGACGCTAGACCACTGAGCAGTCATTTTTCAGAACAGGCGAGGCGTTGGTGGAGGAGGAGCCTCCCAGTGTTGCAAACACTGAAGTGTAAAAAGCAGCACAGTACATTCAAGACTTTGCTGGTGGCTGAGGCATAGGATATCAGGCAGGAGAGAGCAGCGGATGCAGCTGGGGCAATAAGCAGAGGCTAACTTTTGCTAGGGAATTGGGATTTGAGGGTGGTGGGAGCCACCAATGAGATTTTAAGCAGGAGAGTGGCATGGTCAGACATATGCTCTCGTCCATCCCTCTGGAAGGTATGAGGAGGATGGGTCGGAGAGGAGCAAGGCAGAAGGCAAGGACTGGTTAGGAAGCTCTGACAATAAAGCTATAGTCCCGGCAATAGTCTATTGCAGTAGTTTAACAATAAACCAGATGCTATCAAGTTGATTCCAACTCATGGCGACTTCGTGTGTGTCATGGTAGAACTGTATGAACTTCACAGGATTTTCACTGGCTCATTTTCCAGAAGTAGCTCACCTAGTCTTTCTTCTAAGGTGCCTCCGAGTGGTCTCAAACCTCCAGCCATTTGGTCAGCAGCCGAGCGCATTAACCATTTACACCACGCAGGAACTCCAGTCTGGCAATAGTCCTGGCGTAATCTGATGGGGTTCCGCCAAGATAAGTCGTGTAGGTGGGCTGGATCCTAGGGGTGGGAGAAAGGGGGTGGATTTGGAAGATACTGACAGGGTGGGCTCGACAGCCTTTGACGGTGGCTGGATGTGGGGTGGGAGGAGGAGGTGAGAGGCAAGGATGGCTTCCAGGACCCTGGCTTCTCTGAGGGGATTAATGGTGGCACTAGAGATAGCTGAAAGGCGGAGAGAAGAGCAAGAAATTTGTTTTGAAGATGTCAAGTGGTTTTGGGCACAGGCCCTGGAGCTAGGCTGCGTGGCTGTGAGTCCCAACACCACCACTTAACCAACGTAGTGAGCTTGGCTGGGTCGCTTACCTTCTCTACACCTTGGGGAATTACCTGTACCTTCACCACAGGGTGGTGAGAAGCCACGGTGATAATTCATGTAAAGTGCTTTGGGCAGCCTGGCAGGTGGTGAGCACTCAGTAGGGTTAGTCAGTCAGCTGGCATCATTCTTATTATCATTATGCAGCTCAAGAGGCTGAGCAGGCAGCTGGGGTGAAAGGCGGCCTGGCTCAGAAGACAGTGATCAGCCTGAGAGCTAAAGACTCACAGCAGATGAACTCCCTGGGGTGAGTAGGCAGTGTGAGGAAAAGAGAAGCAAGCTACAGGGAGAAACTTCAGCTACAGTGTTTGAGAGCAGGCTACTCAGAGACAGTAGGAGGAGGACCAGGAAGAGAGAGAGAGAGACTGCACATGAAGGGTGTGGTTAACAATGCTCAACATGGAAGAGACCTCAAATAAACCAGAACTGAAAAGTGTCCCCTGAGACTTACAGAGGTCCTCAGAATGAGACAGATCTAGTTTTGGAACTCTTCCTGGCCACTTATCAGCTGTGCGGTTTTGAGCAAGTACTCAGCCTTGGTAAGGCAGTGAGGAGGTGTGAGCAAGGAAGTCTCCTGGCGGTGGGTTGAGGGAGGCATGGGAGAGAGACGGCAAAGGGAGTGCCGGGAGCCCTTTGGATGTCCCAGTGGAAGGAAGGGACAGAGGGCAGCTGTCCGTAGAGTGATACACAGGCTTGAGCGCCTGAAGGCCTTCGCAAAGTAGATGAGATGTGAGCATCTGTTTCCAGGAAATACTGGGTGAGAGTTGAAGACACAGAAGGGAGAGGAATTGAGTGGCAGGACAACACCCTAAGGAGGAAAATGCCCCAGACCACACTGATGTGACAAAGAGGAAAGGCACAGTTTCTGTGCAGGACCACGTCATCGAAAATCCGTAGCAATAGGGTTTAAATCTGAGTTTTTTCTTGTGCTGAAGAAGGCTTCAGGAATCCATTTGGAACTGATTCTATGGAGTCAGAGGCCCAGGTTCCTTCTACTTTGTTGCTCCAGCATGAGTGACCTCTGTCCTCAAGTTTACCTCACATCCAATATGGCTGCTCCTGTTCCAGCCAGCATGTCCACGTTCCAGCCAGCAAGGGAAAGGGAGAAGGGTACAACTCCTCCCTTTGAAGAAAAACACTCAGAAATACACAGATCACTTTCACTTATATCCCATTGGTCAGAACTTAGCAAACGGGCACATCTGGCTGCAAGGGAGACTGGGAAATGCAGTCTTTATTCTAGTGGCTATTTACCAGTTGCCATTGAGTTGACTCCAACTCATAGTGACTCCAAGTGTGTCAGAGGAGAATCGCGCTCCTCAGGGTTTTCAACGGCTGATTTTTTGGAAGTAGATCACCAGGTCTTTCTTCCAACGTGCCTCTGGGTAAACTCGAACTTCCAACCTTTTGGTTAGCAGCTGAGCACATTGACTGTTTGCACCACCCAGGGTCTCTAGTAGCTATTTACATATTTGGGGGCCCTGGGTGGTGCAAATGATTAAGTGCTCAATTACTAGCTGAAAGGTTGGCGATTAGAACCCATCCAGAGTCACCTAGGAAGACAGACCTGGTGATCTGCTTTCAAAAGGTCACAACCTTGAAAATACTGTGGAGCACAGTTCAACTCTGCACACATGGGGTCGCCATGAGTCGGAATCAACTCTACTGCAACTAGTGACAACTTGTCAGTGGTTATAGGCATGGTTAGAGGCGTGGGAGCATGAAAGACAGGGAATCCAATCAGATAGCTTATATATACATATATATTTTCCCCTCTGTGAATTACAATATGGGGCCCCTAGCTATGTGATGTGGTGGAAGGATTGAGCTATTTGGGATTTATGGTTTTTAATTCTTGCTAGGAGGAAAGGGAAACAGGGCTGTCCCGAGAACATGAAAGACTTGTTGAATGGCCCTGACTGAGATTTCAGCCTATGTATAGACAGGACCTCCTCCCACAGTGTTCTCACCTGCTGGAGGCAGGGCTGGCCCACGGTGGGGCTCTCCAAGGTGGGCTGAGGTTGGGGAGCTAAGGATCTGGGCACCTGGTGTGAGCTGTTCAGGTGATAGACTCTGGGGTCTGGGCTCTGCAGGGAAAGCAGTGTGACCAGGAGGGAGGAGGCAGGGTTTGGAGACAGTGAGAGCAGATCCATCACGATGTGTCCTGAGCAGGAGAGAGCACTGGGAGGTCAGGGAGCTACAGCTGGTGAGGAGGACTGTGGGGTCTCCAACTGCAGAGGTGGGATGGTGCTGGGTGATGCCAAGCCTCAGGGTGTGGGTAGCCAAAGTGAAGTGTAGGTGAAGGTCCCAGGGGTTAAGGTGCCAGGTGAGCTTTCCAAAGGATGCTGAAGTTCCCCCAGAATGATGGTTGACCTTGAAGCGGGGAGCAGCAGTGTAATCTGGGTACCAACGGCTTTGTAAACATAGGGTCATCAGAATGTTTGGTGATGGCCATGACTGATAACTTCCTCAAAAGAAGGCAACGTTTTATACAAAGGTGGAAGAAAGGAGGCTTAAGGAGCAGTCTGAGAAGCCAATGTCTTCATCCCACCCCGAGGAGGAGGTGGCTAGGAGAGCAGGGGCCTCTGGCGGTGGGGGTGGCAGGAGGGGAGTGTTGACAATGGACAGGGTATCCAGCAAGGTTTTGGGGAATCAGTGGTGGGAGGGTAAACTAGAAGGCTGGGGAGGGAGATAAAGCGGGAGACAGGTGGCTGGAAAAGCTTCCAGTTGCAGTCTACCGATGAGAGAAAGAGGAGATGGAAATAGCTGGCTCCAGAGTTCCAAATGACACTTTCGAGTAAGATGGCTTTGATGTCCCCCCTCCCCGTTGTATCCCAGCCCACTCACAGCCCCTACTCCCAACTCTAATAGGCCATCCCATCTTTTCTCTGGAAGTTCTTCCTCTGACTCTTGGTAATTTCGTGTTCTGTGCCTGAGGCCCTGGGGGACTGAACTTCTCCATCTGTCCTGGGGTGGCCCCCAGCTGTCCACGAAGGGAAGGGGAGTTCCCTAGAGTCCTTAACTCTGCAGAGGACATGGTTTTGTGCCCTGGCTCTTCAGCTGTGCTGTAAGCAGAGCAAAAGAGATATGGGACTATTCCTGCCCTTGTTTTGAATGCTAAAAACAAACCCATTGCCATGGAGTTGATTCCTACTCAGAGTGATGCTACAGGACAGAGTAGAACTTTGAATGCTGAAGCCATTCAAAATTGCATTTACTTTTTAAACAGTAGCCTAGCAATTAAAATACACAGGCTTTGGAATAAGACGGAGCTGGGGTTAAAACCCTTCTCCACCACTGTCAGCTGTGCGATTTAAGCAAGTGCTCAACCTATTGGGACCTCAGCTTCTACACTTGAATGGTAGGGGTAGTGGTGGGGGTTTACTTACCTCTCTCCCTTTGGAGGAAGTCTTTCAAGTTTAGAAATCCACACCATTGCCTTTCCATCCATTTCGCCCCATTGTTTCTCGTTGCCCACAAGGTCATGGTGAAGGACTTCGGCAGATGTCTGAATGACTACATGGTGAGCCATGTTCCCCCTCCCCACCCCCTATCTCCCTAGCTAGAAGCCCTGAGGGCACTTGCCCATGGTTCAAGGCAAGGTTGGGTAGCCCCAAGAGGGCTTCTGATGTGGTAGTTTCCAGCCCACTGCAGTGATCCCAAAGGGGTAGGCCAGTTTCTATCCTTATGCCAGCACCTGCCCTTTGTCAGCCTCAGTCTGCTTTTCCAGTGCCCCTCTGGTCTTGGAACTTCCCCCCATTGTGGGAAGCCTCCCTCTCCTTTCCCTCCTACTCCCCCCACCCCATGTGCCCACACTTGATTGGTGGGTGCTGGGGGTGGATAGTGGTGATGATGATAGCAGTCCTAGGGGGTGGGTGCCGGCCTCAGGATCCAGCCACCCAGCGCCAGCCACCCTGTCAGGACCACTCCCAGGCTGGGCACCCTGGTAGGGGCAGGGAAGGGAAGGGGCATTGTCATGGAGGCCTGGCCACAGCTGCTCGACTGGGAGGCTAGAAGGCCTGAATAGCTTCACAGCTCTGTGCTGAGCTTGCTGAATGGGGGCTTGGCCCCTCCCTGGCGGTGACCCGGAATAGATGACATTTTCATTGCAAACTAACAAGGGGAGAAATCCAATTACCTCACAAAGGGGCTCCGATAGGGGCCTCACAGCCTGAAGAGAAAAGGGGAGGGGAAGAGCAGAGGTGAGGGGGGCTGTGTGTGTGTGTGTCTATGTGTGCATGCTGCATATGTGTGTGCGAATGTGTGTATGTGCGTGTGCGTGTGGGGGGGCGGGTAGGGAGGCTCCCACCAAGGCCAGCAGAGAAATAAAGCCCTCAGCCCATGGGGGCAGGAGGAGAGTCGCTCAGCAGAATAAGTGGAGCTGAGGATTCTAAATTCATTCTCAATGGCTAGAGGAAACCCTGGTGCTATGGCTGCTAACCAAAAGGTCCTCAGTTCAAATGCACCTGGTGCTCCTTGGAAATGCTGTGGGGCAGTTTTAGTCTGTCCTGTAGGTGGCTATGAGTCAGTATTGGCTCAACAGGTTTGGTTTTTTAGTTTAGAGGGTCTGCCTAGGATCCCTGGAGGCACAGGGCTGGTCCCTGGGGGCACAGGGCAGGACAGCCTTCCCCCAGGGAGCCACCTGTTGGTGCAGGAAAGGCCAGAGCTCCCTGTGGGCAAGTCCGGTCTCTCTGAACCATGCTCTGCACCCCCAGATGACCAAGCCACATCAGACCAGGGTCCCCCTGACTTGAGTCATCCAGTCACTCACTTTCGCCTTTGCTACATCCACCTAAACTACTAATCATTTTTTTGAACTTATTTACTTTAAATAAATATTAGATTAAATAAATAAATATTAATTTATATATAATATATAATGTATAATTTATATATAAAAGATTAAATACTATTAAATCATATCATGTTTTAAAAAAAGTTTATACCCTAACTGCAAATAGAAGAGTAGAAGTTAATTCTAAAAAGAAACATAATTCAAATAACTCAGTGTTGTTAAACTTCAGCAAGGTATTGGGCTGGCCAAGGGCTTCCCAGCTGAGGCCTTGCTTTCCAAGAGATCTGAGCAAGTGTTGGCAGCAAATCGAGGTTTCGAATCACCCTAATTCAGAAGGATTAAAAAGGCACTAAAAAGGGAACACATCTCTCTCCAGCAGTTTAAACAACTGCTCGGGCCAAGGCTGTGCCTCCAGGCCCTCCTGCCGGGCCCCCAGGGCCTTGGGTGTGGTGGTTCACCGCCTGCCTGCCTGGCTGGCCCTTAACCTTCGTTGCCCAAATGCTTAGTCCTCAGCTCCACTTCAGGAAAAAGGGGGCAAAGTGGGGATCTTCTGCCGTTACTGAACTGACCTCTTCCCTGAGCAGAGTGAAAACCACCTGCCTTCTGGGCTCTGTGGGGGATCATTGGGGTCCCAGAAAGTGTGAGGAGGAGGAGGATGGTGGTCTTGGACAATGGACAGGAAAGCCCAGCCTCTCGCCCTCTCTCCGCCTTCGGACCTGAGAGGGAGGGCTGCAGACTCCCCTTGGGGGGAAATTAGCATTCGCTTCCTCCAGCCCAGCCAGAGCAAATCGGCCTTCAAAAGCCAGCCTGCCTGGAGGCCACACAGCTCGTCCCTTGGTGGCTCCCTCCCACTCCCCTGTCCACGCCCCCTCCTTTTCCCAGGCTAATTGAACTCTCCTGTCCAGAGTGGTGCGAACTGTTAAAGTGCTTGGCTGTTAACTGAAAGGTTGAGGTTCAAGGCCACCTAGAGGAGCCTCTGAAGAAAGGCCTCGCTATCTACTTGCAAAAAAATCAGCCATTCAAAACCCTATGGGGCACAGTTCTACTCTGATCCACATGGGGTCGCCACGTGTCAGAATCCACTGACAGGTAACTGGCCACAACTGGCTCAGATGGAGAAGAATGGGAGTTTCAGGACGCCCAAAGACATGGGGACCTTAGGGACATAGTGATTTTAGAGAGGCCCGGCCAATGCCCTCTCCAAATGGGGGACATCGTCGGCTACTCCTTTCCCATGGAGCATTTTTGGGGAACTTTGGCCTCATGGGAGTTTCGGCCCGAGGATGAGACAGCACTGACAGGCCCCCCTCCCCTCCGGAAATGCAGGCAAACCGGAAGACTGATAGATGGGCAGCGTTGGCTAGGGGGCGGGGTCCAGAGTTGACCCCGCCCACACATCACAAGCCAATCCAGGACCACTCTGAGCTTTGGCAGCTTTCCTCCCCCTCAGGCCATCCCTGCTTTCCTGGGACTCACAGAAGGGAGGAGAGGAGATTCTGAAGCCTGATCCTGAGACCCAAGGGCACCCCCCAGTCCTCAGCGAGGTGGCTCAGCCAGTCAGGTGCTTTGGAAGGAAGGCAGAAGGGGTGGTGTGATGTGGTCTACACAAGATGGAGGTGGTCTCCACAGGCTGAATTAGTCAAGGAAACAGAAAGAAGAAAAGAGAATAATAATAACTATTAAAAGTAGGCACCAGCATTTCCTAAGCATTTACTCCCTTGGCACGTTGCTAGACACCCAGAGAGATTAACTCCTTTAACCTTCTCAACTACTCTAGGAGGTAGTTGAGGTTGGCTAACTTGCTTAAGGACACCAGCTAGTCAGCGGTGCACTCACCCTCTATTTCCTATGCATTTTCAGCCCCTATCCTTCTTCACTTCCTTGTGGCATTTGACCCTATTGAAACTTCTGCCTTCTGGAAACTGTCTTTCTTGGCTTCCTGGGACACCATCCTCTCCCTGGCCTCCTCTGTCTCTCTGAGCATTCTATGTGAGCCTTCCTATGGGCCCTAACCAGAGCCTCTGCTATTAAGGGTGTGCATATAAATTGACTCCAGGTAGTCTGTAGACTACAGGTGGCCTCTGCAGTCTTCGTCCAACCCTTCTGAATGTGCCTAGGTTTATTCCTTGGCCTTCTTATCTATAACCAATCTCATTGTTCTAATAGTATCCTTTTCCTGGTGACTCCTAAATTTGTGCCTCCGTCCCTGACAAATCCCATGGCCTATGTGATATCTCCATTTGGATGTCTGAACTCAAAAGTGTAAGAGCTCATCAGCCGAACACATGTATCCTCCAAATTGTCACTTTACCTTGAAATTTTCAATCCCAGGCTCCCAAAATGGAAACTCTTGGGTCACCATTGACCCTCCTCTAGTCTCACACATCTCATTTCCTTCTCTGACAAAAACCTGTCCCACCCTATTGTCACACTGCCCTAACATCCAGTTGCCAAAGCAATTTTGCCTCTTAAATCTCTCTGTGTCATCACCCTACTTCAACCCACAAGTCTACATCACCCTGTATTTTACTACTGCAGTAAATTCCTAACAAGTGTCACTGCTCATAGTCTTTCATCTGCAATCAAAGGGAGCCCTCTAAACCCAAGTCTTAGCATAGACATCTCCTATAGGGTCACTGCAGCAGATTTTGAATGATCTTCAGGATAATTTTGCTTGCCTCTGATTAGTTGGATCACCTTTCTTGGCAATAGGGATAAATATGGATCTCTTCCAGTGAGTTGGCCAGGTAGCTGTGTTCCAAATTTCTTGGCATAGACGAGTGAGCACCTCCAGCGCTGCATCCATTTGTTGAAACATCTCAACTGATATTTGGTCAATTCCTGGAGCCTTGTTTTTCGCCAATGCCTTCAGTGCAGCTTGGACTTCTGCCTTCAGTATCACTGGTTCCTGATCATATGCTACTTCTTGAAATGGTTGAACATCGGCCAATTCTTTTTGGTATAATGACTCTGTATATTCCTTCCATCTTCTTTTGATGCTTTCTGCATCATTTAGTATTTTTCCCTTAGAATCTTTCACTATTGCAACTTGAGGTTTGAATTTTTTCTTCAATTCTTTCAGCTTGAGAAATGCCAAGTGTGTTCTTCCCTTTTTGACAGGCAACTGCCAAAAATTCAAGCTGTATTCAGAAGAGGAAGTGGAACCAGGGATATCATTGCTGATGTCAGATGAATCCTGGCTGAAAGCAGAGAATACCAAAAGGATGTTGTGTGGATCATAAGAAACTATGGATAACATTGTGAAGAATGGGAATTCCAGAATACTTAATTGTGCTCATGAGGAACCTGTACATAGATCAAAAGGCAGTTGTTCAGACAGAACAAGGGGATACTGATTGGTTTAAAGTCAGGAAAGGTGTGTGTCTGGGTTGTATTCTTTCACCATACCTATTCAATCTCTATGCTGAGCAAATAATTCGAGAAGCCGGACTATATGAAGAAAAAAGGGGCATCAGGATTGGAGGAAGGCTTACTAACAACTTGCATTGTGCAGATGACACAACCTTGCTTGCTGAAAGTGAAGGGGACTTGAAGCACTTACTAACGAAGATCAAAGACCACAGCCTTCAGTATGGATTACACCTCAACATAAAGAAAACAAAAATCCTCACAACTGGACCAATAAACAACATCATGATAAATGGAGAAAAGATTGAAGTTGTCAAGGATTTCATTTTACTTGAATCCACCACAATCAACAGGCATGGAAGCAGCAGTCGAGAACTCAAAAGACAGATTGCACTGGGCAAGTCTGCAGCAAAGAACATCTTTAAAGTGTTGAAAAGCAAAGTTGTCACCTTGAAGATTAAGGTGCACCTGACCCAAGCTGTGGTATTTTTGATTGCCTTATATGCATGCAAAAGCTGGACATTGAATAAGGAAGACTGAAGAAGAACTGAAGCCTTTGAATTGTGGTGTTGGAGAAGAATATTGACTATACCATGGACTGCCAAAAGAACGAACAAATTTGTCTTGGAAGAAGTACAACCAGAGTGCTCCTTAGAGGCAAGGATGGTGAGACTGTGTCTTACACACTTTAGGCATGTTGTCAGGAGGGATCAGTCCCTGGAGAAGGACATCATGCTTGGTAAAGTACAGGGTCAGCAGAAAAGAGGAAGACCCTTAACGAGATGGACTGACACAGTGCCAGAAACAATGGGCTCAAGCATAATGATAATGAGGATGGCGCAAGACCGGGTAGTGTTTTGTTCTGTGGTACATAGGGTTGCTATGAGTCAGAACTGACTCAATGGCACCTAACAACAACAACAACATAGGGTCACTATGAGTCAGAATCAACTCAACACCAATGGGTTTGGTTTTGGCTTGGTCCCTCAGTAAAACTCATTATCACTCACTCCTTGTATTCCATTTCCACATACCTATGCACCTTACACCCCAACATAAACACTTAAGTAAACATTCCCTGTCTTTTTATATCTGTTCATTCTTTTATCCAACAAATATTTATTGGGTGCCAACTATGAGTCAGGCCCTGTGCTCTGTGCTAGGATAGGTAAAAGTGAGATAGTTCCTAGCCCTGCCCTCATGAAGGACAGAGTCTAGTCTTCATACTCTTGCACATGCTATTCTGCCATTCTGGAAAATGTGTATTCATATATAGATTTTGTATTTTCTTCCTACAGAGCAGTATGTCATCATGGAGTATACACAGTGCACTTTGAAGACATCTGGACTAAGACCCAGAAATATAAAGCAAATAGTCAGATTTTTTGTTTGCTTCAAAGTGACAGACCTCCAACACAAATCAGCAGAAAGGGGGAATTTATTGCTTTACATAAACAGGAAGGGTAGAGGTGAACCTGGCCTCAGGGACTCCAGGGACATCACTCATGTTTTCAGGGCTTCCTCTGCTCCTTTTGGCTCAGGTCTTCTGCCCTAACCTCTTCTACTGCAGAGGTGGGTCAAGGAGTGGAATGTGGCTGCAGAAATCTGTAGACTTACATCAGTCCAGCCTAATGATGCCCTAGGGAAAAGCTTTTCTTGCATCCATGTACAAAATCTTAGGGAAGGGTTCTGATTGGCCCATTTTAGATCATGTACTCATCCCTGAAACACTAATTGGAGTAGGGAGTTGGAGAACTCTAATTGGCTAGGCATGGGTCACACACTTATCTATACCTGTGGCCTGGATGGCAGGGCACTGCATTTGGTGAAACTATAAAGCCATAGATCAAAGAAGCCCAATGAACCCCAAGCAGGATAAACACAAATAAAATCATACAAAGGAACATTACAATCAAATTACTGAAAGCCGGAGATAAAGACTGTGGTGCAGAGAATTATTTAATATGACTCTTCTAGCATTTAGCCATAGTCTTTGTGACTCTCGCACAATGACCAAGTGGAACTCTACAGGTAAGGTGCTTATGGCCCATCAAGGGAATTTGACAGTGTCATGGATTAATTTATGTCTCCTCAAAATATGTGTCAACTTGGTTAGACCATGATTCCCAGTATTGTGTGGTTGTCCTCCATTTTGTGATTTTCCTATGTGTTGTAAATCATAATCTCTGCCTATGGTTAAAGAGGGTTAGAGTGAGATGTAACACCCTTGCTCAAGTCACATCCCTGATCCAATGTAAAGGAACTTCCCTGGGGTGTGGTCTGCACCACCTTTTATTTTACAAGAGATAAAGGAAAAAGAAGCAAGCAGAGATTTAGGGGCCTCATACCACCAAGAAAGCAGTGCCAGGAGCAGAGTGAATCCTTTGGACTTGGGATTTCTGCGTGGAGAAGCTTCCAGACCCTGGGGAAGATTGATGACAAAGACCTTCCTCCAGAGCCAACAGAGAGAGAAAAAGTTCCCCTGGAGCTGACGCCCTGAATTTGGACTTCCAGCCTACTAGACTATGAGAAAATGAACTTCTCTTTGTTAAAGCCATCCACTTATGGTATTTCTGTTATAGCAGCATTAGATGACTAAGACAGACACCTTGCTGCTAAAGCAAAAAAGCGTATGAAACCCTATCAAGGGGATTGGTCAGTTTTGCCATCCCACTAGGCTTAAAGGGAGACACACAGAGAGAGGAAGGAGCTGTAACATTAAAGACAGCAAGAGATGATGGTGCAGTAGTAGTAAGAGCAATAATGACTCGAGACATCAGGAACCAGGAGTCCAGTGCAAGATGGCTACAGTGGGGCTTGCCAACTCATAGAACTAAGAGCTGTAACACTTGCCCAAGCAGGGCAGGGGCCAGGCTGAGGGCTGAGAGATGAGGGGCCAGAGGCTGAGGGACCAAAAGGCATAGGGCTGGAGAGCAGCCTGCCTGTGTGTACAGCTGAGAAGAGGCTGTCCTGATCAAAAAATTGTATCCTGGGTGGTTTCTGATCCTGAATTGTAACCTGTTACTTCCCTAATAAACCCCATAACTATTAGTATGGTCTGTGAGTTCTCTGTGGCCATTGCAAGGCATTATCAAACTCAGCATAGAAATAGAGAGTGCTGTGGGAGGGATGTTTGGTGTCAGAACTGGTAAAAAGTTTGGAGAGAGGACGTATGTCTGACAACCACCTCATAGGGATCAGCCTTGGGCTGATGTTGATTCTACTCTCTCCCTCTTGTGAAGTTAGATGAGATTTGACCATGCCGCCATTTTTACAAAGACAATATCTTGAAAGCAGCCAGGAAAAAAGACATTATGTACCAAGGAGCAAAGACAACAATGACAGCAGACTCCTCAGCAGAAACTATGCAAGCCAGAAGACAATGAAACATCTTTAAAGTGCTGAAAGAAAAAAATATATGTATTAACCTAGAATTCTATTTCCAGTGAAAACGTCTTTCACAAAATGAAGAATAAATGATTTTTTTTCTTACAAACTGTAGCTGATAGAACTTGTTGCCAGAAAATCTGCTTGACAAGAAATGTTACAGGAAACTCTTTAGTCAAAAGGAAAATAATACCAGATAGAAACTTTTATCTAAACAAAGAAATGAAGAGACAAGAAATGGTAAATATATAGGTAAATATGCAACTTTTTAAAAATATATAATTAATTGTATGAAGTAGAAATAATAACAATATATTTGAAGGTTTATAAGATATGTAGAAGTAAAATGCGTGACAATAATAGTACAAAGGATGGAATTTGAAAATGGAAATACACTGTTGTAAAGTTCTTACATTATACATGAAGTGGTATAATATTATTGGATAGTGGACAGTGATAACTTAGGCAAGCATATTGTAAGCCCTAGGATAACCACTAAAAGAATGACAAAGAGCTATAGCTACTCAGGAGCCCTGGTTTCTCAGTGGTTAAGCATTTGGCTGCTAACCCAAGGGTCAGCAGTTCGAATCCACCAGCCACTCCTTGGAAGGTCTGTGGGGCAGTTCTACTTTCCGATAAGGTTGCTATGAGTTGGAATTGACTTGATGATAACGGGTTTGTCGGAATTGACTTGACGGCACTGGGTTTTTTTCTAAGCCAGTGTTGTTGTTATTAGGTGCTATCAAGTCAGCTCTGACTCATAGCAACCCTATGTACAACAAAATGAAACACTGCCTGGTCCTTCACCATACTACTCATAGTTGTTGTTATGCTTGAGCCCATTGTTGCAGCCACTGAGTCAATTCATCCTGTCTTGGGTCTCTATTTTTTGCTGTCTGCTTCACCAAGGATGATGTCCTTCAGGGACTGGTCCTTCCTGATAACATGTCCAAAGTATGTGAGACCAAGTCTGGCCATCCTTACTTCTAAGGAGCATTCCGGCCATACCTCTTTCATTACAGATTTGTTCATTCTTCTGGCAGTCCGTGGTATATTCAATATTCTTTGTCAACACCACAATTCAAAGGCATCAATTCTTCTTCAGTCTTCCTTATTCATTGTCCTGCTTTCGCATGCGTATGAGGTGATTTAAAACACCATAGCTTGGGTCAGGCTCACCTTAGTCCTTAAACTGACATCTTTGCTTTTGAACACTTTAAAGAAGTCTTTTGCAGCAGATTTGCCCAATGCAATGTGTCTTTTGATTTCCTGACTACTGCTTCCATGGGTGTTGATTGTGGATCCAAGTAAAATGAACTCCTTGACAACTTCAATCTTTTCTCCATTTATCATGATGTTGTTTATTGGTCCATTTGTGAGGATTTATGTTTTCTTTATGTAGAGGTGCAATCTATACGGAAGGCAGTAGTCTTTGATCTTCATCAGTAAGTGCTTCTAGTCTTAGTCACTTTCAGCAAGCAAAGTTGTTCATGTGCGTAAAGCAGGTTTTTAATGAGTCTTCCCCCAGTCCTAAGCCAATAAACCAAAAAAAAGAAAGAAAAACAACCAAACCCTTTCTGTCTAGCCAACTCTGACTCATGGTGACCCTATAAGATAGAGAAGAACTGCCCCATAGGTTTCTGAAGAGCAGTTGGTGGATTCCAACTGCCAGCCTTTTGGTTAGCAGCCAAGTTCTTAACCACTGCACCACTAGGGCTCCACTAAGCCAATTTAAAAAACAAAAACTTGTTGCTGTGGAGTTGATTCGGACTCATAGTGACCTTATATGACTAAGCCAATAAAAAAAAAAAAAGCCAATAGTGGAGATCAAATGGAATTCTGATGTTTTCTGCTGTTTGTAGAGAGCCCCGTTAGCATAACACACCTAGCCTCTTTCTTCTCTCTTCATTTTTCTGCTCCAGGGAGTATTGGATGAGTTTCCTGATTAGTGCATTTGGCAGTAGCAATACAGTTGAAATCGGCTCGAGGGCAACGGGTTTTTTTGGTAATCAAACTTGGGTAACCAAGTCTCCTTCTCTGAGTGCAAGCTGCCTGCAGGGAACACATTTCTGCTCTGCCCTTGTGAGTAGGGGAAACTCGTGGTGGTGCGGTGTTGCCTGTGACTTTGTGGTAAGTTTGACTAATTCTAGGTTTCCATATTAGGAAGACCAGTTGCCAACAGCTATGAGCCATGTTCTTCAAAGTCAATGTCATTGATAGTAAATGTGATATTTGGTTTCTATCTGCCTTGCTCCTTGGACTAATTTCTTGATTGGTTTAGATATCAGCATTATCTGTTGAAATACACCCATGACCACCACAATGGGTGGCTTGTCAATCACCTCCTCGATAGAACAAGGACGCTAGAGCATACCCCCTCCTTACCTGCCATGTGTAATTGGCTGGCGTCCTGGGATCGGGAGAGAGCAGTGGTGAGGAAGGATGAGGAGGAGCACACAGATCTGTGCGTAGAAATGTGCTGCACCCTGGGCCCACAGAAGACTGAGGTGCCTCAGGTGAGCCTGGCCAGAAGGAAGGCCCTCAGCTTTCCTCCCTTCACTCCCCTGCTCAGAATCTTCCATGTATCTTCTCTGGCCAGGTAAGTTATGATAAAGGTACAGGGGACGGGAGACCTAGACTCCTTGCCCAGCTGGGCCACTAACTCTCTATGTGACCTTAACTAAATTATGCCCCTTCCTCCCCAATCTGGCCTCAGTTTCCCATCTAAAACAAAGGAGTTATGGCCTTTATGGTTTCTATGTCTAGATCAGAGGCTCCAGCCTGAGGCTATATCCAGATCACAGACTTTTTTTTTAATTGTACTTTAGATGAAGGTTTACAGAACAAACTAGCTTCTCATCAAACAATTAGTACACCTATTGTTTTGTGACGTTGGTTGCCAGTCCCATGATGTGTAACACTCTCCCCTTCTCGACCTTGAGTTCCTTATTACTGGCCTTCCTGTCCCCTCCTGCCTTCTTGTTCTTGCACCTGGGCTGGTGTGCCCATTTAGTCTCATTTTGTTTTATGGGCCTGCCTAATCTTTGACTGAAGAGTGAACCGCAGGAGTGACTCCATTACTGAGCTAAAAGGGTGTCCGGGGCCATACTCTCAGGGTTTCTCCAGACTCTATCAGACCAGTAAGTCTGGCCTTTTTTTTTTTATTGTGAGTTAGAATTTTGTTCTAATATTTTCTCTGTCCAGGACCCTCTATTGTGATCCCTGTCAGAGCAGTCACAGACTTATTTTGTTTGACCTAAACTGTGTTTGAGTTTTTTTCAGTTAGTTGCTAACATTGAGAAGATTTCACATACAAATCTGAATTTCCAGCTTCTCTTGAAAAACTGAAGTTGTACCAACTTGAATCCACATTACTGCATAGAAACAATGGGCTGGACCTAAGTAGCACCTGAGCCTCATAAGGGGATGTGGCCTCGCGAGGTGACAACAGCCCCCACCTGGCCACTCCCATTCATCCTTGTTGCCTGCTGGTCCCCTGCTGGCACCTGTACTGGGGTCTACACAGATGATAGAGGAGCTGGGATATGAACTCAGGTCTCTGAATTTCCTGACCAGTGTGATTTCTGCTAGATTCTGTGGCTAGCAGGGCTCTGCCCAGATGTGGCAGGAGAGACAAATGACAATATTTCAGAACAGTCTGAGTTTTCACCAAGGGAAGCTGGACTTACACAGGGTTGGGGAAGAGACACAGAGCTTCCTGGGCTCAGTGGGTCCCTGGTGCTCCATGGTGGGACCCAGTGCAAGAAACATAAGGTCCCTGGCCTTTCTCTGCATCCTCTTCCTCTCACCCCAACTAGTGGCAGAGCCAAAAGACTGGAGCTAAAGCCCCTCCCCACTGACAGCTTTACAGACTGCCCCCGCTCCAGTGGTTAAATCATTGTCAGAGGCACAAGGTCGGGTCACCAGCTGGTTGCCCCATGCAGAGGAGGCCAGGGGAGTGTTAAGAGGGTGGGGAGCTTTCCAGAGGGAGTCCCTGCCTTCTATCTCTACAGCCTGAGATCCCACAAGCCCAGCCCTGGGGACCTCCCCCATGTTGCAACTAATTGTCTCCAAAGGGGTCCTATCCCACATGATGCTAAGAAGTAATCTCAGCTTTGGTGACAACCTGGCCCAGGGAAGGTTCAAGGACCATAGGGTCAGACAGCCTGGGAGTTGATTTCTGTGCCAACCAAGGTAAGTTACTGAACACTCTAAGCCTCAGTTTCCTCACCTGTCAAATGGAGCAAAAAATAGCTCCTTCCCCACAGGGATCTTGTAGGGCTGCAACAAGAGTAGGAGTATGGAGTGCCAGCACTTGATAGGCCTTTCTTTCTCTCTCGCTGGTCCCCAAGGGGCTGGACCTGGGAGTTCTTCACTAAGGCTGCTGAGCCACTCAGGGTCTCGGTGTCCTATTGGCAAACAAGATGAGCCAAAATGAGAGCACAGAGATATGATATACGTTAGCATCTAGAACAAAACATCAGTAGCTCTTACTTTGTAATGATAAATTCCTTAGACAAATTACAATTTACAAAGGTCCACTCCATGCATCTCCCTCAGTCCTTACAGCAATTGTGTGAGATCAATGTAATTTTTGACCCCTTTTTCAGATGGGAAACTGAGGGGCAAAGTGGTTCCGTGAGTTGCTCAAGGTCACGAAGCTAGCAAATGTGGGAAGCTGCCTCTGTGTCAGTTTAGGTTTGGCCGTGGGACAATGCATTGAAGTTGAGTTTTGAAGAGTCATATAACACGAGTGAGGAAGGCAGAGGTTTGCTATGGCCAAGGGTAGTCTCTGGCTGCCTTCTCCTCCCCACTCCCCCAAAAATGTGGGACACTTCTTCCCAGCCCTTTGCCTCACCTGAAATACTCATGTAGAATAGCCACATCCATCTCACATTTCAGGACTGGCAGAAATTTTCACCCCCTCTGGTAAGCCTTCCCTGACTTCATCTCCCCTGGAGGTTTTCCTTCTCCGCCTTGATTTCCATGCTGCTCCCAGGGTGCTCGGGTCCCAAGCCCATGGATTTCTTCCCTGCCTGTTCAGCAACTTCTCTCCCTGGCTGGAAGACTGAATGCCAAACCCCTGGAGGGTGGGATCCATGCTAGACTGGCCTCAACTCCAACCTCCATCCACAGGCACCCCCCTCTTACTATTCCTTCTTGTTTCAGCCCTGGATGAGCAATCTGTTGTTGTTGCTGTTGTTAGGTGCCGTCAAGTTGGTTCCGACTCATAGTGACCCTATGCCAACAGAACAAAACACTGCCCAGTCCTGCACCATCCTTACAATCATTGTTATGCTTGAGCTCATTGTTGCAGCCACTATGTCAATCCACCTCGTTGAGGGTCTTCCTCTTTTCCACTGACCCTGTACTTTGCCAAGCATGATGTCCTTCTCCAGGGACAGATCCCTCCTGACAACATGTCCGAAGCATGTAAGACGCAGTCTCGCCATCCTTGCTTCTAAGGAGCATTCTGGTTGCACTTCTTCCAGGACAGATTGGTTCTTTCTTTTGGCGGTCCAAAAGACTGTGGATGGGCAGTCTACAGGTGCCAATAAACACAGGCGTAACCCTGAACAGGTTTCAGTGAAGCTTCCAGTCTAAGATGGACTAGGAAGACAGGCCTGGCAATCTATTTCCAAAAGCCAGCGAATGGATAACAAGGATCTGATCTACAACCAATCATGGGGATAACGCAGGGCTGAGCAGTGTTTCGTTCTGCTGTGCGTGGGGCTGCCCTGAGTCAGGGCTGACTCGATGGCAGCTAAAAACAACAAATAACCCTTTAGCAGTATGCATGAAAAGCCTCAGAAAGCACATACCCTCTGACCCAGCAGTTCTACTTCTGGAACATTTTACTAAAGAAATAATGAAAAAATGTATGTATAAAATGCTCATCTCAGTGCTGTTTGTAAGGGAAAATAATTGGGCACAAACTAAATATCTAACAATGGGATTTTTGGTTAAATGAATTATGATACTGTACCTCAAAACACAGAATATAGGTAGCCATTAAAGCGATGAAGTAAAGCTACGTTTCATTGACACTGAAAGTTGTTCATTATATCTGAAGTGAAAAAAGACTACAAGACAGCGGACATAGAGTGATTTCTCCTATTCTCTGTCTTTGCAAAGGTCTGGAACAATGTCCGCCACATGTTAACAGTGGTAATCTCTGGGTGGGAAATTTAACAAGTGAGTTAAAATATTTTGCTAATTTATACTTTTCTGAGGGAGCCCTGGTAGAGCAACGGTTAAACGCCCAGCTGCTAACCAAAAGTTGGTGGTTTGAACCCGTCCAGTGGCTCTGCAGGAGAAAGGCCTGGCAATCTGCCCCCATAAATCTTAAACCAAAACCCATTGCTGTCAAGTAGATTCCAAATCATGACAGCCCTCGAGGACACAGTAGAACTGCCCCATAAGGTTTCCAAGGAGTGGCTGGTGGATTTGAACTGCCAACTTTTGGTTAGCAGCCATAGCTCTTAACCACTGCACCACCAGAGCTCCCCTATAAAGATTACAGCCTAGAAAAACCCTATGGGGCAGTTCTGCTCCTTCACATGGGGTTGCTATGAATCTAAAATTGATTTGACGGCACCTAGCAACAACATCAAGGAGACCTGGTGATGCAGTGGTTAAAATGCTAAGCTGCTAACCAAAAGGTCCTAGGTTTGAACTCACCAGCCACTCTGCAGGAGAAAAATGTGGCACTCTGCTTCCGTAAAGGTTACAGCCTTGGAAACCCTGTGGGGCGGTTGTACCGTGTGCTATAGGGTTGCCGTGGGTTGGAATCAACTCAATGGCAAAGGGGTTTAACAATACCAACATACTTTTCTGTAATGAGTTACTTGGGAAATTGGAAAAACAACGAAAAAACACCATTTTAAAGCTGTGTGCCACAGGCTGGGCTCCAGGGGCATCTCTGTAGGCCCTTCTGTGTGGTGGGGCCAAGCGAGCCTGGGGAATTGTGGGCCACCGAGGCAGTCCCACTGGCTCCAGCCATGCCTGAGCCCTGGCCGGTTCTTACATGAGGCTTGGTTCTTGGCCTGGGTCAGGCACTCAATCTCCAGGAGGGACCTTGTCAGGCCAGGTGATTATCCCCCTCCCCCAGCCTGCACCTGCTCCATTAATCTTCTTGGTCCCAGCAGGCCGACACAGCCCCGCTCTGTCTGTTGACCTAGGAGGAGGGTGCCAAGGGCCGCAGGAGGGGCTCCTGCTCTGTGCCTGCCGTTGCTCAGCAGCTGGGGCTGGAGTCTCACAGGGGGCCAGGTTTATCAGCGCTGATGGATGGGGAGCCCAGGAAGGCTGCTTTCTCCTGCCATCATCTCCCCCTCCCTGGACCAGTCTGCTCCTCGGAGCAAGCTAACTCCTTTCTGGAAATGTCCATGAACCACACGCAGACCCATCCCTGCAACACACATCTAGGCTACTGCAAGCTTCCTCACTTAAACCTCCCCAAAGTTCAAGAAGGAGTCTCTGGGTGGTGCAAATGCTTAAGCTCTGGGCTACTAACTGAAATGTTAGTGGCTCAAACCCACCCAAAGGAGACTCAGGAGAAAAGCTACACATACAGGGTCTCCATGAGTTGGAATCAACTCTAGAACAATGAATTTTCTTTCTTTGGTTTAAAAAACTACCAAGCTAGAGAATATTGTTCAATACAGTGCTGGAAGATGAGCCCTTCAGGTTGGAAGGCTCTACACAATAGCCGCAACAATAGACTCAAACATATCAAATGATCGTGAAAATAGCTCAGGACCGGGCAACATTTCGTTCTGTCATACATAAGGTCACCATGAATCGGGGACTACTCAATGATAACTAACAACAAGCCCAGGAATGTAGGCAATTCAGATATTCATGTTTTTACAGATGAGAAAATGGAAGCAATTAATGTAACAATTAAAAGACAAGGTGTCAGCCTAAGTGCCCATCAACAGGTGATGGATAAACAAACTATAGTACAATACACACAACGGAATACTACGCAACAATAAAGAACAATGATGAATCCTGAAACATCTCACAACATGGATGAATCTGGAGGGCATTATGCTGAGTGAAATAAGTCAATCACAAAAGAACAAATACTATATGAGACTACTATTATAAAAACTCATGGAAAAGTTTATACACAGAAACAATATTTGATAATTATGAGGGAGGGGAGGAATGGGGAGGAAAAAGCACTAACTAAACAGTAGATAAGTGGTAACTTCGATGAAGGTTAAGACAGTGCACGATATTGGGAAATTCAGCATGATGTGACCAAGGCAAAGTCCTAGAAGATTAATAGACGCATCCAAACTCCCTTAGGGACTGAATTACTGGGCTGAGGGGTGAGGACCGGGGACTCGGGGGACATCTAGCTCAACTGGCATAACATAGTTTATAAAGAAAATGTTCTACATCTTACTTTGGTGAGTAGCGTCTGGGGTCTTAAAAGCTTGTGAGCAGCTGTCTAAGATATATCTACTGGTCCCATCCCATCTGGAGCAAGGGAGAATGAAGAAAACCAAAGACACGAGGGAAAGATTAGTCCAAAGGACTAATGGACCACAATGACCACAGCCTTCACCAGATTGAGTCCAGCACACCTAGATGGTACCCAGCTACCACCACCGACTACTTCTGGCAGGGATCACAATAGAGGGTCCCGGACAGAGCTGAAGGAAAATGTAGAACAAAATTCTAACTCACAAAAGAAGGCCAGACTTACTGATCTGACAGAGACTGGAGAAACCCTGAGAACAGGGCCCCCAGACACCTTTTTAACTCAGTACTGAAGTCACTCCTGAGGTCTACTCTTCAGCCAAAGATTAGAATGCAGTAACACCCATAGCTTAACCGTATATATGACAGTAAATGGGCACACCTGTCCAGGGGCAACGCTGAGACGGCAGGAGGGACAGGAAAGCTGGATGAATGGAAACGGGGAACCCAAGGTAGAGAAAGAGAGAGTGTTGACATGTCTTGGGGTTGGGAACCAATGTCACAAAACAATATGTGTATGAATTGTTTAATGAGAAACTAATTTGCTCTGTAAACCTTCATCTAAAAAAGCCCAATTAAAAAAAAAAAAGGTGGAACTATCTTTCATTGACACTGAAAGATGTTCATAATATATTAAGTGAAATAAGCATAGCATGACGAAAAGTATAGTATGACTTTTGTTCTTTAAATGTATGTAAATATCTGAAAGAATGTCCACCAAATGTTAACAGTGACAGGGCTAGGATTTGCACCAGATTTGGGGGTTCAAATCCCATGTTCACTTTACTATCTGTCATTGCTTCTTTGTCCTGAGGCTTTTCCCCTCCTTCTAAGTTCCACCTCTTCAGGTTGGCTCCTGGAATGCTTCCTTTTGCCTGGCTTCGGTGACCTCAGTCATTCTAGAAACGCTCACCTCTCACAAGACCTTAGATAGGGTGCTCTGCCTGTTGCAGCAAATTTGGGTCCATCCTGATAGCTGTAGTCCTGAGAGTCCCCGAGCTAGTACTATGGGCACTCTGCCTCCACCCCACAAGACAAGGCCTTCCTCCTTCCCAGCCCGTGATGGCACCAAGTCCAAGACCCAATGCTCGCATAGGAAAGGACATGGGTTCTCACTTAGATTCCATTTACTCTTCCTTTGCACACAATTCCCCTGAGCATGGCTAACTGGCTCTCTAGGTCATAGGCACCAAACTAGAAAGCAGGTGGCCAGCTGCCAGAGCCAGGCAAGCTAGAGTAGCTGAGGGACAGGACAAGAGAGAGAAGATCTCCGTTCCCACAGCAGTCCTGGCCATTTGATGGAAGGGTGAGTCCCTTTCAGGAGCCCAGTGGTACACAGGATGGACAAGACAATAACTGACATTTGTGGTGACTCTCTGATCAGCAAGCCACGTGGGGATAGGCAGCCACACACTTGGCATAATGGGCAGTTCTACCCTGTTCTGTAGGATCGCTACAAGTCAGAATCGACTTGACGGCAATGAGTTTTGGTTTGGCATATGACATGGGCTCTTTTTAAGGAGAAGATGTGATATTTTTAAGAAAGACTTTAATCTAAAATGTTTACCTTAATGTTTACCAAATTAAACCCCTCCCCCCCCAAACCATACCAGTTGCCATGGAGTGGATTCCTACTCATGGCGACCCCATGTGTTTCACAGTAGAACTGCCCTCCATGGGGTTTTCAGGGTCTGGTAAATGCCTTTACAGAGAAGAGCTCATTCCCCGAGCAGACCTTGTCCTGAAGACTTGGGTCTACCTTGAATTCCCAGAGTCTCTGTCATGGATTGAATTATGTCCCCCCAAAATATGTGTATCATTTTGGCTGGGCCATGATTCCCAGTATTGTGTGCTTGTCCTCCATTTTGTGATTGTAATTTTATGTTACAGAGGATTAGAGTGGGATTGTAACACCCTTACTAAGGTCACATCCCTGATCCAATGTAAAGAGAGTTTCCCTGGGGTGTGGCCTGAACCACCTTTTATCTCTCATGAGATAAAAGGAAAGGGAAGCCAGCAGAGAGGGGGGACCTTAAACCACTAAGAAAGCAGTGCCAGGAGCAGAGGGCATCCTTTGGACCCGCAGTCCCTGTGCAGAGAATCTTCTAGCCGGGGGAAGATTGATGAGAAGGCCGACGGAGAGAGAAAGCCTTCCCCTGGAGCTGATGCCCTGATTTTGGACTTTTAGCCTACTTTACTGTGAAGAAATAAATTTCTCCTTGTTAAAGCCATCCACTTGTAGTATTTCTGTTATAGCAGCACTAGATGACTAAGACAGTCCCCTTCACAGGTCAGGGCACATAGAGGGACTTTACAAATCCCAAAGTGACAGGCTGGTTAAATTACTTCTGCATCCGTCCCTCCAGCCCCACGTAGTGAGGAAGATGGAGAGGAAGGCCGGGAACTCATTAGCCTTTGAGCTGGGAGGCAGGAATTCCAATCCCCCTTCTGCTCTTTGTTCACTGACATCTTAGCCTTGGAGTGCCTGTACCAAGCCCTTCTGATCCACACCTTGGCCAAGCTTTCTGAGCCAGCTCCGCCATTTCACGTCAAAGAAGCCAGTCCTACCACCCCACCAAAGGTTTTTTTTAAATTTGAATTGCCACTATACTCATTAATTGAAATTTTGAGATGATAACACCTCCCTCTAATTAGAAAGAAACAGAAACTCTGTGAAAAGAAAAATTTAAAAATGAAAGAAAATTCTGCAATTCCATTGCCTACTTGATAAGTCCGTGGAAGTCTCCCCAGATTATTTTCTAAGCATGAACATACATCCATTTTTTATACAAGCAGTTCCATACTACGCTCCTAAAAGAATGTTTATCATCTTTTATTCAGAATATTTAGGTGCTTTGCAATATGCTGTTTGCCAGTCTCCTTCTCTGCCATCTTGCTTAAAATCAAGTTTGTTTTCCACTCAGCCATACATTGTGAACATTTCCCATGCCAACATGCATGACTTTAAAACATCATTTCCAGTGGTGCCTAGTAGCTCATTGTGTGAATATGTGTAATAATAATAATCTAACCTGCCCTCCATGGTTGAATGTTTTCTTCGCATCTAATTTTTTCCATTATAAAAGACGATAGTCTGAGTATTTTTTTGACACATTTTTATTCACTTTCTGATGAGTTCCTCAGGAGGAATTTCTAGGTCAACCAGAGTGGGTATTTTAAAGCTTTTGATAATATTATGGTCCAAGAAAAGATGGGTCAATTTTTTAAATAATGAAAATAATGCATGAACGTGATAAAAATTTTAAAAGTACAGAAGGATAATAATCATAACAACAACAACTGCTAAATTCACTGACGGTCTTATGCAGTCTCCTTAGCGCTGTTATATATTGTGTACTTATTGCATATTGTACAATTTCGTACAGTGCGAGCCCTGGTGGTGCAGTGGTTAAGAGCTTGGCTGCTAACCAAAAGGCTGGCAGTTTGAATCCACCAGCCACTCCTTGGAAAGCCTATGGGGCAGTTCTACCCTCCTCTACAGGATCGCTATGAGTCAATGGCAGTGGGTTTGGCTTTTTGTTTGGTGCTATATTGTAGACTGCACATGTAATCTTTATAACTATCCTATGAGATAGGTACTGCAGTTAACCCTACTTCACAGATGGTATTTGAGGACATTTGAGGCTTAAAGAAGTTGTCCAAGGTCACCAAACTGGTAGGCGACAGGCCTGTAATTTGAACTCAGGAACCTGTCTCCAAGGCCCACACTCTTGACCACAATAATTCACAGAACAGTGAGCATCTCTCTCCCTGCTTGGAAAGCTTTGTGCAGAGGAGAGACATGAGCTGACTGCCCTGGGAAGATTAGGATGTGGTATGTGGGCTGGACCCAAGGGAGAGGTAGCTGGGGGGCTCCGGCAGGGGTCTCTGTGTGGCTGGGGCAACGGTCCAGTTAACAGTCCAGGATGGAGAGAAAGATGGGACCTACAGACACTGCAGAGCTAGAACCACAGGGCAGAGTTAAGGATGGCAGTAGGGTTTCTAGCTTGGGCAGGTGGGTGGCTAGTGATGCCATTCACCGAGGTAGAGCCTCAAGGAGGAGGCGTGGGCCAGGGCCAGGTAGCAGGGGGGAGGCCAAGCTTTGCCTGTGATGTGCTGTTGAATCTGACCTGTGGCCCCTTCTGAGGCCATCGTGGCTCCACCACCAGCAGCTTCCTCTCCACGTCCATCACTTGCACGGGGCCTGGCTCATAGGAGACATGCAGTGAGGACTGTTCCACCGTGTCCTCCCGTGAATCTTCTAGCTTCTCCTACTCCCTCCTGTTTCGTGTTACCACAGATGAGGCCTCCATCGTCACCTCTTCAGCAATCAGGGTCCTTGTAGGACCTGAGGGTTCCTGATCTTGGCCTGCCTCCTGGAGAAGGGCAAGAGCACCTGTCTCTTTCCTCCAGCGTTGATCGTTCTCAAAGGAATGTGCCTGGTAAAAGGTCTACTAAACACATGACTATCTCTTACCTACCCTCCCCTCCTACCTGGACCCAGAGTCTCAGTCATTATTCCTTGGGCCAGCCCACAAAGCCATGGCTCAAAAGGTGGCTGCTGAGAGGCCCAAAGGAAAGGGGGCAGCCTGCCTCCCCAAGTTTCTTCAGTTCTATTTTACTAAAAACATCACCTCCACCACCATGGTTGATCACCTACCATATGCTAAGCATTAAGGGACATGGGGTGAATGGGGCAGGCCTCCTGCCTTCAAGCTATAATCCTCAGATCAGAGAGCTAAAGGGTCATAAAAGGGGATGGATTCTGGGCCCTGGGGACAGACACATGGCCAACAATGGGGGGTCTAGGCTGAGGAGCTGGTACATGTGGCCCTGGACCCTGCTCTAGACTAACTCTATGTGTGCCCTTGGGCAAGTCTCTTCCCCTCTCTGGGTTTTGGTTTCCACATCCATGAGGTCAACGAGCCCAACTTAGTGGCCCCTGAGGCCACTTCCAGCCAGGGCAGGAGATAGTTTTGTTCCAGGATCCTGAGCCCTTTTTAGCTGCGGCTGGCTTTTTACTACCACCTTTTAAAAGCAGTGAGTGAGAAGAGGCTGGGGGGTGGGGTATCGACATGGAGGCCTGTACAGGAATTCCCAGACTGGTCTGCTGCTTTCTGTGTGTGGACAGAGGGACTGGGAGTGCTGGGGGTGGGCCAAGGAGAAGGACCAGGATGGAGGGAGGGGGGAGAGGAGGGCGCGAGGAGTAGACAGAAGAATGAAATAAAGAAGAATCCAACAAAAGGAAGTGAAAAGTGAGTGACAAGTTTGGGGCTGCTGGCCCAAGGCTGGCCCAGCCCTTAGGGCAAAGAATGGAGACAAAACGAGCAGGATTTTCATGCTTGGTGGCCGGTGAATGGAAAAGCGTCTTTTAAAACCCTATCAGGAACTCTTTGGATTGTCATTAGATCTCGAGAGGGAAAAAGACAGAGGGAGGAGACTGCTGAATTTGGTCCCCTGGAAGTGAAAAGATCTTGATTCTTGGCTGGCGGCTGGGGGGCCTTGGGCTCTTTCCTCCCCACAGCCAGCACACCAGGGCCCCTCAAAGGTTTCAGTAAATTATGTGTTATTTCAAGTGGCAGGCCCTCCCAGCTCTTGGTGGGTGACTCCACATTGGAGCTGGGGGTGGGGAGGGCTGGTGTGGGCTCCGGGCTTCCGGCTCCTTGTAGGGTGGCCATCATCTGGGTTTGCCCCAGACAGGGCACGTTTAGTGCTAAAAATGGGACAGTCTCCAGGCAAACCAGGGTGGTTGGTTATCTTATTTCGTCCTGGGGCTGCTGGGGCCAGGGGCGGGGGGAAGGCAGGGGTGCATAGGAGGTGATTTGCCCGAGGTCAGCCCACAGTGCCATAGAGTCAGCCTGGCACTGGGAAACTTGGTCCTGGCCACCAGCCAGGCACCCTGGTTCACCTCCTGGCGCTGGGAGAGAAGAGAATTCAAGATGGGAGCTTCTCTGTTTGCTTTTAAGTCTTTGTAAAAGACCAAAAAAGCCCCATGGGTTTCCAAGGCTGCAATGCCTTTCAGAAGCAGACTGCTACATCTTTCTCCCACGGAGCTGCTGGTGGGTTCGAACCGCCGACCTTTTGGTTAGCAGCCAAGAGCTTATAATTCATAGCTGTTCATTTTGTTAGGTGTGAAAACACCTTGGTGGTTGTGTATTTCAAAATGTCTTTTTCATTTAGAAATGAACACGGAAGTATTTATCAGTGGGATGAAAGATGTCTTGGATTTGCTTTAAAATACTCCATCAAAAAAAAAAAGTGGGTGTGTGGAGTTGGGGTAGGTGGAAACTAGGGGGAACAGATGAGGCAAAACAAGGTTGGCCCTGAGTTGATGGTTGCAGAAGCTGAGGGGCAGTGCATGAGCACACACTAGTCTATTCCCTCTGCTTTTGTGTGTGTATGAAAATGTTCCAAAAAAGGCAAAGGCAAGCGTGTTAGTAGTGCAACGGAGCAGTGGGTGAAAGCATAGGCTTTGGAGCCAGAGAGCCTGGGTCCAAAATCCAGCTCCACCGCTTACTAACTTGCAACAACAGTTCCTTAACTATTCTCAATCTCAATTTTGTTGTTCATAAAACGGGGATAAGAATTCTGATCTCGCAGAATATCAACAAGAAAACACTAGGACTGTGCTTAGACGTAGTAAAAAAAACTCCACAAAACTTGGTTGCCGTCAAAAAAAAAACCCAAAAAACAGATGGGAGATTTTGGGTGCAAGGGTTAATGTGCTTGCCTTCTAACTAAAAGGTTGAAGGTTTAAATCCACCCAGAGGCACCTTGGAAGAAAGGCCTGGCAATCTACTTGAAAACCTTAAGGAGTGTAGTTCTACTTTGACACACATGGGGTCGCCATGAGTCAAAGGCAACAGCAACTGATTTTGTGTTTTTTATACCGTTTTAGCCCACGAGCATTTTCAGAGCTTTGAACCTGGGGGTGTGGGTGGTTTTTGGAATAAATCTGGAGAAATCAGCTGTGGGGACTCAGTCCTCACCTGCAAAACGAACACCGGCGGACGCCTCCCTTCCCTTGCTCTCCATCTCCTCGGAACTCTCTGGCCACCCCTCCTCTGTTCTGAATCACACTTCTTTGCAGAGCTCAGTTTCCTCTCCTCCTCCTCCAGGAAGTCTCAGTGCTTCATCAGCGCCTTCACTCCTTCATTCCACCAGTTTTCTTCTGGTCTCTCAGTTAACCATGAACTCCAAGAGGGCAGGTCTTAGTCTCCTACCGGGGTTTCCCTCACAGGCTGAGCACACAGAAGCAGAAGAATGTGGTGGTCACACCCAAGGACAGCACGCACACAGGCACACACACGGAAGTGTGTGCACATGTACCTGCACACACATGTGCAGCCTTCAAGCCGTCACCACAGTACCTGCTCACAGATGAGGTCAGCAGAAGGCCGGCCTGGTTTTTCTCCTAGGGGGTTCATGGGGAGGGACTGAGTAGGACCATGGCCAGCACCTGGAGCCAGCTCCCCACTGAAGTCTTTGTCCTCGGAATCAGAGGCATTTGCTTCCATGCCAGGGGGCTACACCAAGAGACCTGAAAGCTGGAGGCCACACACTGACCTCCTGCCAAGGCAGACTACAGTGCTGCCGGTGGCGAAGTGGTAATAAGAATGGATGTTGTGAAAGCACCATTTACTGAGGGCTTACTCCGCCCTGGTCGCACAGTGGTTAAGTGCTTGGCTGCTAACTGAAATTTCAGTGGTTCGAACCCACTCAGCCGCTTTGCGGGAGAAAGATGTCGCAGTCTGCTTCCATAAAGATATACAACCTTGGAACCCCATGGGGCATTTCTACTCTGTCCTCTAGGGTCACTATTAGTTGGAATCAACCCGAAGGCAATGGGTTTTTTTTGGAGGTAGGGGGTTATTCTGCCTCTGGCCCCAATGCTGAGCACTTGCCACTCCCTATTTAATTTAATCCTGATGATTCCCCAAGGAGAGAGGTAATGTCGTATCTTTTATTGTTGAGGAAACTGAGGCTCAGAGACATTAGGGCACTGGCTGGAAGTCACACAGCTGGGAAGGGGCAGATCTCGATTTTGAACCCTGGTTGCTGTCCTCTGACATTGCTCTTAGCTGCCACACCCTGTTGCCCATCTTATGCTGAGCAAAAAGGACCCTGGGGAGGTATCCATGGCTGATACTGTGTGACGTCTGGGGTTTGCTCCCAGATCATCCACGGATGTTGTGCCGGGGGAAGAGGGTCGGGATGTGGGTGAAACTTGACTGGCTCTGAGCTGGTAATTGTTGAATCTGGTGATGCATATGTGAGCGTTCATTATGCTCTTCTCTCTATTTAAAAAAATTTCCCTAATAAAATAAAATCTGTCCTGGGAGACTGGCTCTACCCCAGGTCTACCATCACTGTGTGACCTTGAACATGTTGCTAAACCTCTGTGTGTCTCAGTTTCCCCTCTGGGCCTTCCCGCAACTGTCTCCAACTCCTTGCAAGACTGCAGTACTGCTTAGTTCATGCCCAGGGTGTAAACAGCGTAGCAACACCTGGATCTGCCAAGACATGGGTCTCCCATATCTAAGGGCAGCCGCAGCCCCCTTCTAACTGAAAACCATTCTTTTGCCTCCCACTCCACAGAAAGAAAGAGTCTGGCAGAGCTGCCTGTGTGTTTGGTCTATATGTCCGGAACCCTGAGGTGGAGCATATAAGTGTGTGTGTGAGTGTGAGTGTGTGTGTGTGTGAGTGTATGTGTGTGTGTGAGTATGTGAGTGTGTGTTCACTGCTCACTCCACCTGTGTGGGTCCCCTCTTCTAAGTCGCCACCTGTTCATTCCTCGTTCAAAAGGGGCCTGGGGGCCCCAAGCAGAAGGGTGGTGTCCAGACCCCGGGGGAGGCAAATGAGGCTCTGGGCCTCCCAAAGACTGAGGATGATAAATGGGGTCCGAGTCTTTCAGGCTTCATTATAGAGTCACCATGGGTTTGCCCAAACCATGGCAACCAATTCAAGCAATGATTAACCTAATAAAGCAAAGGCAAAGGGGAAAAAGATGCATTCAAGACCCCAAGTCAGTCTCTGGTTCTCTAGAGGCAGTAAATTTCCCTTCAGTAAGTACGGTGTCCAGGCCCCAGACGTCCTAAATCTCTGCTTTTGGGAGTGGGGGTGGGGAGGCTTGTGAAAGCAGTCAATGGATGTCAGGGATCAGCTGGGGTGGCTCAAATGCTCACTTAGCAGTCCCCCTCCCTGGCCTTTCTTGGAAGCCAACCCAGAGGAGGGTTGTAGGGAATGGGGGGTGGGGAGGACATCTGCTCCAGCCCCAGGAGTCAAATTACCTGGGCTTTCTTCCTTTGTACCCTGGTATGTTTCGCCTTAGAGGGGTGTGTGTGTGTGTGTGTGTGTGTGTGTCTGTTTGTCTGTCTGTCTGTCGTTGAGGGTGGGGTGGGGGATGGGAAGCAAGTAGCAAATGAGATGTTGTTAGGTACCATCAAGTCAATTTTTCAACTCATAGTGACCCAATGTAACAGAGTGGAACTGCCCCATAGGTTTTCCTAGGCTGTAATCTTTACTGAACAGATTGCCAGGTCTTTTCTCACGCAGAGCTTTTAGGTAAGTTACAACTGCCAACCTTTTAGTTAGCAGCCAGCACCTAACCCACTGCAACTCCAAGGCTCCTTTGTAGCCATTAATATGGCACCCAGTAATTTCTGCCTCCTGGTACTTGTGCAGTTGTGTAATTCCTGTACCTTGACTATGGTCTGGGTTTAGTGATGTCCATCTAGCAAATTGAATATGGTATAGGTAATAGAATGTCATTGTTGACATTAGATTACAAAGAGACTGACTTCCATCCTCTGTCTTGCTTGCTTGCACTGAGGAAAGGTAACTGCCACGTTGTGAGCTGTCCCACGGGGAGACCCACATGGCAAGGAACTGAGGATGGCCTCTGGACAAAAGCTAGTGAAGAACTGAGACCCTCAGTCCAACAGCCCTCAAGGAAATGAATTCTGCCAACAGGCACATGAGTGATCTTGGAAGCTGATCCTCTCCCAGGCAAGCCTTCAGATGAGGCTACATTGCCAACTGACACACTGACCACAATCTCATAAGAGACATTGAGCCAGAGGCACCCAGCTAAATTGTGCCATGATTTCTGACCCACAGAAACAGATAATAAATGCTTCTTGTTTTAAGTAGCTGTGTTTGGGATAATTTGTTATGCAGCAATATATAACTAGTACAACAGAGGTTACATAGCTGGTGATGATGCTAGAATAGTGGGACCCTCAGTTTGTCTCCATAATTAATGTAATTGTTTGGACAGGTTGTACCACCCTTCCCCGGTTAACCTGGGAACATCAGTCCTGGTGTCTGCTTTTTTTGCTAGTCATCTGTAAGTCAGATGGAGATGGAGGTGGGCTCATGAATTCAGCCTCAAATTCTGGCAGGCTCGTCTACTGCATGGACTTATCTGTCATCTCATTTGCATTGTCTAAAGCCCTATGAGGCAGGTGTGGTTTTCTCCATTTTTATAGATGGAGAAACTGATGCTTGGAGAGACTAAGTAACTTGCCAAAGATCATAGAATCAGGAAGTGCTGGAGTTGAGATAGATGTCAAGTCCATCCTTTTTCCATTGTCTCACTTGGGTAGTCTCAAGAGGGGTCACCCACACTTGACTATTGGCATTGTTATAAGTGGTCTCAGAAACAATGATACTGTTGAGATATCCCACTTTACCTAGTCAGATGGGGCACCTCCTAAAATAGACCCACAGACAGTCAAAGACAGGCTATTTTTGTGCTGAAGAGGGTAGGAGGCAAGAAGGGGAATGTATCTCTACATAAATCATTCATTCATTCATTTATTCAACAAATATTCAATTGGCCCTTATGTGCTAGGCAGTCAGAGGAGAAATAGAAATTTCTAAATAAATGATTAGAGTGTCTTTCATTCACTTATTTAACTCAGTCACTCATTCATTCTAAAAACATGTGACATCTGGTCCAGAAGGGGTACTCAGTGTCCTGCTCATTGGAGACATGAAGGACACAGTCCCTCGCTGCCTTTAAAGAGTAACAGGCTAGAGGACGGCACAGGTGAACAAACAGACAATTACAATATCACCTAGAAAGTGTGAGAATATTTGCATGCACAGGATGTTATGGAAGCATGGAGGAGGGAGAAGTAGTTCAGAGAAAGCTTCTGAGAAAAGGTGATGTCTGTGTTGGAGGCAGCGGGATAAAAAAAACTAGCGGGATAGATGTGGGAAAAGGGGTTAGTGAGTTCGGGCAGAGAGAACAATGTGGCAAAAAGGGTGAAAGGGGCACATGAGTGTCTATGAGGGGAAAACCCCCAGCAGGTCAATATTTCTGGCGGGTAAAGCAAGGGTAAAGGTGCGAGACATTGTGAAAACAGGCTGTCGCAGCAGGGCCCTAGTCAGAAGCATATGTAATTCATGATGATAAAAACATATAATAATAGCATGTGTTGTCTAATTTAATCCTGACAATACTTCTGTAGCGGAGACTGTTCATTACCCAGATGAATCCATTCTCCATTTCTTCCAAGGCGTGTGGCTCCCCTTTCCAGTTAGGTGAGGCCATGTGACCACGTTCTGCCTATGGAATGTGAGCAAAAGTAGAATGTGCTACTTCTAAGCTTTGAGACTGTGGCTGAGCCTCTTCTATGCCGTGTTTCCCCTTTCACTGACTGGGACTCCTGACAATGCAGCCTCAGCCATGCAGATCACAGGGACCTAGGAGCTGGTGGGAGAAGAATTTTGAAGGAACTTGGGTTCCTGAATGATGCCATGGAGCAGACCTACTTACCCACCTGGATTCCTCACCTCAGACTGAATTATTGATGCCTGTTACAGTGGCCTGTTTTTACCCTAACCTAAACTCTAAAAGATAATAGCTCCACTTTAGAGGTGAGGAAATTGAGAGAAAAGTTACAGAACTTGCTCAAGATAATATGGATAGTGAGTAAACCAGCTGGAAATTGAAACGGGATTCATATCACTTTGCAGCTCACACTACACCATCCTTCCCTATTGGAACATGGGCTTTATCCCGTGGATGGTTGGGAGCTACTTGAAGATTTTAAACAAGAGAGTGGTAGTGTTATATTTGCATATTAGATGGGAACTCTGGCCGCAGTATGGAGGGTGTCAAGATGAAAGGTAGGGAGATCAGCTAGCAGATCTCTCCATGTGAAAAATGAGAGCCTGAACTATGGCAGTGGTCAAAAGGAAGTAAAGGAGGGGTCAGATTAAAACAAAACAAAACAAAAACACTGTGAGAAGGATTAGCTGGCTGTGAGCAGTGAGACAGAGAGAAGAGTCAGGTGAATTCCAGTGCTGTGGATTAAATTGTCCCTCCTCCTCCCATTATTGTTTAAGTCCTAACCCCTATACTTGTGAATATAATCCTATTTGGAAATAGGGTTTTCGCTATGCTAATGAGTGGAAAGAGTCCTAAACCTAATCCCTTCTGAGTAGTCTTATAAAGGGGGGTACAGATGCAGAGAGACAGACACACAGGGGGAGATGCCACGTGACGATGGAGGCAGGTGCATCTCTAGCAGCAGAGGGATACCAATGATTGGTGGCTGTCACCAGAAACTGAGAGAGAGGCCCACAGAGGAACTGACATGGAGGAGACACTGATTTGGGCTTTTACCCTCCAGACTGTGAGACAATGAATTTCCATTCTTTAAAGCCACTCATTTTGTGGTATTTGTTATGGCTGCCCCAGGAAACTCAGACACTCAGATTTCCAGTGTGGATGACTGAGTGATGCCATTTAGTGAGATCAGGAACAGAAGACAGTATTGTTTTGGGTAAGAGAGAGGAGTTCCATTTTGGATATTTCTCATTTGAGGTGCTTAAGGGACACCCGGACATAGAATCCTGGAGCTCAGGAAGGATAGACCTAAGCTAGGGAAGGTCACCAGTAAGGGGTGGGTAGCTCTTGGTCTTTGCACCAGTTTGCACTGAGCAGTGGCACAGAGGAAACTCAAATTCATACAAAAGCCCCCTCACCCGCAACCTGGGAGAATGAGAGAAGAATTTGAGACAAATGAAGATGCTAATAATAGCTTCCATTTACTGAGGCTTAGCCTGTGCTGAACAGCTGCATTTAATCAGTACAACATTTCATTGCCATAGCTACTATTTACTGTCCCAACTACACAGATGAGGAAACCCTGGTGGCCTGGTGGTTAAGAGCTAGGCTGCTAACCAAAAGGTCGGCAGGTTGAATCCACCGGGTGCTCCTTGGAAACCCTATGGAACAGCTCTACTCTGTCCTATAGGGTCACTATGAGTCAGAGTCAAGTCGATGGTAACGGGTTTGTTTGTTTAACAGATGAGGAAAATGGGCCTTAGAGAAGCAAAAGGATTTAATGAAAAATCACTATTAGTGGCAGTATCAGAATTTGAACCCATGTCAGTGTGATTCTAAAGTCAGTGCTCTTAACCACTCGGCTATCCTGTGCATGCATTTGGAAGACTTCTTTTTGCCCTTGTTCTTAGAATAACTAAAACTGAATTGTAACCCAAAGAATGAGGCCCCTTCTGAGGGCAAAGTTCCAGACAAGTTCTCCCAAGCCAGAGCTGCCCCAGCATAAGCTTCTAACCTTGTTCCCCCTCGGGCCTCTCAGACACTGTCCTAAAATTCCTAAACCGGTCACTTTAACTCACCCCCATCGTTTACAAGGGAGGGCCCTGAAGCCCAGGGAGAAAACAGGGCTTTGGTATGGTAACATAAGATCTCAGAGTTCCTGTTTTCTCCCACTGCGCAAGGGAAGCCTGACCATCTTCTGGGTCTGCACGTCCACAGGGACCTCCCTAGAGGATCTGTCCGGGAAACCTGGCCAGAGGGGGTTGATAGGTGGTCTTCCGAGTTGAAAGCGCCACGTTCCCAGACGCGTTTGTTGCGCTGAAGCAGCATTGTCGTTTCAGCACCATGGTCAGAGACGCGCCCTCGCCCAATACCGCAGAGGCACTGGGGTGGGTTAGCCAGGCAGTTGCCGGCTCCGGTCCGCCTGGCCCGTGGGTTCTGGAAGCGGAGGGGGCGGAGAGGAGCCCGGAACCTCGACGGGGGCCGGGGGAACAGCCAAAGTGTAGGGGAGCTCCTGGCCTTAAAAGACCCCAAGGATAGGACTGGAGCCAATGCACGCACAACTGCAGACTCCCTACCCCCCCCCAAAAAACCCCAAACACTCCTATATATTAAAAAAAAAAATATATATATATATTAGCACAGAAAAAAGGGTTCCAAACTACTAGCCTAGAGCTGGGGCCTCAGTTCTAGCTTGTTCCAATAACACCGGGTCATTGAGGGCCTTGGACAAGGCATCCAGGGTTTTGGGTCTCTGCCTGCGTGCAATCACCCCTGCCTTGCCGATCTCCCCAGCTCTTTGAGGGTACGTCAGATAAGAGGAGCCCAGCTGCAAGCCTCTTACTGTCTGTGTACTTGTTTCTATGAAGGCGGGGCAGGCAGGTAAGCTTAGCAAGTGACTCCCATCTCTTTTCTTGGGCACCACGGGCAAGAACTTAAAAAGGGGGTGGGGAACACAACCAAAAATGTTACATAATGTAAAAATGTAATTGAGATCTACCCAGCGCTCACGCTGCGCCACATTTTCAGCCGAATTCCTCAGACGGCCTTGCACACTGCCCCAGTGCCAAGGACTGAGGGGTCCTTTGCACCACTTCCGGTCGTGGGGGGCAGTAACTCAGTACACCTGAAACACGACTTCCCTTCGCGCCCAGAAATCCAGTGACAAGGTATTAGGGGCTCCTTTCAACCTCTTCCTGTGGATAAACTCAAGCTCGGAGACTTGTCCAAGGTCGCACAGCCGGTCGAGTGCCAGACCGGGGAGAGAGGGGGCAGGTTGCGCCTGTGGGGTCGCGTGCGCCCCCGGCCCCGCCTGCCTTTGTGCAGCCCAGAGGCCTGGCTCCCAGACATTAGCATTCCAATGGCTCCGGGACGCTTTGTCCTCCTACTTGGCCGGCTGGGGACTGGGGTGGGATGGGGGCAGGGCGCCATAAATCTACCTGCTTGTGTGTGTGTGCAGACCGGGGCAGGGGTGGTGGTGCAAGATTCATGTGCTGCTTTTCTGGAAGCAAGGCTTGGCCTCAGACAAAGGCTGAAGAAGGGAAGAGTCGTTCGACCCGAGGGTCTTTCCTGCCCCTGCTTGGAACCCTGCCCCAGTTTCAGGAACCTGGGACGCAGGAGGTGACCTCAGACCTCTGGGACTCCGAAACCAAAAGAGCGCAGGCGTATAGGGCAGGAGGCGGCCTTCCCGCGGAGACAGCCTAAGGCCTGACTGGTTTTAAAAGCGCTGAACGCAAAATGCTGGCAGGGAGCGGGAGAAGGGAGGCGAGGTGATGGTGACGTTGGGCTAGTTGGATGCGCCACTCACAGAAATGTTTCCGAGCACTTCTTGCTGAAGTGATCTTTGGAAAGATGCGTGGACTAGGTTTTCCACCTCAACGCGATTCCACACACACGGATAGAGCTCCTCCGGCACTGAAGCCCCAAATTTTGCAGCGATTCCACCAAACCCTAGGCCTTCTTCCGGCTCCTTCTCACTTGGAGAGCAGGGTCGACAGTTTCGGGTCAAATACACTAGCCCCCCCCCCCCCCCGCCCGTGGCAGTCCGGCAGCTAAGTTGGTTATACTGTATGCAGATTGTTGTTGTTGTTTTAATCTTTTTTAATTCTTGGGCGGAGGACCATCTGTGTGTGTTAGGTGACTAATGGCTCCTTAATGAGCGTCCTGCAAAGCAGGACAGGGACTGGACAGTGGGTGCAGCCGCAGCTCCCTGGCCTCCCCGTACCCTGCTCCAGTTTCAAGGGGTGGCTTGCCTTGCCCCTTAGATGAACACTACCTCCCACTGCCTTTCGCAGGAAAAATGATCTCACTTGAGAAATTCTTCTCCAAACCTTAAATCCTGGCTCAAACACCATTTCCTCCAGTAAGCCTCTCCCCAGTCCAGATTGCAGAGCGGCTTGCTGGAAGGAGATGGTGTTTGTGGCAGGACTTAAGGTTTAAGGTTCGAACCCACCCAGAGGTACCGCAGAAGAAAAGGCCTGGCAAACTGCTTCCACTAAGATTACAGCCAAGAAAACCCTATGGAGCTGTTCTACTCTTGTAACACATGGGGTCGCCTTGAGTGGGAATCAACGCAAGGCAACTAACTATGGGTCAGCATCGATTGGACTGCAACGGATTTTTTTTTTTTTTGGCTATATATACGTATATACAGCAACTCCAAGCTGCTGACACCTGCCCCCGGGCGGTGCCCCAGGTGGAAAGTTGGCTGCAGTAGAGGCTACCAATAGCCCATTAATCTCCTCTTCCCAGATTAAAGCCCATGAAACAAAACAAAGCCTCCGTTCATTCGTTTGTTTGCAGCGTCCCCCTTCCCGCCCCTAAATCCGGCCCCTGATAACTAAGACGCATCTCTTCCAAGCTACCTTTAGCGACCTGGGAGCAGAGGAGAGAGAGGAAAAATTCATTTTGAAGCGGGGAGGGCTCTGAAGAGAGACTCAAGAGGCACTAACCCCTGCGAAACCTCCACATTTGAGCTCTATCGCGCTGGAGAACAACCTACCCACCTGCTCCGGGCCCCAGGCGGTGCCGCAACCCACTAGGGTCGGCAGCTTTTTCCAAGGGTACTCTCCGTCGACCCAAGGAATCCTCTGGGGTTCAACTCCCAGGGTAGAATGCCCGCTTTCTATTTTCCTGTTCCTGGGCCGCAGGCTGAGTCCGAAGATTCGTAAGGTTCTTTCTCGAGGCCCTGGGGGTCCCTGAAGCCATGCAGGGACGCTCCACCAGCACCTCTGAGGGGAACTTCAGACCCCGAGGTGGACCACCTCGGGAGTAAGAGAGAACCTGTGGCTGGAAACCTGGAGTTTTTGATAATCAAGGTTGTTCGGTGCCCAGGGGCGCCAGAGATTCTAGCCGAACCCACCACCTTCTCTGCTCTCGGTCGCTCTGCTCCAGCAAATCAAGACGCTGCCACCCCAGCGCCCGGTGCGTAAAATGCGCACAGGGGATGCTCTCGGCCTCTAAGAACTTGAGGGGAAATCCCTTGAATGCCCAGCCCGGGGCGGGGGGGAGGGTGGTGTTTCCGAGGGCTCTGACACTGAGGCCGGGTTATTACTTTCTCCCTTCCCCAAATGTAACTAACTGTCGCTCCATAGCCAGGCTGGCTGCAGCACGTATGAGGAGCCCTAGTTCGAGGCTTGTCTTTCTTCTAAAGAGCTGTTTGAATTAAGACAAGTCTCTGCCCCATAAATAAAACATGGAGGATGGACCAAAGATTTCTAAGGAGCAGCCCAGCTTTGACCTTGTAGGTGTATATGTCTGACTTGCCCCCAAAATGGGCAACCCGCCTGGCATCCAGCCCAGCGGCCAGAGAGGTTCGCTAAACCCCCAGAAAGAGTCGTGTCCCCTTTCTTAGGACAGAGGCGCCCCTTCTCGCCCTAGTGGCGGTGGTTGCTGCCTACCTCTTCCTGCCACAAGATTGAGTCATCTTGCTCACGCTTCTAAAGGGTCCCTTTTTTTTTTATTGGCTCAAGATCTAATTCACCAGTCCCTAAATAATATTATTACAAAATATAGACTTTTCCCGTGGTGAAATCTCATCAATAAATACAAACGTGTAAAATAGGGGACGTGTAAAATAGAAGGGTCTATATAATTTACCGTACCAAAATTCATTTCAAAACACATCATATAATTCTCAAAGTGATTTTTCAAAAAGATGCGCAGTGCTACGAGTCCGGGTGGCGCAGCTCACGTTTCGGGCGCAGGACGCACGGGCGTGGCGGAGGAGCTCCCCTCGCCGGAATCCCGAATTCCGAGTTCACAGCCTTGCCCCGGCTTGGAAGGGCTATGGCTTGGAAAAGTGCACTAGAAGGCAGAGGGTCGCCTTCATGGATTAAGGCAGAGTGGAGTGGCCCGAAACCCGGGACTCAATGGGGGGAGGAGGGAAGGGCAGCGGCGTCTTTGGAGAAGAGACGCTGAGCTAGGGGAGCCAGCGCTGAGACCATTGGATTAAATTCTGTTGGGGGAGGTGTGGGAAAAGACAGACGGACAGGCAGACAGACAGACAGACACCGACTGGAGTGCCGGTAGGGCTTTTGAAGACGGTAGACGTCTCCCGCTGTGTAGTGCTACCATCCCTCTTTGCACGAGATTCTGGGGTGGCCCCAGAAAGGGGCCTAGAACGCGTGGAGCCTGCAGTGCCCTCTTCGCGCAGGGAGAGGTATAGGGTTGCTGGAGTTGGCGTGGCGGGGAGGGCTGGGGGTTGAACCCGGTCTGCCACCCCCGCGGGCGTGGGGGCTGCTAGGGGTCGGCAGGCGAGAGACGGGAGGAACACTTGTGCTCGAGAGCCACAGCCTCCGCCCACCCCTGACAGTCCCCTCCCTCTCTCCTAGCACCCCACCTCCGGGCCGCCGACGGGCCTCTTCACAGAAAGTCTGAAAAGGCCAGGGCGCCTGGGCGCAGGCAGGCTGGGGAGACTGGCGCCAGTAGCCCCGGCAGCTCCTCCAGCGAGGCAGCGGGACTCAGGCTGCCCGCCTGAGAGACTGGGGAGTAGAGGGAGCCCCAATCCCCGGGGGAGCCGCGGTCTGGGCTGCCTAGCTCTGCGCAAGGCGGCGCCGGCGGCTCCAGCCCGTCGAAGAGACTGTGGTCTGCTAGGCGCAGCGTTTGCGTCAGCGCCCAGATGTAGTTGTGGGCGAAGCGCAGCGTCTCGATCTTAGTGAGCTTCGCGTCGTCCGGGAAGGTGGGCAGGACGCCGCGAAGAGCGTCCAGCGCCGAGTTGAGGTTGTGCATCCGATTGCGCTCGCGGTCGTTGGCTTTCTTGCGCCGGCTCCGTCGCTGCCTGCTCAGCGCCAACTCGCTCTTGGGCCGGCTGCGTCCCCCGTGCCGCGCCCGGAGCTTCCTCGCTGACCCCCGACAGCCGCTGGCTTGGGCCTCGGTGCAGCCCGGGGGTAAATGAGTGGGGCTGGGCGGGGCGGACGCGGAGCAGGTCACTTCGTCGTCCGAGGCGCTCGGGAAGGGCTGCTCAGTCTGGCGGGTCACTTGGATAGCAGGCGCACCCGAGGGATGAGGCGCCATCCTGCGGTGGTGTAAGAGCGACCGACCGGTAAGCGTCTATCGATCACATCCGCTCAGCTCTCGACCCCCGGACCAGATGGTGAAACAAACAACCAAAACCGAGGAAGAGCCACCCCGCCGGGTCAGAGGACCCCCTGCCACCCGTCCCTTCGCACCCTCCAAGTGCCAAAAGAGGGTTACCTAGTTTGCTGGGCGCAAAACGGCACAGAAGGGTGAGCAACCAGGGCTGAGCTGGCCTTCCCGCCCGCGGGCTGAGCTGAGCTGCAGGCGCCGCCGCCTGGGAGTTTCCCCAGCCCCGGGAGCGGAGAAGCGTGAAGCCTGCGTGGTCCTGGTCCCTGTCTGTGGCTCTGTCTCGGCACGGCTGTGAGACCGCAGGGATTTCCTGAGCTGCAAGTCGTGTGCCCCTTGGCACGCTTTATCTGCTCGGCCCGGGCCAGGAGCGTGCCTGTCCGGCTGCTGCCTCAGCCGCGGACCAATCAGCGCCTGGGCCCCGGGGCCGCGCCACGCGAGCCCCCTCCTCCCCCGCGGGGCACAGCTGGATTCCGGACAAAGGCCCAGGTCGGGGGAGGGGAGCGCGCTCTGTTTGCTCTCTCCCCACGGGCTCTGTCCCAGCAACTCTCAGTTCCTCAAAGAACCTCGCCCATGCGCAAAACCGCGTCTGGCTCGCATCTGGCCGCCTAGAGAGCTTAGCTCGTGTTCTGTCTTTTGCTTCTGCTCAGATTATCTCTTGGTACCTTTGGGACGCCTGTAGGAGAGGCCAATCCCCACGTGTCATGCACGTGAAAATTTAGACTCTGAGGGAGAAGGCTTGCCTCAAATCGCACTGTGAGGTCGTGGGAGAAATGGAACAAGGAGCCAGAGGTCCTGACTACCAGCTTGCCGGCTGCCACCCTGCACTCCAGCGCAATGGGTCAGGTTAAGAAACACACGTGGAGTGGTGTTTCACTAGCCAGCTGCTCCTGGGAAACAGGCCGACGGCTTGGAGAGGAATCCTGCCTATGTCCGTGGGGCTCAGAAACCTTCGCCTGGGGGGTGTCTGAGTCCCAGCCGCGTCCTGAGATGCCGCCCCAAACTCTCCCAGATAGGGGCACTTGGAACCCCGCCCCGCCCACCCCACCCGAGACGTTCTGATCCTTCCCCAGAGGTGGAAACTGGCTGTGGTGGGACCTTCAAGGGGCCATTACACCGCCACTAGGCGTGGACAGTACCCTAGCGTGCTGGCCAGGGCCTGCAGGGGGAGTGGTCGGGGAGGTGCGAGGGGGCCAGGATAGGGCCAGGAGTGCACCGCGAACCAGAGGAGTGTTGGAGACCGCCGCCTGGGCTGTGCTTTTTGAACCCCCACGATGCGGTGGTACTGAGGGAGTCAGATCCACCCTTTCTCCCCTTAGCCCTCCTGTCCAACCACAGGCGGGCAGGGGCCGCGGCGGTCACCTGGCCTGGTCCCTGCCTCGTCATGAGCGCCCACGGAGCACTGGGCCCTCGGTTTGCCCCATTAGCTTTAACCAAAGTGATTCTGAACCTATCATCCCTCCTTTCTTCCCCGCCCCTCCCTCTTGTTCCCGCCTCGAACACCCAGTGGTCTTCTGCTTCCGGTCACTCAGGGTGAGGGGTCGCTGCTTCCGCTCGTCCTTATTCACCGCGAAGTACGGGGGCGGGGGGAGGGAGGAAGCAGAGGCCGAAACGACTGGCGCCTGGGCTAAGCCTCCCGTGGCAGGGAAGGCTTCGTTTTCTAACGAGCCCAGAAACCCTAAGCTTCCCAGAACCCGGTGGAGGTGTCAGGCCCAAATGGGAGGTTGAGGGGATGGAATGAGCAGACGAGGTAGGTCAGCATGTCCGCGCTGGTGACGGCTCATTGCCCAGGCTGCTGAAGGGGTGGGGGGAGGGACGAAATTAACTCCAAGGCAGAGAGTGGATGTGCTTGGGAGCCAGAGAGATCTAGAACTGGGGTGGGGGCGCAGAGAGTGGAGGGAGCCGAAGCCCTACGTCAGGGTCAAGACTAAAAAAGAGACTGCACCAGGATTCTTGGGACCTCATCTTTGCTGTGTCTTCTCCCTTGGGTCATTATTAGCTCCAGATCTATCTTCTAGTCATAAAAATGGGAACCTGAGGCCCATTTTACAGATGGAACAGTCAAGGCCCAGAGAGGAAAAATGACAAACCAAAGTTACATAGCAAGTTCTATCAGACCACATAGGACTCAGGTCTCAAGACTTTTAGTGTAGATTCTCTCCTGTACCTTCTCCTTGATTACACGGAAAATATTTTCTCAAGGCAAGACCAAAGACCCCTAAATACAGAAAACAGGAGAAGCCTGGGGTCTGTGAAGGATATCTGGACCATGTAAGAAAAGGCATAGTGACTCCATACCGCAGCGCCAAGGGGAGCCATTCCAGCCCCATCTCTCGACTTTCCTGCCCCATGCTCCAGTATTGCTTAACTTACACCCCTGTGAATTGGGAACTGGGAGAGGAATTCCAAAGCGTGCTTCCCTAGGGCTGATGGACCCGGGTAGGCTCCATGTGGGGAGCCTTGGTTATGAGGGATGCCATCGCCTCCCTGTGGTTCCCTGGTAGCCTGAAGAGCAGCCCGAACCCGGGACACTCGACCTGCGGTGAACCTAGATGGAGAGGAAGGGCAAAGCTCTCTCTGGCTGGAGCCTGCCCTGAGCTGCTAATGGGTGGTGGCGGGAGCTGCAGCCAGAGCTTCCTGTGACAGAGAACATTCTGGGGGATTCTTGGAAACTTCTTGGAGGGGAGAGAACCCTGGGATCTGCTTGGAATTATTCTCTAGCCTCCCTAGAGCACCTCCATCTCAGGACCCTCCGGGGCTTGCAGGCTACCACCACTCCTGCTGTGCGCAAAAAGCAACTAGGGCGCGGAGCGCACAGCGGCAGGGAGCAGCCGCCTGGTCACTGAACGCCAGAACTCCCGGTGCTTCTGGCCAGGAGGGCGGGGTTGGAGGTCGAAGATCCCAGGGAGGTTAGAGATCGAGGATCTGTGCCCTCCCTCTCCGCTGCATGGGACGCCCAGACCCCTCTCCAAATTTTATCCCTGTGCTTTTGGCGGCGGAGGCGCAGGTGTTGACAACACGGTGCGCTCTAATTGGTGTTTGTGAAACGGATCTTCCTTCCGGGAGCAGACCCTGTTCTTGCTGCCCCGGGCCAGCCATCGCCTCCGGGGCCTCTGGAACCCCCTCATCCTGCGACTCTCTGGGATCTAAGCTTGTCTAGAGGCTGCGGGGGCCCAGGGGAGAGGCGACAGTCAGACGCCTGGAGACCGCGGACAGAATGGAAAAGAAGGAAGGCAGCGGCCGGCATTACCGCCTTCCTGTCGGCGGGGGGAATCATAGCCGTGCTTGGGGGCTCTTTGAGAGTTGAGCTGGGAGGAAGGGGGCTATGGGAAGCTGAATAGCTAATGGTTTGCCAGAGGAGGGGGCTTCTTTCTCTCGCCTTCGCCTCGGTACTGAAAGAGGGGAAGACAAAAATCTGGCGAGCGAGCTGCCCAGGCCGAGACTGGCCACTTCAAACAGCCCTTCAGACAAAAGGAGACGACGAAAAGAAAGCCCCACCTGTCTCCAGTGTTTGCTAAAATAATAATAAATAGATTTCGTTTAATAAATAATTACAAGAGATTGTAAAGTGGAGTGCTTTGGAAAACATCTACCGCGGGAGTCAGCGCAGCCAGCCATCACCTGCTCCTAAGGCGGGCAACTTTATTGTTAAGCCACCCCCCAACTAGTTCGCCTCTGATAAACTCTCCCTCATTTTCACAATGACTGTTTACTCATAGTTAGCACAATATTACCTTTGCCGTGATAAACCCGGAGGGGGGAGACCTGGCCCCTGGCCCCTGGGCACACCTGTCCCAGAAGCTGACACATGGATTTGGCACCGAGCAGGCCTCCCCCCGGGGGCTCTGCTCCAGTGTACATTGGCCCAATTGCCACCCATTTATAACAGGTTGGCTGCAAGGCCTATCTCGGTCCTATTTGTCTTCTTTTATTGAAAGCATATGGTCTCCAAGGGCTCACCAGCCCCATATTTCATCTGCCAGGAGCTGGGGCGCTTCCGCAGGCTGGTGCTGCCCCGCGCTCTGCTCCCCACCCAACGGCTGCTGCGCCAGCTGAGGAGGTGGCTGGGGTGGGGTGAGGAGAGATAAGGCGGGCTTCTCATCCGCTTTGGGAGAGAGGCCATTCCCTCAGAGACTCCCCCTCCCCGGGCCCAGAGACCTTGTGCGCTCTTGAATGGGTGGCTGGCTCTTTTTCTTGGGTAGGTGAGAGGGCGCCATATGCCACCCCCCAGGGCGCACGAGGGAGCTCCGGCCCAGGGAGTCTGCGAACAAAGGGAGGAGAGGGCTAGGGCCCTCAGGAGCGTCCGAAGTCTTTATTTACAGATTCCCCCTCCCTGTCCAGGGTGGCCTCCCCCCGGCGTCCGCAGCTCGCGCGCAGCGCTTGGAAACAAAGTGTCCGCATTATTCGCGTCGCCGCCGGAGATGGTGAATGCGTGAAAAGGTGCATTGCTCTCGGAGACACCTGTTGAAGCGGCGCCTCTTCTCATCGCCTCTCTGTTCTGCCCTCGGTGAGGAGCTGCACCAGGAGAGGGGGTGGGAGGAGGGAGAGATACTGTGATTTGTGGCGACATATGTTGAACAGATCGGTGTGTACTCTTCACAGGGACACACGCACCCTCGCTCCCATACACACCCCGCGAGAAGGAGCAGCTGCTCTCCTCACCTTCCCCCGACATAATACCTGGGCCAGGCGCTTTGACGTCCTCTTTTGAGACTCCAGCTCTCCCCTAACCCCTCTGCCTACCGCCCCCACGCACCACCTCAATCTTAGCAGTTTCACTGTAAGACTTTATTGTCAAATTTAACAGATGTACGTTTGTTCTCAGCACCTGGCCCCAAATACACACACAGATTCACACACAGGCAGACATCCACAGAAAACGCGACGGAGGACACAGATGCGGAGCGCAAGATGCCCATATGCCCGGCTCCGCACCGGCAAGGGCTGGGGAAACAAACAGGTTGTGTGATTTTCCCTTCCCAGAAAGAAAGAAACAATGGAAGGTGGTGGGGGCGGACGGGTCACCTCCAGGCGCCTCCAACTTCGCTCTCGCCCTTTGGCACCGTGGCGCATGGCGCCGCGCTGGGAGCCAAGAGAGCGCACTGTTGCAGACTCAAAGCGCAGACCAAAAGGCTGCAGGGAAAGGGGTCTCTCGGCAGAGGGACGAGATCTAGGAATTCTGGAGATGCCCGCTGGGCACTACCTGACCTCTAGCCCTCGCTTGGCCTCTGGACTTCTGAAGTCTTGAGTGAAGACTCCTCGGCCCTCCCCAGGAATTGGAGCCCACCTGGGGGCACTAAGTGCCTGCCCTTGGGCAGGAGGAGCCCGTTTGGCACACTTCTCCTTTCCACTGTTTCCTTGGCGAGACGAATGCAAGTTTCTGGAGCTGAGCTGGGTAACAGAATGTGCTGAGAAGAGCACTGGATGGGGGGCAGGAGTTCCGGCTGTGCCATTATCCCTGTGTGACCATCAGCAAATTACATCACCTATCTGGGCCTCTGTTCCCCATCTATTAGATGAGAAAGCTTTAGCAGAAATACTTTGTAGCTTTGTTTTCAAGTTTGCAAAATTTGGAGGTCTTCAACAACAGTGGTGGGCCTTAGAATGTGAACGGAGGAAACCCAGAGAATGCCCCTCTTTATTTCTCAGATCTGCTTTCAGGCAATGGGTCTTTCACCAAACAGCTGAAGGGCTGGGGCAGTGATGATAGTGGGGAAAGACAGGTTTGGCACTTAGGGGTTTCAGAAACCATCCTCTGCCCCATCCATCTTTCAACTCTTGGTGTACAGCCACTCTTGGGTCACTGTGACACTTAGTGACAAGGTGAGGAATGCCTGATGATACAAGCTTCGAGACCTTGATTTCTTCCAGTGCTGGGCACTGGGAGGCTTGGTGGCCAGCGGGTGACTGTTGAGCCCCTTCCTCCTTCCTGGCCTATTTCTGGAGAAAGGCCCTGTTCACCCTCAGTGAGTGCTTGGGTAAACTCTTCACATGCTGAAAGCTGAGGGAAGTCTTCCTCAGCCTTACCCAGCATTGTCTATTTTCTGTGGGTTTTTGACTGAATGTGGTCCGTAAACTTCTGGGAGCCTTTGGCCCAGGGCAGGGACCGTTCTTCTTTGGGAATGACCCTGTAGAAGGAAGAGATTGTGCTGGCAGGTGAACCCTCTGCTTGGCGGTCCCTCTGTTCCCAGTCCTGGCGACCCTACCTCCGTGGATTCTCCCTAAGTAACAGCTGTAAGAACCAAGGGCCTCAGAGCTGCTATGAGTTTGGAGGGAGAGTGGGAGACATCTATCAATCTCATTTCTTTAGGTCCCTGTGGATGAGATACTCCCCCCACTTCCAATTGTCAGGTTGGGAAGACAGGAAGGGGATAGGGTGAGGGGGCGTCGAGAATGAATTACAGATGAACTCAGTGGAGACCCAACAGAATGTAATGCAAGGATGGTCTCCATGCAGTGCTCAGTAACACTAACAGTCATGCAGACCTTTGAAGGTGGCACATCACCCTCTCACACACTCACACACCTGTGGGGGAGACAGGAAGGATTTTCCTTATCCTCATTTTACATGACAGCAGCCTGAGGCCCAAGGTCGTAGAGCTGAGACTGGAACTCAGCTTCCCTGTGTCCACTCTGGCTAGTTGGCAGGCTAGCTAGCTTCATTTTCCCACCCCTGGTTAATGCCTTCGGATGCTAACTGAAAGGTTGGAGGTTTGAATCTCTCCAGAGGGGCCTTGGAAGAAGGCCTGGTGATCTATGTCCAAAAAATCAGCCATCGAAAACTGCATGGAGCATGTTCTACTCTGACACACGTGGGGTGGCTATGACAGGGTCACTGTGATGGCCCTGGTGGTGCAGAGGTTAAGTGCTTGGCTGCTAATCAAAAGGTCAGTGGTTCTAACCCACCAGCTGCTCCACAGAAGAAAGATATGGCAGTCTGCTTCTGTAAAGATCTATAGCCTTGGAAACCCTACAGGGCAGTTCTGTTCTGTCCTATAGGGTCGTTATGAGTGGAAATCAACTCAGTGACAACGGGTTTGACTTCGGTACTCGCTGCCCTGGTGGCATGGTGGTTAAGAGCTATGGCTCCTTACCAAAAGGTCAACAGTTAGAATCCACCAGCTGTGCTTGGAAACCCTATGGGACAGTTCTGTTTAGTCCTATAGGGTCTCTACGAGTCGGAATCTACTCGACGGCAGCAATGGGTTTGGGACTTTGGGGACACAGAAGTTGAAGTGTTGGGACAATAAATAATGGAGACTTTCCCTTCCTCCCCTGGCTATCTCTTCCTGTGGTGCCATGAGCTCCCTTAGCTCCCCATCAATGCAGTGGGGGCAGAGCCAGGCTTGCAAGGCCTTGAAAGTGAGTGTCTCCTTAAATTTCGTGCCCTAAGCAGCTCACTTGCCTCACCCTAATTTTTTTAAGCAGCTCACTTGCCTCACCCTAGACCGTTGCCTAGCTCTGCTTTGGGGGTAATAAGCTTCATATCTTCCGTTTCTTAGACCTGAAGAAGATGGGTCCCAATTTTTAAATTATGCACCCTATCAGAAAATGATTTTAGGCACACCCTTCAAAGTATGTTAGCTATTTATTATTCTTAATGCATTAAGAATATGATATAAAATATTTATATTTTCTATCATAATATTAATATTTATGTAATATAATGCATTAAGATTGTAACATAAACCATACGCATTAGTTATAGATATACTTCTGTACCAGGCAGCATGAAGTAGTGGAAAAGACAATGAGTTTCTGAGCCAGACAGCCTGAGTTCCAACTCTGACTTCTCCACTTAGCAGCTGTTCTACCTTGGCCTATTGTCTCAACCTCTCTGAAGTGCCTCTATTTCCTCATCTATAAAATGAGGATAATAATAGAGGCCCTATCTCATGGGACTTAAAAGATTTAATGCATGAACAATGCTTAAATCAACATCAGCAGGTAGTGAGTGCTCGATCACTTATGATTGCAATTGATATGTACGTTAAAAACAAACAAGTATCAGTTGCCATGAGTTGATTCCAGCTCTTGGCAATCCCATGTATGTGGTGAAAACAGCTAAGCACTTGGCTATTAACCTAAAGATTAGTGGTTTGAATCCACCTAGAAGTGCCTCAGACATTATAAAACATACCCCAAAGGAAGTTTTCACTAAGGAAATTAAAATAAGTATAACTAGGAGTTCTAATATGTGGACCCTCTTGTGCTTACCCTGCTGTGAAACCCACTTTGGAGCCTGCTGTCACAAGCAAATTCTATAACAGCATCACCAACAGTTATGACACCGGCTTATACATGGTCAGCGCTTTCTCACTCATTATTTCCTGTCAGACCAGTGAGGCAGCGGGGCCGGAGATCAATACCCCATTTTACATATGAAGAAACTGAGGCTTTGGAGAGGTAATGTGGCTTATTGAAGGGCACTTGCTTTGTCTCATGATGTGCGACTAAGAATCCAGGTTTTCTGACCCCAAGGTCATGCCCTGTTCACCCTGGCTCTCTGCTACACTGTGGGTCCAACTTGTGAGCTGGCTGTAAAACCAACTGTCATGGATTGAATTGTGTCTCCCCAAAATGTGTGTGAACTCAGCTAGGCCATGATTCCTAGTACTGTGTGATTGTCTACCATTTTGTCATCTGATGGGATTTTCCTATGTGTTATAAATCCTACTTATATGATGTTAATGAGACAGGATTAGAGGCAGTTATGTTAATGAGGCAGAACACAATCTACAAGATTAGGTTGTATTTTAAGTCAATCTATTTTGAGATATAAAAGAGAGAAGTGAGCAGAGAGACAGGGGAACATCATACCACCAGGAATGAAGATCCAGGAGGGAAGCATGTCCTTTGGACTTGCGGTCCCTGCATTGAGAAACTCCTAGACCAGGGGAAGATTGATGACAAGAACCTTCCTCCAGAGCCAACAGAGAGAGAAAGCCTCCCCCTGGAGCTGGCACCCTGAATTTGGACTTTTAACCTCCTAGAATGTGAGAGAATAAATTTCTCTTTGTTAAAGCCATCCACTTGTGATATTTCTGTTATACCAGCACTAGATGACTAAGACACTAATCCACTTAGGCTCTCATTGCACAGCTACTGAAGGAGGAGGTGCGGGCTCTTCAGTGAGGCCAGTTGGTGCTGTGTGCATATGGGCCATTCATTCCGTACCACCAGAAAACCCTAGCAGGCTTGGAGCCTTCCTGGCATGTGACCCTGTTGGGTGGGTGGGGTACACTTTGCAGATACAAGTGTGGAGGGGAGCACTTTCGTGCAGAGCTTCTAATCTGCACAGGAAGCTACAAATCAAATTTCTGTCAATGCAATCGCCCAGACACCAAGATGGCCTGGATCAATTGGGCACACCTTACCTCTGTCCCATAAATGTTTATGAAGGGCCATTAGGAGAGAATGGTGGCCAGCTGTTCCTCATAGTCACAAAGGTTAGATCTGGGGAAGTGATTTGAATTGGAAAAGAAGGGATTTAGGCTACTTATGACTCCATCTTTCCTGATAGATAAACATGGTGCAAGTCCTCTTCAGATGAGGCAGAATCTTTTTTATAAAGACCTCCAAGCTGACTTGAAACAGTTGTACATCCTGCTTGGGGGTAGGGGGATAGGCAAGATGACCCTGGAAGGCCTTGTCCACCTCCATGACTTCACCACCGTGAATAGTTAGGGTGGTTCTTCAGTTGTATAGAACATACCTTGGGGAGTCATCTTCTGTGGAGGAGACAGCTCATCTACCTGCCACAAAAGCCCTTCAAGATCATGGGTGGGATTCACGACTTGTCACAGTTCCCAAACCTGAGTGAATTAGAATTAGCAACAGCCTCTTCTTTAAGAATTGCAGACCAATAGCACAAACCCATGATGTGTTCAGTGTTGTGAGAAATAGCAAGAACCAGAGGGTTAGGGCTCAGGAAGACCTTTACTAGCATGCAGTCCTAAACCCCAAGTTGACAAATGAGGGAACTGAGGCTCAGAAGGGAAATGTGAATGGTTCCAGGTCACACAGTGATAGCAGGCAAGTTGAAACCCAAATCCCTTTCCACTAGTTTACGATCAAGTTCCAAAGCCCTTGCTCTATGTTGCTGTCATTTGACACGGCCCATGTCCTGCCTTGTGTGTGGGTGGAGGTCCCTTTTCATGAGCGTGTATGAGTTCTCCCTCAGCGGAAGATGAGCTCCTTGAGGTCAGGAGCTGTGTCTTATTGAGAATTTAGCAAGGACATTGTAAATGCTGGGTCTCCAATAGAGATGGGATTGATGGATCCAGGCAGGTGAAGGGTATGTGAGATCCAGGCATCTGGGTAGCCAGCAAGAGGTGGACAGGACATGGCATGAGTGGAAGGGCTTATCAGTCCCATATGGCTACTCTAAAGACTGACACAGGTGAACGAACCGAGGCTGGGGGAGTTCTGAATGTTGATTCCTTTATGGCCTTATACAGAGCACCCATGGAGTCCCTGGGACGTACAAATGGTTAAAGTGCTTGGCTGCTAACTGAAAGGCTGGAGGCTCAAGTCCACCCAGAGGTGCCTTGGAAGACAGGTCTGTTGATCTACTTCTGAAAAATCAGCCACCACAACTCAATAGAGCCCAGTTCTACTCTGACACACATGGGGGTGCTATGAGTTGGAGCCAACTTGATGGCAACTCGTACAGAGCATCAGGGACTGGTCCACAAACTTCTCCACCTGACCCATGCTTCCTGGGATCACCTCCCAAGTAAAGGACTTGCACTTGAGTCCTTGTCTTAGGGTCTGCTTTTGCCTACAAAGGTCAGGTAATGTAAAAGAGGGAAGTAACAAACACAGTAAGAGGAATACAGTATGGGGAGTATACGCCACATCAAATATGGGTAATGTCACCTATCTAGGGCTGATTGCTGCTGTGTGGGAATGTGGGCAAAGTTTGCCAGATCTTATGATTAAAAACCAAAACAAGCAAACAAAAAACAGAACCCAGCCATTTGGATTCAATCTGATAATTGAATGGATCAAACAAAGCCCATCTGTGAGAGGAATCCAGCTCATGAGCTCAGTTGCCAGTTTTGTCACTGTGGAGTAAACTTATTATAGTGATCAGTTGAGGCTATGTTTTGCTGTGGTAACAAACAACCACAGAAGTTCAGTGGCTTACAAATCAAAGTTTATTTCCTGCTCTTGCCACATGTTGACACAGGATCACAGGTGAGCTCAGAGGTACCCAGGGAGAGGCAGATGAAGTCTCCATACTGACATCTGCCCCAGAGTCACAGGAAGAAAGAACTGTGGTAAACTGCACCAAAAACAAAACCCATTGCCGTTGAGTTGATTCCGACTCATAGCGACGCTATAGGACAGAGTAGAACTGCCCCATATGGTTTCAAAGGAGCGCTTGGTGGATTTGAACTGCCGACCTTCTGATTAGCAGCCACAGCTCTTAACCGCTATGCTACCAGGGTTTCCGGTAAACTGCACAAGGGCCCTTAAAGCCCAGATGTGATGGGTGGAACTTTTGCTTGTATTTCATTGGCTAGAGCCAGTCACGTGGCCACGCCTAATTTCAAAAAGTTGTGGAAGTGCAACCTATCATGTGTCCAGAAGGAAAGTTGGGCGTCAGTGCCCAACTGTATCCCTCTACACACCAAAGGCTTCTACTGATGGTCACCTGCAGTTCTCTGCCTGAGGGTGTTTTCTGACCAGGGACTCATGCTGGAAGAACCAAAGGGTTAATGCCCTGAAAGTAGCCCTCAACCAATGATGGAGGGGACTTGGAGGATCAATACCCCAGTTGCCTTCCAGTCAGTTGGGATGACTTTGAGATGCTTTTCCTGCTCGTCTGAGCTCCAGTTGCCTACAGTGGTAACTGGCATTGTGATGAATCCCTTATTGCCTTTTTTTCCTTCCTTACCTCACTTCCCACTCCCCCACTTGTGTTTCCTGGGATTGCCTACCAGGTAAACTACCTGCCCTCAAATCTTTGTCTCAGGGTCTGCTTCTGGAGTTATCCAAGCCAAGGTGGAGAGGAAAACAAGAATCTTGGTGAACACTCTAATGACTATCACACTTATTAACTGAGTAGACAGTTGGCCTGGCATTTGTGGAATCTAACTATGCTGGAGATGATGGGATAATTTAATGACTTCCACTGGGCAATAATTCTCTGATTTGTTCACCTAGGTAAAAAAAAAAAAAGGTAACAAAGAGAGCACAAAATCAGGGCGTGCTTCAACCCACGACACTTTTATCAAACACCTTCACTTGTTGTTCTTCTGCTGTTCCTAGGGCATTTGCTTTGTTCTCATTACCGGGATAGTCACCTCCATGTCCACATTCCAGCCAGAGAGACGATGGAAAGGAGAAGGGGAGGCACATCTTTCCCCTTTAAGGGCACAACCTAGAATTCATATATATTACTTCTGTTCATGTTTCCGTGGGCCTGCACTTAGTCACAAGGCTTCATTTAGCTGCAAGGGAGGCTGGGAAATGTAACCTACAGCCTGGATGGCCATATGCCTATCTCTATATCAGGAAATCTCTTACTACCAGTCTGCCAAACTTAGTTATTAGAAGATACGAACCTTTCCTCCTCAGACTTAGGTAGAAATTCTTAATATAGTGACCATACTCTCCACTCCCCCACCCTATCCTAAGAGCTTCCAAGGACTGTGGAACCCACAATATTATAGCCAATAATCTGTGGGTATGTGTATTTTTCTGAGAAGATGATGCAGTGTTTCATTAGATCATCTAAGGGCTCCATGATCCCCTACCCCCAAATGTTAAGAGCTATTGGTCTGAAGGTTAGTGAACAATTTCAGGTAAACCACACAACCTCTCTGATTTTTATTTTGTTTCTTTGAGAATTCTTTTCTGTTGAGATGTGATAAGGCTTTGTATGAATGAAGAGCTTTGGATAAAAGTTGTGACAGAACAAAATGAAGGCCTTTCAATGATTTAGCACATAGTTAATGAGGTTTGCAATGGGCCAGGCACTGTGGTCAGCCCGGTCCTTGCCTCAAGTGCAGTGGTGAGACAGGCATCTTTGGGTGCCTGCTACCTCAGTGTAGACCTTCTGATAGCCCAAAACAAAAACCCATTGCTGTTGAGTTGCTTGGATGTAATCTTTACAAAAGCAGATTGCCAGGCCTTTCTTCGGCAGTATCACTGGGAGGGTTGGAACCACCAAACTTTCAATTAGTAGTTGAGTGCAAACTATTTGCACCATCTAGGGAACTTTCCTGGTAGCCCAGGAATCTGTAAATATTCCCACCTGCTTGATGATTCTGATACAAAGCCGCAGTTGGGACCAACCATAGACGCCCACGTCATAAGTTTTGGATAAGTCACTAGGCGACAGTGCAGGAAGCAAGCAGGCAGGAAGAGTCCTAGGGTCTAGGTCCTACTCCAGCTCTGTGGAATTGTAGACGGCCATCTGTGAAGTGGAAATTAAGATCTGTTCATCCGTGAAGAGGCAGTTCTGAGAGCACAGATTCCAGAAGTAGCAGGTAGAGTTGAATCCAGGCTGTGTATGGATCCTCCCATCTATGTGACATTGGACAGATTAACACCTTTTGTCTCAGTTTTCTTATCTGTAAAATGGAAGCAGTAATAGTACTTCTTGGGTTGTTCTGAGGATTAAATTAGCTAATATATGTAGAGTGCTTAGCATAGTGCTCAGCTCATAGGAAGGGTAGTACTTTATTGAGTAAAACATCCAGTCTCTCATGGGCTGACAGGCTAGTTAGGAAAAAAAGGCAGACGTTAACAAAGCAATAAATAGTGACAAACCCTGGTGAGAACTCTGAGAGACAAGCTTTAGGACACAATGACAGCTTATAGCAGAGGGGTCCACGGGTTGGGAAAGTTGTTTTAGGGAGGGAACCAACATGAGTAAAGGCCTGAAGCAGGGAGGAGCAGGGCACCTTTGATAAAGTGAAGGGCCTTGTGGTGGGAGCTCAGAGAGGAGGAAGAGAGCTCATATTTGTAAACCTATGCTGTCTTAGGAAACCCTGGTGGCATAGTGGTTCAGCACTACGGCTGCAGACCAAAAGGTTGGCAGTTCGAATCCACCAGGTGCTCCTTAGAAACTCTATGGGGGCAGTTCTACTCTGTCCTTTAGGGTCGCTATGAATCGACTCCATAGAGGTGGGTGGATGCTGTCTTATAGGAGTCCTTGGGTGGGGCAAGCAGTTCAGCACTTGACTACTAGCCAAAATGTTGACGGTTCCCACCCACCTACAGGGGTCTTGGAAGAGACGCCTCAGAAGGCATGGGATCACCATAAGTCAGAAATGACTTGATGACAGCTAACAACAAAGACGTTATATTCTTCCATACTGATCATGACTTATTGACTGTTTCCTTTTGGCACTTGTCTTTAGTTTTAGTCACTTTCCTCATTATCATTCTTCTCTTTTTGCAATATTTCTCTGTTGATTTCTGTCATTTTAGAATTTCATTTTGACCTCACAGTCTACTTAATTTCCTCTTCAATGCACCATGAGCATGTCATTCATGGTTTCTAAGTGTTCTGACATGCAATTCAGTCTTTTTTGCATTTGTTAAACTTTTAATAAGTTAATGCATAAGCTTTAGAAAAATAGAAAGTTCTTCAATTAAGTATGTTAGCCTTAGCAATGGCGATGTTGTTAATTGCCACTGAGTTGCTTCTGACTCATGGCGACCCCATGGGTTACAGAGTAGAACTGCCCCATAGGGTTTTTAAGACTATGACCTTCCAGAAGCCAGTGGCCAGGCCTGTCTTCCGTGGTGTCTCTGGGTGGATTCTAACTACTAACTTTGGGCTAGTAGTTGAGTGCTTAATTGTTTGTGCCCCCAGGGACTTCGATAGCTCCTTTAATTTAATTTTAACATACGTACTTGTTCAAAACGTCAAAAAGTTGTATACATCGGTAATATAAAATAGCACCTTGTTCCAATCTCCTCCCTCACCAATTCTCCTTCCCCAAAGGCAATAGCTTTCATCTCTTTTTATGATTTTGCTTTTATTTACCTTCATATTTCATGCCTCTAATACTAGTTCTTAATTTTTCAGTTTAGTTCTGATTGGCTGCCTTCCTACCACAGAAGATGACGAGTTGGCTATCTCACAATCAGGCACATATCCCCTTCTCCCATCTTCCTAATCTGGTTAGATCATATTTTTTTATTATATCTATTTCAGTATTTATTTCATCAGCGTAAGTATTATTCACAGATGAGCTTGTAGTGTATTTAGGGTCATATCTCTGTTCTTATGGTCCTTTTTGCTTTCTCTCGGCCATGTCTTATCTTGACGTTTGTTTGTTTAGTTTTCTATGACTTTATCACTAATCCATTCCTCCAAATTCTCGCAGATATACCCAAATATATATCCAAATGAAACTATCAGTTTTTTTTTTTTTCTTTTTTCCTCAGGCCAGGGCCACATTATGACCTTTGTAGGCACTTTTGCCTTTGTGGACCCATTCCTCCATAAAAAATATAAAAAATTATATTTTATAACTGGATTGGTATAAAGATGGATATAATCCAGACTGGATTATTTATTATATATTCATTGTTATTATGTTCATTTTTCTTCTGATTTTAAAGAAATTAAAATTAAATCGTTTTTGTGGGTCCTTGAAAGTATCATGGACCTTAGATATTGTAGCTACTGAGCCCAATGAATACGTTGGACCTGCTGGAAACATCCATTTCTCCCAGGGCCCCTCTTTCTCTTGCTGCAATCTGGACTGCTTATTTTCTGGCTCTCAGATCTCCTTTTACCATCATCCTGAATATTCCATTTGTTTCTCTTATATATTGATCCCCTATTTTGGAGAGCCCATGTCTTCTATTTTGTATTATTCTCTGATTTTGTTGGAGTACACTTTTCAGAACACTCCTGAGATAGAGTGTCTGAGAGGTAAATTTAAGGCCTTGCATGTCAGATAAATGCTTCAATCTACCCTCATAATTGACTGATAGTTTGGCTGGGTATAGAATTACAGGTTGGAAATAAGTTACCCCCTGGATTTTGTTTAACTACATAAACAACACATGCACATTGTAAAGAATTCAAAACACATAAATATAAATACAAAGAAGAAACTAAAGGCAACCTGAAAGCTGCACCCTAACCAAAAAGCCAAACCCATTGCCGTCAAGTTGATTCCAACTCATAGAGACCCTATAGGGCAGAGTACAACTGCCCCATACAGTTGCTGCACCCTAAGTTAACCACTAATATACTGGAAGTCTAGTGGAGAGAGGGTCCTGAGGGTCTCACTGTTTGGTATGGAGATTTTCACTTGTTCCCTTGTTTTCAGTACAGCCTTACTCCCTAGTGACTAGTATCCTTAAGCTAGAGCCACACTGAATCAACATCTCCAGAGAGTAAAACTTGAGTCTTCTGCCTGCGGGGAGGGGATATGGGCTTCTATCCAAAGGAATTTAGAATTCATATGAGCAGACTGAATAAATTACATGTACTCTTATATGCTGATTATCCACATTCATGAAGAACATATAGGGGCTTTTGGAAGAAGAAAACATTTTTTATTTTTACTAAGTTTATATGAATTCTTTTCACAACAAACATAAATGCTAATTAAGCCAATTTTTGTCATGACTGGTGAAATTGGACACGATAAGAAAGTAATTGATGTCAAAAAACTTTGGAAACTATGGAGTTCGGTAAAAATGTAGGGCATTATTTATTTTGAAATGCACTTATGCATTGCTTCTTTTTCCAAAAGGCATTGAAGCAATGTACAAGTACATCTCAAAATAAATAATTGCATTTGGTTGTTCCCGTTGTCTCTGGCTTAGTGACATTAGTCATAGAGCAGTGAGACTAGCATTTTGAGCTACTTGTCATTTGTGTGGCTGTGAAAACAAGCCTACAGCAAATTAAAATAACTATTAGTTTGCTGTTTGTCTGACACACCCTGGGTGTTAATCTGACTTGTATAATCTAGACTGCATGTCATGGATTGACTTGTGTCCTCCAAAAATGTGCGTCAACTTGGCTAGGCCACGTTTCCCAGTACTGTGTGATTGTCCACCATTTTGTCATCTGATGTGATTTTCCTATGTGTTATAAATCCTACCTCTATGATGTTGCAAGATTATGTTAATGAGGCAGGACTCAGTCTACAAGATTAGGTTGAATCTTGAGTCAGTCTCTTTTGAGATATAAAAGAGAGAAGCAAACAGACAGAATGGGGACCTCGTACCACCAAGAAACAAAAACCAGGAGAATAGTGTGTCCTTTGAACGGGGAGAAGCTCCTTGACTGGGGAAGACTATGATAAGGACCTTTCCCCAGAGTCAACAGAGAGAGAAAGCTTTCCCTTGGAGCTGACACCCTGAATTTGGACTTCTAGCCTCCTAGACTGTGAGAGAATAAATTTATCTTTGTTAAAGCCATCCACTTGTGGTATTTCTGTTATAGCTGCACTAAATAACTAAGACACTGTGTATGTAACTGGGAGTCCCACATGGTTAACATGCTTGGCTGATAATGGAAAGGTTGGAGGTTTGAGTTCACCCAGGGGTGCCTTGGAAGAAAGGCCTGGCAACCTACTTCTGAAAAATCAGCCTTAAAAAACCCTGTGGAGTACAGTTCTACTCAGACACGTGGGATCACCCTGAGTCACAAATGACTGGACAGCAACAGTTATTTTTTTTGATGTATGTAACCAACTTCCTACTCTGTGCCTTCCAAATGACATTCACCTCACAAGTCAGATAATTTCCACCTTGTGAAAAGCAATCAATCAGCTGGCGGTAGAAAAATCTTAATGCTATTTTCTCAGCAAACATTAGGTATATACTCACCGTGAGCCAAGTGTCAGTGCCTTCCAGCCTAAGACCACCAGGAACACACTTATGGTTGAACAAGTTGGATTTATTACTGATTGCAGTGCGGGAGAATGTACATCAGGGACAACTGGGGACATCTCAACACCAAGGGTGTTGGGAAAGAACCTCTTATAGAATTTGCACTTGTGTTAGGCGAATTCGTGACTGCTTTAAAGAAGCAGGGGTTTGCTTTGGACTGGATTTTGTCAGGAAGCAGTGGTGATTCTATGGTCAGACATCTCAATAAATCTCCTCTATGGAGGAACCAGACTAGACTGAGGGGCCTAAACCTGTAATTGGTAGAGAAGCAACAGGCAGTCATGTAGCAGGGAGAGGGTGGTGATTGGTATTTTGTGACTTGGACAACATCCATGTTTTGCTTGTGTTCAGCCATTATTACGGAGTGATTTGTTTTTGTCTTAGTCCACCATGGTCACAGAGTGGCTTTGTCTGAGGTTGACGTTCTGTGAGATTGTTCAGCAAAAACAATCTAGTTACCAGGCTAGTTTGTAACAACACCAAGACCTAGCTGATAGTACCAAGTCAGTCCCTTCTCACAGGAATGGATTGGGTGCTATGAGGATGCAGTGTAATTTACAGTCTAGTTGGGGAGAAAGATTGGTTCATGAAACGGAACATCGCAGTGCCAGTGTTGGTGGGAATTAGGAATGAGTAAGAGTTACAGGAATTGGTAGGAAGGGACAAACTCTGGGCTGGGTCCATTAGGCCAGGTTTCTGGGACAATGGAACTTGGGAGCACCGAATGATCACACATTAGAGCTGAGTGCTTCTCTTAGAGAGCTTTCCAACCAATCTTCTGTCAACAGGATCTGATGCTCAGATGGGACATGACTTACCTAAGGTCACACAGACCTAAGTTGGGCTTTAAATAAGTATGGGTCTTAGGACAGCAGAGGGGAGAGAGGACCCTAGGGGTAGCAGAGGTGGTAGAATAGCTGTGGGAGAAGGTGAATAAAATTTGAGAAGCAAAGGGTATGTCTTGCGCATTAGTGGGGTGGGAAGGAAAAAGAGAAGGTCATTTGCCTGGGGTGGGTGGTTTGTGCAGTGGAGTTAGTTGTGGGGAGAAAGGGCTAAGCAATAGGTTGGGGCCAGATCATGGAAGGCCTTGAATGTCAGGCCGAGGAGGTTGAACTTAACCCTGTAGGAAATAGGGAGTCATTGAAAGATTTTTTGTTTTAATAATATTTTATTTTGTTTTAGGTGAAAGTTTACACAGCAAATTAAGTTCTCATTTAACAATTTTTATACAAAAACGTTCCGTGACATTGGTTACATTTTCCACAATGTGTCAGTGTTGTCACTATTTCCATCCTGTTTGTTATGTTTCCATCAAGCTAGCTTCCCTGCCCCTCCCTAGCGTCTCACCTTTGCTTTAGGGTAAATGTTGACCATTTGGTCTCATATATAGTTGATTATTTAAGGGGGCACTGTACTCAACGGATGATATTGTTTATTTTAAAAGACAATCTTTTATTTGGATGAAAGGTGACCTCTGGAATTGGCTTCACTCCCAAGTTCAAAGGGTATCTTAGGGCGATAGTCTCACAGGTTCCTCTAGTATTCACCTTTGAAGGATTTTGAAGGAAGTGCCAGGCAATCACAAGAAACAGCAACAGAGCCACAGCTAATCGTGATGTTCCTAACAGGGCATGGAGTGTATAAAATTAGGCTTTAGGACAGTGGCTTTCATACTATTTTAACTAAACTTATGGTAAGAAAATACATTTTATGTTGAAATCCAGCACACGCACGTGCACGCACACACACACACACGCAGAGGAAACTTAAGTTTAACAAAATAAAACTTAGCCCTATTTATTTGTGTTGCTCCCACTCCCCTCCACCTCCCTCTGTTCTACTTCGCTTTATTTCATGTTGGATTTTTTTTCTTGTGCTTTAGGTGAAAGTTCACAGAGCAAATTAGTTTCTCGTTCCAAAATTTATACATAAATTGTTTTGTGACATTGGTGGCATCCCTGCAATTTGTCAGCACTCTCCTCCATTCTCTTCCCACTCCAGATTCCCCATGTCCATTCTTCTAGTTTTCCTGTCACTTTCTGCCTTCTTGTCTTTGCTTTTGGGCAGGCGTTGCCCATTTGGTCTCATATACTTGATTGAACTAAGAAGCATGTTCCTCACATGTTATTGTTTGTTTTATGGGACTGTCTAATCTTTGGCCGAAGGGCGAACCTCAGGAGTAAATTCAGTAAAATGAGTTAAAAATGTGTCCAGGGGCCATACTCTTGGGGTTTCTCCAGTCTCTGTGAGACCAGTAAGTCTGGTCTTTTTTTTGGGGGGGGGAATTTGAATTTTGTTCTACACTTTTCTCCTGCTCTCTCCAGAACCCTTTATTATGATCCTTGTCAGAGTGGTTGGTGATGGTAGCCGGGTACCATCTAGCTCTTCTGAGCTCAGGGTGGTGGAGGCTGTGGTTCATGTGGCCCATTAGACCTTTGGACCAATATTTTCCTGTGTCTTTGGTTTTCCTCATTCTCCTCTGCTCCAGATGGGAGGAGACCAACAGATGTACTTAGATGGCCACTTGCAAGCTTTTAAGGCCTAGATGCTACTCACCAAAGTAGGATGTAGAACATTTTATTTATGAGCATAATGCCTGTAGACCTAGATGTCCCCCAAGACCATGGTCCCCAACCCTCAGCCCCAGTACCTTAGTCCCTCAAGGTGTTTGGATGTGTCTAGGAAGCTTCTATGACTTTGCTTTGGTCAAGTTGTGCTGACTTACCCTATATTGTGTGTTGTCTTTCCCTTCACCAAAGTTAACACTTGTCTACTGTCTAGTGCTGCTATAACAGAAATACCACAAGTGGATGGCTTTAACAAAGAGAAATTTATTTCTTCACAGTAAAGTAGGCTAAAAGTCCAAATTCAGGGCATCAGCTCCAGAGGAAGGCTTTCTCTCCCGGCCGGCCTTCTCATCAATCTTCCCCTGGAGTAGGAGCTCCTTTGCACAGGGACCCTGGGTCCAAAGGATGTGCTCTGCTCCTGGCACTGGTTTCTTGGTGATATGAGGTACCCTTCTCTGCTTGCTTCTCTTTCCTTTTATCTCTTGTAAGGTGAAAGGTGGTGCAGGCCATACCCCAGGGAAACTCTCTTTACATTGGATCAGGGATGTGACCTTAGTAAGGGTGTTACAATCCCACCCTAACCCTCTTTTACATAAAATTATAATCACAAAATGGAGGACAATCACACAATACTAGGAATCATGGCCAGCCAAATGGATACACACATTTTTCGGGGGACAGAATTCAATCCATGATATCTACTATCTAGTTAGTGGTTTCCCCTTCCCACCTCACTCCATAACAAAGGTTTTTTTTTTCTTTGTGTAAACCTTTTCTTGGGTTTTTAAAATAGTGGTCTTATATAAGATTTGTCCTTTTGTGATTGATTTATTTCACTCAGCATAATGTCCTCCAGATTCATCCATGTTGTGAGATGTTTCCTGGATTCATCAGTGTTCTTTATTTTTGCATCGTATTCCATTGTGTGTATCTACCGTAATTTGTCCATTCATCAGTTGATGGGCACTTAGGTTGTTTCTATTTTTTTGCTATTGTGAGCAATGCTGCAATGAACATTGGTGTGCATATGTTTATTCATGTGACGACTCTTATTTCTCTAGAATATATTCCTAATAGTGGGATTGCTGGTTCGTATGGCATTCCTTTTTAAGCATATTGTTTTCCAAAGTGGTTGCACCATTTTACATTCTCATCAGCAATGCATAAGTGTTCCAACCTCCCTGCAACCTCTCCAACAATTGTTATTTTCTTTTTTTGATTCATGCCAGTGATGTTGGGGTAAGATGGTATCTCATTGTAGTTTTGATTGGCATTTCTCTGACGGCTGAGTGGGAAACCCTAGTGGCGTAGTGGTTAAGAGCTATGGCTGCTACCCAAAAGGTCGGCAGTTCAAATCCACCAGGTGCTCCTTGGAAACTGTATGGGGCAGTTCTACTCTGTCCTATAGGGTTGGTATGAGTCCGATTCAACTCGAAGGCAATTGGTTAGGGTTTTTTTTTTTTTAAAATGGCTAGTGATTGTGAGCATTTCCTTATGTGTCTGTTAGCCACCTGAATATCTTCTTTGGTGAAGTATCTGTTCATATCCTTTGCCCATTTTTAACTAGATTATTTATCTTTTTGTAGTTGAGGTCTTGAAGTATTTATAGATTTTAGAGATTAGACCCTCGTTGGGTATGTTGAAGCCAAAAATTTCTTCCCAGTCTGTAGGTTCTCTTTTTACTCTTTTGTTGAAATCTTTTGATGAGCTCGTGTTGGTTTTTTACTTACTAATTTGATTTTTCCACCTACTGAGAAGTGGTCTGAAAAATATTGTTTTAAGGAGATGAATCAGTGTGGAGAGTTAACTGCAGAAGGGGAGATAGGAGTAGGATGGCAGTTAATAGGTTATAGCAATAGTGCAATTATAAAGAAATTCATTAATTCATTTCTTCAGCAAACAAACATTTATTCATTATCTACTCTGTACCAGGCATGGAGATACAAAGGTAAGGAAAGCTCAGTAGTAGCCTTGAAGAGTTATGGGTGACACGTAGCCAGTACAATGTAGTAAGCGCTTCAATAGAAATTTGAGAAAAGTATTGCTGGCTGGTTTAACTACTTAAGGACAACAGGGAATGTCTGACAAAGGTGTTTGAGGTGGTTCATGAAGGGTGAGTTTGCCAAGAGGAGAGGACTGGTGGAGGGCATCCTAAGTGAAAGGAAGAATATGACAAGGCCAGGGAGGTTTGCAAGCACAGGGTGTGATTTGGGTAGGTTTGCCAGATCGAGTAAATAGAAAACATAGGGTGCCCAGTTAAATTTGAATTTCCGATAAACAATACATTTCTTTGTATAAGTATATCCCATAGATCTGGGAGGGATAAGACATTCTAAGTGGGTGGAGCATAGGTGGGTATGGGCAAGGGACAGAGGTGAGTCTGGGAGTGTACTGGAATCAGGTTGTGAAATTCTAAGAGAGGGTAGTAATCCGCCCTGTTGACTCTTTCTCACACTGAAGGCTAATTATAGAATGCTCGAAAAGAAGTAAAAAACATACACACAGAAAACAAATGTAACTCTTAGCTTATCAACAGAAAAGGTAGAGTCCTACTGTGTGGGTGGAATGATTGTTAATTATTGGTGATTATTAAATCTATTTGAGTAATTCTTTCTCACCTCTATCTTGCTGATTAAGGAGCTCTGGGTGGTGCAGTAGTTAAAGTGCTTGGCTGCTAACCAGAAGGTTGAGGAGTTGACCCCCCCCCCGCCCCCCGCTGCTCTGTGGGAGAAAGATGTGGCAGTCTGCTTCCATAAAAATTTACAGCCTTGGAAACCCTATGGGACAGTTTTGCTCTGTCCTATAAGGTCAGTATGAGTTGGAATCAACTCCATGACAGTGGGGTTTTTTTGTGTGCATGTGTGTGTGGTTATCCTGCTGATTCAAATTGTTTCTAAGATACCTTTGTCAAGATGTTTAGTTGAGAAGAGGGAATGAGCACATTTGCTGTGTATCCTGAGTTTCAATTACTGTTCAGCCTGAAGCCACACTTAGGCTGGCCACAGTATAGAATTAATAGCACCTGTGTGATCAACCTGGAAAACCTGGTGGTGTAGTGGTTAAGAGCTACAGCTGCTAACCAAAAGGTTGCCGGTTCAAATTCACCAGGCACTCCTTGGAAACTCTATGGGGCAGTTCTACTTTGTCCTATAGGGTCGCTGAGTGGGAATCAACTCCATGGCAATGGGTATTTTTTTTTTTTTTTTGGTGTAATCAATCAACAGCATCTTTAAGCAATTTGCCAGATGTGATAGATACAGGTTGGCTATCTTCCCTTTACCTACTGTTCACAACATCACAGGGATGGTTTCTGGACATTGGGGTGCCCCTGGACCCAGGTTGGACCAATCAGAGTTCAGTCTCCCTTGTCATGGTTGTCCTGAGAACCTTAAACTCAGGAGCTCTCTGTAGCCATGCTTTTCTTTTTTTTTTTTGCTTTAATGAACAAAAGTTTATTTTCTCACAGTTAGGAGGCTAGAAGTCCAAATTCAGGGAGCTGGCTTAAGGAGAAGTCTTTCTCTGTCTGATCTGGGGGGAAATCCTTGTCTCCTTCAGCTTCTCCCTCTCTGTTCCTTGATGATCTCCACATGGCATCAGTCTTTCTCCATATAACTTTCACTCATAAAGCTTCATTAACACAATAGAGAAAGCCCTATTCCCAAATGGAATTACATCCACAGGTATAAGCGTGAGGATTTACAACACATAATTTTGGGGGGACACAATTCAATCTGTAACAGAGCCCATTGCTGCAACATTTCTCAACTGGTGCTCCGAAGTGTCCTTGTTGTTGTGTGCCTTCAAGTCGATTCTGACTCATAGTGACACTGTAGGACAGAGTAGAATTGCCTCATAGGGTTCCCTAGGCTGTAATCTTTTTATTTTTTATTATGCATTAGGTGAAAGCTTACATAGCAAATTCGTTTCCCATTCGATAGTTTGTACATAGAGTGTTCCCTGACATTGATTCCATTCGCCACAACGTGCCTGCCCTTCCCCCATTTCTGTCCTAGGTTCCCTGTTTCCTTTCATCCTGGGTTGCTATCCCTTCCTGCTTCCTCATCTTTGCTTTTGGGCGAATGTTGCCCTTTTGATCTCATATAGTAGATCGTTCTAAGGAACACATTCCTCTCAGGTGTGGTTTATTTTATGGGCCTGTCTACGGTTTGGCTGATGGGTGGTCTCCGGTAATGGCTTCAGTTCAGTTCAGAAGTGTGTCTTAAGGCCATAGTACTGGGGATTCCTCCAGTCTCTATCAGACCAGTAAGTCTTGCTTTTTTGGGAGTTTAATTTTTTGTTCTGCAGTTTTCCTCCCTCTTTGTCCAGGACCAGCTGTTATGATCCCAGTCAGAGCAGTAAGCAGTGGTAGCCGAGCACCATCTAGCTCTTCTGGTTTCAGGGTTGTGTGGGCTGTGGTCTGTGTGGTGCCTTAGTCCTTTGGACTGATTGCTTCTTTGGATCTTTGGTTTTCTTAATTCTCCTTTGCTCTGGGTGGCAAGAGACCAATAGTTGTATCTTAGATGGCTGCTAACAAGATTTTAAGACTCCAGATGCTACTCACCAAAGTAGGATGCAGACCTTTGTCTTTATGAACTATGTTGTGCCAATTGACATAGATGTCCCCCAAGTCTACGGTCCTTCACCTTTGAGCTTAGAAACTTCATCCCATGAGGCGTTTGGTTATGTCTAAAAAGTTGCTCTGACTGTGGCCCTTGTGTGCTCTATTGTCTATATTGACATATAAGCATCACTTACAGTTATGCATGTAGAAATATCCACCACCCAACCTATATCTGCAGGTGGGTGTATTGCCTTATACCCTCCCATATCTCTTGTCATATCTATCTAGCTATGTATCCATTAGTAAATTAGTGTTTGTTAATACTTTTGTTGCAGGATTATCTGTGGTTAGTAATTACCATTTCTGCCCATTGTTCTTGCTTTCCTCTCAGTGTGCTCCCATGCCTTGGTCGTGTTTGGCTGTTGTTGTTATGTGCCAGTCAGTTGGTTCCGACCCATAGCAATCCTATGTACAACAGAACAAAAAACTGGCCGGTCCTGCACCATCCTCACGATCATTGCTATGTTTGAGCCCCTTGTTGCAGCCACTGTGTCAGTCCATCTCGTTGAAATCTTCCTCTTTTTTGCCAACCAAGCATGATGTCCTTCTCCAGGAACTGGTCCTTCCTGATAACATGTCTAAAGTAAGACAAAATCTTGCCATCTTCCCTGCTAAGAAGCATTCTGACTGTTCTTCCAAGTCAGATTTGTTCATTCTTTTGGCAGTTCATGGAATACTCCATATTCTTTGCCAACACCATTCAAAGGCATAAATTCTTTTTCAGTCATCCTTATTTATTGTCCAGCCTTTGCATGCATATGAGGTGATTGAAAACAGCATGGCTTGAGTCAGGCACACCTTAGTCCTCAAAGTGACAGCTTTGCTTTTGAAACACTTTAAAGAGGTCTTTTGCAACAGATTTGTCCAATGCGATACATCATCTGACTTCTTGACTGCTGCTTCCACGGGTGTTGATTGTGGATCCAAGTAAAATGAAATCCTTGACAACTTCAATCTTTTCTGTTTATCATGATTTTGCTCATTGGTCCAGTTGTGAGGATTTTTGTTTTCTTTATGTTGAGGTGTAATCCATACTGAAGGCTGCGGTCTTTGATCTTCATCAGTAAGTGCTTCAAGTCCTCTTTGCTTTCAGCAAGCCAGGTTGTGTCACCTGCATATCACAGTTTGTTAATGAGTCTTTCTCCAATCCTGATGCCCCATTCTCCAACATATAACCCAGCTTCTCGAATTATTTGCTCAGCATACAGATTGAATAAGCATGGTGAAAGGATACAATCCTGACACACACTTTTCCTGATTTTAAACCACGCACTATCCCATTGTTCTGTCTGATCGACTGCCTCTTGGTCTATGTACAGGTTCTGCATGAACACGATTAAGTGTTCCGGAATTCCCATTCTCCACAATGTTATCCATAATTTCTTATGATCCACACAGTCGAATGCCTTTGCATAGTCAATAAAACACAGGTAAACATCTTTCTAGCATTCTCTGCTTTCAGCCAAGATCCATCTGACATCAGCAATGATATCCATCATTCCATGTCCTCTTCTGAACCCGGCTTGAATTTCTGGCAGTTCCCTGTCGATATACTCCTGCACTGTTTTTGAATTAGATCAAAAACATTTTACTTGCATGTGATATTAATGATACTCTTCAATAATTTTACCATTCTGTTGGATCACCTTTCTTTGGAATAGGCACAAATATGAATCTCTTCCCAGTCGGTTGACCAGGTATCTGTCTTTCAAATTTCTTGGCATAGATGAGTGAGTGCTTCCAGTGTTGCTGACTTCGCTCATATTGTGTACTTTCTTTCTCTACACCAAAATTAACACGTGTCCTCTATTTGATTATTTTCCCTCACTCCCACCTCACCCCTGGTAATCATCAAAGAAAGTTTTTTATATATATATTTTTTCCTTGTGTAAACCTTTTCTTGTTTCTTTATAGGAGTGGTCTCATACAATATTTGTCCTTTTGTGATTGACTTACTTCATTCTGCATAATGTCCTCCAAATCCATACATGTTGTGAGATGTTTCGTGGATCTATCATTATTCTTTATCATTGTGTAGTATTCCATCATGACTATGTACCACAGTTAGTTGACCCATACATCTGTTGATGGGCACTGAGGTTGTTTCCGTCTTTTTGCTATTGTGAATATTACTGCAATGAACGTGGGTGTACATATGTCTATTTGTGTCACGGCTCTTATTTCCTATGGGTACATACCTAGGAGTGGGATTGCTGAGTCATATAGTATTTCTGTTTCTATCTTTTTGAGGAAGCGCCATACTGTTCTCCAAAGTGGTTGTACCATTTTATATTCCCACCAGCAGTTCCAATCTTGTCACAACCTCTCTAACATTTGTTATTTTTTGTTTTTTTGATTAGTGCCAGTAATGCCACGTGCCTGTCAGTTTGTCATACTGTAGGGGCTTGTGTTGCTGTGATGTTGGAAGCTATGCCACCGGTATTTAAATACCAGCAGGGTTACCCATGATGGACAGGTTTCAGTTGAGCTTGCAGACTAAGACAGACTAGGTAGAAGGACCCGGCAGTCTACTTCTAAAAAGAATCAGCCAGTGAAAACCTTATGAATACCAGCGGGACATTGTCTGATATAGTGCCGGAAGATGAGCCCCTCAGGTTGGAAGACACTCAAAGTATGACTGGGGAAAGTAGAGTCAACCTTAATGATGTGGCTGGAGTCAAGCTTTTGGGGCCTTCATTTGCTCATGTGGCACAACTCAAAATGAGAAGAAACAGCTGCAAACATCCATTAATAATCAGGACCTGGAATGTACGAAGTATTAATCTAGGAAAATTGGAAATCGTCAAAAATGAAATGGAACACATAAAGATCAATATCCTAGGTGTCAGTGAGCTGAAATGGACTGATATTGGCCATTTTGAATCAGACAAACATATGGTCTACTATGCCGGGAATAACAACTTGAAGAGGGATGGTGTTGCATTCATCGTCAAAAAGAACATTTCAGGATCTATCCTGAGGTACAATGCTGTCAGTTATAGAATAATATATGCCTACAAGGAAGACCTGTTAATACAACGTTTATTCAAATTTATATATCAACCACTAAGGCCGAAGATGAAGAAATTGAAGATTTTTACCAACTTCTGCAGTCCAAAATTGATCGAACATGCAATCAGGATGCACTGATAATTACAAGTGATTGGAATGTGAAAGCTGGAAACAAAGAAGAATCGGCAGTTGGAAAATAAGGCCTTGGTGATAGAAGCAATGCCAGAGATCGAATGATTGAATTCTGCAAAACCAACAACTTCATTGCAAATACCTTTTTTTACCAACATAAATGGCAACTATACACATGGACCTCACCAGATGGAATACACAGGAGTCAAATCGACTACATCTGTGGAAAGAGATGATGGAAAAGCTCAATGTCATCAGTCAGAACAAGGCCAGGGGCCGACTGTGGAATAGATCACCAGCTGCTCATGTGCAAGTCCAAGCCGAAACTGAAGAAAATTAGAACAAGTCTATCAGAGCCAAAGTACGACTTTGAGTATATTCCACCTGAATTTAGAGACCATCTCAAGAATAGATTTGATGCGTTGAACACTAACGACTGAAGACCAGACGAGTTGTGGAATGACATCAAGTACATCACACATGAAGCAAGAGGTCATTAAAAAGACAGGAGAGAAAGAAAAGACCTAACTGGATGTCAGAAGAGGCTCTGAAACTTACTCTTAAACATCGAGTAGCTAAAGCAAAAGGAAAAAATGATCAAGTAAAAGAGCCGAACAGAAGATTTCAAAGGGTAGCTCAAGAAGACAAAGTAAAGTATTATGATGAGATGTGCAAAGACCTGGAGATAGAAAACCAAAAGGGAAGAACACACCCAGCATTTCTCAAGCTGAAAGAACTGGAGGAAAAATTCAAGCCTTGAGTTGCAATACTGAAGGATACTCTGGAGAAAATATTAAATGACACAGGAAGCATCAAAAGAAGATGGAAAGAATATACAGAGTCATTGTACTAAAAGAATTGGTCAACGTTCAGCCATTTCAGGAGGTAACATAAGAACAGGAACCTATGGTACTGAAGGAAAAAGTTCAAGCTGCTCTAAAGGCATTGGCGAAAAACAAGGCTCCTGGAATTGATGGAACACCAACTGAGATGTTTCAACAAACGGATGCAACGCTGAAGGTACTCACTCATCTATGCCAAGAAATTTGGAAGACAGCTACCTGGCAAATTGACTGGAGGAGATCCATGTTTATGCCTATCCCCAAGAAAAGTGATCCAACTGAATGTTGAAATTATTGAACATTACCAAAAGCAAAATTTTGCTGAAGATCCTTCAAAAGCGGCTGTAGCAGTATATTGACAGGGAACTGCCAGAAATTCAGGCTGGATTCAGAAGAGAATGTGGAACCAGGGATATCATTGCTGATGTCAGATGGATCCTGGCTGAAAGCAGAGAATACCAGAAAGATGTTTGCCTATGTTTTATTGACTATGCTAAGGCATTCAACTGTGTGGGTCATAACAAATTATGGATAACATTGTGGAGAATGGGAACTCCGGAACACATAATTGTACTCATGAGGAATCTGTACGTGGATCAAGAGACAGTCGTTGGGAGAGAACAAGGGGATACTGCATGGTTTAAAGTCAGAAAAGATGTGTGTCAGGGTTGTATCCTTTCACCATACCTTTTGATATGTATGCTGAACAGACAATCGGAAAAGCTAGACTCCTTGAAGAAGAACATGGGATCAGGATTGGAGGAGGACTCCTTAACGACCTGCGTTATGCAGATGACACAACCTTGCTTGCTGAAAGTGAAGAGGACTTGAAGGCTTACTGATGAATATCAAAGCCCACCACCTTCAGTATGGATTACACTTCAACACAAACAAAACGAACATCCTCAAAACTGGACCAATAAGCGGCATCATGATAGACCAGGAAAAGGTTGAGGTTGTCAAGGATTTCATTTTACTTGGATCCACAATCAACATCCACGGAAGCAGCAGTCAAGAAATCAAAAGACGCATTGTATTGGGCAAATTGGCTGCAAAAGATCTCTTTAAAGTGTTAAAAAGCAAAGATATCACCTTGAGGACTAAGGTGCACCTGACCCAAGGCATGGTATTTTCAATCACCTCATATGCATGTGAAATGTGGACAATGAATAAGGAAGAACAAAGGAGAATTGATGCCTTCGAATTGTGGTGTTGGCGAAGAATATTGAATATACCGTGGACTACCAGAAGAATGAACAAACCTGTCTTGGAAGAAGTACAACCAGAATGCTCCTTAGAAGCAAGGATGGGGAGACTAAGTCTCACATACTTTGGACATGTTATCAGGAGGGATCAGTCCCTGGAGTAGGACATCATGCTTGGTTAAGTAGAGAGTCAGAGAAAAAGAGGAAGACCTTCAAGGACATAGATTGACACAGTGGCTGCAACAATGGGCTCAAGCATAGCAACAATTGTGAGGATGGTGTAGGACTGGGCAGTGTTTCATTCTGTTGTGCGTAGGGTTGCTACAAGTCAGAACTGACTCTACAGCACTTAAAACAACAGTAATGTCGGGGCAAGATGGTATCTCATTGTAGTTTTGACTGCTTCTCTCTAATGGCTAATGATGGTGGGCATTTCTTCATGTGTTTGTTAGCCGTCTGGATGACTTCTTTGGTGAAGTGCCTGTTCATAATAGGCACCAGAAAAGTAGAAGAAGTCAGTCAACACTATGGTGGGGAGGGGTGGCAATTCAGTGAAAGAGGGACTGAGACTGTGGGCATTGTGTCAGAGTGAAAGCACTGCTAGAGTGTGAGAAAGAAGAATAAAGATACACAGAACAAGTCAGAGAAAAAGAGAGGGAGAGAGAGAGAGTGAACCCCAGCTGTGGTCCAGTCCTTGGATCCATTACGTCCACAGATTTTGGTTGTGTTTCTATCTTTGTGTTTGGCCAGGTGCCTGTGCCTTTTGATGAATCCGCTTTTATGCTTAAAATCACCATCATGGGTTCTGTTATTTGAAATATAAGTACTAATTGTTAAACTATATCATTAAACTTATAGTACTTGAAAACGACTGTCATTATCGTTACTGAGAGATCCTTCCACCCAGTGGTGATTAGGAGGAGTTGCTGGGCGGTGCAAACGGTTAATGTTCTCGGCTGCTAACTAAGAGGTTCGAGGTTCAAGTCCACCCATAGGTGCCTCAGAAGAAAGGCCTGGCAATCTCCTTCTGTAAGCTCAGCCATTGAAAACCCTATGGAGCACAGATCTGCTCTGACGTACATGGGGTCACCAGGAATTGGAGTTGACTCAATGGCAATTGTTTCTTTATTTAGTTACTAGAGAGAGTTTACTATAAAAATCCTTCGTGGTAAATAGGAAGAAGCGTGTTTTTTTTTTTTTAAACTGAGCCTGTGCATTGCTGCACATCACAAAAACTACCCAGGCACACAGTATCTCTCTTCCGCCCACAGCTAATTCTATGAAAAAGAACATCTGCTTATGGGCGAATACAAAGCTAAGTGCCCATGCTCTTAATGTGGAGCAGGTTTATTCTGGTTGGTTGGGGGATTGCATCGCGGTGCTTTTAACACTACACGATTCCTGGTTCCCAGCGTGTGTTCTATGAAGCTAGTCCTTAGACCATGGAAACAGGAGGAGATGGGGCCCTCACTATGCTACTATGCATTGCAAATTTCCAAAAGGCAGAGAGCTGAGGTAGCATTTCCTAAACCCACTTGACCATAAAAATGGATTATTTTATAGGAACATTCGTGGTTCAGTGGTAAAATTCTTGCCTTCCATGTTGGAGACGTAGGTTCAAGTCCCAGCCAGTGCACCTCAAGCACAACGCACACCCATCTGCAGTAGAGGCTTGCGTGTTGCTGTGATGCTGTACAGGTTTCAGCGGGACTCCCAGATTAAGGCAGACGAAGAAAAGCCTGGTGATCTACTTCTGAAAATCAGCCAATGAAAATCCTATGGATGACGATAGGAAATATTACTCCCAGGAAATACTCCACTCTGTGGTCAGGTGGGTTTGGGAAATACTACATCAGCCGTTTGCCTCTTGGAAATTCACAACGCATGTTAGCATAGTAAAGGCTCCTTTAATCTTTACAACAACCTTATGAACAAGTGCAGGCAGTTGAAGGGCCCGTGGCCAATCCTGTGCCTCAGGAGACCATGCTCTTCTGAAATGTTTTCCTTGCAGTTTTCTAGGTCCTCCTCCAGTGTCTGGGACCTACTGTGCTGGCACATCTTCACACAAGGATAGAGCCAACCAGGTGACAAGGTGCTGTGAGACTCACACCTACGGGGTTGCCCAGGTCTATGTGGCCAGACCTTGGTTCCAGAGGGTGGCCTAGTGAGCAAATCTTTCCTCCTGCCCAGAGTGGTATTTCTTTTGCCAGATGGCATGAGATTGGACTGCCAGAATGATGCTGGCACATTGAATTTGGAGAGATTCAAATTATTTTAAAGAATATTTGCCTGGGGCCCACGCACCCTAGGACTGGTCCAATTTCTTTTTATTGTGTTAGGTGAAATTTTACATAACAAATTAGTTTTCCATTCAACAATTCATACACAAATTGTTCCATGACATTGATTGCAATCCCTGCAATATGTCAGCACACTCTCCATTTCCACCCTGGCTCCCTATTTCCATCCCTCCAGTTTCCCTGCCTCTCCTTGCCTTCTCATCTTTGCTTTTGGGAAAATGTTGCCTGTTTGGGCTCACATAGTTGATTGTTCTAAGGAACACATTCTTCATGGGTGTTATTGTTTACTTTAAAGGCCAAACTACTATTTGGCTGAAAGGTGACTTCCAGGAGTGGCTTCAGTTCCAGATTAAAAGAGTGTCTTAAGATGATAGTCTCTGGGCTTCCTCCAGTTTCTATCAGGCCAGTAAGTCTGGTCTTTTTTTTTTTTTTTATGAATTTGAGTTTTGTTCTACATTCTCCCATTCTAACCAGGACCTTCTATTGTGTCCCTGGTCAGAACAGTCAGTAGTGGTAGCCAGGCACCATCTAGTTTTTCTGGTCTCAGGCTAGAAGAGGCTGTGGTTCATGTGGACCATTAGTCCTGTGGACTAATTGCTTCTTTGAGTCTGGTTTCCTTCAATCTCCTTTGTTCCAGATGGGAAGAAATCAATAGTTTATCTCAGATGGCTGCTCACAGCTTTTAAGACCCCAGATGCTAGTCACCAAACTAAGATGTAGAGCATTATCTTTATAAACTATGTTATCCCAATTGACCTAGATGCCCCCTGAGTGGCCCTGCTTCTGAGGCAAATGTTGTCATGATTGCTGTTTTAGAGATGAGAAAACTGAGGCTTATAGAGCTTAAGAACCCTTCCTGAAAGTGCTCCAAGGGAGCTGAGATTGAATATAATTGTTGTTGACTTCAGAACCCAAGTTCTTAGCCATTACATGATACTATCCTTCCAATGGTTTTTCTCTTTTATTTATTTGTTTTGCTAGCAGATCACTAGAGTTAATATTGAGTGAAGTCACTCCCATTTCTACCCCTTGATACCTGGACCCATGAATCCTGGCTATGGAAGAAACAAAACTTTATATTGAATGCTTAGAGAACATATAGAGCATCCTGGAGGACTATGCTCTTGGGCTGCAAGGTATTGTAACCTAGCTGACACTGTAATTGAGTCTTCAAAAGGCCATTCCATGATTCTATCGAGGCAGCTCTTCCAATATGATGGGGAACATGGTAAGACCAGTGAATTCCATGAGCATGGACCCGCTGTCACATGCACTTCATTTGCCATGAAGTGATTTCCTTGATGAGAAGCAATATTCTGTGGAACAGCATGATGGTGGATAGGGCAATTCTTGTCCATAGGTTGTAGTTTTGGCAGGAGCATTGTGTGCAGGGAAGGCGAATCCTTATTCAGAGTAAGAACAAAGCAGACCTATTCTTAGATAATAGATAAAAGAAGTTCTTCAAACAGAAAGGAAATGGTAAAAGATGGATTCTTGTGGCATCAGGGAAGAAGAGAAAACAACGGAAAAATCAGGAACATGGGAAAATACAATAAACTGTCCTTCTCCTCATGAGTTTTATAAATCATATATAATAATTGAAATAGAAACGACTACACTATCTAATACTTAAGGCAAAAAGTGATGACGGTAAAGGGATCTAAATGGAAGTAAGCCTTTTTGCACGTCATTTGAAGCTGTAAAACATTGATGCCAGTTGTGATGGTTAAGATCGTGTGTCAACTTGGCTGGGCCATGATTCTCAGTCTTTTGGAAGTTGTATAATGTTGTGATCACCCCCTTTATGGAACCTGCTGAGTAGTATTGGTGGGGGTGGGGTCTGTGGTGGCTCACCACTCCTTCAGCCTTCATGTCTCTGCCTTCTGCCACCTACTTCCTTCCTGCACACCTTGCAAAGGTGGTTGGCTTGTTCTGGATCCAGCAGCTGTCTCTTGTCTGATCTCTGGTTCTTGGGACTTGGCCTAGCAGGTCACCTGTCCATCTTGGGATTTGTCGATCTTCGTGGCCTCCGAACAAGAGTCCTGCCCTCTGACCTGCCTATCTTGGGTTTGCCAGCCCCTGCAGCTACATGAATCAGGAGAAATCTGCCAACCTTGGGGATTCCTCGACCCTCACAGCCTGTAAGCAGGAGTGTTCCTCTCTGACCTGCTCATCTTGGGTTCACCAGCTTCTGTGGCTCTGTGAATTGGGACAGGCCTGTATCCTGATCCAAGGACTTGGGATGCTCCAACCCCTACAATCGAGTGGGCTGTTTCCTTGTTATAAATCTCTCTATATATATTTATATGCTTTACTCGTTTTGCTTCTCTAGAGAACCCAGCCTTAGACATTTGTTACTGAGAGTGGGGTGCCTCTGGATAGTCATCAGTGAAGCTAGGCTTGCCAAGCCACAGAGCAAGAGAGCTGAGTGCCTGTGTGCAGGAGGCTTCCTGGTGGAGTGGGGTGCCTCCAGGCACTGTCCGGTGGAGCTACAGAGCTTTGGAACACTTGCCCCAGCAAGACAGATGTGGGCATGAGGCCCGAGGAGCTGAGAGGTCAAGAAACCAGGAAGCAGAAATTGAAGAGACAAGGAGCACAGGAAGTTGAGCTGCCTCAGTCTCAAAAGGTATGGCCATGACCTCTGGGGTTTCAAAGGATGGAGCCATGGCCTGTGGTGTTTCTAAGGGAGGAGTTGCCACTCAGATGGACTAAGAGAATGGTGCACCTAAAGCTGAGGGAGCACAGTTGTTGTCCCAGTGGGCCTGGAAAGCAGAGCTGAAGCCCAGGGCCAAGGGGCCTCCACTCAGAATCTGGAGAGTGTGGCCAATACCTAGAGTCCGGAGTGCAAGACTATTGTGTAAATTGTCTCAGAGAACAGAGGATTATCTTCAAAGCCTTGAGGGCTAATGTAATGTATTCTGGTGACTTGCTTGATGCCTGTTATGCCTTCTTTCCCTCCAGCTTCTCCTATTTGTAATGGAAATGTCTAGCTTGTGTCTGTTCTGCCATTGTATTTTGGAAGCAGATAACTTGTATTCTAGATTTCACAGATGAAGAGGAATTTTTGGACTTTGGACTTGGAGTTAATACTTTTGCTATGACATGATGGGGTGAATATATTTTGCATGTTGCAAGGATGTGATTTTTTGGGGACCAAAGAGTGGAATGTCATGGATTGAAATATGTCCCCCCATAAATGTGTGTATCAACTTGTTTAGGCCATGATTCCCAGTAATTGTGTCGTTGTCCTCCATTTTGTGATTGTAATTTCATGTTAAAGAGGATTAGGGTGGAATTGTAACCCCCTTACCAGGTCACATCCCTGATCCCAATGTAAAGGGAGTTGCCCTGAGGTGTGGCCTGCACCACCTTTTATCTCTCAAGAGATAAAAGGAAGGGGAAACAAGCAGAGAGGGGGGACCTCATACCACCAAGAAAGCAGTGCCAGGAGCAGAGCGCATCCTTTGGACCCAGGGTCCCTGCGCAGAGAAGCTCCTTGTCTGGGGGAAGATTGATGAGAAGGCCAACAGAGAGAAAAAGCCTTCTCCTGGAGCTGATGCCCTGAATTTGGACCTTTAGCCTATTTTACTGTGAGAAAATAAACTCTTTGTTAAAGCCATCCACTTGTGATATTTCTCTTATAGCAGCAGTAGATAGCTACGATACCGGTAGACTGTGATAATTCAAACATGTGTATTGTAATTCCAGAGCAACTACCAAGACAGCTATAAAAAGTGTTGTGCTCAAACATGTTATAAGTAAATAAGATGGAATCCTAAAAACAAGTTCAAATAGCTTACAATAAGGCAAGAAAAGAAAAACAGGAACAAAAATCAAAGGAAACAAAACAAATTAAAAAAATGGCAGAGTAAGCCCTAAGATATCAATAATTACCTTAAATGTAAATAGTTTAAATATACCAGTTAAAAGGCAGCTATTGAGAGAATGGATAGAAAGAAAACAAAACACGAGCTCAATTTTGTGCTATTTATAAGAAACTCACTTCAAATTTAATGACATATGTAGGTTGAAAGTAAAAGGCTGGAAAAAGACATATCATGCAACATTAATATCCAAAAAGCAGGAGTGGCTATATTAATATCAGGTAAAGTAGACATCAGAACGAAGAAAATTACTAGAGGCAAAGAGGAACATTACATATTGATAAAAGGATCAATCTACCAGGAATGATCCTTAATGAGTACACACCAAACAAGAGAGTCTCCAAAAACATTAAATGAAAATTGATAGAGCTGAAAGAAAAAAACAAATAAATCCACATTTATAGTTGGGGACTTCAACACCTCACTCTCAGCAACTGATAGAACTACAAGAAAGAAAATCAACAAGGATAATAAAAGATCTGAACCACACCATCAACCAACAGCATCTAATCGAGATTTATACAACATTCCACTCAACAGCAGCAGAATACACATTCTCCTTTATTGCCTGTGGAACATTTATCAAGACAGATCTTATCCTGGATCATAGAACAAGCCTCAACAAATTTAAAAGAAATGAAATAATACCGAGTATATTCTCTGACGGAAACACTGGTGGCGTAGTGGTTAAGTACTATGGCTGCTAACCAAGAGATTGGCAGTTCAAATCCTCCAGGCACTCCTTGGAAACTCTATGGGGCAGTTCTACTCTGTCTTATAGGGTCACTATGAGTCGGGATCAACTCAACGGCAGTGGGTATATTCTCTGACTATGTAGACTCAAACTAGAAATTGATAACAGGAAGGCAAGAGGAAAATTAACCAACACACTTTAAAATAATCCACGAGTCAAAGAGGAAGTAGCAAAGAAAATTTTAAAAAATACGTAAAACTGAATGAAAATACAGTATATAAAAATATATGGGACACAAAACAGTGCTGAGAGGGAAATTTATAGCACTAAATGCTTACATTAGAAAAGAGGAAAGGTCTCAAGTCAATAATCTAAGTTCCTACCTCAGTAAACTAAAAAAATAAGAGCAAAATAAACCCAAAGCAGGAAGAAGGAAGAAAATAATAAAAATAAGAGCAGAAAGCAAAGAAACTGAAAGAAGGGAAAGGAGTAAAGGAAAATCAATAAAACAAAGATCTGGTTCTTTGGGAAAAAAATCAATAAAATCGATAAGTCTCTAGCAAGACCGACAATGATAAAAAGAGAGAAACTGCAAATAACCAACGTGCGGACTAAAAGAGGATATGACTACGGATCCTGCGGCCATTAAAAGGCAAACAAAGGAAACCACAAAGTAACTTTATGTTCATATATACAACTTAGAAGAAATGGACTAATTTCTCCAAAACCACAAACTACCAAAACTCATTCAAGATGAAATACATAATGTGAATAATACTATAACCCTCACAGAAATTAAATTCATAATTAAAAAGCACCTGAAAAAGAAAATTCCTGGCTCAGATGGAGAATTCTACCAAAGAAAAATTAACACCAACTTTATACAATCTTTTCCAGAAAATAGAAGAAGGAACACTTTCCAGTATTACTCTAAGGCGTCCTGGTGGCACAGTGGTTAAGTGCTTGGCTGCTAACTGAAAGGTCAGCGGTTTGAACCCACCAGCTGTCCTTCGGAAGATACCAAAACTAGACAATGATAGTAAGAAGAAAGAAAGAAAAACTACAGACCAATATTACTCATGAGCCTAGACGCAAAAATCTTCAACAAAATATTAGCAAATTGAATAACAATGTATAAAAATATTATACACCATGATCAGATACCCAAGCCTGGTTTAACATTTGAAAATAAATCAGTGTAATTGATTGTAAAGAAGAAAACATCATATGATTGTATGAGTCAATGCAGAAAAAGCATTTAACAAAATCCAACATTTATTCATGATAAAAACACACAGAAAACTAAGACAGAAAGGAACTTTCTTACTTGATAACACGTATCTTTGAAGAACTTACAGCTAATCGTGAAAGACTTAATATTGAAAGATCAAATGCTCTCACTGTAAGACCAGGAACAAGGCAAGGATGTCTGTTGTCACCACACTTATTCAACATATTACAGGAAGTTCTAGTCACTGCAATATTCATAGTCTTTGGTAGCTTCCCTGCTATCTGGATTGACAAGATGCCCTAGGATCACCTTGAATATTTCCCACCCCAGGTCTAAGTCAGCTTTTTCTCTAAAGAATCCTAGTTCCTTTTAGTAGGGAATGGTAATTAGAGGCCATAATCCTGGAGATAAGGGTGTTCATTGCTACTGAGTTGGTTGTTATTCTAGGCCTTTTCAGTGAGTAGAGCCATGAAATAAACTGTTAAAGAGAAAAGACATCATGAGTCTCTACTGATAATTCCAAATGAAATTTAGTGTTACAGGATTTTTAGTTAAAATGTTTGAATTTACATTTGTATCTCTTTTCTTTAATTGAAAAATCTTGGTTCTTAACTATATTAATATAATTACTTGTTTGCTTTATCCTACCATACGCATAATAATTTCAAATTAACAATATGTTATATAAATGAGCCAAAGATGTATATTGGTGTTATGTTTTACTTTTTCATAGCAGGCTGGGACCCATTAGCTCAAAAGCTTGCCAGTGCCAAACTTAAATTTTTACACATACAATTGATTATAAAATAGTTCAAATAAGCATATTTCTAGCTATTTAGGGTCTGTCTATATACCCAGTGAATCTGCACCCAACATCTGCTAGTCATCAATAAGATAAACCCCAGGGCTATAAAAGATCCCTGGATTGACACAGTGGCTACAACAACGGGCTCAAACAGCAACGATTGTGAGGATGGCACAGGACCAGTCAACATTTAGTTGTTTTATACATAAGGTCGCTGTGAGTCAGAGCCAATTGGATGGCAACTAACAACAATAAAAAACCCCAAACGACTGCTGCCCTTCAGAATTCTCTGATCCAGAGACTCCCTGCTGTGCTGCTGAGGAACATCACCTAGACATATACATGCCCTCTCCAATCACCCTCTCCCTTGGGAGTTCCCTTGCCCTCCTCCCCTGCTGGATGGTAGCCTCCTGCACTGTTGCCTTTGGAAGGTCTTGAAAACATTTCAAAGCATCACCCAAATAAAGCTTGTTGTACACTACTGCCACCTTGTGGTTGTCTTTTTCCTTGATTGGCCCTCAAATGGCTGAAACTCTCTACACGTTGTAGTTACTTTAGTTGCCCAGGAGCCCTGGTGGCACAGTGCTTAAGAGCTACCACGAGCTATGGCTGCTACACAAAACGTTGGCAGTTCTAATCCACTAGCCACTCTTTCAAACCTATACGCAACACGTTTGATTTGGTTTAAGGAGCCCTCAAAAAAAAATTTTTTTTTCATGGTTCAGTGGATGGTTAAGTGCTATGGCTGCTAACCAAAAGGTTGGCAGTTTGAATTCACCAGGCGCTCCATGGAAACTCTATGGGGCAGTTCTACTCTGTCCTGTAGGGTCACTATGAGTCAGAATTGACTCAAGGGCAATGGGTTTGGTTTGGTGGTTCAGTAGTTAAAGGCTTGGCTGTTGGCCAAAAGTCAACAGTTCAAATCTACCAGTTGCTCCTTGGAAACCCTAGGGGGCAGTTCTACTCTCCTGTAGGGTCACTGTGAGATGCAGTTGACTTGACAGCAATGGGTTTGGTTTTTTGGTATAGTTACTAAATAACCCTGTGTGGCACAAACAGTTAAGCACTGGACTACTAGTTGAAAGGTTGGCGGTTTGAACCCACCCAGCGGCTCCACAGGAGAAAGACCCGTCAATTTTCTTCCATAAAGGTTACAGCAAAAAAAAGAAAGAAAGAAAACCAAAGGGGCAGTTCTACTCTGTCACATGGGGTTGCCACGACTCGGCAGCACCTAACAACAACGAAGTCAAAGTTACAAAACGAGGTACTTTAAACCAAAAAACAAAACAAACGCATTGCCATCGAGTAGATTCTGACTCATAGTGACCTTATAGGACAGAGTAGAACTGTCCCGTAGGGTTTCCAAGGAGTACCTGGTGGATTCAAACTGTTGACCTTTTGGTTAGCGGTTGTGGCTCTTAACCACTATGCCACCGGGGTTTCCAAGGTACTTTAAGAGAAGTCCAATTTCTATCCTCCCCTACGTGTCTTGTCAGTTTGTCGTACTGTGGGGGCTTGTGTGTTGCTGTGATGCTGGAAGCTATGCCACCGTTATTCAGATACCAGCAGGGCCACCCATGGAGGACAGGTTTCAGCTGAGCTTCCAGACTAAGACAGACTAGGAAGAAGGATCCGGCAGTCTACTTCTGAAAAGCAATAGCCAGTGAAAACCTTATGAATAGCAGCGGAGCCTTGTCTGATGTAGTGCTGGAAGATGGGCCCCCCAGGTTGGAAGGCACTCAAAAGATGACTGGGGAAGAGCTGCCTCCTCAAAGTAGAGTTGACCTTAATGACGTGGATGCAGTAAAGCTTCCGGGACCTTCATTTGCTGATGTGGCATGACTCAAAATGAGAAGAAACAGCTGCAAACATCCATTAATAATTGGAATCTGGAAGGTACAAAGTATGAATCTAGGAAAATTGGAAATCGTCAAAAATGAAATGGAGCGCATAAACATCGATATCCTAGGCATTAGTGAGCTGAAATGGACTGGTATTAGCCATTTTGAATCAGACAAACATATAGTCTACTATGCTGGGAATGACAACTCGAGGAGGAATGGTGTTGCATTCATCGTCAAAAAGAACGTTTCAAGATCTATCCTGAAGTACAACGCTGTCAGTGATAGGATAATGTCCATACGCCTACAAGGAAGACCAGTTAATGCGACTATTATTCAAATTTATGCACCAACCACTAGGGCCAAAAATGAAGAAATAGGAGATTTTTATCAGCTGCTACAGTCTGAAATTGATCGAACATGCAATCAAGATGCGTTGATAATTACTGGCGATTGGAATGCGAAAGCTGGAAACAAAAAAGAAGGATCAGTAGTTGGAAAACATGGCCTTGGTGATAGAAACAATGCCGGAGATCGAATGATAGAGTTTTGCAAGACCAACGACTTCTTCATTGCAAATACCTTCTTTCACCAACATAAACGGCGACTATACACATGGACCTCGCCAGATGGAACACACAAGAAATCAAATTGACTACATCTGTGGAAAGAGACAATGGAAAAGCTCAATATCATCAATCAGAACAAGGCCAGGGGCGGACTGTGGAACAGACCATCAATTGCTCATATGCAAGTTCAAGCTGAAACTGAAGAATATCAGAGCACGTCCACGAGAGCCAAAATATGACCTTGAGTATATCCCACCTGAATTTAGAGACCATCTGAAGAATAGATTTGACGCATTGAACACTCGTGACCGAAGACCAGACGAGTTGTGGAATGACATCAAGGACATCATCCATGAAGAAAGCAAGAGGTCACTGAAAAGACAGGAAAGAAAGAAAAGACCAAGATGGATGTCAGAGGAGACTCTGAAACTTGCTCTTGAGCGTCGAGCAGCTAAAGCAAAAGGAAGAATTGATGAAGTAAAAGAACTGAACAGAAGATTTCAAAGGGCCTCTTGAGAAGACAAAATAAAGTATTATAATGACATGCACAAAGAGCTGGAGATGGAAAACCAAAAGGGAAGAACACGCTTCTATTTCTTCATCTTTGGCCCTAGTGGTTGGTGCGTAAATTTGAATAATAGTCGCATTAACTGGTCTTCCTTGTAGGCGTATGGATATTATCTTATCACTGACAGCGTTGTACTTCAGGATAGATCTTGAAACGTTCTTTTTGACGATGAATGCAACACCATTCCTCTTCGAGTTGTCATTCCCAGCATAGTAGACGATATGATTGTCTGATTCAAAATGGCTAATATCAGTCCATTTCAGCTCACTAATGCCTAGGATATCGACGTTTATGCGCTCCATTTCATTTTTGACGATTTCCAATTTTCCTAGATTCATACTTTGTACATTCCAAATTCCAATTATTAATGGATGTTTGCAGCTGTTTCTTCTCATTTTGAGTCATGCCACATCAGCAAATGAAGGTCCCGGAAGCTTTACTGCATTCACGTCATTTCTCAAGCTGAAAGAACTGAAGAAAAAATTCAAGCCTCGAGTTGCAATAGTGAAGGATTCCATGGGGGGGGGGAATATTAAATGACGTGGGAAGCATCAAAAGAAGATGGAAGGAATACACAGGGTCATTATACCAAAAAGAATTAGTCAATATTCAACCATTTCAAGAGGTGGCATATGATCAGGAACCGATGGTACTGAAGGAAGAAGTCTAAGCTGCTCTGAAGGCATTGGCGAAAAACAAGGCTCCAGGAACTGATGGAATATCAATTGAGATGTTTCAACAAACAGATGCAGCACTGGAGGTGCTCACTCGTCTATGCCAAGAAATATGGAAGACAGCTTCCTGGCCAACTGACTGGAAGAGATCCATATTTATGCCTATTTCCAAGAAAGTGATCCAACCGAACGTGGAAATTATAGAACAATATCATTAATATCACACGCAAGCAAAATTTTGCTGAAGATCATTCAAAAACGGCTGCAGCCGTATATCGACAGGGAACCGCCAGAAATTCAGGCTGGTTTCAGAAGAGGATGTGGAACCAGGGATATCATTGCTGATGTCAGATGGATCCTGGCTGAAAGCAGAGAGTACCAGAAGGATGTTACCTGTGTTTTATTGACTACGCAAAGGCATTTGACTGTGTGGATCATAACAAACTATGGATAACACTGCGAAGAATGGGAATTCCAGAACACATAATTGTGCTCATGAGGAACCTTTACATGGATCAAGAGGCAGCTGTTCCGACAGAACAAGGGGATACTGATTGGTTTAAAGTCAGGAAAGGTGTGCGTCAGGGTTGTATTCTTTCACCATATCTATTTAATCTGTATGCTGAACAAATAATATGAGAAACTGGACTATATGAAGAAGAACGGGGCATCAGGATTGGAGGAAGACTCATTAACAACCTGCGTTATGCGGATGACACAACCTTGCTTGCTGAAAGTGAAGAGGACTTGAAGCACTTACTAATGAAGATCAAAGACCACAGCCTTCAGTATGGATTACACCTCAACATAAAGAAAACAAAAATCCTCACAACTGGACCAATGAGCAACATCATGATAAATGGAGAAAAATTGAAGTTGTCAAGGATTTCATTTGACTTGGATCCACAATCAACAGCCATGGAAGCAGCAGTCAAGAAATCAAAAGACACATTGCTTTGGGCAAATCTGCTGCAAAGGACCTCTTCAAAGTGTTGAAGAGCAAAGATGTCACCCTGAAGACTAAGGTGCGCCTGACCCAAGCCATGGTATTTTCAATCACATCATATGCATGTGAAAGCTGGACAATGAATAAGGAAGACTGAAGAAGAGTTGACGCCTTTGAACTGTGGTGTTGGCGAAGAATATTGAATATACCATGGATTGCCAAATGAACGAACAAATCTGTCTTGGAAAAAGTGTGGCAAGAATGCTCCTTAGAGGCAAGGATGGTGAGACTGTGTCTTACATACTTTGGACATGTTGTCAGGAGGGATGAGTCCCTGGAGAAGGACATCATGCTTGGCAGAGTACAGGGTCAGCAGAAAAGAGGAAGACCCTCGACAAGGTGGATTGATACAGTGGCTGCAACAATGAGCTCAAGCATAACAACGATTGTAAGGATGGCGCAGGACCGGGCAGTGTTTCGTTCTGTTGTGCATAGGGTCGCTATGAGTCGGAACCTGCTCGATGGCACCTAACAACGACAACAACAATTTCTGTCCTGCCCCCACCTTCCCCTATTGACAGCCATTTTTATTACTTATTTATTTATCCTTCCAATGTTAAAAATATAAACAAATTTATTCATTATTTGTTTGTATTTCCGTTCCCTCTTTCTTGGATAAAAGATATCACATAATACATTGTTCTGTACCTTTATTTGTTCTGTTGTTTAATTACCAGTCATTCGATAGCTGTCCATCTGTAATGGGATTTTAGAGGGGCTGGACTTACGAGGATGCAAACAGAAAGCAGCTTTATCGTTCTCCCCACTGCTCTCTTGTTTTATTCTTCGTTGCCTCTGGATGAATCTCTGGCCATTCTCAGGGCTTTTCCAATCATTAGCAGGTAACCACTCAGTAGTGTCTTTTCCCAGATATTAGAATGCTCAGTCCAGTGTAGGAGCCCTGGTGGTGTAGTGGTTGAGAGCTTGACTGCTAACCAAAAGGTCCACAGTTCAAATCCACCAGCTGCTCCTTGAAAACCTTAAGCGGCAGTTCTACTTTGTCCTTTAGGGTCATTATGAGTCGGAATTGACTCCATGGCAACAGGTTTGATTTGGTTAGTCCAGTGTAAGATGAATTCCAACTTTAGTTCAGGTTTCTCCTCACCCTCAGCTCACACCTACAGCAGATTGGGACCCTGCAGCGGGACAATAGTGTGTTTGTGGGAGCTATGATCACTTCTCTCTGCCTTTCCTTCTCCTGCTCAACTCTCTAGCTGCTGGATTGTACCCCAGCGTGGGAAGAAGCAGGAAAGTTTTTGCTTGTCTGCTATCATTGTAACCTGAGGCTGGGTCTCTCTGGGTGTGGCCATTTCCAAATGCCAATTGTCTCATTCCAGAAATAATTTCCTGAGTTCTTTGGAGACCATCCTATACTTTGGACCACCGTACAGATCTCTCACTTACTGTTTCCTTGGCACGAATGTCTCTTTCTGCAGTCCCTGTATAAATCCTCCTTTAACTTCTTGGTTTCTGGGGAGCCATCTTGTTCTTTCACACTGTACTCCTGGTGGGAGGTACTCTCAAGGTGACCCACCCTGGCTTCCTTCTTAAGGCTCCACATCTGACCCCAAGGAACACAACTGTTCCCAGGGCACCTGCCTCTTCCCTCTGCCAGCCAGGGCAGCTCTAACCACAGACTCTGTCCTTTAGGATCCTCAGATACTAATCAGATTCTACTTCCTGCACCCCTCAAGTTCCAAGGAACACATGTCAAACTCTCCACATGATTTTCCAGTAGCTCCTTGACTTGAGGTGAAGGGTGTAGGGAAAATGCCCAGCACACTGATGAGTTTCTCCAAAAATTCTTGTTCACTGGCCTCTTCCGTCTCCTCAAAGCTTTCTTTATCTTTGTATATGTAGCCTGGAGGTGGCAATGGACCAAAGCTGGCAGACAGTGTTGCAATCACTAACCATGTCCTGCAGAGGTTGTCTAGCATTCCACTTTATGATGGGGGATACTGAGCTCCCATCCCTTTGTTCTGGGCCTCTGCCAAAATTCTGAGACAAGAGAAAGGCCGCCATTTAATATCCTGTTGTATTTCTAATCAATGTGCCCTGAACGCATCATTTGGACTCATTGGTTCGTTGTACCATCCATGAAAGATATTAAAACAGAGATTCTTTGCTTTGATGCCTTCATCAGTCACCAAGACCTGGACCTGTGGACTTATCCGTTGGAAGGAACATTTCTAAGCCCTATTCAAACCCAACATTTTCCTACCAGAAACATTCTAATTCATCTCTGCCTTCTCAGACTGTTGGGGCTGAGGAGGCAGCCTTTCCCTGCTGCAGCCTGTATCTCGCCCTGCCAACCAGCCACTTGGGACCTTCAAACATGATGAGTGGCTAAGGGCATGTGCTTTAGAGACAAACTGCCTGGCTGTAAACCCACCTTTGACCCTTTTTAGCTGTGGGAGCTCATGGGCAAGTCATTTAACTATGTATTTTGAGCCTCAATTTCCTTTTCCATAAAACTGGCATACTGATAGCACAAATGGTTTGCACTGGACTGCTAACCTAATGGTTGGTGATTCAAACCCACCCAGTGGTGCCACGAAAGGATAGCCTGGCAATCTGCTTCTGCTAAGATTATAGCAAAGAAAACGCTATGGGCAGTTCTTTGGTTGTTGCTGTTGTTGTGCTTTAGGTGAAAGTTTACAGCACAAATTAGTTTCTCATTCAAAAATTTATATACAAATTGTTTTGTGACATTGGATATAATCCCTGCAATGTATCAGCACTCTCTCCCTTTCCACCCGGGTTCCCTGTGTTCATTCGTCCAGTTTTTCCGTCCCTTCCTGCCTTCTGGTCTTGCCTTAGGGCAGGAGTTACCCATTTGGTCTCATATACTTGATTGAACTAAGAAGCATGTTCCTTGCATGTGTTATTGTTTATTTTATAGGCCTGTCTAATGTTTGGCTGAAAGCTAGGCTTTGGGAGTGGCTTCAGTTCTGAGTCAGCAGGGTCTCTGGGGGCCACAGTCTCAGGGGTTCCTTTAGTCTCTGTCAGACCAGTAAGTCTGGTCTTCTTTTGTGAATTTGAATTTTGTTCTCCCTTTTTCTCCTGCTGTGTCTGGGACCCTCTACTGTCTCGCCTGTCAGAGTGGTTGTTGGTGGTAGCTGGGCACCATCTAGTTCTGGGCTCAGGCTGGTGGAGTCTGTGGTTCATGTGGCCCTTCAGTCCTTTGGGCTATTGTTTTCCTTGTGTCTTTGGTTTTCTTCATTCTCCTTTGCTCCAGACGGGATGGACCAATAGATGAATCTTAGATGGCTGCTCCCAAGCTTTTAATATCCCAGATGATATCGCCAAAGTAGGATGTAGAACATTTTTTTAATGAACCATGTTATACCAATTGACCCAAATGTCTCCCAGGTCTGGAGCAGTTCTATTCTGTAACACATGGGATCACCATGAGTCAGAACTGACTCAACATCAATGGGTTTGGTTTGATTTAATAGCATCTATTTTGCAGAATCTGTTAAGAATAAAAGAGAGGCAGGTGTGAAGCTTAATCTGGTGCCTAGCACATACTAAATGCTCAGTAATATAGTAAATGGTACTGTATTAGTCTGGACAGGCTAGGCTATGCTGCTGCAACAAATAAGCCCCCTGCCCCCATCCCGGGCAACCCTGGTGGCGTAGTGGTTAAGTGCTACAGCTACTAACCAAAAAGTCAGCAGTTCGAATCCACCAGGTGCTCCTCAGAAACTCTATGGGGCAGTTCTCCTCTGACCTGTAGGGTCTCTATGAGTCAGGACCAACTCAATAGCAACGAGTTTGGTTTTTTGGCCCCCATCTCAGTGGCTTAACACAACACAGACTTCTTTCTCACAGCACAGTCTGATGTGGGTCTGGTGGCCCTCCTCTTCTTATAGCGATACCATCTGGAGCACATGACCTTCATGGTAACTGTGGAAGGGGAAGAGAGAGCTGGGGATCACATGAGTTATTTTTAAGGACCAGGCCTGGAAGTGATTTCTATCCCTTCCACCCTTTTTCTATTGGATGAAATGCAATCATGTGGCCCTAACCTCAGGAACAAGACATGGTATAATGGACACAGAGCATTGTCTTACCACTATTCAGCACAGCAACTCCTTTTCACCCTTGTTTGTGGCTCACAGGAAAGGGTTCAGGAAACACAGATGATTGACTGACTCAACTTTGGATGAATCAAGAGGGCACCTTCTCCCACTGTGACTCATGGTGGGACTCAGGTGTCCCAGAAGGCAGAGGTCTGGGCAGATGGCAGCATTTTGGGGAAGGATGAGGCTTCTTGGGGGCACATGGTACAGACTGCCTGGTCTGTGGTGTCATTTGTCCCCCAGGGCTGGCCTGGCTTCTGTTGATTCCCAGGGTAGGGCTGAGGTGTAGACTCTGAACTGTGAAGAATTCACACAATTGTTTCCTGCAGTTGGTGCCTGGTATCACAGGCACCGACCGGTCCACCCCAAGTCTCCACCATCCTAAGCCTCAGGGGCAGATGCCGTGTGGTTTGGGTCAGTGGCTGGAGTCCTTGCTGCCTCCACTGTGCCTTCAGGCTCCAAAGCCTTCCGTGGCTTCCCGTGGCCTGCAGAGAAAACCACAGAGTGAGAATGTTAGACCTGGGTGAGTCTGGAAATCTCTGCATCCAGTGCTCTCGTTGGAAAGTAAGAAAAGAAATGCTCAGAGTCCTGGCTTTTCTACCTGTTTGTGTTTCATATTCATACATATTCTGATGCAAACAACTCTCCAGCCTCCTCTCCCTCCATTCCCCAACAAGAACCCCTCCATTTACCCACATCAACTTTTGTTGCCCTTAAACGTGGTGCTCAGGGTCCCAGCCTCACATCTCTGCCAATGCCATTCCCTGCCCGAAAGGCCACCATCCCTTGACTTACTCAGTTTTTGCAAGACCTTCCATCCTCCCACTCACAGGGATTGCTTTTCATGCTCTTGCAGCCTTGATGGAGCCCCGCAGTGGGCATCTTTCTTTAGCATCCCTTTCTTCAGTCCCCTCCCAGTGTGCTCGTGGGGGTGTGTCCTTTCATTTCAGCAACGAGGCTCCAGGAGGGGGTGGTTCACTAGAAAAACAATTGGCTGATGCTGACAGTGGACACTCATCAAGCACTACATGCTAAGGCCTCTACAGGAATGATCCTTGTCAACTCCCATTGCCAATATACAGGATGGGGATTGTCGCTGCGTGCTGTCCAGTTGATTCAGACTTATAGCGACCCTATATAACCAAGTAGAACTGCCCCATTGGGTTTCCTAGGCTGTAAGCTTTATGGAAGTAGATCACCAGATCTTTTCTCCTGTAGGTGGCTGGGGGGTTTGAACTGCTGACCTTTTGGTTAGCAGCCAATGCTTAAACCATTGCACCACCAGGACTCCTTTGATGGGAATTAATACCCCCATTTAACAGATCCTCATACATCTGTCAATTTGTCGTACTGTGGTGGCTTACATGTTGCTGTGATGCTGAAAACTTTGCCACCAGTATTTCAAATACCAGCAGGGTTATCCCTGGTGGACAGGTTTCAGCTGAGCTTCCAGACTCAGACAGACTAAGAAGAAGGACCTGGCAGTCTACTTCTGAAAAAATTAGCCAATGAAAAACTCATAAATAGCAGCAGAATATTGTCTGATATAGTACCAGAAGATGAGCCCCTCAGGTTGGAAGGCACTCAAAATACAAGTGGGGAAGAGCTGCCTCCTCAAAGTAGAGTAGACCTTAATGACATTAATGGAGTCAAGCTTTTGGGACCTTCATTTACTGATGTGGCACGACTCAAAATAAGAAGAAATATCCATTAATAATAGGAACGTGGAATGTATGAAGTATGAATCTCAGAAAATTGAAAGTTGTGAAAAATGAAATGGAATACATAAACATCAATATCCTAAGCATTGGTGAGCAGAAATGGACTGATGTTGGCCATTTGCAATTGGACAATCATATGGTATACTATGTCGGGAATGATAAAGAGAAATAGCATTGCGCTAATCGTCAAAATGAACGTTTCAAGATCTATCCTGAAGTACAATGCTGTCAGTGATAGGATAACATCCACATGCCTGCAAGGGAGACCAGTTAATATGACTATATTCCATATTTACACACCAACTACTAATGCCAAAGACGAGAAAATTGAAGATTTTTACCAACTTCTGCAGTCTGAAATTGATCAAACATGCAATCAAGATGCATTGATAATTACTGGTGATTGGAATGCAAAAGTTGGAAACGAAGAGGAAACAGTAGTGGGAAAATACGGCCTTCGTGACAGAAATGATGCCAAAGATCACATGACAGAATTGTGCAAGACCAATGACTTCTTCATTGCAAGTATTGCAAATATTTCTTTTCTTCTGGAGACTGTGGGCTTCATTTGCTGTTCTCTTTCTGTTTGTTCGAGTTGTGGGGTTAATGTTTTGATTTTGGCCCTTTCTTCTTTTTTGATGTGTGCATTTATTGCTATTAAATTGACCTCTAAGCACTGTTTTTGCTGTGTCCCAAAGGTTTAGGTAAGATGTGTTTTCATCCTCATTTGATTCTATGAATTTTTTTTTATTCCATCCTCATTTCCTTCTATAACCCAATAGTTTTTAAGGTTTTGTTCAGTTTCCATGTATTTGATTTTTTTCCCTTGCTATTTCTGTTATTGATTTCCACTTTTATGGCATTATGATCAAGAAGATGCTTTGTATTATTTCGATGTTTTGGATTTTGTTAAGGCTTGCTTTGTGGTCTAAAATGTGGTCTATTTTGGAGAATGTTCTAAGTGTGTTGGAAATGGCTGCTGTTGGGTGGAGTGTTCTGTATATGGTTATGAGGTCGATTTGGTTGATTGTGGCATTTAGATCTTCTCTCTTTATTGAGTTTCTTCCTACATGTTTTGTCCTTCACTGAAAGTGGTGAATTTAAGTCTCCTGCTATTAAAGTGGAACTGTCTATTTCTCTTTTCAATGCCATTAGAGTTTGTTTCATGTATTTTGGATCCCTGTCATTGGGTGTGTACATATTTATTATAGTTATGTCTTCCTGGTATATTGGCTCTTCAATCATTATGTAGTGTCCTTCCTTATCCTTTATGGTGGATTTTGCTTTAAAGTCTATTTTATTGGAGATTAATATTGCCACTCCTGCTCTTTGTTGGTTATTGTTTGCTTGATATGTATTTTCTCCTTCCTTTGAGTTTTAGTTTATGTCTTTGTGTCTAAGATGTGCCTCTTGTAGACAGCATATAGATGGATCATGTTTTTTTTTTAATCCATTTTTTTTTTTCTGTCTCCTTACTGGTGCATTTAGGCCATTTACATTCAGTGTACTTATTGATAAGTTAGAGTTTACTGCTGTTATTTCGTTGTATTTTTCTGTGGTGTTGACAGTTTTCTTGTTCAGCTTAATTTTCTGTGCTGAGTTCCTTTTGTTTATGGATTTTTCTTTTCACTTCTTCATTATTGTTGATTTTGTGTTTGTTGAGTCTATGTTTTTCTTCTTTTTTATTTTGATGACTAGGTTTGTTAACTTCCTTTGTGGTTGACTTGAAATTTACCTTTATTTTTCTAAGTTTAAACCAGTCTTTTATTTTTTGATATTGCCTTGACTTCCTCTCCATATGGAATTTCTATGACTACATCATTTATTCCTTTTTTTTTTTTTATTTTGTCATCATATACATATTGATGTCTCTGTTTCCCTATTTTCAGTCTTTAAGCTTTTGTTTTGGAGAATTCCCTATCTGGGTTGGTATCTGGTTGATCTTTCTTGTGTTCTAGTCTTGGATTGTTGCCTGATGTTGTTGGCTCTCTAACCAGAGGACTCCCTTTAATTTTCTTGTAATTTTGGCCTGGTTTTTACATATTCCCTTAATTTCTGTTTATCTGGAAATGACCTAATTTTGCCATCATATTTGAGAGACAATTTTGTTGGAGATATAGTTCTTGGCTGGCAATGTTTTTCCTTCAAAGCTTTATATACGTCATCCCATTGCCTTCTTTCCTGCATGGCTTCTGTTGAGTAATCAGAGTTTAGTCTTATTGGTTCTTCATTGTAGGTGACTTTCATTTATCCCTAGCTGCTCTCAGCATTCTTTCTTTGTCTTTGGTTGGCGAGTTTGATTATGACATGTCTTGGTGACTTTCTTTTGGAATCTATCCTATATGGGATTCATTTGAGCTTCTTGAATAGATATCTTCTCATCTTTCATGCTATTAGGGAAGTTTTCTGCCACTAACTCTTCAACAATTCTGTTTTCCATTATTTCCCCTCCTCTCCCGCCCCCCGCTGCCCCCATTCTGGAACTCCAATTACTTGTAGTTTTTCCTCTTGAGAGTATCTCCCATAATCCTTAGGATTTCTTCATTTTTCTTCACCCTTTTTTTCTGATTTTTCCTCAACCAAATTGGTGTCAAGGAATTTATCTTCAGTTCCACTAATTCTGACTTCCATTGTCTGAATTCTGCTCCTACCCAAAAAAAAAAAAAAAAAAAAACCCCAGTGACCTTCTAATTCTGAAATGTTATTGTTAATCTTTTGGATTTCTAGTTGCTGTTTTTGGGTAGTTTCTAGTAGCCTCTTTTTTCTCTCATTTTGTTCTTGTATTATTTTCCTGAATTCTTCTATTGCTTAGTCTGTGTGTTCTTTGGTTTTGTCTGTGTTTTCCCTGATCTTCTTGATCTTTTGCAGAGCTCTATATTAGTCTTTTGAATTCTTTATCAGGTAGTTCCATTGCCTTATCTTCTTCTGGAAGGTTTTCTGGTTCTTTATTTTGGTTGCTACGTGGAGCCATCTTGTCCTGCTTCTTTATGGGATTTGATATTGACTGTTGTCTTCGCAGCATCAAGAAGTTTATTATGTTTATTTATTTATTGTATGTTTGTTTATTGGTTTGTTTTGATATATCTAAGTGGGCTGGGCATGTGTGCTATTTTGGTCATTAATCTGGCCACATTGAAGCTCTCACTTCCTGTCTCCAGGCGGATGATGTAGCTACTAATTGTGTTAGCCTGGGACTGTGTTCACTGTTCTTGTGGGGCTGCTGAGGATGCAGGTGGCATTTTTGGTGAGGTGATGTATCTGTCCTGCTGGTTACCTGGGTCCAGGGGGCATTCTTCCGGGTTGTTGGGTTGGGTGTTGTGTGTGTCCTCCACTGCTTGCGAGATGGTTGGGGCTAAGGTGCCCAGGTCATCGATCACCGAGTAAGTGGTGCAGAGACCCTTACTTACAGTTCTGGGTGAGCAGGGCTGTGTAGGAGTGTTCAGAGCAGGCACAGGTTTCTGGTTGTAGTGGGAGGCAATGTGGGGTCAAGGTGGGGGACTGTCGACTGCCCCTGGTGCCTGGATGGAGGGTGTGCCCTCTCTGCTAAAGTGCATAGTGGGAGAGGGTAGGGCGGCCAGTCTTTGGGCACTGATGTCATTAGCTGGAGGGGTAAGGGGGCACCACTGGTTCTCAGGTCCCTGCCATAGGTGGTTGGATGGAGTGGGTGGTACCACCAACCCTTAGGCCCCCAGTATGAGTGACTGAGGCCCCTTTTTGGGGTGCAGGGCAATGTTGAATGCCACAGATCTGCAGCTTCCTCTTGACTGCTGCAGGTGAAAGTGGGCTTTAGCTGGTAACCCTGCCTGCTTTGTCCTAATGAGGGCATGTTGTGCTGGCTTGGCCATTAAGGCCCTAGTGTGGGCGGCTGGTGGGGGTGAAGGGTGCTGCAAGTTTGTGGACCTGCTGTGCCAGTGCTTGGGCTAAGAAGGGGCAGGTGCCTCAGACTGGGCTGGGAGCTCCAGGCTTATGGAATGGGGCAGTGTAAAATTTCACAAATCTGCGGCTCCCACTTGGCTGCTGCAGGTAAAAATGGGTTTCAGCCGGGAATTCTGCCTGCCTTATGCCAGTGTCGCTGTGAGTCGGAATCGACTGGACCACTCTGGGTTTGGTTTTGGTTTTTGGTTTTATATGAGTGTATACATGCCATACCAACTCAACCAGCAAGGCACTGGTGTGGGTGATGGGGAGGTGGAGGGTGCTGCAAGTCCATGGACCCCTTGTGCCAGTGGCTGGGTGAAGGGGTGGGCACCTCTGGGCCAGGGCTGTGAATTCTCAGCTTAGGGGGTATGGTAGTGTTGAATGCTGATGGACTGGTATCGGAGCAGGGAGGGGGACGGAGGAGGGGGAGGGAGTGCTCCTTGGGCATGGTGCTCTCTCTGGTTGGGGAAGGGCTGTGGTACGTGTGGTGGGTTGGGAGCATGCATTTAACTTTCACAGGTCCAGTGTCACTCCTGTTTGATTCTGGAGGTGCATGCAGAGTTGCTCCTGCTTTGCTGCACCAGATGGGGTGGGTTTCAGCTTGGGATGCTGCTGCTTGCCTCAATATGTCTGCGCTGTATATGTTTTGCTCGTAGGACACTGGCGATCTGGCAATCCCTAATTCCCCATTTCCGCTGTTTTTGAATTGTCTCTCCTTCCACCCATTGCTCAGTCAGATTAGTCAGCTCCATCTTTGATGCTTAGGGTTTCTAGATTGTCATATATATCTGATTCACTTGTTTTTTCAGATCTTTTTTCTAAGAGGGATGACACGAAGCATCTGACTATTCACCATGTTGGCCTCGCCTCCGCTTCTGGCTTCTTTTGTTCAATATCATATTTTAAAGATTCAATATAATTGCTTGTAATTGTAGTTCCCAGTCTTTGTCACTGTGTAATCTTCTATTGTATGACTCATCCGCAGTTTGTGCATCCATTCTACTTTGATGGACATTTGTATTGTTTCTAGTTGGGTCTATTATGAAAAATGCCATAAATGTACACATGACCTGGTATGTATGCACATTCCCTTCTGTCTCCTGGGTCATAGAAAATGCAAATGTCCCTTTCCTAGGCAATTTCAAATGGTTTTCCAAAGTGGTGGTACTTTATCCATCCACCAGCAGTGTGTGGGAGTACTTGTTGTTGCCCATCATCTCCAATACTTGGTCCTGTCAGAATTTTAATTATAGCCTATCTGGTGAGTGTGTGGTAGTGTCTCATGATGGTTTTAATTTATATTTCTGTGATTGCTAATGGTGCTGAGCACGTTTTCAAGTATTGGTGATTTGAATTTCTTCCTTTGTAATGTGTTCAATCTTTTGTCCATTTTTAAATTGGTTGTCTATCTTCTCATCCATTCGTAGGAGGCTCTTTATATATTCTGTACATGAGTGCTTTGTCGAATTTTTTTTTCCCGGTTATTGTCAAGTTGCTTCCGACTCATGGTGATTCCACGTGTGTCAGAGCAGAACTGTGCGTCATAGGGTTTTGAGTAGCCCCTTTTTCAAAAAACAGTTGCTAAGCTTTTCTTCCAAGGTGCCACTGGGTGGACTTGAATCTTCAGCCTTTTGGTTAGCAGACAAGTGTGTTAACTGCACCACTCAGGGACTCCTTTGCTGATTGTATGTATTGCAAACACCTTTTCTTGAATAGTGCCCTTTTCTTGAATATTGTGCTTGCCTTTTTACTTTTTAAATAGTATTTTGTCAATAGGATTTCTTAATTTTAACTTAAGCTTAATATAGTAAAATTTATCAATAATTTCCTTAATGGTTGGCACTTGCTAAAAGGTCTTCCCCTACTCTGAGGTCTAGAAGACACACACATATACTGAATACATTATTCATATGTATGGAGCCCTGGTGGCACAGCAGATACAGCGATTGACTGCTAACCAAAAGGTTGGTGGTTTGAAACCACCAGGGGCTCCGCAGGAGAAAGATGTGGCAGTCTGCTTCCATAAAGATTTACAGCCTTGGGAACCCTATGTGGTTGCTAAGAGTCGGAATTGACTCAATGGCACTGGGTTTATATATATTCAGTATAAATTCTTTATTGTTTTGCCTCTCATATTTAGGACTATAATACATGTAGAATTTATTTTTGTATATTTGTATAAATATGTGAAGTAGGTATCTAATTTCATTTTAGATACGGATATGGGTCCATTCCAATATGTTTACCTAATTATCACAGCACCATTTATTGAAAAGATCACCCTTTCCTTACTGTTCTGCAGTTCCACTTTACCAAAAATTCCATTTTATGGGTTTCCTGATAGACTCTATCTATCTATTGTCATTTTGTCTATAACCTAGATTGTAGTGTCTTAATTACTGAACTCCAAAATTGGTCTTAAACAGACAATAACCTTTTCCCCATTCCTCCCATTAAGTACAACTAAAAACCCTGGACATTACATAAAAACAAACATAAGATTTTGAAAGGTGGAGAGAAGGCAGACTAGTTGGGGATCTTGGGACCCAAGCAACGACATAGTGGTTGTTATGGATTGAATTCTGTCCCCCCAAAGTGTGTGTCAACTTGGCCAAGCCATGATTCCCAGCATTATGTGATTGTCCACCATTTTGTCACCTGATGTGATTTTCCTATGTGTTGTAAATTATACCTCTATGATGTTAATAAGGCAAGATTACAGGCAGTTATGTTAATGAGGCAGGACTCAATCTACAAGATTAGGTTTTGTCATAAGTCAGTCTCTTTTGAGATATAAAAAAGAAAAGTGAGTAGAGAGACCAGAGGACCTCATACCACCAAGAAACAAGAGCCAGGAGAATAGCGTGTCTTTTGGACCTGGGTTCTCTGAGCTGAGAAGCTCCTTGACCAGGGAAGATTGATGAAAGGGGCCTTCCCCGAGGGCCAACAGAAAGAGAGAAAGCCTTCCTCTAGAGCTGGCACCCTGAATTTGGACTTCTAGCCTCCTGGACTCTGAGAGGATAAATTTCTCTTTGTTAAAGCTATCCATTTATGGTATTTCTGTTATAGCAGCACTAGATAACTAAGACAGTGGTGACTTCCTTGAGTTTTCTTTTTTCCTCGTATGTCCCAGGCTTGGAGCTGAAAAAGCTGGCAACGAGGGAACAGCCACAGGTGCAGAGAAAAAAAGTCCCCTGCCCCCTCAAAAAGTCTTCCCTCTTTAGCCAAAAGACCAGGAAAGGGTAACCTAACAAGACAGAAAGATTTTTGACAACAACTGTTCCACTCCAGCCAAACACCACAGAAAAAATTGCAGCCCCAACCCCAGCCATGCCAGCAATAGTCAGGAGGAGAGTACAGACTTCCACCCTTGAAAGGCTTTATTAATGCATGCCAACGCCCTGCCAGAGTGGTGTCAGAGAAAACCAAGGAGGGAGCCAGGACTTTCATCTCCACTGGCTAGTCATGACCACCCCACTCCTCTGTGGTGTCAGTGGAAACCATGTGGAGAGCTGGAACTTCTACCCCCACTGAGTAGTAATGAGGAACCCCCATCCCTACCACACTTGGGTGCCAATGGAGGTTGACTGGGGAACCTAGACTTCTACCTCATCTGGTGGTAACAACATGGTGCCCCCTTATCCTTCTGGAGCAATGTTGGAGAAAGTCAGCTATAAAAGAAGTTTCTATAAGATCCAGAGTCTTATAACACAATATGAAAATGTCCAGGTTTCAATCCAAGATCGCTGGTCATACCAAGAACCAGGAAGATATCAAACTGAATGAAAAAATGTCAACTTCAAGATGACTGTTGTTGTCATTGTGTGCAGTCAAGTAGATTCCAACTCTTACCTACCTATATGACAGAGTAGAACTGCCCCATAGGGCTTCACAGGCTGTAGGCTTTTCAGGAGCAGATTGTCAGGTTTTTCCTCCCATGAAGCTGCTGGTGGATTCAGACTGCCAACCTTTTGGTTAGCAGCCAGTTGCTTAACCATTGTGCCACGAAGGCTCCTTTAAAGATGACTAGCTGTTGGAATTATCTGACAAAGATTTGAAGCAGACATGACAAAAATGCTTCAATAAGCAATTACAAACATGCTTAAAACAAATTTAAAAAATAGAAAATTTGACTCAGTGAAAAAATTGAAGATATAAAGAAGAATCAAATGGAAATTTTTGACCTGAAAAATACAATAACTGAAATTAAAACCTCGATAGATAGGTTTAAGACAGAGGTCCCCAGGCTACAGAATATTCCACTGCCTCAAGCAGCTTGCTTGACACACCCATAGTTTTTCATTAACATCTGGTTTCCTTGCTTGATACGCCCCATAGCTTTACATTAACATCCAGGTGCCCCTTTCCTTAACTACTGCCCAAAACTAGAGGAAATTGGTGGAAACCAGTTTAGGCGCCATGTTGACATTCTGGATAACCTTTTTCGCTCATTGAGTACCTCATACATAGTAACTTCCCCATGTCTGGGTGGAGTTTAACTGCCATTTTCTGAACATGCAATGCATGGGGTTTTATGTAAACCCCACTGCACCTGCATAGTAAGACTAAGAATGTTGCTGATGTAACTTGTATGAACTTCCTGCTTGTAAACCCCACAAAAGTAACCTTCCCTCTCACCCTCACTGAGCAGTCTTGGCAGCAGCAGCCCCGACTGTTCCTTTCCTTGTGCAATGAAATAAAAGCGTCTCTCTGATCTCCCACCTCGGTCTCTCGTTTATTGGCTGAGATAAGTTACACCAAGCAAAACCTGGGGTTTCCACACGGCAACAGGTTCAACACCAGAATGGAGGAAACAGAGAAAAAAAAAAAAAATCAGTAAACTGGAAGATAGGCCAATAGAAATTTCAAAGCCCTGCTGATGAGTTGGGTCTCAACAGGGTACAAAATATGGTGCCATTGCTGGCACTTGATCAGGGGAGATGCCTGAAGGAAGTGGAGAGGTAGAGAGAGGAAAATTGATTCAAAGCCTTCTGAGGCTATTTTCAATGGTAATGATAGGTCTTTTCCAAGTCAGTCAAATACTACCAAGGCCAAGAAGCTGTCCTTGACCTTCTGGAAAGGGCTTACTTTCTCCTACAGGCTCCTATGGTTGTCTCTGGCTGGATGGCACCTCCACCTCTTTGAGGGCAAGTGTACCAGTTCAAACTTTGCTGGAAACTTTCCTGATTTCCTCCTCGTGCCTCCTGGTTTCCACAGCCCACAGTGGTCTCTCCCTCCTTGGGGCTTCTGGGTTGTGTGCCCCACTTATGGGGCTCTGTTCCCTGAAGGAGTATGGTTTTCAGCCCTGGCTACACACTAGAATCACCTGGAAGTTGGCTTTAAAAAGGTCTCCATGACCAGGCTGTGCCCCAGACCAATGGCATCATCACCTCTAGGGTGGGGCTCAGGTATTAGAATTGTTTTTAAATGTTCCAATTTCAATGTGTAGCCAGTTTTGAGATCCACACATGACCTCTGCCAACTTAGCATCCTGCTTGGGCTTACCCTTTCTGTGTATGAATGCGCACACCTGAGATGCATCGGTGTACAGGCAGGAAACATTAGGATTTTGGTTTATATTTATTTAAAATCCCTTTCTTTTTAATGTGCATGTTTTACAATCGACTTACTATATTGCAACAGAAGTAATAATAACAGCCAGCAGCCATTGAGACTTACTGTGGCCAGGATCTCTTCTAAGTGCTTTACACATATAAGCTCACCTCATAGCTGCAAAGTACTTAGCGCTTCACAAGAACCCGATGAGGTGTGTATTGCTATAACCCCCATTTTACAGATGAAGGAACTGAGGCCAGAGAGGTTGCACAAATGGCCAAGGTCACACTACTTACTAGAAAGCAGCTGTGCCAAGATTCAAACCCAGGCTGGTCCCAAATTCACCCTTTTAAGCACAGTGCCAATCTGCCTCTCACAGTACCTATGTATAATTTATAAACAAACAGGTAAATAATACACAGATAAGATATACGTATCAGGGGGACCTCTTCAACAATTTTTACTGGTGAAGTTTCACGATCAAATAATTGGAGAACACAGTGGCAGATTATGAGTCCTTGAGGCTAGGTCTGAGTCTCACTCTTCTTTCTGTTCCTCCCACCCAGGGGTGAGTGTGCATCTGGGTCCTAATGTATGCTCAATAAATATCTGCCTCCTTCTGGAAACATAGGTAACATCTATCAACACTTGCCATGTCCCAGGGACTCTGACACTCAGTCTGAGGTAACCCATTGCCATCAAGTAGATTCCGACTCATAGTGACCCTATAGGACAGAGCAGAACTGTCCCATAGGATTTCCAAAGAGCAGCTGGTGGATTTGAACTGCTGACCTTTCGGTTAGCAGCCAAACACTTAACCACTGTGTCATACCAGGGCCCCTCCTGTGAGGTACCTACTGCCATTATCTCCACTTTGCAGATGAGGACTCTGAGGTGCTAAGTGCCTTGCCTGAGGCCAACGACCAGAACCACACCCCAGCTTGTCAGACTGTGCAGTTCATGTGCTCAGACTGTGACTGGATGACTGCGACTAGTCGAAGCTCTGCAGTGAACAGCTTCTGAAGGGAGTGGGTGGGGTGGGACTCCTAGATATCATGAAGGAGGCAAAGGCTGGTTGTGTACTCCTTCTGGCCTTTACCCAGGTGTTACCCAGGAATGCCCTTTCCTATTTGCCTCAAGGACAAACTCCTACCTACCCTCTTGCCCCAGCTCAAAGGCTGCCTCCCCTAGCTGCACCTGAGCTCTTGTTCATGCTTTGTTTTCCCCACTGACTTTTAGAGCTCCTTGAGGGCAGGGATGGTTCCTGCTCCAGGGAGCCAGCTCAGCAAACACATGCCGGTGGGCTGAGCCTGGGCCCACCTTTCTTCCCAAGGTTCTTTTACTGTGGGCAGGGTCCCGCTTCCTTCCTTCCTTCTCCCTCTCCTCTTTCCTCTCCTTCCTCCCTACTAGCCTCTCTCCTCCCATTACTCCTTCTTTCCGCCTCCCTCTTCTCCCTCCTCCCCGCGCCCGGCCCGGCGACTGCAGTTCCCGCAGAGCCCTGCAGAGGGCGCCCCCGCACCGCCCGCCCGGCCGCACCCCGCCCGCGCCAAGCTTCCTGTGAGGTCAGGTGGGAGGAAGCAGCCTCCGGAGCAGCCGCGAGTGGACGCCGCCGAGGCCCGGAGCCAGGCCCCCAGGTGCGTGTCCCGGGCTAGGGGAGGGAGGTGGGGACGCATCCCTCCTCCACTCTGGGCCTGGCCTCGGAGCGGGTGGGAGGCTTCCGGAGGCTGGAGCTGGGCGGCCTGGCAGCGCCCCCTCTCCGGAGCCCAGCCCCCTGGTGCCCACGCGGACCCTCGCTTCTCCTGCCCCGGCAGCACAGGGGCTGGGGGGTTCCCACCCCTGCCAATGGGCGGGGCCCCACCCCGTGGTGCCAGGTGTCCCCGAGGGGGCGGGCCGCGCCTTTAGCCCACCCAGCGGGGGCAGGATGACGAAGCACAAAAAGACTTTGGAGGACCACGACCCTCCTGGCCTTCAGGGTTAGCAGGGTTCAAATACGGGACCCCTGTGCCCCAAAACCCAAGCCAGGGACAAGAGATCAGGGACTCTTAAACCCATTAGGGGAGTGGCCACGAGTGCTTTTGAGAATTTAGATGAAAACTGGCTGATCTAAGAAAAATGGCCTTGACATAGACTTGGGAGAGGTGAAACACCTGCCCCTCAACCCATCGACATCCTTAATAAAGGGCTTTGGCCTTAAGACAGGTTTGGGAGGCCAGGGGCCTGTGGAGTGGACCCCTCCCAGAAGCCACAGCAGCCTCCCATCTCCTCTCCAGGGAAGACTGGGCCCTGCCCTGTGTTAGCAAAGGATGTCTTGTGTTCCTTGAGAGGTGAGGGACAGGTGAGGGGCATGCCCCTGCATGAAAAGTCTGCCCCTCATAGCCAGCACTGGTGAGTGAGTGGCTACCAGTGTGGTCTGCTGCCAGGCAGTGTATCTGAAGTCACTCTGAAATGGAGCCTGTATCTCCTGGGGGTGCCCATGGTGGGAGAAGACCCAGGTCCTTGGCTTTTACTCCCTGAGGGAAAAGCAAAATCGAAATGTGGGTATCGGGGGACTGAGGATTCTGGTGCCCTGGACTCCCCCTTCAGTACCCATAGAAGGCCCAGAGCTGGAGTTCTGGCTCCGCCTTTTTTCTGTGCTGCCAGTTTAGGCATGATCCTGGGCAAGCTATGTAAACCTCTGTGCCTCTCTCCCACCTGTGCAGTGGCTATGCTAGTACCTACCTCAGAGGAAAGGCCTGAGGCTTGAAGGAGATGAGCCTCCATGGACCTTCAGCAGCGTCCAGACCACAGCAAGGATTCAAGCCCAGCTGGGGGTGGTGGTGAACAAAACTTCCTTGTCCAAGGAGGCTTTGGATAGTTTTCCCAGTGGATTCAATGTAGAGTCCACTGAAAAATATTTGAAAAGCTTTTATTTAGCAAAGATTATTGTCTAGTAACCAACTTGCATTTACTTATTTGCCCGCATTTGATTAATCAGACTCTGCCTGCTCAGAGTGGGTAACCCTGAGAGCACCCCGGATTGCACTTTGTCCTGCTGGCAGCAGACATCTCTTTCTCTCTGGTAAATTGCTTCCTTCAGGCTTTTTGAGGTCTGGGGAAAAATCATTAGTGGACCTTTCTGATCCTCGTCATGGATTACTAAGAGTTAAAGGCTGTGCGTGGGGTGGGCCACTTGGCTTCTGTCAGCCGCCCACCCTGGCTGTCATTGCAGGTATAGCCTAGCAGGGACCAGAGCCTGTCGGAGGATGGTACGGATTTTGGCCAATGGAGAAATTGTGCAAGACGATGACCCCCGTGTGAGGACCACCACCTCTCAGCGTAGTAGCACACCTCGCCAGGTAGGGGGACAGCTGCTCTCTCCCGTCCTCTGTACCAGCTCAGCTCCCAGAAGTCTCTCCTGCTGGTGTTAACCCTTCTCTAGCCTGAAGCCCTCTGCAGTGAGCCAGGCTGGGAAGCATAAAGGGCCAAGACTTGGGGCAAACTCCGTAGATTATTGCCCTGCCCTTGCCTTCCCAGTTCTCCCTCCTCCAGGCAGTCTCCCCACTGGAGCCCCACACTCCTCAGTGAGTCCTTTGGATGAGAGAAGCTGGAGAGTAGGTGGAGGAGATGAGCCCGAGACCACAATGATTATTTTAAAGGAGAGAGTGATGAGTATTAAAAATAATTGCCCAAGGGCTGTGCCCTGTAATCCAACCTGCCTCGACCCCCTTCCTCTCTTCTCTGTCCTGGCCACCTTCTCCCTGGGCATGACATGGAGTATACGAGCTAGCATTTTTTGTGCTCTGAGGGCTTGTGGCTCAGTTGTTGGGGATCCTGTGGGTGGACCCAGGGATTGCTGAGAAGGGAAGGAGTGACCCTGGGTGGCTGTAAGGGACCACCCACCCTTCCTAGTACAGCTTACCTCCTCTGGGAGGATAGGCCAGCCCAGCAGGGTTCCCTCTTGGCTGGCATCTCCACTCCAGATTCATTCATCTCTCTCTGTCTCCACCTTCCAGAGCTTTCTCAGCAGGGGCCATGGTGCCCCCTTGGGGGGTCCTGGCCCCCGCCAGCAGCAGGCAGGGGCCAGGCTGGGTGCTGCTCAGTCCCCCTTCAGCGACCTCAACCGGCAGCTGGTGGACATGGGCTTCCCCCAGTGGCATCTGGGCAACCACACCGTGGAGCCGGTGACCTCCATCCTGCTCCTTTTCCTGCTCATGATGCTGGGCGTTCGTGGGCTCTTGCTGGTGGGCCTCGTCTACCTGGTGTCCCACCTGAGTCAGCGGTGACCTCCAGGGGGCTGCTGGGGGTGTGCGTGAGAGCAGGCACATGGAGGATCTTGTGGTGCCTTGAAGGTGTGGTCAGAGGAGAAGCCTCGGGTGTGTGTTTTCACCTTGTGTTAAGCATGAGGCAGAGGGAGACTATGTATTCCAGCATTCCCCAAATATCAGCTGATAACTCTGGGCCCCTGGAGATGTTTCTGGGTGGCCTACATTAAATAGCACAAAATTAGAGCGGGGTAGGGATTCCCTTTCCAATTTTCTTTTCATCCTTTTATGCCAAAAGAAAGTCCCAGTTGGTGCCAGCATGCTGTAACGCCTCTGGAACACGCGCTGACTCCCCCTTCTACCAGGGAGCAGGCCTTGGGCTTCGGACAGGCGGGAAAAGTTTCCAGACTTTTATAGTACTGTTTTAATTGTATATTTTTATTGGCTACCTTGTATTTATCACAAGTACTGGTACTGGCGTTCTATTTATTGTGGTGATATTTTCAATAAATAAATTGAAGCAAAAATGAGTCCCAGTAAAGAAATTGGTAACTAATAGCACAGCCGGCACGCAGCCCTGGAAGACGTGGTGAAGGTGGTTTGGCGAGGGATTGGGTTTGGGGAACAGGATAGCAGCAGGTATCTGACTGGAGAAGGTGGTTTCTAAGCTTTTCTCAATAGGGTTTGGGATCTGGGAGGGGGTCCAGGTAAAGCCAGGACTTGGGCCCTTTGCTTGATGCTTGGCTAACTTCTAGGCTCTTTCTGAGATGCTAGACTTGAAGGTCAGCCTTGGGAGGAAAGGTCCTCTGGGAGAATGGCCGGGGAGGCTGTGGGATGGAACAGCTGGGGGCAGGATCTGAGGCCTCCTTCCCTGGGGCTTTGCCCAGAGGCTGCTCAGCTTCCCAAAGGCTCACCTTCCTGAGGTTCTTGCCACCTCTGGCCACATTTGCCTTAGCAGGTGGGGCCTCAGCGCTGACTGCTCAGTGCATGTGGGATGATGGGGCCCTAAAGTGGGGGCGAGGGTGTCCTGCATTTCAGCTGTGAGCTCTAGAGCTCTTGGCCCTGCTAGGGGGGAGGTACTGGGGGGCTGAGGGCTCGGGACCCACAGTGGGCTTTGGGTTACAGGTTAGAGAATGGCTGGGTGAGCTTGGGGACTTCGCTTACCCCGGAATGGTTTCGCACCATCTTCTCAGGAGCCTTCTGGGTTCAGTTGTTTGGGGAGGAAAGCAGGTTTTGGAGGTGCTTCCTGAAGGCTAGAGCTGGGGGAGTAAACCATCGTGGCATGTCGAGGGGCAGAGGGAAGAGAGGTTGAGATTGATTCCATCCCTCTTGTGAGCCCTGTGTGCTGCCCCGGACAGAGCCCTCTGCTGCCCTAGAGGGGGCTGGTGCCCTTTACTGCAGACATACCTGAGGGAGCTTTGTGGTGTCCCGACAGGACTCCTTTCCAAAGAATGTTTTCTGTGTCTTTATTTCCTGGCAGCGGATGGAACATGTGCTCCCTTTATGAGGGGCACATAGAGGGCAGGGGCACTGGGCCCTTCTCAGTGGTCACAGATGGGGAAGGGAGGGTCTGGGCAAGGGGCAGCTGGTGCCCAGCCCTGGATGGTGTCCCCGGCTGCTTCTGTGGTAGGTCCCTCTGCCCTGGCCCCTTTGCCCATGGGCCTACCCAGCCCCCCAGCTCCTGCAGGTCTAGCCTACCCAGCCACGAGGAAAGGGGTTCCCTCCTGCACAGCTTCTCCCTCATTCCCCGCCCCCCAAAAAAACCTCTCTTCTCTCCCTCAGCTTGTCTCCCTAGGGCTGGTTTTCCCTTTCTTTTTCCACTTTCAAAGCTGTGAGACTCTCTGTAGAAATAAATCTTAAGTAACCAGTTGCCACCAAGTCAATTCCCTCTCACCGCGGTCCCATGTGTATCAAAGGAGAACTGTGCTCCATGGGGTTTTCCTAGCTGACTTTTCAGAAGTGGATCACCAGGCTTTTCTTCTGAGGTGTCTCTGGGTAGATTAAAACCTCCAACCTTTCCCTTAGCAGCCGAGCACATTAACTGTTCACACCACCTTAAATAGCCCCCCACTATACAAAATACCTTTAGGGGGTGTGAATCTGAGTCCACAAATTTAGGGACTGAGAATCCCATCTTTTTCTAGAGTTCATTTTCGTTTCAAAACCTAAGCGCTTTGAGGAGAAGTGGGGGCATGTGAGAAACCTGGGCCTGTGGCTCGGCATGATGGGGAAGAGCCCTGAGGGCAGCTGGGGCCAAGGCAGTCTCCAGAGGCTTGGGTAGCCAGCCTAAGGCAAGTTGTTAGAAGTGACATTTCTTGTCCTGTTTGTTGAGTGCGCTCCAAGACACACTTCACAGACCCAGCAGAGCTGCTCTGAATTGGGGCCCATCCAGTTGTCCCTTCTTTTGCCACCCACCTTTCGGTGCCCCTCAGGCTCTGGGCCTTGCTTCTGGAAGTCTAGGTCTGAAAGGCTGCTAGCCCAGCCGGCATGGTGAGACGGCCTGGCCCTCAGTCAGAACTGCCTAGTGGAGGGGCAGGTGTCCCCGAGTTACGCAGCCTGGGTGGCATAAGTGAGTCTGGGGGCTGTGTGGCTGCCTCTTGTTTGAACATCCTTCTGCAAGGCTTTCACGGGCACTGACTGAGGAATCACAGGTGTGTTTGAGGTGAGGGCTGGCTGCTCCAGGTGGCCAGGTGTACAGACCCTGAGTGAGGCTTGAGGCCTTGACCTACTCTGTGGCCCTGAGTCACCCCCCCCGCCCCCACACTGCCCCCACTCTGAATGATAGGACCTCCAGACTGGGTCGCCTTGCTGGCTCTAATTCCCCTACCCCAACGGAGATTCGGGGGAGGTTTCTGCTAATTTCCAGGGCTAATCCTCCAAGCTGGTGTTTCTGTGTCAAGTGAGATTTTTGGCCTGGCTGCAAGGGGCCCCACCCAAGCGACCCACCAGCCTGAAGCTCCTGGGCCCTCCACCGCCTCTGTGGGGCTGACAGGGCAGACCCCATGGGGTTGTTTTGACCCCCTGGCCTGGGCTACCTGGAGCATGGAGCTGCTGAGTCTGACTTGTGTATGCCCCCGCCTTAATTTCCCGGGACCTGCCGGCCCTCTGGGCCCTCTGGTTTGTAAGCTCCACCTCTCCTTACCCTCCAGTCAGCCCCTGCCGTGGGAGCCACATCTCAATGTCCCCAGATGGAGACACCAAGATCAGGCAAAACAGCTGTTCCAGTTCCCTAAGGAGACCTCTCATGCCTGCCCCCTCCCTGGGACCCGATTTGTGGCATAGGCTGGAGGCGGGGTCCTTGACAGGGCTCTCTGAGCCTGAAGGGGGACACCCCAGGGCGGTTGCCAGAGCCTCTATTCACTCCCATGTCTGACCTTGAAGGCGAGAGAGGAAAACTATGCCCCCCGGCCCCCCCCCCACGCCATCAGCATCAGAGAGTGCCTGCTTGCAGACCCTGCTCTGCTCTTTATGGCTGCTGGCGGCTGGCCGTGGCCTTGGGTAGCCACAAAGCCTCTCAAGCCTTGGTTTCCTCAGCTCTAAGCAGGGGTGATGGTCTGGATTCTGTCTGCTGGTCCGGAGATTGCCTGAGGCATGGTGGGGAGAGGGAGCACAGAGCTCTGGGAAGGAGAAGCCTGCTCTGTGTACCATGGACCCTCGGACCACAGCTGCTGTGCCATGGCCCAGAGTGGTTGACCCATCCCAGGCACTGAGGACCCCCTGCACGGGGCAGCGCTGGGCTCCCTCTCCAGCTGTTAGACAACAAATGAAGCCGCTTCCCTGTGCTCCCTCCAGAAGCTTTGTTGAGGGGCTTGTGTGTCAGAATCAGACAAGGTTAGAGAGCTTGTCGGATGCCTGGCACTTTGCGTCTGCATTTAATTGTCACTGGTTTAGTACTGGAGGAGTCCTGGTGGCACAATGGTTAAGGCACTCAGCTGCTAACCAGTGGTTCTGCAGGAGAAAAGACCTGGTGATCTGCTCCTGTGAAGATTAAACCAAATAAATAAATAAATAAAACCAAGCCTGTTGCCATCTGACTCAGAGTGACCCTATAGGACAGAGCAGAACTGCCTCATCGGGTCTCCAAGGAGCAGCTGCTGGACGCAAACCACTGACCTTCTGAATGGCAACCGTAGCTCTTGACCACTGTACCACCAGGGCTCCCCACAAAGATTATAACCTAGGAAACCCTATGAGGCAGTTCTGCTCTGTCCTATAGGATCACTAGGAGTTGAAATCTTCGTGACGGCACACGACAACAGGTTTGAAATTTATGACTGGGGTCATCTTTATTTTACCGCTGAGGACGCTGTGGAGAGGTTATAACTTGCTCTGGGGACCGTGAGCGAGCTGGGGGCGGAGCTAGGGTTCACACTGAGGCCTAAAGACCATACTCTTACACTCCACATGGCCTCTGGCCCTAAGTCAGAATCACCTGGGAACTTACCCAGCTTCATTCCCAGGCCTCACCGCAGACTTTCTCTGGGAGCAGCACTGAGGGGTGTGGCGTAGGAGGCTGAGCTTTCCAGGTGATTCTGATGCAGCAGGTGGGGGGGTGAGGGGGTGCTGTTAGTGTCTCCCTGACTGTGCAGAAGGTGCAGAGGGCCAGTGAACAAAGGGAGTCAGCAAGGTCACCCATCAAGTTGAGGTGGGGGAAGAGAGGGACTGGAATAAAAAAAAAATAGGCCTCGTTAAATGCTGGGACCCATTGTGACCCATCTGCACCCCATAAGCCTGGTGAAGGCAGAGGGCATAGAGGTGGTGTGAAGACATTGTGGCAGCAGTCACCTGCTGGGTGGCCTCACTAGCTCCCCAGCTCTGGGCCTCAACGCTGTGGCCCCATCTCAGAGCGGGGGTGCAGCCCTCGTCCCTGCCTTCCGGAACAGATGACATTTTCATTGTAAACTGACAAGCAGAGAAATCTGATTACCATGCAAAGGACCCCCAAAGGCCTATGTAGAAGAGGGGGTGCGGTGGTAGGGGACTCTGCGGACGAGACTAGTCAGAGAGGGAAGCCGGCAGCCGTCCACCCGGGGACAATGGTGGGGGAAGCAAGCTTTCCTGTCCCTGTGCTGCCGCCCGGGGCCCAAAATTGCAGCATGAGAAAATTCAGGAAGCAGAGTGAAAGCCTTAGTGGAGTTGCAGAGGGTATGTGTGTGTGTGTGTGCGTGCGTGCGTGCGCCTCTGTGTGTGTCTAACCCTCTGGTGGGGGAACGCTCAGAAACCATATGGCTTTCGGAACTCAGACCTTGGGAGAAGTCTGAGCCTTTAGGGCAGCTGCCTCCCTGAGCTGGAGCAGTGGGGGCACTGGGTTGGGGTCTAGAGGGCTGGACTGCACTCACAGCCGAGTTACCAGCTCCAGTCGTTCTGGTGTCACTCACTGCTTGGGACCCTCCTGGAGGTGAACTACCTGGGCTCAAATACCCAGCGCCATCCTGCTAATCAGTGTCGTTGGGCATGTTCCGTAATCTCCCTGCTCCTCCCTGTCCTGCACCAAAGACACCGGACGCCAGTGTTAACTGATGGGTTGTTCAAAGTTGCCCCAAGGCGCCACCTGGTGGAATATCTGGGTGGGAGCATGAACTCTGTCCACACAACGGTTTCTCCATGAAATCACCCTACCTCCTGCCTCAGGTGAGTGCTCACCTCAAGTAGCCCGGGCTTGAGCTGACCTGATATTTCAGTGATAGCAAAATTCAAGTTTCTGGTGGGGAGAGGGCACAATTCCATTGCCGTTTCTCTTTTTTTATGGTCTTGTCCTAGACGGAGCCCTGGTGCCAGGGATGTTATAAGCCTCTTTTGATTTCATTTTCCCAAAAACAAATAAAAATAGGTGTCTTCCCCTTTTCACTGATGGTGAACCTGAGTCTCAGAGAGATTAAAGTCACTTTATGTGGTTGCACATGGTAGGGAGCAGATGCAGGGTTTGAACACCAGTGGGCCTGCCACTCCAGCCTTGGGCAAACTGAGTCTGGGGGTCCTAGGGCTGAGGGAGGGAGATGGTGGGTGGGGACGCCCCAGAAAGAGGACCTGCACCACGGTCAGTCTTGAACTAGACCTTCCCACATCTAGGAGATAGAATGAGAAGTGGTAGACTCAGTTATCATCTAGTCCCAGGTGGTTAGTGCATGAGGTGACCCCAGTGGGAGAGACTTGCTCATTTTCTAAGCGTGTGCTCTTTGTAGGTGGGGAGCAGCTGTGTCTAGGGTGGCCGTGCCCAGCCCAGCACCTGTCAGCACTTTTCTCATTTGTCTGTCTTCATTCAGAGCCTGGTGCTGAAGGTCTCCTTTGATAAACATGACATTCGTGACATGTTGTCTATGTGGTCTATGTGTTGTCTAAACCCGTTGCCATCGAGTTGATTCCAATTCATAGTGACCATGTAGGACAGAGTAGAACCACCCTCATAGGGTTTCCAAGGAGCAGCTGGTGGATTTGAACTGCCGACTTCCGTTAGCAGCCAAGCTCTTAACTACTGTGCAACCAAGGCTCTGTCCATTATCTAGCGCTTGTCTTTTTCATAGGAGACAAGGACTAGGGGAGTCAGACAGATCTCTCTGTAGCTTGTTGTGTGTCTTTGGGCAAGTTACTCTCTATGGCTCGGTTTCCTCATCTGTGAAATGGGGACGATGGGCCATCTAGGATGCCTGTGAGGCCCAAGTAAAAGGCGTGTATGCAGTGCACACGTGCATTGTCTTTTTGACCTGTCACTTTCTGTGATGCTCGTTAGTGAAAATTGCTGCTCTAATTCAAGAACATTTAAAATGCAATTTGCTTTTGAAATTCCTTGAGAAAACATAGTAAATATGTTCACTGTAGCTACTTACCCTCTGAGGCAATGACAAATTCTAGAGCCTTCTTCAGCCCAGACATGGGGCTTCTTTTGCAGCTTTGAGTTCAGCTAATCCTGAGGAGCCGCCTTCTCCTCATGAAGTTGCTAATAACTGGATGCTGTTGGTAAGGGAAGGGAAAACACAGCCACGGGGCCCTAGACCAGATGTTGCTTTCCACTCTGACCACGCAGTTCTCAACCCCTGCCAGCTCACCTGGGCGGCTTTGAAACATACAGGTGTGGGTCCTGCCACCTGAGCCATGAGCATCTTCCTCCAGCCAGGTGGCTGCTCCCTCTTTGGGGATTAGGCTTTTCTGCCGTACATCCTTTTGAGGGCAGGGGGTGATACATGGTCCCTGTTTGTCCCTCAGTCCTGGCAGAGGGCCTGGCTCTTAGACAAAGGTTGGAGACTGTTGAGTGAATTGGGTGAGAAGTTGCGAGGCACCAGCACAGCTAAAGGAGAAGGGAGAGCTCACCCTTTGTGTCTGGCCAGGCTGGTCCCGGCTGCTTCCAGTGGGGCGGGGAAGATGTCAGCTGAGCTCTCATAGGCTCTGTCTTGGTCATCTAGTGCTGCTATAACAGAAATACCACAAGTGGATCGCTTTAACAAAGAGAAATTTATTTTCTCACAGCCTAGTAGGCTCGAAGTCCAAATTCACGGTGTCAGCTCCAGGGGAAGGCTTTCTCTCTCTGTCAGCTCTGGAGGAAGGTCTTTCTCATCAATCTTGCCCTGGTCTAGGAGCTTCTCCACGCAGAAACCCCGGGTCCAAAGGATGCGCTCAGCTCCCGGTGCTTCTTTCTTGGTGTTATGAGGTCCCCGTCTCTCTGCTCGCTTCTGTCTTTTATATCTCAAAGAGATTGGCTTAAGACACTATCTAATCTTGTAGATCTCATCAATATAACTGCCACTAATCCATCTCATTTCATCATAGTGGTAGGATTTACAGCACATAGGGAAATCACATAAGATGGTGGACAATCACACAATACTGGGACTCATGGCCCAGCTAAGTTGACAGATATTTTTGGGAGAAACAATTCAATCCATGAGAGGCTGTATTCTTAAATTTTAAGTGCAGACAGTTCTACTCCCCTTCTATGTGATGGAGGGAGGGAGAGAAGAAGGAAAGACAGACCTGGGTCAAGACAGACCTGGCCCCTATGACATCTGCCTGCATCCTTGTGTCTCTCTTACATGAAGCAGCAGCCCTCTGTGGGGTGGCCAGAGGAGAACACCCCGATCCACTGGCCCCTTAGCCACCCCTGCTCCAGGCGTTGGGGGAGGCCTTCCTAGGGCTGTGGTCTGGTGCTTCCTCTCCCCCGCTCTGCTGCGCTTTCCCAGGTCGGGTCATTGGAGGCTGCAGGGGGTGAGGGACCCTCGTGAAGCACAGGAGTGCAGTATCAGGATGCGCGGTATCTCAGCCTTGTAGCTCAGAAAGGGATGCAACACCGCCTCCAAGTGCCTCTGCTGGTTGCCTCGGATCTCTGCTTTATTCCCAGGGGGCTAGACTCTGGCCCTTTGCTCCCAGGATCTTGAGGAAACAAAGCTGTTTACCTAGGCTCTAACTGCCGGGACCCTAGTTATCTGGGGGCTGGAGACTCAGATGCCCTCAGGGGCCAGGCAGATGACCTAGAGGACCAGGTGAAGCAGCTGGGTACCAGGCAACAGGGAGGGGTGGGGCCTGTGGAGAATTGGACTTCAAAACCTCCCCAGCGCCACAGTGCAGGCTAAAGCTAATGCTGCTGCTGGCAGGTGACCTCACGAAGCCGCTCATTCTGTGGGCTCTGTGCCTGACCACCTGAGGTTGTATCCCACCTTCTACCCCGCAATAATTGTGTGGCCTCAGGCAGTTTAGCCCCTCCCTCAAGCCTCAGTTTTCTTTCTCTAAAAGGGAGGTAATATTGCCTCCTCTTAGTGTTGACGTGCAGACAGAAGTGAAGTGATACATTCCTGAAATATTGCATTTTATCGATGTAGCACCTGGATTATTTTTCTGTGTGGTGCAACACATCCCCAATAACGTAGCGGCTTAAAGCAGCACCGTTTATTATCGCAGTTGCTGGGCACAGCTTAGCTGAGTCCTCTGTGAGACCGCAGCAGGGCTGGTCAGGGCTGGGTTCTCATCTGGAGGCTCGACTGGGAACGGGCCGCTTTGAAGGCCCCTCAGAGCGTCGGCAGGGTTCAGTTCCTTCTGGCTGTGGGACTCATGGCAGCTTGTCCCTTCAAAGCCAGCAATAAGGAGAGAGAGAGAGCACGCCTGCTAGCAAGATGAATTCTTATATCGTGGCGTCATTGGGGCGGGGATGTGTGGACCTCACTGGGTGACACTGTCACGGGGGTGACACCAAAATGACTTGTCTATAAAATTTTTGTGCAATGTTTCAACAGAAATTTATTATTTTTTATAAAAACATCCCTGTAGTTATAACAACAAAAACATTTTTTTGTAAACCCAGCTTATGTGTATCGGCATACCTACAAGGCTAAAACTCTACACTGTTCTTTTTTAACTCTATTCTAATACGCTCCAGTCAGAGCTGTCGTTGTTATCCAATTACAGTGACGCTTCAAGTTCCGTGGTTTCGTCCGCACGCGCTACAAGTACACATTGTTGTTTTCATTGCTGCCCGCGTTTTTATAGTTGCCGATTTTGTCAAATTTTCTGGTGTTTTAGCTGCAATATTGTGGTCATTCGTATTTGTGAACCTACATCAATAACATTTTTGAGAAAGAAGTAGCAATTAAAGGAAAAGATGGAGAAAAATTTTTTAAAGTCTTCCACTCAATTACTAATAATATTGTAACTAATAATATAATTCGGTGTAGTAAGATTTTACAAAACAATTTTGTTTTTATTCATATAATCTAAGAAATACTACATTTAAAAAATTTACAACTATATTTATTTCGTATTATCCTATGATTAGAATTGCTAATAAACTTACATGTATAATAATTATTGATTATCTAACTTTGATAACTACATAGAGAAATAGTTTAAAACATGAAGTGAGGGAAATGCTATGTTTTTTGATACATGTTTAGAAATATAACTAAATCTTAAATTCAGTTTTTAAAAAAATTTTAGTGTTTTTTTAAATTTTCTTTAAAAACATCACTGTCTCACAAATATATATGACTTTAATGAAATTTTCAGTGTTTAAGTTTGAATTATGGTTTAAAAAAATAGTGGCACATTAAAAAATGAGTTGGCGAAAGGCGTTGATTTCGATGAAGTGATTCACGAGTTCGCAGCTTTGAAAGCCAGGAAAGTTCTGATTTAGTCAAGATGTTCACTAAGTGCTGAAATATGTGTGTATTTGTAATTGTTGATTTTTATGGCATTATTTCATTTATAAATATGTTTCCATATGCATTTGTTTGTTATTGATTAAGCAAACCTGATCCATTAATATATCTCATGTAACGGTAAAATTTAACATTAAAAAGCATGATTTTGATGTAGCTCTTAACCGTTTTTAGTTCAAATTCTGTTCTTACCGCATTTTCACTTTAACGACATGAAACTATGTAAATGTAAATACATTTAGGCTGTGCATTTGATATTGTAATTTAAAGGTGTAATTTTAATTCTGCTCGTTGTTGAAGTCAATACTATCGTGATTACATTCAGTGATATATGGGAATTATTGATTTATAAGTAACATCAACACAGAAAATATTACTAAGGGTTCTGTATGATCAGGTACTGGGGGCCTGCGGGGGAGGGTGACGCCATGAGTTACCACGCTGGGTGACACCAACCCTAGTGACACCACTGGTCTTACATACCCATCGCAGTCGAGCTGATCCGGACTCGTAGCGACCCTATAGGACAGAGAAGAACTGCCGCTTAGAATTTCCAAGAAGTGCCTGGTAGATTCAAACAGCCGACGTTTTGGTTAGCAGACGGAGCACTTAACCACTACGCCAGCAGGGTTTCTGGTCTTACATAGCGTAATGTAATCATGGGAGTGACATCCGCCAGTGTTGCCGTGATCTGTTGGTTAGAGGCAAGAACCAGGTGCTGCCCACACGCGGGGAGAGGTCGTGAACACCCGGAGGTGGGGATCATGAAGCCCACCACAGCGCCCAAGACAGTGTCGCCCATGGTTTTGATTTATTAGGTGCCTACCATGTGCCAGGCAGTATGTGGCGGATTTTACCCATATTATTCCATTTATTTTAATTGTTGCATAGGTAAACTGAGGCGCAGAGAGGCCAGGCAACTTACCTGAACTCACCCAGCTAGTAAGCAGCAGAGCAGGGTTTAAACCCAGGTCTCTCTGCTGCCCATGTCTTGGGTCTTCACTTGATGTTGTACTCAAGGTCAGGGTCAGGTGAAACTGTTCCCAAGGAGCTGTCTAACTCCTTTGTTTTGGGGGTCAGTTCTCTCCCCTGGTTCAGTCCCTTCAGCTCTTGTTCTGGCAGCCCCTGTCCTTGGCTGTTGAGTTTCTCTGTCCTACCCTCTTTTAGTTCTGTCCCTAGACAGCTCTTGAAATGGTTCAAGTTTTTTGCCCCAGGTTTACATCTACCTCAGTTTACCTGTTCAATGACCCTTCTGACTCCTGCCAACTCTTACCCATGAAATTAAGCTAGTTCAGTAAAGAGCTACTGAGACTCGTTCATATGAGGAAAACCCTGTCCTGGCACTGCACTCCATCTCTTCTCAAGGATCTTACAGTCTAATGAGGAGGTAGCATATTCATTACTAACTCCAGTCAGAGCATTTTGAGGATAAGGACAGAAAAGCTAAAATAACACTGTTTTGAACAAGATAAAAGTCATTTTCTCTCTCACATAAAAGAAGTCAGGAGTAGACAATACAGGTGGGCGTTGAACACCTTCACAAAGTCACCAGGGACCCATGCTCGTCCTATCCAGCAGCTCTGCCTCATGGCCCAATGTGGCTGCTAAGATCCAGCTATCATGTCTTCATTTCAGTCAGCAGGAAAGAAGAAGTGGCAGAGATTAATCCTCCCTAATTACTCAGACCAGGTCATCTCCCTGGGTACATGCTCCCTTCACACCTTTGCTTCCCCTTTAAAATGGAAATTAATTAATTCTTTATGTCATTATTTGTTTGATGTCTGTTCACCACTCTCCCTTGCCTCCTACCAGACTACAAGCTCCATGAAATCTAGTATTGTGTCTGTCTTTGTTGCTGTAGCCCTGCTGCCGAGCACAGTACTTGGCACATAGTAGGTGCTCAAGGAGTAGTTATTGATGGGAGGAACAGTTGAGGTTGTACTTTATACATGTTCTTGATGCTGTATGAGTCAGGACTGGCCTGGCCCAAATCTGGAAGTCTTCTGAGTGGAGTCTATGATGACGAGTGCTGCTATGGGCCAGACCTGTGCTATGGGCTTTACAGGCATAATTTCAGTCCTCACCAGAGCTCTGGGAGGTCAATACTGTTTTCATCTCCAGTTAGCAAATGGGAAAATGGCACAAAGTCATGGAGCTACTCAGTGGAAAAGCTGGGATTTGAACTTGGGTCTCGTGACTCCAAAGCCCAGGCACTTCCCTCCTATCTTTCAAGGCTAGCAAGGAGCCCGTGATGCACTCTGCAGCCCTGGTTGTTTTGATTGGCAGCAGACAGCTCAGCAGTCGTAGGTGCAGTCACGATGCTCAGGAGTCGCACATGCTCCGCACCATGTCCCAAGTGGCATCTCACCTGGAGAATACGGAGGGACCTCTGTGTTCACAGGGCAGTGGTGCCAACGACGATTGGGAGAAGGTGGGCCCCCAGCAATCCCTCTCCCTTTACAGCTTTCAGGGCCAGATTTGTGAGGGACAGATTAAGCCCACTACAGATTAGTAAGTAACCACAATTGAGCTCATGCATACCTTGCTTATTGGGTAGTCTGTCCCTGTCCTTATGGATCGAGGGGGCTCTCTCAGACGACAGAGGAGGGCAGGCCAGCTGTGGTGGGCTGGGGGGTGTCTTGCAATGGGTCCTGTGTGTGCTGCATGCTTTGGCTTCTGCTGCCTTCTCCTGGGACCCACCTGATGCCCTTCTGGGCTGAGCTGTCCTCGAACCATGCACGGCTCAGTGAGCCCCCAGCCCATGAGCTGCTGAGAGCCTCTGGGGGAGGTTTCTGGTCTCTCTCCTCGGACTCAACAGAATACTTCCAGTAGGAACAACATCCTGGCCAGGTCAAGGAACTCAGATTGTCCAAGCCCTGAGGGTCATTTAGTCCAAACCTTTGTCTCCGGCATGGGACACTGAAGATCAGAGATAGACCAGCCTGTCCTGGTCACACAGCTGATCAGTGTCAGGGCCGACACTGCCTCTCCAAGCTAGATGCATCTGGTCCACAGGCTGTCCGAGGTGGGTTTGGAGGAGGGTCCTAGCTTGCTTGGCATGTGGGCTGAAGAGGTCCCCCGAGGCTCTGCGTGGAGGGTGCACTGGGACCAGCCGGTTCTGGAGATGGTTCGCCAGCATCTTGCTTCTAACGGCCGCCAGTAGGTGGCGCCAGGCACCCAGTGGCTGCTTCCTCCTAGAGAAAGAACGCAAACCCAGTCTGGGAGTAATTAAGGCAGGAGGCCAGCTTTGGGGCCCACCATCCAATCACTCTCCCTCTGGCCCCCTTGTGCTTGGGTTCCCTGGGACAGGGGAGGGACAGGAGGCCACAAATTGCGTTCCTCTGTTTCCAGTCCCTTTCGAAGGTGGTTCTTGTGTCAGCAAGGGGGACCCTGGGGTGGGGGGCGGAGTGGGGGTGGGGGTGAGAGAGGGGTGGGGGTGGGGAAGGGGTGGGGAGGGGGGAGGGGTCCTTTCACGGGGAAATACTCCATTCACTCAAATAAGTGTATCAATGGTGTGCTAATTAACAGTAAACAAGAACGAATGGGTGCCTCTGTGCCTACGGAAGTAAGACTCCAGCTCAGGCCTCTTCACCTCAACTCCTAGCACATTTCCACACTCAGTGAACAGGGCACTTGGTCCTCTTCTGGGAAAGGTGCCGAGAACTCCAGGATTCCGCCTGAGAGAGGGTGTCTGGCTCCTGGAACCTTCCCCTTGTCCCTCTTTCTTTCTTTCTCCTTCTCCATCTCCTTCCTCACTTTCTCCTCCTCTTCTTCCCTTATCACTCCTGCCCCTGTTGTCTCTCTCCTCACTGTCCCCTGGCCCTAGGTCCCCAGAGGGACCCTGCAGCTCCAGCCCCGCCCCCGACACCTCATCTGAAAAGGCAAACAGGGACCAATACCAGTGGATTTCTAGGATGTGGTTTCCATGGTGATGGTGCATCTTCTGCCTCTGAGGTTCTCAGCCCTGGGCAGGTTGCCGTGGAGACACTCACCTCATTGAAGAGTGATTTGTGGGACTGTTTTTCTTCTTTATTTCATCTCCTTCCTTCTATCCAGAAATTCCTGCCAGCCCAAATGGCCTTTCCCCACTCATGGCAGACCTGGAAGCCCTCCCCAAAGGGCTGCAGAGACCTGCAAGCATTTTGTTTACCCAAGGTTCCCCTGGTAACATTTTCCGTCTCTCACAGAGTGAGTGGGCATCCCTAAAGGCCAGCTGAAGAGTCGGCACAGAGGAACAGGTCGGAGCAGACCTGGGTTCCACCTTTTCTGCCCACTGTCCTGCCAGGCCCCTTGCCTCTCTACGTGCAGTGACTTGTCAGCTTCTGCTCGGCAGACATTTCCCCTAAGGGTCCTCATAGCTTTGGAGAGAGGGTGAGAGGAAGCAAGAGGGGGAAAAGAAAGGACATGGGCTCAGGCCGAAGAAGGTGCTGAGCATTTTGCTGAGAGCCAATCAATTAGAAGAGGGGGAATAAACTGGGCAAAGGGGAAAGGGGAGGTGGGGGGTGGGGGGGAGGTAAGGAGATGGGGTGGGGTGGGGAGGAGAGCGAAAGGTGGAGGAAGAGGTTGAGGGTGAGATCTCAAGTCACCCAAGAAAACCAACCCTGAATCTTAGCAGGAGCATTTCTCTGGTGTTAATGCCCGTTGTAAATCACTCCACAGCCCTCAAACCCAAAACAGGCCTCTCCTTTCTCTGCCAAGTAGAAAATGTGTTTGTCGACATAACATGTTAAGCACAGTGTACCCCTCTTCCCCCCCAAGTTGAAACCCATTACAATAATTAATTAAGGCAGGAGATTAATTAAAGAGTCTTTTCCTCCCATTCTCCCTGAAGAGATCAATCGGGGTGGGGGAACATGTGGTATCCTGCAGACAGAAGGAGGGGGGCTGGTGAGAGGAGACAGCAGGCTTGGGGCCGAGAGGCAGACATAGCTAGAGACAAAGGACATTACTGGGGGGGTGGGCGGGGAGGGTGTAGAGGGGCTGGGGCTGAGGGCCTGGCAGGGAGGCCCCCAAGGAGGGGGAGAGATCAATCTGCTTCAGAGGGCCTCTGGCCTGCGATCAGCTTCCCCTCTTGATTTTCACTGGAAGAGGGTCTCTGTCACCATGGAAACAGGCCTGGGGACATGAAGGAGTATTAGCCTTCAGATCCTGGGTTCTTCTCTGGGAATGTGTGACAGGCCAGAGCTTCTCAGTCCAGGGTTCCAGCCCCAGGAGTGAGATTTCCAGGTAACTAGAGTGACCCAGCCTCCAGAGGAGACATTTCTGCGGCGTGGTGTAAGGGCAGGTGGCCTGTCTCATCTGGTGTCCTAGCCTAGAACCAGTTCACCTCATGCTCAATGTCTTGATGACCCAGCCTGTAAGTTCTCTTCATCAAATTTATCATACTGCACACCCCTGAAACTATTGCCCTGAGAGAATCTTTGAACCTTAAACCAAAAATATCCCCCGAAGTCTTCATAAAACCAAACAATGGTTTAGCTTAACTATTAAAAAATGTCTGCCTTGAACATTATTCCCTTTTAAGAACTATCTGTATGGGATCGAATTGACAACAGCAACTTGAAAGATTAGATAGGAACCTTCGGGGCCAGCGAGTTTATATTAATGGGGGAGGAACAACTCAGAAAAGGATGATGAGAATGGTTGCACAACTCGAAAAATGTAATCAATGTCACGGAATTGTACGTGTAGAAACTGTTGAATTGGTGTATGTTCTGCTGTGTATATTCTCCACAACAATAAAATTGAAAAATTTTTTTTTTTTACCACACTGAAGACATGACTGGCTAGTGTTAGCTAGGCTGAGAATTATTAGTCTTTTAGGTAACTTTTCTCTTTTTGCCAGATTTTGAGGTCTTAAAAATCCCTTCCTTTTTTCCTCCCTCCCTCCGTCTTTCCCTCCCTCCCTCTTTCCTCCTTCCCTCCCTCCCTCTTTCCCTCCTTCCCTTCCTTCCGCCCTATTCCTTTGGCCAATTTGCTTTCCAGCTTAATTCCATATTTCTAAGAAATATTTCCATACTGTAATGTGTTTCGTGTGTTACATTATGGGTTTAACCCGTTCCATCCTGTGTCTCTGTCTTGCCTACTGTTGAACTGTTTCATTCTGTGCAACAGGACGAAACACTGCCTGGTCCTGCACCATCCTCACAATCATTGTTATGCTTGAGCCCATTGTTGCAACTACTGTGTCAATTCATCCCGTTGAGGGTCTTCCTCTTTTTCACCTACCCTCTACTTTACCAAGCATGATTTCCTTCTCCGGGGACTGATCCCTCCTGATAACATGCCCAAAGTATGTGAGATGTAGTCTTGACGTCTTTGCTTCTAAGAAACATTCTGGTTGTACTTCTTCCAAGACAGATTTGTTCATTCTGTTGGCAGTCCATGGCATATTCAATATTCCATTGCCAACACCACAATTCAAAGGCATCAATTTTTCTTCCATCTTCCTTATTCATTGTCCAGCTTTTGCATGCTGTATGAGGCAATTAAAAACACCATGGCTTGGGGCAGACACGTCTTAGTCTTGAGAGAGGTCTTTTGCAAGTGATTTTCCCAATGCAATGCGTTATTTGATTTCTTGACTGCTACTTCCATGGCTGTTGATTGCGGATCCAAGTAAAATGAACTCTTTGACAACTTCAGTCTTTTCTCCGTTTATCATGATGTTGCTTGTTGGTCCAGATGTGAGGATTTTTGTTTTCTTTATGTTGAGGCTGTAGTTTCAAGGTCAGTTTGGGGCATCTTTGTGTACTGTCTGGACTTATCAGGCAGCCCTTTCTGTTGAGGGGGTTACACAGCAGCAACAAAAGATAAGGGTGAAGTTCATACAGCACTTTGGTGCTTTATACACTCTGAGACCTGCAGAAAGTAACACAAGGTCACCAAACCTTGTTCACTCTGCCATTATTGATGGAGGCCTACTGTATACTAGGTCTTGGGGCTACAGGGGTGGACAAGAAAGATGTGGTCCCTGTCCTCTGGGGGATGACAGTCTGGTGAGAAGACAGACACCAAACAAGCAAACACCAAAAATATAGCTGTGAATTGTGAAAAACGCTAAGCAGCAAAAGATCAAGATTCTACGAGAGAGAATAGCAAGGATCTAACTTAGGCTATGGAGGCAATGATGGTTCAGTGGTAGAGTTCTCAGCTTCTCTGTGGGAGACCCAGGTTCAATTCCTGGCCAATGTACCTCACACACAGCTACCACCAGTCTGTGAGTGGAGGCTTGTGTGTTGCAGAGCTTCCAGACTAAGACAGACTAGGAAGAAAGGCCTGGTGATCTGCTTCTGAAAACCAGCCAGTGAAAACCCTGTGGATGACGGTGGTTTGATTCCCAGCCGATCATGGGGATGATGCAGGAACCCCGCAGCATTTTGTTCTGTTGTCTGTGGGGTCGCCATGAGTTGGGGGTCAACCTGAAGGCAGCTCACAACAACAACTTCGCTGTGGGGGTCAGGAGAGGCTTCACGGGGGAGATGACATTCCCACTGCAATGGATTTGGGAGAAGTCACCCAGGCAGAGCAGAGGGAAGCAAGTCTCAGGTGAGGAGTGAAAATCCCCAGCCGGGGTGGCGCCCCCAGAGCTGATGAAGCGTAAACCCACGGCTTCCCCAAGGCCCTAGGAAGAGGCCTATCAGTCTGCCCACTGGTCATCTCTTTTTGTAAAAATTGAAAAATAAAACAGTTTAACTTCAATCCATTGTGATCACCAACTTCTCTGTCCACTTTGCCAGGTACTCGGGGATGGGATCAGGCACAGGGATGCCGAGTTGGGATACAACTGGTTTGAGCTTCAGGAGATGTATGGGCGTGGTTGCAGCGCTTCCATGCGCGGTTAAGGGTCAGCTGTCTGTCCTGGTGCGGGAAGACAGCAGGACCGTCCCCACTGCCGCTGTGCCGACTCACCCTGTGGAACTCACCCTGTGGACAAGCAGGGAGCGGAAGAGAAGTGTGCAGGGGCAGAGGCTGGTCTGCGGTATTGTTTTGCGTTTGGTGATGCTTATGGTATTAGTCAGCTTTTAAAAGTAATTTGCTTTAATTTTTCTCTTTCTAAATAAATTTTCTCTGTTGTACCTAATTTTTTTATTTTAGATTTCTGCAGTCTTTCTTTAAGGGACATGTCTCCCCAACTGTATGAGCTTCAGGACCCCAGATCTGGGAGCCACCCCTGGTCTGAGGTGGGTGAGTCTGGCCCCTCTGACTCTGACTGTGGCCCAAGCTGAATGGGCAAGTGAAGGGGTATCCACAGAAGCCAGAGCTGAAAAGCCCCATCCAGAGACTTCCCAGGTTTCTCCTGGTCTGTCATCATTTCCTCTGCCTTAGGGAAGGGGGAACTGGGGTGGGGGGCAGACAGAGCAGCTGTTTGCTTGGGACCAAGGGCCAGCTGCTGCTCCTCAGCTGCTCGGCAGTCCTAGGCTGGGGGGCATATGTTGCAGACACCAGGCCCAGTGCAGTTTCACCCCAGGGACAGACAGGACTCTGCTGGAATCATGGTGGACTGATTAGTGCCTTAAGAGTTTTAGAAGTAACTTTAATTACTGGTGACAGGGGTTGCCTCTGGGAGGGAGAGTTGGTGGCTGAGGTCAGGGGTGGAGGGAGACCGATTTCCCGCTGTATCCTCTTTTACCTTTTGAATTTTGCACCCTGTGCAGGTTTTTTTTGTTTGTTTGTTTTAAGTTTGCTGTCAAGTTGTTTCTTTTGACGCATGGAGTGTGTGTCCAAGTAGAACTGTGCTCCATAGGGTTTCCAATGGCTGATTTTTTGAAAGTGGATCTCCAGGGTTTTCTTCCCAGGTATCTCTGGGTGGACTTGAACCGTCAACCTTTCAATTAGCAGCCGAGCATGTTAACCAGTTGCACTATCCAGGGACTCCGTCCCTGTGGTGCCTATTTAACATACTCTTAAGAGAGAAAAAAAAAAAGCCGACGGAAGGACTTTGATAAAGGTTTTCTTACATCTCCACTACAGCTTCAATACAGAAAGCTCAGTAAGTATGGAAAAGGATAAAGAAATTGAAAAATCACTAGAATATGGCAACTAAGATATACAGCCACCATTTCCCTTAGAATTTTCTTCCATGCATACACGTATGTATTTACATAATTGGGATCACGTTGTATATAGACAGATTCATATCTTTTAAATACTCACAGTGTTTCCAAATGCTTTGAACTGTAGGGCAGCTGGCATTCTCAACCCCTCTGTCCCCTGCTTCTCAGGCCCCTCCTTAACCCACTGAAGAATCATTTGGGGTGAAGGCATTACCTTATCCAGTGGCTCTCTTTTAAAATATACTCTGCTATCAGACGGTGTTTAGAACATAAATACATGTGCATGAGATATTACGTGGAGAGAACGGGATAAAACTACATACATAATTCTTAAACACAATACATAAAATGGTCTAAAAAGAACATGTACGCGCTAAGGAGGGTGGGAGGGAATCCAGAGCAGTATGAAAAGGTCTTATACGTGTCTGTTTTATGATTGTGTTTTATGAACAAATGTGTGTGTGTGTGCATGTGTGTGTTGAAGAGGAGGTCTGTGGGGATAAATCCAAAGTAACCCAAGAAGTTTTCCCAAGAAAAATGAAAACCCTGAGGGGCCCTGACTGTTTCTGAAGGTGGGCTGAGTTGGGAGGAGGCTGGCAGGGCCTGGAAGGCTGAGCTGGAAGCCTGGCCCCAGCAGATGCCTCCAACTAGTTCCCCTCAGGCCAAAAGCCAGACAAACCGTGGCCCCACAGGGTACAGCCCAGACCCTGAACTGGTTTGGAAAGGAGGGCTTATACACAGCTCCCTTCTCTCTGCCATGAAGAATCCAGCCCCAGATTCTGCTATTGCCCAATGCCAAACTCTCCTGTAGATATGGATTGAGGGGGCTGTCCCTCTGCAATTCTTGGGGTTCTCCCTGGCTGCACCCTCCACTCCCATTGACCTGCCTCAGGCCAGAGTTCCCTCTGGAAAGCAGAAAGCAGAGGCAGTGTGGCTTAGAGACCCAGGGAGTCAGGGCCTCCCTCAGAGCTGCTGCGTAAGAGGATTTGCAGCTAGATCTTGTTGGTCTGCGGCAGATCCCTTTGCTTCCTCCTTTCCATCTGGCTCAGATGGGGTGCAGCTGCTATGGTTGGAGCTCAGGCTTTGTGGGCTAAGGGTGGCACAGGGGCAAAGGTGTCTAGAGCCTCACCCTCTCTGCCTCCACTTCCCCGAGAGCAGAAGCTGGGGATGCAATGTCAGAATTAGAACACAGGTCTTACCCCAGATTACCCTGAACCCCGGAATGTTAAGTGCTTCCCTCTGCTTCCCTCAGGTGGCCCTAGAAGGTGCGGGAGCACTAGGCCACCTGCGATGGACCCCGAATCTTCCCTCTCAAGTTCCAGCTGCAAGCCTTTCACAGACACAGTGCTTTTTGGCTTCCCACCCTCCAGCCTAATACGCCTTTTCTCCCCCTGTCCACACTCTGAAAACAAAGACGTGTTGACTGGTAGGTGGAGTCTTCAGCTGCCTGAAGAAGAGCCAGGAGCATTTCTCAGGCTGCGTGTTGCTAGCAGTTTCTTGTGCGTTGACCCAGTTTCTACCAGCCGGCCCCAGAGGAGACATCTGTACACAGCTGGTCTGTGTGAGCGGAGTGGCCCTTACAACTCCAGCCTCCTTGGACCCAGGACTGAGGCCTTCCTGACAAGCATGTTCAGGTCCTGTTTGATGGCTAGCAGAGGCCTGGTGGCTGGAGTCCAGTCCTTGACACCCTCTGGGGATTAGACTCAAAATGTAATAAAGTTGGGCAGTTTGGCCTCTCTATCTGGAATTTTTTATCTGGAAGTGGGAAGTAAGTACGTAGTTAGGGGACATTCTGGAAGCCACCTTGAGTCCGAAAGGGAAGATGGCCTTGGGATAAAGATAACAGCATGAAAGGCAGGAGGTCAGAGAAAGAAATTAGGTCCTTGGTGACATTTTCCAGCTACCGGGTCCAACCAATCCTGGATCAACCGATCCTCTTGCGAACAGTGTTTGATGAACACGTGCTCTGTGGGGTCTCCTCCAAGGCAGGAAGGACTCTTTGATCCCTAATGGCTGGTTTTCCTGAAGCTGTTTCTGGCCCCAGAGTTCAGGGCCTGTGATGTGCTCTACTCTGCGAGCTGTCAGTTCCTGTGGCCACCCAGTGTCTCTAGGGCCTGGATGCAGTGATTGGCTCGGGGGGTGGCCCAGAGCAGAATGGGCACCTGGAGGACGCGTGCGTGTCTTCCTCCCATCTCCACCCAGAGCAGGAAGCACAGGCATTGTGGCAGATACAAACCTGCTTCCTGGAGTTAGGATGCCATTCTTCTGGACGGGAGAGACCAAAGTAAGAAGTCATGCAAGGAAAAGAATACGCACACATATTTCAAAACAAACAGGAAGTGGTTGTGGCCTCTTCGGGCAGAGAGAAGTCTGTTTCATGAGAGTACCAGCTCTGGGTGGCTTCATCCAGGTTTTGTTTTGAATAAATATTAACTGAATGTGTATGAAGTACCTGGCCTTGGATAAGGTACTGGAACACAGGGGGACACTGAGATGAATAAGAAGATGTGTCCCCGTTTGTTGTAGATTGAATTGTGACCCCCTAAAATATGCATTGAAGTCCTGGTCCTGTACCTGTGGACGTGATCCTGTTTGGAAATAAGGTTTTTTGTTATGCTAATGAGGCCCCACCAGAATAGGGTGGGTCCTAAACCTAATCCCTTCTAAGTCATGAAAAGAGCAGAATAGACACAGAAACACAGGGGCAAGACGCCACACGAAGACAGATACACATGGCAGATGCATCCACAAAGCCCAGGAACACCAAGGATTGCTGGCAGGTACTAGAATCTGAAATAGACAACAAAGGACCTCCCTCTAGAGTCATGCCCTGAATTCGTACGTCTAGCTTCCTGAACTGCGAGAAAATAATTTTCTGTTTTTAAAAGCCGCCCACCACTTGTGGTATTTTTTTGTTGTTGTTACCGCAGCAGTAAATAACTAAGACACTGCTCCCAACAAGTTTAGTCTAATGTGGCAGACCAATATGTAAACAGCAAAGCTATAATTTAGCGTGGCAAGTGTATATAGATAAAGCAGGAAACCAGGTTCTTAGGGGCTCAGAAACAGGGTAACCAGCACCTCCATGGGGTGAAAGAGTCAGGGAAGCGTTTTCTTTTTTTTAATTGTGCTCTAGGTGAAAGTTTACAGCTCAAGTTAGTTTCTCATATAAAAATTAATACGCATATTGTTATGTGACCTGAGTTGCAATCCCTATAATGTGACAGCACACTCCCCCTCTCCATGCCAGGTTTCCCGTGTCCATTCAACTACCTCCTGTCCCTTTCTGTCTTCTCATCCTGTCTCTGGACAGGAGCTGCCCATTTAGTCTCGTGTATCTACTTGAACTAAGAAGTATGCTCTTCATGAGTATTATTTTGTGTTTTTATAGCCTAGTCTAATCTTGGTCTGAAGAATTGGCTTTGGGAATGGTTTTAGTTCTGGGTTAACAGGGAGTCTGGGGCCATGACTTCTGGGGTTCTTCCAGTCTTACACCATTAAGTCTGATCTTTTTACTTGAATTTGAGTTTTGCACCCCACTTTTCTCCTGCTCCATTAGGACTCTCTGTTGTGTTCCCTGCCAGGGTGGTCATTAGTGGTGGCCGGGCACTTTCTAGTTCTTCCGGTCTGGGGCTGATGAAGTCTCTGGTTCATGTGGCCCTTTTGTCTCTTGGGCTAATATTTTCCTTGTGTCTTTGGTTTTCTTCATTCTCCTTAGCTCCAGGTGGGTTGAGAACAATTGATGCATCTTAGATGGCTCCTCGCAAGCTTTTAAGACCCCATACGCCACTCACCAAAGTTGGATGCAGAACATTTTCTTAATAAACTTTGTTATGCCAGTTAACCTAGATGTCTCCTGAAACCATGGTCCCCAGACTCCCTCCCCTGCTACTCTGTCCCTCGAAGTGGTTGTATTCAGGAAACTTCTTAGCTTTTGGTTTAGTCCAGTTGTGCTAAATTCCTCTGTATTGTGTGTTGTCCTTCCCTTCACCTAAGATAATCCTTATCTACTATCTAGTTAGTGAATTCCCCTTTCCCTCCCTTCCCACACTTGTAGCCATCAAAGAATGTTTTCTTTTATGTTTAAGCCTTTTCTTGAGTTAGGGAAGAGTGTTTTGATGGTTGCTTCTACTTACCTCCTTCTGCTTTCCTAACAAGACCCTGTTTTTAATTGGGTCTTCAATACTTTGGGCACAGTTGACTAACTCCAGCTTCAGGCAGAAATGGATCCTGATGGGCTTAGGCTAATCAGCATATTCTATCCCCTGGCCTTGGACTTTACTTCATGGGTGGACATGTGGTCCAATCAGAGTGAATCTCAGCACTTCTCCTTGGATTGCTGAGACTGAGATGCTAGCTCGTGCGTCCCCTTTTTCTCTCTCCCTCTCTGCTAATCTCTCTTTCTGAATGTGAGAAATAAGTATGTAAAAAAAAAAAAAAAGTATGTAGCTTGGGGAAATTCTAGAATCCACCTTGAGACCAAAAGAGAAGTCAGCCTTAGGATAAAGATAACATCATGAAAGGTAGGAGATGAGAGGAAGAATTGGGTCCTTGGTGATATTTTTAAACCACTGGATTAAACCAGCCCTGAAATTCACCCTACCTCTGTGCTTACCACCTTACATGAACAACATATTCTCTTCTTGTTTAAACCATTTTGAGATGGCTTTTGTTGTTGTTGCTGTGACTTGCCATGTAGAGCCCTAATAGTGCAGGCTTTCTCACCAAAGACTCTGACACATGAGATGGATCTTGAAGCACGTGCTTTAGAACTCTTCAAAGCATTTTTTTTGGAGCTGTAATGGATTGAATTGTGTCCTCCAAAAATGTCTGTCAACTTGGCGAGTCCATGATTCCCAGTATTGTGTGGTTGTCCACCATTTTGTCATCTGATGTGATTTTCCTATGTGTTATAAATCCTATCTCTATGATGTTAATAAAATGAGATTAGCGGCAGTTATGTTAATGAGGCAGAACTCAATCTACAAGATTAGATTGTGTCTTAAACCAATCTCTTTTGAGATATAAAAGAGAGACATGAGCAGAGAGACATGGAAACCTCCTACCACCAAGAAATAAGAGCCAGGAGAATAGCGTGTCCTTTGAACTTGGGGTCCCTGTACTAAGAAGCTCCTCGACCAGGGAAGATCAGTGACAAGTACCTTCCACCGGAGCTGACAGAGAGAGAAAGCCTTCCGCTGGAGCTGGCACCTTGAATTTGGGCTTCTAACCTTCTAGACTGTGAGAGAATAAACTTCTGTTTGGTAAAGCCAACCACTTGTGATATTTCTGTTATAGCAGTACTAGATGACTAAGACAGGAGCCCTGTGATTTGTGATTCTGGAGCCCACACCCAGCAAATGTGTGCTGGGAGATGACTGTGTACAAGGTCCTGAGCAGGATTTTAGGATGCACAAATGAATGAGATGCTCACGTCTTGTAGGGGACCCATATGGGCGTACCCACCAAGCTGTGCTGGAGAGATGCATAGAGGCTTTGTGCCCAGAGAGTGGAGGGGGCTAGGGGAGGTTGTGTGGAACAAGTGTCGTCATGGCTGGCCTTTGAAAGCATCCCTCTTGCATGCCAGCTCTCCCTCCTGGAGGTTCAGGTGGGGACCAGGCCCAGCCAATCTGAGCATCCTTCCCCTCTATCCACAGGTACTCGTTCAAGGATGGGCTCTTTACTCCAAACCAGATGAACCAAAGTGTTCCCTGAGCTTTTGCTGGAGTCTTGTGGTTGCTGAGATGATAGTAGATGTTGGGATTCATCTTAGAGTTTCCTTCAAACCAGAAGAATCCAGATCTTAGTGTGATGGTTTTAAAAGATACACAAAAACCTATCATTTGGGGTTGTGATATGTCCATCTTCACAAGTCTTTGAACTGTTGGGTCTCAGAGCTGGAAAGACCTCAAAGAAAGCTCTTCAGGTCCAACTCACCCATGCTACTGATGAGAAAACAGAGGCCCAGGCTGGGTGAGTGACTTGCTCAAGTTCCCCTAGTGAGCAGTGGCAGAGCTGAACTGGAACTCTAATGTCCTGTCCAGCCCTGCCCAGGGCTCCATTCACCATGCCCAGGACCTCTCCTTGTGCCCGTCCAGTTTCTCAGTTTCTGCAAGAATAAGACTGGTCCAGTGGCTTGGCGTTGAGGCATCCTGCCCACCAAGGTGAGGGCTTTGCCTCCCTAGGCCTGCTGTAAGCTTGGAAAAGGCAGCCTAGAATCCAGCATCAGGACCCTGGACCCTGGTGATTGCTTCCTGCAAGAGAGCAGAAAGTGGGAAGGAAAACACCCGGAAGAGGGCGGAACGCAGTCCACCATTTGGTTCCAGCAGGTGGGTTCCTGAGGCTGAGATTATTGTCACAGCACAGCCGGTCCAGGCCCAGGGAGCAGCCTACAGAGGCCCATCGCCAGGCAGCTGAGTGGTAATAAGAGCTGCAGGGGCCTCACCCTCTGCTCCCCCAGGCCCTGGGGGTAGGAGCTTCCTGCCCAGGCTGCCCCCTGCCCCAGCTGCAGGCCTGTTGTTCCTAGACTGGGAAGGGGTGGAAAGTTTGCAGAGCCTCATGCTGGTACTGTTCTTGAGAGAGACAGACAAACTCGAACAGAGCTCAGGTGAGCCTCCAACACTCCAGGCAGCCAGAGGGAGCGGAGCAAGATAAAGATAAAGCAAAGACAATAAGCAAGAAGTGGAGGAGCAGCTAAAGCTCAGTAGGTGGCTTCCCTCCCAGAGTCTGACCTCAGCTATCATGGCTTCCACACCCAGGGCAGCTCCATAGTTTGCAAGGCCCAGTGCAAAATGAAAATGCAAGGCCCCTTGTTGAAAAATTACTCAGAATTTCAAGACAGAAACGGCACCGTGTGACACCCAGAACGGGGCTCTGCGTGATGACAGTTGGACGCCCGTGAAGCTGTCCCTGTCTGCACCATCTCAGTGTTGGAAAGTCCTGGGCCTATTTATTTGCCTATTCATGAACTAGTAAGTGGTTAAGAGTGTGGTCTCTGGAACTGGACTGGGTTCGAATCCTAGTTCTACCCCTGACGCGCTGTGTGATCTCGGGCAAGTCATTTAACCTCTCTGGTCTTTAGCTCCTTCATATGTAAAATGGGGATAGTAATAATGCTATTGTGGGGATTAAATGAGATTGCTTAGAACAGTGCCTGGCCCATAGACGTTTCCATAGGGTGTGTGAGTGCTGCTGTTATCTACACGCAGACTCTTTGAGGGTGAGGACTGGTCTCCAACTTCTTAGTTTACAACAGGGCCTCCCCAACTGCCCCTTCCAGGCTCCAGCTGACCAGTTGACCCAAGAGAAGAGCTGCCATGTTTAGAGGCCAGGTCGGTTTCCTGGGGCCTGCCCCCGCCCAGTGCTCCCTCACCTTTCCCTTTCCCCAGGAGCCACCTCCATGCGAGCAGGGTTAGCCAGGGCCGGGGGAGCCAAATCCACTCTTGCCAAGAGCACATAGTTGTGGTTGCTGGGAAGCTCAGCCTTGTAAACCTGACGCTCTGACCACTAAGCCATTCTCTCTGGAGTGCTGAGGTGGGGAAGGCTGCCAAGGTTTTCAGAGAGAGGGCCAGGCGGTAAGTAAGTAGCCAGAGTCAGCCCCAGCTGAGGAAGGAGGAGCAGGTGCTGGGAGTTGAAGGAAAGTTAGGGCAGTAGGGTGGGAAGGGGCAGTGCCGTGGGGGCTGTGGGGAATGGGAGGAGGTGGAGATGGGGGCCCCTAGGGTGGTCTCCAGGCCTCCTCTAGGCCAACCCACTTTGTGGGGAGGTGGAGTGCTCAACTGACTTGGGAGACTTGAGCCTGGGATTCTTGGCCTGGCTCAGTGCACTGGCTGGCCCCGAGCTGGTCTCTCCATGATCCCTCTGGGCCTCCCTACCCATCTGTCAAATAGGATTAAGACTCCTCGATTCAGCAGGGGTTCTCTGAGAAGCAAAAACATGAGACAGCGATAGCAAGTGAGTGAGAACAGTGATTCAGAACACAGAACAGTAAGGAGTTAGAACACAGACATGTGTATATGCAGAAAAACTTAATCTGCTGTCCAAGTGTGAGAGGTTCTTCATTCTCACAGGTATGCTTGCTTCAGAGGAGGGATGCTTTGGACCTTGCACCGGAAGTGAAAGTACCTGCCTCTCTTGGAAAAGCTAAAGTTGCTGTTTCCCCTGCAGGACTGGACCTGGTGGTGGTTGACAGGACAGCTGACTGTCTATAAACACACTCACAACTCACGTACACACTCTCACATACAGTCTTCCAGGAATAGCCCCTCCACTCTGACCACAAGGTCACCTCCTGATCCCTCTGACTCCTGACTCACCCATCTGGGCTTCTACTTCTCTTTTCACCCTCATCTGGTCCTGCCAGACCAGCCAGCCTTGTCTCTAGGACTATTGGCTCACATTTTACCGAGACTGTGGTTCTGCTCCCTGACTGGGGTCTCTGAGCTGGACACATCTACTGAGCATGCCCTCTGAGCCTCCAGAGCATGGTGCGCACACACTGTCTGGGACATCGAGGGCGAACTGTTTCTCAAGGGCCTGAATGTCCCACTGGGTCTGCTTTTCAACCATCTTCCCAGAGCTGGCCCCGGCTGTTTCTGGGCCCCCAGACTCAGGCACCTTGAGGAAGAATAGCAAACAAGCCCAGATTCCAGGAGGCACCAGGCCAATGCACGACCTTGGAGTGTTTGCTTTTTTAAACTTAAAAAGTACACAATTTTAATTTTCATCAGGAAAACGATTGTGTTCTCAGAACTTCCAGGCGGCCCCTGTCTTGGCCAGTTCCTCATTTAGATTGCCTTTCAAGAGAGAAAATGGCAAAATATAATTACCAGAGGAACAATGGACCCAGGTTATATTTAACCCGGGGCCTGGCTCCACAGCTCCTGTGGGCCCCACCCCACTCCCTGGCTCCTCTCCCCCATCTTAGCTGTCACCTTCCTGGCTCTCTCTCTGCCTTCTCCCTACCTCCCAGCTGCCCCCACTAGGCAGTCCATAGTTGTCTGCAACCTGAGTCATTCCTGATGGAAATCCTCTTCCAGAACGGGAACAAATCCCTTCCTCCTTGCCCTCGCCAGATCCAAGGAACAGCCCCTTTGAGTTAGGCCACCCCTGAGTCAGACAGAGAAGTCTGGGGTGGGAAAGAAAACCCCAGCCTTTATCTGCTGCCATCAGATCTCAGAAACACTGAGTCCCTGGTGCTCCCAGCTCACAGAGGACTGTCACTGCCTTTGCCTTGCTTCATTCTAGTATTAATCATTTGAGGCAGGCCCATTTTACAGGTGTAAAAGTGGAGGCTTACAGAAGTTAAGTTCATGGATCACAGGGTGAGGCCAACAGGTTCCATTCCATTCCTGTTTGACTTGGACTAATCAGCTGCCTTTTGCTTGCATTTCCTGATGGGCACCACAGGTTGGTGGCCACCAAGGTCTCTTCCAGATCTAAGGTCTGATGAGTGTGATGTCCAAATGCTGGGCTCTCTGCTGTTGGCATCTTATTAGCAGGCGGCCCCATAGGGGTGACCCCATGGTGAAAGGATGTGGAGCAGCATAGTCAGACAAGGGCTACAGCAGCATGACAGGCAATGGGAGCCTCAGGCAGGCAGCTCAGCCACTTCCTCAGGAAGCCTTCCCTGACCACAGCGCCATGGACTTTCCCTCATCATGGTTTCAATTCTACACTTATTTCTGTGGTTAGTATTATTATTTTCTTACTCTATGTCTCTTCCAAGATACTGTAAGTTCCTCAAGGACAGGGATATAGCCTTCTGGGCACACCATACAGACTTGTATAGCTTTTCTTGTTTGATTACAAGATGCTACTCTAAATCCAGGAACACATTAACTTGTGCTCATTGATGGAGCACATCAGCCAACATTTGGGCTGTCCAGAACATATATTACGAGACCTAGAATGTATTCCAGCTACAGACAAGATTTTGTATACTCTTTGCAGACTCTATTATAATTCTTAACTTCTCAGGAATCCTCCACTTATAGAATGGGAATGCCTGGATTAGATTATCCTTCTTCGAAGTTTTCCTGATAAGTAGCTACTTTTGACTGCACCAACATCTTAAGTATTCCTTGAGTGTGGGCATTTGGATGGGGGTTGGTGATGGTGAGAGTCCCCGGGTGGTGGAAACCGTTAACCAACTTGGCTGCTAATCAAAAGTTTGGAGGTTCAAGTCCACCTCGGAAGGCCTGATGATCTACTTCCAAAAAACCAGCCATTGAAAACCCTATGGAGCACAGTTCTACTCTGGCACACGTGGGGTCGCCATGAGTCACAGTTAACTCCACCGCAACTGGTAAAAACTGGTGGTGGGGTGACGGTAGAGGTGAGGATGGAGGAAGCGAGAGTGGGAGATCGTGGTGGGGTGGGACGTGGAGGCCATGTGGCCGTGTCAGTGATCAGCCAGGGGGTCGATTGTGTGGGAGATCTGCGAGTTCAGGCTGTAAGGTTGACCAGTGGATCGTGATCAGCTCGTGGGCTCTCCTGGTCTATGTACCTACCTGAAGGCAGAGGGTGGATTAAATGCCCGCCTACTTCCTAGTCCCACGTGGTATGTGCTCCACTGGAGAGCCAGACCAGCAAGATTCACAGCGACACCGAGGTTCAAGGTTAGTCCAGAAAGAGAATGATGTGGCGTGTGGCCCCTGTCATCTCCAGGGAGAAGTCTTCAAAGAAGGAAATGAGAAAGAGGAATGCACCCAAGAGTGGTCAGTCTGAGACCCCAAACTGTCTGCTTTGGGGTTCCAGTTCCAATGTGTGGAGGCTTTCAGCTCTGAGCTCACACATCGCAGCCCCTCCGGCAGGATTAACAGAAAGGGTCTCCGAGAATAGGCTCCCACCAGCTGCTGTCAGTGCAAACCGGGAGAGTCCCCCAGCCTGAGAAATGAATTTTAAAAAGCCTTGGCTGAACATACCCTGGGCTTACTCCAACCACAAATACTAGAACGCAGAGTCCAAAGCACTCAACAAGCTCGAAGCTCGGCCAGCTCTGCCCTCCCTGGTTACTCGTAACTCTGAGGGGCCGGCAGCAGCCATCACTTTTGACTAATAGCATCTGGACCATGAGAGACCTTGTTCAGCTCAGCTGGTGCAGACCCCCTGGAGTCCTTCTCCTCGCAGCTTCCTAAACCTGCATCCAATAGTGATGTCTTGTATTTATAGCACACCAGGCTCCAGGGGGCTTTACAGACATAATCTAATTGAGGGGAGCAGAGGGATGAGGTTTCAGAAGGAGGCATCCTCTTTTTAACCAGGAGGGATGCTAGGCAACAGAACCTTAGAGAAGCCAGGGGCCAGGAGAGGACGCTACAGCAGTGTCAGGGTGACAGGTCTTTATGGGGTGCCTGCTGTGTACCCAGCCCTGCCTTAAGAGGTTGGAGCAGTTCAGAAGCAGGAAGCGTGAGCTTTGACCTGGTATGGAAGACAAGGCCCACCCATAGGCCACAGGATGGACAGGGTTCGGTTAGAGGCTGGGATGTGGGGTCCTGCTGCCCTCTCCCGGGCAGTCTACCCAGCACACATCCCAGTCACTTTCTCCAATGCAGCTTTGATGATCTCCTCTCTTCCCTGCCTAATGAGCCGCCTCCTTTGCTGGCATTGAAGCCACTTGACTTCTGGTTGCCTTCCCAGTATCTACAAGGGCATGCGTTCCTGTCTTTCCCTGTCAGCCATTGTGTTTGTGCCCTGACCATGTCCCAGGTGCTCCCTCATACACGCAGTCAGGCCACCATCTCCAAGGTGCAGGGGAGGGCCCTTGGGTCCTGGAGGGGCTGCAGTTTGCTCAAGGTCAGCTGAGAGGCATGAGAGCTGGGATTCAAAGCTAGCCCCAAGCTCTTTTCAGACCTCCTAGAAGAAAGCAGGGCGTTCAACGAGATGGTGCAGAGACGTGCCCTGGGGGAGTTCTTACACCTTTGGAAGTATGTGGACCAGGAAGCATGTCCTGGGCAGAAGCGACAGCAGTATGGAGACTCTGAGCCTGGGTAGAGCTGACCATGTTGAAGGGACAGAAGGAAGGCCAGGGTGGCAGGGGAAGGGAGAGGCAGGGAGGGAGAATGAGCTAGGCCTGGAGGAGAGATAGGCTCCAGGGGTCGAGACAGCAGGCCTTGGAGGTGAAGCTGGGTCAGGTCCCAGTCCACCAAAGGACTGTGCCCTTCTTACCCTGCCTCCTACTCCTCCCTTCCGTGAACGCCACCACCACCTCCACCCCCATGCCTGGCATGGGGCCCTGCACAGAATGGACAATTATGAATGAGTGTTCAGTGAAGAGACCTCCAAGGATGTTCAGTGACACGGAGCTTTGGGAGTCTGGCCAGGCACTTGATGAGTGAGAGGATATTTGCTTTTAACCAAAGGATCACTCAATGCACAGTAAAAACCAAACCCTCCTGGCTGGTCTGGGTGGCCTCATTTTACATGCTGAAGAACCAGGGTAACAAACGCCCTATTGTAAATTCTACTATTGTACATTTTCTGTGCTAGAAACCATACAAACCACTTCATTTAATATAGTCCATACAGCCACTCTACAGAGTAGACTCAGAGAGGGTAAGTAAGTTTCCTAAGATCACACAGCTGACAAATGATGGCTACAATTTCAAGGTGATTCTCCCAAAGAGAGAACCCTTTTGAAAGCTCCTGCCCAAAGTAGCTGCTCAAAACAAATTTGTTGACTAGGAAATTCCATGGGTGGGATTGCATTTGTTGAGAGGAGTAACCAGTAACAAAGAGCTCTCCCGGCTGGGAAGACAGTATGAGTGAAGACAGTAAGGAGGCCAGGATGTGAGAGAGGCAGCGGGAAGGATCTGATGGGGGGAGAGGGCGTTGGGTACCAGAGGTGAAATTGGTGCCCAGGGGTGGTGGTGGTGCTGCTGCTGTATCTGGACATGAGGAACAGTGGGGAGCCGTGTAGGTTCTGGAGTGAGAGAACGTGAAACTGGTGTTTGAGGGTGTTGTGTATAAAGGCTACAGGATGGATGGAGAGGGAAGAGACTAGAGGAAGAGAGGGGCCAAGAGGAGGTTAAAGCAGAGAATAAAAAATAAACTAGAGAAAGGGAGCAGGAGGGTGATAAGGCCCAGAGAGAAAGGACACACCAGTAAGTGGTAATTGCTACCATTTGTACACCGTATTTCACCACGCCATTGTACAAACATTATCTCATTGGCTTTAATACTCAAAGCAGCCCTATGAAATAATAATGATAGCTCCCACTTACTGAGCTCTGCTTCCTGCCAGGTAGTGTATGTACATTTCCTGTAGCCCTGTCAGCAGCCACAGAGGTAAGCATTAACGGCATCATTTCCCTTTTATGGATGACATATCTGCGGTTCAGGTAGGTCAAGGAACTTGCCCAAGATCGTAGATCAGAGCTGGGGTTTGGACCCAGGCCTGTCTGACTCTACTGCCAGCGATTCATTCACTGTTCAGGCTTTATCCCATTTACGGATGAGGGAATTGAGGCTCAGAGCAGCCCCAAGATGCCACAAGGGCTCAGTTACCACCTCGGAGACATCTATTCCATTCTGGCTCCAAGGTGTCCACTTGTCTTGCTGAAATCCATCTCCACACTTGAGCCTTTCTTCAAAGAGGCCTAACTTTGGCCCATAGGGACACTTCATGGCTCCCTCAGGCTCACTCAGGCCTCTGGGCCCATTCTTTTTTTTTTTTTTTTTAAATTTTTATTAAGCTTCAAGTGAACATTTACCATTCCAATCAGTCTGTCACATGTAGGTTTACATACATCTTACTCCCTTCTCCCACTTGCTCTCCCCCTATTGAGTCAGCCCTTACAGTCTCTCGTTTCGTGCCAATTTTACCTTCTTCCCTCTCTCTCTATCTTCCCATCCCCCCTCCAGTCAAGAGTTGCCAACACACTCTCCCGTGTCCACCTGATTTAATTAGCTCACTCTTCATCAGTATCTCTCTCCCCCCCACTGACCAGTCCTTTTCATGCCTGATGATTTGTCTTCGGGGATGGTTCCTGTCCTGTGCCATCAGAAGTTCTGGGGAGCATTGTCTCTGGGATTCCTCTAGTCGCAATCATACCATTAGGTGTGGTCTTTTAATGAGAATTTGGGGTCTGCATCCCATTGGTCTCCTGCTCCCTCAGGAGTTGTCTGTTGTGTTCCCTGACAGGGCAGACATCGATTGTGGCCGGGCACCAACTAGTTCTTCTGGTCTCAGGATATTGTAGGTCTCTGGTTCAAGTGGCCCTTTCTGTCTCTTGGGTTCTTAGTTGTCGTGTGACCTTGGTGTTCTTCCTTTGCCTTTGCTCCCGGTGGGTTGAGACCAATTAATGTATTTTAGATGGCTGCTTGTTGGCATTTAGGACCCCAGGTGCCACAATTCAAAGTGGGATGCAGAGTGTTTTCATAATAGAATTGTTTTGCCCATTGATTTGGAAGTCCTCTCAAACCAAGTTCCCCAGACCCCAGCCCCTGCTTCGCTATCCTTTGAAGCTTTCATTTTATCTTGGAAACCTCTTTACTTTTAATCCTGTCCAATTAGGCTGACCTTCCTTGTTTTGAGTGTTGTCTTTCCCTTCACCCAAAGCAGTTCCCATCTACAGATTGATCAATATAAAGCCCTCTCCCTCCCTCCCTCCCTCCCTCCCTCCCTCCCCGCTTTGTAACCACAAAAGTATGTGTTCTTTTCAGTTTTTTCTATTTCTCAAGATCTTATAATAGTGGTCTTATACAATATTTGTCCTTTTGCAACGACTCATTTCGCTCAGCATAATGCCTTCCAGATTCCTCCATGTTATGAAATGTTTCAGAGATTCGTCACTGTTCTTTATCGATGCGTAGTATTCCATTGTGTGAATATTCCACAATTTATTTACCCATTCGTCCGTTGATGGACATCTTGGTTGCTTCCAGCTTTTTGCTATTGTAAACAGAGCTGCAATAAACATGGGTGTGCATATATCTGTTTGTGTGAAGGGTCTTGTATTTTTAGGGTGTATTCCGAGGAGTGGGATTTCTGGGTTGTATGGTAGTTCTATTTCTAACTGTTTAAGATAACGCCAGATGGATTTCCAAAGTGGTTGTACCATTTTACAATCCCACCAGCAGTGTATGAGAGTTCCAGTCTCTCCGCAGCCTCTCCAACATTTATTATTTTGTGTTTTTTGAATTAATGCCAGTCTAGTTGGTGTCAGATGGAATCTCATCGTAGTTTTAATTTGCATTTCTCTAATGACTAACGATCGAGAGCATTTTCTCATGTATCTGTTGGCTGCCTGAATATCTTCTTTAGTGAAATGTGTGTTCATATCCTTTGCCCACTTCTTGATTGGGTTGTTTGTCTTTTTGTGGTTGAGTTTTGACAGAATCATGTAGATTTTAGAGATCAGGCGCTGGTCTGAGATGTCATAGCTGAATATTCTTTCCCAGTCTGTAGGTGGTCTTTTTATTCTTTTGGTGAAGTCTTTAGATGAGCATAGGTGTTTGATTTTTAGGAGCTCCCAGTTATCTGGTTTCTCTTCATCATTTTTGGTAATGTTTTGTATTCTGTTTATGCCCTGTATTAGGGCTCCTAGGGTAGATCCTATTTTTTCTTCCATGATTTTTATCGTTTTAGTCTTTATGTTTAGGTCTTTGATCCACTTGGAGTTAGTTTTTGTGCATGGTGTGAGGTATGGGTCCTGTTTCATTCTTTTGCAAATGGATATCCAGGTATGCCAGCACCATTTGTTAAAAAGACTATTATTTCCCCAATTGACTGACACTGGTCCTTTGTCAAATATCAGCTGCTCATAAATGGATGGATTTATATCTGGATTCTCAATTCTGTTCCATTGGTCTATGTGCCTGTTGTTGTACCAGTACCAGGCTGTTTTGACTACTGTAGCTATATAATAGGTTCTGAAATCAGGTAGGGTGAGGCCTCCCACTTTCTTCTTCTTTTTCAGTAATGTTTTGCTTATCCGGGGGTTCTTTCCTTTCCATATGAAATTAGTGATTTGTTTCTCTATTCCCTTAAAGTATGACATTGGTATTTGGATTGGAAGTGCGTTGTATGTATAAATGGCTTTTGGTAGAATAGACATTTTTACTATGTTAAGTCTTCCTATCCATGAGCAGGGTATGTTTTTCCATTTAAGTGTGTCCTTTTGAATTTCTTGTAGCAGAGTTTTATAGTTTTCTTTGTATAGGTCTTTTACATCCTTGGTAAGATTTATTCCTAAGTATTTTATCTTCTTGGGGGCTACTGTGAATGGTATTGATTTGGTTATTTCCTCTTCGGTGTTCTTTTTGTTGATGTAGAGGAATCCAAGTGATTTTTGTATGTTTATTTTATATCCTGAGACTCTTCCAAACTCTTCTATTAGTTTCAGTAGTTTTCTGGAGGATTTCTTAGGGTTTTCCATGTATACGATCATGTCATCTGCAAATAGTGATAGCTTTACTTCCTCCTTACCAATCTGGATACCCTTTATTTCTTTGTCTAGCCTAATTGCCCTGGCTAGAACTTCAAGTACGATGTTGAATAAGAGCGGTGATAAAGGGCATCCTTGTCTGGTTCCCGTTCTCAAGGGAAATGCTTTCAGGTTCTCTCCATTTCGAGTGATATTGGCCGTTGGCTTTGCATATATGCCCTTTATTATGTTGAGGAATTTTCCTTCAATTCCTATTTTGGTGAGAGTTTTTATCATAAATGGGTGTTGGACTTTGTCAAATGCCTTTTCTGCATCAATTGATAAGATCATGTGGTTTTTGTCTTTTGTTTTATTTATGTGATGGATTACATTAATGGTTTTTCTGATATTAAACCAGCCTTGCATACCTGGTATAAATCCCACTTGATCAGGGTGAATTATTTTTTTGATGTGTTGTTGGATTCTATTGGCTAGAATTTTATTAAGGATTTTTGCATCTATGTTCATGAGGGATATAGGTCTAAAATTTTCTTTTTTTGTAATGTCTTTACCTGGTTTTGGTATCAGGGAGATGGTAGCTTCATAGAATGAGTTGGGTAGTATTCCGTCTTTTTCTATACTTTGAAATACCTTCAATAGTAATGGTGTTAAGTCTTCTCTGAAGGTTTGGTAGAACTCTGCAGTGAAGCCATCTGGGCCAGGACTTTTTTTTGTTGGGAGTTTTTTGATTACCGTTTCAATCTCTTTTTTTGTTATGGGTCTATTTAGTTGTTCTACTTCTGAATGTGTTAGTTTAGGTAAGTAGTATTGTTCCAAGAATTTATCCATTTCTTCTAGGTTTTCAAATTTGTTAGAGTACAATTTTATGTAGTAATCTGATATGATTCTTTTGATTTCATTTGGTTCTGTTGTGATGTGGTCCTTCTCGTTTCTTATTCGGGTTATTTGTTTCCTTTCCTGTTTTTCTTTAGTCAGTCTAGCCAATGGTTTATCAATTTTGTTAATTTTTTCAAAGAACCAGCTTTTGGCTTTGTTAATTCTTTCAATTGTTTTTCTGTTCTCTAATTCATTTAGTTCAGCTCTAATTTTTATTATTTGTTTTCTTCGGGTGCCTGATGGATTCTTTTGTTGCTCACTTTCTATTTGCTCAAGTTGTCGGGACAGTTCTCTGATTTTGGCTCTTTCTTCTTTTTGTATGTGTGCATTTATCGATATAAATTGGCCTCTGAGCACTGCTTTTGCTGTGTCCCAGAGGTTTTGATAGGAAGTATTTTCATTCTCGTTGCTTTCTAAGAATTTCCTTATTCCCTCCTTGATGTCTTCTATAACCCAGTCTTTTTTCAGGAGGGTATTGTTCATTTTCCAAGTATTTGATTTCTTTTCCCTAGTTTTTCTGTTATTGATTTCTAGCTTCATTGCCTTGTGGTCTGAGAAGATGCTTTGTAATATTTCGATGTTTTGGATTCTGGAAAGATTTGTTTTATGCCCTAATATGTGGTCTATTCTAGAGAATGTTCCATGTGCGCTAGAAAAAAAAGTATATTTTGCAGCAGTTGGGTGGAGAGTTCTGTATAAGTCAATGAGGTCAAGTTGGTTGATTGTTGTAAGTAGGTCTTCCGTGTCTCTATTGAGCTTCTTACTGGATGTCCTGTCCTTCTCCGAAAGTGGTGTGTTGAAGTCTCCTACTATATATGTGGAGGTGTCTATCTCACTTTTCAATTCTGTTAAAATTTGATTTATGTATCTTGCAGCCCTGTCATTAGGTGCGTAAATATTTAATATGGTTATGTCTTCCTGATCAATTGTCCCTTTTATCATTATATAGTGTCCTTCTTTATCCTTTGTGGCGGATTTAAGTCTAAAGTCTATTTTGTCAGAAGTTAATATTGCTACTCCTCTTCTTTTTTGCTTATTGTTTGCTTGATATATTTTTTTCCATCCTTTGAGTTTTAGTTTGTTTGTGTCTCTAAGTCTAAGGTGTGTCTTTGTAGGCAGCATATAGATGGATCGTGTTTTTTTATCCAGTCCGTGACTCTCTGTCTCTTTATTGGTGCATTTAGTCCATTTACATTCAGCGTAATTATAGATAAGTAAGTTTTTAGTGCTGTCATTTTGATGCCTTTTCATGTGTGTTGTTGGCCATTTCATTTTTCCACATGCTTTTTTGTGCTGAGACGTTTTTCTTAGTAGCTTGTGAGATCCTCATTTTCATAATGTTTAACTTTGTGTTTATTGAGTCGTTACGTTTTTCTTGGCTTTTTTCTTGAGTTATGGAATTGATATTCCTTTTTGTGGTTACCTTTTTATTTACCCCTATTTTTCTAAGTAAAAACCTAACTTGTATCCTTCTATTTCGCCTTGTATCACTCTCCATCTGGCAGTTCAATGCCTCCTATATTTAGTCCCTCTTTTTGATTATTTTGATCGTTTATCTATTGATTTCCATGATTTCCTGTTGTGTGTATTATTTTGTTTATTTATTTATTTTTTAGAATTAGTCTTAATTTGTTTGTTTTTGTGCTTTCCCTGTTTGAGTTGCGTTGATATCAGGACGTTCTGTTTTGTGACCTTGTATTGTGCTGGTACCTGATATTATTGGTCATCCGGCCAAACAATCTCCTTTAGCATTTCTTGCAGTCTTGGTTTAGTTTTTGCAGATTCTCTAAACTTGTGTTTATCTGTAAATATCTTAATTTCTCCTTCATATTTCAGAGAGAGTTTTGCTGGATATATGATCCTTGGTTGGCAGTTTTTCTCGTTTAGTGCTCTGTATATGTCGTCCCATTCCCTTCTTGCCTGCATGGTTTCTGCTGAGTAGTCTGAACTTATTCTTATTGATTCTCCCTTGAAGGAAACCTTTCTTTTCTCCCTGGCTGCTTTTAAAATTTTCTGTTTGTCTTTGGTTTTGGCAAGTTTGATGATGATATGTCTTGGTGTTTTTCTTTTTGGATCAATCGTAAATGGGGTTCGATGAGCATCTTGGATAGATATCCTTTCTTCTTTCATGATGTCAGGGAAGTTTTGTGTCAGGAGTTCTTCAACTATTTTCTCTGTGTTTTCTGTCCCCCCTCCCTGTTCTGGGACTCCAATTACTCGCAAGTTATCCTTCTTGATAGAGTCCCACATGATTCTTAGGGTTTCTTCATTTTTTTTAATTCTTTTATCTGATTTTTTTTTCAGCTATGTTGGTGTTGTTTCCCTGGTCCTCCAGAAGTCCCAGTCTACATTCTAATTGCTCGAGTCTGCTCCTCTGACTTTCTATTGCGTTGTCAAATTCTGTAATTTTATTGTTAATCTTTTGGATTTCTACATGCTGTCTCTCTATGGATTCTTGCAACTTGTTAATTTTTCCACTATGTTCTTGAATAATCTTTTTGAGTTCTTCAACAGTTTTATCAGTGTGTTCCTTGGCTTTTTCTGCATTTATCCTAATTTCATTTGTGATATCTTTAAGCATTCTGTAAATTAGTTTTTTATATTCTGTATCTGATAATTCCAGGATTGTATCTTCATTTGGGAAAGATTTTGATTCTTTTGTTTGGGGGGTTGGAGAAGCTGTCATGGTCTGTTTCTTTATGTGGTTTGATATGGACTGCTGTCTCCGAGCCATCACTGGGAAACTAGATTTTCCAAGTAGTCAGCTGGTGCGCTGGCTCCTAGTTCTGAAAACAGTCGCTGTCTGCCCGTATTCGTTCGTTTTCCGTCTCTAAGTCTGTGCTTGTTGTTCAGAGTTCGTAGATTGTTATGTATGTGATCGATTCCCTTGTTTTTCCGAGTCTTTGTTGCAAGAGGGATCCGCGGTAGCGTCCACCTAGTCCGCCATCTTGGCCCCCCTCTCCTCTGGGCCCATTCTTGATGGTCCTATGATTCCTTAAATGGATGCGACTCCGCTAACTGCACCTGGAGGTAGCTCCCCCAGATGCCTGAAGTTGGTCTTCCTTGGGGCCCATAATACAGCCCAGGGGAGTGGGGCAGGTCCTCGAGAGGAGACAAACTCCAGATCACCTCTTCCCTTGCCAAGTCAGTGTCAGAGCCCAGCACTTCAGCAGTTGGCTGTTTCTTTTATTTGGCTTCAAGCCCAAATGGGAAGAAAGTTCCAGAGACACAAAGATACTTAAGGGGCCAAGGCAGGCGTTGGGTGTATGGCCAGACCAGCCAAGTACTGGTCATCAGAGCAGGAACAGTTGGAGAGCTGTCCAGAGATCCCGTGGAAGTGGCAGGCATGGACCTCGTTAGGGACTGTGCCTAGGACCGAGGGTGCACTCACAGCTGGGTGGGTATGCACAGACACCAGCCCTGCACAGGCATTATGTCCACCAGGAACCATCCACCAGCTCTCCTAGCTGCCTCTCTTGGCCAGCAGGTTGGGATTCTGGAACTTTATGGGTCTGTAGCAGGTGGAGGCCTGCAGGCTCCAGGAACCACGTGTGTCTTCTCAGCACGTGGTTGGGAGAAGAAGCCCTCTGAGGAGTGAGCCCTGGGGCTTTGGCGGTAGGGAGGTCAGCAAACACCTGCCCAGTAGCCTGGCCTGGTTGGCCCATTGGAGGTGCCCCATAGCACTTGTTGACTGACTCCAGAAGGGAAGCCAGTATGAATTAGAGAATGCCCTGCAGAAATAAAGTGCTTTGAATGGCATATTCAAACAAGATGCAACTGTTGTTGCTAGTCGTTGTAGAGTCGGTTCCAATGCATTGCAACCCACATACAACAGAATGAAACATTACTTGGTCCTGCGCCATCTTCATGATCGTTGGTATGCTTGAGTCCATTGTTATGCCCACCGTGTATTTTGAGTGCCTTCCAACCTAGGGGGCTCATCTTCTAGCACTGTACTGGGCAAAGTACGTTGTGATCCATAGAGTTTTCATTGAATAATTTTCAAAAGTAGATCGCCAAGCCTTTTTTCCTAGTCTGTCTTATTCTGGAAGCTCTGCTGAAACCTGTCCACCATGGATGGCCCTGCTGGTATTTGAAATACTACTGGCATAGCTTCTAGCACCATGACAGCATGCAAGCCAATACAGCATGACAAACTGACAGAGGGTAGTGGAAACAAGGCCCTAGAAGTCCTTAAAGGATCTGTTGTCAGGAATTGAGAAGACTGGGTAGTACGGTGATTAAGAGCTCAGCTGGTAAGCAAAATGTTGGCAGTTCGAATCCACCAGTCACTCCTTGAAAACCCTGTGGGGCAGTTCTACTCCATCCTATAGGGTCACTATGAGTAGGAATCAACTGGATAGCAATGGCAATGGTTTGGTTTTGTTTGGCTTGTCATTAGCATCTTAAAAATACTTGAAGGCAAACTGAGACTTCTTTAGGGGTCCAAGTGCCCTCCCTTTTTGAATCTATTTGTAAGAATCTCAATTCTCAGCTGAAAGAGTTTGCTTCAGCCCTGCTCTCCATGAAAGCGCTCTAGTTCCTGCCAGCAGTTTACGGTAAGGGACAACAGGGCCCTGCTCTGTGCCCACATGCCATACCCAAGCTGCCAGGCTACCTGAAGATGGCAAATGTCCTTTGTGGCCAGGGTCCCCATCCTCTTGCATGGGGGCTCTCCTGGGGCTTCAGATGAGCTGGGCCAACAAGGATGGTCATTGGCCCTCTGAGCACTCCAGACAGTCCTGCTGGAGTGCAGGCTGGGGCTGATGGGGAACTCAGCTTGCAGGTCCCAGCAGCAGACGGTTGGCTGTCCCATGTGTCGATGAGGGCTGGGCTGGACTCTAACCCCTACCTTTGCCCCGTGGCTCTCTACCCCACTCCCCTGCACCATGAACTGACCTAAGGAAAGGCCTCCTAGGTACATGGCCAGTCCAGGGACCAGTGTCCTGGTGGACCTGTGCTCACAATGGGAAAATGGGCAGACCTAGGAACCCCCAGCTGTGGGTTCTAATCTCAACCCAGACCCTGTGAGTGGACTGGAATGGTGGGGGTGTGCTGCTCCCTGAGCTGGGTCCCCGCAGCAGGTACGGAAGAGGCATGCCTTCCTTTTCAGCCCAGGAAAGCCCCTTCCCCCACAAGGGGTATCCCACAAGGTCCCACGGGGTGCACCGGAGGGGACAGGGGATTGCTGGGCCCCACTTCTCAGGCCCACTGAGCTTCTTGGCAGAGAAGTGGCTCAGGCCATAGGGAGGGACAGAGGGCCCTCTGGTACTTTAATCAAGCTGGTGGCTTAGGGGAATCTAGGATGGAGTTTCCAAACCGGTAGCCCGGGGAACAAAGTGGTTTTGTTTTTGTTTTTAAATGGGCTCATGCAGTGGTTTTTGTTTTAGTTTTCGCTTATTGAAAAAATTTTTGAGTTAGCAATTGGTACTTAAATTTGAGAATAGTTTACACACAAATCCAGATTTCCAGTTTCTCTTGAAAAATCAGAGCATCTGGCAACAGTAGGCTGGAGCTGAGTCACAGAGGACATTTTGGAGCCCTACTGTCCCTCAGCGTCACTACCCAGCCCAACGTCTTCACTTTAAGTAACCTGCCTGGCCCTGTAAGCTGTGGGGTTGCGACCCGGAACTGATGTTTTGGGGGAGAGAGGTGGGACCAGTCCCTCAGTCAGTGGCATTAGGTGGGGCCTGTCCTCTCGGGAGTGGTGGGGGTGGGTGGGCATGTGAGAGATGAGTGGGGAAGGGGTAAGGATTCAACCCCTCTTTTGTCTCCATTCCCCCAGGCTTCTGAGAGCTTTTTCCAAAACTCTGGCTGGATGAGTGGCTGGAGCCCTGAGGAGAAGGAGGCAGAACCCAGGATGCCAGGACCGAGTGACGTGGCAGCAAGGTAATTCCAGACATCAGTTCCGCGGAGTACCAGTTTTTTATCTCTGGGGTGTAGGGGCTGTCGGGAGCACACTGGAGGTCTACAGATGCCAGCTTCTGGAACGTCCAAGGGGTTCCGGTGGCGCTGTCCCCACCCTACCCCTCAGCCACCAAGAACTCTGAGAAGCCTCCTTTGTGTAGTCATAGGCGGGTCAGAGGCCTGAGCTGTAGGTCTGTTTGCAAAGTGCCCAGGGCCTCAGCAGGTTGGGGGTGGTGGAGAATCCTCTTTGATGCTGAAGGGGCTCTCTCTCTTCTGATCCAGGGGATAGCAGTCTCATTTTCTGAGAGCCTGGCCCTGCTGAGCCCCAGATAGGCCACGAAAGCCCCCGTGGGTGCTCACTGAGTGCAGGAGGTGGCTCTCCAGTGCCCACAACCATTGAGAAAGCAGCTTTGTGGGCTCCTTTTAAACACAGTAGGAGTTGCCCAGAAAGGGTCCACCTCTGGGTGGCGGCTGGGGTGGTGGACGCAGCTCTGGCTAATGAGACAGATTTCTGCGCTGCCCCTCATCTGCCTGTGACCCTGGGCAAGTAATTAAGCCCCTGTCAGATGAGAAACATTATGAAATGACGAATAGTTTTCTCACCAGGTTGCCTGAGGCTCAAAGGGGGATTACAAATAGTGATAGCCAATATTCGTTTTATTGATTATTCACCACGACCCAGGCAGGAAGTCCATGTCGGATCAAACATCTGCTCCTTAAGAAAAATGGTATGTTAAGTGCCTGGGAGCTGAGCGGTGAAGCAGGCGTGACCCCGGAGCCTCGATAGACCCTGGACCAGGAGCCCGGCTGAGGCTGAAGAGTCAGCAGGAGCTGAGGAGACCCCAGAGACCCCGCGGACCCTGCTACTGCTGTCCACTCACTGCCCAGGAAGACCCTGAAGGAGGCAGGAGGGCTGATGGCAGGCGGGGGGTACCACATTGGGATTAGGGCACTGCTGGACCAAGTGCCAGGGTTCAGATGTCAGCACAGCCACCTCTCAGACCTGGGCACGCTGCTTTATCTTCCTCAGCCTTGGTTTCCTCATCTATAAAACAAGCATAACCCCAGTATTTACGTCACAGCATTGCTGTAAAGCCTGAGGAGGTACCATCTGGCTGTATAAGATTTTGAAAAATCAACTGGTATTTTTTTCCCTTCTGTACTTCCTCCCTTCCCCACCCTTGCCCACTTCATGGGACAAACTCTTCTGAGTTCGTTGTCTCAGGGAAAGCATGGAACAGAAGAAGGTGGGGGGTGGGGGGTGAAATAAAAGGCTCCCCTTCATGGCTTTTGTGTTCAAAAGCTTTGGCTTTAGGGGAACAGAAAGAGCTCACTGCAAAGATGGCAGATTTAGAAGAAAACTTCTGAAAAAGAACCACCCCAGCCCCCAACCCTGGCTGGGGCAAATGGTTTGCCCTTGGCTACTACTGGAAGGTTGGCAGTTCAGATCCACCCATCGGCACCACAGAGGAAAGGGCTGGTGACCTGCTTCTGTAGGATTACAGTCATTGAAATCCTATGGAATGAAGTTCTACTCTGACACACATGGGGCCACCATGAGTTGGAATTGTAAAGGGTTGGGGGCAAAGGGCTGGGCCTCCAACCAACTAGAGATAGCTTCCCTGACCAAGAGGAAGAAGGAAATGGCTGGGGGTGGCAGGAATGGTGGTGAGCACATGTTATTACTGGGTCCTAGGGAAGAGGCCACAGTTCCACACAAGGTCTGGGGGAACAGCGGGGCCTGTGTCTTCTTTCCTGGGGAGAAACCTGGGGAGGCAGCAATGCCCAGAGGAAGGAAAGGGTGGTGCACTGTGTCAAGGTCATAGAGCCTTACACAGCCCCGCTGCAAGTCCACCTGCCCCATCAGACTGTGGAAGCCACAGATGCTTCTCTGGTATAGCCGTGGCTCAGAGGAAGTAGAGAGACCCCCCTCCCCACTCCCGGATTGAAGGGATCATGCAGACAGAACCACAAAACAACCTCCGCAGTGACCAGAGGGATTCATGACATTGAGGTCTCACTTGATGCCTTGTCACTATGACAACCCCACTCCCACCCACTGGAACGCAAACATCCTCCTGGGGAACATGGCATGAAACTTACATTGCCTGAGATTAGGATTCTGGGGATTCCAAATGAAAAGAAGTTTGAGTAATAGAAAATTAAAGGGGCCCTGTGGTGCAGTGGTTAAGGTGTTCGACTGTTAACCAAAAGATCTGTGGTTCGAAACCACCAGCAGGTCTGTGGGAGAAAGGTGTGGTAGCCTGCTTCCATAGAGATTTACAGCCTGGAAACCCTATGGATTCCCTATGAGTTGGAATCAACTCAATGGCAGTGAGTTTGGCTTTTTTAATAGAAAATAAAGTCCTGTTTCCTACGCAGTTGAATTTCTGGGCTGAGATTTGTACCTGCAAATGCATGCAGAGGGCTTAGCGTGGTCTAGGCATGTGGTAGGTTCTGGTTACCAGGTCCACTGTGGATTGGGATGCTGTGTTAGGTGTGGAGCTGGATGGGATGCTGAACCCTGGGACTGGCTGCCAAGTTCCTAGTCACCTTCCCCGAGAGGCACTCAGGTGGACCGCTGTGCCCCCGGGGAGTATGTCTGAGTGCCCACTCAGCACCTGGCTATCCCCAACGTCTCTGAGACCTGAATGTGACAGTGCTCCACCCACACACCATGAGCCTCTCTCCCCCTCTCTCTAAGCTTGGAGTTTCCTGACGAGCTCTTGCTGTTTTCAGCCTGACGTCTGGCCCAGCTGCATACTCGGTGAGCGTGGAGCCTTCTCTTGGAAGCCAGGTCTCAGTCATTTCCTGTGCTAACCTGGAGAAATGGAAATCTCTGAGGGCACCCCAGACTGAGCTCACCAGGGCCATGGTGAGAACCTAGCCCAATAGTGTGCTCTTTCTACACTCTTACCGCATCTCACTCTGGAATCCTAGGGGCAATGGCCACGGCCAGGAGGAGGCCTCATGTCTAGGCAAGGGCAGCTTGTTCAGGATCAACAGTGGAATCTTGCAGAACAGGACTCTGGCCACTTGGGACAGAATGTGGAGTCTTCCATTCCCACCTGACCCTCACTTAGGTACCACGGTATAAGACAGAGGGTCCAGGCCCTATTCTTATTCATGGAGCTAATCTGCCTGAAATGTCATTCATTCATTCAGTTTGTTGGGAGGCACAGAGACCCACTCAGGCTATCAAATATGGGGGCATTTATTGTAAAGCCTCTTGAAGATTTTACAAGCATCCGAAGATGGACACCAAAGTGTCACCAGACTTCATGGGAACAATTAAAAGCATACCAGTTGCTGTGAAGTTGATTCAACTCAAGGGAGCCCCATGTGTGCAACAGTGGAACCGTGCTCCATAGGGTTTTCAATGGCTGATTTTAGAAGGAGATGGCCAGGACTTTCTCCCAAAGTACCTCTAGGTAGACTCGAACCTCCAACCTTTCCATTAGCAGGTGAGCATGTTAACTGCTTGTGCCAATCAGGGACGCCAATAAGAGCATAACCTTTATTTAATAAGTGTGCCAAGCAGCAAGGTGTAGAGAAAATCCTTTTGGGAAGAGATATTTGGTTTTGTCTCAGTAACCATCCCCCCTCCAGGCACGATGGAGTGGGTTAGCTCTTTGAATGTCTCTTGGCACACTCCTGAGCCTTAGGCAGCAGCATATTGGGGGAGGCCACGTGAGCAGACAATTCTGCAACAGGGCCCCATTCAGTTCGCTTCCCACCACCGCAGCAGAGTGGATGCGGGCGGGGGGTGGGTAATGGAAGCCCTGGCTTCAGTGGCTGCAGAACTGAGTGTCAGAGACAGAGCAGAGGACAGGGCAGGACTTGTCTGAGGCCTTGGAAAGGCCCTTTCCATTCTCCCTGCAGGGGTGGGAGGGCACAAAGTGCAAGTTGTGGGGCCACCCCGGCATGTCCCAGGGCTCCGGTCACTGTGAGCACCTAACATTATATCCCCAGGTCTTTTCACATCATCTTGACAACTGCTGTACCATTTTACTAGGGAAGAACCTGAGGCCTGAGGGAGAGTGGAGATCAGAAGTGGGGTACTTGCCCAAGATCAAACAGAAAGCTCAAAGCAGGAACTTCTGCTGAAGTGTTTGATTCCCAGTTATAGACCTTTCTTAGGGGTGAAAACCCTCACCTTCCTCCAGTCTCCTCGTTGTAGGAGTTGAAGCAGAGCACAGACTGTTAATGTCTTTCTTAGTCATATGGCAAGAAGGTGGCAGAGAAAGCCCTGGCTCTCATTCCAGTGCTCCTTTGAGAGGAGTTAGCAGACATTTCTTCAGGCAAAACCAAAAAAACCAAACCCATTGCTGTCAAGTAGCTTCTGACTCATAGTGACCCTAAAGTACAGACTAGAACTGCCCCATAGAGTTTCCAAGGAGTGCCTGGTGGGTTTGAACTGCCAACCTTTTGGTTAGCAGCTGTAGCACTTAACCACTATGCCACCAGGGTTTCCCCTTCAGGCAAAGGGGCAGTCAAAGAATTAACGTCAACCCCACTCCTATTATTTTCCTGCTTTTCATGCATGAGCTCTTTGTAGCTTATTTTCATGTGGCCCAGAGTGCTGGGCTGAGCCTGGCTTAGCAGAATGAATGGCAGATGATCATAGATTGTTATACAGGTTCAGGAAGACTAGAAAAAACAAGCCACCCAGCCCTCATCAAATGTGACAAGGCATATAAAGTGCTTACCAGAGAGAATACACTCAGCCATCATCATCGTCATCATCATCTTGGCTCTAAGCTTATCTTTGCCGCCTATTCTTGTTCTGACCTTGAGCATTTTCCTCTCAGTTTTCTCACCTGTGAAATGAGAACAATGATGCCATTCTCTTGGGGTTATTTTGAGGACCCGATAAAATAATGGATAGACAACATCTTTGAAAAATATAAAAATAAGGCAGTATTATTGTTACTTGGCAAATAGTTGAATTTTCTTGCATGTACACGTCAAGCCAAACACAAATTGCCCATGAGGATTACTACTATGACCGTTTACAGTACACGTGCCAACCCAGGAAGAATATTTTATTTATTTTCATAAGCTGACACCTGTGATCAAGGCAGAAAATTGCATTCTAATAAAATAAAATTTAGTTTGGAAATAGGAACAGAAAAAGGGAATGTACCAGACTGCGGTTGTTCTTCAAATGCTTGCCAGAGTTTGGTAAGACGTAGACAAAATGTAGGACTCTATGATCTTCAGCACCAATTTGTTCTTTGTGTTAAGGAGAAATTGATGGTAAAGAGTTGAAAAAAATCAATAAAAGACAAATGACAGATACTGTCTTCTGACACCATACTGCTCTCCTCATAAAGACTTTCTTTTGTTTTCTTTGTTTTAAAGTTAAAATTTTAAATTGTAGTTGGAGTCAACGTTTGCTCGAGACTCAGCCTCCTTAAGTCATAGCCACTCGAGACTCCTCTCTGGGTTTTAGTTTTATTTAAGCCACTAAGTGCCCTACCTTTTGCAAATCACATTTCTTCCTGGGCCTCATCCACTGTTTCTGCACGATGGTGGTGTTTGGTATGGTGGCGGTTAAGGGTTGAACATGACGGTGGGAGTGGTGGTGGAGGTGATGATAGCTGTGTTGGGCATGGGGATGATGGTGATGGTGGTAGTGTTGGACAGGGCAGTGTTGGTGCTGATTTGGGCATGGTGAACACGGTTTTGTTGGAGGTGGTGGTGGCGATGGTGGTACTGAGCATGGTAGAGGTGGTGGTGGTAGACATGGTTACAATGCTGTGATGGTGGTGGTGATGGTAGAGGAGGACATAGAAGGAGAGTGGTAGTGAAGAAATTGGCCTAGATGGTCTTAGGTTCCTTTTAGATCTTTTATTCTATGTTCTTTGATTTCTGTGTGGGCAGTGGTTTCCCACAGTAGCCACCATTGGAGCAAAGGGGAAAGGAAGAAGAGACTTAAAACTGGCATTGCCAAGAGTTTTCACTCACTTGAATTCCCTTTGCAAGGTTTATATTTGGGGCATTTCGGCATCCTCTTCTGTTCTACAGTATTCATGGAATAGAAAAAAAAAAGATTGAATTAGGGAGGTTATGGTTGGTCGACAATATATCAGGCGTCTACGTCTTCCACCACCAAGCTCCCAGAATTGAGATGAAAAGAACAGCAGCGTATTGGAATTTTGCTACAAGGAAATTTGAAATTGGGGAATGTGTAGGTCAGAATCCCCAAAAGTAACAAATGGTGCACTCAAATTAGGGTAATTTGAGGGGGGTTTAATTGGTAAAATGACTGTTTAGAGAGGCGTGGCCATAATGTGGGGGAACTATAAGACATGGTGCAGGAGCCTGGGCTAGTAACAGGGATTACCATCCCTAGGCTTGCTTACAGAGCAAGGGCAGGGAGAGGTGACTGGCACCCAGGAGAGACAATGTATGTGTAGTGAAAGCTGCCTTGAGAGGAATTTTCTGTGGACCCACCTAAGGAAAAGGTGCCTGAATCTTACTCTCCCTGCTCCCACCAGTTTCCTACCAGGGCTCTCTGTTGGCCAAATGCAACCACAGCCAGAGGGCGGGGGAGCTCACTACGTGGTTCATGCAAGTTAGCTTCTGCGCAGAGAGAAAGGTGAAGATGGGAGGCATGTGGAACAGGGAAGACAAAGAGAAGGCACAGGCCAGGACACCATTCAATCACTCATTAATTCACCGATTCAATAAATAGTTCTTTCAGCACCTCTGTAGTGCCAGGGACTGTGGAAACATGGCAGACAAGATCCTTGCCCTCATGGAGCCTACTTCAATGGTTACTGCATCGAGTGTGACATCAGGGCCATTCAGCCCAAAGTTGGAATGGCCATTTGGTAATATCTACCCAGCCTGGCCTTCCTCTGTCCCCAGCACACACTCTCATTTGAACTGGGTCAAAAGTTTAGCACACCTGTGCCCCCTGCCCTGACCTTGACCATGATATATTCTGTCTCTCTGCACTGCAAAGCTGAACTTTAGTATATGGGTCACTGTCCTGTAATTTCCTGTGTATGGGTATGACCCGACCAGGCAAGGAGCAGGACCACATTGGAAATCTGTATCCCCAGGCTTTGTAGGCTGCCTGGCACATAAAAAGTACTAGGCCCCGGGACACCCTTATAGCTCAGTACTGAAGTCACTCCTGAGGTTCACCTTTCAGCCAAAGATGAGACAGGTCTGTAAAACAAAATGAAACTAAATGGCACACCACCTCATGGACAGGGATGGGAAGACAGGAGAGGACAGGAAAGCTGGTAACAGGAAACCCAGGTTCAAGAGAGGGAGATGTAGACATGTCGTGGGGTAGGCAACCAATGTCACAAAACAATATGTGTATTAATTGCTTAATGACAGACTAATTTGCTCTGTAAACCTTCATCTAAAATAGAATAAAAAGAAATGCCTCATAAAAATAAAAAGATAAAAAGTGCTAGGAGCCCTGGTGGTGCAAACAGTTAAGCGCTCAGCTGCTAACCAAAAGTTTGCCAGTTTGAACCCACCCAGTGACTCCATAGGAGACAGATCTGGTGATCTGCTTCCATAAAGATTAACCCCGTGCTGTCGAGTCGATTCAGATTATAGCCAAGAAAATCCTAGGGGGCAGTTCTACTCTGTCGTGTGTGGTTGCTGTGGGTAGGGATTGACTCAACGTCACCCAACCACAGCAATAACAGTGACAGCCGACACTCAGTAGGTATTTGAGGTATGGAAAACAAATGGTTTTGTTACCTCACCAAAGCAGTGCGTTCTGTTTTGTCTTCTGACTTTTGGTCAGCTCCCTTGTCATCCTTTTCCCATATTCTGCTGTGTATTTTGCTACGTTCCACGTTTCCCATCCCCCATGAAGCCCTCGAGGACTCCAGCCTGGGGAAACCCAGCTCTTCTGTACTGACCACGGTCAGTTCCAGCCCAGCACCGGATGGTTTCCTAATTGTCTCCTGTGTGTGCCAGCCAGGAGCTAGGCTGGAAATCCACGACTGAATTTAGGGGCCACATATTCTATATCCTTTGTATTTCCAACCCAACACCGCCCACCCCCATGTTGGATATGTTAGATGAGGTAAGAATAATGATAATAATAGTAGAAATAATAATAACAACCCACCACCAAGCGCACACTCTGGGTCAAGGACACCCTGTTCCTCTTTACATGGATTATTTCATTTAATTCTCACAACCACCCCATGGAGCCCTTCATGCCACTTTGTGGCTGTATACACTGAGGTGGCTGTAGCAAGGCTCAAACATAGCAAGGATTATGAGCTTGGTGCAGGACCGGGCAACATTTTGTTCTGTTATTCGTAAGGTTGCTATGAGTTGGAGCCGGCTAGATGGCATCTAACAACAATGAGAACAAAAACTGAGGCTGAGAGAGGTTGTCAGGGGCTTGTCCAACTTCCCACAGCCGGTAAACGGTGGAGCCAGGCCTCGAACCCAGGCAGCTGGATTCCCAAACCCGTTCCCTTAACCACATTATTCACTCTTTGCTCCCCCTGCCTACACCTTCCCCACCCTCTCCCACTTGGCATCTAGACCAGGGCTGGGCCCACAAGAGGTGCTTAATAAATGCTTACAGGCTGATTGTTAGACGAGGTGCCCTGACTGATCCGTTTCTATTAACACCGCGAGGGCCGGGGAAACCTTTGCAGCCAGGCCCGTGTCTAGAAGTCAAGCATGTCAACTCCAATAACCGGATGGTCCCTGTGTCTCCCCAGATTGGGGCCCTGGCTGCGTTTCCAGCCACCCCAGGACATTGCTCTGAACCAGGCCTTTTGCTTCCAGCACAGGAAACAACATGTGAAAAACTCAGGTCCCTTTTTCAAGCCCCGCCCGAGTCAGAGCGTTGGGGGCCAGTAAAGTCCAGGTTATGAAGTGTCGCCGTGCCTGAAACAACTGCTTCTTTATTGCACAAGAGCACTGCAGAAATCTGCTCTTTCCTAGGCAGGGGCTGATGGAAAAAGGAAGGTTTTTCCATGCCTTTATTACGTGAGATGTAACATACGGGGATATGCGTGGCAATATGTAATTAGACACAAAACGAGCCAGGCTCGAGGAATTGCCCAGTATCTGAGGCAGGGTGATGAAACTGCTTCCCGAGGCTTTGAGTGGTACCGCTTCTTTCACAATCCGTCATTACGAAGGACTGCCTGGTAACCTGCTGACTGGAGACCATGCCCTGGAAACACAGAGCGGGGGGTCATTCAGGGAGGTGCCTGGCCAGGCACCGCCTTTGATTAGTTCCTGTGTCTTTTCCAAGGCAAAGATATATTCACCTGGGGGCCCTGACTGCAAAGGAGCTAGATAGACAGAGGGTGGGTGTGGAGGAGATGGGCCCATCCCATCCCAGGTGGGTAGAAGCATGTGTCCTGATTTCCCAGCTGGTCTGGGCCGGGCTGTTATTTTTCATAAAACACCAGCAGCGATAGTGTGTGGGATGAGGCGAAGAGTAGGAGAGATCATGGTACCTTCTACTTTCAGCTGTCAGACAACCGTGTTTTGTGACTGTAGTGGATTGAATGGTGACCTCCAAGATATATGTCCACATCCTAAACCCCAAAACCTGTGAATGCAGCCTTATCTGGAAAAAGGATCTTTTCAGATGCAGTTATGGGTGTTGCTCATCCTGGGTGCTCTAGGTGGGCCCTAAAGCCAATGACCAGGGTCCTTAGAAGAGAAAGGCAGAGGGGATTGTGAGACAGACACGAGAGGAGAAGGCCATGTGACCCTGGAGGCAGAGCTTAGCGTGATACTGCCACAAGCCATGGCATGCCAGCAGCCACCAGGAGCTAGACAAGGCAAAGAATAGATTCTTCCCTGGAGCCCCCAGAGGGAGCGCAGCCCTGCTGGATTTTGGATTTCTAGCCTCCACAGCTGTGAGAGAATTAATTTCTCTTTTGAGCTACCCAGTTTGTGGTAATTTGTTACGGCAGCCACAGGAAGCTACTATGGTGACCTTCTCTAAAGCACTGGGATTCCTGGGCCTCTGTCCCCTTCTCTGCAGAATTCACCCAAGAAGTCCATGTGGAGAGATAGGTGTCTGGCGATGAGTGACTACGAAGAGGGGGCAGTCCCTGCCTTCCTGGCCCTTCCCTCTTTAGTATATCACCCATCTCCATGGGTTTATTTCAAGTCCTCCAAACTAAAAACATGCTACAACAGATCCTTGGGGGTTATTTTTAATTTTTGCATTGACGTAGAAGGTCTGCTACAGGTGCATGTGCCTAGTAGGTATCCAAGCTCTTTTGTGCCCCTGTGGATAAACACTTGCTAAATCCTGCCAGCTCTACTTCCTTAAGATCCCCCATATTTGTCCCCAGCATTCCCCTTTTCCTTTGCAGCTACCTTGCTTCGGTCTTTCACTGGCTCCTTCCCAAATTCTTACAACTTCTAATCTGGTCTGGGCTGGTTATTCATCTCTCTTTGCCCCCACCCGCATGCATTCTCCATCTTTCTCTGCCCGGCTGTGTGCCCCCAGACACTGACCACTGCAGACTCCTTCCCTGGGGCCTCTGCCTGTGGAAAGCACCAAGAGGAGATTTAAGAGCAGGTCCTTCCTTGTTCCATTTCTTCTTTGACTCACTGCCGGCAGTAGCTGCATCGCCAAAGTTCTGCAGCTCCCACCAGTGGCACCGCCTCCAGGCTTCAGGGATGCCATTTCCTGCCCTCATCCCTTCTCGTCGTTGGACCTAAAAATGGCAAAAGCTTCCACTGCTACCAGTCTCTGGGAGCCCCATCACCCCTCATTTGTTCCACCTGTCCCTCTGTCAGCAAAAAGTTTGTTTATTCAACTATCTGTTGAGCCAGCTGAGTTGGACTGTGTCCCCTGCCAGAACCCAGAGGGCTAGAGGGTGCTCTGGCGCCCAGGCTCTCCCCTCCCTGCTTTACTCCACTGTCTGTCTCTCCCATGGTGCACCTAGCTCTGCCCCTCCATTGCCTTCATTCAGAAGAGAGTAGGCATTTGCAACTCTCTGCAGCCTGGCTCAGAGTCCATGGGAGGTACAAATGGTTAACATGCTCGGCTGCTGACCCAAAGGTTGGAGGTTTGAGTCTACCCAGAGGCACCTAGGAAGAAAGGCCTGGCGATCTACTTCTGAACAATCAACCATTGGAAACCCTATGGAGCACAGTCCTACTCTGACCCATATGGGGTCATCATGAGTCAGGGGGTCAACTCCACAGCCACTGACTGGCAACCTTGCTCCTGTGTTCTCTTCCCTGGTCAGCGTATTTCCTCTGCTGCCTGCCATTCCCAGGTACAACAAGCCTCTTTCCCCAGACACAATCCCCGCTGTTCCCTCTCCCCAAATCTCTGCAGGTCCAAATCCTACCTGCCCTTCAAGGCGCCGCTAAAAGGTCGCCTCCTCTGTAAAATCTCCCTTCTTGTTCCAACTGGGAGCAATTCCGCCCCCCTCCCCGTGTGAACTCCCAGGGCGATATTATCTTTTTCTCTCTGGGTCGCTTGTCATTTCCCTGACTTGAATTAGAACAACTTATGAACAACCCATATCTTCCCTTTGGGCTGTAAATTCTGTCTGGGACTCTATCAGCTTGCTGTGGACCGTGTGGTGTGGCCATTAAATGTTTGCGCTCTGGACACAACCCACCTGGCTTCAAAGCCTACCTCTGCTGCTTTTTAGTCACGTGAACTTGGCACCTGAGGCTGCCTCTCTGAGCCTCACATTGTTCATCTGTAAAATGGAGCAACAATAACCACCCAGTTGACGTCAAGTCGATTCCAATGCATGGAGATCCCATGTGTGTCAAAGTAGAACTGGAGTAACGGTAACACCTATTTTATAGGATTGTTGGAGGATTACATGAGTGAGTTCCTAGAAAACACTTAGAGCAGGGTCAGACATGTACTAAGTGCTCCATAAATGTCAGATACCTTCCTCTTACTACTATTCTTTGTAACACATTGATAATCTATTCCACGTGCTGTCAAAGACGGCACGAGAGCAGATGGAGTGATAGAATACTGCCTTGAAAACAAACACTTCCTCTTCGTAATGGTGCTCCTAGATTGGTCATGTCAAAGAATGTTGAAATTAGAATTATATTCAGAGACAAAGTCCAGTCCTGTCACCAAATAATGGGGAAATTGATGCTCACAGATGCTAGGTGACTTGCCAAGGTGACACAGTGAGTTAGTGGCCAGACCTGGAATATGAACCCAACTTTTCTTCCTCCAAGTGTTTTTCTTGTTTTCCTTGTCAAGTTTCTGAACAATTAAAGTTTCCAAACTTCAAAACCCCAAGAGGTGACTCTCAATGAGACAGGCCTGGAGAATGGGACTCCCCAGTAGGCTCTGGAAACTCCACCTTGCATTCACCTCCTGGAATCTTCTCACACTGCTCTGGGGAATAGTTTACCTTCTGAGCCTGACTGGTCCACCAGTTACCTGTCGAGTTGATTCTGACTCATGGTGACCCCATGTACGTCAGAGTACAATTGTGCTCCATAGTTTTCAATGACTGATTTTTCAGAAGTAGATTGTCAGGCTTTTCTTCTAAGGTCCTCTGGGTGGACTTGAACCTCCAACCTTTTGGTTAACAGATGAGTTAGTTAACTGCATCACCCAGAGACTCCAGTTTCTGAATAAGCCCAAACCAAACCAAACCCATTGCCATTGAGTTGATTCCGACTCATACCGACCCTATAGGACAGGGTAGAACTGCCCCATAGGGCTTTGAAGGAGTGGCTGGTGGATTCAAACTGCAGACTTTTTGGTTAGCAGCCTGAGCTCTTAACCACTGTGCCACCTGGGGTCTCAAAGTTATGGGAGAGTCCTTTGTTCTGCATGAGAGATGCCAAGGGAGCTGAGATAGGGTCGGTGGGAAGAGATGAAAGAGAAACAGGCCTGGTTGGGGTTGGCCAGTCTCAAAGCCAAAAATAGACTTGGTCTGATGACATTTGGGCAATTATTGACCTTGTTGCGGAGCCCAAGGACCTTGGCTGAGTGGGAGCGGATTAGGAGAGAGTATTTTACAAAGAATACTGGAGTCCTCAGCTACCATGAATGCAGGGTCATTTGGGCTCTAGCAGAGGGAGGTTTGGGGACAAGGAACCCCTCAGGAGCAGGCATTTAGCTGGGACCTGCTCTGGGGCCTGTCTAGCCATCAGCACTGATGCCCTCACAAGCCAGTTGTGGCTGGCAACATTCTCCTGCCTAGGAGCCTGTCCCCTGCCTGTCATGGCATCTCGGATCCCAGGGCCTGGGAGAGAGGCTGGTGTGGGGAGGTAAACTCATGTGCTGCACACAGAGCTGGAGTCATGAAGCCAGGTGGGGTGGGCACTGGAGGTGAGGCATGGACATGTGGCGGCACTCTTTAGGACAGTGTGGACTATGAAACCAGATTATCCCTGCTGCCTAGCCTCTGTGAGATCTCTGGAAAGTCTCCCAAACTCACCAAGGATGGGGACAATAAAACCTCCTCCAGCCTTTTCACAGTTTTTTGGGGGAGAAGAAAAAGCTAAAGACAGGGGAGTGGAGTGTGGGGGCCTGAGTCTGAGAGGGGTGGATTTAAATCCGGGTTCTACCACTTAACTACCACGTGTCCTTGAGAAACTGATGAACTATAAGTCTCCTGGTATTCGTCTTTACGAAGAGGACATTGTGAGGACCAAGCAGGGGTGCCTGTGAAGGAAGAGCTCAGCACAGTGCCTATTCATGTTAATAAGAGCAAAGCGTGATGCCAGGCACAAAGTAAAGGCTCAAGAAATGGAAACTGAAGGAACCATGTGCAGAAGGTACTTTGATGTTTTCAAAGGCCCACATAGAAACAAGGACTGTTCTCATCAGACCAAGTGAGGGGGCATTTGTGAGTAGCATGTGAGAATCTCTGCATCTAGTGGACCCTCTCTCTGCCTTTTTAGCATCTCAGGCTGGTGCCAAGCCTGGGCTACAGAATCTGTGCAACTGACCTTTCCTTGAGATAGAGGAAGGGACCGGCTTGTTATGAGTTCTTAGACAAGAATTAACCTGTGATCCAGAATGCTCAATGGCCAGGACACTAGGGCCCCTTGGTACCATTCCACCAAGCTGAAGTAGCAGGTTGGAGTGGAGAGGGGTACTTTTTCAAGGGTGGAGGGATTTGCTGGGAGCAGAAGTACAGGAGGTCAAGAGAAGGATTCATTTGGCTAAGGTGTGCTAGTTGCCCCTGGGATTGTGCCCCAGCCCTGGTGCCAGGCCGAGCTGGCTTTGAAGAAGACACTGATAGAGACTGATGCGTCAGCGTCTCCCAGACCTACCCCCCGCTTCAGTCTTTCAACATTCAAATATCAGGGAGCCCACTATCACTCTTGTCTATATGGAGACAGGAGGGAGTCATGGGGGTGGAGTTGAGAGATCTTAATGAAGCAAGTATGTTAAGAAATGAGACTCAAAACTACCTTCACCATGACCACCATCCCCCTACTCACAGACATACAGTCACATAGACATGCACTTGTTGATACAGTGGATACAGACTTATTTTGAATAAACATTTATTAAACTTCTACGGCGTCCTACAAGTGTGAAAATCAACCCACTTAATGTCCTCAGGGAGTTCATAATTCATGGTGAAGAGAGCAGGGAATTGAGTTCAACAATGTAGTGGTTGGTGCTATCTCTTCCACATGCAAAGCAAAGAAAGTTCTGGAGAGAAAGACATTTATTCCACTTATGGGACTCTGGGAGTGCTTCAAAGAAGAGGTACCATTTGAGCTGGGTATTGAAGGATGAGTAAGAGTTCTCCAGGTGGACAAGAAACCCAGTTCGATGCTGCTTCCTACAGGAGGTCTCTCCTGATTCTTTACTCCAACCCAGCTGGCCTAGGTGCCTGGGGTCTATGCTCCCTTGCATGCCTCTGGCATCATAAGCTACTGAGGGACTGTGTTTTTGTGCCTCTAGCTCTTGACTCATGTCTAAAGTATAGAAGATTTTCAATAAATGCTGAATAAGAACATAAAGGAGGAGGAAGGCGTGTTGGGTCAGAACAGCATCTGCAATGGCAAGGAAGCAAGGAAGTTAAGAGTAGGGGGGTCTGAGGTCCCTGAGTGGAGCAAATGATTTGTGCTTAACTACCAGTAGCTCCACAGGGCAAAGACCTGGTGATCTGCTTCTGTAAAGATTACAGCCAAAAAAACCCTATGGGGGCAATTCTACTCTGTCACATGGGGTCGCTGTGAGTCGAAATCAACTTGGTGGCACCCAACAACAGCAACAACAACTAACCTAAAGCTGGGTACTGTGGAAGAAAGGCCTGGCAATCTGCTTCTGTAACGATTATAGTCAAGAAAACCCTATGGAGCAGTACTACTCTGTAACATACATGGGGTCACCAAGAGTAGGAATTGACTCGATGGCAAAGGATTGGGGGTTTGGTTAGAGGCATTTGAGACAATAATAGAGTCACGCAGAGACTACTGAAAATGGGAACCCATGGCATCTCTCCCCAACTCTGCCTTGTTAAGGAAAAATGTATCTCAGTGTTAGGAATTACAATTATGATGACAAGGAAAATAACACTAGCCAATGCTCCCTGAAGCCCTAGCACGAGGCAAGCCCAAGAGGCAGAATGGCAGATTAGGGGAGACCAGGACCTCTGGAGTCCACCTGACTGGCTTGGACTATCCTGGCTGTGCCACTCACTAGACTTTTAGCTTTGGTGAACATTCACTGGGGATTCTAAGGCCACATATAGCCCTAGAACAGTGCCTGGCTCACAGTAAATGCTCAACAAGTATTAGCTCTCCTTAGCAGTCTTGCTAAAAACCCCCAAAACAAACTCCAGGATGAGCATTAAAGTCATGCCCATTTTGGAGACAAAAAAAACTGAAATTCAGAAAAATCAACATGTCCCAGGATCACACTTGGCAGAGCTGAGCTTCAAGCCCAGGCAGACTGACCCCAGAGCCCTCTCTCTCCAGCTCTGTTTTATATGACTTCTTAGAAGGCTCCATTTTGCAGATGGAGAAACTGAGGAAACTGACTCAGATCAAAGACCAGGAGGGTTGTTTTCTTAGAACTCCTGATATCCCATTCTAAGAGCTGGGGCAGTGTTGGAAGCAAGAAGGAAGACAGAGAAAGAGTAAAATAGGTGCTAGAATATTAGAAGATTCCAAAATGGTAACAACAAACCAATGGGCGCCTCTTGCCCCATCTCCTCTCCAGGTGAGAATGAGTGGTTCTGGGTGAGACTTGGGTGTGAGATGGGAGCTTACTGTTGATAGACTCAGCCCTGTGCCGAAAGGGCCAGCCATTCAAGCCTCTCCACACAATTTCCTGTTATTTAGTCTGGGTCTGAGAGCATCTGACCATTTGGCCAATTCAGAGTAAAAGAATCCAGAGAGCTCAGTCAGATACTCAAGAAGTTTCCTTTTTACAACAACAACCAGAAAAATCAGTTAAAACTTTTCAAACTAGTCAGAAATCCAGTCAGGTGGGTTGAAAGTTCGGGGGAAGTCAGGCCACAGCACCTTCAGTCAAGTTTCATCAAAATGTCTGCAAAATCAATCAAAAAACTTGGTCCGTTCATCTCAAAGTCCTGGGAGGCTGGACAGAAGTTCAGGCAGCATTCACATTTAGCGAGGTGCTTTGTACGAAATTTGGTGAGATTGGTCCCAACTCCAACAAAGTCAATCAAAACCCCTGGATCAGTCCAAAGTTCAGGGCAGGTGAGGCCAAAATTTAAGCAGTTTAGTTAAATACTTAGGTCAGTCAGAACGTCAACCAAATCAAAGGGCGTTTCCTAGGCTCAACATCTGGTGTGGGACTGGGTTTGTGACCGGTAGACTGAGAGGATTTGGCTGTGTGGAGCCAAAGTGGAAATTAAGTTGTACCACCCAGGGGACTCAGGAACTATCCTCACCAGAAGCCAGGCTGAGAAAATAATGCAGGTGACCAGGAATGGGTTCCCAGGCTAGCCCGCAGCGACTGCCTTGAGGAGATCGGAAATGCCACTCTGTTGGCCTCTGATGACCCCAGCCCTTGCCAATCCCCTGGTCCGACCATTGGACGGCCTGCTAGGGTGTCCTCACCCAGAAGAGCACAGCGAGGAACACACGTAGCACATGCTTGCCCCACACGGCCTGCCTGTCTGTTCTCCCACGCTCCCTTCCCTCTCTGGCAGGGGCTGTGTCGGCAGAGCCAAGAGCTGGCCCAGCGCCCTGGTGCGTGGAGGTGTATCTGGGCTCTGACCCAGCTTCTGAAACAGGTTCCATATGGCTCTCCTGGTCTCCCCTCGCCCCTTCCCCACCTTGACTGTTTCTGAGATTAAACCTTTTCCTGGTTGTCAGCAAACAGCCACAGGGAGGGGCTGCTCTCTGCCTTTGGAGGCTCAGCTGGAGTGGAATACTCATCAAAAGGCTGGCTGAGGGGGGACAGATTTCCTGGGCCAGTGGCCGAGGAGGTGTGGAGGGGGCACGTGGCCTGAGCACGAGAGCAGGCCCCGTCTGCCCCCTCAGCCCAGCTGCAGCCTCTGGACTGATTCCTGGGTATCTGGCCTTGGCACAGAACCTCAAGACTCAAGGTGGAAACATTCAGAGACTTGGGTCTTTCCAACTTTTTTCCAGGATCCAGAATTCCCTCTGTAACTAAGAGGCATGATGAAAGCAAAGAAAGGGAGAGCTGAGGTGGGAGGGAGTCTGGGTTGGGACCAGGAAGGCGAATCTGAATATGTAACCATCTGTAACACAGGGCACCGGTCGATAGACATGGCCCTGGGCTGGGACACAGGCATCTTTGCTGCCCCGGGGTTCACCCTTTGTTGGCAGGGCTGTGGAGAAGTCTTGGGGTCCTGGGACTGGAGAAATAGGGAGGGGTGGGAGACGCTCAAGAAGCTTGGGGCAGCAGCTGTTTGCCCTGGTATTAAAGTGTTTTAATAATTTATCAGCCAACCCAGCAGTCCTGGTGGTCGAGCTGAACCTTGGGCAAGAGCCTATCTCTATTCTGGCTTTCCTGTCTTCCCTTGAAAGTTTTCCCTTGACAATGAAACAAAGACACACACATGTATGTGTGTGTGTGCACGTATGCATGTGCATGTGTGAGTATGTATAGTTGTATGACCTCTCTGGGCTTTTCAGTGCCCAGGACACCCACCAACTCATGCCCGCCCTTGCCTGTCCCCTGCTGTTCTACCCCTGCCCCAGCCCACCAAGTCTAGCCCAGAGACTGGTCTGGATGCAGAGGGACAGCTGACTCACTCTGAGCTCCTGGCTGAGCAATGTCCTGGGCGTCTTAACAATTATCCCTCCTCTATCCTGTCGCAGACCCATGCCCAGGAGCTGAACGAAATGACTGGGCCCAAGCATTTGGACAGCTCCCATTTGAACAGTTTTAGTTCACTAAACCTCCCCACCAGCCTGTCCCCTGCCCTAACCAGATGCACCCTTGGCCTAGCCCTGGCAGCCCATCCTGTCCCCTTCAGAAGATCAAAACCAGGCCCATGTCTGTTTACAGCGAAGAAATCTGCCCACAGCAAGTGGTGACTTAGCATCTCAGCACTGGAAGGGCCTCGGTCATCTCCATTCTGGTGGTATAATTTTCCATGCTGAGGTCAGAGAGCGGGAGGGACGAGCCGAAGGTGGCAGAGCTGGAACTGGGGCCCAGGTCTACATGTCCCCTGGAATTTCACCTGCAGCATCCTGGAGGGCAAAGAGAAAGGGTGGGTGAGGAACCTTGGGTAAGCAGAGGGAGGGAAAGCCCTCCTTGAAGATTGGTGTCTGTGACCTCCTGGCCCTACCCACACCTCCTCTATTTCTTTAAGTCCACATGGAATGGCCAGGACATCATGAGGTCTCAGAGAGGGCAAGGGAGACCCACAAGAAGTTGCAGGGCAATTTCAAGGGCATGATGGGAGCAGGAGCTGTGCAGTGTTTTGGAACACTAGTACTGGGGGGGGGGGGTCGGGGATCCTGGGTAGAAGAGACCATGTATGTCACCTTCTTGTCCCTCTACTATCTTCTTCTCAGTTGTGGCTTGGAAGGAACACAGCCACTGTTAATGTGTGTCAGTCCCTTACACTCTATAGCAACCTTATTTCATTGTACCTCCCTTTAACTCTAGGAGGTCAGGCAGGGCAGGAATTGTGTACATTTTACAGGTAAAGAAACTGAGTCTCAGGGCTTTTCCTAGGCCCCTTTGAGGAAGGGAAGGAACTGAAACCCATAGGCAAGTCTCTTTTTTCCTTGTCTGACGATAAGAGTCACCTGGTGTGTTGATTAAATACGAATTCCTGGGTTCCAATTCAGGTTTTTAAATCAGAATTTCAGAGAAGACAAGGCTCCTGCCTCCTCAGACAAAGCTCTCTTGCCAGTGTTTTGCTAATTTATTTGGAGCCTGGAACCAACCCTGTGGTGTAGTGAATTGGCATTATATGGCCCTTCTAGCCATGGTTTTATAACTCCTACCAGATGATCAGGTCGGACTATGCAAATAAGGTGCTCGTGGTCCACCAAGGGGATTGGACAACCTGCTAATGCAAATAAAGTGCATGGAACCCTTGCAGGGGTTGTTGTTGTTAGATGCTTTCCAGTCATTTCAGACTCAGAGCGGCCCTGTGTACAACACAACGAAAACACTGCCTGGTCCTGTGCCATCCTCACAACCTTTCCTATGTTTGAGGCCCTTGTTGCAGCCACTGTGTCAATCCATCTTGTCGAGGTTCTTCTTCTTTTTGGCTTTACCTCACCAAGCATGCTGGCTTTCTTTAGGGACTGGTCCCTTCTGATAACATGTCTGAAGTATGTGCGACGTAGTTTCACCATCCTTGCTTCTAAGAAGCACTCTGGCTATACTTCTTCCAAAACAAACTTGTTTGTTCTTCTGGCAGTCCACGGTATGCTCGATATTCTTCGCCAACACCATAATTCAAAGGCATCAATTCTTCTTCGGTCTTCTTTATTCATTGTTCAGCTTTTCCTTGCATATGAGGTGACCGAAAATATCATGGCTTGGTTCAGGCCCACCTTAGTCCTCAAGGTGACACCATTGCTTTTCAACACTTTCAGGAGGTCTTTTGCAACAAATTTGCCCATTTTCCTTGTGAGGGTGGGACTATGCAAATAAACATGCATGGAAGCCTTGTAGAGGATTGGTCAGTTTTGCCATCCTGCTAGGCTTAAAGGAAATCAATTCCAGAGATTGAGAGAGACCTCACTACTATTAAAAAGAAGAGCCAGGAGCAGAGCTTGTCCTTTGGACCCAGGATTCCTACGCTGAGAGCCTCCTAGACCCAGGAGACAGAGAGAGAGCTCTAGCACCAGAGACAGTGGAAGATGGCAAGAAGCAGCGACAAGCATGTCAGAGTCCAGTGGCAGAGAAACAGCAGCAGCAGAGCCAGGAGACCCTGGTGGTGAGCTCCTGGCCCATGGAATGAGGTGGCTATAGTGGGAGTGCCAACCCATGGAGTGAGACAGCTGAGTGCCTTTGGGCAGGAGGCTTCCTGAAGGAGCAGGCTGCCTATGGACACTTACTAGTGGAGCTAAAGAGCTTTGCAGCACTTGACAGACGAGGGGCCGAGGCTGAGAATGAAGGCCTGGGCTGAAAGCAAGGGCCCAGTGGCAGCAACTGGCAAGAAACTGTCCTGATCGAAGAATTGTATCCTGAGTTGTTCCTGTTACTTCCAAGTTGATCCTGATCCTGAATTGTAATCTGTTACTTCCCTAATAAACCCCATAATCATGAGTATGATCTGTGAGTTGTGCGGTCATTGCAACGGATTATTGGACCCAGCAGAGAAGTAGAGAGTGCCGAGGGAGGGATGGCTGGTGTCAGAATTGGTAAAAAGGTGGGACAGTGGGAGGTATGTGTGACCTCCACCTCACAGGAATCAGCCTTGGGCTGAGGCTGATCTTGATTCTCTGTCCCTCCCTGAAGTTAGGCGAGGTCTGATGCCATGCCATTTTTCCAAACTCTTTACTCCAAAAATCTTTATACTGGAGAGAAAACCAATAAAAATACATTGAAGGGGGTGGGGGTAACCATCCTGCTGCCCTGAGGGGGTTCCACAGAGCCCCAAGCGTGCCTTGGGTCCGGGTTAAAAACCATGAACCACATTCTCTTTTGAATCCCACTCCTCCACTTCCCAGCTGTTGTCTGGGAATGCTCATCTTTTTTCTGTGCCTCACTTTCCTCATCTGTACAATGGGGCAATAGTGTCACCTACCTCACAGAATAGTTGTGAGGATTCAAATAGGGTAGCATTTGCTGGGAACTGTGAAGCGCTAAATAAACAAGAATGACACCGTCATTCTCTGGGCCACCCTGACTTGGATGAGTACTTTTTAGGACTGTACCCATGCACATGACCGGTTGACCCCCTTTGGCTGGTTTAAACAGTTCCCTTGGTTAAAGGAATAATTGAATGCCATCATCCTACAGAGTCGATAAGAAACACAGTCAAGCCAATTGTTAGTTAGACTGAAGGGTTAGGGGTGTTTTAGAAAGTCCTCAAGTTGTGGTGGAAGTTGTTTGGGGGGGAGTGACAAGCCACTTCTGTGCATGTGGGTAGACTGAGGTGTGAGCATATCCACTTCCAAACCTTCTTCCCAGGCTTCCAGGAAAAATTCCCCCGGAGGCAGACAGACCTTGACTGCTCAGGCCCTCCACCGAGCTGCCAGCAGGTGAGATCCTGGAAACCCAGAGTGATTTTGCAGTTCTGCTCATTTGTTCTGCCCTATTTCCTCTGGGGGAGCTCGACAAAGGGATTATTCACTGCCCTCCCCTCTACCCTACAGGTTTTTTTTTTAATTTTTTTTAGAGGGGCAGCTCCATCTGCTCTGGGGCAGGAAGGGGTGTTGGGAGAAAGATGAGGAAAACTTTCCTTCCAGGTCCTGCTTTTCTCTCTGAGGCCCCGGAAACACAGAACAACCTCTTCCTCTCTTGTTTGTAGCCTTCCCTGAGTCACTGCCCAGTGTGTGGGTGGGATCTTCTAACGTCAGGGTGGCCAACCCAGTGCCCACAGGTGTCAGGCTTGGGTCATACGTGAGGGGAACAGGTAGACATAAGAAAAACAAAGGGCAAAGCCCTGTGGCACAAGTACCTGGCCATCAGAGAGGCTACAGGTAGTGGCGGGGACTGTGGCAAACCAGAGAGCACATGCCCAACTGAAAAGGGCCACCTCAGGTCATAGAAGAATGTGAACCCAAACTGTCTAAATCTGATTTTTCAAGAGAAGCTGGAAATATAGGTTTTTATGTAAAATCTCCTGATTTTCAAGTGTTAGCAACTTAAGCCAGAAAAAAACATATCTGAAGGCTGCATTTGACCTTCTGGCCTCCTGTTCGAGATCTTTATTCTAAGATGTGAGGGCTGGGTGATTGCCCTTGTCTCAAGGAAAACTCAGCTTCTTTCCCTTTATGGGCCCCTGTCATCCCATCAGGGACCCAGCTCAGAGCTCCATCCTCAGAGCCTCCCTCTCTCCTTTTTTCACACCCCCTGCACTGGATACTGGGTGCCCAGGCCAGATACCTTTTGCGGGACTGTTGCACCCATGCCCTTGTACTGGGGCTATCAGCTGCTGATAGCTCACAGCTGCAGCCCTCATTGGGCATTGCCCCATTTGCAGGGCACTGCTTTGCTGCAGGTAACATTTCCTCCCAGGGGTGATCTGCATCCTAAATCTGGCTGATGCAGGGGTACAAAATCCCACCCCTCTTGTCTCAATTTGGGACAACTCTGAAGGGCCATCTCAGCTCCTGAGCACCCCATAGGATGGCTGAGGCCTCAGTTTCAACTGCACTGTGATCATCTCGTCCCTTGCCCAGTCCTGCCTTCCTCAGTTCCTCACAGGCATATCTTCTGAAAGTATTTCCCAACATGCTTTCTGCATACAGCTATCAATCTGTTTTCAGAGACCTCATCTCAGACATATGCCTACCCAAAGCCCTCAGATCTCATTCTCTCTTTTTCTTATTCAAACTGCTTTTGGGAAAGGCCCTGATAGGTTCATTCACATGGAGGTGCCAATAGCTGATAGTAGCTCAGTGAGTTTCCTTTCCCAGAGTCATCTGTTGTTCATAAAAATTTGAAGTCAAAGGATGGATGAAGGTTCAGGAATCAGCAAAGTGGGCGATGAGGTAATATTGGGCATTCTGGTTTGTCAGTGAATCAGGGAATGTACCACACCAACAGCCTAGATTAAGCCAGAGTAATCCCAAGACGCTTTAAATGTTGGTTGGCAAGGTCAGTGCTTGTCAGAGCCACAGGCGTTGCCACCTTGGGGTTCTTAGTGAGAGAAACAGCAGGGTGTGACAAAAGGGGCCTGGTTAGCAGTGTGCTGCCCGCTCTTCAAAGATCAGCTTCTTCAACTGTAAAATGATGGGTTGTAATAGCCATTATGGAGTTGCCCCGGGTGGTGCCTATGGCTAAGTTCTTGGCTGCTAATTAAAAGGTTGGAGGTTTGAGTTTACCCAGAGGCTCCTTGGAAGACAACCCTGGTGATCAACTTCTTTTGAAAAACCCAGCCATTGATAACTCCTTGGAGCACAGTACTACTCTGACGCGCATGGGGTCATCACGAGGCAGAGTTTACTAGACCGCAACTGTTTTTTTTTTTTTTTTTAACAATACCTACATATGAGATCAATAATGAAGAAAATACACACATTTGTTTATATACACCAAAAGGCTAGAAGCAAATATCCTAGAACAGAGGTTCCTAAACTCCCTCTGTTCATGGCACCCTTAGAGTAATTTTTTTATGGTGCCCCAAAGAAATAACAAACGGCTCCATTTATTAAGTACTTATATCTGAATAACTCAATGAGTATTTACATCCTAACAACCTTGTTGTTGTTAAGTGCTCTTGAGTAGGTTCGGACTCATAACGACCCTATACACAACAGAATGAAACACTGTCCGGCCTTGCACCATCCTCACAACCATTTCTATGCATGAGCCCACTGTGGCAGTTACTACGTCAGTCCATCTCGTTGAGGGTCTTCCTCCCTTTCGCTGACCCTCTACTTTACCAAGCATGATCTTTTTCTCCAGGAACTGGTCCCTCCTGATAACATGTCCAAAGTATGTGAGACGAAGTCTTGCCATCCTTGCTTTAAGGAGCATCCTGACTGTACTTATTCCAAGACAGATTTGTTTGTTCTTCTGGCAGTCCATGGTATTATATTCAATATTCTTTGCAAAACCAATTCTTCAGTTTTCTTTATTCATTGTCCAGCTTTTGCGTGTATGTGAGACAATTGAAAACACCATGGCTTGGGTCAGGTGTATCTTAGTCCTCAAAGTGACATCTTTGCTTTCCAACACTTTAAAGACGTCCTTTGCAGCAGATTTGCCCAATACAGGACATCGTTTGATTTCTTGACTGCTGTTTCTTTTGGCTTTGATCGTGGATCCAAGTAAAATGAAACCCTTGACAACTTCAGTCTTTTCTCCATTTATCATAATGTTTTTTTTTGGTCCAGTTGTGAGGATTTTTGTTTTCTTTATGTTGAGATGTAATCCGTACTGAAGTCTACAGTCTTTGATCTTCATCAGTAAGTGCTTTAAGTCCTCTTCACTTTTAGCAAGGAAGGTTGTGTCATCTGCATATTCAAAATGTCAATGAGTCTTCCGCCAATCCAGATGTTGCATTCTTCTTCATATAATCCAGCTTCTCGGATTATTTGCTCAGCATACAGATTGAGTAATTACGGTGAAAGGATACACATCTTTCCTGATTTTAAACCACACAGTATCCTCTCGTTCTGTTCAAACGACTGCCTCTTGGTCTATGTACAGGTTCCTCATGAGCACAATTAAATGTTCTGGAATTTCCATTCTTCACAATGTTCTCCATAATTTGTTATGATCCACAGAGCTGAATGCCTTTGCATAGTCAATAAAAAACACAGATAAACATCTTTCTGGTACTCTCTGCTTTCAGCCAGGATCCATCTGACATCAGCAATGATATCCCTTTTTCCACATCTTCTTCTGAATCTGGCTTAAATTTCTGGCAGTTTCCTGTCTATGTACTGCTACAATCATTTTTTAATTGTATTCAGCAAAATTTTGCTTGCATGTGATATTAATGATACTGTTTGATAATTCCAGCATTCTGTTGGATCACTTTTCCTTGGAATGGGCATAAATATGGATTCTTTCAGTTGGCCAAGTAGCTGTCTTCCAAATTTCTTGGCATAGATAACTGAGCACCCCCAGCACTGCATTCATTTGTTGAAACATCTCAACTGGTATTCTGTCAACTCCTACGGCTTTGTTTTCACCAATGTCTTCAGGGCAGCTTCAATTTCTTCCTTCCACACCATCGGTTCTCGATCATATGCTGCCTCCTGAAGTGGCTGAATATTGACCAATTCTTTCTGGAACAGTGACTTTGTGTATCCCTCCATCTTCTTTTGATGGCTCCTGCGTTATTCAATATTTTGCCCATAAAAAAAAAAATAGTACTCTTCAATATTGCAACTTAAGGCTTGAATTTTCTCTTCAGTTCTTTCAGCTTAAGAAATGCTGAGCGTGTTCTTCCCTTTCGGTTTTCTAACTCCAGGTTTTTGCACATTTCATTATAATATTTTACTTTGTCTTCATGAGCCGCCCTTTGAAATCTTTTGTTCAGCTCTTTCATTTTATCATTTCTTCCATTTGCTTAGCTACTCGATGTTCAAGAGCAAGTTTCAGAGTCTCTTCTGACATCCATTTTGGACTTTTCTTTCTTTGCCGTCTTTTTGATGACCTCTGGCTGTCTTCATGTTTGATGTCCTTGGTGTCATTCCACAACAGATCTGGTCTTCGGTAATTAATGTTCAATGTGTCAAATCTGTTTTTTTTGTGTCAAATCTGTTCTTAAGGTGGTCTCTAAATTCAGTTGGAACATACTCAAGGTCATACTTTGGCTCTCATAGACTCGCTTTAATTTTATTCAACTTCAACTTGAACTTGCATATGAGCAATTGCCGGTCTGTTCTGTGTTCAGCCTCTGGCCTTGTTCTGACTGATGATGTTGAATTTCTCCATCATCTCTTTCCACAGATATAGTTGATTTGATTCCTGTGTATTCCATCCAGTGAGGTTCACGTGTACAGTCACCAGTTGAAAAAAAGTATTTGCAGTGAATGAGTTGTTGGTCTTGCAAAAATCTATCATGCTCCTATCACCAATGCCATATATCCCAATTATCGTTCCTTCTTCGTTTCCAACTTTTGCATTCCTATCACCAATAATTGTCAATGCATCTCGATTACATGTTTGATCAATTTCAGGCTACAGAAGTTGGTAAAAATCTTGGATTTCTTCATCTTTGTCCTTAGTTTTTGGTGTGTAAATTTGAATAATAGTCATATTAATTGGTCTTCCTTGTAGGTATATGGATATTATCCTATCACTGATAGCTTTGTACTTCAGAATATATTTTGAAATGTTCTTTTTGACAACAAATATGACACCATTACTCCTCAGTTTGTCATTCCTGGCATATTAGACCACATGATTGTCCGATTCAAAATGGCCAACACCAGTACATTTCAGCTCGCTAATGCCTAGGATATGGATCTTTATGCATTCCATTTCATTTTTGACAACTTCCAATTTTCCTGGATTCATACTTTGTACATTCCAATTTTTAATGAATGTTTGCAGCTGTTTCTTCTCATTTTAAGTCATGCCACATCAGTAAATGAAGGTCCAGAAAACTTCACTCCATCCATGTCATCAGGGTCAACTCTACTCTTCTGTCAGTCTGTTGCACTGTGGTGGCTTATGTGTTGCTGTGATGCTGGAAGATAGGCCACTGGTATTTCAAATACCAGCAGGGTCTCCCATGGCAGACAGGTTTCAGTGGAGCTTCCAGACTAAGACAGTCTAGGAAGAAGGACCAGGTGGTCCACTTCTGAAAAAAATTGAGCAGTGAAAACCATATGAATAGCAGCAGACATTGTCTGATATAGTGTAGGAAGATGAACCCCTTTTTAGGTTGGAAGGCACTCAAAATAGGACTGGGGAAGAGCTGTCTCTTCAAAATAGAGTTGACCCACAACTGTGTAGCCATACAAAAAAGAAAACACATACATTGAAAGAAAAATTTTTTCTTTCATTCTTAAATAACCACAGTTATTTAATAACGCGATGTGTGTTGAACGCTGCATAACTTCTGGAACCTTGGAATCATATTGGACACCAGCTCCTCATTTCCTGTACAATGATTTCTGCATCATATTTGCTTTTTATCACAGTAACCACTCAAAAAAACACCCAAGCTTCCAAAGACTTGACATCACTGGAAGGAATGCAGTGTGGTCTACTGTTGAAGCTATGGACTACCTAGAGCTAGTAGTTTGCATAGCATCCAACAGATGTCGCTGTGTTTCCCCCAAAATGTAAACTATTTGCAACATTTTCATTAATTGGCTGTGGTGCCCTGGAGTACCAGAGAACGGCTGGGGAGCCACAGCTTTAGACTATTAGTCAGGGTCATCTCCAGGGTCTGGACTTTTGGATACTTTTTACTTCTTTCTTTATACTTTTCCACATCTCTTTTACAATGAGGATATAACACTTAAAGGAGATCAGAAAGTCCTATACATGCAACAACATGGGTGAACCTTGAAAACATTATGCTGAGTGAAAACAGTCAATCACAAAAGGACAAACACCGTATGATTTCACTGCTATGAAATACCTAGAGTAGCCAAATGTGTAGAGATTAGAGGTTAACAGTAGTTACCAGGGACAGGAGGGATGCGGTACAGGAAGCATCGTTGTGTAGGTAGCATTGAGTTTTTTTTTTTTTTTTTTATGGGGATGGAAAATCTGGCAATGGAAATCAGTGATGATTGTATGACATGATCGATGTAATTTTATTGAATTGTACATGTGAAAAATATTGAATTGGCAAATGCTGTGCTCTCTGTACTATTATAACAATAATTTTTTTAAAAAACAGAGATTGGAGAAAAAAAAGATTTATATACTTTTAAAACTCCACCTTCCCCCACCCCTCCCCAGGAAGTCAGGTGAAATAACCTAAGGGAATAATCTGTAAACTGAGAAGCTGTAAGCTCTACCCCATGCACCTCACCACACCAACCTGCTGCCTGCTCTCCAGAGAAATGCTCAGCACCTGTGAGTTCCCTCCATTCTTCTATTCTGCTTTTGCCTGGGAGGAGGCCCACTTGGAATTCCACTGGCTGGTTTCCTTTTTGGTAGAGATGGAAAAACAGACTCTGGGCACATCCTCACACCTCCACACCAGGCAGATGGTGCTGTGAGGGCTTCCTTCAGGGTAAAGGGACAGCGGGAGATAGCAGTTTTTTTTTAATCTCCTCACTCTACAGAGCTCACAGAGACCCTCAAACATACCATCTCCTATTGATCCTGTATCTGCCCTTTCAGCAAGATGGGCTCAGTGGCCTGGGGCTCCGCTGTCCAAACAGATGTAAAGAAAGATGGGGCTGTGGTTCCGTGTGTGGTCATGAGGAGACTGAGCTGTGCTTTCCTTTGCAGGACCTCCAAGGGTAGCCTCTTGTGCTAGTCCCATTTTACAGATAAACAAACAGTGGCTCAGAGAGACTCTGCAGTGTTCTTTGTATCATGGAAGAGTAAGAGATTCAGGAGACGTCTCATTAGAAGTTTCTTTATTCAAAGTCTGTTGACAGAAAACTCAGTTTTTATTTGTCTGAAAATATTCTTTAACCCTTATTTTTGAAAGATAGTTTTGCCGCACATAACATTTTGGGTTGATGATTATTTTCTCAGAACTTTGAAGGTATTTTTCTACTATCTTTTGGCTTCCACTCATGCTGACAGCCACCTAGCAATTTAATTGCAATTTTTTTGGTAGCTGAGTGGTCTTTTTCTCTCTAGTTGCTTTTAAGATCTTCTCTTTATCATTAGTGGACTAAATATTCCCTTAATATGACTTGGTGTGTGGATTTCTTTCATTCATCCTGTTGGATGTATGTTGGTCTTCCTGTATCTGTGGATTTGTCTTTAATCAGTTGTGGAAAATTCTCAAGGATTCTTTCTTCAAATAATCTGTCTCTTCTATTCTCTCCTTCCAGGACTCTGATTACACCTATGTTAGACCTTCTTATTGTATTGTCCATATCTCTGAACCTTTCAAATTTTCTCTCTCTCTCTTTCATATTCGAGCTAGTTTCTTTAGGCCTATCTTTCAGTTCATGAATTCCCTGTTCAACTATGTCTAGTTTGCTGTTTATCCCATATACTGAGTTTTTTTTTTCTTCTGAATAATGAGGGTGTTATTGTTATTTTGAGTTGGAATTCTTTTTTTGCATGACTGTCCCACAAATTCTAAGACTTTTGGCACCCTTTACTTCTCAGCACTAAAAGTCCCTGTTCAAAAAAAGTCCCATACAGTTCCAAATAACACCAGGCAGGGGTGGGCAGGAAGTACCACTTTTGGTTGAGAACAGTCTGAGGGCAAATAAACACTAAATTCAAATCTAAATCAAAATGAAATTTTTTGGCTCATGACACATGCAAAATTATATGCCCCATAAGAAGGCATGAGTTTGTTGTTACATTTTAAAATAAAATAGTGCCATGGGTTGAGTTGTGTCCCCCCAAAATATCTGTCAACTTGGCTAGGTCATGATTCCCTTGTATGATTGCCTGCCATTTTATCATCTGATGTGATTTCCCTATGTGTTGTAAATCCTATCACTAAGATGTAATAAGATGGATTAGTGGCAATTATATTGATGAGGTCTACAAGATTAAGTAGTGTTTTAAGCCAATTTCTTTTGAGACACAGAAGAGAAAAGCAAGCAGAGAGATGTGGGAACCTCATGCCACCAAGAAAGCAGTGCCAGGAGCAGAGTGTTTCCTTTGGACCTGAGGCTCCTGAGCTGACATGCTCCCAGTCCAAGGGAAGACTGATGACAAGGACCTTTCTCCATAGCAGACAGAGAAAGCCTTCCCCTGGAGCTGAAGCCCTGAATTTGGACTTGTAGCCTACTAGACTGTGAGAGAATAAATTTCTCTTTGTTAAGGCCATCCACTTGTGGTATTTCTGTTATAACAGCCCTAGATGACTAAGACAAATAGATAAATAAATAAGTATATTTAAAAAAAAAAAAACCCTAAAACATTATTGGGAGTTCACTGTATGGAAGGTACTGGATTTGAAACATAACCGCCAGCCATCAAAGAGTTTAAAGTCTATCTGGGAAAAGCTTGAAAAACAAAGGCATGAAGGACAAAATTTAAGACTTACATGTAGAATATATGCCATAAGGTGCCCTTGCTCAGAATGAGGGGAAAGCAGCTTTCTTAATACCACTAAGGTACACCCATTGCCATCAAGTTGATTTCAACTCATAGTGACCCTATAGGACAGAGTAGAACTGCCCAACGGAGTTTCCAAGGAGCAGCTGGTGGATTTGAACTGCTGACCTTTTAGTTAGCAGTGGTAGCTCTTAACCACTGCACCACCAGGACTCCTCATTAAAGTATAAGCTACTGCATATCTTTCTATTTATTCACTCTCCTCTACTACTTTGGGAGGGTCTCAATTGATAATCTCTTCTTCCAGAGATGATTTGTGTTTGTTTGGCTGGGAGCTAGAGAGGTACTTCTGACCTAGAACAAATGTGGCACCTTCCAAGGGTCCTAGGCTTAATTAAAGAGCATCAAGTTCAGTTTCCCCCACTTGTGGGTGGCTCCCTTTTGTGGTGCTAATAAAGTATTTGCTCTCATGTCAATACCACCTTTGGGTTTCAACTCTTTGTGAGTTTTTTTTTTTTTTTCTTGAATATTTTCTGCAAGCTCAGAAATTTATTTAAAAATGTGTGTTACAATTTATTCGGGGTCTAGTTCTTTATCCTATCACTCATCTGTCAGTTTGTTGTACTGTGGTGGCTTGGGTGTTGCCGTGATGCTATACCACTGGTATTTCAAATACCAGTAGGGTCACCCATGGTGGACAGGTTTCAGTGGACCTTCTGACTAAGACAGACTAGGAAGAAGGACCTGGCAGTCTACTTCTGAAAAAATTGACCAGTAAAAACCTTATGAAGAGCAGTGGAACATTGTCTGATATAGTGCTACAAGGTGAGCCCCTCATGTTGAAAGGCACTCAAAATACGAAATGGACTGACACAGTGTCTTTGATGATGGGCTCAAGCATAGGAATGATTGTGAGGATGGCATAGGACCAGGCAGTGTTCCATTCTGTTGTAAACAGGGTCACTCTGAGTCGGAATTGACTTGATGGCACCTAACAACAAGTTCTTTATCAGGGGGGGCCTTCCCACTACCCAGTTTGCCTTATTGTTGGAATTAAAAGTTCTAATCATTCCATCCGTCTTTCTATCTACCCATCCAATGGTCTTTTCTTTATTCCTTACTTACCCATTGACACCCATGCTGTTCCTAGGACCCTTCAAGATGCTTCAGAGAAAACAAGGAAGGTCCTTCCCTTTTCAGAGTGACATAGTTGAGGAAACATCTGTTGACCATCCTTAAAGGATACTCTTCCTCACCTGCCAGCCCTTGCTTCCTGACTGACCATGTCCTATCCTGACGTCTCAGGACAGGGTTTGAAATCTCCCTACTGGCTTCACCCTGTGACCCGGACCTCTGTGAGTTCAGTGACCCCCTGGACCTGGAGCCACTGTCTCACCATCTGGCTGGCCCCTGCTCCTCCACATGATTACCATCCACCTGCAGCCTCAGCTCCAGTCCAGGCTTTGGATTCAGAAGTGCCAGAAGCTGATAGTGCTGTGGGGAGAGGGGACAGGGACTGGAAGTGGAGGAGAGGACAGGGGTGGGGAAACATCAGGACTTTGGGTATTAAGAACAGAGTCAGCAGGTGCAGCATGGGCCAGAACAGCCCGGCAACATATGCGCACAGTCCCTAGAACAAGCCTCACTTGTTAAAAGAGAAAAACAAAACAGCCCGTCTTTCTCTGCTCAGATTTAATGCATCTTTGAGGCTGTGTAACTCCTTGAGGGTCCCAGTGGCGGCTGACGTTTAGTGTGTTTGGTCAGGCTGGCTGCCAGCCGTGCCCTGTCTCCCGACGCCCCCGCCTCTCCAACCCATAGTGTCTGCCGGCAGTAAATCACCCACATGCTCTCTCTGAGGGGGAAGAGGTCCCAGGACCCTGTGGGGGCTGGGTAGAAAGAGGGCTTCCCACACAAACCCTCTCTGCACCTTCCCTCCCACAGACAAGCAGCTCCGTGGCTGAAAAGGATTGGGGGGAGGTAACGGGGGGCATGTGCTAGGGGTGCACAGAGAAGAGAGACCATATGAGCCCTGCTCTGCTCAGAGGCCTCAGAAACAAGGTGGGAACAGAGGCCTGTGGTTCCTCTGAGGAACACATTTCAAACTTCAGTGTGCCTGCGTGTGAATCACCTGGAGATCTTCTGATTCAGGGGCCTGGGGTGGGGCCTGAGACTCTGCATTTCCAACAAGCTTCCTTTGCTGCTGGTCTAGTGCTGCACCATAGCCAAGATAAAGGGTTTTGCCAGCCTAGAAGGGCCACTGTGACGGAAGTTGTGTAGAGTGGCCCCACAGGATCACCTGGAGAGCTTTGAAATATGCTTGGTCCTGTCCCAATCAACTGAATCAGAATCTCTGTACAGGAGCCTGGGGCACCTGTGTGTTTTCTTTTTTAGCGCTCCCTCAGGTGGCTTCAATGGGCAGCCAGGATTGTGAATCGCTAGACTAGATTGTGGAAACCCTGGTGGCATAGTGGTTAAGAGCTACATTTGCTAACCAAAAGGTCAGCAGTTCAAATCCACCAGGCACTCCTTGGAAACTATGGGGCAGTTCTACTCTGTCCTGTAGGGTCGCTATGAGTCAGGATCGACTCGACAGCCGTGGGTTTAGACTAGATTGTGTGAAGCCCTAGTTGCTCAGTGGTTAAGAACTCAGCGCTAATCAAAAGATTGGCCATTTGAATCCACCAGCTGCTCCTTGGAAACTCCAGGGGGCAGTTCTACTCTGTCCTGTAGGGTCACTATGAGTCAAAGTTGACTTGACAGCAACGGGTTAGACTAGATTGTGGAACAGTTGTGGAATATTATTCCCTTCCTTAAAGTTCGGGGTCTAGGACCCACTAATGGCTAGGGTGGCTTAACATCCTACTTCTCCAAGGGGGATCTTCGAGCTCCCTGGAGGGCCATATTTCACCACAAAGGAATGACGAATGGTGGAAGTCCAGGGAGAGGATAAATGACAAGGCCACACCTTGCCAAAATGGCGACGCTGTTTGATCTTGTTCCAGCCATTTCACTCCTCGGGCCTCGGTGTCTTGGTTATGACTGGCAGAACTTCTATTTTGGCTGGTCTGTTCAGCCCAGAATTCCCAGAGGCCCCTGTGCTTCCCACCGCTCCAGAGGGTTTTCACCCCCTCTCACCTCCTCTGAATGACAGGGGTAGCTGGGAGGGCCCTCCCCACTGAAAGCTGTGCTCTCCCCCAGTGGCTCCCAGCCACAGCTGAGGACAGTGGGAACGAGGTGCTAATGCCCTGAGGCCCACACATCTGGTTTCCATTTTCCTTTGCAGCAGCCTAAAGCAGCAGAGGGCCCTTCTCTTTGTATCTCTTGAAAAATCATTTCCAAAGGCCAGATTCAGGCCACCCTCAGTCCTGATCCACCAGAATCCTTCCTTAGAGACTCCCCAGCCTCTTCCCCAAGGTCTTGGGGAGGCAGGTGGAGGCAGGCCCATAAGGGAGGGGAAAAGTGTGGGGTTGGCAGGAGTCCAGGTCCCTTGGAGAATTAGGGAAGTAGGAAGATTTTAGGTCATTTAAAAGAAAAGGAGGGGCAAGTGAATATCGGGGAAAGTGGGAGATTCTACTTCATCAGGTTCTGAGGTCTGCCCATGACATAACTTGGAGGAAGTCCCCTCCTCAACCATATTCTCACCATCAGGCTGGTGAGAGGGGCAATCTGCCCCATCTCCAGGGTCTTCTTGTTCTCCCCCAGACCCTTAGTCACCGCTAGAGCAAGGGCCCTGTAGGGATGGGAATGGGGGCTCTTGGGATCAGATTCTACTTCAAAAGATGTCAAGGTCATAAAGACAACATGCTTATAATGCTTATTGACTTGAGGATCCTTCTGCAGCACCCCTCATCATGGGGGTGCTACACTGTGGTGATCAGGAGCACTAGCTCTGAGGGCTCACAGGCCTGGGCTCAATCCTGGCCCTGCGCTCATCCTAGGTGGGTCATAGGACTTATTTGAGCTGGTTTCTTCTTCTGCAAAATGGGGGTAAATAAAGTAAAAATTGAACTGGATAAACATAAACAAAGGATTCAGCCTAGCACATATGAGGCAGTTTATAAATCGAGGCAAACATCTACTATCCCTTCATTCAACCATCCATGCATTTAACAACCCATCCATCTGTCCATCCATCCATCCACCGCCCCACCCCCGAGCCCCCCCACCCATCCACCCATCCACCCATCCACCCATCCATCCATCCACCCATCCATCCATCCATCCAATCTAAGCTATACGACATAAGGGATCTTAAGAATCAGTTAGTCCAGTGGGTCTCACACCTGGAGAGGTCGTTAGCTGTCCTGACCCCGGACCCTTCTCCAGAGGTCCTAATTCAATACGTCTGCAGTAGGGCCAGGAATCTACATGTTAAACAAAGCTGATTCAGGTAGTCCTCAGACCCCCCTCAAGAAACACTGGCCTGGTGAGCACACCTCATTTTACAAAGGAGGAAGCTGAAGCAGAGAGGGTAAATCCCCCAGTTTTGTGACTAAGTGACCAGACAGGACTAGGGCCCCCCTTTGGGCTCTCTCTCCCCTCCCTCTCTCCCACTGCCTCGGTGAGTGTGTGGTGTGTGTGGGCAAGTATGACCAAGAGGCCCCCGGGGGCTGCTGGCAGCCCACCATGCTGCACTCCCTCCTGCCCGGCCCTTCGACCGTGGACTCTGCCCTCTCTCCCAAAGAGCCCTGTCGGGGCACAGGGATTTATTCCTTCGGGCCAGCTTTCCACCTTTTATTTCCTGTGTTATTTATGTCCCTTGCCTTTCATCTCCTGCCTGGCTGGGCTGAAGGTCCATTATGTTGCCCTGGCTGCGGCCACATCAATCTCCAGCCTGGGAGCTGAGACCCGCTGCCCCATCCTCTAAATTGTTTTCTGGGGCTCCTTAAGGCTCCACCAGCAGCTGCCCTTGTGTGTGGATGGTCCTGGCTGGCATCCTCCTCAGAGAGAACCATTATGAGGGGCTTTGGGACCAGTGGATCAGACAGTCCACAGGGGGCTTGTCTTGGGCCCAGGAGTGAGACCACCTTTCAGAAATTAGAATGGTGGTACGGTGCAGAGGTCCGACTGTCAGGACTTCAGAGTCGTAGCCTTGACTTTGCCAACAACTTCAGGCAAAGAGCAGATCTTTTCCAGGCTTCAGCTTCTTTGTCTGTAAAATGGTCGCAGGGAGCCGGACAGGATGATACAGACAGTAGCTTCCAGGGCTACTGAATCTGTGTTTCCCAAATGGTGTTTTTACAAACCGATAAATGTTCATGAAGAAAGGAGGGTTCTATAATCAAAGTTACATAATATAGTCAAAGGTTGGGTCGAACGGAGGGAAACAAGTTTCTTTACTGCAGGACTTATCAGGACCTTTCATACCTAATGTGCACTGAGTTGCTCCAGGGTATAGGGTGGAAATACGACATAGAGCATTTAATTGGGGAGCACCCCATCCCCTGCAGGACTTGTGTGTGCTTTGCAGAGCACATTTTGGGGAACACTGATCTATGACCTGGTGGGAAGGGTAAAGAAAGGGGGAAAGAAGTGGGAGGAACCTGCCTGGTCTGACCTTTCCTGGGACAGGGTGAGGCAGCAGAGCCAGGGACCTTTGCCCTGGGTTCAGGCCACATGACGTGAGAGAGAGTTAAGATCACAGGCAAGGGAAGTTCCCACGCAGCTTGATCCACTTCCAGAGGAGGTTTGGGTTGAATTCGAGGCTCCACGGGGCTACATTACCTGACCACACTGTGGGTTGTACAGGATCTGTCTGACAAAGACCTATTTAACCTGGGAGTTAACACATTTAACAGCAGGGACTATGACTGATCGGTTAAGATATCACCCAGGAGCCTGCCCCCTGTGTGCCCGCTGAACATCAACTCTACTTGGAACCAAAACAGGCACTTGGAGTCACGTTGGGAATACGGTAAACCAAAAAACCAAACCCACTGTCATTGAGTCGATTCCAACACCTAGCGACCCTATAGGACAGATTAGAACTGCCCCATAGGGTTTCCAAGGCTATAATCTTTACAGAAGCAGACTGTCATATCTTTCTCCCACAGAGTGGCTGGTGGGTTCAAACCGCCAACTTTTTGGTTAGCAGTTGAGCACCTACCCATTGTACCACCAGGGCTCCTTGGGAATACCAGAAAAAAAAAACCCAAACCCACTGCCATCGAGTCTATTCCGACTTATAGCGACGCTATAGGACAGAGTAGAACTGCCCAGAGAATTCCCACGGCTATATGTAAATCTTTATGAAGCTGACTGCCGTATCTTTCTCCCACGGAGTGGCTGGTGGCTCAAACTGCTGAGCGCATTAACCACTACGCACCAGGGTTCCTCCTCTGGAATACCGGGAAAAAAAAATCCAAAAATTTTAGTTATTGTTTTTGTTATTATTATTTTCATTATTAATCATTCTGCCTAAGACTGTGGGAAAAGCAAGCTACTCCATTTCATTTCACCTCACAGTGTCTTCCAGATACATTTTCCAGAGCTCTTAGTTACAGGATATTTTGTTGCTCTGCAATCCTAAAATGCTTCCCTTTGCCCACAAGAAAAATGCCAGCTCAATGGCTCACCATGATGTTTCCAAACTTCCTCCCAGGTGGGTCCCCTCTTGCCTCCCAGGAGGCTCTTGTCCACCCCCTCCCTTCCTCTCTGTATGGGACCTGACATGCCGGGTGGATGTGCTAGTGCCTCCCTCCCCTGGGCCTTCCATGAGCTCTTTCCCTGCCCCCTCCAATGCCTCCTCACTCTCCACTGAGCTGTCCTTCAAAGCTGCTGAAATTCCAGCTCCTCCAAGAAGCCTTCGGAATGCTCCAGCCCTCAGAGCTGTTGCCCGTGTTTTTAATGTCCTCCATTCATCCCTACACGCATGGTTCTGTTAGCGCTTTTCACATGCCACACGGCCTCTATTTTTGGTCTGGTTCCCAGCAATCTAACCACAAAATCAACTTCTTGATGTCAAGAGTCGTGACTTTGCTTCTAAATCGGCACTTCCAAAAGGTTAATGAGCCCATGAGTCCCCCTGGGATCTTGTGATGATGCAGACCCTGACTCAGAAGGTCTGGGGTCGGCCCGAGACTCTGGGTGCCACACTAAACTCCCAGGTGATGCTGATGCCTGCAACCACGCTTTGAGAAGTAAGGGCCGAGGCTTCTGCCGGAGCCTCTAGTCCCGAGGTCCTCGACCCTGGGAGCTTACAACAAGGTGCTATGCTTGTGGGAACAGGCACTGGTATTTTTAAAAAGCTCTTCAGGTGATTCTGATGAGCAGCCAGGGCTGAGTCCCTGGGCTAGCATGGTTCCTTACCCCTGGCAGTTACGTATGTGACTTTATGTGGGAGAGGAGGCTTTGATTAGAAGCACTTGGCAGGCAGGGACCTGATTGTGGTGGGAAGGGGCAGCTGGGGAGACCAAAGAGCTGTAGCATTTTGTGGGTGGGCGCCCATTAACTGTTGGGTACTTACAAGGCATCAAGGGAGAGCATCTCTGAACCTGCCGACACTGCCCCCTGCCCCCAAGGCATGGAGAGATCACAGGCAGGTAGGCTCAGCTGCTGGGAGGGGAGCCCAAGGGGCGCTTTGCCAGGAGCTCCCTCCTCCTGCCTGTCAGCCAAGCTGGGGACCAGCCCGCCAGGGACTCTGTCCTGGCACCCAGGAAACAGGTCATGGTGCCGAGTTAGAAGGCACAGGGCGCCCTCTGCTGGGGTGTTTGAGCTACTTCTCCCCAGAGACCCCCGGGAGCGAGAACAGGAGACCTGAGACTCAGAGGACGCAGACGCGGGGTATTGAGACTCACTTCCTCTAAACCTCCCCCCAGGGAAGACCGGGGGAGGGCAGGGCAGGGAAGCATGCTCTGTCTCTCCTCACTCTGTCTCCTGAGTCCAGAGTCCACAGAGCCGAAATCAGGTCAGAAGAGGGGTCACAGGCTGTGACTTTGGGGGGTGGGGCAGATTTGCTTTTGCCCCCATACGGCCAAATCACACGAGGCTCCTCTGCCATTTTCTTGTCTTTGTCACCCCCATCGGCGCTGACATGCAGTGGCTCATGTTTAGAGGTGACAGGATTGAAACACGTGTGCTGCTCTGTGTCCTCAAGAGGCCCCAGCTGCTCTCAGCACCCACAGTTCTTGTCGGGATGCCCTTGTGGTTCAGCGCACACTGGGGTCAGTGCTAGGATCAGCGGTGCTGGGAACTAGAGTTCAGTATGGGGCCAGAGTCGGGGGCCTGCCTATGGCTGGGGTCCAAGGTCATTCTTGGAGGGTCAGGGGTAAACTTGTGTCCAGAGTCGAGGCTTGGTAATAAGCAGATAAGCACCAGTGCCCAGGCCTATCTCATTAAAGGCGATGGCCGTGGATCTACCCACTAGAGAAAGAGGGCTGTGGCTGGGAGACCCAGACAGGAGAAGACTGAGAAAGTGGAGCCTGCCAGGTTTCCTCTGGCTCCTCCTGCTTCCACACTTACGTTACTTAGAAGGCAATAGTTCAGGAAGTCCGTCGGTAGTGCAAATGGTTAAAATACTTGGTTTTTAAAGGTTGGAAATTTGAGTCTACCCAGAGGCACCTTGGGAGAGGGGCCTGGTGACCTACTTCTAAAAAATCAGCCATTGAAAACCCTGTGGAGCACAGTTCTACTCTGACGCACATAGGGTTGCCATGAGTTGGAACTGACTCAAAGACAACGGGTTAATGGTTCCCGGATCAGTACACACTGCATCCAAGGCCAGCCCCCTGGTTGCGATTTCTGGGTGGGCCTAGCCCCTTGGCTGTGTCTCGGGTGTGCAACGCACTGCTCTAACCTTCATTGGCTTTGTTGCAAGACCAGGCGAGGGCGGACAATGCTGAGGGGGTGGGGCCCAGCTTTGTCTGGGGTAGAGGTTTAGCGTGTTAACATGGGCAATGATTGATGCTACTGAGTATAATTTACTGTGGTTTTCATCAGATCCTCAGAGGGCCACAGACAAAAAAAAAGAAAAAAGTTCAGGATTATTGGTTAGGGCCATCCTCAGCTTTTTTTTTTTTTTTTTTTTTTATGATATATGTATATATAATAACAAAAACTTTTACAATTTTAACCGCATTCAAGTGTACAACTCAGTGACACCAATTACCCTCACCATGTTGTTCTATCATCTCCACCACCTGTTTCCAAAAGTTTTACATCACCCCAAACAGAAACTTGGCCCCCCTTCAGCAATAACCCCCATTCCCTCCTCCTTCCGGCCCTTGGTAGTCACTAATAACCTTTGTCTTTATGCATTTGCCTAGCCTAAGTATTTCATGTAATTGGGATTGTACAATATTTGTCCTTTCGTGTCTGACTTATTTCACTCAGCATAACATCTTCAAGGTTCATCCATGTTGTAACATGTATGAGAATTTAACTTCTCTTCATGGCTAAATAATATTCCATTGTATGGGTATACCAATTTTGTTTATCCATTCATCTGTTGATGGACACTTGGGTTGTTTCCACCTTGTGGCTATCGTACATGTATCTGTTTGAGTCCCTGTTTTCAAGTCTCTTGGGTGTATACCTAGGAGTGGAATTGCTGGGTCATATATTTTCTATGTAGCTTTTTGAGGAAACACCAAACTGTTTTCAAGCTGTTGCACGGCTTCACCAATTTACATTACCACCAGCAATGCACAAGGGTTTCAATTTCTCCACATCCTTGCCTGTTTTTCTGATACTAGCCATCTTACTGGGTGTGAGGTGGTATAGTTATTTTTTTTAATCCTTTTCTTTTTTTACAACCTCATTGAGGTATAACTAACAGACAGTAAACTGCACATATTTGAAGTGTCCAATCTGATGTTTTGGCATATGTGCATACTCGTGAAATCACTGCCACAGTAAAGATAATGAATATATCCGGCACCTCACAAAAGTTGATCTGCTTTCTGTCACTATAAATAAGTTTGCATTTTCTAGAACTTCATATTAATGGAACCACATAGTAAGTACTTTTTATTTTCAGTCTGACTTCTTTCCCTCAGCCTAATTATTATAATCTTTTTTAGTATTTTAATCAGTTGCATTTATTATCGTTTTTTAAAATAATTTCTTTTTGTTGTTGTTGAGAAAATACACAGCAAAAACTCAGCAACCCCAATTTCTGCGTGTACATTTCAGTGACATTGATTACTCTCTTCAAGTTGTGCAACCATTCTTACCCTCCTTTTCTGAGTTGTGCCTCCCCCATTAACATAAACTCACTGCTCCCTAAGTTTCCTATCTATTTTTTCGAGTTGCAGTAGTCAATTTGATCCCATATAGATAGATCTTAAAAGAGCACAATGCTCAAGACGAAACAGTTTTTACTAGTTAAGCTGAACTATTATTTGGTTTTAAGAAGACTTCAGGGGGTATTTTTGGTTTAAGGCTTAAAGATTATCTCAGAGCAATATTTTTGGGTGTTCATCCAGCCTCCATGCATCCAGAAAGTCTGGAGTCCATGAAAATTTGAAATTCTGTTTTGCATTTCCCCCATTTTGATCAGGATTCTTCTACAGAATTGTTGATCAAAATGTTCAGTAATGGTAGTCGGGCACCATCTAGTTCTCCTGGTCTCATGACAAAGGAGGCAGTTGTTCATGGAGGCAATTAACCACACATTCCATACCCTCTTTTTTTTTTTTTATTATTGTACTTTAGATGAAGGTTTACAGAACAAACCAGGTTTTTATTAAACAGTTTGTACGCATATTGTTTTATGACATTGGTTAACAACCCCAGGACATGCCAACACTCTCCCTTCTCAAACTTGGGTCCCCTATTACCAGCTTTCCTGTCCCCTCCTCCTGCCTTCTAGTGCTTGCCCCTAGGATGGTATGCACCTTTAGTCTAGTTTCGTTTTATGAACGGTGAACCTCAGGAGTGACTTCATTACTGAGCTAAAAGGGTTTCCAGGGGCCATACTCTCAGGGTTTCTCCAGTCTCTGGCAGGCCAGTTAGCCTGGTTTTAATATCCTCCTCCTATTCCTGACTCTCTTTCTTCCTCTGTTGCTCCAAGTGAATAGAGACCAATTGTTGTGCCTTGGATGGCCACTTGTAAGCTTTTAAGACCCCAGGCACTATGCAATGAGTTAGGAGGTAGAACAGAAGCACTAAACACATTGTTAGGCCAATTACCTGGGATGTTCCATGAAACCACGACCCTAAACCTCCAAACCAAGGAAGCAGATCCTATGAGGTGTTTCGTTGTACATAAGTAGCCTCAGCAACTACTCTTTTTTTTTTTTGTCATTGTAAATGTATCACACAACTTTTGCCAATTCAACTTTTTACAGGTGTACAACTTATTGATAGCAATTACATTAATTGACTCAGCCTAATTATTTTGTATTCATCCATGTTATTTTATGTATGAATAGCTCATTCCTTTTTATTGTGTGAATATACCACAGTTTATGTGTATATCCATCCATCTGTTGATGGACATACAAGCTGTTTCTAGTTTTTGGTATTATAAATAAAGCTCTTATGAATATTTACATGTACACATTTAAGTGGACAAATGCTTTCATTTCTTTTTGGTAAATACCTAGGAATGGAAATAAACTGCCATACTGCTTTCCAAAATGATTGTATCATTTTATATACCTTTCAGTTAAATTTATATATTTATTAAAAAAAAACAAACCCACTGCCATCGAGTTGATTCCGACTCATAGCGACACTATAGGACAGGGTAGAACTGCCCCATAGAGTTTCCAAGGAGTGCCTGGTGGATTTGAACTGCCAGCCTTTTGGTTAGCAGCCGTAGCACTTAACCACTATGCCATAGTATTTTGTATATGTGTATGAAATCAAGTTCAATTTCTTTTACATATGAATATTCAGCTGTTCCAGTACCATTTGGTGAAGAGATTATCCTTTAACCACTGAATTCCTGGTACCTTGTCAAAAATCAATTGACCATATACGTGAGTCAATTTGGGGCCTCTTTTTTCCCCCCACTCTGTATTGATTACTGTAGATTTATGATAAGTCAAAATCAGACAGAAGAAGTTCTTCAGTTTTGTTCTTCTTTTCTGAAGTTGTTTTAGCTTTTCTAGGTTCTTTGTGTTTCCATAAAAAATTTTCATCAATTTGTCAGTTTTATTCAGAAGGCTGCTGGGATTTTGATAGGGATTTCGTTGAATCTACAGAACAATTTTGGGGAAAATTGACATCTTAAGAATATTGAGTCTTCTGGTCTATGAACATGGTATATCTCTCCGTTTATTTAGGTCTTTATTTCTCTCAGCAATGCTGTGTAGTTTTCAGTATACAGATCTTGCTTATCTTTTGTCAGATTTATCCATAAGTATTTCATATTTCTGAATGTCTTTTTTTTTTTCTTGCCATATTGCACTGGCTTTGACCTCCAGTACAATGTTCAATAGGAATGGTAGGAACAGACATCTTTGCTTTGTTTCCAATCATACATAAACCCATTGCTGCCAAGTTGATTCTGACTCACAGTGACTCTGTAGGACAGAGTAGAACTGCCCCATAGGGCTTCCAAGGAGGAGCTAGTGGATTCAAATTGCCGACCTTTTGGTTAGCGGTCGAGCTTTTAACCACTGTACCACCAGGGCTCCCCAAACATCCATGGGAGGGAGGTATTCATTCTTTCACTCATCCTTTGCTTATATTTGCCCTGGTAAGTTCTCAACAGGCTCAAAGCGGTGGCCTTTCAGGACTGGCTGAAGAACCCTGGAATTTGCCTCTGTTACTCATTGCCTTGGGTGGTGTGCTCTTTTTTCCTGTGTTTTGGTGCATTGCCCCATGAAGATTGCAAGTGCCTTGAGGGCAAGGATAGCATATTTGATTTGTTTCCCATGCTGTGCCTGGCATGATGCTCAGCTTGACAAATTCTCATTGCCAACCAAATCACTGAGTCATGCTGAAAGAGCCTGTATGTATCCACTCCTCTTTGCTTTTCTTCTGAACCAAAGGCAGTCAAGCTTCCCTCCTTTCTTTCCCTTTCCACTCCAGAAACCTGAATGGAAGGCGACATGAAAGAAAAAGAACTCAGGTTTCCCCAGCATCAAATTACTTTCATGGAGCATCCTCATTCAAAAATAAACCTGAGGCAGTAAGGGGAGGGGGCATGCCAGAGGGAGCTGTTAGCGTAGCTCTGCTTCCAGGCTGTATTTTTAGGGCTGGCATTTAGGCTTGGCCCCAGGACAAGTGGCTGGAAAATGCAAGGCATTTCCTCTTCCTGTCAGCTGAGACATTGAGTGTATGTGAGTGTGTGTATGAGGGCCCCTGCCACCTTCCCATTTAGCACCTCCTGCATAGCAAAAAAAATACGCTTCCTCCGCAGGCCTGCTCCATTCTTGGCCCCCACTGACCATCAGCCCTCCCAGTCCTGTCTCGTCTTGGCCAGACCATTACACAAGCTGATTTGGCAAGGAGAGGAACTCCTTGCTCCCCTGTATGGAGGCATTGTTGTCACAGCATTAAGCAGCTCATCAGCCATGCAAGGAGGCTGGACTCTGGGGTCTCTGAGATCCTAGTTGGCATATTTTAGGTGGGCTCAATGATGATGACATAACAGGTTCATTTTTTCACTTATTTTATGCATTCGCTCATTTGGCACTTACTGGCTGTGTGTCATTGTGTGAGTTTCTTAACCTCTTTATGCCACAGTTTCCCCATCTGTAAAATGGGGATGATAATAATACCTGCCTCATAAGGTTGTTGAGAGGATTAAATGACTTAATATATGTAAAGTATGTCAAACAGCACTTTAGTAAGGATCAATAAAGGTTAGCTGCTATTATTTGAATATCTACTGTATACCAGCCTCGAGCTTGGGCAGGGAGTAAGGGCCTGCAATGGTGAACAGACAGACAGGTTCTCTGGCCTCTTGTAGTTTAGTAATTCGGGGATCTGGTTGTTGCCCTTGAGAACTTAAACTCTCAGCTGCAAACTGGGACCAAGGCCTTGTTTTCTCTCGTTGGTGCAAATGGTCTCCCTTACCCACAACAAGGTAATGAGATTGATAATCACAGACATGATGATATTGGTGTTGTTGGCCCTTTGTGGGACTCTGGCTAACTTTGTTCCTTCTTTGCTTTGTAAAGTCATTTTACTGCTTGGGGTCTCATTGTCCTTATTTGTAAAATGAGAGGGAGAGGGAGGGCAGTTAAAGTGGATGATTACCTAGGTCTTTTCTAATCCTTTCTTCCATAAGATGAACTATTTCTCTCTCCTGTCTTCTCATCTTCGTCTCTCGCATACAGCTATCAGGGTTGCCCTCCTTTGGTGCACAGGCTGTGCACTGCACAATTCCAAGGAATGCTGTTCCCTGAGGTCCCAGTGTGGATGGCGCCCCCTGGAGTTGTGCAGTGTGCAACCTGTTCAACCAGGTAGAAAAGGCTGCGTATGATCTACCTGAGCATCAAATTTCCCATCTCCTGAGTTTACTCAAAGTAGAAAAAAAAAGGACAACTTCAAACAAGAATCATGCACAAAACACACTTACCTGAACTTTCCCTTTTTTTATCATTCTGTAAGTTTGGAAAATTGTTCTACTCTTGGTTTCTTTTGTCTGAGACTTAACTCAATCAGCACTTGCTGACACCCTCTGGTCATTTATTTAACAATTACTTATTGAACACTTACAATGTGCTAGGTGCAGTAGTAGGCGTTGGAATACCGCTGAGAGAGGGGTCCTTGCTCTCATGGAGTGAACATGATTGTTTGAGACAGACAACAAACAGGCAATCAAACAGTCCAGACAATGTCAAAGGGCATTATGTACCGTGTAGACAATGACACAGAGGGTCCTGGCAGAGTGGATGAAGAAGGTGCTTTAGGCTATGATGGGAAGTGACATTTGAGTTGTCATCTGAATGGCAAGAAGAAGCCAGCCACGTGACTATGGGTGCAGAGCGTTCTTGGTAGAAGGAATAGCAGGTGCTGGAGCCCTAAACTGGGAATGAACTTGGCTGTAAGGGGGGTGTGGTGGTGGGAGACAAGGTTAGAGATGAGCAGGAGTAGATGGTACAGGGCCCTGTGTATCGCGAGTAAGGAGTTTGGTTTTTATTAGAAAGTACTGTGGAGAGCCATGAAAGGTTTTTTCTTTTTTTTTTTTTTAAATCAAAGAGTGACCTGGTTTACACTTTAAAGAGACCTGCTGGATGTACCAGGGTGTAAATTGTGGAGAGATGCAAGAAAGGAAGTAGAGAGACCAGGCAGAAGATGATGGCTACCAGGATGGTGAGGGGCTGAGCAACAGGACTTGCTGAGTGGAGGGAGGGGGCAAAGGAAGGTGACTCCAGACTGACTCCCGGCTTGTCAACTGGATAAACTGGTAGATTATGCTGTTCTTTATTAATAGGAGGAGGACTAAAGGAGGAAGAGGTTTGGTGGTAGAGATGTGGGTGGGAATCAAGAGATATCAAAGCTCTGAAGAAGACTTATGAATACACAGGTTCATGGAGTACCTTGGCTGTGCTTGACCCTCAGGTTCCATCTCTGGGTCTACAGTGGCTGCTTCAGCTCCTGCCATCATGTTTGTATCCCAGCCAGCAAAAGGGGAAAGAGGTCAATGGGAAGCCCCTGAGGCCCCTGTGCACAATTGTGCACTATACAACTCCAGGGAATACAGTGCACGTTTTGGTATAAGTGAATGGTGCCCCTGCAGAGGTGGAGTGTGAACCCTGCGCCACCCTGCATAGCACTCTGGAACACATATGCAGCTTTCTTGTAAGTCATGACATGGAAGCGGCTTCCCCTTCTGTTCATGTCTTACTGGCCAGAACCTAGTCACATGTCACACCTAGCCACAGGGGAGGCTGAGAAACCGTCTTTAAACTCAGAAGTTTTGTTGCTAAAGGAAGACAGGAGAATGGACATTGGTGATGAACCAGCAGTCTCTGCCACAGTCATGAGTGTTTGCTCTGTGCTTTCTTTCTAACTGGTGGTTTATTTTATTCCCAGGAAAGGTAAGAAGAATGAGGGGACCCAAGGGTCCTAAGGGTGCCTTGTCATTTAGGAAATTCAGTCACCTGGGCACTGGACATGATTGAGCTGAAGAGATTACGGCACGGTCCTGGAGTGGGAGCTGGTGCCATCAGATGAGTCCATCCTGGGAGCTCTTCTGAAAGCCACGCTGCACGGATGGTTCTGAAGGCAGGGTTGAGTGGGGGGCACCCAGGCACCTTTCAGCTATAGGGTGTGCTTGGATGTGGACGAACAGAATGGATGGACCTTTAAGTTCCTGGGGTTGGGTGGTGGTAGGGATTGAGAGAGATCGCTGCTGTTGACTCCAAGTCATGGCAACCCCATGCACAACAGAACAAAATGCTGCCTGGTCCTGTGCCGTCCTCACGATCGCTGGCGTGTTTGAGTCCATCATCGTGGCTACTGTGCAGATCCATCTCACTGTGGGTCTCCCACACCCTCGTTAGCCTTCTACTTCACCAAACATGATGCCTTCACCCAACAATTGATCCCTCCTGATGTTGTGTCCAAAACAAGCGAGTCAGACAATGTTCTGTTATAATCCGTAAGGCTTTCATTGGCTAATTTTCAAAAATAGATCACCAGGCCTTTCTTCCCAGTCTGCCTTGATCTGGAAGCTCTGCTGAAACCTCTCCACCGTGGTGACCCTGCTGGTGTTTGAAATACCAGTGGCATAGCTTCCAGCATCACAGCAACACACAAGCCACCACGGTCTGACGAACTGACAGGTGGTCAGTGGTAGGTGGGGGTAAAGCCTGGAGTCTTTTGAATTTCTTGATGTGTAGCAGGATGCCTTGGCACCAGAGTCACTGAGATGTCCTGGTACATTCTGGGCAGTGGGGCAGACCCAGACGGATGAGGAGTGGGCTGAAGGCCAAGAATAATTAGCCCTTCCCCGAGGCCGATGGAAGGGCCTGAGAGCCAGTCTCCTGGTCTCTTCAAACCCGGCCTGGCAGGGAGGGGCTGAGGCCACCTCACATTCTGGCCTCTCCCTCACTTCCTGCCCTTTCCCTGCACCTTCCCTCCACCTGAAAAAAAAAAAAAAACAGTCCCTTTTGGGCTTCCATCTGGAGAAGTCTTTGCTGGGGGAGGCTTATCAATCTCCATCAGGCTGCGGCTGCTCCTTCCTCCTCCTCAGACAGGCCCAAGCTGAGAGAAAGGAGGTCTTTCTTCTGGGTGGATATTTGGGGGTGGGTCTCCACTGTTCAGCCAGCTGTCATTTGGATATGTGAGGGTTACCCAGAAGAGAGGCCACCATGCCTGCCCAGCTTACTTGAAGCCTGCCCTGGCTGGGATGATGGGGAAACCAGAATCGCTAGGTCCTACTGGCAAAGAAAAACAGAATTGTCTTCACTCTCAACAAGCACAGTGCTTAGGAGCACATCTGCTGGTGCCAGGTGGATGGGAATCAAGCCCTGTCTCTGCCTCCTACTGGCTGGGTGACTTTGGGAAATGTACTTAACCTCTCTGTGCCTCAGTTTCCTCATTTGTAATATGGGACAAGAAAAGCTAGGGTCCACCTCAGAGGGTTGCTGTGAGGATTCAGTGTGGTTATGTACCCAGTTCCTCCAGCTTAGTGTGGTGTTTGGTATGCGAGAACACGTGTGTCACCCTGATCTCATTTTTCAAGGGATTATCTATCTGCTGGTGAATTTTCTTCCATTTGTCAGGGTCCTCTTTTCCAGCTCTACAAATAGGTTCACTCACAAGAGGCTTGACCTGGAAGAGGCAGAGATATACATGGGTCAGGGGGAGTGTGTGTTTTTAGTACATGAGAGGGGAATGTAGGGAAGAGCTCAGGGCACTGATTCCCTGGCTGTGTGCAGCAATGTTCTCATGTGGGTTCCTATGTTGCCTTTCTGACTAAGAGAATTTCCTTACTGTGTTGTGTAGCTAAGCCTTCCATCCACCCACCCCCCCATTTTCCCACCTACGTATCCACCCAACCTTCCATCCATCCATACCTTCATCCATCCATTCCCCCTCCCACCCGTCCATTCCCCCTCCCACCCATCCACCCATCCACCCATCCACCCATCCACCCATCCACCCATCCACCCATCCACCCATCCACCCATCCACCCATCCACCCATCCACCCATCCACCCATCCACCCATCCACCCATCCACCCATCCACCCATCCACCCATCCACCCATCCATCCATCCATCCATCCATCCATCCCCCCACTCACTCCCCCACCTTCCCATCCATTCACCCACCCATTCATTCATCCACCCATCCATCCAGCCATCCAAAAAAATATTCTCTAGCACTTACTTTGTGCTTGGTGTTGTGGTAGTTTTCCAAAAGTAAACACCTTAGCATGAGGTCTCCAGAGAGAAGAGCCTGAGGCAAAGCTTCTGTGCTAATGCCTTATTGTGGGGTACAACCCCAGGAAGCAAGAGTGAGGGGGAAGGGCAGAAAGCCAGAGAAGGAAAAAAGCAAAAACAAGTTGTGTTTCTGTGATACCCAGCTGGCCTCAGCTTCTCCACACAACACAGCTGGCTGCTCAGTCACGTGGGCTGCCTCTGGGGCGGTCCTATGGAACCACTGCATCTTGGAATAAGCCACTGGGGGGAGAAAGAACAAGTCATGCCCATGGGCATCGACTCCCCTGTAATTGTGGACAGTGTTGTCTGCTCCTCCTGGCAGCTGCTAGGGAGGCCAGAGCTTCAGTGAGTCCAGCGGGGTTGGACTGGGGCCCTGCAGCTGCTGTGGTTGCCTCTGTGGTTCCCCTTGCGGCGCCGCTCTGCCCTGGCCCCTGCAGAGGCCCAGACAAGGAGTGCTAAGAAAGAAACAAACTGAGGAGCACAAGAGGGTAACGGGAAAGACCACTTCAGATAGACGATCTGAGAAGGCCTCTGTGGGAAATATGATCTGGGCTGAGACCTGAAAGATTAACTGAGGCAGGCTTATGAAACGCCAGGGAATAGCGTTCACTGCAGAGGGAACAGTGGTGCAAAAGCCCATGGGTGTTGGGGACATAATAAGGCTGTTAGGGCCTGAGCGGGTGTGGGAGGTGAGGCCGGAAAAGTTTTGGAAATAGATAGTGGTGATGGTTTTACATCAACAATTACATAAAGTGGTGAATGTAATTAATGTCATTGAATTTACACTTAAAAATGGTTAAAATGGCCCCTGGATGGTATAAATGGTTAACACACTCAGCTGGTAACTGAAAGGTTCCTGTGGAGGTTCAAGTCCACAAGAGGTACCTCCGAAGAAAGATATGGTGATTTACTTTTTTAAAAAATGGTAAAATGGTGTAATGGGTTGAAATGTGTCCCCCCAAGACATGTGTCAACTTGGCTAGGCCATGATTCTCTGTGGTTTGGCAGTTATGTAATGATGTAAGTTGGCAGTTGTGTAATGATGTAGTCATCCTCCATTTTGTGATTTGATGTTGAAGCCACCGCTGAGGCATCCCCCCCGGCTCTGCCACAGTTTCCACCTCCCTCACAGCCTGCCAAGCCATGGTTTCTAACTGCAGCTTGGCCTGACCATGCCGCAGCCCTAACCGTGGTCTGAATTTGGCACCAGAATCCCGTGCATGTGGGAACGAGGATCTTGGCACATGCGCAGGGCCTGAGGAGCCATGGCCCTGAACTTGACCCTGGACTTGAACATCACTGGAAGGAAGATATTTTCCAGCACACCCCAGTGCCTGAGCCCATTTGAAAAGCAAGAGGTCCCTTCCTTTGCAACATGACTCAGCCCCTAGATCTCCAAATATGGGCATAGGAGGGATGGAAGTTTCAGATTTTGGGTGCCAATCCCTGCTCTCTGGGCACTCAAGGACATAAAAGCTCCCAGCTCCCTTGGCGGGGGAGTGCTCCTTGGTTGTACAAACAATAAATTTCCACTTTCTGTTTCCCTTGCAACTGGTGGTGTAGTGTCCGTCTTATTTCAATTGGCTAATAGGACAGGACAAGAACCCATGTTTGGTTATAAATTAATTATCCTCCATTTTATGTGTTGTAATTCTAAAACCTCTATGAGGTGGGATTAGGGTGGAGTGTATCTTGAGTTACGCCCTTCACCGCCTTACTTTAATCACCATCCTTATTCAAGTCACCGCCTTAATCAAGTCACGCCCTTGTTTGAGTCACAAACTAAGAATTGTTGTTACCTTTTTAAATGGTTGAAAAAAAATTAAAAGAAGGATAATATTTTGTGATGTGAAAATTATATAAAATTCAAATTTTGGTGTCCATAAATAACGTTTTATTGGCACACAGGCACATTCATTTACATTTTGTCTATGTCTGCCTTCACACTACAATGGCAGAGCTGCAGGTGGACAGAGACTGCCCAAAATATTTACTATACGGCCGTTTACACAGAAAGTTTGCCCACCCCTGCTGTACGTGGAGCTTCTCTCCTTAGCTTTCTGTGGCTCTGTTCCCAAGTTATTCATCATGGGCTTTACTGCTTCTCCTTTCTCCAGCCCTGGCTCTTAAAGAGTAAGACCCTCATGAAATCAGCAAATACGCAGAAAATCGTTAAAAACCAAACCAGTTGCCACTGAGTCAATTCCAGCTCCAGGCGCCTCCATGGTTTTAGTATAGTACTATCCTCCGTAGTGTTTTCGGTGGCTATGACCTTTCAGGAGTAGATCGCCAGGTGTTATGGATTGAATTGTGTCCCCTCAAAATATGTGTCAACTTGGTTAGGCCATGATTCCCAGTATTGTGTGTTTGTCCTCCAGTTTGTGTATAATTTTATGTTAAAAAGGATTAGGGTGGGATTGTAACACCCTTACTAAGGTCACTTCCCTGATCCAATGTAAGGGGAGTTTCCCTGGGGTATGGCCTGCACTGCCTTTTATCTTACAGCAGAAAAAGGAAAGGGAAGCGAGCAGGGGGGCGGGGGGACCACATACCACCAAGAAAAAAGCATTGGGAGCAGAATGCATCCTTTGGACTTGGGGTTCCTGCGCGGAGAAGCTCCTAGTCCAGGGGAAGATTGATGAGAAGGCCCTTGCCCCAGAGCTGACAGAGAAAGAAGCCTTCCCCTGGAGCTGACGCCCTGAATTTGGACTTCTAGCCTACTAGACTATGAGAAAATGAATTTCTCTTTGTTAAAGCCATCCACTTGTGGTATTTCTGTTATAGCAGCGCTAGATGACTAACGCACCAGGCCTTTCCAGTGAAGCATCTCTGGGTGGACTTGTACTACCAACCTTTCTCAAACAGTAGCTGAGTGTTTAGCTGCTTGTATCACCCAGGCAGCCCTGGCACGTTGCTAGGGCTCAGTAAATGAAAAGGTGTTGCTGTTAAGTACTTGGTGGCTCTGTCTTCTGTCTCCATTGCTTACCACTGTGTGAGCTGGGCAAGTTGCTTCACCTCTCTGGGCCTCCATTGCTATCTATAAAATAGGAGTTATTACAGTAACTACCTCTTAGGGTTCTTGCGAGGATCAAATTAGTTATTGCATATAAAGTGATTCAAAGAGTGCTTGTCACCTAGTAAGTGCTCAATAGGCTTTTAATTGTTGTTATTATCATTGGTTTAGCTTCCATGAAGGATCTCGGGATCTGCCTGCAGCTGAGCCTGGCCAAGGTTTGGCCCAGGGTACCCAGCAAGGTTGAGGCTGTGCTGCTCTCCTGCTCTGGAGCCTTCATGTCCTTGTCAGGTCAAGTCCTCAAGATACCCTGAGCCGGAGGCACAGAGGGTCTCACCAGCCAGGGCCTTTGATGGAGTCTTAAGCACAGGAGAGCCTGGGCTTGCCCCTACCAGTAAAGGTACTTTTGTGTGTGTGCACACGTGTGCATGAAGCTGGATGAGATCACCTTGCTTTGGGGAAAAGAGTGAACAATAGGTCCAGCCCAGGATGGCTAAAAGCATCCCCAGTGGCAGGGGGCATTTCCCATAGCTGAGAAGACAGAGGGGCTGTGAGGTGTGCCTTGGCCTCTGCCTGTTGGGCAGGTCAGCCAAGCCCCTAATTTCACCTTGCTCTGTCCACACAACCCACCTGGCAGCCCCTCTTCTGGTGGACCAGTGGCAAGAACAGGCAGCAGGAGGAGCCGGGCCCTGAGGCGGCACAGCAGCCTGGGAAGCAGGGGGAAAAGGGCAGGATAGGGATGGCAGCCTGGGTAATGGGGCGTGGGGGGTGACTCAGGGAAGGACCTTTCAAATTCTCAACTCTAGCCTGTCTCCTTATCTCGCAACTCACTTGACCTCCTAGGCACAGAGTGTGGACTGAATGGAAATAGGCTGAATTAAAGGGCCCGTGGGAATCTGCCCAGGCTTCAGGCCACCCAGACATTCTGGAAGATTTGTGGGAGGGGGGGGTCTCTGTAGACCTGCTGCCCTCTCCCGATGTCCAGCTTCAAGACCTGGGTGAGGCATGATGAGCTGAGTGGCTGGGCCTGGCCGTCTAGTCTGTCCCTCACTGGGTTCAGTCCCAGCCCCCTTCCCAGCCACTCAGCGTAGTGCTGGAGCCCAGCCCTGCCGCTCTCCCATTAGTACTGGCTATCTTCTCTCTCACTGAGGGCAGGAAGGCATTCCTGAGTAATTTTCCTGTGGTCGGCTCAGCACCTGTCCCTCCCCAGCAGCATCACAGAGGTAGCAGCCAGAGCAATGGTCTATAAATAACCCAGCCTTGGGTGTTGAGTGTGGATTTGCATGCATACACATACAAGCACCCAAAAATGTGCACACACACACATACATGCACGCACACATGGATATGCACACATGCACATACAGAAGCACGCACACACTCATACATGCACATACATGCATACAAGCACACGTGCACATGCATGCACACACACAGGCACCCATGCACAGGCACCCACGCAAGGCACCCACGCACAGGCACCCGCGCACAGGCACCCACACACAGGCACTACCCACTAACTCTGACTGATGAGTCTCCTCTCCCACGTACACACCCTGCTGCCCTGACCTGATCTAGCTGTGCCTGGAGCCATGAGATCTACTCCTGTTCTTGTCGGAGGGTCAGAGCTGGCTGACGTCAGCCTTCCGGAGAGACTGAGAACCAGGTCCAGGGGACTTCAGACAGAGGCCACCAGGAGGTCAGCAGGTCCCGATACACCATCTGAACTAGTGGCTCCCCTACCTTGAGGCACACTTAAAGGCCTCTACTAAAAGTCCCCAGGCCCAGGTCCTACCCCAGACCTGGTGACTCAGGATCTCGGTGATGGTGGTAGTGGTGACTGGGATAGGAGGGTGGGATCCCACAAGCTCCCAGGGTTTCTGATGCTAGACAGATTTTGTATGCACTGATCTAGCCCAGCCCCGTACTGTTCAAATGCGGGACTGAGGCTGAGAGAGAGAGAGAAAGAGAGAGAAAGAGAGAGAGGGAGCGGGTCCAAGGTCACACAGCAATTGAGTAGGTGTGCTGGGACTAGAACCAGGTCTACTCACGCCCAGTCCCAGACATCTGCTGCCCAGGCTTCAGGTCTGCAGGAATCCCTGTGCCCCCACCACTAGCCTGAGCTCCTTTCCTGGCCTGCCTCCTGGCAAGGGGGCCAGCTGGCTCTCACATTTGCAGGGCCCAGTGGGGACAGGGACCAGCCCACAGCAGGCAGTGCCTGGAGCAGAGGAGGAGGGTGACTGTCTCCAACCCTCTTTCCATCTGGAGGGCCCCTGGTCAGGAGGCCCAGCTTAGGGAAGGCGAGGGCCGGGCCCCCTGCAATCACAGATGTTCACCACAACACGCTAAGCCCCCACCCCCATCCTGGAGGGAGGCCGGAAAGGCAGGCCCACACGGTGCCCAAACATCTGCACTGTGCAGAGTGAGCCAAAATGCACCAACCAGATGTCTGCAAGCAGCTGGGTGTCTGCAGAGAGCAGACATTTGCATGGAAGCTGGCACTTATGTTAGAGGGGAAAGAGTGGGTTTTGTTCAGAGATTCAGGGTAGTGTTGGCAAAAAGCTCAGGTTGGGGAGGTGGCCCAAGAACTCCAGTCCTCCACCTCAGTGTTTGAACTGGATGGGGTTGGCCTCTTTGGGTGGGATTCAGGTTCTGAAGGCAGCAGACTCATGGCCTTAACAATAATAGATCTGCAATAATAGCTACGATCTGTTGGGCACTCACTATGTGCCAGGCGCTGTTTGGCTCTTTGCACATATTATCTCATTGAACACCGAAACAACCCTTTTGGGTAGGGATTATTCCTGTCCCTACATTGTAGGCTGCACAGGAGGCCATGGTGCAGACCCAGGCTCAGCGTTTTCGTTTCTTCAGCCACAGGTGGGTGGCTTTCAAGACCAGAAATTTACTTTCTCACAGTTTTGGAGGCTGAAAGCCCAACCAGGGTCTCAGCCGTGTTGACGGCTTCTATGGGCCTCTCTCCTGGTTTCTGGTGACTACTGGCCATCCTCTGCTTGTAGACAGCCCTTATGTGTGATCTGTCTTCCCCCTGTGTGTGTCTCTGTGCCTATTCTGGTCTTTTGATAGCTTAAAAGTGATTAGGTTTAGGACCCAGCCTACTCTAGTATGACCTTATTAACATAACAAAAGAAACCCCCTATTTCCAAGCAGGATCATATTTATAAGTACAAGGTTTAGGATTTCAACACATAGTTTTGGGGGACATGGTTCAATCCATAATACTCACCCCACTGCTGCTGGTAAGGAGCCCTGGTGGCACAGTGGTTAAGTGCTTGGCTGCTAACTGAAAGGTCAGTGGTTTGAACTCACCAGCCACTCCATGGGAGAAAAGACCTGGAGATCTGCTTCCATAAAGATTTACAGCCTAGAAAACCCTATGGGGCAGTTCTACTCTGTCCTGTAGGGTTGCTATGAGTTGGAATTGACTCATTGGCACACAACAACGACTACAACTGCTGGTGGGCTGACGGGATGCCAGGTCTCCCAGGGCTACAGAGACCAGAGCCACTTCTCAAAGGACAAGAGAGCTCCCTGCGTGGAGGCCAGCTGGGGCTGTAGGGCCATTTTTCCCCCTAAGCCTTTAAGTCGTCTCTTTACCCTGGGAGGAAAAGGAGTTGGGCTCAGTGTTCCTGCCCAGCACAGCCCCCTCCACAACCTGGTTTCCAGGACAAAATAGGGGACCCTGAGAACCAGGGGTGGTTGGCACAGGGTAGGGTGGGGGTGGGACCACTTGGCACCACTGCCTCTTTCTCTTCTCTTCCTCCTCCCAGTGGGAGTCCTCAGGCCTGAGACCTGGACAACGTGGGATGGCGCCTGGAGCCATAGTGTCAGCCTCTAGTTTCCCTTTCTGTTTCTCCTCCCCTCACCCTGCAGAGGGCTTTCCTCAGGGATATCCAGGCTCTGAGCCCTTCCCCTTCCCTTATAAGCAGGGCAGATATGAGCCATTTATAGCCTAGTGAGAATGTTCATCCCTGTGCCCTATTCCTGCCTTCTTTTTCCTGGAGGCATGGGATGGGGCAGGGGTGACTGGGGCCAGGAATGGGAGCAGAGGAACCTCCAGGGTTCTGAGCATTCAGAGATGCAACCCTGCCGTAAAGCCCACCCTGGTTCCTTTGCTTCATAAACTCACTCAGAGGTCTATAAGAGCCACGCTCTGGGGACTAGGATGAAGGCTCTGTCCTTAAGGAGCACGGGAGATGGAAGCACATTGGGTAGTTTCAATGAACGTGGCCGTCTTCACACAGGTGTCTACAACATCTGTAGAAACCAGAGAGATCATCACAGAGGAGGCGATGTGTGAAGGATGCGTAGGTTGGTTCCTCAGTTAAAGAAAGGGAACTCCATCGTATGCAAAAGTAAGGAGGCCCCGAAAACTCATGGCATATTCGAGGGAGAGCAGACAGAACATACAGGGGTCTGGCCCAGAGCGGAAGGCCAGAAAGTGGGCTGGGGCTGGATTATAAAGGGTCTTAAATGCCTCCGAAGAGTTAGAGGCAGTGGGGAGCCCTTGGAGGTTTTGGAACAAAAGAATAACAGGATCACGATGCTGCTTAAGAAATAAGTCCAGAGAGACAAGAGAAGGGGCAAGCAGACCCCCGTGAAGGCTGACCCAGAGCAGGGGCAGAGGGATGGGGCCATACTGATCTCATTCCAGAGGGACTTAGGGAGGGAGCACAGATACCAGAGAGGCCTGAGAGACAGAGCTCCAGGGTCTTTTTCCCTCTGGACCTCACCTGCTCCCCAACCTAAAGCAGTCTGCTCATCCAGGCCAAGCCTGGGCTCAACTGGGCAGCAGGTAACCTCTTCATTCTGGTCATCAGCTATTAACTAAACACCTGCCTGTGCCAGGCCTGGGGTGAGGGATGGGGCCTGAGGAAAAAGAGCTGAGTGGGGTCACATCCCTGCCCATAGAAGGGTGGGGGGTGGGAGAAGTTCAATCACAGGCAATCATGGCTTAAGGCAGCCGGTGGAAAGGGGCCAGGTGACATTTTGAGCAAGTGCCAGGGGGCTCAGAGGAGGAAGAAATCCCATCAGGTGAGTAAGCAGGATGCCCCGTGGTGGGGGAGGGGATGTACTTGACTTTCGCCTTGAATGAGAGACTGGATGTACAGGTAGAGACAGGATGAGGAGGACCTGCCAGGGAAGCAACAGGCTGGACAGAGGCTCACAGAGGTGGAAAGTTCGGGGTGACCGGCACAGGGAGATTCCACATTCCAGTTCCTTTTCCGAGGTCCCCAGCATTCATTATCTCCCAGCCTAGTAGACAGGGTGGACAAGGTGCTGGACTTAAACCAGAAGATGTGGGTTCGAGTCCTCATTCTGCCACTGACCATTTAAGCCACTGACTTCCGTGGCTTTGGACACCAGCTCTCCTGAGCTCTCTTCCTTCCCCATCTCTTTGGCTGTTTCCTCCTCCTCTTTCCCATCCCTTAATGCTGGAGAGTCCAAGATTCATCCTTGGGTCCCTCTGTCCACTGCAATCATTGCTTGTGAAATCCCATCACGACTCTCAATCCTGCCTCCAGGCTGAGGACCCCTGCGGTATATTTCCCGCCCAGTTCTCTGCCCTCACTACAGATTTTCACTCCTGGCTCCGTGAGTTCACCTGGGTGTCTGGTACCAGTTGCCGCTGGGCTCCTGGCGACCCTGCGTGTGTCAAAGTAGAAGAGTGCTCCATGGAGTTTTCAATGGGTGAGCTTCTGGAAGTAGGTCGCCAGGCCTTTCTATCCAAGAGCCTCTGGGTAGACTCCAACTGTTCACGTCACCCAAGTGTGTTAACCTTTTGCATCACCCAGGGATTCTGGATATCTAGTAAGTATCTCAAATGACTATACCCATGCCACCCAGCAGGCCCCACCCATTTCTCCTGCATTCTTCCCCACTTAGCAAAAGGCAATTCTATATGCCCAGTTCCTCATCCTTGGAGTCCTCCTTGAGTCCTCCCTTTCTTTCACACCCATGTCTAATCCATGAGCAAATATATTGACATTTCCTTCTACTATGTCCAGAATAGGAGCCCTCCTGGCACAGTGGTTAAGAGCTCAGCTGCTAAGCAAAAAAGTAGGCAGTTTGAATCCACCAGCCACTCCCTGGGAACCCTACAGGGCAGTTCTACTCTGTCCTATAGGGTCGCTATGAGTCAGAATCAACTTGACGGCAACAGGTTTATTATTAGGATATCCAGAATAAGGAGCTCTCATGGCGCAGTGGTTAAGCGCTCAGCTGCTAACCTAAAAGTTGGGGGTTCAAATCCACCCAGCAGCTCTGCAGGAGAAAAGACCAGGCCATATGCTTCGGTCAAGATTATAGGATACTCCACGGGGTAGTTCTACCCTGCCATATAGGGTCACTGTGAGTCAGAATTGACTCGATGGCACCTAACAACAACAACATGTCCAGTATAGGACCTCTTCTCCCATGGTGGGAGGCCTGCCCTTGCCCCCTTCTCAACACGGAGGCAGCTGTCTCAGCTTACAAGGTTCTACACACCTCTACCCCAACTACTCCATCTCTGGTGTCCCTATCACTCCCTATAGCCAGTGGCATCACCAGGTAGGTGTGGACTATACCGGGTGACACCGTCAGAGGGGGTGACACCAAAATGACTGTAAAATTTTTGTGTAATATATCAGCAGAAATTTCTTATTTTTTAATAAAAACATTTCTATAATTAGTTGTAACAACAAAAACATTTTTCCTAAGCTCAGCTTACATGTATCAATATACCTAAAAGCTAAAACTCTACGCTAATGAAGAAGTACAGACAGAGTGCTCCTTAGAAGCGAGGATGGCAAGACTTTGTCCCACATACTTTGGGCATGTTGTCAGGAGGAACCAGTCCCTGGAGAAGGACATCATGCTTGGCAAAATAGAGGGTCAGCGAAAAAAAGGAAGACCCTCAAGGAGATGGATTGACACGGTGGCTGCAACAATGGGCTCAAACATAGCAACAATTGTGAGGATGGTGCAGGACCGGACAGTGTTTCGTCTGTTGTGCACAGGGTCGCTATGAGTCGGAACCGACTCGACGGCTCCTAACAACAACGACAACGTGCTCCAGTCGGAGCTGTCATCATTACCCAGTTACAGTGGTGTTTGTCTGCACCGCACTACAAGCGTGTGCTGTTGTTGTTGTTGCTGCCACCTGTGTTTTTATAGTTGCTGATTTTGTCAAATTTTTCTGGTGTTTTAGCTACAACGTTGTGATAATTTCTATGTCAATAACTTTTTTGAAATGAAGTAGTAATTAAAGGAAAAGAAGAAGTGATATACAGGAATTATGACTTACAAGTAACAGTACAAAAAACATTACTAAGGATCCTGCATGGTCTGGTACTGGAGGAAATCCATGGCGTGGGGGGTGACACCATGAGTAACTGCACTGGGTGACACCAACCCCAGTGACGTCACTGCCTGTAGCTCCATCCCTTCCAGCCACTCTGGCCTCCTGGCTCTTTGCCAAAGGTGCCAGGTTACACTCCTGCTTTGGGGCCACTGCGTTTGCTGTTCCCTCTCCTGGAACGACCTCCTCACCACGCTCACAGAGCGTGATTTTGTCCCAAGGTACTTGGGAGCCACCAAGGGCTTTTGAGGAGATGAACGATGTGACCTGCTGTGTTCCTGCGGGGAGAGTCCAGAGAGGGGATGCAAAATAGAAGGGATGGAGTTTGCAAAGAACTGTGATGGTTGACCTTCTTTTTCACTGCCCATTATCCTCCATGGAGCCCTGGTGGTGCAATGGTTAAGAACTTGGCTGCTAACCAAAAGGCCAGCAGTTCAAATCCACCAGCTGCTCCCTGGAAAACCTTTGGGGCAGTTCTACTCTGTCTTATAGGGTCACTATGAGTCAGAATCGACTCAATGGCAATGGGTTTGATTTTCGGGTTTTTATACTCTGTGCTTCACTAGCACCCCACCCATACACACAGTGCCCTGCTAGGAGCTCCAAACTGACAGGTCAGGCGAACCCGTGAGACCACTGTGAAACTACCCCCTGGCTGGGCACCTCCATGCCTCAGTCAGCCGTCAGATCACTTCCATTCAGTTCCAACATGATGCATCATCTCCGCTGATCACTTCTCTTACGATGAGGAATTGGAAATTCTGTGTGTGACTCATGTGTATGTGTGTGTGTCTAAACACTAGTATCTTAGTGCCCACATCCCCTCAGCATGCTCCATTTCCACACAGATGCGAGCCCTGTGTCTGTTTGCCTCAGGGCTTCCTCTGGCCTCTGAAACTCAGGCCCAGAGAGGTTATGTGACTAGTCCAAGGTTGTCCAGGGATTTAGAGTTAAGTCAAGGCCTAGAAGCCAGATGTCTGACTCCCTTGCTGGGCAGTTCCCAACAGAAGGAACTCACCTGGCCCCGGTACAGGGGGTTAATGCCCTACCGGAGCAGCCCTCCACCTTGACTGATGGCAATTGGTGGATGAATACCCGAGTTCCCTCCCCTCTCATTTGGGATACCTCTGAGGCATTTTCTATGTTGTCTCCCAGAGTTCGCCAACAGGAGGGAGCCCCAGGGGCCCACAGTGATAGCTGGTTTGACAACACACCCTTACTGGCTTCCTTTCCTTCCCTTAGCACTTCCTCCATTTCCACCAGTGCTCCCTGGAACTTCCTCCTTGTTTCAGGGTCTGCTTCCGGGGAACTCAGCCCAAGATGACAGTCAAGTGTGGGTGTGAGAGAGTGTCTGGGGGTGTGTTGGTGTCTGGGAGTGTGCTTTCTGCTGGGAGTCTGACTGCATGTATGAGGGTTTGTGGGAGCCCCCCAGTGTGTCCTGTGACCTAATGGGTGTGTCATTCTGAATACTTGGTGGGAGTGCCCACGAGACACTATGCCTGGGTTGGAGTGCGCCTGTGTGTGAGGGAGGTAGGGATGAGTGAGTGTGCATGCTGGTGAGCGTGGCAGGAGCAATCCCCGTGGAAATGGGTCTGGCTCAGAGCGCGTGTCTGAGTGTTTCAGCACACGGGGGTGTGAGTAGGTGTTGAAGCTTTTCCCTGGACCTGCCCTCTGTTCTTGCCTCTGAATTGCCTACCTGTGGTTTCCCCACTTTTCTACGTGGGGCTGGGCCCAGAGCTGCCCCTTGCCCACATAGCAGCACCATGTCTGTCCTGCTTCATGATACCCTACAGGTCAGGCCTTTGGAGAGCACGTGGAGCTGCTCCAATCCCACCAACAGCAGCCTTTGAATCCCCCTCCTGCTGGGAACTGCCCAGCAAGGGACTCGGACCTTGGACAAGTCACATAACCTCTCTGGGCCTGAATTTATTCTTGGGAAAATTGCTGGAAAAATACTTGTTTTTCTTCCCTGTCATCCTCTCACTTGGAAGGCAAGGAGAAGTGGTGGGTGTTATTTTAATCTAGTGCTGCCGTAACAGAAATATCACACATGGAGGACTTTAACAAAGAGAAATTTATTCTCTCATAGTCTTGGAAGCTACAAGTCTGAATTCTGGGTGCCAGCTCCAGGGGAAGGCCTTCTCTCTCTGTGGGCTCTGGGAGAGGGTCCTTGTCATTAATCTTCCCTGGTCTAGGAGCTTCCCAGTATAGGGACCCCAGGTCCAAAGGATGTATGCACTCCTGGCTCTTCTATCTTGGTGGCATGAGGTCCCCCTGTTTCTCTGCTCACTTCTCTCTTCTATATCCCAAGAGAGATTGACTGAAGACACAACCTAATCTTGTAGATTGAGTCCTGCCTTATTAACACAACTGTCTGTAACAACACCTCATTAATATCATAGAGGCAGGATTTCACAACACGTAAGAAAATCACATCAGATGATGAAATGGTGAGCAATCACACAATACTGGGAATTATGGCCTAGCCAAGTTGACACATATGTTTGGGGGACACAATTCAATCCATAACAGGCGTCCTGTCAACTCTTTGTTGCTATGCAACTATTGGGTGCTGCAAATAGAACAGATAGATAAGTTCTTCTTGTGATCTGCCTTTGAGACCAAACACACACACACACACACACACACACACAGGGTGCATGAGTTGCATGCAAGCATGGAAGCACACACATTGCACATGTATACACATAGAGACACACGTGCTCATGCACACATGCACACACACAAACTGCCTTCCCTTCTGCCCTCCCAATTTCACCAATTCAGTTAGATTTTTAGATACCTGAGACCCCAACAGGGGCCCAGGTTCCTGGTTCGCCATGCTGGCAGCAGAGGTAGACGTCTTTATGCCACAGTAGTGGTGTGGTCACGTTAGCCTCAAAGAGGGCTGTGTTTGCAGCAATCATGGAGGTAAGACAGGTTGCAGTTTTGTGGCTTCAGTAATAAGTTCATTTTAATGTCCCAATTTCGTTTATTTCAGGCATTGCCAATATCGTCTCCCTTCCCATCCCTCCCAATGACAGGAGCCCATTCATAACTTCAGAGCTAAGGTCTAGAAGGCACAGAGAGAGGAATTTACTTCTCCAGGGTCCCACAGTTGGTTCTGGGGAGGGGACAATGCTGGTTGCTGCCCCTTTCATCAGCCACGCACAAGTCCCTATCCCTCAAGCCCCGGGCCCACTCCTTTGTGCAGCCCTGGAGTTCAGGTTGGTAGGACCCAGGGTCTGTTCTGTGTCTGAGACTAAGGTGGGGACAGAAAAGGGACCTGAGACAGGGAATAGGAAGTGGCTGGGAGCAGAATGGGACTCCAGAGTGAGCAACTGGCCCCTAGCTGGGGCAGCTGTGCACTTGACAATTCCTGGGGAATGGGCCAGCGGAGCAGCTGTGGCCTGAGCACTGGCCTACGCCCCTGAGTTGGCCCTGGCTGGCCTGGCACAGTCTAGGCTTCCTCTCCAGTGGCCAGGCCATTCCACAGAGGCCACTCCTGGTGGGGCAGCTGATGTCCAGGCCTTCAGAGGGTGAGAGGGCCTGGTGATGAGGCCATCCAACTGCCCTCTCGTCTCCACCTGTGGTCAGTCCTCAGTGGCTTGCAGTCCCCACACCTGTCCTCTGGCATGCCTGGGGGCTGGAGACTGGCAGCAGCCTTTTCTCTGCCTCACAAAGCCAGTTGCCATCAAGCCGACTCTGACTCATGGCGACCCCCTCTGTGTCAGAGTAGAACTATGCTCCACAGGGTTGTTTTTTTTTTCTTTTTAAAGTTTATTTATTTGTTTTATGGCTGAGCAGAACACACACCAATTCAGTAATTTCTACATGTACAATTCAGTGATATTGATTGCCTTCTTCAGGTTGTGGGACCATTCTCACCCTCCTGTTCCGAATTACTCCTCCTCTGTTAACATAACCGCAGTACCCTCTCAGTTTCCTATCTAACCTTTCAAGTTGCTATTGTCAATTTGATCCCATACAGATAGTTCTGACAAGAGCACAATGCTCAAGGCAGACATTCTTTTTTTCTTTTTTTACACTTTAAGTGTTTTAATTGCATCATCTCATTGAATCGTCACAATTAAAAGAAAAAAAAAAAACACATTGCCGTCGAGTCAATTTTGACTCCTAGCAACTGTATAGGACAGAGTAGAACTGCCCCGTGGAGTTTCCAAGGCTGTCATCTTTACGGAAGCAGGCTGCCACATCTTTCTCCTGAGGAGTGGCTGGCGGGTTCGAACCACCAACCTTTTAGTTAGCAGCCAAGCGCTTAACCATTGTGCACCAGGGCTTCTTACCCTCACAACAGTCACAGGAAATGTTGTTAGTTGCCATCGAGTTGGCTCCGCCCCATAGCGACTGTATATACAACAGAACAAAACACTGCCCAGTCTTGTGCCATCCTCACATTCGTTGCTACGTTTGAGCCCATCTCAAGACAGACATTCTTTACTAATTAATCTGTTGTTTGGTCATAGGGTTTTCAATGGTTTATTTTTCAGAAGGAGATCGCCATTTCCAAGGCGCCTGTAGGTGGGCTCAAACCTCCAGCCTTTCTGTTAGCAGCTGAATGTATTAACTGTTCGCATCACCCCGGGAAGCCTCCCATAAACCAGGAACGCACTTCCCCAAGGGCCTTCTCTGTTAAACACCATTTATCCTCTTGTCTCCCACCTCGATTTAGGGCTGATATTGGGAATGAACTGATCTCTTTGATACAGAGAAGCATCCAATTAAATACTTTCTCTTGAATATCTAAATTAATTAATACACTTTTATTGCCTTCAAAGATCTGCAGTGTCGTGACTCAACACCAACAAAGCTGCCTTGTGACTGTCCCTAAGATTCCCTTTTAATGACAACATGAAAGACCCCAGAGACAAGCACAGGGAGGAAGCTGGATGGGAAATGGTTGGCAAGTCTATTCTTTTAATGACATTAACAGTAAAACCACTTACCTACCATGTGCCACCCACTTTTCCTAGCACCTTTCATATGTTAATTCATTTACTCCTTACAACCCAGTAAGGTAGGTATTATTATATTAGCCCATTTCGTGGATGAAGACAACGAGGCACAAAGAAGTCAAGCGCCTTGCTTGAGGTCACACAGCCAGGAAATAGCAGAGGTCGGGTTCAGTTACCGGCAGGCTGGCTCCACAGCCCCTTCTCTGCAACACTTCTGCAAACTGCCTCTGGGCTCTTGGGCGGCTCAGTGGCCCTTCTGTCAACCCACTTAGTCCTAATTTGGCTTCACAAAATCTTTCTTCCTGGATAGCGAAAATCCCATGCCATCCCAGATTTGCACCCAAACTCTTTTGTAAGGGATCTAAAAGAGTAGATCTTTTTCGGCCCTTGTTACCATCCCCTGCTCCACCCCTTCCTGGCAGCCCCTCACCTTCTGGCTCTGCCCCTGTCCCCATGTCCCAGTCTGCTCTCCTCTATTAGGACCATGGGACCCAAGGCCAGCCTGGCTCTGCGGAAATCATGATCACACCCTCCCTGTGGAAAGCTTCCCACTGCATCCTCCCTCCCCTTCCTCCCCAAACAGCTGAGCCCGTGCAATGTGAGAAGAGAGGATGCTTGCCAGAGGTTTCTGGAAAACATCCAGAGGTCACTCTGGGCTGGCTTGAGTGGGCTGAGCCCTGACCACTGCTCTGAATAGCCACCCATCCCGCCCCGAGTCCACTCCCTCAGCACCAGAGTAGGCTAATTGGTGGGTAGGGAGTGGTGGAAGCTGCAGGCTGGTTTGTGGCTGAAGGAGGCAGCAGGCAGCCAGGCATTTGACTCTCAGCAGCTGCCCAATGTCAAATGCCAAAGAGAAGATGGAGTGGAGCATCCCGACTCACCAGCCTAAAAACAGACCCAACCACAGTCTGTCTACCCAACCTCCTCCCATCAGCCAGACCTCCCATCCACACCCACCTGACCAGCCAATTCATCTCCCATCTCACTATCAACCTACCCAGCTAATACCCAGCCCACCCAAGACTCAGAATACACACTCCCAGCCTGCCCACAGTGCTTGCTTCCCCTACTCACCTAAAATCTGGTATGCATGCTTACAACCGGGCTTACTCCACCACCCTACCTAATTGCTGGCCTGTCCCTCCAATACCTCACCTATTCACTCGCCTATCACCACCACCAACTGCCACTGAGTCGATTCCGACTTATAGTGACCCAGTATGTTGCATAGTACAACTGTGCTCCACAGGGTTTTCACGGCTGTGACCTTTTGGAACCAGATCACCGGGCCTTTCTTCCAAGGCACCTCTGGGTGGATTTGAACCACTCAGTGACTCCCACCTATTACCAGGCCTATTCATTTGGGTGGGTTATTCATTTCCAACACCCAGCCTACCAGCTCACCCAACACTCAGTCACCTCTCCATAAGTTTACCTCTCCCCAGGCTACCCATCTGCATCAATCAACTGCTAGCCCACTGTCATGGATTGACTTATGTCCCCCCAAAAATGTACATATCAACTTGGTTAGGCCATAATTCCCAGTGTTGTGTGGTTGTCCTCCATTTTGTGATTGTAATTTTATGTTGAGAGGATTAGAGTGGGATTGTAACACCACCCTTACTTAGGTCACCTCCCTGATCCAAGGTAAAGGGAGTTTCCCTGGGGTGTGGCCTGCACCACCTTTTATCACTCAAGAGATAAAAGGAAGGTGAAACTAGCAGAGAGTTGGGGACTTCGTACCATCAAGAAAGCAGCACCAGGACCAGAGCACGTCCTTTGCACCCAGGGTCCCTGAGCCAGAGAAGTTTCTTGACCATGGGAAGATTGAGGACAAAGACCTTCTTCCAGAGCTAACAGAGAAAGAAAGCCTTCCCCTGGAGCTAACGCCTTGAATTTGGACTTTTAGCCTATTTTACTGCGAGGAAATAAATTTCTTTGTTAAAGCCATCCTCTTGTGGTGTTTTGTTATGGTAGCACTAGATAACTAACACACCCTTTTACCCAGTAAACATCCCTATAAACCCCCCATCCCTGTAAACAAAGTCATTATTTCCAGATCCAACTCCATCCCAGCTCTGAGAAATGTAGATCTGCCAAGACTGTCCAAAAATCATGGTAGAGGGTTCACACCTGGCCTGGGGTTTTCTACTCAGGTCACCAAAGAGAAGGGCAGATGGGGCAGGGGCACTGAAGTAAAGCAGCTTATTTCCCTTTCATAGTTCAAGTAGAGCCCTATGGGAGAACATGAGATGGCCTTCAGGAGCCAGATCCCTGGCCCAACCACTCATGGGTGATCTTGGGAAGCAGGAGATCTAGATTGGCCCCAGCTAATCACTCACTGTGGCCTTGGGCAAGTCACCTGGAATCTCTGGGCTTCTTCAGTAAAATATAAGAGCTGAACAAGATGATATCTAACCTCCCAGGCTCTGCCCCACTGCTGTCCTCAAGGGGACTGGAAAGCCCTTGCTGGGAGGTACAGGGGCCCAGCATGAACTTGGCCAGGCTCCTAGTCCTCTCTACCCTTGGCATTTGTAATGGTTAATTTTATGTGTCAACTTGGCTAGGCTATGGTTCCCAGTGGTTTTGCCAAACACTAGACTAGACGTAATATAATGCAATGCGATGTAATCATCTTCTATAATGTAATATAATCAGTTGAAAAGGGGAGTTCCTTAGGGTATGGTTTGCCTTTAGATTATATATAGATACTTTGGTAGAACTCTCTCTCTCTCTTCTCTGCACTCTTCCTGCCACCTCACCTACAGATCCTGAGACATAAGCCTGCAGAAGCCTCCAACCTGCTGCCTGAGCTACAAATTTTGGACTTGCCAGCCCCTACAATGTATAAGCCAGTCCCTTGAAGTAAATCTGTCTTCTTTCTCTCTCTCTCTCTATACACATATGCATCTCACTGGTTGTGTTTCTAAGACAGGGCCCCAGTGCCAACCATGGGGCTCCCTCTTCATCTGTTGACCAAACCTCACCTGGTACCTGTTTCCTGTATCATCCTCTGGCTGAGTAGGAGAAAAAGCCAGCAAAGGCCTCTCCAAGGACCTCCCTAAACTGAAGATGAGTCAGCAACAAATCTCTGGCCAGATTATCTAGGCCAGGGAGTGCAAATAGAGTTTATTTTACATGTGAGCATCCACTGATTGCTAGTGGCTGCCTGGAGCACGGTTCTGAGAAGGATCCTATGCTCAGTGAGAAAGGGTCAAGACCAACTAGTGATGTCTGCCATAGGGAAAAGGGAAAGGGGACATGAATGCTAGGAATGCGAAACTGCAGTGTAGGTCCATGCTGGCCTCTGGGTTTATTTCCCTATTGCTATCCTTCAGCCTATAGTGAGTCTTGTTGAAACAACCTCTCTGAGTTCTCAGTTGTGCCTCAGGAAGTGACAGGGGAATGAGTCTACTCCTGGGTCAGATGTCAAATGGGGGATAGTTCCCCCGCCCCCCCATCCTCACCCCCCAGTGATTATCTGGAGAGCTTCCCAAAAAGATGACCCTCAGGCAGCAAGGATGCTGTGGAGTATGGCCCCTGGTAGACTCTCCTCTTTTCGCATATGTATTTTTTTTTTTTTAATTATCAAGTTTCTCCATGAAAATGCAAGCTCAATGAGGGCAGTCTTGTGTATGCTGTTTTTAAGTGAATGAATTGCCAACCCTGTTGGACTGGGTGTGTTACTCATCATTTATTCACTCCTCCCTTCCTTCACTCATTCATTCATTCATTCACTCCTTCATTCAGCAAACATTCACAGGGGGGCTTCTCACAACTCCCCTGTAGGGGAATTTCCATTAATCCTTCTCAACTAAGCCAAGGAGGATCTCAAGCTAATAAAGCCTTGAGATATGACTAAAGGAACCACCCTAGTAGGACTGAGGACTACCAAGGACTCACTGTGTGGCCTCCAGGAAGTTACTTCTCCCTAATGGCCTCAGTTTCCTCATCTGCATATGGCCAGTGGGCAGTGGCTTGAGAAGGAAGGAACTGCCTAAGCGAAGGGCAAAGGGGAAGCTTGGGCCAGACCGAGGAGGTGTGGGAGGGCTGGTCCAGATTTAAATCTCAAAGTGAAGACTATGTCCTGGGGACTTGGCCTGACTGGGCACCTCCTAAATTGATGCAGTGGGGTCAGTCTATGTGTGAGTGAGCATGTGAGTGTGTGTAGGTTTTGTGCATTTATATGTGTATGTATGTTTGCATGAATGTATATACATACCGTAGAATACTCTTCAGGGACGTGGGCTGGGGGTGAGTTTCTACCTTGAGGCCCTTCCTTAGAAAGAAGCATCCACCCCTGCTCTCCCCATTCCCCTTCTACCCGCCATCTCCCTCCCACCCCCCATAGTCCACTGCCATTTTAGTGTAGTGCAAGACCTTGAACTCTAGATTGCCTGGGTTTGAAACTTGGTTCTACTAATTACTTGCCATGTGGCCTCAGACTGGTTAGTTTTCTCATTGGTAAAAAGGGGCTACAAATGAGTGAATGAATGAATGGAGTGAGTGAATGAAGGAAGGAAGGAAGGGAGGAGTGAATGAATGATGAGTAACACACCCAAGGCCTGCAGGGCTGGCAATTCATTCACCTGGAAACAGCAGATGTGAGATTACCCTCACGGAACTTGCAGCTTCATGAAGAAATTTGATAATTAAAAAAACATATATGTGAAAAGAGGAAAGGGTCTACCAGGAGCCACACTCCACAGCTTCCTTGCTGCCTGAGAGTCATCCTGGGGACTAGAGAGCACAGTGCGTGTAAGCTCACCACACAATGCCTGCTCCGTTCCCCTTGCCCTCATGTTATGCTAAACAACAGGGCCTTCCACTTGGCCAGATGGGAAGGAGAGAGGGAGGAGGAAAGGCCAATTTCCCAAAAATATTGACTTTGACCCTGAACCCAGCAGCTGGTCAGAGCTGGTGGCCTCTTTCTGGAATTGTTTATGTAGTTTTCCTTATAAACAAAAAGGATGGAAAAGAAACCCAAAAATGTCTAAAAATAAATAAATGAATGAATGAATGAGGACTCGTTTGTGGGTGGCATGGACAGGGTCTGGGGCAAATGGGGCAGCCAGGGGTATTACCCAAGGGATTAAATGCTTGAGTGGGGCTGGGGTTTGGACCTGAAGGCCCTCTCCAGCCTCCACCTTCTGGCCACAACTCCCAGTTGCCCTGGTTTCCCAGAGAGGCCTGAAGCCCACAGTACTGTCAGCTGGTCAGGACTGTGCAAAAAGCTGGGGAGCCCCACCAGGGAATAGCCCAGCTCTGTCCTACCTTTCTGTGTGATCTTGGGCAAGCCACCACCCTTCTCTGAGCCTCAGGTTCTGGGGATTTCTAAGGTCTCTCTTGATGTTAACATTCTGTGATTCCCTTCCAGCCCAGACAGTGGATATGAAAGCACTTTGAGAAAAATAAAGCTGGGGACCCCATCAAGAGATGCTCATTAGCACAAAGTGGGGGGATGGGGATGGCTGAGCCCCTTGACCCCTGGGAACAATACTCAAAACAGTACTTGAACTTCCTATTTTAGTACTGTTTTGGCATGTCTGGGTCTGGATGAATCCTGAAATAAGCGTTGGGGGTGATCTGTGCGATCAAGAGAAGGTCTGTTTGCTCCCTGTCCAGGAGCAGGTGGTGCGCTCTGGGACTGCCCCCCCTCCCAGTTCCCCCCTCCCCCCCACCCCCCGCCACACGCGTACCTAGGAATGTGGCCCTCCATTTTTCCAAGCTTCCTGGATGCAGAGCTCTGGGCCTGGGGAGGCCATTCTGCGGTCTCCGGTCTCTCCCTGACCAGGGCTGACCCCTAGCTTGCAAACCTGGTACCCCCACCCTGAAAGAATAGGGCACGGTGACCCTCCCCCCAGATTCTCCCACAGCCTGGACTCCCTGCAGCTTTGGCTTTTGAGGGGACGGGGCAAAGGCTTTGAATCATTGCCCTAAGATGGAAATACAGATACACGCCTTGCAGGTGGGAGGACTTGGACGTTTAACAGGATAGCAGAGGATGGGTAGTCGGAGATCCAAACTCATTGTGTGTCCCTGGACAAGCTCCAAACGCCCCGCCTCTGGGATGCAGTATTTCCGTCTGTACTCTGTTTTACCATAGGACATGTGGTTATTGAGCATCGACTTTTTATGCCAGGCACTGTACCATACACTGTGGATACATTAGTCAACAAGACTTGACCTGTGCCCTTGAGAAGGGAACACTTTAGTACAGTGAAGTCCACTCCATGCACCTGTACTATCCCTCCTGTTATGGATTGAATCGTGTATTAATTTGGCTAGGCCATGATTCCCAGTGTTGTGTGATTGTTCACCATTTTTTCACTCAATGTGATTTGCCTACGTGTTATAAATCCTATTCCTATGGTGTTACGAGATGGGATTAGTGGTAGTTATGTTTATGAAGTAGGACTCAACCTACAAGGTTAGATTGTGTCTTAAGCCAATCTCTTTTGAGATACAAAAGAGAGGAGTGAGCAGAGGACTTCATATCACTAAGAAACAAGGCCAGGTAAACAGTGCATCCATTGGACCTGGGGTTCCTGCGCTGAGAGGCTACTCAGCTCTGCAAGACTCATGACAAGGACTTTCCCCTAGAACTGACAGAGAAAGCCTTACCCTGGAGCTAGCACTCTGAATTCGGACTTCTACTCTATTAGACTGTGAAAAAATAAATTTCTCTTTGTTAAAGTCATCCATTTGTGGTATTTTTGTTACAGCAGCACTGGATAACTAAGACACCTCTCCACTTCTGCCCTCAGTGCAGACATCACTAATCAATCACAGTACACTGAGCCCAGACATAACCTCAGGATCTCTTTGAACCCAACACTCTGGTGTTTCCAATCAACTAGTACCAGGTGGAGAATATCCCCTGCTCTGCCTCCCTAACAGGGTCACTCAGAGAATAAAACAAGATTGTGGCTGGGTGAGGGGAACATGCTCCAAAATCAAGTCCAAGTACAGAGCTTATTTCAAAGTCATGCAAGCTCCTGAAGCTTTTGATAAGACAGAAGGGGCTCCTTTCCTCAAAAATCCTTGAGAAGTAAGCCAAAGGGCTCAGACCAGTTTATGTGCAGGGACTGTGCCTGACCCCTCGGTGCCCAACCCACTGCCTGGCACACTGCCTGTTTGATAAATGTTTGCTGGATAAATGAACACATCCTCTCATTTCTGCCTAACCATGCAGTCACCTATTGGACAAAGAGGCCACATCTTCTTACTCCTCTTTTCTGGAATAAATCGGCCCAGGCCTAAGGTCTCTAAGGAGGCTGAACCTCGCACAGACAGCTCATTAGAAGGCAGACTCAAGGTTCCTGGTCACAGAACTGCAGCCAAACACACCTCCCGGGCCTTTACCTGAGCACTTTCCTTTCTTTCTTGGCCAAAGCCTTCTGAAGTCAAGATGGCCGTAACAAAATGGGCTGTGTTAGGCACCTCACACTCATCAGCTAGATGACTGGGGACTCAGGTAACCCTAGAAACCTCTGGGGTGTCTAGGGTCTGAGACTGATCCCAGAATGTGACAATACCTGTGCATTAATGGAGAAGGAGGAGCTGGGGAGGGCAGCTACTCACCAGCCCTCAACTGCCTGGGCTTCACTGGCCTGCTGGTTTCCAGAACAGGCAGGTGGGGAGCAGGCAGGTGGATTCCCCTGAGGAGAAATGGAGTTTGGGCTTCGCAGGGCCTCTGCTGTGACATTTATGAATGGGAGTCTTGCACAGAAGTCTGGCCCTGCAGACTCCACAAAGCCCTCTCCCATCCTGTATCTGATATGCACTTCATAAGGCCTTGGGAGAAAGGCCAGACAAGATTGTTACTGCTGCTCTGCCTGTGGGGAAGCAGGCCCAGAGAGGTTAAGCAACTCAGCCTGGGTCACCTAGCCTTTCAAGGCTGACTCCACATCCATCATTTCTGTCACCTTCAGAGAGGCCTGGGGATGCCATGGGCCCAAAGTCCACAAAAGGCTGCCCTGTCAGAGCAATAGAGCCCTCTGGAGTCAGCCTGGCTGGATCCAAACTTTGCTCTCACCCCTCCCAAGCTGTGTGACCTTGGGCACATGAATTAACCCTCCTGAGACTCACCTCGTTTGAAAAAAGGGGAAATATTATCCACTCCACAAAGTTTTCAGGGGAATTATATAAAATAATTCAAGTAAAGACTCTAGCCCAATGCCAGAAACAGAAAAGGCCTCAGTAAATGTTATCTATCATTAAAGCTTCTCCTTCTCTCCAGAGACCTAAGCCAGCACCAACCAGGGCCTGAAACTCAGGCCCTCAATCTAGGCGGGCAGGATCTTTGTCCTTCACAGTTTGGCACAAAAACCCGTACGGTGCATTCAAGTGCAGTTGCCTGCCCCTGATGGGTAAGAGCTGGACCGCTGGAGCCCGCAAGGCTGATTCACACTTGGCCCTTCTCTTACCATCTGTATGGCTTGAGGAGGCTACTTATCCTCAGAGCCTCTTTGTCCTCACCTGCAAACTGATAATTCCCGACTAACTGGTTGTAGGGAGGATCGACTCAGGCCACAATAAAATAAAAAACAAAACCAAAAAACCAGTTGCCACTGAGTCGAGTCTGACTCAAGGAGACTTCATGCACGTCAGAGTACAACTGCTCCGTGGGGTTTTCAAGGCTGTGGCCTTTCAGAAGCAGATCACAGGCCTTTCTTCTGAGGTTCCTCTAGGTGGGTTTGAACCACCAACTTTTTGGGTACTAGCTGAGTTCTTAACTGTTTGCACCACCCGGAGAATCCACCCCTAAACTAACCACTCTGACCAGGGGAATGGAAAAGGCAGACTGTCCAGGCCAGGGCCAAGAGCCACCCTTGGGATGAGGGAAGAAGGCAGTCAACCTCATGGAACCATGAATGTGGGGAAGGCTGTTTCCCCAAAGGAAAGCCAAGGTGATGCCGTATGAAGACAGGAAAATAGAAGCCCAGTAAAAGCAGCTGTCCGCCTTCTTGCCCAGCTCAGGGGACTGATGGGGAAATGAAATGAGAAGCCAGCCCTGGAGACTCTGCTAACGTGGTTGGGGCTATGATTCTACCCTCTGGTTTAGAGATGCCAAAGAAGGGAGGACTAACTGGAGGAGGGGGGCATAGGGTACTGAAGGATGAATAGGAGTTCACCAGATAAGCACAATGAGTTAGAAGTGTATTTGGGGAAGAGGAAAGAGCACTTGCAGGCATGGAGGTGTGAAAGAAGATGACATGTTTGAACAATAGAGATCATTTGGTATGGCTGGGGTGTCGGCTTCACTATGGAGATGAGACTGACAGGTTGCCCGGCCAGAGAGTGAGGGACTTGGCCTGATCCGGGAGCCAAACCAGGAACAGAAACCCCAGGGCGCTGATGCCTTGAGCTCTGACTCACCTAGGAAAACTCCAACCTCACAGGAGAAGCACAAGGGCCAGCAGGGAAAACAGCCCGCCCTTCGTGCTCTTGTTCCATGGCTTCCATTCCCAGGCATCTGGTCACCCCAGGGAGGAAGCCTCCCGGGCAGTGAGGACCAGAAACCTCACTTCCCAGGGCAGAAGCGTAGAGACGCAAAGAGGTCAACCAGCCCACCCAACGGCAGGCACACAGCAGATCCAGGGCTGTGAGGGACTGAATGGAGGGCTTCCAGAGCCGGGGATGCTGGTATCTTGGCCACAGTCTTGCGGGGCAGACTGGGGCAGGGCCAAGGAGGAAAGGCCATTTAGGCAGTCTAATGGGCAGTGCCGGGTGGTAGCATCAGAGGCAAAGGACGAACCCCCATTTTGGGGCCTCGGTTGCAGAAGCCCAGTCTCTTGAATGGTCGTTATGCTGATTGTCTGGGGGGAGGGGGAGGGGACAGAGGGGCACAGATCTGCGACATTCGGGTGGACACAGCAACACGCAGCTCCTTCCAGCCTTATCTCTCCTCCGCTGAGGCTGGGAAGCCAGCTTCTGGCCACCCCAGCCATCCTGTGGTCCTTGGAGCGCCTTGCGAGCGGTTTCAGGACACCAGCTGCGTCTGTCTGTCGGTATTTGACAGGCAGTTTAATCAGAGACTGTAGTTTCTGCTTGAAGAGCAGGGGAGACCCCCCCAGAGGGAGACCCTGAGAATTTGCAAGGAAATACCAGCGGGTTGACTGTCAAAGACAGCCCCACTGAAAGGGCCAAGAAGCATTTAGCGAGCAGCTCCCAACTCTTCTTGGAGCCAAGAGTCACTCAGGCAATTTTCTCCCTCCTTTCCCTGGGGGCTAAGAGTTGAACTTTTTGGAACACCAGGTCAGGCAACCTCCTTTCTTCTATGGTGTTAGGCTGAGTTGAGACAAGGCCAAATTTGGGGGTGCCAAAGCTGGCCACTGATAGGATTCTTTAAAATTGACTTGTAATTACACAAGCAATACATGAGTACAGTCTGCTTTCTAAAAATTAAAGCATCACAGAAAAAACTAAAGTCCCGTTTGAGCGCTACGCCCAAGGCCATTCCCCACTCCCATCTTTCCCCTTCCTCTTCCCTCCCCTCAGGTGACCTCTGCGAGTGCTTGATATAAAAACAGGTAATGTTTTCTTTTTCAGACATTGTCCATTGCCCACCCAGTAGCCAGTGGCACCTCTCTTTTCCCTGCCAACAGAAAGTGATACGTTCATTTAATGGGCACAAACGTCTGTATATCCTGGAGAGTAAGCCCCTCCCTCAGCCCCTAGGGAATGAATAATGATTACTCTAAAATGCTTCTTGATAATCTCATTCTTTTAACCAGAAAGGTCTAAAGGTTGGTAGATGACTCAGCTCTGGCTAATGAGATATAAAGGGAAGCCTACTGGAGAGGGCTTCCCTTGCCAAACAAAAAGTAAAAGATTTGTGAAAAGAAAATCCTTTCATTTCCCCCCTTCTTCCTGCCTTGAGTTCAAGTGTGATGTCTGGAGTTGCAGCAACCATTTTGTGACCATTAGGTAACAAACAAATGGAAAAGCCAAGAGAATTCCTGAGATGTATAGTTGAGCAGCTGACGCAATTCTAGCAATTACTACTCCTGGATTCCTTGTCATCTGAGAAAAATACACTCCTCTTTATTTAAGCTACAGTAGATTGGGTGTTTGGGTACTCCCAGGGTTTTTTTGAAGGTAGTTGCTCCATTTGTTCATAGGGGTCTTAGGTGGTACCCCCCAGGGCCACAGTTCCTAATGTTCACTCCTCCCTCCCCTGGTCCTCTCCATGAGGAAACTGTGTGGCCTCTCAGGGGTCCTAAATGAGTGTGGGCTCTGGTCTTTACAGCCTTGGGTCTCACAAACACCCTTCTCTTCCCAGCCTGGGGAGCCTCTCCAACCCCCCCCCTCAGCAAGTGTTCTCACTTTTCTCAGAGTAGTCCTCTCTGTTCCCTCCCTCCCACCCAATCAGCACAATGACACTTCTACACCCTGGGCTTCTGCAGTCAAGGCCCGGAAATGGGGGCTCATCCTCTGCCTCTGGCGCTGCCACACAGCACTGCCCACTAGAACGCCTATACTCATTATCATGACCCGTCCTTGTACTTTCTATTACCCCATTTTGTTGTTAGCTGCCATAGAATGGGCTCCCACTCATGGTGACCTTAGGTATAACGGAAAGAAACATTGCCTGGTCTTCGCCATCTTCTTGATCATTGGTATTTTTGAGTCAGTTGTTGCTCTGGCTATTGTGTCAATCCATCTTATGGATGGTTTCCCTCATTTTTGCTGACCCTCCACTTTACCAAACACGATGTCCTTTTCTAGTGATTGGGTTTTCCTGATGACGTGTTACAGATTGAATTGTGTCCCCCCAAAATATCTGTCAAACTGGCTAGGCCATGATTCCTAGTATTGTGTGATTGTCCACCATTTTGTCATCTGATGTGATTTTCCTATGTGCTGTAAATCCTACCTCTACGACGTTAATGAGGCAGAATCAGAGGCAGATATGTTAATGAGGTAGGACTCAATCTACAAGATTAGGTGGTGTCTTAAACCAATCTCTGTTGAGACATAAGAGACAAAAGTGAGCAGAGAGACAGGGGGACGTCATTACCACCAACCAAGAAGAGCCAGGAGCATTCGCCCCTTGGACCTGGGGCCCCTGCACTCAAAAGCTCCAAGACCAAGGGAAGATTGATGAGAAGGACCTTGCCCCAGAGCTGATGAAGAAAGAAAGCCTATCCGTGGAGCTGGCACCCTGAATTTGGACTTCTAGCCTAAACTGAGAGAGAATGAATTTCTCTTTGATAAAGCCATCCACTTGTGGTATTTCTGTTATAGCAACACTTATAATAAGACAACACTTCCAAAGGAAGCAAGATGAAGTCTCACCATCCTCGCTTCTAAAGAGAATTATGCCTCTCTATTTCTTCTAATGGAAACCCTGGTAGGGTAGTGGTTAAGTGCTACGGCTGCGAACCCAAGGGTCAGCAGTTTGAATCTGCCAGGGGTTCCCTGGAAACTCTATGGGGCAGTTCTACTCTGTCCTATAGGGTTGCTATGAGTCGGAATTGACTTGGCAGCACTGGGTTTGGTTTTTTGTTTTTTGTTTTCTTCTAATATCCCCATTTTACGGGTAAAGAAATGGAGGTCGAGGGAAGGGTATTGCCCAAGTTCACACAGTACAAAGGGTCTCAGACTAGCCTCTGCCTCAAATGGTGAGCTTCCTGGGAAAGCTGAAAGGGAAAATTCCAGAAGCACTGGGGTAGGGGGAAGACAGGGGAGTTCTAGGTACTATCGCTCCTCCAAGGCCTACCTCTCTCTTTTCCTCCATGTACCTCATAAAAAATAAAGTAAATTAAAAAACCAAACCCATTACCATCGAGTCGATTTCAACTCGTAATAGCCCTGTAAGACAGAGTAGATCTGCCCCATAGGGTTTCCATGGAGCGTTCCGTGGATTTGAACTGCCGACCTTTCAGTTAGCTGCTGAGCTCTTAACCACCACACCACCAGGGCTCCACATGGTTCATAGCACTTAGCAAATATCCCAGGCCAAAAGCCGCCCCCACCCCCCCCCACAAAAGCTCTGACATCTAGGAAAGTCCTTGGAGACCATCTAGATCAGCGTGTTTTTTCAAGCCATGAGTGGGTAGATAAAAACCAGCTTTAAAAAAATGAAACAAATAAAATATTAAAAATCTGAGCACATTATTTATAGCAAGAGTAAATATTGTTTTGTGAAATTTCTCTATGTATGTTTGTACTGAGGGGGGCAGCGGTGGGTCAGTGATAGAATTCTCACCTTCCATGCAGAAGACCCAGCAGGGTTTGACTTCTGACCAACGTACCTGATGTACAGCCACCACGTGTCTGTCAGTGGAGCTTGCGTGTTGCTATGACTGAACGGGTTTCAGCAGACCTTCCAGACGAAGACAGACTAGGAGGAAAGGCCTGGCAATCTACTTTCAAAAATCAGTCAGTGCAAACCTTGTGCTGAAAACCTTATGGATCACAAGGGTCCGATCTGAAACCAATCATGGGGATGGTGAAGGACTGGCAGTGTTTCTTTCTGTTGTACATGGGGTCACCGTGGGTCAGGGGCTGATTTGAGGCTGCTAACAATGACATGTTAGTGAAGAGGACTTGAGGCACTTACTGAAGAAGATTAAGGACCACGGCCTTCAGTATGGATTACACCTCAACATAAAACAAAAATCCTCACAACTGGACCAATAGGCCACATCATGATAAACGGAGAAAAGGCTGAAGTTGTCAAGGATTTCATTTTACTTGGATCCACAATCAATACCCATGGAAGCAGCAGTTCAGAAATGAATGACGCATTGCATTGGGCAAATCTGCTGCAAAGGACCTCTTTAAAGTGTTGAAGAGCAAAGATGTCACCCTGAAGACTAAGGTGCGCCTGACCTAAGCCATGGTATTTTCAATCGCATCATATGCATGTGAAAGCTGGACAATGAATAAGGAAGACCGAAGAAGAACTGACGCCTTTGAATTGTGGTGTTGGCGAAGAATATTGAGTGTACCATGGACTGCCAAAAGAACGAACAAATCTGTCTTGGAAGAAGTACAACCGGGATGCTTCTTAGAAGCAAGGATGGCGAGGCTGTATCTTACGTACTCTGGATGTGTTTTAGGAAGGGTCATTCCCTGAATAGGGACGTCATGCTAGGTCAAGTACAGGGTCAGCAGAAAAGAGGAAGACCCTCAATGAGATGGACTGACACAGTGGCTGCAGCAATGGGCTCGAGCATAGCAACGATAGTAGGGAGGGCGCAGAACTGGGCAGTATTTCGTTCTTTTGTGCATAGGGTCACTATGAGTAAGAACCGCCTCAGTGGCACCTAACACCAGCAACAACAACAATGACATGTTTGTACTATCCATGGCAAAGATGTTTCTTACTGTGAACTGCAGCTCAAAAAAAGAAACTCTTGAAAGCCACTGGTTTGGTCTATATGCTTCATTTTACAGATGAGAAGACTGAGGCCAGGAGAGGGTGTGACTCTCCCAGGATCATTTGGTGAGCTGGGGGCAGACAGAGCACTGGGTATGCCTCGAGGCTTCCCTGGCCGTTCGGTCTAGATTTCTTGGCCGTCCTAGGGTTTTTTTTTTAGGGGAGCAACGGTTACAGGAAGCTCTCCCTGCTCATTCCTACATTCAGGCTGCTTGTTTACCCAGCCCAGCACCTTGGCCCATTCCTTTGTTGCCCCTGCTAAATACTCCTGCTACTGCAAATACCCACGCAGTAACCCCATCACTCCCAAGGCCCACAGCTATCTCCCCTTACCCCTTGTGCACAACCCTTGGCTTGCCCTAAAGCAACCCTCTTCCCTTTACGTGGAATTTGGAAGCAGTCTTCTCCCACTGGTAGGGTGTGGTCTGGTGATGGCTGGTGAAGTCCTTGGAAGGCGGGGACCAGGTCTCAGCCTTCCCCTGGGCAAGCATCAGCCCAGGCTGGCTCTCCTCATGAGGCATGTCAGGACCAAGTACCCAGAACTCCTGGGGTACCTCCACTGTCCTCCATGATATCAGACAAGACACAAGGGCTCTGAGCCTCAGTTTTCTTCTCTGTAAAATAAGCTAAGGACGGGACAAGAATCAAACGACATCGGCTTTGATGTGAATGCTCACTGTCTTGGACATCCATCATTTTCATCTGCCAGCATCCATTCCCCGTCCTGCTTCCCTTTCTGCTCACACTACCTGTTAAGAATTGAATTATGACCCACCCAAAACAACATAATGTTGAAGTCCTAATCCCTGTATCTCTGAATATGACCTTGTTTGGAGATACGGTCTTTGATGACATAATCAGTTAACATGAGGTCATACTGGAATAAGGTGGGTCCTAACCCAATCTGAGTGATGTCCTTATAAAACAGAAGAGACTCAGAGAGACACACAGAGGGAAGACAGCCATGTGAAGACGTATCTACAAGCTGAGGAATTCCTGAGCTACCAGAAGCTGAGAGAGAGAGAAAGGATCTTTCCCTAGAGCAGACGGAGAGAGCATGGCCCTGCCAACACCCTGCATTCGGACTTCTAGCCCCCAGATGGTGACCCAATGAATTCGCGTTCTCTAAAGCCACCCACCTTGTGGTTCTTTCTTAGGCAGCCCTAGGGAACTAATACAGTACCCAGCTTTCCTTTGAGGGACCATCTCTCCCAAGGTCAATCCCTGAGGTGGGTGTGGCTGTCCTCATCTCTCCCTTCCCCACCCAACATGTCCCTCCTCCCACCCCATACTCTCCCCCAGGGCTTCAAACCCATTCATTCTGGTTCAAACTCCTGTCGAGAATTTGCATTTTCACCCCAGATTTACCGAATCAGGAGCTACATTTTCACAAGATCCCTGGGTGGTTCTCATGTACAATAAATTTTGAGAACCACTGCTCTACTAGTGGTTCTCAGAGCTGATCCCTAATTAGCAGCACTAGCTCACATCAACTTGTTAGAAATGCCAGTTCTCAGCAAAGGTTCGCATCGAGCAACCATAGCTCGAATCCCCCAGAGCCAGGCACTTGGCCCAGGCCTGGCAACTCAGCATGTTCTACCTCCCTGGCCACAGTGCGGGAGCATGTGAACCAAATCAGACCAACAAGACTGAGCCCTGGGACCTGGGCCAGCACGACCGCTGGGGCTGCTGAGCTGGTAGAAGGGCCTGGAGCTGAGGGGAGCCGTCTCTAAGAAGAGCCAACACAGAAAAAGAGAACCAGGCGGCAAGAGAGTGAGAGACGTCTTAGACATGCTTGGGTCTCTGGATCCAGATTTGCCTGAAGCAAACTGCTTCCAGCCTTTCCAGACTCTTACAAGCCAGTGAATTCTCCTTATGGTGTAAGCCAGCTTGATTGGAGTTTCTTTCACTGGCAGCTAAAAATCCTAAAAGTCAGTGGCCAGAACATATAAAGTATTTTTTTTAAAAGTACGTTTTCTCCTTTTAGGGCCTCTCAGGCCCCCCTCCTGCTTCTGCCTTTCCTGGAAGGCACTCTCTGTGCTCGGGATTTAAAAAAAAAAAAAATCGGTTGCCTTCAAGTCTTCCCTGCCTTGTGGTGACCCCACGTGTGTCAGAGTAGAGCTGAGTAGACTGTGTCTCGTGGTGACCCCACGTGTGTCAGAGTAGAGCTGAGTAGACCGTGTCTCATGGTGGCCCCGCGTGTGTCAGAGTAGAGCTGAGTAGACTGTGTCTCATGGTGGCCCCGCGTGTGTCGGAATGGAACTGTGCTCCGCAGGGTTTCCAGTGGCTGATTTTTCAGAAGTAGATTGCCAGGACTTTCTTTCAATGTGCCTCTGGGTGCACTGAAACCTTTGACCTTTCAGTTAGCAGCTAAGTGCATTAACTGTTCACAGCCCCCAGGGACAGGGCCTCCTTAGGCTCTCTGTATTCACTGGCTGGAGAAGGGCTTATCTTTCCTTTCCTGGGAACCTATCCTGTATGGACAGGAAGGGACAAGGGCTATTAACTTGCCATGTTTAGTTGGCACATTGACTTCCTAAGTGCAGGGCTCCAACCCTCTAAATCAAAACCAAACCCACTGCCATCGAATTGATTCCAACTCATAGTGACCCTATAGGACAGGGTAGAACTGCCCTGTAAGGTTTCCATGGCTGTAAATCTTTACAGAACTAGGGTGCTTCATCTTTCTCCCACAGAGTGGTTGGTGGGTTCAAAATGCCCACTTCTTGGTTAGAAGCTGAACACTTTTGCCACTGCATCACCAGGGCTCCTTTCCAACTTCCTAGCTCTACCCAATCCAGCAGCAGTTGATCCCACTCCTCCTGCAGGAAGCCCTCCAGGGCTTGCAGTCCACTTTGATCTCTGTAAGCAGCATCTACACTCAGCCTCAGAAATGCACATGCTCACCTCAATCTGCCCAAGGCTGTGCTCTGCTCTTATTCTGCCCCCTCCTCCTCCTCTCCCTCCTCCCTCATCTCTGCCCTTCTTTCCCTCCCTATTTGGCACCTGTCCCTTGGCTTTTACTTTTGCCTGGCCCCATCTGGCAGCCTCCACTATGGCTTTCGTAGGCCTGTCAGTGCACTGTGTGGCACTTCCTCACCAAGGCAGGTAAGGAGGGCCCTGCCTCGTGCCCCATGCCCACTGCTGGGGCTGCCTGGCTGGCAGGACCACCCGTCCCATCCCATCTGACAGCTGGCAGCGATCAGTCATCAGATGGCACGGGCTCTTCCACTAAATTCCACCCAATGACCCAAATGGGGACTGTGCTCAGCCTGGGGACAGAGTGGGAGTGGGTGGAGAGGTTCCTCTCAGGTTGTAGAGGAAAGTCAGTGCTTCAAAGCCAGTCCCTAGGTGGGTTCCGCTCTCACAGTCTGCCGTCAACACCAGCCTGAAACATGAAGGGGTCATGCGTGGGGTTACCAGACAAAATACAGGATACCCAGGTACATTTGAGTTCCGGATAAATGACAACTTATTTTTTAATATAAGTATGTCCTAAATAGGAGTTCCTGGGTGGCTCAAATGGATACGTGCTGGATTACTAACCAAAAGGTTGTTGGTTCGAATGTGCCTTAGAAGTAAGGCCTGGCATTCTGCTTCCAAAAGGTCATAGCCTTGAAAACCCTATGGAGCAGTTCTACACTGCAACACATGGGGTTACCTTGGTTCAGAAATGACTTGACAGCAGCAAACAACATCCCAAATATTGCATGGGACACACTTAAACTAAAAAATTGTCCATTGCTAATCTGAAATTCAAATTTAACTGGTGTCCTGTTTGTTGGTTTTGTTTTGACTACATCTGCCAAGCCTAGTCATCAGCTAAGCTGGTGAGATCTTGGTGGGCCACAGAAGGAGGAATTCTCGGCCATGAAACCCTACAACAGGTGGCTGTGGAGTATCTATGGCTGGAGAACTTCAAAAAGAGAATAGAGAGACGGTAGTTCTGGAAAATAGATCATTGTCCATTTGGGAGTAGATGAGTTTCCAGGCCTCTCTGGCTCTGAGTTTACAGCTCCGGGCACTCATGGGTCTGTGTTTTGGGGATCTGGCCATATTTAAAGTACCATGAACTCTGATTTCGTCCCCAGACCATTTTTCTCTCAGGGGTTATGCTCAGGATTTCACGGTTGTCTGTTCGAGCTACAGAAGGCAACTGACAGTGGCCCTAAATGCCAAAGAGCCCCGGAAAATGAATGGTGCAGAGGGGAGATGTTAGCAGCACCAAAGGTTGGAGGGAAATCAGCTTCAAAATTAGCTTCTGCATACTGAATTTTAATTTTGCATTGATTTTAACTGTTAAATTAGGGCTGCATGCCTCTGGAGGGAAAATTTTGACTCCGAGGTGTAATGAAATGACACTTAAAAAAAAAAAAAAAAAAGCTAAATTGTATACTAAAAGAAAAAATATTCTCCAGTGTAACAATGGTAATATTCAAAATAATTGTCAAGCATAAACACAGAGTGATTACAAGTGTGTTTTTGTGTAAGGCCCGTAGTTTTAAAATGCTCAGCGACAGCTTAATTGAGCAGAACACTAGGCCCACAAACCTCTTCCTCAGTTTTCTACAGCAGCTGACAGTGCTGTGTTTTGGGCTGCAGGGGCTGCCTTTCAGGGCACGCTGATAGCTGCTGACTTGATAGCAGTGATCTAGGTTCTTCTGGGTGATGGCAGGTTGAGGTGCTAACTTTATAGTCTAGCAGTTGTTCCAAAGGCAGCCGCAGGTGAATGGGTGGGGAGGGGGCAAACCACAGACAAGGAATGTTAATGGAATACACAGCTGCAGAGGGGAATCAGGGAGTAGGGATCTATGGAATATTCTAGAAGGTATGTGTTATGTGTCCCCCGCCCCCCCCAAAAAAAATATGTGTTGGAATCCTAGCCCTTATACCTGTGACTGTAACCCTGTTTGGAAATAGGATTTTCCTTGTTATGCTAATTAGATCCTACCTGAGTATTGTGAGTCCTAAATCCAACTACTTCTGAGTTATAAAAAGAGCAGATTAGATACAGAGACACACACAAAAGGGGGGAAACAGATGCCATGTGAGCAGGGCTGGATTACACAATAAGTAAAGTGAGCACAGGCTTGCTTGTGTGTACTTACAAATCTGTAGTGAACAGTTTCACTTGTTTTTTGCCATATCTGCGAGGTGAAGAAAACCATGTGAAACTGTTCACTACAGATTATTAGTAGGTAAACACAAGTAAGCCCCTGCGTTCGTACTTGTGTAGCGGTTAATCCGCCCCTGCACATGAGGGTTGCCAAGGAACCAGTGACTGCCCAGGGCTACAGACAAGGAAGAAACTGACACAGCCAAAACTCTGATTTGGACTTTTAGCCGCCAGGACTGTGAGAAAATAAATTTCTCTTCGTTAGAAAGCCGCCCACTTGCGGTATTTCTGTTACAGCAGCGCTAGGTAACTAAGACAGTTGATATCTCTAGGTTTCATATTTAGAATCAATCTCTGGATTAATAAGGAAACAAAAGCACATTTCTGTTTATTGAATTTCTACATTTTGGGGTACATCTCTCAACAGAAGACCAAGGCAGGAAGCCATGGCCCAAAGGAGAAATAACCCTGGAAAAGAACTTTGCAGCACAGAGCAGACGCATGTTGCGTGACCAGCCCCTAGAGGAAAAGGGAACTCCTCCAGGACTTACAGTGATGTAGGGAAAATCTGCATTATAGAGCGTCTGGTAGGGAGTGGGAGAGTGAGGAGGAGGGAGTGAAGACAGGCGGCATTGGCTGTGGTTTCTGATATTTGCAAGTTTGGACTGCTCTGTATTTCTCTGTTCTTTGCCCCACCCTCCCTGGCTCTGTCACCCCCAATTTCCCCCATCTTCTCCACCAGGCTGAGGCGGGAGTGTACCCTGGGCTGGGCCACCCCTTAACCTCTGTGTGCCGTGTGTGATGGGTGCAGTGGGGGGTGGGTTTTGTGGCTCATTAGGATGGAAATTATTTTTCCCAATTTGGAATGCTGGCCTTGTGTGGGGGTTGTGGAGATTTTTCCAGACACAGTGTACTAGGAAGAGCTCTGAGGTCTCGACTCGCTGCAAGAGGATGGTTTGGACGGGGATTGAGAGACGGTTTTTATGCCTTTCTTCTCCCTATGAAGAGAAGGTCAATGAGCAGATGACATCCCAACAAAGAGGAAACAGAGGGATCTGGCTCTTGGCCAAACCCAGGGCTGAGCAATAGGTGACTAATTAAAAAAAAAAAAAAATGCTGTTGAGTGAATTCCAACTCATTGCAACCCATGTGTTGCAGAGTAGAACTGCACTCTGTAGAATTTTCCAGGCTGTAACCTTTAGGCAGCAAGTTACCAGGCTTTTCTTCTGAGGTGCCTCAGGTGGGTTCAAACTGCCAACCTACGGGTTAGTAGTGGAGTGCTTAATCATTTGCACTACCCAGAGACCCCTAGGTGATTAAAACCAAAAAAACCAAACCCAGTGTCATTGAGTCTATTCCGACTCATAGGGTCAGATTAGATGGGTCAAATCAGAAGAATTCTGGGAGAGAGGAGATGGGTATTCTGGAGAAAGGAGTCTGACACGTTTGAAAGGTGGAGGACTGTTTCAGAGAGCAGAAGAAAGAAAGAATGATTCCAGGAGAGTTCAGAAGAGGACAGGGGCCAAGATTTTAGGAGAAAAGAGGCTTTTGGAAGGGCAGTACCATGGAAATGGCCCAGGAGAAAGCCTGGGGATGGCTCATGTTTAAAGAAGACCCAAAAGGCAATAGTTCTGAAGCTGAGTGAGGTGGGCTTAGCAGAATCCCCACGCTGTGCGGCTCAACCTGGTTATTCTTTCTTCCTTTCTCTTCTTTTCTCTCTTTCACTACTTAAACATCTGTTGAGCATCTACTGTGTGCCAGGTCCTAGGCTTCATGTCTTTAGAAAAGTCCCAGACTGGTGGGAAAGTCCAACTTGTGTAAAAATTCTTCATAACGCTGAGTTTCTAGCCTGGACAAACCATAGTGCAGGAATGAGTGAAAGAACGCAGGGCAGGTCTGCCTGTCAGCTGGGTTTCCGTGGGGCCCTTGAAGGGATGGCTACCCAGTCAGTCTGGGGACTCAGGTAAGCTGGCCTAGATTCTTCCTGCTCTATGGCCCACCTGAGGATTCAAAGTCGGTTTTCTTGGCTACTCTTGGTCCACGACATCATCTAGGCTCCAGGACCCTTTTGTCCTGACTCCCCAAAAATCCCCACTGCAGCCTACGTTTTATTCACTACAGCACTTGTAATCCGGGACCTGTTCTCTATAGGTCCTCCTTCCCTCTGCGTAACCCCTCAGGCTCTTCCTGGTTGACTAGTACCTAACCTGAAACAGTCATTCCCCTGAATGCTGTTGGTGGGTGAAACTTTTACATCTGGCCATTCTGATCACCTCTGTCATCATTGTCGTCATCATCATCATCATCACTGTCATATGTTCTGCTTTTTACAACTTCTTAATGACTTTACTTTCAAACAACCTAATGAACCAGACAAGCAGAGATTACCACTCCCACTTACAGGTGAGAAAAGTTGAAGTCTAGAGAGGTAAAGACTTACCAATGGTCTCACTCACAAGTAGAGTGAGAAACTCAGGGTTTGAACCTGCATCTTTCGACTTGACATTCAAGGCCCTTTCTGAATATGATACAGGTGACATGGCAAAACAGTGGAGAAAGACTGATGTTTTCCCTAAGGAGTAGGAATAATTGGGCTCCATGGGTGTGGGAAGGGAATAGGAAGTACTCTCTACCTCACAAAAAAAACACATCATAATAAAAATTTTAAAAACTCCAAATGGATTAAAAAACCCAATATCAGTCAAAAATAAAACTTTAGGAGGCAGGGCCAGGATGGCGGAGTAGCCAAACGCTTCTGGTGATCTCTCTTACAACAAAGCCCTGAAAAAAATAAGTGAAAGGTTTATATTTATGACAAGCTAGGAGCCCTGAACAGCAAAGGCAAAGTTAGAAAATGGACTGAGCGACAGCGGGAGGGAGAGACGGTTCAGAAGTAGAGAGGAGTTGCCGGACCTAAATTGCTGGGATCCCTCAGGCACCATTCCTGGGAGCAACTGAGGTGGGCTGGTAGTAGCTCTTGGCTATAGTTCCCTCAGGGTGAAACTGCCAGCTGCACAGCCTAGTTACACCTCCAGAGTCAGAGAAGAATGGTGCTCTCAGCAAAAGCAAAGTACTTGTGTGTATTTTACCACACCCCCCACCCCCAAGCCGGCTTCAGTGGCTGTTGATTTCCTTGGGCCTCAGACAGATCCTATTGAGTGTTCTGAGCTATTCTCCTGGCCTTAGAGAAGGAATAAATTCACAACTGGGGGAAAAAATAATTTGCCAGCTCCACTAACCTGGGGAGCTCAGTACAGAAGTGGGTCCTATCCAGATATAAACCATCCGTGGACTTTGAATACCTTTCCCCCCACCATGGACTTGTGTGGGCCTATTTCAGGAGAATAGGCCCTTGTTGGCATACTGCAACTCTTTCAGCTGTGAGGTGGAGAGGTGGGTGTTTGATGTTTGATGCTGTTTTGGCTGTTAAACAGGGTCCTCACCTACCCCCATCAGGGACCTAAGGACTGGTGGTGCCACTCAGGTTACCCAGCCAGTGGTGACAGAGGTCCAGGGATAACTAGTACCTTCCAGTCCTTCCAGCCAAAAGCACTGGGTGCCCATGGTCTGTCTGCAGAACCCACCCACCTGTGTGCTCTAGGGAATAGGGACACACTCTCTTCACAGATACTTGGGGGACGGTTGCTAGCCCCTTGCCTTCTTCAGAGTGGGACCCCATGCTGCAGACAGATACCTGTACCTACACCAATCGCCACTGCCCCTCAAAGACTGTAGGACAGAGCCTGTACCACACACTTGATGAGCAGCTGCCTATATGCCTGAGCTGAATCCATACAAGAAAAGTGAATGGACTCCTGGACTGATATACCTGATAACAGCTCTAGCCATCTGGTGACAGGACATCAGAGCTTCAAAGGTGAAAATAATCAAGCTAGCTCACTCAAGCAGCCAATGTGGGCATATCAAAACAAAACAAAGCAAGAAGCTAGGATACAGTAAGCAAACATAAAATAAACTAATGTAATAACTTACAGATGGCTCAGAGAAAACAGTCAGTATCAAGTCACATAAAGAAGCAGACTGTGATCACTTCAACATGCTCTCAAAACAAAGAATCAAGGGACCTTCTGGATGAAGGTGCCTTCCTGGAATTACCGGATGCAGAATACAAAAGATTAATATACAGAACTCTTCAAGACATCAGGAATGAGATCAGGAAGGAGATCAGGCAATACACAGAACAAGCCAAGGAACATACAGATAAAACAGTTGAAGAAATCAAAAAGGTTATTCAAGAACACAATAAAAAATTTAAAAAGCTGCAAGAATCCATAGAGAGCCAGCAATCAGAAATTCAGAAGATGAACAATAAAATTACTGAATTAGACAACTCAATAGAAAGTCAAAGAAGCAGAATTGAGCAAGTGGAAGGCAGAATTGGTGACATTGAAGCACCATTATATTTGTAGAAAAATCAGATAAAAGAATTAAAAAAAAATGAAGTAACCCTAAGAATCATGTGGGACTGTATCAAGAGAAATAACCTACAAGCGATTGGAGTATCAGACAGGGAGGGATAACAGAAAATACAGAGAGAATTGTTGAAGATTTACTGGCAGAAAACTTCCCTGATATTGTGAAAGATGAGAAGATATCTATCCAAGATGCTCATCAAACTCCGCAAAGGTAGATCTTAAAAGAAAGTCACCTAGACATATTATAATCAAACTTGTCAAAACCAAAGACAAAGACAGAATTTTAAGAGCAGCTAGGGATAAATGAAAAGCCACCTACAAAGGAGAGTCAATAAGAATAAGCTCAGACTACTTGGCAGAAACCATGCAGGCAAGAAGGCAATGGGATGACTTATATAAAGCATTGAAGGAAAAAAATTGCCAGCCAAGAATTATATATCCATCAAAACTGCCTCTCAAATATGGAGGTAAAATTAGGGCATTTCCAGATAAACAGAAATTTAGGGAATTTGTAAAAACCAAACCAAAACTACAAGATATACTAAAGGGAGTTCTCTGGTTAGAAAATCAATAATATCAGATATCAACCCAAGACTACAACATTGGACAAAGCAATTAGATGTCAACCCAGATGGGGAAATCACAAAAATAAACCAAGACAAAAAAACACACAAAACAGGGGAACAGTGTTATTATTATGTAAAAGAAGACAACATTAAAACAATAGAGGTGGACTAAGAAATGTAGTCATAGATCTTTCATATGGTGAGGAAGACAAGGTGATATAAAGAAATACAAGTTAGGTTTAAACTTAGAAAAACGGGGATAAATATTAAGGTAACCATGAAGGAGACTAACTATCCTATTCATCAAAATAAAACACAAGAAAAAAACAGAGACTCAGCAGAAACAAAATCAACAGCAATGAATAAGAGCAAAAGATAATATATAAACTACTCAGCACAAAAAATTAAGTGGGAAAAAGAAACTGTGAATAACACACAAAAAAAGACATAAAATGAAAGCACTGAACTCACTGAATGTAAATGGACTAAATGCACCAATAAAGAGACAGAGAGTGGCAGAATGGATTAAAAAACACTATCTGTCTATATGCTGCCTGCAAGAGACACACCTTAGACTTGGAGACACAAATAAACTACAACTCAAAGGATGGAAAAAAAATATCAAGCAAAAGACAATCAAAAAAGAGCAGGAGTGGCAATATTAGTTTCTGACAAAATAGATTTTAAAGTTAAATCCATCAGAAAGGATAAAGAAGGACACTAGATAATGATTAAAGGGACAATATATCAGGAGGATATAACCATATTAAATATTTATGCACCCAATGACAGAGCTGCAAGATACACAAAACAAACTCTAAGAGCATCGAAAAGTGAGATAGACACCTCCACAATTATGTAGGAGACTTCAACACGCCACTTTCAGTGAGGGAAAGAATAGCCAGAAAGAAGCTCAGTAAAGACATGGAAGATCTAAACGCTACAATCAACCAACTTGACCTCATAGACTTATACAGAACACTCCACCCAGGAGCAGCCAAGTATACTTTCTTTTCTAGTGCACTGGAACATTCTCTAGAATAGACCACATATTAGGTCATAAAGCAAGCCTTAGCAGAATCCAAAACATCGCAATGTTACAAATCATCTTCTCTGACCATAAGGTCATAAAAGTAGAAATCAATAACAGAAAAAGCAGGAAAAAGAAATCAAACACTTGGAAATTGAACAATACCCTACTCAGAAATGGCTGGGTTATAGAAGACATGAAAGGTGGAATAAAGAAATTCTTAGAATCCAATGAGAATAAAAACACTTCCTATCAGAACCTTTGAGACACAGCGAAAGCAGTGCTCAGAGGTCAATTTGTATCAATAAATGCAAAAAACACATACAATAAGAAGAAAGGGCCAAAATCAAAGAATTATCCCTACAACTTGAACAAATAGAAACAGAGCAACAAAAGGAACCCTCAGGTATCAGAAGAAAGCAAATAATAAAAACTAGAGCAAAATTAAATTAAATAGAAAAACAATTGAAAGAGTTATCAAGACCAAAAGCTGGTTCTTTGGAAAAATTAACAAAATTGATAAACCATTGGCCAAAGTGACAAAAGAAGAACAGGAGAGGAAGCAAATAACCCGAATAAGAAATGAGATGGGTGACATTGCAACAGATCCAAATGAAATTAAAAGAATCATATCAGATTACCATGAAAAATTATACTGTAATGAATTTGAAAACCTAGAAAAAATGGATGAATTCCTAGAAACACACACCTACCTAAACTAACACAAACAAACATAGAACAACTAAATACACCCATAATAAAAGAAGAAATTGAAAAGGTAATCAAAAAACTCCCAACAAAAAAAAAAGCCCTGGCCCTGATGGCTTCACTGCAGAGTTCTACGAAACTTTCAGAGAAGACTTAACACCATTACTACTAAAGGTCGTTCAGAGCATAAAAAAGGACGGAATACTCCCAAACTCATTCTGTGAAGCCAGCATATTCCTAATACCAAAACCAGGTAAAAACCAGGTAAAGACACCACAAAAAAAGAAAATTCAGACCTATATCCCTCATAAACTTAGATGCAAAAACCCTCAACAAAATTCTAGCCAATAGAATTCAACAACATATCAAAAAAATAATTCACCATGACCAAGTGGGATTTATACCAGGTATGCAGGGATGGTTCAATATTAGAAAAACAATTAATGTAATCTATCATATAAATAAAAGAGGAGAACCACGTGATCTTATCAATTGATGCAGAAAAGGCATTTGACAAAGTTCAACACCCATTCATAATAAAAACTCAGCAAAATAGGAATAGAAGGAAAATTCCTCAACATAAGAAAGGGCATTTATACAAAGCCAACAGCCAGCATCATCCTAAATGGAGAGAGTCTGAAAGGATTCCCCTCGAGATTGGGAACCAGACAAGGATGCCCTTTATCATCACTCTTATTCAACATTGTGCTGGAGGTCCTAGCCAGAGCAATTAGGCTAGATAAAGAAATAAAGAGCATCCAGATTAGTAGGGAAGAAGTAAAAGTATCACTATTTGCATATGACATGATTATACACAGAAAACCTTAAAGAATCCTCAAGAAAACTACTGAAACTAACAGAAGAGTTCAACACAGTATTACGATACAGGATAAACATACAAAAATCAGTCGGATTCCTCTACACCAACGAGAAGAACATAGAAGAGGAAATCACCAAATCAATACAATTTACAGTAGCCCCCAAGAAGATAAAATACGTACGGATAAATCTTACCAGAAAAGTAAAAGACCTGTATAAAGAAAAGTACAAGACACTACTCCAAGAAACCAAAAGAGACCAGCGTTAGTGGAAAACCATACCTTGCTCATGGATAGGAAGATTTAACATTGTAAAAACGTCTATTCTACCAAAAGCAATCTGTAGATACAATGCAATTCAGATCCAAATTCCAATGACATTTTTTAATGAGATGGAGAAACAAATCACTAATTTCATATGGAAGGCAAAGAGGCCCCAGATAAGTAAAACATTACTGAAAAAGAAGAACAATGTGGGAGGTGAGAAATCGTTTGCCTTATATATCTGATAAGGGACTTGCATGTAGAATATAAAAGAGTGATTACAACTCAATAATAAAAACACAAACATCACAATTGAAAAATAGGCAAAGGATGTGAGTAGACATCTCTCCAAAAAAGATATAAAAATGGTCAACACTCAGTTGCAACGCTATGTGTGTCAGGGTAGAACTGTGCTCTACGGGGTTTTGAATGGCTGGTTTTTCAGAAGTAGATTTCCAGTCCTTTCTTTCAAGGCACCTCTAGGTAGACTTGAACAGGGCTTCAAACTGGTTCATTTCGGTTCAAACCCTTGCTGAGAATTTGCACTTCTAACAAGTTCCCAGGAACTTGTAAGTATCACCTGGGAATCTTGGTAAAATGTAGATTCTGATTCAGTATGTCTGGGGTAGAAATGCAAATTATCAGCAGGGAATTTGTTAGGAATGCAAATTCTCAGCAGGTGTTTGAACTAGAATGAACTGGTTCGAAGCCCTGGACTCGAATCACCAAACTTTCAGTTAGGAGCCCACTGCATTTACCGTTTGTACCTTGAACTGGCCAATTTTTGTTGTTGTTAGGTGTTGTCTGTGCCTTCAGACTCACAGCGACCCTATGTACAACAGAATGAAATCCTGCCTGCTCCTGAGCCATCCTCACAATCGTTGCTATGTTTGAGACCATTGTTGCAGCCACTGTGTCAATCTATTCGTCAAGGGTCTTCCTCTTTTTCTCTGACCCAAATATTCTCAATATCTTTAGCTATCAGGGTAGTGCAAATCAAAACCAAAATTAAATGCCATTTCATACCCTCTAGGACAGCTATCCCCCACGTGTCTGACAATATGTCGTACTGTGGGGGCTTGCATGTTCCTGTGATGCTGGAAGCTGTGCCACCAGTATTCAGATAACAGCAGGGTCACCCATGGAGGACAGGTTTCAGCTGAGCTTCCAGACTAAGGCAGACTAGGAAGAAGGACCTGGCAGTCTACTTCTGAAAAGCATTAGCCAGTGAAAACCTTATGAATAGCAGCGGAACACTGTCTGATGTAGTGCTGGAAGATGAGCCCCCCAGACTGGAAGGCACTCAAAAGATGGCTGGGGAGGAGCTGCCTCCTCAAAGTAGAGTCAATCTTAATGACTTGGATGGAGTAAAGCTTTCGGGACCTTCATTTGTTGATGTGGCACGATTCAAAATGAGAAGAAACAGCTGCAAACATCCACTAATAACTGGAACCTGGAATGTACAAAGTATGAATCTAGGAAAATTGGTAATCATCAAAAATGAAACGGGACACATAAACATCAATATCCTATGCATTAGTGAGCTGAAATGGACTGGTATTAGCCATTTTGAATCAGACAATCATATAGTCTACCATGCTGGGAATGACAACTTGAAGAGGAATGGGGTTGCATTCATCGTCAAAAACAACGTTTCAAGGTGTATCCTGAAGTACAATGCTGTCAGTGATAGGATAATATCCATACGCCTACAAGGAAGACCAGTTAATACGACTATTATTCAAATTTATGCACCAAACACTAGGGCCAAGATGAAGAAATAGAAGATTTTTATCAGCTGCTACAGTCTGAAATTGATTGAACATGCAATCAAGATGCATTGATAATTACTGGCAATTGGAATGCGAAAGTTGGAAACAAAGAAGGATCAGTAGTTGGAAAATATGGCCTTGGGGATAGAAACAATGCCAGAGATCGAATGATACAATTTTTGCAAGACCAACAACTTCTTCATTGCAAATACCTTCTTTCACCAACATAAACGGCGACTACACATGGACCTTGCCAGATGGAACACACAGAAATCAAACTGACTATGTCTGTGGAAAGAGATGATGGAAAAGTTCAATATTATCAGTCAGAACAAGGCCAGGGCCCGACTGTGGAACAGACCATCAATTGCTCATATGCAAGTTCAAGCTGAAACTGAAGAAAATCAGAGCAAGTCCACGAGAGCCAAAATATGACCTTGAGTATATCCCACCTGAATTTAGAGACCATCTGAAGAATAGATTTGATGCATTGAACACTAGTGACCGAAGACCAGACAAGTTGTGGAATAACATCAAGGACATTATCCATGAAGAAAGCAAGAGATCACTGAAAAGACAGGAAAGAAAGAAAAGAACAAGATGGGTGTCAAAGGAGACTCTGAAACTTGCTCTCAAACATCAAGCAGCTAAAGCAAGAGGAAGAATTGATGAAGTAAAAGAACTGAACAGAAGATTTCAAAGGGCGGCTAGAGAAGACAAAATAAAGTATTATAATGACATGTGCAAAGAGCTGGAGATGGAAAACCAAAAGGGAAGAACACGCTCAGTGTTTCTCAAGCTGAAAGAACTGAAGAAAAAATTCAAGCCTCAAGTTGCAGTAGTGAAGGATTCCATGGGGAAATCGTTAAACGATGAAGGAAGCATCAAAAGACAATGGAAGGAATACACAGGGTCATTATACCAAAAAGAATTAGTCAATGTTCAACCATTTCAAGAGGTGGCATATGATCAGGAACCAATGGTACTGAAGGAAGAAGTCCAAGCTGCCCTGAAGGCATTGGCAAAAAACAAGGCTCCAGGAATTGATGGAATATCAATTGAGATGTTTCAACAAACAGATGCAGCACTGGAGGTGCTCACTCGTCTATGCCAAGAAATATGGAAGACAGCTTCCTGGCCAACTGACTGGAAGACATCCATATTTATGCCTTTTCCCAAGAAAGGTGATCCAATCGAATGTGTAAGTTACAGAACAATATCATTAATATCACATGCAAGCAAAATTTTGATGAAGATCATTCAAAAATGGCTGCAGCAATATATCGACAGGGAACTGCCAGAAATTCAGGCTGGTCTCAGAAGAGGACTTGGAACCAGGGATATCACTGCTGATGTCAGATGGATCCTGGCTGAAAGCAGAGAATACCAGAAGGATTTTTACCTGTGTTACTGACTATGCGAAGGCATTTGACTGTGTGGATCATAACAAATTATAGATAACATTGCAAAGAACGGAAATTCCAGAACACTTAATTGTGCTCATGAGGAAACTTTACACAGATCAAGAGGCAGTTGTTCGGACAGAACAAGGGGATACTGGTTGGTTTAAAATCAGGAAAGGTGTGCCTTAGGGTTGTATTCTTTCACCATACCTATTCAATCTGTATGCTGAGCAAATAATCCGAGAAGCTGGTCTATATGAAGAAGAACGGGGCATCAGGGTTGGAGGAAGATTCATTAACAACCTGTGTTATGCAGATGACACAACCTTGTTTGCTGAAAGTGAAGAGGACTTGAAGCACTTACTAATGAAGATCAAAGACCACAGCCTTCAGTATGGATTACACCTCAACATAAAGAAAACAAAAACCCTCACAAATAGACCAATGAGCAACATCATCATAAATGGAGAAAAGATTGAAGTTGTCAAGGATTTCATTTGACTTGGATCCACAATCAACAGCCGTGGAAGCAGCAGTCAAGAAATCAAAGGACACATAGTATTGGGCAAATCTGCTGCAAAGGACCTCTTCAAAGTGTTGAAGAGCAAAGATGTCACCCTGAAGACTAAGGTGCGCCTGACCCAAGCCATGGTATTTTCAATCGCATCATATGCATGTGAAAGCTGGACGATGAATAAGACCGAAGAAGAATTGACGCCTTTGAATTGTGGTGTTGGCGAAGAATATTGAATATACCATGGACTGCCAAAAGAACAAACAAATCTGTCTTGGAACAGGTACAGCCAGAATGCTCCTTAGAGGCAAGGATGGCGAGGCTGCGCCTTACATACTTTGGACATGTTGTCAGGAGGGATCAGTCCCTGGAGAAGGACATCATGCTTGGCAGAGTACAGGGTCAGTGGAAAAGAGGAAGACCCTCAACAAGGTGGATTGACACAGTGGCTGCAACAATGAGCTCAAGCATAACAACGATTGTAAGGATGGCTCAGGACCGGGCAGTGTTTCGTTCTGTTGTGCATAGGGTCGCTATGAGTCGGAACCAACTCGACAGCACCTATCAACAACAAGTAACAGGACAACTATAATCAAAAAGACAATACAGGTGTTGGTGAGGATGTGAGGAAATTGGAACCCTATACACTGCTGGTACGACTGTAAAATGGTGCAGCCACTGGAAAACAGCCTGGCAGTTCTTCAAACATTAAGCATAGAGTGGGCAACCTGGTCTGCTACTCCTCCCTGCTTGGGGCAGGAGGCAGGCCCAGGACACAGATTCAGCTGCCCTAGGGGCAAGACAAGTACTTTTAATCCAAACTCGGAGCCTCTTGGAGCTTCCCAGGTGAATGTAGATCTGGCTGAGTCAAGCTGCCCAGCTCCCAGAGGGTGAGGCTCAACAGGTCATGGGCAGGGTTCATTCCAGCCGGGGGTCAGGAGCTGCCTCTGCTGAAAAATCACCCCTCACTGCAAGACAACCATCCCACCCAGCCCAGCACAGCCAGCTGAGCTCGCCTGTTTCCGTGTACTCTGTAATTCATTTATACCTCTACCACCCAGTCTGCATCATCTGGTGGGCCACGGGCCGGGCTGTGGTGACCGGACAGAAAGAGGGCTTGTAGCTCCGTGGCTCTGGGTTGGAAGCCTCAGCCTTAGCTTTCTCTCTTCCTCCTCCTCCACCTCCTTCTCCACCGCCAACAGCACCCCATCAGCCTGCAATTGAACCCAGATGCCAGGAAGTATCTAGAGCATCTGGCTGAAGTAAGAACACATGGGTAGAGTGAAAACTCTTCTCCGTTACAGGTTCATTACTGTCATCCTGGAAACTTGCAGAGGGAGAGGGGGACCTCTGTGCCAGGGTCCAGCGCTGCATGTGCGGGGTTTGCCACGGCCCAGCATGGGCAGCCCATGCGCTACCCGCCAGCTGCTGGGGCTCAGGCTGAGGAGTGCAGACCAGCTGCCTGGGAGGCTCAGGGTGAGCAGGGGAATTCTTGTTGCCTTCCCAAGAAACTTAGGATCTCAGATCTTAATCCTGACTCTCTGATGCTCGTTGGCTGCGTGCGTGACATTGGGCAAGTCACATCACTGCTCTGAGCCTCCGTTTCATCTGTAAAGGGGTCATAAACCCTGAGATAGTCATTAAACCTTGAAGGAAACATACCCCCTGAAAGCTTCTTAAAACCAGACAGTAGTTTAGCTTAACTAGTAAAGAATGTTTGCCTTGAGCATTAATGCTCTTTTAAGAACAACCTGTATGCGATCAAATTGACACGAGCAACAGGAAAGATGAGCTAGGAACCTTCGGGAGCAGTGAGTTGATGTTAATGGGGGAGGAACAGCTTGGAAAAGGAGGGTGAGGCTGGTTGCACAACTTGAAGAATGTAATCAATGGCACTGAATTATACATGTAGAAATCGTTAAATTGGTATGTGTTCTGCTGTGTATATTCCCAATAATAACAACAAAAAAGAAAATAAACTGGAAAAAAGAATAACAAAAGTAGACCCCAAGCATGGAATAATGGGGGAGGGAGGGTGGTGATAAAATTCCTTCTTGCCAGACTTGTTGAACTGCAGTGAGGGTATTTTGTGCGTAGAAACAGAATCCGAGAGGATAAGGGGTTAGATCCACAGAACCTAATTCACAATCCTAGAACCCCCAAAGCTCTGGGAACCAAAGATTTCTGAAACTCGTCTGGCAGCAAAACCTGGGGGAAGTGACCTGAGACAATCTATTGAATCTGTGGATCCCCTTGGTATGAATATTCATGTTTTGCTGCAAAAATCTTACAATATTTGATCACAGGGTGCTGCCCTAGCTTTGCTCTGGGTTTGGTGTGCTTATGCATTCCTCTCAAATCCCCAAATTCTCGATTCCAAAATACCTAGCTACAAGGGCTTTAGATGGAGGTTTGAACCTGTTTTTGGAAATGAAGGGAACATTCATTTGTTGCTTCAGGAGGTTTGGAAAAAAAAAAAGGAGTCTACCTGGAGTTGTGCTGGATTTGAAGCCTTTTTTAAAAGCCCTTCTCCCCACCCCCACACTAAGTAGCCACCATTTATGGGGTCTTATTTTTTTTTTATTATGGCAAAGACCTCTTTAAAGTGTTGAAGAACAAAGATGTCACCTTGAAGATTAAGGTGCGCCTGACCCAGGCCATGGTATTTTCAGTCGCATCATATGCATGTGAAAGCTGGACAATGAATAAGACCGAAGAAGAATTGACGCCTTTGAATTGTGGTGTTGGCGAAGAATATTGAATATACCACGGACTGCCAAAAGAACAAACAAATCTGTCTTAGAAGTACAGCCAGAATGCTCCTTAGAGGCAAGGATGGCGAGGCTGCGCCTTACATACTTTGGACATGTTGTCAGGAGGGATCAGTCCCTGGAGAAGGACATCATGCTTGGCAGAGTACAGGGTGAGCGGAAAAGGGGAAGACCCTCAACGAGGTGGATTGACACAGTGGCTGGAACAATGAGCTCAGGCATAACAACGATTGTGAGGATGGTGCAGGACCGGGCAGTGTTTCGTTCTGTTGTGCACAGGGTCGCTGTGAGTCAGAGCCGACTCGACGGCACCTAACAACAATTAGGCAAGAATTCAACTCGCTTACTTTGGACACATCATCAAGAAAGATCAGTCTAGGAAAGGACATCGTGTTTGGTGAAGTGAAGAGTCAGTGAAAATGAGGGAAACTCTCCATAAGATGGATTGACACAGTGGCTGCAACAAGCTCAAACACACCAACCACTGCGAGGATGGCACAGGACCGAGTGATGTTTCATTCTGTTATACATAAGGTTGCCACGAGTCAAGCTGACGCAACAGCAACTAAGAACAATTGTAATAACGCCTCCTGAACATTCACAAGAGCCCTGTGAGATGTTTCCATGAATTTCTCAGTTTCAGACGCGGAAATAGAGGCCCCAGAAGGTAAGCAACCTGCTCTTGCTGTCAAGCTAAGAGGGGGCAGACTCAAGGCTTGTCTGACAGACCCCAGGGTCGGTTCTCCAAGCCGCCATGAAATCGTGGAGCAAGGAAAGGGCTTTCTTGGGAGGGCAGTAATGGGAAGAGTGAGGCCTGGGAAGGGTTTAGGGTCTCTCCACCCCACATGGGAGGGAAAGCCCCTTCCAGGTGTAGGAGACCCTTCCCCAGCCCAGAGTTCCATCCCCTTCCCGCCTGCGCCCACCTCTTTTCTTCTGCAGTGGGGACCTCACCCCTAACTGTTCTCAAGAACATCCTTTTCCCCATTGTGGGACTGCGTGATTCCAACTTCCCCCAGTCTTGTTCTATTGGCTGTGATTTTGAGTCGCAGTTTCCTTGTCCATCAAATGGGTTTCATAAGCTCCGTAGTCTCCATGTGGCCCATTCTGGAGCGGTTGTGCAGGCCAAACAGGTCCCAATATCAGTGGGCCAGCCCTGGTGGCTCAGTGGTTAAAAGCTTGGCTGCTAACCAAGAGGTTGGCGGTTTGAATCCACCTGGCGCTCCTTGGAAACCCTATGGGGCATTCTGCTCTGTCCTATAGGGTCGCTATAAGTCGGAATAGACTCAATGGCAACAGGTTTGGTTTTGGTTTGGTTAGGCGTAAGGAGCTATGACCACCGCAGGGGTCCTGAGACAGGGCCCTGGGGCGCAACAGGTGGGGGTTTCAGCATACACCGCCCAGACAAATGGTCTCAGGCTGACCTCTGGACCGTCCTGTCACCTGCCCTCAGTTGCCCCAGCAACCCAAGAAATTCACCGCCTCCTCCTCCTTCCTTGGAGGACTCGCCTCCACCAAGCGCTGCCTGAGCCTTGGGTGTGGCTTTCTTTTTAAATTACACAAGTGAACACGTTCTCATTAGGGAAAAAAAATGCCTAAGTATACAAAGTAAACAGTATAAAGTCTACTTCGCCTCCTCCTCTCAGCCCTCCCCTGTCCCTGGGGTAACTACTGTTTACAGCTTAGTATGTATCCTTGCAGCCCATTCTCCTGGCATCTGTTTATACATACATATCGTTGGGATTTGTTTTGGACGTTTTATATACACACCTGACATATTGTTCTGCGGTGAGCTTTTTCCTGCTTACCATATGTCTTGGAGATCGTCCCACGTCAGTTCGTTTAAGTCGGCCTCGTTCATTGTAACGGCTGCCTCATGTCTACCCTGTGGATGTACCATGGCCAGAGTAACTGTTCCCCTGTTCTCAAACACATAGGTCGTTTGCCGGGAGCATGGTGCATGTGTACTACTGTGCCCACGGGTGATTACTTTCTAGAAGAGGAATTGCTGGAGCAGAGAGTGTGACATTTTTTATTTTCGCTAGCTTCTAGCAAATTGCCCTCCAAAAGGCTGAATCAATTCAGACTCTCGCTGGTCCTGTATGCAAACTGGGGACAGCAGTCCTACTGGATGGGGGGGAGGGGGGATCAATGTTTTCCTGGCAGCTGGCTCCAAAATGACTGGGACCCCTCTGAAGGAGTCAGCCAGGCGGGGGGCAGCGAGCAGGTCCCTCTGCTGCAGTGTGGGAGGTGGACTCTGGATGCGCATGGTCAGATGAGGGGTTATCAGTAATTTAGTGATTAAAAGCATGGGATTTGGAGACAAAAAGACGAGGTTTGAATCCTGGTTCCACCAGCCATGAGCTGTGTGATCTCAAGGAAGCGTAACTTCTCGAAACCTCTTCATCTGAAAAATCGGGGTAAGGATAACTCCGTCAGGCAGGGAGTTGTGAGGCTTAAGCACCTCCAGACAGGCAAAGCATTTGGCACAGTCCCCGCATAGAGGAAGTGGGCACGCCTGGAAACTAGCCTTTTTAGTATGATTATGATCGTCACTATCCTGGGCCCCGTTTCCAGAAACACATTCACTTTTTCTTGGGCGATGAGGGGGGGTCCATTCCCTTCCTGTGTCAGTCACTCGGCCCCGCCCAGGCCTGCTCCGTGTCACTTGGTTGGAGGCTGTTTCATAGCGCCTGCTGTGTGCAGAAGTCAGAGCCCCCGGCGGAGGGTGATGGTGCCCAGCAGGCAGGGCGAGCAGTCCTGGCTTCCAGGGGAAAAGGTAGACAGGACACAACTGGATAAACACCAATAAACAGAGGTGGGGAGTCTAAGAGACACTGGCTACGCCAGCGCATCACGCCTGAGCCAAGTCACCAGGTGGGAGCCGAGGGAGGTGGCGTGGTTCCAGCAGTGTGGGGTGGGTTGAAGTGGGGGCAGAAGGCAGTGGGAGAGAGTGAAGCCAGACACTTGGCACCGCCTGGAAAGCCACGTGGAGGAGGGGGCTGCTTAGAAGGTAGTTGGGCTCCAGGCAGCCACTGGGGAGGAGCGGAAGGTGTGCCCTGGACTAGGTGCCACCAGAGTCCTCGGTTCGAGCCTGACTCTGCCATCTGCCAGCTGTGTGTCCTTGGGCAAGCCATCTTCTTTTCCTGAGCCTTGTTTGCATATCTGTAAAATGGGACCTGCGGGGGGTGATAGATTTACACTCTCTAGAATCCCTTCCAGCTGGAAACTTCTAGATATTCTTGCCCCATAATAAAATCTCTTCCATGAGCTCTCTCATTTTAAATTTGAGTCACTGTGGCCATTATCATAATCTCTCCAAAATGCCACCATTTAACAATTTATAAACCACGTTTACATTTTTCTCATCCAGTTCTGCCCTACAGCCTTGGACGCAGGTTAGAGCTGAGATTCAAATCTCATTTTGCAGTTGAGGGAATGAGGAGCTCAGAGTGAAACTCCCTACCGGAGGCTGGGATTGAGCAGAGTTGACGTCTTGCACCCCTAGATGCATCCCAGCAACTCCAGGGCTGGGTCCAAGTTGCAGACAGTGAGCAACATGGGCCACTCAGACCCCACACATACCACCAGGCCGTGGTCACACCCTCAAGGCCAAGCTCTTCACCACATCATCTTGTCTCAGTCTCACAGCAACCCTCAGTGGTGGGCACAGCTGTGCCCATTCTACAGATGAGAAGTGAGGCTCAAGGAAGCTGAGTCATTTTCTAAAGTCACCCAACCAGTGAGGCACAGAGCTGGGCTTCCCAAGACCCCATTAGCACCCCTCCTTTGCTCCTGTCTAGAGAGGGAGCTCACACTCTCACTGACACCTGAGAACTCCACATACAAATTATTGAATTCCAACCCATCCTCAAGGCCTAGCTCCCTTGCCACCCACTCTGAGAAGCCCTCCCTTACCACTCCCGCAGCTCATAGGCATTTTTCCTTCTCTCCTTCCCCTGCTCTCACTTCTAGGGCCTTCCTGGCCACGTCTCTTGTGATCTTTAACACATTACCTATGGGGGGATGGGGAGTCCTCTCCTCTGTGCCTGGAGCATACAGTGTGGGGGTTACCTTTTCTAAATAGATATCTATTTAATATAATGGTAAAAAAAAAAATGTGTTCATTATACAAATGAAAACTATAGAGAAGCTCTAGGCTAGTGGTTTGCCTTTCTATAACTCCACAGTGTAATATAGGACCAACCATTGCATGAACATGAAGCACTGTCTTAAATTGGCCTCCCCCAGAAGAAGACTCTGAGATAAGGAGAACACAAGTAATTTGTTGTGTGAGTTGTATTTGGGAATAGTTTATTGGTAGATGAGTGGGGAGGTAAGACAGGAAATGGAAGACAACCAGTAAAGAGTGTGTTTTTAGCAGGTGACCACTATGGACCACTGGAGCTTAATCTTGCTGGGGAACCCTAGGAGACGGTGTGGAGCATGTCAGGGACAAGGGACCTGGGGTGTTATTCCACCAACTCCTCTGTCAGTCATTGATTGAGGATTGCTACCAGGGGGTACTGATTCCCTGGCACTTTTGGCAGCTACATGGGCAGAGCAGGCTCCAGTTCCCAGGCTGGGTCCTCCGGCTAAAAAAGACACAAGCACTGGGAGACATAGGGACATATGGTCAGGGTATCAGCAGCATCTGTACAAGACCAGGCTCATGGAGACAAAGCAGACAAGGTCTCCATGGCCAAGGAAAGCATAACCTAATGGAAAAGACAGATATTAATGAAATACTACACAAATATATATAATAACTGATATCAGTAGAAAAAGGAACTCTGGTGGCGCAACAGTTAAGCACTTGGCTCCTAATTAAAAGGGTGGCAGTTCAAACCCACCCAGTGGCTCCATCGGAGAAAGAGCTGGCAATCTGCTTCTGTAAAGATTACAGCCTAGAAAACCTTATGAGGAAGTTCAACTCTGTCACATGGGGGTCTCCATGAGCCTCAAATAGACTCGATGACACCTAACAACAACAACAACAATATAAATGAACTGAAGAAAAATTAGTATGCTGAGGCTCAATTTTCTCATCTATAAAGTGGGAAGAGTGACAGTAACATTTAATGTTGTTTTGAGATCATATAAATTAATACACATAAAACATTTAGCACAAGGCTTGGCACAGAGTATACTTGATAATGTTAGCTGTTATTATCATCATCATCACTAATATCATTACATCTATAAAAGGGAGCTTGGCCAAATCTGGCCCATCAGAGTGGCTTCTCTTATTGGCTTCTCATGGGTTCCCACTGCCATGGAGAAGAAGAGGGAGCTTGCTAAGGCCAGTGTAGGGGAAAGGCTCCACCAAGGTGCCCTGCTGGCTTTGCACACACCCACACAGGTGACACAGGCAAAGGCTTGAACCACAGGTAATCTAACAGCTTACAATCTTCCTTGAACAGAACAGGATGAGAGGTTTGCAAAGAGCTGCTGCAAGGCCATCTCCCACTCACCTTCCTGTCTTCCCTGGGACAGTTTCTCATCACCTTCTGGATTCTAATGAGGTCTGAGGCTTTCTAGCCCAGGCTCCTCAGGGTGTAGCTGCAGACTAAAAACTGCTTAGTGGCAAACAATAGAAGACAGAATCAATGAGATTGAAGACATATCCACGGACACCATTTTGTTTGAGGAAAAATTAAATACAGGAATGAAGAAAACCTAAGAATTATGTGGGACATAATCAAAAGCAAAGATTTGTGTGTGATCCAAGTTCCAGGAGAGGGGGAGAAAATGGAAAACAAAGAGAGATTGTTGAGGATTTATTGGCAGACATCTTCCCAAGTATCATGAAAGACAAAAAGCTGATCATCCAAGAAGCTCAATGAACCCCATATAGGAGAGATCCCAAAAGAAATTCACCAAGACATATCATAATCACACTTGCCAAAACCAAAGACAAAGGAATCCTGAAAACAGCTCAAGAAAAACAAAAAGTCACGTACAAAGGGGAAACAATAAAGCTAAGCTCTGATTACTCAGCAGAAACTGTGCAGGCAAGAGGCATTGGGATGATATATACAAAACCTTAAAAGAAAAAACAAAACAACAACTGCCAACCAAGAATAGTATACCCTGCAAAACTCTCTCTCAAATGTTATGGTGAAATTAGGACATTTCGAGATAAACAGAAGTTAAAGGAATTCATAAAAACCAAACCAAACTTACAAGAAATATTAAAGGGAGCCCTTCAGTTAGAGAACCAACAATATCAGACAACTGCCTGAGTCTAGGACATAGGACAGCACTAGCCAGATACCAATCTAGGTAAAGAAATCTCAGTAATAAAACAAAGCTAAAAGATCTAAAACAGATGTCAATCTGTAAAAGACAACAACATAAAAACAATAAAAGGGGGAATGAATGGTGTAGGTATAGAACTTTCAAAAGGAGAGGAAGTCAAGGTGATATCAAATAATAGAGCACTGGTTCAAACTTAGGAAGAGAAGAGTAAATTTTAAGGTAACAAAGTTAACAACCCTGCTCTTCAAAATAAAAAAAGAAGAAAAACATACTCAGTAAACACAAAATCTATAATAATGAAGGAAATGAAAAGAAAATCCACACACAAAAGGAACTCAGCACAGGAAAGTAAGAGGAACAAAGAAAATGTTGGCACCACTAAAAAGAAGCAAAACAATATGACAGCAATAAACTCACACCTATCGATAATCACACTGTATGTAAATGGCTTAAATGGACCCATAAAGAGGCAGAGAGTGGCAGAATGGATTTAGAAAAAAAAAAACAAAAAAAACTGACCCATTAATATGCTGTCTATGGGAGACACACCTAGACAGTAAGACATAAATATATTAAAAATCAAAGAGTGGAAAAAATATATCAAGCAAATAGTAATAAAAAAAGAGCAGGAGTGGCAATAATAATCTCAGATAAACTTTAAGGCAAAATCCACCATAAAAGACAAGGAAGGACATTATATAATAATTAAAGGGACAATCAACCAAGAAGACATAACCTTAATAAATATGTACACACCTAATGACAAGGCTCCAAAATACATAAAACAAACTCTAACAGCACTGAAAAGCAAAATAGACAGTTTCACAATAATAGTAGGAAACTTAAACACACCATTCTCAGTAAAGGACGGAACATCTAGAAAGAAACTCAGCAAAGATACAGAAGATCTAAAGGCCAAAATTAACGAGCTTGACCTCATAGACATATACAGAGCACTCCACCCAACAGCAGCAAATTATACATTATTTTCCAATGCACATGGAACATTATCCAGAATAGACCACATTTAAGGTTACTTAGCAATAAAGTCCAAAATATGGAATTAATCCAAAGCATTCTTTCTGATCACAATGGCATGAAAGTAGAAATCAATAACAGGAAGAGCAAGGAAAAAAAAAAAAATCAAACACATGGAAACTGAATAACACCTTGCTTAAAAACAGCTGAGTAACAGAAGAAATCACAGAGGGAATAAAAAAAAAATTCCTAGAATCAAAGGAGAACAAAAACACATCATACCAAAACCTTTGGGACACAGCAAAGGCAGTGCTCGGAGGTCAATTTATAGCAATAAATGCACACAGCAAAAAAGAAGAACAGGCCAAAATCAAAATGTTAAACCTACAACTCAAACAAATAAAAAGAGAAGAGCAAAAGAAGTCAACCAGCACCAGAAGAAAGGGAATTGAGGTTAGAGCAGAAATAAGTGAAACAGAGAACAGAAAAACAATAGAAAGGATCAACAGGACCAAAAAATAAATTAAAAAATTGGCAAACCATTGGCCAAACTGAGAAAAGAAAAACAGGAGAGGAAGCAAATAACCCAAATAAAAAATGAAATAGGGACATTACAACAGTCCCAACAGAAATAAAAAGGATCATAACAGAATACTATGAAAAATTGTACTTCAACAAATTTGAGAACCTAGAAGAAATGGACAAATTTCTAGAAACACACTACCTACCTAAACTAACACAAACTGAGATAGAAAATCTGAACAGACCCATAACAAGAAGAGAGATTGAAGAGGTAATAATAATTTATAAAAACTTAAAACTCCCAACAAAAAAAAGTGCTGGCCTGGATGGGTTCACTGGAGAATTCTACCAAACATTCAGAGAAGAACTCATACCAGTACTAAAACTATTTCAGATCATAGAAAAGGAAGGAATACTCCCAAATTCATTCTGTAAAGTCAGCATAACCCTGATACCAAAGCCAGGTAAAGACACCACAAAAAAAGAAAACTACAGACCAATATCTCTCATGAATGTAGATGCAAATATTCTCAACAAAATTCTAGCTAATAGAATTTAGCATCATATCAAAAAAAAATAATAATACACCATGACCAAGTGGAATTCAGACCAGGTATGCAGGAATGGCTCAACATGAGAAAGTCAATTAACGAAATCTACCACATAAATAGGACAAGAGAAAATAATCACATGATCATCTCAATTGACACAGAAAAGGCATATGATAAAGTCCAACACCCATTTCTGACAAAAACTCTCAATAAAATTGGAATAGAAGGGAAATTCCTCAACATAATAAACAGCATCTATACAAAACCAACAGCCAACATCATTCTCAGCGGAGAGGCTGAAAGCATTACTCCTGAGGACAGGAACAAGATAAGGATGCCCTTTTTCACCACTCCTGTTTAACATTGTGCTGGAAGTCCTACTTAGAGCAATAAGGCAAGAAAAAAGAAATAAAGGGCATTCAAATTGGAAAGGAAGGAGTAAAACTATACCTATTCACAGATGATATGACACTATACATAGAAAACCCCAAAGATTACACAAGAAAACTTCTGGAACTAATAGAAAGATTTAGTAGACTAGTAGGATAAAAGAGCAACATACAAAAATCAGTTGGATTCCTATATACCAACAAAGAGAACTTTGGAAAAGAAATCAGGAAAACAATACCATTTATAATAGCCCCTAAAAAGGCAAAATACTTGGGAATGTATCTAACCAGGGACATAAAAGACCTAACCGAAGAAAACTGTAAAACACTACTGCAAGAAACCAAGAGACCTACATAAATGGAAAAAATATACCATGCTTATGGATATGAAGACTCAATGTTGTGAAAATGTCAAGTCTACCCAAAGCAATCTACAGATATGATGCAACCCTGATCCAAATACCAGCAGTATACTTTAATGAGATGGAAAACTAATCACCAAGTTTATATGGAAAGGAAAGAGGCCCTGGATAAGCAAAGCATTTTTGAAGCAAAAGAGCAAAGTAGGAGGCCTCTCACTACCTGACTCAGAACCAACGTTTCAGCCATGGTAGTCAAAACAGCCTGGTACTGGTACAATGACAGACACATAGACCAATATAACAGAATCAAGAACCCAGAAGTAAATCCAACCACCTACTGTCAGCTGATCTTGGACAAAGGACCAAAGTCCATTAAATGGGGGAAAAGACAGTGTTTTTAACAAATGGTGCTGGCAAAAGTGGATGTCCGTCTGTAAAAAAAAAAATGAAACAGGACCCATACCTCACACCATACACAAAAACTAACTCAAAATAGATCGAAGACCTAAATACAAAACCTAAAATGATAAAGATTATGGATGAAAAATAGGGACAACAGTAGGGGCCTTAATACATGGCCTAAATAGTATACAAACCATAACTAACAATGCACAAACACCAGAAAAGGAACTAGATAACTGGGAGCTCCTAAAAATCAAACACTTATGCTCACCAAAATTCTTCACCAAAAGAGTAAAAGGACGACAGACAAGGGTCTAATCTCTAAAACCTATAAAATACTTCAACACCACCAACAAAAAACCAAATATTCCAATTAAAAAATGGGCAAAGGATATGAACAGACACTTCACCAAAGAAGACATTCAGACAGCCAACTGATTCATGACGAAATCCTCCCAATCATTAGCCATTAGAGAAATACAAATCTCACCCTGACATTACTAGCACTACTCAAAAGAAAGAAAGAAAAACAGAAGATAACTAATGTTGGAAATGTTGCAGGGAGATCGAAACTCTTATGCACTGCGGGTAGGAATGTAAAATGGTACACCCACTATGGAAAAACAATATGGCGCTTCCTTAAAAATGTAGAAATAGAAATACCATATGATCCAGCAATCCCACTCCTAGGAATATATCCTTGAGAAATAAGAGCCATCACATGAAAAACATATGTACACCCATGTTCATTGCAGCATTATTCACAATAGCAAAAAGATGGAAACAACCTAACTGCCCATCAGCAGATGAATGGATAAACAAACTATGGTACATACATCCAATGGAACAGCATACAATGACAGAGAACAATGATGAACCTGTGAAACATCTCACAACATGGATGAATCTGCAGGGCATTATGCTGAGTGAAATAAGACATTCACGAAAGAACAAATATTGTATGAGACCACTATTATAAAAATTCAAGAAAAGGTTTACACACAGAAAAATACAATTTTTGTGATGTTTATGAGGGAGGAGAGGGGTAGGGAGGGGATAACGCACCAGGGTTAACTTTGCTAAAGGGAAAGACAACACGTAATTTAGGGGAAGTCAGCACAACTTGACCAAGGCAAAAGCATAGAAGCTTCCTAGACTCATCCAAACACCTTGAGGCACCGAGTTACTGGGGCTGAGGTCTGGGTCCATGGCCTTGTGGAACATCTAGGTCAGTTGGTGTAACGCAGTTCATAAAGAAAACGTTCTACAGCCTACTTTGATGAGTAGCACCTGGGGTCTTAAAAGATTGCAAGCGGCCATCTAAGATACATCTACTGGTCCCATCCCATCTGGAACAAAGAAGAATGAAGAAAACCAAAGACACGAAAAGAAAATATTAGTCCAAAGGACTAGGGACCACATGAGCTACAACCTCCATCAGCCTGAGCCCAGAAGAACTAGATGGTGCCCAGCTACCACCAACAACTGCTTTGACAGGCATCACAATAGAGGGTCCTGGACAAAATTCACATCCACAAAAAGAGACAAGACTTACTGATCTGACAGGGACTGGAGGAACCCCTGAGTCTATGGCCCCCAGACACCCTGCTAACTCAGAACTGAAGCCACTCCTGAAGTCCACCTTTCCGCCAAAGATTAGACGGGCTTATAAAACAAACAATAACACACGTGGAGAAAGTGCTTCCCAGTTCAATCAAGTACACGAGACTAAATGGGCAACACCTGCTCAAAAGCAAAGACAAGAAGGCAGGAAAGGACTGGAAAACCGAACAAATGGACATGGGGAACCTGGGGTGGAAGGGGGGAGAGTGCTGACCCATTGTGGGGATTGCAGCCAATGTCACAAAACAATTTGCACATAAATTTTTGAATGAGGAACTATTTTGCCTGTAAACTTTCACCAAAAGTACAATGAAATAATAATTTTTAAAAAGCTGCTTAGTGGCAGTCTAGAATTGGCTCCTAGGGTATCTCACATCTTGCACTGCAATCATCTGGGCCATCCCCTCCCCTTCTTTTTTTGGTGTCGCCCTCTCTGGTGTGTGGGACAAGGACCCAGGGAGCAGTACCTTTGGCTACTCTTCCTTCTGCTGTCTCTGTAAGGGATCAACTGTCTTATTCTAAAAGTAGCTTGTCCTATATTTACTGGCGAAATCAGTCAAGCCGTGTGGGCTTGGCCTTGACTGCTGTGTGCTTGAGATCAGGAAAGAATGTGTTGACAGCAAGACAACGGAGGGTGGCCTGAAGCAGAAGGAAGTTGGGAGATGGATGACTGATGGAACTAAAACCATTGACAGTCACCATTTATCCAGTGCCCTGGGCCCAGGAACCTGGTAAACGTTACTGAAGTAATCCTCACTACAACCCTACGAGGTAGGTACTTGCCTCGGAGGTTAAGTAACTTGCCCATGGTCACACAGCTCATAAGTGGCAGAGCTGGGGTTAACACCTAGGCCTTAGCACTGAGCTGCTTACTGGAGAGAGGCACCATCAAGGACTTGAGCTGGTCCTCTTGGGCCCTGAGGTCCACCAGTGGGGTGGGGACTAGTGCCTTTTTGTCCCTAAGCTGGGCCCTTCCCATCAGCAGAGCGATGGGGCAGGGGAGCTGGAGCCTGACAATACTTGGCCTCAGAGTCCTGCTTCTTGCTAACCAGGCTGACTCTGGAGACCCAGGCTGAGAAAGCAGGAGCTACCCTTCTCCGGCCCCACCTGCCAGTGGCCCCGTGGCTGTGGTTGCTGGTGGTCCCCGGTGGCTGGGCTTGCTGCCGGCAGGCAGCTCACACAGCTGCTGTGCACAGCAGCCAGACTCCCCCCACAGGTCCCTAGGGCTGAGGAACGTTCCAGGACAGCTTGGAGTCATTAGGCTCTCTCTGCTCAATGAGCTCGTGGTGAAAGCCTGGTTTCAGACCTGGGGGGCAGGGGGACAGGAGATGGCCTGTGGGCCTCTTCTGCTGCCTGTCTTTCACTCCCCCAAATAGCTGGAAAGCTGCTCAGCCCCCTGGCAGTGCTTGTATTCTCTACACTTCTTTCCCTCTGCCCTCTCATGCGGCTTCTCCTGCTGCTCAATTTAAAATGAGCCACTAGGGCCCTTGGAAAGGGAAGCAGGGTTCTGGTGTCGAGCGTACTGTGTGACTCTGGGCAGATCACATAACCTCTCTGGACATCTGTCTATTTTGTTTGTCAGCAGGCAAGAATCCCCGCTCTCTGCCCTTGCCCTGCTTCGTGGAGATGATGAGGAAAGTGTGTCTGGAAAACATTGACGTGGGAAAGCAGATGCTTGCAGGGGCTGGGACACTGGTTATCTGGGGGGTCAGTTATCTGGGGGGTCAGGCCCTGGTTAGCTCAGAGGATACTGCAGCATAGAGCTGGGTAGGGGTTCAAGAGCATCCAGCCAACCGGCCTCACCCTGAAGGTGGGGAAACTGAGTCCCAGCTAGTAATAGAGAAAGCTGGGCTTGGGAACATACCTCCTTTCCAATGTCCCCCCTTGTCATCTGACAATGATAAGGAGCTACACTTATTTATAAAGTACCTGTGTGCCAGGCACATGCGTTATGTTAACTAATCCTTAGGAGGTGGGTACTAGTGTCATCCCCACGTTACAGCCTCAGAAATAGAGGTTCAGAGAGATTGTGCAATTTGTCCAAGGTCCCCCAGCCAGGAAGAGGTAGGAAGGGGACAGGAATGGTGGCCTGAGCATACTAGAGTCCATTTGTTTAAATAACAGTTTGTTTTGGGCCCAGAAAACTGTGCTTTGTAGACACAGAAAGAAAAGATTATCTCTTAGGACTTTCTGTCTGGTTGGGTGAGAGACAAGATAGAGATGTTTTCTGGGCCCAGTGGTTGGGATGGACAGATCAAGGGGTGGGCACTTCTCCCATGCTCCCTCCTCCGGCGGTGTTGGGGGAGGGTAGAATGGAGCAGGGCGGTGGCATCTCAGGTTGGTACCGGGGAGGAGGCATTTATGCAGGGGAGGGGAATGGACCAAGGGACAATAGCAATTTGGGTTTAAATCCCAGCTCTAGCATTTTGCTAGCTGTGTGACCCTGAATGCATGACGTTACATCTCAAAGCCTCAGTTTCCCTATCTGTAAGACAACTCCTGGTGAGTAATCACACTGCGAGGATTTGAAATAACTTCCAAATATGCCAGACACTCAGCAAGCCAGGAGCTGTGGCAGGGCCATCAGACAAAAGACAGTGGAGAGTGGTCGGCTGAGCCTGGGGAAGGAATGTGAGATGTGTGGAGAAAGCTGGGGAGAAGAACAGGTAGCAGGTAGCAGGGCTTCTCCGGTCTCTGTGGCGCCCTGGTGGTGGAAGCTGGCAGCAGCTCAGAGCCCTCTTGGCTGGGGGCTGCTGAGGGCCCAGGCCCAGCCTAGCTCAGGACAGACGGACTCTGGCAGAGACCCCACTTTCTCCTCCAGACAATGCAGTTCTCCCAGCCAAGGGCAGCAATAGCAGGCCAGGGAGCTGACAGTGCCGAGAGACTCCTGGCTCACACCTGCCCTGCCCTGGCCCTCAGCTTTTGGGCCCATCCCTCAGTGTCGCTGCCAGAGGTTCTGCTGTCTGTGTAGAAGGAGTAGGGTTACGCATCCTCCCCACTTCCTATGCCTGAGGCTGGCCAGACTCTCAGGAAAGGGGCACAGCAGCTCAGGGGTTTTGCAACTTCTGTCTTTGAGCTAAAGGACCCCTAATGGAGGCCGAACTGAGTCACCCTCTTCTTCCTGGGGCAAAGGCCCAGAATAGAGGGCTGCAATCCCAGATCATTCGCCACTGCCGAGACCCTGCTTACCTTCCACCCTCCATCTCCAAGTCAAGCGTGTGGTGTATGGGCAGGGGGGATGTGTGGGGGGTGGTGCAGGGCACATGTGCTGGAGGATGTGTATGGTGTGGGGGCTGTGTGTGTGGAGTGTGTGCGTTATGTGTAGGGGTGTGGTGTGTGGGTTGGGTGCTGTATGTGTGTGGGAGGTGGTGTGTGTGTGGTATATGTGTGTGTGAGTGTGTAAGTGGTATATTCCATGTGTGTGGTATGTGGTATGTGTGTGAAGTGTGGGTGTGAAGGTGGTGTATTTGTGTAGTGTATGTGTGTGGGGGGTGGTGTGTGTGTGGTATATGTGTGTGTGAGTGTGTAGGTGTGAGGGTGGTGTGTGTGTGTAGTATATGTGTGTGGGGAGTGCTACGTGTGTGGTGTAGTAGGTGTGGGGGTGTGGTGTTTGGGTGTGTGTATGTGTGGTACACGTGTGTGTAGGTGGTCTATATTGTGTGCATGGTGTGTGTGTGTACTGTATGTGTGTGGGGGTGGTATGTGTGTGGTGTAGTGGGTGTGGGGGTGTAGTGGGTGTGGGTGTAGGGGTGTGGTATACGTGTGTGTGTAGGTAGTGTATATTATGTGTATGGTGTATGGCGTGTGTGGTATGTGGGTGCGAAGCTGGTGTGTGTGTGGTGTGTGTCCCCATATCGAAGCTGGTGTGTGTGTGTGTGTGGTGTGTGTCCCCATATCTTCCCTCAGGAAGCTCACATTCTGATGAGGAAGATAACACACAAGGGAACCAACAGAATAATATCAGAGAAAGAGGCACGATGGAGAGAAAATAAAATGGGGTGGTGATGGAGAAGGGTGTGTGCCCTTTCCCATTCTCCCTCCTCTTCTCTGACTTTCTGGAGACAGCAGGGAATGAAAAGTGAGGTGTGGAAGCATGAAAGCCCTCAGTGGTGGTGGGGGGACTACGTAAGCCAGGGCCAGATTACCCAGTAAATGAGGTACACATGGGCCCAACTGTGCCTTCCCACCAATCTGCAGTGCACAATGTCACCTGTCCCCCACCACATCAAAGATGTTGTGAAACCCATGTGAAATTGCTCACCACAGGTTAGCAAGTAAATACAATTAAGCCCATGGGCACCTTGCTCAGTGCAAGCGGGTGTGTGCGTGCTTACTGGTTAACCCGCCCCTGGCGAAGACACACGTGGTACCTGTCAGGCGTCCAGACCAAATGTTCCACAGGAAGAAGGGGCGAGGTCGAGAGCCTTGGTCCTGGCAGCCTGGTCCCCACTTGCCCCCAGGCAGGGCTGGCATCCTAGTCTCTCAACCAGCAGCCGTAGGGGGCCTCCTCCCTTTCGTTTCAGAGCCTGGTAGTTTGCTGCTGGGGAAAGAAAAAAGAAAGACAAAAACCAAACCCGTTGCCGTTGAGTCAATTCTGTCTGATAGTGACCCTACAGGACAGAGTAGAGCTGTCCCATAGGGTTTTCAAGAAGCGCCTGGTGGATTTGAACGGCTGGCCCTTTTGTTAGCCGCTGTAGCTCTTAACCACTCTGCTACCAGGGTTTCCTGGAGAAAGAAAGGAAGAAGAAAAAATAGGAAGAAAATTCCCTTCAACTCTGACCAAAGCATAAGTTTTGTTTCTCTCTTTTTCCTTCCTTCGCTCCCTTCATTTCTCCTCTCTTTCTTTCTAAAATATAAAGCCCCAGGGAACTTAAATAAACCCCTAGAATAAATCAGACCGGCTTGTTCCAAAATCTCATGAGGAACGTGTTCTCCCTCGAAGTTGGGACCTGAGCAAAGGGACAAAAGGAGCCGCAAGCCAGCTGGGGGCAGTGGCTAGGAGCAGGGGTGTGGACTGGGGTTGGTCTGCGGGACTCCATGGAAACCCTAAAACGGATGCCTCCTGGGGTCCAGATGTCCTGCTAGAAGGAAAGACCAAGAGAGGCAGGACGTGCGGTGAGGCCACCTGGAGCTTGAGAGGGTTCATTGCATTCCTGACAGAGTCTTTGAGTCGTGGCACAGGGCACCCTATAGAGCCGAATTGCTTATAGATGTGAATCAAAGAGCAGCAGCAGCCTCAGTGTCTGCAGAATCATGGGCTTCTTCCAAGAAAGTTCCTCCAAACCACAAATAACTCCCTCATTTGTGCACCGATGCCTGAAGGACCACTCTGATCACTTCAGTCCCCTGATGTCTTTGTTTCCTTCTAAAACACAGCCCTCTATACAGTCATATCAGTCAAGGACACCTTAATATAAATGAGTTATTTGGCCCTTTTCCAAGGGCAGGTTTTGGATAGGAATAAGGTAAAGACCATGAGGATGCTGGGTTTCAAAGAGAAAGGATGTCACTTTCATTGGAGGTGGTGGTCGAGTGAGAAAGAAAGACTCAGAAAAGACAGGGAGAGGAGCTGGAGACAGCAATGTCTGACTTCATACTTTTGGGTGGGTCAACACCTCCTTTAGAGAACCAGCTGGAGCAAGAGACTGATGTAGGGTCGACTCCACGTCTGCCTGGCTCCAAGGGGCTGGCCTGTCCTACCACACCCTGCAGCCACCGAACCCAGGCTATTTACAGCACAAGAGGGCTGATTTCAGGCCAGTATGACCCTGCTGGAGGCACTAAGGCTTAGAGAGGGGAAGGAACTTGATCAAGACCCTGCAGCAAAATAAAATCACTGAACAACCCTGTCATCTGACCTCTGCCAACATCAGCATGGCCTACTTATGTCACCAAGGTCACCGATGACCTTCGAAAGAAATACTGATTGAATGAATGAACAAATGAGAACTGAGGCCCAGGGAGGCTCCGTGGTTTGCCCAAGGGCACACATTTAGGATTCTCAGGGCAATTCTTGAGATCCAGAGTGTCCTAGGGCACCCCAGCATCCATGCAGCTCTTGACCTCTCCTCCAAGCATACTCCCTAATTTGGCTCATTCGAGCTTCAGAGCCTCCCTGGGAGTGATGTGGGGGCCTGGTGTACTGTTGCCTCTTGCCAGGCCACAACACTGCAGCTCTGAGGTGGGTGTGACCTGCTTCATTAGCCGTAGAAATGGCACTGTGAATCAGTCCCCCATTTCTGATCATGCCAAATGGTAGGTCGTCTTCGCCCCCACCCTCAGACCATGCCTGGCCTGTGAAATCACAGGGGGCTTCTTGATGCAAAGAGGCAACCAAAGCAGCCTGAGGAGGGAGGTCTTGGGGACCCACCAGCTTCTCCACGTCTTGCCTACCCTTCCCAAGTTGGCATTTTCTCATTGTACTCCCAGACCTTCGCCCTTCCTCTGTTGGCTCATTAAGGGACCATTGGTGCAGGGGATTTTGGCCTCCAGGGAGAGGCAAGTGGAGGATGGTCCAGGAAGGTGGAGAGACTTTCCTTCCTGTTTTGCGGTTAACCTTCTGTGAATTGGACACCCAGAGCACTTCCTCTCTGGGGTGTTGGTGCCTCCTGAGTTATGGGAGCTCAGAGATACAAATGAAGCAACAGTTTTCAGCCTACTGAGGGCAACCCTGAGCCTTTGACTGATGTGGTCCATAAATGCTGACTCAATCACCCCAACATGCAATCAACAAACACTCGTTAAGCATTTACTTCGTACTAGGTACTGTGCTGGGTTCCACGAGTCCAGAGATGAGTAAGGCACTAGAATGCCCTGGCTCAGTCTTTGATTCCTAACCAGGCTGTTATCCCAATGGCAGGGACCATCTTCCATTTCAGCATCACACGCCAGGGGCAGGGCTAGCATCATGTGGTGGTGGTGGGGGGGGTGTGCAGACAGCATGGTGGGTTAGATTGCACTCATCCCTATGGTTGAAGGGATTTCTTCCAGGCATGCTGGTTTTTTCCAGACTGAAGTCTGGAGCTCTTTGTGGAAAACCAAAGGCACATGGAGGGAGGGAGACTTGGAAGGAAGAAACCAGGAGAGGAGCTAAGTCTGTCTCCTAAATTCAGCAGAGAGATTAGGAGTGCAGGCGTTAGAGCCAGACAGCCCAGATTCACATCATGGCTCCACATGTACAAGTTGTATGGCCATAGGTGAGTTACCGAGCTTTGCTGAACCTCAGTTTCCTTAGCTGTAAAATGGAGATAATGAGAGTACCCACTTCATAGGATTGTGTGAGCCTGAACTGAGCTAATATATGCAAGTGCTTGGTTCAGTGCCTGGCACACGCTGAGGGTTAGATAAATATGAGCTATTATTATTATTATTTTATTATCCCATAGAAATGTCGGAAATATTCCAACCCCGATACCATCACTGGTTTTCAGGGCTGGAAGCACCCTCTAAAGCAGTTATTCCAACATGGTCATTTTTCAGAACGGGAAACTGAGGCCCAGTTATGGGAAGTGGCTTGCCTAGGGCCACACAGGGAAGTAACAAAATGCAAAGTTGAGACCAAAGCCTGGTCTCCTGACTACCCACTCTCTCAAAAGAGCTTTTCTAGTGGAGTGGAGGCAAAGAATCCCCTGAAATCACCGCCCCAGGCCTCCCTCATTTTCCAGCTCCTTTCATACCAGGGAGATTGATTGGCTGTCCACAGCAAGAATCTCAGAAGCTCGTTCCACTCTGAGCCAAGGAACTCTGGAGTGTGACGATGTGCTGTTTGGACCCCACCTGGAGTTGAGAAGGACATCAGTGAGACACAGACATCAAGGAGCAGCAGGCTCTCTCCCTTGAACCCTGGCTCCCGCCCCTTTCCCAGACTCCTTCCAGCCCGTCCCCATGGCTGTCTGTGCTGGCTTCCAATGGGGCTGGAGGAAGCCAGAAGTTAATGATGACAGGTGAGGTCGTCTTCAGGCCTCCAGCCCCTGAGAACAAGCCCCCCTCCTGAGAGCAGGCTGCGGAAGCTGGCCTACAGCCTGGAGCCTGGACTGGGTTCTGTCACAGGGCATATGGCACCAGAGGGAAATGCGGGTGCAGATGAGACATCCCTGCTTGCATCCAGACTCCTGTTTCTGGCTGAAATTTCTTCCTGCCTTGCCTTCCTGCTCTTCTTCTCCCTCTCCACCCCTTCACATTTGTCAAAATTCTAGCCCAGTAACATGAAACTCACACATGTGGCCAAGGAGGGAACATGAGGATATCAACGGCTTGCATGGTTATGGACAGACTGGCCCACAGGAAGTGGGAAGTCAGTTCAATTTGTTGAGGAGGCACCAGCTCTGCCATGAATTCCCGGTGTGACCTTGGGCAAGTCACAGTCTCGCTCTGGGATTGTTTTTTCATCCAAAATCCCTTTGAAGGCTGTTTCAGTTCTGATATTCTAGTATGCTTTTATGCTGCTGCCAACAAGAAGCAGGACACAATTTGTTATGGATTGAATTGTATCCCCCCAAAATGTGTGTCAACTTGGCTAGACCATGATTCCCAGTATTGTGTGGTTGTCCACCATTTTGTCACCTGATGTGATTATCCTACGTGCTGTAAATCCTAACCTCTATGATGTTAATGAGGCAGGATTAGAGGCAGTGATGTAAATGAGGCAAGACTCAATCTGCAGGATTATGTTGTACCTTGAGTCAATCCCTTTTGAGATAAAAAAGAAAGAAGCGAGCAGAGAAGACAGGACCTCATGCCACCAAGATTGAAGAACTAGGAGGGGAGCATGTCCTATGGACCCAGGGTCCCTGAACCGAGAAGCTCCTAGACCAGAGGAAGATTGATGACAAGGACATTCCCAACAGAGAACGAAAGCCTTCCCCTGGAGCTGGCACCCTGAATTCAGGCTTCTACCCTCCTAGACTATGAAAGAATAAATTTTTGTTTGTTGAAGCCATCCATTTGTGGTATTTCTGTTATAGCAGCACTAGATAACTAAGACAGAACTTGGTACCAGAAGAGTGGGGGTGCTGCTCTCACAGACACCTACAATGTGGAAGAGGAGTTGAAACTGTGAATGGGTACACCCAGACCCAGTGCCGTCGAGTCGATTCCGACTCAGTGAATGGGTAGAGGCTGGAAAAGTTTTAAAGTGCCTAATAGCAAAAGCCTAGATTGCCTTGAAGAGACTGTTGGAATCAGGGACATCAAAGACAATTTTAGTGAGGGCTCAAAAGGAAGTGAGGAGCGCTGTTACACTGGAGAAGACAAAGACAGCAAGCAACTGCAGCAGCAGAACCAGGAGACCAGCGTGAGACAGCACTGGAGCTGACCCACAGAGTGAAAGAGCTCAGCGCATTTGCACAGGAGGATTTCTGGCAGAGTGGGGTGCCTGCAGGCACTTATCTGTATAGCTAAAGAGCTTTGGAACACTTGCCCCGGCAAGGCAGACACGGGCAGCTAGGCCCGAGGGCCAAAAGGCCAAGGAACCAGGAAGCAGAAGCTGAAGAGACAAGGAACACAGGAAGAAAGCTGCCTCAGTTTCAAAGGGTAGGGCCTTGACCTCTGGGGTCTCAAAGGGTGGAGCCATGGCCTCTGGGGCTTCAAAGGGTGGGGACACAGCCTCCAAGTTTTCAAAGAGTCAGATCTTCACCAACTCAGTTCCAGAGTATGGGGCTACCTTTCACATGTGCCACTGGGGTGGGGGCAGATCTGCTGCCTAAAGCCGAGGAGGCAGGGCTGCCATGCCCTAGGAGCAGAAGAACTGGCCCTACTGGAGCCAAGGGTGCAGGGTCACCACTCAGATGGTCTAGGAGAATGGGGCTACCCAAAGCTGAGGGAACAGAGTTGCTGTTCCAGTGGGCCTGGAAGGCGAAGCTGAAGCCCACAACCGAGGGGCCTCCACCTAGAATCCGGAGAGTGTGGCCAACACCCAGAGTCTGGAGGGCAGAGCCATTGCCTAAATTGTCTCAGAGAAAAGAGGATTATTTTCAAGCTTTGAGAGCTAATGTAATGTGTTCTGCCTACTTGCTTAGTGCCTCTTATCCCTTCTTTCCCTCCAATTTCTTCCATTTGTAATGGGAATGTCTAGCTTGTGCCTATTCCACCATTGTACTTTGAAAGCAGATAACTTGTATTCTAGATTTCACAGATGAAGAAGAATTTCTGGGTTTTGGACTTGGAGTTGATTTAAGACTTTTACTATGATATGATGGGGTGAATGTGTTTTACAAGTGGCAAGGACGTGAATTTTGGGAGGCCAAAAGGTGGAATGTTATGGATTGAATTCTGTCTTCCAAAATATGTGTCAACTTGGCTAGGCCATGATTCCCTGTATTGTGTGATTGTCCACCATTTTGCCACCTGATATGATTTTCCTCTGTGCTATAAATTCTACCTCTATGATATTAGTAAGGCAGGATTAGAGGCAGTTATGTTAATGAGGCAGGACTCAATCTACAAGATTAGGTTGTATCTTGATTCAATCTCTTTTGAGATATGTAAGAGAGAAGCAAGCAGAGAAGAGGGGACCTCATGCCACCAAGAATGAAGAACCAGGAGGGGAGTGTGTCCTATGACCCAGGGTCCCTGCACTGAGAAGCTCCTTGACCAGGGAAGATTGTTGACCAGGACCTTCCCCCAGAGCCAAAAGAGAGAGAAAGCCTTTTCCTGAAACTGGTACCCTGAATTCAGACTTCTAGCCCCCTAGTCTGTGAGAGAATGAATTTCCGTTTGTTAAAGCCATCCACTTGAGGTATTTTTGTTATAACAGCACTAGGTGACTAAGACATAAATGATGAGCACATACTGAGCACCCATCATGGGTTGTACACCTACCAAGTGCTTGCTCCTAATCTTCCCCAATCAGCTATTGCCACAATAATGCTGCATAACAAGTCACTAGAACTCAGTAGATTAACACAACTGTTATTCCTAAGAACCTGTAGGTCGACTGGGGTTCAGCTGTCCTAGGCTGGGCTGGGCTGAATGGTTCTACTCAGGCTGCTTGCTTCTTATTGCAGGTCTGGGGAGGTTCTGCAACTCCTGTCTCCCTTTCTCCTTGGACAAGGGGATAGCTGTGACTGTTCTCTCACGGCAGTGACAGAGGTGTAAGAGGAAAGCAGAAACATAAGATGCCCACTAAAAAGCCAGTGCCTTGTCACTTCTGCCCTAGGCCATTGGCCAAAGCAAGTCACAGGGCTGAGTCCAGAGGCAGGAAAATGCACCCCAGCACGACAAGGCCATCGCAGGGCTGGCTGCCAATCATCTAGTCTACCACACCAGGGACGATTTTTCACATGGATGTTAAACTATCTTCCCCCTTTCTCTGTTGCACTAGAAGGGATTGGATACAAATATTTCCCCTTATTTCCTCAATAGGTTTGAATATTAAGCCTTTCGTATCATCAAGTAGAGCCCTGGTGGCACAGTGGTTAAAATGCCCAGCTGCTAACCAAAAAGTCAGTGGTTTGAACCTACCAGCCACTCCACCAGAGAAAAGACATGGCAATCTGCTCCTGTAAAGATTAAAACAAAAAAACAAACATGTTGCTTTCAAGTTGATTCCAACTCATAGTGACTCTATAAACAGAGGACTGCCCCTTAGGGTTTCCAAGGCTGTAATCTTTGGAATTAGACTGTCACATCTTCCTCCTATGGAGTGGCTGGTGGGTTCAAACCAGTGACCTTTCAGGTAGCAGCTGAGTGCTTAACCATTTTGCCTCCAGGGCTCCAGCCTAGCAAATCCTATGAAGCAGTTCTACTCTGTCCTGTAGGGTCACTAAGAGTTGGAAGTGACTCAGTGTCATACAACATTAACATTACCAAGTAAAGGTCCTTGGATGATGGAAATGGCTTGCACTTGACTACTAACCTAAAGGTTGTTGGTTCCAACTCACCCATTGGAGCCACAGAAGAAAGGCCTGGCAATCTGCTTTCATAAAGATCACAACCAACAAAACCCTGTGGAGCAGTTCTACTCTGTAACGCTTGGGGTTGCCATGAGTCAGAATCGACTCAATGGCAACAAGTTTTGATTTTTTTGTTTTAGCATCAAGCAAAGGAAACTACTTTTGCAGTTCCTGGGAGGTTGAATGGGTCATCAGCTGGCAGAAACTGAAGAGAATGGGATGTAAGACCAGTGTGGGGCTGTGGGAGGAAGTCCTCCAGAGTGTAAGATCAGAGGCTGGGGGAAAGGAGTAAATGAGGAAAAAGTTTGGGACCTGAGTGTGGGACAGTTGTCCAGGAAGAGCCAAATTGGCTAGCCTGGTAAAAGACCCCACTGAGGAGTAGTGTTTGAGAGCCCAGGCACAACACAGGTACTGAGTCACCACCTGTCAACCCAAGAGCAAGAACTTCTCATTACTTGTGCATAGGTCAACTGTTGGCCCATGACTTCCTTGATCTAGTCCCTTATGAACTCACAATTAAGTCACTGGATTTTTCTGGGCCACACCTGATGGCCCCGTATGAAAATTCCCATTACCCACCACAGGGTACCCAAGAGCAGGCCTACCCCTATCATTTGTAGGCCCAAGATAAGAGTACAAATGAAAGCCTACATACCATATTCCAAAAGGTTTCTTCTTACCCATTTAATTCAAACTGGGAAACTTCTGTCTGCAACATACCTGCCAGCCCCCTACCCTTGGGGGGAGTCCAAGGAGGCTAAAGCATAGCCTGTGCCTTCTCAGATTCTACACCCAGTTGAAAAAAACTAGCCTGCATTCTGGAAGTATTAAAAATCCACCTCAAAAAGAACAACTCAGTAGAGCAACAGAAGACCTTCACAAGGCATAGATGATCATAGTGGGTGCCAGAGGACTGGCATTGACAGAAGCATCCAGAATCTAAAAGGATGGAGAAATGGCTGTGCACTGAGCTAGTATAGGTCACCCTTCATTGACGAAACACCTACCATGTGTCAGGCTTGGTAATAGGCACCTGGGAGACAGTGTTGAATAAGATGTAGTTTCTGCCCTCATGGTACTTACAATCCTAAAAGAAATATCTGGGAAGGCTCAAAGGAGGGAAGGAATTTCACCTACCTTTTAAAGCATAGGAAAAATTGGAGTAGACAGAGGGGGAGGTGAATGCTTTCCAGACAAAAGAAAGCAATCCCTGAAAGGAGAGAGGAAATTTAGTTCTGCGGGAGAGGATGACGTGTAGTCAAAAGGAGTGACTCTCTAATGGTGGAATTTTGACAAGTGTGGCAACTGAGGGAGAAGCACATGTCAGATCCCCCCAAGTCACCCCACATCTATAGTCACCCACTTCATGGGAGCTTAAGGCCCCTCCTGATGATCGTGACCTAGACACATTTTCCAGCAACTTCTCAGACATATGCCATGCTCTTTTCACGTTTTCTCTTCCCGAGCCATGATTCCTTGCTTCTGGAAACACAATACCCCTTCTGAGAGAAGTACTCTGGAAACCTCACCACAAGCACTCTCTTTCCTGATTGTACCAATCAAAGGAGAGTGCTGGTGGAAAATGATTTGAAGGAAACCCAGTTTTATTGCTTTTAAGTTAATCCACTTACTCAGGTGAGCTAACCAGTAAGCCTTTCACAGCGATGCTCTTTAGGGGACCTTCTAGACGGGTTTCATTTACTGATTCACTCAGTCATTTATTGAACATCTACCATGGGCTTGGGTCCATGCCAGAGGCTGGGGGTGTAAGGCCAGTAAGTCCCAGTGTCTGCCCTCAAGGAGGTCAGTCTGGAGGGTGAGGTGTAGCAACAGTTGTGTATACCAGGCATTAATGGGACACAGAAGAGGGTAAGCATAGGTTGGAGGTTGTGGGTAATCAGAGAAGGCTTCCAGGGGGAGAAAAAAGAGAAACACCTACTCTTGTAGGATAAGTAGATGTTGGCAGGAGAAAAGTCAGGGGGTAGGATAGAGCCAGCAGCAAGGCATCTCAGGCCACAGGTACAGCATGTACAAAGGCCCAAAAGGCAGAAGAAGGAGGATGAATACAGAGAACTACTGCAAACTGGTTTTGCTGGGATGCACTGTGAAAACAGGGAATGGCAGGAGCTGAGTCAGGAGCAGTCAGCAGAGGCCAGATACTGGAGGTCTGTGAGCCTTCGTAAGGGTTTGGACTTCATTGTATAAACACTGAGGGGGGTGGGGTGAGCACTGAAAGGTTTTAAGCAGGGGAGTTGTTATGGATTGAATTGTGTACCCCTAAAAATATGTGTCAACTTGGTTAGGCCATGATTCCCAGTATTGTGTGGTTGTCCTCCATTTTGTGATAGTAATTTTACGCTAAAGAGGACTAGAGTGGGATTGTAACACCACCCTTACTAAGGTCACCTTCCTGATTCAATGTAAAGGGAGTTTCCCCAGGATGTGGTCTGCACCACCTTTTATCTCTCAAGAGATAAAAGGAAAGGGAAGCAAGCAGAGAGTTGGGGACCTCATACCACCAAGAAAGCAGCACCAGGAGCAGAGTGTGTCCTTTGGACCTGGGGTCCCTGTGCCTGAGAAGCTCCTCAACCATGGGAAGATTGAGGGCAAGGACCTTCCTCCAGAGCCAACAAAGACAGAAAGCCTTCCCCTGGAGTTGACACCCTGAATTTGGACTTGTACTAGACTGTGAGAGAATTTCTCTTTGTTAAAGCTATCCACTTGTGGTATCTCTTAGATGACTAAGACGGGAGTGATACAGATAGATTTGTGTTTCAGAAAGAGTACTGTGGTAGAAGCAGCGTGGAGGAGGCATTGGAAGCAGGGGCATCAGCTGGGAGTTGACAAGGGGAGAGAGACCAGGGCCTGCCCTAAGGTAGTGGTAGGAGGAGCGGAGAGGAGGGGTGTATTTGAGAAATACTTAGAGGGAAAAAACTGTAGGACTAGTGATTCACAGCCATAGGGAGAAGAGGAAAAGTTCCAGAATAACAGACAGGCTTCTAGTTTGAGTTACCAAGTGAATGGTGGTATCCCTGAACAGAGATTAAGAATTCTAAGGGAAGGCAGCTTCAAAAAAAACAAAAAAAAAACCCAGTGCTGTCAAGTCGATTCCGACGCATAGCGACCCTATAGGATAGAGTAGAACTGCCCCATAGAGTTTCCAAGGAGCGCCTGGCGGATTCAAACTGCCGACCCTTATGGTTAGCAGCTGTAGCACTTAACCACTACGCCACCAGGGTTTCCATGGGAAGGCAGCTTAGGATGGGGAAAAGTAGACTCAATTTTGAACACTGCTGAGTTTGAGGAACTTGTGGGTGGGACATCTAATAGAGAGAACGAGATGTAGGCAGGTGGATATTTGAGCTTGCCCCTTTGGAGAAAGATCTGGGCTGGAGATAAGGATTTGAGGAGCATGGGCACAGAAACTATAGAAGGGGATGGGATCACCCATGGGTTCATCAGGATGCTTTCGGCTGCAAGGAACAGAACAAACGTGTAAAAGTGGCTCAAGCGATAAGGGCACTTGTTTATTTCACCTAATAGGAAGTTTGCAGGTAGGTCCTGGGCTTCTATATCATCTCCATATGTCTTCGAGGTTCGAGATTGTCTTAGTCACCTAGTGCTATTTTAACATAAATACCACAAGTGGGTGGTTTAAAGGACATAAATTAATTTTTTCATAGTTCTGAAGGCTGAAAGTCCAAATTAAGGTTCCAGCCATGTCAATCCCTTCTGTGGTGATTCTGGTGTCTGCTGAAAATCCTTGGTGTTCCTTCGCTCGTAGACGAGTCCTCACAAGGAGTCTGTCTTCCCTATGTGTGTGTGTCTCTGTCTATTTTGGTCTTGTTATAACTCAGAAGTGATCAAGTCATATGCTGGTATAACCTCGTTAACATAACAAAAGAAAAACCTTATACCACCCCCCCAAAAAAAACCAAACCTGTTGCTGTTGAGTCGATTTTGACTCATAGCGACCCTATTTCCAAACAGGGTCACGTTTACAGATACATGGGTTAGAATTTCAATAACTTTTTTGGGGGGGGAGTACACAATTCAATCCATAACAAAAGATCTTTATATCTTTTAGCTTGCCACCTCAGTTCATTCATAAGTGTATGCCCCACAATAACATGGAAGGCAGATGAGGTGCCTATAGGACTTGCAGCCCCAGGGGACGAGGCTGCAGAACAGTTTGTTAATGGTTGTGTTTGTCTGCCTTTGGCTGTACTTGGCAAGATACAAGAAAGAGATAGGCTCATAAAACAATTGGCTGGTTGGAAAGCAGGAATGAGAGGGAATTAAATGTCCACTAATTAGTACTTTTGGGATTGGAAGGAGTAATTTGTTTCTTAACCCTAAATGGTAAAAGGTAAAATTGAGAAATGTAAAAAAGGCTGATTAAAACTTATCCTGTGGGTACTTCTGCTTCTGACTGTGATGGGGTAACACATACTGGACTCGCCCCCTCCTCCCTACCATAAACAAGTAGAAAACTAGATAAAATATATGAAACATCTGCTTTCAGACATTGGATAATCAAGAGTACAGAACTGTGTTCCTTGAGAAAAGGAAAACAAATAAGATGACTTTATCTTAGTTATCTAGTCCGCTATAATAGAACACCACAAGTGGGTGGCTTTAACAAACAGAAGTTTACTCTTTCACAGTTCAGGGGTCTAGAAGTCTGAATTCAGGATGCCAGCTCCATGGGAAGGCTTTCTTTCTCTGTCGGCTCTGGGGGAAGGGCCTTGTCATTGATCTTCCCTGGTCTAGGAGCTTCTTAGCACAGGGACCCAGGTCCAAAAGACACGCTCCACTCCTGGCATTGTTTTCTTGGTGGCATGAGGCCCCCTGTCCCTCTGATCATTTCTCTCTTTTGTATCTCAAAAGAGATTGACTCAAGATACAGCTTAATCTTGCAGATTGAGTCCTGCCTCATTAACATAATTGCCTCTAACCCTGCCTCATTCACATCATAGAGGTAGGATTTACAACACATAGGAAAATCTCATTAGATGACAAAATGGTGGACAATCACAATGCTGGGAATCATAGCCTAGCCAAGCTGACACATATTTTTGGGAAACACAGTTCAATCCATAACATTCCACCCTTTGACCTCCAAAAATTCATATCCTTGCTACATGTACAATACATTCACCCTATCATATCATAGCAAAAGTCTTAAATCAACTCCAAGTCCAAAATCCAAAAATTTCTCTTCATCTGTGAAATCTAGAATACAGGTTATCTGCTTCCGAAGTACTACAGTGGAACAGGAACAAACTAGATATTTCCATTACAAATGGAAGAAATTGGAGGGAAACAAGGGATAAGAGGGACCAAGCAAGTCAGCAGAAAATATTACATTAACTCTCAAGGCTTGAAAATAATCCTCTGTTCTCTGAAGCCGTTAAGCAATGGCTCTGCTCTCCAGACTCTGGGTGTAGGCCACACTCCCTGGATTCTGAGTGGAGGCCCCATGGCCCTGGACTTCCCCGCTGCCTTCCAGGCCCACTGGAACAGCAACTCTGCTACCTTGGCTTGGGTGGTCCCATTCTCCTCATCCATCTAAGTGGTGGCCCTACCCTCTCAGCCCCAGCAGACTCTGTTCTTCTGTCCCTTGGGCATGGCACCCCTGCCCCCTCAGCTTTAGGCAACTTATCTGGCCCCATCCCACTGGCACTTGTGAAAAGCAGCCCCACACTCCAGAACCGAGTTGGTAAAGTTCTGACTCTTTGAAACCTAGGAGTCTGTGGCCCCACTCTTTGAAACCTCAGAGGTCATGGTCCTACCCTTTGAGATTGAGGCAGCTCTGCTTCCTGTGTTCTCTGTCTCTTCAGCTTCTGCTTCCTGGTTCCTTGGCCTCTTGGCCCCTCAGGCTTTTGAGCTGGCCTGGTGTCTGCCCTGCTGGGGCAAGAGCTCCAAAGTTTTTTAGCTTTACAGATAAGTGCCTAGAGGCACCCCACTTCACCAGTAAACCATGTCCGGAAGGCACTCAGCTCTCTTGCTGTGGGTCCACAAGCCTAGCTCCACTGATAAGTGCCTGAAGGCACCCCACTCTGCCAGGAGCCTCCTGGGCAAAGGCAATCGGCTTTCTCACTCAGCTCCAGCGCTGTCTCATGCAGGTCTCCTGATCCTGCTGCTGCCATTTCTCTGCTGTTGCTTCATCTATGCTGTCTCCGGTGTTACAGCTTTCCTCACTTCCTTCTGAGTGTTCACCAGAATAGTCTCTGATGTCCATAATTCCACCAACAGTCTCGTCAATGCAATCTAGGCTTTAACTATTAGGCACTTTAAAACTCTTCCAACCTCTATCCATTCACAGTTTCAAAACCGCTTCCACATTGTAGGTATCTGTTAAAGTAGCACCCCACTCTTCAATTCCAAATTCTGTCTTAATTAGCTAGTGCTGCTATAACAAAAATACCACAAGTGGATAGCTTCAACAAACAGAAATTTATTCTCTCACAGTTTAGGAGGTTAGAAGGTGCCAGCTCCAGGAGAAGCCTTTCTTTCTCTGTCAGCTCTGGGGAAAAGTCCTTGTCATCAATCTTCCCCTGGTCTAGGAGCTTCTCAGCACAGGGACCCTAGGTCCAAAGGACACGCTGTGCTCCCGGTGCTGTTTTCTTGGTGGCATGAGGCCCCCTATCTCTCTTCTGGCTTCTCTCTTTTGTATCTCAAAAGAGATTGACTCAAGATAAACCTAATCTTGTAGACTAAATCCTGCTTTATTAACATAAATGCCTCTAATCCTGCCTCATTAACATCATAGAAGCAGGATTTACAACACATAGGAAAATCACGTTAGATGACAAAACCGTGGACAATCACACAACACTGGAAGTCATGGCCTAGAGAAGTTAACACACATTTTTGGGGGACACAATTCAATCCATAACAAACTCTATGATCAAACTGACTTTCTGCCTAGAGGCATTTACCAGATCATGGCCTGGGGGCAGGGAACCTAAGCAGAGCACCAGGGTCTCACTGTGCTGAGGAGACGGAGATCAGAATCCAGACAGATTAGGGCAGCTGGGATTTACAGAGTAGAATACTGGAGATGAGGGAGGTATGCAGAGAGTAAGCTTCAGAAAATTTCATAGGAGTCCTTTTTCTTTGGCTAAATATTAAGTTGTACATGTGTATGATGAGACTCCACAAGGTCAGACAGAACAACCACTGGAAACAGAACAATTATTGGGGAGTGAGTTTTAAGCTAAACAACTCTCAGAACTCACACAGAATTGGGAGATGTTCAAGTCTGGGCCAATCAGAGTAGAGAGATCTCAATGAACACCGAGAGTACTAAAGGAAACCTCAGAAATGCCATACCTTAAGAGTAGAGCTAAACTACCAAATCCCAGAGTAAAGGCTGTTCTAGAGCTATCCTAACAAAACTTGAAGACAAGCCTTAAAAGATCAAGCTGATGTCTAAGTAAATTGCCAGAATAAAACTCAACACTCTTTAAGTAAAGATAACACAATTCAGCGCTCGGTAATGTAATATTCAAAATGCCCATATTCCAATCCAAAATTACTAGATATGAGAAGCAAACAAATGACACCCATAACCAAGAGAAAAATAAGTCAATAGCAACAGATCTAGACATGATGGATGTGATGAAAGTAGCAGACAAAAATTTTAAAACAGTTATTACAAGTAGGTTCAAGTATTTAAAGAAAAACACGAATAAGGAAAGAAATGAAACATACATTAAAAGAATTAAATGAAACTTCTGGAACTGAAAAATACATTTTATGAAATGGAAAAGTTACTGGGTAGGCTAAATAACAAATTAGACATGGCAGAAAAAAAGATCAGTGACTTGAAGACAGGATAAACTGAAGCACAGAGAAAAAAATTAATAGATCTTCAATGACCTATTGGACAAATGGTCTCATATATGTGTAATTAGAGTCCCAGAAAAGGTGTATTTGCAAGAGGTGAGGGGAAATATTTGAAAAATAATGGCCATTTTCCAAATTTGATGAAAATTTGGGTATCACCAACTTTTTATACAGTACCTTGTATGGGATTAAGGATAGGGAGCCTTGGTAGTTACCGAGTAAAAAATTGCCCCTTGATTTAGTAGCTTAAAGCAACATTTTTTTATCTCACAATTTCTGAGAGTCAGGAATCTGGAAAAGGCTTAACTGGGTGGTTTTGGCTCAGAGTCTCTCATGAGTTTGCAGTCAAGCTCTTGGTCAAGGCTGCATTATCTAAAGTCTTGATTGGGGTTGGGGGATCCACTTTCAAGAAGACTCACTCATATGGCTGTTGGTTTGAAGCTCTTTGTTCCTCAATAGCTATTGGCTGGAAGCCTCGGTTCCTTGCCAAGTGGATGTCTCTGTAGGGATGCCTGAATTTCCTTAAGATATGATAGCTGGCTTCCCTCAATGTAAGCAATCCAAGAGAAAGAATGTGAGAAAGACCAAGATGGAAGCCACAGCATCTTTTATAACCTAATCTCAGATATGACATACCATCACTTCAGCCATACTCTACTGATCACACTGTCCAACACTGGTACAGCGTGGATGTGACTATACAAGTTAAGCTCCAGAAGGTGGACATCTTTGTTGGCCATCTTGTAGACAGGCTACCACAGAGCTCTTGAAGGAGACAGAGAAGAAGATGGCAAGAGGCATGAGGTAAGTTGAAAGAGCCTGGCATAACAGAGGCCAAGGGAGAGGGTTCAAAAGAGAAGTATTCAAGAGGACCAGCAGCCAAGGATTGAGAAATGCCCATTGGGTTTGCCAATCATGCGGTAACTGGTGTCCTAATTACAGTAACTTCCACTGATCTGTTTGCAGTGGTCTGAGGTTTGAGTGGGTGGTAAGGAAGCGGAGAACAGCAGGGGTAGATTTCTTTTTTTAGAAGTTTGGATGAGAAGGGGAGAAGGGAGATTTGGAAAGAAACTAGAGAAGGACACGGGAGGATTTAGTTTTTTGGATATGAGAGGCTTAAGTATATCTTTAGGCAGAGGAGAAGTGGCTAGTGGATTGGGAAAGATGAAGATCCAAGAGAGGGAAGGGATGACTGATAGAGTAGCCTCTTGGAGGAGGCAGGAGAATTGGAGGTCAAGTGTACAGATGGGCCAGTTGGCTTTGAGCAAGACACCTCATCCTCTGAGGCCACAGTGAACGAGACAGGATGAGTCTAGCTGGGGCAAGATCAGAGGGTGAGGACGCCTGGAAATTGAGAACTCGAACCTGATGGCCTCAATTTTCTTGGAAAGAGTAGGAGGCAAAGTCACAGCGAGCTGAGAGTGAACAATGATGTCAATTACTGCGGTGATTGCTTACATATGAAGGAAGGCTTGGAAACAGTCTGTTCTCATAAACAGAGCAAGCCCTTCCCTTGTGATCTCATTTTACAACTTCTATCTCAGCAAACTCATTTTTCATAGCTGTTGATGTCTTCAGACAGCATGTGTCTGAGTTACCACAAGGTATGGATTAGTGGAATTGAAATGAACGAGGTTGGGAGATACCAGAACTCAGTAGGTGTGAAGAATCATGACATCTCAGCTGGGGCAGGAGCCTCTGGTCTCATTGAATGTCCCATCCAAGGGTCTCTGTCTCACCACCAATGGTTCATCCAACCTCTCCTTCATCACTCCACTGACAGGGAACTCACTACCTCTAAGGAAGGTGTTTCTATTTTCAGACAAATCCTTGGGTCTTTTTACAGGCTTCATGGAGTGTTGAGGTGGCAATCTTAGCCATCCATGCAGAGATTTCCCACATGCTAGCATGGCTCTGAAAAGAAGAGCAGATCAGCACAAGGACAAAAGCCATCTCCATAACAACCTGGATGGGCATAGTGATGGACATCACAAATGCCATGGAGGACCAGATGCCTGAACCCCACATAAGCTTCTAGGAACTTAGACCCCACCATGGAAAAACAGAGGGTTCCCAATCGGTTGCAATTACGTTTCCTCCACCATGGTAGACTGGGGCCTTGAAATATAAACTGACTGGTAAAGAATAGAGAAAGTTCTGTTTCTTACACATGTGAGTTGGTGAACTGGAATTCGTACTTATTGCGTAAAGTTGTTCCCATCTTTCCACTTCCCCCACATACCCGCACAAATGGCTAGCAGGGTTAGAGGGACACAGGTGGTATCTCACAAGGTTATGGGAGAGAAGCAGAAACTAGGGCCCAGCAGTGGCAGAGGGGGCTGGGGAGAGCCTCTGGGCCTTCCAGAATGGTGGAAATTCTGTCTACACCCTCTCCAGGAGCTGAGGGTGAGGGGCTCAGAGTGGGCCAACTGAGTGGGGAGATAGGAAGCCCAGAGGTCAGGGTGGTGGGACAGGGGTAAAGGGGCTGTGTATGGGGTCAGCCTCTGTGCCTCACGATCCTTTGGCTTCTGCCTCTCCTGTGGCTGCTTCCCCTACCCAGAGTCATTTCTCTCAAGTCATCCAGCTCATCCCTCAGGAGCAATTGAGGTGAAAGTGGGAGCCCCGGGTTACCCTCAGGGAAGGTGCTCCCTTTCTTCCCGACAGGACAGGAAGTCTTTGTCCATCCCTCCTTTTCAGGGCCTCCCAGCCTGACTGACGCACCCTCCCCTCATTGCTGCAGCCTGTAGAGGGGGCTGCAGCCTGGGTGGGCAAGAGACTCCTGAACGCCTGTGTCTGTGAGGCAGCTGTAAAGAGGTTCCTGGTGGATGCATGTTTGTATTTTCTGCCCTGGCTCTTCTCTTCCACTTATGGGAGAGGGATCAATGATTTCAGTTCCAGACCCAGATCCCCTTCTTCTTTGTCCTTTCCTTTCTGCTTGCCTGGTAGAGAGACAGCTCAGGGCAAGCCCAGCCAGGGAGATGCCAACGGCCCTTCCTGTTTATACCTCACGCACTTATGTTGATCTGGCCATAACAGACAGAACCACTGGCTCCCACTGCCCCTTTGTGCAAATTAGAAAAAGACACCCCTCCAGCCCAAGCAGCCCCACGGTCTCACAAGTTGTTAAGAAGCACTTGGGCTGACTTTCAAGGAGCCCTGGTAACACAGTGGTTAAGCACTCAGCTGCTAACCGAAAGGCCAACGGTTCAAAACCACCAGCTGCTCTGCTCTGTGGGAGAAAGATGTGGCAATCTGTCCTATAGGGTCACTATGAGTAGGAATTGACTCAACAGCATTAGATTTGTTTTTCTTTTTGGGGGAGGGGGGAAGGTTGACTTTCAGCCTGTACTCCCTCCTTTGGATCAGGTACACTTGTGCAGTAAACAACCTGTCCAACCATACATGGCAGTTGTGACTACAGATGTTGTGTTAGAATCTTGCAAAACAGCCTTGTGAAGTAGGCAGATTGGGTGTTATCCCCACTTTGATGGGGAGGAAATTGAGGTCCAGAGATGTGTCAAGGTCACACAGATAGTAAATGGGAGTGCCAGTACTCACCAAGTCCTTTGTACTTCCCACGTCATCCCTCAGGAGGAGACAGCCCATGGGACTAGTTCCCAAATCAAGGCTCTTTGGCTCCTAGGTGACCACTGGTATTCACCTGAATGTTCTGGGCCTTTCTGCTCCCACATTTACTGTGAAGTGTGGAGCTTGTACCACTCTGGGAGGCCTGGGGCTCTCACCAGACCTGTGCCCATTTTCCTGTTTTAATAACAGAACTCCACGAATTGCTGTGATCTGGAGAATCGTACCAGGACCCTCAGTTTGCTCTGTGGCTGCAGAAGGAATCAACATCTTGCTGAGTGTACCAGCCCCAGGGAGCCCAGGTCATTTGTGGGTTTGAGGAGTGATTTTATCATAATTCATGATATGAACTCTTTGTTACTGTTTTATTTTTCTCATTCATGTGACCCAAAACTCAAACGAGTTGAGTCGATTCCAACTCATAGGACAGAGTAGAACTGCCCCATAGAGTTTCGAAGGCTGTAATCTTTATGAAAGCAGACTGCCATATCTTTCTCCTGAGGAGCCCCTGGGTGGGTTCAAACCACCGACCTTATGGTTAGCAGCTGAGTGCTTAACCACTGCACCACCAGGGCCCCCTTTCACCTTAAACTAAAAACAAATTTTTAATTTAAGGGGACTTGAAATAAACGTGAGTCAATTGAAAGATCCATTTGAAAGGAGTAAAGTGGAGTCTTTCCCTGTTTTCATGATGACTGAATTGGGAGGCTCCTGTCTTCCAGTTTTTCAAGCTCCCCTCTCCCTGGCCAAGTAGGGGTCTCACATGCAGGACTCGTGCATGGAGAGTGAGGACCTCTACCCCCTCAAGCTCTACATGAATATAATCCCCCTACCTTCTGCTAACCACCCCACCCTACTCAAGATATCCTGCCTTCGCAATCAACTGAACTGGACTCATGGAACTACACCTATAAAGCCTTGTCCACACTTGGACCTGATTTAGATGGTGAGATTCCAGACTTCAAGCTTATGTTGTAATAGGATGAGATATTGGAGGAGCTTGGGAAGTGGGTGTGTATTTTTTCATGTGGGAGAGTAATGAGCCATTGGGGGCCAGAGGGTGAACTATGGTAGCTAGCCTCCAAGATGATGGCCAATGATCCCTGCCTGCAGTTAGTCAGTAGTCCCCTCCTGCATTGGATCAGGACTGTCCTGTGTGTCTAGTGAAAGACAGAAGTGATGGTGTGTGATTCCCAAGGTAGGTCATAAAAGGCATCACAGCCTCCACCACGGTCTTTTGGATCTCTTGCCCTGGGAGAAGCCAGCAACCATGTCCTGTGGATGCACAAGCAACTTGTGGAGATGCCCACATGGTGAGGGATGGAGGCCTGCCACCAAAAGCCATTCGAGACACCCTGCCAGTGGATCCTCAAGTTCCAGGCAAGCATTCAGATAAATGCAGCCAACATCTAACTGTACCCTTAGCCAACTGACAATCTCATGAGAGACCCCCAAGCTAGAATTGCCTAGCCAAGATATTTCCAAATTCCTGGTCTACAGAACCCAAAACCAAAACCAAACCCCTTGCTGTCAAGTCGATTCCAACTCATAGTGACCCTATAGGACAGAGTAGAACTGCCCCATAGAGTTTCAAAGGAGCGCCTGGCAGATTTGAACTGCTAATCCTTTGGTTAGCAGCCACTACGCCACCAGAATTTCTGGTCTACAGAAACTGAGATATAATAAATGATTGGTGTTCCAAAACCACTAAGTTTGGGGGTGATTGGTTATGCAATATTTGATCACAAATATATCATTACCCACTATTAGAGGTTCCAATGCTTTTATTCCTCCAAGATGAAGCATGGAGATGTTGAATGTTGGGTCCAAAGTCACACAGCAGAGCTACCAGCCTTCCAATTCAAACTCAGCTTCTACATCCCATATAAACCCCCCATATCTTCTCTCCTCTTACCTATCTCTCCATTTTCTGAGCCATGCTCCCACCACTTCCTACCCACATCACCTCTTTTGGAAACAGACTCACTCCTCCCCTCCTCCCAAATCCTTTGTGCTCAAAAACTAACCCCCTAAAATGTGAAAATGTGGGTGGTGATAGAATGCGGCCAATTTGGGATAGATACAGTTGGTAGCTTCAATATTTACCAGTGGGCTCTCTTGCGATAGGCTAGTTTAGAACCTGCTATGATGTTGCAAATTTTTTGCTTTGCTTTGAGCCTGTCAGATTGGCTTAAGGAAAGAACAGTTCTGGCCCAAAAAGCAAGAACTTAATTAAGGATAAGGCCTATAATGTGACCATGAAGGCTCACTTTTTCTTTTAATTAATTTTTTTTTTCACTTTAAGTAAAAATTTACAAATCAGGTCAGTCTCTCATACAAAAATTTACATACACCTTGCTATACACTCCTAATTGCTCTCCCTCTAATGAGATAGCACAGTTCTTCCCTCCACTCTCTCTCCTCGTGTCCATTCAGGTAGCTTCTGGCCCCCTGTGCCCTCTCATCTCTCCTCCACACAGGAGGTGTCAACATAGTCTCATGTGTCTACTTGATCCAAGAAGCTCGTTCTTCACCAGTATCATTTTCCATCCTACATTCCAGTCCAATCCCTTTCTGAAGAGTTGGCTTAGGGAATGGTTCCTGTCTTGGGCTAACAGATGGTCTGGGGACCATGGCCTTTGGGTTCCTTCTAGTCCCAGTCTGACCATTAAGTCTGGTCTTTTTACAAGAATTTGGGGCCTGTATCCCACTGCTCTCCTTCCTCAGGGGTTCTCCGTTCTGTTCCCTGTCAGGGCAGTCATCGGTTGTGGCCAGGCACCACCTAGTTCTTCCGGTCTCAGGATCATGTAGTCTCTGGTTTATGTGGTCCTTTCTGTCTCTTAAGGTCATAATTACCTTGTGTCTTTGGTGTTCTTCATTCTTCCTTTCTCCGGTTGGGTTGAGACCAACTGATGCATCTTAGATGACTGCTTGACAGTGTTTAAGACCCCAGACACCGCTCTCCGAAGTGGGATGCAGAATGTTTTCTTAATAGATTTTATTATGCCAATTGACTTAGATGTCCCCTGAAACCATGGTCCTCAAACCCCCTCCCCTGCTACGCTGGCCTTTGAAGCATTCAGTTTATTCAGGAAACTTCTTTGCTTTTGGTTTAGTCCAGTTGTGTTGACCTCTCCTGTATTGTGTTTTGTATTTCCCTTCACCTAAAATAAAACTTATCTACTATCTCTAGGGTCACTATGAGTTGGAATCGACTTGATGGGAGTGGGTTTGGTTTTGGTTTACTATCTAATTTGTGAATACTCCTCTCCTTCCCTCCTGCCCCCTTCTCATAACCATCAAAGAATATTTTCTTCTCTGTTTAAACTATTTCTCCAGTTCCTAAAATAGTGGTCTTATACAATATTTGTCCTTTTGCAACCAACTAATTTCACTCAGCATAATGTCTTCCAGATTTCTCCGTGTTATGAAATGTTTCACGGATTCACAGTTGTTCTTTATCAATACGTAGTATTCCATTGTGTGAATATACCATAATTTATTTACCCATTCATCCGTTGATGGGCACCTTGGTTGCTTCCATCTTTTTGCTATTGTAAACAGCGCTGCAGTGAACATGGATGTGCATATATCTGTTCGTGTAAAGGCTCTTATTTCTCTAGGCTATATTCCAAGGAGTAGGATTGCTGGATCGTATGGTAGTTCTATTTCTAGTTTTTTAAGAAAGTGCCAAATGGATTTCCAAGGTAGTTGTACCATTTTACATTCCCATCAGCAGTGTATAAGTGTTACAGTCTCTCTACAATCTCTCCAACATTTACTATTGTGCTTTTTGGATTAATGTCAGGAAGGCTCACTATTGACAGTTACCTCCTTGAGTATGATGTTTTCATAATCCCCCTTAAGCTTTAGATGCAGAAACTCAATGATGGAAGCACAGTCCAAGGAAGATGGAGGGAAATGTGAACACGTGGCTTTGTCTCATTCCATGGCTTTGCTCACACTGCTCCCTTGCCCAGAAAGCCTCCACTTCTCCCCAGAGTAAAGTTCTTTTCACCTGTATTAGTTCGTTATGGCTGGGGTAGCAAAATATCACAAAATGGGTGGCTTAAAACAGCAGAAATTTATTCTCTCACAGTTCTGGAGGCTAGAGGTCCCAAATCAGGGTGTTGGCAGTGTTGATTCCTTCTGAGGGCTCTGAGGGAGAATCTGTTGCATGCCTCTCTCCCTGTGTCTGGTGATAGCTGTCAGTCCTTGGTGTCCCTTGGCTTGTATATGCATCACTGCAGGCTTTGTCTCCATCTTCACATGGTGTTCTCCTTCTGCCTCTCTCTGTCTCTTCTTATAAGGACACCAGTCATATTGGATCAGAGCCCATCCTACTCCAACATGACCTCATGCTAACTTAACTAATTACATTTGCAAAGATGTTATTTCCAAATAAGGTCACATTCGCAGGTACTGAGGGTTAGGACTTCAACACAGCGGTCCAAAGGCAAGCACCAAAGCAAGCCTGTCTGCGAAGCTGCCTTGCCTGCCTTCCCTCCCACCCACTCCTCCTCCTTCAACATTCTCTAAACACAGGGTTCCAGCTCTAACTCTCACTTGCCCTCATTTCATTCTGGCTTGCGTTATAGCTCATCTTTTTTCACATCCGCCCTTTCTTGACTCTGAGTTCTTTGAGGAACAGAGGTTGTATCTAACTCACATCAGTGCTCTTACAGAGGGCCCAGCCGAACCTTGACCTGGCTGGAGAGGGTGCCCAGTACCATTTACCGAATTGGACACAATCACAGCTACACAGTGAGACAGCTGACACATGGTCCCAAGAAGTTATGGGATTCCATTAACTTAAGTTCTGCAAGAAGAATGTGTCTATTGGGTTAAACTTGGCTGGCTGGGACAGGCAGGGAGAGCCAATAGCATGTGGGATGAAAAAGGCAGAGCAAAGTCCTTCAGATTATTTCACCATTTGAGGAAGGGCTTGAGTGGGAATGTGTAGCAAACCCATGCACGTTCTCTTGGGAAACATTCCCAACCACCAGGCTTAATTTCCCCAGGGAGCAACCCATAGCTCCCCCTGCAATGCCTTCCTAAGGGTGGGACCTGGACTGCTTTGCTCTTCTGGCTCCCTTTGGAAGGCCTCTTTCTCCAGCAATTTGCAGCAACTCAGTGTTCCTCCCTAGCTGGGAGAGATTGTCTGACAGTATGACTTTGACTCGTGAAAGATAACTGTCCTTTCTTTTTAACAGGCCCTGTGTTTCAACACCTCCAAGGGAAGCATTTGGCAGGGACAGTTTTCTCGTTGAAGGCTGGATTCTGCATAAGACAAGTCAAATGCTTTTAGTCCTGGTGGAGTGGGGTGGGGGCTAAGTCAAACACACACTCCACTAGCTAGAACAGTGACACTGACAAAACCTAACTCACGCTTAAACAAAAAGAGAGTTTATTGGAATATATTCCAGAAAGGTCCAAGGTAGTTCTAACTTCAGATGCAGCTTGTTCCAGGGTTTCAAATTGTCACTAGCAAGCAGTTTTGGTGCATTTCTCAGCCCTGCTCTCTTCATTTGCCTTCATTTTTAGGGGCCAAATTGTGGCAAGATGGTTGTCAATGGCTTCAGACTGCACCCTCTCAGATTGAAATTCAACAGAAAAAGCTTTCCGTCCCCCAATTATGGGAAACAAATTCCTGGGTCTGGCTGTCATTGGCCCAAATTGAATTATGTGTCCATCTGTGAACCAATCACTGAGGCCAAAAGGATAAAATACACTGATTAGCTAATCCTAGGTACAGGGTGCTTTCGATTTCCTAATATGCATGCGAAAGCTGGGCAATGAATAAGAAAGACCAAAGAAGGATTGATGCCTTTGAATTACGGTGTTGGTGAAGAATATCGAATATACCATGGGCTGCCAGAAGAACAAACAAATCTGTCTTGGAAGAAGTACAGCCAGAATGCTCCTTAGAAGCAAGGATGGCGACACTTCGTCTCACATACTTTGGACATGTTATCAGCAGGGACCAGTCCCTGGAGAAAGACATCATGTTTGGTAAAGTAGAGGGTCAGCGGAAGAGAGGAAGACTCTCAACAAGGTGGATTGACACAACTGTGGCTGCAACCACGGACTCAAGCTTAGCAATGATTGTGAGGATGGTCAGGACAGGACAGTGTTTCGTTCTGTTGTGCATAGGGCTGCTATGAGTTGGAATCGACTCAACAGGACCTAACAACAACAGGTGACATGACTCCACCAGGCACTGGAGGTGGACTTCAGTCCAGGTCAAATCACATGGACAGAGAGTAGAAGGGATGAGCTGTTCCCTAAAGGAAATCTGGAAGGCCCGAGGCTCTTTCCAGCTCATCAGGAAGGTGAAGAAATCACGAGCAGTAATAGAAAGAAGCACCCACCACACAACTCAAGGGAAATCCAGCCATTACCAGCAGCCAGTAGAACATGCCTCATGGACAAACAGATGGAGCCTCAGTGTTGTTATTGCTCTTAGGTGCTGTGGAGTCAGTTCTGAGTCATAGCGACCCTATGGGCAACAGAAGGAAACACTGCCCAGTCCTGCACCATCCTCGCAATTGTTGTTGTGCTTGAGCCCATTGTTACAGCCACTGTGTCAATCATCTTGTCTTCCTCTTCCTCGCTGAAGCTATGCTTCACCAAGCTTGATGTCCTCCTCTAGGGACTGGTCCCTCCTGATAACATGTCCAAAGTATGTGAGAAGTCTCACCATCCTTGCTTTTAAGAGGCATTCTGGCTGTACTTCTTCCAAGGCAAGATTTGTTTGTTCTTCTGGCAGTCCATGGTACATTCAATATTCTTCACCAATACCATAATTCAAAGGTATTAATTCTTTGGGGGCCTTCTTTATTCATCGCCCAGCTTCTACATGCATATGAGGGGACTGAAAACAACATGGCTCGGGTCAGGTGCACTTTAGTCCTTAAAGCGATGTCTTTGCTTTTTAACCCTTCAAAGAGGTCTTTTGCAGCAGATTTACCAATGCAATGCATCATTTGATTTCTTGACTGCTGCTTCCATGGAGTACTAATGGCACCCATATTTTTACATCAGTTGTGAGTACACTCACAAAGGTTTACAAATTACAAAGATTTCTAAGCTATTCTTAAGGCGTTTAAGTGTGTGAAGGCTGTTAGAGAGGCCACAGGATCCACAGCACCATGAAGCATGGTGGGCATTTGTTGGCTGCCTCCCAGGACCCACTGCTCTCCCAGTAGCCCTGTTTTCTACTTGGGCATAGAAGACCCTGTTACTGTTGGGTTGATTTCAAATCAAAGCGACCCTGTACAGCAACGTAGAACTGCCTCATAGGGTTTCCAAGTGGCAGCTGGTGGATTCCAACTACCGACCTTTTGGTTAGCAGCTGAGCTCTTAACCACTATGCCACCACTCACCCCACACCAGGGCTGAGACCAGTTAGCATATTCCCTCCTCCTGCCCACAGTGATTGGTCCAGGGTTGGGCATGTAACCTAAACTGGTCCCATTAGAATGCATCTCAGGACCATTACTGGTAATAAGGTAAGGTGCTCTTTCCCTCTCCCACAGGATATGAGTGAAAAAAGCAGGCACCATTGGGAGCTGTGGGCAGCCATCTTGGGACAAGAAGGGAAGTCATGCTTCATATGAACTGCCTCAACAGAAGAAGCAGAGACAGGGACAGAAGGGGTGAAGAAATGGAGGAAGAGATAAAGGAAGGGAGACAGGGACAGAGGGAAGGAGGGAGAGAAAGAGAGAAGGAAGGAGGGAAAGAAGGGAAATAGAAAGTCTTTAGTGACACTGTTTAAACTATGGGTCACATATCACCTGAAGCCAGTCTTGTCTCTGGATTTTTCAATTATGCAAGTCAGTATCTTTACTGTTCTTACTAGTTTGGGTCAGGCTTTCTATTACTTGCAACCCAAAGCATTCTGACTGAGACACTCAAAATATTCTGAGCTGCTTCCAAGTCTGGGCAGACTATGGAAGTTGTATCCAGGAATGTCTGTCTCAGGTGTCACAACAGATAAAGGTGGAGGGCTGCTCCCCTCAGGATGCCTGGAAGGAGGCCCAGGCATGAGAGTGGTAGGCTTTCCTTTAGAGATCCGGTGCTCCTGAAAGGTTGGGAAGATGCGCAACATACAGGGCTCTCTTAAGGTCCTTGTGGCCTGGCAGGAGGCTGGGAAATCCTCAGCTGGGCAGCTGGGTGCCTGCATCCCCAGGAACTTAAATGCAGCCACTGAAATGCTTGACTCCTGAATTTCCTTGTCTTAGTCGCCACACAGGGGGCCGGAAGGAGTCAGTGTGTGCAGCCCGGGTCTGAGAGCCCAGGCCGGGGACTGGGGTATTTTCCTCAAGAGTCTGTTCCTGCTGAATCCGCCTTCTACAGGGCCAGCTTTAACCCTGGTGGAGGGGATGCTGAGGTAAACTGCCCAGGTTTCCCTTTGGCACACAGGCGCTGGTTCCCCCAGCCTCAGGGGGTGTCAGCAGCTGATGGCTTGCACCTGGCTGAAGGAAGAGTCCTCACCAAGATCACATTCCCTCTCTGGGGCAGCCTGCATCCTAGAACTGGTGCTGAGACCAGGCCCCTTACCTCAATTTGGGACAACTTAGAAAGGCACCCCCACTCCAGCACTCCCTGTGGGATCAGCTCTTAATTGCAATTAAATGTCTGCCTCTGCCCAGCCCTCTGTTGCTGACCTCCCCCACCTCCTGCCACAGGTGTGGCTCCTGAGAGCACACCCCTTACACTTGGAATGTAAATCTCTGTCTCCATGGGAACCCATGTACATACTAGGTGAGGTAGGTGTGGTACATGTGGTCTCTTAGAAACTTGACCCCAAATACTTCTTTTTCTTAATTGATGCAAATAGTGCTAGGAAATCAAATGTAATTGAAAAGCATGGAAACCTTGTTGGTGTTTTATTTAAAATTAATCTTTTTTTCTTGTTAGAGAAGCAAACGTGTTCATTGTATGAAAACTGAAAAATTCAGACTAGCCTAAATAATTAATTAGCTAATTAGTTAATTAAAAGCCCCTGAATCCTTTCATGAAAAAACAATGGTTTTCACGTGATTGAAATTTGAAAATATGTGCTGAGTCCTTCCCCACTCCCAACAACCCCACAATAGACAGACCTTGTTGTTCCTTGAGACAAGAGAGAGGGAGTCTTGCAGCGATGTACAGTGTTACATGTAAGGAGTAATCTGGGATGGAGCCCATGTCTTCTGTTTCCTGATTCTAGGGTTTCTCTCTCACGCCCAGACCAACAAATTGATGTCAGTTTCGGAGCTTCTATGCGGAAAATGTGGCAGATATGGAAGAAAGTCCCTGGGCCAGGTAAAGGAAGCCTTCCTCCTGGACCCGGCTCTGCCATTTATTTGCTGGGTGACCTTGGACAAGTATTTTCACCTAGCCAGGCCTCAGCCTGGGGTGGCTGTGGGGACTGCCAGACTTGATGCAAACTGGACAGAGTTGGACACCAAGTGTCAGGCGCAGTGGCTATTGCTGCCTGTAGGGGGCATCACTGAGAAAAAAACTAAAAGGGGGAAGGTGGGACCCTCTCTCCCTTTCCTTTATTCCTTCAGAGAGGCTGAGCCTCCAAAGGCCTCCCAGGGGCACTGGGGAGCTGGGCTCCTGGGACTGCCGAAGCCTCCGGCACAGCTGAAACCACGGCGGGGTGGAGCCTGGAGCTGGAACCTCGCGCAACTGTGAAAAAGGCTTAATTTATCTTTCTTAGTTCTCTTTGGCCAGGGGAGACGACGGGAGAATGTTTTACTTTCCTTTTTTTTTTTTTTTTTTAAAGAAAACTTTCCATTGTGGAAATGGCATGTGTTTATTTTTAAAACTCCAGCCATGGGGATATCTAACTTCGGGGGAGGGAGACGGCTCTGGGGCCAGTACTGACCCTCCTGCTATTAAAGTCAGGTCTGGGTTTCTTTAGCCATTTCATTCTTCCCTCCCAGGCCTCTCCGCTCTCCTTTTAGCAGGAAATCTTGCTCACTGTTTAGAAGGAGAGTGGGAAAGAGGAGAACTGAAATCCTGGGAATTAAAGTAGTGTCATAATAACCGTGGCTGACATTTACTGGGTGCTTACTATGTGCCAAACTCTGGGCTAGGCACTTTACACATTGAAGCTGCCAATAATCCTAGGAAATAGGTATTATTATCTGCACTTTACAGGTGAGAAAATCAGGGCTCAGAGAAGCAGTTACTAGCCCAAGATGATGAAGCCAGAATTATACACGAGCTTGTCTGACCCCAAAGGCAGACTCATGGTTTTATGTTTGCGAAAGAACCTCGGAGCTCTGTGCCCACAACTGCAGGCAAGAGCCCCCCATTTGGGGGGAGGGACTGTACCCCCATAGAAAAGGTGGAGCCTTCCTCCAACCCAGCCCTCCTCCATCAGTGCGCCTCCCCACGTGAGGGCTGCAGGGCCAGTTGGCTCCCTGAAGCAGGGAGCTTCTTCCATGGGACCCACAGAAGTTCACTTCCTTCTTCTTGGCCTCAGGCCCTCCCTCTGGAAAACGGCTTCGTGGGTAGAAGGGACTGAAAGGAGAGGAACCTGAGGAAGGGGTGATGGGAGGGGGCAGCTCCACTCTGAGCACATTGTCGTGTGTGATGGAGTAAGTCAGGGTGTGGGGCCTGGAGGAGACTGCCTGGCTTCCACCCTGCCTTCCTAACTGAGTTAACGTGGGTGAGTTACATAACCCCTCTGTACCTCAGTTTCCTCATCTGTGAAATGGGAAAATACTAATACCTACTGTTGGGAGGATTTCATCATGAAAGAGATGAGAACAGTGCCTGCTACGTAGTAAGCGCTTAATAAAGATTAGCTATTATTATTCTCCAGAAGTAACTCATTTCCACCAAGTAGATCACAATGAACAGATATTCACAAATCTACAGTTAAAATGTCAGTGATCAGACATGAGACACGGTCATTTTTTATGTTTAATCTCCCACTGACCAACAATGCAGCCTCCGCCCCAGGTTCGTCTTGTCTGATATTTGAACCTGGCCACCCCTCTTGGCTGGAGACACTTAGAATATTCACAAAAACCTGATGGGCTTGGGGACCCTGAGTCTCTCTGTTCTGGCAGTTTTCAATACAGTTCTGACGTTTTATGGGCTATCATCTGCCTCCCCATCCCAGGTCCAGGTTCAGCTAGAATTTATCCAGCTAAGAAAAAGTGCAGCATCTGACATTCTGAAAGAATTTGTTCTCCTCCCTCTCCTTGCCTCGCCACCCTCCCCTTAAAATTTTTTTTTATTGCCTTTTAGGTGAAAGTTTACATAGCAAAATTGGTTCCCATTTAACAATTTTTATACAACTTGTTCTGCGACATTGGTTACATTTTCCACAATGTGTCATTCTCATTGTTTCCATTCTTTTTGTTCTGTTTCCATTAATCTAGCTTCCCTGCCCCTCCTTAGTGCCTCACTTTGTTTTAGGCTAAATGTTGACCATTTGGTCTCATATCATTGATTATTTAAGGGAGCACACTATTCATGGGTGATATGATTTAATTTTATAAACCAGTCTATTATTTGGATGAAAAGTGACCATTGGGAGTTTGCCTCGCCCTTTTTTTCTGGGTTCTTCTCTGTATCTTTTGGACCTGTCTTTCTGAGCACATACACAGGTTAGGTTGTAAAGCCTTAGCATCTTTACCGTGATCAGTCATGTATCATCACCATCACTAACAATGTCCCCATCAATGTCACCATCTCATCTAAACCACAGTCACCACCGCCTCTTTTATTGGTAACACCATCACATCACCATAACTACCTCCATGGCCAGTGTTGTCTTTCCCATTTTCATCTTCATTTCTACCATCATCCCTGTTAAGATCTCTCTCACATCTTTGCACCTCCATGATCATCTCCTGCTCAGGGTCAGTCAGAAGATTTTGGTAGCAAGTGACAGAAACTCAAGTCAGCTAGCTTAAAAGACACAGAGAGAGAGACAAGGTTTTATGGTTCGCACACCTAAACTGAGAAGGGCAAGACCATTCTAGAGATGACTCTGCCCAAGGGTCTCAAACACCAACAGGACACTTTCTTCTTCATCTCTCATCTCTGCTTCTCTACTGTTCATTTAATTCTCTTTCTGTAGGCAGACCTCAGTCCATGTAAGCTTCAGGGACTCACACCTTACCTGCACAGTGACCCAAAAGCAAAAGAATTTCCATCTCCCAAGTTCAGATAGAAAAATCCCAGAGAAGGTTCTTGATTGGTCCAACCTGGCGACCCTTTGGGCCAATCAAAATGGCTGGTTCTGTGATTGGCCTAGCTTGGGTCATGTTCCCAGCACAGACATAGGGACTGGGAAAACTTGGTGAGCTGGCAGATCCCGTAATTTGTGTCCACATCCACCCCCATCTACTACAACCACCACCACAGCACTCTTTTCCTGAGAAATATAACGTGCCTACACTGAGCTTCACATTTGGAACTTCAACAACTTTGAGTTTGATTAAGTCTCCAGCCCTTCAGGAATTTACTATCTAGTAGGAAACAAGAAGGTTGATGTGTTCAAGGAGATGGACTCTTAGTCCTTGGCAGAGAGAAGGCTGTGGGGACAGTGCTAGGCATCCCTACAGCACTGGCCATAAGCCTTGGGCAGGCCCAGCATCCTTGGGAACCATTGGGGCTGCACTCTGATGAGCTGGGACATCTAGCAAACAGCCACCTGTGGTCCAGCACAGGGCAAGCGCCATTTCTTTAAAGGCGCAAAGCTCTGCCCCAGCCCGTCGCCAGCAGCTTGTGGAGCCCTCGGCACATTTGCCTCCATCCCCAGAAGGCTGGGGCTTGCTTTTGGCTCCATGCCTCCCCGTGTGCTCCTGCTCCATCTCTGAGCAAACATCTGTTTCCAGATGTTGTCCCAGATCCTTATAAAGCTGAAGGAAGCCCCCAGTTAATATATCCACAGCAGACCTGGCTGTCGGCAGCGCACTAATGTCTGAACGGATCACTGGAGGAGAGCAAGAGCCCTCATTTCCTGATTGGGGAGAGGGAGTGTGCAGGAAAGACAAACAGGGCATTTCCCTCCACTTCAGAAATGACCTTAACAAAGTAACAGACTTTAGCAAAAAGAGAAAGGGGAAGGGGTGGGAGGGGTGGACAGGCCTTTGTAATGAGGTTTACAGGAACAAATGTTCCATACGGTTCTGCCTTCTCAGCTACTGCTGGGGAAGGGACTAGAGGGAGAAAGTTCCTTCAGCAGGGCAAACCCTTCTCCTAAATTTATTGACCATAGGGCACATCCAGATACAGGGCTGAGTTTAAACTTGGGGGGCATGTGGTACCTGGTAGGGAAGCGAGCTGGCCCAGGTCTGGCTCTGCTGCTAACATGCTGTGTGACCTTGGGCAACAGCCTGACCTCTCTGTGCCCAGTTTCTGCAGGCACCAAATACAATGGCAGTATATACCAGTGGAGACTTGGGGGATTTATAAAGGTTCTTCTGGGCAAGGGATGGGGGTTCTCCCCATTTCAAAGCAGGAGAGCTTCTCCTAAGACCAGGTCTGAAGACAGGCTTCCTTGGTCAAGAAAGAGTCCCACAGTTGTGGGGGTGGACAGAGGGAGGACCAGGGGACAGGAGAGTGAGCAGAGACACAATGCCATACCTTGCACGTCCCAAATGCTGGCGAACAGCGGTATGCTTTAGTAAACTAATCGGGCTCTTCATTACCCTTCTGTCATCAACTAAAACCATCTGTCTCTTAACTGCAGTTGCTGCCTTTCCGACAGCTCTTCCTTCCCGCCTGTCAGGGAGCACTCCAGTCCTGGACTGCCTCTCCCAGCACATGTTCGGGGCGCTCTTCCACCATCTCTGCACTGGGCCCAGATTCCGGACTCTGTTTCCACGGCCGACAGCTCTGAGGGTCCCACTCTTCAACTGACTGTTCTCCCTCCAAAAAGCTGCAAATGGGACCCTAATGGATGTGTTTGCTGGCAGTTCCTGACGTCTGGCTGCAGTGTGGCCGTCACCATCATCTCATTTGGGCTTTGTGCTTTACTAGGGCCTAGCACGCATGATCTCCTTTGAGTGTTTCAGCGTTCCCCTGAGTAGGGATTCATATTCCCCTACCCCAGGCAAGAGGCTGAGGTCCAGAATGGTTAAGACGCTTAATGAAAGGCACACAGTTTGCAGATGGAGAAGCCAGAACTCAGAGCTGAGTTTCAAAGGCAGTGCTTTATTTTAACTCAACCTGAGTCTGCAAAATGGTTTTATCTCAAGTGCTAAACTCCATAGATTGGTAATAGCTTTCTGTTGGGGAGTGCTCCAAAATAAGTGAGGGAGTGAGTGTTGGGGGGCGGGGGAAGACTCAGTAGTTGATTAGTGATGTCTGTCAGTGGCATGGGAATGGGAGTGTTGGTGTGTATGCTAAACATGACCAGACCATGCCACCTGAGAGGGGTGGAATGGGACAGATGGCTGGGACTGTTGGGAATTGGAGAGTCACGTGGTGCATCCTGGGCGAGAATGGACCACAAAAATTTGAAACTTCTGCTCTATTCTCCCAGTCCTCTCCTCAGTCTGGATCCTTTCATGCTCTAAGGCCCAGCTCAGGACTCACTTCTTCTAGGAAGACTTCCTTGAACCTTCACCCCAACTCCAAGTCTCCATCCATCTCCCCTTTTCATCTGCCTGCTTGTTTGACCCTCAGCTCATGCTGCCTGGCACAGCTGTTTTCTTTCCTACACATGTAGATCTCCACAGAGGCAGCCCTTCAGAGATGCCAGCTCTGTGGGCACCTGACTCACCAGGAGCTCAATAATAGGTATTGATCGATTGATGGATTAATGCCTATATGAGTTTCCTACTGCTGCTATAACAAACGATCACAAACTTAGTGGCTTAAAACAACACATATTTATTATCTTATAGCTCTGGAAGTCAGAAGTCTAGAAGTCCTAAAATCAAGGTGTCAGCAGGGCTGCATTCCTTCTGTAGGCTCTAGGGGAGAATCTGTTTCCTTGCCTTTTCCAGTTTCTAGTGGCTCCCTGCATTCCTTGGCTAGTGGTCCCCTCCTCTATCTTCAGAGCCAGCAGTGTACTATCTTCAAATCTCTCTCTGGCTCCTGCTTCTGTCATCACCAGATCTTTCGTCGGACTCTGACCTCTTTGCCCATCTTTTATAAGGAAGACTCATGAGTCAGAATTGACTCGGCGGCACTGGGTTTGGTTTTTTTTTTTGGTTTTATAAGGAAGAACCTTTGTGATTATGCTGAGCTCACTCAAGTAATTCAGCATAATTTCTCCATCTCAAGGTCCTCTGCGAAATCCCTTTTGCTATGTAGGGTAACACATCCAAAGGTTCTGGGGATTAAGGTGTAGACATCTTAGCCATTATTCTACCAACAACAATGCAGATGCGCACGCAGTGTCCTTCCTTGCAGCTCCAGGACCACAGGGCTTAAAAGGAGGCATGAACTCAGTTTGGTCTTTGTTGTAGGTTCCTAGTCTCTGCTGTTCTTCCAGTTTTTTTCAGAAGTAGATCACCAGTCTCTTTTAATCCCAACAGAATGTGGAAACTATCAAACAATATCATTAATATAACACACCAGTGAAATTTTGCTGAAGATAATTCAAAAGTGGTTGCAGCAGTACATTGACAGGAAACTCTAAGAAATTCTAGCCAGATTCAAAAGAGGGCATGAAATGAGGGATATCAATGTTGATGTCAGATGAATCTTGGCTGAAAGCTAAGAATACCAGAAAGATGTCTACCTGTGTTTTATTGACCATGCAAAGGCGTTCAACTGTGTGGATCATAACAAATTACGGATAACATTGTGAAGAACAGAAATTCCAGAACACTTAATTGTGCTCATGCAGAACCTGTACATAGACCAAGAGGCAGTAGTTCAAACAGAACAAAGGAATACTGCATGGTTTAAAATCAAGAAAGGTGTGTGTCAGGGTTGTATCCTTTCATCATACTTACTCAATCTGTATGCTGAGAAAATAATCTGAAAAGCTGGGCTATATGAAGAAGAATAGGGTATTGGGATTGGAGGAAGCCTCATTAACAACCTGTGATGTGTAGATGACACAACCTTGCTTGCTGAAAGTGAAGAGGACTTGAAGCACTTACTGATCAAGATCAAAGACTACAGCCTTCAGTATGGATTACTCCTCAACATAAAAAAAAATCCTCGCAACTGGGCCAATAAGCAACAGCATGATAAACGGAGAAAGTACTGATGTTGTCAAGGATTTCATTTTACTTGGATCCACAATCAACACCCATGGGAGCAGCAGTCAAGAAATCAAATGACACATTGCATTGGGCAAATCCGCTGCGAAAGACTTCCTTAAAGTGTTGGGAAAAGAAGCAAAGATGTCACTTTGAGGACTAAGGTGTGCCTGACCCAACCTATGCTATTTTCAATTGCCTCAAATGCGTGAGAAAGCTGGACAATGAATAAAGAAGACCAAAGAAGGGGTGATGCCTTTGAATTATGATGTTGGTGAAGAATGTTGAATATACAGTGGACAGCCAGACAGAACAAACAAATCTGTCTTTGAAGAAGTACAGCCAGAATGCTCCTTAGAAGCAAGAATGGCAAGACTTCGTCTCACATACTTTGGACATTTTATCAAGAGGGGTCAGTCCCTGGACAAGGACATCATGTTTGGTAAAGTAGAGGGTCAGTGAAAAAGAGGAAGACCCTCAATGAGATGGATTGACACAGTGGCAGCAACAATGAGCTCAAGCATAATAACAATTGTAAGGATGGGCAGGACCAGGCAATGTTTCATTCTGCTGTACATCGGATCACTATGAGTAAGAAGTGACTCAATGGCACCTAACAACAACAACAGTCTCTACAATTATTATAATTCAGTGATGCTCCCTTGTACTAAGTATGACATCATTGCATCCCATCCTCACAACGGAAAGAGACAGGAGGTAAGAATTGTTCTTCTCTGCTAGCAAGCAGCCATCTAAGATGCATCAATTGGTCTCAACCCACCTGGATCAAAGGAGAATGAAGAACACCAAGGACACAAGGCAATTACGAGCCCAAGAGACAGAAAGGGCCACATGAACCAGAGACTACATCATCCTGAGACCAGAACTAGATGGTGCCCAGCTACAACCGATGATTGCCCTGACAGGGAACACAACAGAGAACCCCTGAGGGAGCAGAAGAGCAGTGGGATGCAGACCCCAAATTCTCATAAGACCAGACTTAATGGTCTGACTGAGACTGGAAGGACCCCAGTGGTCATGGCCCCCAGACCTTCTGTTGGCCCAGGACAAGAACCATTCCCAAAGCCAACTCTTCAGACATGGATTGGACTGGACAATGGGTTGGAGAGGGATGCTGGTGAGGAGTGAGCTTCTTGGATCAGGTGGACACTTGAGACTCTGTTGGCATCTCCTGCCCGGAGGGGAGATGAGAGGATGGAGGGGGTTGGAAGCTGGCGAAATGGACACGAAAAGAGAGAGTGGAGGGAGAGAGCGGGCTGTCTCATTAGGGGGAGAGTAATTGGGAGTGTGTAGCAAGGTGTATATAAGTTTTTGTGTGAGAGACTGACTTGATTTGTAAACTTTCACTTAAAGCACAATAAAAATGATTAAAAAAAAAAAAAAGAAGAATTGTTCTTCTCATATTTCGGGTTAAAAAAACACATGCAAAGAGGCTACAAAATTTGACCAAAGTCACGTGGCTAGTAAGTAGTGGAGCCAGGACCTGAAACCACCTGGAACAGCCTCCAGAGAACAGAAAATGAGTCCCAGACCCGTCTATGCTTGACCTGGGAGTGAGTCTCTTAAAAATCTTGCTGAGACTAAAACACCTGAGATGAGAGGCATAGGGCTGTTTGGGGCCTCCAGCCACTCCTGGAAAAGATCATCAGAAGAAGCTGGGCTGGGAGGGAGCTGGGCACTAGAATTGACTGTTGGGCATGGCCTTTTCTAACCATAACACTCTCCAAATCCTTCTTTTCAGGGTTAAATGGTCCTCTAGACAGGCCTAGCCTACCCTACCAGGCAACCTTCCCTGACTGGGGCAGACAGTTACGTTGGTGGCCTCCAATGGCCCACACATTCTAGTGTTCACACATTCTAGTGTTCATGATGTTGGGTAGTTCTCCTCAACATGACTCTGGGTTTGGCCATATGACTTGTTTTGGCCAATAGAACATTAGCAATTGTCACACAAGCAGAAGCTTGATAAGCACTTGCCCATTAGGGCTTGTCCTCCTGGAACTCTCCCTTTGGAAGACAGCTGCCATGATGGTGACAGGCCACCTGGAGTGAGCCCCCCTAGGATGAGAGGCCATCGTAAATGTTCCAGCTCCCACAATGCAGTCACACGAGTGACCTCAGCAACACTACTTGGAGTAGAAGAACCACTCAGTTGAGTCCTGTCAACTCACAGAATTGTGACAAACAATAATCATTTGGTTTAAGCCACTGAGTATTGGGGCGAATTCTTATGCATCTTTAGATAACTGCAATACTGTCTCTGGTTACCACCACCCCCAGTCCTATGCATGGTTGCATTCCTGGCCATTCAGAAGCAGGTACATGTTCTTGTACATGCATCTAAACCAAAACAAATTATTCACATCGAGGTCAGTACCCACGTCTTTCAGGGCACATGTATGGGCACACATACATGCACACACACATACACACACACTGGCAGTGATTTGGAGCTGGCCCATGTGTACTTTGGGGCGGCCCTGGTCTGGTCACCCACATTTGCAGTCCCCTGCACACCTGCTTGTACATGTATGCAGAATTGTGCAAGGTCTCCCATCTACCAAAACACAACAGCAGATTAAGGCAAGCACATGTAGTGAGACCCCAAATATTTGGCAGCTGGGGTCACACCCACGCACATGCACGCACTTTCTCTAGCCTGAAACCAAGAGTACCCAAGCTCCTCCAAACCCCTTGCTTGCTGAAGAGGGTCCCCCAGGCATTTTCATCAGCATAGCCTCTACCCTTGGCTCTGCTCTTAACTTAATTAGAGAGTTTATTTTGGCCCCAGTGAACAAGGCTCCCAGGGCCTCCTGGGCAGGGACGGCCCTCCCCCGCACATCTGCAGCCCCTGCCCCTCAACCCCCTTCCCTGCTCTGCAGGGTCACAGCCAGTGAACTGATTGCCGGAGGCTGCACAGGAAGGAAGTGAAGACTCAGGAAAAGGCATTTCTAAATGTCTAGTCTGCATCTACAACCAGGAGCCTTGTGCGGGTCCCCAAGACCCTGGCCTGAATGCTGCCGTCCTCTGACCTGGGGTGAACTGATTTAATTTTATGCCCTGTACAAAGGCATGCTTGAGAGCCTGAGCCCAAGAGAATGCCTGCCTCGCTCACCTTATCTCCACTGTGAGACTGGCCTCCATTTTTGCTGTTTGGGATCGTCATCTGGTTCAGGTCAATAGCTTCCAACATGCAGTGTAGGAGCACAGCAACTTTATGGTCCCTTTTTTTTCTTGGCCTAGGAACTGAATCCCACCCCTTTCCCTTTGCACTCCATACTTTAGCCACAGTGAACCACTCAGTTTCCTCAAAGCACCGTCCTCTTTCTCACCTCCAGGCCTCTGCACAGGCAGGTCCCTCTGGAATGCCCTTCCTGCACTTCTTCAACTGGTTAACTCTGCTCATCCTTCAGGTCTCATTCCCCAAGCCTGGTAGGGGCTCCTCTTCTGTGCCCTCCAAAGCCAAACCAAACCAAACCCGTTGCCGTCAAGTTGATTCCAACTCATAGAGACTCTATAGGACAGAGTAGAACTGCCCTATTGGGTTTCCAAGGAGCAGCTGGTGGATTCGAACTGCTGACCTTTTGGTTAGTAGCCAAGCTCTTAACCACTGCACCACCAGGGCTCTAAGCACCCTCTATTTCCTGCATCTTAGCATTTATCCCTGTTGGCCTCTTCCACTAGCCTGCCTTATTAACAGCTGTTATCAGCCAGGGTTCTCCAGAGAAACAGACCAATAGGAGATGGAGATTAGTTTACTCTATGGAATTGGCTCACATGACGAGCCTGAAATCTGTAGGGCAGACCAGCAGGCTGGTGACTCCGACAGACGCTATGCTATAGTCTTGAGGCTGAAGTCCTTCTTCTCCAGGATGCCTGGGGTTTTTCTCTAAGACCTCCAACTGATTAGATGAGGTCCACCCACGTTATCGAGGGTAATCTCCTTTACTGATCGTAAATGTTAATCACATCTACAAAAGACTTTCACAGAAATACCTAGACAAGTGTTTGACCAAACACCTGGGCAATAGCCTAGCCAAGTTGACACATCAAATTAGCCATCACAACGGTTGTGTCCTTAGCACCAGGGCGGGGTCTGGCACTAAACCTATTGCCATCGAGTCAATTCTGACTCATACTGACCCTATTAGATGGGATAGACCTATCCCATAGGGTTTCCAAGGCTGTAATCTTTACAGAAGCAGATTGCCACATCTTCCTCCTGTGGAGCGACTGGTGGGTTTGAACCACCAACTTTTTGGTTAGCAGCTGAACACTTTAGCCTCTGTGCCACCAGGGCTCCTTACACTAAAAAGGGCTCCATAAATATGTGCTGGAGGAACGGATTTTTGAGCTGGGAAGGCACTTAAACACTGACAAGTATGAGCAGCCCACGTCTTCTTTCTCCTCCTTGACTAACGACCTCTAAATTTTACATCAGAGAAAGTAGAAGCAGAGATTAAGTAAGACACCTTGGAGAGAGCCTGAACTGGAGTTCAGTCATCCGTTCGCTCACTTACTAACTCAAACTGCCATTCCTTGGGCATCTCCGCCGTGGTGAGTGCTGAGGATACAAAATGAACCTGGCCGTCCTCCGCTCTCAAGGAGCTCACAGGCCAGTGGAGGCAGAAAGGCATAGCTCATAGCTGGTATAAGGCTTGGGCCGCAGAAGACAGACCCAGAATAACAGTGGCTCACGTGGGGTGGGTTACATTCAGAGGGCAGTGGTGGTTCACTGGTAGAATTCTCACCTCCCGTGCGGGAGACCTGGGTTCAATTCCAGGCCAGTGTACCTCAAGTGTGACCGCCACACATCGGTGAGAGGAGGTTTGTGCGTTGCTGTGGTGCCGAACAGGTTTTGGTGGAGCTTCTAGACTAGGTGGATCAGGAAGAAAGACCTGATTATCTACTCCCCAAAAACCTGCCAAGGAAAATCCCATGGATGACAACAGTCTGATCCGCGACTCCTGATGGGCGCGGGGCAGGGGTTGGCAGCATTTCTTTCCACTGTGCCTGGGGTCACCACGAGTCAGGGGCCAACTCAGCGGCAGCGAACAGCAACAACCCTTCTCATTCACGTCAAAGTCTAGACCTGGCTGCTGGTTCAACTTCGTGAAGCCGCCAGGGGCCCAGGCCCCTTCTATCTTGTTGCCCACCAGATGCAGGAGTCCGAAGCAGAGCTGGGAAGCTGGGCTGTCGTGCCAGTGATCAGAAAGCCTGGGAGAGAAATAAGGATCAAGGAGTTCAGAGTGTGTGGGGAGGTTCTGGCAGGTCGCCAGCGCAGGCCTCCTCAGGCTGAAAATGTCAGTTGTGGCTACAATACGGGAGCTTAAAGTGGAGGCATGGAGCAGGTGGGGGAAGCAATGGAGTCAGAAAGGAAGAACAGATCTCAGAGACGCTAAGGTGGTAGAATCTACGGACTTGGCTGCAACTAGATGGAGGTAAGGGTAGGGAAGAAGGCGGCCATCCAGTGTGAGCCACAGGGTGAAGCCAATGCCACCCACCAAGGGAACACAGGGCGGGAGTTGCGGGAAAGCTGAGTTTGAGGTGGTGGGGAGGGAGTTCTGAGGGAGGCTTCCAGGAGGCAGTCAGAGATGTGGCTGAGAAATGTAGGCAGGTGCAGGCTGTGGATTTGTGTGCAAGAGTTGTCAGCGAAGAGATGGAAACTGGAGCCCAGGACAGGCAAGTTCTCCCAGGGAGAGTGGGCAGCACAGTGCCTCTACCCTGGATGCACAACCCAGTCCTCAGGGAGCTGATAGAAACAAGACAGAAACCTAGGCTTCCCAGCTCCCTGCTCCAACCACAAAGAGGTTCTGATTCAGTAAGATGGGATGAGACCCTAGATGTGACCCTGGGCTCTTTTACTTGGAGGAGAAAAAACCGAACTCAAACTGGCTTGAGTAAAAATGAAAATTGATCAACTCACATAAGTGAAAATGGATGAGCTTCAGGCACAGTTTGATCCAGGGGTTCAAATGATGTCTTCAGGACTCAGTCTCTCTCTGCCTCTGCTGGCTTCAGTGCTGGCTTCATCCTTAGCCAGGATTTTTATGCACAGTGGTAAGATGCTCCCTACAGCTTTGACTGATATCCTTTAAGAAAGCCCTTTGTAAAGAAATAGTTGGCTCTTCCTAGTCACTCAAGTCCGACTCTCGGTGGCCTGAACTGGGCCACATGCCCATCTCTGTCCCAGTCACTCTAGCCCCAGGAGATGAGAGACATTAACTGGTTAGGTTTAGATCACATGCCCTACAGCCAGGTATGGGGTCAACCCCAACAGAGCCACACGGACTAAGAGCGGAGGGTTTTCCCAAAGGAAATTGAGTCGCAGTTACTAGAAGAAGGGGGAATAGGCTGGGCACAGAAAAACAACAGGTGTCTCTGCTCGCCTTTGGCCACCACGGGCGCTTCTGATGTGCAGCCAGGTTAGGACCCCCAGGTGAAACAGCCCAGCAGAGGAGCTGTGACTCTTGAGCAGGTGAAGCTACCATTTTTGACACTGGGAGATGAGAGACAGAGCCAGAAGTAGCCAGGACAGGAGGGCCTCAGGAGCCAGGGTGGTGAGGGTTTCAAGAAGAGGAAGGTCCACACAGTCAAAGCCACAAGAGAAGTGGAGTTCACTGGATAAAACTAGCATTGAGAGCTTGTCAGGATTTTAGGGTGTAGAGAACAGGTGAGTGAAGGGTGGCCTTCCTGGCAGAGCGAATGCGTGAAGGCAGAAACACACAGAACATACTTTAGGAATAGTACAGACAGACGGCATGCATAAGGGAATTTTTCCTTAGCTTTCCATCTTGGTAGCCAGAATGCCTGTTTTCAATCTAAGAGTATAGCCATGGCCACAGATCAAAGTCGAATTCTTCGGGTGAGCGTTGAAGGCCTTCTACCGTCTTAATATAAAAAAGAAGTTCTGTTTCCTAGGGAGTCTCCCCGAACCACAGGATCCATGCCCTTCTTCCTGGGAATCCCCAAAGCACCTCCTTGTGGACTTTGCACCATTTTGTGCATTTTCACGTGGCAGTGGTTTGTGGACATGTTTTATCTCCCCCACCCACAGGATCCTGGAGGGTAGTGTCTTTTTACCTCCTTGTTTCCAGCCCCTACCTCTGTAGGAAGAGGGGTTGGAGACAAGCCCAGTTACATCTTAACGTTTGCCTAGGGTAGAAAATGCTTAACCTGAAGGTAAAATCCCCCAGGGTAAGAGTTTCAGACACTGCAGGGAGAGATATCTTGGGATTCCAGTTCCCTTTGAAGCAATTCCAACTCATGGCAACCCCCTGTGTTGCACCATAGAACCATGCTCCACAAGGTTTTCAGGGCTGTGACCTCTCAGAAGCAGATTGCCAGGCCTTTCTTCCAAGGTACCCCTGGGTGGGTATGAACTGCTAACCTTCTGGTTTGTAGGAAAGCACTTAAACGATTTATACTTCCCACAGCCCTACAACTCAGGCTAAGGCCTGCCCCCCACAAGCTGCAATCCCCAGCTATCAGTTGTGGAAAATGAAGGCTAATTGTGACCCATTTGCTTCCCTTGGGATCAAAATTTCTTCCAGCTTCACAAGTGGGAGCCCAAAGGTAGCAGCAGTGCCTCACCTGGCACTAGCAGGTGCCTCACCTGGCACTAGCAGGTGCCTCACCTGGCACTAGCAGGTGCCTCACCTGGCACTAGCAGGTGCCTCACCTGGCACTAGCAGGTGCCTCACCTGGCACTAGCAGCCACAGATCCCTAAAGAAGGAAGCAGATACCAGTTACTGAGTGCCTACTATGTGCCAGGCACTGTTTTAAACACTTTACATGCATTGAGCCTTCCCAAACCAAAGTAGGTATCTTTATTGTGAGCCCATTTTCTAAATGAGAAAACTGAGGCTCGGAGATGTGAAGTAACTCCAACATTGACAGAACTGGGATTTATACCTCGGTTTCTCCTATTCTGGAGACCTTGGGTGGGGAAAACAGTTAACGTGCTTGGCTGCTAACAGAAGGGCTGGAGATTCAACCTGACCCAGAGGACCCTTGGAAGAAAGTTCTGGCAACTACTTCCCCCAAATCAGTTATCGCAAACCCTGTGGAGCACAGTTCCACTCTGACACGCGTGGGGTCGCCGTGAGTTGGATATGGAGCACAGTTCCACCCTGACACGCATGGGGTCGCCATGAGTTGGAATCTACTTGATGGCAATTGGTTCGGTTCTCTGATTCCAGAGTCAGCCCTGCTGGAAGCCCTGGTGTTTGGAGATTTGTTTCTGAGGCTGAGGTCCCTGGCTCCATTGCTCAAGCCTCTCCTTCAGCTCCAAACCCCTGAGGACACTCCAGCCTACACCTTCTAGATTTCACTGCCTGAGCATTCCTAAACCCATTGCTGTCGGGTCGACTCTGACTCATAGTGACCCTATAGGACAGAAAAGAACTGTTTCCAAGGAGTAGCTGGTGGATTTGAACTGCGGACCTTTTGGTTAGCAGCTGAATGCTTAACCACTGTGCCACTGGGGCTCCAGAGCATTCCTGAGACCCTTTAAATCCTGAAAAGAAAAAGATCTGCCTGTGGAATAAGGAAGAAATTAAACAAATCCCCCAGTTGTTCCACCCCAGCTAGCCTGGGAGGCTGGAGGGAATGAAGGTAATGGAATGTAAGCCCTTGAATCCGCCGGCTAGTTCCTCGCAGTGCAGAAACTCTTCTGCGCCCCCTGGTGGTCTTCAACACCACTGTGTTGTCCCAGGGATTACTCTACTGCAGAATTGGGACAGCCCATCACAGGAATGGGGAAATCGAGGCTCACTTACCCAATGTAGCATATCCAGGAAATACGAGAGCTGGGCGTCCAGAGCTCTTGACCCTCAGGCCGTGGGCACACAACAACAGAGTCCTGCATACTGGTTGCAACAGCAGTGCTGTTACAACCATTATTATATAGGTACTATGTCACAAATTCAATACACCTATGAGATGTGCCCCAATACTGTATTAAGCTCCACCAGGTCAGTATAAAACCTTGTACTGGGACACCCTGTTATCATATAGCGGAATCGCAACAACCCCCCTCCCTCCGCATTTCACATTTCAAGGGCAGGTTGGCGGAAGCCAGCCTTCTCTGCCCCGAGGTTCCTGGGAGGTAGCTTTCTCCATAAACTCAATTCCACCATCTCACTTGCAGGAATGTTGAGGTGCAAGGAGATAAAGTCTCTTGGGCTAAAAGTGTTACTTGAAGTGGCAGAGATGACAAGGGAAGAGAGGGGCTGAGAGGAAACTACAGATGCCTCCAGGACACCAGCTTTTCTCACTGGAGTATGGGAAATAACAGCAGGAGGGACCAGGGTTAGCCATCAGGAAGGAGACGGCATGGATGGAGGATGTGTACGTGTGGGAACTGCTCACCTTTCAAGGAAGGAGTGGGCTGGGATGGTTGAGGCAGGCTGGTCCAACAGCAAAGGGATTAAGTAGGTGTCAGGTCAATGTCATGACCCTGGCAGGTAGTAGCGCAGATCACCTCTCAGGTAGCCTGGAATAAGCCCTTCTGCTCAGTTTTATTCTCCTGTACCTTGTCATGTCTTGGTCCTGAAAGTCTGACACTGGGCCATTCTGCTGACTCCTGGAGTGCTGACTTTCCACCCTGGAGTAAAGGTGTGACCGGGGTAGATGAGCCCACCCTGGGCGCTGGCAGCTGCAGGATTCAAGGCCCTGCAGACCCCTCCCCCCCCCCCCCCCCCGCCTTGGAGTGGCACCGGGAAGGAGAGGCTGGGGGTGGGAGGGCGCCATGACCGCCCAGCAGATTCAGATCGGTCTGCTCAGGAAGTGGAGCTCCATCCAGATGCCCTGACAGTAACTCAGCGGGCTCCTGAAGGGTCCCCAAGGCTGGCTTTACCGACTTGACAGAAAATGGAGAGGCGCCCGGCTCCAAGCTTGGGGGAAGGCAAAACGGGCCCTCGGTGTGAATCCGGGAAAAGGGAGAAAAGTGCGAGTCCCAGCTCCACTCCACACCTCCTTCCTTCCTATAAATAACCCCAGTGCCACTTCAAAGGGGACAGGGAGCGCGGGAGAGGGGCTCCGGGGGCCGGCAGGCTGGGGCCGCGCGGTGTGCACACCTCGCCCCCCACCCCGGGCGAGTTTGCATAAATAAACAAATCCAGGCCGTCGGCCCTGCAGGAGGTGGAGGAGGAGGAGGGGGGCGGGAGAGATTAGTTTGGGAAGTAGCAAGGATTGCTCATCCGATCCGTGCAGCCGCGGCCAGTGTGTCAAGTTACAGAGGCGCCGGAATCGGCCCCAGCGCTCCTCGGCAGCGGCCACGACCCACCTCTGCCCATGGGGCCCTCCATGTGCGCCCCTGCGCCCCGGGACTGAAACTGGCTAGCCGCGGAGACGCAAAACATCAAGAAGGACCGAGAGCGCGGAACCAACTCGAGGACCCTGCGGGTACTTGAAGGGAAAGTCGAGGCGGAGAGAAGGAGAGCCTGCCAAATTCCCCCCACTTTTTCTGGACCTGGAACGTTCTTCGAAGAAACTTTTTCTCACCTTGTCTACCCTGATACTACTCGGTGCTTTTTCGCCTTTTGCCCGCCTGCTGCTGACTTCTGCGTCCGCTGGGCCAGTAGCAAAGGAAAGGGACGTTTACCAGCCACACAGCCCTTTCCTCCTGCCGCGCAGGCGGGATCGCGCCCCTGGGCAGCGGCTCGCGCCTTTATTTATTCTATTTATTTATTTATTGGTTCTCAAGACTAGAGGGGATGGTGGCCGAGCGCGCCAGCAAAGCGTCAACCGCCGGCGCCCGCGGCTCTGGTGAGCCGGGCGCGCCCGGGACGGTGGCGCTGGCGGCGGCGCCGGCCGAGCGCTGCGCTCGGCTGCCGAGCCCGGGGTCGTTCGGGCTGCTGGCGCTGGCCCTCTGCTCGCTGGCGCTCAGCCTGCTCGCCCACTTTCGGACGGCGGAGCTGCAGGCCCGGGTACTGCGCCTAGAAGCCGAGAGCGGGGAGCAGCAAATGGAGACGGCTATTTTGGGACGAGTCAACCAACTGCTGGACGAGGTCTGTGCTCTTTGTTGCTGGCTTGTTCCCCTCCCCGCGGCGCCCCCTTGCGCAGCCGCCAAACTCTTGACCAACCCGTGCCCGTGGGCACTCGCTTTCCGCGCTGTCCCGTGCGCCACGGGCTCGCGCCAGTTGTCTGCCGGAGAGCTGAGAGGCAGGGACGGACGCGACCCAGCCAGGGATCCGGAGGACCGGGCGGCGTGTGCGCGACCCCGTGGCTCAGGCCCTCGGCTGGCGCCCCTACGTCCCGCGCTGGAAGCGCCTTGGGCGCGCCAGGCAGGTGGAGGGAGGCAGGGCGCGCAGAGACGCGCGGAGGCTGGCAAGCTGCACTTCTTCTCAGGCCTGGCCCTGGCGGTTTGAGAGCGGCCTCGAAGCTGGCTGGTCCCCTCCCACGTCACCCTCGAGGTTCAGCAATGCCTAAATTTTATGGCCACGTTCTGTTGGGAAGAGAGAGTGGGGGGATATATTATCCAAGGGACTGGGGGCCCAGAGGGGAAGTCTGTGCTGGGGGTGGTGTCCAAGTCCTTCTCACTGCGCCAAGCCACTAGGGCCCAGGTGTGGCTCCCCCTGGCTCTGCTGGCAGTGGGCATGAGCTAGCTCATACGCTCTTGTGTCTAAGCCAGGTTTCTTATCCTGGGTCCCCTGGAATGGTCTCCAACATTTTGTGTCTCTGTATTTTGGCGGCGGGGGGCGGGGGGGATGCTGAACTTTCTCCCCTTCTCAACATGCCCTTGATTAAAAGCCACTGTCTTATGCTTCAGGAAGCATTCATGGTGTCTCAGGCAGTCTTTGGGGACATAAAAAAGACTATACCATCCCCTGGAAGGAAGGACATGCACTCTTGTCGGTGCCACCAGAGGAAAAAGTGGTCCGTGCAAGGGTGAGGCCTGGTGACTCATGGGAATACAGTACAGGGGTCTCAGGGCCCAGATGAAGGTGCGGGGGCGGGGGGGGGGGGGCTGGACGGCAGGTAAGGGCTGCGGCAGTCTGGGAAGAAGTCCTGGAGCAGGCAGGCCGTGGAAGGTGTCCATGGGGAAGAAATGGGGTAGGGAGGACTCCTACTTAGTGGGAGATGGTGTGAAACAGTAAAGAGCAACGTGGCGGAGCCCAGCAGGCCCAGATTTTTATTCTCACTCTACTACTTACAAGCTGTGCAATGCAGGGCAAGCCCCCTAACCCACCTGAGCTTGCAAAACAGTGATGATGTTGGGAAGCATTAGAGCCCAGCCCGTGAGTGGGCGCTGTGGCCTTTCTGGCAGGACGGCCAGTCCCCTGCAGCCAGGCTCCTCTCAGGTGCCTCTGCCTGGCAACACTTTAGGGTGGTCAGGGATGGGGAGGTCATGGCGCCAGAGAGGGAGGGTTGTCAGAGGGCAGGCTTACTGGTGCTACTGGCGTACCCATGACTGCTGCTGTCAGCTAATTCCCACGCCCCGCCAGGCCCTGGGGAATCCAGAGGGCCCTGTTAGGCCACCCACAGCCCCTGGGCCTGGGGTAACCTTCTGGGTTCAGCAGTATGAGCAAGCAGCCTTCCCCAGCAGGCTGAGAGTGGAGATGGGGCTGGGTGGGTAGGAGAGGGTGTCAGGAAGGGGTGGGGGTGGGGTGGCTCAGCCAGTTATCTGGCTGCTGAGGGATGAGCATCTAACCTTGGGGGTTTAGCTCAGTTCTCCTATAGGGTTGCTATGAGTCGGAATCGACTCGATGGCACTGGGTTCCTCTCCACCCCCAGCCCTTCCCACACCCTCTTGCTGGCCAGGGCTGCCCCAGCTCTTCCCCAGGTCCTCGCTTCCTCTGCTGAAGACTTAGCCATGCCAAATCATACGCTCTCAGGGCCTTGGGGCTGACAGTTTTGTCTGAAGTACTGATCCCACCTCTCCAAACTACAGCTTCAGTTTTACATTACTGACTTCTAGAGCTCTTACCTGCCAGATCTGAAAGTCACCCCAGAGATCATCTGGACTGACCCCCATTTTACAGATGGGGAAACTGAGGCCCAGAGAAGGGCAGTAGTTTGCCCAGAGTAACCTTCCAAGTTCATGGCAGATCCAGGGCTAGAGCCTATGCCTCCTGATCCCACTCCCAGTGCTCTTTCCACTGTGTCCTGCCACCTTCCTTTGTCCATTCGTTCATTCAGCAAATGTTTCCCGAGAGCCAGTGTGGGGCAGGCATTGTGGGACACACGCTTCTGCCCTCCCAAATTAAAAGGCAAATAGGGACACAGAGAATAAATAGGCAGTGACCATGTCCTCTGAAAAATCTACAACAGTGAAGTAGAGGGGGGCCTGGGGGATGTCATACATGCAACATGGATAGACTGATGGTGGTGGTGGTGGTGGTGGTGGCAATCATGGCAGGCTTCCCAGAGAGGTGATTTTCAAGCTAAGACCTAAAGGGTGAGTAGGAGTTTGCCAGGCAAAAGGGGTGAGCTTAGGAACATTGCTAAGGGGGCAAAGGGAACAGCTTCTGGAGCCTGGAGGCCAGAGGGAGAGAACTGAGGGGAGTTGAGGACGCTGGAGGGCTGGGAGGGTGTGGTGATGAGAGCTATGGCTGGAGAGAGGGGGCAGCCCAGGTCAAGAGGGCCTTAGAAATATTTAGATCTGTGAAAACGCTGGTGTCATAGTGGTTAAGAGCTGCGGCTGCTGATCAGAAAGTTGGCAGTTTGAATCCACTGGGTGCTGCTTGAAAACTCTGTGGGGCAGTTCTACTCTGTCCTGTAGGGCCACTGTGAGTCGGACTCAACGGCAATGGTTTTTTTTGGGGGGCGGGGGAGGGAGGTGGTTATGTAAAAGCAGTAGGGAATCACTGAAGGGTTTTGAGGAGGGCAGTTATGTCCCTGGAATGAGGCATTTAGGGAGAGCAGAGAGGTGAAACAGGAGGCTAGTGCAGGCCAGAGGTGACTGTCACCTTGACTGCAGGTAGAAGCAGGGACAGAGAGTAGTGAATGCAGCAGTGAGGCCTGGGGTCAGCAAGAGAAGGAGTTGGGACCGGGGGAGGGACCTGTCCTGTGGGTGGGGGGTGGCCCTAAGGCATCTCCTGGGAGGGACACTCTAGGACTGCACTGTCCAATAAGGTGACCTCTAGTCCCATGTGACTGTTTAAGTTAATTAAAAGTAAATAATTTAATTAAATAAAATTTAAAATTCAGATCCTCTAGGCAAGTTCATGGCAGATCCAGGGCTAGAGCCTACACCTCCTGATCCTGCACCCAGTGCTCTTACCAGCGTGTCCTGCCACCTTCTCTAGTCCATTCATTCATTCAGCAGATGTTTCAAGTGCTCATAGCCACCTGTAGCTGGTGGTTACCATACTGGACAGTACAGATACAGAACATATACATTACTACAGAAAGTTCTGTTGGATGGCACTAGCAGCTTCTGGGCCTGCAAAGATGTCTCCAGGGCACCCAGCTAGGCCTTTCCTTTGCTAGGTGTGTCCTCCCAGGTCTGAGCAAAAGGCAAAGGAGAGGAATGTGGGAGGCAAAGAAGGGAGACCTGGGACAGGCAGAAAATCTCTGGGTGAGGAGGGGAAAAGGCAGAGAAGAAAGAGAGGAGGAAATCGTTTAGTTACGAAATGATTCTGTGGAAATGGGTGTGCCGTGGGTCTCTGGGGTAGACACTGGTAAGCTTAGGGGTCTAAGACCAGGGTTCTAACCAGGCTCTGCATCCTTCCAGCTGTGTGGTTTTCAGGCAAGCCACACCACCCCCCTGAACCTCAGCTTCCTCCTCTGTCAAATCCTGCCTGCCTCCCTCTCGGGGTTGCTGAGACCCTCAGGAGATGGCAGATGGGAAAATGTACTCTTTGGTACTAAAGAGTACCACAACCCAAGGCCATGCTTAGGACCAAACGAGTGCTTTGGGAGGGCTCCTGTGGGCCTGGGCCAGGTAGTAAGTAGAGCTGAGGCACTCCCTGAAGGGTAGAAGGCCAGTCCCAGTGAGGCCCACAACCCATGCATGGCCTGGAGGCCAGAATCCCAGGCCACCTGCAAGTTCCCTCTCCCAGTGGCAGAGGTGGAGAGTGTATGTCTATGAGGCGGGAGAAGATGGAGCTGGCAGAGCAGGCCAGGCTGAGTGGACCCCTAGGAGAGGATAGGCCAGGCAGAGATGAGCAGAAGGCCCAGATCTGGGTACCAAGCCACTGGGAGGGGTGGGTCAGGGCTGAGAGAGGAGGATGGGAGGAGCAGGTTCTGTGGGGGAGTAGGAGTGTGGTGTCCAGGTCTCAGGCCTCAGCTCTTTCCCCACTGCGTCTCTCTCCTGGTCTGGGACCCTTAATGAGTGAGTGCTCCAGCTGCCTGTTATTTGGGTTGCTTGCTGTGGAGAAATAAACTGGAATGTCCCAACTGGAGGAAATCAGATGTCACCTCGGACTGAGGGTGCGTTTGGTGCCAAGAGAAGGGAGTAGGATTTAAAACTGCCAGACCCATTTTGTGGGCCCCAGGGAGAGGGGAGAGCGTCTGCAGCCACCTCAAAGATGAATTTTGAGGGATGCCAGGCAGACTCCAAACAAAAAACCAAACCAATCGCTGTTAAGTTGATTCCAACTCACAGTGACCCCACATGTGCAGAGTAGAACTGTGATCCATACGGTTTTCAATGGCTGTGGTCTTTTGGAAGCAGAATGCCATCCTTTCTAAATACCTCTGAGTGGATTCAAACTGCCAACCTTTCAGTTAGTAGATGAGCGCTTAACCGTTTGCGCCACCAGGGGTTCCAGGTGGACTCCACATCCCTCATGATAATGAGAAGAACTGTAATAAGAATGTCTCACATTTGTAGGGTACGGGTAGGGGCCCGGTGCTGTGCATGTTGCCTGTAGACATCTTTCAGTCCTCACAGCTTCCCCGAGGGATAGACCCTCTCATTGCCCCACTTTACGCATGAGCAGACTGTGTTACTGTGCCTCCATCCCGCCAGCTGTGATTCCATCCTTTGGGTGTTCAGGGTGTTTTCTACCTGCAGGAATTCTCTGGGAGAGAAAGTGGTTGAAGCTTTCAGGTTAAAATGCATCCCTAATAATAATAATACAATGTAACAAGAATAGCTAACATTATAGATGTATACCCAAAAAACAACCAAACCAGTTGTTTCCAACCCAAGGTGACCATGTCTTTCAGCTGCCTTGGACCTCAGTAAATGGAAAGAACCTAGATCCAGGTGCCACATCTGCAGCCACTGCTCCCTTGTGTCGGTCCTAAAGCTATTCCTTTTTTCATACAGTGAGTAAATGTCGAGTCTGTAAGCAGTCCTCGGGACTTAAGAAAGGCAGGGTCCTCAGGGGCCCTCAAGTCCCGTCCCCTCATGCCACAGGTCTAAAGGCAGCAGCCAGTTTTCAGAGGAGTCAGGGATAGGACCCCAGCCTCCAGCAGCCTTTCTGCTCTCCACCACACTTTCTCCTTTCCAGACAACTACCCAGGTCAGTGGTGGCAAGTGCACGTACCCGCTCTACTTCCCACTTCAGGGCCCTCAGCAGACATCGTTAATCAATTGTAGCACGCTTTCCTGTGGAGCTTACATATAATCTCAGAGTCCTTTTCAACGTAGGAAGCTACTCCTAACTGGTGAGTTAGTGTTCAAAATGAAAAGCTATTTGATGACCCTGATTAATAAGTTTTGCTAGGTTGTGGGTTTTTTTTTTTTTTTTACACATACAGAGCAGTGTTTACAACAGATAAAACCGGAGAAGTTGTGACGGCCTTACAGCATATACAAAGGCCTTAAGACGGGCAGGTAGCTGTAAACCGGACAGCGGAGTCTCCTTAAATAGCTGACTCTCATAGGAAGGTGGTAGGGAAAAGGGTAAAAGCACCTCCAAAAAACAAAAACACAACCCACCATCTGCCTTAAGTATGTTTCACGATTTTGACTACCCCCGGAAAGATGCCTTTTTCCCTTATCCCTAGGCTTGTGTCAGTGCCCTCTCTGAAAGGCCTGCCCAAGCCCCTTCAACCCAAAGTGGGCTCTCTCCTTGCTCTGACTTGATGCGGCATTTCCTGGCTGTTCCACACATTTAGCTCAAAGATGGCAAATTACAGGACCAGGACAGACATTACCGATCACCCAATAGCATCGCGTAGCCGGCTGTGCAGGAGTTGTTATATAAGGCGCATACCCAGTTCTGTGTTGTGACCCGGCCCTTGCTTTTCTTTTTTGCTCTTACCTCCATCTGCCTTATTGTATCAGGTGTGTCTGTCTGACTGTCTGTGTCAGTCACCTGAATTCCCCTTTTGGAGCAAGATCAGGTAAAAGCCCTAAAGTAACTGAACCTTGTAAAGTTACTGTCCTCCTCCTCATCGTATCATATCTGCAAACCCTCAGAGGCCCGCCCCTGGATGGGTGATGCGCTGGCTGACTCAGAATCACCCGGGACGCTTTGAAAAGCCACCAGGGGGCCAGCCCTGCCCACTCCCCTGAATGTGCATCGCTGTGGGTGGCACTGGCAATGGGATGTTTGACAAGCCCCGCGGGTGATTGTGCTGTGCAGCTGAGGCTGGCAATCCCTGAGAAAGAAAAGGAGGGAATTGTCTGTACCTCAGGGCCTGGTGTATCCCGGGCAAGTTAACCCAGACCCCTGGCCTGAGGCCTCAGCACAGGGAGGGGCTGACGGCGGCAGGAAGGAGGGTTGCAGTGAGCCGTCAAAGAAGTGCTTCTGTTCACTCAGCAAATCAGCTGAGGGTTTGCCAGGCAGGATAGAAGGAGGGTCAGGAGGAGCCTCACAGATCCTCCTGCACACCTCTTTTGGCTGAATTCTGCCCCTCCCAGAAGCTGCTTGTTGAGAAGGAAATAAGCAGGTTCCTTCGAGAGAAACTGAGGCTCAGGTCTGGGGAGGGGCAGGGAGGGCTGGGCCAGGCTGGAGTCCCTGCTCTCTTGGGATCTTTCTGGGCCACCAGACAGCCCCAGCAGCCCTACACTGAAACTCCCCCAACTCCAGTGTGGACGGCTCTGCCGAAGGCCCTGGGGTGGGGTGGGGTGGGGTGGGGGTCCACAGAGAGAAGCTCTCTGTGACCATAAGGGGGGATGCAGGTACTGCCAGCGGGTACTGCTCTGGGCCTTCAAAGGGCAAGGGGCGGCAAGCACAAAGGGGCAGAACTGCCTGCCTGAGAGGTTGGACACGGTCTTTGAGGGGGACGTTGAGCCCCTGTCTCCCTGCCTGGAGGCTACTGTGGATTTTTCCGAAATACCAGGCTGGAGTCCATATGGGATGGGCCTATGCTGCTCGCTGCCCCTTTGCTCCCTCCACTGGCATCCCAGCCTCACTGGCTTTGCCTAAGTCAGGTGTTTTCTTCTCCTGTCTCTGAGTAACCCCCTACCCATGGGGCTCTCCCTGCCCACCCCTCCTTCCCTCCCTCCAGGCAAGGCATTCTTATCTGTCCCTTAAGTTAAAGCAGAGAAGCCCTGCCCTCAGAGAGCACAGCTTCCCTGCCGAGGCTTTGCAGGACCCGAAGTTGTGCCATCTGAGGGTCCTTATGCCTGCAGTCACCTGTTAATCAGCAGGTGCCCCTGTGAAGGCTCCTGTTGTGCCCTCACTTTGAGGTTTTCTAAGGGCGGGGGGGAACCTGTAGGGCAGGCTGAGAAGGGTGACCTCTGGGGACAGAGATACAGAAAGGAGGCTGTTTAAAGGGGCATTAGCTGGGGCTCTGCAGGGAACAGCCTTCTTCCACCTCCCCATAAGGTGGCACTGGAGGTTTCCTGGAGGTAGCGGTAGGTTTGGTGACATGGGAGGTCAGAGGGCAGTCCTGCCACCTCCAGCCTCCGTCCACTCCATAGAATCAGTGTGTTGGAAGCAAAGACCTTTGTAAGTCATGTGCTGCACCAGGAACCCCCCACAGCGACCCCAGTGCTTGGGCTTGCACACCCTCAGTGATGGGGAGCTCATTATCTTTTGCACCTGCCTCTTCCGTGGGTGGACAGATCTGGCTGTAATGAGTGTGTTTGTCATCTCATCGGAGCTCCAGGCCCATCTCAAAACCTACCACTCCACAACTCCAGCATGTCTGGAAAGCGTCTCAAACTCAACGTGTCTCACCTGAGCAGGAAGTCTGGCCCTCTCCTAGCACCCTGTCCTTTGTCAATGCACCAGCCTCCAGCAATGCTCATTCCAGGCCTTACTGTCTGTGCCTTCTCAGCCTCCCCAGACCTGGCCTCTTCTCCCCATCACCCCCAGCCTGAGCTCTCTCGGCTCTCCTGAGCCACGGCAGGAGCCTTCTGACCCACCTGTTCTCGTCCACTTTGCCTGCCCCATTCAGCATCCGTACGGCAGCCAAGGTGAACTTTTTTTTTTCCTTCTTATTGTGGTAAAAGTATACGTATAATACAACGTTTGCCCATTCAATGTTTTTCATTTGTACAATTTAGTGACACAATTATATAAATCCTGTTGAACAACCATCCCCAATATCCACTGCCAGATTTGTAAGGTGAGCTTTTAAAAAACCCTAAATATGTTCATGCTGCCTCCCTGCTTAAAACTCCCTAGTGACTCACCCTTGCTGTCAGGCCAAAGACCAGTGGTTTTACTGTGGACCATGTGGCTCGCAAGGCCCAGCCTTCTCTGCCCTCCCCGGCCTCAGGGCTCTCCCCTCCCCTTCTGAGTCCAGCCTCGTGTGTGTACACTGTCATTTCTAGGAGCACAGACTTGAGCCAGACTGGTGGGTTCAAGTCAGCTCTGCTAATTACTGGCTGTGTGATTTGGGGCAAGTTGTTCAACCTCTGTGTGCCTTGGATTGTCCCTTTGTAAAATGGGGGTGATGATAAGAGTATCTACCTCTTATTAGGGTTGTTCTTAGGATTTAAAAAGTTAAAGCATGTAAAGTGCTCCGAGCAGTGCCTGGTACATCAGTAATAGGTATTCTGAGTTCCTTGAAAGGGCTAAGCCCCACTCGTCACAGGCATAGAGTGCAGTGACCCAGGCTCCAAGCCAGGCTTAATGGGTTCAGATCCTGCCTCACCTTTCCCAGCTGTGTGCCCTTATGTAGGTTACTTCACCTCTCTCTGTCTCGGTTTCCTCCTTCATGACATGGATTACTGTGTTAATGAGCTAATATACACAAGATGCTTGCCTGGTTCATAGAAGTATGTTATTGGTTAGCTATTAGCCATCTCCCCTGTGCCTGGGGCCTTCACCTGGGGAGTTACTGCTGCTTGTCCTTGTCCTTCAGATCTCCTCTCAGCCATCACTTCCCCCAGATGAGCCACACTGGTCCGCACATGACTGGCTCTCAGCACCTCACCCCCCTCAAGTAGCTCGTATCATGGTGGTTATGCAACTGATGTGTGTGGTTTGTAGACTTCATGCCCCTCCCTAGACTGTAAGTGCCATGAAGGCAGCCTTCACGTCTGCTTTGCCCAGAGGTGTATCCCAGCATCTTGAGCTCTCTGCACTTAGTAGGTGCTCATCCCATTTCATCACCTTGAGCCCTCTGCATGTTGTAGGCGCTCATACCCATTTCAGTACCTCGAGCACTCTGCACATAGTGGGTATTTATACGCATTTCAGCATCTTGAGCTCCCTGCATGTAGTAGGTGCTCCCAGCCATTCAGCATCTTGAGCACTCTGCACATAGTAGGTGCTCATACCCATTTCAGCACCTTGAGCGCTCTGCACGTGGTAGGTGCTCATACCTGTTTCGGCTCTTTGAGCACTCTGCACATGGTGGGCGCTCATACCTGTTTTAGCACCTTGAGCACTCTGCGTGTGGTAGGTGCTTCTACCCATTCAGCACCTTGAGCGCTCTGCACGTAGTAGGTGCTCATACCTGTTTCAGCACCTTGAGTGCTCTGTACGTGGTAGGTGCTTATACCCATTTATGGAAGAAAGAAGAAGGGAAGAGGCTCCAACTTCCATCCTAGGCCTCCCAGTCCCAGCCCCTCCCCACCCCAGGATAGGGGGCACTGCTTCATCCTGCTCCAGGCCCCCAAGACCCTTGAAGTCTCGGGCCCTGTGCCAACCCAGCTCCCCACTCCCCACCATCCACACAGCTCCAGGGCCCATCTCCTTGACTCTCCTGAGTTAGCATCAGGGCCTCAGGTTAGCTAAAAGGAAGAACTTCCTCACAGGAAAGCTCTCACAGGGGCATGTGCCTCTTTCACCTGGCTTTTTCTGAACCATAGAGCCTGGGGCCACATCTGTCTGTGTTTGGTGACGTAGAGGTCAGAGGCAGTTGGTGGCATCCGGCAGACCCTGGGGTCTCTGTTTCATGCCCCTGAGAGCCTGTTGTCAGGCACCAAGTCCCTTGCGCAAAGAGAGCCGTGGAGGGAGATGGAAGGACCCCATGGCACATCCTCCAGTCCCCTCACTGGGGCCCAGAGAGACCAGGTGAGCCCAGTCACAGTGGGTGTGGCTTGGACTCTCGACATCCTCCACTTGGATTTCACCGCAGCGCGCTGCCTACACTCTGGAGCATGCGGCTGCTGTGGGTCTGTCCCTTTAAAAAGCCCTGTCTTCTGTGGGGCTGGCCCTCTCCTGTGGTCCCTGGGATTGGGCCTACCCAGAGCCAGCGCTGAATGCCTGTCCTGTGTCTGTGCCTTTGGACGGAATGCCCTCTCTCCCCATCCCCACCTACCCAAATTCTGCCAAAGCCTAGCCCAAATTTCACCTCCTCCTGGGACACAGGGCTGAATCCTAGGGCACAGGGCTAAAAGTAAGTGATTAGGTTCGAGCAGACCAGAGACCCTAGACCTTTCCCCTGCCCTAAAGGGCTGGCTCAGTCTCTAGCAGGGCAACCAGCCAGTGACAGTTCTCCTGCAATAGGATAGAAAGGGCTCTTGGAGGCGGGACCCAGGCCCCACTCTGTGCCAGGCATTGTTTCAGCATGATGCCCCAGGTTCCACAGCTTTGCCCATTGTGGTCATTTCCGTGGGCAACTCCTCCTCTTTCAACTTCTAGTTCTCAGGCCTGAAGGGCAGGGCTGCAGGCAGGACCCTCACTCATGCTCCTTTCAGGTGGAGCGGGGCTTGTGTTTCTCAGGAGGGGAGGCTATGGCAAGTGCAGGAAACTTGATCCCCTATCGGCGGACCGTGGTGCACTGGTGCACACACTGAGGCTAAGCCAGAGGAGGCCATGCCAGCATCGCTGTGACAGGTGGGAGGAGGCGGCCCGGCGCCAGCTTAAGCGAGATGTGGCCTTCACCTGGCCACTAAGAAAAACAAGCTGGCATAGCAGGTGGCCGTTCTTTTTCACACCTGGACACTTTTTTTAGTTTTCTGTTCTTATCTCATTTTATCCTTCCAGTGGTCCTATGTCGTTTAACTCCGTTGCCGTCAAGTTGATTCCGACTCATGTAGTGACTCTGTAGGACAGAGTAGAACTGCCCCAGAGAGTTTCCAAAGAACGCCTGGTAGGTTTGAACTGCCAGCCTTTAGGTAAGCAGCCATAGCATTTAACCACTATGCCACCAGGGTTTCCATGTTGTTTATGGGTTAACTAATATTGCCCCCATTTTGTGGATGAGAAAACTGATACACAGAGGGGCTGTATCTCTTGCTTAATGCACAGTTAGTGACAGAGCTGGGACTAGAGCCCAAGTCCTGGCACTCCCATCTGTAGCTCAAGCTGTAAACACAGTAGATGTTTCTCAGTGTTCGGAGCCCTCTGTGCCAACTCCAAGAGGGGTCAAGGCTCCTACCCAGCCTCCAAGGTCAGGAATTTTAAATTAATAATATTAAACATTGATTATTAGATGACTTTTTCCACCCACATGTGGAGAATGTACACTTAGCACAGTGCCTGATACGTGCTCTATGTGTAGCTGTTATTATCAGTATTAACTACTGCTAAATAATTGCACCAACGTTGATAAGTGCTTCATGGTGTGGAAAACACCTTCATCTACGTTATTTCATTGGGTCCCCACAATAACCCTTAGGAGATTGGCAGGCAGGTTTAATATCCCCATTTTGCAGATGAAATGATTCTTTCCAGGGGGCGGGGAGATGACAAGCTCAAGGTCATGGCTGTGGAGTTCAGAGCTCCCCTGGGCTCCCCTGGGCTCTCTCCCTAATACCACAACTTGGGACTTCTCTGCCCCCCTTCACACACACACACACACACACACACACACACACACACTACGGAGGCCCCTTTGAGCTGGGCCCTTTAAGAACCCTGAGACTGAGGCATGGGGAGGGAGTGGCCCCTAAACCCAAGCCCCTGGCCAAGCCTCATTCTCTGGGGGGAGTGAGTAGCCGCCTGGCATTTTCCCTTTGATACTGATACAGGCATTTTAATAGCTGCGATGATCAGGCGGGTGAAGTTTCAGCCCTGGCTGGCCACGCGGGCATTCCAGGAGGCCCTGCTGCCAGTGGGGGCCAAGCAGGAAGGCTTCTCTGCTCAGAGCGGCTGGGGGTCCATCCCAAGGCCTCAGCCTGGGGATTGCTCAGGCTTCTCACAGGGGTCTCAAACTCAGATGCCTCGGGGAGAATCTGGCCTGGGGTGGGGGTGGGTATTGTGGTGGCCTAGACATCTAAAAGGGGCAGCCACCGCTCAGCACCTGATTGTTACCATGGGAAATGGCCCAGGTTGCCAGATCCTCCAATTGCACCAGGGAGACCGGGGACCCAGAACTTCACATGAATCTCCGGGTTTCTAGACAACCAGTATTACTGAGTACCTGTTCTAGGCACTGGGGTTACAGCAGTGAATAAAACAAACCAAATAATCTATGTCCTTGTGGAACTTATACTCTGGTTGTAGAGGGAGACAGTAAATGAATAAGCCAAAAAAAAAAAAACCTTAGGAGAAAAAGAAAGCAGGGAGGGGGAATAAGAAGCAGCACATTAGAGGGGAAGCAAGGCCAGGTGGCTAGCTGGGAAAAGAACCTCTCAGGCAGATATACTAGCATGTGCAAAGGCCCTGAGGTAGGAGAGTGGCTGGCATGTGTGGGAGCATGCAGGAGGCCTGTGTGGTAGACAGCGTGTGTGAAGGGAATAGTGGCTGAAGTGCAAGGAGGGCTGAGGGGCCAGAGCCTGCAGGGCCTTGGAGGCCAGTGTAAAGGATTTGACTTTTACTCTGAGTGGAATTGCAGCCTTTTGAGTGGAGGAGTAAAGTGATCTGCCTTCGTAACACAATTCCCTGGCTGCTGTGTTGCAAACAGTCTCTAGGGTTCAAAGGCAGAAGTAGGGAGATCCATCAGAAGGTCATCACAGCCATGGGCCAGAGGTGATGTGGCTTGGACCAGGGTGGTAGTAGTGGAGGTGGTGGGAAGGGGTCAAGCCCTAGATGTGTCTGGAAGATAGAAAACAGGAGTTGCTTGCTGATTGATGTGGGGAGAAAGAGAGGTGTTGATGATGATTTAAAATACTTTTTTAAAATAAATTAATGCTGAGCAGGTCAAGAAAACATACCCATACCCCAAATTTTGCCAGTTTCCTACCTGTGTCCCTGGTGGCTTTGCCACTGAAATGTCTCATACCTCTTCCAACGTTCCTGGCTCCTGGATTGGCCTTCTAGCCCAGGCCTCTTTCCTGAGCTCCAGAATCACACGTGCTACTGCCCGTCTAGACATCTCCACCAGGATGGCCCCCAGGCTCCTCAGTCCCAATTTGTCCCAAACCAACTTCATCATCTTCTCCGCAAGTCTGTTCTTGCTCTGTCTTGTCTCAACAGTGGCATCTCAGATGCCCAAGGCAGAGCCTGGCTGCTATCCCAACACCTTTGGTCCCTCCCGTCTATTCTTCCTATTGCTACCTTTTCCCTTCATCTGCTTCTCTCCATCATCGATGTTGTTGTTAGGCCCTGTTGTGTCAATGCTGGCTCATGGTGACCCCATGTACAACAGAATGAAACGTTGCCTGGTCCTATGCCGTCTTCATGATCATTGGCGTGTTTGAGTCCACTGTTTCGGCCGTTGTGTAGTGCCCTCCAACCTAGGGGGCTCATCGTCCAGCACTATATGAAACAACATTCTGTTGTGATCCACAGGCTTTTCATTGGCTGATTTATGGAAGTATATTGCCAGGTCTTTCTTCCTGGTCTCTCTTAGTCTGGAAGCTCTGCAGAAACCATGGATGACCCTGCTAGTATTTGAAATATCAACGGCACATCTTCCAGCATCACCGTAAAATGCGAATCACCACAGTATGACAAACTGACAAATGGATGATGGTCTCTCTATCACACCACCGTACTTATAGCCCAGACCACCAGCATCTCTCTATTAGACAGATGACTACAATGGCCCCCAAAGTGGAACGCCAGCCTCCAGTCTTCTCACTGTTCTGGTCTATTCTCAGTATGCTGGGGAGAGGGGGGATGACCTTTATATAACCCAAATCTGACCATGTGCCTCCTCTGCTTAAAATGCTTGGGTGGCTCCTCCTTACCTGCCAGGCTCTGTACCTGGGTACCCAAGGCTCCTTGGGACCTTGCCACCACTAACCTGGTCTCCTGCTCAACACCCATGCAGACTAGTCTTCCGTCGCCTGGACACATTTGGAGATGCTTCTCCCACACTAGTCTGAGGCCTCTGCTGATGACACTGTGTCTAGTCCCTTTTGCAGTCTTGGGATTAGTAGGAGCCCAATCAGCATTGGATTGACTGAACAAAAGCATTGAACTGGAAACCGGAGGACCTGGAATTCAAGCCCTCTGAGGCTTACTTGATCGGGGCAATTCTCTTCTCCCCTCTGGGTTTCAGTCTCTTTGATTATAAAATTTCTGTTCTGCCTGTTGTACAGCACAGTGATTAGGGTCAGGTGAAGGCTCAGAAAATGTGAAAGTCACTCTCCCTGTCTTAGGTCAAGGGCTCTGAGGTGGAGGTTTGTAGGTAGGTTTGTTGGGATCAACACTGGAAGGAGTGAGGGAAGCAGAATTGGGCAAAGGGAGAAGTTGAGCTGAGAAGTAGTCACAACAGAGGCCTCTGCCACCCTCCTGGGAGCTTGGGAGCTGGGATGACCTTTCAGACTCCTCCCAAATTGTGACAAAGGGGCTGAGTCTTTGTATCCTGACACCTACAAGTGAGTTGCCCTGGGGAGTAAGTGTGACCTCGGTTGAGGCAGCTCCCTCTAGTTGAGAGCAGCTCAGTAGAGGGCCTTGGCCTTCAGCAGGCAACACTCCCAGCAGCTAAGGAATGAGTGCCTTGACCCTGGAAGGGAGATCTGGATGGCACACCACAGCACCCACTACCAGCTCTGGGGTTGTGTGGATGGCACACCGTGGCATCCACTGGAGCCCCGGGGTTGTATGGATGGCACACCATGGCACCCACTACCAGCTCTGGGGTTGTGTGGATGGCACACCACGGCACCCATTACCATCTTTGGGGTTGTGTGGATGGCACACCACGGCACTCACTACCAGCTCTGGGGTTGTGTAGATGGCACACTGAATGAGCAGTGGAAATGCCACACATCTGTGCTGTTAGAAATTCCACATCATTGCCATAGCTCCTCCCCCCCACCCATGTCACTCCAGCCACACTGTTCTCCTTACTGCCCCCAAACACTCCTCGCACACTCCTGACGCAGGGCCTTTGTCTCTGCCATTCCCTCTGCTGGAACACTCTTCTTCCAGGTGTCCTTACTGCTCTCAGGTCTCTGCCCAAGTGTCCCCTGCAGAGAGGCCCTCCCTGACCACCCCAGCTAAACACAGCACCTTCCATCTCTCTCTGCCCTCTTGCCACCTACCTGAATTATATGATGCATTTGTTAATCTCCTAATTGTCTGTCTCCATCACTAGAAGGTAAGCCCCATGAGGACAGGGGCCTTGTCATCTCTCTGTCTCCAGGACCTGATGCTGGGGTTGGCATAACTGATGCTCTTGTTGGATGAGTAACAGCCCTAAAGTTTATAGCCTTTAGCCAAAATGCTGCAGACTCCTCTGGCCTTGGCTTGGCCTGTTATTGACTGTCCATCATTTATCATACCTGTGTCACACACCCATCAAGTGCCAGGGACAGCCAGGAATAAGTCCCCCAAAGAGCTCACAGGTGAATGGTGGAAAGGGATGTGGAAATAAATATGTACAGTCCCTTACCAGAAAGCATCATTAGGGAGCAGGCCCGAGCTGGGGATCCCAGGGCCTTTCACCAGACTTGGTCCTGGGAGGGCAGTTTTTTGCCCAGTGGCCACTCTACGTCCAGCCGTGTAGCATGGCTTCAGCATCCATCTACCTAGTTGTTTGGGGCCAAGACTCTCCTTTCTGAGTGAGGGCTTCCCCTTTGGGGCATTCTTCCTCTTCCTGTCTGCTTAGACCTCCAGCTCCCTTCTGCTCTCAGAGCCCCCCCCCCCCGCCGTCTGTCACCGGGCCCCCTCTCCCAGGGGCATTTGTACACACTTTCTCCTGCAGGATGGGGTAGACTTAGCATCACAAGGCCTGAGTTCAAGTCCCAGATCCTCTGCATACTAGCTGTGTGACCTTGGCAGTTCACTCAGCCTCTCTGGGCCTCAGCCTCCTGAAGTATAAAGTGAGGTTTGATTATGAAACATACGTGTGATTCTCTGTGTAGAAGCACACAGCTCAGAGCCAGTGCATAGCGGGGTTCAGCAGACATTAGTGTGATCTGAGCCTTCAGAAAGCTTCCTGACCTCCCTCCCCACCACCAAGCCAGAAGTGACATCAAACCTCAGGACTCTTGCCATGCAGCTTTTTTTTACCTCTCTCTTTGCCCCCCACCCTGAGTGGCAAAATCACACAGCAGTGAGGAGGTGTATGCTAGAGAGATGCTTATAGGGGCCAGCCACATCCTAATTGGCCAGAGTTGTCAGGGTGGGGCTCTGGTGTACTCAGCCAACCACTGCTAGCACAGGCCCAGAGTGACGGATCTTCCGATTGGTCAAGAGAAATTAGAAATGCAGACTTGCCTGTGGAATCATTAGCTTTTAAATAATGTCAACAAATTTAATAAAAAAAATCACTGTGGAAACCAAATAAGATACACCTAAGGACGACTTTGGCCCTGGGGCTTTTAACTGTTGCACTAGTGTCCGAGTGTGGGTTTGAGTTCCAGCTCTGTCCCTTACTCCGCCCCTGACCTGGGCCAGGTGACAGTCTCCTCTCTGTGCTTCAGTGTCCTCACCTGTGAAATGGGGGTAATAATAGCAACATTTATTGAGAGTGTTCTATGTCTCAGGCCCCACTTTTTCTAGGCATTAACCTTTCCCACCCTCTCAATAGCCCAATAAGGCAGGTACGGTTATCAGCCCAGGGACAGAGAACCAGTTGAACGTGGCTCAGCCAGTGTGCGAACCGTTCACCTCTACGCTAGTCTGGCCCACCTGACAGCATCATCACAAGGACTAAGTGAGAGCCCTTGCATAACGCACTTAGCACACTGCCCTTTGCAGAGTAAGCACTCAAGATGTTGGCGCTTGTGTTTTCTGCCTGGCATGGCTCATTTACATGTATTTGTCCCTTCACCACCATGAAAATGGCAGCTTTTTAAGAGTAGGGCTGTTTTAGTCAGCTTGTTGCTGCCTCTTTGGAGCCTTCCAGATTGGCTCAGTGATTTTCAAGCTGGTGAGGAAGAGGTTTGGTGGAGGGGTGCAGAGGGCCTTCCCAGCCCCCATTCCCTACTCTCCCTGGTGGAGGGGGAGGAGCAAGGGGAAGAGGCCACATAAGGGTAATGGGGGCCTGGCTCTGTGAGGGACCAGATGAACAGAGGCACTGTCGCTACCCTGGGATCCACTCAGGAGCTCAGACTGAGACAGGAAGCTATTAGCAGAGAGCAAGGAGAAGCAACTCATCCTGGGCTTGAGTGTGGGATGCAGAGAGGCCACAACAGGTTTATAGGCCCTGTGGTTGAGGTGAATTTCTCTAAAGAGTGCTCCAAAAACATCAGACTCAGAGATGACAGAGATGGGGCCTGCTCCATCTGCTTCTCATTACCCAGATGCCCGGTGGCCAGTCGAGGGCCATTAACTGCCTGTCTTTGATCCAGAAGCAGTCCTCCTGCTAGGCCCCCCCACTCCCCTGCCGCCGTGGCCCCTTCCCCTTGCCCCTCCTCCTCCCCCAGCCCACAGATGCTTCCCCTAGTTTGGTGTTTACAGGCACTAATGACTCCTCTTCTCTGTTTCCTTATGCAGAAATGGAAGCTCCACTCGCGGCGTCGCCGGGACACCCCCAACACGTCTACAGGGTGTAACTGCCCACCAGGTAAGGAGCCCTTCGGACAGTAAGGTCGAAGCATTCCTACGAGGGGACCTCACCCCAGAGTCTCCTTACAGGGGTGATCCTCTGGCCACACCCCTGATCAGGGCGTCACTTTTCATTTGAAAGATGGGAATGATAATATCGGTGCTGTTTACCTTCCGTCTACTCATTGACCATCCCCCAATCCATCTATCCATCATCCATCCCCCATCTATCCATCCCCCAGTCTACCCATTTATCCCTCCATCTATCCATCCTTTCATCCATCCATCCATTCATCCCCCCACTCATCCATTCGTCCATCCATCCTCTCATCCCTCCATCCATTCTCTCATCCCTCCCTCCATCCATTCTCCCATTCTTCCCTCTATCCCTCTCTTCCTCCATCCATCTACCCCTCCCTCCCTCCTTCCACTCATCCATCCCTCCCCCCTCCTTCCATTCATCAATCCTTCCATCTATCCATCCAACATCCACCCATCCGTCATTCATTCAACTCTTCTATGAGACTGACCCTGTGTGCACCACGTTGTTGTAAAAGGAGATAAGATGATAGCTGTGGCTGCATTTTAGAAAGTATGAAGTGCTATGCAAAGTCAAGGGGAAGATAAGCCCCATGAGGGCAGGGATCTTGCTCATCACACTCACTCTTGGGCCTCCAGTTCCTGACTCATAGCCAACATACAAAAATGTTTGTAACCTGAATGAGTGAATGACTCCAGTGAAAGAACCTTATTTGTCCCAGCTAGGTGGCTAAGGGTTATATGTGTTCACTGTATGGAATCTAGGCTAAACACACATGTATACACAGTGGACACAAGAGATAAAGGGGTCTGAAGCTGAAGGCTGAGAGTGATGTGGTGTAATAAAGTTAACCTGTCTAATCTAGATTCAAATTAGGGCTTTTAACTGGTTCATTCATGGCCAATGAAGTGAAAATAGAAGGGACCCAAATTTCTAAAATTTGGGTGATCCAGAGTGGGAAAAATTACAGGTTGAAGCACTGGAATGGGAAACTTGGAAGAGACATAGTGAACCCTTTCAGGAGTCTGATTCGTGAGACTGGATTATAGCCAGGACTGTGGAGAGCCATCCACGTTCAAAGCCATGTGGTCAGGCGCCATCTTTGAGCGGGGCACCACTGTTTTCAGATCCAAGGGGCAAGAGATTTGGTTGCTATGCAACGCGTATGCTGCCGTTGTTTTCTAAGAGGGAGATTAAGTTTCTAGCAGGGCTTCGACCCGTAATTTTTCCCATTCTGGTTACTGTTCTGGCCCAAATCTTAAAAATTTGTGTCTGTATTGCTTCATTGGCCATGACTGAATTGGGCAGAAGTGGTTTGAAGCCCTGATTCAAATTCTGCTTTTGCCGTTGACAAGCCCTGTAATGGACAGATCCTTTACCAAGTGTGCCTGTTCTAGTGCTCTTTCCTCTGTATCATCCAGTCTCCTCCTCCACTGTGGTTATTTGTCTAATAACAGCTATGTACTGAGTACCTGTCCTGGGCTGGGCACCATGCCGGTTGTGAGCTTCAATTTTACTGTCCACAGTTAATAACATTAATGAGCTCTAGTTTATGAGACCTTTTCTAGATTCCTGACCCTTATTATTAAGCTATGAGAATGATTGATAAGTGAGCGTCACTGTTCCCTGGAATAACCGGGATGGGCTGTTCCCCTCTGGGGTGGGGAAGGAAGCCCTAAAAAAAAGGTTAGAGGATAGGGTGGTGAAACTATTCTACATGATAATGTAATGGTGGACACATGATATTATCCATTTGTCAAAACTCATAGGACCCTACAACACAAAGAGTGAACCCTAATGTGAACTGTGGACTTTAGTTAATGCTAATGTATCAATATTGGTTTGTCAATTGTAATAAACGTGCCACATGAATGCAGGTTGTTAATAATGGGAGAAATTGTGTGCATAGGGGAGGCGAAGTAGATGGGAACTCTTTGTACTTTTTGTACAGTCTTCCTATAAATCTAAAACTGCTCTTAAAAAAAAAAAATTGGGGATGACAAGGTAGTGTATTTAAGTAATTACTGAGGGTTTGGCCTGTTCTGGGTCTTTGCTGATCAGAGCGTGGCCCCCTTGCTGCCAGCTGTGGGCAGCTGGGCAACAGTAGGAGTGGAGAGGCCCTGGTCACCCTCACCCCAGTCCCCAGACCAGAGAGGCTGACAGATGTTGAGCATATGGGTGAGGATGAAGGACCACATTCCACCGCAGAGTGAGTGGGAGTGAGCTGGGGCGGGATGCTGTCCCGGGAGATGGTGAGGCCATGAAGGGATTCAGCCGGCCGGCATTAGAAGGGGGTCATCCGGGTTAATTAAAAGGGTGTCCAGAAGCCCTGGGAAGTTCCCTCCTCCCTCTGGGCCCAGGAGATGGGCCCTGGGATCTGGGAAAGCTTTCTGGAGAGGAATGCCAGGATTAAAGAGGAGATGAAGGTGAAGATGGGTGTGGGGCCTGGGCAGAGTGACCATGTGCTTCAGGCTCCTGGGACCATAATCATTGTCCCCATAACTCTGGGTTGTAACAGCTTTTTGCTCAAGATGTGGAATGCTGGTTAAGGGCAGGAGATTTGAAGCCACAGAAAATAGAGATTTGAATTCTAGTTCTGATTTATCCTTAAGGAGCTATTTAACCTCTCTGTGCCTCAGTTGTTTTGTCTGAAAAACAGGGGTACTACTCACCTCCTAAGCGTATGGTGAGGTATGTGAAGTAATTCTGGAAAGTATTTAGCACTTCCCCTGATTCTTAGCAAGTATTATTATTGTTATTGCTATTTCCTCAACTGCCTTTTGCACTTAAAAGACATCCAGGAATCCATACCAAGCATCACATCCTGGTGTTTGGGGGAAGCTTGCCCTTCCCCTTCCCTGTCTGACTGGGGAACCCACAACAGCTGCCTAATGTGCATAATGTCCTGCCGGCCATCAGCGTGGGTGCCTGAAACATGTCTTAACGTTGTGCTTCAGAAAGTCAGGCTTAGAGATTCTGGGGAGGCTGGAAGATGGGGAGGGAGGTGACAGGAGGGAGGGAGGATTTGGCAAAGGGCTTTATCTCCTCCTCACGCCTGGGGCCTGTGTGGGACCCAGCGGTCTTGAAGGTGAGTAGAAAGCTGTGGAGAGGGTGAGCAGCTGGGATGTTGGAGGGAGGGAGGGCACGATGGGAGAAGGACAGGCTTGATGCAGGTCCTCCCCAGAGACTGGGGAAAGGAGGAACAAGTCGCCATGAGGACAAGGTGCCCCAGGGTGTTAAGGAATTTCCAGAGGGCACTTTAGTGTGAAGGATAGGTCAGAACCAGGGGATTGTCATTGTTGTTAGTTGCCCCTGAGTGCAGAGTAGAGCTGCCCTTAGGGTTTTCAAGGCTGTGACCTTCCAGAAGTAAATCGCCAGGACTGTCTTCCAAGGTGGTTCTGGATGAGTTTGAACTGCTGGCCTTTTGGTAAGTAGCCCAGTGCTTAGCCATTTACGCCACCTGGGGACTCCGAGGCGGGGGTAACACCAGAGAATTTAAAGAGAAAGCCCCCAATTGAGGCAAAATCAGAAGGGGACAAATATGTTCTCCTGGCTCTTTGGAGAGTAAGACAGAGCACAGAGGGGTGTCAGACCATAGGATCCTGGGGCAAAGGCATGGGCTAGGCCTGCTGGGCCCCAGGGCCTGCCACCCTCTGATCAACCTGAGGCTTCTCACCCCGTAGCGAAGTACCCTCCTGGACACAAACCAACCTGTTATGAATGATAGCAGTTATCGTCACTGCCCCCTAAGCCCCTACTGTGTGCCAGGTGCAGTACTGAGCACTTCATGTCCATGGTGGCCTTCCCAAGAACACTAACCATAAGCAGAGTGGGGTTCTGATGTTCTGAAATGTTTCCAAAACCCACTGCCATTGAGTTGATTCCAACTCATAGTGACCCTATAGGACAGAGTAGAACTGCCCCATAGGGTTTCCCAGGCTCTAAGTCTTTACGGAAGCAGACTACCACATCTTTGTCCCATGGAGCAGGCTGGTGGGTTCAAACCGTTGACCTTTCAGTTAGCAGCCGAGCGCTTTAACCACTGCACCACCAGGGCTCCTCTGAAATGTTTGCAAGCCCCCAAATTCTTAACTAGGACACCTCCCTCATTCCTGTCCCTAAACCCTGCATCTCAGATTATTTCTCTAGGAGCGGAGTTTATAAACCACCTTATGAGCAACTTTAAGGCTCCCTGATACCTGTGGAGGGACTCTGACATTTGTGAAGTGCTGCATTGCTTACTTTTGTCTTGCCAGCACCTAATACCACGCATATACGTAGTAGATGCTCAATAAATGTTCAATAAATTATCATCAATGGTCATCCCACTCAGTTTTATTCTTTTCTGCTGTTCTTCTCCATCTGCCAGCCGATTGGTTTCTGACCCCCTCCCACCACCCCGAGTCTTGCCTGATGCCAAATTCGCCACTCTTGGAACACAACAAATAAACACACACTCTTCCTGCCCACTGTGGCTGGCTGGGATCCGAGCCCAGAGCCCCAGCCCCGTGCCTGCCCCCCGTTCACCTCTGCAGCTGGCTGGGCGGAGGCCGGACTCCTGTGGTGGGTGTGTTCTTCCTCGTGGCAGCCTGGGGCCCTGGGAAGCACCCAGAGGGCTTGGGACACCTAATCTTGGGCAGAAACCTACCTCCTTCCCTTCCTACTCTGACCCTCGCCAGCATCCTCCTGGGATCCTCCCTGTCCCAAAATAGCCATCCTCTGCCTGAGGTCTGGCTGCATCCTGCTTCTTGGCCGTGCACGCTCTTTGCCAGCCAGAGGAGCGATGGGCCTGCAGACCTGGGTGGAATGCTCTAAGCCGGGCCTCATCAGGAGAGCCGCAGCAACCAGAGGTTCAGAGGAGTAGGTGTGGGGCCATCTGCAAGCCTTCTGCTTGGAGGGGCAGGGGAAGGGCCCTGGGAACATATACACCGTGGGACTTCCCAGGCCACTTAAGAAGAATACAAAGATCAGGGAAACTCTCTCATGCTCTCTCCCGGTTCTTATTCGAAATGAGGAGCCAGACAATATAGGCTCCAGCCGGTGAGGAAGCAGCTACTTCAGGTCAGCCACGCTGGGGCTGGGTGGGGCTGGCCCTCTGTCAAGTCCAGGGTGGGTCTCACACATGGAGGGAACCATGACCGGCAGAGCTGCTGGAGAAATCACGGCCCTGCCTGGTCCTCATCCCCACGTGGAAGACTGGGTCAGAGTCAAGCTCTGACCACCAGGCTGGGAGGTCAGCGCTGCCGCAGTGGGAGCCAGGGGGTGATAGGGCCAAATCTGTACTCTAGCCCCGTAGCTCTCATTGGAATAAGGGATGGATAGGAGGGAGAAACGTTGCCTTCAGACAGTCTAGTCTGCATTATAGTATGTTAGTGAGAGTGAGAGGTGAAGGAGCCCTGGTGGTGCAGTGGTTAAGCACTCGGGTGCTAACCAAAGGTCAGCAGTTTGAACTCACCAGCCACTCTGTGGGAGAAAGATGTGGCAGTCGGCTTCTATAAAGATTGTTATTGTTCTTGTCATGTGCCACCAAGTCGATTCCTACTCATAGCGACCCTATAGGACAAAGTAGAACCGCCCCATAGGGTTGCCTAGCCTAAAATCTTTACAGACGCAGATGGCCAGGTCTTCTCCTCCTGTGAAGTGGCTGGTGGGTTCAAACCACCGACCTTTTGGTTAGTAGCCAAGTGCATAACCACCGGACCTTCAGGGCTTGTTCTCCATAAAGATTACAGCCTTGAAAACCCCATGAGACAGCTCTACTTTGTCCTATAGGGTCACTGAGTCGGAATCGACTCGACAGCAACAGGTTTTGGTTTTAGTGAAAGGTAGGAGTCCCGGGGTAGCGCAAAAAGTTAACATGCTCAACTACTTACTGAAAGGTTGGAGGTTCAAGTCCACCCGGAGGTGCCTTGGAAGAATGGCCTGGTGATCTACTTCTAAAAAACCAGCTATTGAAAACTCTGTGGAGCATGTTCCACTCTGACACGCCATGAGTCAGCCTCAACTCAACAGCACCCGGTTTGATCTGGTTTAGTGAGAAAAGTGGACAAAGTACCGGGGAGCCTGGGGGAGCTTGAGACTACAGGAAAACTTCACCAAGGAGGTGGCACTGGAGATTAGACTTAAGGAATAAGGAAGCCAGTGGGGAAGTATGTAGTTAGGGTATAGACTCAGCTACCACAACAACAAAAGACCTCAGAATGCAGGGACTTAAACAAGGTAGAAGTGTTCATCTCTCCCAATTTGCAGGCCACAGCAGCGCAGTCCAGGCTTCGTATGGCGTCTCTACCATCTTCCTCATGTGGGTTCCATCTCTCAGCCCTGGCAGCTGCTTCAGTTCTCGCCATCCACTGGCCAACTCTTAAGAGCAAAGCTTGAGAAAAGCAACACGCATCACTTCTGCTCACATTCCATTGGCCAGAACTTAGTTACCTGGCCACCCCGAGGGCCAAGGGAGGCCAGGCCATATTTTTAGCTGGGCAGCTGTACACCCAGATAAAACTTTATTACTTGGGAGACGGGAGAACTAGCAGTCTGCATTCCAGGCTGAGGGACTGTCACAGACAAAGGCTCTGAAGAGCGAGAAGAAAGCAGGGACGTTTGGGAACTGCAAGCAGTTTAAGGAAGCTGGAGCATTGAAGCAGTGATGAAGCTGAAAAGAGATGTCAAAGCAAAATTGCCAAGGACCAGACTAAGGCGTTCCAGGTGTCTCTGTTCAAGGGGAGACACACAGTTACATCCTGAGTGTGACTGCCTGATAATGGCTGCCTGGAGCCCTGGGCTGAGTCAAATCCTGAGGCTGTGTCCAGGCTCAGCACAAAGTGTGGCAGTTGATTAATGATGTCTGCCCTGGGTGCAGGAGTGGTGGGCAGCAGCGTATGTACTCTGACTTTGTTATCCCCACAGATGATGATAAGTCAGGAAAGTTTTTGGGGAGGCAGGGTTGTGGCCTGATCCAATTTATATTCTAGAACAGCAACCAGCAGTGAGGTAAAGGATGGCTTGGAGAGCAGCCCCTTGCAGCAACAGAAGTCTGTGATTCTATGAACAGGGCTTTATTTCGCTTGTCCCTGCGCTGCTGTTTATGCTCAGGTTGGAACTGCCACCCTGTGCCTGTTTCTTTTCCGTAGGTGGTGAGAACTGATGCCCACACATCCTGAACCCTTTTCTTTTGCTAACCTTTCCCTGTTTCCTCTGGCCCTAGGTTTTGCCACCAACAGCCTCATGACATTACATGGGCAGAGCCTGTGGCCTGGGTTTCAGTCCCAAATCGGGCTCTTCTCACCTCCCCTGTGCCCACAGCAGAACAGCCAGACCTACAGCCCCCCTTTCCTTGTGGTGCCCCTCAATTCAAACGCTCCTAAGCCAGAAAGGGAGAGTTCAGACCAAAGCATCCCTTGGTGCCACTTATGAAGAAAAGGATGGTAGAGCTCGTGGTTATTTTAGGAAGAATATTTAAACTGAAGATACACTGTTTACAGGCACCTCAGAAACTCTGCGTTCCGCGTAAATAGTTGAGGAATTACTTCTACGTCATTCCTGGCTGTTCCTTAAAGCAGGTCCACCAGGCCAGCCTACCCTCGCCTTTCCAGGTCGTGTGCGTTTATGTAAGCTGCTGTTGTTAGTTGCCATTGAGTCAGCTCCCGTGGTGGCCCCACGCACAACAGAATGAAACGTTGCCCAGTCCTGTGCCATTTCACAGTCACTAGTATGGTCCAGTCCGTTGTTGAGGCCACTGTGTATTTTGAGTGCCTTCCAACCCAGGGGGCCCATCTTCAAGCTCTATATCAGGCAATATTCTGTTGTGATCCACAGCGTTTTCATTGGCTGATTTTCGGAAGTAGATCGCCAGGCCTTTCTTCCTAGTCTGTCTTAGTCTGGAAGCTCTGCTAAAACCTGTTCACCATGGGTGACCCTGCTGGTATTTGAAATAGTGGTGGCATAGCTTACAGCATCATAAGAACGCGTAAGACACTACAGTACAACAAACTGACAGACGGATGGTGGCTTTCTGTAAGGGACCCTGCTGTTCAGATTGCTGTTCTCGTTGATATTCAGACTCTCCCTGTTCTGCTTCAGCCAAAGAGATGGGCTTTTACCTGCCCTGTGAGCTTTACCCTACCTCGTCTCCTTCTCCTGACTGCAGCGCGTCTCATGGCTCATCTGGCCTTCCAGACTCCCAGGCTCAAAGCCATGGCAGCAGCATCGATGCCTCACTCTCCCCTGCCCACTGAGCCCCAGGGGTTTCTGGGTCCTGTCAAATCTACCTTTGAGACTCCTCACCTCTATCTTACCTGCTGTCTCCACTGCTACCACCCCAGCCCTGCCTCCTCTCTTAAGATGATGAAGGTCATCTTACTCTTCCAAAGCACAATTTGAACATTTCCCTCCCCTGCTCAGAAACCACCCATGGCTCCCCAGTGCTTACAGGTCTCCCCACTTATGATAAGCCTACCATCTCTCTCTAGCCTGACCAGTCTCCCTGCTGTACTCCTTCCATTTCAGTAAAACTGGGCTGCTCACCTGCCCACACCCTGCGGTGGCCCTCCTGCTCTCCTGCTGTCCTGATACCTGTGTTCTCTGTGTCTCCCTGCTGAGCTCTGAACCCCTCCAGGCCTGTTACATCACCCCTACAGCCCCTACCATCTACCTCCTCCTACCATAGCTTTGTACATTAGTTCTGCTATTTGATTACAGTTGTTCTGGGTTGAATTTTGTGCCCCCTGTCCCCCGCAAAAGATACATTGGAGCCTTAACCCAGGTACCTGTGAATGTGACCTTATGTCTTTGCAAATGAATCAAGTTAAGTTTAGGTTATACTGGATTAGGGTGGGCCCTCATCCAGTATCTTCCCCCTTACAAGAAGAGGGAAGTTGAGACACAGAGGATACAGGGGGAAGAGGGCCACGTGAGAACCAAGGCAGAGATCAGAGTGATGTGGCTGCAAGCCAAGGGATGCTAAGGATTGGCAGCAGCCACCAGAAGCTGGGAATAGCAAAGCGCTCCCACCACTCCCCAAACCTTCAGAGAGACCGTGGTCCTGCCGACTCCTTAATTTGGGCCTTCTGGTCTCCAGAACTGTGAGAGGATAAATTTGTGCTATGTTAAGCCACCTAGTTTGTCATATACTTTGTTACGGCAGCTCTAGGAAGTGAATACAACTCTGTGAACATAAAGGTGATACGTGCTCAGTGTACAGTCCAGCCAAAACCACCTGCTGGACAAGTAATTGTCTTACAGTGAGAAGGGCAGACAGACCAAGATGTATACATCTGTGTTTCTCATTGGCTGTGTTCACTAACCATTTGATTTCGATTATGTAAGTGCTTGACAGCAGTTCTCAGTGAGAAACGCTTACACTCGGGAGTTGCCTTTGTAGGTTCCGAGAGACGAGGAGACTTCTCTGCTTACAAACCATATCTGGAGGCCTCCTTGATGTCTCCACCGGCATGTCCCACCAGCTGGCCATCCTTAAAGGGCCCATGACGGAAGCCAGCATCTTTCCCCCGCACCTGGCCCTTTTCCAACATTCTCAGTCTCTGAGAATGGCACGGTCACCGCATACACGCCCAGCACCTAAGCTGGAACCTGGGATAAGCCTGGGCACTGCGTCCTCCCTCACATCCCATCAGTAACCAAGCCCCATTGATTCCGCATGGTCAGTTCTCCCATCTCTACCATCGTTACCCTGTTCAAGCCCCCATTATCTCACCCTATGTGCCACAGTAGCCCCCTAACTGGCCTCCTCCAATCCCTTCTTCACACAGAAGCCAAAATGCTACTTTTCAAATTCATGTATACCTGGGTGGTGCAAACATTAACACACTCAGCAGCTAACTGAAAGGTTGGAGATTCAAGTCCATCTAGAGGCACCTCGGAAGGAAGTCCTGGCAATCTACTTCTGAAAAATCAGCGATTGAAAACCCTAGGGAGCACCAGTTCTACTCTGATACACATGAAGTCACTGTGAGTTGGTATTGACTCGATGGCAACTTTTTTTTTTTTTTTTCTAGTTAAAGCACTTTCATGGTTTTCCACTACCCTTAGGAAAAGGCCAAAACCCCTAACAAGGCCTACTGCCCCACTCAAACCTCACCTGTCACCATTGGCTCTCCTGCATTTGCAGCCGGCTCCCTGGTGATACTCACCTGGCTGTAGGTGAACGGAGCTGCTGCAGACCCAGGGCAGGGGGGTTGTGCTTTAGAAAGCAGACAACCAATCAATAGAGCTTGGACTCCTGGCTCTAAACGAAGGCTCTTCTTGCAGCCCCTGCTGCCCCATCTCAAGCAGCCTGCTTGCCTCAAATGAGGGTTGGCTCTTAGCTTGGAGAGGACCCCTAGACTTAAGGAAGGTTCCCTCTCCCCAGCTGCAGCTCCTATCCCCTTAGCAGAGGGGAGGGTCAGGTAACTGGTGTGGGAGGGGCCATAGCGACCAGAAGCTACTGAGGGGCCAGGTGCTGGCTGGCTGCTAGAGTGCTCTACCATCTGCCCCTAAAGCGCCTCTTCCCTCAAGGTCTCGGGCTTTGCTTTTAGAAACGACTTGGGGATTCTCTAAAGTTAATTTCTTCCCCATTTCCTTCTGAAAGCACTTCCAGAGCCCCAGCCCTCCTGGACAACACTGATAATGTGTTTCTTCTAGATCAGTTCTGATAACGCCAGGGTGGTCGCTGGGTTTTGTAGAGAAATAAAAATAAGGAAATGGAAGGTTCCGGAAAAGCAGAGGGTGAGGCCAGAAGAGCCCTGGACTGGGAATCAGTCCCAGACTCTGAGGGACTCTGAGCAGGTCGCTGCCCTCTCTCTTGTCTTCAATTTCCTCACTTGTAAAAATGATGAGCAACTCTGAAGAACAATCTGGCAGGGTCTGTTAAAGTGAATGGAGCCTCAGTGGCACACTGATTAAGAGCTCAGTCGGGCTACTGACCAAAAGATCAGTAGTTCAAATCCACCAGCGACTCCTTAGAAACTCTCGGGGGCAGTCCTACTCTGTCCTATAGGGTCGCTGTGAGTTGGAATTGACCCGACGGCAATGTGTTTGGTTTATTTGGTTTTGGTTAAAGTGAAGAATTGCCCCCAACAAAGAGGTTCCATTCCCAGGCATACCTAGAGAAACTTGCAGGCCTAGATGTGAAGAGTAGCACTGTTTGTACTACTGAGAAAAAAAGAAAAGAAAACCTCAGTGTTTGCCAGTAGGAGAGCAGGTATACAATACATGTTGTGGGATATTGAACATTCGCCTGGGAGATACAACACACAGTGAACACGGTAAACTAGACCTCCAGGCTGGGCTACACCATGGAGGAATCTTATCCCATTGAGGGGAAGAACGCAAATTACAAGAGAATCCTTACAACGTAATTCATTTATATGCAGTTAAAAACATATCACCACACAATACGTTGTTCAGGAAATATATCCAAAAGTAGTAAAAGCATAAAGGAATGTTGGATGGTGGGTATGCCAGAGTCATTATATTGTTTTTTTTTTGTAACTTGACTGAGATGTAATTCACATATCATGCATTTAAAGTGTACGATTTGATTGTTTTTAGTGTATTCGTAGAGTTGCATAACCATCACTACAACCGATTTTAGACCATTTTCATCACCCCCAAAAGAAGTCCATACCCTTTAGCACTTACACCCTCCCCTATCTGCCTCCTTCCTAGCCCCAGGCAACCACTCGTTCATTTTCTGTCTCTCTAAATTTAGCATAATGTTTTCGAGGTGCACCCGTGGTGTAACATGTATCAGTACTTCATTCCTTTTTATCGACAAATAATATTTTTTTTAACTCTTTGAATTCTGAAATATTTCAAGATAAAAAATATTTTAAATCAGGGGGTTGAAGAGGATGTTGTTGGATTGGAGGATGTGGAAGGACGCCTTCAGACCTGCCTCTGTATTTAATTGGCATTCTCCACCAACATGGAGGTATCGTCACATGGGTGGGGTGAGTGGGCAGTGCTCAGCCACCTCTGGGCGGGCAGCAGTACCTTCAGCCTACCAGGACCCACGTCCGGGAGGTCAAGGCTCACTCAGCCGGACTCCAACACCCGCCATCCTCTCCTGCTGCCCCCTTTCCCTTTCTCTGCCCCACTGAGTGCCTCCGCCTCCAAGATTCTTCCGTGACTCTCCCAGGCGTGGCTAGTGGCCCTTCCTTCTGGCTCCCTCAGAGTGGTGCTCTGACAGCTGCTTCATCCCACGGGGAGGGAGCAGCCACCAGGCATTGAGGGCCAGTAGCTCTCAGGGTCCTTACCTTTTCTGAGCATCAGTACCCACAACTGTAAATAAGGGTGATAGCGCCGGCCTTCTAGAATGAAGATGCATATTCAATGCAAAAGGTTATATATTTATTATACATAGTCCTCACTTACTTTTATGTGCCTGTCTCCCCCACTGGACAGGAAGATGGTTCTGGGAAGGGGCTGTGTCATTCACCTCTGCATCCCAGGACATCTTTAGGGAGGAGCTGTTTCCTGGCTCAGAAACAGGGTGACCAGTTGACCCACCCTGAGAGAGGCAGACTTGCCCAGTGGTTATAAGTATGGGCTGTGACTTCCAACAGCCCTGGTTCAAATCCCAGCCACCTCACTTCTACTCCTAACTCCACAGCCATGGATAATGGGAAGATGGTAGTCTGTAGTGTACATTATACAGCTATTGCAGAAAAGAAAAGCGCTATTTTAGGTGAGGCACTCAACACAGTGCCTGACACATACTTGCTCTAAGTGATTGCTAGTTGCTGTGGCGATGGTGAGTCTATTGAGGGGAAAGGCGCTTTTGGTGGCATGGGTTCATGAGGTGGCATGATGGCCTTTGCCCAGTTACATCCAACCACGTGAGGTCCTGGGAGAGAATGCCACGTCATGCCAGGCAGCCCTTGTGCCTCGGTGACTCCTATGTCCCTCTCTGCGCTTTTGGAGGCTGTGTGCATTTTGTAGGGCTGCTGGAACAAGTTACCACAAACTGGGCAGCTTAAAACAACATAAATGCGTTCTCTCACAGTTCGGAGTCTAGAAGTCTGAAATCGAAGCATTGTCAGGGCCATGCTCCCTCTGAAGCCTCTAGAGGAAGAGCTTTCCAGCTTCTGGTAGCCCAGTTGTTCCTTGGCTTGGGGCAGCATAACTCCAATCTCTGCCTCTGTCTTCACCTGGCCAGCTTCCCTCCGTGTCTGTGTCTTTTTCCCTCTTTTTATAAGGACGTCAGTCATACCCATTGCTGTCGAGTTGATTCCAACTCATAACGACCCGATAGGACAGAACAGAACTGCCCCATAGAGTTTCCAAGGAGTGCCTGGTGGATTCGAACTGCCGACCTTTTGGTTAGCAGCCATAGCACTTAACTGCTGTGCCACCATGGTTTCCAACATCAGTCGTAGTGGTTTAAAAACCTGTTGCCGTCGAGTTGATTCCGACTCACAGCAACCCTGTAGGACAGAGTAGAACTGCCCCATAGGATTTCCGAAGAGTGCCTGGTAGATTCCAACTGCTGACCTTTTGGTTAGCGGTCCTAGCTCTTAATCTCTGCACCACCGGGGTTTCCCACAGTGGATTAGGGCCTCCCTAATAGGGTCGCTATGAGTCAGAATCGACTCAATGGCACTGGGTTTTGGTTTGGTTTGGTTTTAATTCAGTATGACCTCATCTTGCTTATATTTGCAAAGATGCTATTTCCACGCAAGATCACTGTCTTTGACATCCAGTGCTGCGATAACAGAGATACCACAGGTCAATGGCTTTAACAAAGAAATTTATTCTCTCACAGTCTAGAGTAGGTTACAAGTCCAAATTCAGGGCGTTAGCTCCAGGGGACGGCTTTCTCTCTCTGTCAGCTCTGGAGGAAGGTCACTGTCATCAGTCTTCCTTGGCCTGGGAGCATCTCAGTGTAGGAACCTCAGGTCCAAAGGGCACGCTCTGTTCCTAGTTCTGCTTTCTTGGTGGTATGAGGTCCCCAACTCTCTGCTTGCTTCCCTTTCCTTTTTATCTCTTGAGAGATAAAAGGTGGTGCAGGCCACACCCCAGGGAAACTCTCTTTACATTGGATCAGTAATGTGACCTGGGTCAGGGTGGTGTTACAACCCCACCCTAATCCTCTTTAACATAAAATGACAATCACAAAATGAAGGAGGACCACACAATACAAGTTGATACACACATTTTTGGGACACATAGTTCAAACTTGACTTTCCACCCTTTGGCCGCCAAAAACTCACATCCTTGCAACATGCAAAATATGTTCATCCCATCATATCGTAGCAAAAGTTTTAACTCCAAGTCCAAAATCCAAAAATTTCTCTTCATCTGTGAAATCTAGAATACGAGTTATCTGCTTCCAAAGGTAAAATGGCAGAACCGGCACAAGCTAGAAGTTTCCATTACAAATGGGAGAAATTGGAGGGAAAGAAGGCATAACATGCACCAAGCAGGTCAATAGAACACATTACATTAGCCCTTAAGGCTTTGAAAATAATCCTCTGTTCTGTGAGACAGTTTACACAATGGCCCTGCCCTCCAGACTCTGGGTATTAGCCACACTCTCCAGATTCTGAGGGGAGGCCCCTTGGCCCTGGGCTTCAGCGCCGCCTTCCAGGCCCACTGGGATGGCAGCTCTGCTCCCTCGGCTTTAGGTACACAATGCTCCTAGTCCATTTGAGTGGCAACTCCACCCTTAGAAACACCAGAGGCCATGGCTCCACCCTTTGAAACCCCTGAGGTCCTGGCCATACCTTTTGAGACTGAGGCAGCTCAGCTTCTATGTTTCTTGTCTCTTTAGTTTCTGCTTTCTGGTTTCTTGGCCTCTCAGCTCCTCTGGCCTCACGCCCGCCCACATCTGCCCTGCTGGGCCAAGTGTTCCAAAGCTCTGTAGCTCTATGAATAAGTGCCTGGAGACATCCCACTCTGCCAGAAAACCTCCTGCGCACAGGCACTCAGCTCTCTGGCTCCGTGGGTCGGCTCCGCTGGTCTCCTCATTCTGCTGCTTCTGGTTCTCTGTCGCTGCTGCTTCTCTGCTGCTGCTGGCTCTGTCACTGCTGCTCCTTTATCTATTCACAGTTTCAAAACCGCTTCCACATTTTAGGTATCCGTTAGAGCAGCACCCCACTCCCTCGGTACCAAATCCTTAGTCATCTAGTGCTGCTATAACAGAAATACCACAAGTGGATGGCTTTAACGAAGAGAAGTTTATTCTCTCACAGCCCAGTAGGCTAGAAGTTCAAATTCAGGCACCAGCTCCAGGGGAGGGCTTTCTTTCTCTGTCGGCTCTGGAGGAAGGTCCTTGACATCAGCCTTCCCTTGGCCTGGGGCAATGCTGTGTGGGATACCATCCATGCACTTACAGAATGCCTTATCCACCGTCATGGTATCCCACACAGCATTGCCCCAGACTCAAGACAGTCACGTTCTCAGCTACTGGGGGTTTGGACACCAACATGTCTTTTTGGGGGACACAATTCAACCCCTAAAAGAGTCATTCCAACACTGTGAAAAATTATGAGTGCTCCTATTTGCCAGATGCCATGCTACACACTGCAAGAGATGGAAAATGAGTGGGATCCAGGCCTGCCCTCAGAGATGTGAACGTTTGCTGTGGGGTGAAGAACCCATAGGTTGAACCCCAGCTCTCTATTTCTAGGTCTTCAACATTGGGAAAGTCACTTAACCTCTCAGTTTCCATTTGCTTACATATAAATAATGATTTTACAGGGTTGTTGTGAAAGTTCTTTGTCAACCGTGGAGTATAAGGGAGAGGGGAATTAGACTTGCCTACAAGACAGTTATTTGGTGGACAGTAGATTGTTGAGTGCTATGAGACCTGAACAAAGGCGGAGGGAAAGGTTGATAGCAAGTGGAGGTGATGGCTGGTCCCTTGGAGGGGATATTGGAGCTCACTGGTGATACTTAGGGTCAGAGGGCCTGGGAACCCCTGGTTTATGAAGAAACACTCCCCCCACTCCCCACACCATTCTCCTCCACTCAGTCACAGGCTGGAATGGGGCACCACTGGGGCATTGGCACTTTCCTCACAGGCCATGTGTGTGCCTGTTGTCCCTATGGAGCAGGCAGCTGGCCTCACTCTGTGTCCTGAGAGAGGGTATGGGCTACAACGGTAGCAGCTGTTGGTAGGGGTGGGGGCGACTTGATTTTTTTGTAGGACCTCCGTTGTCAGAAAAACACTTGGGAGACATGGGAGGAAGATGTGAGGCAGCTGTGGGCTGGGTGGACTCACAGGTAGACCTAGCACCCCCTGTGTGTTCCTTTCTCCCTCTCAGGATCCCTGCCTCAGAAGGCCAGTAGGGGGGACCTAGAGAAAGAAAAGACCAGTCTGCCCCAGCTCCTGGTGCTGGTTACACATGTTTGTACCACACATTCACCTACTTAACCCCCTCACACTGTTGGGAGGGCGAATATGTCGGCCAGAGGAGTTAAGTGAACACCTACCCTGCCCCCACCCTAACCCAGGAGAGACAGGCCAGGGACCCAGTGGCCAGACTTCTGGGCTGGCTGTTTCCTCTATCAGGGTTCCACTCAGCCTGTGGGCTACATTGGCAAGTGACTGTGGCCCACCACCTGGAGAAAAAAGACATTTATTAGGAGTCTTGTTATTCCAGGCTCCATGACCAGTGCTGTGGGGATCCAAGGCAAATCATACAGAGTCCCTCCTATCCAGTGTTAGGTAAGTCTTAAACAGAAGTATAAGCAGCAGGTTTTGAAAATGCATGAGAAGGAGTGATTACTTTTGAAAGGAGGAATCAGGAAAGGCTGCATGGAAGAAGTGGCATCTGAAACAGGCCTTGAAAGACAAGCAAGATTTCAGTCAATGAAGAGGTTTGTAAGAATATTCTAAGCCAAGAAAAGAGTATAATAAAAGTGTAGAGACTTGGAGGCATGTGGTTTTCCCCCCTCCCCTCTGGGAAATGAGGAATACCCTGAAATGGCTATAGCAAGCCCACAGGGAGGCATATAGGAAGAGAGAAGGCTGGAAAGGCCATGGAGGGAGTTGAACACCACCCTGAAGACTGAACTTTATTTGGTGGGTGTTTTAGGTTCCTAGGATTGCCATGACAAGCTGGGTGGCTTATGAGAGCAGGAATTTATTCTCTCACAGTTCTGGAGGCTAGAATTCCGAAATCAGTGTCAGCTGTGTGGATTCCTTCTGCGGGCTCTGAGGGAGAATCTGTTCCCCGCCTCTCTCCCAGCTTCCGGTGATGGCCGGCGATTCTTGGTATCGCTCCAGTCTCTGCCTCCATCCTCACAAGGCTGCCTTCCCTCTGCGTCTCTCTTTCATAAGGACGTCACTCAGATTGGATTAGGACCCACCCTACTCCAGTATGACCTCATGTTAACTGATGTCATTTCAAAGATCCTATTTCCAAACAAGGTCACATTCACAGCTTCAGGGGTTAGGACTTCAACGTATCTTTTTGGGGGACACAATTCAATACATAACAGTGGGTAACAGGAATCCATAGGAAGTTTTTTAAGACCGGGTGTGGCCCGACCCGCCCGGGTGTTGCTGAAGCACAGAGGATGGACTAGAGGCAGGCTGATAGTGAGGAAGAGGCGGCCAGGGTACCCCTAAAGAAGACGTGGAGCGGCATGGGGAATGGGACATAGGGCGGTGACGAGAGGGAAGTTTCAGAGATGAAATTGGCAGGTGTTGGCCATGGGTTAGCTGTGGGTGAGGGAGGATTCAAGCCAACTGTGAGCCTGTGAGCCCAGGTCACCAAGAATGGTCGCGGTACCTATGTACACCGAGAGGTGATCTCACGTCTTGTGCTTCAAAGTGCTGTGTGCTTTAATACTGTCGTTGGACATTGAGCGATTCCAACTTGTAGCGACCCTATAGGACAGAGCAGAACTGCCTCTCAGGGTTTCCTAGGCTGAAATTGCCAGACCTTTTCTCCCACAGAGTGCCAGGTGGGCTTGAACTGCCGACCTTTCTGCTAGCAGCCAAGCACATACGGCTTATATTCTCTCCAAGCACCTGCGATGTGACCAGGACCGGTTGCCATGGAGTAGATTCCACCTCACGGCGACCCCACGTGTGTCAGAGCAGAACTGTCCTCTATAGGGTTTTCCGTGGCTGATTTTCCAGAAATAGATAACCAGGACTTTCTTTCAAGGTACTTCTTTTGGTTAGCACCTGAGTGCATCAACTGTTTGCACCACCCAGGGACTCCCCCTATGATTATGCCCATTTCAAAGAGGAGGAAGCTGAGGCCCAGAGTTGTTAATGGATTGCTCAAGGTTCACGGCTAAGTGACAGAACCAGAACTTGAGCCCAAGGCTTTGGACACCACTCCTTTGCCCTCAGGGATGGTGGCAGAGCAGAAGGGGCGTAGCCTGGAAAGGAAGATGCTGAGCTCTATTTTGGACAAGCTGGGGGCTGCAGATGCCCCTGTGGAAGTGCTGAGGGCCTGGAAGGGCCCATCCCAGGTAAACAGGTGAGAGTATCCCATGCGTTGGGAAAGAAGGCCTTACCTGTAGCTCCTGGCCGGCTGGCTGCCAGGGTCACTGCTCACAGCAGAGAGAGGGCAGGGTCTCATCTTGTTGGAAAGCCAGCTGGAGATACCCAGACTGGAGAGTTTCTGCCCCAGAAGAGGCCCAAGGCCCAGAGCCCTCTGCTTTCTCCCTACCAGGCATCACACCACTCCTCCTACAGTGAGCCTGGTCCTGTGTGTGCTGTGGAGCTAGAGGCTTACCCCGGGCTGCCAGCGCAAAGGTATTCCCTGCCCCCCAGACTCAGGGGAGGGCTTCTCTCTGGAGGGCCAAAAGAGGACGTTTCAAGACAGTGATGCTAAAGGAACACCAGGTGCTACTTTGGAGGAAAGGGTCAGTAAACGAGAAGGGTGGTTAGAAGGTGGGGCCTGCCCAGGCATTCGGGATGCAGCCTTCAGTTATTCTGAAGCTCATCCTGCCACCCACTCCTCACTTGCTGCTCCCACGCCTTGTCACCACCTGGCCAGCCTCTCCTCCGAAGTGCTCCCCGGCAGACTCCTGTTCAGCTGTCAAGGGCCAGCTTAGCAGGTCCCATCCCATCAGCACGATTGCCTACTTTGCACACCTCACCTCATTCCATCCTCCCAACACCTCTCTGAGGTTAGTACTCACATCGCCCCGTTTTCCAGATGAGGAAACTGAAATGCAGAGCAAGTTGCCCAAGGATGTAGGGTTAGGAAGGGGCCGAGCTGGCACTGGAACCAGCTCCAAAACATCAGAGGGTACCTGCCCTGCAGCAACACTGGTGCTATCCTGAGTGTGCCGGGGAAACCCAGGCGTCAGCAGCGGCTGTCATGCTCGTCTGGGAGGGTGGTGTCAGGTAAGGCTGGAGAGTATCAAGTGGTAATAACAACAGTGTTTATTAAGCACTCACTCCATGCCAGGCACTGTTAGAAGCACTTCATAAGCATTATCTCACTTAATGTCCATAATTACTTTAAGCGGCAAGTACTATTATTATCTCCATTTTACACATGCGAAGACTGAGGCACAAAGAGTCTGGGTAGTGTGGCCAAGATCACAGAGCTAGTGTGTGTTGGAGCCAGAATTTAAACCCAAGTGGTCTGACTCTAGCACGTCAGTCTTGGAAGAAGACAGAATGCTCCTTAGAAGTGAGGATGGTGAGACTTGGGCTCGCTCACTTTGGACACCTCATCAGGGAAGACCCGTTGCTAGAAAAGGACGTCATGTCTGGTAAAGTTGAGGGTCAACGTAAACAAAGGAAGCCCTTTGTGAGATGGATTGACACGGTGGCCACAACAGTGGCCTCAAACATACCAACGATCATGAAGATGGCACAGGACGGGGCAATGTTTTACATAAGGTTGCCATGATTCAGAACCAACTCAACGGCACCTAACAACAATAGGCCTGACTCCAGGCAAGCTAGATCAGTGCCAAAATATAGACAGCCCTATGTTTGGATCTCTCTTTCTCTCTCTCTCTTTTTCACTTACTCAACAAACCATCTTGGGTGTTGGCCTGTGCCAAGCCCTGTCCTCAGGAGACAGAGCCCACAGTGGCTGCTGCAGAGAGCACCAAGGGCTCGGGTGGGGGCAGCCCACAGGCAGGTGTCGTACATGGGGCCACCCAGTTCTAGTCCTGGGTCCCTATCCTCTGGGATTCCAGCCCCTGTGAGATCAGTCTCAAGAAGGCAGTAGCCAAGCCTCCTAAAAAAAGATCAAGAACTGCAGTGCTGGAGGTTGCTTGCATAGCTGGCGTTTGGCCCTAAGGCACCAGACCAGGGATCACAGGAGCCCCACGGCCCAGCTGCACTGGGCTCCTTGGCAAGCAGCAGGAGAAGTCTCCAAGCAGAGGCCCCCCTATGCAGAGGGCAGATGGGGATGTAGCAGAGGCTGGGTGGGGCAGGGCAGGGAGGGGAAGGCTGAGGAAGGGTCAGACCTGCAGTTGTGATTGGCTGTAGGGCTGGCCTGGGGCCCTCCTGCTCATTCTTTCCAGCTCACTCACTTCTTCCCACCCCCTCCAGCCTTTGTGTCTGTCTGTGTGCTCCAGGTATGCTGGCAAGGCATTGTGGAGCTAAAGAAACAGGCAAGTCTAACACCCAAGACAGGCTAACTCCCTGGCTTAGTGGCCTCAGAGCCCAGCTGTCAGGACCCAAGGAGGCTCATGAAGCTGGCATGGAGGCCAAGCGTGGGCAGAGGGTGCCAACAGGGCCTGGGGAGGAAATGCGAGGAGCCCATCTGGCCTGGAGCCACAGAAAAGCGCCTAGCAGGCCACAGCGTATAAGTGGATGCCTGCTCCCCACATAGCTGTGTGAGCTGTCACAGGCATCCTGGCGCTCCTGGGATGGGGGAGCGGGGGTCAGGTCTCAGACCTCACGGCAGCAGCGTGTACAGGGCAGGGTGGCCGTGTGCTCCCCTGACCTGCCTGCACATTGGCATGGAAAGGGTCTCCCGGCCAGCCTTCCAGGCCCCAGGACACATAGGGCTTCAAGCCTGGGTGCAAGTCCTCCTGGAATGAAGACTTCCTCGCCCTCATGAGCAGAGTTGGGCGCTGTGGCCGCGTGGACATTCCATGGTGGCCTTAGCAATTGACCATGGCTGGCGTGTGATCGGCAGGTTTCCGTGCAGCTGTAGTTCCAAGTATTTGACGTCACCTCTGGCTGCACCCTTCCTCACCGATTGGCACTCAGAGGTTGTGACTGGTGCGTGATGTTTCTGTTTTTAACTCAGGAAATGGGCATGAGAAAAGGATAGGTGATTCACTGGACTGAATGTGCTCCGACTCTCAGAGAAAACACCGGAAGTCATTGGGATTTATAAAAATCTCTAGTACATTACTATTTTGAAGTCAGGTGCCGTTTTCTCCTAAAAGCATGATGTTATGGATAACAGCGTGTAGCCTCTGGTTTATTGAGGTTGTGCCTTCTATGACATCCAATATACCTAACTTTTGTGCAGTTGCACATAGTTCAGTTCCCATCCCTCAGCGCACCCCCTCGGTTCTTCTCCACAAACCATGGAGAAAAGAAGAACTTGACTTTGGAAAGTTTGTTCAATCCTAAAAGAATCCAGCTCCCAGAGGGCATTTGCCTACTGCTCCTGGCCACCTCCTGCTGGTCCTTCCCCACACAGGGAAGGAGTTGGGGAGGGGGTGTCCCCAAGCTATTTATTAAGAGAGAGTAGGTGACAAGCCTTTAGGCTGTGGGTCAAATTGGCCTAATTCTGGATCTCGCCAGGTATCAGGGAGGGAATTTCTGCCTTCTCAGCTGTGTTGGTGCTGAACGGGGCACGTGCCTCCTTCTTAGAACTGCAGAAACTCAGAGTATCAGCATCACAGGGTCCTCAGAGGTCATCTCAGGCATGGCAGGGCAGTGGCTAACCCTTTCCTTGAATGAACTCTTACCTGAAGTCCAACTCATACATGTTTAAAAGAAGAGTCCTTGTGGTTGGAATTGTGGAGAGGGCAGAGGACAGGGTGCTAGAATGTATCCCACTGATAGATAACCCCTCCAGGCACCTCTGGAGACCCCTGGAGCTCTACAGGCAAAATGTCAAGTGCATGGGTGCTGTCCAACTCCTTTGTTTTGCAGTTTGGGGAAAATAAAGCCCTGAGAGGGAAAGAGACCATGTCCCAAGCTGCACACTCAGATGGAGGTAGAGGCGTTCTTCATTCTGGCAGGCTCTTTCTACCATGTCTCGTCCTCCAAATGAGTCCCCAGAGCCATCATCAGGGTGACAGGGAGGCGAAAGTTTGATGGAAACTGAGGCGAGGTAGAGGCACATAAAACAGCCTATGGCCAGTGTTAGCTGGTGCCATGGGCCCCTGGTGCTTCCTGAGGCCAAGAGCTCCAGCCAAGCTGGTGTCTGGTTCCGGATCCATCTGTTCACTAGACGGCCATCCTTCCTGACAGGTCATACCTCTGCTGTTCATTAAAACAGAGCAAAAGATTCTGCCACATCCTTAGAACTGATTGGCCCCTGGAGCCTCCACCCACCACACAACTTTCTAGGGATGAAGTCAGATTCAGTCTTCCCTGCCCTTACCCTAGGGCACTTCCCCACTCTCTCCTCTCCTTGCTTCTCTGTAGGGTAGCCGATCCCCTGGAGAATTAAAATTGGCCTCACACCTTTTCTACCCTCCATGACCATCCCCCATGGGGTGGACACCAAGGCAGCAGAATCATAATTCTGTAGAAGAATGACCAACTCAAAGAGTCTGCTTTAAAAAATAGACACACAGAGAAGAAACTTAGATTTTATTATCCAAAGGAAGTGCAGATTGGAGCCCATTTCCAATGTTCATTTTAGCAGTTTTGTTGTGGGACTGGATGTTACGTATAACATTTTCCCCCCTTATAGTTGCCCGGTGGAATTCAAATAAACTATTATCAAAGAAGAAATATAAATGACCAACAAGCACATAAAAAGACGCTCAATATCACTAGTCATTAATCAAAAACCAAACCTGTTGCTGGTGAGTCAATTTCGACTCATAGCGGCCCTATAGGACAGAGTAGAACTGCCTTATGGGGTTTCCAAGGAGTGGCTGGTGGATTCGAACTGCCGACCAAAAGGTTAGCAGCCATAGCTCTTAACCACTGCACCACCAGAGCTCCTTCATAGTCATTAAAAAAAAAAAGTCATTAGGGACATGCAAATCAAAACCACAATGAGATATCACTTTACCCCCACTAGGATGACTATGATTTAAAAAGATGAAAAATAAAAGATGTCGGAGAGCATGTGGAGAAATTGGAACCCTCATCCATTGATGGTGGGAATGTAAAATGGTGCAGCCAGCCACTGTGGAAAGCAGTTTGGAGATTTCTCAAAAAGTTAAACATAGAATTACCATAAAATCCAGTAATTCTACTCCTAGGCATGCATCCGAAAGACTTGAAAATAGGGACTCAAACAGATACTTGTGCACCAGTGTTCATTGCAGCCTTCTTCGTAAAAGCCAAAAGATGGAAACAACCGAAACGTTCATTAACGGATGAATGGACAAACCAAATGTAGGACATACACACGATGGAATATTACTCTGCCCTAAAGAGAAATGAAGTCCTGATACATGCTCTAACATGAATGAATCTTGAAAACATTATGTTGAGTGAAATAAGTCAGTTACAAAAGGGCAAATATTGTATGATCCCACTTACATGAAATAGGCAAATGTAGAAATGGTGTAGGGGAGGTATCTGACCTCCTCCAGCCCCGCAAGGGAGCAAGAGAACCAAGATCAGTAGCCCAAGGCTGATTCCTTTGAGGTGGAGATCAGACACACTTCCTCTCTCCACCATCTCTACCAGTTCTGACACCAGCCATCGCCCCCAGAGCACTCTCTACTAGGTTCGATTATTCACTGCAGTAGCTGCACTGAACTCACAGACCGTCGTCAAAATTACGGGGTTTATTGTTGGTGTTGTTAGGTGCCATCAAGTTGGTTCTGACTCATAGTGACCCTATATACTACACAACGAAACACTGCCTGGTTCTATGCCATGCTCACAATTGTTTTGCTTGAGCCCATTGTTTTAGCCACTGCGTCAATCCATCTCCTTGAAGGTCTTCCTCCTTTTTGTAGACCCTTCACTTTACCAGAAAACCCTGGCGGCATAGTGGTTAAGCGCTACGGCTGCTAAACAAGATGTCGGCAGTCTGAATCCACCAGGCGCTCCGTGGAAACTCTATGGGGCAGTTCTATTCTGTCCTATAGGGTCGCTATGAGTCGGAATCGACTCAACGGCAGTGGGTCTGGTCACTTTACTAAGTATGATGTTTATTAGGGAAGTAAAACCCGTACCCGTTGCCATCGAGTTGATTTTGACTCGTAGCAAACCTATAGGACAGAGTACAACTGCCCTGTATGGTTTCCAAGGAGCGCCTGGTGGATTTGAATGGCTGACCTTATGGTAGACAGCATAGCTTTTAACCACTACATCACCAGGGTTCCCATCAGGGAAGTAACAGTTACAGTTTAGGCTTAAGATACAGTTCTTCTATCAGGACAGCCTCTTCCCAGCCGTGCTTGGAGGCTCTCAGTCTCTGCCCAAAGGTACTCAGCTTTCTCTCTCCATGTCTGTCTCCTGCTGCCGAGTGTCTCCTTCTGGTCTCTCCTTCCTAGGTGGTGGTGGGCTCCTCCTCTCTGCTCTGGAATTGGCTCTCTTTTAAGGCAAAACTGACCAAAGCACATGCTAGGCCACAATTACCTATCACACAGTCACCTGGGTGGGAGTTATAAGACCATGGCTAGAAAGGCCACACACAAAAGTAAGTAATCGCACCAAAGCAAATGTGTAGAGACCAAGGTTTATTAGTGGTTACCAGGGGTGAGAGGATAGGAGAAAGAGGGAGTCGTTGTTTAGTGGCCACTGAGCTTACGTTAAGAGTGATGGAAAATTCTGGAAAAATATAGTAATGGTGGTGGCACAACATAATGATCATAATTAATGTCACTGAACTGTGCATGTAAAAAATGTCGAAATGGAAAATGTTTTGTTACATACATATTTATCACAATTAAAAAAAAAATTCCCTGTGGATATAACCAGTCATTTTCTTGGTTTTGGGAAGCTCCAAGGGCTTCCAGCCCTTCTCCATCCCCAGACGACCCTGGTCTTTGTCATTCAGCCAGGACAAGAGACTGGGACCCTGTAGGTTGGTTATCCCTGGATGCTTCATCCAAGTCACCCTAGCCAGGAACAAGACCTAACCCCTACCTCCAAGAAGCACATCTCCTGATTGGGCCCCTGGGCAGTGTTCACAGGAAACATTTCACAAGTGTTTTTTGGGCCCTTACCCCAAGGATGCTGGGCACCTAGGCAGCCCTTCTCCAGCTTGCAAGGAGACACTGGAGACAGCAGCATCCACGCATCCTGCTCCACTCCCTCCTCGCCCATGTCAGAGTCAACAGGCCTAGAAAGGATCTGGCAGAAACCTGGGCTTTACAGACAGAGTCCAAGACCCAGAGAAGAGAAGGGGTCCTTCCAGGGTCACCCAGCAGTTTCTGGGAGAGCCTGGACAAACCAGTGGCAGGATTGTCTGCTGGCTGAGTTCTGGGATCCAACTGTGTTACAATGGGCAAGTGACTTAACCTCTCTGAGCCTCCACTTTCTCATCTGTAAAATGGGGATAATGACACTATCAACCTCGTTGCATTGTCATAAGGACTAGAGAGATGTATGTAAAGCACTTGGTCCAGTGCCTGGCACATAAGAGGTACCTAATAAATAGTATTGAGTTATTATTACCCAGGTCTCCCGACCTCAACCTAGTACTCTCTTGACCATCCACGTTGTCTCTCCTCCCAAGCTTCTGAAACACCACTGCCCTGGGGAGCAGCCCGTCCAGAGCCTTCAGGTCTGGCACTGGGAGATGGGGTGAGCCCCGGCTCTTCCGAACACTGTGTGGCCCTGGCTCTCTGGGCCTCAGCTCCCACATCCATAAAATGGGACCATGACGACCTTACTGAGTAGCTGGAAAAGGCCAATGACTTCAAGTATATAAAGCACCTTTAAAACCTCTAAAGTTGGTTGTTATTTGCTACGAACATGTCAGTTGTTATTTTTGTACTGTTATTTTTAGACTTACACAAAGACCGACAAGACCTAACCCCACCTCCAAGAAGCCCATTCTCTGGTTGAGCCCCTGGGTAGTGTTCACAGGAAACATTTTACTAATTATATTCTGCAGTTTGTATGCGGCAGCTGTGGAGTTTAGGCTGTGTGGTGGGCTTAGACGTTTCCCTGGGGCAGGTGACCCCTTGGTACAAATATTTATTGAGCAACTGGGTGGCACAAATGGTTAAGTGCTCAGCTACTAACCAAAAGGTTGGATTCTTAAACCTGCCCAGAAGCACCTGGGAAGAAAGGCCTGGGGATCTGCTTCCGAAAGATCACAACCATTGAAAATCCAAGGACGCAGGTTCTACTGTGACGCACAGGGAGTCGCCACAAGTCATAACTGACTCAATAGCAACTGTTTGTTTTTGTGTTTTTTGTTTTGTTTTTACCATGGGCAGGCACGGGGCTGGGCTCTGGGGATATAAGGGTAAACCGACAGGACAGGTCGTTAAGGGCGGCTCTACTTACAGTCTAGGGTGAGAGACAGACAGTAAGCACATGAACAAGAAACTATCCATTGATTGTCATGCAGGAAATACATCAAGGGAATATTTAGTATAGGGCCTGGCAGGGGGCAGTGGTAGCGGGTCAGGGAAGGCCTCCATGAGAAGGTGACATTTCAGCTGACAAGAGGGAGCCAGCTGTGCAAGGCATTAGTAAATGATTTAGAGCTTGAAAGTGCTGAGAGTCAGCCTGGCATAAAATTAAGCACTATAAAATGCCTGTTAAATAGACAAATAAAGTAATCAAAGCAGGGTGGAGCGGTGAATGAGCATTCTGGTCAGAAGGAATATCATGTACAAAGGCCCTGAGGTGCAACTAGGCTTGGGGTGTCTGAAGAACAGAAGGCAGGCCAGTGTGGCTGGGTGGTGTGAGGGAGGGAAAGGGGAAGGAAAGCTGAAGGCAGTCACCTGGAGGGACGCTGGCCTGTGGGGTTTGCGAGCCTCACCCTCGTGCACCAGGAAGCCAGCGAGGCTTTAAGTGGGGGCGCCACATGCTATGGGTTACATTTCAAGAAGCTCCCTCTTGGCGCTGGCAGAGAAGGGATTGCAGAGAGGCAGAGCAGAGGCAGGGAGAGAGGAGCCTATTGTGGGTGTCCACGTGAGGGGTGATGGTGACGGAGAAGATGGGGACGATGGACCAACGTGGGATGTTTCTCAGGGACGCTGGCAGGCCTTGCTAATGGACCGGTGGTGGGGGTTGAGAGACAGAGAGAAGCCAAGGAGACTGACCGCTTTTTGACACGAGCCATTATGGAAAGGCTGTGAAGCGGTGGAGCTGGAGAGTGGCTTCGACCCAAGGTGCTAGGTGGGAGCAGGTTTCCTGCGGGATGGGGGCAGGGCATAAGGGATCAGGCTGGGAGAAGAGGCTGGCGGGGACATTCGGAGGCAGTGAAGGGGCCTGGTTAATTCAGGGTCCTGTAATTTACAGCCCGCCTCCCCCCTCCGCCCCCGCATCTGTGGAGGCTGTTGGCTGGAGTGAGAAGTTTCACTTCATCATCTCACACCCGCTTTAGAAGGGAGCCAAGAGGGGCCTGGGGAGGGGGATGGGGTCCAGCTGGGGTGGGAATACAGCTTGTTGGCTGGATGTGATGCTCAGGAGTCAGAAGCTGTCCCGAGTTCCCCTTCTCACCTCGGGTGGCGCGTGGTGCCTTTCTTCCTTCACTAAATCCCAAAACACTAGGCTGATGGGACCCTTTTGAAACTTGAGCGAGGTGAGTTCAGGACAAGTTAGAGGAAGTCCTCCTTCTCACAGAGGCTCAGGAACTCAGAGGACTCATTACCCCCTGCGAGGTGGTCCAGGCTGTGAATGTCATGGGATCCCAAAGGGGTGTGGGAAAAAGACAAAATGTGGAGCCCTCAATGGCTTCTGAGAGGAAACCTGGGATCTGCCTGACCTTTATAGAGACAGTGACGTCAGGGAGGAAAACCAGTCCCCCGAGACTCTGTTGGCCATGAAGGCGGGAACCATCCTAACCTAGCAGGGCAGTCTGCCCCCGTGGGTCTTATAACCACAGCGTCAGTGCTGGAAGGGGCCCCAGACTCTTCTCCATTCACTCCTTTCCTCTTACCCAGGAGAACTCTGTCAGTCGCTTCTCTGCCTGAACCCTACAGAGGCGCCAGTGCCTTCATGATAAAGCCTCGCTGGCCCCATCTGGCCTCAGTCCCTCTGCGACCTCATCTCCCCCCACCTCCCTTGCCCCACCCCTCCCACGAGGCAGACTGCCCATCCTAAAGTTTACAGAGCAGGCTTGCCCACCCCAGGGTCTTTGCTCCTGCTCTTCCCTCTGATAGGAACACCCTTTCCCTACCTCTGTTTGTGAACTTGTCCTTGGTTGCAGTCTCCTGGGATGTTGTCCCTTTTCCCCAGCCCCGCCCCACCTCTCCAATTTTGGGTAAGTCCCCTTGCTTAAGGGAACCCTGGTGGGGTAGTGGTTAAGTGCTACGGCTGCTAACCAAGAGGTCGGCAGTTCAAATCCACCAGGCACTCCTTGGAAACTCTATGGGGCAGTTCTACTCTGTCGTATAGGGTCGCTATGAGTTGGAATTGACTCAACAGCAGTGGGTTTGGTTTTTTTTTTTTTTTTTGGTTTACCCTTGCTTAAAACTTTCCTTAGGGCCTGCCCCTTCCTCCGAGCATAGCCTTCTCCCTCTCTGCCATCACGGGCCGTTTACATGTCTTCCCACCTCTAGATAGTCAGTTCCGGGTCTGCTCCCGCACCTGGCACGGAGGAGATACTCTACAAATAACTGTGTGAGGTGTTGGCCCAGAGAATGGAGTCACTTTGCACGAAATCACAATAGCATCCTTTCATTCATTCATTCATTCATTCAGCATTTATTTAGGCCTCGGGCCCCTACTTTATGCCAGGCTCCTGGCTAAGTGCTGGGGACACAAGGGTGAGTAGAAACATGACCCCAACCCTCACAGAGCTTACAGTCTAATGGGGAAGGCAGCCCATCACTCACACCGGCAAACGTAAAGTAACAATGGTGACCAGCACTACCAAAGGGAAAGACAGGGTTTCATGAGAGACTAGTAAAAATCCTCAGAGTCAGGAAGATCCATGAAGGCTTCCCTGAGGAAGTGATCCTTGATCGGAGATCAGGCAGAGGAGTGGGAATTGACTAGGCGAAGAGGAGAGGGAACAAACAGCATGTGCAAAGACCCTGTGGTGGGAAGGAACAAGGGGAGAATGAGGAATGGGAAGAAGACCAGCGTGGCTAAAGCCAGCAGCTTAGGGAGAGAGCATAGTATGAGATGAGGTTAGGAAGGTTGGCTGGCAGGAGCTGGAATGAGCAGGGCTTTGTGGACCATGTGAATGTTCTGGTCCTTATCCTAAAAGCAGTGGGGAGCCATGAACAGTACTGATCAGGGCTGTGCCATCAGATTGGCCTCATGTAAAGGGCTTACTGACTTCTGTACTCAGCAGAGACAAGAACCCAGGTGCCCTAACACCCAGCCCCCATGTGATGTCCATATTCTGTAGACCCAACCCACCCCAGGTCGCTTTATCTCCAAGGACCTCCAAATGCATTCATCTGCCCATGCTCATTCGGGTACTCACATTCTCCAAACCAAAGGCGAGAGCCAGCCTGAGCGCCAGCTTCCCCGTGCACTTGGCACAGCTGTGCTCTCTGACACCATAGCCAACACCCTCATCTCCAGCTATGGGTATCCAGATACCGACCGCAGTGTGCTCCTGGGGGCAGCATCACATCGGCACCCACTGGACAAGGACTGTCTCACTCAGGGTTTATTGCTTTGGGAAACAGAGAGCTCAGCTCCCTGCCCAGCCTGGTGGGTGCTGCCTTGCAAAAGTTTCAGACGGAGGCCCTGTAGAGGCCCTTTCATGCCTCAGGTGCACACACGGGGAAGTGGGTGCCAGAACCACACAAGGTTCAACCCTCCCAGCTGCCTGGGCTGCAGAAACACAGCAAGAATAAACTGTTTATGTTTCCCGGCTGCAGAGCCTGCGAGCAAAGGCCTCCTGCACAGAAATCTGGGCTCGGAGTGTGTCAGTGCTGGAGGATATGGGTCGTCTCTCCAGCTCCCACTCACAGCAGGAACTGGAGGCCCAGAAGGTACCAAGTTGTGCACAAGGCCAGGCCTCTCAGTGGTCAGAGGCTTCAGCATTCCCATGAAAGTACTGGCCTGCCCTGCCTGTAGCTGGTATAAAGATGCTAAACTTCTGGCCCTCCACAATCTAGGGTGAGAAAGAGGATGAAGCTAAAGTGTAGTGATTCAAATTCTGGGTCTCGGGGCCAGACAACCCTGGGTTCAAGTCCTGCCTTTGTCACTTCTCAGCTGCATGATCTTGGGCAAGTTCCTTAACTTCTTGGGTCTTTCTTCATCTATGCTGCAGTCTCCATTATGACTGCCACCAGCCACAAGTGGTTCTTTAAATTTAAATGAATTTGAATAAAATTAAAAATTCAGTTCCTGGGCCACGCACCAGCCATATTGCAAGTACTCGTGGCTTGTGGTGACCCTACTGGGTGGCACAAATACAAGACATGTTCAACGTAAAGGTTCTGTTGCACAGATTTCATTTACAAAATGAGGATAATGAGGTTTATTCTGCGGACTGTCGTGAGGATTAAATGAGATAATGAATGTAAGGCCAACTGGCACAGGAACTGGCATATAGAAGTGTTCAATTCATGTCTCCTGTGATGGTGGTGATGGGGTTGATGAGGTCCGTTTGCTTCCATGTACATTCCCAGTGTTCCTGCTGTGTCCACTAGGAGAGGGGCTGCAGCTCAGTAAAAAGGTCCCGGAGCTAGAGGTCAATAAACCTGGATTTACTTATCAATAAAAAGTTGTTGACAATCTACCCTGGGCCAGGCACTGTGATAGGTACGTGGGGTCTGTATTGGTTTCTGGAGTTCCTGGGCCTGGGTGGTAGGTGGGCTGCTAAAGGTTGAAGGTTCAAGTCTACCTAGAGATGCCTCAGAAGAAAGGCTTGGTGATCTACTTCTGGAAAACCAGCCATTGAAAACCCTGTGGAGCACAGTTCTACTCTGACACACATAGGATCACCATGAGTCAGGTTCTACTCAAGGGCAACTGTTGTTTGTTTGTTTGTTTTGTTTTTAACTGGTATTAGTTTCCTACAGCTCCTGTAGCAAAATATCACAAACTGGGTGGCTTCTAAGAACAGAAATTTATCGCCTCACAGTTGTGGAGGCTAGTAGCCCAAATTCAGGGCAATGGCAGGGCCATGCTCTCTTAGAAGACTCTAGGGGAAGATGCTTTCTTGTCTCTCTCAGACTCTGGTAAACCAGTTGCAAGCCAAGGAATGCCTGGGTCTCCCTAGGTCACCCTGGGCTCTCACTAGCACAGTGCCTGGCACACAGTAAGCCCTCAATGCACGATGAGCAACTCAGCTCAGGCGACAAAGCCCTTGACCCTCAGCCACACCTGTCCTGCTCGGCTCTAAATAGGCCTCAAGTGTAAGCAAGGATAGGACACACATCTCTCCCAAGACCCCAAGAGGCCACACACGTGCTCTCTGGAGATGGGATTAACAGGCTAGAAGCCGAGGGGGCTGAGACAGAGAGAAGAGAGAGTCCCAGGTCTCCTTGGGCAAGTCTTTGTACATCTGTGGGACTCAGTTTCCCCATCTGAGAAGCAAAACTCTCCACCCACTGTCAAGACTAGAAACCTGAGGGTCGTGGCAGTTTCCTCCCTCTACCAAATCCTGCAGAGTGAGCCTCCTTGGCATTCTCCATTGTCTTTCCCACTCCCCACACCCTGCCACCAACTTGGTCTTACCCACCATCAACCCTCATGGAGATTCTTGCGGCAGCCTCCTGACAACTGCCTCCACCTTCACTTTGATCCCCTCCAGCCCATTCTCCACTTCGCGGCTAGAAAAATCTTTCAAAACTGCCAAACCAATCAAGACCCTCGATTAAGACATTAAACTCCCCCAGTACAGTGTCAAAATCCCCAAGACGCTTCCAAGATCTTACCCTGCCTTCTTGCTCAGGCTCCCGTTTTCCTACACCCCCTGGGGCTCCCTGTACCCAAACCAGGCCTTCCCCAACCCACTAGCCCATTTCTCTCCTTCCCGTCCCTCAGCTTGCTGCCCCTCCCCATCAACAGTCAGCTTCTGGTCTCCTCCTCTGGACCCCTTTCCTCGCTCTTACTCCCTGGTCCTTACACCCCTTCTTGGTGCTACTCGTGCTCCCTACATTTCAGACTTTCTTCGGATCAATTCTGACATCCACCTGCATCAAAATATCTGCTTAAAAATGCAGATCAGGATCTCCAAGGGCGTGGCCTGGAAACCTGCATTTGGATAAGCATTCCAGGTGATCCTTTTGCGCTTTAGATTCTGGAAGCCCCTGCTGTATGGATATCCCATTTTAGTGTATCTTCATGCTCTCGTGTCTCTCCCACGAGGTGGGGAGCTCCTGGGGCCAGGTGCTGGGGCAGGAACACAGACAGTGTCTTCTCTCTGTTTCCCCAGCGCCTGGCACAGAACCCATGCCAAGCAGTTCTGAATGAACCATCCTTGGACATGCCCTCTCTCCCTCCAGCTCGAGCCGGAAATAACCTTTGATGAATGCTTTTGCGAGTGCTTTAGGATCTCTCTGAGAGGCCAGGCACGTTTCTGTCGGTTCCCATGGAACCTTGATGAAGAGCTGTCCAACCCTTGGTGACAAGGGGCAAGGGGTGGCCCTGGGACAGGGAGCCTGGATGAGGAGGGGGCTGGCCAGGCCAGAGGGGGATGGGGTGAGTGTCCTGGTTCCTAATCAACAGGAAGGGCCTTCTTCCTCCAGGATCACTTTTCAGCCCAGCTGCTTGGACATAACCTGAGCTGGGGTTGGGGCGGTGGGGGAGGGGCGGCAGCAGACAGACAGGCCTATGGGGAGGCCAGCGCCAGGACAGACGTAGCCGCTGAGCCCAGCAAGCCTGCCTGACTCCAGCACCCCGCCAGTGCCCTGGAAAGGCCTGTCCAGGGAGAAAGCTCAGCTGGTAAACACATAAGGCCCTCCTGCACCCCTCCCCCAGCCCTTCCCTCCCCTTCTTCTGTGGTCTCCAAGCCCAGGGACATTCAATCCTTCCTTTGATGGACAGCCAAGAAAAGACTTCTTCCACATCCTAAATTTGTTAGCACCGGCTAATCGTCTTAACCTTCTTCCCTCCTGTGCTCCCGACTGGAGTCTCCTTAAAGACACAGGGTGGTTTTTTAGTTCTCAGCGGTGAGCACCAGGGCAAGATGGCTAAACCCGATGACCAAGTCCCCACTCAAGGGCCCTCCTCTGTCTAGTGGCTGTGGTGAAGCAGGGTGTGCAGGCATTTGGGGCTGGGGGCAGCGGCTTTAACTCTGCTTTAACGTAGCTGGGCCTTCCGGCCGGAGCCATGGCCTTCAGTTAGGGCTCATCCCCAGGGCGTTGGTTGAAAACTGAAGCTGGTAAAAATCACAGGTAGAGACAAGTAGATGATTGTCTTGCTCAGACACTCTTCCTTGACCCCCTCCTATTTTCTCATCCTCGACTGTCTCTCTCTTGGCTACCTTCCTTGTCTTCATTAAGGCTGCCATCTAGTCCATGCTTCCTAGTGTGCCAGGCACCATGCTACGGCCTTGCCTCCATCTCATTTAGAATCCGCTTGTTAGCTGCTGTCAAGTCAGCCCCACGAACAACAGAATGAAACGCTGCCCAGTCCTTTGTCACTGTCATGATTGATTGCAGATTGGACCATTGTGACCCACAGGGTTCTCACTGGCTGATTATCAGAAGCAGATCATCAGGTCTTTCTTCCTAGTCTGCTTTAGCCTGGAGGCTTCACTGAAACCTGTTCAGCGTCGTAGCAACACGCAAGCCTCTGCTGACGGCAGGGACAGCAAGCCTACAGGACAGAGTAGACCTGCCTCGGGTCCCCAAGGAGTGGCTGCGGCTTCGAGCCGCTGGCCTTTTGATTCAGAGCCAGGCTCTTAACCACCACGCCACCAGGGCCCCATTTAGAACCCTAGGAGGTAGAAATTCTTATGCCCATTTTTTACAGGTGAGAAAACTTGAGTGCAGAGAAGTAAAGTAACATGTCCATGCATATAAGGTCATCCTGTAAGTGTCAGGACTGGGATATGGACTTCAAAGCCCATTCTACTGACCACTGAAACATCCTATCTCCAAAGCACACATTTCTGCCCTGCTCATACCCGTGCACCCGAGGTAAAATGGCTTACTGCACTCTGTTAAAGGAGATGGCTCCTATAAACACCTCATACACACCAGGCACATAGTAGGCCCTCAACAACATGAGTGCCCTTCCTCCAGCCCCTTCCCTCATCTTTTTTCTCTCCCTTCTCCCTCCCCCTCTCCTCCTGCTTTTTCTCCCCTTCTTCTTTGCTTACAACCCAGGTGAGAAGAGCCAGGACAGAAGAGAATGTGGCTGTGGCCAACCCGACCTCATCCTGGCCCTAAGCCTCCCAATAAATAATGGGGTCTGTGTATTAGCCTCCAGCTCTGCAGCATCTCAGCTTGGGGAGGACAGCCATTTGCAGGCCCAGGGATTAGGGGGGAGAGACAGGGGCTCCTGCCAAGGCAGGGGAGGGGCTCTTAATCTGCCTTCTTTCCCCTCCCCATCTTTGACCCATAAAAGGAATCAGGCAGGTCCCACAAAATCAACCATGAGGCCTAAAGAAAGTTCAATAGGTTCTTGCCATCCAGGTCCTCTGTGGAATGGGACTGGCCCACTGGGAGGGAGGGCCCCTCTCCCTGCAGAGAGCTGGAGCCTGCCCAAAGGAATGAGGGCCTCTGAATGAGACCAGGTAGCTGGGAGCTCAGGCTGGGAACACGGCCTTCTTGCCCCCTGGTCCCACCCACCCTCCTCTACCCAGCCTATCTGGTTCCTCTAGTCAGGGTGGTCGCTGTCTGTGCCAGATGGGTTCTAGAATCCTTTGCTCAAGTCCTTTAAGCCCTGGAGGTAGGAAAGGTGCTGGGACCAGCTGAGACAGAGGGGCTTGGGGCAGGGGGAGGAAAAATAAAGAGGTTGCCAAGAAGATGGATCAGATGGCCACAAGGAGTGTCACAAAGCCATATAGCAGAGGTTGCTGATGACACAAAGCAAGTATCCTAAAGCCACACAGTGTCTTAGTAATGAGAAGCAAAGCTGCCAATTACAGAGTGCTTACTAAGTGTAAGACCCTTACATATGTCTGTCTTGTCCTCACTACAACCTTGCAAGCTGGTACTATTATTTCCATTGTACAGATAAGGAAACTGAGGCTCAGCAAAATTAACAGAAACATGCCTCGGGCTCTGTAGCTATTGACGATCACTGGGATTTGACTTACTTGGTGTAGACACCAGGTCTGTTTGGCTCCAAAGCCCGAACACAATGATACCTCCAAGAAAACCTCTGACTAAGTGTTACAGGAATGCTCAGAGTGTAAACAAAAACTACTCAGAGTGAAACTGAGGACAGCCTGACAGGTGCGGACTGAAGTTTCTGTCTCTCTTAGCTGTCGTCTGATTCACTTGTCTTACCAACCTAGACTTCCGTCTGTGCCTTTCTGGAGACAAATGGGCAAGGATCACGCCCCATGTTGCATTGCACCAGAAAGAATCCCTCATCCCCTATGGAAACAAAATGAAGCCACCCCCCGTGGAAGAAACAGTCAACACCAAGCGGGGAAGCTTGAAGACCAGCGAGGGCTATGCCATCACCCCCTCATAGCCTCCTTCTGGCGGCTCACCTTCCCCCATGGGTCAGGTACAATGTGGAGTAGGTGTTGATATAGCCAAGGGCTGCCACATCCAGCCCACGTTTGCTCCTCTGACACTGTCCTCATAGGACTTCCTGCTGCTGCCACCTCACCCAGCTGCCTGTGGTCCTTTGACCCCCTCCCTTTTCTGCCTGACCCATGCAGGGCAATTCATTACCAGTTCCCCTCCAGCTCAGAGGGACTGGAATTTTCTCAACAATTTTACCCAAAGCAAAGAGAAATAGTAAAACCATTTTTTAAAATGTTTTCAAATTTTAAAAGGTTTTTAAATTACAGTGCTTACAAGGAAGAGTTTCTGATTCTAAATCAGGGCTGAAGGTCCCTTCCAGGCCTTAGCTCCATTCTCTTGTCCCATCAGAAAAACCCCTTTTGGACCTTAGACTGCCCTCCCAATGGATCCTTGCCAGTTCCTCCCAGAGAGGGGCTGATAGTTGACATAGACACCCTAGTCCCCTAGCCCAGTGCTTATGGGGCCTCTTGGAACAATTGGACACTCGTCAATTCCCACCACCCCTTTCAAGGAGGTACATGGTGAAGATCCTGCTCTGTAGCCCTTCTGCCCTGCCTTTTGGGAGAATTGTAGGACTCTAAGATTATGCCTCTTGTGGCAGCCTTTTATTTTTATTTCAGTAGAGGAGAGGATGTTGTTTCCTCTTTTTTCACATCCTTTTTCTGATCTTGGCTCCAGCCATCCCCTCACCCACCAATTCTGCCGGACTTTCTGACCTTAGTAGCATATGGAACCTGTTTCTTCAGAAGCCAACTGTATAATCTTCTGTGGTATTCAGGGCCTGACTACAAGGATGGTGTCTCCTGACGTCTTCACAGGCTGGCCTCAACCTGTGCCCAGCGGCCTGCTGCTGTGGTCCCTAAGTGACTCCTTTATAGGTGTTTTTTTTCCCATCTCCTGAAGTCGTAATGTTCCTGGCCTCTTTCCAGGCCTCCTTGCCCAGTGTGAGCTATCTAGGTGATTTCAGCTTCCCTGAATTGTCCCACCGCAGTGCCTTCTGGGATATGGAGGGTTCCACAGCCAGCTACTGAGTGAGGTCAGAGGTTAGGAGAGTTGGGTCAGGTTGACCAGCATGGGCTCCACTTAATGATTTATTAGCCAGGGTCAGCATTAGGGGCTGTTAGTACATCAAAGCAGTATTTGTAGAGCCTGGAAAAGTAGTGACTGTGACAGATATTAGCTGGTAGCTGTAGTTAAGCCATAAAACTCCCACTGGATGAGGAGGGCTGAAGGGAGGAAACTGTCACTTTGGTTCTTGACTACAGCGAAGACAAGAAGAGATTCAAGTCTCTAACTCCTTTAAAATTAATTTGTGAGTTAACTCATGGAAATCCTTGGGTTTGGAAGGGCAGTATGGTACAGGGCAGAAAGACTGGATTCTGGAGTCAACAAGATCTAGGTTCAAATCCCAGCTCTGGCATCTAGGAGCTGCGAGAAATTGGGCTTGTCATGGACTCTCTCAAAGCTTCAGCTTTGCCTTCGGTAGGGTGAGGATAACAATACTGCCCTTAAGAGGCATTGAGAGGAGAACTGGGACCACACATGTAAAATGCCTGGCACGGAGTTGACATTCAGTATATGCAGTTTCTTACCCCATGGGGTCCAATGTGGGGGCTCTTTGGAGGCCTTCCAGGGCCCGCTATTATTCAGAAGAAGCTGCCTTCTTGGGAATCTCTATCAATCCTGGTGAGGGCAGTGCTCAATTTAGTGCTGGCATCATGATGCCTCTTTGACTGTCTCCTATCTGAAGGCACAAGGACAGGCGCTGGGCTTCCCCTTGTGATGCTCAGGGGGCTAGGGCAAATTGGCTTCCCTGGGAAGCTGACTTTGAAATGGAGATTAGCTACCGGAAGGTTATTAGAGTACTCTTGAGATCAGCACCATTGGAAGGTATCTTAGGCTGGGTTCTCTAGAGGAACAAAACCAGTGGTACATATAAATATATGGAGAGAGATTTATTTCAAGGAATAGCTCATGCAATTGTGGAGGCTGGCAGGTCCCAAACCCATGGGTCAGGTGGTAGGCAGGAGGCCTCTCCTGATTCCTGTGGTAGCAGCGGCTGACGAACCCAAAATCTGCAGGCAGCAGGCTGCTGGCTCATGTCCCAAGAGCTGCAAGTCAGAAGATGATGAAACAAGTGCAGAATCGAATGTCAGATCAAGTGAGAGTAAGCTTTGCCAGAACATCCATGTATATTGGATGCAGGCCACGCCCCCAAGGAAACCCCCCTTTCAACTACTTGATTGCTCACATCAGATCACAAAATGGAATCCACGAAACATCTCACAACGTGCATGAACCTGGAGGACATTATGCTGAGTGAAATAAGTCAGTTACAAAAGGACAATTATTATATGAGGCCACTATCATGAAAAGTCAAGAAAAAGTTTTCACACAGACAGAAACATTCTTTGATGGTTACCAGAGATTGGGAGGAGGTAGGCAAAACCACTAACTAGATGGTAAACACATACTAACTTTGGGGAAGGAAGAGATAATACCGCCCTCCCAATGAATCTTTTCCAGTTCCTCCGGGAGAAGGGTTGGAAGTTGGCGTAAACACCCTGTCCTCTAGCCCACTGCTTATGGGGCCTCGTAGAACAATTGGACACTCATCAATTCCCACCGCCCCTTTTATGGAGGTGCATGGTGGGAAAGGTAGTACAACATGATCAAGGTTAAGGAAGACACTGAAAGGTACGGAAGAGTAAAAGGCAACAACGGTAAATACTAATACATACAACCCTGCATCAAAAATAATAACAAACAATAATATACAAGTGGATACATAGGTAGATATGTAAGCTGATCAGGGTGGGAGGACATATGGAAGTACACCCATGTACATATATGTGTGTACATGCTGCAAATGTACCCACGTATGCAGTAGTGCACACAGGGGACACAGCCCTGAAAACTTTTTAGCCGTAACCATACACCTCCCAGGACTGAGATACTGGGCTTAAGGGCTAGGGACCATAGTCTCGGGGGACAACTAGGTCAATTGGCATATCATAATCCATACAGACAATGTTCTAAATCCTACCTCAGCAAGTAGTGACTGAGGTCTTAAAAGCTTGCAAGGTACAACAATTGGTCTCTTCCCATCCGGAGCAAAGAAGTGTAAAGAAAAGCAAAGACTCAAGGAAACAGTCTAAAGGACTAATGAACCACATGAACCATAGCCTCCAGTAGCCTGAGACCAGAAGAACTAGATGGCGTCCAGCTACCATTACCAACCAGTCTGACCAGGACCACAATAATAGGTCATGGACAAAGTGGGAGAGAAATGTAGAATAAAATTCAAACTCATAAATAAGACCAGACTTACTGGTCTGATAGAGATGGGTGGAACCCCTTAGACTATGGCCCTTAGACAACCTTCAAACTTGGAACTGAAGTCACAACCAGAGGTCACATTACAGTTATACAATAGACAGTCCTATAAAAAAAAAACACCAATGAGGAATGTACACCTCAGAACAATCAACTATATGAGACCTAAAGGGCAGTATTTGCCCAAAAGCAAAGTTCAGAAGGACGGTAAGGGCAGGAAAGCTGGGAAAATGGACACAGGGAACCCAGGGAGGAAGTAGGGAGAGTGCTGACACGTTCAGGGGTGTGCAACCAATGTCACAAAACAAACTGTGTATAAATTGTTGAATGGGAAACTGATTCGCTCTGTAAACTTTCACCTAAACAACAATAAAACGTTAAAAAAAAAATCACAAAATGGAGGATGATTACATAGTGTCTGCCAAACCACTGAGAATCATGGCCTAGCCAAGTTGACACATAACCTTAGCCATCACAGAAGGGAAGGGAAGAAAGCAGGATTGGGCAAATGAAGAAGTCATCCTATGATGCAGTCTCATCAAAGGCCTCAGCCAACCCTACGGGTAGCTCTGGAGCTGGCGGGGCCCTTCAGAGTTATCCCAAGTTAGACATGGGGGATAGGCCATTGGACAAGGTGGCTGTTTCCAGCCAGGGTAACTCCTGACGAGCACTGACAACTGAAGTTCACGTGCTGGCAGCAGTTGCAGCATCTAAGGGAGTAAGTCCTTCACTCCCTAAAGGGGGATCTAGGTGGTTCAACACAGGGTGCCCAGGACATGGGCCAATGATCTTGACACAGAGAGCTCCATCTTTGCCTTCACTAAGAGGAGCTGTGCATTCCTTTGGAAAATGTTAGGTCCCTGGAAGTTTCTATGGCATTCTCTTTACTCTTCAGAACTTTAAGGTTTGGACTCAGTAAACACATCTGTTTCCCTTCAGTTCTGACTTGAGCTCAGAAAAGTGGGAGAATCAGAGGGAGTCCTTCCTCCACCCCTAAGACACAGTGATTTTGCCAAAATCTGCACTAGATAACTTCACCCCCAGCTTAAGACACCCAAAGTTTTCCAAGTGCACTTAGGAAAAATGCCAAGCTCCTTGCTCTGGCCTTTAAGACCCTTTGAGGTCTGGCCCCTGCCTGCCTCTCCTGCCCTATCTCATGCCAATCTCATATTCCTAAGCTATAGAGCAAAGCTGCTTAATAGAACTTTCTGCAATGATAAAAATATTCTATATCTTCACTACCCAATACCGTAGCCACTAGCCACCTCTGGCCCCTGAACACTTGAAATGTGGCTAGTGAGACTGAGGCATTGAATATTTTATTTTATTTTAGTATCTATACATAGCTGGTAGTTACTGAAGTAGGCAGTACAGCCCCAGCCACATGAGCCTTTTTCTCTTCTTCAGACACCCAAATATGTTCCCACCTCAGGGCCTTTGCCCTTGCTGTTGCATGTGCGTGGGGGGAACGCTTGTCCCTCAGATCTTCTCACACTGGCTTTTTCTTCCCAGTTAAGTTTCAACTCCAATTTCACCTCTTTAGAAAGGTTTTCCTCTATGCAGTTCAATGGATTCCTTTCGTTTGGCCTTTCTACCCATGGTCTTGTAACTCCCACCCAAGCGATTAGATAGGACTGTGCAGAAAAGGCAGTTGTGGCCCACCAAGGGGATTGGTCAGTTTTGCCTTAAAAAGAACCTATTCCAGAGCAGAGAGAAGATCCCATCACCACTGTCTTAGTCATCTAGTGCTGCTATAACAGAAATATCACAAGTGGATGGCTTTAACAAAGAGAAATTTATTCCCTCATAGTCTAGGAGTCTTGAAGTCCAAATTCAGGGTCTCAGCTCCAGGGGAAGGCTTTCTGTCTCTGTGGGCTCTGGGGGAAGGTCGTTGTCATCAATCTTCCCTGGTTAAGGAGCTTCTCAGCACAGGGACCCCTGGTCCAAAGGACGTGATATTCTCCTGGCTCTTGTTTCTTGGTGTGGTATGAGGTCCCCATGATTATCTGCTCACCTTTCTCTCTCTTTTTTTTTTTTTTTTGATGAAAAAATAGATTTATTGTGTGTTTACTATAGGACACATTTTCTGTTTCATACTGATGATAAAGGGCAAACGACATGGATAATAGCTGTTTTGTAGATTAAATGACATAGTGCCTGTTTTGACCCAATAAAGTTATGTAAATTGAACTCAGTAAGCTTACCTTTGGGGTATAGTGCTAACATAGGGTGCTTCATTTGTTCTAAGGCACGTACACTGTTTGGCTAACAGTAATTTCACAAAAACCAAATATACTTGGCAGTAGAGCTGTATACCACAGAGATAGAAAGCAGCCAGTTTTGCTGAACAGAATACAGAGCACAGGTTTTCAGGCTGCTTTGGTTCAAATCCCAGCTCTGCCACTTATATCTGTGTGGGGTAAATGATTTAAACTCTCTGGACCTCAGTTTTCTTAACTGTAAAATTAGCATAATACTTAGTGTTATCATGAATAACTTTAATACAGTGCTGGCTCTGTTCAGTAAATGTTAGTTTTTACTTATTGACCAAATATTAATTGAGCTATTTCCTAGTTACATTAATACTAATGGTTATATACAACTTAGGCACTTGGACACCTAAGTTATCAGCAATCTGCATTTTACAACTAATATTGGTAACTCACATAAACTGAGTGCCTTATGTGCTTTAAGTTGTTTAATCTTAACAGTTCTACAAAGCATCACCTTTCTCTTTTATATCTCAAAAGAGATTGGCTTAAGACACAACCTAATCTTGTTGAGTGAGTCCTGCCTCATTAACAAACTGCCTCTAATCCTGCCTCATTAACATCATAGAGGGAGAATTTACAACACATAAGAAAATCACATGAGGTGACAAAATGGTGAACAATCACACAATACTGGGAATCATGGGCTAGCCAAACTGACACATATTTTTGGCATAATTCAATTCGTAACATTCCACCCTTTGGCCCCTCAAAATTCATATCCTTGCCACATGTAAAACATATTCACCCTGTCATATCATAGCGAAAGTCTTAAATCAATTCCAAGTCCAAAATTTCTGCTCATCTGTGAAATCTAGTATATAAGTTATCTGCTTCCAAAATACAATGGTGGAACAGGCACAAGCTAGACATTTCCATTACAAATGGGAGAAATTGGACAGAAAGAAGGGACAACAGGCATAAAGCAAGTCAGCAGAACACATTCCACTAGCCCTCAAGGCTTGAAAAATAATCCTCTGTTCTCTGAGACCATTTACTCAATGGCCCTGCACTCCAGACTCTAAGTATTAACCACACTCTCCGGACTCTGATTGGGGAACCCTTGGCCATGGGCTTCAGCTCCGCCTTCCAGGCCCACTGGAATCCCAACTCTGCTCCCTCGGCTTTAGGCGGCCCCATTTTCCTACTCTGTCTGAGTGGCACTTCCACCATTTGAGATCCCACAGGTCATGATAGCTGTGGTTCCTCTGTTGCTTGTCTCTTCAGCTTCTGCTTCCTGGTTCCTTGACTTCTTAGCCCCTCAGGCCTTACTGCCCACATCTCCCCTACTTGGGCAAGTGTTCCAAAGCTCTTAAGCTCCACCGATAAGCACCTGCAAGCACCCCACCCTGCCAGTAAGCTTCGCCAGAAGGCACTCAGCTCTTGCTCCATGGAGCGGCAAGCCTAGCTCCACCGATTCAGTGCTCAGAAGCATCCCGTTTCACCAGAAAGCTTCCTGCACAAAGGCACTCAGCTCTCTCACTTCGTGGGTCGGCACCAGCACTGTCTGGCGCTGGTCTCCTGATTCTGTTGCTGTCATTTCTCTGCTGCTCCTTCGCACCGTCTGCACCATCTCCAGTGTAATAGCTCTGCTCACTTCCTTCTGAGTCCTCACCAGAATTGTCTTTGATGTCCATAATTCCACCAACAGTCTCTTCAAGGCAATCAAGGCTTTTTACTGTTAGGTACTTTAAAGCTCTTCTAGACTCTATTCATTCACAGTTTCAAGACCACTTCCACATTTTAGCTATCCCCACTCTCTTGGCACCTCACTCTTTTGGTGCCAAATTCTGTCCTAGTCATCTAGTGCTGCTATAACAGAAATACCACAAGTGAATAGCTTTAACAAAGAAAAATTTATTCTCTCACAGTCTAGGAGGCTTGAAGTCCAAATTCAGGGTGCCAGCTCCCAGGGAAGGCTTTCCCTCTCAGTCAGCTCTGTGGGAAGGTCCTTGTCATCAATCTTCACCAGTTGAGGAGCTTCTCAGCATAGGGACCCCGGGTCCAAAGGACATGCTATTCTCCTGAGGTCCGCCTGTCTCTCTGCTCAATTCTCTCTTTTATGTATTAGAAGAGATTGGTTTAAGACACAACCTAATCTTGTAGATTGAGTCTGGGTGTGGGCACCGGTCCTGCAGCTCCGTAGTCTCCAGACTGGACTGTTGAATTGGCGTGAGGCCCGGGGTGGTGTTGAGTGTGGCTGGTTGGGGAGAGGAGTGGGCCTGGCTGGGCAAACCTGACAAACCCTCTGCCTGGGCAGTGAACTGATGCTATGGGCCAAGATGAACTCTTCGAGGCTGGGGCTGGGACTGGGGTAGAGGCTGCTGGCCTGTGTTTATTGTGTTTTCCCTATGCCTCGGGCAGAAAGGGACCAGAGCTTTAGAGACCACCCAGCCTTTTCCTCTGCACATGGCTCTTACAACCTCCCGCCCTGGCCTCAGAGCCCTTGCCTCAGGCTGCCCAGCTGCCGGGGAGGAGGTGTCTGTGCAGAAGACTGCTGGGAGCTCCTTCATGCGAATCAGTGTCTGATAACACAGCCTGAACTCCTGGGGTGCCCCCCCCCCCCGCCCGCCCCAACAAACAGCACCTTCTCTTAATTAAAAAGTCAGGCAGGGCCTCCTGTCGGGAAGGGACATTCCATGACAAGGGGAAGCCCGCAACCAGACAGGCTTCAGCCTCCTCATAATGCTGCTGTCCCCGTTTCCTGTGTTCCTCACCCTCAGCCCCCAGCCCTGCACCCACGTGTGACAGAAAAGCGTTTTGGACAAGGAGCCTGAAATGCAAGTATTGTTTCCAACAAGGCTTCTTTTCTGCTGTGTGACCTGGAAGATGCTCCTTGACCTCCAAGCCTCCCGCCCGCCCCGAGGATTGTTGTGGGATCCAGTGAAGTGCAGCTTTCTGAAAGCTCTCAAGAGTTACACATGTGAGGTCAAAAGCAGAGCCCTGCTTTTAGTACCAGACTACTCTGAGATAGCGGATACCTGCTGCTGTTCCTCCATCCGGAGCCCTTGGCAGACATAACTAATCTATTTCAGCGCTGTTTCTTGCACTTTTGGCAGCCATAACCAATGATGTTCATACAAAGGTTTCACATGGCCTAATAGTCCCACTTCCTTAGTCTACAAAAATAATGTATCAAAAGAAAGGTGCTATATGGGCAAAGATGTTCGTTGCAGCATGGACTATTAAAAAAACCTTAGAGACTTCAAGATCTGGTAACCAACAATTAGGTGAATCATGCAGCCATTTTAAAACATAATTTCGAAGGCCACACAGATGTGGGGAGCGGTTTACCTTGTCATGTTAAGTGAAAGAAGCGGTGAACCAAACTGCATGCACGCTGATTTCCACCCAGCCAACAACAGGTCTGCACGTGGATGGGAATCAGAGGAGGGAAGAGAAAATGGAAACAGTGTGTGAGGGTGGGGGGTTAGGGATGATGCATTTCATCACAAAATGTCCTTTAATGTTGCTGAAGAGCTCTTTAAACAATAAATAAATGTCAGAAAAACAAACCAAACTTAAAAAAAAGCAAAGCCAAATGTAAGATCCGAAGTGTTTTCAGTGTTCCCAGCCCAGATGTATCTAGTTCCTTGGCTCCTAGGTCACCCCAGCACCTCACACCCCAACATGCAGGAATGAGCTCATGTAGCTAGCTATAAGCAAGCTGGGCCCCAACCCAGAATCTGTCTGCTGTGACATGTAAGACTACACAGTCCAGCTTCATCCTTCTCTTGTGTTATGTTTAAGATTTTTCCAGCTCAAAAAAATTCCGCTTCTTCTTGGTTAAAGCTTCTACATCCTCAGTTATAAAGGTTTTTTCACTTAAAATTGCCCTAAGATTCTGGCTGAGGATGGCAAATACATTGCATCATAGGTGCCTGCCTGCTCCAATTGGTTGTGGCTTCCAAAAGTCCAAGAAACAGCACTGAAATAGATTAGTTATGTCTGCCATGGGCCCTGGACAGAGGTGGAGCAGCATGTATCTCCTATCCCAGAGTAGTCTGATACTAAAGGCAGGGCTCTTACATCTGTGTTGTCATGTGATCTTTGCCAGTGCCTCCCTGCAGAATCTTGGGTACTCTCTACCTTTGTCCTAAGGTTCAGCCTCTCTGTGTGCCAAAAAGAGTGAATGTCAAGTAAGTAGATACATGAGATTAAATGGGGAGCTCCTGCCCAGAGGCGAGATGAGAAGGCAGAGGGAACAGGAGCTGGTTGAATGGACATGGGAAATACAGGGTAGAGAGGAGGAGTGTGCTATCATATTGTAGGAGAGCAACTAGGGTCACATAACAATGTCTGTATAAGTTTTTGTATGAGAAACTGACTTGAATTGTAAACTTTCACTTAAAGCACAATAAAAATAAATTTTAAAAAAGGCTACTGAAACCAAGGGGGCGGGGGAAGAGTGGACATACCCAGCTCTTTAGGCTGGCGTGCAAAGAGGGTGGACTTTGGAGTCTAACTGACTCAAGCAAGAATCCCGGCGCCATCAGTTATTAGCTATCTGACCTTGGGCAATCTATGTAACATTATGAAGTCTTGGCATTTTCATCTGTAAATTGTTGTTATGTGCCATCAAGTCGGTCCCGACTCATAGCGACCCTATGTAGAACAGAAAGAAACCCTGCCCAATTTGTGCGTCCTCATAATCATTGTTATGCTTGAGCCCATTGTTGCAGCCACTGTGTCAATCCATCTCATTGAGGGTCTTCCTCTTTTTCGCTAACCCTCTACTTTACCCAACACGATGTCCTTCTCCAGGGACGGGTCACTCCTGATAACATGACCAAAGTATGTCAGACAGTTTCCCAGTCCTTGCTTCTAAGGAGCTTTCTGGGTGTACTTCTTCCAAGATAGGTTTGTTCATTCTTCTGGCAGTCCATAGTATATTCAAAATTCTTCACCAGCACCATAATTCAAAGTCGTCAATTCTTCTTCCGTCTTCCTCATTCATTGTCCAGCTTTCTCACGCATATGAGACGATTGAAAATATCATAGCTTGGGTCAAGCACATCTTTGTCTTCAAAGCGACATCCTTGCTCTTCAACACTTTAAAATGGTTTTTTGCCTCAGATTTGCCTGGTGGAACTCATCATTTGATTTCCGGACCACAGCTCCCAAGGACAATGATTATGGATCCAAGTAAAACGAAATTCTTGGCAACTTTGATCTTTTCTCCATTTATCATGACGTTGCTTATTGGTCCAGTTGTGAGAAGTTTTGTTTTCTTTATGTTGAAGTGAAATCCATACAGAAGGCTGTAGTCTTTGATCTTTATCAGTAAGTGCTTCAAGTCCTCTACACTTTCAGCAAGAAAGGTTGTTTCATCTGCATAACACAGGTTGTTAATGAGTCTTCCTTCAATCCTGATGCCCCATTCTTCTTCATGTAGTCCAGCTTCTCAGATTATTTGCTCTGCATACGGATTGAGTTGTTGTTGTTGTTAGGTGCCATCGAGTTGTTTCCAACTTATAGCGACCCTGTGCACAACAGAACGAAACACTGCCCGGTCCTTATAATCATTATGCTTGAGCCCATTTTTGCAGCCGCTGTGTCAATCAACCTCGTTGAGGGTCTTCCTGTTTTCCGCTGACCCTGTACTTTACCAAGCATGATGTCCTTCTCCAGGGACTGATCCCTCCTGACAACATGTCCAAAGTATATGAGATGAAGTCTAGCCGTCCTTGCTTCTAAGGAGCATTCTGGTTGTACTTCTTCCAAGACAGATTTGTTCGTTCTTTTGGCAGTCCATGGTATATTAATATTCTTCACCAACACCACAATTCAAAGGCGTCAATTCTCCCTCAGTCTTCCTTATTCATTGTCCAGCTTTCACATGCATATGATGCGATTGAAAATACCATGGCTTGGGTCAGGCACACCTTAGTCTTCAAGGTGACATCTTTGCTTGTCAACACTTTAAAGAAGTCCTTTGCAGCAGATTTGCCCAATGCAATGCGTCTTTTGATTTCTCGACTCTGCTTCCATGGCTGTAGATTGTGGATCCAAGTAAAATGAAATCCTTGACAACTTCAATTCCTTCTCCGTTTATTATGATGTTGCTTATTGGTCCAGTTGTGAGAAGTTTTGTTTCCTTTATGTTGAGGGGTACTCCCTACTGAAGGCTGCGGTCTTTGATCTTCACTTGTGAGTGCTTCAAGTCCTCTTCACTTTCAGCAAGCAAGGTTGTGTCATCTGCATAACGCAGGTTGTTAATGAATCTTCGTCCAATCCTGATGCCCTGTTCTTCTTCTCGGATTATTTGCTCAGCATACAGATTGACCAGTATGGTGAAAGGATACAACCCTGACGCACACCTTTCCTGAGTTTAAACCACTCAGTATCCCCTTGTTCTGTCCGAACAGCTGCCTCTTGGCCTATGTACAGGTTCGTCATGAGCACAATTAAGTCTTCTGGAATTCCTATTCTTCACAATGTTATCCATAGTTTGTTATGATCCACACAGTCCAATGCTTTTGCATAGTCAATAAAACACAAGTAAACATCCTTCTGGTATTCTCTGCTTTCAGCCAGGATCCACCTGACATGAGCAGTGATATACCTGGTTCCATGTCCGCTTCTGAATCCGGCCTGAATTTTTGGCAGTTCCTTGTCGATGCACTGCTGTAACCACTTTTGAATGGCCTTCAGCCAAAAAAAAATTTTACTTGTGTGTGATATTAATGATATCGTTCGATAATTTCTACATTCTGTTGGCTCACCTTTCTTTGGAATAGGCACAAATAAGGATCTCTTCCAGTCGGTCGGCTAGGAAGCTGTCTTCCAAATTTCTTGACATGGATGTGTAAGCACCTCCAGTGCTGCATCTGTTTGTTGAAACATCTCAGTTGGTATTCTGTCAATTCCTGGAGGCTTGTTTTCCACCAGTGTCTTTAGTGCAGCTTGGACTTCTTCACTCAGTGCCATCCATTTCTGATCATATGCTACCTCCCGAAATGGTTGAATGTTAACCAGTTCTTTTTGGTATAGTGGCTGTGTATTCCTTTCTTCTTCTTTTGATGGAATACCTAAATTTGCATATAATTTGTGTTACAAAGATTACAAATAGCTAATGAAAAGTGCCCAATTTTCTGCCAGGCACATTGTGATTATCGTTGTTACTTGCTGTCCAGGCAGCTCCTACTCATGGCAACTTCCTGTGTAACAGAACGAAATGTTCCCAATCCTGCACCATCTTCATGATCCTCGGTATTTTTGAGCCCCTTTTTGCAGCCATTGTGTCAGTCCATCTCACTGAGGGTTTCCCTCACTTTCACTGGCCCTCTGCTTCACCAAACATGATGTCCTTCTCTCGTGATTGTTCTCTCCTAATGACATATCCAAAGTAAGAGAGTCAAAGTCTTGGACAATATTTTGTGATTTGTAGGGTTTTCATTGGCTAATTTTCAGTAGGTTGCTACGGCTTTCATTCTAGTCTGTCTTAGTCTGGAAGCTGTGCTGAAACCTATCCACCATGAGTGACCCTGTTGGTATTTGAAATACTGGTGGCATAGTTTCCAGCATCATAGCAACATGCAAGTCACAGCAGACTACGACAAACTACTGCCTGGCACATACCCAAATGAAACTAAACCCACTGCTGTCCAGTCGATTCTGACTCATAGCAACCCTTTAGAATAGAGTAGAACTGCCCCATAGGGTTTCCAAGGCTGTAAATCTTTACAGAAGCAGACTGCCACATCTATGCCTGGCACATAGATACTAAATACATAGCTGTTATCCTGACCACCTGTGAGGCTCAGAGAGCTTGGCGATGCCGTTCAGGTATATGTTAAAAGGCCCATGCGAGGTTTCCAGGCTGGTGTCTGTGCAGCTGAGTATTTCTTTATGGCTCTCTGGTCAGCAGTTACATATAGACACCTTAATCGTGGCCTCCTGGGCAAATAACACAGCTACTTGAGACATGACTTAGTGAAAGACAGAGATAAGTAAGATTTTTCACTTGATTATGCTATTATAAGTTAAAATACTATATTATGACCCAGCATTGACATTCATTAATTACTAATCATAGTATATATTTTTTAATTGTGCATAATTTAAAGTAAGGTTTAAGAAAAATAGATACCCAGGGAAATAAAGTACCTCACTAATTACTAATTATTCCCAATTACCGCTCAACATAAGCCTGTTTTCCCTCCAGGCCCGAGTGAACTCAGTCTTCTAATTCACGCAATTAGCCTGGGACTTGGGACTTGCTCAGTGTTAGTCTTCTGGGCTCCCATGGCTAGTGGAAGGAGGAAGACAACACGGAGGGATTCAAACGTGCTCCAAGGCGGCATAACCAAACAATTCCAAACATGGTGTCAAACCTGAGTCTCAAACAGAACAGAACGTTTAGTTTCTAAACAGCATGATGATGTGTTGCTTCTTCACAGACCCTGAGCTAAGGTGGTAGCCAGTGGGCCCTCCCATCCATTCACTTAATTACTCCTTCATGTATTCAGCAAGGATTTACTGAGCACGTGCTCTGGGCCAGCAGTATTGAGCTGTGGAATTGGAACAGTTCAGAGCTAGAAGTTCCCCAGAGACGGTGTATCATGAGTTAGCAGCAGGTTTGGGGCCAAAATGCAGCTCCTTCACAGGCTTTGTTTGGCTGGCAGAGTGGTTTAAAAAAAAAAAAAAAAAATTTTTTTTTTTTTAATTAGTATCAACATTTAGAAGATTTTGCTTAAAAAATTAGATCTTTTACTTTTCTTGAATACTTGCGAAATCTGGCAGTAGTGGGTCTGCATCCCCACCTGGCAGTACTTGGTTGCAGCTGAGGGGCAGCTGCTCCATTTTAGGCACACATGCAAGCCCTTAGCACTTTGCCACAGTCTCCACCACTCCCTATCACTACACCTGGATTGTTTTACTCATTTATGTTACCTGCCTGGCCCTTGTAGGCACTGGGTTTACAACATCTAATCTCCCTAACTCCTCTTAGAGTAGTGGTTAAAGAAGAAATGACTTGCCCATCAGAAATGTTATAGTCTTAGAAAACAAGGTAGAAAAATATGGAATTGACATATGCACACAGAAATGAGGATGATAATTAACTAGATATTTGGTGGGCTTGGGAGAGAATTGAGTGTGGTGTCCTGGGGTGAGGTAAATCAAAGTCAACTCCCTGGAGGAGGTGGCATGGAGCTGCAGTGTACATACTGCAACCTTTGCTGAGAAATGTTTATGCCTTTTGGATGTGGAAACAGAGTACCACTTGCGCAATTGCTGACTTCCTGGGAAGGACCCGAGGTGAGGGATTGGGGGTGCGGCAGGAAGTAACTCCCCTTGGAGGATAACTCCAGATCATGTGGGAGGATCTTGCTGCTTCTTGGAGATTCAGTTAAGGGTGACAAGTCCAAGTCCAGATCCTAATCAAAATAGAGTCGAGAGGCTAGAGCCAGCAGAGTCTGGTGGGTGAGCTTCATCCCTGATTGATTTCCACTTGACCCCACAAGGGCTGACTTGGTAGTGACCTTCTCCCCCGTCTCTGGGCCCACCACCCCTATCTGTGTGTGGGCAGTCGGGCCCTCTGCCCTGAGCCGGAAATTGTTTCAGGAAACTGGCAGCCTGAGAACAATGCCTGCCCTTGGCCTGAATCTGTCTACCTGGGCCTGTATCTCCCTCAGCGAGACCTACCCCCAAGATTTCCTCACTCAGGACTTCTGATTCTGACCTCAACCTGGGAGTGTCAGGGGCCCAAGGAAGCAAGAAATGCACAGTTCGTCCTACCCATTCAAAGCCGGTGGCCTTAATCTATTCTTATTGTGTTCAGATGGTCACTCAGCCCCATCCATCGTGCTCTGGTATCTCCACCCACCCTGACCCCTGCCTTTTTGTTCTTCTTGGTTTCCAGGGTCTCAAGGGCTTATCTGAGAGGCAGGGTAGCAGGGTGGTTAAGAACTTAGGCCCTGGAGTCAGGCTACCCCTCGCCAGCTGTGTGACCCCAGACAGGGGATGCCACTTCTCTGTGCCTCACTGTCCTCATCTGTAAAATGAGGGTAGCAATGGTGCCTATCTTATGAGGCTAGTAACCAAAACCAAACCCATTGCCATCCAGTTGATTCCGACTCAAGGCTACCCCATGTGTCACAGAGTAGAACTGCTCCATAGGGTTTTCTTGGCTGTAATCTTTGTGGAAGCAGGGCAGCAGATCTTTCTTCCACGGCACCACTGGGTGGGTTCAGACCACCAACCTTTAGGCTAGCAGCTGACACAAGCCACTTGTACCACCCAGGGACCTAGAAGGCTGGTGAGAGCTAAATAAGTTACTATCCATTCTTAGTCGTCTAGTGCTGCTGTCGCAGAAATACCACAAATGGATGGTTGTAACAAAGAGAAGTTAATTCTCTCACAGTCGAGTAGGCTAGAAATTTGAATTCAGGGTATCAGCTCCAGGGAAAGGCTTTCTCTCTGTCGGCTCTGGAGGAAGGTCCTTGTCATTAATCCTCCCCTGATTAAGATGCTTCTCAGGCACAGGGACCCTGGACCCAAAGGATGTGCTTTGTTCCCGGCACTTCTTGCTTGGTGATGTGAGGTCCCCCCTTCTCTGCTCACTTCTGTTTCCTTTTATCTCTTGTAAGATGCAGGCCATACCCCAGGGAAACTCCCTTTACATTGGATCAGGGATGTGACCTGAGTAAGGGCGTTACAGCCCACCCTAATCCTCTGTAACATAATCTAATCTTGACTCATTTACCACAGGCAGAGATTCGGAGATACAGCACTCAGGAAAATTACATCAATCACAAACTGGGGGACAACCGTACAATACTGGGAATCATGGCCTAACCAAATTGACACATATTTTGGGGGGGGGACATAATTCAATCCATAACAATCCATAAAGTATTTAGAATGGTGCCTTGCACATGGGAAGAGCTACCTATTAGCTCTAGTTACAAACACAGAAGGATAATGTCATTATTTCTGACTTCAGAACAATAAAAATTTCCATAGCTATCATTTACTGAGTGCTTTATCTAAGCCAGGAATGATGCTAACTACTTTACTTGTATTCTCTCATTCAATCCTCCAAATCCAACAAGGTAGATACTATTGTTACCTCCATTTTACGGTGAAGGACACTGGAACTCAGAGAGGGGAAGCAACTTGCCCAAGATCACACAGCAAATAAGTAGCAAAGTTGGAATTTGAACCCGTGACTATTTGGTTCAAAGCCCATGCTCTTACCCACAATTCTGTACTGGGGAGTAGGAGCCCAGTTTGATAAGCGAAAGGTCCAAGTCATCAGGCAGGTTTCTATTCCATTACTTCTAAGTACAGGGAGGAACAATAAAACCATGAGACTGATGAGTGCGTGTGGCTGTTTGTAATTACTCCTCAGAAGGGCCGTATCTGGGTGGGGTTAGCAGTCCATCCTCAGTGGGGACACTCCAGGAGCTGGCTTTAGTAAAGAGACAAGAGTGGCCCAAACTGAGCCTCTGGATGAGGCCAGGCATTCCTCAAAGGACTTAAAAGGACTTAATTGCAGATTTCCTTTCTCTGCAAGCAAAGCCTCTCACCCCACCATGGAAGTCTTGTTGACTCTCTTAACTTGCTTTCACAGCTGAAGCAATAAATCTAGGGGTTAAGAAGGGGAGCTTTAGGATGTAGCTGGTTTTAACGGCCAGCTCTGCCACTTACCAGCTGTGTGATCTTGGACAAGATAGTCAACTTCTCTGTGCCTCACAAGCCCCATCTGTAAAATAGGATAATAATAGCACTGAGCCTGCCTGTAGGGTTGTTGTAGGTATTCAGTGAGATAACGCATAGGTTTGGGGCTAAGCCGTGCCTGGGTTCCAGCTGTATGACCTTGGTGCAGTAACCCGACCCCTCTGTGTCTCAGACTCCTCATCTGTCACATGCTACCTTATAGGAGTATTGTGAGGATTAAATGGCATGTGTATAAAAGTGCTTTGCCTTTGTCTGGATGTTGGTGAGTGCTCAATAAATATTAGTGCTTGTAATGATAATGAGACAGAAGACTTAGGATGATGCAAGCCCCATAATGGGTTATCAATTGTTGTTGTTGTTAGGAACTACCAAGTCGGTTCTGTCTCATAGACCCCATGTATAATGGAACAAAACATTACTCCGTTCTGTGCCATTCTCACGATAGTGGGTATGTTCCAGCCCATTCTTGCAGCCACTATGTCAGTCCATCTCACTGAGGGCCTTCCTTTTTTTTTCACTGAGGACCCTTTTCTTTACCAAGCATGTCTCTCTCCAGAGACTGGTTCTCCCTGATAACATGTCCAAAGTAAGCGAGACAAAGTCTCGCCATCCTTACTTCTAAGGAGCGTTCTGGCTATACTTCTTCCAAGACAGATTTGTTCTTTTTGCAGTCCATGTTATATTCAATATTCTTTGCCAATACCATAATTCAAATGCATCGATTTTTCTTGGGTCTTCCTTTTTCATTGTCCAGCTTTCATGTGCATACAAGGCTATTGAAAATACCAGAGCTTGAGTCAGGCAAGCTTTAGTCCTCAAAGTCATATTTTCGCTTTTTAAGACTTTTAAGAGGTCTTTTGTAGCAGATTTGCCCAATGCAATACGTCTTTGATTTCTTGACCGTTGCTTCCATGGACGTTGATTGTCCGTCCAAGTGAAATGAAACCCTTGACAATGTCAGTCTTTTCTCCATTTATCATGATGTTGCTTGTTGGTCCAGTTGTGAGTATTTTTATTTTCTTTATGTTGAAGTGTAATCCATACTGAAAGCCATAGTCCTTGATCTTCATCAATTTAGTGCTTCATGTCTTCTTCACTTTCGGCGAGCAAGGTTGTGTCATCTGCACATTGCAGATTGTTAATAAGTCTTCCTCCAATCCTGATACCTCATTCTCCTTCATACAGTCCAGCTTCTCAGATTATTTGCTCAGCATACAGATCGAGTAAGTAAGGTGAAAGGATACAACCCTGACACACACTTTTCCTGATTTTAAACCAAGTAGTATTCCCTTGTTGTGTTTCAATGACTGCCTCTTGGTCCATGTACAGGTTACTCATGGGCACAGTTAAGTGTTCTGGAATTCCTATTCTTTGGAATGTTATTCATAATTTGTTATGATCCACACAGTCAAATGCCTTTGCATAGTCAGTAAAACAGAGGTAAAGTTGGTTCTGGTATTCACAATGTTCTGCTTTCAGCCAAGATCCATCTGACATCAACAATGATACCCTTCATTCCATGTCCTCTTCTGAATCAGCCTTGTGGATGTATGGCTGCAGCCATTTTTTAATTATCTTCAGCAAAATTTTGCTTGCCTATGATAGTAATGATATTTCTCAATAATTTCTGAATTCTGTTGGATCACCTTTCTTTGGAATGGGCACAAATATGGATCTTTTCCAGTCAGATGGCCAAGTAGCCGTCTTCCAAATTTCTTGACATAGACAAGTGAGCACCTCCAGTGCTGCATCCGTTTGTTAAAATATCTCAATTGGTATTCGGTCAATTCCCAGAGTCTTGTTTTTCGCCAATGCCTTCAGTGCAGCTTGGACTTCTTCCTCCAATACCATCCATTCTTGATAATATGCTACCTCCTGAAATGGTTGAATGTTGACCAATTCTTTTTGGTATAGTGACTGTGTATTCTTTCCATCTTCTTTTGATGCTTCCTGTGTCGTTCAATTTTTTTACCCATAGAATTCTTCCCTATTGCAACTCGAGGCTTGAATTTTTTCTTCAGTTCTTTCAGTTTGAGAAAATGCCGAGTGTGTTTTTCCCTTTTTGTTTTCCAACTCCAGGCCTTTGCCCATGTCATTATAATATTTTACTTTTTCTTCTGGAGCTGCCCTTTGAAATCTTCTGTTCAGCTCTTTTACTTAATCATTCCTTCCATTCACTTTTAGCTACTCTATGTTCAAGAGCAAGTTTCAGAGTCTCTTCTGACATCCGTTTTGATCTTTTCTTTTTTTTCTGTCTTTTAAAGGACCTTTTGCTTTCTTCGTATATGATGTCCTTGATGTCATCCCACAACTCGTCTGATCTTCAGTCATTAGCATTCAGCGTGTCAAATCTATTCTTGAGATGGTCTCTAAATTCAGGCAAGATGTATTCAAGGTTGTGTTTGGCTCCCATGGACATGTTTTCATTTTCTTCAGCTTCAGCTTGAACTTGGATTTGAGCATTTGGCAGTCTGCTCCACATTCGGCCCCTGGCCTTGTTCCGGCTGAAGATGCTGAACTTCTCCATCATCTCTTTTCACAGATGCAATTGATTTGATTCCTGTGTATTCCATCTGGTGAAGTCCATGTGTATAGTCATCATTTATGTTGTTGAAAAAAAGGTATTTTCAGCCATTTAAAATTAAAAAGACTGTCCTTGATAGATACAGACCTGGTCATAAAGATGAGACCTGCAAAGCCACGCCCTTGACCAGCTTGTCCTCCATCGTCCTCACTCCAGCCTTCACCTGGTGGGGCTTGCCAGCAAAGGCTGGGCTCTTGGCCTCCCCAAGCAGCGTCTTCCACAAGAACATCAAAAAGGGGGGTTGCCAGATGGTGCTGCAGAGGCTTGTCCTCCTGTGAGGACCAGTGTGATGCCCCAGTGGAAGGAGAGAAACCCTGACCCCGGGGCTTGAGTGCAGGGCCAGCAGTCAGGGTAGGTTGCTAAATCCACTTGCCCCTAAGGTCACTGAGTCCAGGTCTGCAGGTGGGGAGCTGACCAGAGGGCTGGAGAAGGGGTGGAGACTGAGCTCAGGGTGCCCTGAAGGGTTCTGGGCAGCACTCCTCCTTTCAACATCTTGGTCCCTCATTGTAAAATGGGGCTGCTATTGCCCACGCAGCCTTCCAGGGTTGTCTTGTGTATCAAATGAGAAATGGTACCAACAGGAGCCTTGAGAAGGCAGAGGGCTGAATGCTGATGTGACAGGCCCAGCCCAGCTGCATGTGTAACTGCCCAGGGAGGAGCTTGTTGGGAGCGGGGACCAGGAAAGTCAGGAGGAACGAGGACCAGTGTGAGTAGAGGCCCTAAGGGCAAGGGATGGAGAAGGATAACATCACTCCAGAACCAGCAGCAATCCCAGCTCTGATCTGGATGGAAGTCGGGGTCCGGAGCCTGAACCAAGGGGAGCAGCACCAGGACCGGGGTCTCACTCCTGGGGGTTTACAGCCTCACCCTGGGAGGTCTGTGTGCAGTGGTAGGTGGGATGTCCAGAAGTTGAGCCCTGCTCAAGGGAGAAGTTGGCCAGATCCTCCAAAGGGACAGGGGGGTCGGGGGCTCAGGAGGGCCAGCCCCATCCTTGGTTGAAAAAGGGTATTTCACCTTTGGGGCATCTCCTGGGCTAGAGAAGAAGCTACCCAAGGACAGAGACAGAGCCTGACTTTTACACCATCCCGGACAGTGTCCCACTCATAGCTGGTGCTGAGCAGATGTTTGCAATAATACACACTTGTAAAGTGAGCGTAAAGTGAATACAGCTCATGTGTTTAAAGACATAATTTTCTTTACCCTTCTGACACCTCACTGAGCTTGGCTTTCAAGCCCAGGCCTGCTGAGGGTGAAACAGGACTCCCAAGCCAGTCAGCCATTTCTGGTTTAACACTGTGCCTCCCAGGCAGGCCACTTTCTTCTGGACACCTGTAGCCCCCCACCCCCACCCCCTTTCATTCTCCCTGGGGTAGAGGGGGTGGGAGAGGCTGAGGTGCTGTCATGGTGTTGGGGAGGGGACACGGGTGTGGCCTGTGGCCATCTTCTGTCTGAGGTGTTATCCATCCTGCCTGGGCCTGGGCAGCGCCCTCTGTCCCTGCGGAGGTTATCATTCATACCCTTAGTTCCACCAGGGCCCGTGGCCAGGTCCCCCTCACTCTCCCCGTCCCTACCTGAGCCTCCTGCCACCACTTCCCGGCACCTCTGGACTGCTCTCCCCAACCCGGAAAACGTGAGGACTGCAGTCATGGAGTGAGGTCTCTGTGCCTCAGTGTCCTGGGCTGTGGGCACTCCCCTCTGACAGCTGAAGTGGGCCTTTCCCCAAACCCTGCCAGACCCTCTTTATGAGGATGCCTGGCCCCAGACTCTTTCTCTCACCCATGCCTAGGTAGGCTGAGATTGGCTTCTCTGGAAACAGGGCTGGGTAGAAAATGGGTGGACTCCAGCATAAAATTGAGGTTCTGTTAGGGAAGAAGAGGGGAGAGAGTCTGCCCCCCAGGCACGCTTTCCATGTTTCCACGTGAGGCGCTGCCTAGAAGCGCTGGCCTGGAGCATCTGAGTCTCCCTCATCCCAGTTACCGTATCCCAACTTCCTCAGGCACTCACCAAACAAGATGGGGAGCAAGGTATGAAGGGACAACCTCCAGATGGGAGGGTGGGCTGTGCTAAGGGCAAAGTGGCCCAGGAGCAACTGCAGCAAGTCCCCTTCCATGGTGTCTACCAGAGGTAGCCACTGGAGTTACCCTCTGGTGGCCACAGGTGTGGCAGCAGCACTGTGATGGCCTTGGAAGTAATATAGGTCATCTGAGGACCTCCTGGGGTCGAGGGCACTGGGGAGGATCTGCTGGCTACTGTCCCTTCTCTGCCCACTTTTCCCAGTCTCTTTGCCAATCTTTACAGCTGGAAGAGGATGAAGAAAGAGGGCTGCAATTAAGGTTAGTGCCTACGCCCGGTATGAGGTGTGCCTGGGAGTCCAGGGCACGCAGCCCCTCTACCTTCATCTCTGGCGCCCCTCAGCACAGCCAGGTCCAATGTGGGTGACTCTCTGCCTTGATCTCCTGATTTGCACTTCAATTCCTCCAACCCTCAAGGCTGCACTTGCCTGCCTGATAAGACAGAGAAGGAACTATAGCCCCACAGCCCTCAAGCTTCTCTCACTTGCTTCCCCTGTGTCTCACCCCTCCCCCATGCCTCTAGTTCCAAGATGACTAATAGGTTCCATCTAGTGTGCCAGTTCCTGCTGATTGATAGTGGATGTGTTGGAAAGAATCACAAAGCCTTGTCTAGGCTCATCAGGGAAGAGTAGCTGTGATTGATTAGCAATGTCTGCCATGAGCACAGCAGTAGAGTGTGGGTGGGTATGATTTAAACTACTGCCAACTCCTCTCAGAGCTTGTTATTCTCCATCAGCCTGAACTGAAAAGGTCCGGGGGTGTCTTGTAGCTCAGAGAGAGCATCATAAGACAGATCTGAGCAGCAGTGTGCTGGGAAATGATTAACAGCTAGCTCTCACGGAGGGGGCTGGGGCGGGTTGCTTTGTAGCTTTTGTCGATTTCTGTAGTGTGACACCTCCTACCGTGGCCAATTTCTAGCTGCCAATGAGAAGTCACTGAGCGCAGAGCTGGGAAGATATGGGCACATTCAGCTCTCACCAGACTGTCCTAGCTGGCTCTGGCACACCACTGTCTAAGTAACCACACATTTTTTTCTGAGAAATATAAAGACTCCTTCCACCCCGTAAAGCTGTGCCAGTGGTAGGCTGTCCTGGGATGAGCCCTGGACCAGGGTTCATCTACCACTTCCAGCTATGAACCACAGGGAAGTTAGATCCCTTCTCTAAGCCTCAGTTTCCTCTTCTATAAAATGGGTGTTGAGTTGTGGTGAAACTCAAGGGAACTAAGATATGAAGAAGAGCTTTGTCAGCCACAAACGTGATTCATTCAGACGTTTCACCAGAGAACAACCCCAGGGGGCCTGCCCCAGAAATCTGTCTGTGCCCTTCCCCTATAAAGCAAAACGTTTCTGCCTTGGGGCTGTAAGAGAGAAGGGCTTGCTTGTCCTCTTTGATGTCACCCTCAAAGGACAGACTGCCCCAAAGCTTAGTAAGTTTCCCTGACCACCCCATCATGCCTGTCACTAATGAATTTCTCAGTACAGTTTTTGAAGCTACTCATGTTTCACTCCTTCTCAGCTCCTGGGGCAGAGGCTACAGAGTGAAGAGAGTGTTCCTTTGATTTCTCCTGTGTACGTCCCTTCAAGCTTTGGGTCTCCATATTCCCCTGGGGTCCTTCCAGCCCTTCAGAGAGGCTGGGCTTCATTGAGCCAAGCCATGATGAGCCGGTCCTTGGTGTCATTCAGGCCTGGGTTCAAGTTCCAGCTGAGGCGTTCATGAGCCCTGCAGCCTTGAACTCATACCTTAAACTCTCTGGGCCTCAGCTTTTTCAGCTGTAGAGTGGGAATAATAATAGCAGTAGCTGCTTCATTGGGTTGTGGGGTAGAAATAACATATGTAAAATTCTTTGCATGGTGTCAGACACAGAATAAATGCTCAATAAATGGATTCGTATCTGTTCTGACAAAGTCTTGGGTGGAGGTAGGACAGGCCAGATTATAGAAGAGTGGGATCCCAAAAGTTGGCAAACCACGGGGTCAAGTGAGGGCTGGAGTGTTGACATAGGGGGATGGGCAGGGATGTGAACTACAGGGACTGTAGGCACATGGGGAGCCCAGGGACAGGACTGATCCCATTAGTCCAGTGCAGGCTTTCTCATCCTCAGCACTGTTGACATTTGGGGCCAGATACATAGCAAATATGGGGTTGCCTTGTGCTCTGTTTTTTTGTGCTCTGTAGGATGTTTAGCAGCATCCCTGGCTTCTACCCTCCAGAGACTAGTAGCAGCCTGCCCAAGGGTGGATTAGCCAATTAGCAAGGTGAGCATGGGCTTACTTCTGCTTACTTACTAATCTGTAGTGACCAGTTTCACATGGGTTTCACTTTGATGTGGCATGGTGAAATTCATGTGAAAATGGTCACTACAGATTAGTAAGTAAGTGCAAGTAGGCCTGTGCTTACCTTGCTTACTGGGTCATCTGCCCTGTGCAGGCTCATAAATTTGAAAGGAGGCTTTGATTCTGTGGGAGGGTGCCGTGGGGTTGGGAGAGAGACAGATGCCGACCATACCTAGAAGCAAAATCTCTGATGTGCTGAAAAAATGTGAAATTGTTCACTCAGATTCGAAGGTAAACCCAAGTAAACCTGTACTTACCTTGCTTATTGGATAACCTGCCCCACCTGCCAGTTGTAACCAAAAATGTCTCCAGACATTGCCAACTATCTGTGAGGGACAGAGTCACCCCTAGTTGAGGACCACTGCTCCAGTGGGGCCAGGTGTGACTGTTGTCACTCAAGGTCCGAGGATAGCCCAGGATGCCGAGCATTTGTCCTGGAAGGGTGGGTGGACCGGGCACGCGGCGGGCCCAAGTGGCAGGTGGTCAGCTTCAGGAAGCCTGGCAGCAGGCACCAGACGCGTGTGTCAGGGCTTGGACCCCAGCTGCTGGGTGCTGTGGTCGAGCAGGGTCAGAGCACAGCTTATATGACATTAAACTGGGAGCATCCTGTCGCTCCCCACTCCTCAGTCCAGGACCAGGATGCATCCAGAGTCTGGGGCGGGCCAAGCCTGTGGGGCAGGGGCAGGGGGTCTACCTTCCCACAGTAGGGTGTGCTGGGTTGAGGTCCAGGCTGCCCCTTTCACCCTTTGTAGCCTTTCCAACCCAGAGACCACAGGTGGTGGGTAGGGTGGACCAGGGTTCAAATCCAGGCTCTGCTGTATGCAAACTAAACACAAATAAAACAAAAAAACAGGTGCTGCCATGTAAGAGCAGGGTGACCTTAAGCAAGTTTCTTGCCCTCTAAGCCTCAGGTTCCTTGTCTGTGAAATGGGAATAACAGTGCCAACCTCATATGATTATTAGAAGGATTAAATGCAATGTTATAGTTACCATACTTAGCATTAGGCCAGCCACATCAGGTTGTTGTTGCCATTGTTAGGTGCTATCGAGTCGATTCCAACTCACAGGGACCCCATGTGACAGAGTAGAACTGCCCCCTCGGGTTTTCTGGCTGTAATCTTTATGGGAACAGATCACCAGGTCTTTCTCCTGCAGTGCCGCTGGGGGGGTTCAAACCACCAACATTTCAGTTAGCAGCTGAGCACCTAACCATTGCACTGCCAGGACTTCTACAGCAAACCTTTCCTCCATAAACCCTTTTACTCACTTTAGTTCTCCTCTCTGGAATGTCTCCAGCTTTCTAACATAGGAAACTGTTGGCCTCTCAAGGGAAGGAATTGAATTTTTCGTCTCTGTATTGCCAGAGCCTCACTCCTGACCCAGTAGATGTTGTTGTTGTTGTTAGGTGTCATCAAGTTGGTTCTGACTCATAGCAACCCTGTGCACAACAGAACGAAACACTGCCCGGTCCTGCGTCATCCTCACAATCGTTGCTATGCTTGAGCCCATTGTTGCAGCCACCGAGTCAGTCCATCGCGTTGAGACTCTTCTTCTTTTTTGCTGACCCTCCACTTTACCAAGAATAATGTCCTTCTCCAGGGACTAATCCCTCCTGACAACATGTCCAAAGTATATGAGATGAAGTCTCGTCATCCTTGCTTCTAAGGAGCATTCTGGTTGTACTTCTTCCAACACAGATTTGTTAATTCTTTTGGCAGTCCATGGTATATTCAATATTCTTTGCCAACACCACAATTCAAAGCCATCAGTTCTTCTTCGGTCTTCCTTATTCATTGTCCAGCTTTCACTTGCATATGAGGCTATTGAAAACACCACAGCTTGAGTCAGGCGCACCTTAGTCCTCAAGGCGACAACTTTGCTTTTTAACACTTTAAAGAGATTTCTTGCAGCTGATTTGCCAATGCAGTGCATCTTTTGATTTCTTGACTGCTGCTTCCATGGGTGTTGACTGTGGATCCAGGTAAAATGAAATCCTTGACAACCTCAATCTTTTCTCTGTCATGATGTTGCTTACTGGTCTAGTTGTGAGGATTTTTGTTTTCTTTATGTTGAGGTGTAATTCATACTGAAGGCTGTGGTCTTTGATCTTCATCAGTAAGTGCTTCAAGTACTCTTCTCTTTTTAGCAAGCAGGGTTGTTAATGAGTCTTCCTCCAATTCTGCTGCCCTGTTCTTCGCCATATACTCCAGCTTCTTGGATTATTTGCTCAGCATACAGATTGAATAAGTGAAAGGATACAACCCTGACACACACCTTTCCTGACTTTCAACCATGCAGTATCCCCTTGTTCTGTTCGAAGGACTGCCTCTTGATCCATGTACAGATTCCTCATGAGCACAATTTAGTGTTCTGAAATTCCCATTCTCTGCAATGTTCTCCATAATTTGTTATGATCCACACATTCAAATGCCTTAGCATAGTCAATAAAACACAGGTAAACGTCTTTCTGGTACTCTCTGCTTTCAGGCAGGATCCATCTGACATCAGCGATGATGTCCCTGGTTCCACATCCTCTTCTAAACCCGGCCTGAATTTCTGGCAGTTCCCTGTTGATATACTGCTGCCGCTGCTTTTGAACGATCTTCAGCAAAATTTTGCTTATGTGTGATATTAATGATATTGTTTGATAATTTCCATATTTGATTGGATCGCCTTTCTTGGGAATAGGCATAAATAAATATGGATCTCTTCCAGTCAGTTGGCCAGGAAGCTGTCTTCCAAGTTTCTTGGCATAGACGAGTGAGCACCTCCAGCGCTGCATCTGTTTGTTGAAACATCTCAATTGGTATTCGGTCAATTCTCGGAGCCTTGTTTTTCGCCAGTGCCTTCAGAGCAGCTTGGACCTCTTCCTTCAGTACCATCGGTTCCTGATCATATGCCACCTCCTGAAATGGTTGAACATTGACCAGTTCTTTTTGGTATAATGATTCTGTGTATTCCTTCCATCTTCCTTTGATGCTTCCTGCATCGTTTAGTGTTTTTCCCATAGAATCCTTCAGTATTGCAAGTTGAGGTTTGAATTTTTTCTTCGGTTCTTTCAGCTTGAGAAATGCTGAGTGTATTCTTCTCCTTTGGTTTTCTATCTCCAGGCCTTTGTGCATGTCATCGTAATACTTTACTTTGTCTTCTCAAGCCGCCCTTTGAAATCTTCTCTTTGGCACTTTTACTTCATCATTTTTTCGTTTTGCTTTAGCTACTCAACGTTCAAGAGTTTCAGAGTCTCTTCTGACATCCATTTAGGTCTTTTCTGTCCTTTTAATGACCTCTTGCTTTCTTCATGTATGATATCCTTGATGTCATTCCACAATTCTTCTGGTCGTCAGCCATTAGTGTTCAAAGCGTCAAATCTGTTCTTGAGATGGTCTCTAAATTCAGGTGGGATATACTCAAGGTCATACTTTGGCTCTCATCAACTTGTTCTAATGTTCTTCACTTGAACTTGCATATAAGTAATTGATGGTCTGAACCGCAGTCAGCCCCTGGCCTTGTTCTGACTGATGATATTGAGGTTTCCCATCATCTCTTTCCTCACTTGCAGTCAATTTGATTCCTGTGTGTTCCATCTGGCGAGGTCCATGTGTCTAGTTGCCATTTATGTTGCTGAAACAAGGTATTTGTAATTAATAAGTCTTTGGTCTTGCAAAATTTAGTCATGCGATCTCTGGCATCGTTTCTATCACCGAGGCCATATTTTCCAACTACTGATCCTTCTTTTTTGTTTCCAACTTCCACATTTCAATCACCAGTAATTATCAGTGCATCCTGATTGCATGTTTAATCAATTTCAGACTGCAGAAGTTGGTAAAAATCTTCAATTTCTTCATCTTTGGCCCTAGTGGTTGGTGCGTAAATTTGAATAATAGTCGTATTAACTGGTCTTCCTTGTAGGCGTGTGGATATTATCCTATCACTGACAGCGTTGTACTTTAAGATAGATCTTGAAATGTTCTTTTTGACGATGAATGCAGCACCATTCCTCTTCGAGTTGTCATTCCTGGCATAGTGGACCATATGATTGTCTGATTCAAAATGGCCAATAGCAGTCCATTTCAGCTCACTAATGCCTAGGATATTGATCTTTATGTGTTCCATTTCATTTTTTACAATTTCCAGTTTTCCTAGATTCATACTTCATACATTCCAGGTTCTGATTATTAATGGATGTTTGCAGCTGTTTCTTCTCATCTTGAGTCTTACTTCTCATTTTGGCACAACTCATGACCTGGTAGATGACAGGTGTTTAAAAAATGAAACTTCCCTTCCTTGAGGGGCAATGAGTATGCCTCATTTTTCATTATATGGCTTAGTCTGGCACAGCGCCTGACACACAGTAAGTGTTCATGAAATGTTTGTCGAATGGATGAATATACAAAAGAATGGTTGAAAGAAGCACACAACCCAGACAAGGCCCTGGGACTCCTCACAGGGGTCCATTACTACATGGCCATATGGGCGGAACAAGGCCACCTTGGTCAGAGCAGATCAACCAAACCACAGGTGAGAACAGCAGCCTCCCCAGCACAGAGCTGAGAAAGTGGGTGGCAGACCTCAGGCTGAGGAGGGGGTCCCAGGCCCTGCGGCAGGTCAGCTTAGCCCACCCAGGTGGCTAGAACAGTCTTCATAATTCCCCCTGCTGTGAAAAAAGATGTCCTCCAGAGAGGCCAGCAGCAGCACATGGGTGGAGTTGGGGTATTCTCTTCCCCTCTAACAATGTGGCAGTGGACTGTGTCAGTAATTTCCCATACCCTCAGCAGGGCCAACGACACAGGTCATGAGTGACAATGTGATTTGTAGGGAATACCCCTGGGTGGGGAGTCAGGAGACCTGGGTCCTGGTCCCACCCCCACCACCACTCATGAAGTGATCCTGGGTGGGCACTAACCTCCCCTGGGCCTCTCTTTTCCCATCTGTGCAATGGGGACTTGATGATGTCTAGGGGGTGACTCTATCCTTTGGTGCCTGGTCAGGGTGAGGGGTCAGTCAACAGCCACATTACTGAGTACGGCCCAGTGGCCCACGTGGGAGACCAGCTGGTGATATCTGCTTTGATTGTCGCTAGCGCTGATGGATTTCGCAAAGCCATTGGCCTCAGGGCCTCAGAGCTGTGGGGCATTGAAACAACCTTGAGGGAAGCATTTGCTTCGAAATCCAGGGCCTCCCACTGCAGGGTTGTTTGAGGAAAGCTGGCAGGGGGAGGGCAGTGGTTGGATTTTCCAAGGGGCCTAAAAATTTCCCAGGGGGCCTAAAAATGGCTTGAAGTTATTGACAAGGAAAAATGGTTGTGACAGAAAGTCTTGTTTTATAACTCCCCTATGTCTCTTCCCCTTCTAAGATACAAAATCAGCTTCTAACTAGGAGTTTTTCCCATTCCTGAGGCCCTGAAGCGGTGGGGGTAGGGGCATGCCAACCTGGAAATGCTGGGTGGAGTCAAATTGTCAAACTCCCTGCATAAGAACAAGGAGCACATAAGTGAGAGCTGAAGGGCCCCTGGCAGCACAAAAGGTTCGTGCTCAGCTACTAACCTAAAGGTTGGCGATTTGAACCTGCACAGTGGTGCCGGGGAAGAAAGGCCTGGCAATCTGCTTCTGTAAAGATTACAGCCAAGACAACCCTAGAGAGCACAGTTCTACTCTGTAACACATGGGGTTGCCATGAGTTGGAAACCACTTGACGGCAACTGGTTTGGTGTGGTTTTCAGCGAGAAATGGGAGGGTGGAGTCTAGAGAAAGGAAGAGGAGGCTGATGGGCAGCTGGCATCCCAGGGAGAGGTGTGGAGAGAAGAAGGGCCTGTGGGCGATTTGGGGTGGGGATGAGATGCTTTTTGAGCGAGAGGCCTAGAGAGAGGCACGGCAGCAAAGGAAAGATGGTCTGCGAGTGACCGCTGCCTGGCCTTGGGGGATCACCCCGCTCTCCTGTGCCTGTTCCTTCATCCGCAGTGTGGGGGATAGAACCTATATGGAAACCACTTAGAACTGGGCACACGGTAAGGACCAGGGAGGTGTGAGCAACGATGGTGATGGTGGTGATGTAAAAATCCCTCGAAATCTTCAGTGAAATTTGGGAGTGCTAGGTGGACCCAGCAAAGTCCTTTCCCGGGACCCGGCTCCCTGCTAAGTTCCACATTGGGTGCCTGGTCACACTTGATGATACCTGTGCAGCCGAGTGAGACTGCCCATGGGCAGGGCCGTAATGAGCTCTGGCCTGTGTCACTGGGGACTCATACGGAGCCTGTAGCTTTGGGAATCAGGGCCCTGCCACGCAGGCAGGCGCGGGGCATCTGCCTTCCATGTGGCCGGACCATCCAGATTGCCAGGGGCTAAACCTTGTCACCAGCCTACTTCTCACGCCCGAAGATACGTCCCTCAGCCAGCAGGCCCAGATTTCCCAGCTGGCCTGGCCCCTCTAGCAGATTGCAGCTTGGGGGATATTTCCAGATTCTGGGTGACATTCCCCTGCCTCTCAGCCTAATTGATCCCAGATGCTCTCCTTTTTCCTCCCCATCCCCCTCCTCCCCTTCACTTGTTCAGAAACCCTGCGTGCAGGCCTGTCCTCCTGCTTGGGGCCTCCCTGCCCAGTTCCTACACCTCTTGGTTTTTTTTTTTTTAATTTAAAATATTTTGTCCCCCCTTAACATGCTGCTGTGACAGAGGCCAACATGAAAGAGGTTGTTTCCTCCTGGCTGGGGACCAGGGCAGAGAAGTGGACAGATAAAGGGGAGGGAAGGAAGCTGGCTTGAGGAACCTGAGGAGCAAGGGGAGACATAAGGAGCCTTTCTTGGCCGAGCATAAAGGAAGCAACAGGAGTAGCAGCTGAGTTAACGTCCCAGGTCACTAGGAGCTGGGCACCCACACCCAGCCCAGCTGGGACAGCGGTGGGCCTGGGGGCTTTCATGACTCATCTTCTGCAGCAATGTCTTTTCTTTCACTGTCCCGCTGCTGCTGCTCTTTCTCAGCCCCCTCCCCCCACCCCCCTTGCTCCCTCCTGGGAACACTTGAATTTGTAATTCTTGGCTGTTGCCAGTAATGAGGCTGGGCTATTGCGGAGGCCTTTGGGAGGTGGGAGGGAGAGTGGACCTAACTAAGGGAAGAAAAGAGAGAGGTGTGGAGGGCTGATGGGGCCTGGAGCATGAGAGGTGGGTGTGGAGGAGATGGTGGGCAGCAGAGCCAGGAGGGACAACACACCTGACTCAGAGTGTAACAGAAACCAGGGCAGACCCGATTGACATCAGGCGGGGACCTGAGCGGGAAGCTTGGTTTCACCCTGCTCCTGCCTGCTCGGTTTCCATTGTGTCTCGTGGGAAGCTTGGAGGGGACACCCAGCAAAACGATAATCACGATCTCTTTAGGTTTCGTCCCACATTTGCCTTTTCTCAGTGTGCTGCAGTGCCCACTGTCCTGGGGTCCTGCAGAGCCACCCTACACATGAGTCCAGCGAGTCCCAAAGAGCCTGTTTTGTGGGGAGGGAAACTGAAGCAGGGAACTTTATAGGGATTCCCCTTAGGTTCCCAGCAGGACCAAGCCTGGGGCCCAGACCTCTGTACATCTAACCCAATTATGAAAATATGGAGATAAAATAAAGGGAGCAGAGATTATGTTAGTGAAAGTGGGCCAGGAAAATACAAACATCCAAGACCAGATGGTAACCCCTCAGCCAGAGTTCTTGGATGCTGCTTCTAAGGCGGCCTCCCCCTGTCTTCCTTCCAGCGGTGACCCTGACCCTGGCATTTTCTCTCTCTCTTTCAGGACCTCCTGTAAGTACTCAAGCTGCAGCCGGTCACGTGCATCTCAAAGACCTGTGTTCCTTGCTGGTAATCGGGTCCTGGGTGAGGGGACCCTTGGCAGACGGTCTCTGGCATCCACCATTTTCTGGGGGACCCTTGGCGGACGGTCTCTGGCATCTTTATACTAGAAATAGCCGGTTGACATCGAGTCAGCTCCGACTCCTGGCAACCCCACGTGTGTCGGAGTAGAACTGTGATCCATAGGGTTTTCAGGAGCCGATTTTTCGGAAGTAGATTGCCAGATCTTTCTTCCAAGGTGCCTCTGGGTAGATTTGAACCTCCAGCTTTTCAGTTAGCAGCCGAGTGCATTAAGTGTTTGCGCCACCCAGGGACTCCTTACACAGGAAAGGAGGCTGCCATTTGCCTTCCACCCGCCTCTGCTGCACTCCAGGGCAACTCCAGGGCAAGACAATGACCACCCCCAGTACAAAGCAGGTCCTGAATTTCAATCTGAAAAGCTGGCTGGCCCCATTGTTAGCCCAGCTCCTTTGTCACATAAAGAAGCAACTGGAGTCAGAAAAGCACCAGGTTTTAGAAAGAAAAAAAAAAAAAATAGAAGGAGATAATCTCTACTCAGTTCTGGTCCTTGAAACGCCTCCTCCCCAATCAGAAAGCAGGTCAGTGTGTGGCTCTAAGCGTGGGCTGCACTAAAGGACTTGGTGTCCACATGTCCACACCACTTCCTGGGCAACCGCGTTCTGGCTTGGTCACTTTGGGCAGCTGCTGGTGGTGGCAAAGGTTGTTTTTATGCTAGAGAAAGCAATGTCGGCAGGTTAGACCAGAAGACAACACATAAATTATAGTCCTTGTGTCACGCCTCCTTCCCCAGTGTCTCCCTGAGGCCCAGGGTGGGGTGAGGGAGCCCAGCCATTTCCAAAGAACCTGAGAAAAGCCCGAGGAGACTATCTCCCTGAAGTAATGGATCCAGAGAACAGGAGCAAGTCTTCTTTGAGGGACAACATTTGATATCCCAGCAAAAGACACAGAGATCAGTGGGGGACTGGGGGCTGGAATTTGAAAGGACCAAACCCTCCACATCAGATCTTTCTCAAGGAGGTGACTGACATCAGCAAGTCTATCATGCCTTCCTCGGAGAAGTCATTTCTAGCTTTGTTCTCTTCTTGATCTGTACCTGGGGAGTGGCCTACCCCATTTTTAACCAGACCGTTATTTAATATCCCATCTGTTCTCTGAAAGGTAAATGGAACCCATGCTGGGGCTCCTGCTTGGCTCCCTGACTGATAAGTCTCACTGAGAGAGGAAAATCATTTCATTCCTTGAGAGGAAGATTTATTGTGACATGTTAGGGACGTCAGATCTCAATTCCTGTCATCAATCTTCCAAAATAAACTCTGCCATGGGGGACTTGGACAGACCTCCTGCTGGAGATGGGCCTCTTCCCCCCTTGTCTTTTTTAATTAAGCCAAAAGATTCCTCACCTTTGCCACTCTGGAGCCTCCTCGCCATACCATGGCCCCACAGCCAAGCTGCTGGGTGGCCAGTGCAGTTAGCTCTGGGTCTCTGCTGGAGGGTCAGGCTTCTGCCACAGCCCTGCCTTTCTAGAGGGTCCTTCCTTCACCAGGAAGGTGACCCCGAGGCTGTTCACAGCCAGACTGGAGACTCTGCATTGGAGGAGCGAATGAGGAATCTCTCCTCAGAACCCCCACCTCCTGGTGATGGTGGGAGAGGAGCCCAGGTAGTTTCCCCCACATGCTGAGCCTGACACAGGAGTCCTAAATTTTTGCCCAACTTTGGCTGAAACCTCAAGGCAGGGGGAGGAGGAAATGGGAAGCTCATCAAGGTGGGAATGGCCTCCTCAGCCCTGTTCTCTGCTCCCTGAAGAAGAAAGACATGCTGTTGACCAGAGGCTGAAAGGCAGGGATACAAGATAACAACTGGCTGCAATGCCTGTCTGCTGTCTTCTGGCCAGGGGCCATATCTGGGATAGCTCTGTACTGTAGCCCAGCGACCCAGGTTCCTGTGGACAGAAGGATGGCCAATGCCTAGAGAAGACAACGATGGAGGATGGATTTTCGTTGCAACTTAAACCATTTAAGTTGTAACAAATATGTGGCCACCCCTGCCCCAGCCATTATGTCCATGGCAAACATTGCTAATCACTTAGGAGGTTTTTCAACATAGGGCCTTAGTCAGTCACTACCGATCCACTGAGTTGGCATGCAAACTGACCTCTATCCCTGGGTTAGATTAAAGAGAGAATTTTGTGATTATGGGGCCTGTGAGATTGAAACACATTAACAAAGGAAGCAGGGCTATCTCTTTCCCTGGAGAAGTATAGGGAAATATTTCATGTGCAGCTGCCAGGCCTGGTCAAATGTGATCCTTGCTGAAGTAGTAGCCAACACTTACGACGTGTTAGGCACTGTTGTGTTTTTATGGAGGGAGCGATTACAAGCATGAGCTGTGGAGCCAGACTGCCTGGGTCCAAAGCCTGGCTCTTTCGCTTCCTTGCTCTGTGACCTTGGGCAAGTTAATTAACCTCTCTGTGCCTCAGTTTCCTCATCTGTAAAATGGTAGTAGTGATAATAGCATCTGCCTCATCCAGTTGTTGTGAGGAATATGTATATATATAACTTTTTTTATATATATAAAATATATAGTAATTTATATATAAACATGTTATTTAAAATGGAATATACAAACTCATTTAAATCCAAGAAGCATGAGTTTCACTGGGTGATCCCCAAAGTTTCTTCTAAGCCTTCAATTTTAAGGAAGAAATGATTATCCTGTGACTTTTCACTAATTAATTAATTTGTACTTTCATTTATTTCTAACCTTCCTCATTCCAAGAAAGGTTTTGAGGTGATTTACAAGCTCAACAAGGTAACTACTCAGATAATGAGGAAACAGCTGGGGGAGTGTAGAGCGGCTGGTGGAAAGCAGAGGGGAACCCAAAACCAAACCTGTTGCCATCCAGCAGAACTGTCCCATGAGGTTTTCAAGGCTGTAGTTTTTATGGGAACAGACTGCCACATCCTTCTCCTGCAGAGTAGCTGGTGAGGTCGAGCTGCCAACCTTTCGGTTAGCAGCCAAGCACTTAACCACTGCGCCACCAGGGCTTCGTAGTGGGGGACAGATGGGGCAATTTATTCCTGGTACTACCTGAGTTTTGCCTCATCAGCCTTGGAGGGGATGGTCATGTCTCCCCACAAACACACTGAGGTCCAGTCCTGATTCTTCCTGCAGCCTATGGAATGAGCAGAGTGCCTGGAAGGAGAGAAACAGGGCCTGCTGGGAGAGTCTCTGCTGGGAGAGGCCGAGGCCAGCTCTGTGCACCTCTCAACAGTCCTCTTCTCTGCTAGTGATGATAGCAGTAGCTGCTGTGTGCTGACTGCTTACCATATGCCGGACATTGCTGAGTGGCTTACACCCATTAGCTCGTGTAATCGTAAGAGATGACTATGACTGTTCTCCCATTTTCAAGATGAGGAAACTGAGGCACAGGGAGGCCAATCAGCTTGCCTAAGGTCACAGAACTCAGTAAGTGGCAGAGCCAGACTTTGAGTACAGGCGAGTGGACTTCAGAGCTGTTCTCTTAAGCTCTAAATTATACTGTCTCCCTCACCAAGACACCTCCCTCATTCCTGGGCCCCACGCCCCTACCGTGCCAGGGTTGGGGTGAGCTCAGGAAGCAAGCTTTCCCCAGATCTTTCGTACCACTTTGCAAGAAGCTCTATGATGCCCTCCCCCCAACAAAAAAAAAAAACCAGATCCGTTTCTGTCAAGTCAATTCTGACTCATGGCAACCCTATAGGACAGGGTAGAACTGCGCATAGAGTTTCCAAGGAGCACTTGGTGGATTCAAACTGCCGGCCTTTTGGTTAGCAGCAGCAGCTCTTAACCACGCACCACGAGGGTTTCTGTGATGCCCCAGGAGGCAGCTATTAGGGCAGTTTCCCAGTCACCATCTTGTATCGGATTCATCTGGAAGCTGGAGTCAGAGCTAAGAAGACATGACTTTCTCGGGATTCCCTTGGTTCCTGAGCCACCTTCTGTTTATATTACTAGTATTTATAACACATTTTGGTGAATGTTTTCAGATCCATTCTATACAGTCTTTTTAATGGACTCCATGTCTATAGTTTGTAGTCGAGTGAAAAATCACTCAACTTTTACCCTATGCGCAGACTTGTATTAACCAAAAAAAACCCAAACCCAGTGCCGTCAAGTCGATTCCGGCTCATAGCGACCCTATAGGACAGGGTAGAACTGCCCCATAGAGTTTCCAAGGAGCACCTGGCGGATTCGAACTGCTGACCCTTGGGCTAGCAGCCGTAGCACTTAACCACTACACCACCAGGGTTTCCAGACTTGTATTAGGCAGGAATATTAGGATTATGAATGATGGATTTGAGAAAAGCATACCTGTGGCCAGTGAAAATAGGTTTCTTGAGCCACAAGGGCCTCTGAGTATGGTGGAATCATCCTAGAGAGGGTGGTCTCCACCTGGTTGGAGGCATCAAAGGAAGGAAGACCCCCTGCCTTCCTCGTGATCTCACAGAGGGAGAGAGGGCCCCTAGAGATGCCCCCAGCCCACTCCATTGTCCTGCTCCATCATCTCAGGTGTGGCAGGTCCAACAGGAGCATCCCACACAGACCACCTTCCTCAGAGCAGTGAGTGATGGGCTCTACCCTGGCATCTGGCTGCTCCTGTGTGGGAGGACAGGAAAGACCAAGCCCTGACCCCTCTGCCCCAGGCCCTTTCCCAGGCCAGGCCAGCATGCATGAGTGGTGGACAGAACAGTGGACCTAGTGAGGCAGAAAGGCTCAGAGAGAGGAGACACACTGGGGACACCTACAGCCCTAATGGTCCTTGAGTCATAAAGGACAGAGACAAGGGAGAGAACATTCTCAGCTTTCTGTTCCCTGCACCTACCCCTGGGCTTGGCATGGAGGAGTGCCCCACTGAGAATGAATGAATGAATGCTAGAACTTGAAGGAAACTTAGTGACCAAGGCCCCTGCTTCATTTTGTTCATAAAACAACAGGAGCTCAGAGAGCATAAGTGACTTAGCCAAGGTCACACCCTTGGGAACCACTGGGTATTACACTACCCTGACCTATATCAACCTTACTCTCTCCCCCTTTATTTCAGGGTTCCACTGGAAGACCTGGGCTCCCGGTAAGCAGCTTTCGTTTCTGCTTTCCTTTGCATCTCTTTCCTGTGCTCTTTCTCACTCTGAGGACTGGCTAGGTTGGTGGCTGATTTTCCTCGAGCTGTGTCTGGATGAGCGTCTCTCTTGTCCAGAACTGAGGGAGAAAGAAACCCACCATCAACCCCCTCCCCCATGAGACCTGGAGAGGCTGCAGCTCCTTGAGGCCCGTCCTGGGGCCCAGGCAGGCTGAGCACCCCATGCAGACCCCTGCGTGCTGAAACTGACTGACCAACTGCCTATAATGGGAGAAGGGGGCAGGGGCAGGGCACTGGGTCTACTCCTGCATACTGGCTATACCCCTCATCAGAGGGTGGTCTGCAAGGCTTTGTTCTCCCCAGTTACTATTTCTGAAATCTGGAGAGCTTATGCCAAGTAACCATAGGGACTTTGGGACAAAAATAGAAAAAAATAATAGCCTTTTTTATGGAGACCTTAATATGTGCCAGACCCTACACTAATCAGCCTTCATTCGATTTATTCAACACCTTAGTGAAATGGATGTTATTATGCCCATTTTATAGATGAGAAAACTGAGATTCAGTTAAAGTACCTAGTCCGAAGTCACCCTGCTGTTAAGTGAGCAGCTTCAGCTGTAGACTTGTTGGAGGGCCCCTGTTATCACACACCATACCATCTGCTGCTTCTTGTTGGTCCATGCTCAACATTTGAGAGCCATCTCTGAAGTCTTCTAAGATGTTGCTCTGTGGACCCTAACCTGGGACAGAGATGAGTTGAGAGTATTGGAGATCTTGGGCCCTTAGATGGGGAGTGACTCAGGCAAGGTGCTATAGCCATTAGAGGGCCCAGGTATGACATGCAGAGGAATCTGGGGCTGGTACCAGGCTGCTCTGCCTCCCTGCTCCAAAGACCACATCCACTGGCTTCCAGACCCTTCTGTGCCTCCCTCTTACCCCAGTTACTCCTCTTTTAGAAATGAGTTATACTGTAACCTCTTAACAAATGCAACAGCTTCTAGGATTCATGTCCAGTGGTGACTTTCTTAATGAAATGCATGTGGGAGAATATTTAGCCTTGAAAATAGAAACTCTCCCAGTAAGTACAAGCCCTGGAGCAAAGGGAGGACAATGAATTGGTCCCATGAAATCCAAGGAGGGGAGAAATCAGATGACTGAGATGAGCGTGGGCAGACTTTGTTTTTTCTGACCAAGTGCACCTTTAAAAAGCATTTCGGGGGCAATCCATAGCACATGGGGCCGCTGTACATAGTTTCCAGCCTCCTGACCACTCCATGCCGGTCCCTAACCCAAGCATTTTATGGCCAGGACTGCAAAGAACATTAGTTTTTAAAAGGAAAAGAATAGGAAACCAAAACACACATCCTGAAATATCATTCACCAGCCCCAGAGTGCGTGGACCGTGTGGATGTCACAGCCGACGGCCAGCATGGCCTGGTGTTTTCAGCAGGAAGAGGACACCAAGGATCCACGGGTCCTGGCTCTTGTTCATGCTTCTGGGTGAAGGGACTTGGGAGGGACCCATGACAAGATTGCTGATCCTGGCCCCCTGCTGTGAAATGCAAAACGTGTAAAGTGCAAGCATGCTGGTAAAATTCACTTGCCCATGGCTATGCTGGGTATAATACCAGTAGATATCAGGAACTCAACGCTTATTAAATGCCAGGCACTGGGGTAGCCTTTTTAGAGACATGATGTAATGGGATTTTCCCAGCAACCCCATGAGAGAGAAGCTCCTATTACCCCTATTTGACAGAGACTGATGGCATAGAGGGGTTAAGGAAATTTATAGCAGTGCTAGAATTCCATGTGTGATAAAATTCTCACCTCCCGCGAGGGAGAGCAGGGTTCTGTTCCCAGCCAGTGCACCTCATGCGTAACCACCACCTGTCTGCCATTGGAAGCTTACGTGTCTGTAGGATACTGAACAGGTTTCAGCAGAACTTCCAGACTAAGACAGACTAGGAAGAAAGGCATGGTGAGCTACTTCCAAAAATCAGCCAATGAAAGTCCTGTGACTCAATAGTCTGATTTGCACCTGATCGTGGGGATGGCACAGGATGGGCAGCATTTCATGCGGCCGTGCATGGGGTCGCCATGAGTCAGCACCCACTGAGTGGCAGCTAACGACACCGCCTCTGCTGCTGCCCTGGCACTCTTCGCCAAGGGCGGGACGTCTTACTCAAGGACACCTTGGCCTTAGCAGCATATGTGTAGCAAAGCCTAATGTTAGAGCTAATTGCTATTCTCTGGTGTGTCCCTCACACATCTTGGATGCTAATTGTCCTTTAAGGCATTTTGCCTCACTCGGTTCAGCAGATACAGAGTCACCCCAGAAATGCCCAGACACTTTAGGGAAATCCAAGATCCCAGCTTTCTGCTCCCCAGCAGGCTGGGACCAACACCCTTCTTTTCTGCAGCTGATTACTTTCCGTCCTTCCAGGCTCAGAGCAAACCCCAAGCCCCACCCCGGATTTTATGATGTCTGCATGGGGATGATTGCAAAAAAATATTTTCAGCCTGAAGAGGGAGGAATAAAACTTAATAAGCAGATTTCCAGAGTGAGAAGATGGAACCCTTGGCTACGAGACAAAGCAATTCCCCTGAGCAGCTGGAACTCGCCATGCGGATGAGTCCACATGGCTCACGGCCCTTCCTGTCGTGCCGAGGAGGAGGAGGAGGAGGAGGAGTGGGAAGGACCCATCAGTAGCCTTCTCAGACAGAGGGTGGGGGGGGAGGGAGGCAGGGCAGTGGGAGCACCGCTTCCCAGCTCTGGCAGAATGGGACCTGGGGAAGTGATTCAGCCATCTGTCACATGGGAACTGCCAGTCGCCTTGCTCCGTGGCCTTGCAGTTGAGCGTGACAGGGATGAGGCACATCCTGGTCACAGCTGAAATGGATTGCAAACAACAGAAGGCTAAGGGAGGAAGGGCCTGTTGGACCCCTTTTGATACACATGGGGAAACTGAGGCCTGGCCTAGGGACCAGGCTCCTGCTTTAGTGCTCTTTCCCCAGCATCCTGCCCAAGTGCAGATAGTGAGAGGGGTGGCCTCTTGCTGGACAATCAGGAGGGCCACATGAGGAAGCCCACCCATACAACATTTGGGCATCGGTGGAATGCCCCCATTGCCCATGTAAGCCGGGCCTTGGGTGCACAGCCAGCCCACGGGGTACTGCACATGCGGCCCGACTCCAGCCACATCTGACTGTTTGCCTCGTTCATCAGGGAGATAAAGGTGCCATTGGGATGCCCGGACGTGTGGTGAGTTTCGCATTTGTACCTGCCTGTGTGGTCATTGCTTGCTTCTCCACACCGGCCTGTCCTCCAGACCACAGCAAGGTGCTGTCTGCCCCAGCCCCAAGGGGAGGGTCAGCACTGTCCCTCCCCTGCCCCAGTCAGCTTCAGGGAGGATAGGAGTGGAAAGAGGGAAAAGTTTATTCCAGCCCTTCAGACTTCGCAATATGGCTCCACTCTCCAGAGAGCTGTCCCGGCAAAGGACAGACCCAGAAAAGTTGCAGGAATAAAGGTCTTTGCCGATCACCTGCTAAATGACAGGGTGAGGCCTGAGCCCTCTCAACGCTGGGAGCTCCCCTTACATAGCCCCCCCACCCCCACCCCGGCTGCCAGTTCCTGCAACTATCCCCCAGCTCGAACAGCAAACGATGGAGAAAAGTACATCCTCAGAGCTAGGAGTCAGTCCATGGGAACGCTGGATTTGCTTTACAGATGCAGCTTTGGGGCCAGCATTTCAGGAGGATCCATGTTCTGTTGAAGGAGACACGCTAGACCAAGATGGCGGCAACAGGGCTTGTTCCAGGCAGAGCCTCCACATCCAAAGGACAAGCCCGAGATTTCAAATATTTAATGTTTCCTGCTGAAAAATTAAGATAGAGACAGGGAAATGGGAATGCTTCATAGGGAGAATGTTTCCCAGAATGGGAAAGCCGCACTAGATCTGAAGGTCTTAGAAGCAGGGTTTTTCCCAGTGGCTTTGGCGTGATGGTCTCCAAGGGGCTAGAAAGGGCAGTACAGCAGCCCAGGGCAGTGGTAACCATGTGCAGCCTCACCACCGCCGGGCCTGTGCCTTGCAGTTGAGCTCACGTGACAAGGCTCTCTGGTCTGATTCCTAACTCCACACTAGCCAGCAGCCTCAACCTCCACCCTGGCTCCCCAGTGCCCCTGAGCACCCCCATGCCATACGGCCATGTCACTCATGCTTTTTGCCTCCTAATCTCACCTCCTTGTCTGGGATCGGCATTTGGTGTGTGAGTTTGCATGCCTGGGATGGGCCTGGGTGCTCAGAGTTTGAGAAAAGGCATCTGCGTCATCGCTAACACATGTGAGTGCTAACTGCCTGCTAAGAACCTTACACCCATTAGCTTATCAATCCTCATAAGAACTGCATGAGGTAGCCACAATTTCCATCCCCATTTTTCAGATTTGAAAACTGAGGCCCAGACATTAAGTGTCTTTCCCAAGGTCACACGGCCAGGAAGTAGCTGAGCAGGGATTTTAAGCCAGGCAGCCTGACTCTAAAACCTGTGCACCCGACCCTGACAATACTGTTCCCCACCCCACAACTTGGTCATTGGCTTCATGGCTCGAAGGAGGATCTGATCCTTAGCCTGAAGCCACAGAGCCTGGGCCTGGGACATTTCAGAGGTTTGGGACAAGTGCCCCATGTCACAGAGCTTTGAACTCCCTCAGGCCCAGCCAGCACCCATCTGCCAAGGCTTGGAGGCTGGGCACCCTGGACCACCCCATATAAGGCCATCCCACCACTTCCTAGCATACTGTGGAATCCCTGCCTGTCCCTGTTCCTCTGTGTTAATTCTCTAATCGAAAGGCCTGGATCCACCCGAGTGACCATTCAGTCCTCCCTTGTACTTAGCAGGGAAACATTCCCCAGGTACCACTCACCAAGGGCTTGCCGTGTGGGGCCCTGAACCCAGCATGTTCTCCACCATAGCATCTGAGCCCGTGCTCTTGGGACCCTGTTCACCGTGAGTCGTAAACGACTCAGTGGCAACAGGTTTGGTTTTTCGGTGTTTGTTTGTTTTTGTCGACAATGATGCTGAAACTCAACGTGCCAAGACTAGGGTGGAGATAGGCCTTGTATCCAAGCTGACTCTCGACCTCAAAGTCCTTGCTCCTAACAGTTGAGCCTGAGGAACCTCCACCCCAGTGCAGCTGCTGACCTGCAGGGAAGGCTGCAAATACAAATACAAACCAGTCCCTCCCAGCCTCCCCCCTGCCCCCCACCCTGCTGCTCTTCTCTTTGGGCGCTGTGGGCATCTCCCCCTAGTGTCCATCTGAGCCTGGTTCTGGCCCACAGTGGGGGCCTGAGGAGCCACAGGAGGTCTTCCCATTTCTTTCTGCACAGAGCTATTTGCAAGCCATTTTGGGGCTTTTCATGCTGCTCCTGGTGCTATTTTATATGTGACAATGGATCCATCTGGCTGCCCAGTAGGGGTCCTGGCATGTGCCACCCGATAAGGACTCCCTGGTGGTCAATGGGTGTGAAGTGTTTGAGTTGGGGGGAAGGGTTTCACCAGAGGTAGCTCACTGGCCTGTTTGAAGCAGGGTGAATGGGGGCTGTGGATAATCACATGGTTACAAGGAAGGGACCCTTGCAGGGGCGGATTAACCAGTAAGCAAGGTGTGCATGGGCTTACATTAAACAAGGGCTTACTTAGGTTTACTTACTAATCTGTAGTGCAGTTTCACAAGGGGTTCACCACATCTTTGTAAGTAAAGACAAGCCCGTGTGTTTCTTGCTTGTTGGGTAGCCTGAACCTGGACCCTTGGCAGAGCTACCCAGTTTCCTCTGCATCCCTGGCCCATCCCCCATGTGTCCTGCCTTCTGTCCATCCATGCTTCTCCATGCCCCTTAGTCCACCTTGCCAGCCCTAACAACTCCTGGCTCGTCTAGCTTGGCACAGCTTTGTGCTTGACAGTCAGCTGGACGCTCCTGCCTCATGGACTCCACCATCACAGCACAGCCCTTGGGAGATTCTACCCCATCCCCACCACACTTCAAGTTGACCCAGCCGGCTGGGGCTGTGAGTTTCCTGACCTAGATGGGTTCTCTTTCTCTCTCTCTGTCTCTCTTTCTCTATCTCACACACCCACACACAAAATCACGCTCATACACAATGCATATTCAAACTCACACACATACACACCTCATACACACACGTGCATTCACTCACACACATTCATACAGCACATGCAGACATGCATTCACAGTCACATGCACATACGCACACACACATACACTCATACATGCACACACGCATTCACAGTCATACGCGTATACACGGTGCACACACAGGTACACACTTGCATACATTCACATTCATGCACACACACACATATTCGCATACACTCACACACAGCACACACACACACACACACACACACACACGGGGCCTCTTCCAGCCCCTGCCACTGTTTCTCTCTCAGTTGTCTGGAACGGGCCAGGGGGTGAGGCAATAGCCTTCCACATGCTATGCTCAGCTGGACACGGAGCCTGTCATGTGTCAGCATCTATGTTTTGTTTTGTTTCTTATTTCACAGTGATTTCTGTTGTTTGGTCATTGCACTGTTAACATGGACTCTCATTTGTGCCGCTCTCTCATCCCCTTTTTTCTCTTCTTCCCTCTCTTCTCTGCCGCTGTTTGCATGTGGCTGCCCCAGGGAGTAAAGGGCCAAGCAGGCGAGAAGGTGAGTCCACATGTTCCCCTTCAGCCCTTCAATCCCAGCCTCCTCTCCAGCATGGCCTCTCAGGGGAGGGGCTTTCAGAGGCCCCCTCCCCAGCCCTCCTCCCACCAACCACCTGGGCCCCATCAGAGCTGCAGGCTGGGCCTGCTCTGCCCTCAGAAGCCCCTCTCAGCTGATGTGTCAGGCTGGGCCTGCTCTGCCCTCAGAAGCCCCTCTCAGCTGATCCATCAGGCTGGGTCTGCCCAGTTTCCTGACAGCTGCCATGCCATCTCGTAGAAGTGTTGGATTCTTGGGTGATGGTCCCAGCCTTCCTGACCGGGTGGGTGTCCCCAGCCAAGCTATGGCTGCATGTGACCATGATTCTGACTCCCCGGCGTGGACAGACCCCTCTTCCCCCGCCCCCCCAAACCAGGAGCGCTCTCTTCTCTCTTCTGTGTAGTTGATTCTAACCCAGCCCCCACCACTCATTCTCTTGGACATAGAAACCCTTTCTTTGCCCCAAAGAGTGCCCCTGGAGGAGAAGTCCCCAGGGGGGCTCCCAGGGCTGTAGAGTGGAGGGCCTGGGAAGAAGCGTCTGTGAGCCATGAGAGGCCATCTTGGAACGTCAGCTCTGTAGGGTTCTTGAGAGATTTCAGAGAGAAACACACCTAATGGCTCACTTTACAGATGAAGAGACTGAGGCCCTGAGAATGGCGGGGCTTGCCAAGGTCCCACAATAATAGTGAAAGGAGGGGCCTGAAGCCAGACCTCCTAGTGCCCGGCTCAGTCCGTTTCTGGCCCCCCTGCTGCCCTGCCTATACGTTGCCGCGTGTATCTTTGCGTTATATTCTTCCCATCTCCAAAATAACACCAGCAACAGTAACAACTGCAGCTGATGTGTGTTAAGCACAAACTGTGTCAGGCACAATTTTACACTCACACCAGTTAACACTCAGACACCCTACGGGGAGGCTTCAGTATTCCCATTTTATATCAGAGGGAATTCAGCACAGAGGGGCAAAGTCATGGATCCAAGATCATCCAGCTAGAAAGCGGCAGAGCTGGAGAGGAGCCCAGGTGGTCTGACTCCAAGGATGGACCCCTAACCACCAGGGACCACCCATATAACCCATTGCCATCGAGTCAGTTCCAACTGATAGTGACCCTGTGGCACAGAGTAGAACTGCCCCTAGGAGCGGCTGACGGATTCGAACTGCCTACCTTTTAATTAGCAGCCAATCTCTTAACCACTGCGCCATCAGGGCTGTCCACTAAACAGAAGGAAAAATATCTGTCAGTCCGCCTCATCACAGGGGCTAAACTGCCCTGGAAAAAGACATGTGGCGCAGCATGGTGTAAGGACAATAGCTGACACAGACACTTGCCAGCACCTTCCATGGACCAGGCATTGGTTTTTGTTTTTTTGTTTTTGGTTGGGGTGGGGGGAATTGGCTTAGTAAATTAATATAATATGAATACTTTTTTTAAAATAGACTTTAGAGCAGTTTTAGGTTTACAGAAAATTATGCAAAAAATGCAGAGTTCTCATAGACCTCTTCCCCTCTCTGCTCCTTGTCTCTCCAGTCATTACCTCCTTGCATTCCTGTGGTACCAGGCATTGTTTTAAACATGCTTCATTACCTCATGTAATTTTCACATCCACCACATGAGATAGGTGCTATTATCCCTGCACTCCAGGTGAGGAAACTGAGGCACAGGGAATTTAAGTAGCTTGCCTAAGGTCACACAAGGTCAGAGCTGGACTTCAAACCCAAGCCTTCTGGCTCCATAATCTGTGTCCTTCACCACTGTACACACTGCCTTGTACAGTAAAACCTGTGAAAGCCAGAGCCTGTGTAAGGTGGAAACCTGTTGGAGAAAGAAAACTAAAGTACTTTCCACTAAAACGGGTGAGAGAAAAGTGATAAGCCTGCACCCTGTCAAAGGCAGAAAACTTGTGAGACCCAGAAAAGCAAGGCAGCCCTGTTAAGTTCCGGCTCTCACAGGTTTCACTGTATAAAAATGATTGTATAGCCACAGTGGGCTGAACAGCTACTAATTTAAAATCACTCCTCACTTGGGTGTGAGGCATCACATTTGATAAAATGCATTCATGCCCCCTGAACCCCAAAGGTCAGCAGCAGCCCTCAGTGTCCTGATGTCATGTGGGCTTGGACAAGTTCCACGACTTACCTGATGTCTCCCAGTTAGCTAAATGGCAGGGCAAGACCTCGAACTCAGGGCCCTGGGCTTTTTCACTCCCCTGCATGCTCCTTCAGGAGGAGTGGACTCCTGGTGGGATGCAGCATCCTGCCCCTCCTCCCAGCAGGACACAGTCCCTGCCCTTCTGCCAGAGCGTTACATCTCACTCCATCCAAGTTCTGTACGATCATCCTCCTTACCTCCGCTACCCTCACACAAGTACTTATCTAGCTGTCTCAGCCAGCCTCCAACAGCCCTTTGAGCTCAGAGCCCAGTGGCCCCTACCATCCCCTTGAGGCTAGACATTCTGCCCCAGCCCTAACCCCTCTGTGTTGCCCGCAAACCAGGGGACTAGGAAACTGAGGCAGCTTGAGCTATCAGGTCCTGGGTTGCTACCCTAAGTGGTAGCAAGTATAGTTCTTGGGTCCCCAAGGTCTGCTTCCAGCAGCCCCATCCACCAGGCAGATCACTGTCCACCTGTGTAGGCAGTGGCAGGGGGTGCAGCCAGATGGGGACCTGGGGAGGAAGTGGGGAGGAAGGCCTTGGACTCTTTGAAACTTGGGAGGGGCTGGGAGAGGCTGGGAAGCAGCTGAAGCAGGGCACGGGTATGAGAGCTCTGGGAGCTCTGGCCAGGGCAGCCATTGCTCAGCGGAGCCTCCTCCCCCTCCCCATGGTCCCCTCTTGCCCATCACATCAATGAATATCTGTTCTCCCTGCTTCCCCGGCCTGGGGTCACATTACCCTGGACCCCCATCTATGCTCTCGCTCACATCTCTTCTCGCTGTATTCCTACTGCTTTCCCGCTTTCTCGGACCTTCTGAAATGTTCCATTCATTCTCCCTTTCTGTTTCCTCTCTTCTAACCCCCTCATTGTCCTACCCATTCCCTGGCTTTGCCTCTGACTCCTCTCCTGCTCCTCCTTCCTCACCCGCCAGCTCCTTTCCTTTTTCTCTTGTCTTCCCCCCTCCTCTCCCCTCCTGCCCTGCCCTGCTCTCTGCCCTCCCTCTCCTCTCTCTGTCTCTCTCCCCACAGGGTGCCCCAGGAGACGCTGGGATGTCCATCATTGGTCCAAGAGGCCCCCCCGTAAGTTGTCTTTGCTCTTCCTTGGAGTGGGATGGGGGAATAGACCCTGGGTGGGGGCGGGGAGAGTGAGTACTGACGGTCCCTCGGGGTGTGGTGGCCCCTGCCTGTGATGTGGTCAGCTAGACCAGGCCACAGTGCTGATGATGATGTAAGAGAAAGTGGCCTGACTAAATATACCTAAATTACAGCCTCTTAGAAGGGTTTAGAAGGGTTTGGAAGGGCCTACCCTCTCTAGCCACAAAGCTGCAGTAGCTGTGAGGTGGCCCTGCTGTTTTTGGCAGAGGGGGAAAGTGCCCACTGTCTTGAGAGAGTGCTCTGGCTTTGCTTCCGGAAGGACCTGCCTTTGCTTCCAGAAGCCCATGGAATGGACACCTAAGTCCAGATTCCCTGACCTAGGCCCCTGCTCCAGGCCACTACTCTCTCTCAAAGTCTCCTTTTTGTGCGTAGCGCTGGGCCCCGTGTCTAGGTACCTCCACCCAGTGACGGGCGCTTGGGAAAATCAGTGAGCTTCCCCTCAGCTGTGGTTCCTTAGGGACAGGAAGGGGGATGTGGGTGGTGAAGCTGGGAAGATAATGTGGCTATGGGAAGGAGAACTGGTTGTTCTTCCCAAATAGTGCCCGGCCCACGGGTGTAAATAAAATCACCAAATGTTGGAGCAGAAAGGACTAGCGATTTTCTAGTCCAGCCCTCTGAGAAGGGAAAACTGAGGCCTGGGGAGGGGAAGCGGCTTGACAAGGTCCCCTTCTTAGAGGTTAGGGTAGGGTTAGAACCCAGGACTCCTGGCCCCCAAGTCTTTAAGCCCAGCAGCAGGCACAACAAGGGTAAATGACTTGCCCAAAGTTATGCGGCTAAAGTGTAACCACACTGGGGTTGGCTCCCCAAACCCAGGCAGTGCCGCTCAGAGTCTGCATCCTCAGCTCCCACTGCTGCTGTCTCACCCGGCCAGGCTGCGACGTTACCATCGTAGGGGCTTCCGGGCTCACATCACCCCTGATGGGGGCTGCTTGTGTGTACTGGGGCCAGGGGAGCCACAGTGTGAATGCTGAGTCCAGTTGTTCTTGATGAAGGTGCTGCCCAGTTGGAAAGCTCACAGAGAGAGAAGACAGTCCCCCAAGTTCTCACACTGAGGACTAGGCCTGGTGGTGGGGCCTGTTAGGAGGGCAGGACGAACAAGCACAAATATAGACCTTATCTACCCCATCTCTTTCTGCCTCCCACTCTGAGCACAGATGTTTCCATTGTGTCGGTCTTGCTACCCCCTCTAACATCTTTTCATCAGCGTCTTTCATCAGCATCATGTCAACATGCTACCTTAAGTTGTTGAAAAGGCCCCCACTTTTGGAGAATGTTCTGGGGGTCTGTCTCAGTGCCTCCTGGTTTCTGGCCCAGCATGTGTAAACTTATTCAGGAAAGTACTACTGCTTTGGACTTGATTCCAGTGGTGAAAATCACCTTCTATCCAGGTAACAATTAGTATTCCATCTCCTGGGCACCTAGCCCTGTGCCTGGTCCTGTGCTGAAAGCTCGTGTGCCCTTGGGTCTCCTTTGGTCCTCCAACAAAGCTGAGAGGCAAGCACCACCGTCCCATTTTACAGAGAAGCAAAGTGAGGGCTTCATGACTTGTTTGTGGTCACGCAGTTAGTAAGTGCTAGAGCTTGGGTTTGCCCAGCTCTGCCTCATTCCAAACCCCATATTCTTGCCCTGACACCCCACTTCCATGCATTTAGCTCTACAGTTTATAAAGGATATTTACCTTAAGGAAAAGAAATTCTCCCCTGAGTCTGTGCTGGTGCTAGAAGAGGTGATGGCACCAGGAGCCTTGAGCGAGCTCAGCGTCCCCCAACTTTCATCTGTGTGGGTGACCATCACCCAGATAGCTGGGCCACCCCTGCCAAGTCCTCACTAGATGACAGGGGCAGCCACCTCAGCCCCTCCTGAGAAGCCATCCTGAGCCAGGGTAGCAAGGGACATGGAGGACAAAGGAGCCGTTTGTCATTAGAGGAAGAGGTCAAGTGGGGCCAGCCCTGGGCAGCTGGGATAATGGGGAACATGTGGCTGCCCACTTAGGCGGGAAGGGCCGGAATAAACGCTGCTAATCAGAGCAGTCTGGCTGTGTTCAGAGGCCACCTGCCTTCTCTCTTGGAGCTTGAAAAATGATTCAGCAAAAGCGGAAGCCATCCCAGCCTCTTTGAAGGACAGTGGTTCACATCCCAATGAGGCAAGATGCTGGAGCAGTGTGTCTGGATGTGTTGACTTTTTAGGGAATCCCATTAGGCTGGGACCCCAAGACACTGGCTGGAAAGGTCATCTGCCAGACTAGGAAATGCCTCCACCTCCATGGGGCCCGTTCCCTCCCTGAGACCCTAGCTTCTCTCCAGGGGCCAGCAGGAAGCCTCATCCACAAAGATCACCCCATGCCAGGGAGATAAACCTGTTGAATGTTGCTTCGTTTATTCATTCCATTAATATTTGTTAGGTACCTACTACAAGCTAGGTGCTAGGTAGGCAATGAAAACCCAACAGAGGTGTTCTTGCCCCTCCAGGCTCACAGTCTAGTGGGGGACGGGACCAGCAATTACATAAGCAATTACAACGCAGACAGTAATGCTAGGATGGGGGCATTTAGGGAGCTGAGGGGACACAGAGGAGGCACCTGACTTGGGGCTGGGGGGACAGGCAGGGAAGGACGAGTAGAGGTTACCCAGGTGTCAGGCCTGGAGGAACAAGGAGGACTTAAGGCAGGAGGGACACTTGTAAACTATTGGAGAAAGGGGACTTCCTTTCTGGAGCAAAGCATGGGTGAGGTGGGTGAGAGGTAAGGTTGGCAGTAAACAAGGGTCTGCTCATGAAGGACCTCGTCCAAGATGCGCAGGAGTGGGACTTTATCCTGAGGGCAGTGGAGAGCCCTTGAGTTGTGTTAAACCAAGAGTGACACAATCAGATTTGCCTTTTTAAAAGATCACCTGATCCTCTGCCTCTTAGTCATCTAGTGCTGCTATAACAGAAATACCACAAGTGGATGGCTTTAAACAAACAGAACTTTATTCTCTCACAGGCCGGTAGGCTAGAATTCCAAATTCAGGGCATCAGCTACAGGGGAAGGCTCTCTTTCTCCATCGGCTCTGGAGGAAGGCCCTTGTCATCAGTCTTCCCCTGGACTAGGAGCTTCTCAGCACAGGAACCCTGAGTCCAAAGGACGCACTCCAGCACTACTTTCCTGGTGGTATGAGGTCCCCCTGTCTCTCCTCCCTTCTCTCTTTTATATCTCAAAAGAGATTGGCTTAAATTGCAGATTAATCTTGTAGATTGAGTCTACGTAAATACCGTTAATCCCATTTCATTAACATAGAGGTAGGATTTACAGCACATGGGAAAATCACATCAGAAGGCAAAATGGTGGACAGTCACACAATACTGGGAATCATGATCTAGCCAAGTTGACAGATATTTTGGGGGGACACAATTCAATCCATGACACCTTCCCACGGGGAGATGGTTTAGAAGAGACTACAGGTGGGGAGACTTGCAGTAATCAAGGCCTGGACAGGAGCAGAGTCCGTGGGGATTGGTGGAAGAGATGGACTGGCAAAATATTTTGGACTTTAAATTGACAGGATGATAAAATGAGGGTCTGGGGAAAGGGAGGCTTTCAAGACAGCCCCGCATTTCTGCCTTGAGTAACAAGGTGGACGGTGGTGCCCTGCCCCAGAAGGAAGATTTTGCCAGGGGAGAGGAGTTTAATTTGAATGTGATGAGTTTACGATGTCTTTGTCACGTCTGAGTAGCAATGCCCACTTGTTGCTGGAAAGTAGGAGTGCATGGTGTTTGGAAAGTAAGAGTGCCAGGTGAGTGGATGGCTCATTCTGTCTCATGGGAGCGGATTGTGCACATATCCTGCCAACTCTGTGTTTGGTGACATCACGTTGGTAGCTTGAAATCAGCCGTGACGGGGGTGTTTACACCACAGAAATTGGCAAATGCTATACAAAGCAGAGCTCTTCTCTTTCATCCTCCCTACTTGCAGCCAGAGGCTAAACATTTGCCAACACAGAGTCTCGTTTGAAAGATGGTCAGCCCTGGCTTGGAGATGGGGAGGCAAGAGAAGGGCAGGCTGTGGACAGACACATGATAGACCTCTTTCAGGAGTCAGTAAGAGGAAGGGAAACCTCCTAGTTGGTTCTTCCCAACCAGAACTTCCCTCTATCCATGTTGCTTCACCCCACACAGGTTGCAGGTAGGGGGTCCTGTTGGGAAGTCAGGGAGGGGTAGACATAGGGTCCGCTTCTAGAAAGTGTGGATCCACTTGACTCTCTTGCTACCCAGGCCTTGAATTAAGGAAGGTTTCAGAGATCAATGTAAAGTTTATTTCTCTTGCTCTGATGTAGGAAGAAGTAATAAATCCATAAATTAATCTGCAAAAAAAAAAAAAAATCTGTACTCTACAAATTTAATGTGCTCTTAATCCCAGTGAATTTTCTGTAGGGTTGGGAGTTTGACAAAATAATATTAAATTTTATTTGAAAACAAAAATAAGCTTATAAGAATGGAAAATTCTGAGAAATAGAGTAGTGGGTATTATAGGAATAACACGATTACAACAAACAAACCAATGGAACAGAACAGAGAGGCCAGAAATACAGCCAAATGCACATGGGAATTTGATATATGAATGATAAGGGCTTCATTTCACAAAAGGAAAAGAAAGATGGGTTGTTGAGGAAATGATGCTGGGTCAGCTGACTAGCCGTTTAGAAAAAGGTCAAGTAAGAAAAAGCTTTAAAAAATAAAATTTCGACCTCACTCATTATATCAGAGTAAATTGCAAATGAATAAAATATTCAGATATAAACCATGGAACTATGAAAGCACAAGGACAAAAAAATTAGTGAAAGTTTTATAATTCTAAACTGGCGGAGGCCCTTTGAAACAAGACACAAAACCCAGAAGCCATAAGAAAAGATTGACAAGTTGGTCTACATAGATGTAAAACTTCCATATGGCAGAAATCATACCATAAACAAAATCAAAGACAGATGCCAACTTAGAAAGATTTGCAACATGTGACTGTCAAAGAGTTATTTTTCTTAACAAAGAGCCTTCCTCAAATCAGTAAGAAAGAGACAAACCACCTAGTAGAAAATACTGGTTAAGAGTACAGGCATCCTGACAGGGAGCATAACAGAGAATCCCTGAGGGAGCAGGAGAGCAGATTCTCGTAAAAAGACCAGACTTAATGGTCTGAGACTAGAAAGACCCCAGAAGTCATGGTCCCCAGACCTTCTCTTAGCCCAAGACCGGAACCATTCCCAAAGCCAACTCTTCAGACTGGACTATAAGATAGAAAATGATACTGGTGAGGAGTGAGCTTCGCGGCTCAAGTAGACACATGAGACTATGTGGGCAAGGCCTGTCTGGAGAGGAGATGAGAAGACAGAGGGGGACGGAAGCTGGGTGAATGGAATATAGGGTGGAGAGGAGTGTGCTGTCTCATTAGGGGGAGAGCAACTAGGAGTACATAGTAAAGGTGTATATAAATTTTTGTATGAGAGACTGACTTGATTTGTAAACTTTCACTTAAAGCACAATAAAAATTAAAAAAAAAAAAAAATACATGCAGTTCACAAATAAATAGGACCAGCCAATCAATGTAGGAAAAGATGTTCAACTGCACCATGTAATTGAAGAGAGGTCAATTAAAATCCATTTCCAAGCCTCCCCAGCCTCTCCAGGAAGCAGAGTCCCAGTTTCCATTTGGTCAGCGATGGCATTCTCCCCAAGATCCCTGAAAACGCCCTGCTTAGCGCCGGATTTGGCCCTGGGTTGGAGAGATGCGTCCTGCTACCGGGCAGGCTCTGTAATTAGAAAACCACGTGGTTATTATTCCTGCCATGTAAACACTGTCCGGAGCAGGACTTGAGGATATTTTTTCTAATCTTCTTCTCTCGACCTTTCCTCCAGGCCTCTCGGTGTTCAGAGCAATCCAGAGTTTACACGGAGAGGTTTCAGAGGCTACACTGCATGGTTTCTGGGTTTTCTCCTTAGTGCTATTCTTAGCATCACTTATCCTTGAGAGGAGAGAAGCCCCAGGCCCTTCTGATATTCGAGTGGCACTCCTCCCTTTTGCCCTTTTGGCCGCCTGCCACAAACCCGGCTGGAGCCAGCAGCTGACTCCAGCTTCTTCCCGGCGTGGCCGGTGCACCCACCCTAATGGCAGGGACCCCATCCCACCCAGCCAGAGGGGCTGGCATGCACCCTGAGCAGAGGGCTCTGGGCACTCATGTCTATGGCTTCAGGGAAGACCTGAGCAGCCAAGAGATGTGTCAGGGTCACACCTGGTAGATACAGATGATTTTTCTTTGGATAGGATCTGATTCTAAAACTCTGCCATTGATCCTGAGACTGGGCACAAAGGCAACATTGTTTTATTTTTTTAGTTCAATTTAACAAACGTCTGATGATGGGAGCTACCACTTTTGTAATACATACAGGGTGCCAAGCAATACACTTTACAAATGTTTGTTGTTGTTAACCCCAGACTCATAGAGACCCAGTACACAACGGGATCAGACCATTATGACTCTTAGGGTTTTCACAGGCTGATTTTTCAGAAAAATCTGGGTCTTTCTTCTTAGTCTGGACGCTCCACTGACATCTGTTCAGCATCATAGCAACACACATGCCTCTACTGACATCTGGGTGGTGGAGGCACATGAGGCATATTGGCTGGGAAACGAACCCGTGTCTCCCACATGGAAGGTAAAAATTCTACCACTGAACCGTCACTGTCCCTAGCTTTACAACTGTAATTGAATGTAATTCAATGACCCTATGAGGTTATACTGCTATGCCCATTATACAAATGAGGAAAGTGAGGCCCAGAGAGGTTGAAACACTTGCTCAGAGTCACACAGCCATCATTGGTGGAGCCAGAATTAGAGTCAATCTGCCAGACTCTAAAGCCCTTGCTCATGAAGAGACTGTGGCCCTCTCAGCCAAGGGGAGACTCCAAGACTAGAGCTGGACATGTGGAAAGTGTCCAGGGAGAGGCAGTTGAGGGACCAGTGTGCCTAAGCAAAGCCTGGGTAGAAAGATGAGTCAGGAATGGAAGCTAAAATGGTTGGTGCAGACAAGATTGAGGGTGGCCTTGAATGATATGTGAGTAGAAGGGAGCCCTTGCTGCTGCTTGAGAAGTGATGTAAATCACATATCTTAGATCTCTGTTGCCCTTGACCTCCTAGCCAGTCCTCCTTGGCCTGGATCTTCACAGCCTCCTGCTGCTTCTGACCTCAGCACATTGCTTTTGTCCTGGGTCTTGACCATAAACTGCTGAGCTGTGACCAGTGGGCCTGCTTCTTGTCTCCAGCCTCAGTAGCTATGTATTGCATTCTGTACCTCCAGGAAAACGGGCCTGAGTTGCTCTGCATCCCACAAAGATTGGGGGAATCCAGAGATTTCCCAACTGATCAGAGAAGTCTGCCCGCCAGGGTAGGAGGAAAGTGAGCAATCTGACCTCCTCCAGCCAAAAACACCCATTTCAAGGTCAGATGCTAGGCTGAGGTTCACCTCTGCTGATGTCCAACCATCCTTAGATAAGTGGCTGGGAGCAACAATTAATGCGTAAATAAAAAGGGCTTAGAGGGTCCCAGCCAGGAGTTGGGCGTGCTGGGGGCTGAGTGCCTGTCCTTGCTCTCCCGTCTGTTTACATGCTGAGGTTCAGATTGTCCCCAGCAGTGGGGTGCTCTCCAGGGGCTACTTCCTTGGAAGATCCAAAGGACACTGGCCTTTTCCTTTTTCCTTTCCACCCCCAGACACTGAAGGGGAATTCCCATCAATGTTCCATTTCTATCTTTCCACCTCCCACTAGCTCACTGTGGTATCTCCCGAGGGAAACCACGGACCCTCTGGGAGCAGTGAGGAACCAGGGAACTAAAGATTAACTTCATCGTCTCCCCACTCATCCTCACTCTTCTCCGGTTCTTTTCAGGGCCAGCCGGGTACACGAGGTTTTCCTGGATTTCCGGTAAGTGGAGAGGACACAGTCTAGCTGTGTTCCAGGCAGTCTGTGGGCCTGGTTGGGTTAAACTTCATCCAAGGCCAGCCCTTAAGCTAGCCTTTCCCTTCCAAACCCAAGTCACTAACGACCCTGTTCTGCAGCCTTCTGTGGAGAGCAAAGGAGAGTACTTGGCTAATGGCGCTAGAGAAGCCAAGAAAATAAATATCCAGATAAACGGGCATTGGGGCAGGAATCACACAGCCTGTTAGGCGATGTGAAGTGAAGTCACAGGCTGATAAAGGCCAGCATGACACCAGCATGTGGAACAGATGAGGCAGGGCAAGGAAGCCACCCACAACCTGGCTTTGAGAGTGAGATCCAAGCCATGGAGAAGGCAATGGGGTGGCCATCTGGGTGCCCTTTAATCCCTGCCTGAGGGGCCTACTCATAGCAGCCCTATAGGATAGAGTAGAACGGCCCCATAGGGTTTCCAAGGAGCGGCTGGAGTATTCGAACTGCCTACCTTTTGATTCAACAACAGTGGGTTGGGTTTGGTTTTTTGGACAGGGCCTAAGACAGGTTCTAAGAGGCAGGCCAGAGTGAGCAGCTAGTTCTCTTTTTCCCCAGGCCTCAATGCTGGCCAATCCCTGGTTTTCTCCACTTGGGTCTTTGGTATCCATAGTGACTGCTGCCCACTGGGTTCTCCCCTGTGCCATGGAGCCTGCATGCAGCAGTTCACTTACTCTTCACAAGGACCTTTCTGGAAGGTCCTGTCATTCTCATCCCCATTTTAGGATGGGAAATTGAGACTTAGACTTACCCACAATCACATAACCAGCAAGTGGATAAATAAGGGCTTGAACCCCAACTCATTGAAGTCCAGAACATGTGCTCTTCACCCCTGCCCAGATGTCTCCTTGGCAGGAGTCCTGTGATACTTGGTCTTTATATCTGTCTTCTTTCTGTTTCAGGGTCCCATTGGGTTAGACGGCAAACCGGTAAGTGGACCCTCTCTCAGGTTGGGGGCTCCTCCCCTCAGTGGGTGCAGGCCGCTTACCCTAGGTCTCTTGGTCCTTCTGCAAGACTCTGACTCCTTGGGAAGAGCTTGATAGAATGAAATCTCCTGTCCCGGGGCAGAGAGTTGCCACCCATGGGAAGGGGCAGAAGGGCTTTTTATTCCAGAGATGCTTTTTGAATGAGTGGCCCCCAGCCCCCGTGGGCTTTCCCAGGCACAAGCCCACAGCCTCCAAGTTGCGCTCCCAGTGTCTGAAGCAACAGCCGTCTCTAGAATTTGGTGATTCTGGGTTCTCCTGGAAGGGGCTAAGATAGGGAGTAAGTCAAGGAGGCCCCAGAGAAAGTAGAGAGGTGGGTAACTCCACCAGCTAGTTCTAGAAAGAGCCTAGACTCTCATTCCCAGTCAGCCCTTCCTCCCAGCACCCCCAAGGCACGTCCTGTGTCTCCTATTCTCCTCACCATCTCCCTCCCTAGTTGAGGCCCCTCATACTCAAGTTCACATGGAGACTGCTCTTCCCTTCCTTAACAGCTCTCTTTGTCTGTCTTAATCCTTCTTAGTCCCCTGACACAAATGTTTACTGGGGAAAAGTAGACCCCTTCCCCACCCCTGGGAAGGAGTAAGCCAAAGGAGAGTGTGACCGCTCCAAAGCCTTCTGATACCCTCCCCCTGCCAGTGAAGGTATTGGGTGGATGCGATACCTTGCCATTGGCCCAGCCCACCCTCTCACCTCTCCCCAGGATGAGGGACCAGGCTGCCCCCAAGTCACACACACACACAGACACACACACACTCGCTGCAGGCCAGCAAGCTACGCAGCATCCTAGAGGACTCTGGTGTTTATTTCCACTCACTTCACAGAACCAGGCTTCTCTCGAAGCTATCCTGGATGTGGATGGGACAGGTGGGGTCCAGAGGGACCACCCTTCCTGCCTCTGCTCTCTGAAGGACAGGCAGCTGCTAGCAAGGCCAGCAAAGGGCAGTAAAGGATGACTGTGATAAGAATCGGAGGGGTAAGGACTGGCCAGATGGGCAGGTGAGTGAGAAAACGCATCAAAAAGGAAAGAAAGGAACAAATAGGGCAAGCAGTGATGAGAGGAGGAGCAACGGGGCAGGGCAGAGGATGAGCCGGGGGCTGCTAGGTGCAGGTGACACTTACCTGGCACTTATTTTCTTCTCTTCCAGGGCCACCCAGGACCTAAAGGGGAGATGGTAAGACCCCAGCTTTCCTGCCTTTCGGGGAACAGGTAGGGGTCCACCGGGCCCTCCTGGACCACAGCCAAGCACCACCCAGCCAGGGCCTCACAGTGACCAGTGGAGGGACTGCCCCTCGGGGTCACACCCCCAGCTGTGTACACCCGCACCCCACTAGATCCTCACATGAGCACAGGCAGGGGCTTCTCCATTGGGAAACAGAGGAAAGGAAGGCCCAGAGAGAGGCCAGAACTGGACAGTGCCACACCGAGGCTAGTGGCCAACCCACCACTCCCAAACTGCCGTTCACCCGTGCTGTCGGGGACCAGCTTGCAGTCAGTGCTCACCCTGGGGGCACAGGGTGCCCTTCTGTCAGGAGACACCATGCCTCCTCAGCCTCCCCCTCAAGGCCTTACAGCCACTGGGGGTTCCTGACCGCAAGGAGCTCTCCCACCCACACTTCAGGCAGTCCTGGCCCCACTGGACACATTGGGAAAACAGACATTTGCTCTGCCTTCCTCCGTGCCCCTTACCTTCTGCCGAGTTTTTTTTTTTTTTTTTTTTTTTTTTTGGGAGAGAGAGAGGGTTTCTCCCTACACAGTCCCCAAGCCGCCCCTTCCAGAAGGGAAAGGCCTCCTCCGCTCCCCTATCAGGAGCCTCCCACTCCAGGGTGAGGGAGACCAGTTCTCAGAAGGGACCGATGGGTCATTAGGAGCCAGTGGGCCAGCCCTGGACTGGAACACTGTCCTGCCTCCCGTGTCCCAGGTCACCCCTACATTGTGAGTGACAGCTCCAGTTCCACAGGGGCGGCAGTTGGATTTGGACTTTGTCACTGAATGGTGAGAGCAACATGGCAGGCTTCCCCTTCTCCCTGCCCTGTGGAGTTTGGCAGGAGCCATGCCCTAAGTGCTGCCCCAAGTGCTGATGGGAAGATGCTCTCGACTCACCATGGGATGCTAGCAGGATGCCGGATGCCAGAGCCCTGCCAGCTGAGGGAGGTGGATAATGTGGATGGAAAAGGAGAAAGAGGCATGAGGGCTGAGAGACCTGGGCTATAGCCCTAAAACCTAACGAAACCCATTGCCATTGAGTCGAACCCCATTCATAGCGACCCTATAGACAGAGTAGAACTGCCCTATAGGGTTTCCAAGGAGTGGCTGGTGGATTCGAACTGCCAACCTTTTGGTTACCAGTGGAGCTCTTAACCACTGCACCAGCTGGGCTCCAGGCTGTACCCCTAGAAACACCCTTGATGAGATGGATTGACACAGTGGCTGCAACAGTTGGCTCAAGCATAACAACGATTGTGAGGATGGCATAGGACCAGGCAGTGTTTCATTCTGTTGTGTATAGGGTCACTGAGGCAGAACCAACTCAATGGCACCTGACAACAACAATTTAGACTCTCCAAGCCTCAGTTTCCCCAGCAGTCAAAAAGGAATACTACTAGGACCTGGAGCACAGGGTTATGCTGAGGATTAAATGAAAGCATACATGTAAAGTACTTAGCCCAACACCTGCCATGTAGAAACTGTCAATAAGTGACAGCTGGATCTGCATGAAATGGACAGGCTGAGGCTCAGACGGGGGAGCCAAGCTGCAAAGGGTTCCATAGCAGGTGAGGGCAGAGCTAGCTTCTACGTGGCAGGTGTTGACTAGGTACTTTGCATGTATGATCTCATTTAATCCTCAGCACAACCCTGTTCTCCAGGCCCTGGTAGTATTCCCTTTCGACAGCTGGGGAAACTGAGGCTCAGAGAGTCTAAGTTGTTGTTGTTAGGTGCCATCCAGTCGGTTCCGACTCATAGTGACCCCATGTACAACAGAATGAAACACAGCCTGGTCCTGTGCCATCATCATAATTGTTGTTATGCTTGAGCCCATTGTTGCAACCACTGTGTCAGTCCAACTCATGAGGGTCTTCCTCTTTTTTCCTTCTTTTTGCTGACCCTCTACTTTACCAAGCATGGTGTCCTTCTCCAGGGACTGGTCCCCCCTGATGACATGTCCCAAGTATGTGAGACAAAGAAAGTCTCATCATCCTCACTTCTAAGAGGCATCCTGTACTTCTAAGTAGCTTGCCTGAAATCACACAGCTAGTGAGTGGCCAACACAGGATTCAATCCCAGTTCTCAATTTCCTTCCCTCTACACCTTCTTGACTCCCTCCCTCCTTGTTCCTTTCTTTCCTTCCATGCCTCCCTGCCTCCTTCCTTCCTTCCTTTAACCCATTTTTTATCAAGTGTCTAAAATGTGCTGGGCACCTATGCCAGGTGCTAGGGATACAGGCAGAACAAGGCAGATGCTGTCCTTGCCATCTTGCAGCTCACAGTCTCATGGGGAAGACATACATTTAAATAGTCACAGACATAATTAACAAATTGCCTTTGCGATAAGTACTACAAAAAGGTATTGTAGGGTGCCCTGAGGAGCCTCAGGATAACCAGCTCGCCTCTGGCTGAGGGTCAGAGATGAGTTTCTTGAGAAAGAGACTTTTGAACTGGAGCCTGAAGGATGAGGATTTAAACAAGGGAAAGTAAAAAAAGGGGTGGGGGAAGAACATTTTAGGTTGGGACAACAGCATGTTAAAAGGTCCCGAGGCAGGAAAGTCCTTAAGGAGCAGTGAGACACTGGGAGTAGCAGGCGGAAGAGCCGGCTTTGGAATCCAGGTCTCCCAGCACGCTTTCACTACATCACAGCTGCCTTGACTGCAAATGCATTTCTTGCTGCCCTTACCCTGTTCTGAAGAATGTTGTGTCCATGCATGAAATAATGGCAACGATGAAACTTCCGTGGTGCCATTGTTATAGAGGCCAGGAGGTTGGGATGCTGACCCCTTAGCCCCTCCTCAGCCTCCTGCCTCCTTCCCCTTCTTGGGAGCCGACCTCTCCCCCAAGGCTGCCCACGGTGCTCCAGGAATAATCACAGCCATTAACCAGGCACTGCCCTGTAACCCTCCTTGTTGCTGTTGTTAGCTGCTATTGAGTCGGCCCTGACTTATGGTCGTCCTGTGTACAATGGGATCAGACCATCGTGATCCGTAGGTTTTCATTGACCGATTCTTCATAAGTAGATCGCCAGGGTTTTCTTCGTAGTCTTTCTTAGTCTAGAAGTTCTACTGTTAACAGATTATTATCTCCCTTTTGCAAAAGTGGAAACAAGGCAGAGTGTTTAAGCTGATTGCCCGATGCCTCACGAGCTCTAAATAACAGCTAGGATTCAAATCTATGGGATGGGGTTCTACCACTCTACTACACCACTTCTCTGCTGCAAGGGCCCTTTGTCTTGCAGGAAAGGAACCCTTCTACGCAGTCCTCTTCCTGTCCTCACTCTGGGCACACCATCCCTGTACCCCACGCCACTTACGCCCCTGAGCCTTCCCTGTCTGTTCAGGGGCCCCAGCTAACTCAGAGGAAAAGGTGGGCCATCCCCTCTCCCATGAGCCCGCGTCAGCATGATAGATGTCCTGTCGGCCTCATCGTCATCCATCAAAATCTGACAGGCTACAGAGCCATTAGACTCCTGTTTGGCGAGGCACGGGGACCCAGGAGCTATTAATTCCACACTGCTGTTTAACCTAATTCTCGTGGCCTGCATATCAGCTGTCCATCTCCCCAAATGGTTTCCCCTCTGCTGGGCGTCTGACACTGGGGACTGGGTCTCCCACTCTTGCACTTTACCTGTGTCATTACTTGTCAAAAGGGGCTCACCTGTGCCCTGTGCCCTACCTCAAGGGCCTGACGTAAGGAGAAAATAAAGCGTTCTGTAAAATCAGGAGGGTTGGGCAAGGTCGGGGGTGCCAACCTCAGCTGCCAAGGGAGCCACACAGGTGCTGTAAAGGAAAGCCTAGACTCTGAATTCAAATTCACCCCACCACCCACAGACTTGTGCTTATTAGTCTCTTGTCTTAGTTACCTAGTGCTTCTGTAACAGAAATACTGCTAGTGGGTGGCTTTAACAAACAGAAATTTATTCTCTCACAGCCTCGGAGGCTAGAAGTCCAAACTAGGGCGCCAGGGGAAGGCTTCTCTCTCTCTTGGTTTTGTGAGAAAGCCCTTGTCATCAATCTTGCCCTGGTCTAGGAGCTTCTCAGCACAGGGACTGTGAGCCCAAAGGATGCACTCCACTCCTGGCTCTTCTTTCTTGGTGATATGAGGTCCTTCTCCTCTCTGCTCACATCTCTCTTTTAGATCTTAAAAGAGATTAACTCAAGATACAAACTAATCCTGTAGACTGAGCCCTGCCTCATTAACATAACTGCTTCTAATCCTGCCTCATTAACATCATAGAGGTTAGGGTTTATAACACATACGATAATCATATCAGATCACAAAACGGTGAACAACCACGCAATACTGGAAATTATGGCCTAGCCAAGTTGACACACATTTTGGGGAGACACAATTCAATCTATAACATCCCTCATCTAAAAAAGGAGGATAAAAATAAAACCCACCTCATCAGGTGGTGTTGGGACGAGAGTAGTGAATGCACAGGCGACCCTCAGCTGTTGGTGGGGTGGTAGATAATTGAGGGCCTGTGGCATGGGTCTGCCTTACAGGGGCCACACTACTCAGTGAGAGTCCCTGGGCACCACGTGTGATTGATCTTGAAATATTTAAGAGAAGCTTGAGCTCCATAATTTTATTTCCACTCTCCTTGCTCTTAAATGTTGACAATTAATCGAAATTTTAAAAATAAGAAACTGCGTGGGGCAAACAAAATACCTCTAAGGGACCACGATTGTCCCATGGGCCATCACTTGGCACTCAACCCTCCAAGTCTTTGTATCCTAAAGCCTTGGTGTTACTTTTCTCAGCCCCTTGCCCTCTGCTCTTCCATCACACTCCTTTCTCCATCCTGAGAGTGGATGGCTTGGTCCCCTGTATCTGGTCACCTGGTTCCCTGTCAGTAAACCATGTTCTGCTCACTTGAACACTAAACCCTCCATCAACCAGGTGGGCTGGGGTGCCACGGATTGTCCCAAAGGCCATTTGTCCCCTCCTGACGAACTTCTGGGAATTGGCCAGTTTGGAGGTTGGTCCAGTTGGCAAGTCAGGAGCAAGCGAGAGGCACTGCTCCCACCTCTCAGCATCCCAAGAACAGTCCACCCAGATGGAATCTGCCCATGGGATTCTGAGCTCTTATGGCCCCAAAGAGACTGACCCAGCAGGTGGCTGCTGGAAGGGACCTCAGGACAGCCAGGTGGGGGCTGCTTGTCCAGGAGTTAGTGGTAGAACAAGTCTAAAAGCCCAGCCCCCTGATGTCCAGCCTAGCTCAGAGCATGATGGGTAGGAACAGCTGGGCCTTAGTGGTCAGACAAACCTGGGTTCACATCCCAGTTGTGGCCACTCGCTGGGTGCAGGGCCAGGTCACCTCACCTCATCTGGGAGACAGAGCCAATGTGAGCACCTTCCTCATGCAGCTACACGAGAGGTGAGATCGACACACGCCTAAAGAGCCTGCCTCTGAGCAGTTACTAAAAACCGTCACTCTTTGTCCTTTCCCTCTTTCCTCCAAACCAACCATGACGTGAGGTTCTTTTGGCCTTCCCAACACCAGCCTCGGAGGTCAGGCTCCTGAGAGAAATGGCCAGACCCTGTGTCCTCAGAGAACAAGAGGCTACGTGAACCCCAGGCTCCTTTCTTAGCCCTGGAAACTTGATAGGACAACCTTGAAGGAAGCCCCAAACCAAACCTATTGCTTTCTAGTCTATTCTGACTCATGGTGATCCCATGTTTTACAGAGAATTGCTCCGTAAGGTTTTCTTGGCTGCAGTCTTTATGGCAGCAGATCACCTGGCCTGTCTTTCTGCTCACCACGGGGTGGGTTTGAACCATCAACTTTTAGGTTAGTAGTTGAACACAGACCATTTGCACCGCCCAGGAAACCCTGGTGGCTTAGTGGTTAAGTACTACAGCTGCTAACCAAGAGGTCGGCAGTTCACATCCGCCAGGCGCTCCTTGGAAACTCTGTGGGACAATTCTACTCTGTCCTATAGGGTCGCTATGAGTCGGAATTGACTTGACGGCAGTGGGTTTGGAGGGAGCCTTGAAGGAAGCCCCAAGGCCCTGCATATTCCTCTTAGGAGCCCAGAGCACAGCTTAAGTTGACAACTTCCTACATCCTCTCCTCTGCTGAAGGTTTCTCCAAAACACTCAATGTCTGAACCCCTACCCCAGCTTCCCATGTCCCAGAAGCCCCTCAGCCTCAATGGGTTTCATACTGAGGCCACAGGGTACAGAAAATAAAATGTGCCAAATATCTCTGTGGGGGCTTTCAACAGCCTGTTTCTTGGCTCTGGGAGGAGACAGGGGTGAGTAAGGCAGGATCCCCGTGACACCTAGATGCAGCCCTTGTACATAAAAAAAAAAAAAAAATAGCGGGCCCAAAATAGTTGTTGGGAGAATGAACAAAGGGTCACATTGATCAGAGGGAAGACTGAGATGTGGTGTCTAAGGCCACATCCCCTGAATCTCTCAGGCACTGGAAGACCAGCCTCAGAATTCCAGGCATTCCAGAAAGTACCTAGAAGCCCCAGGTCCTATCACAGCATCCCCACTCTCAGCCTGGGCCTCTGATCTGGCCCATCTTCTGTCCACCACTGACCTGTGTGTGTTTCTTTCCCCACAGGGTCTGATGGGCCCCCGAGGACAGCCGGTTGGTACCTCATCTTAATATTCCCCATGGAGATGCTTTGGGCTGTGACATCCTTAGCTTTGCTTTCTAACTTTCTCATTTCCATCTCATTGTAGGGACCTCAAGGACAAAAAGGAGAAAAGGTAAGCCAGGTGAATGTTTTCCAGAATTTCCATTTCAGGGAACAGCCTCCCAACAGGTAGAAAAGGGTTCATAGTGGTGTTTTTCAACAGAGCCCTTAGTTCCGGAAACCCACTGTGGTGCCACAGTGTATGTATAAGAGAAATGGGAGTGATGTCCTCTGGTTAACGCTCTTTTGGGGGGAGGAGGGGACTACCTGGAGCCTGGCCCTTTTCAGCCTCTTTCTCTGCCCCGCCTCTGCCACCCCGACAGTGGCCACTGACCCCACCTCCATAGCCTCTAGGATTTTGAGGTGTGAGTTTATAACATTGGCCTGACCTTGGTCCTCATACTTTCTCTGTCTCATTAAATTTCTGGTAAAGATTCTACTGGGCTTGCCCCTGAGCAGATGGTACTGGGGCTTGACACCCCCAGCTCAGACAGGAATCTTCCACAGCCTACCTAGGTGTCTACTGTTCCCATCCAGCGGCTCCTGTTCAGGGCTATTGAGGGGACCCACCCGGAGGATAGAACTTCCCGGAAAGATACCTCCAGCAAGGCCTGGAGCATAACTCCTGCCTCTGCCATCATGGCAAGTGGTATATGATGGAGCGCTACCTCAGGTTCCGTGGGATCACCTCCAGGCAGGCCCTGGAGGTTGTCTTCCTGCTGCCACCCAAGAGCAAGAGAGGGAATTAGTTCTCCTGCCTCAGAGAGCTCAGACCAGGAGCAGAGCTGGGCTGGCAGGTGATGAGCATGTGTGATGCGTCAGTAAGTCCTGAGGGTGCCCCCAAGAGACAGCCGCCTGCCAACAAGTGCCTAACACCCTCCTCTTCCCTCCCTTTCTTCCGCAGGGTCAATGTGGAGAGTACCCACACCGGGTAAGTGAACCCCTGAAACTGAGCAGGGCCCTTTGCTCCATCCCTGGGGCACAGCACCCAGCTCAGCCCTGTCTCCCTGGATCCCCAGCACCTAACAGAGCTTGGAGGAAGCAGGCTTAGCAATCCAGAACTAGCCAGGAGGTGTCCATGGGGGTGGTGGGTTGTCTAGCCGACAGCTGGCTGGGCTGTCTCCCTGGGAGCGAGCCTTGTGGGTCAGTATGTGTGCTGTGTGCCACCAGCCTCAGTGTCTGTGTTCCCCGGCCTGTGTGCAGCCGGGCTGCCTAGCCAGTCTTGAGTGCCTGTGGGTGTGTGCCTGGCTGCGGGCCTCCATGCAGCGCCTTCTCCATGTGGCCATGTGGCTTGGGCAAGTCTGTGTGTCTGACCTCCTACCCACCCAGCATGTGTCTGAGGCTGTGTGTCTGTGCCTGGCTGCCTGCCCTTCCAATAGGAGGGACTTTAGGGTTAGTCATTGCTTCAGATGGCCCAAACCTCAATGGTGGAGATAATTGGGGCTGACTATATATATTCAAGGGTAGTGATACAGCCTCGACTTTGCCTCTTTAAGAACAGAGGCAGCACTTCTCCAGGCAGGGCAGAGGGTGGAGGGGGATGGTTGCAGAGATGGCCCTCCACCCCTCCAGCCCCACCTGCTCCTTCCTTTTCCTTCCTTTTACAGAGCCCAAAAAACTGCTGCCATCCTGTTAGGGGTCCTCAAACTTGTGTACCTTCAGCAGGGCCACTCTGGGGCTGGCGGAGGGAAAGGTGTACATGCCTCCTCGGGCGGGGCCCCTGTGAGCTGGGACCAGAAATGCCCGTTGTTCTGCAGCCTCAGAGCTGAGCAGTCAGGGGAGGGAGGACGGGCATCTTCAGGTGTCCATTCCTCTGTCCTGGGCCTCATTTGTGCCCAGATACACATGCACAGTGGGGCTCCTAGGAGCAGTTAGAGATCCAGACTCAGAGTCAGCCTGACCCAGGAAGGCCACCAGGAGGGCCTGGCTAGCAGGGTCCAGCCTCTGTCCAGCTACTCAGGAGGCTGGACAGCTTGCCAGATGCTGACCCTGGGTTCCTGGGCCAGGGAGAGGCCTCGGGCTGGGCCTGGGCAGGGGGCACGAGTGCCGGCAGCAGCACAGACAAAGCCAGCCAGTTGAAGGCATGTGCTCCAGGGATGCAGGGGCCCTGGTGTTCCGGCCAGCATGATCCAGCTACAATAATAGAAGGTCAGCTGTGTTTATTTGGAACGATGGGCTCACAGGATTGTTATGCTACCCGAAAGAAAGACAACATCCCCGGCACAAAAAATACAACTGTAGACGCTTTGGCCGTGTGTCATCTGTCCTGAGCGAATGCTTGGGGTCGGGGAGGACACTCTACCCCTCAGCCCAACAGAAGAAGCAGGAGGAGGCAGTGGTGGGAGGCACCAGAAGCTCCCTGGGCAGTCTGGGGAACAAGTCTAGTGGCGGTGAGAGTACACGTGGGGTGCCAGCTGATGGGTGGGGCAAGAGCAGCCCACACCCTCTATTTAGAAGAGACTAGAAAAGCAGGGAGTTCTAGGGTAGGTGGTCTTCAGGCATGGCCATGGTGGCTGTCTCCAGGGCCTGGTAAGGGATCCAGCCAGCAGCACCCCCAGGGTAGGTTGGGAGAGGGGAGGGGTGGGTAGCTGGGGTGGAGCCCCCTGGGTGGGGAAAGGAGAGCAGTGCCTGTGGCCTCCAGGTACTCACTCTCCCCCGTTGCCCTGTCTCTGTCACCACCACCCCCTCCCCAACCAGGAGCACCTAAGCAGCACTGTCTCAGCTCTGCGCTCCAACCAGATAATTACCCTGAAGGTTTGTAGGCTCTGGATGAGCTCTGGGCCCCTCTCTGCCGAGAGGCCTCCTGGACACGAAGCCCAGCGTTGCACACCTCGGGCCCTGGCGGTGGTGGGTGGGGTTGGTCCCTGGGGCTCTGTGTGCAGAGCTGCCTGCCTTCGAGGGCAGCTGACTTGGAAAGACTGTCACTGGATGCGTTCTCAGCCCAGGTGGCCCTGGTTCTTAACAGCCAGCCCAGGGGCCTGGTGTGAGTTAAAACGCTTTCAAAAGCAAGTGGTTGATTACATGGGATCTGTTTTCACTTGGGTTCTAACTGCTTCCTAAAGCCACAGCTTGCTCCGTTTCAAAGGGCAGAGGGATGGGAAGCAGCAAGAATTTCCAGAAATGAAAATCACATTAGATAATGTGATTGCAAGTTGCCTGCCTCCACCCCGCTCCCCAAAATATGTGGTTGAACATTCAGAGACATCTTTGCTCGGCCTCTATTTTCCAAGCCCTCCAGCCCCAGAACAAGAGGCCTCAGTAGAACTTAGCTTGTGCCCACACTGGCCACACCCTCATGGGCTTGGGCCCCTGGAGCCAGGCTCAGCATGGCCTTTGGCCATCCTCACCAGATTTGCTGACACCAGCCCTTCTTGTTCAACCAAAAAAAGAACCCAGAGGTCGCCACACACCAGCCTGCCTTCAAGTGCCAATTTAGCTGGCCCTGCAGCTCCCTAGCCAGAGGCTCCGAGTCGGCCGTCCTCAGCCCAGCAGCCCCAGCTCCCAACCCGGGTGGGCGGGTGGGCAGTGCAATGTTGGGCCGTGGGTCAGGGGGGCTCTCGGGCCCAGTGTGGCTGCGGAAGGCGGCCCAGCCAAGGAGGGCCACTCTCCCAGTCAGATGGGGCTTGCTGGCAGACACCTGGAGGAGAGGCAGGCCGAGGGGCCACTGTTCTGTGTGCCCTCTCCTTCCGGAGGCTAGCTGTGCCAGCCAAGGGCAACCTCGTGAGAGTGCCCCTCCATGCCTCCCCTCCTCGTGGTTCATGCTCGCTAATCTCTTTCTCTCTTCCTCTCCTCCCATCCATCTTGGCTACCCTGCCTTCCTGGCGACTTTCGACATCCTTCTGACCACCTGCAATCTTTGGCCTCTGCCCTCTGGCCTTCCAACTCGTCTTTCTCCTCAGCTGCTGCCTCTCCTCAATTCAGTGCGGCTGGCTCCGCCCTCAGTCATAAAAAGGCGGACCTTCCAGGTAGACACTTCAATTTACCAAGACATGGTGTGGCTTCCCCAAGGGGTTCGGCAAGCCTTTGGGCCCTGGCAGGCCAGCTGAGTCTATAGACGAAGCCAGAACTTCACTCTGGTTAAACAAAAACCAAACCCATTGCTGTCAAGTCGATTCTGACTCATAGCAACCCTATAGGACAAAGTAGAACTGCCCCACAGGGCTTTCAAGGAGTGCCTGGTGGATTTGAACTGCCAACCTTTTGCTTAGCAGACAAACTCTTAACCACTACCAGGGTTTCATCACTCTGGTTGGGTTACATTAAATTAGACAAAAATGGACCCAGAAATGCTATAGACCACAGAGCCCAACACCCAGGCCCCAGGAGACCCACAGCCACTACCATGACTGTTACTGTTCCTAACAGCCGCCACATTTATCGCCAGGGAGTGTGTTCCACATTTGCATGCCTGATTTTATTATTTCATTCTCTCAACAGTTTTATGAGTTAGGCATAACCATCCTTATTTTACAGATGAGGAAATCAAGGCTCAGAGAGAATAAGTGAGCTGCCCAAGGTCACACAGCCAGTAAACTGCAGTGCAGGGGTTTGTACCCAGCTTCTGTGTCTCTTATTTGTGTGATTTGGGGCAAGTTAATCCATCTTTCTGTGCCTCGGCTTCCTCATCTGTAAAAACATAAAAACATAGGTTGCCATAATACTGCATAGGGCTGTTGCTGCATATGGGAGGCGCTTAGGACAGTGCCTGGCACAGTTTAAGTGCTATATATAACGTCAGCAGCCATTACTGCTGTTAGGCATATTTTGGAGACTAAGAAATTGAGGCTCAGAGAAGTGAGTTGGTTTGCCCAAGGTTGCACAAAATAGCAAGAGGCAGAGCTGGAACTGGCAAGCCAGGTCTTCTGACCCCACATCCAGGGCCCTCTTGGTTGAACCTGCATCCTTTTTGTGCTGAGAAGTGCAGGACTGGTCCCTGTTTTGAAAAAGCTTGGCATCTGATCCCCGGTAACCTGATTCTGAGGAAGAAGGGAATTTGTAGAGGGAATGTAGTCCACAACCAGCTGGGGTAATCATCCTGAGCAAAAACTGCTTCCTCCTCCAGCCAGGGAGGCTGGGGGAGGACAAGGTCATGAAGAGCAAGCAACCTTAACCCCTGCTGTCCAAGGAATCTCAGACCCAGGGATCCAGGCATGGTTCCAGGCTGTCACCTGCCCATAACCTTCTTATGTGGCCCAGGGAGTAACCCCAGGACCACGGATGTAGGGAGTGGCAGAGTTCTGAGATGCTCTCTGAAAGCCTGGCAGCAGGCTTAGCAGCCACCATCCACCTAGCCCAGGAGCAGTCAGAAGCCCAGGGCCCTGATGGAACACAGCTGAGAAGCCACTCCAGCGAACAGCTGAAAATACAGAAGGACGTGTGAGGTGTGGTACCCGAGCCCAGGGGCTGCACATTCTGTTACGTTGGCCAAATCCTCGACAGTCTCTGGGCAGTCTGAGCACTCACCCAAGCAGGCCCGCCCCCACTACCACCCAGCCCTGCCCAGATCAGACCCGAGAACGTGCTCTCAAAGTGGCCATTCGCCTAGACACCAACAGCTACCTTAGGGCTTTGGCTGTACTGTCTGCCCTTGCTGGGCTCCAGGCCATATTGCAAGAATCCTTTATGGATTATCTCATGTAGCCCTCACACCAGCCACCCTGCGGTGGACGTGCCGCCATCATCATCCCCACTTTAAAAAAAAAGAAAAACCAAAGCTATTGCCATGGAATCGGTTCTGACTCACGGTGACTCCGTGTGTTGCAGAGTAGAACTGTTCTCCACAGAGTTTTCATGGCTGTGACCTTTTAGAAGCAGATCACCAGGCCTTTCTTCTGAGGCGCTCCCGGGTGGGTTCAAACCCTTTTGGTTAGTAGCTGAGCACTTAACCCTTTGGGCCACCAGGAATTCCTGTTGCCACTTTACAGATGAAGAGATTGAGAGGCCCCGGACTCCATCCAGGCCACTACATTTTGCTGCCTCCTTTCCCAAGAGCAAGGGGTGGGAGAACCAGAGCAATCAGTGCTGCCTGGACCTGGTTTCCAAAGCAGAGGACAAGAAAAGGGGTCCCAGCCAGCCTACTGCGGGGTCAGCCTGGAGAGTAAGGGTTTTGTGTTGTCAGCCATCTTGGGCCATAAAAAGGCTTGTCCACTTCCTATCAATAAACGGATATTGATTCTACGGGTTCCGTGAGATGCTTAAACGTTGGGTCTAACGTTAGTTGGAAGAAGAAACTATATGGGAGATGATGTACTTAGCAGATGGTGTTAGAGGTCATTTCTAAAGTACAGAAGGTTCAACTGTGAGCACTTTTTGCTGGGGGCTTATTTGGGATGAAGAGAGCCCTGGTGGTGCAGTGGTTAAGCACTCAGTTGCTAACCAAAAGGTTGGCAGTTCGAACCCACTAGCCACTCCATGGAAGAAAAAGGTAGCAATCTGCCTACATAAAGATTTACAGCCTTGAAAACCCTATGGGGCAGCTCTACTCTGTCCTGTGGGGCCACTATGAGTTGGAATCAACTCGAAGGCAGTGGGTTTGGTTTGGGGTTGGTATTTGGAAGGAAGAGGAACTGAGTCTGGAGTTCTGAGTTTGGGCCCTAGCTTACCCTGAATTCTCCATTTGACCTCGGTCAGGGAGCCCAACTCCTCTGAGCCTCGATTTTCTCTTCTGTAAAATAGAACTTGTGTTGTAGGGAAGATTCTAGAATTTCCAAGTCAGGAAGGGCCTTAGGGGTTTGTCTTAGACCAGGCACCTCCCTGGCCCTGTGAATTGTTGTTGTTGTTAGTTGCTGTCGAGTTGTCTCCGCCTCATGGCAAATCCATATGTCTCAGAGCAGAGCTGTGCTCCATAGGGTTTTCAAGGCTGCAACCTTTCGGAAGCGGATTACCAGGCCTGTCTTCCGAGGTGCCTCTGGGTGGGTTCAAACAGCCAACCTTTTGGCTAGTAGTTGAGCACTTAACTGTTGGCACCAGCCAAGGACTCCTCCCTATGAACCACCCCTTGCCAAAAATGCAGGGATGCTGTGTAAGAGTATAAAGCAGGGCACCAATGCAAAGGATTCTTAGGGTGCTCAGAGAACTCGACGGGCTTAATCAGACTTATTCTGGCTGAAAAGAAGGCTGTGCTGATCCCCTCTTGAAGCTTGAGTTTTCATGAAGCTTCCCTGGTTCAGGAGAGGCACCATCAGAGCGGCCCCTAGGACTTATCAACAGCCAATATGAAGCTAGGTGGTGGGAGGGCGAGGGGGAGCTGGAGGCAGGGGACCCACCAAAGCAATTTCTGCACCTGCCTCCTCTACTGTGGATGCTCTGAGCCCTAACACGGCTTTTCAGAGGGTGCAGCAGGATGAGGCCCAGGCCCCCAAGTGTCACTGTTGGGTGCATTACGCTAGGACATTCCAGCCAAGATATGGTGCAAACAGGTGTTGCTGAGATCTAACATTTCTCGTTCTGAGGTTGTGCACTCCTGTTTGCCTCCCACGTCCCACAACAGATCTTCCATTTGCTCCCTTTTTCACATGGGAAAGCAAGAGACCCCAAGTATTGCAGTCACTTGCTGAGATCACTCTGAGAAGAGTGGGCTGGAACTCCAGGACCCCACCTCCTCCTGCATCCCAGCCTAGAGCTCTCTCACCTGCCAGGCTGTTCTGCTTTGACCCATCTACAGGAGTGGGCCCCTTCCCACCAGGTTGTCTCTGGAGCTGTCATTTAGAAAATAGCATAATGACAATTAAAAGAATGGCCAAAGTAGGTTTTCATCTGCCTAGATCTAGAAAGGCATTCCTGGGTAGTGTAAACTGTTAACGTATTCAGCTGCTAACCAAAAGGTTGGAGGTTCAAATCCACCCAGAGATGCCTCAGAAGCAGGGCCTGGTGATCTACTTCCCAAAAGTCAGCCATAGACAACCCTATGGAGCATAGATCTACTCTGATGCACACAGGGTCACCGTGAATCAGAATCAACTTGACGGCCACTGCTAAAAAGACCTAGAAAGACTCTGGCTTGCCCAGCCCCAGTATCTGGGGTTGTATGGGCCAGGCTCTCTCCTCTCCCTAAAGGAACACAATGCTGCCCCTACCTTGTGGGGCTCTCGGTCCCTCCTGGGCACAGGCCTGGTGGCAAAGGTTGGGCTCTAAGCAGCTGGTTGAGGAGTCAGGGTAGGGGAAGAGAAGAATAATAGCAGCCTTGTACAGGCATAAAACGCTTTCCGATTTCAAAACAATTTCAGCCAAGCCAAGGGTTGCAAACTCAGTTGCCCTCCGAGGCCGGGCAGATCACATAAGGGATAGAGCAGACTATGTGTAAGAAAGGGTAGGGAGGGTGAGGGTCAGGGCAGCTGGACAGCTCATGTCCTGTCTGGATGGGCAGCCGCAACGCAGATCCTGCTGATCATTGCCCCCAGGGATGTGGGCCCAGAGGTACCAGGGATTCTAGCTCTTCATTGGAAGCCACCAATCCAAATGTTTACATGAAATCTCTTGCCCAATTGTTTAGTGAGCCACAGAAAATTGTGTGACCTCTGACCTAAGGACTTTGTCTGATCCTCTGGCAAGATAATCAAAGACAGCGAATAGCTGAGACAGGAAATCAGGAGCTATTGTTCCCATGCTATGGCTGAGAGGCCGGGGCTTAGAGAGATGATGTGACTGCCACACAGAGAGAGGGGCAAAGGCAGGCCCAGCCTTAGATGACCTGGGCTGGACTCCAGCCCCATGACCGGGCCCATACCAGGTTTGTGGTCCGGCTGGCGATCGTCTCTCTCACCCCTGCCTCTGCCACCCACAGCCATGCTGTGGCCCCAGTACCAGCCTCTGTGCAGGAAGTCCTCTCTGGAAGCCCCTCCTCTTGGGGACCTAATGTCTTGGCTCTCTTCTCACTGCCACCAGCCCCTGCATGTAGTCACCACCATGCAGCAGTCACCACCATCACGTCACATCTCATCCCCAGTCACCAGAGCCTTCACCGGGTGCATGGCACTGGGGGGGAACTGGCCCACGACTCTGGGCGCCCTCTCTCTAACACTTGTCTCCATGAACCTCAGGGTGAACAGGGCCAGGCTGGCATCCAAGGCCCACCAGGACCACCAGGCCCCCCTGGACCAAGTGGACCTCTGGGGCACCCAGGACTGCCAGGGCCTATGGGGCCACCCGTAAGTATCTCTCTCCTTACCTACTGCCTCCTGTCCTTAAAGATTTGTCCCAAGAATTCTCTGGAGGCATCCAAAACTTGGATAACTGACAGGAACTTGAGTTCCTGCCAAATGGCAAAAACATCTTACAAGTCCACTGACCTAGTAGCCCATGCGAGGACCGGCCCATCCCTGTCACAGTTGTCTATTGAGCTCTGGCTCTGTAAGCACACGTTGCTGATACGTCCTCAACATCAGCCTTTGCCTCTCAGGGGAAATCACTAACCAGCTGCCCTTTCCCAGCTTCAGTAGAGAGGAGCTTGGAAAGAAAGTTCCTAAGGCCACTTTTGATGGTTGTCCCCTGACCCCTGGGCTTAGGAAAACCTGAGTCAGGTGTAGTAGGTCCTGAAGGACGTAGGCAAGGGGTCATCTGAGCACCTGGCGTCCCTAACAAGCGAACCTTACCTAGTGTGTGCAGGTTTTCACACTGTTGCCAGCCATTCCAGCCAAGCAGGATGCCTGGTCGACCGCAGCTATTGCCCAGCCTAGGGAGACCCTGCATTGAGCTTGGGGAAGGGGCCTCAGTGAGGCCAACCACGCATTCACCCCAGACAGAACACACGCAGGCTACGGGTCAAACTCAGTGGCAGCCCAGATCACCCATTTCCAAGCCCTGGCCAAGACCCTACTCTTTCTCAACCCAATTTAGTACAGCAAAGCACCAGGGCAAGAGAATAAATCCACAGGTGCCAGGATTCCTTTGGAAAAAATGGGTCTTCTACCAAGAAAGAGATGAGGCTAACTTTGTATGTTATTGGAGGGACAAAGGTTAAGGACAAAGTCTGTTTGCTTTTTAATATTTCCCCCCATGATAAAAAATAATGTTTTTCTTTCTCATTGCAAAAGTATTATATATTCATGGTGAAAAAAAAAAATTGGAAAACATGTAAAATTGTCTATTTTTCCACATCCAGAGTCAACAATGGTTAGCATCTTGGAGATTCTGTCCATTTTTCTCTTTAGATGTATCTGCACATGAACATTTTCCAGGCTGGTAATGATCTGAATGGAATCCCTATGCAAACGGTTCACACACTCAGCTGCTAACCAAGAGATTGGTGGTTCAAGTCCATCCAGAGGCACCTTGGAAGAAAGGCCTGATGAACTACTTCCAAAACAGCAGCTCTACGCTGACACATATGGGGTCAGAGTCGACTCAGCAGAAACGGGTTAATGCCCTGAATAAAGTAACAGTTTTGTACCCTGCAGAGTTTATCACTTAATGTTGTAAAGCCAGCCCTTTCCTCTGTCAGGAAAGAGTCTTCCACGAGAGGGACCTCAGGGCTGTGGGGGCGCGGGCGGGGGGGCTCTGTTAGTGAGTCCCCTTCTGTGATATATATCCTTGTTTGTGCACATCTCTGGTTGTTACGTTGGGGTAGATTCCCAGAGGTGGAGTTTCTGGGTCAGGGAAGTCCCTGCCAAATAACCTTCAATGTGCATGGCCACATTGGAGATCGCTTGGCTTCACACCTGGGCCCCTGGGCTGCTGATCCTGAGACTCAGTGCAGGGGTCCCTCTGGAAGAGGGAACACCCTGGCCAACCAGGGCACCCAGCTGTGTGATGTTTGAAAGCCTAATTTGCTGGGAACCCGCCCTCCTGCCCAGCTTGACCCAGCCACAGATTTTAAATATTCCCGTGACTTCTTCCCGGGACCGCAGGGAGAGGGCTCAGACTCACTTCCATGGGTTTCATGGATAGGAAAGCAGAAAACCAGAAAGGAAGTGAAATTTAGGGCAAAGGAACTAAACCAAGCTGAGAAAACCAAAAAGCGTTCAAAATCAACTTCTTTGCTGACCGCCCTCCCCCAAATACAATGGATCCCGCTCACTGAGCCAAATTTAGGTGGTTTTTTTTGTTGTTTACAAAGAAAAAAAAAAAAAAAAAAAACCAGAACACATGTTGTTTTTTTAATTTTTAAAAAAAGATTTCTTTTTTAGAGCAGTTTTAGATTCACGGAAATGTTGTCAAGAAAGCACAGAGTTCCCATTTACACAGCCCTCCAGTCTCTCCTACTAATGTCTTGAATTCTGTGGTACATTTGTTACAATCGATGAACCAATATTGGTACGTTATTATTAACTAAAGTCCATAGTTCCCATTGAGGGTCACTCTTTGTGTTGTACAGCCCTGACGGTTTTGACAAATGCTTAATGTCATGTGTCGACGCGGTATATCACTCAGGATAGCTCCAGTGCCCTGAGAATGCCCTGTGGAAGCAGGTTTTTTAAATCAATTGCGATAGGGCTGGCTCAGGCACCTAGGTTTCCTCCAGCCCACACTGCTGCCTGCCCGACACCCCAGCTTGCAGTGGTACCCACCCTCTCTCTCCTCTCCCTTGAGCTCCTGCAGGCAGGTCCCCCAGCCCACACAACCTCCCCACGGCTGGCTGCCTCGGTCACTGCACCCTGGGCAGGAAGGTCTAAGACAGAGGAGACTGAAGGCTTTTCCGAAGGCAGCCAGGGCCAAAAGCAAAACCAGGGCTATGCCGGGAATGGTCGATTTTCTCGGCAGGGGTCCCAGGTAGGAGGTGGGTGGGTGCGGCTCTGAACCAAACCACACTGTCCATTTACTGTGATGCCCCTGACTATTTTCCAGTGGGCAACTCCAGTGGAGATTCCCGTGGCTCCAATAGGGCTGAAGAGGACACCAGGCTGTTGTCGCTATGGGCCCTCAGCAGGTCTCAGACACCCTTCCAGGGTCCTCTAGATCTGTTCTCTAGCTTGTCCATTCTGTCCTGGTCCCAACCCCATTAACTAACTATCCAGGGCTACTCTTCTCCCAGCCTCCACTGTAAATATGAATGCTGTTGTTGGTGACTGTTGAGTTGATTCCTACTCATGGCGACCCCACGTGTGCAGAGTAGAACTGCTTATAGGGTTTTCAAGCCATGACCCGTCAGAAGCAGATTGCCAGCTTCCTCTGGATGGATTTGAACCACTAACCTTTTAGCTAGTAGTCAAATGCTTAACCATTGGTACCACGCAGAGACTCCATAAACACTATTAACCTCAGCCATTTGCAAGTGGAAACATCTCCCATCACCTTGTTCTTGCTTCCACAGGGCTTACCTGGGCCTCCTGGACCAAAGGTAAGGGCCTTGTGTTGAATAGGTGAGAGTGCTCCCTGCAGGAGAGAGGTGGGAGGCAGCATAGGGGGCTGCTGAGTAAGGAGCTGAGATGGTCTCAGCTCAGAGATGGATCAAGCTTGACTTGGTTCCAAAACATCACCTGCCTCTTAGGGACTGATTTGCCTCCACAAAGATGGCATTTATTGCGTGCTCGGGCTGAGACAGTGCTGTGGCTGGTATGAGCAGAGCAGTCTAGTTGCAAACTCAAGGCTGATGTGCAGGACATCGTCACAATGTTCTCATGAAACAGCGTTTCCTAGGGTGTCAGAACTGGGAGGCTCCTTCAGGGTCATCCTGTCTCTCATGAAACTTTACCAGAGCCCAAGATGTCACACAGGCTCTCCCTTTGAAGCTGGGGATTCTGGGACTCTGGGGAAGAGAGGCTGCAAAGGACAGATCCTGCCCAGCCATTTATAAGTGTTTATAAATTTTATAGATGTAGACACAGAGCCCTGGGGAAAACGGACTTGTCCAAGGTCAGAGAGAGGGTCAGTAGTGGAACCAAAACTGACACTCAGGTCTCCTGGGCCTCTTTCAAGTTAGCTCTCTCCCCTCCTTCCCTCTGCCTCTGAAAAGCGGGGGCTTGTTTTGAGAAGTAGAACAGTCTCTATTGGCTTCAGAGGGTTCAAGAGCTGTCATGCCGGGGAAGGCTGGAGTGGATGCTAAGGGACCAGGAGGGTTTGTAGTTGTTGGGAGGATGAGGGATACTTTGAGAGTAAGGGAATAGCACAAGTAAATTTTGGGATTGGGAATACCCCTCTAATGGTCTTTTCTTTGTCCCCCCAGGGAGACCCTGGGATCCAAGGCTATCACGGCCGGAAGGTAAGAAGGAGGTGGGAAGAGGACCCAGCTGCCCCTAATGGTAACCCATAAGGGGCTTCACAGGGTTGAGACTTGACAATGCACAATGCCTTTTTGCACACACACTCCCCAGCGTGGCCCTCACATGCTTGGCCCAACTGGGGCTAGTATCTTCACTTTGAGGATGAAAAGGCTTAGAGGGGGCAAGGGCCTTGGGCAAGTCAGTGGCATAGCTGGGCCTCAGATCCAGAAGGATCTTCTCTCGCCAATCTGGGTGGCTGTGTCTGTTACTGACAGGGCCACTATCTGCCCCACCTGGGCAGAGCTCCATGCTGAGTATGGTAGAAATATGGAAAGGTCCCAGTCTGGATTCCTGCACAGATAACCCTGGTGAAGGCAGACTGCTAAAATGCTACCAGAGCAAAGTGCTCTGTGAATGCAGGGGACAGAGAGGTTAATTCCAGGTTGGGAGGAGTTTGGGAAGTCTTCTAGAAGAAGATCGCCTGTGAGCTTAGCCTGAGAGATGGGTGAGTGCATCAGTTATCTATTGCTGAGCAACAAACCACCCCAAACTTACTGGCTTAAAACAGTGACTTATTTCTCATGACTCTGTGGATTGGCAATCTGGGTGGTTTTGCTGGTCTCACCTGGGCTCACTCATGCTGTTGTATCGGATGGTCTACGGAAAGACCTGAAGGACCAAAATGTCTTCATGCATGCGTGTAGTGGTTGGTGCTGGCTGTGGGCTGGGGCGCCTTCATTTTCCTCCCTGTGGCCTCTTATCCCCCAGGAGGCTAGACAGGCTTCCTTACAGCATAGTGGGCCCCAGGGCACAAGCACTTTTCAACGTGCCCACTTGCACCTGTCTTCTTTGTTCTTTGGCCAAAGCAAGTCACATGGCCAGGTCATGGGAGTCAGTGTGAAGGAGGAGTAGCAAACACTGTGGCTATTTTTTTAATCTAAGTGGGCCTTCAACCAGCAAATTTGAAGGAAAGTAGCGTTTCAGATAAAGAAACTATTTGGGCAAAGGCCCAGAGGTGGTCATTGCAATAACTATACCAGTACTAGCTGCCGTCAAGTTGATTCCAACTCATGGCGACCTCATGTGTGTCAGAGTAGAACTGCTCCATACGGATTTTTTTGGGTTTTTTGTTGTTGTTGTTTTGAAGTCTTTCTGTCCACAGAGGTACCAAGGGCACTTCAACCTCAGGTTTGTTTGTTTGTTTGTATTTTAATTATTTTATTGTATTTTTGGTGAAAGTTTACAGAGCGAATTCGGGTCTCATTTAACAATTTCTGTACGTACTGTTCAGTGACATTGGTTACATTTTTCACAATGTGTCAGCATTCCCATTATTTCTATTTTGGTTGTTCTGTTTCCATTAATCTAGCTTCCCTCCCCGCCCCTCCTCTTACCTTCTCATCTTTACTTTTGAGTAAATATTGACTGTTTGGTCTCATATAGATGATTATTTAAAGGAGCACAGTACTCACAGGTGATACTGTTTATTTTATGAGCCAGGCTATTATTCGGCTGAAAGGTGACCTCCAGGAGTAGGTTAAGTTAAAAGTGTAAAAGGTCTCTCAGGGTCATAGTCTCAGGGGATCCTGTAGTCTCTACCAGTGTAGTAAGTCTGACCTTTTTGAGAAATTTGAAGTTTGTTTTACATTTTTCTCCCATTCTATCTGGGGCCATCCATTGTGTCTCTGGTCAGAACAGTTGTTAGCGGTAGCCAGGCACCATCTAGTTCTTCTGGTCTCAGGATAGATGAGGCTCCATAAGGTTTTCAGTGGGTAATTTTTTTTTTAATAGGTTTCAAAGTGCCTCTAGGTGGACTCGAACCTCCAACCTTGCAGCTAACAGCAGAGCACGTTAACCATTTGTACCACCCAAGTACTCCGTAATAATTACAAAAAAAAAAAAAAAAGAAACATTTTGAGTTGATTCCAACTCATTGTGATTCACGGTGGCCCTATGGAAGTGTCACAGGGTTTCCAAGGCTGTAAATCTTTTTCCCAAGGAGTGGCTGGTGGGTTAGCAGCCAAGCACTCTAACCCACTGTGCCACCAGGGCTCCTCTGCAATAACTATAGTAATATAATTCTAGTAATAGCTACCACTTACTGAACACCTATATGCCAGGCACTGGCCTTCCATGTGACCTGCATTGTTCGTAATCCTAAAACCACCCTGTGAGGCTGGTACTAGTGTTTTCCAGTTTAACAAATGAGGAAGCTGAGGCTTGCCCAAAATCTCATGGCTTGTAAGTGGCAGAGCAGGAGTTCAAGTCCAGGTCTGGGCAGCTCCAGAGTCTGAGTCTTGCCCACGGTACCACCTGCTGCAAGGAGCCCATCCTGTCCTCCCAATCCTGGCTGGAGGGTGGGGGGAGATCCGGAAAAGAGGCAGGAAGACAGGCCCCAGGAAGACAAGGAAGGAGAAGGAATCTTGGAAGGGGAGCAGTCACACAGAGAAGGACATTCCTCACACACTGTAATCAGACAGCTGCCATGACCACATTGTTTTATGGGAGCTTGGCGAGTAAAACGGTGAGACCTGAGAGATCCTTAATTAGTTCTGCATAAACTGAGAAGTCTGTATTGTGTCAGGAAGTGGAAATTATACTCCCCAGGGTTGCCTCCATCCACTTATGCAGACTCACAAAATTTACTGCCTCCTGGTGTAGCGAAAGGTAGGTTTTCCCATTAGCTGCCAGGTTCCCTCTTTCAAGCTATAAAGGGGCTGCGGGGCCAGCAGAAGTCCCCAGAGGTCATGGCGGTGGCCGTGGCTGGACATCCAGACAAGGACCAGCATCTGTTCTCTGCTGCAAATCAGAAGCCTGGTCTGTCCAGGAAGGAGGCTGTGAGGGTGTTGGCCTGCAGATGGAGACGCCTCAGCTTAGGGCTGGGCTGTCGCGATGATAGAAGGGCTGGTCCTATGGGTGTGGCAATTAGGTTAGATTGTGGGGAGAGTAATTCAACCCTGGCTGCATTGAATCTGCAGAAAAAAACCAATATGATCCTGCTGGCAGAGGGGCAAGCCAGGGAGGTTCGCCCTAGGGAGAGGAGGACTATAGCACGGAAGCGGGAGAGCACTCTTGCAAGACTAAGGGTACAGCAAGGGCTGATGGTGCATCCTACAGAAAAGGTAATGTCAGCTCAGTAACAGGTGCTTGGGAGGGAGGGAGCCCCTCGTCACCAGAGGTGTTCAAGTAGAGGCCGGATAAATGCTTGTCCAGGGTGTGTTAAGAGGAGCTTCCATCATCAGATGGGAGACTGGATTAAAATTCTTTCCAACGTCCTAGGGACAGAGCTGGCTGTCTATGCCCTAGAGAGGAACAGCCCCCTGTTTGTGAGGTGTTGGTTTTCTAGGAGGCTTGGCCTCCTTGGGCTTTGTCCAAGCCTTTTCCACCCATACCCAGGCTTGTCAGCCCCATTACTACTCTCGGGTCTCATGAAGAACCAAGGGGCTTCTGCTCCCCACCCCTTCTGCTAGACCCCCTCTGCTTCTCCATGGGGGCCTCTTTCTGTGGACTCTCGAGGGGCTATGAGGTGCTGGCTCCCTTTCAATGCCTCTCTGGGTCTCTGGAAGGTTCCTGCTGCCTCCACTTCTCCCAGCCTGGGGTTGAGTCTTTTTGGTGGGGTCTCCTGAAGCCACCAGCCCCCCAAAGCCAACTGGCCCCAGGTGGTCTCAGCACCAACTCTTGGTGGTGGTCCCCCCTCTATTGGGACCTTGTCTTGTCATCAAGTCAGCCAAGGCCTCCTAAACTAGCGGAGCCCAGAGGGCGTGCACTGGGAACTGATGACCAGCAGCAGAGGGTCCACCTCCAAGAACTTGAGGTCCTTTCTCAACATCCAAGCTACTCTCAGGAGGCTACATGGGTTTGTTCCACTCACCCAGCCACTTAGGATTAGTGGTCCTCTTGGCCCCAAAGGTCACAATGCCTGGGGCGAAGTTTGCTCACCCTCAGAGTACTGAGATGGAGGAACCAATGCCCAAAGACAGGTGAAGCAATAACCTCACATATGTAGATTAACTCAAATCCATTCATGCCCCATCTCACTGGTCCTTACTGTCGCCCAGTGGTTAGAGCTTGTTATCACCATTTTACAGATGAGAAGCTCAAAGAGGTTAGCCCTTTGCCCAGGGCTGCACAGCTAGTAAGCTATCATTCTGGAATTGTAAATGGCGGCCAGCCTGTCTTCTTACCCTGGTGCAAAGAGCAGTGTCTGCTCAAGGGCCTCACCCGAGTCTAAGCTTACACCAGCCCCACCTGGGATTTCTCTGTGGTGTGGAGGCTTATCCCCAACTTCCCTTCCCTTCTCCATCATTTCTCACTTTTTCTCTCTGTTGGAATAAGGGCGTGGGGAGGAGGCACTGATGTGAAGTCAGCTTGATCACAGATGCTGGGAGAAGCTTTTTCCCAGCCCACCACCCGGGAAGGGGCAGGCCCTGGCAGGTGTGTATTAAGTTTGACCTAAGCTACAGATGAGGAGCTCAGGAAGTCTTGGATATTCTATCAGGTGTAGCCTGAGGAAGTGAGGCTCAAGAAGGAAGGCCAGAAAATAAACAGGATTTGGTACTCACAGGTCCCCGAGAGGAAACTATAGCATGCCTCGATGCAGGCCCCATAGGGGATCGCACCCTGGGACAAGGCAGCAACAAGCTAGAAGTGTAGGAGAGGGCCAGTGTATGGCAAGCAGGGTGAGGTCCTGGGGTTGGCATGTGCTGAAGTCTCATTGGTCAGTTTAAAGGTTTTTAGGGCATTAATATGGGAAAGGGGAGAAATTTTTATCTCATGGACTCAAGGGACATGGCCTGGAGGGGCAAGGAGTAACTACAGCCATTGAGAAACTGAGTTATAAGACAGTAACAGGTTCTTATCACAGGAAACTATATGGGGCATGGCCGGGAGGGCCGGTTAGAGACCACGACTGCTGAGGGGCTGTTGGGTGACAAGATAGGAATGGCCATGTCAGAAATTGGGTAAAAGGGCAACTTAGAAAAAAGAAAAAAAAAAAAAACCAGACCTGTTGCCGTCGAGTCAATTCCGACTCATAGTGACCCGCTCCGACCCAGTAGAACTGCCCCATAGGGTTTCCGAGGAGCAGCTGCTGGATTTGAACTGCCGACCTTTTGGTTAGCAGCCGAGCTCTGAACCACTGTGCCAGCAGAGCTCCCAAAAGCCAAAGAGGAGGAATTAATGGATGCTGAGGCAGCCGAGGAAACCCTGGTGGCATAGTGGTTACAACGGGTCGGCAGTTCGAATCCACCAGGCGGTCCTTGGAAACTCTATGGGGCAGTTCTACCATGTCCTGTAGGGTCGCTATGAGTCAGAATCGACTCAACGGCACTGGGTTTGGCTTCGTTGTGTTGGTGAGGCAGCCGAGGCTGGGGTCGGGGAGAGGAAGACCCTCTCCACGAGGCCATATAAGCGGCTGCCCTCCGTCCTGGCAACCTGGCACCCATGCAGGAGGCCTTCCTTCCATTACTGGCTGGGACTTAACTCTCAGCAAAGACATTTCTCGAAGACATTTCTCGGCCTGTGAAGTTTGCTAACAATTAGTTTTATCGACCACCATCACCACCACCCCTTATCAGCTGGAACAGGCCTGGCATTCTCCTCAAGGCCAGCCAGGCCAACAGGGTAGGCCTCTCCACCCAGCCCAAGCTAGAAGCAGGGGCATCCATGTGGCCCCCACGCTCACCCAGGGCTGCCCCTCCTGCCTAGACACTCACTGCCAGTATTGCGCACCCCGTACCAAAACCAAACCCGTCGCTGCCAAGTCGATTCTGACTCATCACGACCCTATAGGACAGAGTAGAACTGCCCCATAGGGTTTCCGTGTTGCAGCTGATGGATTCAAACTGCCAACCTTTTGGTTAGCAGGTGAGCTTTTAAGCACTGTACCACCAGGACTCCATTGTATACCCAGTGGATACCCATTTGACCCAAATTTATGACGCCACTCTTTTAAATATGTCATGAGAGGGAGAGTGTGTTTAAAACCTCACCACCTGGGCTGTCTTCCAAGAGGGTTGGCAAGTATTGCCCTTTGGCCTTCTGAGTGGGAAGCTTCAGGGTTGCGTGAAGGACCGAGGCTGCAGCACCTTCACCTCCTGTGGGCCACGTGGGTCAGGCCAGAGGGGGACGGAGGCAGAGCCTTATGGTTGAGCTCTGGGGGCTCCCCATGAACGGGGGTTCCCAGGGCAGGAGATCCAGGGAGGCCCTGTAGCTGGATGGCAGAGCCCTGAGTGAAGTGTGTGGGGAGCAGAAGCTCACCTGCCCAGCCTTCTTCATTCTCTGACCCTGTTGGCCCTTCTCACCTCTCCTCAGTCCTTCTGAGAAATGGCATGATGATTCTGACCTGCCAGTCAGAGCAGGGGCCTACGCAGGTGGACAACCTTCTGTACCATGATACCCAGCACGGCAGGCTGAGTACCAGGCACTTTGCGTGCGTCATCTTATTGAATCTTTATAGCAACCCTGTGAGGTAGATTTTATATCTTACCCCCACTGACAGATTAATGAACTGAGGTTCACAGAGGCTATTTCCCCCAAGGTGTATAACTAGGAGGTACGAAGCCGGGAATCCAACCCAGGTCTCTCTGACCCCAAAGCCTTGTTCTTAATGACTTTATACTCCATGTGTCTTAGGAGCCCAGGGGACCCATGTTTTCTGGTAGGACACCAGCCCCGTTTCCTCAATTGGAAGGAAAGAGGTAGGAGGTGAGCTTTTTTCCTTCCTGTGAGACAAAGCTTGTGGCTGGATTCAGGCCTTTCCCTGCACCTCCTTGGCTCGCCAAGCAGTACCTGGAGAGTCTAAAGTGAGGTTCTTGGTACATTGTTGTAGTGGAAAAACAAAGAAAGTGGAGTGCTTTTCCCATGGCCACGGACTGCTGGAATGGCTCTCCAGGAAGCTGGGATGGTACAGGCTTTCCTCTAGCTTCAGGAGAAGGCAGCTCATCTCCACCTTCCACCACAGCTATTCCCAAGACCCTCCTGCATACCCGTTTCCTAGAGGCCCTGAGTGACAGGCATGGGGGGCGTCCTCATGCAGCAGAGCATTCCAGGCAGACGGAGGCTGGAGACGCAGGAGCCTTCTGCTGTGGGCACAGTGTCTTCTTTCAAAGCCAGGAAATCCCAGTGGAGACACCCAGAACATTTAAATGACAGCAGACCAGGGAACTGAGGCATGGGCCCCAGATCCTAGGCCTCGTAGGGGATGCAGGGACTCCAGCCCCACGCTCTGCTCTCTGCTCTCTGCACCCTGCTTTTCCTGCACTCCAAAATCCACAGATTAATTACAGTTGGATTTTCTTTTTGGAACTAACTACAGAAATCAACTGATCTCAAATTGAGATATAAGCCAGCCATCTGTCCAAAGCCCTGGCCTTCAGTGGGGCGCCCAGCCAGGGTCATTCCCCGGATTGCTTCCTGCCACCCTGATGACCGGCATTTCTGTGGTTCTGGTCCTTGTGGGTCTGGAGGCTGGCTAGGGTAGAGAAGCAGGACCTGGGCTGCCTTCTTCCTGGGAGGCCTGGGAACTACTTAGAAGAAGAGAAAGGCATTATTCCTCCTCACTGGGCTTTGCCAGCCCAGGCAAGGGCCGTGGTCCAGACTTGAGGCCAGAGCCGCCTGCTGCCTCCTCCCCTACAGAGAACAAAGAGTGTGTGTACAGGGTTTCATGTGGCCCAAGGCCCCTCCCCACCCAGACCTGGCTGCAGCAGGGCCCAGCCTGTTCGAAAGGCCTCATATTAGTGAGGCTCATTCATCTCCACCTACTTCTCTGGCCTGACATTTGCTTGGATGGGGTGCTGACCTTAAAGCCCTCTCCTACCACCTCCAACTCCTTCCAGGCTTCATCTTCTTGCAGAGTCCTTGCCCAGCTTGTACAACAAACAGTCAATCACCAGTTCATAGACCACTCCTGTAGGCTGGGCTTGTGGAGGGCTGTATTCCAAGGAGTTCACTACTACTCTGTCATCTAGAGAAAGGATGGGACTTCCCACCTGGACACTGAGGCCAGAAGGGAGAGCCAATTGATGCTGCGAGGTGTTCCGTGCAGGGCCCAGCTGGAGCGTCTAAGCAGCAGTCTACAAGGCCATTCAGGGCAACTCCTCCCTATCCCCTGTACTCACCCGAGCCTACCTAGCCTGCATTGACTGGAATCCACCTCTCTGTGCCAGAATCCACCTTTTGGCACCAAGGTTAAAAGGCCATCCTCCCAGAGTGGTGGACAGATGGATGGGTAGTCAGGGCACTGGCCTGGTTCCAGCAGCCTCTGCCATTCACCCTCCCTACAACTGGGGCAAGACCCTTTGTAACACTGAGTGTCCCCTCACCCGACTGCAGAACGGCCAGATGGCATGGTTGAGAGGGGGTCCTCTCTGGAAGGAGCAGGGAAGGCCAAGGCAGAGTGGATAACTAGGGCCCTGTAGGTGTTTGTAGACTGTGAGGGCCTGGCCCGCTGGAGACGGAGACAGGAATGAGGTTGTGTAGCTAAATAAAGCACAGTTACGAACAACTTAAAGCTTTTAAACAGGAAACCTTTTCAGAGGAGAAATGGAAAAGAAGGAGCCCCGAGGTACGATCTCACAAAGACATGGTGGTAGGAATAGCTCTCTGAGCAGAAATGTGTCATCTCTCTGCTTAGCCATAGGCACACACAGCCTGCCCACCTCCTGTCTGCCTGCAAGGTGACCCTGGAGTCCTAGGTAATGACTCCTGCCCCCTCTCACCTCACCAGGGATGATGTCTTCTGGCTGATGAGGAGCCCAGTTCCCCAGTTCAGAGGTCAGGCTAGGGCAAACCCATAGCGACAAGCCCTGAGAGAAAGAGACTAATGAGGTGGACAGAACCTACAGGGTGGGGTCAGAGGGGCTCCCTGCCTGGCAGAGAGGTGGGCGGGAGGGAGGCCCGGAGATGGGGATCAAGGGCTCCTGGGTCATTGGTGGAATTAACAGACCTGACCCAGAGGGGAGGGAAGGGGCGAAGGTCAGCTGCCCTAACGAGGAGGGCTGCCCCACTAGGAGGCCCCAGGGGCCGGATTTCCCCTGAGTGCGTCATTGTGTCTTTTCTACTCAAACCAACGTGGGATAAAGTCAACCCCAATTAGCCGGAAACCCTCACCCCCAGGGGTTCTGTTCTGAGCAGCTCACGAAAAAGCTGATTCTGCCCTCCTCCCCTGCGGAAGTGTCTGCAGCTGTCCCCTGGTGGGTAAGAGGAGGGGAAAGGGGATCACCACTGAGACCGCCCACACCCCCCCCCCCGCCACGTTTTCACCCTGAGCTAAAACTCCCTCTCCGCCGAGCCCGAGCCGTTTCTGGAGCTGCCAGCAGACCTGAGCACCACCTCTTCAGCTTTTGGCCCCTCTCCCTCCCAAGGGCTGCAGGGGTGGAGAGAGATGGAGGGGCAGGAGAGGGCAGAAGGGACCTGGTTTTGAGATAAGGACCATAGGCCTAGAAAGAGAATGTGGCTTCTCAGACGTCACACAGACAGCATGCCTGACTTGGTTCATCTCCCCAAATGGAGGTAGAAAGGGGCAGCCAGGGGCTGAGGAAAAGCAGAAGAGAGGGACAACCGAGAGACCTCTGAAAAGTCAGGGACTCCCAAGCTGACTGCCCATCTGTACCCACCCAGGGGACTCTGTCTGGGGGACCCCAGGCCAAGTCGACCCTGTTAGGTCAGACTGGAATGTTAGCAGGGAACCCTGGTCCTCCAAAGGAAAGAACGACAGGGACCTCCGACTGACTCCATGGAGGGTGCTTTAGGGCTCGTTCACTCGGACAGCTCCAGGCTGTGAGGGAGGCGGAAAACTCAAACACCACGGTTGCAGTTGCTGGATTTCAGATGAGGTCCTGTGGCGCCCTCTGCTGGCCACAGAGCAGACCTGTGCTTAGAGGCAGTGCCTCATCCAACCCCTTTTCTCTGGGTGCCTGTCATTAGGTTCCCCTGCCCTGGTTGGAGCTGTCCTCACACAGAGAGGCACTGTGCCTTGCTCTCACCCCGCAGAAGATGTTTTCTGGAAGTGGATGGAACATCAACCCATCTGATGCTTGGGGCGGGCCAAGAGAAATGGGCACTTGGACTTCTTTGGCCAATGGACCTGTGCTCAAATTCCTGCCCTGCCTCTTATAAGCTGCACGAGCTTGGCAATCATACCCAGCCTCTATGGGCCACAGTTTTCTCACCCGTGAAGCAGGGAACAGCGTCCCCTCTCACAGTGGAAAGGACCCTTTGAGATTAAACGAAGGAAGAACGTGAAGCACTTAGCCCAGTGCCAGAGCTATGGTAGGTGCACTAAATGGCCCTGCCTTTCTCTGCTCTCTCCCAGAGGGTTTTCCCAGAACTCAGAGGCTGGGACACCTGGTGCTCCAACTTGTCTGCTGTGAGGTGCTCCCTGAGTCCAGCTCTGCCACCCAGCCTGGGGCTCAGGGGTCACTGGTGGGGTCAGGGTGAGGGAGGACTCTGGCATTTGGAGCTAAAGATCCTGTGCCTTTTGCAAAATTAAGAGACCTGGCCCAAAGCAGGTGGAGGTGAGGCCATCACAGAGGCAGACATGAGTGCAGATCACAAGGGTGGAGAAGAGCCGTCCCTGTGGTGAGGAGCCAGCATGGGATTATGGTGGTGTCTTAGGGTTCTCTAGAGAAACAGAACCAGTGAGATGTATTTATAGTACATGGAGCAGCCCTGCTGGTGCAGTGGTTAAAGAGCTTGACTGCTAACCAAAAGGTCGGCTGTTCAAATCTACCAGCTGGTCCGTGGAAAACCCATGGGGCAGTTCTACTCTGTCCTGTATGGTCACTATGAGTCGGAATTGACTCGATGGCAACAGGTTTTTTGGTATATGTATATATATATGGAAAGAGAAATTTACTTCAAGGGATTAGCTCATGTAATTTTGGGGCTGGCAAGTCCAAAATCCATAGGTCAGGTGACAGGTTAGAGGCTGCTGTAGACTTTTGGCCTAAGATATATGAGTCAGACAAAGAAAAGAGTGGAGAGTGGAGAGAGAGAATGAGTTCGGCCAACATATAGTCTGGAGGCAGACTACACCCTGAGGAAGCTCAATGGATCAATTGATTCCATTAGATAACACTGTGGAAAGTGATTGCATTGCATTATGGAACAGCAACTAGTCTAAGGCTTAGCCAAACCACTGGGAATCAGAGCCAGGCAAGTTGACGCATAAAATTAACCATCACACAGGGATAGCCAAGGGCTTCACAGGGCAGGTGGTGTTTCACCAGGACACTGAATGAAGAATAGGGTTTTGAGTTGAGGGAATAGCAAAAGGGCATGTGATTGTGAAAATGGATGGTGTTGTCAGGGACACAGACTCATGCCAGATGTCAGGTGAGGAGACTGGGAAGGAAGCAGGGGCAGGGGGCTGAGCTCAGGAGTCTGGCCCCTTCTTTCTGGAACAGTGGATGTTTTTGAGGAAGGGAGTATTGTTATCCAGCCTGTGTCTCAGGAGAACTCGGATGCCAGGGTGGAAGACAGATCATGGAGAGGAGAAGCCAGGGCAGCTTTAGCCTTGGCGAGAAGGGTGGCCCGGGCCTTCCTGTAAGATGGCAGACAAGGGAAGGAGTGAACCGCTGAAGAGATGGAGGCTTGGGGAGGGGACCAGGTTTCCCTCTGCCTTTCAGCCTCTGGAGATGGAAGCTAGGCTACAGCCACAGCACTCTAACTCGAAGGGAGAGCTGGGCAGGAACCAGGTCTGTTCCACGCTTGTATTGCCCACTGCACAGCGCTGGCCTTCAGGAGTCGGAAGGGCGGCAGGCTGACAGCCACCCCTATGGCTGGCCAGCACCCTGGGCCCTGGCTGGGGGCTTTGTGTGGGTTATACCAGTGGGAACAGAGCTGCCTCCTCTCCTCCCCTGAGCTCTTCCTCTGCTCAGGCAGGTTATATCTCTACTCGCCTGTTCTCGGTCCCCCATTCGTCACTAGCTGACCTCACCCCCTTCCATAAGTTGGCATTTTCATGGGGAATAGAGATCGGAAGTGCAAATCAGACAGTGCAAGATGGTCGAGCAGACCCCACACCATCCCAAGAGGAGACAGTCCCCCAAAGCCTCAGGACAGGCAAGTCAGGGATACTGTGCTGAGAAGCAGGGAGGTTCGGGCCCCTTATCCTCTCAGAGCACAGGCTAACCTTCCGACCCTTGAGAAGAGTTACTCCTGAGGCCCCTGGGAGGAAAAGGAGCCCTAGAGAAGAGGACAGCAGGAAAGCCCTGTCTGACTTATCCAACAGGTACCATCCCAGCAAACCTGAGGAAAAATGGGGCAGGAAGGAGTAGGCAGGGACAGGAGGAGGGCGTTCAGTAGGTAAGCGGCCAAGTGGCCCACTGGCAGGCTTGTCCCTCACTTCACTGGACCCCGGCCACCCCAGGTGCTTGCTTGGGCCTCTCCTGCCTGGTGAGTCTGTGACTTGGGCCTCTGCATGTTTGCCTTGCTGAGGGAAGCTACCCACCATGGCTGCTAGGGGATGGCGCCACCCTCCAGGGAGCAGGCAAGTCCCAAAAGCTCACTTTGAGCTGTGGACAGCCCTCTGGAGCTTCCAGAGAAGCTGTTCTTGCTAACATCCTGGCAGGTCACACTTCAAGGGCTCAGAGGCCTTGGGACACTGAATCTGTTCCCCTTCTCATTATTTTTCTTCTTTCTTCCTCCAGGGAGAGCGGGGCATGCCGGGGATGCCGGGCAAACATGGAGCGAAGGTACTTGCCCCCCACTCCAACCCGTAGCAGCCCCTTGAAGCCCCACCCCCCATACCCATCCTCTCTCCCAAGCTCGGGACACCCATGGAGGCCCAGCTCATGGCCCTCTTTCTTCTCACATCCTGCTGGGAAGAGAGTTCATGTCTCCTCCCCAGGGCCTTCCCCTGCCACATGGCTCATGAGCTGTCACCCATCACACCCTCCTGATGTGGTCAGCTCTCCTTCTGTTCAGGTGACCCAGCTCTGGCAGCAGTCCTGAGACCCCTGTCGGGAGTCGGGATACCTCAGAATCATCTCCACTCGGGATTTGCTAAGTGGTGCTTTGGGCAGCATGTCTACCTCATGGTAGATGGTCTTGGGTTGATATGAAAGTGGGGTTCACCCCAGCCACTCCCCAGTCCACAAGGGCAGTGGTGGAGAGGATAGTCCCACCTGCACATTCGGGGGTCTATTGTGTTTGGTAAAACCAGCCCCTTTATTTTGTACTGTCTGCTAATCCAGCCCTCCCCATGGCTCTCTCTTCTGCTCCCCCTCTTCCTCCCATCTCCTCATTCTCTCATATTCCAAGGAAACCCCCCATTCTACCCCAAGGATGCCTTCATCTGTCCCCCGCCCCATGAACCCTCCAACCCGTGCCGAATAGATGGGCGGGAAGTCCAGAGAAGCCAGTGCCCTGTGCCGCAAAGCCTTGCTCGCAGAGTCCCCTCTGCATTGCTGGCAGCTCAGCCCCTCCACTCCCCCGTGTGAGTTTGGGGGGCAGGCAGAATTGGGGAGTCTTCCACAGTCAGGCTGACATTTCCTCCATGATTTCTCTGACTACAGAAAGCCTTCATGCCTTTTTTCTCTCTGCCAGGGGGCTCCTGGTATCACTGTGGCTGGGATGAAGGTCAGTTGACCGTTGTAACTCAAAGGCTCAGGGGCAGCCTGGGAGGGAGGGAGTGGAGAGGGCAGAGCTGGGCCTGCAGTGCCTCAGCGGGGTGGCCACCGAACAAATGAGGGGACAGACAGGATCTGGAAACACTTCTTAAAGCAGCTTTGATGTTAGATGCGGAACCTTGAACACGAGTAGTCCTTTAACTAAGCCTTGCAAAGCTTACCAGCCTCCACTGAGGAGCTCCCCAGCCTGCCACATACAGAGCCCAGCCTTTCCCCCGACACTCAAGAACTCAGGGACTATATGCTTTCAAAGCTTCAGAGGAGAGCAGGCAAGCTTTTCCTCAGCTCCTCCCTAACTGCCCCTTTGGTTGCCTGGTGGATGGGTGGGAACACCCCAGAAGCATAAGTGACCGGTCCATTTACAGAGGGGCACTGTGTCCAAGCCCGCCCATCCTCTCCTGCCTCCTGGGGTGCAGCACACACTCTCACACCCCCACGGCCCTCCCCTAAGGGAAGGATCGGGCCCTCTGCCCGGCAAAGGCAGCAGCCGGGGAGTCATCACTCGCTTGGCCATTCACTTTGATTCATTCAGTAAATTCGCCTGGACTGTCTGCCAAGTGCTATGCTAGAAGCTTGGAGAGAAGCAGAGTTGGATCAGCCTGGTCTCACGCTCCAGGAAGAGACTGTTATCAGGAGAGAAAGATCAGCGATATTGGCACTCTGCTCCACCAGCCTAGTGTAAATCCTTTTGTTAGACTAGGGGCCATCTGGGAGGCAAACGCCCTTGATAAATATGAAACCCTCTAAGGGTCGGTAGCCCAGGAGGTCTTCTCTGGTCGGGGGCTGATGCTTCACTTTCCCAGACTGCCTTGGCCTTTTCTCATCAGCTCTCTCTCTCCTCCTCCTCCTCCTCCTCCTCCTCTCCTTTTTCTCTTCCTTCTACTTATTCTTTTTTAAAAATACTATTTTATTACGTTTTTGGTAAAAGTTTACACTGCAAGTGAGGTTCCCATTTAACGATATCCACACAAATTGATCAATGACAGTTAATGTTTTTCATAACGTGCCAACGTTCTCTTTGTGTTCTGGTTGTTCCATTTCTGGTACTCCAGTTTCCTTGCCCCCTTATCTTCTCATCTTTGCTTTAGATTAAATGTAGTCCTTTTGGACTCATATAGATGTTTTTTGGTAGAGCACCAATCTAACGGGTAATATCCTTTGTTCTTTGTGTCACCCTGCTTTTCTGCTAAAAGTTGATCTCAGGGGGTAGTTTTGGTTGGAGGTTTAAAGAGTGTCTCAGGACGATAGTCTCAAGGAGTCCTCTGGTCTCAAGGGGTCCAGTTAGTCTGGACTTTTCTAAGAATTTGAGTTTTGTTCTACATTTTTCTTCCATTCTATCCAGGATCATCAATTGTGACCTTGGTCAGATTGGTCAGTGGTGGTAGCCAGGCACCATCTAGTTCTTCCGGTCTCAGGGTAGCTGAGGTCATGACTCATGTAGGCTCTCAGCCTTGCAGACTTGTTTCTTCTCTGAGATTTTGGTTACCTTCTTACTCTTTTTCTTCTGACTAGTAGACGCCAATAGGTGTATCTGAGATGGCTGCTCACAAACTTATAAGACCCCAGACACTACTCACTTCCCTAGGTTATAGAACATGAACTTTGTGAACTATACTATGCCAACTGACTGAGTTTCCCATGAGACTACGGTCTTAAGTTTTCAAAACTAGAAAACCAGCCTCGGAAGGTGTTTGGCGATGCCTGAGGAGTATCTGTAGTCCTGTCTTCAGGAGCATATGTGCCTGCCCATGCATGTCTGTGTTGACACATACATATGGATACTCGCGTCCTCACATATGTGTATACCTCTACCTGCCCCTATACATATACGCCTATACCCATTCTACTTATTCTTTTTCTTCTTTACCTGATTTTTTTTTTTTTTTTTTGATGCACACAGGGTGAGCCAGGGACCCCAGGAGCCAAGGTACTGTTGCACAGGAATGTTCTGGGCTGCACGGAGCTAAGAGTGTGGGGTGGAGGTGGGAGAGGCTGCTGGTATTTAGCTCTTGGTCCCCCTGACGCTGGGCTGGGGCTGGGGGCCTGACTGAGCAAAGAGGGGTCGACCAGGGAGGGGTCTGCTTGTCAGGAACACACTGCAAATGGCTGCCCCCTTCCCTGGATCCTGGCCTGGACGTCTCGGTCCCACGCCACCTCAGCTGGTTTGCCACAAGCAGTGACTGTTGTCTCCTGTGCCTGCAGGGGTCTCTTTCTCTCTCAGCCAGCAAATAAGAGATGTAGCGTGAGAAGAAGTTTCCATGGTCAAATAGACTTGAGAAATAGTGCATCTAACGTATTACAGAGGTTTCTTTACGGCAGGTTCTTCTCAGAGCCTTTAGTATGATAACATGCACTAAACCAAAAACCAAACCCATTGCCGTTGAGTCAATTCCAACTCATAGTGACCCTACAGGACAGAGTAGAACTGCCCCATAGGGTTCCTAAGGAGCGGCTGGTGGATTCGAACTGCCGACCTTTTGGTTAGCAGCCGAACTCTTAACCACTGAGCTACCAGGGCTCCAATGTGCATTGGGAAGCTCTAAAAAAGAAATACCTTGTGCAGCATTTTCAAAACTTTTTTGAACAGGGCATCCTTTTTTTAAGAGGAGCATCTAATGATAGGGCAGGCATTCTACAGAACCCACTTTGGAAAGGCTGGTCTCCTGTCACCGCCCACCCCTCACCACACCACCCCCACCCCATCCTCTTTTTGGTGACTTTCTCTTCTTACCTCAAAGGGAAACCCAGGAGCAGCAGGGAAGCCAGGGCCCCCAGGTTTGCCGGGAAAGAGGGGGCAGAGGGTAGGATATTGTGTACTTGGGTGTGTTCCTCTCTCATTCTGGCCTCCACTGATCCCTGACTCCCTGTCCTGCCAACCCCATGGCTGGTGTGTTGCCTGCAGTGTGCTGGGGGTGCATGGAGCCCAGGGAAGAGGAGACTGTCAGCAGGATGGCCTGGCAAAGATTCAGAAGTTCACACTGTAGAGCACACCCTCCCTCCTTGAAAGCCGTGGGTTACCCAGGCGGAAAGCCCAGCAGCTGGAACAACCTCTTGCCCTCAGGCCCTGCTTCCCCAGGATCTCTGTGGGGCAGGACCTGCGTCCCTTCCCTTTAGACCTGGTCTGTTTCCAGGGATGCTTGGGTGAAGGCCTGCACTGCAGGAGCAGCCCACGGAAGGCAGGGCCTGCACTGCCTCCCCAGGACCCCTTCCCTCCCATCCCCTGGGCCTCCTGGCCTTCCTCCCTTTGCCAGCCTCAGGTAACTCTGCTATTCAGCTCCTACCCAAGGGCAGGTGGAAGGTACATGAGGCCCACAGCCTGTGTGGCATCTTTAGTGGCTCCAGCTAGAAAGTCCATTGAGACATCTGACCAAATAATGGCCCCAGCACCCTCAGTTCCTGTTATTCTATACTAGAGCCCACCGTTCCTCAGGGCCGTGGAGAATGACCTGATACTAACGCCCTCTGGTGGGGTGTTTGGAGGCTAACCTAATAGTGGACAATCTGAGAATACAAAATTAAGCCTGTGACATAGAAGAATGACCAAGAGACGTGGGTTCTAGACCTGGTTTTGCCACTAACTCAGCGAGGGATTTTCTATAAGTCACTTAACCTCTTGGGACCTCAGTTGCTGGGTCTATGCAGTGAGAACGGGGCTTGAGTATCCTGAGGGACCCTGTGATTCATGTCACAGGAAGGAAAACTAGTGTTCTTTGAGAATGAAAGAAGCTGGTCAGGAAAGCAAACTTCTCAAGGTATTCCCCCAAAGGGAAGTTCCGCTAGGTGGCTGTTTTCTTTCCTCATGGCAAGGAGGAGGTGGGCAGGAGAGACGGGGGCCTGTATTGTTAGACAGTAAGAAAGCAGAAAAGAGTGTAATGACTCAAGGGAGTAACTTCCCCAAATACTAGCATGCTAAACTGCTCACCTCTCCTCAGGAGGCCCCCAGAAGAGACACACGCCGTTGGCCTCTGTTGCAATCTGTGTGCTCCTCACCTGGCATGAGTGATAAGGGCCAAGCACATGGGAAGACAGCGGTGCCAGCCGTCTCCACACTGAGGGGCTCAGACGTGGCCCAGCTGGTAGCCCAGGGAGGGATAGGTGTCCCACAAGATGTGGAGCCCTTCCAAGAGTGGCCAAGGGAGATGGCAGGGAAGCAGGACAGAGGCCAACCAAGGCCCAAAGCTGGTGGGGCTGGTGCCTTCACAGACATTCTGGAGAAGGAGCTCCTAACACTTGCACTGTCCGCTCTTGCCCCACAGGGTGAGAAGGGGGCTGCGGGCTCCCTTGGGCTACCTGGCCTCCTGGGACAGAAGGTAGATAATGACAGGCTCTAGACGGTGGGTTCTGTGTAAGGGCTGTGTCCATCCCCACCCACATCCCATTCCAGCCCTGCACACTCACAGGTCCCAGCATTAGCTGTGTCGCTCCCCCAGACTGGGAGAAAGGCTGCTGGAGCCCAGCCAGGTTCTGTTTGCAGTGGGGACCCCTGACTGGCCCCAGATTGTCCAACTGAAATAACTCAGTAGCAATCACCTGGTCAGATTTCCTTGCTCCAGCTCTGAAAACATGTCCCACAGTATCTTAGCTCCATAATACGTTTCAATTTCATTAAAAACTTACATATATGACCAGTTGTCAGCCAATCAGTTCCAACTCACGGCTGTCTCGTGTGTGTCAGAGTAGAACTGTGCTCCACAGGGTTTTCAAAAAATGGCTGATTCTTTGGAAGTAAATCACCAGGCCTTTCCTCCAAGTCACCTCTGGGTGGACTTGAACCTCCAGCCTTTCAGTTAACACCCAAAGCACATTTACCATTTGCACCACCCAGGAGGATACTCTCTCCCTCTCTCTCTAAATGTGTGTGTGTGCGCGCGCACGCGCAGAGACAATGAGCCCTGGTGACGCAGTGGTTATGTGCTCAGCTGCTAACTGAAAGGTTGGCCGCTCAAACCCGCCAGCAGCTCTGTGGGAGAAAAGACCAGGTGATCTGCTCTATATATTTGAGGAGCACTCTTGCATAAGATAGGCCCCTCTTAGAAAGTCACAGTGCTTATTAGGCTGGTAAAGGCTCTGAGCAGTAGTCCTACATAGAAGGAACCTGCAAAGCTGTGTTTAACCTGTACTTCCTAACATCGTTTGGCCACCAAACGCTTTTTATACAGATTGAATATTCCCAGCCTACCAAAGGAGTATTCCATGGAACATATTCGGGACCACTGCTCTAGGCCCAGGCCCTGATGGGTCCCTTGTGTCGGGTCTAAACCTGTTCCCCTTCTGTAATGACTCTATTCCCTCTTCAAATCTCACTGTCAGATCAGCCAGGGCTCTGAAGGCCTCTGGTCCCCAGCCATCTTTAATGTCCCTACGGAGCTCAGCTTAAGCTGAGGGATGTCATGCTGCCCTTTAACTGTGAGGGAGAAAAGACAGATGAGTGGAAGGCAAAGGGTCAACCATCTCCCTCCAAAACAAAGCTGATCCAACAATGGTAACCCCACTTTCCACCCCCAGGGAGAGAAAGGTGACGCTGGCAACGCCATTGGAGGGGGCCGAGGGGAGCCTGGTCCCCCAGGGCTCCCTGGGCCCCCGGGGTCAAAGGTGAGTCTTCCCTAGCGGTCAACATTCAAAGGAGACCTTTGCCTATGACCTTGAATCAGAGGTCATTCTCAGGAACCTACTGTCCTGGATACCTCTCCTTCTATGGTCTTTTGGACCAAGGGTATAGGAGTCCAATAGATGGAATGGTGTGAGTTAGTAGAAGCCAGCAGGGACACTGAGTACCCGGGATATTAGCAGCAAGACCGTGTTTTACCCCTCTAAGCAGCTGCCCAAGCTGCCCTGCGTGCCTTCACTCTATCCTCCTCCTCTTCCCCAGGGAGAAGCTGGTGTTGATGGGCAGGCTGGTCCCCCAGGACGGCAAGGAGACAAGGTACACAGGCCGCCAGTTCCAAGAGCTGCAGATGAGGGTCACCTTGGGGGTTTGAGCTCCTGATGAGAGAGGGAAACAGCTGGGGTCACCCCTGTGGCTGGACATCAGGCACAAAGCTGATCCAGACATGTGGGCAACTCCCACCAGCCCCTCCATTCCTGGCTGCCGTCTTTCCTGGCTGGCTGTGGCTTTGGAGAGCCTTGCCCTGGGACAGCAGTCATGCAAAGGCTGGCCCAGGGATAGGAGATCTGAGATGGGGAGTGACCCAAAGCCCTGCAGCCGTTAGCATCCTAAGCCACGTATCAAAGTTGGGCTCTCACCTTTCTCCAGTAACTCCCCTCTTAAAGGGCCCAGACAGAGCCCTCATAGGTACCAGATGGCTAAAATGCTGTGTGGGGGGAGGCACAGGGACAAGTACCACTTGGACATAGCAGTGGCTCAACTCTCCACGAGCTAGTCTACTTAAGGGTCATCGTGAGTTGAATTGTACCAAAGAACTCATTTTCCCCTTATTTTTACTTTCTATCTTGATTTAGGAAACCCTGGTGGCATAGTGGTTAAGAGCTACGGCTGCTAACCAAAAGGTCAGCAGTTTGAATACACCAGGCGCTCCTTGGAAACTCTATGGGGCAGTTCTACTCTATCCTATAGGGTCGCCATGAGTCAGAATTGACTCAGCGGCAACAGGTATGGTATGGTATCTTGATTTAAAAAAAAAAAAAAAAGACTGTCTTCTACTTCAGCATTATCCCACAGCAACTGGAACTGTGGTTTGTTTTTCATAATTTATACCACTGTTTCATTTCTTCTAGACAGTTCTGTCATGCTTTTAATAGCAGCAAATCCCACCACCCCACCCACAGTTATATGCCCCTGTGTCCCTAGTACCCTGCAGTTTGGGTCTTTCACAAGCAGAGAGGACCCCAAAAGGATGGCATGAGGTCTCTATGGCAATTACCAATCACCTAGGACAGTGGCACAAACTCACAGAGTCCGTGCCACACGAGCAAGATGGAAATAAAAGAGAAGCAAAGGACTGGTTCCTGCTCCCAAGGATGTTGCTGACTTAGGGGACTGAGGAAAGGTGGCCAGACAGTCACAAGTGGAGCCACCAGCAGAGCACAAGACAGGATGCCCTCCAGCGCTAAGTGGGAGGGAGCAGACCTGCCCAGAGGAGCTCAGAGGGAGAGGGGAGTGCTCAGGAGGTGCTTCCTGAAGGGGACCGAGCCATGCTCCCCTCTCATGGACAGGACGGTCTGTGTCCTCTCAGCCTGAGTGCAGATGAGCTCCAGGCCCCTTCATGGCCCCTGAGGTGTGGCCCATCTGGGGACATCAATGCATGACCCAGCTCTGTCTCCATTTCACTCCAATTTTGTCATGCAATAGGGGGAGCCTGGAACAGCTGGAGAACAGGGACCAGCTGGCCCCAAGGTATGTGCCTCTCTCACCTGGAGTCATGGTGGGACATCTTACCTCCCTGGAGTCACAGGGGGAAGTGGCTTGGCCCTGGTTCTCCAGGGGGAGGGAAAGGAAGAGCATTCTGGACCCAAGTAGGGGGTCTGACATTGCAGCTATGATTGGACTCAGTCTTCTTGAGGTCTGTCTAGTCAGATTTCTCAAATGGAGCCTTCCCTATTTGTTCTGGAATCCCTGGGCATCCTCTGGGAGTGTTTAGGATCCCCTCATAGGTTCTCCTTCAGCCCTCTGAAGGCACCTGTGCAGCCAGGTGCAGCCAATGGTGATGCAGCCCCCCTTTGATAGAGCACAGGCAGAAGTTGCCCCCAGGTCCCTCCTGACTCAGGCTCTGGGTTGAGACCTCATTTGTCTTGTAGGGCTCCAAGGGAGAACCAGGGAAGGGGGAGATGGTGGATTACAATGGAAACATCAACGAGGCTCTCCAGGTGAGTAGGTCTAGCCCAGAAACTAGAGATCTGGAAGTTCTCCTGGACCTCAGGGCTCTAGACCAAGGGTGCGATGAGGGTGCTCTTCAAGACAGGCCTGATTGATGTTGCTGAGCTCCGAGGGGAGAGATACCCCCTGGCTTTCTCTCCTTTGGTATCCCACTGGGTAGCCTCCAGCAAATGGCCCCCATCCTTTGGCATCCAGGTGGCCTGTCTCTCTGGGCACAACTGGCCAGTTACCTGGCTCTGGACCTGGGATCCACAATGGTAGCACCCTAGCACCCTGCAAAGGTGCTGGCCCACCAGGGTTCTGGGGCCCTATTCTTCAGTACATGCACATGGTAGAATCTGTCTTCCTGAAATACATCCTTTTGTTCATTTAATCATATTTTGAGTTCATAAGCTAACAACCTCTAAAGCAGGGTTTCTCAACCTCAGCTGTATTGACATTTTAGGTTGGATAATCCTTTTTGTTGTTGTTGTTAGGTGCCATTGAATTGGTTCTGACTCATAGTGACCCCACGTACTACAGAACCAAACACTGCCTGGTCTTCCACCATGCTCACAACCTTTGTTATGCTTGAGCCCATTGTTTCAGCCACTGTGTCAATTCATCTCGTCAAGGTTCTTTCTCTTTTTCGCTGACCCTCTGCTTTACCAAGCATGATGTCCTTCTCCAGGGACTGATCCCTCCTGATATCATGTCCAAAGTATGTGAGACATAGTCTACACACTTTGCTTCTAAGGAGCATTCTGGTTGTACTTCTTCCAAGACAGATGTGTTCGTTCTTTTGGTAGTCCATTGTAAAATCGATATTCTTCTCCAACACCACAATTCAAAGGAGTCAGTTCTTCTTCGATCGTCCTTATTCATTGTCCAGCTTTCACGTGCATATGATGCAATTGAAAATACTATGGCTTGGGTCAGATGCACCTTAGTCTCAAGGTGACATCTTTGTTTTTCATTACTTTCAAGAGGTCTTTCACAGCAGATTTGCCCAAAGCAATGTGTCCTTTGATTTCTTGACTAAGGTTTTCGCTGGCCAATTCTTTTCAGAAGTAGACTGCCAGCCCCTTCTTCCTAGTCTGTTTTAGTTTGGAAGCTCACTGAAACCTGTCCGCCATGGGTGACCCTGCTGGTATCTGAATACCGGTGGCATAGCTTCCAGCATCACGGCACTGCGCAAGCCCCCACAGTGTGACAAACTGACAGACACGTCCTTTTTAGTCCTGTGCATTGTAGGATGTTCAGCAGGATCCCTGGTCTCTACCTACTAGATGCTTATAGCACCACCCCTCCCAAGTAGTGACAACCAAAAAAAAAAGTCTGCAAACATTATCAAATGTTTTCTGGGGGACAAAAAATTACCCAGTTTGAGAATCATTGCTTCAAAGAAATTTCTCTCTGCATGTTATTCATTTTTAAGGCCAACAATCTTCCCTCTAATCTATTTTTTGAGTGGTCCATATTTTGTTACACTGCATTTATTCAAAGTTCAGTGGTACATCAGAACCTTGAAATCTGAGCCCTGGCAGAAGAGGAAAGAGCAAGGGAGGGTCGCCAGTAAGCAATTAGAAAGAAGAGAACTGGCTTCCTTCTCTCCTTTCGTAAAGTGAAGGAAATATTGGCAGTCCACTTTGGTGCAGACCTGAGTCCATTCTAGAACAGCCTGCAGAGCAGCAATTAGCTTGTAAGCTGGGGAGTGTTCTCTGTCCAGTGATTACACTGGGGGTGAAAGGTGGGTGGGGGTGATGTGGGGCTGGGAGCTATGGAGACCCACCTGGGAGGGTCAACCGCCCGTCCTTCACCTGTGCTCCTTAGAGGGGACAGTCCCAACGTACCCTTGACTGGGCAGAGGTGACCTTCCAGATGGCTCTTGATTTGCTCTTCAACTGACATGTGGTGTTGGTTTTTTAGGAGATCCGAACGCTGGCCTTGATGGTAAGCCTTCCTCATTCCTCTCCTTCCTTGGGCACTGGGCTGGGGGCTGTGGGGTAGGCAGCCTAGAAGTAAGGACTTGAGTTCTCCCCTTCAGCAAGGAGACACAGGGCTTCTGAGTCCAGTTTGAGAGTCAGGACTGGTTGGTGGGTCACTGGAGGTGCCGAGGCCCTGGGCCACAACTGCTTTCTGCTATGGGGATCACCGATATATTTGTGCATTCAAATGACAGTAGAAATGCTGGGTCCTATTTACAACTGTAGGTGTGCCTGGGCAGTGCAAACTGCTAACTGAAAGGTTGGAGGTTCAAGTCCTCCCAGAGGCTCCTTGGAAGAAAGATCCAGCTATATATTTCTGGAAAATCAGTCATTGAAAACCCTATGAGCACAGTTCTACTCTGACACACAGGGTCACCGTGAATCAGAGCCAACTCAACCGGCAACTGGTTTACTGGTTTTATTTATAACTGGGTCAAGGAAATAGTGTTATCAAGGAGGAAGTTTTGTTTCTCTTTTTTCTTGACCTTCAGCTAATAGGATCCATAGCCCTGAAAATCTATAGTGACCCTCCACATTCCCCCTTCCCTAGAAATCAATTTTATCATCTGCACTTGAAAAGCCACTGGCTGCCAAGTTCAGGTTTTACACACATGCCTACCAGCAGTCAGCTCCCACTAAATATTTGTAATTACAACACCAACCACCAGGGTTTAACTAATAAGGTCGGGAGGGGAGGGAGACCGCAAGGTTGTCAAACTACTGGGATTTCATTTCACTTAGTATTTTTTGTGGCTCTGTGCCATGGGAACACATCTGGGGATGACAAGCTCAGAATCAAATGTCAGTCATACGATGTCCCAATCCCAGAAACCGGTCTTAACTAACATGATTCTGGAATCAGCGAGCTTCATGGGGAACATTAAAATATATTACGTGAAATAGCTTTTGGAAGTAAAACCTCCCCAGAAATATTTGTTTCTCTTAAAATCAGCTTTCAGATATCATTTACCTACAATAAAATGTACCTGATTGAGGTATAGAGTTCAGTGAGTCTTGACAGGTGTATAGACCCAGGTAACCACCACACAGTCACTCCAGAAAGTTTCTCATGCCCCTTAGAAGTTAATCCCACCTGTACTCCTGCCCCCTAAAAAAAAAAAAAAAAATTTTTTTTTTTACTACCGTCACCCCCAGGCAACCACAAATCTGCTTTCTGTCTATAGATTAAACTGTAGATTAGATTTGTCTTTTCTAGAGTTGCCTATTAATGGCTTCACACAGTATGTAAACTTTCTGGTCTGACTCCTTTTCCTCAGCAGCACAATGTGTTTGAGATTCACACACGGGTACTTGATTCTTTTTAAATTGCTGGATGTGTCATATATTCACCTGTTAGTGGGCATATGGGTTGTTTTCTGAAGACATTTTAAAGTCATCAGAGAAGGGCAGATTTGTGTTCTTGGAGCCCAAGGAGACCCCAGGGGTGCCCTAGAGGGAAGGGGAGGGAGAGGCTATTGGGTTCTAGGACCCTCACACCCCACTTTAACCCAAACAAGCTCCATACTTGTCTGTTTTACATTTGGGGATTCCCCATGTTATTTTCTTTGCCAGGGGGTGGGGGGGTGTCTCTCTGCCATTGAAGAAAGTTTGAAAACCTCTGTTCTCTATGAGCCAATCTCCACATTTATCCCTTTGAGGACAGGCCGCCCCACCCTCAGTCAGAAAGCTCTCCCATGCTGCTTTCTTTTCTTTCCTAGGGCCCCCCTGGGCTTCCCGGGCAAATGGGCCCACCTGGAGCTCCAGGGATTCCAGGCCAGAAGGTACGACTTGTCTTCATGTTGTGGGGGGGCGGGGGGAATGGTGAAGACCCTGGAGAGGCAGCGCTACCCCTGAGCACAGTGACCAGGACTTGTCCTGTACTCTCATCTCCCTGGACCGCTCACCATGGAGTTCTCGCCTGTAATTCTTTTCCATGCTCCCAGGCGCCAGCGGCCCCACCTTCCCACATCAGTCACTGACCCTCCCCCCAGCCCTCAGCCTTGTCATCCCTCACGTCTTTCTTAGGCTTTGGCAATTCACAGGCCCCTCTGATGTGGTAGAGCCTAGGTCTTGACTGGAAACCCTGGTGGCGTAGTGGTTAGGAGCTATGGCTGCTAACCAAAAGGTTGGCAGTTCGAATCCACCAGGCACTCCTTGGAAACTCTATGGGACAGCTCTACTCTGTCCAAGAGGGTCACTATGAGTCAGAATTGATTTGAAGACAACAGGTTTGGGTTTTTTTGGTTTGGGTCTAGACTTACCCCTGCCCCAACCAGACCCCAGGAAATGTAGCTTTGAGCCGCTCCCCAGTTTCCCCCACAACCTTTGCCTCCCTTTTATAACCACCCCCAGACCCTTCTACTCTTTCTTAAAAGGCCATGCATTTTTGCCCATCTATCCTGTCCTCATGGGGCTCCCTAACCTGCAAGCCCCTTCCCCTCTTCCCTACTTTCAAAGCCTTTCTCATCTTTCAAGCCCAACTCAAAGGCCACTTACCCCTTAAAGCCTTCCCTGATGTATCAGGCAGAATTCACCACTGTGCTTCCCTCTGTGCTTCCCTCATTAGCACCCACATCATTTTGCATTGTAACCGGGACTGGTTGTTTTCCTGGCATTCAATGCAGAGGCCATGCCTTCTTGATCTCTGCCCCTGGCCTAAAGAAGGGGCTTCGGTTGATGCAAAGATTTAGGGGTGGCCAGGACAGCAAGAACTGGGTTTGTGGGGAGACAGGGAGGCAAGCACACCCCCAGTTTCCCGATGGAGCCAGTGTCCAGGGCTCTCTGAGGCAGCTGCCCAGGGAATGGGAGCCTGTAGTTAAAAACGGACAGGGACTAGAGCCCTGTCCCCACTATTTACTAACTGTGGGCTGAGACGGGTTATTTACCTCTGTGCTTTGGGGTCTTCTTCTGCGAGACGGAGAGAATAAAAGCACATAACTCCCGGGACTGCAGTGAGAATTAAATGGGCGATCTGTGTGAACAAGTGCAAAGGAGAACTCCTGGCTCGCAGGAAGTGCTGTGTCAGCGTCAGTTACTAATATTTTTATCCCCGGGTCTGAGAGTGACCTTTATCGTTCTGGCTATAGGGGGAGATTGGACTGCCAGGCCCTCCAGGACACGATGGGGAAAAGGTAAGAACAGACACCCCCTGACAAACCTCTGAAAATGATTCAAGACTAGGGGAGGTCGGGAGAGGGGCAGGAAGGCCCTGGGACAAACTCAGACAAGAGTCTGCGTGGACAAGCCAAGAGGGGAGAGGGGCCCACACTGCAAAGGCCCAGCTGAGCCCCACACTGCAGTCTCCCCAGAAAGGCAGGCAGACCCCTGCCGGAATGGGCAGGACTGTTGGCCAAGGACTCCTGGCTATCTTTGCCTGGGCCCAGCCAAGGACCAGAGCCAAGTCTGACTGTCCTTGGGACCCCCTGTTCTTCTGTGTTCTCTACTGCCTCTTTTCTCCAACAATGCATCTAATAAGCGTTGTTGCTATTTTCCAAAGGGACCTCGAGGCAAACCAGGAGACATGGGCCCTCCTGGCCCACAAGGACCCCCAGGAAAGGATGGGCCTCCAGGAATGAAGGGAGAAGATGGACGAACAGGAAGCCCAGGAGAAAAGGGGGAGAAAGGGGAGACTGGACAAGCAGGCTCCCCGGTGAGTGAGTGGGGCTGGTGGCCTGACCGCTCATCTCTGCCCTTCCATGCATGTTCCGTCCCCGCATGCCAGCTCTGCATGGTGCCAGATGCTGCCTGGAAAGCTGGAGCAGGAACTGAGAGTGGAGGATCCACCCAGGGTTCCCCCCAAGCCACTTACTCTATGAAGGCCAGTGCCCTGACTCAAGAGACCTGGGTTCTATTCTGTCATCACCTGTCTGTGACCTCAGGCAAGTCACAGAGCCTTGCAGAGCCTCTGTTTCCGAGTTTCTAAAATGGGGCAATAATGCCTTCGCCAGAAACCTCACTGGGTTGCTGGGAAGGAGATGAAGTCATGGATGTAAAGCTGCCCTCTTTGGAAAGTACATGGAAGCCCTATGCCCAGAAGGAGTTGCATGCAGACAGAAGGGCCTCAGTCCAGGCCACCTAAGCCAGCAACTTGACTCAGAAGCCTTCTCAGGGCTTCTGTTGTTCCCATCTGTGAAATGGGCACCCTCCTAGCACCCACCCTGAGGAAGGGAGCCACGTGTGCATGCCACAGCCGGTCATGGATGCTTGCGTGACCACCTCATGCTTCACTAACAGAGGTCTTTGTCGATCTGTAGGGTCTAGACGGCCCAACTGGGGAGAAAGGAGAACCAGGTGACCAAGGGAGACCCGGAGCGACAGGATTGCCTGGCCCCAGTGGGCTCCCGGGATTTACAGTAAGGCGAGAGGGCCGGGCGTCAAGATTGTGGGCAGGCAGCTGCAGGCGAGGGCATGTGACCGGGGGCTCCTCGCTGCAGCCCCCAGCCTGGTGGGGGTGCATGGCACTGCTGTCATGAAGCTGCACAAACCTCTGCCTGCCTGCCCACTGGCCGTGGGGGCTTCCTCAGATGAGCAGTTGCTGCTCATATGTAAACAGGGGTCCCAGATTCCTGGGGTCACAGCAGGGTGACCTCTGTCTTCAGGGCCAGCCTAACTCAAAGGGTTCGAATCCTGGAAGTTCAGAGGTCAACCCGTACCCCTCCCTCCCGATCCAGGTGTCCCCCGCAGCCACTCTGACCACCACTGCCCCACTCAGCTGTGACAGGCAGGGGGCTCACAGCCTCCTCCATGTTCACACCATTGGAGGGCAGCTCGGAGACAAAGGAAGTGCCTCTTGATACAGTATGGAAGCTTCCTCATTGTTACCTCCCCCCCCCCGAATCTGGGCCTTCACTCAGCCCTCTGGATCTGTGTTTGTTCTCTACACTATGCAACAAATCGCCACAAATCAGCCACCTAAAACAACACACGTGTCTCACAGCTTCTGTGGGTCAGGAGCCCAGGCGTGTCTCAGCTGGCTCCTCTTCCCAGCATCCCACCAGGCTGCAGTCAAGGTGTTGGTGGATTGTGGTCTTTTCCAGGGTCACAAAGGTCCTCTTGCAAGCTCACACAGCCGTAGGCAGACTTCAGTTCCTTGCTGTTGTAGGGCTGGGCCCCTCAGTTCCTGGAGGCCCCCTGCGGTTCCCTGCCACGTGGCCCTTCTCATAAGCAGGTCACATTACAGCGGCTCGCTGCTGGCAGGAGAGCCTCTCCAGCATGCTAGTACCCAAAAAACCAGACCAGTCGCCATCAGCTCGGACTCATGGTGACCCTGTGTGTGTCAGAGTAGAACTGTGCTCCATAGTGTTTTTAGTGGCTGATTTTTCTGAAGTAGATCACCAGGCCTTTCTTCCAAGGCACCTCTGGGTGGATTCAAACCTCCAACCTTTTGGTTAGCAATCAAGCTCATTAACCGCTTATGCTAGCAAGACAGAGCTATGTGTACGTGTGTATCTCATGTTATAATCACAGGAGAGACGTCTTTCACCTTTCCCACATGCCATATTCCATTCATTAGAAACAAGTCACAGGGCAACCTAGGGTCCGTCCGCCCCAGGAACCGTACAGAATAACAGCCTCTCCTCCCATGTGCTAGAACCACCGATTCTTGAAGGCAGTGATCACAGGCCCCCTGCCCCAGTCCTCTCTCCTCGGGGCTGATGACCTCCAAGCCTTCCAAGGTATTCCTTGCTGACCCCTTACCCAGTCTAAGGAGCTCTGGTGGTGTAGTGGTTAAAGCGCTCGGCTGTTAACCGAAAGGTCAGCAGTTCTAACCCACCAGCCGCTCCTCGGGAGAAAGATGCGGCGGTCTGCTTCCGTAAAGGTGACAGCCTCGGAAACCCCATGGGGCTGTGCTGTGAGTCAGAGTCGACTCAATGGCACACAGCAACAACAATAAACCCAGTCTAGTGTGTCACAGATTTGAGGGTCTGATTGCCCAGGCTACCCAGGCGCTGGCATTCACGCCGTGGTGTTTTGTGCCCACAGGGAGAGAAAGGAGAACCTGGAGAGAAGGGTGACCCAGGCATGGAGGTAGGTGGCACCTCCTCTTCCTTTTGTGTCCTGGGAGACTATCTGACAGGGGCATCGTCAACTGGTAGTCTCCCCAGGAGGCACAGCACTGCCATGTTCTGGAATGAAATCAGGAGCGCCTGACACAGGAGGGAGGAAGAAGCTGCTGAGCACCACAGTGGGTCAGGCACTGAGCCTTGGGGTGCTCCTCAGCTCCCCATTAATCAAGCCTCTCGACACATTCTCGGAGCACCTGCCATGTCCTAGGCCTTGTTCTGGCGTCCGGAAAGAGGAAAATAAGTAAAACAGTCCCTATGTGGCTTCTGATTGTGGAGGTGGTTATACAATTCCATATGCACGTTAAAGAGCATAGAGCTGTCCTGAGTAATGGGCACTGGAGTGGCGGCTACTTGGGGAGTCAGGAGAGGTTCACAGGGACAGGCCATCTGAGCAGAGCCTTGAAGACTTCGTAGGAGTTTGCCTAGAAGATTGAGAAGTAGGCTTTCCAGACAGAGGCACTATTCTTTTTAGACATGTAGGGGTAAAGGGAAAAGGAAAGAGAGAAGAGTAGAATGAGACATAGGATGGAGGCAAGATTTTCATAAGGTGGGAGAGAATTGGGCATATTTGTGGGCTCAAGGGAGAGAGCCAGGAAAGCGGCAGAGATCAAGGATCCGTGAGGGAGAGGATGTAAGCTGAGGGTCTGGGGCCCAGGTACCTCATCCAAGTGAAGGGAGAGACCACTAAGCCTTCTCAGTCCCAGGGAGGTCTCTTGGCCTTGGTTGCCCATTAATGTTACCAAGTCCCACCTGAATCTCATGAACTAGACCTATTTATATAACACATATGTTGTTGTTGTTAGGTGTCACAAGTCGATGTGACAGAATAGAACTGCCCTGCTCATAGTGACGAGTAGAACTGCCCTGTAGGGTTTTCTAGGCTGTCATCTTTATGACAGCAGATGGCCAGGTCTTTCTCTCTCATAGTTGCTGGGTGGGTTCCAGCCGCCAATGTTTCCGTTAGCGACCAGGGCTCCTTAATTATGTTATGTTACTTAGGTGGAAATGGATAGTGTCCTAAGGAAATTATCCTAAATTCAAAAAAAAGCATTAGACACAAAAACGTTTCTCCCAGAAGTAAAAATTGGAAATAGCCTACATTCCTAGCAAGAAGAAAATGATTAAATAGCTTATAGTAATAACACTAAGAGTAAGAATAGTCACCGTGCTTGAGAGCTTTCCATTTGCCAAGCACTGCTGAAGACCTATGGAAGCAGCAGTCAGGAAATCAAAAGCCACATTGTGTTGGGTAAATCTGCTGCAAAAGACCTCTTTAAAGTGTTAAAAAGTAAAGATGTCACCTTGAAGACTAAGGTGTGACTGACCCAAGCCATGGTATTTTCAATCGCATCATATGCATGTGAAAGCTGGAAAACGAATAAGGAAGGCCGAAGAATTGACGCCTTTGAATTGTGGTGTTGGCGAAGGACATTGAATATACCATGGACTGCCAAAAGGATGAACAAGTCCGTCTTGGAAGAAGTGCGGCCAGAATGCTCCTTAGAAGCAAGAATGGTGAGACTGCATCTTACATACTTCGGACACGTTGTCAGGAATGATCAGTCCCTGGAGAAGGACATCATGCCTGGTAAACTTGAGGAAGACCCTCAACGAGATGGATTGACACAGTGGCTGCAACAGTGGTCTCAACCAGAACAATGATTGTGAGCACGGCATAGGACCAGGGAGTGTTTCATTCTGTGGTACATATGGTCGCTATGAGTCGGAACCAACTCTACAACGCCTAACAACGACAACAGCTCGAAGACTTTGCTGGTAACTAGGTAGTAACTAATTTTCATTCTACTCAAATAGCACATCGCTGTTAAAAGGAGGCTTATGAGGAACACACAAAGCACGGAAAAAACAGGTTTCATGTTAAGCAAAACAGAGCAGAGACCCAAACTACACCTATAATATCATCATAAGCATGTACATATATTCAAATACACTTTATGCATCAAGAAAGAGCAGAAGGAAGTAAAGCAAAATATTAATAATACTTATCTGCTAGGTAGACTGATTTAGCCTTTCAATTTTTTTTTTTTACTTTGTAAAACATTTTAATGAGCCTGCATTTCTTTTTAATTTTTTAAATTGTTGTTGTTAGGTGCCATTGAGTTGGTTCCAACTCACAGGGACTCTATGCACAATGAAATGAAACACTGTGTGGTCCTACGCCATCACAATCATTGCTGTGTTTGAGCCCATTGTTGCACCCACTGTGTCAATCCATACGGTAAACCCTGGTGGCATAGTGGCTAAGTGCTACGGCTGCTAACCACAGGGTCGGCAGTTCAAATCCTCCAGGCACTCCTTGGAAACTCTATGGGGCAGCTCTACTCTGTCCTATAGGGTCACTATGAGTCAGAATCAACTCGACGGCACTGGATTTGGTTTTTTTTTTTTTTTGGTTTTATACAGTTTTATGAATTTTAACATACATAGAGATTTACATAACTACCACCGCAATCAGATATATATATTACTTTTTTTACACTAATAAAAAAAAAAAGTAGACTTTTCTTTAAGAAGGTAGAGCTTCCAAAGATTTCGTTCCAACAAGGAGACTATAGCATTATGGAACTGAAAATCCAAGTTCAAGGGATGTTAGTATCTGCCTGTCTGTCCAGTGAGGAACTCTCTCTGTGGTGGCCTGATTGGGGGGGGCCTGCCTGGGCACCATCCAGGGGATTCCATCCCTGGGTAGACTTGAGGAGAGCTCCAAAGCCAAGGTAGGGTGACCAGGTCAGAAAAGAGCAGGCAAGTTTCCTTCCTGCCTCTTGGGTGGCCAACTATAGACAAATGGATGTCCATCTTCACCAAAGACAGGGATTTCGTAGAGAACAAGAGAGCTCTGGGCTCCTCTGTCTTTCTTGTCCAACTAAATCTCTTCTACTAGCATGACTCCCTCGCCCTGCCCTCAAGCAACATGGAGTCCAACAGTCCCCGTCCATCTGTTACAAACCTGGAGGACTTGAGGAATGTTCTTCAGAAACATCTCAGCCTCCCTCCATTCCACATAACCAGTCTCTGCTCCTCTAAGCCAGGGTCTCAAATTCAAGTGCCTTCAAGGGCCAGGCAAGCAAGAAATGCATGCAAGAGGTCCAGGTTAAATACAACAGAGAGCGGTAGAGACTGGGGTGAACCAGCGATCTCTTGCTCCATCTAGAGGGGAAACCTAATCAGCTCCAGCTGATTGTTGCCGTGCGTGAACAAGAGCCTGGAGTGCCAGACCTCCTGGTTTTGTCAAGAAAACCTGGAAAACAGATGTTTGGGGGACATCTCCTGGCAACAATAGTTTTTTCGACATTGTGCATGCCAATGAGTTTCCATGAGTTTCTGGCCTGTTCTAAGCCTTAGTTTGGAAGACTGTATGCTGGGCAGTGACTGGTTGAGCACTGCGGGATAGTCCCGTCCTCCTCTGGACTTGCAGTCTCCAGTTGGGCCCTGGCTGCGTAAGGAGGAAAGACACTTTGAGTGTAATAGGGAGTAGGCTGACCATCTCCCCTTTGGTTTTCAGGTTCCTGGGCCACCAGGGCCAGAGGGCCCTCCTGGACCTCTGGTAAGTTTGAAGTACTTTTCAGTATTTCAGTTCACCATGGTCAGGTCTCTAATGTCCCTTCCCCATGGCAGTCACTGGGCTCAACCTCAGCCTTAGGTCACTATCCCCTTCTCCTCCCGGTGGGGGAGAGGGGTTCTCATACACAAACCCCTCCCTGCTCCTCTTCCCATGTTAAACAGGTACCATCCCGTGACACCAAGGACCCTGGCAGTGCCCGGTTCCCTGGAAACAGTTGAATGGAATGCCAGGCCCCAGGGTCTGGTCCCACCACCCTGCAGGAGTCACTTTGTCACCAGTTCTGCCCAACATTTAACTCTTTGCCATTAGACATCTGTTACCCTTCCTCCTTCCTACAATCAGCTGGCAAGATGGCTAGGATTAAAATAGAAAGTGACCCATTTATACCCAGCCTCACTGGACAGATCTTTCCTGACTGAATGGTTACAGATGATAAGACAATTGCTTGGAAGGGGTCCTTTGCTTGCACCTAGTAAGTACTCAAGCACCCTAACCCAACAGATGCAGATCTGTGCCTCTATGGTTTACCACGTCACCCATTGTCATTGGTAGAAATGATAGTAGTAGTAAGGATAGTGTTTTTAGCTGCCATCGAGTCAGCCCCTGACCCGTGGCGACCCCATGCACAACAGAATGAAATGCTGTCTGGTCTTGTACCATCCCCATGCTCAGTTATGGATCAGACTGTTGTAATACATAGGGTTTTCACTGGCTGGTTTTCAAAAGCAGACCAGCAGGCCTTTCCTCCTAGTCGTCTTAGTCTGGAAGTGCCACTGAAACCTGTTCAGCATCAGAGCAACACGCCAGCCTCCACTGACAGCAGGTGGTGGCTTCACCTGAGGTGCATTGACCGGGAATCAAACCTGGGTCTCCCAGGTGGAAGGCGAGAACTCTACTGCTGAACCACCACTGCCCTCTAATAGTAATGACAGCCAACATTCATGGAAACTTACTTTGTGCCAGACGCTGTTTAAGTGCTGTGCATATATTAATTTATTTAATTTATACTGTTACCTCTGAGTCCCCTTCATGAGACTCTGGGTCAGTGTGGGGGCCACAGAGAGATTCTCTGTCCGTCCCTGGCTGGGGGAGGCCAGCTCAGACTCCCAGCTTCAGATCGACCAGTCTGTCCCTGTAGTTCCCATGCTGGGAAGCCCCCATAGCACTCCCTTCCACCTCTCTGGGGTAGGAACCCCAGACCAGACTCTGCACCCAAAGTCTTTGCTCTTTGTGGCCCAGTATGTGGGCAAGGAAGTTGACTTAACCAGAAATGCAGCTCTAATGCACCTTGTTTGATTCCATATGCAGGGTCTCCAAGGTGTTCCTGGACCAAAGGTAAGAAGAGACCATTTGACAGGCATGAGGGGGTGGGAGAGATGCTGGATCAGAGGGAAACAGCTTCTGAGGCAGGTGGCCCCACTGACCCTCCCGCTTCCCCAAATTGAATCATGTGATGCTTGGCCTCTGGGCTCCATCAGGGCAGAATGAGCTCCTGTGGTCCCTTTAACCCCTGTCACTGGCATCCGGCATACTTTGGATTCAGAGTTTCCCCATCCATCAATCAGCCCCACAGAGTGATAGGTTAGATTCCTAGCAAAAGAAGAAAGCCTTTTCCCATCTAACTTGGTCCAGACCGTTCGTTCAACTGAAGTATAAGTGGGAGCAGAGAGCAACATAGAGAGGGACCCTCTCTCTGGGCCAAGGCCACTGAATGCTGGGCTGTGGCTCACCCCATTGTCCCCTAAGCATTTCAAAGGGATGGGGGGCTAGAGGCTGCTGGCATGGCACAACCCTTGCCCCTTGCCCTTAACTCTTCAGGGGATTGAAAGACAGTTTCTTCTGCCAGTTAACTACTTTGGGAACCTCATAGCTCTGGTGGTGGCACTCAGGCATTGCCAGCTAATGTCCGCAGGGTCCTAGTTCTGCAGGTGCTCAGGTCCTCATCTATGCCAAAGCCTGACCTGGCACTGCCCTGTGGGCTTGTCCCCACTCCAGCCATCCTTCCTTTGGAGTCCTCAAAGTGACCGCAAGGATACTGCACCGGAACTGAGGTGGAGCCAGGCTAAGAATTCAGGGGTTCTTGGAGCCCTCAGCCTGCCACCCTGGACCACCCACCTCCACCTCCTCCCTCCTCTACCTGTTCCACCTCCCCACCCCAGAATGCAAAAACGAGCTGTCTGGAAGAAACCCTTCCATGATCTTCCCCATCTGTCCTTCCTTCAGGGAGAAGCAGGACTAGCTGGAGCAAAAGGAGAGAAGGGTGTCCAGGGAGAAAAAGGAGACCGAGGTCCTCTGGGATTGCCCGTAAGTATCTTGGATCCAACAATGTTTGGGAACAGACTCCTGTGAAGAGCCCAGGGGGTCCAGGAGCCTGGATGGTCCTGACGGGGCCAGAGATGCTGGGCAGGGAACTGGGAGAGGCTGCTAAAGTTCTCAGCATTCCAGCTCCATGTGGTGGTGCTTTCCAACCTGAGTGAGACAATAGACTCTAATTCTGTCACTGAGGGCCCCTCTGGACCAAGCCCTGGCCTAGGCTCGGGGGAACTGCAAACCTCAATAAGACAGGGTTCCCGCCTCCAAGGAACACCCAGCTGGACAGTCTGAGAACAGTGTCAGGCCCTGCTTGTGCCTGATTCAAGGGCAGTAAAAATCTGCCTTATGGGGGCCAAGCTGGGAGGGCTTGGAAGGAAAGGGACAATGGGACATTCTCCATCTATCTCCTCCTTTCCCAGAGAGACCCCAGAGAACCCCTGCTCTCTGCTCCTAAGCACTGGTCACAGCAGAAAAGCTGGTAAAGGGTCAGATCCTTTGGTCCCAGGAGGCTAAGGCCACTCAGATCCTGGGTTCCTGGTGATCTCTGACCGAAGCTGCTAGGGCTGGAGGTACCAGCTCAGAGGCGGGTGCTGTTCAGAAGGCACCACATTTCCCGGTGTGGGGGCTAGGTGAATCCCTTTACCCCAGGCTCAAGTGGGCTGATGGTCTCTCCATCCCCTCACCTGTGTCCATCCGGGGAGCCCTGGGATCTGTCCTCCCTGCCACTCCACTGAGGTTTGAAACTTTTTCAAGAGCTGGAGGAGACCGTAGCGGTCCATCTAATCATTTTACTGGTGAACCTGGAGAAGAAAGTGAGTCACCTGAGGTCACACAAGAAGGCTGTGGCCAAGCCAAGCCAGAGGCTGCAGACTCACAAAGGGGCTCTCTCCAACCACTTGGGCTTCCTCTGTCCAGGGCTTGAGTCCATTTCCCACCCCAGGAAGCCGTAAAGAGCCGGGGGAACAATGGGAAGCCCAATTACCCCAGCTTGGCAGAGCTTGAAGGCCTGGTGAATATAATCACAGCAACCAAACAGCAAAAGCAGAGGTATAATTACACCCTCATTAATGCAGCAAATGTCGGAATATTTAAGAAGCCGATTCGCTTGACAGGCTACAGAAAACTGATGACTTCAGCAGACGTTTTCCCGTGTCTTAAGCTGTGTCTGGAATGATTAAGAACTCCTTACTATTAAAAGAGCCTTCCTGCTCCCATTCAACCACAAATCTCTCCTTGTCCACCTTCATGGCCCCAACCACCCTAATGAACACTGGAGAAATCAGTCAGGGGTTGAAATTCAAATGCCACAGAGGCCAAGTAGGTAATATAAACAAGGAACATGCTAGATGAAAGATAAAGTGCCCTGTCTGTCTTTTATTTTCCAACTTTTGATAGAGACACAGGTACAGAGAAATACTTTTTTGCTAGCTTAAGGAACCAACAGAACAACCATATTCGTGAACGGCAATTAACATGGACTTCGGGGAGACAATAGGGAGTAGTGAGGACTATGGTGCTGTGGAGACCATGTGTCCCTTCTTAAGGGGAGCAGCCCCTTCTCAGCTTAACTGACTGTTGCCTTGGGGAAATGGGGGCCCAGTATTTCTGGATCTTCCTAACAGACCATACAAGATATTTACAGGATCCACTTATGGCCTGAAATTTTCCAGTTTGTGCCCTCTGTTCTAGAAGTCTCAAGAAAATTCAGTACTAATACTGCACAGACCAAAAAAAAAAAACAGTTGCTATCGAGTCATTTCCAACTCATGATGACCCCACGTGTGTCAAAGTAGAACTGTGCGCCATAGGGTTTTCAAAACTGTGACCTTTCAGAAGCAGGCCACTAGCCCTTTCTTCCAAGGCATCTGTGGGTGGGTTTGAACTGCCAACCTTTTGGTTAGTAGTCAAGCACTTAACTATTTGCCCCACCCAGGGGCTCCTGCATAGAACAAGCATGTGGATATTTAGCTAAAGTTTTGATTGTAGGCTTCACCTGGAGGTTTCATGTTTGGCAGCCTATTTTTCCAGAAATATCCTTGTGAGTTTCCCTTATTTGACCTACAGAAGTGGTTCTTGATTCTGGCCAGGAACATTTTAAAAATACCACTACCCAGGCTCCACTCTTAGAGCCTCTGATTAAACTGGTCTGGGATGGAGCCCAGGCATCTGTGTTATTTAACATCTCCCTGAGAGATTAAAATATGCAGCCAAGTTTGAGAACCATAGTTCTCTAGGCTGGTAAGTCACAGTCAGTCCAAGAATTAAAAAAAAAAACCCGTTGCCGTTGAGTCGATTCCGACTTAGCCCAAGAATTAAAAAAAAAAAAAGAATTAGGTGGTCCTAAAACAGAGAATTGAGTCCCTCTAGAATCGTTCTATCCACCACACTTTCCCCAGAAGGAAGCAGTTGTCTTCCGTCCCTTTCCTGGGTGCTTTTCCCACCTTTATAATCCTGAGGCCAACACTCATTTCTGAGGTCCAGCTGGAAGTAGTATTCAAGAACCTAGTCCTTACTGAGCTAGAGTGGCCCCACCGCCTTCTCCCTGGCTCAGCACATTGGAATCAGTGGGAAAGTTTCCCCCTGGCCTACCCAGGTGGCTTACAGGGAGAGCATCCTCACCCAGCATTGGACCAAGAGCTCCCATTGCTGACATATATGTCGCTGGGCAGCAAGGAGGGAGGACACTGGGGAGTGGGTGGTCTTTAAGCTTCCTACGTGCCTACCAGTTTGTTCCCAGGAATACACGGCTTTAGACCTCTGTCCTGGTCAGCTGCCCTCAAAGCCTTTTTCTATAAAAGAGCCCTTACCTGAGAGCATTTGAATGGATTGAGTGGGTGCTGAGTTTGCAAATTGTAAAGTGCCAGAGAATTGCCAGGCATCATTAGTACTATCTTTCAAGGGCCAACTCCTCCTACCCAGCTGAAGTAGAAGTAGGCCAGCTTCTGCCCTGGTTTCAAAACTAGGTGCTGTAACTCAGTGCTGGCCTCTCGGGGATCCCCCAGCCTGGTCTGGTGTCAACAGGTGTCCAAAACAGGCCAAGGAGACCTTCCTCACCCAGGTCCCACCCTCCACACCAGCATGCTCCTGGGAAGGAAGCACTAGACCTGGTCCCAGGTGCCTTTCCATGACTCATGGCCTATATCCCCTTCCCCAGAACACAAGGGCCCTTTGGGAGAGGGATTCTGAGAGGGGAGAGGGGTTGCGGAGATCAGAACAGCCATCGAGCAGTCTCCATCCCAACCTGTTCGGCAGCAGGCCACCCCACACTCAGCGTCTCCATGTTTTCGTTGGTGTCCATGTAAATACCATTACCTGTCCTCCCAAGCTTACTTCTCCCATTTTGTTTGATTACCAGCATTTATGTCTGTCCAGAGTCACTGCTTCACTCACCTCTTCCCTCCCCGTTCCCTTTTTTTCCCTCCCATTCTTCCCTTCCCCTTCTTTTGGTCAAAACGTTCCCTTCGTCCAGGGAGCTTCAGGTTTGGACGGCAGGCCTGGGCCACCGGTGAGTGTCACTTCTCCATTACCCCTCACTCCACCCCATCCCCACCCCCGGCCTGTGATCCCTCTTGTTTGTTCTGCTGTGGCCTTGTTTTCCCAGTGAGTCAAGCCTCATCCTACCACTGACACCAGAAAGCTGTAGTCCGTGCTCAGTTCAGAAGCGCTTAGTAAGGCCTCTTGAACAAAGATGGTTGGCCTTAGTCTCGATTCCCCTGTCCACAGTGTTTGTCCAGGGACCTCAAATCTGACTACCAGGCTACTGGGTGTGAGGTGAGAGGCCACTTCAGCAGCACTGCCCCTATTCTGGAAGGAATGCTGAGTTCAGCCTGGAAGCCCAGCCCTAGGAGTTTGGGCCGTGACCCATCCCCACCAAACACAACAATGTCTGTATGTCCCCATCATGCTGTGTCGTCTTCATGCTGTGAGCTCTGTTCATCTCCTGTCTGCCCGTGGGGGCTTCCTACTCCTCTACAGCCACCAGTCTGGTGTGTATTGGGGTGGGGACAACATTGAAGGGTGCAGGCAGGTATAGCATTTAGGAGCATAGTAGCTAGTCCCAGGTCAGTGTTTTGTTTGTTTGTTTGTTTGTTTGTTTTTTAGCATATTCTAACCACCCCTGTCACTCTCTAGCACCATAGCAACCCAACATCAGAGCAAATGAGAGAGTCAGGTCCCATCCTGGTTCCAAAAAGTAGGCATCGCCCTGCCCTTGACTAGAAAACCCCTGGCCCTTCTTCTCGTGACAAACAACTGAAGCACCAGAGGAAACCTTCCTTCCTCTCCACCTTATAGTCCTCCCTCCCTGAATGCCCCATGAGGTCTGCAGGGCAGTTGTAGCCCTGGCTGTCACACAGTCCTTGATGAAGTCCATCATATACCATGACTATCCAACGGCCTGGAGGCTGGTCTTTCCTGGCTGCTAACCAGGGCTGAATGTGTGCCCAGCGCCTTCCAAGCTGGTCAGTTCCATTCTGCACTTGCAGGATGCTTTCAAAGCCCTGCAAGATGAGGTTCTAATGAGGCTGCTGGAGTGATACTCGGGGGAGATGAGAACTCGCAGGGGTTCATTTGTGGGGGGGAGGACATCCAAACAGGGCACAGAGAACTGTTAAGGCACAACCAAAACAGGCCTTCCCTGGGGCCCTGGAGGTGGGCCTCAGAACTGATGTCAACAGAAGCCTAGCGCTTTTAGAGGCGAGGGACCAAGAAGAGTGACCTCATTCCCGGCTTCATCCTACTGAATATCTGTTCCGTGTCCTCATAAAGAAAAGGAAACCAAGGCTTTGAGACCCCTCTGATTTGCCCAAAATGACAAGTCTTTTCAGAGCCTCTCTCTGCCATATGCATTGATGGAGATGGCCCCATAGACTCCCATGTATGGAGAACGTACCCATTTTCTAGGTATTATTACAACTTTGCTCTTTCACCACAGTCCCTCTCCTTCCAGCCACTCTCACCAGGACACCTTTCCCAGGTGGCCTGTCAGGGCTAGGGGCATGATCTGTGTTGACATAGCACCCAATATTTGGCAGGCCTTCTTTTGTTTAAACCTGGCAGCAGCCTAGAAGGTGAGCACCAACATTATCATCCTTCTTTTACAGAATGGAAAATTGACACCCCGACAGGCTAAGCAACTCCTCCAATACCACAGAGCATGTAGGCCTTCAAGGCAGGGTTTGAAGCCAGCCAGCTGACTCCAGAGCCCTGTCCTTAACCACCACCCCTGATCTGGCCTCATTCATTTTCTAATGAGCTCTTGTCATTCATGCCCATAAGCTTTTGCTCTTCCCTTATAGTTGCAAAAGGAGCACCAAGAACACTTGATTGTGCTTTTTTCTTTTTCCGCATGTAAAATAAATCAGCATATTCCCACTTGTTTCACTTTTTACAGCCATGGTCAGAGCCCCAGGAACCACCCACAGGTCCAACCCCACATCCTCACATCCTTATCTGAGTAGGAAATACTAACACTGAGGCAAAACACTAGGTGGCTCAGAAATAGAGACTTTACCTAGTCAGGCCGTAAATTGGGAGCCAGGAGAAGAGGTTTAATTATGCCCTAGCAAGTCCTGCTCCGTCTCTAAGCAACACAGCTCCCGCCGCCTCCAACTCCCCTGCAGACCTGAGTTAGGAGTGTTTATAACCCACCTTCCTGCCAGGCTAGTGTCAGTGCGACACCCAAGGCATACTAATTAACTCTGCCATCCTGTCTGCTCCGGAGCGCCAGGAGCAGGGGAGAGAAGGCCCCAGCCAGAGGCTGAAGGCCAGGGACAGGGTTCTGCGTAGGGATGGGTAGGGGTGGGCGGTGGCTGAATGACCCTGTCTCTCGCCTGCCTCTGTGTGTGCATCTGCATCGGTCTCTGTGGCATGACGACCTTCCCGCTGCATGTGGAGCTGCGCCAGCAAAGGGGTGCCAGCCCCAGCCCCCACCCCTGGGAGGGGGTCAGCTCCCTCTCAGGTGCTTCTGGGAGCAAACTATGCAACCATTCTCCTACCGTTTTCAGCCTTGGCAAGCTTGGTTGTGAAGCGAAAGAGTTTTATTCTAAGAATCTGGCTGTGAGGCAGTGGGGATGTGCTCTCTTCCCCAAGGCCCCCAAACCCAAACAGGAACATGGCCCAGTTGACTGACTGCCCTGGCCAAGCCTGGCCTCGCCAACCCTGAAAACTGGGCCTCTGGGCCTTCCTCATCTCCAGCCTCGGGCGGGCTCCCAGGGCTCCCCCAGCCTCAGGACCCTCATCTTTGCTGTCTTTAAACTCCCCAGGGTACTCCAGGACCAATTGGAGTTCCAGGCCCCGCAGGACCAAAGGGTGAGAGGGTGAGTGTCACCAAGCCAGGAGCCTGGGCCAGCAAGAAGCGGGGGCAGCCCTCCTTCCTCAGCCTCAGGCCTGCAGTCCTAGTGCCTGGGACCTAAGACCCTTACTGTGTCAGCCTCAAGTCACAGCCACCCCTTCCTTGTAGAGAGAGGAAGCCCCATCACACATCCCTTCTCCTGGTGATCCTCACAACAGCCTGTGGGAGGGACCTGCAGGCGGGGAGGATAGCTCCAATTTGTAGCTGCAAGTAAACAGAGACCTGGAAAGATCTAGAAAATGGAAGCTGTCTCCACCTCAGCTTCTGGTCACCCAGCATCAGTCCCAGGACTCAAGAGTCTCACAAGGCCTAGGAACTGTTGTCACCAGGACACTCCTAAACTTTGTAATAAGGGTTTAGAGAAACAACATGGAACCAAGGGCCAGCTGATGTCTGGAAAAATCTGAGGGACGTGAAGAAGTCGGAGGCCAGTGCCTTATCTTGCTTGGGTCCCACCATTACTGGTCACATGATGGTGACTACTGGTCACATGACTCTCTCTGCTCTAGCCCCACATGGCATAGGCGGACACAGAGGTGAGGGTGGATTGTGTTGGTTCAGTGGAGGCAGGAAAGCTGAATGTTGTTTCTGCTCAGTTCTCTCCCCAGTCTCTCCATGTTCACGGCTTACGGTGGCTGAAGGACCAGCGAGGGTGTGGGGCCTCTGAGCACACCCGTTTGTTGAGCTCTGTGCTGCGAGCAGATCTCCTCCTTGCTGATCTGCCCAATCTGTCTCAGGGGAGGTTGTGGGAGTGGGCAGAGTAGAAAGCTTCTGAGGAGGCATAGAGTTCTCTGAGGTCACAGCCAGCTGGGAAAACCAGGATTGGCTTCTCTGAGGATGTGACACTTGAGGGGGGCTTCAAGGAAAACATAACAGTTCTCTTTCTCAATCTGTTTATACATAATCAAATCAACAGGACTTAATCTGAACCAGTGCAAGACCCAATTTTAAATGGAAAACTTTAATTGCAGCAAATTGAGAATATTCCTTAATTTCTTCAGTCCTAGAATAAAATTTTATTTCTGGAAGGCTTTCCAAATCTGGTCAAATATATTGAAAAGAAAATCAATAAATATGTTGAACAATGTGGGGAGAAAAAAAAAAAAAATGTCTCTTTCTCTTTCCTTTCTCTTATCCCTGCCTGCCTTGTCCACAACTCCCTGTTCTCCTCTCCTGCTTGAGCCTCAGGCCAGCCTGTACCCCCAGGACACTGCTCAGCCCTTCTGCTGGGCTTGGGGGCATAGACTTGGCTGCCACAGGGAGAGTGAGGAGGGGTTTCCAAGCCATATCCCACCCTCTGCAAGCCTTGCTTCCCCACCGGCTGCTTTGGGGAGCTGGAGAATTTTCTGTTGTTTCATAAAAATAGAAAATGGCTGATGGTAGGCTGTTTTGGTGTCAGGAGGACTCATGATTTCCTTCTCCTGTTTCAGGGCAGCAAAGGTGACCCTGGGATGACAGGACCAACGGGGGCAGCTGGGCTTCCTGTAAGTCTCCTGGAATCAGGGCTTCTCTTCTTCCCTTCCTCCAACAGAAGCATTGTCAAAACAGAAAGTCTAGACCTTAGAACAACAAATCTGGGGCCAAGAGAGAACTCTCATTTCTATGACAGGGAGCTGCCCACAGCTAAATAGTCAATGCACTAGAACTTTCTGCTGGGCACTGTTTGGAGCAAAACGCCAGGACACGTGGCCTCCGTTGTAGCAAATCCTTAGCCACGTAGACCACCTGCTGTAACAGCCACATCTTCCACTGGAAGCCTCTGTGTTAGCTGCAGCAGGAGCTCACAGGTAAACATGCCACTGCCCCTGCCCTCAAGGAGCGTCAGATCCTTGGCAGCGGCAGCATCAGACCCAGATCCCTATAATACAAGAAAACGCTTCATGAGAGAGCACCTCTCCCAAGGGAGCCAGGCCTAAAAGAACAGACTGACTTTCCATTTGCAGCATGTTCTGCCATTGCTTTGTTATAAACGTTCATTGTCTCCCCAACAGAGCCACAACTGTGGTTTCCCATCTACTTGAAGGCTTGTAGATCTGTGATAGTTGTCCGGGCAGTTTTCTTTGGGCTAAATAGGCAACTACAGGCAAGTATTTGCCTTGTGTTGATTCATCCACCCTAGCTGAAGAAATGGATGGTATTTTGCACCTTGAAAAGAGGATCTGAGAAGCTGTTGAATTCTTTTTCCAGCAAGAACCTGGCAGGATAGCAATGTGGACTCACTTCTACCAGGAGAATTCACCACAACCCAACCATGCCCTCTGAGCCCACCACTTATTAGCGTAAATGATGGTGGAAGACCATGACCACAGGCTGTGACATTGGCTATGGACAAGAACCAGAGCTCTGTCCCTGGCTTTGGGCATAACTCATCATTTGTCTCTAGGTCAGGTTACTTCAGCAATTTTCTCCTTTGTCCCCTTTCTGTAAAATGGGGATAATTAAACCTGTCTCCAGTGAGTTCAGCATCAGTAAATTGCTTTATGAGCCTTGGGAGGAAGGACTGTCTGACCACCCTGTGTTTTTTCATGAATGTGTCTCCATTTCTCTGATTTATTGCAGGGTTTACACGGACCACCCGGGGACAAAGGAAGCCGGGTGAGTTGGAGCCCGCGCACCTTGGCTCTGGCTACTAATGTCCTCATGATGTGGTGGAATGATCAATTAGGAATTCCTCACCCGACATGGCAAATATGTTTTTTTCTGATAAATCATCCTAAATTTAAAAGCTTCACAGTGAAAGGCTTCATATGTGGCAGGCAGGAGCCTGGGGCCTACTCCTGAAATTGAAGCACGTATTTTTCCACATGACAAGAAGAGACAGCATCCCTTGGCGGCCATCAGACTAACACAGCCATGCAGGAACGAGAGTCCTGTGTTCAACTCTCACTATGTTACCCTGATAATGGGCCCCAAATGATATTTTTAAATCCATCATTAACCAGTCCTAGCCTCCTAAAACTTAGTTTTGCCAAGCATTCCAGACCACTGGTGAGAGAGAAAATAAATTCCATTTCTGAGAACAAGCACACAGCTGCTACAAGCAGCCAACCCTTTACAAAAAAAATATTACAGCCATTATGTCTCTTGGAAAGAGTCGGCAGGACTGTGAAACAACGGCGCCTTCCTAGGCTCCTTGCTTCCCCTTTGGCTCCTGCCATCTTCACCAGGACATATTTATTGAATGTCCCGGACCCACAGCCACATGGTGGTAAATGACATACGCTGTGGCCTTGGCATTGGGACCCAGCAGGGATAAGTTAGCTACATCTGACCAAGATTTGACCTTTGGGTTCCTTTCTAGAATGACTCTCTCCTCTGCTGCTTCATCACAGTCATACTCACAGTGAGGTGCATGCTCCCTAGACACTCAAGAGGGTTTTCTGGGAGGGCCATAAAATCCAAGGACCTTAGCTTTATAGAGAAGGAATGGGAGGAATAGATGGAGAAATGAGGCCCAGAATGATGATAAAACATACTGAGGTTCCACAGAGAGAAGCAGAGCAAGTGGCCTAACCCAGGTATTCTGGCTGATCTTTGAACACCAATACCATGTTCATGAGTAGAAGTGCCAGAATCCATATGTTTATATCTAACTCCAGTTAATTCCATTCGCTTCCATTGAAGACCCAGTTATTGAGCACTTCGACATTCCTGAATACTCCTCACGGGCGGCTGGCCAAAAGCAATTTAATTTGTCCCATATATCCCATAAACTAAGAGGGAGCCAGGAGAGCTACCCTATCAGAGTGTCCCATGGGGAGACCAAATTTTGAAAGCACTGGAATAAAAAGATCTGCTTCCAGAAGTGTGGCCAGGCTTTTTAAGGCAGGCTTGTAAACTCGCCTTTCTTAGTATGACATTCAAGAATTCAGGCCTCAAACAATTGATCATTCCACCTCTTAGTTGGCTTATTAACCTCCTTTCTAATTCACTTCTAACAAACTCTGGTTTTCTTCATTAGGTTAAATTAATATTATAAAAGCCTATCTCTTAACACTTTTTCAGTTGGCTTGAGGCACAAACCATGTGAAGGCTGTAAAAGCAGTCCTTCAAGTGAGGGTCACTGAGTTGTTTTGGAGGTAGAGGTGGTGAAGGCCAAGTGTCCTTGTCACAGATGGAGGGGGGCATGGAGGCTGACAGCTCTGATTCTTAAGGAGCTAAGTTTGTTGAATGTGCCAGTGAGGCCTCCGGAATTAGTTAGAAAATATTTATTCTCCACTTCTCCCTTCCTAAAGTTTCATATACTTTCCCCCAATCCCATTATATAAACTAGGAATATGTCATGTTATAGAAATCAAGTCCAGAAAACAAGAAAGTTGCATGAACCTACATCTGAGCGCACCAGAAAGAACTAGTTGACATGTTTCAAAGAGCAGGCTTTTCATCTGAGAGATTTGACTCTCAGGATATCAGAAGGTCCTCTAAGACTCTGCTAAATCTTGCCCCCTCATTTAGACCTTTTTATTCCACCACCCTAACAGAACTTCAGGGGAGAAATGTGAGGATTTGGTATTAAGCCTTCCAAAACAAAGAAAGGCCTGGCCCAAGCCAAGTCAGGGCTTTGCCATGGAAAGTCTTCTGATGCTGGAAGTTCAGAATGTTGACACTTCGGTCAAGGTGAAATGCCAGAAGTGGCTTAGACAGCATTTTGATTAAAGCCTTGTTGTTACTTGTAAAGGTGAAGCTAGAGACATTCAAAGCTCCCTCCCCCCCGACCCCAGTTTTGGAGGGTGGCTCCCATAGGGCAGTTCCCAAACTCTGCTACAAATCATGCCCGGGTGACCCCCATCAGAGAGGCTCCCAGTGAGTGCACCAAGAGTCTTTTGTCCAGAGTGAACCAAGACACAACCTTTAAATTATACTTCCCATGGAGGGCCAGGAATTGGGGGAGTAACTGGAACACATGTCCAATTGCCTCCATGAACAACTGCCTCCTTTGCCATGAGACCAGAACTGGGTGGTGCCCTGCTCCCAATACTGAACCATTTAATCAAAGATTCTACAGAAGAATCCTGATCAAAAGAGGGGAGGATGTGGAACAGAACCTCAAATTCTCATGGGACCCAGACTTTCTGAAGCCACTGAGGCTGGATGATCCCCTGCAGAAATATTTAAACCCTAAACATTGAACCGAAACTATTCCCTGAAATGATCTTTAAAAAAAAAAAAATTGTTTCTCTGGTGAGTTTCTGTTTATGGTGATGGAAAATTTGGCAACAATTAATGGTGATGGGTGTACAACATGATTAATGTAATTGTTATCACTATACTGTATACCTGAAAAATATTGAATTGGCAAATGTTCTGTTATATATATTTTCACAATGATTTAAAAAAAATTAGACTTCTCCATGTCCCACCAGAGGCTGGTCTTCAAGCCTCTGTCCTGTTCCTTGAAGGTGGAAGGTCCTCATAGTAGGCAAAGCTCAGAGCCTGAAACAGGGCTTTTTCTAAGAGCAAGACACCCATGCCGGTGGAAAGAATGTTTTACCCTTGCCACTAAGGGCAGTGCCCTGGCCCCTAAGCAGCTCTCCATGAATTTGGCCCAGGTGCCACTTTTAGGAGGAAAACTCAAAGGATCAAGGGTGGTGTGAATCTAGCAATTTGGTCATCAGGGTAATTGGGGGGACCACAGTGAGTGACCACGGAGCTGCCTGCAAGCCAGCTGAAAAGGCCGGAGCGCCTTGCAGTGAGACGAACTCGCTACCCTCTGGGATGTTCTGCGTGTCTGTGCCTGTGTGTGCATGCATGTGCATGTGTGTGTGTGTGTCTTGCCTCCCTAGGTCCAGCTTGCCTCCTTACCTCTCCCTCCTCTTACCCTTTTTGGCCTGAGTCTGCCTCTTCCTTCCTCTACGCCTCCAATGTTTACCCCTAGATACGTTCAGCCCTCATAATCCCATGTCCCTCATCCTTTTCCTTACCCGGCCCCACTTCAATTTATTTCCTCTAAAGTCTGTGTTTATTTGTTTTTTAAGAAACCTCTGCTGCTGGACTTTCTTTTCCCCTGTCCCCTTGGCCAGCTAGAATTCCCTCTTTGTCAGGGTCTCTGTCGTGTCACTGTCTGGGGAGGGGAGGATGTGGGTAAGCTACTGCTCTGACATCTTTAAAGAGCACCCGACTTAAAGCTACTTTCGTATCCTTAGAACATGGCGCCCCATAGTATAAGTTGCCCGTCAACCAGGTCTGAAACACACAGGCCCTCTCTGACCCTCAGGCCCAGCATACAAGGAGCCTGGGATCTCCTGACTTAGGCAGCTCTACCCACCCTCTTCATTAGGAAACTTAATTAGTGCTCAATTTTACACTGACCTGACCCCAACAGAATGAAGGGGCCACAGTGCCAAGAAGGTTGACCATCCAAACAGCTAGTGTTTTTCTTGTCCACTGTTTGCAAGTAATTGACACCATGCTGCTCTTGTTGGTGGGCATATTTCAGAGCCAACGGTATGCCAGAATCCCCCCTAATACGCAGATACGCATTACCTAAGTAAGGATCTGAGTTTTAGAAACTCATTTAGAACAATGCCTTGGAAATTGCAGGCAACCCCTGGAATCAAGAAATTTGGGTAATTTCCAAAGATTAGAGGAAACCTCAAAAGTATTCTTTTCCTCTGTCTCCCTCTGACTTATATCTGGCAGCCTCCCACTTCAGGAACACTGCAGACACAACAAACCCATGACTGACCCCAAGGCTTGCCTCTTGTGGCAGCCTTGGCTCCTATACTGGCTAACAACCAATAATAACCATTATTGTTATCATTTACTGAGCACGTACCATATGCCAGTATTAAGCACTTAATGTGCACAGAGACCTCAAAAAAGCCTTTGAGGCAGATCTTATTATCCCCGTTTTACAGGTGAAGAAACTGAGGCTCAGAGAGGTTAAGTAACTTCCCAAAGTCATTCTGCTAATAATTAGCAGAGCCATTTCATCTGACTAATGTGCCACTCAGCCTTTGAGGTTTTCCCACCCTAGAATAACACCACGGAAGCTCCCAAGCATTAGATAATAGCGTCTGTAGAGCGGGGGGAGTTCCAAGAAGACTCCCCAGGGTGCACTCAGGCCCCCTTTTAAAGAAACCCAACATATGAACATTCAAACTCAAATTCCTCCGGAGGTGATATTTCACTTTTAAAAATAGCTCCTCACAACACAGCCCTCTTTAAATGGAGAGTGGCCCTGACACATACAAATTTGGGTTTTATTTAGAAAGATGATGTTTACTGAAGTTTTTCAGAAATAAATGAATTCCTTCAACTGGCATGTCCACATACAAATAGCCATCTATGGCTTCCGACCAGCGTGGCACAGAGACACACCTAGAATGGAAGGACCTGGCTGAGAAACAGGGGACATTCGTGATCCCTGCACATACATGGACACACATAAGCACACACTCATACAAGTACAAACATCAGCACGAATCCACACACACTCATAACGCACACACGAGCACATGCTTACACACACTCATACATACATGCTCATATACACACACACGTGCACATGTATGCACGTGCACACAGGTGTACACACATGCTCAAGCACACACATACACACACTCATACATGCTGTGTTCACACACGTGCACACACACACCCCAGGGCTCTAAATAAAACACCTTGTTTCCTAGTAGAATATCAAAGGGATGAAAACCAGTTGGGACAAAAAGTTGTCAGCCCAAAGCCTGTCAAAAATGGGCCCTCAAAGAGCAGGAAGTCAGTCCCCCAGTCACTCTGCTCCTCACAGACCCACTCTGGGCCCAGGGTTAGCAGAAGCCGCCACTGGATTTTCCTCCAGCTCCAGCTCCAGCTTTGAGCCCTACTGCTTAGTGGGGTGAAAGTGGGTCCTGACCCCAAACCCTATCGGGGAGAATATCCTAATTGAAAGAGTCTATTTTTCCCTCTTTTTTTCCTTTTCCTGTCTCTAACCTTAACACATGGATAATCCTAAAGTTTTGATGTTGTTTTTTTTCTTGGACTAAACCATTATTTACAGGGGGAAAGGGGGAAGAAAGGCTCTAGAGGGCCTAAAGGGGATAAGGGAGACCAAGGAGCGCCTGGATTAGATGCCCCCTGCCCACTGGTATGTTTTGCTTTATCGCTTGCGTTGTTCTCTTTTTTTCCTTGAGGTTTGCAAGTTGGAAACAAAGAAGGCAAATCAGCTAAGATGAGAACCCAGTGACCGCACTGAGGCTCCCAAAATCTGCCTGTCCGTTTGGCCCTGAAATTCTGCCTGCTGCTGGTTTGCCTTAAAACCACAGCTGCAAATAATTCCGGCCAAATGCCTTTCCTTTGAAGATGCGAAACATTTGATGTGTGGAAGGGAAGAGACTGGGAGGAAAGGGATTTTCCAGGAGGAGGCCTCGGCTTTGAGCTCCAGGCCGATTTGGGGAGCCAGTGTGGCATTTGGAATTCACAGATTTGCCTTCTTCACTTGGTGGCCACCTGTGCTTGATGGCCAGCAGTTCAAGCCATCTGAGTCCTCACTGGGTCAGGATGCAGGACGCCAGGGTTAGCATCTCCAGAGGCCACCTATGCTCAGAAGTAGGCAGAACGAGACAGCCTCCCAACACCCAACAGCCACCCACCTACAATCTTTAAAGCTTCAGACCCAAATCAGTACAAAGACACCCACGGGAAGCCTTTCCCCCAACAACAACAACAAAAAATAGTCGCCATCAAGTCGACCCCGACTCATGATGACCGCAGGTGTGTCGGAGCAGAACTGTGCTCCACTGGGTTTTCAATGGCTGGTTTTTTGGAAGTGGATCACCAGGCCTTTCTTCCAAGGCACCTCTGGGTAGAACTCGAACCTTCAACCTTTCAGTTAGCAGCCAAGTGCATTAAATGTTTGCACCACACAGGGACTCCAAACAAAGCAGTCATTAATTCTTTGTGCTGCATCTGCTGGGCCTCCCGAGTGCTGTTTCAATCCATCTGAAGGTTCTGAAAATTATCTGTTTACTCTGAGTAAGTTTTTACATGGAGAGGGTGCTGGTGGCACCATGTGCAGAAGCTGAACTCTCCAGGAAGCCAACGAGAGCACAAATGTGGAGTTTGGGAGATGGGGACCCACTGTTTGTATATGTCTCAAGAGTCCTGCATCCTGGCCAGTGTAGGACTAGGCCTCTCCGCTCCACGGACGGGCGGAGCTGGCCGGCCTTGACTTCAATAACCCCCGTGGTTGGTTTTGTGAACAGGGACACCGAGGTTTTAAAGGAGAGAAAGGGGAGCCAGGGTTACCAGGGCTGGACGGACTGGATGCCCCATGCCCATTGGTATGGCATCACCCCCCGTTTCCTGCATGGCCGATTCGGGCATCCCCACCTGTGTGGTTTGTACCTGCATGTCTCTCCAGCCTCTACCCATCCACCTTCTCCTCCCTGCTTGTTCTCTCTGTGGACACCCAGGGCCACCCTGCCTTGGCTGCTCCCCGGGCCCCCCAGCCATGCTCCCCTCCTGCATGCAGTTTGTTAGCATGTTTCCTTGGCTTCCTCCTATACATTCTTCAGAAGCACCTCACCTTAATGTGAGCCAACCCTCCCCAGCCTGAAGCAGCTTTGGCTACATCTGATCCTCATTTCAGAACTGCTTCTAGATAAACCTGCCACCAGAAATAAAACTAGGGAAGGGGGTTCCACGGACAGGTTCTTAGAACTGTGACTTCTGCTTTGCACAATGCAGTTAGCTCAGCAAGCATTGGCTGAGCACCTGGCAATTGCTGAAGTGTTGAGGGGACACTGAGGTGCCTGGGTCAGCCCCTCGTACCACCACCCTTCACACTGTCATGACTTGGCAGGGGACAGATAGGCACACTCATCAACATTGCTGGGGGAAACTGAGAAGTTCTGTGACTGTGGGAGAGGAAGGGGGCCACCATGCCCCCTCTCCCAGGTGGGGTCTGGGGTCACTGACCTGGAGACACCAGCAGAACTGGGGGACTGTCCAAGATCAGGTTTTTAGATTCTTAAGGGTTCATCCTTTTTGCTTAAACCCCACATGACAGCACAAGACCCTCCCTTGGTTTCCCTTTCATTCATCTGCAGATGATTCGCCACTGAAAGTCTGGAAGAGAATGAAAAGGTTGAGAATGTAGTTAGGGAGAAGAGAGGAGACCCGCCTTCCAAGCCTGTCCCAGGCCTAAGTGGTGACCATTTTGTTCCTGCCTGGCCCAGTCCATCTCCAGTCCAATCCTTCCTGCTTACTGCAAGGGAGGCAGGAGATGACGCTTCACTGGAGGCAGACACACTGGGCTCAGGAGGGTCTCACCATCCCTCGATTTCTGCAGTAGGTGTGGAGCTCGCGGAGCCACCATCATACCAGCAATAGTCGGATTAGAACTCGTGCCTTGCATTCCCTTACAGAGCTCCTCGAAGGGACTAGGGACTTTTTAGGACCAGCATATACAACCAAAGGGGGCACAGAGCCAGCACACAGAGCAGCAGCTTCCTGTCCCCACTGTAAGCCACCGTCCCCGCCCCCACCGGCCAGGCCTGCCCCCAGCAGACAGCATGAACAAGCATCTTCCTCCACTGTGGGACCTCCCAGTCCCCGCTCAGAGCCCGTGTTAACCCTCAGCCAGCTCTTCCCTCTGCCACCCTCTTCTGCAGCGTCTTCTTCCCACCACCTAAGCACCTTTCCTGGGGCGCTGGCCACGCTGCTCCACCACACCTAACCTCCCATTCTCCCCTTCCTGCCCCGCCCCCCACTGTCCCCCTCCACCATCCCCCTGCCCATGGGAATGCCGCTCGGCCTGTGGGGCTCCTCTGCCTTCCAGACTCCATGTGAAGTGTGTGCACCGTGGGCTGGGAGGGGGCAGACGGTCATCGTGAAACCGTGGAAGCACGAAGGCCACCCTCATCTGTTTAACCTTTAATGCAAAATGACGTCTCCTTCAATAACATCCCATATCGATGTGTCATTTGTCTGTTAATGTTGCGTAGAAGTGTAAATATTGTCCCTTTCTTGTTTCTCTTGGTTTTTGTTTCCCTGGTCTCCGGTGTTGGGCCATTGTGTACATGGGGGCAGGGGAGTGTGGATCATGATTTTTTGTTTAAGGTAACTAGACTTTTTCCAACCTCCATGATGGGGCCACTGCCAGCCACGCAAGGAGAGGCTCAGGTGCCTGTCACCGGGGCATTAATTCAACCTCTCTTGGGACTGACCAGAAACCTGTGTCCCCTGGAAACCTGTGTCCATCTAGAATCTCCTTCTCTTCCCTGGAGCCTGGAATTCTAGACTGTGGAGGCAGTTCTAGTCCATTGGGACTGAGTATTAGATCTTTGCCCTTGGTTCAACATTGCCCTCACCTTCTCTCACAAAGATGTCTAGGTCTTCCCCCAGGGTGTTTCAGAGACCAGGCTGTTAGGGCCGAGCAGACCCAGGAAGGTTTCCACCACCATGGGCATGACACAACGAGTGCTCAGTGGTTGCCACCAACAAAAGGGACAAGCAGCACACAATTGCTCCCATCCTGCTACTACTTTTTGCCCCCAAATTCCCAGCAATGTCTGAGGCTATGCCAGAAGCCCTGTCTTCTTGTGAAGGCACCTCAGGGCCATGTTGCAGATTCCATGAGTTCACCTGTCCCTTTGCCCCTTTCCCCACCCTGTGCTGATTATCAGATAAGAACCATCTAGATTTCCTCCTTTCACTGCTAAGTAAAAGAGAAATAAGAGAATAGGAGACCTGAGAGATAGCTTAGAGGCCACCTAATACAACTGCCACTTCCTCAGGCTTCACGGGGTGGCGGGGGGAAACTGAGGCCCCCAAGTCCCACACCAGTGGGTCTCCCAGGCTGTTCAAGGCCACCTCTGCTTGCTGATCCTGCAGGCTAGGAGAGCCCCCCTTGGCATCACACTGTAGCTGCATGTGACCTTAGCCAATGGGAAGAGAGCAGACGTGTTTCCCACCTCCTTCCCAAGCTCTGACCTGAGGTAGAGAAAAGAAATAGACGACAGTGAGTAGACCACATTCCTCTCCGCTGCCATGTGTGTGGCCCTTATCAGCCCTGACCTCCTGCTTGGTGGGCCAGCCTCTGAGAGTCTCAGCCCCTTGCCTTCCTTCCTCCCTGCAGGGTGAAGATGGTCTACCAGTCCAAGGCTGCTGGAACAAGGTAGGGTTCCCAGGGGTTTGCACTGCCTTGGGGCAGAGATGTAGTTGGAACTCCATTTCATTAACAGTGTCATAAAGCACGCAGAATGACCACTCTGGGCCTTTCTGCAGTTGAGGCAAGACATGGGTCTAGAAAGGAACTGCCTCAATGATAGGTGCCCATTAAATATCCCATGCTGTGGCCACACTGGGAGAACATTCCGAAATGCTTTTTAAGGTCTTAGCAAACTCCAGTGTATGGAATTTCCATGTGGCCACACAGGTGACATCTTTAGGCTTTGTATGGTTAATTTATACAGTACCCTTCCTCCAAGAAGTTCGAACTATGTTTTAAAATTAAGCTATCAGTACTTTAATAAAATTAAACTATCAGTGACCTACTCTCATAGTGTACGGTACATATGAGGTCATTTAAGCCATGTGATGACATTTATACAGATGTAGGAAATCTAAGTTGCTTAAACTATAAACTCACATGGCTCCAACACCTCTTCATTGAGACTGTCCAGCTAAGCGCTCTACCCTTGCCCTTGAACTTAAGTTGTTAGAGCTTCATGCTTTACACATGTAATCTGCAGTACAACCTCCCTTGGGTTCCCAGAATGCCTGCCAGCATTGAGTTTTCATTTGTTCACACTCACTTTGGCATTGGCCACCACTAAAGCAGTCTGAAGCCACAGAGCTGCACCCCATTCCGTCAGTCATAGCCCCCCAAAGCACAGGGCTCCCTAGCCTGATAAGTCCAACTTAGTCCCAACAACGGTAGCAGCTGCCTTGATTCCCTACTGGCAGCCACCCACTACCTCCATCCTCCTCACCTCCCACTCAGAGATCTCACCAACCCTCTTCCCCAGTAGTTTTGGGGTTTTGGTTCATTCTTATAAAAGGGTTGGAGACTCCAACCAGTTCGTCTGTGCTTAGCTAATTCAGTCTTATCCCAGCGACAGCAGAGGCACACTAACAATGAAATGGATAAGTGACTTTCTGCTAAGATGCTCAGAATCTCATTAGTTCATGGGCTTGGATGAAAGTAGGGAAACAGCCAAGAGACCAAGCCCCAGGTTGAGTACCCGCTTGCCTGGGCCCCTATAGTGCCCCCAATCAGAGGAAGGAAAAGCTTAATCCTCAAGTGAGATGTCTTCCCTGACTCTGCCCCTCAAGCCTCTTGTTGAATTCTGGCCTCGACCTAGTTAAAGCTCTACAGAAGCAGGTAAAAGATGTGTCAAATAAGACCCCAACTCCTTGCACCCTAAGAAAAAGATAATTCTTCAAGATTGCTGCTAATGATCAGGAGATAGAAATGGCTGAGCTTAAGAGGAGAAGAACAGCCTCTGTCAAGAACTACAGTGTCTTGGAGCCACTACAGAGCCTCATGCCTGTGTGTCCACCATAAATTCAGTTTGGGAAGATGCATAATTATATAGCCAGGCCTTGGTAGGCAGCATAGAGAGAAAGCGCCCTCTAGTGGCCAAGTGAGCAGTCACTGGAAGGTGAAAGCTTCGTATCCCACCCTCAGGGTGCTGAGAGTCAGGACCGTTTCTCAGACGCAGGGGGCTAGTGGTTCCCCCAGAACCCACCCAGAGCTCCCGTCTATCCCAGGACAAGATCTACCTCCTGTCCTACAAGGGAAAGAAACATACACAGACCCACTGAAGCTAACTGTATGTTGTTTTGTTTTCTTTGCAGTGATGCCTCTAACCTTGGATTGGCCTGTGTGTGTGTTTGTACATAGAATATTTATTTTTATACAGTTTTCACTTTTTGAAAATGCCAGAAGTATGATGCATCTGACAGATTATTAAAAAAACAAACCCTGCATATTTGTACAGAAAATACCAACCTCTTCCCTTGTGTTTACAAGATGTTTTGTATAAGCCTGTGTCTCTAATACACTTTTTGTTTGTGAGTCCAATTGTGATGTTTGCATGATATTTGTGCACACTTATTAAGTATTGAAGCTCAATAAATTATTTTGTTCTGGTGCCAAAGGGGGCCATCCAGCACTCAGGTGCTGGCTAGCTTATGTGTGAATTCACGTAAATATGGAAGATGGTGGCATTTGCCAACCTAGGTGTGTCTAAGAATATTTTAAACTCTTATGGATTTCTATTATTAAAAAAAAAATGAAACATGCAAATTCAGGATCCTGGTTAATCATTAAATTAAATACATGATTTCTTTCATTAAATTAATTGCATTATTATTTCAATTAAATACATTATTATCTTCATGAAAGCAGAAGCCTCAGAGGCAGAGGTTCTCAGAAGTACGGGGAAATGTTTTGAAATGTTCAGTCCAACAAAGAGAGGTAGGGAGATTCTGTTAACCAATGTCTATTATATCTGTTGTCCCCGGGTGGCACAAACGATTAACGTGCTTGACTGCTAACCGGAAGTTTGGAGGTTCAAGTCCACCCAGAGGCACCTCAGAAGACAGGCCTGGAGATCTACTTTCAAAAAATTAGCCCTTGAAACCCCTGTGGAGCACAGTTCCACTCTGACACACACGGGGTCATCCTGAGATGGAATCGACGGAACGGCAACTGGAATTATGTCTATTTAAACATATCCCAAGTTCGTCACAGTGCTGTTTTTTGGTAGACGTCACTCTTTAACATTTAGGGTTGTGCTGACAGCTATCTAAGATTTTGAAGGGCCATTTGCTCTTGCTTTTTGTTTTGCTGTTTTTTTAATACACTATTTTTTAGAGCAGATTTAGGTTTTCAGAGAATTTGTGCAGAAATGACAGAGAATGCCTATATATTTCCTCTCCTTTCTACTATGAACATCTTTCACTGGTGTGGTACATTTGCTGCAACTGATCAGCCAATATTGATACATTACTGTTAACCAAAGTTCAGAGTTTACATTAGGGTTTTCTCTGTGTTGTCCAGCCCTGTGGGTTTTCATAAATGCACAGCGACATGTGTCCATTGCTTGATCAGACTGTCCTAAAAATAGCATGTGCTCCACTTATGTTGGGGTGTTTTTTTCCCTTTGGAGTTGGCAGCCCCTACTGTTAGCTATTGCTGATCATGGCTGTGCCACTCATCTGGATTTGGGGGTCCACTTACCACTAGTGGTTGAAGAGAACTTCGTCTCGTCTGTCATTCCACTCTAGCAAAGAACATTCAGAAAATGCTCACAAATCCAGGCCGGCCTGGCCCAAACTCAAGTTGTTTTTATTTTGTAAGAAACAGGGTTTTACTGCTTTCCATCTGTAGTGCCCTGCTTAGTAAAGGCCTCTAAAAAGCCAAACCAGCTGCCATGGAGACGACCCCAACTCATGGTGACCCCATGTGTGTTAGAGGAGAGCTGTGCTCCACAGAGTTTTCAGTGGCTATTTTTTGGAAGGAGATCACCAGGCTGTTCTTCTGAGACACCTCTGGGTGGACTTGAACTGCCTACCTTCAGTTAGCAGCCAAGCATTTAGCCGTTTGTACCATCAAGGAACACCCAAAGGTCTTTAGGACACCTAGGCAATGTGTTTTAATGATGAGGTAAGCATTAACTATGATGTAGCATAAGGGTTTATTTGATGACAGGTAGTCCCCAACTTACGACAAAAGTTCTGTCCTGACTACATCGTAAGTCGGTTCCGATGTACTTCTTTTTTTTTATATAGCCTGCTATATATGGCAGTGTTTTGAACAGTAAATCATAACATTGAACACCTGCGAGTGAACTTCTGAGAATGATAATAGCAACTTATCTAGTGCAACATTGTATGTAGTGTATATTACTAACAATAAGATGTACCAAAAAAAAAAAAATGGTCGTAAGTGCAGTTCATGATAACTCAGATACATCATAAGTTGGGGACTACCTGTACTTTAACATAAACTGGTGCTTCTAAAGTGCTTGAGAATAACGAATTACTAAATTAGTTGGGTTGTTTAAACATCTTATTTGCATTTTAAATTTCCTTTCTTCATAGACAGGGCAAAGGCAAGCAAACTCAGACCCTGTCCACACACAGTAACACAGACTCTAATTTAATAGGTTCCCCCTTTATGAGGCCTCTGCCACCTTGGAAGAGTCAAGTCACACTTGACAAACTCTTGGGTTAATGGAGTCTCATGGGGTCTACACCAGCATTCTTACTCTAAATGTCCAGTCCATTCTTGTGGCGATGGAACAAACGCCCCCTCTCAGCCTGGCTTCCTCCTCTGAAAAGTGCAGTGGCTGAACTAGAGCTGATGTCTCTGGTCACCAAATGGAGCTCATCTGTAAAAGCCTCCAGCTGGCAAGTTGCTTTTTTTTTTTTGCCAAGGGAATGTTCAGGATATAGTACTTTCTAGATAATCCTAAATGTCGGGGATGCTTTTTGCCCTGACCAGATTCCCAGGACCCTGTCCAGGGCTGATTCTCCATCAGGCACAGTGAGCACAGGGCCAGGGCCCACAATAGTTTTAGGGGCCCTGTAGTGGTTAAGTGTCGGGCTGCTAACCAAAAGGTCGGCAGTTTGAATCTGCCAGTGCTCCTTGGAAACTCTCTGGGACAGTTCTACTTTGCCTTGTAGGGTCACCATGAGTTGGAATTGACTCAACAGCAACAAGTTTTAATGTTTTAATGGAGCCCTGCTGGTGCAGCGGTTAAGAGCTCAGTCTGCTAACCAAAGGTCGTCGGCAGCTGGAATCCACCAGCCACTCCTTGGAAACCCCATGGGATAGTTCTACTCCATCCTTACAGGGTCACTATGAGTCAGAATCGACTGGATGGCAAAGGAGTTTTTTAATGTTTTAATTTTAATTTCTTTTAAAATCAGAAGATGAATATATAATAATGAATCCAACCTGGATTATATTGTCTTTATACCAACACAGTTGTAAAATATAAATTTTCATCTTTTTTTATGAAGGAAAACCAAAACCAAACCAAACTCGCTGTCATCTAGTCGATTGCGACCCTGTAGGACAGAATAGAGCTGCCCCATAGAGTTTCCAAGGAGCGCCTGGTGCGGTCGAACTGCCAACGTTTCGTTAGCAGCCATAGCACTTAACCACTATGCCACCAGGTTTTGAAGGAAGGTACCCACGAAGGCAAAAGCGCCCATGGTCAACAAAAGTCAAAGGCAGCCCTGCCCACATCCTCTGCCCTTGGAATTCGCTCCAGCCTGACTCTGCTGATCCACACCACCTCCAGTGCCCACCTTCCTCACGCGTTCTCACCACAGTCTGAGGTTCTGCAGAATCCGTGTAACTGGTTCTTCTGGACGCCCTGCCTCATGCCCTTTCCGGCCCTGGTTACAGCGATCAGAACTCATCGACGATCCCCAAATGAGAGTAAAACATTAACAGAGCCCCCTGGAAACTGGGATTCTGTCTTAGCTGCACGCCTTGGGTAACTTCAGGCAAACAGAACCTCTTTTATTTTTCCATGCTTGTGTTATTCATTTACTTATTACACCTCAGTAATACCACAGAGGAGTCCCTGGGTGGTGTAAATGGCTAATGTACTCAGCTGCTAACCAAAAGGTTGGAGGTTCAAGTCCACCCAGAGGGGGCTCAGAACAAAGGTCTGGCAATCTACTCCTGAAAAGTCAGCGGCTGAAAACCCGAAGGAGCACAGTTCTGCTCCGAGACACACAGGGTTGCCGTGAGTCAGAATCAACACCAACTGGTGTTTAGTTTAATACCACAAAGGATTTGAAGTTGCTTACAAGAATATATATAATAAAATAGTCACATATGTAAATAAAGTTTAAAAGTCAGAGTCAAGGAAAATAAGCGTAGAGGAGAAAGCGGTACTAAGAGGGCCCTGGGCAGGCAGGCAAAGGGCCCCCACCGTCACTGAGGTCTCAGCTGCACACTGACTTCAAGCTACCTGGTGGTCAAAGTGAAAAAAGGCAATGGAGCTGCCCGGTTTCAGTGCCCATGGTGCCTTCCCCAGGTGGTCTGCAGTTCACTGAGGGTTGACCTGTGTATACATACACATTGTCTCGCCACCTAGTTTGGTGCCACATGTATCTCTCACCCAGGACCCTCTCCTCTATCACAGGATTGCAAGCAGCCCACCCCAGAGGCCTTTGACTCGGGCAACCCCTGGGACTTTCCACTAGGACCTTAACTTAACCTAACAGGGTATCTAGAAACCTTGCAAGGGTCAGCCAAGACTTTCATTTTTATCTGGACCTATCAAAGTGTGTTCGTTAAACAACCATACTCACCTCTGTGATCAGGAAGTTTGCAGAGTAGCTGAGGACCAGTCCTAAGGCCCAGCAGGCCAGGAGGACAAGGCGAGATGAAATAACTGGAAGGAGAGGTGGGGGTACAACGCAGGAGGGGATCAGGGAGAGGCAGTGCCGAGGGGCTGGTGGCCAGAGAGGGCTTGTGGAGGGTAAAGACGCTTGCTCTGTTCTTGGGACGAGCGGTCGGGACTTGCAGCACTTCCTGCTGAGAACTGCAAGAGATGCCCCCAGGCTTTCTCCACTGGGAGAACTAGACTCCCACAGGTGAAAGTTCTTTGTAAACTGTAAAGTGCTAGGTCTTGGAATTGGTTGCCTTCTATAGTTCCTTCCCTGGTCCTAGCACCTGTTCTTCTGTGCTCTGGTACAGACACCAAGGTGCTGCCCAGCACTGTCTACCTGCAAACACCTGGCTTGACAAAAGAATCTGAGCCAATGCCCCTGGGGTGGCAGTATAACAGGTGGATCTAGGCCAGGATAACGACTCACTAGTCAGCGACTTACGCCTCAGCTGTTACGGGGACAGAGGAAACCCCACCTTGCTGAAGGAAGAGACACCCCCTCCCACACATACCCACTCTGCCCCCATCTCAGCCACACCCCATGCTTCTTGTGCCAAGTCAAGGGCTGGCACCCTGACTCCACCTGGCAGAACTGGGAAGAGAAGGGGATAAAAGGAGTATGTCACGGCCTGCAGGTTGAGGAACTCAGCTTCTAGTCTTTTCTCTGCCACTAAATAGCTTGTTAAGAGCTACAGCTGCTAACCAAAAGGGCAGCAGTTCAAATCCATCAGCTGCTCCTTGGAAAGCCCATGGGCATTTCTACCGTGTCCTGTAGGGTCACTATGAGTTGGAATCTACTTGAAGGCAATGGGTTTGGGTTTTGGAACTAGCTATCTGGCCTTAGGTGACTTACTCCAGGCCTCAGTTTCCCCAAATATAAAATGAGGAAGTTAGATTTGAATGACCTCCATGGGCTCCTCTAGCTCTGACACCCTGAGACACCCCGATGCCTCTGACGGGTCAGTCCCAGGAGAACTGTGGGCACTGGAACATTCTGCGCCCCATCACTTAGAATTATTTGGCTGTGGTAGTAGTATGCACGGAGTTGGTTTTGCAAAACGGTATGCGGCATGTGTGTGCTTTTTAACCCTGAATAACAAAACTCCAAGTGGACCTGGCCACACGGAGACAGTGTGAGGAGGGTCAGCGTTTCTAGGGCAGGAAGGGCTGCTGAGGTTGCTTCACACATTGGTTTCTATGCTGATGAATTTATTAGAGAGTCAGCAATAAAGGAGAAGCCACCTGCACTCAGGGAGGACCTCCACCCCAGGCCTCTTCGAATGATCAGGGACTCTGCTCTGGGGTAAGGTTTGTGCAGCCTTGCTTTATAGCAGGCCCTCTGCACCCCTCCCCACACACCACCCACGTGTGGAATTCTTCTCTGGCCTTTCCCTTGCCCTGTGCCTTGACACGTTTTCAGGCAACTTGAGATGACAAGCACCCAAGACTCTACAATGTTTTAAAGAGAAGGGCGGGCCACTAGTGGGGAACCAGAAAAGAGAAGGAGCTCCTGCAAAGTTGTGGGGTAGGGAAGGCAAGCGAGGGAACAACTAGCCACTCATTTCTCAAAGGAGCAGAATTTTCAAGGGTTCAGTTTCCTTGAAGCAGGATGTTTCTCACCCTGGCAGGAGGAAGGAAAGGCAGGGAACAGAGCTATGTTTTATAAACTAAGGCCAGAATCCCACATGCAGAGTGACCCTCTGGTTCCTAGAAAGCCTTGTCTCTGAGAAGAGTCAAGCCCCTGTCTAAGGAAGACACAGATGGAGGTGGAGCTGAACCAAGGGCAAAGCCCTCAGCTGCCTACCAAGGCCTTCTCCAAAAGACGCCACCCTTCTTTCCTCAGACTCCAACCACTGGGGCTACTCACTGACCCCTGAATACCTCATCTGCTTTCATCCTCCCACACCTTTGGCCAGGTGTGCCCTTCACCTGGAATGCCATTATTTCTCCTCTGTCAACTTCTGACCCTCCTTTCAAGGCCCAGCCCAAAGCCATGGCCCTGGGAAGACTTTTCTGATTCCTCAGTTGAATGAGTTTCTCTCTCCTTGGAACAACTTAGAACTGTGTTCTTTCCTCCTCAACCCTATATTAGAGTGAAGGAAGGGTCTTCCGTATTAGACGTTGAACCCTTAGAAGGATACGAACTCTTATCCATTAGGTTCCCAAGGGACTAGCTCAATGTCTCAGGGTTCATCAACATCTAATGTCTGCTGAGTCATTGATCAATCTTTATTCAGCACTATTGTGTCCAGGGACCATGCTTCCTGTCTGGCAGTGGAAAGGGGGCATCTATGGACTGTAAGACACACTCTATACCCAACAATGCAAGGATGGGTGTGCTAAGCGACAAATAAGGGGCGCATCCAGTCAGGGCTACGGGGGTCCTGAGGAGAAAGAACGAAGAGAGGATTACAAAGCAGAGAGGGTGGAGCTGGCCACTGTAGACAGGAGGTCCTCTCCCTTGCCCCAAGCTCCTTTACCTGAAATAATCTTCCAGTGAGCATGTTCCTGGGACATGCCCCCTCCTCAAGGGAACAACAAATGGGATTGTGATGGAAAAAAGGGAGTAAAGAGGGTGAGTCCAAACTCTGAGGGCACTGGGAGTCTGGCAAGGTGGCAGCTGGGCCTGTGGGATCCCCTGACCCTGGGTTGGGGGGCTCCCACATATGCCAACGCAGCTCCCACTGAAATATCCCTTCTCTATACCTCTTCAAGGGCCAGAGTCCTTGGTTAGTTGCCAAGAAGTGAACCAGCCAGCCAAAAGCCTTGGGGAAAGCACCTTGCTTTGGACGAGGAAGAAGATGGAGCTGCCCCTGGACAGAGTGTCGCTGGCCGAACCCTTCCCAGGGGCTTGGTTTTCAGGGTTGATCAGTGTGGCCCCAGCTAAGCATGGGCTGTCACTTCCTGCCCTGGCCTGTGGCTTCTACCATCTCCAAGGGCCAACAGCTGGCTACAAGAGCCAAGGCCCTCCCAGATACCTCTTTTCCAGCTCTGGTGGCAGGGATTTCTGCTGCTTCTCCACAGCCAGCGCCCTCTGCTGGTGCTACAATTTCAAGTGTTCTTGAACTCACCTTTCTAGTGGAGAATTATGGTTCTTTGAACAACCTCTCTGTAGAAGGCCTATCAGCACTGTCTTGCTTTGATTTGGGAAAAACTCTCCAGGATGTGGTGGCCAGTATGCTGGGTCACCTGTCCCAGCTCCTTCTCAACAGATTTTAACTTCCTTTGGTGCTGCTGCCATTAACCTGTTTACTTCCTGGGTTCTTTCTAATGTCATGAGTTGACTAATGTTTCAAGCTGGAAGAGAGGAAGGAATAACCACATAGTAGAAGAGAGAAGCCCACAGCAAGACCAGGCAATACTGTTGGAAGTCTAGGCTGAGCCTCAGAGCCAAGGGCCTCACATGTTTAGTGTGATGCCATGAGATGCCCCCAGCCTGTACTGAACTGGCAACAGATGAGAGAGGGGGCAATCTAGGTATTTTCAAGACGGTCTGAAATAAGCCTCCTTCCTTTAGCAGAAGTGGTGAAGGCACATTGCTGGGATTCAGCTCTCCACTGCCTTACTTCTCCCTTTGCAAAAATACCCAAACCACCTTGCTGCTTTACTTCATGATCCTCAAACTTCTTGACCCCTTACTTCTTGATGAAGAGGGTGACCATATTCTATTGCTCAATCGGGACAGTTTGCAGGTGAAATAGGGCACCGTTAACGATTATGCTGTGACAACAGATGTACACCTGGCAAACCAGGATGTGGGACCACACTAGCAATGGCCCAATACACAAGGCACCCCAACCTCCTAGGTCAAGCTTCAGCAACAACTCAACAAATACTTCCTGTTACCTTAGAGCTGCAGCCATTTACTGAGGTAGACATTGTGTGGGGAACAAAGGTAAATCCGCCCTGTCCTCCCACCACTCACCTCTAGCAGGGAGATAAGATCATAACTCAAATGACAACAGCCTCGGAAATGGGGGTGGGGTGGGACAGAGGAAGGCAGAAACAAAGGGCAGTGGGTAATCCAAGGAAAGAAAGATCTTCTTGAGTAAACTGACACCTCAGAGGAATTTCTCCCTGAGACTATTCCAAGATGGAAAGGCTGGTCCACCAGGGCACACAGTCTGACTCTAAATCCCTAACAAAGTCAGCCCTGGAAAGTTAAAGAACATTCGTTAGAATAAGGATATTGAGTTCTGTTTTCCATTCTTGTGTCTGACCTACAAACACTTGTAAAAGTACAATCCTGGGCTTCACTTAATGGCCCCACCTCTCCCATCAAGCTCCCTGGCCCACTGTCCCCTATCAGATTCTCATTCTACAGCAGGGACGGCAACCTCGGTACAGGAGAAGGAGCATGTCCAGGGCTGAAGACAAACTGCTGGTGCCCATCTGGGCCCCCTTCGGGGTCAATAGCACATGTTCATAACTGGATGTGGAAAAGCCGTGCCTGATGCACGCTCCTCCCAGAACCCTCGTGGACTGGGAGAAATAAAAAATATCCCCACAGAAGGTGACATGGAAGTGAATGGGTCTGAGGACTTTCAATGACTCGCAGGATCCTGGACATGTATGTAGTCAACTGGTCTTTGCCACCTGCCAGCAAACCTCCCGGCTCTGAGTCAACATCAGTTGAGGAATACAAATCCATCATGGCCACCTTTGAAGAGAGGAAACACTCTGGCCCCAGGGCTCACTGTGAGAAAGGCAGTGAAATCGCCCCTAAGAGACATTTTTCTTGCACTCCACTCATTCCAAAGACAAACTGTTTTACTGCTAACTCCAGCCAAAATAGACGTGCCTGCAGCTCCCCTAGTCAGTGGGAAAGCGCTGAGGCCTGGGGTCAGAGATCCGGTGCCTACCCTGACTGCCTCTTGCTAACTAGATGGCCTTCGTTGGGCAAGTGCCTTCACTGCTCTGAGCCTCCATTTCCTCATCAGTAACGTGGGGAAAGCCCCGCCTACCTCACAGGTGCAGTGGGCATGACGTCTATGAAAGAATTTTGAAACCATAAATAGCTGCACAAAGGAAAGACAGTTTGATCATCTGTATTAACCATTAAGGGAAAAAAAAAAAAATCTCGCTTCTTTTAATCAAACCTCAGTTAACTGGAACTGCGTGAGGAATTGTTCAATTAAAATTTCCGGCCAAATTAGGTTGAATGCCGGCCTCCCTGCCCCCCCATGGAAGGCCTGAGTGATACACATTGCGGAAACGGAAATGGAGGCCACTCTGGGGTGGGACATGAGGACGGATCCGGACTGACCCCTAGGAAGTTGCTTTTGAAAAATAAATTTCATAAATGTTTATAAGTTTTTCTTTTTCCTAAAAGAGAAGAGCCAATAATTTAAAAAAAAAGAAAATTCTTTCTTTAAAATTCCAGTTGCCCATGTTCCTGGTTAAATGAGGTTTTCTCTTTTGTTGGCTCCAACCTAAGCTGTTTTATAGATGCTGGTCCTGCTTCCAGCTCCCCAAAAGGCTCCCTCCTTCCTTCTACCCGCCACCTATGCAGACTTCCCATGTGGTCAATCTGACGTCTTAAGTTTAAAAATCATTACCTCAGAATTTCGGTAGGAAAAGTTCTATTTCGTTGTGTCCTGCAGTGAGCTTCAGTCCGGCTAATTGAGGGTTTTATGGTTTGGTTTTAATTCAGTCAGAACTTAATTTTCAGCTTATCTGACAGACTCTGTAGAAGAACTAGCAGAAAAAAGGGTTTTCAAGAGTCATCCCTAGATACGAAAGGACTAATTACTTTTTTTCTTGAATAATTATTTTTGGTAAAGACCTGTCTATAACTGCAGGCAGTGGGTTTTATATATGGAAGAAGAAAACATTTACCTGTATAAAAAAATATAGTTTGCTAATTGTTTTTCCATCATAGCTGTTTTGATGTTAAGGCAAGTTGTTTTCTTTTTACTAATTTTTGTATTTTTCCTATGACTTTTAAAAAGTCATTTTCCCTGAACTCTCCTTGGGGTCGAAAGCGCCTCCTGTGAAGGCAATCTGGTGCTAAGTTCCCTGGAGTGAGGTGTCCCCTCTTCTCACACCAGGTCTCCCTAACAGCATGCATGGCTGTCCTGGCCTGACCCCTCCCCAAGCCCCTGTCACACCCTGGTACTTCCTACCAGAACAAGGACCTTTCTTAGCCTGGCCACTTGGCCACTGGTTTCCATGGGCCCCATCTTCACCTCCATACAGAGCCCTCTGCCTGCTTCTTCTCTTCACGAGAGCTTGGAAGTCTTCTACCTTCTTGCTGCCTTTTGGCCCTTTACCAAATGACTTCCAAAGGGAATCCTCAAGGATTATGAGCCCCAGCCCATCAGCCGAGGCTGTCAAAGATGGTTCTCTTGGCCATGGCTTTTCCTATCACCACTCCATTTACTTGTGGCATCTGCTAAAAATTCCTTACCTACTTCCTTGCACCTGTCCTTGTTCTGTTTTCTCTATTTTCCATTCTCTCCTCATTTACTTCTAACCCTCATACCACTATCCCTGTCCCCATCTCTTTTTGTCTGTATTCCCATTCTCCTGCCCCATCTCCTCCAGTCCCAATAACTCCCCAACGTTTCTAGCAATTCACCACTTGCCCTGTCCACTGAGCATCATTATTCTCTCCCTTGGGGAGAAAAAAATCTAAAGTCTTGTCAACCCATGTGACAGTTTTGTTTTTTCTACCACTCCTGGTACCTCTCATTTAAATAGGTTCTTTGATAGATGCATAATTTATCATACTATGTTCCCCACAAGAGGAAAAATACACACACTTTTATTTTTATTTTTTATTCTAAGTCTGACAAAACATTGCTATTAGGACTGACTAGTAAAGAAATGCTTACTAGTTTTCTTTCTTGCTTGTTTTAATGTTCAAGTAAGCAAAGTCTCTAGGACTTCCTATTGGTTGTAAGTTCAGTATGTCACAGCAAATATCTTAGTGTAGACCTGTGGCCTCTACATCGCCGTAGAAGAAGGTGGCAAGCTCTAATTTGAAGCTTCTACCACCACATGTCCTGGTTTCAACTCCCTCATCTTTAAAATGACCATTAGATTGCAGTAATGGGTTTTGTGTGTGCTCTAGAATGATCTAATTAATGTAAGAATATAAATCTCTAAATGGTTCTGTTGCTGTCATAAGGCCAAAAGAGTTTCTAACGACTGTGTTTAAGAGAAAATTAACACCTGGGTTTTATGTGTTGATGGAAGGCATTACCGCAGGTTCACACAAGATGGAGTGATGTCTCTAGGAATATGGTCATGTGTGGACCTTATGAAAACATACATCATACAAGCCCTAGCCCAGCAGGGGTAGAGGCAGAACAAAGCAGTATTCTACTATACTAATTGGCCAAGAAATCTCATGCTGTTAACTGGTGCACAAACTCAGAGAAACTGGCTGGTTCCATGTTGAGGCACAGCCTCCAGTCCCCATGTCCAAACGTTAGCCTAGTCATAAACTAAGATGTCCTCACTTGGAAGGGCTCTGAAGGAAGTCTGGTTTCTCCAGTTGTTTTCTTTTCTGAAATAGCCACTCATTGAGGTGGCCTTCACCAAGCCCTGAGGCACTTACATAGGGTTCTTCAAAGTGCCTATTGGTACCGAACTTCAGTATTCACAGCTCTCAGCCCATGAATACAGGGCTGCTGACTGTGGGAGGAAGGAGACTTTCCAGGGAACCTGGCAGACCTGGGACCTCTTGGGCTTCCACTGACAGCCTCCGAAAAGCATTCCACTGGTTGGGAGTAACTCAAGAACATGATGGTCTTTGTGGGCCTCTCACAGCCCTGACTAAAACTTGGTCTCTTGGTACTGACCAAAGGGATCCCTTCTGGACAGAATCCCTGCATTGCAGATCACTGCTTGTTCCCCAGCAACCCGTAGCGCCTTTATTCTGTTACGCGAGACTCTATCAAGCACAGAGGAGCCCTGGTGGTGCAAGCCATTTCAATCGGCTGCTCACCTAAATGTTGGCAGTTCAAACCCACCCAGCAGCTCCACACAAGAAAAGACCTGGCAATCTGCTTCCATGAAGATTATAACCAAGAAAATCCTATGGTGCAGTTCTACTCTACAACACATGGGGTTGCCACGAGTCAGGGGCCGACCGCACAGCAACTAACGACAGCACCACCATCACCAAGCACAGAGCCATTGATTGGAGGTCTACACATGGACTCCAAAGAACTCTGTTTTATAAGTTTGAGCAATTCCTGTATAAGAAAGATTATAGAACCCTTTATCATATTTCCATGGTGTAGTAAATTCTTTTAACTAGGAAAAGAATACTAAGGGGAAGGTACCCAGCCCCCTTGTTTCCAACGCTTGCTTTCTGCCCATGGCAAACTTCCACAGCAATCCCAGGCTGATCTTCACAGTCAGTTGAGTTTTTCACATTTGACGTCTTAACTCTTCCACTTTAGTTGTTTTCCTTGTTATTTGGTGCATTTGGGTGTACAATATTTAGATGTACAGTATTTTATTTCCATAATGAGCTCGATGTTGGAACAGAGTTTTCCCTTGTTTCCACACCCTTCAGATAATTTCAAAAATGTTTAAGTCCTCCCATTTTATCCATGTTGTGCCATTGCTAACTTTGTATATGTAAATACCTTTGGGCATATCTTTGTGTTTTAAGTACTGTCTCCTTTTTATTATGATTGTTATTACTGTTGTTATATTATCATTCTTAACTTTGGATATATTTTCTGGTGCACTCAATTTGGTTTTTAAATCACCTTGGATATTTTCAAAGTATGTTAGTTATTTAAGTAAACACGGGAAAGCACTTTGCTTAGGCAATGAGCTCTTTGACAGATAGATATTTGCATTAAAGAATTGGTCCTTTCAAATGCTACCTAGACGGTTTGCTTTATATACAAAAACTTTTTGTTGAATTCAGACGCACAGATGCACTTTTCCTTCTTTATGTCTATCACGGTTGGGTTTGGCTTTGGTGCTATTTCAGCAAAACTTGTTTCTCTGCTGGATCATTCTACCTTTCCCATTCCTGACATTGATTTTTAATTGCCAGTGATTCAATTTGCCAATGCTTGAACAAACCAGGTCAAAGGTAGCTTTTTTCCTTGACAGTGAGGTCTTTGTTCCGTTTCAATAACTTTAGGCTAAACGCAAATGACAGGAAGGCATCCCAGGTGGTCTAGGTTTGCCTGAAGACCTACTGACCAGATGGCTTTACAAGTGGATCCTCGGGTGTTTCTGAAATGAGGGACTGAGACCCCAGTTAACCCCATACCACATCTGTTTGACATGCATTGCCCTCTCCCACCTTAAGACAAGCCCCCAGGTAGGCTGCAACCCGCTCACCAAAAAGGTAGCACGATCTGAAGAGCTCCATCCCTCCCACCCAAGGCTAGGGTGAAACCAGGTTAAGGACCCAGTGTGGGTGGCCAGGTTCTGGCCCCAGCCCTGTCACTGGAGTACAAAAGAGACCAGCCCTTTGGGCCTCGGTTCTATAAGGTGCAGGGTTGGGCATTCATTACAACTCCGGTAACCTGTGTCCAAGGGGCTCTGTCAAATGTGTTTACCTTTAAGACGTAGCTGAACAAATCAACCTGGTTCTTGAAATGCAGCTTTACTACTGCTGAGATGTGGAGGATTTTAGCAAATGAGTACAACTTCTCTTTTAAGTAGGAAGCTGTACCCCCTGGGAACCCACAAGTGCTAGTGACTTGAACCACAGTGATGTAATAGGATCAAAAGTTAACTCAAGAAAAGTGGTGTAGGAAGATTGATTACTAATTATACTAAATAAAGTCTCTCTTTGGAGAGGTCATGAAGGTAAAAAGATAGAACTGTCTAAACTAGCAAAATGGTTAGACAACAGTTTGCCTTATGCACTTCAACTTGTGAAAAAAATAAATTGCTGGATAAGTCTCTGCTTAATTTGTAGTCCTTGATGTCTGTGTTGTCCTAGAGTTTTATATGCTATTTTGTACTTATTATCTATGGTGTAAATACTTTCCATTGTAAAAAAATGTAAATATTAATTATATATTTCATTTCTGTCTTTTCTAAAATGGAAGCTGATTTAAGTAATAAATTACAAATCCTCTGTGTCTAGTTCTTTCTGTTTTTTTTTTTTTTTTTAGAAATTATATGCCTTTACTTTTAAATCCTTAAGAAGGGAAAGAGAGTTTCATGATTAAAGGGAGCCTTCATTCCTAACTAATGGAAGTAAGATGGTGCCATATAAAGAGGAAAAGATGAGGGGTCAGGAGGGTAGATTTTTAGTTCTGACTCCTTCATTAACAGATGTGGAACCCTGACTAAGTCACTTAACCTCCTGGAGCTTCATCTTAAAAATGAAAACAGCTGCTACGCACAGTTGTTGTAAAACTGAGATAAGATGATGAATGCAAAACACTTTGAAAGTAAAAAGTTGCTAGTCAAATGCATTAAATTATTAAACCTTCATTTTCATTTTGTCACTCTGTTATGGGGGTGGACATTCTATATAAGGAAAATTTCTGTTTTTGTTTTTCTTTTGCCTGAATCCTATTTTTCGATGAAACAGAAAATAAATGTAAAGTTAACATCTCTTGTTGGTATTTTAAAGATCCATGATTAATAACCATAATTATCTTGTAAACTTTATAGACATTTATGGAAGAAATAAGTTTCAACAATTTTTACTGAAATACTCAAGTTTTGAATTTCTTCTGGATTTGATCAAAATGTCTTCATCAGCCTCTAACATCCCATGAAGAAAGCAGGAATCCCAAGCAATATCCCAGGCAGGCTCTACTTTGGAGCTAGGGAAATCCTACATATACCGTAACTAGATCAAGCTGAGATGGGCCTTCTTACCCTTTGTGACTGACCAAACCTACTGAAGATATACAAGTCAAAAGACAGCCACGATGATGAGCAATTTTCTTTCCCACTTAGAGCAAAAGGCTTTGCCTTGGGCCTTACCATGTCAGAGTAGAAGCAAGCTGTGGAGATCATCTGTGCCACTCTCGTCTTGTTGGTGAGGATACTGAGAATTTCTGTGACTCACCCAAAGTCACTCATGACCAGGTTTCCTCCAGCTTGTGAGGAAAAAAACAGCTAGGGCTAAGGGAGCTATTGGGGCCCTTTCCTGAAGCTGTGGTGCCTCCTCCCAGCTCAAGATGGGGGCCATGGAGGGCAAGTGGAAGGGAATTTGCTGCATTCATCTTTCAGTCACCTACAGGCCTTTGGTCCTCTTGTTGTTGTGTGCCACTGAGTCGATTCTGACTCATGGTGACTCTATAGGACACAGTAGGACTGCCCCATAGGATTTCCTAGGCTGTAATCTTTGTGGGAGAAGATCTCAAGCTATTTTCTCCCACGGAGCGGCTGGTAGGTTCAAATCTCCATTCTTTTAGCAGCCAAGAGCTTATATATTGTGCCACCAGGGTTCCTTGATCCTCTTATTAGGTCATCAGAAATGCTGTCATTGCATTGCCCAGTTTGGGATCTAGCAGGGGGCTTCTGAAAGCAAAGGCTTCTACCTCTCCTCCTCTTTTAAAGAATGGGGCAGGCCTGGGACTCAGGAGACATGCAATCCAGGCCTGGCTCTGCCATTAAATGTGATCACGAGCCCCTTTCTGATCTGAACTGCTAGCACTGGGGTGAAGCTTATAAAAGTACCTCTTCCTGCATGTTCTGTTTCCTGACATTCCACAGCCAGCCCTGAACTGTTTTCCTCTACAGGTAGTTGTTCTAGCTGTCAGATCCTTGATGCAAACTGTTAGGTGTTTTAGATACATAGTTTGTGATTTCTAATTACTAAGCCAAACAATTCAGAAAGCAGTATCAAAAAAGAAAAGAAAAAAAGATTTCAGCTATATTTTGTTTTAGATGACTGAAATTTAAAATTTCCAGTTAAGAAGTTTCCAAAGATCTGATCTGTGTAACCAGAGCTCTGAAAGGCAGAATGGGACACTACCATTGAGAAGACGAGGGTGGCTGACCCTTTCCACAAGCAAACAGGCAACGGGATGGTGTTGAAAGATAATTTCCAGAAAAAGGTAAAATCATGACTCTCATATAGATATAAAAATGAACACATGCTAAAGATTTTATTTTAGTTATATGATGAGGGAGCCAGACAGATGTTACAACCAGTTGAGAAAAGTAAAAAAAAACACAAATTTATATAGAATAAAGGAATGTTGAGATGAACTACAAATGGAGACAAAACTAGTTTTTCCATAGGGAGGGAGGAAGTCAATTCAATCACTACCTGGTAGGACACAATTTACAAATCTATCAGTTACCTACAACTTATAAAACGTTGCAAAATAGCTCACAGAAAATGAACAGGTTTAGAATCTGACAACCCAGAAGGGTCTACTATAGACGATGATCATTTTCCACTGAAGCACAAAAATTATTTCTCAAGAGTAAATCAGTGCTCTGCTTTATTTAATACCCAGACCTATTTCTCAGACATTAAAGCGTATCATCGTTTTCAACTCACACATTATGCTGGTAATTGCGTAATCAGGAAAGCCCGTGGGCAGATACTGAGGGAGCCCTGTATCTGAGTGTGAACCTTCTGACCCCTGTGAATTCTCTGAGCCCTCCTCCTCTCTCTACTCTCTGTCTCCCCACCCTATTACCCACCCCACTTAGCCTGGGGCTAAGAACTCTTGACATAAAAAAACTAACACAACAGAGTTTATGAAAAGCAGATGTAGTAAAGAATATTGACCCTGGATCTCACAGCACTCATCACTGGGTGAGCAATAAATCTCCATGCTTAGATGGCCAGAGTCTTTCCTCTGAATTAAAGACCCCTGACCCTTCACATTTATGGCTGTTAACTGGGAAGAACCTCTTTGCTACTGGCCCCTTAACTCAATGTGCTGACAGTTAAGATGCTCTTAGAATAATGAATCACAGTCTTTAATTTTGATCTCATAGAGCTCAAGTCCAAGGATACTTCATGCATATCACCCACCCAGTCATTTTAATTGGGCTGCCAGAATCATCTTAGTCCTAGAGGCATAAACTATGCCTCCCCTTTTTCCCAGGATTAACTTAATTAATGTGACCATTGTAGTCTTGCCACTGCTAAACAGTGGTTTCCTTAGCATTGATGGGTCATTTCAAGTTTCAATAATATATCAGAATATTAATTCAAGATGTGGCTGTGACACTAACAAGTCAGTGGCCCTTACCAGCCTTTCATCTCCCAAGGCCTCTATTTCTTCATCAAATGAAGTTGGTGAACTCTTAATCTCTTCTGATGCTATCACGGTCTATAGTGGTAGCTGGAGATATATTGTGGCCCTTGGTATTTTCAATATGAAGTGACTATAGTTGCTGTTGACAGCTGCAAGTATGGTTGGAAAAAAAAGCTTGTGTACAAGCTCTCAGTGACTAAATTTGTAACGCGGGAACTCGGGAGACATTTGTTTGGGTAGTTGGAACCATGTAGAGATCTCTTTCCCAGCCCATGCCCCATTTGAGAAAGCAGTAAATTCCCAAAAGAAGCTGTGAAATGGCATCTCCAAGGATTCTAAACTTGAACATGCCTTGAGGACCTCGGATACTGGATATCCCAAAGCAGATTGTTTACCTCCCTGGCTTTTCAAGAGGTAAAATAATCATTCCGAGGCAAATACACTCTCGCTTAGGCCCCAGTCTCCAAAATCTCATTAATAACATTGGAATACAATGTAATGGAGGGACATTCAACAGAAACACTAGCCTCAACTCTTTAAAGTGTCAATGTCTCTGAGCAGGTAATCTAGATTACCGAAGAATAAAACAGATTAAAGAGACATGAAATTAAATGGATCCTGGGCCAGGAAAAAAAAAAAAAAATTCTGGGCAATTGGCAACATTTGAATATGGTGTGGTGTGTAGATTACATGTTAAAAATTGACAAAATACTATTGTTGTGATGGTACTATGGTTATATAAGTGAACATTCTTGAATTTAGGAAACACACATCAAAGTATTTAGGAGTAAAGGGGCAGGATGTTGTCAACGTTCTCTCAAATGGTTTGGAAAAAAATAGAATGAGAAAACAAAAATGTAAAACAACTGGTAAATCTGGACGAAGGGCATGCAGGGGTTCTTTGCACTATTGTAATTTTTCTGTATGTTTGAAATTATTTCAAAAAATAAGACAATGTAGAAATAATTTCAAAGTTCTTAGACATAATAATCTTAAACCAAAGTTCCAGACCCAATCAAACTATTATTCAAGTATGAGGACCAAACAAAGACATTGTCAGACATGCAGGACTCAGAACGTTTCTTAGACATGAGCTCTCACTGAAGTTATTACAAGATCTGGCCAACAGGGAGACGTGTGATGTAAGAGACTGTTACGTGCATAAAAATAGGTAAAATATATTAAAAAAAAAAAAAATTTTTTTTTTTTATAGTTAGGCTTAAATAATTGCTGTGTTAGATCTCAAATAGCCAAAGCAAGGAAAGTGGCAGAGACCTGGGGAGAGACAAAGTAGAAGCATGTTAAGGTTACCCCTTATTCCAAATAAGGAGGAAGATAAAAATACCAACTGTGGACATAGAAGATGATGCATGTTAAAAATTTTAAGGTATCTGAGGTAACAACAGTAAGAATGGCAGAGTCAGTACTTTTCAAAATCCTCTCCTCATGGAAGCAATGAGAATACTGGCAAAAAATGATCAGAATCAACTTTTTCAGAACTCTGGAAATTAGCCAAAGACTTCCAGCAGTCCAGGAAGCATGTATTCAAGGAAAATGGCTGAATGTCAGAAGAGACAGATTTGTGGTGTTTCAACTTGCCTTATTCCCATCTCTACCTCCCCAGACCCACAGTAGCATTGAAAAACAAGTCTGCAATCACTGTGAAAACCAGCAGATTGGCAGCCGTGGTGGGGGAAGAGGGGGGCGTTCAGAACAAAATTGGAGTTCATGCAAAGCCACATTTCCAGAGAATTGTCATTACTTGAACTGTCTATGGTTTCCTGGAAGACACTACTCTCAAGGCTTATCTTTATTTGACCTGACTCAGAACAGCTTTTTTTCCACAGGCATTTGTCAAAGGTGATCAGTGGCAACTGTTTAACAAGGCAGCTCCCAGGGCAGTGGGATAACAGTTAGGATAAATGATAGGATAACCAAAAGGCTTAAAAGAAAAAACTCAGAAAGGTGATGTCCATGGGGGCTTTGAAAAGCACCAACATATTCTTGGCAATGTAGAAGGACACACGCATACATAGATAGTGTGCATGCTCAAGACTTGGAAATTCCCTAAATTTTCACTTCTGGCTGACCTTGAGGTTCTGTGCAAGCAGAAAGTGTAAGCTGAATCACTTCAATACTTAGAGTAGGAAATCATCAACCACAACAGAGAGAATGAATTCCTATAAACCTAGTCACTTTAAGGACTAAGGTGCACCTGACCCCAAGCCATGGTGTTTTCAATCGCCTATATGTATGCAAAAGCTGGACAATGAATAAGGAAGATTGAAGAATTGACACCTTTGAATTATGGGGTTGGCAAAGAATATTGATTATACCATGGACTGCCAGAAGAATGAACAAATCTATCTTGGAAGAAGTACAGCCAGAATGCTCCTTAGAAGCAAGGATGGCAAGACTTCATCTCACATACTTTGGACATGTTATCAGGAGGGACCAGTCACTGGAGAAGGACTTCATGCTTGGTGAAGTGGAGAGTCAGTGAAAAACAGGAAGACCTTCAACAAGATGGATTGACACAGTGGCTGCAACATTGGGCTCAAGCACAGCAATGATTGTGAGGATGGTACAGGGCCATGCAGTGTTTCGTTCTGTTGTACACAGGGTCATGATGAATTGGAACCAGCTTGAAGGCGCCTAACAACAACAATTCTTAGGGCCATGCTCGTTTCCACAGTTGAACACAAAATGCCTGTCTTGGGCTGGCTTCTCTAGAGAAGCAAAACCAATAGAGCGTATAAGTATATATAGAGAAAGAGAAATCAAGGAAGAGCCTAGAAAGTCCCAAGTCCGTGGATCAGGATAGAGGTTTCTCCTGATTCACGTAGCTGCAGGGCCTGTCGAACTCAAGATTGGCAGGTCGGAGAACAAGGCTCTTGCTCATAGGCTGTGAAGATCAATGAATCCCAAAAACGGCAGGCAAGACCTAAGGTAAGCTGCTAGCTGAAGTCCCAAGAACTGGAGGTCAGGCAAACAGGAGCCAGGTACAGGATTCAGAACAGGCAAAAGCCAGAACGTCCGCCTATATTCAGTTGCAGGCTACACGTCCAAGGAAACTCCCTTTCAACTGATTGGTTACTCACAGTAGATCACATCATGGGGGTGATCACATATCAAATGTCAACAGGGAAGAGATCACAACATTATACAACTGCCAAAACACTGAGAATCGTGGCCCAGCCAAGTTGACACACAATCTTAAACATCACAGTGCCCATTTCCACAGAACACTGTTCATCCCTACCACCTTGTTGAGAAGTCAGCTCTCCCAACATTTCAGGATTTCCAAGAGGACAGAATTGAACTTACTCCTTTCCCACAAACATATTAATCTGAAACCCCTAAAAGTCCTAGACAAATTTCTGAAGAATTAGATTCTAGCAATAATATTTAGACTCTATAAACTTTGTTAAACTTCCCAGCCAACTACTGAACAATACCATTTGCAACTTGCAGTCTTTCAACCAGATTGTAAACCATGTGACTACATTTCCAATGCCAAGCCATTTTAAATTTTACTAGTAAAATTTTCAAATACTGTTTAAAATGTGTCAACATTTGTGCACATAACATCTACTGCATCTCCTCTAAATTAAAAAATATCAAAATAGGCTACAAAATTTTGCCTGATACTACTTTTTTTTCCTAATAAACTTCCTCTGCTTAAAACTCACAGCTTCATTATCTTACCATTAACTAACCAGTTTTTCAATTTCCTTACTACTCATTCACAAACATCAATGTTAGTTTTACATTTGAATATTCTCAAGTTAACATTCAACTTTATAATGTTTTATCCTTAATCTCCAATGCCATAGTCCATGGCAGCTATTATGAATTGAATTGTGTCCCCACAAAATGTGTGTTAACTTGGCTAGGCCATGTTTCCCAGTATTGTGTGATTGTCCACCATTTTGTCATCCGATGTGATTTTCCTGAGTTGTAAATCCTACATGGGATTAGCAGCAGTTATGTTAATGAGGCAGGACTCAATCTACAAGATTAGGTTGTGTCTTAAGTCAATCTCTTTTGAGATATAAAAGAGAGAAGCGAGCAGAGAGACAGGGGACCCTATACCACCAAGAAAGCAGTGCTGGAAGCAGAGCACGTCCTTTGGACCTGGGGTTCCTGTGTGGAGAATCTCCTAGTCCAAGGGAAGACTTATGAGAAGGACCTTCCTCCAGAGCTGACAGAGAGAGAAAGCCTGCCCCTAGAGCTGAACCCTTGAATTTGGTCATCTAGCCTACTAGACTGTGAGAAAATAAGCTTCTGTTTGTTAAAACCATCCACTTGTGGTATTTCTGTTACAGCAGCAGTAGATAACTAAGACAGTGAGTCCTTTGGGCCCAGGGTCCCTCCTCTGAGAAGCTCCTCAACTGGGGAAGATTCATGAGAAGGACCTTCCTCCAGAGCTGACAGAGAAAGAAAGCCCTCCCCTGGAGCTGGTACCCTGAATTTGGACTTCTAGCCTCCTAGACTGTGAGAGAATAAATTTCTCTTTATTAAAGCCATCCATTTGTGGTATTTCTGTTATAGCAGTGCTAAATAACTAAGACAATAGCAAAAGAAGCATTCACAGGTTGTGAGAGCTGATGGTTCTCTTCAAACTCCAACCCATCACCAGTAGGCCAGGGAGAGAACACAGCCGTGGCTGAGGGAGTGTTACACAAGCATCACTGCTCAAGACAGTTAAGACCTAAAAAAGAGGAATAAAGCCAGTGTCTTAGAGGGAGAGGGGGTCCTGGATGGTGCCAACGGTTAAAGCGCTTGGCTGCTAATTGAGAAGTTGGAGGTTTGAGTCCATGCAGACACCTCAGAAGAAGGCCTGGCAATCTACTTCTGAAAAATCAGCCATTACAAACCCTATGGCGCACAATTTTACTGTGACACACATGGAGTCACCATGAGTCAGGATCAACTCCACGGCCACTGATTGAGAAAGAAAGCCTTGTGCCTGAGGCAGGGAACAGTTCCCAAAGCCAATCCCACTGGGGATAAAAATCAAGAGGTAAATACAAAAAGTAAGGCCTGAATAAAACTAAATTAAAGCTCCAACAACTCCAGAACAAGTGAACAGATGCTGGAAGCCTGAAAATTATTTTTATGGACCAATTGGTCATTGTGCATAACTTTAAATCGTGTGACCTAAGACAGACAGTTCTACTCTTTGTATGAATTATACCTTCTACAACTGATAAGACCTCCTTCACAAACTTCACAAACTTTCTCTCTCCCTCTCCCATTTCAAAATTAATTACCAAATAACCACTTGTCCAATCAGAAGTAGTTCAATATATCCCTCTTGAGGTATCCTGTTTCTACCTCCTCACCTCTATTGCCTGTAAGTTCCATGGGAGATTACTCAGGTCAAAGGGCTTGGTCTGCCTTCCACATACCAAGCTGAGAGAGGGATACTATAGCTTCTACAGCACTAACAACAACCCAGTGAAATGGGCACGCTCATACATTGCCAGTGAGAGTATCAAATTCTACAACATTTTTTGAAAGTTATGTGGAATTGGTATTAACATTCAAGATGCACGTAGATTTGACACAACCATCCCACTATGGAAGTCTACCTTTCAAAAACTGAAAAAAAAAAAAAAAAAATCAGCCTACAAAAACATATATACAACAGTATTTACTGCAGTATAATTTGCAGTGGCAAATTAGGGAAAGTGCCAGTATACACTTCATAGCCACAGTATGGTATATCATCCAACCTTAAAAATAACTAGTTGATCAAACAGACAATAGCAACTAAAAATATTAGATAGGAACCTTAGAGGGCAGTGAGTTTATGTTAACGGGGGAGGAAAAACTCAGAAAAAGAGGGTGAGAATGGTTACACAACTCGAGGAATGTAATCAACTCCACTGAGTTGTACATGTAGAAACTATTGAATTGGTGTATGTTTTGCTGTATATATTCTGAACAAAAACAAAATAAATTAAAAAAATTTTAAATAATAATGATCAGTTGACAGAAAAAGACAGCCTAAAAGCAAGGAAAAAAAAAATCCCCAGAGCCAAAAATGAAAAGGGAATGCAAATTAAAGTGTAAGAAAGAAGAAAACTCATGGTGGCTTAGGGGGGTATTAGAGTTTAAGGTTAGGATTTTAACACCTTCCGGAGGCAGAAACCAAGATCTCAGACGTATGTGAAACTAGAAGTTGAAATAAAAACTCCATGTGAAGCTAGATGCCTTAAAGAGCTGCTTTGTCTTTAAAATGGGGACTAAAAAACACTACCTAAAGACCCAGGGATACAGGAAAGAAATTTACCATTCAACTGAGGCTTCATGGGGATGTGCAATCTAAATTTACATTATACCCACTCCACACTTTTCGACTAACTCATTATTTGACATTTAGCATTTATGACAACAGTAAAAAATCTACTACCCAACTATTTTGCACATTAACAACATATGTCTGGCAGTAACAAAAGCCAAGGTGTGAGGCAAGAGTAATGCTGGTTGCGGTGGTTATGTGTCAATTTGGCTGGGCCATGATTCTCAGCAGTTTGGTTGTTACGTAACGATGTAATTTGGCAGTTGTGTAATGATGTAGTCATCCTCCATTTTGTGATCTGATGTGGTCATCCACCATTTTTGCATAACGCTGGTTTTCACGTAATGCTCTGTTCTTCGGAAACTAACCAAGTCAATAACTCAGGAGTGGGTGTACTTGCATGCTGCAGCCCTGATTTTTTTTTTAATTGAAATACAATTCACATGCCATAAAATTCACGTTTATAAAGTGAATTTTTGCTCAGCGGTTCTCAATATATTCACAAAGTTGAATCACAACTATCTAACTCCAAAATATTTTTATCACCCCCAAAAGAAAACGCTGTACTCATTAGAAGTCACTCTCCATTCTTCCCTCCTCTCAGAAGCCTGAAATTAACATTGAAATTAGTTTGGGAGGAAGGAACTCTTAGATCACTAGCGGAAGCAAATGCAAAACTACTCTCTTACAAAACTCCCACAACACATAGCAGAACTTCAACAGAAAATGACACTTAGCAAAGATTGGTTGACAACCAAAAATTACAGAACACTGAGGCACAAAATTCCAAAAGGAGAATTAAAATTCTAAGAACCAACAATAACAGAATACTATGGAGAGATAATAAAGAACATATGCTTAAAATGGTCAGAGATATTTTTAAGTACACTGTAAAAATGGTGTGGGGGTGGCATCTGACCTCTTCTAATTTCACCAGGGGGAAGGAGAATCAAGATCAACAGCCCAAGGCTGATTCTTATGAGGTGGAGGTCAGACATGCCTCCTCTCCGCCATCTTTCACAATTCTGACACCAACCATGCCTCCCACGGCACTTTCTACTTCTCTGCTGGGTTCAGTAAGTCATTGCAATGGCCACACAGAACTCACAGGCAATACTCATAGTTATTGGGTTTATTAGGGAAGTAACAGGTTACGATTCAGGTTCAGTTTTTTCATCAAGACAGCCTCTTCTCAGATGTGCCCAGAGGCATGCCTATCTCTGGCCCCTTAGCCTCTGTGCTGCTTGGGCAAGTGTTACAAAGCTCTTTTAACTCTGCTGGTAACTGCCCAGAGGCACCCCACTCCACCAGCAAGTCTCAGCCCGAAGGTGCTCAGCTCTGGCTCCATGGGTCAGTGAACCTAGCTCCGCCTGTGCCCAGAGGCACCCTACTCCACCAGCAAGACTCCTGCCCAAAGGCACTCAGCTTTCTCATTGTGTGGGCTAGGAAGCCCACCACTCTGTCTCCTGCCAGTCTCTTCTGCCACTGTTTGTCTACCACCACTTCTCACCGTCTTCAGCGTTACAGCTCTCTCTCTCTCAGTCTCCTGGTTCAAGGAGCTTCTCAGCACAGGGATCTTGGGTCCTTGTGCTCCGCTTTTGGCTCTTCTTCCCTGGTGGTGGTGAGATCCTCCTCTTCACCTCTGGGACGGCTCATTTTAAGCCTAGCAGGATAGCAAAACAGACCAATTCCCTCGGTGGGCCCCAATTACCTTATTTGTACAGTCCCACTCAATCACTTGGGTGGGAGTAACAAGACGACTGCAAGAAAGGCCACACAAAAGCAATCCAACACACCACAAGTATAAAAACTACAATGAATGAACAAGACAGTATGAAACAGATCAAGCAATTCTGAAAAAGAAACAATTACAAATTCTAGAAAAATATTTAATAAAATTAAAACTTCACATGCAAAAGGATGAAATTGGACCCCTACCTTATACCATATGCAAAAATTAACTCAATATGGACAAAATACCTAAGTGTAAGAGCTAAAACTATAAAACTCTCTGAAAAAAAAATAAATCTTCATGACCTTGGATTTGGCAATGAATTCTTAACTATGACACCAAAAGTATGAGCAACAAAAGGAAAAAATAGCTACATTGGGGTTTCATCGAATTAAAACCTTTTGTGCATCAAAGAACACATCAACAACATGAGAAGACAACATACAGAATGTTAGAAAATATTTGCAAATCATATATCTGATAAGGGTCTTGTATCAAAAATATATAAAGAACTCTTGCGACTCAACAACAAAAAGACAGGAAAGGACTTGAATAAACGTTTCTCCAAAGAAGATATACAAATTGACAAAAGCACACAAAAAGATGCTCAACATTATTAGTCATTAGCAAATCTAAATCAAGACTACAATGATATACCACGTCACATCCACTACCGTAAAAACCGGTGGGGGGAAACATCTGACCTCCTCTAACTTCACAAGGGGGAAGGAGAATCAAGATCAACAGCCCAAGGCTGATTCCTATGAGGCAGAGGTCAGACATACCTCCTCTCTCTGCCATCTTTACCAATTTTGACACCAACCATGCCTCCCACGGCACTTTCTACCTCCCAGCTGGGTTCGATAATTCATTGCAATGACCACACAGAACTTACAGACAATACTCACAATTATGGGGTTTATTAGGGAAGTAACAGTTACCATTCAGGTTCAGGAACATTCCAGATACAATTTTTTCATTACAACAGCCTCTTCCCAGCCGATTGCTGGCACACTTCTCCACGGCCCTAGGCCTCTGCCCAAAGGCACTCGGCTTTCTCTTTCCGTGGGCCGGGAAGCCCAACACGCTGTCTCCTGCTGCTGGATCTCTGCTACCAGATCTCTGGCTGGGTCTCTGCTGCCAGGTCTCTGCTGCCACTTCTCGCTGCCCTCAGTGTCACAGCTCTCTCTGTCTCCTTCCAGGAGCTTCTCAGCTCAGGAATCCTAAGTCCAAAGGAGGTGCTGGCTCCTGGATCTTCTTCCTTGGTGGTGGTGTGATCCTCTCTCTCCGACCTCTGGGATGGCTCACCTCAAGCCTAGTGGGATGGCAAAACTGACCAATTCCTTTGGGGGGCCACAATTACCGTATCTGCGTAGACCTGCCTAATCACTTGGGTGGGAGTTACAAGACCATGGCTAGAAAGGCCACACAAAAGTGATCCATCACACCACAACTAAGATGGCTATAATTAAAAAATTACAAATGTTGGTGAGGATATAGAGAAAATTGGAATCCTTATACACTGCTCGTGGGAATGTAAATAGTGTGGCCACTTTGAAAACCAGTCTGTCCCTTAAAGGTTAAAAATAGTTGCCATAAGACTCAGCAACTCTAATTCTACCCAAAAGAATAGAAAACATATGTTCAGACAAAAAGGTACACAGAAATGTTGATAGCAGCATTATTCATAATAGCCAAAACGTGGAAACAATCCTATAAAAATGGCATAGTGGCAGCCAGTGGCATCATTAGGATTGGTATCACCCAGTACCGTAACTCATGGGCTCCATACCTAGTTGGTATTCATCAGTCAGAGAAACTGGTAAACTATTACAGTCCTGAGAAACTTCATTTTAAATATAACCATGCTTGTTTCAAAAAATTTGGGAGAAGATGGGAGAAATAATGTTGCATTTGAAGAACTAAATAACCATATGATCCAGTATTTTCATAGAAAATATTTTTGAGCATTCGTCATTCCCATTTTGAGTATTATTGATTGGACTCTTACTACATGCCACACTTTGGGCTGGGAGCTTTTTGTATACATTATCTAATTAATTTTCCCAACAATATTAAGAAACAAATGGAATAATCCTGTTGTTGTTGTTAGGTGCCATCAAGTAGGTTCCCACTCATAGCGACCCTATGCACAACAGAACAAAACACTGCCCAGCCCTGCGCCACCCTTACAATTGTAGTTATGCTTGAGCTCATTGTTGCAGCCACTGTATCAATCCACCTCGTTGAGGGTCTTCCTCTTTTCTGCTGACCCTGTACTCTGCCAAGCATGATGTCCTTCTCCAGGGACTGATCCCTCCTGACAACATGTCCAAAGTATGTAAGACGCAGTCTCGCCATTCTTGCCTCTAAGGAGCATTCTGGTTGTACTTCTTGTAAGACGGATTCGTTCGTTCTTTTGGCAGTCCATGGTATACTCAACATTCTTCGCCAACACCACAATTCAAAGGTGTCCATTCTTCTTCGTCTTCCTTATTCATTGTCCAGCTTTCACATGCATATGATGCAATTGAAGATAATTCTAGTACAACAGTAAACTGAGGTTCAGCAATTTTAATAACTTGCCCCAAGTCACACAGCCAGAAAATTCCAGAGCCAGCACTTGAACCCATATCTGTTGACGCTAAACTAAGGGTATGCCTGTTAGCAGCTCAATAAGCATATTACTTGGATGAGCTGAGCCTCTTCGTGGCTATTATAAGGATAATAATGCTTAGTGTAATTCATTAAGACTTTGTGAGGATTGGAAACCCTGGTGGCGTAGTGGTTAAGTGCTACGGCTGCTAACCAAGAGGTCAGCAGTTCAACTCCACCAGGCGCTCATTGGAAACTCTATGGGGCAGTTCTACTCTGTCCTATAGGGTCGCTATGAGTAGGAATCGACTCGACGGCAGTGGGCTTGGGCTTGGGCTTGTGAGGATTAAATGTGAGGCCATGTGTGTGAAATCATATGTGAACATTGAAGATGAACATACCTAGGACTCGTGAGCATGCACATGAAGAGATACGCACAAGGATGCTCACTGCATTGTTTGGACCAGTAAAAAGTTGGGAATAATCGAAGTGCCCATCAACGGAAGAATGAATAAACTGTGATTTATGTATGCAATGGAATATTATGCAGCAGACAAAATGGATGAACTAGATCTACAAGTGTCAATCTGGAGTACATAACAATGAGTGGAAAAAACAACAGAATGCATGAAATGATGTATGCAAGTCTTAACCACACAAAAAGTACTGAGAATTGTTTATGGATACTCACATTCTAGAAAAAATGAAAAACATGGACGAGAAGAACACATGCCAAGTTAGAATAACTGTTACCTCTGGAGAAGAGGAAGAAGAATGGAACCGGGGAGAGGTAAAAAAGGACTCAGCTGTACCTGTAATTTTCTAAACCTAAGACAAATATCATCTCATAGCGACCCTATAGGTCAGAGTAGAACTGCCCCATATGGTTTCCAAGGAGTGCCTGGTGGACTCAAACCGCTGACCTTTTGGTTAGCAGCCATAGCTTTTAAGCACTGTGCTACCAGGGTCGCTATGAGACAGGATCAACTTAACAGTGACAGGTTTGGTTTTTGTTTTTGTTAAAACAAATAGGTAAATGTTAGCATTTGTTATATCTGGGTAGTGGGTGTTGTATTTACACTTTTCCGTATGTTTAAAATAGCTCATAATGAAAGTCTCAAGTGGATAAAACCAAACCCAGTGCTGTCGAGTCAATTCTGACTCATAGTAACCCTACAGGATACAGGAGAGCTGACCCACAGAGTTTCCAAAGACAGCCTGGCAGATTTGAACTGCTGACCTCTTGGTTAGCAGCCGTAGCATTTAACCACTACACCACCAGGGTTTCCATCAAGTGGATAAGCAAATATAAAACATCGTTATTATAAATATCATTCTTTATGGTACTATGCGCAACCCTTCTATCAGTTTGTTGTACTGTGGTGGTTTTCATGTTGCTATGATACTGGAAGCTACACTACCAATATTTCAAATACTAGCAGGGTCACCCATGGTGGACAGTGTTCAGTGGAGCTCCCAGACTAAGACAGACTAGGAAGAAAGGCCTGGGAATCTCCTCCAGGTATCAGCCGACAAAAACCCTATGGATCCCAACAGAATGTTGTCTGATGTAGTGCTGGAAGATGAGTCCCCTAGGTTGGAGGCACTCAAAAGACACAGTGGCCACAATGGACTCAAGCATACCAACCATCATGAAGATGACACAGGACGAGGCAATGTTTCGTTCTGCTGTACATGGGGTCAGCACGAGTCAGAGCCAACTAAACAGTGACTAACAATAATAACAACTGCTACTACCACTACTACTAAAAAAAAAAAAAACCTGTTGCCATCAAGTCAATTCCCAGTCAGCAACCATATGGGACAGAACAGGACTGCCCTGTTGGGTTTCCAAGGTGCAGCTGGTGGGTGAGAACTGCCAACCTTTGGGTTAGCAGCCCAGCTTTTAACCACTGCACTACCAGGGCTCCTGCACTACAGTACAGGGACCTAAGTGACAGACCTAGAAGCCGCTCTATTCATTTAGCATGTGGAATTTAGTCACGTAGACATGGCCCAGGGGTGTGTGACTGTAAAATGGGTTAGCAGAAGTAGTACCGGTCAGCAGTAGAACCTGTCCTACTTCAGGGGGGCTAATGCAAGCGGAGGTTAGCCTTGGGCTGACCCCTGTGAAGTGGAGGTCAGACATGCCTTTACCCTCGCAGCATTTCACCAATTCGGACACCAGCTTTCCCTCCCCAAGCACTCTCTACTTCTCTACTAGGTTCGATAATCTGTTGCTATGGCCACACAGAACTCACAGGCCGTACTTACAGTGTCTTAGTTATCTAGTGCTACTATAACAGAAATGCCACGACTGCACAGCTTTAACAAAGAGAATTTTATCCTCTCACTGTTTACGAGGCTAGAAGTCCAAATTCAGGGTGCCAGCTGTAGGGGAAGGCTTTCTCTCTCTCTGTTGGTTCTGGGGGAGACTCTTGTCATCAATCTTCCCCAGTTCTAGGAGCTTCTCAGGAACCCTGGGTCCAAAGGATGCTCTCTGCTCCCAGTGCTGCTTTCTTGGTGGTATGAGGTCCCCCTGTCTCTCGCCTCCCTTCTCTCTTTTATATCTCAAAAGAGATTGACTCAAGATAACAACCTAATCTTGTGAATTGAGTCTTGTCTTATTAGCATAAATGCCTCTAATCCTGCCTCATGAACATCTTAGAGGTAGATTTACAATACAAAGGAAAATCACATCAGATGACAAAATGGTGCACAATACTGGGAATCATGGTCTAGCTAAACTGACACACATTTTCAGGGGAGGCGTGCATTCAATCCATGACGTACAGTTAAGTGGCTTACTGAGGAACTTAGCAGGGCACAACTTGGGATCAGGATGAATAGGCTATAACTTGGGATCGGGATCAGGATCTGGAAGCAGGTAAGGCAAAGTCTCCCTTCTTCAGTGCAGAGCTCCTTATGACCCCCTAAGGATAGGCTCCTCTCTGTCCCTTCAAACAGGCTCCTCTTAGCCCTGCCATCTGTCACCGTGAGGTCTGCTTTAGGGCTCCTTCTGGACCTGTCACCATGTTCAGTGTTACAGCCCTTGACCTGTATTACAGCTCTTTTAGGAGACTCCTTGCTTCCTCTCTCTCTCTCTTTGCTTTCCTCCTTCTGCTCCCTCCTGGTGCTTCTCTTCTTGCTTCTTCCTGTCTCCTGAGTCTCTGTGGGGTGGGCTACTTAAATTGACAACCCCTTGTCAATTTCAAGGCATGGACCCTCCCAGCGGTGGGTAGGGGGGAAGCACAAGCTGACCAATCCCCTCTCACTAGGCCACAGGTACTTCGTTTGCACAGTGGGCTACAACTCACCTCACCTGCATAGTCTATTGACCAGTCCCTTCAAGATGCATACCTATCACAGGGCAGGCTACAGCACAGGACCAGACAAAAAGTATCAAATCAAGTTGTTTACAGCTTATCCAGAAAATGTCAATCAACCCGGACAAAAGTAACAAAACCTCTGGGGTAGAAAACTAGGGCAAAAGTAACTCCTCGGGGTTTAGGGGGAAAATCTCTTAGTTTTTTCTAAAGAACCAAGGCAAAAGGCCACAAAAAGGACCTCACTGCACCACAGTGACTGACCTCCAATCTTCGCACAAGCTCTGGGAGGCACACCACTGTGCAGCAGTCACAACTTGGCACTGAATACCCTTGGATATCAGGCTTATCCTATCCACACCACCTGGTCCCATGAGCTGGGAGAATTGCTGTCTACGGCATTGTTTCCCTTGCCCCCTCCGCCCCTTGTACCTCCCAGTGAGCAATTTGGGAGGTTGGGTTTTCAAACTCTTTTGCTTTTTGTAAAAAAGTTTTGATGCAATGAAATGCAATTTAGTCGTAGACTTTGGACCTTAACTATGCCCTGCGGATCCCTTTATCCTTAGCAATGGACTGTTTTGATTGATGTATCTGTCATCTTTGCCTGAGACTTGTAATTATAGCTATGTTGTTAGTTACCTTCAAGTCAATTCTGACTCATGGTGACCTCATGAGTACAGAGTAGAACTGCTCCATAGGAGTTTCAAGGCTGCGATGTTCCAGAAGCAAATAGCCAGGCCTGTCTTCTGAAGCACCCCTGGAGGGGTTCAAACCACCGTTTCGCCTAGTTGTTGAGCACATAACTGTTGGCACCACACAAGGACTTGGACTGTAGTTATAGAGGCCATTTTTGTTTTCTTCTTACACCCGTAGAGGGTACAATCAGTGGAGCAACATGAAAATCAACTTGTGGTTCAAGTTCATTATTTCATTATGGAAGAACAGAAGCCCAGAGATACTCACCGGCCATCTCATGAATTGGCAGAAGGGGCAGGATTAGAAACTGGGAGCGATGCAACCAGGACCTCGCCATCCAGAGCGACTCATCCTCCTTGCCCATCATGAATCCTCAAGTTTTGTCAGCTCATCACATGTTTCCTCCGTCCCTGGTCTCCTTAAAAGGGCATTCTTCACCCTGTCTGCAGAGATGCAGCTCAGAGCCTTAAAACCCCTAACACAGCCTTCCTTCTTTATTCAACCTCACAGGCTCCAGCAGACGTAAAGCCAAAGAAGAATCAGCTTCCCCCACTGTGCTCTACCTACCTCTTTCTCTCTCCGGAGACACTCATGATGGAGGACAGCCTTCTCAGACTTGAATGTGTATACAAATCTCCTAGGCAGCTTGTTAAAATGCAGGTGCAGATTCAGTGTGTCTAGGGTGGAGCCTGAGAGTGTGCATTGCTAACATGTTCCCAGTGGAGACTGCTGGTCCAGGGACCACACTTTGAGTGGCAAGGCTTCAGGCTCACACCTTGGTCTTAGAAGGTTAGAGCTGAAAGGAGTGGTCAGAAGTCATGTTCTCCAAAAATGGCGCCTCTTCCAGGAGTTCTTGTAGAGGTGCTGTCAGGAGGATGAGGAAGGGGAAGAAGCTAAGTGAAAAGGTGGTTTCAGCTGAAGTCTAACCTCAGCTTGATCCCACAGGGGCCCTGAAACATGAATGTACCCACAAAGTTGTTCCACCCTGAGGCAAGGGAACCGGATTTTTATACCCAGTGTCAGTCAGTTATTGGCTGTGGGCTGCCCTGGGAGAAGGGTGCAGTCTCCCAGGATAAGCTCCCAGGCATTTTCAGGGTTGGTAGCTCCCCTTTGGTCAAGGGCAACTCTCTAGAGGATACAACTGTGAGCCATCAGCGTCCAACACTCACAGCAGCCGGGGATGGGGGTGGAGCTGGTAGTAAGTGTCCCATGGTACGGGGGATGTAATGGGCCATCACAGAGTCCACTGACCTGTTGCTGTCGAGTCAACTCTCACTCATGGTGACCCCATGTATGTCAGAGTAGAATCGTGCCCCACGGGGGCTTTCATAGCTGATTTTTCAGAGTAGCTCCCCACGTCTTTCTTCCAGGGCACCTCTGTGTAGACTTGAATCTCCAACCTTTCAGTTAGTGGCCAAGTTTGCACCACCCAGGGACTCCACAGAGTCAGCGGCCTGAAACTCAGCCAGGCCAACTGTCCCATCTGCCACTTATCTTCATATCTGAGGTTTTTTTTTTTAATGGTTGTACTTTGTGTGTGTGTCTGTGGCAAGTATATATATAACAAAACATTTGCCATTTCAACATTGTTAACATGTACAATTCAGTGACATTAATCACGTCTGCCATGTTGTGCAGCCATCGCCACTATCCATTTCCAGATTTTTCCATCATCCTTAACAGAAGCTCAGTGTCCCCTAGGCAATGTGCCCTCTTCTCCCTCCCGCCTGCCGCATAATAACTAATGAGGTTTTATTTTTTTTAAAGCTATGTATATGTTAATCGAAAAAAGAGAACTAGAAATACATGTACAAAACTGTTAATAACAGTGATTTAAGCTGACTTCCTTGTGTTTTCCTATATTTTTCAAAGTTACTCCGATGAACATGCATTAATATAAAGTAACAAAGAAACCACTGATCCCCCAGCTCAGGATCTTAGAAACATATTCATCTAATAATGAATTCATTTAATAATAAATAATATTGAATACCTATGATAACCACTTGCAGTTCTGTTTGATTCCAATCCATAAAGCAATATTAATGACAAAGGCACAATTACAAAATGCAATTTGTAACAAAGAGAAATTATAGACTGGTCAGTATGGTTTTAAGTTCGAATCTATTTGATATTTTTCCACCTCTTTGAAAATTGCTCATCTATGTGGTAAATGCCCTGTAACTGGAACACCCATTTTTGGATCCCTGGTTTAGCAATGTGAAACCCTGTGCTCAGGCAGGTCCTGACAGAGGGTCAGAACAGAACTCAGAGCCCCTGACTCCTGCTGAGTTCACAAAGACCACACAGCCTGTCTGGGCCCCATGAGCAGTTTTCATGTTGAAGGGCTTTCTTCTGATTTTTTTCTTTTTTTTGCACTACCGACTTCAGCAATGAAGTTGAGAATAATGGCTTACTTAAGAGAGATTAATAACTTGCCAAAAAATAACCCAGGTTTGGAAATCCAGCTCAGAGTTGTAGAAATGCTCCTTGGGAAAGCTGGAGAGAAGACGGCCTCTCTCCTTCCTTCTCAGGAGATGCCTCAGGCCTTAGGGAGGAGGCAGGATGCTGGAGGTGGCGGGGGCGGGGGAGGGGGGAGGTGCGCAGTGAGTTAGGCCTGGAGATTAGCTGCATGCCTCTACAGCTTCTGACCATGTCGTGGCCAGCCCCCTTCGCTAAGCAAGGCACAGACACCCAAGTTCGGGGGCTCCAGCTCCGTGAGTGTACCCCTATGAACTCGGCCTCCGGAAAATCACTAAGGCCCTTCAAGCCCTAACAGGGAGTTCCTGGGTAGCGCAAACAGTTAACGTGCTCGGCTGCTAACCAAAGAAAGGCCTGGCGATCTACTCTGAAAAACCAGCCATTAAAAACCCTATGGAGCACAGTTCTACTCTGACACACATGGAGGCACCATGAGTCAGGGGCGCCATGAGCCAATGTTGACTTGATGGCAACTGTTTGGGTTTTAGTCCCAACAGCCTCTGGCTCTCATGGCTCTCAACCCTGGCTCCCTCTTAGAGTCTCCTTGATGGATCTTTTTAAAAAATGCTGATGCCAGGGCCCTTGTTGTTGTTAGGTGCCATCAAGTTGATTTCAGCTCACAATGATCCCATGTATTACAGAGTAGAACTGTCCCATAGGGTTTTCTTGGCTGTAATTTTTACTGGAGCAGATCCACAGGTCTTTCTCTGAGCAGCCACTGGGTATGTTAGAACCGCCAACCTTTCAATTAGCAGCTGAGTGCTTAACCGTTGTGTCACCAGGGCTCATTGCCAGAGCCCTACTAAGTGGAGTCACTAGGGTTGGTGTTAGTGCGGTAACTCATAGTGTCACACTCCCCACCATGTACTTCCTCTCATAACAGACCACACAGAATCCTTGTAATGTTTATTATCAACTTTAATTATAGAATAATATGTGGTAACTATAGTTGTAAATTGACTAAATGTAATATTTGTTAGATTATATGAATACTAACAACAAAATTGTTTTGTAAAATCTTCCTACGTTGAATTACGTTATTAGTTAAAACATTATTAGTAGCTGAGCAGAAGCCTTTTTTTACTTTTCTCCTTTTCCTTTAATTACTGCTTCATTCACAGAAAGTTATTGATATAGGTTCACAAACACTAATTACCACAATACTGTAGCTAAAACACCAGAAAATTTGACAAAATCAGCAACTACAAAAAGACTGGCTGCAACAAAAACAACAGTGCATGCTTGTAGCACGTGAAGACAAAACCACATGATTCTAAGCATCCGTGTAACTGGGTAATAATGATAGTTCTGAACGGAGCACATTAGATGGTTCAAAAAGTAAATTAGTACAGTTTAGCCTTGTGAAAAAAAAAATGGTGCCATTGAGGTATATTGATATATGTAAGCTAGGCTTAGGAAAAGTGCTTTTGTTACTATAATTAGCTACAGGGATTTTTTTTTTTTTTTAATAAAAAATAATAAATTTCTGCTGAAATACTGCACAAAAATTTTATAGACAGTCATTTTGGTGTCAATCCCTCTGAGAGTGTCAACCAGTGTGGTCAGCAGTGTCCCCCTCACCCCCTGTCTTAGGCTGGCTTCTCTAGAGAAGCAAAACCAGTAAAGCATATGAGTATATTGAGGGAAATTTACATCAAGGAAATGGCTCATGCAATTGTAGAGGCTGGAACGTCCCAAGTTCACAGGTCAGGATAGAGGCTTCTGGTTCACATAACCGCAGGACCTGGTGACCCCAAGATGAGCAGGTCAGCGAGCAGGGCTCTTGCACACAGGCTGTGAAGATCAACAAATCCCAAGATCAGCAGGCAAAACCACAGGAAAGCTGCTACCTCAAGTTCCAAGAACTGGAGTTCAGATGAACAGGAGCCAGCTGCAGGATCCAGAGCAGGCAAAAGTCCACGAGCCTTGCCAGAATTCCACTTACATTCAGATGCAGCCCACATGTCCAGGGAAACTGCCTTTCAACTGAATGGCTACTCACAGCAGATCCCATCATGGATGTGATCATGTCATCATACAACTGCCCAATCACTGAGAATCATGGCCCAGCCAAGTGGACACACAACCTTAACCATCACACCCCCCTTGTGACACTGCTGGTTGCAGCGTCATCTGACCTCCTCTAACTTCACGAGGGGGAGGATTGAGAATCACCATCAACATCAGCCCAAGACTGATCCCTATGATATGAAGGTCAAACATACTTCCACCCTCCCGTCTTTTGACCAGTTCAGTCACTAGCAGTCCCTCCCATGGCACTCTTTGCTTCTCTGCTGAGTTTGAGAATTCATTGCAATGGCCACACAGAACTCACAGACAAGGCTCACAATTATGGGGCTTATTAGGGAAATAACAGGTTACAATTCAAAACCAGGAACAACTCAGGATCCAATTCTTCGATCAGGACAGCTACTTCTCAGTCAAGCCCACAGACAGGCCTCTCTCTGGCCCTTGCCTCACCTCCGCCCTGTTCAGGCAAGTGATACAGAGCTCTTCAGCCCCACCAATAAGTGCCCAGGAGGCATCACACTTTACACTCAGCTCTCTCTTGCTCCTTGGGTCAGTGAGCCTAGCTCCTCCAAGTGCCCGGAGGCAACCGACTCTGCCAGTAAGCCTCCTGCCTGAAGGCACTGAGCTCTCTCACTCCATGGGTCAGCATACCCACTATAGCCACATCTCTCCATGGGCCAGGAGGCTCACTGAGCTGTCTTGCACTGGTCTCCTTGTTCTGCTTCCACTGTTTCTCTGCAGCTTGCTTCTCGCCATCTTGTGTTACAGCTGTCTCCTGGGTCTAGGAGGTTCTCAGGGCAGGGACCCCAGGGCCAAAGGGTACACTCTACTCCTGACTCTTCTTTCTTGGTAGTAGTAAGTTCCCCTGTCCACCTCTGGGATGGCTCATTTTAAGACTAGCAGGATGGCAAAACTGAACAATCCCCTCACTGGGGTTCCATATACCTTATTTGCATATTCCCACCCCCCACATGGGTGCCATGCACCTTATTTGCATTATTAGCAAGCTATTCAATCCCCTTGGTGGGCCACAAGCACCTCATTTGCATAGTCCCAGCCAGTCATTTGGTGGGAGTTACAAGACCATGGCTAGAAAAACCATAAAAAAGTGATTCTTTACACTGCAAACACAAATGTTCATCAACTGATGAATGGATAAATAGAATGTGACATATCTATACAATGGAATATTATTTGGCAATAAAAAGAAATGAAGTGCTGATACATGCTACAACATGGATGAACATTGAAAACATTATGCTGAGTGAAAGTATCCAGTCACAAATAACCACATTGTGTTTTATTTCATTCGATGAAATGCAGAGAACTGGCAAATTCATAGAGACAGAAAGTAGATTGGTGTTGCCCAGGGCTTTTCAATGAGGAAATAGGAAGTGACTGCTAATTGGTATAGGGTTTCTTTTCTGGATAATGAAACATTATACAATGGATTGTGATGATTGTAGCACCACTCTGTAAATATAATAAAAACAAATCAATTGTACACATTGAATGGGCGGATTGTTTGATATATAATTATATATCAATAAAACCTTTATTTAAAAAAATTTTTTTTTTAAACTGGAACTATCAAGGTCCAAATAGATTCACTGGAAAATTCCATCAAACTTGTAAAGAAGAATTAGCACCAGCCCTACAAAATCTCATCCAGAAAACAGAAGAGGAGAGAAGATAACCCAACTTTTTTATGAGGCCAGTTTTACCTCTATAACAAAACCAAACAAAGTACAAAAAAAGAAAGCTACAAACCAACACCTTTTTGAATTTAGATGTAAAAATCCTCAAAAAAACACTAGCAAATTGAATCAAGCAATGTGTAAAAAGAATTATACACCACAACCATGTGTGATATATTCCAGGAATGCAAGGCAGGTTTGATATTTGAAAATCAATCTGTGTAGTCCACCACAGTAACAGACTAAAGAAGAAAAGTCACAAACTCAGATCAATTGATTAATAAAAGTATTTAACAAAATTCGCCATTCATTCATGATGAAAACTCTTGCAAAATCAGGAATTGAGGGAAACATCTTCAACTTGATAAACAGCATTTATAAAAAGCTTACAACTAACATGATATTTAATGTTGAAAGATTGAATGCATTTCTCCTGAGATTAGGAAAAAGGTAAGGCTCTCCACTCTCACCACTCTTTTTTTTTTTGTCTTTTTTTTTTTTAATAATTTTTATTGAGCTCTAAGTGAACGTTTACAAATCAAATCAGTCTGTCACATATAAGTTTATATACACCTTCCTCCCTACTCCCACTTACTCTCCCCCTAATGAGTCAGCCTGCTCCCTCCTTCCAGTCTCTCCTTTCGTGACAATTTTGCCAGTTTCTAACCATCTCTACCCTCCTATCTCCCCTCCAGACAGGAGATGCCAACACAGTCTCAGGTGTCCACCTGCTACAAGTAGCTCACTCTTCATCAGCATCTCTCTCCAACCCATTGTCCAGCCCCTTCCATGTCTGATGAGTTGTCTTCGGGAATGGTTCCTGTCCTGGGCCAACAGAAGGTTTGGGGACCATGACCGCCGGGATTCCTCTAGTCTCAGTCAGACCATTAAGTCTGGTCTTTTTATGAGAATTTGGGGTCTGCATCCCACTGATCTCCTGCTCCCTCAGGGGTTCTCTGTTGTGCTCCCTGTCAGGGCAGTCATCGGTTGTGGCCGGGCACCATCTAGTTCTTCTGGTCTCAGGATGATGTAAGTCTCTGGTTCATGTGGCCCTTTCTCTCTCTTGGGCTCATAGTTATCGTGTGACCTTGGTGTTCTTCATTCTCCTTTGATCCAGGTGGGTTGAGACCAATTGATGCATCTTAGATGGCCGCTTGTTAGCATTTAAGACCCCAGACGCCACATTTCAAAGACTCACCACTCTTATTCAACACAATAAGGCATGAAAAAGAAATAAAAACATACAGACTAGAAAGGAATAAACAAAACTTTTTCTATTTGCAGATGATATGATTATGTACATCAAAAATCCCTAGGAATCTCCAAAAATCTTGTATAATAAACGAGTGAAGTTAACAAGGTCATAGGACACACAATCAACAACAAAAATTAATTGCATTTCTATATACAAACAGTGAACATGCATAAACCAAATTAAAAACAATAAAATTTGCAATGACTCAAAAACAAAAACAAAATACCTAGGTGTATACTTAATGAAGGACCCGTGGTGGCACAACAGTTGCTAACTAAATGACTGGCAGTTTGAACTCACCCAGCAGCTCTGCAAGAGACAGACCTGTGTCAGGGTGCAGGTTGTGTGTCAGCTTGGCTGGGCCATGATTCTCAGTGGCTTGGCAGTTATGATGTGATTTGGCTGCTATGTAATGATGTAATGACTTCCATAATGAGATCTGATATAATGTAATCACCTCTATCATGAGATCTACTATGAGCAGCCAATCCATTCAATGGGCGTTTCCTTGGGGGTGTGGCCTGCATCTGATTTATGTGGACTTTCCGGCAAAGCTCACTGGCTTTTGCTTGTTCTGGGGCCTCATCTGACATCTGGTTCTTGGAACTTGAGCTAGTAACTTACGTGACAATCTCGGCATTTGTTGGCCTCCATAGCCTGTGAGTCAGAAGCCTGCTATCTGCCCTGCCAATCTTGAGCTTGCCAGCCCAAGCAGCTATGTGAGTCAGGAGAAGCCTCCAGCCTAACCCACAGGCTTGACTTGGGACTTTCCAGTCTCTACAACCACGCGAGCCATTTCCTTGATAGAAATCTCTCTCTCTCTCTATGCTTCACTGGTTTTGCTTCTCTAGAGGACCCAGCCTAAGACAACTGGCAATCCACTTCCATAAAGATTAGAGGCAAGTAAAACCCTATGGGGCAGTTCTACTCTGTCACATGGTGTCGCTATGAGTTGGAACCAACTCCATGACACACAGCAACAACACACTTAACAAAACATGTACAAGACCTATGTGTTGAAAAATTATATAGTGCTGATGAAAGAAATCAAAAAGGACTTACATAAATGGAGAAACTACTGTATTCATAGGTTGAAAGGCTAAACATAATAAAGATGTCAGTTCTCTCCAAATTGATTTGTAAGGTTAATGCAACTCCTATCAAAATCCCAGCAGGTTTTATTACAGACACACGTTTATTTTAAAAATGTGTATGAAAAGGCACAGACTCTAGAATAAAGCCTAAGCAATCTTGACAAATAACCTGGATGAATCACTCTATGTAATATTTCCTATAAGGGTACAAGAAACTTTAATATCACATAGAGTGGATTCCTCCATGCTCTGGTGGCACTGTGGTTAAAGTACTCAGCTGCTAACCTAAAGGTCAACAATTCGAACCCATCAGCCACTCCATGGGAGAAAGATGTGGCGAGCCGCTTCCATAAAGATTTACAGCCTTGGAAACCCAATGGGGCAGTTCTACTCTGTCCTGTAGGGTTGCTATGAGTTGGAATTGACCCAACGGTAGTGGGTTTGGTTTTGGTGTACATAGGACACAGAGGGAGCCCTGGTGGTGCAGTCATGGGGTTCACAACCAATGTCACAAAACAATATGTGTATTAATTGTTTAATGAGAAACTAATTAGCTCTGTAAACCTTCAGCTAAAGTACAATTAAAAAAAAAAGGGGGGTTTACAGCCTTGGAAACCCTATGGGGCCGTTCTACTCTGTCCAATAGGTTGTTGTGAGTCAGAATCAACTGACGGCCTTGGGTTCGGTTTAGTTTATACCGGTACAGTAATCAAGACAGTGTGGTATTGGCAGAGGGATAGACACATAGATCAATGGAGCAGAACAGAGAACCCAGAAACAGACTGACATAAATGTACTCAAATGATTTTTGACAAACATTCAAAAGCAATTTAAGGGAGGAAAGATAGGTTTTTCAACAAATGGTGCTGGAGCAGTTGGACATCCATAGATAAACCTCATGCCTTATAGAAATTTTACCTGAAATGGATCATGGACTTAAATATAAAATGTAAAATTATAAAACTTTTAGAAAAAACATAGAAGAAAATCTTTGGGGTCTAGGGCTCAGCAAAGAGTTCTTAGACTTAATAGTAAAAACTTGATCCATAAAAGGATAAATTGATAAATTGGACCACATCAAAATTTTAAATTTTGTCCTATAAAAGACCATTAGAGGAGGATGAAACACATGCTAAAGACTGGGAGAAAATTCTTGCAAACCACATATCCAACAAAAGATAAGTAGCTAGAATACCCAAAGAACTCTCAAAATGCAACAGTAAAAAAAAAAAAAAATCCAATCAGAAAATGAGTAAAAGACATGAACAGACATTTCACCAAGCAGGATATAGAGACACAAATAAGCACATGAAAAGATATTCAACAGCATTAGCCATTAGAGAAATGCAAATTAAAACCACAATGAGATATCACTACACATCTATCAGAATGACTACAATAAAAAAAAACAATATCAAACCAAATGCTGGCAAGGAAGTGGACAAACTGGATCGCTCATACATTGCTGATGGCGATGTAAAATGATAGAGCCACTCTGGAAAACATTTTGGAAGTTTCTTATAAAACTAAACATGTAATTTCCAAACGGCCCACTAATTGTACTCCTGGGCATTTATCCAGAGAAATGAGAACTTATGTTCACATAAAAACCTGTACGTTAACCTTCATGGCTTTTTAATACATAATAGCCCCAAACTGGAAACAGCCCAAATGTTCCTCAACAGGTGAAGGAATAAACAAACTGTGGTACATACATACCATGGAGTGCTACTCAACAATTCAAAGGAATGAAATATTGATATACACAATGACCTGATGATTCTCCAGTGAAAAAAAGTCAATTAATTCACTGAGTGAAAAAAAATGAATCCCAAAAGGACACGTTTCAGTGCAGTGAATTACTTAATGTGGCCCTCTAGCCATAGTCTGTGATTCCCACACGATGATTGGAAGAGGCTATGCAAATAAGGTGCTTATGGCCCACCAGGGAGATTGGACAGCCTGCTAACTATGCAGGGGTGGGACCATGCAAATAACGTATACGGAACCTGCGGTGTATGCTTTTGTGTGGCCTTTCTCGCCGTGGTCTTGTAACTCCCACCCAGGTGATGGAGTAATTGTGGCCCACCAAGGGGATTGGTCAGTTTTGCCATCCTGCTGGGTTTGAAATGAGCCACCCCAGAGGCGAGAAAGAGAAGAGCCCACCATCATCAAGGAAGGAAGGACAGGCAGGAGAGACCTGCATGAGGGACCCACAAGAGATGGTGCAGTGGGCTTCCTGGCCCACAGAGGGAGAAAGCTGAGTGCCTTTAGGGAGAGACTGAGGGCCAGGGAGAGGTGTGCCTGCGAGCACGGCTGAGAAGAGGCTGACCTGATGGAAGCGCTGTATCCTGAGTGTTCCTAAGCCTGAATTGTAACTGTTACTTCCCTAATAAACCCCATAATCATGAGTATGGTCTGTGAGTTCTGTGTGGCCGTTGCAATGAATTATCAAGCACAGAAGAGAAGTGGAGAGAGCCGTGGGAGGGGTGATTGATGTCAGAATTTGTAAAGATGGTGCAGAGAGGAGGGGTGTCTGCCCCCCACCTCATAGGAATCAGGCTTCGGCTGTTGATCTTTATTCCCTTCCTCTGAGAGGAGGTCAGACACTGCCCCATGCCATTTTTATAAACCCTAATAAGGGACTTAGTCAGGTTTGCTGTCCTGCTAGGCTAAAAATGAGCCATCCCAGAGGTGGAAGGAGGGGACCGCACTACCTCCAAGAGAGAAGAGCCAGGAGTGGAACTTGTCTTTTGGACCTGGGATTCCTGAGCTGAGAACCCCCTAAACCCAGGAGACAGAGAAAGAGCATTAACACCAAAGACAGTGAGAAGCATGGCAGAGAAACAGAAGCAGCAGAACCAGGAGACTGGCACGAGGTGGCACAGTGGGCTTCCTAGCCCACAGAGCAAGGTGGCTACAGTTTGCGTGCTGAACCACAGAACGAGAGAGCTGAGTGCCTTCAGGCAGGAGGCTTGCTGGCAGAGTGGGAGTGCCTCTGGGCACGTATTGGTGGATCTAAAGAGCTTTGTAACACTTGACCCAGTAGGGCAGAGGCCAGGCCTGACGGAGGGCCAAGACAGGAACTGTCCTCAGGGGACTGAGAGGAGCTGAGAGAGCTGTCCTGCATGGAAGAAGGGAGACTTTGCCTGCATGCTTCCTGATCCTGAACAAAATTTGTAGCCTGTTGATCCCTATTCCAGGTTGTAACCTGTTACTTCCCTAATAAGCCCCATAACTGTGAGTATGGTCTGTAAGTTCTGTGTGACCATTGCAATGAATTATTGAACCCAGCAGAGAAGTAGAGAGTGTCGTTGGAGAGACAGCTAGTGTCAGAACTGACAAAAAGATTGGAGAAAGGAGTGTCTGACCTCCACCTCATAGGAATCAGTTTTGAGCTGATGCTGGTGGTGATTGTCCTCCTTCCTTGTAAAGTCAGAGGAGGTCTGATGCTGCCACCCACCATGTCATTTTTACACAGGTGCTATACGGTTCCATTTGTATATTTTTGAAATGACAAAGTTTTAGAAATGGAGACCAATTAGTGGTTGCCAGGGGCTAGGGATAGAGGCATGAGGGGGAGGCAGGAAGGAAGTGGTTATAAAAGGGCTATACGAGGGATCCTTGTGGTGATGGAACTTGACTGTGATAGTAAACACAAGAACCTACACCTATAATAAATCATATTGAACTAAATACACACACACACACAAATGAGTACAAGTAAAACTGGGCAACTATGAATAAACTTGATGGATTGTGTCAATGTTAACATCCTGGTGGCAATATTGCACTGTTGTCATTGTTGGGTGTTGTTGAGCCAATTCTGACTCATAGCAATCCTATATGACAGAGTAGAACTACCCCATAGGATTTCCTTGGCTGTAATCTCTAGGGAAGCAGATCACCTGGTCTTTTCTTCCACTGAGCCACTGGTAGATTCAAACTGCCAGTCTTTCGATTAGCTGCCAAGTGCTTTAACCATTGCCCCATCAGGCACTATAGTTTTGCAAAATATTGCCTTTAAGGGAAACTAGCTAAAGGGTACACTCTGGATCTCTGTTTATAATTTCTTACAACTGCATGCAAATCTACTATTATCTCAATAAAAAATTCAATTTAAAATAAAGATCTATCCCAGAAGAACTAGATGGTGCCCAGCTACCACCAATGACTGCCCTGACAAGGAACACGACAGAGAGTCCCTGATGGAGCATGAGAAAAGTGGGGTGCAGAACTCAAATTCTAGTAAAAAGACCAGACTTAATGGCCTGACTGAGACTGGAAGAATCCCGGAAGACATGGCCCCCAGACTCTATTAACCCAGAACTGAAACGATTCCTGAAACCAGCTCTTCAGACAAAAATTAGACTGGACTACAAGACATAAAATGATACTCGTGAAGAGGGTGCTCCTTAGTTCAAGCAGACACATGAGACTAAAAGGACAGATCCTGTCTGGAGACTAAATGAGAAGGCAGAGGAGGACAAGAGCTGGTTGAATGGACATGGGAAATCCAGAGTGGAAAAGAGGAGTATGCTGTCACATTATAGAGAGAGCAACTAGGGTCACATAACAATGTGTATATAAATTTTTGTATCAGAAACTAACTTGAGCTATAAATTTTCACTTAAACATAATTAAAAAAAAAAAGAAAAGAAAGATCTACCAACTAACACCTTTTAGATAGCATACTTTAAGGAATTTATGTCATTTACATATGATTAATAATTACTTCCAAATTGGTAGGACTTTTATGTTAACAATTTAAACACTCTCTTAGAAATTATATAATAATTTCCTTTACAAATTATGTAACATTATAATTTAGCAAAATTGTTTCCTGAATAATTATGGACTCTTAAGTAATGAAGTAATGGATTCAAGTTAATAAATATTTACTGTGACTAGTTTAAAAAATCAATCATATCCTCATATACTTGCAATAAATAATATGTGGGAACTAAAAATAAAAATACAATGTCATTTACAAACACCATTTCCAGGGAAACGAAATACCTAGGTATAAATCTAACAAAACACATACAGACAGTAGTACACTGTACTGAAAATTACAAAATGCTGACCAAAAAAATGAAAGATATAAATAGGTGGAGAAACATACTATGTTCATGAATTCAAAGACTCAATGCAGTAAGATATCAATTCTTCCCAAATTGATCAATAGGTTTAATGCAATACCTATCAAAATCTCAGCAAAATTTTTGTAGATATAGACAAACTTATCGTAGAATTTATATGGAAAGACAAAGAACTAGAACAGCTAAAACAATTTTCAAAAAGAAGAATTAAATGGGAAGAATCACTCTATCCAATATTAAGACTTACTATATAAGGACAGTAATTAAGGCAGTGTGGTATTGGAGAAAGGATAGACATATAGAGGAATGGAACAGAATGGAGATCCCAGAAGTAGATCAGTGCAAATATGCCTAACTGATTTTTTATAAAGGTACAAAAGCAATTTAATGGAGGAAGGATAGTCCTCAACAAATGATGCTAGAATAATTGAAATCCATAGGCAAAAGAATAAACCTTTTGTAATTTTGGCAACTGATTGATCAATTGATTACATTAGATTGCACTATGTAATTACATTATAATTCACATTAGATTACATTATGGAACAGCAGCTAGACTAGTGTTTGGCTAAACAATGGGGAAATACAACCTAGCTACAACCGTAACCAAAACCTTGTATGTTATATAAACATTAATTCAAAATGGATCATAAATTTACATGTAAAACTGTAGAACTTTTGTAAGAAAACAGAAGAAATTTTGGGAGACCAGGGGCTAGGCAAAGAGTTCTTAGACATGACATCAAAAGCACGACCCATAAAAGAAAAAAAAGTAACAATTTTGACTTGATCAAAATAAAAATTTTTGTGCTGCAAAAAAAACTCTGTTAAGAGGACGAAAAGACAAGCTATAGACTAAGAGAAAATATTTGCAAATGCTGGTGGCATAGTGGTTAAGTGCTACAGCTGCAAACCAAAAGGTCAGCAGTTCAAATCCATCAGGTGCTCCTTGGAAGCTCTATGGGTCAGTTCTACTCTGCCCTATAGGGTCACTATGAGTTGGAATTGACTCAATGGCAACAGGTTTGGTTTATTGGTTTTGGTTATCAATCAAAGGTCTTACAGGCAGATCCCAGTTATGAACTTCCAACTTACGCACAACTGGTAGTTACAAACCAACCTCCGTAAAGCCTATTATATTAAAAATTCAGATACATACAATGGTTCATAATAACAAATAGATGCTACTTTGGGACATGCAACAAAACATTATTATTATTACTGTATTATTATGTTAAAGATGTTTTAATGTATCTAGAAGTGTGTCTTTAATGTTTTTATGCACAGAAAGGTACGCTATATACTAAGACAAACATTTGACTGATGTTAGATACAAACCATACCTAACTGCTCTGATTTAAGAACAAATTCAACTTAAAGACAGACTTTAGAATCGAACTTGTTCATAATCTGGGGACTACCTGAATATCTAGATTATATAAAGAACACCCAACAGTTTAAAAAAAAATCCAATTATACAATATGCAAAAGATAGGAACAGATATTTCACCAAAGAGGAAGTTCAGATGGCAAATAAGCACATGAAAAGGTGGGCAATATCATTAGCCATTAGGGAAATGCAAATTAACACTACAATGAGCAATCACGATATATCTACTAGAACAGCTAAAATGAAAACCAGCAATCATATCAAATCTGGTGATAATATGGAGAAACTGGATCTCTCATACATTGCCTGTGGGAATGTGGAATGGTACAGCCAGTTTGGAAAACAGAGTAAAAGCAAACCACAGTATGGGAGAAAATATTTACAATGTGTGTAGCCCAAAAAGAACTCCTATATTTCAATAACAAAGGGCACATAACTCAATATAAAATGGGCAAAAGATTTGGGTAGGCACTTCACAAAGAGAAAATTCAAAAGATCAATATACATATAAAAGTATAAGTACATATGCTTGATCTCATTAATTTTCAGGGAAATGCAAATTTCAACTACAAAAAGATACTATTACACACACATCAGAATGGCTAAAATGTAAATGACTGTGTATCATGGTGAAAATGTGGAACCACTTATTCATTGGAAGTAACAATTGATAAAACCATTTTGAAACTCTGATAGCATCTACTAACAGGCATTCTTCTGATCTAGGAATTCCGCTCTTAGATATACACCCAAAAGAAATAAGTTCATATGTTATTCACCAAAAGACATGTACAAGAATGTTCAATGCAGCAGTCTGCATAATAGCCCCAAACTAAAATTAATCCAAACGTCAACCTACAATAGAACAGATATATAAATTGTGCTATCTATTTATATTCTGGAGGCAGAATACACCACAGGGAATTCTCTTTTCAAGTGATTGATTGATTTGCTTTGATTAGATTATGGAAAGTAATTATAATTTTCATTAGATTATATTAAGAAACAGCAACTAGACTAGTGTTTGGCCAAATGACTGGGAACCACAACCTAGCCAAGCTGACACATATAATCAACCATCAAATGTTTCTACACAATTCCTCATTCAGTGCCATCTCCTCTCCTACTCTAGAATATCAACCTAGGCTCAAGGAGTGTCCACAGCCTGCATTCTTGCCTGGCGACCTCCATCGCTCTGATGAAGTTTTCAATTTTCATATCACTGAGAGACCATATTCATAAGGCTGTGGTCTGGAGTTATGCATTTTTCTGTTTACATAAGATAATGTGCTGATTTTCCTCCATTTGTTCCTGCTGTTCCTGCTCTGTGCCCTGAGGTACTAACACCTGTGAGCTCCCTTGTCACCTGTTTTACCACCAGCTTTGGCCAATGGGAGGTGGGAGGAGAGAGAGATTGGGATATTTCTTTCCCTGCTCCCTGCCTGCTATGGTGTCATCGCACTGTGGTTCTGGCAACGGCTATGACCTTCTACAACTACAAAAAAAAAAAAAAAGGTATTGCCCTAGAGTCAATTCCAACTCACTGCAACCCGTGTGTCACAGAGTAGAACTGCTCCGTAGGGATTTCTTGGCTGTGGTCTTTACGGAAGCAGATTACTGGGCCTTTCTTCTGTGGAGCTGCTGGGTAGATTAGAACCACCAACCTTTAAGTTAGTAGTCCAGTGCAAACTGTGCCACCCAGTTTCCTACTATTGCTAGTCCCTGGGTGCCTCTACACTCCTTGATGTGACTTTAAGCCTGATCACAACTGTCTAAAAAACCTCACCATTAAATTCTCTTTAAAATCCCAGTGGAATAAGCCTTTTACTTCCCGCTGGGACTCCAACTGATACAGAGATGGAGTTTTATTTTGTGTTGTTCTTTCTCCTCGTTTTTTGTTTCAAAGAAGAGAATGAGTCAGAGCTCCTTTTATTCAAACTTCCTTAAGTTTTTGCAATGAGTGTGTAGTGTGCTTTTGTAATTTAAATAAGCTAGTAAAGGAAGAAAAGAAAAATGGAGAAACCATAGATTAAAATATATGTGCTAAGTGATCAAGGTTGTACTTCCTATTAAATTTATAAGCTTAAAAACTAGCTATAAAACCTCTAAGCATTTATGTTAAGAAACTAGAAATACAACAAAATAAACCTAAGAAGCAAAAAAGAGCAAATGAATAGAGATGAAAAGATGCAATAAAGTTTGAAAAACTGAAAAATAATAAAATTAGTAACTAAATTAATGAATTCATTCTTTGAAAAGATTAATAAAATAAACAATGCTCTGGCAATACTAATCAAGAAAAAAAAACAGAAAACATAAATTCATATTAGGAATGGGGAAGAGATTACAACCATAACTAATCTGTTTTACTTAATATTAGTATTATTTAACATTTTTCTGAAAGTCCTAACTAATATACTTAATGAGGGAAAAAAGCTACTAAATATAAAAATATAGAGGAGTCAAAATTATCCTCATTTGCAAAATGACATGTTTACCTGAAACATGCAAGTCAAAGGAAAAACTATTATAATTAATAAGAAAGTTAGTAAATCAACCAGCTACAATACATTATTTCCTACTCATGAGCAAAAACCAGTTCACAAATATGATGAAGATCCTATTTATGCCAGCAACCAAATACATAAAATAGAAAGAAAGAAATTTAACAAAACTTTGTGCAAAATCAAATGAAAAAAATTACAAATGTTTCTAACACATAAAAAAGAGAAATTGAATAAATGAAAGATATATCATGGTTTCTAGAATGGAATACTCAATATTACAAATATAACAATTCTTCCAATATTAAATTATAAATTTAATATAATTCCAATCAAATTTTACAAGAGATTTGTTTTGGAACTTAATCAAATGATCCAGAATTTATTTGGAAGAATTAGCATGCAAAACAAGGCAATAAATTTTTGGGAAAATAATTATAATATTCCACTATGTTAAAATTTATTTCAGACTACAACAAATAAAATAGTGTAGTCCAGGCACAGGAATACATAGACAGATCAATAAAACAGAATAGTAAGACCAGACTGAGCTAAGAACAAATAAAAATTGAGTAAATAATAAAGTCACTTTTAAAATCAGCAAATAATGGATTAGTCAACAAATGATCTGGTGACATGAGGAAACTTAAAAAAAAAAAAAGATAAATCATTACGTGGGATCAATCTCCAAAATAAATTTCAAAAGGAAGATACGTTCTCATGAAAAAAATGACCTCATAAAAATAAAAAAATATAGATGAATCATCATGTCGTCTTGTAATGAGGGATACCTTTTTAAGCCAAAATCAAAGACAAAAGTCAGGAAGAACTTAATGCAGATGTTCAAGAAATATAAAAAAAAAAAAATTCAACCTCACTAGTAACCAAAGAAATGCAAATTATAGCAGTGAAAAACCCCTCCTTACCTATAAAATTTTTCAAGTTTATTATTAAATTATTATTATTATTAAATAAAATAATAATAATAGTAGGGAATGTTAGCAAAGGTATAAAAAGACAGGAACTCGCAAACCCTACTGAAAAAAAAAAAACTACTGAAGCAAGTGTAAATTTGTACAACACTTTTTGGGGAAGAGAGGTCATTTATTCTAAGAAATAATGGACCTGCATAAACACTCATCCACAAAAATGTCCATTGCAATGTTATTGATAAGAGCAAAAGAATTGGAATTAACCTGAAAGTTAAAAAAAAAAAGGCTAGGTTAAAAAATTATGGGACATCGTACAATGAAATATTATGCAGTCATTAGAAGTTAAGTTTAGAAGAACAGTTAGTAGCTTAGTAAAATAAGTGGGGGGAAAAAAGGCTAAAAAACAATACACAGCCCCCTATCCAACAGCCTTCTGAATAATTATAAAAGCCAGCAGTGGTTCCATGCAAGATAGGTGTCTGCACCTGGTCAGGGTGGCAGCCTGGGGCAGGGTGTAGGTGCCCAAGCAGAGCAGCCACACAGGGTGAATGGTAACACGCAGGGTTTCTGAACCTTTAATGGGCATGGAGTTTCTTTGGGGGGTGATGAAAATGTCCTGGAATTAAATGGTGGTGATGGTTGCACAATATTGTGAATATACTAAAAACCACTACATTGTAGATTTTAAAATGGTTCAAATGGTGAATTTTATGTTACATGAGTTTTATCTCAATTTTTAAAAACTCATGGACAACAGAAGTCCAGGTGACAAGGTAAGCGCATACGTTGTCAAAACGCATCCGACCTAACACATAAGATCTGTGTGTTCTGTTGGTTTTCATTATACCTTGATTAAAAAAATAAAGTAACTGTTTGATAAGGAGTCCCCAAAAATGCCAAAATACATTTTGGGTCAAAATACCAAGAGGCACAGACCCACATGGTATCAGCGTCAGTGTGGGAGAAAGCCAAGAAAAACAATGGGGCATCTAATAAACCTGAGAAGAGCAGAGCTCCAAAACACTCAGTAGGTGTTGATGGGAAAACATAATGGGCCAATTTGAATTCAGCAGCTGAAAGCTACTCATTCCAAAAGCTAGAGAGTACAAGGGGCTCACTCTAAGGTCTAAGGAGCCTGGAGCAGTCTAAAAAAAAAAAAAAAAAAATTTTTTTTTTTTTTTAGTCTAGCTCCTATGAATTCTCAAAATCGACTTGCCAAAGCTTCCTTCAAGACAAGGCCACAACCTGCTGGGACAAAAAAAAAAAGAGATGAAGAAAAGAGAAGGTCCAGATAAAAATAGAAGAGAGGAACAGAGCTAGACAGTCTCAGAAAGTAAGTCACCGTATTTTTCAGTATTACACAAAAACAACAGAAGAGGAAATCAAGGAAGTTAGAAAAGCTAACTTGGACAAAATCTCCCTCTTAAAACTCAGAAAAACTAATTTCACACACACACACAAAAATGACCAAGAAAAAAGTATCCAGGTCAAATTCCATACAAAGTAATTATAATAAAAAAGAAAATAAAGAAAAGAATAACACCCCTGAAGACAAGAAAAACACACCAGGCTAATAGGCCAAGAACTGATCAAAACTGTAGCTTCTATTTAAAAATGAGCTAAATGGCACCTTTAAATAATACAAGACATGAAATAATAACATAAGAGTGAGAAAAACTCAGAAATTAGGTGACAGAACTCATGAAAGAATTAAAAAGAAAAGAAAAAAATTATTTCAGGAATAAACACTAAACTGGAAGGGACACCAGAGCAAATATCCACAATGGATAATGCCTTAAAAGAAATTAGAAGGTAAAAAGGAGGACATTTTTAAAAATAAATAAGACATTTAAAAAGTGATAAGAAGTACTCAAGGAAAGTAAGAGATACTGAAGATAGGCAAAGAAGTTTCAACTTATGGGTATCAGGAATCCCTGAAAATACACTAAACAAGGGAACAGAACAATTTCATTAAAAAAAAAAATCTTCATAAAATTTTTTGAAACTACATTTTAAAAGAACATACTGTGTACCTAAGAATATCAACCCAACACGACTCATATTAAGACATATTCTTGTAAAAGTATGAGATTTTATTAAAAAGAAAAAGAAAAAATCCTTTGGGCAGCTAGTCAAAAACAGTAAATGAGTTATAACGGAAAGAAAATTACATTATCTTCAAACACTCTACACCAATACTTAATGCCGAAAGAAAATGGGAATGTATTTAAATTACCCAAAGAAAGAAAATATGAGCCAAAGATTTTATATACAGCAAAATTGACATTCAAGAATGAAGGGGACAAGTTGTTATCAACATCAAAAACATAAGGCATATAGGTCCCACGAGGCTTTCCCGAGAAATCTACTAACAAATGAGCTTCAGACAAGCAAATGTCTAAAGAAATGAGTCCTTAAAATAATGACAAGTGGCAAGCAGTAAATATGTAATTATTTATAGAACTTATACTAAATGAGAATTTATACTAAACTTTTGGTAAAGTAGAGGGTGAGCGAAAAGAGGAAGACAATCAACAAGATGGATTGACACAGTGGCTGCAACAATGGACTCATGTGAGGATGGCGGAGGACTGGACAGTTTCGTTCTGTTGTACATGGATTGCTACAAGTTGGAACCAACTCAAAGGCACCTAACAACAACTAAACAAGGGCTAAAAGGGACAGATTGTAGTACATTATGGCTGAAGTTCAAACAATGTAGATATAGATAACTATTCTTAAATGAGGTAGGATGGGGTGACCATACACAAAGGTTTTTTTTTTTTTTTTTTTGAGCTGTGATAGAAAAAACTGTAATTGAATAGTCAAGGATTCTAGTTTTCTGGCGGAGACCTCTTCTAAGTGGTGGTTTGTCTGAGGAACAAATTATCCTCATCCCCTCATCCTCTGTGAGTTGTTTTGTTTTATAATTGTGGTAAAATATGCACAACATAAAATTTGCCATTTCAACCATTTTCAAGTGTACAATCCAGTGGCATTCATCACAATCACAGTGTTGTACAACTATGACCACTATTTGTTTCCAAACTTTTTCCATCACCTCAAACAGAACCTCCATACCCATGAAGCCCTAACTCACTACTCGTTCTTCCCCTCAGCCCATGGTAACCGCTAATCTACTTTCTGTTTCTATACATTTGTCTATTCTATTTCATATAAATGAGATCACACAATATTTGTCCTTTTGTGTTTGGCTTATTTCACTATGCATAATGCTGCCATACAGAGGGATTTTTCTAGCAGCGTGTGCTTACTTTGTGTCTGTGTCGTATTTCGGTAATTCTTGAAATATTTCAAGCTTTTTCATTATTCTTATTATATCTATTATGATGATCTGTGATTAATGATCTTTGATGTTACTATTGTAATTGTTTTTGGGGTGCCACAAACACGCCCATGTAACACAGCAAACAATCGATGAATGTTGTGTGTGTTCTGATGGCTCCAACGACTGGCCATTCCCCTGTCTCTCTCCTTCTCTTCGGACCTCCCTCTTCCCCGAGACGTGACAATATTGAAATTAAACCTATTAATAACCCTACAGTGGCCTCTAAGCGTTCAAGTGAAAGCAAGAGTCAAATGTCTCCCACTTTAAATCCAAAGCTAGAAAATGGTTAAGCTTAGTGAGGAAGGCATGTCAAAATCGGAGACAGGCCTGAAGCCAGGCCTGTTGCACCAAACAGCAAGCTGTGAAGGCCAAGGAAAAGTTCTTGAAGGAAATGAGAAGTGCTACTCCAGTGAGCACCCAACGGTAAGAAAATACAACAGTCTTATTGCTGACAGGGAGAAAGTTTTAGTAGTCTGAATAAAAGGGCAAACCAACCGCAACAGCCCTTTTTAACCAAAACCTAATCTAGAGCAAGGCCCTAACTCTCTTTAATTCTATAAAGTCTGAGAGAGGTGAGATAGCTGCAGAAGAAAAGTTTGACTCTAGCAGAGATTGGTTCATGAGGTTTAAGGGAAGAAGCCGTCTCTATAACGTAAAAGTGCAACGTAAAACAGCAAATGCTGACGTAGAAGCCGCAGCAGGTTATCCAGGAGGTCTAGCTAAGATAGCTGAAGAAGGTGGCTGCACTAAACGACAGGTTTTCAGTGTAGATGAAACAGCCTTTATTGGAAGAAGATGCCATTGAGGACTTTTGTAGCTAGAGAAGTCAACGCCTGGCTTCAAAGCTTCAAAGGACAGACTGTCTTGTTAGGGGCTAATGCAGCTGGCGACTTTAAGTTGAAGCCAGTGCTCGCTTACCATTCCGAAAATCCTAGGGCCCTTAAGAATTACGTTAAATCTACTCTGCCTGTGCTCTATAACAGGAACAACAAAACCTGGATAACAGCACATCTGTTTACAACATGGTCAACTGAATATTTTAAGCCCACTGTTGGGAACTACTGCTCAGAAAAAAGATTCCTTTCAGAATATTACAGCTCACTGACAGTGCTCCTGGTCACCCAAGAGCTCTGATGGAGGTGTCCGAGGAGATTAATGTTGTTTTCATGCCTGCTAACACAACATCTGTACTGCAGCCCACTGATCAAGGAGTAGTTTTGACTTTCAAGTCTTATTGTTGAAGAAATACATTTCATAAGGGCTATAGCTGCCACAGATAGTGATTCCTCTGATGGATCTGGGCAAAGTAAATTGAAAACCTTCTGGAAAGTTTTCACCATTCTAGATGCCACTAGGAACATTTGTGATTCATGGGAGGAGGTCAAAATATCAGCATGAATAGGAGTTTGGAAAAAGTTGATTCCAACCCCCTTGGATGACTTTGAGGGGTTCAAGACTTCAGGGGAGGAAGTAACAGCAGATGTGGTGGAAACAGCAAAATAAATAGCAAATTAAAGTGGAGCCTGAAGATGTGACCGAATTGCTGTAATCTCATGATAAAACTTTAATGGACGAGGACTTGCTTCTTATGGAAGGGCAAAGAAAGTGGTTTCTTCAGAAGGAATCTAGTCCTAGTGCTGTGAACATTATTGAAATGACAACAAAGGATTTGGAATATTACATAAACTTAGTTGATAAAGCAGCGGCAGGATTTGAGAGGGTTGTCTCCAATTTTTAAAGAAGTTCTACTGTGGGTGAGATGCTATCAAACAGCACTGCACGCTACAGAGAAAACTTTCACGAAAGGAAGAGTCAATCAATGCAGCAAACTTCACTGTTGTCTTATTTTAAGAAATCGCCACAGCCACCCCAACCTTCATCAGCCACCACCCTGATCTGTCAGCAGCCATCAACATCGAGGCAAGACCTTCCACCAGCAAAAAGATTAAGACTTGCTGAAAGCTCAGATGATGGTTAGCACTTTTTAGTAATAAAGTATTTTTAATTAAGGTACATTCATTGTTTTTTAAGATATAATGCTATTACACACGTAGTAGACTACAGTATAGTATGAACATAACTTTTACATTCGCTATGAAATAAAAAAAATTCATGTGACTCACTTTATTGTGATATTCACTTTATTGTGGTGATCTGGAAATGACCCCACAATATTTCTGAGGTACACCTGTAAATATATGCCAGAGTGTGTATTAGAGCTTCATTCCTTTTTATAGTGGAATAATATTCAATTGTATGTATGTACCATATTCTGTATATCCACTCATCTGTTCATGGACACTTGGGTTGTTTCCACCTTTTGGCTATTGTGAATAATGCTAGGATGAACACTGGTGTACTAGTTAGGGGAAAAAAAAAGTATTTTAACTGCTCTCAGTAATAGCATTGGTAGTAGTAATATTACTATTATTCTTCTGAGATGGTTTTTGTGTGAATGAGGGAAAAAGTAAATGAGTAACTATGGGATATTTTAATTCTATCATCTCTTATGTTCTTGGGAAACGAGATTCACGGTATGGAAGAAAAAATACAGTTGTAGAAGAAGCTGAATTTTAATCCTTTGTTGTTATAAACCGTTCTTGTTGTTGTGTGCCATTGAGTTGATTATGACTCATACCAACCCTATACGACAGAGTAGAACTGCTCTATAGGGTTTTCTATGCTGTATACTTTACGGAAGCAGGTCTTTCCTCCTGCAGAGTGGCTGGTGGATTCCTACCACGACCTTTGGATTGCGGCTGAGCACTTAACCATTACACCACCAGGGCTCCTTACTTATAAATTGAAAATATCAATTATGTGTATGTGCATGTGTGCATATATATATATATATATATATACCCTGGTTGTGCAGTGGTAAAGAGCTCAGCTGCTAGCCAAAAGGTTGGCAGTTCAAATCCACCAGCTGCTCCTTGGAAATCCTATGGGGCAGTGTTACTCTGTCTTGTAGGGTCACTATGAGTCAGAGTCAACTGGATGGCAATACTGTGTGTGTATGTGTGTGTATTTGTTGTTGTTGTTAGGTGCCGTCGAGTCGGTTCCCACTCATAGCAACCCTATGCACAACAGAACGAAACACTGCCCAGTCCTACACCATCCTCAAAATTGTTATATGTTTGAACCTGTTGTTGCAGCCACTGTGTCAATCCATCTCACTGAGGGTCTTGCTCTTTTTCACTGACCTTCTACTTTACTAAGCATTACATCCTTCTCCACATACTGGTCCATCCTGATAACATGTCCAAAGTACATGAGACGAAGTCTCGCCATCTCCATTTCCAAGGAGCACCCTAGCTGTACTTCATCCAAGACAGACTTGTTCCTTCTTCCGGCAGACCACAGAGTATTCAATATTCCTCACCAACACCGTAATTCAAAGGCATCAATTCTTCTCCAGTCTTCATTATCCAGGTTTCACATGTATTTCAGACAATTGAAAATATCATGGTTCCACAAACACCAGAAGAGAAACTAGATAACCGGGAGTTCCTAAAAATCAAACACTTAATGTTCATCAAAAGAGTTCACCGAAAGAGTAAAAAGACAACCTATACACTGGGAAAAGAAATTTGGCTGTGACATATTCAACAAGGGTCTAATCTCTAAAATCTACCAGACACTGCAAAATCTCAACAACAAAAAGACAAATAACCCAATTAAAAAATGGGCAAAGGATATGAACAGGCACTTCACCGAGGAAGACATTCAGGCAGCTAACAGATAGATACATGAGGGAATGCTCACAGTCGTTAGCCATTAGAGAAATGCACATCAAAACTACAATGAGATACCATCTCACTCCAACAAGGCTAGCACTAATCCAAAAAAACAAAATAATAAATGTTGGAGAGGTTGTGGAGAGACTGGAACACTTATACACCGCTGGTGGGAATGTAAAATGGTACAACCACTTTGAAAATTGATTTGGTGCTTCCTTAAAAAGCTACAAATGGAAGTACCAAATGATCCAAGAGAGTCCCAGACAGAGTTGGAGAAAAATATAGAACAAAATTCTAACTCACATAAAAAGGTCAGACTTACTAGCCTGATACTGACTGGAGAAACCCTGAGAGTATGGCCCCTGGACACCCTTTGGGCTCAGTAATGAAGTCGCTCCTGAGTTTCACCCTTCAGCCAAAGATTAGACAGGCCCATAAAACAAAACAAGACTAAAGGGGCACACCAGCCCAGGGGCAAGGACTAGAAGGCAGGAGGGGACAGGAAACCTGGTCAAGAAGGGAGAGTATTGACATGTCGTGGGATTGTTAACCAATGTCATAAAACAATATGCACACTAACTCTTTAATGAGAAACAGTTTGTTCTGTAAACCTTCATGTAAAGTATAATAAAAAAGAAGTACAGTATGATCCAGAAATTCCACTCCTTGGAATACATCCTAGAGAAATAAGAGCCATCACATGAATAGACATATGCACACCCATGTTCATTGCAGCACTGTTCACAATAGCAAAAAGATGGAAACAACCTAGGTGCCAATCAACAGACAAATGGATACACAAATTATGGTACAAACACACAGTGGAATACTATGCAACAATAAACAGCAATGACGAATCCACAAAACATCTTACCACATGGACAAATCTGGAAGGGATTATGCTGGAGTGAAATCAGTCAGTTGCAAAAGGTCAAATATTTTATGAGACAGCTATTAGAAGAACTCAAGAAAAGGTTGAAACACAGAAGAAAACATTCTTCAATGGTTACAAGAGAGGGAGGAAGGAAAGGGGAGGGATATTCGTTAACCAGATAGTAGATGAGAATCATCATAGGTGAAAGGAAGGACAACACACAATGTAGGGCAAGTCAGCACAACTGGACTAAACCAAAAGCTAAGAAGTTTCCTGAACACAGCCAAACACTTCAAGGAACAGAGTAGCTGGGACTGGGGTCTGGAAACCATGGTTTCGGGGGACATCTAGGTCAATTGGCATAACAAAGTTTATTAAGAAAATGTTCCACATCCCACTTTGGTGAGTGGCATCCGGGGTCTTAAAAGTTTGTGAGTGGCCATCTAAGATGCACCCATTGGTCCCAACTCACTTGGATCAAAGCAGAATGAAGAACACCAAAGACACGAGGAAAATATTAGCCCAAGAGAAAAAAGGCCACATAAACCAGAGACTCCATTAGCCTGAGACCAGAAGAACTAGATAGTGCCCAGCTACCACCAATGACCCTTTGACAGGGAACACAACAGAGAGCACCTGACAGAGCAGGAGAAAATTGTGGAGCAGAACTCAAATTCATGTAAAAGGACCACTGAGTGTGGAGGAACCTTCAAAGCCATTGCCCCCGATACTCTGTTAAGCCAGATCTACAATCATCCCAGAAGCCCACTCTTCAGACAAAGTTTAGACTGGACTAACTGGGTTTTTTGGGGGGTATAAAACATAAAATAATACTCATGAAGAGAGTGCTTCTTAGTTCAAGCAGATACTTGAGATCAAATGGGCGGCTCCTGTCCAGAGGCAAGATGAGAAGGCAGGAAGGAACTGGAGCCAGTTGGATGGACACAGGAAATTGAGGGTGGAAAGGAGTGTGCTGTCACATTATAGGGAATACAACTAGTGTCACATAATAATATGTGTATAAATTTTTGTATGAGAAATTAACTTGAGCTGTAAACTTTCACCTAACGTACAATAAAAGAAATAGAAAATATCATGGCTTGGGTCGGGTGCACCTTAGTACTCAAAGTGACATCTTCGCTTGTCAACACTTCAGAGAGGTCTTTTGCAGCAGATTTTCCCAATGCAATACATCCTTTGATTTCTTGACTGCTGCTTCCATGAGTGTTGATTGTGGATCCAGGTAAAATGAAATCCTTGACAGCTTCAATCTTCTCTCTGCTTATCATGATGTTGCTTATTGATCCTCACAGCTGTGAGGATTTTTGTTTTCTTTATGTTGAGGTGCAATCCATACTGAAGGCTGTAGTCTTTGATCTTTATCAGTAAGTGCTTTGAGTCCTTTTCAGTTTCAGCAAGCAAGGTTGTATCATCTGCATATCGCAGGCTGTTAATGAGTCTTCCACTAATCCTGATGTCACATTCTTCTTCATATTGTCTGGCTTCTCAGATTATTTGCTCAGCATACAAACCGAATAAGTATGGTGAAAAGGATACAACCCTGATGCACACCTTCCCTGATTTTAAACCACACGGTATCCCCTTGTTCTCTTCAAATGACTGCCTCTTGACCCATGCACAGGTTCCTCATGAGCACAATTAAGTGTTCTAGAATTCCCATTCTTCACAATGTTATCCATAGTTTGTTATGATCCGCACAGCCAGATGCCTTTGCATAGTCAATAAAACACAGGTAAACATCTTTCTGGCATTCTCTGCTTTCAGCCAGGATCCATCTGATACCTATCACCAGTGATATTCCTCGTTCGACATCCACTTCTGAATTTGGCTTGAACTTCTGGCAGTTCCTTGTCAATGTATTGCTGCAACTGCTTTTGAATGATCTTCAACAGAATTTTGTTTGCATATGATATAAATGATTTTTTTTAATTAGGATTAATTGTTTAATGAGAAACCAATTTGCTCTGTGAACATTCATCTAAAGCACAATAATAAAAAAAGAAAAAGAAATTCTTAAGGACACCAAGAGCTTTCATTTCCTGTATTAGAAATTAATACAAACCAAAACTAAACCGTTTGCCACCAAGTCAATTCCAACTCATAGACACTCTATACGACAGAGTAGAACTGCCCCATACCATTTCCAAGGAGCCACTGGTGGGTTCGAACTGCCTACATGTTGGTTAGCAGCCAAGCTCTTAACCACTGTGCTACTAGGGCTCCTAAATTAATACAGAGAAAAAAATTTTAATATTTACATAAATAGCATATGTTTATGAAAAATAACTGCATTTTCCAAGACAAAATACATTTAGTGAGAAGATGCATTATTTTCACAAATCTCTTTAATGTCTGAATTAACAGAGGACAGCTGTGATCTCCTAAGTGCTTCTGCATTGGGTCTGTTGAGATTGCACATGTCGATATACTGCTGCAGCCGCTTTTGAATGATCTTCAGCAAAATTTTGCTTGCGTGTGATATTCATGATACCCGTAAAACCCGTTGCCGTTGAGTCGATTCCGACTCAAAGCGACCCTATAGGACAGAGTAGAACTGCCCCATAGAGTTTCCAAGGAGCACATGGTGGTTTCGAACTGTTGACCTTTTGCTTAGCAGCCGTAGCACTTAACCACTATGCCACCAGGGTTTCCGATATTCATGATATTGTTCAATAATTTCTGCATTCGGTTGGATCACCTTTCTTGGGAATAGGCATAAATGTGGATCTCTTCCAGTCAGTTGGCCAGGTAGCTGTCTTCCAAATTTCTTGGCACAGACGAGTGAGCATTTCCAGAGCTGTATCCGTTTGTCTTAGTACTATTACGAAAATAGTTTTGCCTTTGTGGATCCCCCTAAAAGGATCTCAGTGATATCAGTAACCCCACAGGGTTGTCTGCACTACACTTTGAGAACCACTGGTCTAAGAAGAAGGAATTGGTACAATTCTCCCTGTTCCCCAGGAAGGGAATATAACAATATACTAATATACTGTATATCATAAAAACATTAATGTCCTCTTTTGCATGCCATTGATTTGTTGGAGACACTGGCTAACTCTTCTGGGAGTGCTTTCTTTTTGTGTCCTTCTTTTTAAATTATGCTTCAGGTGAAAGCTCACAGCTCAACTTAATATCGCATACAAAAATTTATACCCATTGTTATGTGACGCTAGTTGTAATCCCTATAATGTGACAGCATACTCCTTTTCACCCCAGATTTCCCCTGTCCATCCAACCAGCTCCTGTCCCTTCCTGCCTTCTCACCTTGCTTCTGCACAAGAGCCACCCTTTTGGTCTTGTGTATCTGCTTGAACTAAGAAGCACACTCTTCATGAGTATTTATTTTATGTTTTTATAGTCCAGTGTAATCTTTGTCTGAAGGGTGGGCTTCAGGAATGGTTTTAGATCTGGGTTAACAGAGCATGCGAGGGCCATAGCTTCAGGGATTCCTTCAGTCTTACTCAGACTACTAAGTCTGGACTTTTTACATGAATTTGAGCTCTTCTCCACATTTTTCTCTCACTCTGTCAGGGACTTCCTATTGTGTTCCCTGTTAGGGCTGTCATTACTGGTAGCTGGGCACCATCTAGTTCTTCTGGTCTCAGGCTGATGGAGTTTCTGGTTTATGTGGCTTTTTTTCTCTTGGGCTAATATTTTCCTTGTGTCTTTTGTGTTCTTCATTCTCCTTTGCTCCAAGTGAGTTGGGACCAATGGATGCATTTTAGATGGTCATTCATTAGTGTTTAAGACCCCAGATGCCACTAACAAAAGTGGGATGCAGAACATTTTCTTAATAAACTTTGTTATGCCAATTGACCTAGATGTCCCCCGAAACCATGGTTTCCAGACCCCAGCCCCAGCTACTCGATCCCTCAAAGTGCTTGGTTGTGTTCAGGAAACTTCTTAGCTTTTGGTTTAGTCCAGTTGTGCTGACTTGCCCTACATTGTGTGTTGTCCTTCCCTTCACCTAAGGTGATTCTTATCTACTATCTAGTTGGTGAATTCTACCCGCCATCCCTCCCTACCCTCATAACCATCAAAGAATTTTTCTTCTGTGCTAAAAATATTCTTGAGTTCTTTTGATAGTGGTCTCATACAATATTTGTCCTTTTGCTACAGACTCATTTTACTCAACATAATGTCCTCCAGATTCATCCATGTTGTGAGATGTTTCAAAGATTCATCATTGTTCTTTAACTTTGGGTTGTATTCCATTTTGTGTATGTACCATAATTTTTTTATCCATTCATCTCTTGATGGACACCTAAGTTGTTTCCATCTTCTTGCTATTGTGAACAGTGCTGCAATGAACATGGTTATGCATATATCTCTTCGTTTGATGGCTCTTATTTCTATAGGATATATTCCAGTGAGTGGGATTGCTGGATTGTATGGTACTTCTATTTCTAGCTTTTTAAAGAAGTGCCAATTCGATTTCCAAAGTGGTTGTACCATTTTACATTCCCACCAGCAGTGCATAAGTGTTCCAGTCTCTCCACAACCTCTCCAACATTTATACTTTGTGTTTTTTGGATTAGTGCCAGACTCGTTGGTGTTAGATGGTATGTCACTATAGGTTCGATTTGCATTTCTCTAATGGCTAATGATTGTGACCATTTCCTCATGTATCTGTTAGTCACCTGAATGTCTTATTTGGTGATGTGTCTGTTTATATCCTTTGCCCATTTTTTAATTGGGTTATTTGTCTTTTTGTGTTGAGGTGTTGCAGTATCTTGTAGATTTTAGAGATTAGATGTTGATTGGATTTGTCATAGCCAAAAATTTTTTCCCAGTCTGTAGGTTGTCTTTTTACTCTTTTGGTGAAGTCTTTGGATGAGCTTAAGTATTTGATTCCTAGGAGCACCGTTATCTAGTTTTTCTTCTGGTGTTTGCACATTGTTAGTAATGTTCTGTATTCTATTATGCCATGAATTAGGGCTCCTAGAGTTGTCCGTAGTTTTTCTTCCATGATCTTCATCATTTTAGATTTTACATTTAGGTCTTTGATTCATTTTGAGCTAGCTTTTGTGCATGGTGTGAGGTATGGGTCTTGTTTCATTTTTTTGCAGATGGATATCCTGTTACGCTAGGTGTTGTCAAATACCAGATGCTCATAGATGGATGAATATAAGTCTGGATTCTCAGTTCTGTTCCAGTGGTCTATGTATCTGTTGTTGTACCGTACCAGGCTGTTTTGATTACTGTGGTAGTATAATAGGTTCAAAAACCAGGTAGTGTGAGGCCTCCCACTTTGTTCTTCTTCTTCAGTAATGCTTTACTTATCTGGGGCCTCTTCCCTTTCCATGTGAAGTTGGTGATTTGTTTCTCCGTCTCATTAAAAAATGTCATTGGAATTTGGATTGGGATTGCATTGTACCTGTATATCACTTTTGGGTAGAACTGACATTTTTACAATGTTGAATCTTCCTATCCATGAGCATGGTATATTTTTCCACTTATGTAGGCCTCTTAAGGTTTCTTGCAGTAGTGTCTTGTAGTTTTCTTTTTACATAGGACTTCTAGGTCTCTGGTTAGATTTATTCCCAAATATTTTATCTTCTTGAGGGCTATTGTAAATGGTATTGATTTGAAGATTTTCTTTTGGAAGTTTTCTTTGTTGGTGTAGAGGATTCCAACTAATTTTTTTATGTTTATCTTGTATCCTGATGCTTTGCTGAAATCTTCTATTAGTTCCAGTAGTTTTTTTTTGTGGATTCTATAGGGTTTTCCGTGTGTAAGGTCATATTATCTGCAAATAGGGATAGTTTTACTTCTTCCTTACTAATTTGAATGCCCGTTATTTCTTTTTCTTGCCTTATTACTCTGGCTAGGACCTCCAGCACAATGTTGAATAAGAGTGGTGATGAAGGGCATCCTTTACTGGTTCCCGTTCTCAAAGAGAATGCTTTCAGACTCTCTACATTTAGGGTGGTGTTGGCTTTGTATAAATGCCCTTTATTATGTTGAGGAATTTCCATTCTATTCTTATTTTGCTGAGAGCTTTTATCAGGAATGGTTGTTGGATTTTGTCAAATGCATTTTCTGCATCAATTGATAAGATCATGTGGTTTGTGTCTTTTGTTTTATTTATGTGATGGAATACATTGATTGTTTTCTTAATGTTGAACCATCCCTGCATACCTGGTATGAAGCCCACTTGGTCATGATGAAATTTTTCTTTTTTTGATATGTTGTTGAATTCTTCGGGCTAGAATTTTGTTGAGAATATCTGTAATTTTCTTTCTTTCTTTTTTTTTTTTTTTTTTTTTTGTGGTGTTTCTACCTGATTTTGGTATCAGGGTTATGCCGGTTTCATAGAATGAGTTTGGGAGTATTCCTCCCTTTTCTATGCTTTGAAATACCTTTAGTAGTACTGGCGTTAACTCTTCTCTAAAAGTTTGGTAGAATTCTCCTGTGAAGGCATCAGGGCCAGGGCTTTTTTTTGTTGGGAGTTTTTTATTACCTCTTCAATCTCTTCTTTTGTTATGTGTATTTACTGTGGTTAGTCTTGAGCTCCCAGCTTAGCGGAGCTTGTGATTTCTTTTTTAGTTTGTTCATTTGTTCCCTCCCCGAAGCCAGGAGACTGGGTCAGTACACAGGTCCCACTTCTGGCCTAGGGGGCGTGGCAACAACTGAACACTGCCAGGCCAGCACTGGAGCAATGCTCCAGTGAGGGGAAGAGGGGCACTTCTCTGTTATGGAAATCTCAAAGGGGAAAGGGATATTTTGATCCTGTGTGGTAGGTTAGATGCTTGCACTTAACTTTTGCAGATCCAGAACCTCCTGTCCCTGACTCTGGAGGCTTGTGCAGACTCTCCACTACTCGGTTTCTCCCATCGTGCTAAAATGTTTTCCAAGCACTACTGCTTGCCTCAGCCCGCATGCACCAAACAATCCAGCCTGCATAGTGCTAGCTAGGTCAGTTCTGGCACTACTTCACTACTTCTGAACTCTCTCTCCCTCCCTCTGCCACTCAGTCCAGCTCCTCAACTTTGTCTTTGATGTTCAGGGCTCCTAAAAAACTACCATATATAATCAACTCACTTGTTTTGGGGGGTCTTTGTTGCAAGAGGGACCACAGGAAGCATTTGACTATTCCGCTATCTTGGCCCCACTTCCAATGATATTGTTTGATAATTTCTGTATTCTGTTGGATCACCTTTCTTTGGAATGGACACAAATATGAATCTCTTCCAGTTGGTTGACCAGGTAGCTGTTTTCCAACTTTCTTGGCCTAAATGAATGAACACCTCCAACACTGCCTGCATTTGTTGAAGCATCTCAGTTGGTATTCCATCAATTCCTGCACCCTCATTTTTCACCAATACCTTCAGTGCAGCTTGGACTTCTTCCTTCAGTACCTTTAATTCTTGATCATATGCTACCTCCTGAATTGGTTGAATGTCGACCAATTTTTTTGGTACAGTGACTGCGTATTCCTTCCATCTTCTTTTGATGCTTCCTGTGTCATTCAATATTTTGCCCATAGAATTCTTCAATATTGCAACTCAAGGCTTGAATTTTTCCTTCAGTTCTTTCAACCTGAGTAATGTTGAGCACATTCTTCCTTTTTGTTTTCTAACTTTAGGACGTTGCATATTTCATTACAACACTTTACTTTGTCTTCTCAAGCTGCTGTTTGAAATCTTCTGTGCAGCTCTTTTATTTCGGTTCTTTCATTCGCTTTAGCTGCTCTACTTTCAAGAGCAAGTTTCAGAGTCTCTTCTGACATACATTTTAGTCTTTTCTTTCTTTCTTGTCTTTTTAATGACCTTTTGCTTTCTTCATGTATGATGTCTTTAATGTCATCCCACAACTCATCTGGTATTCAATCACTAATGTTCAACGGGTCAAATTTATTCTTGAGATGGTCTCTAAATTCAGGTGGGATATGCTCAAGGTCGTATTTTGGTTCTCGTGGACTTGTTTTAAATTTTCTTCAGCTTCAACTTGAGCTTACATTATAAGCAATGTATGGTCTGTTCCGCAGTCAGCCCCTGGAGTCGCTCTGTCTGATGGTATTGAGTTTCTCCAGCATCTCTTTCCATAGATGCAGTCAAAATGGTGACTATGCATGTGGACCTCACTGGATGGAATACTCAGGAATAACTTAAATAAATGTAGCTAAAATTACATTTGTTTTAAGGACCTGCTGTTCTAATTCATAACAACATTTGACCAGGAGGTAGGTGGGGGGAACGGTTGTCACAAAGCCAGAGTTGGGAGTCAGCTAACCTGGGGATTTTTTGGGGGGAGACTCTGGCATGGTTCAGAAGATCTTGTGATTATTTCATAAACAAGGAAACTGAAGTATTGCTTTTATAAATTCTGTAGAAGGATCCCTATGTTTTCAGCATTCTAAAGAGAAATAGAGAGTGCTTCTAAATTTCATCTGACAGAAACCTTATCCCTGCATTAGCTGTACCTAAAAACAAGAACAAGCTTAAATGAAAACTGCCACAAACCTTTAGCATCACCAAAAGACTGAGTCCCCAGGGAGGAAAAATCAGCACAAAGAAAATACCAGGTTTGACTAGAAATCTAAGGAACTGAAAAAGACACAGCCTACTGCAAACTTAATTGCTCACAGAGCAAGCAGGAAAGTGAAAAATATATCATGAACATCTGTTGTTTGTGAATGACTAAGCGTTGGGTCAAGTAAGATTAGCCACATAGATTATCAGCCCTGTAGCTTTTCCCAAGAAAACACTTCAAGCACTCGATTAGCAAAGGAACTAGAGAGCAACACCCACACACAGAAATGCCCAGTTTGACTAATGATTAAAAAAAAAATTTACAAATGTCAAAAGAAATGTGATATGGCGCATGGGATGTCTTGTGCTCTCAGTAAGTATAATACAGGGTTTGTTTTATGATAGCAGAATTCAAAAATTGGGATTTTTATCTAACCTTTGGGCAATGTAAGAAAATTTTATATAGTTCCAAAAGAGGCATTTGGAGCTATTAATTCAATTGAATGACTAATACAGATAAGCTAAAGTTTATCTGGACACTCATTCTGCTTGGAAAATAGAAGCGTTGTACATGTGCAGGTTAGTCTATAGGGTTTAGTCTAAAATAAATTTGAGAGAATCTGATGAGTGAACTTTTGCTTCTTTGGTTTATATGCTATAATGTCCCGAACACAATTTTCATTACAAATGACTATATGGGTTACTAAAGCAAACACATATATCATTGAGACACTCTATAGTAATAGATGCAGTCCTTCCAGCCAACTCAACAATGTATAATGTAGAACCAGAATTATTTCCTAGGCAGAGGGCCACTAGCAATACCCCTTAATAACCCAGGTCTCCGATGGCACATTTAAAGCAGGATTCCTAGAGCCTGCACTTCAGCAACCATCATGGAATGAAATAAACGCGTGGAGTAGAGCAGGAACCCTGCTGTTCGGATGGGCTGGTTCTGAGCCAGTAGTTTCTTATCTCATCGAGCAGCAGCTGTCATGGCCAGTCTTCGGGGATGTCTTTTTAAAAGTTCTTAAAGATCTTAATTGGTACCATCCCCTCTAGCTCCAAATAAGTTTCCTCCAGCTCACTTGTCATATAATTTGGGAGCGCTCAGTTTTACGATCATCAATAGAATGAAGAGAACACCCTCATTTAATGAGCTGGATGAAAGGAACAACCAGAGAGGTGGCAGCAAGGTGTGCTAGAAAGAGAACTGGGCCTCAGGACAAAACTGGACTCCAGTGACAGGCTGTCATTGACTTAGCAGTAAAATGGGCAATGACCTGATCTAGCAGTCATTAGATCTATGAATATACCGTGAGATTCAAGGTAGACCTACCTAATATGACTCTCTGAAGAATACCTTTTTATGAAAATCAAAACAAAACAAAAAAACAGTTGCCATCAAGTTGGCAACCCCATGTGTGTCAGAGTAGAACTGTGCTCCATAGGGTTTTCAATGGTTGATTTTTCAGAAGTAGATGACCAAGCCTTTCTTCCGAGGTGCATCTGGGTAGACTCGAACCTCTAAACTTTCGGTTAGCAGCCGAGCACCTTAATCATTTGCACCACCCCGGGAATTTTTTATGAAAATAAGCATGTCTAAATAAAGAAATTAGGCCATTTTCATTTCTCCACATACAACCCAGCTACAAAATTTCTTATTTTTGGAGTCAATTCTAACCTTTGACCTGTACAAGATTTTATAATTTTATATATATACACACACACATACATTTACATACATACTGAAGCATTGATGCTTTTGAATTATGGCATTGGTGAAAAATATTGAATATACTATGGACCGCCAAAAGAATGAATAAGTCTGTCTTGGAAGAAATACAGCCAGAATGCTTCCTAGAAGCAAGGATGGTGAGGCTACGTCTCACATACTTTGGACATATTATCAGAAGGGATCAGTCCCCGGAGAGGGACATCATGCTTGGTAAAGCAGAGGGTCAGCAAAGAAGAGGAAGACCCTCGTCGAGATGGATTGACACAGTGGCTGCAACAATGGGCTCAACCATAACAACGATTATGAGGATGGCGCTGGACTGAGTAGTGTTTCGTTCTGTTGCACATAGTCACTAGGAGTCAGAATGGACCTGATGGCACCTAACAACAACATACACATATACATGTACATATACATATACATGTACATGTACATATACATGCATGTGTACATACATATATAGCATATTATATATACATAAAAATAAAAAAATTTTTTTTATACATACATACATATGTAACATATTCCTTATAAACATATATGCATACATACATATGCAACATATTACATATGTAATTATATACATATATATAATTGTAACTGATATTAACTGGGCCTGTGAGGTGCAACGAAAAGAACCTTGGAGTCTGCATCACAAAGCCCAGGCTCTGATGCCTGCTTGGCTGCTTACTTCAGGCACACAGGATGAGGTTAAAAGAAAGGGTCTCTCTGAGGCTTTGAGGTTAAGTGTGTCTCTTGTTAGAAATAGTCTCAGAGAAGGCCAAGAAAGGAAAGGAAGAAGGTGACTCACATACATTTCAACAATTTGTTGTGAAAGACTGCTCTTCATCTTCTCTCATTCAAAACACTTAATGTCCATCCTTAGTTTGAAAAAACAAAGGAAAATAAATTGAGTGTGGTAGTGTGCCAACAGTTCATCTATTCACCCAACAGAAGGGTGTGTTTCTTCCACGGCTGCTTACCATTTCTGGGCCTTTTACTTCTCTTATGTCAAAAAGAGAAGAAACTTTTAATCTACATGCAGTGAAGGATTGCCTCTAGTTAAACACGACAGACTGAACACATGCAACGTACTAGTCAAGGCACAAATTCTACTACTAATGACTTAAATGAGAGAGAGTTGCATCTCCTTCCACATAACCAGTCCAAACATTAGAAGTCCAGGACTGACTAGGTGGCCCACAATGTTGAGGATCCAGATTCCTTCTCTCATTGCTCAGCCTTCCCAGGTGTCACTCTCACATCTGCATGGTGAAGGATGGCTTACCGCCACAGCTGTCTTCCAGGCAACAGGACGGATAAGAGAAAGACATCCCTCTTGCCCTTAAAGTCATGACTTGTAAGCTGAACACATAACGTGTGCAGAACTGACCAGAACTTAGTTACACAGCCACACCTAGCTGCAAGGGATCCAGGGAAATGTAGTCTTTGTTCAGGCTGTTTAGATAAATTTGGGGGATTCCGGAATCGACTCGAGGGCACTGGGTTTTGGATTAATAAAAGAAAAAGGCACTGAATAGTAGGTGACAACTAACCAACTCTGTTCTCTATGATTATTTCTACTCCCTCCCAAATTACACTAAAATAACAATAAAAGAATTTAAAGGCAAAAACCCTCAAGGACAAAAAGATCAAGAGAGGCAACCACAAATGGATGCTATCAAGTGCAATGACAGACTAAAGGCATTTTCAGACATGCAAAGTCCTATATATTTCATTCCCATGTAAACTTTCTCAGGAAGTTCCTGGAAAATGTGCCCCATCAAAATAAAGAAGTCAATCAAGAAAGAAGAAGAAAGAGGATCGAATACAAGAAAGGGATAAAGGAAATTACTAAGAAGATGGAAAAGGGAAGTCCAAGAATAATAGTACTGCCATCCTAGAGAACAATCAGTGCAAATCAGAGTAAGAAAAGGCAGCCTCATGTGGCCCTGCATGGTACATGGTGTCTTGTATGGCGACTGTGAGTACACATAACTAATAAACTGTTGTCCATCTCATCTGTCCAGCGTTGGGCATTGTGTGTTCAGTCAACTTGGACTATTTAGGGGAGGGGATTCCTCCATCATCAGCAGGGTCAGTAGCAAGTGATCAGAACACTTAGAATCTGTCCCCTGAGGCACTTGAATATTAAAACTCCCCCCAAACAAAACAAAACCCATTGCTGTCATGTCGATCTGACTCACGGAGACCCCGTGTGTTACAGAGTACAACACCTCCATGGGGTTCTCTTGGCTGCAATCCTTACAGAAGCAGATCACCAGGCCTTTCTTCTGTGGCACGGCTGGGTGGTTAGCAGTCAATCGCAAACCGCTGTGTCACCCAGGGACCTTCCAGGACTCCCCAGGGAAGACAAATAAGACTTCTGTGCACAAAGGTAAACATGGAAGAAAAGCACATGCCCCGGAAGAACACACAAGACACTGTTAACTTTGGTGACTTTGGAGCAACTGGCTGCCTGGGGGACACACTGGAAAAGGACTCCTTCGACTGCCTACTTTTGTACCTTTTGATTTTTTTTTTTTGGTATGCCGATTTTATTAATTTATTTTTTAAATAATTTTTATTGTGCTTTAAGTGAAAGTTTACAAATCAAGTCAGTCTCTCACATATAAAGTTATATACACCTTTCTACATACTCCCATTTACTCTCGCTCTAATGAGTCAGCCCGCTCCCTTCTTCCAGCCTCTCCTTTTGTGACCGTTTTGCCAGTTTCTAACCCTCTCTATCCTCCCATCCCCCCTCCAGAAAGGAGATGCCAACACAGTCTCAAGTGTCCACCTGATACAAGTAGCTCACTCTTCATCAGCATCTCTCTCCAGCCCATTGTCCAGTCCCTTCCATGTCTGATGAGTAGTCTTCGGGAATGGTTCCTGTCCTGGGCCAACAGAAGGTTTGGGGACCGTGACCACCAGGATTCTTCTAGTCTCAGTCAGACCATTAAGTCTGGTCTTTTTATGAGAATTTGGGGTCTGCATCCCACTGTTCTCCTGCTCCCTCAGGAGTTCTCTGTTGTGTTTCCTGTCAGGGCAGTCATCGGTTGTGGCCGGGCACCATCTAGTTCTTCTGGTCTCAGGATGATGTAAGTCTCTAGTTCATGTGGCTACCTTTTGATTTTTTACCGTGTTCAAGTATTACCTATTTTTAAAATGTTTGGAAAAGAAAAAGTAGATAAAACATTTGGGGGACAAACTTGCAATAGCTAACTTTAAGAATACTTCAGAAAACCAAAATGTAAGAATCAGGTGTTACTTAAGAATGGCGGCCAGTCATAACTGCTGACTCTCATTAGCCATTTTTCATTGATAATTTCAAGGTAGTTTCTTTACCTATCACCAAGAGGTATCAGTCAGGTAGACTGCAAGCTTCTTGAGAGAAACGTGCATTTTTGTGCCTCTTAGGTGACCTTGCCCAGTTTTTTTTTTTTTTCAAATTTTTTATTGTGCTTTAAGTGAAAGTTTACAGTTCACATCAGTTTCTCATATGAAAACTTATGCACACATTGTTATGTGACCCCAGTTACTCTACCTATAATGTGACAGCATGTTCCTCTTCTCCCTGTGTTTCCCGTGTCCATTCAACCAGCTCCTGCCCGTCTCATCTCGCCTCCGGACAGGAGCTGCCAACTTAGTCTCATGTGTCTACTTGAGCTAAGAAGCACACTTCTTACAATTATCATTTTATGTCTTACAGTCCAGTCTAATCTTTGTCTGAAGAGTTAGCTTTGGGAATGGTTTCAGTTTTGGGCTAACAGAGAGTCTGGGGGCCATGTCCTGAGGGATCCCTCTAGTCTCAGTCAGACCATTAAGTCTGGTCATTTTACAAGAATTTGAGTTCTGCACCCCACTTTTCTCCTTCTCCATCAGGGACTCTCTGTTGTGTCCCCTGTCAGGGCAGTCATTGGTAGTAGCCGGGCACCATCTAGTTCTTCCAGTGTCAGGCTGATGGAGCCTCTGGTTTATGTGGACCTGTCCATTTCTTGGGCTCTTATTTTCCTTATGTCTTTGGTGTTCTTCATTCTCCTTTGCTCCAGGTGGGTTGGGACCAATTGATGCATCTTGGATGGCTGCTTGCTAGCTTTTAAGACCCCAGATGCCACTCACCAAAGTGGGATGCAGAACGTTTTCTTAAACTTGTTATGCCAGTTGACCTAGATGTCCCCTTAAACCATGGTCCCTAGATCCCCACCCATGCTACTCTGTTCCTCAGTGTTTGGTTGTATTCAGGAAACTTCTTAGCTTTTGGTTTAGTCCAGTTGTGCTGACTGCCCCTGTATTGTGTGTTGTCCTTCCCTTCACCTAAAATAATTCTTGTCTACTATCTAGTTAATGAATACCCCTCTTGTCCCCTCCCCACCCTATAACCATCAAAGAATGTTTTCTTCTGTGTTTAAACCTTTTGTCGAGTTCTTGTATTCATGGTCTCATGCAATATTTGTCCTTTTGTGACTGCCTAATTTCCAAAAAAAAAAATTTTTTTTTTAATTTCCCTCAGCATAATGCCTTCCAGATTCCTCCATGTTATGAGAAGTTTCACTGATTCATCGCTGCTCTTTATTGTTGCATAATATTCCATTGTGTGAATATACCATAATCCGTTTACCCATTCATCCGTTGATGGGCACCTAGTTTGTTTCCATCTTTTTGCTATTGTAAACACCGCTGCGAATGAACATAGATGTGCATATATCTATTCTTGTGATGGCTCTTATTTCCCTAGGACATATACCAAGGAGTGGGATTGCTGGATCGTATAGTAGTTATGTTTCTAGCTTTTTAAGGAAGTGCCAAATTGATTTCCAAAGTGGTTGTACCATTTTACATTCCCACTGACAGTGTATAAGTGTTCCAGTCTCTCCACAACCTCTCCAACATTTATTATTTTGTGTTTTTTGAATTAATGCCAACCTTGTTGGGGTGAGATGGTATCTCATTGTAGTTTTGATTTGCATTTCTCTAATACCAAACTATCATGAGCATTTCCTCATGTATCTGTTAGCCACCTGAATGTCTTCTTTGTTGAAGTATCTGTTTATATCCTTTGCCCATTTTTTAATTGGGTTTTCTTTTCATTGTGAAGGTTTTGCAGTATCTTGTAGATTTTAGAGATTAGATGTTGATCGGATTTGTCGTAGCCAAAAATTTTTTCCCAGTATGTAGGTTGTCTTTTTACTCTTTTGGTGAAGTCTTTGGATGAGCATAAGTGTTTGATTTTTAGGAAATCCCAGTTATCTAGCTTCTCTTCTGGTGTTTGCACATCATTAGTAGTGTTTTGTATACTGCCTATGCCATGTATTAGGACTCCTAGTGTTGCCCCTATTTTTTCTTCCATGATCTTTATCATTTTAGATTTTATATATAGGTCTTTGATTCATTTTGAGTTTGTTTTATACATGGTGTGAGGTATGGGTCTTGTTTCATTTTTTTTGTAGGTGGATATCCAGTTATGCCAGCACCATTCATTAAAGAGACTGTCTTTTCCCCAGCTAATGGACTTTGGGCTTTTGTCAACTATCAGCTGCTCATTAGTGGATGAATTTACATCTGGCTTCTCAATTCTGTTCTATTGGTCTATGTATCTGTTGTTGTACAAGTTACCAGGCTGTTTTGACTACTGTGGCAGTATAATAGGCTCTAAAATCAGGTAGAGTGAGGCCTCCCACTTTGTCCTTTTTTAGTAATGATTTACCTATCTGGGACCTCTTCCTTTTCCATATGAAGTTGGTGATTTGTTTCTCCATCTCATTAAAAAATGCCATGGGAATTTGGATCGGAATTGCATTGTATCTGTAGATCACTTTTGGTAAAATAGACATTTTCACAATGTTGAGTCTTCCTATCCATGAGCAAGGTATATTTTTCCACTTATGTAGGTCTCTTTTGGTTTCTTTCAGTAGTGTCTCATAGTTGTCTTTGTATAGGTCTTTTATGTCTCTAGTTAGATTTATTCCTAAGTATTTTATCTTCTCGGGGGCTATTGTAAATGATATTGATTTGGTGAGTTCCTCTTTGACATTCTCTTTGTTGGTGTAGAGGAATACAACTGATTTTTGTATGTTTATCTTGTATCCTGATGCTTTGCTGAAATCTTCTATTAGCCTCAGTAGTTTTCTTGTGGATTCTTTAGGGTTTTCTGTGTGTAAGATCATATCATCTGCAAATAGAGATACTTTTACTTCTTCCTTACCAATTTGGATGCCCTTTATTTATTTTTCTAGCCTAATTGCTCTGGCTAGGACCTCCAGCACAATGTTGAATAGTGGTGATAAAGGGCATCCTTGTCTGGTTCCCATTCTCAGGGCGAATGCTTTCAGACTCTCTCCATTTAGGATGATGTTGGCTGTTGGCTTTGTATAAATGTCTTTTATTATGTTGAGGAATTCCCCTTCTATTCTTATTTTGCTGAGAGTTTTTATCATGAATGGGTGTTGGACTTTGTCAAATGCCTTTTCTGCATCAATTGATAAGATCATGTGGCTCTTGTCTTTTATTTATATGATGGATTACTTCGATTGTTTTTCTAATGTTGAACCATCCCTGCATACCTGGTATGAAGCCCACTTGGTCATGGTGAATTATTTTTTTGATATGTTGTTGAATTCTATTGGCTAGAATTTTGTTGAGGATTTTTGCGTCTAAGTTCATGACGGATATTAGTCTATAATTTTCTTTTTGTGTGCTTGGTGTCTTTACCTGGTTTTGGTATCAGGGATATGGTGGCTTCATAGAATGTTTGTAAGTATTCATCCCTTTTCTATGCTCTGAAATAACTTTAATAGTTCTGGCGTTAACTCTTCTCTGAAAGTTTGGTAGAATTCTCCAGTCAAGCCGTCAGGGTCAGGACTTTTTTCTTTGGGAGCTTTTAAATTACCTTTTCAATCTCATCTTTTATTATAGGTTTATTTAGTTGTTCTACCTCTGTTTGTGTTAGTCTAGGTAGGCAGTGTTTTTCTAGAAATTTGTCCATTTCCTCTAGGTTTTCAAATTTGTTAGAGTACAATTTTTCATAGTAATCTGATATGATTCTTTTAATTTCACTTGGCTCTGTTGTGATATTGCCCATCTCATGTCATATTCAGGTTATTTGCTTCCTCTCCTGTTTTTCTTTTGTCAGTTTGGCCAATGGTTTATGGATTTCGTTAACCTTTTCAAAGACCCAGCTTTTGGTCTTGTCGACTCTTTCAATTGTTTTTCTGTTTTCTATTACATTTATTTCTGCTCTAATCTTTATTATTTGATTTCTTCTGGTGCCCAGAGGCTCCTTTTGCTGTTCTCTTTCTCTGTTTGAGTTGTAGGGCTAAGGTTTTGATTTTGGCCCTTTCTTCTTGTTGGATGTGTACTTTTATTGCTATAAATTGACCTCTGAGCACTGCTTTTGTCGTGTCCCAAAGGTTCTGGTAGGATGTGTTTTCATTCTTATTTGATTCTATGAATTTCTTTATTCCGTCCTTAATTTCTTCTATAATCCAATAGTTTCTGAGCAAGGCCTTGTTCAGTTTTCATGTTTGATTTTTTTCCTTGCTTTTTCTGTTATTGATTTCTACTTTATGGCTTTATGATCAGAAAAGATGCTTTGTAATATTTCGATGTTTTTTGTTCCGTTGAGGCTTGCTTTATGGCCCAATATGTGGTCTATTCTGGAGAATGTTCCATGTGCATTGGAAAAGAACGTATACTTGGCTGCTGTTGAGTGATGTGTTCTGTATATGTCTATGAGGACAAGTTGGTTGATTGTAGCATTTAAATCTTCTATGCCTTTATTGAGTTTCTTTGCAGATGTTCTTTCCTTCACCAAAAGTGGTGTGTTGAAGGTTCCTATCATTATTGTGGAGCTGTCTATCTCTCTTTTCAATGCTGTTAGAGTTTGTTTTATGTATTTTGGATCCCTGCCATTGGGTACGTAAATATTTATTATGGTTATGTCCTCCTGGCATATTGACCTTTTAATCATTATATAGTGTCCTTCCTTATCCTTTGTGGTGGATTTTACTTTAAAGTCTATTTTGTCAGAAATGAATATTGCCATTTCTGCTCTTTTTTGATTGTTGTTTGCTTGAAATATTTTTTTCCATCCTTTGAGTTTTAATTTGTTTGCGTCTTTAAGTCTAAGGTGTGTCTCTTGTAGGCAGCATATAGACGAATCATGTTTTTTTATCCATTCTGCCATCCTCTGTCTCTTTAATGGTACATTCAGTCCGTTCACATTCAGCGTACTTATTATAGATATGAGTTTAGTGCTGTCATTTTGTTGTCTTTTTTGCGTGTGTGTTGTTGACAGTTTCTTCATTCCACTTAATTTTCTGTGCTGAGTTGTTTTTCTTTATATATTTTCTTTTCCTTCTTTTTCATTGTTGTTGATTTTGTATTTACTGAGTCTTTATGTTTTCCTTTTGTCATTGTTGCTGTTGTGTAGGATTATTAGTTTCCTTTGTGGTTACCTTAATATTTACTCCTATTTTTCTAAGTTTAAACCAAACTTTTATTTCTTTATATTGCCTTGACTTCCTGTCCATATGAAAGGTCTATGACCACATTTTTTAGTCCCTCTTTTTTGCTTTAATGCTTTAATGACATCTCTTTTTCCTTGTTTTGCGTGTTTTAGCTTTGATTTATTTTTGTGATTTCCCTATCTGGGTTGATATCTGGTTGCTCTGTCTTGTGTTCTAGTTTTGGGTTGTTATCTGATGTTATTGATTTTCTAACCAGAGGACTTCCGTTAGTATTTCTTGTAATTTTTGTTTGGTTTTTGCAAATTCCCTAACCTTCTTTTTATCTGGAAATGTCCTAATTTTGCCTTCATATTTGAGATACAGTTTTGCTGGATATATAGTTCTTGGCTGGCAATTTTTTCTTTCAAGGGTTTATATATGTCATCCCATTGCCTTCTTGCCTGCATGGTGTCTGCTGAGTAGTCCGAGCTTAGTCTTATTGACTCTCCTTTGTAGGTGACTTTTTGTTTAACCCTAGCCACTCTTAAAATTCTCTCTTTATCTTTGGCTTTGGCAAGTTTGATTATAATATATCTTGGTGACTTTCTTTTGGGATCTACCTTGTGTGGGGTTCGATGAGCATCTTGGATAGATATCTTCTCATTTTTCAAGATATCAGGGAAGTTTTCTGCCAACAAATCTTCAACAATTCTCTCTGTATTTTCTGCTATCTTCTCCCCTCCCCATTCTGGTAGTTATGTCCATCACTCTTAGGTTATTCCTCTTGATAGAGTCCCACATAATTCTTAGGCTTTCTTCATTTTTTTTAATCCTTTTATCTTATTTTTCCTCAAATATGTTGATGTCAAGTGCTTTATCTTCATTCTCACTATTTCTGACTTCCATTGCCTCAGTTCTGCTCCTATGACTTTCTGTTTAGTTGTCTAATCCTGAAATTTTACAGTTAATCTTCTGGATTTCTGTTTGCTGTATCTCTATGGATTCTTGCAGCCTATTAAATTTGTCACTATGCTCTTCTCTAATGTTCTTAAGTTCCTCTATTGCTTTGTCTTTGTGCTGCTTGGCTTGTTCTGTTTTGCCTAATCTCCTTCCTGATCTCTTGAAGAGTTCTGTATGTTAATCTTTTGTATTCTACATCCAGTAATTACAGGAAGTTCTCTTCAGCCAGAAGATTTCTTGATTCTTTGTTTCGGGAAATTGCTGAAGCCATCATGGTCTGCCCCTTTATGTGATTTGATATTGACTGTTGTCTCCAAGCTACCAGTAAATTATTGTATTTATTTTATGTTTGTTTACTGTGTCCTAGTTCCTTGTTTTGTTTTGTTTTGACATGCTCATATAGGCTGCTCGAGCGATCTAGTTTGACTATTGGCATGTATGAAGCTCTAACGTCCTGTCACCAGGTGGTTAGAGCTGTTACTAAGTATGTGAGCCCACGAGTTCATTCACCTTTCTTGTATGGATTCAGCTCAGGTGTCCAGGTAGTTGGTTACCAAGTGTGTAGTGCAGGTTCTCACCAAAATCCTAGTCAAGCAAGGGTGATTGGTGTAGGCACAGGTATCTGGCTACAGTAGGGGGTCACACACTGAGCAAGGCAAGGGGGTGACAATCACCCCTGAGTGTCTGTGAGGAAAGCACGTGTCTCTGTTCCCTACAGCGCATAGATGGGTGGGTTTTGCAGCTGTTCTATGTTTACCCAGTGCTGTTGGCTGTAAGGACTGGGAAGCACCACATATCTTGTATCCCTGTCACAGGTCACTAGGTGGTGTACATGGAGCCACCAGTCCTCAGGCCCCTGAAGTGGGTGGGTGAGGACTCTGCTTAATAGGCAAAGTGGTGTCAAATGTTATGAACCTGCCTGTCCACCATATAGCTGAAACAGGTGAAGTTAGACATCAAGTATATACCCTGTTATACTGTGCTAATGAGGGCCTATGCTGTTGAAGTGGGCCCACACAGGTCTATGCAGGGGTGAAAGGCATTCAAAGTCCATGGACCCCTTATGCCGTTTCTGCCAGGGGCCGTTTCTGCCCTGAGTTCCCAGCTTAGGGGAGCTGGCAGATTATTTTTTCCCTGTTTTTTAATTTGTTTCCTTTCCAAGGTTGGGAGAATGGCTCAGGACCAGTGACCAGTCCTACTTTCAGCCCAGGGAACAAAGCCTGCTGGGACCCAGCGCAGAGCAGGAAGGGAGCAGATAAGCTGGAGAGAGGTTTTTCCCAAAGGGGTGTTTTTTGATCTGCACAGTAGGTCAGACGCACGTACTTATCTTTTGCCAATTGAGAGCCGATTTTCGCTGATTCTGAAGGAGTGAGTAGACTGTCCACCACTAGGTGTCTCCCAATGTGGAAAACGCATCCCGAACACCACTGCTTGCCTCACCATGCTTTCAGCATCCAGCCTGCGGGGTCCAGTTCCCACCAGGTCAGGTTTGGCAACTGCTCACTACTTTCGAACCTGAACTGTCTCTCCCTCCTCCGCTGCTCAGTCCAATTCCTCAACTTTGCCTTTGATGTTCAGGGCACTTAGGTTGTCATATATAATCAATTTTCTTGTTTTTTCAGGTCTTTGTTGTAAGAGAGACCACAGGAAGTGTTTGACTACTCTGCCATCTTGGCCCTACCTCTAGCCCAGTTTCTTGAAGAGGAATATTGGAGCACTTAAGAAATATTAGATTCCATTCAAAAATAAATATTCTACTACACTCAATTGTCTCCTTCTTGTGTGGGGGAAGAGTAGGAGGTAGAAGGAGAGGGTCATCCTTCTTTTCATTTCTGTTTCTCCGAGTCTAGAGTCCTCTTTTCTTTTGGTGTTTATACTAAAATCTAATTTTCAGTAAGGGCCATCAGTGGTGCCTGCAGGTCAAGTGGCCAGGGTCATTCAAGAGTGACTTGTCCTCTTATTCTCAAAAAAAAAAAAAAAAATTCAAGGACTCAAGTTCAACTCCAAGGCTTTATCCCCACCCCCCAGTGTAGAGAGCCGTCACATGGCCATAGCTCTGTCAATACTTTACTTTGGATATGTTTTTTCCAGAAGGAACATGAATCTTATGCAGCAATCTTAATAAATGCAACTGGGCTCCATTTCTTGGCTTTGAGGTAATGAAAAATTAATCACCATACTTTACAAGTAATAGTTTCCACTCACAGCACTCCCTTAGAAGTAAATATATCATAAATAGTTACTATTATACCAAGGGCTGGTGGATTGGGCAGCCTGTCGTCCATAAATCCCTTTTCAACAGACATGTTATTTCTCCTGGGGAACAAACAGATTTGTTTTAGATCAGAGAGTCAACTGACAGATGGCCTTTGTGAAAACAAACCATTTGTATAAATAAATTATATTTTTTTACTAGGGTATTCTGCTTTTGTGGATTCGGGAAATCAGTGCCCCTATTCTCTATGAATGGGTCTAAACTGCAAAGAGCAATTATGTTTCGGTGTAAGGCCAAATTGCACAGATCTCCAAACATGGATGCCAAGACCCAAATTCTCTAGATGCCTGCTGCCACCTCCCATCACAATCGTCACAAAGAGCTCTCTGCCTGGAGGTAATGGGACGATCTCCAGAGAGCACGGTCACCAAGCAGAGCAAGATACCAGCTGGCACACTCCCTTTGCCCCAGGTTTTGTTTCCTTTAAATCTAATGGCACCACATGTCTTATTTTCCTAACCACAACTTTGCATAATTGGGACTGGCAATGTATTTATCTTAAAAACCTGGAGTCTTTCCTTTTCCTTTACAATATAGCTCATAGGTTAAATGTAGAAACATGGTGGGTTCCTTTAAAATCTAAACCAGCCCTTAACTGTGAACGTACTGCAATCTCAGCTGCAACCCATTTTATAACATATACACGTGTAACATACATATCAGATTATTTACTTACTTGTGTATAGATGCATATACATGGGTATACATTTATACACATGCGTATCCACTCATGTAAGCCTTCTTTCCCAGCACTCAACTGTCAGGACTTAGTGTCAAAAACGACATATTTTGTTGTTGTTGTTGTTTTTAGGAACTGGGACTAGTAAAGCATTTCTTTTGTTAGCAATCAAGATGTTTATCTCGGCCAGAAATACTATGAATGAGCTTTGTTGACATAATGATTGCCTATGTGTCCTTTATCATTGCCTTCTTTAAATTATTAAGACCCCAAAGCCATCAGTTCTGATTAAGAAAATAAAAGTTCGACATCAATCACATTCGCTGTTTAAAAAAAAAAAAAAAAAACAGAAAAGACTTTGCATATTTCTAGCTAAAAAAAAATTAAAATCAGATTATCTAGTATTTTCCTGGCTATAATGTACTTTTCGGAACCTGTATTTATTCTTTAGAATAGTGGGGTACTGTTTAACTCGGGGCTTTGTGTTCATGCATAACCTCAGGCTCCCAACTTGCTATTTAGAGCCAGGCCGGTTGGTGTCTTGATGAAATTAATACAGCATCCCGAGTTCCTTGACTTACATCCAAAGAAGAGCTTAAACCAATCATTTCCATGTGTTTGTGATACTCCCAGGAAATCTAAAGTTACTTCAAACAGGATCAGAAATTCTCAAATAAAATTACCCTGAATATACAAATCTTATACACGTACATCTAGGCATGCCAGATATAAATATCAAGAAGCCCTAATGGCACAGTGGTTAAGTGCTCAGCTGCTAACCAAAAGGTCAGTGGCTCGAACCTACCAGCGGCTCTGTAGGAGAAAAGACCTCGCGACCTATTCCCATAAAGATTACAGCTTGGGGAACTCTATGGGGGCAGTGCTGACGGACTCTACAGCAATAGGTTTAGATATAAATATACATCTACATGCACATAGATACCCATAGTCCTTCTGGAAGAGATGAGGATCAGAAAATTAATAAAGTCATTGCATACCAAGACCCCAGAAGTATAAAATGATGTCAAATTATAATAGGTTAGATTAGAACTAATCATGGATAATAAAAACCCATCTAATTCACACATCATAAATTTGGGTCATGAGAAAGAAAAAAGGTTTGGGGGGGCACAAAACTGAAGAAGCTATTTTTTATTGTAAAAAATATATATAACACAACATTTACCAATGATGAAATTCTTTTTAAAATAAATGATTTTGTCATTGAATTACTAGTACACCCAAACGGATTTGAACCAGACTGCATGGCTGAGTCATTTGATGCATTTCTTTTTCATCTCTAAATCATGCTACATGCCTGTTTCTAATGAAAGGGCAGCTCGTCCTGCATCTCACTGAGATTTCTACTAGACACACTAGTTCTTAATACAGTCAATTCACAATCAATAATATTATTCACAATCATAATCTTATGCACACATACAGGTCCAGGGTTAAGAAAATATCTTCAGTGCAATTGCAATCGCCGAAACCTTCTGCAATTAGGCTTTTGCTGATTCCTTGAGGGTATGTGGCTTCCAACCAGGTGACCAAGGGCAAAATTCCTTTGCCAGAAACCAGTGGGTCTGGTAATTTAGCTCCTGGGAGTGTCCTGCATTTCCCTATCACCAGATTAAGGCAGTGACCTGACATTTGCTAGCTCTATAACTGTGGGCAAGTTCCTCACCCGATCTCTGCCTCAGTTTCTCCATCTGTAAAAAGAAGTTAATACTGCCCACCCCATAGAGCTGTGAAGATTAAAACAGTTAAAGTGCTTAGCACAGTGCCTGGCACAGAGTAAGCATTCGGTAAGTGTTGTTGTTAGGTGCCATCGAGCCCACCTTCAGCTCACAGTGCCCCATGGGTTTTCTAGGTTGTAATCTTTATGGGAGCAGATCCCTAGGTCTTTCTCCCATGGAGCTGCTGCGTGGGTTCAAACTGTCAACCTTTTGGTTAGCAGTCAAGCACTTAAGCATTATGCCACCAGGGTTCCTTTTCAATACTTGTAAAGTCTTATTATTATTATTTGTTATGCAACATGTTAGAGACCCCCTGAGCTGGAGGCCACTGAAGAACTCAAGATTAGTGATGAACTTATAGTCATGTTGATTATTTTAAATGTCTTTTAATTGTACAATTAAAATGCAAGCCATATAATTATACAATTATACAAAATGGATATCAATTGTACAACTTATATCACATGTACAACTGTACGATTAATATGTATTTTGTATGTTAATTGTATAATTAAAATACATATTAATCGTACAGTTGTACAATATATTTTTATAAATAAATATTTATATAATCAGTATTAAATTTTTGTTCATGGCTGGAAACGTGTAATTTACCTGTGATGTGCATATTGAATTTTGTATTTGTCCCCTATACACCCGGAAGAGTTTGCAAGTGGTAGAAATGACACTAGGTTTGGTATCAGGGAGAGCACTAGAGGCTCTGCCACCAATGACCTGCACGGCCTTGGCTGAGCCACTTCACCCACCTCAGTACCAGATTTCTTCCTATAGCATAAATGGTCAGCCCAGAGGAGCTCCACAATCCCTTCTATTCTCAGAGCCAATGGGTATTATGAAACCAAAGAGATGACATCCTATTTGATTCTCTGAGTTGCAACTACACCATCTATTTGAAAAGACCAACCAGTATGAAAAGGAGAATTCTGCCTAGTACGTTTCCCAGACCCAGCCTTTCCCAGGATAGCAGGATACCAACAGGCAGGTGAGACAAGTTACATAACATCCACATAAAAATGACTGTGTACACCATATTTGTTGGGAAAGTACAGTGAGAATGTGATTCTAACATATATTGATAATTATTCACTACTATTTCAATCAGTCTGACTCACTGGGTCACGGGGTAGGAGTATTTTCAAGCACCGCTAGAAGGCTCCTATCCTCCGGAATGTTGGCCTGGGGGTTATTTCTGGTCAAGAGTATTGTTAGCTGCTGTGAAGTCCACGCCCAACTCATGGCGATCTCAGGCACAGTGGAACAAAACGCTGCCCGAGCCTGACGGATCACAGATCCATAAGGTTTCCACTGGCTGAGTTTTTGGAAGTAGACAGGCAGGCCTTTTTTTCTAGTCCATCTTAGTCTGGAAACACTGATGAAACCAGTTCAGCATCATAGCAGCACACAAGCCCCCACGGACAGACAGGTCGTGGCTGCACATGAGGCGCGCTGGCCAGGACTCAATCCCAGGTCTCCAGCACAGACGGTGAGAATTCTACCCCTGTACCACCACTGCCCGCCAGACCAAGAATGGGCATCAAAAGTCTATATAAGAAGAGAGGTAGAAGCTTCCTCTAGGGAGGGGGAAAGGAAACCACTAGAAGTTGTCCCAGAGAATCCGTAAACTAAATCAAAACCAAACCCAGGGCCATTGAGTCCGCAGAGTTTCCAAGGAGCGCCTGGTGGATTTGAACTGCCCACCCTTTGGTTAACAGCCGTACCACTTAACCACTACGCCACCGGGGTTTCCCAGAGGATTCCTGGAAGCCTTTTAAATATATGTCTTAGGGAAAGAGAACTTTATCCTGACTGGACTCCTGGCCTAGAAAGTACCTTCAAAAGCATAGTGCTGTCATGGGGGGTAGGGGTTGGTAAAAGGCTTAGGAAGAAAGTGAAGGAAGTCCCAATAAACTGAGACCCCCAGGTCCAGGAGAGGGTGAGAAGCCACGTAAGATAACAGGCTTAAACAGAGTGAGGCTTATCTATGCCTTGATGTTACATGCATGACTGTTTGGGAAGCCAGAGAGGAAGATGGCTGATTTCTCAGCAAAACACTTGTTTAAAATGCACACTTTGTAAAGCGCTATCCAGTAAGCCATCAACAGCCCTGATTAACAGCATAAATCCAGACAGCACTGGGCCACTGTGTCCCTCCTACTCAGGCAATTGGAGGCTTTCAGTCACCCCAAGGTCCCGCATTGCCTAAACATTTACAAGTTTATAGGAGCAAACACACATATGTTACCAAAAGAGAAGGGCTTTGAAAAGCATCCATTTGGCCAATGCTTAGGATTCTGTTTTCACGTGGGTTTCTCTTTTTTGAAGAGATAAAAAATTTGTCTCTCACAATCCTTTGACTCATAAAGGAGAAATCAGAGAAAGCATGGATGATTCATAGCAAGTTAGCATTTCCCACGGAAATATACAATCCCTTTGACTCAGTCGCCAGCCATGGAGCCCTTGCCAACATCTTCAACTTACAAAGGAGACCACCTCACCGGCTAGATCAACCATTAATCCCCTTCCCGTTATCTCACCTGATACTGTCTACCCTCCTCCATATAAATGTTTTCTAGAAACTAAAAAATTGGTCCTTGAGACAATAGTCTCCTACTAATCTTAATACCCATTGGGGATACTGCAAATTAACACACCGTAAAGCAAACCATCTGAAAATCACGTCCATGCACACGGTCTCGGCCACCTAAAACACAGATCTGCTACTCCAGATATTATGCAACGCTGGATTCTAAATGTGTCTTAATTTATAAAAAGCCAACAGACATGATACACTCTCGGTTCTCGTGGCTGTGGCTGCCCTACACTACCATCCCAATGGTGGACACGTGTTAATGTATTTGTAATTATTTAAGGACACAAGATCGAAGGTGGCATTTTCAGCTTTCACCTTCTAAGGCTCTCCCCAGATCGGCCTGAGGAGCGCCCACTCTGCCTTCTCCCACCAAAGGTGGGTTCTGCCAACAGGAGACACGATAGTAGCCACAGCGTCTCCGTCCCCAGCTCTGGGGAAAGCCTCATCTTAGAGGGGCCCTCGGCTCATCCAGCAGCTCCAACAGCGACGCGGAGACCGCGCGGTTTCATCATCAATGCTCCTGAAGGACAATAGCTCATCAAGCCCCACCGAAAGCCCCAGACCCGTCGCCGAGCCTGGGCTGGCGGGGGATGAGGCTGAGCGACTCCTCCTAGAGGTGGTTATGTGGAGAAGGAGCAATCCCTTCTCCCTCCTCCTCCTCCCCCCGCTACTATCCGCGGCCCGGAGAACTGCCGCTTGCCGCCATTGACACGCACAGATAGAGCCCAAAGAAAGGCAAAGAGTCCTGCCCGGCACCGGCGCCGCGCGGGCCGAACCTGCGCCCGAAGAGGGGCGCGCAGAGGGCACTGGGCGCCCGGAGCAGGCGGCGCAGCACCAGGTGAGCCCGCCATGGCGATGGCATTATTGTTTCGGGGGTTCCGGGATCTACAAACAAAACGCGCCGCTGGGGCAGTGCAGGGACCAGAGAGAACCACCCCTGCCTCTCCCCGCAGCCCCTGCGGTCGCACCCCCAAAAACCAATTCCTCCTGCAAAAAAAAAAAAAAAAAATTAACAAATAAAGCTGCCCAACTTGCTTCCTCAGGAAATAAAGAGGGGTTGTTAAACAATCAGTAAAATCCGTGCGGCCGGAGAGTGGCCGGGGGCTTCTTGAGCAAGAAGGGAGGGAGCGGGGATGCGGGGTCCGAGCAGCGGGCCCCGGGCGAGGCTGGGGCGGTGAGCGAGCGGAGGGTGCCCAGGGATACGGAGTTTGGGGCGCAGAAGAGGAAGGTGGGAGGCGCACGGCGCCGAGGGGGGCTGGCCGCAGGCGGGGGGCTGCGGAGGAGCCGAGGGGGCTCCGGCAGGGCCGTTTCGGGACTTCTGAGGGTGTCCGGGCTGGGTGCCGGCCTCTCCGGGATGACAATGGAGGGGGCGCCGAGCTGAGGAAAGGGACCGGGGTCTGGGGGCGGGCCGGACGAGGAAGGTCAGGCCGGGGACGCCGGGCGGCGGGGGCGAGGACCGCGGGCTGCTGCCCGGCGCCCAGGCGCCGCAGGCGGGCGTGTGCCCCTGGAGCCCGCGCAAAGGAGGGCTCGGGGCCAGGCACTCCCCTCCGGTTCCCTTTCCGGGGCGCCCGGCGCCGACGCGCGCTGTACTATCCCCGGGAAATGGCGGCCCCTCCTCGGCTCACCCGGCCGGTCTCGGGTTCCCGCTTTGCGCGGGAAAAAGAGAAGAAGAAAAAAAAAAGGATAAAGGGAATTCAAGTAAAGAGGCTGCGGCGCAGGAAAGGGCTGTGCCGTCGCCGGGCGCGGTGCGAAAGCGTGCCGGGTGCGGCGGGAGGAGTACCGGCCCTGCCTCCCGGCACCCAGCCCACTCTTCTGGCGCGCACCCTGCTTCCAGCCTCCTCAGACTCCAAAATCGCGCCTGCGGGTGTCTTTCCCCGCCATTCCTCGTGGGGGCGCCCTCAGTTCCTGCCCCTCTTTGTTCTCAAAACAATGGCCAGAAGACCGCTGAGACCCGAACGGTCAACTGAGCCTCCTTCTCCAGGAATTTCCAGTTGCTGATTGTTCCTGGCATGAACTGGGTCGCCGTGGGCTTGATCTAGGCCCTGTCACTGCTGGGATTTGTTGGCAATGACTTCCCAGAGGCCCCCCTGAAGAGGCCCCAGAGTGGATGAAGGGATGAAAGAGGCAAGAAGAAACGGACTGAGAAACCAAAGCTCAGGTCCCGTGTGTTTGAGGGGTTGAGGTGGGAAAGGCGGCGCCACAGCCCTGACTGTGAAGGCAGTTCCTTTCTTAGACACTGTGCTGGTGAACCTAGGTTGGGGTCCAGCCCAGAGGAATTTCAAAACAAGGGCCCCCTTCTAGGACCTCAGGAGCCCATTCCACTAGGGGTAATCAGCCCCCCGGTGGCAAAGGGTTTCGTCTTTCCTCATTTGTGTTTGTGTTGAAGTAAGTCGTACCCTGAACGCGCTGAGCAGTTGCTATTGAAACGGTTCAGCAGGTGAGAGCGAAAAGAAACATTCAGAGGGAAAATGAGTGTTCGGCTGTGTTGTTTCTTATTTAGAAAGAGTTCCTGTGTGAAACGCAAACTAAACTACATATAATTCTCAGATATTTTATATGTAACTGAAAGTTACTTTTACTCCTTTGTTTAGAAAACTCTCTTATTTGCAAACTAAATGTTCAGGGCGCCAAGATTGGGAGCCAGGTGCCCTGATTTTTAGGCCCAGATTATCAGATAAATACTGTGGGGACAAAAAGTTTATCTCGAATTACATAATTCACACCTTTAAAACCCCTCCTTCCTGTATTCAAATTTTCTTTAAAAAACATAATCAGTTCTCCTTCTGTTTTTCCTACCCTGTTATTGTTACTCTTCACCTGGATCCATTTACTTCCATTAGGCATTATTAACGCTTTCCTCTGTTTCAAAACTCTATAAAAAGAATTTACCTCCCTGGATCCAGAATGTTCCAAAGGTTCTGACCCTACTCCCACACCATTCCATCTTCTGTCTAGTTCCCAGGGTTTTTGAGGCGCCTTTGGTCTCCTGTTTCCCAGCGGGTGGGACACCCTGCTAGCTATTGTCTGAGACAACTCTGTCTGCTTTTCCTGCCTCCTGCCAGCAAAGCAGGAGGCAAATACCGTCTTAGGCAACTTGAAATGAAAGCTATCTGTAACTTGTACAAGGGGAGGGATGTGCAAGAATTCAACCAACACTCTTGAAAACTGATTTCATTCTTAAGACATCACCTTAGAGGCAGATGCAATCATGGCAAATACTTTTGAAAGTTGTATATTGCGCAGAGATGAGCAAAGAAATATATGGTTGAAAGATCGTCCCACAAACATATATTGAGCACCAATTACTAAACCCCTCTGGATGGGGGGCAGGGGCGTAACACAAACATGAGGAAAACATGGGCCCTGCTTCCCGGAACTTACAACCCCAAGCTGAGGAGATAAAGTGTACATGCAGCTGAAGCCAAGTAAAAGTGATTAATATCGGCAAGCAAGTAGGAAAACAGGTGTTTTCATATACTGCTGATAAGTTGTATAAATTGATGCAACCAATTTGGAGAGCAGGTTGGCCTTATTAAAATTAATAACGTGCCCATTCTGGGAGCAGCCGTTCCATTTCTTAGTGTGTATCCTAGAGAAACAGACATGTGCCCGGTATGTGTAACGCTATTCATGGAAGGGTGCTGGTAGTTCTGAAAAATTGAAGCCAACCTAACAGCCATGAATAGGAGATGGCTCCGTAAACGCTGGAGTCCCTGGATGATGCGAATGGTTGATGCACTCAGCTGCTAACTGAAAGGTTGGTAGTTTGATTCCACCCAGAGGCACCTTGGAAAAAAGGCCTGGCAATCTACTTCTGAAAAATCAGCCCTTGGTATCAGCAAGAGCTCAGTGTCTGCATCAAGCTTCCTTGTCCCTGGTTTGTCTTTCCCCTTCTCCACTGAAACCCTGCTACATTATCCATAAAGCCTAGACCAGTTTCCTCCCTTCCAGCCTAAAATTCTCTTCTCTTTAACAATTATGGTAGCATTTTATTTGTGACTAATTACACATTCTCAATCACTTTCAAATTACCTACATATAGTTATCCAAGCAATATATAAATTAATTCAAATTGTAAACTTTCAGATATTATCAGTAATGGCTAAGGGTGGATGTGAATAATAATATGACTAAAGTCCTCCTTGACAGCCCTCTCTGATTCTCGTCCGTTTTAGTAGGTGTATTCTTCCAGACCTTTTCTATATATTTATGTATTGCATTTTTACTTACAGAAATATGTAATTTTATTATTTTTTTTTTTTACATAAATGGTACCATGTGGTATTCAATGTTCTATACGTCACTTTTGTTAATAACATGTCTTGGTGATTTTTCTGCCTCAGCATGTATAGATTCGCCTCATCCTTCTTAACTGCTTTTGAATATTCCAGAAAACAGATGCACTAGAGTGTGTAACCACACTATCAGTTGCTGTCCAGTCCGCTCTGACTCATAGCAGCCCCGTGTGTGTCAGAGCAGAGCTGTCATCCGTAGGGCTTTCAGTGACTGATTTTTTGGAAGTAGATCACCAGGCCCTTCTTCTGAGGCACCCCTGGATGGACTCAAACTACCAACCTTTCAGTTAGCAACTGAGCTCCTGAATTGTTTGCACCATCCAGGCTCTCCACATTTCAGGGTGGAGGACTAAGTGATCCTTCAAGCCCCTTTTAGTCTTAGATTACGATTTGGTGAAATCTTCTGTATCTAAGATTGTGAGAATTGTGAATTTCCAGGCAGGTGGCATCTTGCCCTGTTGTTTTTAGAGGCCGATTGGTTTTTATCTGAATTTGAGGAATATAAGATTAGACTAGGACCCCAAAGTGCCCAGCCTTGAGAAAAACAGAAGTGTTTTCTGTCATGAGGGTTCCCAGTAGACTGTGTGGCTCCCAGAGTGTTCCCAGGGTTGAGAGTTCATTACTATTCCTTTACACCAGGGCCTAAGATCAATGAGGGTAAGAAATAGATGTTACTGAGTTTGAGCCTCACGTAACCATATACACAACTTCAAGCACTATAGTATTATAGTAACTGATGTTGAAATGGAGGGAGGAGTAGACAAATATGCTCAAGAAAACGTTAGTCTGTTGTCTTATTGAGGGTTCTCTAGAGAAACAGAACAAGTAAATATATTAAAAAAAAAAAATCAAACCCACTGCCATCAAGTCGATTCCGACTCACAGCGACCCTGTGGGACAGAGTAGAACTGCCCCATAGAGCTTCCAAGGAGTGCCTGGCGGATTTGAACTGCCGAAGCCTTGGTTAGCAGCTATAGCACTTAACCACTACGCCACCAGGGTTCCCCGTAAGTATATATAGGTATAAATATATATGAAACCAAAGCAGTTACTGTAGAGTATTTTGACTCATGGCAACCCCATGTGTGTCAGAACAGAACTGTGCTTTATAGGGTTTTCATGGCTGTGACCCTTCAGAGGCAGATTGCCAGGCCTTTCTTTTGAGGCGCCTCTGGGTGTGTTCAGTCTGCCAACCTTTTGGTTAGTAGTCAAATGCTTAACTGTTTACCCCACCCAGGGAACACACAGAGAGAGAAAGAGACTGACTTACTTCAAGGAACTGGTTGTAGGGTGCTGGAAAGTCCAATGCCAGTGGGTCAGACAACAGGATGGATACTCCTGCTGGCTTGCATCACAAGGTCCATAGGTCAGGCAACTAGAGAGTGAAGTGAAAATTCAGCCAAAAATCTATTTAGATTATGGGGCCAGAACACACCCTAGGGAAATTCTTTTTTCCTCTTTAGGCTTTCAACCAAGTTGATTGATTGATTGATTACATTGCATTAGATTACATTATGGAAAATAATTATATTACATTGCATTACGTTAGATGTAAGGTACTTACATTGGACTGTATTATGGACGTTAACCTGCTTTACTTAAGACCAATTGATTTAATCATATATAACTATACCGTAACAGCAACTAGACTAGCATTTGGCAAAAAAAACTGGGAACCATAGCCTAGCCAAGTTGACACATAAAATTAACCATCACTTTCACGTTCTGTGAAAATAGTTCTCTATAGCTGTTTCTTTTGTGGAAATAAGTCATAATAGCTAATATCTTCTAAATGCTTACTACCTGCCAGGCACTGTTCCAAGCACATTATATGTACTAACTCATTTAATTCTTACAAAAACCATACAGGTAGGTACTATTATTATACCCATCTTACGGAAAAGGAAGTAGGTACAGAGAGATGAAGGAAATTGCCCAAGGCCCTTACATAACTGGTGGATGATGGAGTTAAGACCCCCGCACAGGCAGCCTGACTCCACTGCCCCACACCCTCACATGCATGGGGAAGAACAAGCATTCCAGCAGTTCTTGGCTTGCGCTCATTGTAACATGAATATATACAAAATTTATTTTAAAGACACATGATTTGCATCACTATTTTACCAGACTGTGTCAAAGGAAAGACCGAGAGTATCTGACCAGGCCACATAATGCTACTCTTTAAACTGTCTTGTCACTAAATGTTAAATAGATGAATTTGGTGGTTGCTCTGAAGCCCTTACTGTTCATTTATGCATCTCACCATCCATCATACTTTGCCCGACTTATTTGACTGGCATTGCCAGTTTGGACTTGGAACAGAGTAAGTAATTCAAGTCAAAATTCTCACGCTTTGACACAAATGGGTGTGAGAATGTGCACAGACCACCAGCCTACGTGCAGGGACGTTAGTTCAGCTGATCCTGAGATATCAGAAAAGTGAGATACAGTGAGTAGATTTTGTAACCCAAAATTACAACACATGGTCTGACCAAAGATTTGGGGGTCATTTCTGGATATGAGAGGCAGTCTTGATGATATAATTTGGTTGCCTAGATTTATTTCTGTGACAACAAGACAGAAAAATCAAAATACAATCAGACTTATCCTGGCCCAGTGTTTACAGTACTGGCACACCTCATGGTTGTTGTTGTTGTTGTTAGGTGCCGTCAAGTCGGTTCCGACTCATAGCGACCCTATGCACAACAGAACGAAACACTGTGCCATCCTTACAATCGTTGTTATGCTTGAGCCCATTGTTGCAGCCACTGTGTCAATCCACCTCGTTGAGGGTCTTCCTCTTTTCCACTGACCCTGTACTTTGCCAAGCATGATATCCTTCTCCAGAGACTGATCCCTCCTGAAAACACATCCAAAGTATGTAAGACGCAGTCTCGCCATTCTTGCTTCTAAGGACCATTCTGGTTGTACTTCTCCCAAGACAGATTTGTTCATTCTTCTGGCAGTCCATGGTATATTCAATATTCTTCACCAACACCACAATTCAAAGGCACGCCTCATGGTATATGTATAGAATTATAGACTTTGTATTTTGAGCTCCCTTCACTGCTCAATAAAATCATTAAAATTAAATAGTGGTGGTAGACTATAAAGAGCTAAATTCCAATAGCTTATAGACCATACGACATAAACTTTTAGATCGGATGATAATTCAGTGGGTTCCCCACCATAGTGCTTAACTTCCAAATTGATCAGCCTTTTAGAATTTCTATGAAGTGATAATCAACTCACGTCTCACCCCTTGCTACTAAACTGAATTTTCACCTCAGCCGTTCTTTAGTAGGCAATGTAGGTCATCATCTTGGGGTGAAGAAAGGCAACCCTGTAAATGAAATATGTTAAGTCACAAAGAAGGCCTTTCAGGTCCAGTTTTTTTATGGTTATCATAAATCAAACCTGTTGTCATTGAGTCAGTTCCTACTCATGGCGATCCCATGTGTTACAGAGTAGAACTGTTCCATAGGGTTTTCTTGGCTGTAATCTTAACAGAAGCAGATCACCAGGCCTTTCTTTCGTGGTGCTACTGGGTGGGTTCAAAGCACCAACCTTTAGGTTAGTAGTGAAGCACGAACCCCTTGTGCCACCCAGGGACCAGTGGTTATATATAATGACTTTAAATGAAAGATCACCTTGATCTCAATTCTCCCCGATTATTCCATCTCTATGGACGTGTTGAAAAGGGCCTTAGAAGTCATCTGGCCCAATGGTTCTCAGGTGGAGCTCCACAAACCCCAGGGTTCCTGAGGGGCCCAAGGCACGGAAGAGGGCAACAATGCATAGATTTTCCCAGGCACCTCCCCACCCAAACCAGGACAGCTCCCCTTGCATCTGTTTTATATAGTAGAATCCCTGTATGGTTTTGGTCAAACAAAAAAGGGGTTCTGAATGATCAGCTCATCTGCCGAGGGCACAGTTAATGGATGCAAAAGTACAGTGTCCTTCTCTAGTCCACGGCACCTTCCCTTTTACCACCGTGCTGCCTCTAATCTCACTGGTTTCACCCACAGATAGAATGGTGCCATGCTGCTGGTGGTAGCGCTTAGTGGGTACAGCTGATCCATCATGCCAGCGCCCAGGGGCTTTGGGAGTCCCACACAGCCATGCCCAGGGAGTGACACTGCCCATCAGCAGCATAGAATCACTTCAGCTGCAACAAGAGCCCCCTCAGCCACAAGTCCCTGCAGTGCAGCCACTCCTAGGGACTGACATGACAATATGGAAACCGGGTGGGGGGAGGAAGGTGGAGGGCTCCCGGAGCAGCTGCTTCTGCTTAGAGCTCAGCCCCTTGTTCTACCTCTGAGAGCAGACAACTGGCCCACCCATCCATTCTGTCGCCCAGACTCATGGATGTCTCTGGAATCCCCTGGATGGGCCAGGCAGCACCAGGGCCTACAGCCCATTTGCTCTCTGGTACTGGTACATTCACTCCCACTCCACTCTTCCACTCACTCCCACCCTAGAAGGTTATCTTGACTTGGCCAAAGCCAGTTCCCTGCTTAGAGAGGCAAGAGAGGCCACTGCTTTTAATAATAAGCAGCACTACTAATTTGGAACAATTGGCTTTTGAGTGAGCAGAATAGTTTACCCACTGTTCTGATCTGTTCATTCTTAAAGAAAAGAGAGAGATCAGGCTGCACCCAGGGAAAGGTTTTGTTTTTATTTTGTTTTCCATGAATAAATAGACTCAAGAAGGCAAACTGGTCCATTTTCTGGTGTGCATTACTAACTCAGATTCAAAGAGAACTAAAGTTATTTTTATTCATTTCTCATCCAACTAGGACCATAACCCGTTGCTATGAGTCAATTCCAGCTCATAGCAATACTATAGGACAGAGTAGAACTGCCCCATAGGGTTTCTAAGGAGCAGCTGGTAGATTCGAACTGCCGATCTTTTGTTTAGCAGCCAAGCTCTTAACCACTGTGCTACTAGGGATCCAACTAGTACCATAAAAAAACAAACCCGTTGCCATTGAGTTGATTCCGACTCATAGCCACCCTGTAAGACAGAGTAGAACTGTCCCATAGAGTTTCCAAGGAGCACCTGGTGGATTTGAATTGCCAACCTTTTGGTTAAGCAGACGTAGCACTTAACCACTACACCACCAGGGTTTAGGTGGCCAAGTATGTTCATATTAGAAAATAGCATAAGATTAATAATGAAGAAATGAGATGTATATCAACAACTTCTACTTTCTCTTAAAAAAATCTTAGTTCAGGTTCAACAAATGTAACAAAATGGTGGTAAAAAGTCACTGTGGCAGAAAAATTGGAACCCCTGTGCTTTGCTGGTGGGGAGGTAAAATTGTACAGCCTCTGTGGAAGCTGTATGGTGGTTCCCCCAAAAGTTAAACATAGAATTTCCTAGGACCCAACAATTGCACTCCTAGGCATATACCAAGGAGACTTGAAAGCAGGGACTCAAACAGCTACTTGTACCCCAAAGTTCATTGCAGGATTATTCACAACAGCCAAAAGGTGGAGACAGCCCAAGTGCCCGTCTACAGGCAAATGGATAAGCAAAATGTGGTCTCTGCATCCAATGGAGTGTTATTGATCCCATAAAGAGAAAGGAAGCCCTGACACATGCTAAGACATGGATGAACTTTGAAAACCTTATGCTGGGTGAAATTGGTCAGACAGAAAATGACAAATATCGTATGAGCTTGTATGAAATATCTAGAATAGGCAAATGCATAGAGAACGAAGTAGATAAGGGGCTGGGGAAGGGGGAAATGGGAGTTACTGCTTAATGGATATTGAGTTTCTGTTTGGGGTGATGAAAAAGTTTTGGAAATATATAGTGGCGAGGGTTGCATAACATTGTGAATGTTATGCACTTCAAATTATACACTTGAACATAGTTAAAATGGCAAATTTTATGTTGTTTAAATTTTACCACAATAAAAAAATAAAAAGTCACTGTACTGCAGTCGCTACGGGTATCCTAAGTCCACTCTTCTCCACCCCCATCCGGGGCTCCCCGGCTGGTCTCCGCTCCCATCCTCCGTAGAATGACCCAGATGGCCACACCTCTCTGCTTCTGAGTTAGGAAGAACGTCCTGGCGGTTGAGCTTCCCGCCAGATTATTCCACGACATGATTTGAAATGCCTTTTTTTTTTAAAAAAAAAGGAATGATTGGATATCCAATCGTATAATTTAAGTAAATTGGGTCAATGCTTGCTTCTCACATACACGGTTGGTCAATTTGGTTAATTTGATCCGAGTGTCATTTTGATGAAATTGCTTTTGATATAGCTCTTTATGTTTTAAATTGTTAATGTGCTTTAACATATATGACGATAAAATTATTGACGGTTCTCATTCACTGAAAGGTGGCCTTGGAAGAAAATGGTTTGGAAAGTGTGACTTGTGCAGTAGTGATTTGCCCTTGGAGTTCATAATGGAAGTGTAATATAGCCAATGATTTAGCTAGTATTCCTGAAAATGGTTTTTACAGCTACAAAGTAATGCTAACAAACTGTTATTATTTCAATACAGTACTTAGGGTAACGTGCCAAAATACATTAGAATTCTGTTAGGTGTGAGACTGTCTGATTTTTCTCATACCCTTTAAAAACATATTTCCACATATAATATATTTATATTGAATTCCCTTATGTCCTACCGAGCTTTATTTCATCTCACTTTCTTCTCCCAAAGGATGGTTTTGAACTGACAGAGCTAAGATGCTTCATCGCAGTGCCTACTTCATTTTTCAAAAATATTTACAATATAAAATTTTCTAGAGCAAAATACTACAGATTAGGGAAATATCATAGGGAGTAAAAATGAATATATTTTAGCAATTTTAAAACAGGCACATGCATCCATTAGGGGGTGAAACTATGATTTTCATATTTGTGAACATTTCAGAAAACAGAACTTAGTGTTTTTTAAAATTCATTCCCATCATTAAAAAGCTGTAAGACCTCTTATTTCTAGATGTAAAATATGTATGCATGAAAGCATTCTGATTTGTGTACTTCTGGAGAGAATGACCTCAAAAGAGTACTCTAAGCTGTCTTGTAATTCCAGGAAACCCTGGTGGTGTAGTGGTTAAGAGCTACGGCTGCTAACCAAAAGTTAGGCAGTTCAAATCCACCAGATGCTCCTTGGAAGCACTATGGGACAGGTCTACTGTCCTGTAGGGTCGCTATGAGTCAGAATCAACTTGATGGCAGTGGGTTTGGTTTTTGGTTTTTTTTTTTGTAATTCCAGGTAAATTGTCAAGGTAGTTCATCGACCTGACCCAAAGCTCACCTGTGATATACTGGCCTATAATTATTGTTCCCAGTCCTCAAATTACTGGCTGCTTTTTTTTTAAAAAGGAGCCCAGGTGGCGCAATGGTTAAAGCATTCAGCTGCGATCCAAAAGGTCGGCAGTTCAAACCCACTAGCTACTCCATGGAAGAAAGATGTGGCAGTTTGCTTCCATAAACATTTACAGCCTTGAAACCCTATGAAGCAGTTCTACTCTGTTCTATAGGGTCTCTATGAGTCAAAATCTACTCAGTGGCAGTGAGTTTTGTTTTTGGTTTTCCTTTTTAAAAGCCTCTTTGCAGAAACTTGACTATAGAAAAATGGTCATTTAAATCAGGATTGCTGGAGACTTCTAATGGACCATCTTGCTGGTTAGCTGAGAGTGTGTCAGAATCCTCAAGTTTAGATAAAGTAAAAATTTCAAGTTGTTTGAGGCATAAAAAATGGTTTGCTCTTTACCAGCTCTTTATACCTGAAAAAGAATTTCTTTGAACTGAAAGAAAATACTGATCTAAAGAAATCAGACTGTTTTGTCTTTTTATGAAGGCAGTCAGTGTATTAAAGTTTGCTGTTTCTTACCAAAAGCAATTCATTTAATAAAGGTAAATGCTTATGATTTTTCCTTCCTTCCCTCTCCTCCCTTCTGGGATTAGAGTATAATTTTCAACATTGTTTATAGAAATCTCATATGTTACAATCATGCAAATACAGACACATTGAATTGGATTCTGTTATTTCAATGAGTCTTATACAGTCCCTTGATAACAAAGTTGATAATTCTTTGTCTCAAGACCAGTTAGTTTCCAGTGACTCACCTGAAAGTGATCTGAATTTTTACATCATTATTCCCGTTGGCGTCGAGTCGATTCCGACTCATAGCAACCCAATACGACAAAGTAGAACTGCCCCATAGAGTTTCCAAGGAGCAGCTGGTAGATTCAAACTGCCAACCTTTTGGTGAACAGCCTAGCTCTTAACCACTGTACCACCAGGGCCCCATACATCATTATTACTCAATTCTAAAACAATTGAACTGTTTCTCCTTCCTAGCATACTCATTTGTAGGTTAATCCTCAAATTATATTTATTAAGATGTTAAATTAAAATGACACTTTCAACTTCCAGTTCAATACGATGGACTGAGCACATGTGCTTTCCTTCAACCCCCTCCTTCCCTAGAGGCCACAGAAATAATGGTAAAGGTATACAAAGAAAATAAACATTTAATAACAAGTGGGCAAGGGCAGGTGTTGGTCATCAGTAGGAGAGCTCAACACATTTCTAAAAGACTGGAAATACATAGGAGCATGTTGACAGAGTCACAGGAGGAAGCCCCCACTAAGAATACAAACAAAAGGAAGCTTCAGTGAAGATAAGCAGGTATGAGAAGTGGGGAGTCATTGAAGGTCTGTCTCCAGAACAGCTACATAAATTGGCTTTTCACCATCCCCTGCTTCTAGTAGAGTTTCTGACAAGTTGTAGTTTACCGCCACCCTGCAAACTAACAATCTGAAGATTCCTCTGAAGAAATCAAGCAACTGCAGAGCAGTTATAGAAGTCTTAGGATGGATATGGCTCCATGAAATAAAGCTCCCCTCTTTCTGGCATTTGGGGGCTTTCATTTCCTTACTGGGGACCCTAGAATGATGCCTGGTAATTGGCATGCCCTGCACACACACCCAGAGATCCCCAATAGGAAGCAGGCCTACCAAACCCCATAGTTGAGAAAAGCTTTTCTATCTGCCTATAATAATCAACCTTGTCCTTCATTCTTAAATTATAATATAACCAACATCAATGTTCATTGAAACTGACTGTCTTTCAACTGACTGGCTGCTCACATCAGGTCACAAAATGGAGAATAATTACATCCAAGTTGACACATAACCCTAACCATCACAGGGGGCACAGTTGAGTTTATGTTAATGGTGGTGGAGTATTTTAGAAAAGGATAGTGATAATGGTGACACAACATGAAAAATGTAATCAAAGTCATTAAATTGTGAATGTGAAAGTTGTTGTGTTGCAAATGTTTTGGCATGTGTATTTTCACAATTAAAAAAAAAATTTATACTATAACCAGAAATCACCAGACATTTAAGGACAGACAACATGAAATGGAAAAATGAAAATAGAGCCACTGATTCTGGATAAAGCAGTTTAAAAAACAAGATAACATTGACATATTCTAATTAGTTTCAGAGAGATTTAAAGACACAGTGCATTTATAAAAGAGTACGATGTTCTGAGAACAAGAAAGGGTGCCTGGAAATTAAAAATGTGATTACCAAAATTAGATATTAAACTAAAGACTGAAAAATAGAAGAAAAAAGATAAGAGTTGGAGGAGCAATCTAGATCCAATACCTGGTTTATAGGCATCCCAGAAAGAGAGGAGTAAGGGGAGAATTCGGGGGAATAAAAGGGTAGGGAAAATAATCAAATACAAAATAGAGAAAAAAAAAATCCCAGAGTTATGAAGATTGAGAGTCTTCAGATTAAAAGAGTTTATCACCAAGTGCTGAGCAACAGAGGGAGAGACACCGCACCGAGACACACCCTTGTGAAATGTTAGAACATCAAGCATGCAGAGAAAATCTAAAAGCTTCTTGGGTGGGGGAGAGCACCAAACTTCTCATCTCTAACATGGGATGGTAAAGATCAGTGGATCAATTGCTTCAAAATTTTGAAGCAAAATTATTTTGATGCTAAAATTATATACAATGCCAAATGAAAGATCAAGGATTATTTAATAAAGACAATTGCATTTGTGTGAGAAAACTTTCCTGTACTGTTTCTGGAGAAGTTACATGAGGTGGAGACCAGCAAAACAAGGGGGAAAACCAAAAAAGAGGAAGTCGTGGGATCAGGCTTGAGGAAGGAAGGGAAGGCAGGTCCCTGGATCACTGTTGGGAAAACAACTTCATGTCCAAAGTGAAGGGCCAGGTCCAAGGGCTTCAGGAACAATGTCTCTGGGGGAGAAATGGCCCCTGAAAAGAGAAACATGATTGAGAAGCTAGGTGATTTTGAGGTTCTGGTAAGTGTGCGGAGCCTGGCGGTACAGCGGTTAAGCGTTGGGCTGCTAACCAAAAGGTTGGCAGGTCGAATCCACCAGCCGCTCCTTAAAAACCCTAAGGGGCAGTTCTACTCTGTCCTATATGGTCACTGAGTCAGAATTGACTCAAGGGCAACAGGTTTGTAAAAGTGCATTTTTCTTTTGTCAACAAGAACAAAGAAAAGTAATTAGCCACTTCTGGGGGCTGGAGAAAAGGAAGTTGTCACTGAGCCAATTCGGACTCATGGCGAACCCCCTGTGTGTCAGAGCTCAACTGTGCTCCATTGGGTTTTCAGTGGCCGATTTTTCGGAAGTAGATCACCAGGCCTTTCTTCCAAAGCATTTCTGGGTGGACTTGAACGTCCAGCCTTTCAGTTAGCAGCTGTGTTAACCATTTAGACATGGACCAAATGTGAAGCCAAGTAAAAGGTAGAATAATTTTGAATGACAGACTTTCAGGACATAGAGAACCTGTTTGTTCTTGATGCTAAGGCATCAATGTTGGACCCCAGAGAAGGAAATGTAGTGCTAACACCCTACTTGATTCTGAGGGGAACAATATTTACAGCATCGTAATTGTGTAAATGCTACTTATTGGCATTTAACTTTCAAAATAAACCTATAGACAAAACGTGGAGGGTTTCACTGTGATTATAAAACAAAATAAGCGTTATTAACCACAATAGACAGCATAGAAGATAGAAGTAGGGAGGTGGAAGTAGGGAAAGATTAGGGCACTCACACACTCATGTTACGATGAGTTGATAGCTAATGATCATTCTAAACTTGATGGAATCAGAGATGGAGATTTAAATGTATTATGTAAAGTTTCCAAAACAATCAATGGAGGAAATGAAAATATAACTGTCAACCATTGGAAAAAAAACAGGAGAAAAGGGAATTAAATTCTCATCCTACTGACAGGAATCAATAGAGGCTTTCTAAAACTGAAAATAGATTTTAAAGAAAGAAGTAAAGTATAAAAATTATTTAGAGTTTTAGAGGTAACCCCCAGAACTAACACGAAAAATGGTTACACGGGGTAGTTGCCTCTGGAAGTGAGACCTGCGGTGAGAAACATCAAGTGGGAGACTGTTGCTTTTTTTTTTTTTTTTATGTGCAAGTTTTGGAGCTGTGGTGGGGCAGTGGTTAAGAGCTCAGGCCACTAACCAAAAGGTCGGCAGTTCGAATCCACCAGCCGCTCCTTGGAAACCCTGTGGGGCAGTTCTACTCTGTCCTACAGGGCCAGTATGAGTCGGAATCAACTTGACTGCACACAACGAAAGTAACAGCGTGTGCAAGTATTACTTTGATTTAAAGATAAATAATTTTAAATAACTTCTTTAACTTAATTTCTTTGCTTCAGGAAAATTATTGAATTTCACAAACTTTCTCAGTTAACAAAGTTCTTTAGAGTCTCTGTCATTTTTTCTTGGTGCGCCAGGCCAGAAGAAATACCCGATGGTTCCATTAATTAGGTGGTTCAGTCCAAATAACTTAATAAGCATTTATTAAGTTAACCACTTAATAACTGTCTGAAAAATAATACACACGAATTAAGGGAAAGAACAATATTTTTATTTCATTCTTAACCACGAGGCAGTACGAATAGGATGTATGTGCCTGTTGGGCATCGTGCACCTTCTCACATCTTGGAGACTGCCACCTCATTTCCTGTTTCTCCTTGATCTTCACACAGCACACTGGCTTTTCATTTCAGCAACAGCCAAAAGCCCAGTTTTGCAAAAATATGACATCATCAAAAGGAATGTACTGTAAATATGGCGAATGTAATTGATGTTGCTGAGTTGTACACATAAATGTTTTGTTATATGTAGTCCATCACAATAAAATTGTTTTTATCAATAGAAAAAAAATAAAAACGAGAATGTAGCGCAATCTCCAGGGAGCCCTGATGGCACAATAGTTAGGCATTCGGCTGCTAACCTATAGATTGGCAGTTCGAGTCCACCCAGAGGCTTGGCAGGAGCAGGACCTGCTTCCATAAAGATTACAGCCAAGAACACCCTACTGTTGTTATACTCTTTCAGAGTCAACACGGCAGCACCTAACAGCAACAACAGTGCAGACTACTGCTGAAACTGTGAACTCATGAGCTGGTAGTTGTCTCCAACAGAAATCGAGTATCACTGTATTTCCTTGAAAGTTTAAACTAGCCTGTAGCGCTCGCTGATGTGCTCCAGGGTGCCTCAACACACAGTTTGGGAACCATGGCTCTAGCATCTACTTGGAACTTTATTATGGTTTGCTCTGCCACTTCACAGGAAAACGTTTGAGAATAAGGGCCGTGTCTTCTCTCCCCTATGTGTATTCCACAACATCTAACGTAGCTGCTTCTTCGGTCATTATTGCTCCATAAATACTGTCTTTCATTGAATCTGTGATGTTATTGATTGTTAGAGGCATACAGATTTCTAGAAAGAGTAAAATGCTGGAAAAAAAAAGCGCATCATAAAATCAATGAAATATGTAGTTATTTGAATAGTCTGGTGTGAGTTTATTGGCCGTGTCTGAGTCAATGCTGCAATTTAATATTTACCCTTGTGTTGTCTATAAAATCTAACTCATTGGTGTCCTTATGGGCTTAAAACCCTGTGGTAGAAATAAATCCTAAAGCCCCAGGGTCTGAATATGCCCTCTCCCCCAGCGCATTTTCAAGGCAGTGACGCTCTTCAAATTGCTCTGTCCCCGGCGGGTGAAAGGAAACCAGGAGGTGGCGCTGAGTTCTCCCCTCGTCTTTCCTCAGTTATGTGCTTTATTTTCTTGTCCCCCATATTAAACCCCTCAAAAATACTCATTGCCATCCAGTCAGTTCCGACTCAGCGCGACCCCATAGGACAGAGTAGAACTGCTCCATAGGGTTTCCAAGGCTGTAATCTTTACAGAAGCAGACTGCCACATCTTTCTCGTGAGGCACGGCTGGTGGGTTCGAGCTGCCGACCTTTCACTTAGCAGCCTAACGCTTAACCACTGTACCACCAAAGCTTCCCCCCCCCGCCCATTAACATCCTTAAAACTCTCAGATTCGCTTTTTGAGTAATGACAGACTTCATACCTTGATCTTTCCAACATGAAAGGACAAGTATATTGCGGATTTGGGTTGTATCTGGTTCCCAGTTTATCTAAAGGATGAACACTTGCTGCCTGGAGGGTGGGGCCATCTGACCACAGCCCAGTGGCCTCCAGGGGCTGCGCACAAGATATGTGTTGTTGTTGGGTGCCATCAAGTCAAATCCAACTCATAGTGACCCCATGTGACACAGTAGAACTGCCTCCATAGGGTTTTCTTGGCTGTAATCTTTACCACAGCAGATGGACAGGTCCTTCTCCCACAGAGCAACTGGGTGGGCTCAAACTGCCAACCTGTGCACTAGCAGCCAAGTGCTTAACCACGGCACCACCAGAGCACCGCCTTACAAGGTGTGTAGAACCACTCAAAGAGCTTCATCCTGCCATATTCTTTTTTCCTCCACATAAACAATCTAATGTGTTATAATCCTTAAGCATTGCCTAATAAGAGCAAAATTTGTTTTAGAGCAGAAGGTCAATAAATACAAAGATTTAAGTATTAGTGTGATTAAAGCAAATTTCCTAGTCACAGTGGTTCTTTACTCTTTAGATGAGTGAACTCAAATTCACAGCATGTGGATTAAAAACTTGGCCAAGTTTTTAACTCCTAACTTTTCAAGACTGAATAGTCAGGTAAAGGGCTGGCCTGGAAAATGAGGAAGCTAGGAGCCCCTGGGTGATGAAAACAGTTAAGCTCTCAGCTGCCAACTGAAGGGTTGGAAGTTTGAATCCACCCAGAGGCCCCCAGAAGAATGGCCTGGTGATCTGCTTCCGAACAAATCAGCCATTGAAAGTACCATGGAGCACAGCTCTACCCTGAGAGTGGACTCCCAGGCAGCTAACAATAACAAAGGGCTTCTAATTTTCCACAAATCAAGTGCAGGCTTAGGGATAGGGGGAGGGGGGTGTGGAGCTGTGTATTTAGAAAGCCAGGTCTTTAGAAACCTGGGTCTTGAGTGGTCTGAGGAGACACAGCACTTCCTTCTATCTGTGGGTTCTCGAGAGTGTAACATGTCAGCTCCTACCAGCTCCCACCCTGCTCCCCTAGGGGCCCCTGGTTGTGGTCTGACTCTTCCTTACAGTGTATGGAGGCCTCCCCAGGAGAATCCAGGGGTTTGTACCCAGCTGCTTGAACTCAGCACAATGTCTGGAAAAACAGGCTCCGCAGGCACAAAAGACTCCCAGCCCCGTTAAAGCACATAGAGACAGTCAGTCTCACACTTAGACTCAAACACAGCTGCATCCCGTCTTTATCTAAGACCCTAACCCAGAGGAAAGTCTGGAAGGCGAAGAAAGAAAGTCTCATTACAAGTGTCATGTAGGACTTTGTACAATCTTTAACTGCTGTGTTTCTCTACTTGATCCCACCCTGGTTTTCCTTACTTGGCAACTTTATTTTTATGAGTGTTTTAGGCACCCATCCCCTAAAGTCTCTTGCTTTTCTTCTACTGCTGGCCCTAATTTCCAGTTTTTAGGGCAATGTGCGACTCCTCTTCCTAATATTGGGAAAGCGCCTAGGTGGGTTTCTCCTGCACAGCCAGTCATTCCTTGGCATCTGCTGGTTTGAGAAAATGTGTAGGGTGTTCCTCCCCTTGCGGCGTTTGTGCCTGGTGTGTCGTTCTCTCATCATCGGTAGGGGGAGATTAGGACCATCCAGCACACACTGAATGCACAGGGCATGTCCACCCTGCGATGAGCTTTTCAGGTGGTCTCCGTGGCAACCAGATTTACTAATCCCTGCCACCCCCCATTTACCAGTAACTGGGAAAAGCTCATAATTGGCTTAGTGGAGTCTCTAATACGTCCTTATGAGGGTGCATGGCTCTTAACTCTTTAGAACCAGCTTCTTAGAAGGACTAAGCCTCTTTTCCAGGATGACTGGAAAGCGTATTAAGGAAAAATCAGAGCGTTTAAGACCAGAAGGACAAGGATCCATTGGTTACCTCTTTGTTTTATCATTGAGACCACTGAGGCCCATGCAGATGGCATTGGAACTCACAACACTAGTTATGTAGAGGTGGGGCCCACACCCTGGGCTTTCTGCTCCCACCTCGGGCTCTTTCCATGTAACCAAGAACCACCTCTGTTTTGAGTACCACCACTCCAATTGCAGACGTGTGCTGTGTAGTCTCTACGAGGACAAGGACCATATTGTATTGCTTTCCGTGTCCCTTGTCCCCAGGGACAGTGCTGTCCAATAGCAGCTACTCCTTACATTTACCAGCGTCTGACCTGTCTCCTCAACCTATATTCATGCTTATACTCTTTAATATAGGAGCCCTGGTGGCGCAAACGACTGAGTGCTTGGCTGCTAACCACAATGGTGGCAGTTCCAACCATTTCAGCAGCTCCGTAGGAGGAAGACCTGGTGAGCTGCTCCTATAAGGACTACAGCCTAGCAAACCATGTGGGGCGGTTCTGCTCTGTCACATGGAGTTGCTATGAGTCGAAAATCAGATACCTTAGGAAACTGAACTCTTTACTCTTTAATCCAGATTAAATGGATCCCAGCTTTGCATCTATTTTGTATTAGCCACTCATTTCCCACTTCTTTCTGTTACATCCTTATCAATTTCTTAGGCCTTTTCATTGTCATCTTGGCTGCTGGTAAACTGAGCTAGCCAAAATCTGATATGGCTCCCTCAACAAATAGAACCAATTTTCACTTACTTTTTACTTTCTTGTTTTCCATCCCCAAATGATATGGTCATGGAGAATGCCAATGGGGTAAATACCTTTGATTCATTACCACATTTCCTAGAAAAGAAAAGCGGTTTCTTTTTCTTGATTCCTGCTTGTTTGTACACTGTAATTTGCTTTTGTTTATGTGGGATTATATTCCATTTTTTGGTCACAATACTCCCTAACCCAACAGATTCAAGTCTACCCAAGCTTTATTGCAATTCTCTGGATTATTTCGAGCTTTACAAAGACTTTGCCCAGAAGTGCAGAATTGTTCATCTTCACACAAAGAATGTTGTTGTTAGGTGCCATCAAGTTGGTTTCGACTCATATGTACAACAGAACGAAACTCCCTTAAATAACAGGGAATCATACACACGTCTCTCAGCGCATTGTATTAAAGTCACCTCTTACTGCGTGCTAATTCTGAAGTGTCAAAAAGCAGACTGTCTTGCCCATTCCATGGAGTTGCATCATGGCTTTTATTTTACTGTTTTTGGTTACTCTGGATTAGCATAGTCAATAGAATTGCCTCTGCCGACCTGCTTCCGTTTTTAAGAGTGCTGTATTACTGGGGAATTCAGAAAATATTTCTATCTGAAAAGCACACATCAGCTCTGAGTTATGTTATTCAAAGCTAACCTTATCCCTGTGCCTTTCTGTCAAAGAGCTAATATTCTAAGGCTCTTTGCTCATCTGTGCTTATACTTAACGTTGACAAATACCTACATCTTTTGGCAGCAAAACAACGTATAAAATAGGAGAGCAGTAAATACATACAAGCATTTAAATATAATACATTTGGAAAAAGAAAAACCAAGATCTGTGATATCTGTCATAAAATGCTTCAAACTCACATTATTCACCTTGGGGATAGTTGTTAAATCAGGCACTGTTGAGCCAATTTTGACTCAAGGGTACCCCATGTGTGTCAGAATAGAACTGTGCTCCATAGAGCTTTCAATGGCTTAGTTTTCAGAAGTAGACCAGACTGTTCTTCTGAGACATCTTGGGGTGGACATGAACCTCCAGCCTTTCAGTTAACAGCCCAGCACATTAATCGTTTGCACCACCCAGAGACTCCTAACATTTATAATAGGCATAGTCATATGTCATGGATTGAACTGTGTCCCCCAAAAATATGTGTCAACTTGGTTAGGCCATGGTTCCCAGGATTGTGTGGTTGTCCTCCATTTTGTGATTGTAATTTTATGTTAAAGAAGATTAGGGTGGGATTTTAACACCTTTACTAAGGTCACATCCCTGATCCAATGTAAAGGGAGTTTCCCTGGACCATGGCCTGAACCATCTTTTATCTTACAAGAGATGAAAGGAAAGTGAAGCAAGCAGAGAGTGGGGACCTCATACCACCAGGAAAGCAGCACTGGGAGCAGAGCGCAGGGCTCCTACACAGAGAAGCTCCTAGTCCAGGGGAAGATTGATGACAAGGACCTTTCTCCAGAGCCGACATAGAGAGAGTCTTACCCTGGAGCTGAAGCCCTGAATTTCAACTTCTAGCCTACTAGACTGTGAGAAAATTAATTTCTCTTTGTTAAAGCCACCCACTTGTGGTATTTGTATTATAGCAGCACTACACGACTAAGACATCATGTTGACTAACTACTGTTTATCAAACTCCATGTATCTGTCAGTCTGTCATACTGGGGTGGTTTGTATGTTGCTGGGAGCTATGCCCCCAGTATTTCGAATACCAGCAGGGTTACCCGTGGTGGACAGGTTTCAGCTGAGCTTCCAGACTAAGATAAACTATGAAGAAGGACCTGGTGGTTCACTCTGAAAAACGAGTCAGTGGAAACCGTATGAACAGCAGAGGAAGGCTCTCTGACGTGGCGACGGAAGGTGCGCCCCTCAGCTGAACAGCAGAGGAACGCTGTCTGATGTGGCGCCGGAAGGTGCGCCCCTCAGCTTGGGAGCCACTCAACATACATCTGTGGAAGAGCTGCCTCCTCAAAGTAGAGTTGACCCTGATGACATAAGTAGAGTCAAGCTTTCCGGATCTTCATTTGCTGATGTGGCATGACTAAAAATAAGAAACTGCTGCAAACATCCATTAATAATCGGAACATGGAATGTACGAAGTATAAATCTAGGAAAACTGGAAGCCCTCAAAACTGAAATGCATAAAGAGCAATATCCTGGGCTTTCCTGAGCTGAACTGGACTGATATTGGCCATTTTGAATTAGATAATCCTGTGGTCTACTATGCCAGCAATGACAAATTGAAAAGGAATGGCATCGCATTCATCATCAAAAAGAACATTTCAAGAGCTATCCTGAAGCACAATGCTATTAGTGATAGGATAATGCCCATATGCCTACAAGGAAGACCAGTTAATATGACCATCCTTCAAATTTATGCACCAACCACTAAGGCCAAAGATGAAAAAATTGAAGATTTTTACCAACTTCTGCAATCTGAAATTGATCAAACATTCAATCAAGATCCATTAATAATTACTGGTCATTGGAATTTGAAAGTTGAAAGCAAAAAGGATCTGTAGTTGGAAAATATGGCCTTGACATAGAAATGACACTGGAGATCACGTGATCAAGTTTTGCAAGACCAGCAACTTCTTCGCTGCAAATAACTTTTTTCAACAACATAAACTGTGACTATACACCTGGACCTCACCAGATGGAACACACAGGAAGCAAATCAATTACATCTGTGGAAAGACAATGGAAAGCTCAATATCATTGGTCAGAACAAGGCCAGGGGCTGAATGTGGAACAGACCATCAACTGCTCATATGCAAGTTCAGGGTGAAGCTGAAGAAAATTAGAGCAGTTCCACAAGAGCAAAAATACGACCTTGAGGATATCCCACCTGAATTTAGAGACCATTTCAAGAATAGATTTGACTCATTGAACACTAATGACCAAGCAACAGATGAGTTGTGGAATGATATCAAGGACATTATACATGAAGAAAGCAAAAGGTCATTAAAAAGACAGAAAAGCCAAAATAGATGTCAGAAGAGACTCTGAAACTTTCTCTTGAAAGTAGAGCAGCTAAAGTGAATGGAAGGAATGATGAAGTAAAAGAGCTGAACAGAAGACTTCAAAGGATGGCTTGAGAAGACAAAGTATTATAATGAAATTTGCAAAGACCTTGAGTTAGAAAACCAGAAGGGAAGAATATATTTGGCATTTCTCAAGCTGAAAGAACTGAAGAAAAAATTCAAGCCTCGAGTTGTAATATTGAAGAATTCTACAGAGAAATATTGAACAATTCAGGAAGCATCAAAAGAGGGTGGAAGGAATACACAGAGTCACTATACCATAAAGAATTAGTCAGCCTTCCACCATTTCAGGAGGTAGCATATGATCAACAACCAATGGTACTTGTCTTAGGTAGGTATCTAGTGCTGCTATAACAGAGATACCACAAGTGGGTGGCTTTAACAAACAGAAGTTTATTCTCTCACAGTTTAGGAGGCCAGAAATTCTAATTCAGGGTGCTTTATCTGTCAGCTCTGGGGTAAGGTCCCTGTCATCAATTTTCCCCTGGTCTAGGAGCTTCTCAAGGCAGGGACCCCAGGTCCAAAGGACGTGCTCCACTCCTAGCACTTCTTTCTTGGTAGTATGAGGTACCTCTCCTCTCTGCTCCCTTCTCTCTTTTATATCTCAAAAGAGATTGACTGAAGATACAACCTAATCCTGTAGATTGTGTCTTGCCTTGTTAACATAGCTGCCTCTAATCCTGCCTCATTTAATATCATTGAGGTTAGGATTTACAACACATAGGATAATCACATCCGATCACAAAATGGAGGACAACCACACAATACTGGGAATCATGGCCTAGCCAAGGTGACCCAACTTTGAAGGGACACAGTTCAGTCCATTAACAGTACTGAAGGAAGAAGTCCAAGCTCCACTTAAGGGAATGGCAAAAAACAACGCTCCAGGAATTGATGGAATACCAATTGAGATGTTTCAGCAAATGTATGCAGCACTGGTGGTGCTTACTCACTTATGTCAAGAAATATGGAAGACAGCTTTCTGGCCAACCAACTGGAAGAGATCTATACTTTTTCCCATTCCAAAGAAAGATGATGCAACAAAATGTGGAAATGATTGAACAATATTGTTAATACCACACACGAGTAAAATTTTGCTTAAGATCATTCAAAAGTGGTGCAGCCCTGGAGCAAGGAATAATGAAGAACACCAAAGACACAAGGTAATTATGAGACTAAGAGACAGAAAGGACCACATAAACCAGAGACTACATCAGCCTGAGACCAGAAGAACTAGATTGTGCCTGGCCACAATCGATGACTTCCCTGACAGGGAACACAACAGAGAACCCCTGAGGGAGCAGGAGAGCAGTGGGATGCAGACCCCAAATTCTCGTAAAAAGACCAGACATAATGGTCAGACTGGGACTAGAAGGATTCTGGAGGCCATGGTCCCCAGACCTTCTGTTAGCCCAACACAGGAACCATTGCGAAAGCCAACTCTTCAGACAGAGACTGGACTGGAATATGGGATGGAAAATGACACTGGTGAAGAACGAGCTTCTTGGATCAAGTAGACACATGAGATTATGTTGGCATCTCCTGTCTGGATGGGAGAGGAGAGGGCAGAGGGGTCCAGAAGCTACCCAAATGGACATGAGGAGAGAGAGTGGAGGGAAGAACTGTGCTATCTCATTAGAGGGAGAGCAATTAGGAGTGAACGGCAAGGTGTTTGTAAATTTTTGTATGAGAGACTGACCTGATTTGTAAACTTTCACTTAAAGCACAATAAAAATTAATTAAAAAAAATAATAAAATGAATGCATTTCTCTGCAGGAAAAAAAAAAAAAAAGTGGTGCAGCATTACATCAACAGGGAACAGCCAGAAGTTCAACCTGGATTCAGAAGTGGACATGGAATGAGGGATATCATTGCTAATGTCAGATAGATCTTGGCTGAAAGCAGAGAATACCAGAAAGATGTTTACTTGTGTTTTATTGACAATGCAAAGGCATTCAACTGTGTGGATCATAGCGAATTATGGATAACATTGTGAAGAATGGGAATCCCAGAAAACCTGGTTGTGCTCATGAGGAACCTGTACACAATCCAAGAGGCAGTCATTCGAACAGAACAAGGAATACTGAGTGGTTTAAAGTCAGGAAAGATGTGCATCAGGGTTGTATCCTTTCACCATACCTATTCAATCTGTATGCTGAGCAAATAATCTGAGAAGCTGAACTATAAGAAAAACATGGCATCAAGATTGGAGAAAGACTCATTAATAACCTGTGATATGCAGATGACACAGCCTTGCTTGCTGAATGTGAAGAGGTCTTGAAGCACTGATGAAAATCAAAGACTACAGCCTTCAGTATGGATTACACCTCAACATAAAGAAAACAAAAATCTCCATAACTGAACCAATAAGCAACATCATGATAAACAGAGAAAATAATTGAAGTTGTAAAGGATTTCATTTTACTTGGATCCACAAGCAATACCCATGGAAGCAGCAGTCAAGAAATCAAACAATGTATTGCATTGGGCAAATCTCTTTCAAGTGTTAAAAAGCAAAGATGTCACTTTGAGGACTAAAGTGCACCTGATCCAAGCCATAATATTTTCAGTCACCTCATATGCATGCAAAAGCTGGACAATGAATAAGGAAGGTCAAAGAAGAATTGATGCCTTTGAATTACGGCGTTGACAAAGAATATTGAATATACCATGGACTGCCAGAAGAATGAACAAATCTGTCTTGGAAGAAGTACAGCCAGAATGCTCCTTGGAAGTGAGGATGGTGAGACTTCATCTCATGTACTGTGGACATGTTATCAGGAAGAACCAGACCCTGGAGAAGGACATCATGCTTGGTAAAGTAGAGGGTCAGTGAAATAGGGAAAGACCCTCAAATAGATGGATTGGCACAATGGCTGGAACAATGGGCTCAAGCATAACAACCATTATGTGGATGGCACAGGACTGGGCAGTGTTTTTTCTGTTGTATGTAGGATCACTATGTATTGGAACCAACTTGACATCACCTAACAACATTTATTGAAATTGGCAGAAACAAATCAGGGCAAAGAGGAATTGTATGAATTATCTTGTTGCTGCTGTAACAAGTTACCACAAACTTACTGCCTTTAAACAACACAGCTAATTCTCTTATGGGTCTGGTGGTCAGAAGTCAAAAATCAGTTTCACTGGGCTGAAGTGTAGGTGTTGGCAAAGTTAGTTCCTTGTGGAGGCTCCAGAGAGAATTCATGCCCTTGCCTTTTTCAGCTTCTAGGGGCTGCCTGCATTCCTTGGCTGATGTTCCCTTCCTTGCATTGCTCCATCACACCTCCTACTACTCACTCTGATCTCCTGCCTCCCTCTTATAAGGTTTGCAATTACATTTATGCACCTGGATAATCCAGGTTAGCTTCGCCATCTGTCTTAGGCTGGGTTCTCTAGAGAAGCAAAACCAGTAAAGCGTATAAGTATATATAGAGAGATTTCTATCAAGGAAATGCCTCACACAGTTGTAGAGGCTGTAACGTCTCAAGTCCGTGGGTCAGGATAGAGGCTTCTGATTCACATAGCCATAGGGGCTGGCAAACCCAGGATCGGCAGGTCGGGGAGCAGGGTTCTTGCTCACAGGCTGTGAGATTGATGAATCCCAACATCAGCAGGCAAAACCACAGGTAAGCTGTTAGCTCAAGTCCCAAGAACCAGAGCTCAGATGAATAGGAGCCAGCTGCAGGATCCAGAATGAGCAAGAGCCCCCAAGCCCTGCCAGAATGCCCACAGTCGATGCAGCCCACACGACCAAGAAAACTCCACTTCAACCAGTTGGCTACTCAAAGCAGATCCCATCATGGGGGTGATCACATATTAAATCTCAACAGAGAAGTGACCATGACATGACATGTCTGCAAAACACTGAGAATCATGGCCCAGCCAAGTTGACACAATCTTAACCACCACAGTCCACCCCTTGTCAGCTTGGTACCTGTACACATCTCCTTAAACCATACATAATCTCTGAACAAAGACAATTACAAAGTCATACTTGCACCTAACATGATACAATGAACACACATAGAACCAAAAATGCATTAGCCCTATTTACATCTTATATAAGTGAAGAAAACAAAAATATTTGATGCACACATAAAAAGCAGAAAAACAAGCCTCCAGGAATTGATGGAATACCAATTGAGATGTTTCAACAAATGGATGCAGCACTGGCGGTGCTACTCTTTTATGTCAAGAAATATGGAAGACAGCTTCCTGGCCAACCAACTGATAGAGATCCATACTTTTGCCCATTCGAAAGAAAGATGATGCAACGGACTGTTGAAATTATTGAACAATATCTTTAATATCACACACAAGTAAAATTTTGCTGAGGATCATTCAAAAGTGGTTGCAACATTACATCACCAGGGAACAATTACAGTGCTCTTTTCTGCAGTGTGGCTGTAAGTGGTATTTAGAACTACCTTCATCCACCACCCATTCTGTACTCCCTTTGCCCTCAGCAAGCACCTCAGCTGATCGTGGTTCTTTGCCTGGTGGAGTGACCCAAAACTTCATTCCTAAAGGGACTGGGCCATTAGTAGTCATGTCAGAATTGAGTTGCTGCAGTTTTCCAATGACTTTAATCACAGGGCATGGTAGTACTGAGAGACACCCTAACAGATCTTCTGCATTCCAAGCATACTCTTTTTTACCTCCATTATGTAATATCAATCCAATTTCCTCTTGATAACCAGGATCAATCACACCAGCCAGTATAGTAACTCCTTTCTTAATGCTGGTTGATCCAGAGGAATAAGAAGCCCAAAATGGCCAGGTGGCATTCTTAGCTTCCAGTTCAATGGAATCAGTGATGTGTCTCCAGGTGGGCACATTCCTCCCTTTGGAACCAAGACCTCTAGACCTGCAGAGCATCAAGTCACAGGGACAGGATGCAAAAATCTTGTGAGTGAGTCATTAAGGGTAATAGTGAGTGGTGCCACTCCCATTTCCACCCCTTGATTCCTGGACCCATGAATCCTGGCTATGGGAGATACAGCACCATATACTGAATGCTGATTTAGAGCATCTACAGCCTCCTGGAGAACATTGCCTCAACCCTGCAAGGTATTGCCACCTAGCTGGCACCATAATTGTGTCTTTAGAAGGCCATTCCATCATTCTATCAAGCCAGCTGCTCCAGGATGATGGGGAACATAGTAAGACCAGCATGGGCCCACTGCTGCACTTCATTTGCTGTGAAGTGAGTCCCTTGATCTGAGGCAGTGCTGTGTGGGATATCATGATGGTCGATAAGACATTCTGTAAGTCCACGGATGGTAGTTCTGGCAGAAGTATTGTATGCAGGGAAGGCAAATCCAAATCCACAGTGTCTATTCCAGTAAATACAAAACCATGATGGAAGTGATCCAATGTAATCAACTTGCCACTAGGTTGCTGGCTGATCACCCTGAGGGATGGTGCCATATCAGGAACTCAGTGTTGTTCTCTGCTGCTGGCAAATTGGTCACTCAGCAGTGGCTGTAGCCAAGCCGGCCTTGGTGAGTGGAAGTCTATGTTGCTGGGCCCATACATAACTTCCATCCCTGCCACCATGACCACTTTGTTCACGAGTCCATTGTGCAATGACAGGAGTAGCTGGGGAAAGAGAATGACTGGTTTCCACAGAATGCGTCATCCTATCCACTTGATTGTAAAATCCTCCTCTGCTGAGGTCACCCTTTGGTGATCATTCACATGAGACACAAATATTTTCATTTCTTTGACCATTCAGGGAGATCTATCCACATACCTCTTCCCCATAAATCCTTGTCTCCAGTTTTCCAATCATGTTCCTTTCAAGTCCCTGACCATGCAGCCAAACCATTGACCACAGCCCATGAATCAGTATACAGTTGCACATCTGGCCATTTCTCCTTCCAAGCAAAGTGAACAACCAGGTGCACTGCTCAAAGTTCTGCCCATTGGAAGGACTTCCCTTCACCACCATCCTTCATGAAAGTCCCAGAATGGTGCTATAGTGCTGCTACTGTCCACTTTCAAGTGGTGACTGCATATCATGCAGAACCATTGGTAAACCAGGCACAAGTTTTCTCTTCTTCAGTCAACTGATGATAAGGAACTCCCTATGAGGCCATAGACGCAGACAGGGAGATGGAAGGTAATGTGACAGGAGTGGAGACCATAGGTATCTGGGCCACTTCCTTATGCAGTTTACTTTTGCCTTCAGGTCCTGCTCAGGCCCGATCTCGTGTATAACACTTCCATTTAATGATGGATTGCTGCTGTGCACTTCCAACTTTATGGCTCTATGGGTCAGACAACACCCAGTTCATAATGGGTAGCTCAGGCCACATGGTGACCTCGTGTCCCATGGTTAAGCACTCAGTATCTACTAAGGTGTAGTAACAAGCCAAAAGCTGTTTCTTAAAAGGAGAGTAGTTATCTGCAGAGGATGCCAGGGCTTTGCCCCCAAATCCTAAGGGTTTGTGCTGTGATTCACCAATAAGGGCCTGCCAAAGACTCCAAACAGCATCTTTGTCTGCCACAGACACTTCAGGCACCATTGGATCAGCTGGATCATATGGCCCCAAGTGGCAGAGTGGCTTGCACAGCAGCCTGAGCCTGTTGCTGAGCCTTCTCTTGTTCTGGGCCCCACTCAAAACTAGCAGCTTTTCGAGTCACTTGATAAACAGGCCAGAGTAGCACACAAAAATGAGGAATATGCTGCCTCCAAAATCCGAAGAGGTCCACTAGGCATTATGCCTCCTTTTAGCTTTGGGAGCATCCAGATGCAATAACTTTTCCTTCACTTCAGAATGAATATCTCAGCATGCCCCATGCCACTCGACCCCTAGAAATTTTACTGAGGTGAATGGTGCCTGAATTTTTGTGGAATTAATTTCTCACCCTCTAGCATGCAAATGTCTTACTAATAACCTCAGAGTCATTGGCGCTTCTTCCTTACTATGTCCAATCAGCGTGTCATCGGTGTAATGGACCAGTGTGTCGTCTTGTGGAAGGGAAAGTCGATCAAGTTCCCTGCGGACTAAATTACGACATAAGGCTGGAGAGTTGATGTAGCTCTGAGGTAGGCAAATGAAAGTGTATTGCTGGCCTTGCCAGCTAAAGGGAAACTGCTTCTGATGGTCCTTCACAACAGGTATGGAGAAAAAGTCATTAGCCAGACCAATAGCTGGATACCAGGTACCAGGTATATTAATTTGCTCAAGCAATGAGACTGCATTTGGGACAGCAACTGCAATTGGAGTCACCACCTGGTAAAGTTTTCAGTAACCCACTGTCATTCTCCAAGATCCATTTGGCACAGGCCAAATAGGCAAGTTGAATGGGGATGGGTGGGAATTACCACCCCTGCCTCCTTCAAGTCCTTGATGGTGGCAGTAATCTCTGCAATCCCTCCAGGAATGCAGTATTGCTTTTGGTTTACTATTTTCCTAGGTAAGGGCGGTTCTAATGGCTTCCACTTGGCTTTTCCTACCATTATATCCCTTACTCCATTTGTCAGGGATCCAGTGTGGGGGTTCTGCCAGTTGCTGAGTATATCCATTCCAACTATGCATTCAGGAACTGAGGAAATCACTACAGGATTGGTTCAGGGACCCACTGGACCTAATGTGAGATGGACATGAGCTAAGACTCTGTTAATAACCTAACCTCCATATGCCCCCACTCTGACTGGTGAGCTACAGTGATGTTTTGGGTCTCCTGGAATTAGTGTCAGTATCCGGTTATCCCCCCCCCAAAAAAACTCTGATTATTTCCTTTTCCCCAGTGAACATTCACTCTCATAAAAGGCCGTACATCCCTTTGGGGAAGGCTGGGAGAAAGATTAAAAATATAAATTTTTGACAGTGTATTGGAGTCTTTCCTCAAGAGGACCCAGCCTCCCCTTCAATCAAGGGATTGTGGGTCTGTAAACTCAACCCAGTCTGGGAATTGATTGAGGGGCCATGACTCTATTCTGGCGATTCAAGTTAGACTGCTGTTCACTTGACCTAGAATTCATCCACTTGTACAGATCAAGTAAATATTTAGTAATTGTCTTATCCATTTCACTCCTGGGGACATCATGACTATGTAGTCAATGCCATAAGTCCATACGAGTCAGACTATTCTGATTACTGCTTTGACTCTGCTATCCATTACGCCACCCATTGTGGTAACCATGCCCACCTTGTCTTTGTCGATTGAGTGCCACCACTTGGCCCCTACCACCATGGGCTCTAATCAGCCCCATTATAGTTAGGTGTCTTAATTCAGTTAGGGCAGTTCCCACTGTCAAATGTGATTTACATAAAATAGCAATCACAGCAGTCTTCAAGGATGCTGAGGCTCCCTTCACAAATTGTTCCTCACCGTTGTGATAAAAGGTGTGTTCTCACCAAAAATGATGAAGAGAAACCCGATAACTGGGAGCTCCTAAAAATCAAACACCTATGCTCATCTAAAGACTTCACCAAAAGAGTAAAAAGACCACCTACAGATTGGGAAAGAATTTTCAGCTATGACATATCCGACCAGCGCCTGATCTCTAAAATCTACATGATTCTGTCAAAAGTCAACCACAAAAAGACAAACAACCCAATCAAGAAGTGGGCAAAGGATATGAACACACATTTCTCTAAAGAAGATATTCAGGCAGCCAACAGATACATGAGAAAATGCTCTCGATCATTAGCCATTAGAGAAATGCAAATTAAAACTACGATGAGATTCCATCTCACACCAGCAAGGCTGGCATTAATCCAAAAAACACAAAATAATAAATGTTGGAGAGGCTGCGGAGAGATTGGAACTCTCATACACTGCTGGTGGGAATGTAAAATGGTACAACCACTTTGGAAATCTATCTGGCGTTATCTTAAACAGTTAGAAATAGAACTACCATACAACCCAGAAATCCCACTCCTCGGAATATACCCTAGAGATACAAGAGCCTTCATACAAACAGATATATGCACACCCATGTTTATTGCAGCTCTGTTTACAATAGCAAAAAGTTGGAAGCAACCAAGGTGTCCATCAACGGATGAATGGGTAAATAAATTGTGGTATATTCACACAATGGAATACTACGCATCGATAAAGAACAGTGACGAATCTCTGAAACATTTCATAACATGGAGGAACCTGGAAGGCATTATGCTGAGCAAAATGAGTCAGAGGCAAAAGGACAAATACTGTATAAGACCACTATTATAAGATCTTGAGAAATAGTAAACCTGAGAAGAACACATACTTTTGTGGTTACGAGGGGGGGAGGGAGGGAGGGTGGGAGAGGGTTTTTTTATTGATTAATCAGTAGATAAGAACTGCTTTAGGTGAAGGGAAAGACAACACTCAATACATGGAAGGTCAGCTCAATTGGACTGGACCAAAAGCAAAGAAGTTTCCGGGATAAAATGAATGCTTCAAAGCTCAGCGGAGCAAGCGCGGGGGTCTGGGGAACATGGTTTGCGGGGACTTCTAAGTCAATTGGCAAAATAATTCTATTATGAAATCATTCTGCATCCCACTTTGAAATGTGGCGTCTGGGGTCTTAAATGCTAACAAGCAGCCATCTAAGATGCAGCAATTGGTCTCAACCCACCTGGAGCAAAGGAAAATGAAGAACACCAAGCCCACATGACAACTAAGAGCCCAAGAGACAGAAAGGGCCACATGAACAAGAGACCTACATCATCCTGAGACCAGAAGAACTAGTTGGTGCCCGGCCACAATCGATGACTGCCCTGACAGGGAGCTCAGCAGAGGACCCCTGAGGGAGCAGGAGAGCAGTGGGATGCAGACCCCAAATTCTCATAAGAAGACCAAACTTAATGGTCTGACTGAGACTGGAGGAATCCCGGCGGCCATGCTCTCCAGACCTTCTGTTGACACAGGACAGGAACCATCCCTGAAGACAACTCATCAGACATGAAAGGGACTGGTCAGCGGGTGGGAGAGAGACGCTGATGAAGAGTGAGCTAATTATATCAGGTGTACACTTGAGATTGTGTTGGCAACTCTTGTCTGGAGGGGGGATGGGAGGATAGAGAGAGAGGGAAGCCGGCAAAATTGTCAAGAAAGGAGAGACTGAAAGGGCTGACTCAAGACGGGGAGAGTAAGTGGGAGTAGGGAGTGAGATGTATGTAAACTTATATGTGACAGACTGATTGGATTTGTAAACGTTCACTTGAAGCTTAATAAAAGTTATTATAAAAAAAAAAAAAAAAAAAAAAAAAGGTGTGTTCTCTGGGCACTCCATGTGTGGGTCTGGGGGCCTTACGTGATAAATCCAATCTAGGATGCCAATTTTCCTAAGCCTTTGGATAACTTCTACAGTATACCAAAGCAGGTCTGGCACTTCAACTTGATTTAATGTAGGCCACCACGTAATTCATGCTTCAGCAACCCAGCCAAATAAACTATTAGATCCTTTCCTGACTTCTCAAGCCGAAACATTGAATGAAGAATCTGTGCTTCATAAGCCTATATGAATAGACTGATCTATCTTTATCCCACACCCTTAATAGCCATTCCCACACATATTCCCCAGGTTTCTGTTTGTACATATTAGAAGAGTCAATTTGGAGTGTAGCATACCACCTCTTGTACTTCACCTTTTGGGGCTTGCTGAGACTTAAGTGTAGTTATAGGTCTAGAAGCCAAAATCGGTGGGGAAATGTTTTGAGAACATTCAGCATTGTCTTGTAAAGCATCTGCCTCAGGTGATATCTGAGGCAATGACTCAAACAAAAGCTGGGTTAATCTCATTAGATAGGAGTGAAAGGGCTAATGGTTCTGTAGGCAGGAGTGATTCAATGGAATTTAGGGGCTCAGTGTCTCCCGCATCCTGATTTTCTTCCCATATGTCCCCATCCCAGGTTTCAGGATCCTATTTCTTCCCAATCGATGCCCTCACTGTAACTTCAGGCACTTCTTGATGTTGGCAGTTGAGTTGGTGTTGTAATTCAGCCAGTCTTACAATAAGACTCCGGGTTTGGTTTTCAGTAATATCAGCTCTGTTGCTACAAGAAATAAAGCTTTCTTTCAAGGCACAAGTGGAAACTTTGAGGCCGTTTATGTGGCACTTCAGCTTTAACTCTGAAGCCCTGAGCTCATCTCTTTCTTTCATCAGTTTGTCTAGCAAAAGTAGGACCAACCAACCCGCTTCCTTATACTTCTCATTAAGACAAAATTGTAGAAAGATACCGTACATGCATATCATACATACATACAAGCCTCGCCTTTCACCAATACGTGATCTATTGGTGGTGATAATTGCCACCTCAACCCATGGATTAGCAGTGCCTTCTTTACTATTGGAAGCAGACTCATCAATATCTTTAAGACTAACCGGACTTGAGAACCAATTTAGAAAATTCAATCTTACAATTTTGTTTCTCTAGAACCAGTCCTGGTACCAAATGTCTTAGGCTGGGTTCTATAGAGTAAAACCGTATAAATATATAAAGAAGGGTTTATATCAAGGAAACAGCTCATGTGGTTGTAGAGATTGTAACATCCCAAGTCCATGGGTCAGGATAGAGGCTTCTCCTGATTCATGTTGCCACAGTGGGCTGGTGAACCCAAGACTGGCAGGTTGGGGAGCAGGACTCTTGCTTACAGGCTATGAGGTCAACAGATCCCAAGATCGAGCCCTGCCAGCACATCTGCCCACACTTGATGCAGGCCACACGACCAAGAAGACTCACCTTCAGCTGATTGGCTACTCAAAACAGATCCCATCGTGGGGGTGATCAAATCTCAAACGTCAATAGGAAAGTGATCGCAACATCACATGACTGTCAGAACACTGAGAATCAGCCCAGCCAAGCTGACACAAAATCTTAACCATAACACCATCTCAAGGTCACTGATCGAATCACATTTGTAAAGTCCCTTTGGGCATAGGAGGTACCATTCACAGGTCTGGGGATTAGGCTGTGGACATCTTTGGGTGTCATTTTTCAGCCTATCACAGGAAACATGACCACTCTGGGGCCACATCAGTTTCCAAGATGCTTGCCGAACACCCACCCTCAACCCTGCCTTCTTTCCTTTCCAGCATTCTGTTAGTGCCGGGAGGCCACTGTGTCAGCAAGCTGAGAGGGAAACTAAGGCAAGATGTCAGGCCGAAGTGGGAAAAAGAAAATGTCCAAGCTGTCCCGTTCAGCCAGGGCCGGTGTCATCTTCCCGGTGGGGAGGCTGATGCGTTACCTGAAGAAAGGGACATTCAAGTACCGGATCAGCGTGGGTGCCCCTGTCTACATGGCAGCCGTCATCGAGTACCTGGCAGGTAATGTGAACATGCGCTGGTGGGTTGGACATGAAGTGTGAAAGAAGACAGGAGTCACGGGCGAGCACCTGGAAGGATGGCCTTGCCAATAACACTCCTTCACCACTGGGTCAGTCCCAGCTGGATGCTGGATGCACCCTCCTGGCCCTGGGTCAAATGTAGGAGAAGGTGAAGTTGGTCTTCTGCCTTGTCTGTGTCCTTTCCTTTCCTTTTGTGTTTTCTTACCCACAACCTTAGGCTGGAGTTGAGAGAGCACAGGCTTGGGTGTTGGTTCAAACCTGGGTGTGTTACCTTGGGCTAATTACTTAACCTCTCTGTGTTCGGGTATTTCCAGAGCAAGCTCATTCACGTGATGGAGCTAATGTTTGGAAAATGCCTGGTGCACAGGATTCATTCAATAAATGGTAATTCTTCTCATCCCCCCCTCCACTCAGAGCTGATAAAATCATTCAGGGCAAAGTATAAATTACTAATTTGGTTAAGGTGTCATATCTTCAAGCTGTATTTGCATCTTATTGAGACAAGGAGTTAAGCCAAAAGGATGAATCATTATTAGCGGAATTGCAGGCCACTATGAATAAGAGAGCTGGGGCTCTCATGGCACAGTGGTTAAGAGCTTAGGCTGCTAACCAAAAGGTGGGCAGTTGAAATCTACCAGCTGCTCCTTGGAAACCCTATAGGGCAGTTCTCTGTCCTTTAGAGTTGCTATGTGTCGGTAATTGACTCAGAGGCAACCAAAAACACTCCAAACTCAGTGCCGTCGAGTCGATTCCGACTCAAAGGCAACAGGTTATGAATAAGTGAAAGGGGGATTTTTGTTAGGTTTGAGGGGTGTCAATGTGTTCTTTTGGTCTTGTTTAGGGAAGAGAGGTCAAGATGTGGAAGCCTCCTGTCATCCTTGAAATGACTTTCAGCATTCATGAAACAAATATTGATACCGTGCCTCCTTTGGGTGAGGCCTCGAAGATGCAGTGGAAAACAAGCTGACGTGGCCCTGCCTTCACTGGGCTTACAGTCCAGTAGGGACAACAAGCATTCAACACATCACATGCAGTGAGATGCACGTTAGCCTGGAAAGTTAGAGGAGATATGGGCTGGGGGTAGGGAAGTAACCTAATATAAAGCAAAGATCATTAAGATCTAGGAGTCTCTGGGTGGTGCAAACGATAAATGTGCTTGGCTGGAAGTTCGAGTCCACACAGAGGCACCTCAGAAGAAAGGCCAGGTAGTAACTACTTCCAAAAAATCAGCCACTGAAAATCCTATGGAACACAATTCTACACTAACACACAGGGGGTCACCATGAGTAAGAATCGACTCAATGGCAACTGGTTCTGGTTAAGACCTAAGTCAGGTTCTCGTTCCTGGTTTTGCTCCGTGGATCGACTGAAAATTCCAAGGCCTGGCTCCCACCCCTGACATTCCAATTTGATCAGTCTGGCATGTGGCCTGGGCATCGGAATTGTTCCAGGCTCCCCAGGTGGTTCTAGTGTATAGCCAGAGTTGAGAATTAGTAGGCATTAGCTAGATTCAGGTCAGGGGTGGAGCTAGGGAGAGACTGTCCCAGTGGAGGAAGAATGAGGATGAAAACCCAAAGTTTAGAAGAAGTATGTCCTTTTCCAGCAATGGGAGGAAGTTCGGGGTTCCTGGAGGATAACTGGGAAACAAGAGCCACTGACAGATAAGGTTCAAGGTAAGCAGGGGCTACATCTGTGGAAAGAGATGATGGAAAAGCTCAGTATCATCTGTCAGAACAAGGCCGGGGCTGACTGTGGAACAGACCATCAATTGCTCATATGAAGTTCAAGGTGAAACTGAAGAAAATTAGAACAAGTCTACCAGAGCCAAAGTACGACCTTGAGCATATCCTACTAGAATTTAGAGACCATCTCAAGAATAGATTGACATGTTGAACACTAATGACTGAAAACCAGACAAGTTGTGGAATGACATCAAGGACATCATACATAAAGAAAAAAAGAGGTCATTAAAAAGACAGGAAGGAAAAGACCAAAGTGGATGTCAGAAGAGATTCTGAAACTTGCTCTTGAATGTCAAGTAGCTAAAGCAAAAGGAAGAAATGATGAAAAGAGCGGAACAGATTTCAAAAGGTGGCTCAAGAAGACAAAGTGAAGTATTATAATGACATGTGCAAAGACCTGGAGGTAGAAAACCAAAAGGGAAGAACGTGGGTGGCATTTCTCAGGCTGAAAGAACTGAAGAAAAAATTCAAGCAAGTTGCAGTATTGAAGGATTCTACGGGGAAAATATTGAACGATGCAGGAAGCATTGAAAAAAGATGGAAGAAGTACAGAGTCACTATACCAAAAAGGGAAACCCTGGTGGTGTAGTGGTTAAGAACTATGGCTGCTAACCAAAAGGTCAGCTGTTCAAATCCACCATGCACTCCTTGGAAACCCTGTGGGGCAGTTCTACTCTGTCCTATAGGGTTACTATGAGTTGGAATCGACTCAATGGCCATGGGTTTGGGTTTTTATATATATATATATATATACCAAAAAAGAATTGGTCAACATTCAGCCATTTCAGGAGGCAGCAGATGATAAGGAACCAATGGTACTGAAGGAAGATGTCCAAGCTGCACTGAAGGCATTGCCAAAAAACAAGGAATTGACAGAATATCAACTGAGATGTTTCAACAAAAGGATGCAGTACTATAAGTGCTCACTCGTCTATGCCAAGAAATTTGGAGGACAGATTCTTGGTCAACCAACTGGAAGAGATCCATATTTGTGTCCATTCCAAGGAAAGATGATGCAACAGAATTTGGAAATTATTGAACGATATCATTACTATCACACACAATTTAAATTTTGCTGAAGATCATTCAAAAGCAGCTGCAGCAGTACATCAACAGGGAACTGCCAGAAGTTCAAGCTGGATTCAGAAGTGGACGTGGAACGAGGGATATCATTGCTGATGTCAGATAAATCTTGGCTGAAAGCAGAGAATACCAGAAAGATGTTCACCTGTGTTTTATTGACAATGCAAAGGCATTCAACTGTGTGGATTGTAATGAATTATGGATAACATTGTGAAGAATGGGAATTTCAGAACACTCGATTGTGCTCATGAGGAACCTGTACACAAACCAAGAGGCAGTCATTCGAACAGAACAAGGGGATACTGCATGGTTTAAAGTCAGGAAAGGTGTGCATCAGGGTTGTATCCTTTCATACCTATTCAATCTGTATGTTGAACAAATTATCCGAGAAGCTGGACTATATGAAGAACAGGGCATCAGGATTGAGGGGGTACTCATTAACGACCTGCAGATGACACAACTTTGCTTGCTGAAAGTGAAGAGGACTTGAAGCACTTACTGATGAAGATCAAAGAACACAGCCTTCAGTATGTATTACACCTCAACATAAAGAAAACAAAAATCCTAACAACTGGACCAATAAGCAACATCATGATAAATGGAGAAAATCTTGAAGTTGTCAAGGATTTCATTTTTCCTTGGATCCACAGTCAACATCCACGAACGCAACAGTCAAGAAATCAAAAGACGCATTGCATTGGGCAGATCAGCTGCAAAAGACCTCTTTAAAGTGTTGAAAAGCAAAGATGTCACCTTGAAGACTAAGGTGCACCTGACCCAAGCCATGGTGTTTTCAATTGCCTCATATGCACGGGAAAGCTGGACAATAAGGAAGACCAAAGAAGAATTGACGCCTTTGAATTGTGGTGTTAGTGAAGAATATCGAATGTGCCATGGACTGCCAAAAGAAGCAACAAATCTGTCTTGGAAGAAGTGTAACAAGAATATTTCTTAGCACCGAGGATGGTGAGACTATGTCTCACATACTTCGGACATGTTACCAGGAGGAATCAGCCCCTGGAGAAGAACATCATTCTCAGTTAAGGAGAGGGCCAATGAAAAATAGGAAGACCCTCAATATGATGGATTCACGGAGTGGCTGCAACAATGGGCTCAAGCATAACAATGATTGGGAGGATGGCACAGGACCATGCAGTATTTCATTCTGTTGTACACAGAGTCAGAACCGACTCAATGGCACCTGACAGCAACAACAGGGGCTGTATCATGAAGGTCCTTGAGGGCTACATTGAGGATGCACATGCTACACACATATGCACACACACACACACACTACGGGGGGGGCGTCAAAAAGTGGAGGTGGTACTTTGGGAGGTCACTCAGGCTTAGGTGGAGAACAGTTGACAGGAGCAACATCAGAGTCCAGGAGACCAAAAGGGCTGTTGCAGCAGAGCTTTTGAGAACTGACAGTGGCTGGCACTATGGTTGGGCAGTGGGGATAGTGAGATGAAAGGGACAAATTTGGGAGACATCTAGGAAGTAAAGTCAGCTCTGCTCAAGAACAGATTGAATAAAGGGGGAGAGGCATCAAAGGTGACCCAAATCTTTCAGGCTTGCGTTGGCTACTTTCTTTCACGCCAGGCTGTCATGGGTTGAGGAGCAGGAAGGGGGCTCAGAGACAAGAGTACTGGAGAAGCATATAAGGAGTTTGGCTTAGAAGAAGAGAAAGTAGCTGGTGGATGAAGATGGAGCCTGTAGTGAAGTAGAAACAATGGAGGAGAGACAGGATGGGACGTAGGGGGCTCAGTTGGAACCTATTGAGTTTTTGGTGTCTATGAAATGCCCAAGAGAACAAAGTGGTTAGGAACGCTGGCTTCAGGCCCCCCTATCCTGCATTCTGGCCCTGCCACGTATCAGCTATGAAACCGGGGACACATTGGTTTACTCCTCATGTTATTGTGAGAATAAGTTAAGATAATGCATGAAAAGTGCTTAGCATCCCTCCAGGCACATGGTAGCCACTCAATAAATGCGGCTGTTACTCAATAAATGTTGCACGTTGGTTAAGCATTTGGCTGCTAACCAAAAGGTCGGCAGTTCGAATCCACCAGTTGCTATTCTTAAGTGGAGACCTACTAGGCGTGTCCAGAGCCCAAGAGAGCTGACGGCTGGAGATTCTGGCACAGCGACATTTGGATAGACTGAGTGGTTTAAGGCTATGGGAGTGAGTGAGGTCACTTGGAGAGAGACCCAGCCCTGAGCAGCACCAGCATGCCCGGGTTTACGGCCAGGTAGAAAGAGAAAGGGTGGCACAGGAGGCTGAAGAGAACAGCAAGGGTTTCAGGAGGGAACATGAGAGACAGTGAAGCCACAGAAAACAAAGGAAGAGGAAGTTATTAATGGTGGCAGGCGCTCACACGGGGTCATGCTGATAGAAGAACAAGACAGGGAACCATGGCGTAGCCACCTGTAGGTCATAGGTGACTTTGGCGAGAATGATGGGGTGGTCAAAGCCAAAATGCAATGGGCTGAGGAATAGGAAGTATGGACTTGGAGACAGGGGGTGGGGAGCTCTTATAGGGGGTTTGACCCCAAAAGAGGAAGAGAGGATGGCAGCTGGTGGAGTAGGAGCTGGGGGCGGGGAATGCTACATCAAAGAGGCTTGAGCCTGAGCACGGGTCTTTAACCTTGTGTCCTTGGCCCCAGATTCAGGGCTCCATGAACTTGAATGGGAAAGAGTACATCTTCATTTTCATTAACCTTCCCTGACATTTAGCATTTCCTTCCTTTTTGAATGTGGGCAACAAATCACATTAATGTCAGCAACACCTGGGGCTTTTTCACCAACAGAAATCCCCGAGGTTTTCTCATTACCTGTGTTACTGTTGTTATACGTATCTAGAAAGATCATTTACGCTTATCGTTACCCCAAAACCACAGTACTTATTAGACTTGCCGCTAGATCTTCTTATTTAATGTGTTAATAAAAAAGTACATACATTACTATATATCAGATATTTATAGTATTTTGAAAAATATCTTTTAACCTAATGGGATGTTTTGTCATCCTGTGTATTTTTTTATTGAGATATAATTCACATACCATGAAATTCACTCTTTTAAAGAAAGAGTACAGTTCAATGGTTTTTAGTATAGTCAGTAGGTTGTGCCATCATCACCGCTGTCTAATTCCAGAATATTTCCATCACCCCAGAAAGAAACCCCGTGCTCGTTAGCAGTCATTCCGCACTCCCTTCTCCTCCCAGCTCCTGGCAACCACTAATCTACTTTCTGGCTCTATGGAGTTGCCTATTCTAGGTGTTTCATATAAATAGAATCATACAATACGTGGCCTTTGTGTCTGGCTTCCTTCACTTAACATAATGTTATTCTATGTCTTATATTTATACATTTTTAAAACCTTATTCTGAGAAGGGGTCCATGGGCCTCAGCAGACCACCAAAGGGTTCCTGGCACCAACAAGGGAGGGAGAGAGACTGGAGTTACTGGAGACTGCAGCTCGTCAAGGAAGTGGGTCCCTGCGGACTCTGGAACCCACTGGAGACTCTGCTGTAAGAGGAAAAGGCACCTCCTCCAGGTTCCAAAAGGGCAGGAGCATCTGGGAACAAATGTCCACCACGATGCCTTCCTGTGGGGACACTGTCTCTGAAGACCCCCCTCCTCTTCCGTGCAGAGTATTATCTGGCCAGCCTTTCCTAAGTGGCCCTCACAACAACTTTAAATTGCAGCATTCAGCTCTGATCTCTCCCCACATCCCAGCAGTGAACTGGGATTCACTTGCTGATGTCCTGAGAGCCGCCCTGGATGGTGGGTTTCCTCGGGCCACTTTCTCGCTCCTCTCAGATCCATGTCTGTGGTCTCTCAAAGGTCCTCTCACCCATTCATTGCACCCCGAAAGGGAATCTGGGACCTCAGGAATGGCCAGCAAGAGAAGAGGTAGGGGTGTTACTCAATGAAAAAGGAGTTGCACAAATTTTTCAGCAATTCTGAGAAGAGATAGCAGTCTGCTATGCTTGATGGCTCTGGGCTGGCTGCCCGGCTGGCCTCAGGTTTGCACGTGATGGCAGTAGATAGAACCATACCATGTTTCTACTCCCAACTTACTGGGGGAAGTTGTATGATCCGGGGAATAGTGCATGCTTAACTGGTCATCTAGAATGTCCCACCAACCTGAGACATGCTCCAGCCTCCCATTATGGTTAAAAAAAAAAATGGTTATCACATTCATAATTCAGCTGATCAGTTTGTAGAATGGTGATGATATTGGCCCAGTTCATGTCCACAATGGATATGACGAAAAATGGACTGAAAAAAAAAATTCCAGAAAAACATTTTGTATTAATAATTGACATAGCATAAATGTAAGATATTGAGAATGAATTATTTTTTATAGTGAAAAAATGCTCTTTAATGGATTTTTAATTGGAAGGACAGGGTTGAATTATTGTGTAACATAGAAACTCATCATTTACACACTTTGCCCAGATAATTGAGGTTTATCCATTTAATGCCAGGGCCCTGGTGGCATAGTGGTTAAGCATTTGGCTGCTAACCAAAATATTGGCAGTTGGAATCCAGTAGCTGCTCCTTTGGAAACCCTATGGGGGCAGTTCTCCTCTGTCCTATAGGGTCGCTATGAGTCGAAATCAACTCGAGGGCAATGGATAGCCATTAATACAAGTATTTTTTTACCTAATGATTTTCATATATTAGATTTGCATTTTGAAAAGGTTACTTTGACAGCCAGGGTCACCAAGTATGGTTGTGCAGGTCACACACTGCACAAAGGCACATATTTAAAAGGCTATCATTCACATCACAGACCTCAAAGATTTGTATAAATTTTAATCTTCTTTACTCATGGATTCCACATTTGTGAATTTGCCTATTCTCTAACATTTATTTGAAAGCCCAAAATCAATATTGTCAGCACTTTCGAAGTCACTGACAGAAACGCGCCGAGCAGCAAAAAACTCGAGTCTCCCGACATGCATGTTCCTAGCTGACGTCGCATCAGGCGATGCTCTGCCTTCTTGTTTTGGCTCACATACTGGAAGCCACTGTCCTTTTCGTGGCATGTTTAGTGCCACAGTTTTCACATTTTTGTGCTTTTTGTTGGTAATTTTGCTGTTTAAAATGGCCCACAAGCATAGTGCTGAAGTACTGTCCGTGTTCCTAAGCACAAAAAGGCTGTGATATGCCTTATGGAGAAAATACATGTGTTAGATAAGCTTCATTCAGACATGAGTTATAGTGCTGTTGACCATGAGGTCGATGTTAATGAATCAGCAATATATATTAAATAAGGAGTGTTGAAACAGAAACACACATAAAAAAGGGTTATGTATTGATATGTATTGATTAGCTGATGAAAATGTTCTAACCAGAGGCTCACAGGAACCTAACCTACATTTCCCCTAGGAGCTATAGTTCAACCAAGCCAAACCAAACCCATTGCCATCGAGCTGATTCCAACTCATGGCGACCATATAGGACAGAGTAGAACTGCCTCGTAGAGTTTCCAAGGAGCGCCTCGGTGGATTCGAATTGCCAACCTTTTCGTTAGCAGCCATAGCTCTTGACCACTATGCCACCAGGGTTTCCGGCAATGGTTCAGTATTTACTAATTCAGTGTTCCAGCACCTTAATAGAGCTTAACTACTACCCCGACCCTTTGGTTAGGAGCCATAGCACTTAACCACTACACCACCAGGGTTTCCTACCAGGCATTAACTCATTTATTATGAGAATTTCCAGCAGAGAGCAGTAAAGAGTCTTGTTCTGACAAAATGGGGACGTACAGTGTCTTAAGGAAATGACAGCTTTTTCTAATTTGCACAAAGCTATCTGTGGACCAGTTGTGGCTTCGTTGGCATGGATCTGGAGGAGGACAAAACTAGGGGCGGGAAACCATTTAGACAGCCATTACAATGATCTGGGCTAGAAAAGAAGAGGGCCTTAACCCAGGCAATGCCAACAAGTACAGAGAAGAGGGGCAAAGATAAATGAGGTAGATGAGGTGGGATGGGCCCCACCTAGTGACTGGGAGGAAGAAGACGGAGGGGAGGGAATGACCCCCAGGTCTCTGATAGGAGCAGTGTGTGTTTGGAGGTGCCAGTCCCAATGGAGATGGGAGGAACAGGTTTGGGAAAAGCTATCATGATTTTGATTTGGGGACATGGTGAGTTTGAGTTTCTTGTGGAACACCCAGGTGAGGCTGTCCAGGTGACACCATGGCAGGGCTGGAGGTACAGATTTGTAGCATGGACACATGGGTGGAAACTGGGGCCATGAATTGGATGGAGTTGCCACAAAAGTCATTGTAGACTGAGCCAAGCAGAGCAGAGGACACAGACAGAGACTCAGGGGCTCAGCCACTTGGAGGCCTAGTGGACAATGAAGGAACCAGTGGGGAGAGGGTCTCAAAGGAGTGGCCACCCCACGCCCTCCATTCCAAGTCTACACTTCATGTGGTATTTCCCCACCTTCCCGGGCTGAAATATCCAGGGTCAGATTATGGTGTGTACAAGACAAGAAGACACAGTCTCTCCCAGAACAATGTGCAGGAGCTTTCTAATGTCCCTCTTGGCGAACGGAATCATTGTTTTTACTACCAGAGACTCAGCTGTGTTCAGGTGGTTACTATTGCTGGAAGTGTGACTTGCTGAGAAGTGAGGGGTATGGAAGTTATAGACTTCTGCAGAAGTCTCCACCACTTAACAGAATAAAGATCTTCCCACAAAATTTGCAGTAGGAGAAATGTATGCTATATAAACTGGTTTTCCTCTTGACTGTCAATATAAGAATACTTGTGTGCCTAAAATCAATAAAATCACTCAAGTAGCAAACTTTTATAGTTCATGTGAATGTGAATATATTCATCATAATAACATTTGAAAGTATTAATAATGATTAACGTTATTTCAGACACTTAAATGGTGAAGTCCTTGTCCCATAAGATGTTCAGACTAAAAATCCAACAGAGGAAAGAACTCCATGGCCTAGATTTTCTGCTGTGTATTATTACAAAGTTTTTCTTCTTAAAGAAAAAAAAAATTCTACCTCTGCTTTTGCACTAGAGCACATAATCAAGGTTTTCCTTCTTTTAAATGATTGCAGAATGGTTTAGTTTGAGAGAGCCTCGTGGCCCACTCCCTGAGCTCCACCTGTGGCCCAGGCATTGTGCTGTATGTGGAATTGCTGCCTTTAGTCTCTTCCTTGGTCGCGTTTCAATCCTGCCGATATTCCATCTGTAAACCTAACGTCTGTGCCTCTGTCAGTCTGAAAACAACCCGAGCTTCTTTGAGATGACCTGAAGGCCCCAAGCATACCATGTTTCCCATCAGCACTGCTTCTTATGCTGCTGGGAAATTTGATGAACTTGGGGAGTGTCTCAGTTATCTAGTGCTGCTATAACAAAAATACCACAAGTGGATGGCTTTAACAAACAGAAATTTATTCTCTCACAGTCTAGGAGCCTAGAATCCGAATTCAGGGCACCCGCTCCAGGAGAGGCCTTTCTGTTTCTGTTGACTCTGGGGAAAGGCCCTTGTCATCAATCTTCTCCTGGGTCTCGGATTTTCTCAGCACATGGACCCCGAGTCCAAAGGACACACTCCACTGCTGGCTCCTCTTTCTTGGTAGTAGAAGGTCCCTCTCCTCTCTGCTTGGTTCTCTCTTTTATAACTCAAAAGAGAGTGACTCAAGATACAACCCAATCCTGTAGATTGAGTCCTGCCTCATTACCATAACTGCCACTAATCCTGCCTCATTAATATCATAGCGATAAGGATTTACAAAACTTACAATAATCACATCAGATCACAAAATGGTGGACAACCACACAATACTTGGAATCATAGCCTAGCCAAGTGGACACACACTCTGATGGGAACACAGTGCAGCCCGTAACAGGGAAGAAGCTTAACTTCCTCCTCTAAGTGCAGGTGACAGGAGGCGGGAAAGTGATGGCCCTAGATGCTACGTTCAATTCAGTTTTTCCTGCTCAAACGTTTAAAATTGGAAGACTTTTTAGTTCCCCCGACCCTAATCCCCATCCTAGAAAAAAAGGTGAGTGGAGTGCCCCTTCTTCCCAGGTTGGGCCTGGAAATGGCAGTGTCCCTCCTCTGAGATGCGCGCGCACGGAAACTCCTCTTTATTGTCCCCAATGGGGATAATACAGGTTAACCTAGAATGGTAAAGCAAGCTGATTTGTGAGAGTTTTATAACTACATTTTAATTTCTTCTTGATGGTATCCTTTTCTAAGAGAAAGAAAATGTTGAGCAAACAAATGCGGCAACCAGATTATCTAATACAGCATTAATTTCAAATACTTTCTCCCATTGTTCCAACATGAGGCAGTGGTAGTTCAGTAGTAGAATTTTCGCCTTCTATGCAGGAGACCCAGGTTCAATTCCTGGCCAGTGCACCTCATGCGCAGCCACCACCTGTCTGTCGTGGAGACTTGCATGTTGCTAAGATGTTTAACAGGTTTCAGCAGAGGTTCCAGACTAAGATGGACCAGGAAGAAAAGCCAAATAACCTACTTCTGAAAACCAACCAGTGAAAACCCTGTGGATCACAACGGTCTGATCTGCAGCCAACCCTGGGGATGGTGCAGGACCAGGCAGGGGTTCATTCTGTTGTGCACTGGGTCACCATGAGTCAGGGGCCAACTTGATGGCAGCTAACAACAACATTGTCCCAACAAGTATGCTCATTACTTCTGAAACTCCATTACCCTGATCTTTGATTCAGAAAACATGATCCCTGTATAAATGAAGCTGTGGTTGTAACAATGGAGCTCCCTTTCTTTTTGTTAAGATTAAAACACAATGTTCATTGCTTAATAACCTGAAAAAGATGATGTAAGAATGAGTTTGCAGTGATTTAGCGCTTTTCATTGTGGGAACGCCATATAAATATTTAACTCTAATGTTTATTTTATTCTAATTTTTTGTTAATCACATTTGCTTAGTTAATATGGCATACTTATGCCAAGTGCTTATTACTAGTACCATTTTATGAATAATGGCAGTTTCATCTGCTATTTTATTTGAAATTAGATTGATTGTAAAGACTCATACAGAATCGCCTGTTAATTTTAGAGCTCAGTATTTATGTCATTGTACTAGCAGATCCCTTGAACATACACACACACACACACAAAATACGCTCATGCACACACATATTTTTCTGTATTATCACTTCGACAACACATTGGCACACTGACTTTAGCTTTCTAAGGGAAGGGATTTTTCAAGACTCATTCATACTTTTGAAGGCAGCCAAATTTGATTTAGCAGAACACCTTTCTGAAATTGAGGAAGAAAGAAAAATAATAAAAACAGGAGAAATGGGAAAGACATAAAAATGGCATAAACCAACTCGGAGCTAGATTTTTCTTTAATGTTGACCAAAAAAATTTGATAGCATACAAAATAGTTCTAGGAAAATTGCTTACATTTACCAAACGTCATTTATTAGTCAGAAATGTGCTTAGGTCCTGAGGGATACATGGAAGACCCTAGGCCCCAGTGTACCTTCCTACCCAGGTCTCATGGCTATCTCCATTAGGAATTCACTTTTTGGGTTAAGTATTTCCTTATCCTGCAGTATAAGTCAGTCCTTCCCATCTGTTTTGCCTTGGGACAGGAGCAACCTGGGGCATTGATGTGGGAAGAGAGCAAAGGGGAAAAAGGAATTGTGAAAGCGGTTCCAATGGGCACCAAAGATAGACTTTACCTACATCACTAGTCTCTTCAGAGAAGACCTTGCTTTATTTTTAACTGAAAGAAATTCAGGTCCTATGGTAGGGTTCTGAATTGGTCCGAATTAAGTTCTAATGACAGTGGCAAAAGAAGTTAGAGAAGTCAGTCTAGGTTGGTAAGGAGGCTCCACCATCCTAAGGGACTCAGTTTCCTTCTATCTTTTTGCTCCACCATTCACAACTCATGACTTCTTCCTGTTGGTCAAAGATGGCTGCTGGAATTCCAGCTATCATGCCCTCATTCAGCCAGTAGGGAAGAAGGGCACAGCCCTTTCACTGACAGACACTGGCCAGAAGTACTCTACAACGCAAGTGCTTACCTTTCATTGGCCAGAACTTAGTCACGTGACTACAATTATCAATATAAGAGGTTAGGAAATGTAGTCTTCATTCCTGTGGTTATGGGTTCAGCAAAAAATCAGGGGCCCAAATACTAAGGAAGGGGGGGGAGAATATATATTGATGGACCCTAGAAGACTTTGCCACAGGTCATATATTAAGTCTTGCTAAAATATCTTACTTGTTTGTGACCTGCACTCTTTTCTGCTTTCTAAATTTCTTTCCAGGCCCAGGCATAAAAATCATAAATGAATAAAAATGATTGAACTCAAAGGCCATTTCTGAAAAAAAGCTTTTAAAGCCCAGACTCTGTTCTGTGGTTGAGTATTTACACCCCCTTGTATTTTCAGCGGAAATTCTGGAATTGGCTGGGAATGCCGCAAGGGACAACAAGAAGGCTCGGATAGCCCCAAGACACATCCTGCTGGCAGTTGCCAATGATGAGGAGCTCAACCAGGTATGTCTGAAGCCTGAGACCAGCCATGGAATTGCTTTGCCCGACAAGCTTCCACACATGGACCCAGCTGGCCACGAGTCATTCCTGCTACAGTCTCAACACATTTTTTTTTTTAAATCAGACCATATGAGACAAGTCCAGTGAGCTAAATGATTCAGATTCGAATTAAAGCTGCCTCTAGAATAGGTCCTATTATACATTCTGAGTCTTTCCAAATCTTCTTTTCCTCTTTAAAGGCAAGCTCTGTGTGCTGCCAGGGAGGAATCTAGCGCACATGTATTATTCTCTTCCCAGTTTCTTCACCCAAACTTTGTTAACAGTTTATTCTGACAAGGGCAGTGGAATCCTTATCTATTGGAACTGACCCTAATTGTGGCTCATGACAGTGGTCTCCAGAGCAGAGTGACTGCTCCCCGCCCCAGGATGTGCAAGGTGACCAAAAAAACCCACCAAACCCATTGCCATCGAGTTGGTTCCAACTCCTAGTGACCCTATAGGACAGAGTAGAACTGCCCCACAGTGTTTCCAAAGAACTCCTGGTGGATTTGAACTGCCGACCTTTTGGTTAGCAGCCAAGTCTTAACCACTAAGCCTCCAGGGTTTCCATGCAAGGTGGCAGGCACATAATATTAGAATGTTTATTTATATTTACTTTCTAATCTCATTCTTCTCAATCTACCTGTGGTGAAGAACCACCTCTTATTATTTCTAATCTATTGTGGGCTGATAATTTCAAAAATACAATAAAAATAAATTACTAGAAAAACAAATTTTTTAAAAAGATACACAAAATACAAGCCCCAGTGTTTTGTTTTAGAGTCAATAGATAAACGATAGTTCTATTTGCTATAAAAGTTTCTAGATTCTTACTCTCAGTCCCTGCACATATCCTTTCATAGGCAGGTAATTCCCAGACCAGCGGTCTGCTGTGCAGACCACAGTTGGAGCAGTGTTGCTTTGGAACGTGGAGAATATATTGCTGTAATAATACATGTCGTCCCTGGGTGGTGCAAACAGTTAAGTGCTCGCCTACTAACCAAAAATTTGGCAGTTCAGATCCACCCAGAGGCATCTCGGAAGAAAGGCCTGGTGATCTTCTTCTGAAAGAGGACAGTCGTTGAAAACTATGGAGGACAGTTCAACTCTGAAACACATGGGGCCACCGTGAGTTGGAATCAGCTCAGTGGCAACTGGTTTTCTGGTTTAGTGATATGTGTAGATTATTTACAAGTGAATAAACATGTATCGACTAGAAGGTATATGGTCAAACATATTTTACTGATTAAATGCACAACTAAAGAGTGTGGAGACCACCAGTCTGTGGTTAACTGGGTCTCGTCCTTGCATTGACCTTGAACCTAATTCTTGTCAGGCTGTGCTCCCCACATGTGAGCTCTTTATCCCCTGTTGTGTCTGGAATTCCAGAGCCCTGGGCAACAACCCTGGTGTCAACCTCTATAACCCTTTTATTTTGCTTTGCTTTGTTTTCTTTCTGTACAAGATCACAGGATGCCTTGATGCCTACAGAGAAAAGCTTTACAAGTGAACAAGGGGAAAGCCATTTAAATTGTGTATCATGAAATTTCTTTAGGAAACCAAGGACCAGACTTACGACTTGTTTTGCCAACAGTTGGAACTGTGTTAAATGCAGAACTAGAAAGCCCTTAGCTGTATGAGCTCACGCATTTTCTCTCTCCAGCTGCTAAAAGGAGTGACCATCGCCAGTGGAGGCGTCCTGCCCAGAATTCACCCTGAACTGCTGGCCAAAAAGCGAGGGACCAAAGGCAAGTCTGAAACTATCCTCTCCCCTCCCCCAGAGAAAAGAGGAAGGAAGTCCACGTCAGGCAAGAAGGGGGGCAAGAAATCCAAGGCTGCCAAACCACGGACGTCCAAAAAGGTGAGCCAGGGTGGCATCTTGTGAGCCAGGGACTCCCAAGAAATAAGATGAAAGTTTAAAGATCAAAAGTTGAGGGCACAGCCAGCACCTCTGAAGGACCAAGGACGCTGCAGCTCGATGCTGGGAGGAAATGACAAGGATGGGTTCACAGAAGATGAAAGCTTCATCAAACGTCATCCAACAGGGTCTACTAGCAGTTTCCAAACCCAAAGTATGGGTGATTTTCATGGTGCCAGATCCCCTCCCTCGCCCCCGCTGAATGGTAACCTGGAACCCTAGTTTCTATTTCTCTACAGAACTCCGCGTTGCCTACTGAAACATCTCTGGTCTCCCATAAAGAGTCCCTTGAGTTCAGCCCATGGAATTTCAGGTGTTTGGGACAGCCTGACATGCTGAGCTCTAACTCCGAGATGCCATTTGGGGAGTAATACTTTGATGTGCTGTCTAGTACGACAACCACTAGTCACATGTGGCTATTTAAATTGGAATTAAATCAAATTTAAAATCCATTTCCTTGGTTGCACTAGCTGCATTTCAAGGGCTCAACAGCACTGGACGGTGCAGACATAGGACATCTCCAGGAATACAGAAAGTTCTATTGGGCAGCACTGCCTTAGAGCCTATCCGTTTTCATTCTGCTGACCCCCATGATAATACAAAAGATTATGTGAGTTGACTGTACTGCCTCCACCGTACCCCAGGAAAATCCTGGGGAGGAGGGAGGTTGAGCAGTGCACTATGGACAACCCCACTTGGTTCTGATGGTTGTCATTGTAAGCTGCAGACATTGGAAAAAGAGGAGCGTATGTGTGCCCAGGCTTGGGTGAGGACTACAGGTACGTGTGGGCATCTTTAACACACTTCATTTCTTACAGTGCCATTGTCTTCTCCTCATAGCTGCCCTCAGTGGAGAAATAATAGAACATAATGCCTAACGGCTTCCTTCTATATCCAAGTTAGTAGCAGCCATGGGAGGAGCTTAATAAAACTGCTTTAGGCTTTTTCTGGATTGTTCTCCATCTGTCCTTCTGATTTCTACCAACAGTCCAAACCAAAGGACAGCGATAAAGAAGGAACTTCAAATTCCACCTCTGAAGACGGCCCCGGGGATGGATTCACCATCCTGTCTTCTAAGAGCCTTGTTCTAGGGCAGAAGGTAATAAAACTGTAATGTGCTGTAGTAAAACACTACTGCATTTTTATAACCTACTGTTTACAAGCAATGAGGCCTCCATCCTGTGTTCCTCGCATACAGCTTTCAAACTGTCCTTGAATTATTCATTTTTAAGCCAAAGAGCTATGGTAGTTTCTATCCTGTGAGTACGAGCAAGCTTTCATGTTGCGAATTAATGCTGACGTTGGTCAGCCAAAGGTAAGCCTAGAGAAGCTTTCTGGTCAGTGGATAGAATGGCATTTCTGGTTTTTCTGGGAATTCTCCAAGCATCAGTTATTTCTGTGCCCGCTGAAAAATTCAGAGCTAACTTTCTTAACCATAGTTCAATGGAATCTATCAAAGAAAGAAAATAGAAATATGTTTCCTGAATATCCCTGGTGTTAGAAACGAGTTATTTGCCAATAATTCAGTCTGCCCTCCTTTCTAGACCGCAGAAAGAAAACAAACAGGGCTATACATTTCAGCAGTCATCCGCAGCACAACAGCAGCCCAGTCAGACATACAAATAACTCATTCCCACATGTGTGAAGTGTACTGAGCAGACAACTTATCTACCAAGCCAATTGGGGCTGAACTAAGATACACGAGGAAGCAGTCAGTGAATCATCTCTCTGGTGCTGCAGCCTGACAATAGTGGGAACCTCCCTACAAGCAATTGGGAAGAGCGTGGCATGAAAAAGGCATAAATCTGGCAGGTTCCTGATTCATCACTGATGAAAGCAGGGAAGCAAAGAGGCAGAATTTATGTCCCCTCTAGGGATTGTCCATGGGAGTCCCTGAGTGGGGCAAACAGTTAATGCTCCTGACTGCTAACTGAAAGAGTAAGGGTTAGTCTACCCAGAGGTGCCTCAGAAGAAAGGCCTGGCAAACTACTTCCCAAAAATCAGCCATTGAAAATCCTGCAGAGCACAGTTCTACTTTGACACACACACAGGGCCACTATGGGTCAGAACCGACACTGGTGGTTTGATCCCACTAGTTTAGGGGCTGTCCATAGTTAGATAAGCTTTCGTTCCCTTACCTAGGCTTACATAAAGTTCTCGCACACATGGAGAGACCATGCCCTCCATCCCACTAGGCTGTGAACACTTAGGACAGGATTTCACAAGTGTAGCCGCAAGAACGTGGTCCCCAAAAGGCAGATGGCCAGACCTAGGTGGTTCAGAATCCCAGAGGCTCCTTCACTTCTCCCCAGCAAGGCTGTTGGCTTCATAGCCCTGCCGCCAAAGGTTGGTGCTGCTGTGTGAAGAGAGACAGAGCCCTGGGCTTCCCTTGCAGGAGCTCCTAAGGGTGCACCACCAAACCCAAGGCCACTAAGGTTGGGAACCAAAGGCATGAGCTATAGGGATGCAAAGAGGAGGGGAGATCCCATTCCTATTCCTGGAAGAGGAGGCACATTTGTTGCATGCTGCTGGTCTCAAAATGAAGATCAAATCCACTGAGCTTCAAAAAGTCTGCTGAAAACCAAATGCCTGGGAAACGTGAAACCATTGCTCCATGTGCAGCCTCTCCTTGTTGACATTCAGTATAAAAAAATTAAGATTAATGGAGGGAGGTAAAACATGAAGATTTTCAGTGGGATTTGATCTTTCCCAATTCTCCCTCTTTTCCCCCTAATGCAGCTATCCCTGACCCAGAGTGACATCAGCCATATTGGCTCCATGAGAGTGGAGGGCATTGTCCACCCAACCACAGCTGAAATTGACCTCAAGGAAGATATAGGTAAGGTCCTGAGACTTTGGTGGTGGTCCCACGGAATAACATGGTGTTCACGCAAGTTCTTGGGAAGCCAGTCACTCTCAGCAGGATTTTGCTTGGGGTGCTGTGTCGAACTCTTTGTATGTAATTGAATAGCTTTACTAGACAGTAACTTTGTTTTAATTCTGCATATATTTTACATTTCTTATTGAAGTAAGGTATAAAAACAGAAACGTGCACAGATCATTAGTGTACAGCTTAATGACTTTTTCTCAGAGTAAACCCCCTGCGCAACCAGCAGTTAGCTCATGTTGCAGAACCTTACCGGCACCCCAGCAGTCCCCCTCATCCCTGCTCCCGGCCCTCCTCCCCTCCAAAGGTAACCACTATCCTGTCTTCCAGCGGCATAGGCAGGTTCCACCTGTTTTGAATTCTGTATAAATGAAATCATGCTGAATATTTTGTGTCTAGCTTCTTTTTGCTCAACATTGCATTGGTGAAATTCATCCCTACTGTTGAGTGTGGTTGTAGTTCATTTTCTTTGCCGTGCAGTGGTCCACTGTATGAGTATACCACACGTATTGATCCATCCTACCACTGATGGCATTTGGGTAATTTTCGATTTGGGCTATAATGAATAGTGCTGCTGTGAACATTCCTGGACGTATTTTGGGTAAAACTGTACATATATTTTAAGTTTAACGGCTGAGAACGCCATTGGTGGCAAGGAAACAGGCATTTAAAAAAAATTAGTTTATCTTTAAGGTTATGAGCGTTGAGTTATTTTACCAGTGGTTTGCCACCTTAGAGGCGGTGGGACACTGGTTTTAGGCTGGATGGAGGCGCTTGGGAGGGGAGAGGGTGAAATATCAAGGACACTGGAAATAACAGCATCTTAAATGATCACCATCTCATCCACTTTTCCTAGACAGGACTGCCTTAAACTCTCTGTTGAAAAGTCACGTAAGCAAAGAAAGGGCTTTGTCCCTGGGGTGCAGAGCTGGTCTCAAAATTCAAGGATGTATGCAGTTGGAGGCAGTTGCTAGTAGCTGGACCTTGTCTGGTAGCACCGGGGGCCCTGAGGCTTCTGGGCTCACTTACGGTTCCCTTTTGGCATCCAGCTTGTTCTGCGGAAAAGGAGATAGGAAAGCACTGATACAACCCAGCACTAACGAGAAACCGGGTTTTCTCCTTCACAGACCATGAAAATTCCTTCTTCACTCTTCAAACCCACACCCCATCAGCAGCCATTAATGCTCCCCCTCTGTGGAAGAACGCCTCCTACTGGCCTTAGACTTGAGCTCTGTTTCGAAGTGCGTCCCAGTCTCTCTCAAACAAATTACAGTGCTCCCACTTTATATACTTCTTTAGTATTTGGATTTTCATATCAGAAAACCAGTAAATATATTTCTTTTTTCTTTTTAAGTGGCAGGTGGTAGAGTAGAAAAATCACTGGTATTGGAGCAAAAACTCAAGTTCAGATATCTTCGGAGGATGAATGAGCAAATGGTTAAGAGGGCAGGTTCTGGAGTCAGCGTGCGTCTGTGTCTTGGATTTTACTCATCACTTCGTAGTTGTGTGACCTTGGGCAGGTTTCTTAACCTCTGTCTGAACCTCGGTGTCCTTATCTGTAAGTGAGGATAACGATAGTACCTGCCTCAAGGGGGTGCTGTGAAGATTAAATGAGATAACGCGTGGATGGCACTCAGCACAGTGCTGGGCTCACAAGCATTTAATAAATGATAACCTTTTTTATTACTGTATTTTTTTTTTGTTAGGAGTCCCGCTCATCATAATTCTATTCTCCACTGCCATCATCCAAACCAGTCATCCCATGCATGTCATACCTTGATTAAAAAATTACAGAAAATTTCAAACGTAAAAAATAGAAGAGTACAATGAAACCGTGTATCCATCACCCAGTTGCAATAATCATCAACCCGTGACCAAGCTTATTATTTCAGCTCTTCCCCCACCCACTTCCCCCAGACACTGTATCATTTATCGGTGAATATTCCAGAACAATCTGTAAATGATAAGGACTATTTGTAACAAAACAAAAAAAAAAAAATCTTTTTTTTCTTAACCACTATACCATTAAAAAATTAGTACACCTTAAAAAATTAACAAATCCTTAACCTCATCAAATAATCAGTGTTCTTAATTCCAATTGCACAATAAATGTGCACTTATTTTTTTATCTGGCTCAGATCCAAATAAATCTACACATTGCATTTGGTTGATAAGTCCCTGAAGTGTCTGATAACCCATGGGCTCCACCTTCACCTCTCTCTCTCTCACTTCTTCTGGAATTTACTTGTTGAGGAAACTGGCTGTATGTCCTAAAGAGTTTCCCACAATCTGGGTTTTGTTGATTGCACTTTCCTGCTGTTATTAAGCATGTTTCTTCTTTTTTTTTTTTTTGCAAATTGGTAGTTGGATCAAAGGCTTAATGAGATTCAAGTTCCCAATTTTTTGGCAAATCTGCTTTGTGAGTGATAAGTGTTCTTCCGTCGGGATGCCCGTAACAGCTGGTTGTCTCTTGTGTGTGGTGTTAGCAGCCGTTGATGCTCATTTCCCAGATTTGTTCATTCACTAAGGGGTTGCAATGATAGTCTAGTTCTATCATTCCTTCATTTGCTCACTGGAGTATTTCCATAGAGAGAAAACTCCTGTCATCAACTCAGCAGTTTGCTTTATTATTTTTATTTATTTATTTATTTTTTTTTTTGGTGAAAGCTTACATAGCAAATTGGGTTCCCATTTAAGTATTTCTATGCATATAGCTTGGAAACCCTGGTGGCGTAGTGGTTAAGTGCTACAGCTGCTAACCAAAGGGTCGGCAGATCGAATCCACCAGGTGCTCCTTGGAAACTCTATGGGGCAGTTCTGCTCTGCCCTATAGGATTGCTATGAGTCAGAATCGGCTCGACAGCACTGGGTTTGGTTTCAGTTTATGTATATTGTTCAATGACATTGGTTACATTTTTCACAATGTGTCAGCATTCTCTTTATTTTCATTCTGGTTGGTCTGTTTCCATTAATCTGGCTTCCCTGCCCCTCCTTACCTTCTCATCTGTGCTTTAGGGTAAATGTTGACCTTTGTTTTTTTTGGAAAAGCACAGTACTCACAGGTGATGTTGTTTATTTTATGAGTTAATCTGTTATTTAACTGAAAGGTGACCTTCGGGCGTGGTCTCAGTTCCAGGTTTAAAGGATGTCTCAGGGCAACAGTCTTTGAGGTTCCTCTGGTCTCTATTGGCCCAGTAAGTCTTTTTTTAAGAATTTGAATTTTGCCCTATGTTTTTCCACCATTCTGTCCAGGACCATCTATTGTGTCCCAGGTCAGAACGGCTGGTAATGGTAGCTGGACACCATCTAGTTCTTCTGGTCTCAGGATAGATAAGGCCATGGTTCATGTAGGCTATTATTCCTGTAGACTAGTTTCTTCTTTGAGTTTTTGATTTCCTTCTTTCTGTTTTGTGCTTTATTCTAAAAAATCTTTAGTGAAGAGGATGATATCACCCTGCCTTTCAGACTTTCCCATTTGGCTGCTGACCTGAATGCAGAGTGTAGCAGTTGAGACCTACTTCCCTACTTCTCTCTATTATATAGAGACCAACTTGGCTACCAGTTTCAGTTACTGGACCTTCCCCAGGTTATATGACCAGCAAATCAATATCAGCCAAGAGTCTGAGAACCAGATAGGAGACTTCAAGACCTGTATCGTATCACTTTATCTGTGAATATTTCAGATGGAAACACTGGTGGCACAGTGGTTAAAAACTATGGCTGCTAACCAAAAGTTTAGTAGTTCGAATCCATGAGGCACTCCTTGGAAACCATATGGGGCCGTTCTACTCTGTCCTGTATGGTTGCTATGAGTTGGAATCGACTCAAGGGCAATGGGTTTTTTGTTTTGTTTTTTTTTTGGATTGCTTCCAGCAATTGCCATTTCCAAATTGAAACCAAAGTAGATTAATGAAGAAGCCCCCTCCGTGTCTCCCAGTTGGAGAGTGACTGTTGGAAGAGACGTTTTTCCTAACTGTGGTGCATGATGGATTGGGGCTCTGCAAATACACTTGAGTGTTTGAGTACAGAAGGGGGTAAGCGCCCTCGCCCAGCTTCTAGAGAAACCTCTGAACTGAATAGTATTATTATTAAATATGAATAACCACAGAGAGAGAGAGCTGAGACTTGTCCCCGACATCTAGATAATCAAATTAATTTGAAGATGAAAACAGGTGAGGTGAAATACCTCACTTCCCACCTGAGAGCATCAGTCATCCTAGTCTGGACAAAATCTCCATGTATCACCTCAGAGACATGAGAGTGTGGGAAGGGGTGGGCTGAACCTCCTAGTGCACACAGGTGGGGATCCTACTGGGCCAGAGGTAGAGGCTTGCCATCTCCTGGGGCTCCATGTGACCTCTGTAGAGGCAGGACCCTGAAGTATTGAGGAGGAAATTGTCCTGACATCAAAGACTCAGGGGTCTCCTGGCAGGAAGGTGCTTGGAGATTACTCGCTCAAATCGCTGTAGGTTTCCATTGAGAACTGAGGCCCAGGCTAGGGAACAACATGCCAGTGTCGGGGGCTATGTATGTCCTCTAACTTCAAGGACTTACAGGTTAGTGTTGCTGCAACAGTGGCAACAGGACTCCAGAGTGCCCCACCCTGAGCTGAGAGGCTCCTGTGAAGCCACCTGCCTTGGTCTCTGCTGTGGCTGCATCTCTAAGGGCCACTCTACGGCCACTTAGAGCTGGTGACAAGAGGCAGGCTGTAGGGTCTCTGAGATGCCCCACAGTGTGGGGTGCATGTATCCAATCACCAAAACCAACACATCATGGGTATCTAACCTATAGGACAAGACACTGGAGCCTCATTTTTTTTTTTTTTTAATTGTACTTTAGATGGTTTACGGAACTAGCTTCTCATTAAAGTTAGTACACATATTGTTTTATGACATCTGTTAACAACGCCATGACATGTCAACACTCTCCCTTCTTGACCTTGGGTTCCCTATTACCAGCTTTCCTGTCCCCTCCTGCCTTTTTATTCTTGCCCCTGGGCTGGTGTGCCCATTTATTCTCGTTTTGTTTTACATGCCTGTCTAATCTTTGGCTGAAGGGTGAACCTCAAGAGTGACTTCGTTACTGAGCTAAAAGGGTGTTCGGGGGATATACTCTCAGGGTTTCTCCAGTCTCTGTCAGGCCAACAAGTCTGGTCTTTTTTTGTGAGTTAGAATTTTGTTCTACATATTTCTCCGGCTCTGTCCGGAACCCTCTATTATGATCCCTGTCAGAACAGTCAGTGGTGGTAGCCGGGCACCATCTAGCTTTGGTGGACTCAGTCTGGTGGAGGCCATGGTAGATGTGGTCCATTAGTCCTTTGGACTAACCTTTCCCTGTGTCTTTGGTTTTCTTCATTCTCCCTAGCTCCCGATGGGGTGAGACCAGTGCAGTATCTTCGATGGCCACTCACAAGCTTTTAAGATCCCAGACACTACTCATCAAAGTAGAATGTAGAATATTTTTTTTATAACAATGCCAGTTGAGCTAGATGTTCCCCGAGACCATGGTCCCCACAGCCCTCAGCCCAGTAATTCAGTCCCTCAGGAAATTTGGATGTGTCTATGCAGCTTCCATGACCCTGCCTTGGACAAGTTGTGCTGACTTCCCCAGTACTGTGTACAGTCTTACCCTTCATCAGAGTTATCACTTATCTATTGTCTATTTAGTGTTTTTTTCCATCCCCACACCTCCCCTCCCTCATAACCATCAAAGATTGTTTCTTTTTGTGTGTAAACCTTTTCATGAGTTTTTATAATAGTGGTTTCATACAAAATTTGTCCTCTTGCGATTGACTTATTTCACTCAGCATAATGCCCTCCAGATTCATCCGTGTTGTAAGATGCTTCACAGATTCATCAGTGTTCTTTATCATTGTGTTAGTACTCCATTGTGTATACGTACCACAGTTTTTTTATCCATTCATCTGTTGATGGGCATCTAGGTGGTTCCATCTTTTTGCTATTGTAAACAATACTGCAGTTAACATGGGCGTGCATATGTCTATTCGTGTGACAACTCTTATTCCTCTAGGATATATTCCTAGGAGTGGGACTGCTGGATCATATGGTATTTCTATTTCTAGCTTTTTAACGAAGCACTGTATTGTTTTACAAAGTAGTTGTACCATTTTGCATTCCCACTACCAATGCATAAGAGTTCCAATCTCCCCACAGCCTCTCCAACATTTGTTATTTTCTGTGTTTTTGATTCGTGCCAGTAATGTCAGGGTAAGATGATATCTCATTGTGGTTTTGATTTGTACTTCTCTAATGGCTTTTTTTTTTTTTAATGGCTAGTGATTGTTAGTATTTCCTTATGTGTCTATTAGCCTCTTGAGTGTCTTCTTTGGTGAAGTGTCTGTTCATTTCCTTTGCCCATTTTTTAACTGGATTATTCATCTTTTTGCTGTAGAGATGTTGGACTTTTTTGTAGATTTTAGAGATTAAACCTTTTGTCAGATTTGTAATAGCCAAAGATTATTTCCCAGTCTGTAGTTTCTCTTTTTACTCTTTTGGTGAAGCCTTCTGATGAGTATAAGTGTTTAATTTTTTAGAAGATCCCAATTATCTAGCTTATCTTCTAGAGTTTGTGTGTTGTTAGTTATGGTCTGTATCCTGTTAATGCCGTGTATTAGGGCCTCTAGCACTGATCCTATTTTTTCTTCTAGGATATTTATAGTTTTTGGTTTTATACTTAGGTCTTTGGTCCATTCTGAGTTAGTTTTTGTGTACGGTGCGAGGTATGGGTCCTGTTTCATTTTTTTGCAGATGGACATTGAGTTTGCCAGCACCGTTTGTTAAAAAGACTGTCTTTTCCCCATTTGATGGACTTTGGGCCCTTGTCGAAAATCAGGTGACCGTAGATGAATGGATTTACATCTGGGCTCTCAATTCTTTTCCAATAGTCAATGTATCTGTTGTTGTACCAGTACCAGAGTGTTCTGACTACCGTAGCTGTATAGTAGGTTCTAAGGCCAAGTAGTCCCAAGTCCTCCTACTTTATTCTTCTTCTTCAGTAGTGCTTTACTTATCTGGACCTCTTCCCTTTCCATATATAGTTAGTGATTAGTTTTTCCATCTCTTTAAAGAATGTTATTGGTATTTGGATCGGGACTGCATTGTATTTGTAGATTGCTTTCGGTAGAATTGTCATTTTCACAATGTTGAGTCAACCTATCCATGAGCATTGTATGTTTTTCCATTTATGTAGGTCTCTTTTGGTTTCTTGCAGTAGTGTTTTGTAGTTTTCTTTGTATAGGTCTTTTACATCCCTGTTTAGATTTATTCCTAAGCATTTTATTTTTTTAAGGGCTATTATAAATGGTATTGTTTTCCTGATTTCCTTCTCATCATTCTCTTTATTGGTGTTTAGGAATCCAATTGATTTTTGTATGATTATCATGTATCCTGCTACTCTAATAGTTCCAGCAGCTTTCTCATGGAGTTTTTTGGGTTTTCTGTGATAGTATCATATCATCAGCAAATAGGACAGTTTTACTTCCTTACCAATTTGGATGCCCTTTCTTTTTCTTGCCTTACTGCTCTAGCTAGGACTTCCAGCAAAATGTTAAATAGGAGTGGTGATAATGGTCATCCTTGTCTTGTTCCTGTTCTCAGGGGGAATGTTTTCAGCCTCTCTCCATTTAGAATGATGTTGGCTGTTGGTTTTGTATAGATGCCCTTTATTATGTTCAGGAATTTCCCTTCTATACCTATTCTATTGAGAATTTTTAACAGGAATGAATGTTGGGCTTTGTCAAATGCTTTTTCTAGGTCGACTGAGATGATCATGTGATTCTTTTATTTATGTGGTGGATTACCTCGATTGATTTTCTAATGTTGAACCATCCTTGCGTACCTGATATGAATCCTACTCGGTCATGGTGTATTGTTTTTTTGATATGATGCTGAATTCCGTTGGTTAGAATTTTGTTGAGAATTTTTGCATCTATATTCATGAGAGATATTGGTGCATAATTTTTTTTGTGTGGTGTGTTTGCCTGGTTTTGATATCAGGGTTATGCTGGCTTCATAGAATGAATTCGGAAGTATCGCTTCTTTTTCTATGTTCTGAAATAGTTTGAGTAGTACTGGTGTAAGCTCTTCTCTGAATGTTGGTAGAATTTTCTAATGAAGCCATCTGGGCTAGGACTTTTTTTTGGTTGGAGTTTTTTTTTTACCTTTCAAACTCCTCTTGTTATGGGTCTGTTCAGATTTTCAACATCATTTTGTGTTATTTTGGGTAGGTGGTCTGTTTCTAGAAATTTGTCCATTTCCTCTAGCTAGGTTTTCAAATTTGTTGGAGTATAGTCTTTCATAATACTGTTATGATCCTTCTTATTTTGGTTGGGTCTGTTGTATATGTCCCCATTTCATTCCTTATTTGGGTTATTTTTGTCCTCTCCTGCTTTTCTTTTGTCAGTTTGGCCAGTGGTTTGTCGATTTTGTTGATCTTTTCAAAGAACCAACTTTTGGTTTTGTTGTTTCTATTTTTTTTTTTTTTAATTCTCTATTTATTTCTGCTCTGATCTTCATTATTTCCTTTCTTTTGGTGGCTGTGGGCTTCTTTTGCTGGTCTTTATTTGTTCTAGTTGTGTAGCTAATGTTTTGATTTTGTCCCTTGTTTTTTGAATGTGTGCATCTATTGCTATAAATTGACCTCTGAGCACTGCCTTTGCTGTGTCCCAAAGGTTTTGGTATAATGTGTTTTCATTCTCGTTTTGTTTGATTCTAAGAATTTTTTTATTCCATCTTTGATTTCTTCTATTACGCAGTGGTTTTTAAGCAGGGTGTTATTTAGTTTCCATGCAATTGATTTTTTTCCTTGCTCTTCCTGTTGTTAATTTCTACTTTGATGGCATTGTGGTCAGAGAAGATACTCTGTATCGCAATGTTTTGGATTTTTTGAGGGTTGCTTTGTGGCCTAAGATGTGGTCTATTCTGGAGACCATTCCACATGTGTTGGAAAAGAATGTGTACTTTGTAGCTGTTGGATGCAGTGTTCTTTATGTGTCTATAAGTTCAAGTTGGCTGATTGTGGCCTTTAGATCTTCTGTATCTTTGCTGAGTTTCTTTCTAGATGTTCTGTCCTTTACCGAGAGTGGTGTGTTGAAGTCTCCTAGTATTAGCATGGAACTGTCAATTTCTCTTTTCAGTGCTGTTAGAGTTTTATGCATTTTGGAGCCCTGTCATTGGGTGCATATGTCTTCATGATGGATCGTTCTTTTAACCATTACATACTGCCCTTCTTTTTCTCTTATGGTGGATTTTGTTTTAAAGTGTATTTTATCTGAGATTAGCATTGCCACCCCTGCTCTTTTTTAGTAGCTGTTTGCTTGATATATTTTTTCCATCCCTTGGTTTTTAATAAATTTATGTCTTTGTTTCTAAGGTGTGTCTCTTGTAGACAGCGTATTGGTGAATCCTGTTTTTTTCTCCATTGTGTCACTCTCTGTCTCTATATGGGTGCATTTAGGCCATTTTATGTTCAGTGTAATTATTGATAGGTGTTTGAGTTTATTGTTGTCATTCTGTAGTGCTTTTTTTTTGTTGTGCTGACATTTTCTTTGTTCCTCTTACTCTCCTGTGCTGAATTCCTTTTGTTTGTGGATTTTTTTTTCCTTTTGTTTTTATAGATTTTGTTTTTACTGAGACTTTTTCTTCTTTATTTTAATGAGTAGGTTTGTTAACTTTCTTTGTGGTTACCTTGAAATTTACCCTTATCTTCTAGGTTTGAACCAGTGTATTACTACTTGGTATTGCCTTGCCTTCCTCTCCATTAGAAAGTTCTATACCTACATCGTTTATTCTCTTTTATTGTTCTGACACTGTTATCACTTACAGATTAACCTCTCTGGTTCCCTGTTGTAAATCTTTTAGTTTTGAATACTCCTCGAGAGTTCATTTCCTATATTGGTTATCTGGCTGGTGCAATCTTGCATCCTAGATTCAGGCTGTAGTCTGATGTTGTCTGTTGTCAAACCAAAGGACTCCCTTTAATACTTCCTGTAAGCTTAGTTTGTTTTCAACATATTCCCTTAATTTCTGTTTATCTGGAAATGCCCTAATTTCACCATCATATTTGAACAAGAGCTTTACAGGATGTATTATTCTTGGTTGGCATTTTTTTTCTTGGAGCTTCAAATTTTTTTTAAATCATGTTCAAGATTATGTCATTAGACTGCTTTATGGCCAAGAAGGCCGTAAAGTTTCCCTAAGGAGGGAAACTTTTTTTAGAATCTAAGTCTGGCTGTCCCCAAATGTCTGTCAGTTTGTCATACTGTGGTAGCTTGTGTGTTACTGTGATGCTGGATGCTATGCCACAGTATTTCAAATACCAGCCGGTTCACCCTCAGTGGACAAGTTTCAGCTGAGCTTCCAGACTAAGAAAGACTAGGAAGAAGGACCTGGAGGGCTACTTCTGAAAAAATTAGCCAGTGAAAACCTTATGAATAGCAGTGGAACACTGTCTGATATAGTGCCGGAAGATGAGCCCCTCAGGTTGGAAGGCATTCAAAATAGGACTGGAGAAGAGCTGCCTCCTCAAAGTAGAGTTGACTTTAATGATGTGGGTGGAGTCAAGCTTTCGGAACCTTCATTTGCTGATGTGATACAACTCAAAATGAGAAGCAACAGCTACAAACATCCATAAATAGTAAGAACATGGAATGTACAAAGTATGAATCTAGGAAACTTGGAAATCGTTAAAAATGAAATGGAACGCATAAACATTGATATCCTAGGCATTAGTGAGCTGAAATGGATTGGTATTGGCCATTTTGTATCAGACAATCATATGTATACTATGCCAGGAGTAACAAATTGAAGAGGAACTGCAGTGCACTCATCATCAAAAAGAACATTCCAAGGTCTATCCTGAAGTACAACACTGTCAGTGATAGGATAATATCCACATGCCTACAAAAAAAACAGTAAATACGGCTATTATTCAAATTTACGCACCAACCACTAAATGCCAAGTATGAGGAAATTGAAGATTTTTACCAATTTCTGCAGTCTGAATTTGATCAAACTTGCAATCAAGATGCTTTTGTGGGGTTTTTTAGGCATCTTATTTAGATTTTACTTATTTTTTGTACTTTAGCTGAAGGTTTACAGAGCAAATTAGTTTCTCAGTAAACGATCAATACACATATTGTTTTGTGACATTGGTTGCCAACCCATGACTCTCCCCTTCTCAACCTTGGGCTCCCTATTACCAACTTCCCTGTCCCCTCCTGCCTTCTTGTCCTTGCCCCTGAGCTGGTGTGCCCATTTATTCTCATTTTGTTTTATGGGCCTGTCTGATCTGTGGCTGAAGGGTGAACCTCAGGAGTGACTTCAGTACTGCGTTAAAGGGGTGTCCGGGGGCCATACTCTCAGACGATCAAGATGCTCTGATAATTACTGGAGATTGGAAGGCAAAAGCTGGAAACAAAGAAGTAATAGCAGTTGGAAAATATGGTCTTGGTGATAGAAACGATGCCGGAGATCGCACGATAGAGTTTTACAAGACCAGAGACTTCTTCATTTCAAATAACCTTTTTCACCAACATAAATGGAGACTATACACGTGGACCTCACCAGATGGAAAACACAGGAATCAAATCGACTACATCTGTGGAAAGGGATGTTGGAAAAGCTCAATATCATCAGTCAGAACAAAGCCAGGGGCCAACTGTAGAACAGATCATCAATTCATGTTGAAGCTGAAGGGAATTAGAACAAGTCCACAAGAGCCAAAATGTGACCTTGGTATATCCCACCTGAATTTAGAGACCATCTCAAGAATAGATTTGAAGCAATGAACAGTAATGATCAAAGACCAGACAAGTTGTGGAACAACATCAAGGACATCATACATAAAGAAAGCAAAAGGTCATTAAAAAGACAGGAAAGAATGCCTTGGTCCATCATTAGACTTGGGAATCATCACACCAGTCTGGGTGGAGGGTACCCCAAGCATAAGTAAGGTTAAATTCTTCACCAGTGTGGAAAGAGGGAGCTCTGAGGTGGAAGTTAGTTAATTTTAAGAAATAGTAAAAATGAGGTGCTTTTTGATACGATTTTATGTAAAGATTGACACAAATATGTATCATTCATCCATTGAGTCAACAAAGATTACTACATATCAGTAGCTATGTCAGATGATCTTGAGAATGAAATGACTAAGAGAAGACTCCTCATTATTTGGTGATAGAAATAGCCAAGGCAAAAAGTGTGTCAGCAATACCGGGGAAGCCAGCACAACTTGCAAAGCAAGGTCATGCAAGCTCCATAGATACATCCAAACTCCCTGAGAGACCGAATTCCTGGGCTGAGGGCTGTGGGGACTGTGGTCTCAGGGTACACCTAGCTCAGCTGGCATTACATAGTTCATAGAAGAAAATGTTCTACATTCTACTGTGGTAAGTAGTGCCTAGGGTCTTAAAAGCTTGTGAGCGACCATCTAGGATACTCCACTGGTCTCACCCCTCCGTGAGCATGTAAGAATGAAGAAAACCAAAGATACAAGGGAAAGATTAGTCCAGGGGACTAATGGACCACATCTACCACGGCCTCCACCAGACTGAGTCCACCACAGCTAGATGGTGCCTAGATACCACCACTGACTACTCTCACAGGGATCACAATAGAGGGTTCTGGACAGAGCTGGAGGAAAATATAGAACAAAGTTTTAACTCAAAAAGGAAGACCAGACTTGCTGGCCTGACAGAGACTGGAAAAATTCTGAGTATGGCCCCCAGACACCCTATCAGCTCAGTAATGAAGTGACTCCTGAGGTTCACCCCTCAGCCAAAAATTGGACAGGCCTGTAAAACAAAATGATACTAAAGGGTGCACCAGCCCAGGGGCAAGGACTAGAAGGCAGAATGGGACAGGAAAGCTGGTGATGGGGAACCTAAGGTTGAGAAGGCAGAGTGTTGACATGTTGTGGGGTGGTTAACCAGTATCATAAAATAGTATGTGTACTGTTTAATGACAAACTAGTTTGTTCTGCAAACCTTCATCTAAAGTACAAAAGAAAGAAAAGACCAAAACGGATGTCAGAAGAGACTGTGAAACTTGCTCTTGAAGGTCAAGTAGCTAAAATGAAAGGAAGAAATGATGAAGCAAAACAGCTGAACAGAAGATTTCAAAGGGCAGCTCGAGAAGACAAAGTAAAGTATTATAATGAAATGTGCAAAAACCTAGAGTTATAAAACCAAAAGAGAAGAACATGCTCGGCATATCTCAAGTTGAAAGAACTGAAGAAAATATTCAAGCCTCTAGGTGCAATATCAAAGGATTCTATGGGGAAAATATTAAATGATGCAGGAAGCATCAAAAGAACATTGAAGGTATCATGGATTGAATTATGTCCCCCCAAAAATGTTTGTATCAATTTGGCTGGGCCATGATTCCCAGTATTATGTGGTTGTCCTCCATTTTGTGATTGTAATTTTATCTTAAACAGGATTAGGGCGGGATTCTAACACCCTTACCCAGGTCACATCCCTGATCCAACATAAAGGGAGTTTCCAGGGGTGCACCACTTTTTATCTTACAAGAGATCAAAGGTGAGGGAAGCAAGCAGAGTGAGGGACCTCATACCACCAAGAAACCAGTGCTGGGAACAGAGCGTGTCCTTTGGACCTGAGGTTCCTGTGCTGAGATGCTCGCAGACCAAGGGAAGACTGATGACAAGGACCTTCCTCCAGAAAGGAAGAAAGCCTTCCCCTGGAGCGGGTACCCTGAATTCGGATTTCTAACCTACTAGTAACTGTGAGAGAATAAGCTTGTCTTTATTAAAGCCATCCACTTGTGGTATTTCTGTTATAGCAGCACTAGATGACCAAGACAGAGGGAATACATAGAGACATTGTACCAAAAAGAATTGACCAATGTTCAAACCATTTCAGGAGGTAGCATATGATCAAGAACTGATGGTACTGAAGAAAGAAGTCCAAGCTGCACTGAAGACACTGGAGATAAACAAGGCTCCAGGAATTGGTGGAATACCAATTAAGATATTTCAACAAATGGATGCAGGATGCAAGCACTTACTCATCTATGCCAAGAAATTTGGAAGGTGGCTGCCTGGCCAACTGACTGGAAGAGATCCATCTTTTGCCCATTCCAAAGAAAGGTTATCCAACAGAATATAGAAATCATTGATATCATAACATGCAAGTAAAATTTTGCTGAAGATCATTTCAAACCAGTTGCAGCAGTATCCACAGGGAACTGCTAGAAATTCAAGCCAGATTCAAAAAGAGGACGTGGAATAAGGGATATCATTGCTGATGTCAGATGGATCTTGGCTAAAAGCAGAGAATACCAGAAAGATGTTTACCTGTGTTTTACTGACTATGCAAAGACATTCAGCTGTGTGGATTATAACAAATTATGGATAGCACCGTGAAGAATGGGAATTTCAGAACACTTAATTGTGCTCATGTGGAAACTGTACATAAACCAAGAGACAGCTGTTTGAACTGATCAAGGAGATACCGCATGGTTTAAAATCAGGAAAGGTGTGCTTCAAGGTTGTATTCTTTCACCATACTTATTCAATGAACGTGGCATCAGGATTAGAGAAAGACTCATTAACAACCTGTGATATGAAGATGACCCGACCTTGCTTGCTGAAAGTGAAGAGGACTTGAAGCACTTATTGATGAGTTACACCTTAACATAAAGAAAACAAAAATCCTTACAACTGGACCAATAAGCAACACCATGATAAATGGAGAAGTGAGAGAAGCTGTCAAGGATTTCATTTTACTTGGTGTATTAGGCTAGGTTCTCTAGAGAAGCAAAACCAGTAAAGTGTATAAATATATACATAAAGAAATTTATATTAAGGAAATGGCTCACACTGTTGTAGAGGCTGGAACATGGGTCAGGCTGGGGGCTTCTCCTGATTCTTGTAGCCACAGAGGATGGTGAACCCAATATCAACAAGCCAGACATCAGGGCTCTGGCTCACAGCCTTCGAAGACTGACAGATCCAAAGATGAGCAGGCAAGACAACAGGTAAGCCACTAGCTCAGGTCTCAAGAACCAGAGGTCAGACAAAAAGGAGCCAGCTGCAGGATCCAGTGCAAGCAAAAGCATGTGAGCCTTGCCAGAAAGTCCACTTATATTGATGTAGGCCACACCCCCAAGGAAACTCCCTTTCAAATGATTGGCTACTCACAGCAGATCCTATTATGGAGGTGATCACATTATATCAAATCTTATCATGGAGGTGATCACATCGTTATACAACTGCCTGACTACATCATAACTGCCAAACCACTGAGAATCATGGCCCAGCCAAGTTGACACACAACACATTTGGATCAACAATCAATACCCATGGAAGCACCAGTGAAGCAATCAAATAGCACATTTCGATGGGCAAATCTGCTACAAAAGATCTCTTCAAAGTGTTAAAAAGCAAAGATGTCACACTAAGGACTAAAGTGCACCTGACCCAAGCCATGGTGTTTTCAGTTGCCTCATATGCACGCAAAAGCTGGATGATGAATAAGGAAGACCGAAGAACTGATGCCTTTGAATTATGGTGTTGGCAAAGAATACTGAATATACCATGGACTGCCAGAAGTACGGCCAGAAAGCTTCTTAGAAGCAAGGATGGTGAGACTTCGTTTCACATATTTTGGACATGTTATCAGGAGGGACCAGTCTCTGGATAAGGACATCATGCCTGGTAAGTTAGAGGGTCAGCAAAAAATAGGAAAATCCTCAACAAGATGGACTGACACAGTGGCTGCAACAATGGACTCAAGCATAACAACAACTGTGAGAATGGAGCAGGACGGGGCAAGTGTTTCGTTCTGTTATATATGAGGTCACTAAGAGTCAGAACTGACTCAGTGGCACCTAACAACAAGCAGTCTAGCTGCACAGAAACCCAGAGACCCTGGCCACCAGTGACCATTGGCAAATCAGAATTTCAATTGTGAAGTTTCTAAGGGTGGTTTATTTTTTTTCTGGCCTAGGAGGCACGTGTCAAACATTAATTACAATGACAAGAACAACCACAATGGGTTCCCATTGTTCTTCACAGGTAAAGCCTTGGAAAAGGCTGGGGGGAAGGAGTTCTTGGAAACGGTAAAGGAGCTTCGTAAATCTCAAGGCCCTTTGGAAGTTGCTGAAGGTAAGTGTGGAACTGGGCCCATGCTCTCAGCACAGCCTCACCTCTGTCTTCTTTTCTCCAGCCTTACATGCTTCATGCACATTCCATTTGTGAAATAAACTAATGAACCAGGAAGCTACTGAGACTAGCAGGCCAATATAGTTCATTTCATAGGCTTTGGGGACTGTAAAGTGCCTGGATTATCTTATAGTTCTGGAGGCCACAAGTTCAAAATAAATTTCACTCAGCTAAAACCAAGGTGTCAGCAGGATTATATTCCTTTCGGTGCGAAACCCTTTCCTTGCCTCTTCCAGTTTCTATAAGCTGCCTGTATTCCTTGCCTTATGGCCACTTCCTCCAAATTCAAAGCTAGCAGTGTAGCATCTTCCAATCTCTGAGTCTGACTTTCTTGCTTTCTCTTATAAGGACACTTGTGATTACATTTGGTAGTCCCTAAGTGGCACAAACAATTAAGCAATCTACTAGTAACCAGAAGGTTGGCAGTTTGAACCCACCCAGTCAGGAGGCACCTCAGGAGAAAGGTCTGGTGATCTACTTCCAAAAGATCACAGCCTTGAAAACCCTATGGAGTGCAGTTCTACTCTGCAACACATGGGGTTGCCATGAGTCAACTGACACAACAGCAATTGGTTTGGTCTTTTTGGTTTGGTGACTACATTTAGGGGTCACCCCAGACAATCCAGGATAATCTCCCCATCTCAAGATCTTTAACTTCATCACCTCTGCAAACTCCCTTCTGCCATATAAGGTAACATGTTCACAGGTCTGGGGAGTAGGGGGTGGACATTTTGGGGGGACCATGTGTCAGCCTCCCATAGCCACCACAAATACGCACCTTGGAAAAGGAGCCACTGTGCGTGGGTAGCATAACCTAGTGGCGAGTTTGCTCTTTGGAGACACATCCTATCCCACAGCATTAAATGCTTTTATCCGTCTAAAGCAGTTCTGACAGGCCTCCTGCCCTCTGGTAAGCTTACCTCAGAATCTTCATCAGAAGCACACAACGTTGTCCAGCCAGCTTCTTTATCACTTCCTGTCCCCCACGGGTCTAAAAGGGAGACGTGAGGTTCGGCCTAACCCCCTGGCGTAAGGCGAGACTCAGGAAATAACCTGAAGTATTTCTCATTTCCTAGCTGCCGTCAGCCAATCCAGTGGCCTAGCTGCCAAATTTGTCATCCACTGTCACATCCCTCAGTGGGGCTCTGACAAATGTGAAGAACAGCTTGAAGAGACCATCAAAAACTGCTTGTCAGCGGCGGAGGACAAGAAGCTAAAATCTGTTGCGTTCCCACCTTTCCCCAGCGGCAGGTAAGATGCAGTGCTCCAGGTGGGAGGGGTTCTCATGAGCTTCTCCTTACAGCCTTTCCCCTGGGAGCCAGCGGGCCCACCACTTGTACACATCTGACCTGGGCATTCCAGAAGACATGCCCAAGTGCTGCCAGGACAGCCAAGTATGCTAACTAGGTGATACAGCAAGAAGCCCAGTTTCCATTCTTCACATAGAGAAGCAGGCCCATGGGTTTTTAGGGGGGCAGATCTCGTGGCTGAGGCCAGCTGCCTGCCTCCTCCATGTCAAAGCCCAGTGGAAAGGCAGCTTTAAGGGACCGGTGGGAGGCCCAGAACAGAGGCAAGGTGGTATATTATTTTTTGAGAGCCTGCCATGTTCAGAGGGTCCCTGAGTGGCACAGATGGTCTGAGCTCAACTGCTAATCTAAGGGTTGGTGGTTTGAACTCACCCTGCCATGCCAGGGAAGAACGGGCTAGTGATCTGCTTGCATAGCAATTACCGCCAAGAAAACCCTATGAAGCAGTTCTACTCTGTAACACAGTTGGAGCTGGAATCAACTTGATGGCAATGGGTTTGGGGTTTTTTATCCCTCCATGTTCCAAGCCCGAGTTTCCACCAACTGTCTATGTCTAGAACACACCATCAGAAAACACCAGACTCTCAGGCCTGGCTACTCAAAGTGTGGTCCGTGGACCAACAGCAGAGACATTACCTGACAGCTTGTTAGAAATGCAGTCTGAGGCCCTCCCAGACTTCCTAAATCAGAATCCCCAGGTGATTCCTCCAGGAAAGCCAGGCAGTTGAAGATACGTACAGGGCTTTGACAGACACTCAAAGGGAAGTACAGGCAGTCCCCAGATTATGAAAGAGTTCTGTTCCTAGATCTGTCTTTAAGTCGAATTTGTATGTAAGTTGGAATAGTTAGGCATGGTTTGTAGCTAAAATCAGTAAAATGTCTTAGTATACAGTATACCTTTCTATGCATAAAAAACATTAAAGAAACACTTCCAGATACACTAAAACATCTTTAACATAATAATACAGTAATAATAATATTTTTGGTGTACGTTGCAAAGTAGTGCCTGTTTGTTATTACGAACCATTGTATGTACCTCATATTTTTAATATGATAAGCTTAACCGGAGTTGGCTCGTAACTTCGGATCGTATGTGAAGTCAGGTGTTCAAAACCCGGAGACTGCCTGTAGAAGACTCTCTCTGAGGGCTTGCTGGAAAGGGGGTGGCGGGGCCGGGGGGGGATGACGGTTTTAATTGTCGCAGATCCCAACTGGGCTTGAGAGCAGTATTTCAGGTAAATAACGACGACATCTGTTCTCATTCACAGCATTTCTGCTCCCCTCACACTCATAGCCAAAGCAATTTATTGCTTTAATTTTGAGCACCCTCTTATCCCGAGATGCCCCTCAGTAACAGATATAATTTATACTTAAAGATGCTCTGCTTGTAGCCCAGTCATGAGAAGGCTATGAAAGGAAAAATGAGACCCAGGTCCCTGCTGTGATCATATCTCAACCTAAGCAAGAAGCCCTGCGTCTCCACAGCCGGGGCCCAGAGGCACCGAGGGCCAAATTCTTTGTATAGCTGGGACCATGTGCTGTGAAGTCCGGCTCCCAACACTGGATACTGCTTGCCAGTGAGAAGATTTCGTATTGGCCAGGCCCATCCTGAACCCACCCCAGAGAGGTTGGTGGATGATCCCAAAGGACTACTTATGGTTGTGTCCCTGGAGGCCAGCGCCCTGGCCCAGTGGGTCCTGTCCTGGCAACCAGGTGCTTGGGTCCTTAGTTGGCCTTCACCAGCCCGGCCCAGCCCTGAGTCTCTGCCACTGAGATTACGTTGGTATGTGCCCGGAGGTTAGTGAGAGAAACACTAGGACATGAAAAACAGTTGCAAAGACAGCTTTGGTGCATATGTACTTACCCTTCAATTATGATCTGACTAGCATATCGACTCGACGGCACTGGGTTCTGGGTGGAGCATGTAAACCAGTTTATATGTATTTGCTTTCTTAAAACCAACAACAAACCCGTTGCCGTCCAGTGGATTCGGACTCATAGGACAGAGCAGAACCGCCCGATAGGGTTTCCAAGGGGCGGCTGGTGGATTCGAACTGCAGACGTTTTGGTTAGCAGCTGAACGGTATTTTCAATGCTGAATTACTAGCGTTTTTAAGGGCGAACTAGACTTGAGTTCAGCGACAGACTCAAGAACCAGGGATGGATGGCCTTGGCTGAAATCACTGTGTCTCCGAGTCACTGTAGACACCTCTAAAGTGGGGAAAAGTCTGTCCCCTCAGGCTGTCACTGTGACTAGGGGTCATGCATGCTCACCATGAGATATCTCACAATAAAAACAAGGGCCCGGCGTCAAAATAACAAAGGGGGCATTGCCCCTCCAGGCTGAGGGGAGAGTTGTCCCCATGGGTCCCAGGGATGAATATGGCGTCGGCTTTCTCTCCCTGTGCACAGGAACTGCTTCCCCAAACAGACGGCGGCCCAGGTCACCCTCAAGGCCATCTCGGCCCACTTCGACGACTCGAGCGCGTCCTCGCTGAAGAACGTTTACTTCCTGCTCTTCGACAGCGAGAGCATCGGCATCTACGTGCAGGAGATGGCCAAGCTGGACGCCAAGTAGCCGCGGGCCGGCGCGCCCACAGGAACCGGAAGCGGCTGGGCTCAGTGCCGGCAGCGGGTTGGTTTCTCACGAGCAGAGCGGAGGGTGACGCCGGGGAGGGAGTGAGGCGGCCCGCTGCCGTGCCACGGCGCCTCCGCCTTCTATATTCTGGTAAAAAAGCGCCTTGGTGTGGTACTAGCCAGGTCTCCAGGAGGGTTTTCTTTCCCTGTGTTTTTCTCCTGTTGTTTTAGAACTTTTTTTAAAAAAAAAAAAACAGACCTCATTTTAGATTTATAGCACTGACTTTTACACAAACACAAATCCTTTCAAAATTCCTAAAATCTTCTGCCCCCCCCCCCCCCTTTTTCCCACGGGAAGCGACTTGGGCTTTGTTGTCTGTGTTCCGTGATGGAGGGAATTTGGAAAGACACTTCACTGGTGCTTTTCTGTTTCAGTGTCCCCACCCCGACTCCCAATAATACTGTAACTACTCCTAAAAAGGTTTTGCTTCAGGCTGTTTTTGTTTTGTTCTGTTTTTTAAAGAAAATGAAAGAAAAAACAAAAAAAGATCCAATGTCTTTCTTACAATATATTATTTTATTGCAAGATTTTCCTCAGTTCGGAAAATTATATCCCCCTGGGTGGCTCCTTCTAGAATGTGATAAGCAAATGGACAAGGCCTGTCACTAGTGGGCTGACTCCCACCGTGCTAGGCCCCATGTCAGATAGCACCATAATGGCCTGTTTCTCGTGAACAGCCAGGGAGGGTGAGCCTTGGTAGTGGGTGTCCATGGGCCCTGGATGAAGCTCCCATCAACACTGCGTCTGCTACTTGCCTGGGTGGGGCAATCATCCCTCAGGCACTGAGGCAACAAGATGGAATGGATCCTGGACCGGCAGGCTGAGAATCCCTGCAGCTGGTGTGCCAAAACTCTGGCCAAGTACCGGAGTGGCCACAATCAAAAGTAGGCAGGAATGAGCAGCACCAGGAGGGACAGGGCCTGAATTTACTTAGATGAACTCATCAACTCCTTCTGATACAGAGATTTAACCTGTGTGGTCCAAAATGGGGCCCTCCCTTTTGGGAATCCTCTCCCAAATATAACAGTACCAGTTGCTGTCAAGTGGATTCTGACTCACATGTGTCAGAGTCCAACTGTGCTCTGTAGGGTTTCCAATGCCTGATTTTTCAGATGTAGACTGCCAGGCCTTTCTTCTGAGATACCTCTGGTTGGACTTGAACCACTAACCTTTTGGTTAGCAGCTAAGCATTTCACCATTTGTGCTCCCAGAGACTCCATCTCAAATACAGGAGTCATTTATATACCTTAAGATAGGCAGTGGCTGGCATTATTCTAAGTAGCTGAGCCTCCAGATAAGTGACATTGGAGTTGGCCAAGAAACCAGAAGCACAAAACTGCAAAGGTTCCTGCCAGCCCCCTAGCATTCAGCTAGAGTATTGTCACTCACAAGTGGGCTCATGTCTGCAGCCTGGTGATGCAGGGGTCACCTGCTGAACACTCCTCCGCTCCCTGCTACTCAGATCACAACCACCAAAGGATCACTTTAGCTCGGCTGCCTTTCCTTAAACACCTCTAGTGGCTGGCAGGCTGGGCTCTCAACCTGTTACCTTAAAAACTTAAAAACTCACTCTTTGTTAGGATGGATTAACCAGAAATCCAGGAAGGAACTTTTGCCTAACTCTTTCTTCTTAAATGTAACCTATGGCATATAATCAGGATATAAAAATGAGAATATAGAAGGTTTCATTAAGAGTAAAGACTGTAGGGACTATATTAGAGGCAGTTTAAAATCGAGCTTCTTATTCAAGATTTAGAAGTAATAATAATGAATCAACACAATTTCAGCAGCAAGCCTGAATCCTGGCTCTGATGCTCACTAGCTGTGAGCCTTGGACATGTCATCCTCTCTGAGTCTTGGTTTCCTCGTCCGTCCAGTGAGGCCAAGCCAGTGTTACTAGGCATTTTGTGAGGCTTCAGAGAGGAATACCTGAGAAAGCCTGAGGTAAATTGTAAATCTTTTTATCAGCCCTAGTTGTATCATTTCTGGTTCCCAGGGGTAGCTCAGTATGTAATTTGCTGAATTGGATTCTGGGAGAAAGAAGCGATAACATTTATTGAGTATTATGTGTCAGGCTCCTATCTGAATGTTAACAGCTTCCTAAACTAAGTTTCACAAGGGCAGGAACCATGTATGTGGCACAGTGACTGGCATACACCAAGTGCTTAATAAATTTTTTTGAGTCAGTTAATGAATAGGAAATGTTCAGGAAATACCAAATTAAAAAATAATTAGGCTCCTATTAATAACTACCCATTTCACTTGGGTGGTGCAAGAGTTATGAGCCCCCACACTCTGATGTGAGAGAGGTGTGGGTGCAAGCTGACTCTGCACCCCAGGCCCCCTGCCTTAGCTTATCTCACTCTGCAGGCTGTCCTTCCTGCCCTTACCAAGGGGATGATGGCTCTCTCCTTTCCCTACTCTGAGAGCTTGAATGCCAGCCTTCCTCCCTCCAATACACACACCCAAGAGGAGCCTGGGGTAGAGGTGGCTGACTGTGCCCTCCCCACAACAACGTGAGCCACTCAGTCAGCACAGATTCCAGCAGACCTTTCAAACCCAGAAAGAATTCTCTTGGGGGTGTCTCTGTTTAATTCCCCTCTGTCTCTCCCAGTTTTTTAAGTTGCTTTTACACAAGTTGTGTTCCCAGGCAGTACATTGTTGGCATCGGACTCCAGAAAAAAAGCTCGGCTTTTTGGCACTTGTTAGACTGGTGCCGTCTGTCCAGCAGTCTGTTCACCCATCCATTGTGAACCTCAGCCCCTCGCCCAGCTTCCCCATCAGGGTGGAGACTGCTTCATGGTTTTCCAGCTCGTGGAGACGAACAGGTCCCGACTCTTGAGCAGTCGAACCATGAGCCAACCCACGTAGAAGCCACTGATCTGGCCCACGCCATCATTTCTCCCCATGGACAGGAGGAATGTCAGTGCACCTGTGGAGAGGAAAAACATGGGCACAAACAAAAATTGTGCTTGGCATTTACGGGCCTACAATTCCCAGAGCACAAAACCCTCCTGGGGCCTTCAGTTTCAGGGCAAGGGACTGTGTAAGACTCTCAGGAAGGTCGGTAAGTCTCTGACTTATTCTTAAAGAACTCGAGCAGGGTGTTTCTGTCACCAACTCTGAGAGTTTGTTCTAGTGGTCAGTCATCTTAAAGTCCAGAAAGGCTTCGCCACACTAAAGCACGTGGGCTTCCCTTACCAGGCTTGTAGGCCTTGAGGGGCCTCTGTTTCATGGAGTTGATGATGTTGGTCGTGACAATGTTGGCATGGAGGCCGGCGTGATAGGCCATCTTGGGCTCCTTCACGTCAGCACAGTCACCGATGGCGTAGACATTGCTGTAGCCTTCCACCTGGAGGTACTCGTTAACTTGAAGGGCACCATTGCTGGCGAGTCTGCTCTCTGCCAGGCAAAACAAACACCAGAGCCGAGAGCCTCAGCCACCATTTTAAAAGGCCACCACAGCCAGGTGAGGATGAGCTCTAGACGCTGGCCAAGTCACCCTCCAAAGGTGCACCCTCAAGAGGCAACTGCCCTCCCAATTAACTCCTGCCTGCAGTCCCTATCTCAGAACTCTTCCAGCAAAGCAGGGTTACTGATTCCAGTGTGGAACTCGTCAAAACAAACAAACAAAAAAAGCCCATTGCCATCGAGTCAATTCCAACTCATGGCGACTGTATAGGACAGAGTAGAACTGCCCCATAGGGTTTCCAGGCAGCAGCTGGTGGATTTGAACTGCTGACCTTTTGGTTAGCAGCCGAGCTCTTAACAACGATGCCACCAGGGCTTCTTTCATGTTCTTTTAAGTCTGTCTTTCTTTAAGGTACTTAAAAGAACATACCTTTCAAAACACATAATTAGGACAGTTGGGTATTAAATTTTGGGGTCTCTGTCCATTATAAACCCTCAATCCCACTCCCTCCTCCCCCCCCCCCCCCAGCTGGGACTAGCTTCCGTCTTCTGGGATTAGATAATTACTTCCTGCCAGCCACAAGGCAGGAGCCCCTTGTTGGGAAAGGACACTCAGGTAATGGGGACCTGGGGACACAAAGCAACCACAGGGCCTAAGAAGGAGCCACTGAGGCTCCAGCTCACACATGGAGGCTCCAAAACACATCAGCCCACTTGCCAAGGGGAGGATTATCCAATAGGCAAGGTAAGCACAGTGCTTACCTTGCTTACTAGATCATTTGTAGTGAACAATTTCATATTTTTTTTATTATATCAAAGATTCTGCTTTGAGGTATGGCTCTCTCCCAACCCTTCCTACAAAATCAAACCTCTTTTCAAATTTACAGTCTCTGACAGAGACAGATGACCCAGTCAGCAAGGTAAGCACGGTGCACTACAAATTAGTAAGCACAAGTAAGCCTGTGCTTACCTTGCTGACTGGATCATCCACCACTGCTGACCTGCCCCTACCTCCAACTGGCTAAATAGTTAAATACTGAGCTTAAAGAGCATGAGGCCATACTATTGGCCCCACTCCCCGGACAGTCGTTCCAAGCTCAAGTGGTCAAATGCTTGGATTGGGGTTTGGGGAGAGCAGCACACCTGATAAGGTCAACAGACATGCCTGGGAATTATCTCTACATCCAAAAAAACAAATTTTTTTCTTTTTTTTTCTGTGTAAGCAAGAAAACAAAGGGAACTTTCTCGTCTCTCTGAAACATGTTCCCATCTCTGACCACTAGGGGGCAGGCCAGAATTTTGGAAGATTCTGGTCACTTGGGTCACCTTTCCACAGCTGAGGAAACCATAGCAAGAGTGGACCCTAACCTGAATTTAAAGTCTAATGCTGGCGTTCAGAAACATCAAATGAGCTGTTGGGATGAAAGGGCAAAAGGCAGGGCGGTGGTGATTCCCGGAGTGAGGACTAGAGGCAGGGCCTTCTCCCCTCAGACTGAGGCGTCAGCCTGGGGAAGGGGCCATCGTTTGGCCTCCTGCTTACCAAATGCACTGCAGTAGGCAGAGCTGTTGACCTTGATCCCGTTGCAGGGGATCACCAGGTTGGTGGCCACCTCCGTGCCTTTGTCTGTCTGCACTTTTATGTACTCTCGATACTCGTTGACAGGCAGTTCTTCCAGGTTGCTCACTCGCTCGCCTGTCACGTGGGCAGGGGAGTTCCGTGACTAGGAGGCAGGCAGAGGGTGGGCAATGCACCAAGGCCAGTCCCACATCAAGGCTGCACCTGGGGAAGGCTAGACCCCCCTGACCCAACTGGGGATATTACTCCATTCCCATCTTCCCACCACACCCTGCCCCCCAGTCCACTGTCCTGTCCCGAGAAGCACATGCCGCACATCTGGCCCCAAGGGATCCAACTGGATGAAAGTTCTAAGAAGACTTTGGGGAAGTGAGTTTCCCAAGAAGTTCTGGGAAAAGCTATTCGACACAAGACCTCAAATGCACCTCTCTGAATGTCTGCTATACCATCCTAACTAGGCAGGACAAGAGCTCCAAGAACACCAACGACGAAGGTCAAAACAAGAAAAGTCAGAGAAGCCAGCTTATGACACCAGCTGCCTGAAAGTAAAGGCGGTAACGTTATTGCGCAACCAGGTGCCAAACACTTCAACCCCTGCCCTGTGAAAAATGAGGAGGCTCAGGCCCAGTGTGGTGAAGTGTGGGTTACCTCAGGGGATTAGAGCCCCCACTCTAAAATGCTGGGTGGTTCTCCTTCCTCTTACTCTGGACAAATGCCACATTCCTCACCATCCTCAAAATACAAACCATTAAAACTATTCCCTCTACCACAGAGACATCATAATTCAGGTCAAATCCTTTAGATAAATTTTTTAAACCACTCAAGAAATAAGCATCCTACCATCTACTGCACTGCACACAAATTGATAGCCAGGACATTGCTGCCAGACTTTGATGCTTGTTACGGATTGAATTGTGTCCCCCAAAAATATGTATCAAGGTCCTGGCCCCTGTACCTGTGGATATGATGCTGCTTGGAAATAAGGGTTTTCTTTGGTTATGTTAATGGTATCATGCCCAAGTAGTGTGGGTCCTAAACCTAATCACTTCTGAGTTATAAAAAGAGCAGAATAGACACGGAGGCACAAACTGGGGAAGAAAGCTGCCCAGGGAGGATGCTTCTACAAGCAAAGGAACGCCAAAGATTGTGAGCAGACACCAGAAAACAGGAAAGAGGCTCACAGAAGGAACTGACATGACCGAGACCCTGGTTTAGACTTTTAGCCTCTAGAACTGTAAGAAAATAAATTTCTCTTCTTTAAAGCCACCCACTTGTGGTATCTTTTGTTACGGAGCACTAGGTAACTAAGACAATGCTCAGGAGGGTTTCTGAGCTGCTTCGTGTTTGACCCCAGGATACAGTAGAAAACCAAGTTCCCAGGGTTGACCACAACCACCCTCAAGCTGAAAAGCAGGGACCAACCTGTGGAGCCAAATCTCAGCAGGCCAGGGAGAGGGGCAGGGAGGGAGACAAAGTGGCACCTACTCAGCAGCAGCTGCACGCCTTTCCGGAGAAGGATCTCCTTCACTTCCTGCCGGACACAAGGCAGGAGCTCCTTGTCAGCAAGGGCTACTTGGGAGTGAATGAGAGTGACCTGGGACAAAACACGCACAAGAACGCAGGAGGAGTCACTGGGATTTGTGTAGAGGCTTCAAAACACATCAGCCCACCTCCCCTGCCCCACCTCCAGTTTACAGATGAGGAAACTGAGGCCCCAGAGAAGAAACTTGCCCAAGGCTGGAGCCAATTAGCGTTGAGTCCACATCTCCCAATGCCTCGTCTCTACCCTGCTGCACCAGGGCCAAGACCACCAAAGCCCCAATGCTCTACAACCCACATCTCACCTGTGGCCACTTGGAAAATGATTTTCAAGCATCCTTGGGCACTTATAATTACACAATTTATATATGAGCCATCAACATTCTAAATACAATTCAGGCTGACGTTAACAGTAAGACTGATCCTAAAATTAGCGCATCCAGACACGGCTCTACGGGCTGGCTGGGTCAGCGCTGGGAAGTGGCAGGCAGCCTGGATTAACATGCAAAGCTTAGCTCTGGAAGCAGCCTGCCTGGACTGAAATCCCATCTCTGATACTCGGAAACTCCCAAAGCCTCTGTTAAATCACTGTAAAATGGGAACACAGTCCCACTCACAGGAACTTTGTAATGACAAAACATGTAGAAAACATGTAACTCAGCGGACATTAAGGTCTCATTAAAGGTTCGCTACTATTGATCTGAGGAGCCCTGATGGGGCAGTGCTTAAGTACACGGCTACTAACCAGAAGGTTGGTGGGTCAAACCCACCAGCCGCCTCACAGAAGAAAGATGTGGCAGTCTGCTTCCATGAAGATTTACAGCCTTGGAAACCCTGTGGGGCTATCCTACTCTGTCCTGTAGGATCGCTGTGAGTCAGAACCAACTCGACAGCAACGAGTTTCATTTGGGTTTACTACTGATCTTATTAGTCTTTAATTATAAGCATATAGAAAGTATAGTGAGTTACTTGAAATTATAGACTAGTCTTTAAGCCTGTAAATCAAAACGAATAAACTTTATCAATCACTCATAATAATTTCCAACCGTCAGAAAATAGTCACATAATTAAATTAGCCCCTATTGGTTTTACTTTTCAAAACCAACCTGCCTTTCCCTAGAGGAAAAGAACCACCCACAGACTCCAAGAAGCCCTCAGAAGCTGGGTTGGCATCAACTGCAAACTCTTGCCTAAAAAAACACCTGTTGCTGTCGAGTCGATTCCAACTCACAGCAACCCTATGGAACAGAGTAGAACTGCCCCACAGGGTTTCCGAGGCTGTAAATCCTTACAGAAGCAGACTGCCACAGCTTTCTCCATGGAGTGTCTGGTGGGTTTGAATGGCCGACCTTTCAGTTAGCAGCTGAGCACTTTAACCACTGCGCCACCAGGGCTTCTTAGCTCCTCCCTAGAGGCTCCATAATTACTGATCATCACTCAGCCCTCAGCCAGTCCTTACCACCACCATGCCAGGATTTTCTCCTGCCCTCCAGGGGTGCCAGGCAGGTCCTCTAACCCTCGAGCATTAGAAGGGAACAGGACAGGCCCATGGCACCCTCATGGGCAGGAGGCAGTGCCACCAGTCCTTCCCCAGCATGGGCACTCAAGGGGCCGACTGCAGGCTCTCCCCACTCTCACGGGGTGGGGACCATGCTGTGGCTCCAGAGCAAGGACTACAGCCTGAGGCTAATGAAGAGAAAGACCAAAGGCCACAGCCTGCCCCAGAAAAATAACCAACTGATGTCCTCTTTGTCCAAGCTGGTGGTCAGCAACAAGAGGTAATCAGATACTATGTTTCTACAACGTCGTGTATTACAGAGTAAAACTGCCCCACTGGGTTTTTCCTGGCTGAAATGCCCTGGTGGCACAATATTTAAGCACTCAGCTGCTGATTGAAAGATCGGTGGTTGGAACCCACCTAGCGGCTCCACAGGAGAAAGACATGGCAATCTACTCCCGTAAAGATTACCACCTAGAAAACCCTACGGGCAGTCCTACTCTGTCACACGGGGTTGCCCAAAGTCACCTCAAAGTACCTGACAACTACAGTCTTTATGAAAGCAGATTGCCAAGCTTTTCTCCCACAGCACTGCTAGGTGGGTTCGAACCACCAACCTTTTGGTTAGTATTCATGGGTTAATCATTTGCACCACTGAGGGACTTCACTAAGGTAGACAGGGAATTATAAGCGTGTCACTGTTCTTTATGCCTGCCTGCCTCTGGGTATCTCCCCGAATTTTACCCACCTGCTGGAGCACAGAGGGCAGGACCTTTCACTGAACTAGGCCACACCCAGAACAGCTTGGTTCTCTGAGTGAACTTCAGATGCAGGGAGGTCCTGGGTCTCCCAGAAAAATTCCCTGTGGAATCACTTCGGGGGATTCCCCAGTGCAGAGAGAAAGCACAGGTGGGAAAAAAAACACTCCACATTGTCTCAGTGGGCCTCCTGCCTCCTAAGCCCTGAGCAAGCTCCTGAGGTTCGTTAGAAAGTGAAGATAAGGAAGAAAGAAGTCAGTCGTTTAGAGTTCAAGGCCAAGGCCAGAAGCCCTACCTCTTTCTCAGGATACTCTGTTTTAATCTCTGCTGCCATCTCTACTCCCGCTGAGCCTCCTCCCACCACCACGATGACCTGTGAGCTCTGGACCTGGGTAAGGAAAAGGAAATGTCAAACACACCCACAAACCCACCCACTGCTCCGTGGGTCAGCCTGGGGCATGGGTTCCTTGGCCAAAGAAGAGCAGAGAAAACACAACTCCCTTTCCAAACATGGGGTCCCAATTTGAGTGCTTCCTCAGGGCCAAGCATCTGTGGGACATCTCCCCTGAATCTTCCCACTCAATCCTCACAATAGCCCCCCATGTGGCAGGTGTTATTACTAGCCCACCTTACAGATGAGCACAACCCAGGTCTGAATCAAAAGCCAGGTCCCAAACCTCCACACTAACATCTGCTCATCGCTGCATGAGAGGCTCCCCAGGCCTCTCAGAAGCTTTGCAGAGAGACTTGGCCTCCGCCCCTTAACAGCACTCACCCTGAGATCTTTCTCTGGGTATCCATTACTCGCCTGTTAAATGGTGACGGCAGACCCTGCCCCAGCCACCTCTCAGGACTGTTGGAAACCTGACTGGAGATCACAGATACCAGCCTGCTCTCAAAACACAAGCCCTGCTCTAACAGGGAGCAGCGTGCAAGTGAAAAGCCGCAGGAGAGATGACTCTGGGACGGGGACAGCCTATCAGCAATGTGAATGGATCTGGGGACTCATTTCCAGGCTCTGTGAGTTGGAACCAACTTGATGGCAATGGGTTTGGTTTGGTTTTTTTGGATGACAGGTCCAAAGGTCCTTTTGCAGGAAGACTCCTCATTACTGCCCACGGTGTCAGCACAGCCACCTGCCTCTCCCAGCTCTTCCACTCTCCCAGGAGGCCCACCTCCTCTGTCCCCACCCCTGGTCAGCTGGCAGCTCACCTGCCTCACTATGTCCTCGTAGGCCTGGATGGCGGCCTGTTGGCTGGAAACCTGGTTAAACTTGCCAGGAAAGGGCCCAGTGCTGCCTGTGGCCAGGATGAGATGTGAGAAGGGCAGTGCCTATAAGGACAAAAGAGGAAAGGTGAGGGCAGGACAGGGCAAGGAAGGCCTGGGTGTCTGCTCCCGAACCAGCCCCCCACCATCCAAGGAGCACCAGGTGGAAGCGGCTGCTTTGGGCATACTGAGGCAGCTCTGAGTTTGAGGGGAGCAAAACTACCGCACTGGTTAGGCCAAGGGACACCACAAGAACCCGGGAACTCCCTAAGGGAACAGATCATAGCTCCTGCCTGGGAGGGCTCCTGAGCAACCAGAGCCATCCCACACGGAAACAGGGAGGGTGAGCGCCTCACAGCCAGAGGCAGGGAAGCAGGAAACTGGACCTACTCAGCCCCCACATCCCCTGGAGGCCTGAGAGGCATTTGCAGACCCCCCTGTTCTGGCCCAAGGCTCTGAGAGGCATGCCAGAAACCACAGGACAGGAGCCTCTCAGGAATCTTTTCAGCCAGGAGACTCTCTGGCCCGAAAATTAAATTCATGGAGGATGGATTCACACTAACTTGTATACTCATTAAGGGTAGGAATTACCTCCTTTTTTTCAATTCCTCTTAGCTCGGAATGCAGAGTCAGGGGCTGGGCCTGGAATGGACCCTCAGTGGGATGTGTGAGTTGGTGTTAGCTCACTAATAAAGCTCCAGTCAGTACAAGCAGGTTATGCCAGGCCCAGTGCCATACACAGCATCCCTCAGTGGTGCAAATGGTTTTTACTCAGTGTCTAACCTAAAGGTTGGTGGTTTGAATCCACTCAGCAGTGGCGTGGAAGAATGGCCTGGCAATCTGCTGCCATAAAGATCACAGCCAAGAAAACCCAATGGAGCTACAGCTCTACTCTGTAACACACAGTGTTGTCCTGAGTTGGAATCAACTCAACAGCAATGGGTTTGGTGCCATACACTGGGAGTGATGAATACAAACATGTATGAAGAGAAATCTCTGCCGCCATCAACCTCCAGTCCAGGGGATATGAGATCACGCAGGTTTGGCCATAAGTCTAACCATTGATTCTAGACAGTGAGGAGGCCCTCCCTGGGCTAGCCAGGCCTGCTGCTGGTTCAGAACACTGGCTTTTAGAGCCTGAGCTCTGAGGTGAAACTGCCTGGGTTTGAATCCTGGCTTAGTCTCTTGCCAGCTATGGGATCTTGGGCAAGCTGTTTAACCTCTCAGTAAAATGAGGGTACACACCTACCTCACAGTCACCATGAACACTAAATGAAATGTATGTAGAGGTTTAGAACAGTGCGCGGCACACAGGAAAGGCTCACGAAATATCTGCCACCATATTCTTGTGGCTGCTGTGGTTAGGTCTCTGTTTAAGGAGAATCTGCTATCTGCCCAGGCCCGGGCTTGGGCTCAGGGGTCACAGATGGCTCTCTCTCTCTCCTGGACAACAAGCAGCATGTCCTCTAGAAGCCCTGAGGCCAGCCAGGGAACGGGACAGCCTCCCACAGTGCTCACCTCACCGCCTTGCAGCTGCACCGTCTGATTCTTCAGGTCTATCCCGACCACCACGCCCTGTCGGAAGTTGTCCTTGAAGGTCACTGAGTAGGAAATGAATGTCTTTTTGGCAAACCCTGGGAGATGGATACAGAAAAGGTCACAGTGCAGATCAGGGGCTGCTCAGGGGAAGCCAGAACCTTTCCTGTGTTGTATATTAATGGGTGTGCCCATGGCCAATCAGCTGCCCCGCCCCCTGCCCCCTAAAGTGCCAGCCTGGGCCTGGAGCCCTCAGAGAAACTCAAGTTTACCTCTGGGGCCTTTTTTTGGTGGCTTCTTAAAGATTCTCCGGAATTTGTTTAATGGTGGAATTTTACTGGAGAAAACTATTCCTAGCCCCTGAAATCACACCCTATGGGCCAGGGCAAGACCACTCTCACAAAGAAAGGCCCAGAAAGGGAAAACATTACCACTCTCCACGGAGGCCCGGAGGGCTGCCACGTTGTGGTGGAAGGAGTCTTTCATGTCCACAAGCGTGAAAGGGACGTTCATTGCTTGGAGCTGACTGGCGGCCGCCATCCCGCCGAAGCCCCCACCCACGATCACCACGTGCATTGATCCCACATCCACTGAGACCTGGGACCCCATCTCGAACCAGGGACTGCTGGGAAAGTAGGGGAAACCACATCAGAGTCAGCAGGGGGCAGAGAGGGCTGGGAGGGAAGGGGTGGACCCCAAACGAGAAAGGCTTCAAATGCCAAGGCTTGGCCTTTCTGAATTACATAATCATTTTTTAATGAAATTTCTATTTTGTAAAATCTGAATTACATTCAGAAGGAACGAGAGATCCCGTTTCCACACTACCTAGTCCCCCTCTCCAGAGGCAGCCGCTGTTACCAATTTCTCATGAATCCTTCCAGAAATGTTCTGTGCTCAATCCTGATAATTTTTTGTACACATTAAACAAACTGTTCTGCACTTTTGTTTACTTAATATACTTCATCAAAGGCTTTTAAAGAGGGACTAACATTGATTCAACAATGTACGTTTACAGAGTTTCCACTCTCTGACATGCTCTATGCTCCGGATCCTGCAGTCAGAAAGACAGACAGGCAGATATGGTCCCTCCCCTGACAAAAGCAGAGCTCGCAAACTCAGAAGGCCGAGTTGTGATGGTTAGTTTTGTGCGTCAACCTGGCTAGGCTATATTGTTGTTGTGTGCCATCAAGTCAATTCTGACTCCAAGCAGCCCTATGGGACAGAGGACAACAGCCCCATAGGGTTTCCTAGGCTGTAAGCTCTATGGGGGAGCCCTGGTGGCATAGAGTTTAAGAGCTCTAGAGCTCAGGCTGCTAACCAAAAGGTTGGTGGTTCAAATCCACCAGCTGCTCCTTGGAAATCCTATAGGACAGTTCTACTCTGTCATACAGGATCACTATGAGTCGAAATTGACTCGATGGCACACAACAATAACAACAATCTTTTTGAGAGCAGATAGCCAGGTCTTGTCTCCTTCGGAGCTGCTGGTGGATTCAAACCACCCACCTTCCGGTTAGCAGCCGAGCACTTAACTGTTGTGCCGCCAGGGCTTCTTGGCTAGGCTATGGTACCCAATTACTTAATCTAGCTCTAATCTAGGTATTACTGTGACGGTACTCTGTAGGTATGTCTAAACTAACATCTACAATTGGTTGACTATAAGTACAGGAGACTACCGTCCACAATGTAGGTGGGCCTTATCCAATCAGCTGAAGGCCTTAAGAGCAAAAACTGGGGTTTCCTGGAGAAATCCTGCCTCAAGACTGCGGCATTAACTTCGGCTGAGTTTCCAGTCTGCTGCCTGCGTGCAGATTTTGGACTTGCCAGCCCCTTCAATCGAATGAGGCAATACCTTAAAATAAATCTCTTTTTAAGTGTGTGTGTGTATCCTGTTGCCTCTGTTTTGCTGGAGAACCCAACAGGTGGGTAATATAAACGTGGGGCAGCAGGGCAGGTGTACAATCACAAGAACTGGCGCCACACATGTGGGGAACTAAAGCATGGATGCCCCAATCCAAAGGAACTAAAACAGATTCTTCAAGCACTGCGCTAGCCAAACCCTGCCTCAGACGCTGCCCAGCCCTCAAGTCACCAGCGTGAGCCCAGGTCTAAGGAGATCAACTAGCAGATTATTACCATCACCCTGCAAAAGAGGACGCAGAGCAACTCAAGGTGGTGGCAGTGGCAGACAGCAGGGGCTGCAGGGAGGTCACCACTGCATTCCTGGAACAGCACATGTACACCTGGGATGGGGTGAGGCACTGCGGGGGGCGGGGGCACCCCCAGGAGATAAGCAGCAGGAAGAAACATCTGCTAGGGGAAGAAACGGTGCTAGTTATGAGCAGGAAGGCATGTCTGCTGGTCAGAGAGAGGGCGGGGAGAGGCAAGGCTCAGAGCAGACTCCAGGGTGAGAGGTGGGAGCAAGGTCCTGCTCCACCCCAGGGCTGGGGCGCAGTCATCTGAGGCGAGTCTGCAGAGGGTAGAGGGACAGCTCAAGGCACCCCAAGCTCTCCATCATCCGGGCACTGGGACAGCCTGATCAGTTCCCAGCAAACTAAGAACACGCCTTGGTTGCGTTCCTACAGAGAAAAACTTCAAGGATCCTTGGCCCCGAGCGGAGCCGGAGAACACGAGGCTGAGGAAAGCGCTGTGCTGGGTCTCTGACACGACACGGAACCGCTGAGCAGATGTAAGTGTGCAAGGCAGCCTGAACTTAGGGGCCGGGTCCCCTGCTGTATCCCAATCTTCCAAGGGGCTGGCCTGGGCTGCGACCAGGGGCCTGGTTTCTAGCCCAGCATAGCCCCCAAGGACATTAGGGTGGGGCTGCAGGAGGCAGAGGGCGCTCAGGTGCAGAGGGGTTGCCCTGCTGGCTGAGGAGCCATCTTGACTGCAGGTGAGATCCTGAGAGTGTTGGCGGTTGTTGGGGGATGGGCTCAGGGTAACTGGCCTGTTGGGGAAGGCTAGCTAGGGGCTTGTGCCAGGCCCCAAGGACAGGCAGGAGTGAACCAGCAGCTGGGAGAGCCCCTAAGGAAAGAAAGCAGTAAGAGAGGCCCAAGCAGCAGCTGTGGGCTTCAGTGAAGGGGTGAGGTCACATGGGGGACAGAAGGGAGTATCATGAAAGGAGGAAGTGGACTCTGAGGTCAGGTTTGAAGGACAGACAGGAAGCAGCCAAAGGGCTCCATGGGGAGCACGTTCCAGCCGACCAGCACGGGGTGGGGGCGGGGGTAGTGTCCGGCTAGTACAGAGGCCATCCTCCTTGCATCGCCTGTGTAGCCACCAATGCACTGAGGCTTGTGCGTATCACCCATTTTACAGATGAAGAAACTGAGCCCTCAGCAAGGCTGGGAATGACAAATGCCCTGGCAAGCAGTGCCACCTTCACTGTCCCAGGCCTTCAAAAGTGTTGTCCAGAGCTGATCCCCTGAGCATTTGCCAGGCTGAACCTACCAACTGGGCCACAAGGACTATCTCCTGGGGCCAGGACCCAGGAAGGCCCAGAGGCCTGGCCAGAGGTCAGGAGAGCAGACACCAGGGACTGAGCAGGGCCTGGGAACGTGGGAGGTGATGAGGCTGGCTGTGGGAGGGAGGCATTTCGCCTGCCCCCTTCAGCACAACCCCTTCAAGCTGGCAGCAGCAAGGGAGTCAGAAAAATACCCAGAGGGCCCCACTGGTTGGGTACAGGCCCTGAGAGGGGTCTATACAGCTCGAGATGAGGGTTCTACTGTGGGTCAGGTCACACTAAACTGCTGAGGGAAGCTTGAAAATGAAATGAGCTGGGGTCAGGGGTCTTCTCAGCAGACAGAACAGCTTAGGCCAGAGGCCCAGTGGCAAGAAGGAAAGGCTGGGAAAAATGTGGGGAAGGGTGGCGGGGAGGCCAGGAGGAAAGGTGAGAGAGGCCAGCAGACATCACCCCAGGGCAGAGTCTGGGCCTACACACTCGCCAGCTCTGAAGATCAGGTGGGCATACCAGCCCTTTCCTGGGAAGAGAGAAAGTCCAGAGATCCCAAGACAGGGCTTGATGGGCAGTGGGTTGGCTCAGCCCCCCAGAATCATGACCTGGCTTCCCCAAAGGGCAAAGTCTTCCCTCACCCAACTAGGAGCACCCCTTAATGAAGGCAGACACATGTTGGGTCTGAGGTCTGAGGGCTGAGGGCATAGCCAGGCCCATGTGGGGACCGTAGAGGCAGAGCCAGGGGAGGGGAGGTGGCTTTACATCCAAGCTGCCTGAGGCCTCTCCGTGGAATCTGCTCTTCTCTCTCCTCTACTGACCTATGACACCCTTAGGCAGGGTGTGGGGAAGCCAGCAATTCCCCAGCCAAAGTCCATTTTCCTCCTCAGCAGCTTCCCTTGCCCAACACTCAGGCATGTCGTCTCTCCCTCAGCTGTGTGGGGCAGCTCTCCAATGCCATTCTCGCCCAGTCCCAAGGACAGGTGGACTCCCTTCTGCTTGGCCAGACTCCCAAATTGTATGCTTAAGCCATGGACCTGCATTCCTGGCCACATACCCTGTAGATGCTTAAAAAGTATGTATGGCCTGAAGAAATAGATGGTGCCAGTACCGTTACTGAACTTTTTGATCAAAAATTCTATAGAAGAAGCTTTAATCAAAAGAGGAGAATACATGGAACAGATTTTCAATTCTCATGGAATCCAGACTTTCTAGAGCCATTGAAGCTGGATGAATCCCTGAAACTACTGCCCAGAGATAATCTTTAGCCTTGAAACCATAAACGAAAAATATCTCCTGAAGCCTTCCTTCAACCGAACAACACTCTAGCTTAACTAGCAAAGAATGTCTGCCATGAGCCTGGTGCTCTTTAAAAATCTACTATATGGGATCAAATTCTGAACAGCAACTCAAAAGGTTAGAGAGGAAGCTTAGAAGGAAGTGAATTTATGTCAATAAGGGAGAAACAAATTAGAAAAGGAAGGTGCGAATGGCTGCACAATTTGAAGAATGTAATCAATGTCACTGTATTGTACACATAGAAATTGTTGAATTGATGTATGCTTTGCTGTGTATATTTTCAACAACAATTTTAAAAAAATGTGTCTGTGGAATGGAATTATATGTGAACACATAGCAGCGCTGGGCAAACAACCTCAACGTCCATCCATAGGAGACAATAGGATAAAACGATACACCCATACAATGAAATATTCTGTAGCCATTAATTTATAAAGGATGGGTGGTTTTCTTTTTCACCCTCTTGGATGATCTTTTTTTTTTTTTACATGAAAAGTTTATCTATGAAAAAGGCAGGCATCGGAGTAGCATGAAGAGTCTAATTCCACTTAGAGCCAATCAGACACAAGGACCTAGTCACGTACACACATCATGTAACCATTACAATAGCTAGCATACACTGGGCCCATCTCTTCACATTAAATAAGTGCGGGCTTTTCTCCCCATTTGGAAAGCAGTTCAGTACCTTGTCCGAGTTCATTCCTCAACAGTCTAACTTGACCTGCACTCTGAACCAAAATGCTAACAGGGGTTACCAAGTGACATTTTTATTTTATTCTTTGAGCTTTTTTGTACTGTTTAAATTTTTTTAATGAGTATGTGACATTTTTGCAGAAACAGTACAGCTTTAAAAACAAGGAAAGCAGGCTAGAAGGACCCCGGTGGTCATGGCTCCCAGACCTTCTGTTGGCCCAGGACAGGAACCATTCCCGAAGCCAACTCTTCAGACATGGATTGGACTGGACAATGGGTTGGAGAGGGGTGCTGATGAGGAGTGAGCTTCTTGGATCAGGTGGGCACTTGAGACTATGCTGGCATCTCCTGCCTGGAGGGGAGATGGGAGGGTAGAGGGGGTTAGATGCTGGCGAAATGGATACGAAAAGAGAGAGTGGAGGGAGAGAACGGGCTGTCTCATAGAGGGAGAGTAAACTGGAAGTATGTAGCAAGGTGTATATGGGTTTTTGTGTGAGAGACTGATTTGATTTGTGAACTTTCACTTAAAGCACAATAAAAATTATTTTAAAAAAAAGGAAAGCCTCATACCATCTGATTTTTTTTAATTTAGATATAATTCACAAGTCATGAAATTCACGATTTCATAGTATACAATGGAGTGGTTTTTCTGTTTGTTTATTGTGCTTTAAGTGAAAGTTTACAAATCAAGTCAGTCTCTCATACAAAAATTCATATACACCTTGCTATATACTCCTAGTTGCTCTCCCCCTAATGAGACAGCACACTCCTTCCCTCCACTCCCTATCTTCATGTCCATTTGGCCAGGTTCTGACCCTCTCTGCCCTCTCATCTCCTCTCCAGACAGGAGCTGCCCACATAGGTCTCATGTGTCTACTTGATCCAAGAAGCTCACTCTTCACCAGTATCACTTTCTATCCCATAGTCCAGTCCAATCCCTGTCTGAAGAGTTGGCTTTGGGAATGGTTCCTGTCTTGGGCTAACAGAAGGTCTGGGGACCATGACCTCTGGGGTCCTTCTAGTCTCAGTTAGACCATTAAGTCTGATCTTTTTACGAGAGTTTGAGGTCTGCATCCCACTGCTCTCTTGCTCCCTTAAGGGCTCTCTGTTGTGTTCCCTGTCAGGGCAGTCATCAGTTGTATGGAGTGGTTTTTAGTATATTCACCAGGTTTTGCGACAATCACCACCATCTAATTCTAAACATTTTCATCACCCCAAAAGGAAACTCCATTAGTAGTTACCCTCTGTTCCCCCATCCCTCCAACTCCTAGAAACCACTAATCTACTTTCTGTCTCTATGGATTTGCCTATTCTGGACATTCCTGTAAATAAAACCATACACGATATGGCCTTTGTGTCTGACTTAGTATTTCACTTAGCATAATATCTTCAAGGCTCGTCCATGTTGTAGCATGTCTCAGTACTTCACTTCTTTTTATGGCTTAATAACATTCCACTGTATGGGTGGACCACATTCTGGACATCTGGGTATATATTCCTAGGAGTGAAATTGCTGGGTCATAAACTGTATGTTTAACTTTTTAAGAAACTGCCAAATCCACCAACTGATTTTCAACTGAACATCCAAACCAAGGGAGGAGGCACAGAGAATCTCAACTGTTATCCTCTGCATCTAGATTCAGGAAAGTCAGCTGAAAAGGGGCCTGATCGTCCCTCACTGTCCAGCAACTCTGAGGTAATTTTAACTTTGCTCGATCTCCCCCCGCCCCAAACACCACCAACACACACACACACAATCTGGTTTGCACTGTAATTTGCTCAGCAAATCCTGTTTTCTCTGCCAAGGACTCTGAGTCTGAACCCAGGGGGATCCTTCCCAAAGTCACAACAAGTGGAATGAGATTACAAAGGCTCTGCTCTAACAGCACAGACCAAGGGCCTTTAAGAATCTGCCGAAAAATGAGCGAGTTAAATTTATGCCAAAGCTGTTGAGAGGCCATGCCTCAGAAGACATAGGGAAAGAAGTATGTGGGCTCTGATCAAAACAAGGACATCACCCCAGCTCACCCTACTGCGTCACAGATATCACAAATACCACACACAGCTTTTAAATCGTCGCTGCTTGCTGCCGAGGGTGAATTTCAAAACTGGCTCTTTGGACGCTGCTTCCAGAGTGGCCATCCGGATGAGGGTGCCGCTAGAAGCACCATGAGCCTCCCCTTCCTACCCGGGGGACGGAAAGGGACGGGTGGCCTCCCTCAGTGGACACCAGGGACCAGCCCCCTAGGAAACGCACCCAACGTAACCCCGAAAGACCAATTTCTGCTAGGACTCAGCGCCTGAAAAGGGGCGTCTCCCCGCTGCCCCTCTCCTCCCGGCCAGAGCCGGTCTTACTCGGGAAGGCTGAGTAGGGATTCCGGAGGGCGGGCGGGGAGGGCTGGAGCTTTAACTCGGAGCAGCTTCCGAGTGAGGCAGGGAAGGAAAAACTCGGACCGCGTCTGCGCTCCGCAGGGAGCAAGCCTCCGGGTTCGTTCTGGGGGTGAGTGGGTGGTGCTGGTCTGAGCCCTGCGTCCCAGGAGACCTCGCTCCCAGAGCCACACGCCCCCGCGCCGACTCCCCGACGCTGTCTATCGCTTTTGTCAAGCTCTGCTCCCCTCCCCTGCGCCCCTGTTCGTGTCCCGGGCCCGGCTCTGAGCCCGCTGGGGTCCCTGGAGCCCTCCCTGCCCAGCGCGGCCTCACCCTCCGGCTGCTCCCTCGCCGCGCCCGCGAGCTGCACTCCCGCCGCGGTTTCCGGGCGAGCGCAGGCGGCCCGAAGCCCCCTCCGAGCCGTGACTCAGCGCACCGCCCCCCGCGGGCCTCGGGGGAACTGCAGCCTGGCGGGCGCTCCAGGGCCGGCCTGTGGAAAGTAACCTTGACCGCGAGCGAACTGCCTCGAACTTCAAACCAAATGACAGCGCCCCTCGCCCCAACACTCCCTGAGCTCAGAAACGCCTTCCTGCCTGACTTTCGGGGAGACACCTTTAGGGCTGCAGGACCCTTAGGCGTGAGGCTGCCCCGCGGACCGGCTGTGGACCTAGGGCCGGTTACCTAAACCTTCTTTCTTCACACATGAAGTGATACACTCATAGGGTCGCTATGAGTCGGAATCGACTCGGCGGCACTGGGTTTTTTTTTTTTTTTTTTTTGGATAATAATACATCAGACCCAGTTGAGCACCTACTGTATGCCAGCCCTGTGCTAGGCGCTGGGGGATAAAAGGAAGAACAAAACAGACATGGTTTCTGCTGTCAGCAAGGTAACAGTCTGGGGAAAGACAGATGTTAAACAAAACAAGACAAAAACCAAAAACACTATCACCAGTTGGGGTAAGGGAAGCGTGCAAAGGCCTCTCTCCAAAGGTGAGAAATTAGCTCTGGAGAGCAGAGGAGGGACCATTCCGGCGGGCGTGCAAAATTCCGGCGTGCAAAGACCCAGGGGCAGGATAGAGCTGGGAGCCATAGAGCAGTGTAGCTGGAGGGCCGGCAGGGTCACGCAGGCCTATGGTGCTGGTGACCACGGCCTCTGTTACACCAAAGACAATGGGATGCCACCAAAGGGTTTAAGGCAGGGCAGCAGGTCTGAATTATGGTCTATGGTGAAAGGATGGCAGTGAAAGGGCTGCCTGGGTGAAACTGGGAGAATAGAGTCCCTGGTGGTGCAAACATTTAAAGCACTCAGCTGTTAACCAAAAGGTTAGAGGTTCGAGTCCACCCAGAGGCACCTTGAAAGAAAGGCCTGGCAATCTACTTATGAAAAATTATCCATTGAAAACCCTATGCAGCACGGTTCTACTGTGACACACATGGGGTCACCATGAATTGGAGTCAACTCCATGGCAACTGTTTTGGTTTGGTTTTTGGTCCAGAGGGGGAAAATGTAGGGTGCTGGGACCTTTATCTGGAAAGAAATGGACTAGTGCAAGCTATAACCCGGAGGTAGGATCAAGCTAACTTGGTAAAAGATAAGCCACCTTCACCTTTTAGTGCAAACATTAACACCTACCTTAAAAGTGTGGAAAAGATTCAGTGAGGTCATTTATGAGAGTGTTTTAGCATGGGGTCGAGCACACAGCTGCAATGGATACAGCAGCCATTTTATTGTAGATGTTTCATATAAAGAGATCAGCTTGCCAGAGGACACACAGCACATTGGCAGCTTCCATCCTCCCAGCCCAATGCTCTTTTAATATGGCCCTTCATGTCCCCAGTTTTCATGGAAGGTCACGTAAGAGGTGGCCATTTGTGTACCTTTTCCAAAAACTGTGGTCAAAGATCTTGTACCCAATACTCCTGATATAGGGAGCATCACAATAAATTCCATCTAAGTGGGTGCCTGGAGTCATCTCGAGCTGGGGGTGAAGTTGGTGTTCTCCCACCTTGTGAACCCACACACCTAGGCTGCCCTCTCCAGCTCTATGGAATCCTCACCTCTCTTCTCTTTCCCACTGGAGCCCTGCCAGTTAAATGCAGAAGGAGGGGTTACGGTCCTCTGAGGTGTCAGAGCCTTCATTGTCCTTGGCCTTCTCTCAGTCCCTGAGGCCATAGAAGAGAACCCCATGCCAGAGTACGGGTACAGGGCAAGATCTGGTGGACCCTGCCCGTCTTAGTCCTGTCTCGCAAGAAATCAGCAGGGAACCACAGGCTGGACTTGGGGTTCCAGGCACGCAAGCCTTGTGTTGTCCTGGGGTTCACAAACTTTCAAATAGAGTGTACCTCTTTTATTTCTTCGTAAAATCCTGAGAGAAAAATAGGGTAGTGGTTCAACTCTGACACCCTGAAAAGAATCTCCCTAGACCAGCTCTTAGGGGCAGAGATCTTGCTTTGCTTGGCTTTGGGTGCCTCATGGCTGGCAATGACCCCAGCACCTGGCTCCCTAAGAGCTCACGGATATTTGCTAAATGAATGACTCCTTTTAAAACATGAAGATCTAATTCCCATATAAAATACACCCTTTCAATGTGTACAATTTAGTGGTCTTTAGTATATTCACAAGGTTGTGCAACCAACACCACTAGCCAATTCCAGAACACTGACCCCACCCGTATCCATTGGCCCTCACTCTCCATTCCCCCAGGCAGCCAGCCTGATTCAGTCCTGATGAAACAATCCTACCTGTACTCTTAGAAGAATGATAGCTAATACTTATTGAACATGAAGCTAGGTGCTTTGGATGCCTTCTCAAATTTATTTTTCACACCAGTCCTACAACGTAAGTTTTATTAATCCCCATTTCGCAGATGAGGATACTGAGGCTCCTGTAGGCTAAGGAAAGGAAAGGAGCTGGGCCTTGAACCAAGTTAGATTCACAACCCTCAAGCCAGGGAATCCCTTAGCAGGCAGCATCCCTAAGGGCGTCAGAGCTCACTGAGCGGGCAAATGGGAGAGTCTCGATTCTGACGTCAATCTACTGGGCACGTGCTCTGGCCCTGTGGGAAACCACGGCAGGGTGACCTGGGGCTTGGGAAGGCCAAGGCAGGCTTCATGGAGTTGCTGGGCCTGGATGGATGAGAAGGATTCCAATCAGCAGGGTGGAGGGGAAGGACTTAAAAAGCACAGCACAAACATAAAGCTGGAAGGGGAGATAGAGGTGTACAGTGGCCTGACACTGGGCTCTGGATATGGCACGTCAGGGCTGGTGCAGCCCACCTCCAAGGACCTGCCCCAAAACACAAAAAACTGGGAAGGGGTCTGAGTGTCACTCAACACCTTCTTGGCAATCAAGATACCTTGAACCAGCAGAGGAGAGAGGGTCTCAGGCCACCCTCCTGGGCCCCTTCCCAAGTCCCTCCTCTCTTCCCTCTCCCTCCCCCCCAGCAGCCCCACAGCCCTGGAACTGAAAACCAGGGCTCACTGCCTAACAAAGGACTCTTTTGCCTTTGAATTTCCAAGTGCCAGAGACAGTAGGAAGATAGCAGAAAGGTGTGGTTTAGATATTAAAACAATTCCATGGCACTTCGAAGATCAGTGGGGACAGAGGCAGATGGTCTGATATGGCTGAATCTAGGAGGAGGGAGGGTCGCTGGATCTTGGCCATGATGGGCTTCCAGCCAAGAGCACCTTCCCTGACTGACGACAGGTGACTTTTTTGCTTGATCCCAGGGCTGCAGGGAGCTCCAAGGTACTGAGGTCAACTCAAGAAACCCAGGAAACGGGGACAGTATCCCCATTTGAGGAAGAGGCAACCCTTAGCTCTCAAGAGTAACCGTCACAGAGTACTGTGGTTGCTCAGAGTTGGCACACAACAAATGGATGCCAGAGACTACATTTTTCCAGGCACTCTCCCTGCCTGGAATTAGCCCCCCAACCAAATGTTGCCGAATCCATCAGTGATTGAACCCCCATTTCCGAGGGCCTGTGGGTGCAGAGGCCTGGGCACACAGTTCCCACTCCTGACTTGCAGGATTGGTCTTAGCTCCCTGAAGGCTGCCCTGGTCTCACTCACCTTTGAACTTCTGCCCACCCTGGAGCCTAGCACAGGCCTCAGCACACTGCAGGCACTCTGCAAGCACTTGCTGACAGACCAAGACCACCACCTTCTGGGACCTGCAAGCCCCACCCAGTGCTGACCGGTACATGATGGATGCCTAGGGTCAGTCTGGCGCAAGAGTATCCAGTGAGAACAAACCCTGCTAAGAAAGCAGGGCAGAAAAAGGTGTATTTCTTTGCCTGGTACTTGTCTATCACAGACCCAACTCTTGAAAAGAAGGAAAAAAAAAAATAGAATGTGATATATACCAGTATAGAGGTTCTCCCATAGATCCTGTTTATTCCTAAACCCAACCAGACACATTCTACCCCCCCACCCCAAGATCCCTGAGGCCCAGTTTGAGGGCTGGAAAATTAAGGCACTGTGTCGGAGTCCCACTGTAGGTCAGGAACACCTAAAATATGAAGCCTCAGGAGTCCTGACTTCAGGGATTCCACCTCCATGTAGGTCTGGAACAATAGGGATAGGGGCTCCATTTCCTTTGCCTTCTCTCTCTGGTCCTCAAAGCAGGGCCTCTCTCCTGAGGTATCCTGAGGAAGCCAGGTCCCCTCTGTCAGCCTCCATTCCGACTGAAAGGCAGAGTGAGAGGTGCCAAGGCCCCAGTGAAACAGCAGCTTCAGGTGGCCAGTTGTGGTTAGGACACAGGGAACAGACACAAAACCCTGGCCAGGGCCTGTTTTCCAGCCAGCTTCTGTCTGTCTGTCAGGATCAGAGCTGCTGTGCTAGCCTCTCCAGAAGAGAAAATAGCACAGCTGTATCTAGTGCCAGGGAGATAGAGAGGTGGAGGGTTCAGGGAGGCACCCCAAAACGGGCTGCCAGCTGTGGGAAGGCAGCGCAGTGGCCCTAGAGACCTATAGAGCTGAAAAGTTTGTTCCAGACTCCAGAGCCCAGGCTGCAATCAGCATAAACACCGAGTCACCTGAACAAGATGGGTGGTGATGGGGGGTGGCCCAGCTCAGCATGTCCTGTCAGGAGCTGGGCCCTGGACCCTAATGCTGCCATCCATCGCCTCGATGCCACTCCCACAGCAGAGGAGGGTTACTCTTCTCTCCAGAGGGGGGAGGCGGCCTCAGAGCTTGCTTCGGGGGGTCTCTGCCAGGGGCCGCTGCAGCCGCCACACCACCTGGACTGGCTCGGCGGCGCGGTCCAGCTGGCGGAGGCCACGCAGATCACCCGTCTCACTGTACTGCCGCAAGGCCGGCTGGAGCACTGTGATGGGAATGCTGAAGTTCAGGTGGGGGTAGGTGGCCCCTGTGTTATTGTCCCGGGTGTTGCTGGCGACAATGCCTGTTGAGGAGTCAGAGAGGAAAAGAGAACATAAGCGGGGGGACAGATGGATGGGGGAGTGCCCTGGCATAGTCAATGACAGACGCTAGGCTTCCTGTCCTGGACACTCATCCCCATACCCAACCTCTTCCTGCTCTTTCTCCTAAACACGTTCTCTGACCCATTAGATGCACCCCTTGTGTTGTCAATTATCTTTCTTTCCAACTAGTGTCAGGTCCACAAGGGCAGGACTTTTGTGTGTGATTCACGTCTCCCCAGGACAATGCCTGGCACAGAGTAGGTGCTTAACAAATCTTGATGAATGAATGACTGAATGAATGAAGTGAACCCACACACAAATTGTTTGGCCTGCTTGTTGCATACATGTATATGTGTGTATGCATGTGTGTACATTTTTTTTTAAGCTAATTTTAGACTTACAGAAGAGTTCAGGAGCTAAATGGCCTTACAACCTTGGCTAACGACTTCCTGGCCATAAGGCTTCCAGACAGGGGTTGCTCCCGGGACTGGATACCAAGAACTCTCTGGGTAGGACTGAGCGCTGGCCAGGGGAAGGTTGAGGGGGCCAAGGAACTAGTTACCCAGGAGGTCCCCTGAGCAGGTGGAGAAGAGCGGTCCCCCACTGGAGCCACCATGCACGGCACACGTGGTTTGCAGCATCACTGGTGTGTCATCCACATGCACCACAGCCGACAGGATCCCCGAGGTCACCGAGGGCCCGCAAGCCTGGCCAAAGACGCCGAAGCCCACCACGCTGACAGCCTCGCCTGCCAGGGAGGGAAGGGTAGTGAAGCTTCCCAACTCCCCTCTCCACCCCCTGCCAAAGTCCCAACCCCCCGTGCCCTCCAAGTTTCCACCCAGGTCTCCCGGCAGGAAGAGGCCAGGCCCTCCGCTGAGCTCCCAGCACTGCATCTACACAAGGACTTCGCTGAGCATTAAGCTGTTATAGCCAAGCCCTTGTTTCCCTGCTAGATGGCAAAGCCACTTTTAGGGGTTCCCATCACCTAGCTTGGAGTCGCTGGGTGGTGCAAACCATTAACACACTCAGCTGCTAACCAAAAGTCTGCAGGTTTGAGTCCACCCAAGGGCACCTTCAAAGAAAGGCTTGGTGATCTTCTTCCAGAAAATCAGCCATTGAAAACCCTATGGAGCCCAGTTCTACTCTGACACACGTGGGGTCGTCCTGAGTCAGAACCAACTCAACAGTACTAGCTATCGCCTATTAGGTGTTCAATAAGTGTTTGTGGAATTAATATCCATCTCCTCCTGGGACTAGGAATCTCTCAGTGAGAAAAAATGGTACTGATATCTATAGCCATGAGTGGGGCTCAGTGCTTTACAGGCAACATTTCGCAGAGTCCTCACAGTGCCCAGGAGTAGGCGTATTAGCCCCATTTTACAGACGTCAAAACTGAGGCAAAGAACAGTTACGTAGCAAGTGTAAGGACACAGGACTGGTAAGTGGCAGAGCAGAAATGCCAATCCTGAGGGCCTATTCTCTATCACCATATCACATGGCCTCCAAGAAGTGGTCTTCTGGTACTTATGTGGAGGCATTACTAAGCCTTTCACCTAGATCACGTCATTGGTGCCTCGAAAGTGCCATACACCTCTCTGAATAGCAATCCCACACCACACTGTTGCAGGCCACTGGACAGCAGGTATGCCTCATACTTCACAGGTACTCCACCTACCCTGCAGCACTTGCAATGGGATGCGTGTGCTAGGCATCAGCATGAAGGACTTCCAAGGAGAAGCCCGGCCAAGGCATTGTAACCAGGATGACGTCATGCCAGCTTGATGCCACCCTGACTCGTTTATTCAGCTGAGGTAGGGAGACGAGCTGGCCCAGGGAACTGGCCTCCTAATCTGGCAGGGTCAGAGTATCCAACACTGACTTCCCTTCCCGAGGTCCATCTCAGACAGGAGGGCCCCCTTTGGGCTGTGCCACCTTTGTCCCTTACCTTCATGGAAGTGCTCAGCGGGCACAGGCATGGGGATGCCATCCAGGCCCTTCTCCAGGCTCACCACCGCTATGTCATAGGGAGACATCTCCTGGGTAGCAAACACCACATGTCCCCAGATGGCAGCACTCCTGGGAGCAAGGGAAACAAATGATAAGCTTTCTGACCTTCAGCACTCCCAATTGGGGGGCTGAAAAGGGGACAAGGAGATAAGGGCATGACAGTAAAAGTCACAGACCTAGAGTCAGAAGATCTGGGTGTCAACCCTGAGACCTGCCAGCCAGGCAACTCTGGACATGTCACTTAACCAATGTGGTATTTTCAAACATGCTTTAGAAACTGTAAGTACATCTAGGTAAAGCTTCCTGAATACCATCAGAGCAATCATCAACTAGCACTTAGTAGGGGTCCCTGAGAGGTGTGAATGGTTAATGTACTCAACTGCTAACCAAAAGGCTAAAGGTTTGAGTCCACCCAGAGGTGCCTCGAAAGAAAGTCCTGGCAATCTACTTCCAAAAAATCAGCGATTGAAAACCCTATGGAGCACAGTCCTACTCTGATACACATGGGATCACCATGAGTTGGAAATGACCTAACAGCAACTGGTACTTGAACTTGGTACTTCACTCTGTGGGCCAGGCCTGGTGTCAATGCTTTAAGGACATTATTTCATTGAATTCTCCTAATATCCCTATGAACTAACTAGCCACTGTTATTATCTGACTGTGCAACTGAGGCCCAGAAAGGTTGAGTAATTTTCCCAAGGTCACAGAGTAAATGGTAGGATCCAGGGCAAACATTCCAAGCATTTTCCTTCACTGCCTATGTTGGTACTCCCAACAGTCATGTCAGTTGGTGAAACAGGTATGATTTACCCCTCGGGATCCCCGTTTACATAAATGCTAGCACCTCTATAGCCAGGTCCTATTCGAAGACTTCATATGTTAACTCAGGAAGAGAGAGCTTAGATATAAAATCACTAGCCCAGCGTCACACAGGGAATTCCTGCTATACATGCTGTCTACACAGATAGTGTCTGGCAGACCTGGTAGTTTTATTAGGAGCCAAGAGGCTGTATATTGGGGGTGGGGTGGGGTGAGGAATTGGGGGGGCACACCTCAGGGTCTTCCCTATAAAATCATGGTTATGACAGAGCCAAGCCGGGTTAACCACACTGGGTTACCTCCAGGATTCAGAAGAGGGGTTAGGAAAGAACTGGGCTGGGAGGCTGGGTCGAGCCGTCCGTCAGGCATTAAACACCACAGCTCGGCTCTGCTTTGCTTTGGCCGAAGTTCAGCCCCTGAGGCTGCAGAGGAAACAGAATGTGCGCTAGAAAAGCCAGCCAGGAAGGCCAGGCAGCCGTCACAGGGACAGAGCAGGTGGAAGTAAAGGGGAACCCACTGCCACTGCAGGGGGAACAAGCTGTCTAAAGTCCCAACCTCACTGTCCACCAGGATCCCCCAGGTTGTTCCAAATGTGTCCAAAATTACAGATGTGGGCCCTGCCCCACATCTGTAATTTTGATCCAGAAAGGAAGCTCTGGTTCAGACCTACGAGATACATCGAGTCAGGGGAGCAGGCCCATCTCATCACTTTAGGAGGCAGCATCCTGAGCCCCTGGGACTTCACCACCCTTCGAGGGGAGGGGAGGACAGGGTTAGGAATTCTCCATTCAAAGGGCATGGGGTACAGAGCTGTGAGGCAGAGAAGTCACCCAAAAGAAATTCAGACTGGGATGGGGAGCCTCAAAGATGCCCAGACCCGGAAGCAGGAAGGCCCCACAGTTTGCAAATTCAGAGTTGCTTGGAGCTTGGCATTTTGCCCAAGACCCATTCTGGCCCTGCCAGGAGGCCCAGATCCCCCCTACACTGGGGTACTGGGTGTCGAGAATGAGGTGCGAGTCCCAGGTCCCTACCCACATGACACTCCAAAGCATCACCTTGATGCCAGTTGCAAGGCCTGGTGAGGGGTTGGGTAGGAGCAGCCCTGGGGGCCTTACTTGGGGATGGCAGAGCGCACGAGCACCCTGGCCGCCTCCCGAGGGGCCACATGCCGGCATGTCACCACAAGGCGGGGCGCCACGGCCACTCCAGAGCCCCACACGGTGCCACACTCCACCAGCACAGCAGCAGCTGCCCAAGGGAGTTCAGGATCTTGGAGTGGCAGGCTCCGCGGGGCGCCCACTTCAGGCGGCAGCTGGGCGGCTAGGACCTCAGAGCCGGGGCGCAGGCAGACGAGCGCGGCACGGGCAGCGCGAAGGAGCGGGGCTGCGGCGCAGAGCAGCGTGAGTCCCACCCATTCACCCGCCTTCCAGCAGAGCGGCGCTGCCACGAGCGCCACGAGCGCGCCCGGGGGCCACGCCACGAACACGCCGCTGCCCTCGGTGCCCGGTAGGCAGCGCGCGTCGGTGAGCAGCAACGGACCCACAGAGTTGCTGAGCACGCCGCGGCTCAGCGTATTGAGAAAGATGTCGGGGCAGAAGGCGCCGAACGGGGAGCCGCAGGCCAGCAGCTGCGCGCCTTTGGGCACGGCCCCGAGAGGCGCCACGGCCACGGTCGCCCCGCGCCCCTCCGCGTCCTCCTCGGCCGCCGCCTCGCCAGGCTGCACGCGCAGCAGCGCGAACCAGCCCAGCGCTCTCAGCTGATCCTCCTCCTCCTCCTGCGACGCCTCGTCGTCTGGCGCCCCGCTCGCGAAGCGCCACTGTTCTGCAGCCTGACCCCCAAAGAGACGCGCGAAGTGGGCCCGGAAGGCCGGGCAGCTCAGCAGCAGCAGCAGCTCGGCGGGGCGCGGGGGCTGCAGGGGCCCCCCGCGAGGCCGGGCGGGTGGGCTGGGCTCGGGGCCCGCGCACTGGGGCGTGCACAACCCCGGACGGCCCCGCTCCGAGCGGCCGGCGGGACTGGCGGCCGTTGGGCCCCACTGCACGCGCAGGCGCAGGTCGTCGTTGCAACTGTCGCCGGGCAGGAAGGTGGCGCCGGCCGCAGTCAGGGCCCCGCTGCCCGCCCGCAGGAAGGGGGTGAAGATACCCCCGTGGCACAGAACCAGGCCCGGGCTGCGGCTCAGGATCACCCCGCTGCAGCTCCACGAGCCTGCCTCGGGCAGGCCAGCCCGGGAGGCCCTCACCACGCAGCCTGCCTGCTCGGCCGCCCTCATGGCGGGCCCCCACTGCCGCCCCATGGCCTGCGGTCCGGTGCACCAGGGGCTTCACGGAGAACCAGGCTGCGAGCGGCTGAAGACCCCGGCCTGGACGAGCCGAACCCGCGCAGCGCCACCCAGAGCCGGAAGGGAGAGGAGCAAGCACTGACTCAGGTCTTCCTTATCAAGCGGGATTGGCTAGACCCCAACTGACCGGTCCGGATTGGCTGCGGTTGGGGCTGGGCTCTGATTGGCTGTTGGTGCTGATCCCGCCTCTCCCCGCCCTCGCAGGCTCATCCAACCCGTGGGATTTAGGGGGAGCAGCTGCCCCGGGAGATGGGGCGGGAGGTGGAAGAGTGGATCCCTCGGAGCCCAATCTCTTCTCTGTTCTAGGGTTGCGAGGAAAGGGAGCAGAGATGAGCTGATGTGGCTGGACTCGCCCAGACCAAGACAGGACCTGTCACAATAGGCCAGGTCTAGGCACCTTTCACCCTCTGACCCCTGGATAATACGGGTTCTTCCGCCGATTCAGTATTTAGAAATTTTGAAAGTAAAACGTACAGCAATCCACTAGGGGGCATAGAGCTCACAAGATTTACTCTTAAAACCAAAACCCACCGCCTTTGAGTCGTCGAGTCGATTCCTATATAGGACAGTGGAACTGCCCCATAGGGTTTCCAAGGCTGCAAAACTTTACGAAAGCAGACTGCCACATTGTTCTCCCACAGGAGCGGCTCCTGGGTTTGAACCGACCTTTTGGTTAGCAGCCCAGCACTTTAACCACTGCGCCACCAGAGCTCCTTCAGATCTACTCCTAGGCCCGTTTAATGCCAAAGCCCCCACAGGACAAATCTCATGGAAACTTAATTTGCAGTAAATAAATTGCCCTTTAAATTCCGTAGCTGAAGTCTATAAAACCCTAGATTTTTGCAATATGTACATCTCACATGACATGAATCCAACACCCAGGATTTATTTAGGCCAGGGGTCAAAGACTTCTGTAAAGGGCCAGGTGGTAAATAGTTTAGGTTTTCCAGGCCATACGATCTGTCTCAAATACTCAACTCTGCAGTTGCAGCGTGCAAAAATGAATGGCTGTAACTGTGTTCCAAGAAACCTTTATTACGGGCACTGAAATTTGAATTTCATGTAATTTTCACGTGTCACAAAACAGCATCCTTCTTTCAATTTTTTTTTTCAGTAATTTAAAAGTGAAAAAAAAAAGATTTTTTTTTTTCCTTAGTCATAGGACATACAAAAACAGGTGGCAGGCCAGATTTGGCCTAGAAGCTATAGTTTACCAACCCCTGATCTAGGGGTAACATAAAACTTTCCTACTTTTCCAAAGAGGTACCCTTGAGGACAGAGGAACATGAACAAGTATGTTTGGGGGGCCTCAGGACATGCCAAAAGCAGTCACCACAAGCTAGACATTTTATGAAGGTCTGCTTGACCACCATATTACTAAAATGCACATTAACATTTAATAGAATACTATAGCACACATGGAGCCCTGGTGGCATAGTGGTTAAGAGCAATGGCTGCTAACCAAAAAGGTCAGCAGTTTGAATCCACCAGCCGCTCCTAGGAAACCCTGTGGGGCAGTTCTACCGTGTCCTGTAGGATCACTGAGTTGGAATCAACTCAATGGCAATGGGTTTGTAATACACATCTGTGCCAGCATTAATGAAAAAGTATTCTGCCACTTCAATTCTCCAACCTTTCTGTCCCAGATCTCTGGATAATGCTGCCAGGTATATCCCCAGCGCAATACAGGGATATGCCCCCAGTGACACACCTGTTTGAGCAAGGGAAATGATTAAGCACTCTAGTCTGAGGCAGGACGGAAATTAGTACTCTTCCACAGCAGGCACTGTCTGCTTTTAGTTCTGTGACACAGAAGATGGCTCGGTCACACTAAAATCTCTTTAACTATCCCACCTTCCTAGCAATTAAAAGTTTCTTTCTCTCTAGAGTCCAGTGATCCTCCCTTAATGTTGTTCAAGTCTCCAGCACGAACCGTTATATGTCAGGTTTTTCTGTTTACGGCAGACCACGGTACAGTCAGTCAGTCCCAGGTCACAGCCAGCAGCAGCCAAGGTGAGGCCCCCTTGAGTGCTGACTCAGCCTTTAAACTTCATGTCCCGCTCCCACTCAAAACCAACCAACCCACCTATAAACAGAATCCATGGCATTCTTGCACAGTAACTTACGTTAGTTTCAATAGCAGAATGCCTCCGAGAACTTAATACCTAGTCAAAAAGAACCTGTCGCATTTTGTTTCTCGTTCTGTTTGTCCCAGTACTTTAGAGTCTCGTTCAGGGTTTTCTAAAAGTGAGTCTTCCTACAAGTCTAGTGAATGTACAAGCAGATTTCATTCCTCTCCCCATTTTGCAAAATGTAGCATTTAACTGAATGACTCCAATTTTTGTAAAATGGAGTGAAACACAGCTAAATTGGGCCCAGTCCGTGCTGGCACATTAATGAGATTTCATTCAAACATCTCAGTTATGCCCATCTGTTGCAGACATGACCACCAACTCGGGGGCCACAGCATGTTCCAAGGCTCTGAAATGGTACTAAGTTTATTGCCTTTAGTGGAATGTGTGAACACCCCAGCCCCCTCCCGCCCAACAGCAGAATTTAAGTCCCTCATATCCATCCTAAATGTTTCTTCCCATAAGTAGGGAAGAACCTGTTTTTCCCCAGACAAATGTTACGATACGTTCAAACTCAGAACTTGGAACATACCAACACGCACATACACAGAGAGCAAATCTGTTTTAACTTTTTATTAAAATGCTCAGGATACAGACTTTCTTTTGTAAATGACTATTTGACTTTTCCTGAAATAGGACATGTATGCACTCTGATAAAACAGAATGAAAAGTCTCAATTCCTGGGAGTTCCTGTGCAAAGCTCTGGTCCTTAGCCTACGGCGCAGAGCTCCTCGCAGCTGTTTGTTTCAGCTGTCTTATTATAGGAATGGTGTTCAGTGGGGCAAGAAACAGACTGGTGCTACTTGACTTTTCAATCCCTCTTTCTCCAGTGGCCAAAATAAACCACTTTCACAAAGAGCTGCCCTATCTAGAATCCATAGTGATTAGGGACAGATATGGGGGAAAACAAACAAGAAAACTAACACTGAAGCAACCATACTTCTCATGTCTCTGGATAGTGAAGTACGGCTAACCCTTAGCCAAAGGAAATATATAAAGGATGTAAGTCAACTACGGAGTTCACTCACCATCAGCTAGATTTATTCACATGAGGCTTTTAATCCCTTCCCGAACCAACAGGATAGACTTAATCCAGCTATGCCTTGCTAATAAATGAAATGCATGCTCTTCTCAGACTTTCTCATCAAGTCTCTGCATTTGGTACCTGGCAGTGAAAAAGTATGCTTTCCCAACAGGTCCAACTGAAGACTAAGAATGAGAAATTCAATTAAGAATGATTCTCATCCACAGGAGAATGTTATCCACACTTGCCTACCTTTACACCAGAGCCAGGAGTTCACTGTTAATCCTCTCAAATAAGCTCCGACATCACAATTCTCAATTTTGAAGAAATTACTTCTAGCCTTTCATTAAAGAAAAAATAAGTAGAGATATCCTCCATCTTAAGACCATCTCCTACCCTTTCATCTTTCACCCCCAGGGTGGAATACAGCTTAAGATCGTGAACATTCAGTTTCAAACAGGGCACTAGGAGAAGCGGAACGCTCTGAGAACAACCCTCACGCACGCTACCGGGGGTGCTGATGGGCGGACGCCGGCTGTTCACTATCTGACGATGAGCCACGCTGGCTCAAAACGAACAGCCCTACACAAAGGTCTTGGATTAGTGTTTGCCCCAGTTCTGGATTTGGAGAAAGGGCAATTTCACACCAAATTAAAATATATATGTGTCTGGAAAAGCTACAGATGTTAACCTTTACTTTAAACACACACACAAATAGGTAACTGATAAAGAGAACAGGTGTAAGAAAAAGACTGCATTCAGGAACAGTGCAATAAAGAGACCAAATTCTGGAAGTGGAAATTTTAAAGCCCTACTGAGTAAATCTTTCCGAGATTAAAATGTGTAACAGTACCCTATTTGAAGTCCTCTACTTAGAGAATTAAAAGCCCTCAAGCCGTTAACTTTGCTCTGTGTGACTCTCCTAGTCAGAAAAACCTCCCCCCAGAATCTGTGCAAAAGTAACTGAGACACAGCTGCAGCACGGGAAATGGGAAAGTAATCTCAACTCTTATGAAGCAAAAGTCACTTTTTATAACTGAAAATGAAAAAGGAAGGTGCTACAGACACGAATGAAATTTCACAACAGTATAAAAGCGAACACTGGCTGAAATCTGTAACTTTATAGGTAAAAACAATAAAGATAACCCACTCTATACTCAACCCCTCCTCAGTGAGCAATCACTGTACGCTCCATGATGAGGAATGAGCCCTGCTCACCACACTAGAAACCTGCTGCACCTGCAGGGCCAGGGGGCTGCCGCTTCTCTAGTTATCTGTGCACAAAGTGATGGCAGTTACTGAGACAGGGGGACTCGGGGGCGCCCCTCACCAACCTGCTAATTCAACAGGAGTAAGACCACCTAGCTGAGCTCTGGTCTCCAATGTGTATCTGTTCATAATTTTATGAATATCTATATGCCATTTTATTTACTAGATTAAAAAAAAAAAAAGAATAGAAAACTCTGGACCAAGTAAATTGTGAACTCAAAAAGTTAGGAGGGACACCAATTACATTAACAACACTTTCCTTAAAAAATAGAATCACTTTCTTTTTAAATCAACCACAGTGGTGAGACGTGTTTTTCTTTTCAGGTGCCCCATGATGGCACGCAGCTTTACCCAGCAAATCCTGCCAGCTTCCAAGTCCTGGGACGCTGACCTGCGCCAGCACGTGGGGCACCATTACCTCCCGACAGTGTGGAGAAGAGCACATGTCACCACTGGGCGATGAGAGAGCTGACAGACTCCTGGCTTCTCAACGCCAGACATGGTTGGAGAGCTTTCCTTGTTCTATTAGAAAAGTTCATGAGGAAGCTGTGAATAGGATCAGTCCAGAGAAGTAAAACTTGTTTATTTTCACTGTCCAAACATCAGTCAATATACTGGGAGAGCCAGCGGAAACCTTCGCCATAGCCTTGTCTCTTGAGCACACTGCACATGAACACTTCCATGGGGCGGGCGTTCAGCTCCTTCAGGGTCACGTTCCCCTAATGGAGGCAAACCAAGAAAGGGCCGTTAGCACCTCTGTGGTAGAAAAGCTCGAAAGGATGATCACTAAAATCAGTTTCTTCGTTCCTCAAATACAAGTAGGGATTAATTACGGAAACGTGGTCAAGGCCATACAGACAGATGACTTCCCCGGGCCTCACGCCTTCAGGACAGAATAAGCAGCACAGTCCTATTCCCAGACTCTTTCTCCAGGAAGAGCGTTTGCTTTCAACACTCCGACATTCATCTAGATAGTCATGGCGGCAAATCAAGAAAGAGTCCGCTGGGACCCGTGAAACCAGCGTGCCCTTCAATAGACAAGAGAGGTCTCGGACTTTTTTAGAAATAGACATATTCCCATTTAACACGAGTATGCAGAAATATACACTGATAATGGGTTGCACTGAGGAAATTAAGGAAGATTTCATGACACAACACTCATTTAGAACAGGGGAAACTAAATGAACTAGAGGAAACATTTCTAGACAGAGGGAAGACTAAGGAATCAAGTAAAGAAGTCAGAAAGTTATCACAGATCACAGAGAAAGAAGATTTTAAAAGTGAAATATGCTAGGACCCCAAAGGGAAAAGCCTAGAAGGATTCCTGTGAAATTACAGCTAACCCAGGTTTCTCCCTCACACACCGGCCTTGCTGTAACAGACGGCTCCTCCAGCCGGAGACTAGGTTCTACTTCTGGTTTTGCCACTGACTTGCTGTGTAGACCTGAACCAATCACTCTCTTAGAGTTTGTTCATCTGAAAAATAGAGACAGCAGTCCTACCTCCCTCAGTAGGAGCACTGGGCCTGGGTCAAGTGCTTTCATTTCTACTGCTTGCAGAGTTTTACAAAATGACTACTCTTCTTCATAACCTGAATTCTCCAGTCAAATAATATTGATTTCTTGCTAAGAAGAGCTCTTTCTAGAGATTTCTCAGAATCAGATTTGAAAGGTAGTCAGAAAAAGTCTTGATTACTACAATAAATGGCCTCTTGTACCATTTCCTTCATCCTCAAATACCTGAGAATATATCTCAGTAGATAACAGAAAGAACATAATGCTGCCTTCAGAGAGCTTACAAAATACCCATAGTAAAACCCTAAACCCATGTAAACTTTTGAAAAGTACAATCCAAATATCAAAACATGAACGTTAGCACAGCGGTGAATGTCCTTTGTAACATGTCCCCGGAAGACTTTTCTCTTACCTTCCCTGTGGTCTGTCCATAAAGCCCAAATATCTCACGGAGTTTTTCTTCACTGATTGCATCTGCTCTGTCAATTTTGTTACCCAAGATAAGGATTGGCACATTGGATATTGTTTCATCAGTCATTAAAGCCTAAAGACAAGATAAAAGAGCCAAGTAAGGTATCCACAAAAGCCTACCAGATAATGAAAACAATTTTGACTTCTATTGTCTATTAGGTATCAAATGTAAAGGGAAAATCTGATAATCTGAGTGATTAACTAAAAGTGAATCCTCACATTATAATGTCCTTGACATTAGATAAAAATCTCCTACCTGCCTCAAAACAATTGTGACTCAAGGCTGTGTATATTTACAAAGCAGAACTGCCTCAACCTTAACTTTGAGCTCAACTGCTCAGCCACAGACCATCCTCAGAACAGTCCAGAAGAATGAATGCTCTGGATATAGAGCCTTGAAGAGACTACAGAACTGCCCAAGTGTTCTCTGAATGTCCAATGTGTGCAAAGCACTGAAGCACCAAAAGGGATACAAAAGGAAGGGTAAGACACAGTCCCTGTCCTCAAGAGAGCCTGACTCTATATTCAGACATATGCTAACAGAGCTTAGTAAAAACACAAGGTAGGAGATGCCTGGCACAATGACTGGGAACAGAATATGAATACTAAAAAGTTTAGGGAAATATAACGTCAATGTGGGCTCAAAGAAAGTCTTAGCAAAGATGTAGAGCCTAAACTATGCTCTGAAAGAAGGGCAGGATTTGGGTAGGTAGGAAGGAGAAAGAAGAACGTAAGTAATGGCTTTGCAGTAAGAAAAGCATTTAGGAAGTCTGATGGAGTACTGTCTGGCTGGATTAAAGTATTCGTGCTGCCATGTAATGACGGAGTTAATGGGCTGGTTAAGGATGAGCCACACTGTGGTGCCAGTCTGACAAACTAGCTGCAATGTATCTCAGAGACCCCCCAGCCTAGAAGTTACTGCACAGGTACAGATAGCATTTACCTGTGATGCTCAGGTGAGAGACGACCATCTAGTCCAAGGCAGCAGCACTTAACGAATAGTGCAGGAGGCATTTTGGAGAAAGCAGTGAAGGGACATGATGTTTAAATGATACGGCGGACAAAAGGGGAGTCAAAGCTGGCAGAGTTCAAGCCTGGGAATCTAGTTCTCGCTAGCAGGAAAGCAGAGCTGAAGGACTGTACTTTGACCATCGTGAATTCCAGGAAATGTCAAACATCAAAGTAAGGAAGTCATTCACTCATTAAACACTGACAAAGTGCAACTGTGTGTCAGATGCTTTGCTAGGTGCTGGAGATTCAGACAGAAATGACACCAAGTCCCTGCCATCTAAGTTTACTGTCTGGTAGAAGACACCTACAAGAAAAGGAGTAAAGACAACAGACATTGGTAAGGTGGGGAAAGCTAACACAGACTGAAAGGTCAGGGAAGACTTCGTAGAAGTGGTCACACCTAAACTCTGAGTTCTCTTAAAGGACAGGAGAAAAAGCCAGACAAAAATAGATATTTGTGCATATTCAAGGAGGGCAAGTTGTTCTCTATATTTGAAATGTAGCTCAAGGTAGGCAATAGAGAAAATGAAGCTAAAGAAATAAACAGAGAGAAGACCATGAATGATCTTATGTGCTATGCAAGAGATTTACAGATCTTATCTGGAAAGTGACAGAGAGATTAAGTAGGGCAATGAAAAGTCTGAGACAGTTCCTTCTAGCATGGCACAGAGGTGGGGGGGGGCAGGGAGTGCACACTGAAGGCAGGGAGACGAAGTGGAGACTGTGCCAACAGGTGAATAACAGGGGCCTAAAACAAAAGAGAAGGGCAGGGATGGTGTGAAGCAGAAAGAATCAGATATTAAGGAGTAAAAGAGACTTAACATCTAAGCAAAAATTAATGGAGAAGGGAAATTCAATAATCCCTTATAGTAAATGGGTAGATGGTAACTTACTGGGGGTGGAGGAGAGGGCAAATGAAAGATCCTCTCTGGGTCAGCATGAGGGTGTACAGACAGGATGCCCCAAGAATATTTAGGGGTTGATGACTGAATGGTGGGTGGGTGGGTAGGGAAGGGTTTGGCATGGGATCCACAATAATTCACAGGTCTCTGGACTGGAAGTCCAGGTAGATGGTGGGGGAAGATGAATAGTTCTCTTCTGGGAAAACAGAATTGATGGTGGAGTTGTGTAGTAGGCAGCTTTATGTATCAGGCTGAAGCTCAGGAGAGAGGTCTAGACAACAGAAATCCACTTGGGAGGTATCAGCATGTAGATGGTAGATGAAGGAATGGGCGTAGATGAGATCAGCATGGGACAAAGTACAGACCCTGAGAAATACCGACACTTAAGGGCTAAGCAGAGAACAGGTGCTTGTGAAAGAGACTGAAAAGTATCAGCCAGAAAGAGAGTACCAAAATGAAAAGTATAAAGGGGAGTTTAAAGAAAGAGGGAATGGCCAGTGGCAAGAGGTCAAGTCAGGTAAGCACTGCCCTACAGGCAATTCTATATGGAACTACAGCTGTAGATTCAAGGAACAAACAAACTTGAGACAGGTTCAAATGCAGAGGAATAGGAATGCAGAGAGATAGTAATACATATCAAAGAAAAAGGAGGAGGCATGGGGTAAAGGAGTGGGTAAGCGTAGTGCGGACGACAAAGACAACATTAGAGAAATAGTAACACCAAGAGCAAGAAAATGCAATGCTGGGAAGGAGAAACTTGAAGCAAGTCCTTGATAGTATCAAATGGTACACAGACCAAAACTGAAGGCTAAGAAGAGACTATTAAGGCCTGGCAAGCCATTCAGTGGGAGGGTGGTTAGGCACAACCGAAGAACGTAGATGCAAAAACGTAAAGAACTCTAATACTGCTTTTATGGTTTCACTATGCCAGCACTACATAAAGAGTGACCATACATGATACGTGAACAGGAGTGCTACTAACTATGCTGGGACTACAGGCATAAACCGGAGATTGTTCTGCAGAACTAGGACATACAGTCACCCTCTGTTGTAAACAACATAGTTAACTGACTCAAGTTCAAGCTGAGCTTCCTCAGGACATTGAAAAGCAATGACTTAGATTTTGTTGTTGTTGTTGAGATTACACACAGCAAAACATGCTCCAATTCAGCAGTTTCTACATGTACAATTCAGTGACACTGCTTACATTCTTGAAGGTGTGCAATCATTCTCACCCTCCTTTTCTAAGGTTTTCTCCCTCATTAACATGAACTCACTGCCCCCTAAGATTCCCATCTTTTGAGCTGCTGTTGTCAGTTTGATCCCATATAGACAGTTCTTAAAACAGCATAATGCTCGAGACAGACATTTCAACGTCTTAGATTTTTAAACACTTTCTTCCTACAACTAGGACTTTCACCAAATGTCAACTGGGTGATTAAGTATTGGCACTACTCAGCCGTATTCCTTAAAAGAAAGAGAAGCCAGGAAAAGGAAAAAAAATAAACATACATTAAGCTCAACTTTGGATTCCATGAGACGAGAGTGATCTGCACAATCCACCAGAAAGACAATTCCATTAATTGCCGGAAGGTAATTTTTCCAAACCCGACGTGCTAAAAAACAAAGTTTGTAGTTGCATCAATTTAAAACGTGTGTGTGAAAGAAAAACCAGACTTACTGGCCTGACAGAGACTGGAGAAACCCCAAGAGTACGGCCCCCTCACTCACTTTTAGCTCAGTAATGAAGTCACTCCTGAGGTTCACTCTTCAGCTGAAGATTAGATAGGCCCATAAAACAAAACAAGACTAAAGGGACACACCAACCCAGTGGGGAGGACTAGAAGGCAGGAGGGGACAATAAAGCTGGTTAATAGGGAACCCAAGGTCAAGAAGGGAGAGTTCTGACATGTCGTGGGGTTGGTAGCCAATGTCACAAAAAAAATATGTGTACTAATTGTTTAATGAGAAACTGGTTTGTTCCATAAACCTTCATCTAAAGTACAATTTAAAAAAACGTGTATGTGTATACATATAAAATGAATAGCCTAATGGTCTATAAAATGGGCAAATACTGGCCAAGTTTCAACAGCATTAGATTGCATATGGATTCTCCAAGTCCTAGCCAGTATTAAGTTAGAACCCACCCAAAACCAGTGCCGTCGGGTCGATTCCGACTCATAGCAACCCCATAGGACAGAGGGTGCCAACTGATGGCCCATGAGCTGAATCTGTTTTTTTTTTTTAAATATGAAAATTAGAACTTCTGCCTTCCTTGAAAAACTGCAACATTTGACAATTCCATGCCTATATACCCACATGCCAGTAATCAGCTGGAACTGAGCGACGCTGTCCCTTTAGATGAGATCTGAGTTTTTCCATTTGCCCAAATTTCCACCACCCTCTACTGTCTTAAATGCAGTCAATGTCACTCATTTAAATGACCTGTCTCACCCTGAGCCATTTTAACTTGCAACCCCTGTGTTAGAACATCAGGATGCAAAATGCTGTCCCTGTAACTTTAGTCCGTAGTTTCTAACCACCAGTGTGTGGGTGTGCTGACACACTCACTCCTTCAGCCCTCAGGGCACCGGGCCAGACAGGTGGTTGAAGCCTCCAGGCCAGCCACCTCAGCTTCCTGTATTTTACCCAATGTGCCCTATAAATGTTATTTTTAAATATGTGACATGAAATGATAAAGGCTGGGAAGCAATGCTTTAACCATATTGTTATTTCTAAGTCATTCATTTTTAATTCTCTCAATGGGATGAATAAGAAAGCACCTCTACACTAAACAATTCATGGTCACCTCTGAAACGTACAACTGGAGAGGAAAGGCTGGGAGAACTTTTCCTTTTCGTAATTCTATACTGACTGAATTTGCTACAGTTAGCCTGTACTGCTTTTATAAATTTTTTAAGTTATAGAAGTAAAAAACAAAATTTTGAGATCTACAGCATTTTAGTAACTTCTGTAAAATGGTGGCTAGGTTGTTATGAAAGTGTTTCTGTTAAGTAAGTTTTCCTAGGTCAAAAAAACAAAACTATATACATCGACATACTTCCCTTCTACTCTAACAAAGCCTGAAGCTAAATTTATCACACCAAACAATTGACAATTCCCAGTTCAGATATCCAAAAACATTTACTCATTCTGCGTTCCCCAGTTAGTCTCAATTCAGCTTATCCATGTTTTGTCTTGCTCTGAATTTAAATTTGTAAGTAGTCACAAATCCTTTAGGGAGACAAAAAGACATACATCCCTTCCCACCAAATGAAAATAACACAAACACATACTAGAAAAAGACAAGATCACTGATAATTAACTCCACCAAAACATACCCACTGTTAATATTCTAGTGTATTTTCTTCTAATCTTTTCTATACAGATATTTTATGTGACTGTGATCATACTTCATATATAATTTTTCAAGATATAAATATTAAGTGAATAAAATAAATCCAATATGTCAAGGAAATCACTGATTATAAACTAGAAATTGCCAATATTCTATTTTTAAATGTACTATATTAGATTCAACCTAATATAATGCTCCAAAAATAGGCTTCTTAACAACAAATGAACAAACCTGACGGAATCCCAACAGTTTATTTTCCTACCTTCCTAGAATATTTATTCCCACACTGTGATGGTAAAAATTGTATGTCAGCTTGGCTGGGCCATGATTCTCAGTGTTTGTATGTGATCACTTCCATGATGGAATCTGCTGTGAGTCGCCAATCAGCTGAAAGGGAGTTTCCTTGGGAGTGTGGCCTGCATCCTAATATAAGCAGATATTCTGGCCTTTTTTGCTCACTCTGGATCCTGCAGCTGCCTCCTGTTTGTCTGACCTCCGGTTCTTGGGGCTTGCGGTATCAGCTTATCTCCCAATCTTGGGATTCGTCAATCTTCACAGCCTGTGAGAGGAAGCCCTATTCTCCGACCTGCCGATCTTGGGTTCACCAGCCTCTGCAGCTACATCAATCCAGAGAAGCCTCCATCCTGATGCACGGGCCTGGGATGTTCCAGCCTCTACAATCACGTGAGCTGTTTCCTTGATATAAATTTCTCTCTATATATATTTATTCACTTTACTGGTTTTGCTTCTCTAAAGAACACAGCCTAAGACACATACATGCCTTAAATATTTTACTCCTAAGCCTAGAGTCTTGCCAAATGTAAACTGAGTGTCATCAGGTAAAGATGTCCCATTCTGAATATCTCTAAAACATATACACTACGTCTGAACAAGACACTGATAGAAATCTGGGAACAATATGGACACAGCCTGAGTAAGGCAAAAAACGCTTATGACGAGAGTAAGGAGGTGAAAGAAAATGTTCCACCAACTGCCCCAAATGGGCAGAGTACACAAAATATCAAATTAGATCAGAGTAGTCACAAGGAAATGACACAACGTTGCTATCCTACATACTCCCACTCCGCTGAATAAAGGATACTAAAGAGATATTATGCTAACTAATAACTAGATAATGCTGATGAAGAGGAAAAAATGCTATAAAGGACACTGGAACAATTGACAAAAAATGTGTATACACTATAGGGTAGATAAAAGAAAAACTTCCTGAATTTGATAATTACTACGATTATATATGGGGAAATTCTTGTTCACAGGAAACACACAAGAATGTATTAAGGACATGATGTACTCAGAAATGGTTCAGAAAAAATAAATGTGAATCTGTACCATATATATGTATACACATATATATATAATAGCTGCCGTCGAGTTGACTCCAACTGATGGTGACCCCATGTGTACAGAGCAGAACTGCTCAGGGGATTTTCAAGGCTGTGACTTTCCAGAACCAGATCACCAGGCCTATCTTCCGAGGCACCTCTGGGTGGGTTCAAATCTACAACCTTTTGGCTAGTAATCAAGCGCTCAACCATTTGTGCCACCCAAAAGCCCCCATATAGGGAAAGAAAAACTAATAAATTTGGGTTAAGGACATAGGGGAGTAGAGTTCACTGTTTTATTTTTGCAACCTCTGACATGTCTGAAATTACTTACAAGTAATAAGTGAATTAAACAACTTTGTTGAAGTAATAAGAAAGTTATCTAGAATGAAAGTGACTAAAGGGGAGCACAAAACCAACCCTACGCCAATGCCATCCTTCCACTCAACTGTCTCTTACCTTGCTCATGCCCACCGAGATCAAAAGTCGTAAAAGTCATTCCAGCAATTGTCAGTTCTTCTGATGCTGAAAAATTGTCAAGAAAGAGGAAAGAAATAAACTTCTCAATTCAACAAAGGTCTAGCTACCAGTACTGTAAGCAAATATCAATATAAAAACTTAATGAAACTTTCACTTGTAAAGAAAAGGGTACATAAGTGAAAACATTCTTAAATTATTCTAAAAAGCCAAGAATTTCTCCTCCTCCAAGGTGTCTGCTGCTCCTTAGCAGGAGGTTTTGGAGACGTGTCCTTTACAGGACTAATGAGAACAGAGAGTGACCAAATTCCAGAGGTTTAGATAGATGACTGTGTGACCCAAGGATGTCCGACGTGGAACTCTTCCAAGTGAGCTGTCTTTTGGGACATCAGCTAATAAGAGAATTGCATCAACTGGGGACTCATCCCCCGAACCTGAGAAAGACTTTCAAATATCAAAAGATCTGCTGGCATTTGCAAACCTACTTGGATGCAGTGTTGGAACATGCTGGCCCAGTCTATCATCTTTGAGCATGTGTAGAAGAGTGGTTTTGCCTGCATTATCCAAACCCAAGAATACAAGTTTTCCAGATTTCTTGTAGAGCCCTAAAAAAGAAATAAATTTAAATGTAATTTAGCTCTCTATATACCAGAGGCTGCTTGTATTTAAACTGTTTGAAGACATGCAAAAAGTTTTAACCTATGATATATTTCAAAAAAATGGCTTTACCTAGGAACTGGAGCACACTGCTGAAGCCATTGTAGATCCACTCAAAGATGAAAGACATTATTAATGCTTACTACCTGTATAAAATATGAAAGCACCAAACATTAGCCTTCTGAATGCCAGTACAGTTTTGGAGAGGTTAACTCTCATCCCCTGGCTCTGATGCATATTTACAGTCCCAGGTTTTCTGACATAAGAAAGCCAAGTAAAGACACTGATGATTTCCCTTCCCTCCTGAGACTGAAGAATTTTTTACCCTGGTGGGAACCCTTCCCGGTCCTCAGATCCGTAAAAACACTGGTTTTCTAATCTTCTTCAATAATCTATTATACTCAAAGGACTAGAAGTTAAAGATACACTTTCCTCTTTTACTGCATGATGCACTCTCCCAGGCAGCCGTCTATTCACATTGCCCAGACAGACCACTGCCATCCACCAATTAGCAATACCTCGAGGAAATTATGAGTCTCATCAATAATCTGAATCCAAATGTCACACAGATGCACTAAGTAGAAAATAATTAAAATCATATTAACCTACTCTTGTAAACAGCTCTAAAACATAGTCACCAAAGTTCTACTGGCTGGCACAATTTGCCCTGCTTTATTTACCCATGGTATCTCTTCTTAAATAATATTTGTTTAGAAACAAATCACCAACTTCACGTGGAAGGGAAAGAGACCCCGGATAAGTAAAGCATTAGTGAAAACGAAGAACAGAGTGGGAGGCCTCACTCCACCTGATTTTAGAACCTATTATACCGCCACAGTAGTCGAAACAGCCTGGTACTGATACAACAGATATGTAGACCAATGGAACAGAATTGAGAATCGAGACATAAATTCATCAACTTATGCGCAGCTGATATTTGACAAAGGCCCAAAGTCAGTTAAATGGGGAAAAGACAGTCTCTTTAACAAATGGTGCTGGCATACCTGGATATCCATCTGCAAAAAAATGAAATAAGACCCATACCTCACACCATGCACAAAAACTAACTTAAAATGGATCAAAGACCTAAATATAAAATTTAAAACAATAAAGATCATGGAAGAAAAAACAGAGACAATGCTAGGAGCCCTGATACATGGCATAAACAGAATACAAAACATAACTAACAACGTACAAACACCAGGAGAGAAACTAGATAACTGGGAGCTCCTAAAAATCAAATACTTATGCTCATCCAAAGACTTCACCAAAAGAGTGAAAAGACAACCTACAGACTTGGAAAAAATTTTCAGGTACAACATATCAGATCAATTCTCAACAACAAAAAGACAGATAACTCAATTTAAAAATGGGTAAAGGATATGAACAGGCACTTCACCAAAGAAGACATTCAGTCAGCTAACACGCACATGAGGAAATAATGCAAATCACAACTACAATGAAATACCATTTCACCCCAACAAGGCTAGCATTAATCAAAAAAACACATAATAATAAATGTTGGAGAGCTTATGAAGAGGCTGGAACACTTATACACTGCTGGTGGGAATGTAAAATGGTACAACACTTTGGAAATTGATTCAGCGCTTCCTTAAAAAGCTAGAAACAGAACTACCATAAAACCAAAAAAAACAAACCCAGTGGCATCGAGTCGATTCCGACTCATAACGACCCTATAGGACAGAGTAGAACTGCACCCATAGAGTTTCCAAGGAGCGCCTGGAACTGGCAACCCTTTGGTTAGCAGCCGTAGCACTTAACCACTACACCACCAGGGTTCCTAGAACTACCATACAATCCAGCAATCCCACTCTTTGGAACAGATCCTAGAGAAGTAAGAGTCGTTACATGAATAGATACACACACACCCATGTTCACTGCAGCGCTGTTCATGATAGCAAAAAGATGGAAGACAACCTGGGTGCCCATCAACAGATGAATGGATAAACAAATTATGGTATATTCACACAATGGGGAAACCCTGGTGGCGTAGTGGTTAAGTGCTACAGCTGCTAACCAAAGGGTCGGCAGATTGAATCCGCCAGGCGCTCCTTGGAAACTCTATGGGGCAGCTCTACCCTGTTCTATAGGGTCGCTATGAGTCAGAATCGACTCGATGGCACTGGGTTTGGTTTTCACACAATGGAATACTACACAACGTTAAAGAACAATGATGAATCTGCGAAATATTTCATAACATGGATGAATCTGGAAGGCATGATGCTGAGGGAAATTAGTCGCAAAAGGGCAAATATTGTATGAGACCACAATTATAAGAACTCAAGAAAAGGTTTAAACATAGAAAAAAACATTCTTTGATGATTACAAAGGTGAGCAGGGAGAGAGAGGGGTATTCGCTAACTAGATAGTAGACAAGAACACCTAGGTGAAGGGAAGGACAACACAAAATTCAGGGGAAGTCAGCATTATTGGACTAAACAAAAAGCTAGGAAGTTTCCTGAATACAACCAAACACTTTGAGGGACAGAGTAGCTGGGGCAGGGGTCTGGGGACCATGGTTTCAGGGGACATCTAGGTCAATTGCCGTAACAAAGTTTATTAAGAAAATGTTCTGCATCCCACTTGGGTGAGTGGCATCTGGGGTCTTAAAAGCTAGTGAGCAGCCATCTAAGATGCATTCATTGGTCCTAACCCACCTGGAGCAAAGGAGAATGAAGAACACCAAAGACATAAGGAAAATATAAGCCCAAGAGACAGAAAGGGCCACATAAACCAGAGACTCCATCAGCCTGAGACCTGAAGAACTAGATGGTGCCCAGCTACCACCACCGACCGCCCTGACATGGAACACAACAGAGAGTCCCTGACCGAGCAGGAGAAAAGTGGGGTGCAGACCTCAAATTCTCGTAAAAAGACCAGACTTAATGCTCTGAGACTGGAGGAACCCCAGAAGACACGGCCCTCGAACTCTCTGTTAACCCAGAACTAAAACCATCCCCGAAGCCAACTTCTTCAGACAAATAGTAGATTGGATTATAAGACATAAAATGACACTCGTGAAGAGTGTGTGCTTCTTAGTTCAAGTAGATACACGCAACTAAAAGGGCAGTTCCTGTCCGGAGGCGAGATGAGAAGGCAGAAATGGACAGGAGCTGGTTGAATGGACACAGTAAATCCAGGGTAGAAAGGAGGAGTGTGCTGACACAGGGATATCAACTAGGGTTACATAACAAAGTGTGTATACATTTTTGTATGAGAAACTAACTTTAGCTGTAAACTTTCACTTAAAGCACAGTAAAATATTTGTTTAACCCTTTTTGCAGATAGGAGCCCTGGTGGCGCAATAGTTTGAGTCCACTGGCCATTCCTTGGAAACTCTGTGGGGCAGTTCTAGCCTATGCTATAGGGTTGCTATGAGTCAGAATCAACTCAACGGGTTTGGTTTTTTTTTTTTTTTGCAGATACGTATCTCTATCTATAAAAAGAGATAACAATCACTATTTTAGAGAACCATAAAGAGGTAAGAGAATCTTTTCATAACATGAGTATTCAAGCACTAATACATTTTACAAATACATATTTTCTTGAAATAAGAATTCTTGTTCAGGACATAGTAGTAGGTTCCTAGCTAATAATTAAATATATAACTTAATCAGAACTGATATTACCACTTTTCCTACTATTTCCTATAGGCCTAGACAAAACAAAAGACCCAAGGCTATTATTAAAGACCTACACATTGGTAATAAGCAAGAAGACCTCTGAATGAAGTTAAGAGAGAAGGCTCTAGGGACATTGGTGGGTCTTTTTTTGTGTTTCTCAGAGTCAGCATTTCCTTGCCACACTGATTTTCTGCCTCAATGTCTCAGATACAACAGGCGCAAAAAAAAGATGCAACCCTTCACTCCTCTCCATCAGCAGGAACATTTGAATACAAGTTTTTATACCAGATGTGACTAGCTGTCATCAAACAAAACTTTCATGGACAGTGACCTATAAAAAGGGCTATCCACAAAAACCCACCTACAGTCTTCACTGAAAGAATACTAAATCAAAAAACTGAAAAATGGAGGGAGTATGTTAATTTTCTTTTTCACCCAATTACCAAGATTTCATTGGGCCTGCAGTCTGATCTATAAACTTTAGGGCCTGTTTAATGTTTATTTTCCATGGCTCTTATCATGGAGGGCCAAATGAGGCTAGGGAGTTTTGAGTGGAGGTGGAAACTGAAGGCAAAACCTAAAATGAAAAGGTATTAAATTTATTTTATTTTATTGCCCTTTTTAGTAACATCAAACTATACCTGGTAGGAAAAAAAGGGGAAAGGGGGTAAATCTAAATGCTAATGCATGCTAAACAACAGTTTTGTCTGGGACCTCAGTCTGCTCTTTAAGAAGTCCAATAACTAATGTTCCTGCACTTATGTTCCCATCTACTATAAAACCCGTTGCCGTCAAGTCCATTCCAACTTACAGCAACCCTACAGGACAGAACAGAACTGCCCCATAGAATTTCCAAGGACCACCTGGTGGATCTGAACCGCTGACCTCTTGGTTAACAGCTGTAGCACTTAACCACCATGCCACCAGGGTATCCATTTACATAAGTAAAAAAAAAACAATATGCCTTTCCTCTACAAGGCCCTCAAACCAGCCATCCTTCCACACTTTTCTCAGTCTATCGCTTGAAGAAGCACGCTCACCTTTAAAAAGCACCTCTCATTAAAGTCATTCCCACTCTGATCACTCCTTTACAACTCCTTTACGTAGTTATTTGTACTACATGGTTTTGTAGTCAATGCTTTATAGACTCTTTGTAAAACTTTACTACATCATCTTAGACGTATGTTTTTTATCTTCTCAACTAGCTGAAGTCTGCGCAGGTGACAAGAGGAAAAACCCACAATGATAAAGGATTTTCAATGCTAACCAAGCTACCTTGATTTTCCAATTTATTTTCCTTTGACATTCCTGCTTTAAAAACCCATTATTCCCTCCAAAACAATCTATGGAGAGTGCTTGAAGAAACTCTTCAGATGATGCTAAAAATAATAAAAACTCTTAAGGGACCCAAAGGGCTGGGTTGTACTGTTACCCAAAGTTAAGGAAATGGCCTTAAGGCTCCTCCACCCTTGAGATCTTATGATTTGCACCACCTCATCGGCAGTGTTTTAGTTTATACAGTGGCTGCACATTCATCTTATTTCATCTGCACACCAACTACACCAGGCAGGGATCCTTGACCTCGCTTAACAGAAGAGGATAATGACATTCCTAGGTGAGCTGACTGGTCTGAGACTGCCCAGCTAAAAAAGCAACAGTGTCAAGATTAAACCTTCATCTTTTAAATACCAAAGCCAAAGTTTTTCCTATTAATAGCACAGAAAATTCAAATCCAAAACACAAAATTTCTTAAAGAAAGAAAACTAAAAGTTCCTTGTCAGCAACTACACAGATTACAAGCCTCTGAAACAAACAAACAAAAAAAGCAAATCAAACCCATTGCCGTCCAGTCAATTCTGACTCATAGCGACCAATCTTCCTTACAACTCATCTCATCTTTTGGATGGTACTTTACTATTTAATAACATTCTACTGACTTCCTGTTCTTGATGCACTCCACCATCTTATCCACCTTAGGGTACACTAAAATATAAGGGCTTGAAACTACCAACAAACACACTGCTCATGTAAGCCAAATCAAAACGTGCAAAGCTCAGGACTAATAGATTCAAACGAACAGAAAAGAGGAGCATCAGGCTGACCATTAGCCAATAAAAAAAAAACCTCAGGAAAAGCTACCCTTCTATTTATGCGCTATTTCTTATATCTACTCAGAGCAGCTTTGGGACCCCATTCCAGGGCAGATTTGGGATAGTATGCAGCTGCCTTTTGGCTATAAAAAACTCTGTTTAGCTGGAGTAAATGTCAAAGGTCATCCCCACTGCAAATGCCACAACCTAAGCAGGTGGACTCAAGGTAAAGGAGAAAAGAGCAAGGGAAAATGTTAACGCAGGATTTAGCGCCAACCCTCAGAAGTTGCTCCCGACCCCTCTCGGCGACAATCGGGAAGGAAACACTAGCCTATACCAAACGCTACTAAGGGAAATTTTCCACGCACGAAGAAGAGAGGCAAGAAAGAGAGGAGTGAAAGGAGAAAATATGGGCTTCGACCCAGAGCACCAGAGAATACCAGGGCTGAAGTCGGGAGAGCCCTAGACCAGGAGCCAAGAGACCTGGTTGGAGCGCTCACACTTGCTAGCTGCCGGGCCTTGGCCAGTTCACTCTGCCTCGACCAGCCTCAGCCCCCGAGACTGTAAAACGAGAATAGTCACGGACTCCCCCCGCCCCGCCTCACCGAGGGCTGTGAAGGCTCATCCGAGACAGGGGACACGAAGCCGCCTCGTTAACCAAGCGCCCCTGGGCCGGCAGTCCCAAGACCCCGAGCGGAATACAGGTCTGCCCGATACCCCTCACGGCGGGCAGGGGACGAGGCCGACAGGGCCAAGTCGGCCCGTCCCCGCCCAGAACCAGCCCCGCGGCCCCACAGAACCGCCTGCGTGTCACTTCCCCCCCACAGCTCTGCCTGGGCCGGCCTCCACCCTGGCCCTCGCCGCCGTCCGCCCCAAACCCTCCGGCCTCGACTTCCTCCCCCGCCGCGTCCTCGTGACTCACGGCCCGAGGGGCTGCTCCGGCGTCGACCGGCCACTTCGACCCTGCCTCAGAGCACACAGAACGGCAATAACCCGGACCGCCAGCTACTTGCCGGATGTACGTAATAGCCCCTCCCCCGAGACTTCCGGGAGCGTGCTTACTCCCGCCCTTCGCTAGCGTCACGGCGCTGTGCAACTCGGTGCCGCCCTACCACAGACTCGGGCTGCGAAGGGGCGGGCCTAAGGCGTGACGAGACGGGCGCGAGGGTGAGCCTTGGGTTGGCCCCGCCTCCTCCTGTACGCACGAAACGTGGCAAAGCCGGGGCCTGGAGGGTAGGGCCGTGATCCTGGCACGCTTCCTTTGCCTTAGATGCTCGAGGATCACGAGTTGAAATTCAGCTGCGCTCCCAGACGCACGGGGAAAATCAGAAGTGGTGACGTTTGAGCTAGACCTTAGGTGGATCCCACCAGCCTTTCGCTTTGTCACATTTTCCCTGTGATAGCCTATTTTTCTGAGTAACAGCGATGTTTATGCCCCAGGTAGTGCACTGAATACTTCACATGCCTCGTCCATTTAACCCTCCTTGCAGTGCGGTGGCGTAGTGGTTAAGAGATATGGCTGCTAGCCAAAGGGTTAGAGGTTCGAATCCACCAGGCGCTCCTTGGAAACTCTATGGGGGCAATCCTACTCTGTCCTATAGGGTCACTATGAGTCAATGAGTCCGAATTGACTCGACGGAAGTGGGTTTTTACAGTCCCTGGAAGGACCAGTCCTTGGAGAAAGTAAGGTAGAGGGTCAGCGACAAAGAGGAAGACCTTCAAGGAGATGGATTGACACAGTGGCTGCAACAGTGGGCTCAAGCACAACAACGATTGTGAGGACGGCTCAGGACCGGCCAGAGTTTCCTTCTGTTGTACATAGGGTGGCTCTGAGTCGGAAGAGACTCAGCGACTCGTGATGACAACAACACAGTCCTACGAGGAGCCCTGGTGGTGCAGTAGTTGAGAGGTATGGCTGTTAATCAAAAGGCCAGTCGCTGGAATCCACAGCAGCTCCCTGGAAACCCTCGGGGCAGTTCTACTTTGTCTTGTGGGGTCACTATGACTTGGAATGACTCGATGGCAACGGCTTTTTTTTTTTTTTTTTTTTACGGTCCTATGAAACAGATACTATTATTATTATTATTTTACACATGAAAGAGCTGAAGTTCAGAATAGTTTACTAACCAAGGCCAAGGCTATAGAGCTAGGAAGTGGCAAAGCAAAACGATGGCCCCATTATACTGTACTTTACATGCATTTTCTTAGTTAACCCTGAGGACAGCTCTATGAAGTTGGTATTATTATTACTCCCATTTTACAGACAAGAATGGGAAGATGAATGATGTTTTCGGATAGAAAAACTCTATCATAAAGCTCTCAATTCTCCCTAAGTAAAATGGTAAGTTTAACAACATAAATTTAACATAACAAAATTATAAATGTAAAATAATAAATCCCAACAAAAGTACTAATAGGACTAATAAGTCATGTGTGTGTTTTTGAAATTATTCTATTTGTGCTAAAATTCATATGAAAATATAAACAAGAATATCCAGGGAATAAGTTCTGAAAAAGAAGAGTAAGGAGGAGGGAGTTAGCACTATCAGGTATTAAAACCTTATCAAACCAAAACCCAAACCCAAACCTGTTGCTGTCGAGTCAGTTCATACCCAGAGACCCTATAAGGACAGGGCAGAATTGCCCCATAGGGCTTCCAAGGCTGTAAATCTTTATGGAAGCAGACTGCCTCATCTTTCTCCAGCTAAGCGGTTGGTGGGTTCGAGCCGCCAACCGTCTGGTTAGCAACCAAGCACTTAACCACTATGCTACCAGCACTCCTTAAAATATATTATAGAGCCTCAGCAATTAAAACAGTTAGGTACCAGTGCAAGAAAAGTCACACAACCCAATGGAAGAGAACAAAGTCCAGAAATAGTTCCAACTACACGCAGAAATTTAATATACAATAAAAGTGGCACCTGGCAACTCCAGCAATAATTAGAGGGGGCTCAATGGTTGAGCTCACACCACCACCACCCCCTAGCCATCCTCTACCTCCCACCTTCATCCTGTGTGTTTTTGGAACTTAGTTTGAATCCTGCCCAGGCACTTAAAGGGGTCAGGCCCTATCTGAGACTTCTCACCGACCTTGGCTAAACCGGAGAAGCTGTGCTTATAGATATTTCTGTTTTGGAGGTGAGTCATCCACTGAGAGAGAGCTCTGTAGAGGTGTGTGGAGAGTCGAGAGAGCTATTTTGGAGAAAGGAGTGAGGTAATGGAGAAATGTACTAAGATAGCTACACCATTGTCTTAGGGTTCTCTGGAGAAACAGAACCAGCAAGACATGACATAGATACAGAAAGAGAGAAATTTACTGCAAGGGACTGACTCATGAAACTGTGGGGTCTTGTAAAATCTGTAGGTCAAGTGATAGGCTAGAGACGTCTGTTGGCTCAAGGGATTGTGGTGAGCTGGTAAATCCAAAATCTGTTATTCTGATGGCAGGCTGGACACTTCTGCTGGCTTGTATTCTAAGATTCTTCGGTCAGGTGACGGGAAGAGTGCAGAGTCAGGAGACAGAAGGAGTCCTACCAAATAATCTGTTTATAGTCTGAAGGCAGACCACACCTAAGGAAACTCCCCTTTCAACTGGTTGATTGTTTACATTAGATTACGTCATGGAACGTGATTGCATTATACTGCATCATGTCACATTATGGAACAGCAACTGGCTTAGTATTTGATCAACCCACTGGGAAACAGCTTCGCCAAATCGATGTGTAAAATTAACCACCACAACCACACCTGCTAATCTTAGAGGGACTAACAGGATTAAAAGAGGAAGCTGTTCATCGTCCAACATTAAAACTGTCTCCCAGCCCCAGATCACACTGTCTGTCCTACCCATTTAATATGTTTTAAATCTAGTAATTATGTTATGACTAGCACAATTACATGACTAATCTTTTTAGATGTTTTTGTTAAATGCACTAATTTGGTAAATGTAAACAAAAATATTTAAATGTAAACATTTAAAATATTTAAAATGTTCCATGATTTTTGTGACCCTGCTTTGGCATGTCTTCAATTCGACAAGTATCGGGCATCTCAAGAAATGAAAGTATCCTAGCCCTCTCTGACCTGGGAAAGGCCCAGCCTGAGAAAACTGAGGATGCCAACCCTCTCCTGTGCCCTGTGACTGTCTTCACTCGCTCCCACATCAGGCCTAGATACCAGCAAAGGGGCTCTCTACACACACTGTTGCTTTCTACCATTTCCCATCCATCAGAAAGGGACCTTGGGATTGTTCAGGCCAAAGTTCTCATTGACAGTCAGCAGCTGCCGGGGAGTGAAGGGGTATGGAGGAGCCAGCCACACAAGGCCACACAAAGGGACAGGACAGAGCCAGGACTCCAATCCCAATCATTTCACCCAAAGCCTAAGCCACTCTTCTGCCCAGGACTTTCCTGTTCTCTTACTGTACCTTGGTCTGACCTACTTCCACCTCCTCTGGAAAGCCCCCTTACCTCTCACACCCAAGTAAGCAGGAGGGGAGGAGCTCCTTGGTTGGATCTCCTTGGATTACCCTTGGGTATAGTCATAGTACCACCTCACCAAGTTTGAGTATTACCTGAGACAGTGTTTGTGAAGCACCAAATACAGGGCCTAGCACACAGTAGGAACCCAATGTTCCTCCCTTTCCTTTGTGCTGGGAGGTTCTTCCTTCTTATACAACCCAAGGTCCTCTTCCCTCACAGACCACAGGAACAACTGGGATTTGGTCTACAGAGAAATTTTTCCAGAAAAACATCTCTTCATTAATAGGTTAATGCCAAGCTGGCCCCTGTCCAGGTAGGGTGACCAACTCATCCCAATTTGCCCAGAACTGTGTGATTTTATAGTTGAAAGTCCCACATCCTGGGGAGCACCTCACTCCCTACTCCTGGGTGAAGTGGACTGCAGAAATCCTCCTCCTGCCTAGGCACAGTGGTGACTCAAACTGGTCTTCCTAAGCAGGGTAAAGGTCAAAGAGGCTAACCTACCCTACTTCTTCCCACTATCTAGGGGAAAAGAATTTGGTGATAGTAACTGTCTTAATTAGCTAGTGTTGCTATAACAGAAATACCACAATATGGATGGCTTTAACAAATAGAAGTTTATTCTCTAATGTAGTCCAGAAGTCCGAATTCAGGGCATCAGCTCCAGGGGAAGGCTTTCTCTCTCTGTTGGCTCTGGAGGAAGGTCTTTGTCATCAATCTTCCCCTGGTCTAGAAGCTTCTCTGCACAGGAACCTCAGGTCCAAATGACATGATCCTAGCATTGCTTTCTTGGTGGTATGAGCTCCTTATGTCTCTCTGCTCGCTTCTGTCTTATATCTCAAAAGAGACTGGCTTAAAACAGAATCTAATCTTGTAGATCTCATCAACAGAACTGCTGCTAATCCATCTCATTAACATCGTAGTGATAGGATTTACAACACATAGGGAAATCACATCAGATGACAAAATGGTGGACAATCCTACAATACTGGGAATCATTACCTAGCCAAGTTGACAGATATTTTTGGGGGACACAATTAAATCCATGCCAATAATGAAATGCCCTTTGGGGCTAGGGTTATGGGGGATTCATATTTGAATGCCTACATGTCTTTAGTCTGGTCATTGGGAACATCACAGACCCAAAGGTCAGCTGATGTAAAGATACATCTGTTCACATTATAGGGTTAACCCAACGCCCATAACATGCTACACTGATAATGAGATTAAGTTAATAAGAATTCCTAATTAAAAAGCATCAGCTGAGATCCGTAGTCAACTGAAGAAGGATCTAGGATGCAACAATAATAAATTTGGCGTCTATCAAATTGCGGAAATTCCAACTATCTCCGTGTATGCAAAAAAAGAAAAAGGGGGGAAAAACTTAAATAGTGGAAGCTTTAGAAAATTGCCAGGTATCATGTGATGGCTAGCCAGACTTAGTAGAATCCTGAACTAGAGTTCTCTACAAACTTTGGCAGTGAGCACGTTTCAGTTTGTGATACGAAGTTACGGTGATATTTTGTTATCATAACTCTTTGCCTCTAGGAAGCAACAGAAGAGCTTGCATTTTTGGATTAATTAATTCATACCTCCCCTCCTTTTATTCTCCAGCTTGCCCTCAGCACCCCAGCTAACCTAGACCACATGTCACATGGAGTGGGGTTAAGAATGTGCTCAACAAAGAAGAATGAAGAACACCAAAGACGCAAGGTAATTATGAGCCCAAGAGACAGAAAAGACCACATAAACCAGAGACTGCATCAGCCTGAGACCAGAAGAGCTAGATGGTGCCCGGCTCCAACCTATGACAGCCCTGACAGGGAGCGCAATGGAGAGCCCCTGAAGGAGCAGAGAGGAGGGGGGTGCAGACCCCAAATTCTCGTAAGAAGACCAGACTTAATGGTCTGACTGAGACTAGAAGGACTTTGGAGGTCATGGTCCCCAGACCTTCTGTTAGCCCAAGACAGGAGCCATTCCCAAAGCCAACTCTTCAGACAGGGATTGGACTGGACTATGGGATAATAAGTGATACTGGTGAAGAGTGAGCTTCTTGGATCAAGTAGACACATGATACTATGTGGGCATCTCCTCTCTGGAGGGGCGATGACAGAGCAGAGGGGGTCAGAAGCTGGCCGAATGGACATGAAAATAGAGAGTGGAGGGAAGGAGCGTACTGTCTCATTAGGCGGAGAGCAATTAGGAGTATATAGCAAGGTGTGTATAAATTTTTGTGTGAGAGACTGACTTGATTTGTAAACTTTCACTTAAAGCACAATAAAAATTACAAAAAAAACAAGAAAAGGCAAAAAAAAAAATGTGCTCAATAACACTTCTGTATTATCTCTTTTTTTTTTTTCCCAGTTGCCATTGAGTCCATCCCAATGCACATGTTGGAGGAGAACTATGCTCCATGAGGTTTTCAATGGCTGATATTTTGGAAGCAGATCACCAAGATTTTCTCCTAAGGTGCCGCTGGTAGGACTCAAATCTCCAACTTTTTGGTTAGCAGCCAAGTGTGTTAACCATTTGCACCATACAGGGACTTTATACCAGTTTAAAAGAATTAGGTACAGGTGGTGGCACAGTGGTTAAGAGCTCGGCTGCTAATCAAAGGTCAGCAGTTCAAATCCACCAGCAGCCCCTTGGAAACCATATGTAATGGTTTTACTCTGTTCCATAGGGTCGCTATGAGTCAAAATCGACTCAATAGCAATAGATATAAGTAATAACACGAGAAGACCTCCAAAACATATATAGAGTATAATCCCATGCATATAAAAAACAACTAAATTGTATATTTACATAAATCCAAATATATGTATATAGAGGCATAGAGAAAAATCCAGAAAGATTCATGCCAAACTGATAACAGCAATTAATCTCTAAGAAGGGATTGGGAGAAGAGAGTGGGAATGACAGAAGGCAATATGAACTGTTCCTGTATTTTTTGAAATTTTAACATTAGAATTTGTGTAATTTAAAAATAAGTAAGGCACAGGCCCATAAAACGAGACTAAAGGGGCACACCAGCCCTGGGACAAGGACTAGAAGGAAGGAGGGGGCAGGAAACCTGGAAATAGGGAACCTAAGGTTGAGAACGAACAGTGTTGACAAGTTGTGGGGTTGTTAACCAATGTCATAAAATAATATGTAGACTAACCGTTTAATGAGAAACTAGTTTGCTCTGTAAACCTTCATGTAAAGTACAATTAAAAAAAAAAATTACAGCCAAAAAAGCCCTATGAGACAGTTCGCCTCTGTAACACATGGGGTCACTATGGGGTCACTGTGAGTCAAAAAATAAATAAGTAAGGCATAATGATGACGGTGGAACAACATGGTGGACAAATTTACGTCACTGAACTGTACGTGCGAAGATGGTTGAGATGGCAAATATTTTGTTACCTACACATTTACCACAATAAGAAAACATAAGGAATAAAACAATGGTGAATACGTGACACCTTAACTACCTCATCACCCCCCACATAGGGGAAAAAAAAGCTCATCTATTATTCTTTGAAATCTATAATATGGCTGTATTTCTCTTTCTTGCACACACACACACACAAACTTCCCTGTCTCCTTCCTGGCTGAATCCTAGAGAGTTGTAATAGTTCCTGGTACATGGCATTCCTGTCAAGCTTCAAAGTCAGGAGGAAACAGATTTGGCTCTTTGGGTAATTTTTTGGTGTTTTGCTTCCCTCTGTTTTTCCTTGGGAAAGGGAATTTTTTCAAAAAGAAGGGAGATCTATGCTCCTGGTTACTCTTCTACATTCAAATCCTTCTGGTAGATTCCTTGTGGCTTCTCCCTTGGAGGCACTATACACCTTGCAACAGAGGGGAAAGCCCAAGCACTAGATGGGGCCCTCGAAGTGCCCTCCTCAACCTGAGAACGTGTTCTACTTCCTGTGACTTCCCACCACAACCTGTACCTTTCTGCCACTTGGAGTCATACAGGGAAAGAAGCAAACTATCCCCATGGCAGGAAGTGGAGAGGAAAAGCACACCATGCCATTTCAATGAGTTTGTACCTCAGGTACCAACTTGTCACCTCACACACTCTGAGAGAAGCTATGAACATATCCTGACACGGCAAAGGTCATGACCCTTTTTTATATCTTTCCCCCTCCTCTGCAGTTTCAGAATCATATAAATGTGATTGACCTTAATATCAGCTCCCAATCACCTGTCTTGTCCCCTTTAGTCACAGAGAGTTTTTTTCTCCTACCTCATCCCTGCCCTACTGGGGCTATATCAGAATCATAGAAACACAACATCTTCCATGTTAAAATGTAGGCTCAAGGTTTTGAGCCTTGTTTTACAAAATGAGGAAACTGAACCTTGTTTTACAAACAGAGAGAAGAAAAGACCTGCCCCCTGTCACACAAAGCCAGGCCAGAACTCAGGCGTCATGACTTCCAGCACAGAGCTCTTTCCCACAGTGCTCTGCAAACTTTGCCTCTGAATTTACCCAAACAGCAGAAGAAAGTGATCTTTTACTCCTGGGGTCTGGTAGCATAGCCCTAAGAAGGTAGCCACAAACAGCTAATTGGCCTGAAATAGCATGTTTTCTCTTAAAAAATCATGGAAAACTAGCATTCAAAACCCTAACATACCTGAGTCTTTTAACCTATGAATAACCTTAACTATTCACAATGTCTACCCTGTGGCTTTACTGCCCACTGGCACAGGCTGTGTACCCATGGGGTGGAGAAACTCCAGCAAGGAAAGTCACACATCCTTCCACCGTGATTCCCACTCAGAACCTCTTCTTTGTGGAAGCAGGCAATCACCAGGCTGTTTGCTCTATCAACTTGAGGAGTGCAATGAAGCGGTTATGTTCCTGACTGTTTGAAAACCCGCTGGAGAGTGGATCAGTATGTACTCCCTGAATTCCTACTCTGGGCTTGGTACTGTGTGAGGTGACTGGCATATGATCGTGTCGGTGACACGACCCCTGCCTGTGAGACCACTTAGGGATACAAGTTTTGTGCTCTCAATCTCTTTCAATGAGCTGGGAAGAGAGACAATGATGCTAGGGAAACAGACTTGAAGCAGAAATGTTCCTCCCCCAGCAGGCAAGAACAGGAGGACAGGCCCAGACGAGGATGGCCTTGGGTTCACACGTGCAGGAGCAAGGAGCAGCATTTTCACATTGGAACGCGCATACTTTGTGAAGTGTGATCAAGCTGCTTGAAGCTAGATAAGGCTGGAATGTTAGAGCTGGAAGAGAACTGGCTCAAGCCCCTCATTTTGCAGGTGTGGAGACTGTGGCCCAGAGAAAGGGGTCTAGCTTGCTCAGCCTGAGTGTCTTAGGTACCTAGTGCTGCTGTAACACAAATACCACAAGTGGGTGGCTTTAAGGAACAGGCATTTATCTCCTCATAGTTCTGGATGTTAAAAGTCCAAATCAGGGTCTCGGCCGTGCCAATCCCACACATTCCTTGGTTCCTTGGCTTGTAGACAATCCTCACATGGTATCTCCTCCCCCCACCCCCGTGTGTCTTGTGTCTGTTCTAGTCAAGTGATTAGGTTGGATGCGCCCTCTACTAGTGTGGCCTCATTAATGTAACAAAAGAAAACTGTATTTCTGAACAGGATCACATCCACAGGGCCAGGAATTCAACACATATTTTGAGGGGACACAATTCAATCCGTAACAGTGATCCTGCTGGTTGGTCCCTTGAGACCACCTCAAAGTGAAACCAGTATCAAGTAGCTTGTCAGCTACTTGTAAGTATGGGGAGTTCTGTGGGACTGGATGGTGTCTTCCATCTGCCTTCCCAGCATCTAGGACAGTGCCTGACACAAACTGTGCTCAGAGACCTCAGGTAGGTTCCTTAACCTTCCTAGGCCCACGTTCCTCATATTAACACTCAGCTCACTGTTGCTAAGTGAATGAAACAAATTCAAGCACTGGAAGCCCATAGCACAGGGCCTGACATTTAGGAGGTGCTCATTAGTGGGAGCTATGCCTGTGGTTAGGCACTTGCTGAATGATCTCACATTGATTTTATTAAGGCCTACTGAGAAATCATTTGCCGATCTCCGAAATTTATGACTACAGCGGTGTTTTCAAACATTGGAATGCTTCAGGATCTCCTGGGGAACCATTAAAAATTAGATTCCAGGGTTTGACCCCTCCCAGTTGATTCAGTATGTTTAACTTTTTTTTTTTTTTTTAAAACAAATACCGTAAACCAGTTGCCGTTGAGTGCACCCTTACGGCGACCCTGTGTATGGCAGAGTAGAGCTGTACTCCGTAGGGTTTTCAAAGGCTGATTTTTTGGAAGTACATTGTCATGCCTTTCTTCTGAGGTACCTAAGGGTAGGCTTGAACCTCCAACTTTTCAGCTAGCACATTAACCATTTGCAACACCCAGGGACTTCCTGTAACAACTATCTCAGGTGAGTCAGTGCAGGTGGTCCAGGCACCACTTGGCCAGAGGCTGCCTCAGGCTGGGAGCCCTTCTTCCACTGCTATGCTGACTGAGCACCTCGCGCTGGGATCCCCTTCTGCTTCATGTACTTTTCTTTAAAAAAAAATTTTTTTTTTAATAAGTCATATATACCCGTTGCCGTTGAGTCGATTCCAACTCATAGCAACTTATAGGACAGAGTAGAACTGCCCCATAGAGTTTCCAAGGAGTGCCTGGTGGACTCAAGCTGCTGACCTTTTGGTTAGCAGCCACAGCACTTAACCACTACGCAACCAGGGTTTCCAGGCTTTTAGAAAAAAACAATTCAAAGAGTACAAAAGCTTGTCAGGTGGGAAGGGAACTTCCTGGACCCCATCTCTTTCTTGCTTAACTCCACATTCCCACTTCCCAGAGGTAATCATGGTAAATTGTGTTTTTTTTTTTTTCTAGAAACTTTCTATGCCCATACAAGCATATCGATTCCTCTGTTTCTTCCCAACGCTCCCTTTGTAAAACATACAAATAGGATCATCTGATAGAGCAGGGGTTGGCAAACTTTTCCTGTAAAGGGTCAAATAGGAAATATTTTTGGTGTTATGGGCCCATATGGCCTCTGTCCCAACTGATCGATTCTGTTGTTGTAAAAGAAGGCAGCCACAGGCATTTGGAAAGGAACAGGTGTAGCTGGTTTCTGATAAAATCGTATTTAGGAAACAGGCTGTGGGCTGGATTTGGCATGCAGGCCATAGTTTGCTGGCCCCTGCTCTGAAGTTCTACTCTGTCCTATAAGTTGCTATGAGTTGGAATCGACTCAACGGCAACGGGTATGTATGACTTATTTAAAAAAAATTTTTTTTTAAAGAAAACTTTCTCTATTCACTCATATCTCTTGAACGGCTTTTCCAAATCTGCCCCTGCAGTGACCTCTGTAACTGCTGCGTGGGATGGGTAATGTATTTAACCATTCCTCTTTTGGGCACTGAGATCTATTTCCAGGTCCTGCTCTTATAAACAAGGCTGCCATACACTGTGTGCCTGCTCAGCTGTTCTGTGGAATGAACGTGTGGGGTAGAATTGCTGAGGCAGAGTGAGTATAAACTTTAAATTTTAAAAGGTTATTTAAAAATTGCTCCTTTTATAATTCAGATTGCCACATAACCTTGTGCTTTTCATTGCTAAATCTTATTCCTGGTGAGTATTTTCTGTTCTTTTAAAGGTTTTGTAATAACCAAGGAAAAGACCCCAAAGATGAACAGAGGCAGCAATGAACCGTGTGGCAATCGATTCAGATGTTTACCTCTTAAATAAATACTTTTCCACCAGGAAGCAATTTGCACAGCATTCCTGTCAATGTCAAAGCAAATCCTCTCCTGCCAGGAGGCTCCCAGAAAGCTGTAGGTACCTCTTTTTCTACGTGTAAAGAACAGTATAGGCAAACGCACCATTTAGGCCCTTGCAGAGTGAATACACTTATCAGACAGGAAATAATTGCTACTAGAGCCGCAGCACTTGCAGGTCTGGGTTCAGCCATGATGACGATGAGTTTTGAATTTCCAATTTGTGTTCTCATTTGGACCCTTTACACAATTGGGCCGACGCTTCAGGTTCCCTTCTGAGAAACGCACTATCACACTCAGTGTTGTTGCGATTACAACTATGAACAACCAGCACTCATAGGGCACCGTCTGTGATGCTGGCACCAGGCTAGGTCCTTAGGTCCTTCACATACATTCCCTTATTTTTCACACCAACCGTGTGATGATGATATTATCACTGTTTTACAGATGGGAAAACTAAAGCTCAGATGAGGTAAGTAACTTGCCCAGGGTTATATAGTTAAGTCAGGCTCACAAGCCCTTGAAAAAAATACAATCATATGCTGCGTTGAAACCTGGTGAAGCCCTTGCAGTAAACGAAATCTCAGTATAAGAGAACAAAACCATCTATAGCCTGTGACCCTGCAATCTACCCTTGGAAATGTATCCTTAGAAAACAATTCCAAAGAAAAAAACTATGCCATAGATACCAAAGAGCTAAAACATTAGAAGCAACAAAATTTAACAAAAGGGGACTATCTAAGCAGATAAGGAGACATCAGTTTCATGGAGCATTCAATGCTCATTAACGAAGATTGTGCAGACTGAGAACAACATCAAACAGTGGACAAACCACTGGTCTCAGAGTCAGATGGCCTGGGCTTAAGTCCCGCCTCCACCACTTTCTGAGGGATCTTGGACAAGTTACTTAGGTTCTCTGAGTCTCTTTTTTTCCTCACTAAAAAAGGTAAGATTACTTATCTGTGTATTAAATGAGATAACCATGTCAAAGTACCCAGCATTTTCACTAACTGCTGTTTCCTTCATTCCAAGGGAAACTGTTGATGACAAGCGTGGAAGATTGTTATTTCCAAGAACAGCTGCAACAGTACCTCCTATCCCACAACCTCTTCTTCTTTTTTTTTTAATTAACTTTTATTAAGCTTCAAGTGAACATTTACAAATCCAATCAGTCTGTCACATGTAAGTTTACATACATCTTACTCCCTTCTCCCACTTGTTCTCCCCCTATTGAGTCAGCCCTTTCAGTCTTTCGTTTCGTGCCAATTTTGCCATCTTCCCTCTCTCTCTATCTTCCCATCCCCCCTCCAGTCAAGAGTTGCCAACACACTCTCCAGTGTCCACCTGATTTAATTAGCTCTCTCTTCATCAGCATCTCTCTCCCCACCGCTGACCAGTCCCTTTCATGTCTGATGAGTTGTCTTCGGGGATGGTTCCTGTCCTGTGCCAACAGAAGGTCTGGGGAGCATTGCTGCCGGGATTTCTCTACTCGCAGTCAGACCATTAAGTATGGTCTTTTTATGAGAATTTCGGGTCTGCATCCCCACAACCTCTTCTTACAGGTGACTTTGACACTGCTGCCATCAAGAAGTGGGGTCTGCATTCCCTACCCTTAAATTTGGGGTGGCTTACATAGAAGTGACGCCATGTGACTTGTCGTAAGAGGCGATACTTCTGCCTGGTTCACTTGGGACACTAGTTTTTGGAACCCAGACACCACACTGCGGGGACACTCAAGTAGCCACATGGAAAGACCACATGTAGGTGTTCCAGCCAACAGTGACGACTGAGGTCATAGCCAACAGCTATTGTCAACTACCAGACATGCAAGCAAGCAAGCTTCAGACAATTCCTGTCTCATGCTGTCAACCTTCAAGTCTTTGGTCCCAGACATTGTGGAGCAGAGATAAACCAACCCAGCAATCTCCTTCCTGAATTCCCAACCACAGAATCCATGGGCATAGTGAAACGTTTGTTGCTTTATGTCACAGTTTGGGGTGGTTTGTTATGCAGCAAGTGATAACAAAAATGAGAGTGGAACAAAGATGGAATCCACATTTTCCCAGGACACATTCTAATGGAGACTCTGTAAAGTTTACAATAACAGTAACTCAACATCATTTCTCTGGTTCAGCCCCAGTAAGCAAAATTTCTAACTCCAGTCCTTCTCAATCAGTTTGGGAGGTCCCTGGGGGTAGCCCTTTCAGCAGCTAACTTGATGTCCCCTCCTTGCTCAGTCTGGGTTCCAGGAAAGATTCTGACAGTTCCTGGCATTTAACCTAGGCAATGGTGCGTGGCACCCAAGTAGCTAGAGCCCCCTTCTGCTCCTCGCATTGACCAAATGGCTCTCCTTGCAGCGACCAGCAAAAACGTACAACAGACACACCCTTCCACAGAGCAGGGCTGCCTGCTACTTCCTACTTTCTCATAGAAATGTAAATGATTTACTTTTCATTCAGACTCTCGTGGGCCCATCTCCCTGGGCTTTGGATAGGAATCCACGGAGACTGGGCAAGGGGGCAATCTTGAAACACATTCTGTGGTGCTCAAAATCTTTGCCCCAACTTGGCAACCCATCATCCTTGTGCTGATGCGTACCACTTGATTCCCTCAGGATGAGTTCCTGTCTAGGAGGCTTCTTGGTTCTTTGAGGAATTAAAGGCCCCAAAGGGCTTGGTCAGCTGGCACTGCAGACCTGTCATCACAATCTGTCATGCTCCATAGGCCTCTGGGTCCTCCTGGCTCTGCTGGGCTGTATGTACAGTGTCACAACCACATAAAAGCTCTAGCACACATGAACATGAAGAGGAAACACAGTAAACTCCACAAAAGCCTAGGCCATGTTTATGGCATCTACTTACATGCTTAGGACCCGGTAGTACCTGGCACATACTGGCTGGTAATTTGAGATTTGTGAAATAAAGGAATATGAAATTAAAGTATTTCTATTGTTGGTAGGAACAGGAGCAGGTTTGAATTTTTTTTCCTTTAATGCTATGCTGTTTTATAATGGAGTCCCTCGGTGGTACCAACTATTGTTTTCAGCTGCTAACTAGAAAGTCAGCAGTTTGAGTCTACCCAGAAGCACCTAAGAAGAAAGGCCTCATGGTCTAGTTCTGAAAAGTCAGCCACTGAAAACCCTATGGAGCACGGTTCTACTCTGACACACAGGGGTTCACTGTGAGTCAAAATCAAGTTGATGGCAACTGGTTTCAGTCTTATAATAAGAACGAAGAAATCCTGCCTTGGCAACTTAAAGTCCAATCATCTCGGAACAGAACACTGTTTTTGCTGTGATTCCATCTTTGAGACTGGAGTACAAACATATCAAGAATATAAATATTCTTGTGACTTGGCCACACATTTGATTTTTATAGCAGAGAAATATCACTTCAAATTTTAGCTAAATGTAATACTCAGGCAAAACCAATCTTTACAGTGGAGTGACTTAGGGAACCAGGTTTACTCATCGGTATTATGGTTTTATGACAAGATTTCAGAGGTTCACTGCATTGATCTGCATTAGCAAATGTCAAAAATTCAAGCTGTCTAGTACACAATGCTGGGGAAGCCAGCACAACTTGTATAAGGCAAGGTCATGGAAGCTCCACAGACACATCCAAACTCCCTGAGGGGACCAAATTGCTGGGCTGAGGGCTGTGGTGACCATGGTCTCAGGGAACATCTAGCTCAATTGGCATAACTTAGTTTATAAAGAAAATGTTCTACGTTCTACTTTGGTGAGTAGCATCTGGGGTCTTAAAAGCCTGTGAGTTGCCATCTAAGATATACCACTGGTCTCACCCCTTCAGGAGCAAGTGAGAATGAAGAAAACTAAAGATACCAGGGAAAGATTAGTCCAAAGGACTAATGGACCACATCTACCACAGCCTCCACCAGGCTGAGTCCAGCACAACTAGATGGTGCCCAGCTACCACCACTGACTACTCTGACAGGGATCACAATAGAGGGTCCCCAACACAGCTGGAGAAAAATTTCAAACAAAATTCTAAATCACAAAAAAAGATCAGACATACTGTCCTGACAAAGGCTGGAGAAACCCCAAGAGTATGGCCCCCAGACACTCTTTTAGCTCAGTAATGAAGTCACTCCTGAGGTTCACCTTTCATCCAGAGAGTGGAGAGGTCCATAAAACAAAACAAAACTAAAGGGGCACACCAGCCCAGGGACAAGGACTAGAAGGCAAGAGAGGACAGGAAAGCTGGTAATAGGGAACCCAAGGTCGAGAAGGGAGAGTGTTGACATGTCATGGGGTCGTTAACCAATGTCATAAAACAATACGTGTACTGTTTAATGAGAAACTAGTTTGTTCTGTAAACTTTCATCTAAAGTACAATAAAAAAAATTCAAGCTGTGTAAACTCATGTTTAAATTTAAAAAAAAAAAAAGAAAGAAGAACTCTAATCTTGAATATCCAACTGCCTCCTTGACATGTGCCAGTAGGGTATCTAATAAATACCTTAAATCCACCATGTCTCAAAAGAACTATTAATTTCACCTCTAAACTCACTCCTCTCAAAGTCTCTCCCAGCTCAATAAATGGACCATCACGTAGTCCTTTGTTCAAGCCAAAAGTCTAGGAGTTATTGTTAAGTACTTTCCTTTCCTCATCTCCCTTCTTCAAGCCATCAGCAAGACCTGTTGGCATTACCTCGGAACATGCTGATCTACTTCTTTCCGTGTCCACAGCTCTCCCCCGGACCCAAGTCTTCATTTCCTACCAGGAATACTGCAATAGCTTAGCTGGTTTCCCAACATCGTTCATTCACCTTGTTCCACAAATAATTTCGACATTTGGAACACATCAGTAGGAAAAATAGGCCAAAGTCTGCTCTTGTGGAGGTCAATGTTCGTGAAGGGAGACAAATATCATAAGTAAATTACGTAGCACATCAGGTGAAAAGTGCTGTCTTCCACAAGAATAGGACTGTGGTGGACACTGGTGCTGCTCACCAATATTTCTGCTTCCCCTCCTCCTGGGCACCACCCCAACTCCTTGAGGTTAGCCATGGCCATAAGGTTTGCATTAGCCAATGAAATTTGAACATCTGTGATGTGTGTCACTTCTGGGCAGAAGCACTTAATTACCAGTGCAAGGCTCCAACATTTCTTCCTCTCACGGAGATCAACAGGAAAAAGTTCTGTTAACGTGGAGGTGTGACACTGAGCTATCACACGGAGGACAGCTGCCTGGGGGCAGGGCACACTCGGTGTGAGAAACCAACTTTTGGTTTTTTTAGTCATTGAAATTGTAGAGCTTGGTGGGCAGAACCTAATCTAACGGACTGTTAAAAGTGACTTCCTCCGTCTGGCTCATCACAGTATCTTCAGTACCTGAAACGGTGCTTGGCACAAAGCCGCGTCTCGAGAACTGTATGTTGAATGGCTATGGTCCAAAGAGTTAGGAATTCTTTTTGGTTTTACCACACAGATAACTTTTATCCAGCATCCTGGATGAGGAGGTTTTCCACACATCTAAAACTTCTCCTTGAGAGTATTATGCATTTCCTTGCTTTAACAGAGGAGCGGCAGCTTTCCAGAGAGGAGCTTGTAAAGGAGAACAATGGAGTACAACTACCACCGGGGTATCTGTGGAAGACTGGTGCACTATACCAATATTAATGTCCTGGATGTGATATGCTAATATTACAAAATGTTACCATTGAGAGAAACCAGGCAAAGCATACAAGCAGTCTCTCCACATTATTTATTACAACTGCGTGTGGATCTATAACCATCTCAATAAACATTTCAATAAAAAAAAAAAAGTCGGACTGTTTACTACATGCCGTTACATGAAAAATGTCTGTTTTATAGTTGAGGGGATTTAGGTTTAGAGTGGCTGGTAACTGACCTAAGGTTACAAGGCTAGTAAGTAGATGGGCTAAGATTCAGGCTCAGGTCTATCCAGCAACAAAGCCCATGACCTTAATCACAAAGCTGTTACTCAGAATGTAATGTGAGTGACTTAAGGATCCAATTAGTTGATTATGGAAGTAAAAATGTAATTATGTCACTTCAAAAGGTGAGCATGTTTGTGCTTCCTGCAAATATGATCTAAATTAAAAAAACCTTTTGCTCCACAATAAACCAAACCCATTGCCATTGAGTCAATTCCGACTCACAGCGACCCTATACGACAGAGTAGAACTACCGCATAGAGTTTCCAAGGAGCGCCTGGTAGGTTTGAACTGCTGCCCCTGAATGGTTAGCAGCCGTAGCTCTTAACCACTACACCATCAGGGTTTCCATAGCATGTCAGAAACTAGGTAATAAAGCATAGTATCAAGACTACTATAAGTAAAAGAAATTTCATTCTTAAGTTCCTAAAAATGGGCAGTCAGTTTTAGCTTAATAATTATAAAACTGAATTTTAAGATCATTGGTAGAAATCAAACACTAAAAGGTACCTATGTCTGCTTGGTAACGTTAGGTTCAGATTAAAATAAAAACACCCTAAACAGAGTTTCAGCAAAATCATTTTATTTCCAAACACATGGTCTACATATTTATGTGCTTACCTTGGACATCTATTCACAAATGACTAACACGTCTTCCAAGTTACAGCAACCATCTTGATATGTAAGCATGTATTAAGTTATCTTAGTTGATATGAGAAATGTTTTTCAACAGGCAATATTCTGAATATATAGGATTGGTGACAGCAGAATTCGCTTTATAAACTTAAAGCTTGGAAAAGCTACCACTTTTGCATCTAATACTTCCAGATGAAAAGAATGCAGCAGTATCAGCTTGTGTTCCAGAGAGATCTCACTAGTTTTTCTGGTGATGAAACCATTTATCCACTGTATTCAGAGAAAAGAAAAACAAATTAGAATTCCTGGTATGAATCAAAATTACTCCCAACATGTAACAATAAAATAAGCCAATAAAAATATACTTGCTTTAATGGATGCTACCAGGGATTACTTTAATACAAACATGCATACATGCCAAGTTCCGCTACAGCGAAAGCAGGTATTTGTCACAGTGCTTTCCTTTGGGCTCCCCTAAGATGTGAATCCTGCAGAAGTGTGCTTTGCAAACTTGTTTTCTAAGTGGTAGAGCTCTTTTCTCACAGAAGGTCTTTCTTCTCTGTAAGAAGGACCTTACAGAGAATCCTAACATCTAAAAGGAGAGAGAACCAGAACTGTTTTCTGGGGGAAGGAAGCAGAGGCTAGCCTCTCAGGATCCCTCCCACAGTGCCCACAAGGCATTCGTAGGAACTCAGAGGAAAACAGCCTGTCACAGTTTGGAAACTGCTGTGATAGAATGTGACAGCCAAAGTGGAATGTAGCAGCCCACCTTTCCTCTCATGTACACTATGGACCCCAATGTTGTTGTTGTTGTTAGGTGCCGTCGAGTCGGTTCCGACACATAGCAACCCTATGCACAACAGAATGAAACACCGCCCAGTCCTGCGCCATCCTTACAATCGTTGTTATTATGCTTGAGCTCATTGTTGCAGCCACTGTGTCAATCCACCTTGTTGAGGGTCTTCCTCTTTTCCACTGACCCTGTACTCTGCCAAGCATGATGTCCTTCTCCAGGGACTGATCCCTCCTGACAACACGTCCAAAGTATGTAAGACGCAGTCTCGCCATCCTTGCCTCTAAGGAGCATTCTGGCTACACTTCTTTCAAGACAGATTTGTTCGTTCTTTTGGCAGTCCATGGCATATTCAATATTCTTCGCCAACACCACAATTCAAAGGTGTCAACTCCTCTTTGGTCTTCCTTATTCATTGTCCAGCTTTCACATGCATATGATGTGATTGAAAATACCATGGCTTGGGTCAGGTGCACCTTAGTCTTCAGGGTGATATCTTTGCTCTTCAACACTTTGAAGAGGTCCTTTGCAGCAGATTTGCCCAATGCATCGTGTCTCTTGATTTCGTGACTGCTGCTTCCATGGCTGTTGATTATGGACCCAAGTAAAATGAAATCCTTGACAACTTCAATCTTTTCTCCGTTTATCATGATGTTGCTCATTGATCCAGTAGTGAGGATTTTTGTTTTCTTTATGTTGAGGTGTAATCCATACCGAAGGCTGTGGTCTTTGATCTTTATTAGTAAGTGCTTCAAGTCCTCTTCACTTGCAGCAAGCAAGGTTGTGTTATCTGCATAATGCAGGTTGTTAATGAGTCTTCCTCTAATCCTGATGCCCTGTTTTTCTTCATATAGTCCAGCTTCTCAGATTATTTGCTCAGCATACAGATTAAATAGGTATGGTGAAAGAATACAACCCTGACACGCACCTTTCCTGACTTTAAACCAATCAGTATCCCCTTGTCCTGTCTGAACAACCGCCTCTTGATCTCTGTGAAGGTTCTTCATGAGCACAATTAAGTGTTCTGGAATTCCCATTCTTTGCAATGTTATCCATAGTTTCTTATGATCCACACAGTCGAATGCTTTTGCATAGTCAATAAAACACAGGTATAAACATCTTTCTGGTATTCTCTGCTTTCAGCCAGGATCCATCTGACATCAGCAATGATATCCCTGGTTCCACGTCCTCTTCTGAATCTGGCCTGAATTTCTGGCCGTTCCCTGTCGATATACTGCTGCAGCCATTCTTGCATGATCTTCAGCAAAATTTTGCTTGCATGTAATATTAATGATATTGTTCTATAATTTCCACATTCGGTTGGATCACCTTTCTTGGGAATAGGCATAAATATGGATCTCTTCTAGTCAGTTGGCCAGGAAGCTGTCTTCCATATTTCTTGGCATAGACGACTGAGCTCCTCCAGTGCTGCATCTGTTTGTTGAAACATCTCAATTGATATTCCATCAATTCCTGGAGCCTTGTTTTTCACCAATGCCTTCAGAGCAGCTTGGACTTCTTCCTTCAGTACCCTCGGTTCCTGATCATATGCCACCTCTTGAAATGGTTGAACATCGGCTAATTCTTTTTGGTATAATGACTCTGTGTATTCCTTCCATCTTCTTTTGATGCTTCGTGCATTGTTTAATATTTTCCCCATGGAATCTTTCACTATTGCAACGCGAGGCTTGAATTTTTTCTCTAGTTCTTTCCGCTTGAGAAACGCCGAGAGTGTTCTTCCCTTTTGGTTTTCCATCTCTAGCTCTTTGCACATGTCATTATAATACTTTGTCTTCTAGAGAGGCCCTTTGAAATCTTCTGTTCCGTTCTTTTACTTCATCAATTCTTCCTTTTGCTTTAGCTGCTTGGCACTCAAGAGCAAGTTTCAGAGTCTCCTCTGACATCCATCTTGGTCTTTTCTTTCTTTCCTATCTTTTCAGTGGCCTCTTGCTTTCTTCATGGATGATGTCCTTGATGTCATTCCACGACTTGTCTGGTCTCTGGTCACTAGTGTTCAATGCGTAAAATCTATTATTCAGATGGTCTCTAAGTTCAGGTGGAATATACTCAAGGTCATATTTTGGCTGTCATGGACTTGCTCTGATTTTCTTCACTTTCAGCTTGAACTTGCATATGAGCAATTGATGGTCTGTTCCACAGTCGGCCCCTGGCCTTGTCCTGACTAATGATATTGAGCTTTTCCGTCGTCTCTTTCCACAGATGTAGTCAATTTGATTTCTGTGTGTTCCATCTGGTGAGGTCCACATGTATAGTTGCCGTTTATGTTGGTGAAAGAAGGTACTTGCAATGAAGAAGTCGTTGGTCTTACAAAATTCTATCATTCGATCTCCAGCACTGTTTCTATCACCAAGGCCATATTTTCCAACTACTGATCCTTCTTCTTTGTTTAAAACTTTCACATTCCAATTGCCAGTAATTATCAATGCATCTTGATTGCATGTTTGATCAATTTCAGACAGCAGCAGCTGATAAAAATCTTCTATTTCTTCATCTTTAGCCCTAGTGGTTGGTGGGTAAATTTGAATAACAGTCGTATTAACTGGTCTTCCTTTCAGGCGTATGGATATTATCCTATCACTGACAGCGTTGTACTTCAGGATAGATCTTGAAATGTTGTTTTTGACGATGAATGCAACACCATTCCTCTTCGAATTGTCATTCCCAGCATGGTAGACTATATGATTGCCTGATTCAAAATGGCCAATACCAGTCTATTTCAGCTCACTGATGCCTAGGATATCCATGTTTATGCGTTCCATTTCATTTTTGATGACTTTCAATTTTCCTAGATTCATACTTCGTACATTCCAAGTTCCGATTATTAATGGATGTTTGCAGCTGTTTCTTCTCATTTTGAGTCATGCCACATCAGCAAATGAAGGTCCCGAAAGCCTTACTCCATCCACATCATTAAGGTCGACTCTACTCTGAGGAGGCAGCTCTTCTCCAGTCATCTTTTGAGTGCCTTCCAACCTGGGCGGCTCATCTTCCAGCACTATATCAGACAATGTTCCGCTGCTATTCATAAGGTTTTCACTGGCTAATGTTTTTCAGATGTAGACTGCCGGGTCCTTCTTCCTAGTCTGCCTTAGTCTGGAAGCTCAGCTGAAACCTGTCCTCCATGGGTGACCCTGCTGGTATCTGAATACCGGTGGCATAGCTTTCAGCATCACAGCAACACTCGAGCCCCCACAGTAAGGCAAACTGACAGACACGTGGGGGATGAACCCCAATATGCTTCCTCTTTTCCCCTTCCTTCCCTATTTCCATACCCTATGTATGTGGTATGAAAGTATATATGTATGCTTTTCCCCATACATACACATCATTTTTAACATTAATTTTACTGGAATGTAGACCTTACCGTCTGTTGGTATTGTGCAGGCAGATTCACAAGGTGGTGGTAACTAAAATAAAATATTTAAATGTACTAGTTAGTCCCAGAGAAAAAGAAGCTACAAAGTATACTGACACGAAAATTAAAAAGAATATTAACAGAAGAAGACTACGTCAGTTTTTAGGCTCTAAAAATAATTTATAACATATAGGAACTATGCAAGGTTTGCGCCACTGTGCTAAGACACAGCAAAAAATTAAAGCCTCCTGGCTTTTAATGATACCTGAAAAACAGAAAACCAAACCAAACCCATTGCTGTCGAGTCAACTCGGACTCACAGCGACTCTACAAAACAGAGCAGAACTACCCTATAGGGTTTCCAAGAAGCGGCTGGTGGATTCAAACTGCCATCCTTACGGTTAGCAGCCAAGTTCTTAACCACTGCACTACCAGGGCTCCTTTAATGACACACAGGAGAATAAATAATAAAAATAAAAATAAATTTTTTTAAGAAATAAAGAATAAAAACAATTTTATACACATGTAATGATTTTATATGCATACATAAACATAAAATACGAACGAAGTGTAGTCACAGGAAAGTTAAAATAGTTAACTACTGGCTAACCTAATCATTGGCTTCCTATTTTCTTACTCATCTCAACTTTAAGCGCCAGGATTCATACATAAATAAAGACAGGTCTAAATATAAGGGGCTTCATTGTTAAATTGTCCTTTTTTCTTCTACTATCTCATGTACAAGGCAGTAAAAAGTCAGACTTCCTTTTCTTTCGTTTTCTTATTTAATATTGTAAATCAGAACAAATCAGTCTTTTGGCTAATCCAAATCAGATAATTAAAGATAGTACAAAAACATAATTATTCACTTGATGGATTGTTTATTTCTAGTATTATAAACCACACCTATAATGGTACTGCAAATTCGATAAATTCCTCAGTCCTTGCTATAACCAGGCCAAGTAAACTTGCATTGGTTCTCTTGTATAAAATGGCTTATAAAAAGTACACACACTCAGGTAGCTCAGTACATTCTCAGATCATTTTGATTTTTACAAATTATACTACTGTGCTATCTGTCCAATTCATGGTTGGCTAGGACCACTCTTCAGCCTCTCCCCTCAAATACCGAGCTGTATGTGCTCCTGGCTTATAATTTCACACAGGAATATGCACATAGGAGCTACTCAAATATTTGCCGAAAGAAATACTTCTCTCTGCACTTAGTACAATTTTTAGCCATCAAGTATTTTTTTAAAAAAGGAAACTTTTACACACAGCATCCACAATGGCTTTGGCAGCATCGGGGTCACACTTGAAGGGGCTCTCAGACACCGTTGTATTCATGCTGTTAAATAAAACAAACGCATTTCTGAGTCACACTAGCAAAAGTTTGTGTTAGGAGTTAAACAATAACCTGATGATTTAGCTCTGTCATGTGTCATAAAGAAAAATTTAAAAATTGGGAAAATTCTCTTCTGATACACAAAAAATAACATTATAAGTAAATCTTTTATGTGTTTTGAGTTTCGTGTTGTGTTTGGAAAGGCCTTTCCTAGTACAAGCTAATAAATAAATTCACCTATGCTTTTCCTGGAACTTGTTTTTAACATGTAAACTTTTTATCTACCTGGAATTAAATATTGGTGTAAGACAAGGGTTCCAAACTCGAGTGCCAGTAGACAGCACGCAGTAACATAAGGGTGTGAAGTAGACTAAAGTAGGAAAACTGGGGTGAAGCTGCTTACAGGCACGTAGCCCCTGCCCAGTGAGAGTGCCTTGTGATAACAAAACACAACAACCCACCAGAACGTGGTGGTTGCGTTTGCCCCTCTGCTGTAAGGAGTGAGTCAGAGACCTAGTCTTATTTTCTTCCTAAACAGCCAGTTAATCTAAAATCATTGATCCAAAATAACTTCCTTATTATAAACTAAATTCTTCTACATTTTTAGGTCTCCTGAACCCTAACAAAACTGAGTCATTTGTCTTTCTTCTTCAACGCCAAACCTATAGTTTATAAAACAATACGCAGCTACAATAATTAATACTCCTTGCCACTATCACTGCTCTTATTTTTTCAGAATTTTTCTAGTTCTCCTCACATGCAAATTTTTCTAGATGAACCTAAATGCTATTCAAGAGCACGGTATAGCTTTCTATTTAACATCTTTTATATTCTTCAATAGAGTCAAAGTTTTCTTCTTCTGGGTTGTACAGATTTATGTTTGTTTTTTTTTTAAATACTATTTTTTATGGGATCTTTTCTTCCATTATAGTTTCTGTTAGAGTTGGTATAGAGAGCTACCAATGGACATGTATTCACTTTGAAATCAGTCACCTTGCTGAATTCACTGTTTCCTCTAGGGTGTTCTGGGTACACAATATACCCATCTGCAAAAATGTGTAAGCATTTGCTTCCCCTTTTCCAATATTCTTACATCTTATTTCTTCTCTTGTCTAGTGCATTGACTAGTATTTCCAGGAAAACAGTAGTCAAGTGATGAGAGTGGGTGTGCGGTGTGACGCTCCTTTATAACAAACAATTTGGCCCTCGGTCCTGGTACCAAGAAGAGCTGGGAAACACCTGAAGCTAAAAGTAATGCCCCAGACCAAGAGGGCCCACCTGAGGGCCCACCTCAGGCAGCATGATGCAGCCTCAATGAGTGCTCATGGATAAGCAAGGGGCAGGCCTCACGCATGAGGCCAATAAAAGGCTCAGAAGATGTCTACTCAGTGGTGCTTCCTGGAGGATGACAGGCCCTGAGGGCTCCCTGCTGAGACCCCTCCCTGACCCCAGTCGTTTGGTGTTTGCATCCTTTCTCTGCTGAATGAAAGGCAGCCCCTTTCCTAGAGTTGGTGAGTCACTGGAATAAATTACTGGACCTAAGGGAGTAGTGAGACCGGCTGGTCTCAAGTGGGGGAATTGTGTGAGGTAGGGGAAGACTCCCTAGCTTCTGGGTGGCACTTGCTGACCTAGCCCCAGGAGCAGCTGGGGTCTGGACTGACCAGGGAACCGAAGCTGAAAATTCTCTGGTTTGGCTTACTCCTTAGAGGACTGCGGCTTCATAAATTGGTGTCAGCAGAAGTGGGATGCGATGTGATGACTCCTGACTTAGGAAAGTATGAAGTTTTGGAGGAGAAAGGACAAATGGCCAAGGATTGTGGTTACCTAAACCCAAAAACCCGTTGCTGCTGAGTCAATTCTGACTCACAGCGACCCCACAGGACAGAGCAGAACTGCCCCATGGGGTTTCCAAGGAGTGCCTGGTGGATTCAAACTGCTGACCTTTTGGTTAGCACCCATAGCTCTTAACCACCATGCCACCAGGGTTTCCTATGGTTACTTAGGTTGATGTTACATGAGTAATGATGTTATCTCTGAGTAATAAATGGCTTTCACTTTGCTAACACTATAAGTGTCTCGTGTGTGCGACTCAATCAGATGGGATGAAGTAGCACTCGTGGGAGGGATTGCTGCTACTGCTTGGGGTCCTCATCCTAATAGCTTTGTAGCTGCTTGAGATCTGGGGACTTCCTTTGAGATAACCTGTGTGTGCAGTGCACACAGCAGGCATCTACTTATAAATCTTTAAATAACTAAGAGGAAGTGTACCGTCCTGATTAAGAACATGGATCTGGGGGCCAGACAGACATGGGTATGAGTCTTAGCTCCAACATTTGTTGTGGTGTAACCATGGTTAAGTTTAATCTCCCTATACCTCAGGTGCCTGGAGTATATTCACTGCTCAATAAACATTCACTATTATTTTTAACGGTAAATTCAGTGCACAGGGAAGATACTGGTTTAGCTGCAAGCTACCTTACGTATCTACACGAGAGAGCACTAACCCTTGCGCTCCACCTCATTCTATCCACTACATTCTGAGCACTCTTTCCCAATTACCTTCACACAGCTCTGATCTCACTGTCTCCCTTACAGTTTTGGTTTGTGCTCGTTCAGAGAAGATGAGACAGGTACTTCTCAGTTGTTTGTGTATGGATTTTATCTTCCCACTCACTTGAGCACTGACTGACAGAATCAGTTATCTCCGTTCTAAGTGGACGTAACAGTACAGTGTCCTCCAGTTATTAAAACCTCTGGAGCAAGCTGGTCTGCTTTGTGTGTTAAATGTGCAGAGAAAAGGACTTACCAACTGATTCCTTTTCCATCGGTTTTCTTAGTTATCAGTGCTTTCCAATGGTCATGGGTGCTTTTAATAATATCAATTGCAAAATCCTATAATTTGAAGAGATATACATTACATTTATCGAATAGTGTTCTTTTCCTATTATTAACATTTTCCCATTATCAAAGCCTGATATTTTGTCCTTTTTGAATCATGTCCTTCGGTCAGAAATGAAAGAGAACATTTAAATAAACAAACAAACGTCTCCAGACATTTGTTTTATGGATCATAAAGTATTTAGATGGTAATCCACCCACCCACTGCCATCGAGTCAATTCCAACTCATAGCGACCCCACAGGGTTTCCAAGGCTGTAAATCTTTACGGAAGCAGAGTGCCACATTTTTCTCCTGTGGAACGGCTGGTGGGTTCAAACCACTGATCTTTTGGTTAGCTGCCGAGTGCTTTAACCACTGCACCACCAGGGCTCCTTTAGATGGTAACCCAACCAAAACCAAATCCGTGGCCGTTGGGTTGATTCCGACTCATAGCGACCCTACAGACAGAGCAGAACTGCCCCACAGGGTTGCCAAGGAGCACCTACCTGGTGGATTCGAACTGCCAACCTTTTGGTTAGAAGCTGTAGCTCTTAACCACTACACCACCAGGGTTTCCTTAGATGGTAACAATACTGTTAAGTTATAATTATGAATACCAAAAGGTCTAAAGCCACAGACCTGAATGACGTTTATTACCTTATCTTTAAATTCTGCATTGAAAGCGAACTGGTTCTCTGGTTTTCCATCAGGAACCTTGTACCTTCTAAACCAGTCCACAGTAGCTTCTAGGTACCCAGGCTTCAGCCGTTTGACATCATTAATATCTAAGAAGGGAATAAGCAGATTGTAAGCTGCGTTTGAAAATATCAAGTACCTACATTAAGAGAGCTGTGGAATGACTTATCAAAAAAGTTTAAGATTATGTTGAAGCTAACCTCCTTGGTGAAGAAAGGACACATATACACTTTAAAAGGGAATCATCCAGTATTTTAGAATCAAACCACCAGCTGTCGTCAAGTCTATCCCAACTCACGGTGACCCTATGTGTGTCAAAGTAGAACTGTGCTTCACAGGGTTCTTAATGGCTGATTTTTCAGAAGTAGTTCGTCAGACCTTTCTTCCAAGGTGTCTATGGGTGAACTCGAACCTCTAACCTTTTGGTTAGCAGCCGAGCACTTTAACCATTTGAACCCCCCAGGACTCCATCTTAGAAAAGCGCTGGCATTAAATACTAAGGGAACGATCTGTACAACAGTAACTGCTGTTAGACAAAGATGGGAAAAACTACTGGAGGCTGTGTAACAAAAACCAGTTTGGCAAGTATAGAAAACTTCTATGAGAAGACTAGAAGATACTAAAAAAGACAGGTTGAGGTTGCATTTCAGAGGACCACAGCCCAAACACATACCAAAAGGAGATAAGAAAAAAGGATTACACTAATATCCATTGATATGTTACATATAAAATATGATTAAACTTTTCTCTATCACAGTATAGACATTTCTACATCACAATGCTTTGGTCATGGCCAGCAGAAAAGTGTCCTCCTTAAAAAATGTTTTAAAGTTTCTGTACATCGACACATATAGCCATCAACAGTGACTAGCCTCTGCATATATTTTTAAGTATAAATTAAACACATAGGGGGCACATTATGGATACTTCCTAGACACAGCCAAATACCTCACAGGATTGGTCTACTGGGTTTGTAGACTAAGGACCATAGTTCTATGGGGCAACGCAGTCAACTGGCATAATATAATTCATGACAACAATGTTCTACATTCCACTTTGGTGAATAGCAGCTGGAGTCTTAAAAACTTGCGAGCAGTCATCTAAGATACAACTATTGGTCTCTACTCGTCCGGAGTTAAAGAGAAAGAAAAAAACTAAAGACTCAAAGAAGAAACTAGTCTATAGAACCAATAGTCTACACGAACAACGACATCACCTACCTTGAGTTCAGAAGAACTAGATGGTGCCTGGCTACCACTACCGACTGTTCTGATCAGGCGCTCAATAGATGGTCCCAGATAGAATAGGAGAAAAATGTAGAACGAACCCCAAACTCCTAAATAAAGGCCAGACTTACTAGACCAGTAGAAACTAGATGGCCCTCCAAGACCATCACCCTGAGATACTCCTTAAACTTGGAACTGAAACCACTCCCAGAGGTCACCTTTCAGCCAAATGACAGATTGGCCCATAAAATAAATAGTATCACCTGCGAGTACTGTGCTCCTCAAAATAATCGTCCAGATGAAACCAAATGGTTAACATTTACCCTAGACCAAAGATGAGAAGGCTAGGGGAGACAGGGAAGCTAGATTAATGGAAACAGAACAACCAAAATGGAAGTAAGAATACTGATATATTATGAAGAATGTAACCAATGTCACTGAACAATAAATATAGAAATTGTTAAATGAGAACCTAATTCCTGTTGTGGTGCAATCAATTACTTTTGTGTGGCCTTTCCAGCCCTGGTCTTGTAACTCCTACCCAGGTGATTGGGCGGGACAATGTGATAGGGTAATTGTGACCCACTAAGGGAATTGGCTAGTTTTGCCTTAAAACAGAGCCAATGCCAGAGCAAAGAGGAGGATCCTACCACCAGCAAGGGAGAACAGCCAGGAGCAGACAGCGCTGCCTTTGGACCTGGGATCTGTGCGCTGAGAAGCTCCTGGAAGCAGGAGACCAAGAGAGCGAGCGAACTGTAACCTTGAAGACAGTGAGAACGGTGGCAGGAGAGACCTGGCAGCTGGAGATGGCATGGTGGGCTTCCTGGCCCATGGAGAGAGAAAGCTGAGTGCCTCTGGGCAGAGGTTGAGGGCCAGGGAGAGGTGTGTCTGCAGGCACAGCTGGGGAGAGGCTGCCCTGAGGGAAGAACTGTATCCTGAGTGTTCCTGAGGACACTTAGGATGCGGTTACTTCCCTAATAAACCCTACAATCATGAGTACAATCTGTGAGTTCTGTGTGGCCACTGCAGTGAATTATTGAACCCAGCAGAGAATGCTGTGGGAGGGACAGCTGGTGTCAGAATGGTAAAGATGGCAGAGAGTGGAGGGGGAGTCAGCCTTATGCTGCTGATCTTGGTTCTCCTTCCCCCTGCAGGGTTGCGGGAGGTCAGACACCTCCCCCATGCTGTTTTTTACAGTGGGTGTCAGGAGTGGGATTCTTTGTAATGGCTCCAGACTCGTGAAAGCATGGGACTTTGTAAGAGAAAGAACAAAGGGGCTTGGGAAATGAAACCCTGGATTCTTGGATGGTTGCTTTGGTTATTGTTGCTTGTAATGACTGAAGGGAAGGTTATGCTGCAGCTGTGGGGAGTGAGGCCCCACCTGGAGTGGTCTGGGGCCAAGGCCAAGCCAGATAAGCAGGATGACTGATAGGGGGCCAGAGTCTTCTGGTTTCACCCAGCCAGAGGCCCTGAGGTCATATGCATATGATTGGGAACATAGTTAAGGTATGGAGAAGAGAAGATGAAACTGGAATGTTTTAGAAAGGATTATATGTTTAATTGGTCTTACCGTGGATATAGAATGTTTCCCTTAACTAGTATTGTAAAACAGACCTAAATGTATGATAGAAATGAATGTTGGGTACTATAGATTACAGAGGGAGTTTAGCCCCACCTTTGGCCAATACTTGATTGGATATGCTAAAAGTGGAACTAGGATTTGCCAGAGGAAAACACAGGCTATTGGTTTGAATGCAATAGCCCTGTGTATAGAGGTTAGAAGAAAAACTTCTGAAGTTTAAGGGTGGAACCTGTTGACCTAGCCCAAGGAGGCTAGGGATGTGAGTGTGTAAAGGGGCTCTCTGAAGTGCCAGGAGATGTGTATGAACTCTTGAGCCTGAGGCTGCTACCCACTATGACTTAGCTTGGATGGCTAGGGAGCGGCTGACCAGAACCCAACAGAATGAAGAGAGAATCTGACACCGTGAGCTGGTGTAGATTGATGGTTTGCTCTGGTCTGGATTTTGCTTATGGATGCAGATGCTCAAAATTCCAACTAGAACAGAATATTCTTCAAGACCAAGGAGCATGTTTGTCTCCTCATGGGTCTGGGAAAGAGTGTGGGGGAAGACGCTGATAGGAATATATGATTCAGCTGTGAGTGTTGATTGTTAACAGGGTTAATTGTGATTGTAAAAACTGTAATTGTAGAGGCTGTAACTGTGAAAGAGTGGACTAAGGGGAAGGCATTGCTGGACTGAAATGCCGTGGCTGAACTTAAAAGTTCCTTAAAGGTTTGCTTATGCTGATACCTCATGAGGCTATGCTACGGGAAAAAAGCCAGATACAAAAGGAAAAAAATATTGCACGATTCCACTTAAATTAATGTTTCGTATAGACAAATCCATAAAGACAGAAAGTAGATTGGTTGGAAGGACTTGCGGGGAGCGGGGGGAGGGAGAACCACGGCTACTGGATAGGGTTTCTTTTGGGGGTGGTGAAAATGTTCTGGAATTAGATAATGGCAATACTGATGGTTGCACAACTTGCTGAATATCCCAAAAAAACATTGAATTCTACACCTTAAAGCAGTAGGTTTTATGGTACATGAATTCCATCTCAATAAAAAAGAAAGAAAGCAGGCAAATGAGAGCTAGTATATGCGGAAGGAAAGAAGAAACCAGTAAACCAAAACTATCAGATTTTTTTCTTTCCTAGAATGAACAAAAATGTTAGGTAGTTACAGACGTTCAGCAATAGGAACAACAATGCTTTGTCAGATGTCTTCCTCCTCCGCTCTTTAACAGTTGGAGGGCATGTGTTCATAATTCTGTCTTTGTGGGTTAGGTTTGGTGGTGCTTCTTATTAAGGAAGTAGGTATAAAGACTTCTGACTCTTCAAAAAGATATTTCTTACCATTATAATTGGCTGCATCAGGGTCATCCACATTAATGGCAATGACTTTCCAGTCAGTTTCCCCTTCGTCAATCATAGCCAGTATGCCCAAAACTTTCACACTGATTATCTCACCTCTTGCACATACCTGAGAGTTGAAGACCACAGTCAAGACAAGTCAATAACCACAGTCAAGAAAGAAATTTGAAAGGAAAGTTTTACTTAATGGATAACAGAAAATAAGGAAGCTGCTGTGTTTCTGCAAACTTGACTTAAATTGTTCCTTGAAGTAACTGTTAAAAGGCTAAATGAGTAAATCCCTAATCAACCTTGATACAGTTGAAAAGAGGTATCCCTTATTATTTACAGGTCATAAGAAAACCACTGATATAATTTAGCGTAATTCATGTCTTTTACACTATGATCGTGCCAAAGAATAATCTTTAATTTGTTTCAAATACATATATTAACGTGGCTTCTTTACCTTTTAAAGCAGCCACTAAGTCATACATATGACTTTAAAACTTAATGTCTTAAAACATTGCATGACAACTTTCTTTTCAATTGTTAGCTATTTCTCTGAGCCTGAGAAAGGCTGTAAGGAAACATTATTATAACCAGAACCTTAGAGCAACCCTTCTTGGTCGAGGAATCTCTACCATAATCTCCAACACTCGGGGTCATTTGGCTTGGGTCAATTCATTGATCACTCCAAATCATTAGACAAGGTTTGCTTTGTATGGAGATGAAATTTACCCCTTGGTATCCTTCAGCCTATTGACTAGTTCTGTGTCTTTCAAAGTAATGCAGAACACGACCGCTTCCCCTACATAGGAGTACATTCATACACACATATGTACACATTTTTTTCTAGACTTGGATTAAATGTACAAATTATAACATACAAATGCTAAGAATGAAATGAAAGCTTTTATCACCCAAAAAGATACCCTTATTTTCACTAATACTCACGTACTTTATTCACAATATTTTTAAAAGTATAAACTTTGTATGTTTCACACATATTGCCTCAACAGGGAAGAAAAAAAAATTTCAGATTTCATTACCTTGCTTCCAATTTCACACACATCAATTGGGTCATTGTCGCCACAACAGCCAGTGTGTCCGTCATTGTGTCCCGGGTCCTCCCAAGTCTAAAAAAATAACGGCCAGAGTATACCATTACTACTGACAAAGTGCATCATGTTGACACTAAAAGAGAATATCCCATTAGTCTTTCTGTAAAAATGTGAATCTTCAGGGTTTTTTTTTCTCATTTAAAAAAAATTCTTGATTCACTAAGGATCTTAGCTTACATACAGTAAGCTAAGTAATTACATACAGTAATTTCAATCACATCCTAGACCCCCATTATACATGTCATGCTACACTAAATTTTTTTATTGCAGTAAAAATATTCAACATATAAGTTTCCATTTTAACAATTTCTAGTTGTATAACTCAGTGGCATTAATTACATTTACAATGTTCTACAACCATCACCACCAGCTATTTCCGAAATTTTTATCAGGACCTGATAACGACTGATCTACTTTTTGTCTCTATTAATCTGCCTATTCTAAGTATTTCACATAAATGGGGTCATACAATAGTTGATTTTCTGTCTGGCTTCTTTCACTTAACATAATGTTTTCAAGGTTCACCCATGTTGAGGCATACATCAGTCTTTCCTTTCATGGCTGAGCAGGATTCCATTTTATATATATATAATTTCCTTTATCCATTCATCTGTTGATAGACCCTTGGGTCAGTTCCACCTTTTGGCTATTATGAATAATGCTGCTTGACCATTCATGTACAAGCATCTATTTGAACACCTGTTTCAATTCTTTGGGGTATATATTTAGGAGTAGAAATGCCAGGTTACGTGGCAATTCCGTTTAACCGTTTGAGGAGCCACCAAACTGTTCTCCACAGCGGCTGCACCGCGTTACATTTCCCGCCAGCGATGCACAGGTGTTCCAATTTTTCCACATCCTCGTCAATACTTGCCATGTCCTATTTTTTGATAACAACCACCCTAAAAGATGTGAAGTGGCATGTCATGGTTTTGACTTGCATTTCTCTAATGATTAATGATGTTGAGTATCGTTTCATATGCTTATTGTCCATCGTATATCTTCTTTGGAAAAATGTCTATTTAAATCCCTTGCCCATTTTAAAATTAGGTTGTTACTCTTTTTGCTGTTACGTTATAGGACTTCTGTATGTGTTCTGGATATTAGATCTTTATCAAGTATATAATTTTCAAACATTATCTCCCATTTTATGGGATGTCTTTTTTAAACTAAATTTAACCTTTAAAAATGACAATAATCCTATTCAAAAGAATCACCTAATAACCAATGTGTAATCACAAAGAAATACAGATCAAAATATTTACTTTAAAAATAGATTAGAAGAAAGATGTTTTTTTGATTAACTCTTCTAGGTACTGACTATATTCTAACTAGATTTTCTTCAACACAAATGTCCAAAGCAGAAGTAGGTAGGCAGTTAGACTGAAAGGAAAATGAAGTGTTTTGAAGGTAAAAGTGTCATCACTTTGACTGGACATCGAGAAGGAAAAACTTCATCAGGATTTACTGGAGCTTTAAGCTGCTGGCTTTCTTTCCTGGCTAAATTGCAAGACAGAATCCTTGAAGAGCATCTCACAAAAAAGACAGCCTGTGCCTGCCAGAAAGTCATGTTTAAAATGTTGCTTTGGTTCTTTTTTCCCCCAAAGAGAACACAGTACTTGGATTTGTCTGCCTACTTAGCTGGAGCAAAGACTGAAAGATAAAAGTGAAAGGGGACAAATGAAGACTGGATTCAACAAAACCAACATTAAGAATGCAAAATCCAACCCACAGAAGAATAAGTACTTCAGCCATCTTTCCCAAAAGGGACAGTATTTCCAGGCATAATATTAAATCAATTAAAGTATAAGTTGAAGTTCTATAATTAATGCAAGCAACTTTGCGATTACCTAACAAGTTAGATGAGTTTGGCCTGTACTCTAGTAACATACAGTTTCACAGCGGATTCTATTTAATAGACTTAATGGTTAACAAAAACAAATCATTTCTCAGAATCAGCAGGGAAAATCTAAATGGCATATTACATGTAAAAATCTTAAGTGCCACAGCATTAGCCTCGTCAAACCAGAATCTCATTTGCTCATAGCAGGAGTCGTCCTAGTGACTCTTCATTCTAATACTCAATAAGAACCTATTACATACTGGCATTGTAATGGGGAAAAACTGGTAAACAAGATGTTTCCCCCCCGCCAAGAGTTGACTGTTTAGGAAAACAGAATCTTATCATTACTCTACTACGAAGAGATTGACTCAAAACAGGAATCAAGACTCTTAAACATAAAAGTCAAGAGCTAGGAGAATTTACATGTGCCCGATTCCACTGCCATCAAGTCGATTTTGACTCATAGTGACCCTATAGGACAGAGCAGAACTGCCCCATAAGGTTTCCAAGGAGCAGCTGGTAGATTCAAACTGCAGACCTTTAGGCTAGCAGCTGTAGCGCTCAATCACTGCGCCACCAGGGCTCCTCACATGTGCCAGATACTAGGTGCTTTATTCCTCACAGTAACCACATGAGCTAAGTGCTTTTAATATCCCTGTCTCAGGAAGGAGGAAACTGAGACAAGTTAGCTAAGGTAGGAAGTGGAACACTTGGGATTTGAACCCTGGTTTGTCTGGTGTCAAACATCAGTGCTCTAATGACTACCCTACACTATCTCTACTTACTAGACTCAATATGTAAAGAAAGATTTTATATAATTTACAATCAGTCCATACAGAAAAATAAATATTTCATAAAAAATAAACTTTCAAATCTGAAATTAAACATTATATATTTACCTTTCAGTTTATCTTGAAAATAAGTGATTCAATAAAGTATTACAATTGGTTGATTACCCCTTACGTTAACTGTAAAATCTACTCTGACAAAAGCTTTCTGAAGGTGTTTAAATCTCTTTAGCTAAGAGCAGCAAGTTAATTCGCGGTAAGCTAAAAGTCCACTTTCAGCAATTGCAGGGAGACATACCTGAGGGATGGCACCATAGTTCCAGATGTATCCTTTATAAGGGAACAAATTTGCAACATAGCGGAGTTTTCCTTTTTTCACATCTTGTTTAATTGGGTTTAAAGGGTCCTTTGTAGCAATCTGAAATTAAAAATTTCAAACTGTCATCTATCTGGCTGTGCAATACTATCCAGGTAAGAATTTGGGGAGGTGAATTAGGGTTTGCATGCCCACTAATTCCACTTTAATGGTATATTTTACTCCTAGCTTTTTATAATTTGAATCTAAAATTTTAATGATATACTTTAGATTATAATTTAAAAGTTACTTCATAATCTGCCATTGAGTGAAAAGCTTACTTGAGGTATACAAGAACTATCAAGAAGGGAAAAATAACATTTATCAACTCCACAAAGTAAAAACTCAAATCAGCTGGAATGAGTCCTAACATTTGAGAAATTAGAAGGCTGTATTAAAAGGGCAAAATAAGTGTTCTCCAATTTCAGCTTTCCTTTAAAGCATTTAAAAATACTCAAGTATTTTTTGTGTTTATTACATGCAAAATGTGGTTACTGTCAAAAAGCTTAATTAAGTGATATAAAACATGTAATAAATACCTGTAACAAAAAGCCAAATGTGTTAGGAGTCATTAGGAGGATACTAACAAAGTGCAACAGAAATTCCAATGAGATTACTTGTGCTGGGGTGACTAAGTCAATGACTGACAGAACATGACGGGAGGAAAAGGTAATTCCTAGGCTGTGGGAATGTCGGGAGCAAAGGGGTGGGGAAGGAAAGTCTGTGGCATATTTGCAAACAGTAAGTGGCTGAGGGGAGCTGTAGCACAGAGCGTAGACAGGTAGGTAATGAGAAATACAACTGTAAAATAAATAGGACTAGACAAAGGGTAACCTTAGAGTTTAGATGTTTAAATCAGTGTAAATCAGCATGGCTTGAACAAAACTGATGTGCTAAGTTTCACTATCAACATAAGGCAAAATATTACCTCCATTTTTGCATTAGACCATCGTGGTACTTCAACTACCATGTGGAACACATCCTGGAAAAACAAAGAGAAGGTGAGATGGTCACAGGAGCTCATCTGTTGTCTTATCTCAATGAGCACACTCTGTTTCTGCCAAAGCTTAAACCGTTCGTTGTACCAAAATTTTGGATAGATTTTTAAAGTTAATGGACTTTCAACAGAATCCTTCAAAAAATAAGATAGACTGATGGATGGAGGGTATATAATAAAACAAATATAGCCAAATATTAATTACAGATTCAAAGGGGTAGGTGTATAGGTATTCACTGTAAATTCTTTTAACTTTTCTGTATGTTTTAAAATTTTCACAATAAAATATTGGGGGGGGTGGAAAGGGTATTTCCATAAAGGAAAGTAACTTGTTTTAAAGCAAGCAGAGCTTGTATCTCATCTTCAAAGCAATCATCACCAAAGGCTATTCATTGAGTGATACTGCAATTACTTAAAAATGGTGTTGGGGGTTCTATTTCAGAGGCAGTTTATAAGACAACCCCCAAATCAGCCTAATTATTTTGTCATACTTTAGTTTTAGTCTCAAACAAAACTCATCGGCCCAATTACCCACATAATTCTCCAGGTTTGGCTATTTTTAAAAATCAAGCCCTCCTAAAAAAGATACAAAGTTTGACACTGAAGATAAAAGAACATATGTCCCAAAAAGATTTCAACCAAATGGCAGTTCTATTGTAATTCGTTTACAACCTAAATTGACCACTTTAAAGTGGATGATACATTCATAGGGGAAAATTCCCAGATGCTTACTGCTTAAAAACACAGGAAAAAGTCACATTTTGTCATCTTATTTTGCACACTGGAGTCAAATAATAAGATACATTTTCTAATGAAAACTGAGCTTTAAATAAGATCGGAATATTATTTTTACCAAGGAATAAAACTTTAAATACAGTTTGTCAGTTTACAGCCTTCTATAAAGGGCACCAAAAAAAAAAAAAAAAAACACCAAACCCAGTGCCGTCAAGTCAATTCTGAATCATAGCGACCCTACAGGACAGAGTAGAACTGCCCCATAGAGTTTCCCAGGAGCGCCTGGCAGATTCGACCTGCTGACTTCTTTGGTTAGCAGCCAGGGCACTTAACCACTGCACCACCAGGGTTTCCACAAATGAAGCTAAATAAGCAATTACTCCTTTATAAAAATATGTATTTAAAAAAGTTGATTTAAAATGAAAATTGCTTAGCTATGTAAGTTTTTAGCATTATCTCTACTTTGTATCAAAAAACAGAGGCTGATAAGACACAAGGGAATAAGGCAAAGGATTCACACCAATAATTGCCTTGCTGCTACTTTTAACCAAGCAGAAAAGCTACACAGGTTTAGAATCAAGAGTATAAAACTGCTGTCACTTATTTCAGTTCTTGGTCAAACCGAGAGAGACTAAAGCATTCAATGAGTTTCCATCCCAAGTCTCCTGATGCCTATTTGATGCAACATAAAAATGACAAAGAATAGTCGTACTACTTAAACCCAAGACTGAAGAAAACGCTCTGTACCTTTGAAGAGATAACAGGACGGTTTAGAAAATGTTCATGGCTAGGAAACCTCAGATCCAGTCTCTGATTAAATATCATTCTACCCACTATAAATTTTCAAGAACTGTGTCTATCTAGTACCACTTCTCAGGTATTAAAAAGATTTGTGTGTCTATGATACAAGAACAGGTCAAGGCTTGAAAAGTTTTCAGCAGTAATATCCTAAAAGTTCACAAGATGGCGCTGTTACTACGTCAAAGTAAATATCTGCAAAACCAAAACCAAACCCGCTGCGGTTGAGTGGATTCCCTACAGGACAGAGTAGAACTGCCCTATAGGGTTTACCAAGGAGCGCCTGGTGGATTCGAACTGCCAACGTTTTGGTTAAGCAGCCGGAGCTCTTAACCACTATGCCACCAGGGTTTCCTAGAGAGTCTCACCAAAAAACCCCTTGACCTCAAGTTGATTCCGACTCATAGAGACCCTATAGGACAGAGTAGAACTGCCCCATAGAGTTTCCAAGGAGCGCCTGGTAGATTCCAACTGCCGACCTTTTGGTTAGCAGCCAAGCTCTTAACCACTGTACTACCAGGGGTCCATAGATCCTCCTAACAACATTATTTAATATTACAAATCTATATAACTAATGAGAGGCAAAAAAAAAAAACAGGGAAAAAACATCTTTCAGAAAATGGTAAGCTAATTTTACTGTGAAAAGATCTCCAAAAGCCTGAAGGTTTGCTGTTTAGAAATTAGCTATGCCAAAAATAGCAGAGTACCCTGCAAGGCGAGTGGCTGGGTAGTGCAGACAGTTAAAATGCTCAGCTACTAACTGAAAGGTTGGAGGTGGCGTCTACCCAGAGGTGCCTTGGAAGAAAGGTCTGGTATCAATCTACTATCAAAAATTAGCCCTGAAAACTCTGTGGAGCACAGCCTCCTCTGACACACACGGGGACGCCGTGAGTCAGAAATGATGGACAGCAACCGCTGGTAGCCGGCCAGGGCTGCGGAGATAGCCGGCCAGGGCTGCGGAGCTAATTTATTCACGTTTTCAACAAGTATTTGTTAAGCCCACCCACTATGAACCAGATACTTTTCTAGGCCTGAAGACTAGCACTGAACAAATTAAATCTTCTTTTAACTCCTTCAGAGTTGAATTTCCAAACCAGGTACTTTCAGCTGGGAGGCTTCAGGCTACAGCTTGGGGTCCATAAACCCCTGGGGGTGACTTGTCTATAAAATAGATGTTTGGCACATTTTCAAATTGCTGTACTTTTTCTAAAAACTATGAATTTGTATTTTTTACTTATTTTTTTCCCCATCAATTACTATCATAAGAGGATGTTTTCAAATATTTTGATGTAAAAAAAAGGAGGTTCCTCAGACTTCCTTTAACAGGACTTACTACTGAAGAAGAGTTTACTAAAGAAAAAAAAGTGTTTGAGAACAGTTTACTTCTTCCAAGACACCATGGCTACAGTTTAGGGAGTTGCCACTAGGTGAACAGTGACACATTGGATTTTCAGGGCAACTGACATGAAAAATTCAATCAATTACTTCATTGCTATAAAACTTTTACTGAGAAAACATTACATACTCTAATACTCCCAGGGTTTATACACTTAAAAATGCTGAGACAAGATTTTAAGAAACAGCACCAGGAAGTACAAATTCACACCTTCTTTCTTTAATCTCAACTGGTTTCAACTATTACTTTCTTCAATCCTGGATTTATTGTCTTAATGATATTGTCAGAATTTTTCAAACCTGTTCTCCACTTCTACCATGACTTGGATCTCAAATCCTTGCTCTAGCATCAAAGCCTTGAGCTCCCTGTTCACAGTTTTAGAGAAAGGAAGAAAGAGGTTAGCATCCCTAGAGGCACGATTCTCATAAGCCTGTGAGTGGCAGGGGAAAAGGCTTTAGCTTTGATTTCCCAAAGTCAGAACCTAACAGTTGGTCTCACTTCCCAGATTTCCAATCATTTCATCAGGCAGTCAAGAGTGTTAAAGATGTTCAGATTCAAAGGAAATTGGAAATTTAACAAGTCTAAATTATATCATTCCATTAAACAAAAAATTGTTTTAAAGAGAAGAAATACGACCTATATCTCAAAAAAAAAACTTAGCATAGGCTTAACTGGGAATATCATAGTATGGTGCCTTGGTGGTGCAGTGGTTAAGCATTCAGCTACTAACCAACAGGTCAGCAGTTCGAAGCCATCAGCCGCTCCTTGAAAACCTTATGGGGCAGTTCTCCTCTATCCTACATAGTCGCTATGAGTTGGAATTGACTCGACAGCAACAGGTTTGGGTTTTTTTTTGTTTTGTTTTACAGTGACTATAGGTCTCATCTCCAAACTGGTTAGTGTTCTTGTAGGAAAAGTCAGTAGTCCGGCAAGTCATTTACTAGTGAATAAGCTACGGCTTCTGGTAGGAAACATACTTTCAATTTAATTACATCCAATCTCTGAAATCTTAGTAGCACAGTAAACGTGTCTTTATTGGGAGGCTTATGAACACCTTCTGATTGGTGATCTGTTTCCAACATGGGACCTGAAGCCCAGTAAACATGATGTGCGGTATTGCAGAATCACGTAAGTGGTTTAAATTAGCATTTTCAAGTTGACCTACCAGGTGCTTCTCTAGATAACCTGAGAAACCAAGTAAATAACCAGGCTTAGAAAGAAATTAAAAAAAAAAAAAACCTCTATTCTCACCATCTCTTTCTTTTATTTTTCTGTTTTGCAATAAAATTTGAAGAAAATCAGTGGTGGCAGAAAGGATTTTCTTCTCGGAATCAACTTGACAACACACAACAACAACAAAGACCAACAGGGCTTAATCCAGTAACTAGCTCAATGTCACAAAGCCAGTTAGTAGCAAACTAGGACTAAAATTTCTTAATCCTAGTTCAGTGATCTTTACAAAATAGTTTTAAAAGGCTGCAGAAATAACTAGGCATTGTGGTCAAGATCATCCTATTTTTAGTTTTTTTGGTTACTGTGTATTGTGATTTTACTACAAACCAGGCATTGCGGCTGCATATGTAATATCACAACATTATCTTTTGTTGTTAATCAGTTTTTATCTATGTTCCCAATTGTAACTTTGGTTTGGAAAGCACCAAACCAAATGATAAAGAAAAAAAATTCAGAAAACTCAAACATTCTATACACAGAAAATTGGGGAAGATAGTCTTTATATTATTAATTCTGTGGGATTTTTAAAACTTCCATTTATTGAACTATCTATAAAAAGAAATAGAAGATTCAAAACAAAGCAAACCCCATATGGAAGTAAGCGATCTGAAAAGCATCCACTTAAGTAGTATAGCTTTTCTAAAAGATTCAGGCACCGTGAGGTATCTAAAAAAGTTAAACCCTGAGAGTATGCTCCCCGGACACCCTTTTAACTCAGTACTGAAATCACTCCTGAGGTTCACCCTTCAGCCAAAGATTAACAAAAAAAAAAAACCAAACCCGCTGCTGTCTAGTCGATTCCGACTCACAGCGACCCTATGGAACTGAGTAGAACTGCCCCAGAGAGTTTCCATGGAGCACCTGGTGGATTCAAACTGCCGACATTTTGGTTAGCAGGCATAGCTCTTAACCACCACACCACCAGAGTTTCCAGCCAAAGATTAGACAGGCCCATAAAACAAAATGAGAATAATGGGCACGCCAGCCTAGGGATAAGGACGAAAAGGCAGGAGGGGACAGGAAAGCTAGTAATGGGCAACCCAAGTTTGAGAAGGTAAGAGTGTTGACATGTCATGGAGTTGGGGACCAATGTCACAAACCAATATGTGTATTAACTGTTTATAGAGAAATGAATTTGCACATCTAAAGTACAATAAAATAAAATAAAAACTGAAGAAAACACATAGCTGCAGAAAATAATCTGTTAAGTTTCTGGAGCATCAATCTATTTGATTAGAAGCTTGACTTTCTTTTAGGAGAGAAAAGGACTTTCTTTTAAGAGAGTCCCATATTTACACATGCTTCCCACAGTCATCTGTAAAACAAACAGAAGCCTACATCGTCAAAGCTAGTTTTTAACATGAACAGACAAATATCAAACTTGTAAGTGAAAACATCATGTCGTGATACTTGAGCACTTTAAGAGTTAGGTAATGCTTTCATCTACCCGGTGTCTCACGCCGCTTATGCTAACCATGTTCTGGATTTTAAAAATTTCCAGTACCTCAGAAGCTCTATGTCAGAAGACAGTCTGAGCTATAGGTGCTTCTATATTTGGTCCCAAATAGACCTAGAACAAAGGTAATCCGTACAATTTTTTAAAAATTCCAGGGAGTGCTTGCTTTTGGCTTGTTGTACCCAGTGGATTTGGAAATAATCCAAGCAGGATACATCAGTCACAAGAATTTCTAAATCTGGTTGGATGTATTATCTAAGGGCAGATACCAAAACAAACACTGTCCACATTCAAAGGTCCTAACGTGGAGGAGGATATAAGCTCTTGAACATTTATTCTATGTTCAAGGTACATTCTCACTTGGTAATGACATTCTCTCATTATCATCCCTCAGACGACTGATCATGTGAGGGATAAAGTCTATGGCCATACATACAAAAAGGTATTTATGTAAACTTAATCACACTGGAATTAAAATACATATCTCACACTCTTCTGTAACCAACTGAATTAATCAGATCTTTTATTTAGGCTATCATCCAAAAGAATTTCTGTCTACCACACTTTTGTTTATGTTTGGTACATACCAAACTTCCTTAAAAACAGAAGAACCTTTTCCTGCTTCTCAGGCAGCAGTCAGAAGTGCTGTGGTTTGCTGAGGCCTGCACCACTGGTGGGACCCACAGTTATCTCAAAAGCTTGTGCTTTCAAGTCAGCCCAGTGGCCATCGAGTCAATTTCAACTAATGGCGACCCCGTGCGTGTCAGAGTAGAACTGTGTCGCGTAAGGTTTTCAATGGCTGATTTTTAGGAAGTAGATCACCAGGCCTTTCTTCCGAGGCACCTCGGGGTAGACTTAAACCACCAAGCTTTTGATTAGCAGCCAAGTGCATCAACCATTTACGCTACCCAGGGACTCAAAGCCAGCACAGGGTGGTAGAAAGCCGAAGTCTTCAACAGAGTAATCCCGGATTACAGGCAAAAATCAGTCCAAATAAGGCTTCGCAGTGCCACAGAGTCATCTCGGTGAGTTTTACACAACACCAACGTATAACCTGTTTCCTATTTCGGGGTAGTTTGGAGCAGCAGTAAGATTAGGCACCACACTGCTATCATCATTCTGGTCCTGGGCTAGAATATTGTCCAATCAGTTTTGAACTCCCCAAAACAGCTATATATCAAGAAAATGCTTTCTTTTTTTAGCAGGTCTGTATGCCAAGGTACGACCAATAAACTTAGGCTCATCATTTCAGACCTCTTCATTACTCAAAATAGTTTGAGGTGTTACTGTAAAGTATTTTGAAATACATACTATTAGACAACAAACAGACAATTCAAACCAATCAAATGATGGCAATTCAAGAGGAGGGGAAGGATCCTGCAGTTTATACCAACTCCCAGGAAAGCAGATGTAACAAATTAGAGTTTCTGAATAAATGCAACTTTGAGAATCCCACAAGAGTACACATGCCAATGAGAGGTCCCTCCTGTATCTGTGGCACGTAATTGGCCTTGGGCTGTTGACGCCACTGCCTCCAGATGGAATCCAGCTCAGGCAGGCTCCTCTGAAGCAACACACAGGCTGGATTCTCTGCCAACGTCCAGGTGTCAGCACAAACTGCAGCAAACTTCCTGGTAGATATAAAACGGATCTGCCTACTTCTATCTCATAGTCAAGCCCAGGAACGTAGTAAGACTCAGCACGTACAAGGATAAAATTTCATCTTCAGTACTATCCTGGATGTGCCCTGGAATGTGATGTTCACGTGCATTATGTACCGGCACCCAGCTAAGGAACGTCAAAAACGTATGTAGCTTTTACGGCTGGAAAAACTTTGCACGCACTGTGAATCAAGCTTCCTGACTGAATGAAACCATTTTTTAAATACGTAAAAACGAATTAAACATATGTCCTTGGGTCAGTTCCTAAATACAGTACAATTTTCCCATTAGGAAGGACGCTAAAAAAGCTATATGCTTTTTTTAAAGAACTCTTTAGTGCTCGGCTACTAACTGAAAGGTCAACAGGCACTCTGTGGGACAAAGATGTAGCAGTCTGCTTCTGTGAAGATTCACAGCCTTGGAGACCCTGCTTCCATAAAGATTTATAGCCTTGGAAACCCAATGGGGCAGTTTTACAGGGTCACTATGAGTGGGAATTGGACTCAATGGCAAAGGGTTTATTTTTTGGATCTTAATGAAATCTAAGATTTTAGTTCTAAAAACACATACAAGAAAAGACCAATGTGACTTTTTTTCTCAACCAGACAGCTTAAAAACATTTTACTTCTATTCCTCTACACCGTCCCCTATTTATAGCTGCTTTTTAAACTGAATAATCTGGTTTTAAGACTGCCTTCTTATTTAATCAATGCATCTTTAACTCACAGCATGACGAGGCCTTTAAAACACTCGTTAAGATACATATAGAAAAATCCCTAAGTGGAGCTAACTGAACTAGGTAAAGAGAGTGTCCAAAAGACCATGATGCCTTACCTTCTTGGCATAAATTGGAATATCATGAAATGGAGATATGTACTGTCCTTTTTCGTTTTCTGTAAAATAAATTAGAAAATATTATTACTGTGGTTAATTATATTTCCAGGTGCGTGAAGTACATTTTTATACTAAGATTTTATTCCCACACCAGAAAAACTGGCTGTATACTCCACATTTCCTGACCTCCCTTTAAGGCTGGGTTGAGCTCTCATCCTGTGTGCTCCTTAAGCATCTCACAAGTACTTACCCCTATAATGAGGGCAGAGACCGACTTACAAATCTTTGTATCCCCAGAGCCTAGCAGTGCCTGGTACACAAAAGATGATCACATTGTGTTATATTAATCTTACATCAGTTCGCAGTGTACAGAACTATTATGAACTACTTAGTGAGAAAAGAGGGGACCAATGTCCTAAATTATAAACTGTGTTGCTTTCGGTGATGTCCCAGGAAGACAGAGCCATCTTAGATTATGATTTTTCTTAAAGATAATCAAGTTGCAACAACACTTTCACAGGTCATGTCTATATTCTACAAACCTAACTACCATATTCAAAGAAGTAAGTTTAAAACTTCCTCACTTTTCTTCAGGAAATCTAAAGGCCAAGTCCACACTGCAGCCCTTCTAATTTCAAAACCATAGTGGAACAGGAAAAGCTGAACAAGGAGCATCTCCAATCCCATAAGGTCCCTTCAGAACCAATTTTGACTTCGTGGTCCAACTCATTACCAGATGTAAAGAAGATGGCAAATGTACATTATAGAGGTAACAAAATCTTACTTCTCCTATTGGGAAAAATGCTAAGAAACCTAAGGACTAAAAAAACAAAAAACAAACCTTAAAAAAAAAAAAAAAATCGCATAATTATATAACTGGTGCTAATTATTGGTATTTGTTAAATTCCAAAGAGTTCCAAGGAAACTTTGGTGGTGTAGTGGTTAAGTACTACAGCTGCTAACCAAACGGTAAGCAGTTCAAATCCACCAGGTGCTTCTTGGAAACTATGGGGCAGTTCTACTCTGTCCTATAGGGTTGCTATGAGTCGGAATCAACTCCTTGGCCATGGGTTTGGTTTTTTTTTTTTTTGGTTTTACAGAGTTCATTTGATAAAAACAGTTACTTTAGCCACTGCCAAAGTCAAGGAGTGGCTTTGGTCTCCCATTAATGGCCATCAATTACTCGCTGTCAGCTCAGAACCTACTATACAGCTACGGTAGTCAAAAACAGCCTCGTGCTGGAACAACTACAGATACATTGATCAATGGAACAGAATTGAGAACCCAGAGGTAAATCCATCCACCTACGGTAACCTGTCTTTGACAAGGGCCCAAAGTCCATCAAATGGGGAAAAGACAGTCTTTTTAACAAACGGTGCTGGTGAAATGGGATGTTCATCTACAAAAATTTGACACAGGACCCATACCTCATGCCACATACAAAAACTAATGCAAAATGGATAGAAGACCTGAATATAAAGCCAAAAACTATGGAGTTCATAGGAGAAAAAATAGGATCAACATTAGAGGCCCTAATACACACCATTAACAGGATACAAACCACAACCAACAACACACAAACTCTAGAAGATAAGCTAGATAACTGGAATCTTCTAAAAATTAAACATTTACGCTCATCAAAAGACTTCACCAAAAGAGTTAAAAGAGATCCTATAGACTGGGGAAAAAATTAGCTATTACGAATCGGACAAAGGTCTAATCTCTAAAATCTACAAGAAAATCCAATACCTCTACAACAAAAAGACAAGTAATCCAATTAAAAAATGGGCAAAGGAAATGAACAGACACTTCACCAAAGACATGGCCAACGGATTGCCATCACAAAAAAGGCATTAGAGAAATGCAAATCAAAATCTCACCCACCACCCCCATTACTGACACAAATCAAAAAAGCAGGAAATAATAAATGTTGGAGAGGCTGCAGGGAGAACTCTTATGCACTGCTGGCGGGAATCCAAAAAGATATAACCATTTTGGAAAATGATATGGCGCTTCCTTAGGAAGCTAGAAATGGAAATACCATATGATCCAGCATTCCCACTCCTAGAAATATATCCTAGAAAAATAAGAGTCGTCACATGAATAGACATATGCACACCAATGTCCACTGCAGCATTGTTCACAAAAGCAAAAGGAAGCAAACAACCTAGTTCCCCATCAACAGGTGAATGGATAAACAAAGTGTGGTACATATACACAATGCAGTATTACACAATGATAAAGAACGACAATGAATCTGTGAAGCATCTCGTAACATGGATGAATCTGGAGGGCATTATGCTACGTGAAATAAGTGAATCACAAAAGGACAAAAATTGTATAAGGCCACTACTGTAAAAACTCATGAAAAGGTTTATACACAAAAAGAAACAACCTTTGATAGTTAAAAGGGAGGGGAGGTGTAGGAATAGAAAAACACTAAATAGACAATAGATAAGTGTACACAATACTGGAGGAGTCAGCACAACTTGTACAAGGCAAGATCATGGAAGCTCGATGGATACACCCAAACTCCCTGAGGGACTGAACTGCTGGGCTGAGGGTTGTGGAGACTGTGGTCTCGGGAAACATCTAGTAGCTCAATTGGCATTACAGAGTTTATTAAGAAAATGTTCTACATTCTACTGTGGTAAGTAGTGTCTGGGGTCTTAAAAGCCTATGAGCAGCCATCTAGGATACTCCAGTGGTCTCACCCCTTTGGGAGCAAGGAATAATGACGAAAACTAAAGACACAAGAGAAAGATTAGCCCAAAGGACTAATGGACCACATCTACCACGGCCTCCACTAGACTGAGTCCAGTATAACTAGATGGTGCCCAGCTACCACCACCGACTGCTCTGACAGGGATCACAATAGAGGGTCCCTGGAGAAAAAGGTAGAACAAAATTCTAACTCAAAACAGAAGACCAGACTTGCTGTCCTGACAGAGACTGGAGAAACTCTGAGAATATGGCCCCCAGACACCCTATCAACTCAGTAATGAAGCCACTCCTGAGGTTCACCCTTCAGCCAAAGATTGGACAGGCCCATTAAACAAAATGAGACTAAAGGGCCACACCAGCCCGGGTGCAGGGACTGGAAGGCAGGAGGCGACAGCAAAGCTGGTAATGGGGAAACTAAGGTTGAGAAGGGAAAGTGTGGACCTGTCATGAGGTTGTTAGCCAATGTCACAAAACAGTATGTGTATTGTTTAATGAGAAGCTAGTTCGGTAAACCTGCATCTAAAGTAAAATAAAAATAAGAAAAAGACTTGCTGTCAGTATATAATCTTAGTAAAAAGTATTACTATGTAAAAAAATCTAAGTAAAAGATGAACTATTTGTTCTCCAAAAATAGCTTGAAGACAGTTACCCAGATCATCCCACCAACTTCAAACCAGAGAGTCACCTCTCTAAGCGCCTCTCCTTAGAGAAATTCTGGAGTCAACACTAACTACAGAAAAATGGTCCAGTGAGTTGTTAATCAAAAGTCTCTGCACTGCCCTTGGTGCTTAATTTCGAAATTAAAGTGGGGAGTCCCACCCTTCCTGGATTTTACATGGTGGTTTAACCTTCAGCTAGATGTGTAAACTCTAGGCTTCACTTTCCTTTTCCTCCCACTCACACCAGGCTGCTTTTTGCTAGGGGCTTTCTTTGTTCAATTCTTTCAGTCTTCCTATTCGTCCTCTCTATTCCTCCCTTCCCAGCCCTCACCGGGTTCGCAGCACCTGCCTATTTCCTTCCATAATAAAGTCGTAAAAAAGTTAACACAGAAATGCCTTTGGTGACACACATTTATGAACGCCTGCGTTATCGCCAACAATCCATTTCTTGTAGCCTGGATGGTAGAAGATAAAGATAAACCCAAGGTAGCTTTCCTCCACGTACAAGGGCAAGAGATGGTGCCTCCAGGAAAGCCGAACGCCCTCAGCCTACAGATCCCTCGGTAAAGATGCGGGACTTGGTGTGGGTACCCCTTAAACGCCAGCTCCTTGCACAAGGGTAAAAACTTGGCATTTTCTTACTCGTGCTTACAGGCTGACGTCACTTGCTTGAGGGCGAACAGCTTTCTGTATCAAAAGGCGCATTCCCAGCATCGATGCTACCCTGCCTACAGCAAAACCCGCGGGAGGGACAGCAGCACCTCCCGGGGCCCCCGAGGAATAAAGGGCCCAGGGCCTGCACTGACAGCCCCGCACCGGGGCCTCGATTTTCCCGTCTGCAGAACCCGGGGTTGGATTTCATCCCGCTCCTCGCTGACCATCTGAGCCACGGTGGAGGTATTAAGGTCTTTAGGAAACCACCGGCCCCCCAAACTGTGCAATCCTCTTACGCAGATTATTTTACCTCCAGGCACCTTTCCAGAGTGACTCAGTGGTTTCCTTTTCCCAGCAGACACCGCCCCAGCCGCACACCTGCAGACAGCCCGGCCCAGGCTCGGGTGCAGCGGGCGTGCGACCATCGCTCTTCAGCGGAGAGGGATGGCCGAGGCCGAGCCACGCCGTCTCTCCCGTGAGCGGTGAATGAGAACCGTGAGGGCCGGGCCGCCCGGGCGGGAGGCGAGGCCCGGGAATGAATGGGCGGGTGAGCGAGGGAGGGGCGCGGGCCGCGGACACTCACTGAAGAAGACCCGGTACTCGAGGGTGAAGGGCGGGGCGCGCTCCTCTCTGCTGAAGGCGTCCATGGTACCGGAGACGAGCCGCCGCCGCCGCCGCCGCTGACACAGACCACAGAGACGCACGCGGCTCGGACTGACAAGTAGAGACCTCCGCGCCTGCGCACTGCGTGGACTAGCCAGGCCGGCGGGGCGGGGAGCGGCCTTCACCGCCGCTAGCGCTCGCGTTCCCAACCCACCCCCGCCCAGCCCACGCCGTGCGCAGGCGCACTCCGCCCGCCCGAGCGTCGCCGAGCCCTAGCCCCGCCCCCTCCGGCCAGCCTCCGCGGCTAACGTTTGTTGCTCTGCTGTTGGGCCACGTGGCTGGCGGCCGGCTGTCTCTCTACTCTTCTCCAGTCCTTGCCGGCGGGCTTTCGGGCTCTGACAGGGGAGGGTTACGCGGAAGTTCTCAGCTTGGATCAGCTAGGAGTAGACCACAGCTTCCCACTGTGACACACACAGCGAACTTACCTTTGACTCTCACATACCCTTTCCAGGAGACAAGTTCCTTATCTCAAAAGGCAATTATGAGTCACGAGCTTCCCCAGACAGGCCCTGCCTGCGATCTTACAGCATTTTTCGATCCGTTTTAGCAAAGCTGTTTTTACTGATACCCGTCTACGGCTAACCAAAAGGCCGGCAGTTGGAATCCACCAGGCGCTCCTTGGAAACTCTACGTGGCAGCTCTACTCTGTCCTATAGGGTCGCTGTGAGTCAGAATGGACTGGACAGCAATAGGAATAAGTAATGGCTGCCGGCAGGACTTTGGTTCCCAGCACCTCCACTATCCAGTGTATGACATTGAGCAAGGTACTTTTAAGCAGTCTGTTTCTCATCTGGAAAATGAAGATAACAGTAACTATTCCATGGGGTTGTTGGGATGATTGAGTTGATACACTCCAAATGCTTGGTGTGGGACTTGGAAGTCCAGACCAAACCCATTGCCATCAAGTCAATTTCGACTTACAGCGACTTGGGAGTAGATACCCCTTAAATTCCAATTTCTTATACATAAGTAAAAACTTGCCAGGCTTGGAACAGTGCCTGGCACACTGTAAAGGCTCAGAAAGTAACTTGTTACTCTCAGTGTCCCCAGTGAAGGAGAATTTGCTGTGTCCCCCTCTGGCCCAGCTGCCCCAGGTCACCAGGACTGCAGAAGTAAGCATTGGGAAGGTCCAGGCCTGAGCTCAGAGTCCTTTTGTTACCAATTGCCAATCTGACAAAAAGGGTCCTTGTCTTTTCCCAAGTAAGAATACAAGCCAAAGACGAACTTTATCTTCAGCAAGCTTTATTTTGCTTGAGTCAAGCAAAAGGAGTCAGCGAAGATCTAAGCTGCTCCAAAAGACTGACTCCAAAAGGGAAGCAAGGCTAGGGTTTATATGGGTTTGGTGGAGACAATACAGTAATGAATGTTTAGTGGGGTTCTTTCAAGGGGAGGGTACTTCTCAGAATGGCCGTGTATGTTAACTAGGTTGCCGGGGCATCTGGAATCCAAGATGGAACCTGCTGATATTCAAGATGGAGTCCTCTCCACAGTCCTTGGTATCACTTATTATGGGATACAGCACAAGCACACTGATCTTTGGCCCTACATCACCATCTTCAGAGGGCTAAGGAAGATTATACAGCAGTCACACTCCGTTACTCTGTGCATGTGAAACCTGCAAAGGAGAGGGCTAGAAAAATACTAAGAAAGAGATAGTAATTCAAGGGCTGCCCCAGTCCTGTCTTATGTTGACAGGGTGGGTTCCTGTTTACCCAACTCCTAGATGGTAATCTTTTAAAAGCTCTTTTGTTCAGCCACCAGCACGGTTAACCCTATCTGTGTCACTTTCAGGACATTTCTCTCAGAGATAGGCTCTTTGGGGCTTGTTTTTCTTCTGTGTCAGGCCAAAAAACCAAAACCAATGCCGTCCAGTTGATTCTGACTCATAGCGACCCTATAGGCCAGAGGCAGACCCCCCCAAATAAGTCTGATGGAGACTATGGGCAGATATTTATATCACTTACTTTTCCAATCCTGTATTAAGAAAAAATATATTCCAAAATCCTAATTATAATAAATTAAACCCATTACCATTGAGTTGATAGGATAAGTGTTACATACGGAGTAAAACTGCTCCGAAGGGTTTTCTTGGCTGTAATCTTTATGGAAGCAGATTGCCAGGTCTTTCTTCCTCAGTGTCTCTGAGTGGGCTTGAACTGCCAGCCTTTAGTCAGATGTAAACCATTTGCGATACCCAGGGACCTTTTATTATAAATTAGAAAATGATATTACATTTCAAAAAATGGTTGTTTTTTTTTTTTTTTTTTGATGAGCAGGGTTTCCTTAAATAATCTTATTTTTCTAGAGCATTAAAGATAATTTGCCTTATGGACATTTTGATTTATACGCTTATGGGTTTTTTTCTCCAAAACAGTGCATGTTTTATAATGTGAGAAGATCTCTGTATTAACTGAAAATCTAGTCAGATAATTTTCTAATTCATTAGGAAGGGCATCCCTTCCTCTGTCTCCAACCAGACTTTAGTCCCCATTGGCCTGTCCATTAATTTTCAGATGCGGGAACTCACTGAACTTTTGAGCACTACACCATACTGTTCTACTATAGTTAGAACACAGGCAGCAACAAGAAACAGTGGAACAATTGCTTAGTCGATGATACAGCGTAATGTAGGCCTGAAGTTAAAGGAATCTCTGCAGAATAAATAACAAGTCAAATCAAGGCCTGAAGGTTTTCTTTTTCTTAGAAGGGGTTGTGCTTTTGATTGGACTATGTTATCCTTCTTCTGCCTCTGAACAAACAGACCAGTTTTCTTGGGAAAACCCAGAATCTCATCTCTGACTCAGGTACAGAAAGAAATGATGCAATAATGTGCTACTTACACTTTCCCTTTTGCCTCCTGCCTCCTCCAAGCACAACAGTCAAGCCTGCTGACCTCTGTCCTTGCACTCTAGCTCTTGTTTTAATGACAGTGTTTGGAGCACAGTCAGTGCCAACTCCAGTCAAGCGCTCCACCCTGGCCTGGACTGGACACAAGTCAGTGTTTTATAACTTCCCTTGCAGGCAAATGTGGTGAGCCCCTCAGGCCCGGGTGGACCTTGTTCTAGTCTTCGTGTCTCCCTAGGGCCTACCTCATTACCTGGCCTCCTCAGAGTAGAGTTTAGTGAATGTTTGCTGGGCCAGTGTATAGAGGAATTAATGAAAAGGAGGGAAAAATACTTTCCTAAAGTACATTGCTTTGGCAAGAGAGGAGCCTAACTGCCCTCAAAGATTATTGCCCTGTAGCCAAATCCAGTGGTGCTGCTGTGGTCAACCCTGTTGGGCATGTCCAATTTCCTTTGCCTTGGGACTGCATTCTCTTCTGACATTCCTCTTACTTCTCTGGCCACTCACTTCTCATTCTTCCCTTAGCTCTCTCAGCGTCTAAAGCAGTTGCCATTGGGTCAGTGCGGACTTATGGTGACCCCATGAGTCTCTTCACCTGCCTGTTCATTAATCATCATTGTCTTTCTAACTTCTCATGTTCTCTCTACATATAGTAGGTACACTATTAAAGGGCAATGGTGATTCAATGACAGAATTCTCACATTCATGTCGAAGACCCTGGTGGATTCCCAGCCAATGCACCTCACGTGCAGCCACCACCCTCCTGTCAGTGGAGGATTGCATGTTGCTATGATGCTGGAGAGGTTTCAGCACAGCTTCTGACTAAGACGAACTAGGAAGAAAGGCCTGGAAATCTACTTTCAAAAATCAGCCAATGAAAATCCTATGAATCACTACAGTTCAGTCCACAGCCAGTCATGGCAATGGTGCAGGACCAGACAGCATCTCATTTTGTTGTGCATGGGGTTGTCATGAGTCAGCTAAAAACACCAGCAACATCCCTAGATTATCTCATATATACCAGTGGCGTTAACTGCCACAACCTATAAACTCTCAAATCTTCAACTAAATTTTATTTAACAATTATTATGGCCACACCCTGTGCTAGGTGATGAAAAAAATGTAGCACTGAATAAGAATATGTGGTCCTGGACCTCATGAAATTTATAGTCTGGAGGAAAGATAGACTTCAATGAATAATCACAAGTCATGTGATAGAGGAAGCATTGGATTATGGGAGCTGAGAACCTCTTCAAGAAAGTGACCCTTAAGCTGCGACCTGCAGCATGAGAAGGGATTAATAAGGTAAAGTGGACAAGTAAGAAGCCAGAAAAAGATTTGTAAGAGATGAAACCAGAGAAGCGGTCAGGGTCAGATGGTGGAGAGCCTTGGAGGCCACAATCTGGAGTTTGAACTTTCTCTTAAGAGCAATAAAAAGCTTAAAAACGGTTTTGAGCAGGAAAGTGACATAATCAAAATTACTTTTAAAAAGAGGCTCTGTCAACAGCTCAGATCCTGGATTGAGGTTTAGCAGCACTAGAGGCAGGGAGACCAGGTGAGAGATGATGGAGATGATGCTAGTGCCCTGGACTTGGGTGGCAAAAGAGAAAAACAAACAAACAAAAAAACCAAACCAATTGTCATTGAGTTGACCCTGACCGATCATGTGTGTCAGGGTAGGGCTATGCTCCATAGAGCTTTCAATGGCTGGTTCTTCAGAAGTAGAACACCAGGCTTTTTTCTGATGTGCCTCTGGGAGGGCTCAAACCTCCAACTTTTCGGTTGTCAGCTGAGTGTGTTAATCAATGCCCAGCGACTCCTCAGCAGGGATAAAATGTATAATTCTCTGAGAGAGAGAAAAGCAAATGACTGAGAATAATAATACTTTCTACTAACCAAAGATGCCCTTTATCATCACTCTTATCCAACATTGTGCTGGAGGTCGTAGCCAGAGCAATTAGGCTAGATAAAAAAATAAAGGGCATCCAGATTGGTAAGGAAGAAGTAAAAGTATCTCTATTTGCAGATGACATGATCTGATACAAAGAAAACCCTAAAGACACCTCAAGAAAACTACTGAAACTAATAGACGAGTTCAGCAGAGTATCAGGATACAAGATAAATAGGCAAAAATCAGTTGAACTCCTCTACACCAACAAAAAGAACATTGAAGAGGAAATCACCAAATCAATACCATTTACAGTAGCCCCCAAGAAGATAAAATACTTAGGAATAAATCTTACCAGAGATGTAAAAGACCTATACAAAGAAAACTACAAGATACTACTGCAAGAAACCAAAAGAGACCTACATAAGTAGAAAAACATACCTTGCTCATGGATAGGAAGACTTCCTATTCCACCAAGAGCAATCTATAGATACAATGCAATTAGGATCCAAATTCCAACGACATTTTTTAATGAGATGGAGAAACAAATCACCAACTTCATATGGAAGGGAAAGAGGCCCCAGATAAGTACAGCATTACTGAACAAAAAGAACAAAGCAGGAGGCCTCACTCTACCTGATTTTAGAAACTATTTTACCGCCACAGTGGTCAAAACAGCCTGGTACTAGTACAACAACAGGTACATAGACCAATGGGACAGAATTGAGAATCCAGACATAAATCCATCCACATATGAGCAGATGATGTTTGACAAAAGCCCAAAGTCAGTTAAATGGGGAAAAGACAGTCTCTTTAACAAATGGTGCTGGTATAACTGGATATCCAACTGCAAAAAAATGAAACAAGACCCATACCTCACACCATGCACAGAAAACAACTCAAAATGGATCAAAGGCCTAAATATCAAATCTAAAATGATAAAGATCATGGAAGAAAAAACAGGGACAATGCCAGGAGCCCTAATACACGGCATAAACAGTATACAAAACATTGATAACAATGCACAAATACCAGAAGAAAAACTAGATAAATGGGAGCTCCTAAAAATCAAACACCTATGCTCATCCAAAGACTTCACCAAAAGAGTATAAAGACAACCTACAGACTGGGAAAAAGTTTTTAGCTATGACATTTCCAATTAGAGTCTGATCTCTAAAATCTACATGATACTGCAAAAACTCAACTACGAAAAGACAAATAACCCAATTGAAAAATGGGCAAAGGATATGAACAGACACTTCACTAAAGAAGACATTCAGGTAGCTAACAGATACATGAGGAAATGCTCACTATCATTAGCCATTAGAGAAATGCAAATCAAAACCACAGTGAGATTCCATCTCACTCCAACAAGGCTGGCATTAATCCAAAAAACACAAAATAATAAATATTGGAGAGCTTGTGGTGAGACTGGAACACTTACACACGGCTGGTGGGAATGTAAAATGGTACAACCACTTTGGAAATTGATTTGGTGCTTCCTTAAAAAGCTAGAAATAGAACTACCATACTCAAACACCTATGCTCATCCAAAGACTATCCGGCAATCCCACTCCTTGGAATATATCCTAGAAAAATAACAGCCTCTGCACAAACAGATATATGCACACCCATGTTCACTGCAGCATTGTTTATAATAGCAAAAAGATGGAAGCAACCAAGGTGCCCATCAACTGATGAATGGATAAATAAATTATGGTATATTTACACAATGGAATAGTACACATTGATAAAGAACAATGATGAATGTGAGACATTTCATAACATGAAGGAATCTGGAAGGTATTATGCTGAGTGAAATTAGTCAGTTGCAAAAGGACAAATATTGTAAGAGACCACTATTATAAGAACTCAAGAAATAGTTTAAACGGAGAAGAAAATATTCTTTGATGGTTATGAGAGTGGGGAGGGCAGGAGGGAGAGGAGGTTTCACTAATTAGATAGTAGACAAGAACTATTTTAGGGAAAGACAACGCACAATACAGGAGAGGTCACCACAATTGGACTAAACCAAAAGCAAAGAAGTTTCCTGAATAAACTGAACGCTTCGAAGGCCAGTGTAACAGTGGCGGGGTTTGGGGACCGTGGTTTCAGGGGATACCTAGGTCAATTGGCATAATAAAATCTATTAAGAAAACATTCTGCATCCCACTTTAGAGAGCAGTGTCTGGGGTCTTAAACGCCAGCAAGCGGCCATCTAAGGTACATCAGTTGGTCTCAACCCACCTGGAGCAAAGGAGAATGAAGAACACCAAAGATACAAGGTAATGATGAGCCCAGGAGACAGAAAGGGACACGTAAATCATGGACTACATCATCCTGAGACCAGAAGAACTAGGTGGTGCCTGGCTACAACTTATGACTGCCCTGACAGGGAACACAACAGAGAACCCCTGAGAGAGCAGGACAGCAGTGGGATGCAGACCTTGAATTCACGTAAAAAGACCAGACTTAATGGTCTGGCTGAGACTAGAAGGACCCCGGAGGCCATGGTCCCCGGACCTTCTGTTAGCCCAAGGCTGGAACCATTCCCAAAGCCAACTCTTCAGACAGGAATTGGACTGTACTATAAGATAGAAAATGATACTGGTGAGGAGTGAGCTTCTTGGCTCAAGTAGACACATAAGACTATGTGGGCAGCTCCTGTCTGGAGGGGAGACGAGAAGGCAGAAGGGGACAGAAGCCGGCTGAATGAACACAGAAATAGAGGATGGAGGGGAGTGTGCTGTCTCATTAGGGGAAGAGCAACTAGGAGTATATAGCAAGGTGTATATAAATTTTTTATGAGAGACTGACTTGATTTGTAAACTTTCACTTAAAGCACAATAAAAAGAAAAAAAAGAAAAACTACTAAAGAAGATGGAAGGAACACACAGAGTCAGTATGCCAAAAAGAATTAATTGGTCGGAGTTCAACCATTTCAGGCTGTAGCATGTGATCAGGAACCAATGATACTGAAGGAAGAGGCCCAAGCTGCACTGAAGGCATTGATGAAAAACAAGGCTCCAGGAACTGACAGAATACTAACTGAAAAGTTTCAACAAACAGATGCAGCGCTGGAAGTGCTCACTCGTCTATGCCAAGAAATTTGGAAGACAGCTACCTGGTCAGCCAACTGGAAGAGATCCATATTTATGCCCATTCCAAAGGAAAGTGATCCAACTGAATTCAGAAATTATTGAACAGTATCATTAACAGCACATGCAAGTAAAGTTCTGCTGAAGATCATTCAATAGCAGTTGCAGCAGTGCCTTGACAGGGAACTGCCAGAGATTTCAAGCTGGATTCAGAAGAGAGCAGGAACCAGGGATATCATTGCTGATGTCAGATGGATCCTGGCTGGAAGCAGAGAATACCGGAAGGATATTTACCTGTGTGTTATTGACTGTGCAAAGGCATTCGACTGTGTGGATCGTAACAAATAATGGATAACATTATGAAGAATGGTAATTCCAGAACACTTAGTTGTGTTCATGAGGAAACTGTACATAGATCAAGAGGTAGTCGTTAGAATAGAACAAGGGTATACTGCGTGGTTTAAAGTCAGGAAAGGCGTGCATCAGGGTTGTATCCTTTCACCATACTTATTCGATCTATATGCTGAGCAAATAATCTGAGAAGCTGGACTATATGAAGAAGAACTCAGCATCAGGATCGGAGGAAGACTCATTTACAACCTGTGATATGAAGATTACACAACTTTGCTTGCTGAAAGTGAAAGGACTGATGAAGATCAAAGACTACAGACTTCAGTATGGATTACACTTCAACATAAAGAAAACAAAAATCGTCACAACTGGACCAATAAGCAACATCATGATAAAGGGAGAAAATATTGAAGTTGTCAAGGATTTCATTTTACCTGGATCCACAATCAACACCCATGGAAGCAGCAGTCAAGAAATCAAAAGACGCATTGCATTGGGCAAATCTGTTGCAAAAGACCTCTTTAAAGTGTTAAAAAGCAAAGATGTCACCATGAAAACTTAAATGTGCCTGACCCAAGCCATGGTGTTTTCAATCGCCTCATAAGCATATGAAAGCATGACAATGAATAAGGAAGATGGAAGAAGAATTGATGTCTTTGAATTATGGTGTCGGTGAAGAACATTGAGTATACCATGAACTACCAAAAGAATGAACAAATCTGTCTTAGAAGAAGTACAACCTGAATGTTCCTTAGAAGCAAGGATGGCAAGACTATGTCTCACATACTTTGCACATGTTGTCAGGTGAGATGAATCCCTGGAGAAGGACATCATGCTTGGTAAAGTAGAGGGTTGGCGAAAAAGAGGAAGACCCTCAATGAGATGGATTGACACAGTGGCTGCAAAAATGGGCTCAAGCATAACAATGATTGTAAGAATGGTGTAGGACTGGGCAGTCTCGTTCTGTTGTACCTAGGGTCACTATGAGCTGTAACCGACTCAATAGCACCTAACGACTACAACTACCTTTTTGGTCATAAGTATTAATTTCTCCCCTTTTTGCACGCAAAATACACTTATTCTCTACCTAAAGAGTCTCAACCAATCATGATATCAGGGTCAAAGTTTAGGATCTCATGATAGCCTCTACATTGTGCCCAGAAATTGCCCCACTTGATTTATAGACTTATGAACTTAAAAATAAACAATTAAAAGTTACCTGCTCCCCCATCCCCACCCCTACCGTTTCACATCTATACCCAAAATATGATGATTGAACAAGGACACAATAAACACGGAAATAAACACTCCCGTTTAGAAAAGGAAGGAATGGGAGGCAAACAGCCATCTAGTTCTTACATTTCCAAAATCCTCTTGGGTATGGGAAGCATTCCTTGATTAGGTTCCAGTTCAGCTCCCTGGGAGTAGCCTTCCCGTTATTGTTCTTCATGACTTCACCCTTGGAAGGCACTTTCTTTTCCATTATCCTTCTCATAGCCACATCTGGAAAATATATCCTCCTTGGGAGCCCTGGTGCACAGTGGTTAAGAGCTGTAGCTGCTATCCAAAAGATCAGCAGTTCGAATCCACCAGCCGCTCCTTGGAAACCCTAGGGTTGCTGTGAGTCAGAATTGACTTGATGGCAATGGATTGGGCTGAAGCAGCTTTCTCAGCCTCCTTTATGCCCAAGAAACTCAGGGAGCCCAAAGGTTGTTTTAAGTCTCCAGCAGTCACAGTCTTCTTTCATCCAGGCAGTGGATCTTGACTGTACAACTCTCTTAAAAATTTGGATACCATTTTACCTATTTGACTCCAGTCAGCTCCAAGTGCCAATAACCACACCTATAATTATTTTCAAGACATGTCTCTCTTCTAGGAATAATTACTAAGGTAACTTGAACTTATCGGTCCTCCATGGAAGATCCATGCCATTACTCTATTTTTCCTGAGCCATTTTATCCAACAAAGGATTTACTGGTCGTGCCATTGAGCTGGTCTCTGTCTCAAAGCTGAGCCTTAGTATGAGACTTAGCCTTTTTACTCAAAACATTTCTCAATTTTTATTCTTTACTGCTTGGAGTTGAGAAGGAGGTGCATCTCTCAGCCCTGCTAGTCCTGGAACTTCTAGATTCTCTCTTTTCCCTTTCATCCCTACTTATAAAACAGCCAATTCTTTTGTGAACTCCTCTCTTTCTTGTAGCATCCTGTCAAATGCAGCTAAAAACAACCAAGACACGCTAGTAGCAATCTATTTCCCAACCTCTTTGCCTAAAATGACAAGCTACTTGGTACATTATCTGCCTTCCAAATGACCAAAGGCTACAATTTCCTTGCTGCCTATCACTAGGCCCTGAACCCACTGGCATACATTTTAGATCAGCATTCTACTCCTGGTACCAATTACTCTACTAGTCAGCTTATTCTAATCAATGTTGTGGTGATATACAACTTTTTCTCCAAAAATCTTATGACATGCATTTCTTTCTCATATCATATGTCGGGGCTACAGGCTGGCTTTGATCTGCTGAACTTTATTATTCTAGGGTCTTGACTGAAGGAGCAACTCCTATCATGATCTCACGGTAGAGAAGAGAAATGGCTGAACCACATAATGGCTCTAAAGTTTCTGGACAGAGTTGGTACTGACAACTTCTGCTCAGTTTCCATTGGCTAAACAAGTCATATAGCCAGGTTCAGGGCCAAGGGGGTGGGGAAGTATATTTAGCTGCAGGGAATTATTGTAAGGCACTTGGCAATGAGCAGGATACATACTCTTATTACAAGGAGGAGAGTGACTTACTGGGAACAATAATACAATCTTGTACATCTCTAGTTTGAGAAACCTAGTTGTGATGGTTAAGATTCTGTGTCAACTTGGCTGGGCCATGGTTCTCAGTGGTTTGGCAATTCTATGATGTTGTGATCACTTCCATGATGAGATTTGATATAATGTGATCACTTCCATGATGAGATGTGCTGTGAGTAGCCAATTAGATGAAAGGGAGTTTCCTTGGGTGTGTAGCCTGCATTGAATATAAGTGGACATTCTGGCAAGGCTCGTGGGCTTTTGCTCACCCTGGATCTTACAGCTGACTCCTGTTCTTGGGATTTGTTGATCTTTACAACCTGTGAGCAAGAGCCCTTCTCTCTGACCTGTTGATCTTGGGTTCACCCACTCTTGTGGTTACGTGGATCAGGAGAAGCCTCCATCCTGACCCACAGACTTGGGACATTCTAGCCTCTACAATCGTGTGAGCCATTTCCTCAATATAAGTCTCTCTACATATACATATTTATATACTTTACTGGTTTTGCTTCTCTAGAGAACCCAGCCTAAGACACTAGTCTACAGGTGTTAGCTCCCCTCCTTCAACAAATACAGCAAGCAGGGGAAGAGAGTGGAGAATAGACATGACAACAAGAACTTAGAGTAACAATAGAGTTTGACGAAGCTGCATTTGGATAGCCCATTATATAAGAAGAGGAAAAACAATTATCCAGAATTGTCAGGACCTGAGATAGTGGGAATTGGAAGGGATGAAAATCCAAGTTGAGACACCCAGTGGGGGGTTAGATATGAAGCCTGAAACTCAGGAAAGAGTGGTAGGCTCGTGCCATCAATTTGGGCATTTGAAGCCATAGGAGAGAATGAGATCACCTAGAGGGAGTTTTTTTTTTTTTATTATTATTGTTTAATGAGTTTAATTTGCTTTTTTAGAGAGTAAAGAAAGCAGAATATCTAGAACAGAAGCTGAGGAACTCCAACATCCCAGGGACAGATGGAGGAAGAGGCACCAACAAAGGAGTCCAAGCAGAAATGCCAGAAAGGTCGGGGATAATACAGAGTAGCATGCTATCTTGGAAGCAAGGGGAGGAGCGGTTTTGCGAAGAAGGGTATGGTCAAACCTTACATACAGCTGCCTTGTGGACTTCTCTGCTTGGCAGGCCCACAACCATCTCATTTTCAACAAGTCCACAAGTGAGCCGATCTCTTTTCCTTGAGTCCTCTCTCTCAGTTAACAATGCCACATCTGCCCAGTCAGCCGACCTGGGAGTTGCTCTAGGCTGCTCCTGGTTTACCTCTGAAGAAATTGTGGCTCCCTACACATCATCTGTTCACTCTCTCTTCCTCCTTCCCAGTAGGACTCTGGTGTTGTTCAGACATGCATCCACACCACAAGCTTCAGGGAACTGAGCACCATCATCAGCCCCACGGGAGTGTCATGATTCACCTAAGTTAATCAAGGTGGTTCCATTTCCCTTGCCACTGCCTGATTTGGTTGTGGGTATGTGAAAAAATTCCGGCAAAGAGTTGTGAGGGCAGCTCTGATGGAGGCTCCTGGGAAAGGTTCTCTTGCTTCTACAGGAGGTACACTGGAAGAGGCCATCTCTTCATCCTTTGGAGCCACAGCTGTCTTACAACTTGGAGGAGAGGTAGTTTGTAGGTAAAATTTATACACCTGTGATAAAGATGGAACGTGGGAAAACCTCGGCTTTTGATGATGTTGTTATACTACTGAATTAATCAGTTCTTCAGCTATTCTGCCACCTCATGTCTTCTTGTTATGTGAGATAATGAATTGACTTTGTTGTCGTGTTTAAACTGGTTTGATTTAGAGTTTTCTTGTTCTTGCAGCTGAAAAACATTCTAATCGATACAACTTCTCAACAGTCTTTTACACCTCTGCCAGACTATTTAGAATGGAGATTGAGTTCCAGGGGTGGGCCTTGAATTGTGCAAGTCAATCATGGTAATCCATGTCCCTTAACAGTTCAGGAACCCCTTCCAAAATCAATCAGAACATGACATTTCCCTGGCCACAGGGATGCTTCAGGAATGGATACCTGACCCAATTTGAGCCAATGAAAGTTTGCTACCTTCTTTTTCTGGATATAAACCAGAAAGCATGTAGCTCTGATTGCTGATAGCTGCATTCTACACCATGAGTGAAGCCACCCTGAGGATGATGTTCACACTGCGGCTGGCAGAGCCCAGGAAAGGAAATAACCTGGGTCCTTGATGACATTGTTCATCTCTTGGATCAACCAATCCTTCCCATTATATAAGCCAATGTATGTCCCTTATAACTTAAGCCAGTATAAGTCAGATTTCTATTACCGGCAACTAAAAGCATCCTAGATGATGACCAGTCCTCTCATGTCCTACCAGTTACCAGGTAACAGATTTCTCAAACATCTCTTGAACTTGTTGCCTTTTCTCCATTCCTATTGTCTTAACCAATTCCATGATTTCTTACTTGGATTCCTGCAAATATTTCCTACCTCTCTGGTCTCAGCTCTATCTCCCTCCAATTTATTCTCCACCTGCTGCCAGACCAAAAGCCAAATCCGTTGCTGTCAATTCTGACTCATGGCGACCCCATGTGTTACAGAGTAGGACTGCTCCATAGGGTTTTCTTGGCTGTGATCTTTACAGAAGCAGACCACCAGGCCTTTCTTCTGTGGTGCCACTGGGTAGGTTTAAACTGCCAACCTTGAGGTTACTAGTTAAGTGCAAACCACTTGCACCAACCAGGAACTTTTCCTGCTGCCAGAGTTAGCTTTGAGAGATGAAGATCTGAGAGCGTAGCTCCCCTGCTTCAAACCCTCCTTCTCTACTTGGTTGTCTCTAACTCAGTCTTTAAGATTTACTTCAATCTTCCAAAATACCTCTGTCCTGACATGCCTCACTTATCTGGCCAACCACAATACCCTACTGTAGAAATTCCTGTTACCACATTATGACTTTTCTCTTCTCTATCTCTGCTCACTAGACTGTGGGGGAGTCCATGTTTCAGACCCAACGGACCCTCAGTTTGTAGAGGGACACATGTCAGAATTAAGTTTTATCTAAGCGGTCACATACACTTATAAGTTAGGAGCTAAACAAACAGGTAATTTGGTGTAGTATCAAGAACACGGGGCTGCAGCCCACAAGACTGAAATTTTATTTTGATTTCACCACTTAATAACTGCAGGGACCTCAAGAAAATGCCTTAGCTTCTACACACCTCAGTTTCCCATCTGTATAATGGGAATACTGTTTTTATGTCAGTGGTAACATAGGCTACTTTGAAGGGAATGGCTCTTTTGTCTGGCAACTTCTTATTCATGGTGAAAACAACAAAAGGGGAAAAACCACTAATGTCATGTGAAGTAAAAAGTAAACACCAAAAAATTTAATAATGACTTTATTTTTCATAATTTATAGCATAGGTAACAGGAACATTTTCCAAAGACATGGACTAGAGTAGAATAAAGGCAGCGATTATGATCATTACAGGTGGCATCAAAGGACTGCCAGACAGCTGTATAGACAAACAAAATACACTATTCAAAATGTTCTTCCTTGCAGGCGGTCAAAACCCATCAACAGAGGTTGCTCTATCACTTAAACAGCTTGCCTTTGGCTGTTCTGACCTCCATGCAGAGAGGAAGACCGGGTAGTGGTAAGGGAATGAGTACTCAGAGAGAGATTTACCACCACCAGTGGCCATGTGACAGATAAATGAATTTGCCCAAATCACTAAGCTTGGGTTTTTCCACCCACGTTAATTTGGTTGCTTGCATATGACAACAGCAGCGTTTGCTGATGACAGGACTCAAAGGCCTGGGCAACGCAGCTAGCAAGAGAACACAAACAACTCAAGGCAGAGTACTACCGCCAGCTCAGCAGCTTCTGCTCCATCAGTGACCACAAGGGCAGAGAAGCCGAAGGGTGATTTCTTGAGGGCTTGATGTGGTGTTGGGTCAAACCAAATGTACACCTTTTCCTTAAACTGCTGGTATTCCTTCCATCTCAAATCTTTGGAGGCCACTGAATGTGCTGGATATGTGGTCTTGTGGCCAAAACGGCAGTCTGGAGCCTGTGGGCTGGCTGATTTTATTTTTAGAATTAAAGAGGGCCACCATTAATTCAACTTTAATTTCTACCACCTACCATTAATTTCTTTTACTCTGAACCTTGGTTTCCCAAATGTAGGAAGGAGAGTCCACATCAGTTTGGGGGCATGCAAAAACCTAAACTTCATGGTCATATGGACTGGGATTTGAATCTCCTAGCTATGTGAATTTCAGTAAGTTACTTAGCTTGCTTTGAGCCTTGGTTTTCCAATCTATAATATGGGAATAATAATAAATACCTGCTAAAATAGTAAGCACTAGTTTTTTTTTTTTTAAAATAGTAAAGTAATGAAATACAAAAAAAAAAAAATACACTGGGTTTTGTATTTCATTAGTTTACTATTTTAACAGATTTTTATGGAGTGCCTCCTACGTACCAGGTAATGTCCTAGAACTGAGTCTACAGAGGTGAGTGAAATAGACATCGTTCCTGTCTTCATGGAGCTTATGGTCCATTGTGAGAAATAATAGATGCAAAATACTTAGCACTGTGCCTGGCTTTTAATAGGTGCTCAGTAAATATTTTGAATTAACAGGAAATTTAATAATTGAAATTCAGTAGCATTTTGATATGCCTTAATTTCTTTTTCATAAATCCCACCCTTACCTCAGGGCCTTTGCACACGATATTCTTTATTTGGGTTGTTCTTTCCCCAACTATTCACATGGCTTTCTCTCTCATTTCATTCATATCTGTACTCAAATGTCACTTCCTCTGATAGGCCATTCCTAACCACCTATTAAAATAGTTCTCCCACCTCTATCACACGCTATCATCTTACCTTGCTTTAAACCACCATGAGTTTAAAAGCCATCTATTAGTGAGAAGTATCTCTTAGATTTAGGGCAAAACTTTATTCTAAAGTCTCTATGATACAATCTTATTTTTAAAAGACAGATTTGAATGGAAATTTTACAATAAAAGATATAAGAATGGCCAATAAGCACATGAAAAGACACCCAGCATCACTAGTCATCAGGAAATTTTAAAAAGACTGATACTACTAAGTGTTGACAAGGATGTAGAACAACCAGGATTCTCAAACACTGCTGATGGGAATGCAAAATGGTACAGTCACTTTGGGAAACACTTTGGCAGTTTCTCATATAGTTAAACATATACTTACCATACAACCAGCAGTTCAATTCCACCAGCTGCTCCTTGGAAACCGTATAGGGCAGTTCTACTCAGTCCTATAGGGTTGCTATGAGTCAGAATCGACTTGACAGCAACGGGTTTGGTTTGTTTTTTTACCATACAACCAGGAATCCCACTCCTAGGAATTTGCTCAAGAGAACTGAAAATATATACACATACATAAGGACTTGTATCTGAATGCTCATAACAGCATCATTCGTAATAGCTAAGAACTGGTAACAACCCATATGTACATCAAGTGATAATGGAAAAACAAAACGTGATATACGCACAGAATGGAATACAATTCATCAATGAAAAGGAACAAACTACTGATACACGCTACAACATAGATGAATCTCAAAAACGTCATGCCAACTGAAAGAAGCCAGACTAAAAAGGCTACACACTACATGATTCCGTTTACACGACATTTTTAAAAATGGCAAAATCTAGTGATAAATCAAATTGATGGTTACCCTGGACTAGGAGTAGGGGGCATGGACTGACCACAAATTTGCAAGAGGGAATTTTTAAGGGTGAGGAAGATACTCCTTATCTTGAGTGTGGTGACAATTACACACCTGTATATTTTGCTAGAACTCATCAAACTACACCTTTAAGGTGGGTGAATCTTATTGTATGTAAATTGAGCTTCAATAAAGCTGTTAAGCACAAGGCTAAAAATATGTATTATTTATGTATAGACAATGACTCTATGCTTATCTCTTGTGGTGGAATTTTGGTGCTTTTTATTTTCTTCTTCGCGTATCTAAATTTTGTAAAAATTTCCACAATAATTACATAGTGCTTTTGTAGAGAAAAAAAAAAAAAAGCAACAATAAAATGCCATAAATATTTGTTGGGTTATTCAACAAGGAACCAATTGATTCAATATTGTTTGCTTGTAATGAAGCCCATTTGGGGCCGCTCCTTCTTCTCATCTATCTTTCCTTGGTGGCACTTCTGAGGGGTGAACTGAGGAAAAGGATGCAAAAAGGTACAGAGCTTAATAGCAACGCTTTGTCCATCCAGCCCTGGGTTTGGCTCTCACCTTGAGTTTTGGATGAATACACAGTAACCTAATGATAGAGGGGCTCTCCCCCCACTTTGCCAACTCTGCCCTCCATTCCAACTCAAATCAACTCATGCGTCCTCCAAGCGCCAAGAGGAAGGCCTCAGCATAGGGCTGGGCGGATTGTGGTTTGTGGGGTCCAGGCCGAGCGCCTGCCTCCAGCTCACGTTGGTCTGTTGGGTGCTGCGAGATCTTGGTGAAGTCAAGAGACCATTCATCAGTGGGGACCCATGATTAGAACAACTGCTCGTGCTGCACATGGCAGGACAGGACACGGAGTCCCTCCAAAAATCACCCCAGGGTGGGGGTGCGCAGCGTCAACAGATCTTTGGCCCTTTTTCCCCATCATACATCCAAACCATCTTCAAACTTTCTGCCCATGAAAGGGCAGTCACCTTAGGCGACCCAACCAGCCTGTAAGTAGAGGATGGCTTGCCTGGATAAGCTGTATCACTTGCCCATGAGTGCCTTGGGGTCACTGTGCAAGGCCCCCAACAGTACCCAGGAGTTAGGACACAGGAGTCAGGTGAGTGTAATAAAGCTCTAATTATAAAAATAGTTCGTCAAAATATCATCCTGTAGAGCAAATATATAATTTTCTAGCCACACTAATCAAGAAGTGCAGCCCACCAGAAGCTCAGGGTAGGTGAGGAAAAGGAGACAACCACAACTGTCCTCAGGGCCTCTGCTGTGTCGTCCATCAATGCTAACTTGGGAGAGATCCCTGGTTCCCAACCTGAGATCCCTGTCCCTCAGGGCTCACACAGGCACTACCTTCAGGAACCACTTTTAGCATCTTAAAACTGCACACAAACCCACAAGGCTGCGCTGCCTTATTAAAGCATCAAGTCATGCCTGTTAGCATTGGGATCAAATCTCTGAATGGACAGGTAAAGAGGCCTTTGGTTTTTAAGCAGAAATAAAAATAGAAAAATACATGGATTGTGAGTTGGTGTGGTTTTTTCAGTAGCTGCAATCTTTCAAAGCATGGCATCTCTGGAGGAAAATAAAACAAAGGGTTCTTGGTGGGAAGGTTAGGCATTGCTGGCTTGGGTAAGTGCTGTGGTATCCCCCAGCCATAGACGCTGTGATTTTGTGGTTCAGGAGGCCATGCTAACGGAGAAACACACCCCAGAAGAGAGACTAGACAGTGTCTCCAGACAGATCCCACTCAGTCACAGAGACAGTATTTGGGGTTTGGGGTGGTCCTTTCTGTGGCCTATTTTTAGAGCCCAGAGTCAGAGTTCTTCACAGTAAACAGGCAGGACCCTCTGGCCCACGTGACACTGATAAAACCTAAAACCAAACCCACTGCTGTCAAGTTGATTCCAATAGCAACCAGCATCAGAAACAGGGCCCATGGCATCAGCTAACACCACTGATAAGACAGGAAGGCACACTTCCTCCTCAGACACCTGGATCTGGTGGGGTCGTGATGGATCTTGGCTACCTGCTCAGCACATGGATATAGAAACTGTCCACAGGACAGGTCAGGCCAGAAATTACAACAATAAGAATAAACATAGCTGACTCATTCCCAGAACCAAGAACTTGTGGATGGAGGATCTGGTTCTGTGAGCATTCTGGTTCATTATTAGGCAGAAAACCTTTGCAGGAATCTCCAGCTTTCCCCTGTGCTATGCCCAATCTGCCTTCCTAGGTAGGGTGGATGCAGTGTGGGAAGAACTCTGTCAGAAGATGGATTCTTATCCCAACCCTGCCCGTCTGTGACCTTGGCCCCTTTGAGCCTCAGTGACATTGTTATGAAACGGTAACAATAACATCTACTCCTTTAACCTCAGTTATATGGATCAAATGAGACAGTACCTGGGAACATGCTTGGAGAACATGTGGTACAACGGTTCAGGAATTTTCTCTGCCCCTATATTCCCATACAGGCTTAAGTCACTGGGTGTCAATTAAGGAAACAATCAGAGCCTCAGAGTCACATTCTCTGTCCTGACCCCTGCAAATGTTTCTTCTTTAATCCCATAATGTTTTCTATAAAGGTGAAAACCATCCATATTATTGGTGCTGTGCAAGGACCAACCAAGGTGCTTCCATTTCCTCTCATCTCCTGGAAAGGAGGTGACACAGGTGTGCCGGGTGAGGGCTGGAGTGAACCTGACATCACCTATCCCCACCCCTTTCAGGGTGCATGAGTCATCCATGCTGAAAGGGGGTTAGTGTTTGTCCTTCAGGAGTTTCCAAAGGGCACCCAACTGCAGCTTCTGTTGATTGACTTCTTCCTCCCAAGGAGCAGGGAGGCAAAGCCTTGGGGAAGGCTTTGACCTTGAAGCCTCAGTGAGCAGATGTGTTTCCAAAGGCCGGTATTATGCTTTCCCTTCCTCCTGGTCCATGAATAAATAAACAGACGCCTCCACATGGCCTTATAGCTGTCCCATTGTAAGTTCTGCCTTGGTCTGAGTGATGGTGGTACACCCCATCAGTGTGAGCCAGGGAGGAGAGAACCCCTTCTCCTTCTCTCGGCTCAGACCCTGAAAGCCCAGTAAAGTAACAGTGTCGACACAGGCTCCTGAGGGCTCATTCTGCAACTACTCGGTTGTGACATCCTGTTGTAACGCTTTGGGGAGAGGAGCATGGCCCTGCTCACTTCTCGGAACAAACAAGACAAACATATTAGAACTGGCAGGAAGGGCACACCATGTTCTCTGCCAGGAAAAGGTCAAAGGGCTTCAGGAATAGAACATAAGGGACCCCAGGACATGGGCACAACACATCAATGGACAGGCCGGCTTTGCTCTGTGCCACTTCCCAGCTGTCTAATTAGGATTTACACACTTCACTATGCTCTACCTCAGTGGGCCCTTTTGGAGACAGCTGAAATGGTGAAAGCCATTGGAAAGTCACTGGAGTCATCTAAGCTCAGGTGAGATTTCTAGCTGAGAGATCTCAGCTAGTCATGCCTCCACCGTGGGCCTCAGCTTTCTCATCTGTAGAAAGGGGATAAGAAAACCTATTTTCAAAGGCTCGTTAGAATTAAATGAGACCATGATTGTCAAGCTGACCACACAGAAGGCCTTTCCCCTTGGCCTCATTTTCCTCCATCTGTGGGGATGAAGGCAATAGAGAAGACATCACAAGCAGCTGCGCATAACTTTGTTTTTAAGAGGGTGACGCCATCGCGCCCATCTGCCCTGACCCCACGGTTCCAGTCAGGGCCCTCGGTACCGGGCCTGCCTTCCCTGAGCCACCTCAGAGATCCCAGGCTGGTGTGGTGAGGGGCATGGGGGAGCAGCCAGGACGCTCCGGGGTCAAGCCATGGTGGGCCACCCGCCCGTTCCTCAGCGGGAGGCGGCCAGGCCTGCGGGCCCCACTGCTCGGCCCCGACTCGGAGGGCAGGCCGGAGTCGCTGCGATGCACGTCGGTGAGGGCCCGCCTGCGCAGGAGCCCACTGGGCCTCTCCGAGTAGGCCTCTTTGTGGCTCCCCCACTGCAGCGGGCAGAGCTGGGCGCGGAAGGCGGCCTGAAAGCCACGGCGGAAGTTCTCGTTGAAGTAGCCGTAGATGACGGGGTTGGCGCTGCTGTTGAAGAAGGCCAGCCAGTGGGCCAAGGGGAAGGCGTAGACGGTGACCAGGTGCAGTTGCGGCTCGCTGAGCTGCCCATAGTCGACGAGGAGCAGCAGCGCCCAGAGCGGCAGCCAGGAGAGCGTGAAGAACAGCGCCACCATGACCAGCATGTGCACCACCCGGGCCCTGCGCCTGGACGCCCGCCCGCCCTCCGTGGTCGCCTCCTCGCCGGCCCGGGCAGGGCCCGAGGCTTTGAAGAGCTTGCGGGCGATGCAGGCATACATGACCACGATGAGGGCGAGGGGCGCCAGGTAGATGTGGGAGAAGAGCACGGTGGTGTAGACCCTGCGCATGCCCTGGGCGGGCCATGCCTCCCAGCACGAGTAGAGCGGGTAGGTGCGGTTGTGGGCGTCCACCATGAAGTGGTGCTCGTCACGCGTGACCGTCAGCGTGACGGCCGAGGGGCACATGATGAGCAGGGCCAGGGCCCAGATGACCACGATGGTGACCAGCGCCTGCTGCACGGTCAGCTTCTCGCGGAAAGGGTGCACGATGCAGCGGAACCTGTGGCCAGGGAAGAACAAAGAGAAGCACGTGACAGGGGACCTCACTGTAAAGTCATCGCTGTGAAGACTTTACATTCATCATGGCACCTATTCATCACTGGGCCCAAGGCTGCCCAAGGAGCACAGCTCAGACGTGAATTGGTTCGCAAACACAGTGGTTTCTCACCTGGGAGGGTGTCAGCTCCTGCTTGAGTAGTCAAGAAACGGAGGCCACGAACAGGATGTAGAAGAGAGGGGGAGGGGAAAGCTGCAGACAGTGTGAGAACAAGGAATCCGGCCTGCGTACTTTGGCGGGTACACCGTTGAGCTGGCAGCTCACAGAATAAGCATTCTGTCCTTGAGTGGTGTGATTAGGTGTGTCAAAGGAAACCATTTCAGCTGTTTATGGGCCCTCCTGAAAAACTGGTGCATCCAGGTGTGGTGCCTACAGTGACGCATAGTCTGTATGTCATGTTGGCCAGCATCCTTCCATTAGCACCCCCACCACATTAGGACACCTCTGTCCCGTTTCCTCATTAGAATGTCTCAGCAGCGGTTATTATTTAACACCCTTAGTTTACAGATAGGTCCCTGGATAGTGCAAAAAGTTTGTGCTGGGCTACTAAGCAAAAGGTTGGCGGTTCGAACACACCCGGCCGCAGTGTGGGAGAAAGACGTTGCAATTTACTTCTGCGAGATTGTTGATGCTGTTAGCTGCCCTCAAGTCAGCACCTGACTTATGGCCGCCCCATGCACGTCAGAACAAAATGCTGCCTGGTCCCATTAAAAAGGAAGGAGGTACTGACATGCGACAGCAGGAATGAACCTTAAAAACATGATGCTGGCTGAAAGAAGACAGACACAAAAGACCATAGATTGTATGACTTCATTTACATGAAATAACCAGAATAGGCAAATCCATAGAGACAGAAAGTAGAATAGTCGTTACCAGGGCCTGGGGGACGGGGAGAGTCGGGAGTGACTGCTAATACGGGTACAAGTTTCTCTGTGAGGCGATTCTGGAATTAGAGAACAGTAACGGTTGTACAACCTCGTAAATATATTAAGAACCACTGAATTGTACACTTTAAAAGTGTGAATGTTATGTAAATTATATCTCAATAAAGAAAATCCATCAGTGAAAAACAAAAAAAAATGCTGCCTGATTGTGCAGTATGTCCATGATTGGTTGGGGACTGAACCGTTGTGATCGATCAGCTTTTCATTAGCTGACTTTTGAAAGTAGATCACTAGGCCTTTCTTCCTAGTCTGTCTTAGTCTGGAAGCTCTGCAGAAACCTGTCCAGCATTATAGCAACATGCAAGCCTCCACTGACAGATAAGTGGCACCTGCGTATGAGATCCATTGGCCTGGAGTCAAACGCAGGTCTCTCACATGGAAGGTGAGAATTCTACCTCTGAACTACCAAAGCCTCATTCCAGATTACAGCCACTGATAACCCTAGGGAGTGTAGTTTTACTCTGATCCACAAGATCACCACGAGTGGGAACAGACTGGACGACAATGGACTTCTTTTATTTTACTGATGAAGAAACTGGGCACTCAGAGGTGTTAGCAGCTAACTCAAGCTCACACAGCTAGCACGTTCACAAGGAGCAGCCTTGAACCTGGACCTGTCTAGCTCCACGATGCTGCACATCAGAAGCCTCTAAAACATTTTTTAAAATATCTGTGCCCGGTTTTCATGGCCAAAGTTTCCAATCTAATTAGCCTCAAAAGAGGTTTTGAGCTCTGCTTTTTTTTTTTCCCCCCCAAAGTTCTTTGGGTGCCAGAGTTGAGATCTGCTGATGGAGGAAGAGGAGGAAAAAGAGGAGAAGAAAGAGGAAACCTCACCCCTACCTCAAAGGCAATTGCTCAAGTGCAAGCTCTTTGAAGGCAGGTGCTGTGTCTTCTCATCTCAGTATTCCCAGACTTTGTTAAGTAAATGTGTGCATGAGTGACCAGAATGGCAATTTACTTAAGATCCTTCTAAGCCTCAGTTTCCTCATCGGTAAAGCGGGGTCAATAACATTACCTACTCTATAGAGTTGCTGAAGGATTGAGATTACACTTACATGCTTCTTGACACATGATGAATGCTTCATAGTGAGAACAACGGTGGGCTCCTACTGCCTAGAATGTCTTCCTCTATCTATTGATGCAAAAAAATGGGGATCTTAGGACTGCCTAGTCAAGCTGTTTAAAGGCGAGCAAGTTGGCCCAGAGAGGGGAAGGGAGTGAAAACGCCACAGCCTGCACTAGAACACAGGTGTAGAGCTAACTCCCCGCAGAGTGCTCTTTCTACTTCACCAAGCTGTGTCCTGCCTCATGTGTATGTTCTGTCTACCCAGTCTTTCCCCTGTCTGACAGCACCTCTTACCTCTCCCATGGCCTGACTCAAGCCTTGCTGTCTCAGCCGTATGACTTTGACCTACTGGCTTCATGGCATTGCACACTCAACAGTCAGAGAACAGAGTTCTTAAAGCACGTAGTACTGACTGTAAGTGCGATAGCAGTTGGTGGGTGGAGGTTGGTGGTCTAGATAGTCCAGGCAGATACTACAGATACCACTGGGAGAGGTTGCACATTCACATAAACTTACTCAACAATGACAGTGAAACAAAGGTCAGTGAAGAGAAGGGACTTCCCTCAATCACTGAGCTGCTTAGTGGCCTTGGAAAGACAGGAGCCCAGTTCCATCACCCCAGCTGCCTTCTTCACTGGGTTACAAAAGATCAGCTTTGGTGGGAGCAGAGGTGGAGACGGGTTGAGAACACTAGAGTCTAGAAAGGGAGGAGCTAAGAAGCACCTATGCTGGGGAGAAGAGGACAAAGAGGAGGTGTGGCTATAAGAAAGAAAGTACTAACAGCTGACGTTTGTACTCTGTACCGGGTACCGTGCATAAGCTTAACACGTGGAGTATGAGTCTTCCCAAGCACTCTGTAGGGTTTTTACTATGCTTCGATTTTACGGATAAGAAAACAAGGCTCAGAGTAGTTGAGTGACTGACTCAAGGTCACACAGCTAGGCAGTAGTGGGGGAGGTTTGAAGACAAAGAGGACGAAATCTACTTCCAGCCTGCTTGCCTGCCTCCGACCACCTCCCCTACACTCTGGGAGAAAGCACCCAGAGGGAGTCCTTACACCACTAATCCCGCTGGGAAGGAGGAAGACTTATACTGCATTAGTTCAGTGCTTTATTGTTTGCAAAGCCTCCTTGGGCTCCAGATCTGTTCCTTACCTCTGGCCACATTTTCAGACCAACGCTTATCAAAGAATCTGATAGAATCTGGGGTTGAAAGATCAGAAGTGGCTGGAGTTGGGGCGGAAATGGGGAGCGAGGCTTGGACTACCAGGACCAGCAAGATGGAGTGAAGGAGTAGGGAGAAACCCTTCCTTCCCAGCCATACAGGCTCCTGGCAGAATTGCTGCCCCTCAGGAGACATGGTCTTCCCTCAAGGTCCTCACAGGCCCCAGGAATCCCCATTAAGCCTCCTCAGGAGCTGCCTCTAGGCCTTCTGGAGGGAGGTGGTGGTGTCCTCTGCACCTCCCCAAGCCTAGAGGGCAGTCTGCTTGACAACCCTCCCCTTTATGGCTCAGGACTCAGCCCCCACCTACTGGCAGAGCAGCCCAGGCTTCCAGCTGGTCCAGTAAGGGAGACAGTGGTTCCTCCTAGGGGCTGAGTCCTAGTCAGCCCAGAATAACCCAGCAGGAAACTTCTCACCTTTCCATAGCAATGGCCACCAGGGTGAAAACAGACGCTGACACGGACATGCCCTGCACCAAGCCACTCATCTTGCATGTGGTGTTGTCGAAGGGCCACCCTGCAATGACAGAAGCCACCACAGAGTGAGAGATGGCCCACCCATTAAGAGCCAGAGATTTCCAGGTCATCTAAGCCTGGTCCCACGTCCTGCTAGGTGGTCCTTCAGCCTCTGCTTGTATACCTCCAGGAATGGAGAATTCACCACATCCTTAGGAGCACATATCACCACGGATACTTGTGACTATTAGAGAGACATTCTTTATATTGACCAAAGTGTGTCCCCTTATGATTTCTCTCCATGAGCTTTAGATCCACTCAGCACTGCCCAGCTTTCTGCTCCCATAGCCCTGCCCCTGGCTCTAGGCCACCAAAAACCAAACCAAATCCATTGCCATCGAGTCAATTTCAATTCATAGTGAGTCTATAGGACAGAGTAGAACTGTCCCATAGGTTTCCAAGGCTGCAAATTTTTACGGAAACAGCTGCAACATCTTTCTCCTATGGAGCAGCTGGTGGGTTCAAACTGCCCACCTTTCAGTTAGCAGCCGAGGGCTTAACCACTGTGGCAATAGGGCTTCTTGGTTCTAGGCCAGTGGTTCTCAAACTTGGCTGCACAAATCACCTGGGGGAGCTTTGAAAAGAACCAATACCCAGGCCTATGCCAGAACAATTACAATCAGAATCTCTGGGGTTGGAATCCAGATATTAGTATTTTTGAAATCTACCCAGGGGATTCAAGTTGAGAACCAAAGTTGAGAACTGCTAGGACAAACCAATCCTGCCTCCCAGCCCATCTTCCTACCTGGAATCCTCATTTTGATCCTTGGACTTTAGCTTTGTCATGAGACCTGGCACAGGGAGATAAATGCATTCAGCATCTCCTTACCCCTATGGATTCCTGCTGACAGTCAGGTCTGGGTGCTGGCAAGTTTAAGTATCATGGAAAGTCAGTACTACTGTACACAGCAGACTGGTCTATTTTGGAAAATTGATTATGCGCAAATTCTCTGACAGAGTAATTCCTCTCCTAGGTTTCTATCCCAAAGACATTCCTCCAGGATTGATAAAGATGTTCACTACAATGTTATTTACAATGATGGAAAGTTGTGCTAAACCAGCTGTCTCAGGGAGGGAAAAAAAAGCCCTGATTCGTAGCATTTGCCAATTTCTGTGGTGTAAATCTCCCTACATGGCAAATTTCAAACTACCAATATAGCGTCACTGAGCACAAAGTTGGGGAGAAATGTGCAAAATCAGTCCTCATGAACGAGTACTAGCCAACTCTACCACTCCACTGGATGGTGGTTACCCGGGTGTCCATCCCTGGGAGATTAGAGGGTAAAATGTGGTGGATACTCACCATGGAGTATCAGGAAGCAGTTAGGAGAAGCAAATTAGATGCACATGTGGCAACATGGATTGAATGTTTAGCAACAAAAGTAAGAACTAGAATGAGATCTATAATACGAAACCACTTAATTAAAAATATATCTACAGGAATAGCCAGAAAAATCTTGAAACAGAAAAACTATTGGGGGGTGGGGGCACAGCCCTACCAGACATTAAAATATACTATAAAACTTCTATAATTAAAACAGTATGGTACGGCCACAGGAGTAAACAAATAGATCAGCAGAATAATACAATAGAAGTACAACAGAAATTTAGTATATGATAAAAGTGGCATCTCAAATCACTGTGGCAAAGACTGAATTTTTAATAAAAAGGGCTTGGTGAACTAGATAGCCATTTGGGAAAACATAAAATTAGAACCATATCTATACCACACGCAAGAATAAACTCAGGTGGATCAGGGATATAAATATTTTAAGAAAAAGAGCGAGAAAGGCAGGGCCAAGATGGCGGAGTAGTCAGATGCTTCCAGTGAACCATCTTACAACAAAGACCTCAAAAACAAGTGAAATGATTATATTTAGCACAAACTAAGAGCCCTGAACATCAAAGGCAAAGTTCAAAAACGGACTGAGTATTAAGGGGAGGGACAGACGGTTCAGAAGCGAAGAGGAGTTGCCAGACCTGAATCACCAGGAACCCTCAGACTGCAGTGGGCTGCTGGTAGCATTCGACCACACTTTCCTCAGGGAGAAACAGCCAGCCGCGCAGCTGACTCACACCTCTGGAACCAGAGAAGAATGGCGCTCTTGACAAAGCCCATGTATTTCCGTATATTTTACTGTGCCTCCTGCCCCCAAGTAGGCTTCTGTGGCTGTCGATTTCCTTGGGCCTGAGATAGGTTCTGTTGTGCGTTCTGAGCCATTCTCCCAGCCTTGGAGAAGAAATAAATTTGCAGTTGGGGGAAAAGATAATCTGCCAGCTCCACTAATCTGGGGAGCTCAGGACAGAAGAGGCTCCTGTCCAGGCATAAACGGTCCATGGATTTTGAATACCTTTCCCTCCCCACCCCACCCCCGGCATGGACCTGTGTGGGCCTATTTCAGGAGAATAGGCCCTTGTTGGCAGACTGCAACTGTTTCAGCTGTGTGGTGGAGAGGTGGGTGTTTGATGTTTGACACCACTTTGCCTATTAAACAGGGTCCTGACCTATGCACATCAGGGGCCTAAGGACTGGTGACTCCACTCAGGTCACCCAACCACCCATGACAGGTGTCCAAGGATAACTAGTACCTCCCAGTCCTTACAACCAAAAGCACTGGGTGCCCATGGTCTGTCTGCAGAACCCACCCACCTGTGCGCTCTAGGGAACAGGGGTGCACTTTCCTCACAGACACTTGGGAAACAGTTGTCAGCCCCCTGCCTTGTTCAGAGCGTGACCCCCTGCTGCAACCAGATACTGGCACCTATACCAATCACCCCTGCCCCTCTAAAACTGTAGGACAGAGCCTGTACCACACACTTGATGATCAGCTACCTGGACACTGAGCTGAATCCATACAAGAAAAGCGAATGGACTCCTAAGCTCATATACCTGATAGCAGCTCTAACCATCTGGTGACAGGACGTTAGAGCTTCAAAGGCAAAAATTATCAAGCTAGCTCACTCAAGCAACCTATTTGGGCATATCAAAACAAAACAAAGCAAGAAGCTAGGATACAGTAAGCAAACATAAAATAAACTAATATAATAACTTATAGATGGCTCGGAGACAACAGTCAATGTCAAATCACATAAAGAAACAGACCATGATTGCTTCAATAAGCTCTCAAAACAAAGAATCAAGGGAACTTCTGGATGAAGGTACCTTTCTGGAATTACTGGATACAGAATACAAAAGACTAATATACAGAACTCTTCAAGACATCAGGAATGCGATCGGGAAGGAGATCAGGCAATACGCAGAACAAGCCAAGGAACACACACATAAAGCACTGGAAGAAATTAAAAAGGTTATTCAAGAATATAACAAAAAAATTAATAAGCTGCAAGAATCCATAGAGAGATAGCAATCAGAAATTCAGAAGATGAACAATAAAATTACAGAATTAGACAACTCAATAGAAAGTCAGACAAGCAGTATTGAGCGAGTGGAAGGGTAGAATCAGTAAGACTGAAGATAAAGCACTTGGCGCCAATATATTTGAAGAAAAATCAGATAAAAGAATTAAAAAAAAATGAAGAAACCCTAAGAATCACGTGGGACTCTATCCAGAGAAATAACCTACGAGTCGTTGGAGTACAAGAACAGGGAGGGATAACAGAAAATACAGAGAAGATTGTTGAAGATTTGCTGGCAGAAAACTTCCCTGATATTGTGAAAGATGAGAAGACATCTATCCAAGATGCTCATGAAACTCCACATAAGGTAGATCTTAAAAGAAAGTCACCAAAGCATATTATAATCAAACTTACCAAAACTAAAGATAAAAAGAGAATTTTAAGAGCAGCTAGGGATAAACAAAAAATCACCTACAAAGGAGAGTCAATAAGAATAAGCTCAGACTACTCAGCAGAAACCGTACAGGCAAGAAGGCAATGGGATGAGTTATATAAAGCATTGAAGGAAAAAAATTGCCAGCCAAGAATCATATATCCAGCAAACTGTCTCTCAAATATGAACTCAATATTAGGACATTTCCAGATGAATGGAAGTTTAGGGAATTTGAAAAAAACAAACCAAAACTACAAGAAATACTAAAGGGAGTTCTCTGGCTAGAAAATGAATAACATCAGATATGAACCCAAGACGAGAACACTGGGCAGAGCAATCAGATGTCAACTCAGGCAAATCAAAAAAATAAATCAAGATAAAAGAAAGGCTCAAAACAGGGAAACAGCGATGTCATTATGTAAAAGAAGACAAGATTAAATCAATAAAGAAGGTCTAAAAAATGCAGTCATAGATCTTTCATATGGAGAGGAAGACAAGACAATATAAAGAAATGAAAGATAGTTTTAAACATAAAAAATAGGGGTAAATATTAAGGTAACCACAAAGGAGACTAACAATCCTACCCTTCAAAATAAAAGAAAAGAAAAAAATAGACTCAGCAAAAACAAAATCAACAACAACAAATAAGAGGAAAAGACAATATATAAACTACTCAGCACAAAAAATTAAGTGGGAAAAAGAAACTGTCAACAACACACAAAAATAGACATCAAAATGACAGCACTAAACTCATACCTATCCATAATTATGCTGAATGTAAATGGGCTAAATGCACCAATAAAGAGACAGACAGTGGCAGAATGGATTAAAAAAAAATGACCCGTCTATATGTTGCCTACAAGAGACACACCTTAGACTTAGAGACACAAACAAACTAAAACTCAAAGTATGGGAAAAAATATATCAAGCAAACAACAATCAAAAAAAAAAAAAAAGCAGAAGTGGCGATATTAATTTCTGACAAAATAGACTTTAAAGTCAAATCCACCATAAAGAATAAGGAAGGACACTATATAATTATTAAAGGGAGAATATACCAGGAGGATATAACCATATTAAATGTTTATGCACCCATTGACAAAGCTGCAAGATACATAAAAAAAACTCTAACAACATTGAAAAGTGACATAGGCAGCATCACAATTATAGTAGAAGACTTCAACGCACCACTTTCAGTGAAGGACAGAACATCCAGACAGAAACTCAATAAAGACACAGAAGATCTAAATGCCACAATCAGCTAACTTGACCTCGTAGACGTATACAGAACTCTCCACCCAACAGCAGCCAAGTGTACTTTCTTTCCCAATGCACATGGAACATTCTCTAGAATAGACCACATAATAGGTTATAGAGCAAGCCTTACTAGAATCCAAAACATCAAAATATTACAAAACATTTTCTCTGACCATAACGCCATAAAGTAGAAATCAATAACAGAAAAAGCGGGGAAAAGAAATCAAACACTTAGAAACTAAACAATACCCTGCTCAAGAACCAAGAACGACTGGGTTATAGAAGACAATAAGGATGGAATAAAGAAAGCAATGAATCCAATGAGAATGAAAACACTTCCTCTCAGAACTGTTGGGACACAGCTCAGAGGTCAATTTATATCTAAAAATGCACACATACAAAAAGAAGAAAGGGTCAAAAACAGAGAATTGTCCCTACAGCTTGAACAAATAGAAAGAATTAAATGAAATAGAGAGCAGAAAAACAATTGAAAGAGTTAACAAGACCAAAAGCTGGTTCTTTGAAAAAATTAACAAAATCGATAAAACCATTGGACAAACTGAAAAAACAAAAACAAAACAAAACAAAAAAACAGGAGAGGAAGCAAATAACCAGACCCAACTGAAAAAAAAAAAAAATCATATCAGATGACTATGAAAAATTGTACTCCAACAAATTTGTAAACCTGTAAGAAATGGATGAATTTCTAGATATACACTACCTACCTAAACTAACACAAACAGAGGTAGAACAACTAAATAAACCCATAACAAAAGAAGAGATTGAAAAGGTAATTAAAAAACTCCCCCCTACCTCGCCCCCCGGCAAAAAAAAAAAAAAAAGCCCTGGCCTGGATGGCTTCACCGCAGAGTTCTACAAAACGTTCAGGTATTTCAGAGCATAGAAAAGAACAGAATACTCCCAAACTCATTTTCTGAAGCCAGCATATCCCTGATACCAAAACCAGGTAAAGACACCATAAAAAAAGAAAACTACACACCTATATTCCTTATGAACTCAGATGCAAAAATCCTCAACAAAATTCTAGCCAATAGAATTCAACAACACATCCAAAAAAATAATTTACCATGGCCAAGTGGGATTCATACCAGGTATGCAGGGATGGTTCAACATTAGAAAAACAATTAATGTAATCCATGATATAAATAAAACAAAAGACAAGAACCATACGATCTTATCAGTTGATGTACAGAAGGCATTTGACAAGTTCAACACCCATTCATGATAAGAACTCTCAGCAAAATAGGAATAAAAGGAAAATTCCTCAACATCATAAAGGGCATTTATACAAAGCCAAGAGCCAACATCATCCTAAATGGAGAGTCTGAAAGCATTCCCCTTGAGATCGGGAACCAGAAAAGGGTGCCCTTTCTCACCACTCTTATTCAACATTATGCTGGAGGTCCTAGCCAGAGCAATTAGGCTAGATAAAGAAATAAAGGGCATCCAGATTGGCAAGGAAGAAGTAAAAGTACCTCTATTTGCAGATGACATGATCTGATACACAGAAAACCCTAAGGAATCCTCAGGAAAACTACTGAATCTAATAGGAGAGTTCAGCAGAGTATCAGGATACAAGATAAACAGACAAAAATCAGGTGGATTCCTCTACACCAACAAAAAGAATATCAGAGAGGAAATCGCCAAATCAATACCATTTACAGTAGCCCCCAAGAAGATAAAATACTTAGGAATAAATCTTACCAGAGATGTAAAAGACTTATATGAAGAAAACTACAAAACCTTACTGCAAGAAACCAAAAGAGACCTACATAAGTGGAAAAACATACCTTGCTCATGGACAGGAAGACTTAACATTGTAAAAATGTCTATTCTACCAAAAGCGATCTATAGGTACAATGCAAGTCTGATCCAAATTCCAACTACATTTTTTAATGAGATGGAGAAACAAATCACCAACTTCATATGGAAGGGAAAGAGGCCCCAGATAAGTACAGCATTACTGAACAAGAAGAACAAAGTGGGAGGCCTCACTCTACCTGATTTGAGAACCTATATCCCGCTACAGTAGTCAAAACAGCCTGGTACTGGTACAACAACAGATACATAGACCAATGGAACAGGATTGAGAATCCAGGCACAAATCCATTCACATATGAGTAGTTGATATTTGACAAAGGCCCAAAGTCAGTTAAATGGGGAAAAGACAGTCTTTTTAACAAATGGTGCTGGCATAATTGGACATCCAGCTGCAAAAAACTCAAACAAGACCCATACCTCACATCATACACAAAAACCAACTCGAAATGGATCAAAGGCCTAAATGCCAAATCTAAAATGATAAAGATCATAAAAGAAAAAAATAGGGACAACATTAGGAGCCTTAATACATGGCATAAACAGTATATAAAACATTGCTAACAATGCACAAACACCAGAAGAGAAACCAGATAACTGGGAGCTCCTAAAAATCAAACACCTATGCTCATCCAAAGACTTCACCAAAAGAGTATAAAGACAACCTACAGACTGGGAAAAAGTTTTTAGCTATGACATTTCTGATCAGCATCTGATCTCTAAAATCTACATGATGCTGCAAAAACTCAACTACAAAAAGACAAATAACCCAATTGAAAAATGGGCAAAGGAAATGAACAGGCACTTCACTAAAGAAGACATTCAGATAGCTAACAGATACATGAGGAAATGCTCACTATCATTAGCCATTGGAGAAATGCAAATCAAAACTACAATGAAATTCCATCTCACTCCAACAAGGCTGCCATTAATCCAAAACACACAAAATAATAAATGTTGGAGAGTTTGCGGAGAGACGGGAACACTTACACACTGCTGGTGGGAATGTAAAATGGTACGACCACTTTGGAAAGTGATTTGGCGCTTCCTTGGGAAGCTAGAAATAGAACTACCATAGGATCCAGCAATCCCACTCCTTGGAATATATCCTAGAGAAATAAGAGCCTTTACACAAACAGATATAAGCATACTTATGTTCACTGCAGTACTGTTTATCAAAGCAAAAAGATGGAAGCAACCAAGGTGCCCATCAATGGATGAATGGATAAATAAATTATGGTATATGCACACAATGGAATACTACGCATGGATAAAGAACAGTGATGAATCTGGGAAACATTTCATAACATGGAGGAATCTGGAAGGCATTATGCTGAGTGAAACTGTCAGTTGCAAAAGGACAAATATTGTATGAGACCACTATTATAAAATTCGAGAAATAGTTTAAACAGAGAGGAAAATATTATTTGATGGTTACGAGAGTGGGGAAGGAGGGAGGGAGTGGGGTTTTCACTAATTAGATAGTAGATAAGAACTATTTTAGGTGAAGGGAAAGACAACACACAACACAGGCGAGGTCAGCACAACTGTAAAAGCAAAGAAGTTTCCTGAATAAACTGAAGGCTTCAAAGGCCAGTGTAGCAGGGGTGGGGGTTTCAGGACCATGGCTTCAGGGGCCGTCTAAGTCACTTGGCATAATAAAATCTATTAAGAAAACATTCTGCATCCCACTTTGGAGAGTGGTGCCTGAGGTCTTAAATGCTAGCAAGCAGCCATCTAAGATGCAGGAATTGGTCTGAAGCCACCTGGAACAAAGGAGAATGAAGAGCACCAAAGACACAAGGTAATTATGCGTCCAAGAGACAGAAAGGGCAACATAAACCGGAGACCACATCAGCCTGAGACCAGAAGAACTAGAGGGTGCCCGGCTACAACCCATGACTGCCCTGACAGGGAACACAACAGAGAAACCCTGAGGGAGCAGGAGAACTCCCCCAAATTCTCATAAAAAGACTAGACTTAATTGTCTGACTGAGACTAGAAGAACCCCAGAGATCATGGTCCCCAGACCTTCTGTTAGCCCAAGACAGGAATCATTCCCAAAGCCAACTCTTCAGACAGGGATTGAACTGGACTATGGGATAGAAAATGATACTGGTGAAGAGCGAGCTTCTTGGATCAAGCAGACCCATGAGACCATGTGGGCAGCTCCTGTCTGGAGAGGAGATGAGAGGGCAGAGGGGGTCAGAAGCTGGCCGAATGGACATGAAAATAGGGAGTGGAGGGAAGGAGTGTGCTATCTCATTAGAGGGAGAGCAACTAGGAGTTGTATATAAGTTTTTGTGTGAAAGACTGACTTGGTTTGTAAAGTTTCACTTTAAAACCAAAAAACAAACCAAACCCACTGCTGTTGAGTCAATTCCGACTCATAGCGACCCTACAGGACAGAGTAGAACTGCCCGATAGACTTTCTCCACAATAAAAACAAACAAACAAACAAAAAATGAAGCTGTACAAGCACTAGGAAAAAAACATGGGTAAGTTTTTCTTTAACCTATGTATAGAGAAAGACTTCCTCATTGTTTCAAAATCCGGAGGCAATAAGAAAAGAAGACCAAGGAATCTAACTGTGCAGATTTTAATGCCTAGCAAAGCTTTCTATAAAGAAGGTCAAAGGGCAATTGACAACTGGGGAGAAAACATACGCAACATGTATCACAGACAAGGTGTTATTATTCTTAACATACAAAGAACGCTTAACAAAAATTGAGAGACAAATCTGTGAGGTCGAACTCAACCTCTGAGGGCCCGTTCTACTATTTCTTTCTTCATTTAAAGTCGACATGATACTTTCTTTTTTTTTGTCTTTCTCATTTTCGAATAAATGCATTTGAAGCTAGGAAAAAATTGAGGAAGAAAGGACTAAAAATCTAATAGAAGAACAGAAAAAATACGTAAACAATTCAGAAAACATTTTAAAGTGGCCCTTAAACATTTGAAAGAGTGTTCAAACCTCATTCATAATTAGAAAAATGAAAACAACACTGAGATACCATTTCTCAGTTACCTCATTAATAGAAAGGAAAAGCATAACACACATTCCACTGACAAAACTATGGAGAAACAGGCAGTCTCAGACAATGCTGGCAGGAAGGCAAACTGATAAGCTCCTCTGGAGGGGAATATGATAATATCTAACAGAACCACATATACATTTACCTTGTGGTCTAGCAATCGAATTGTGGTATTACCCCGAATATACACCTCCAACAATATAAAATATGCACAAGGTTATTAATAGCAGCACTGTTATAATAAAAAAAAATTTTTTTTTATAATTACAAAATACTGGAAACAACCTAAATGCCCATATGAATGAGTGGTTGAATTAACTATGGTACCTCCACACAATGGGATACTATGCAGCTGTAAAAAAGAGTGAAGAAGATCTCTGAACTGTTATGCAGTGATTTCCAGGAAATATTGCTAAGTGCAAAGAGTGGCTTAGTATATTACCCTTCATGTCACAAAGAAGAGGATAGAAGAAAACGTATACTTATTTGCTCATATGTACAAAGGAAGTATAAACCAGAATGGTGCCATGGTGCCATAGTGGTTAAGAGCTTGGCTGCTAACCAAAAGGTCAGCAGTTTGAATCCACCAGTCACTCCTTTGGAAACCCTATGGGGCAGTTCTATTCTGAGTTGCCATGAGTTGGAATTGTCTCGATAGCAACGGGCTTAGTTTTTTTTGGTATAAATCAGAAACTAACAAGATTGGTTACCTATGGGTGGGTAAGAAGAGGTGGAAATGATGGAGGCATTGGTTAGCAGAGCTGATAGGGAAGTATGTACAGCTCTGACTTTTAGAACCATGGAAATGTTGCACACACTCCAAAAAATAAATTGTTAAAATCTAACCAGGTTGTGGGGTGAATCCAATGTGGAATACAAATAAACCTAACTGCATTACAAATGAATAATATATAACCACACTGAAGGGGCTAGGGAAGAAAGGAACTAACTAAGTAACTTCGGAAAGCAGTATTTGGACTGTACACTATAAGGCTAAAGACAAAAGAACTATACTCAAATATGGTATCTCAATAAATTTCTCAAAGTACTGTGGGCTAGCAATACTGAAAAGACTTTATGTGTATACTAAGGTTGAATAGATAAGTTATAGGTAAAGAGAAATAAATTACAAATAAGGAAAAGGGGAACCGAGAGAACCGAACCAAACCCAGTGCCGTTGAGTCGATTCTGATTCATAGCGACCCTATAGGGAAGCTACAATAAATCCTGTGGTGTTGGATTGGAATCAGAGGTATCAGTAGGAACTCATGGTTTTTAATATAATTTTTTTAATAGGTGAGTAGATACAGAAATAAAGATGTGTATATTAAATATGTATGTGTTAAACCAAAAAACCAAACCCATTGCCGTTGAGTTGATTCCGACTCATAGTGACCCTAGAAGACAGGGTAGAACAGCCCTATAGGGTTTCCAACCAGCGGTGGGAGAATTCAAACTGCTGACTTTTTGGTTAGCAGCCAAGCTCTGAACCACTGTGCCACCAGGGCTCCATGTATGTGTTAGTATACATATATTTCCTAGCTCTGCCCCTTGAGAGGGCCTACAAACAATGTCACTCCAGTAGCCGTGAATACACCTAGCACCCAGGTCTTGGTTTCTAAATACCATTCTCCAATTAAAGGAACCAAAGCTTCGGAGAGAAATGGTTAATTCCAGGCTGGAACAGGGAAAACACAAGATAAACCTGGAACACTGTGTGGTGCAGAAAATGAGAAAATACAAAAAATCATGACAGCATGTTGAAAGGACACAGGAGTCAACTTGAAAGGGTTCCCAATAGCTAAAACTGGAGCAATTTAAACAACAAAAACAAATACTGATAGCATTGGATTATAACACACAATAGAATTCCAATCAGTAAATGTCGAAGGAATGGTATAAATAGAAAATGGTCGTTGAGAAAACACCACAGGAATAGTTGCTGCAGGCAGGAACCATGAACTGATGCTTAAATCGGTGGGCAAAAGTATGATGAGAAAGGGGACATTTGCGTAGTCTCAAAGTATCTCCCAAGAAGATGCTTATTAATCATAAAGGGAAAAATTATCAGTAGCTTTAAAGTGGAAAAGCCTGGCAGACACCGCCCTAACCAAGTGACCAAAGTTAACATCATCATTAATACATATAGACATCGTGTGCCTTCTCAACATCTCTTCCGTAGTATTCTTGCCAAAAATGCATAATCTCAATCTAATTATGGGAAAACAGCAAGCAAACCTAAATTGCAGGACACCCTACAAAATAACTGATTAGTACTCTTCAAACATGTCAAGGTCACAAAAGACAAAGGAAGATCTGCCACGCTAGAGGGAACTAAAGACACAAAACAGCTAAACACCATCTGGGTCCTAGACTGGATCCTGGACTAGACATTCTCGGGAAAATTGGTGAAATCTAATTAAGGTCTGCAGGTGAGTGCACGGTGCTGCATCGCCCTTAACGTTCTGGGTTCAAGGCTTGTGTTATGGTTATTTAGGATATTAACACTAGAGGGAAGTGGCTGAAGAGTTTACAGGAACACTCTGTACTATTTTTGCAACTTTTCTGTAAGTCTAAAATTATTTCGAAATAAAAAGTAAAATAGAAAACAAAAGCCCACCAGATTCAAAGGGCTCCATACTGTTATGATTCCATTTATATGACATTCTTGCAAATGCAAAACTATAGGGACAGACAACAGGTCAGTGGTGCCAGGGGCTGAGGGCAGACAGAGGGATTGATTAAAAGGGACACAGGGGATTTTTTGCGGGGGGGGGGTGAAATTGTTCTACATCTTGATGGCATTGGTAGTTACATGACTGTGTACGTTTATCAAACCTTGAGGAACTATACACTAAGAAGGGTGGATTTCATTGTATGTTAAATTATACCTTAAAAATATTTAAATGTCAAGCATATACCCACTATGCACATTTTGTAGAAATGTGTACAAACAAAAAGGAATACATTAAATAGAATTGAATGGCTTCCTAATGAGTCTGGGAACAGATCGATGCTATATAGTGCCACAAAATGTAGACATGAATAATTCAACCCTCTGCACCTAAGTTTGAAAAAAGAGAAAAGCTCTTTGAGGTTTTGTTTTATTGCAAAAGATTCTATTAGAAACATAAATACCCATGAAAAAGAGGCTAGTTAAATGAATTATAGTACATCCATACAACGGAATTCTAAGCAGTTGTAAAGGGAATGAGAAAGCACTTTTATTTATTACTATGGAAAACTCCATGATACGTTTTTAAGTTAGAAAAAAAAAAGTGAAGGTGCAGAATGGACTGTTTGGAAAGTCCGCATTTCCTTAATTTGCTTGTACTTGCACAGAATATTTTTGGAAAGTGACTCAAGAAACTTGCATCGTTGGTTGCCTCCCAGGAGAGGAGCTGGGAAGTGAGACAACGGGGGGTGGAAGGAAGCGTTTTCACTTCTGGTAGCTCTTGACTGTTGAACCATGTGAATGGCTCACCTGTTCAAATAATTTTTAAAATTTAGGAGCTTGAAAAGGACTGGAAACTAGAGACTTTGTCATATCCCTGTTGACTGGTGTGTGTGTGTGTGAGTGTGTGCCTGCAAGTGTGTATGTGTGTGTATGCATGTGTTGTGTGTGTGTGCCTATTCGTGTACATATGTGCATTTCTGCATGTGTGTGCACTGGGGAGAAGGATGCACAGTTTATGCTCAGCAGCCCTGAAAGAAGCTGGGATCCAGCAACGAGAAAAGGTTCCACCAGGCAGAGCCAGTATAGGGTACAGCCAAGGGGAAGCTCCGCTTCCCGGGTCCTGGAACCCACGGAAACACAGGCCACAGCTCCCCTGCCCTGGTTCAGGTAAATCCCTCCAAATGGGGCTGTCCACCTGAATAACACAGACAAGCCAGGTTCCCCAGTTTCAAACAAGAGAAAAGCAGCAGCAGACCGGCCGTCTCCTGTTATAGAACCATGGCCTATTTGCTCAAGCAAGACAAATCCTTGATAAAAACATAAACAGTAATTGAACTAGCAAGAAACTAGAGGAAAATACTCAGACTGTTTCCTTCCTAGTTCCGCATGCATGTCATCTTCTGGAGCTCATAATCCTACAGAAAATGTCCGAGTCCTGGATCCTGAGTGGCTGGGAGTTCTGAGCTCAAAGCCTGCAAGCTCAGGCCTCTAGGGGTCTCCAAAGCTCTGGAAACTGTCCCTCCCACCCAGAGGCTCAGGGTCTGAGGAACTCTGATTCTGAAGCATGAAAGTCACAGGGGAGAGAGGAGATGGCAGTGCGGTCATTCTGACATTTTCAGGCTGCTCAGGCAGGTATTTAGAGGTCAGGTCGTCTAGTGCTGCTTAAATCTACTGCTGTTACCAAATCCCTGTTAAGTGGCTGGACACTCTGTGACAGTGAGCTACTGGGTAGGACATTCTTTTACTGAACAGCTCAAACAGTGGATTTCTAAGTCCTCATCCAGAGGAAACCTGCCCCTCTACCATTTTCCACATGCAGAGATGCACACATGTACACGAATAGGTGCGCGCGCACACACACACACACGCATGCACAGATGTATGTACAGAGGCACACACACACACATGCACACACTTGCAAGCACACTCAGACACACACACTTGCAGGCACACTCAGACACACACACCAGTCAACAAGGATACAGCAAGGTCTATAGTTCCCAGTCCTTTTCACGCTTTTAAATTTTAGTTCTAGTTCCGCCCGTGGGAGCTACATGAGGAGGTGAGACCATATGGTACACTGGTTAGGAGCACGGGCGTGAGAATGTGGACCTTGGCACTTATTAGCTGTATAACTGCAGACCAGTCCCTTAGCCAGCCTGAGCATCGGTTTCCTCATCCATAAAATGGGAATAATTATAAAACCTACTTCATTGGATTGTTGCAAGGATTAATTAAAATAATACACGAAGAGTACTTAACACAATGCCTGGCAAAAAGAAAATGATTAATTCGTAGTATCTATTATTTCTGGAGCCCTGGTGGCACAGTGGTTAAGAGCTTGGCTGCTAACCAAAAGGTCGGCAGTTTGAATCCACCAGCCACTCCTTAGAAACTCTATGGGGCATTCCTACTCTGTCCTATAGTGTCTCTATAAGCTGGAATTGACTCAGTGGCAACAGGTTTATTATTCCTAGTCTAATCCCTCTGCCACAAGACTGTCCTGAGAGCTTTAGACAATGCTAACTTGACCAAGAGACAAGCCCAGCAATGATTTCTGTCTTCTGAGCTCCCGTTTCAGGCCTTGTCTGAGGGGACAGGGAGACAGCCCCACCGTCCACCACACATACTCACCCGTGATGAGGTTGTCCACAAGAGTGATGGGCATGCAGAAGATGCCCACCAGCAGGTCGCTGACGGCCAGGTTGAGGATGAACACGTTGGTGACAGTGCGCATGTGCCGATTCTTGAGGACAGTGAAGCAGACCAGGGCGTTGCCCACCATGCAGAGGAGGAAGATGAGCACGTAGGCCACAATGAACATGGCCGCCACTGGCGAGGAGTGCTGGTAGTAGGAGGAGAAGGTGAGGTTTGCAGCCGGGTCAGCCTCAGCACTACTTCCATTCTGGCTTCTAGGCCAGCTGGCGTTGGGGGGCTGGGAGGGCTTCCCTAGGACTGAAGGAGCAATGGGTCAGGATTCCTGGCAAAAGGTGAGATGATTGACTACTCACCACCAATGAGACCCTTCTATTTTCCAAACCCGGACCATGTGTCCAACTGCAACTGGATGCACTGATTTAAAACTTTCAACACTGACCACTCAAGCCCTCATCTCATACCTCCAACCCCATCTTGTATATTCCCCAAAGTGGTTTATTCTCAATTTGCATTTCTGCCCCCATCTAGTCTCCATCCTTCTCAGCCCTGCTGTGTGCCACAGAGGCTGGCCTCAAAGGACTCGCATCATCCAAGTTCCCTTACCTTCTGATGTCTGGCTGGGTTCAGTCAATGGAAGGCACTGAAGGAGACTGAAGGGTGGGAGAAGAGAGAAGTCAGGGTATTTATTTCCTGACTCGCTCCTTGCCTGGCCCTGATTTTGCCAATGGCTGCTTTTCTCTACAGCCACAGCTCCTGCTGGGTGGCCTCTCTTCCATGGTAGCTCTTGACAACACTTCCGTAACACTATTCCCTCTCCTTGACCCAACAGACCTGCAGATGGCAAGGCTTCCTGTGGTTGCTAATCTTTGGGTGTTTTACCAACCCTTGTTGGTTCCTCTTAGCCCTTCCCACACCTCTATAAAGTCCCTCCATTAAACTTTCATCAGTTAAATGCTGAGGGTGCCACCTGTTCTTCTGGGACCCTGACTACTCTACACTCAAAATCTTTGACATCCCTTCTCACCTTCTCCAGAGAACTTTAGCTGGGAAAGGCAAGAAGGCAGTAGAGAAGGGGAAATGAAAGGATAATCTGAACGAGGGCTAAGGAGCAGAGGAACACATGAAATTCACCAGAAGAACAACCAAAGGCAAAGCTATCACCCATCTTTCACCTCCTCCTATCTTGATCAGCTGCTCCATTTGCATCAGATTTTACAAAGCCTTTCCATACTTATCCATCACCCGTTTGTCAGTTTGTCATACTGTGGTGGCTTGCATGTTGCTACAATACCGGGAGCTGTGCCACCAGTATTTCAAATACCAGGGGGATCACCCGTGGTGGTGTAACCTGATCCTACGAATGCCAGTAAATTTCCATTAGTATTTAAACTAGCCCAAGCTAGATTTGGCCTGCCCTGCATGGCCAGAAGGGCCAGCTGTGACCATTAATTGACCTCAACAGAGGACGCGGCAATAGGTGAAACAAATCAGAAGGGAAATCATCACCCTGATCCTATTCCTAAGTGAGAGGTCCGACAAGAACCACATCACCTCCTGTTTCCTGGACGTCATAATTCCTGCAACATCTTCCTTCTAGAATTTTCCCTCCCCAGTACACCTGTGCAGCTGCCATCTTGCTGCCCAAATCACATATAAGCCCTGCCTCCCCATAGCTGCTCCCCCATAGCTGGGAAACCCTGGTGGCATAGTGGTTAAGTGCTACAGCTGCTAACCAAGATGTCGGCAGTTCGAATCTGCCAGGCACTCCTTGGAAACTCTATGGGGCAGTTCTACTCTGTCCTATAGGGTCGCTATGCGCTGCGATCAACTCGACAGCAGTGGGTTTGGTTTTTTTGTTTGTTTGTTTTTTGGTTTTTTCCCCATAGCTGGAGAGCTGGATCTGAGGAACTTCCTCCTGGCTCCTTGCTCTGCACATTGCAATAAAGGTACTTTCTCTTTCTGAAAGATCAGTGTCCAGATTACTGGCAAGTCTGAGCATGGCAGAGAAGGACCCCCTTTCCCCGGTTCAGCAACAGCGGGCAGCTTCCAGGCTAGGACAGACAAAGAAGAAGGCCCTGGTGATCTACTTCTGAAAATTAGACGACGAAAGCCTGTGGATCACCACAGGCTATTGTCTGATGCAGTGCTGGAAGAGAGCCCCCTGGTCTGGAAGACAATCAAAATGCACAGTGGCTGCAACAATGGACTCGAACATACCAATGATCATGAAGATGGCGCAGGACCGGGCAATGTTTCATTCTATTATACATAAGGTCGCCGTGACTCAGGGCTGACTTGATGGCCAACTAACAAGAACAACATCCATACCTATTATATCATTTAACTCTCCCAGCCACCCCATGAAGTTCTGTACCAGCCTCATTTGAATTGGGAGATCTGGGAGCAGAGAGGCCCAGTGACTTGTTCAAGGTGACACAGTGAGTAGGCAGCAGAGCTGGCTCTGCCCTGTGAGTAGGTCTAGGTGTCTCTGAGTCAGCCTCAGGCTTTGGTGTATGTTTCGAAGAGAGTGGCTCAGTGTCCAACCCCAGCTCTTCTGGGAAGTCATTAGATATGGTGACTCACGTTGTTTCATCAACTCTCCTCCTGCTGTCCTCAGGGACCGAATGTGGCCCTCTCCAGGGGATGAAGAGTCTTTGGGGAGTCTTCTTCTGTTGCATGCAGAGCTCAGCCACTGGCCTGGAGACCCACCAGAGGCTGGGACCTGGAGGCTACACAGAGCCTGGGGAGATCTGGCCCTGCGAGGGCTGCAGGGTCAGCAGGTGCAGCAGCCAGGCTCGCTGGTGGGAGCTGAGGACCTTCTAGTGGATGTGGAGAAGCGGGAGCCCCACACCTGATAAGAGGAGGAGATAACACTCCCTTGCTTAGGCCGGCTAGGGGCTTTTAATTGCACTTCAATCTTTTTTATTGTTTTATTGTGGTAAAAATACATAGCACAAAACATTTACCAATTCAATATTTTTTACAAGTGCATTTCAGTCACGTTGATCACATTCATGTTGTGCAACCATCACCACTCTCCATTTCCAACATTTTTATTTTAATATAGAGAACGTCAAACATATACAAAAGAGAATATCATAAAGATATCATAAAGGGGATTCATCATTTAAAAAAAAATATTGGTGTGTTAGAGCCAGGATTCAAACAAGATTTATGTTTCTATTATCTTCACTGCATAACGAAACATCCCAAAATTTAGTGGCTTGGCACTATAGCTTGGAAATCTGGGTGGTCCTTCTGCAGGTCTCTTTTAGGGTCATCCACGTGGCTATGGTCATTTGATGGCTCAGCTGGGACTGAAAGACCCAACATGACCTCACTTACATGTCTGGTGGGTAGTACTGGCTATTGGCCGGGTGTCTTGGTTCTCCTCCATGTGGCCTCTCCTCCTCCAGGAGGCTAGACTGGGCTTCTGTACAGCATGGTGGTCTCAGGGTTCCGAGAGAGCAAAAGAATCTACAAGGCCTCTTAAGACCTAGGCTCTGGAACTTGCACATCACTTCTGCCACATTCTATTAGCCAAAGAGAGTCATATTGTCAACCCTGATTTAAGGAGGTGGAGAAATAGATCCCACCTCTTGATAGAAGGAGCAGCAACATTACATTGCAAGAGGGATGTGGACGCTGGGAAGCGTGATTCATTAGGGGCCACTATTATAACAATCTACCACCATGCCCACCTTGATTAGTTGATGTGGTTCTTAAGTCTCTTTTCGTTTGCAAGCTCTCCCTCCATCTCTCCACCCCTCCGCAGTTGATTTGTCATATACTACTGTTACTACCACCTTCCGTTGAGTCGACTCCAACTCATGGCAACCGCAGGCGTGTCGGAGTAGAGCTGTGCCCCATACGGTTTTCAGTGACCTTTCTTCCAAGGCACATTAGCTGTTTGCAGCGACTCCACCTGCCATATGGACTGGGTCACTTGCCTACAGAGTTCTCCACAAACTGGATTTTGCTAATTGCTTCTCTGTGGTGTCATATAACATGTCCTGTGATCTGTCCCCTGTATTTCCTGTAATTGGTGGTTAGACACAGAGGTTTGTTTAGATTCAGTTTTGATTTGAGGATAAGGGTGCTTCATACGTGTTCTTCCTGCCCTTGACCCAGCAGGCACATAATGTCTTAGGGTCTCTTTTTGTGATGCTAAGCTTCATCAGTAGCCTCAGCTTGATCCCTCCATTCTAAAGTTCCTCATCAGCTTTTGACCTAATGTTTTCAGCAGTCACTGATGGTCATTGATGGGCCCCTCACTGCATTTCAAATACAATCCCAGCTCTATCTTGGCCTCCCAGTCAACGGTCCCATCCCTGTGGACATCTCTCTGACCTCATCCGGAGCTACTCTCCTCTTTACTCATTAGGCCTGACCAGCTGGTCACCCAGGGCCTTTGCTCTTCCTCTTCCCTCTGTCTGGAATGTACTTCCCCCGCTCCTTTAGATCTCAGCTGAAATGTCATCTCCTCAGAGAAGTCCAACCTAATCATTCTCTTTAATAACAGTACCCTGCTATTTTCCCTTACAGCATCCTGTCTATTTTCTTCAATCTGCCAATATCTTGTTTTCATGCTATTGTCTTTTTCCCACCCTTCAAAGGCAGCTCCCAGAGAGTGGGGATTGTTCCTGACTGGTTTGCCATCGTATCCCCAGCATCTTTTCAATGCCTGCACACAGCAAATGGTTCAATTCCATTTGTTGTTGAATTAATAAGTATTTGTGAAATTTTCACAGATGTATTCACAGGGGCACCTGGCAGTTAATGAAATCTATGGCTGGTGGAACGGAGCCCAGGTGGAGCAGAGGCAAGGTGGGCCCTGACACCAGTGACAGGGTCCTGCATAAGCAGGCATTTTTCGAGATAAGGCCTTCTCCAGGCTCCTCTAGAAAGATCCCCATGGAGGGCACTGCTTACTAGGGTGTGTGTTGGGAGATTCCCCAGGCAGTTTACTCTTGCTGAACTCAAGATCAACTCTAAATCAGTCTCTAGGACAGGGAAGATCTTTGGGTGTGGATGGGTTAGACCTCAGCCTGCCTGATTTCCCCTACTGTCCTTTCACTTGGCCATCAGAGAAACCGTTATGAGCTCAAATTCTAAAGTTCGCCCCTGGGAAGGGTCTTGGAGTGACATTGCCCATCTCTAGACCCTCGGCAGAGCGTGGGTATCTTGGTTATCTAGTGCTCCTATAACAGAAATACCACACGTGGATGGCTTTAACAAAGAGAAGTTTATTCTCTCACAGTCTAGTAGGCTAGTAGTCCAAATTCAGGGCACCAGCTCCAGGGGAAGCCTTTCTCTGTCTGTCTGTTCTGGAGAAAGGTCCTTGTCATCAGTCTTCCCTTGATTTGGGAGCATCTCAGAGCCAAATGACACGCTCTGCTCCCGGCGCTGCTTTCTTGGTGGTATGAGGTCTTCGTGTCTCTCTGCTTGCTTCTCTCTTTTCTATCTCAGAAGAGATTGGCTTAGGACACTATCTAATCTTGCAGATTTTATCAGTGTTTCTGCCACTAATCCACCTTATCATATCCTAGTGATAGGATTTACAACACATAGGGAATCACATCAGGTGATAAAATGGTAGACGGTCATGCAGTGCTGGGAATCATGACCTAGCCAAGCTGACAGATATTTTTTGGAGACACAATTCAACCCACAGCAATGGGCATCAGTCTCTATACCTAGCCCAGCTTCCAGCACTGCAGACTGATCCTTTCGGCGGGGGGGGGGGGGGGGGCTCCTTCCTTTTCCTGGCACCTCCCCTGGGCCAGGGGTGGGGTGGAGTGGAAGCATGCAGGTCTCCTGCTCCACCTGGGCTCCATTCCAGCAGCCAGAGAGACCTCATTAACACCTGGACTTGTCCTTCCTGGGATCTGCCCTTGTGAATATATCCTGTGAAAATTTCATCTGTTGAGCCCAATTAAGCCATTCCCTTACTGGGGGAGCTCCCAGGTCTCAGAAGGGAATCATGATTGCCTCCAGGGCAATTTTAGAGATCAAGCCCTGGGCCATAGGAAGTCCAGAGCTGGAGAGAAGACATGGTGGTTCTCAAAGTGTGGTCCATGACCGGCAGCATCTGCAATACCTTGGAACTTGCTAGAAAAGCAAATTCTCGGGGCCTCACCCCTCATCTAGGGAAAGAGAAACCCTGGAGGTGGGGCACAGTAATCTATTTTGTTTTTGTTTTGCATTTATTTCTCTCTCTTTTTTTATTGCAGTGAAAATATACGCAACAAAACATACGCCAGCAATTTCTCTACGCATAATTCGGTGACAGTGATTACATTCCAAGTGTGCAACTATTCCATCTTTTTCCAAATTATTCCACCACCGTTAACATAAATTCAATGCCACCTAAGCAAAAACTCCCCCTTTTCCTTTCCCTCCCACCTCTGGTAATCACTAATAATCTTTGGTTTCTATATATTTGCCCATCTCATATAAATGAGGTCATACGGACAGGTAACCTTTACAGTGGACACACAGACATTTCCTGGCCATGACTTCTCTGGAAACCAGATTGCTCCTTGGTGAAATGTAGGTCAGTTAACACGAAGAAAGAACGCAGTGAGGATTCATGAGATCATCGATGTGTGGAAAGAACTGAGCATGGTGAAATGACGAGTTAGCTTAGCAGAAGCAGATAGTATTATATGACACAATGGGTGCGAGTATAGTGTATTTTTGTGATACTCTTAGTGTTGGCCTCCCTACAGGTCTGAAGGATGTGAGGGAGAGAAACCACCACCCAAATGAATGACCTTCGCACGGAGTCTGGTTGCTTCTCAACTTCGCTGATAATCTCATCGCTATCGCCACCTGCTGGTTCACGCTGGTAACACATAGCAGCTCAGCCTCAGGCTGAGACCTTGGCTTCAGACTATTCAACGCCCACTTCCTGGGAGCTTCTTTGGTGAACACAGACCTGGATCAAGGGGCACTGGGGATTCACTGAAGAATAAAACGAGGGGCTGCAAAGAGCAGAAAGCAGTACGAATGGCCAATAAAGACAGGAAGCAGAAAGTTCCACTTCACTTCTGATCAGAGAAATGCAATCTGAAAAGAACATCAAGGTAACCAGTTTGTCAACCGGATGGGCAAGGATGAAAAGGACTGTGTGGCTGTGCACTTCGGGGTGACAGGGGTGGGAAGCGCCAATCAATTCAGCCTTGTCATTTGGTCTCACCCATCAGAGCCCTAAAGAGGAAGAGGCAGCTCCAGATCCAGCAATTCACTTCAAGGGATTTGTCCCAAGGAAAAAAACACGTGACACAATCTAGTGCTGTGGGAAAAATACTGCCCCGGGGTTGTCATGGTTACAAAATACTATATACATGCATCATAAATCCAGATTCTGTTTAAAAATGTGCGTGTGTGAGGGAAGTGTAGTAAGAAGGAAAAAGAAAATGCTAAGTGTTTGTCCACAGTGGGTGGTGTTTCCTCCAGCGATCTCTACTTTCTAACGGGAAGGGAAGCTCTGATAGATGTGGCTGAAATAAGGACTCCTTCAGTGGTTCTCAACCCTGGCTCACAGCAAATCGCCTTTTAGCAATACCGGCCCCCTTGCCCCCCAGACCAACTGATCAGTATCCCTCCAGGTAGGAACCAGACAGACACTTTGTTTCTGTTTTTTAAATTGTGGTAAAATAGGTATAGCAAAAAGCTTGTCATTGTAGCCACTTTTAAGTGTACAATTTCAGTGACATTGATTACATTCATCATGTAATGCTACCATCCCCATAGCCCTCCAGTTGATTCCGACTCATAGCGACCCTACAGGACGGAGCAGAGCTGTGTCAGGTTTCCAAGGCTGTAATCGTCACAGGAACAGATTACCACATCTTTCATCTGCAGAGCGGCTGAGAACCGCCGACCTTTGGGTTAGCAGCCGAGCACTTCAATCCCTGTGCCGTCAGGGTCCCTTCCCATGCTACCATTTCCAGAAGCTTTACCTTATCACCTCAAGCAGAAACTCAGTACCCCTTCTGCAAGAACTCCCGCTCTTTCCTCCCTCAAGCCCTTGGTAACCGCTAATAAACTTCTGTCTTTATGCGTTTGCCTACTCCAGATATTTCATATCGGTGGGATCATACCATATTTTGTCCTTTTGTGTCTGACTTATTTGATTCAATGGAATGTTTTCAAGATGCATTCGTATCGGAGGATACATCAGAATTTGATTTCGTTTTATGGACGAACGATATTCCAGTGTCTGCATGCGCCACAGTTTGTTTATCCGTTCGTCTGTTGGTGAACAACAGGGCACTGTTTTCTGGTTTGTTTGTTTTTAAAGGCTACTCTTGTGATTTCAATGTGTAACCGAAATTGAGAACTAATGAATCTCACAGTCCCTGCCCTCAGGGATCACGCGCTCAGGCTTACTAGTCTTTAACATTTTGGGGGTCACCAATCTCTTTAAGAATCTGATGCGTTTTAATTCCTTGCACAGATGCTTTCCTGGGGCTTTGTCCTGATACACCGAGAAATGGTCCCTGTCCAAACGGGATTTATGGTCTTTGGAAGCGTTGGATCCTCCCCTCAAAAGTACATTCAGCGTTTTACATACAATTTCAGAGGAGTGGTGGGCATTCAAGGTTTTGGCCCAACCTGCACCCACTGCTCCTTCTCTTTTCCCCTTGGGGAACCAGCCTTCCTTCTTGAGGGCAGCTTTCAAGGGACTGTCAGTCAGGGCTGTGAACCCTCCCCTGGCCAAAGGATGGCCTATCGGATCTTCTCTTCAGATGTGACACAGGGCCCTTTTAATGCAGAATTTCCTTCCGTTGGGTGAGCTACCCATATCCTTCCAATAATCTTCCACACTTACTTAAGTTAACCAGAGTCAGTTTCTGTTGCTTGTAACCCCATGTGTCTTGGCTAACACAAAGGGATTCTCCACTCCCTCCCAGACTAATCCTTGGACCTCCTAGGGGTCTACAGAGTACAGGTACAGAGCCAGGGGGACAGTGGAAGGGGCAGAGATGTAGGACTGCAGATCCCCAAGACTCCTGCTTCCCAGGAGGGATATTATTAGGTAATATTAGGCTATTACCCCTTTCAATGCTGCCTGTGTTCCTGGGTAGTCCAAACTATTAATGTGCTCAGCTGCTAACCAAAAGGTCAGCAGTTCAAATCCACCAGCCGCTCCTTGGAAACCCTGTGGGGCAGTTCTACTCTGTCCTATAGGTTTACCATGAGTCGGAATCGACTCAACAGCAGTGGGAGTGGTTTTTTTTTTTGCTTCCCTGAGGAATCTCTGAGTGGTGAAATGGTTAAATGCATTCAGCTGTTGGTGGTTTGAGTCCACCCAGAGGCACCTCAGAAGAAAGGCCTGGCAATCTATTTCTGAAGAATCAACCACTGAAAATCCTGTGGAGAACAATTCTACTTTGACACACATGGGGTCCTCATGACTTGGAATCAACTTGACCTCTCAGAGGCTCCAGCTGCAAAGCTGACACCATGAATACTTCATGTGTCATCTAAAACCTTTCTTATAAAAGTAGCAGACTGTGGCCAGAGGCAGAGTCAGGGCTACCCTGGGATCAACTGAGAGGTAATGGAGACACCTAACCCCTCTGAGATCCATGCCTCTCCCACCCAATACTTCCTAACAAGGCACCGCCGCCTGGAGTCTCAAGATCCCTGTCCCGAGGTACTTGTGCTCTCTCTCCCCCATCCCTAGCAGAGTCTTCTTTTAGAAAATGTTCTGATAAACTCGTTCACATGGATAAGCAAACGATTCATAACAGCTTAAAGCGCTGTGGCTCTTTGGGCATTTGCTCTTCAACAGGAGTCAAACCTTAAAGTCAGGAAAAGCAAATCGTTGCTGGTGACTTTTCAGGTGTCAGTGAGAAGGTAGCAGAAGGGTTTGAAGAAGGAGAGACTGAACTTAATTCATTATATTCATATAAAAATACACCTCGGGCTGGATAGGGAGCTCCAGGGAATGAAGTGCTTCATGAAGAGCAGAAACACGGTGTCTCTGGCAATATTTCCACAGGCTGGTACTCTGAGGGGCACGGAAAAGGGGAACCCACCCAGGCCCCCAACGTGCTGCTGTGGCCTGCGCTGGGGGGAGACCAGCTGGCTGCTTCCTTGGCCCCCTCCTCTCTCCAGTCACCTTCCCCTACACGTCAGCCTGCAGCCCCAGCCAGTGTGGGTGTATGTCCTCTCAGCCTAGGGGCCTCCCTCAGCCACAGAGCTCCCAGGCTGGAGGCTGGGTGGGCAGCGGGGAGGCTACTGGGTCTGGGCTAGGACTGGGATGCCGAGTGGATCTGACTCGCTGTCCTTTTGCTGGTTTACCCCACAGCATAGCACCACGGCTAAGGCCCAGCGGAGGAGGCCTGATGGGGTTACCGCGGGGCTGGCCCCAGCAACTCAGTGGGAGTCATGGCCAACTGCAGCGTGTCTGGAGATGTTGGGAGAAGGCTCCTGGGCCCTGAGAGACCCTTCAGACCATGTCTTTGGTCTAGCTTACCCAAAATTCTCCCCTTCTGCCCCCAGTCAGTCATCAGCCCTGTCAGCCTCCTTGCTTAAGCTGAAGAATGGGAACTGATGAGGAGACAGGTCCTAGGCCAGTTCTGAGTGACCAAAAGTTCTTCCTGATGTTGAGTTGAATTACCTTACTGTGACCTGTCCCCACCTGTTTCTGTTCTGCTCCGTGGAGCCACACAGAAGGAGAGTGTCCCTGTCCCCAGGATCACCCCCCGTTACCATGTTCTCCCCACCCTGAACATCCCCGGGAGGGGCTCCAGGCCCATCACACCAGCAGCCCACTTTGACCCCCTGGTAATTTTCCCCAATACAAGTCAGGTCTCCCCCATTTTAAATGTATATAATTGCTTTTCGGAGCCTAAATTGAAGACTTCACATTTAGTCCCTTGAAATTTCGTTTTCATGGTTTCAATCCAGCGTACGTTTAGAATCTGTTACTTTGACTCTGTCACCTCATGGCTGTTATGGCTGTTATCCACAGATTTGATACCCCTGATAAGCATGCCTTTTATTTTCCACCTAAATGATTAATTAAAGCCATGTCAAGTTGGGGACTTCCAGGTTGCTATCCAGCTGCTGACGCAACCCCTGTAGCCATTCACGAGGTTCCATGAGAGGTCTTTCCAGCGTCCTGCTGAAAGCTTGTAATTTGTCTTTCTACTTCTTGGAAATCCAGTCTGAAAGAGGGAATGGGTTTAGCCCGGTATATTCTTTGTGGACTCATGTAGCCTCCTAATGAACACTACATTACTTTCTTTCTTTTTGAAAATGGGTTTATTGTTTTTAATAAAAATACGTGCTTATTATGAAACAGTTCTGAGCACTGCAAGAGAGTAAAAATCACTGAGCTTTGCCACTGTGACAAATGCATTTGTGATGTTTCCTGCCACGTCCCCTCAGCCCAAAGATTTCAGCGGGGTGGATGGCTCTTTGCAGGTCCAGAGTCCCACGTGAAGTCTACACCCATCACTCTCTCTGCTTTGCTTTGTCTGAAGCCAGGATCAGGAACAACCCAAAACTCCAGGAGTTAGGTAACCCTCAACCAACAGGGAGAGCTAATAGGTGTCAGTTCCCCATCACACATGGGGACACTTCTTAGGTGGATTCTGCACTTTGCTCAGAGGGTCTCCAGAGGGAGAGAACCCCCAGCTGCCCACAGAGGTAGACAGCTCATATTCTACCCGTTCCTAGTGGGTTTGAACCACCGACCTTTTGGTTAACAGCCAAGCACTTAACCACTGTGCCACCAGGGCTCCTTCGCTCATATTAGAATGCAGCCATTTCTTGGGTTTTCCCCCATCTCACTCTCCCCACTTGCTCACTCTGCTTCTAGTATCACCTCCCAAATAAACTTCCTGTACTCAAGTCCTTGTCTTAGGGTGTGCTTTCAGGAGAACCCAAACAAAGAGCATGCATTTTATATATATATATATATCTCCAGTAATAAGTCTGTGTAATTTTGCATAAAGGGGAGTATAAGACACAAGGACTCTAAAATTTGCTTTTTTATTGCTCAAGAATAGGCAGTGGATATATTTCCCCACGCCAATAAATAAAATCCTAAACACAGTTTTTAACGTCTGCACAGTACGCCATCATAGGTGTATCTCATCATTTACTTAATTTATGGGCATCTAGATTTTTAGATAACGAAGCACTCTACTGCTAATCGAAAGGTCTGATGCTATGTTTCCAAAATGTCACAGCCTTGAATACCCTATGGAGCGCAGTTCTAGTCTGCAACGTGTGGGGTCACCATGAGTCAGATTTGACTCAACGGCAACTGGTCTGGCTTTAATTTTTAGATGGTTTCCAATTTTGCACTGGGATGAATACACTCACGCACACATTTTTGCAAATGTGCAGGACAGCTTCCTTTGAAAAAATTCTGAGATGTCTGATTGCTTTATTGTCTCCAAATTGCTCACTATGTGTTTAATAATTTATTCTAGAATTTTAATAGAAGACAATATTAAATTTAGTCGTTTAGAAGTTTTTTGGGTTTTTTTTAATCTATCTTTCTTCCCTTTTTGAAAATCAAGATATTTGCCCATCTTGAGTTTTCTGGCACTTCCCTCATTCTCTGTAATTCCCTCCAAGGCAATGATGACATCTGCAAATATCTCTAGGTCCCTGGGATATCCTGTCTGTGCTGCTAGGGGTGAGCTCATTCATTGCACGTGGCTTGATGCCTTCTTCCTATCACTCACCTACTGGGGTTTCAAGTTCCTCCGTAGGCTCTTTATTTTACCATTTGAAATAAAATTGCCAGTGCCCCGCTCTGCCTGCCCTCCCTTGTTCATTAGGGTTATACCACGTGCCCCAAATCCCGAGCAGATTCCTTCTTGTCATCCTTACTTAGACCTGAAAAGCTCCTTGCTCTGTCTCTGCCAGCCTTCCCCAGCTTCTGTTCATTTGAGCTTCGGAGATTTGCTAACTGTGTTCTTCCAGACCCAGCTGATCTTCTGCAGTCATCTTGGGTTATGGATTTCTCCTTTGTATTTTGTGTGTGCGGTTTTTAAACTCTGGCTCATTGGACAGCTACAAATGGAGCCTTACAAGATTTTCCATAAAACTCCCTGTTTCTTCTTACCAGCAGTGTTTGCAATTACTTTGAATTTCAGGGTTTTATTACCTCCTGCAGCAGCTGTCTCTTACTGGCATGAATTTGTACCATGCATCTTATTTTACCATCACAGTCATGGTGTGAGGTAAGCTGGGTGTAAGTTTCTCCATTCAACAGACGTGTAACCAGTGGCACAGAGAGGTTTAGGCACTACCCCAAAGATACCCAGCAAACCAGTGCACCAGCCCTTAGACCTCCAGTTTTCTAGCCTAAATATGATTCTCCTTGCCCACCATGGCAGAAAGAGGACCCCACCTGGCAAAGCTGGAAGCAAGCAGCCTTTGCCTGAGACCACAATCCCTTAAAATCCTGGAGGACAGGTCTGTAGCTCCCTCGTCTTGCCCCCAGGGAGAGAAATTCTCTCTGCAAGGAAGCCACTGCATTGGAATTATATCTCCCCTAACACCCCAACCCCCTCAAGCATGCAACCCCAAAAAAACCAAACCTATTTCCCACTAGTCTTTTCTGACTCATAGTAGCCCTATAGGACAGAACAGGACTGCCCCATAAGACCAGCTGGTGGATTCGAATTGCCCACCTATTGCTTAGAAGCCAAACGCTTAACCACTGTATCACCAGGGCTCCCAAGCAGGCAAGTAGGTGACAATTCCTTTAAAGTTAATAGCTGTCTTCACCTGGTCTCAGGCAGGAGTACACACGTGTACACACACACACGCACGCTCTCCCTCTCTCCAGGAACATAGAACCCCACGTCCTTCTTACTCGCTCTTTTTCCCAGTGTTTCTCTGTCTCTGCCTCTCTGTCTGTCTCTTTTACGCACACACATAGACACACACACGCAGACACAGAAACACAGACACACACACAGTGTCTGGATCCGAACAGTCATAAGTGATCAGACACCCTCGCCATTTTCCCCTCCCTGGCAGGCTGCTCCTCAGTCAGGACCCCTAGCCGCCCCCGCCCCAGCCCCCGGCCCCCGGGTCACTCACCCTCCATGCTGCCCACTCCGGTCCGCTCGGGGACAGTCTCCAGTGGAGTGGCGCAGCGGAGGAGGGCGCTCTGCCGCGTCGACTGCCTAGCCCGCGCCGCTGCCTCTGCGCTCGGCGGGTGGGTCCGGGTGGGACAGGGGCCCGCGGGGGGCGTGCGCCCGCAGCTCCGGACCTCTCGCCGGCTCTCGCTCCCCTCGGGGCCCGAGGCAGCCGGCCCGGACGGCCGGGACCGAGGCTCCGACGCTGCGCAGCCGCCCGCCCGGCTCTGCAGCCCCCGGCCCGGCGCCTCCCCGGCCGGAGGGAGGGAGCCAGCGAGGGGGCCCGCCGGCGCGGTCGCCGTCGCCATGGCACCCGGCACACCTGTGCCTGCTGCAGCCCTCCCGCCGCCGCGTCCCGCCGAGCGAGGGCGCCCTGAGCCCCGGCCTCGATGGGACTCCCTCCGCAGGGACCGGGAGCCCCTCCGAAAAAGCGGGTATACCCCTGTGGCCCACTGCCGCCCAGGCAACGGCGTCCGACAACTCTGCGGCCCTCTCCCTGTGCCCCCGCGTCCCAGCCCTGGCCCCACTTCTCGTCCTGGCCCCACCCCAGCCTGCCCCCCACCTCCCCACCCTGGTGCCCAGGACCCTGGGGCCCTCCTAAGAAGGGGGTGCGAGGCAGCCGTGAATACCTAGGCGGGCTGCAGCTCCCAGCCACCGGGCAGGGGACCACAACGGAGGGAGGTGAGGGAGCCCCAGCGTCTCTGAGCTCTCTGGAGAAAAACGGATAATGTAAAGTGTCTGGTGGTGACCACTGGCTTAGGAATTAACCAACTCAGGCAAGTTACTTACCTGCACCCCAGTCTCAATGATTGCGTTTGTAAAATGGTTTTGAGGGGAATAAGTGAGATGATGTCAGTACTCTCGCCCAGCACATAGTAAATGCTCTACAAATGATCAGTTAAGCTGTGCTGGGCGCCTCCCCACGTGTCCAGCGCCTATCTGGCACCCAATAGACACGCCATAGACTTCTGTCCCAGGAATGATGATTCGGGTTCCAAGCAGATGAAAGAGAATGAACGGCCCATTCATTCCTTTACTTCGGTCAGGGGTTTATTCCTGGGACTCTGGGGAAATGGATTGCATCAAGCTTCTTTCTGGTCTCCCTTCTCCCTCTAGCTCCTCCCCTGCCCCCAACAGCTGGCAGTCTCAGAGCTGGAAGGTCTTAGAGGTCGTTGAGTCCAGCCCTGACTGGGGGGCAGGTGTGCCACCCTAATGCCCAGCAGCAGGGCATTTTGACCTCAAATCACTTCCTCTCTCCCCAGGACAGCCCTTCAGAGAGTGGGAGGGAAGGAGGGCGCCCCCTCAAGTCTGCCTTTCTGCAGGTGAAATAGCCTGAGTTTCTTTGGGCTTTTTTTTTCTCATGTGACTTGCCTCAGTTTCTTTATCTGTAAAATGGGGATAACAGTAGTACCCATCTCCTAGAGTTATGAAGATTAAAGGAGTTACTGTTTGTAAAGTGCTTTGGCCAGTGCTTGGCACTGGTAAGTGGTCAATAAATGTTAGTTATTCACAACCTTCAGGGGCCCTGGTGCCACAATGGTTATGTGCTCGGCTGCTAACCAAAAGGTTGGCAGTTGGAACCCACCAGCCATCTCCAGTTGAAAAGACCTGGCACTCTGCTTCCATAAAAATGTCAGCCTAGGAGAGTCTCAGGTTATAAGATAAACATACAAAAATCACTTGGATTCCTCTACATCAACAAAAAGAACACCGAAGAGGAAATAACCAAATCAATACCATTTACAGTAGCCCCCAAGAAGATAAAATACTTAGGAATAAATCTTACCAAGGATGTAAAAGACCTATACAAAGAAAACTACAAAGTACTACTGCAAGGAACTAAAAAGGACCTACTTAAGTGGAAAAACATACTCTGCTCATGGATAGGAAGACTTAACATAGTAAAAATGTCTATGCTACCAAAAGCCATCTATACATACAATGCACTTCCGATCCAAATTCCAATGACATTTTTTAATGTGATGGAGAAATAAATCACCAGCTTCCTATGGAAGGGAAAGAAGCCTCAGATAAGTAAAGCATTACTGAAAAAGAAGAAAGTGGGAGGCCTCACTCTACCTGATTTTAAAACCTATTATACAGCCACAGTAGTCAAAACAGCCTGGTACTGGTACAACAACAGGCACATAGACCAATGGAACAGAATTGAGAATCCAGATATAAATCCATCCACATATGAACAGCTGATATTTGACAAAGGCCCAGTGTCAGTTAGTTGAGGAAAAGATAGTCTTTTTAACAAATGGTGCTGGCATAACTGGATATCCATTTGCAAAAAAATGAAACAGGACCCATACCTCACACCATGCACAAAAACTAAGTCCAAGTGGATCAAAGACCTAAACATAAAGACTAAAACGATAAAGATCATGGAAGATAGGCGGGGCCAAGATGGCAGACTAGGTGGACGCTACCGCGGATCTCTCTTGCAACAAAGACTCGGAAAAACAAGTGAATCGATCACATACATAATAATCTATGAACTCTGAACAACAAACACAGATTTAGAGACGGAGAACGAACAAATATGGGGAGACAGCGATTGTTTTCAGAGCCAGGAGCCAGCGTACCAGTCAGCGGATTTTCTGGAAAAACTAGTTTCCCAGTGGTGGCTCGGAGACAGCAGTCCATATCAAACCACATAAAGATGCAGACCATGACAGCTTCTCCAACCCCCCAAACAAAAGAATCAAAATCTTTCCCAAATGAAGATACAATCCTGGAATTATCAGACACAGAATATAAAAAACTAATTTACAGAATGCTTAAAGACATCACAAATGAAATTAGGCTAACTGCAGAAAAAGCCAAGGAACACACTGATAAAACTGTTGAAGAACTCAAAAAGATTATTCAAGAACATAGTGGAAAAATTAATAAGTTGCAAGAATCCATAGAGAGACAGCATGTAGAAATCCAAAAGATTAACAATAAAATTACAGAATTAGACAACGCAATAGGAACTCAGAGGAGCAGACTCAAGCAATTAGAATGTAGACTGGGACATCTGGAGGACCAGGGAATCACCATCAACATAGCTGAAAAAAAATCAGATAAAAGAATTAAAAAAAATGAAGAAACCCTAAGAATCATGTGGGACTCTATCAAGAAGGATAACTTGTGGGTGATTGGAGTCCCAGAACAGGGAGGGGGGGACAGAAAACATAGAGAAAATAGTTGAAGAACTCCTGACACAAAACTTCCCTGACATCATGAAAGACGAAAGGATATCTATCCAAGATGCTCATCGAACCCCATTTAAGATTGATCCAAAAAGAAAAACACCAAGACATATTATCATCAAACTTGCCGAAACCAAAGATAAACAGAAAATTTTAAAAGCAGCCAGAGAGAAAAGAAAGGTTTCCTTCAAGGGAGAATCAATAAGAATAAGTTCAGACTACTCAGCAGAAACCATGCAGGCAAGAAGGGAATGGGACGACGTATACAGAGCACTGAAGGAGAAAAACTGCCAACCAAGGATCATATATCCAGCAAAACTCTCTCTGAAATATGAAGGAGAAATTAAGATATTTACAGATAAACACAAGTTTAGAGAATTTGCAAAAACCAAACCAAGGCTACAAGAAATGCTAAAGGAGATTGTTTAGCCTGATGACCAATAATATCAGGTACCAGCACAATACAAGGTCACAAAACAGAACGCCCTGATATCAACTCAAATAGGGAAAGCACAAAAACAAACAAATTAAGATTAATTCTAAAAAATAAATAAATAAAATAATACACATAACAGGGAATCATGGAAATCAATAGGTAAAAGATCACAATAATCAAAAAGAGGGACTAAATATAGGAGGCATTGAACTGCCAGATGGAGAGTGATACAAGGCGATATAGAACGATACAAGTTAGGTTTTTACTTAGAAAAATAGGGGTAAATAATAAGGTAACCACAAAAAGGAATATCAACTCCATAACTCAAGAAAAAAGCCAAGAAAAAGGTAACGACTCAACTAACATAAAGTCAAACACTATGAAAATGAGGATCTCACAATCTACTAAGAAAAACGTCTCAGCACAAAAAAGTATGTGGAAAAATGACATGGCCAACAACACACATGAAAAGGCATCAAAATGACAGCACTAAAAACTTATTTATCTATAATTACCCTGAATGTAAATGGACTAAATGCACCAATAAAGAGACAGAGAGTCACGGACTGGATAAAGAAACACGATCCATCTATATGCTGCCTACAAGAGGCACACCTTAGACTTAGAGACACAAACAAACTAAAACTCAAAGGATGGAAAAAAAATATATCAAGCAAACAATAAGCAAAAAAGAAGAGGAGTAGCAATATTAATTTCTGACAAAATAGAATTTAGACTTAAATCCACCACAAAGGATAAAGAAGGACACTATATAATGCTAAAAGGGACAGTTGATCAGGAAGACACAACCATATTAAATATTTATGCACCCAATGACAGGGCTGCAAGATACATAAATCAAATTTTAACAGAATTGAAAAGTGAGATAGACACCTCCACATTTATAGTAGGAGACTTCAACACACCACTTTCAGAGAAGGACAGGACATCCAGTAAGAAGCTCAATAGAGACACGGAAGACCTACTTACAACAATCAACCAACTTGACCTCATTGACTTATACAGAACTCTCCACCCAACTGCTGCAAAATATTCTTTTTTTTCTAGTGCACATGGAATATTCTCTAGAATAGACCACATATTAGGTCATAAAACAAATCTTTGCAGAGTCCAAAACATCGAAATATTACAAAGCATCTTCTCAGACCACAAGGCAATGAAACTAGAAATCAATAACAGAAAAACTAGGGAAAAGAAATCAAATACTTGGAAACTGAACAATACCCTCCTGAAAAAAGACTGGGTTATAGAACACATCAAGGAGGGAATAAGGAAATTCATAGAATGCAACGAGAATGAAAATACTTCCTATCAAAACCTCTGGGACACAGCAAAAGCAGTGCTCAGAGGCCAATTTATATCGATAAATGCACACATACAAAAAGAAGAAAGAGCCAAAATCAGAGAACTGTCCTGACAACTTGAACAAATAGAAAGTGAGCAACAAAAGAACCCATCAGGCACCAGAAGAAAACAAATAATAAAAATTAGAGCTGAACTAAATGAATTAGAGAACAGAAAAACAATTGAAAGAATTAACAAAGCCAAAAGCTGGTTCTTTGAAAAAATTAACAAAATTGATAAACCATTGGCTAGACTGACTGAAGAAATACAGGAAAGGAAACAAATAACCCGAATAAGAAATGAGAAGGACCACATCACAACAGAGCCAAATGAAATTAAAAGAATCATTTCAGATTACTACGAAAAATTGTACTCTAACAAATTTGAAAACCTAGAAGAAATGGATAAATTCTTGGAAAAACACTACCTACCTAAACTAACACATTCAGAAGTAGAACAACTAAATGGACCCATAACAAAAAAAGAGATTGAAACGGTAATCAAAAAACTTCCAACAAAAAAAAGTCGTGGCCCAGATGGCTTCACTGCAGAGTTCTACCAAACCTTCAGAGAAGACTTAACACCACTACTACTGAAGGTATTTCAAAGCATAGAAAAAGACGGAATACTACCCAACTCATTCTATGAAGCTACCATCTCCCTGATACCAAAACCAGGTAAAGACATTACAAAAAAAGAAAATTATAGACCTATATCCCTCATGAACATAGATGCAAAAATCCTCAACAAAATTCTAGCCAATAGAATCCAACAACACATCAAAAAAATAATTCACCCTGATCAAGTGGGATTTATACCAGGTATGCAAGGCTGGTTTAATATCAGAAAAACCATTAATGTAATCCATCACATAAATAAAACAAAAGATAAAAACCACATGATCTTATCAATAGATGCAGAAAAGGCATTTGACAAAGTTCAACACCCATTTATGATAAAAACTCTTACCAAAATAGGAATTGAAGGAAAATTCCTCAACATAATAAAGGGCATCTACAAAGTCAACAGCCAATATCACTCTAAATGGAGAGAACCTGAAAGCATTTCCCTTGAGAATGGGAACCAGACAAGGATGCCCTTTATCACCGCTCTTATTCAACATCGTACTTGAAGTCCTAGCCAGGGCAATTAGGCTAGACAAAGAAATAAAGGGTATTCGGATTGGCAAGGAGGAAGTAAAGCTATCACTATTTGCAGATGACATGATCGTATACACAGAAAACCCTAAGGAATCCTCCAGAAAACTACTGAAACTAATAGAAGAGTTTGGCAGAGTCTCAGGTTATAAAATAAACATACAAAAATCACTTGGATTCCTCTACATCAACAAAAAGAACACCGAAGAGGAAATAACCAAATCAATACCATTCACAGTAGCCCCCAAGAAGATAAAATACTTAGGAATAAATCTTACCAAGGATGTAAAAGACCTATACAAAGAAAACTACAAAGCTCTACTACAAGAAATTCAAAAGGACATACTTAAGTGGAAAAACATACCCTGCTCATGGATAGGAAGACTTAACATAGTAAAAATGTCTATGCTACCAAAAGCCATCTATACATACAATGCACTTCCGATCCAAATTCCAATGACATTTTTTAATGTAATGGAGAAATAAATCACCAGCTTCCTATGGAAGGGAAAGAAGCCTCAGATAAGTAAAGCATTACTGAAAAAGAAGAAAGTGGGAGGCCTCACTCTACCTGATTTTAAAACCTATTATACAGCCACAGTAGTCAAAACAGCCTGGTACTGGTACAACAACAGGCACATAGACCAATGGAACAGAATTGAGAATCCAGATATAAATCCATCCACATATGAACAGCTGATATTTGACAAAGGCCCAGTGTCAGTTAGTTGAGGAAAAGATAGTCTTTTTAACAAATGGTGCTGGCATAACTGGATATCCATTTGCAAAAAAATGAAACAGGACCCATACCTCACACCATGCACAAAAACTAAGTCCAAGTGGATCAAAGACCTAAACATAAAGACTAAAACGATAAAGATCATGGAAGAAAAAATAGGGACAACATTAGGAGCCCTAATACAGGGCATAAACAGAATACAAAACATTACCAAAAATGATGAAGAGAAACCAGATAACTGGGAGCTCCTAAAAATCAAACACCTATGCTCATCTAAAGACTTCACCAAAAGAATAAAAAGACCACCTACAGACTGGGAAAGAATTTTCAGCTATGACATCTCAGACCAGTGCCTGATCTCTAAAATCTACACGATTCTGTCAAAACTCAACCACAAAAAGACAAACAACCCAATCAAGAAGTGGGCAAATGATATGAACACACATTTCACTAAAGAAGATATTCAGGCAGCCAACAGATACATGAGAAAATGCTCTCGATCATTAGCCATTAGAGAAATGCAAATTAAAACTACGATGAGATTCCATCTCATACCAACTAGACTGGCATTAATCCAAAAAACACAAAATAATAAATGTTGGAGAGGCTGCGGAGAGATTGGAACTCTCATACACTGCTGGTGGGAATGTAAAATGGTACAACCACTTTGGAAATCCATCTGGCGTTATCTTAAACAGTTAGAAATAGAACTACCATGCAACCCAGAAATCCCACTCCTCGGAATATACCCTAGAGATACAAGAGCCTTCACACAAACAGATATATGCACACCCATGTTTATTGCAGCTCTGTTTACAATAGCAAAAAGCTGGAAGCAACCAAGGTGTCCATCTACGGATGAATGGGTGAATAAATTGTGGTATATTCACACAATGGAATGCTACACATCGATAAAGAACAGTGAGGAATCTCTGAAACATTTCATAACATGGAGGAATCTGGAAGGCATTATGCTGAGCGAAATGAGTCAGAGGCAAAAAGACAAATATTGTATAAGACCACTATTATAAGATCTTGAGAAATAGTAAAAAACTGAGAAGAACACATACTTTGTGGTTACGAAGGGGGGAGGGAGGGAGGGAGGGAGAGGGTTTTTTATTGATCAATCAGTAGATAAGAACTGCTTTGGGTGAAGGGAAAGACAACACTCAATACAAGGAAGGTCAGCCCAATTGGACTGGACTAAAAGCAAAGAGGTTTCCGGGATAAAATGAATGCTTCAAAGGTCAGTGGAGCAGGGGCGGGGGTCTGGGGAACATGGTTTGTGGGGACTTCTAAGTCAATTGGCAAAATAATTCTATTATGAAATCATTCTGCATCCCACTTGGAAGTGTGGCGTCTGGGGTCTTAAATGCTAACAAGCGGCCATCTAAGATGCATCAATTGGTTTCAACCCACCTGGAGCAAAGGAAAATGAAGAACACCAAGGTCACACGACAACTAAGAGCCCAAGAGACAGAAAGGGCCACATGAACCAGAGACCTACATCATCCTGAGACCAGAAGAACTAGTTGGTGCCCGGACACAATCGATGACTGCCCTGTCAGGGAGCACAACAGAGAACTCCTGAGGGAGCAGGAGATCAGTGGGATGCAGACCCCAAATTCTCATAAAAAGACCATACTTAATGGTCTGACTGCGAGTAGAGAAATCCCGGCGGCAATGCTCCCCAGACCTTCTGTTGGCACAGGACAGGAACCATCCCCGAAGACATCTCATCAGACATGAAAGGGACTGGTCAGCGGAGGGGAGAGAGATGCTGATGAAGAGTGAGCTAATTAAATCAGGTGGACACTGGAGAGTGTGTTGGCAACTCTTGACTGGAGGGGGGATGGGAAGATAGAGGGAGAGGGAAGATGGCAAAATTGGCACGAAACGAGAGACTGAAGGGCTGACTCAATAGGGGGAGAGCAAGTGGGAGAAGGGAGTAAGATGTATGTAAACTTACATGTGACAGACTGATTGGATTTGTAAATGTTCACTTGAAGCTTAATAAAAGTTAATTAAAAAAAAAAGATCATGGAAGAAAAAATAGGGACGACGTTAGGAGCCCTAATTCAAGGGATAAACAGAATACAAAATATTACCAAAAATGACGAAGAGAAACCAGATAACTGGGAGCCCCTAAAAATCAAACACCTATGCTCATCTAAAGACTTCACCAAAAGAATAAAAAGACCACCTACAGATTGGGAAAGAATTTTCAGTTATGACATCTCCAAACAGCGCCTGATCTCTAAAATCTACATGATTCTGTTAAAACTCAACCACAAAAAGACAAACAACCCAGTCAAGAAGTGGGCAAAGGATATGAACACGCACTTCACTAAAGAAGATATTCAGGCAGCTAACAGATACATGAGAAAATGCTCTCGATCATTAGCCATTAGAGAAATGCAAATTAAAACTACGATGAGATTCCATCTCACTCCAACAAGGCTGGCATTAATCCAAAAAACACAAAATAATAGATGTTGGAGAGGCTGCGGAGAGATTGGAACTCTTATACACTGCTGGTGGGAATGTCAAATGGTACAACCACTTTAGAAATCTATATGGCGTTTTCTTAAAAAGTTAGAAAAAGAACTACCATACAACCCAGAAATCCCACTCCTTGGAATATACCCTAGAGAAATAAGAGCCTTCACATGAACAGATATATGCACACCCAAGTTTATTGCAGCTCTGTTTACAATAGCAAAAAGCTGGAAGCAACCAAGGTGTCCATCTACGGATGAATGGGTAAATAAATTGTGGTATATTCACACAATGGAATGCTACACATCGATAAAGAACAGTGAGGAATCTGTGAAACATTTCATAACATGGAGGAACCTGGAAGGCATTATGCTGAGTGAAATTAGTCAGAGGCAAAAGGACAAATATTGTATAAGACCACTATTATAGGATCTTGAGAAATAGTATAAACTGAGAAGAACACATACTTTTGTGGTTATGGGCGGTGGAGGGAGGGAGGGTGGGAGAGGGTTATTTACTGATTAGTTAGTAGATAAGAAGTACTTTAGGTGAAGGGAAGGACAATACTCAATACACGGAAGGTCAGCTCAGATGGACTGGACCAAAAGCAAAGAAGTTTCCTGGATAAACTGAATGCTTCAAAGGTCAGAGGAGCAAGGGCGAGGGTTTGGGGACTATGGCTTAAGGGAACTTCTAAGTCAACTGGCAAAATAATTCTATTATGAAAACATTCTGCATCCCACTTTGAAATGTGGCGTCTGGGGTCTTAAATGCTAACAAGCGGCCATCTAGATGCATCAATCAGTCTCAACCCACCTGGATCAAAGGAGAATGAAGAACAAGAACACCAAGGTCACACGACACCTATGAGCCCAAGAGACAGAAAGGGCGACATGAACCAGAGTCTTACATCATCCTGAGACCAGAAGAACTAGATGGTGCCCGGCCACAACCAATGACTGCCCTGACAGGGAGCACAACAGAGAACCCCTGAGGGAGCAGGAGATCAGTGGGATGCAGACCCCAAATTCTCATAAAAAGACCAGACTTAATGGTCTGACTGAGACTAGAGGAATCCTCGCGGTCATGGTCCCCAAACCTTCTGTTGGCCCAGGACAGGAACCATTCCCGAAGACAACTCATCAGACCTGGAAGGGACTGGACAATGGGTTGGAGAGAGATGCTGATGAAGAGTGAGCTACTTGTATCAGGTGGACACTTGAGACTGTGTTGGCATCTCCTGTCTGGAGGGGAGATAGGGGGGTAGAGAAGATTATAAACTGGCAAAATTGTCATGAAAGGATAGACTGGAAGGGCTGACTCATTAGGGGGAGAGTAAGTGGGGAGTATGGAGTAAGGTGTATATAAGCTTATATGTGACAGACTGACTTGATTTGTAAATGTTCACTTAAGCTCAATAAAAATTATTAAAAAAAAAAAAGTCAGCCTAGGAAACGCTGTGGGGCAGTTCTACCCTGTCACTTAGGGTTGCTATGAGTTGGCATCAACTCGATGGCACACAGCAACATCATGGCATTACTAGGTTGAGTCTAACTTCCTGTGGATGTGTTTACATTTCTTGAAGACCCTCATGTAGTCGGGGCTCAGAGTTGTCACAGATCGTATCAAGCCCCACTGAGCGATGCAGAGCTCTGGGCACTGCTGTATGGTTTGTACAGCCCAGTTCTGCCATTCACTAAATGTGTGACATTGAGGAAGTTATAAAAAAAACAAAACAAAACAACAAAAAAACAAAAACCTCTCTGTGCCTCAGTTTCCCCTCATCTGTAAAATAGGGCTAATAGTAGTACCTATCACATAGAGTTGTTGATACACGAGTTACTGCATGCAAAGCACCTAGAACAGTACCTGGCACATAGTAGGTGCTCTGTAAATATGAGCTGTATATTTGGGCACTAGACTTTGAATAATGCAGCCTCACTTTTCCATTTTTCTTTTCCTCCTTCCTTTCCCCCTCCCCTTCTTCTTTCTTTAGCAGCCACATCATTCTAGTGCTTCAACTTAACCTTGTGGTCAATTACTCCCATTCCTGGCCTTTTTTATTTGAATGGTTCCAGACCACAGAGCCTCTCTTTTTTTCCTCCCCCTGCCCCCAATTCTACAGACGTTTTCTTCCATCATCAGAACATGTGGACCATACAAAACAAATTCAGTGGGTCCAGCCTTGGAGGGGCAGGCAGAGGGGTGCCATGGATACAAAGACCTAGGTGTGAATTCTCTCTCCCTTGTTTATTATCTGTGTGACTCAGGATAAGTCACTTAAGTCCTTTAACCTCATTTTCCCCATCTGTAAAGTGGGATTTGCGATGCCTCTTTTCAAGGCTGCTGTGAGGATTTAAAGTCAGTTGCCAGGCATATGGTGGCCAGTAAACACAGTGCCATTCTTCGTCCCAAGAGTTATGGGTGGAAGCCAAATAGATAGTTTGGGTAAAAGTCTCTCTGTATAGATAAAGAAAATTGCCTCTTTCCTTTCTTCTTCTTCCCTTCCTGCCAGAAGGGGCTCCCAGGTAACCTGCGGGGCCATAATGGTGTTTCAGATCATACCTTCCTCCCAGACTCACCTGGCCACAGGTCTGGGACACTTCTTAGCCCCGAACTTGGATCCAGATCCCTTCAGGCAAGCAAGGCGCCATTACTCCTATTTCACAGGCGAAGCCACCAAGGCTGGCCCAACATGACAGAGCTGCATAATGGAAGGAAGTGGCTGCCCCCACTCCACCCTCCTCTCAATGTTCTTGGCTCTCTAGGAGCATCGAGTACCAGCTGGGCACAGTCACCCAAGGTATAGAAGCAATTCCTGTTCATCCTGAAAAGCCATGCCGTACCCTTGTCCTGCAGGGCTTCCAGCCCCATCCATTCTGGGCAAGCCCTTGACCGTCCTTCGTCTCAGGGAAGCGGCTCCTCATCCCACTCCCCAGCCCCCCATAGTGGGGGCGGGGCTCATATGGCTGTGGCCCAAGGGCCTTCACCGTCCAGGAAACTGATTACCACCGGAATAGCTGGATGTTAGGAGGAAGCAGGATTGAGGAGAAAGTCCTTAAAGAAAGGAAAACATCCTGTGCAGAATAGAAACTATGCAGACACCCTTTTAAAGAAGGCCCTAAAAGGGTTGGGTGAGGAGGTGGAGGGCAATTTTCTTTGAATCCAGCTTTCTGGGGGGCAGTGAAGGGGGTTAAGGGGAAGTAGCACGACTGAGAAAATTGCCTTTTCCTTGGAGAAAGCAAAGCAGCAACTGTCACCCAGGGGAGGGAAGGTGTAAGGGTCTGTGGTGAATCTGGAGACAGCGAGGCATACATAGCAAAGCAACCTGGCTGAGGTCCGGAGCTGATGGGGGCCAATGTGTTGGGCTGTGAGATGCTGTGGTCCAGGAGTCAGAAGCCTCAGGTTCCAGGGCCAGCTCTGCTTATGGTGTAAGCTTCGGCAAGCTGCTCAGCCTCACCGCGCCTCGGTGTGGAAAGGGGGGTAGAATTAGAATAGCATCATTGGAAGATTATGAACCTGGCCTCCTCGAATTTTGTGAACGCCACTCACATTTCTAGATTCCAGTGGACACAAACCTGAGGTCCCACCTGTTCCAAATCAACTTGTCGTCTCTCCCCTTCCTTGCTGCATGCTCCTTCTGCAGTGTTGTCCCACAGGGGAAGACACCTGCCTGCAGGGGCTGGGCAGAAACCAGGTGACAAATTCAGGTACCTGCAGGTGATGCAAATGCATAAATGACAGCAGCGAGATGTGGCCACTTGGGCTCTCCTGCCTGCTTTTGGCCCCCAGCTCCAGAAGATCACTGCCACGTGAGAATGTAGGCCCAGGGTTGCCAGGTTTTCTGATTTTTCGGAAGCCAGGAATCCAGATATCTTTCATGAAAAAGCTCCTGATTTTAAAATATTATTTAAAGCTATTTTAAACACTGTGCAGGCCAAACAAAATAACTCTGTGCACTAAACTGAGCTCCAAGCTTTTTTGCAACTTCTTAAGTCTGTAGAGATCAATTGTTCTCCACACTGGATACACGTTAGAATCACGTGGGAAAACTTTAAAAAATATTTATCAGTTTTGGGACCCTAGTGCAGACCAGCGGAATCAGAATCTTTAGTGGGTAGGGCCTGGGCATCGGTGGGTTTCAAAACTCCCCAGGTGGGACTAATGTGCAGGCAGGTTGGAGAACTACTGCTAAAACGCCTCTTGGCTTTGCCCCTTCCACAAGGATCCTGGCCTCACAGAGCTCACGTTTAAGTGGAGAGATATGAATCAAGGGATGGATGGATGGACGGACAGATGGATGGATGGAAGGAAGGATGCGTGGATGGATGGGGTAAGTGAATGAATAAATAAATGATCACTTTGCTTATGGTCTACCTCCCATACTGTCCCAAATCATGCATCTAATTGTGCCTCTCCCCTGCCTACTCTCCTTGCAGGTTTCCAGGTATCTCCTGGTTTAAACCCAAACTTTTCCACATGCCATACAAGTTCCTTCATGACCAAGTCCTTGTCCTCTTCTCCAGCCTCAAATCCTCCTGCTTCTCCCTTGATCACCAGCATTTTCCTCACTGAGCCTCTCACTATTCCTCTTAATGACTCCATGCCATTGCATGTGCTCTACCCTCTGCCGGGGTTCCTGCCTGCACTTCTGCCCATTCCTGCCCACCATTTGCCCACCTGTCCATCCCTGTTCTATCCTCTCTTAGACCAGCGGCTCCCAAACTTTGCTGCACTTTAGAATCACCTAGGGAGATTTAAACCCCTCTCATGCTTAGATCATTCCCTGTTAAATCTGAATGTCTGAGTGTGGGAACCAGATCAGTATTTTTTTAAAGATCCCCAATGTGCGTCTAAGTTTAAGAACCACTGTTTTCAACGTTTCAGTAACATCCCTCTTCCCATGCTTCCTGTCTGTCTCCCTGACTTGTCTGTGACTCACGAACAACAGAGACCCCTCCTCACAGACTGTGGTGTGCCCCATCCTAGCATTCTTCCTGGCCCTCAGGCCCTCAGTGGGTGTTTATGGACTGGGCTGTCACACACACTCTCCTTTCTAAGTAGCGTTGGAGGTGTGCTCTGGGTGCCTGAGAGCTACCGAATGCCCTGTGAGAGATCTCCCAGGTGGTGGGGAAGGCAGGCCTCTCTGAAGGGAGACAGTTTATCCCTCTCCCTGGCTGGAAACACACTTGGACCCTTTGAAATAAGGAAGTCCATTGGCATAGCAGCCATTTTGAGAAAGCTCAGAATCTGCAGGGAAGGGGACAGGGAAGGGGATCTCAGCCTGGTCCCACCATGGTCCGTGTGAAGCAGATCTCTAGCACACTGTGGGCGTTTTCAGCATCTGTTTGTTGTTGGTGGGGCTGAGGAGGAGGGGCTGTCCCCTTGAAGATAGAGCCACAGAAAGCCTGGGGCCTGGACTGGAGTGGGGTCTCTCTCTGGGAGCCAGGAAGAAGGTGCCTCTCCCTCTCCTTAGTCAACCTCCGAGGAGCGTTTCCTTCAAAATATTTTAAAGTTGCTTCTTAGTGAGTTCTCCTCAAGGAAGAAGGCCAGTGTTGTTATCTGCATTTTATAAATGGCAAGTGAGGGTTCTAATGGCTGACTCACTCCCACAGCATAGGCTTAGCCAAGGAGGAGGGGCGGGAGTTCTAAGCAGACTACTCTCAAATGCCAGGACCCAGTGAGGGCCACGGAAAAAACCCAGGGCAGGGAGCCAGGATATCTGGGCATCAGTCTGGGCTCTGCTATCAACTCCTGATGCATCCTTGGGCAAGCCCTCCACCTCTCTGAAACTCAGTGTTCTCATCTATAAAGTGGGGAGAGGTTTGGACCAAAAGAACTTTCTCACTCTGACAATCTGCCTTTGTCTCTAGAGAATCCATATTTAAGGAGCCTCTTCCTGAGGAGGGACAAGGGGAGGCCCCTGCTGGGACTTGGAGGAACACAGCTTTCTGGTGGGGCCTGTACTCTGGGTGGTGGCCATAAGGGCTTCTGGGGTGGATTCTGGGTCAAGAAGGACTCAGGTCAATCTCCACTACGTCAGAGAGAAGACGTATCTAGGAAAGGTGTGGAGGCCTCTTGGGAAAAGGTGGGCAGTTCTGTGGGACATCTGGGGGCAGCCCAGGGGCCTCCTCCAGGTTAGGTGGGGCCTTTTGTAAACCATTTCCTGGGCCTAGACCCTGATTCTAAGACTCTGACCTTTGGACTCTGGCCAAAGGCCTGGGTTTGAATCCTGATTGCTCCACTGACTAAGGTCTGCCATTAGTCAGGTTCCTGGTTCTCACCAATCCTGTTTCTGCATCTGTAAAATTGAAATTAAAATAGCACCTACCTCATATGTTGGGGGAATTAAAAGAAATAAATGGAAAAGACTTAGCATCGTCACTGGCACATGGTAAGCTGCTAGTATACCCTTTTAGCTGCTTTCTACAGCTCCTCTATTCCCTTTTTCTTAAATAACAATACTTGATTGTGTTTTTGGTGAAATTTTACACAGTAAATTAGGCTCCTATTTGATAATTTCTATACAATTCGTTGGAGCCCTGGTGGTGCAGTGGTTAAGAGCTCACCTGCTAACCAAAAGGTCAGCAGTTTGAATCCACCAGCTGCTCCTTAGAAACCTTATAGGGCAGTTCTACTCTGTCCTATAGAGTCGCTATAAGTCAGAATCGAGTTGACGGCAATGGGTTTAGTTTTGAGTTTCTTATACAATTTGTTCAGTGACATTAGTTATATTTTTTACGAGACAACATTCTGTTTCGTTGCGTTCTGTTTGTTCTGTTTCCAGTACTCTAGTTTTCCTACCTCCCTATCTTCTCATCTTTGCTTTAGAGTAATTGTTCTTTTTTTTTTTTTAATAGAGTACCATACTCACAGGTGATATCCTTTATTTTGTGGCATCTCCGTTATTCCCCTAAAAGGTAGTCTCGGGATAGTTTTGGTTCAAGGTTTAAAGAGTATCTCGGGGCTATAGTCTCAGGGAGTCCTCTGGTCTCAATTGGTCCAGCAAGTCTGGACTTTTTAAGAATTTGAGTTCTGTTCTGTGTTTTTCTCCCATTCTTTTTTTTATTGTGCTTTAAGTAAAGTTTACAGTTCGAGTTAGTTTCTCGTAGAAAAATATTATACACACATTGTTATGTGACCCTAGTTGCTCTCCCTATAATGTGACAGCACACTCTTCCTTTCCAGCCCGGATTTCCCGTGCCCATTCAGCCAGCTCCTGTACTGCTTTGCCTTCTCATCGCGCCTCCAGACAGGAGCTGCCCATTTAGTCTAATGTATCTACTTGAACTAAGAAGCACATTTTTTTTTTTTGTAATTATTTACTTTTTATTGTGGTGAAAATATACACAAGACATACACCAATTCAACAATTTCTGCATTATGTATAATTCAGTGACATAACCGCATTCTTCATGTTGTGCAACCATTCTCACTAACATTTTCCAAATTTTTCTTCCACCACTAAAATAAACTCCATGCCCCCTAAGCAAAAACTCCCTCTTTTCCCCACCCTTCCCACACCTGGTAACACTAATAATCTTTGGCTTCTATGTATTTGCTTATTTCATATAAGTGAGATCATATAGTATTTGTCCTTTTGTGCCTGACTTTGCTCCATGTGATGTTTTCAAGGTGCATCCATGTTGTGGCATGCATCAGGACTTCCTTTCTCTTCATGGCTGTGTAATAGTCCACGGTGTGTATGTACCACATTTTGTTTATCCATCCATCTGTTGGTGGACATTTCAGTTGTTTATACCTTGTGGCTACCGCGAAAAGTGCTGCAGTGAACATTGGTGTCCAGGTTTCTGTTTGTATTCCTGCTTTCGCTTCTGTGTGTATACCTAGAATTGGGATTGTTGGGTCATACGGTAGTTCTGTGTTCAATTTTCTGATGAACCACCAAATTGTTTTGCACAGTGACTGCACCATTTTACATTCCCACCAGCAATGGAGGAGGGTTCCAGTTTCTCCACAACCTCGCCAACACCTATTATACTGTTTTGTTTTTGTCATTTTTTTCTTTTTATTGTGCTTTAAGTCAAAGTTTACAATTCAAGTTAAGTTTCTTATTCAAAAACTTATACACACATTGTTATGTGGCCCTGATCAGAATGGTCAGTAGTGGTAAAGAGGTACCATTCTAGTCCTTCTGGTCTCAGGGTAGATGAGGCCTTGGCTCCTGTAGGCTATTAGCCTTATAGATTAGTTTCATCTCTGAGACTTTGGTTTCCTTCTTTCTCTTTTGCTTCTGATGAGTAGAAACCAACAGTTGTATCTTAGATGGCTGCTCTCAAGCTTTTAAAAACCCAGATATTACTCACCTCACTAGTAGCAGAACATGAACTTTGAGAACTGTTATGCCAATTGACTGAGTTGCCCCATGAGACCAGCTCTTCTATTCCTTTTGTACCTCCAGTTCTTTCCTCTTCCCCTACAGAGACAGAGCAGCTGATAATCTGCTATTAAGAAATAACCACAACTTGGAAATGAGGCCAAGATGATGACTGTGTGTCCTTTTAAAGTCATTCTGAAAAACTGTTTCACAGGCCCACCGGTGAGAATGTGTCATTGTGATTTTATTATGTACTATAAATTAAAGATGCAGACTCTGTGGCCAAAAAAATAAAATGAACCCATTGCTGTCAAGTTGATTCCTACTCATAGCAACCCTATAGGACAGAGTAGAACTGCCCCATAGGCTTTCCAAGGAGCAGCTGATGGATTCGAACGGCTAACCTTTTGGTTGGCAGCCGAGCTCTTAACCACTGCACCACCAAGACTCCAGACGCTGTGAAGTTACAGTCAATATTCTTTGCCAACACCATAATTCAAAGGTATCGGTCAATAAGCAATAGAGATAAATAAATGAAAGTATATTAGATGATAAGCACTATGGATCAAAGAAAAAGTTGAGCAGGTAAGGGAGATAAAACAGCAGGTTGCAGTAGGGTGGAAAGGATAGGCCTTGAAGGAGGTAAGGGAGGTAGCCACGGCAATAACTGGGGAATAGCCTTCCAGACAGAAGGAACAGCGAGTGCAAAGGCTTAAGGCAGGAGCACACTTGGTGTGTTCAAGAAACAGCCCGTAAGCCCTTGTGCCTGGAGTGCAGTGATGGGGAGAAGCACGAGACCAGAGGAGTAATGGAGGCAGGCCTCGACGGGCCTAGAATTCCATCGTAAGGCTTGGCTTTCATGTGGAGGTGAAATGGAGAACCATTGAGGGTCTTGGGGCAGATGCTTGGCTTAGGATTTAAAAGGATCCTCTGGGTGCTGTGTGGAAGATATACAGGTACTTTTTTAGGTGCAAAGGTCTGGGCACTACTTTCAGAGTCTGGTTTAGTGGGGCTCAGGTAGGCCTGGGAATCTGCATCTTAAAAATCTCCAAGCAGCAAGGGCGGGGGTTTGGGGACTATGGCTTAAGGGAACTTCTAAGTCAATTGGCAAAATAATTCTATTATGAAAACATTCTGCATCCCACTTTGAAATGTGGCGTCTGGGGTCTTAAATGCTAACAAGCGGCCATCTAGATGCATCAATCAGTCTCAACCCACCTGGATCAAAGGAGAATGAAGAACACCAAGGTCGCATGATAACTATGAGCCCAAGAGACAGAAAGGGCCACATGAAGCAGAGTCTTACATCATCCTGAGACCAGAAGAACTAGATGGTGCCCGGCCACAACCAATGACTGCCCTGACAGGGAGCACAACAGAGAACCCCTGAGGGAGCAGGAGATCAGTGGAATGCAGACCCCAAACTCTCATAAAAAGACCAGACTTAATGGTCTGACTGAGACTAGAAGAAACCCGGCAGTCATGGTCCCCAAACCTTCTGTTGGCCCAGGACAGGACCCATTCCTGAAGACAACTCATCAGACCTGGAAGGGACTGGACAATGGGTTGGAGAGAGATGCTGACGAAGAGTGAGCTACTTGTATCAGGTGGACACTTGAGACTGTGTTGGCATCTCCTGTCTGGAGGGGAGATAGGAGGGTAGAGATGGTTAGAAACTGGCAAAATGGTCACGAAAGGAGAGACTAGAAGGAGGGAGCGGGCTGACTCATTAGGGGGAGAGTAAGTGGGAGTATGGAGTAAGGTGTATATAAGCTTATATGTGACAGACTGGCTTGATTTGTAAACGTTCACTTAAAGCACAATAAAAATTATTAAAAAAAAAAAAACTCCAAGCAACTGATTCTCTTGTAAATTGTCTAGAGGTCCCACCAGTGAGGAAATGAACTGACAGCTCCAGGACTCATGATTAGTATCAGCCAATTGGCATCATCTCTGATTCCCCTTCCCCCGCCCCCGCCCCCCGCCAACCATGCTCTGAGGTACCACCTCTCACCCAATTCCAAGGGGCCCCATTTACATTGTTTTCTATATAAATGGTGCAATTTCCTGGAACACTTTGGAAATGATGGCCCCTGGGGTTGTGCAACAGGGCAGCCCTGCAGAGTTCACCCTTGAGGGCACTTCCTGTCTACAGGAAAGAGGGTGCCGAGTCCCTCTGCTGGTGAGAATTTGAGAGTAGGTAAAAAAAAAAACAAAAAAAAAACTTTTTATTCTTTTATGTAGAATAAAGGGATCCCATCTGCTCCTAACCAAGGACTGAATATCTCAACACCAAGCGCTGTTCATTCTCCTAGGAGGCCGGAGATGGTGCTTCGTAGATTCCAGAACCGTGAAGACGGCAGTGAGGGGTCAGTCTTCTTCCGCCCGTCAGTGTCCAGATGTGGCTCCAGGGACGCCTGACTACACTGCCCTGAGAAGGCCAGGTTCTTGTCTGGCACTAACAGCTGTACCCACACAAGGGCGGGTGTAAGGTGGGTATAAGCAGAAGCGAGAAGCAGCTCACAGGTCTGTGGAATGGAAATAATGCTGTCTGCCAAGGGCTACCCACTTATACCATCTGTTGTTAACCCTTGTGACATTAGGGAAGGCAGTGTTAATACCTCATTTTACAGATGAGTAAATGAAGGCTCAGAGAGGGTAAATAACCTAGGGCCTCTTCACAGGAATGTGATGGGAGAGGGAACAGGAAGGCTGGAGAAAACAATCGCTTTTCCTGAGAGGTAGGTCTCCTGAGATGTGGCACACAGCAGAGACCCTGACTTACAGCAGCAAAGCCATCCTGTGCGAGCCCCTGCTCCGCTCCTTCCTAGCCAGGTGCCAACCTCCCTACACCTGTTTCCTCATCTGTAGTGTTGGAACCAAGAGGGAAGTTGTTTTTAGGTGCTATTGGGTCGATTTCGACTCAGAGACCCTACAGGACGGAGTAGAACTGCCCCATAGGGTTTCCAAGAAGCGGCTAGTGGATGTGAACTGCCAACCTTTTGGTCAGCAGCCAAGCTCTTAACCACTACACTGCCAGGGCTCCTAAGGGGAAAGTAGCTAGTAATAAATGAGAAAACATACAAGTGCCTACCCAGTGCTGATAAACACTAGGAGCTCAATGAGTGCCCTTGCTTGGACTTAAAGCGTCTGGGCTGAAGTCCCTTTTTTTCAGGGATGGGCCCAACCCGCCTGCCCTGAGACAGACATTTGGAGCATGGTCTGTTCTCGTGGGCCCGAGAGGTTTTCCTGCCCAGCAGCCTCAAATCACACTCTTCTCCCAGACCCGCCCTTCCTGGCCTTGGCTTCCCTCCCAGGACTCTGCCTGGGCCTTCTGCCAACTTTTGCCCTTCCAGGAATTGCTCCCTGCTCTCCAGGGCTGGTTTTCTGAAAAGAGAAGGACCAGGCAAAATTTATTTAAAAGAGAAGTTTCAAAGCAAGACTTTGAGGTCCAACATGGCTTCTTTGGGAGAGAGAATTGAAACCATTTAGCCCTACGCGGCTTACTGTCTACAGTAACAAGATTTAATTACTCCATTGTTTTCTTCAATATAACCTTACTGTTCTAGGAAACTCCTGGCCAGGAAGATGAAAGTCGCAAATAACCTTATTGTTCATTCCAGGAGCTTCCTAAAAAATTATTTAAAGGAATGTTGGCCTGTTCAACTTTTCAATAAATTAAAAAAAACAAAAAAATAAAGCCGTTGCTGTTGATTCCAACTCATAAAAACCCTATAGGACAGAGTAGAACTGCCCTATAGGGTTTCCAAGGAGCAGCTGGTGGATTTGAACTGCCAGCTTTTTGATTAGCAGTCAAGCACTGAACCACTATACCACCAGGGCTCCAACTCTTCAATAGATTGCATCAAAGTAGAGTTTATACCCCAAGACTCACCTCAAAGTCCCCCCTTGCTGTGTCCCCTGATCCTGAACTATACCCTGATCTTTGCCCAATCCTAGTCTGTGCCCCCTCCACTGCACTGGAAACCCCACCTAAACCAGACTCCGAAATCTGAGAACTCTCCTGACTTGTCCACCCCGTTCTGAGATGCTGGTGAGACTCTGGAGGTAGAGGTCTCCCCTAGGTCGGGAAGAGTAAGCTCAGCTTTGTCTGATCAATAGGTTGATCCGGTGATATTTTCAGTGAGCCAGCATCTGACAAAAAGAAACTGAGTCAAGAGGACGTCTTCTCTCTGAGCTTTGAGGTGGAAGAAGCAGTGGCCTGAGTCCAGGCCAATCTCCAGGGGGCAGTTAGCAGGACCCTAGAATCTGAGAAATAGTGGCTACGTGAGATCCAAAAAGGCTCTTGGGGAATTCCCAGTGCAACCTCTTCACTCTACAGACAGGAAAGGGGCCTGGAAATTTGTCATTTGCTTAAATCACAAAGCTAGTTCAGTTGTTAAGGGGATTAAGTGAGTTTAGTTTCTACATAAAGGGCTTAGGTACCGACCAAGCCCTCTGTGTTTGTTAACTGGAAAGAATGGAGTGTCTGGCCTAACTCCAGGCAAACTCAAGCTGGCCTTTTGAAGCACTAGATTTCAAAAACAAAAACTGATTTTAACCCGGAATCCACACAGCGGTTCTCTACCTTGATCGTGCATCAGAATCACCCGGAGCGTTTGTTAAAATACTCTCAGAGTTTCTGGTTCAATAAATCTGGGGTAGGGTCCGAGAATCTGCATTTCTCACCAGCTCCCCAGTGATGCTGATGCTGGCCAGGAGGCCCCTCTTGGAGAACCACTGACCCAGGGGAATGAACTGCTGAGGGTGTAAAATCTGGCTCAGGTGAGAGAGAAATCTGGGGACAGCGGGTCCCTTCCCCCTCCCCCAGGAGTACGGGGTCTCCCCCCGGGGCTGATACTTAGCTGTTTTTGCAGTAGCACAGCTTTAGGGCGTGCATCAGTTCTGCTTGTCTGCGCCCACTGGGAATATTCTGAGTATCTCCCTGCTCTAGCTGTCTTTACCTCCTGCTTTCAACAGGAGGGGCAGCCCTCCTTCTTTGCAGGTGGGCAGGTTTGACACCCAGGCAAGGGAGGTCTGTGCACTAAGAATGAATCAAACACCCACCAGGCAGGTGAAACCAATGCATCCTTTATTGTAGGCTCAAAGCGAAGGGTGCTCACTCACACCGAAGCTCCGATTTAGAGGGCTTCTCTGACTCCCCCAGCTTCCCCGGAAAGGGAGGAGCCAGCTCTAAGAGCAGACTAGAAAACAACTTTCGGAAAGCAACCCGTTGAAAGGGCCTGACATAAGGCCCTGGGGGGCAGGTGGCTTGGTACGCAGGGCTTAACCAGAAAGGCAGGGGCCAGAGGTGATGAGGCCCTGGTCAGGCAAACTCAGCCCTCGTCTCCTGCCCATGTGGGCCACTGCTTTCACTGGAGTGGGGGGCAGACTCTGAAAGACCTGAGAGGCCCAGGGTCTCCCAGCCGGGGCTGGTTTAGGCGGGGAATGAGCAGGCCCAAAGCCCTGTAAGTGGCAGGTTGGAGCGCAGAGAACTTCACCTCGAATCTGAGGACATCCCCAGGGCCATGCCTAGAACCTTGCTTCTCAAACTGTAAAGGGCTTGCAGGAGTCCCCTGGGGGTCTTGTTAAAGTGCAGACCCTGATTCAGGAGGCCTGGGGTGCGACCTGAGATTCCGCATTCCTAACAAGCTCCCAGGTGAGGCTGATGCTGCAAGGCTCCGGCTATACAATGCCGTTATTTGTACCAGAAGAAGCCGCCCTTCTCTGACTAGGAAAAAGCTAGCTCTAGGACAGGAGCGGGGCCAGCTGGGCTTCAGCCCCCGCTCATCCCAATGGGCAGTGCTGAACTCACAGCCCTGGAGATCCCGTCTTGACCTCCTTGCCCTGAAAACCCTGTTCCCAGAGCTTGGCCAATCAGGCCTTGGGAAGCGAGCAGAGTGAACAAGGTGTCTCTTGGGACACAGAGCGCTCAGTGATGGGTCAGCTCCCTGTCATGAGTCAGGAGGCCTGGGCAGGGTCAGACCGATGGGCCGGGAGCATTTTGAGGTTGGGTTACTGCCCTGTGGGCTAGTCTGGGCTGGGAACAGCTTAACCCTAGGAGTGTCTGAGTGGCCACTAGTCCCCAGGACACAGGACTTGCATGGCCTGGCTGTGCCCCAGATCCTGGGGTCTCAGGCTGCCTCCAGATACCCATACGGAGGTCTAGGCCAGGTGAGTTCTGGGGCAGCTCCAAGTCAGCCTGCTCCACAGGTGAGGAGAAGGTGGGAGGTAGATACCTAAATACCTGGAGGGTCAAACCAGAGGTGGAGCCAGAAAGCAAGAGCCCAGGTCCTCTCCTGGTAGGATGGCCGGCTATTCCGGTTTTCGCACTAAAAATGCCACATTCTGGGAAACCCCTCAATCCTGGGCAAACCAGGACAGTTGCCTGGCACATCCTAGACCCCAGGTTGAGGACCTAGAAATGATTAGGTCATCAGGGCTTTGGGTAGTGACATGGGGGCCAGAGGGCTACAAATCCAGTGGTCTGCTGAGCCAGCAGGTGACCACTTACACGGCAGGTGAGCAGCAGCCTGAGGGAGACTGGTCAGTGTGACCATCGAATTACCTAGGACCAGAGCCACAGGGTGAATGCCTCTGTTTCTCTGGGGGCCACTTCTCCTGTGGCTCAAAGGAAGATGCCAACCATACCTGGTCCTTCCCGAGGAAGGGACAGAGTCCCCAGAGCTTCCTCTCCCACCCATTCTTTAATCCCAGGAAGCACAGGGCAGAGGAAGCCCAGAGGCAACCAGCCATGCTGTCCAGTCTCTGGCCTCAGGCTCCTACATGAATGTTCTCAGCCCTGCTAGGCCCTGCAGGCAGATTCTCACCCCAGCTTTTCCATAACTCCTGGTTTCAGCTCCTGCCAACCCCGGGGACCAGCAGGGCTGAAGATGGGGCACTGTGAAGGGTGCGCCTCCCCCGAATCTGTTCTCAGGAAGCAACAAATAGGTGAAGGTTGTCTTCTACCCCTCCCAGAGTGGCGATCAGCTCTCAGCACTAAAAACAAGGCCTCAAACCCGCAGGCCCAGAAAATGCTCAACAGTGCTCATTCCATGGGCTCATAAGGTACCTGAAGATTGGAGGCAATTTGGAGGCATGCATTTCCTAAAAGCCTCTGAAGGAGGCAAAGGCTCCCACCAAAGCCCCGTTTCCCAAATACCAAGGCTGACAGAGGGCGGAGGGTCTGCCCAGACTTGCGCAGAAGCTGCGAGTGCTCCAGCTCCAGCCCCAGCCCCCTCGCCTCCTCCCTCAGGTGTGCCAAACCCCCTACTGCTCTAAGCTATCTATCCTGGGCCCTGGGCTGGCCACATCCCTTCCTTTCATGCACTGTCAGGCCCACCCACTCCCAGTCCCCCAAGCTTGGCCTCCCATGGGCCCATGGGATCCCCCCACTCAGGGTGCTAGGCCAAGTGGCCTCTGTCCCTTGCTGGGTGGGCATGAGGAGGGTGGCCTAAGGTGGGGCGGCCTGTGCGCCCTCCGGAGACATGAGCATGTCGAACTTGATGAGTGGTGGGGCGATCACGCGCACCTCAGCATTCAGCGGGTTGAAGCGGAGGTTGATGCTTCGCAAGGCTGGCATGGTGGCCAGCTTCTCCACGGGCACATCTGTTGGGGAGAGGGGACAGGTTAGGAGGGCTGGGACCAAGTCAGCAGGGAAGATGCAGGACAATGGTCCAGGAAGACAATGACACAGGGGCAGGGAGTAGCTCTACAGCCCCCACAGCACGTGGGGGTCAGCTCCTGGGTGCCCACCAGGGTATCACAACCACATGGAGGAAAGCATCACAAAAATAAGGACCAGGTTCCTCCAAAAGTTAAACACAGAATTACCCTATGGCACAGTAATTCCACTCCTAGGTATTTACCCAAGAGAACTGAAAGCAGAAATGCAGAAAGATACGTGTAGACGTGTGCATTGCGGCATTATTCACAACAGACAAAAGGTGGAAACAACCTGAATGACCATCAGAGGACGACGAATAAACAAAATATGGTATATACACACTAGGGAGTATTTGGGGGCCATAAAGAGGAAGGAAGTTCTGCTATATGCTACAACGTGACTGAATCTCGGTAACGCGATGCTGAGTGAAAGAAGTCAGCCACAAAAGGCCACATATCATATGATTCCGTTCATACGAAAAGTCCAGAATAGGCAAATCCATAGAGACAGGAAGTAGTTAGCGGTGCCAGGGACTGGGAGAGGGGAGAATGTGGAGTGACTGTTCAATGGAGTCCCCTTCAGGGTGATGAAAATGTTCTGGAACGAGATAGTGGCTGTACAACACTGGGAATGTACTAAATGCCACTGAACTGTACACTTTTACATGGTTAATTTCATGTTATGTGAACTTCACCTTTATAAGGAAAAATAAGGATCAGGACAAGATAGCAGCCATATTAAACACGTGATGACACTTAACAGTTCCTCACACCCAGAAGGAGGATCCCTGGTGGTGCAGTGGTTAAGCACTCGGCTGCTAACTGAAAGGTTGGCAGTTCAAACCCACCAGCTGCTCTCCATGGGGGAAAGATGTGGCAGTCTGCTTCCATAAAAATTACAGCCTTGCGAACCCTATAGGACAGTCCTATAGAGTAACTATGAGTTGGAATCGACAGCAGTGAGTTTAACCCTTAGGAGCACTCAGTCTGATGTCCAAATCCCAGGTCCATCACTTAACAGCTGTGTGGCTTTAAGCAAATGACTAAACTTCATATTAGGGTGATAATAATATATATACATACCTAGCAGGACTGTTTAGGATGAATGAGATGATATATATACTCCACACAGTACTCAATGAATATTAGATATTATTATTAAAGGAAACTGAGGCCCAGAAAAGTTGAATAACTTGCCTAAGGTCACAAGCGTGTAATTAGCGGAGCTGAGATTTGAACCCAGGTTCTCAGAAGGGCTGCAGGAGTTCAGTGGAGAGAGTGGCCAGGCGGAGCCTGGAAGAGGCAGCTGACAGGCTGTTGGAGGATGGGCCGGATTTGAATGGAGGGGAATGTGGTTGGAGGGAAAACAAACAACAAGATCTGTTGCTGTCAAACCAGTAGCGGCTCACGGCGACCCCGTGCGTTCCAGAGCAGAACCGGCGACCCCGTGCGTTCCAGAGCAGAACCGAGGCCCACAGGGTTTTCTTGGCTATAACCTTTAAGGAAGCAGATCACCGGGTCTTTCTTCCATGGTGCCACTGGGTGGATGTGAACTGCCAACCTTTTGATCAGTAGTCGAGCATAAACAGTTTGCACCACCCAGGGACCCGGATGGAGAGAAGCAGGCGCAAAGGAGTAGGGCAGGATGCCCAAGAGAGAACAGGAAGGACAGTGGCTAAAGGGTGGACTCAGCGGCATCCAGAGGCTTCCAGGCCCAGATTCCGAGGCCCCAACCATGTGGGCAGTCTGGAACAGCAGGGACTGCAGGACCTCTCAGCCCAGGGAGCCGGGCACTCCCATCTGGTCCCAGGCAGCCTGTGGGACAATTTGGTCTGTCTTTCTGTTCCCCACTTTGGACCACCAGTATGGGGGAGTCTCTACTTAGGAGAGGGACCTTGTGGTTAAGAGAGTGACTCCAGACCACCTGAATTCAAATCCCAGCTCTGCCATTTTCTAGCTGTTTATCCTTGGGCAAGATAACCAAACTTTCTGTGACTCAGTTTCCTCATATGTAAAATGAGGGTACTAATAGTACCAATCCATGGGGCTGTAGTGAGGATTAAAGGAGTTAGTACAAAGCACTCAGAACAGTGGCCGGACACCCAGTAGGGAGTAGATAACAGGAGTGACTGTTATGACATATGGGTGGGAAGGGCTGGGCTGACCTGACGGACAACCTCTGTCCAGGTGCAGCCACTGGCTGCATCCTCTGCTCTAACTAAACTTTCTGAGCAGCCCAGATCCTATAAGATCCCATGTGACAGTCCACTTCAGTCCACGGCCTCACCCTTCCCCCGTCTTCACAACCAGCAGTGATGGAGAGAGGCAGCTCTTGTCCTTCTCTGTGCTGAAACGCATGTGAAACTGTGCACTACAGATCAGTAAGTAAGCACAAGTAAGCCTGTGCTTACCTCGCTTACTGGTACTCTGCCCCTGGATACATATACCATACACACCATGGCCCTTACTTCAGCGTGTATACCCTAAGAACAGGGACACTCTCTTACGTAACCACAGTGCCGTTATCAGTTTCACACATCTACATTGATAGAATGCTCTTATCCAATATATTGACCATATTCCAGTAATAACCTCCTTTATAGCACCCTCTCCCGCTCCCTCGTACAAGACCCAATCTAGGGCCATGTATGTCTCGGTGACGCCTTTAATTTGGAGGCACAGTCTTTCTTTGCCTTTTATGACACTGACAGTTTTGAAGACTACTTCTCTTTTTCACCAGGAGTCGGAATTGACTCAAAGCACAGGCTTTGGTTTTGAATGCAGCATTCCTCGTGTTGCGTCTGCCTGGTGTTTCTCATGATTAAATTGCGAAAGTGTATCCTCGGCTAGAAAACTGCACAGGTGACGTGTCCTCAGAGGATCGCACCAGGAGGCACGTGGCGTCCATTTGTCACTCATCAGTAACGTTCATTTTGATCATCAGCGAAGGTTTTGCCTGAATTCCTCACTGTGTCATCACTGAGGTTTTTTTTCTCCTTTGCAACTAACAAGCAGTCTGTGGGGACACACAGTATCCTGTGCCTCATCAGAACTTAGCACCCACTGCCCCGAGGTTTAGCATCTTGGCTGACCTTCATGATGGCTGCAAAAGGGCTTTCTGACTCCAGCATGTTCTCCACATCCCGCTGTAAGCCAAAGCTCTCCTTTCTCTCTCATTTATCAATTTATTATCAATACGGCCTCTAAACCAAACCAAACATGTTGCCGTCGAGTCAATTCTGACTCATAGCGACCCTATAGGACACAGTAGAACCGCCCCATAGTTTCCAAGGAGCACCTGGTAGATTCAAACTGCTGACCTTCTGGTTAGCAGCCGTAGCACTTAACCACTAGGCCACCAGGGTTTCCCCCATGCTTCCAGAGGTTTATAACTCATCATGGTAATTACTTTGGTGCCCAAATTGTCCCAGATCTGGCCAGTGGGAACCCCTTCAATCTGGCTCCTGTGTCTTTTGATATGCCCCTTTCAGGTTTTGATGAACTTTCTTAGTTTCTGGTAAGGCTCTTCTCAAACCTTCCCTGCCCCAGTCCTGGAAGCAACCACTTCTCCAAAAAGCCCTGGTTCCTAGGGCTTTCGTGCTAGGTGGCTAAGCGTGCTTTTCAACCCATCCACAAGGCATCCATGCATTGCATCCGCTGGCTTTTGACTGTTGCCTGGAATAGCAGGCCGTGCACATCCCACACTCCACCTCTCTCCTGTGCCAGCAATGGGCACCCTGGGGCCTCACCTGCCCTTACGGGCCAGGATGAACACGTCTTTGGATGTAGGCCCAGGAGCAGGGGTGATTGCTGGGTCACAGGATATGTGTGTATACTATATCTGACTGCTCTCTAGGACTCCTGCTGAGTCTACCAGGAGCTCCAGGCACCCTGCTGCCACAAGTGCTTTCAAAAGAAGCTGCCTGGGCCTGCCAGCATCTCACCTCCAGTTTGACACACACCAAGCCCCTGACCTTCAGCAGGGGAGCTCCAGGCCTGCAGCAAAATTTCTGCAGTATCCCATTTCCGTTCCTTGGAGGTGAGGGATGGGGCAGTACCTGGGGCTCTATAACCAGGAAGGGCACAGGGAGAGGTGTGCTGGGCTCTGCAATCTCCACTTTGGAAAGAGCCTCCACCTGAATCCCCTGAAGGCAGACACACTCCTCCCCTCTGGGCTTGGTACTGGATATAGGTACCCCTTTGCCCTCCGGGTGAGAAAGGGAAGGGGTGGCCACTAGCTCACACCTACGTGTCACACTGGAGTTTATAAAGCATTTCCATATTTGGTCTTCCCCACAGCCATGAGTGTAGAGCAGGTGCTCCTCTGCTCACTTTACAGATGAGGAGACTGAGGCCTGAGTTAGCCACAGAGATGGCCTGAATATCAGATTACATGGGAAGGAAACAGGCATTGAGCCTCAGGTTTCTTCTGCAAGTGCTAGAGCTGCCTGAGCTGCTCAACCGCTCGCAGAAGGCTAGAAGCTTGGATTTGGCTTCTGCTGAGAGGGCCAACTGGTCCGTGAGGTGCTCATTTTCATGGACTGTTGGCCAGAGGCTGGACAGACCCCAGCGGTGAGACCATTAGAGCTGGAAGGCCCTTGAAATTGACGAAGCCAGGGTGGGAGGAAACAGCTTTGCCTGATCACCCAGCCACTAGGCGCAGGGCTGAGGCTGAGACAGAGGAGATTGGCTTAGGCCAGAGAAAAGGGATGTGCGTAAGTCCCAGGGCCCTGTTAACAGGCAGCTGTCCTCTGATCCCCTCTCAACCTCCCGTAGCCCCTTGGGGTGACCTGGTCTCTGAGCCTCCTGAAGGCAGGGCTCTGTTTACTGGACCAGCACCCAGCCAGGGGCCTTGCACCTCCTGGGAGCACAGGAAAGCTGCTGAGGGCAGAGACAGTCTTTTCTTCATCTTTGGAACCTCAAGGCAAACAGCTGGCACACACACATGATGGCCACCAAAGGACACTCTGGGCAGCTTGGAGGGAGTTACTAGGGTAGGCAGTGGCTGGGAGCTGGGCCCCAGGCAAGAAGACTGGCTATAGGTAGCCAGGTGGGGCTGGTCTCTACCGGTGGGGCAAGCAAGAAGCAGCCTGACAGGTGGGAAGGACAGGAGTGAGCAGGGAAGGTGGGGTGAGGAAGGGCAGAGTCCAAGGCAGACGTGGTTCAGTGGGGAAAGGGCAGAGACCCGGCTGTTTCCAGAGTGCAAGTTTAAGCAGACAGCATGTCAGGGAGAGGAGGAAAAGCAGGACGGACTGATATGGTGCCCACCCACCTCCCTTCCGCTTTCTCAGGAGCTCATTTGGATGCAAGTCACCTACACACCAACCTGCAGCCTCCAGATCCTCCCTTCCCCTTACTGGGTTGTCAACTGCTGTGGAGCCGATTCTAACTCATGGCAGCTCCATGTGTTACAAAGTAGAACTGTTCCATCGGGTTTTCTTGGTGGTAATCTTCACGAAAGCAGATTGCCAGGCCTTTCTTCCACAGCATGGCTGGTGTAAGTTTCAACCACCAACTTTTGGGTTAGCTGTTGTTGTTGTTAGGTGCCATAGTAGAGTCAGGGGCCTCCACTTACTGGGTAGGGGCTGCCTTTTCTAGGTGTGGGGAAGGACAGGGCTGCTCATGGCCATTCTCAGTGCTCTCCATGTGAGCCGGTCTCCCATTTTCCTACCAAAAATGGCCAGGCAGGAAAGGGGTAATAACTTGGAACCTTCACATTCCCTGCCAAGTGTCAGCTTTGCAAGGGTCATCCCTTTCAGCATGGCAGGCAGCAGGCGGTGGGGCAGACCTGCCCCTTCTGCCCCAGGTAATCTAGAATTAACCAACCTCCCTGCATTTGGCTTTTAAGACGTAAAGGCATTTCATGGGTGTCATGTGAAGCAGAAGGAAATCAAGACTCAGGGAGGTTTAGTGCCTTGTCTAAAGGCTCCCAGCAATGGAGGCGAACGCTGAGAATCATGGCCCAGCCAAGTTGGCACACAATCTTAACCATCACAGCTTCATCCTACATGCCATGTGCCATTCCATCATCACCACTCACTGATGTCCTGCTGACCTCACTCAAATCGCAGCCCAAAGCCCACCTCCTTTATGTCGCTCTCCTTGGCCCCCTCTGAAATCCCACAGCACTTTCTTTACGCCATACTTGTATCATGCTTTGTGACCTGTGAGTCTGGCTGTTCAGCCTGTAAATGCGGTACCTAGCACAGCACCCACAGGGGTGCGCAGTAAATATTTCTTGTATGAATGAGTGAATGCCTTGCCTCCAGAACTAGACCATAAGCTCCTTCAGGCTTGAGGCCACCCTGGTCCAGGCACACAGTGGACTCACCACCAATGCTGTTTGGGTAATCAACTCTGCAGCCACACTTACACTCATGAGTCAGGCTCTTCCCATGCCCGGCCCTCTCTATTTGCATGTCAGGGCCAGGCCTCCAGGGACCAAAGCAGGGAGAAGACACTGGCACTTTAGCACTAGTAATCTAATTTAGAAAATATTGATAAGCAAAAATAAAATATCCCACCTTCAAGAATTAATCACGGTTAATGTTTTGGTTTCCCCAAACTTCATAAGGAATGTGTGTGTCTACACGTGTTATGTGTGTCTATACACACTCCCCCCCCGCCAAAAAAAATGGTCTCCTAGGTATCATTCCATAACGTGCTTTTCTTGACGACACCTTATACAAACATCTGTTCAGGTTACAAACCAATGACATTTTCATCACTGCATCACAGTCCATGGTGTGGATATACTACACTTTGGCTCTTCTTTCCGTTACGGACATTCAGGTTGTTTCCAACTTTTCACCAGTATGGATAAAGAGAGGCTATGTGTCTACAGGAGAGCCTGTACAAATGATTAACACACTCGACTGTGAACCAAAAGGCTGATGGTTTGAGTCTACTGAGAGGTGCCTTGAAAGAAAGCCCTGGCAATCTACTTCTAAAAAATCAGACACTGAAAATCCTGTGGAGCACAGTTTTACTCTGACACACATGGGGTTGCTGTCTTAGTTATCCAGTGCTGCTATAACAGAAATACCACAAGTGGATGGCTTCAACAAAGAGAAATTTATTCTCTCAGTCCAGTAGGCTACAGGTCCAAATTCAGGGCATCACCTCCAGCGGAAGGCTTTCTCTGTCAGCTCTGGAAGAAGGTTCTTTTCATTAATCTTCCCCTGGACTAGGAGCTTCTCCGCACAGGAACTCTGGCTCCAAAGGATAAGCTCTGCTCCCAGTGCTGCTTTCTTGGTGGTAGGAGGTTCTCAACTCTCTGTTTGTTTCCCTTTCCTTTTATCTCTTGTAAGATAAAAGGTGGTGCAGGCCACACCCCAGGGAAACTCCCTTAGGCTGGGTCTGGGATGTGACCTGAGCAAGGGTGCTACATCCCACCCTAATCCTCTTTAACCACAGGCAGAGATTATGATTTATAACACACAGGAAAATCACAAAATGGAGGACAACCACACAATACTGGGAATCATGGCCTAACCAAATTGACACCTATTTTGGGGGGGGATACAGTTCAGTCCATGACAGTCACCATGAGTCAGAATTGACTCGAAGGCAAATGGTTATTAGCTACACATCTAGAAGGCACTCTGGGCCTACTTCCATCTCCTTCAGCCTCCTACTGTAGAGTGTATGACTGTGAAGTTCTAAGGTCCTTTTGTGAACACAGCGATACCCCTTTAATTTTGCCACTACCCCCAAGTGTGTGGTGGTGGTGGGCTCCTGCTGCAAGCTCTAAAAGCCAAGACCCAGCTTCCCCTGGTAAGGGAAGAAGGACCCCCAACGAGGCCCAAACACCCACATGGGCCAGTGCAGGATGGGTCACAGCACACTGGGCCTTTGTCTCACCTCTCAAGAGGCTGCAGAGAGGGTGGCTGGGTGCTTCCAGGACCCCTGTCTGGCCATCTCCCGCCTACGCAGGTGGAACCCATGCTCCTCTCCCGGCAGACAGTCACCCAGTCGCAATATTTAGAGAAAATTACTTCCCCCGAGCTCAGCTTGACCTCATCTCACTGATTATCAGCATGATTGACTGGTAAACGTATTTCATGCCAGTGGGACCGGCTGGAAGGCAAGATGATAAAAATGGCTGCTACCGTCAGGACGCCGTTCCTCTGTATGTGGTGCACCAATATGCAGGGGTCTCGCCCACGGAAGGGGCTGGAGGACACGGGCCTTCCAGCACTGAGGTGACCCAGCAGAGGAGGTGGATCTCCAAAGCGGGTGGGCTGGGCCCTGGAGCATTTTGGTCCCTTCTAAAATTGGGCTCTTAGGCGCCCCAGCCTGGTGGCCCAAAGCCCAAGTTCTCTGGCTTACTTGGTAGCTTAAAAGCAATGCCTGTTTTGTTATGTATATTTGCACAACTGAAAAAAACAGAAAACAGAAATAGGGTGACATTACAAATAAATAGGATTTTTCAATAAATTCATACAAATGGAGAGGAAAAAAAAAAAAAGCTCAGCACCCTGACCTGCCCAGGCTGAAGTGCACGGTTGTCTGTCCCACTGCTGGCCCAGACTGTATCCTCTGGCCAGAATGCCTGAGTTTTTAGGATCCCTCAGCCTCTTTGCCTCCATCCCTGGAGATCCAGCCAGTGAATTTCAGACCAGTGTCTCCAGAACACCTGCCTAGCGATGTACCTGGGGTGCTGTTTCAAGGTGCAGACACCATGCCCCAGCCAAATTCAGGGCCCTGGCCCTTGGGGCAGCACCTAAGAGGCTGCCTCAGCCAGGTGGTCCCAGGCACGTTCATGCTTGAGAATCCCTGGCTGGCCCTGGGAGTCAGCCCCCTTACCTCAGCCTCTTGGCAGCCCTTGGTGCCTGAATACCAAAACAATTGAGATCAAGAATGCCAGGGTGCTGACAGAGACTAGAGAAACCCCGAGAGTAGGGCCCCGGACACCTTTTTAGCTCAGTAATGAAGTCACTCCTGAGCTGCACCCTTCAACCAAAGATTAGACAGGCCCATAAAGCTAAACGAGACTAAAGGGGCACACCAGCCCAGGGGCAAGGACTAGAAGGCAGAAGGAGACAAGAGAGCTTCTAATAGGGAACCAAGGTCGGGAAGGGAGAGTGTTGACATATCGTGGAGTTGTTAACCAATGTCATAAAACAATATGTGTACTAACTTTTCAATGAGAAGCTAGTTTGTTCTGTAAACCTTCATCTAAAGTACAAAAAAAAAAAAAAAAAAAATTGCCAAGCTGAAGGGAGAATGAAGAAAACCAAAGATAAAAGGGGAAAGATTAGTCCAAAGGACTAATGGACCACAACTACCACGGCCTCCACCAGACTGAGTCCAGCACAACTAGATGGTGCCCCGCTACCACCACCGACTACTCTGACAGGGATCACAATAGAGGGTCCTGGACAGAGCTGGAGAAAAATATAGAACAAAACTCCAAGTCACAAAAAAAGACCAGACTTACTGGCCTGACAGACTGGAGAAACCCTGAGAGTTTGGCCCCCGGACACTCTTTTAGCTCAGTAATAAAGTCACTCCTGAGGTTCACCCTTCGGCAAAAGATTAGACAATCCCATAGAAAAAAAAAATGAGACTAAAAGGGCGCAACAGCCCAGGGGTAAGAACGAGAAGGCAGGAAGGGACAGGAAAGCTGGCAATGGGGAAGCCAAGATTGAGAAGGGGAGAATGTTGACATGTCATGGGGCTGGCAACCAACGTCACAAAACAATATGTGTATTAATTGTTTAATGAGGAACTAGTTTGTTCTGTAAAACTTTATTTAAAGTACAATTAAAAAAAAAAAAAAAAAGAAGAATGCCAGCCTTAGCCTTATCCTCCCACTCAAAATGCCACAGGAGACAAACAGGCAAACTATGGCGAGGACAGAGAATCAGGGCACGGTCATGCACACAGCACTCAGACCACATTCATGCCTGGGTCTGTCCCCTCAGAAGGTGTGTGGGAGCCAGGTGGAAACAGGGATGGGGGCCTCCCCAGCTCTGCAGGGCCTTGGGCTGACTCAGCATCCCGGAGTGGATGGGGCAGGAATAGCCCCTGCCCTCAGAGAGCAAGGAGCACCTTGCACTGCTCTTGACCATCCTAAGAGCTGAGTTCCACAGCCCTCAGGGAAGGCTTTGTAGCTGGGAGTGTTCTCAGTCCACCACTGAGAGAGGCCACCAGAAGAGTGGGCAGGGCCAGAGACCCAGGCCTGAATCTTGGTTCTACCATTTAAGTGTCATGGAAGCTCAGGCCAGCCCCTTAACCTCTGTGAAACTCAGTCTTTCATCCTTAAAATGGTCCTTCCCATCTCATGGTCTGTGTGGTGGGACCACAGAGGATAGCAGAGGGACCACAAAGAGGGTTACCGTGGAGCATCAAAGGGTATAGCAGGTACCCCCACTGAGAGGATGGAAAGCCCAGAGTGTTTTAAGAATCCATTAATGAACGTAGAAGGTCCCTGGGTGGTGCAAACAGTTAACATACTTGGCTGCTAACCAAAAGGTTGACAGTTCAAGTCCACCCAGAGGTACCTCAGAAGAAAGTCCTGGCAATCTACTTCTGAAAAATCAGCCACTGAAGACCCTGTGGAGCAGTTCTGCTCTGATACGCACAGGGTCACCACGAGTTAAAGCTGACTCAGCATCAAGGGGGTGGCGTTTTTCTAATACACCTAGAGATGCATTTTTTTAAAGCACAAGTTGTGAGGAAAGAAAAACAAAGGTGGACAAAAGCCACTGCTTCTACGTCCTCCTCCTTGCCCCAGGCTGGCCAGCAGAGCTGGGCTCACAGACACCGAGAGGCTCCCCTACCACTTCCTCCTTCCACAGACTCCTATCCTGGATCGGACAAGCAATCAAAGGTGGACTGTAACCGGCGTCTTCAGAAATATGGTCTTCTTACTGGTCACTCTGGAGCCAAACAAGTGACTCATATTGCCTGGCCCTTCCCTGGTGTTTATCCTCCTGGTCAGATTGCCTGTCTTTGCTCCTCCCCAGGCCCTCCTCTCCTACACTCCAGCCACCGCAAGGCCCTGGCCCAGTCCCCTCCCTGAGGCTGCTCTCCGTTCCTTGGATTAGGTGCTCTATTAGATCCTCATAGCTGGCAGTGTGTGTGTGTGTGTGTGTGTGCGCGCGCGCGCGCACTTATCTAACACTCACAGTGAGGGCATGGAACCCCTGTGGGGATGGGGCCATGGAAATAAGGTGTACAGAACCCTAACAAAGGGATCGGTCAGTTTGGCCATCCCGCTAGGCTTAAAAGACACCAATCCCAAAGGAGAGAGGGGACTTCACTAACACCAGGAAGAGACAGGAGCAGAGCACATCCTTTGGACTTGGGGTCCATGCACTAAGAACTTCCTAGACCAAGGAATCAGAGAGCTATAACACTGGAGATGGCATGAGATGGCAAAAAATGGTGGCAGCAAAACCAGGAGACTGGTGCAAGATGGCACAGCAAGGGCAGTACGTGACCTTGGTGTAGCATGAAAGAATAAGAGCCAGTAACTGGGCAGTAGAGTGGTGGGCTGGGGTGACAGGGAACTTTGCCACCTCTGAGGAGGGGATTGGATGAGAAGACCACTGGAGCTCTGCTCAACGCTAACGGCCCATGACTAGAGTTTACCAACCAGCAGTTGACTTTTCATGCCTCTGGGCGTACAACCACCACCACACAGAGAGCTCACTCTGCATCAGGCACAGTTTTAAGTGCTTTACATGTATTGCCTTATTTACTCTATTATTCTCCCCATTTTACAGAGAAAGAAAGAGACACTGAGAGATCAAATAACATGCTAAAAAGACAGATAAGCCCCCATTTCCTTGACCCTTGTGGTCAGGGTCTGCTGATGAGTGCTCCAGCGAGGCTCGCCTCTTTAGCCAGCCGGGTCACAGGGGTGGTTTCTGACAAAGGTCCCAGTGTCCAGGCCCCAGCTGTGGCTGCTGCCCGACCCCACACAACAGCCTCAGCAGAACTGGGGCCTCCTTTCCTCTACCTTCCCAATTATGGCAGAGGAACAAGCTCCTCTGGAGGGTTGGATCAGTGGCATTGGGAGAGGAACTGCTGCCAACCCAGAATGCAGCCCACTGCTACAGTCCTTCAATGCTTCTGAAATGCCCAGAGTGGTTTCTGTTTCCTGTCCTTCCGTATCATGCGTTTGGGCGATTTAGTGGAGCCAAGCTGGGAAAAGTGCTTTATAACCAGGAGAGATCACTCATAGAGTTACAATTATAGTTATAATTATCTACCCAACCCGGACTTAAAGAAAAGCAAAAAAAAAAAACCTGTTGCTGTCGAGTCAACTCTGACTTGCAGCAACTCTACAGGACAGAGCAGAACTGCCCCATAGGGTTTCCAAGGAGATGCTGGTGGATTCAAACTGTCAACCTTTTGGTCAGCCGCAGTAGCTCTTAACCACTGTGCCACGAGGAGCCCTTTTAAAAATACACTTACACTGGGGAAGGGGTGATGATCCCTTAGAAGTTCATGAGGGACCTTACCCTTTATAACACATAATTTCATCTGATCCTCTGAACAGGGCTTTGGGGATGGGGATATAGTGGTTACTTTTCCCATATTTCAGATGAGAAAACTGAGTTACAATTTTCAGTTAAATGACTACACCCAGATAGCAAGTGGTAAAGTTGGGACTTCAATAACGATCTTCAGACTCCCAGTCCAGTGTTCTTTCCATCATCTTAAGCTGGCAGTTAGGTAACTCCTGAACTATCAATTACTCCCTCAGCAGGAATTACTTAAGAAGGCCTGGTGGTGCAACGGGTAAACACTTCACTGCTAAGCAAAAGGTCGGCAGTTCAAACCCACCAGCTGCTGCTTGGGAGAAAAGACTTGGCAATCTGCTCCTGTAAAGATTACAGGCTAGGAAAGTCTATGGGGCAGTTCTACTCTGCCCTGTAGGGTCGCTATGAGCTGGAATCGACTCAACGGCACACAACAGAAATTATCTGGTCATCCCCCTGAGAGCCAGAATGAGACCCAAGAGTGGGATCTGGAAACATAAAGCAGCAAGTTTCAGGGTCTCTTGTGGTGGGCACTGGGGAAGGGGAGGTGGGCTCCAAGGGATCTGGGAGGTGCTGAGGTCTGCTTGGGGCTGGCCACTCTGAACCTTTCAGAAGGCGACTGTGGCAGGCCTTCCCCGGCCAGCCGACTCCTGTGGTCCACCGGTTAGCCTCTGGCCTACCCTTTAGCCTGCCTCCTCTGCCCTGGCTCCTGGGTAAATCCAAGAAGTGGCCCAGCAAGTGGAGGGCAGGGAGTGAGGGGACAGTCTGCACAGCAGCATGTGGGTCAGGGGTTCAGGTGGGCTGGACAGCAGGAGGACAGGCAGACTGTAGGAAGCGATTATGGTGAGCCCTGACTTTAGACCCAAAGGGTGGAAGTGTTCTCCCCATTCTGCAGATGAGAAAATTGAGGTTCAGAGAGGAGGTGACATGCTCATGCCAATATGAGTAGGGCTTCAGACCTGTGCCTTTTCTGCTATAGACTTGGGAAACCAAGGTCGGGGCAGGAGGACTGGCAAGAGAGGAAGGTGGAAAGCGGTCAGGGTTGAGTAGAGTCTGAGTCAGATTTACCTGAAGAGCACCATCAGGAGAGTTGTGGGGCAGGCAGAAAAGCAGTCCGCCTTGACTTTAGCTTTCGTCATCGCTCCAGAGGCCTCCCTTTCTGTGCTACCCAGACAGGAGACAGCCAGCAGGCCCAGGGAAACGCCGCAAAGCCTTTCCTGCCAGTGGTTCAAGCTGCGTCCTGGGCCCAGCGGAGTTCTGAGGGCAGCGGGCGCTGGCAGATTAAGGTGCCCTCACTGGCAAGCTGGGCAGATCTGAAGCCTCCCACGGTGCCAGTGTCTGGCCGACAGGGGGAAAGGCCTGCTGTCTAGAGCATTTGTTTTGGCCAAGAGTCCCCACTTCCTACCTCCTCATTCTGGGTGACGGCTGGTCAGTCTGCTTATGGGCAGAGAGCCCCAACCTCTCAAAGCCCTTGAAGCCTTGGCATGGTCTCTACTTAGGGCAAGATCTCCCTGGGAGGGGGTCTTCTGCCAGGCCTGGCATCTCCAACTGACCAGGACTAGGGCTTGGCTAAACCACAAGGGGTACAAGGCGGGAAATGGTACAGCTCCAGAGATTCACCCAGCCAGGTTTCACAGGTGGCTTTACAGCTCTGAGCAGAGACTGCCGACAGAGCAGCTGGTTGGTGCTGGAGGACGTAGAGAGCCTCATTACTAACTATTCAGATTAGAACAGCGGCCCCTGCCTCCAAACAGAGCCTGGCTGCCTCGTAGGGAAACGGCAAGGAGGCGAAGAGACTGGCTTCTCCACTCTGACCTGTCTTAAGGGCTGGCAGCCTTTCCCAGCAGGCAGGGAGCCACAGGAAGATGTGTTTGCTTTCTCCAGCTACCCCCTTGTAAAACACCAGCTAACAAGGCCTTGCAGTGCAACTCCCCCCCCAGGGAGCGTTGCTGTCCCTGCACCTGCAGGACCCTTGCAAGGCTGAGGGAGGCCAGGGTGGGAAAGCCCTTGCAATTTAGCAGATAGTTGCTGCTGGAAGGAGCACACCCCCTCTTCCATCACATGAGGACTTGGGCTCTGGTGCATCAAAGATCTGCATTCAAATCTTGCCTCCACCAGGTCCTGTGCAGGCTACTTAACCTCTCTGAGCTGCCTCTTCTCAGCTGTCAAGTGGAGCTAACACCACCTATCCAGAAGAGCGGCTGGAAGCTGATTAAATGAGACAGTTAGAGGGGATCTGTGCTAGGTGTCCATAGTTAGGAGGTTTGAAAAGTCTGTGCACTTTGATCTTTTTAGATCAAACGAGCATATTTCTACCTCTACTCTTTCAAGGTTTCCTCTGTCTAAAATCCATTTCCTGGGCTCCAGTCAAAGGACTGGAAGGCAGTGGTGGTTCAGTGGTAGAATTCTTGCCTTCTATGCAGGAGACCAGGGTTCGATTCCCAGCCAATGCATCTTGTGCACAGCCACCACCTGTCCACCAGTGGAGACTTGCATGTTGCTATGATACTGAGCATGTCAGCAAAGCTTTCAGACTAAGACAGACTAGGAAGAAAAGCCTGGAAATCTACTTTCAAAAATCAGCCAATGAAAATCCTATGGCTCCCATTGTGCATGGGGTTGCCATGGGGGGGGCCCGACAGCAACCAACAACAGCTGAAGGACCAGTAGTGACACTCTCCTCCTGTCCCACCAGAGGGGCAGTGGGCGGTGCTGTGGAACAAAAGGACCAGGAGGGTGAAAGGCCTGAAAGGGCAGGAGGGCCCCTTTCCCAAGCAGGAAGGATCAGGCCTCAGGGTCTATACTCTGCCCCAGCCCAGTCAGGCTCCATCACTGCTTCTCCAGCAATCCTCACACCCACCCCTCCAGGAAGCCTTCCCTGCCTGGATCACCCCCCACGTGCCCCACTCCCTCAGCACTGGGCACTCAGTGCTTCTGTCTCATCCCCTAGAGCCCTGCTGGGCATTTGTGCCCCAGGCTAGGGAGGACACGGAGACACCACACCCTGAAGCAACTCTTCTCCTGGTAGGGATGAGAGGGAATCTGCAGTTCTCTGGAAGGGTCTGGGGTCCAGGGCCCCTAGTTCAGCAATGGGCTAGTGGGCAGGGTGAGCCCCCTCCAAATCCCCACAGTCCCTGATCCCCGATCCCCATCCTAATCCCCAGGGGCAGGTCCTGCACTTGGGCAAACGTTATGGTTGTGAGCTGATGCCCTGGCCCAGAAAAACCACAATGAAGGACTGAACCAGGGGAACCAGTTACTAAAAACGATTCGGACATGCCACGACATGGATGAACCTTGAAAACACCACACTGAGTGAAATCGGTCACAAAAGGACAAATATTGATCTCACATATATGAAATAGGCAAACACATAGAAAGCTGGGAAGAAGCTGAAGATGTCAGGGCAAGTTCCTGGGAGAGGTCCTTGTTAGTGGCTCTCGGCAGTGGGTGGGAAGGGGAGAAGGGGAGATTTGGCTCAGGGGGCACAGGGTTTATGTTAATGGTGGTGAAGAACTCCGGAAAGGAGGGTGAGAACGCAGAATGTAATCCATGTCACTGACTTGTACATGTAAAAATCGTTGAGCTGGCAAATGTTTTGTTATGTATATTTTTATCACATAAAAAAAAAGACATTTACTGGGGTCTTAAACGCTAACAAGCAGCCATCTAAGATGCATCAATGAGCCTCACCCCGCCTGGATCAAAGGAGAATGAAGAACACCAAGGTCACATGATAACTACGAGCCCAAGCCACATGAACTAGAGACTACATCATCCTGAGACCAGAAGAACTAGATGGTGCCCGGCTATAACTGATGATTGCCCTGACAGGAAGCGCAACAGAGAATCCCTGAGGGAGCAGAACAGTGGGATGCAGACCCCAAATTCTCATAAAAAGACCAGACTTAATGGTCTGACTGAGACTAGAAGAATCCCGGCTGTCATGGTCCCCAAACCTTCTGTTGGCCCAGGACAGGAACCATTCCCCAAGCCGACTCAGCAGACATGGATTGGACTGGACAATGGGCTGGAGAGAGATGCTGATGAGGAGTGAGCTACTTGTATCAGGTGGACACTTGAGACTGTATTGGCATCTCCTGTCTGGAGGGGAGACGGGAGGGTAGAGGGGGTTAGAAACGGGCAACACGGTCACGAAACGAGAGACTGGAAGAAGGGAGTGCGCTGACTCATTAGGGGGAGAGTAAACGGGAGTACGTAGTAAGGTGTATATAAGTTTATATGTGAGAAACTGACTTGATTTGTAAACTTTCACTTAAAGCACAATAAAAATTATTAAAAAAAAAAAAGACATTCAGGAGGCGGAGTGGGCAGGACTCACAGGGACTGGATGGACGTGGGAGAGGGCGAGGAGAAAGTGGTAAAGACAACTGTGCACAGAGATTTTCGAATGATCTGTCCCCCACCAGGGCACTTGCTAGAAATGTGGATTCCCGGCCCCAGCCACAGAGACTGTGATTCTGTCAGTCCGAGGCAGGACCCAGGAGCCTGCCTTTGTAACAGGCCCTCCGGGGAATCTGGATGTGGGACCTGCAGAGGACACTGGGAGAAATTCTGTGAGCTTTAAGGAGCAGGCGTGCTTGGGAGGATGGGGACCATTAACAGTCAGCGCCCCGAGGTGGACCTCGTGCCTGGGAAGAAGCTGAGGACAGCAGAGGAAGTCCCCAGGCCAGCACGTTTCAGAGCTTGACTTGATGTGCGTACAAATCACCTGGGGACCTTGCAAAGGGGCAGGTTCTGATGCAGGGGGTCTGAGCTCTGCATTTCTAACAAGCTCCCAGGTAATGATCACGCTGCTGATACTCTGAGGAGGGAGAGCGAGACAAACCCAAACCAAACCCATTCATAGCAACCCTGTAGGACAGAGTAGAACTGCCCCATAGGGTTCCAAGGTTGTCATCGTCACAGAAGCAGACTGCCACATCTTTCTCCCAAAGAGCAGCTGGCAGGTTTGAACCACTGACCTTTTAGTTAGCACCCCAGCACTTAACCACTGCGCCACCAGAGCTCCTTAGAGCCAAGGCAGGGATTCTCAAACTTCACTGTGCATCTGAATTACCTGGGCGGAGGGCCTCATTAAAACAGAGTGCTGGGCCCCATCTCCAGAGTTTCTGATTCGATATTGAGGAGGGGGTCAGGTTTTTTTCTACCAAGCTCCTAGCTAATGCCGATGCTGCTGGACCTGAGACTGCACGTGGAGGAACATTGGCCTAGGTAGTGAGAAGCAGAACAGTTCAAGGGCAGAACTGAGTACATGCAGCCCAAGCATCCCTACCTAATACAAGTACCTTTCTTTCTGAAAGTATTACTGCTCTATTTATTACATTCTTAGCAAGAACTTGTTCTCCTATGACCTCCTGCTCTCTCTGAAACAGCGAGTGAGTACACAGGGGAAAAAAACAGCAAATTGAGGGTTATGGAAAGTTAAATTCTAGCTTAACTAAAGTAGTCTCCTGCTTAGCAAAATGGAGTTTACTGAATACTGGCTTTCTCTTCACCCCCACATGTTCCAGGACTTAAATTGCTACGCGACATCAAGCACTTGTGGGCAAGTGGTTAAGGCCTGATGCTGCTCCTGCACCCACACTAAGCATGGCGTGGCGGCTGCTCAGGCAAGAGCTGACCACTAGTCTTCATAGACCATCATGTCCCCACTTTGTCTGTCTCGGCCCGATTTAAACACCTCTCTCCCTGCCCAAGGAACCCTCCTTGGATCCTCTCAAGGACAGACGGACAGCCACCCTCAGCCCATGAGTCCTTTCCCCAGCACTCTGGCTCCCCTTACGGCTACAACCATGTCTCATACAGTAGTTTAATATTTGCTTGTCCTCATACTTCCCTTTCGGTCTGGAACCAACCTGAGGTCAGGACCTACATCCCATTCATCTCTGGAGCTCCTGTCTCTCCAGAGGCTATATTTCCCCAAACAGTTTTGCTTATACATACTGCTAAGCTTCCATGTACCACTTGCTGCTTTGGAAAATATAGGCACTGCCCTAAATCCCAGTAACTTGTAAATGACTGCTGTCTGAACAAATCCTCTAAGCTACAAACCCTTTTCACCCTCTTAGGAAGGCCCAGGACAAAGTGTATACTGGCAAGCCTGTCCCCAGGGACCCGGGAAGATGGGAGGCATTTATCACTGGGCAGTCTGCCAGGGGGCCAGCTGGGCAGAGGAAAGCAGCCCCTTGACTTACTCTGCCTCCTGTTCATCTGAAGCAGGCCCAAGCCTTCAGACTCAGGGGATTGGGTTATAGGCAGAGAAAGCGGTAAGAGATAAGGCAGGTCTTCCAGGCTGAGCACACAGGCCAGGAAGGGATAGGTGAGCGGAGTAGGGATTAACAGTAGGTGATGCTAAACCCATCAGCCACCTGGCTCCAGGCTCAGCTGGAGCCTCTTCGTCCACCTTCACACCACCCCTTCCAACCAGTCGCAGGTGATGTGATCACGCTAGAGAGAGACAGTGGTGGCGATCAGAGGCAGACTATCCAATAGGCAAGGTAAGCATGGTGCTTTCTTTTCTTACCACATCACCTGTAGTGAACAATTTCACATTTTTTCACCACATCAGAGATTCTGCTTCTAGGTATGGCTGGCATCTGTCTCTCTCCCAACCCCACAGCACCTTCCTACAGAATCAAACCCTCTTTTCAAATTTACAATCCCTGACAGGGGCAGATGACCCAGTAAGCAAGATAAGCACGGGCTTACTTGTGCTTACTTACTCATCTGTAGTAAACAATTTCACAAAGACGTGGTGAAAGAGATGATATGGTAAGCAAGGTGGGCACCCTGCTTACCTTGCCTACTAGATAATCCGCCCCTGGTGGGGATAAGAGGAGGAAGAATGCACGGTGTGGCTGGGAGTGTGGGCTGCGGGACAGCTGCCCCGGCTGGTCACTAACAGACTCCCCAGGTCACTGTGGACGATTCATGGGCGTGGCTTTCAGGGGTGCTCAGGACCCACATAAGAAATCCGTTTTACATCATGACCTGGCACATGTACCTGTGGACGTACGTAGTAAAACTGAAGCAAAAGGCTCCCCAGGAGAGTATTTACCACACAACATGTGATGCTGACATTTTCTATTCCGTTTAATTAAAAAATTGCAGGTCTCAACCCACTAATTTGACTTGACAACCTCTAATGGGTCCCAGCCTGTAAAGTGACAAAATCTGCCTTCTTGTGTGTCAGTAATTTTGGAGGGAGGGGCACTGAGGCTTTAAAATCCCCACTGAGTCCCAACCGACACCAGACACCACGCTAGATGCCCGGTGTAGCGGAGGGCAGGGCAGCTCCTGAGATGCAAGGATGTGGAGTCCACCCTGGAGGACAGAGAAGGGTCATGCACATGGGCCAGAGTGCTGTCTGCACAAGCTGGAGGCAACGAGGCAGCCTATGCCACACAGATGTGAGGCCTGAGGCCATGCAGCCACCAGTAAGCTCCAAGAATGGGCACCACCATGTCTCCTGGGGATGACATCAGAAAGCAGACAAAATCCCTGATAGAGCACGAGAAGAGTGGGATACAGATCTCAAATTCTTGTAAAAAGACCAGACTTAATGGTCTGACTGAGGCTAGAAGGACCACACAGGTCATGGTCCCCGGACCTTCCTTTAGCCCAAGGCTGGAACCATTCCCAAAGCCAACTCTTCAGACAGGGATTGGACTGGACTATAAGACATAAAATTATACTGATGAGGAGTGAGCTTCTTGGTTCAAGTAGACACAGGAGACTATGTGGGCAGCTCCTGTCTGGAGGCGAGATGAGAAGGCAGAGGGGGACAGGAGCTGGCTGAACGGACACGGGGAATACAGGGTGGAGCGGAGGAATGTGCTGTCACATTAGAGGGAGAGCATGTAGGGTTACATAGCAAGGTGTGTATAACTTTTTGTATCAGAGACTGCCTTGATTTGTAAACTTTCACTTAAAGCACAATAAAAAAAAAAAAAAAGCAGACTAAAATGTCCCTGCCCCTCTGCAGCCAACGTGTCCCTTCTCCTCTCACAGACTGGAGCCCTCCGGCCTCCTCTCCCGACAGAATGGCCCAGAGGGTGGAGGAATATGCACTATTCAGACACAAGGGGCTGCTGGGGTCCACCCTGCCTCCCAGGGTGCTGCAAGCCTTTCAAGTCTTCTATCTCTGGAGCGGTCCAGACAGGAAGGGCTCATTCGGACGCCCCTGGGGACTGGTTTCAGGATCACCTGCTGCTGCTCACTGAACCAAGGCTCGAAGGGAACTCGAATGCCTCATATTTATTTCTCAGAAAAAAATTCTGTTTTTTATTTTCCAATACTCCCTGAGGGCTCCGAAGGGGAAGAATAAGCCACTCTGAAGGCATCCTAAGCTCCAACTGCAATTATCCCAATGAGATCCTGCAGGAGATGGGCTAGACCAGCAAACAGTGCCAAGCTACTTCCACAGTGAAGGCCTTTGCAGTCCTCGCCTTCCTTGCTCTAATCACAGCCCCCTTCTCCCTGCCCTTCCACGCTCGCTTCCCTCCGATCAGGCTATGAAAGCCAAGCCGGGCCCTTCCCCTGGTGTGGGAGTTGAGAAGCCACTCAAGTAACTAGGACAGCTGGGACGCTGCAGAGGGCTTGTGGCTGATCCTCCCCTCACTCCTAGCTATTTGTGGGCACCACTGGATCAGGGAGCGGTAGGAGGTAGAAGGTAGGAAGCTGCCATCATACGCACCTTTTCTCCAGTGAGCAAGTTGGAGAATGAATTGACCAAGGTCTCCCGCAGTGGGGAGGGGCCTGGGTCAGTCAAACATCTTGGGGAACAGCTCGTCACTTGGGGGGAAAACTAGGAGTGTCTCCCAGACACAGGCAGCCCCCAGATATCCCCCAGGTCTGGCCCAGGCTGGGCAGCAGAAGGGCTCTGTCACAGGCTGAACTGTCAGGAAGCACAGTGGTTGCACTTGGCTTCTACCTGGCCAGGTGTGAGGCGGGCACTAGGCTATGAAGGCTACGAGAGTCTTTTTGGGTCCTCAGTTTCTACATCTGTCAAATGGGGATGATCATGCGTGAGAGTACACCTGAGCACCCTTAGTAAACTGTAAGATGCTCCCACATGGAAGGGTTATTACTGTCACTGCAGAAAAGCAGAGGCACGCATACGAAAGCATAAGCAACACAGCCGGCCTTGGCCTTGGGGCTGTTGCTGCTGAAGGATGCTGTCAGCCTCGGGAGGGGATACAGTAGTGGGTCTGTCACCCTGTGCTGCAGCCAGTACAGATGCCACCAGCTTGCTCCCCTGCCTACGAACAGCCACCTTCTCATCTCGGACTACCTCTGGGGGCAGAGAACAAGGGGCAGGGTGAGAGGTAACCTCCACTTAAGATGAGAGGCTGAGGTGCAGAAAGGGTGTGCAAGTCTTCCAGGGCTACAGCTAGGAAGTGGTGGAGCCATTGGCTGGTGCTTGTCCTGACCCACCTGGCAGCCAGCCATACACCCAGCTCTGGTGCTGGCACCAGGTGGGAGTGGCCCCTGCTAGGCCACTGCCCCACTGGGACAAGAGGCAGAAGGATGCAGAGGCATCGGGAAAAGCCTCGATGAATAAGAGGAAGGACAGCAAAATCCCAGCAAAGAAGGCCTGGGCCGGAATGCAGGGCTTGATGGCAAAAGCCTGGGGGATCCAGGCAGCACAGAAAGGAGGTGGTCTCGCAGAGAAACAGCACTCTGGACATGGCTTGTTCACTTGTTCAAGCCCCACAGAGGCCCAAGTGACCACGCCACCAACCCAAGGGCAAGCCACTTGCGGGGGTCTGGTCTTGGAGGGCAAGACTGAGCCAGAGTCTGCCCTCAGGGTCTTCCCAGAGGCCAGGGAGCCCCACCCAGGCACAGGACCCAGCTTTGGAGTCTTGTATTCTCATCTTGGCACTTCCACAGCCTCTCTGTGTGACCTGATCCTCTCTCATAACCTCTCTGGGCCTCGGTTTACTCGTCTATGAAGGAATGGGAACAGGCAACCCGAGACCCTCAGAGCTCTGCTGATCCCTTCTCCCACCCAGACAGGGTGAGAGTCCCTCTGCAGCACCCCTGGGAGATGGGCTGCTCCCACCTCAGGAGGCAGGCCATGCCCACCAGAGAGCTCCCAGCCACTAGAAAGCTCTTGATTTTAATCAAATGGTATAATAGCTGTGGAAGAGCTTACGAAAATAAAAGCATAACTGAAGGGGGTTATTATCACCATCGACATTAGGCAGCACTGACAACAGAAGCGACACGAGAGAGGGTGCAGTGGAGCTGGAGATGAGCATGTGGAGGCTGCAGGAGGGAGCGGGAGGAAGCACAGAGGGACCCTGGTAAGGGCCGGTCCTCTGGGAAGCTTAGACAGCGAGCTGGAGAGGAGCCTGAGAGCCTGATGAGGTGGAGAGGTACGTGACTGCTGCAAGAGAAAAGAAGGACTGCTCCCACCTAAGCAGCACCCGGCCCATTGGGACCTGCACAATTCAGACCCAGAGTGATGGGGGGTGCCCTGAGGCTGGGCTGACAGGGGGAACACTTTGCAGTGCGCAGCACAGACAAGCTGTTCTGAACGTGGTCGCCTCATGGCCCCTGCCTAATAATGGTGAGGAGCTCCCTGTGAAGGCAGGAAGAGAGAGAGGACTTGAGTAGTAATTAGTTTACAGATGGTCGGTGTTGAAGGGTCTTAGAGACAGCCTATACTGCCAGATGGAGACCCAGAGAGGGAGAGCTTTGGCCCAAGTCATCCAGCTAGTTCAGGGCTGCATGGTGAGGACAGCCAAGGCCTTCAGGTGACCAGCCCAGCACCGGCAGGCAGCAGGGCTGTGTGGTATTTATGTACCAGGCCCAGAGCCCTTTGCTCAGAATCTTAGACCAGAAAGTCCAGCCCTCCCCTCACACTTGGGAGAGGCTCACTCCAGAGCCCCAGCCCTGTGAGACAGGAGGCAGCAGCAGCCCCTGGGGCCAGATGGGCTGGGTTGGCACTGGGACCCTCACCCGCTACTCACCCACAATCTTGTTCTCCTCCAGGTTGATGATCTCCAGCGCTGGCAGGGTGGTGAGCTGCTCAGGGAAGTCTTGGAACTGGTTCCGGGACAGGTCGATGGTCTTGAGGTGCTGCAGGGCACTGACCTCGTTGGGGAGGCGGTGCAGGAAGTTCCCTTCCAGGCGGAGCTCTGCCACACAGAGGGGAGAAGAGAAAGGAAGGGTGAGGGGGGAACAACCCAGAGACCACTTGATGGCCAGGGCTCTCACTCTCACCTGGGCCACAAAGGCAGTGAGGAAGCCCCAGGCCACAAAGAAAGTCTCCCCGATGGCTGATTCCAAAAGGAGGGGTAACTCTCCCGTCATTGCCTGGGACCCGTAGCCCATCCCTCCATCTGTGGTCATCTGCTTCTGGCCTTGTGGTGGAAGATTTTCCAGCAGCAGCCTGGGCCTAGACTAAGGCCCTCCCTCAGACAAGACCTCAGCTCTTCATGGTCCCTGCTCAAGGAGCCATGAGGCGAGCCCTGTTCTTTCTGTGTCATGGACCCTGTTTCCCACCCCAGCCACAGCTGACCAGACCTGGGTGGGTTCCTGGCCCAAGAGTGGCTGCTCGAAAAGCTGACCAGCAACCTACACAGGTCTGAGAAGGTGGGCTGGACCAGTAGGAAGCCCTCTGTTGGGAATCTGGCCAAGGCAGTGCTGAGAGAAGAGGGTTAGGGGTAGCAGACGCCAAAGCTGAAATGCCACGTTCTACGGAAAGACGTTGGGGTGGCAACGGGAACCTGTGCAAGGAGGCTGGATGAGGGCAGAAACCATGAGTCGATGGGGGTATAATGGAGGTCAAAAGACAGCTTGGGCTCCACCCCCGACTATGCCCCTACAAGCTATCCATTCAGAACATTATTTAACCTGCTTAGGTCTTAGTTTCCTCATCTGTACAAAGGGGCTAATACAATACTTGCCTCATAGGGTTGTTGGAGGGCTCATCTGTAAACACGTATAAAGCACTTGGCAGAGTGTTTGACCCAGAGAAGGATTCATAAGTGTTTTTTTAAAAAATTGTGTTAAAATATATATATAACAACCCAAGAGACAGAAAGGGCCACATGAACCAGAAACTTACATCATCCTGAGACCAGAAGAACTAGATGGTGCCTGGCCACAACCGATGACTACCCTGACAGGGAGCACAACAGAGAACTCCTGAGGGAGCAATAGAACAGTGGGATGCAGACCCCAAATTCTCATAAAGACCAGACTTAATGGTCTGACTGAGACTAGAAGAATCCCGGCGGTCATGGTCCCCAAACCTGTTGGCCCAGGACAAGAATCATTACAAAGACAACTCATCAGATATGGAAGGGACTGGACAATGGGCTGGAGAGAGATGCTGATGAAGAGTGAGCTACTTGTATCAGGTGGACACTTGAGACTGTATTGGCATCTCCTGTCTGGAGGGGAGATGGGAGGGTAGAGAGGGTTAGAAATTGGCAAAACGGTCATGAAAGGAGAGACTGGAAGAAGGGAGCGGGCTGACTCATTAGGGGGAGAGTAAATGGGAGTATGTAGTAAGGTGTATATAAGCTTATATGTGACAGACTGACTTGATTTGTAAATTTTCACTTAAAGCACAAAAATTATTTAAAAAATATATATATATAACAAAACATTTGCCATTTCAACATTTTTTGTATGTACAAATTAGTGACTTTAATTGCTTTCATCACATTGTATAACCTAGACGTTTCCAAATGTTTCTACCACCCTTAACAGAAACTCAACACCTCCTAAGAAATGACAAAATTTTCTGCCTTCCCTCCCGCCCATAAATGCTATTTTTTTATTATTATCATCATCATTATTATGTGACAGAGCTGTGTGAAGATTAAATGCATGCAAAGAGCTTAGCACAATGTCCCGCACACAGTAGGAGCTCAATACACCAGGGAAGCGCTATGGGAGCAGAGGGAGCCAGCACATCAGGAGAATGAGGGAGACACAGAATCCCATGAGAGATAAAGGAGTCCCCCCAAAGGGGCCTCTGTTTCCTCTGGTTTGCAGGCCCTGGTCCACATGTGATCATACACGAATCCCCTTTTGTTCTGTGAACCAGGTGAGCCTCCCCACACTGTGTGACGCAAAGGAAACAGGCCCAGAAATGCCACGGGACCTGAAGAATATTGTATTGTTCTCCTTCCAGGGCCGGCTTCGTGGACACACGTGACCAGTGCAGTTGTGCAAGCCTTGTGTGCTCAGAACGGCCCCCACCTGGGGTCCAATGCTCTGCATCACTGTCTAGAAAGTTTTAATAATGTTATCTTTGAATCTGTGTTCTGTAAACGGAGCACGTGCCAGGGGCGTGGGGTCTTAGCTCACCAGTGGTCTCGCCTCCCACCGCCTCCCCAGGATGGGTTTTTCCTGCCCTCCGGCCCTCAGGCCCTGCCTGGTCTCCCCCAGCCCACCCCTGCTTAGCCATGCTGGAGCTCTGGGCTGCCAGGAACTGCTCTGATTTATCTTTGTTCCCCTATATCCAGCCCCCAGAAGAAAAAAAAAACCATTGCTGTCGAGTCAATTCCAACTCATAGCGACCATATGGGACAGAGTAGAACTGCCTCCATAGAGTTTCCAAGGAGCACTTGGTGGATTTGAATTCCCAACCTTTTGGTTAATAGCTGTAACACTTACCAACACACCTCTAGGCTTCCCGCCCCCAGAAGGGCACCTTAAAAATATTTGATGCCTTCCCCCAGAAGACAAACATTAATGCCTGGGTTACAGAGGCCTGGATTTCCTCCCATTTTCCCATCTTTAGGGGACATCCAGGAACCCTGGTGGTACAGTGGTTAAGTGCTTGGCTACTAACTGAAAGGTTGGTGGTTTGAACCCACCAGCCACTCTGCAGGAGGAAGATGTGGCAGTCTGCTTCCATAAAGATTATGGCCTTGGAAACCCAATGGGGCAGTTCTATTCTGTCCTATAGGGTTGTTATGAGTTGGAATCGACTCAACAGCAACAGGTACGGGTAGGAGACATCCTGAATCCACGGCTCTATCAGCAGAACCACCACCCAGCTCACACAAACTCAGGACTCCTCCAGCAGCCAGGCTCTTAGATAGCCACACCTTAAACCATGAGAGGGCCCCTATCCAGATCCTAGTCATAAGGCCACAGGGCTGGAAGGGACACTGAAGAACTCTTAGTCCAGTGTTTCCTAAACTTGCCTTTCCCAAACAGTGTTTGCTCAGGCCCTGCCAGCATACTGCTGCCTCATAACCTTTGTTCTTGCAGTTCTCTCTTTCTAGAATCTTCTTTACTCATAAGACTTACCGCCTCACTTGATTTGTGTCTCTGTTCAAATGTCATGCTATCTAAAATAGAATTCCCTCCCACAGCCTTCTGTCCTCTTCCCCTATAGTTTTTGCCTTCATAGCAACCATTTTTACCTAACATATTAACTTGTTTGTACAATGGCTGCCTTCCCTCATGAGAATATAAGCTACATAAGGGTGGGACTTTGCCTCTATTACAGAAAAGTGCCCACAACAGTACCTAGGATACAGAGAGCACTTGATAAGTATTTGATAAGTGCACAAATAAATGAATGAATTTGAGTATCACCCTAATAATTTTGCTAAATTTCTGTTCCACATATAATAGTATTTGTCCTTAATTTGATTTGTACTTTTTAGTTATATGAAAAGGGAAAAGTAGTTATTGCTTTCTATAAGTGGAAAGTAGAAGTAAATGCAATCAATACAAAGTTATCAATTCTCGCTGGACACTGCTGCCAGAGGAAGGGTCTGGGTAGAGGGGGGATTCACCAGTGGGGAGGGGTGTAGAGAGCCCAGGCAGGGGGCCAGCTCAGCCAGGGCCAGGTGGGGTGGAGCCATCTCCTGGAGTCTCTCAGAAGCCACTTTCCTGGAATGTAAGTTTGCTCTTGATGAGAACATGGCCCAATTTTCCTGGCTATTCAGTTCCTATCCTAGTACATTTCTCTAAGCCCTCGTTTTCTGTGTGGTCTGGCTGCACACAGAGCTCTGCATCCCCAGTTCACACCCTGTCTGCAAAAGGGGCTGTAATGAGCCACTTAGAGAGCCAGTCTGGGCATCCTGGGGCAGCAGCCAGTGATGAGAGGGCATCTTTAAGGGCATAGCTCTCTGTCCACCAAACTCAGCAGCTGGCACCACTCAGAGTTATGGACAGGGTGGTCTCCAGTGTTCCAAACTGTCACTGCTGTCCCCAGGTTTGTTTCTCATTTCCTTGTTTAGGAATGGAAACCCTGGTGGCATAGTGGTTAAGTGCTACGGCTGCTAACCAAAGGGTTGGCAGATCGAAACCACCAGGTGCTCCTTGGAAGCTCTATGGGGCAGTTCTACTCTGTCCTAGAGGGTCACTATGAATTGGAATCGACTCAACGGCAATGGGTTTGGTTTTGTTTAGGAATATCATCATGTTTTCACTCATCTCTATGCAGCCTTCCTAACAGCCTGCCCCTAGCCCTCGCTTCTCCGTTTCTGGAACCTGCTGTATTCCACTAGCAGGTTTACTCATCCTCTCCATAGATGCAATGTGCCCCCTCAGCCCCAGGGCCCTGTGAGGGACCAAGATAGAGACAGGGACTGCCTGCCTCCTCCTGCTGGGTTATACCCACACCCATGGCACGGCCAACGTGCAGAGGTGAGGGTACAGCCCCATGCAGGGGAGACACCTCAGCACCCCTTCTCCCATGGCTAGTGGTGAGAAGCAGTGTGGTACAGGGGTTACACACAGACTCTGGAGCCAGATAGGCCAGGGTTCAAATTCTGATTCAGCTGATTCCCAACTGTGGGACCTTGGACAAGTTGTTATTTATCTTTGCCTCAGTTTCTTCAGCTGTAAAATGAGGGAAATAATCGCTTTTAGTTGCTGTTAAATCTGCTCCAACTTCATGGCAGTCCCATGTACAATAAAACAAAATGTTGCCCTATCCTGTTCCATCTTCACGATTGTTGGAATGCTCAAGTACATTGTTGCAGCCGCTGTGTATTCTGAGTGCCCACCAGCCTAGGGGGCTCATCTTCCAATATTCTCTTGTGATCCATAGGGTTTTCATTGGCTAATTTTCAGAAGTAGATTGCCAGGCTTTCCTTCCTAGTCTTAGTCTGGAAGCTCCGTTGAAACCCGTCCTCCATGGGTGACCCTGCTGGTATTTGAAATAGTGGTGGCACAGCTCTCAGCATCACAGTCACATGTAAGCCACCACAGTACAACAAACTGACGGACGGATGGTGGGGAGACAATAACAGAACCTCTCAACAGTGCTGTTGTGGGTTTGAATGAGTTAATACATGAAAAGGGCTTTGAAAAGTGCCAGGCACATAGTAAATACTACATGAGTTGTGAAACAGACATGTGTCCCAGTGTGGTACAAACAGTTAACGTGCTCAGCTGCTCACCAAGAGGCTGGAGGTTCGAGTCCACCCAGAAGTGCCTTGGAAGACAGGCCTGGAGATCTGCTTCCAAAAGGTCATAGTCTTGAAAACCCTATGGAGCACAGTTCTACTCGGACACACATGGGGTTGCTATGAGTTGGAATCAACTTGATGGCAACTGGTTTACATGAGAGAGAGGGATGGATGGATGAACTGATAGAGAAATATGGTAAACCATGTAGGGTACCTGGGTTAATCTAGTAATCTGGTTAGTACTGAGTTACCTACTATACTTTTATTACTAACCACCCAAGTTTAGCCTTAGAAGAGAAGAAAGTGCTCTTTGCCTGAAGCCATAGGGAAGCTCTGTTGCTTCAGAAAACCTTTGGGGAGCAGGTGTTTAGAGCAGCAGCAGCAGCAAGAGCTAATCAATATGGTCACAGCAACCTGAATGCACAGCATGGCAGGCTGGAAAGGGGTCTTACAAACTGCTAGGCCAGCCCCTTCATGCTACAGGGTCAGACCACAGCTTGGCAGGGTAACCAAGGTAACCAGAGAAGTTGGGGAAGAGAAGCTCCTCTTTCTCGATGTTGTTATACCCAATTTTTTACATATTCAGAATTATTTTAAAAAGAGGGCCTTTATCTTAAATGCTAACAAGTGGCCATCTAAGATGCATCAATTGGTCTCACCCCACCTAGATCAAAGGAGAATGATGAACACCAAGGTCACATGATAACTATGAGCCCAAGAGACAGAAAGGGTCACATAAACCAGAGACTTACATCATCCTGAGACCAGAAGAACTAGATGGTGCCTGGCCACAACCAATGACTGCCCTGACAGGGAGCACAACAGAGAACCCCTGAGGGAGCAGGAGAACAGTGGGATGCAGACCCCAAATTCTCATAAAAAGACCAGACTTAATGGTCTGACTGAGACTAGAAGAATCCTGGCAGTCATGGTCCCCAAACCTTCTGTTGGCCCAGGACAGGAACCATTCCCGAAGACAACTCATCAGACATGGAAGGGACTGGACAATGGGTTGGAGAGAGATGCTGATGAAGAGTGAGCTACTTGTATCAGGTGGACACTTGAGACTGTGTTGGCATCTCCTGTCTGGAGGGGAGATGCGAGGGTAGAGAGGGTTAGAAACTGGCAAAACGGTCACGAAAAGAGAGACTGGAAGGAGGGAGCATGCAGACTCATTAGGGGGAGAGTAAATGGGAGTATGTAGTAAGGTGTATATAAGCTTATATGTGACAGACTGACTTGATTTGTAAACTTTCACTTAAAGCACAATAAAAATTGTTAAAAAAAAAAAAAGAGGGCCTTTAAACATTCTGCATCCCACTTTGAAGACTGGCGTCTGGGGTCTTAAAAGCTAGCAAGCGGCCATCTAAGATGCATCAATTGGTCTCAATCCACCTGGATCAAAGGAAAATGAAGAACACCAAGGACACAAGGCGATTAGGAGCCCAAGAGACAGAAAGGGCTACATGAACCAAAGGCTACATTATCCGGAGACCAGAAGAACTAGATGGTGCCCAGCTACAACCGATGACTGCCCTGACGGGGAACACAACAGAGAACCCCTGAGGGAACAGGTGAGCAGTGCGATGCAGGCCCCAAATTCTCATAAAAAGACCAGACTTAATGGTCTGACTGAGACTAGAAAGACCCCAGTGGTCATGGCCCCCAGACCATCTGTTGGCCCAGGACAGGAACCATTCCCGAAGCCAACTCTTCAGACATGGATTGGATTGGACATTGGGTTGGAGAGGGATGCTGGTGAGGAGTGAGCTTCTTGGATCAGGTGGACACTTGAGACTATATTGGCATCTCCTGCCTGGAGGGGAGATGAGAGGGTGGAGGGGGTTAGAAGCTGGCAAAATGCACACGAAAAGAGAACGTAGAGGGAGAGAGCGGGCTGTCTCATTAGGGGGAGAGTAATTGGGTGTGTGTAGCAAGGTGTGTATGGGTTTTTGTGGGAAAGACTGACTTGATTTGTAAACTTTCACTTAAAGCACAATAAAAATTATTTAAAAAAAAAAAAAGAGGGCCTTTTTGCCCTAGAAAACAATTTGGCAGTTCTTCAAAAAGTTAAACACGGAATTACCATTTGACCCAGCAATTCCACTCCTAGGTATACACCCAGAAGACAAAAGCCAGGATTCTTATGTTCACTGCAGCATTACTCACAATAGCCAAACGGTAGAAATAACCTGATAAATAGAATATGGTAAGTACATACAATGGTATATTAACAAATCATTAAGAGAAATGAACTTCTGATACATGCTACCAGAACTTGGATGGACCTGGAAAACATCATGCTGAATGAAATAAGTCACAAAGGACAAAGATTGTATGATATGGTCCCACTTACATAAAATATCTAGAATTAGCAAATATAGAGAGACAAAAGTTTGTAGTGGTTACCATGGACTGGTGGGAGGAGGGAAATGGGACTTACTACCCAAGGGGTACTGAGTTTCTATTTGGGGTGTTGAAAATCTTTTAGAAATGGATAGTGGTGATGGTAGCACAACACAGTGAAAGCAATTAATTGTACCCTTAAAAATGGTGAAGATGGCAAACTTTTTGTTAAATATATTTCACCACAATTTTTTTAAAGCTTTTTGTTATATATATTTTACTATAATAATTGTTTTTTAAAAAAATAAAAGAGGGCCTTTAATCAAGCCAATTCAGACCTGAGTCTAATTAGAGCCCCAAAGAGGCTCAGAGCTGTGAGAAGCTTCTAGCTCTAGAGACACCTCCTGAGAGCCTTTTGGGAGCTTGGCTCTATAAGGTCAGGGCTGATGGGAGGTGGAGGGCAGAGGCTGTAGAAGCTGATTACAGAGGGCACGCTCAGAACACTCATTAAGCACACTGCCTCCCACCCCTGTACCAACCCGGGAACCCAGAGCAGCATCCCTGATTGGGCAGCAGCTGCACTCGCCTCACCGTCTCTGCTGCTCAGGACCTGGGCGTCCTGCCCTCAGTCAGCTCGGTGAAGGCAAAGATAGGCCCATCCAGTCCAGGAAGGTGAGAGCTGAGAGCTCTGCCCAGCGCTCTGGAAAATGTAGGTCACACAAGTCCAGGAAGCCCTCAGTGTCTCTTACCCTGGTCAGGATAAGCATAATTAGGGTCATTTCTGGGGCTGCTTGTCACACATACCTCAAAGATTCAGGCTGGTGGTCAATGTTCCCTATGACCGCCCCAAGTCCTCAAAGAGGTGGGGCAGGGACAGGATGGGGTGGGCATTCAGATAGCAAGATGCAGGGGTGGGGTGAGGAACCAAGGAGTACAGTCTCTGGGGGAGGCTGAAGACACCTCCACTATGAAGGCCCAAGGCTGCATATCTCGGGACAGAAAGCGAGCATGAGTCACCCTGTTGGGGAGAGATGCCCATGATCGGCTGGGGAGCTTTTCATCTGACTAAAACAAAAAAAAAAACAAAAAAAACAAACCCGTTGCCGTCAAGTTGATCCCGACTCATAGCTACCCTACAGGACAGAGTAGAACTGCCCCATAGGGTTTCCAAGGAGCACCTGGTGGATTCCAACTGCCAACCTTTTGGTTAGCAGCCATAGCACTTAACCACTATGCCGCCGGGGTTTCCCTTCATCTAACTAATACTGTTTTAATAGATGCTAGGCGTGTCCTTCCGGGCCTCCCTCCCTGCCATGCACTGGCTTTTTCACTGCATCTCATTCTTGCTCCAGCCATGACTCAAATGTTCTGCAAATCTTGTCCCAGCATGTGCTGCCATAATGAAAATCATCCCTGTCATGGATTGAATTATGTCCCCCCCGCAAATGTGTGTACCAATTTGGCTAGGCCATGATTCCCAGTATTATGTGATTTTCCTGCCTTTATGATGTTAATGAGGGAGGATGGGTGGCAGTTGTGTTAGTGAGATAGGATGCCATAATGAAAATCATCCCTGTCATGGATTGAATTATGTCCCCCCCGCAAATGTGTGTACCAATTTGGCTAGGCCATGATTCCCAGTATTATGTGATTTTCCTGCCTTTATGATGTTAATGAGGGAGGATGGGCGGCAGTTGTGTTAGTGAGATAGGATTCAATTTCTAAGACTGTACTGTGTCTTGAGGCAATCTCTTGAGATATACAAGGAAGCAAGCAGAGAGACAGGAGGACCTCACACCACCAAGAAAGCAGCACTGGGAGCAAAGCATGTCCTTTGGACCCAACGTCCCTGCCCAGAGAAGCTCTTAGTCTGGGGGAAGATTGATGAGAAAGCCTACAGAGAGCGAAAGCCTTCCCCTGGAGCTGACACCCTGAATTTGGACTTCTAGCCTACTTTACTATGAAGAAATAAATTTCTCGTTATTAAAGCCATCCACTTGTGGTATTTCTGTTATAGCAGCGCTAGATGACTGTCATGGATTGAATTGTGTCCCCCAAAAATATCTGTCAACTTGGCTAGGTCATGATTCCCTTGTATGATTGTATGATTGCCTACCATTTTATCTTCTGATGTGATTTCCCTAAATGTTGTAAATCCTATCACTACGATGTAATAAGATGGATTAGCAGCAATTACATCGATGAGGTCTACAAGGTTAGGTAGTGTCTTAAGCCACTCTCTATGAGATATAGAAGAGAGAAGCAAGCAGAGGGACAGGAGGACCTCACACCACCAAGAAAGCACTGGGAGCAGAGCGTGTCCTTTGGACCTGAGGTTCCTGCGCTGTGAAGCCCCCAGACCAAGGGAAGACTGATGACAAGGACCTTCCTCCAGAGCTGACAGAGAAAGAAAGCCTTCCCCTGGAACCGGCGCCCTGAATTCAGACTTCTAGCCTACTGGACTGTGAGAGAATAAACTTCTCTTTGTTAAAGCCACCCACTTGTGGTATTTCTGTTATAGCAGCACTGGGTGACTAAGACAATGACTAAGACAATCCCCATGCTTTAGCATAATAGACACCAGCTAAACGTGTGCTGAACAAAAGAATAAACACAGCCAGACAGGGCAAATCACACCTGCTTTTCTTAGGGCTGGGGGAGAAGCGGAGGGATAGGGAACTTCTCTACCCAAAACGCTCAATACACATTTCTTGAGCTGGATCTAGAGCTAGTGAATGGGGGTTACAGATTCCGTAAATGAAAAGAGAACCTCTAATCAAACCCCAAAGCCCTGGTGGTGCAGTGTTAAGAGCTTGGCTGCCAACCAAAAGGTTGGCAGTTCAAATCCACCAGGCGCTCCTTGGAAACCCTATGGGGCAGTTCTACTTTGTCCTATAAGGTCGCTATGAATCAGAATCAACCAGATGGCAATAGGTTTGTTTTTTTTAATCAAACCCCAGGAGCCCTAGTGGCACAGTGGCCAAGCCCTCAGCTGCTAACCAAAAGGTCAGCAGTACAAACCCACCAGCGGCCCTGTGGGAGGGAGGTTTGGCAGTCTGCTTCCGTAAAGATTTATACCCTTGGAAACCCCATGGGGCAGTTCTATTCTGCCCTATAGGGTCACTGAGTTGGAACAGGCTCAACAGCAACGGGTTTGGGTCTTCTTTTAATCAAACCCTTGCTCTCTCCTCCAGTTCCCGACCACCTGGGCAGCTGCCACCCTTCGCTGGTCTCAATTTCCTTGCCTATGAAGTGATTTCTTTTGTTCTTTCTCCTATATTTTAGGAAAAGAAGATAAAACCCAGTGCCATCGAAAAGAAGATATTAGCTGTTTATTGAGCACTTACTATACGCCAAGTGCTGTACTATAGTGGGGAAACCCTGGTGGTGTAGTGGTTAAGAGCTATGGCTGCTAACCAAAAGGTCAGCAGTTCGAATCCACCAGGTGCTCCTTGGAAACTCTATGAGGCAGCTCTCCTCTGTCCTAAAGGGTAGCTATGAGTCCGAACCAACTCAGTGTTAACAGCTTTTGGTTTGGGTACTACAGTGGCTTGTATGTTACTGTGATGGTGAAGCTATGCCACAAGCGTTTCAAATACCGGCAGGGTTACCCGTGGTGGACAGGTTTCAGCAGAGCTTCTACACTAAGTCAGAGTAGGAAGAGAAGCCTGGTGATCTATTTCTGAAAATTAGCCAATGAAAACCCTACGTATGAATCACAGCAAAATATTGTCCGATATGGTGCTGGAAGATGAGCACTCTGGGTTGGAAGGCAACAATGGACTTAAGCATGACGGTGATCGTGATGACTGCACAGGACAAGACAGCGTATCATTCTATTGTACGTGGGGTCATCATGAGCTGAGGCAGGCTCAAAGCCACATAAAAGCTACGTACACATCTCATCTCACTTAATTTTCACAGCGACTTCGAGGTAAGTTTTATTGTCTTTTGGAGATGAAAAAACTGGGGGCTCAGAGAGGCTAGGTGATTTTTCTAACATAACGCAACTAGTAAGTGGAGCAGCTGGAATCTAATACTGGATCTCTCTGGCTCCAAAGACACTGCATGTGCCTCCAAAGGAGTGGGCAAAGGACTTTAGCAGCCAAAGGCGAACGGAGGAAGCGATGGCCTGAAGCTGAAGACACTCACAACCTGGCAGAGGTGGGAGGCTTCCTCTTTCAAGCTTTGCAAACCAGTGTCAACTTCTTAAATCCTAATGCCCCAGGTGTCAGAAGACTAAGACTGCTCTCTCATCTAGAACATAAATTAAAAAGCACAAAGGAAACAAGGCATTCCTGCGTCCAGAAATGTTTGCTCAAAGGGCCACTCTGAACGGGGGGCTATAATCCCTGGTGCTCCTTTAATCCATGGGTTTTCCAGTTGGACCTCATTCTTGAAAAGGGGCAACGCTTATGCCTATCAAAGTATAGATACTAGCTTAGTAGGCAATCCATCCAAAAAGTGGAACAGACTTTCCTGACCAACTATCAGTCTAGACTCCTCAGGTCAGTGTTCTTGGGAGGAGCTTGAATATGACTAATCCCACAGGTGACCTCTGTGACATAATAAGGAGCATAGCTAAACTTCTGAGCACTAGCCACACACTGAGTGCTTAACGTGTTTTAACTTCCTCAATCCATATAAAGACCCGCTAAAGGAGGTGTAGAATGAGTTCTATCTTACAGGACTGTTTTAGTTATCTATTGTTGTTGTTAGGTGCCCTGGAATTGGTTCCGACTCATAGCGACCCTATGTATAACAGAACAAAACACTGCCTGCTCCCGTACCGTCCTCACAACTGTTGCTCTTCGAGCCACTCTATCAATCCATCTCCTTGAGGGTATTCCTCTTTTTTGCTTACCCTCTACTTTACTAAATGTGGTGTCCTTCTTGAGGGACTAGTCCTCCAGATAACATGTCGAAAGTACACAAGAAGTCTCGCCATCCTCGCTTCTAAGGAGCATTCTGGCTGTCCTTCTTCCAAGACAGATTTGTTCATTCTTCTGGCAGTCCATGATATATTCAATATTCTTCACCAACACCATAATTCAAAGGCATCAATTCTTCTTTGGTCTTCCTAATTCATTGTCCGGCTTTCACATGCACATGAGGCAACTGAAAATACCATGGCTTGGGTCAGGTGCACCTTACTCCTCAAAGTGACATCTTTAAGAGATTTTTTGCAGCAGATTTGCCCAATGCAACACATCATTTGATTTCCTGACTGCTGCTTCCATGGTGTTGATTGTGGATCCAAGTAAAATGAAATCCTTGACAACTTCAATCTTTTCTCCATTTATCATGATGTTGCTTATTGGTCCAGTTGTGAGGATTTTTGTTTTATGTTGAGATGTAATCCGTATGATGAAGGCTATAGTCTTTGATCTTCATCAATAAGTACATCAAGTACTCTTCGCTTTCAGCAAGTAAAGCTGTGTCATCCAGGTAACGCAGTTTGTTAATGAGCCTTCCTCCAATTCTGATGCTACCTTCTTCTTCATACAGTCCAGCTTCTTGGATTTTTTGCTCAGCATACAGGTTGAATAAGTACGGTGAAAGGAAGCAGCCCTGACACACACTTTTCCTAATTTTAAACCATGCAGTATTCCCTTGTTCTGTTTGAACGATTGCTTCTTGATCTACATACAGGTTCCACATGAGCACAAATAAGTGTTCTGGAATTCCCATTCTTCGTAATGTTATCCATAATTTGTTATGATCCACATAGTCAAATGCTTTTGCATAGTCAGTAAAACACAGGTAAACATCTTTCTGGTATTCTCTGCTTTCAGCCAAGATCCATCTGATGTCAACAATGGTATCTCTTGTTCCTCTTCTGAATTTGGCTTGAATTTCTGGCAGTTCCCTGTCAATACACTTCTTCAACTGTTTTTGAATTATCTTCAGCAAATTTTACTTGCATGTGATGTTAATGATCTTGTTCAATAATTTCTGCATTCCAATGGATCACCTTTTTTTGGAATGGGCACAAATATGGATCTCTTCCAGTGGGTTGGCCAGGTAGCTGTCTTCCAAATTCCTTGGCATAGACAAGTGAGTGCTTCCAGCTTTGCATCTGTTTGTTGAAACATCTCAATTGGTATTCGTCAATTTCTGGAGCCTTGTTTTTCGCCAATGCCTTCAGTGCAGCTTGGGCTTCTTCCTTCAATAACATCAGTTCTTGATCATATGTTACCTCCTGAAATGGTTTAACACTGATCAACTCTTTTTGGTACGGTGACTCTGTACATTCCTTTTATCTTCTTGTGATGCTTCTGTGTCATGCAATATATTGTCTATAGAGTCCTTCAATATTGCAACTCGAGGCTTAAGTTTTTTCTTCAGCTCTTTCAGCTTGAGAAATGCTGAGTGTGTTCTTCCCTTTTGTTTTTCTAACTCCAGGTCTTTGCACATTTTATTATAATACTTCACGTTGTCTTCTGGAGCTCCCCTTTGAAATCTTCTGTTCAGCTCTGTTACTTCATCATTTCTTTCATTTGCTTTAGCTACTCTCCATTCAAGAATAAGTTTCAGAGTCTCTTCTGACATCCATTTTGGCCTTTTCTTTCTCTCTTGTCTTTTTAATGACCTCTTGCTTTCTTCATGTATGATGTTCTTGATGTCATCCCATTACTGATCTGGTGTTCAGGCATTAGTATGCAATGTGTCAAATCTATTCTTGAGATGGTCTCTAAATTTGGGAGGGATATACTGAAGGTCGTAGTTTGGTGCTCATGGACTTGTTTTAATTTTCTTCAGCTTCAATTCGAACCTGCATATGCGCAATTGATGTCGGCCCTGGCCTTGTTCTGATATTGAGCTTCTCCATCGTCTCTTTCCACAGATGTAGTCAATTTGATTCTTGTGTATTCCATTTGGACAGGCCCACGTGTACAGTTGCCACTTATATTGCTGGAAAAAAAGGTATTTGCCCTGAAGACGGTGTTGCTCTTGTAAAATTCTATCATCTGATCTCTGACGTTGTTTCTAATACCAAAGCCATATTTTCCACCACCTATCCTTCTTTGTTTTTCCCAACTTTCACATTCCAATCACTAGTAATTATCAATGCATTTTGATTGCATGTTTGATCAATTTCAGACTGCATAAGTTGATAAAAATCATCCATTTCTTCAATTTTGGCCTTAGTGATTGATGAGTAAATTTGAATAATAGTTGTATTAACTGGTGTTCCTTGTAGGTATATGGACATTATCCCATCACTGACAGCGTTGTACTTCAAGATAAATCTTGAAATGTTCTTTTTGACAATGAATGCTACGCCATTCCTCTTCAATTTGTCATTCCTGGCATAGGTGGCCATATGGTTTTACGGTTAAAATGGCCAATACCAGTACATTTCAGCTCACTAATATGCCTAGGCTATCAATCTTTATGCGTTCCATTTTATTTTGATGACTTCAATTTTTTCTAGACTCATACTTATTATATATTTCACGTTCGGAGCATTAATGGATGTTTGCAGCTGTTTCTTCTCATTTTGAGTCATGCCACATCAGCAAATGAAGGTCCCGAAAGTGTCACTCCATCCATGTTATTAAGGTCGACTCTACTTTGAGGACGCAGCTCCTCCCTAATTGTATTTTGAGTGCCTTCCAACCTGAGGGGCTCATCTTCCAGTACAATATCAGACAATGTTCTGCTGCTATTCATAAGGTTTTCACTGGCCTTTTTTTTTTTTTTAGAAGTAGATCACCAGGTCCTTCTTCCTAGTCTATCTTAGTCCTGAAGTACCGCTGAAACCAGCCCAGGTGACCCTGCTGTTATCTGAAATACTGATGGCATAGCATCCAGTATCACGGCAACATGCAAGCCACCACAGTATGACAAACTGACAGATAAGTGGCGGTTAGTTATCTAGTGCTGCAATAACAGAAATACCACACGTGGATGGCTTTAACAAACAGAAATTCATTTTCTCACAGTTTAGAAGGCTAGAAGTTTGAATTTAGAGCTCGAGCTCTAGCGGAAGGCGTTCTCTCACTGTCGGCTCTGGAGGAAGATCCTTGTCTCTTCAGCTTCTGCTTCCTGGTTCCTTGGAGATTTCTATGTGTCTTTGCATCTATCCTACTGCATCTCTGCTCTGCTCACTCGTTTAATCTCTTTCATATCTCCAAAGAGACTAACTCAAAATACACTCTACACTAATCCTGCCTTCTTAGCATAACAAAGACAACCCATTCCCAATTGGGATTATAACCACAGGTATAGAGGTTAGGATTTACAACACATATTTTGAGGGGACACAATTCAATTCAAAACAAGGATATTAGAAAAGGCTCCAGAGTCCATGCTCTTAGCCACTCCACTTACTGACTCTTAACCCCCGGATACACACAGGGACACTCAGCTACCACCAATAACTTTTGCAGGTGGTTTACTTGAAGAAGCTTCAGAAAGGGACACTGCTTAAAACTAGGTATTGTTGCTGAAATTTTTATCACCAAAGGAGACATTTGGTTATTGCTGCTTTAATATTTTCCCACTCTACACATAGAACCTTTGGATCTTGTTGGTGCTGGAGCTGTTTTCTGAAGAAAAGTCATGGCCCAGCCTTCAGTCCCATCCTGAGTCCACTGATACTGAACGAGGGGCATCAGGCATGTGTCCACCCAGCTAGGCTGACTAGATCCACCATCTGCTCCATCAGTTAGCTGAACCAAAGGCCCTAGTCTCAGGCGGTCACCTCAACTTTCGGCCACCTAAACTTTCTCCAAAGCATGGAAGTGAGAAGTATTTATGGAGGACTCATGAAGGAAAGGCTGCCATCAACTTCTCTACACCAGTGACTTTGAACCAGAAGTGAGGTTCTGAGGTACACCCTGGTGTAGGTATGTGGAAAAGACCCCCCAGACAATATTTATGCACTCTGTGCCCCCAGACAATACTGATACACCCCATGCCCCCAGTTGGGAGCCAGAGTACTCCTTGGAACTGCTGACTCAAGCAAGACCCTCAGAGAACTGAACACAAGGACCACAGGGTGAAGTTTCCTGGAGGAACTGTGTTCCTGACCTCCATTCTCTTAGCTACCTTTGGGCTATACTAAGGGGCCTGAGGAAAAAGGGACCCATGAAACTCAATCTTGTATTTACAGCTGGGATATCATTTGGATTCTGTGGTAGTTATCAACACTGTTCACAAATACTTTACTCACACTCCTAGACTTGTACTTCCCTGACCACTTACAAGTCACATGTTATCATGTGACTTGCTTTGGCCAAAGAAATGAGTAGAAGAATTACATGCCATTTCTAAGCAGAAGCTTTAAGAGCTAGGGCATGCTTTGCCACTGTCTCTTTTCCCTCTATCACAGTGCCCAACAACATTTAGGAAGGTGGCTGTTTCATCAGCCTGAGTCCCGGAGAAATGATGATGACCTATAGTGAGCATGTGCCAAGAGAAAGCATAAACCTTATGTTGTTTTGAGCCACTGAGATCTGGTTTTATTTGTCATTGATACAAACCTAGCCTATTCTGACTGACACAGCTGAACTTTATTTATTTTTAAATTTTATACTTCATTAATTTTTTTTAATTGTGCTTTAGGTAAAAGTTTACAGAGCAAATTAGTTTCTCATTGAACAGTTAATACACAAGCTGTTCTGTGACATTCATTACCAACCCCGCAATATGTTAACACTCTCCCCTACTCCACCCCAGGTTCCCTCCTTCTGTTCATCCAGTTTTCCTGTCCCTTCCTACCTTCTCATTTTGCTTTTGGGCTCGTGTGCCCAAAGGTGTCCTATACATGAATTGAACTATGAAGAACATTCCTCACATATGTTATTGTTGACCCTATAGACCTGTCCAATCTTTGGCTGAATGGTAAACCTCAGGAGAGACTTCAGTACTGAGTTAAAAGGTGTCCACAGACCATACTCTTGGGGTTTCTCCAGTCTTTGTCAGACCAGCAAGCCTGGTCTTTTTTTTCTGTGTGTGTGAATTTGAATTTTGTTCTACATGTTTCTCCTGCTCTGTCTGGGATCCTCTATTGTGATCCCTGTCAGAGCAGTCAGTGGTGGTAACCGGGCACCATCTAGTTGTTCTGGGCTCAGTCTGGTGGAGGTTGTGGTAGTTGTGGTCTATTAGTCCTTTGGACTAATCCTTCCCTTGTGTCTTTGGTCTTCTTCATTCTCCTTTGTTCCAGCTGGGATGGGATCAGTAGACATATCTTAGATGGCTGCTCACAGGCTTTTAAGACCTCAGGTGCTATACTCACCATAGTTGGATGTAAAATATTTTCCTTATGGACTATGTCACACCAATTGAGCTAGATGTCCCCCAAGACCATGGTCCCCAGCCCTCAGTCCAGTAGCTCAGTCTCTCAGGGCGTTGGGACGTATCTGTGAAACTTCTATGACTTTGCCCTGGTCAAGTTGTGCTGACATCCCCAGTATTGTGTACTGTCTTAGTCTTCACCAAAGTTATCACTTATCTACTATCCAGTTAATGTTTTTCCCTCCCCACCCATCCCCTCACTCATAACCATCAAAGGTCGTTTCTTTCTGTGTGGAAACGTTTCCACATGACACAGCTGGACTTTAAATGCATCTTCTGCTTATGAAAGCGGTGCGTGCTCACGATAAAAACAGGAACATCACAGAAAAGTGGAACACAGACAAATGAAAATTCCACTGTATTTCCACCCTTAGAGAAAAGCAATGTTAATCAACTGTTTGGTGTATATTTTCCATACTTTTCATTGTATATATAGTTTTCTTTTAAAAAACAAAAGTAGAATAACCGCTTCTCTTTTGAGACCTGCTGTTTTCACTTAATAGAGCAGATTTCTGAGTCCTTCTCTGGAGCTCACTGCTCTAAAGATTAAGAGAGCTGTGGATATAAAATCAGCACTCTGTCTCCAGCTTCAGGCTCCCCAGGGAAGGATGTCTCTAAAGTCCAGCCTTTCTTAGTGGCAGCTTCTAAGGAAAGGCTCAGCTGCAAGGCGGAGAGGCTGGCTCAGCCTGGAATGGCACAAAGAGGCCTTTTTCAGAAGCTTTTCTGAAAAGCAAAAGGTGCAGTGGGAGCAGCCAGGGATGGATAGGTGGGCACGGGCCAGTGGTGTTCTGCTCCTTAGTTGCAGTAGGATAATCAAAGGGGCTGCAATTTCCCTTCCTGCATTGAAACTGGGAAGAGGGGGAGGCTATCCATTACTGAGCTTCCAAGGGGGCACAGATCTGCTCCCGGAAAGGGAGTGTCAGCAGCACTCCTGTGACCGGGCTCAGGCTGCATTAAGAACATGTGGACGTGCTGGGCTGGAGTGGGGGAGGGTTTCCAGAAGACAGCTCTTCTGTCAGATACCAGAAGTTTAGTCCACTGGGTATGGGACTTACAACAAAAAGTAATAATAATAGCTAACACTGGATCGATTCATCTCTGGAAAAAGAAAAGAGACGAAGTCAGTAGTCCTCTCTAAAAAAAAAAAAAGTGGTTCTTTCCATTTACTGAGTATTTTTTACTTTTAAAAGATTGTCCTGTTTCGTGTCCAAGTACAGGACTGAGCACGTAGTTAAGTATTTAATAAATGTTTCTATAGTTAACAGAACCAGGTCCTCCTGTGTCTTCTCCCTTCTTCCATTCACCACTGAATGAGCAGGGGTTTGCTGAGTAATCTTCTCTAAGAATGGGGCTGTCTGGGGCTGGGGATCCAAAGCTGGGTCAAGCAGCTACTGGAATGGCCCATTTTCCCCGGGGAGGAGAGAGGTGCAGCATCCCTGGGACAGTAGAATGATGTGGCAAGGGGTCGGGCTCTGGGCACAGCTGGCCTGGGTTCGAATTCTGATTTAGGTGGGTGGGAGAGGAAAGTTAATACGGTGAGGGTGGACAGCATGAGTTTATGCGACCTTGGGCAAATTATGTAATCTCTGTGTTTTCTTTCATTATCTGTAAATTGGAGGTAATGGCAAGAGTTGGGAAGTATTCCCTCCTCTTCTATTTTCTGGAAGAGATTAGGTGAAATTAGCATTGATTCTTATTTAAAATTTGGAAGACTCTTCCAGTGGGCCTGGAGATTTTTTTTTTTTTTTTTTTGGATGGGGATCTTTTTATTTATGAATTCAGTTTCTTTAATAGTTAATAAGATTACTCAGATGGTCTATTTTTTTTCTTGGTTGAGTTTCGGTAGTTTGTGGTTTTCAAGGAACTGGTATATTTCTTCTAAGTTGTCAAATTTATGAGAGTCAGGTTGTTCACTGTAGACCTGGTAGGTTTTGCATGGGTCATTCTGGTCCATGGGAACCTAACCATGGAGCTGCTTCAGGCCCCCTTCCCAGAGAAGGCTGGAGAGAGCAGGTCCTGTGAGACCGACATCCTCATCCCTGTCAATGACCCAGCCTTGCCCAACTCTGGGGACTTTCTACGGTTCAGAGTGTGTGCCAAGTCCCATCAAAGAAGTCAGCATGAATCTCACAGGCAGCCAAATCTGACCTCTGTGGAAGGGAAGCAGCCTAGGAAAAGACCTGGAATTAGACAGGATGGGGCATGCTCCCTGATATGAATGAGTGATCAGGCGGGAAAGCCAGCTCTTCCCAGAAGTCATGACCCAGTGGGGTCTGAGTAACATCCACTCCTATCCTGGGGCCCTCGGCTGTGCCCAGGCTTCCCAATTTACAAGTCCCTACACGCTGAGGCAGAGTAAAAACAAATTCAAAATGCCCCCTCGGCATTTGCCAACCACTAGGTGGCCAAACTGCCTGCTTCTATGAGGAAGAGCCTGACTGTGGGCCCAGGGAGACTACACTGAGGCCCCATCTTGAATCTGGCTGGGTGTAGTTTGGACAAGCTGTTTCTCCCCTCTGAGCCTTGGGTTCCCCATCTGGGAAGGCTTGGGCTTAGGGATCATTGTGATTCTGTTCTCACAGAAATCCTTTCTGCAGAGACAAAGATTTCCAGGACTGGACTGTCTTCCTGACTCCTTGGTCAGACACTGAAGCCCCAGTATCATCTCCACCACATCAGAGCCATCCTTCACCAAGCACCTTCTGTGCGCCAAGCGCTATACAGGGTACTTTGTGTGTGTTATCTCTACTCTACCGAGTAGATGCTTTCACCATTTCTCAGATGGGGAAACTGATGTCCAGAGACACCAATCAGGGATAGCAAGGCTGCTGGCAACTTTGCTTTCTTTTTTTCTATCTCCCATGTGGGCCCAACTGGGGCACTCAAGGTTCTTTCTGCTGCTTCCACTTCAGAAAAAGAACAAAAGTATGGGAAACAGCCCCAGCCACCTGAGGGGCTGGTGTGCTGAGCTCTGAATGCAGCCACAGCTGTATCTGGTTCTGCTTCTGCGCCCCTGAGGTCACAACAGCCAGGCCGCTGCCCAGGGGCTTACCACCCTCCAGAAAGGACAAAGAGGACTGAGGCCCTCTAATCCCAAAGGGGCTGCCTTAGGCTTCTCCTCACTCTCTTATGCCAGGGTTCAAGTTGAACAACCAAGACTCTCAGGATCAGCCCAGGGGCCTTAGGAGAAGACTCTGCTTTCAAGATGCTCCCCAGCCCCGCGAGGAGAGGCCCTGGCCATGACATTTCCTTATTTATTATCCCTGCTATGATTTCCGATGTCTGTTGAATCGCCCTCTCCTTCCCCAAGTTCCTCTTATTACTTCCCACATTGTCCTTATCTTGGACAACTGCCAAGTTTGACTCAGAGGCCTCAGACTCACACTGGTGGAGAGAGGAGGCCCTGCTGATTCCATTAAGGGACGAAGGAACGAAGCCAGCCTGTGGTAATTATATAGCTGGTCAGCGAGAAAATGTGCCAGCCCCATAAATATCTGGCACCAGGATCAATCAAGCAGCTCGGCTCCAACCCACGTCAATAAGCAAGCACTGTCACTGCCTACAAAGACCCTGCAAAGTCAGATGGCAGGGAGGGGAATGGTGTCTCTCCAAGTGCCCACACTCAGTGCTGCTGAAGCTTCACACAGAGGGCTGCTGCCCATAGGGCTCAGAGGAGTGAGTAGTAGGGGGTGAAGCTTCCACAAGTCACAGCCCCTCCTTGGAGTGGATGGAGTGGAAGCATGAGAAAACTCTTCTAACCTGGTCTGGGAGAGACCCCAAATGGAGTGCTAAGCACTCCTCCCCTGGGAAAAGGACAAGGCAGCTCTAACAGCACTAACACAGACCGATTTCTGAGAGAGATTGTTAAGTAAAAAAAGCTAGATGCAAAGCGGTGAATGTACTCCCACTCCTATTAAAAAAAAAAAAAAATACCATTGCCATCGAGTCGATTCCAACTCATAGCAACCCTACAGGACAGAGTAGAACCGCCCCATAGAGTTTCCAAGGAACACCGGGTGGGTTTGAACTGCTGACCTTTTGGTTAGCAGCAGTAGGATTTAACCACTACACTACCAGGGTTTCCCCCACTCCCATTAGTAGCTGAAAAACGAGGTCTGCGTCTGGAGCCACAGTCCCAACCCCATTCTTTCTAGCTGTGTGACCTTGGGCAAGTCACTTATGTTCTCTCTGACAGTTTCCTCGTCTTAAAAAAAAAAAAAGATAATAACAGCACCTACCTCACAGGATCATTGTGAAGATTTAAATAATTTTATACTTCTGTAAAGTGCTCACAACAGTGCCTGTCCACGGTAGGTGTACTGTGAACACTACCTACTATTATAAAATACATTTATGTTCACCCAGACATGGAACATCTCTACAACTGGGAACAGTGGTTGCCTCTGGGAAAGGGAACTGGATGTCTGGGGACAGGAGTGAGAGGGAGATGGACTTTTCCCTACTATCCTTTTCTACCCTCAGAATACTGTATTGTGTGTATCTATTACCTATTAAATAGTAATACCTATTATTAAAATAGAGGAGCCCTGGTGGTACAATGGTTAAGGTCCAGCTGTTAACCAAAAAGTCAGTGGTTCAAACCCCCCAGTGACCCCATGGGAGAAAAAAATCTGGCAATCTGTGCCTGTAAAGATTTCAACCTAGGAAACCCTTTGGGACAGTTCTACTCTGTCAAACAGGGCCACTATGAGTCGGAATCAACTCGACAGCACCCAACAACAACAATATTATTAAAATGAATAAATAGGGTACATTTTTTTCAAATGACGCCATAGAGCTTTAAAGTGTAGCGGGAGCATGAACAACAACTAGAGACATGCAGGTGGAGGGAGGCTAGAAAGGCCAAGGGGGGATGGAAACTTCTTCATATCTCAAGTCAGGAGCAAGGGAGACTGTGTTTAGAGCTTGAAAGAGGGACATGAAGAAAAGCTGCCAAGTGCCACGTCACACGGGGGCAAGAAGTGTTGGTGTGACCCCTAGGGGACAGAGGCATCAGAATTACACAGAGTCACCATGTCCCCAGTATTCCAGGTGCGCCCTCCTCCCCCGAATCTCCTGACAGATGAGTCCTGGGCTGGGTGGGCAGAGGGGCCACTGGGGTTGGCTGATTTCCAGGAGTTGTCAAGCAGCACCACGGAGAGATAGGCATTCTCCTGCTTGTGGGTAGGAATACCCCTCCAGGCTGCCTCCACTGACCGAAAACACTTGCACAGGGGTCATAAACCACTTGCCTTTGCCCCATTGAGGTAAGCCAGGTAACCCCAGGGGCCAGATGCTCTTGAGGACTGATGGGAGAAACAGATGCAGAAGGCCACAACCTTATCCCCACCTAGATACCAGGTGGGACTCTTGATCGTCAGCAATTGGGGAGTACCCCTTGCAAATAACCTGGGGAAGATGGACCCTCCCAGACCCCACTATTCCTCAGCTACACTGAGGGAACCAGAAGATGTGCACCCTGGACAGAGTAGATCTGCCTGATACCAGACTAAAGCCAAGACGCCAATGTCCAATTTACCCCTGCAAAGCTTCAATGTCAGCCCAACTTTTTCAGCACATTTCTGGATTCCCTCTCCACCCACAAAGTGACACCAGCTACAGACGCAAGCCCAGTGAGCTGAAGCGAAGCAGGGAGTAGGGAAAGAATGAGGCTGCAACCCCACCATTCTTCTCTTCTTTTGGGTCACCAGCCCCCAGCTACTTCCTGACGAACTTGCCTAGGGCTGCTCGATTCCCTGGCTTTGGATCGTTTATGGTGCTTAGCAACCCCCTCCTCTTCTCCCCTCTGGAGCCCTGACATACACTGTCCCACAGTACACAGCCCCTTCCTGCTCCCAAATACCTCTCATGACTCCTGACTACGGAGAAGGGCAGCTTTGATGGTCTGACCTAAGGACAGAGAGGTGTCCTCTGCCTGTCTATGTGAACACAGCTTCTTCACATCAGCTTCTGCCCACATCCACCCCACACACCAGACGCATAAGAGGAGGCCCTCAAAGCAGAAAACACAGTCTCCTGGCCCCATGCAGTTGGCCAGAGGTAAAGATAAAGCCTTAGTTTTTCCCTCCTACCTGTCCTGATTGCTGAGGTAAAGGAAAAAAATTGCCGTTGAGTCAATTCTGACTCATGATGACCCCAGGTGTGTCACAGCAGAACTGTGCTCCATAGGGTCTTCAAAAGCTAATATTTCAGAAGCAGATTGTCAAGACTTTCTTCCAACGTGCTTCTGGATGGACTCGAACCTCCAACCTTCTGGTTAGCAGCCAAGTGCGTTAACCATCCAGGGACTCTGGCTGCCAAGGTAATGAGGAAAATTGACACATTTTCTCTGGCAGCAAACAAAGGAGCTGCTGAGAGGACTGGAAAGTGCCCTGTGGTGAGGACAACGCCATCTGGTGAGGAGCCAGGAGCCATTCACAGGCAGGCTCCTCCACAGGAAGCACTTGGCTCCGGGCATGTTCCTGACAGCACCAAGTGTGAGGGTCCAGACTGAGGAGGAAGCCATGCAAGCTCCGAGTTTACGGCTGACTGGCATCTCCCTGTCAGGGTGCGCTCAGAGAACATACACTTGAGTAAACATTAGAAAGAGGAAAAGAAGTCCATTGCTGCTGAAAAATCACAATACAAAATGAGCTGCGATCCAAGAGAACATATCTTCTCCACCCTGCTTGTGGGCCGGGGTGAGAGCTCCCCCAACTCAGTGCGAATTAAGAGCCCTGAGGGAACAGCTCTGACAGCAGGGCTCTGTCAGACCAGGTTTTCTCCAGATTCAGGGCCTTCGTCCAGCAAGTGCCCACAGAGGTGCCTGGCTCAGCTGATCAGATTCCTGCCTTCCCACGCCCACAACAAAGCTGAACTCGGGAGTCCCTGTGTGGTGCAAACGGTCAACACTCTCACTGCTAAACGAAAGGCTGGCAGTTCAAGTCCCCTCAGAAAAAAGGCCTGGCCATCTACTTCCAAAAAACCAGCCACTGAAAACCCTACAGAGCACAATTGTACTCTGACACACATGGGGTCATCATGAGTTGGACTCCATGGCAACTGGTTACCCTGGCCCTGAGCCAAACTCAGTCAGTCCAGGCACCATCACCGTGCCACGCAGCAGCCCCAGCAGCTGCTTCCTCCCAGACCTCGGAGGGCAGAAGGATCTCACACACCCCCTTGGGATTCAGAGAAACATAAATGCTGGGACTTGGCATTCAAGGCCCTGCCCAACACAGATCCAGCCTACAAGACCATCTCCTGCCTGGTCACACTGGCCCCTGCGTCTGCTCTCCCACATTCCTGGCCTCACACCTTCACTCACACTGCTTCTTCTGCCTGGAATGCCTTCCTCTGCCTCTTCCACGCAACCTATCCCATCCCATCCTCCCAGACCCCTCCCAAATGTTCCCACTTGGGCAGAAGGCTCCCTTGGGCCAATCCCTGATGACAAACTCTGTCCCTCTGCTCTGTAACATTCAATCTAGCACCATTTCCCTAGTCATTGCCCAGACACACCTCTCGTCTTCCTAAAAGATGCTGTTATGGATAGAATCGTATCCCCTCAAAAGCAATGAGGAAGTCCCAACCCCTATACCTACAAATTTGACCCTATTTGGAAATAGGAGTTTTCTTTTGTTATATTAATGAGGACATGCTGAGCAGGCTGGGTCCTGAGCCTAATCATTTCTGAGTTATAAAAAGCAGAATAGACACAAGGACATACAGGAGAAAGAAGGGTGCCATATAAGGACCCAGCTACAAGCAGAGAGTGCCTAGGATTGCCAGCAGACACCGAAAACTAGGAGAGAGGCCGAGGACCTGATTTGGACTTTGAACCTCCAGCACTGTGAGAAAAGAAATTTCTGTTCTTTAAAGCCACCCACTTGTGGTATGTTTTTCTTACCGCAGCACCGGGTAACTAAGGAGGGTGCCTCAGGAACTCACCCTTTTCACCTGGTAAGCTCCTACCCATCCCATAAACCCTCACTTTAAGTTGTTGCCTCTGGGAGTTTTCTGATTGCTCACCCACCCAAAGCTGAGTTACCTCTGCCTCCTCAGGTGCTCCCACAGGGCTTTGAGAAACCACATTATATGGTGGTTATTTCCTTATACACCTGCCTCCACTGCTAGATGACTAGCTCCTCAAGACAAGGTCAGGGTCTGATTTTCTGATCATTCCGCAACATTGGTTGTGCTGCTATGAGGATGAGATAGTGCATGTAAAGCACTTGGCACCAAGCCAGGCACACTGAACCCCCTTGAATTTGGGCTCTTGTGTTATTCTTCACCTGTGCATCCTGCTGTTGGGCCCAGAACACGTGCTCAGGAGGACTTGCTGCACTGAGCGGGTAGGAGTGGTGTGCCTCATACCCTTCCAGCCTAGCAGGCCCGGGGCACATGCAATGAAAAGAGCTGAATGACTTACGGTGGGGGGAAGTGGGGAGGCAGAGGCCCAGGAGGAGGGGGCAGAAGAGCCACGGCCAGACATTGAGGCCCACCTTCCTCGCCAAGAATCCCACAGGCCGCCTGCCCTCTGGACAGATCCCACTTCTGCCGCTGGCTTTCTCTGCTCTTGCTCTCAGCTGCCCATGAAGGACATCAAGAGCATGGAAGCACTTCGAAGATGGCCCACCATGATGGGGAAATGAGCCTAGTGGAAATAATCCCAGAGCACCCAAGGGGGGCAATCTGACAGGCAAGGAAGAAACAGCATGCTCTCTCCCCAGCACCGGGGCAACCCCACCTCTGCCAAGAACCCAGAAGAGGACACTGGCAGGCTGAACACAGCAAAGCAAAGCCTGTTCATGTATCCTCTTCAAACATAAAAGGAGAGGATGTTTCTGTTTGAAAGAGAAGCCACAACAAAGGCTCTGGCCCACAGCCATCTCCACAGAAGCCCTTCCCTGTCCCTGATTACTCCCTCCCTCCATCAGCTGCCCCTGTGAAATCCATATAGCGGGCACACTGCAGCCTTCCCTTTGTCATCGAGACACTGAGGGGGAGTCAGGAGCTGCTGGCAGTGTGAGAAGGAATTCAAACAGTATCCCCCCACAGACTTCTGACCAGAGGGGCGTTATGATAAAACAGGTTCCCATGACCAATCAACAGTCAGTCCACTGAGGCAGCACTGACCCACACTCCCCACCCTGCCCCTGTAGAAGGTCTACTCGCTCGTCCCACAAGGCACTGCCCAAATGTCAAGTCCTTTGAAGACTCTGGCTTCCATATCCACCACTGCCCCTTCCCACACTGCTGCTCTCGGGAAGAACTCACTCCTCTTCCCAGCAGTCCACATTTTGTCTGCGCCGGTACTGTAGTACTCAGTGTTGCCGAACCGTGTATCCCCCAGCGCTGGGCTTCTTCACAGAAAGACCCTGGTCTATTTCCCGTCTTTTTCCCCTGCCTCTGGACACTAGCCTGGAGCATGGCAGTGCTCAAGGGCAGTTTTAATGAAGGAAAGCACCCAGGAGCTCTTCTCTCACCCAGAGGAAGCCCCTGCCTGACTGCGCCCTCCCTGGGGGCCCCAGACAACACTCCGCCATCCATTTTCCACCTTCCTATCCTCCTCTTCTAGAAAGCAAACGCCTAATTCCAATTGGTTGGACACAACAGTAGGGGGCCCTTGAGCTAAGGCAGACGGCCTTGAAGGGCAGCCCTGGCGTAGGAGGTAGGCAACCTGGGTTCTCATCCTGGATCTACTGCTCTGAGACCCTGAACAAGTCCCTCCCAGACCTCCCTTTTCCATCCATGGAACAAGATGACAAAGACAGCTCTAATATTTTATGGGAGATTCTCCCAACCGGTGGCCTGTGAACTAAATCTAGCTTGCAAATGTGTTTTATTGGCTTGACGTTATACAAAATTTGAGAAAACTCACATAAAAATCCAGATGTCTAGCTTCTATTTAAAACAATCAGAGCACTTGACTATTCTGGCCCATTTTCTCCATGGCACACTTGGCTGGAGATGAATAGTAGCTGTTCCTTCTAGATAGGCACGTACTCTTTAGTTTGCTACAGTCCCCACCACTCCCTACTGTCATATATGCAATCTGAGTCACTTATTACCAACATGCTCAATGTCTCTTAGACATTTGCATTTACAATCCCTGAACTATGGTTCTCAACTTTGGCTGCCAGCACTTTAGAATGACCAACAGATGCCTAGATCCAGGCCCATGCCCAGACATTTTGAATCAACTGGTCTTGGGAGTAGGGCCAAGGCAGTGTTCATCGAATAGCTCCTCAGGTGATTCTAATGCCAGCCAGGAATGAGAACCACTGGTCCAAAGGCCCTGCTGGCTGTGAGGAACCTGTGCCCCTGTGTAAAGAAGCAGACAGCAGGAAAGAAAGGATGGGGACAGCAGGCTGAGTTAAGAGCACCCATAGGTGCCTCTGGAAAAAACAAGCCTCGCACCAGGGCCACCACCACCACCACCTCCACCAGCTTTTCTAGTGCAAATGCAACAAGCTCTGTGAGCTTCACTTAGAAACAATGGACAGACCAGTCCCTCCTTCGTGCCCTCCTGTTAGATAGCCACTGTACAGGCTGCTTCCCTCACCAGACTATGTTTGCTAATTCACACCTCCCTCTCCTTCTGGGCCCTGCTCAATGCCCACGCCTCCTCTAGGAAGCCTGCTCAGCCTAAAATCAGCTGTATGAGAGAGGCTGGCTCCCGTCCCTCATGCTCCATCAACATTGTTTGTATTTGTTTCTCTAAACAGATCTTAGACCCTTTTCATGCCCCTGTGAGATAGAGAACTCCAGAGGGCAGGAATTGCCTCTCCTATGTCCCCTGTGCCCCACCCTATTTTCCCACCCCACCAGTTCCCATGCACACACCAAGTGCCCAGGCCGCAGCTCTGCCCTGTGGGCCACTGAGCAGCAGGGACCCTCCGAGCAGGATGAAGGGACAGTTCTCTGGAGAAGGAAGAAGGGCACTGCAGGGGTCAGCACATTCTGTTCATCCATCCGGAGAAGCCATTTCAGAACAATCTGCAATGCCCACCTGCTGGCCTCCCGCCCCTCTCCCCTCCAAGCACCCTGGTCCACTTGCTCTGTATGTGCCCTGCAGAGAAATTCCAACATCCCTGGCATCTGTCACTGCTGAACTGGGGAAGCAGCATGGGAGAACAATGCTAAATTGGGGGAGACAAGTCTCAGTAGACTCGATCAGGTCTACTGAGAAATAATGACCCCTAGGCTTCAGGACCTCAAACACCTGCTAGTCTCTTTAGAACAACAGTCATTCCAGGGTCTATACCTTGACACTGGGTCAATCTGATTCACAAGCCAGTCAGAGGCAGGAGTAGTGCTGACAGGGAAAACACAAGTCATCCTCAAAACCTACCCTGGGAATGATTTCATGGGTCCAGCTGACCAATTACTGACACTCCCAGACAGAGTCAGAGCCTGAATGACAACAGGTGGCCACGCCCTCCTGGCCTGCGCTGACCAGGGCCTACCTCGGAGCTGACTGAACGTGGTCATAAACTTGCTGGTGAGGGACTTGAGCTCGTTGTTGGCCAGCGTGATGAGGTGGATCTGGTCGGAGACATTCCGCAAGACCTTGTAGATGCCGATGGGGAAGGAAACCAGCTTGCACTCGGCCAGGTCTGCAGCCAAAGGACAAAGACAGGCCAGAGTTATTGGCCGCAGAGGTCCAAGAACTTGCCCTAAACCCACATGGACACCAACCCCATCTTCCTCCTAGCCTCTTTGTCTCCTATCTGTCTGCCCTATACCAGGCTTAAGAACCTGCTCCCCTCTTCCAGGAGCCCTTCCCAGCAGCATTAACTGACACCTGTCCCTCCCTCACACCCTGGACCTTAGGATTCTTTATAGCACATTCTCTATGACCACAGGTACTAGCTGGAAGGCAGAAGGCAGAAGGCAGAGCTCTGCTGGCACAATGACAGCCTGCATTCATAGCCACACCCTCAAGGCCCCACAAAATCCACAAGTGCCTCTGCGATCATCACAGACTCAGCAGTGACGCCGCAGTCCTAACAGTACTTTACAATAGCCTACCCTGGTGGTGTAGTGATTAAGAGCTCAGCTGCTAACCAAAAGGTCTGCAGTTCCAATCGACCAGCCACTGCTTAGAAATCCTGTGGGACAGTTCTACCCTGTCCTATAGGGTCACTATGAGTCAGAATCGACTCCAAGGCAATGGCTTGGTTTTTTGGGTTTACTGCTTTGAAATCAGGCAACTTACATAGACTTTGTGGTTTGATCTTCCCAGTCCTGACTCTCTGAAGGCAAGCCTTGCACAAGTGGCAGCAGGGAAGCCACTCTGGAGAACAGGCTGGCAGTTACCTCACACAGTTAAATATAGAATTACCATGACCCATTGCCATGGAGTCAACTCTGACTCATGGCGACCTCATGTGTTACACAATAGGACTGCTCCATGAGGTCTTCTTGGCTGTAATCTTTATGGAAGCAGATCACCAGGTCTTTGTTCCATGGCGCTTCTGGGTGAACTGAAATAGCCAACTTTTAGGTTAACAGCCGAGCACAAACTGACAGAGAGGATACAGGTCATCCTCAATTACCATGTAACCCAGCAATTCCACCCCTAGGTATATACCCAAGAGAAATGGAAACATACATCCACACAGAGACTTACATACACATGTGCATAGCAGCATCATAATAACCAAAAGGTGGAAACAACCCAAATGTCCACCAACTGATAAACGGATAAACAAAATGCAGACTACATATACAATGGAGTACTTTCAGCCATAAAAAATGAATGAAGTACTAATACGTGTTACGAGATGGTTAAACCCTGAAAAATTATGCTAAATGAAAGAAGCCAGTCACAGTGGACCACATTTTCTTTGATTCCATCTATACAGAATATCCAGACTAGGCAAAGCTACAGAAATAGAAAGTAGATTAGTGGTTGGCTAGGGCTGGGCGGGAGTGGCAGAATTGGAAGGTGGCCGCTAAGGGGTATGGGGCTTCTTTTAGGGGTAATAAAAATGTTCTAAAATTAGACTGTGGTGACAGTTGTACAACTCTGTGAATAAACTAAAACCACTGAATTGTACACTTTAAATGGGAATTGCACGGTATGTGAATTATAACTCAATAAAGCTATTATTCATATTTATATATTTCTTTATATATATATACACATATATAAATAAAAGCTTTTTGTCTGTCTGTGTGTGTGTGTGTGTGTGTGAATAGTAGCAGGGAGCCACTGAAAGCTCAGAAATTAGGCTGTCCAGCTTGCTATCTGAGTCACTGAAGCTGATCTAAGTCACTTTAGCTCCCTGAGCCTCAGTTTCCTCATCTGTACAATGGCAGTATCATTATCTACCTAGCAGTACAGTCGGGAAAAAGAAACGCAACGAAATAAGGGCTAATAAAGTGCCTGGCAGGTATGTAGTGTTGTTTCCTCTCCTTCCTCTTTACTCCCCCTCTTCCTACTCTACCCAAATCTTCTCAAAGCTTCAAGGCCAGCTTCCATCCCACTTCTTCCCGAAGTCTTCCTGGACCAACTCTGCTGCTGGTGATCACCCTCTAACTCCTGGGCTTCAGGAGAGTTCCCCACCTCAGATGGCACTGCTCCATCTCTCTCTCAGCAAACTCTGGGGTTTTCCACAAAGAGGCTGAACTCTCTCAAGCCTCTAAGCCTTTGCATATTGTCCCTCTGCCTCGAAGTCCTTCTCCTTCATCTGCCTCACAGAGCTTCTAGTCTTGCTTTCATGAAGCCTTCACTGGCTGCCCTGAGCAGTTAGCTGCTACAGCCTCTGCATCTCATATAACGTGAATGAGAGCTTTTCACCCTGTATTGTATTAATCCCTCATATGTCTGCTTTCCCAGTGGACTGGGAAGGCCCCCAGGGCTCTGTGGGGATCTCACTGAGGAGGTCTGAGGAAAGAAAGGGGACACGAGGGGCAGAGGCAAAAGTCCAGATGATTGAGGCTCCAGAGGACTCCTCCAAGGGGCAACCTATCAAGAAAGATCATGAATGCCTCCTGTGGTCCAGTGCTGTGCTAGGTGACTCCAGCCCTGCTGCTGTCAAATGTCAGGCACTTTCTCTTACATCAACAGGTGGGGTCGAAGGAGAGAATGCAGAGTCCTGTTTAAGAAGGAATGAATCCCCCTAAGTCAGTCCTTCTGTAGAGATCAACGGCTGAGTTAGAAATGGACCAGCTCTGTGGGCTCAGAGTTTGAGGCAAGCTGGGAAGTCTAGAAAGAACAAACTCCTCCAAACAATGTGGCCCTAGTGAGCCAGATGCACCAAGGGCCAGAAAGGAGTTTTTGTTGTGGTGCTTGTAAATTTGACCAGCCCCTTTGGACAGGGACAAACAGATCTCAGCACACGTGCCAGAAGCAACATCCAAAGCTTTCCCTTTAAAACAAAGAGAAAATAGGGATGCTTTCAATCACCAGTATCCCTGAATACAATTTTGGTAGTTCTGGTCAATGAAATAGAAACTAGGAACATTGAAAACAGAAAAAAATTATTATTATTATATACATATGAAACGACTGAATAATCTCTGAAACCAAAGTAGTCATTAACTTAAAAAGAGCTCAGAAAGGTGGCTAAACAAAAGAAATATGCAAATTCCAATAATATTCCTATGTGCCAATAATAAAACACAGTTTTGTTCTACATTCTACTTTGGTGAGTAGCGTCTGGGGTCTTAAAAGCCTGTGAGTGGTCATCTAGGATACTCCACTGGTCTTACCCCTTGGGGAGCAAGGAAGAACGAAGAAAACTAAAGATTCCAGGGAAAGATTAGTCCAAAGGACAAATGGACCACATCTACCACGGCTGCCACCAGACTGAGTCCAGTAAAGCTAGATGGTACCCAGCTACCACCACTGACCGCTCTGACAGGGATCACCATAGAGGGTCCTGGACAGAGCTGGAGAAAAATGTAGAATGAAATTCTAACTCAGAAAGAAAGACCAGACTTGCTGGCCTGACAGAGACTGGAGAAACCCCAAGAGTATGTATGGCCGACGGACACGCTTTCAGCTCTGAAATGAGGTCATTCCTGAGGCTCACCTTTCAGCCAAAAATTGAACAGGCCCATGGAACAAAACAAGACTAAAGGGACGCACCAGCCCCGGGGCAGGGACTGGAAGGCAGGAGGGAAGAGGAAAGCTAGTAATAGGGAACTCAGGGTTGAGAAGGGAGAGTGTTGACATGTCATGGGGTTGTTAACCAATGTCATAGAACAACGTGTGTACTCACTGTTTGATGAGAAACTAGTTTGTTCTGCAAACCTTCATCTAAAGTACAATTAAAAGAAAAAAAACGCAGTTTTTAATGATCCTGTTGTTAATAGCAACAATTATATAAAATATCTAGAAATATTTTTTTTTTCTAGAAATAACTAACGGAAAACATATCTGACCAATAAAGTAGAAAAATTCACAAAGATTTTTTTGAAGTAGATTTGTACGTAAAGATAGAAAAAAGTTCATTTCAAAATATTGAAATGTTGGCTTTCTTAAGAAATTAACTTGTAGATTATTTAATATCTACCCAAATCCAAAAAGTTATTTTTAGCTCGGTGAAATTGTTTTAAAGTTCAAATGGGGGAGTAAACAAGCAAGGTTCTCTAAAGAGAAGGTGGGTGATAACCAATATTAGAAAGCTAAAATAATTAAGAGTGGCAGTAGGAAAAATAGATCAAATAGTCCAGAAATAATATGTGACAATTTAACAAGTGCTCAAGAAGGCTTCACAAATAAACTGGAGAAAAACCCATTGCCATTGAGCCCATTCCTACTCATAGCGACCCTAAGGACAGAGTAGAACTGCCCCATAAGTTTTTCAAGGAGCCGCTGCTGGATTTGAATTGCTGACCTCTTGGTTAGTAGCCATAGCTCTTAATCACTATGCCACTAGGGCTCCAAATTGAGAAAGGAAGGTTTAATCAACTGATGTTAGTATAACCAATTCACAATTTTGGGAAAACAAAAAGGAGAGAGCAAGAGACTCTCAGTTAACCGAAGAATAAAAATAAATTCTAGCTAGAATTACAATTTGAATATTTTTAATCAAATTAAAAAATCAGAATTAAATATAGTGAAACCTTGACAAACTCTTGAGGATGACTTTCTAAACCTAGAAGCCATTAAAAAAAAAAATCACAAAGAAACAGATCAATAAACCTGACTGCATAAAAAATATAAAACATCTGGAAGCTTAAAAACAAAAAAAACAAGCCAAGCAACAGAGTGTGAAAAAGGACCTGTAAATAGGATACAGAAAGAGTTACCATCTTTATTATCGAAAATGCTAATATAAATCGATAAGAAAAAGAAAAAGACCACCCAAGAGACAAATAAATGGGCAAAGGACATAGGATATCCACAAAGAGAAAATGTAATTAGTGAACAAATATATGCCTCCTGATACGTACTGCCAAACTGCTTTCTGGAATATTTATGCCAATTTATAAATACCCTGCCCAACAGGTAATAGGATCTTTAAAAAAAAACTTAGTTAATATAATCAGGGAAAAAGGTACTCATGGATTTAATTTGAAATTCTTTCAATAACAAGACTGATTACCTTTCCTGGCTAATTAACCATTTTCATCTCCCCTGTGGAAAACCCAGTTTGTGTCTCTTGCTATTTTTCTATTTGGAGTTCTGGTGTTTGTTCTCCCAATTATTTATTGGTTGTTGTTGTTGTTAGCTGTCGTGGAGTTAGTTCCAACTCACAGTGACCCTATGTTCAACACAACGGAATGCTGTGCCATCCTACGTGCCATGCTCTGTAAGAGCCCAGTGTTGCAGCCACTGTGTCAATCCATCTCACTGAGGGTCTCCCTGTTAGAGCCCAGTGTTGCAGCCACTGTGTCAATCCATCTCACTGAGGGTCTCCCTGTTAGAGCCCAATGTTGCAGCCACTGTGTCAATCCATCTCACTGAGGGTCTCCCTGTTAGAGCCCAATGTTGCAGCCACTGTGTCAATCCATCTCACTGAGGGTCTCCCTGTTAGAGCCCAGTGTCGCAGCCACTGTGTCAATCCATCTCACTGAGGGTCTCCCTGTTAGAGCTCAATGTCGCAGCCACTGTGTCAATCCATCTCACTGAGGGTCTCCCTGTTAGAGCTCAATGTTGCAGCCACTGTGTCAATCCATCTCACTGAGGGTCTCCCTGTTAGAGCCCAATGTTGCAGCCACTGTGTCAATCCATCTCACTGAGGGTCTCCCTATTAGAACTCAATGTTGCAGCCACTGTGTCAATCCATCTTACTGAGGGTATCCCTCTTTTTTGCTGACCCTCTGCCTTACAAAGTATGATGTCCTTCTCTGGAGACTGGTCCTTCTTGATAACATGTCCAAAGTACGTGAGACGAAATCTCACCATCCTCACTTCTAAGGGTCATTCTGGCTGTACTTCTTCCAAGACAGATTTGATCATTCTTCTGGCAGAATATTCAATGTTCTTCACCAACACCATAATTCAAAGGCATCAATTCTCCTTCAGTCTTCCTTATTCATTGTCCAGCTTTTGCATGCAAATGAAGCAATCGAAAATATCACGGCTTCGGTCAGGCGCATCTTAGTCCTCAATGTGATGTCTTTGCTTTTTAACACTTTAAAGAGGTCTTTTGCAGCAGATTTGTCCAACGCAATACATTGTTTGACTTCTTGACTGCTGCATCTATTGTGGATCCAAGTAAAATGAAATCCTTGACAATTTCAATCTTGTCTGTTTATTACAATGTTGCTTGTTGGTCTAGTCGTGAGGATTTTTGTTTTCTTTAAGTTGAGGTGTAGTCCATACTGAAGGCTGTGCTCATTGATCTTCACCAGCAAGTGCTTCAAATCTTCTTCGCTTTCAGCACAGTTGTGTCATATGCATATCGCAGGTTGTCAATGCATCTTCCTCCGATCCTGATGCTGAGTTCTTCGTGAAGTCCAACTTCTCAGATTATTTGCTCAACATACAAATTGCCTAATTGTGGCAGGAGGATACAACCCCGATGCACACCTTTCCTGATTTTAAACCACACAGTATACCCTCATTTTGTTCAAATGACTACCTCTTGGTCTATGTACAGGTTCCACACGAGCATAATTAAGCATTCTGGAATCCCCATTCTTCCCAATGTTATCCATAATTTGTTATGGTCCACACAGCTGAATGCCTTTGCATAGTCAATAAAACACAGGTAAACATCTTTCTGTTTTTCTCTGCTTTCAGCCAAGATCCATCTGACATCAGCAATGATATCTCTCGTTCCACATCTTCCTCTGAATGTGGCTTGAATTTCTGGCAGTTCCCTTTCGATACACTGCTGCAACTTCTTTTAAATGATCTTCAGCAAAATTTTACTTGCATATGATATTGTTCGATAATTTCCATATTCTGTTGGATCACTTTTCTTTGGAATGGGCACAAATATGGATGTCTTCCAGTCGGTTGACCATATAGCTGTCTTCCAAATTTCTTGGCATAGACAAGTGAGCACTTCCAGTGCTGCATCAGTTTGTTGAAACATCTCAACTGGTATTCCGTTGATTGCTGAAGCCTTGTTTTTCACCAATTCCTTTGGTGTAGCCTGGGCTTCTTCCTTCAATACCATCAGTCCTTTACCACATGCTACCTCCTGAAATGGATGAAAGTCAACCAATTCTCTTTGGTCAGCAACTCAGTGTATTCCTTCTATCTTCTTTGATGCTTCCTGTATCGTTCAATATTTTAGTCATAGAATCCTTTAATACTGCAACTTGAGGCTTGAATTTTTTCCTCAATTCTTTTAACTTGAGAAATGCCAAGCACGTTCTTCCCCTTTTGGTTTTCCAACTCCAGGTCTTTGCACATTTCATTATACTTTGTCTTCTTGAGCCACTGTCTGAAGTCTTCTATTCAGCTATGTTATTTCATCATTTCTTCCATATGCCTTAGCTACTCTACATTCAAGAGCAAGTTTCAGAGTCTCTTCTGACATCCATTTTTGTCTTTTTTCTTCCCTGTTTTTTTAACAACCTTTTGCTTTCTTCATGCATGATGTCCTTGATGTTATCCCACAACTCGTCTGGTCTTTGGTCATTAGCGTTCAATGCATCAAATCTGTTTTTGAGATGGTCTCTAAATTCAGGTGGGACACAAAAGCCAAACTATGACCTTATACTCAAGGTTTTAATTTTGTTCAGCTTCAACTTGAACTTGCATATGAGCAATTCATCCCCAGTCAGCCCCTGGCCCTGTTCTGACTGATGATATTGAGCTACTCCATCATCTCTTTCCACAGATTTGGTCCATTTGATTCCTGTGTATTCTATCCAGTGAGGTCCAAGTGTATAGTCACCATTCATGTTGTTCAAAAAAAGATATTTACAATGAATAAGCCCTGGATCTTACAAAATTTTATCATGTGATCTCTGGCATTGTTTCTATCATCAAGGCCGTATTTTCCAACTACCGATCCTTCTTTGTTTCTAATCTTCACATTTCAATCACAGTAATTATCAATTCATCTTGATTGCATGTTTGGTCAATTTCAGACTGCAGAAGCTGGTTAAAATCTTCAATTTCTTCATCTTTAGCATTAGTGGTTGATGCATAAATTTGAACAGTAGTTGTATTAACTGGTCTTCCTTGTGTAATTATGGATATTGCTGGTACCCTGCTGCCCTCAAGTAAATTCTAACTCATAGCAACCCTATAGGACAGAGTAGAACTGCCCCATAGAGTTTCCAAGGAGCACCTAGTGGATTCAAACTGCTGACCTTTTGGTTAGCAGCTGTAACACTCAACCACTACGCCACCAGGGTTTCCATATTGTTTGTGGAGCTCCTTGAATAGTATTAGTCAACTCATGTCTGTTAGTTGTTTTTCTTGTTTAACAGTTCGTTATAATGTTTAGGTTTTATTTTTTTAAGTAGAATATAAAAATTATATGCACACTGTAACTGCAACTGGGTAAAAAGTATGCATGGCTGGGAAAAAAGATGGAAGGAAAAATAGCCAGAATGCTAACAGCTGCTATTACAAGAGATTTGAGCAATTAGTTACTACTTATAATCCTGTTGTGTGTTTATTTTTTATAAAATAAATAAAGTACTAGTATGTATATTTATGTAAAACCATTTGTCAAATATATGTAGTGATAGTTTACTTTTAAAATGGAAAAATAAATTTAACAAGTGTTTAAAAATAACTTTTATTGGAAAAAGAACCCAACAAGTTCAAGGATAAACTGAGGGGAGACAGTTCTTCCTCAAGAAGATAAACAGAGAAAGGCAGACCCATGAAAAAAAGACAATTACTGTCTGCATTGGTTGGGGTAGACACCACGAAGTGGAACTTTCCAGATTCAGGTATCATTGAAGAATCACACAACGAATACATGTACACCCCAAAGTGGAGAGAGAATGTGTTCATGATGAAGATAGAAGAGGTACGGCCTTTCAATTTCTTTCCAAGGGTCCTCAAAGCAGCCAGTCTTCTCTAAGGATATCAGTCCAGAAATGCCCAGCCAGTGTTGGTAGGTAAACTGTTCAAGGTCAGTTTGTACAATGATGTAGCTGAAGACGGATGCAAAGCCTCCATTTGGGTGACCCTCCTATCCCAGGCTCTTAGATTCTTAGGACGGCCATAACAGAATACCACAAAGTGGGTGGCTCTGAAGAACAGAAATTCATTGTCTTTCAGTTTTGGAGGCTATAAGTCCAAATCAGGGTCTCAGCTGTGCTGATTCTTTCTGGAGGTTTTGAGAGAGGAATAGTTCCATGCCCCTTTCCTAGTTTCTTGTAGCTGCTGGCAACCTTGGCGTTCCTTTGCTTGCAGACAGATTCTCACATGGTGTCTTCCCCTGTGTGTGACTCTTTGCCTGTCTATCCTTCTCTTTTATAAGACACCACTCGCAAGAGATTAGGACTAGGATCCGCTCTCCACTGGTATGTCCTCATTAACTTAACATCTACAAAGAAAACCCCATTTTTCCCCAAATAAGGTCACATTCACCAGTGCAGGGCTTAGGACTTTAGCATATCGTTTGAGGTACACAACTGAATCCATAACAGCTGGTTTGCTCAGGACTTTCCCAATTTTAGCACTGTAAATCCCGTGAACCTCTCCTCAAAAATCAACCTAAATGCTGTCAAGTGGATTCCAACTCACGGCAACCTCATGTGTTACAGGGAATAACTGCTCCATAGGGTTTTCTTGGCTGCAATCTTTTTTTTTTTTAACCAGAAGGTGTATAAAGCTGATTTTTTTTTAATTTCATATCTATTTATCTTTATTGTACTTTAAATGAAGGTTTACAGAGCAAATTAGTTTCTCATTAAACAATACACATTTTTTGTGACATCGGTTGCCAACCCCACAATGTGTCAACACTCTCCCCTTCTCAGCCTTGGGTTCCCCACTACTAGCTTTCCTGTCCCCTCCTGCCTTCTTGTCCTTGCCCTGAGCTGAGTCTGGTTTTGTTTTATGGGCCTGTCTAATCTTTGGCTAAAGGGTGAACCTCAGGAGTGACTTCAGTACTGAGCTGAAAGAGTGTCCGGGGACCATACTCTCAGGGTTTCTCCAGTCTTTGTCATACCAGTAAGTCCAGCCTTTTTTCGTGAGTTAGAATTTTGTTCTACATTTTTCTCCCACTCTATCTGGGACTCTCTATTGTAAGCCCTGTCAGAGCAGTCCGTGGTGGTAGCCAGGCACCATCTAGTTGTGCTGGACTCAGTTTTGTGGAGGCTGTGGTAGTTGTGATCCATTAGTTCTTTGGACTAATCTTTCCCCTATGTCTTTGGTTTTCTTCATTCTCTCTTGCTCCAGACTGGGTGGGACCAGTGGAGTATCTTAGGTGGCCACACACAAGCTTTTAAGACCCTGGACACTACCCACCAAAGTAGGATGTAGAACATTTTCTTTATAAACTATGTTATGCCAGTTGAGCTAGATGTCCCCCAAGACCATGGTCCCCAGTCCTCACTGGCTGTGATCTTTATGAGAGTGGATTGCCACGTTTTTCTTCTCAGTCCCAGGCAAATTAGGACAGTTGGTCACCCTAGATTCAAGCTGGATGCTGATGAATGAGAGATTTCTACCCTCAGAAAGGGGAGTGAGAAAGCGCAGGTATTAGCAATGGCATGAGCAAAGGCCCAGAGCACTTTCATTCCTCTGGGACATCACCTTTGATCCCTGCCTCTCCTACAATTTCCAAGAGCCTCACTCTGGCTCCACGAGTCTGCAGAAGGAAAGGCTCCGGGTACTGGAATCATCTCATGCTACCTAGAGGTGCATGCAGGCCAAGAGACCTAGGGGGTTCAGTAGCGGTTCTAACTATAAGGGGCAACACCAGGCTCCTCCATCAACATCTGGACAGCAACTGGAATCAAGTGTGCCTCTCCCCAGCAACCCCAGCTGCTGATACCTGGGCTGTAATAGAGAACAGAGATCCCTGGGGAAGGTGCTACAATAAACACAGGGCATAATTACCCTCATAATTACAATTATTACAAGAAAGCCAAACTGCATGTCCCCAAACCTCTAATTAGGGCAGTATTTTGGTTAATAAAGAGACCTTTTATTCAAATCTCATGGGCTCTTTATTAAAGGTTATCACATTAATTCTAATGAGTGCCTAATAAAAAGTAGCTGATGGGCAGAACCAAGCCAGAACAAGCAAAATCCAAGCACGCAGAACATTCAGCTGGACATCAGATGTTTTGTTGTGAAACAACTCTGACCTCGGCTCAGTCCCTGCTGAGAGGTGTGCCTGGTGATAGGGCCCCACAAGGGGTAAGCAGAAAGGGTCACGAGGCCCCACAGCCATATCACAGGGCAAGGAGGACAGAGTCAGGATTTAGGCTGGCGAGAGCAAGGATCCCATGACCTGGCCAAGGCTACGAAGGAAATCTGAGGCCGATGTGACCTGGTCCTTCTGGAATATTTTTTTTCATGAAATATTTTCTTTTTTCACAAATGTCTTTTTTTTTCGTGGAATCTCAGAATTAAATGGAGAATGGTGGTCATTTAGCCCCATGTTTCCCAAATCTCCCAGAAAGAATCACCTGGAGAGGCTGCTCCTCAGCCCCTCCCTCCTAAGATTCTGCTTTAGTGGTTGTTAAGGCTGTTGTTGTAAATAGTTGCCGTCGAGTCTATTCCAACTCATGGCCACCCCATGTGTGCAGAATAGAACTCTTTCACAGGGTTTTCAAGGCTGTATGTCACCTTTTGGAAGCAGATCGCTAGGCCTGTCTTCCAAGGCCCCTCTGGGTAGGTTCAAACGGCCAACCTTTGGCTAGCAGTCAAGCACTTAACTGTTTGTGCCATTCAGGTACTCCTAGGTATAAGATGGTACCAGGGAATTTATGTTTTTAACAAGTATCCCAGGTGATTCTTACCAACAGGCAAACTGCAGAAACACTGAGTGATATAACCTCTGATCTGAGACCTGAAATTCTCAAAATGTCTCTACCAGAGAGCACAGAGTTCTCCTTGAACATCTCCAGTGATGGGAAACTTATCCCCCACAGAATGGTTTTAACTGTTAGAGAGTTCTTTCATGAACTATGTTGATAACTGCCTCCCTCCCACCTGCTGATCCTTCTGCCCTCTTCAGTCACACATAGTATATCTGCCTCTTCCTCTATATGACAATACATATATGAGGACAAAGGACATCAGAAACTTCTCCAGGTAAAAACATCCCAGAACCTTCAATTCCCATGGTTCTGAATGCTCCCCTCAGAGAGGTAGGCCTACTCAGCCAGAACTTAACTCCTGCACAGACTTTCAGTCTCTAACACATAACCGCAGCCACCATTCGTTGACATCGCTATGTGTTGGAAACAGTGCTCTGGACTTCAGACCTATTATCTCCTCTAGGCCTTACAACCACCCTGCAAGGTCAGTACTATACTTACTCCATTTGACAGATGAGGAAACTGAGTCACAGTGAACTTAAATGATTTACTCACGGTCACATAATTTACCTAAGGTCATCCAGTTATTGAAATAAAAAAAAAAACCTCATTGCCATTGAATCAATTCTGACTCATGGTGACCCCATGTGTTACAGAATAGAACTGCTCCACAGGGTCTTCTGGGCAGTAATTCTTATAGAAGCAGGTCACCAGGCCTTTCTTTCACAGTGCTCCTGTGTGGGTTTGAATCGCCAATCTTTCGGTCAGTAGCCCAGGGCTTAACTGTTTGTGCTCCCCCGGACTCCTAGCAATCCCATAACTGGTACTATTAGTATCGTCCCCATTTTACAGAGGAAGACTCTGAGGCACACACACTTTTTGAAGCTGCATAATTATCCATATGGTTAACAAGTGCCAGAGCTAAGCTTGAGTGCATGCCCTAACCATTATACCACACTGCCTCCCTAGAGAAAGACATAACCATCACTCTGGGCAGTCTGCTGCTCTGCAACAAAATGAGGGATGGTGAGTTTCCAACGAGCAGATCTTCCACGACCTCTAAGGGATTTCTGTGAGCACTGGTACTTGCAGCTACCATGGAGCTTAGAGTTAAAAAGGTGCCTTGGTGGCACAAAAGGTCAGCAGCTAGAATCTGCCAGCCACTCCTTGGAAACCATATGGGGCAGATCTACTCCTTCCTATAGGGTGGCTATGAGTCAGAACCGACTTGACAGCAATGGGTTTGGGTTGGGTTTGGTTTAGCGTTAAAAGGAGCCCTGGCGGCACAGTGATTAAAGTGCTCAGCTGCTAACCAGAAGTTCGTCGGTTCAAACCAATCGGCCACTCTGTGGAAGAAATCTGTAAAGATTTATAGCCTTGGAAACCCTATAAGGCAGTTTTACTCTGTCCTATAGGGTCTCTATGACACAGAATCGAATCAGCAGCAATGAGGAGAGTTAAAATAGCTAGTGAAAGAATTATCTGGGTATCAGGAGCCTGGATTTATCACATATTGGCTGTGGGACCTCGGGCAGGACACAGCGGTTCTTACACCATTGGTTCTCATCATCATAAAATGCCAAGAGTTGGAGCCGGTAGCCGCTCTACCCCTTCCACTGCCACTCTGGGCTCTAGCCAGCGGTTCCCCCCATCTTGGCTGCACACAAGAATCACCTGGGACACTCCCGAGATTCTGATTTATTAGTGTGGGCTGGGGCATGGGAATCAGGAGTTTTAAAAGCTCCCCAAACGGTTCTAATGTGCAGCCAGGGTGGGGAACTTGCATTCTGCCATCACCTCTCAACATTGAATGTGTAAACAACTCACCTGAGGACCCCGCTGAAGTGCAGCTTTGATGCTCCTGCCTGGGGAGTAGCCTGAGGTTCCGCGTGTCTACCAGGCCGGTCCAAGAGCCACACTGAGGAGCAAGGCTAGGCCAAGGCAGTGGTTCTCAAAGCGGAGTCCCCAGGCCATAGCATCAACATCATCCAGGAATGTGTTGGAAATTCAATTTCTCAGGCCTCACCCCAGACCTACGTAATCAGGGACTCTGAGAGTGGGGCCCAGCAACCTGTGTTTGAGAATCCCCGGCAGAGCGGGACAAGGCCTCCCTTCAGCCATGATGACTTTGCCCTGGCTGCTGATGATCATGGTGACAATAATGACAGTAACTCACATTACTGGGGACTAGATGGTCCGTGCCTGTGCTAAGGTTTACGTTTACTCACTCATGTAGCTTTTTTTGCCCTGTGTACCTCTTGCTTCCTCCTCAGACCAGACTATTTCAAGACAGAGCCACTGTCTCTTCATCCTCTGTCTTGCCTTGTTCCAGTTCCTGGATGTGAAAGAGGCACCCGTGACCTTTGGTGTGGAAGCAGTCCTGGACTGGGACAAGGAGGTCCAAGTTCTTATCCCAGCCCTGCCACTATCAGCCATGGGATCTCAGGGAAACAACTTCTCCATGGGCCTAGTTTCCTCCTCTGTAAGATGAGGCTTTGGACTGTGTGATTTTGGGGCTCCCAAATAACTAGATTGGTAAAACCCTGGTGGTGTAGTGGTTAAGAGTTTGGCTGCTAACCAAAAGGTCAGCAATGCAAATATACCAGGTGCTCCTCGGAAACCCTATAGGGCAGTTCTGCTCTGTCCTATAAACTCACTATGAGTCAGAATCAACTCAACAGCAATGGGTTTGGTTTGGTTTTTGGTAACTGGATTGGACATCCTGTGACTCTGGCTCTTTGGAGAGTGTAAGCTGCAGCCAAACATTCTTGAATTGTCCGTGCCTTAGAACATGCACCACAATGAGGGATCTGAAGCTTGGTGAAGTTTAAGTTACTTAAGCCTCAATCGCATTACTAGCGAGTATAGAGCTGGTATGTGAACCCAGTCCAACTCTGTAGTGGGTTGAATTGTGTGCTCCAAGAAGACACATCAAGTTCATTTTACTTGGATCCACAATCAACACCCATGGAAGCAGCGGTCAAGAAATCAAATGATGGGGAAATGACAGTCTCTAACAAATGGTGCTGGCATAACTGGAGATCCAACTGCAGAAAAATGAAACAAGACCCATACCTCACACCATGCACAAAAACTAACTCAAAATGGATCAAAGACCTAAATACAAAATCTAAAACAATAAAGATCATGGAAGAAAAAACAGGGACAATGCCAAGAGCCCTAAACATGGCATAAACAGTATACAAAACATTACTAACAATGCACAAACACCAGAAGAAAAACTAGATAACTGGGATCTCCTAAAAACCTAACACTTATGCTCATCCAAAGACTTCACCAAAGAGTAAAAAGGCAACCTTCAGACTGGGAAAAAAATTTTGACTATTACAAATCCGATCAGCATCTAATCTCTGAAATCTACAAGACACTGCAAAACTTCAAGAACAAAAAGACAAATAACCCAATTAAAAAATGGGCAAAGGATATGAATAGGCACTTCACCAAAGAAGACATTCAGCCAGCTAACAGATATGAAGAAATGCTCACAATCATTAACCATTAGAGAAATGCAAATCAAAACTACAATGCGATACTATCTCACCCCAACAAGGCTGGCATTAATCCAAAAAACACAAAATAATAAATGTTGGAGAGCTTGTGGAGAGACTGGAACATTTACACACTGCTGGTGAGAATGTAAAATGGTACAACCACTTTGGAAATCGATTTGGCACTTCCTTAAGAAAGCTAGAAATAGAACGATCCAGCAATCCCACTCCTTGGAATATATCCTAGAGAAATAAGAGCCTTCAGACGAATAGATATATGCACACCCATGTTCACTGCAGCACTGTTTACAACAGCAAAAAGATGGAAACAACCAAGGTGCCCAGCAAAGTACGAATAGATAAACAAATTATGATATATTCACAAAATGGAATACGACGCAATGACAAAGAACAACAATGAATCCATGAAATATCTCATAACATGGAAGAATCTGGAAGGCATTATGCTGAATGAAATTACTCAGTCACAAAAGGGCAAATATTGCATGAGACCACTATTACAAGAACTCAAGAAAAGAGTCAAACATAGAAGAAAACATTCTTTGATGGTTATGAGGGTAGGGAGGGAGGGAGGGAAAGGGGTATTCACTAATTAGGTAGTAGACAAGAATTATCTTAGGTGAAGGGAAGGACAACACACAATACAGGGGAAGTCAGCACAACTGGACTAATCCAAAAGGTAAGAAGTTTCCTGAATACAACCAAACACTTCAAGGGACAGAGTAGCAGGGGTAGAGGTCTGGGGACCATGGTTTCAGGTGACATCTAGGTCAAGTGGCATAACAAAGTGTATTAAGAAAACATTCTGCATCCCACTTTGATGAGTGGTATCTCGGGTCTTAAAAGCTAGTAAGCGGCCATCTAAGATGCATCACCTGGTCTCAACCCACCTGGAGCAAAATAGCATGAAGAACACCAAAGACAAAAGGAAAATATGAGCCCAAGAGAAAAAAAGGGCCACATAAACCTGAGACTACATCAGCCTGAGACCAGAAGAACTAGATGGTGCCCAGCTATCACCAATAACTACCCTGACAGGGAACACAACAGAGAATTCCTGATGAACAGGGGAAAAGTGGGATGCAGACCTCAAATTCTAGTAAAAAGACCAAGCTTACTGGTCTAACTAAGACTGGAGGAACCCCGGGGGGTAATGGCCCCTGGACTCTCTGTTAGCCCAAAACTAAAACCATTCTCAAAGCCAACTCTTCAGATAAGGATCAGACTGGACTATATGATACTGGTAAGGAGTGTGCTTCTTAGCTCAAGTAGACACATGAGACTATGTGGGCAGCTCCTGTCTGGAGGTGAGATGAGTAGGCAGGCAGGGAAAGGAGGGGTTGAAGAGACACGGGAAATACATGGTAGAGAGAAGAAGTGTGCTGTCACATTGTAGGGAGAGCAACTAGGGTCACATAACAATGTGTGTATAAGGTTTTGTCTGAGGAACTGACTTGAACTGTAAACTTTCAGTTAAAGCACGAAAAAAAAAAAGGTGGGGGGAAGAAATCAAATGATGTATTGCATTGGGCAAATCTGCTGCAAAAGATCTCTTCAAAGTGTTAAAAAGCAGAGATGTCACTTTGAGGACTAAGGTGCACCTAATCCAAGCCATGGTGTTTTCGATCATTTCATATGCAAGTTAAAGCAGACGATGAAGAAGGAAGATCAAAGAAGAATTGATGCCTTTGAATTATGGTGTTGGGGAAGAATATTGAATATACCACGGACTGCCAGAACGAACAAATCTGTCTTGGAGGAAGTGCAGCCAGAATGCTTATTAGAAGCAAGGACAGTGAGACTTCATCTCACATACTTTGGACATGTTATCTGAAGGGATCAGTCCCTGGAGAAAGACATCATGCTTGGTAAAGTACAGGGTCAGTGAAAAGGAGGAAGACCCTCAACGAGATGGACTGACACAGTGGCTACAACAAGCAGTTCAGGCATAACAACGACTGTGAGTACAGCATGGGACCGGGCAGTGTTTCATTCTCTTGTACATAGGGTTGCTATGAGTCAGAACCAACTTGATGGCACCTCACAACAACCATCACCCATGGTATGTGTGAATGTGACCTTATTTGGAAATACGGTCTTTGCAGATATAATTAAAATAAGGGTTTGCAAAGAGAACATCTTAGTGTCCTTATAAGAGAAAAGCGAGGAGGTTTGAGGCACAGACATACACAGGAGGTGATGTGAAGACAGAGGCAGAGGTTGAAGTGATGTGTCTGCAAGACAAGGAACATCAGCAGCCACCAGAAGCTAGGAGAGAGCGGTGGAACAGGTTCTCCCTCAGCGCCTAGAAGGACTCCTGGCCTCCAGAACTGTGAGATAGTAAATTTCTTTTGTTTGAGGCCACCAAGTTTGTGGTAATTTATTACAGCAGCCCTAGGAAATGAACACAAACTCCAAAGCCCATGGTCTCTCTACACCACCTCATTAGTTACACCAGCTCTGCCTACCATGGTCATATGCAGTTAAATACGCCACTGCCATCAAGTTATTCCAACTCACGGCGAGGTGACCCACGTGTTTCAGAATAGAACTGTGTTTCATAGCGTTTTCAATGCTGTGATCTTTCGGAAGTAGATCACCAGGACTTCTTCCTTCCAAGGTGCCTCTGAGTGAATTCAATCCACCAACTTTTCGGTTAGTAGATGAGGACTTAACCATCTGCATCACCCAGGGACTCCGTGGTCAGAAGGGTACTGTTAAAAAAAAAAAAAAAAAAAAGGCAATAAAATCATAGCTTACCCTTATACGGCATTTGCTATGTGCCAGAGATTTCCTAAGCACTTTACACACATTATCCACTTTAATCCTCACAACAACCCCATGAGATCGGAACTATTATGTTCATCCTCATTTTACCTGTGTGGAAACTGAGGCAGAGGGTAAATGAGAGCATTGGAGTTTGCAGTTAAAAGAGTAAGATCGGGATTGTGTGAAGGCACCAGAACAGAGGACTTAGGCAGAATGGGAATCTCATTCAAGAAGCTGATCTAGAAAAGATATTAGAACTTTCTAGAACATGAAAATGAAAACTTACTCCCGGGCCAAAAGGGAAGAGCCAGCATTCTCTTCCAGAAGACAGAACTCTGGGTGCTTCCAGGTGAATTCTAGAGCTAGGGGCTGGCATCCTGGGTGTAAGAAGCAAAACCGTAATCAGCATCCACATCCCCCGCCGGGCCTCCTGCGATTCGGGATGCCAGGCTCTGAAATGCCACTTGATCTCCAAAGCCGGGAGGTGCGAGGTGCGGATGCAGAGAGCATGCAAAGTAACTGATCGTCAAAGGCTGTGTCCGCATCAAAGGACCAGTAACAGCACGCACTGCACACAATTAGGCTTTATTTTAACAAGGTAATTTGTGCACATAGTTTACAGAGCTAAGTTGCTCTAGGAGGTTTAAGACAAAGAGCAGCCCCTAGCCCTACTCCCTCTTGACAAATCCCCTTCCCTAGAGGCAACTACTTTCACCTTCTCAGAGACTGAGGGATTGACACTTTTGGTGTTTAACTCTGATCTCCACAACAGTGCTTCCCAGGCTTTTCCACACATTATGCCAACTGTAGAGAGAAGGTCACAGGAAGATGAGCTCCCTGAGCGCTGCAGAAGTCCAGAAAGTTCCACCGCTACAGCACTTATACTGAGTTCAAAGGGGAGTTAGGGAAAGGAGGGCAGAAAGGCACTTCAGGAAAAGGGGAGCACTGGGAAAGATGGGAGGAACCCTGGTGGTACAGTGGTTAAGCACAAGGCTGCTAACCAAAAGGTTGATGGTTCAAACCCACCAGCTGTTCCAGGAGAGAAAGAGGTGGCAGTCTGCTTCCATAAAGACTGGAAACCCTATGGGGCAGTTCTATTCTGTCCTACAGGGTCGCTACGAGTCAGAATTGACTGTACCATAGTGGGTTTGGTTTTGGTTTGGAGAAAGATGGAGACATGCATGTGTCTTCAGGGACTGAGGAGACCATTTAACTTGAATGTGGCCATGAGCTTGGGGGCTGTTTATTTCACTCTCCATACATTTTTGTATTATGTAAGATTTTTACAATAAACACTTACTACTTCTTGCAAATATGATGAAGTTTTCACTCAGATGCTAAGAAGGTTGGGTCAATGTAGGTCAGTCTTAATGGAGTACGCCTGGGGACACTGGGGAAGAAGCTAAAATCCTGTCAGGGCAAACCTCAGAGGGCGATTCTAGAGCACACCTGACAGCCCATGGCCTGTGCCGGCCTCACCCTGACAAATGCACAGGAATCCTGAGTGTCAGAGGTGCTTTCTCCAGGGCCTGACTGCCGAGTCCCCAGCCTCTCCAGTAAAACAGCTGACAAGTGTCTGCTTCAGGAAACAGAGATGAGCTTAGGCACCTCAGCCAGTGGTCCTCACACCCAAACATGTCCTTACATGTCCTAACCACAAGAAGATCCAGAAGCCTAAAAAAAGAAGAGGTGGCTCCAGTGTGAGCCTGAGAGCACCCACTTTCTCGGGATCCAAGGTAAGGCTTTTCTTGGACCTGGCTCTTCCTTGCTGTAGCACCTCAGGCAAGTTACTTAACTCCAGCTTCAGGATCCCCTTCAGTAAAATGAGAACAAGAGCTCATACAAAAGCCTGCATGTGAATTATTATATTATGTTCACATAGTCAAAGAGCGGAGCCAACCTAAATGTCCATCTACAGACGAATGCATAAACAAATTGTGCTATATCCATACAACGGAATATTATTCAGCTATAACACGGAACAAAGTGCTGATACATGCTACAACATGGAAGAACCTCGAAAACATGCTGAATGAAAAATGCCAATCACAAAAGGCCACATACTGTACGATTCCATTCATATGAAATGTCCACAAATAAGCAAATCCATAATGACAGAAAGCAGATCAGTGCTTGCCAGAGGCTGGGGGCAGGGAGGGACGGGGAAGCGACTGCTAATGAGTATGGGTTTCTTTTTGGGGTGATGAAAATGTTCCGGATTTGACAGTAGTGATAGTTGTACAACATTGAGAATATACTAAAAACTTCTAAATTGTACACTGTAATTTACAGATGTAAACGGTAAATTTTATGGTATGTGAATATGAGGTAAATCTCAAAAAAAAAATTTGAGGACAAAAAGATCCAACTAACAGGGTCATTCTGAGCATGAAATAAAATGTCTGCCACACCCTGAACCCAGTGTCTGGCGGACGGCTTGTGCTCAGGAAACAGGAGATACTGCTATGAGACGCGAATATATCACTTCTCCCTGAGGATTCGTTGTAGAGCTGTGCTTCCGTTCTCTGTGGCTCGTTACTCCTTGAAGGAGGAACAGAATTCCTGGCAGTGCGTTTATTCTAACAACCCCCACCACAAGGACCCAACTGTGTGTGTTATCACAGGACGTGGGGCTTTAAAAAAACTCCCTGCTCCTTCCTGGCAAGCAGGCCAACCATCCTAAAAAAACAACACGCACACCGCCCCCCCCCCAAAATTACATTTAATTAAAATCAAAAGTAACCCCCACAGAGAATAAAATCAAATGACATAGCCTCTGATGTGAGCTATAATTTTAATTTAATCAGTGACTCATTGCCAATGCGTAGGTACAAAAGAGAATAGAAACAAACAGCAGTCACCATGATGTTGACAGTGTGGTCACCAGCAGCTCCGAGTGACAGCTGGTCCAAGCCAGACCCTGGAGAGGCCTGGGCAAGTCCAAGAGCCAACACTAACTAAGCTTCATCTCACTTAATCCTCACCCTTCACTGGGGGAGGGGGTTATTACTAGCATCCTTCAGCAGCTATGGAAACTAAGGCCCAAAGAGGTTAAGAACTTGGTCAAGGTCACACAGTAAGAAAGGTGTGGAGCCTCACCTCTTGAAGACCTTGCCCTACAAAACAAGTCGGGATATCCGGATTCTTTGTACCCCCTTGCCTTCTCATCTTTGGTCTACAGTAAATGTTAACCATTTGGTTTCATGTAGACGATTATTTTGAGAAGCACAGGACTCATGGGTGATATTATTTATTTTACGGGCCAATCTGTTATTTGGCCGAAAAGTGACCTCTGGGAGTGGTTTGGGTTCCAAGTTTAAAGAGTACCTCAGGGTGATACTGATTTTTTTTTTTTTTTAGTTGATCTTTAGATGAAGGCTTACAGAAAAAACTAACTTCTCATTAAACAGTACACATATTGTTTTATGATATGGGTTAACAACTCCACAACATGTCAACACTCTCCCTCCTCGACCTCGATTTCCCTGTTACCAGCTTTCCTGTCCCCTCCTGTCTTCTCGTCCTTGCCCCTGGGCTGGTGTGCCCCTTTAGTCTTGTTTTGTTTTATGGGCCTGTCTACTCTTTGGCTGAAGGGCGAACCTCAGGAGTGACTTCATTACCGAGCTAAAAGGGTGTCTAGTGCCATACTCTAGGGGTTTCTTCAGTCTCTGTCAGGCCACTAAGTCTGGTCTTCTTTTGTGAGTGAGAATTTTCTTCTGAATTTTTCTCCAGCTCTGTCTAGGACCCTCTATTGTGATCCCTGTCAGAGCAGTCAGTAGTGGTAGCCGGGTACCTTCTAGCTGTACTGGACTCAGTCTGGTGGAGGCGGTAGTAGTTGTGCTCCATTCATTAGTCCTTTGGACTAATCTTTCTGTTGTATCTTTAGTTTTCTTCATTCTCTCTTGCTCCTGAAGGGGTGAGACCAGTACATGGCCACTCACAGACTTTTAAGACCCCAGGTGCTACTCACCATGGTAGAATGTAGAACACTTTCTTTATCAACTATATAAAGCCAATTGAGCTAGATGTTCCCTGAGACCATGGTCCCCACAGCCCTCAGCCCTGTAATTCCGTCCCTCAGGGAGTATGGATGTGTCTATACAGGTTGTGGTGGCTTCCCCAGTATTGTATACTGTCTCACCCTTCACCAGAGTTACCACTTATCTATTGTCTATTTAATATTTTTCCATCCCTACCCCTCCCCTCCCTTGTAACCATCAAAGATTGTTTCTTTTTGTGTGTAAACCTTTTCATGAATTTTTATAGTAGTGGTCTCATACAATATTTGTCCTTTTGTGGTTGACTTATTTCACTAAGCATAATGTCCTCCACATTCATCCATGTTGTGAGATGCTTCACAGATTCATCAGCTCTTTATCACTGCACAGAACTCCACTGTGTGTATGTACCACCTTTTGTTTATCTGTTATCTGTAGATGGGCATCTAGGTGGTTTCCATCTTTTTGCTGTTGTGAACAATGCTGCAGTGAATATGGGTGTGTATGTCTATTTGTGTGACAACTCTTATTTCTCTAGGATATATTCCTAGGAGTGGGATTGCTGGATCATATGTATTTCTATTTCCAGCTTTCTAAGGAAGTGCCATATCATTTTCCAAAATGGTTGTATCATTTTGCATTCCCACCAGTAGTGCATAAGAGCATAAGAGTTCCAATCTCCCCACAGCCTTTCCAACATTTGTTATTTTCTGTTTTTTTTTTTTATTCATGCCAATAGTGCCAGGGTGAGATGGTATCTCATTGTGGTTTCGATTTGCATTTCTCTAATTGCCTGCCCATCTGTGGATTCGTCAGTCTTCTTCTCAGGCTGTGAGCCACAGCTCTGCTCTCTGATTTGCCAATCCTGGGTTTGCCAGCCCTTGAGGCTACGTGAATCATGAGAAGCCTCCAGTCTGACCCCCAGTCCAGCCTCTACAACCACATGAGCCATTTCCTTAGTATAAATCTCTCTATATATGTATTTTTGGAGCGTTGGTGCCACAGTGGTTAAGAGTTCAGCTGCTAATCAAAAGGCTAGCAGTTTGAATCTACCAGCCACTCCTTGGAAACCCTAGGGGGCAGTTCTACTCTGTCCTATAGGGTCACTACGAATCAGAAACAGGGTTTTTGTGTGTATGTGTGTTTTACATATATATTTATGTGCTCTACTGGTTTTGCTTCTGTAGAGAACCCAGCCTAAGACACATGGACTTCAGACTTTCTGGAGCCATGGAGGGTGGATAAAACCCTTAAACTATTGCCCTGTGATAATCTTTAAACCTTAAGCCAAAAATATCCCCTGAAGTCATCTTAAAACCAATCAATAGTTTCACTTAACTAGTAAAAAAGACCTACCTTGAGCATTATGCTCTTTTAAGAACTATCTATATGGGATCAATTGACAACAGCAACTCAAAAGATCAGATAAAAACCTTAAGCGGCAGTGAGTTTATACTAATGAGGGAGGAACAACTCAGAAAAGAGGGTGAGAATCAAAAGAGGGTAATCAGTGTCACTAAATTGTACATGTAGAAACTGTTGAATTGGTGTATATTTTGTTGTGTATATTCTCAACAAAAACAAAATAAAATTTAGGAAAAAAAAAGTGTGCAGCTGGCCCTCTGACATGGCAAAACCTGTGAATGTCATATGTACACAACCGAAGTTTGGACAATGTTTGTTCCTTGTGGCAAGACGGTGTTCTTTGACCTCTCATCCTCTCTGACACCCGTAACGCCCAGGCAATGCCTGGCCCCCAGCAAGGGGCAATACATGTTCCAGAATAAGTCTCCCTGATCTGACTTGCTGAGCAGAAAAGCCTCAAGACAGTCCTGGCAGTGCCCTTGCCATAGCCGAGACCACTGACCACTGGACAGGGGCCTTCATACACTCTCCAGGCACAAAAGGGCTTCTCCAGGTATGATGAGCTGCCAGAAAACTCAGCTAGCCCAAAGCCCGCTTCTGAACAAGGCAGAGGGCAGGAGCTGCAGCCAACAGCTGGGAAGGGCAGCACTCACTGAACAAAGCGGCACTTGGCCTGACAGAGCTGCAGTTACTTATGGACTGGCTGAGTTTCTATAGCACCTTTTCTCCACCTCCAACAACGTCTCAGGAGTTGAAATGATAGGAAATCCGTCCCAGTTAGGAACATCTCAAGAGCAGTAACTGGGCTTCCTGGATGGCTGATAGGACCCAGGAAGCAGCAACAAATGCCTCCAACCAGGCTCTTGTGTTCAGCCTTGGGCCTAGCCAATGGTCACTGCCTGGCTGCCCAGCCACCCATCCGGTCTCCCCTACCCTCCCATCCCCCAGCTCGACCATCAGTGTGGAACAAGCATCCCCCCCCAACTGGACTTAGCTCACACTGCCCCCACAGTCTGGAACGCCCTTCCCTCTCTTCCCTGCCTACTGGAATCCTCCGCCAGCCCAGCCCACCTCCCCAAGGAATGGTGCCCCAACCACTGTACTTCCCCTCAAGCCTTAGCACCAGTCCTGAACCATCATCCTGGCTGGTGCACACCTGCAGAGCTGGCGTCAGGCTGCAGTGAGGGGTCAGCTCCATGGCAGGAGGAGTGTGCACTCCTGCCAATCACCCCTCTGAACCTAGCCACACCCTCGCCGCCAGGAAGCTTTGCCCAGTCCCCTCTGTCAAATGGGGGTACAAATGCTCTTCCAGGGAATGAAGGTGAAGAATGAGCTAATATTTGTCTAGGATTTGAGTTCATGGTAATAATCACCCCACAAGGCGAAACCACAGTTACTCTAATGAGGTTTTACTGTAAGCTGAGAAAAGGCAGCTTTAGGAGCCTGGAGTCCACCACGACAACTGCAGTGATCTCATCAGCATCTTCACTGGGCAATCCCTCGCCTTGGCCTCCGCCCCACCCCCACCCTCCATCCAGACCACCTGAAGGCTTCTTTCTACATGTCTTCCCCCACTCAAGGGATTCCCCATGCTATTTGAGACTGAACCCGCTCTGCAGCCTGGCATTGGCACTGAGGGGTCTGGGTGACCTCCCTCTTAGACGCCCCTCCCACAACTCTCCAACAACACTCCTGCCCTCCACGCTCCACTGTTCTCTGCAAACACCCTCATTTTCCCACCTCCATACTTCTGCTGGGGCCGCTCCACTGAGCAGGACGTCCTCCCTTACCTTCAAGGACTTTTCCCATCAGTGCCACATCACAAGGTCTTGTTTAAATGCCCTTGCTCACTTCCTCAATTAACATAATTGCTCCCGCCCTTGAGCCCCATTGCACTTTTGCTACCTGTCTCAGGTGCCTACCCTGTTTTGTCTTAAGTGTGTTTGTCTCACTTTTCCTTGAGGGCAGGAATTAGGTCCCACCAAGACCAGTGGTAGGAGTCCCTGAGTGGTGTAAACAGTTAAGCACTGGCTACTAACTGAAATGTGGTTCAAACCCACCCAGAGATGCCTTGGAAGAAAGGCCTGGCGATCTGCTTTCAAAAGTCACAGCCATGAAAACCCTACGAAGTGCAGTTCTACTCTGAAATACATGGGGTTGTCATGAGTCAAAACTGACTTGACGGCAACTTTTTTTTTGAAAGATGTGTGGCATATTAAAGAGGAGGAAGGGCTGGCCAACAGACCCCAGTTCAAATCCCAGCACCAGACTTGCTGGTTGTGAGGATCCAGAAAACCCCTGCAACTCACAGAGCCTCAGTTTCCCCTTCTATGAACCAGTGGCCATCCAGTCGATTCTGACCTACGGTAACCCCAGTGTTGCTGTGAGTGAGGTAGAAATACCACCTCTCTCAGAGCTGCCGAGAAAACCAGATGCAATTCTCAGTCTACAAACGTTCCCTGAGTACTCACCATGCACCAGCACTGTTCGAGGATACGGCGGAGAGCAAGACCAAGCCCCTACCCTCAACGACCTTACTCTCTAGTGTGGGGAGACCAATAACTGAGAGAGCATCAAACAGTGAGAACTGCTGTCAAGAAAAGAGAACGGCTTACGCTCATCAAAAGACTTCACCAGAAGAGTAAAAGGAGAATCTACAGACTAGGAAAACAATTTTGGCTATTACAAATCAGACAAAGGTCTAATCTCTAAAATCTACAAGAAAATCCAACACCTCTCCAACAAAAAGACAAATAATCCAATTAAAAAATGGGCAAAGGAAATGAACAGACACCTCACCAAAGAAGACATGCAAGCGACCAACAGACACATGAAGAAATGCTCACGATCACTAGCCATCAGAGAAATGCAAATCAAAACCACAATGAGATACCATCGCACCCTGGCATTACTGGCATGAATCAAAAAAACAGAAAATAACAAAGGTTGGAGAGGCTGTGGGGAGACTGGAACTCTTATGCACTACTGGTGGGAATGCAAAATGATACAACATTTTGGAAAACGATATGGCACTTCCTTAGAAAGTTAGAAATAGAAATACATATGATCCAGCAATCCCACTCCTAGGAATATAGAGAATAAGAGTTGTCACACAAATAGACATACACACACCCCTGTTCACTGCAGCATTGTTCACAATAGCAAAAGGACGGAAACCACCTAGATGCCCATCTACAGATAAACGGATAAACAAAAGGTAGTACATACACACAATGGAGTTCTATGCAGTGATAAAGAACAATGATGAATCCGTGAAACATTTCCTAACATGGAGGAATCTGGAAGGCATTACGCTGAGTGAAATTAGTCAGCTGCAAAAGGTCAATATTGTATGAGACCGCTCTTATAAGAACACGAAAAATAGTTTAAACAGAGAAGAAAATATTCTTTCATCGTTACGAGAGTGGAGAGGGAGGGAGGGAAAGGGGTTTTCACTAATTAGACAGTAAAAAAAAAAAAAAAAAAGAACTATTTTAGGTAAAGGAAAAGACAACACACAATACAGGAGAGGTCGGCACAACTGGACTAAACCAAAAGCAAAGAAATTTCCTGAATAAACTGAACACTTCGAAGGCCAGTGTAGCAGGGGCGGGGGTTTGGGGACATCTAAGTCAATTAGCATAATAAAATCTATTAAGAAAACATTTTGCATCCCGCTTTGGAGAGTGGCATCTGGGGTCTTAAACGCTAGCACGGGGCCATCTAACATGCATCAATGGGTCTCAACCCACCTGGCGCAAAGGAGAACGAAGAATACCAAAAACACAAGGTAATTATGAGTCCAAGAGACACAAAAGGCCATATAAGCCACAGACTACATCAGTCTGAGACCAGAAGAATTAGATGGTGCCTGGCTACAACCGATGACTGCCTTGACAGAGAACACAACAGGGAACCCCTGATGGAACAGGGCAGCATTGGGAATGGAGACCTCAAATTGTCGTAAAAAGACCAGACTTAATGGTCTGACTGAAACTATAGGAGGACCCCAGTGGTCATGGTTCCCAGACCTTCTGTTAGCACAAGACAGGAACCATTCCCAAAGCCAACTCTTCAGATAGGGATTGGACTGGACTATGGGATAGAAAATGATATTTGTGAAGAGTGAGCTTCCTGAATCAAGTAGACACATGAGACTATGTGGGCATAGTCTGTCTGGAGGGGAGATGAGAGGGTAGAGGGGGTCAGAAGCTGGCCGAATGGACACGAAAAGAGAGAGTGGAGGCGAGGAGTGTGCTGTCTCGTTAGGCGGAAAGCAACCAGGAGTATATAGCAAGGTGTATATAAGTTTTTGTATGAGAGACTGACTTGATTTGTAAACTTTCACTTAAAGCACAATAAAATTTTTTTTAGAAATTCAACCTCATCTTCAAATGATTTTTTTTCAGACTTGCAATTTTTTTTAACTATTGTAATATAGATAACGCATTTGCCAAGTCAATATTTTTCATGTGTACAGTTCAGTTACAAAAAATATAAAACATTCGACGAACTGCATGTCCTCTTTGTACGGGCGCCATGTTCATCTTCTCTGTATCGTTCCAATTCTTACGTATGTGCTGATAATGACTATTGCAGCAGCCGTCTCTCAGAATAGGCCATAACGTCCTCACCTCTAGAGAAAAACAAAGAAATCATGCCCTGAAGTCTGTGTCACCACATTTACATCTTGGGGTCTATTGGAGATTCGGTTCTAGAATGACTGGCTGAGCCAGGCTCCGCGTCACGCACCTCCCTCCCTGGCTGCCTTGTCAGCCAGAGCCATGTTTACATTTCTGGAAGTTTTCGATTTTAATAAACTCCTCAGCCTCATTAAATCACCTCCCTTAGGCTGAACACTTACCTACTTGGATGACGCAAGCTCTTGTGCCACAAAATTACCTATTCTGTTACCTCTTCTGAGATGGAACACTTTTATTCTTCTGCCAACACACACTTTTTGAAGCTGCGTAATTATCCATGTGGTTTCAAAGAATATTTTTCTTTGCCTTCAAGAACACTGCTTCAAGTGCCGGTGATACATAGGGCGGGAGGCAGCCTGGGGTGGGCTATTTAACCACCTGCCCCTTGGGGCACCGGCTGGTCTGTGAAAGATGGAGAGGAAGGATGTACTGGCTGTCGGTGACCCCAGAATTAGGTCCCACTGAGATCTGTGGCAGGAGTCCCTGGGTAGCGCAAGCAGCTAAGCCACATGGGACTTTGCCCTCTGAGGGGCAGTGGCACCTCTGCAGAAATCTCCATTTCACCAGCTACTCCCTTATTTCCAGTCCCCTGCCATGGACTTCCTCATGAGTGTCCCTTGGGACCTCAACTCACCAGAATCCCTTTACCCATCCCAATGGCCCAGACTTCCCCACTTCTGTCAGGGCATGACCAGGTTTCAAACCTGCAGTCACTGACCCTCTGCAACACCCCCTACAACTGATCAGTCGCCCAAGCCCCATCCACAGCCTTGCATTTCTTCTCCCACTGGCACCTGTCGCAGCAAGGCCACACTAGCACAGGTGCTGGCATATGCAACGTGTCCAAGTGCTTCATTCTGGTTTCCCTACCACAGGTCTCATACCCATCCTATGCCCAGCAGTGCTCTCCCCAAACCCAGCCCGGATCACATCACTTCCTGGCTCAGACATTGCCAGGGACTCCCCAACAGCCTCCCAGAACAAGGACAGCAGAGGCGGCTCACACACCCACTTCTCTTATTAAATTCAGGCAGCCAGCCACACTGGATGCCAAGTATTTAAAGATTTACACATTTTCCCTACAACATGGGCTTGCTATTTATAAGCCAGTGACTTCATCTGATTCTCAAACCAAAAAAACATTCTACCCCCATGCTAAGGGTCCCTCGGTGGCACAAGTGGTTTGCACTTGACTACTAACCTGAAGGTTGGTGGTTCAAACCCACCTGGCAGTCTTGCAGAAGTAAGGCCTGGTGACCTGCTGCTGTAAAGATTATAGCCAGGAAAACCCTATGGAGCGGTTCTACTCTGTAACTCATGGGGCTGCCATGAGGTAGAATTAAATCAACAGCAACAGGGTTTGTTTTTGTTTTTTACTCAAAAAAATTTTTTTTTTTCATTGTTTAACACGAGGGTAAGGAAGTGGGTGCTGCAGTCAGGCTGCCTGGGTTCAAATGCCCTCCCCTCCCACTTACCAGGTGTGGCCTTGGTAAGTTGTTCAGCCCCACTGTGCCTCAGTTTCCTCACCTGTAAAATGGGGGATAATAATAGCAGCTACTTCAAAAGGCTGAGCAATGATGAAATCACAGGCCTTTTACGAGGACTGACTGAGATAATACACGTAAAACAATAGATAGAGCTGGGCACATGGGATTAAATAAATGTGAGCTGTCATCAGTATTCAAGGAGGATTCTGACTCTATGTGATACTCACTTTTCAGGCTCTCTTTAGAACCTAACCCTTGTGTAAGACAGGATTTACTGTATGTACTCCTTATGGTGACACTCTAGGCCCTCCAAGATCAGAAGCCAACTGCCGCCTCACTTCTGCCCCGGCTCCCTGTTCCCCTCCACGTCACAGCCTGTAAGCATTTGCAGTCCCCGGGAGCAGCCTCCCACCTGCACGCTGCCGTGTCTTCGCTCACACAGACCTAGGAGTGGACACCCCATCTCCACTCTCCCATCCCATGCTTACAGCTCTAAACCAGATTCATCCCCTAAGGGTCAGCTGAAATGCCACCCCTCCTTGCAACCCCCTTAGCACAGATGCTAAACTAACATCCAGTGTGCACACAACTCAAGACAGTAGAAGCAAAACTCATCCTTATTTAGTACATTTTACATTCTGCAAGTGTTTTACAACCCACATGATGGGCTCACTGTCCAGTGGCCTGTCTCCAGGGCCTGGGGCATCTCCACAAGTCATTTTGCAATCTCATTCTCAGTTTCCTCACCATGAAAGTAATACCTATTGGGCTTTCTTAGAGACACTTGAGGGTTGGATCAGCTCTCATATCTGGGTATAAAGGAAGTCATCCATACATCCAACAAATGTACCCTGGGCACCATTGCTGTGTCAGGCGCCATGGCAGTGCACCCCAGGAACAGATTGGCTGTGCTTAAGGTTGCCCACCACAGACCCCCACTCTTATCTTCCCTCCTTCCAGAAGTCCAAGGTACCACAGAGGAGCCAAAATGGGGGCAGATGGGGTTCACTGTCATTGGAGCTTCCAAAGCTCCAGAAGGGGTGTTATGGATTGATTGTGTCCCCCAAAATATGTGTCACCGTGGCTAGGCCATGATTCCCAGTATTGTGTGGTTGTCCACCATTGCGTGATCTGATGTGATTTTCCCTTGGGTTGTAAATCCTAACCCTTATGATGTTAATGAGACAGGATTAGGGTAGTTACCTTAACGAGGCAGGACACAATCTACAGGATTAGATTGTATCTTGAGTCAATTTCTTTTGAGATATAAAAGAGAGAATCAAGCATAGAAGAGAGAGGCCTCATGCCACCAAGAAAAAGAGCCAGGAGAAGGGCACATCCTTTGGACCCAGGGTCCCTGTGCTGAGAAACACCTACACCCAAGGGAAGATTTATGACAAGGACCTGCCCCCAGAGCTGACAGAAAAGGAAAGCCTCCCTGTGGAGCTGGCAGCCTAAATTCAGACTTCTAGCCTCCTAGACTGTGAGAGAATAAATTTCTGTTTGCTAAAGTCATCCACTTGTGGTATTTCTATTATAGCAGCACTAGATAACTAAGAGAAAGGGTCTCAGAAAACCCCTAGAGAGAGAGATCCAAGCAATATCTGTAATGCTCTGGGTCCTCTGTCACCATTGTTATACACTTGAAAAGCCTCAGGACACCAGTGAACCATCCTCACTCATCCCTAGCAATTCTAGAGCAACCCAGTCTAACAAAGACATCAGAGGTTTCCAGGGAGGAAGGGACCAGAGGTGAGAGGACAGGATGGAGGATGCCTGCCAGTCACTGTGTATCATTCTATGCCTTTTGGTTTGTGTGGTAGGCAAGTGTACTACCTATTGTTTTTAAATTAAATGTATATATTTTTAAAAGTATTCCTCCCTATCCAAATGCCAGGGTTGGAGCCATGGAGCAAATTTTCTCTCTCCCATCTGAAACCTGCCTTCCAATAGTAAGCTGCTCTCTTTCCCTCCACAGCCCCTCCTGTTCGTGAGGTTGTGGGACCCAGACAGACCCCCACTGACCTCACACTGACCTGGACAGAGAGGCAATGCCAGACCATGGCACAGTCTAAAAGCTTTGCCGGAAACCCCCAACCAGCCCCCGCCTCGCCTACCTGAACAGTATGCTCGTTCCCACCCATCTGCAAGGGACGAGGGCCTAAGGAGCACTCTGGGCACACGCTGTCCAGGTCTTCTGCAACAGCTGCTCTTGGGGCCAGTTCCAAAGTGGCCAGAGCTCCACAGACACCCTAGGATGAGGGCTGGCACTAATCACTCGCCTCTGAAACAAGAAGGGCTCCCCAGCCCCAGGCCCTGCATTTCTGCACCACAGGCTTTCACCCAGTGCTAATTTGCCGCCACAAAAGCCGTCCAGCTCTCTGAAAGCTTTACTGATTTTCCTTTCCAAGCTGGTTACTTATCTCTGAATAACACCCTCACACAGCACTCTGCCAGCGTCTCACCTACACCACCCTCTCTGTGCGGCCCGCCCTGCCAGGCGCACACCTCCTGATCCCCCATAGCCTGCGCTCTCCAAAACCTGAGGGCCAGAAATCCCGAGGCTCAGGGAACTGGGTCCCAGTACCTCCATCCCTATGAATATCCTTCGAGAAGCACACACACATGTACATCAGGGACACACACACCAATGTTCATGGCAGCAGTGCCTGTAACAGCCCCATCTATCTGTGCACAGGGACATGGATCAACAAGTGGTGGTATATCCATGCAATGGAATATTATACAGCAATGAAAATGAGTAAATTCCAGCGACAAGCAACAACACGGAGGATTCTCACAGTCATACTGCTGAGGAATAAATAAAGTAAAAGATGTAGATATTATGAACCCATGCATATAAATTGTAAAAACATAGCAGATTAAGCTGTGCTGTTTAGCGGTGAGTGCACGGGTGGGGAAACTGTCAAGAAAAGCAGGGAAAAGCTTATCACAACAGTTAGGATAGTGGTTACTTCTGGGAGTTGGGGAGGCTTCTAGGACTCCGGTACTATTCTATATTTTGACCTGGATGATAGTTACGTGAGCATTTATTTTACAACTATTAGCTGAACTATGAGTGTATTGTTTTATGTACTTTTCTGTCCATAAATTAATTTTCACAGACTTCTTTTTTTTTTTCAGAACAAGATTGAGCAAGAGCCTCTTAGGAAGGAAGGAAGAAACGTTAGGCTGAGACTTAAGATATGAGAAGGACCCAGTCACCAGCCACATGACAAACAGGGAAGAGCATGCAGGCAAGGGCGAACAGCATACGCAAGGCCCTGAGGCTGAAAGGGCTTGGCGGTTCAAGACACTGAAAGGAGGCCAGGCTCTCTGGGATGCAACCGCAAAGCTGTGAGTAGCTCAAAGCGCGGCAGAAGTCAGCATCTGCAGTTTTGTGGCACGAGCTTGGGTTTTACTCTCTATGCAATAGGAAGCCACTGCGGGGTTTAACACAGACAGAATTAAAGGTCCAAGTTGAACCCCTCATTTTACAAACAAGAAACAGTCCCAGAACCCCAGCTTCTGGATTTCTGAGTCAGAGTCTTTCCTACAAAACACAGCTCCCATCTTCTCCTCAGCTCACAGATCACACTCAGCAGGGCTCCAGCCCTGGCCTGGCAGAGCTGGCCTGACCACACTGGACTCGACACTTAGGGAATGATCTCCTAGAGCGGTGGCTCTCAAACCAGTGATTCGGCCCCCATCGCAGGGGGCGTCTGCCAAGGTCTGGAGACACATTTCATTGTCACGACTGGTGGGCGAGTTGCTACTGGCAACTAGCAGGTAGAGGCCAGGGATGCCATCAAACATCCTATAAGCACAGGGCAGCCCCCCAAACAAGGAAAAAAACAGCCCAAAATGTCAATATTGCCAAGGTTGAGAAACTCTGGTCTAGTGATATAAAGCCTTCATTTCAAACGAATTCCAAGCCCATGAGACAGAAAAGCGCTCTGCTAAGGGGTGTAGGGGAGAAGATAAAGAACGGCCAGTGCTTAGCCTTCCAGGACCTCCAATCCAGAAAGACCACCTCTGGAGATGGAATTTTGCAGAAGGCTTCTAGTCACCCCTTTACATCATGCAATGTAGGAAGCAGAATTGGGAAAGGGTGCCTCCTCCCAAGGGAAACCACTCCCCTCTGACAGCAGAAAGGGGCTGAACAAAAGGTATTTCTATCCTGCGCCTCTGCTGGCAAACGCCCAGTCTGCTTCCCCAGGTGAGAGGCAGGAGCTGAGGATGGTAGGGGCTGAGGATGGCAGGGGCTGAGGATGGCAGGGGCTGAGGATGGCAGGGGCTGAGGATGGCAGGGGCTGATGATAGGAGCTGAGGATGGCAGGGGCTGAGGACGGCAGGGGCTGAGGATGATAGGAGCTGAGGATGGCAGGGGCTGAGGATGGCAGGGACTGAGGACGGCAGGGGCTGAGGATGGCAGGGGCTGGGGATGGCAGGGGCTGAGGATGGCAGGAGCTGAGGACGAGAGGAGCTGAGGATGGCAGGGACTGAGGATGGCAGGGACTGAGGATGGTAGGGGCTGAGGACAGCAGGGGCTGAGGATGAGAGGAGCTGAGGATGGCAGGGGCTGAGGATGAGAGGAGCTGAGGATGGCAGGGGCTGGGGATGGCAGGGGCTGAGGATGGCAGGGGCTGAGGATGGCAGGGGCTGAGGATGAGAGGAGCTGAGGATGGCAGGGGCTGAGGATGGCAGGGGCTGAGGACGGCAGGGGCTGAGGACGACAAGGGCTGAGGACGACAAGGGCTGAGGATGGTAGGGGCTGAGGATGGCAGGGGCTGAGGATGGCAGGGGCTGAGGATGGCAGGAGCTGAGGATGGCAGGGGCTGAGGATGGCAGGGGCTGAGGATGATAAGAGCTGAGGATGGCAGGGGCTGAGGACGGCAGGAGCTATGGATGGCAGGAGCTGAGCATGGCAGAAACCCTAACAGTGTACAGACAGGCAGCCCTGGATCATCTGCAGGCTCGTCTGAGGGCTGCCCATGAAAGCCTCATTCCATCCTCCACACCAGGCTGTGCTTGGCTGACCCTCAGGGCTCCTTAGGCCAGGAAACATCACAGCAAAACACGCTCCCCACTAAGTGCCAGCCTCCTCGGCTCAGGCCACTAACTGCAGGCAGACAAGCCTCTCCTAAGGCCAAGACCATCCCCATCAAGTCAGAAAAGCTGCTTCCACCAAGGCCCCTGGCAGCTGCTGCTCCCCTCCCTCAGTGTGTATGTGTGCGTGTGTGAGTGTGGTATGTGTGAGAACGTGTGTGCAAGAGTGTGAGTGTGTGTGTATGTGAGAAAGCATGAGTGTGTGTGTGTCTTTATATGAGAGAAAGAGTGTGTGTGTGTGCGTGCGTGCATTTGTCTCCCCCACTGACTGGGCACTCCTGGGGCACTTGGTTCCTCCAGGTGGGGCACACACAATAGGCATTCAATACGCGTTTGCTGAAAAAGGAGCCTGGGCAGTTTCTGAAGCAAGACAACAGTTCTGATTTGGCGAGTATACACTGACTGTTTCCTGAGTACCAGGCAAATCCTTTTTGCTCAAGACAGGGGCCACAAAATCAGGTCCATGGGGGGGTCAGACAGGAACAGGAACGTAAGTGCAGGAAATGAGCTGGGCAGGGAGTGAGTCCCCTGCCAGGCTCTGGGGAGCTCACACGTAGCAACAGCCTTGACAAGTCTGGGGATTCTGCTTCCTTTCACCTGGTGGGCCGGTGACAGGTCGCCATCTGCTGGTAAGGAGAGAAGGAGACAAGCGCTTGAAGGGAAGGAGGAAGGAGCAGAGGGCACACAGGCCGCCTCTTGCTAGCCTTGAATGGTCTCCCACTCCCAGGCTGCTCAGCACCCTGGGGAAACACATACTCCTTCTCTCTCTCACACACACACCTACACACAGACACACACTTCAGAAGCCACCAGAAGGAAGTTCCAAATTGTAAACAGTGATTCTCACAATTCAAGGATCAAACAGGGGTCATGTTACAGTGCAGATCACCAGGCCCGCCACAGAGATTTTACTTTCCAAGCTCTGGAGTAGGGCCCATGAATTTGCATTTTTAACCAGTGCCCAGACGATTCTGATAGGAGGAAATCTTTGTGACCTTGGGTTAGGCAAAGATTTCTTAGATACAATACCAAAAACACCATCTATAAAAGAAAAAAAATGATAAAAATTCCTGCTCCTCAAAAGACACTTAAAATTATCAAAGCCTCCACCAGACTGAGTCCAGCACAACTAGATGGTGCCCGGCTACCACCGACTGCTCTGACAGGGATCACAACAGAGGTCCCAGACACAGCTGGAGAAAAATGTAGAACAAAATTCTAACACACAAAAAAAGACCAGACTTACCTGGTCTGACAGAGACTGGAGAAACCCCAAGAGTATGGTCCCCAGACACACTTTTAACCCAGTACTGAAGTCACTCCTGAGGCTCACCCTTCAGCCAAAGATTAGACAGGCCCATAAAACAAAGCGAGACTAAACGGGCACGCCAGCCCAGGTGCAAGGACGAAAAGACAGGAGGGGACAGGAAAGCTGGTAATAGGGAACCCAAGGTCGAGAAGAGCAGAGGGTTGACATATTGTGGGGTTGGCAACGAATGTCACAAAACAACATGTGTATTAATTGTTTAAAGAGAAACTAATTTGTTCTGTAAACCTTCATCTAAAGCACAATTTAAAAAAAGACACTTAACAGAATGAAAAGACAAGGCACAGGCTGGGAAAAATACGAGCAAAACACATATCTGATAAAGGACTTGCATCCAGAATATGTAAAGAACCCTCAAAGCTTAATAATAATAATAAAAAAAAAAAATCTTTAAAATGGGCAAAAGATCTGAATAGACATTTTTACCAAAGAAGATATATAGGTGGCAAATAAATACATAAAAAGATGTTGAATATCAGTTCATCAGGGAAATATAAATTAAAACCATAATGAGATACCAGTAAGCCCAGACGGGATTAGAATGTATAAAATGAAAAACCATGCCAAGTGTTGGCAGGTATGTGGCAGAACTGGAACTCTCAACCACTCTGGAAAACAGTTTGGCAGATTCTGCAGGTTAAACACACACTTAACTATACAAGCCAGCAATTCTATTCCCATGTAGTTACCCAAGAGAAATGAAAACTTACATTCACACAAAAACCTGCAAGTGAATGTTTACAGGTTTTATTTACAATATGCAAAAAGTAGAAACAATTCAAATGTCCCTTAACAGGTGAATGGGTAAACAAATCGCGGAACATCACTACAATGGAATACAATAATATTATTTAAAAATCAGCAATACAAAGGAACAAACTACTGATTTACACAAAACATGGATGAATCGCAATTACATTACGCTAATGTGAAAGTCAGGCTCAAGAGGTTACAGACCATATGGTTCCATTTCACTGATATTCTAGAAAAGGCGGCTAGATCGGTGGATCCCAGGTGCTGGGAATGGGGAGGATTTGAGCTACTAAGGGACACAAGGGTATTTTTGGAGACGATGGAAGTGCTCTGAATCTTGTTGTGGAAGTGGTTACATGACTGTATGCATTTGTCAAAATCACAGAACTCTACACCTAGAAGATTAATTTATTTATGTAAATTATCTCTCAATTAAACAAACAAACCAATAAAAAGTTCCAGGCATAGAAGAATCATCCGGAAAACCAATTAAAATGCAGAACCCCAGGCCACCAGCAGAGATCCTCTTTCAAAGTTCTGAAGTAGGGGCCATGAATATGCATTTTTAACCAGCACTCAGCAGATCCTGATGCAGGTGACATAAGACCTACACTTTAGGAAACGCTGCAGGAGAGAGGGAGCTGACGGAAGGTCATTCGCCCCATGGAAGCACTCCACAGGGCTGCCTCCACTTCTCCTTACCACCTGAGATGTCCTAACAACGGCCAGGCAGATATCATTATTGTTACCAGCTGCCGGCCAGTTGGCCCCCAGATCACGGCAAGGCCACGCACAACAGGATCAGACCATTGTGATCCACAGGGTTTTCACGGGCTGATTTTTTGTAACTGGACCACCAGGCCCTTCCTCCTAGTCCACCTTAGTCTGGAAACTCCACTGAAACCCATTCGGCAACATGGCAACACACAAGCCTCTACCGACAGACAAGTGGTGGCTGTGGCTGGCAACATGGCAGAGGAAACACCCCAAAGTCAAACCAAACCGATTGCCATGAAGTCGATTTCTACTCATAGCAACCCTATAGGGCAGAGTAGAGCTTCCCCATAGGGTTTCCAAAGAGCACCTGGTGGGTTCAAACTCCCAACCTTTAAGAGCTGTAGCTCTTAACCACTATGTATGCCACCAGGGTTTCCCAGAGGAAACAAGCTTCTCTAAATCCTGCTACAAAACACTTAGAAACAGATAAAAATAATGTTGTGTGTCTCAGTTTCTTCATCTGCAAAATGGTGATATTAACGTCACCTCTGTCAGGGCTGCTGTGAGGGTTAAATTAGTCAATACCTGTAAAAAAAAAAAAAAAAAAAACCAAACCCACTGCCGTCGAGTCAATTCCAACTCATAGCGACCCTACAGGACAGAGTAGAACTGCCCATAGAGTTTCCAAGGAGTGCATGGCGGATTCGAACTGCCGACCTCTTGGGTAGCGGCTGTAGCATTTAACCACTGGGCCACCAGGGTTTCTGAGCACTTAATAACAGTGAACCCCAGGAGCCAAAAACAGAGAGGAATTTAGAAGACTGATTGGTGGGCAGGTGTTGATGCGTCACTGCCCTGGGCCAGGAGGACAGTCTTGGTAACCAGGTGCTCAGTTTTAAAGGGGACTGGAAAGACTGCCTTGGGTCTGATTAAGCAGAAAACCGAAGCCAAGACCCGAAAGCAAGTGAAAGAGTAAACTAGTAAAAAAAGCACAGAAGGGGAAGTCCCAAGACTGTTTAATAATCAGAAAGTTTTTTTTTTTTTTTTTTCTTGGCCTAGGTAATGGATTTAAAAAAAAAAGGTCTCCCCTGAGATTCTGAAATCAAAGGCAGGCCTTTCTTCAATGGGGTTTAGGGTTTTAACATTCAGTTCCCTTAAGATCCAGAAACCCCCCCAGGGACTGAGAAATCAATAGAAGCCATGCTTCCAGGCTGGTCACACACAGGCATCTGACAGAAGCAAACAACCCCCGCCCCCGAGGACACACCCCTCAATCCTGCATGACGCAGGTAAGGCTCCACCAGATAGCAGCGCGGGGTCCAAAACTACAACACGCGCCCCGAGCAGCTGGCTGTGAGGGAGAGTCAGCAGGAACAGCAGACCTGGGCCCCTAAGGATCGCCTGTTACAGACGCAGCAGTAGAGCTGACAGAGCTAGTCAAATGATTAAGGAAACAGAAGAGCTGAAAACACGAGAAAGGAACACCCCATTACTCTTCTAAAACAATTTTTTTTTAAATTGGTAGAACCAAACCAAACCAAACCCAGTGCCATCGAGTCGATTCCGACTCACAGCGACCCATAGAGTTTCCAAGGAGCGCCTGGCGGATTCGAACTGCCGACCCTTTGGTTAGCAGCCGTAGCACTTAACCACTACACCACCAGGGTTTCCAAATCGGTAGAACTTTTAAAAATAAAAAATACTGTCTTGAAAATTAAAAACCCAACAGATGAACTATACAGTGGCTTAAGCCCAAATAAAGACACAAACAGTGAAATGGAAGGCAGACCTAAGGAAATTTCTCAGACTGTAGCACAGACAGGGGCCCTGGTGGCACAAGGGGTAAAGTGCTCAGATGCGAACTGAAAGGTCGACAGTTTGAACCCACCAGCTGCTCCATGGGAGAAAGATGTGGCAATCTGCTTCCATAAAGATTACAGCCTCTGAAACCCTATGGGGCAGTTCTACTCTGTCCTACAGGGTCATTATGAGTCGGAATTGGCTTGATGGCAATGGGTTTGGGTTTCAGTAGCACAGGGAAAAAAAGAAAAGGAAAATATGAAAGAGTTACAGAGGAAAAAATATAGAACAAAATTGAAATTCATAAAAATGACCAGATTTACTAGTTCGAGGGAGACCAGAGGAACCACTGAGACTGTAGCCCTGAGACGCCTTTCTAGCTTGGAACTAAAGCCATTCCCAGATACCACCTTTTAGCCAAATCATAAACAGACCTATAAAATAAACAATAACACCTGTGAGGAAAGTGTTCCTTGGAACAATCATCTATATGAGATTAAAAGGACATCTGCCCAAAGCAGATGAGAAGGCAGGAAGGGGCAGGAAAACCGGAGGAACAGAAATGGGGAGCTGAAGGTGTTAATAGGAAGAACACAGACACATTTCAGGAAGTGCGATCTATGTCACGGAACAATTTGTGTAGAAGCTAATTTGCTCTGTAAGTCTTCACCTAAAAGCACAATTAAAAAAAAAAAAAAAAGAGCTACAGAAGCACAGAAGGGGAAGTCCCAAGAGGAATTCTAGGCAAGGGAGGCTTGCGGGATGGGGGAGGGCAATATGCCAAGAGCTAATAGCTTGGAATTTCCTAGAAATGAACAGACAAGACTCTTGGGTCAGGAGGTACACAAGACTTCAGACAGAGCTGAAAGAGGTATCAAATGTGACATGCCCAGCACAGCGGCCTGACCCCCAGCAGGCTCCAGATAAATCCTGGGCCCCTGCCTTCCTGGCCCATGTTGGTCCTCCCTTCTTCCGATCTTTGCCAACGTCTCCAACCCAACCAGCTGTGCCCTCCATTCCCTGCTCTCTCAGGCCTTTCTCGACCCCACTCCTCTGCAGTAATGACCATTTCTAAAGTCACAGCAGACCTGGAAGCCTCTCCTTGTGGAGAGGAGTGGGGTCCAGGGCAGCCTCTGCGGCCAGGAGGGAAAACTGAGGTCAGACAGAGGCCCCCCCAGGGTACAAGGCCCCAGGGAAGCCCAGACGGGCAAGAGGCTTTGCAAAGAGAGTCAGCAAGTGGTCAGGGAGGACAGGCTGCTTCAGGCAGGCTAAGTATCATACCGGGTGCAGAGTGTTCTCGACTCTTTGGAAGCATGTTGGAGGAGTCCAGAAATGATCCTGAGGAAGGTGGGGGCTGGGAGGAAAGCTGAGGGGCAGACCAGGGCCAGGTGGGGAGGTGCCTGCTTCTCCAGGTATGAAGAGGCCTGGAGCGGCAAGAAGGGCTACGATCCAAAGCTCAGGTTACAGCAGGAGAAAGCCCAGCTCCGCCTCCGGTACGCTCAGGAACACCTGGACACATGTGAGCAACACCTGTGCAAAGCTAACTCCCTGGGTAAGGTGAGAGGGAGCCAGTAACTGAGCTCTTCCCAGCCCGTCTCTGCAGGGGACTGCCCACTCTGCAGACACCTGTAGCTCCGCAGCAGCCAAGCCACGGGGCCTGCGCACACTGGGACAGACAGGGCCGGGACCCAGCAGTAGGAGAGAAGCCAGGGGAGCCCCGACCACTCCCAGGGGCGGGGCTTAGAGGATGAGCTGCTCCTGAAACTCTAGACTGTTAGGAAATGCGCTTTATTTCCGCCTTCTATAGCGGAATCTAAAATCTATTCTTACAGATTTCTCTAATTATAACATGTTTACCACATTAAAAAAAAAAATTTTATGTTATTTTATTTTATTTTTTTTTACATTTAGAAAATGTAAAATCCCAAATGCTGATTGCAAACCACTTGTCCCACCCTGGGACCTAAATGTTATCTTACTGTATATATAGTTTGGGATCCTTGGTTTTTTGTTTGTTTGTTTGTTTCTCCAAATCACATCATACACGGGAATCTGCTAGTCTTCATTCAGGCATGCAATGGGATTTTATGCACCACTGTTAACGACTACATAAATCTGCATTGTATAGCTGAAACACTATTCAGGCAAATTTCTGGTGCTGCTTCAGATTGTTTGCTATTTAAATGAGAACCATATTGAGTTACTTCACCTATCCTAGGCATTAGTGAGCTGAAATGGACTGGTATTGGCCATTTTGAATCAGACAATCATATAGTCTACTATGACAACTTGAAGAGGAATGGTGTTGCATTCATTGTCAAAAAGAACATTTCAAGACCCATTCTGAAGTACGTTGTCAGTGATAGGATAATATCCATACGCCTACAAGGAAGACCAGTTAGTACGACTATTATTCAAACTTACGCACCAACCACTAGGGCCAAAGATGAAGAAATACAAGATTTTTATCAGCTGCTGCAGTCTGAAATTGACGGAACATGCAATCAAGATGCACTGATAATTACTGGTGATTGGAATGCACAAGTTTGGAAACAAAGAAGGATCAGTAGTTGGAAAATATGGCCTTGGTGATAGAAACAATGCCGGAGATTGAATGATAAGATTTTTTGCAAGACCAACGACTTCTTCACTGCAAATACCTTCTTTCACCAACATAAACAGCGACTATACACATGGACGGAAACCCAGATGGCTTAGTGGTTAAGTGCTACGGCTGCTAACCAAGAGGTCAGCAGTTCAAATCCGCCAGGCACTCCTTGGAAACTCTATGGGGCAGTTCTACCCGTTCTATGGGGTCGCTATGAGTCGGAATCCACTTGACTGCAGTGGGTTTTTTTTTTTATACACATAGACCTCGCCAGATGGAACACACAGAAATCAAATTGACTACATCTGTGGAAAGAGACGATGGAAAAGCTCAATATCATCAGTCAGAACAAGGCCAGGGGCCGACTGTGGAACAGACCATCACTTGTTCATATCCAAGTTCAAGCTGAAACTGAAGAAAATCAGAGCAAGTCCACGACAGCCAAAATATGACCTTGAGTATATCCCTCCTGAATTTAGAGACCATCTGAAGAATAGATTTGACCCATTGAACACTAGTGACCGGAGTCCAGACGAGTTGTGGAATGACATCAAGGACGTCATATATGAAGAAAGCAAGAGGTCACTGAAAAGACAGGAAAGAAAAGACCAAGATGGACGTCAGAGGAGACTCTGAAACTTGCTCTCGAATGTCAAGCAGCTAAAGCAAAGGAAGAATTGATGGAGTAGAAGAACTGAACAGAAGATTTCAAAGGGCTGCTCGAGAAGACAAAGTATTAGAATGACATGTGCAAAGAGCTGGAGACGGAACACCAAAAGAACATGCTCAGCGTTTCTCGAGCTGAAAGAACAGAAGAAAAAATTCAAGCCTTGAGTTGCAATAGTGAAGGATTCTACGGGGGAAATATTAGGTGACACAGGAAGCATCAAAAGCAGATGGAAAGAATACACAGGGTCATTACACCAAAAAGAATTAGTCAATGTTCAACCATTGCAAGAGGTAGCGTATGATCAGGAACCGATGGTACTGAAGGAAGAAGTCCAAGCTGCACTGGAGGCATTGGCGAAAAACAAGGCTCCAGGAATTGATGGAATATCAGTTCAGATGTTTCAACAAACTGATGCAGAGCTGGAGGTGCTCACTCGTCTATGCCAAGAAATATGGAAGACAGCTTCCTGGCCAGCTGACTGGAAGAGATCCATTATTTATGCCTATTCCCAAGACAGGTGATCCAACCGAATGTGGAAATTATAGAACAATATCATTAATATCACACACAAGCAAAATTTTGCTAAGATCATTCAAAAACGGCTGCAGCAGTATATTGACAGGGAACTGCCAGAAATTCAGGCCGGTTTCAAAAGAGGACATGGAACCAGGGATATCACTGGTGATGTCAGGTGGATCCTGGCTGAAAGCAGAGAATACCAGAAGGATGTTTACCTGTGTTTTATTGACTATGTAAAGGCATTTGACTGTGTGGATCATAACAAACTATGGATAACACTGCGAAGAATGGGAATTCCAGAACACTTAATTGTGCTCATGAGGAATCTTTACATAGATCAAGAGGCAGTTGTTCAGACAGAACAAGGGGATACTGATTGGATTAAAGTCAGGAAAAGTGTGTGTCAGGGTTGTATCCTTTCACCATACCTATTCAATCTGTATGCTGAGCAAATAATCTGAGAAACTGGACTATATGAAGAAGAAGGGGGCATCAGGATTGAAGGAAGACTCTTTAACAACCTGCATTATGCAGATGACACAACCTTGCTTGCTGAAAGTGAAAAGGACTTGAAGCACCTACTAATGAAGATCAAAGACCACAGCCTGCAGTATGGATTGCACCTCAACATAAAGAAAAAAAAAATCCTCACAACTGGACCAACGAGCAACATCATCATAAACGGAGAAAAGACTGAAGTTGTCAAGAATTTCATTTTACTTGGATCCACAATCAACATTCATGGAGGCAGCAGTCAAGAAATCAAGAGACGTATTGCATTGTGTAAATCTGCTGCAAAGGACCTCTTCAAAGTGTTGAAGAGCAAAGATGTCACCTTGAGGACTAAGGTGCGCCTGACCCAAGCCATGGTATTTTCAATTGCATCATACGCATGTGAAAGCTGGACAACGAATAAGGAAGAGCGAAGAAGAACTGACGCCTTTGAATTGTGGTGTTGGCGAAGAATATTGAATATAGCATAGACTGCCAAAAGAACGAACAAATCTGTCTTAGAAGAAGTACAACCAGAATGCTTCTTAGAAGCAAGGATGACGTGACTGCGTCTTACATACTTTAGACATGTTGTCAGGAGGGATCAGTCCCTGGAGAAGGACATCATGCTTGGCAGAGTACAGGGTCAGCAGAAAAGAGGAATACCCTCAACGAGGTGGATTGACACAGTGGCAGCAACAATGAGCTCAAGCGTAACAGCAATTGTAAGGATGGCGCAGGACTGGGCAGTGTTTCATTCTGTTGTGCATAGGGTCGCTAGGAGTCGGAACGGACTCAAAGGCACCTAACAACAACAAAGCTTCAGATTGTTTGCTATTTAAATAAGAACCATATTGAGTTACTTCACCTATGTTTCAAGACCCAGTTCAATTCCCACCTCCTCCAGGAATACTTCCTGGACTACTTCCATAGCCAGCACCATCTCCCACCTCTGAATTATAACAACCTGTGATCTTCACAACACAGCTTAGCGTGGATCCCATGTGTCAGTCACTGCTCTCTGACTGTCTCATGGGTGAGGGGGCTGGTCTCTGGTGCAGTACTCTACTACACACATGCCTGGGAGTCCCCTCCCCACTCTGCACACAGCAGGTGCCCAATGCATGCTGACCATTTAGAGCCCAGGCCTCTCGCACTGAGACTGATTGGCTCCACTTTCCCAAGGACTAGGATTGCAGGCGCTCACGGTGGCCTGGTCGGAGACTTTGCTTGCTCTTTAGCCAGTCTCACCCAGATGTGTGAAGTGCTGCGGGGGCCGAAGGTAGCGGAGCAGGGAGAGATGAATTCTGACCAAGGGAGTCGGCAGCTTCGTGGGCGACGTGCTGTGGAGAGCAGATTCCAGGAGGCAGCAGTGGGGGAACGGGCGGTAGAGGCCACCACAGAGGATATGCAGCTCATTTCTCTTAGAACAAGCTGACTTCTAACTCTCATTTGCATCTCGTTTTATTTCCTTCCAACTTTTTCTACAGGTATACACACATATTTAATATAATTGGTTCCAACCACCAACCAACCCTTAGGCTAGCAGATGATCGCAAACCACTTGCACCACTCAGGGACCTAATTGATATCTTGCTGTATATAGAGTTTGCTAAGAGGTTAAAACGTCCCCCCTATAGTTTTAACTTAACTTTAAAGAACCAGTCACCTCCACATGAAGTCACAGCTTTGGCCAAGACCACCCATGGCTAACAGGTTTACCCAGCTCCGTGATTGATCTGATGCCATGCTGATGACCTCATAATCACCAACCACCCACGCCTACACCCCAGGGTGGCACGTGGGGAGACAGGCCCGGCTCTGTGTCAGACAGCTGGAGTCCCAATCCCAGGCACCAAGGTGGGTTCCGAGGTAGGCACATCCCCTGGGGAGTGCAGGGGAGCATGTGCTACCTCCACCCCGTGGCAGGGTGTCCATGCTTCAGGTCACAGGAACACCTCCCAGGCCTGCAGAAGCATCAGGGTTTGCAATGCCTGGGCCACGGACTTTGAAGTCCAGATTCCTCAGCTCAGCCCTCAAGGCTCTCCACCAGCTGGACACCATCTCTCATCACCACCCCATGCTGCAGTCACATCTCTGTGGTGGCCTCTGCTAGCCATCCCCCCAATGTTGCCTCCTGGAATCTGCTCTGCACAGCACCTCACCCATGGTCAGAGTTCACCTCTCCCTTCTCCGCTGCCTCCAGCCCCTACAGCACTTCACACATCTGGGTGAGATCGAGGTGCAGATATGTCCATCTCCCCCAACTGTTTTAAGGTAGGGGCAGGGGATTCACTGACTTCCTGGGTGGTACAAACAGTTTGTGCTCAGCTACTTAACTGAAAGGTTGGTGGTTCAAATCCACCCAGAAGTGCCGTGGAAGAAAGGGCTGGCGATCTACATCTGTAAGATTACAGCCAATGAAAACCCTATGGAGCGCAGTTCTATTCTGACACACATGGGGTCACTATGAGTTGGAATCAACTCATTGGCAACTGGTTTAGGGGATTCACTCCAGAGATTTGCTGATTTGCACTGAACCAGTAGCCCCTCCACCCCATTTGAAGGCAATGTGAAGCAGACTCAGCCGAGAGCTGGCTGGCTGACACCAGGAGGAGGTATGGGGGCTGGGGAAGTTGGACTTAAAAATTAAAAATAATAGCTGCCATTCACTGAGCTCACTACAGGCCAAGCACATTACAGCATTACAATTACCCCCAACCTCCCTGACAAGACAGCTCAATCACCATCCCCATTTTATAGATTAAGAAATCAAGGCTCAGAGAGGGTAAGAAACCTGCTAAGGTACCAGGCTAGTAGGTAGCAGAGTGGGGACTGAAAGTCGGGTCCACGTAACCCAAGTTAGTGGTAGAGAGCCTTGAATGCTAGAGTGAGGACAACCACAAAAGTGACGGGTGTAGGACCCCAGAATTCCTTTACTGAGGAGCTACAGCCGCCAGCTCACAAACTTAATGCTCTCTCCAGAGACTTTCCTCCAAAATAAACAACTTTCAAGTTAGTTTGCTGATAGAGGACATGCCTCTCCCACCTTCCAGCGAATACCTCCGAGAGCTTACCAAGTGCCTGGCACCATGCCAGGCCCTGAATGAGAGCTACCAGGAGGAAGACAGCAAAGGAAGGGTGGGGTGAGACTGAAAGCATTCTGAGAGAGGTGATGACCCAGCTCTTCGTGAAGGGTGAGTGTCCCTCCACTTCTTGGGCCACCACCCCCTACCTCAGGAGCCCACATTCCAGACAAAACTAACAAGTGACTACTCACAGAAACACTCTATTTTCCAGTCTCTGGGTCTGTGCTTAAGCAATGACCTCCACAGAAATGCTCCTTCATGAGACAGGCAGGTAGACAACCGCCCCCCCCTCCCCCCCGCCAACACACTTACCTGTCTGTCAAATTCCTCTCCCTGTGCCAAAGGCTGAACTCAAATCCCACCCATTCCATCTGCACAGTCACCCCCAAGGCAGGACTGTGCTCCCTCCTCTGGGTCCCCACAGCATGTCTGTGGTTGTGTCGAGGCACACACGTTCCAGTGGCGCGCGCGCACACACACACACACACACACACACACACGGGGTAACTGCTCTATATGCCCTTATACATGGCAGTAGTCAATGAGTATCTGCTGAATCCAGTTAAGGAAGATCCTTGTTGAAATGTCTGGCATTTTGGGTTCACTGCACCAGCTAAAATGCTACGAACAATTCAAAGCAAAAAATACCTAAGCCACAGTTCAAGCCAATCTGTGGAGTGCAAAGCGGCTTCCTGGCTCAGTGATCTCAGAGAAGCCCCCTTTGCCATGTCGTCCTTATCTGAAGACCCAGGCTAATCGTACCTGGTAGATATCATTCATCCCAGGAAGGTGGTAAAGATGAAATAAGATAACGTTCAAGAGGGACGCAGCACAGTGGCACTCAGCAAGCGCCATCTCCTTATTGTCACCTGGCTCAAGGGTGTACACCCACCCACCCACAGAGTCATCAACAGTTCAGTCCAAGGGCAAGCAGACAGGCCCCAGGCAGGCAGAACTGCCTCACTCAACGTTTTTCTAACCTTTTTGACCATGACCCATAATAAGAAGTATATCTTACGTTGGAACTCGGTATATACAAGCTAAATACTGTTGCTGTTAGGTGCCATTGAGTCATACCGATTCATAGTAACTCCCATAGGGTTTTCTTGGCTCTAAGCTTTATGGAAGCAGACTGCCAGGTCTTTCTCCTGCAGAGCAGCTAGGTGGGTTCAAACCGCCAACCTTTCAGTTAGCAGCTGAGTGCTCAGCCGTTTTGTGCCACCAGGGCTCCTTAAACTAAACATAATTGCAACACAAGTTCCACAAAACTCTTTCCTTGTGATGACGGAGGGGTGCATGCTGACAATTCTTTTCATTTTCTCTTCCTATTTCATTTCTAAACTGATTGCACAAACCGCTACCAGGGCGCCCACAGTTGGCACAGCCCTGGCCTCACTCACCCAAGGTGTCGGAGCTGCTCTCCACCGTCTCATTGACCTTCCGCGCAACTCTGGCCGCGGCCTCCCCCATCTTCCTCAGCATGCAGACGAGGGTGTCCTGCCGCCAGCTCCCTGGCTGGGCTGCTGCTCACAAGGGGGCCTGTGCCTGGGGAAGACGCAGGGCCATGAATCTCTCGCCAGCAAGAGAGGACCCACCCATGTGTCCATCCCTACATGTCCTCCTTTTGGGGGATCCAGGCTGCCAGGAGAGGCCCAAGCTGCTCACCTCCTCCTGTGGGGCCCAGAGCCCAGGCCACATCCAGGGTGGCCTTGGGAGCGGGCGGTCTGCCTGTCAGAGGTGGGGACAATCGGGCCCTACAGGATTCCTGGAAGGATGGACATGTGTGACCTCACCAGTTGGGGCCTGGCCTGGACGGGTAGCCAGTGAGGGCTCAGGTGTGTGCTGGCCTGTGACTCACTCAAAGGGTGGAGCAGTGGCAGGAGGTAGAGCACAGCTAACTGCCAGAGAAAGACACTTGTCCCCCACCCACACCACTGAGCAGGCACCCTGTTCAGGGCCCTCTAGGACAACTCCTCCAGCTCCCCCCACTCATCTATCCAGCTCTTCTGTGTATCAGGAAGTGGGAACACAAAAGTGACCAGACTGTAGCCCTGCCCGGTTGGAGCTCACTGTCTGCCAGGCTCTAAGAATTCCCTTCTCACCTGTAACTATGGAAGGGGGGTTACAGTGTCATCCTGCAGGCCTGATTATCAACTGAGTATAACTGCAAGACTCCAAGGGAGAGGAGAGGTGGACTGGAGGGGGAGGGAGTTACGGAAAGAAGAAGGGAAAACGCATCACTAGAGGAGAAGAGGCTCAAAGAAGGCTGAGGACAAACGGATTTATAAGGTATTAGAGCCCTAAGAGACCCTAGAAAGATCCCCAACTCCATATTTATAACAGAGAAGGAAACTGAGGCATAGAGAGAGGCTAAGTGTCCTGGTCAAGGTCAAAGTGAATAAGTAGCAATAACCAGGTCAGCCTGGAGTCCCTGGGTGGAGCAAATGGTTAAGTGCTCAACTAGTAATCAGAAGGTTGATGGTTCAAACCCACTCGGCAGCACCTCGAAAGACAGGCCTGGTGATCTGCTTCTGAAAGTTCACAGCCTTGAAAACCCTATGGCGCGGTTCTTCTCTGCACACATGGGGTCACCACGAGTTACAAATGACTCGATGGCAACTAACAACATCAGGTGAGCCCAGCTCCATATCCAGTGTTCATTTTTTTTTTTACAAAAGTCACCCACAGAGAGAAAATGACCAAGGACAGCTCCCCAGTCAGTGCCCTTCTTTGCCTTCCCCACCCCCACCCCACCTCCAGCATTATGGATGGCCCAGAGCTCCCACAGTCTCACTCGGCTAGTCAAAGGGTGAGGGCGGTGCTCAGAGCTGCTAACAAGCACCAAGAAGGCCCCATGTATTCAACTGGACAAGCAGGGCCAGGCCCACCCACCTGCTAGGGGAGAATTAGTGGTGTGTTCAGCGTTTGTGTGTTTCACCAAGGAAGCTGACGGTGATGGTTTAAGACACACAACGCAGTGGGAAAAGACTGTTTTTTGGAGACAGGCCTAATCCCCAGCTCTGCCATTTACTAACTGAGAAGTCCTGGGGGAGTTTCTTAACCACTCGGAGCCCCAGTTTGTTAAACTGAATAGGAGATGGTGTCATACCCATCTTCGTGGTTTCATATGAGGACTGAACAAAAAGGGACATGCCTGTCTAACCCAGAGCCCAGGTCCCTGAGGTACTCAATAAATGCTAATGGAGAAGGTAAAACAGTGCACATGTGGACACAACACCAGCATCTAAATCACTTCAACAGCTGTGTGACTCTGGACAAACAACTCAACGGAACTCATCTGTGAGGAATGAGTAGAATTTCTAGCAGCTCTCCACCTTCAGGAAGGCTTCCCCGATTGCCCCAGCCCTCACTGCTCTCTCCTCCCTCTAAGCTCCAACAGTACTTAATGTCTTAGCACAAACCACTTGGGTGGTTTATGAGCTTTTTAGAAAAAATGTACATACATATTTCTTCCTTTGGCCTGTGGGCAACTTGGGGCAGGGAGCGGTTCCACACACCGAGCACAAAGCGGATGCTCAATTAGTATGCCCCGATGATGACGATAAATAGCCACCATTTATCCAAATACAGGTCAACTGCCTCTCACAACAAATCTAAGACACTCTCTAAATGAGGAGGATCATAAATTCAAATGCCTAAAGACGCGAGATGGGCAACCTGGGTAAGACAGGCAGTGTAGGAGTGGTGAGGACTGTGGCAAACTGGACCCAACAACTTTACCATGTTACCTTTGAGATCATCTCCCTCAGCCAGAATCAGAGCGACGTTGCTCAGTTAGTGGACTGAAAAACTGAGAACCCAAGGGGCAAGATGAATCAGCTAGATGGAAACAAAGGACCCAGGCTAAGACTCTTCCTATAGTATCATACTCCATCCTTTCTCCATCTCCAGTATTCATCACCAACAATCATAAACATTTGTGAGCCTCATTAGGGCAGAAGAATGAAGAGGAAGGAAATACAGGAAATAGCTCTAATTGTGAGCTAATTGTGATATTCTGATGAGGAACGGCTTTCTGAAGAATACCACTGAGACAACACAGCCTCACAGCAGAGGGGGAAGGGAAGATAAATCTTGATGCTGCTCAGGGTCCATGCTAATCCTCATGGCATTTTCTAGGATGATGAGGGTACTTTCAATCAGGCACCATGCCTGCAATTCTACTAGCTGCCACCAGGTGGACCATGGAGAAAAAAACAAACCAAACCCATTGCCATCCAGTGGATTCTGACTCACAGCAACCTTATAAGACAGAGTAGAACTGCTCCATCGGGTTTCTAAGGAGCAGCTGGTAGATTCAAACTGCTGACCTTTTGCTTAGCAACTGAATGCTTAACCACTGCGCCACAACGGCCAAATTCAAAACCTCACCCTGCTCAAAACGGTGTGGGTCACAGATTGGACACAGGACCAGGAACAGGAGCAATCAGTAAAGTCTGGGTGTCAGAAAGTCACTAAGAGGCAGGCCCCTGGCATACCAGAGGGTGCCCTGGGTACAGCACAGATGTGCCCTAGAACACCGAAGAGGTTTCTCCTGCCCAAAATGGCAGCCTTTACCAACTGGCTGGGAACCCACCCTCACTTCACCTCAAACTACTTCCTTCAATGGAGAATACCTTTATAAAGTCCAACTGACAGTTCCTCTCCCAGGTCAGATGGCAAAGCCTGTCATCCTTTGGCACAGGCAGGGCTGTGAGACGGGAGGGAGGCTGGGCCACATGTAGTATAAGTCCCATGATGGGGGGGGGACCCCAAACCAGTTGCTGTCCAGTCAATTCCAACTTGTGGCAGCCCACGTGCGTCAGAGTAGAACTGTGCTCTAGAGTTTTCAATGGCCGATTTTTTGGGAGCAGATAGCCAGGTCTTTCTTTCAAGGCACCTCTGGGTGGACTCAAATCTCCAACCTTTTGGTTAACAGTCAAATGCATTAACCTTTGCACCACCCAGGGACTCCAAGGTGGGATAAGGGGCCCCAGAAACGAGGGAAGTGCAAACTTGGGAAGACAGGAGACTGGAGCGGTTTCTGGGATGCCAAAAGGGCCCCTACAAGGTTGTTCAACTTCACTGACTGCTCCTTTCACCCCTGGGGCCGGGCCTGTGTGGCAAAAATAGTTAAGAATTTATTTAGCATGTAACAGAGCCAAGAGAGAACAGGGGAAAGGAAAAAAGAAACGAAGCTGTTCTTCTGTTCTCTTTGTTTCTAAGAAAGACAGAAAATTGGCTGAGTCACATATAAGAGACAGAGCTATGGACCCACCTCTGATTGATGCAAAGCTTGCTAAACAGGGCCATCCCTTAGTCTGAGTGGCCCTGGTCTATATAAACAATTTCAATCACCCAAAATCAGTGTGTCAATACCATCTGCTGGCCCAATCTCATGCAATCCCCGGAAAGAAATATCACATCAACCAGTGGGAGCAATCAGTTCACAAGGCAGCCCTTCTGGAACCAAAACCCAGCTGTGGGGCCCTGGGACAATGCTATAGGCCCAAGTGCTGGGCCTGTCAGGGCATCTGGTCAACCTCATATGCAGATGTGGTGGTAGCAGAGAGTTGAGAGGTCCCAAAGGGGAGAAACAGGAACTGCCAGCCCATTCAGATCTGGCCCAGCACTGGGGCACCCCAACCTGATAGTACTGTTGGCTCCAGCCAGTCCAAGCACTTAGAAAATTCCAAGGAAAGCACTCCAAATCCTGAGGACCCTTTGACACAGGGCCTAAGCTATGCTCATATTCACATTACTGCTTCCCCTGCAACACGTCCCCCTCCACACATCCCCAACTCCCCGTTCCTCAGCAGCGTACAGATAGTGCTCCCATGAAGTGTTTAAATCCAACAAACATCTCCTGGGCATCTTCTCTAGGGACCACGCTGGGAGGAGTAAAGGGTACTGACCGGAATGAGCTTACCGCTGGGTAAGAGAGACTCACTGACAAGAGGCAGAGTGAGCCGGATGCCACGAGGGCCCAATGCCAGGTGCAAGGAGCATGTGACCTAACGCTCAGCCATGAAGGTGCACGGCATTGCGGGGGCAGAAGGAACACAGAAGGGGTCTGAGTAGCAGGTGCCCAAAGAGATACAGGAGAGAGGTGGACAAGCAGCCAACCTGTTCCCAGATTATTGAGGTGGATGACCTCTTACAACTCTGTCCTCTGTTTCTCTGCAGGGAGCTACGGAAAGTTTTTGAGAAAAGCAGCCTAATCCAACCGGTGTTTTTGATAAATTACAATGCTGGGAGCAGCTCCATTTGTAAAATGGAAAGACCACCTTCCTCTTTGGGTTGTTGTGAGAAGTAAATGACACGTAACTTTTGAGAAAGAACTTTGCAAACCATTAAGTGCCTCCCACACTAAGGCATTACCCATAGGTGAATTAGGTTCAGACAGGAAGTTAGGATATAGTAAACTGAATGCCAGAAAAAAAAAAAAACGCCCTGTTTTATAGGAGCTGGCAATGCTGCCCTCCCATCCCCATAACCTGATTTCACCTGGATACAAGCCTGGGAGGAGGAATGATTTTTGCTAAAAGCCTGATGACCGCCCCCCGCCACCATCTGACCCTTACCAGCAAGAACTCTACCTTGTCTGTGCAAAGGAGCTGCTGCGACACCCCGTCCGCACCAGCTGCTCCTATATTTAGTTACTGGTGTGGTCATTCGGGAACTTTAGAGCCTGGCAGCCACGCAGACCGGCAACCCTAGCTTTCGGAGCCATGTGTGCAAGCTCCCCCTACCGCTGCCTCTAGCTGGTCCTCCGAACCACCCCAAGAGGGGGAGTTGTGAGGAGGTGAGGGGTGGAGGAACGGATCCGACCCACGTAGCCCCAAAAGCCCACTCGAGGCCAGAGGAGAGTTGACCCACTTTCCCGCCTCAAGGAAAAAAGCCCCCTGAGGTTGTGAGCGGGGCTGACTGGCACCTCGCTTCTGCGCCAGGGGGTTCCGGGGAGCACTGCGCATGATCCCCAGGGCTCTGTGCGGTGGCCAGGCCGGGGTCCCAACGCCCCACGCTCTAGGGTGCCGCCTCACCCGCCTACCCCACCCCCTGGAGCCCGCAGCCAATGGCTCCTCGTCGTCGGCCCTCCGCTCGCCTAGCAGGCGGGGACCGGGGATCAGAAAGCAGGCAGGGGACAGAAGGCGGTGAGCCCAGAGGGCCTGGCACCCCCGAGCTGCCAGGGGCGCAGGAAAAGGCGTCGGAGGCCGAAAGGCACGCTCACAGGCAGGCTTCTGCAGCTCCCCAGAGCGGAAGCAAACCCCGAAAATGCTGCTTTGAGAACGAAACACACAGCAGCCTCTCCCAGCAAGGGCGCCTCCGCAGGGAATGGAGGCCCGACCGGGAGCGCTTCCCCGGCTTCCTCTTCCCTGGTACCGCTGCACCCACTCCCCTGAGCCATCTAGGGTCCAGCCACAGTCAGGCGAGAGCCCGTGCGCTGCCCGGCCCCGGGCACTGCAGAAGCCGCAGCTGATGCACCGCTGTTTTTCCAAGGGACGACCTGGGGGAGGGGGAAGGTGCGTTGCAAAAAACAGGGACACTGCTCTCCCTCTTCCCCCAGCCCTCAGACGCTTAGCCTCAGACTACGTTTCCTTTGCGGGGCACGAAGCGTTTGGCCCAGTTCCGGCCGCTTTCTGCTCCACTTACGGCGACAATGCCTCCTAGCGCCCTGCACGGCGCAGTCACCCCTCCTCGGCAGCCGCCAGCGCCCCATGCAACACTCGGGAGCTCCTGCCGGCGGGGAGGGGCGCGCGGGGATGCGCTCTCTGCGCGCCGCGCGCACGACAGCTTGACCAATCGCCGCGCTAGGATAGGCGCCGGGGCGGGAGCAAGCGGAGGCCCTTGGCCGCGCGCAACCAATCAGCGCGCGCAAGTCCTCACCCCCTCGCCCTGCAGCGGCGCGCGCGGAAAGGCGGTCGGCGCGCTCTCGTGCGGAAGCGCGGTCCGCTTTGTGTGCGGCTTCTGGAGAGAAAGCGCTTGGGGAAGCCGGGGAGTGCAGCCCGGAACAAGCAGCAGATTCTAGGACCCGTAGGACTGAGGCTCCAGGTTTGTTTTCCTTGAGGAAATGGAGTTGAATTAGCCGGATCAGGAGTACTTTGAAAAACTTGAAGATGAGGGATAGGAAACTCACGTGGATGCCTTCAGGAGTCCATTCACGTTTTTAGAGAAAATAATTCTGGCTCCACTAAGGTACTTCACCTCACTGAAGCCTAATGTTCTCAGCTATAAAATAGGAATTAAAATATCTAAATAACTACTTCACAGGGTCCTTGTGAGGATTCATCTGTGAAATGCTTAACACAGCACTTGGCCATGATAGACTGACTCAGGGAAAGGTAGCTGCTCAGCAGGCCTTGCTTATGGAAGGCTCACCATCTGCCCTTTACTGGGCACTCTGGGCGAAACAAAAGGTCGGCAGTTCGAATCCACCAGCTGCTCCTTGGAACCCCTATGGGACAGTTCTACTCGGTTCTATAAAGTCACTGTGAGTCAGAACTGACTGTATGGCACATAACAACATGGGGAAGACCACTGGAGGCAGGGAACACAGTGATTAAAGAGCGTGGCAGCTAACCAAAAGGTCAGTGGTTTGAGCCCACCAACCATCCCATGGGGCAGTCTGCTTCCATAAATATTACAGACTTGGAAACCGTACTCTGTCGATAGGGTCACAATAAGACGGAATTGACTCCCAAAGGGTTTGGGTTTGGATGCGGAAGACCACCATCATCTGTCAGTTTGTGATACTGTGGTGGCTTATGTATGGCTGTAATGCTGGAAGCTATGCCTCTGATATTTCAAATATCATCAGGGTGACCCCTGGGGGACAGGTTTTCAGCAGAGCCGCTAAACTAAGACAGACTAGGAAGAAAAACCTGGTGATTTACTTCCAAAAATCATCCAATGAAAATCCTATGGATCACAACAGAATATTTTCCGATATAGTGCTGGAAGATGAGCCCCCTAGGTTGAAAGTTACTCAAAATACACACTGGCTGCAACAATGGGCTTGAATATACCAAGGATTATGAAGGTGGCACAGGACTGGGCAACATTCTATTCTGTTGTATGTGGGGTTACCATGAGTCAGAGCTGACTAGACAGCACCTAACAACAACATGGGGAAGACAAAGGAGAATGCGGCCTCCACCTCGACCACTGACCATGATGTTGGAGCATGTGTCAAATGCACCAATAAATAGAAGTCGGTGTTAAATGCAGTGGGAATCCTAACGAAAGAACATTTAATGCCACCTCTGGGGTTTGGGCAGTCAGGTGAGGAGCACACATTCCCGTAGGCCTTGACAGGTGAGTAGGAGTGAGAATTGTCTCCAAAGTTATTCCTTCAAAACTGAGTGCCTTATGCCCAAAGCCCTACATCTTGGGGCATACCAAGATGAATCAGACACAGCCTGTCTTAGTTATCTAGTGCTGCTGTAACAGAAATACTACAAATGGATGGATTTAACAAAGAGAAGATTATTCTCTCACAGTCTGGTAGGTTAGAAGTCCAAATTCAGGTCATTAGCTCCAGGGAAAGGCTTTCTCTCTCTGTCGACTCTAGAGGAAGGGCCTCGTCATCAGTCTTCCCTTGGTCTAGGAGCTTCTCTGAGCAGGAACCTCCGGTCCAAAGGACCCACTCCTGGCACTGCTTTCTTAGCGGTATGAGGTACCCCTGTCTCTCTGCTTACTTCTCTATTATGCTCAAAAGAAATTGGCTTAAGACAATCTAGTCTTGTAGATTGAGTCCTGCCTCATTAACGCAACAGCCACTAATCATCCCATCTCATTAATGTCATAGAGATAGGATTTACAACACACAGGAAAATCACATCAGAAGACAATGGTATGGTTTCAGGGGATATCTAAGTCAATTGGCATAATAAAATCCATTAAGAAAACATTCTGCATCCCACTTTGAAGAGTGGCGTCTGGGGTCTTAAACGCTAGCAAGCAGCCATCTAAGATGCATCAATGAGTCTCAACCCACCTGGCTCAAAGGAGAATGAACACCAAGGACACAAGGTAATCACGAGCCCAAGAGACAGAAAGGGCTACATGAACCAGAGACTACATCATCCCAAGACCAGAAGAACTAGATGGTGCCTGGCTACAACTGATGACTGCCCTGACAGGGAACACAGAGAACCCCTGAGGGAGCAGGAGAGCAATGGGATACAGACCCCAAATTCTCATAAAAAGATCAGATGTAATGGTCTGACTGAGGCTAGAGGGACCCTGGTGGTCATGGCCCCCAGACCTTCTGTTGGCCCAGGACAGGAACCATTCCCAAAGCCAATTCTTCGGACATGGATTGGAGTGGACAGTGGGTTAGAGAGGGATGCTAGTGAGGAGTGAGCTTCTTGGATCAGGTGGACACTTGAGACTATGTTGGCATCTCCTGCCTGGAGGGGAGATGAGAAGGTAGAGGGGTTAGAAGCTGGCAAAATGGACATGAAAAGAGAGTGGAGGGAATGAGCGGGCTGTCTCAATGGGGGAGAGTAATTGGGAGTATGTGGCAAGGTGTACATAAGTTTTTGTGTGAAGAGACTGAATTGTAAACTTAAAGCACAATAAAATTATTTAAAAAAAAAAAAGGCAATGGTAGATAATCACACAATACTGAGAATCATGGCCTAGCTAAATCGATCACATATCTTTGCAGGACACAATTCAATCTATGACACAACCCCTGCCCTAAAGGTGTTACCAGTTAAGTGGACACCTGAGCAGCCATGTTTTCTGACCCCTTGTACCTTCTCAGGAAGACTCTGGGGACCTCACCCCAACCTAATCCCTCATCACCACCCTTACCTGCCACGTATATACCAGGTACCAAATATGAATAATAAATGGATGGAGTCCTGTTTTGCCTAGGCTGAGATGCTTTGTACTCTGAATAAAGCAGATGCTGCCACTTCTGACTTAAAACCAGCCTTACATTTATGGCCAACTTCCACACGTGGACGTCTTCTCTCCACAACTAGGTGATACGCAGCCCTGAGATAGACCCCACAATGCTTCTGTGCGCATAGTAAGGACTCAGTAAATACTGACACCGCCCTGATTTCCCAACATTCCTGACTTACCTCACTCAGTCCCCTCCCTGAAATTTCATTCTAGACCCCGCATGGACAAGACCCCTCCCCAGCTCAAATGCCACCTCCTCTATTCCCACTGTGTTTGCTTTATACCCAGTATTATACCATCCCTGTTTAAGTCTTCTCTACCTGGTTTCACTTACCAGAGCCTGGCACATGGTAAGTACTTGTATCAGTTAGCTTTTGCTGCATAACAAGCCACCCCAAAACCTAGTGGCTTAAAACAACAACCATTTATTTAGCTCATGATTTTATGGTTAAGCAATTTAGGCTGGGCTTAGCTGGGCAGCTCTTCTGGTCTCAGCTGGACTCCATTGCATTGGCAGTCAGTTGTCAGGCAGCCAGGAGCCTCTCCTTCTGGGGGGTGACTAGCTGTCAATTGAGGCAATGGGGGGCAACTGGGCCTCCAGCAAGCTAGTCCAGATTTGTTCACATGAAGCTGCAGTATTCCAAGAGCAAGAGTGGAATCACGCAAGATCTCTCAAAGCCTAGGCTTAAAATGCATTATGTCACTTCTGCAATTGTGTTGACCAAACCAAGTCCCAGGCCAGCACACATTCAATAGGTGGGGAAATAGACTCCATTGCCTAAGAAAGGAGCAGCAAAATCACATTGCAAGGAACAGAGAAGGGTGAGAACGGGCACTAGCTTTGTAATCTACCACAGCCCTCAATAAATATTCCCATGATACCTAGCACATAGTGGTACTCAGTAAATATTTATCAACAGTGCTAAGACTTTCAGTCATAATGTTTACAGACTTCATTCAATGGATTCAGTTGGAGACATTTTATCCCCCACCACTGGACTCTATAACCATCCATCAGCACCTGCAGTTTCAATAAAAAAAAATAAGGGGATCAGGAAGGTGGGGCAGTGCAGAGAGAAGCCCCACTGAAACTCCTCAGTGGAGAAGCTCGGCTGGTCTCAAACAGACTCCTCTGAAGAGACCCAGAGCATCTTCGGATACCTGAGCCCCTTAGAGACCGGGCCCAAGCCTGGCCATGTGAGTTGGAAACCACTCCACCTTAACCTTTGAACATAAAGAGACTTGGGTATCTGTCAGGGCTTAGAGATAGTCCCTGTTGATGGCTTGAAAGCCTTGTGGGCTAACTGTCAAATGGGAAACCTCTTGTGCAATGACAAATATTATCTGACTGTTTCTGGAGGGCCTGCCCCTCACTGAACAGAACAAATGCTTAGGGCGTTTGTGGAAGCAACACTGTTCTCTAGACAGCCAGCAGTCCAACTCCTATGACTGAAAGCCCTAATGGGGACCACTTCCCATCAAAGAATTTCCAGAAGCTGTCTCAAGGCCTTAAACCTCTCCTTTCCCACTCTACTCGTATTTGTCCTCATCTCACACCTCTTGAGTGAAAAGTACATTCGAATGGAAACAAAATTGAAGTTACACCCAACATGCGACATGCGTGAGCCAGGCACCCATGCATCATCCTACTCCTTCCTGGGGCCACACCTGCCTGGAGCTGAGTCACCAATAGCCAGGAACTCAGGTCACTCCAAGTCACTACCATCCTAAGGCAGAAAAGCAGTTCACCCAGTTCCTCTTCCAGAAAGTTCTGCCTGGTGAAGTGTGTCCACCATGAAACCCCTGCCAGGTACTGCAGGATTTGCAAAGATAAGCAAGAAGCAGTAAGTACTCTCAAGGCACTTGCACTCTAATGTGGGAAATAAGATTCAAACAAAAAGTGAATGAGCAACCAAGATGCCCTTCAATACGTGAGCAGATAAACTGTCATACATCCATACAATGGAGTATTATTCAGTGATTAAAAAAAAGACATGAGCAATCAAATTACAAAAAAGACGTGGAGGAGTGTTAAATTCATATTACTAAGTGAAAGAAGCCAGTCTGGAAAAGCTACATACTCTGATTCCATACAGTATGATTCTAACTACATGACATTCAGAAAAAGACAAAACTATAGAGACAATAAAAAGATGAGTGGTTGCTATTCTCAAAGCCAACTGTTCACACAAAGATTAGGCTGGACTATAAGACATAAAATGATACTTGCGAAGGGAGCACTTCTTAGCTCAAATAGCTGCATGCGACTAGCTGGGCAGCTCCTGTCCAGAGGCGAGATGAAAAGGCAAAAAGGGACAGGAGCTGGGTGAATGGACACAGGAAATCTGGGGTAGGAAGGAGGAGTGCGCTGTCACATTATAGAGACAGCAACTAGGATCACAAAATAATGTGTATACATTTTTGTATGAGAAACTAACTTAAAATGTAGACTTTCACTTAAAGCACAATAAAAAATAATAATAAAAAGATGAGCAGTTGCCAGGGGTTTGAGAGGAAAGAAAGGGTGAATAGGTGGAGCGTGGAGCATTTGAAGGGGTAATAAAGCTATTCTGTATGATACTGTAATGGTAGACACATGACATTATGCATTTCTCAAAACCCATAGGACTGTACAACACAAAGAGTGAACTCTAATGTAAATAATGGGCTTTAGTTAATAATGCATCAATATGCGGTCATCAGTTTTAACAAATATACCATAGGAATGCAAGAAGTTAATAGGAAAACCACTGTGCAAAGGGTAGAAGCGGCATATGAGAACTCTGTATTTTCTGCACAATTTTTCTATAAACATAAAGCTACTCTAAAAATTAAAGTCTATGATTTTAAAATGTGAATATAATAACCCCCCACATGTCTGTCACTTTGTCCTACTGTGGGGGTTGTGTTTTGCTGTGATGCTGGAAGCTATGCCACCAGTATTCAAGTGCCAGCAGGGTTAAGTGCCATGGAGGACAGGTTTCAGCTGAGCTTCCAGACTAAGACATACTAGGAAAAAGAGTCAGATGGTCTATTTCTGAAAAGAATTAGCCAGTGAAAATCTTATGAATAGCAATGGAACATTGTCTGATATAGCGCTGGAAGATGGGCCCCTCAGGTTGGAAGGCGCTCAAAATACAACTGGGGAAGAGCAGCCTCCTCAATCTAGAGTCGACCTTGATGACATGGATGGAGTCAAGCTTTCCGGACCTTCATTTCCTGAAGTGGCATGATTCAAAATGAGAAGAAATAGCTACAAATATCCATTAATAATCAGAGTGTGTTATGTACAAAGTATGAACATAGGAAAATTGGGAATCATCAAAAATGAAATGAAATGCGTAAACATCAATATCCTACGCATTAAAAAAATAAAATAGCATTAGTGAGCTGAAAGGACTGGTACTGGACATTTTGAATCAGACAGTCATACGGTCAAATATGTCAAGAATGACAAATTGAAGAGGAATGGCATTGCACTCTTCATCAAAAAGAACATTTCAAGATCTCTCCTGAAGTACAACACAGTCAGTGATAGGATAATATTAATTTGCCTACATAGAAGACCAGTTAATACGACTATTATTCAAATTTACCCATTAGCCACTAGGGCCAAAGATGAAGAAACTGAAGATTTTTACCACCTTCTGCAGTCTGAAATTGATCAAACATGCAATCCAGATGCATTGATAATTGCTAGTAATTGGCATGTGAAAATTGGAGACAAAGAAGAAGGATTGGTAATTGGAAAATATGGCCTTAGTGATAGAAATGATACTGGACATCACATGACAGAATTTTGCAACACCAATGACTACTTCATTGCAAATACCTTTTTTCACTAACATAAATGGCATCTATACATGTGGACCTCACCAGAAGGAATACACAGGATTCACATCAAATACATCTGTGGAAAGAGACGATGGTAAAGCTCAATATCATCAGTCAGAACAAGGCCAGAGGCCGACCATGGAACAGACCATCAATTGCTCACGTGCAAGTTCAAGTTGAAACTGAAGAAAATTAGAACAACTCCACGACAGGCAAAGTACAACCTTGAGAATATACTACCTGAATTTAGAGACCATCTCAAGAACAGATTTGACACGTTGAATGCTAATGTCTGAAGGCCAGATGAGTTGTGGGATGACATCAAAGACATCATACATGAAGAAACCAAGAGGTAATTAAAAAGACAGGAAGGAAAGAAAAGGCCAAAATGGATGTCAGAAGAAACTCTGAAACTTGCTCTTGAACATCGAGCAGCTAAAGCAAAACGAAAAAATGATGAAGTAAAAGAGCTGAATAGAAGATTTCAAAGGGCAGCTCGAGAAGACAAAGTAAAGTATCATAATGGCATGTGCAAAGACCTGGAGGTAGAAAAAGAAAACGGAAGAACAAGCTCAGCATTTCTCAAGCTGAAAGAACTGGAGAAAAAAATCGAAGCCTCGAGTTGCAATATTGGAGGGTTCTACAGGGAAAATATTTTTAAGAAGTAGGAAGCATTAAAAGATGGAAGGAATACACAGAGTCACCATACCAAAAAGAACTAATTGACACTCAGTCATTTTAAGAGGTAGCATATGATCAGGAACCGATGGTACTGAAGGAAAAAGTTCAAGCTGCACTGAGGGCATTGGCAAAAAACAAGGCTCCAGGAATTGATGGACTACCACTTCAGATGTTTCAACAAACCAATGTGACATTGGAAGTACTCACTTGGCTATGCTGAGAAATTGGGAAGACAACTACCTGGCAAACTGGAAAAGATCCGTATTTATGCCAATTCCCAAGAATGTTGATCCCACTGAATGTGAAAATTATCAAACAATATTGTTAACATCACATGCAAGTAAAATTTTGCTGAAGACCATTCAAAAGCAGCTGCAGCAGTATATCAACTGGTAACTTCCAGAAATTCAAGCTGGATTCAGAAGAGGACATGGAATGAGGAATATCATTGCTGATGTCAGACAGATCCTGGCTGAAAGCAGAGAATACCAGAAAGATGTTTACCTGTGTTTTATCAACATTGCATTAGGCCATGTGGATCATAACAAATTATGGATAACATTTTGAAGAACCTGTACATAGATTAAGAGGCAGTCATTCAACAGAACCAGGGGACACTGTGTGGTTCAAAGTCAGGGAAAGTGTGCATCAGCATTGTATCTTTTCACCATACTTATTCAATCTACATGCTGAACACATAATCCAAGAAGCTGGACTATGTGAAGAAGAATAGGGCATCAGGATTGGAGGAAGAATCATTGACAACCTGCATTATGCAGATGACACAACCTTACTTGCTGAAAGTGAAGAGGACTCGAAGCACTTACTGATGAAGATCAAAGACCACAGCCTTCAGTATGGATTACACCTCAACATAAAGAACACAAAAATCCTCACAACTGAACCAATAAGCAACATCATGATAAATGGAAAGAAGATTCCATTTGTCAAGGATTTCATTTTACTTGGATCCACAATCAACACCCATGGAAGCAGCAATCAAGAAATCAAATGAGGAGGCAGGGCCAAGATGGCCGAGTAGTCAGATGCTTCTGATGATACCTCTTATGACAAAGACCTGAAAAAACAAGTGAAACGACTATATTTATGACAAACTAGGAACCCTGAACATCAAAGGCAAAGTTAGAAAATAGACCGAGCAGCAGGGGGAGGGAGAGACGATTCAGAAGCAGCAACCAGTTGCCAGACCTGAATTGCTGGGAACCCTCAGGCACCATTCCTGGGAGTGACTGCAGTGGGCCGGTGGTAATGTTCGACCGCAGTTTCCTCAGGGAGAAACAGTCACCTGCACAGCCTACACACACCACCAAAACCAGAGAAGAACAGTGCTTTTGGCAAAAGCTGTTAACGTATATTTTACCGTGCCCCCAGGCCCTAAGCTGGGTTCAGTGGCTGTCGATTTCTCTGGGCCTGAGATAGGTTCTGCTTAGCATCCTGAGCCATTCTCCTAGCCTTGGAGAAGGAATAAATTCACAATTAGGGGAAAAGATAATCTGCCAGCTCCACTAACCTGCGGAGCTCAGGACAGAAGAGGCTCCTGTCCAGGCATAAACGGTCAGTGGATTTTGAATACCTCTCCCCCCTGGCATGGACCTGTGTGGGCCTATTTTAGGAACATAGGCCCTTGTCAGCAGACTGCAACTGTTTCAGCTGTGCAGTGGAGAGGTAGGTGTTTGATGTTTGACACCGCATTGTCTATTAAGCAGAGTCCTCACCTACCGACATCAGGGGCCTAAGGACTGGTGGTTCCACTCAGGTCACCCAGCCACCCGCAACAGGTATCCAAGGATAATTGGTACCTGCCAGTCTTTACAACCAAAAGCATTCAGTGCCCGTGGTCCATCTGCAGAACCCACCCACCTGTGCGCTGTAGGGAACAGGGATGCACTTTCCTCACAGACACTTGGGGAACAGTTGTCAACCCCTGCCTTGTTCAGAGCATGACCCTCTGCTGCAACCAGATACCTGTACCTACATCAAATCACCCCTGCCCCTCTAAGACTGTAGGACAGTGCCTGTACCACACACTAGATGACTAAATACCTGGACACCTGAGCTGAATCCATATAAGAAAAGTGAACAGACTCCTAGGCTCATATACATGATAACATCTCTAGCCATCTGGTGACAGGACATTAGAGCTTCAAAGGTGAAAATAATCAAGTTAGCTCACTCAGGCAACTTATTTGGGCATATCAAAACAAAACAAAGCAAGAAGTTAGGATACAGTAAGCAAACATAAAATTAACAAATACAATAACTTATAAAGGGCTCAGAGAGAATAGTCAATGTCAATCACATAAAGAAACAGATCATGATCACTTCAACAAGCTCTCAAAACAAAGAATCCAGGGATCTTCTGGATGAAGGTGCCTTCCTGGAATTACCAGATGCAGAATACAAAAGATTAATATACAGAACTATTCAAGACATCAGGAACAAGATCAGGAAGGAGATCAGGCAATACGCAGAACAAGGCAAGGAACACACAGATAAAGCAGTTGAAGAAATTGAATAGGTTATTCAAGAACATAATGAAAAATTTAATAAGCTGCAAGAATCCATAAAGAGACAGCAATCAGAAATTCAGAAGATTAACAATAAAATTACAGAATTAGACAACGCAATAGAAAGTCAGAGGAGCAGAATCATGGATGTGGAAGGCAGGATTAGTGAAACTGAAGAACTTGGCATGAATATATTTGAAGAAAAATCAGATAAAATAATTTTTTTTAAATGAAGAAACCCTAACAATCATGTGGCACTCTGTCAAGAGAAATAATGTATGAGTGTTTGGAGTACCAGAACAGGGAGGGATAATAGAAAATACAGAGAGAATTGTTGAAGATTTTTTGGCGGAAAACTTCCCTGATGTCGTGAAAGATGAGAAGATACCTATCCAAGATACTCATTGAACTCCACATAACATAGATCTTGAAAGAAAGTCACCAAGACATGTTATAACCAAGCTTGCCAAAACCAAAGATAAAGAGAGAATTTTAGGAGTGGGTAGGGATAACCGAAAAGCCACCTACGAAGAAGAGTCAATAAGAATAAGCTCGGACTACTCAGCAGAAGCCATGCATTCAAGAAGGCAATGGGATGACTTATATAAAGCACTGAGGGAAGAAAATTGCAAGCCAAGAATCATATATCCAGCAAAACTGTCTCTTAAATATGAAGGCGAAATTAGGACATTTCCAGATAAACAAAACTTTACAGAATTCATAAAAACCAAACCAAAACTACAAGAAATAGTAAAGCAAACTCTTTGGTTAGAAAATCAATAATATCAGATATCAACCCAAGACTAGAACACAGGACAGAGCAACCAGATGTCAACTCAGATAGGGAAGTCACAAAAATAAATCAAGGTATTAAAAATGCTCAAAACGGAGACAGCAATGTCAATATGTAAAAGAAAGCAGCATTAAAACAATAAAGAGGAACTAAGAAATGTAGTCATAGATCTTCCATATGGTGAGGAAGACAAGGCAATATAAAGAAATAAAAGTTAGGTTCAAATTTAGAAAAATAGGGGTAAATATTAAGGTAAGCACAAAAGAGACTAACAATCCTACTTGTTGAAATAAAATACAAGAAAAAAATAGAGACTCAGCAAAAACAAAATCAATTAAAAAACGAATAAGAGGAAAAGACAATATATAAACTACTCAGCACAAAAAATTAAGTGGGAAAAAGAAACTGTCAACGACACACAAAAAAAGGCATCAAAGTGACAGCACTAAACTCATAAAAAAAAAAAACTCATACCTATCCATAATTATGCTGAATGTAAATGGACTAAATGCACCAATAAAGAGACAGAAAGTGGCAGAATGGATACAAGAACACATTCCATCTATATGCTGCCTACAAGAGACGTACCTTAGACTTAGAGACACAAACAAACGAAAACTCAAAGAATAGGGAAAAAAAAATATCAAGCAAACAACAATCAAAAAAGAGCAGGAGTGGCAATATTAATCTCTGACAAAATAGACTTTAAAGTTACATCCACCACAAAGGATAAGGAAGGACACTATATAATGATTAAAGGAACAATATACCAGAAGGATATAAGCATATTAAATATTTATGCACCCAATGACAGGGCTGCAAGATATATAAAACAAACTCTACCAGCATTGAAAAGTGAGATAGACAGCGTCACAATTATAGTAGGAGACTTCAACATACCACTCCCGGTGAAGGACAGGACATCCAGAAAGAAGCTCAGTAAAAAACACAGAAGATCTAAACACCACAATCAACCAACTTGACTTCATAGACGTATACAGAACTCTCCACCCAACAGCAGCCAAGTATATTTTCTTTTCTAATGCACATGGAACATTCTCTAGAATAGACCACATATTAGGTCATAAAGCAAGACTTAGCAGAATCCAAAACATCAAAATATTGCAAAGCATCTTCTCTGACCGTAAGGCCATAAAAGTAGAAATCAACAATAGAAAAAGTATGGAAAAGAAATCAAACACTTGGAAACTGAACAATACCCTGCTTGGAAATGGCTGGGTTATAGAAGACATTAAGGATGGAACAAAGAAATTCATAGAATCCAATAAGAATGAAAACACTTCCCATCAGAACCTTTGGGACACAGCGAAAGCAGTGCTCGGGGTCAGTTTATATCAATAAATGCACACATATAAAAAAAAAGAAAGGGCCAAAATCAAAGAATTATCCCTACAACTTGAACAAATAGAAAGAGAGCAAGAAAAGAAACACTTAGGCACCAAAAGAAAGCAAATAATAAAAATAAGAGCAGGATTAAATGAAATAGAGCACAGAATAACAATTGAAAGAGTTAACAAGACCAAAAGCTGGTTCTTTGAAAAAATTAACAAAATTGATAAACCATTAGCCAAACTGACAAAAGAAAAACAGGAGAGGAAGCAAATAACCCAGATAAGAAATGAGATGGGCAGTATCACAACAGACACAAGTGAAATTAAAAGAATCATATCAGATTACTATGAAAAATTGTACTCTAACAAATTTTAAATCCTAGAAGAAATGGATGAATTTCTAGAAACATACTACCTACCTCAACTAAAACAAACAGAGGTAGAACAACTAAATAAACCCATAACAAAAGAAGACATTGAAAAGGTAATCAAAAACTCCCAACAAAAAAAAAAAAACCTGGCCTGGATGGCTTCACAGCAGTTCTACCAAACATTCAGAGAAGAGTTCACACCACTGCTACTAAAAGTATTTCAGAGCATAGAAAAGGATGGAATACTCCCAGACTCATTCTATGAAGCCAGCGTATCCCTGATACCAAAACCAGGTAAAGACACCACAAAAAAAGAGAAAATTACAGACCTATATCCCTCATGAACCTAGATGCAATGATCCTCAACAAAACTCTAGCCAATAGAATTCAACAACATATCAAAAAAAAAAATTCTCCATGACCAAGTGGGATTCATACCAGGTATGCAGGGATGGTTCAACATTAGAAAAACAATTAGTGCGATCCATCACATAAATAAAACAAAAGACAGAACCACATGATCCTATCAATTGATACAAAAAAGGCATTTGACAAAGTTCAACACCCACTCATGATAAAAACTCTCAGCAAAATAGGAATAGAAGGAAAATTCCTCAACATACTAAAGGGCAATTATACAAAGCCAACAGCCAACATCATCCTAAATGGATAGAGTCTGAAAGCATCAACCTTGAGATCGGGGACCACACAAGGATGCCCTTTATCACCACTCTTATTCAACATTGTGTTGGAGGTCCTAGCCAGAGCAATTAGGCTCAATAAAGAAATAAAGGGCATCCAGATTGGTGAGGAATAAGTAAAAGTATCTCCATTTGCAGATGACATGATCGTATACACAGAAAACCCTTAAGGATCCTCAAGAAAACTACTGAAACTAATAGAAGAGTTCAGCAGAGTATCAAGATACAGGATAAACATACAAAAATCAGTTGGATTCCTCTACACCAATAAAAAGAACATTGAAGAGGAAATCACCAAATCAATACCATTTACAGGAGCCCCCAAGAAGATAAAATGCTTAGCAATAAATTTTACCAGAGATGTAAAAGACCTATACAAAGAAAACTACAAGATACTACTCCAAGAAACCAAAAGAGACCTATGTTAAGTGGAAAAACATACCTTGCTCATGGATAGGAAGACTTTCTGTTCTACCAAAAGCGATCTACAGATACAATGCAATTCGGATCCAAATTCCAACAACATTTTTTAATGAGATGGAGAAACAAATCACCAACTTCATATGGAAGGGAAAGAGGCCCCAGATAAGTACAGCATTACTGAACAGAAGAACAAAGTGGGAGGCCTCACTCTACCCGATTTTAGAAACTATTTTACCACCACAGTAGTCAAAACAGCCTGGTACTGGTACAACAACAGATACATAGACCAATGGAACAGAATTGAGAACCCAGACATAAATCCATCCACTTATGAGCAGCTGACATTTGACAAAGGCCCAAAGTCAGTTAAATGGGGAAAAGACAGTCCCTTTAACAAATGATGCTGGCATAACTGGATATCCAACTGCAAAAAAATGAAACAAGACCCATACCTCGCAGCATGCACAAAAACTAACTCAAAAATGGATCGAAGACCTAAATATCAAATCTAAAACGATAAAGATCATGGAAGAAAAATAGGGACAACACTAGGAGCGCTAATACATGGCATAAACGGTGTACAAAACATTGCTAACAATGCACAAACACCAGAAGAGAAACTAGATAACTGGGAGCTCCTAAAAATCAAACATCTATGCTCATCCAAAGACTTCACCGAAAGAGTAAAAAGATTACCTACAGACTGGGAAAAAGTTTTTAGCTATGACATTTGCAATCAGCATCTAATCTCTAAAATCTACATGATACTGCAAAAACGCAACTACAAAGAGACAAATAACCCAATTAAAAAATGAGTAAAGGATCTGAACAGGCAATTCACTAAAGAAGACATTCAGGTAGCTAACAGATACACAAGGAAATGCTCACGATCGTTAGCCATTAGAGAAATGCAAATCAAAACTACAATAAGAAAAAACACAAAATAATAAACGTTGGAGACATTGTGGAGAGACGGGAACACTTATACACTGCTGGTGTATGTAAAATGGTATAACCGCTTTGGAAATCTTTTTGGCGCTTCCTTAAAAAGCTAGAAATAGAACTACTATACGATCCAGCAATCCCACTCCTTGGAATATATCCTAGAGAAATAAGAGCTTCTACACGAACAGATATATGCACACCCATGTTCACTGCAGCACTGCTTACAATAGCAAAAAGATGGAAGCAACCAAGGTGCCCATCATTGGATAAATGGATAAATAAATTATGGTATATTCACACAAGGGAATACTACGCATCGATAAGGAACAGTGATGAATCCCTGAAACATTTCATAACATGGAGGAATCTGGAAGGCGTTATGCTGAGTGAAATTAGTCAGTTGCAAAAGGACAAATATTGTATGAGACCACTATTGTAAGAACTGGAGAAATAGTATAAACAGAGAAGAAAATATTCTTTCATGGTTATGAGAGTGAGGAGGGAGATAGGGAGAGGGGTGTTCACTGACTAGATAGTAGATAAGAACTATTTTAGGTGAAGGGAAAGACAACACACAATATAGGAGAGGTCACCACAACTGGACTAAGCCAAAAGCAAAGAAGTTTCCTGAATAAACTGAACGCTTCAAAGGCCAGCGTAACAGGGCCGCGGGTATGGGGGCCATGGTTTCAGGGGACATCTAGGTCAATTTGTGTAATAAAATCTATTAAGAAAACATTCTGCAACCCACTTTGGAGAGTGGTGTCTGGGGTCTTAAACTCTAGCAAGCGGCCATCTAAGATGCATCAATTGGTCTCACCCCATCTGGAGCAAAGGAGAATGAAGAACACCAAAGTCGAAAGGTAATTATGAGCCCAAGAGACAGAAAAGTCCACATAAACCAGAGACTACATCAGCCTGAGACCAGAAGAACTAGATGATGCCTGGTCACAACCTATGGCTGCCCTAACAGGGAACACAACAGAGAACCCCTGAGGGAGCAGGAGAGCAGTGGGATGCAGACCTTAAATTCTTGTAAAAACAGACTAGAAAGACCCCGGAGGTCATGGTCCCCAGACCTTCTGTTAGCACAGACAGGAACCATTTTCAAAGCCAACTCTTCAGACAGGGATTAGACTGGACTATGGGGTGGAAAATGATACTGGTGAGGGATGAGCTTCTTGGATCAAGTAGACACATGAGACTATGTGGACAGCTCCTGTCTGGAGAGGAGATGAGAGAGCTGACGGGGTCAGAAGCTGGCCAGATGGACATGAAAATAGAGAGTGGAGAGAAGGAGTGTGCTGTCTCATTGGGGGAGAGCAACTAGGAGTATACAGCAAAGTGTATATAAATTTTTGTATGAGAGACCGACTTGATTTGTGAACTTTCACTTAAAGCACAATGAAAATTAAAAAAAGGGGAGAAATCAAATGACACATGGCATTGGGCAAATCTGCTGCAAAAGACCTCTTTAAAGTGTTAAAAAGCAGAGATGTCACCTTGAAGACTAAGGTGCGCCTGACCCAAGCCATAGTGTTTTCAATCACCTCATATGCACACAAAAGCTGGACAATGAGTAAGGAAGACCAAGGAAGAATTGACATCTTTGAAGTGTGGTGTTGGCTAAGAATATTGAACATACCATGGACTGCCAAAAGAACGAACAAATTTGTCTTGGAAGAAGTACAACCAGAATGCTCTTTACAAGCAGGGATGGCGAGACCACATCTCACATATCAGGAGGGATCAGTCCCTGGAGAAGGACATCATGCTTGGTAAAGTAGAGGGCTGGTGAAAAAGAGGAAGACCCTCAACAAGATGGATTGCCACAGTGGCTGCAACAATGAGTTCGAGCATAATAATGTTTGTGAGGATGGCACAGGACCAGGCAGTGTTTCATTCTGTTGTACGTAGAGTTTCTATGAGTCAGAACCAGCTGGATGGCACCAAACAACAGTAATAAAGTGTTTCTCAAGTTTTAGCCATTGCCATACTACCTTCCTGATTTTTGCTGACTCCGAGCCCCACCCAGCGGTGAGTTGCAGTGATTGTAATGGCTCCACAAGCTGAACCTGCATGTCTTTTCCCAACTCTCCACTTAGCGACATCACCTTGGTTGCTTGAAATAGGCCACGGTGGGAAAATTTACACCATGGAGATCAACAAACACTACAAACCAGTACCGTTTTGTTTGGAGAGCTTGTTTACCAGCACATCATACTACTATTTACTCCTTTTTTCCTTTAAATTGACTCATGTTTTCACTGGAAAACATTTATTTTTAAAAGGAAACTTTATATCATTACCACAAATGGAAAGGAGTATCATTTGCCATAAATAAAAAGTAACCTTAAAATAACTATAATGAGAATGAAATAATTATTAAATTCTAGCAAATCTGCTAAAGACTGTATTTGAGGCCAGCTCTCTTTGTTACAAAAGCAGTCTAGCAAGTATTGGGAGACAGTAAAGACACACCAGTGTCCTCTATTCAAAATAATAAAAAAAATTTTTTGAAAAAAAGAAAAAAGATTACAGCCAAGAAAACCCTATGGAGCAGGTCTACTCTGTATCACAAGAGGTCACCATTGGTCAGAATCTGCTCAATGGCAACCAACAACAGCGTATATATACATGTGGCACAATGATTAAGCAGCTTGACCACTAACCAAAAGATCTGCAATTTGAACCCACAAGCATCTCTGTGGGAGAAAAGACCTGGTGATCTGCTCCCATAAAGATTCTAGCTTAGGAAACCATATAGAGCAGTTCTGTCCCATAAAAAACGTATAATACGCATTTATTACTTAAAAAAAAAATTTTAAGGGAATAATGCTCTCACATCAGTGCTCCATTACCACCAAGAATATAGCTCCCACCTTGAGAAAGACTGTTCTATTGCAAAAAAGACAACTTGGGGAAGAAAGACTCAAATAAGAAACTACTCTACAGGACTAATAGCCCACACGAACCACAGCCTCATCTATCCTGAGACCGGAGGAACTAGATAGTGCCCAGCTACCACTGCCAACTGTTCTGACCAGGGACACAATAGATGGTCCCAGACAGAATGGGAGAAAAATGTAGATCAAAACTAAAATTCTTAAAAAAAAAAAAAATGGGATTCTTGGTAGAATTCTCACCTTCCACACAGGAGACCCAGATTCAATTCCTGGCCAAGGCACCTCAAACACAGCCACCATATGTCATCTGTCAGTGGAGGCTTGTGTGTTGCTATGATGCTGAACAGGTTCCAGTGGAGCTTCCAGACTAACATGGACTAGAAAGAAAGGCCTGGAAATCTACTTTTGAAAATCAGCCAATGAAAACCCTATGGATCACAACAGTCTGATCCCATTGTGCATAGGGTCACCATGTGGTGGGGACTGACTGAAAGGCAGCTATCAACAATGTTGTTGTTGTTGTTAGGTGCCCTTGAGTTGATTCTAACTCACAGTGACCCTATGTTGAACAGAACAAAACACTGCCCGGTCCTGCACATTCCTCATGATAGCTGTTATGCTTAAGTCCATTGTTGCAGCCACTGTGTCAATGCATCTCGTTGAGGGTCTTCCTCTTTTTCGCTGACCCTCCACTTTGCCAAGCATGACGTCCTTCTCCAGGGATTCATCCCTCCTGATAACACGTCCAGAGTATATGAGACGAAGTCTCATCATCCTCGCTTCTGAGGAACATTCTGGCTGTACTTCCTCCAAGACAAATTCGTTCATTCTTTTGGCAGTCCATGATATATTCTATATTCCTCACTAACACCACAACTCAAAGGCATCAGTTCTTCTTCAGTCTTCCTTATTCATTGTCCAGCTTTCATGTGTGAGGCAATTGAAAAGACCATGGCCTGGGTCAGGCACACCTTAGTCCTCAAAGTGACATCTTGGTTTTTAACATTGCAACGAGGTCTTTTGCAGCAGATTTGCCCAATGCAATGTGTCACGTGCCGAGTTCTTCACACAGTCCAGCTCCTTGGGTTATTCGCTCAGCATACAGATTGAATAAATATGGTGAAAAGATACAACTTTGACGCACACCCATCCTGACTTTGAGCCATGCAGTATCCCCTTGTTCTGTTTGAACGACTGCCTCTTGATCTATGTACAGGTTCTTTGTGAGCATTATTAAGTGTTCTGCAATTCCCATTCTTTGCAACGTGTCTTAGCCATCTAGTGCTGCTGTAACAGAAAATACCACAACTGGATGGCTTTAACAAAGAGAAATTGATTCTCCCACCGTCTAGTAAACTACAAGTCCAAATTCAGGGTGTCAGCCCCAGAGGAAGGCTTTCTCTCTCTGTCAGCTCTGGAGGAAGGTCCTTGTCATCAATCTTCCTCTGGTCTAGGAGCCTCTTCACACAGGAACCCCAGGTCCAATGGACCCACTCTGCCCTGGCACTGCTTTCTTGGGGGTATGAGGTCCACCTGTCTGCTCACTTCTCTCTTTTGTATCTTGACAGAGATTGGCTCAAGACACAATCTAATCTTGTAGATTTCATCAACATAACTGCTGCTAATCCCATCTCATTAACATCACAGTGATAGGATTTACAACACATAGGAAAATCCCATCAGATGATAAAATGGTGGACAATCACACAATACTGGGAATCACGGCCTAGCCAACTTGATACCCATATACTTGGGGGACACAATTCAATCCATAACATAATGTTATCCATAATTTATTACGATCTACACAGTCGAATGTCTTTGCATAGTCAATAAAACACAGGTAAGCATCTTCCTGGCCAGGATCCATCCGACATCAGCAATGATATCCCTCATTCCACATCTTCTTCTGGACCCTGGTTGAATTTCTGGCAGCTCCCTGTTGATGTGCTGCTACAACCACTTTTAAAAGATCTTCAGCAAAATTTTACTTGCAGGTGATATTAATGATACTGTTCGATAATTTCCACATTTGGTTGGATCACCTTTGTTTGGAATAGGCATAAATATGGATCAATGATAGTACCAAGTATAGGATTCAAGAACAGGTTGCTCCAATTTGCTCACCTACTAGAGGAAAAGATGATATTTGAATAAGCCTTAAAGAATGAGTTGAAGTTCAATAGCCATGGACAGCCCAGAAGGGGAGAGAGTGGTAAAGGAGTAGAGAAATTCAGTGTTCAAATCCTATCAGTCAGACTGCATTCACAATGGTGTCAAGTAGACTGAGCCTGTTAGCTGCCATCAAGTCTATTCAGACTCATGGCACTTCCATATGCGCAGAGTAGAACTATGCTCTCCCTGAGGTTTTCAAAGCTGTGACCTTTTGGAAGCAGATCACCAGGCCTGTCTTCCTGGTGCCTCCCTCTGAGTAGGTTTGAACCACTAACCTTTCTGTTAGTAGGCCAGCGCTTAACCTTTATGCCACCCAGGGACTCCTAGTCTGAGCTATGCCTAGGAATAAGTCCTGGGGAAGAAGTGGGAAGAGAAGGGTCTCTAGCACTGCACCGTGCCTTTTTTTTTTTAATAATATTTTATTTTGTTTTTGATGAAAATTTACACCAAAAATTAGGTTCCCTTTTAACAATTTCTATACATATTGTTTAGTGACATTGGTTATATTTTTCAATGTGTCAACATTCTCATTATTTCCATTCTGGTTGTTCTGTTTCCATTAATCTGGTTTCCCTGCCTCACCGCTTTAATTTCTCATCTTTGCTTTAGGGTAAATGTGGACCATTTGGTCTCACATACATGATTTTTTTAAAGGAGTGCAGTACTTATGGGTGATACTGTTTATTTCTGTATACAGGTTATTTCAGCCATCTGTTATTTAGCTGGAAACCCTGGTGGCATAGTGGTTAAGTGCTATGGCTGCTAACCAAAAGGTTGGCAGTTCAAATCTGCCAGGCGCTCCTTGGAAACTCTACGGAGCAGTTATACTCTGTCCTATAGGCTCGCTATGAGTCGGAACTGACTCAACAGCAGTGGGTTTTTGGTTTTGGGTTATTTAGCTGAAAGGTGACCTCCAGGAGGGGTTTCAGTTCAAAGTTTCAAGAGTATCTCAAGGTGAGAATCTCCAGATTTCCTCTAGCCTCTACTGGTCCAGTAAGTCTGGCCTTTCTTTAAGAATTTGAATTTTGTTTAACATTTTTCTCTCATTCTATCAGAGACCATCTATTGTGTCTTGGTCAGAACAATCTGCGCCTTGCCTTTAATCGTTTCCCGCCCCACAGTGCCCTCTGAGCACCTGAGGAACAGAGAAGACAGCACCCCCTACTGGCTTGTTCCAGCCTGTCTGTAGATTCTGGCAAGTCTGGGCTTGTCTGAGAGGTATGTGGGCTGAAACCCTGTGGGGCTATTTGCATAAGGGATCAGAGAGCCTTCTGGGAAGGTGCTTACCAGAAGGGAAGATGACAGCTAGGTGCTTAGTCCAAGCATAATAGTCACTTTTAGAAGAGAGAGACACTTTAAAAAGATTTTTATAACATTTTTTTCCTCTAGCTACAAAAGCCCCATTTGTAGAGTGCAAAAAATTTGCAAAACAAACAAACAAAAAACCACAATGGAAAAAAACCACTGGTAACCAGGGGCAGATTATCCAACAAGCAAGGTAAGCAGAGGCTTACTTGTGCTTACTTACTCATCTGTAGTGAATAATTTCACATGAGTCATTGTTCACTACAGATGAGTAAGTAAGCACAAGTAAGCCTCTTCTTACCTTGCTGACTGGGTCATTCATCCCTGTCCAAAACCAAAACCAAACCCATTGCCATCGAGTCGATTCCAACTCATAGAGACCCTATAGGACAGAGTAGAACTGCCCTATAGAGTTCCCAAGAAGCACCTGGTGGATTCGAACTGCTGACCTCTTGGTTAGCAGCTATAGTGCTTAACCACTATGCCACCAGGGTTTCCTCATCCCTGTCAGGGGTTTTAAATTTGAAAAGAGGCTTCGATTCTGAAGGAAGTTGCTGTGGGGTTGCAAGAGAGACAGATACCAGCCATACCTAGAAGCAGAATCTTTGATGTGGTGAAAAAATGTGAAATTTTTCACTACAGATGATCTGATAAGCAAAGTAAGCACTGTGTTTACCTGGCCTATTATATAATCCACAGCTGCTGTAACCCTACCTCCCAAAGGTAATTACTGCTATCATTTGTATAGCCTTTCAGCCTTTTTTTTTTTTCAAGAAAACTATCATTTTGTAAATATGGTTTAGAAACCCATTTGTTTATTTCCAGGGGAAAGACTCCCAGCAGAGAAATTCTAGCAGTTAGGTCAAAGAGCAAGCATATTTTAAAATCTTTTAATGAAAGTGCTATGACTTCTGGCAGGGCTGGGACTAGAGTAAGGTAGTAAGCAAGGTGTCTGTCGTTGTTAGGTGCCGTTGAGTGGGTTCCAACTCATAGCGACCCTATGTACAACAGAACAAAACACTTCCCGGGGCCCGCGCCATCCTCACAATTGTTGTTATGTTTGACTCCATTGTTGCAGCCACTGTATCAATCCATCTTGTTGCGGGTCTTCCTCTTTTTCACTGGCCCTCTACTTTACCAAGCATGATGTCCTTCTCTAGGGACTGATCCCTCCTGATAACATGCCCAAAGTATGTGACAAGTAGTCTCGCCATCCTGTCTTCTAAGGAGCATTCTGGTCGCACTTCTTTCAAGACAGATTGTTGGTTCTTTTGGCAGTCCATGGTATATTCAATGTTCTCTGCCAACACCACAATTCAAAGGTGTTAATTCTCCTTCCATCTTTCTTATTTATTGTCTAGCTTTTGCACGCATATGAGGCGACTGAAAACACCATGGCTTGGGTCAGGTGCACCTTAGTCTTCAAGGTGACATCTTTGCTTTTCGACACTTTAAAGAGGTCTTTTGCCTCTTTGCCCCATACAATCCGCTTTTTTATATTTTTTATTGAACTTTAGATGAAGGTTTACAGAACGAACTAGTTTCTCATCAAACAGTACACACATTGTTGTATGTCGTCGGTTAACAACCCCACAACATGGCAGCATTCTTCCTTCTCAACCCTGGGTTCCCTATTACCAGCTGTCCTGTTTCCTCCTACCTTCCAGTCCCTGCCACAGGGCTGGTGCACCCCTTTAGTCTTGTTTTGTTCCATGGGACTGTTCTATCTTTGGCTGGAGGGTGAACCTCAGGAGTGACCTCATTACTGAGCTGGAATGGTGTTCGGGAGCCATAATCTTCGGGTTTGTCCAGTGTCTGTCAGGCCAGCAAGTCTAGTCTTTTCTTTTTGAGTTAGAATTTTGTTCTACATTTTGTTTTTTTATTTCTTGACTGCTGCTTCCATGGCTGTTGATTGTGGATGCAAGTAAAATGAAATCCTTGACAAGCAAGGTGCCTAGGTTACAAAATTTAAGAAGGCACTCATTCGCTGGTGCCAACCCAACACTTGTATGAATCTAAAAATGAATGCCTCCTTAAATTTTGCTCCTGGGTGCCTTGTTTGCCTCATCCTAGTCCTGCCCCTAGTTTCTGGGTCCTAGTGAGAAACTGAAAGCCAGAGAAAAGACTGTACTTACGAGATACATCAGCTTGAACGGTATTCCCCTTGACAGTGGTAGAGAAGAACTGTGTTTGCAAGCACACATGGGACACCCTGACTTTATTCTCAGGGAGTATATTAATTAGGTGTAGTTAAGCTGCTGTAACAAAGACTTGAAAATTCTGCAACTGACATAAAATTGTTTGTTTCTGCCTCATAAAACAGGTGATCTAGGGAAGGTTAACAGCTCTGCTCCAAAGGGTCATCCAAAAACCAAGATGGCTTACTCTATCATCTTCAACATATTGGTTCTATCTCTGGGCCCAAGGCTACTACAGCAGTTAAGGGGGAAAAAAATGTTCAAGGCAAGCCACTTTGCCCTTAAGGAGTTGACCCAGATGTTGCACACTTCACTTCCATTGACATCCCATAGCCCTAACTTACTCACATGACCACACCTAGCTGCCTGGGAGGCTGGGAACGTAGTCGGTGGCTGGCTGACCATGCACCCATCTACAGCTAGGGGATATTGTTGCTAAAAGGAAAAAGGGGAAAATGGATACTGAGGAACATTTAGCAGTCTCTGCCAAAGGGAGGGGTTTGAGGTAGGGGTTCTTGCAATTCAGCAAGTAGGGACTGAGGCAAAGGGGGGAAGGAACTATTTTTCAGGCTCAGGTTACTGGTACCAGGAAATGAAGTTTATGACTATAGTTCTTGTGTTTCCATCCTACTTATGAGCTCCTTGGGGGTAGTACTAAGACTGATTCTGAAAGCTTCTTCCATGGGGCACAGGACTGGAGATTTTACATGCTTAGCAAGTGTTTACTGATCAATTGTTTAGTCATCAACAGACCAGAGAATCATTAATTCATTCATCCTCTGTGCCCTTTCTTATAGATCAGTCTTTTTTGCTCCTGACTTGCCAGGATGTTAACAGATACTATTGGTGTCTATTCCAATTACCACCTCCCTCCTCTTTTTCCTTGCTAATAAAACCAAACCAAACCCATTGTTGTCGAGTCGATTCTGACTCATAGCACCCTTATAGGACAGAGTAGAACTGCCCCATATGGTTTCCAAGGAGCGCCTGGTGGATTTGAACTGCCAACCTTTTGGTTAACAGTTGAACTCTTAACCACTACGCCATTAGGGTTTCCTCCTTGCTAATAGAATCCTTATTTTGTTTGGGACAGCAATATGCCAATTAAATACTCACTTTCCCTGCTTCTCTTGAAACCATAGGACACCGTGTGTTGTGGTCTGGCCAATGAAATAAAAACAGAAGTCAGCTGGTGGTTTCTGAGCAAGTGTTTGCTTTCCTGATAAAATGGGACAACTTTCTTCCTGCCTTGAATGTAACTTGATAGCTGCAACCTCAGCAGCCATCTTCTGGCCATGAGAGAGAGGCCCGGAACCAAACGTGTGGACATCTGGTTCAAGCCACTGAAAGAGAGTTTATTCAAGCCACTGAAAGAGAGTTTTCTGTTACCTGCAGCTGATAGCATTCCTAACTGACCCAGTCTTTCCCTGAACTGTCTCTAGTTTATCTAAATCTGCTAGGAGATGCTCAGTACCTTACATAATAACATCCCGATCATGTGTCTTCTGATGTCTCGTTTTAAAAAGTCATGCAAACTCCCAGAGTTTGGCAAGACACAGGTATACATGCTCTGCTAAAATACCTGAGAAAAAGAAAGTAACGCAACAGTCCGGGCTCTGAGGCGACACAGTATCGGAATCAAGTGGGCCTCAAAGAGAGCTGAAGACCTGAGCTAGAGGAGTATTAAAACAGGAAGATGGCTAGGTCAGAGCTGCTAAGTCTGGTTTTTTCAAGAGATGCTAGAAATCTATTTTTACATAGAAATCTCTAGGTTTTTTAGTGTTGGCAATTCATTAAATAATTTTGAACAATATGTGAGCCAAATAAAATGCATTTGTGGCTTCGATATGGTCACCAAAATGCCACCTCTGACCTAGTCCCACCTCATGCCCAAAGCGGGAGTCCACACTACAATCTCCTATACAAGGATCTGACCATACCCCCGACCTTTCCTTGAATGTCTCCAATGCCAGAGAGCTCTCTAACTAAGTCCACTAAACCCTACAACTCCAGACATTAACTCACTTTTCTGCCACAGCTCTAGAAGGGAGAAAAGACCAGTTCCTCGGTGTATCCTTTGCCCTTTTCCCTTTTCCCTGTGTTTTGTTTTGTTTTAATGCCATACAGAAGCAACAGGTACATCATAGTCCTTCAGCCTTTCCATACGTAAATAAGAGGCAGAAAAGACAGAAACAGGTAGATGCATGTGGATATTTAAGAGGCAGAAAGAACAGATCATTGTGACTGATTAGATTCGAGGGGCAAGGGAGAAGAGGAATAGAGGTTGACCTTCTGTTCTGGCTGGAGTAACCAGGTGGATGATGGTGCTATGTGCTCAGAGAGGACATGGAGGAGGGCAGGCTCTATTTAAGAGACAACAGTTAGATGTGCTTGAGGGACACCCACGGACAATTAGGTATATGAGTCTGGAGCACAGTAGGAAATCTGGGCTGAAGCTATAGATTTGGAAGCCATTGGCAGAATCTGCAGCAGTGGGAATGGAGGAGCTTACCTGAGGGTAATGTGGAGTAGAGAGGAAAGAGGGCCAAGGACAAAACCTGGGGAACATTGACGTTGATGTGAGGGGCAGAAGAGTAGCAGATGGTGGATGAAGCCAAGAGGGAGACACCAGGAAGGAATGAAGAAAAGCAGAAGAGACCAGTGTCCAGAAATCCGAGAGAGGAAAGAAGGTCAAGAAAAAGAACCATCAAATGGTGACCAAATATTTTCCACTGGATTTGGACATCCAGGCAGTTTCTGTGCCATGGCAGGGTAGAGGCCAAAACAAAGTGATTGAGGAAAGAATGAATGGAAATAAGAAAAAGATTGGCAAGTGTAAACAACTCTTTCAAGAAGCTTGGCTGGAAAGAAAGGAGAAAAACGTAGTTATATCGAGGAAGGGCCTTAGGACCTAGGGAGGGAAGTTTAAAGCTGCCCAGAGTTAATTGCTGACACCAAAAAAGCCAAGGAGACAGAAAAAGCCCAGATGGGGGTACAGGAGAATGCGGGGCTAAGAACTCTGAAGTCCACCAACTTTATTGTCATGCTAGAAAATAGAGCCTTTTGGATAACCCCATGTGTTCACCTTTCTGTCTGTTACCGGGATAAGCTACTTGGCATTTTGTAAGCTTTATTAAAACTCTCCACCTGGAGCATCCTCTTCCTTACCACACCCTCTTCTCCTCCCCCAGCATTTTCCCTCCTCTGACTATGAAGGTGGAAACTCAGAAGTAAGTTCCCTAGAATACAAGATGTTCTTCTGGAAGGAGGAAGGAGCTGGAGTTTCCAAGAGAAAGCCACTCTTGCCAAGCCCTAGAGAGGCTCAGTGTGGGAAGGTTGTGTGGACACATATTATTCCCATCCAGGATGCTCCAAAGTACACTTTCAGCTTCAGTTGTACAAATACGTTATGTCACAATAAAAGATGGGCTTTAGGACTAAACCATCCATGTTTCCCCCAAGTCACTTTAGTCTCTAGCCACTGAACAATTCAACCCCCATCTCTCCACTCCTTATCACCCTGAATGTCCTGCAAATCATCTATTTATTTATTGGTCGAGGTATTTTTTAAAAATTGTGCTTTAGGTGAAACCTTACAAGAGCAAATTAGATTCACATTCAACAATTTACACACAAATTGTTTTGTGACGTTGGTTGCAATCCCCACGATGTGTCAACACTCTCACCTTCCACACCCCAATTCCCCATTTCCATTGGTGCGTTTTTCCTGTCTGTTCCTGCCTTCTCGTCATTGCTTTTTGGCAGGTATTGCCTTTTGGCCTCATATACGTGATTGAACTAAGAAGCACGTTCTTCACGTGCGTTATTGTTTGTTTTATAGACCTGACTAATTTTTGGCTGAAGGATGAACTTCAGGATCAGCTTCAGTTCTGAGTTAAAAGGAACAAATCATTTATTCAACAGATATTCTCTGGGCACCTACCATATGCCAGGCTCTGTGCTAGGCCCTGGAGGAAAGCAGAGAACATGACAGGCAAGGTCCAGCTCTCATGGAACTTACAGTCTAGTGAAGGACAGATATTAATTCAATAATCACAATGATAACTGTATGTGTCATGTGAGGGAGAGGCACACAGTAACATGAGAGCCTATAACAAGGGGATTGGGACTAGGCCGAGAAGGTAGGGGAGGCTGCCTGGGAAAATAAATCTGAGTGGGATGGGAATGAAAAGGGATGAGTAGGAGTCAACTGTGTGAATACATTGGTATTCTATGTTGAGTAACAAACTACCACAAGGGTAGCAGTTTAAAAGAGCACACTTATTATCTCATAGTTCTGTGGGTCAGGAGTCCAGCCATGGCTTAGCTGGGTCCTCTGCAAGACTGCAAACAAGGTATCAACCTGGGCTGAGTTCTCAAGTTTGACTGGGGAAGTGTCCAATGCCAAGCTCACTCAGGTTGTTGGCAGAATTCATTTCCTCAGGGCTTGTGGCAGCTTGATTCTTCAAAACCAGCAACAGAGAGTAAGTCTGCTAGCAAGACGACATCTTAACATAATTACACATGTGACAGCCCATCCCTTTTGCCATATTCTATTGGTTAGAAACAAGTCACATGTCCCACTCGCACTCAATGGTGTGAACACCAGAAGGTGGGGGTCATGGCCATTACCTTAAAGTCTGTTCATCACAGAGAACAACCAGGCAAAGGAAATAGCATGTGCAAAGGCCCTGTGACAGGAGGGAGCATGATCCATTTTGGGGGTAGAAGCACAGAAAGCCAGGGGGGAAAAGGTGGGAGATGAGGCCAGACCATGCAGGGCCTTATTCAAGATTTTGATCTTTATTCCAAGAGTAATGGGAAGCCATGGAAGAAAGAGTCGTAATGCAATTCAATGCACACTGCCAGACATTGCTACCCTCGATCTTCTGACTTTAATTCAGTGTGAATGGATAAACAACCCCATCAAAATCCATCCAGAAAACTTGGCTGCAATGAGTTATTAACAAGGTGGTTGAACCCTTTCATTAAATAGATGCTCCATGAGGTCTGTCCTGTTCTTCCCTGAACCCACAGCTGGGGACATACCAGGAGCTGAGTAAGTACTTATGAATGGCTGAATGAATTGGTGGATAGACAGAAGCCAGGTAGCTTGTGCAAAGCTGCCACTGCCCAGAGCTAGCATGGAGAATCAGACCGCCAGTAACTGAGTCAGAATCTTCTACCCTGAACCCGACAGCACCCATCCAGTCATCATGAAAGATTTCCCATTGAAAACTCTGGACTCCACCCAAGAGAGGGCGGAAGTTTCCTGGGGCAGAGCACTTCTTGACTTAACTTGGCAAGCACCCACTTTTGGCTCCCAGGTTCTGTACACCAGGTGCCCTGCCTCTGGGCTGTGGCTGGCCCACAGTGTGACACATCATTCGCTGTTTTCATAACAGCACATTTCCATTTCAAAAGTGTTCTCTGGTTGCAGCTCCAGCAGATGCCACCAGAAGGAGTGTGGCATTAAGCACGTTGCCCCCTCCAACACGGAGGTCACCCTGCAGGCCAGGTAGTAGAAAGAAAGTTGTACCCATGAAACATCTACTAAATATCAGGATGGAGCTGAAGAAAGCAACTACAGGTGCTGAATTGTTGTAAATAGGCAGGTAACAAACTGGTTTCAACAGACGACTTTATTATGCCTAAATAACTTTGAACACGCCCTATCTCATTTTCCTAAGTCTGCAACTACAGAAGGAAGGCATCACCTGACAAGACCTCAAAAGGAGTAAATACTGAGCCCAAGCCCTTTGCCTGTTGCCCCTGCTCCCTTTGGTTCTGTCTTTCCCAGAGGCAGCATACCCGACAGATAGGCAGATGCTGCTATTCTGCTGCCTCTCTCCAGCCCTGAGCGTCCCTCCTTGGATCCATTTTCGTGGCTGACTGTAGTCCCATCAGAAACCCTGGTGGCTTAGTGGTTAAGAGCTACAGCTGCTAACTAAAAGGTCAGCAGTTTAAATCTATGAGGCGCTCCTTGGAAACCACATGGGGCATTTCTACTCTGTCCTATTGGGTCGCTATGAGTCAGAATTGACTCAACGGCAACAGGTTTGGTTTGGTTTTATAGTTCCATTCGAGCCCTGGTGGCACAGTTGTTAAGAGCTATGGCTGCTAACCAAAAGGTTGGCAGCTCGAATCCAGCAGTTGCTCCTTGGAAACCCTAAGGGGCAGTTCTACTCTGTCCTATAGGGTTGCTATGAATCGGAATCAACCCAATGGCAACGAGTTTGGTTTGATATTACAGTCCCATCAGCCAGAAATCTTGCCTAGGCTTTACCTTTAATCCTCAGAAGAGCACTCTGAGAGTGAAGGATTACACCTATTTTTTTTAGATGAGAAAAAAGGGTCAGAGCTTATGGGCACTCAGCAAGTAGGCAAAAGAGCCAGCATTTGAACCAAGGCATGTCTGATGTTAAAGCCTGTGCGTGGTGGACAGCTCCCAACAACAGGGAGAGGCTAAAGAAATTTCTAGAATGTATAGCAGGTGACCTTGGGCAAGCTAGCTTCTCTGAGGCTGCTCCCTCATCTGTAAAGTAGACGTAATAATACCTACCTTGTACGGCTGTTGTGTTAGAGATAAGATCTCTAAAAGGCCTAGTACACAGGACTTCACCTGCCACTGCCCAGGTGCTTATAAATGTTATCTATTATTATTATCCCCTTCTCAACACATCCTGTTTCTTAAGTTTCAAGAACTCAGGAAATGGATGCTGTTCACATCTCCAATGAGTTCAGCACATGTAATGACAAAGGCTGGTGCCCAAGAGGCACCTTGCTGTCTTTATAAGTGTAACAGGTCGGGGGTACAGTGGGAAGAGCATAGGACAGCCACCAGAAGCTTGAGTTCTAGTCCCAGCTCCACAGCCCTAGCTATATGACCTCTGAGAAGTCACTTACCCTCTTGAAGCCCCAGTTGCTTCACCTGTAAAATGATAAGGCTAATAGGGGGCCTGCCTACATCACAGGGCCGTGGCTCAGATTAAATGAGATAATGGTTATGAAAGTGCTTCGCAAAGTGGAAAAGTGTTATCCAAACATAAGGGACTATTACCTTTATAATGATAGAGATCTACTGTGGGCTGGCTGGGCGGCTACACAACAGGGAGTGGGGACCAGCCTCCTCTGCCCTGGGAATGACAGAACCAAAGGGAGCGGGGCAACAGGCAAAGGGCAGGTGAGTTTGGAAGAATGAGTTTTGGGAAGCTGGGTGGTTAAACACTGAAACAGGCAACTCGAGGAAGGACACCCCAGAGTCTGGAGATACCCAGGTCACCCTCATTTTTTGAAATTCCAGTTATATTAATAATTAAAAAAAAAAAATTCAAGACAAGCTTGCCAAAATTGTACGATATTTTACATGCTCAATCCTGGCAATACACCGGGTATGGATCTAGAGGTCTCTGTGTTTGTGGGGTCACAACCGCATTCGCAGCTTCCTGATCCCCAACTATATAGATAACTTCATTCGGAGACTATACCCAGAGTGTACTTTTGAGGCCCCGTGAGGTCTTCCTAGTTCCCCATGGTAGGCCCTAGGTAAGCTGGCAGAGATATCTTTTTCTTTTAAATTTTCATCTGCTAAACAAACAAATTGCAGTACATCCATTACTCAGCGATAAAAAGGAGTGAACTGCTGATAAAAGCAACACATTATGCTGAGTAAGAGAAGCCAGACATAAAACAGTGCATACAGTATGATTGTATTTATATGATTCCATTTACATGGCGTTTTAGAATGGGCAAAACTAATCTACAGTGGTAGAAAGCAGATCAGTGACTGCCTGAGTCTGGGGCTGGGGGCAGGCATTATCATAAAGGGGCATGAGGGTACTTTTTGGGGTGTTGAAAATGTGCTATATCTTGATTGTGGTGATGTTTACAAGGATATCACAAACAGCTTGCCTTCAACTGCTAACCTAAAGGTTGGTGGTCTGAACCTACCCAGGGATAGCGGGAAAGATAGGCCTGGAGGTGTGGCTCCATTAAGATTACAGGGGGCAGAAAGTGTAAGTCAATGTATTCAAACAATACGGGTAGAGAGAGTGAGAACGCTGACACAACGTGAAGGATGTAACCAATGTTACCGCACTGTACATTTAGAAACTGATGAATGAGTGTATGTTCTGCTGTGTCTATTTTCACCAAAATTAAAAAAAAAAAAAAAAAAAAGATAGCCAAGAAAACCCTATGGAGCAGTTCTGCTCTGAAACACATGGGGTCGTCATAAGTTGGAATCAACTGGATAGCTCCTAACAACAACAAACATTTGTCGAAATCAATTGACACTTGAAAGGGGTGCATTTTAATGTATGTAAATTGTACTTTAAGCCAGTTGATAAACAACACTCTCATTTGAACAGGAATCCTAAAAAGCCTCTTGCCACCCCAGACCTATCTGTCCGTGACTGTCTAGTGTTTATCTCTCCACCATCCACAAAGGCTTCGAAACGGCTGTGTGACAAACTTCGACCACGGCTTGTTCTGTGCCAGGCCCCTTGGGGATACGAGGTGAAGAGGACCCAGGCTCACCCTTGCAGAGTTGACAGTCCTTCAGGGGAATCAGATGCATAGGTAGAAGATGCTCACGCAAAGAGTGGGTAATGGTCACCACAGTGTGCACAGGGGCTATGGGTGCTCAGGGGGAGGGAAGCCAACAATGGCTGGGGAGGGGAAAGTCAATGTAAGTTCCACATTGTCAAGCAAGCTGTCTTGTTTACTGCTATATTACTTCTCCCCCAGGACAGTGCCTAGCACACAGTTAGTGCTCCGTATTTGTTGTTAATGGACGGTATAAACTAAAGCTGGGGTCTGCAAACTACGGTCCAAATCCGTCAAAACCCGGTCAGCCACATGTTAAGGGTTAAGTCCCACCCCGCCCGAAGCCCCGCCTTCTCAGAGCTTAGGCCCCGCCCCAAGCCCCGCCCCGCCCCTCGGCGACGCCACTTCCGCCAACCCGCTTCCCCGAACTCCCTCTGGCTCCCGCCTTCGCCAGCTTCCGGTTGTCCTCGTCGCCGCTGCTGCCGCTGCTGCTGCTGCTGCTGTAGCTGCTCGCGGAGGCCGGAGGAACGGGCGGCGGCGGCGGCGGCGGCTGAGAGGGCGGCGGCGGGAGCGGAACGAGAGGAAGCGAGCGAGGAGGGAGCGGAGCGCGCTCAGACCCGCCCGCCGTTCCGCCCGCCTGAGGAGCGGGAGCAGCCCGGGCCCCGCAGCCCCCGCCGCCGCCGCCGCCCGCCCGCCCGCCCGCCTGCCTGTCGGACAAAGCCCGAGAGCCCGCGCCCAGAGCCATGTCCTCGTCCGCCGGCAGTGGCCACCAGCCCAGCCAGAGCCGCGCCATCCCCACCCGCACCGTGCCCATCAGCGACGCCGCGCAGCTACCTCATGACTATTGCACCACGCCCGGGGGGACGCTGTTCTCCACCACGCCGGGAGGTGAGCGCCGGCCGCCTCTCCGCAGCCCCGCAGCGCGCGCCCCTCAGCCCCCTAGACCTGCGCCAGCCCCCCCTGGTGTCCCCGCGTCCCCCCACGGTCCTGCGCGGCTCGGCCCCGCCGGGCCGCTTCGGCCTCCCCCTGCCCCCGCTGCACCGAAGCCCCCGGAGACTGCCTTGGGGGCGCGTCCGCGCTGCGGGAACCTTAACTTCGCCTTCTGTTTCTCCCGCAACTCGATCCACCCGGCGCGAAAAAAACAGCCCTTGTGCCCGCTTCGTGGCAGGTTTACGCGCTCGACCCAGTTTTCTTTTCCCCGTCGGCTCCTTCTCCGGCAAACTCGTCTCCGCTGGCCTTGCGCTCGCCCCGTGTTACCTCTGCCTCTTGCAAGTGGTGCATTTGTGCACATTAATGTTTGATTTGGGCGCTGCCTTCCGGGCCTTTTTAGGGAGGAACCTGAGGAGAGTAATTTCGCTCCTGGAACCCGGCGATGACTTGTTTTGCTGCTTTTAGAACACAAGGAGGAGGCTGGAATGCGGAGTTTGGAAGCCTCGCCCAGCGTTATCCTGCTTTGACAGCATTGTTTACTTTGCTGGACGAGGCCCCACGGTGGGGGGAGCCCTCCGGCCGGGAGGCGAGGGCGATAAAATAAGGCTCTGCAGCCAAGGTGGGGGTGGTGGGGCGCTGGCAGCCTGCAGGGAGAGGTTTTGGCCCCGCGCCTTTGGAGATGGCTTGGAGGGGCATTGCCAGGCAGGACATCCTGGTCGGGTGGGGTCGCCTGATCCCTGGGGAGGGGGCATGTGCAGAGAGGCGGTGCAGAGGGAGGTGCTTGGGCATTGCTTTTCCATGTAGGACCAGAAACTGTTTACAAGTAAGGAACACTGGGGTAGAGGTGAGGCGTGTTGAATTGGTCACGGGAAAAGGGAGCTCAAAGGTTGTCTGTTCCCTGACTGGGATGTTCTCCAGAGGGACGAGACCCGAGAGCGGGATTGCAGGCCGGCGTCGAAGGGAGTGGTGCTTCATTTCTCACTTGAGAGCTTTGCCTTCTTTTGATGATGGCGGGCTGCTCTAGCTAGGGACTTTGCCGGCAGCCCCTGCAGTTGACAGGACTGCTAGGGAGGTTCCTTGGGCTGGGCTCACGGTCGGACTACAGCCACCCCGTGCATTTAGGCCTGGGCCATCTCTTGTGCACAGTAGCAAGGCCTGGAGAATGAGGAGACTTCCTTGCCAACCCCAAGGGGTAAAAATCACAGAGGGAGCTTTTACAGAGGACTCTGGCCAGGCCACTCTAGGGGCAGGGTGGCTGCCTTGGAAGACTTGAAAATGACCCAGGAGGGGAAATGCAGCAGTATATGTGGAGAGCTGGGCTTAAGGAAGTGCTAACTGTGCAGAACAGTGGAGTTGTAATGACGCTGTTTACCTCACTGATGAAACCTCCTTCCTGACCTGATCTATTCAGGACCAGCCCCTGCGTTTGCGTGCTGAGACCTCGCTTTTTAATCTTGAAAGGTTTCGGCAGACCAGAATTCACTCCAGAGTTGTGTTGAACTTGAACTGATAGCTTTTAAGAAATGGATATTGTCTACCAGGGTGATGAAAGGGGATTTATAACTTCTTCCAGAATTCTTTGTGGCATTGGCCAGTAAATTCCCATGTTTCAGCAGTTAAGAACACGTGTCACAGTGACAATTGTACTCAGCCGTAATTTATTTGGGGAAGGAACTGAATTTCTAGCTATATATTAATCATTATTCCCCTGAGGGAAAAGCCACAGAGGGAAATCCTTTTGGCATATTTCAAACAGCCAAGCCTAATCTTTAAACATTGCTTTAAAGATAGAAGCCTGTCTCATAGTCTGGACTAGTTCCTAAAATGCTTGGAAAGATTTCTGCCAGAAACACTGATTCATTTACACCCGCCCCCCCAACACACATACTCACCACTGCTTTCTCAAATATCAAATTAACCGGCCTCCAAATAGTTTCTGCACACACGGTTTTTTGTTTCTGATTCAAATACCCATCATTTTGGCTCATCTATAGTGTTGAGTCTGTATTTATTGGTAGAGCACATTATAATCTTTGGATTTTTAATGCTAGGCCTTACGTAATGTGTTTAAAGGATACAGCGCTGTTACAGTTGGGTGTAATCACTTCTGTGGCAGTTAATGTTGTTTAGGTGTTTGGTATTTATTGATTTAATTTTTCCCCCTTTGGAGTTTTTCTCTTCTGTGATGGTTTGCTTGTCTCATTGCTACACCCCTCACTGTCTCCTCATGTAATTTTATTTCCTTGAGCCAGGGTCAGATACTTCGTGGTGGTTTGGTCACTTCCAGTCACCTGAATGAATGTGGTTAGGAATCTTAAGTGAGTTTTATGAGCCCAGTGCAGTACTTTGCACAAAAAATGGCAACAGACCGAGGTAGGAAATGTAATCCGTGGTCTGAATGGGCTCCCCTATGTTGGCTGGGGGAGAGGAGGATAAGATTTTTAGTCCCAAAACAGTTTAGAGTCAAGTGCTAACTGATACATTTCAGACTTGAAAACATTTAGAAAAATGATAGCAGGCTTGTATTGGAAATCTCTGTTTAGTGAGGGAGATTAGCATTTCCTGCCTCAAACTTCAGGAAACCTTCTGGAGTGTCACACACATGGCAGAGCATGCCAGGGTAACAGTTGATGTGCTGGACGCGCTCAATGATCAGACGGGGCAGGGACATGCACGACATAGAGAACTTATGATATCGCTCCCCTTGAGAGGCCTCTTATCCATTAGGGATCGGAGGATACAACCTGCCTTGAACGGGTTCCTCAAAATTGCCTTCCTGTGGTTTGGGAGTCCCTGGGTAGTGCAGATGGTTAGTGCACTCAGCTGCTCACCAAAAGGTTGAGGATTTGAGTCCATGCAGAGGTGCCTCAGAAGAAAGGCACGGTGATCCACTTCTGAGAAACCAGCCGTTGAGAACCGTATGGAGCGCACTTCTCCGCTGACGCACGTGGGTGCCGTGCCTCAGAGGTGACTTGACGGCAGTGGGCTTCAGTGGTTTGGGAAGGGAGAGGTAGGTCAAAACACACTTGCTGCAACCTCTTGGATTTCCCGTGTTGCTAGAAGAGTACTTTTTCTCATTTAAGGAAGAGGAAAAGTCTTGTTGAATAAATACAAGGAAAAAAATCCCCTTTTATGTTTTATTTTATTTTTTTCCTAGCTGCCTGTGGAGGAGTAGGAATATTTGGTTCTTCTGTTGAGAAGCTACTTTAAGCCTCAGCGGAAGATAAGGTTGCTGTAGTCGGCTTCACTTTTACAACACTGGTTAGCTTGAACCTACGGATGCTTTCATTTTATAATTGAGAGAAACTGAGACTCAGAAAAATTAAGTAACTCATTAGTGTCATACAGCCAATTAACGTCAGTGGGTAGCCTTGAATTTAGTGTCCTGATCACTCTCCCGGTATTTTCCTTCACTGTCTTAAGATGCTTATCTTACTTGGAAAGGAAGTTTGTGAACATTCAGAGAGATTGCTGTTTTTAACCTTTGGGATGCTAGCTAATGGGATTCCTTCTGCGAACTGATTTCTTTTGTATGTGCTGAACTGTCTCCTTCTGGGAGAGTTGTGCTCTGGGGAATAAGTAGAAACATAGAGGCCTTTCTTTTGGCCTTTCTTTTCCTGCCTAACATCCTCATCAGCTGTGGAAAAGTATGCTGTTGCCATAACAAGAGCAACAGAGGGGAACTAACTATGATGGTCTAACATTGTGTTCTTCCTCTCTGCTAGCTGGGCAGTTTGCTGTGACTGGTTTGCAGAGGGAGAATTACCTGAAGGCTATTAGAAGGATCTAGAGATAAAGGAGAAGGCAGGAAGAAGGGGAAATAACCCACTTCGAGGGAGCTGTATCAAAATAAGAGTATTTTGGGGGTAGTCCTCATTTGTAATCTGGTTCCTTTCTTGGGCGAAATGAATGGAGCACTGTGTGCAGATAAGGAGAAGGAAGGCCAGTTTCTGACTATGTCATAAAATTTCTAATTTGGTGATTTGTGGCTGGATTTATTCTAGGCCATTAACTCCTGAGCCAACAAATATACCTATTTGGCTCTCTAGCTTCAATTATTAGCCAAAGAACTTCATTTTTACATGTGAGAAGTATATGAAAAACAAGAGGTGTACAGTCACCTTGCCTTGTGATTGAGGAATATAGAGAATGATGCAAATTAACATATGGTATCATTCCTTAGAGGACATTGGTGGTGCAGGGATAGAATTCTTCTATGTGGGAGGCCCAGGTTCAATTACCAGCCACTATTTTTTTTTTTTTTTTATCCATCTGTCAGTGGCGGTTAGCGTGTTGCTATGATGCTGGACAGGTTTCAGTGGCTCTTTCAGACTAAGGTGGACTAGGAGGAAAGGCCTGGAGATCTGCTCCAAAAAAGCAGCCAGTGAAAAACCCCTGTAGATCACAATGGTCCTGTCTGCAGCTGATCATGGGGATGGTGCAGGACTGAGTAGCATTTCGTTCATTGTTCATGGAGTCTCCACGAGTCAGGGGCCGACTCAGCGGCAGCTAACAACAGTCGTTCCACAGGAGATTCACATTCGTCAGCTGTCAAAATATACATTGGAGAAGGTACACTTCTTTAGTTTTTATATTGGGTGCATTTTTGCTGGCGAGGGACTGAGTTTTGAGCCTGGAAGGGCAGTGGTCCCCATCCTCAAGGCATAAAGCAATGTACTGTGTAGAAGTGAGAGCTCTGCCTGACTTAAGTCAGGTACAGCCTAATGGGAGAAGACAGAACTCTTAAAGGTTGATAGTGCAGGCAGGCACGATGGGCCTGGGCACAGCTCCCTTCAGCATGTCGTGAAATAGGAAGGATGAAAAGGGATGCACCTGTGAACTGGCACTACCAAGGTTATTCAGCAGAGACCTTTGGAGGATTGGCATCTTGAAGACAGATTTTATAGAAGGAGGTCTTAGGTGGTTTGGAGAAGCTGTAGGTTTGATTAATGGTGCGTATGTGAAGATTCACAGATCAGACAGGGTAAAGTTTAATGTGGCGAAAGCTGCTTCCTCTGGTTGGAGAGGAAGACTGCCTGAGCTCTTTGTTGGGTGAATGGAAGAAGAACTTCATTTTGATCATCTCGGCTCCCAATTCTTTAGGTGAGCAAATGTTTGTCCCTCTACTTATAGGAGCCCTGGTGGTGCGGTGGGGAAGAGCTCGGCTGCTAACCAAAAGGTTGGCAGTTTGAATCCACTAGCTACTCCTTGGAAACCGTATGGCGGATTTCTACTCTGTCCTGTACGGTCCTTATTATAGAACAGAAATACGTTGAGATTTACAGTTTTCCAACTTAAAGAATAGGTAAGGCCGAGGCTACCGTTTTCAAATTTGTTTGCTGTGGTACTTTGCTTTGTGAAGACCTTAAAACCTATGTGCTCCTTGATGTATGGCCAGTTTTTAAAGGCCCCTTCACTGCAGCTTGAAGGCAAGAAATCAGAGTGTTTACATCTGAATAAACAACCTTTCAGATCTCTAGGCCAAACACTCTGACAAACAGAAGCTGTTCTTTTCTTTGAATAATTTTAAAAAGTAAAAACCTTGAACAAGCAAGGGTAAATTAAATGGGAGGTACAATTCAATTTTTGTGGATTTCTTGGGGTTTTCTATATACAAGAGCATGTCATCTGTGAATATAGTTTTACTTCTTTCTAATCTGGATGCCTTTATTTATTTATTTGTCTAATTGCCCTGGCTAGATTTTTCTTTTTTATTCTATTGATATATTACATTAATTGATTTTGGGATGGTAAACCAACCTTATATTCCTGAGGTAAATCCCATTGGGTCATGGTGTATAGTCCTTTTTATATGTTGCTGAATTGAGTTTGCTAATATTTGGTTGAGAATTTTTGTGCATCTATATTCATAAGAGATACTGAACTGTTGTCTTCTTTTCTTCTGATGTCTTTGTCTGGTTTTGGTATCAGGGTAATACTCACCTCATTCATTTTGATTGTTTTTTTTAGAAATGGCCTGCTGTTTGTAGCAGCAATGCTGACTACTGACTGATAAAGAGAGGCCATTGCTCTCTAGGTTCTAAGAGGTCCTTATCAGAAAGTGTGAGAGGCTTGTGATTCTGCATTTCAGGATGTCGAGATTAATCATTAGGGCCTCAGAGAACAGCTCCTCTCATCACCAGACACTGTTTATGTTAGGTGTTGGACTGCTTCTCCATTGACATGAAACCTCTCTGGTCTTGATAAGTTCCCAGAGATGTTATTGAGTAGGCAGCAGCTAAAAGCCATGACCTGGACCCATGATCTCCGATAGGATTTTGCCTCTTACGGACTTTGTTGATAGAGTTCAAGCTCCTTAACTATAAATAAAAGTAGAAAGTGTTGATAGAAATCCATTATTATTATTATTATTTTAAATAAGCCATGCCAGTCAAAGAGTACTGAACTTGAGAGGGAAGCAAATAGTTGAAATGGAAGCCAGGCTTGGATCTGAGTGTTTTCCCCATACCAATAGCAGTGATCCTTCATTAATTGTTAGCATTACAGACAGAGGCTTAACCTCACAACTGTGAAATCGAATCCAAAGAATTGGTTCAGGATGCAGACAGCAACCTGGCAGGTACAACCTGCATTTTCTTGGAATCAGAACCAGGCATTTCTTCTTGTGGAGAAAGTGTATTTCAAGGTGAATATTCGAATCCAAACAAGAATGGGCATATGTGATATACTTTATTTTGACCCAGATTTTCTGAATGGTTCAGGCTAGATAGACTTAAAATCAGTTGACATTTATTTGTTAAGGTTGGTTTCTGATTCATATACCATTTTGGAGCTGGTAAAACTTTAAAGATCATCCGGTTCAACTCATTTTGCACCTGAGATTCAAGAACTAGTTTTGTCTAGACTCCCTAGCTTGTTTGTGTTGGTCTTCTGACTCCTATGTCACAGTGACCTTTTGCAAATACTTTCAACTTCTCTGGACATGGATTTCTTCGTCTGTAAAATGAGAGGCTTCCACCAGATGCTTCCTTAGGCCTCTTCTGAGGCTAGACCTTCTGACAAGGAAAATAGCCGTTAGCAACTTCCCTTCCAGCCTGGGTGTGTGTTCTGTTATGCCAGGGTCCTACGTGATTGTGCACGGAGCCATCCTTTGACCTTACTATCTTGGAAATCTATGCTCCCAATTATTGAGACGTGGAGCTTATCAAAGGAGGGTGGGATTGGCTTTCCACAGATCGTGGGTGTTTTTCATTTGCCGTAATATTTAGACATACTAAGTTATCAGGTCCTGAGACTCCCGTTGCGCCATTTATTGATGTAAAAATTATCCCTCGCTTGATTTTATTAGCAGTTTAGGGATTCGGTGGTTGGGCGCATGGACTATGGTTTGGCCGCCATCAGCCCCCCTGAAGGATGCTGGGTTAGTCAGCTTTTCATTGTCTCTGGGTTATCTGGTTTAGAGCTTTTTAGGAGTCTGTCTTTTCGTCCCAAGCTTCCATGAAGAATAGATGTTGTTGAAAAGTGAAGTTTGTTTCCAGATGTTTTCTAATCCAGTTAGTCAGACACAGACCTTGTTACCACCATCCCAAGGTGGAAGAAAGAAAAATAGAGAAAAACAATTTCTTTATAAGTCTTTTTCTATATTTTCTATTTTTTTATTGAGCTTCAGATGAATGTTTACAGAGCAAGTCATTTTCTCATTAAACAATTAATACACATACTGTTTTGTGACATTGGTCGCCAACCCCACAACGTGTCAACAGTCTCTCCTTCTTGACCTTGGGTTCCCCATTACCAGCTTTCCTGTCCCGTCCTGGCTTCTCGTCCTTGCCCAAGGCTGATGTGCCCATTTAGTCTCGTTCAGCTTTATGGGCCTGTCTAATCTTTGGCTGAAGGGCGAACCTCAGGACCCTTCTGTGTTTCCCCTCCTTAAGATTATAGGCAGGGGGAGAGAGTGACTTTTTTTCTGAGTGTACTAGAAGCACGTGCTGCCTGTTTCTTTTATATCTGTTTCTGATGGGGGGGGGGGCTTACATGAGGCATAGGTGTTATTCTTTTCTGTTGCTGAACTTGTACTTCTTTGAGAATTATCAAGAATTCCTAATAGAATACTGAGATGACTTGCCAAGTGCTTTGTCTCTTTTAAACTTTAATTTCTAGGTTTGAAGGATACCCTTCCTCACGGTCCCTGCCGCCCTAGCAGTGTTGGTCTCTTGTGTTTTTTTTATATTTACAAGTAATTTGCAATTACCTTTTTATTTTGCTTTTTTTTTTTTATACTTATGAAAACAACACAGTTTTAAAAGTCATATAGTATTTCTTGGAGCCCTGGTGGTACAGTGGTTAAGTGATATGGCTGTTAACCAAAAGGCAAGCAATTCAAATCTACCAACTGCTACTTGGAATCCCAGTGGGGCAGCTCTACTCTGGGGTCTCTATGGGTCAGAATCCACTCAACGGCAGCAGATTTTGGGGAGTTATAGTATTACTAGACAAAGAACAAACAGCCACGTTCCCATGCTTTTAAACTCTTGCGGCTATTTCTTCTGGTGTTTACCAGTGACTATCTAGGTAACATGATTTAATGCCGTTTCTTCGTTTTCAATATTAGCAATTAGTTTCCTACTGTGGAAGATGAGGATTTGGTTGCTGTATACACCCTTCTCCCGATAGATATACTTCTACCTCCCAATTTAATTTTTTTAGCCCACTTTGGTTAGATAATATATATATGTAATGTTTATTAAATTTAGGTAAATATTAAACACGGATGTGGCTGATACTGTTGGTTTCCTGTCCAACAGCCATTTTACAATGCTAACTCAGATTCCCTCATTATTTTTAACTGACAGTGTGTCCAGCCCCAGGATATACATCATGACTATTCTAAGCCAGTTATGGCTTCCCCAGTGTTTGGCCTGGTGGATATCTGACCCAGTTCTGGACAAATGAAATGTCAGGGGAAGCCTGCTGGAGGTTTTCTGAGAAAGATTTTCCTCTTCGTGGAGGGAGTCCCATGAGGAAACCCTGTTTGACTTCATGCATTCCCTTCCTCTTTGGAACACAGTTAGTTATATGAGGATATAGGCCTGTTTCAGCCTTCTTGGAGAGCTTTCTTTCTAGTTTATTGAAGCTGTGCAGTTTGGGCTGGTTAATCTTTGTTATTCTGAGCTCCCTATTTGCACGAGTGGATGCTTAATTCTGATTCTGGAAGCAGTTTTATCATGGGAGGCTGTAAAAATGGTGGCGTGTCATCAGGCCTTGTCTAACTTCTCGATGCAGGAGGAGAATCAAGATCAACATCAGCCCAAGGCTGATTCCTGTGAGGTGGAGGTCAGACATACCTCCACTCTCCAACGTTTTTACCAATTCTGATACCAGCCATCCCTCCCACAGCACACTCTGATTCTTGCTGAATTTGATAATTTGTTGCAGTAGCCACACAGAATTCACAGACCATACTCACAATTGTGGGGTTTATTAGGGAAGAAACAGGTTACAGTTCAGGATTAGGATCAACAAAAACAACTCAGGATACAGTTCTTCCATCAGGGTATGTATTGGCAGGCAGGCCTCTGCCACCGGGTCCGGCTTGGGCCTGGCCTCTGCCTTGCTCAGGCAAGTGTTACAGCTCTTTAACTCTTCTGATAAGTGACTGGAGGCACCCCACTCCGCTAGGAAGCCCCCTGCCTGAAGGCACTTGGCTCTCTTATTCAGTGGGTCAGCACACCCACTGTAGCCACCTTGCTCTGTGGGCCAGGAAACCCACTGCTCCTCCTGCCGCTCTCCTGGTTCTAGGAAGTTCTCAGCTCAGGGCCTTGAGTCCAAAGGGTGCCCTTCGTTCCTGGATCTTCTTGATGGTAGTGAGGTCCCCTTTCGAACCTCTGGGATCAGCTCCCTTTTAGCCTAGCCGGATGGCAAAACTGGCCAATCCACTCCAAGGGTTTCCATAATTTCCAGGTGCCTTTTTCAGTTGTTAATACAGTTCTCATTTTTCAAAGCAAGAAAGATGAAGATAAATTTCTACTTTTCTTGTTCTAAAATTATGTTTAAAATAGAATATAAGACTGTGTCATCCTTCATCCAGGAATAAATGATTCCAACTTTTTCAGCTGTTCTTCAAGGACTGGGGGTTGGAGTGGGCATGCAAAGCTTTTCTGCTAAGGTTAAGATCATGGTGTCAAGTCCAGTCACAAATGGTTTCTGCCATGCTGTCCTTCAGAGTAGAGATTACCATCCCCTTTTACTACCAGTGTTTTGTAATGCCCCATGTACTATTCAGAAATAAAAATTTTAGATTGTATAATTTACCAATTCACTATACTTTTTAAAAAATATTTTGATGTGTTTTAGGTGAACGTTTACATAGCAAATTTGGTTCCCATTTAACAATTTTTATACAACTTGTCTGTGATATTGGTTACATTTTTCACGATGTGTCAACATTCTCATTATTTCCGTTCTTTTTGCTCTGTTTCCATTAATCTAGCTTCCCTGCCCCTCCTTAGCATCTCATCTTTGTTTTAGGGTAAATATTGACCCTTTGGTCTCTTATAGTTGATTATTTAAGGGAGCACAGTATTCACGGGCGATATTGTTTATATTACAAGCCAACATATTATTTGGATGAAAGGTGAGCACCAGGAATGGCTTGAGTTCCAAGTTCAAAGGTAGTCTCAGGGGTTCCTCTAGTCTATCAGTCTCATAAGTCTGACCTTTTTTAGGAATTTGAATTTTGTTCTGCATTTTTCCCTCTTTCTGCCCAGTACCTCCTAGTGTGTTGCTGGCCAGAATGGTTGGTAGTGGTAGCCGGACACCGTCTGGTTCTTCTGGTCTCAGGCTAGATGAAGATGTGGTTCATGAAGGCTGTTCTGTGGACTGATATCTCCTTTGAGTCTTTGGTTTCCTTCGTTTTCTTTTGTTCCAGATGAGTAGAGACCAACAGTTGTATCTTAGATGGCTGCTCACGAGCTTTTAGGACACCAGACACTACTCACCAAACTAGGAAGTAGAACATTATCATTATGAACTATGTTATGCCAATTGACCGAGTTGTCCTGTGAGGCTATGGTTCCAAGCCTTCAAACCCATTAATGCAGTCCCACAAGGTGTTTGGCTATATTGAGGGAGTATCTGTAACTGTGCCTCATGTGGTTTATTATGTATATGATTTAGTGCACATAGACCTGTATATCCATACGCCTACAGGTATACCAGTACATTCACACCCATATACTCATATGTGTCTTCCTGTACACATATATGCGTACATGTCTACCTATGTAATCACACTTTTTTTTTTTTTTTTGGTGGTTATTGTTGGAAATTTTTGTTAATGGTGTTTACCAAAATTGTTCCTTAATTCGCACGTACTTCTTAGTGTCTTCATTTACCTTGGACAGGTTGTGCAGGCTTCACCTGTATTGGGTATTGCCTTTCCCATCACCAAAAATAACAAATGTCTACTATCTAGGAAGTGATTCCCCCTCCCCTCCCTGTCATCCCTAGTAACCATCAGAGAACATTGTTTTCTGTATATATACTTGTTCTTGACTTTTTATAAAAGTAAGACCATACAATATTTGTTCTTTTGTGATTGACTTATTTCACTCAGCGTAATGTCCTCCAGATTCATCCATGTTATAGTTGGACTCCTCATTATTCTTTATAGTTGTGTGGTATTCCATTGTATAGATGTCCACGATTTGTGTGTGTTACAGTTTCATGGACTCCTCGTTATTCTTTATAGTTGTGTGGTATTCCATTGTATAGATGTCCATGATTTGTGTATCCATTCATTTGTTGATGGGCACTTAGGTTGTTTCCATCTTTTTGCTATTGTGAATAATACTGCAGTGAACATAGGTATACATATGTCTATTTGGGTCACTACTGTTATAGCTCTAGGATATGTCCTGGGAGTGGAATTGCTGGATCATATGGTATTTCTATCTCTAGCTTTTTGAGGAAGCGCCATACTGTTCTCCATAGTGGTTGTACCATTTTACAGTCTCACCAGCAATGTATAAGGGTTCCAATCCCCCCACAGTCTTGCCAGCATTTGTTGTTGTTTTTTTTTAATCATTGCCGTTTTTGCAGGGGTGAGGTGGTATCTCATTGTAGTTTTGATTTGCATCTCTCTTATGGCTAATGGGATCCCTGGTGGCACCATGGTTAAGAGTGTGGCTACTAACCAAAAAGTCAGCAGTTCTAATCCATCAGCCAATCCTTGGAAACTCTATGGGGCAATTCTGTATTCGGCTGTGTCCTGTATGATCCTATGAGTCAGAATCAACAGCAACAGGTTTGCTTTTTTGGTTTTTTATGGCTAATGATCATGACCATCTTTTCATATATTTGTTGGTCCCCTGAATGTCCTCTTTAGTGAAGTGTTTGTTCATGTCCTTTCCTCATTTTTTGATTGGATTGTTTGTCTTTTTGTTGTTGAGTTGTTGAAGTTGTCTTTGTATTTTAGAAAATAGACCATTGCCAAAGATTTTTTCCCAGTCGGTAGGTTCTCTTTTTACTCTCTTGGTAGAGTCTTTTGATGAGCATAAGGATTTAATTTTTAGGAGGTCCCAGTTATCTAGTTTATCTTTTTTCATTCATACATTTTTACTTTTGTTTGCTAGACTATTTATGCCAAAAGTTAGGTCTGCTATTTTTATTCTGTGTTACCTTCCAGAAACTTTACAGTTTTAGCTTTAACATTTAGGTCTTTGATCCATTTTTGAGTTAGTTTTTGTGCATGATGAAAGGTATGGATCCTGATTCATTTTTCTGCACATGGATATCCAGTTTTGCCAGCACCATTTGTTAAAGAGACTGTCTCTTCCTCATGGAATGGACTTTGACCCTTTGTTGAAGATCAGCTGCCTCTAGATGAATTTCCTTCTGGGTTCTCAATTCTATTCCAGCTTTTCCAGCTGTTCTTCAAGGACTGTAGGTTGGAGGGAGGCATGCAAGGCTTTTCTGCTAAGGTTAAGATCATGGTGTCAAGTCCAGTAACAAATGGTTTCCACCATGCTGTCCTTTATAGAGTACAGATTACCATCCTCTTTTATTACCAGTATTTTGTAATATTCTATGTACTATTCTGAAATAAATTTTTTAAATTGTATAACCTACCAATTCACATAATTTTTTATTTTAGCTTTTATTGTGATTTAGGTGAAAGTTTACTGAGCAAGTTAGTTTCTCATTAAATAGTTAATATACAAACTGTTTTGTGACATTGGTTGCCAACCCTTTGATGTGTAAATACCCTCCCCTTCTCTACCTCAGACTGTTCCCATTCGTCCAGTTTTCCTGTCCCTTCCGGCCTTCTTGTCTTTGTTTTTGGGCTGGTGTGCCCATTAGTCTCACACACATGATTGAACTACGAAGCCCCTCCCTCATGTGTGTTATTGTTGGTCCTGTAGGCCTGTCTAGTCTTTGGCTGAAGGGTGACTTTGAGGAGTGACTTCAGTACTGAGTTAAAAGGGTGTTCTGGGGCCATGCTCTCCGGGTTTCTCTAGTCTCTCTCAGACCAGCAAGCCTGGTCTTTTTTTGTGTGTATGTCTGAATTTGAGTTTTGTTCTACATTTTTCACCTGCTCTGTCTGGGACCCTCTATTGTGATCCCTGCCAGAGCAGCCAGTGGTGGTAACGGGACACCGTCTAGTTGCTCTGGACTCAGTCTGACAGAGGTTGTGGTAGTTGTGGTCCATTAGTCCTTTGGACTAATCTTTCCTTTGTATCTTTGGTCGTCTTCATTCTCCTTTGTTCCAGTTGGGATGGGACCAGTAGATGTATCTTAGGTGGCTGCTCACAGGCTTTTATGACCCCAGTCACTACTTACCACAGTCAGGTGTAGAACATTTTCTTTATAAACTGTGTTATGCCAGTTGAGCTAGATGTCCCCTGAGACCATGGTCCCCAGCCCTCAGCCCAGTAGCTCGGTCTCTCAGGGCATTTGGATGTATCTGTGAAGCTTCTATGACTTTGCCCTGGTCAAGTTGGCAGTTCACATAATTTTTAAAATTGTGCGTTTCTCTGTCATATAAAAAGAAATATAGGGATTAGCTAACTTACAAAATAGGGACGTACTCAGGCCTTGCCCAACTAGAAGACCAAAACAAAACAAAAACCATGTCCACCAATTTCTATAATACTCCCTAGGGGACAGTAACTCCCCGGTGGAGAAGCAGTGCTTCAGGGCAGATGCTTGGCCCTGTCATATAAGTAGCTCTTCCTTGCCATTTAATATGTAAAGCAGTTACCTTTCCACTCCTTTCACTTCGGACAACTTAATCTCACTCTTGGAGGTCATAGAGACTGTGTGGTAGAGTAGAAAGAGTGCTGGGCTAGGAGTAAGGAGACCACAGTTTTAGTTCTGGTTCAGCCTCTAATTAGCTTTGTGACCTTGATTTAGTCCCTTCCCTGGGTCTCACCGTCATCTGTCGAAATGAGAAACTGTATTAGATAATCACTGTAGCCCTTTCTATCTTTCTCTTACTAATTCTTTAATATTGCATCTTTTCTCAAACCACAGTAAGTAGGATTTGGGAAGAAGAATGAAGTTAGGTCCTTCTCATAGTATGGCAATCTTCAAATTTTAATGAACATAAGAATCACCTAGAGAACTTGAAAAAAATATGGATTTTCAGGCTCTGCTCGCAGAGATTACAGTTCGGTTGGAGTCTGTTTTTTAACAAACATTCAAGATGATTCTGGTGAAAATATCAGTAGATCAACAAACAAAAAAATACTGTCCTAGTGGGTTCCACTAATGATACAGTATTTTGCTTAGTTTATTACAGAGAGACAGAGCCAGATATTTTATTTTGACTTCTTAAAAACTATAAATATGATTGTGGGTGCAGTGTAGTTACAACAGAAATACCAAAAACCAAACCTAGCGCCATTGAGTCGATTCCGACTCATAGCGACCCTATAGGACAGAGCAGAACTGCCCCCATAGAGTTTCCAAGGAGCGCCTGGCAGATTCAAACTGCTGACCCTCTGGTTTGCAGCCGTAGCATTTAACCCCTATGCCACCAGGGTTTCTGACAACAGAAATAGATAGTAAAAAAGAAATTCAGTATCTTTTGGAGTTGGCTTGAAAGCCTTAAAGGTTTAGTTTTGAAATGCCTTCATGTGCTAATTGGTGCCCGTTTGAGAACATCCTGGGTCCATTTCCATTCTGAGAAATGTAAGTCATTCTTTTCCTGTTACTGACTGACTTCGTTGTATTACCTAGAGGAGAATATGTTTACTGCTTAATTGTAGTTGTTATTGCAAGGATATATATGTGGAGGGGGAGGGATAGAGTCTCCATCTGGCCATTTTCTCAAAAGCAGGAAGAACTAGTTTGACTCTTTTTTCCATCCTGTCAAAAGAAGTTATTTACTAGCATTTGTGCAAAAGCCAAAAAAAAAAAAAAAACCCTTGCCATCGAGTTGATTCTGACACATAGCGACCCTGCCAGACAGAGTAGAGCTGCCTGATAGGGTTTCCAAGGAGCACCTGGTGGATTTGAACTGCTGACCTTTTGGTTAGCGGCGAGCCCTTAACCACACTGCGCCACCAGAACTCCAGCATTTATGCAAAACTGGATGTTAATGCTAAGAAAATCATTGGGCTTTTAATGTATTTCCCAACTATTTAAGTGTTGGCATTATTTCTTCAGACTACGTATTAGTCTCCTCCCTTCTTTGGGAAGACTCCAGAGTGTCTATTCCTCTTGCTTTGCCTTTTTTCCACTTGCTCCCTCATATTTCAAATAGATTTGTCAGCTGTTCCAGTCTTCTGTTTCCCAGGATATAGCCATCACGTGTTGTTGGAGGAAGTAAGTCTGAGCCAGACTATCCTTTATGATAATGACGGGAGTTTGTTCTTTTTCACTTTAGAATATAACGTATTTTATGAGCATATAGTATTTAGAGCCTACCCCTTTAAACTGGGTAGCTTTGTACACAGTTTTACTATTAGATAGAATAGGTCCTTTCGCTTGGATAGCTAAACCCTTTTAAGGCAAGTTTTTCTTGTCTGGGTTCAAGCCTATTGTGAGCAAGATACCTCCATGTGACTCCCTGACTTTATTTGCTTAGGCAGGATGGCAGATAAGCTGGGCTACCAGCCCCTTCCAGTCCTTGCTCCCTTAGCAGACATCATTAAGTGATCACCACACTCTTTCTTTACTGAGTCACGTATAGACTTAGAGTCAGCGGTAGAACTCCAGGTTCCCACTACATTTGGCTAACATCCCAAAATCAAACCCACTGCCTTTGAGTCAATTTCGACTCAGAGGCCAAGGTCACATCTCTAAACTGTTACTTAGTTGTATGTCTTGTTATAGCCATTCTTAACCTGGGAAAACCATGACAGAAAGGATAGACAGCAGCAGGTTTTCATAACTGCTTATGAGATAAACAGTTAGCAGTTAGCAATAATCAGAACTATTGTTGTTTCTAAAACATGGTAGCACTTACAGGTAAGCAGGTTCTTCTGTTTTATAGAATAGAGAGAGCTCCAGTTTCTACCATAGTTCTGCCTGGGAAGAATGTCATCTCCGTGCTTCTTTGAAAGCCTTTAACCTAAAGGTGGGTTATCCATCTGTTGACTGTTTTTTCAAATACTTATCTATTCCTTCATTTAAAAAAATTATTTTGAAGATCTGCTTAATGTTAATGACATAGACCTGGCATAAAGAACGCACAGTCTATACAGGCAGACAGATAAACTGACAATTTCAAGTATAGTGTGAGGAGTCCTGTAATAGTGATGTGTATTGACTAAGATATGAGAATGGGGAAAGTGTTTAGAAAAGGGGAGGGGCTTCATAAAGGAAGTGATGCTGGAACTGCGTCTTGAGGGATGAGTAGAAGTTTAACTAGGAAGAGGAAGGGGCATTTCAGACAGCAGGGAAGCCTGGTCAGAGGCTGTGAGCTTAGAGCTTGCCCATCCTCTTTACTTGAATTGTAAAATCCTTAAGGGTTAGGACTAGATGGGGTTTAAACTAAATTCCTGGTTATTATTATATGTTGATAGCACCTTAATTTGTTTCAAACTGTTTGAAACCTGTTTTCCAGGAACACGAATCATTTATGATCGAAAGTTTCTGTTGGATCGTCGCAATTCTCCCATGGCTCAGACCCCGCCCTGCCATCTGCCCAATATTCCTGGAGTCACTAGCCCTAGCACCTTAATCGAAGACTCCAAAGTAGAAGTAAACAATTTGAATAACTTGAACAATCATGACAGGAAGCACACAGTTGGTAAGAGAATGCCGGTGTTGGGGACCAAGAGGGTGGCCCTGGGAAATTGAATGTCAGTCTGCAGTAGGTTAGAAAAACATTGATGGCTTCAATTACAACTGTTGTTCGGTTATAAGTCTCAAAGATTTTTTACAGCTCCCCTGAAGGTTTATTGAAACGCTCTGAGACCCTAAGCTCTCAATCATAATCAAATATAATCTACTTGGTCGGGGAGGGGAAATCCAAAATCAGGGAACGGGAAACTCCAAAAATGACTCCTTAAGCCATGCCTTAAGCCATGCCTTAAGCCCTGCCTAGCCTAGACTTGACTAGGATAAAAGGCACACACAAAACAAAACAGAATTTACTAACACTCCCCCCCATCCCCCTGCCGCCCACCCGTTTATCACCTTCAGTAAATAGACCCTATTTCTTACAAGAATAATGTCCTTTTTATGGTGTGGGGAAAAGCAGTGTGGTTTCCAGAACTGCCTGTAATACTTACATGAGCATCCCTACACACACTGTAGTGATGAGTTGTCTTGAACTCTGTGGAGCAGAGTAGTGGGGTGGAAATGGCTAGCTCCTGAAGTAAAACTCTGCGCTTGCATTTGGTGACCTTTGTACCTGAGCTGCATCCTGCTTCCTCAAATCCCCAATGAGTTTTTCATGGACAAAGTGACAATTCAGAGCAGGGCCAAAGTTCAGAGCTTCGGGAAGAGTGTGCTGACATGATACATGGCCAAGAGCGCACCAGGGGCTGCTGGGTAGTTTTTTTTTGTTTTCGTTTTTAATTGTGGTAAAATATACATAACAAAAAAAAAAAATTGCCATTTTTAAGTATACCAGTCAGTGACAATTACATTCAGTCTGTTGGGCAGTCATTACCTCTCTCTACTTCCAAAACTTCTCATCACCCAAACAGAAACCTAGTACCCCTTAAGCAATAACTCCCCGTTTTCCGCTCCCCCAGCCCCTGTAACCGCTCTTAAACTTTTGTTGTCTCTGTGCATTTGCCTAGTTGAAATGTTTCACATCAGTGGGATCATACAATATCTGTCCTTTTGTGTCGGGATTGTTTTACTCCACAGAACGTTGTCAAGGTTCATCCATGTCATAGCATGCACTAGTTAATTGTTTTAAGGCAGCAGAGAATGGGGCAGTTTGAATTATTTTTTGACCCTCATATAGAGGGAGCGACAGTTAAAACTGCTTTACCTTTCCTTTTTGTGCTAAATGTTTCATTTTCTTCACCCTGACTAGGGGACGACGCTCAGTTTGAGATGGACATCTGACCATCCTGCAAGGAACAGAGGAAAAGCAGCAATACTGATGCCTGTGTGTCCCCGATTTGGTCAATAGGATCAACGATGAAAAGACCGATGAGGCAGTACCAGCAGTCCCCATTGCAGTCCCGTCCTCCTCCTCTTCCGGGTGCCAAATGATGCGAAGATGAGCTTCATCTGACCGTTTCCTCCCTGTTTCCTGTTCCTCTTCCCAGACAGACAGATTGGATTGAAGGCCCTTAGCATATTTCTGTAGAAGTAAGCAGCCTCAGAGGAAAACAGTAAATTCTGGCCTCCCTGGTCATTTTTCTATGAAGACCGAAAAAAAAAAAAAAGTCCCCAAATCAACTATCAACCTACCAATTCTTCCCTGGCTGGGAAGTCTGGGGAAGAGTCCAGAGGTTTGAGGGGTTCAGCATTACTCATATTCCTTAGCCTCTGCCTCACTTGCTTGTAACCTGTGGTCCAGTGCTGCAAGAGTCTGGGTTTGGAGTCTTTAAAACCATTAGGGGAAAATAATGAACAAAAGGAGAGCTGCTTTCCCTTTGACCTTGGGGTGTTTGTCCTTAGGGACAGAGCACAGTTTGTGCAACTCTGGTAGCATTACCCTCTGACACTGTTCTGAGGTTGCTTCCCCTCCTTGCCCAGGGAGGAGTGTCTTCTGTCTTTGCTATTCACCTTCCCATTCCTTAGTGCATTTGTGCAAAATTTTTAAACTCTCTATGTCAGAGGGAAGCCCTCGGTAACCAGCTGTTCTTTCCTCTTCCTCTCCTGTTCCTCGCTGCTTGCATCTTGCTGCTTGCCAGGTCCTCTTGTGCTCCCTCTCAGATGCCCAGAGCAGGTCGATCCCAAGTAATAAAGGCACTTTGGCCTCCATTTGGTGGATAAGGCCTGACCATAGTGTCGTCCCATGTAGTACTTAAGAATGGCCTCTGAAGAGTACTGAAACATTTGAGTTCCCAGTCTTGCCCAGTAAGCATCATATTTGTTGTCTCAGATTTCAGTTTCTTATGTTTTGAATTTAGAGTTGACTTTCACAGTGTTCTTAGAGAACTGATTTTTTTTTTTCCTTTGTGAGCCTGCTTTGTTTGGCTGCTGGGATAGATAAGCGTGGACTTACAAATGTGTTTTTCCCAGTTTTCTTTCCTTCCCTGTTAACTCTGAATGTTCCTTTTTCTTCTCACCCTCCTTCCCTCTCTCCTTCCTTTTTCTCTGGCAGGCCATTTTTCCAATTTATATCAAAGATACCTCAAGTGTTGGTATCTAATAATACCTGTCACTCTTCTCTGAGGAGCGACCTTTTATTTTTAAGACTACAGACCTATTTTTAGATATGTTTTCAGTACAGTTTTGAACAGCAACTTTTTAATTAAACATCTTCCAATGTCAGGGAGGTGAGAACTGTCTGTGGAAGACGGCTGTTCTGTGTCACCATCCTCTCTCCCAGTCCCTAGGAGCTCTTTCCTTCTCCTTTAGTGCTGGGTGTGCGTGTTTGGAGTTTGTAGTGGGCGGTTTGTAAAACTGGACCATTCTGCCTCGCTGTGGGTTGTTCATGAAAGCTTCATTCTTTTACCACTTTGCTCTCTCGTTCCCCTTCATACCACCCCACTTTCCTGTGACTATTGACTGGCACAATAATTGCAGGAGAGTGACTCTACTCGAAGACAGACGAATGCACCCATTCCCTACTAGAAAGAAAATGAAGTGGCCACTGGGGTCCTGGGAATCTCTGGTTGGATTTGGTGCCCTGAACTCTTTAAAGAGATCACATCCCAGGGTGAGAGTAACAGGCCAATTGGCTAAGAAAGAAAGCCGTGTGTTTTTCTTTTGAACTATGAAAAGACCCGGTTTGTGAACACATTTTAGACAGAAGGGAGGAACGATGTCTAAGCAACTTTGTTCTGTTATCTGCTACAAAATGTGAATAGTTCAAAGATTGAAAACTTTTGTGATGGTTGATGTCTCTCAGGAATAAGCTGGTTCTCCAGTGTTTTAGAGATGCTTTGAGTCTCAAAATTTGATGATCAGAAAAGTATTTTTGTTTGTGTGCTTAATGTACCCCGTTCTGATTTCAATTAAACTCCAAATTTTGCTTTACATACTCTTGGGAACACCTAAGTTGCACTGTAATTTGCATTCGAAGCTTGCCTAGGACCTCTTTGGGAGCTGTCTGGAGAACATGATTCTTTGGAAATGAAACTTCATCCTTCATACACTGGCTTCGGCATCCTGTGGAATCCGACTACAACTAGCAGCTAGTCAGTCTGTCAGTGAGCAGAAGTGTGTGCCCTTCTTGATCTTTATTGCTACAGATGAACACTTGGCTTTCTCACTTAACAATGGGAAATGGATTTAAAACATGAGAGATTGAGTAGTATCTCGGGGAATCTGCACTCAGCCTCCTAAGCAGAGGACATGTTTTAGTATTTCTTGGGGGTGTTGGCTGCGGAGTCCCATACCCTTCTCTGCAAGGACCTTCTTACTGCTCATTGCAATTCTTTTCTGGAGGCCACTACTTGTAGCGATACTTGGACCGCCATAACTCAGCATTTAAAAAATAATTCCATAAGGCAAGAGACAAACTTCCAACTTCGTTTCATGCCTCATGGAATCATTTTCAGGGCAAACCAGAGTCCAGTAGGTGGTTTTCTTCTGGATGTTTGGCAGGACTCTCACAGGTGAAACCCTAAATGAATAGTCCATCCTGGCTTTTTCTTAGGGTTTCTTAAAATCTTATTGGCCATTTGTACTTTTCTTTTTATGAGGAAACCATGTTTCTAGGCTTCTGGGGGAAATCTGTCTTAATAAGAAATGACCTTCTCCCAGTGACCTCCTCCGAATGCCAGCAGGAGACCTGTGTGGTCGTAGTTGTACCTTCTTTAGTGTGGCTCATCAAGTTCCACTTCCTCCTATTCTGCCTCAGTATGTGAAGTGTTCTCAAGAGCACAAGTGTAGAGAAGCTGCCTTCTAGGTATTGGCTTCCTAGCCAACAGCTTCGTCTGTCTACCTGTGTTCTACCATGTAACACGTTGTCCCAACACTCAGTATATTACAGCAGCAGACATCATGGGACAGTTTCTGTGGATGGCGAACTGGAGGGCAGCTGAGCGTGATGGTTCCAGCACAGGGAGGACTCAGGAAGTTGCAGCCAGGATGTCGGCAGGTGCTGCAGTCAGCTGGGGCTGGAGGATTCACTTCCAAGCCCTCTCTCTGTGACTGTCAGCAGGATGCCCCTGGCCCCCATGGGCGTCTTTCGCTAGGGCAGCACAGGTGTCCTCATGGCATGGCACCTGGCTCCCTCCAGAGCGAGTGATGCCAGAGAGAGGGCAAGGAGGAAGCTGCAGTGCCTTTAATGACATAACCTCCAAAATCATCTACTGCCACTTTCTCCTTGCATTCCTTAGAAGCAGGCCACTAGGCCCAGCCTACACTCAAAACCAAAAACCAGACCCGTTGCCATCAATTCTGACTCACGGCAACCCTATAGAGAGAGTAAAACTGCCCCATAGGGTTTCCAGGGAGCAACTGGGGGATTCAAACTGCTGCCTTTTTGGTTAACAGCTAAGCTTTTAACCACTGTGCCACCAGGGCAACCTATACTCAAGAGGAGGGAAATTATACCCTAATTTTTTTCTTAGATGGAACAGTATCAAAGAATTTGGTATCAAAGATGGTATGTTGAGAGAGATGTTATCACTGAAAACAATTCTTGCTTCACCAAACGGATAGCAGGCAGGCTTTCTCTTTCCCCAAACCCACCTGTTGACTTGGAGAGGGATAGCAAGAAATAGAAGTTCCCAGGAGAAGTATAATATCAATACCCCTGCCTGATCACCAGCAGCCCAGGGAAGCTTATTTGCAAGTCCTAGGCTTAGTGTCTCTAAGACTCATTACCACGTTATCTGTTCTCTCCCTTGGCTAGACATTCACAAAGAAAGGGAATTGGATTCTTCCAGCTGAGCCACTAAAGCTGACTTAATTGGAATCAAGATTGTCAAGCAAAGGGAGCAGATGTGAATTAGACGTTAGGTTATTCAGGTAAAGAAAACAGATCGTATTCGTGATTAAACCGATGATGGTAAGAGGAAGCCAGGTCCCACCAGAATCTGTGCTTGGTACCTGGTCTCTCCAGCCACACCAGCTTAAATAGACTTGGGTTAGGAATCTTACCCAAGAAGCAACTTTTCAATAAAGTAGGGACCATCTGGCATTATAAATGTCTGCATGTGCTTGACTGCTCTTTTAAATCCTGTGTGCAGGTAAACTGTTGCCCACCTGGTCCTGGGCTTCCTGATGGAAATGTGTGATTAAAGAGAGCCCGTCTGGTCTTCACCTTCAAAAGAGAAACTTAAATGAGGCTTCTCAGTTCAGTAAATTCTCACCGACTGTCTGCTGTGTGTTTCTGACACCCATTCCCAACCATGTTTTAGACATCTTAAAGGTGCGAGTCTTAATTTGCATTTAGGCTGTGTGTCTCCCCAGCGTTTTCCTGTCTGCAGCCCCGCGTACTTTAGAGCGTACTTGCATAAGCGGCACTGCTGCTGAGGCAGCTTATGTAAGAGGTACTTCTTCTAGAGGTAAAAAACTCGTCTTTAAAGTACCTTCAAATTAATTTTGTTTTCCCTTCTTTTGAGGTGGAGTCAAAGTAAAACCAAATCGGTTGCCGTCGAGTCAGTTCGGACACACGCGACCCCATTGTTGTTGGAGTAGATCTGTGCTCCGTAGAATTTTCAGAGCATGATTTCTCAGGAGTAGATAGATCTCCAGACCTTTCTCCTGAGGTGCCTCTGGGTGAACTCAAAACCTCCAACCTTTTGGTTAGCAGCTGAGCGCGTTAACTGTTTGTACCGCCTTTTTTGCTTTCTGGGTTACTTGCTCTTTGGCACCCTCAGACCTTGTCTTCTCAGTTCAGACACTGCTGAAGTCCCACATTTCCATTAGAATGCATCCTGCTTCATATGTGGGTTTCAACCCAGAGTCCATTATTCAGCCAGTGTATATGCAGTGCCTGCTTTGAATCAACGCAGCTGGGGTATGGGGGTCAGCATGTTGGCAGCAGTATCCCAGAGACTGAATCTTTTTCCTTTCTCCCCGTTTGGGATACTTGCTGCTTGAAGCCAGGCCCCTTACTCCTTCACATTGCTCTTTGGAGAGGATGACCCACTGCCTTCTCCACCTGGTTCAGAACTTTCCCTTCTTGGCCTATTTTCTGGACTACGTGCATATGGGCAGCTATTTATTAATCTTGAAACCTAATCATTTACCCCCCTCCCCATGACACCTGGGAGGGGGTACTATTTGTTTTAAAGAAGCATTGTTTCTTTGGGAGGTCAATTTATATCTGGACTCTTAAGGGGCATAGTTCCCCCAGTTCTTTACCTCTGCTTTTAATAAAAGATGAAATCAAGATTTTGATGCAGTTGGTCACAGTTCTTTAGAATGCTTATATTCCAGGGGTGTTTCCTGTTTTAGTAATGGCTTTCCAGTTTAATGTTGGTGTTTCCTTGAGGCTAGCTCAGAATAGTTTCTTGCTGATGGTTGTAAAGATAATTGGTACACACTGATTTTTCCAATTAATCATCCACTTTTCCCACCTTCTGGAATTTAAATTTCTTTCTCTAGGCTGCTCCTGGAATTTGGTACCATTTCTCAAAGCATAGATTTAGGGAAGGTCTTTTGAGTCCCTGTGTAGATGGTCTGTGGTTTCCTCTTTGCTTAGCCTCTGCCCACAGGCCTGGCAGACTATACTGTATGTCACGTACGCCATGTGGAAATCTTACTGAGACAAAATCCCTAGGGACTTAAACTCCTGCTCTGCCACCTTTCTAAGGGTGGGAGGCTGGCAGAGATGCTGCAATGCTTGATAATCATTTGGCCACATGGAAGTTTCCAAGGGGAGCTCTTGGTGGTGCTTAAACTTAAAATTCCTGGGCACCCCAAGCTTAGAGGGTTCCAGGAATCTAGCACAGAATGTCCATTTTAGCCCCAGTGTACCCCCCACCCCCTTAATCTTCAAAGGAAAAGAAGTCCAAGCCTAGGCCGGGGTAATTTTTACTTGAAACCATGGGAGTGTATGTGGTGGGGGGGTGAACGTGAGTGTAGTGGTAATGGGCGAGTTGTGTGGGTGAGCCATCCTCCTGAGGTCGCGTCCATGTCACCCAGTACTGAGAGCCAGTGCCTTTCCTTCACCTAAATTGGGGCCCATCTCTTTCCTCTGCTACCCAGGGGTTAAACCTTAAAGAAGGTGTCTTGGAGAACCCAGAGGACATTCAAGTATTCAGGTGTCCATTTTGAGCATCTTTAAAATATTTTGTAAAGAAAATGCCCTTCCTCGTCTTGGTGCCACAAATGGCCCATGCCATCCATTCTGAATGGAAAGCGGAGACTGCCAGTACGTCCCTTGGTCTTCTCTGCATCTCCCCAGTGTGGTCATCCCTTCACCCCTCCCATCCACTTCACCGTTGTGGATGGATAGCAGACGGCATCGTGCAGTCCTTGAGGCAGTCCTGAGTGATTTCCTGATCAGTCTGTGTTTTAACTGTCCTTCAAAACCAGCAAGTTGTTTGGAAATTAAGAAAAAAGTTAAATTCTCACCAATGGTTGCTGTTACAGTTAAATCAATAAAGATCTTGAGTTCAAATTTGTGTTTTAATTAAGATTTTTTTTAGGTAAAATCCTACTGAGGGTTGTTTCACATTTTGGGAATTGACTGATGAGGGAGCTGGACTAAGGTAATTGGCCTTTGTTTCAGCTCTACTCAATACTTCCAGAGCACCTGCCTTGTCATTCTGATCTGTATGTGCAAGGAAATGATGTGACCCTTCTCAAGGAGCAAGAACCTGGTCCTGTGCTCAGGAGCTGGGAGGTGAGGTGTGCATGCTGCTGAATATGTGCACCAAGTCCTTTCTAGGTCCCAGCATTGAGGCCTCGGCGACGGCCTTTCCTTTTTTCTGAAGGGGGCTGCCTCCATCCCCCAGAGCACTTGTTAGACATCCACCACATCTTAGGTCTAAGAAGAAACGAGGCCATGCTGCATAAGCGTCAGATCCCTCCCTGTTGTTAATCCAGCAAGTCGCACGTGTTGGTGTAATGAGAATTTCGCCCTTTCATGTTTTGGATTTTGTGAACTGGTCCACAGAATAAAACGCCTTGAAGTGTTTTCTCAACAGGATAGTATAGAAGTTCAGGGCACAGCCTTTAGAGTCGGCCAGGCTTGAACTTGGGTTAGCTTGAACAGCTTATTTAATCTCTAAGCCTCAGTCTCCTCTGAAATGGCCTTAACCAAATCCAAAAACCCAGTGCTGTTGAGTCGATTGCCACTCATAGTGACCCTAAGGGTCACTGTTTTAGGTGGTTGGGAGGGCCAGGTAAGGTAAAGCACTTTAGCCCAATGCCTGGTACGTCAAGAGTAAAGGACTCCAGCACAGCCTAGTCGGCATGAGCAACCAGAGGTCATTGAGTTGGGTCTTTTCCCCAGTCTGGGACTGGAGCAGGCTAGAGGTCCCTAGTTATGGAACCTCTAGGACTCCAGTCTACAGAATCTCTTAAAGGGAAGGTGGGGCCAGAATAGTTTTGAAAGCACTTTCGTAATCCTTTACTCTGTCCCAAAGATAATTTAAGGTAGAGGGATAAGGATTTTATTCCTAATAAAATTAAAGACTTTTCAAAGTGGAGATAACCCTTGGCTATGGTGCTCTTTGAAGGTCATGGCCACTTGTGTACCCTGTTTCTGCCTCTCTCCTCTTAATGTTATCTTTCCTTTTCTCCACTCTGACCTACTGCCTGGCCCACCCACTTCCAGCCAAGGAGAGGAATGCATTCAATTTTTCCCACTCAACTACTGACTTGGCACTGTTCAAGGGACAGCAGACCTCTGCCTTGAGACCAAGTTAAAATAGCTGTTAAAGACCCTTCCTGGCCTCAGGTTAGAGCAGGACACAGTTCTAGAGGCAGCATTTTCTCTGATTTACAAAGCCTTCAGCCAGCACATGTGTCCAGAGCCATGGAACTGTGCTGCTAGGCTCAGGTAGGTAGGCGTTGCCCCAAACCCCTCTGGCCAGGCAGCAGAGTGGCAGTGCTGCTGGCACACCAAATGTGGAGCTTTCAGCGAGGGTCAGGAGGATGTCATCTATAGAGTTTAATTACTTTGCGCCTGCATCTTCTGCTTTGTTTGAGGCAATGCCTTGTCATCAGGGAGTGTTGGGAGTCAATAGAGCTGCTGCTAACTCTAAACACTCCCACAAACGGTAGCCACAAATAGCTTGACCTTTAGCTTTCCTGGCCCCAGCCATATAAAAAATGTTGGGGCACCACTTAGTAAAGAAGATGCTCTGAAGGTGCTGGGATGGGGTTTTCACTGCCAAGAACTTCAGTTCAATGGGTTCAAATCTTTGTTTCCAAAGGCTAAGGCTTTGACCCAAAGCAGAGAGCAAAAACCTCTCCATGCTATTAGGAACAGTGCCTGTGGGACTTGAAAGACTGAGTTCAGCTCTTGGCTCTGCCACTTCCAGCAGTGTGGTCAGTCCACTCGGCTCTCCTTTTGGAAAGAGGATCCAACCAGCTGACCTCACAAGGCTGCCCTGGTTCTACTGTTCTCTAAGGAGAGTCAGATGTAGGAACCTATTGTGATTCTGGTTTGTGGTCAAGGCAGACCCTGGGCAGGTCTAACTTCTAGTCCGGGAAATGAGCAGCTGAATCAGCTTTGTTGCTGAATCACGGAATCGAGGCTGCTCAAGCCCAGGCCTGGCTAGCAAATCTAACCCCTGCCTGGGCCAGGATTACCACCTTGACTCAGCCAAGGCTGTAGTTGAGTCATGTCTAAACTCAGCAGGGGTTACCACACAACTGGCATCATTTTCCTAGGCTCAAACACAAGTGGATGAGGTTCCTGGGAAAGCAGCGTGGTGTGGGGGGGGTACATTTATTGTGGACTCGTTCCCAACCCCCACCCCCACCCCCCCCCCGAAAAAACCCTAGCCCCTACCTTGGCAATGCTCACTGAGTTCATCAATAAGAACAGAATTGCTACCTTTGGGGTCCTTCCATCCAGGAGATGAACTCTTAACGCTCAGGTCATGGGTGGTAGGCAGAGCTTCCTACAAGAAAGCTCAAGTCTCTTTTTGTTGTCCTCCTAAGTGGAACCTGGAATTAAGCCCATTTTAGAACCCTGAGCAACAAAAGATAACCAAAACCAAATCAGTTGCCATTGAGTCATTTCCAACTCATGATGACCCCATGTGTGTCAACAGAACTGTGTCCCATAGGGTTTTCAATGGCTGTGACTTTTCAGAAGTAATCTGCAGGCGTTTCTTCTGAGGTACCTCTGTGTGAATCTGAACTGCCTACCTTTTGGTTAGTAGCCAAGCACTTTAACCATGGACACCCAAGAAGGGCTGATGAAGATTAGGTAAAGGGGATATGGCTGGAGCTGGACTTAGCAGGCTTTAGAAGCCTTAGAGGCAGGCCGATGGGGATAGGTCCAGTAGACAGCCCTGGCTTCAATCTCTTGGCTCTTCTGAGCCCACCAGCAGACATTTCACAGGTATACCATAGGATCCCTCCTTTAACAGGAAGAAGCTGAGCAGTAAATCGCTTACCTGACGTCATAGTTTCTCAGTGGCTGAGCTGCAACCATCACCCAAGTCTTTCCTGGCACCCAGGGCAGGGCCTTCACCCCTGCTGGACAGAAAGCTTGGGGCCTCATTAACAGCACACACTGAGAGACTGGGGGAAAATATCACTGACTTTAATAAAGACTCAGGTTGGGTCTGCCCAAGCCAACTGACTAGGGAACGCCTGAAAGGCTTCAGTTTCTACTGTCCAACACGACCAGTTCTCTTGGATGAGTTCCTGCTTCTCCTTTCAAAGGCACCAGCTGGCTTAGGAGAACTCTACAATGGCTTTATTGTTTGTGCAACTCATGAGCAGAGACCCACTTGAGGGAGCCTCTGGACAAGGCAAACAGGCTGCCACTGGACAGCCAGAAAGACATGGAGGCTCCCCCAACCCAGCCTGGGTCAGCGAGAGCAGACAGACTCGATACTTAAGAGCGATAATCTTTTTTTTTTGGGGAGGGGGGAAGGGGGTGTCAACTTGGGAGTATATAAAAGCTGTAGACCTTGTCCCATACCTCAAAAAAAAAATTATATGTGCCTCACCTTTTACACACAACTTCAGGGAGACCAAAAAAAAAAAAAAAAAAAAATCAGTAAAGAGCTCTTGTACTAGTGCTTTCACTCGCCACTGTCTTCAGTAAAGAGAAAACCCAGCAACCCCCTCACTAGCTTCCTCTTCTCTTCCTGACAGCAGCCTCTGTCTGTAGCCAGACTCCACTGAAGAGAGACTTATGAGGAAATTCTTGTGGGATTTGCTTCACGAATCCCTCCATTTACAAAGTGGGCAGCCCTTCCTCTTCAGTTCTAGTGAACAGAGCAAAATTTTTGCCCTCTTTGTTTCTCCTCATTGGATTAGATGGTAATCGTGTCATCTAGGAGTTTCCCAACCTTCCGGGGTACAGGTGAATCCAGCATCCCTTCAGGATCTCTTCAAAGGCACCCACATTCTTCCACTATCATGTCTTTATGATGGTCTAGAAGGACTCTGCCATTTTCCACATAGAGCATACTCAATGGCTTGGTCTTCACGGGGGCACAGCAGGTAGAAGGGACTCGGTGGGGCTGGTAATGTTTCAGCAGACTCTGTAAAAGGGAGGAGAGGAGGGTCAACTCACACTCCAACGGTAAAGAGTAAAAGAGAAAATCAGTGTCTGGATGCAAAAACAGAAGACAACTGTTTGTAAAGGAATCAGCACACTAATACATCATCAACTTTAGTTGCTTTGCTTTTAAACAGACTTCAGAAAAATTCAAAAAGTTAACTTGTGTCTGGGTAGAGCCATACCTAACTCATATGTTCTCCTATTTTGTAGTCTAGAGTGAATACCAATTTTCAAACCATTCCCAGAAACTCCCTGGTTTAGTTCCAGAAATATGAAACCACATAGGGAGTTAGGAAGAAATTCTTGTGGGATTTGCTCTGTTGCCCAGAGAAGGGCAAATGAAGTCAGTAGGAGAAAAGTAACAACCCCCTTGGCATTCTGGACCTGGGCCATGTCCCTGAGGTTTAGCAAAGTCTCTCTAGGTCAGTGTCAGAGCTGGCGATTGGAATTATCTAGATTTCTATGGTTCCGTTTAATCATTCTGCAAGTGGGTTGGTGAAGTGAGTTGAGGCTCAGAAGCCCTTTGCCCAGGACAGGACCTCTGAGGACCCTGACCCCCACCTGTACTTCCCTTGCGTGAGCTCAGCTCACATGGGCATGTTCCCCAGACTCTCCGAACCCAGCCTGCGGCTTGGCACAGAGGATGTACTGCAGGTTCAAGAGATGCTCATCCCAGGCTTCAGAGATTAAAATAAATAAAAACATTTGGTCCCATATGACCTTTGAGGGAAGATCAAAATCACTTGTAACATCAGGGCCACCATGAGGCACTCTATTCTTCTACCTCATTCTCCTTCCTAACTCATCCATCCTTGCGTTCCTCTCCTTCCACCATCTCCTAGACCTTAGGCTGGTCCTATGAAATGGGTGGCTAACTCCTGTTTTAGGCAGCAAAAGTACAGGGGCTAGACCAGTATTATCCCAACCATGGTGCCATAAATGTGGCCACCATTTCAAGAGACTCCTAGAAAAGATAACAACCTCAAACATGACTACTACCCGGCAGCCATTATACATGCTTTATGCGCACCACCACATTTAACTCTACGACACCCCTATGAAATATGGCATGGCCATCTCCATTTTACAGGTGGGGAAACCGAGGCTTAGAAAAGTGAGCGACTTACTATCACAGAGCTAGTAAGTAGGAATCAAACCCAGGCCTGCTTCTCCCCAGATCTCAGATTCTGAACTTCCTTTCCTAGCGTGTTAGGGCCAAGGAAGACTGCGACCCTCTAGTTCAGCCCCCTACTTTTACAAAAGGAAAAGGCTCAGGGAAGCAGTGTGCTCAAGGCTACATGACGAGACAGGACTATAGGCTCTATGAGAATGTTGTGATTGGTCATCTCCATATCCCTAGTACCAACCCAGGACTGGCAAATTGTAGATGCTCAGATAACTATGAAAGAACACAGTGATTTAATACCAAAGCTGAGGTTGCATTCCACCTGATCCAGCAGTATGGCCACTTCTTGCCCCCTGCCCCCACAGCTTACTGCCTCCCCCACCCCCATGCCTTGGCATCACACCTGGATGTATGCATGGTTGGTCGGATGAAACTCCTCCCCGACAGGGTTGGGACACTCGCCCTCGCAGCGATAGGCATTGTACTGCTTGGGGTAGATGATCCAGGAGCCCCATCCGATCTGGTTGAAGTCCACCTGGAACTTGACCTTTCTACACAGTTGGCTTCCATCTGGCAAGCGGTGTCGACGGTGCCGCCTGCTTCTCTCCTGGGACAGCTGTCCCTCCTGCGCCCGCCAGGAGCTCTCAGCCTCCCACAGCAACGTGGAGCCACCGAGCCGCCTCTGCTCCTGGGAGAGGTTGGAGTAGAGCATGAGCAGAACGTCGGTGATGGGGGGTCTCGGTGACCGCTGCCAACACTCCCCAGCCTGCCTGGCCATCTGCTCCTGCAGCTCCCTGGGGTGCTTCAGCCACTTGGAGAGTGGCCTGGTCACCTCCAGGACCATGCTGCCCGAGGAGAAGGTGACGTGGGATGGAGTGACAGAGAATAGGTCCATCCGAAGACGCTCCTGGCAGCTGGTTGGGTCCTGTTCCATATCCAGCTTTGGCTGGTGGAAAATCTCAATGGAGAGCGGGGCCTCGGAGGGAAGGTTCACAGGGCTGGACAGCTGCAGCCGAAGCTCAGCCCACTCCAGATCCTCTTCTTGGCTCAGGAAGGAGAAGTCAAAAGCAAAGGTCCATTTCTGCCCCTCCACCTCCACATCTAGGTGGGAGAAAGCCAGGAAAGAAGGTGAATGGGGGATGAGGAGTGGCTCTCCCAGCCTCGAAAATCATAGTTCACGCTCAAGCCCTGACAGTATTATTCCTCATGCCAGTCTTACAAGTTGTAATGTTATTGAGTCCATTTTAGAGATGAGGAAGCTGAGGCTCAGAGAGGTTAAATTACCTACCCAAGGTATCATCCTTGGGAGTTTTTTGGGAATAGTACGTATTCATGGATTTTCAGGTCATGTAAAAGTGACATTTAAATTTTTTTCAAACCCGGTTTCCTCCTCTTTGCAATGGGCATGGTAATGCCCTACCCATCTCTGCATTAACATGAGGACCAAGGGAAATAAAGACGTTTGAAGGTTTATTGCTAAATAAAACCCAGTTGCCATCAAGACTCCCAAACCTGGATTTACATAACTCCAAAGCCCAAACTCCAAATCACTATTGTGCCACTCCCCCTCAAAGATAGTCTGCTGCCAGAGACTGGTAAAAATGTGAAGATTTCCATCTCACCCTCTCCACTCTCCCCTCACACATGTGGTCTAAGGTCAGCCCTGAGCCCTCTAACCTAAACACTAGTCTTCCACGTACCCTGTGGAGCAAGTTACCTTCGCCAGACTGTTTTCTCATAAGAAAGCGTGGCCTAGTTTCACAGGCATATTGAAGTAGATACTCGTATTGTGGAAAGGCTCGGGCTTTCAGAGAAGCATGGACGATAGATGTCAAAGACAGCCATGCTCTCCCTCACAAGTTTACAAGGCAGGCAGAAACTTAAGGAATGTTCTGGCAACCTTACAGATAGGTTTCTAAGGCATGCTAGGCAGGATTCTGCACAGACCTGTTTTCCACCCAGTGGTCTTCCCTGTGTTTCCACGTGGCGCCCACCCCTTCCTGCCCAGGTCGTTCATACACACCTAACAGCTATCTAGGGCTGGCACCCAGCAATCACATAAACCCCCCCCCCCCCCGCCCCACTTACCCAAGAATGCCAAACCCAAGCTTGATGAAAAGGGGTGGGAAAGCACATTCCATTTATTTTACTTTTGGACTAATTTGGTCTGATGTTTGGGAACAGCACACATTCATAGATTTTCAGGTCACGTAAAAGTGACATTTAAACTTTTTCAAACCCAGTTTCCTCTTCTTTGCAATGGGCATGGTAATGCCCTACCCATCTCTGCATTATCACCAGGACCAAGGGAAATAAGGAAGTTTGAAGGTTTATTGCTAAATAAAACCCAGTTGCCATCGACTAGACTCCCAATCACGGCAACTCCATGTGTGTCTGAGCGGAATTGCGCTCCGCAGGGTTTTCAAGGTTGAGCTTGTTAACCGTTTGCACCACCCAGGGATTCTTGCTAAATAAAAGTCAGGGGGTTTTCTTCAGAAATGAAAAGAGAGTCTGGGACCCTTTTTTGAAAGATCCTGGAGATAGTGGTGATCTCCAATTCAGGTCCACTCTGGGCAGACTGCATAGCATTTTTTTTCTTGTCTCACAGAGCATCTTTTGCTGGAAAATCCAGCCTGTATTATAAGGGTACAACTCCCAGCTTCAGCTCCCTGGCAGCTAGCTCCTCCCAGTCCAATCCAGCTGTCCTTTTCACTTAATTTCCACTTCTCTCCTTGTTAGCAACTCCAGGGGGAATAACCGCCCCTGACTAGCAGCTCTTCCCAGAGGTGTGGGAGAGGAGGTGGCATTACCCATTACCCATTGGAGTACCACCTGGCCACCGGGGATTACGTAGGTCATTAGGTGCTACTAAAGGTGGGACATGTAGCAAGTCCTGGCCACATGACCCAGGAGGCCTGGGGGCAGTGATTTTAAAAATATTTTATCTCAAGTATCTGCAAATGGCCGTTTAGAGGCAGGCACTCCAGATCAAGGGGACCTAGAGTCTCATGGTGATGGTACAAGTTCTGGCTCTGCCAGTTGCTAGCTGTTTGACATTGGGCCTCAGTTTCCATGCCTGTAAAAGGGACAGGGAAACAGCATCTATCTCTCAGGGCCACTGTGAGGACTAAGTGAGATGTTGTTAGCTGCCTCGACTCAAGAGTGAACCCATCCATGCACAAGGGACAAAATGCTGCCAGGTCCTGCTGTCTTAAGTTTGGAAGTTCTGCTGAAGCCTGCTGAGCTCCCTAGCTGGGCATGAAGGCGCACGGGCTAGGAATCGAACCTGCGTGGAAGGTGACAATTCTACCACTGAACCACGACTGCCTCACATTAACAGATAAGGGAGGCAAGTAAAGAGCTTCGCCAACACAACAACCAAAGTTTAATAAAAGCTGGCTGTCACCAACACCTCCTCATCACTCCCCACCTTCAGAAGTTAGAAGTGAAGGTGCCGGGCCAGGCAGTGGTGGGCCTGGGCAGGGGAGTGAAGTCCTCTGTAACCCGGATGGGCAGTGTGCCTGGAGGGGCAGGACAAAAACTGCTCCTTCCAGCTGGAAGAGTCCATGATTCCATGACCTGGCTCCTTCTCCCCTGCTGTGGGCTCCCTGGGACACATGGCTGGCAGGTTCTCCTAGATCTAGCTGTGGTTCCTCTTAGGAGTAAAACCCGTTGCTCTTGAGTCAATGCCAAATCCTGGCGACCTCACGTGTTACCCGGTAGAACTGAGCTCCATGGGGCTTTCTTGGCTATAAACTTTATGGAAGCAGATTGCCAGGCCTTTCCTTTGCAGTGCTGCTGGGTGGGTTTGAACTACCAAGCTTCTGGTTAGTAGCTGAGAGCAAACCGTTCACACCACCCATGGGCCCATTTTAGGAGTATGGGTTCCTAATCTTTTGGGGGTCACCAATGCCTGATACAAGCTAAGAATGCTCTCCCCCCCCCGCAAAAAAATGGATCCACCCACTTGTACAACAAATGTGATTTGGGGGGTAAAAGGAAGGGATTCATGGACACCCTGAAAGCCATCTATGCATTGAAGCAAATTTGAGGACACAGGACACAGGGATACCTTGACCCACCTCCCAATTCAGAAGAAGGAAGTTCTCCGGCTCATGTGCTTGGGTTTTCTTCCCCTCACCTGACACCTCCTCTCCTTATCAGGGCAGTGAGGCTGAGGAAGAATTAGGGGCTATGGAAGAGGGTGGGGGTATGACCCTGAGCACCCACCCTACGTTATTATAAAGTGTCGGAGTAATTCCCATTAACTGCTTCCCTGGTGCCAAGTGTTCTACAAGCATTGTCTCCTTAAACCCCCCCCCCCCCGTGTTATCACCATTTGCAGAGGAAGTCGGTTTCCTCAGGTGCCCAAGGTGAAGGGTAAATTAACTAGTTAAACAATGACAGATGGAAATGAAAACTCAATGCTGTTTTGATTCCAAGACCCATTTCACCCTGCGGTGGTGCAGCTTACAAATAAACCCAGTGTAGGACACTCCAGACAGGCTCTGCTCGCTGCCCTTCATAAATGAAGCCGAAAGGAAAGAGGAAGCCAGAAAAGCTAAGGGTTTGAAAAACCAGAACCCAGTTTTCCAGACTCAGGGTCTGTCGAATCACTGCACAAACCTAAACGAATTTTCCGGGAGGAGGAAGTGAACTGGAAAAGCTACACGCCCCGCCCCCCCCCCCCCCCCCACTTGCCCCATGCCACCTCCGGCTGCTTTCTGGTGGAAAGGCCAGAGCCCACCACCTACTTTCTCTTTGCCCCGCCTCCAGGGTGTCCCCCGCCTGGGCTGGTCCCCAGATGACCCTTCTGGAGAGGGTCACCAGCAGTCCGACCCCAGACGCGGAGGGCAGGGGAGGTAGGAGTCCCCGCCCCCAGGCCACGAGGGGCGGCCGGCGATCAGATTAACGGATGTGGATTGCGCACGACCCGGGGGAGGGCCGTCTGGCCCCCGGAGGCAGGGGAGGCGCGGGCGGCAGGGGTTGCCTGGGTGGCGGGATGTGGATTGCACAAGGAAAGGGGGCCCTGGGGCAGGACTCCCTCTCCTCAGCACCCACACGCATGCCCGCGCCGGGTGCCCAGAACCCACCTGCACGCCCGTGCCGGATGTCCAGAACGGGCTGACCTAGGCCCTGATGCACACGCGCGCGCACTCTCTCTCTCTCTCCAATCTAGGCCCCGAACCTGGTGTCATTGTCACCCGGGACGTGGACACGTCCCCAACCCGGGCTCGAGAACCCAAGGTTGCCTCAGTTCTCAACTTCGGGCGGGCCCCCCATCCCTAATTCCGGATCCCTTACTCTCTAATCCCTGATGTTACAGGCCTGAACTTGGGTTTCAAAGCACGCCTGCAGCCAGAGATACTCCTAACGTGTCCCAGAACACACTCACCCTCATCAAAAAATACATATAGAGAGCGAGAGAGCACACTGGTGGCGCAGTGGTTAAGAGCTACGGCTGTTAACGTCGGCAGTTCGAATTCACCAGCTGCTCCTTGGAAACTCTTTGGGGCAGTTCTACTGTCCTGTAGGGTCGCTATGAGTCGGAATCGACTCGACGGCAACGGGTTAGGCTTTATATACATATAAAAAAAAAAAAAATCAAACCCGTTGCTGTCGAGTCGAACTCGAGTAGAACTGCCCCATAGGAGCGCCTGGTGGATTCGAACGGCCGACATTTTGGATAACAGCCGTAGCTCTTAACCACTACGCCACCACGGTATGTGTGTATGTATATACATATACATACGCACACACAATAAACATAATACGACCGACTTGGGCCTAAGCGTTTTATGTACTTTGCCGTCTAGCCTTCTCAACAGTTTTATAAGGGAGGAACTATTACCCCTATTCTACAGATGCGGAAACTGAGGCACTGGGAGGTTTTAAGTAAGGTAAATAAGATCGCAGATAAGAATGACACAATCTGGCTCTCACCCTAAAGCACTGCGCTCTACCCACCCCGAACCTAGACCCAGGACGCCAGAATCCGCTCCCTACCTCGGCCATGGATCCCCTCCATCCACCAATGCTGCACCCCGAACCAACGCAGACGCCGAAACACCCTGTCCCTGGACGCGCCCTACCAGCGCAATTGGACCCTTGGACGGCCGGGGCCCCACCACGGAGCTCAGACGCCACCCGCTCCGGCGCAATTCCGGAATCCGCAGTAGGGCCGTAGCCAGAGGACCTTCGGAATCCGGAGTCCAGCCGTAGCGGGAGGGCCCCGCCGTGCCCGACCCAGGGCGTCCCGGGCCGTCGGGGCTGGAGTGGCGCAGCCTACCTTGCGCCTGCAGGCTGCGGATGATGTCGGCCCGGAGCAGCGGGTCGCGGTAAAGCCTCAGCATATACGCCAGAGGGGACGGCGACGAGGGCTGCCCCAGCGTACGCAATGGCAGAGTGGCCCCCGTCTCGGCGCCCGCCTGGAGCAGAGCCCCCCAGGCGTGCAGGAGGAGCAACAGCAGGCAGTGGGCGTGCATGGTGGGCTGGCCGGACCTGGGAGCTGCGCCTCCGCCCCTTATATCCAGGCCTCCGTAGCCGCCCCGCCCCCGTCCTGCCTCCCTCCCTGGAAGCTTTAAGATGGCAGGCCCCCCCCCCCACGCTCCATGGGGGGCGGTGGAAAGGGCCCCCCTGCTGGAGGCGGTGAGACCTGAGCCTGGTGGCGAGGATGCGAACTGGGGGAGGCGTTAGGTCCTAGGGCCGGTTCTGGGGCTCCTGGTGTGCCCGGCGTGGGCACCAGAGCACCCTGGAACCCTGCTACTTTAGGGACTAGAGACCTTGTTCTGAGACAGAGCAGACTTTTCCCTGGCAAACTCGCAGGTCAAAATTGTGGCTTCCCTACCTCCGTCTCACCTGGAACCCCTGGCCCTTCCTCCATACGGGTTCCTCATCAGGAGCAGGTAGGGGATGTGGGGGATGCGTTGCCCAGCCTGGCTGTACAGCGCCCCACATTGTCCAGACAGCCTCTGGAGCACCCCTGGCCTTACCTGTCTGGAGAGTCAGCCTTTGGAAAGGCTGGGTCCTGGGAGGATGCTGGACAAAGAAGGTGAGCTCCAGGTGAAGGCCCATGCTCCACGCTGGGGACATAATACCCATTGCCATCTAGTCGATTCCAAGGAGGGTCTGTGGATTCAAACTGCCGACCTTTTGGTTAGCAGCCATAGCACTTAACTACTATGCTACCAGGGTTTCCCAGGACATAGTAACATGCTTTCAATACTGAAGTGCTTCCCCAGGGAAGATGGGGCAGGAGTACCCAGGACTGTCTTTGCCATCTGAAAAGGGAAGTGTTGGCAGAAGCTGGAGCACAGCTGACAGGGTAATGCTGGCCCCTAGGTGTGAAAGTCTCCCTGAGGTCAGGCTCTCCCCTTCTTGGGGACACATCGTCCCCAGGGATCTCAGGGAAAAAGCTGTTGTCCATGTTCTGCAACCCCTGCCCACCATGGCAGGACCACGGGAGACCTGGGCCCCGGTTTCCTTATCTGCAGAATAGTGACAATAGCGAGCCTTGCCCACCTCCCTTCCAGGTGCAAAATCAGGGCAGGGCTGGGATTACCTTTAAAGAAATGTAAATCCCTGCCTCAGTGTTAGGCTGATCTGTTTTCCTCAACATAGGAGGGCTGTTTCTCTTCCTCCACCCCCCATGCCCTTCCCTGGCACACAAAAAAAAAAACAAAAACACATTGCTGTTGAGTGCCCTCCAGTCAATTCCAACTCATCGTCCTATAGGACACAGTAGAACTGCCCCATTAGGGGTTCCTAGGTTGTAATCTTTAGCGAGAAATGGCCAGGCCTTTTCTCCCTTAGAGTGGCTGGTGGGTTCGAACCATCAGCACTTAACCACTGCACCACCAGGGCTCCTTGACAAGCACAGTAGCAGCTGGCTAACATTTACGAAGCACGGACTTTGTGTCAGGCGCAGTGCTAAGTGCTTCCCAAACCTGACCCCTTCATATGATGCTCCAGCTGAAAAGAACCACAGGATCAGACCTGAGCAGCTGTTAGAAAATAGAAGAAACCCCAGACCCTTGTCCCCTGGGGAGGCTGTCACGCCCAGCAGGAAGGGGCCTCCCCTGGGAATCCAGAGACCTGGGTGGCAGTCCCATTGCCAGCCACGGGGCCTCAGATAATCTATTGTTCAGCTGACTGTTAGCTCCTTAAAGCTGGGACTGCCTTGTTGATCCCAGCTCTCCCCATAACGCATATCATAGTTGGGACCCAAAAAATCTTAGTCGTGTAAATAGATCAGTGAATGGCACAGTTTCCAGACATACCTGAAGATAAATAGTATCACCTGAGGTGTTTGTTGGAAACCCTGGTAGTGTAGTGGTTAAGAGCTATGGCTGCTAATCAAAAGGTCGGCAGTTCGAATCCACCAGGTGCTCCTTGGAAACTCTATGAGACAGTTTTACTCTGTCCTGTAGGGTTGCTATGAGTCGGAATCAACTCCATGAAAATCGGTTTGGTTTGGTTTCGGGGGGGATGTTTGTTAAGCTATTGATTCCTGAGTCCCAACCCAAAGCTTCAGAATTAGAATTCGGAGGGAGGGCTTGGGAATCTGTATATTTGACAAATGCCCCAATGATTCTTAGCAGACAACTTTGGGAACCTGGGTGGCCGTGGTTCTACCTGAAGTTCATAAACCACCTCTCTGGTCCAGTTTCCTTGTCTGTAGAACGGCTGGCATGGTGGTACAACGTGATGAAAGTAATTCATGTCACAAAATTGTACATGTGAAAAATGTTGAAATGGCGAATGTTTTGTTACGTATGTATTTGCCACTGTAAAAAGCAGACAGACGTGGCTGAGGGTACCTCCTCCCATGCAGATGAAGTGAAATGAAGGTAAAAATGCATTGCAAGCTCTCAGACATTATGTAATTGTAAAACGTTATATATAAAAAAAAAAAAATTGCGCTCAAGTTAATTCTGACTCATGGTGACCCCACGTGTATCAGAGTAGAACTGGGCTCCAGAGATTTTCAGTGCTGGTTTTTTGGAAGTAAACCACCAGGCCTTTCTTCCGAGATGCCTCTGGGTAGCTTTGAACTGCCAACCTTTCAATTAGTGGCTGAGCAAGATAACCGTTCTTACCCAGGGACTGCAGGCATTACGCATGTGGGTATTACTATGGGTGCTCTCTGTTTGTCATCTGACTTCCCTAGTCTGGGGGCTTGCTGGCTGGAGGGCTCAGGGTTGTCAGCCTCAGCTCCCAGCATAAGACCTATTTCCAGAGGCCAGAGACACCCTCCCCCGATTATGCCCATATAAATAAAACAATGGTAGATTGTCAGTGCTGTGGGAGCCCTTGACAAGGACAGGGGAACCAAGAATGGCAACACAAGGGCAGTGCAGACAGCTCAAGAAAGTCAGCCTGGGTGGGGTCAATTTTGAAACTCAGATCTCCCGAATGGCAAGGTCTCCTAGAATTCAGGTGTTCTCTGTTTAAACAGAGCAGCCTGTCCACCAAGATTAACCAGGGTAGCGGAAGGGACGATAAGTCTACTTTCCTTACTGGGCCAGAAGCTTCTTGAGATTAAGGATAAAGGTTTTATTCACCCTATGTCCATTGCACTACGTGGCCTGTAGTAGGTGCTCAATAAATGTTTGTTAAATTGAAACAAATGGTGATAACCACAGCTAACATTTATGGAGCACCTAATACACCAGCCACTCTAATCACTGCATTGATCACACCATCATCCCGCTTCAGAGATGAGAAGACAGAGGCTTAGAGAAAATAAGAAGGCGACCAGCTCAAGGCCATGCATTTACAAGTGGGAACAGCCGATGCGTGCAGGACAGACTCGTGCTTTTGGCTCCTGTTGCTTCCCCATAGATGAGAGGGTGAAAAGGTTTCTTATACTAAGACTTTAACTCTCTCAAATAAAATCCTACCTTTCCCAGGGTCCGGCAGCTGGCAGACAGAGCTCCTTTCTGATGTGTATTGGGCCAGAGCTGAGTGGGGGCCTGGAATGGCTGTCTTACTACAAGAAGGACTGTCTGACGGAGGCTGTCCACCTCTGGAGAACCTTCTCCGGCTCTGGGATCCTGGAAGAACCGGAATCTCTGTAGTCTCTCCGGGACAGAGGCTAATAGTCATCCTTCTCATTTTCTAGGGACATTAATTAGTCCAGGATCTGCTTCCTGTAAGAAGGTCCAGAAGTGCCCTCTTCCCAAGGGGAATAGCACCTTCCAGATTGCCCTGGCCCAGACAGACTGACCGACAGATTACCTGACCTGGGAGATAACCTTTGAGGGCCATCCCAGCTGGCTGGACAGTGGGGGGCAAAGTCCCTCACAGTTCTCGACTGCTTTCTGTCGGGCCATTTGGGACCCTCCTTTGACATGAGCCACAGCGTGTGGTTCAGTGCATGGACTCTGAGGTCCGGCTGCCTGGGGTCCTTCCCCAACACTTGCCACCTGTGTATATCCCATCTCGAAGTGTCTGCTTCCTCAGCTATAAAATGGAGATAAGTCAGTATCTACTTGATAGGGGTGTTGTAAGTAGTAAACGTGGGTCTATGGCAGGTTAACTCAGTGGTATCTACAGAGAGTGGGTTCTCAGGGAGTCAGGGAAGAAAGGCATTTCAATTGTGCACATATTTAACGAGCATTTCCTATCAGCCAGGCATCACATTGAGTATGTTAGCTTATGTCATCCTATTCGCCCCCGCTGAAGCTCTGTGAGGCTTGCAAGGCACTTCGGAGACGAGGAGACTCAGGTGCAGAGAAATGAAACAACATAAGCTTTGAGATGGCAGAGGGCATCTGCTTTCTCATATCCCTCCAGTGCCTAGCACGGGGCATTGGTGGTTTAGTGGTAGAAATCTCACCTTCGACGTGGGAGACCAGACTTGATTCCTGACCAGTGCACCGCACGTGCAACCACCGCCCATCTGGCAGTGGAGGTTATGTGTTGCTATCATGTGGAGTAGGGTTCGGCAGAACTAGTCTGAGATGGACTGGGAAGAAAGGCCTGGCAATCTACTTCTGAAAATGAGTTAATGAAAACCCTACGGATCATAACAGTCTGATCTGCAGCTGATCGTGGGGATGGCACAGGACCAGGCAGTGTTTCGTTACCTTGTGCATGTGGTTGCCATGAACGGGGGGCTCGCTGGACGGCAGCTAACAACATCAACAGCCAGCGCCTAGCACAGTGCCTGATACGAAGCTGTCAATAAGTTTGCCAAGTGATTGGATGAACCCTATAGTCCTGAAGCAGGCTCCTATCCCACGCTTGCTTTTCACGTTCTCTTTCCTCTGTCTGCAGCCTCCTGCCATTTCCACTTTCTCCCCCGGTAAACTGTCACTCATCTATCAAGACAAAGGTTAAAAAGTCACCTCCTCTACAAGCCCTTCACTAGCTCCCCGCAGCAATTCAGCAGAGCCCTCTTTTGAGTAAGCTTCCTAGCGCAGCTGTCCACACTAGCTTGGGTGACTGCCACAGACTGTGAGCTCTTTGGAAGCAGGGATGACTCCTGACTCATTTCTCTCCAGAGCCCCAGTCTCTGGTTTCTAACCACCCCCTGCTTGCTACGATTGGCAGCTGCAATAAATAAATCGGATCATGTACATGGTAGAGGCGGGTCTAAGCAAAGGCTCGTTGCTTCCACCCTCAGTACATGCCTTCCCTTTCTGTTAGGCTGCACTGCTGGCCTTGCAGGCTGGCACCTAGAGGTGAGAGGTACTGTCTAAGCTCAGCTGGGACTTTCCACCAGGAAGCCTGGGCCCTGTTTGCTCTGTTTTTCAAAGGACTGGCACTCAGTGAGCACTTGGCAAACAGAGGCTACAAACCATGCCTGTAGCCAGCCTTGGCTGATAGCAGTGTTTTGTCTGCCTCCACCCTCCTCCCCACAGTGTTTTGAAAAGATTTTATTTAAGTTGCCAACAATGAACATTCTTGAGATTTTGCACAACTTTTTTTGCTTCATTTGAGAAATGGTAATGTCTGGCCCTCATTTCAATGTGGCAAATGTTCCCAAAGCTGAACAGTAACTGTTTCCCTCAGGCAGGGTCTGTTCTCTAAAATGTGCCACAGTCCCCATCACACCTTAATTTGTTACACCCAATTTTCAGGCCCTAAACACAGATGAGTTCGAGACCCCTGTTGTATGCTGGTTGGGAGAAAGGCACTCTAGAATCAGTTGGGAAACACAGACTTAAGAGTGTTTGGGTGGGGCCCACCTCATTGCCCTTGTTGTGTAGGAGCTAAGCCATGGATTGTGGGTACCAACAGTTAATGCACTCAGCGGCTAACTGGAAGATCGGAAGTTTGAATCCACCCAGAGGTGCCTCGGAAGAAGGACCTGGTGATCTACTTATGAAAAATCAGCCATTGAAAACCCTGTGGAGCACAGTTCTGCTCAGACACAATAGTTCTTCTCTGAGTCAACTCGATGGCAACTGGTTTTTATGGGTACCTGGCCCAGGCTGCATGAGATGGAAATAACCTATCATTTACAAGTCCTTGCCATAATGCACTCGCATGATTTAATTTACCCCTCCTATTTTCTGGGTTTTTATCAATCCTAAGAAGCAGATTGAATACTTACTTCCATGTTACAGGTGAGGTAACTGAGGCAGCTTGCCCAATGTGGAGCACCTGGCAAGTGGTAAAGCTGTGACAGACCCTAAGTCATTCTGGCTTCAGAACTTAGACCTGACGCTACCATGTCCCAACATAGTCCTTGTTCAAACAGCCCTTTCCCGAATGATCCCATTTAATCGACCCCCTGCACTCTGCCACATCACCCTGTTCATTTCCTCCGTGGCACTTCTACAATCGGAAACTAACTTGTTTTGTTTAGTACTGTTTACTTCTCTTTTTGTCTGTCCCCCCCTCCCAGCACTAGAATATAAGCTAGATCCCCTGTCTGTCTAGTTCATCGCTGTATCAGGGCTTAGCTCTGTTCTTAACACATGCAGGTACTCAATAAATATTTGTTGAATGAATGCATTTAACCCAGTCTCTGGACCAGGGGACACAGAGGTAAGAAAGCAAGGATTGTGGAGACAATTCTTGGTCCTGTGGCCACCAAAAGGCCATAAGCCCTGGAGTCACCAGCATCCTCTGGCTTCAAGGCTTTCTACCTTGTTCTCTTAAGCACATACTGGGGTACACAGTGGATAATAAATGCTGGGTGTCTTGACATCGGCAAGACAATGCTTAGTGCTCCTGATTCCCGATGAACGTGATTCACGCTGTTGCGCCTTCTGTGTGTTCACTTATGCCGTCCCCCACCTCTGATCTCTCCCACAACCCTTGCTGGAGCTGGGTTGCGGAAGCAGGGCTGGTACCATCCTCAAGAGGGTGCCGGGCCCAACATCACACAGCGATACAGGCCAGGGCCCTCCGACTCTGAATTTCATGCTGCCTCCAGCTCATGTGGAGAGGCTCTTCTCCCAGGCCCCCTGGGTGGAGTCCAAGGCCCAACTTGCTGGGCTTCCCACAGGGTCAGGAGGTGAAGGCTCAACCCGCCCTGGGAACCCCGCGGAATGGGAGTGTCTTGTGAAACAAACAAAGAGACCACCAGGAGGATGCCCTCTCCTCCCACCTCAGAAGCTTCTCAGACATTCCCACAGGCCAGCCACATTTGCCTCCTGCCTCCCACCTCCCCATTTCCTCTCCACCAGGGGTCACTAGTGCTGAAGTTGAACAGGAGTTTAATGACCCAGTTGAGCCTGGGGCTGAGAGAAAGGCTGTGTGTGTGTGTGTGTGTGTGTGTGTGTGTGCGTGTGCGTGTGTGTGTGTGCGTGTGCGTGTGTGTGTGCGCGTGTGTGTGTGTGCGCGCGCGCGCGCGCGCGCACGCGGACTCATGAGCACAGGGGGCCTGTGTGCTGGGTACTGACTGTGCTAAGAGATTTACAGGCAGTATCAGCTCAGTGTCTCCCGAAGTTGCTTGATCATAATAATCACAGAGGGCTTTTATAAAAAATAAAATGTGTCCCCTCAGGGGGCACTGAGTTTCTGTTAATTACATAAAAAAAAAAAAAAAAATTGCTATCAAGTCAATTCCAACTCATAGCAACCCTATAGGACAGAGTAGAACTGCCCTGTAGGGTTTCCAAGGAGCGCCTGGTAGATTCAAACTGCCGACCTTTTGGTTAGCAGTTGTAGCACTTAGCCGCTGAGCCACCAGGGTTTCCTTCTGTTAACAGTGGTGGAATAACTTGGAAACGGATAGTGGTGATGGCTTCACAACGTGAATGTCATCAGTGTCATGGAATTGTACATGTAAAATTTCTTGAACTGGCAAGTGTGTTGTTATATATATATTTTTACCACAATAACAAAATTTAAAAACAAATTATCCTTATATTTTTTTTATTAGAGATGTATAAAAAATATTTATGAGTGAAATGAAAAAATGTTTGGGATTTGCTTGGAAGTACTCTATCTTTCCAACCCAAAATTCAAGGGTGGGAGGGAAGGAGGAAGGCAACAGATAAATCAAAATTGGCAAAATATTCCTAAAAAGGATATAATAAAATTAACATGACCATTGCATTGGTCATCTAATGCTGCCATACCACAAGTGGATGGTTTTCAATGAAGAGGAATTTATTTTCTCACAGTCTAGTAGGTTACAAGTCCAAATTCAAGGTGTCAGCTCCAGGGGAATGTTTTTCTCTCCCTGTCAGCCTTCTCATCAATGTTCCCCGAGACTAGGAGCTTCTTCATGGAGGGACCCCGGGTCCAAAGGATGCGCGCTGCTCCCAGCAAAGCTGTCTTGGTGGTATGAGGTCCCCAACTACACTTGTATCCCTTTCCCTTTATCTCTTGAGAGAGAAAAGTTTGTGCAGGCCACACCCCAGGTAAACTCTCTTTACCTTGGATCAGGGAGGTGACCTGCATAAGGGTGGTGTTACAATCCCACCCTAATCCTCTCAACATAAAATTACAATCACAAAGTGGAGGACAATCATACAATACCAGGAACCATGGCCTAACCAAGTTGATACACACATTTTTAAGGGGATGTAATTCAATCCATGACAATCATATACTGCTGCTGACATTATATTAAAAGATTTTTAAATGTTTCCCAAAAAGAGTGTCCCAAAGTCTTAGTGCACTTTTTACGGCAATTTTAAGCTTAAAGAACTTCAGAAGTATAAAGTGAAGTTGAAAGTAAAAAATTTCTATAAAATTTTTGTATAGAAATTTACAAAAAAATTCTTTGAAAGCTTATTTAATTTTTACACTTACTTAGTTTCATGAATTTTAAAGAATACATTTTTGTTTCTGTCAACATTTGTCATCTTGAAAAAAACATTGCAATTAAAAACGTATTATTCACAACTCAAAACAGCCCAAATGTCCATCAGCTGGTGAATGGATAAACAAATTGTGGTCTATCCATACATTAGAATATTACTTGGCAATAAAAATAAATGAGCTATTGACACATGAAACAAGAATGACTCCCAAAATAATGAGGCTGAGTGAAAGAAGCCTGGCAAAAAAATAATACATGCTGTATGATTTCATTTATATAAAATTCTAGAAAATGCAAACTAATGTATAGAGACCGAAAGCAGATCAGTGGTTGCCTGGGGGGAGAGGAAGAGATCACAGAGGGACACTAGGAAGATGTTGGGGTAATAAATACGTTCGTTATCTTGATTTTGGTGATGGTTGTGTACATACGTCCAAGCTTACCGAATTGCACACTTTAAATATTTTCAGTTATTCAAATAAAAAACATTGAGGTGTATCAATTAAACTTCACTAAAGGTGTTTTTTTTTTTTTTTTTTTAAGGTGTAGATGAGTCGGAATCGACTCGACGGCATTAGGTTTTTGGGTTTTAAAGGTGTAGAGGAGCCCTGGTCGTGCAGTGCTTAAGAGCTTGGCTCCTAATCAAAAAGGTCAGCAGTTTGAATCCACTAGCCTCTTCTTGGAAACCCCGTGGGGAAGTTCTTCTCTGTCCTATAAGGTCGCTACGATTGACTTGATGGCAACGAGTTTGTGTTTTGTTTTTAAGCTGTAAAAGTTAATTTAAAAATAATAAATGTTTAAAAACATTACATCGTTATTCAAAATTCATAAAGCTAAATAAACATCAGAGACATTTAAATAAACTCTGAAGTTCTTTGTAAGTTTGTAGTACTTATGCTTCTGAAATAGAAATATTCGTAATAGGATGTTCTTCTATTAAAGCTTAAAATGCACCAAGGCCTTGGGGACACCCTGTATATAGACTCAGAGGATCTGGAATGAGACCCAGGAATCTATTTTTAGCAGTTCCCCATCCCCACCCTCCCAGGGAGATTTATGATTACCATTAGGTAAAATGGGAAACACAGCATAATCTCTCTCTGTCTCTCTCTCTCTTTTCTTCTCTCTGGCTTTCAACAAACCGATGAGGAAGGTGCTTCTGTCATCTTTTTAAATATGAGGGATCTGAGGCCCAGAGAGGCTGGGTGACTTGCCCAAAGTCACACAGTTAATTTAACAGCAGTGCTGGGATTGAGGCCAGGCAGACTGACTCTAAAGCCTGCACGTGGGGTAACTTGGTTACCGAGGGACGGCTTGCATCCCCCAAATCCCCAGACCCTGTGTCCTGTTGGCCACCGACCACAGGGCTGGCAGGATCCCCAGGCTGGTGCACCCCCACTCACATCAAAGGGCCCCACACTTCAAAGGCAGCTTGGGAGAGATGCACATAGCAGGCTGGGTATGCAGGGAAGCCTGAAGCCTGGGAGAGCTAATGGGATTAACCCAATGGGGCAGGAAGTGCTTTCAGCGAGAGTTTAATTCCCTGGGAATGACTTGACTACATTCTCACACCACCCACCGTTGGAACCTCTGGGCACCTGGGAATTGGGGGTGAGATGGGGGCTGTGCCAAGTGTGTCTCTCTTTCTTGGATGGAAAACCCTGAAGCCAGGTGTTACGAATTTTGTGCCGGTCATAGCGTCCTGTGCTTTAGATACCGGCTTCATTTTTATCCTGAAACCAGGCACAGAGCTACCATGTTGCACAACTCCAAGGAGCAACTTTACATTGTATTTTATAAGGATAAGCAAAAACCCCAAACCTGTTGCCCTTGAGTCGATTCCGACTTATAGCGACCCTATTGGACAGAGTAGAACTGCCCCATAGGGTTTCCAAGGAGAGGCTGGTGGATTCGAACTGCTAATCTTTTGGTTAGCAGCCATAGCTCTTAACCACTGCTTCACCAGGGTTCCTGAGTCTATGGGACAGGTGTAATTATTCCCATTTTACTGATGAGAAAACTGAGGCTTGGGTTGCTTAAGTACCTTCCAAGGGTCAAGTTAGTACTAAGTGACTAAGCTGGAATTGGAGCCCAGGTCTTTTCTTCACTCTAACCCCAATTCCCCATTTGTTGCTCAAGAGGGGGCAAAACAAGTAAGACCCAGGGTTCCCTTGTGGACCTTTCACTTCACTGTGGGCGTGAGGTGTAGCAGGCCATGAGGAGTAGCTCTGTGCCTATGCCTGTGTGCCCACTTGTCACATATGCACATCTTTGGGGAACAGGGATGGGGCAATCTAAGCCTGACATTATGTCCCCAGGATTCAAAATGTTATAAAGCCACAAGGGCCATCCCTCATCCCGTGGCTCCCATATCCATCCCACTATATCCCAGTTGGAACCCTGGTGGCGCCAGTGGTGGAGCATTCAGCAGTTCAAATCCACCAGCCGCTCCTTCGAAAACCTATGGGGCAGTTCTACTCTGTCCTATATGGTCGCTATGAGTTGCAATTGACTCAACAGCAACAGATTTGTATCCCAGTCATTTTCCTAACAGCCAAGCCCCAAACACTCCCCTGACGAAGGCTGCTGTTTAGATCCAGAGAGGACAGGGTTTATGAAGTCTGAGGATGACCTGAGCTCTGGACCACCTCTCCCCAGCTCCAGTCTTGGCCATACTGGCTTCCTTCTCAGGGGAGACCCAGCCCAACCTCCTTCCTGGGCTACCCTCAGCTCCCAGGACCCTTGCCCTCCCACTCCACCCTCAGCTCCCTTTTTTTCATCCTCCCTGCAGACTGGGCCCCTTCGAATTGGCTTCCCTGCTGGTAAGATCTAAGATCACAGGACACTTCTTCCATCTGGACCTGCCCCAGGTCCTGGGCTGCCTTGGCAGGGTTGGAGGGGCTAGCAACAGAAATGTGGAAAGACATGCCCTGGTGGGAAAATCAGGAGCCCTAGTGGTGCAGTGGTTAAGTGCTTGGCTGCTAACCAAAAGGCTGGCACTTCGAACCCACCAGCTGCTCCAAGGAAGAAAGATGTGGCAGACCGCTTCTGTAAAAATTACAGCTTTGGAAACCCTATGGGGCAGTTCTCCTCTGTCCTGTAGGGTCACTATGACTTGAAATTCACTTGATGGCAATGGGTTTTTTTTTTGGGGGGGGGAGCGGTTTACTGGGAAAATCTTCTTTGCTGGGGAAGTCCAGCCAAGGAAACCTCCTGAAGGGAGGTGTGTGTGCGTGTTTGTTTAAATTAGTACCAGCTATGCCTGTGGAGGCGATGGGACCTGGGACACCTAGGTCCTCCTCCCAGGTCCATCCGCATGTGACTTCGGCTGAGCCACCTGGCCTTGTCGAGCCTCAGTTTCCACATCTGGGATGACCCCCAGGCCTGTTCTTGCTTTGGTTATCCTGAGCTTGAATATCTGAGATCAGCGGGTAGAAGTGTTTCCTAAACCGTCACGTCCTGCACAAATGATTTGCAGCTTTGCCCCCTCTAATCACCCCTCTTTTAATCACCCCACTCCTCAATGAAATGCAACCAGTTTTTGTCTTAGATCTTATGTGTTGTGCTTTTCTGGGTACAAAGTCAAGGCACATTCACTGTAGAAACTTTGGAGACCACATAACAGTTCACAGAAGTAGAGAAAACCCCCCTATAACCCGGTGATCTAGATGCAACCATGGTTAACATTTTGGGTTCATCCTCCCTGTTTCCCCCCATTGGGTGTTTTTTGCCCGTGTATCTTTTACTCAGAAGAATCACTGTGTGAACTGCTCTGTAAACCGCTTTTTCATGTAACCTGAACATCTTTCCAGGTCAGAAAGCATTGTCTCCACTGCCATTTGAAAATAAAAGTTGCTTAGTCTTAAGGCCTCCTCCTCCAGGAAACCAGCCTCAATTTCCCCAGCCCAGTCAGACCCTCTCTCAGGTTCCTTGCTCCCTGCCCTCTATCACCCACCCCCTGTTAGACTATGAGATTCCAGGGGGCAGAAACCTCCTTTGGACCCTGGAACTGAGTGTCCTGAGTACATAATGTTGGTACTGGTAGCCCTCAAGTTGATCCCGACTCATTGCGACCTGCCCCACAGGGTTTTCTAGGCTGTAATCTTTATGACAGTAGATCGCCAGGTTTTTCTCCCCCAGAGACGCTGGGTGGGTTCGAACCCCCCGACCTTTCAGTTAGTAGCTGAGCGCTTAATCATTGCTCCACCAGTGCTCCTTGTGTATACAGTAAAAAACACCCGTTGCCATCAAGTTGGTTCCAACTCATAGTCCTTATAGGACAGGGCAGAACCTCCCCACAGAGTTTCCAAGGAGCACCAGGTGGATTCGAACATAACAACCTTTAGCACTTAACCGCTACACCACCAGGGCGATCGGAACTAAAGCTGACAAGAGTACGTTTCTTAACAGAGAGCTTGCTTTCCCCAAGAAGCTTGAGTGCCATCATTGGAAGATGGCCGAGCCCAGGAAAGGAGCCCTGGACTTGGGGTCCCAGGCGTGCCCCCTCATCGGCGCCTGCCTGCTCTGGCTTTGCTTTCTCGTCTGCAGATGAGGCTGCGGGCCCTTCCCGCCTAACGGAATGTGCGTGGGGCGGCGCCCAGTCCCGCCCGCGGCGCCTGCCCTGCGCCTGGCACGCCGAGGCCCCGCGGAGGTCTGCGGAGGGCGGGACTCGGCCCGGGAGGTGCGCGCCCGGCCGGGCGGGGGTCCGGCGGCCGCCCCCGGGAAGGCCGCGCAGGGCGCCGGGGCGAGGCGGCGCGAGCAGAGAGGGCCGCGGAGCCAGCCCCGAGGGTCCGAGGCGGCGGTGAGTGTTTCCGGGGCGCGGAGGGCCCCCCGACCTGCCCGGTGCGGCCCGCGTCCCCACAGCCCCGGCCTGAGCGCGCCGCCGTGGTGTCTGCTGCGCCGGTGACTTGGCGACGCTCCGCGGGCAGCTCCCGGGACTCGGGTCCCGCCGTGGGGTCCTAAACACGAGCCCCGCGAAACCGGGGCTCTCTGAGGTGGGTCCGCAGGTTGGGACGGGGTGGGGACTGCCCAGGGCTCTGCAGGCGGCTGAATATGCCCCACCCGACCGGTCCCACCCCGCCGCAGCGCCTCCGTGGTCCCAAACGTTGACTAGCCGAGCTCTCCGTGGCTGCTGGCGGGGAGCGGTGGGTTGTGCCGGCTTCCTAAACTGGGGAGCTAGCAAGTGTGGGGCGGGGGAGAAGCTACAGCTCAAGGCCAGGTGCCCTGTAGAGCGCTGAGGGGATGAGAGGGTGGGCAAGAGAGACGCCGGGTCACACACACCACCACCGCCTTGCAAATCCCCAGTGCTTCGGAAAGGTGGGGGTGGGATGTGTTACTGAGCCACTAGGCTCAAAAAGAGGGGGAGGCTTTTCCCCTCCATCCCCGCCTACCCCCAGGGGAGCCTAGTTTACACTACACTACCTCTGGGCAGTTCATCCAGCCTTCACCGGGAGCCAGAGCCAGGGTCAGGGTCAATGCTTTGCCCAGTTATCTCATTTAGGGCTCAAACGAGTGGGTTCTGTTACTGCTCCCACTTTACAGAAGAGGAACCGGATCAGGGAGGTGATGTCACCTGCTCAAGGTCACAGCAGCCAGAGGTGGCAGTTACCCTGAGGCTAATGAAGTTTTCCTTAAGAAGTTCCCTCCCTCAGCAATATAAGTTTCAAACCCCACAAAAAGTGGATCCCTGCCCCTTGGTGGTACCCTGGTCTGTTTATGGCCGCTGCCATGCTGTGTTGGGTGGAGGTGGGGGATTGATGGGCTGGGCAGTGCAGGCCTGGCAGGGAGGGCACCCAGACCCAGTCAAGGGACCCACATGACCTTGGCCCGATTCTTGGCTTCCCACGACTCCAAATAGCCTGGCACACACACACCCTGCCCTTTGCCTGCTGTGGAAGGAAGCAGCCCAGGCAGAGCCCTGGTGTGAACTCAGGCCTCCCTCCAGGCTGAATTTCCCTCATCTGAGGAAGGGATGGTCTTTACAGGGATGACTACAGAAACTGGGGTAAAGGGTGGAGAGAGCAGAAGAGGCTGCAGCCCTGGCTAAATCCCCCCATTCCTCTCCCCTGACCCTGCCCCCTCTGAACCCTCCCCATCAGTGGACATCACCTGGTCCCCCATTTTTACACCACACCCCGCATCCCCTTCCATCTACTCCATCTTTTCTCAGCCAAGTTATTGATGGTGGGGTCTTCCTATGCTCCCTGCCTCCCTGTCCCTCTTCACCCCCATTCTGAGTGACTCCCACCCCCACTCCCCCATGGAATCTGGCTTGAGTTGCTGGTGACTTGGTGTCACCAAATTGTTTCTAGTCCTACTTGACCTCACAGCAGCCTTTCACATGGTTAAGATGCTCCCCTACCCCTTGGCTTTTGGGCCACCGTGCTTCCATCCCAGCTCCCTGGCCGCTATTGCTCAGTCCTCTTTGTCCTCTTAGCCTCTGCCCCCTTGGTCCCCCATGTATGATGGAGCTCCTCACACTCCACCTCTCCTCCTCTGCTGTACCATCTTCCTGAGGGTCTTACCTATCCCGAGGTTGTCAACCCCATGTGGGTGGTGATGATGAATCTACCCCAGACCACTCCTCTGAGCTCAGGACTCCTATAGCCACCTGCCCACCGGGGCATCTCCTCAAGCTCTGCTCATCCAAGACTGGACTCTTTATCTGCTCCTTCCCCAGTGTTCCCACTTCTGGGAAACACCCACCTTACTCAAGCCAGACATCTTGATTCTTTCCTCCCCACAACATCCCAGCATCCAATCCAATACCAGCCCTGTTGATCCTATTTCCAAAACAGTTCTCTAGAATCTGTTTTTCTCCATCTCTTCTGTCACCACCCTGGTCCAAGCCACAATTGCTTCTTGGCTGGACAGCTGCAGTGACCTCCTCACTGGCCTCCCTGCCTCCACCCTGGCCACCTACCACCCAGTCTTTCTTTGGTAGATTGGATTGCATCACTCCCCTCATTACCTCATTAAAACCCTTTAACACAAAAGGACAAATATCATATGATCCCACTTATGTGAAATATCTAGAATAGGCAAATGCGTGGAGACCAAAGCTCATTAGTGGTTACCTGAGGTAGGCGGCGGGGGCGGGGGGCGGGGGCGGGGGGGCAGATGGAGAGTTATTATTTAAGGAGTACTGAGTTTCTGTTCAGGGCAATGCACAAATTTGGAAACACAGTAGTGAATGCTGTGCAACGTGGCGAACATAATTAATGTCACTGAAGTGTACATATAAAAATGGTTGAAATGGCAAATGTTTTGTTACGTATGTTTTACATATACGTGGTTAACGTGCTCAGCTGCTAACCAGAAGTTTGGAGGTTTGAGTCCACCCAGAGGTGTCTCGAAAGGAAGGCCTAGCTATCTACTTCTGAAAAAGCAGCCGCTGAAAACCCATGGAGAGCAGTGCTGCTCCGACACACATGGGGTTGTCAAGAGTCAGAGTCAACTAGGTAACAACTGGTTATACATAATATATGAATAGGTATATTGCAATAAAACAAGAAACAGACCAAAAAAAAAAAGAAAAACCTTTCAATGCTTTTCATTGTCGTAGTGAAAAATACTCCTGGCCGGCATGCCTTCTTTTGGTTCTGGAATTTCACATGCTTGTTCCCACCTCAGGGCCTTTGTCCTTGCCGTCCCTCTGCCTGGAATGCCCTTTCTCCCACTCATTGCTTGGCAAACACCTACCCAGCCTTTGAGTCTTAAGTACGACTACCTTGCAGAAGCCTCATCCCTCTGCCCCCATTTAAAGATGACTCCTTCCCACACTCCCTCAGTGCACCCTATAGTTTTCGTTCGGATCCCTTCTTGTCAGCTGTAATTATATTTTTTGTGTGTGGCTATTGGTTAATGTGTCCCTGGGTGGTGCAAACAGCTAATGAGCTTGGTTAACTAGAGATGCCTTGGAAGAAAGCCCTGGCTATCTACTTCCAAAAAATCAGCCATTGAAAACCCTATGGAGCACAGTGCTACTCTGACACACCTGGGGTCTCCATGAATTGGAGTCAACTGTATGGCAACTAACCAGTCGTTAGTTAATGGAGGTTCGTCTGGTTTACCGTCTGTGTACGGTGCAACTAACCAGTCGTTAGTTAATGGAGGTTAGTCTGGTTTACCGTCTGTGCACGGTGCTCACGGTGGGCGCCCAGGAAATCCGGATTGTGAGGGACGAGAGTGTAGGCTGGATGCAGAGGCTGTCCTGCTGTGATCTGTCCAGCAGGTGGCATCCTAGGGCTGCAGAGCTTTGTCTCCAGAGCTGCGTGTCCACCTCAGTCCTCACATTGCAGAACAGCTCCTGCCCCAAGTGCCCAAGTCCATGATTCAACTGGCAGGTGAGGGAGCCAGGCTGCCCTCTTGCCTTCCTGTCTCAGAGAGCCCTCTGCACTTCACTTGCTTCTTTGAGACTGACAACTCTGCATTGTGATTATTTACCTGCGTCACCTGCAGGGGCTGGTGGCTACTTGAAGCCTTCCTTTTTCCTCCCTGCCAGTGCAGAGCTCAGGAAGCTGAATGGCCAAGTGGAATGACTCAGTCCCATGGGGAGGCTGTACGCTTGGTGGTTAATGTCAGGGCTTTGGGGTCCTAGTGCCTGGGTTCTAATCCTGACTGTTGTTTACTAGGTGTGAGACTTTAGGCAAGTTACGTGATGGCTGTGTGCCTTAGTTTCCTCATCTGTAAAGCGGGAATGTGCCTGTGTCATGGGGTTGTTGTGAGAACACAATGAGGAAATACATGAAAAGTATTTAGAATGGTGCCTAGGATGTAATAAATGTTCTGTAACTGATGGCTTTTGTTTTACTTTATTATTGAATCATCCTTTAACTACCCCTTACAGGGGCCCCCACGTCCAGCTGGGGGAGAGAGTGCCTGCTGAGGCACTGGACACAATCGCACATACTTGTACATGGCTTGCACATGTACACATGAATACACCCACACAAGAAAGAGTGCAAGGACAACACATGACTCTGTCAGCTGCGGCTCAGGCAGGCCGAGGTGCCTCTCTGCCCAGGATGGAGAAGCCCGGCAGATGCCCAGGCACCTGCACTGAGTGCGGGTGGCTTGGCAGGATACGTTGCCATGGCAGCAGGTGACCAGGCCTGCAGGCAGGGACAGCGGCTGGCCTTGGCCAAACTCTTTGGCTTTTCAGAAGGGGGTGGCATCCTGCCAAGATGCAGGCCCCCCCTGCCGCCCAGACGTTCAGCTGGCTTGGGCAGTCATGGCCACACCCAGAGCCTACCTTGGGCTCCTGGCACTGGGAACTGGGAGGATGTACCAGTTGGTCACTTCTGGGCATTTCCCCAGCCCTGAGCAGGCACATGTCCCTCGTGCCCATTCCTCACGCTCCATTAGGATGGTCTTGCATGACCTTTCTCCTCTACTGCATGGTGAACTCCCTGGGAGCCCGGATTGCACCTGGTGCATAGTGGGCCTCTGACAAATGGTTGTGGGGTCAATGAAGAAAAAAAAACGAACTTCCTCTCACCACCTTGAGAATAGTCTCAAGACCTGCTCTATAGGTGTTTCGCCTCACAGTTATTTATTGAGTACCTACTGTGTTCCAGAAATTGTTCTAGGTGGAGCCAGGATTTGAACCCAAATATATAGACAAGTTTCTGCCCTTGTGGAGCTGACATCCTAGTAGAGGGAGACAGACAATAGAACAAGGAGCAATCAGGTAATGAAAGCCATGCTGAGAATTACGGTAGCATTGGCGTAGTGGGAGACTGAGAGGCTACTTCATATGGGAGATCAGGGAAGGCCTGTCTGAGGAGGTGACACTTGAGCAAAGACCTAACTGACGAGAAAGGAAGAGCATTCTAGGAAGAGGGACCAGCAAGTGCAAAGGTCCTGAGGAGGGACCAGATTTCGCCAGTTTGAAGAATTAAGGAAGTAAAATTGGAACTTAGTGGGTGAGTGGTGAGGAGTGGTGGGTTAACCTCTGGTAAACTGAGAGCATTAACTATTCCCATCACCCAAGGGCACGTTAGCCAATTGTTGTTAGGTACAACCGAGTCGGTTCTGACTCATAGTGACCCTGCGTACAACAGAACGAAACACTGCCCGGTCCTGCGTCATCCTCACAATCATTGCTACGTTTGAGCCCGTTGTTGCAAACACTGTGTCAATCCATCTCCTTGAGGGTTCTCCTCTTTTTCACCGGCCCTCTACTTTACCAAGCATGATATCCTTCTCCAGGGACTGATCTCTCCTGATAACATGTTCAGAGTATGTGAGATGAAGTCTCGCCACCTTCTCTTCCAAGGAGCACTCTGGCTGTACTTCTTCCAAGACAGATTTGTTCGTTTCTACTGGCAGTCCGTGGTATATTCAGTATTCTTCACCAGCACCTTAATTCAAATGCATCATTTCTTCATTGGTCTACCTTATTCATTGTCCAGCTTCCACATGCATACAGGACAATTGAAAATGCCATGACTTGGGTCTGGCGCACCTTAGTCCTCAAAGTAACATCTTTGCTTTTCAACACTTTAAAGAGGTCTTTTGCAGCAGATTTGCCCAGTGCAATATGTCATTTGGTTTCTTCACTGTTACTTCCATGTGTGTTGATTGTGGATCCAAGTAAAATGAAATCTTTGACAGCTTCAGTCTTTTCTCTGTTTATTATGACGTTGCTTATTGGTCCAGTTGTGAGGATTTTTGTTTTATGTTGAGGTGTAATCCAAACTGAAGGCTGTGTTCTTTGATCTTCATCAGTAAGTGCTTCAAGTCCTCTTCACTTTCAGCAAGCAAGGTTGTGTCATTTGCATATTGTAAGTTGTTGCTGAGCCTTCCTCCGATCCTGAAGCTGTATTCTCCTTCATATAGTCCAGCTTCTTGGATTATCTGCTCAGCACACAGATTGAATAAGTCTGGTGAAAGGACACAACCCTGACGCACACCTTTCCTGACTTTAAACCACCCAGTATCCCCTTGTTCTGTTCGAATGACTGCCTCTTGGTCTAAGTACAGCTTCTGCAGGAACATAATTAAGTGTTCTGGAATTCCCATTCTTTACAATGTTACCCATAATTTGTTATGATCCACACAGTCGATTGCCTTTGCAGAGTCAATTAAGCAATAGCTACACAAAAACGTAATTACAGTGGGCTCTGGATGATTGCATATTTGATACTTTTCTACAGTTTTGTCAGAGTGAAAATAATACGGTAAAGCTGGAATCGCCTCAACGGCAACGAGCAGCAACGACAGAGCACACTAATAAGGCTACATGTTGATGAACTTTTATGTAAGTATCTATCCGTGTGACCCCTTCCCAGGTCAAGACAGAGTATTCCCGGCACCCCAGAAGCTTCCCCTGTGCCCTGTCTCAGTCACTGTCACCCTTCACCAGGTGACTACTCTTCTCATCTCCATCATCCTAGATTAGCTTGGCCTCTTCTAGGACTTCATGTAAATGCGGGAATCTTATGGTATGTTCTTGCTTGTATCTGGCTTTTTGCACTCATCAGTGAATCTGTGATCTTCATCCACGATGTTGTGTAGGTCAGTAAAGCATTCGTTCTAGTTGCGGGGTAGTATTCTGTCGTGAGACCATACCACAATTTGTTTACCTATTCTCTTGAAGGACATTGGAATTGTTTCCAGCATTTTAGCTCTTGTGAACAAAGCTGCTATGAACATTCTTGTACGTGGCATGTCCTACGAAGTATACACACACACAGGTAGTCCCTGACTGATGACATATTCCAGTGACTATGAGCTGCACTAGAAACCCTGGTGGCATAGTAGTTAAGTGCTACAGCTGCTAACCAAAAGGTTGGCAGTTTGAATCCACCAGGTGCTCCTTGGAAACCCTATGGGGTGGTTCTACGCTGTCCTTTAGGGTCTGTATGAGTCAGAATTGGCCCAACTGCAATGGGTTTTTTTTTGGTTTATGAACTGCACTTATGACTGTCTTTTTTTTGTATCTCTTGTCGTTAGTAATATGTAAAAAAAAGAAAAAAAAATTTTTTTGTACTACGCACAAATGTTGCAGTGCATAGTTTGTTGATGTTATCATTCTCAGATGTTCAAAGATCAGGTATAAGAAGATACTGATAATGAAAGGCAATAATAATGAAAACTAAAAAAAAAAAAAGAGTTATTTAACTTACACCAGATCCAACTTACGACAAAGCCATCATAACAGAACCCTGTTGTAAGTTGGGGACTACTTATATAATTTTAAGTATATATGTACGAATGTGATGTATACATATAAAATCCGCACAGCTGGACCAATAAGTCACATAATGATAAACAGAGAAAAGATTGAAGTTGTCAAGAATTTCATCTTACTTGGATTCATGATCAACATCCATGGAAGCGGTAGTTAAGAAATCAAGACACATTGCATTGGGCAAATATGCTGCAAACGATCTCTTTAAAGTGATAAAAAGCAAAGATATTACCTCGAAGACTAAGGTGCACCTGACCCAAGCCACGGTGTTTTCAGTTGCCTCCCGTGCATGCGAAAGCTGAACAATGAACAAGGGAGACTGAAGAAGAATCGATGCCTTTGACTTATGGTGTTGGTGAAGAATATCGACTATGCCACGGACTGCCGAAAGAATGAACAAATCTGTCTTGGAAGAGGTATAGCCAGAACGCTCTTTAGAAACGAGGATGGCAAGACTTCGTCTCACATACTTTGGACAGGTTATCAGGAAGGATCAGTCCCTGGAGAAAGACATCATGGTTGATAAAGTAGAGGGTCAGTGAAAAAGAGGAAGATCGTCAATGCGATGGACTGACACAGTGGCTGCAACAATGGGCTCAAGCGTATTGGTGGGTCATTTTTTTTTTTAATCCATTCTGTCACTCTCTGTCTCTTTACAGATGTATTTAAGCCATTTACATTCAGCGTGAGCTGTTGCTGTCATTTTGTAGTGCTTTTTTTTGGTGGTGCTGATGTTTTCTTTGTTCCTTTTACTCTCCCATGCTGAGTTCCTTTTGTTTGTGAAATTTCATTTCGTTTCTTTCGTTATTGTAGATTTTATGTTTACTAAGACTTTATGTTTTTCTTCTTTATTTTGATGAGTAGGTTTGTTAACTTTCTTTGTGATTACCTTGAAATTTATCCTTATCTTCCTAAATTTGAACCAGTCTTTTTTACTTGATATCGTCTTGACTTCCTTTCCATTTGAAAGTTCTATACCTACACCATGTACTCCCCCTTTTATTGTTCTGACGTTGCCATCATTTACAGATTGACATCTCTAGTTCCCTGTTTTGAGTCTTTTAGTTTTATTTTATCCTTGAGAGTTCATTACCTAGGTCGGTATTTGGCTGATACTAACCTGTGTCCTAGATTCAGGTTGTTGGTTCTTCAACTGAAGGACTCCCTTTAATAATTCTTGTAAATTTGGTTTGGTTTTTACAAATATCCTTCATTTGTGTTTATCTGGAAATGTCCTAATTTTGCCATCATATTTGAGAGAGAGTTTTGCAGCATATGTTATTTTTGATTGACAATTTTTTTCTTTCACGGTTTTACATATATCATCCCATTACCTTCTTGGCTTCATCATTTCTGCCTACTAATCAGAGCTAAATCTTATTGTTTTCTCTTTGTATGTGACTTTTCATTTTTCTTGAGCTGCTTTCAGGGTTCTTTGTCTTTGGTTTTGGCTAGTGTGATTAGAATATGTCTTGGTGACTTTCTCGTGGGGTTTATCCTATATGGGGTTCATTGAACTTCTTGGATGGTCAGCTTTTTATCTTTCATGGTATTAGGGAATTTTTCTGTCAGCAGATCTTCAATGATCCTCTGTGTTTTCTCCCCATTGTATAACTCTGATCAAGTGCAGATTTTTGCTCTTGAATGAATCCCATGTAGTTCTTAAGTTTTCTTCATTTTTCTCCGTTCTTTTCTCTGATTTTTCCGCAAAGTGGCAGCCTTGGATTTGTCTTCAGTATCACTGATTCTGTCTCCAATTGTTTCAGATTTGCTCCTAAAACCTTCTGTGGCATTGTCCATTTCTGAAAGGATTTCCAACTGCTGTTTTTGTATGATTTCTAATGATTTATTTTGATATTTTGTTCTTCTATTAGTTTTATTAATTCTTCTATTGTTTTGTCCGTGTTTTCCATGATTTTGTCTGCATTTTCCTTGATCTCTTTCATAATCTCTTAAAGTGCCCTGAATATTAGACTTTTGAATTCCCTCTCAGGTAGTTCCAGTACTGTTCTTCTGCTGGAAGGTCAACTGGTGCTTTATTCTGGTTGCTCACTGGAGCCATCTTGCTCTTTTTTTTTTTTTTTAAATATGTTTTGATATTGTTTGCAGTCTCCAAGACATTCAGGCATTATTTTCTTTGTTTATTGACTTTTTTTTTTTTTATTGATTGTAGGTTTGTTCATTTTTTGTTTTGTTTGGTTATGTCTGGGTGAGTGAGTTGGGCATACTTTGTTGCTTGCTCATTCATGGGCATGATAGTTCTCACCACCTTGTCTGGGTGTGCAGGGCCAGTCACCCAGCTATGGTGCAGCAGGGCAGGTCCAGCAGGGGGAGATGGGTCATTTGTCTGCAGTATGAACCGGGCCAGGGGCTAGAGTGGGGCTGTGGTGGGCAGTGTGGGGTTCCCGAGACAGAGGGAAGGGCCCCGGGGCCCAGGTCAGGTCCCGTCAGGGCTGTGGTGGGTGGCGGAGGGATCCAGAACCAGTGGGGAGGGGCCTGGAGTCTGGGCCAGGCCCCTTCAGGGCTGTGGTAGGGGGTGGGGAGATCCAAAGGTGGCAGGGAGAGGCCTGGGGTTCAGGTTGGGTCACCTCAGGGCTGCAGTGGGCATGGGGACAGGGTGTAGAGCTGGTGGGGAAGGGCCTGGAGTCCAGGCTAGATCCCCACTGGGCCATGGTGGGCAGTGTGACCACTTGCCAGTCTCCACAACTGCTTGAGCCATTTCCTTGAAATAAATCTCTCTATATGTATGTATATTTATATATATATATATATGCTTCACTGGTTTTGCTACTCTAGAGAACCCAGCCTAAGACATTTGGGACTGAGAGAGTGGTTATAGAGGAACAAAATCATAAGGATGAGTTTTCTGAATTGGTTCTCAAGTCTGGCTCTTCTTATAGGCGCTGATGACCCTGCCTCCAGTAGTAAAGAGGGTACTGCTAATCTGTGGCATGAGGTGGCAATAGAAATATGCAAAATAGCACCACCAATGGATCAAATATTTGTGAGAGACAAGGCTCTGGATGATTGCATATTTGATACTTTTCTACAGTTTTGTCAGAATGAAAACTATAAAAAGTTGGATGGTTTGTCCTCTTTTGGTGGACAAAGTGGTGAAAGAAAGATAAGCTCAAAGCTTCAGAGACACAACTCAAGCACTGCATATAAGACCTGAAAGTTAACACTTCCGCTTTGAAGGAAAGTCTTATTTCTTTTTGTTATGGAGCCGATATTGCCCAAAACCAAACCCAGAATCTTATTGTAAGAGTGGCTGAATTATAATGCCAATGGATTCCCAACCTTGAATGGTGTCTGAAGTTAAAGTGAGGACGTTGATTGGGAAGAAATGGGATCCTGAAACTTGAGATGGGGACATATGGGTATATAATCAGGAAGCTGGGGAAATTGAACCCCCAAATTCCATTGAATCACCGCTGCCAACAAAACCAGTCCTCTTACTCCCATCTGAAGAGATCAATCCATCTTTGTCTGCTAAGCCACCCTCCCCAGTAAAACCATTATCCCTTCCATCCTCATCTGATGAGATTAACTCAGCTGTGTCTGAAGAGTCTTTATCTGAGCTATTGCCTCGGGCAGCACCTGGGGCGTTGCCTGGGCATTGTCTGAGTAGATGCCTTCTAAGACATTGCAGAATGTTCCCAGGACCCACCCCTCCACCCCCTACATTTTTGCTCCTAGAGCTATAACTATATGTAAGTCCCAGTGAGTCCCAAAAGGTGAAGTACAAAATGTGACCCAGCAGGAGGTACACTACACTCCAAAAGAACTGCTAGATTTTTCTAATAACATACAAACCAAAACCTGGGGAATATGTGTGGGAGTAGCTATTAAGGATGTGGGATAATGGTGCAAGGAACATAAAGTTGGATAAGTTTATTGCTATAGGCCTACTAAGCACAGATTCTTCATTTAATGTTTCAGCTCAAGAGGTTAGAAAAGGATCTAATAGTTTATTTTGTTGGTTCACTGAAGCATGGATTAAGTGGTGGCCTATACTAAATCAAATTGAACTTCCAGACCTGCCTTGGAATACTGTAGCAGAAGGTATTCAAAGGCTTAGGGAAATTGCCATGTTAGAGTGGATTTATCAGGTTGGACTCACAGACCCACCCATGGAGTACCCACCTTTTACCAAAGAATGAGGAACAAATTTGTGAAGGGAGCCCCAGCATCCTTGAAGACTGCTATGATTGCTATTTTATGTAAGTCAGATTTGACGGCAGAAACTGCCCTAACTGAATTATGATACCTAACTACAAAGGGGCTGATTGGGCCCAGTGGTGGTAGGGGCCACGTGGCAGTACTTAACTGACAAAAACAAGGTGGGTGCGGTTACTGTAATGGACAGCAGAGTCAAAGCAGTAATCAGAATAGTCTGATACTTGTATGGACTTATGGCGTTGCCTACTTTGTTATGGTGTCCCCAGGAGTGAAACAGAGGGGAAATCTAGTAAATATTTACTTGATCTGTACAAGCGGAAGAATTCTAGGTCAAGTAAATGACAGTCTAACTTGACTCTCTGGAGTACAGATTCATGGCCCCTCAATCAATTCCCAGATTTGAGCCAGTTTACAGACCCACAACCCTTTGAATAAAGGGGAGGCCAGGTCCCCTAAGGAAGGACTCCATTGTACTGCCAAAAACTTACTGTTAATCTTTCTCCTAGCCTTCCCCAAAGGGATCTTTGGCCTTTTTTAATTGGGGGAAAAGGAAATAATCAGACTTTTTGTGGATTACTGGACACTGGCTCTGAATTGACACTAATTCCAGGAAGCCCAAAATGTCACTTGGACCCACCAGTCAGAGTACGGGCATATGAAGATCAGGTTATTAATGGAATCTTGGCTCAGATCTATCTCACAGTGGATCCACTGGGTCTCTGAACCCACCCTATAGTGATTTCCCCAGTTCCAGAATGCATAACTGGAATAGACATCCTCAGCAACCGGCAGAACTCCCACACTGGATCCCTGACATGTAGAATAAGGGCTACTATGATAGGAGAAACCAAGTGGAAGCCATTAGAACTGCCCCTGCCTAGGAAAACAGTAAACCAAAAACAGTACTGCATTCCTGGAGGGATTACAAAGATTAGTGCCACCATCAAGGACTTGAAGGATGTAGGGGTGGTGGTTCCCACCACATCCACATTCAACTCACGTATTTGGCTTATGCAAAAAACAAATGGATCTTGGAGAATGACAGTAGATTATCATAAATTTAACCAGGTGGTCACTTCAATTACAGCTGCTGTTCCAGATGTAGTTTCATTGCTTGAACAAATTAATACATCTCCTGGTACCTGGTAGGCAGCTATTGATCTGGCCAATGCTTTTTTCTCAATTCTTGTTTTGAAGGAACCCCAGAAGCAATTTGCCTTCATTTTTAGCAAGGCCAGCAATACACTTTCACTGTCCTACCTCAAGGGTATATCAACTCTCCAGCCCTATGTCATAATTTAGTCTGCAGGAACCTTGATCGCCTTTCCCTTCCACAGTATGTCACACTGGTCTATTTTATGGATGACATTATACTGATTGGATCTAGTAAGGGAGAAGTGTCAATGACTCTAGAGAGACATTTGTGTCCTAGAGAGTGGGAAATTAACCTGACAAAAATTCAGGTGTCTTCCACTACAGTGAGATTTCTAGGGGTCCAGTGGTGTGGGGCATGTCTAGATATTCCTTCTAAAGTGAAGGATAAGTTGTTATGTCTGGCTCCTCCTACAACTAAAAAGGAGGCAAAACACCTGGTGGGCCTCTTTGAATTTTGGAGGCAACATATCCCTCATTTGATTGTGCTATTCTGGCCTATTTATCAAAAACAAACAAACAACGGAAAACATTGCCATTGAGTCGATTCTGACTCATAGAGACCCTATAGGACAGAGTAGAACTACCCATACGGTTTCCTCAAAAAGCTGCTAGTTTTGAGTGGGGCCCAGAACAAGAGAAGCCTCTGCAACAGGTTCATGCCGCCATGCAAGCTGCTCTGCTATATCATCTGGCCGATCCAACGGTTCTTGAAGTGTCAATAACAGGTAGAGATGTTGTTTGGAGTCTTTGGCAAACCCCATTGGTAAATTACAGAGCAGACCCTTAGGATTTTGGAGCAAAGCTCTGCCATCCTCTGCAGATAACTTCTCTAATTTTGAGAAATAGCTTTTGGCTTGTTACTGGGCCTTAGTAGAGACTGAACACTTAAGCATGGGTCACCAAGTCACTATGTGGCCTGAACTGCCCATCATTAACCATCTTACTCACAAAGTCATAAAGTTGGACAGGCAGAGCAGCACTTCATTATTAAATGGAAGTAGTATATATGAGCTTGAGCTCCAGCAAGACCTGAGGGCATAGTAGGTTACATGAGGAAGTGGCCCAAATGCACATGGTCCCCACTCCTGTCACATTACCTTCCTTCTCCCAGTCTGCACCTGTGGCCTCATGGGGAGTTCCTTACTGTCAGTTGACTGAGGAAGAGAAACTCATGTCTGGTTTAGGGAGGGTTCTGTGCAACATGCAGGCTCCACTCAGAAGTGGACATTGGCAGAACTGCAGCCCCTTTCTGGGACCTCCATGAATTAGCAATGATGAAGGAAAATACTCCCAGTGGGCAGAACTTCGAGCAGTGCACCTGGTTGTTCATTTTGCTTGGAAGGACAGATGGCCAAATGTGCGATTGTATGCTGGTTCATGGGCTGTGGCCAATGGCTTGGCTGGATGGTCAGGGACTTGGAATGAACATGATTGGAAAATTAGTGACAAGGAGGTATGGAAAAGAGGCATGTTGAATAGACCTCTCTGAATGGGCCAAGGAAGTGAAGATATTTGTGTCTCATGTGAATGCTCACCAAAGGGTGACCTCAGCAGAGGAGGATTTTAACTATCAAGTTGATAGGATGAAGTGTTTGGTGGATAACAGTTAGCTTTTTCCCCAGCCACTGCTGTCATTGCCCAATATCCTTATGAACAAAGTGGCCATGATGGCAGGGATGAAGGTTGTTATGCATTGAATTTTGTCCCCCCAAAACATGTGTTTTAAATTCTAGCCTCTATGCCCAGGGGTTATAATCCGATTTGGGAATGGATTGTCTTTGTCATGTTAATGAGCCAGGATTACTGTAGGGAGTATTTTGAGTCAATCTCTTTTGAAATGTAAAAGAGATTAAACAAGCAAGGGAGAGATGGGGAAGACTGATGCCAAGCCACATGGAGATCTCCAAGGAACCAAGAAGCAGAAGCCGAAGAGACAAGGACCTTCCTCCAGAGTACACAGAGAGAGAAAGCCTTCCCCTTGAGGTGGGACTCTGAATTGGGTTTCCAGTTTGTAAAGTGTGAGAAAGTAAATTTCTGTTTGTTAGAGTCATCCACTTGTGGTATTTATGTTATGGCAGCACTAGATAACTAAGACAGAGGTTATGCATGGGCTCAGCAACACAGGCTTCCATTCACCATGGCTGGCTTGGCTATAGCCACTGCTGAGTGCCCAGTCAGCCAGCAGCAGAGACCAACAACACTGAGTCCCTGATATAGCAACATTCCTAGGGGCAATCAGCCAGCAACCTGGTGGCAGGTTGATTACATTGGGCCACTTCCATCACGGCAAGGGCAGCATTTTGTTCTTACTGGGATAGACAGTTACTCTGGATATGGATTTGTCTTCCCTGCATGCCGTGTTTCTGCAAAACTACCATGTGTGGACTCCCAGAATGCCTTATCAACCATCATGGTATCCTGCACAGCATTGCCTCAAATCACAGCAAATGAAGTGTGGCAATGGTCCCATGCTCATGGAATTCACTGGTCTCATCATGTTCTCCATTATCCTGAAGCAGGTGGCTTGATAGAATGATGGAATGGCCTTCTAAAGACACAATTAGGGTGCCTACTAGGTGGCAATACCTTGCAGCGTTGGGGTAATGTTCCCCAGGAGGCTATATATACTTTAAATCAACAGCCAATATGTGGTGCTGTTTCTCCCATGGTTAGGATTCATGGGTCCAGGAATCAAGGGGTGGAAATGGAAGTGACGCCACTCACTATTATCCCTAGTGATCTACTAGCAAAATTTTTGCTTCCTGTCCCCACAACCCTATGCTCTGTGGGTCTAGAGGTCTTAGTTTCAAAGGGAGGAATGCTCCCACCTGGAGACACATCACTGATTCCATTGAACTGGAAGTTAAGAATGCCACTCGGCCACTTGGGGTTCCTCATGCCTCTGGATCAACAGGCAAAGAAGGAAGTTACTGTAGTAGCTGATGTGACTGATCCTGATTACTAAGGGAAAATTAGGTTGATATATCATAATGAAGGTAAAGAAGGGTATGTCTGGAATGCAGGAGATCCTTTAGGGCATCTCTTTGTACTACCAAGCCCTGTGATTAATGTCAATGGAAAATCACAGCAACTCAATTCTGTCATTACTACTAATGGCCTAGACCCTTCAGGAGCGAAGGTTTGGGTCACCCCACTAGGCAAGGAACCATGACTAGCTGAGGTGCTTGGGGCAAAGGGAATAGGGAATGGGTGGTGGAAGAAGGTAGTTTTAAATACCAGCTCTGACCGCGTGACTAGTTGCAGAAAGGAGGACTGTAACTTTTGTTATACATGTATGTGTGTGTATATATAAACACATATACACATAGCAAATATCTTTGTTTTCTTTCCTCCCTTGTTCCATCACTTATTATAAAATATAAGGTGTAAAGGGGGCTAGTATGTTTTTGGTTGTATGGACCTTTGTTGTATCATGTTAGGCACAAGAATGACTTTATAATTGTCTTTATTTAGAGATTATGTATGGTTTAAGGCATGGCACTAGAAAAAATTAAGGAGATGTGTACCCACGCCAAGTTGACAAGGGGTGGACTGTGATGGTTAAGCATATGTGTCAAGTTGGCTAGGCCATGATTCTCGATGGTTTGGCAGATATTATGTAATCATCCTCCATTTTGTGATCTGATGTGAGCAGCCAATCATTTGAAAGGGAGGCCTCCTTGGGGGTGTGGCCTGTGTCCGATATATATAGATGTTCTGGCAAAACTTGCCCTCTCTCAATCCTGTATCCAACTCGTCATCCTCTGATCTCTGGTGCTTGGGACATGACATGACAGTAGTCTGTCATCTGACCTGCAGATTTTTGGATTTGCGCCAGCTCCTGTAGCCCCATGAGCCAGCAGCCTGCTGTCTGACCTGCTGATTTTGGGCTCCTGCAACCATGTGAGTCAGGAGTAGCCTTCAGCCTAATGCCTGTCCCATGGATTTGACACTTACCAGCCTCCACAACTGCATGAGCCATTTCCTTGAAATAAATCTCTCTCTCTCTGCTATATACTCAGTGCTGTTGAGTTGATTCCTGACTGATAGAGACTCTATAGGACAGAGTAGACTGCTCCATAGGGCTTCCAAGGAGCAGCTGGTGGATTTAAACTGCCAACCTTTTGGTTAGCAGCTGTAGCTCTTAATCACTGTGCCAACAGGGCTCCTCTCTGTCTCTGTCTCTGTCTTTCTCTCTCTATATATGCTTCACTGGTTTTGCTCCTCTAGAGAACCCAGCCTAAGACAGATGCAGATTGCCAGGTCTTTCTCCCATGGAGCAGTTCTTTTCTGTCACGTGGGGTTGCTGTGAGCCGGAATCAACTCGACGGCACCAACAATAACAACAATATATACTGATGAAGGGTCAGCTAGTTTGACTTTCATTTTATAGGTGAGGAAACTGAGACCCAGAGAAATGAGTAGACTTACCCCTAGTTACTCAAGCAAGCTGAGCGGGGATGCTCCTGACTGTGTACAGCCTCTTGTGCTAGAGAGGAGGTAGGGGTCCCAGGGCGGGAAGACGAGAGAACAAATATTTATCAAGCTTCTACTGTATATGAGGTCCTCATTTGCCATAGTCTTCAAAATAACCCTGCCATTTAGATGTTATTATCCCCATTTTATGGATGAGTGGCCTGAAGCTAGGCAATATTTCCAGGTGTGGGATGGGGACTCAGGCAGGTCTGTCTGAACCTAAAGCCTGACCCCGTACGTGACATCATGCTGCTGCCTAGGGAGGGGCAAAGGCTCATGTGCCAAGGCTGCAGAGGCGGGTGCAGAGCCCATGCATGGGGCAACAAGAAACCCAAGGGGCTTCTCAAACCAGGCTGGTCCATGGTGGGATGGGGCACAGCTAGAAGAGAGAACTAGGTTACCCCATTTTGATCCCCTTCTAATCCCCCACAGACCTGGGTTTTCCTTCTGAGGCCTGCTCAGGGTTGGGTCAGCTCATGGGGCCTCAAGCCCCAATTTCCTGGTTAACTTGCTCTGTGACCTTGGGCCAGATATGCCCTCTCTGGGCCCCTGGCTCCTTCTAGCTCTGCTCTGAGCTGGGGCTGGGGCTGAGGGTCTCTTGGCTTCCACTGTGCTAATAGGTGAAAGCCCCTTGCCCAGGCCTGCTGCCCAGGGGCAGAAGGGAGAGGTGGCTTTGGGGCTTCCAGGATCACCCCTTGGGGCTGGGTGGGGTCTCCGCCTCCCACACACTGGCCTTCCTCATTCAGAGCAGATCTCCGGCCCACTTGGGACTTTGGGGAAGCTTTTTAAATAATGGCTTTTGGAGAGGAGGTGGGAGACTGCCTCCCTGAGTAATCTGGGCCAAGTTATGAGAGGAAGTGAGAGAATACAGAACCAGCTGGAGAGAAACAGCAGGAATTTGACGGAGAAACCCAGGCCCCAGAGGGGGAGGCTTAGCATGCTCACCTCCAAGAGGCTGCTGGGGGCTTTCTTGATTCCCTAGACCAGGCCCTTCACTTCCTTCCTTCTTGCCTCTAATGCCCCCACCACCCACCTCCATCCTGGCTTCTCTCCCCCTACAGAACAGTGGTCATTTTAACCATTTCACTGCCTCCTGTGAGTAGCAGTTCAGTACCGTACCCCCTTCAGAGACTTGAAGTGTGTGTGTGTGTTGGCGGGGGGTGGGGGGGGATGACAGCCTGGGAAGTGTGGCAGGGGGCCTAGAAAGGAACTTGTCCACAAGTTTCTAACTGGAAATGTCAGCTGGGTGTGAAGTCAGAGCCAGGAGACCAGCTTTCTGGGGGATGTGGGGAGGGGGCTGAGTGGGGAGAGAAAGAAGGGCTTCATTCTTCTCTGGACCTCATGGGAAAAGTCCCCCTGGGGGGTCTGGAGGTAGAATAACAGCTATGACCTCTTCTGGTCCTGAGATTCCCACTGACCTTTGAAGCCCTGGGGGTGTTTAGCTGGAGAAGTCTGTGGGGGGCAGTGAAATGGCATTTCTCAAATACTTGAAAGGCAGCCCCCTGGGAGGAGGTCCATGTGCTCTGGTGGTCCCAGGGTGAGGAGAAGGACAGGACCAGTTGGGGACTGAGGGAAGTGACTGGGAAGTGTGTGTCAGATCAACCAGAGGAAGTGGAAGTCCTAATACCCAGCTCTGTTCTGCAGGGAAGCCTCTGCCTCCTGAGGGAGTTATCTCCCTGTCCCGGGGGGCACTAAAGTCAGGCAGCAGTTTCTTGGCTGAATGCAAAGGTTCTGGAGTCAGAGAGGGCTGGGGGACATTGGGCAAGTTCCTTGACCTCTCTGTGCCTCAGTTTCTTCCTTTGAAAAAGGAGGATTAAAAAAAAAAAACAAACTATTGCAGTCAGGTTGATTCCAACTCACAGCAACCCTATAGGACAGAGTAGAACTGCCCCATAGGGTTTCCAAGGAGCGGCTGGTGCGTTCCAACCGCTGACCACTTGGTTAGCAGCTAAGCACTTAACCACTGTACCACCAGGGCTCCTTAAAATGAGGATTGTAGAAGAATGTACTGGAGGAGGATTGTGAGGAAAGAGGTCGTGGATTTGAAGCCTAACACAGTGCCCGGCACTCAGGAAACACCCAGTAAAGGGTAGGGGTACTGTGGAGGGGGACTCGTGGGTGAGGTGGGGAGTGAGGCCAAGACACCGCCAAGAACCCTTCAGCCCTGATGTCCTATGAAAGAACACTGTTCCTCTTATGTGGGTATAGAGAGTCAACTACTATATTAGTCTATACTTTTGTGTGTACATAAAAATGTTCAAAATAAAAGTTAACAGTGATTTAATTAACAGAATACACCATAGGTACAAAGCTGGGTAAAAAAAAAACCAGCTTTACAAAAGGACAGCAAAAGGCAAGTCTGCCTTCCCTCCTCCAGGCCCAGTCCCCCTCTGAGGGGTTGGCCTTCCTTCCAGCATCTTGTATAACCTTCTAGGACTGACCAGGTGCGTTAAGCCTGTGAGTATAAACACAACTTTTACAATTTTTATTACCTTAGAACACATAACACATCCACATGGAACAAAATTCATATGATCAAGAAGGTATACAGTGATGGTTCCCTCCTGCCTGCAGCCCAGTCACTCTGTCCTCCCTGAGGCAACTCATGTTAGGGTTTCTTATGCCTCCTTCCAGAGACATTCAGTGCAGGCATAAGTATGTGTGTGAATGTAACATACACTTACCGTTTTTTTTTTTTACGTAAACATTAATTTATTGATACATTTTCACAGTTTTACATTTTTTATTATTCTGTGTATTTTTCTCTAACTTCTGTTTCTCTCCAAGTTAGTACTAGTAATTTGACTGAACAAATTAACAAGAGTGAACAGAATACTAAGGAAGTAATTTTTTTTTTAAAACCTGTCAACAGTATTTACTGCTTTTACTCAGTAAACACTTATTGTGTGCCTGTGTGGCTGCCAGAAGTGAAAACACAACTGCTATCATCTAGATGCTCACAGAGGGAGATAATAAAGTGACCTAACTGGATGTGTGCTATGATAGAAGTACGTGCACAGAAGGGGGGCACTGGAAAGCCTGTGGTAGGTGACCAGAGGTACTCAACAGATTGTTCTTGTGAGCACGCAGTCATATGTTTATGCTAGTGACAGACATTAATATTTATCAATATTTTATGATTTTCAGAACCCTAAATTCCAGGCCCACCCTACTGAATCAGGTTGAGAAACTGTTCTAGGCTCACTTAGGTAGTCTCTAGATAGTGTTCCCTTTTAATCAAAGAAGTTAGTGTTGAGATTTTCAGGGTACCAAGTGCAATTACAGGGTAAGTGAAGATGCTACCTCAAATTATAAACCTTATCAAAGTTAGGACCCCAGATCAAAATAAATGCAGAAGCAACGGGAGATACTTTCTAACTCAATAAACAAACCACTAGGGTCTTTTTTTTTTTTTAAGTATGATTTTGATAGGTACCTTGATTAAATTGTTATTACCTGTTTTACATCAAATATCAGATTGGGTATTCAAAAACAATTTATTTTTCTTTGTTAAGAAATGTAGGTGCAATTTAAAATTTCAGCCTGGTAGATTAGAATCTTTATTGCATTTTGGTTGGATTGGTACAAGAAAGCTAAAGGGAAGTTAAGATTTACTTTGGGAGTAAAATACTGTGTTAGAGGTCACCTACTTCCCACCCAAAACAAAAGTCTTCTCTAATATCCTTAGATGAACTTCTAATCTTAAACACTTTCAATGAGATGCTTACCGTTTTTATACCTCTTCACTGCTAGAATATTAGAGATCCTGTTCTGTGATTCCCTCTCCTCTTGCTCTTTCCCCTTCCTCCCTCCCTCCCTTCCTTCCTTCTTTTCTCCCTCCCTCCTTCCCTTCCATTCATCCTTTTTCTTCCAACCATCCTTTTATTCTTCCATCCTTCCTTCCTGCCCTCCTACCTCAAGAGCAGAGTTGAGTAATTAACTTTCCTTAATCCATAGTATATCATCATCACCAACATATAGGATGCTTTTCTCTTGTTTTATTTGCCCTATTCCTTTTTCTCAGAGGACTGCATGGTAGTGTGTTTGATGAATGTTTTTACATAATGTACATATCCTTATTTACTTTTACCCCTGTATACTATGTTTCCAAGCTCTCCCCTCATTTCTGTGTATGCACCTGGATTGTTGGGTGTAACTGTTGGACAAGGGTCCATGGCTGGAATTCATGTTACTTATCTGCTCTCCTAGAGGTGGATGCTGAGGTTGTCTCCAGCACCCTACTCTCATGGACAATGCTACCCCTGAACGTCCTTGTCCATATCTGCTTCTAGTTCTTCAGCAGATATGTGTGCTGCATGATATTTCTATTTCCGGGGTGTTCCATAGTGTATTGAGCCAATCGTCTGTCAATAGACCTTTCAGTTATTTCCAATCTTTCACCATCCTTCACCAACTATGAATAACTTTGTACATTTGTCAGTTTGCACACATATAAGCATGGTATTTTCAGTCACCTCATATGCATGTGAAAGCTGGATAATGGATAAGGAAGACTGAAGAAGAATTGGTGCCTTTGAATTATGGTGTTGGCGAAGAATATTGAATACACGGAGTGCCAGAAGAATGAACAAATCTGTCTTGGGAGTACAGCCAGAATGCTCCTTAGAATTGAGGATGGCAAGCCTTTGTCTCACATACTTTGGACATGTTACCAAGAGGGACCCGTCCCTGGAGAAGGACATCATGCTTGGTAAGGTAAAGAATCAGTGAAAAAGAAGAAACCCCCAACGAGGTGGACTGACACAGCATCTGCCACAATGGGCTAAAGCATAGGAGCGGTTGTGAGGATGGCACAGGACTGGGCAGTGTTCCGTGGTGTTGTACCTAAGGTTGCTGTGAATCAGAACTGACTCAGTGGCACCTAAGAACAAGCATATCTCTGGACTAAATTCCTAGAAATGGAATTGCTGAGGCAAAGGGTCTGTGCATTTGTTGTTTCTATAGATGCTGCCAAAATGTATGAGGGTGTCTCTTCCCCACCCCTCATCAAAACTATTTCCTAACACTAACGTTCATGAGACTCAGACAGGCTGGGTGACTAGGCTGCAATAACATAGCCAGTTAGTGTGGCCGTGTGTCCCAAGTTTTATAGAGTCTGGGAGCTTGCCTGTAAGTCTGGGGGCCTCAGCCGCTCATCAGATGGTCTGATGAGCAAGCATTTACCCTGCCCACCCGTCTGTGAGGGTGAGAGCAGGAGCTCTGCTTCTGGGGCCAAGGAGCCCACCACAGGAAGGTTCTTGGGGTCCCGAAGGAGGCTGTATGTAGCCCCTCCCTGCCCCCACCCCCCTGCAGCATCTTCATAAATGGCCCTGTCAGAGTGAGACATCCTTGCGAGCCTCGAGTGGCGTTGCTTGGAGACAACTGGGCAACAGATCTGGGTTATTTAAAGGAGAGAAAGAGTGGGAGGGAAGGGTGACAGACTGTTTATTCAGGGATGGATGGTCTCCCTGCTGCAGGGTTTGGCAGTTTCCCTGGTCCCCATTCTTCTCAGTGTCCAGAGCCTGGGATTCTGCAGTGGGGTCGGAGGACTCTCTGCATGTTGGGGGCACTGTAAAAGTGCTGGCTAGGGGAGGGAGGAGGTGACGGCACAGGGATGCAGCCTCCCAGGGCATCTTTGATGGCAATAGTAACCACAAATATTACTATGGATTGAGCTTCCTTTCCAACAGCCGTTTGTTAAGGGCTTTAAATGGATTAGTTCAGTGAGTCTCAAAACCCTTTTGAGGTAGATATAACTATCCCCATTTTATAGACATGGAAACATGCTGAGAGAGTTTAAGCAACTTGCCTGAGGCCACACAGCTAATAAGTGGCGGAAATGTAATTAAAACTCAGCTCTGTCTGTTGCTGAAGCTGGAACGAACCATTGCACTTCGCTAGAGTTAGCAGGGCCCTAGGAAGCACCCGCTTTCACCCCAGCTGACCCAGGAAGGGCGTGTGTCTGCTCAGCTGAATGCTCCCATCTCTGTTCCACCAGCACCCTGATTCTACCTCCCCCTGCAGCAAACATTGCTCTGAAATGACCACTCACCTGTCTGCCTCTCCCATGGGAATGTGAGTGCCTGAGGGCAGGGCGGGGTCTTGCTCACCTCCGTGTCCTGAGCTGAGGGTTAGAAACTTCCAAATCGATGTTGCATGGAGCTGAGACACTTGAGCAGCTCCTCCTGAGACAGGGCTCAGCTGTCTGTGAGCCCTTAGTCTCTCCCCACAGCCCTTCAGAAACCAGAAGATGATGTCTGGCGTCCTGGTACCCTGCCCCTTGAGACTCTTCTGTGCCCGGATGGACAGTAGCGCAACCTTTTAATCTAACCCCAGGGGCTGGGGTTCTGCCTGGGACACAGACCCCAGGCATGGTCAGATCAGCTGGGAGTCCACTGAAGCTGGAGGAGTGGAGTGGTGAAGGCTACTGGGGTGTGGGGGCATGGGGTAGCTGTCCTGTGTGGTCTGAGCCACCCCACCGGAAAGAGGTAAACTCTCCAGTGCCCCAGCCTTCAGAGAGAGGACAGCTCGAGCTGGCTGGGCTGGGTTGCAGAGGGAGGGACAAACCAGGCCACTCTTGCAGAAGAAGTCAGGTCACCTATGGGTCCTGGCTTGGCTGTAGTCAGCACTGTCCCCTCACCCTCTGAGGGGGAGTGTGGAGGTGAGTGGGGAAAGATCCTGAGCCGTCTAGTTTCTGAAGTCCATCAGCTATCACCACTATCCATTTCCAAAAGTTTTTCATCACCCCAAATAGAAACTCAGTATCCATTAAGCAACAATTAGTATGGAAGATATGATCAATACAATGAAGAATCCTGCTGATAACTATGTTGCCAAGTATTGAGCACCTATTCTGTGCCAGGCTGGGGCGCTCAGGTCTCAGGACCCTGCAGGGCAGTGAGGGTGGAAGCGAAGGAGTCCAGAGCAGAGACCCCAAGGGTGGGGGAGGGGAGGGGACCAGGGAAGGCTGCCCAAAGGAGGTGGAACCTGAACTCATGAGCTCAGCCTTGAAGAGCCTCACTGCCCCAGCCTGTTCTGGGCTGGATGGAGTGTGAGCTTGCCTGGCAATAAGAGTAGACACAACAGCAGCTGCCATCAGGGAGCCTCACTGAGTGCCAGGGACCCGTTTAATTCTCCAGACACTCTCAGGAGGCAGGACCTGCTCTTCTGACCACTTTATGGATGAGGAAAATGAGACTCAGCAAAACAGGGTGAAATGTATCCTGTCTGTATTAGTTTCCTAGGGCTTCTGTAACAAAATATCACAAAGTGGGTGGCTCTAAAGAACAAGAGCTTCTTGTCTGGTAGTCTGAATTCATGGTGTCAGCAGGGCCCTGTGTTCTCCCAGGGCTCTAGGGCAAGGTCCCTTCCTGTCTCCTCCAGCTTCTGGTAGCCGCAGGCGTTTCCTTGGCTTGCAGCTGCGTGTAACTTTCTCTCCCCGTGGCTGTCTTCCCTCTGTCACTTTGTGTTTCTTCTCTTTTGTAGAACACGACTCACATTAGATCAGGACCTGCCCTATTCTAGTAAGACCTCATGTTAATGGATAACACTTCAAAGATTCTATTTCCAAAACAAGGTCCTGCTCACAGGCACCAGGGTTTAGGACTTCAACATTAATTTCTGGGGGACACAATTCAATTCATAACAAGGTCACACAGCGATAAAGTTGCTGAGGTAAGATTCAGGCCTAGGTCTGTCCTGCTCAAAGCCAGTGTCTTTAACCCCCAGACATCACACAGAAGGGGAGCTGAATAAATGTGGGGCTCTGGGTCCTGGGAGTCCCTGGGTGGTACGAATGGTTAACGCGCTTTGACTGCTAACCGAAAGGTTGGAGGTTCCAGTCCACTCAGCGATGCCCTGGAAGAAAAGCCTGGCAATGTACTTCAGAAAACCAGCCACTGAAAACACTGTGGAGCACAGTTCTACTCGGACATACTTGGGGAGTCAGAGTTGACTTGATGGCACCTGGCTTGGCTGAGTCCTGGAGGTAGAGCAGTGGGCCTGAAAGGCAGATAGGCAGTGAGAACGGCAATGTGGCGGGCAGAGCAGACAGCAGGGGATCATCTAGGTTGGGACACAAGTACCAGGAATAAGTTACCTGTGGCTCAGAGACCACCTGACTTGGGGGAAGACTGCTATCCCCAAGATACCCACCTGGTCTGTGTTCCTGTTTTTAGCGATAATAAGGCCACGAGGAGCAAGGCCAGGTCAGCTCTCTGCCCTGACGTTGTCCATTCCTCGGGGCTCAGTTGGACTCAGCCTGTGGTGACTGAGTGGAACTGGGAGCAGAGCAGAGCAGCAGAGGCCTGGTTCCCATCTTTTGTCAAGTCTCATCTTTGCTGGTTCGAAACCAGCTCCTCTGCCTTCCGGCCAATCATTTGTGCCTGTCAGGAAACAATTCTTGACTGGTGTGATTCCACGAGGGAATTTGGGGTTCCCACAGCTTATGTTTCTGCACAGGGACTCACTGAGTTGCTCTCTTCAAAGAGCACTAACACCTTGCTTGGGCAGAGGAGCCTACAGACAGCCACAGGCGATTCTTCTGGAAGTGTGAGTAATGGGGTTACTCATTATTCTTGGTGGTAGTAGCTCATCTGGTTTTGGACTCTGGTGAGTTGGTGTGTGGGTGCCGCACATACCCACATATCCACACACACTCACTTGCACATCCACACTCCCACCTGCCTGCCGAGACACCTGCACAAACATGCATACCCTTCTTCATACCCCTGCAAACAGGAGTTCACATACAAGCAACCCAACAACATATGTGTGCACACACGTTCACACACCAGCACCTATTTATGTAGGTACCCACAGGGTCCGGGCATTTTTTTTTTAAATAATTTTTATTGTGCTTTAAGTGAAAGTTTACAAATCAAGTCAGTCTCTCACACAAAAGCCCATATACACCTTGCTACACACTCCCAGTTACTCTCCCCCAATGAGACAGCCCGCTCTCTCCCTCCATTCTCTCTTTTTGTGTCCTTTTCGCCAGCTTCTAACCCCCTCCACCCTCTCATCTCCCCTCCAGGCAGGAGATGCCAACATAGTCTCAAGTGTCCACCTGATCCAAGAAGCTCACTCCTTGCCAACATCCCTCTCCAGCCCATTGGGTCCTGGTATTTTTTAGAAGATGAAGTGCTGTTTTGGGCGCTTGTGCATGTGGGATGAGGAATGGTGGTAGTGCCGGCAGGGAGCGTGGAGGTGAGTGGGGGGATGTCCAGAGCCTTCTAGTTTCTGAGGTCCAGTTCTGGGACCATGGATCCTTTCTCAGGGGTCTTTGGACTTCTGCTCTGAGCTCCAGCCTTCTCAGGGAGCCTTGCTGGCCCACTTTGCCAGCCCAGTGGGTTCTTTCTCTCTACCCGTCTGGCCAGGACAGGGGAAAGAGGGCAGAGTACCTTCTTCTGGGTGTGCCTAGGGCTACCCTGTGTCTGTTCCTTCTTCTTTCCTCCAGTGATCAGCTCCCTTCCCCCTCCTAGGCCCAGGGTCTGGGAGATCTGCTCCTGAAGGCTTCTTATTGTTGGGGGACCCCAGCCCCAGGCTGCTCGCTGCTGAGCAGGAACTTGGCAGTCCCTCTGCGGGCTGGGGAGTAGACCACGAGGCTGAGGACTGTGGTTTGGATGCAGTCTGTGGACCTTCCCTGAGATGCCTCCAAGCTTCTGGGGCCTATCACCCGAGCCCTGAGGCTGCATGTTGGTGCCAGGAGGGCCCTGATTTCTGGCTCTTCCGAGAAATCTCTGCCCTGGGCTTTGCCGCTTCATTCGACAAGAGCACCTAGTGTGCATATGGTGAAGACAAGTGAAAGAATGAAGATGCGCCAGGCACTGTACTGGGGACCACAGGACAGGTCAGACCTGGCTCTTGTCCTCCAGGAGCTTGGTCTAGATAGGCAGACATCCAAGCATGCAGCATCTGCTGGGGTATGAGAGGAGGGTGAGGGGACCAGATGCAGTGTGTGGGTGTGTGTATGTGTGTGCTTGTGTGCCCCTAACCTGGTCCCAGTCATTCGGGCGAGGGGGGGCATTATTCTGTAGTGCAGCTTCCTCAGGATGGCAAGGGCATCAGCTGGTGAATCTGAGGGGTGTGGGATATGGGGCGTGGTCAGAGGAGGAAGGAAGGGAACCACGCTTAAGGATAGAGCCCCTAAGGTGCCCCATGCACTACACCTGGGCATCACATGTGCTGGCTCATTGGCTCCTCAAACACCTGTTTGAAGGAGGATGGGCTGTTTTGGGAATGAGGAAGTTGGGATCAGAGAGGTTATGTCACTTGTCCCAGATCACACAGCCAGTAAACTCTGAGCCCATTTGACTCTAGCTCTGCTGAACTCTGAAGGTGAGGTCTGCTTCTCAAGGCCGCTCCTGGAGTTTCTCTGCTGCTCTCCTCAGGCACGTTGGATGGGGCATGGGGAAGCCTGGGGCTGAGGTAAAGTATGTTTTGGGCCTCAGTCTCCTCATCCATAAAACGGGAATAATAAAGTACTTGCCTCTATGCCTCATAAAATAATCCAGGCGAAGCCCTTAAAGTGGTTCTAGGGACATGGCCAGAGTACCACAAATGACAGCCAGTCCTCTTGTAGTCTTTATTAGGAGGGTCACAGGAGCAACGTCCTCCCAGCCCAGCGCCCTCTGGTTGACTTTGGAGAGAGGCAGGGCCAGCGCTGCCTTCATCTTGGAGCTTCCCGGTCCGGTTGAGTCCCGCTCCAGTCCTGACTTCCGGGACTTGGGAAGGGGCGAGGCAGGTAGTGGTAGGTGAGGAAGAAGGATTTCCCGAGTGTGGAGCTACAGAAGGAGGAAATGACTCACCAAACACAACAAAGCCCGTCTCCCTGAGAGGAAGCAGCGACGAGAGAGTGAACGCACGCGGGTGCCTGCGGGGCGTGTGAGCCGAGGGTGGCGGGGGCCGCAGGAGCATCGGGGTGGGTGCCAGCCCGGCGCGGCGTGGGAGGCTGGGACAGACTCTCGTGGGGGCCAGAGATTGTGGGTGTCACTGCCAGGAGCCGTGAGGGTGGGGGCAGAGGGACTCCCTCCCCTCCTGGAGGTCCTCTACTGCTCCCTTTTCGCCTCCAGGGTCTGAGGGGGCAAATTTCCCTGCGTGTCCGGGAGTAGCCCGAGTCCAGAATTAGGAGAAGCCCACGGTTGATCGGATACTTCGCTCCTTAGGGACTTGGCTTTTGACAGCTGGGGTGGCTCGGGCCCAGAGAGGGCGATCACCTGGCTCAGGTCGCACAGCACAGAGAATAAGACGGAGCCCAGAGCCCGGATTCTCGTCTCGGTCCCGCCGGAGCTCGGCCTGGCTTTGAGCAGAGAGGGCCAGGGTAGCCCAGGCCCGCCTACCTCCACGGAGCTGGAGTCTGGGAGGGGGTGTGGCGTCGAGAGCCTGTGCTGCGTTCTCCCGCGAGGAAGGCTGGATGGAGCGCTGGGGCACCTTCCAGAAGGAGCCGAGCTAATGACAAGGGAAGAGGAACTGGTTTCCCGGGCAGTCTGCCCCCGCCCCAGACTCTTCCTCCCTGCGAGGGCGGCGGGTTTGGGGGGCGGGTTTAGGCAGGAAGCGCGGCTGGGGAAGTTGGGGCCCGCCGCTCCATCCCTGCCGGGGAGCGGCGGCTCTGCGCTGCCAGTCCGTCCCGGCCTGGGGTGAGTGTGTCTTTAAATCCGAGCCCCCCGCCCCTCCGCAGCCGGGGCCGGGGTTCCGCGGGCCCCGCGGCTGCGGGCGCCGTGATTGGCGGCCGGCTGGGCCCGCCCCTCGGCGTGGGGGACGCGGGGGAGCGGCGCGGCGCGCTCTGGTCCAGGCGCGCGGCTCGCACAGCAGGCGAGCGCGGGCACCGGCTTTCGTGGTCTTGGCTCTCTTGGCCTCGCCTCGTACCGCCCGGCCCGCCCGCCCGCCTCCGGAGCCGCCTCTGCCCACGAATGGGCTGGGGAAGTTGGGAGGAAGGAGCCGGAGCCCGCGCCTGGCGAGCCCCCCCGCTGCCTAACTCGGCGCCCGCAATTCGGGCGCAGCGCGTCGGCCGCAGAAGCGCGGATGCCCCCGGGAGCCTCGGGCAGGCAGGTACCGACGCGTCCGGATCCTGGGCTGGCGAGGGGAGGGCCGGTCGGACTCCGCGCACCCCAGCCGGGCTGCTTGGACCGCCCACTCCCCCACCCCTTGAGCGCACATTTCTCCAGGTTCCCCGGAGGGGAGTGGTGCTGGCTACCACCATTCCTTCTCACCACCCTAAATCGGCACGGCGTTGGTGCCAGGGAGGGAAGTGGGAGCTCAGATGTGGAACAGCGAACCGTTATTGAGTCGTTTTGTATATGGGGCCTGGGGAACTCTGTTCTCCTGCGATTTCCCCCGGAGTGGGTAGACCTGGGCTGGTGAGACCCCCACTCTTCATTGCCAGGCCTGGTCTGGCAGCCCACAGCCCGGCTTCCTGAGAAGTTTCAGGATCCAGAGACAGGCTGCTGGGCTGCTCTCTAGAGGCCCACAGAGGGGTCCAGAGGTTTCAGTGGGCTTTGGCTTGGATCCAGGGCCCCATGTGGCCTTCCGCTTCAGTCGGCCTGAGTATCCCAGGAGAATGCCTTTTCAACTTCATAAGGGGCAGTGACCTGTCAGGAGGCAGAGTGTGGTGTGAGAGTGTGGTGTGAGAAAGGCCGTCTGCACCAAGCTCTTTAAGGTGCCAGGATGCTTGGAACAGGTTTGTCTCTTGGGGAGTCAGAAATGAAAAAGAGCTTTGGGGCCTCGAGAAGCTTCTAGGCTTATTGACTCTTCCAACCAGAGGTGCAGGCACCAACTCCTTGCAGAACAGTGGGATCCAGTTACTAAGCATTTCTTAACTGCCAGGGAGGGCTCTGCCTGGGGGGGCATGGGTGGTGAAGGACCGGAGGGGGTCTGTCCTCATTTGGCTTAGCTCTGTGGGAAAGCAAGACAAACACAGAAAGTTGGCTGATAGGAGGTTTGTTGCGAGTCCTGGACAATGGTAGTGGAAATGCCAAGAGGCTACACACATGATTAATTGCTAAAGGAGTGATACTGGTTGTAATTGGTCACGGGGAGCTAGCATCCAGCTCTCATGACACCATTCAGATGTGTTTAAAGTGCTCTAGCTCAGTACCCACCTCTCCTCAGTTTTTTTTTCTTTTAGTAATTAGGACCGCTCACCGCCTCCAAGGCCAGTGAGCAGTGGGAGAGCTGGGGAGTGCTTCTGGGTATGTGTGTCCCCCACCCCCAGGTTATATTTTTCTGCAGGTGGGTTAGGCTGAGTACGGGACTCTCCCAGTTGCCTTGAGGCTCCCGAGGTTTGACGTCTAGAGCCAGCCTTACAGGAGGTTCAGAGGCAAGTGGGAGGAAGTCTCACTTCCTTTCTGAAGCGCCTCCATTGCTGGGGGTTGGGGGTGAGGCTGGGAGGCTGAGAGGCACTGGGCCAGACGCTGTTTCCTGTGAGTGCAGACAGGCCTCAGGTAGAGGTTCTGCCATGTCTGGGGCTCTGTCCCCCCTTCCAGGACTGTGCCCCCCCCCAATGTCCCTGGCAGGTTTCTGCTTTTCTGGAACACTGCGGTGGCAGTGTGCTTGGGCTGTGGCCTTGGGCACTGCTCTGCTCTGGGTGTGGGAGTTGCCAGCTCGCTTGCAGCCCTTGCCTGGCACTGCGAGAACTTGGGTGAACACACCCACCTGCCTCCAAACAGGTGGCCCACGTTGACCTAGTTCACCCAGCCACAGGTGGGTGATGCTTGTGTGGACAGAGACGTGTGTGCGCGCTCAGGTTTAGACACACGGTCAGAAACATAGAGGAAGTGGATACAGAAAAGGCTGAAGACAGACACAGGGAGGCAGTAGTACAGGTGGGCAGGAGTCCAGAGACACAGACGTGCATGTGACCAGGTGGACAGATGCAGTCATGCACACAGGGACACAGACATGTGCAGGGGCAGACATATATAGGAAGTCCACATAGATCATATCTGGGACACAGACACATATACCTGCCAGAGTCACCTGACAGCAGAAGCCAAAGACAGACTGAGATAGCATCTGAGGCTCCATTGCTCAGTTATCACTATTGCTCTGTGTGGCGGCAGTGTCCAGAAGCTGTTCTGTTGGGTGCACCTGTGTTCAGGTTGTACCTGTCATGTGGCCTCGTGTCTGGAATCCCACTTTGAAGATGGGGGCTCAGTATCCTCCATTATACTTGGAGAGCCATTTGGCCTCCCACTTTCAGGTTCTAAAAAAACTCTTTGCCGTTGAGCCGATTTCCAACTCATGGTGTGCCCAAGTGCTTTAGGGTAGAACTGTGCTTCACAGGGTTTTTAATGGCTGTAATCTCATACTGCAAACCCTGGTGGCGTAGTGGTTAAGTGCTACGGCTGCTAACCAAGAGGTCGGCAGTTTGAATCTGCCAGGCGTTCCTTGGAAACCCTATGGGGCAGTTCTACTCTGTTGTATAGGGTCACTATGAGTCGGAATCGACTCAACGGTAGTAAATGGGTGGGTAATCTTATACTTGATGACAGCTGGTTTGTTTGTTTTTGAATCTTATAGAAGTAGGTCACCAGGCTCGTCTTCCATGGTGCCACTGGGTGGGTTCGAACCACCAATCTTTTGGTTAGTAGTTTAGTGCAAATTTGCACTACCCAGTTCCAGGGCTGGGCTATGCCTAAAGTACCATCAAGGGTTCCTTGAACCTTTGATTCTTATCTTCCCTGGGTGTCCAGAAGCTTCCTGAAGTGAGGTGGTGTGGGCGGGGTAGCGTGTTCCAACTGATTTTTGCCTCCATGGATAGGAGAACTTGGCGGTAGGTCCCTCCTTTTGAACCCAAGCTTGAGGGTCTTTGGCAAGGATGGGAGAAGCTCTAGGGGAGGGGAAGAGTAGAAATGCAGTTGGGTCTTTCATGAGTGGCATTACTCCCTGGTGTGGACTCCTCCCCTAAACCCTGGGTTTGGACAGGGAGGGAGTCTCCTACCTTCTGGCTACAGGAGTGTTCCCTCTGCCCACCCTGGGCGTTGGGAGCCAGCCCAGATTCTGGATATAGCTTGACCTCTACCTCACCATGTGACCTTGGCCAAGTTATTTATTTTCTTAGTTTCCTCATCTTTAAAACGAGGGGCAGGAACTCCTACCCTTGGGATGTGGTGAGGGTTAAATGTCGGACAATCTATGGAAAGCACGTTGCCCAGTGCCTGGTGTAGACTGAGCACGCAGCCCATGGGACATTGATTATGGGCCTTTCTTCTGTGGCCAGACTTTCTACAGCTTCTTCAGCAGCTAGGTGCATGGCTCTCAGCCTGGGACCTGGGCAGAGGCTCTTGTCTGCCTTGAAGGCTGGTCAGGCTTGCCAGAGGCAGAGCCTAGGGGAGGCTGGACAGTCCAGGCTGCCCCTCTTGTGAAAGCTGAAGGCTTTGTCCCCGCCTCTTGCCCACCAGCCCTTCTCCGCCCTGTGGAACCTTATATGCAGGGTCAGGAGATGGTAGACAGGGTGTATGGCGGCTTGGCCTGTGCCTGCCAGGCCTCTGGAGTGGGAGCCAGTGATTTGCTAAGAATAGCCCCAAATCATGGCTCTCGCCTCCCAGCGGGCAGCTGTGTGCCTCCCTGGTCTGGACCAAGGTAACTGCAGATGGGGCTTTTATGTTTCCTGTAACTAGCACTGGGCACAGGGATGGTCCTGGGCTGGCCTTTCAATGGGGCCACAGCTGGATGGGTCTGGGGGGATGTTCTGCTTCCCCTGGGCCTTTGCTTGGGAAATGGGGACAGAGGAGGCCTGGGAGCACTGGCCTTCAACGGCTCTTGAGTTCATCTTCCATGGAGGGTTGGGGTTTGAAGCTGGGAGCTCAGTGTCTTTTGTTATACTTGGAGGTCATTTGGCCTGACCAGTGCTCCCCTGAACATCCTCCTGCCCCCAGTGGACCTGTAATGAAAGGAACCAGCCCACTGGGCTCTGAATTCCGTTCCTTTCCTCACTAGCTGTGTGCCCCTGGGTAACTCACTTAACCTCTCTGCCTTGTTCCTTTGTGTAACAGAGTCAATGACAGTAAAAAAAAAAAACTGTTGCTGTCAAGTTTATTTCGACTTACACAGAACACAGTAGGATTGCCCTTTAGGGTTTCCAAGGCTGTAAGTCTTTACAGAAGCAGACTGCCACGTATTTCTCTCATGGAGCAGCTGGTGGGTTCCAGCTGTCAACCTTTTAGTTGGCAACTGAGCGCTTAACCACCACACCACCACTCCTTTATAAGAGTGTTACAAGAATGAGAGAAGATAGTACATTAAGGGCCATCTGGGTAGTGTGTGGCCCATAGTAAGTGCTGGATAAACACGAGCTGCTGCTGTTACATAATTAAGTTTTCTCTGCAGAAGAAGAGACCCGGGGGACCCAGATGCTTCCACAGTGCCACGTGGTGAGAAGGCACCAGGCAGCATCTCGTTCGGGGTTCCTGGCTTTTCCTGACCCCTGGGTTCGGCATGAGGTGCAGAGGACCCATAGGTGAATTAGACTCACCCCTGCCAGGAGGTGAGAGAGGCCATACACTCTACCAGGAACCACTGGTGCCTTGTAGGTGGAAGCTGGAGGGAGGGAATGGCTGACCTGGGGGCAGGGGTAGGTGGCAGGGGTGACACTGCATGAAGTGTTTGTAAGGTGGGGGAAGATTTCTCAAGCAGGAAGAGCAGCCTGTGCTGAGGGGTGAAGATGTGACAGCTTGGTGTGTTTAGGGAACAGAGCAGGTCTGTGGGCCTGGGGAGGGGCCCTGATCAGCACACCCAGCTGGTCAGGAAGGACCTTCCATCCCTTCCACTCTGGTAGGACGCAGAAGCTGGAGGCCCACTGGAATTCTGGACCTCTCACTTTCCCTTTTCAGAATCATATTCCCCCCCACCCCACCCCAATTCTCCAGAGAACCCTCCTGCCCTCTTGTTAGTGCCCTCCAGCCCCTGGGGCCCTTCTTTTTGGAGTTTGGGGCTCCAGACTGTGCTCCAGCGTCAACATACCTGTTTTTGCTTTTATCTAAGATAGGCATGAGTTAATAGATCCTCTCCTTTGGAATGCCTTTGAACAAAAACTTTTATAGCCATTCCCAAGAGGTGAATGTCCAGTGGTGGAATTCCTGGACCTTGGGAGGTATTTGATGTGTTTCCTGTAATCGGCACAGGGACTGGCTTTGGCTCGAAGGGATGCTCCTGTGCTTGGGCTAGAGCTAGGGTACTCGGAGACAGCATAGGGCATCTGGGGTCACCTGTACCCCAAGGCAGGCAGTAGGGAGTGTCTCATTCCCCAACAGGGTCAAGGGCTTTGGGCACTGGTTTTGTCACTGCTGACCCTGTGGGATCCCTGGGAACTACGGCTTTTGGAAATTCCAGGAGGAGGGAGGGTGTGGTGCTGGGAGAGCTGTGGGTCCACAGCTGCCTTCTGGTCCTTGCCCACAGAAGCGGCCTGTCTGCCAAGAGGCTGGTTTAGGGGCCGTGCTTGGGGAGGGGTGGGTGCCCTCAGACGACCCTGGCCCCTGCCAGCCACTGGTCCTGCTGAGCCCTGGGCCCTGACTGTGCAGGCAGTGCTGGCCTCTGTCTGGCCCCCCTGGAGTGGAAGACAGGGACACATGGCGTTTTTGAAGGTTCTGTTTAGACAACACAGAAGGAAGCCCTCCTCCCCTTTTCTTTCCCTTTTCCTGGAACCAGAGTACCCTGTGAAGGTATTAACCCTACTCCTCCTGGCCTCAGGAAACTCTGGTGGCGTAGTGGTTAAGTGCTATGGCTGCTAACCAATGGGTTGGCAGTTCGAATCCTCCAGGTGCTCCTTGGAAACTCTATGGGGCAGTTCTACTCTGTTCTGTAGGGTTGCCATGAGTCAGAATCGACTCAGCGTCACTGGGTTTGGTTTGGGTTTTTGATTTACTGGCCTCAAAGTGGCCAGTGGGTATGGCTCCTTTGACTGCTACTCTCCTAAGGCCGCTGGAGTTGGTGCTGATGCCTTTACTCCCCAGGGCCAGCGCCCATCTGAGCCCCGGACCCTGCCTGGCAGGGCCTAGAAGCCCTCTTCTCCAGCCTCTGTCTGATGGGGGACCGCTCCCTCCTCTTGTCCTTGCCAGTGGTGGTTTAGCTTTAGCTCCAGCGCCTTCTTGACGGGGGCTCCCTCCCAAGGCAGCCCTCTTTGCGATGGAGCTGGTAGACTTTTGGAGCCTCCTGCAGGTGTAGCTCCGCTGGGCCAACTCCAGGACTGTTGGGGAAGCTCTGGTTTCCAAGTGTTCCAGAGAAGGGCCCTCCTGGAGATCAGGCCCCAGAACTGCAGAGCCCTGGGGTGGGGGCGGGGGGTGGGGTGTGCACAGAGCCTCAGATGGACAAGCCCTGGGCTGGCAGTTGACTACCTCCTCTGAACCCACTTTTCTCATCTGTGAAAAGGATGCAGTAATTATGTTCCTGCCTACCTTACTTAAAAAAAAATTGACCACAACTACCACAGCCTCCACCAGACTGAGTCCAGCACAACTAGATGGTGCCCGGCTACCACCACCGACTGCTCTTACAGGCATCACAATAGAGGATCCCAGATAGAGCTGGAGAAAAATGTAGAACAAAATTCTGTATCACAAAAAATGACCAGACTTACTGCTCTGACAGACTGGAGAAACCCCAACAGTATGGCCTCTGTACACCCTTTTAACTCAGTACTGAAGTCCCTCCTGAAGTTTACCCTTCAGCTGAAGATTAGACAGGCCCATAAAACAAAATGAGACTAAAGGAGCACACCAGCCCAGGAGCAGACGAAAAGGCAGGAGGGAACAAGAAAGCTGGTCATGGGGATCCCAAGGTCGAGAAGGTAGAGCGTTGACACGTCATGGGGTTGGCAATCAATGTCACAAAACAATGTGTGTGTTTCATTTGATGAGAAACTAACTTGTCCTGTAAACCTTCATCTAAATTACAATAAAAAAAATGTATATCTACTCTGCAAAAAAAAAAAAAGGAGGGGAAGTTCATAACATGAATTAGCCATTTTAAAGTGTACAGTTCAGCGGCATTTAGTACACTCGCCATGTTGTGCAACCAGCCGCCTCTGTCAAGTTCCAAGACATTTTCATCACCCCAAAGGAAACCCCATGCCCATTAAGCAGTCACTCCTCATTCCCTCTGCTACTTTTTAAAAAGCAGCTTCAAGGGGGGTGTAATGTACAGCCCGTGAAATCCACCCATTGTAAGTGTACTGTTTGCTGAGTGTTGGTAAACGTATATGGTCACACCACCACCCCACAGTCACGTGTTAGGACACGTCCATCACCCCAAAAAGTTCCCTTGTGCTACCCCTGGTCCCAGGCCCACTTCCCTCCGCTCCATCAGTATGGTTTTGTTTTTTTCTAGACTTTCATGTAAGTGAAATTACATACCATGTAGTTTTTTGTGTCTCGCTTCTTTTATTCCGTGTGCTGTTTTTTAGACTCATCCATGTTGTGTGTGTAGTTTATGCCTCTTCTATTGCTAAGTAGTATGATGTACTGAGCTTGCTTCTCCATTTACCAGTTCATGGGGGCCCTTATTACTTTTAAAGATATTTAAATAAAAATCAAATAATTATCTCTACAAAAGATACAGGCAGTAGCTTCATAGAGAGAGTAAAATATAAAAGCTCCCCTTTCCCCGTCTGGACCACCTCTTCTCCCCAGGGTAACGGCAGTTTGCTGGGTGTCCTTTTATCATCTTTGCTGGGCCTGTGTGTGAATTTGTATGTTTTTCATTTTTGGATATATAGTGGACTCGTGCTTGGTCCATGGCTCTGAGGCCTGCTTTTTTCCCCTTAGCTGTCTGTCTTGGAGCGAGGATGTTGGTGGTTCAGTGGTAGCAGTCTCGCCTTCCACAGGTTTGATTCCCTGCCAGCGCACCTCACGTGCAGCCGCTGGAGGCTCGTGTGCTGCTGTGCTGCTGAACAGGCTTCAGCGGAGCTTCTAGACGAAGATTGGTTAGGAAGAAAGGCCTGGCTATCTGCTTCTAAAAATCAGCCGGCGAAAGCTCTGTGGATCATAGTGGCACACTGTCCCCGCAGGACTGGGCACCAGCCATTTCATTTCGTTGTGCGTGGGGTCATCGTGAGTTGGGTCTGACACAAGAGCAGCGAAGAACAATAAACTGTCTTAGAGTGACACCTGCTCCCCCCAGCGCTGCCATCTGAGCCCCTAGCATGTCCCTGGGACTGGGTCTTTGGAGCTGACGCCCAGAGAGTTGGGAGCCTGGGGTGCACGAGCAGCCTGGCTTCCTTCTGGATGGGGCATCTTGTCCACCTCCCGCTGGCCTTGAGCTGCGGCTTGGCGAGGCTTGGGGGAGACAGAGTGAAGGCTTCCTGGAGTGGTAAATTTAGAGCAGGTTTCTGGAAGAGGGTGGTATTGGAACAAAAGGCATTGGTCTGTCCAAAATCGGCCTTTTGGCGACTGGTCCTGGGGGCAGACAAGTTGGTGGCTGGGGGTCTGGGTGTGTGGGTGGACGTGCACTTGAGCTGGCTACAGCGCTGCCCCCGCATCCCAGCCGGCCAGTGGGGCTTCCTCTTCCTGCCTCTGTGAAGTGTCCTTGGCGTAATAGGCCCGGGGAAGGCTGTGTTGGGTCCACAGAAGAAGGGCTCTCCAGACCCATCTTGTTGCCCTGGTTGGCTCTTTTTTGGGCAGTGTGCTTTGGGTTTCACCGGTAAGAATCCTTTCTTTGCCTGGCGTGTATGGGTGGAGGGTGGGGTGTCTGCGGCCTTCTGAGGCAGAGAGGCTGCCTTGGTTAGATTTTCACGCTCCTGACTCTACCCTGACCTAGCCAGTCAGATCACAGAGGCACCGAACCTATATTGTCACCTTTCTTTTCTTGACAGTACCATCCAAGAATAAGCGAATCACTGGGGGCTTCCACTGTTGTGAGTTTTTCCTAATTTAGTAATTCAAAGTAGTGCCTCCACATTGTTGTACTGAGTGGGTTCCAGGGGAGAGGAATGCTGTCTTGGGAGGTGGCAGGGCAGCCACCTGCGCACCTAGCGATGGGGTTGCTTTGTGACTTAGGGGTTCATCGTGGCCTCATTCTCCTTCGCCCTTGGGGCGCTGTAGGGGGAGGGTGAGGAGAGGAGGCGAAAGTGGGCTTCTTGATTCCCAGCATAGTACTGCTCAAACCTGGGTAGTATAGGAATCTCTCCTCCCTTTTAACAGCTTTGTTGTTGTTGTTGTTAGGTGCCCTCAAATCAGTTCCGACTCATAGCAACCCCTGTACAACAGAACGGAACACTTCCTGGCCCTGCACCATCCTACAGCCGCTGCTATGTTTAAGCTCGTTGTTGCAGCCACTTTATCAGTCCTTCTCTTTGAGGGTCTTCTTGTTTTTCGCTGACCCTCTACCACGCATGAGCTCCTTCTCCAGGGACTGGGCCCTCCTGTCCCTGGAGGAACAGCTTTATTGAGATATAATTCATATGGCACACAAGTCACCGATTTAGAGTGTGCAATTCATTGGCTTTTAGTGTCTTCAGTTGTGCATCCATCGGCACAATCAGTTTTAGAACATTTTACCAACTGCCGTCGAGTTGGTTCCGACTCATAGCGACCATATAGGACAGGGTAGAACTGCCGCATAGAGTTTCCAAGGAGCGCCTGGTGGATTCAAACTGCCAACCTCATGGTTAGCAGTCGTAGCACTTAACCACTGTGCCACCAGGGCTTCCAGAACATTTTAATCACCCCCAAAAATACCCTGTACCCCTTAGTAGCCACTCCCCATGTCCCTGGCTAGCCTAGTCATCCACTTTCTGTCTCTGTAGATTTGCCTATTCTGAACATTTCCTATAAACGGCATCATACAAACCTATTCTGGACGTTTCATATAAACGGCATCATACAAGCCTATTCTGGACATTTCATATAAACAGCATCATACAATAGGTGTCTTTTGTGGACTCCCTTTTAAAGGGAGAGAAAACAAAAATCTCACAGGTTTCTCTTGTTGATTTATTATTTTTATAAGAATATACCTGAAGTGTGTACAAATGTAAAACTAGGCATAAAGGCCTTATACTTACAGGTTTTGCATAGCTGTAACACAAAAGTTAAATACTAATAAAGCCAGAAAGCCAACCTATTTCCAATTAACCATGTGAGTGTAATTGGATTGATATGAACATTTTGCTGCAGTTAACTTGCCAGTGTTGGGGCGAGAGGAGGGAGCAAGCCCTGGGCCCTCTTTTGTGTTTGCCTTGGCCTTGTTCACTCCACCATGCTGTGCGGTGGGGCGTCCACACTGCCAAGGCTGGTGGACTCGGGTAGAGTCATCTGACCTCAGATTTGCCCAAACTGCCCATGTGGGCCAGTTCTACTCTGTCCTATAGGCTCGCTATGAGTTGGAATTTGACTTGACAGTAATGGGTTTTTTGGTCAATGAGGAATCCCCAAATGCCTGGTTTAATAGAGTATTGCCTGGTAAGTGGCAAGCTGTCTTGTTCACTCAAAGATAAGGGTGGAACGGTGGTGTTGTTGAAATCTGCATGTAGCGGGTATTAAACCCATTTATTGTGGGAGCCAGGAAGTTGGCGCAGATAGAGATGGGCTTTGCTTAGTTCGCACACATGTTGTCAGTGTGAACATGGTCCCGACTGGACTGCTAAGAGGCTTGGCTTTTGAATTCGGCACACCCTGGCTGCCGTGGGCTGGGGTAGGGGGGCGTGGGGGGCTCAGCCTTTTCCTCCTTTTTTTCTATTTGAATCACAGCCTCTCTTTGTTTGTGCTGTGTGCAGTGATGTCACTTGGCCTTCATGGAGAAGGAACTGGATAGGAAACACAGGAGCGAACTTGAGCCCAGAATTGCAGGGCAGTGCTTGTTTAGGAGGTGGTCATTTCGCCTCGTATGCTCTCGGTGCCTTTAAAAAATTTTTTTTTATTGTACTTTAGGTGGATGTTTATAGAGCAGATTAGTTTCCCATTTGATAGTTTGTCCATAAAGTGTTCCCTGATGTTGACTGCATTCCCCTCAATGTGTCAGCACTCTCCCCATTTCCGCCCTGGGTTCCCTGTTTCCTTTCGTCCGGATTTTCTACCCCTTCCTGCCTTCTCATCCTTGCTTTTGGGTAAATGTCCTTTTGGTCTCGTATTATTGACTGCTCTAAGGAACACATCCCTTGCGGGTGTTACTGTTTATTTTATGGGCCTTTCTATTGTTTGGCTGAAATGTGGTGTCCGGGAATGGCTTCATTTCTGGCTTAGAAAGGTGTCTTAGGCCATACTATCAGGGGCTCCTCCATTATCTGTCAGAACAGTAAAAAAAAAAAAAACCAATAAAAAACCTGTTGCGGTCAAGTTGATTCTGACTCATAGTGACTAGTTAGTCTGGTCTTTTTTATAAATTTGAATTTTTGTTTTATAGTTTTGCTCTGTTTGAAACCCTCTGTTATGATCTCAGTCAGAGCAGTTGGTAGTGGTAGCCGGGCACCATCTACTTCTGGTCTCGGGGCCATGTAGGCTGTGGTTCATGTGGTCCGTTAGTCCTTTGGACTAACTGCTCCCCTGAGTCTTTGGTTTTCTTCACTCTTCTTTGCTGCGGACGGAAACAGGCCAATAGTTGTATCTTAAATGGCCGTTCGCAAGCTTTTAATACCTATTCATCAAAGTAGGACGTGGAACATTGTCTTTATGAACTATGTTGTGCCAATTGACGTAGATGTCCCCCGAGTCTATGGTCCTTCACCTTCAAGCCTAGGAACTTCATCCCATGAGGTGTTTGGTTATGTCTAAGTTTCCATGACTGTGGCCCTTGTGTGGTCTGTTGTCTATATTAATATACATGTAGCACCTACATTTTATATGTAGAAATATCCACAACCAAACGTGTATTTGCAGATGAGTGTGTTCCCTTAAACACCCTCCCACACTTGTTTAGCATACCTATCTACCTATGTATCCATTCATAGATTATTATATGTTAATACTATTGTTGCAGGATTGTCTACATTATAGTAATTACTGTAGTTGCCCTTTATTCTTGCTTTCCTCTCAGTGTCTTCTTTTGCCTTAGTCATGTTGTGCTGACTTCACCCATATTGTGTATTGCCTTTCCCTTCACCAATATTAACACATGTGTTCTGTCTAATTAGTAGTTTTCCCTCTCTCCCCTTCCCATCCCTGGTAACCATCAAAGAATGTTTTTTTTTTTTTTTCCTGTGTGTCCTAGTCATCTAGTGCTGCCATAACAGAAGTACCACAAGTAGATGGCTTTAACAAAGAGAGATTTATTTTCTCACAGTCTCGTAGGTTACAAGTCCAAATTCATGGTGTCAGCTCCAGGCGAAGGCTTTCTCTCTCTGTCGGCTCTGGAGGAAGGCCTCCCCTGGTTGAGGAGCTTCTCAGGCGCAGGTACCCCAGGTCCAAAGGACGCACTCTGTTCCTGGTGCTGCTTTCTTGGTGGTATGAGGTCCCCAACTCTCTGTTTGCTTCTCTTTCCTTTTATCTCTTAAGTGATAAAAGGTGGTACAGGCCACACCCCAGGGAAACTCCCTATATATTGGATCGGAGAGGTGACCTGAGTAATGGTACTGTTACAATCCCACCTTAATCCTTTTAACATAAAATTACAATCACAAAATGGAGGACAATCACACAATACTGGGAATCATGGCCTAACCAAGTTGATACACATATTTCTTGGAGGACATAATTCAATGTATGACACTGCGTGTAAACCTTTTCTTGTTATTTCATAATAGTGGTCTCATGCAATATTTGTCCTTTTGCGATTGACTTATTAATGTCCTCCAAATTCATCTATGTTGTGAGATATTTTGTGGATTTGTCATTATTCTTTATTGTTGTGTAGTATTCTGTTGTGTGTATGCACCACAGTTTGTTTATCCATTCATCCGTTGATGAGCATTTAGGTTGTTTTTATCTTTTTGCTGTTGTGAATCGTGCTGCAGTGAGCATGGGTGTGCATATGTCTGTTTATGTCAAAGCTCTTATTTCTTCAGGGTATATACCAAGGAGGGGTCTCATTGCTTTTAAAACATTCCAGTAGAATAGCAAAACACAAAAGTACAATCTACATTAAAATATAACAGATGTTAACAAATGATGAATCTGGACTATGGATATGTAGGTTGGGCTACTCTTTCAACTTTTCTGTAGAATTTTTCATGGTATGAAGTTGAGGAAAAAAAGTCCATGTAAAAAAGCTCTTGGAAACAGTTTAGTAGTTTCTCAAAAAGCTAAACATGGAGTTATCACGTGACCATACTCCACTCCTAGGAGTATACCCAAGAGAAATGAAAATGAACATCCCTGCAAAAACTTGTACATGAATTTTCGTACCATTATTCTTAACAGCCATAAAATGGAAACAATCCAAGTGTCCATGAACTGATGAATGGACAAACAAAATGTGGTACATCCATACAATGGAATATTATTCAGCAGTAAAAAGAATGAAGTACTGATACATGTTACAACATGGATGAACCTTGAAAACATCATGCCAGGTGAAAGAAGCCAGATATAAAAGGCCGTGTATTGCATGATCCCATTTATGTATGTCCAGAATAGCAAATCCATGGAGACAGAAGGTGGATTACTGGGTGCCAGGGGTTGGGGAGCGGGGGGGATCGGGAGTGACTGCTAATGGGTATAGTGTTTCTTTTGGGGCGATGCAAACGTTCTGGTATTAGTGGTGATGTTGCACACCTTTGTGAAAATACTAAAAACCACTGAATTGTATACTTTTTAAAAATTTATTTTGTTGTTGAGAATATATACATTAAAACATACACCAATTCAACTGTTTCTACCTGCACAATTCAGTGATATTGATTATATTCTTCGAGTTATGCAACACCTCTCTCCATCCTTTTCTGAGTTGTTCCTCCCCATTAACATACACTCACTGTCCCTTAAGGTTCTTATCTGATCTTTTGAGTGGCTGTTGTCAGTTTGATCCCATACAGATAGTTCTTAAAAGAGCATAATGCTCGAGGCAGACCTTTTTTACTAGTTAAGCTAAACTTTTGTTCAGTTTTAAGATGTCTTCAGCGGATATTTTTGGTTTAAGGTTTGAAGATTATCTCAGGACAATACTTTCAGGGATTCATCCAGCCTCCATGGATCCAGGAAGTCTGGAGTCCACGAGAATTTAAAATTCTGTTTTGCGTTTTCCCCCTTTTGATCAGGATTCTTCTATGGAATCTTCGACCACAATGTTCAGTCATAGTAGCTGGGCTCCATCCGGTTCTTCTGGTCTCACAGCAAAAGAGGCAGCTGTTCATGGAAGTGATTAGCCACACATTCCGTAGTCTCCTCCTGTACCTGATTCTTCTTCTTCTTCAGGTGAATAGAGACCAACTGTCATGCCTTGTATGACCTCTTGCAAGTTTTTAAGACCTTGGGCCAGTTAGGCCAGTTAACTGAGATGTCCCATGAAATCATGACCCTAAAACTCCAAACCAAGGAATCAAATCCCATGAGGTGTTTGGTTGTACATAAGCAGCCTCAGCAGCCACTCTGTGTTTTTTTGGTCGTTGTTGTAAATATATCTACCACACAACTTTTGCCAGTTCAACTTTTTACAGGAGTACAACTATTGAGAGCAATTATGAATTGTATACTTTAGGTGGGAGAATTTTATTGTATGTGAATTATATCTCAGTTAAAAAAATGCTCACAGCAAATCCGGAAGGTGACACCCCTGCATAGAGTCATACTTCCAGCTCTTGAAGACCCAGAGCCCTGTGTCACCTCTTAGGGCTCTGGAGACTTCCTGGGTGAGTGGGGATGCTGGGCCTCAGCCCCATAGTCCATGCTCGGGGGCGATAGGTGGCAGCGTAGGAACCGAATGGGCTAATAGCTGTCGTTGTATCTCCCTGCCTTGGCCCGTTTGGCCCTTTCTGGTTTCTAAATAAGAGATGCTTGTTGTAGAACCTGTAAGTCCCTGGGTGGTGCAAATGGTTAACGTGCTTGGCTCACCAAAAGCTAGAGGTTTGAGGCCACCCAGAAGTGCCTCAGAAGAAAGATTTTTCAGTCTACTTCTGAAAAATCAGCCATTAAAAACCCTATGGCTCTTTTTGCCCCATCTACTGTGAGAATAAAGACCATTCTCAGTGACCAGACTGTCAACATTCCAGAAAATGTTGACACCCTGAAGGGATGCACGGTTTTGTGAAGGGCCCCAGGGGAGCTGTGCGGAGGGACTTTAGTCAAATCATAGTAGAACTCAGTCTCTTCGGAAAGAAAATGAAGAGGCTACGCGTTGACAAATGGTGGGGAAATAGAAGGAACTGGCTACAGTGTGTACAATCTGTAGTCATGTACAGAACACCATCAAGGGTGTTACACTGGGCTTCCAGTACAAGGTGAGGTCCGTGTATGCTGATTTCCCCATCGACATCATTAGTCAGGGAAGCGGGTCTCTTGTTAAAATCCGAAACTTCTTGGGTGAAAAATACTTCCGCAGGGTTCAGTTGAGGCCAGGTGTTGCTTGTTCAGTGTCTCAAGCTCAGAAAGCTGAGTTAATTCTTGAAGAAAAGACATTGAACTTATATTAAATTCAGCTGCTTTAATTCAGCAAGCCATGACAGTAAAAAACAAGGATATCTGAAAATTTTTGGATCATGTCTATGTCTTTGAAAAAGGAACCGTTCAATAGGCTGATGAATAAGATCTAAGAGTTGTCCAGCTACGGAAACAAGGCTGGATGATTCCTAAGACTTATGGGTGATATTTTTAAGATGCAGTAAAATTCATCTATTCAAAAAGAAAGCCCTGTGGAGCACAGTTCCACTCTGACACACGTGAGGTTGCCATGAATCAGGATCGACTCCATGACAACTGGTTTGGCTTTGGTTTTATTGCTCCCTCTGTTTCCCCACCTGGGAAGTGGGTTGGTGAGCCTGGGCTCTATGGGCAGATAAGTCTGTAGCAGGTCTCAGATGTGCTGTGCTGACTTCCCCTCTGGGTCCTCTTTTTCCCTGTCTGTGATGTTGCTTTTCACAAGGACCCACATTCGGGCCTCAGGGCCAGTTCCTCCTCCTCCTGAGATTGCAGCAGGGGCCGAGACGCAGCCCCCAGCCTGACAGTGCCCTCCTGTCTGCCTATGTAATCCTTACTGCAGACTTGCTTCCTTCAGCTGCCCCATCTCGGTTAGTGGCTAAGCCACAGTCACTTCCTCCGCCCTGTACCTCTGACTCCAGGAACAGCCGTGTTAAACCTCCTGGGTCTGAGTGTTGTAACCCTTTTAGGAAGTTCCTCTTGTTAACCTAGTATTTATGAGATTACTGGCATTGGTACACAAATGAAAGGAGCCCTCGTGGTGCAGCGGTTAAGTGCTCAGCTGCTAACGGAAAGGTCAACAGCTGCTCTGCGGGAGAAAAATGTGGCAGTCTGCCTCAGTAAAGATTACAGCCTTGGAAACCCTGTGGGCAGTTCTCCTCTGTCCGGCAGGGTCTTTGTGAATTGGAATCCACTCAACGGCAGTGAGTTTGGTTTGGTTTTTTGGTATAGAAATGATGGTAATGGCCCCCTCCCTGCATTTGCTGAGCACGTACTCAGTGCTAGGTGCTGTGCTCAGCAGGTTAGATGGAGTTCTCAGACCTCACAGCAGCTAGAGGAGGAGGAGCTGGCATCCCCCCCATTTTACAGACAAGAAGTAGGGAGTTTTCATATGGACAGAAATGAAAATGATGAATAACGTCGCATACCAGTGAGGATGTGGGGAAACGGGCACTCTTAATAAGCAACGTTGCAACCTATTGGAAAAATAATATGGCCATTAAAACTCCTTAAATGCACGTACTGTTTTATCTAAGCATTCCAACTTTTGGTAACCTGTCCTAACGAAGTAAAACCTTCAGCACCTAAGGGTGTTTGCACAAGGATTTTGTGGCAGCTTTGTGGCCGAGCCGCTGGAAACCACAGTCTCTTTTCATTTCCGTGTTCTTTCCCACCTCAGGGCACTTGCACGTGCTGCCTTCCTGCCTGCTCGGCCGCGTCTTCCTGTTCTTCAGAAATAGCCCTTCAGTTGAGTATCACATCTCAAACATGCCCTTTTCCTACCTTTCTGGTTTGCATGGCAGCCCTTTGTCAGCTGGCTTCATAGCCCACACCACAGTGTATACAGCGTATCATTATTATATTTCTTTGTTGCCTCCGCCTCTTTCTCTCTCTTGCTAGAATTTCTGCTCCAGGAGGAACAAGGGGCATGCATGTCTGGTTGACTTGTTTGATACTTAGTAGCTCTTCATTGAAGGCATCGACCCATTGCCTTCAAGTCTGCCACTCATAGCAACCCTACGGGGCAGAGTAGAACTGCTCCATAGGGTTTCCAAGGCAGTATAGTCTTTACAAAAGCAGACCGTCACTTCTTTCTCCTGTGGAGCCTCCAGTGGGTTCGAACCGCTGAGTGGTTCGGTTAGCAGCTGAGTGCTTTAGCACACTGCGCTCCCAGGCCTCCATTGAATACCTAGTGACACAATAAAATGGCATATGCCGTCATTCAATAGACAGCGTCAGAGTTACACTTACTGACTGAGGGGATGTTTGTGTTGTTTTGTTAAGGGGTAAGAGAGCTTGCTGTAGAGGGATGCTGTAAGGGGTGGGCTTGGAGGGAGATGGGGAGGGTATAAACTTTTTCTTTGTACATCTTTTGTTTGTCCTGTGAAAGTAACTGTAAATTACATTTGTAATGAAAAAAAATTTGGTAAACAAAAATCAAAAACGGGAAAAAATTTAGTCAGAGGGAGCGTCAAGATTTGCATACTGTGATGGAAAAATTTGGAAAGTTAGTGGTGATGGATGCTTAACAGGGTGAACCTAATTAACGTCACTGAATTCTACATGTTAAAAATGCTCAAATGGCACGTTTTCTTATGTATATGCTTACCACAATACACAATAAAAGATTTGAACCCTGATCCTTCTGACTGCCAGACCCTGTTCTTACCCAGGACCTGACCCTCTCCACACATAGACTCTCTTATCACATTCCTGCAGTCCTGAGAGGAAGCCCGGCATTAGCTCCTTCTATTTTTTGTATAAATTGAGATATGATTTACATTCCATTAATCAGGGTATAGCTTTATGAATTGTTACAGATGTGTCACCTGTGAGGCCACTACCCGGATCAAGTTATACGACATTTATAGCCCCTGGAAAGCTCCCTCATGCCCGTTCCCAGTCAGTCACCCTCTCCCCGTCCCCCTAAATGACAGCTCTTCCGAGTTAACTTCAACAAGGGTTAGTCTTGCCTGTTCTTGAACTTTATATGAATGAAATCATTCTGTCTAGATGCCTCTGACGTCCTTGAGCATGAACTCTGAGATACATCCGTGTTGCTGCAGGTATCGGTAGTTTGTTCCTTTTTTGTAGCTGTGTAATATTCCACTGTATGGATTTATTACAATTACTTATTCTTTTTCTTGTAGATGGACTTTCACCTTGTATTTTGTTTGGGCGATTCTGAATAAAGTTGCTGTGAACATTCTGGCATGTCTTTTGATGGACGTAAACACTTATTTCTCTAGGATGTATGCCCTGGGTGAATTGCTGGGTGGTGGTTGTTAGGTGCTGTTGAGTCAATTTTCAACTCATAGTGACCCCATGTGACAGGGTAGAACTGCCACGTACGGTTTTCTGGGCTGTAATCTTTATGGGAGCAGATTGCCAGGTCTTTCTCCTGTGGAGCTGCTGGGTGGGTTTGAACTGCTAACCTTCTGGTTAGCAGCCAGTGCTTAACTGTTGTGCCAGCAGGGCTCCTTAATTTCTGGGTGAAGGGGTAGAGTCCATGTTTTATCAGAATGGTAACTGAGGAGGCTCCAGAGGGCCTGAGAGGGGAATTGACTTGCCGAGGGTCACCCAGTAACTCAGGCTGCACTCAGCCTATGTAACCCCCATCTGTCTCACCATCTGATGTTACCCACCTCCTACCCCCTGCTTCTTTTTACCCCAGCCTTGTGGGGAAGAGACTCAGCCTGGGTCAGGGCTGTGCCTCCAAAGGCCACATTTCCGGGTCTCCTTGCACTGGTATGCCCACCGAGCAGCTCTCTTCTCCTCCTTCCTCACTACCTCCTTCCCAGCCCCTGTCCTGAACCTGGTGGCCAGACTACACTTTGCCTTCCTTGGTGGTGGGTACAGGGAGAGATGAGGAAAGCATCACTGTTTTTTGGACATGGGTGCCCTGGGGTGGCCAGGCACAGGCTAGGATTGTCATAAGGGTGCTGCATGGGTGCTGTGGGCTTGGTGCAGTGTGTGCATGTATGTGTGTGTGTGCGCGTACATGTGTCAGACACAAATGGCACCCTGCGTACTTCATACTCATTGTGCTCCTGGTGAGTGCAGGAGTGTGCGAATGCCTTGCTCAGAGCCCTGCTGGGTACCGAGAGGAGCCTGGCTCAGGTACACACCTGGCTCAGGTGCACACCTGGCTCAGGTGCACACCTGGCTCAGGTGCACACCTGGCTCGGAGCCACCTCCTCTTGAAGCCCTCCCTGTCCCCTGAGGCAGCATTTTCATCTTCTCCTTCAGACCCCATTACAGGGTTCTCCTGACCATACCAGCTCCCTGGGTGTCGTTAGCTGTTTCCATGTCTGTCCCACTTGACCCTGAACTCTCCAAGGGTGAGCAAAGAAATGAATATTGGCATCAAAAAATTAAAAAAAAAAAATGAGCTCTTGTTATTATATCCTATATCAAAGGCACCTCAGATCTTCAGGACTGAGTGAGGGTATCAGCTTATGGTGGGAATGGGAATCAGGAATATTTCTTCACATTGCTGTGTGCTGGCCCTTCCCTGAGGTTGTCTCATTTACATCTCACCACACGCCTGTGAAGTAGGTACCAGTATTGTCCTATTTCACAGATAAGGAAACTGAGGCTCAGAGAAGTTCATTCACTTTGCTAAGGTCACCCAGTGAGTCCTTGGCCAGCCAGTATTGGACTCCAGGTCTGCCTGACTCCAGGCCTGTCCCAGCACCACACTCGGCCCAGGCTCGGGCCCTTCTTCCCTCAGTGCCAGGCTGAGAGCCATTTCCTCGAATCCTTCTTGTCACCTCTCCACAGCCCAAGTGCTAGCTGGCGCAGAGGAGGTGGTGGCAGTGGAGCCTCCTCCCCGGGCCAGGCCTTCTCCTACCTTGGCTGCTGCTAAAAGTCCCTTTATACAGCAGCCTCCCTGGGCCGGGCAGGGGTCCGTAGGGAAGTGGACCTCAGTGCCCCCGTGCAAGGCTGGCAGGGTGGCCTGCCCCAGGCAGCCACACGGCAGGATGTCCCTCTTGGCAGGACTTTTCCCTGAATAAACAGCTACCAGGAGTTTCAGGATTGAGAAGGTAGATAAACAGGAAGAGGGAGAAACTTCAAAATATTTTTCTTTCCCTCCTGAGCCCTGGTGTTTTCGCCCTGCTCTGACCCCAGCCTGAGGTTTGAGGCGATGGAACCCTTCCCCTGCCCGAGACTGCCCAGAGCCCTGCAAAGCCAAGGCTGGGCCTGGGTTTCAGGGTTTTAGGTTTGTTTTGAGGGATGGGTCCAAAAGGCCTGAATTTGAATCTTGGCTCCACCACTTCTTGCATGGACTGAGGCCACATCATTTAGCTTCTTTATGGGTCAGATGGCCATGATGTGTAGCCCGGGGGGTGTGAGGAGAAGTCTTAGCAGCAGTGAGTATTTATTAAGTGCTGACTATGTGCTGAGCACTGTTACCTTGGTGAACCCTCACAGCCCTCAGAGGTAGACATGATCACTATGTTCATTTGACAGACGTGGAAGCACAGAGAGGTAAAGTGTTTTGGTCAAGGGCACACAGGGTGTTGGGGCTGAGGCTGGAACTCAGGCAGTCTGTGCACTTAGTGCTCTGCAGTTGTATTGAAGTGGCACTTAGTACACCTTGGCACATGGGACTATTGGCTCTATGAATTCCTTTCTGTTTTCTTTTATATAGAAACCAAATCTAGTTTGGGAGGATGGGGTGGTGGGTGAGGCCTGTTAAAGTGTGGGCCCCAGTGCCCCCTGAGTAATACCCAGCTCTTGCTCAGGGGGTTTCCCACATGCCACCTCATCTATGCAGCCCTCTTAGGTTGATGCAGGGCATGGTCATGCCTCTCCTCTGTTGCATGAAGCAGCACATCACACCCTGTAGGCAACATCCCAACTTCTTGGCATAGTTCCTAGGGCACTCGGGGTTCAGCCAGACCCCACCCCATCCCTACCCTCTGTATGCTGGCCTTGTTGCTGAGGTTAGTTGTTGACTAGTTGGCTCCAACTCATGGTGACCCTATGCATAACAGAACAAAATGCTGCCTGGCCCTGTGTCATCTTCATGATTACTGGTATGTTTGAGTCCAGTTGGACAATATTCTGTTTTGACCCATAGGATTTTCATCAGCTAATTTTCAAAAGTAAATCACCAGACTTCTATTGCTAGTCCATCTTAGTCTGGAAGCTCCGCTGAAACCTTTTACTGTGGGTGACTGCTCATATTTCAAATACCGGTGGCATAGCTTCTAGCACCAGAGCAACACGCAAGCTACCATAGTGTGACAAACTGACAGATAAGTGGTGGACACTGGCCTTACAAGTGTCTCAATACATCCTAGCAGGCTTTGCACAGTTCTAAGCATTTCTCTTGCCTTCCTTCTGTGCAACATGCTGTTCTCTCTCTCTGTCTGTCAAATGTTGCTCACCCTTCAAGGCTCAGTTCAGTTGCCTCCTCTTTCAGGAAGCCTTTTCTGAGTTTCTGACCCTGAGTTAACATCTTCCTCCTCTGTGCCGCTCAGTGTGGTAGGGAAAGACTCTGGAGTCCCTGCCCTGCTGTGTGCTTGGGTAAGTCAGCCCCTCTGAGCCTCAGTTCCCTCATCTCTGGATTGGGAATAACAGGAGTGGGGGAGAAGAAAAATCTGTGTCTCTTGCCCTGGCCTGTGTGGAGTGACCAGGCCTGGTGAAAGGCAGCCCTCTCAGGATTTACACCCTTCCATGCCAGGGGCGGAAGTGAGAAGGACAGAGTGTGAAATGAAGTCACTTCCCTGCCGGGGCTCTGCCGTGTGCCTGGCCTTCTGCAGTAAATCCTGTTTCCTCTTAGCCTCCACATGCCCATGCTCTCCCGGCTCCCATGACCCCACAGGTCCCCAGGTGGGGGATCCCCATGGAATGAGGGCCTGCCCTTCATCTGTCCAGGTGATTTCCTGTCTGGATAAGTACCCACCTTTCCTGCCCTGCCTTCTACACGGGGGGTTGGTGAGAATGACGGGTGTGGGGTCTGGGGGCAGCATCTGAGGTCATGTCCAGTGCCTAGCCTGCTCTTTTTACTCCTGGGGACACTGAGGCCCAGGGAAGGGATGGGACTCTGAGAGATCAGGACTGGGAGTTAAGACTCTTAACCGTAGTCCATTTGTGGGGACTCTGTGGGCCCCGGGGCGATGGGAGGAAGGAAGTTGCTCATTCTTTTAACCTACTCAAGGCTACCCCATGTGTATCAGAGTAGAGCTGTGCTCCATAGGGTTTCCAATGGCTGATTTCTTGGTAGGTTGCCAGGCCTTTCTTCTGAGGTGCCTGGGTGGACTTGAATTTCCAAACTGTCAGCTAGCAGCCGGGCACATTAACCATTTGCAGCACCCCGGGACTCACGTGTATCCTCCTAGGCCTCCATTTCTTCTATGCGTAAGAGCTGCCCTCAGAACTGAGGTGGTCAGGCACCTGCTCAGGTCAGGCTTGGACACCTGTGACCCCATTTAACCCCCATCCACTACAAGGAAGTCTCAGAGGAAAGCGAAGCTCAGAGAGTTTAAGGAACTGGCCCAGGGCCTCTTGTGCGGGACAGCGCTGGCAGTCTACCCCAGGGCTTTGATGCCAGTTTCCTCGCTTTTTACCACAGAAAGGTGTTTGGCCTTTGGCCAGTGGCAACTCCCAGGGGCGTCCTCACTCCTCTGACCTTTTTCCTGTGGCATCGGGGTCTCTTTGGGGTGCAAAGTTGAGATGGAGCCATGATAGCTAGTATCATGGCTGTTCTCTGTGGTTCTTTTTTCCTACAATTTGTATATGTTCCTTGTAGAAAAATCAGGGAAGATATATGTATGCAGGACAATTAGAAAAATCACACGTGATTCCATGTTCCAGAGATAACAGTGGTGCACCATTAATGTTTTGAGATTTATCCTTCTAGACATTTTACCCCTGTGTGTGTGTTTGCATACAGGAATCCACCCCCTGCTTCTCCTTTATTAATGGAACAACACTCTAAAATACTGTTGTTTTTTTAAATTAAATATACAGTATGTATTTTTCCATGTGGTATAAATGGTTCGCTCACTCACCTGCTAACTGACAGGTTGAAGGTTTGAGTTCACCCAAACGTATCTCCGAAGAAAGGCCTGGCGATTTGCTTCTGAAAAATCAGCCATTGAAGGCGATTTGCTTCTGAAAAATCAGCCATTGAAAAGCTGTGGGAGCATATTTCTACCCTGACACATGTGGTCACCAGGAGTTGGAATTGACTTGATGGCAACTTCTATTTTTGGTTTAGTGTCTTAAAGATTATTTGAAATGTGGAATCTGAAACCACGTCAGTGAACTTCTTATACTTTGCTCCATGACGACTCATTGGACTGTGGTGCACTTTGAAGGGATCTTTTACCCAGGCATGATTTTGTAACCTGCATTGGTCATTTGGAAAATACTGGTCCACTGAGTTATGGACATCTTCCAAATGTGGACACCTTTCATGATACCAAAAATTTACCTATCTATGTCATCACTGATACCATCCGAAAAACCGTTACGTTTTGGGAAGCTGTCAGACTCACAGCGGTCAATACAAGTTTTCCAAAATTCTAACTTTCCCTTGAAAGCTCAAACTTTATCATTGACGGCACATACTGCCAGTTTTTTGCTTGACGTGACAGGCTTACTTTGTTCGTTTTGGAGAAATGCACGCCAGATAGCCAAGCCTGCATGACCGTAGCTGGTCTGACAGTTGTTCTTGCTGCGGACAAAGCGGCTGGTTCAGCTCACAGCGCAAACCACCACCAGTGCGTCTTCCTTGGGACGGCGACGTGCTTCGGCGAGCAGACCACATGCTCGGTGGGCGCTTCCTGTCTCAGCGCAGAGTATTAGATATTTATCAAATAGCATTAACATTAAGTTAATGTGATATTAATAGTATAGTTTAATATTGTGTTTAATGGTATATTAAATATAAATAGTAGATATTTCAGCACAGAACATTAAAAAGGTATGTACTTAAGCTGAGATTTAATGAATTTCCTAATTTTTACTGCTTCATCAGGACATTCCTAAGTGAAACTGGGGTGTGTTTGTGCTGGAAGTGTAAGTCTGTGAAGAATACAGTGACTAACAGCACTTTTGGGCCCTTGCTTTGGGCTAAGACTCCAGCAGGTTCACCCCCCATTGATTTTGCACCATCACCGAAAATGTCTTCACGGTGAAAAAGGAATCAATCATGTCCTAGTATTGTTTTGACCTCGTGGACCCCTGGGACGTGTTGGGGACCCCTAGGAGAGGGTCAGGAGGGCTTCCTGGAGGAGGAGATAGGAGTGAGCTAGGCAGAGGGGAGCAGAGGAGGGATGGCTGAGCCAAGTGGAAAGACGTGAAATGAGTGAATGTAAGGCTGGCGTGTGGTCCTTAAGCTTCATCTGTAGCATCTCTCCATTGCTGGAGGGAAAACTAGCTGATCGAGAGATGACCCAGCCTTGTTTTTTACGGGCTATCTTAAGGATTTTTGAAAGTAATTTGGACAATTTCTGCCTTATATAGACTAGAACACATCCTCTTCTCCCAGCCCAGTAACGTATACCCAGCCCAGTGCCGTCGAGTCGATTCCGACCCATAGCGTATAACTCTGTTTAATTATTATTGTTGTTAATGTATTTGGAAAGGCCCGTTAGTATTTTTTGCCAACACCTGCTGAGATATTGCCTGTTCCAGGGATTGTAAGCAGTTTAGTTTGGTTGGAATTTAGAGCACAAGGGCAGGAGTTGGGATACAAGAGGCTGGAGAGGGAGGCTAGGCCTGCTTAGGGGAACGTCATGGATTGCCACGTGGGTCTTCCTTGAGTTTAACTTAGTCTTTTATGCTGGACCCTGTCTCCTCTGCTTGGTGGGCTCCAAGCTGGAGAACTTACTTGGTTAGGGTCTTCCCTGGCCTTGGGAGGGTGTGCTCAGTGGAGCAGATGAGCAGGGAAATGGGGCAAGGGGCAAGAGACCCTGGTCCCAGCCATGCTGCCTGCCGGCTCTGTGAGTGTGGGCAAGTCTCTGGCCTACTCTGGACCTCAGTTTCCTCTTCTGTAAAATGAGAGGAACAGACAAGGGTCTCAAAGGCATCTTTTGGTTCTCTGACTCTCAGATTCACATTGGTGTCCAAGGAGGACTTAGATCCTGTACTGTGTGTGTATGCATGCTAGGAGTGGGGAGACAGGGCTGAGGGCAGGTGAGGGGCTGGTATGAACCCTTCCCCTGGGTACAGACCTGAGAGTTTTATGCCCCCGCCCCAGGCCCCACAGTGGGGGAACCCTACGGTGTGGTGACTTCCTCTGTGTTTGTTCAGCAGCTGGGGCAGATGTTTCCTGCAGCTGGCCACTCAGTCCCCTGCTGTCCCTCAGATGACCCTATTTTTAGCTCCATTGTTACCCGTCCTGGGGCTTCTGGCTGCCAGGGGTGTGGGGGAGGCTGTGGCCCTCAAAGAGAAGCTCTTCCCCTGGGTTGGGCCTGTTCTGGACCCCAGGGGAGGGGGAGGAGAGATTTCTTTGCTTTCTGTCAGGCCCCTGGTTTAAGCTTCCAGATGTCTTGTTGAAAAAACTGGGGGGTGGCTTCAGGCAGGGAATGGAAGTGTGATGGGAGGAGGATGCAGTAGCAAGAGACTGGGATGTGGAACCAGAGGCCTGGCTGTCCTTAGGTCATGTGGTGAACTCTCTGAGCCTCAGTGTTTTCATCTGCTAAATGGGAATAGCCTTCGCCTCTGCCTTCCTCATAGGGTTCTTCTGAAGCCCAGATGAAATAGTGAATGTGAAATTCATTCAGCAAAATGATGTTTGGAACCTACGACTGCCGTGGGTTCAACCCTTATAGGGGGGACTAAAGTGGACTGTGGGAAAAGGGGAGATGAATCATGTTCTTACTAATACACCAGGCCACTGGGGTCAAGGCCACAGTTGAGTGGCGCACAGGCTGAGTATGGAGAGCTCTTGGAGCGGTAGAGATCCTTTTGCCTGGAAGCCTTGGAAGGGGAGGGGCTTGGATGAATAGGTAAGGGGGACGGTGGGTGTGCACGGTGGTCCTGGTTATGGGACCGGGGAGGGCAGAAGTATGGTGGCCAGAAGTCCCAGAGCTGCCCCTCCGTAGAAGCGGTCTAGGGATGGCTCAGGGGCACAGGGCTGTGCAACCCCTCCCAAGCCTGCCAGCACAGCAGCTTTGCTTTGGACTGTTTTATCCACTGGAATTTCTTGAAAGGCTGGTTTTACACAAAGGCTTCCACTGCTGAAATGCTTGAAAACCACCCATCTCGTCCTGCCCCTCACCTGACAGATGGAAATAAACTGAGGCCAGAGAGGGCTGTGCTGACCCTAGGCCTCTGAGAAAGTCAGTGATGGGGACAGACCCTCCTGCTGGGGCACTAACTGCTTCACATCATAGGGCAGGCGGGAACACAATTGCCTGCAGGTCGGGGATGTAGAGGGCAAATAGGGGGTGATGAGGATGGAAAGGGGGCCTTCAATGTTAAGCAAGGGAGTTTGCACAGAAGGCCACAGGGGGTGGCAGGGATGGGGACAGACCCCAGGATTGGGTTGTGGTTCTTCCCAGCTGCTCAGAATGCTTGTTCAGGTTTTGACGATGTTGGTGGAGGTCAGAAGTGGGATACTAGTCTAAGTTCCCACTGGCCCCCTTGGACCCAGCCCCTGGTAGCAGCCAGGTGAGTATCTGTAGGGTCAGGGCTCTGAGCGGGGTCTTGGAGGCTCTGGGTTTCTGCTGACCTCCACGTACCCAAATGCCTGCCTTGGAGCTGAGTGCAAGGGCGTGTGCCCGTACTCTTAACCCTGTTCTCCCAGGGTTCTCCCCTGCCGAGTGCCCCCTCACTGCCCCCTATGGTACTTGCATAAGGACAGAGGCTTCAGGTTCTTTTACGAGTGAGTGCCCTTCTCAGAAGTGATTGACTACTTCCCTGGGCATTTTTACCCTTCCCTCCTGTTCCTCTCTGAAAGAACCAACAGGGCAGGGTCCCTTCCATACAGACCGTATCTTCTTCCAGGGAGTTCCCCTGCTGAGAAAGGCCCCTGGAGGGGCAAGGAGAGACTGTCCTCCAGGCAGGTAGACTGAGACTCCTGTAGTCTCCCTCTGCCTTTTGGGAGTAGTTGAGGCCAAGCCTTCATTAGTTGCATGGAACAAACATTGAGCTGGTTGGAACTTTCTGAATCTCTGCAGTTGAGTTGGGGAGAGCTGTGGCCCTGTGCCTTTTTTCAGTTGGTGCTGCTCTGTTTCACGTGTGGTAAGCAGGATTATGTCTTCTGTATTTTGTGAACCCCTTGGTCCCAGCAGGGGCAGGGCCCACAGGCCCTTGGAATTGTTTGGTCCAAGCACAGAATCTCAGGCCCACAGCGCAGCCTGGTTTCACCAGCAAAGAAACTGGACGTTCTTCTGTAAGAGGAGAAGGAAGTAAGTTCTGTCCTGTTGCCATGTAGCATCTGGTCACCGAGGGTCAAACCTAAAAATAATGCCGTGCGTTAGTCAGGATTAGATTTGGCTGCAAGCAATAGGAAGAGCCAACGAACAGTGTTTTACACAAGATGGAATTTTATTTCTCTCTCCTGTCCAAGTCCAGTGCTTTGTGATCCAGGCTGGTGTATGGCTCCACTCTTCAGATTCCGCAGGGAACTTGATTTCCACCCTTCCTAGGGTGTGGCTCACATGCTTATGGTTCAAGATGGCTGCAGAACTTCAGCCATCACATCTGTGTTCCAGGCAGCAGGATGGAAGGAGGGAGGACAATGGTCTCATAAGGAAGGATTCCAGAAGTTGCCACGTAACACTGCCTCTTATATCCCATTAGCTAGTCCATTACCCCACTCAGCTGCCAGGAGATGGGCAATGTAGTCTCAGGCCTGGGTGGCCATGTGCTCAGCTAGCCGTCTCTGCCCCTCTTGGTATAGATGGTCTCTGCTGGTTCGTCTAGTACAGACTACAGGGGTGGGGATGGAGGTGTTGTAGGCATTTTGATCTAACTTCAGGATGCCGTCAGGCTGGGAAGCTGGGCCAGAGCTGCGGGAACTGTAGAGTCTAACCCAGGGAGATTTCCCCAGCGGAGGCCAGTCCTGCCTCAGGCCAGAAAGCCACCTGCTCCAGTCCAGGATCGGGGAGCAGGGACTGAGCCAAGAGAGACAGACTTTGGAGGTGTTAGCAGACAGCTCCGTGCAAACAGTCAGAACAAGAGGGTGGGGGCCCTCTTCTCCGTGTGGTCAGAGCATGCTGGGAAAGGGTGCTCTGTGTCTTGGCTGCTAGGGGCCTTGAGAAAGGCAAGGAAGGGCTGCAGGGACTGCAAGACATGACAGATGCAGACATGCAAGAGCTGTCCCAGGAGAAGGGTTAGACCAGGACGCCCTCCTCAGCTCCCAGAGGTCAGGGGAGGGCCTAAAGGGATTGTAGGGCACCTCACTGGAGGGGCAGCCACTCGCCACCCCCGATAGTGCGCTGTTGTTGCCCGTCTTTGGATTCTTCAAGGGAAGCCAGAGAGCTAGATGTTTATTTGAAATCTCTGGACTTCTGACTGCTGTCAGCGAATTAAAATAGAAAATACAAAACTATGCTGATCAAGCAAATCGCACATGGAGGAGTGGGGAGGATTATAAATTTTCACCCTCCAGATGAGATGAATTCTCTGCGTCTTCCAGGGGGAGAACCAGGAGAAATATGTAGAAAACCAGCTTCTCATATGAGACAGAGGTTGTTTTGTTTTTTTAATTTAAAATTTTATTTAAAAAATATTTTACTCAGAATTTTTATTTTGAGAAGTTTGAAACCTACAGAAAAGTTGAAAGAAGAGTACAGTGAACACCTGTATGACCTCACAGTTGTTATCGTTTTGATCCGTTTGCTTTCTCTTTCTCTCGTCCAGACGCTTTATCCTTAAACACTTCTGTCTGCAGCTTCTGGGTCTAATCAGCATTCCACCCTGTGGCCTCTGCTAACCACTGGCATTGAGCACTTACTGGCCAGGCCCTGTTTTCAGGGCTTTGTATACATTTTATATATATATGGATGTGTGTATTTTTATGATATAAAATATAACTGGGTTTCACTGGGTGGGTTATGTATAATGTGTATGTATATATATATTTAATGTATATTATATGTAAAACTGGCAAAGAATATTGAATATACCATGGACCGCCAAAAAAACGAGCAGATCTGTCTTGGAAGAAGCACAACCAGAATGCTCCTTAGAAGCAAGGATAGCGAGACTGCGTCTTACATACTTTGGACATGTTGTCAGGAGGGATTAGTCCCTGGAGAAGGACATCATGCTTGGCAAAGTACAGGGTCAGTGGAAAAGAGGAAGACCCTCAATGAGATGGATCGGCACAGTGGCTGCAACAATGGGCTGAAGCATAACGACGATTGTAAGGATGGCGCAGGACCTGGTAGCCTTTCGTTCTCTGGCACATAGGGTTGCTGTGAGTTGGAACTGACTCGACGGCACCTAACGACAGCAACAACAATATATAAAACTCATTACTGTCTAGTAGATTCCGACTCATAGCGACCCTATAGGACAGAGTAGAGCTGCCTTGTTGAGTTTCCAAGGAGCGCCTGGTGGATTTGAACTGCTGACCTTTTGGTTAGCAGCTGTAGCAGCACTTAACCATTACGCCACCAGGGTTTCCATATTATGTATATGTATTTATAATGCATATTACATGTGTATAAAGTATATTATATATATGTATATATAATGTATATTGTGTGTGTATACACATGTAAAATGCACATAACACACACATATTTAAAATAGCAACTCTTTATTTTTCTTTCCATTATATCAGTGCAGCCCATTTTTCCGGCAGATAAACTGAGGCAGAGATCAGGGAAGCAGTTTCTCAAAGGCCATACAAAAAGGCAGAAGCGGCCATTGATTAAAACAAGCCACCTTCCATTTGTGCCCCATCCTCAATGCCCTGGGCGCATTCCCAGGGACCCCCTTCCCACCGATGTATCATGCACTGAGTCAGCCTTCTTCAAAGTGTGTTACCCGGCAGCTCCTGTGAGGTGCTTCTCTGTGAAAGATGCTCTGGCACTAATACAGTTGTGACTGCTTCATATTTAGCCTGAAGGCTCCCCATGCACTTTTTTTTAATTGTGGTAAAATATATATAACATAGACTTTGTCATTTTAAGCACTTTTAAGTGTACAATTTCAATGATGTAGTTGTTACATTCACAATGGTGTGCAACCATCACCGCCGTTTATTTCCAAAACTTTTTTTTTTTCTTTATCACTCCAAACAAAAACTCAGTATCCATTAAGGAATAACTCCTTCTGACTCCCTATCCCCAGCCCATAGTAACCACTCATCCACTTCGGTGTCCATCCTTTTGCTTATTCTAGATATTTTATATACGTGGGATCACACAGTATTTGTCCTTTTGTGTCTGACTTATTTCACTCAGCATAATGTTTCCTAGGTTCATTTGGGTTGTAGCATGTAGCAGAGTTTCATTTCTCTTCATGGCTGAATTGTATTCCATTGTGTGGATAGATCACATTTTGTTTATCTGTTCTTCTGGTGATGGACACTTGGGTCTTTTCCACCTTTTGGCTGTTGCGAATAATGCTGCAGTGAACATTGATATACAAAGATGATATTATTTAACGTTCACAGCAACCTGAAGAAGGAGGTAATATTATTGTCCCCATTTCACAGAGGTAGCAAACTGAGGCCCAGAGAGGTAGCTTGGCCATGGTTGCACAGTGGGTGAGTTGTGGAGCTGGGTACAGAGATGTGGCTAGAGGGGTGAGCACACTGTGGGACAGAGGAAAGGGAGCGCCTCTCCTTTTAACAGATCTGTTGAAGTAAATGTCATATAGTAAAATTAACCATTTTAAGTGTCCAGTTTGTTGAATATTGGCAAAGGTATCCAGACCTGTACCAACACACTCAAGATGGAGGGCAGCTGCATCACCCCAAAGGTGCCCTGTAGTCCCTGTGCAGTTGGTCCTCTTCCCCACCCCTGTCCCTGGTGGCCACCGATCTGCTTTCTGTCCCTATAGTTTTGCCTTTTCTAGAATGTTCTGTAAATGGAGGTATACAGTGTGAAGTCTTTGGGACCTGGCTTGCTTCACTTAGTATGTTTTTGAGGTTCATCCGTATCTTGGCGTGTCCATTAGTAGTCCATTCCTTTTTATGGCCGAGTAGATTCCACTGTACAGATGTGCCATCTTTGATTCATCTACTCACCAGTGGACAGACATTTGAGTTGATTTTAGTTTTTCACTGTTATGAACAGTGCTGCTATATACATGTCCTTCTGTGGACATGTTTTCACTTCTCTTGGGTAGATACATTCTTAGGAGTAGTGTTGCTGGGTCATATGGCAAGTGTATGTTTAAATGTATAAGAAACTACAAAACGGTTTTAAAAAGTGGCTGAACCGTTTTACACATCACCAGCTGTGTGTGAATGAAAGTCCAGTTATTCTAACCTTACCAACACTTGATATTGTCAATCTTTTTAAGTTTGTCCCTCTAGTGTGTTCCCCTGATGACTAATGATTTTGAACACTTTTACATGTGCTGTTTTTCTGATATTGCCATAACAGAAATAGCATAAATGGGTGGCTTTAAAGACCAGAAATTAATTTTCTCACAGTTCTGGAGACTTCCCCTTGAGTGTGTCTCTATGTCATTCTGTTCCTTATATAAGTCAGAAGTGTTTAGGTTTAGGACCCACCCTGCTCTGATATGAACGCATTAACATAACAAAAGAAAACCCGTTTCCAAATCGGTCATATTTACGGGTACAGAGGTTAGGACTTCAAAATGTGTTTTTGGGGGACATAATTCAATCCATAACATTTACCATCCATATGTATCTTCAAATCATTTGCCCATTTTTTTCAATTGGGTTGTTTGCCAACTTGCTATTGGGTTGTAAGAGTTGGCATCTCTTTCTTCAGGATTAAATGAAATAATTTATGTCAAGAGCGTTGCGGTCAGATCCACCCAGTGGCCCTCCTGGCGTCCCCCTATCTGCATTTAGGGTCACTGGCTGTCTATCGTAGTTGGTTGTTGAAATCCCACCACACCTCCAGCAAGTCCCACCTGGTGGGCTCGTGAATCACACGCTTGTAACCGGCACATGCTGAATTTCCCTAGTGAAATTATACACTAGTGAAATGTCTGCTGAACACAACCTTTGTGTGCTGCTAACTGAATCTTTCCTTTTGCCTCAGGCCAGAGACAGCGTGGACCAGCTGGGGGCCTTGATTTGGGAGGAAGGAGCCCTGGGTTCCGATTTCATCCTGTGACCGTTTGCCTGTAACTTGGGGCACACAGCTTCCCCTCTTTGGGCCTCAGTTTCCTCATCTGAAAGGGCTGGACTAGATGGCCTCCAGTTGTGTGGCCAACTCGAATCGCTGCTCCTGTGGACTGCGGGGGACGGGAGGGGTGTGCGTGGTGGTTAGCCCTCAGCAGCATGGGGCCTGTGGTGACAGCTGTTTGTGGAGGTTCTTGTGGTTACAGCAGCCCCTAAGGCAGGACATGGGATTTTGCATGAGGGTCTGAGATCCCGGTGGCAGGGACAGCAAGAGAAGAGAATGGCGCCGGGGTGGTGGCTGGGCTTAGTAGCAAGTGCCCAGCTTTCTGCTTGAGTCCCAAGAGCCAGCTTCTGCTTTGGAAAAGCTGTCGTCCTTTCCAAGTCCAGAGGGGCTTGGCAAGCCTGGAAGTTGTGGCTGTTGCTCCAGGACAAGGACAGAGAAGGTGGCGACCTTTGAGCTTTGCATTAGAGATGGGGAAACCGAAGCCAGAATGGTGACAATTCATTTCTGCCAAGAACCATGTGAAAAGAAATGGATGTGGACCCTGAGATATTTAGTGGTGGGCCTTAGGAATCGCATTGCTCCCAAACCTCTTGCCTGTCCTCCCTGAGGCCCTGGAATGGCCAGCTCCCACCCCTTTGGCTTGAATATTGCCATTGGCTAGAAGCTGACCATGCTGGCAGGTTAGGCCACCCCAGGTGGACTTACAGCTGCAGCGTCAGGCAGTTGGTTGATGAGTTGGAATGAATGTCCCAGCTTTTGAAGTTGGATGATTCTTGAGGAAATGAGGTCACTTCTCTGCCAGGGATTCTACAGGGCAGCTCCTCCTCTCCGGGGACTGGCCATTGGAGGCGTGTCTGTGTGCAGGATTTTCTCAAATGGCCTCGCAGCTGTGCCTAGATGGTTCTGTGGTTTCTTAGCTGGCCACCTAGACCTTCTGTGAGTAAAACAGGACACGGTGTCTCCCTCTCTCCACTGAAATAAACGCCAGAGGAAACCGGTGTCTGCCTCTAGGTGGGGTGTCTGGGGTATCCTGGTAGCGAGTGGAGTGGATGGGGGTCCAAGGACTCTGAGTGGGGATTGTACAGATCCAGTAGGGACAGGGGAGTGTGGTGAGGTGTTCTTGTTGCCAGGGTCGACCGTGAAGAAGCAGGAAGCAGTTATCACCTGCTACCACCTGCCAAAGGCTAGTCGCATTTATCTGAAAAATGGGCACAAAAAGTCTTGAACTTCTGGGGTTGTTGGGGGGTGATGTGACATAAAGCACTTAGCGTGTGCCTACTGCTTAGTAGGTGCTTGGAAATGTTAATAAACAGAAGCAAAGGAGAAGGTGGAAGCGGCCCGTGTTTGGTGGGGAATGTTCATCCTTTAAAGCAGGGGTTCTCCTTTTTGGTGGGCCAAGGACGCTTCTAGCAGTCTAGCAGAAGCCCATGGACCCCTTCCCAGAATAATATTTTTAAATGCACAAAGTAAACTGTATGCAATTACAAAGGAAACATTTTCTTGAAAGAGCTATCCAAATGCTAAAACGCAGATGGAGAATCCCTCGTGGCTCAGATGGTTTGCACTCGACTGCTCAGCTAAGGAAACCCTGGTGGCATAGTGGTTAAGAGCTACAGCTGCTAACAAAAAGGTTTGCAGTTCGAATCCACTGTGGAAACTCTGTGGGCCAGTTCTACTCTGTCCTATAGCATTGCTATGAGTTGGAATCAACTCGACAGCAGTGGGTGGCTCACCTAAAGGTTGGCGGTTCAAACCCGTCCAGCAGTATGGAGGAAGAAAAAGCCTGGCAGTCTGCTTCCATTAAGATTACTGCCAATTCCTGGAACTGTGGAGGTTGGATGAACCCCTGAAACTATTGCCCTGAGGTAATCTTTAAACCAACTCAAAGGAGGAGCAACTCAGAAAAGGAGGGTGAGAATGTAATCAGTGTCACTAAACGGTCCATATAGAAACTGTTGAATGGGTGTATGTTTTGCTGTGTATATTCTTAACAACAACAAAATTAATAAAACTCCTTAAAGATTACAGCCAAGAAAACCCTACGGAGCAGTTCTACTCTGTAACACATAGGGTTGTCATCGACTTGATAGCAACCAACGACAACAATATAGTGACGTAGTAATATACGTCCTTAGTAATTATTGCATTAAGAAGATAGTCCGTTAGGCAAATTCAAGTTAAATTTTGTTTTTTAGACACGCCTGTGACAAAGCTGTTGTTGCCAAGTCTAAATAAGAACATTAAATCAATCTGACATGTCTTTGAGAAGGCACACAGGGGTCGTGTTGGACATCCAGGCCATTGGGATTTTTTATTTTGCTGATTCCAAGTGTTGAACATCCCAGTTTGCGAATGGAATTACAGCTTCCTCATAGCTCGCTTTATAAGGCAAGATTGACTTCTCTCTAGACTTCTCTCTAGGGTTACCAGAATTCTCCAAGTTTATTAAGTTAAACTTAATTGTCAGAACCCGGATTCCATCGTCTGGGGGCTGAATGACTGCCAGGTGCGGGGTTGCCTGCAAGCTGCCCGGTTCTGTCACGCCAGCATCTGTGGACAGGGGCCGGCGAACGTGTGTGGTCTAGCGTGGGTCTGATGACTACTGCCGTTCCCAAGGAGTTCTGCGCCACTGCCGGCGTTGCCTTGACTCGTAATGGAGGGAAAACACCGATTTTCTTAGAATTTAGGAAAATAAAGACATAATTGTTCACCCACCCAAGCTCACAGACACCTTGTCTTATAGTCCTCAGTCAACCCATTTCCCACTTCAGCCACAGTATCCCCCTAGCAGAGGTTTGAGCACTAGGGACCCCATCCACACCCCTGTCCTTGCTGACCACTTTCTCTTGGTAGTGGACAGCAGAGGGTGGCCATGAGGACTGCCAGTCTTAGGCTTGCAATCCACTTGGAGCTGGCAGGGGTGTTCAGACCGCTGTCATTTTACAGCCCAGAGAGGGGAAGGAAGTTGCCCACGGCCCCGCAGCATGTGGTCAGCAGGGTGAAGGCTCTTGAGTGGTGAGGCTCACTTTGGGTGGGTTTGAGAGAGGTTTTGGGTGAGAGGGCAGAGTAAGGGGCTGGGGTCACTGAGGCTGTGCCCCTCTCTAGACATTTTGGAGGAAAGCTCAATTTTCACAGCATCACTGTCCCTCCCCCACCCTAGGCGCCCTTCTTGGCCCTCGCAGTCTGCAGCTGTGCCCGTCTGTATTGTCTTACAGGACACCGGCTGGGGCCTGTCATTGCCTGTGGAGCCGTGAGAGGCAGGGTGGCTGGAGCCATGGGGGACATGACGGACAGCAGAGGCTGAGGCATCAGGCCCAGCTCAGCCCTTTGGTGGTGAGTCCCAGGCCTGGCCTTGGGCTCACAGCTGTGCCCTGCTGTTGCCTCCTGCAGGCTCTTCCCATGTCCCATCCATCACCCCTCCCCTCAGGAGAACCCTCTGTACCCACCTCCTCAGAGGCTCTTCCCACACAGGCCTTGGCCTGGTCTGCTGGGAGGGGTCTGGGAAGCCTTGGTGAGCGGGTGTTTGGGACCTGTCAGGCAGGCCAAGTGGAGAAAAAGTTCCGGCTCTGCTGTCGACCAGCTGAGGTCTCCACTGTGGAGCCCCTATCCCTCTCTGCACCGCCTGTGTTTCTGTTTGGGAACATAAAGGCTCATTCCCTCCACCTTCAGCCAAGAAAGAGAAATTGGATGGTGTGTGGAAAGCAGTGGAACTGGGGCCTTGTAAACACAAGGTGTGTGTGTTAGTAAAGCTGTCAGGCCGGCTGCTGAAAGTTTTCAGGGATGTCAGGGCAGGGCAGGAGAGAGGAAGCCCTTTCCAGACTGGAGAGGGACAGGAGTCGTCTGGGAAGGTTCTGGCTGGGGGTGCCCAGGGCAGGAGCTGGTTCTGGGGAAGAGGACCCAGAGACCTGGGAGCATCTGCCTGGGTTTTGGGAGCTCTGATTCAGGGTATGGGGCAGAGAGGGAGACCCTGGCTTCATGCTGACCACCTGACTCCACTGTCCACTTCTGAGGTGCTGCTGGTTGTGAGAGGGGGTGTGGGAGTGTGGATTGTTGGGAGCAGAGAGTCACCACCCATGCAGAGCAGCCCACGCCTGCCCGTTGGATGCAACGTTTCGTTCTAAGGACTGCTGACTGTGTGTTTGTACAGAATGGGACGTGGGTGAGGTAGGGTTGCGGGATCTGGCAGAGCAGGTTGCTCCCGCTCATTCCTGCTCCTGGCCCATCGATACTAAATGGGACTGGCAGCTGCTGAGCTCCTGGAAAGTTCTGTGAGCCTCTGTCTCCGTGTCCCTCACCCTCTGCTTGGGTCTGCGTGGAATCCCCAGCCACTTCTCTTCCCAGCAGCCCCAGCTCTCGGACCTCAGAGCCACTTCTCCCCACACCCTCCGCCAACTTTTAAAACGTATCCTGGCCCTCTTCCCAAACCATTCTTTTTTTTTGTTTTAATAGGTTTTAACTTTATTACACAATGATCAGAGGGGAAAAATCAGAAAACACAAATGAGCAAACAGGACACAATAAATGGTCCGCGATCGCTTTACTTGGAGATGCCTTACGTTAGCATCTCGATGCACTTCCTCCAGGCTTTTCTCTGGAACTTTTTAATGAATTCAGATGTGATTGTAGCAGGTCCCTGCTTTGCACCCTGCTTCTTCCATATCTGTTTCCTAGATGTCTTCCTACGTCAGTCCATATGACGTTTTTAATGCCTGTGTAACATTTCATCTTAGAGATGGCCCGTAATTTATTCACCACAGCCCTGTGGTTGGCCATGGGGGTCATTTCCAGGGCTTTGTTATCGTAAACAACACCTGCACCCACAGAACACCCTGTAGCTGGCTCTCTGCACACATCCTTAAGTATTTCCTTAGGAGGGATTCCTCCCAGAGAACTGCTGAAGGGTGAGGATGCCTGGCATTCTTCATGTGGGCAGGAGCTTCCGGCAGCTGACGGCCGGGTCAGGAGCTTCGTGTGTTCCCTGAACCTTGATCCACAGAGAGCACCGAGACTAACTCACTCACCTGGTTGGACTTCCCCGGTTTCATCTTGTGCTGTTCATGGCAACAACACCCTCCTGCATCCTGTTCCTATCCATATCCCTCAAGTCCAAGTCCGACCCCCTCTTTGCATCTGCCCTTGGTCCTCCCTTCGGGTGACTTCTCCCAGGCCCCAAAGCCCAGCCTCTATACTGCCTGAAGCTTATAGTCTTAGATGCTGTACCCATTCCACCGCTCTGCCTTTCTAATGGCCTTTCTTTTGTAAAGAGCATCAAACATTGGCTCATGAGCTCCGGGGGACTGTGCCTTATTCATTGTTAGAATCAGCACAGTACCTTTTCTGTCTTGAGTGGACAATAAGTCTTCTTGAGTATTTGAACCTTACTGTTGGGAAACCCTGGTGGCGTAGTGGTTACAGCTGCTAACCAAAAGGTCAGCAGTTCGAATCCACCAGGCACTTCTTGGAAACCCTGTGGGGCAGCTCCACTCTGTCCTGTAGAGTCGCTATGAGTTGGAATTGACGGCAACAGGTTTGGCTTTTTTTTTCTGATTCATGTAGGGCCCTAAGTACCAGCCAGGTGTGGGTAGTCAGTCTTCTTCTCACTGCCTTATCTTTGCAAGAGGAGTCTAAACTCTTAAGAGGCCAGGGCTGTGTCTTTGTTTCTTTATGTCCGTTCCTCCCCCAAAGCGTCAGTAAGGGCGAGGCACAAGTTGGCACCCAGCCACGACAGCTGCACATCTGTAAGGTGAGGGAGAGGGGTAAGCTAGGGCACCTCTTGTGGCACCGTTTTCCTCCCCCTCCTTCACTGCGTGCCCTCTCACCCCACAGGTCTCGGGTCCTGAGGCTGCTGTCGGACTATGGGTACAACGGCCAGCACCGCCCAGCAGACGGTCTCGGCGGGCGCCCCCTTCGAGGGCCTCCAGGGCAGTGGCATGATGGATGGTCAGCACTCAGTTAGCGTCCACTCCTTCCAGACCATGGGCTTGCACAACAGCAAGGCCAAGTCCATCATCCCCAACAAGGTGGCTCCCGTCGTGATCACGTGAGTGGTGGGGCAGCTTGACCAGGCCTTGCGGCTCTGATTTCTTGGAAGACACGGTCAGGGGGAGCTAACTGGAGGTTGGGGGGCGCATATAGGAGTTAACATTTACAAAGTGCTTTCAGTTTCGCAGATGGAGAAACTCAGGCCCAGAAAGGTTAGACAGTTTGTCTGAAGCCACATAGCAAGTGGGTGTCAGAGCTGGGTCTCTGTCCTAAGTCTCTGAGCCCATGTTACTTACCATGTCCACGGTCTGCAGCGGAGAAGGAGGAGTGGGCTGGAGGAAGACCTTCATAAAAATGATCTTTGGCTGACCATTTTTCAAGGAAGTCTGTATACTTAAAAAGAAAAAAAAAGCAAACCAAACCTGTTGTCGTCAAGTTGATCCTGACTCATAACGACCCTATAGGACAGAGGAAAACTGCCCCATAGGGTTTCTAAGCGTCGCCTGGTGGATTTGAACTGCTGACCTTTGGGTTAGCAGCCATAGCTCTTAACCACTGCACCACCAGAGCCCCGTTTATACCCTTAACCCAGTCCCAGTGCCATGCGTTTTATACCCTTAGATGCATAAAATTTAGATTGTTTTTTTTCACAGTCAGTAATTATGGTTTGAAACTGAGGTTAACACCAGGCAGTTTAAAGGCTTTGGGTTGTAAAAACTGGAAGCTGCTGAGTCGAGTCTCCTAACTAGTCCTTCAGCGACATTTCCTGAGGAGGCTCAGGGTTGGTTCTGGCAGCACATTTTGAGAGAGACCTAGACACAAGTGTGTGTCTGGAGGAAGCAGGTCAGGAAGGGGGCCCGGAAACCCTGTCCCGGCTAGAGTTGCAGTGCTGGTGAGCCTGAGGCAGGAAGACAGCAGGGATGTTGGATACCGTTTCCTGGTGAGCTGGGGACCTTGTCCTTTACAGCACATCTGCCTGCCGCGCTGCCCCGCCTCTGGGCCCTTCCAGGACGGCAGGAAGCAGGACACGATGAGCTCAGAGTTAAATACGTTCCACACACAGAAGTTTGGCAGAGATCTCACAGACGGGGCCTCCAGTGTGGCAGGAAAGTGGTCGTCATCATAAATTACTGTGGTCACTATAAGGGGAAGGAAAGATGTTACATAAAAGAGGCTTGAGATTTAGTCTCTGATGGCAGACGCAGAGCTCTGGTGGCGCAGTGGTTAAATGGTTAGCTGCTAAACGAAAGGCTGGTAGTTCGAATCCACTCTGCAGCTCCGTGGGAGAAAGACCTGGCAATCTGGACCTGTAAAGATTACCGCCTAGAAAACCCTGTGGGGCAGTTCTCCTCGCTATGAGTTGAAATCAACTTGATGTCACCCAACAACAACGATGGTGGATGACAAAACTAGGTAGAACTAGGTTTAGGAATTGAAGTCAGCATTGGGAGACACGTGTCCTCGGCCTGGCTCTGCATCTTACTTGCTTTGTGACCTTGGGTAAGTCTTTCCCTCTCTGGGCCTCAGTTTCCTTCTCGGTATAAGCAGGGATGACTTTGGAAATATTTACCGAAGTGCTGGGGCTCAGAACGGTTAGTCGCTGACCAGCTGTACAAGTTCAGCACCACGGTGCTTACTCGTGTCCCGCCTGGAGTCAGCTGTGAGTGCAGGACTCCTCGGGTTGTCGAGTATTTTAGCTGGAAGGGACCTTAACTAACCCGTTGCCATGGAGTTGATTCCGACTCATGGTGACCACATGTGTGTCAGAGTAGAGCGGTGCTCCGTAAGGTTTTCGATGGCCGATTTTTTCAAAGTAGATCAACAGGACTTTCTTCCGAAGTGCCTCTAGGTGGACGTGAACCTCCAACCTTTCGGCTAGCAGCCAAGCATGTTAACCATTTGCACCACCCAGCAATTTCAGAAGGGATCTTAGAACTCATCTGATGTCAAACCCACTGCCCTCAAGTTGATTCCAACTCATAGGGACCCTATAGGACAGAGTAGAACTTCCCTGTAGAGTTCCAAGGCTGTCATCTTCACAGAAGCAGACTGACACATCTTCCTCCCATGGGTTAGCTGGTGGGTTCAAATTGTCGACCTCTGGATTAGCAGCCAAACGCTTAACCAGTGTGCAACCAGGGCTCCTTCTCACCTAATGTAGGGGTTGATAGATGACTGCCTGTGGGCCAAGTGTTGCGCACCACCTGTGTTTATAAATAAAGTTTTATTGCAACACTGCCACTCCCACCCATTTTCATATTGTCTGTGGTTGCTTGGAAACCCTGGTGGTGTAGTGGTTAAGAGCTACAGCTGCTAACCAAAAGGTCGGCAGTTCGAATCCACCAGGCACTCCTTGGAAACTCTATGAGGCAGTTCTACTCTGTCCTATAGGGTCAGTCTGAGTTGGAATTCACTTGACTGCAGTGGGTTTGATTTTTGGTTTATGGCTGCTCAGTGCTTCAGTGGCAGAGTTGGGTAGTTTCAACAGAGAGCGTATGGCTCACAAAATGTAAAATGTTTATTAACTGGCCCTTCACAGAAAAGGCTTGCTGACCCTTGATCTAATGCAGCTTCCTCAATTTACACATAAAAAAACTGAGTTTTGTGGCCGTTCAGGAATTTGTCTACCTCAGGTCATGTGGTGAGATGATGGCAGGAGAGTGAGCTGGAGGGAGACCTTTTTGAGAATAATTTTTGGCTGAATGTTTTCAAAGGAAGTTTATATCCTTAGATGCCTTTCCTAAACGCCCTTGTTTTATAAAGAGGGTCAGACACCAGATCGTGAGCTCCAGGAATCTGTGCCTTATTCACTAGTAAAATCAGCACGGTAGCTTTTGTGTCTTGAGTGCACAGTAAGTCTTGCTTGAGCGTTGGAACCTTCATTTGGTTTAGCATCTACAGAAATCTGGAGTTTTACCTGTGGGCTTTGTTAGAAATGGCCCTGTGTGGCAGGAGAGCGGCTACTAGTAATGGTGATTGTATTGATAAGGGCTTCCTGTGCCCCAGCGCTGGGCTAAGCCTTACATCCATTATCACATTTAATTCTTACAGCAGCTCTAAGAGGTGGGTATTATGGGAAACTGAGGCGTAGAGAGGCTAAGTAACTTGTCCAAAGCCATAGAATTACTAAGCAGTGGAGTTAAGGCTCATGTCCAGGGCCCCTGGCTCCAAAGCCTGTGTTCTGAAGCACCTCCCGGTGCTGGGGAGTTGAGTGTGGTGAGTGCTCTCAGATACAGCCTGATGGAGGGGCCGTCTGACTAGACGGAAGTGTGTTAGGGTGCAGGTTAGGCTGCTGGAACGAAGTAACCCTCAGATAAACTAGCTGCTGTACAGTCAGCTCCCGACTCACGGACCGCCCGTGTGTGTCACAGCAGAACCGTGTTCCCTAGGGTTCTCAGTGGCTGTGATCTTCCGGAACTAGATCGCTAGGCCTTGCTTTGGAGGTGCCTCTGGGTGAATTTGAACCCCTAAATAAAGTACCTCAAACAGGACAGAAGCTTATATCTTTCTCACACAAAAGTCCGTGAGGCAGTCCATGCTGGTATGGCTGCTTCATGATCATCAGGGACCCAGCCTTCTTCTTTCTTCTTGTCCCACCATCCTAACATATGATTTCCATCTTGTGGTCCCAGATGGCTGTTCTACTTCCTGCCATGATTTCTAGATTTTAACCAGGGAGGGAATAAAAAATATGGGGCATGCATCTTCCTTTTAAGGGAATGACCAAGAAGTTGCATATAATCACTTCTCATATCCCATTGGCTAGAACTTAATCACATGACCTTATGTTGCTGCAAGGGAGTCTGGGAATTATAGTCTTCAGCTGGGTTGCTCAGTAGCCAGTCATAATTGGGGGGTTCTGTTGGAAAGGAGCTCTGGTGGCATAGTGGTTAAGCACTTGGCTGCTAACTGAAAGGTCAGTAGTTTGAACCCACCAGCCGCTTTGTGGGAAAAAGATGTAGCAGTCAGCTTCTATAAAGATTGCAGCCTTGGAAACCCTATGTGGCAGATCTACTTTGTCCTGTAGGGTTGCTGTGGGTCACAATCAACTCAATGGCAATGGGTTTGGTTTCTTTTTTTGTTGCTGAGAAGAAGGGGAGAATGGATATTGGAGAGCAATGGGCAGTGTTTGCTACAAATGGCCAGCTGCATGGATGGAGGTGGGGTGACTCTTTTGCAGGTAGAGAAGGCCCTGGCCATGGGGGCTGCCTGACTTGGCCTCCATCTGCCCCATGTAGGTACAACTGCAAGGAAGAGTTTCAGATCCATGATGAGCTGCTCAAGGCCCATTACACGCTGGGCCGGCTCTCGGCTGCTACCCCGGAGCACTACCTGGTGCAGGTGAGGTCAGGCCTGCCCCATCCCTGGGTCCTCTTTCTCATGGGCTCCCTCCCTCCCCTTCCTCTTGCTCTCCCCAGTCCCTCTGTCTGCTTTACCGCCTTACCTTCTTAAAGGGCCATACCCTTCCTTACACGCTCCCGTGTACTGATCCCGCTTCCTCTTGCCCTGTGTTCCTAGAGCCCCTTCTTCCTGCCCTTTCGAGTCCCCTGCTCCTCTGTCCCTGTCTGTCCACTGCCAGGCCCCAACCTGCTCACGCCTCCCCCGGAACATCCAGGGGGACAGAGATGGGTACCTCCCCCAGGGCCCAGGAACCCCAGCCTCTGCTTCCCCCAGGCTTGGAATCTCTTCTGTTCTCTTTCGGGACATAGCTAGTCTGGTTTAGGGGATTTGTTTTGTTTTGTTTTGTTAGGCCTTAAATGTCCTCTAGAAAATAAAGTTTGTGAGGATAAGCGTTTTTTAATCTATCTTGTTTATTTCTGTAGTCCCAGGGATATAGTGTAGGTGCTTGATAAATATTCAAGGAATGAAAGACTCAACGAATAATCGTGACGATGAATCTATACTTGTTGAAGGAGTCCCTGGGAATCTCAGGCTCTTCTGGAAGAATGGGTCCCACTTCCTGTCTGTCAGGCGATATAGGTGTGGGGCCTGCTGGAGGCAGGGGGATGGACGAGGTAACCTTGGGGTTCCTTTTTACCCGGGAATTAACTCTTTTGGTTCCCTCCATTGTCGCCTGGCTGTCTGCTCAGTGCTTTGCTCTTTTCTCTGCAGTCATTGTGGCCTCCCTACCTCAGCCTGAGAAGGGGAGAGGACCGCCCCCTGCCCCGCCCATGCTCAGAACTGTCTCTAAGGAAAGGGCTGGCACAGTTTTCCTCTAGTTTATTCCTGGAGCCTCAGCTGTGACTCCCTATTCTGGCCCCTTTCTCCTGAGTTTCCCATGGGGTGAGAGACATTTTCCTTCCCCCTGGGGTGGCTGTGGGCCCCACCCTGGAGCCAGCTTTGGTTTCCTGCCCCTTGGAGTGCCTCTACTTGCTCTCTTTCATGGACCTGGCTCTTACATAGGTGATGCCACCTCCTACATGAAGCCTTCTCTGATTTCCCCTCAGGAGGAGTTCTCTTTCCTTTCCCCAGCACACTCTGACACCCTTCCACTGATCACAGATGGCCACATACTTTGTCTGTTTTCTCCATGAGCCTGCAGGCAGCTTGAGGGCAGGACCATGGCCCCTGCCCCTTCTACTCTTCTTCATGCTTGGGCCTGAGACAGAGCCCAGCCTGCAGACGATACCCCTGGGGCCATCTGAATGACTCCCTGTGGCTGTCCTCCCTGCCAGGGCCGCTACTTCATGGTGCGAGATGTTGCTGACAAGATGGACGTGCTGGGCACTGTGGGAAGCTGTGGAGCCCCCAACTTCCGACAGGTTCGGGGCGGGCTTCCTGTGTTTGGCATGGGACAGCCCAGTCTCTTGGGTTTTGGGCAAGTCCTCCAGACACTGTGGAAGGACGGGCACAGGGTAAGCATGGGCTGTCTCCAAGGCTAGCCCCAAAACTGAGAAAAGGGCTTCTGGGAGGGACAACTTTAGAGGCTCTGGAGGGGTCTGGCTGCCTTCTGGGAGGGTGGGCCTTGGATGCCAGGATGGTCAGCGTGGTCAGCGTGGCTGGGAGATTCTGGGTCAACGCTGATTCCATTGTCTTGTGTGGACATGGGCGTTCCTGATGTCAGACACCCATTATACATCCTGTTCTGAAAGCCTTGGAGGAAGCGAGGAGGGTAAGAGGTGGACCCAGGTCTGATGAGAGAGCCCAAATGATGGGTGCAGTTAGCACTTCTAAAGTGCTCACCTGTGCTAGGTCTTACCTCAGCCCCATGCCAACCTATGGGGGGGGGACAGTTATTCTCCCATTTTACAGAAGAGAAAACCGAGGTGCAGAGAGGATAAATAGCTTCCCCCAGGCCACACTGCTCGTGAGTGGTGGCCCAAGACTCAAACCCAGGCAGCTGGACTCCAAGAGCCTGTTTTAGCTGCTCCTCTTTCCTGCTCGATGTTTTGGGTGTCTCCAGGACAGAGGCTGAGGGTCTCCTGCGATCCCAGGCTCATCGAGGGCAGGCCCTGGGGGGTTAAGGTAGAGGGGCCTTGAGTGGGCCAGCAAGGGGTGGGGGTGCTGGCTGTATCTGGGTCCCCTCTTCCCAGCTTGACTGTGAGTTTCTTGAGGGTGGAGCCTGCCTCCCACCTCCCTCTGCCTGTTCGTGCTCAGCAAGTGAATGATTGCATAGTGGTGAAGGCATACATTTCTTTAGCTGGTACTTTTCAATTGCCTGATCGTGCCAGGAATCATGGGCATATGAAAGTGAACAGCATGTGATTCTACCTGCAGGGAACTTGTCCGTTACTGGAAGAAAAATGTATTCATGGATAATGTTAATATAAAAAAAAACATTGCTGTCGAGTTGATTCCAACTCATAGCGACCCTATAGGACAGAGTAGAGCTGCCCCATAGGGTGTCCAAGGAGCAGCTGGTGGATTCAAACTGCTGACCTTTTGGTTGGGAGCCGTAGCTCTTAACCACTGCGCCATCAGGGCTCTAATGTTAATATAAATAAGGACCATTGGCACTGAGAGGAGGGGGGCTCAGAGGGAGTGTCATCGGCATTGACCTTGCTCCTTGGGTAGGATTCAGGCTGCAGAGACGGGGTGGGTGGTGGGCCTTGGAGGAAGGCGGACTGGCCTGGGTGGAGGTCTGGAGGTGGCAGGTAGAGGGCAGCTGATGGTTCTCGTGGCCCTGGGCCCTGCAGGAGTGCATCACCCTCTGTGTGCGGGAGGAGCCCGTGCTATTTCTGCGTGCTGGTGAGGACTTCATGCCTTACACCCCTCGAGACAAGCAGAACCTTCACGACAACCTGCAGGGCCTTGGACCCAACGTCCAGGCAGAGAGCTTGGAGCTGGCCATCCGGAAAGAGGTGAGGGTAAGGGCTGGTGGAGTGGGTGGGAGCCCCTCAGACCCCAGCCCAGCTTTACAGACACGTTCCCAGGGCCAGCCCAAGTGGCTCACACCAGCCCGCAAGCCCTTACTTTTCTGCCTTGCCTGGGTGAGTGGCTGGCTGCAAGGCCAGCTCACAGGGCAGCTAGAGGTAGCACGTCCTGTTCTCGGCTCTCTGCCTCTGTCCCTTTCCCAAGGGGTCTGGTGGAGTGAAAAGAGCACTAGACTAGGAGTCCCAAGACTAACGTCCACGAGCCATAAGGCTTTGGGTGAGTCACTTCTTTCTAGGCTTCTGTTATCTGTTTTTGAGGTTCCTCTGGCCTCCTCCTTCTCTGCCACACAGAAGCTTGTCAAGGTCACTGAGCCTGTTGACATACCGCAGAGGTATGGGGTCACAGTGCCCCCCCAAGTCCAGCAAGCAGGAGTGAGGCCATGCTAGGGCCCAACCGTCTCTGGGCCCCTCCAGGCCTCACGTGCTCTCTGCTCCATCCTCCGGCAGCTCCCAGCTGCCGAGCCTCCGGTGTCCTGCGGCCGGGTGCTTGCCTAATTCCCACTGCCCTCTAGGCAGGCCCTTCCTGCCCAGCCCCAGTGTGGGCCATGGTAGCCCAGGCATAGGTGGGCTGCCCTCAGGCCAGTGGTCACCTGGTTCTGTCAGCACACCGAGGGCCTAGATAGCTTCTCTGGTCACCAGGTTTCCTCCCGGAGGGAAAGAAGCCTGCCCGTGGCCTCAGTGTAGCCTGGTCACTCCAGATCTCAGCCAGGAAGGTCAGGGAGAGGACAGGAAGGACTCAGGTGGGTGGGTAATGGCCCTGTGGTCCCCACACCTCTTGTCTAGATTCACGACTTTGCCCAGCTGAGCAAAGACACATACCACGTGTACTACAACCCCGAGGACCTGCGGGGGGAGCCCCATGCCATGGCCATCCGGGGTGAGGACGACGTGCGTGTGACTGAGGAGGTGTACAAGCGGCCCCTCTTCCTGCAGCCCGCCTACAGGTACCCCAGTGCCCCAGGCTGTGTGGGACCCTGTGCTGGCGTGGGTGGTCTTTGCCACTACCCTCCTGCCATGGCCTCTGTTTCCCCATCTGCAGGCTGGACTGAGCTCCCCACACCCTTCTTTCTCCATGGTGGCAGCGTTTATGAACTTTGCTTGGCAGTGGGCGGTGTGGGGGGGCAGTGCCCAGGGTGTGAGACCTACCTGACGGGCTGCTCCCTCTCACCTGGCAGGTACCATCGCCTACCTCTGCCAGAGCAAGGGGCCCCGCTGGAAGCCCAGTTTGATGCCTTTGTCAGTGTGGTCCGGGTAAGTGGGGTTGGGAGGGGTGATGGGGACATGGAGTGGGGCAGGCGCTTCCGAGAGTCAATCGGTGTCTAGGCTCTCTCCATGGCGATGCTCAGGGTGGGCGTGGCCTTTGGCTTTCCTCAGAGGAAGGCCATGTTCTGTGTGTGTACCCTGTCGTGGGTGACGGGGCGTGGGGTATATACACCCCTGTGTGTGTGTCTCTGTGTCTGTGTATCTGTGTGTCACTCTGTGTACATATGTGTTTGTATGTGTCTGAGTGTGTATCTGTGTGTCTCTGTCTCTGGGGGGTGTGTATGTACACATCTGTGTGTGTCTCTATGTGACGTCTGTGCCTCTGAATGGTTGTATCTCTGGGTGTCTGTGTGTTTCTGTGTATCTCTGTGTCTCTGGGGTGTGTATATACACAGTGTCTCTGTGAGGTATATATGCATATGTCTTTGCGTGTCTGTGTCTCTGTATGTGTCTCTGGGATGTGTATGTATGTGGTGTTTCTGACGTATGTGTTTCTCAGTAAGGTAGGTATGTATATGTGTTTGTATGTCTGTGTATGTGTCTGTATGTGTCTCGGGTGTGTATGTACACCGTGTCTGTGTGACATCTGTGTGGGACACGTACGTCTTTGTGCGTCTCTGAATGTGTCTCTGCATGTCTGTGTGTGTCTCTGGGGGGTGTGCATGTACACGTCTACGTGTGTGACATCTGTGCGTGTGTGTGTCAGTGGTCTGTGTGTGTGTCGGATGTCTGTGTGTAGGTGTGTGTTTGTATGTTCTCTGATGACAGAGTTCGGCACTGTCTGTCTGGAGAACTGAACTCTGGTTGCAGCTGGGCTGCTGATTTACTGTGTGCTCTTGGACAAACCACCTAAGGTCTCTAGGCCTCTGTCTCCTCATTTCTTTAGTGGAGACTCTTCAGCTCCTATTTCCTGAGCATTGGCTGTGTGCCAGCTTCTGTCCTAGCTCCTTTCGGGGCATTTGTCAATTTGCATCTCATGAGATGTCCAGTACAGGCCTTGTCCCCTCTAAGGGGGTCTCTGTTCCTCCAGCACCTGCTCACTGAGCTCCATGGGGCTCAGGGCAGAGGCTGTACTCATGGGGCAGGTGGGGCTGTGGGGCTTGGCGACTTGCCCGGCGTCCCAACTGATTTGGGGAAAGAGACAGAATCACGTGTCTGACCCATCTTGCAGATTGTGGAGTGGGGGTGGACGTAATGTCATGATCCCCTCCCAAACTTGGTCCTCGGCTGAGGGGTTTCTGGGCCACAGTGTTGCCTGATGTTCACGGTCTTTCCTCAGGAAACCCCCAGCCTGCTGCTGCTCCGCGATGCCCCTGGGCCTCCCCCTGCCCTCCTCTTCAGCTGCCAGACGGGCGTGGGCAGGACCAACCTAGGCATGGTCCTGGGCACCCTCGTTCTGTTCCACCGCAATGGGCCAGCCTCACAGCCAGAGTGAGTGACCTGGGACCCTGTGTCTTGAGGGGCTGGGGATACGGAGAAGAGGAGGTGGGATGCCTTGGGGATGACAGTCCAGGAACTGGGAGTCAAAACTGGAAAGTGAGTCACCTGGGATTTGTTTCCTGGTTTGCCGTAGACTTGCTGGGTGACCTGGACAAAGCTACTTGACCTTTCTAAGCCTCAGTTTCCGCAGGGGTAGAAATGCCCCTTGCCTCCCCAGCCTCATTCAGAGGGAAGACTTGTGGTGTCTCTCACTGGCTATATGAGCAGGAGGGAGTGGGCAGTGTGGCTGACTTGGAGCCCCTGGGGGCCCTGACTCGTGCTATCACCTTCCTTGTCAGGGCTGCCTCCCCGCAGACCAAGTCCCTCCCCATGGAGCAGTTCCAGGTCATCCAGAGCTTTCTCCGCATGGTGCCCCAGGGAAGGAAGATGGTAGAGGAGGTGAGTGAGGGGGCTCACAAGGGGCTGGGCCGGGGCCTGGGAGGGGGCAGCCATGCTGCCCACTGCTGGAGTTGTCTTCTTCCCCCGGTGCTCCCATCTTCCCCCTGCTGACCATTCACTTTCTGTTCCTCTCTCCTATTTTCTCTTCTGCCATCTTTCCTCCGCCTTGATCCCGGGTACCAGGTGGACAGAGCCATCACTGCCTGTGCAGAGTTGCACGACCTGAAGGAAGTGGTCTTGGAAAACCAGAAGAAACTGGAAGACATCCAGCTTGAGAGCCCAGCCCAGGTGAGGGCAGGAGGAAAGGCATGAAAGCCTCTGCTCTTGCATCCGCCCCGCTGCCTGATTTTGTTAGGCCTGGTGACTGGTTTCTTTCAGACTGACTTTTCCCGGCTGCTGCTTCTCCCATGAGGAGAGCAGATTTCAGAGGAAGGGAAATGAGAGAGCTGGGCCTGCAGGAAGGATGGACAAGGAAGAGGGAAGTTTACTTTCCCTGGACAGGTCCCTTCAGCTGCAGGATAAACAGGATGGAGGAGGGGCTGCTGGCTAGGGTGCTCCCAGGGGGCCTCTGGATGCAGATACTTCCCAGACCACTCATGGCTCCCCCCAAAATAAAGCCCTGGTGTTTGTTCGGGAAGGCTGGGGTTTGGTCCAGCCCGCCGCTTCTGGAAGAATGACGGGCCCTTGGCTCTCTCAGCAGACCCTGTCCCCTCACTCTGGGGAGAGGAGGTCAGCTTGACAGATGTTTGCTCACGGTGCCTGGAGAGAGTCTTAAGTCTGCAGAGCCTTTATTTTAATATTTTATTTTATTGTTGTTGTTGAAATATACACGACAGAACATACACCATATCAGCAGTTTTCTACATGTACAGTTCAGTGACATTGATTACATTCTTCGAGTTGTACAGCCGTTCTCACTGTCCTTTTCTGAGTTGTTCCTCCCTCATTAACATACAGTCACTGCCCCCGAAGGTTCCTGTCTAGTCTTTCGAGTTGCTGTTGTCAGTTTGATCCCACACAGATAGACCTTAAAAGAACATGATGCTCAAGGCAGACAGTTTTGACTAGTTAAGCTGAACTATTGTTTGGTTTTAAGATGACTTCAGGGGATATTTTTGGTTTAAGATTTAAAGATTATCTCAGGGCAATTGTTTTGGGGGTTTATCCAGCCTTCATGGCTCCAGAAAGTCTGGATTCCATGAGAATTTGAAATTCTGATCTGCATTTTCTGAACCTGTTTCTTCTTTGGTGCTTTTTCCTAAAAAGAAAATTTAAAAGCAGTATCATACTACAGAAAACTGGGAAATAGGAGGAAAGGAAAAAAATCACCCACGAGTCCAACACAGCCACTCTGAGCATTTTTCGCTATTTCCAGCTTTTTTATGCTTAGGTTTTTTTGTGTAGGGTGCCTCAGTACACTTTTGACATCCTGGCTCTTCCGTTTGACCTCACAGCATCAGCCTCTTCCATGTCAGTACTGGTTTTTGTCCTTGAGGTTTTTAATGCCTGTGCAATTTAAGCCCATTGGGTGGTTCAGCTATCATTGGCCTGATAAGAGCGTGGGCTCCACACCCAACTGCTAGGACTCTGGTCCTGGCTCTGCTGTCTACAGGTCATGTGGAGTTGGGCCATCTGCTTAACTTTCTGTTCCTCAGTTTCCCCATTTGTAAAATGGGGGCCAATAATAGTAACTACCTTGGAGGGTTGTTACAAGGATTACCCAAGATAAAATATGTCACGCTATCAGTATACATCCTCCTGAAGGGAGTATGACATCATGCTCTTAGGACAGAGCCAGGTGCAGAGCCTGTGTCCCTCGATGTCACCTGCGATGACTCACTAAACTTCGCCCTATCGTTGGACAGTTGCGTTGCTTCCAGCTCCTCATCAGTGTAACTGCTATTATGATGAGCGTCTTCATTCAGTGACACTAGGAGTTTTTTCCTTAGTCTAGATTACCTGTTGCCATCGTGTCGATTCCAACTCATAGCGACCCTATAGGACAGCGTAGAACTGCCCCCTACAGTTTCCAAGGAGCAGTTGGTGGATTTGAACTGTTGACCTTTTGGTTAGCAGCTGAGCTCTTACCTGCGCCACCAGGTCTCTTAGTCTAGACTAGGGGTCAGCAAACCACGGCCCAGACCCAGCTTACCACATGTTTTTGTAAATAAAGTTTTATTAGAACACAGCCTAGCCTTTATTTACTAATTGTCTCTGGCTGCTTTCATGCTACAGCTTCAGGGTTGAGTAGCTGCCGCAGAGCCCACGCAACCCACAAACCTAGTATGTTTGTTATCTGGCCTTTTATAGAAAACCTTTGCCTGTGGCTGGTCTGGAGCCCTGGTGGCACAGTGGTTAAGAGCTTGGCAGCTAACCAAAAGGTCAGTAGTTTGAATCCACCAGCTGCTCCTTGGAAACCCTATGGGGCAGTTCTACTCTGCCCTTTGGGGTCGCTATGAGTTGGGCTCAACTGCATGGCAACGGGTTTGGTTTTGGTGTATCTCTGGTCTAGGTTCCTAAAGGTGGAATAAAACTTCACCAGAGGGCCTGGCGTTTCTTAGGACTTTATGATCATCTGGGTGGTACTTTATACCCAAAGGGTGGTACTGATCCAGTGGGAAAACCTGGGATAGTAAGGTTGAGAGGGGACCTTTGGGATAATCTCTGGCAACCCCCTGCTCAGAGGATGCTAGGCTGAGGTTAGGAGACTTACATGGGGAGGGGGGGACCCAGCGGCATTTGTCATTGGCTGTGTGACTGTGAGCAAGTCACTGAATTTCTGTGAGCCTCAGTTTCCCCCCTTTTTGTTTTCTCGTGGGGGAGGTTTGCAGTTCTCAAACAGGCCTCTGGCTCCCGGAAAGGGTGCTCAACATCTGCTCCTCCACCACTGAGGGTGCCCAGCCCCGAGAGGGTGGGAGGGGCTGGAGCAAGGTGGGAGGAGCTCGGCCTGCTCTGGGCTCCCAGCCCCTGGGGAGGCGTCCCTGTGAGAAATGTGGGGCTTGGGGGCAGTGGCCAGCAGCTCACCAGGGATTAACTGTAGGACATGGAGTAGGGTTAGATGCTTAGAAAAACTTCAGCCTGGCAGCACTGTGTTATGAAGGGAGGAGTAGACTGTCTTCTTAAGATTTCTGAGACTTAACTCCTGGCCTTCCAGAGATGGGAACCAGGTGGCCTGGGGTCCCCTATCTTTAATGTCCGCCCTGCTCTCCTGTTCCCCCTCCTCCCAGGGAAGCAGCAGCCAGCACAGCCTCTGGCAGAAGACGCTGCAGAGCCTGGAGCGATACTTCTACCTGATCCTATTTAACTACTATCTCCATGAGCAGGTCAGGCCCGGGGATGCGTGAACCTGTGCCCCCTTCTCCTCGGGCCCCTCAGTTCCCACCACGGAGCTGGGAGGAACGTGGTGCTGTGTGTGCTGGTCCCAGAGAGAGGTGGTATGGGTGATTTGGGGACACGCGACCAGAGGCCCAGATAGAGAGGTGTCCCTGAGCAGCTTGTTAAAGGGAGGCCTCCCTCTCTCCCCTGGACCCCAGTCTCCGTAACCTTGGCTGGGACATCAGGGCCTGGAAGGTTCCAGCTTCAGCTGCCCTGGTCCTCTCATACCCACCTTTTCTCCCTCCCTGGGGTCCTGGTGGATTGTTGCAAGGCTCCCCACCATGGGCGGGCAGGGAGAGTTCAGGATGGCCTTGTGCCCCTGAACCCCATGTCTCTCTCGCCTCGGCCTGCAGTACCCGCTGGCCTTTGCCCTCAGTTTCAGCCGCTGGCTGTGTGCCCACTCGGAGCTGTACCGCCTGCCGCTGACGCTGAGCTCGGTGGGGCCCTTGGCCCCCAGGGACCTGATCGCCAAGGGCTCTCTGGTGAGTGTGGCTGGCTGTCCTAGGAGAAGTGGAGTGGGTGTGGCTTGGCCCTGGGCCACTGGACCCTTGATGCCTGTGGGATTTGGGTTAAGCATTGCCCTTACTGGAGGCAAAGGGGTGATGGCCTGTGAGGTAATGGGCTCCTCTTGTGAGGGAAATGGGATTGTTCTCAGGTCCGAAGAAGCTCTTACAGCTTTGGCTGCCCCTCTAGTACTTCTCCTCAGTCTCAAACCCAAGAGCTTTGGGTAAGGAGCCAGGGACCTGGGCTCTGAGTTGAATTAGAGCCAGGTTCTCATCTCTGAGCCTCAGTTTCCATATCTGGAGAGTGGGCACCATTCCTCTTGTCCTCACCAGGGCGGTGGTGAGGTACCAAGCATGTGAAAGTACTTTGTGAACTGTTGAGTGCTGGTTCTGTCCATCCTCTTGGCTCTGTCCAGAGTAGGGTGGCCTCAGGCCAGGCTCTGGCCTTCTCTGAGGCTGCTATCGGCTGCTCTGGGTCCCAGGCTTAGTGCTCTCCCACAGGGGGTGGACGATCTTATCTCCCCGGATACGCTCAGCACCGTCAGAGAGATGGATGTGGCCAACTTCCGGCGGGTGCCCCGCATGCCCATCTATGGCACAGCCCAGCCCAGTGCCAAGGTGACTGCTCTGGGGGTCTGGGTCCTCTTGCAGGGTAGGGGGAGGGTTGGGTTGAGCCCTTCTATTTTGCTGACCACCTGCCTGTCTCCTCAGGCCCTGGGAAGCATCCTGGCCTACCTGACTGATACCAAGAGGAAGCTGCGGCAGGTCGTGTGGGTCAGCCTGAGGGAGGAGGCCGTGCTGGAGTGTGATGGACAGACCCACAGCCTACGGTGGCCTGGGCCCTCCTTGGCCCCTGATCAGCTGGAGGTGAGGCCTCCTGCCTGCTAAGCACTTCCTGCCTCAGAGGCCTTCTGGGGAATTGGCCTGGGAGCATCTTTAAAAGGTCCCATGCTTCTGTTGTATAGATGGGGAAACTGAGGCCTGAGAGGGGCAGTCTCAGGGAGTGGCTGATTTGGGAAACCCTTGCTCCAGTGCTCTTGCCACCTTCTTGGATTCAGATGTGGTTATGGGAGCTCGGGGTGGGGGACAGGGCTGATCCAGGCCCGTCTCGGTGGCCTGAGCTGTCAGTCCCGCTCTTCCCCAGAACTTGGAGACCCAGCTGAAGGCCCACCTGAGTGTGCCTGAGGAGGGCGCGAAGGGCTCGTGGACCCCCAGGTTCCAGACGTGCCTCACCACGCAGGAGGTTTTCATCCGGCAGCGTGGGGCCTGCCCCGGCCTCACCTACCACCGCATCCCCATCCCAGACTTCTGCGCCCCCCGAGAGGAGGTAAGGGGCTGCGAGGTAGAGGAGGCTTCCTTTGCTCGGCCTGGGCCACCTGCAGCGGCTGGGACGTTATCTCGGGTTTTCAGATTTGGCCCGAGGAGTTTCTGCACGTCCCTTCCAATCTTTGTGTTTGCTTGCTTGTGTGTGTGTATGTGTTGTAGGCATGGGGGAGTGGGCATGTCTGTGGCATTTGTGGTGTATGTGTGTCTTTGTGGGGAGAATGTGTGCGGATGTTTTTGTGGAGTGTATGTATGTGTGTGGTGTGTGTTTCCGTGGAGTTTGTGGTGTCAGTGTTGTTATTGGGGAATATTGTGGAGAGCGTGTCATTTGGGAGGTGTGTTTGGAGGTCTGTGGAGGAGAATGTGTGTGAATGCTTGTGTGTGACTTTGAGGGTGTTCGTGTGTGTGGCAGTTGTAGGTTGGTGACGTGTTTGTGGGGCATCTGTATAATCTAATGACTTTAAGAGATGTGTATACACGGGGTCCTTGGGTGGTACATACAGTTAACATGCTTGGTTACAAATTGAAAAGTTGGCAGTTTGAACCCACCCAGAGGCATCATGGAAGAAAGGCCTGGGCATCTACTTCTGAAAATCAGCCATTGAAAACCCCATGGAACATAGGTCTATGCTGACACACATGGGGCCACCATGAGTTAGAATTGACTTGATGGAAACTGATATACATGTGTGTGTACCTGGCAAGTATTGTAGGTAGGGTGATGTGTGATTTGTGGTGTTGGGGTGATATGTGTGTGTTGCTGTGGGTCTGTGTGGGGTGTGTGTGGGCCTGTGGTGTGCTCTGTGTGCGAGATGGTGACAGGAGCTTGCATTTCCTGCCACACTTTGCTCTGTGGGTCTCATTGTCCGTGGTGTGCTGCCCCCTGGTGGTTGTGTGCTGCAGCGATTGTCTGAGGTCAGGACCCTGCCCTCAGGCTGGGACCTGGGTTGAGTCCAGCTCAGGTGGGTGGCAGGGCAAGTGAGGCTGTGGGCGAGGGGGCTGTGCTTTGGGGACTCCGTGCTGGGTTCCTGTACAGCCTGGGGGCACAGAACTCAGGAGTGGAGTACACCTGTGCGTGTCCTGCCTGTGGTAGGTGGGCCGAATGAACCCCAAGTGCCTGTCCCTGTTCTGGGTGCCTGCGGTGAGGGGGTTATGACTGTACGTGAGGGTGAAGCTGTTTACATGCTTGTGGTGTTGTGTGTATACTGTGTGTGTACAAGGTGGTACACCTGGTACAGTGTCTAGCGTGGGAGAGCGCTTAGAGCAGCTGCTGGTATTGCCGTTTGGGTGGGTGGCCATGATGGGAGTGTCTGTGTGGCCAGGAGCCTCCCTGACTCAGCCCTCTGTCTCCCTGCCCAGGACTTTGACCGGCTGCTTGAGGCCCTGCGGGCTGCTCTCACCAAGGACCCGGGCACTGGCTTCGTGTTCAGCTGCCTCAGCGGCCAGGGCCGTACCACAACCGCGATGGTGGTGGCTGTGCTAGCCTTCTGGCACATCCGGGTATGTGTGGCCTCGTGTGGGGTGGGGTCTACTTGGCAGCCACGGGCACTGGGTATGTATGGCCTTGTGTGAGGTGGGGTCTGCCAGACAGCCACGGGCACCGGGTGTGTGTGGCCTCGTGTAAGGTGGGGTCCACTCAGTAGCTGTGGGCATCAGGTCCCTGGCACACTAGTCTATGGCAGGAGGGTATGGGGGGCAGAGCTGGTGTCTGGTGCAGCACTGAAGCCCCCTCTCACACCCAGGCAGAGAGCATTTGGGGCTGGCAGACCCCAGGCCAGGGACTCCTGGTGGGGGGGGAGGGGCGAGGTCAGGGGGTGCCCCGTCCCAGCGGCTGTCCCCCCCCCCCGCCCCCAGGGCTTTCCTGAGATGAGCGAGGAGGAGCTCGTAAGCGTGCCAGATGCTAAGTTCACCAAAGGCGAGTTTGAGGTGAGCTTGCCCTGTGGCGTCAACCAAGGGGTCTCTTTTCCCTGCGGGGGCGGGGGGGATGTGCTCAGAGAAAGCCATTTATGTTGTTTGTAGGGGGTTATAAGTGGGGCTAGAGAGGCAGTGGGGCTTGGGCTGTGTGGGCCTCGGGGAACTGGGTGAAGTTATAGTTTTTACATTGAGCACAAGGACGCCATGAAGAGATGGAAACTTGGGAGACATGCTCACATTTATATTTTAATAAAACCTGTTTGGCAAAGAGCGGGGGCAAAGGAAAATATGGGGAGACGGGGGCTACTGCCATCACGGTGACAAGTGACAGAAGTCTGGATTAGTGGCTGAGGAGGGGTACGGCAAGGACAGATTTGGAGGTGGGCTCAGCAGGGGAGGGAGGAGGGTCGGGGGGTCAAGAGCCTGACCTTCAGACTGACCTCCACAGGCCCGAGTTCCCAGAGCTGGGGGGCTGAGGTTCCATAGGGCTAGTGTTCCCCAAGGGGCATGGCACCTCTGCAGAGGAGGGCCTAGGGGCCCTCTATTGAGCTTCTATCTGTTTCATAGATTAGAGTTCTAGGTTAGATTTTCTTTAAAGACAATTTCTGCTGCTTAAGAAAGAAGCATCTTGGAAGCTCTGGCCTCAGAGATGTCCAGAGCCCCCCACCCCCCGGCCCCAGCTGTCAGGCTGAGGAACAAGCAGGGCTTGTGGTCAGGGCCGGGCCTCAAGGCCTGGTGTGCCCCTTGGCGTGGGGTGTGGAGGCCCTGGCCAGCTGCCCCCCACCCACCCCTGCTGGTTTTCTGTCTGCTCATCCCTGTTCTGGCCCCAGGTGGTGCTGAAGGTGGTGCAGCTGCTGCCCAACGGGCACCAAGTGAAGAAGGAGGTGGATGCAGCGCTGGACACAGTCAGCGAGACCATGACACCCATGCACTACCACCTGCGGGAAATCATCATTTGCACCTACCGCCAGGTGAGCCCCGCCAGCCCCTGAGGCTCAGGGAATCTCTGCAGGCCAGGTGACCCTGAATGGAAACACCGCAGGCTGTGTCTTAAGGTCAGAGGTCAGTGGGGAGGGGAGTTTGCAGAGATTAGGAAGATGCCGTATGTGGGGAGGGGAGGGTGGTTAAGAAGTTTCAGAAGATAGACCTTTCGTAATTTCAAAAGATGGACTTGTTTTTCCTGAGGGCCGACAGCTGGACTGTACATCTAGGCACCTTTCTCTGCCCAAGTTACCTTGAGTTACAGTGGTCCTGCATGCTGCCACCAGGTGGCAGCAATGAGCTAAGAGGGTGAGCTTCTGCTCTAAGAGAGCACTGCCCAGGTTGCGGCTGCCACTGGTATTTGCCTAGCCCTGCTTCCCAGCCAACACTGCCCATATCATAGCCCACCCCCCCCCCCATTCCCTTCCTCTCAGCTCTGCTAGCTCTTCATTGCTTCCCAGGCATTCCTGGCTGATAGCCTCCCCCCCACCACCGCCTCCTCTGAGCTCTGCAGCCCTGGGTGTCCAATGTGAGGCATACAAGGGTGGAGCAGGGAACATCTGCTGGAGAAGCCCCACAGAGTTGACCTTGAACAATCCCACCAGGGTGAAAGCAAGGGGAAGGCACCCCCGGTGGGAGGACTGCATGGGCAAAAGCCAGGAGGCAGCAAGGTGCAAGGTGAGATAGGAGGCAGCGCAGGTGGTTTGGTGCCTCCACAGTTTTGTGGGAAGCTGTCAGAGATGAAGTTGTATGGGCAAGTTGGCTCTGTTCCATTGGAAGTGGAGAGGGAAGGGTGGCGTGATCAGGGTTACATTTTGTAGTGGTTGCTCTGGCTGCCTTGGGCCAGGGTGGTGCTGATCTCTGCAGTGGGAAGATGAAGATCTTTGAGCCCTGTTTTAGGACCACCTGGGTTTAGAGGGGCTAGGGGCAAGATGTAGAGTCATTCCCCAGTATGGCCACCAGGTGGCTACAGTGAGCTGAGCTTGGGCCAAACTCTTAAGGCGCTGAAGAGCAGTGGGCCAGAGAATCTCACGTGGCTCCCGGTGGCTCTCACAATAGATTTACCTGGGAGCTTTTAAAACATACCCATGCCTGCTCCCCACCCCCAGAGACTCGATTTAATTGATCTGCTGTGGGGCCCGGCTGGGGGTGTGTTTTAAAAAGGCCTCAGGCGACTCCAATGTGCAGCCAGGGCTGAGAACTGGGTACTCTAAGCCATGGTCCCTCCCTTAGGTGAGCTTTGGAATTACCCAGAGGGCTTGTTAAAATGCAGATTGCTGCCCCCTTCCCCTCCTGGTGGGGCCCCAGAATCTACGTGTCTAACAAGCTCCTAGAAATCTAACCCGATACTGAGGCTGCTGGCTGGAGACTATACTAGATGGTCTGACCCCCTGAATCTTACTTTTCTTTTTTTAAAAAGTAACAACTTTATCGAGCTATAATTCACATACCGTATAAGCCACCCATCTAGTGTACAATTCAACAGTTTTTAATGTATTCATAGTTGTGCAACCATCACCCCAATGAATTTTAGAACATTTCCATCATCCAGAAAAGAAACCTCACACCCATTGGTAGTAACTCTTTGTTGCCTGCCCCCACAACCTCCCCAGCCCTGGGCACCATTAATCGATCTGTCTCTGTAGATTTGCTTGTTCTAGACATTTGATATAAAAGGAGGTTTACAATATGTGATCCTATGTGACTGGCCTCTTTCATTTACCAGAATATTTTCAAGGTTTATCAATGTTATAGGATGTATCAATGTTTTATTTTTTTATAAGGGTGAATAATATTTCATGGTATAGATATGCCACATTTTGTTTATCCATTCATCAGTCGATACATATTTGGATTGTTTCCACTTTTTGACTCTTAAGAACAGTGCCACTGTGAACATTTGTGTACAAATTTCTGTGTGGACATATGTTTTCGTTTCTCTTGCATGTATGTCTGAGAGTGGAATTGCTGAGTCATATGATAACTCTATTAATTGTTTGAGGATCTGCTGGACTTTTCCAAAATGGGTGCACCATTTTACATTCCCACCAGCAGTGTATGAGGGTTCCAGTTTCTCCACATCTGTGTCGACACTCATTGTTATCTGTCCGTTGATCCTAGCTGTCCTGGTAAGCTGATGTGATATCTCATTGTGGTTTTTTGATTTGCATTTCCTTGTTGACTAATGATGATCTTTTCACCTGCTTATTGGATATTTGTATGTCTTCTTTGGAGAAATGTCTGTTCAAATCCTTGCCCATTTTTAAATTCAGGTATTTGTTTTTTATCATTGAGTTACCGAAATTCCTTATATATTCTAGATATTACCTGTTGCCATCGAGTTGATTCTGACTCATAGCAACCCTATAGGACAGGGTAGAACTGACCCATTGAGTTTCCAAGGAGCATCTGGTGGATTGGAACTGCTGACCTTTTGGTTAGCAGCCGTAGCTCTTAACCACTACATCACCAGGGTTTTCATTCTAAATATTAGAATATATAATTTTCTGTGTATTTTCTTATATTCTAGATAAAAGTCTCTTAATCGATTATGATTTGCAAAAAATTTCACCCATTCTCTGGGTTGTTTTTTGTTTTCATTTTCTTATTGGTATCCTTTGAATTACAGACCTTTTTAGTTTTGATGATGTCCCATTTATCTATTTTTCCTTTTTTGCATGTGGTTTTGGTGTCATGCCTAATTCAATGTCATGAATATTCACACCTATGTCTTCTTTTAAGGCCCAGTACTCCTCCCTCCAGACTTGCCCCACCCCCGCCTCCCACCTCAAAAAAACTCCCAGCTGCCCACCGACAGTTGGGCATGAGACCTGGAGTGCCCTGGGCCCCCTCATATACAGCCTCCTCCATAAACGGGCTTTGTTTTTGCATTATTAATATGCTTCAGGTGTTGGCAGTAAATACGTAGGGCTGAGGGGGTCAGGAGGCTCGGCTGGGTTCCAGGCCACAGGCATCTGGCACCTGGGTAGTGGGGGCTCTGGCTGGAAGCTACACTCTCAGTCCAGGGCAGATTCTCAGACTGTGGGAACCAGAGGGGTCTGAGAGAGACCTTTGTGCCTACTCATCACCTGTGGGGGACAGACACTGAGGCCAGTGAGGCATGGCACTTCCCCACGTGCACCCAGCACAACTGAACTCTGGACGCAGCAGTCCCACCTCCCTGGAAAGACACTCAGAGAAGACACTCAAGGAAAGAATGTTCCAGAAAGGGCGAGCTCACCCCCGCCCCCCCCCCCCCCGCCACCCTCTGAGAGCAGCCTGTGGGCCCCAGCCCCTAAGCAGTCTCTCTCAGGTCTGCTGGCCTGGGCTCCACGGTCAGGGTCTGACCTGGGGTCTGTTCAGGTGTGGTGGATGGGGCGGGGGGTGTGTGGAGGGGCTGTAGGGGGAGGTTTAGCCTTGTGCAGCCAGGTGCCCTTGGAGAATCAGGCACCTCCAACCATCCCTACCCCAACCCTTCCCAGACTGCTGAGGGAGGGTTGGCAGGGGCCAGGGCGAGGCTGGGGTGGAGGCTTCGGACCCTTCTGGACCCTGGGAGGGGGACTTGAGTTAAGTTGGAACATCTCCGAGAAAACACATGTAGAGATCCTGGGAAGTACGACCCTTGGGCTGTGTGCTTTGCATGGAGTGAGTGTGGGGCCACTCACATGATCTGCTATTAGTCCTGCTTCACGGATGAGGCAGCTGCTAATGGAAAGCAAGTCAGAGCTGGTGCCAGGCCCCTTACACCTGCTGTCTCTCGTAATCCTCGCTGCACTCCTCAGAGGAGCCCTGGTGGCACAGTGGTTAAGTGCTCGGCTGTTAACTGGAAGGTTGGAGGTTTGAACCCACCTAGGGGCTCTGTGGGGGAGAGGCCTGATGATCTGATTCTGTAAAGATTATAGCCAAGAAACCCCAACGGGGTAGTTCTACTCTGTCACACGGGGTCCCTGTGAGTTGGAATTGACTTGATGGCAACTGAGAACACACTCCCAAGAGGACTGTGAGTCACCCCAATTCAGTGATAAGGCAGGAGGAGGGAGGTAGTACATGTTGAGGGTTTAGCTCATTGCTGCAAACTTAGTAGGAGTGATTCATGTTAGCTGCTATGATGGTGGTGGCGATGGTGATGATAACGGTTCTATCAGAAAGCCCGGATTGTTGGTGAACAGAGCCAGGATGATGCCGGTGGCCAGCCCAGATACTACCGATTGTTCTCGCACCCCTGCCGAGGGCGTTGATTCTGTATGCCAGCATATGGCCGGTGTCCTCAGTACAGCCAGGACCTGGCCAGTCTCCCAGCTCCAGCCGGGGCTCAGTAAGAAGGAAGTGACTGGCTTTCAAACCAAGCCAGGGGTCTGTGGTTCAAGCAGTCAGAGCTTGTGTGTTCTCTCAGGCCCTGAGGGCTTGGGGTCTTTGACTGGAGCCGGAGGTTCTATGGTCCAGCCAGGCCTTTGTTTCAGCAGCCTGAGGTTTTGGCCTTGGCCAAGGCTGCCTTAGACTGCACTTCTCTTGAGGGCTGGGCAGGGCTGGCAGGAACTAGGCTTCCTCCCCTCTTGTCCTCTGATTTATATCCCCTTAGGTGTGTGGAGGAAGTTGGTGGGCAACTCTGGCCCTCTGCTCTGTGATTATCCCACCCTTTGCCACCGTCAGCCTGGGGGAATTGGAGGCCCCCTCTCCGGGGCCATGTGCCACCACTTGGAAGGAGGCTGGGAATTCCATTTTCAAGTTTTGTTCGTGGAACTTTTGGGCAGCATGAGATACCCCAAGCCTGCCCAGTCAGAGAACCTTGGAAGCACTGCTGGAGAACCAAGGAAGAGCTAAAGGGACCTTCATTGCAGCCGGTGGGATTCTACTGGCCAGTTGTAACAAAGAGGTGAAGGGCCTTTTAGGGTTGCCAATGTGTAATTTTGTTAAATGTGTCCGTCTTCAAGAAAGGAGGGAAGGAAATAAACACAATTTTAAAACCTAGCTCACACCTCATAAATTAAAAAACTCAATTCCCATTTCATAAAAGAAAGAGTATTTTAGTCCCAGAGAAGTACAGGGGCCATCATCTCAGAACAGAGAACAGTCCTTTAAAATGTTTATCTTCTAAATCCTTCGTGGACCTGTGAAAGTGATCATGGTCCACGCCTGCAGCTGTTGGTGACCAGGGCAGTGTCTTCTTTAGCCAGAAAGTTAGGATGGTGCTCTAAGGTCACCCTGCTCGTCCTGGTCTGGCCGAGCCTGGGACCGTGTCCTGGTCCTGGGGTCAGAGTGTGCTGAGCCCAGTGGCTGTTCTAGCCGCTCCCAGATCAGAAGGGACCTTAGGCCAGCTCTGCACGTGTGTCAGGGAAACTCTCGGTTTAACATCTCTGATTTGTGGAAATTCAGTTTTTACAAGTTCTGGAACATGTGTGGTTGGACTGGACATTGGGATGGACTGTATTCTGGCTGACGTGACCCGGCTGCCACGCCCCCTGCCTGCTGGTCAGCAGAAGGAATGTGAATGATGGCGGCAGGGGCCCTTGTACTGCCTGGCAGGGTCGTGTATGAGAATTCCGTGAGAGAGTGCAAACAGCGCTTGGCTGACGCACAGGAAGTGCACAGCCGCAGCAGCCGCTCGGAGGATTAATTTTAGGGCGAGAGTTTCCCATAATGTTCTTGTAGCTTCAAACCGCCCTATTTACCTTCAGGATTTAGTGCTATAGGAACTCAGAGAGCATCTGACCCCTTCTTTCGGGCCCAAAGAGGGAAGGGGTGTCCAAGGTCCCACACGAGTGTGTGGCAGAGTGGAAATGAGAGGCAGGGAGCCTGGTTCTCTGCTGGGTGACCACGTCGCCCTTCGAGATGCGTGTAAAAGAACGTCCTCAACTTTAGGAAAAGCACACCTGGATTTAGGCGTGAGGTGTCATGGCGTCTGCAGGGGGAAGGTGGCTCCACAGTGCGGAGGGAAGGAGATGAAACCGAACAGCAGACCAAACCACTGCTTTTGAGGCGACACGGGATCCATTACACTCTGCTGTCTACTTTTGTACGTATCTGTAGAGTACAGTTCAGGGGAGTTTATTCACCCCCGGTCTCCATTCGTGTTGCCCTGTGGGCTGCAGGGGGCTTACTGAGGCCCTAGAAAGGCAGCTGCCTCCCCTACGCCCCTCCAGTGGATTCCTCTGCAAACTGGCAGTGCGTCCCACCTATGTCAGATACCACTTTTACTTAAACCTCTCCAGGCAACCTCCAAGGAGCCCTGGTGGTCCAATGGTTAAGTGCTCAGCAGCTAACTGAAAGGTTGGTTGTTGGAACCCACCCAGCGGCTCCGTGGGAAAAAGACATGGTGATCGGCCTCTATAAAGATTACAGCCAAGGAAACCCTATGGGGCAGTTCTACTCTGTTACACAAGGGGTCGCTCTGAGTTGAAATCAACTTGGACGACGCCAAACAACAACAGGTGACCTCCAGTGGAGTCTGTAGTTCTCTGCTCTAGCAGGCCAGGAGGCTGTATGTGCAGGTGACGCATTTCAGGCTGGGTGAAGCCCTCAGACAGTGGGATGGAACCGGACCGGAGCCCAGGCTGGGGGGACGGGAATTTATCACTGCCATTGAAAAAAATTTTTTTTTTTTTATTGATTGGAACATGATGTTTGTTGGCTGGAACATTCCAGGTCTGGTCAACATTGCAGCCAGCTGGTGCTTTCCCCCCAGGAATCTACAGCCTTGGGATTCTGAAACCCCCAACAGCACGTGACTCCTCAGCTTCCTGCCTCTCTTCCCCCAGAGCCCCAAATGGTGCATTTCACTTCCCTGGCCCCTGCTGGGCTCAGCTGTCACCTTACACGTTAATAATAAGCAGGAGAAATAGCTCCTGGAACTTGGCGTTTGTGCTTCCTCTAGCAGCAAAGATGTTCCGAGGCCCTTGGCAGAGAAGAGCGGAAGGACCTGGAGGTCACGTCTCTGTTGTGGGTCAGAAAGGGGACTTCAGAATGTGCTGCCAATCTCCATGTGCACAGTGAGGTCTCACAGCAGGGACGATGACTGTTTGTGGTTTGGTTGTTGTTAAAAAGACAGTATTAGGCCGTTACCCAAAGCTCTCCTCCAGGGACAGCAGAGTCTTCCAGGATCCCTCTTAGCCCAGTGATGATTTCCTGTTTGGTTTTCTGCTTTCTGGTCTTAGTGCACTTACTTGCACGCGCCTTTGTAGGTGTGGTCGTGGTGTGCACATGGGGAGGTGCTCACCTGAGTTAGGTTCATCCATTTAAACGTTGGTTTTTTTTTTATTGAGTGCCTGTCCTATGCTAGGCCTTGGCTGGGGATAGACCAATGATTAAAGCTTCATTGGGCTTTTATTTAGGTTCTTGGGTGGCACAAACGGTTTTCACTCGTCTACTAACCTAAAGGTTAGTGGTTTGAACCTACCCAGCAGTGCCTGGGAAGAAAGGCCTGGCAATCTGCTTCCATAAAGATTACAGCCAAGAAAACCCTATGGAGCAGTTCTAATCTATAACACATGAGGTGGATAAGTTTGAGCTTATGTTCTAGTAGGCTGAGTAGAGGCAGGAAGCAGCAAGTTCATGGAGTCAGCTCATGGACACTGTATCATGTTTGCTAAAAAGCCTTTACACTGTCATATTTAATGTACGTGTGCTATGTGCTCGTCTCCTGTGGGGACCCCTGCTTTCATCTGCTGTTCCTGTGTGTTTGGGCCCTTTGATTGTCTGCTGTCATTCTCCAGGACGGGATGTGTGGAGAACACTTGGTGGATGCTGCTCCGTTATCCATGTGGATTATTTCATTAGGCTGATTCAAGTCGGTTCCAACTCATTGCAACCTTATGTACAATACAATGAAACATTGCCCGGTCCCGTGCCGTCCTCACCATCGTTCTCTTTGCGACTACTGTTGCAGCCGCTGTGTCAGTCCCATCTTGTTGAGGGCCTTCCTCTTTTTTGTACTCCGGCTTCAGTAATTACCCATCGTGCCCAATCTTAGTTCATGAAAGCCCCCCCCCGAACTCTCACTGGTATTTTGAAACAAGTCCCAGACTTGACATTATTTCATCTACAAATTTCAGCACATAGCTCTACATGAAAGGGGGTCTTTAAAAAAAAAGATAATTGTAATGCCATTATCACATCCAAAAGAATTAACTGTAATTCCTTATCATTAAATATCTCATCAGTTTAGGTTTTTGCAGTAGTCTCATTAAAGTCTTTTTATAGCTGGTTTATTGGAATCAGGATCCAAGCAAGATCCACACACTGCATTTGGTTGATATGTCTCATGAGTCTCTCTTTCTCTCTCTCTTTTCAATTGTGGTAAAATATATTAACAGGAAGGTTGCCATTCTCACCATCTGAAGTATACAATTCAGTGGCCTTCACTATGTATTCATTACATTCACCCATTACCATTACCCATTTCTAAAACTCTTTTATCACCCCAAACAGAAGCTCTGTACCCCTTTAAGCAATAACTCTCCATTTCCCCCCTCCCTGAGCCCCTGGTAACCTCTAATCTACTTTCTCTATGCACTTACCTATTCTAGATATTTCATGTAAGTGAGATCATACAATATTTGTCCTTTAGTGTCTGGCTTATTTCACTTAGCACAATGTTTTCATGGTTCATTCATCCAAGTTGAAGCATGTATCAGAACTTCATTTCACTTTATGGCTAAGTAATATCCTCTTGTTTGGCTAGACCACATTTTGTTGATCCATTCATCCATTGATGGACATTTGGGCTGTTTCTACCTTTTGGCTATTGTGAATAACGTTGCAGTGAACCCTGGTGTACATGTATGTGTTTGAGTCCCTGCTTTCAAGTCTTTTGTTTATATACCCAGGAGTGGAGTTGCTGGATCATATGGTTATTCTAAGGAACCCTTGTGGTGCCATGGTTAAGCACTTGGCTCTAATTGACCCACCAGCTGCTCCGTGGGAGAAAAGACTGGGCAGGCTGCTCCCGAAAGATTAAACCCCAAACCTAACTCATTGCCATCGACTCGATTTCCACTCATAGCGACCTTGTAGGACAGAGTAAAACTTCCCCATAGGGTTGCCAAGGCTGTAGTCTTTATGGAAGTAGACTGCCACATCTTTCTCCCCTGGAGTGGCTGTTGGATTTGAACCATTGACCTTTTGATTAGCAGCCGAGTATATGACCACTGTGTCACCAGGCTTCGCTCCCATAAAGATTACAGTCTAGGAAACCTTGTGGGACAGTTCTGCTCTGCCCTGTAGGGTAGCTATGAGTTGGAATTGATTCAACGGCACACAATAACAATAACATGGTAATTCTATGCTTAATTAAAAAAAATTTTTTTTAACTGTATTTTAGGTGAAAGTTTACAGTGCAAGTTAGTTTCTCATTTAACTTGTGATATTGGTTGCAATCCCTGCAGTGTGTCAGCATTCTTCCCTTTCTGTTTACACCCTGGGCTCGTGTCCATTCATTCAGTTTTCCTGTCCCTTCCTGCCTTCTTGGCTTTGCTTTTGGGCCCATGTTGCCCATTTGGTCTCGTATACTTGACTAAACCGAGAAGCACCTTCCTCATGTGTGTTATTGTTTGTTTTATAGGCCTGTCTAATCTTTGGCTGAAAGGTGGGCTTCAGGACTTGCTTCAGTTCTGAGTGGCCGGGTATCCAGGGGTCACAGTCTTAGGGTCCCTCCAGTCTCTGTCAGACCAGTAAGTCTGGTCTTTTTTTGTGAATTTGAATTTTGTTCTGCATTTTTCTCCTGCTCTGTCTGGGACCCTCTGTTGCTATCCCTGTCATAGCGGTTGGTCAGTGGTGGTAGCCAGGCACCATCTAGTTCTTCTCGGCTCAGGCTGGTGGAGGCTGTGGTTCATGTGGTCCTTTGGACTAATGTTTTCCGTGTATCTTTGGTTTTCTTCATTCTTCTTTGCTCCAGATGGGATGGGACCAGTACGTGTATCTTAGATGGCTGCTTGCAAGCTTTTAAGACCCAAGACCCTACTCAACAAAGTAGGATGTAGAACTTTTTTTTTTATGAACTATGTTATGCCAGTTGAACTAGATGTCCCTGAGACCATGGTCTCCAGCCCTCGGCCCCAGTAACTTGGTCCCTCAAGGTGTTTGGTTGTGTCTAGGAAGCTTCTATGACTTTGCCTTGGTCAAGTTGTGCTGACTTCCCCTATATTTTGGACTGTCTCTTCACCAAAGTTAACACTTGTCTACTATCTAGTTAGTGATTCCTCCTCCTCACTCCTCCCCTTCCTCGTTATCGTCAAAGATTGTTTTTTTCTGTGTTTAAACATTTTCTTTGGTTTTTGTAATAGTGGGCTTATGCAATATTTGTCCTTTTGTGATTGACTTATTTCATTCAGCATAATGCTTTCTAAATTTGTCCATGTTGTGAGATGTTTCACGGATTCATCATTGTTCTTTATTGTTGCCTAGTATTTCATTATGTGTATATGGCATAAATTGTCTATCTATTCATCTGTGGATGGGCACTTAGGTTGTTGCCATCTTTTTGCTATTGTGAATAATGCTGCAGTGAACATGGGTATGCATATGTCTATTTGTGTGATGGCTCTTATTTCTCTAGGATATATTCCTAGAAGTGAGATTGCTGTATCGCAGGGTATTTCTATTTCTAGCTTTTTAAGGAGACGCCATATTGTTTTCCACAGTGGTTGTCATGGATTGAATTGTGTCCCCCTAAAATATGTGTCAACTTGGTTAGGCCATGATTCTCAGTATTTTGTGGTTGTCCTCCATTTTGTAATTGATATAATTTTCCTATATGTTGTAAATCCTAATCTATGCCTGTGGTTCAGGAGGCAAGATTGGATTATGTTGAAGAGGATTAGGGTGGGATTGTAACACCCTTACCAGGTCACATCCCTGATCTGAAGTAAAGGAAGTTTCCCTGAGGTGTGGCCTGCAGCACCTTTTATCTTACAAGAGATGAAAGGGAACCAAGCAGAGTGGGGGACCTCATACCACCAAGAAAGCAGTGTCGGGAACAGAGTGTGTCCTTTGGACCTGGGGTCCCTGTGCCTTAGAAGCTCCTCGACCAAGGGAAGATGACAATGACCTTCCTCCTGAGCCAACAGAGAGAGAAAGCCTTCCCCTGGAGCTGATGCCCTGAATTTGGTCTTATAGCCTACTAGACTGTGAAAAAATAAATTTATCTTTGTTAAAGCCATCCACTTGTGGTATTTCTGTTATAGCAGCACTAGATGACTAAGACAGTAGTAGTACCATTTCACATTCCCACCAGAAGTGCGTAAGAATTTTAATCTCCCTACAACCATTCCAACGTTTGTTATTTTCTGTTTTTTGATTAGTGGCAGTAATGTTGGGGTAAGATGGTATCTCATCGTAGTTTTGATTTGCATTTCTCTAATGGCTGATGATTGCGAGCATTTCCTCATGTGTCGGTTAGCTGCCTGAATGTCTCCTTTGGTGAAGTGTCTGTTCATATCCTTTGCCCATTTTTAAATTGGATTATCTGTCTTTTTCTTATCGAGGCATTAAATATTCTGTAGGTTTTAGAGATTACACCTTTGTCGAACATGCTGTAACCAAAAATTTTTTCCCTGTCTGTTGGTTGTCTTTTTACTCTTTGGTGAAATTTTTTGATGAAAATAAGTGTTTAATTTTTAGGAGCTCCCAGTTTTCTAGTTTATCTTCTAGTGTTTGTGCATTGTTAGTTATGCTTTGTATTGTATTTTTGCCATGTATTAGGGCCTCTAGCATTGTCCCTATTTTTTCTTCCATGATCTTTATCATTTTAGGTTTTATTTTTAGATCATTGATCCATTTTGAGTTAGTTTTTGTGTATGGTGTGAGGTATGGGTCCTATTTCATTTCTGTACAGGTGGATATCCAGGTTTGCCATCACCATTTGTTAAGAAGACTACCTTTTCCCTATTTAATAGACTTTAGTCCTTTGTCAAAGATCAGCTGACTATGTTATTGTTGTTTTTGTTAGGTGCCGTTGAGTTGGTCCCGACTCATAGCAATCCTATGTATAACAGAACGAAACACTGCCCGGTCCTGAGCCAGCCTCACAATCGTTGTTATGCAAGAGCCCATTGTTGCAGCCACTCTGTCAGTCCATCTCATGGAGGGTTTTCTTCTTTTTCACTTCCTCTCCACTCTACCAAGCATGATGTTCTTCTCCAGAGACTTATCCCTCCTGATATCATGTCCAAAGTATCTGAGATGTAGTCTCGCCATTCTTGCTTCTAAGTAGCATCCTGGTTGCTCTTTCTTTCAAGACAGATTTGTTCTTCTTTTGGCGGTCCATGGTATATTCAATATTCTTTGCCAGTACCACGATTCAAAGGTGTCACTTCTTCTTCAGTCTTCCTTACTCATCATCCAGCTTTTGCATGCATGTGGGACGATTGAAAACACCATTACTTGGGTTAGGTGCACCGTAGTCTTCAAGGTGACATATTTGCTTTTTAATACTTTAAAGAGGTCTTTTGCAGCAGATTTGCCTGATGTGGTACGTCTTTTGATTTCTTGACTGCTGCTTCCATGGGTGTTGATTGTGGAGCCAAGTAAAATGAAATCCTTGACAACTTTGGTATTTTTGTCCATTTTTCATGATGTTGCTTATTGGTCCAATTTTGAGGATTTTTGTTTTCATTATGTTGAAGTGTAATCCGTACTGAAGGCTGTTGTCTTTGGTCGTCATCAGTAAGTGCTTCAAGTCCTCTTCACTTTCAGCAAGCAGGATTGTGTCATCTTCATATCACAGGTTGTTACTGACTCTTCCTCCAATCCTGATGCCCCGTTCTTCTTTGTATAGTCCAGCATCTCGGATTATTTGCTCAGCATACAGATCGAATTAGGTATGTGAACAGATACAACCCTGATGCACACCTTTCTTGACTTTAAACCAAGCAGTATCCACTTGTTCTGTTCAGACAGCTGCCTCTTGGCCTATGTACAGGTTCCTCATGAGCACAATTCAGTGTTCTGGAATTCCTGGTCTTCGCAATGTCATCCATAATTTGTTATGATCCACGCAATTGAATGCCTCTACATAGTCAATAAAACACAGGTAAACATCTTTCTGGTATTCCCTGCTTTCAGCCAGGATCCATCTGACATCAGCTATGATATCCCTGGTTCTGGGTCCTCTTCTGAATCTGGCTTGAATTTCCGGTAGTTCCCTGTCGATATGTTGCTGCAGCCACTTTTGAATGATCTTCAACAAAATTTTACTTGTTGTGATATTAATGATATTGTTTGATAATTTCTGCATTTGGTTGGATTACTTGTTTTGGGAATAGGAATAAATATTTGTCTCTTCCAGTTGGTTGGCCAGGTAGCGGTCTTCCGAATTTCTTGGCATAGATGACTGAGCACTTGAGCACTGCATCAGTTGGTATTCCGTTAATTCCTGGAGCCTTTTTTTCAGCAATGCCTTCAGTGCAGCTTGGACTTCTTCCTTCAGTACCATCGACTCCTGATCTCATGCCACCTCCTGAAATGATTGAACGTCTAACAGTTCTTTTTGGTATAGTGACTCTGTGTATTCCTTCTGTCTTCTTTTGATGCTTCCTGTGTTGTTTAATATTTTCCTTGTAGAATCCTTTGATATTGTGACTTGAGGCTTGAATTTTTTCTTCAGTTCTTTTAGCTTGAGAAATAAATATCAGTCTTTTGAATTCTATATCAGGTAGTTCCTCTGTCCTTTATTCTACTGGAAGGTCATTTCATTCTTTATTTTGGTCACTTGTTGGGATCTTCTTGTCCTACCTACCTTTTTATGTGTTTTGATATTGTTTGCTGTCTCTAAGACCTTAAGGTATTATTTTCTTTCTTTATTGAGCATATGTTCATTTGTTTTGTTCTGGTTTCTTGTTCTGTTTTGGTATGCTAGGGTGAGCAGGGCAGGCATGCTTTGCTGCTTGCTCATCTGTGGGCACAATAGCTCTCACCACCTTGCCTGGGTGAGCAGGGCAGCAGCAGGCAGGGAGAACCTGCTTTGTTATACACTGGTTGGGTGAGATGGCAGAGGGTGGACAGAGGGTGCTGCCTGCCTCCTGGTGTAGGTGCAGCAGTGTGAGAGCGTTCACAGCCCCTCACCAGATAGGTGGGGGTATCAGACAAGGAATAGTGCAGGCTTACTTCCCACCATGCAGCAGCTGGTCAAGTGGTAGGAGGGTAGAGGTGGTGTGGGCCTGGTGTAGCAGCAGGGCTGAGCACTGGCGACACTGTAGCCATGGTGGCATGGTGGAGGCTGGTGGTGGGAATGGGGGTGGTATGTAAGGCTAGGTGGGGGTGGGTCGGACCTGGGGGCTGGCGGGAAGGGGAGGCGGTAGCATATGGGGCAGGTGCTTTCTCTCCTGTTTGGGGCTCCATGAAGTTGTCTTTCTGTACTCCCTGTCCAGGGGCTTTGCTGGGTGGATTCCAAGATGGCAATGCTGTACTGTATTAGTTAACAGGGACCTGCCACACTGTATCTCTCCTTGTACTCTGTTTTCCATCAGTTTCTTCTTCCATTAGGTGTTTGATCTACTTCTTTATCCCTTCATTTGATGCTTAAGGTTCCAGGATTAATGTTTGTACCTGTTTTACTTAGTTTTTCAGGTCTTTGCTATAGAGGGTCAGCATGGCGCGTCTGTCTACAGCACCGTGTTGGCTCAGCCTCCGTGTTTAACTTTTTGAGGGACCTCTGAAATGTTTTTCACAGCAGCTGTACCATTTTATATTCCCCCCAGCAATGCACAAGGGTCTTAATTTCTCCACTCTTAAGTCTCTTTTAATCTATTACAGCCCCGCCCCCAATGTATTTGTTGCAAAAACTGGGCCATTTGTCTCACAGTGTGGATTTTGCTAACCGCATCCCTGGGCTTAGTTTAGTATGTGTTTGTCCCCGTGCTTCCTGTGAGAGCCGGAGGCTTGATCTGGTTCTGACTTGGTTTTTGGCAAGAGACCTCCCAGGTGGTGCCGCGTGCAGTCAAGGGCACAGGAGGTCCTATTGTCTTCTTGTTGTGATGCTGGTAGCCGCTGGTGCTTGTTGCCTGAATTCTTTATTTCTTTAAGGGTTTGCAAAATGGTAATGTACTAATTTTGTCATTCCTCTGCATTAATTAACTACAATACTCCTGGAAGGCGGAAATCCCCTGAAGTATAGTTGGCACAGAAAAGGCAAGCTCAGTGCTTGCTTTCTCCCTTTTCTTATCTGTCTTCAGAGATCGAGTTGGTTTGAGAGGCATTACTTTAAAGCTGAGAGGAAAGATGGTGGATTAAACAACCCTAAAATTCTGAGTCCCCGTGTGGTGCAAATGGTTAACGCAGCCATCTGCTAGACAAGTTCAAGTCTATCTAGAGTTACCTTGGTGATCTGCTTCGAAAATTCAGGCAGTGAAGACTCCACGGAGCACAGTTCTGCTTTGATGCACGTGGGGCCATCAGGAGTTGGAGATGACTAGACGGCAGCTGGACTGGAAGTGTTCCCTTGGATTCTGATAGAGCTGGAGTCTTCTGATGAGGTTGCGGCTAGCTGAGGGTCTGGGTGGTTGAGATGGGGTAGGAGAAGGGGCCCACGAGGGGAGGCTGGGAGTCATTAGAGGCCAGTGTCGGAGTCTGGAGGACCCAAGCTCAGCGTGTCCTTATGTTTTCTCAGCCAACCAACTCAGAGCTTGCTCAAGAGGCTGCCCATGCCAGGCTGGTGATACCTTCCCCCGTCCACAGTCTTGCTCAATCCTTACACCATGCCTGTTGTGATGTAGGGAGGGGTGTAACCTTATTTCCATTTCGCAGATGAGGAAGCAATGCTCAGAGAGGCACTGGGCTTGCCCGAGGACACACAGCTGGCAGATGGCAGAGGTGGGGTGAGACCCCAGACCCCGACCTGTAGATTGTAGCCCCCTCTACCATACCATACTGTCCCCCCAGGAGGAGGAGGCACGGTTCCAACTCTTCCCGCCCACCTCAAGCCCTGCTATGGAGGAAATAAGAACTAGAGGCCATGGTCCTTGCCTCTGAGGTGCTTCCAGACTGATTGGGGAGAGAATGCCAGAGGACAAGAAAACATCACAGACAGGATCACGGATACAGCTTGGATACCCAGGCTATTTTGTGTGTGTTGGGGTGATGGTATCAAGGCTACACTCACATTTTCGAGCGGGACAGACATGCCCTGGTGTAATAGTCTCGACTTCTCTCTCTGCCTAGGCCTGTCTTCAGTGGCCCAACCTCTGGGGGTGTAGCCCACAGTGATATCTCCTCTATTCTCTAGGGTGTCAGTGAGATTGGGTGAGGGTCTGGCCACCTCATGTGTGTGAGAGAGCAGCATGCTTAAGGTATTTTTAAAAACTGCCTCAAAAGGAAAAAGAAAGAAAAAACCCTTTGAACTAAACCACCCCGTTATGTTGGGATAGCGGTGAGAAGGCTGAGCCCAGGCTGAGGAAAATTCAAGATGGCCAACAGCCTATGTTGGTAACACCATCTGGTGCATTAGTTGTTTCCTGCTGGGCTTGAAAAGGGAAAATATTTGTGACAGAAACCAAGGTCAAGGCTCCTGAAGGAAGGCCTGCTAGAACCCTTAATGCCAAGGGCACTTCCCTTTGGCCTGGCTGCTGACGATAATTCTTAGTGCTCTGCACTCAGAACAGTCTAATATGTCTCCCATCTGTCCCCTGAAGTTTGAGGAAAAGCTGAGGTAAAGGTAGCCACACAGAAGTAAAATGTTCTTTGGTCTCAAATTGGGATTTATTTCATAAAGACTCTAATGCTTTCAACTTTGAGTGCTGCTTTTCAATTTTTCTAACAACTTTCTTACATTTTGTCTCCTCTGGTCCTCAAAGTAGCTGGTGAGATCAGGGTGGGTTTTATTAGACCTGTTTTACAGAGGAAGAAACTGAGACCTACTGAAATCCTCTGACTGGCCAGAAGCAGGACCAGAATTCATCTCCCAACTCCTTACTTAGCCTATTCCTTTTGCTCCACCGTGGTGGCCACAACCACAGGAGGCAATGTTGTGGTGGTGGAAAAGAGAAGAGATGGCAAGGAAGCTGCCAGCATTGGTTGAGCACCTACTGCATGTGCTGCCCTGGGTTGGTGCAGGGTAGGCCCTACAAACAAAGGAGCTGCCAAGAGGTCAGCAGAGATCCAGCACAGCATAGTGGGGCTGAGGCTATTTCTTAAGAAAAGTGTAAAGTGAGACAGCTCTGGCTCTAGGCCCCAGATGGGGTCTCTCTCAATCTCCCCAAGACTCTGGCTGGGCCACACTCCATTCCCAGAGACCTCAGTCCACCAGTCCCTAGGTCTGGGGCCCCACAATTAGAGCAGCCCTGGAATGCTGTGTGCTGTCTCATGAACTCTGATGCAGGGAAAGGGCTGCCTCCCAGGCACCTTCACACGAGCCCAAAATAGAGCACTGGGTCAGTGGGCGGCTGCCAAAATGGAGTGTGTGTGTCTGTGTGTGTATCCATGTGCACCTTTGTGACTGTATCTGTGTGTGTCTATTTGTGTGTCTATCTGTGTATGTCCGTATCTGCGTGTCTTTCTGTGTCTATGTGTCTGTGTGTGTGTATGTGTGTCCCTGTGTTGGAGGGCACATGTATCTCAGTAGCTAAGACCTTTCTTCTTTCCCCTGTCAGGCTGAGCTGGAATTTCCTCCCTCTTTGGGGAGTTTCCTGGTTTATTCAACAGTAAATATCCGTTGCGCACCCATGGTATGCCAGGCATGGTTTCTGAGTGTCCACCATCTGTCTTGGAAGCTCCAGTTGTTTGGGAGGGATTTAAGTATCAGCTCCAGCCTCCCCTCTTTAGGGACTGTTCCGGCATCCTCCCTGCCTCCAGCTTACTCCCGACCTATTGAGCCCCTGCCTCTATGCCTATGTCCCGGTGTGGCTGTTTCTGCTGCTCACCTCTCTTCTACCAGGCAGGGGCTCACCTCTGAAATACCAGCCCCAGAGCCCATCCCAGCTCAAGTAAGGGCTCCATAACCGTCTAGTGAGTGAGTAGATGAGTGAAAGGTCCAACAGATTATTACATAAACAAGTAGGAGAACCTGACCCCTGTTTCTGTGTATGCCTCTTGGTTCTTCCACATTGCTGGTCTTCCACGAGCAGACACTCTTCTCCAGCAACCAAGAGCCCTGGCTTGGTGGTTGGGAAGCCCAGGCTTTAGCCCTGGCTCTGCTGGGAACTCCCTGTGCAACCTTGGGAAAATCGCTTTGGCATGTCTGCTTTTCCATCTGTCAACTGGGATCGTTTTCCCTGCCCTGCCTGCCTTTAAGGGTGGCCGTGAGGACCAGCCTGGGTCCTGTGTGAGACGGGAGTGGGGTGTAGGGTGTAGGGTGTGTTGGCAGGCTGGCTGGGACACCAGGGATGCATCAGGTTATGGGCAGGGACAGTGAGCTCTTTGAGAGGCTGGGTCCCTGTCCTATCAGTGCTGAATTCCCAGTGTGTGACCTAGAGGGGCTGTTTAGCAATGCCACCTGTTGAATGAGTTGAATGAATGGTGTACAGAGAAGCCCACAGTGCTGGGTTTAACGCCTTCAAGCTTTGAAAACACTGAACAAAATATGACGTCTTTGGAAAACCAGTTACCTGCAATGGGCTGAGGGCCATTTTCCCCCTTACAGGGACTAGGTACAGAAAGCTCCTTGTGCTCGAGGCCTCCTGCCAGCAAGCCTGAGGATGGAGTTTGTGGGGACTCAGTGGGAACCCACCAAAGCAGCTGGTGCTGATTGCTTGGGGGCCATTGTCTGCCAGGAGAGGGGTGGTACTGAACTTGTGGGAGGAGGGTGAAACCTGAGTTCTGGGACCCCCACCTCCCATTCAACAATTGGCCATCCTTGAGGACTATCAGCTTTCTATGCAGCCTGGATCCTTCAGCTGGAGGGCAAGGGTCACCAGGCCATGGGTGGGGGAGAGGGCAACAGGGAGGTTCTAGAAATGGGTGGGAGTGCCTGGCATGGATCGATGCAGACCCTGCATCTGGCCTCGTTGCTCCTCTCATTTCTCTGGGTCTCAGTTTTTCCCTGAGCCTGTGCTGTGCCCAGGGCTTTAAGAGCAGGAGTGGACTGGAGCCCTGCTGCCAGCTGTCCCTGTGACCCTGGCACATCCATTACCCTCTTTGACCTCAGCCTCCTTTTTTGGAAAGTGAAGGGGTTGATCTTGATAACCCCAGGCATTTTCTGATGCTGTGATTAATCAAAATGTAAGATGCAAGCATTCAGTCATTCATTGACTCAACAAACCTTTATTGTGAACCTACTAAGTACCAGGTACTGTACTAGGTGTGGGACGTGCCGCATGAACAAAATGCAAAAGTCCCTGCCCTTATAGACACAGTAAACAAATGTAAAAGATGGGGCATGTCAGATTGTCGTATGTCTGTGGAGGAAAGTAAAGCAGGGAGTTGGGGGCCCTGTGGGTTGTACTTAAAAAAGCTTTTTTTGTTGTAAAAATATATAAACAAAAATTAAAAATTAAATTTACCATTTTAACTTCAAGGGTACAATTCAGTGGCATTAATTAAATTCACCACGTTGTGGGACCATCACCACTGTCTATTTCTAAAATGTTTTCACCACTCCAAACAGCAGCAGTATCCATTAAGCAGTGACTCCATTCCCTCCAGTCCGTAGCCTGCTGGTAACCACTAATTTAGTTTCTGCTTCTATGAGTTTGCCCATTCTGAGATTTCATATAAGTAGAACCCTAGAATGTTTGTCCTTTTGTGTCTGGCCTGGTTCACTCAACGTAATGTTTTCAAGGTTCATTCATGTTATAGCATGTATTAGAACTTCATTTCCGCTTATGACTGAATAATATTCCATTGTATGGATCCACCACGTTTTGTTCATACATTTGTCTGTCGGTGGACACTTGAATTGTTTCCACCTTTTGGCTATTGTGACTAATGCCGTAATGAACTTTGGTGCCCTAGCGATAATGGAGCGCCTCTTCCTGTGCTTACTGGCCATTTGTGTATCTTTGCTAGAGAAGTGTCTATTCAAGTCCTCTGCCCATGCTTTAATTGGGTTGTCTTTTTGTTGTTTCATTATAGGAGTTCCTTTATATACTCTGGATATTAAACCCTTATGCTTTGTAAATTTTTCCCCCATTCTATAGGTTGTCTTTTTTACTTCCTTGATAATGTCCTTTGATGCACAAAAGTTTTTCATTTTAATGAAGTACAGTTTATTTATTTTGTATTTTGTTGACTGTGATTCTGGTGTCATATCTAAGAGTCCAGTGCCAAATCCAAGATCATGAAGACTTAACCCTGTTTTCTTTTAAGAAGGAGCCCTGGTGACGCAGTGGTTAAGAGCTTGGCTGCTAACTGAAAGGTCAGCAGTTTGAACCCATCAGTTGCTCCGCAGGAGAAGGCTGTGGCAGTCTGCTTCTGTAAAGGTCGCAGCCTTGGAAACCTCATGGGGCAGCTCTACTCCATCATATGGGGTTGCTAGAAGTTGAAATCGACTCAGTGGCAAAAGATTTTTTCGTCTAAGAGTTTGATGATTTTTAGCTCTTATACTTAGGTCAGTGATCCATTTTGAGTTAACCTTTGTATATGGTGTGAAGTAGGGGTCCAACTTGATTCTTTTACATGTGGAAATTCAGTTGTTCCAGCGTCATTTCTTGAACAGACTTGTTCTTCGGGTTAAAAGGGTAGTTAGGGAGGGGCTCATTGAGAAGGTAGCATTTGAACCCAGGCCTGAAGAAGGTGAAGGAGTGAGCCACACTGATATCTGGGAAGAACATCCCAAGCAGAATATACTGCAAGTACATAGGCCCTGAGGTGGGAGCTGCCTAGTGTTCAAGGAGCAGCAAGGGGGCCAGTGTGGCTGGAGCAGAGTGAGGGAGGGGAGAGGAGTAGTAGATGAGGGCAGGGAGTTATGGGGGTGGGAGGCAGACTGTGAGGCCTGGCCAGGGATTGCACTGGCCTCTGCTTCTGCCGTCAGTGTGATGGGAGCCAGTGCAGAGCTCTGAGCAGAGGAGCAGGGTCAACCTGGCTGCTGTGTTGAGAACAGACAGTAGGGGGTGAGGGTCACAGCAGGGGGGCTAGCGAGGGGGCTGTTGCTGAGATGATGGTGTTTGGACCTGGGTGATATAAGTAAAGGTGGTGGGAAGTGGGCAGGTTCTGGAAGTACTTCAAGTACAGCCAATGGGATTTCCTGATGGATTGGACGTGGGGTATGAGAAAGAGAAGAATCAAGAAGGAGTCTTGGGTTTTGGCCCGAGCAGTTGGAAGGATGGAGTTGCCACTCCAAAAGAAAACCAAACCAAACCTGTTGCCATTGATTTCAACTCCTATCTACGCTATTGGACAGAGTAGAACTGCCCCATAGGGTTTCCAAGAAGGCTGGTGAATTTGAACTGCCAGCCTTTTGGTTAGCAGCTGAAGCCTTAGCCACTGCCCCAGAAAGGGTAAATTGTAGGTGTAGCAGGTTCTGAGAATGATCAGGTCAGCTGGGGAGATGTTTTGTAAGTTTGAGAAGCCTGATAGAGATCCATGTAGATATTTGAGTGGGTGATGGCACAGCTGAGCCTAGGGTCCTAGCTGGAGGTACATGTTTGGGAGTCCCCTAGAATCTGGATGGTTCTTAAAGCTGAAGACAGGATGGGGTGACATAGGGAGCAAGTGCTCATTGACTGAACACCTGCTGCCTTACTGAGCCCTAACCCAGACGCTGGGCTGGGAAGGGAGGGAAGGTAAACCTGGCCGTAACCTGGTACCCGCTGAGGGTTTATCATTTCCTCAGGAGACAGAGCGCACCTTGCCAAAGCAATAAGGAACTCTTAAGATGGAATGCAGTACAATTTTAATTAAATGGCTCGGACTGAGAGCAGAGGAAGCTGAGCAGGGTGTGGTTGTGGGACTGGAGTGCTCAGAACCCGCTGCAGGAGGGTGGCTTGTCCTAGGCCTGGAGGGACAAGCTGAGCATGGCCAGGCCAGGAGGAGGGGAAGGGCATTCCTGGCAGGAGGAACAGAGCAAGTAAACAGGCAAGGATGCGCCAGGGAGGAGATGAACTTAACTGTGGCCAAACGGCCTGGGGTTGTAGGAAGAGCTTGGATTTTGAAGTTCATGTCCCTGCTGGGTACTTAGGGCGGTTGCTTAACAGCTGAGGCTCGAGTGCAAAACGGGACATCCCGCCTCCTTCACAGGGTTGCTGGGAGGGTGTATTAGAACGTAACGGTTGATCTGGGAGATAATAACATGCTCAGCCCGGCACGTGGCACACAGTAGGCACTCTGCACGCTTGTTGCCTTAGCACAGTCAGCCTCAGAGGCTCACCCACCCACCCCAGGGGGCCACCTCCTGGTGGCCCAGCAAAGAGCAGAGCTTAGAGAGAGCCACCATGGACAACACTGGGCCAGCGTTAGTGCCAGGCAGACCTGCCCGCTGTCCCTCACTAGGCAGACTGGAGGTTTGGGAGGACTGCAATGCCCGGAGCCCTGGCCACCTTTCCTGGGCCCTCTTCTATTTTAGGGTTTAGTCCCAATGAATGAGGAAGCCTTGTCTGGCCCCGCCGCAGCTAATGACAGCCTGGCCTGCCAGCCATTTAAAAACAGCTCCGCTATTTTTACTGACAAGCGGCAGCTGGCCAGTCCTTCCCAGGCAGTGCCGACATGGGATGATTTTAGGAAACCGAGGCCTTGCTAGGAAGATGGGTCATTGTCTCAAATCACAGACCTGCGATTGGGCAGGATGTGTCCCTGAGCCTTCCGGCGGGTGCCAAACATCACCTTTATACAATGATCTGAATTTAGAAATAATTCTACCCTTGCCAGTGGGGCTCAGAAGGAATTGCACAACCTGTCCACTCGAATCCTCGCCGGTGTCTCTGGGAATGAGGAGCCTCTGTCCCCAGGGAAGGGGTCACAGAAAGGATAGGGCTGGTGTGGCCATGTCCACAGGCCAAGTCCAGAGCCAAGGGCTTTTTATACCCGCAAGACATTTCTCCTTAGCTCTTTAATTGGAGGTAGTTTAAAATGGCTCTTACCAGGTGAGAATGCTGGTGATTTCCTTTCCTTCTTTCTAAGAAACTTTTTTTTTTTTTTTTTTTGCCAGCTCTTAGCCTCTTTCTTTCTTTTTTTTATTGTGCTTTGAGTGGAAGTTTACAATTCAAGTCAGTTTCTCATACAAAAAGTTACACACACATTGTTATGTGACCCTAGTTGCTCTCCCTATAATGTGACAGCACACTCCTCTCCACCCCGGATTTCCTGTGTCCATTCAACCAGCTCCTGGCCCCCTCTGCCTTCTCATCTCACCTCCGGACAGGAGCTGCCCACATAGTCTCACGTGTCTACCTGAGCTAAGAAGCTCACTCCTCACTAGTATCGTTTTATGTCCTACAGTCCAGTCTAATCTTTGTCTGAAGAGTTGGCTTTGAGAATGGTTTTAGTTTTGGGCTAACAGAGTCTGGAGGCCATGACCTCTGGGGTCCCTCCAGTCTTGGTCAGACCATTAAATCTGGTCTTTTTACTACAAGTTGAGATCTTAATCCCACTTTTCTCCTGCTCCATCTGTAAGAAACTGTTTTAAAAATGGCTCCAGGCCTCTACATAGAGACTGGGGAAGAATAGAAACAGCCTAAGGATGGGGTGGAGTCCTTGAGTGGTGCAAAGGATGAACTTGTTTGGCTGCTTATGTTGGTTCTAGTCTGCCTAGAGTGTCTCGGAAGAAGGTCCTGACAACCTATTTCTGAAAGATCACAGTCATTGAAAACCCTATGGAGCACAGTTCTACTCTGACACACTTTAACCGCCCTCCCAAAACAAAACAAAACGAAACCCACTGCTGTCAAGTTGATTCCAACTCTTAGTGACCCTTAAGGACACAATGGAGCTGCCCCATAGGGTTTCGAAGGAGTAGCTGGTAGATTTGAACTGCTGACCTTTTGGTTAGCAGCTGAGCTCTTAGCCACTGTGCCACCAGGGCTGCCAACACACAGTAAGGGATGGGGTGAATGCCCCATGAAATCTCTGTCCTTCCGGTAGGCAGGGTTGTATTGTATTGGGCACGGTTTGTATGTAAGTAAAATAATGCTTTTTTGGTCCACTGCCTATTTCTAAACAAGATTGCATTTTTTTTTTTTTTTTTTGAGCAGTTGCATGATTGGTCCTGAAAGCAATAGTCATCCTGCCCCCACCCCTGCCCCCATCCTCTTCTCTGCAGCAGTCAGGGGGCTGTTCTCAGCCTCACAGCCACCAGCCCCTTTGTCTGCAGGGTGCTTCTTGGCTTCCACACCCTTTCTGTCCCTGACCTGCCCTGCCTCATGCCCCCATCCCCTCCCCTCCCCTCCCCTCCTGCACAAGCTCCTTGCTCTGTCTGTCTACCTGACACCCCTCATTCTTTGACCCATTTCCTGATTCGCAGGTGGCCCCCTTCCTAGAGCAGAGTCCCATTCTGCCTCCTCTTCTTCCTGTTGTTGGGTACTGTCCAGTCAGTTCTGACTCAGAGACTCCATGTGACATAATAGAACTGCCCCATAGGATTTTCCTGGCTGTAATCTTTAAGGGAGCAGATTGCCAGGTCTTTCTCCCATGGAGCTGTTGGGTGGGTGCTTCATGTTGCATCATCATGGCCCCTTCTCTTCTTTCTAAACTACCTCAAACATCCAGCTACGTGCCTTCCCTCTCCATCCTGCGGTGCGGTGGCTTATTGCTTTGCGAGTTTTCCTGTGTCTCTGAGCACAGGGCTGTGCCTCTCAGCACAGGGCTGTGCCTCCCTCATCTTTGGTGACAGGCATGTTGTAGCCACGTCCCCGTTTGATGAATGAATGGCTTTGTGGAGCTCTTCCTGGTTTACAAGATACTTTCCCATCCCTGACTTTACTGAGCGATTCTACCTCCATAATCTTGGGGGCCAAGAGTTTAAGCAGCAGAACCAGGACCAGAGCCCAGCTTGTGGCACCCTGTGTCTCCCTGTGATTGGACCGCCCACCCTGGTCTCCACCTATTCTGGTCCCCTCCACCCACTCTGATCCCCTCTGCCTGCTCAGTGTGGCCTGCCATCCCCTTCCACATCTCTGAGGCTCCCAGTGCTCCTTCAGGATGGTGTGGGCGGCTGGCTTTGCAAGTTACCATTCACTCACACGACCCTGGGAATAAAGAAGGCCTGAGCCACCCAAGAAAGAAATGCTGACTGGGCGAGCGCAGGCCCCATGAGCGGGCCCACTCTGGCCCTGATTCTTGAGGCTGTGGATAATGTCGCATCTGGGGTGGCGGGGCCCACTTGGGTGTCTTCCTGCAGCAGCCGAGGGGGAGACACAGATGTAGGCAGATGTTGTGGGCCTGTGCAGAAGGGCTTCCAGCTGTGGCCCAGCTGTTTGGGAGACCAGCACTTCCTGGCTCCCAGAGGCCCCGGGGCTTGCTGCAGCCTCTCACGGATGTTGCTGGCGCCTAGAGGAGCAGCCTTGTGCCAAGCTCTCTTCTAGAGCGGCGGCTAACTGCCATGGGCCTGAGCGGAGGCCTGAGCGGGTGGTGAGAGGGAATTCATACAAGGTGAGGGTTGTCGCCACGTCATGTTTACTCTCCATGGGGGGTGGGATGCACGGCACACCTGTAGGGATTAGGGGAGGAAAGTCAGGTGTGGTGGCCACGAAATCCTGCAGAAGGAGCCTGTCTGTGTGTCCCCAGCCTGCTCGCCAGCACCCACACTGAGGAGAACCGCAGGAAGACCCCCTGTCAGTCCCCTTCCGCCTGAGCACTAATCTTTCCTGAGTCTCCTGTTTCCAGGGCACTCCCCCTAAAACCTTCAGTGGCTCCCGTGGCTGCTCAGCCCTGGCTACAGAGACTACCGAGGAGCTCTCTTTTTTAAAACTTATTTTTGGTGGTTGTTGAGAGTATACACGGCAGAACATATACCAGTTCCACAGTATCTACATGTATAATTCAGAGGTGTTGATTGCATTCTTCAAGTTGTGCAACCGTTCTCACCCTCCTTTTCTGAGTGATTCCTCTCGCATGAACATTAATTCACTGCCCCCTAAACTTCCTATCTAATGTTTGGCCTCATGTATAGTTCTTAAAAGAGCACAATGTTCAAGGCAGACATTCTTTTGCTAATTAAACTATTGTTTGGTTTAAAGAAGACTTCAGGGGATATTTTTGCTTTAAGGTTTATATCTCAGGACGGTAGTTTCAGGGGTTCACGCGTCCTCAGTGGCTCCAGAAAGTCGGATTCCATGAGAATTTGAAATTCTCTTCTGCATTTTCCCCTTTTTGATCAGGATTTTTCTGTAGAACCTTTGGTCAGAATGTCCAGTAATTACCCAGAAGCTTTTAACCATCCTGATGCCCAGACCCCACCCTTTAGAGGCTCTCATTGGATTGGTCTGGGATGGGGTCCAGGCATCTGCATTTTGCATGGGGTTCAGGGTGTTAACCACCACCCTAGAGGATAAATTTCCAGGCATCACTGGGGTCTCCCAAAACTGGGTCCCAACCCACAGTTTCCCTTCTTGTCCCCCAGCCTCCTTGGTCCAGCTAGGCCAGCCTTTTCACAGCCCCCAGTGCCAGGCACTACCCTGCCTCTGTGCTGCCCCATCTGGCATCCATTCCCTCCATCCAAATCAAATTGGCCTGCGTGCCTGCTGAGCCCCCATGCCCTCTGGGAAACTTCCCTTCAGTTAGTTTTGCTGTCCCTGCTCTCCCACCAGGTGGCCTGGTGCCATTTTCACAGTAGTTGCTAAGGTTCTTATTAAAAAGACTGCCACCTCCATAAGGTTAGCCATCACTCACACCTGAGATTTCGTCCCCCTGAGCAGCTTCATGTCTTGCTGGCCCTTGTCCCCCAGGGCCTTTCTGGTATTTCCCCAGCCTGGGAGCCAGGGTCACAGGGCTGTATGCATGGTCCTCTGGCTCTGAGTCTTGAACCATGTGAGAAACAGGCAAAGAAGTCAGGCAGGGACCAGTTAGGGTCAGAGGCCAAGATAGGGGTCTCCCCTTCCCACCTGAGATGGGCTCACCCACCTGGGCCCAGACTGAGCAGCTGGAGGCCGCAGACCAGGCAGAGGGCAAATCAAGAAGGGAGATGGTGCACTGCCCGGGGCAGAACTCAGCCTGCTGTCTTCCCAGGACAGCAGTCACACCCATCGCACACCTCGCTGGGGAAGGCTGAGGGGGCTGGAGAGAGGAGCTGAGAGCCTTCCATCCACAGTCCTGGGAGGCTAGGGGTGAAGGGGTAGATGTCACACCTCAGGGACGACAGGAGTTGGCAATGAGGGTCCTTGTGGTTAGAGCTTGGCAGAACCTACACCCTTCACCAGAGCTTCCACCCTGGGGCCTGTGACCTGTCCACACGTCGTCTGTACGGAGCTTTCCTGTTGAAAGCTCCTTCTTGTCAGGCATGCTCAGTCACCCTCAGGACAGGACAACAAGATGGTAGTTATAGTTCCGTGGTGAGGAAATGGAGGCTCAGGGAGGTGGGGCAACTTGCAGGCCCATGCCTCACAGGTATATGTGTGTGTGGGGGGGATGTTCCTGGCACCCAGGCACCAGCCAGGCCCCTGGGCAGGGGTAACACCCTTAGCCTTGCTCTCTGAATCGCTTTCTTCCCATCCCACCTCTGGTGCCCACGGCAGTGGTGTGTGTGTGCATGTGTGTATATATGTGGGGTGTGTGTATGTGTTATGTATGTGTATATATGTGGCATGTGCATGTGTGTGCGTGGTATATGTATGTGATATATGTGTGGTGTATATATGGGGTGTGTGTGTCTGTGTTGTATATATGTGCTGTGTCTGTGTTGTATAAATGTGCTGTGCGTGTGTTAATATATGTGTGGGGTGTGTGTTGTGTATATATGTGGTGTGTGTGTTTGTGTTGTATATATGTGAGGTGTGTGTGGTGTATGTATGTGGTGTGTGTCTGTGTCGTATATATGTGGTGTGTGTGTGTGTGGTGTATATATGTAGTGTGTGTGTGTGGTATACATATATGGTGTGTGTGTGTGTGTGTGTGTGGTGTGGTGGGGGGCAGGTGTCAGTGTAATTATTCTTGTCCCTTCTAACTCTCCCCATGCGAACTCTCACCTGTCCCTTCTTCCAGGCGAAGGCAGCCAAGGAGGAGCAGGAGGCACGGAAGCTGCAGCTGAGGAGCCTACAGTACCTGGAGCGCTACGTCTACCTGATTCTCTTCAATGCTTACCTCCACCTGGAGAAGACCAACTCCTGGCAGAGGCCCTTCAGCACCTGGATGCGGGAAGTGAGAGAGGGCCCGTGGTGTGATGGGTTTACACAGACTCAGCATCACCCCACAGGGTCCCTGCTGAGTAGGGGAGCTCCCATCTCTCAGTCTAGAGGAAGCATCCATTTTGCTAAGTGTCTGTGCTTGGCAGTCATTGAGTCAAAGGTTGAAGAGTGAGTGAATGAATGAATGAATGTGGAGGAGGGAGGGGACAGGTGTGTTGGGAACAGGGCAGCACAGAGTGCTGGGCGGGGTCCCTCCTGGGATGTGGGTTCTCACCGCCCTCCTGGCACCAAAGAGGAGAAGGGAACTGACCCTGGCTGGGCACTGTATGCCCATAGCCCTTGTTAGTGTTCTTGTGAGAGGCAAGGTGGCTTGGTGGTGAAGGGTTCTACCACCACCGCTGCCCAGCTGTGGCCGTGGACAAGTTAGTCAACCCCCCTGAGCCCACTGTCCTCAACTTTAAAATGGGAATGATGTCGGCAATGTTACCACTACCACAAAAGGCTGTGGTAGAGATTCAACGTGAGATACGTAGGGTGCCATCTTCCAGGCCCTGTGGTAAGCGAATGTGCCTTAAACAGTGTTATATTCTTCTCCCATTTTTCAGAGGAGGAAACTGAGTACAGAGAGCTTAAACAACTTCTTCAGGGTCAGCATTAGAGCTGGCTGGTTGACTTTAAAGCCCCCGTGTTCTTGCTTAAGATAAGCTACCCTGACCGTTCACCGTCTATGGGTCCTCCCTGCCTGGCCTCCCCGGCTCTTCCTCAAGCTTGACAGTTTTAGAGGCAGAGCTGTTGCCTGGGCCCCTCTAGGTCAGAAGAGAGGCCTCCTTTCGCCCCTAGGCAAAGGCACCTGTAATTACCCCTCTGCCGGGAAGCTGGCCCTTCCTGACCTCGCCAGCCCAATATTCCAGGCTGGAATTAGTTCCCGCCATGGGCAGCCCTGGTGGCATAGTGGCTAAGAGCTTGGCTGTTAACCAAAAGGTTGGCAGTTCGAATCCACCAGCTGCTCCGTGGAAACCCTATGAGGCAGTTCTATCTACTCTGTCCTATAGGGTCGCTATGAGTCGGAATCGACTGGATGGCAACAGGTTTGGTTTTTTGGTTTATGGGCTGTCCACTGGTGGTGGGAGAGCAGGAGGCCAGTGACCTAAGCCAGGTGGTAGAGGAAGGGCACGGGTTGAGGCAGATCTGGGGTGGACCCCGAGCTGTAGGGAGCGCAGGCAGGGAGGATCCTGCAATGCCAAGACAGGAGTGGTGGCGGCCAGGGACCAGCCTTGAGGGTGGACTTTGGCTGTCAGGGTGGGGCTGCATTTGAAATTCATGACCCACCGCATGGAAACCCTGGTAGTGTAGTGGTCAAGAGCTATAGCTGCTAATCATAAGGTCAGCAGTTTGGATCTACCAGGCGCCCCTTGGAAACCCTGTGGGGCAGTTCTGCTCTGTCCTAAGAGGTTGCTATGAGTCAGAAATGACTCAACGGCAGTGGGTTTGGTTTTTCTTTGGGCGGGCCGGCGGGGGGAGTGGTGGTTCACACATGTGGATGAGTGTTGAGCCAGGAGACCTGACAGGGTCATACCAAGGCCATGTCAGGGCCACCCTCTTAAGCAGGACTAGGGTCAGTGTTCTCACAGAGCCCTGGGTGGGGCCTGGGGGTGGTGGGAACTAAGACAGCTTTGGTTCTGTTTGGAGAGTAGAAATTGGGGGAACCAGAGCTGGGGAGGAAGCTGGATCCCCGACCAACTGAGTCTGGGTGGTGGGCATTGGGGGATGCCAAAGAAGGAGAGAGCTGCTGGCCCAGGCAGGAGAGTGAGTTCCAGCCCCAGGGGCCCCCAGCCCCTCTCCCAGGGGCGAGTAGAGGGTAGGGCAAGGGTTTCCTGGGGACAGGGGAGAGGGACAAATTGATCCTTTTGTTCTCTGTGGAGCTGACATCCTCCTCATCCCCCAGGATGGCGGGGGACAGAAGGGAACTGGCGGTTGAATGGTTTGAGTGTGGGGCCAGGGCCTGGGCCACTGGGAAGCAGAACCAGTTCTGTCTGGCTCATGGTGGGCCCCACAGCCTGGCCACACCCCAGGGGCCTCTGGTGGCTTCTGCAGCCACCTGTCTTTTCCAGCCCTCTTGGTGGGCCCAGCTGAATACCCGAAGCGAGGCTGGCCTGGGCTGTGAGTGACCACAAGGGGCATGGGAGCCACAGAGGCCACAGCAGGTGCTGCCCCTCCCACCCCCCAGTGCTCAATGGACAGTGGTCCTCATTGTACATCTGTCCAGCACTTACTATCTACTGAGTGCTGGCCATGCTTTAAAAAAAAATTTTTGTCATGGTTCACAAGTACGTAACAAAGTTTACCATTTTAACTGTTTTTGAGTATACAAATCAGCGGCATTAAGCGTATTCACAGTGTCGCATATGCATGACCACTGTCTGCTTCCTGATCTTTTTTACCATCCCAAACAGAAACTGTCCCCATTAATCCATGCTACGTAACCCTCCTGGTGACACTCCTAGGAGGCAGAGACTGTTACTCCGGCGTAAGGAGTAAACAGCTCAGAGAAGTTAACAGAATCCAGAGAGGAAACTTGCTCAGGCCGAGGAGCTGTGAGGCCTTGGTGCACAGTGAGGGAGGGACGACACGAGGAAGTGGACAACGGGCTGACAGTGCCCACCCTCCTGGTAACGCCGCCCCATCTCTGCTTCCCTCTCAGGTGGCCTCAAAGGCTGGTATCTACGAGATCCTCAACCAGCTGGGCTTCCCTGAGCTCGAGGACACGGAGGGCCAGCCCTTCTCGAGGCTCCGCTACAGGTGGCAGGAGTGGAGCCGAAGCACCGAGCCCCCTGCCGGGGATTCCTCGTAGGGGGGCACTCCTCCCTGTCCCCATCCTCTCTCAAGCCCCCACGCTTGCTTGCCAAGAGCCCCAGGTGCTTTTCCCTAGGAGTGGCTTCCAGGGGTCCCAACCTTGAGGAAAAGATTTCCCAGCTTCCTGGAGAGAAAGTGGGGTAGAGTTGGGACCCCTGTTTTGAAAGAGCTTTTTGTAGGGACATTTACTGCACACGGTCGTGCCTTGTAAATGACAGGAGCGTGTGGGTGGCCCTCCAGGATGGCCAGGTGTGTGCACTGGCAGAGAGCTGGGCACTCAGCCCCAAGGAGCTCACTCCTTGAATTTCCCCCAGAGTTACCTGCTACTTCTGTCCCCTCCTAGCACCTCTGAGAACAACACAGTACAGGCACTGGCCAGTGTGAGCCCCCTTCCCTTTCTGTCTACAGGCACTGGCCAGTGTGAGCCCCCTTCCCTTTCTGTCTCGTGCCTCACTCCCCGTTTGCCGCTCTGTTTTGCTGCCTGAGCCCTGCCCTGGGCAGGTGGTGGGGAGTCCCTGGCTACCTGGGGGTGGGGGCGCTCTAGGTGGGTTTATTGCTTTAAAGGCAGCTTCACACAGCCTCCTTGCTTCTCATGCTGCACCTCCAACCTGGGAGACTTCTGGGACAGCCATGTGGCCGTTGGGGCTGGCCGGGGCCCTTGCTGCTGCTGCTTCCTTTTCCCTCTCCCTTCCCCCTGGAGCTCGCTGGCTGGACTGGGGAGGTTTCCTGAGGGAACTGGCAACGTGCAGGGGAAGGAAAGAGCCTCTGGAAGGCGGATAGAGCACTGTGGAAGAGGTCTGCTCGATTTGCCTGGGAGCCTGGGTGAGGTGCTGAGGAAGCCAGAGCCTCCAGCCGCAGTTCTGCCTGTGCCTCCTCCCTGTCCCAACAGCCTGGGATGGCCCTGGCCCCCACCTACTGCGGCAGGAGCCCCAGAGATTGCTGAGCTCAAGTGTAATCGGTGGGGTGGCCCTGAGTGAATAGTAGAGTGTGTGAGGGTGGGCTCGGGAGAGAGAGAGGGAGTCGCCTAAATTCCAGGCCATCCCTCCTGAGAACCACTGAGCTGCCTCCAGTGGGAACAGAAAGGGCCAGGCCCTGCTGAGCTAGAGGCTGTCATGGTCCACTGCCCCGTCAGTGGGGAGACTGCTGCTGCCTCGGAGTGGAGCCTGGCAGCTTCTCTGTCAGGGACTGGTGCTGGCTGACATACAGGAGTTGAGCAGCCAGTGGGCTGTCCACCTGGCCTGGGCTCATCAAGGCCAGGGAAGCTTCTCTTTGGCCTTACGGGCTTCTGCAGAAAAACGGAGGTGTCATTAGTTTGAAAAGGCTGAAGTTCACATCAACCCCCTTTTGGGAAATATTTGACCATCTTGGCTGAATTCTTTTTGCGAAACTACTGTATGTTCACTACCTTTTCAGATTTGTTGTTGTTTTTGCATGTTTTAAAGAGTTTTAATTCTTTACAGACAAGGTCTTGATGAGGGGTCAGAGAGCAGGGCTGAAGTGTGAGGGATCTTAGCGTTCTCACGATTGGCCTTGACTTTCTGCTGTGCTGGGACCAATGGCCGGTCACTTCACCTCTCTGCCTCAGTTTCCCCATCTGTAAAATGGGAGACTAATACTTGCCTACCTCACAGGGGTGTTGTGAGGATTCGTTTGTGATTTTCTTTTTTTTTTTTGTACAGAGCTTTTGAGCATTAAAAATGGCTAAATGTGAAACATGCCTGGTTGTTGATTTGTCTTTAGCACGGGGGGAGAGGTTATAGACCTGACATAAGCTGGGGTCCCTGCTCTTTCAGAGTAAGAAGGGGTGGGCCAGGCGAGTCAAAAACACTTATTTGGGACAAGACCTCCATTCTCAGAGAAGGTGGGATTTTCCAGACACTGCTTTCTTCCCCTCAGATCCTCAGTAGGGCCTTCCCCTATGTCATGCTGAGGCCCTCCTTGAAGAAAGCAACATAATTCACACTGAGGTGTGAGGGACTGATGTAGCACCACCTTAGAGAAAGAGACTGACCTGGGACTTCAGAAGCTGTAAAAGAGACTGAAGTTCAGCCTCTACTTCCTTTCCCTCACACCGTGGCCCTGCTGGGCCCCTGCAGCTGCCATGGCTGAGCTCACTTGAAGCGCTGAGAGATTAGTGTGTAAAGAGCCAGTGGGGAGAGTGAGGCAGAGAGAGCACCGCCCCAGTGCTTCTCCCCAAGCACCTCCAGGGAATTAGGGGGACAAGGCCCTCTGGGTTGTAGTTCCAGGGCCAGCTAGGGGTGGTCAGAATGGAACCCAGAGCCTCCACTGCCCATTGGGATAGTAATCTCTGGCCTGTGGGAAGAGGCCTCCTGGGTTATTTCCTAGCCCAGCAGGGTGTGTGAGTTGTCATTTCTGGGTCCCCGTGGCTTCCGAGTGTCAGCGTAGAGGGGTGTACACTGGGCAGGGGTGGGGGCCGTCTTTGATTCTGCTTAGAGGGAGACTGGGTAGGTGTCCATAGGAGCGTGTGTGTCCCCCGTCTCCCCCAGGCCTTCCTTTGTCCTAGGGGGTCATCTAGCAATTAAACAGCAATATGAGTTTACTCTTCAGGAGCTCGTGCCCGTCTGATTCAACAAGTTCAGATGTGTAGAACCTTTAGCACAACCCTGATACAGTAAGCACACGATCTGTTTTTCTTTTAAATAATATATTATTGTGTTTTCAGTGAAAGTTTACACAGCAGTTTGAGTCCCTTTCAACAATCTCTACCCAAGTTGTTCAGTGACTGGTTACATTCTTCACAACGCATCAACATTCTCCTTTCTATTCTGGTTGTTCCATTTCCATTAATCTAGTTTCCCTGACCCATATGTTCTCATCTGTGTTTTAAAGTAATTGTTGACTGGTCACATGTAGGTGATTTTTTAAAAGCACAGTACTTATGGGTGATGTTATTATTTCTAATTTTTTTTTACACAGCACAGCATACACCAATTCAACAGTTTCTACATGTATAATTTAGGGTATTTATTATTTTTTCAGCCAATTTGTTATTTAGCTACTAACCTCAGGGGTTCAATCAATTTTTAAAATTTTAATTTTACTGTGGTAAAGTACATGTAACAAAAATACCTTTTTAAACATTTTTTAAGGGTACAATTCAGTGACATTAATTATATTCACCATGTCGTGCTACCATCACCACTGTTCATTTCCAGAAGTTTTTCATCACCCCAAACAGCAACTCTGTACCCCTAAGCAATGGCTTCCCAGTCCCCTGCCCACCCGCCCCGGTAACCTCAAATAGACTTTGATCTCTATGCATTTGCTTATTCTAAATATTTCATCTAAGTGGGATCATAGAGTTTAATCCTTTTGCGTCTGGCTTATTTCACGCAGAAGAATGTTTTCAAGATTCATCCCCGTTGTAGCACGGTCACGGCTGAGTAATCTTCCATTGTATGGATACCACATACTGCTGAATCGTTCATCTGTTGCTGGCCACTTGGGTTGTTTCTACCTTCGGGCTATTGTGAGTAATGCTGCAGTGAACATGTGTAAAAGTATCTCTTTGGGTCCCTGCTTTCAAGTCCTTTGGGTACATAGCTAGGAGGCGAATTGCTGGGTCTTATGTTAACTCTGGTTTAAACATTTTTGAGAAACCACCAAACTGTCTCCCACAGCAGCTGCACCATTTTACTCTCCACCAGCAACAGATAAGGGTTGCAGTCTCTCCGCAAGCTCACCGACACTCGTTTCTGTTTTTCTGATAATAGCCATCCCAGTGGGGGAGAGGTGTCAGCCTGGTTTGCCACCATGTCCAGACCAGTCAGGCCTTAGCTTGGGTTCAGGGAGACCCTGTCTGACTGATGTGAAGGGGGCGAGCACAGTCTGATATGAGGGAGCCTTGCAGGGTGGGTATATATGCACCTGGCTGTGACCAGTGATTCAACAGAAACTGGGCAGCTAAATGTACCCGGCACCATGCTACCATCAGGGAGCTGTGTGCCTGCTGTCCAGGAGCCTGTGGCATTTCGGGGAAGAGAGACAGTGAGCAAGTCATTCCCAATAGGTGTGGCTCATGAGCGCTGGATGGTGCGGGGGTGCCGCAGGGCAGAGGCCAGGCCCAGCTTCCATTACTCCCTTTTTACAGAGCTTCTTGAACAAGGAATCACTGATGTCATGGACCTGGGCATGGCATGGGGAGAGTGGGCAGAGAGTGCCTGCATGGGGCCACCCCACCCCAGGAAACCATACAGCACCAATAACACGGCTTGTTCCTGTCTCAGCTCTTCATCCTACTTGCCATCCCATCCGTTGACCAGACTCCAGGAACTGGCTACACCCTGGGAACTGGTCAGACCCCATGGGAGGGGCCTTGAAGATGCTGAGGATGAACGATGAGCTGGAAGAAATAAGCAGACTACCCAGATGTTGTCTGCTGATGCATTCCTGCAGTGTACATCCCAGAGACCCAGAGACCCCCAAGTTCACCTGCAGAATCAGCATGGTCATAGCTTTTAACCTGTTTTATCTTAGAGAAAGCTGTCATTTTTTCATCACACAAGTAAGGTATGATTGATTACACACTAGCTGTGAAAATGCTAAGAAGGTCTTTATCCGCCTGTGCCCACTGCCATTTCCCTCCCTCTGGTTATAAAAGATACCACTGTGATCAGTCTATCTTCTGCATGTGTGTGTGGCTTGTTTTTTTACATAAACGGATTATATATATTTACACTACATATATGGTCTGCGACTTGCTTTTTTTTACTTGACAGTATGTCTCAGAACTTTTATCCTCACTAAGCTTAGATCTTCTGCATTGTTTTTAACTTCTGAATCACCTGAGGAGTTTGTGAAAAATGTAGATTCCTGGGCAGCATGTTTTATAATAGTGGTAAGTTGGAGACATCTTAAATATCCATCGTGGTGTAGCCAATGTGGAAAACAGTTTGATGGTACCTCAAAAAGATGAACATGGAATTACCACATCGTTGTTATTAGTTGGGTCACAGATTGTTTGGCCTGTCTCCCAAGTTGCCTCTGGATGGGTTTGAACTGCCAACCTTTGGCTAGTTGTTGAACACTTAACCATTTGTGCCACTCAGGGACTCCTGAAATTACCATATGGCCCATCAAATCCATTTCTAGCTATATACCCAAAAGACTTGAAGCAGGGACCCAAAGAGATACTTGCACACCAATGTTCACCGCAGCATTATTCACAATAGCCAAAAGGTGGAAACAACCCAAGTGCCATCAACAGATGAATGGATCAACAAAAGGTGGGATATCCATACAATGGAATATTTATTATTCAGCTATAGCAAGAAATGAAGTTCTGATATATGCTATAATATGGATGAACCTTGAAAACCTTGTGTTGAGTGAAAAGTCAAACACAAAAGGACAAATACTGTATGATCCCACTTATATGAAATATCTAGAATAGGCAACTGTGTAGAGATCAAAGTTTATTGGTGGTTACTAGGAGCTGGGGGGAAGGGGAAGTGGGGATTTATTGCTGGTGGGGCTGAGTTTCTGTTTGGGGTGATGGAAAACTTTTGGAAATGGATGGTGGTGATGGGTGCACAACATGGTGAATGTATTAATGTCACTGAGCTGTATGCTTAAAAATGGTTAAAACGAAAAACTTGTTATATGTGTTTTAGTGCCATCAAAATTTTAAAACAACAAGATTTTTAAAAAGAAATCCATTATATGTACAACCAAACACTTCATGGGATTTGGTTTCTTGGTTTGGAGGTCTAGGGTAAGGGTTTCATGGGACATCCCAGTTAATTGGCCTAATACTGTGTTTGGTGCTTCTGTTCTACCTCCTAGTTTGTTGGGTAGCTCTGAGGTCTTAAAAGCTTGCAAGTGACCATCCAAGGTACAACAATTGGTCTCTTTTCTCCTGGAACAACAGAGGAAGGAGAGTCAGGAGCAGGAGGGTACGGAATGTGTGGCTAATTGCCTCCATGAACAACTGCCTCCTTTTTTATGAGACCAGAACTGGATGGTGCCTGGCTACCATTATTGAACATGGTAGTTAAAGATTCTGTAGAAGAACCCTGATCATAGTGGGGAAAATGAAGAACAGAATTTCAAATTCTCCTGGATCCAGATTTTCCAGAGCCATGAAGACTAGATGAACCCCTGTAACTATTGTCCTGAGATAATCTTTAACCCTTAAACCAAAAATATCCCCTGAAGTCTTATTAAAACCAAACAGTAACTTAGCTTAACTAGTAAGGAAGTGTCTGCTTGGAGCACTGTGCTCTTTTAAGAACTATTTATGTGGGATCAAATTGACAACAGCAACTCAAAAGATCAGACAGGAACCTTAGGGGGCAGTGAGTTTATGTTAATGGGGGAGGAACAATTCAGAAAAGGAGGGTGAAAATGGTTGTACAAGTTGAAGAATGTAATCAATGCCACTGAATTATACATGTAGAAGTTGTTGATTGGTGTATGTTCTGCTGTGTATATTCTCAACAACAACAACAACAACAAATAAATTATATAAAAAATATCTGTGTTGGCATCTCCTATCTGGAGGGGAGATAGAAGGGTAGAGAGGGTTAGAAACTGGCTAAATTGTCACGAAAGGAAAGACTGGAAGGGCTGACTCATTAGGGGGAGAGTAAGTGGGAGTATGGAGTAAGGTGTGTGTAAGCTTATATGTGACAGACGGTTTGTAAACGTTCACTTAAAGCTCAATAAAAATTATTAAAAAAAAAATGTGGCAAACAGGAATAACACTGATATTAGGCCTAAGTATTACACTCATTATTGTAAGGCTGATAAGTTTGACTACCATCATGCAGCAGCATTTCTATGCATGGTATTCATTAGGGATGTCTTCTTTCTCTCCCTAATGGCAAGCAATAGTGTCTATATGATTAGGATCCTTTTCAGACACCGGAAAACAGCCCAGCATGTTCACGGTACTATCTGTTCTCCACAGTCCTCTCCTGAAAGCAAAGCCATCCGGACCATCCTCATGCTGGTGAGCTGCTTTGTTTTCTTTTACTGGACCAATACCTTCCTTACTGTTTACTTGTTTTTTGTAAATAACAAAAATTGGCAGCTGGAGAACTTTGGTGGCTTAATTTCATCATGTTACCCAACAATCTGTCCTTTCTTGCTGATTAAAAATGAAAAAAGAATTTCAAGACTGACTTTTATCAAAACAAGGGTCAGAATTTTCTCTTCTTCAAGAAAATTCAGTAATGGCAAGAACATTTTGCACCAAAGGAGTCCTTATTGTCACTTAAAAAAAGGGCATGTTTTGAGTTACATTTTTAGTCACCACTGTACTGAGGTAACAGTCTAAGGAAGCATAATCAATTTATTACTAATTTAAGAAACATTTTAGACATGAAATATAAGTTTTAGATTATGATGCCATAAATTTAAAGTTTTATAAAACAGTATCATATATGTAATGTAAAATGTTATGTAACTTTGGAAATATTATTAAACGGTAGAAATACAGAAATTAATAACCCCCCCAAAAAAAATCCATCAGTAAGGAAATAGTTAAATAAGTTGTGCAGCGTCTTGACCGCTCTCCAGATTTACTCACTCAGCTTACACCTCAGCCCCTTCCAGGCTTAGCCTCTCTGGAAGGGCAGAAGCTAAAATTTGCATTTCCCAGACTCCCTTGCACCAGGGCTTCCACATATGGCCTGGGATTCTCCAAGCAGAAGCAGCTGCCTGAGAGCTGTGACTTCATGCGGAGAGAGTATCTTCTCACAAGTGTAGTGGCAGAGATAGTTGGTTTTTGGAGCAGCAGTGGTGGGGTTCCTGAAGTTGTTTTTCTAGCATCTTAGATGCTGAGTGGTGGGCAGGGGCTGCTGTGGGCTTCTGTTAGGGAAACCCCTTGCTGTGGCTGGGCTTTTCTCCTGTTTGTGTGACATCCCAACCTACCCGTTTCTTTGGTCACCTAATACCGTGTGACACACATTCCCCTTTCTGCTCGGCCAGCAAGAGTGGTGTCAGCACCCATACCTGGCATACAGTGTAGCAGTTAGGTCTTGGGTGGTTCACATGCCTCTCTACACTTCAATTTCCTCAACTGTAAAATGAGATGAAAATACTTACTTCGTAGGGTAGGTGTAAGAGTCCCTGTTGATATGTATAAAGTGCCCAGTGCTGTGCCTCACATGCAGCAGCTTTCACTGCAGGCTTTGCCTTTGTTCTGTAGAGTATGTTATTATGAAACCTGGAGCAAATGGGTCCAGCTGACGAGTCACTGAATTAAAGTCACCGAGACAGGAGACCCCTTCAAAGCCAGAGGACCTCCAACTCAACAACAAAAAGACAAACAACCCAATTAAAACATGGGCAGAGGACTTGACTAGACAATTCTCCAAAGAAGATATAAAAATGGCCAACAAGCACAGGAAAAGATGCTCAACATCATTGGTCATTTAAGGAAATGGATATCAAAACTACAATGTCATACAAGTTCATACCCACTAGAATGGCTAGTATCAAAAAATGAGAAAATAACAAGTGTTGGCCAAGGTGTGGAGAAATTGCAACCCTCATTTGTTACTGATGGGAATGTACAATGGTGCAGCTGCTGTGAAAAATAGGCTGGTGGTTTCTCAGAGAAGTTAAACATGGAATTACCACAGGAACCAGCAATTCCACTCCTAGGTATGTACACAAAAGAACTGAAAGCAGGGACTCAAACAGATACTTGTACACCAATGTTCACAGCAGCTTTACTCACAATAGCCAAAAGGTGGAAACAATGCAAATGTCCATCAAAGGTGAATGAATCAACAATATGTGGTGTATCCATACAATGGAATACTATTCAGCCATAAAGAAAAATGAAGTCTTAATATATGCATGAACCTTGAAAACATGCTGAGTGAAATAAGTCAGGCACACAAGGACAAATATTGTATGAGTCTACTTATATGAAAGATTTAGAATAGGCAAATGCATAGGGTTACATAGTGGTTACAGAGGGCTGTGGGGAGGGAAGATGGGTTGTTGCTTAATGGATACTGAGTTTCTATTTGGACCGATGAAAAGGTTTTGAAAGTAGATATTGGTGATGGTTGCAAAACATGGTGAATGTAATTAATGCTACCAAATTATACACTTAAAAATGGTGAAAATGGCAAAGTTTATGTTATTTATATTTTACCACACACACACAAAGCTAGTGGAGCCCGAGAGAGTAATTGGCCTAAGAAACAGCAGGGGGCCGGGGGGAAGACGGGTGCTTCCTCCTCCCAGGGATGCAACAAGCCTGGCCCAGGTCTCCTCTGACTCTGGAGGAGCCAGTAAGAGGGGGTCAGAGGCACTCCTTAGGATCTGCAGGTTTCTTCTTGGTGACAGCATGCGTAGGAGAAGCACGGAATGGAACTTGGGCGAGGGAGTCAGTGGGACTGACTCGGTGGTTTTCCAGAGGAATCCAGCAACGGAAGAGCCCCTTGCAAGCCTACCTTGGGAAAATGCAGAGGCTCAATGGCAACAACAATTATGTATGAACACAACACATTCATTATGTTTTATAAAATTAGGGCCAGAAAGTTTTATTATCCCTCCTTGCTTGGGGCCTCCCCATCAGTCTGGCCAAGAGTTCCCCAGAACAACACTGGAGTGGAGGCTCTTCCTTCCCTCTCTCCTTTCACAGGCGTCAGACCTGCATTGCGGTTTGTAGGCTCTTCCCGCCGTCTTCTACTGCCTTCTTTTTTTTTCATCCTTCAGAGGTGTTTCCCCGAATAAATCTCTCACACATTGAATCCCATCTGGATGTCTACTTCTCTGAGAACCTGATTCTGCACATCCTTACTCTTGTCTCTGTCTCTGGCCATCTGGTTCCTTCTTCTTTCTGGTGAAGGTTGGCTTTCTTTGTCACTGGCTGGTGACACCCCTGTCTTGCGCTGCCCTGCCCTCCTCTCAAGTGAGGGGCCCCTAGTCTTGTCAACTATGGCCAGAGGGCAGGAAATTGTTTGCTCAAACTTCCCCGTGGATGGGGGTCAGGGGAAGAGGACTGGGAGGGTCTTAGTGATCCAGGTAGATACCCCCGAATCTGTGTATGGCAGTGGAAACCTCTGATTATTTCCTAGGTAACAGGGATGCCCATTTCAAGGTTTTGTTCCTTGTTGTTGTTAGGTGCCATTGAGTTGATTCTGACTCATATAGACCTCGTGTTACAAAGTAGAACTGCCCCATAGGATGTTCTTGCCTGCAATCTTTTTTTTTTTTAAGTGAAAGTTTACATATCAAGTCAGTCTCTCATATAAAAATTTATATACACCTTGCTATATACTCCTAATTGCTCTCCCCCTAATGAGACAGCACACGCCTTCCCTCCCTTTTCTCTTTTCATGTCCATTCAGTCAGCTTCTGACCCCCTCTGCCCTCTCATCTCCACTCCAGACAGGAGATACCAACATAGTCTCATGTGTCTACTTGATCCAAGAAGCTTATTCTTCACCAGTATCATTTTCTAGCCCATTGTCCAGTCCAATCCCTGTCTGAAGAGTTGGATTTGGGAATGGTTCCGTCTTGGGCTAACAGAAGGTCTAGGGACCATGATCACCGAGGTGCTTTGGCTATAATGTTTACAGAAGAAGATCACCAGGTTCTTTTTTCCCTTGGAGCTGCTGAGTGGGTTTGAACCGCCAACCTTTCAGTCAGCAGCCAAGCTGTTAACCATTGTGCCACCAGGGGTCCTTAGGTTTCCATATGTACCTTCAATTTGTCCTCCAGAAATGTCCTATTTCACAGTCTCACACAACAGTTAGTAAGCACGCCATCTCCCAGCCCTTGGCAGCACTGGTTATTAAAAAAAAAAAAATCTTGCCAGGTTTTTGGATAAAAATGGATTTTCATTCTTTAATTAATAATGATAATGAACTGTTCTTTCATGTTTATTGGCCATTTATTTATATTTTCTCTTTTATGAGTTGCCTGTGTCCTTTGCTTTTTGTTTTGGGTGTTTGTCTTTTTCTTACTGATTTGTAAAGGGAGTAACACTTTTTATCACGTACATTGCATTCCTTTTAGCTTTAAAGTATCATCAGACACACAGGCTCCTTTACAACTTCTTCTCTCCATTTCTCTGTGCCTCAGCCAACACTGAAGCTAATCCATTCTCAGATCAATAATCTTTTGTTACTGTATTATGTTCTTTATATATATATATACATAATTTTATTGTGTTTTATGTGAAGTTTATAGTGCAAGTTAGTTTTTCATTCAAAAATTTTATACACAAATTGTTTTCTGATATCAGTTGCAATTCCTGCAATGTGTCAGGACTCACCCCTTTTCCCTTTCCACCCTGGCTTCTCAGTGTCCACCAGTTTTCCTCTCCCTTCCTGCCTTCTCATTTTTGCTTTTGGGCAGGTGTTGCCCATTTGGTTTCCTACAGCTGATTGAACTAAGAAGAACGTTCTTCACGTGTGTTATTTTTTGTTTTATGGGCCTGTCTCATCTTTGGTTGAAAGGCGGACTTCAGCAGTGGCTTCAGTTCTGAGTTAGCAGGGTATCCAGGGGCCACAGTCTCAGGGGTCCCTCTAGTCACCATCGGCCCAGTAAGTCTGGTTTTTTTTAGTGAATTTGAATTTTGTTTTACATTTTTCTCCTGCTCTGCCCAGAACCCTCTATTGTAATCCCTGTCAGTGGTGGTAGTTGGGTACCATCTAGTTCTTCTGGGTTGATAGAGGCTGTGGTTCATGTGGTCCATTAGTCCTTTGGATTAATATTTTCTTCGTGTCTTTGGTTTTCTTCATTCTTCTTTGCTCCGAACATGCTAGGACCAATACACGTGTATTTAGATGGCCACTCACAAGCTTTTAGGACCCCAGACACTGCCCAACAAAGTAGGATGTAGAACATTTTCCGTTAAACTATGTTATGCCAATTGAGCTAGATGTTCACTGAGACCATGGTCCCTAGCCCTCAGCCCCAGTAACTCAGTCCCTCAAGGTGTGTGGATGTGTCTAGGAAGCTTCTATGACTTTGCCTTGGTCAAGTTGTGCTGACTTTCCCTATATTGGGTGTTGTCTTTCCCCTCACCAAAGTTAACACTTGTCTACTATCTAATTAGTGATTTCTCTTCCCCATCCCTCTTCTCCCTCATAACTATCAAAGATTTCTTTTTTCTGTGTGTAAACCTTTTCATGAATTTTTATAACAGTGGTCTCATGCAATATTGGTCCTTTTGTGATTGACTAATTTCACTCAGCATAATGCCCTCCAGATTCGTCCCTGTTGTGAGATGTTTCACAGACTCATCATTGTTCTTTATCATTGCCTAGTATTTCATTGTGCGTATGTAGCATAATTGTTTACCCATTCATCTGTTGATGGGCACTTAGGTTGTTTCCACCTTTTTGCTATTGTGAATAATGCTGCAATGAGCATGGGTGCGCATATGTCTATTCGTGCGATGGCTCTTATTTCTCTAGGATATATTCCTAGTAGTGGGATTGCTGGATCATACGGTATTATGTTCTTTATTAGAGTACTTCCTTTGTCAGGCACTATATTTGGGTTCTTTCATAGGCATCATCTCACTGAACCCTCCAGCAATGCCACGAGTATTATGAGCCCCATTTTATAGATTGGCATACTGAGGCCCAGAAAGTGTCTGATTCCAAGCCCTTGTTCATTCAGACCTAGATGCTGGAGTCACCTCTGAGTATTGGAATCAGTCCACTCTGCTATTTTCAGTGACAGGGGAGATAAATGTCACCCTGGAAAAGTCCTGCCTGGGGAGAGCCAGGAAGGGGACTAAGGGGAAATTATGACTACATCGAAACCCCCCCTCAAGTTCTTGTGGTTCTCTGACTCAGTGCTACTCAAGCCCCTGTGTGCTTTCAAGAGGTTATTCTAAACACCCACAAGAAACGCTTGTTTCCTGTGAGTCACGCTGATAAGATTATCTGCAACATATGCTTTTGAAGTTTCACTTTATGTCTTAGCTTATTCTTTTCTTTCCCCCCATCAACCCCTCACCCATCAACAAACGTGTGACAGCATGTCCACACTACCCAAAAGTAATTCTGATTCTTCCTTTGAACTAAATGAGGCTGTCTTCTAGGCTGAATTAAACACCAACAGTTTATGACATTACCCATTTCCCCATCCCCGCCGCAGCATTTTAGCCACCAATCTTTTAATTTTTGCCAATCTGATAAGAAGTCTTTTACTTTCATCTTAATATGACTTTCCCAGATTACTAATGAGATTAGAACATCTTTTCATATGTTTCTTAGCCATTTGTACTTCCTCTGTTATGTATTTGCTCATTTTTCTACTGGGTTGCCTTTTAAAATCAGTATGCATATATTTTTAATATAATCTAGCTATTAATACTATAAATAAATAAGTATATATATATATATTTATACTGGTGGCGCAGTGGTTAAGAGCTATGGCTGCTAACCAAAAGGCTGGCAGTTCAATCCACCAGGCGCTCCTTGGAAACCCCATGGGGCAGTTCTACTCTGTCCTACAGGCTGTGAGTCGGAATTGACTCAAAGGCAACGGGTTTTTTTGTTTTTTTTTTAAGGTTGTGTATCTCTTCCCTATGTTTTCTTTGAATACTTGCACAGTGTTGTTTTTTATGCTTAGCTCTCTAATTCATCTGGAATAAATTTTTGTGAATGACATGAGAGAATATAATATTTTTTTCACGTAAGCCTAATCGGTTGCCATTGAGCCAGTTCCAACTTACGGTGACCCCACGCGTGTCAGAGGAGAACTGTGCTCCAGAAGTTTTCAATGGCTGACTTTTCGGAAGCAGATGGCCAGGTCTTCCTTTCGAGGTGATGTATCCAGTTAGTAGTCGAGCAGGTTAACCATTTGCACCACGCAGGGTTAATATACTACGTTGTCCATATTTTTCTCACTTTGCCCTCAACTAGTGAAAATGTCTCTGTGGACATTTTGGAAGCCATGGTTCTACACGGAGAGTAGCCACTGAGATCTGGTGTCCTCCAGGCTGTGCAGAGGTCATGCAAAAAGACATCTCCTGGAGCTGGCTCTCCTGGGTTCTGTTGGATCCCTGGATGGCCATTCCATGGAGCAGCTGTCAGCTTCTGGTTTCCTGGGAATGCTGGGTGTGTTTCCTATGGGGAGAGTATGTCATTGTCCTTTGAGCTAAATTCTCTTACAAGGGTTTGCAAGAGAATTTGAAGGATGCAGGCTCTGAGTGGCCAAAGCTCCCTCTGGGGAGCCTGGGTGGTGGAGGGGCTGTGGCCTGCGAAGTGACTCCCTCTGGGTTGCCATGGACAGCCGCACCCACCCCTTCTGCACAAGGCTGTTGCCTTTGGGAGAGGCCCTTGTCCCTCCCTGCCTTGGAGTCCCCCATCAGCCCACTGTCTGTTTGGCTGAGGACGGGGGGACCTCAGCTGTGCTAAGAGATTTTCTGGGGAAGCCTTGCTGAGGAGAAACACTGGCCCCAGCAGGAGCCCATCTCTGGGAGAAGAGGAAGCTGAGTAGCAGCAATCCAAGCAGCTTCTCCCAGCCCAGCGCACCAGGAGGGTCTCCACGTTGCTTGAGTGAATAATATGTGCCTGACAACCTGCTTCAACTCTCCAGCCTCAGTAGTTTCATCTCTACAATGGGATTAATAGTGTTTTCCCCTCAGCCATCCCCTTTGAGCACAGTCAGGATTCCCCAGTCAACAAGTGGGAGCTAGGGCAGAAAGCACCAACCTGTAAGCAGGGCCCTTTTCCAATATTGCTCTAACCGGCATATTTGTAAAAAACCAGTGCCATCCAGTGGGTTCTGACTCATGGCGACCCCGTGTGTGTCACAGTAGAACTGTGCTCCATAGGTTTTTCAGTGGCTGATTTTTTGGCAGTAGATCACCAGGCCTTTCTTCCAAGGCACCTGTGGGTGGACTTGAACCTTTACCACACAGCCCAGTGTGTTCACTGCATCACCCAGGGACTCCTCCTACATGTGTGCACATTTGTTGTCTTAAACCTGACTGAGCTGTCAGTGCTGCCCAGCCCTAGAAGGTGGGTTCTGTCCACATGCTCACACCTACCAATAATCTGGACATTGATCTTTAAGAAAGAAAAAGTAACTTTGTTGCAATGTGCAGAGTAAAGAGCCTGGAAGAAGTTCCTCAGATCCGACTCCCTGAGCGACGGGAAAGCAGGGCTTATATGTGATTTGGGCAGCAAGATGGTGGCTGCACAGGCGTACTGGGGAGGGAAAGTTCTAGAAGGAGGATGTTGCAGGAATTATGGTGTCCAGGAAACAAAAGGTGACGTGGCTCTTGTCAGATCTCTCCTTCAGAATAGGGTCGGAGTGATGATTTTCCTTCTGATTCGTTCCACCTGTTGCTGCGTTCTCTGTTGAGGTCAACTGACGACCACAGCTGGCCTTTCTGCCCATGTGGGGTGGGCCAAATCTGGCTTGGGCTAGTTTAGGGCAGTCCCTTCTGACTGATGGAAATTTACTGGCATTCGTAGGGTCAGGTTACATTAGCATGCCCACATGGTGGCAGTGGCTAAGCTTTCAGCTACTAACCAAAAGCTTGGCAGTTCAAATCCACCAGCTGCTCCTTGGAAAGCCTGCAGGGCAGTTCTACTCTGTCCTTTAGAGTTGCTACGGGTCGGAACTGACTATGAGTTGGAATCAACTCGATGGCAATGGGTTTGGGTTTTTTGTTTGTTTATGCCCAGGTGATAAGGGAGAAACTGAGCTCTTAGAGAAGACACTTGCTCAAGGTCCCAGCAAGTAAGAAGCCTTAGGCCCCGCCCCCCTGGCCCCGACACATACACATGTGGCCTGGAAAGGTTTTAGAGGTGTCATCCGCCCTAACCAGAAGAACCCAAACCCATTGCTATCGAGTCAATTCTGACTCATAACGACCCTGTAGGACAGAGTAGAGCGGCCCCGTAGGGTTTCTAAGGCTGTCATCTTTTCTACCATGCGGCGGACTGGCTGGTAGATTCAAACTGCTGTTTGGTTAGCAGCCAAGCACTTAACCGCTGCACCACCAGGGCTGCTTTCATCCACCCTCCAAGCCAAACCCATTGCTGTTCAGTCGATTCCGACTCACAGCGACCCTGTAGGACAGAGTAGAACTGCCCCATAGGATTTCCAAGGAGCAGCTGGTGGATTCCAACTACCGACCTTTCAGTTAGCAGCCGGGCGCTTAACCATTATGCCACCAAGGCTCCTTTCATCCTCCCTAGCAAAAAAAAAAAAAAAATTTTTTTTTTTTTTTTTGAAGGTACTAAGAAGGACTTTTTTGCCCAGTTTTGTTGATACAACAGAAACAACAAGTGCCTTTAGGAAATAGTTGGGGGACATGATTAGGGGAGAAATGAACGGAAAATCTAAATCATTGAAACTTTCCAAGGAACCCCCCCCCCAAAAAGCCAGTGCTTTCGAGTCGATTCTGACTCATAGCGACCCTACAGGACAGAGTAGAACTGCCCCATAGAGTTTCCAAGGAGCGCCTGGTGGATTCGAACTGCCGACCCTTTGGTTAGCAGCCATAGCACTTAACCACTACACCAGGGTTTCCTTCCCAAGGAAAGCCCTCGTATTATTTCCAGATACACTACAAATGATAAACCTGAGTTTGCTACCGTATCACCCAGCTGGGGCCCCTGCAGCACCTGCGTGAAGTAACCAGGCATTACTCATGGTTTATAGCTAATTTGCATGGTTTGTTTTATAAGCAAATTCCCATGGTTTAAATGGTTTCCAAAGGACTTGAAAGTAGTTTAGGTTCTTAAGAAATTTATGTAATTCCCTGCTGTCTCGTTTACCCCATCAGTTTCATGAATCTTATTTCTGTTTGTTTTTTTAAATCATAGACAGATTGTTATGTTCAGACTGCCGGCTCCAGCTTAAACAGACTTTTCCAGCTCTTCTCTGCCCAGCTTGCTCTTTAAGCTGTAGAGAAATGGGTTCTAACCAGCTGGAATCCCACCCTGTAGGTCACTTCCCTGGGCTGCCTCTAGCAACTGGCTGCCCCGTTAGAGTCGGCCTCCTGGAGGAGGGCCCCTTGAAGTTGCTAAGGAGTTGTTGTCGTTAGGTGCCGTCGAGTTGGTTCTGACACCCAGTGACGCTATGTACAACAGAACAAAACACTGCCTGGTCCTGCACCATCCTCACAATCGTTATGCTTGAGCCCATTGTTGCGGCCACTGTGTCAATCCTTATCTTTGAGGGTCTTCCTCTTTTTCGATGACCCTCTACTTTACCAGGCATGATGTCCATCTCCAGGGACTGATCCCGACTGATTAACATATCCAAAGTATGTGAGACACAGTCTTGGCATCTTTGCTTCTAAGGAACATTCTGGTTGCATATCTTCCAAGACAGATTTGTTCGTTCTTTTGGCAGTCCATGGTATATTCAATATTCTTCGCCAACACCACAATTCAAAGGCATGAATTCTTCTTCTGTCTTCCTTATTCATCATCCAACTTTCCCATGCAAACGAGGCAATTGAAAACACCATGGCTTGAGTCAGGCACACCTTAGTCTTCAAGGTGACATCTTTGCTTTTCAACACGTTAAAGAGGTTGTGCTAAGGAGTGGGGCCTGACAATTCAGTGCCTTTAAACATTTAACAGTCCTCCTGGGACAATTCAGGAGTCCCTAGGTGGTACAAAAGGTTAAGTGCTTGAGTACTAACTGAAAGTTTGGGCCCATCCAGGGGTACCCTGGAAGAAAGGCCTGGCAATCCACTTTCAAAAGTGTAAATCAATGGCAACTGGCTTGGATTTTGTTTGTTTGCTTCTGGGCCAATCTGCATGGCCTTAAGCAGCCCCAGTCCTGTCTGCCCTTGGGATTCTCACCTGCCAGCTGAAGGGTTAGAGTGACAGAGAGAAGGAGAGACAGCATGCCCAGAACAGTGCCTGGCACACAGAAGATGCTTGGTAAAATGTCCCTACCTTTTTTAAAAAACTCCCTAGTATCCCTCAATCCAGCCTCCCCACTCTCTTCTGGTCCAGAGGAAAGGCAAGGGAGCCAAACGTGCCCCTAGCTACAGCCCCTGGTGAGGTATCTGTACCCCGTGGGAGTTGTTTGCAAGTGGTGATGAGAGCAGAGAGGGACGGCCATGGTAGGCTGAGACCCACACAGCACAACAGGGCCACAGTGTAGAGAGTGAGGGGACCCCTCTGCCCTCTGGGCACCTGGGCAGCCCCCTCAGGTCCTGCAGTAGCTGAAGGGCCAATGCCAAGGGGGAGACAGATGAGGGGTGTGGAGAGGGGGCAGGAGCAGGGAGTCTACCCAGTGTCTTTGGTGACAGACACCCTTGATTGAAATCCTACCTTTCCCAGCAACTAAGTCACTGGGGGACTTTGGACAAGTTATCAAACCCCTCTTAGCCTCAGTTTCCTCACCTGTAAAATAGGGCTCTTAAGAGAACTAAATGAGCTAATGCATGTTTACACAGGGCCTGTCTCACAGTCAAAAAACCAAATCCATTGCTGTCGATTTGATTCTGACTCACAGCGACCTTAAAAAATGGTAGATAGAGGTAAAAACAACAGCAAAAAAAAAAAAGAAAAAACAACCCTGAAGTCTCTTCCTCGCCTGGGCATTTGTTGCTAGTTTGTACTTCTTTCGCTCGTGAGCCTGAGGGCAGGAGGACCTAGGATAGCTCCGGTCAGAAGGCACTTCCTCCAAAAATATCGGCTTTCCTGAGCTCCAACTGTCTATGGATAAAAAGGGTAGGGGCTAGGGTAGTGTGATGGTTAAGACTGTGTGTCAGCTTGGCTGGTGGCCATGATTCTCAGTGTTTTGGCAGTTGTATAGTGTTGCGTATAGTTGTATATAGTGTTGTGTATAGTTGTATAGGGTCGCTATGAATCGGAATCGACTTGACAGCAGTGGTGGTTTTGTGGGTATACTGTTGTGATCATTTCCCTTTTGAGACTGGATATGTGATCACCCCCATGATGGGAACTGCCAAGTGGTACCAGCAGGGCGGGGTGGGGCTACCCCCTCAGCCTTCATCTCTCCACCACTTAGTCCTTCCTGCTCTGTTTGCCTGGGTTTTGCTTATTCTGGATCCTGCAGCTGGCTCCTATTTGTCTGATCTCCAACTCTTGAGACTTGGGCTAGCAGCTTCCCTGTGATCTTGCCTGGCAATCTTGAGCTTCACCATTCTTCACAGCTTGCAACAGCCCTGCTCTCTGGCCTGCTGATCTTGGGTTCGCCATCTCCTGCAGCTTCATGAATATAGAGAAGCCTCTTTGCTGCTCTACGGACTTGGGACATTACAGTTCCTAAAAACTGCATGAGCCATTTCCTTGATATAAATCTCTCTTTCTCTCTCTATATACGTTACTGGTTTTGCTTCTCTAGAGAACCCAACCTGAGACAGGTAAGGTTGGCCTTTCTGGGTGGGAGGGTGGTAGTGAGGTGGTGAAACCCAGGAAAGTGAGGAAGAGGGAGCTGAGAGCCATCACCTTTTTCTTTTTAGTTAATAAAAATTAAACAATTTACTAACATAGGAGCACAATTAAAAGAACTGTGTTTCTGACTGACTGAGAATTAGAGCAAAATTAAAAAAAATAATAAACCTCTGTAAATAAACTTAAGTATAATTAATTCAGACCTATTGGAGTAGAACTGCCTCATGTGCAAACTGAAGAAACTAGAATGTATAACTTCTTAAATCTCTTCCAGTTCTTCACAGGATTGGTTTACCGGGTTAAAAGTCTTGCGACCATAGTCTCAGGGACAACTTAGCCAACTGGTGCAACATAGCTCGTAAAGTTCGGCATCCTACTTTGGTGTGTAGCGTCTGGGGTCTTAAAAACTTACGAGCAGCCATCTAAGATACAACTATTAGTCTCTACTCGCCTGGAGCAAAAGAGAAGGAAGGAAACCAAAGACTCAAAGAAGAAACTAGTCCACAGGACTAACAGCCCACTTGAACCATGGCCTCTTCAGCTAGAGACCAAAAGAGCTAGATGGTGCCCGGCTACCACTACCTACTGTTCTGACCAGGGACTCAATAGAAGGTCCCAGATAGAATGGGAGAAAATGTAGAACAAAATTTAAATTCCTAAAAAATGCCAGACTTATTGGACTGGTAGAGACTAGAGGAACCCCCAAGACTATTGCCCTAAGATACCGTTTGAACTTGGAACTGTTCATACCGTTTATAGTGAACATACTTCTGGAGATCACCTTTCAGCCACTTGATAATAAGCAGTATCACCTGTGAGGAATGTGCTCCCTTAAACAACCAGCTATATGAGACCAAATGGTCAACATCTACCCAAAAGCAAAGACCAGAAGGCAAGGAGGGGAAGTTAGATCAATGGAAGCAGAACAAACAGAATGGAAATAATGAGAATGCTGACACATTGTGAAAATTGTAACCAACGTCAGAGAACGATTTGTATAAAAATTGTTAAATGGGAGCCTAATTTGCTATGTAAACTTTTCAGCTAAAACACAATAAAATTAAAAAAAAAAAAAATCCTCCAATTTTTTCCTCCTTATTTTTTCTTCCCCTCCTCTTCTTCTCTTTCTCTCACACGCACTGGGCTCTCTCTCTCCTATCCCCTCCAGTCTCCTTTCACATGGTCTCTCCCTGCCCTGCCTCTGGCCAAACCTCAGGGAACATGACGCCCTCCTTCGCTTGGTGGAGCGTGTTCCTCCTCTCCTCACGTTCCGTTCTCAGTCACTTTCATTCACTGTGGTCCAACAAATGTTTTCTTGTTTGTGGATTCTCCTTTCAGACCAGGCTTTGTGCTGGATTGTGGGAATACAGAGATGACAAGCCTCCCCTCAGGGAGTTCATAGTCCTGTGTGTATGGGCGGGTATACTTCAGCACTCATTTATTCATTCATCAATGTTTATTGAGCACCTACTATGTGCCAGGCCCTGGGCTAGGGGCATGATGAACAAGACAGAACAGGCCAGCGTTCCAGGCAAGACAGTCCTGGGACCCGGTAATAGATATCCACCCATTCAGCTATCTATTCTCCACCCCTTGCTTGGGCCCATCACTCTAGGGAGAGCTGTCTTCTAAACTGGGGAGAGTAGGATGGGAAGAGAGGGCGGCGTGGTGGGCAGGACCAGGACCTCTGGAACATAGGAAGCTTGGAGTCACCATAGCCCTGCCATGAGCGTGAGGATGGTTTCCAAGGGGCCAGACAGCTTGAGCTGGATCTGTGGTAGAGTCCTGATTTCATAGGTGAGAAGGAGGGGCACAGGGTGGTCAAGGTGGGGCTCACTAAGAAGCTACCAGCAGAGGGGTGTGTGGGGACTGCCCCCCTGAGAACGTCCTCCTCCACTTTAGGGCATCATGTTGTTGACTGCTATGAGGACTATGAAGGGCAGACATTAGAAGAGGCAGTTCAGAATACACCGTCAACACTTCAAGGGTCATATGGGGCAAGAGAAGGCTCGGAACAAGTGTGAGGGGAAGATATTCAGCTTTCTGAGATGCTTCATTTCTAAAATGAGGATAAGTGTACTTACCTCACAAGGCCCTGGAAAGATTAAATGAGGGAATACATGTACAGTCCTAAAACAGTACCTGCCATGCAGTAGCCTGCTGCCGTTGAGCTGATTCTGACTCATAACGACCCTATAGAACAGAGTAGAATTGTCCCATGGGGTTTCCAAGGAGCAGCTGGTGGATTTGAGCTGCCGGCCTTTTCGGTTGGTGGTCGTAGCTCTTAATCACTGCGTCACCAGGACGCCATCATACGCTCATAAGCGCTCAATAAATGTTATTTATTAGCATTTTGCTTCTGGTGTTTGAGAGAGAAAAATTATGGAAGTGAAGGGGCAGGGAAACGGAGCAAAATCTCTCTCATTTACGCTGACTTGGAAAAATGCTTCACAAAATGAAATCACATGAAGTCCTACAAGGCTTGTTACTATGGAGGAGGGATAGGATTGGGCAGTTACAAGGTCATCACTTAATTACTGCCTCCTGCTGGTGGCAGGACCTTGGGCGAGACGCCCCAAAACTTGATGGCGGTGATTCCTGAGAATAAAGTGGAAAGGGAGATAACAATGTTTTCCTCAGAGTCTGCCTCATCTCATGAGGGTTGAGTCTCACAGGGAGGGTGGGTTTCCCAGGGAAAAATCTGGTACTACCAGCAAGCTGACATCACCGCCATTTTAAGAAGAAACTGGTAACCAGCTGTTGAGGAGATTAATTGTGAGTCCAGATGTACAGTTGGGACGCCACTGTAAACAAATTCTGATTATACAACCAAACAACAGCCGCTGTTCCAGTTCTGGCAGGACTGGGCTGAGAATCTGAGCTTTTAGTAAGAGAAAGGCAGAAGGAACAGGGCTTCTTTGAAGCATCAGAAAGGTGGTGCATCATGGGTGTCTTAGTAATCTAGGGCTACTGTAACAGAAATACCGCAACTGTGTGGCTTTAGCAAACAGAAATTTATTTTTTCACTGTTTAGGAGAAGACAAGTCCGAATTCAGGGTCCAGCTCTAGGGGAAGGCTTTCTCTCTCTCTCAGGTCTGGAGGAAATTTCCTTGTCTTTTTGAGCTTCTGCTCATGGGCATCTTCATGTGGCTTGGTATCTCTTTTCCCCTGTCTCTGTTTTGCTTGCTTGTATAATCTCTTTTATATCTCAAAAGATATTGAATCAAGATATACCCTACGCTAATCCTGCCTCTTTAACATAATAAAGACAACCCGTTCCCAAATAGGATTATAACCACAAAAGTTAGGATTTACAATACATATTTTTAGGGGACATAATTCAATCTCTAATACCCACCCCTTAAAAAAAAAAAAAAAAAGAACCCAATTCTGACTCATAGCAGCTCTGTAGGACAGAGGAGAACTGCCCCATAGGGTTTCCAAGGAGTAGCTGGTGGATTCAAACTGCTGATGTTTTGGTTAGCAGCTGAACTCTTAACCACTACACCACCAGGGCTCCATCCAACTCCTTGGTCCCCCAAAATTCATGGCCAAAGGGGTGTGGTCACCACTCAGAGGGACTAGGAGAATGGGGCCACCTAAAGCGGAAGGAGCAGTTGCCACCCCAGAGGGCCTGAAAGAGTGAGCTGAAGCCCAGGGCCAAGGGGCCACCACCCAGAATGCAAAGGATGTGGTCAACACCTAGAGTCTGGAGAGTGGGGTCATTGCCTAGATAGTCTCAGAGAAAAAAGAGAGGATTATTTTCAAGCCTTGAGAGCTAACGTAATTTGTTCTACTGGGTTTTAGATTTTCTTGATGTCTATTAGACCTTTTTTCCCTCCAATTTCTCCCATTTATAATGGAAATGTCTACATCGTGCCTGTTCTACCACTGTATTTTGGAAGCAGATAACTTGTATTCTAGATTTCACTGGTTCACAGGTGAAGAGGAATTTTGCCCCCAGGGTAGAATAAGCCGAAAGTCTTGCCCATATTTGATTTAGAAGCTTCAAAAGATGAGATTTTGGACTTGAAGTTGATTTGAGACTTTTGCCATGATGTGATGGGGTGAATATGTTTTGCATAGGGCAAGGACATGAATTCGTCCCTTAGCCCCCCAAAATGTAGAATGTAATTTCATTGCCCAATGAAATCCCAATCTAAAGTCAAAAAGAAATTTTTTCACTGAGTCTAAGTAAATTCTATTTCCTTCCCTTTTCTTTTGCAGCTTAAATAAATCAATATATACTTTAAAAAATATATGTATTTTTTAGTTATTGGTTGTTGTTGTTGTCTTATACTGTCGAGTCAATTCTGACTCATGGAATCCCATGCATTACAGAGTAGAACTGCCCCATAGGGTTTCCAAGGAGCGGCTGGTGAATTCAAACTGACACCTTCTGGTTAGCAGCCTAGGCTCTTGGTAGTTGAAATCAAATGATTTTTGCCAGAAAGTCACACCCTCTTTCTTTTACTTATGTTACAGGCATTGCTCTTGGTTTCGTACTAACTCGTCTATGTAATTTATCCTCCACACCTTCTCTAGGGTTGTCTGCTTTATGAAGTGCCTTTGAGTAGATACTATTTGTAACAGCTTTAGAATCAGAGGTCATTCCAGAATGATGCTAAGGAAGTGATTCACTGAGAAGTTTATTTTCAGGAATGAAACACGAAGGAAAGGGATACAGAAAAGTGAAAGAAGATGAGCTCTGGAATTAAAAGAATTAAAATAAATACAGTGTATATTACTTTACTTCAAATGTCTGCTCAAACATCATGCTTTTCAGTCCCCTTTTCCTTATACTCAGACAAAACCAAACCCAAAGTCAAAAACGAAAAAACCTGGAATCTGGGCTCAGCAAGTTTGGGTTTTGGAGTTACAGAGAACTTGGTTCCCCTCTGACTCTCCGATCTCTGTCGAGTCACTTACTCTCCCAAGCCAGGCCTCAGTGTACTCATCTAAAAACACAAAATACTAAGCCTTTTAAAATTGCTCCATAGGGTTTTCAGTGGCTGGTTTTTTGAAGCTGATTGCCAGGCCTGTCTTCTGAGGCACTCTGGATGGATTCAAATTGCCAACATTTTTGTTAATAGCCTAGTGTGTTAACTGTTTGTGTCACCCAGGGACTCCTCCAAGCTGGAAGCCTGTCTAGAAATCATTGTTTCAACTCCCACGTTTTATAGCTGGGGAGCCTGGGGTCAGGGAGGGACAGTTTTATGTGATTGCCATGACTAAAGAGAACTCGATTTGGGCTAATTGAGGGTGGGGTCAGTCTTGGCCCAAAGTCAGAGCTCAAATGATCAGTCCCTACGCCTGGGTCTGGGGTAAATGTGTGGCTAGAGTCATTTCATTTGTGGCCTGGGTTGGATGTCAGTCTTTGACTGCTCTTGAGGGTTCTGTCCATGACTGAGGCATCTTTTGTGCAACACTAACCAATACAGAATCTCATCTGTGGCCTTGGTCTCAACTGCACCAGACTCATTTGTCCATCCCAAACTGTGAAAACCCAGGCAATGATCAACCTTCTCCCTGCCCCTACCGGTACCTGTGGCCAGCTGAGCTGCAGAGGTCTCGGCTGGAAAGGACCTTGTCAGACAGCAGGCAGGAGGTAGGGGTGGGCAATCCCATGAGTGGGCTATAGTGGTGGGCCTGGCCCTTCTGGGATCAGAAACTGCCTAAGCCAAGGGAACACCAGCAATGCCCAGAGAAAAGAGCTATCCCAGGTAGTCCCCTAACCCCAGGGTCCACTGAGAAACAAGCGGTTTGAGTAAATAACAACCAAGGGCCATCTATCACTTCGATCATTAGTAAGTCACACTTCTACCTCAACACAGGCTGTGTGGCTCTTCTGTGACTTGCCCAGTCACACTTCTACCTCAATACAGGCTGTGTGGCTCTTCTGTGACTTGCCCAGTCACACTTCCACCTCAATAGAGGCTGTGTGTGGCTTTTCTGTGACTCCTTCGGGGAAGGAGGAGTGAGAGGAAAAGCCAGCCTAAATTGGAAACCAGGCTAATGATCCTTCTTCCCAACCAAATTAAAGATGGGAGGAGAGGTTTAGATACTTAGACTCTCTGAGCCGTGTCTAGTACCGGATGTTACAAGGAGGCAGGTTTCTGTGCAGCATGAAGGCCCGTGGTTAGAATCTTCCAAATGTGGAATAGCTCCCCCAGGAAGTAATGAGCTGTATGTCTCTAGGAGGGTTCAAGCAGAGTCTTGGTGGGGTTCATCCATCCTTTCATGCATCCATCCATCCATCCAATATATTGTAAGCATCAAATTTATGCCAGGTGCTAGACTAGTTGAATAAGATAGTGAGGCCCCTGGTCTCACCGTGCTGTGATGCAGAAGTACTGGGGACTATGAGAGCAGCAGTTATGGGACCCATGATCTAGACCTGGCAGTCAGGAAGGCTTCCTGAAGAGTGAGGAGGACTTAGTCAGGATGGGGGAGAAAAATGTTCTAGAAAGAAGGCAGCAAGTGTGAACAGCCAGAGAGAGAGTGTGGTCAATAGAAGAAATGACTAAGTTCAGTAATGAGGCAGTGTGATGGGGCTTAGCAAGGTGGGGCAGAGTCCCCCACTTGGGAAATTAGGTCAGCCTGCAGGGCCTATGTGTCCTGTTAGGGAGTTTGTGCGTTAACTCAAGAGCCACAAAGAACCAACAGAGGGAGGCAGAACCAAGACGGTGACTTAGTCATTATATCCCCCTGCACCAAAGACCAAAAAAAGCAAGTGAAACAGAAACAGATAACAATCTGGGAACCCTGAACATCAAAAAAGAAAGTCTCAGACCTGAACCAAATACCGATTAGAAGGAATAAGGAAAGTAGTGAAAGAGGAATAACACAGAATGGAGGAGCTTAGCCAGCTGTCCTGGACCACTATGGCTACCTTAAGACAAAGCCAGCAGCAACCTTGGGTAAAGAAAACAGCAAAACAACTACACGACTTTCCCAAAAGGGACAGAGAACCACTACAGACATACACAGAAAGAAGCAGAGACAGTGAAGGTGCCAGACCCAGAACTAGAGATATTCAGGAGCGGGGACCATTGACCTCAGGGGTGAGAAGTATGCATGAGGAAGTGGACCCGCCGAGTCTTGGCAGGAGCTCTCCCACTTAACCAGTCCCCGAGCAGCTTCCCTCTCGCGCTTGAGAGATGACAGGTCCCGCTTGCTTATTGCAGCAGACTCAAGGTGCTCTGGCACCCCCATATCCTAGCTGGAGGAACACACTCCCCCTCAACCCATCTTCCTGGTCAGAGGCAGCAGAGGGTCCCATACCCAGACCATCTTTCTTGACTGGTGGACAAGAACATGAGCTTATCCTCTTCCCACTACCCCACCCAGCCCCGTTTACCTGATGAACAAGGCTAGGCGTCCCCCCCATGCGTGAGCCCAACTGCCACCTACTCTCCCCCAAGGGCCTGATGTAGGGCAGCGGCAGCAGGACAGCGAGAGACCTCCCTCACCACTCCCTTCTTCTTCCCCACATCCAACATGAGGAGGCACCTCTGTGGGCACATCTGCCAAGTGTGACTCCATCCCTTAACCTGCCCAGTGAGGGTTAGAAGAGCTGTGACCGTGCATGCATCCCCCTGTAGCGCCTTCCTCCTTCCTCCCACCTGACACGAGATGGCACCACTGCACACACATCTGCCAGGGACGATTCCATCCCTTAACCTGCCCAGGAAGGGGCAGAGGAGCTACAACTACATGCACAGCCCTCCAAGGCCTTTGCTTCTCTCTCCTTGCCCAGCACAGGGTGGGAGAAGAGTGACTGCACATGTGCTCAGCCGCTGCACCTTCCTCCCTCTTCCCACCACTAACAGAGACCGAGTGAATATCTGTCTACCATTCCTCCCTACCCTTGCCCAGGAGGAGGTGGCGGTACAGCGACTGTGTGAATGTCTGCCTGCTGCATCCCCTCAATCACCCACACTTCCTTCCCCCCACTAGCAGGAGGTGACGAGTACACCCCCACTAACCCACCACACCCACCACATCGGCCACTCCACCTGCATGGAGAGCACCATTTCCCACTCTTGAGCCACTGAAGCAGGCAAATGGAGGCCAAAGCCCAGCCAACCCACGCTCAGCTGCCCTGCAAAATCAGTAAGAGAGACCCAAGCTCCAACACCTACCTGCCACTCCACTTGCCCAAAGGCAGGCAGGGGGTGCTCCAGCATGGCCAGTCCAGCCATGCCTACCAGGAATCACCAAAAGAAAACAAGCAAACAAACAAAAAACAGGACTCGGCAAACAATTATACAAATAAAAAATAAATACAGGGGGCGGAGCCAAGATGGCGGACTAGGCAGACGCTACCTCGGATCCCTCTTACAACAAAGACATGGAAAAACAAGTGAATCAATCACATACATAACAATCTACGAACCCTGAACAACAAACACAGATTTAGAGACGGACAACGAACTAATACGGGGAAGCAGCAATTGTTTTCAGAGCCTGGAGCCAGCGCACCAGTCAGGTACGGCACAAGCACAGAGACCTGCTCCACCCCCCTGAACTAACCCCGGGAGGGGGACCAGCCGGTTCCACGGGCGGCGTGGGACGCAGCCAGTAGGAGAAGTCCCCGGGAGGCAGTGACTGGTCTTGGAGCAGAAAGAGCAGCATCCAAGCCGGGGAACCGTCATGCAGGGATTTGGACTGGACGCAGGTACGCCATAAACACGGAGAGTTGCTCCACCCCCCTGAACTAGCCCTGGGAAGGGGACCAGCCGGGTCGTGCAGGCGGCGTGGGACGCAGCCAGTAGGAGAAGTCCCCGGGAGGCAGCGACTGGTATTGGAGCAGGGAGAACAGCGTCCCAGCCGGGACACTCGGTCACGGCACAAGCACGGGGAGCTGCTCCACCCATCTGAACTAACCCTGGGAGGAGGCCCAACTGGTTCTCGGGGGCGGCACGGCCACGCGGCTGGAGGGACGAGAAGTCCCCGGGAGGCAGCGACTGATTTTGGAGTCGAGAGTGCACCGTCCCAGTAGGGGAGCCTTGACGCTGGGCGTGGGGCTGGAAGCGGAGGATCTGACCGTGACTCCAGCGGGCCAGACCCCCTGGGGGCAATCTCCACACAGCCAGCACACATAGGCGGCGCGCCCATGGGAATCTCAGATATAATAGTCATTCCAAGCAAGACAAGCAACTCTGGCTATATGCTGAGGTGCTACTCTCCTATCTCTCTGTTCCCTCCCCCACCCTCCCGAGGCGGCTTCATTAACATCTGAATAGCCTGAGCCAGAGGGAGAACTCTGATAGGGATCTGATTGCATTTTTTTTTTTAGCGGATTTTCTGGAAAAACTAGTTTCCCAGTGATGGCTCGGAGACACCAATCCATATCAAACCACTTAAAGAAGCAGACCGGGACAGCTTCTCCAACGCCCCAAACAAAAGAATCAAAACCTTTCCCAAATGAAGATACAATCTTGGAATTATCAGATACAGAATATAAAAAACTAATTTACAGAATGCTTAATGATATCACAAATGAAATTAGGATAACTGCAGAAAAAGCCAAGGAACACACTGATAAAACTGTTGAAGAACTCAAAAAGATTATTCAAGAACATACTGGAAAAACTAATAAGTTGCAAGAATCCATAGAGAGACAACATGTAGAAATCCAAAAGATTAACAATAAAATAACAGAATTAGACAACGCACTAGGAAGTCAGAGGAGCAGACTCGAGCAATTAGAATGCAGACTGGGACATCTGGAGGACCAGGGAATCAACACCAACATAGCTGAAAAAAAATCAGATAAAAGAATTAAAAAAAATGAAGAAACCCTAAGAATTATGTGGGACTCTATCAAGAAGGATAACCTGCGGGTGATTGGAGTCCCAGAACAGGGAGGGGGGACAAAAAACACAGAGAAAATAGTTGAAGAACTCCTGACAGAAAACTTCCCTGACATCATGAAAGACGAAAGGATAGCTATCCAAGATGCTCATCGAACCCCATTTAAGATTGATACAAAAAGAAAAACACCAAGACATATTATCATCAAACTTGCCAAAACCAAAGATAAACAGAAAATTTTAAAAGCAGCCAGGGAGAAAAGAAAGGTTTCCTTCAAGGGAGAATCAATAAGAATATGTTCTGACTACTCAGCAGAAACCATGCAGGCAAGAAGGGAATGGGACAACATATACAGAACACTGAAGGAGAAAAACTGCCAGCCAAGGATCATATATCCAGCAAAACTCTCTCTGAAATGTGAAGGCGAAATTAAGATATTTACAGATAAACACAAGTTTAGAGAATTTGCAAAAACCAAACCAAAGCTACAACAAATACTAAAGGATATTGTTTGGTCAGAGAACCAATAATATCAGATATCAGCACAACACAAGGTCACAAAACAGAACGTCCTGATATCAACTCAAATAGGGAAATCACAAAAACAAACAAATTAAGATTAATTAAAAAAAAATACACATAACAGGGAATCATGGAAGTCAATAGGTAAAAGATCACAATAATCAAAAAGAGGGACTAAATACAGGAGGCATTGAACTGCCATATGGAGAGTGATACAAGGCGATATAGAACAATACAAGTTAGGTTTTTACTTAGAAAACTAGGGGTAAATAATAAGGTAACCACAAAAAGGTATAACAACTCTATAACTCAAGATAAAAACCAAGAAAAAGGTAACGACTCAACTAACATAAAGTCAAGCACTATGAAAATGAGGATCTCACAATTTACTAAGAAAAACGCCTCAGCACAAAAAAGTATGTGGAAAAATGAAACTGTCAACAACACACATAAAAAGGCATCAAAATGACAGCACTAAAAACTTATTTATCTATAATTACGCTGAATGTAAATGGACTAAATGCACCAATAAAGAGACAGAGAGTCACAGACTGGATAAAGAAACACGATCCATCTATATGCTGCCTACAAGAGACACACCTTAGACTTAGAGACACAAACAAACTAAAACTCAAAGGATGGAAAAAAGTATATCAAGCAAACAATAAGCAAAAAAGAAGAGGAGTAGCAATATTAATTTCTGACAAAATAGACTTTAGACTTAAATCCACCACAAAGGATAAAGAAGGACACTATATAATGATAAAAGGGACAATTGATCAGGAAGACATAACCATATTAAATATTTACGCAGCCAATGACAGGGCTGCAAGATACATAAATCAAATTTTAACAGAATTGAAAAGCGAGATAGATACCTCCACAATTATAGTAGGAGACTTCAACACACCCCTTTCGGAGAAGGACAGGACATCCAGTAAGAAGCTCAACAGAGACACGGAAGATCTAATTACAACAATCAACCAACTTGACCTCATTGACTTATACAGAACTCTCCACCCAACTGCTGCAAAATATACTTTTTTTTCTAGCGCACATGGAACATTCTCTAGAATAGACCACATATTAGGTCATAAAACAAACCTTTGCAGAGTCCAAAACATCGAAATATTACAAAGCATCTTCTCAGACCACAAGGCAATAAAACTAGAGATCAATAACAGAAAAACGAGGGAAAAGAAATCAAATACTTGGAAAATGAACAATACCCTCCTGAAAAAAGACTGGGTTATAGAAGACATCAAGGAGGGAATAAGGAAATTCATAGAAAGCAACGAGAATGAAAATACTTCCTATCAAAACCTCTGGGACACAGCAAAAGCAGTGCTCAGAGGCCAATTTATATCAATAAATGCACACATACAAAAAGAAGAAAGAGCCAAAATCAGAGAACTGTCCCTACAACTTGAACAAATAGAAACTGAGCAAGAAAAGAATCCATCAGGCACCAGAAGAAAACAAATAATAAAAATTAGAGCTGAACTAAATGAATTAGAGAACAGAAAAACAATCAAAAGAATTAACAAAGCCAAAAGCTGGTTCTTTGAAAAAATTAACAAAATTGATAAACCATTGGCTAGACTGACTAAAGAAATACAGGAAAGGAAACAAATAACCCGAATAAGAAACGAGAAGGACCATATCACAACAGAACCAACTGAAATTAAAAGAATCATTTCAGATTATTATGAAAAATTGTACTCTAACAAATTTGAAAACCTAGAAGAAATGGATGAATTCCTGGAAAAACACTACCTACCTAAACTAACACATTCAGAAGTAGAACAACTAAATAGACCCATAACAAAAAAAGAGATTGAAACGGTAATCAAAAAACTCCCAACAAAAAAAAGCCCTGGCCCGGATGGCTTCACTGCAGAGTTCTACCAAACTTTCAGAGAAGAGTTAACACCACTACTACTAAAGGTATTCCAAAGCATAGAAAATGACGGAATACTACCCAACTCATTCTATGAAGCCACCATCTCCCTGATACCAAAACCAGGTAAAGACATTACAAAAAAAGAAAATTATAGACCTATATCCCTCATGAACATTGATGCAAAAATCCTCAACAAAATTCTAGCCAATAGAATCCAACAACACATCAAAAAACTAATTCACCCTGATCAAGTGGGATTTATACCAGGTATGCAAGGCTGGTTTAATATCAGAAAAACCATTAATGTAATCCATCACATAAATAAAACAAAAGACAAAAACCACATGATCTTATCAATTGATGCAGAAAAGGCATTTGACAAAGTCCAACACCCATTCATGATAAAAACTCTTACCAAAATAGGAATTGAAGGAAAATTCCTCAACATAATAAAGGGCATCTATGCAAAGCCAACAGCCAATATCACTCTAAATGGAGAGAACCTGAAAGCATTTCCCTTGAGAACGGGAACCAGACAAGGATGCCCTTTATCACCGCTCTTATTCAACATCGTGTTGGAAGTCTTAGCCAGGGCAATTAGGCTAGACAAAGAAATAAAAGGTATCTGGATTGGCAAGGAAGAAGTGAAATTATCACTATTTGCAGATGACATGATTATATACACAGAAAACCCTAAGGAATCCTCCAGAAAACTACTGAAACTAATAGAAGAGTTTGGCAGAGTCTCAGGTTATAAAATAAACATACAAAAATCACTTGGATTCCTCTACATCAACAAAAAGAACACCGAAGAGGAAATAACCAAATCAATACCATTCACAGTAGCCCCCAAGAAGATAAGATACTTAGGAATAAATCTTACCAAGGATGTCAAAGACCTATACAAAGAAAACTACAAAGCTTTACTTCAAGAAATTCAAAAGGACATACTTAAGTGGAAAAACATACCTTGCTCATGGATAGGAAGACTTAACATAGTAAAAATGTCTATTCTACCAAAAGCCATCTATACATTTAACGCACTTCCGATCCAAATTCCAATGTCATATTTTAAGGGGATAGAGAAACAAATCACCAATTTCATATGGAAGGGAAAGAAGCCCCGGATAAGCAAAGCACTACTGAAAAAGAAGAAGAAAGTGGGAGGCCTCACCTTACCTGACTTCAGAACCTATTATACAGCCACAGTAGTCAAAACAGCCTGGTATTGGTACAACAACAGACACATAGACCAATGGAACAGAATTGAGAACTCAGACATAGATCCATCCACGTATGAGCAGCTGATATTTGACAAAGGACCAGTGTCAATTAACTGGGGAAAAGATAGCCTTTTTAACAAATGGTGCTGGCATAACTGGATATCCATTTGCAAAAAAATGAAACAGGACCCATACCTCACACCATGCACAAAAACTAACTCCAAGTGGATCAAAGACCTAAACATAAAGACTAAAACGATAAAGATCATGGAAGAAAAAATTGAGAGAACCCTAGGAGCCCTAATACAAGGTATAAACAGAATACAAAACATAACCAAAAATGATGAAGAGAAACCCGATAACTGGGAGCTCCTAAAAATCAAACACCTATGCTCATCTAAAGACTTCACCAAAAGAGTAAAAAGACCACCTACAGATTGGGAAAGAATTTTCAGCTATGACATCTCCGACCAGTGCCTGATCTCTAAAATCTACATGATTCTGTCAAAACTCAACCACAAAAAGACAAACAACCCAATCAAGAAGTGGGCAAAGGATATGAACACACATTTCACTAAAGAAGATATTCAGGCAGCCAACAGATACATGAGAAAATGCTCTCGATCATTAGCCATTAGAGAAATGCAAATTAAAACGATGATGAGATTCCATCTCACACCAGCAAGGCTGGCATTAATCCAAAAAACACAAAATAATAAATGTTGGAGAGGCTGAGGAGAGATTGGAACTCTCATACACTGCTGGTGGGAATGTAAAATGGTACAACCACTTTGGAAATCTATCTGGCGTTATCTTAAACAGTTAGAAATAGAACTACCATACAACCCAGAAATCCCACTCCTAGGAATATACCCTAGAGATACAAGAGCCTTCACACAAACAGATATATGCACACCCATGTTTATTGCAGCTCTGTTTACAATAGCAAAAAGTTGGAAGCAACCAAGGTGTCCAGCAACGGATGAATGGGTAAATAAATTGTGGTATATTCACACAATGGAATACTACGCATCGATAAAGAACAGTGACGAATCTCTGAAACATTTCATAACATGGAGGAACCTGGAAGGCATTATGCTGAGCGAAATGAGTCAGAGGCAAAAGGACAAATATTGTATAAGACCACTATTATAAGATCTTGAGAAATAGTAAACCTGAGAAGAACACATACTTTTGTGGTTACAAGGGGGGGAGGGAGGGAGGGTGGGAGAGGGTTTTTTATTGATTAATCAGTAGATAAGAACTGCTTTAGGTGAAGGGAAAGACAACACTCAATACATGGAAGGTCAGCTCAATTGGACTGGACCAAAAGCAAAGAAGTTTCCGGGATAAAATGAATGCTTCAAAGCTCAGCGGAGCAAGCGCGGGGGTCTGGGGAACATGGTTTGAGGGGACTTCTAAGTCAATTGGCAAAATAATTCTATTATGAAATCATTCTGCATCCCACTTTGAAATGTGGCATCTGGGGTCTTAAATGCTAACAAGCGGCCATCTAAGATGCAGCAATTGGTCTCAGCCCACCTGGAGCAAAGGAAAATGAAGAACACCAAGGCCACACGACAACTAAGAGCCCAAGAGACAGAAAGGGCCACACGAACCAGAGACCTACATCATCCTGAGACCAGAAGAACTAGTTGGTGCCCGGCCACAATCGATGACTGCCCTGACAGGGAGCACAGCAGAGGACCCCTGAGGGAGCAGGAGATCAGTGGGATGCAGACCCCAAATTCTCATAAAAAGACCAAACTTAATGGTCTGACTGAGACTAGAGGAATCCCAGCGGCCATGCTCCCCAGACCTTCTGTTGACACAGGACAGGAACCATCCCCAAAGACAACTCATCAAAAATGAAAGGGACTGGTCAGCAGATGGGAGAGAGACGCTGATGAAGAGTGAGCTAATTATATCAGGTGGACACTTGAGATTGTGTTGGCAACTCTTGTCTGGAGAGGGGATGGGAGGATAGAGAGAGAGGGAAGCCGGCAAAATTGTCAAGAAAGGAGAGACTGAAAGGGCTGACTCAAGAGGGGGAGAGTAAGTGGGAGTAGGGAGTGAGATGTATGTAAACTTATATGTGACAGACTGATTGGATTTGTAAACGTTCACTTGAAGCTTAATAAAAGTTATTAAAATAAATAAATAAATAAATAGCACCTTAATGTCCCAGAGACAACAGACAATAGCAAACCACCTAAAGAAACAGGGCAAGATGGCCCCAGCAAGAGATCATAATAAAGTACCAGAAATTCTCCCTGAGAAGAAAAGATAATGCAGCTTCCTGATAAGGAGTTCAAAAGGCTTATGTATAGGGTCCTCAAAGGAATAAAGGAAAACACAGACAAAACTGAAGAACATAGACAAAACCAAGGAAAGCACAGACAAAACACTAGAATTCAGGAAAACAATATGACAAAATAAGCAGACAGTTGGAAATGATACAGAAACAGCAACTACAAATCCGGAAGCTTAACGATAAAATTGCAGAAATTGACAACTCAGTGGAAAGTCAGAGGAGTAGAGTTGAAACGATGGAAGACAAGATCAGTGAACAGAAGACCAATCTCTTGACACTAATATGTTCAAGAAAAAAAAAAAAATGAAGAAAACCTGAGTTATGTGGAACACCATCAAGAGGAATTACTTATGTGTGATTTGAATCTCAGAAGGGGAGGAGTCAACAAAAAGCACAGAGAGAATTGTTGAAGATATGCTGACAGAAAACTTCCCTAATACCATGAAAGGCAAGAAGATAACCGTACAAGAAGCACAATGAACCCCATACAGGATAGATTCTAATAGAAGAACACTGAGACATGTAATCATCAAACTTTCCAAAACAAAAGACAAAGAAAGAATCCTGAAAACAGCTTTGGAAAAACAAAAGATCACCTACAAAGGGGCAATGATAAGGCTAAGTTCTGATTACTCAGCAGAAACCATGCAGGCAAGAAGACAATGGGATAATAGACATAAAACCTTGAAAGAAAAAAAACTGCCAAATAAGAATTATATATCCAGCAAAATTATCCTTCAAATATGTTGGTGAAATTAGGACATTTCCAGATAAACAGAAAATAAAGGAATTTGTAAAACCCAGGTCAACTTTACAAGCAATATTACAGGGAGTCATTGGGACAGAAAACTAACAGCACACCAGACAACGACCTGAGATTAAAACACATGACAACATCAGACAGATATCAACACAGATAAAACTCTCAAAAATAAAATAAAGCTAAAAGATGGTAAACAGGGAACCAGAGGTGTCAATCTGTAACTGACGGCCACTTCAAAACATAAAGGGGGAATAAAGGGTATAGTATAGAACTTCTGAATAGAGAGGAAGTCAAGATGATATCAAGAAGTAAATTACTGCTTTAAACTTAGGAAGATAAAGGTTAATTTCGGGGTAACCACCAAAAAAGTCAACAAACCTACTCATCAAAATATAAAAGAAGAGAATTATAAAGATTCAGAACACACAAACCCCAAAACAACAAAGGAAATGAAAAGACAAGCCACAATTAAAAAAAAAAATTCAGCATGGAAAATTAAGCAGAACAAAGACACCATCAACACCACAAAAAAAAAAAAAAAAAAAAAGAAAAGAAAATGACAGCAATAAACTCATACCTATCGATAATCACATGGAATGTAAATGGCCTAAATGCCCCGGTAAAGAGACGGAGAGTGGCAGAATGATTAAAAAACACACTTGTCAATGTGCTGTCTGCAAGAGACACACCTTAGACACAAAGGTACAAACAAACTAAAACTTAAAGAATGGAAAAAGATATATCAAGCAAATAATGACCAAAAAGGGGCAGGAGTGGCAATATTAATCTCTGATAAAATAGATTTGAAAGCAAAATCCACTATAAAAGACAAGGAAGGACATTACATAATGATTAAAAGGTTAATTCCTCAAGAGGACATAACCATAATAAATACATTCATACCCAACAATAGAGCTCCAAAATAGGTAAAACAGACTCTAACAGCACTGAAAAGACAAATAGACACTTCTACAATAATACTAAGACTTTAACACACCGCTCTTGGTGAAGGACACAACAACTAGAAAGACAGTCAACAAAAACACAGAAGATCTAAATACCACAATCAACCAACCAGACATCATAGACATATACAGAACACATCGCCCAACAGTGGCAAAGTACACATTCTTCTTTGATGCTCATGAATCATTCTCTGGAACAGACCATATTTTAGGCCACAAAGCAAGCCTCCACAAATTCAAAAACATTGAAAGAACACAAAGAGTCTTCTCTGATCACAGCAGTATAAATGTAGAAATCAATAGCAGGAAGATCAAGTAAAAAAATCTAAAGAATGGAATCTAAATAACACCCTGTCTAAAAACTAGTGGGTAATAGAAGAAATTAAAGACGAAACTAAAAAATCCCTAGAATCAAATGAGAACAAAACACAACATACCTTTGGGACACAGCAAAAGCAGTGCTCAGAAGTCAATTTACAGCAATAAATGCATGCATCAAAAAGAAGAAAGGGGGCGGAGCCAAGATGGCGGACTAGGCAGACGCTACCTCGGATCCCTCTTACAACAAAGACACGGAAAAACAAGTGAATCGATCACATACATAACAATCTACGAACCCTGAACAACAAACACAGATTTAGAGACGGAGAACGAACTAATACGGGGAAGCAGCGATTGTTTCCAGAGCCTGGAGCCAGCGTACCAGTCAGGTACGGCACAAGCACAGAGATCTGCTCCACCCCCCTGAACTAACCCCGGGAGGGGGACTAGCCGGTTCCATGGGCGGCGTGGGACGCAGCCGTTAGGAGAAGTCCCCGGGAGGCAGTGACTGATCTTGGAGCAGAAAGAGCAGCATCCGAGCCGGGGAACCGTCCCACAGGGATTTGGACTGCACGCAGGTACGCCATAAACACGGAGAGTTGCTCCACCCCCTGAACTAACCCCGGGAAGGTGACCATCCGGGTCGCGCGGGCGGCGTGGGACGCAGCCAGTAGGAGAAGTCCCCGGGAGGCAGCGACTGGTATTGGAGCGGGGAGAACAGCGTTCCAGCCGGGACACTCGGTCGCGGCACAAGCACGGGGAGCTACTCCACCCATCTGAACTAACCCCGGGAGGGGGCCCACCTGGTTCACGGGGGCGGCACGGCCACGCGGCTGGAGGGACGAGAAGTCCCCGGGAGGCAGCGACTGATTTTGGAGTCGAGAGTGCACCGTCCCAGTAGGGGAGCCTTGACGCTGGGCGTGGGGCTGGAAGCGGAGGATCTGACCGTGACTCCAGCGGGCCAGACCCCCCGGGGGCAATCTCCACACAGACAGCACACATAGGCGACGCGCCCGCGGGAATCTCAGATATAATAGTCATTCCAAGCAAGACAAGCAACTCTGGCTATATTCTGAGGTGCTACTCTCCTATCTCTCTGTTCCCTCCCCCACCCTCCCCAGGCGGCTTCATTAACATCTGAATAGCCTGAGCCAGAGGGAGAACTCTGATAGGGATCTGACTGCAGTTTTTTTTTAGCGGATTTTCTGGAAAAACTAGTTTCCCAGTGATGGCTCGGAGACAACAATCCATATCAAACCACTTAAAGAAGCAGACCGTGACAGCTTCTCCAACTCCCCAAACAAAAGAATCAAAATCTTTCCCAAATGAAGATACAATTTTGGAATTATCAGATACAGAATATAAAAAACTAATTTACAGAATGCTTAATGATATCACAAATGAAATTAGGATATCTGCAGAAAAAGCCAAGGAACACACTGATAAAACTGTTGAAGAACTCAAAAAGATTATTCAAGAACATACTGGAAAAACTAATAAGTTGCAAGAATCCATAGAGAGACAACATGTAGAAATCCAAAAGATTAACAATAAAATAACAGAATTAGACAACACACTAGGAAGTCAGAGGAGCAGACTCGAGCAATTAGAATGCAGACTGGGACATCTGGAGGACCAGGGAATCAACACCAACATAGCTGAAAAAAAATCAGATAAAAGAATTAAAAAAAATGAAGAAACCCTAAGAATTATGTGGGACTCTATCAAGAAGGATAACCTGCGGGTGATTGGAGTCCCAGAACAGGGAGGGGGGACAGAAAACACAGAGAAAATAGTTGAAGAACTTCTGACAGAAAACTTCCCTGACATCATGAAAGACGAAAGGATATCTATCCAAGATGCTCATCGAACCCCATTTAAGATTGATCCAAAAAGAAAAACACCAAGACATATTATCATCAAACTCACCAAAACCAAAGATAAACAGAAAATTTTAAAAGCAGCCAGGGAGAAAAGAAAGGTTTCTTTCAAGGGAGAATCAATAAGAATATGTTCTGACTACTCAGCAGAAACCATGCAGGCAAGAAGGGAATGGGACGACATATACAGAACACTGAAGGAGAAAAACTGCCAACCAAGGATCATATATCCAGCAAAACTCTCTCTGAAATATGAAGGCGAAATTAAGATATTTACAGACAAACACAAGTTTAGAGAATTTGCAAAAACCAAACCAAAGCTACAAGAAATACTAAAGGTTATTGTTTGGTCAGAGAACCAATAATATCAGATATCAGCACAACACAAGGTCACAAAACAGAACGTCCTGATATCAACTCAAATAGGGAAATCACAAAAACAAACAAATTAAGATTAATTAAAAAAAAAAATACACATAACAGGGAATCATGGAAGTCAATAGGTAAAAGATCACAATAATCAAAAAGAGGGACTAAATACAGGAGGCATTGAACTGCCATATGGAGAGTGATACAAGGCGATATAGAACAATACAAGTTAGGTTTTTACTTAGAAAAATAGGGGTATATAATGAGGTAACCACAAAAAGGTATAACAACTCTATAACTCAAGACAAAAACCAAGAAAAACGTAACGACTCAACTAACATAAAGTCAAACACTATGAAAGTGAGGATCTCACAATTTACTAAGAAAAACGCCTCAGCACAAAAAAGTATGTGGAAAAATGAAATTGTCAACAACACACATAAAAAGGCATCAAAATGACAGCACTAAAAACTTATTTATCTATAATTACCCTGAATGTAAATGGACTAAATGCACCAATAAAGAGACAGAGAGTCACAGACTGGATAAAGAAACACGATCCATCTATATGCTGCCTACAAGAGACACACCTTAGACTTAGAGACACAAACAAACTAAAACTCAAAGGATGGAAAAAAGTATATCAAGCAAACAATAAGCAAAAAAGAAGAGGAGTAGCAATATTAATTTCTGACAAAATAGACTTTAGACTTAAATCCACCACAAAGGATAAAGAAGGACACTATATAATGATAAAAGGTACAATTGATCAGGAAGACATAACCATATTAAATATTTACGCACCCAATGACAGGGCTGCAAGATATATAAATCAAATTTTAACAGAACTGAAAAGCGAGATAGATACCTCCACAATTATAGTAGGAGACTTCAACACACCCCTTTCGGAGAAGGACAGGACATCCAGTAAGAAGCTCAACAGAGACACGGAAGATCTAATTACAACAATCAACCAACTTGACCTCATTGACTTATACAGAACTCTCCACCCAACTGCTGCAAAATATACTTTTTTTTCTAGCGCACATGGAACATTCTCTAGAATAGACCACATATTAGGTCATAAAACAAACCTTTGCAGAGTCCAAAACATCGAAATATTACAAAGCATCTTCTCAGACCACAAGGCAATAAAACTAGAGATCAATAACAGAAGAACGAGGGAAAAGAAATCAAATACTTGGAAAATGAACAATACCCTCCTGAAAAAAGACTGGGTTATAGAAGACATCAAGGAGGGAATAAGGAAATTCATAGAAAGCAACGAGAATGAAAATACTTCCTATCAAAACCTCTGGGACACAGCAAAAGCAGTGCTCAGAGGTCAATTTATATCAATAAATGCACACATACAAAAAGAAGAAAGAGCCAAAATCAGAGAACTGTCCCTACAACTTGAACAAATAGAAACTGAGCAACAAAAGAATCCATCAGGCACCAGAAGAAAACAAATAATAAAAATTAGAGCTGAACTAAATGAATTAGAGAACAGAAAAACAATTGAAAGAATTAACAAAGCCAAAAGCTGGTTCTTTGAAAAAATTAACAAAATTGATAAACCAATGGCTAGACTGACTAAAGAAATACAGGAAAGGAAACAAATAACCCGAATAAGAAATGAGAAGGACCACATCACAACAGAACCAAATGAAATTAAAAGAATCATTTCAGATTATTATGAAAAATTGTACTCTAACAAATTTGAAAACCTAGAAGAAATGGATGAATTCCTTGAAAAACACTACCTACCTAAACTAACACATTCAGAAGCAGAACAACTAAATAGACCCATAACAAAAAAAGAGATTGAAACGGTAATCAAAAAACTCCCAACAAAAAAAAGTCCTGGCCCGGACGGCTTCACTGCAGAGTTCTACCAAATTTTCAGAGAAGAGTTAACACCACTACTACTAAAGGTATTCCAAAGCATAGAAAATGACGGAATACTACCCAACTCATTCTATGAAGCCACCATCTCCCTGATACCAAAACCAGGTAAAGACATTACAAAAAAAGAAAATTATAGACCTATATCCCTCATGAACATTGATGCAAAAATCCTCAACAAAATTCTAGCCAATAGAATCCAACAACACATCAAAAAACTAATTCACCCTGATCAAGTGGGATTTATACCAGGTATGCAAGGCTGGTTTAATATCAGAAAAACCATTAATGTAATCCATCACATAAATAAAACAAAAGACAAAAACCACATGATCTTATCAATTGATGCAGAAAAGGCATTTGACAAAGTCCAACACCCATTCATGATAAAAACTCTTACCAAAATAGGAATTGAAGGAAAATTCCTCAACATAATAAAGGGCATCTATGCAAAGCCAACAGCCAATATCACTCTAAATGGAGAGAACCTGAAAGCATTTCCCTTGAGAACGGGAACCAGACAAGGATGCCCTTTATCACCGCTCTTATTCAACATCGTGTTGGAAGTCTTAGCCAGGGCAATCAGGCTAGACAAAGAAATAAAAGGTATCCGGATTGGCAAGGAAGAAGTAAAGTTATCACTATTTGCAGATGACATGATTATATACACAGAAAACCCTAAGGAATCCTCCAGAAAACTACTGAAACTAATAGAAGAGTTTGGCAGAGTCTCAGGTTATAAAATAAACATACAAAAATCACTTGGATTCCTCTACATCAACAAAAAGAACACCGAAGAGGAAATAACCAAATCAATACCATTCACAGTAGCCCCCAAGAAGATAAGATACTTAGGAATAAATCTTACCAAGGATGTAAAAGACCTATACAAAGAAAACTACAAAGCTCTACTACAAGAAATTCAAAAGGACATACTTAAGTGGAAAAACATACCTTGCTCATGGATAGGAAGACTTAACATAGTAAAAATGTCTATTCTACCAAAAGCCATCTATACATTTAACGCACTTCCGATCCAAATTCCAATGTCATATTTTAAGGGGATAGAGAAACAAATCACCAATTTCATATGGAAGGGAAAGAAGCCCCGGATAAGCAAAGCACTACTGAAAAAGAAGAAGAAAGTGGGAGGCCTCACCTTACCTGACTTCAGAACCTATTATACAGCCACAGTAGTCAAAACAGCCTGGTATTGGTACAACAACAGACACATAGACCAATGGAACAGAATTGAGAACCCAGACATAGATCCATCCACGTATGAGCAGCTGATATTTGACAAAGGACCAGTGTCAATTAACTGGGGAAAAGACAGCCTTTTTAACAAATGGTGCTGGCATAACTGGATATCCATTTGCAAAAAAATGAAACAGGACCCATACCTCACACCATGCACAAAAACTAACTCCAAGTGGATCAAAGACCTAAACATAAAGACTAAAACGATAAAGATCATGGAAGAAAAAATTGGGACAACCCTAGGAGCCCTAATACAAGGCATAAACAGAATACAAAACATTACCAAAAATGATGAAGAGAAACCCGATAACTGGGAGCTCCTAAAAATCAAACACCTATGCTCATCTAAAGACTTCACCAAAAGAGTAAAAAGACCACCTACAGATTGGGAAAGAATTTTCAGCTATGACATCTCCGACCAGCGCCTGATCTCTAAAATCTACATGATTCTGTCAAAACTCAACCACAAAAAGACAAACAACCCAATCAAGAAGTGGGCAAAGGATATGAACACACATTTCTCTAAAGAAGATATTCAGGCAGCCAACAGATACATGAGAAAATGCTCTCGATCATTAGCCATTAGAGAAATGCAAATTAAAACGATGATGAGATTCCATCTCACACCAGCAAGGCTGGCATTAATCCAAAAAACACAAAATAATAAATGTTGGAGAGGCTGCGGAGAGATTGGAACTCTCATACACTGCTGGTGGGAATGTAAAATGGTACAACCACTTTGGAAATCTATCTGGCGTTATCTTAAACAGTTAGAAATAGAACTACCATACAACCCAGAAATCCCACTCCTCGGAATATACCCTAGAGATACAAGAGCCTTCATACAAACAGATATATGCACACCCATGTTTATTGCAGCTCTGTTTACAATAGCAAAAAGTTGGAAGCAACCAAGGTGTCCAGCAACGGATGAATGGGTAAATAAATTGTGGTATATTCACACAATGGAATACTACGCATCGATAAAGAACAGTGACGAATCTCTGAAACATTTCATAACATGGAGGAACCTGGAAGGCATTATGCTGAGCGAAATGAGTCAGAGGCAAAAGGACAAATATTGTATAAGACCACTATTATAAGATCTTGAGAAATAGTAAACCTGAGAAGAACACATACTTTTGTGGTTACGAGGGGGGGAGGGAGGGAGGGTGGGAGAGGGTTTTTTTATTGATTAATCAGTAGATAAGAACTGCTTTAGGTGAAGGGAAAGACAACACTCAATACATGGAAGGTCAGCTCAATTGGACTGGACCAAAAGCAAAGAAGTTTCCGGGATAAAATGAATGCTTCAAAGCTCAGCGGAGCAAGCGCGGGGGTCTGGGGAACATGGTTTGCGGGGACTTCTAAGTCAATTGGCAAAATAATTCTATTATGAAATCATTCTGCATCCCACTTTGAAATGTGGCGTCTGGGGTCTTAAATGCTAACAAGCAGCCATCTAAGATGCAGCAATTGGTCTCAACCCACCTGGAGCAAAGGAAAATGAAGAACACCAAGCCCACATGACAACTAAGAGCCCAAGAGACAGAAAGGGCCACATGAACCAGAGACCTACATCATCCTGAGACCAGAAGAACTAGTTGGTGCCCGGCCACAATCGATGACTGCCCTGACAGGGAGCTCAGCAGAGGACCCCTGAGGGAGCAGGAGAGCAGTGGGATGCAGACCCCAAATTCTCATAAGAAGACCAAACTTAATGGTCTGACTGAGACTGGAGGAATCCCGGCGGTCATGCTCTCCAGACCTTCTGTTGACACAGGACAGGAACCATCCCTGAAGACAACTCATCAGACATGAAAGGGACTGGTCAGCGGGTGGGAGAGAGACGCTGATGAAGAGTGAGCTAATTATATCAGGTGTACACTTGAGATTGTGTTGGCAACTCTTGTCTGGAGGGGGGATGGGAGGATAGAGAGAGGGGAAGCCGGCAAAATTGTCAAGAAAGGAGAGACTGAAAGGGCTGACTCAAGACGGGGAGAGTAAGTGGGAGTAGGGAGTGAGATGTATGTAAACTTATATGTGACAGACTGATTGGATTTGTAAACGTTCACTTGAAGCTTAATAAAAGTTATTATAAAAAAAAAAAAAAGAAGAAAGGGCAAAAATCAAAATATTAATGCTACAACTTGAACAATTAAAAAGAGAGCAGCAAAAGAAGCCCACAGTCACCAGAAGAAATGAAATAATGAAAATTAGAGAAGAAATAAATGAAACAGAGAACAGAAAAACAATAAAATCAACAAAATCAAAAGCTGGTTCTTTGAAAGGATTAATAAAATTGACAAACCACTGGACAAACTGACAAAAGAGAAACAGGAGAAGATGCAAATAGCCAGAATAAGAAATGAGATGGGTGACATTACAACAGAGCCAACTGAAATAAAAAGGATCATAACAGAATCCTATAAAAAAAATTACACTCCAACAAATTTGAAAATCTAGAGGAAATGGATGAATTTCTAGAAACACACCACATACCTAAACTATCACAAACAGAGGTAGAAAATTTGAACAGGCCCATAACAAAGGAAGGAATTGAAGGGGTCAAAAAAAAAATTCTCAACAAAAAAAAAGCCCTGGTCCACACGGCTTCACTGGAGAATTCCATCAAACGTTCAGAGAAGAGTTGATATCAATTCTACTCAAATTATTCCAGAACACGGAAAAGGAAGGGATATTTCCAAATTCATTCTATGAAGCCTGCAAAACCCTAATACCAAAGCCAGGCAAGCACAGCACTAAAAAAGAAAACTGGAGACCAATATCCCTCATGAATATAGATGCAAAAATTCTCAACAAAATCTTGGCCAACAGAATACAACAGCATATCAAAAAAATAATACACCATGACCAAGTGGGATTCATACCAGGCATGCAAGTTAGCTTAACATTAGAAAATCAATCAACGTAATCCACCACATGAATAAAACAAAGGGAAAGAATCGCATGGTCATATCAGTCGATGCAGAAAAGGCATTTGATAAAGTCCAACACCCATTCCTGATTTAAAAAAAAAAAAAAACTCTCAGCAAAATAGGAATAGAATGGAAATTCCCCAACATAATAAAAGGAATTTATATAAAGCCAATAGTTAATGTTATTCTCAATGCAGAGAATCTAAAAGCATTCCCCCTGAGAACAGGAACCAGACAAGGATGCCCTGTTATTCAACATTGTATCGGAAGTCCTAGAGAGAACAATCAGGCAAGAAAAGGAGATAAAAGGCATCCACATTGGTAAGGAAGAAGTAAATTATGCCTATTCTCAGATGATATGATCCTGTACATGGAAAATCCAAAGACTCCACAAGAAAGCTATTGAAACTATTAGAAGCATTCAGCAAGGTGGAAGGATACAAGATCAACATACAAAAATCAGTTGGATTCCTCTACATCAAAAAATAGAGCTTTGAAAAGGAAAGCAGGAAAACAATACCATTTATGGTAGCCCCCCCCCAAATATAACATACTTAGAAATAAATCTAACCAGGAATGTAAAAGACTTATTATACAAAGAAAACTACAAAACGCTACTGCAAGAAACAAAAAGAGACTTACATAAGTGGAAAAAAATATCATGTTCTTGAATAGGAAGACTTAACATTGTGAAAATGTCAATACTACCTGTGATGGTTAAGATTGTGTGTCAACTTGGCTGGGCCGTGATTTCCAGTGTTTGTATGTGATAACCCCCATGATGGGATCTGCAGCAAGTAGCCAATCAGTTGAAAGGGAGTTTCCTCAGGCTTGTAGCCCACATCTGAATATAAGTGGACATTATGCCTTTTGACCTCTCTGGATCCTGCAGCTGTCTCTCTTTTGCCTGACCTCTTGGGACATGAACTAGCAGCTTACTTGCCAATCTTGGGGTTTGTCGATCTTCACAGCCTGTGAGCAAAAGTCCTTCTCTCCAACCTGCCAATCTTCTCCAAGCTAGCAATCTTGGGTTCACCAGCCCCTGCGGCTACGTGAATCAGGAGAAGCCTCTATCCTGATCCATGGACTCGGGATGTCCCAGCCTCTACAGTCACATGAGCAGTTTCCTTGATGTAAATCTCTCTCTATATATACATATTTATAAGCTTTACTTGTTTTGCTTCTCTAGAGAACCCAGCCAAAGACACTACTCAAAGAGATATAACACAATCCAGATCCAAATTCTACCAGTATTCTTCACTGAGATGGAAAAACTAATCACTAACTTTACATGGAAGGGAGAGAGGCCCTGAATAAGTAGAGCTTTACTAAAAAAAGAAGAAAGTAAGAGGCCTCACACTACCTGATTTCAGAACCTACTATATAGCCATGGTAATCAAAACTGTCTGGTACTGGTACAACAACAGACACATAGACCAACAGAACAGAATTGAGAACCCAGACATAAATCCATTCACCTATGGAGCCCTGGTGGCACAGTGGTTAAGAGCGCAGATGCTAACCAAAACGTTAGCAGTTCAAATCCACCAACCACTCCTTGGAACCCTATGGGGCAGTTCTATTCTGTCCTATAGGGTCGCCATGAGTCGGAATGCACTCGAGGGCAAAAGGTGTAGTGTTTTTTTTTTATGGACACCTGATCTTCAGCAAAGGACCAAAGGCTATTGAATGGGAAAGAGACATTCTCTTCAACAAATGGTGCTGGCAAAATTGGATATCTATCTGTAGAAAAATGAAATTGGATCCATACCTCACACCATACACAAAAATTAACTCAAGATGGATCAGAGACCTAAACATAAAACCTAAAACTATAAAGATCAAAAATCATGGAGGAAAAATTAGGTACAACACTAAAATAAATTAAAAAAAATTTTTTTTTTATACGACACTAGGGGCCTTAATATATGGGATAAATAGATTACCAAACATAACTAAAAATGCACACACAGAAGAAGATGAACTAGATAAACGGGACCTCCTAAAAATAAAACACGTATACTCAACAAACAACTTCTCTAAAAGAGTAAAAAGAGAACCTATGCATTGGGAAAAATTTTTTGACTATGACATATCTGACAAGGGTCTAATCTCTAAAATTTATAGAAAAATTCAATACTCTGATTAAAAAAAGACAAATAATCCAATTGAAAAATGGGCAAAGGATATGAACAAAAGAAGACATTTGGGCTGCTAAAAGCATACAAAGAAATGTTTGCGATCAGTAGCAGTTAGAGAGATGCAAATCAAAATTATAATCAGATACCATCTTACCCTGACATTACTGGTACTAATTAAAAAAACAGAAAATAACAAATGTTGGTGAGGATGTGGGGAGATTGAAACTCTTATACACTGCTGGTGGCAATGTAAAATGGTGCAACCACTATGGAAAATGATATGGCACTTCCTCAGAAAGCCAGAAATAGAAATAGCATATGATCCAGCGATCCCACTTCTAGGTATATACCCTAAAAAAAAACAAGAGCTGTGACACAAATTGACATACGCACACTCATGTTCATTGCAGCATTATTCACAATAGCAAAAAGGTGGAAGCAACCTAAGTGCCCATCAACAGATGAATGGATTCACGAACAGTTGTACATATATACATAGTGGGATACTACATAGTGATAAGAAATAATGATGAATCTGCAAAATACCTCACAACATGAATGAATCTGGAGGGCATTATGCTGAGCGAAATGTCAATCCCAAAAAGACAAATATTATATGAGACCACTTTTATAAAGTAACAACAAAAGGTTTACACACAGAAAAAATTAAAAAATAAAAAATGAAACACTCTTTGATGGTTACCAGGGATGGAAGGGGCAGGGAGGGATATTGCCAAAGAGACAGTAGACACCCTATGCATCTGTCAGTTTGTCTTACTCTGGTGGCTTGGGTGTTGCTGTGATGATGGAAACTATGCCATCGGTATTTCAAATACCACCAGGGTCACCCATGGTGGACAAGTTTAAACTGGACTTTCAGACCAAGACAGATAAGGAAGAAGGACCTGGAGGTCTACTTCTGAAAAAAAGTTAGCTACTGAAAACCTTATGAATAGCAACAGAACATTGTCTGATATAGTGGTGGAAGATGAGCCCCCCAGGTTGGAAGGCACTCAAAAGACCATTGGGAAAGAACTGCCTCCTCAAAGTAAAGTTGACCTTAATGACATGGATGGAGTCAATCTTCCGGGACCTTCATCTGCTGATGTGAAATGACTCAAAATGAGAAGAAACAGCTGCAAACATCCATTAACAATTGGAATGTAGAATGTACAAAGTATGAATCTAGGAAATTGGAAACCGTCAAAAATGAAATGGAATGCATAAACATCAATATCCTAGGCATTGCTGTTTGTTGTTGTTGTTGTTATGCACTAGTGAGCTGAAGTGGACTGGTATTGGCTATTTTGAATTGGACGATCATATTTTTTTTTTTTTTACTATGCCAGGAATAACAAATTGAAGAGGAATAGCGTTGCATTCATCATCAAAAAGAACATTTCAAGATCTATCCTGAAGTACAATGCTGTCAGTGATAGGATGATATCCATACACCTACAGGAAAGTCCAGTTAATACGGCTATTATTCAAATTTATACACTAACTACTAAGGCCAAAAATGAAGAAATTAGTGGGATTTATACCAGGTATGCAAGGTTGGCTCAAAATTAGAAAAACAATTAATGTTATCCACCATATAAATAAAACAAAAGACAAAAACCACATGATCTTATCAATTGATGCAGAAAAGGCATTTGACAAAGTCCAATACCCATTCACGATAAAAACTCTCAGGAAAATAGGAATAGAAGGAAAATTCCTCAACATAGTAAAGGGCATCTATACAAACAGCCAACGTCATCCTAAATGGAGAGAGCCTGAAAGCATTTCCCCTGAGAACAGGAACCAGACAAGGATGCCCTTTATCACCGCTCTTATTCAACATTGTACTGGAAGTCCTCGCCAGAGCAATTAGGTGAGACAAAGAAATAAAGGGGATTCAGACTGGCAAGGAAGAAGTAAAATTATCTCTATTTGCAGACGACATGATCTTACACACAGAAAACCCTAAGGAATCCTCAAGAAAACTACTGAAACTAATAGAAGAGTTCAGCAGAGTTTCAGGTTACAAGATAAACATACAATAATCAGTCGGATTCCTCTACATCAACAAAAAGAACACTGAAGAGGAAATCATCAAATCAATACCATTCACAGTAGCCCCCAAGAAGATAAAAATACTTAGGAATAAATCTTACCAAAGATGTAAAAGACCTATACAAAGGAAACTACAAGGTACTACTGCAATAAACTAAAAGGGACCTATATAAGTGGAAAAACATACCTTGCTCATGGATAGGAAGACTTAACATTACAAAAATGTCTATTCTACCAAAAGTCATCTATATATACAATGCACTTCCAATCCAAATGCCAACTACATTTTTTAATGTGATGGAGAAACAAATCATCAACTTCATATGGAAGGGAAAGAAGCGTCAGATAAGCAAAGCATTACTGAAAAAGAAGAACGAAGTGGGAGGCCTCACTCTATCTGATTTTAGAACATGTTGTACAGTCACAGTAGTCAAAACAGCCTGGTACTGGTACAAAAACAGACACATAGACCAATGGAACAGAATTGAGAACTCAGATATAAATCCAACCACATATGAGCAGCAATATTTGACAAAGGCCCAGTGTTGGTTAATTGGGGGAAAGACAGTCTTTTTAAAAAATGATGCTGGCATAACTGGATATCCATCTGCAAAAAAATGAAACAGGACCCATACCTCACACCATGCACAAAAACTAACTCCAAATGGATCAAAGACCTAAACATAAAGTTTAAAACGATAAAGATCATGGAAGAAAAAATAGGGACAACGTTACGAGTGCTAATATAAGGCATAAACAGAATACAAAACATTACTAAAAATGATGAAGAGAAACCAGATGACTGGGAGCTCCTAAAAATCAAACACCTATGCTCATCCAAAGACTTCACCAAAAGAGTAAAAAGACCACCTACAGACTGGGAAAAAATTTTCAGCTATGACATCTCTGACAAGCACCTGATCTCTAAAATCTACATGATTCTGCTAAAACTCAACCACAAAAAGACAAACAACCCAATTAAAAATTGGGCAAAGGAAATGAACAGGCACTTCACTAAAGAAGACATTCAGGTGGCTAACAGATACATGAGAAAATGCTCTCAATCTTTAGCCATTGGAGAAATGCAAATTAAAACTACGATGAGATTCCATCTCACTCCAACAACGCTGGCATTAATCAAAAAAGCACAAAATAATAAATGTTGGAGAGGATGTGGAGAGATTGGAACACTTATACACTGCTGGTAGGAATGTAAAATGGTACAACCACTTTGGAAATCGATTTGGTGTTTCCTTAAAAAGCTAGAAATAGAACTACCATACAACCCAGCAACCCCACTCCTCGGAATACATCCTAGAGAAATAAGAGCCTTTACACAAACAGATGTATGCACACCCATGTTTATTGCAGCACTGTTTACAATAGAAAAAGATGGAAGCAACCAAGGTGTCCATCAACGGATGAATGGATAAATAAATTATGGTATATTCACACAATGGAATACTACGCATTGATAAAGAACAGTGAGAAATCTGTGAAACATTTCATAACATGGAGGAATCTGGAAGGCATTATGCTGAGTGAAATTAGTTGCAAAAGGACAAATATTGTATAAGACCACTATTATAAGAACTTGAGAAATAGTTTAAACTGAGAAGAACACATCCTTCTGTGGGAGGGAGGGAGGGTGGGAGAGGGTTATTTACTGATTAGATAGTAGATAAGAACCACTTTAGGTGAAAGGAAGGAGAACACTCAATACAGGGGAGGTCAACACAACTAGACTAAACCAAAAGCAAAGAAGTTTCTTGAATAAACTGAATGCTTCAAAGGTCAGCAAAGCAGGGGCAGGGGTTTGGGGACTATGGCTTCAGGGGACATCTAAGACAATTGGCAAAATAAAATCTATTAAGAAAACATTCTGCATCCCACTTTGAAGTGTGGCACCTGGGGTCTTAAACACCAGCAAGCAGCCATCTAAGATGCATCAATGAGTCTCAACCCACCTGGATCAAAGGAGAATGAAGAACACCAAGGTCATAAGGTAATTATGAGCCCAAGAGACAGAAAGGGCTACATAAACTAGAGACTACATCATCCTCAGACCGGAAGAACTAGATGGTGCCCAGCCACAACTGATGACTGCTCTGACAGGGAACACAACAGAGAACCCCTGAGGGAGCAGGAGAACAGTGGGATGCAGACATCAAATTCTCATAAAAAGACCAGACTTAATGGTCTGACTGAGACTAGAAGGACCCCGGCGGTCAGGGGTCTCCAAATCTTCTGTTGGCCCAGGACAGGAACCATTCCCAAAGCCAACTTGTCAGACATGGGTTGGACTGGACAATGGGTAGGAGAGAGATGCTGATGAGGATTGAGCTACTTGCACCATGTGGACAGTTGAGACTATGTTGGCATCTCCCGTCTGGAGAGGAGATGGGAGGGTAGAGGGGGTTAGAAACTGGGAAAATGGTCACGAAAGGAGAGACTGGAAGGAGGGAGCAGACTGACTCATTATGGGGAGAGTAAATGGGAGCATGTAGTAAGGTGTATATAAGTTTCTATGTGAGAGACTGACTTGATTTGTAAACTTTCACTTAAAGCACAATAAAAATTATTTTTAAAAAAATGAAGAAATTGAGTTTTCACCAACTTCTGCAGTCTGAAATTGATCTAACATGCAATCAGGATGCATTGATAATTACTGATGATTGAAATTCGAAAGTTGGAAACAAAGAAGAAGGGTTGGTAGTTGGAAAATATGGCCTTGGTGATAGAAACAATGCTGGTGATAGCATGATTGAATATTGCAAGACCAACGACTTAGTCATTGCAAATACGTTTTTTTGACAACATAAATGGCAATTACACACATGGACCTTGCCAGATGGAATGCACAGGAATCCAATCGACTACATCTGTGAAAGAGATGATGGAAAAGCTCAATGTCATCAGTCAGAACAAAGCTAGGGGCTGACTGCAGAACAGACCATCAGTTGCTCATATGCAAGTTCAAGCTGAAGTTGAAGAAAATTAGAACAAGTCCACGAGAGCCAAAGTATAACCTTGAGTATATCCCACCTGAACTTAGAGACCATCTCAAGAATAGATTTGACACACTAAACACTAATTACCAAAGATCAGACAAGTTGTGGAATGACATCAAGGATATCATGCATGAAGAAAGCAAGAGGTCATTAAAAAAACAGGAAAGGAAGAAAAGACCAAAATGGATATCATAAGAGACTCTGAAACTTGCTCTTGAACATAGAGTAGCTAAAGCAAAAGGAAGAATTGATGGAGTAAAAGAACTGAACAGAAGATTTCAAAGGGCTGCTCGAGAAGACAAAGTATTAGACTGACACGTGCAAAGAGCTGGAGATGGAAAACCAAAAGAACATGCTCGGCGTTTCTCGAGCTGAAAGAACAGAAGAAAAAATTCAAGCCTCGAGTTGCAATAGTGAAGGATTCTACGGGGGAAATATTAGGTGACACAGGAAGCATCAAGGTACTGAAGGAAGAAGTCCAAGCTGCGCTGAAGGCATTCGTGAAAAACAAGGCTCCAGGAATTGAAGGAACACCAATTGAGAGGTTTCAACAAATGGATGCAGCACTGGAAGTGCTCACTTGTCTATGCCAAGAAATTTGGAAAATAGCTACCTGGCCAACCGACCGGAAGAAATCCATACCATAGCCTTCAGTATGGATTACACCTCAACATAAAGAAAACAAAAATCTTCAAAACTGGACCAATAAGCAACATCATGATAAACGGAGAAAAGATTGAAGTTGTCAAGAAATTCATTTTACTTGGTGTCTTAGTGCTGCCATAACAGAAATATCACAAGTGGATGGCTTTAACAAAGAGAAATGTATTCTCTCACAGTCCAGTAGGTTACAAGTCCAAATTCAGGCTGTTGGCTCCAGGGGAAGGGCTTCTTTCTCTGTTGCCTCTGGAGGAAGGTCCTTGTCATCAATGTTCCCCTGGTCGAGGAGCTCCTCGGGTGCAGAGACCCCATGTCCAAAGAATGGGCTCTGTTCCTGGTGCTGCTTTCTTCCCTTTCCTTTTATCTCTTGTAAGATAAAAGGTAGTGCCCGTCACACTGCAGGGAAACTCCCTTTACATTGGATCAGGGATATGACCTTTGTAAGGGTGTTACAATCTCATCCTAATTCTCTTTAATATAAAAATGACAAAAAGGAGGACAACAGCACAATACTGGAAATCACGGCCCAGCCAAATTGATACATGCAATTTTGGGGGGACATAATTCAATCCATGACAGTTGGATCCACAATCAACACCCATGGAAGTAGCAGCCAAGACATCAAAAGATGCTTTGCATTAGGCAAATCAGCTGTAAAAGATCTCTTTAAAGTGTTGAAAAGCAACGATGTCACCTTGATGACTAAGGAGCACCTGACCCGAGCCATGGTGTTTTTGGACACCTCATATGAATGTGAAAGCTGGATGATGAATAAGGAAGACCCAAGAAGAACTGATGTCTTTGAATTGTGGTGTTGGCGAAGAATATTGAATATATCACAGACTGCCAAAGAACGAACAAATGTGTCTTGGAAGAAGTACAATCAGAATGCTCCCAGAAGCAAGGATGGCAAGACTATGTCTCACATACTTTGGACAAGTTATCAGGAAGGATCGGTCCCTGAAGAAGGACATCATGCTTGGTAAAGTAGAGGATCAGCAAAGAAGAGGAAGGCCCTCAATGAGATGGATTGACGCAGTGGTTGCAGGATGGGCTCAAGCATGGCAACAATTGTGAGGATGGCGAAGGACTGAGCAGCGTTTTGTTCTGTTGTACATAGGGTCTCTATGAGTCAGAACTGACTTGATGGCACCTAACAACAACAACAAACTCTAGCACACACAATTCTGCAACAATAGAATCAACAAACAATAATCCACAAATGGATACACAGATAGATGCATATGCCAAGATGTGAGATGGGGGTAGGGAAAACACCCACTGGCAGATACAGATTTAGTGGTAGAAATTTCTAAATACATGACTGTAGGCACTCCTCATGTATTAACACAGACAATAGAGCACACAAGTGGCGCAGACAGGGAAATCCCTCAGACATAACTAAACGCTTTACAGGATGAAGTTCCCAGGCTTGAAGGCAAAGGATCATTAGCTATGGGAACATCTATGGCAATTGGCACGACATAGTTCTTAAAGACAATGTTCTACAGCCTACTTTGGTGAGTAGCGTCTGGGGTCTTAAAAGCTTGCAAGAGGCCATCTAAGATAAACTATCAGTGTCTTCCAGTCTGAAGCAAAGGAGAGTGAAAAAAACTAAAGACTCAAGGGAGAAATTACTCCAAAAGACTAATGGACCTCACGAACCACAGCCTACACAACCCCAAGACCAGAAGAATTAGATGGTGCCTGGCTACCACTACTGACTGCTCTGACTGGGATTACAACAGAGGATCGGACAGAGTGGGAGAAAAATGTAGAACAAATTATCGAATTCACAAAAAAGACCGGACTTACTGGTCTGACAGAGACTGGAGGAACCCTTGAGACTATGGCCCCTGAACACCCTTCCAGCTCAGAATCGAAGCCACTCCTGAAGTTCTCCTTTCAGCCAAAGATTAGGCAGACCTATAAACACAACACATGTGAAATCAACCAAGTATATGAGATCGAATGGGCTACATCTGCCCCAAAACAAAGATAAGACAGCAGGAAGGGACAGGAAAACTGGAGGAATGGAACTGGGGAACCCAGGGTGGAAAGGGAAAGGGGGAGAATGTTGACAAAATGCAAGATGGCAACCAATGTCATGAAACAGTTTGTGTATAAATTTTTGAATGAGAAACTAATTTGCTCTATAAACTTACACCTAAAACACAATTAAAAAAAAAAAAAGACCCAAAAAACTAAGTAAAATAGAGACAAGCATCATTCCTGGAACCTGAAGTGTCAAATGAAGAGATAAAGAACTCAGCCAAACACTGAATGGAATAAGAAACTGACAGAGGACAGAGAGCAAGGAGAGATACGTGCAGAGGTTCCTTACGAGCTAACACAGCAGGGATTTGCCGTCTTGGACTCCTGTCGGAGATCAGCTGACAGGGAGCACAGGAAAGCAGCATCACAGAGCTCCCAGCAGGAGACAGAGCACCTGGTAATCAGTGATACATGCTTTCCCATCCCCCATTCTCTTCCCACTGCTCTATCTCCAAGCTTTCTGGCTGGCAACGGTGGCTCGACTGGCTGGGAAGTGCAGCGTCCATGCTGCTTGGATTAGCCCCACCTGCTTCACAGATCAGTGGACAGGGAGTACAGGAAAGCAGCTTCCGAAATTCCCAGCAGGAGACAGAGCACCGGCTCCATACATCACAATCTCCCCCCTCTTTCCTGTCTACCTGCACCATGCACTGAACATCACACCTCCGAGCAGCACAAGCACGGCCTACTGGAACCTGCCTGGCACTGATTCCTGCCCCACCCTGTTGGCCCTAGCACGTGCCACAAACAACCCATCTCTGCCCCTCCCCTTCAGCTGGACCTGCCCTGCTGCACCATAGCTGAGTAACTGGCCCCGCCCATTAGATAAGGAAGTGAAAAGGATCATGAGTACAGGCGAGCAAGCAACAAAGAAAGTATTGCCCACCCGCTCAGACATAACCAAAAAAAAAACAAAAAAGCAGGATGAAACAAACAAATCTACAATCAGGAAATGAAGAAAATAACTACTGAATGTCCCAAAGACAGCAGACAATAGCAAAACATGAAAAAAACAAGACAGGATTGTTCCAGTAGGTGTCCAAAATAAAACACCAGATGGCCTTCCAGTAGAAGAGAAGGCATTAGAACTACCCGACAGGGAATTCAAATCTTTAATATTCAGAGCTATACAAGAGTTGGAGGAAAAAGCAGACAAAAATGAGGAAAAAACAGACAAATTTATGGAAAAGGCAGACAAATTCATGGAAAATACAGGCAAAAAAATGAAACAATTCAGGAAAATAATACAGAAACAAAACGCCAAAATAAATTCACAACTAGAAATCATACAAAAACAACAATTAGAAATCCAAAAGATAAACAAGATTTCAGAAATGGACAGTGTCATAGAAGGGCTGAGGAGTAGGTTTGAAACAATGAAAGACAGGGTAAGTGAAATTGAAGACAAACACTTGGATACAACTCTGAGGAAAAATCAGAAAAAAGAATGAAGAAAAATGAGGAAACCCTGAAAATTATACGGGATACAATCAAAAGCAAAAATTTGCGAGTGATCAGACTTTCAGAACAGGAAGAGAAAATGGAAAACACAGAGAGGATCACTGAAGAATTGCCAACAGAAAACTTCCCTAATATCATGAATAATGAAAAGCTGACCATCCAAGAAGCTCAACAAACCTCATATAGGATAGAATCCAAAAGAAAAACACCAAGGCACATCATAGTCACACTCGCTAAAACCAAAGACAAAGAAAAAATGCTGCAAGCAGCTCGAGAAAAACAAAAAGCCACATACAGAGGAGAAACAATAAGACTAAGCTCTGATTATTCAGCAGAAACCATGCAGGCAAGAAGGCAGTGGGATGACCTATATAAAACCTTGAAAGAAAAAAATTGCCAGCCAAGAATAATATGTCCTGCAAAACTTTCATTCAAATATGATGGTGAAATTAGGTGATTTCCAGATGAACAGAAATTAAGGGAATATGTAAAAACCAAACCAAACCTACAAGAATTATTAAAGGGAGTCCTTTGGTCCTTTGAACAAACAACATCAGACCACAGCCTGACTCTAGGACACAGTATTGTAAGAGCCAGATACCAACATAGAAAACGATCTCTCAAGGATTATCCAAAATCAAAAGAATTGCTACAGAGAGCCAGAGAGGTTACTCAGTAAATGACAGCAACATCAGAACAATAAAAGAGGGACTTTCTAAAGAAAAGGAAGGCAAGGCGATACCAAGTAATAATAGACTGGTTCAAACCTAGGAAGATAAGGGTAAATTTCAAGGTAAACACAAAGAAAGTTAACAAACCTACTCATCGAAATAATGAAGAAAAACATAAAGTCTCAATAAAAACAAAATCCACAAAAACAAACAAAAGAAATCCACAAACAAAAGGAACTCAGCACAGGAGAGTAAGAGGAACAAAGAAAATGTTAGCATCACACACACACACACAAAAAAAACTATAAAATCACAGCAATGAGCTCACACCTATCAATAATTACACTGAATGTAAATGGCCTAAATGCACCCATAAAGAGACACAGGGTGACAGAAGGGATAAAAAACCAGGATCCATCAATATGCTGTTTACAAGAGACACACCTTAGAAACAAAGATGTAAATTTATTTAAAATCAAAGGATGGAAAAAAACACATCAAGCAAATAAATACCAAAAAGAGCAGAAATGGCAATACTAACCTCAGATAAAATAGACTTTAAAACAAAATACACCATAAAAAACATCTCAATTGACATTCCAATTCAGATGTTGCAACAAACAGATGCAGCACTGGAGGTGCTCACTCGTCTATGCCAAGAAACATGGAAGACATCTTCCTGGCCAACTGACTGGAAGAGAGCCATATTTATGCCTATTCCCAAGAAAGGTAATCCAACCGAATGTGGAAATTATAGAACAATATCATTAATATCACAGGCAAGAAAAATTTTGCTGAAGATCATCCAAAAACGGCTGCAGCAGTATATTGACAGGGAACGGCCAGAAATTCAGGCCGGTTTCAGAAGAGGACGTGGAGCCAGGGATATCGTTGCTGATGTCAGATGGATCCTGGCTGAAAGCAGAGAATACCAGAAGGATGTTTACCTGTGTTTTATTGACTATGCAAAGGCATTCGACTGTGTGGGTCATAACAACCTATGGATAACACTGCGAAAAATGGCAATTCCAGAACACTTAATTGTGCTCATGAGAAACCTTTACGTAGATCAAGAGGCAGTTGTCCGGACAGAACAAGGGGATACCGATTGGTTTAAAGTCAGGAAAGGTGTGCCTCAGAGTTGTATTCTTTCACCATGTCTATTTAATCTGTATGCTGAACAAATAATAGGAGAAGCTGGACCATATGAAGAAGAACGGGGCATCAGGATTGGAGGAAGACTCATTAACAACCTGCATTATGCAGATGACACAACCTTCCTTGCTGAAAGTGAAGAGGACTTGAAGCACTTACTAATGAAGATCAAAGACCACAGCCTTCAGTATGGATTACACCTCAACATAAAGAAAACAAAAATCCTCACAACTGGACCAATGAGCAACATCATGATAAACGGAGAAAAGATCGAAGTTGTCAAGGATTTCATTTGACTTGGATCCACAATCAACAGCCATGGAAGCAGCAGTCAAGAAATCAAAAGATGCATTGCATTGGGTAAATCTGCTGCAAAGGACCTCTTCAAAGTGTTGAAGAGCAAAGATGTCACCCTGAAGACTAAGGTGTGCCTGACCCAAGACATTGTATTTTCAATCACATCATATGCATGTGAAAGCTGGTCAATGAATAAGGAAAACCGAAGAAGAATTGATGCCTTTGAATTGTAGTGTTGGCGAAGAATATTGAATATACCATGGATTGCCAAAAGAACGAACAAATCTGTCTTGGAAGAAGTGTGGTCAGAATGCTCCTTAGAGGCAAGGATGGCGAGACTGTGTCTTGCATACTTTGGACATGTTGTCAGGAGGGATGAGTCCCTGGAGAAGGACATCATGCTTGATGGAGAATGGGGTCAGCGGAAAAGAGGAAGACCCTCAACGAGGTGGATTGACACGGTAGCTGCAACAATGAGCTCAAGCATAGCAACGAATGTAAGGATGGCGCAGGACCGGGTGGTGTTTTGTTCTGTTGTGTGTAAGGTTGCTATGAGTCAGAACCAACTCGACGGCACCTAACAACAACAACACCATAAAAGACAAAAAAGGGCACTATATAATGATTAAAGAGACAATCCATCATGAAGACTGAACCGTAATAAACATCTATGCACCTGATGACAGGGCTCCAAAATACATTAAACAAACTCTAACAGCACTGAAAAGAGAAATTGACAATTCCACAATAATAGTAGGAGACTTCAACACACCACTCTCGGTAAAGGACAGAACATCTAGAAAGAAACTCAACAAATATACAGAAGTGCTAAAGAGCACAATCAGCCAACCTGGCCTCATAGACATATTATAGAACACTCCACCCAAAAGCTGGAAATTACGTATTATTTTTCCAACGCACATGAAACGTTCTCCAGAATAAACCACATCTTAGGCCACAGAGCAACCATGAACAAAATCCAAAACGTTGAGATAATACAAAGTATCTTCTCTGACCACAACACCATCAAAGTAGAAATTAACAAGAGGAAGAGTAAGAAAAAAAAAAATGAACTACATGAAAACTGAATAACATCTTGCTTAAAAATCACTGGGTAATAGAAGAAATCAAAGATGGAACCCAAAAATTCCTTGAATCAAACGAGAATGAAAATACATCATATCAAAACCTTTGGGACACAGCAAAGGCAGTACTCAGAGGTCAATTTATGGCAGTAAATGCGTACATCAAAAAAGAAGAAAGAGACAAAATCAAAACATTAGCTACACAACTTGAACAAATAGAAAGAGAACAGGAAAAGAAGCCCACAGCCACCAGAAGAAAGGAAATAATAAAGATCAGAGCAGAAAGAAATGAAATAGAGAATAGAAAAACAATAGAAAGAATTAAGAAAACCAAAAGTTGGTTCTTTGAAAGGATCAACAAAATCAACAAACCACTGGCCAAATTGACAAAAGAAAAACAGAAGAGAATGAAAAATTAACCCAAATAAGAAATAAAATGGGGGACGTTACAACTGAAATTAAAAGGATCATAACAGAGTATTATGAAAAACTGTATTCCAACAAATCAGAAAACCTAGAGGAAATGGACAACTTTCTAAAAACACACTACCTACCCAAACGAACAAAAAATGATGTTGAAAATCTGAACAGGCCCATATCAAGAGAAAAGATTGAAAAGGTAATAAAAAAAACTCCCAACAAAAAAAAAAACCCTGACCCAGATGGCTTTACTGGAGAATTGCACCAAACGTTCAGAGAAGAGCTTGTACAAGTACTATTCAAACTATTTCAGAACATAGAAAAGGAAGCAATACTTCTGAATTCATTCTATGAAGCCGGCATAACACTGACACCAAAACCAGGCAAAGATATAACAAAAAAAGAAAATTACAGACCAATAGCTCTCATGAATATAGATGCAAAAACTCTCATGAAAATTCTAGCCAATAGAATTCAGCATCATCTCAAAAAAATAATACACCATGACCGAGTAGGATTCATACCAGGTATGCAGGGATGGTTCAGCATTAGAAAGTCAATCAACATAATCCACCACTGTCATGGATTGAATTGTGTCCCCCCCAAAATATGTGTCAACTCGTTAGGCCATGGTTCCCAGTATTACGTGGTTGTCCTCCATTTTGTGATTGTAATTTTATGCTAAAGAGGATTGTGGTAGGATTGTAACACCACCCTTACTCAGGTCACTTCCCTAATCCAGTGTAAAGGGAGTTTCCCTGGGATGGGGCCTGCACCACCCTTTATCTCTCAAGAGATAAAACGAAAGAGAAGCAAGCAGAGAGTTGGGGACCTCATACCACCAAGAAAGCAGCACCAGGAGCAGAGCACATCCTTTGAACCCGGGGTCCCTGTGCCTGAGAAGCTCCTCGACCATGGAAAGATTGAGGACAAGGACCTTCCTCCAGAACCGACGGAGAGAGAAAGGCTTCGCCAGGAGTTGACACCCTGAATTTGGACTTTTGCCCTACTTTACTGTGAAGAAATAAATTTCTCTTTGTTAAAGGCATCCACCTGTGGTATTTCTGTTATAGCAGCACTAGATGACTAAGACAGTCACATAAATAAAAAGAAAAAAAGAATCACATGATCATCTCAACTGACGCAAAAAAGGCATTCGACAAAGTCCAACACCCATTCCTGATAAAAATTCTCAATAAAATAGGTATAGAAGGAAAATTCCTCAACATAATAAAGGGCATCTATGCAAAACCAATGGCCAGCATTATTCTTAATGGATAGAGGGTGAAAACATTCCCCTTGAGAACAAGAACAAGACAAGGATGCCCTTTATCACCATTCCTATTTAACATTGTGCTGGAAGTCCTAGCTAGAGCAATAAGGCAAGAAACAGAAATAAACGGCATCCAAATTGGTAATGAAGAAGTTAAACTGTCCCTATTTGAGGATATGATACTATACATAGAAAACCCAAAAGACTCCATGAGAAAACTACTGGAACTAATAGAAAGATTCAGCAGAGTATCAGGATACAAGATAAACATACTAAAATCAGTTGGATTCCTATGTAAAGAAAACAATGAAAAGGAAATTGGGGAAACAATACCATTTGTAATAGCCCCTAAAAAAAAAAAAATACTTGGGAATAAATCTAACTGGGGATGTAAAAGATCTATACAAAGAACCTACTATACAGCTACAATAGTCAAAACAGCCTGGTACGATGACAGATACATTGACCAATGCAACAGAATTGAGAACCCAGATGTAAATCCATCCGCCTATGGTCACCTGATCTTTGACAAGGGCCCCAAATCCAACGAATGGGGAGAAAGAGTTTTTAACAAATGGTGCTGGCAAAACTGGATATCCATTTGCATTGTCTGATATAGTGCTGGAAGATGAGCCCCCCAGGTTGGAAGACACTCAAAAGATGACTGGGGAAGAGCTGCCTCCTCAAAGTAGAGTGGACCTTAATGACATGGATGGAGTGAAGCTTTCAGAACCTTCATTTGCTAATGTGGCATGACTGAAAATGAGAAGAAACAGCTGCAAACATCCATTAATAATCGGAACATGGAATGTATGAAGTATGAATCTAGGAAAATCGGAAATTGTCAAAAATGAAATGGAATGCATAAACTCCAATATCCTAGATATTAGTGAGCTGAAATGGATGGTTATTGGCCATTTTGAATCAGACAATCATATAGTCTACTATGCTGGGAATGACAACTTGAAGAGGAATGGTGTTGTATTCATCGTCAAAAAAGAACATTTCAAGATCTATCCTGAAGTACAACTCTGTCAGTGATAGGATAATATCCATACACCTACAAGGAAGACCAGTTAATACAAGTATTATTCAAAATTACGCACCAACCACTAAGGCCAAAGATGAAGAAACAGAAGATTTTTATCAGGTGCTGCAGTCTGAAATTGATTGAACATGCAATCATGATGCATTGATAATTACTGGTGATTGGAATGAGAAAGTTGGAAACAAGGATTGGTAATTGGAAAATATGGCCTTTGTGATAGAAACAATGCTGGTAATAGCATAATTGAATATTGCGAGATCAATGACTTATTCATTGCAAGTACCTTCTTTCATCAACATAAACGGCGACTATACACATGGATCTCACCAGATGGAACACACAGGAATCAAACTGACCACATCTGTGGAAAGAGATGATGGAAAAGCTCAATGTCATCAGTTAGAACAAGGCCAGGGGCCGACTGTGGAACAGACCATCAATTGCTCATATGCAAGTTCAAGCTGCAACTGAACAAAATCAGAGCAAGTCCACGAGAGCCAAAATATGACCTTGAGTATATCCCACCTGAATTTAGAGACCATCTGAAGAAGAGATTTGACTCATTGAACACTAGTGACCAAAGACCAGACGAGTTGTGGAATGACATCAAGGACATCATTCATGAAGAAAGCAAGAGGTCATTGAAAAGATAGGAAAGAAAGAAAAGACCAAGGTGGGTGTCAGAAGAGACTCTGAAACTTGCTCTTGAGGGTCGAGCAGGTAAAGCAAAAGGAAGAATTGGTGAAGTAAAAGAACTGAAGATTTCAAAGGGCCTCTCGAGAAGAAAAAGCAAAGTATTATAATGACCTGTGCAAAGAGCTGGAAATGGAAAACCAAAAGGGAAGAACACACTTGGCATTTCTCAAGCTGAAAGAATTGAAGAAAAAATTCAAGCCTCGAGTTGCAATAGCGAAGGATTCTATGGGGAAAATATTAAATGACGCAGGAAGCGTCAAAAGATGGCAGGAATACTTAGAGTCATTATACCAAAAAGAATTAGTTGATGTTCAACCATACCAAGAGATAGCATACGATCAGAAACTGATGGTATTGAAGGAAGAAGTCCAAGCTGCTGTGAAGGCATTGGCAAAAAACAAGGCTCCAGGAATTGATGGAATATCAATTGAGATGTTTCAACAAACGGATGCAGCTCTGGAGGTGCTCACTTGTCTACGCCAAGAAATATGGAAGACAGCTTCCTAGCCAACTGACTGGAAGAGAGCCATATTTATGCCTATTCCCAAGAAAGGTGATCCAACCTAATGCAGAAATTATAGAACAATATTGTTAATATCACACGCAAGCAAAATTTTGCTGAAGATCATTCAAAAACGGCTGTAGCAGTATATCAACAGGGAACTGCCAGAAATTCAGACCAGTTTCAGAAGAGGACGTGGAACCAGGGATACCATTGTTGATGTCAGATGGATCCTGGCTGAAAGCAGAGAGTACCAGAAGAATGTTTACCTGTGTTTTATTGACTATGCAAAGGCATTTGACTGTGTGGATCGTAACAAATTATGGACAACATTGAGAAGAACGGGAATTTCAGAACACTTAATTTGCTCAAGAGGAATCTTTACATAGATCAAGAAGCAGTTGTTCGGACAGAACAAGGGGATACTGATTGGTTTAAAGTCAGGAAAGGTGTGCGTCAGGGTTGTATCTTTTCACCATACCTATTCAATCTGTATGCTGAGCAGATAATACAAGAAGCTGGACCATATGAAGAAGAACGGGGCATTAGGATTGGAGAAAGACTCATTAACAACCTGCATTATGCAGATGACACAACCTGGCTTGCTGAAAGTGAAGAGGACTTGAAGCACTTACTAATGAAGAGCAAAGACCACAGCCTTCAGGATGGATTACACCTCATCATAAAAGAAACAAAAATCCTCACAACTGGACCAATGAGCAACATCATGATAAACGGAGAAAAGATTGAAGTTGTCAAGGATTTCATTTGACTTGGATCCACAATCAACAGCCATGGAAGCAGCGGTCAAGAAATCAAATGACGAATTGCATTGGGTAAATCTGCTGCAAAGGACCTCTTTAAAGTGTTGAAAAGCGAAGATGTCACCCTGAAGACTAAGGTGCGCCTGATCTAAGTCATGGTATTTTCCATTGCATCATATGCGTGTGAAAGCTGTACAATGAAAAAGGAAGACCGAAGAAGAGTTGATGCCTTTGAATTGTGGTGTTGGCGAAGAATATTGAATATGGACTGCTAAAAGAGTGAACAAATCTGTCTTGGACGAAGTGCAACCAGAATGCTCCTTAGAAGCAAGGATGGTGAGACTGCATCTTACATATTTTGGACATGTTGTCAGGAGGGATCAATCCCTGGAGAAGGACATCATGCTTGGCAGAGAATGGGGTAAGTGGAAAAGAGGAAGACCCTCAACGAGGTGGATTGTCACAGTGGCTGTAACAATGAGCTCAAGCATAACAACGATTGTAAGGATGGCCCAGGACCGGGCAGTGTTTCTTTCTGTTGTGCACCGGGTCGCTATAAGTCGGAACTGACTCGACGACACCTAACAACATCTAACAGCACAGACTGGGAAAAAGATTTTGGCTATCACAAATCAGACAAAGGTCTAATCTCTAAAATCTACACAAAAATCCAACACCTCTACAATAAAAATACAAATAATCCAATTAAAAAATGGGCAAAGGAAATGAACAGACACTTCACCAAAGAAGACTTTCAAGTGGCCAAGAGACACAGGAGGAAATGCTCACGATCTCTAGCCATTAGAAAAATGCAAATCAAAACCACAATGAGATACCGTCTCACCCTGGCATTACTGGCACAAGTAATAAAACAGGGAATAACAAATGTTGGAGAGGTCGTAGGGAGATCGGAACACTTACGCACTGCTAGAGGGAATGCAAAATGATACAACCATTTTGGAAAATGATATGGCACTTCCTTAGAAAGCTAGAAATAGAAATACCATATGATCCAGCAATCACACTCCTAGAAATATAGAGAATAAGAGTTGTCATACGAATAGACGTATGCACACCCATGTTCATTGCAGCATTGTTCACAACAGCAAAAAGATGAAAACAACCTAGATGTCCACCAACAGATGAATGGATAAACAAACTGTGGTACATACACACAATGGAGTATCACACAACTATAAAGAACAATGATGAATCTGTGAAACATCTCATAAGATGGATGAATCTGGAGGGTATTATGCTGAGTGAAATAAGTCAATCACAAAAGGACAAACATTGGATGAGACCACTACCGTAAAAACTGATGAAAAGGTTTACATACAAAAAGAAACTATCTTTGATGGTTATGAGGGAGGTGAGGGGTGGGGATGGAAAAACACTTAATAGACAATAAAACCAAAACCATTGCCGTAGAGTCGATTCGGACTCATAGTGGCCCTGTAGGACATAGTAACTGCCCCACTGGGGTTCCAAGGAGGGCCTGGTGGATTCAAACTGATGACCTTTTGGTTAGCAGCTGTAGCTCTTAACCACTCAGCCACCAGGGTAGACAATAGATCAGTGGAAATTTTGGTGAAGGGTAAGACAGTACAAAATCCTGGGGAAACCAGCACAACCTGTACATGGCAAGGTCATGGTAGCCCCATAGACACATCCTAACTCCCTGAGGAACCAAAATGCTGGACTGAGGGCTGTGGAGACCGTGGTCTCAGGGAACATCTAACTCAATTGGCATATCATAGTTTATAAAGAATATGTTCTACATTCTACTTTGGTGAGTAGCGTCTGGGGTCTTAAGAGCTTGTGAGCGGCCATCTAGGATACTCCACTGGTCTCACCTCTTTGGGAGCAAGGAAGAATGAAGAAAACTAAATATACAAGGGAAAGATTAGTCCAAAGGACTAATGGACCACATCTACCACTGCCTCCACCAGACTGAGTCCAGTAAAAACAGATGGTGCCCGGCTGCCACCACTGACTGCTTTGACAGGGATCACAATAGAGGGTCCCAGCCTGAGGTGGAGAGTAATGTAGAATAAAATTCTAACTCAAAACGAAAGACCAGACTTGTTGGTCTGACAGAGACAAGAGAAACCCTGAGAGTACGCCCCGTGGACACTCTTTCAACTCAGTGATGAGGTCACTCCTGAGGTTCACCCTTCAGCCAAAGATTGAACAGGCTCATGGGACAAAACAAGACTAAAGGGGTGCACCAGCCCTGGGGCAGAGACTGGAAGGCAGGAGGGAATAGGAAAGCTGGTAATAGGGAAACCCAGAGTTAAGAAGGGAGAGTATTGACATGTCGTGGGGTTGTTAACCAATGTCTTAGAACATGTGTGTACTAACTGCTTGATGAGAAACTAATTTGTTCTGTAAACCTTTGTCTAAAGTACAATTAAAAAAAAAAAAAAAAAAGAACCAATGGAGGGTTTTAAGCAAGGAAGTGAGGTTACTGGGTTTGTGTATCTTAGCTGATTTCCCCAGAGGCAGACCCTAAGATGAGGATTTGAAGATAGTTTGTGGGAGAGATGACCTAGAAAATATCAGTAAAGGGTTTGGGAAGTGAGGCAGGGAAGGGAGGCAGCCAAGAAATCATATGTGGTCAAGGAAGTCACCACTGTGGGCAACTGGAGCTAAATCCTGCTGGAGAATTTTGGGAGCCATTGTAGAATATGTACCTCAGAGTTATTCCACCTGAGGGGCAAGGGAGCTGGGGTATTTATACACCAACTTCTATCCACATTGGTTGAAGGCTGTTCTGGGGTTATGTGGAGAATGGGCACCATTCCCTAGCACTTCTGGCCTTCCAATTAGGCAGGTGGAGTGGGCTTCAGAGAAGGTCCTTAGACAAAGAGATGGAGGTACAGGCACCGGCAGTTGAAAGTTGGGCCTGAGGGGATGTGGACAGGTTGCTGACATCACAGTGGCTGTGGTGTGAAGGGAGGGTGTGGGGCAACACAGGCCTGGAGACCAGTGAGGAGGCTACAGGAAGATTAGTCTAAGCAAGAGATTTTGCTGGCCTAGGCTGGAGAGGCCAGTGGTTATGGGCGAAGTGGACACGTTTCAGGATGTGGAAATGACTGGTTTTGGTGGTAGATGTGGGGGAACAAAGGACACTGTAGAGAGAATCAGAAGGACGGATGAATTTGAGGGAGCTAAAAGAGCCCTGTATCCTCCCCCAGGGCTCTCCGACCCGTATGCTGCCTGTCTTCCAGCAAACCCTGCCTCTCCTCAAACACATCAAGACTGCAGGGCCACCATCCCAGCCTGTCGGCATTTGGTCAGAGACACCCACACAGCCCCAAGCAACTGAGGTCCACACCCCAAAGACCACCAGGGTGTGTGTGAAGGGAGATGAAGGTGCTGTGGCAGCTGCTTAAAAAGCAAAAACTGGACCATCGTCAGTGCCATCCCCCAATCGTGAAAGAGACCCCTTGGGTCAAGAAGCTATGTGTGTGTGTGTGTGAGTGAGAAAATAAGGGTGAAGCAATGTAACTGAGCCCCTCCCCTAAATGCCATCATGACTTCCTTCATGCGTGTATCAGTCTCCCCCGTCAGACGTGAGCCTCGGAGGACAGACACTCTGCCTGGCTTGTTACCACTATGTCTCCAGGACCTGGCTCATGAAAGGTGCTCCGGAAGCATCTGTGGAATGAAGGAACATGGGAATGTCCAGGTGTGAGTTCCACGCGTTCTACGCTTCATGCTCTCTGAAGGAGGGAGATGCTGGGCGACAATTGAGTGGGGCCTGCTGGGGGGGGAGGGGCATGATGCTGCGGAAAGGGGTGGTGGTATCAGAGCAGTGAGGGATGGTGTCATTCGCCAGGGTTTTGAGTTGCCAGCAACAGAAGCTAAGTCTGGATGAAATAAGTAGAGAAAGAATTAATCACAAAGAATATTGACTGGGTAGCTCATGGAGTCACCGGACAGCTGGAGAAGCTGAGCATCCAAAAACAGTGCTCAAAAGTCCTATCTGGGGACTGGTCCAGTGGGGATACTGCTGCAGAGCCCGAGATGCTCCTGTATGCATCTGGTAAGCATCAGACATTCTTGTTAGCCTCACTGCTACCACTGGCCCAGGAATTCCCTTCTCCTGCAATGCTAGTTCTGGATTTCAGGGGGGCAGTGTTGGTACCCCACCTGTACCCCCTTGAACAATGTCATTTCAGTTCACGTTCTGGACTTCAACAGTCAGTCTCCACTTCTTGTTGCTTGAGGGCTTCCTCTGGCCACTGGAGTCCACTCAGTGAGAAGATCAGTGAGGCAGCTGCCTCCAGGAGCCTTTAACCAGTGACTGCTGGGAGTTGGTGTATCAACAACCCAGCTCCCTAGACCCCCAAGTGAGACAACCCTGAGATGTGTGCTCTTCATTGACTCCTTGAGTTCTCTGGTGAGATTCAGCTTCATTTGCCCATAATGGTGACTTGCTTGATAATCACCTTCCCTGGCTCACTTCCCCTCTCCCTTATGGTGGATCCTGAGATCACCTCCTACAAGTATCATTTGTACTCAAATCCTTGTCTCAGGATCTGTGTCTGAAGGGACCCCATAGCTGGGGTAGATACATCTGATTGGCTGACCTATGTCACAGGTCCTTTCCTTGTTACAAGGGAGGTTTGAAAGTAAGAATCGGGCATTTTCAGCTTCTGGGGAGAGGGGGGCTCTGGGGAGAGGGGACTTCTGGGGAGAAGGGACTTCTGGGAAGAGGGGGCTCTACTTCTCACCGGTACTCGCGAGGTGATGTGTTGCTTAGGGTTCCGACATGAAGCAGATGGCGTATTCAAATTGTAAAAATGCAAGAAGGGTTTATTCATAAAAGGGACTTTTTACAAAGATATCAGAAGCACAAGGGACAGTGCAGTAACTGAGGATCACAGCGGGGCAGGTCCGAAGGGATGAGCGGGGCAGTAGTTACTGAAATCGGGAAAGAGAGCCCAGTAGAAGCCTCCTGGAGAGGGCGGTGACCTTCACAGCCTAGGCACAGCCAGCTTAAGTCCTCCGCACCGAGAGGGACTGATGGAAGTAAATACCTAGTCTCCACCTCTCCCCTCCCTCCAGTCTCCTGCCAGGATTCCTCATTGGCTGGCCCAGCCCAAGGCCTGGGATCCCACTGAGGGGACTCATACAGGGTGGAGAAGGGTAGGGATACGATCTGCAGGGCAAATGGAAGATACTTGGCACAGTGGGGCATTTCCTGAACAAACAGAGGAGGCCCAAGTGTGACAAAGTGTTCCAGTGACCACATGAAGTAGAAATGAAAATATCATGTTGGGTCTTGAGTTAGGGCTGAGGGCTCAACTGTTGCTGCCTCTCAACAACAGTGGGTTATTCCTTCTCATTCATACCATACCTTTCGTTTTCAAGAGCCTTCCTTTTGGAGTCAAATTTACCTCTCCAAACTGTGCTTGGAGTGGAGTACCCAGGACTCAGAGAGGCCTGGTCCATTTTGCCACTAACTTCTTCTGTAACCACAGTTAAATCTCTTCCTTTTTCTGGGCCTGTTTCCCCATATGTAAGACCAGGAGAGTTAACCAGGTGACTTTTCAGGACCCCTTCAGGAGAACTGAGCCTTCTAGAAAGACTCATGTAGGTTCAAAATAGCCCTGGGAGGGGAGTTAAACAAAAAGATTGCCCTTTTGGGGAAACAGAGGCTGAGGGAGCAGCAGGGACTTGCTGGAGGTCTCTGACCAAGTGGATATTGAAAAAGGCTCCCCACCTCTTGCTAAAGCTGTCAGCCAGGCCCACCCTGCCCCTCGGCTCTGCTTTGTGAGTATGACGCACAGCCATGTTTATTTTCAATTAGCGGAACAAACTGTGTGAAGTTTCAAGATTTCTCTGTGCTCTTGTTTGTATGTGTGGCTGTGAACGGAAATGTGTAAGAACAGTGGTTTCCATTCCAACCAGGTTTTCAGCAGTTGCTGTCAAACCAACTCTGACTCACGGTGACCCCACGTGTGTCAGAGTAGAACTGTGCTCCACAGGGTTTCCATGGCTGATTTTCTGGAAGGACATCACCTGGTCATTCTAAGGGGCCTCTAGGTGGATTTCAACCTTGAGTCGGAATTGACTTGACAGCATCGCATTTGGTTTTCGGTTTATTAGCAGCTGCCCGTATTAAAAATTTGCTCCACCCAGGGACTCTACCTAGGTTTTTAGACACCACCAATCCCTCCTGTCCCACTTGGGGATTCAGGTTCAGTGTAATACTGCTGCTTGTTTTTTGTTCCAACAAAAAACTCAAAGAGGTTTTGGGCTTTACCTATGATCTGAATGGAGTTTCAAAGGGCCTCAGGGGAGGCCGTGCCAGTTCCTCTGAGCTGCTCTGACAATGGTCTTATTCAAACAAGCCCCACCACATCTGGGAAACCCCCCCCCACCCCAAAATACACAAAGAAAACCATTGCCTTTGAGTCGATTCCGATTCATAGAGACCCTATAGGATGGAGTAGAACTGTCCCATAGGGTTTCCAAGGATCTGCTGGTGGATTTGAACTGTCGACCTTTTGGTTAGCAGCCAAGCTCTTAACCACTGAGCCACCAGAGCTCCAAGCTGTCCTGAACCTTGCCACCCACTCAGTGGGCCTCTGCACACAAAACAAAGACCATTTTGTTTAATGTAAGAGCCCGAGGCTTTGGGGTTTGCTGCATGCCAAGGCCGGGGTCCCCCTTGGTGGAACCACTGTCTCTTCCTCCATGAATTGTGAGACAGGAGAGAGCTTTTTAGTGCGTGCAAATAGGTTCTGTTGAATTTAGAGTTTTCACACTGATAGCCTGGACCAACTGTGGCCATGTTCTCTCTGGCTTGTACCACATTTGCCCACGTAGGTTTATTTTTTTTACAAGGTGAGATTGCCAACAGTTAGAAATCAGAGGATATCTTATAAAATCTGGGATTTCTAATTCTTTAAAAAAAATTAGAAAATCTGGCAGCACTGGGCTCAGATTCCTACAGGCTAGAGCACAGCTGTAACTACCCCTCTAGATAAGACATGCCCTCTTCAGTTCACCACAGTCCTCACCGTTCCCTATTGTCTCCCAGCTGGAAGCTGCATCCCCATTGCCATTTATCACTGAGCTTATGCTGCTATTTCTAAGAGCATTAGAAGGAAAGTAAAATATTTTGGATTCCCAGGTTTCCATCAAAAGCGGGTAAGCGACTTATTTACATTACGTGCCTGCCTTTAGAGTAAACCACCTGTTCCATTGCACGAGTCGCTAATGTAGAAGTTTAACTCCAGGGCTGTGCTTGGTCCCCGTCCTCGTTTCTGCCACAACCACCACCATCATAGTCACCATCACGTCATATTTATTGGCCCTCAGTAGGGCTGTGTACATAGTGAGACAGGTCAAGACAGCCCCTGGTTTGTCTGCGAGGCAAAGCGTGTTGAACCCAGAAGACAGAGGACACAGAGGCTGGGGCAGCAGAAAGGGTTAGATCAAATATGATGAAAAATTCGTCACACCAAAAAGGGCTGCAGGGGAAGGGTCTTAAAAGACAAGCACAGAACAGCCTGATGGGAATAGCCTCCTGGCCTTCTGCCCGCTATGGGCCTAAGCTGTGGTCTGTGTAGCAGGAATTGTGGGACGTGGCCCGGCTCCAGCTCAGTTCCAGGGCTCAAGAATACTAGAGAGCTAAGACAGATTGGATGGGGAAACTCAGGGCTGGCTTGCCAATTCAGCCACCTCAATTAACAAAGAACAGCTGAGCTTCAATTTTCTCTCTGTCTAGTAGAGATATGAGTACAGGCCCTGGATCCCTCTGTGAGAACCCTTTCAATCTGGGCGTACTGGTCATCTCAAGGCCTGCTGTCCTCACCACACTGCCCCACTCCGGTTTCCTGGAGGCTCCCCCAGAAGCCCTTGGGGGGCATACTCCAGGCAGGTATTCCCTGCCAGGTGAGGCAAGCACCTGGCATGATAGTGGAATATCAGTTGACCGTGGGGCAGGGCGCACTTCACTTCATGTATGCCAGATTGTGGAGACCTATCACAGGTGCCAAGGAGGTCATCATCCCAGCCATGATCTGCATCCCAGACCTGCACCCTCAGGCCACCCCCCGTGGCAAGATACACGTCCCCAAAGTCCAGCTGTGTCATCCACCTGGGGTTGTCATTGTTCCACACGGTGCTCGTCCTCCGTTGCTGGTTCCCGAAGAAGACCTTGAGGTAGGCATCTGTGGCCGTGAAAGTGTCTCCCCACAAACCTGTTGCCTGGAAGTTCCTTACCTCCAGCCGGGCCAGACCCCTCTGCCGGGGACAGCAGTCCTGGGTGGTGACCGCCGAGCCATGGCACACGCACTGGCATGGGTCATGGGGGTGCTTCTTCTTCCCCGGGGGGCAGGGCCGGCTGCAGTTCTTCCACCGTGCCCTGTCCGTCAGGTACTTGCTCACCGCCCACCTCAGGGCCTCCCGCTGCGGGTTCTGGCCCCCCAGGAGCACGTGCAGAGGCTCCAGGCTGTAGTCCACCAGGCCGGGGCTGTCCCGCAGTGAGGTCACCCAGGTGGAGAACTGCTCGGGCCCAGCCTCTTTCCCAAACAGCAGATCGTGAATGGAGGTGTGGTGGCCCCCAACCACTTCGGAATAGCGCTCCCGGTAGGCCTGGTGGAAGGAGCCCTCCACCTTGTGCTGCCGCTTCTTTTCCTCACAGGCCTTGGCTTCTGCTGAAGAGTCAGCTTTGTCACCTATGCTGACCGCGGCCTCGATGGCGAGGCAGTCACTCACCTGGTTGTCTGTGAGCCCTTCAAGGGCCAGCTTGCAAGTGCGCAGGGCAGTGATGGCTGAGATCTGGCCCCCCAGCTTCACAGCCTGGATGAAGTGGGTGCCGTACTTGGAGATGAGCCTGAAGTAGTCAGGCTCGGTGGAGGCATTGAAGTAGGGGGGCAGGGTCTTTAGGGCTCGCTTGAAATCGGGGTGTATTGGGGGAGTGTGTACCAGGTGAAAGCTGTGAGGGAAGAGAGAGAAACATCAGCTGGGACTAGGGTGGGTAGTATTGTCTCCACTCAGAAACTCCCTGTAGATTGCCCAAGGGCACAGGTAAGTGGAGAACTAGGGGTTGAGGCCAGATGGCCTGGCTCCAAAGCTGAAGCTCTGACCCACTGAGCTGACAGGGAAGCCTCACTCTGTTGCTCTTTGGTGACCCAGACACTTTGTATATGTTTGTTCTCTTTTCCTTTCAACGTAAGGTTTTTGTTTTTTTTTTTTTGCCTGATTTTCTTATAAAAACAACAATACTATGTTGCAGCACTATTCACAATAACCAAAATGTGGAAACAGCCCAAATGTCCACCAACAGATGAATAAACAAAATGTGGTCTATCCATGCAATAAAGAAAAATGACATCTTGATACACGTATGGAGGAGCCCTGGTGGCACAGTGGCTAAGAGTTTGGCTGCTAATCAAAAAGGTCGGCAGTTCAAATCCACCAGCCGCTCCTTGGAAACCCTATGGGGGCAGTTCTAGTCTGTCCTATAGGGTCGCTATGAGCTTTTTGGTTTTTTTGATACATACATGCCACAACGTGGATGAACCTTGGAAACCCTATCCTGATTGAAACAAATCAGTCACAAAAAGACAAATATTGTATGATCCCTCTTATATGAAATATCTAGAAAAGGCAAACATATTAAGACAGAAAGTAGATTAGACGTCACCAGAGGCTTCACGGGAGGGGGAAAGAGATCATTGTTCAGGAGCCTCTGACCTTCTGTGAAGGGGGATGGGAAAATTTGCAAACAGAGAGTGATGTACAACGTGTTGAACATAATTAATGTGCTGAATTGTACAGAAAAAAAAAGTTGAAATGGCAATTTTTTTTTTTAACAGAAAAAAAGGTAAACAAATAAACAATTATACCATGTGGTTGGTATCCACTTTGCTTTGGAGCCGGTTATGTGGCCTTCATGTGTCTGCCCCAATGGATGGTGCCCTGTTTATACCTTGGGTCCTGACAGTGCTTGGTGATGCAGGCAGGAGGCACCCTGCTTCACTGGGAAAGAATCAGGGCTTCTCAGGCTGACAAATTAGCGTAGGTGACTCAGGGCAGCCTGTGGAGACCCTGCACTTCTTGGGCAAGGTCTGAGGGCTGGGGTAGTGACAGCAGCCACTCTCTACTGCAGCCCTATTCCTAGCTCATTGCCTGACCCAAAGCATACGTGAATATGTGTTGAACGGATGGGTGAGGCCCAGAGAGGAGGGGTGAGGTGCCCACAGTCACACAGTGGAGGGTGAGGGGGCACTCAGGTCTCCTGCCTGCCCGCCATGGAGGAGGAACCCCATGGAAGGATGACAGTGCCAGCAAAGAGGCTGCTAAGTGCTCGATAGACTTCCATGGCACCATGCCAGGTTCTTGGCACAGTCTTGCTCCCTTTCCCTCCATCCGCTCTCATCCTGACACTGTCACTTCCAGATTCCAGCCCTTGTGGATGAGAGGAGGCCGCAGGACACTACAGCACCTGATGTGTGGGGACCAGGATTTCTAGTTCCTCCTGGTGGAAGCAGGACCCAGAGACTCTATCCTGCCATTTCAGATCACCTGGTGTTACCCCTTCCCACACCTTTCTCCAGCCCCCTCCCACCTCCTACATCAGGCTGCTCACCTGTAGAAGTGACACTTCACCAAGTCCCTGCTGAAGATGTACCGGTCCTGGTGAGACTTCCCTGCTGCGAAGTTGGCCGCCTCGGAATGCGACGCAGCCACTGACACCTTCACGTTGACGTCTGTCTTGGGGCTCACGTGCAGCCCCATCTTCCAGTCATTGGTGATGCTCTTGGCCACTTCTCTAGCCACCGCCTCTGTGGAGATGGCGTTGGTCTTGATCACCTGGTGTTGGCAGCTGGAGCTATGGGCGCGCCAGTGGGTGAATGCTAGGGGCAAGAGCCAGAGGGTGCCCGGACGCAGGGCGCTGCTGCAGAGGGTGCAGGTGCCATCAGGCCGAAGGAAGCCCTGTGTGTCCACTGGGAAGGAGCCTGAGCGCTGGAGGGTGGTCACGTCCACACCTTCCCCAGCCAGCCCCATGCCAGGCACGAAACGGCGGACCCGCCGGCACTCGGATCGTTTGGCAGTGTGGCAGGGGGCTGGGATAGGTGGAGGCAGCAGCAGAAGGAGGATGCCCAGGAGGAGCGCCTGGGCAGCCATGGAGCTGTGAAGTCAGGGAACTCTGAGGGCAGAGAGGGTTGGAGGAAGGTTGACATCCTTCTCCCCAACTGTGGATTATCAGGGCACGTGGTAGGGGGAGGGATTTAGACATCTCAAATCACTGAATGCCAGAGCTAGAATGGCACTTACAGACCTTGCCCATTGCTGTCATTGGACAGATGGGCTCTGAGAGGGAAAGTGACTTGCCTAAGGTCATATAGCCAGGAGTAGTCCCTTGCTAGGATTCCACTAGGGTCTAAAGGGGGTCCAGATTGATGGCTTTGTCCTCAGGGCCACAACTGCTGCTGGCGGGGAGGGGGCTCTGGGCACAGAGGAGGAGACACAGCAGCTGTATAGATTTGAGGAGGGGCCTCATCAGCCTGGATTCTGGAGGAGTGTCATCCTTGGCCCCAGAACAGGCCACTTGTTTCCTACCTGCCCCTTGCCTTGAGTCCTCCCTTCCTCTACTTTCCCTTCCTTCTTCCTCTTCCTTCCCTCCTCTCTCTGTCTCTCTCACTATGCCTAGGCCCTTAGATCTTGTGTAGGGAGACACCTGTAAGTCTATAATTTAGACCACTGCACCCCACCCCATGGAAACCCTGGCGGCATGGGGTTAAGAGCTATGGCTGCTAACCAAATGCTCAGCAGTTTGAATCCAGCAGGCGCTCCTGGGAAAACATATGGGGCAATTCTACTGTGTTCTGTAGGGTCTCTATGAGTCAGAATCGACTTGATGGCAATGGGTTTGGGTTTTTTTTTCTTTTTTGGTTACCCTACTGCATGTTGAGCCTCCACTCTGACATTCCCTCCCAACCTGGCGAAGACAGGGAGCTGCTTATCACCAACTATGAGACTACTGGCTAGAAGGTCATTCTGAGGTGGCTCTGGGGCCTCACCTGGATTTGCTATGATCTGGCCTCTCCTCTCTCCCACAATTCCAGCTGAGCTCCTGTGAGACCTTTCTTTTTGGCACCTTCCCGGGACAGTAGCTTTTGGAGACTCAGGGATTACAGAGAGCAGAAATTTCCTCTGCATTCTAGCTGGAGCCTTCCATTCCTTCACCCACAAGAGTGGCTTTGTTGTTGGGAGCATGGAGGGCCCAAAGGGAGAGGAGTAGGCCAAGGGGAATCTTTGAAAGACTCTAGGATCATCCCACTTAGGAGGCCAGCCTGTTCCCTGTTCTCAGCCCAGGAACTCACTTTCCATCCTGGCCCTCATCATATTATCTCCCAGGGAGCTTGTTTGAAGCTTTCTTAGAAGATTTAACTGTCAGTGTTCAAAGGAGCCTTGATGACTAGTACTCTAGTCTCTTCATTTTACACATGAGGTAACTAAGGCCCAGAGCAGCACAAAAAACCCCGGTCTCTGGTCTTACAGGTCGAGGCACTTCCTACTCCATTGACTCTCCCCACAAAGGAGGGGCCAATGCTCCTCTGTCCCCTCCCAGGAGCTCCTAGCCCCTTGGGCCCTCAGCTTCCTCCGTACCTGGAATCTGATGTTGAGCAGCTTCCTTGCAGTCCTTACTCCCCACCAGAGGCTTCTCAAATGGTGGTGTCAGCCCTAAGCACAGCCCATCAACTAGGTCATTATCACATCACTGCTGCTTCCTGCCCCGCCCCCCTAGTGTGGTCACAGATCCCGTCTGCTTTCCTCCCTCCCACTAGCACCCACCCTTCAGCTCTTCATCCGGCCCTGCTGACAGCCCTCCCTCAGGAAGCCTGCTGTGAGGGTCAGAGGCTCTTCTGTGAACACCACAACCTGGGTGTGGGAAGCTGAGGCTCAGAGTGGCGAACTCGGGTGTTGATGAACAGGCCAGCAGAGCCAACTTACCTGCTTCTGACCCACTGCTCAGGTGTAAGAGGCAGGAACTAGGCTGCCTGGGCTGGGGTCAGTTCTGTTATTAAATAGCTGTGTGGCCTGGATAAGGTTTGTTAGCTTTTTGTGCCTCAGTTTCCTCATCTGAAAATGAGGTTAATAATAATGTAGGTCCCATAAAGATTTTGTGAGGATTAGGTGAGCTAAAAACAAACAAACAAAAAACCCACAGTTGAATAGTGGTGATGTTTGCACAACTTAATTGGTGTCACTGAAACACACATGAAAAATGTTGAATTTGCAAAAAAAAAACCACGGTTGCTATGGGGTCGACTCTGACTTGTGGTGACCGCATGTGTGTCAGAGTAGGACTGTGAGCCATAGGGTTTTCAATGGCTGGTTTTTTGGAAGTAGGTCTCCAGGCCTTTTTTCTAAGGTGTCTCTGGGTGGACTCGAGCCACCAATCTTTCAGTTAGCAGCCGAGCACGTTAACCATTTGTACCATCCATGGACTCCAGGGGAGCTGCTACATAAACTAAATCAAGTAAGACAAATTAAAGTCTTAGAAGAGTGCCTGCCCTCAGGAAGTGTTAATAAATGTGACCATCCTCTTCTCCCTGAGCAGTGGGGAGCAAGTAGACTTTATTCAGGACTTGCCGCCCACTTTCTGCCCCTACCTAACATCCCAGCCCAGGCTCTGAACCACAAGCAAGTATCCCAGGACAGGGTCTTCTGCTCCCCCCTTTGTGAGGGTCACCTTTGTGAGTTTGCCTTTGTGAGATGAACTGGTGGCTCCCACACTGGCCCTCAGACTCCTCTCCATCTCTGGCCTGCAGTTACAGCCACAGGGTGGGTGGGTGGAGAGCTGTGGGACCCCAATGGTGAGAAAAATCTAGGCGGGTCCAGAAGCCCAGGGTCTTCTTCACTTTTTGTCTTGCCTGAGGTCAGGGTGGGGTTAGGTTTCCATGGGTTGAGTGACTCACAGAGGTGATTTCTGGGGGACAAACTCAGACCGGTTCTGAGGTGGGGACAACTGGGTAAGTGAGGTGACTGTTATCACACACTCACCCTCCCACTGCGTATGTGATGGGAACAAACAGCCACAGGACCCAGACCACATGTGACGCCATGGGTGGCTCATCCCTTGAGTTTATGTCCCCAGCCAGTGCCCTGCTCTTACGGGAACAGGGGCTTCACTGCCTTCTTCCCCGTTTCTTCCTCCCTTCCTCTTCCAGAAACTGCAATCTCTGGACCCCTTCCAGCTCCCTCCCGTGGCGTAACCTGGAGGCCTAGACTGTGAGGAGTTTAGCTCCTGAGGGTGCTGGGAAGACCACCTTGAGGGACTTGGAACCTTGCCATAAATATGTAGGCATAGAGAGGTGGGAAAATAGAGTACTGGAAATGGTATAACCAGAATGGAATGAATGAGAATGATGACACATTGTGAAAAATGGAACCAATCACTGAATAATTTGTGTAGAAATTGTTAAATGGAAACCAATTTGCTGTTTAACTTTTACCTGAAACAAAATAAAATATTATTTTTAAAAAGTGTATATTCAAAGTGGTGCAATCATCACATATTAGAATATTTTCATTAATTTTAGAATTTTTTCATCACCCCCAAAAGAAAATGAATATCCATTAGCAGTCATTCCCCATTTCACCCTAACCCCATCTCCAGTCCCAGGCAATCACTAACCCGCATTCTGTCTCTTTGGAACATTTCATATAAATTGAGTCACAGAACATGTGGTCTTTTGTGACTGGCTTCTTTCACTTAACATAATACTGTCAAGGTTCCTCTATGTTGTAGCCTGTATCAGTACATCAGTAGCTCATTTCTTTTTTATGGATGAATAATATTCCATTCTACCACTGTCTGTCAGTTTGTCATACTGTGGTGGCTTGCATGTTGCTGTGATGCTGGAAGCTATCCCACTGGTATTTCAAATACCAGCAGGGTCACTCATGGTGGACAGGTTTCAGTAGAGCTTCCAGACTAAGACAGAGAAGGAAGAAGGACCTGGCAATCTGCTTCTAACAAAACTAGCTAGTGAAAACCTTATGAATAGTGGTGGAGCATTTTTTGATGCAGTGCCAGAAGATGAGCCCCCCCAGGTTGGAAGACACTCAAAATACGATTGGGGAAGAGCTGCCTCTTCGAAGTAAAGCCAACCTTAATGGCATGGATGGAGTCAAGCTTTAGGGACCTTCATTTACTGATGTGACATGACCCATAATGAGAAGAAACAGCTGCAAACATCTGTTAATAATCAGAACATGGAATGTATGAAGTATGAATCTAGAAAAATGGGAAGTCCTCAAAAAAGAAATGGAGTGCATAAAGATTGATATCCTAGGCATTAGTGAGTTAAAATGTACTGGTATTGGCCATTTTGATTCCAACATCATATAGTCCCCCATGCTGGGAATGACAAATTAAAGAGTGATGATATTGCATTCATCACCAAAAAGAACATTTCAAAATCCATCCTGAAGTACAACGCTGTCAGTGATAGGATAATACCCATATGCCTACAAGGAAGACCAGTTAATACGACTATTTTTCAAATTTATGCATCGACAACAAAAGCCAAAGATGAAGGTATTGAAGATTTTTATCAGCTTCTGTAGTCTGAAATTGATTAAACATGTTATCAGGATGCATTAATAATTGCTGGTGATTGAAAATTGAAAACAAAGATGAACCGGTAGTTGGAAAATATGGTCTGGTGAGAGAAATGATGCTGGAGACTCCATGATAGAATTTTTCAAGACCACTGACTTTTTCATTGCAAATACCGTTTTCAACAACATAAACAGCAGGCAACTAGACACGTGGACCTCACCAGATGGAATACGCAGGAATCAAATTGACTACATCTCTGGAAAGAGATGATGGAAAGGCCCAATATCATCAGTCAGAACAAAGCCAGGGGCTGACTGCAGAACAGACTATCAATTGCTCATATGCAAGCTCAAGTTGAAGCTGAAGAAAATTAAAACAAGTCTACAAGAGCCAAAATATGACCAAGTATATCCCACCTGAATTTAGAGACCATCTCAAGAATAGATTTGATGTACTGAACATTAATGACTGAAGATCAGACCAGTTGTGGAAGGACATCATACATAAGAGAGCAAAACATAATTAAAAAGACAGGAAAGAAAGAAAAGACCAAAATGGATATCAGAAGAGACTCTGAAACTTTCTCTTGAATGTAGAGCAGCTAAAATAAAGCAAATGGAAGAAATAATGAAGTAAAAGAGCTGAACAGAAGATTTCAAAGGGTGGCTCCGGAAGACGAAGTATTATAATGAAATGTGCAAAGGCATAGAGTTAGAAAACCAAAAGGGAAGAACGCACTCAGCATTTCTCAAGCTGAAAGAACTGAAGAGAAAATTCAAGCCTCGAGTTGCAATTTTGAAGGATTCTATGGGCAAACTATTGAACGATGTGGGAAGCATCAAAAGAAGCTGAAAGGAATATAGAGGCATTGTTGATGTTCAACCATTTCAGGAAGTAGCTTATGATCAAGAATCAAATAGTATTGAAGGAAGAAGCTTCCTTCAAGCTGCACTGAAGCCACTGGTGAAAAACAAGGCTCCAGGAACTGACGGAATGAACACCAATTGAGATGTTTCAACACACGGATGCGGCACTGGAGATACTTGCTTGTCCATGCCAAGAAATTCGGAAGACAACTGCCTGGCCAGCCAACTGGGAGAGATACATATTTGTGCCCATTCCAAAGAAAGGTGATCCAACAGAATGTGGAAATTATCAATGTCATTAATATCACATGCAAGTAAAATTTTGTTGAAGATAATTCAAAAGTGGTTGCAGTAGTACATCGACAGGGTACTGACAGAAATTCATGCCTGATTCAGAAGAGGGACATGGAGTGAGGGATATCATTGCTGATGTCAGATGGATCTTAGCTCAAAGCAGAGAATCCCAGAAAGATGTTTACTTGTGTTTTGCCAACAAATTATGGACAACATTATGAAGAATGGGAATTCCAGAACATTTAATTGTGCTCATGTGGAACCCGTACATGGACCTAGAGGCAGTCTTTTGAGCAGAAAAAGGAGATAACTGGGTGGTTTAAAGTCAGGAAAGCTATGCATCAGGGTTGTATCCTTTCACCATACTTATTCAATCTGTATGCAGAGCAAAGAACCCGAGAAGATGGACTACATGAAGAAGAACACAGTATCAGGATTGGAGAAAGACTCATTAACAGATGATACAACCTTGCTTGCTGAAAGCGAAGACGACTTGAAGCACTTAATGATGAAGATCAAAGACCACAGCTTTCAGTATGGATTACACCTCAACACAAAGAAAACAAAAATCTTCACAACTTGACCAATAAGCAACATCATGATAAACGGAGAAAATATTGAAGCTGTCAAGGATTTCATTTTACTTGGGTCCGCCATCAATGCCCATGGAAGCCGCAGTCAATCACATGACATATTGCATTGGGCAAATCTGCTGCAAAAGATATCTTTAAACTGTTCAAAAGCAAAGATGTCACTTTGAGGACTAAGGTGTGCCTGACCCAAGCCATGGTACTTTCAGTCACCTCATGTGAAAGCTGGACAACAAATAAGAGAGACCAAAGAAGAATTGATGACTTTGAATTATGGTGTTGGTAAAGAATATTGAATATACCATGGACTGTCAGAAGAACCAACAAATCTGTTTTGGAGAAAGTACAGCCAGAATGCTCCTCAGAAGCAAGGATGGTGAGACTTTGTCTCACGTACTTCGGACATGTTATCAGGAGGGACCAGTGCCTGGAGAAGGATATCATGCTTGGTAAATTAGAAGGTCAATGAAAGACCTTCAATGAGATGGATTAACATAGTGGCTGCAGCAGTGCGCTCAAACACAGCAATGATTGTGAGGATGGTGCAGCACTGGACAGTAGTATTTCGTTCTGTTATACATAGGATCGCTATGAGTCAGAACTGACTTGATGGCACCTAACAACAACAGCAATATTCCATTATATGGCTATACCACAGTTTGTTTATTCATTCCTTTTTGATGGACACTTGGGTCATTTCCACTTTTTAGGTATTATGAATAAAGCTACTATGAACACTCATGTACAAGTTTGTGTGCGGACATACAGTTTCACTTCTGTTGGGTGTATACCTAGGAACGGAATTGCTGGGTCATATGGTGACTCCGTTTTTATTTATTTTGAAGAGCTGCTTTCCAAAGTGGCTGCACCATTTTACATTCCCACCAGCAGTACATGATGGTTCCAATTTCTCCACATCCTTGCCAACACTTATAGTTCTGAAGAGGTATTTCATTGTGGTTTTGATTTGCCTTTACCTTGTGGTTAATGAGTGGATTGAAGGAAGGCTCATTAACAACCTGCATTATGCAGATAACACAACCTCACTTGCTGAAAGTGAAGAGGACTTGAAGCACTTACTAATGAAGATCAAAGACCACAGCCTTCAGTATGGATTACGCTTCAACATAAAGAAAACAAAAACCCTCACAACTGGACCAATGAGCAACATCATGATAAACGGAGAAAAGATTGAAGTTGTCAAGGATTTCATTTGACTTGGATCCACAATCAACAGCCATGGAAGCAGCAGTCAAGAAATCAAAAGATGCATTGCATTGGGTAAATCTGCTGCAAAGGACCTCTTCAAAGTGTCAAAGAGCAAAGATGTCACCCTGAAGACTAAGGTGCACCTGAACCAAGCCATGGTATTTTCCATCGTATCATATGCATGTGAAAGCTGGACAATGAATAAGGAAGACCGAAGAAGAGTTGACGCCTTTGAATTGTGGTGCTGGCGAAGGATATTGAATGTACCATGGACTGCCAAAAGAACGAACAAATCTGTCCTGGAAGAAGTGCGGCCAGAATGCTCCTTAGAAGCAAGAATGGCGAGACTGTGTCTTACATACTTTGGACATGTTGTCAGGAGGGATGAGTCCCTGGAGAAGGACATCATGCTTGGCAGAGTACAGGGTCAGCAGAAAAGAGGAAGACCCTCAACGAGGTGGATTGACACAGTGGCTGCAACAATGAGCTCAAGCATAACAACAATTGTAAGGATGGCGCAGGACCGGGCAGTGTTTCGTTCTGTTGTGCATAGGGTCGCTATGAGTTGGAACTGACTTGACGGCACCTAACAACGACAACAACAGTGGTTAATGATGTTGAACATCTTTTCATGTTCTTATTGACCATTTGCATATCTTCTTTGGAGAAATGTTCATTTTTTAAAATTGAGTTGTCTTTTTATTGTCAAGTTGTACTAGTTCTTTATATATTCTGGATGCTAAATCCTTATGAGACATATGATTTGTAAACATTTTTCTCCATTCTATGGGTTGTTCTTTTTCTTCACGGTGTCATTTGAAGTGCAAACATTTTTAATTTTGATGAAGCCCAATTTACCTATATTTTCTTTTGTCACTTGTGCTTTTGTTGTATCTAAGAAAGCTTTGCCTAACCCAAGCTCTGGAAGATTTACTCCTATGTTTTCTTCTAAGAGTTTTATAGTTTTAGCTCTTACACTTAGGTCTATAATCCACTTGGTGTTAATTTTTGTGTCAGGAAAGGGATCCAGTTCAGTATTTTGCATGGGGATGTTCTGTATGGTTTTGGTATCCTTTTTTTTTTTTAAGGTTAAAAAATGGATACTCTGTGTAGAATGCATGAAGGAGATATTGATCCTGATTACATCTACTTACATAAACCGTATCTACTACATAGCCTATAGACATGAACTAAAATCAAAGAGGTCTTTTGAAAACACAAGTGTTGAGATTGTAATTATTGTGCATATTTTTAAGATCCAAAATGCAGTTACAGGTGATATTGCTTTCATCTTGTGATAGCTCTTTGCTTTTTTTTTTTTCTTTACAGGTGTGTGAAACTTTGGGATCCTTCTTCTTCACCTCCGCCCCCCCATCCCCCACCCCATATGTTACCCACAGCGCTGGTAGAGTTTTTAGCCTTAGTCTCATAAAATGGGTTCAGGAGTGCTTCTTCTTTTTCCATTCTGTAAAAGAGTTTGTATTAGATCAGCCTGCTGTTTTTGTAACTGGGTAGAGTTTTAAAGACTGAGTCCATTCCTTTGACAGTTACAGTTCTCTTTAGATTTTCTCCTTTTTTTCTGGAATCAGTTTCCGCAAGCTACGTTTTTTAAGGGAAATTTTCAGTCCATCTAAAATTTCGTGCTTATGGGCCTGAAGTTATTTACAAAATTTTCTTCTTCTTTTTTAAATCTTTCTGAATTGGTAGTGATGCACTTTTTCCAATCACAAATTTTTAAATAATTGTCGTTTTTCTTTGTTTTCTTGATCATTCTTGCCAAAAATTAAAAAATTTGTTTTATTATTTTTTTCAGAGATCTATTCTTGGCTTTATCCTCTCTATTGTTTTTTTATTGTACCATTATTTTCCATTTTATTAATTTCATTTCCTTCCTTCTATATTCTTACCGTATCTTCTATTGTCTTTTTCTAACTTAGGTTGAACCCTGACTTTGTTAATTTTCAATCCTTCTTCCTTTTTTTTCTTCTCCTTTAATTTATTTCATATATAAAACAGAACAACACATCCAAACTACAGATATAGGGGAAAAAAATGCTTTCCAGCTCAAAAATTTGATATTATTTCATATTAACAAGAATAAAGCAGAAATTAAAGAAAAAATAATTTCTAGGTTTTTTTTGGTCTCATCATTTTTATATCATTGGAGATAAAAATCAAAGCACAGTTAAAAGAGAATATGACAAATACTTTCTTAATAAAATAACTGAGAGTTGAATATAGCCAAATGTTAGAAATCTAATTTTATATGTCTTGCATTATAGGGGAAACCCTGGTGGCGTAGTGATTAAGTGCTAAGGCTGCTAATCAAGAGGTAAGCCGTTCAAATCCACCAGGCGCTCCTTGGAAACTCTCTCGGGCAGCTCTACTCTGTCCTATAGGGTGGCTGTGAGTCGGAATGGACTTGACAGCAGTGGGTTTTTTTGGTTTTTGCATTATAGGCAGTCCCCACATTACGAGTTCCTTTCCTAAGTCTATCTTAAAGGTACGGTTCGAATCTGATGGCAGTTAGTCAAACGTAGTATATACTATAGAGTGTATCTTTCTATGCATAAAAAACATTAAACATTTTTGGATACATTAAAACATCTTTAACATAATAATACAGTAATAATAATTAAAATGTTTTGATAAGTGTTGAAAATTAGCACCTGTTTGTTACGATGAACCTTTGCATGTACACTGAATTTTTAATGTAATAGGCTTTACGGGGGTTAATTTGCAAGCATGGTTGTATGTAAGTTAGACTGTCATAACCCAGGAACTGCCTGAAATTAATAATGATATTATTACCTTTATTATTTATTATTATTATTTTATAGATACCAAATCTATAAAAAATAATTACTTCTACATAGTTAACCTCATTTTCCCATACAGATATAAAAATATAGACAGTGTTAAAACTTGTCATTATTTTGCTTGTACCCCTTCATATACTTAACTACCCCTTGCCATCAAGCTGTCTTCGACTCACAGCAACCTTAAGGACAGAGTAGAACTGCCCCATAGGATTTCCAAGGCTATAATCTTTATGGAAGCAGACTGCCACATTTTTCTCCCACAGAGCGGCCGGTAAGTTTGAAACCTCAGACCTTTCAGTTAGCAGCTAAGCGCTTTAACCATTGCACCACCAAGACTCCTCATATACTTACTAGTGTCCATGTAAAACAATCTCAGTAAATATCCTAAAAAGATCCTAAACAGGAAGAATGTACTTACTCTTTACAGCTATTGATTTCAGTGAAAGATAAAAATATCTACTGGATGTACTAAATGTAATAATAATTATCATTATCAGTATTACATTTCATATAATTATTGCAAGTTCTAATACATGTACGTTCAAACATATGCATGCTACACTATACTATATATTATATTCTATTAATTATATGATATGTATTATATCATATCATAAAAATTATATCATATCATACCATACTATATATCATATATATCTCTGTAGAGATATAAATGTTCAAACATATATTTATTTTCTTAAAAATCTTTTACATATAGTTATACAAGCTACACACTGGACTAATCCATTTTGTGATATAGTTGAGAAAACTCATAATTGAGAAGATAAGTGACTCTTCTTCAGCATTTAAAAAATAAGAAGCAAAGCCAGGAGAATAAAACACTTCCAAATATCTTATCCAGTAGCAATTACTTCATGTTTTAAGAAAGTTTAGAAGTATGAATTTTCAATCAATTGGGAAAAATAATTCTGTATTAGGAGCCAAAACACACATCATATAGCTATCATTAAAACAAAATTAAAAATAAAGAATCGACTGTGCTTATGTCACATCATTTTTCTGATTCATTATTAATCCTTTCACTCGAGCAGAATTAAACCTTATAAATAGCCACTACCTAAATTTTGATTAATGGGCTATGATTCTCAATATCCAGTTACTCCTTATTGCGTGTAAGTTTGCCTGTGTCACCAAATGCTAATGTCTTAAAAATATTAATGCGCTCCTATAAGGTGTAATTACCAAACCCACTGCCACCGAGTCGATTCCGATTCATAGCAACCCCACGGGATAGTGTAGATCTACCCTATAGGGTTTCCAAGAAGCACCTGGTGGATTCAAACTCCGACCTTTTGGTTAGCAGCTGTAGCTCTTAACCACTACGTCACCAGGGTTTCCATAATGTGTAACAGTGACCAATAATTTGGTTTAATCACATTAAGTAAAGGTACAATTAATGACAGAGTTTATTTTAAATATACTCTAGTCTACCTGCATTATAAATTTATAAATTTAAACCTGCAACGATAGAAAGAGGACTCAATGTTTTTAAAATACAATCACGCTGTTCACACACCGTGTTTGAACATCATTCCAATCTCTCAGAAGCCTTTCGTTTTCTTTCTGCAGGTGCTGGTTTTTGGCTTGGTTTTCTGCGATGGTGTCCGGGCAGTCAGAAATAAGTTCTCTAATGACCTCAGCTGGGCTTGAAACTTTCTCTAGGTTGAAAGAACCAAGCCTGAATGAAACATTTTTCAGGTTTTTCTCAAAGGAGAAATGACAAGACTCTTTAGAAAAATTAAACTTGTATGCGTCAGCTGGCCCTGCTCCCGACACCAATGCTTTTCTCAGTTTGTCAACATATTTCTCTTTTTCCATTGCCATGTCATCAGCTTCTCGGGAAATCTCTGATGCAGAAACTGTCCCAGTCCACACTGACTGACCACCAGTAAGTGCAACATCAGAACCAGATCCTAGCGTCTTCACCCAAGGTGCTTGTAGAAAATGAATTCTATTGGGTTCCGAAGCAAGACAGACTCTGCTCACTTTTCTCTCCATTCTCTCATCACCTCTCGGTCACTCCACTTCCCTTTTCCCTTCTTCCTTTCTAATGGCAGCATTTAAGACTCTACTTTTTCCTCTTAGAATTTTTTAAACCATGTCTCTTATGTTTTGGTATGTAGTGTTGTTGTCTAGTTTCTTAATATTTTCTAAATTTCAATATTTCACCTTTGACCTGTCAGTTATTTAACAGCGTGCTTTAAAAAATTGCAGGTGTATGGAATTTCAAATGTTATTTCTTGGTTATAGATCTCTGACATAGTTGCATGGTAGTCAGAACATGCTGACTATGTAGCATTCATTCTTAGACGTTTGTTGACATTTCCTCTGTGGTCCATTAAATGTTCAGTTTTTGCGAATGTTCTTACGTGCTTGAGAAGCGTGTGTATTTACTAACTTGAGGTGAAGGATTCTATATTCAAATCTATGGTGTCTTGTAGTAATTACTGAGAGAAACATGTTAAAGTCATGCTATGAAGGTAGGTTGTTCAATTTCTCCCTGTAGTTATTGAGCTGACAATTTTTGCTTTATATATTTTGAGGCTGTTTTAGTAAACAAGTTTAATATTGGCCTGTCTTCCTGGTGAATTGAACTCTTTATCGTTAGGTAGTGGCCTTTTAGATCCCTTAGAATGATTTTCGCTTCATGGCTACCTTGTCTGACATTAACAGAGCTCTCCCAACTTTCTTTTGATTAGTACTCACCGTTGAGATTTTCCTCTCTCTTACTTTCGAACTCCCTGTGACCCTACGTTTTAGGTGGGTTTCTGTCACACAGACTTAGTTGGGTTTTGTTTTGTCATCCAGTCTGAGTAACTCCATTGTTCTAATAGTGCTTCTTATTACTGTTTTGTTAGAGTTCACTTCCGCTGTCACAGTGTATGTTCTCTCTCTGTCCCACTTTCTCTGAACTTTGTGCCCTCCTTTCTTACCCTTTTAAAAATCGATTGAACTTTCAAAAAACTACATTTTTCTCTACTGATTGAGAATGTTATACCCTTTATTTCTGATTGTTTAGTGTTACCTGTAAAATGTTAACAGGCATTCTTTTTTTTTTTTTTTCAGTTAAAAAGTTACTTATTCAAAAATATCTCTCAATTCTTATTCCATATTAAATCAAGGAGTGATGTTACAAAGCAATAATTGATCAGTTCATCTTGTATGAAAAACCAAACCCGCTGCCTTGAGTTGACTCCTACTCATAGCAACCTTATAGGACAGAGCAGAGCGCCCTACCACGCATTCTTAACAAGGTCTAAAGTGGTTTACTTTCGCTCTCCTTCCCTGGGATACAAGGACCTTAGAATACTTCGAACTAAAATCACCCTTTCTCATTCTGAGTGTTACTTTTGACCAGTATTTTAGTTCTACCTTATTTTTTATTCTCCCAAGTTTGTCATTAGTACTATCATTTGATACAGCTAATGCTTGCTTATATTTGTCCACATATTTGCCAGCTTTTCTGCTCAACATTCTTTCATTGGAGCTTCCTTTGGGGATAAGTTTCCTTTTCCTCAGAGTACTCCCTTCGAAGTGCTTTGAGTGAGCTTCCCTCATGACACACGCTCTCCGTTCCTGTTTGTCTGAAAATGTCTTTATTTCACCCTTGTTCTTAAACCGCAGTTCTAACTGGTTGACATCTCTCAGCGCGTTGACGTTATTTCACTGTTTTTGGTTTCCACTGTGGTTGCTGTTTAATTGTCATTCCTTTATAGAGAAAGTCTTTTATTTCGGTTGCTTTTAAGATCTTTAAAATTTTTGGTCTTCTGAAATTTTACTACAAAGTGCCTGTCTAAAGGGGGATTTCTTTTTCATTTATTCTACTTGGGAACCGTGGTGCTTCCTGAATCTGAGTATTCACATCTTCCATCGTTCTGGAAAAAGCCTGGGCTGGCATCCCTTCATATGTTACATCTCTCTCATTCCAGGTTTTGCTGTTTGGAATGCTAGTTAGAAATGTAAGAGACCTTTTTATTTTCTCCTCCATGTGTCTTAGGTGCTCTTATTTTCTACTTTTTGTCTCTTTGTGTTGCATTCTCATTTTTTCCAGATCTTTGTTCCAATTCATCAATTCTTGCTTCAGCTGTGTCTAATTTGTGAGTTGACAGAATTCCATTGAGTTGTTAAATTAGGTAATACATACACCAAGATGCAAAAATTAAAACCATGTAAAAAGATTTATAATGAATAATCTTGTTCTTGCCCTTCTCCATTCACTTCATTTCAACTTACCTCTGCAGGTACCAAGTTTTTTTAATTTCTAGTGAATATGCTCAGAGGTTCTTTACACACATATAAGCAAATACTAATATAAATATTTTCTTATTTTCCCCCTTATACAAAAGGAAGTATATTCCACATTTTATACTGTACTTTTTATTATTGGATAATTTAAAACCAAATTTATTATCCAATCATATTGGATAATACAAACCTCAAATTTCCATATCAGCATCTCTTGCTCTTACAAACAACGTTGCAATGAAAAACTTTGTGATGCCTCATTTTGGACATGTGCAGATGTATCTGTAGGATACATTTCCAGAAGTTTAATTGCTGAGTCAGAACCTTATGCATTTTCAATTTTGTTATAAATTACATACACACACATACATAAAGTTGAAGTTGTCAAGGATTTCATTTTACTTGGATACACAATCAACACCCATGCAAGCAGCAGTCAAGAAAGCAAACGACACATTGCATTGGGCAAATCTGCTCTTTAAAGTGTTCAAAAGCAAAGATGTCACTTTGAAGACTAAGGTGTGCCTGACCCAAGTCATTTTCAATTGCTTCACATGAATGCACAAGCTGGACAATGAATAAAGAAGACCAAAGAAGAATTAATGCCTTTGAATTATGGTGTTGGTAAAGAATACTCACTATACCATGGACTTCCAGAAGAACGAACAAGTCTGTCTTGGAAGAAATACAGCCAGAGTGCTCCTTGGAAGCGAGGATGGTGAGACTGTCTCACATACTTTGTACATGTTATCAGGAGGCACCAGTCCCGGGAGAAGGACACCATACTTGGTAAGGTAGAAGGTCAGTGAAAAGGAGGAAGAACCTCTACAAAATGGATTGACACAGCAGCTGCAACAATGGGCTAAACCATAGCAAGGACCGTGAGGATGGCGCAGGACCCGGCAGTGTTTAGTTCTTTTGTTCAGAGGGTCACTATGAGTTGGAACTGACTTAACGGAACCTAACCTAACAACAACAGCAACAAACATACATACATGAGTCAGTTCTGACTCACAGCCACCCTATGAATAAAAGAACAAAACCCTGCCCAACCCTGCGCCATCCTCTCAATTGTTGATATACGTATGTATATAAAACCCTCATAGGCTTGGCATCAGTTCTAATTTCTACCAGCAGTGCCGAGTGGGCTTGTTTTCTCTCGGTCTTACCTACAGGGCGTGTGATCAAACTTTCAGATTTTTATGCAGTTCACTTTTACTTTCAGTGATTTACTTTTTATTTGTAAACTATTTCATTTTTTTTCTAGATTTCATGATTATATTTTCTATCTTTTTTTTTTTTAATTTTAAAAAAACATTCAAACATACACGTTTTGGATTTTACATCTAGTCATTCCAAAACCTGAAGGCTCAGGTACATCTAATTTTGCCTCTTGTTATTTTATTTTTTATATCAGCTGAATATCCCCTCTTGGTGTGTGTGCTGAGTGTCTGGTTTGTAATTTTAGATTGGGAATTCATGCTTGGCTGGGTTTTATCTGTGGGAATCCTGCAAAAACTGGGTTGGGAGCATTCCTCCAAAGAAGGTCTACATTTGCTTTTGGGAGGCACCTCCCAGTTTTACTAACTCAGACCTCTTTATGTTTATTTTTGGCTCAGCATGTCCTGACCCAAACAGGTGGTGTCAATTTGAGCCCCAATGTACAGGAAAGTAGGCCAGTGGTTATGATGTTTTAGGAGGGACTTTGTCCTTTCATTCAGATTTGAGACTGAGAAAACAAGTTTCTTTCTTGACTTCCTTCCCATTAACTAGATCCTTTTTTTTTTTTTTTTCTAGCCTACCCTTCCATATTAGCCCTTTGAGTATTTATCTAAGTTTTGTGTGGAATGGTCTGTGCTTCAATTTCTCTACTCCTCAACCTTAAAAGACCTTATATCCTAAAACTCTTGTGGCCATTACAACCCGGAGAGGCACATGCCCTTGGGGCACCCATGACGGCTGTACCTGCTTTACCCTCTAGCTCCTGCTTCTCTGGTTTTGGCTCCTTGAGATTGGCTTTACCTTTTTTCAGTTTACTGTATGTTTTTTGATACATGCTATTATGTTTAATCCAGCCCTTCTAGGTGTTATCTGGCAGGGGAGATTTTAAGCTTAGTTATTCTATAATGCTTTATACCTATTCTTCCTTTCAATAAATATTTATTGACTATGTGCTAGACTGCTCCTGTATTTCTAATTTATTCCAAAAGAGTCTGGTAAGTATAGCAACCACCAGTGTATTTGCACCATTAGGTGGGGGCGGGGTGGGGGACTTATTTTGACAAAGAAATCTAATGACGTGGTAAATGATGGCTATGAACAGATTTAAGGTGATCACAAATTTCTGCAGACATTTTCATGAGATTAGCCCATTAGGAAGCATTAAGGGGTATTTATATCACCCTTAATTTGAGGCTCATTTCCGCCACATCAATCTCTATTGGTTAATAAGACATGAATCTATAATGCTAATGTATCATACATTTACCAAACCAAAACCAAACCCAGCACCGTCGAGTCAATTCCTACTCATATCGACCCTATAGGACAGAGGAGAACTGCCCCATAGAGTTTCCAAGGAGCACCTGGCAGATTCAAACTGCTGACCCTTTGGTTAGCAGCCGTAGCACTTAACCACTACGCCACCAGGGTTTCCATCATGCAAATAAGTAGAAATAGAATCTCCTGACTTTTTAAAAAAATTGATCAATGAAAAAAAACTAAGGTTATGGGGGAATCTCCTAGAATGCAGCTGGTACTTAGCGGAACTGGAAAGACATCAGGCTTTACCTTCTCTCTTCTTTCTATAAATATCTCTTTCAGACTTCATAATCTTTCATCTCCTTTGTCTGCTTCTTTCTCCACTTTCACCTGACTGCCTTCTCAGCTCACTCATCTGCTTCAATGGTCCCATCATGGCTGTTTAGAAATGGCAGCCCCAGCCTTCTTATTTGGCTCCATGGCTCACTCTATTGGCTTTGTATAGTACAAGCTTTACAGTTTACAAAGACCTGCACAAACATTATATCATCTAAGCCTGACAATGTAGTCACGTAGGCCGGATGTTGTTATCTCTAATTTTTTAAGGAAAAAGCTGAGACCCATCAAGAAGAAGTACTTGGCCAACATTACATAGCCAACAAGTGGCAGAGCAGGGACTAGACCTGAGTTTTCTGATTTGAGACTCATGCTCTCTTAGGAACCCAACTCACATACAGCTGCCACATAAATCTACATTCAATTGGAATTTCAGTGTCTGGAAAAATTGGATTTCTAACACATCAGTGAGCTCCCATTTTCTGATATTTCTATTAAAGAATAGTAGGCCTGGGATTTTTCTGTGAGAATGGTGGCCTAGGATTATACAGTTTAAAAAATTGGTGTGGGCTTTGTGAATGTTCTGAGGGTCTGCCTACCAGCCATGCTTGGCCATGTCTGGGAGTTTTGTGACGGGTTACAAGTGGTCAAGGGCTTGTGAAAACATAAACGTTTTACTAAGCTCAAGCCTGAATGGAAAAAAAAAGTTCTGAGTAAGAGTCTGACTAATGGCTCTGGAAGAAAGTGAGCAGTGTCTGAGACATTTCCATCCACCTTTTGGCTAGAAAAGTTCCTTTCCAAACCCCACAGCCCCATGCATTTGACTGTGTACATCCGCCTATGATGTCGCCCATTGATGAAGTCTTTACTGAACACCTACCATGTTCCAGGGGCTGTGATACTGCTGTTGCTGTTAGTTGTCGTCGAGTCAATTCCAGCTCATGGTGACCCCATGTGTGCAGAGTAGAACTTCTCCATAGCTAGGTCTGTCTTCCGAGGTGCCTCTGGGTAGGTTGGAACTGCCAAACTTTTATGTAGTAGTCGAGAGCCTAATCGTTTGTGCCACCCAGGGACTCTGCTAGGGGCTGCTTTGTTGCCGTTTTTGCTAGTTGGCGTAGAGTTGATTCTGACTCGTGGTGACCCCACGTGCTACAAAGCAGAACTGCGCTCCATGTGGTTTTCTTGGCTGTGACCTTAACAGGATCAGATAGCCAGAGCTTTCCTCCTGCGGTCCCACAGAGTCGGTTTGAACTGCCAACTTTTAGGTTAGCAGTTGTCCACAAACCATTTGTGCCATCTAGAGACCTTTCTGGGCCTGCTTTGTTGTGGTGTGCTGTTGAATTGACTTAACTCATAGCAACCCTATATGGCAGAATAGAACTTCCCCATAGGGTTTCCTAGGCTATAATCTTTAGGGAGCAGATTGCCAGGTCTTTCCCCAGTGGAGTCCCTGGTGGGTTTGAACCACCGACCTATTGGTTAGCAGCCGAGAACTTAACCATCGCACCACCAGGGCTCCTTCCAGGGGCTGCTAGGTGCTGATAATTATAGGGAGTGCTACAAAGACACACCAGACAAGGTCCTACCTTTAAAGGAACTTCTAATTCAGTCAGAAATATGACAGCACCATGACTGAGCTTACAGTCTCTAAAGCCAGGCTGCCTAGTCAAAATTCCTGCTCTACTACTTACAACTAACAAGCAACCTTGGATAAGTTACCTAATGTCTTTAAGCCTTAGTGTCTTCAGCTGTAAAATAAGGCCAATAAATATGCCTACCCAATGATGCCTATAACTCACGGTGTTGCTGTGGAGGTTAAATGAGGTAATGTGTCTAAAGGACCTGGCAGAGAGTTAAAGGTCTAAATAAAAGTTATATAACAGAATGAAGAGAAGTAACTGATATAAAATCTTAAAAGTGGTTTGGGATATGTGGCTTAGAAATGAGGAGCTATAGTGATCGAGAGAGGGGAATGGTGGTTTTGAGTTGGGTTCAGCTATTGGTGCCACCAGAATAAGAAGGCTTTTGAAGGATTGGCAGGTGGAAGAGACTGTACAGAGGCCTCCAGAGAGGGGAACAGCAGGAGGAAAGGTGTGAAGGCGAGAAACAAAGATTCATATTAAGGGAATATCATATGTTTATGAGTAGGACTAGAATGTAGGGTACAATGCAAGGGTTTTAATAAGTACAATTATTATAAAAACCCAGAAACTTTTATTATAAGTATTCCATATTTAACACTGGTACCTTGTGAAGAGCCTTTTAATTATCACATAACCCCAGCAACACACGAAACCTTAAAACTAACTGACCAGATATTCCTTCTTGGACAAAACCCCACCTTGAGGAGAAATGGTTGGGAGTAGAATCTAAACTGAGTAGGACAGTGAGGAGCCAGTAAACAGAAGGTTCAAATAAAAGTGGGGGAGGGTAATAAAGGAAGCAGTTCTCAAACCCCTTTAAAGCCACATTTTTAAAACATTTTGCAGTACAACAGAAGAGGAAGCCCTAGAGGCATGAGTCTTGGCCAAGATATCCTTGCCCATTTTACCCTTTGAAGAGTAGAGGAAAACCTATTTCACTGAAGTATAACCTCCAAAAAACCAAACCCACTGCACCACCAGGGCTCCTTCCAGGGGCTGCTAGGTGCTGATACGAATCCACCAGACACTCCTTGGAAACCCTATGGGGCAGTTCTACTCTGTCCTATGGGGTTCAACTCATAGCAAATCCATAGGACAGAGTAGAACTGCCCCACAGGATTTCTAAGGCTGTAAATATGTACGGAAGCAGACTGCCACATCTTACGCCTGTGGAGTGGCTGAGTGGGTTCAAACTGCTGACCTTTCAGTTAGCAGCTGAGCATTTAACCGCTGTGCCATCAGGGCTCCTTCGCTGAAACATAAGCAAAAGTGTTACCGGTGGAAACCCCCGGTTTTTGTTTGGCATGACTGGTATTCGTCAATAAACGAGAGACGGAGGTGGGAGAACAAGAAAGGCACCTTTATTTCATTGTACAAGGAAAAGGAGCCAGTTGGAGCTGTTGTTGCCAAGACTGCTCCCCAAGGGTAGGGAGGCAAGTTACTTTTTAGGGGTTTACAAGTAGGGAGTTCATACAAGTTACATCAGCAATATCATACTACGCAGGCCCAATGGGGTTTGCATATAACTTCTATACAAAACCAGGATTCAAATGCAAAGCTGAGGGTGAGGAAACCCAGCAAAGGAAACAGGACCTTTAATACAACACTGTTTGGAATTAAGCCAAGCAAAGAAAACAGGATTTCCAACACAGTTTTTTTTTTTTTTTTTTTTAATGCTTACTATCGCAAAAGTATCACAGAAAAAGAACCCAGTCCATTCAGAGTTATAAGAAAAAAGAGACTAATGAGCATAATAAAAACCCTAGTGGTGTAGTGGTTAAGAGCTACACCTGCTAACTAAAAGTTTGGCAGTACGAATCCACCAGACACTCCTTGGAAACCCTATGGGGCAGTTCTACTCTGTCCTATGGGGTCGCTATGAGTTGGAACTTACTCAACGGCAACAGGTTTGGCTTGGTTTAGGCAATGAAGATCTCTAGGAAGACATGCCCATAAAACAAATGAAAAATTAAATTTAACGTTTTATGATGAGCGAAAAGTATTTAAGAAAATGAGAGAAGCTATAAACCTAAAGCATAAATCAGGATTATAATATACAGATGAGACGATTGGGCGAAAGGAAGATTTAAAAACAATTCACTCAGAATTCAGTAAATAAAAACCATTTTTCTTTTTTAAAAAGAAGAACTATTTCAGAAATGAAAACTAGAGTGAATATAAGAGTGAATAACACGAATAATGTCATAAGAGAAATAGAAGATAAAAAGGACGAAAGTTAAAAAGCAATCAAAATAAAATGGACAACGGTGAAAAAAGATATGAGAGAAAGTCATGTAGAAGATATAAAAGAAAAGTCCAGTCTGTATATGAAAGAGGCCCCAAAGAAAAAAACTGAAGCAATAGAACAGAATAAATACACAATCATTATGAATTTTAATTTACCTCTCTCTATAACTGATAAAACAGGCAGAAAAAAATAGTAAATACCCAGCAGATTTGAATAGCAATTGATAAGCATGACCTAACTAACATACGTAGAACATCGCACCCATGTACTAAAGAATATACCTTCTTTTCAAGTGCACATAGAACATTTACCTAAATAGATGACAGACTAGACTCTAACACAAAATAAGTCTCAACAAATTTCAATGGACTGGAATTTTACAAAGAACATTTTGTGACCCAGTGGATTAAGCTAGAAATCAATAACAACAACAAAATCCCAGCGTGTTTGTAAATTAACCAGTACCTTTCAAAATAACACCTAAGTTAGGAACTAGAAAATACTATGAATTGAATGATTATAAAAATATGACCTACCAAAATGTGGGGGATGCAGCTAAAATCGAACTAAGAGGCAAATTTACGGTCTTAAATGCATACATTAGAAAAGAGATATTTAATAACAATAATTAAAGTATCCATCTCAAGATGTTAAAAAAAAGAACAACAACAACAAAAATTAAATCCAAACAGTGGAGAAAAGAAATAACAAAGAGCAAAAGTTAACAAAATAGAAAACAAATTTGCAATAAAGAAAATAATGCTGTAAGTTGGTATTTTTTAAATACCTAATAAAATTTATTAACACCCAACAAGATGAATAAAGAAAAAGAGAGAGAGAAAAAAGAGAAGACACAGATAACCACTATCAGGAATGAAAAAGTGGACGGCACTGTAGAGTCTACAGATGTTAAAAAAAATTATAAGGTACCATGAGCAATTTTATACCAATAAATGTAACAATTTATATAAAGGAGTCTTGGTGGCACAGTAGCTAAGTTCTTGGCTACGAACTGAAAGCCCTGAAGTTCAAAGTCACCAGTCACTCTGTGGGAGAAATATGTGGTAGTCTGCTTCAGTAAAAATTTATAGCCTTGGGAACCCTATGGGGCAGTACTCTGTCCTATAAGGTTGCTATGAGTTGGAATCAACTCAACAATAACGGGTTTATATAAAATTAACAAATTTCCTGAAAACAATAACTTATAAAAACTGACATGAAAATAAATAGAAAATCTGAGTAATGCTATATTCAGAAAACAAATTTTTAAATTGAGGTTCACATATGATAAAATGTATCCTTTTAAGGTGAATTTAATTCAATTCAGTGATTTTTAGTTTCAAAGTTGTCCAACCCTCATCATTATCTAATTCCAGAACATTTTCATCATCCCCCAAACAAATCCCATATGTATTAGCAGTCACTCCCCATTCCCTCCCTGCTCCCAGACCCTGACAAACACTGATTTATTTTCTGTCTCTGTGGATTTGTAGATTTTGGAAATTTCATGTAAATGGAACCATACAATATGGGGCCTGTGTGTCTGGTTTATTCTACTTAGCATAATAATCTCAAAGTTCGTTCATGGTGTAGCATGTATCAGTACTTCATTTCTTTTTATGGCTACATAATATTCAATTTTGTTTATCCATTCATCAGTTGTTGGGAATTTGGGTTGTTTCCACTTTTTGGCTGTTTTGAATAATGCTGCTGTGAACATTTGTGTACAAGTTTTTGTGTGAATGTATATTTTCATTTCTCTCGGCTATGTACATAGGAGTGAAATTGCTGAGTCATATGATAACTTTTTTTTTTTTTTTAGTGTTAACTTTTTGAGAAACTGTTAAACTGTTTACCAAAGTGACTGTACCATTTTACATTCCCATCAATGGTGTATGAAGGTTTCAATTTCTCCACGTCTTTGCCAACACTTGTTATTATCTGTCTTTTTGACTATAGCCATCCTAGTGGGTATGAAGTAGTATCTCATTGTGGTTTTGATTTGCATTTCCCTGATGACTAATGAAGTTGAGTATCTTTTCATGTGCTTATTGGCCATATGTACATCTTCTTTGGAGAAATGTCTATTTAAATTATTTGCCCATTATAAAATTGAGGTTTTTTTTTTTTTATTGTTGAGTTGTAAGAGTTCTTTATATTCTGTATACTAGACCTTTATCAGATATGTGTTTTGCAAATATTTTCTCCCATTCTATGGGTTGTCTTTTTACTTTTTAAATAGTATCCTTTAAGGCACAAACTTTTAAAAATTTTGGTGAAATCCAATGTATCTGTTTTTTTTTGTTTTTGTTGCTTATACTTTTGGTATCATATTTAAGAAACCACTGACTAAACCAAGGTGATGAACATTTACATCCGTTTTCTTCTAAGAGTCTTATAATTTTAGCTCTTATATTTAAATTTATGATCCATTTTGAATTAATTATATGGCATGAGGTAGGGGTCCAACTTCACTTTTTTGCATGTGGATATCCAGTTGCCCCAGAATCTTTTGTTGAAATGGCTATACTCTCCCCCATTGAAAGGTCTTTGTACCTTGTCAAAAACCAATTGGTCACAGTGAGTGGGAGGGGGAGATTGGAAGGTATTGCTTAAAGGGTAGTGAATTTCTGTGAAGGGTGGTGAAAACATTTGGAAACAGACAGCGATGATGATTGCACAACCTCAGTGCTCAATGCATGCTTAACGGGGGTTCCCTTAGATGAGTTCCAGGAAACTCAAACCCACCATGTCCTAAATGGAACTCTTCTCTTTGCCTTTTGAACTTCTCTTCCTCTTTTCAAGGATGACTCCCATCCACTCCCAATCACCAAAGCAAGAACCCATGGAATCATCTTTATTTGCTCCTCCTTCTTCTTGCCCCCACCATATCCCATCAACTGTCACGTACTAGCTAGTATATTCACTTGACTTCTTGAGTTTGTATCCCCTTTACTGGACCTGCAGCCTGTGTCCTAGGTCAGGCCTCCCATTCTCCCATGGCCCGTTGCACAGCCCCTTGTGTGCAGATCCTCCCCTGTTCAACAATCCCTACCACCTTCTACGACTTCCTATCACCTAAAGGATAAAAGTCCAACTTGGAAAGCGAACCAAGTAGGAGCCAGACAGCTAAACAACACAATCTTGGGACAAGGGAGCAGGTAGTGGAGGAAGAGTGCATATTATAGAGACTGAAGGATTGAAGAGCAAATTTAAAAATATGGTTTTTTTACTTTGGGAAGACACTATTAAGCACTTAACGTACATTATGCCATTTGATATTTACAAGGACCGTATGAAGTAGGTATAATTATTTCTATTTTGCAGACAAGGAAACTGAAGTTTAGAGCGTTTACATAAGGTCACATAGTAACTGACAGGGCTGGGATTTGAACGTAGGTCTGTCTGAGCCCAGAATCCATGCTCTTAACCACTAGGTGGCTTTCTTTGCAATGTTGTCCACAGTCAGTCCTGGGCTAGAGCACAAGAGCAGTTATTGCCTTAACAATCTCTAGCTGTTTTTTTTCCATTTCCTGGTCTTGACTGGTATTTTGCAGATGAAGAAAATGATGCTAAGTGAGGTCCTACAGCTTGCCGGAAGCAAACTGAAACTCTGACACAGACTGACCCCAGTTTTCTGGGAAAGACATCTGACACGACGGATGTGGCACTGGCCAAGGCATCAGGAGACCCGGCTTCTAGGCTGGGTGTTCTCATTTATGCACAAACAAGCAGTGTTGGGAAAGGTTCCTAACTTCTCTGAGTGTCCACATCTCCATGTGTGCCCAAATTAGACCCATCTACATTGCAGGGTTATAGTGAAGGTCAAACAGTTCTGCCTGTCAAAGTACTCAAGGAACTGGGAAGCTTGCAATTTGTGACTAAAGACTCCTCTGCAGACTTCAGGGAGTCCTCAGTGCTATCCAGCACAGCAATGTAAAGGAGTGAAGATAGTTGCTCTGGGTGCCCAGAGAAGGGACTAGAACCATTAGGTAGAAGGAAGAAAGAGGCAGATTTGAGCTTAGGCAAAGAAACAACTGTCTTAACATGTTAGAATTGTTCTATCATGAAATACACATCCTTTGTAAGTAGTGAGCCCCCCATCATTAGAGAGAGGCAAGCAACTATTGGAGGGTGCCCACTGGGGGAGGAGATGCAGTACTACCTAATCTCAGATTTAGATTCTTTTTTTTTTTTTTTTTTGAGGAGCTCTGCTTGTAAATATAAAGGGAAGTTGAGTTTAGAGATTTTTATATTTGAAAGCTTGCAGTCAAGAAGTGAGAGAAGATTCTAAAAGATGGAGGAACTAACAGACCATCATTCGAACCCTCCCCAAGAAATACAACAAGGAAATGGCACTTGGCTTTGAGTCAATGGCACTCTGAATCAGAGAGAAGAGGAAAGCAGCAGGGAATTGCGAACAGGCAAGAATCAACAAATCAATAATGAGTCGCGTACTGTAGGAAAATTGCTTCTCCCACCATCCCTGCCCCTCCCTGCAACTACACAGGCAGCTGGCAGCTGTGAACTGGGGAAGTGGCTCCATAAAGAGCATATTTCCCTAACCACCACATTTCCTGCCTGTACAAAGAGACTGGACCCCAAGCTTCTGCTCTAAAATCAACAAGACTGACTTCCCCAGGGGTCCATTTGGAGTGTGCCAGCTCTTCCCTCACCAGGACACTGTTGTCTGCAAGCCTACCATGAATTGCTACAGAAGGCCTCTTGCAGTGGAGTCTGCTCTCATAGTCAACACTCTACCTGACTCCCTGTGCACCCCATAGCTCAGGTCTTTGAAACCAATAAGACAGACCTCCTGGGGAGTCAGTTTGGGGCTGGGTGTGCCCCTTTCTGGTATGCACTGAGGACTGCTGTCTGAGGCTACTGAGTGGTAGGAAGCAGACATCTGCAGTGGAGGTTAAACCCACAGCCAACATACTATGGGGGGAGGCTCTGACACAACAAGGCAGACATCACTAGGAGTCCATTTGGAGTGTGACAACTCCTTCCCCAACCAGATACTGTCACCTACAAGTCTGTAGTGAATTGTTACAGAAGGCCCCTGGAGTGGAGCCTACTCCCATAGTCAGCACTGTACCTGCCTTTCTGGGTACCCCAGAACTCAGGCCTCTGAAATCAAGAGGATAAGCCTCCCCGGGGGTCAGTGTGGGTTAGCCTGACCCCACTTCCAGTTGGCACTGAGGACTGCTGTCTGAGGCTGCTGTGTGCTAGGAAGCAGGCACCTTAAGTGGAGTCTGAATTCATAGCCAACAGTCTACCTGAGGGGAGGTACTGATAGCAACAAGGCAGATCTCCATGGGGATCTGACCCGAGTGCAACACCCCCTTCCCCACCTGGTAACCATTGGCTGCAAGGGGGGTTCAAACTGCTGCAGAAGGCCACTGGAGTGGAATTTACTCCCACTGTCAGCACTCTGCCTGAGCATCCCATAACTCAAGCCTCTGAAACCAACAGGACAGACCTTCCTGGGATCAGCTTGGGTCTGTCTACTTCCCATTCTGGTTGGCACTGAGGACTGCTGACTAAGGCTGTTGTGTGCTAGGAAGCAGGCATCTTAAGTGGAGGCTATACTCACAGCCAATATACTATGGGGCAGGCTTCGATAGGAACAAGGCAGACCTCTCTGGGGGTCTTTTGGAGTGTGATTACCCCTCCCTCAACAGGTAACTGTTGGCTGCTGGACTGATATGAACTCCTACAGAAGGTTCCCTACGGTGGAGTCAGGAGGAGGGTCACCTAAGTGGAGGATGCTCCACCAACAACCACAGGGTCACTGGGTCTCTGAAAACAAAAAGACAGTTCTCTCAGAGGTCATTCTGGGGAGTGTCAGCCCCTCCTCCTCCTGAAATGAAGGAAATTCTGCCTGTGCTTCCCCTGAATGGCAGCTCAGACCTAAGCAGCTCCCACAGAGCAGGAAAGGCAATCTCAGGCAAAGCTACAGGGCAATCCAAAAGTGGACTCACTGGGTGTGGGTATTCTGACTAAACACACTGTTGCAGAAGTAGAGATGGGAAGGCAGTAATAATCACAGAGAGGGGCCTGTACCCCCGGTGGACAGATTAATTAGTACATGATATCTCGCCTGAGTGGCAGTGCCCCCTGGTGGAGAGACTGATCACAGTGTGTTCTCTGATGTGACTGGGAGAGACTGAAAGTCAAAAAACGAGATCTGGAATTTTCAAACTCCAATTAAACCAGGGAGGGCGAAGGAGCTATCACATACAGGGAGAGGAAACAGTAAGCAAAGCTGAAGGCTCTGCCAACCTAAGAGATTCTTGCAGAAAATAGTGAGGGTGAAAACATCAAATACTGGGAAAACTGAGAAGGTTAAAGCCCTCAAAAATTCCATGCCTCAACAAAAAATCACATGACACACAAGGAACAGAGAAACAGTTCTTTAGCCCATCCAAACTAACATGACAAAGGGAGTGAAAGTGCATCTTCGGATGATCAAATAATGAAAAAAAAAGGAAGAATATAATACAACATTAAACATAATTAAAGAACTAAGAGAAAGCACAGCTAAAAGAAATAAGGAAAATAATGCAAGAACAAAACTACGATAAAAAAAAAGATATGGCAACTGAAAGGAATAATAACTGAAACAAGAAACACAATAGAAGGATTTACCAACAGATTTAACCAGGCAGAAGAAAAAAAGCAGTGGATTAGAAGATAGGGTAGTTAAATTACAGATGCTGAAGAACAACAAGAATGGAGGCTCAAGAAGACTGAGCACAGTTTAATGGAATTATGGGACAAGAACAAGAGACCTAATATATGCATCATGGGGATTCCAGAAGGAGATGGGAGAGTGAAAGGAACACAAAGAATATTTGAAGAAATAATGACAGAAAATGTCCCCAAGGACGTGAATTTACAAATCCAAGGAGTTCAAAGAACCCCAAGTGGGTTAAACCCAAAGAGATCTATACCAAGACACATAGTAGTTAAAATCCATTGCCACTGAGTCAATTCTGACTCATAGTGACCCTATAGGACAGAGCAGAACTGTCCCGTAGGGTTTCAGAAGAGTGCCTGGTGGATTCAAAGTGCTGACCTTTTGGTTAGCAGCCATAGCTCTTAACCACTATGCCACTAGGGTTTCCAAGTTAGGCTCTCAAAAATTAAAGATAAAGAGAGAATCCTGAAAACAGCAAGAGAGAAGCAGTCACATACAAAGGATCTCCAATAAGGTTAAATGCTGATTTTTCCTCAGAAACACTGGAAGATAGAAGGCAAGGGATTGATATATTTTAAGTGCTGCAAGAAAGAAAGAAAAAAACTATTAACCAAGAGTACTACACCCAGCAAAACTATCCTTCAAAAATGAAGGTTAAATTAAAATATTCGTAGACAAACAGGAGCTGAGAGAGTTCATATCCACCAGACCAGCCTCCCAAAAAAGCACTAATAGGAGTTTTATAGACGGAGGGGAAAAGACTCTAGAAAGTAATTCAAAGCTATACATAAAAAGAATGATCCCTAATAAAGGGAAATGCATGGACAAGTGTAAGGGCTAGTAATAAGATATTCATGCTTGATAATTTTAAATGTTTTGTCTCTCATGTTTTCTAATAACAAATGTATAAAAGGCAGAACATATGAAATATAAAGACATAATTAGTGATAACAACAAAAGTGGTGGGGGGAGAGGAATGGTACAGATATAGAATTTCTTGTATGTTACTGAAGTTAAGTTGTTACCAACTTACCCTAGAATGTTATAAATACAAGCTCTTATATGTAATACTCATGGCAACACTAAGAAAGTGTATAAAAAACATACTCAAAAGGAAAGGAAAAGGGAACCAAAAAAGGCTCACTACAATAAACCAGTGAAACACAAAAGCAAGCAATACTAAAGGCCAAAGACAAAGAAGGCTTAAGACACACCCCCCAAAAAATAACAAAACAGCAGAAGTTATGTCTTATCAGTAATTACAGTAAATTAAATGTACTACATGCTCCAGTCAAAAGGCAGAGAGTGGCAGAATAGATTAAGAAACATGATCCAACTATCTGCTGTGTATAAGAGACACACCTTAAACCCAAGGACACAAATAGATCAGAAGTGAAAGGAGGAAAAAATATTCCACGTAATTAATAACAAAAGAGAACTGGGGTGGCAATCTTAAATATCACACCAAGTAGACTTTAAGACAAAATCTGTCAAAAGAGATAAAGATGGACATTATATAGTGATAATCAATTAATCAAGAGATTTAACAATCATACATATATATGTACCCAACATCAGGGCACTTAAATATATAAAGCAAACACTGATAGAATTGAAGGAAGAAATAGAAAGTACTACAAGTACTACAACAATAGTCGAAGACTTCAATACGCCACTTTCAATATCGGACAGAACATCTAGAAAGAAGATCAAAGAGGAAACAGAGGACCTGAATAACACTATAAAACAACTAGGCTTAACAGACATATATAGACCACTCCACCCCAAAACAGCACAATATATACTCTCCTCTAGCGCACATGGATCATTCTCCAGGATAAACCACATTTTAGGTCACAAAGCAAGTCCTGATAAATTTAAAAAGACTGGAATCATACAAAGTATTTTCTCTGACTACAGTGGAGTGAAGCTAGAAATATATAACAACGACAACAAAACCCTGGAATATACATAAACGTATGGGAATTAAACAACACGCTATTAAACTACCAGTGAGTCAAGGAACAAATCAAAAGAAAAGTCACAAATTTCAGAGTCAAATGACAAGGAAAGCACAACATACCAAAATTTATGGGATGCAGCGAAGGCAGTACTCAGAGGGAAACTTGTAGCAATAAATGCCTACCTGAAAATAAGAAGAAAGATCTCAAATCAACAGCCTAACTTGACAACTCCAGTAACTAGGAAGAGAAAGCAAACTAAGCCTAATCTTACCAGAAGAAAGGAAATAACAAAGTTCAGAGCAGAAATAAATAAAATTGAAAACAGGAAAAAACACAGAGAATCAATAAAACCAGAAATTGGTATTTTGAAAAGATCAATAAAATAGACAAAACTTTAGGTAGACTGACAAAGAAAAAAAGAGAAAAAATGTAAATAACCAAAATAAAAAATGAAAGACAGGACATTACAACTGATTCAACAAAAATAAAGAAATTTATCACAGAATATTATGAACAACTGTATAGCAGCAAACTGGATAATGATGATGAGATGGACAGATTTTTAGAGGTACACGACCTACCCACATTGACTCGAGAGTAAATCGAGAGTCTCAACAGACCCATAACAGGACGTAGAATCAGTGATAAAAAATCTCTCAACAACAACAAAAAGTCTTGGACCAGATTGGTTCACTGGGGAGTTCTACCAAACATTTAGAGAAGAATTGACACCAATACTGTTTAAACTCTTTCAAAAGATAAAGAAGGAAGGAATACTCCCTAATCCATTCTATGAGACAAACAAAAACCTGATACTAAAACCAGACAAAGACATCACAGGAAAAGAAAACTACAGGCCAATATCTCTTTTAAATATATATGGAAAAATCCTCAACAAAAATACTAGGGAACAGAATCCAGCAGCATATTAAAGAGCCATACACCATGACCAAGTGGGATTTATCCCAGGAATGCAGATGGTTCAACATTAGAAAATCAATGAAAGCATTCACCATATCAATAGAACCAAGGAAAAGAACCATATGATCATCTCTATGGATGCAGAAAAAGCATTTGATAAAACCCAACATCCTTTTTTGATGAAAACCCTAAAAAAGATTGGAATAGAAGGGGATTTCTCAATATGATCCAGGGCATATATGAAAAGCCAACGGCCAACATTATACTTAATGGAGAAAGACTGAGAACTTTCCCCTGAAATTGGGAGCAAGACAAGGGTGCCCACTTTTACCACTTCTATTCAGTATTGTATTAGAAGTCCTAGCCAGAACAATAAGGTAAGAAAAAGAAATGAAAGATATCCAGATTGGAAAATAAGTAAAATTATATCTGTTTGTGGATGATATATAACCCTAAACCTAGAAAATTCCACAATGGGCTCAAGCATAGCAATGATTGACGGAATGACACAGGGAAGTGTTTTGTTTTGTTGTACATAGGGTCACTATGAGTTGGAACTGACTTGACAGCACCTAACAACAATTCCAAATAGAAAATAGAAAATTCCAAATAATCCATAAGAAAACTTCTAGAGCTAATAGAGGAATTTAGCAAAGTTGCAGCGTACAACCGTAGAAATCGGTTGGGTTTCTATACAATACCAATGAGAAATCTGAAGGGGAAATTAGGGACACAATTCCATTTATGATAGCATCTAAGAGAATAAAATACCTAGGAATAAATCTAACCAGGGATGTGAAGGACTTACACAGTGAAAACTATAAAATACTGCTGAAAGAGATTAAAGAAGGCTAAATAAATGGGAACATGTTCAATGCTCGTGGATTGGAAGAGTTAATATTGTTAAGATGTCAATACCACCCAAAACAATCTAGAGATTCAACACAATTCCAATAAAAATTCCAATAGCCTTTTTTTTTACAGAAATAGAAAAACCAATCCTCAATTTTATATGGAATGACAAAGAGGCCCCAAATAGCTAAAGCAATGTTGAGAAGAACAAAGTAGGAAAACTCACACTTCCTGATTTTAAAACAAATAGTCTTATATGGCTACAGCAATCAAAGCAGCCTGGTACTGGTGTAACAATAGCACATAAACCAATGGAATATAATCGAAGAGTCCAGAAATAAACCCACACTTCTTTGGTCAACTGATTTCTGATGAGGGTGCTAAGTTCGTTTGATGGGGAAAGGAGAGTCTCTTCAATAAATGGTGCTGGGAAAATTGAAATTTCCACATGCACAAAAATGAAACAGGATCCATTCCTCACACCATACAGAGAGACAAATTCAAAATGGATTAAGGACTTAAATGTGCAAATCGAAACCATAAGATCCTTAGAAGAATAAACAGAGGTAATGCTGTCAGGCTTAGCTTTCAACAATGGATTATCTAGTATAATAACAAAAGCACAAACAGCAAAGACAAAATAAATAAATAAGACTTCATAAAAATAAAAAATTTTGTTCATCAAAAACTTTACAAAAAAATGAAAAGACAAGCTACCAACTGGGAGAATATTTTTAGAAACCATACATCTGACAAGAATCTAATAACCAAAATACACATATAAAACTCTGACAACTTAACAACAAAAAGACAAATAATCGTAAAATGGACAAAGGACTTGGAAGGCATTTCACAAAAAAAGACATTCAAATGGCCACCAAACACATGAAAAGATGCTCAGCGCCATTAGCCATCAGAGAGATGCAAATCAAAACCACAATGAGATACCATTTCGCTCCCACTGGAACGTCTAAGTTAAAAAAAAATAACAGAAAATAATGAATGTTGGCCAGTATGTGGGGAAATTGGAACCTTTATTCATTGCTAGTGGGAATGCAAAAGGGTACAGATGCTGTGGAAAGCAATGTGGCAGTTCCTCAAAAAATTAAAAATGAAACTACCATATAATTCAGCAACTCCCCTCCTAGGTGTATACCCAAAAGACTTGAAAGCAGAGACTCAAAAAGAGACTTGTGCACTAATGTTCATTACAGCACTATTTACAATAGCCAAAAGGTGGAAACGACCTACATGCCCTTCAACAGATGAATGGATAAACAAAATGTGGTACATACATACATACAATGGACTACTACTCAGCCGTAGGAGAAATGAAGTCTTGATACATGCTATGGTGTGGATGGAGCATGAAGACATGCTGAGCGAAATAAGCCAATCACAAAAGGATAAATATTGTACGACCTTACTTATATAAAAAGACGAGAAAAGGCAAATGTATAGTTTTTTAGTGGTTTCCGGGGTGGGAGTGAGGGTAAAAGGGAGTTAACGATGTTGGAAAAACCGCACTGATTAAGGGTTGGGTTGCACAGTCAATTATCGTGATTGCTATCAATAAAAAGGTGAATTGGCGAAAGTTGTATTATAGATGTATTCACAACATCAGCAGTAACAACAACAAAAGAACAGGCGCTGACTCTGCTTATATGCAACCAAAAACTTCATGAGATTTGGTTCCTTGGTTTTGAGGTTCGGGGTTATGGTTTCATGGGACATCCCAGTTAATTGATCTAATAATGTATTCTACTTCCTAGCTCGTTTCGTAGGGTCTGGCGTCTTTTTTTTTTTTTAAACCTTTTTTTTTGTGTCTGGGGCCTTAATAGCTTTCAAGGCGCAATAGTTAGTCTCTACTGGCCTGGAGTAACAGAGGAAGAGGGGGAGTCAGGAATAGGAGGAGGATATGGAATGTGTGGCTAATCGCCTCCATGAAAAACTGCCTCCTTTGCCATCAGACCAGGAGAACTGGATGGTGTTCAGCTACCATTTTTGAAGATTTTGATCAAAGATTCCATAGAAGAATTCTCAGCAAGAGAGAGAAAATGCAGAACAGAATTTCAAACCCTCGTAGAGTCCAGACTTCCTGGGGCCATGGAGTTTGTATGAATCCCTGAAACTATTGCCCTGAGATCATCTTTAAACCTTAAACCAGAAATATCACCCAACATCTTCTTAAAACCAAACAATAGCTTAAATTGACTAGTAAAAAAGGTCTGCCTGGAGCATTATGCTGTTTTAAGAACTCTCTATATGGGATCAAACTGACAACATCAACTTGATAGGAACATTAGAAAGCAGTGAGTTTATGTTAATGGAGGAGGAACAACTCAGAAAAAGAGGGTGAGAATGGTTACACAACTCAAAGAATATAATTAATATCACTAAATTGTACATGTAGAAACTGTTGAACTGGTATTTTGCTGTGTACATTCTCAAAAAAAAAAAGTGAGGGAAAATGCTATTTTAAGTTTACCAGCCGTCCCCCCTCCCCCCCATTTAATTTGGGGTAGAGTCAGAAGACAGAATTTATCTTTGGAGCAAAGACTGAACTTTTGTTATAGAAAAAGAACATTAAAAATGGGCATTAGAGAAGCAGAGGAATAGGCGAGACCCCGAAGGGCCTCTGGGGACAGGAACGATCTTGAATGGAAGCTGGTCTGAGTGGGAAATGAGTGATGGAGGGATTTTTCCTGAGATTAGGCCCCCCCAGACAAGGCTTCAGGGCCTGGCCTCCAGCTGAGGGCTGAGGGAGTGTGGTTATCTCCTCTCCCACTAGGGCTGGTAATGCACCAGGCAGCAGGTGTGAGAGGGTGCTGAGTCAGTGGCTGGTGAGTCTTGAGTCTCCTTGGAGGTGTTGAGTCAGGAGACTCCGTGTGCATCAAATCCAGTGAAGCCTTCTTTGCTGTGGTCTAAGTCCACCTTCTACCAGGCCAGAGGCAGAGTGGGAATAAAAGGTGGGCTGAGCAGGGACCAGCAACGTGTGGAACTTGCCACCTTTCCTCAGGGGCTGGCAGAATTTACCTGGATGGGGAAAGCTTGGATAAAGCCTGAGTTCCTCTGGTCAATTTGATAAGGGCTTGGATGAAAGCAAATCGGTTCATGGAGGGAAGAGTGATCCCTTAGAGTTGGAGAAGGACAAAGGATTCCATGAGTCTAAGGCACTTCAGAAGGAGGACATCAGTAGAACGGTCCATATTGCAGAAAGACTTGTATGAATCTTTCATTTTCCTTGGAAAGAGTTTCCATCAAGAGAAATGGACTCAAGACAGTCATGTTTTTGTTTCTTGCAACCCCAAACCAGCTTCTGCCAATTTCAGAGTGTTATTTTTCCATAAATACACGCACTTGGAGAGGGTTATTAGGACTAGGAGGAGATGGAGGAGGTGGAGAGAGCGATAAGGAGGTAGGAACATCTCATTCCAGCACTGGAAGAAGGAAAGAAGGCCAATAAGTGGTCCGAGGAGATTTTGGATTTAAGCAAAGCGAGTATCACTGAAGCCTATTGGCTGCCCAGCAGCAAGGGGCTTTGAGAGGGCAGGCAGGACCAGCAGCAGCCCAAAGCCCACATTCCAGAATGCTCACACTTTGCAATGGGCCATCCTCATTCTCAGAGCGCGGCAGCCCCAGGAACCAGCCTCTCAGATCTTATCACCCACCGTCAGAGTCCAGTTAAGAATTTTATAAAAATTTGTGAATGCATTACGTTGCATGCATTCATTTCCAGAAAGCAGCTGGTGGGATGAAAAGTGGATGAGGGCCTGTTCCCATCCCTACCTCCCCCCACTAGCCCTTGATCTGCCCCTGCACCAGCCCCCGGGTAAATGACGCCATCTTTTTTCTCTCTTTCCTGGGACACAGGCCCTGGGAGCAGCTACGCACCTTGCTTTCCAGCTTCCTGGTGACCCAGCTGCTCTTGAAGAAGCTAGCGGGCCAGGCCTTGGGTGGGTGGGATGAGCCACCAGCCCTCACCACAGGGCACTGCTGTGGTTCTCCAGGCGCTCCCCTGTGACTCCCCAAGGGCTGTACTGCACGCACCTAAGACCTCTCAGGTAAGGGGCCCAAGTCACCTTGTATGTGAACTCCAGAGACCCTTCATTTAAATAACAGGTGTCTTTGATCTCTGACTTCTGGGCAGTAACCTTCCAGTCACAAGATCTGAGGAGGTCATCATTCCAGCCATAGTCCGAGTTCCAGACCTGCACCCTTAGGGGTCCCCTCGTGGCCAGGATCACCTCCCCAAAGCCCAAGGGTGTCATCCACCTGGGGTTGTCATTGTTCCATATGGTGCCTGTCCTCAGCTGCTGGTCACCAAAGAAGACCTCACATGGGTGTGTGTGACAGCGACACTGTCTCCCCACAGATTCCACACTTGGATGATGGTTATGTCCAGCTACCTGGGCCAGACCCCTCTGCCGAGGACAGCAGTCCTGGGTGGTGACCACCGGGCCATGGCATACGTACTGGCATGGGTCATCGGGGTTCTTCTGCTGCCCGGGGGGGGGGGGGGGGGCAGGGCCGGCTGCAATTCTTCCACCACGCCCTGTTCACAGCCTGCCTCAGGACCTCCTGCTACGGGTTGCGGGGAGGGGGCCCAGGAGTATGTGCAGAGGCTCCAGGCTGTAGTCCACCAGGCTGGGTGGGGTCTGCAGTGAGGCCACCCAGGGGGAGAACTACTCGGGCCCAGCCTGTTTCCCTAACAGTAGGTCATGAATGGAGGTGTGGTGGCCCCCAACCACTTTGGAATAGCGCTCCCTGCAGGCCTGGTAGAAGGAGCCTACCACCTTGTGCTACTGCTGCTTTTCCTCACAGGCCTTGGCTTCTGCTGAAGAGCCGGCTTTGCCACCTATGCTGACCGCGGCCTGGAGGCAGTCACTCACCCGGTTGTCCATGAGTGAGCCCTTCAAGGGCCAGCTTGCAGGTGCGCAGGAAAGTGATGGGTGAGACCCGGCACTCCAGCTTCACAGCCTGGATGAAGTGGGTGCCGTACTTAGAGATGAGCCTGAGGTAGACGGGCTCTGTGGAGGCGTTCAAGTCAGGGGGCAGAGTCCTGAGGGCCTCCGTGAAATCAGGGCAGAGAGGAGGAGTGTGCACTAGGCAAAAGCTGCAAAGGGAGAAAGCAGAGAAAAAAAAATAGAGACATCCATTAATTCATTTACACAAACTGATTGAGTACCAGTTCTGTTCAAGTTGATAAAAATGTATATGAAAGACCCTGAAAGTACTTTCCAATGGACTAAAGGAAGGAGATGAGCAAATGCCCCGTCACCTTTAGCGAGACAAACGCTGCAAAAGCAGAAGCGGCGCACTGCCCAGGGGGCTGGGTGTCTGGTATCAGCAGGAGGGTCGGTCAAGGCTCCATGGAAGAGCAAACATTTTAAGATGGATCTTGATGGACTCGTAGCCTTGATTTTGTTTGTTTTTTCCTGATTATCAAAGCAATAGTTGCCAATTTTGAAAATTTGGAAAGTACAGAAAAATCATTTGAATAATGTATTAAGCATTCTCCCATCCGAATTTTCCATCCACATCACCAAGAGCACTGACCTTCCTCTTAGTTACTGTCTGCTTGATTCTGACTCATGGTGACCCCATGTGGGTTAGAGCAGAACTAGGCTCCATAGGGTTTTCAACGGCTGATTTTTCAGAAGTAGATTCCCAGGTCTTTCTTGCAAGATGCCCCTGGGTGGACTCGAACCTCCAACCTTTTGGTTAGCAGCCGAGTGTGTTAACTATTAGCACCACCCAGGAACAACTCTTAGTAAACTAGCACTGCTCAATTAGCCTTGACCCAGGTGAGGTTTCCAGGTGGCATTTTGAGGGACTTTTGTTCTAGCCACCTAAGGCCTCCGTTTGTCCACATGTTTATGTCTGTATTGTCTCTCGTCGCAGATAGAAAGATGTTACTCCTTCCTCCTTACCAACATTACGCTCACCTTGACCTTTCCCCCAGCCCGGCAAGCTCCCCTGTGCCTGCTCACCTGTACAAGCAACACTCCACCAAGCTTGTGCTGAAGCTGTACTGGACCCAGAGCATCTTCTGGGCCATGAAGTCAGCTGCCTTGGAGTGTGAGACGGCCATGGTCACTGACGTGTTGACTCCCGACATTAGGGCTACTTTCAGCCCAACCCGCCAGTCATTGCATATGCTGCCAGCCACCTCCTGGACCACTTCCTCTGGAGAGCCGAACTTGGCATTGGCCATGTAATGGTGGCAGCTGGAGCTTTGGACATGCCAGTTGGTGAGTGCCGGGCCAGGCGCTGGAGGGTGCCCTGCTGCAGGGTGTTTTCACAGAGGGTGCAGGAGCCATCTGGCCACTGGAACTTATATGTGCCCCCTGGGAAGAAGCCTGAGCCACAGAGGCTGGTCACATCCATGTCCTCCCCAGCCAGCCATATGAGGGGTACAGACCTTTGAACATGGTGGCACTAGGAGCTGTTGGCCGTGCAGCTGTTGGCCAGCAACTGCAAGAGGAGGCTGCCCTGGAGGAGCACGCAAGTGGCCATGGATCCTCAGAGAGAGGCGACGCCATCTCCCATGGAGCTGAGTCCGGAAAGGCAACATAAGGAGATCAGGTATCTGTAGTTTCTCACCCTTTCCATACACTGCTCCAGTCCCCTTTCTAGCACTTCTATCTGCCGTCAGGAGTACCCCCGGGCAGGTCCCCTGTGTGGAGCTGTGGAGTGCACAACAGGAGCCAGGAATGGCTCAGCTCACGGTACTTAGGGGCTTTCAGGAAGGGAACAGGCTCCATTCTGGGGCAAGGGGTTCTTGGTCAAGCTGCATGACCAAACATCTCAGTTTGCCCGGGCGGCATCCTTTTATCAGTTTGATACCCTTTTGGAAGGAAACTTCCTTGCCGCCTCTCTTTAGGTACCTGGCTTCCCCACCAGCACTCACCTGGATTGTCCCTGACCCTGCTGCCAGGTGCCCCAGTCCAGTGCAGGGCACGGTGGAAGGAAGAAAAGAATGTGACTCATTTCTTCCCCTTAGCTTATGGAGACAGGTGACGTGTCAGGCCACGGGCTTATAGGGAGTATCTGTTGGAAGGCATTCCTGTGTATCTCTGTAGGAGCTGTCTCAACTTTTGTTTGGGACTACCTCTTGAAGAATTTTGACATAGCAAACAGCCTTGGAAGATAGACTCTTACCTCCCTCCAGGGCAGGGGCAGGCTTGTTTGCCGTCCCCTGGGGCAAACTCCAGGATGCTCAACAGTGACACAAACCCGCTGTGGGCACAGCATCCACCTGGGCCTGCCTCTGAATCACCCCGTGGGACTTGGGGGGCAAGGGCACCCACGTGAGCACGAAGCTCATGCTGCCTGCTGGGCTGTGAGCAATAAAGGCCTTGGTCTCTGACATAGGAGTTCAGTGTCTCCTGCCAGTACCTGTGTAAGACCTCAGACCCTCCATAGGCCTTGGCAGTTTTGGTGATGAGGATAGGATTGGAGAGTTGGCTTTCTGGAAAGGACAGGGCCCTATGCAGGCTGTGGAGTGGGGTATGAGAAGACCCCCAAAGATCTGATAACAAAGGCTATATCACCCAAATGGTGGTGAAGGCTGGGAGTAAGGATCCCACACCATCCTCCCTGTGAGCGAGGCTGTGAGGCTGGAGGTGGGATTGAAACAAGTTGCCAGAATGGTACCTTGGCTGTTGTTCCCTCTCCTGCAGGCAGGAGGAGGAGAAAGGGTCAGGAGTCCCCAAAGCTGACCAAAAGCTCTGGGTGGATGCAGAGCTGCAGGCTTCTGGGTACCAAAGCACAGGCGCTGCCCCTCCTAGCGGACTGATGACCAACCACCCACTGTTGGCATTTCTTGAGATTACTGATAAACTCACCTTTGCGGCCCTAGAAAGGAATCTGTGTCTTGTGTTTGGCTTTCTGGGCTATTTGCAGTTTGACAATGACGAATGGCATGTCTTTCATCACCAAAGCCATTCCAAAAGGGATTACCGGTCTCACTCTACCTGTCCCAGCTCCTCCTGGTCTGTGTGCCTTAGTAAGGCAGTCTGGTCAGAGCGAGGCTGCCCCCAGCGAGGGGCTATGTCCTCTTGGCTGTTTCCTGGTAATAATCAGGATGAAAGGGGTAGGGTGCTATACCCAAACCAAACCCACTGCCGTTGACTAGATTCTGACTCATGGCAACCCCATAGGTAGAACCGCTCCAAGGGGTTGTCTTGGCTGTAATCTTTATGAAATTCCCTAGGTGGTGCAAATGATTTGCACTTGACCCCTAACCTAAAGGTTGGCAGTTTGAAACCCACACAGCAGTACAGCAGAAGAAAGTCCTGGCAATTTTGCATCCATGAAGCTTGTAGCCAAGAAAACCCTACGGAGCGGTTTTGTTCTGTAACATGTGGGATGGCCATGAGTCGAAATCTACTCTGGCAATGGGTTTTTTTTGTTTTAAATCTTTATGACAGGGGCTACCTGAGTAAAGGTAGTGAAATCACTTTTAACCTGACATTGGGTCCTAAGGAAAGAAGCTATCCTGATTGGGTTTGCACTTGGTACATCCAGTGCTCCTGGCTGAAGGTCTGTGCTTCCTAACTGCAGCCTGTACTGCTCACACTTTGCTCCATGAACATATTATTATTACTATTGACGTGTTAATAGAAGAGGTTCTCTCCTTGGGGATTTGTTTTTAAGCCTGGGAATGCCCCCAGGTCCATAAAGCATGGTGGTGATGGTCGTCTTGGGCATGTTATGAAAGCAGATGGGGTTTTCTTTGGTAGCACCACTCTGCCACCATGGGCCTGGCCTGCGGTCCCCACAGTAGTTCAAGTGTGGATATTTTGATTCTACTCTCATCCCTAATCCACACGCTCCTCCTGGGAATGCGGTCACCCTGCTCAGAGAAATCTTTCGGTCCCCTGGAGAGAGCTGTTCACCCAGTGCAGAGGCCTTGGAGGTCAGTGCACCTCAATGCCATTCAATGCAATATGCATTTATTGAACACCTCTGTGTGCTGAGCTCTTGTGAGACAAAAGGTAAGTGATTCCTACCCTGGAGGAATTCATGAGAAATGCTTCAAAAAGAGGTGGTACGTCTTTCTCCAGATCTTAGTAAACCAGTTGCCACTGAAACAATTCTAACTCATGGCGACCCCATGTGTTGCAGAGTAGAACTGTGCTCCATAGGGTTTTCAAGGCCGTGACCTTTTGGAAACAGGCATATTTCTTCCAAGGAGCCTCTGAGTGGGTTTGAACACCAACCTTTCGGCTAGCAGTTGAGTACATAACCATTTGCCACCCAGGGACTGCCCAAACCTTAGTAGGAATCTCTTAACACTACGTAGGCTTTGTTGTGGTGGTGGTGTGCTATTGAGTTGATTCCGACTCATGGCGGCCCTATAGGACAGAGTAGAACTGTTCTATTGGATTTCCTTGGCTGTAATTTTTACGGGAACAGATTGCCTGGTCTTTTCTCCCGAGGAGTGTGGCTGGTGGGTTTGAACCACTGACCTTTCAGTTAGCAGCCAAGTGCTTAACGATTGCACCACCAGGGCTTCTTACATGGGCTTAAGAAACCATAAATAATTAATTCATGCATGCATGCATTCATTCATTGATTCATCAAGCATTTTTTGAGCATCTACTGTGTTCCAGGCCATAGGAAGGCAAGGGAAAAAGACTTCTCACGCACAGCTATTGAGCCAATGGATATTTCAGTGCAGGGGGTCTCACAGTAGACAAGCTACAAGCGTGGAGTGGAAGAAGGAGTGGTTGAGTGGTTTGCTGGTGGGAGGGTGTGGTGGCCCTGTGTCTGGATGTGTTTTATGGAGCAGGTGACCACTGAAAAAGGATTTAAAGGAGAGTCAGACCTTGCCAGGTGGAGAGGAGGCAACCCAGGCTGAGAAGACAGCCTGTGGAAGGCAGTGGCTGAATCACGGGCGGTCAGCCGCTCCACAGAGATGATCTCAACGACCCACTCCAGCTGCAGATAGGGCTGGGGGCAGAGGGTGGAAGTGGCTGCCTAGAGCAGCCCAGCCAGCTGACCACAGGGTTTTGACCAGGACTCTGGTCTCCTACCCCCCTGGCTGGAGGTTTTCTCTAGCTGGACAAACACTAGACATTCTGTAAAATGCCATCTTCACCACTTGATGAATCACAAGCAGGTGTAAGTTCAAAGCTTGACAATGGAGAGCAGATCCGGAGGTGCCCACTGTTCTGGGCTCTGTCTGTGGTGCAGGGCTTTCCTGTGGGCCAGGCACAAGCTACCTGCTTGCTGAATGCTTGCTGAATGCATGCTGCTTTTTCCATGGCTGAGTGAGGGGCACACAGGCCACAGCTTTCCACTTGTGACAATTCATATGAGAGCCTGTAAAAGCTCTGGGCACATTGGAAGGCAAGCATTCTGTAGGCAGAACTCAGGTAACGGTGGTGCCTGCAGTGTGAAACGGGGAGTTCCTCTGGAAATAAGCCAATGTAGATTTACCTCTAGGATCTTGGGTGGCCCAAGTGGTTTTCAATTGCCTGCTAACCTAAAGGTTGGTGGTTTGAACCCACCCAGAGTCTCTACGGAAGAAAGGCCTGGAGATCTGCTTTTGTAAAGACTACAGCCCAGGAAACCCTATGGAGCACATGCGATCACCATGAGTCAACAGCTGCTAACAACAAGATTCACCTCTGCCCGGGTCTGCTCTTTGAGCGGGAGCAGTGAGAGGCCTCCTCAGTCACTCAGGACCTTTCCGTTTTATGGAACTAAGAAGGAAGCAGAAATGCCAGTAGTACTCTCCCTCTTCTGCCCCTGGTTCTTAAAGAGCTTCTGGACATTTGGCTGGTTGTATGTATCATTTCTGGCAGGAGATAGGTAGTACTGTTCTCATTTAGCAGATCTAGAAAACTGAGGTTCAGAGAGGATGTGGCAGAGGGTGACATACTGGAGCAAAGTTAGCCATGAGCAAAGGGAAAAATCTTCACCTCTGTGGTGTGCTTGGAGCCCTGGTGACGCAGTGGTTAAGAGCTCAGCTGCTAACTGAAAGGTCAGCAGTTCAAATCCACCAGCTGCTCCTTGGAAACCCTGTGGGGCAGTTCAACTCTGTCCTTTAGGGTCACTGTGAGTTGGAGTCAACTCAATGGCAATGAATTTGGGTTTTTTGGTTTGTGGTGTGATTGCAGGGGCTCAATTCGACCATTGGATCACTACCCCACCAAGTTTAAAAAATACACATGTGCACAGACACACGTATGTATATACATATACGTAACCCATTAAACCTGTTGCTATCAAGTTGATTCGGACTCATAGCGACCCTACAGGACAGAGCAGAACTGCCTCACAGGGTTTCCAAGGAGTGGCTGGTAGATTTGAACTGCTGACTTTCTGGTTAGCAACCTGAGCTCTTAACTCACTGATGGCACACTGGTTAAGAGCTCGGCTGCTAACCAAAATGTCAGCAGTTCAAATCTACCAGTTGCTCCTTGGGAACCCTGTGGAGCAGTTTTACTCTGTCCTACAGGGTAGCCATGAGTTGGAATCGACTCGACAACAATGGGTTTGAAATATACATATACATAATATTAAAAAAAAACCAAACCCACTGCCATGGAGCCAATTCCGACTCATGGCAACCCCATGTGTTACAGAGTAGAACTTCCCCATAGGGTTTTCTTGGCTGTAATCTTTACGGGAGCAGATTGCCAGGTCTTTCTCTCATGGAGAGGCTGGGTGGGTTTGAATCGCCAACCTTTTGGTTAGCGGCCAAGCACTTAACCAAGGCTCTTTTATATATATATTGAACATATTATATATTTAAAAAAATACAGAGAATAATATTACAAGCACGTATTCCGCTATAACTTGAAGCTCTCACCCTGTTTGGCTCTAAAGACCCCAGTCCACAAACACGGTTTACTGGAATGCCTCAGTGTGGGTGGGGAATTCGAGAACAGGTTTTACATCTTAACACCTTTCTATAGCACGCTTCTGCTCCTGTTCCCTTCTAAGAACACCCCCAGTGTCTCCCAGGAACCCTCTTGGATAAAGGCCCTAAATATGGCCTTTCAGGCTCTCTGCAGCTGGATCCCTGCCCCCTTTTCCCCATGAGCCCCTCAGGCTCTTTTCTTCAGCCATACTGGCCTTAATTTAATTTCTTCCATCAGCCAAGGGTTTGTCTCTGCCTTAGACCTTCTCCCCATCCACTTGCCCTCGCTAACACCTGCGCATCCTTCAGGTCTCTGCTGAGATGGTGCTTCCTCCAGGAAACCTTCTCTGACTGCTCAAGATGAGTTTGGTGCCCCTTCTCTGTGCCCCCACAGTGCCTGTGACCACCCGCATCCCAGCATGTCATCCCCCACTCTGGAACGCCCTGCTCCTTGGCACCCAGCATTGTGGATGATGTTGTTTTGTTTTTAAAGAAGAGAAAGTTCTCATCTATTAGCTATAGATACTGAATGAGAGAAGACTTCTGGGGTTCGCTTTCAAATAATCCAGGGTTCAGAGGAAGGGGCTAAAGTTGAAATATGACTGGCCATGTGATGATAATTATTGAGGTTGGATGATGGGTAAATGTGAGATCTTCATGCAATTCTGTCGTCTTTTGTGTATGTTTAAAAAATCTTCATAATAAAATCTTTAAAAATGGGGGATGAAAGAAGCCTCTCTTCCATTACCTCTGGTCACTAGACAGTGAGTTCAGAACCCGAGGACCAGTCTACCATGGTTATCCCTATACCCCGGCGTCCAGCACAGAGCTGGGAGAGGGTGTGCCCACCAAGTGCTTGTTAAACGTTGAGCAAACATTGGAAGATAGAGCAGGAGAATCTGTGTCCTGGCAGTTGAGGGAGGAGCCCTGAACGGTTAGCGCTAGCTGAAGGAGACTTGACCAGCTCTGCCATTTTGCTGAGTTGGTCCATTCTGGAAGGTTGGAATCATCCTTGTCTCCTGCTTAAAACCCATTCACTACCCTTCCTCCTTTCTGATAAAAACCTGATTTTGTTCATCTAACGAGCAACCATGTGCTCCTGAGGAGGGGACTCAGCCCTCTCAGGGACTGGCTAAGGAAATAAATGAGGGTAAGTCTGGGCACTCACACTTGAAGAAAAAGTCTGCTACAAAGGTTTCTGGAAGGCCTTTACCTTGCTCGTCAAAAGGGGCAGAACAATACATGAAATTCTACAGGACAAATGTCCAGGTTTCTTCAACCAGAAAAAAAAAGGGAAGGGGAAACTGTTTAGATCACAGCCAGTAAACTTTTCCTGTAAAGGGTCACATAGTAAACATTTTAGGCTTTGCAGCCCATACTGTCTCTGACAACTACTCAGCTCTGCCTTTGTAGCAGGAAATAAGCCACTGACAATAAGTAAACAAATGGATCTGGCTGGGTTCCCATGAAGTTTATTGACAAAAATAGGCAGTGGACTGGCTTTGGCCCCAGGTGTAGTTTGCCCACCCACAGTGGCTCTGAGATACATGACCAAATGCAATGTATGGACTTTGGATCCCTATTTGAACAAACCAAGTCTTAACAACAAAACAAAAATGAAGGCCTGATTGATACATGCTACAATATAGGTGGAAACTGAAAACATTATGGGGAGTGAAATAAGTCAGTCACAAAAGGACAAATGTTGTATGATCCCACTTATATAAAATATCTAGAACAAGCAAGTATATACAGACCAAAGCTTATTAATGGTTACCAAGGTTGGGTGGGAGGGAGGGGAAAAGGAAGGTGCAAAGCCTAGGGGGACCGAGCTTCTGTTAAGGGTGATGGAAAAATTCAGGAATGGTGACGAATGAACAGCACGATGAACGTATTTAATGTCACTGAACAGTGCCTGTGACGATGGTTGAAATGGCAAGGGTTTTGTTACCTATATCTTTACCACAACAAAAAACACAAAACAAAGCACGTTTTTCCAACAGTTGGGAAAATCTGAACAATGATTGGGCATGAGATGGTTTTAAGGAGTTTATTGTTACTTTTGTTAGATATGACAAAGGCATTATGGCTTTTGTTGTATTGTTTTTGTTTTTTTGAAAAAGAGAGAGTTCTTATCTGTTAGCTGTTGATAAGAAATGGGAGATGATGCCTGGGATTTGCTTTCAAATAATCCAGCGTATAGAGGGGAGGGGGATAAAGATGAAGTAAGACTGGCCTTGTGATGATAATTATTGAAGCTGCCTGATAGGTAAATGGGAGATCCTCATGCTATTCTCTCTTGTGTATGTTTGAAATTTTCATAATAATATCTTTAAAAAGAGGGGAGAACAAGGCAGAACCTAGTCACATTGGGTAAACATGTGATGCCTGGAGCTAATGCAGCCATATTGTGACTAAGAGAAGACAAGCCAAAGGACAAGACTAACTACCAAGCATGGCCGAGTAGAAAAAAGGAGGAACTGGGGGCTTGATGATTCTGTTGGGCTGCCAAACTAGTTCCAGAACATGTCTGCTTCAGGATTTCTTGTTATGTGATATAATAAATTAAGCCATATTTAATTTGTTGTTGTTACATTTTAGCAAAAGCATCCTAACTAATCTACAAAGGGAACAGCATGGAGACCAAGTCACTCTTTGCTGCAGGATACCAGCCATGGCATCTAAAGGGGTAACAGAGTTGGAAAAAACTTGTGAGACATAGGCCCTTGCCAAATCTGAGTCCTTTTATCGCACCCAAGGGGCCCCAGGAAATGGAGGGGAGAGTATCTGCTTTGTGCCTTTTCTCTCTTGAACCTCAATGCCAGGGGCCGCACTGGACTTTGGTTATGAGGATGTTGATGTTGCAATCATAGACCTACAGTTTTGGGAGAGGAAATGACCGAGAGCTCCCAGAAGGACAGCTGGCCTTTCTGGCAGCCCTTATTACAAGAACAAGGAGCCCTCCTCTCCCTGTGCCCCTCAACATGCAGCAACCACAACCACACAACGTCTACACACAGGGCACAAACAGCATTGTTTCTAGCTGATCTCATGGTTCAGCCCGTCTCAGGGGTATCGGCTGTTCTATAATGGATGACAAATCACTGTGGTTAACTTAACCCTCTGAGTTTCCTAGATACAGCCATGAGACGCTTGCCAAAAGCTGTGCGGAGGGGGCCCTGGGAAGAGAAAGGAAAGGGGTGATGTGAAGAGAGGCCCTGAGGCCTGGTCTCTGGTTCATCTGGAAGCCCCTGGAGCTCTGCCCAGGCCCCTGGAGTTCAGGTCCAGCTCCAGCTCAGGCTTTGGAGACCGGGGATAGGAGGTGAGGGCCACAGCCTTTAACGAGGGGCAGACTACAGAGCCTCAGTTAGTGAGCCTGTTCCCTGACATAATTTGGCCCCAGTTTTCAAAGCTTTGCTTAGAATGGAGATTCTTAAATTTAAGCGAGCATCAGAATGCCCTGGAGGGTTTTAAAAACACAGACTGCTGGGCCCCACCCCCCTGAGTTTCTGATTCCATAGGCTGGGGTAGGGCCTGAGGATTTGCATGCCTTACAAATTTTCAAGTGAGATCAATGGCACTGGAGGTGGTGGGGACACCCCAAGGTGAGAAGCCAGTGCCCTTGAAGTGGAGTCCCTGGGTGGTGTAAATGGTTAACACGTTTGGCTGCTAACCTAAAGGTTGGAGGTTGTAGCCCACCCAGAGGTGCCTTGGAAGAAAGACCTAGTGATGTACTTCCAAAAAAATCAGCCATTGAAAACCCTGTGGAGCACAGTTCTACTCTGACATACATGGAGTCGTCATGTTAGAATCAAATCCATGGCAACTCATTACATGTTGGCCTTGAACTTCTTAGGAGAGCTGTGGCCCTCAGGAGGCTGGAGGAAGAGATCCACACTCTTCCTCCTCTTCCTTCTGGGCTGACATGTGAACTGAAGAGGAATAGTCAAAGGGCTTCACAGTCTTGGGTGAGAGGAACCAAGCGCCTGGATGTTTTCAGATCACTGGGTGGGAGTCAGAAGACCTGCGGTGTAATCCTGCCCCAGAACAACCTCAGTGTGACCTTGGGGAAGTTATCTCTACTCTCTGGGCTTCAGTTTGCCGCTCTGTAAAATGAGCGAAAGGACACTTTTTCTGTATGTATTATTTTTCAAAACAACAACAAAGTTTAAAAAAAATAAGGCAATAGCCAAAAGGTGAAAACAACCGGCAGGTACATCAATAGACAAAGGGATAAGTCAATTGGCAAAATAATTCTATTATGAAATCATTCTGCATCCCACTTTGAAATGTGGCGTCTGGGGTCTTAAATGCTAACAAGCGGCCATCTAAGATGCATCAATTGGTCTCAACCCACCTGGAGCAAAGGAAAATGACAAACACCAAGGCCACATGACAACTAAGAGCCCAAGAGACAGAAAAGGCCACATGAACCAGAGACCTACATCATCCTGAGACCAGAAGAACTAGTTGGTGCCCAGTCACAATCGATGACTGCCCTGACAGGGAGCACAGCAGAGGACCCCTGAGGGAGCAGGAGATCAGTGGGATGCAGACCCCAAATTCTCATAAAAAGACCAAACTTAATGGTCTGACTGAGACTAGAGGAATCCTGGCGGCCATGCTCCCCAGACCTTCTGTTGGCACAGGACAGGAACCAGCCCCGAAGACAACTCATCAGACATGTAAGGGACTGGTCAGCGGGTGGGAGAGTGACGCTGATGAAGAGTGAGCTAATTATATCAGGTGGACACTTGAGATTGTGTTGGCAACTCTTGTCTGGAGAGGGGATGGGAGGATAGAGAGAGAGGAAAGCCGGCAAAATTGTCAAGAAAGGAGAGACTGAAAGGGCTGACTCAAGAGGGGGAGAGCAATTGGGAATAGGGAGTGAGATGTATGTAAACTTATATGTGACAGACTGATTGGATTTGTAAACGTTCACTTGAAGCTTAATAAAAGTTATTAAAAAAAAAAAACACTAGGGAAACTTAAAAAAAAAAAATGTGATACAATCATACCATGGAATATCTGGAGCTGTAAAGAGAAATGAAGTCCTGATGCATGCCACACCGTGGGTAAACTCAGAAAACGTTATGCTGAGTGAAATAGTTGCGAAAGACCAAATACTGTACGATCTATCTTGTTGATATGAAATAAGTATATAGAAACCAAAGGTTGTTAATGGTTACCAGAGGTGGGAGGGAGGAGGAGAGGGGGAGTGTCCGTTTGGGAGGCATTGAGTTTGTGTTAATGGGGGGGGGAATATTCTGGAAAAGGATAGTGATAACGGTGGCACCACAAGGAAAATGTAATCAATCCAAGTCACTGAATTGTAAATGTGGAAGCTGCGCTGAAGATGTTTTGGTGAGTATATTTCCACCACGATTTAAAAAAAGAAAAAGAAAAATGAACTAGGTGATCTGTAAGGGTGGATGAGCCTGGAAGTTATCCGCCCCTCCCCCAGCCTGCACCCCTTTGTGATTTCAGCCAGCCCCTTCCCTGCTCCACTTAGAGCTTTCGCACCCCCTCCTCCCCCACTGCTTTCCAAAGCTCCAGGGTGGGGTGGGCCTGGGAAATCTCTCCCAGGCGTCAACAATCTGCCTGGAAGCTTGTGGGTTGGAATAAGACTCTGGTTTGTCTATGGCTCTGACGTTTACTAGCTGGTGTCGCCTAACCTGGGTTACCTCATCTGTAAGTGGGGATAATGACACTGACCTCGCAAAGCTGTTGTGGTAATTGAAATAAATATGTAAATGCCTGGCCAACAAAAACCAAACAAAACCCGTTGCCGTGGAGTTGATTCCGACTCATAGTGACCCTATAGCTATAATGCTCTTTGTTGTCATTGTTGTTATTTTCATTTTGTTTTCAAGGCTTGGGGGGACAAAAAGGCAACTCTTCTTTCCCACTCCCACTCTGCAGCCTGGTGACCTTCATGTGGTTGGTGGACTCAGGACTCGAAAGTGTGTGTCTCAGATTTTCCCCTGGAATGATTATTATGGAAAATGCGTAACTTCCCAAAATTTCCATGAACTACTCCTTCCCCAGCTCCTGCTCATTTGATTATTAATTTAACTAATATTTATTGAGGGCACTGGGAATACAGTGGCAAAAAAAAAAAAAAAAAAGCAACCCAGTGTGGTCCCTGTGGATTTCACAGTCCGGGAAGAAGCAGATGTTGATCAAGAATGGAACACGATCAAGTGAAACTCAACAGTGAGGAGGCTGGGAAGGAGGCAGAGCTTGTACAACAGGGGAATTGACGTAGCTGGGAGGCCTGAACAGGCTTCAGGAGGTGACTGAGGATATCTGAAGGATAAGCAGGATGAAGAGGGAGGGTAGAACGCTCAGGGCAGGGGGAACAGCCTATGCAAGGGCCTGTGGCAAGATAAGCATGGTTGAGTCCAAGGAGCTAGGCTGGAGGGCAGTGAGTGTAGGGGATGTGGAGGCAGAAGGGTTGGCAGGACCACCCCATGCAGAACCTGGTACACCAAGTTGGGAATCTGATCTTTATCCCCAAAGCAGTAGGAAGACTTCAGGTTTTACAGCAGAGCGGGTGACACGATTTGAAGTTCGTTTCAAGTATCTCCTCCACCAGGAATGCCTCCTCCTCTCGGCCTTCTTCTGGGCCCTTTCTTTCCCGGCAGCCCAGTGACCTCACTTGTGCCCCAGCTCCTTAATCTAGAGCACGTTTCTCTTTCCATTCCTACCTGGCCTTCAGGCTTTCTCTTTTAAGTGTCTGGGCTTCCCATTGGCTGCTGGTTCCACGCCCTGCAAACTTCTCACATCTTCCCCCACCCCCTCCCAGAACCTTGAACTGAAAGAGTTGGAGAAGTGTTGGGGATACGTTTGCAAGAGAAACGCCTAACCCATTCTCCCCTGTGAGAACTGCCAAGACGAGAGACTGGGAAACCCAGAACTTGCTTTCCTAGGAGGGTCCCAAGCTGACACCTGTGGGTGTCTTTGCTTTGGCCCTGTTCATCTCCAGAAACGGGGCTATCCAGCCATTCCCCACCTTCTACCCCAGATTCTGAGCTGTGCTCCTGAGTCCCCTCTTCCAAACAAAGGCTTCCTCAGTAGGAAAGGGCTCGGACACACAATACTTGCCAACAAAAGCAAGCACTGTAGCCCCGCAGAACGGGGTCGGGGTAGCCAACCAGGGAGAGGTTTTGCTAGAAAGCCCCAGCCCACAGCTCATGGGGTCTTGGCTGTATTGGGTCGCTTTAAACTTGCCCTGTCCGAGGCAGGAAGTAGGAGGTGGGAGAGGAGAGGGGGGCTCAGGCCATAAGTTTTCTGGGTGAGCTTTCCTAGGATTGTCCCGTAGCAGGGAAAAAGCAAGCAATCTTCGCGCCATGACTTTTCCCTCCTGTCCCCACAGGGTCTCCACTCTGCAGCTGGGAAAACTGAGACCCTGAGAAGGGAAGCCATTTTATCCTAGGTCATTTAGCAGGTTTGGGGAAGACGGCTAGAACCAAACAGCTCCAGCCTTCTTATCTCACACCTTCTCCACCAAGCTCCCATTATCTCCCTCTCTCACTCTCTCTCACACACACACACACACAAACACGCCCCTCACATTCTTGCTCCATCAGCCCTCACACACAAAACCCACAGCCTGGCTCTTGCCTTAAGGAATCTTAAAGGGCCAGAGGAGTCCCTGGGTGGTACAAATGGTTAGCACACTTGGCTACTAACCAAAAGGTTAGAGGTTCAAATCCACCCAGAGGTACCTTGGAAGACAGGCCTGGTGTTCTGCTTCCAAAAAAAAATCAGCCATTGAAAACTCTATGGAGCACAGTTCTACTCTGACACACATGGGGTTGTCATGAGTCAAAATCTAATTGACTCGAAGCCAACTGGTTTTTAAAAAAAGGACCAGAGAGAGGAGAATTAACTACTCTTTGTGAATTTAATATAAATCAGTTTGGTGGTGTCATTTCTGAATAACTGGGTGCTCTGATGTTGCCTGGATATTATAAACTTTGCATCTCCACAGGACTTCAGAGTTTATGTCCCTGTCTTCCCTGATCCTCACCTTTGGCAGGTGAGGTACTGAAACTCACAGAAGTAAATGACTTGCCCTTGGCCACATGGCCCGTACTTGGCAAAGTTCATTCTAGAACAGTCTCCAGACCCTCAGTGTTGTCTCTCTCTACTTCTCAGCCTTTACCCTGGGTTCTGTTTCTAGCTCTGCTACTAACACCTGTGTGGCCTGGGACATATCACTTCAGCCCTCTGAACCTGCTTCATAAAGGCACTGGACCTCCAGAGCCTCGGTGCCATTTCCTGCATCCTTTTCTTCATCAGCACTGCCTCTCAGGTGGCCCTGAGCCAGGTGCTGGGTCCACAGAGATGAAGAACCCACTCTTAGAGCTCAGTAAGGGTGTAAGACTGGAAGAGCTCACACGGGGAGAAGCATGCAGGAATCCGTCTTTCTCTCAGGGGCCCAGGATTCCCAAGAGAAGTCTGGTCAGATTTTTTCAACCCACAAGTCAGCTTCCCTTTAAGAAAGCCTCACAACAAAATGACTGAACTCAAAACCAGAAAGATTAGGGGGCTGCTTTATGTCCTTCACACAAAGATTCTTTATTCCACAGTTCTTAAAAAAAAAAAAAAAAACTCCTTTCTCCAATTCCCACTTCTTGATTGCTTGAAACAGCACTGGCTTGCAGACTGTGAGGAACACATTTACAGAGTTAAGCAAGTTGCACCAACTTTCTGTGGTCCTGGGCTGGTCACCCTGACTGCTGAGCCGGTCTCAGCACTGTTTGGATGAGGCATTATACCCACTCAGTATCCAGTCTCCTCTCCTTGCCTCTTCGCGCTTTCCACCTTGGGCTGTGGCAAGTGTTTCTGGTGCCATGAGTGGAAGTGGACCAAAACCAAACCCATTGCCATCGAGTTGATTCTGACTCATAGTGACCCAGTTATCATTTATTGAGCACCTCCTATGTGCATGGGTTTTTTTTTTTTTTTTTTTTTGTTTATGTGCTATAGGTCTCGGGGTGTCACAAACGGTTTGCACCTGACTGCTAATCTAAAGGTTTTCAGTTATAATCTACCTAGCAGCACCATGGAAGAAAGGCCTGGCAATCTGCTTTCATTAAGATTGCAGCCAAGAAAACCCTACGGAACAGTTCTACTCTGTAACACATGAGGTTACCATGAGTGGAATCAATGCTAGGACAACAGGTTTGGTTCTTTGGTTTGGTTTACTATGTGCTATAGTTAACACCCTTTTTACAGATGAGGAAACAGGCTCAGAGGTAGGGTTTCAGTCAGAGCTAACTGACTGGAAAGCAAGAGCTCTCAATTCATCTTGCTCTTGACTAGGATGCGGGCTAGTCATTGTACCCTGGGACTCAGGGGAGCTGCAGTCTGCAAAATGGATAGATCCCAGAAGTCAGTGGTTAGTGGAGACATGGAGACCACCACGAGAGACAGAGACAGGCGTCCTCTCTTCCTGAGGCTTACAGTCTCCCTTCACTAAAGTAGTTGGCCATACCTTCTGCCAGTGGCTGCGGAACAGCGCGGAGTGTGGGACAGTGGGCCCTACTGCCGAGCAAACAGTGCTCAAGGGCCAAGGAGAGAAGATTCGGACTGTCACTCTGGCAGAGGCGTCTGAGGGGGCCGTCGCCCCGCGCGCCGGGAGCCCCAGTCCCGGCTCCGCGTGGCACTTCCGATCCTGGGCCAGGCCACACGCGGCTCCGCGCCCCAGCCCCGCCCCCGGGCCGCGGCGCCCCTGGTTCCGACCCCCTCCCGGCCCCGCCTATCCCGGTGTGCCCACCCCCGGCCCGCCCCGCCGTCCCCTCGCCCGGCTACCGCCGCGTCCCGGAGCGTCACGGTATGAGCTGACCGGCCGACAGACAGTTGGCACCGGGGACGCTGGCGCTGAGTGACTGCACTCTCCCGCCGGCAGCCTCGGGCGCCCGGAGCCAGCGGTCCAGGCGGCGGTGCCGCGCGGGGGGCCGGAGCTGGCAGGCGGGAGGCGGCAAGGACCGGAGGAGGCGGTGGTGGAGGTGGTGGCGGAGGCAGGCCGGCTGGCTCTGGGGCAGCCCAGCGCGCGCGGCAGCCTCTCCCGTAGCCGGGGGCTCGGGGCTTGGGCGCCCACCCGGCCCGCATCCCCTCGCCGCCCCATGGCTCGGCTCCGCGCGCTGCTGTCCTGCCTGCTGTCCCTGCACTGCGGGCTCTGCGCCGCCGCAGGCAGCCGGATCCCAGGTGCGTGCGTGCGTGCGTGCAGGCGCGCGGGGCCCGGGGTGCACTCGGGGCAGGGTGGCCAGAGGGAGCCCGAGCGAGCCGGAGAGCGTCTAAGCGGGAGGCAGGCGGTGCGCACGCTAGGGCTGAGGTCACTTCTCCGTGTGCCATCGGCGCTGTCCCGCGCTTTATCTCCCTTTCTGGCACAAGAGGGAGGGGGGGACCCCAGGACAGGGCTTGGGAAGCGGGCCCGGCCGAGGAGGGAACACTGGGTATCTTTTTAGGGGCTGTGTATCTTGGTCTTTCTCTCTACATCTCTCTCACTATCAGTTTCTTTTCTTTGCACCCTTCTCTGTCTCTCCCTCTCCATCTTGTGTGTGTGTCTGACCCTTTCACACACGCAGGCAGGCCGGCAGGTGATTACCCCCACCTCGGGGAACACAGAAACACATCTACACACCTCTGCCCTCCCCCACCCCAGCCTTCTCACACTCTGGACAGACATCCTCACACACGGCAGGCACACTCCACCCTCACCTTGCAGGGTGGGGTGGCCCTCCTGGTGGCTCGGGGCATGGGCAGGAAGCTCCTGTCATTTTCAGGCAGGGTGCCTGCTGGCCTGTGAGCTCTGTCCACGCGCCAAAGTGAGGTTCCTTTTGCAGCAGACCTGGGGGTCTTCTGCTGGAATGGGTAAAAACAGGGGGGGAGAGTTAGCCCCCTTACCCATAACCACCTTGGGCATAGGTGATTTTCCGAACACATCACTTCTGGGTTTTATCAGTGCTGTGATGAGGGAGGCAGTGTGGAAATGAAAATTCCTCCCAAACTCCTATCCATGAATCACCAGGCCTGGAAGCCAGGGAGCTGTCATTCCCATCCGGCTGGCGGACTCAGGGAGAACGGTGTGAGGACGGGGCGGCTGGCGTGCAGCCTGGAGCATGGGGCCATGACCTCACACTTAATTCAGCCCAAATGGGCAGGTCACCCTGCGAGTCTCCTTTTATTTTTGAAGATCTATATTTACCCAGCTTGGAGCTGGGCCATGGAGAAATCTCTGCTGCCCCTGTGCTTCTTAAAAAAGTTTTCTTTCTAAACTTGGAAAAACAGAACCGTGTCTTCCCTCCCTCTCTCTCTGGCTCCTCCTTTCTCCTAGACTCGTGCCCACGGTCCCCTGGGTTTCTAGGTGTGTTTGTTTTGCCAGCTGCATTCTTGAGAGTGTAGTGAGGAGGGCCCTACCCCAGGTGGGCCGGTGACTTCAGCCCACTGGGGGAGTTTGGGCAGACCTGGCTTTTCTTCTTTGCCCTGGGGGCTTTTGGAGAATTTCAGTCCTTTCCGAGGCAGTCCCATGGTTGGATCACTGTTGCTAGAGTGACAGTCCTGTTTGGCATGGTTTTCTCCCCTTCTGCTAAGTTTAAAAAAAGGAGTCCCTGAGTGGCGCGAATAGTTAAGCTCTGGGATACTAATCAAAATCTTGGTGGTTTGAACCCACACAGAGGTGCCTTGGAAGAAAGGCCTGGCAATCTGCTTCTGAAAGGTCACAGCCTTGAAATGGAGCTCAGTTCTACTCTGTAACACATGGGGTCACTCTGAGTTGGAAACAACTCGATGACAACTGGTTTGGTTTTTTGGTTTAAGTTTAACAAGGCCCTGGGGATAGAGGGGGTAATTTATGTCCACAAAATATTTGAACACCATTCATCCAAGTGTAGAGACCTAGAGGCTCAGAAAGCAATGGATGGAAAATGGGTGAACTTGGGCTAAGGGGTGCATGCAGTTGACACTCAAGGTTGCCTACTAGGCAGCGCATCCAGTCTTCTGCCCCCATGGGATTTCAGGCTTCCCCTTACCTCTGCACGGACTGCATTGAAGTCACTCCTTGTTTACTTCCACCAGAACTGCGCCTCTCTGGAAAGCTCCACGACTATGGGGTGACGGTGCCCTGCAGCACAGATTTTCGGGGACGGTTCCTCTCCCATGTGGTGTCGGACCCAGCAGCAGTCTCTGCGAGAAGCACAGTGGTGGGTAGGCCACCCACACCACCGTCACGCTCCAGGCACCGCCGGGTGGCCCGCAGCCCCCTGCACCCCGACAGAGAGAACCTGCAGCCTGGCAGGATGGGACGCCACTCCCTGTACTTCAACGTCACTGTTTTTGGGAGGGAACTACACTTGTACCTGCGGCCCAACCGGCGGCTGGTGGTGCCGGGAGCTTCGGTGGAGTGGCAGGAAGACTTTCAGGAGCTGTTCCGGCAGCCTTTGTGGCAGGAGTGTGTCTACACCGGTGGTATCACAGGCATGCCGGGGGCAGCTGTCGCCATCAGCAACTGCGATGGATTGGTAAGGGACGAGCTTCTTGTCAAGCCGCATTCCCCCCACCACTCCCCTGCCCAAGCCCGGCCGGCTGAGCCAGGCCGACATGGTTTTCTCCTTGGCTGCCCTGTGTTTGGGATTCCTGTGGGTATACTGTAGTTGGAGCCAAGTCAGGGGATGTGCTGCCTTCCAGACAGAGAGCAGCGCACTTGGCCCGATGTGAAGTGGCTGAGTTGGGATAGGTCCTTTTTCTCATCCGTTCCCTTGTCATCCATGGGATCCATCTGGACCACAGCTTACCTGGTTGGGACCTTTGAGCCCAGACAAACACAGGGGTTAGGAAGGCGGGCTCTGGTGGCTGACTGCTGAGTTTGAATCCTGCTGAGCTACTTGCTAGCTATGAGGACTTGGATAAGTTACTTAACCTCTCTGCGGTTTTTTCCTTTACGCACAAAATGAGGATTTATTTATTCACTCTGCACATATTTACTGCACATATCCTGTGTGCTCAGCACTGTCCCAGGCACTGGGGGATATGGTAGAGCCTGGGCAGATGTGGTCCCTGCCCTCGTGGAGCTGCTGTGCTGGTGATAGCGATACGAACTACCTCTCCGGCAGCGCACTGGGTGGGTGGCACATGCCTGGCACGTGGTCAGGGCTCTGCATTAGCTGCTGTTGTGTGTTATTCTCACTGTTACTTCCTTCTTCTTCTCCTATGGACCTCTCTTCCCAAAGCCTGCTGGCTCTTTCTGGCTGCTCTGATGTTCCCTTTCTTAGCACCTCCCCTCCTCCCAGGTGCTGGGAATGCCCCCTGCTAGTTGGCTCCAGATTGCAAATGAGAAAGCCATAGGGTGGGTCCTCTCCCTCACTGTCAACTTGAGCTAGGTCTCCTTCCCCTCGCCACCGGTCCTGGGGGGGCTCAGGCCCTCAGGAGCCTGTGTGGCAGCCTCTGAGCCCCAGTGGGCAGCTCTTCCCATGGTTTCTACTTTGCCAGCGACAGCAGGTATGAGCTAATGTTTGCCAAGAAAGGACCTGCTTGTCCTCTGTCACACACCTTTAAGAGGGGTGAGTCAGATGGGGATGCTGGTAAGGGGGTGGGGGTCCCCTTCACTGGCAGGACTGAAAGGACTTCTCACTTATCAATCTCTTCCATCCTCAAGAGGTGTCTTCCTGCTGAATATCGTGGCTGCCTTTGTCTATGCCAGTATTTTCCAATCTTTTTTTTTTTTTTTCATTATTGGCCCCCTAAGGAGCCTTTTTGGGGGCATTGGTTGTTCAATGGTAGAATTCTTGCCTTTCATGTGGGAGACCTGGGTTCGATTCCCAGCTGATACACCTCAAGTGTAGCCACCATCTGTCTGTCAGAACAGGTTTCAGAGGAGCTTCCAGACTAAGACAGACTAGGAAGAAAGGCCTGGTGATCTATTTCTGAAAACCAGCCAATGAAAGCCCTGTGGATCACAATGGTCCAATCCTCAGTTGATGATGGGGAAGGTGCAGGGCTGGGCAGCAATTCATTCTGTTGTACTTAGAGTCCGGGGCCAACTTGACAACAGCTAACAGCAACAACAAGGAAACTTTTAAGAGATTTTTTCCTTAATCATCCCCCCGCCATGGAATTTTAATACCAGCACTCCAATCTCTGTCTCTTTTGTCACATGGCTGTCTTCCCTCTGTGTCTCTTCTCCTCTTTGTGTAAGGACATCAGTCATTTTAGATTAGGTCCCACTCTATTACAGTATAACTTCATGTTGACTAATAAAAGTCAGAAACCCTATTTCCAAACCAGGTCACATTCATAGATACTAGGGGTTAGGACTTCAACATGTCTTTTGGGGGACACATTCAAGCTGTAACACCCCTGCTTTGTCGCAAGTCAAGTTCCTGCCTACCTAGCAGAGGGGAGACCCCACATGTAGTAGTTTTAACATCTACTTGGTTGGTTTTCCAGAACACTATGGGTACTCAGTAAATGGGAATGATGATTATTTTTTGTATCGGAGGTGGTGATATTTGAATTGGGCCTTGATGGATGAGTAGAAGTTGGGTGGAGGCAGAAGATGGGGAGTGGCCTCTGCTGGGCAGAGGAAAGCTTGAGCAAGAGAGTGATGGTTGGACAGAGGACAGAGCGCCCTGTCCAGTGGGGCTAGGGAGTGGATCCCAGAAGCTGTGCTGGGCAGGTGGGCTTTGTTGTGACCTTGAGGGAATGCTAGAGGGGGCATGAGGCAGGGATGGACCAGCTTGCTGTAGGAAAAGAGGCTGGGCTGGGAGTTGGGAGACACCTTTGCATGGCTGTGTGGCCCCAGGCAAGTTGCCCTCCCTGTCTGGGCCCACTTGCCTCCTTGGTGCCTGGAGGAGGCTGGAATGGATGAGGTCAGGCCCCTTCTAGCTTGATATTGGTGCTTCATGACCATGGGGCAGGCCTGGCTAGAGGAATTTGAAGCCTGGCCGCTGTAAATAGACTCCTTCCTCCCCTGGTGGGTACCGGGGCCTGCTGGTGCCAGGCCTGGGCAGGGCTGCAGGTACAGAGCGGATGGAGAACTTCCCAGTAGAAGACATGGTCTGAACAAGCCCTGCTCTGTGTGGACAAGTCCCTGAGGTAGAGTCGACTTGATGGCAGCGGGTTTTGGTTGGGTGTGGACAAGACTTGCTGCTACTTGGCTCTTCACTGCTCTGGTGAGGAGTGCAGTGTCTAAACTGGTGGCCCAATTGTCTTTTCCAGCTGGAACCTACAGTGGTGGGGAGAGACCACCATCTTCCACTTCTGCCATCTGGTAGTGCCACTCGCCTTTGAGCCCCTGAGACAGATGCTGGGCAGGGTTGTGTGCAGTGCGGTTAATCAAGCTTAAGAGTGACCTCCCTTCCCATCCACTTTTCTGGAGGGCCTTGTATGTGTCACAGCTGGTGGTGGTGGTAGTGGGGTGGATTCCAGGAATGAGGAAGCCAGCATCCCTGTCCTGGATGAGTTCCTAGGCTAATTGGAGTCCCAGAGATGGAAGCAGACCGATTGTAATCCTGTGAGGGGCAGCAGCAGCGGGACCAATTTATTTTGGTTAGAGCATTTAGGAAGGCTCCCTGGAGGAGGTGGCATTGGCTCAAGATTATTCAAATATTGTAAATATGAAAGAGAAGTTCTGGATCCCTGGCCAGCAGAGAGAATGACTGACCCAGCCAGGCTTGAGGGTATTTGGGGCAGGAAATAAGGAATGTAGCAGAGGCCCAGTTCTACTCCCAAAATATTCCCTCTGGGATCAGGAGCAGCTACTCTGGGATGCTGTCAGGCCCGAGGGTCCCCAGATTGAGAAGCAACCCAGTGGCCACCTGTTCACAGAGCCTTCCTTAGGGCGCCCTGCCAATCAATCCAGGACTCCTCCCGACACCCTGTGACGCCCAACCTCTGTGATTGCCTATGGGCGGGGAGAGCCTGGGTCTTCTTGAGTCTTCTTCAGACTCTCTGTCAGTGTTTGTGGCTCTGGATTCCCGGGAAGAACATAGGGACCTGGGATGGGGGCCGGTTCTTTGGGTGCCCTAGAGGGAGTGTGGGCAGCAGGGTTCATCAGAGGGGGGTCCCCACTCCAGGGTGAGGCCATGTGACCCCTCCTGCAGGTCTGCCTCCCAGTGTCCTGGCCTTCTCCTGGCCTGGCTGTTCCTGCACTGGCAGGATCAGGGCTTGGCTGCACTGCGCTTCCCTCTTTGCTTCCAGAGCCTTCTGTGAGTCACGGGCCTGGCGTGGGAGCAGCCACACATGTAGGATTTGTCACCATCTGGTTCCGCTTTCCCCTCTTCGGATGCCGCATTTTTGACGGGTTACACTGAGTGGAGCCCTGGCAGGCTGTGTTGGGGGTGGGGGGCTGGCCCCCAGGCTGGCCTCTTCCAGCAAGTCACTGAATCTCTGAGCTCCTTTTGTGTCTAAAACAGATCACCTTGGAGCGGCTGGGGGCTGATAGGTAAAGGGTGTGGGGCTTCTTTCTAGGGTGATAAAATGTTCTAAAATGGACTGATGACGGTTACACAACTCTAAATGTACTAAAAACCATTGAATGGTACACCGTAAATGGGTGAGTTGTATGGCATTGTGAATTAGATCTCAGCTAGCTGTTACCAGAAAATAAGAAACAAAACAAAACAAAAAACGGGATCGCAAAACCTTCTTGTGGGGTTGCTGTGAGCATGAATGGTATTATACACATAAAGGGCCCGGCCTGCCTCTCAGTGCCTGTGAAGGGCATCGTGAGTATAATCCCAAGGAGGCAGTCTAACCCATTGCCCTTGAGTTGGTTCCGACTCATAGAGACCCTATAGGACAGGGTAGAACTGCTCCATAGAGTTTCCAAGGGTATAAATCCTTACGGCAGTAGACTGCCACATCTTTCTCCCAAGGTGGATTTGATCTGCCAACCTTTCAGTCAGCAGCCGAGCGCTTAACTGCTATACCACCAGGGCTTCTTGGAGGCAGTCTACGGTGGTGGAATGTATGAGGTTGTTTTACCCGGTACAGACTAGTTGTGTGACCTTCAGTAGTTTCTCAGCCTCTCCGTGAGGATTAAATGAGATGATAAAAAGTGCAGTGTCTGCTGTATGGTGGGGCCCTAAAAAATGGGCATCATTTCAGTGATCACTATGAGGAGTGAACAACGGTGATAAATACTAAAAATATTGTTAGAGTCCCTCCTACCGTGGGGATACATAGGTCATCGGGGTTATTGCTTCCAGTCATGTGTCTAGGAACCGAGGCCACCTCTGGTTCCTGGGCTGGCCATGCCCTGTTCCCTTCTGCCCTGCTGGGTTTTTTGCAGAGTGCTCCTGCGTGCGTGGGAGACTTGAGTATCACAGATGACCCGTAGTAACCCAGGTGCCTCCCTGGGCAGCAGTGCTGAGAGGGGCCAAGTGGAGTATCTGCTAAGCATCTGTGGGCCTCTGCCCCAGGCCAACTCTGGGCTGGGACACAGGGATGAAAGTCACCCCTCCATGCCCATACTGCAGAGCCCACAGTTTAAAGAAAAGGCTGACATGCTCATGAGACAGCATGGAACCACACAGACCATGCTAAACCTCTGTGGGAGTGCAGGGAAGCCGTATGGACTCAGTCGGGGCTCCTGGAGGCAGGTGCCAGGAAGGAGATGTGGTCCAGGGAGAGGACATTTGGGCTGGGTTTTAAAAGAGCTGGAGGATTTTTTCAAGCAAAGGGGTAAAAATTATGGGCATTAAATTTTTTTCTATGGTGGTAAAATAGAGCAAAATTTGCCATTTTATCCATTTTCAAGTGTACAATTCAGTGACGTTAATTACATTTACAATGTTGGGCAACGATCACCTGTCTAGTTCCGAAACTTATATCACCTCAAACAGAAACGCTGGACCTATTAAGCAATAACTCTTCACTCTTCCCTCCCCCTGCCCCTGGTGACCACTCATCTGCTTTGGTCTGTATGCATTTGCCGATTCTAGATAGTTCCTATAAGTGGGATCATACACTATTTGTCTCTCTGTGCCTGACTGATTTCAGTCGGCATGATGTTTTCAAGGTTCGTCCATGTTATAACAAGTATCAGGACTTATTTCTCTCTGTGGCTAGATAATACTCCATTGTATGGATATATTGCATTTTGTTTATCTGTTCATCTGTTCATGGACACTTGGGCTATTATAAATAACAGTGCAGTGAACGTTGGTACACAGGTATCTGTTTGAGTCCCTGCCCAGTTCTCTTGGGCATATACCTAGGAGTGAAATTGCTGGGTCGTATGGTAATTCTGTGTTTAAATTTTTGAGGAACCGCCAAAATTGTTTTCCACAGTGGCTGCTCCATTTTATATTCCCTCCGGCAATGCATGGGGGTTCCCATTTCTCCACATTTTTGTGAACACTCGTTGTTTTCCTTTTTCTGATAATAGCCGTCTTAGTGGCTGTGAAGCGGTATCTCATTGTAGCTTTGACTTGTATTTTCTTAATGACTAAATGATGTTGAACATTTTTTCGTGTGCTTATTTACCATTTGTTTATCTTCTTTGGAGAAATGCCTCCTCAAGCCCATTTTTTTGATTGGGTGGTTGGTCTTTTTGTTGTATGGTATGCATTTTTTTTTATGCATTTTTCAGGGAGGAAAATTGTATACCTTCACAGGGTTCAGGAATAGCGAGTCATCCCAGCTCTCCGTGGGAGAGAGGGAGAAGTGAAAATGTAGTATGGAAAATCACCAGGGACCTTAGACTTGTTCTGGGGCCCTAGGGAGCCATGGGAGGTGTGTAAGCTGGAGTCCTATGAGTATGTTTGGAAAAGGTACTAATCTTTCTAGCCGAGATGCTGTGTGGGTCGATTTGCCTGTGGCTTGTTGGTATCCTTATGACAAATGCACGCCCTGGACCCTGGAGCTGCTCCTTTGCTGTCAGTAAAGTGAATACGCTTTCCCAGTGACCCCTTGGGAAGCCTCTGGCTCAGTCCCACTTTCCACCCCTGACCTGGGGATGTGGAGTATGGAGGCCAGAAGTCTTGGCTGTGGCTGTGTCGCCACCCAGCCACCCAGCTGGTCTGTCCACATACATGTTGGTCTGTGGGCTGCCTGCCCTCATGCCTCTGGGAGGAGGGGGTGCCCTGGAGCCTCGTATCTGACCCCGCGCTGTGTAGGTCTCACCACCCTGCCCCACCTACTTCTCTGGCCTCATTGCCAGCATCTCCTTGCAGATGCCGGGCCCCAGCCAGGCTGGTCAGCTCCCTCCTCACCTCCAGCCTTTGCTCCTGCTGGTCATTCCTCCCACAGTGCCTTCTCTTACCTCACTTCTAGGAGGTGCATCACCCATCTCCACTACCTGGCTCCTAGAAATCAGAGACTGTGCCATCGTTTGCGTTCCTCTGAGCACCGAGCACAGGGCTAGTGTTTTAGTTCCCGGAGGCTGCTGTAACAAAGGTCCACAAAGCAGACGGCTTTAAACAACACTTCAGGAGGTCAGAAATCCAATATCAAGATGTCAGCCAGGCTGTGCTTTCCCTGAAGTCTCTAAGGGAACATTTTTCTTGTCGACCTAGGGGGGTCCTTGGTTTGTAGCTACAGCTCTACAATTTCTGCCTCTGTCTTCATATGGCCGTCTTCCCTGTATGTCTGTCTCTCTGTGTCACTTTTCCTTTTCTTAGAAGGACACGGTCATATTGAATCAGGTCCACCCGACTCCAGTATGACCTCATTGAACTAATTACATCCGCACAGACCCTGTTTCCAAAGAAGGTCATGCTCACAGGTGCCTGGGATTTTCAAACTTCAACATATCTTTTTAGGAGACAAAATTCAACCCATAACACAAGAAAGAGAAGAGGCCCACATAATAGTAGGGAGGGGTGGGTGTTGTGGCAAATTGGGGAATTCTAGTCTAGTGTTGCAAGATCTTTGAATTTTTTAAGGAGAAATCAGAAATATGAATTTGTAAGTAAAGTGTTCTAAGTTTTGTAAGTCAAGTGTTCTAACAGCCACAGCATGGCTGTTAGCAGTATGTATATGGGGATGAGAGTGTAACCCCTGGATGCAGACTGCCTGGATTGACATCCCAGCTCTGCCCTTTACACGCTGTGTGACCTTGGGCAATTACCTAACCTCTCTGTGCCTCAGTTTCCTTATCTTTAAAATGGGGCTAGTCATAGGACTCAACCTCATAGAGTTGTCATGTATATAAAGGGTTTAGCACAGTACTCAGTACTCATTGCTATTCATTGGAAACCCTGGTGGTGTAGTGGTTAAGCGCTGCAGCTGCTAACCAAAGGGTCGGCAGTTGGAATCCGCCAGGCGCTCCTTGGAAACTCTCTGGGGCAGTTCTTCTCTGTCTTGTAGGGTTGCTATGAGTCGGAATCGACTCGACAGCAGCCGGTTTGGTTTTTTTTTTTTTTTTTTTTGGTTTATTCAATAATGACGATTTATTGGTTGTGTTGGGGAGTTTGAGGAGATATGCGGCAGAAAAGAAGAGGAAGTCAAGAGCACCCCATTGGTCTGGCTGCTACCCCCCAGATTGCCTTGAGGTCTTCAGCTTGCAGGCAGAGCCTATCCTGGGGAAGACTAGCAGGAGTCCCAACCTCACCCAAGCCTGCTGGTTTTTCTAAGGGTGCAGTCACAGTTTTTATTCTTACCTGAACATTCCCGCTGGCAGTTCTGGAAAGGCAGGGTCTGAGGCTTGGTCCCCATGTGTCCTTAAGGCTCTGGCATGGGCCTGACCAGGGTAGACTCTCAGCGACACTGGGTCTACCGACCAGGAGGGGAAACGTGAGGAGTCTCGCTCTTGGAGGGGATGTAAGGCGCACGTCTGGATCTTTTCACCCCAGTAGATGAGGAGGAGCATCACATCTGTCACTCTACCCCTGGCCAGAGATGACAACTGGGTCATGTACTCCCAGGGGCCCCCTCCTGTGCCCTGGCAAGCCTAGCAGATCAGCTGTGGCCCGGGGGCGAGGGGTGAGGCCTGCTTGCCTTCCTGCCCTCAGCATTCCCTTCACAGGCAAGTTTCTCTCTCCGTGAGTGTGACCTGGTTTCTCATGTTTGTTATTCACATAAACCAGTTCCCTGAGAAACACAGCCCGAGACTGTCTCTGGGCCTACTTTGCAAAACTTATGCATGTAGAATGAAAATAAGGAATTGTCTATTTGCGGAGGAGGGGGGAGTACCATGACCTAAGGTGACCTGCCATGGTGACCATGGGTCTTCAGTGGGGAAGTTGGCCTATAGCTCCCTCTTGTTCTTTGTACATTGGTCCTTCTATGGCCACTCCTTGATTGTGGAGGTGTAGGGCCTGGAGGCCGCAGGTAGGGGCAGTGGTCAGGACAGGCAGCCAGGTTTTCCCGGAGAGACAGGCAGATGGGGAAAGGGTTCTGCACTTGCCCCCTTGGTAACTGAGTGCCTGTATCAGTCGTTCATTGCTGTGTAACAAACCAGCCTGAACCTTAGGAACTTAAAACAACAACAGTTAATTCTTTCTTATGATCCTGTGGTTTGACCAGGCGGTTCCTGGTGGCGCCTGGTTCCTCTGGAGGGTTGGCTGGCCTGGCAGGTCCAAGCTGGTCTCATTCACATGTCTGGCAGTTGATGCTGGCTATTAGCTGGGCAGCCTCAGTTTTCCTCCATGTCGCCTCTCATCCTCCAAAAGGCAAGACAGGCTTCTTTCACTCCAGCCTCAGGGTGACATTCCAAGAGGGCAAAGGTGGAAGCTGCAAGGCCTCTTAAGACCTAGCCTCGGAAGTTGCACAACATCACTTCTGCTGCATTCTGCTGGTCAAAGCAAGTCACGAGGCCATGCAGAGTCTCTGCAAAGAAGCGTGTGTACAGGAACAGAAGGAATTGCTGCAATCATCTTAGCAAACATTCTTCCGTGTTGACCTTTAGGCAAGTGATTTGACCTCTGGGAGCCCCAGATTCCTCATCTGTAAAGTCGGTGTGCCTAACTTATGGTTTTGTTGGTTAGAAAGCGTGTACTTAAAATGCTGTCAGCGTGCCTGGAACGATAATGGTAACTTTTATTATTATTATTGCTGATGTCTTGAAATAAATAAGGAAACTGAGCATGACCCAGAATAGATTTGTTTCCAGACCCTGGATGTCCATTCCAGTGCCCTTGCTCTTGCTTCCTAGAAGGCCCCATCCTGTCTGTGCCTCTGTCTGAGTAGAGTCCAGCGCCTGGGTCCCGGGTGGTTTTCCAGTCCTCTAGGCGGCCTTTTTTTTTTTAGGCGGCCTGGTCTTGTAGGGTTTCACCTCCGTAGTCTACTCCTGGCCCTGCTTCACTGTCTGCCCTGGATTCAGATATGGAATACAAGTCAGCTGACCCCTCACTGCTGTGCCCCTGGAGCAGGGCCTTCCATTCCAGCAAGGGCTGCTCTGGGGGCTGGTTTTATTGTTCTTTCTCTGCATCTTCAGGCAGTGGCTGGAGGGAGGCGGCCTCTGGGCTGCCCTGGGGCTGGTGATGTGGCAGGGGCTCAGCTTGCCTTTCCATCAGCCTCGCAGACCCAGAGTGGTAGAGGCCCAGTGGTGGGCTGTCAGTGAGGACCCAGGGAATTTCCACATTCCCTGGCCTCCGCAGTGGAAAGTTCCCAAACCATCTCCAGGCCCAGCATTCCATTTCCCGCATGTGGGCTGGCCCTGCCTGCAGAGCTCTAAGAAATAATAATGATGATGATGATGATAATAATATTTACAGGCTACCTCACCCCTGGCAGTCCAGAAAGCTCCCTGTCAACACAAACCCAGCATCTTCAGATCATCCTCGCATTATGAAAACCTCCTGTCCCGAATCTCAGTTCAGCGGAATTTCAACAATTCACTCTGCCTTTGGTCTCAGTTGTAGACAGATGTGGTGGGAAGAAACTTCAGGCGCCTCTAGGTCCTGTCTTCATTTTTCACATGAGGAAACCGAGGCTCAGGGAGAGAAAGAGACTCACACGCAGGGCCACACAGCAGGTGAATGTCAGAGCCCAGCAGGGTCCAGGGTCTCTGATGCCCAGTCCAGTGCCTCTCCCGTGATCCCACGTGGCCTCTCCTGAGTCAGTGGTAAAGCACTGAGTATATTGAAATGGAGGAGCCCCTGTGTGGTGCAAATGGTAAACACATTCAGCTGCTAACCGAAAAGTTGGTGCTTTGAATCCACCCAGTGGCACTTCAGAAGAAAAGCCTGGTGATCTATTTCTGAAAAATCCACCATCTAAAAACCTATGGAGCAGTTCTACTCTGACCTACATGAGATTGGAATCAACTCCACGGCAATGTCTTTTTCTTTATTTTTTTTCTAATAGTATGTGAACTAGGAACTCAAGTCACAAACCATGTGACGGCCAGTGATACGCGGTAGCCATAACAACAATTTCCGAGTGATGAATGCTAAAAGCAATTGGTCCAATGGTTGCCCTCTGTGTGTGTGTGTAGGGGGGGGGGGTCTCATGGGAGTTCTTGGGCCTGGGTACTTATTCAAGCTGTTTACACAGCCCCCACAGCGTTTCCAAAGGTTGGAAGGAGGGAGGACAGCAGGGTGGGGTGCTCAATTTTCGCATGTCATTCTCATCCGCAAAACTTGGAAAGCAACTGAGAAAAAACAAATGCACAGTTAGTGGGATTTGAAACTCGGGGAACCTTTTGGCATGTTTTGGCCCAAGATACCATTGCTGCTCGCTGCCTTTTCCATTTTCAGAATATTTAGGGGTGGGGTGGGGTGCTGTTATGTACACATGATTTGTCATGGAACATTAAAAAAAAAAAAACCCTGTAGTCTAATTTTCTTCCGCATTCAGTAACACAACTGACAAGGCAACAGAAGGGGTCCCTTTCAGAGACACAGCTGAAGGCGCAGTGATTTGTCAGGACACGGTGAGGCCTCAGTGAAACCCTGTTTAAGTGTGTTGGTTGAAGCCCTTTGTCAGCCTTTGCTTTTCAGTCAACCAAATATTTACGTCTTTGATCTGACTGGAAAAGTCCCACCCCCTCCCCACCCCAGCCGCCCCAGCCCAAAGTCCAGGTTCATTACCGTCCATGCTCTGGATTGGCTCCACCAGCCCAAAGCGGCCTGTGTTCATAGCCTGGCAAACCGCTGGCCTGGACCTGTGGAGACTTTGATACTTTGTCACCTCATAATTCATGGGGAGACTTTGGGTAAAATACGCTGCCACTAATCTACGGCCACATTTTGTTGGAGAGCAAATCTCTCGTTAAGGGCGATATACCCAAGGGAGCTCAAACTGGAAGTCTGACCCAGAGGATGTTGATTTAAGGTGGTTTCATTCTGAAGGCAGTCTCAAGGCTGGGAGCAGTACTTGTCCTCCTGAAACTCACATCTAGAAGACGGACAGACAGAAGTACCTGGAAGCAGGGAGGAGGGAGCAATGCTGGCCATCTGAGCTGGGCCGGAAGGGCTTCCTGGGGAGTTCACAACAGAAGCAAATGTGTGAAGTGTGTGAACACGTGGGGCCCGTGGGTGGAGCAGGCACCGGGCAGACGTTTGTTTGCTAGTGGTCTTAGTTTCCCAGGGCGGCCGTACGTAACCACCACAAAGTAGGTGGTTTTGAAGAACAGAAATTTATTGCCTCACAGTTCTGAGGCTAGAAGTCCACATCAGGGTGTCGGCTGTGTTGATTCCATCTGAGGGCTCTGAGGGAGGGACTCTTCCATACCGCTCCCCTAGCTTCCGATGACTGCCAGTGATCCTTGGCGTTCTTCGCCTTGTAAATGCATCTTCCCGTGGTGTCTTCCCCTGTATCTGTAACTGTGTCTGTTCTCCTCCAGTATGACCTCATGCTAACCTAACTGGTAACATCTCAAAGAAGCTATTGCCAGACAAGGTCACTTTCCTTTGCCCCTCTAGATGTATATCCCTATGGCGTCTTCCTCCTTCCTGTAATTGTCTTCCTCTCTGTTCTCCCCTTTTATAAAACACAACTCAGAAGGGATTAGGACTAAGACCCACCCTACTCTGGTATGACTTAACAGATAATATTTACAAAGAAGGACTTGATTTCCCCAAACGGGGTCACATTCACAGGTACAAGAATTAGGACTTCAGTGTATCTTTTGGGGGGCTACAATTCAATCTATAACACTGCTAATTCCAAAGGGAACCAAACAAGGCTTAACAAGAATGACAAGTGTTGGGGTGGTCTGAGCCCCTCTCTCTCCTAGATTATGGCAGTGGCCTTCCTGACGGACACCCCTGCTTCCACCCTTGCCCTCTGCAGTCTATTCTCCAAGAGCAGCCTGAGCTGTTGTGAGCTGTTGGTGAGTTGACCCTGGCTCATGGCACCCCATGCACATCCGAACAAAAACCTGCCTGGTCCTGCACCATCCGGGTGTTTGGCTGGGGATCAGACCGTTGTGATACATAGGCTTTTCAAAAGTAGATCACCAGGCCTCTCTTCCTAGTCCTCCTTAGTCTGAAAGCTCTGCTGAAATCTGTTAAGCATCATAGTGACTTGCAAACCTCTCTCCCGCAGAGTGGCTGGTGGGTTCAAACCGCTGACCTCTTGGTTAGCAGCTGAGCACTTAACCACTGCGCCACCAGGGCTTCCTGTTTGATGCAAAATGGCAGAGATATACATGAACATGTATGAATGGGAACCTGGCGAATGGGCCCGAGTGCTGGAACATGGGCATTTTTGTTGCTAGTAACTAACAGGGCTTAACACAAACTAACTTCAGTAGAGGTTCAGCGTTCTGAGAAATCTGGAAAACTTGCCAGTGGAGCTGGTCCCTGGGCAGGATGAAAGATGGCAATGTGCCACATTGGATGGGGCTTTGTAGTAAACGGTGTTTCCTCTGCTCCCCGACTTGTGCAGAGGAACGCAGTGATGCATGGAGGGTGAAGTATCTTAGGGCACGAGAGCTGCACCCAGCACAGGGGCTCAGGTGTCTGGGTCCCTGGCTCTTTCCATTCTGTCGTGCTCCCCCTGCACTTCTGAAGGGAACCCTGCCTATCCCTCCACATCCTTCATTTTACCTCTCAATACAGATCTGCCATGTGTGTTAGACCCTGTGACAGTGAGCATCTTACCTGCACGATCTCACTTAAGGAAGACATGGTTGAAAACCAAGTCAGCACCCCTGGGCCCAGCCAATTAGGGATTGAATGAAACAACCTCTGCAGGAGGGAGGCCTGGCTGGACCATGCCCGTCAGGGCCCTATCTCGGACTGCCCTCAGCTGTGGGAGGGACTGGAGGTGCCTTTCCCTGGGTGCGCCCCTGCTGTCAGCTCCCCCTTGCATTTGACCAGTTGGGGTCCAAATGCAGAGCCTTACTTGGTGAAGAAAGCTGCTCCTCAGCTCGGGGCCTGGCAGCCTGCATGGCCTCCTGGCTGCTTCCTGTCTCCTTGTCCCAAAGCCACTGGGCTCTGCCAGGACTTGGGGCCAAGCAGGGCCCAGGTGACGCTCCCAACCCTGTGGTTGGTGAGCCAGGGTAGTGACAGAGGGGAAGCCTTTGGAGCACGTGGCTCTGGGCACTGGGGAGTGGAAAGTGGGGGTGGCTGCAGGCCTGGCAAGGGCTGCCCTGGGCTCTGGCTGGACTCCAGAGTGGGGGTTTGCAGCAGAAGCTCATCTCTGAGCACCTGCGGTGTGAGGCCCTGCCTGCCTCTAGGCTGGGACCCCTGCCACTGGGGGTGAAGTGGTCGGGGAGGGGGGGTAGGAGGGGAATAAGTAGAAAAAAGCAAGCACACTTTTTGGGGGGTCTCTGGATGGTGCAAATGGTTAACCCTCTGGACTGCTAACTGGAATGTTGGAAGTTTGATTCCATCCAGAGGCATCTCAGAAGAAAGGCCTGGCAATCTCCTTCTGAAAAATAAACCATTGGAAAATCTATGGAGCACAGTTCTGTTCTGACACACATGGGGCCGCCATGAATTGGAATCAGTCATTGCCAGCGTCAGCATCACCATACAGCTCATACTAGTAATTGTCCCCACTCTGCGCTGTGGGCTCCCCAGCTGGGTTGACATCGCTGACTTGCCGTTGGCTGCCCGGCAGACCACGCCCCATACTGCCCTGGGCGGTTTTGGTGAATCACAGTGGGGTTGTAGCTGGTAGGGCAGGAGGTCAGTGAGTTGTAAGACAGCACGTAGGGTGCAAATCATAGATGTTCCAGATGATCATTAGTTTCATTCCCCCAGATGCACTCGATGCAAGAGGTAGGCAGGAACCCAGCCTGGTGCTATCCCCCTTCCCTTGCTTAGGGTCTGCACCGTTGTTCTTTCCTCTCTTTCTTACCCATTTCCTGTATTATGACTAACAAATTCAGGTCAGACAGCCCCATGCTGCTGCTACTCTCTAAGCAAAACATGGGTGGATCACTCAAACATTCCTTTTAGTACCATTCCATTGCTTCAGAGCGTCCAGGATTTAGATCCATGGTCCTCAGCCCTGGCTGCACATTACAAACCCCTGGGCAGCTTTGAGAAAATGCTGATGCCCTTGCCTCCCTCACTGAGATTCTGATTTCATTGTTCTGCGGTGTGGCCTCGGTGTCAGGAGTTTGGGAAACTCCTCAGGTGATTTCAATGTGCAATTCAGGGTGAGAACCACTTTGGTGTCCTCTTGGGCAAGTCTACTGTGTGTATGACAGAGAAGCTGGGGTCAAGCAGGTAAGCCAGGCCGAAGAAGGGAAGAAAGGAGAACACCGCCACTCAAAGGCCCTGAGATGGGCATTTCTTGTTCACTATTTCATTGAATCCTCCCAACAATCCTTTGGCTTTAGATGTGGAAACTGAGGCTAAGAGAAGGTGGGTGACTTGCCTGAGCCCCAATCTGGGCAGGGGCCTGGCTGGGAAGGAACCCCTGTGCAGCCTCCTCTACCTCATTAGACGGCAGGAAGTTGGGGAGAGAAAAGGAGAGCTGCATTGTGTTTGTTTCTCTCCCTTTTCAGTTTTGTTTTGGGGGAGGAGGATTACACGGTGATGACCTGCTCCCTGTAGTAATGCGTGTGTTACGGATTGAATTGTGTCCCCCAAAACGTCTGTCCACTTGGCTAGGCCGGGTTCCCAGTACTGTGTGATTGGCCTCCATTTTGTCATCTGATGTGATTTTCTGTGTTGTAAACCCTACTTCTATGATGTTAATGAGGCAGGACTCAATCTACAAGATTAGGTTGTGTTTTGAGTCAATCTCCTGTGGAATATAAAAGAGATAAGCAAGCAGAGAGAAGGGGGGACCTCATACCACCAAGGAAGCAGAGGTCCTTTGGACCTGAGGTTCCTGAGCTGAGAAACTTGTAGATCAAGGGACGATTGATGACAAGGACCTTCGTCTAGAGCCGACAGAGACAGAGAGCCTTCGCCTGGAGCTGGCGTCCTGAGTTCCGACTTCTAGTCTCCTAAGCTGTGAGAGAGTAAATTTCTGTCTGTTAAAGCCAGCCACTTGTGGTATTTCTGTTACTGCAGCACTCGATAACTGAGATGACATGTGTCCACAGACATCCTGCGAAGAGTTGGCTTTCCTTTTGAGATAAGGAAAATTATAGCAAAGTTAAAAAAATACCTAAGACTTTAAAAAAACAGTTGCCGTCGAGTCGACTGTGACTCATGGCAACTGCACGTGTGTCAGGACAGGACTGTGCGTGCTGCACAGGGTTTGCGATGGCTGAGTTTTTGGAAGCATAGCTCCGGGCCTTTCTTCTCAGGCACCTCTGGGTGGACTCGAACTGCCAACCTTTTGGATAGCAGCTGAGTGCATTAACTGTTTGCACCACCCCAGGGACTCCCCTAAGAGTTTAGAGAAAAGGCAATTGCTGGCAATTTTGCCACCCAACCTTCTGTCTCTGCGTGTGCTTTTTCATCTTTACAATTACCCTGTTCCCGTCTCTCTTTCTGGGTAAGGACTTAGCCCTCCTAAGGGCACTCAGCCACTGGTGTTTTTTTCTCATGGATTTCTTTCAGTTTATAGGCAGGTGGAAGCCAGTCCACATTGGAGCCAGGAGTTAAGGACACACCCTCACTTGGTCCCAGGTTGTCGCTCCCATCACTGGACCACCGGCTCCCCCCGTGAGCCACTGGGGTGCCAAGAATAATTTGGACGATGGTCGTGGCAGGAAAGGAAGATACTTGAATAGCCCTTGCTGCACGGCAGGGACCATTCTAGGCGCTCCGTGATATTACTTTCCTGGAGCGACCCTACAAGATAGGTGCTGTTATCATCCTGAGGCACAGGGATATTACATGATGGAAGAATGACAGAGCCGGGATTTGAACCCAGCCTCTCTGGCTCTAGGGCCTCTGCATTTACCCACCAGCCCCACCATATTGCCTTTTCTCTCCTGAGAAGGATTCTTGCTGCAAATGGGCTGAGCCCAACAGGACCTCAGTAGCCTTTCACTCAGCATCTCCCAGGTCGTGCAGTCCAGTGGCCATGCCAGATAACTGCGTCCAGCTGGTGGAGCCTCTCCACTTCCTGGTGTTTCTTCTGCACCTCTGGCCTGTTCCGGAGTTCTCATGGTACCAGCGTGGGGCGTGCCAGGACATGCCAGTGCAGGGCCAACCTGACAGTTCTCCATCCTCCAAGTGCTCCTGCTTCTTGCCTGTCCCCAAGGCTGTGGCTCCATGTTAATCAGCTTCCAGACTTTCCTTGGCTGGGGCCCGAGGCCTTGGCAGCCCCAGCCTCCAGCACAGCTCCTGGGGCTCAGGGCTTCCACATCAGGTTTGAATTATATGGAATCTCAGCATCACAGGCCTTCATCTGAGCCACCCTGACTCATGCTTCCGTGGAAGCCGGTAGCCTAGGCGCCTCATGCTTGTGTGCCGTCTCCCTGCATGTGCGCCATCTGCCTGCCTGTGTGCCGTCTTCCTGCATGTGTGCCGTCTCCCTGCATGTGTGCCATCTCCCTGCATGTGTGGCGTCTCTCTGCAAGTGTGTCGTTTCCATGCATATGTGTCATCCTATGTGTTGTGTTGCCTCCGTGTGTGCCTGTTGGTTCTGCATGTTTGTCATCTCCATGCATACATGTGATTACCATGAGTCTCTTGTCTCCTCCCATGTCCGTCTTGTCTGTGTGTGTTGTCTTCCTGCATGTAGGTTGTTTCTATACATGTGTGTCACCTTGGGGCGTGTGTGTCCTCTCCATACGTGCTGTTCATTTCCATGTGTGTTGTCCCCATACACGCATGCCATCTCAGGGGCTGTGTTCTCTCCCTGCATGCATGTTGTTGTCATGCATGTCTCATAGCTTTGTGTGTGAGTGTCATTTCCACATCTATGAGTTGGAATTGACTCGATGGCAGTGGGTTTGGTTTGGTCATCTCTGTGCATCTCTGTCGTCTTCACTTGCACGTGTTGTCTCCATATGCGTGTGTCAGCTCTGTGTGTATGTGTGATCTTTGTGCATGTGTGTCACCTTCTGGTATGTGTGTTGTCTCGATGTATGTGTGTCAGTTCATGGGTTCCTGTCATCTCCCTCCATGTGTCATCTCCATATATGCATGTTGTCTCCACACGTGTGTTATCTCTGTACCTGTGTGTCATCTCTGTGCATGTTGCCTCCCTACATGTGTGTCATCTCTGCACATGTATGTTTTCTCTGTACATATGTGTCATCTCTGCATGTGTGTCATTTCTGTGCATGTGTGTATCAGAGCACACATGTTCTCTCTGCTTAGAGTTTAGCAGCATGATCTACACATACAGCTCAAACACCCTGATGTTTTAAAGCCCAGCCCAGGCCCCATCCTCCAGGAAGCCCTCCTCCTTCTAGAAACAGTCACTGTTTGCGCCTCTCACTCTCCACTTAATCTCAATTGCCAGGTCTGATTTCCTGACTTAATTTCCTTGAGAACAGAGGCTGGCCTTTCCCCCTCTTCCTTCCCCCCATTAAGCCCAGCCTGTGGTAGAAGCTTCATAAAAACATAAAGATGTCTTGAGTGAGGCTGAAGGTGGGAGGGATCTGGACCACCTTGAAGAGTCCTGGCAGTGGAAGTATTCCCGGGGTCTGGGGGTTAGTAATGATTTAGGTCTTGTTGGGTGCAGCCCTGGGTTTTCAGCTGAACTGACCATGACAGAACCACATGAGAACTTGAAAAGACTCAAACCCTTGGGTCCCGCTCTTCCCTTGATTATTGGCTTGAGCAACTGGGAAAATGATAGTGCTATTTACTGAGATGGAGAAGACAGGGGAGGACTAGGTCTGGAAGTCAAACCAAGAGTTCTCCTTTCAAGTTTGAGATGCGTAGTGGAGACCCTGGGCTTCTGTCAAGAATAATAATGTATTATATTGCTATGGAATCATATGCAATTATTATGGAATCATACATATGGTCAGGAGCCCCTGGGTAATGCAAACGGTTAACACACTCAGCTCCTAAACAAAAGGTTGGAGGTTCAAGGCCTGGCGATCTACTTCTGAAAAATCACCAGTTGAAAGCCCTGTGGAGCACAGTTCTGCTCGGACACACATGGGGTCGTCATGAGTTGGAGTCAATGGCAAATGTATTTTTTATATGGGATCAAGGCCAGAGATGCAATTTGGGAGTTATCTGCAGATGCATGATATTTAGAGCCATGGGATCAGGGGAATGCCTGGGTAGAGCCTGTGGCTGGAGGAGCTGAGTAGAACCAGGTTAAAGTCGTGATCATGGGCTTTGGTCACACCGAGGGTGAACCTGGTGAGGGCAGTTTCAGGGAAGTGGTGGCTTTAGAAGCCCATCTGGGGCAGGTAGAGAAGAGATACTGAAGTATAGAAGTGAAGGCAGTGAGTGAAAATGGTGTGGGAGTGGCGCCTAATCTCCTCTAACTTCACAAGGGAGGAAGGAGAATCAGGATCAACAGCCTAAGGCTGATTCCTATGAGGTGGAAGTCAGACATGCCTCCTCTCTCCGCCATCTATACCAATTTCGACACCAACTGTCACTCCACGGGCACTCTCTACTTCTCTGCTGAGTTCAATAATTCGTTGCAGTGTCTCACAGAACTCAGAGCCGTATCAAGGAAATGGCTCACATGGTTGTGGAGGCTTTTTGTTGTTGTTAGGTGCCATCGAGCCAGTTCCAACTCATAGACCCACGCATGACAAAACGAAACGCCGCTGCGTGCTGCACCATCCTCGCAATTTTTGCTATGTTTTAGCCCATTGTTGCAGCCACTGTGTCAGTCCATCTCACTAAGGGTCTTCGTCTTTTTCGCTGATCCTCTACTTTACCAATCATGATGTCCTTCTCCAGAGACTGATCCCTCCTGATAACATGTCCAAAGTATGTGAGATGCAGTCTCGCCATCCTTGCTTCCAAGGAGCATTCTGGTTGTGCATCTTCCAAGACAGATTTGTTCATTCTTTTATCAGTCTATGGTATATTCAATATTCTTTGCCAACACCACAATTCAAAGGCGTCAATTCTTCTTCTGTCTTCTGCCGGGGGCCAGCCTCAGCAATGAACAGGGTTACCAGAGGAGGGGTAGAGTTCGGCGAAAAAAGAATGAGCGGTAGAGTGTCTTATATTTTCATTCTGCAGAAAAAAAAGGCTCTGCTCTTTATTTTTTACATGGTCTTTTATATCATAAGCTTACAAAAGCATAACATCGCATGATCAATAAAGGGGCAGTACAAGATATAATCATAAACATCATTTCCCAGAGACATAATTTTCCAAGTGACACATAGTACAGTTCCGCATACATACACAAGTACAATGAGTTTTTTGTTTAATTGAAGAGAATATTTTGTTGATATATTTTTACACAAAATAATAATTGACTTCATATTGCTTTACACTTATGCTTAATTTTGCAATACCTTCCACAGTTTTTATAACAATTAATCTTTTTGCAAAATCATTGTTACATAGGCTTTGTCCATCTTGTCCAGGGTGGTCAAGTTCCTGAAGTCCAGCCACTTTGGGTTACGTCATATTGTCCACGATTATGCCAAGGACAATTAGCCCAATCTCTATACCCAAAGACCAGTCAAGCGCAGCAGTGAGCGGGGTGGACGAGAAAGTTGACCTGTAATTGGCTGAGAGATTGGCTGAGAGAACTCACTACCTTTTGTTTTTCCACTTTTATGGGGTCATGTGTGGGTGGTGGTTTAATCACAAAAAAGGGCCTTGGTAAATACCAGGATTTCACCATCCTATTCTTGTTTTCCATAGTCGAGCTATTTGTTTTTCCCCTAAGACAACTTCATGTTGATCCCCAAGTAACACACGGGCTGTCCCTACCCGAGATTTCACCAGGGGATTATGAGTAGGACGCCCCCCGTCCAAAGGTCCCTAAATCTATAATGGAATTTTATGCTTATACATTCTGCTATACACAGGCTGAAAATGAAACAGACACATAACACAGATGACAGAGATATTCCTGACTTTTCAGGAATTCTTCGATGTTTATGCTGGGGGCAGTGGATGCAGAGGGGCCGCCCTTGCAGCCTGGCTCCCAGCAGTCTTCCTTATTCATTGTCCAGCTTTCACATGCATACGAAGTGATTGAAAACACAATGGCTTGTCAGGCTGCACCTTAGTCCTCAAGGTGATATCTTTGCTTTTCAACACTTTAAAGAGCTCTTTTGCAGCCATTTTGCCCAATGCAGCACGTTTTTTAATTAAAAAAATTTTTTTTATTGTGCTTTAAGTGAAAGCTTACAAATCAAGTCAGTCTCTCATACAAAAATTTATATACACCTTGCTATATATATATTTTTTTATATATACATACTCCTAGTTGGTCTCCCCATAATGAGACAGCACACTCCTTCTCTCCACCCTGTATTCCTGTGTCCATTCAGCCAGCTTCTGGCCCCCTCTGCCCTCTCATCTCCCCTCCAGACAGGAGCTGCCTACGTAGTCTCATGTGTCTACTTGAGCCAAGAAGCTGACTCCTCACCAGTATCATTTTCTATCTTATAGTCCAGTCTAATCTCTGTCTGAAGAGTTGGCTTTGGGAATGGTTCCAGCCTTAGGCTAACAGAAAGTCTGGGGACCATGACCTCCAGGGTCCTTCTAGTCTCAGTCAGACAATTACGTCTGGTCTTTTTATGAGGATTTGAGGTCTGCATCCCACTGTTCTCCTGCTCCGTAAGGGATGCTCTGTTGTGTTCCCTGTCAGAGCAGTCATTGGTTCTAGCCAGGCACCATCTAGTTCTTCTGGTCTCAGGCTGATGTGGCCACTTCTGTCTTTTGATTTGACTGCTGCTTCCATGGATGTTGATTGTGGATTCAAGTAAAATTAAATCCTTGACACCCTCAATCTTTTCTCCGTTTATCATGATGTTGTTTATTGGTCCAGTTTTGGGGATTTTTTTTTTTTTTTTTTTATGTTGAGGTATAATCCATACTGAAGGCTCTGGTCTTTGATTTTCATCAGTAAGTACTTCAAGCCCTCTTCACTTTTAGCCAGCAAGGTTGTGTCTTCTGCATAGTGCAGGTTGTTAATGAGTCTATCTCCAATCCTGATGCCCAGTCTTCTTCGTATAGTCCACCTTCTCGGTTTATTTATTGGCATACAGGTGATGAAAGGATACAACCCTGATGCACACCCTTCCTGACTTTAAACCATGCAGTATCCCCTTGTTCTGTTCAAACAACTGCCTCTTGATCCCTGTACAGATTTCTCATGAGTCTGATTAAGTGTTCCGGAATTCCCATTCTCCACAGTATTATCCACAATTTGTTATGCTCCACACAGTCAAATGCATTTGCACAGTCAATAAAACACAGGTAAACATCCTTCTGGTGTTCTCTGCTTTCAGCCAGGATCCGTCTGACATCAGCAATGATATCTCTGGCTCCACGTCCTCTTCTGAAACCGGCCTGAATTTCTAGCAGCTCCCTGTCAATATACTGTGGAGGCTGGCAAGTCCCAAATCCACAGGCCCAGCGTAGGCTTTTCCTGACTCACGTGGACATCGGGGCCGACAAACCCAGATTGGTGGGCCAGATGACACACAGCTGGTTCACAAGGATGTGGAAGCTGGTGCATCTGGTCAGAGGATAGACTACTGGCACATGGGGCTGCAGAAGCTGGTGAATCCCAGAACTGGCAGATCGGATGGCAGGCTGCTGGCTCAGGTCCGAAGAACCCGAGGTCAGCAGTGATGCAGGATCCAGGGGCAGAGAAGTAGAGAGTGCCTTAGGAGGAACCTTTGGTGTCAGAACTGGTAAAGACGATAGAGAGAGAAGGCGTGTCTGACTTCCATCTCCCAGGAATCAGCTTCGGGTTGTTGATCTTGATTCTCTTTCCCTCTTGTGAAGTTAGACGTCAGACACCATGCCCACGCCATTTTCACAGTTGGTGTCAGAAGCGGGCACCTTGCAATGACTCCAGACTCTTGGAAGCATGTTGTTGTTGTTGTTGTTAGGTGCCCTCGAGTTGGCTCCGACTCACAGCGACCCTATGCACAACAGAATGAAACACTGCCCGGTCCTGGACCATCCTCACAATCGTTGTTATGCTTGAGCTCATTGTTGCAGCCACTGTGTCAATCCACCTCGTTGAGGGTCTTCCTCTTTTCCGCTGACCCTGTACTCTGCCAAGCGTGATGTCCTTCTCCAGGGACTGATCCCTCCTGACAACATGTCCAAAGTATGTAAGACGCAGCCTCACCATCCTTGCCTCTAAGGAGCATTCTGGCTGCACTTCTTCCAAGACAGATTTGTTCATTCTTTTGGCAGTCCATGGTATATTCAATATTCTTCGCCAACACCACAATTCAAAGACGTCACCTCTTCTTCGGTCTTCCTTATTCATTGCCCAGCTTTCACATGCATATGATGCAATGGAAAATACCATGGCTTGGGTCAGGCGCACCTTAGTCTTCAGGGTGACACCTTTGCTCTTCAACACTTTGAAGAGGTCCTTTGCAGCAGATTTGCCCAATGCAATGCGTCTTTTGATTTCTTGACTGCTGCTTCCATGGCTGTTGATTGTGGATCCAAGTCAAATGAAATCCTTGACAACTTCGATCTTTTCTCCATTTATCATGATGTTGCTCGTTGGTCCAGTTGTGAGGATTTTTGTTTTCTTTATGTTGAGGTGTAATCCATACTGAAGGCTGTGGTCTTTGATCTTCATCAGTAAGTGCTTCAAGCCCTCTTCACTTTCAGCAAGCAAGGTTGTGTCATCTGCATAACGCAAGTTGTTAATGAGTCTTCTTCCAATCCTGATGCCCCGTTCTTCTTCATATAGTCCAGCTTCTCACATTATTTGTTCAGCTTACAGATTAAATAGGTATGGTGAAAGAATACAACCCTGACATACACCTTTCCTGACTTTAAACCAATCAGTATCCCCTTGTTCTGTCCAAACCACTGCCTCTTGATCTATGTAAAGGTTCCTTGTGAGCACAATTAAGTGTTCTGGAATTCCCATTCTTTGCAGTGTTTTCCATAGTTTGTTATGATCCACACAGTCGAATGCCTTTGCATAGTCAGTAACACACAGGTAAACATCCTTCTGGTATTCTCTGCTTTCAGCCAAGATCCATCTGACATCAGCAATGATATCCCTGGTTCCACGTCCTCTTCTGAAACTGGCCTGAATTTCTGACAGTTTCCTGTTAATATACTGCTGCAGCCGTTTTTGAATGATCTTCAGCAAAATTTTAGTTGCGTGTGATATTAACGATATTGTTCTATAATTTCTGCATTGGGTTGGATCACCTTTCTTGGGAATAGGCATAAATATGGCCAGGAAGCTGTCTTCCATATTTCTTGGCATAGATGAGTGAGCACCTCCAGCGCTGCATCTGTTTGTAGAAACATCTCAATTGATATTCCATCAATTCCGGAGCTTTGTTTTTCACCAGTCCCTTCAGAGCAGTTTGGACTCCTTCCTTCAGTACCATCGGTTCCTGATCATATGCCACCTCTTGAAATGGTTGAATATCGACTAATTCTTTTTGATATAATGAGTCTGTGTATTCCTGCCCTCTTCTTTTGATGCTTCCTGCGTTGTTTAGTATTTTCCCCATGGAATGCTTCACTATTGCAACTCGAGGCTTGAATTTTTTCTTCCATTCTTTCAGCTTGAGAAATGCCGAGCATGTTCTTCCCTTTTGGTTTTCCATTTCCAGCTCTTTGCACATGTCATTATAATACTTTACTTTGTCTTCTCGAGAGGCCCTTTGAAATCTTCTGTTTAGTTCTTTTACTTCATCAATTCTTCCTTTTGCTTTAGCTGCTCGACGCTCAAGAGCAAGTTTTGGAGTCTCCTCTGACATCCACCTTGGTCTTTTCTTTCTTTCCTGTCTTTTCAGTGACCTCTTGCTTTCTTCATGGATGATGTCCTTGATGTCATTCCACAACTCGTCTGGTCTTCGGTCACTAGTGTTCAATGCGTCAAATCTCTTCTTCAGATGGTCTCTAAATTCAGGTGGGATATACTCAAGGTCATATTTGGCTCTTGTGGACTTGCTCTGTTTTCCTTCAGCTTCAGCTTGAACTTGCATAAGAGCAATTGATGGTCTGTTCCACAGTCGGCCCCGGCCTTGTTCTGACTGATGATATTGAGGTTTTCCATCATCTCTTTCCACAGATGTAGTCAATTTTATTTCTGTCCCCCACATGTCTGTCAGTTTGTCGTACTGTGGGGGCTTGCATGTTGCTGTGATGCTGGAAGCTATGCCACCGGTATGCAGATACCAGCAGGGTCACCGATGGAGGACAGGTTTCAGCTGAGCTTCCAGACTAAAACAGACTAGGAAGAAGGACCTGGCAGTCTACTTCTGAAAAGCATTAGCCAGTGAAAACCTTATGAATAGCAGTGGAACATTGTCTGATATAGTGCTGGAAGATGAGCCCCCCAGGTTGGAAGGCACTCAAAAGATGACTGGGAAAGAGCTGCCTCCTCAGAGTAGAGTCGACCTTAATGACGTGGTTGGAGTCAAGCTTTTGGAACCTTCATTTGCTGATGTGGCATGACTCAAAATGAGAAGAAACAGCTGCAAACATCCATTATAATCGGAACCTGGCATGTACGAAGTATGAATCTAGGAAAATTGGAAATCATCAAAAATGAAAGGGAATGCATAAATATCGATATCCTAGGCATTAGTGAGCTGCAATGGACTGGTATTGGCCGTTTTGGATCAGACAATCATATAGTCTACTATGCTGGGAATGACAACTTGAAGAGGAATGGTGTTGCATCGTCAAATAGAACGTTTCAAGATCTATCCTGAAGTACAACGCTGTCAGTGATAGGATAATATCCATATGCCTACAAGGAAGACCAGTTATTCAAATTTACGCACCAACCACTAGGGCCAAAGATGAAGAAATAGAAGATTTTTATTAGCTGCTGCAGTCTGAAATTGATCGAACATGCAATCAAGATCCATTGATAATTACTGGTGATTGGAACGCGAAAGTTGGAAACAAAGAAGAAGGATCAGTAGTTGGAAAATATGGCCTTGGTGATAGAAACAATGCTGGAGATCGAATGATAGAATTTTGCAAGACCAACGACTTCTTTGTTGCAAATACCTTCTTTCACCAACATAAACGGCGACTATACACATAGACCTCGCCAGATGGAACACTTGGAAGCATGGGACTTGGGAAGTGAAACTTTCAGTTCTTGGGTGGTTACTTAGGTTATTGTTATCTGTAATGGCTGAAAGGAAAGTGAGAGATGGTATGCTGCAGCTAAGGGGAGAAAAGCCACATCTGGAGTGGTGAGGGGCAAGGGTCAGGCCTGTTAAATGGCATGATTGGTAGGGGGCAGCAGCTAGAGGCCCAAGGCCATATGCGTATGAATGGGTGGAGAAGATGAAACTGGAATGTTTTTTAAAAGGGTCAGGTGTTTATCTGAATGTACTATGAGTATTGGATGCTTCTCCTACCTAGTGTTGTAAACATAAAACAGAAATCCTCACAACTGGACAAATAAACAACATCATCATAAACAGAGAAGAGACTGAGGTTGTCAAGGATTTAATTTTACTCGGATCCGAAATCAACACCATGGAAGTAGCAATCAAGACATCAAAAGACGCATTGCATTGGGCAAATTGGCTGCAAGAGATCTCTTTAAAGTGTTAAAAAGCAAAGATATCACCTTGAGGACTGAGGTGCTCCTGACCGAAGCCATGGTATTTTCAATCGCATCATATGTATGTGAAAGCTAGACAATGAATAAGGAAGAGCTAAGAAGAGTTGATGTCTTTGAATTGTGGTGTTGGCGAAGAATATACACCATGGACTGCTAAAAGAAGGAACAAGTCTTTCTTGGAAGAAGTACAACCAGAATGCTTCTTAGAAGCAAGGATGGCGAGACTGCATCTCACATACTTTGGACATATTGTCAGGAGGGATCAGTCCCTGGAGAAGGACATCATGCTTGGTAAAGTAAAGGGCCAGTGAAAAAGAGGAAGGCCCTCAAAAAGATAGATTGACACAGTGGCTGCAATAATGGGCTCAAGCATAGCAACAATTGTGAGGATGGCACAGGACGGAGCAGTGTTTCGTTCTGTTGTATGTAGGGCTGCTATGAGTCGTAACCGACTTGATGGTACCTAACAACAACAACAATGTTGTAAAACAAACCTTAATGTATGATAGAAGTTATATTGGGTATTATAGATTACAGAGGGCTTGCAATTCAGCCTTCAGCCAGTATTTGATCAGATATGCTAAAAGGGGAACTAGGATTTGCCTGAAAAAAACAGAGGCTTTTTGTTTCAAGCCAGTAGACCTGTGCATAGAGTGGGGGCTTAGGTCAAAAACCTGAGCCCCACCCAGATTTTGCATTTGAAAAGACATGCAAATCTATTCAGCGTGCTGGGAAAGGAGAAGCTTTGCATTTGAAGGAAAGAGCTGCAGAAAAAAATAAAATCAAATCAATGTTCTGCTTTTTGAATTTCCAGCAAGCAGTTTGCCTTTGGATGCATTGAAGCAGGAAAAAAGACAGTGACCATCAGAAGGAGCCCCCTTCCATGACTGGAAGTTAAAGGGAGCCAGTGACCTACCTGGGTCCACTCATGAGTGGACGTGGGGGAAGTGCAGCAGTGAGGAGACAGGCTGAGTTTGGACATGTTCCATTCGCAGCTGTTGACTAGCCCATGGGGGCTAGGGATGGGAGAGAGAGAGGAAGGTCTGGTTGGTCAGAAATGCAGGGAATTGTGTGGAGTTCTGAGCTTAAGGGTGGTGCCTGTTGACCTAGCCCATTGCGGCTAGGCATGGGAGAGAGAGAAAGGGCCGGCTAGTCTGAAGTGCTGGGAGGTGTGAGTGAATTCCTGAGCCTACATGACCTAGCTTGGATGGCTAGGCATGAGCTGACCAGAACTTGAGTGAATGAAGAGAAAGATGTTTGACACTGGGAACTGGTGTAGATTGCTGCAAGTCAGTGGCTTCTTCTGGACTGAACTTTGCTTACGGAAGCAGATGCTCAAAGTTCCAGTTGGAACAAAAGATTCTTCAAGGCCAAGGAATACAGTCTCCTCAGAGAACTGATTTGATAGGGATGGGAGATTTAAACATTGGCTATCCAAAACTGGGGGTTGCGGGGGGCAGGAAGATAAAGGTATGAAGTGCCTGGTTTACACACTTTTGTAGGTGTGGTTACACTCAAAATGAGAGGGACAGGGAGGATCCCCACTGAATAGATTCTTCTTTTCCTGTTGGATCTGGGAAAGAGAGAGTGGGGGAGGATGCTGGTAGGATTATATGACTCAGCTGTGAGTGTTGATTGTTAACGGGGTTCAACGTGATTGTAAAAAATGTAATTGTGGAGGCAGGAACTGTGAAAGAGTGGACTAAGAGGGAGGCACTGCTGGACTGGAGTACAGTGGCCACCGAGCCTAAAGTCTCTTAAAGGTTTTGCTATGCTGATACCTGTGTGAGGCTCAAAGCAAGGGAACATTCTTCTCTCAGTCAAATTTTATCAGACGCTAGGAAGGGCGAAGCTGAGATGACTTTTGGAGAACCTGACCAGATCGGATGGATACCTGCAGCAGACGACCTGAATGGCTGGTACCTGAGTAGTCTCACCCTTAGAACCCTTGCGCTACCTACCGCAGGACTAATTGTTAATGACTGTTTTGGACTGGTGTGATGGTTAAGGTTGTGTGTCAACTTGACTGGGCCATGATTCTCAGTGGTTTGCAGTGATGACGTAGTTCGGCAGTCGTATGATGGTGTAATCACTTCCATGATGAGATCTGATATAATGTGATCACCTCCACGATGGGATCTGCTATGAGTAGCCAATCAGTTGAAAGGGAGTTTCCTTGGGTGTGGGGCCTGCGTTGAACATAAGTGGACATTCTGGCAAGGCTCGTGGGCTTTTGCCTGCTTTGGAGCCTGCGGCTGGCTCGTGTGGGTTTGAACTCTGGCTCTTGAGCCAGCAGCCTACCTGCAGTCTTGCCTGCAAATCTGGGAATTCATCGATCTTCACAGCCTGTGAGCAAGAGCCCTGGTCTCTGACCTGCGGCTCTTGGGTTTGCCAGCCCCTGCAGATACGTGCGTCAGGAGACGCCTCTATCCTGACTCAAGGACCTGGGGTGTTCCAGCCTCTACAACCATGTGAGTCATTTCCTTGATATAAATCTCTGTATGTATTTATATGCTTGAGTGGTTTTGATCCTTTAGAGAACTCAGTCTAAGACAACTGGTAAAATGATTGGGAGGGACAAGTTAATCCTTCAATTATGAAAGGGTCAATGGCTAGAAGAGCTAGGGGGTGGCCTGTAGTGCAATGAATTACTTAATATGGCCCTTCTAGCCATGGTCTTTGTGACTCATACAGTGATTGAGTAAGTAAAAAAAACCCAAACCCAGTGCCGTGCAGTCGATTCCGACTCATAGCAACCCTACAGGACAGAGTAGAACTGCCCCATAGAGTTTCCAAGGAGCGCCTGGTGGATTTGAACTGCCAACCCTTTGGTCAGCAGCTGTAGCACTTAACCACAGTGCCACCAGGATTTCCAGTGATTGAGTGGGACTATGCAAATAAGGTATATGGAACCTGTGATTGTTGAGGTTATATGTCAACTTGGCTAGTCCATAATTCCCAGGATTGTGTGGCTGTCTTCCATTTTGTGATCTGATGTAATTATCCTCCATTTTATGTGTTGTAAATCCTAACCCTTATATGTTAACGAGGCAGGATTAGTGTGGGGTGTGTCTTGCAATAGACAGCTCTGCTGTGTAGGGAAGCAGAGAAATGGGGCAATTGCTGGACAGGGATAGAGCAGGGGAGTTTTAAAGATAGGAGATGCTTGAGTGTGCTTGTATGTGGATGGGAATGATCCAGGAGAGAGGGAGTGGGTGGTGATGCTGCAGAGAGGGATATGATTGCAGAGCTATGTCCTTGAGCAGGTGAGAGGACGGCAATCCTGAGAACGAGGCCAAAGGGCCACACGTTGCCCCTGCTGCAGGACGGAGGTGAGGGAGGGCACAGCTGTGGGAGGACTGTTCACTGGGTGGTGGGAGGATAAGGAGCCCATCTGTTGGCGTCTGTGTTCTCTGTGTGAGCCGTACTGGAGAACTACAATGTGGACCTAACAGGGAAGAGCAGACGAATGGGCGGCCAGCTCCCCCCACCCCCGCTCACTCGAGGTTTGTGGGCACTGATTTCAAGTGAGTCCTAAGTCAAGGTGTCCTATGTCAAGGCATCCTAAGTCAGCACCTGTGTGTTTTCTCCTGCAGTGGCAGACAGGGTGTAGGTGGATGGTTGGGTTGAACCAGGGTGTAGGCATCTCTGGGAGAGTAGGATGGAGGGAAAGGGGCGGAGAGTTTTGGGTCTTCGCGCGAGAGAGTTATTATGCATATGGACCAGGCAGTCCAAGGTGCCAAAAAGGGAAGTGAGGATTTGAAGGGGAGGGGCAATGGATGGGAGGCCTTGATGAAGTTAATGGATAGATGGAGTCAGAGTCAGAGCTGCACATGGCGGTGGCAGAAGGGAAGGAGATACTGCAGTTGCAGTCTCCGAGGTTGGAGCAGGTGATGCAGTCTGGTGAGGGAACAGCGCTGGCTGTGGCTGAGGATAGTGCAGAAGTTGTTAGCTGGGTTGGGGTGAACCAGCCCTGCCTTCAGGGATCCCTGGTGGAAGCCATTTCTGATCCTTGCTCCCATCACATGTATCACCTCAGCCTCCAGTTGCTGGGGGGTTTGTTCCTTTTCTGACAGTGGAACAATTTCAAGCAAGAATATGCTCTCCTTGGGAGGTGGTGGGATGGTTGGGTGGGAGGTGGCTGACTCTTCTTTCTCCTTGGGGAAGATGGCCCTGGATAAGCTGGCTTTGGAAAGAAAAGGAAGAGGAGACCTGGCCCCGCTCCTCACCTGGCTCCACTGGAACCACCGTGTTGAACTGGGCCCTCCTCTGATAGCTGTGAGTCAGTAGCAAACCAGAGCATTTGCCAAAGTTGGGAAATCTGAGGGGCAACGAGGGGGCTGGGGACCCACCCCCTTCCCAGAGAGCCTGCAGCTGTCCTCTCAGCCAAGCCCAGGACACCTGCCTAGATTCCAGGCTGGGCCTTGTGTAATATTCTCTCCAACTGACTCAGCACAGATGGAGCCCTGTACTTGTCAAGCCGGGACTTCTGCACAGTCCATGGACATGTGTTCTGATTCTTGGGGGATCTCTTTGTGTGGTACCCCCTGAGGGGGTTTGTTGGCTCATTGTATCCTTGCCTTTCAATACATGTGCAAACACGTGCAATTTGCGAATAAACAGATTTATGCATTCATATACACACATACATATTAATTTCAAAATAATTCGGCTTCAATTGTCTTGTTAAAATATTTGGGACCTCATCCTAGTAGTAGACAGCTACCTGCTGACCAATAGAACTTGCTCAGTTATGACCCATGGCAGGTACAAGGTGGTCTCTAAGACAGCATCCACGCGGCCTTGTCTCCTTCGGCTGCGCAGAGATTGCACTCTGGACTTGGTAGCTTCCCTGAGAGGAACCGGGACTAGAGATGCTCAGTTAGCAGGGCAAGGAGGCCTCTGGATGAAGATGCAGCAGGAGGTGTTGTCTTTGCAACTAAAGTGGATGTCACCAGCCACACTGCAAGATTCAAAGAGGTCCCTCCTCCCATCAGCCACACCACCAGAACAAGTTGCCTCGAGTCACTTCCAACTCATGGCGACTCCCTGTGTGTCAGTAGGACTGTGCACCATAGGGTTTTCAATGGTTAATTTTTTCTCCAGAAGTAGATTGCCAGGCCTTTCTTCCAAGGTGCGTCTGGGTGGAGTGGATGCAAACCTTTCTGTTGGCAACTGAGCACGTTAACCATTTGCACCAGTCAGAGACTCCCACCAGCCACACACCTTACAGTAAAGACAAATTAAAGGGAATTTGGAGTACAGCTGAGGTCCCTGCGTGGTGCCAACGGTTTGTCCTTGACTACTATCCTAAAGGTTGGTGGTTTGAACCCACTCAGTGGCACCAAGAAAGACCTGGTGAACTGCTTCTGCAAAGATTACAGCCAAGAAAACCCCATGGAGCAGTTCTACTCTGTAATACACGGGTTCACCACGAGTCGGAATCCACTCAACAGCAGTGGGGTTTTGGTTTACAGTGCACTTAAGAGTGATAAAAGCTGCCTATTGGAGAGTTTCCATTTGGAGAAGTTGGTTGTGGGCCTGTGTAGTGCGTCACTCAATTGAATGTAATCAACTAATTTTTGTTTATCATATGAAGAATCTTTCTAAGATATATTTCCTATTTATTTACTGTTTCCAAAAGAATAAGGTATAGGTGGAAACAGATACGGCTGACTTCAGCCTGCTAGAACTATTTCCTTTTTATTTTACAGAAATTTGATTTTAGCGTTTTAAAATTAGCCCCCGTTTTTCAGAAATGTAAACATCTCATGAATGGAGAGATGAGAGTAATTTAGTGAGGAGGCACAGCCAGAAAATTCCTGTTGCCATTCTGTCTGCCCCGGACGGTGCCTGGTTTCCTGAACCACAGAGGGCCAGAGCTGGAAGGGAACCGAGGCCAAACCTCTCATTGCCCAGATGGGGAAACTGAGGTCCGGTGAGGAAGGGAACCAGCCCATCCTGTCTCCGGATCTCATGACCCCCTGGCCTTCCTATTCTCTCCCCAGGAGGGTCTCAAAGGCCCAGGGAAGCCCAGACCTGGACCAGAACTGCCTGTGGGGCCCAGCATGGTGTACAAGAAGGGACAAGGACAATTTCTTGGGACATTCTGCCTTTGATCCCTGGGGCTTGATGGGTCCGCAGTCACAGACTTATTTCCTATTCGTGTATTATGAGGCTTGGGCCTAGCTCCCTTATGTTCTAAACAGTTAACTTGTTGGGGACAGGCTAGATTCTTTAACCTTCCCTGGGGAGAGGCCTGAGGCTGTGGAGGATGGGCCAGACCCAGGAATCCTGGGGATCCCACTTCTGGTAGAGGAGAGCTGAGGGTGAGATGTGGGTGATGTGTGAGTGGGTGGAGGCTAAGAATCCTTTCAGCCTGAGGGCTGGGTGGGGAAGGGGCACCATCTGGGGAGTGGGAGGCGTTAGTTCCTTTTATGGGTTGAAATGTCTCCTCTGTTCTCACCTCCCGTTATGGGAGGTGGGCTGACTTCCATGGTATGGCTTTGTACAGGGGTGGGAAGTGAGCTCCCTGCTTGCCCTGTGTGGTCAGACCAGACCCAAGGCCCAGGGGTTTGCAGATGGGACCACGAAAGGAAGGTTTCCTTCCTCCACATGGCCCCCAAGGGCAGAAGCAGACCCAGGGATGACCTAAGGTTAGTGTAGTGTGGTGGTTAAGAACCATACAGAGCTGGGCTTACATTCTAGTGTTCAGTGACTTTGGGCAAGTAACTTAACCATTCTGAGCTTCTTGTTTGCTCATCCACGAAATGGGTCTAATATTAGTGCCTACACCGAATGGCTTTTGGAAAGATGAAATAAGATAATATATGTAAATACATAATAAGTGGCAGGTACTGTTATTAATAATAACAATAGAATAACACTGTTTATAAATGGTGGCATGTCAGATGGTGAGGTTTCAGCTGAGTAAAATGTTGGGAGCATCCCTGCAAAGAACAGGTTAGATCTTGAGGGAGGAAGCTCTCCGTCACTGGAGGTGCCCAAGTAAAAGTTAGAGGTCCTGTAATTGGAGATTTTGTCGAGGTAGTGAAGCCTCGGCCTCAGACTGGGGCAGGCATGATGGTCTTGAAAGGTCCGTGATTGTGGGCTGGAAAGCAAAGAGCAGGCTGGAAGGCAGTGGCTCGCAGCCCAGCCTGACCCCCATCTGGATCATTCTGGAGCCTCATATGAAGCACTAGACCTGGCAACCATGCTGAGTTCTCAGGCCATGGAGCTGGGAGTCCCAGATTTTGAAGGGTTCTCATTGTGCATTTGGTTAACGAGGTCCCAGAGAGGGGGAGGGCTTTGGCAAGCCTGGGTTGGTGTAACTGTGACTGGATGAAGCAGAAGCCCTCTGACTCTGGCTGTGTGGGTCTCTTGCTTTTCTTGTCCTGGGGCTGGTTGGAACAGGGCGAATTCCCTCTGGGTATCAGACCAAATCTAAGAACCAAACCTGTTGCCGTCAAGTGGATTCCGACTCAACTCATTGAGACCACGTGGGGCAGAGTAAAACTGGATTCGAACTGCTGACCTTTTGGTTGGCAGCCACAGCTCTTAACTGCAGTGCCACCAGGGCTGAGCATCAGACAGGGGTGTGGAAAGAAGAACAGATGGAGTAGCCGTGGGGTTTGTCTGAGAGTGGCCCTGCAGGCCCTCATGGAAACAGAGCTGGAGGGGCCTGCACAGGCCAGGCATGCAGTAGCTGTGGGTTACACCCTGGACCTGGAGGCCACCAGCCGGCTCCCTGTCCTACAGCCTTTGTATACCCTGGGAGACGGGCTTCCTTTGTGTGGGAGGGGGTTCTGCACACCCTCAGGGGCAGAGGCCCTTTGATTTGGCAGTCACTCATTGTCCAGGTTCAGACTCACCTTCTGCCCGTGGACCTGCCTGCCTCCCAGGTCCCCAACATTGTCCTTTATGCCTCTGCACTTAGGCCCAGAGTAATGAGGTTTAGGACACACCCTACACTGATATGGCCTTATTAACATAACCAAGAGAGCCCTATTCCCAAGCAGGATGACATCCACAGGTAAAGGGCTTAGGATTCCAAACATATTTTGGGGAGACACAATTCAATCCTTCACGGACACTGACATTTTAACAAACACACCAGAACCTTTGCAGACAGTGGAGTGTCACCTGGGGACACCTCAAACTCATTCCAGTAACACTGCTGTTTTCCCCTTGAACACTTTTTTGGAGTCCTGATTGGGTCTGTTTAAAAGGCACAGAGGGCAGGTCATCTTGGTTTTGACCTGAAATGGTGTTGCTGGAAGGGACATAAGAAAGATTTGCTGCCACCGGGAGGCTCAGTGGTGGTGGGTGTCCAGTAGGTTTTGGAGGCTGTTCCCTAGAAGCAAACTCAAAATGGGCTGAGGTGGGAAAGTTGGTGACGTTTAGTTGCATAAAGTGGCTGCTTTAAGAAGGGGCCGCTTCTGTTCTTATGGAGAAGGTCCAATAGATGTATAAAAACGGTTCCTTCTTTTACCCCTCTGTGTTCACAGCTGCATTCCCAGTGCCTGGAGCAGTGCCTGGTATAGCAAGCATTCAATACATATTTGTTGAATGAGTGAACAAATTCAGTGAATATTTATTTATTGAGGGCCTACTGCTTTCCAGGCACTGTGGTAGGTGGGCTGGCTTTATTACCTCACAGAGATGACGTGTGTGTTTGTATGTGCACCTATGCGTATGTTCACACATGTCTGGTTATGTATTTCATTGGCCACTATGATCACTGCCTTCACTGGATGTTAATTACACATTTGCTGGGCTTGGCCAGGGTTATATTTTTTATGTTTTTATTTCCAAGGCCAACACCTGCTTTTTTTTTTTTTTTTTAAAGGAAATATTTTGATGCAGGCAAAAAATTAGATTTAAAACAGTATGCAGTCCTGCTGCAGTCTCCTGGCTGGTTCAGTGTTGGTGAACATTTGATGCCCCTCCTTGGGCTGAGAACTTGTGCATGCAACGTGCACACACACACAGAGCTTTAAATCTAAATTAATAGTACTCCGTGTTGGAGTGAGGACCGGCACCCACCTTCAGGGTAATTAACCTTTGCCGCTAGGATTTCCCTTCCTCTGCCTGTAGGAAAGATCCACGCACTCTTGCATGGGGTTGGATGTGGTTCTCTTGTGTGTATGTATACATATCCCTTACAGCAGGAACTTTCATGCCCCCACCCCCTTTAAAACAATGGAACCCTTTGTTTAAATGAAATTTTATGTGCAACCTCATGATTGCATTACACAGTAAAAGTAAGTCTGCTTTGCTTCAAATGAGGATGGGGTTCCCTTGCTCAGTCTTCCCGCACTTCCCTACCAGGGTCTGAATATTACCTCCTGGAGTTCCAGGGCTCCCCGAGGCCCTAGAGGAAGAGGCTGTCCATGTGTGTGGCTGCGAACACTGCACTCACAAGTACTTCCCTGTGCATCTGCTATGTATTCACGACTCTTCTCTTCTCCCTTGCACCCCCTCTTTTCCTTCCACCCACTGTGTCCTTGGTTCAGGCTGGCCTGATCCGCACAGACAGCACCGACTACTTCATTGAGCCTCTGGAGCGGGGGCAGCAGGAGAAGGAGGCCGGCGGGAGGACACACGTGGTGTACCGCCGGGACACTGGCCAGCAGGAGTGGGCAGAACTTCACGGGGACCTTTACAATGAAGGTAGGCTGGAGAGGGACTGCGACTCTACCTCTCTCCATACCTCCATGGGGAGGGGGTTTAGTAACTTCTGGCCTTCACCTTTCAACTCCTAACCTCAGTCTCCTCATCCGTAAAATGGGACTGGGCCACATAGACCTACTGTACTAGCAGGGGAACCCCAATGGGCTTTAGGAGCTACTATAAATGGCTGGAATTGGGGGCCAGAGGAGCTACTTGGGCCCCCATAACTCTGGTTCACAGGACCGTTGAGGCCTCTGAGGGTCTCAGCATTGCCTTGCAAGGCTATTTCTCAGCCAAGGCAGAAGGTGGAATGGCCACAGTTAGCTCTCCCCGATAAAAATCATCTCAACCCCCTAGGAGCCACAGGAAGGAAAATCTGAGGATGTCATAGAGAGACTGCGCACTGCCAGGGCTTCAGGGTCAGCTTTGTGTCCAAGAGAATATTTTGAAATCCTGGCTCCAGCACTGATGGCTGTATGACCCCAGGCGAGTTACTTAACGTCTCTGAGCCTCTCTTTCCTAATCAGCAAAGGAGGGTTGGTCACGGTCTACCTGCTGAGGTTGCTATGTGCATTGGTGAGAGTATGTATACAGATCCCAGGTGGAGCTTGGCAGGCAGTAGGTGCTTGATAAGTGGCTTACTCTCATTACAGTGTTGTCATTAAGGGAAAGTGGTGGTTCAGTGGTAGATTTCTCACCTTCCCTGCGAGCAACCCGGGTTCGATTCCCAGCCAGTGCACCTCATGCTCAGCCGTCACCTGTCTGTCATTGGAGGCTTGGCTGTTGCTATGATACTGGACAGGTTTCAGTGGAGCTTCCAGACTAAGATGGACTAGGAAGAAAGGCTTGGCAATCTGCTTCCAAAAATCAGCCAGTGAAAACCCCATGGATCACAACCCTGTTGTGCATGGAGTTGCCATGAGTCAGGGGCTGACTGGACAGCAGCTAATAACAGCAGCCAACACTGACATGTTAGGATGGGAGCCCGCTGAGAGGAGGATGTCCCTGCACACACACGCACCCCTGCCCTACGACTGGAGCAGGAGCCTGCGCAGCCGAGGACTCAGGACTGTTGTTGAGCTAATGCAGGAGTGGCTGCGACATGCTGCTGGTCCTGGGCCCGTGGCCAACTGCATAGTCGAACTTAGCTCTGTCACAAAGACCCTTCAAGCAAGAGCGGACCAGAAGGCCCAGGGTGGAATCTGGTGGGGAGTAGACCGCACCCTGTTGTTAGGGCCCTAGCAGGGCTGGGCGTAGCATGAAGGAATGCCTGGAAACCATTTGTCTCCAAATACAATGCCTCTTTTGAAGCTCCAGCTGCTCTCAAGTGTCACTCATAAGAGAAGCCCAGCACCCAGAGGTGTGGAGGGCTTTTATAGGCCTGGGGGTAGGGTTAGGTGGGGGGGGGGGGATGAGGGGCCGGGTGGAGCCTTGGGTGACTTCATGGGTTTCCTGATCAGGCTGGTGGCTGCACCACCCCCTGTACCACCCTGGGAAGATGACAAGCCTCCCTTGGGTTTATTTTATTTCAGGCCAGTTTTGAATCAAAGGAGCTTGAGTCACCCCAGTTGCACACCCAGCTCACCGGCTGTCACCCTGATTGCAGCCACATCACCCACCACCACAGTGGGCAGCTGGGAAGACTGACCCCAAGCCTGGTGGAGGTGGAGTCCAGAGGCATGAGGGCACTGATAACCTGCCTGCCCTCTCATCACGTGGCCATCTCAAACCCCGTGGGCTGAGGGTGATGTCATACTTTGAGCCCAGCCTGCCTGGCCTGTCTGTCCTTCCTGAGAAAGATAAGGGGTGATAGAAAAAGGACTCTTGGAAACCTGTGACCTGCATCCTGTTATTTTAAGACCAGGACTGGGTGTGAGTCCAGTGAGTGGAGAAACTATTGTGGGTACGCCTGTCTCCATCAATATTCTCATTACGGCTAAGACGGAGGCTCTTACCTCACTTCCTTAGGTCCACTTTTGGCCAGTAGAGAAAGGTCTTGGAGGCTGGTGGCCAGTAAAGAGGCTGGGAGGGATCTCCCTCAGCCTGCGCCTCTTCCTTTCTCTGCCCATCCCTGTCCTGTATCAGCCCAGCTCAGACGCCCTCCCCTGGGCCCCTCAGCCCCCTGGATTTCTCCGGCATCTGCCACCCCCAAAACAGGCTGTGGAGTCCTCAGGGACAGACGCCAAGTCTTAATCATCTTTCTCTAACTCACGGGATCTCTTCTGCCCCATGTGGTCTGTCTAGCTATCCTGCGTTGGGGGTGCATCAGGGAATCCATCATACTGTGTTTCTAGCTGAGCTGTGGTCTGTGGAGGGCTCCTGCCTCCTGGCCTCCGCTCTAAGGGACTGACGTGTACCCATGACCGTGAGGGGTGGAGGGGACTCTTCCCCCTTGGCACGCAGGGCGTGGCTATGGCTGCTGCTTCCTGAAGTGAGCACGGGTGCACCCCTTCATCCCTGATGACCCCCCAAAGAAGAGTTAAATTCTTTACTCAAGGCTCTGATGAAAAATCTGAACTATTCAGAGTGTAAGGTAAGATTCCCTGGCTTGGACCACCTGGTGAGAGCTGGCCCTCACCCCCTGAGCACAGGGACTCCCCTGTGGATACTGCCTGAGCCCTGGAGCCCTGGTTGCTCGCAGGCTCCTAATGCTACTCTCTCCTTCCTCAGCCCACAGCCCAGCTCTCTTTTTAACCCCTTTCTGCCCTCCGAGTCCCTTTTGAGGAGGGAACTGGCCCTAACGGGCAAGTGCCCCTGTGATCAGAGTTCCAGCCCCTCAGACACCAGACAGCTCATCCCTACAGGTGCAGCCAGCCAGGTCTTGTGCTGAAGCTGCTGCTTTTTTTTTTTTTTTAATTTTTATTATTGAGAGAACACTTATGTAACATAAAATTCACCATTTTGTGCACCAATGTTGTGTAACGATTACCACAAATAGAGAAAGACAAAAATTAAAAAAAAAAAAACAAAACCCATTGTCATCGAGTTGATTCTGACTCATAGCGACCCTGTAAGACAGAGAAGGGCTGCCCCGTAGGGCTTCCAAGGAGCAGCTGGTGGATTCAAACTGCTGACGTTTTGGTTAGAAGTTGAGCTCTTCTGCAACATTTCCGTCACCCTTCCCACCCCCCCAAAAACCCCTACCCATTAACAGTCACTCCCATACTCCCCTCCGCCAATCTCCTGGCAACCACTAACCCGCTTTCTGCCTCTGTGGGTTTGACTGTTGTGGACATTTCCTATAAATGGGATCGTGCAAGAGGTGTGGTCCTTTGTGTGGTTTCTTTTACTGAGCATAATGGTCTCAAGGTTCATCCGTGTTGCAGTGTATTAGTGCTTTATTCCTTTCTGTGGCCGAATAACATTCCATTGTATGGATACAGTACAGCCATTTATGGACATTTGGGTTCTTTCCACTTTTTAGCCATTATGATTAATGCTGCTTGGACACTCGCGTATAAGTTTTTGTGTAGACCTATGTTTTTATTTCTCTCAGGTATATACCTAGGGTCATATGGTAACTCTGTGTTTAACTTTTTGAGGAACTGTCAAACTGTATTCCAAAGCAGTTGTACCATTTGACATTTTCTTGGGGCTTCTTGGGTGGACTCATTCCAAGCCTCGCAGCAGCTGGCTGGCCCTGCTCTGCCCTGAAGGTTACCTACTCCTGGCCTGAAGGATGAGAGTGACTTGACAGAATGTGGTTGCTGATGCCGGCAAAAAAAAAGGCCTCCTTCAATTCGCTCCACGCCTCTACTGAGAGTGAAATCTGGGCGCACCATGCTGCTTCCTCGGCAGGCCTGGTGATGTGGGAGCAGAGGACCCGAGTGTAGACCCTGGGCTGCTGCGTGAACCCGCCGTGTGACATGGCATCTTAGTTACCTAGTGCTGCTGTAACAGAAATGCCACAAGTAGGTGGCTTTAAAGCACAGGTTTATTTTCTCACAGTTCAGGAGGCTAGAAGTCCAAACTCAGGGTGCTGGCTCTCTGTTGACTCTGGAGGAATGGTCTCTTTCAGATTCCGCTCCTCGGCACCTGTCTTCTCCCATTCGCGCGTGCGTATCTCTGTGTCTGATCTGCTCTTTTTATAACTCAGAAGTGATGAGGTTTAGGACTCACCATACACTGCTGGGCCTCATTAACATAACAAAAACCCTATTCCCAAGGGGGATCACATCCACAGGTACAGGGGTTAGGATTCCAGCACATGTTTTTGGGGGACACAATTCTATTCCTGACTCTCTGGGCCTCCCTTCTGGCAGACCTGGCAGGAAGGGCTGTGAGGGGTCAAGTTCAGTATTTTACTTGCACTGCTCAAGCTTTCAGCACTGCTCCCATGCTGGGTGACTTATTTATTCTCCCTGTTCCATGCAGAGAGCCCTTGCCTGTCCTCCTCCCCTTCCGGGGGTCCTCTTCCTCCCCTTCTGGGGGTCCTCCTCCTTCCCAGGAATTTGTCTTGGGGGGCTGCTGCACTCTCCCTGGATTCAGACGCCAGGCCACCGATGCTGTGTGCAGGGTGGACTGCAGGGGACCCTCACTCGGGTGAGCGAGGCCTGAGACCCAGCCTGAGCCCTGCTCACCAGGCTGCACCCCACCCAGAGGGCTGGCCTTTTCTGATTTCTGGCCAGTGGCTACACAGTTTTCCAGCTCTGCAGTTTAGGGGTCTTTTCCTCTGCACTGTATAGCACCAGTAAAACTAGTTGCCCCTGAGTCGATTTGACTCACTGTGACCCCATGGGTGTCGGTAGAACTGAGTTCCCTGGGGTTTTCATTGGCTGATTTTTTGGAAGCAGATCCCCAGGCCTTTCTTCTGAGGCACCTCCTGGTGGACTTGATCCTCCAATCTTTCAGTTAGCTGCTGAGCACATTAACCGTTCGTACCACCCACGGACTCCTCTAGAGCCACTAACTAAAGGGAAAATAAGAAGAAAACGGTATCGCTGAGCCGTGTAGTTCCTTGTTGCCCTGCCCGCAGATTTCAGCCCCCGAAGTACCCACGTCTGTAGACAGCTTAGAGGTGGAACTCAAGTCTCTGCTCGCTGACTCAGCCGCGAGGGTCACCTGCAGCAAGGGTAGTGTCATGGCGTACTTGCTCCCGTGTTTAGCACACAAAAAAGACATTGGCTTTCTCAGGCACAGTTCCCTCTGGTTGGGGCCTCTTCTCCGTGTTCTCCAACAGGGTGTCTCTTGCTCATGGTTTGGCCTCAGCTTAGATGTCACCTGTTTCAGAAACCTTCCCCAGCTCCCTGGCCCTGGATTAGGTCTCTGGTGTGGAAGCCTTCTCTAGTCAGCCCTATCCTGGCCTTTGATGCTAGTATACAGTTTTTTTTCTGTCACCTCCACTAGACTGCAGGTTCCCCAAGGGCAGGGGTCCCACCTTCATTACCCACCCGCCATCCCTCCACCTAATAAATATGGGACCACTCCTGTAATCATACCCTTTGGTACATGCCGTTGATATGTCCTCACCCCTGGCTCACTACCTGGTGTGCTGTCAAATATTTATGGATAAATGAATGTTCTTAGAAATTGGTGACCCAAGTTTCAAAACTTCAGGGTGCAATGGTCAGAAAATCATTAAGAATTAAGGCTTTGAGGCTTCTCTTGGAAGACCCCACCCCCATCTTGCTTTCGAAGTCTTCTGAGGGCTTTCCCCCCCAACAGTGTCCGCATGTACCTCACTCCACTGCCCCAGTCAATCCTATTCCAGTCTCCATTCAGACTACAGTGTAAGTGACTGGCAACAGTTCAAAGTGTTATCTTTCTCAAGCATATGTGCAGAGTGGCAGTTAAAGATGATGATGGCTCAGAGCATGGGCTCTTGATTGAGACAGACCAGACAAGTGACTTAACATCCTTGAACCTCAGTTTGTTCACCTCTATAATGGGGATAGTAACCTGATCGAGCTGTAAGGACTGGATTAGATGGCCCATCACCTGTTTCTGTAAATCAAATTTTATTAAAACACAGACACAGTTATTTGTTTATATATTGTCTGTGGCTGCTTTTTTTTTTTTTTTTAATTTTTATTGTGCTTTAAGTGAAAGTTTACAAATCAAGTCAGTGTCTCATACAAAAACTTGTATACACCTTGCCATATACTCCTAGTTGCTCTCCTCCTAATGAGACAGCACACTCCTTCCCTCCACTATTTTCATGTCCATTCAGCCAGCTTCTGACCCCCTCTGCCTTCTCATCTCCCCTCCAGACAGGAGCTGCCCACATAGTCTCATGTGTCTACTTAATCCAAGAAGCTCACTCCTCACCAGTATCATTTTCTATCCCATAGTCCAGTCCAATCCCTGTCTGAAGAGTTGGCTTTGGGAATGGTTCCTGTCTTGGGCTAACAGAAAGTCTGGGGACCATGACCTCCAGGGTTCTTCTAGCCTCAGTCAGACCACGAAATCTGGTCTTCTTACGAGAATTTGAGGTCTGCATTCCACTGCTCTCCTACTCCCTCAGGGGTTCTCTGTTGTGCTCCCTGTCAGGGCAGGGCGGTCATCAGTTGTAGCCGGGTACCATCTAGTTCTCCTGGTCTCAGGCTGATGTAGTCTCTGGTTTATGTGGCCCTTTCTGTCTCTTGGGCTTGTAATTACCTTGTATCTTTGGTATTCTTCATTCTCCTTTGCTCCAGGTGGGTTGAGACCCATTGATGCATGTTAGATGGTTGCACGCTAGCGTTTAAGACCCCGGATGCCGCTCTCCAAAGTGGGATGCAGAATGTTTTCTTAGTAGATTTTATTATGCCATTTGACTTAGATGTCCCCTGAAACCATGGTCCCCAGACCCCCGCCCCTGCTACGCTGGTATGGCTGCTTTTAAGGAGCCTTTGTGGTGCAGTGGTTAAGCACTTGGCTGCTAACCAAAAGGTCAGCAGTTCAAACCCACCAGATGCTCTGCGGGAGAAAGATGTGGCAGTCTGCTTCCATAAAGATTACACCCTTGGGACCCCTATGGGGCAGTTCTACTGTGTCCTATAGGGTCACTATGAGTCGGAATTGGGTTTTTTTGGTTTTATAGCAGCTTTTATGTTTCAGTGACAGAGATGAGTAGTTGCAAAAGAGATCATATGGGCCATAAAGCCGAAACTATTTGCTCTCTGGTCCTTTCCAGAAAAATTTGCCAACTGCTGGATTACATACCTGTTGCCATCGAGTCGATTCCAACTCATAGCGACCTTATAGGACAGAGTAGTACAAGTTAATAAGTGCTAGTTAAATAAATGGAGCCCTGGTGGTGCAGTGGTTAAGAGCTTGGCTGCTAACCAAAAAGTCGGCAGTTCGAATCCACCAGCAGCTCCCTGGAAACCCTATGGGACAGTTCTACTCTGTCTATAGGGTCACTATGAGTTGGAATTGACTTGACAGCAACAGGTTTGGTTTTTGTTTTGTAGTTAAATTAATGAGTATTTTGCTTTTAACTAGAACAAAGCTGTGATGACGAAATTGCAGGCCTTGCCAGTGATGGGGACTGGTTTGAAAGGCATGTGTGCACTCTAGTGGCTCCTGAGACTGCCCTGCATAGCTTACAGTGACCCCATCATTTTTTCCCTTATCAAGACGTTTTCACCCACTGCCACCTCTGAGTTTTAGAGCAACCTGGTAGGATCAAGGAGTATTCTCCCTCTGTAACAGGAGAGGAGATTGAAGCTCAGAGTAGTGAAAGGACTTGGCCGAGGACCCACCACGAGATAGGACCCACTGGGAGCTGGAACCCAGGCTTTCTGGCCCCTGGGCTGGTTCTCATGCCTCTGGTGCTGCTGACTCAAAGACTCAGCCATGCCTTCGTGCCAGACAAGAGCTCGTACCCTGCCCTGGTATGGAGTGCAGCCCTCACTGCGCTGACCAACAGAGGCAGGGAAATGGCGCGTGTGACAGGGCAGGCTGTGACAGAGGGCAGGGTGGTCTGGTGGGCAGCGTCACATGAGTCTGACCTCTGACTCTCCATCCTGCTTCCAGCCTTTGGCCTTGGCGACCTTCCCAACCTGCTGGGCCTGGTGGGGGACCAGCTGGGCGATGCGGAGCGCAAACGGCGCCATGCCAAGCCGGGCGGCTACAGCATCGAGGTGCTGCTGGTGGTGGATGACTCGGTGGTGCGCTTCCACGGCAAGGAGCATGTGCAGAACTATGTCCTCACCCTCATGAACATCGTGAGTGTCGGGTGCCCTGGGACATTAGGGGGTGGTGTGGGCCACTGGATGGAAGACTTCTCTTGAGCCTGGTGTTTCCCGGGATAGACTTGGGGGAGATGTAGATACCTGTGCAGAGGGGGCCCCCAGGCCATCAGCGCCAGCCCCTGGCAAGCTGGAGCCTGCAGGTGCATTGAGAGCCTGGTCAGGCATGGCCTGGGGCCTCGCTTGCCTTAGAGTTGGCAGGAAGTCCCAGAGGCTCACCACCTGGAGAAAGTCCCAATCCCAGGGCTAGGGAGACTCTCCAAGGGGCTGTCGATCTGCGAGGGGGGGATCCTGGGACCTTTCAGGGCACCTGTGTTTTCATACTAATATCTGCTCTTGGGTTTGTTGTAAAGGTTCAATGAAATACTAAATGTAGAGTATTTAACGCATAGAGTACTCAGGTAATGTTTTCCATGATTATTATCATGGGCTTTGTTATCAATCTGTGTGTCTATGCGTAAGTTGTCCTTTGTCTCTCTGTCTAAATGTCAGCTCCTTGAGGGCAGGGACTTTGTCTCATACTTTTTTGAACCCTGGCAAAAATGAGCCATTGAGAACCCTGTGGAGCATAGTTCTACTCTGACACAGACAGGCTCGTCAGGAGTCGGAGTCCATTCAGTGGCAACTGGCAACTCATCATACAGTGCCCGACACCTGGTAGGTGGTCAGGGAGAGTGGAAGTGAGTGGTGTCTAGGAGAGAAGCAATTGTCAGCAGGTGGCAAGATTTTCGTCGGCAATGTCCGAATCTATACAAGGCAGGAGGGGGAAGAGGGTGTTGGTGAAAATCAGCTCTAATTACAGGAGTTCCAGAGAGAGGTCGGTGCCAGAAAGTCTGCCGCCCACTAACTCCTTGTTTGGATGTGGTTATTCCTCTATGCTTTAAGCCTAGCATGTGCTTTGGGACACAAAGAGCAAAGGCTACGGCTTGGAGCTGTTTGAGAGAGGTTGGGGCAGAGAGGGAGAGTGAATATGAACATGAGCACCCCTACCGCACTTGACCACCCACCCAGACTCTAGAAATTCCAGGCCCGAGCTAAGACCACACAGCTGAGCACAAGCCCCGTTATTGGGAGGCCAAATTGAGGGCCAGGTTGGATGCTGGAGGAGCAGAAGGGGAGGCCCACGGAAGACTGTGTGGTTAAGGTTGTGTGTCAACTTGGCTGGGCCATGATTCTCAGTGGTTTGGAAGTCATATGATGTTGTGATCACTTCCATGATGAGATTTGATATAATGTCGTCACCTCCATGGTGGGATCTGCTGGGAGTAGCCGATCAGTTGAAAGGGAGTTTCCTTGGGCGTGGGGCCTGCATCGAATACTAGTGGACATTCTGGCAAGGCTCGTGGGCTCTTGCATGCTCTGGATCCTGCAGCTGGCTCCGGTTTGTTTGACCTCTGATTCTTGGGGACTTGAGCTAGCAGCTTACCTGTGGTCTTGCCTGCCGATCTTGGAATTTGTCAATCTTTGCAGCCTGTGAGCAAGAACCCTGCTCTCTTACCTGCCAATCTTGGGTTCACCAGTCCCTGTAGCTACTGAACCAGAAGATGCCTCTATCCTAACCCACAAACTTGGGACATTCCAGCCTCTACAACTGCATGAGTCCTTTCCCTGATACAAATTTCTCTCTGTATATATTTATATGCTTTACTGGCTTTGCTTCTCCAGAGAATGCAGCCTAAGACAAAGACCCTGTGGAGCCCTAGGGTGCCAGAAGCTTGGGTCTTATGGGTCCTAAAGCAGAAGAACCCAGAGGTGTGTGCAGACCCTAGTCAGAGCCCTAGAGCCCTTCAGTTTGTTTAATGATAGTTTTCAGCCAAAGGAAAGATCATGACTCTCATTTAGCAATAAAAACAACTGCTTGCTAAAGAATTTATTCTACTCATTAATCAGTGAGGGAATCAAGCAGATGCTATAACCGGTTGAAAAGAGACCTCAAAGAATAGAAACGTTTATTACCGGTACCGGTTGCTGTTGAGTTGAACTGACTCAGGACAACCCCACGTGTGTCCGAGCAGAACCGACTCGGGACAACCCCACGTGTGTCCGAGCAGAACCGACTCGGAACAACCACATTTGTGTCCGAGCAGAACCGACTCAGGGCAACCCCACGTGTGTCCGAGCAGAACCGACTCAGAGCAACCCCACGTGTGTCCGAGCAGAACCGACTCAGGGCAACCCCACGTGTGTCCGAGCAGAACCGACTCGGGACAACCCCACTTGTGTCCGAGCAGAACCGACTCGGGACAACCCCACGTGTGTCCGAGCAGAACCGACTCGGGACAACCACATTTGTGTCCGAGCAGAACCGACTCGGGGCAACCCCACGTGTGTCCGAGCAGAACCGACTCGGGGCAACCCCACGTGTGTCCGAGCAGAACCGACTCGGGGCAACCCCATGTGTATCCGAGCAGAACCGACTCGGGACAACCACATTTGTGTCCGAGCAGAACCGACTCGGGACAACCCCACCTGTGTCCGAGCAGAACCGACTCGGGGCAACCCCATGTGTGTCCGAGCAGAACCGACTCGGGACAACCACATTTGTGTCCGAGCAGAACCGACTCGGGGCAACCCCATGTGTGTCCGAGCAGAACCGACGCGGGACAACCCCATGTGTGTCCGAGCAGAACTGGGCTCTGCGGAGTTTCCAGCGGCCGATTTTCTGGGAGTAGGTTGCCAGGCCTTTCTTCTGAAGCATCTCTGGGTGGCTCAAACCTTCAACCTTTTGGTGAGCAGCCAAGTGTTTTAGTCATTTGTAGCACCCAGGGACTCTGGAAAGCATCAATAGATCAGGAATATGGAAGTAAATGTGCAAATGGAGCCTGTCTTAGTTATGTAGTGCTGCTGTAACAGAAATGCCCCAAGTGGATGGCTTTAACAAACAAGTTTATTCTCTTACAGTCTAGTAGGCTAGAAGTCCAAATTCAGGGCATCAGCTCTAGGGGAAGCCTTTCTTTCTCTGTCTGCTCTGCGGGAAGGTCCTTCTCGTCAATCTTCCCCTGGACTAGGAGCTTCTCTACACAGGAACCCCCAGTCCAAAGGACACGATCTGCTCCTGGCATTACTTTATTGGTGGTATGAGGTCCTCCTGTCTCTCTGCTCACTTCTCTCTTTTATATCTTTGTATACCTCAAAAGAGATTGGCTCCAGACACAATCTAATTTGGAGTTTACATAACTGCTGCTAATCCTATCATCAACATCATAGAGGTAGGATTTACAACACACAGGGAAATCTCATCGTGGACAATAATACAATACTGGGAATCATGATCCAGCCAAGTTGACAGATATTTGGGGGGGACACAATTCAATTCATGAGAGAGACAAATTGTTTTTTTCACTGGGAGGGAAGATAATTTAGCTTCCACTAGAGGAAACCCCATGGGGCAGTTCTGTTACCGCAAATTGCGAGTTGGAGCCGCCTGCCACAAACGGGCAATTTTTGAGACGGGGGTGAGGTGGGTACCAAGAGCTTTATTATATGTACCGGTATATGGAAACAGCGGAGAATGATCTCCTCCTGAAGCTGTCTGTCTTGAGAAGCTGCAGTCCAGCTGGGGTTTTACAGGGAAAAGGGGACACAGGTTTTAGGAACTTGTGGAATGTCTATTCCCTTTCTGTGTGGTTTAGGTGATCATGTCTCAAACATGTTGATCTTTTCCTGCCATTATCCCATCAGCCCATGGGGTGACTGGCGCCATCCTGATGAGCATCGTCCTGTTTGACAGGCTTAGATATCACTTGTTTTTCCACGGTCCTAGGGGAAACATCGGTTAACATTTAACTTTTAGAGGCGCTAACAGCAAAATTATACTTGGGAGACAGAGACAGGCCAGGGAAAGGAAAAATGGCGCAGGTTCTGTTCAAGATAATGGCTAAGCAGCCTGTTCCAGTTCTACTCTGTCCTATAGGGTCACTATGAGTCAGAATCCACTTGATGGCAATGGGCAAGTTAAGAGGAGGTGGTATTTGCATGTCTATAGACAGGAGTTCTGCATTGCTCTCAGTGCTCTCAATTGTAAAGTAGCTTCTGTAGAATTGGAATCAGATAGGCTAGGCGGAATGGAACTGTGGACAAAGCATCGTTTCCATTGAAGTAGATTTTTTTTCCCCTATAATATTGAGACCCGGACCAGGGGCCCAGGTAGAGAGCCACTGTGGGTGCCAGATGGCTGAAAGTCTGGTGACTTCGCTGACTTAAAAACTGAATCCTCAGCTCCTGGAGCAGGGTGGCAGTCCCACTTCTGGATTCTGGCTACGGGGGAGAATTCCCAGCAGCTACGTGGTGGGACTCTGTCCCCCACGCAAGGACTGCCCTTACTACCTACTCTGACTTTCTACATTTTAGGTGGGAAGTGGGGGGTGTGAAGAGAACTCCTAGGGTGCAGAGTGGTTGAGGGTGGGGTACTCTCCCTCCCAAAAAAAACAAAACTCGTTGCTGTCAAGTCAATTCTGACTCATAGTGACCCTACAGGACAGAGTAGAACTGCCCCATAGGGTTTCCAAGGAGCGGCTGGTGGATTTGAACTGCCGACGTTTTGGTTAGCAGCCGAGCTCTTAACCTCTACGCCACCAGTCTAGGAAAATAACTCTTTCTTTGGTGCTACCCTGGCTTCTTTATCTCATCTTTCAGAGAAATCCTGCAGTCTTGGGTACTTCCATCAAGGATTCTGTTGCCCCTCTTCTCCTTTGATATCTTTTGGTTGGGTGCCGTATCAGTAGGTCAGCAGGCTCTGGAAGGGTGGAAAAAACTTCCTGGAGCCCCAAGTCTTTGCTGTTATCCATTCATCTGTTAAGAGCCAGGTGCTGAGCTTCCTCATTGGGCCCTGGGCATTGGGCAGTGTCTTAGTTATCTAGTGCTGCTATAACAGAAATACAAGTGGATGGTTTTAACAAAGAGAAATTTATTCTCTCATAGTCTGGTAGGCTAGAAGTCCAAATTCAGGGTGTCAGCTCCAGGGGAAAGTTTTCTCTCTCTGTTGGCTCTGGAGAAAAGTCCTTGTCATCAATCTTCCCCTGGTTGAGTAGCTTCTAAGTGCAGGAACCTCAGGTCCAAAGAATGCACTCTGCTCCTGGCATTGCTTTCTTGGTGGTATGAGGTCTACCTGTCTCTCTGCTCGGTTCTCTCTTTTATATCTCAAAAGAGATTGGCTCAAGACACAATCCAATCTTGTAGATCTCATCAACCTAACTACTGCTAATCCATCTCATCAGTTCATAGTGATAGGATTTATAACACATAGGAAAATCACATCAGATCATGAAATGGTGGACAGTCACACAAATACTGGGAATCATGGCCTAGCCAAATTGATACACATTTTTAGGGAACACAATTCAATCCATGACAGGCAGGGTGGGGTGTCAGTCAAGGCTCTTGAGGTTACAAGTGACAGACACCCAACTCACACTAGCTTAAGGCAGAGGGATTTATCGGAAGGAAGCTGCTGGCAGCACCCACAGACACTGCAAGAACTGTGAGGCAGCTCTTCTTGGTGGTGGTGGATTCCCTCCTCTCTGCTTGCTTCTGTCTGCATTCTTTCTTTTAAGGTAAAAGGTGTGACTCAAGTAAGGGTGACTTGACTTGAATAAGGATGGTAAGGGTGGTGGCTGGGGTAAGGGTGTTGACTTGAGTCACACCCTCTAGTAAGGCAGTGACTCAAGATATATCCTACCTCATTCCTGCCTCATTAACATAACGGACGACTCACTCCCAGATGGGACCATAACCACAGGCATCAAAAACCAAACCCTTTGCCATCGAGTTGATTCGGACTCATAGTGACCCTATAGGACAGAGTAGAACTGCCCCATAGGGTTTCCAAGGCTGTAATCTTTATGGAAGCAGACTGCCACATCTTTCTTCTGTGGAGTGGCTGGTGGGTTTGAACCACTGAGTTTGCAGTTAGCAGCCAAGTGCTTAACCACTGTGCCACCAGGGCTCACAGGCATAGAGGCTAGGATTTATAACACATCACAAAATGGAGGATAATTACATCAGATCACAAAATGGAGGATAACTACATCATTACATAACTACCAAATTGTATCATTACATAACTGCCAAACCACTGAAAATCATGGCCCAGCCAAGTTGACACATAACCTTAACCATCACAGGTTCCATATACCTTATTTGCACAGTCCCACCTAATCATTATGTGGGAGTCACAAAGACTATGGCTAGAAGGGCCATTTTAAGTAATTCACTGCACCACATAAGCCCATGACCTATCCCAGCTCTCTTGGCCAAATTAACATGTTATGACTTCTGACCCTTGACCTCTGACCCATGACTCACTGTCTTGGCCAGGGAGCATCCTCAGCTTCCACCTACGACTGCGTTCCCAGCCACAGGGTCGTCCGTGTTCCTTCTCTTAACAACCTGCCAGAAATTGGGTGAGGAGGAGGGTAACTGTCTACACAGAGGTTCCTGAAGGCCCAGTGAGGCTGGTTCTTCTGCTCATCTCTGGTTTTCCTGGTGGATGTGGGAATGGAAAGAGGCTCGGGGTGGGCAAGGGGTGCAGTTGTGGCTGAACTTCTGCAAGGGCCCCATTTCCTCTGCAGAGCATCTTCCTCAGTGCTGTGGACCAGAGGAGAGGCTGACAGCACTGAGATTGGCTGGGTCTACAGAGCTGGTGCCAGGACAACCTGCTGTGGCCATGGGACAGGAAGTGGAAAGTGGGCTCTGGCTTCCTGGGTGCAGGAGGACAGCCCACCAGGGCTCCAGCCTGGGGAAGGGAGCGGATGGGGGACCGACAGCCTGTGTCTCCCAGTCTCTTGTCACAGGGGACCAGCACTTCATCCTGTCCATTGTGCGGAGCTTCTATTTGGCTGGGTGCTTGAAACACTGATGCCCTTAGGGGATTTTGCGGAGCCAGCACAAAGGGTGTCACTTGGCTCTTCCCTTGGAGTGCCTGCCTGCCTCTGACCATGTCTGATCCTGGTTTCCGGGGCCAGGCTGGCCTGGTGTGATCAGAGAGGAGATCTCTTTCCCAGGATGCATGGTCCCATTGTGTTAGCCCGGGGAGGGCCAGAAACCCTTAGTGAAACACTCCATATTGTCTGATGAGGCCCTGGTCCCTGGGTTCTCAGGGGCAGCTGTGAGGCTGCGGCAGGGTTGTTCTGCCCGTTCGTCTTTTAACCTGGGGGTGTGTTATAAATATTCACGCAGCTCCAGATGACAGGCAAGGATTCCCTCCTTATCCTTCACTGTCATGCTGGTGGCCCACATGAACTTGCCTTGCTCTGTGCCTCAGTTTACCTATCTGTGCAAAGTCACTTTCCTTAAGGCTTCTTCAAATTTCAGGACTAGGGAACCATTTGAGCTCTTCGAAACAAAAGGGGCAATTGTTTGCAGTGTTTAGTGAATGCCTGTTGTATGCCTGTTTTAGAAGCTTGGGTCTGGCTGCCAGTACAAGCTCAGCCTCATTAATTAGGGAACGATTGAGGGCCCCTCTCAAGGGGCGGGGAGGACTTTCTAGAGGAGGTTAGCATTGAGGCCAGCCTTGGAGGAGAGGGAGATTTGGTGAGGTGGAGAACATGCAGGCCAAGTGTGATGGAGGCAGGAGTGAGGAGGCCGACCTGTGGGTGGGAACCAGTGGCAGAGGTCTGCAGGGAACTCTGGGGAGTCCTGTGGGAGCAGGATGGTCCAAGAGGCAGTAGCACAGGCTTTTGCATGGAGGAAGAGTGTGAGGAGCAGTTCCTGACGGGGGTGCCTGTCTTAGTCATCTAGCTTTGCTACAACAGAAATACTGCAAGTGGATGCGTTTAGCGAGCAGAAATTTAGTCTAGGAGGCTGGAAGTCCAAATTCAGAACACCAGCTCTAAGCTCAGGCTTGCTTTCTTTTTCGGTTCTGGGGCAAGGTTCTTGTCGTCAACCTTCCCCTGGCCTAGAAGCTTCCTAGCACAGGGACCCTGGGTTCAAAGGATATGCTCTGCTCTCAGCACCTCTTTCTTGGTGGCATGGGGTCCCTCGCCTCCCTGCTGGCTTCTCTCTTTTATATCTCAAAAGAGATTGACTCAAGGTACAACCTAATCCTGTACACTGAGTCCTGCCTCATTAACATCATACCAAAAAACCAAACCAAACCCATTGCCCTTGAGTCAATTCTAACTCATAGGGACTCTATAGGACAGAGTGGAACTGCCCCATAGGGTTTCCAAGGAGTGGCTGGTAGATTCGAACTGCTGACCTTTTGGTTACCAGCGGCACTCGTCAGTCTCTCATACAAAAACTTATATACACCTTGCTATATACTCCTGGATGTGCTCTCCCCCTAATGAGACAGCACACTCCTTCTCACACACCCTGTATTTCTGTGTCCATTCGGCCAGCTTCTGTCCCCCTCTGCCTTCTCATTTCTCCTCCAGGCCGGAGCTGTCCACACAGTCTCATGTGTCTCCTTGATCCAGGAAGCTCACTTCTCACCAGTGTCATTTTCTATCCCTGTCCGAAGAGTTGGCCAGCAGAACCCTAAGGTGCTGCACCACCAGGGCTCCATGGAGGTTAAGATTTACAACACATAGGATAATCACATCAGATCACAAAATGGTAGACAACCACACAATACTGGGAATCATGGCCTAGCCAAGTTGATTTACATTTTTGGGAGAAACAATTCAATCCGTAACAATACTCAAGGTTGATTTGAGCGGGGAGAGGATGGAGGCCAGAGACCAGCTGAGGCTGTGATGGGCTGGTGGAAGGACGGGACAGGAGGTCGTTGGTGCTGTCTGGAACCATCACAGTATGGTTCCAGTACCTACCTCGTGTCAGGCACAGAGCTGACCACTTTAAGCCTGCACTCATTGAATCCTCACTACAGCGTTAGGCAGTCAATATTCCTTTAACCTTGAGGCTAAGCGCCTTGCTAAAAATATACACAGCTAACAGGTGACGGGGAGTCCCTGGATGGTGTAAATGGTTAAGCGCTTGCCTGCTAACCAAAAGATGCCTCAGAAGACAGGCCTGGTGACCTGCTTCCAAAAAATCAGCTATTGAAAACCCTAAGGAGCACAGTTCTACTCTGACACACATGGGGTCACCACAAGTTGGAGTTGACACGAGGAACCCGGTTTTTTAACAGGTGGCAGAGTCAGGATTCAGACCCAGATCTGTGTGATTCCAAAGTTTGTGTTTTTCCCTTACTGCTGCTGTGGCGAACTTGGGGCCAAGCATCTCTGGGCCAGAGGGAGGAGGAAGGTCCTGGCACGGGAGAATGCTAGGCCTTGATGGAAGACCTTCTTCCTGGAAGGGGTCTCTTAGCAGAGTCGGGGTCCTGAAGCTTCACCCTGGCACCTTTCTAGCTGTTGGCTCCTGGCTATAGTCGGGCCTGCTGCAGAGAGAATCTGGCAGTGCCTGGCCTGCTGGAGCTGCCAGGGGCCTCTCCTTGGCCGGAGGATGACGCACTGAGTCTCTGGAGTGAGGAATTCCCTGCAGGGCCTGGAGCTGGAGCAGAAGGAGGGCGAGGAGAGGGACAAAGAGACCCTTTCATGGGTCCTCACCAAGCCAGTCTGCAGCCAGAAACTTCCGGTCTCTGTTTTCTCCAGGACCCCTCTTGGCAGCCCACCTGTCTGGGTGGTAGGCTCCCTGCCCACCCCTCCAGTACAAAGGTGTTGGGAACAATTGCCAGCCGATGTTGGCTGCAGCCCTGCCAGGGTCCTAGTGGCGCCCCGTCTAGGCCCGAGAGGCCTGGATTCTGACAGCTGTCAGACCTGGGACTTGGCAGACTTGGCTGGGAGGGTGGCATCCTGTTGGCACTTGAAATGTGTTAAATATTCGTGCTCAGGGCTGGTTTTGAACACCCTAGAAACTGCTTTCGTGCCGACAGTCTATGTTTCTTTGCCAGGCCTTTTCCTTTCGGGGAGGCGTGAGCCTCCGAAGCAGCGCATCCTTCCTGCTCGTTGGAGGGGTTCAAGTCCCACTTCTTCCTTTCTTTCTGGTCCTTTGCTTTTGCCCCCTCTCCTCGCCAGGAGACTTTGTATTCGTTTTGGGGGCACTCAGAGACTCCAGAAACTGTCTTTTGATGAACAGAAGTTTTTAATTTTTATAAGGTCTCATTTATTTGTCTTTTGAGGTTTGTGCTTTTGTTACATATTAAGTAATCCGTTGTTGAAAGCTAGGCCAGATAGTGTTTTCCCTGCTTGTTCTTCTAAGAATTTTGTGATTTTAGTTTGCACGTTTAGGTCCTTAATTCATTTTGAATTCGTTTTTGTGTATGGTTTGAGGCATGGATCCTCTTTCATTTTTCTCCATGTAGAAACTCAGTTTTCCCAGTATCATTTATTGAAGAGACTCTTCTTTGCCCTATCAAGGACTTAGCACCCTTGTCAAAAATCAGTTGGCCATAGATGTGTGGGTTTATTTCTGGACTATCAGTTCTATTCCATAGGTCTATGTGTCTGTTTTTATTCCAGTACCAGACTGTTAGGATTACTGTAGCTGTATGTTTTAAAATCAGAAAGTGTGGGTCCTCCTACTTTGTTCTTCTCTTTAAACCTCATTTTAGCTATTTGGGGCCTCTCACCATTCCATATAAAGTTGAGGATTGGTTTTTCTATTTCTGTAAAGAAGGCTGTTGGAATTTTTATTGGGATTGCATTGGATTTATAGATCGCTTTTGGGTAGTATTGACATCGTAACAATATTAAGCCTTCCAATCCATGAATATGGAACGTTTATTTAAGTCTTCTTTAGTCTCTTTCAGCAGTGTTTTATAGTTTTCATTGTATAAGTCCTTCACATCCCTGGTTAGATTTATTCCTAGGTACTTTCTTAGATGCTATTGTAAATGGAATTGTTTCCCTAATTTCCCTTTCAGATTTCTCATTGGTGGTATGTAGAAACCCAACTGATACTGTTTTGGCCTTGTACCCTGCAACTTTGCTAAATTTCTCTATTTGCTGTAGACATTTTCTTGGGGACTCTTTTGGGTTTTCTATACATACGATCATATCATCCACGACTAGAGATAATTTTATTTCTTCTTTTCCAATCTGGATAACTTTTATTTATTTTTCTTGCTTTATTGCTCTGGCTAGGACTTCTAATACAATATTGAATAGAAATGGTGAGAGCAGGTACCCTTGTGTTGTTCCTGATTTCAAGGGGAAAGCTTGCAGTCGTCCTCCATTATATATAATGTCAGCTGTTGGCTTTTCATCTATGCTCTGAATCATATTGAGAAATTTTCCTTCTATTCCAATCCTATTTAGGGTTTTCATCAAGAAAGGGTGCTGGATTTTATCAAATGCTTTTTCTGCGTCCATAGAGATGGTCTTGTGGTTCTTTTCCTTTGTTCTATTGATGTGGTGTATTATGTTGATTAATTTTCTAATGTTGAACCATCCCTGCATTCCTGGAATAAATACTGCTTGGTCATGGTGTATGACTCTTTGTTGGATTCTGTTCGCTAGTATTTTGTTGAGGATTTTTGCATCCAAAAAAAAAAAATTTTTTTTTTTTTCGTAAGAGATATTGACCTCTAGTTTTCTTTTCTTGTGGTGCCTTTGTCTGATTTTGGTATTAGGTAATGTTTGCTTCTTAAAATGAATTAGGGATTATTCCTTCCTCCTCTATCTCTTGAAAGACTTTAAACAGGGATAGTGTCAATTCTTCTCTAAATATTTTGTAGAATTCTCCAGTGAAGCCATCTGGTCCAGGACTTTTTGTTGAGAAGTTTTTGATCACTGTTTCGATCTCCTCACTTGTTATGGGTTTGTTGAGACTTTCAATTTCCTCTTGAAGTCAGTTTAGGTAGGTTATGTGCTTATAAGAATTTGTCCGTTTCATCTACGTTATCCACTTGGTTGCCATACCAGTTATCCATAATAGTCTGTTTATGTAATACTCTTTATTTCTGTCGGGTCAGTTGTAATGTCTCCTCTTTCAGTTTTTATTTTGGTTATTTTCATCTTTTCTTCTTTGTCAGTCTGGCTAAAAGTTTGTCAATTTTATTGATCTTTTCAAAGAACCGACCTCTGGTTTTGTTGATTCTCTTTATTGCCTTTCTCTTTTTGATTTTATTTATTTTTCCTCTGATCTTTGTTATTCCCTTGGTTGTGGTAGGTTTAGGCTTAGTTTGCTCTTCTCTTTTGAATTCCTGGAGTTGTCAAGTTAGGTGGTTGATTTAAGATCTTTCTTCTTTTTTCATGCAGGCATTCATTGTTCTAAGTTTCTCTTTGAGTATTGCCGTCACTGCATCCTGTAAGTTTTGGTATGCTGTTGTACTACCATTTTCGTTTGACTTTAAGAAAGTTGTGATTTCTCTTTTGATTTCTTCCTTGACCCATTGGTAGTTTAATAGTGTGTTGTTTAATTTCCATACTTTGTGCATCTTCCAGTTTCTTTTTTCTATTATTGATTTCCAGCTTCCCTCTGTTGTGGGCAGAGAAAATACTTTGTATGCTTCAATATTTTTATACTTATTGAGACTTGCTTTGTGACTAACATGTGGCCTCTCCTGGGGAATGATCTATGTGCGCTGGCCAGTGGCTTATTCTTTGGTGATCAGTCATTTCTCTCTTGATGCTTATAAGATTTTCTTTTTGACTGATGTGTGCTTTCAAAGATGTGTGTAGGTATGGGTTTCTTTTCATTTCCCCTGCTTGGTATATGTTGTACTTCCTTTATTGGGAGGTTCATGTCTTTAATCAGTTCTGGAAAATTCTCAGCTACTATCTCTTTGACTATGGCCTCTGACCACTACTTTCTATTTAGTCTCCCCTTCAGGGACTCTGCTTAGACTTATGTTAGCTCTTCTCATTCTGTCCTCCATGTCTCTTTACCTCCCATTCTTATTTTCCACCTTCCTGTATCTGTGATACATTTTGGGTAATTTTTTTGGATCTTCTAGTTCACAAATTTCCCCCTCAGCTGTATCTAATCTGATAACCTGCTAAGCCATTCACTGAGTTTTTCAATTCACCTATTATTTCTCTAGGTGAAGTTTTATGTGATTATTTTTAAACCATGCCTAATCATTTTAGCGATCTCTTATTCATTATACATTTTAAAAATCTTTTATTTCTTTAAGCATTTCATACATAGTTGTTTTGTAATCTGTCTGTGACAGAATATTGGAAGTTGTGAAAGTATACATCTGTTATTTGTTTTTCCTGCTGATTCTCATTTACAGAGGCTTATTTCCTTGTATGTGTGGTAATTTTTTTATTTTGAGCTCATATTTAGTTCTTAAGCTGTAGAAATCCCTGGGATCTGAGCTGAGGATGTTCTCATTTGGAGAGAAATTATTTTATATTCTGCAGAGCACTGTGATTTAATTTCTTGGCTGGCATTTCCTCAGCTGTATAGGTAGTGTGCCTTTGAACTCCAGACTCAAGTGAGAAAGGACTCATCTGTTGTGGTTGTACATTGTCTCAGAGAGAGCAGAGAGGCAGACAGGTGACAAGTGGATTTTTTTATAACCCACCCTTTCACGTTGGGTATGGCCCCCCTCAGAGAGTCCCAGCTTAGTGAGGAATCATAGGTTGAGCTCTCCCATGTGCCTGGGCCTAAGGCTTAGGCTCTGGTCTCTAAGATGATGTTAACCCTCAAAACTCTAGGTTCCTGCCCTCAGTGTTTGTCTTAGAGCAGCTCTAGCTCTAGGCTTCACAGCTCACCATTCTGGTTTCAGCTTGCTCTTCATTTATTGGACCATGGGGAATTTCCATTCCTTTCTCGCAAGTTCAGCAATGCATTTAAACGTGAGTTTCTTATTGTTGATCCAGAAGCTGGTTGTATCATGGTAGGGCGCCTTGGGGAGTATCTGGCCTGCTCTACTGACTTGTCTACCTGGGAAACTGAGGCCCAGCAGGGTTGGCCCTTGCCCATGCCCACACTGTGGGTGAGGAACGTGAACCAGGCTGAGAACCTATCTCCCGACCCCCACTGCTGTTCACCCCGTGACGTGTGGTCTAGGCCGCCAGGCCTCAGCTGGTCCCGTGGAGGTCTGTGGAGGGTGGCTGTAGTATTAAAGGCTTTGGAGGGTTCACTTGGGGAGAAGTCTCAGACAGACCGTGGTCATCATCTGTTCCTGGGAAGGGAGCAGGCGTGCTCAGTGAGCTTTAAGAGGAGATGGGGACGGTGGAGAAGATGGACAAGAAGGCTGAACCAGGCTTGTGGCGTGGAGAACTTTCAAATTGCTGAGAGCTCCCCCTGCTGGCGGTGTATGAGTGTGTATACATCAGATGGGGGTTGACCTCGGTTACCCTAACAGCAAATGACTCTGGCGTTCTTTTGGTGCAGTTCTGTGTGGCTCTTGCCCGCCCATTCCCTTTGCCAAGCCTGTGTCCATCTCTTCCAAGGGTCCATGGGATTCTTGGTCCAGGGATCATTCCAGCTCCTTTGGCAAGCCATGCAAACTCCTTTCCTCCAGACTCCTGTGGTATGACAGGTGAGATCTGTGCCACAGAGCTCAGTATACCAGCCACCTGAAGCCCTGGGTCTCTGGGTTGTTTTTCAGAGTGCTGAGTAGCCTTTCCAAATGGGATGTTGTTTTCTGCCTTCTCAGTATTTGCATTTAGGCCAGTTTCCTGGGAGGTGGCATCTGGAGCCCCCCATTCAAGCCTCCACTAATGTTGGACAGTTGAGCTCTGATTCCACCTCTGGCCCAGGAGGCAGCGGCCCCTTCCACCAGTCCCACTCTGAGTACCTCCCAGCATCCTGCGGCTGGAAATCTAGCTATCGGAACAGGATTCATTGAAGGCCTTGGTGGGTGGATTTGGCCTTCTGAGTGTGGGACAGAGATGAGTACACAGAGGAGGATTCTGGCAACAGCCTGCCTGATCTACCCTTGGAGAGAGATGAAGGCAAGACTCCTCTCTTTTCCTGTCTCTGGACGACTGGTGGGTTTAGGTGTCAATATGTGGGGCACAGATGTGGCTGCTGGAGCACGCACTGCCCATGGAACCATCCTTGGCCTGCACAGCTACACAGCACAGCAAGGAGGCCCTGGACACAGACTGCACTCCCCCGTGTACATGGAGGCCATGGGCGTGTTGGAGGGGGTGAGAAGTTGGGATGATTTAAGAGTCTTCCTCTTGCACAACGATTATCATCTCAGCTGATTGCAAAGAGTCCTTAGGTTTGAATCCCGGCAGAGAGAAAACATGTGTGTGGCTGACTGGAAACCCGCTCCCCACCCTTGCCCTGCTCTGCAGATCCTTCTAGGACAAGCTGGGGTATAACGGGTTGAGGAGGACATGGTCTCTTGATGCATGCCATTCTTCTCCTGTGGCTTCCTTGCTCCTGCTGAGGGAAGGGCAGAAGGGCTGGCAGGAGGCCCCTCTGCCAGTTGGACTTTCCATCATCCCTTGTGGTAGCTGTTGGGGCGCCTGGTTTCCCACAGCAGCGCCGGTCTCCAGTCTCACTAATCAGTGGGGTCCAGACACGGGCGCCAGGCAGGCCCAGGGCAGGGAGCCTGGTACTGGCTGCTCCGGCCAATGTGCTCCTGGATGGGAGCAGCTGCCAAGCCTGGGCATAAAGGAGAGGGGCTGAACTGGGTTTCTGGGGCATACGCGTCCTTTGCTGTCGTGGCTCTGTGCTGCAGCCTGGCTGTCCATACCTGGCTGGCCCAGGAGGGCTTGTGGGGCCCAGGAACACGACTGCAGCTCCCCCTCTCCCAGGGGCTCTCACGCATGTGGGTTGGAAGTGCTGTTCCTCTACATTCCATTGACAGCAGCCCCTTTGTGGGTTGTAGGTTGGTGACTGCTTATGAGCAAAAAAGAATTGGTGGCTGAAGGGTATGGAGAGACAGAAGTGATGAAAACAGGAACACAAATGACACTTCACCCCGCCTCCCAGGAAACAATGTGGGTGGGAGTCAAAGGCTGGGTTCTGCTTGTGTTCCCATCCCTGACTGTCCCCGTGGGCCTCTCTGCCTTTTGTGGCTTACTTGTGGTTCCCAGACATTTACACACCACGCCAGCCCAATTCCAAACCATTACTATCCCCATTCTATAGAAAAAGAAACAGAGGTTCTAAGGGGTTACCTGACTGGCCCTGAGGCACTCAGCTCAGAAGGAGCACAGCTGGGCTTTGAACCCAGGACTTTAGTTCCCAGTAGCTGCATTGCTGCACCATTCACTGTTGTGTGCTTTCCGGCAAGTCACTTCTCCTCTCTGAGGCTCTCAACATGCAGCAATAGGAGATTAGTTAAATGAGTGATGGTCCATCCGCACGCACACATTAAAGATTGTGCTTTTAAATACATAGAATAATGTGACATGAAACAAGCAAAATACAAACAAGTATATTCAGTATGGTCCCAATTTTGTAAAATAACCTACGCACACCCATGGAAGAAAGAATGTTAACTGTGACTATATATCTGACGAATAATAGTGAAGTTGGTTTAATTGTCTTCACTTACTTGTTTTGTACTTTTCAGAATTTTTTATAGTGAAATGTTTTATACTCAGAAAAAAAAAAATTTACTTAAAAATAGTTGGAGTTCTCTAGTAATGGGGTTGGCACCCTCAGGTAGGATGAGCTCCCTCTCCTTGGAGGTGGGCAAGCTGAGTGTCGTTTGTTGTGAATGCTCACTGTACCAGGGGCTTTGGGTCCCTGGGCGTGTGGGAGAAAGGAATCATCTAGACCAGTGCTCCTGAAATTGGGCCATGTATAAGGGTCACCTGGGGACCTAGTTCAAATTCAGGTTTTGATTCTTCATGTCTGGGGTGAGGCCTGAGATCCCGTGTGTCTAACAGGCCCCCAAGTGATACTGATGCTGCTGGGCCAAGCTCTAGAGCGCTTTTCTCCCTGAATTTGCCCTGAAGGAGTGCCCACTGCTGCTGTCCCAGTGCCTGGGCACCCTAGGGCAGACAGATTCTTCCAGTAATAATTGGAAAGGTACAGAGGGTTGTTAGGATGAGTGACTTGAACTGGGGTTACTTGGGCCAGGTGACGTTTCTGGAAGGGGCTCTTAGAGAAGATAAGAGTCGTGGTCAGAGGAGCTGGGTTGAGACCAGGCTCCTCCATACTTCGGCTTTGTGGATAGAGCTCAGGGTTTGAACCAGACAATCCAGGATTTGAATTCCAGCTCCACATCTTGCTAGTTGGGTGTATTTGGGCAAGTCAGTTTGTCACTCTCAGCCTCAATTTCTCTGCAAGTGGAAATACGAATGCTGGCCTGACAAAGTCACGGTAAGGATGAAATGAGAGAACATATCTTAGGTACCTAGCACATACGTGTGGTACATGGTAGGTCCTTAACCCAACCCACTGCTGTCGAGTCGATTCTGATTCGTAGTGACCCTACAGGACAGAGTAGAACTGCCTCATAGAGTTTCCAAGGAGCGCCTCGTGGATTCGAACTGCCGGCCTCTTGGTTAGCAGCCATAGCACTTAAACACTATGCCACCAGGGTTTCCTTAGTAGTAGGTCCTTAGTAAACACATTTCCCCTTAAACGGCATTCTCTTCTCTCCTTCCAGGTGGACGAGATATACCATGATGAGTCCCTGGGGGTCCACATTAACATTGCCCTTGTCCGCCTGATCATGGTCGGCTACCACCAGGTAACACCCCTTGGCAGCAGGAGGTGAAGGGCTGGGTGGAGGGAATAGCATCTAGAAGAAACTCTGTCTTAAGCATCAGAATTCTGAGACGATTAGAATCGAGGCTTTGGTGGAGAAGGCAGTTGGGGGTTGGTAAGTGGAGACTATGGGTGCCCTCCAATCTAAGGAAGTGACAATCCTACGCCCTTATAGCTGGAAGGCCCCTCTCCTTGAGGAATGGATGGGGAAACTGGGGTTCAGAGGGGGCAGCGAGGAGTCAAGTCCTGCCTTGGTTGAGCCCTGGGCTCCTGGGCTCTGCAAGCTTAGAGCAGTCACTCTCTTCCAAATGGGGGCGACAGCAGAGCTTTCCTCTGTGAAGGCTCAACTTATGAAGATCAACTAAGATAAAGTGAAGGTAAAATGCCAGCACAGGGGAAATGCTCAGTTAATATTTTTCGTTATCCACAGAAATGTTTAACAACCCTCGCTCTGCAGGTTAGTTCAGGGGATTAGAAATAACATGTGTCGAGTTCCCAGCAGACACACGTGCTTGGCGCGTGAATGTTCAGTACTTGTTCCCCAAAGTAGGGAGGACTGTGTGCGGCAGCAGCTGGGGTCAGGACAGCTGGGTGACCTTGAGAGAGACACTGCAGCCCCATGGGCCTCAGTGTTCTCATCTCTAAGTGGGCGGAGAGTGGCCTGGGTGCCCCCTGCGGTCACTGGGGCCTCTGGGGGCTCCGCCCCAGTGCTGATCACCTCCCGGCCCCTGCAGTCCCTGAGTCTGATTGAGCGTGGAGACCCTTCACGCAGCCTGGAGCAGGTCTGTCGCTGGGCGCACTCCCAGCAGCGCCAGGACCCTGGCCACGCTGAGCACCACGACCATGTCATCTTCCTCACCCGGCAGGACTTTGGGCCCTCAGGTACGCAATGTACTGTATTTGCTGTGGCCAGGTATGTGCCGCTCCCAGGTGAAGGCTCAGGGCTGAGCCTGGGCATGAGTGGGCTCTCTTTGGGGCCCACTTGGGGAGGTTTGAAGGGCAGCGTTCCCATCTGCAAAAAAGTCCATGGGACTCTGGGGACAAGACATAGATGAACAGGTGGGTGGGCTTTGAAGTGCCTCCTTGGGGACCAGGGGAAATGAAGGGGCCCCAACTCTGACCCCTGCTGTCTTGGCTGAGCCTGGAAGAACCTGTGAATGAATGGTCAGGCCCTAGGCCCTGTGCTTAGTGTCCCCAAGCCCTTAGTGGTCTTCAAGATGCCTCTGCCCACACCATGTCCATCTGTCCTCATTGCAGCCTGTGGCATAAGTAGGGCGGGGCTTGTGTGGGCTGCAGAAAAGGAAACCCATGCTCTGTCCCCAGCTCCAGGCCTCACTAACCCAGTCATTTAAGATCACTTCATCCCGTGGACTCCAGTTCTCCCAGCTGTTGAGTGAGGGAATAATACCAAAATTTGCCTGCTCCATTCAAAGGGCTACACGAGGTGTCTGTGAAAGACTGTTGATAGCTCTCAGCACTGTGCAAACATTATGAAGCTATGATCGCCCCTAGCTTTCCATCTGGGGAAACTGAGGCACAGAGTGCTACAGTGGCTTGTCCCCATCCTGTAGGAGAGGGGAGACAGATTAAAGACTCAGACTCAGATCTCCAGGCTCACAAGTTGAGGGCTTTCTGCTTTATTCTGGTTTGATGGTAAAAATGAGTCAGCCAGCCATGCTCCTACCCAGTGAGCTTCTTGTCTAAATCATTGAAGTCCCAAATGTGGGTTCCCATATATGCGAACTCACACATACACAGATACACACACGTGTGTACACAGACAGACACGTGCACACACGCAGTGTATGCACAGATACACATATAGACTTGCACACACAGACACATGCACACACAGACACACAGACTTGCACATATGCACACACAGACACATGCACGCACACATATACATGTGTGTGCTTACATCAGAGGTACAGCAAATCCCAGACCTCAGCATAATAGAGGCCCCAGAAACCTCCCCACCACAGCCTTATCCTTTTAACCCCCAAAACCGTCTGGAGTAAAGGAACATTTCAGCAACCCTGAGGGTAGAATAGTTGTCTGGGCAGCCACAGGCCTGGGCAGGGAGTGTAAGCAAGGAGCACTCTCTCTGTCACCTGTTCAGTTCTGTAGGACCTCCCCTAGTCCAACACTATCTCCTAGCCCATGAGGAGGCCCTAGGTCAGTCTGGAGAGCTGGCCCCTGGAACCACCTAGGACTCCATATCTGTTTAGTTAAGGGCTGGCGGCAGCCACAGGCCAGCCCCATAGCTCTGCCCACGGTTTCCCAAAGATGCTGCTCACTACCGTTACTCCGTTACTGCACTTGGCCCATGTGCTCCCCCACCCACATGCCCACTTCCCCACCCTAGAAACCTGTCTCACCTGCCCTCAAGGCCCAGTTCCCACGCCCCCAGTCAGTCATTCTCTGGCCCCCTGAACTCCGGTTGAAAGCATTCCCTCTTCCATGTCACTCCTGCACAGCCTGCTTTCTTCCTGGAATTTGATCCCTTCTGGCTCACACCTAATCGCCTGCTAAGCCACGCTCTCACTAAGTCTGCCCAAGTGTTGACTTGGATGGTGCTTGGATCTGATTCCTTTCTGCTGTCCCTATAGTATCTGACACAGCACCACCCGCCCCCAGGAAGCAGCGGAGCTTGTTTGTTGACTGATTGAGGAACTGACTGGCTGTGGGTGGGGATGCTCAGCCAGAAGTGGTGTGTGCAGACTCAGGTCCTTCTGGAATCCCACTGCCCAGCTGAGAGCAGGGCCTGGGAGACTCTGGGAAGCTGCTGGCCAAGAGGGAGCCGTAAGCTTTAGGTGGTGGGGCAACTGGCCCAGGTTTGTTCTGTGGCCAGGCAGGACTTTGCAAGTGTTCTTCCTCCTCCAGGGACCCTCCAGCAGAGACCAAGCTCAGATGTCCCTGCAGTGGCCCAGCTGGGGGCAGACCCCCAGGTGTCCTCCTTCTCCTGCCCATGACCTTACTCTGCCCTTTCTCCCTCTCTTCCATCAGGGTATGCGCCCGTCACTGGCATGTGCCACCCCCTGAGAAGCTGTGCCCTCAACCATGAAGACGGCTTCTCCTCAGCCTTCGTGGTTGCCCATGAGACTGGCCATGTGTAAGTGGCAGCAGGAGGGCGGGCAGTCTGGTGGCCCTGTGACTTTGGGCCTGTGATGTGAGCTCTGAGGAGGCCTGTGGGTGTAGAGGGCTTTGCTTCAGATCAGGCCCTGGCCTTGTGTCCCGGGAGATGCCAGAGGATCCAGCCTGTGGCTGTGGTGCAGGGACCCAGAGCTGCCCGTGAGGGAGGCCCTGCCCCAGCACTGTCCTAAGGGGGAGGGAGCCAAGGGACCAGGGGACCACAATTCTGGGCCCTCATTGGGCACAACCTCCCAGTGTCAAGGCCATCACAGGCACGTGTCTTCTCCCTCCAAGTGGTCTCCATCTCTGGCCTCCCTTCATCTGTCCACATCTCAGGGCTCTTCTGAACCCCGTTCCAGCCCACATCAGTGCTCAGCATACCCCAGGCAGCTTGCCTGAGCCCATCACAAGCAGCACACTCAGCGCTTAGGCAGCAGCCAGGCAAAACCTGGGTCACTTTATGCCCAGACTTGGGTTTTGTTTATAGCATACTTGTCTACCCATTCAGCAAATATTTATGAAGGACCTACTGTGTGCCAGACCGTCTCAGTTATCTAGTGCTGCTATAACAGAAATACCGCAGGTGAATGGCTTGAACAAAGATAAATTTATTCTCTCACAGTCTAGTAGGCTACAAGTCAAAATTCAGGGCATCAGCACCAGGGGAAGGCTTTCTCTCTCTGTCAGCTCTGGAGGGAGGTCCTTGTCATCAATCTTCCCTTGGTCTGAGAGCATCTCAGCACAGGAACCTCTCAGGTCCAAAGGACGTGCTCTGCTCCTGGTGCTGCTTTCTTGGTGATATGAGGTCCCTATGTCTCTCTACCCACTTCTCTCTTTTATACCTCAAAAGAGATAGGCTTAAGACTCTATCATCTTATAGATCTCATCAGTATAACTGCCACTAATCTGACGTCTCAGTGAGGAGGCTGGGGCAAACAAATGATAAATCTCCCTAGTGTTAGACGGTGCCTCCCGACCCTGGCTGTCCCAGGGGCAGGGCTAAGGAACAGATTCTTCCAGCCCCCAGCCCAAGACCACAGGCTTGGAAGGAGCTGAGGAAAGGAGAGGAGCAGGTGAACTGAAAGGGCAGACTGCCGCCCGTCCCGCCTTAGCCCTTTCAGCACAGGGCCCTCCCTTCAGGCTTTACTCCAGCTCGGCCTTCATGGGCAGGGCGCACCTCCTTGGCCTGGGCCTCGGTTTCCTCATCTATGACGTAGAGGCTGACACTGGGAAACCTCTAAGGTCCCTTCCTGCAGTAAAAGCTGATGGTTCTGTGTATTCCTGGTGCCAGGAGCTTGTCTTTCTGTGGGGAGGAGTCCGCTCTTCCCTGTGGTGGAGAGACGCAGTCGAGCTCTGTGAACTAAATCCTGCCTGGGTCCTGCGCCATCCCCGTGAGCAATTATGGATCAGACCATTGTGACCCATAGGGTTGTCACTGGCTGAAAATAGATCGCCAGGGAGTAGGTTGCCCGGCCTTTCTTCCTAGTCCATCTTAGTCTGGAAACTCCACCGAAGCCTGTTTACTATCATACCAACATGGAAGCTCCACTGACAGACAGGTGGTAGCTGCACAGGAGGTTGATTGGCTGGAAGTGAAACCCGGGTATCCCCCTTGAAAGGTGTGGATTCCACCACTGAACCACCAGTGCCCCCATTTACGGTCAAGCTTAGAGGCCCATTTATCCACCTGGTGGTCGAGAGTAGATGTGGCCATCTGGGAGTATTTAAGAATTTAGAACCTTGGGGCTTTGACATTAAATATAAAGAGCAAACTCCTCCTCCCCGCCCCCCAAGGTAATAGTTAACCTTTTGGTCCTTTAGACTTTTTTCCTACAGCAGAGGATATACATATTTATATAAAGAAAAATATATACTTACATAAATGTAGAAAAATATACATTTGCATTTTTGAACAAAATTTTTCTTATAACCTGTATTCACTCAATATACAAAGTCTTCTTTCCACATTAATGTCATTTTAATGGTTGCAGTTTACTACATACTATGAAATAGTTATTAAGTTATCCAGTCCTCTATTTTAAATATTTAGTTTTGGGGTTTTTTGGGGGTTAATTTCTCCCTATGTTAAACAATGTTGCAGCGATGAATGTCCTTGTAGCTAAATCTTTTTCTTTATTTTTATTGTGGTAAAATGTACGTGACAATACATTTGCCATTTCAATCATATTCACGTGTACGATTCAGTGGAAGGGCAGGCTTTTTCATTTCACCCATCACTTTAAGCTTACCTAACGTGCAAAGTTCTGTGCTGAGTATAGTGGGGTCTTGGAGAAGCTCAGGAGCCTGGCCCACAGAGGTGTCTATTCTGGTGCCGAATCAGGTAAATAAGACTCCGTTCTCGCAATCGAAGACCTTTGGGCCTTGTGGGAAGACGGCACCTGAGTTGTTAAATGATGGTGCAGGTGGCCCCTGCTGTTGGAAGGCAGCCCGCGGGTGGGGCCGCCAGGGACAGCTTCCTGGAGCAGGAATGGGGCTTGAGCTGGCCCTGGATGCTGTGAGGCCGGGAGTGGGGTTTGAGGAGGAGAAGGGCATGCTGGATGTAGAAGACAGCTGGCAGAAAGGCTTGAAGGACAGAATAAGCCCGACCCCACAGGGGCCAGACAGCAGCCTTGGAGAGAGAGAAGTGATCCTCCTCCCCACAGTCTGGTTGGGAAACGAAGGCTGGGAGGTGCAGTCCGAACCTGTGGTCAGGGCAGCGTCTCCCACCGCTGGTCCGCCAGCCTTTCTCAGGGCAGCCGCCCAGGGTGAGACTGAGGCCTCCCCTGCATCCTCCCCTCCTCTCTTCCAGGCTCGGCATGGAGCACGACGGCCAGGGGAACAGCTGTGCCGATGAGACCAGCCTGGGCAGTGTCATGGCGCCCCTGGTGCAGGCGGCCTTCCACCGCTTCCACTGGTCCCACTGCAGCAAGTTGGAGCTCAGCCGCTACCTCCCGTAGGTCACTTCCGCCCTTAGAGCCTGGAGGGGGGCCTGGCGCCTGCCACTCGGAGCAAAGGGCACACCGTTGGCTGTCCACCCCAAGTCACCCCCACCTCCATATCCGCCTACCCCCTCCCTAACTTGACCCTTCTGTGACTCTTCTAGCCCCCCTGCACCCCCACCCGGCCTGGCCTAAGCACCCCTTTAGCATCCCGGGCGCGTTAGCCCAACGCTCCAGTGTGCGCAGGTGCCACCTGCATAGAATTCTTGCTAAAAATCCAGATCCCCTGGCCCCACCCGAGATGCTAAATTAGTCTGTCTGCCGGGGTTGGGCCTGGGAACCTGGCTTATCAAGCACTGCAGGCAATAATCATGTATGCTGAAGTTTAGGAGCCACCGGGCTGGGGGTAGGGCACCACTGGGTCCCCAGGGCCTCAGTAGGGGCCTGCCCCACCCCAGCCCCCCAGCCTTAATCCCAGCAGCACACACTCAGTCCCAGCCTTACTGATCGACTTCGGGGGTCTCCAGGGACATGGAGGTACAGGGCGAGTTTTAGATTCGGGAGGCCTGAGAATGGGTGCCAGACTGGATTTGGGTGGGGGTGGGTGGAGGCAGCATCGGCCAGGGCCCCTGCCCAGTGTGCGTCCTGAATGGGGGCTGACTTTTCTTTTCCCCTCCGTGTGAAGTGGGTCCCCAAATTGTCCACAGAGCAACCCTTCATCTTGGCCATAGTGTGACCCCTAATGTGGGCAAAACTGACCCGCTAAGATACCTGCAAGCCGAGCCTTAGCCCTAGTCCCTGGGTGCCCTTCCAGACACAGACGCTGGTGGAAGCAAGGTCCCGAGTAGGCGTGGGGATGCTCAGGGCAGCCTGCTCCTGGAAAACCAGCTCCCGCACAGGGCAAGTGGCTCTTTCAGGCTTTCCTTTTTCCTTAGCCATTAAAACCCCCCAGCCCCTAGGAAAGGAGAGCTTGGGAGTTTCTGCCCTGGGCCTGGCTCACCCCTGTCTCTGCCGGTAGCTCCTACGACTGCCTTCTGGACGACCCCGTTGAGCCGGCCTGGCCCCAGCCTCCCGAGCTGCTTGGGATCAACTACTCAATGGATGAACAGTGCCGCTTTGACTTTGGCACCGGGTACCAGACCTGCACATCGGTGAGTGCCCACATTCTCTGCCGGGGCCATATCTTGTGTTCCAGGCTGGGCACTCACAGAGAACCTTCCACCCAGCCGCCTGGTGGCCTGGTGATGGACTGGGCAGGTACCCCGGGGGTACAGGGTGAATGCCCGGCCCCCCTGCCTCCTCTATGCTCTGTCCAGGTGCACCGGCGGGGGGGCAGGTGTGTGCAGTGGCTTGACAATGCCTTTGCCTAGGCAAGATGTAGGCGTGGGTAGGACAGAGTGGGCTGATGGGTGTCTGGCTGGGCTGGTAGCTTCTGCAGGGTGGTCTGGGTATCAGGTCAGGTGCTGGGCTCTGGCCAGGTGGAGCAGTTGTTCCCACGGCCTGCTCTTCAGGGGTTTAGCGGAATTCTCCTGTACCCACTCCTCTCTTCTCTCCAGGGGGGCCAACTCCGTGTTCCCCTCCATGCCTGGGGAGATAGATACCAGGGGGCACAACCCTGTCCCTACCCTGAAGGCAGCACAGGGGACAGCCTGGACGTCAGACAGAGCCACCCAGGATAGAACTGAACAGCCACTGAGGGGGTGCGTAGGCTGAGGCTCCGAGAAAGGATATCTCAGGGTGAGGGCTTTCTGGAGGAGGTGGGCCTTGGTGACCTGAGAGCCTCAACTCCCCATCTGGGAAACACAGGCTCCTCCTCACCCCTGCAGAAGCAAGAGGCCCTGCTTGGTAGTATGAGGAGTCCCTGTGTGTGGCCATCTTCCCCACTGTCCAGGCCACAATGGATACACAGTGTGACAAAGCACTGCTTCAGGCTGGAGAAACAGCCTGGGCCATGGGGTTTAGATGCCCAAATGCTGCCATTTGTAGGATGCTGGTGTCACTGGCGGAGAATCGTAGGAGAGAGTATTAAGGCAGTCAAGGCTGTCCTGGACAGTCTGAGACATATGGTTATCACCCTCCGCCATGGCTGGGTGTCCTCAACCCTTGTCTGGGTGCTGAGACCAGCAGCCCTTCACTGCCTCCCACACACACGGGGCTTAGGGATTGTGGGTGGGCCCAGACCTCCCCAGAGCCCCTAACCCTGGTCCCAGCTCAGTGACAGAAAGGCTTCTGCACAGGCAGGCAGGTAAGGCTTGGGGAGGGGCCAGGACAGTTTGGGCTGTAGCTGGGTCCCTTCTTATCCTGCCCTGTTGGAGAGGGCAAGGGTCGCTTTAGGCTGTGGGTGCTTGGGGTGGAGTCAAGCTTGAGTGTGTGGGGCTCTGGGTGCAGGACCCATCCTGTCTACCTCACAGTGCTCTGGGCCCCACACCTATCACATGCTCCTCTCCCCATCATTGCCCTTTATTACCCTGTGGACACCTGTCTAGAGCTGCAGAGCCAGCCCAGTCCGGTGACCCCAGTTCCCCTTGCTACATAGTTCAGGACCTTTGAACCCTGCAATCAGCTGTGGTGCAGCCACCCGGACAACCCGTACTTCTGCAAGACCAAGAAGGGGCCCCCACTGGATGGGACCGAGTGTGCGCCGGGCAAGGTATCTGCGGGACTGGGCCGCAGCAGGGGGCCCTTCCTGGGGTGCAGGTCCAGGGCACATGAATGTGGGGGTGGGCAGTGCTGAAGGATAGGTGAGCACCTAAAATACAGGTAGGTATGCATGGAGCCTTCGCACGTACTCATGCCCATTTTCCTTTCATGCCTCTCACACCCTTTGTGTAACACCACAGACATTTGCTGCTAGTCCTTTCCCAAGTATGACGTTGTCTCATAGCCCATTTGGCAGGCATCCTTACTCCCATTTTACAGATGGGGAAAATGAGGCCTAAAGAGCTCAAGGAACTTGTCTGAGGTCACAGAACAGGGAGTCAGTAGCAGAGAAGGAATTGAGGGAAGATTCCATGTGCCCTGCCAACCCTCCTACCCCCTTCTCATGCTGTCTGTTTCTCTCACACGTGTGCCTCACCCCCAATGCACACACAAATCTGCCTTTTCACATATTTCCTGGCATGTGCTGCTCTCCCGCATGTGTGGGTGCTGGGGCTTCATCTGCCGGGGGGACCTCATGGCTGGGTCCGAGAGCCCTGAGCTGGGATCCAAAACCACCTCTGCAATATTGCTAGCCCGCCCTCGATCACTGTGTGGACCAAGCACTGGACTGGTCCAGGCCCCACTGAGCCCTGGCCAGGCGACCCACCTACCTCTCAGTTCTGAATCATGTCAGAGCATCTGAAAGAACCCTGAGGGTATGGGGCATTAAGAGGCGGGGGCACGATTATGGTTCAGCATCAGCTGTGAGCCCAGCCACAGGCGACTGTAGATTATTCTGCCCCCTCCAGCCTGCCCTCTGCCCTCACCACAGGCACATCCGTCTCATGCCTGCCCTGGGGCTGCACCCCTTGACACGTGGATGGGGCTTCCCTGTGCTCCTGTGAGCCCTACACCTGGTTACACCTGCACAGGTGTTATACCTGCACAGGTGTTTCTACTTCCTAAGTTTTCCCAGGCATTTTTAAAGCTCCAGGCCCTCTCCAGCCACAATTTCACGTAACTGCTGATCAGTGACTCAGTTTTAGATGCATATTGGGGTCCTCTGGGCAGCTTTAAAAATCCCCCCGCCCTTACCCAGGACAGGGAGTGACTGCAGAAGGGCAGGAGGGATCTTTTGGGGACGATAGAAATATTCTAAAATTGGATAGTGGTGATAGTTGCACAACTCTGTAAATTATGAGAAGTCCTTGAAGTGTACACTTACGCAAGTAAGTTTTATGGTATGTAAATTATACTGCATTCAAGCGTTTTGAAAAATCCCTACCCCTAGATATCCTGACTAAAATGGTCTGGGGGTAAAGGCCAGGCATGTGGAGTTTTATAAGCTCCCAAGGTGATTCCAAGGTTGAGTACAAAACGTAAACCCAAACCCACTGCCGTCGAGTGGATTCTGACTCATAGCGACCCTGTAGTTAATCTCTTGAAAAAGACCTGGAGAGTTCTGCTGTATTTCTTCCCCGTTGCCCTGCAGGAAAAGGGAGTGGAGTTAACTTTGGCTGAGGCCTGCTTTGAGACTGTGCTAAGTGCTTTGTGGGTGTTAACTGCCTTCAGTTCTTAGAATAGTCACATTTAACAGGTAGGTAAACTAGGCTCAGCAAGGTGAAGTAAATTCTGCCAAAGCCACACACAGCATGTAAGTGACCGAGCTGGGGCTCAAACCTAAGTGTCTCTGACTTGAGTGCACATACTCCCTTTATGACAGGCTTGGCTCCCAATGACTTTGGGAAGGTGATTTCGAGGTGTGGAGCCGAGATCAACTCCCGATAACGTGGGGAGATTGTGTCTTCTGTCCCCCACTAGCGCTTTATTCCACTCTTCTGGGAAGATGAACAAATAGTTCCATGTTTGTTGTCATTGTTGATAATAGCTACCATTTACAGAGGACTATGTAAAATTCCATGTTTTACAGTTGAGGAATAGGCTCAGAAAGGTAACCCATTTGCCTAAGTTTACACAGCTCAGGGCGAACTTAGACTTCTGTCTAACCCCAAAGCAAAGTGTGCTCTTAATCTCTCCTCTCAAGGCTCCCTCTCCCCTCTTCCCCATCCCCGTCTTTGGTCAAGCCCCTGGTGCCCACCAGCCAGACTGGGTGCCCGTCGGGTGGTCTCCATGGCAGGCCAGGCAGCAGTGGCTGCAGGGTGACCTCACACCCTCTGCTCCACCCAGTGGTGCTTCAAAGGTCACTGTATCTGGAAGTCCCCGGAACAGCTGTATGGCCAGGATGGAGGCTGGAGCTCCTGGACCAAGTTTGGATCGTGTTCAAGGTCATGTGGGAGTGGAGTGCGATCCCGCAGCCGGAGCTGCGACAGCCCCCCGTAAGTGTGCTTGGTTGTGTGGGCAGGACAGGGGACCCCTCTTAAGGGTGAGGGCATGGAGGGGAAGGCAGAGGGGGGATGGGGCAAGGGGCAAGGGGCAAGGGAGGATGCAGGTGGTGGTGCATTCTAACGGGTGAGAGCCTGAAAACGTGGGGTACACATCACTCACACCTGCACCATCAGGTCACCCTCTGTAAATGTGTCTGAGCCAGAGATTCTCAAACAGTCGTATGCAGAAGATTCCTTAGAGGGTCGGGTGGCCCAGGAGTCCGCCTGTTTAACAAACCTTGTGTGATTGGACCCTCAGGCTAAACATTGAGAACACACTGATCCAAACTCTCAGTAAGGCTCCTGGGTGGGACGGTTTGCACTCGACTACTAAACTAAAGGTTGGCGGTTCTAATACACCTAGCAGCACCTTGGAAGAAAGGTCTGGTTATCTACTTCCATAAAGATTACAGCCAAGAAAACCCTATGGAGCAGCTCTACTCTGTAACGCATTGGGTTACCAGGAGTCAGAATCGACTCAACAGCCAAAGATTTTTTTTTTTTTTCAAAGTTTTCAGTAGCCACATCTTAGGAGAATAAATTCCCCAAGTTTGTTTTCTACCACATGAAGCAAAACTTCCTTTCGTTATTCTTAACTTACTTCTTTCTAACATCAAATCCTCCTTACCACCCCTCACAAATACCAGCATTCTGGGGAGAACAAGTCCATCTCTCCTCTCTCATCCCCTCTGTGAATTGGAACTTCTCAGCCCCAGCCTTCCATGGCCTCTATCTTTCAAACTGAAGCAGCCTGCTTTAGAGCAGCCTCATGAGAGATAGAGGCAGCCCAGGCTCCAGAAACTAGGGATTCTGAACCCCCAAACAGGCAGGACCTGGCCTGACCCCCTCACAGTGCTGAGTGCTGAGTACTGCAGACCCCAGACTCCTAGAACCCCAGTGACTATAGAGTGGTCATCCTCCCCCAGCATCCATTTATGCCATATATTTACCTCCAGAAATGGGCAGTTCGCTAGCTGTTGAAGCAGGCTCTCCTTTGTCAGATGGCTATAGTGATGTGTTAAAAATATGAGTCAAAGTGACTGGCTTGTAACTTCTACCTGCAGGTGGTACAGAGGCCAAAGGTGTAGAAAGGCCCAGCAGTGCCTGCTCCGGTAAACCAGCCTCACAGTCAGGTCAAACAGTTATCCTCTTGGCCAGAACTACCATTTATTGAGCTCTTCCTCCGAATAATAACTTTTTATTTTATGAAGCTTAAAGAAAGAATATGTGTCTTCTGAGCACCATGGCAGCACAGATTAAGCATTTAATAAATGACAGCTTTTGTTACAATAATTATTGTTACAGTGTATCTAGCACTTTCTCTGTGCCAGATATGGTGCTAAGCACTTAAGTCCATAAACCCGATGCTGTGGAGTCGAGTCTGACTCATAGCGATCCTGTAGTACAGAGTAGAAATGCCCCATAGGGTTTCCAAGGAGTGGCTGGTGGATTCCATCTGCAGACCTTTTGGTTAGCAGCCAAACTCTTAACCACTGTGCCACCAGGGGTCCACTTAGGTGCATAAACCCATGTCATTCTCCCAGCAGCGCTGTGAGCTGGGTACTATTAACCTCGTGCACTTGGATGCTTTTTTCAGTAATCTTACGCAGTCCTTTTAACTTAATGGAGAAGAAAGTGTAGATGGCTTTCAAATACCTTTTCTTATTTATTCTCCACAGACATGCCAGGCAGTAGGTAAGGGGTATTGTGGTCCCTCTTTTATAGTGGAAGGTAAGGCACAGCAAGGTTAAGTGACTTGCCCAAGGCTGCACAGCCAGGACTTGGAAACCAGCTCTTCCGACTCCAAATCCGAGTCTCTCTCTACCACTCCTTAGTGTTTTAAGATAGTAAATGGAGGTGGATACAAATAGGAGTAGTTGGGTCATTTATTGCTTATTGAAGTTTTGTGTAATGGATTGAAGGAATATACAAAAATAAATAAGACAAATTTCTGTTCCAGTCCATGTGGAAGGGCTGAACCTCTCTCTGTCTTACACACCCACTCGTGTGCACGCACACACACACACACACACAGTGGAATAGGAGGCATATGCCTAAAGGGCAGAGCAGTCAGAGAGCAGGCGATGGGGGTCACTCTCTAGTTTATAAGTTAGTGGAGCCCTGTTTTTTGCTACTCTAAAAGGCTGAACTGCCCCTGGTGGCCATATGGAAGCCTGTTCCCCCCCAACCCTCCTCAGCCTCACCTTCCCAGACAGCAAGGTCATCAGTCTCTCTGTGTCTGCCCCAGCCCAGCCTATGGAGGCCGCCCGTGCTCAGGGCCCATGTTCAAGTATCAAGTCTGCAACAGTGAGGAGTGCCCGGGGCCCTACGAAGACTTCCGGGCCCAGCAGTGCGCCAAACGCAACTCCTACTACACCTACCAGAATACCAAGCACACCTGGGTCCCCTACGAGCCTGAGGATGGTGAGCAGGCCCTGCTTCCCCCTACCACCCCACCCCCAGCATTGGTCCCCCACCCCCCAGTTCCCTAGGGCATCTGCTGGGCCTACATCTTCCCAAGCAGGGCCTCCCACCATTTTCCAGCTATTGCAGCTGGGAACACACCTGGGCTCACCAGTGAGGGTGGAGGGATAGTTGGGGCATTGAAAGGGACATTGAGTCCGCAGATTACCTGTACCATTGTACGGCCTGTTCACTACTTACCTCTGGGGGCATCATCCTCATCAATGTCTCCCTGACTTGTACATTTATTATGATGGTTTCCTGGCAGATGTAAGTACAGACAGTCCTCGGGTTATGTACGAGATCCGTTCTGAACTGTGTCTTTAAGTTTTTAAGTCGAACTTGTAGGTAAGTCCGAACAGGGGCTTCTGGTTCTTATTAGCCTTACTTTAGTGCAAGAAAAGGCTCGAAGGCTTTTCAATGATTTAAAAGCTGCCTATGCGGCAGAAGAAGGGGATTATGATAAAAAATTTGTTGTAAATAGGGTTGGTTCTCTCGTTCCAAAGTAAGGACAAATATAACACTAAAGGGCAGGTAGAGTTGTCTGTGTAAGTAGGACGTCCATAACCAGGGACTGCCCATGAAGTGTCTTCAGGAAGGGGCACTTTGCCCCGAGGTGCCATGGAGGTGGCAACAGTGCTGGCTGTTGGGGTTGGGTGGCTTTCAGACATCTGTCCTTACCTGCCCATGGCACTGTACAGGTGTGAGTGCCCCTCACTTTATGTAACCAGCATCCCAGAAAGCTCAGTCCTGTTACATATCATTATTTTAGGCCATATGAATTGTGGTACTAACTGGTTCCCCTGGATGATACAAATGGTTAATGCACTCAGCTGCTAACTGCAAGGTTGGTGGTTCAAGTCCGCCCAGGGCTGCCTTGGAAGAAAGGCCTGGTGATCTACTTCCAAAAATCAGCCGTTGAAAACCCTATGGAGCACTGTTCTGCTCTGACACACATGGGGTCACCGTGAGTCAGAGTCAACTCCATGGCGACTGGTAAAATTGGATTACTGTTTGAGTAGTCACTGAAGGTGACTCGAAGGGCAGGCAGAAGGGAGTCTGTGGGTTTCTCCTACTGAACCCTCCAGGCTGTGCTGGGATAGACATAGGCTTCAGGACTCATACAGAGAGGCTCTGAACTTGGGTCCATGCTGGTGCCATTCCCACCTGGTTTTAAGCATCTCTAGAGATTTTTTTAGAGATGGCTCCCAGAGTGGCCAAGATAAGCCAGGGTAGGGCTGGGATTCACAGTGTCTTTGAGCCTTGTCTTAGTCATCTAATGCTGCCATAACAAAAATACCACAAGTGGATGGCTTTAACAAAGAGAAATTTATTTTCTCAGAGTTTAGTAGGCCACAAGTCCAAATTCAGGATGTCAGCTCCAGGGGAAGGCTTTCTCTCTGTTGGCTCTGGAGGGAGGTCCTTGTCCTCAATCTTCACCTGGTCGAGGAGCTTCTCAGGTGCAGGGACCCTGGGTCCAAAGGATGCGCTCTGCTCCTGGTGCTGCTTTCTTGGTGGTATGAGGTCCCCGACTCTCTGCCTGCTTCCCTTTCACCTCTTGAGAGATAAAAGGTGGTGCAGGCCACAGCCCAGGGAAATTCCCTTTACCTTGGATCAGGGAGGTTACCATCCCACCCTAATCCTCTCAACATAAAATTACGATCACAGAATGGAGGACAACCACACAATACTAGGAATCATGGCCTAACCAAGTTGACACATATTTTGGGGGGAGCACAGTTCAATCCATGATAAGCCTCCAGACTGGAACGAACTTAAACGGCCCTCTAATCCCACCTCTCTCCTGCCTGGCCAGGAGGCCCTGAGGAGCAATCCCCCAGCCTCTTGTGGGCCCTCATGGATGAACACTCACCCGTCTACCCAATAGCCCTCAGCCTCAGACAGCTCTGGTTAGAACCACTTGCCTCTCCTGAGCCTGGGGAGCCTCTTTGTATCCCTGGCTGCAGCGTATCATACCACAGGACCCTAAGCTCTCTGCCTGTCCTTTAGCAACACAGAATCTTCAAGTTAGAAGGTTGTCCATTGAAGCCAGGGCACAAACTCTGGGGCATCCTCGCAGGGGATGCCTTCCCTCCGTTTGGATTCCTCCTGTTCCGGGGAGCTCACCACCCCCTTGCCACTGCCACCAGCTTCCATTGCTGACCAGAGACCTGCCTGCCCAGGGTGCACTGGGCAGAGGCCTGCCTGAGTTCTGGTGGGTTTGAGCCCCACCCAGCCTAGGCCCCCCAGGAGTCTGCTGCCCGTGCATGAAATCCAGGCAGATTTGGATGTTGTGGCTTGAGTCCCAAGTGCTGGAGGCAAAAAATCACCAAGTGTCACAGGATCCCAGGGACCAGGAACAGGGACCCGCTCTGAAATCTCACTGAGGCAGGGGCTTGCTTTGGAAGCCTTCCAGGTCTGCTCAGAACCTAAACAAGCCATGGAAGGGGCTGGGAGGCCAGTGGGGCAGCTGGCTGTGGGCTTTTCCCAGGACTTTGAGACACATTCCAGGAAGTTAGCTAAGCCCCAACCTCCTTTTTTCTAAAAAGCATAGCAAGTGTTTATATGTTCTCTGGAATCTCCTTTTTAGGACATCAATAGCCCAGATAGAGAAGAGAACATTTCATCGTTAAAGCCAGAAAGGACCCTCTTTCCTCCCTCATTGCCACTCCATTTTACGAACCTAAATACAGACCACTCTTCTACCTATTTTCACATGGCCTTTTAATGTTAGACATGTCCAGACACACCTTCCATCATGACCAATGAAGTATATGTAGAGGTCAGAGCGGGACTTGAGCAGACTGTCTGGGTTACCGTGTGGCTGTGTGGCCTTGAGAAAGTTCCTTTACCTCTCTGGTCCTCATTTTCCTCCTCTGTAATGCTGGATCCACCCTCTTGAGATTTTGAGAGGTTTATATGAGTTAATTCACGAAAAGCATTTAAAGTGGCATGTCAAGGGTGTGTAAAGTTTTGGAAGTATCTGGTACACAGTGAGCATTTACTAAGTGTTTGCCTATTCCTTTATTGTTGTTGTTGTTATTATTATTTTATCACTTGATTTTTCTCAACAACCTGCTGTGGCATTTTGCTGAATAGAGATACTGAAAATAGGGACCTAAGGCTCAGAGAGGCCAGATAATTGGCCCAAGGCTACAGGCTAATAAGTAAGTGACGTAACAGGAATTTTTAACTCCCAAATCCACAACCAGTGCTTCTGCCCCTGCCTGAGCCAGCCCTGCACTTCCTGTGTAGACCAAGTGCCGGTGTCCTCCTGAGCCAGCTCCCATCCTCAGAGCTCCGCTGGGGACTCAGGATGGCTCCTCTCCCCACAGACACCCAGAAGTGTGAGCTGATCTGCCAGTCGGCAGACACAGGTGATGTGGTGTTCATGAACCAAGTGGTCCACGACGGGACGCGCTGCAGCTACCGAGACCCCTATAGCCTCTGTGCCCGTGGCGAGTGCGTGGTAGGTTCCCACTCCCAGCGCCCAACTTCTGCCCTTATGTGGAGACCGGGAGGACTGCGTGGACTGCCCTGACTTCTCCTGAGCTAAATAAACATTGCCTCACTTTCCCCACCATGAAACCCCTTTGATCCTCAAAACCCTGGCATGCTGGAGGGGTCACTACTCGGCCCCATTGGAGGGGACAGGAGACAGCAAGAACCATTACCACATCAGTTTTAAGACCTTGCCTTTGCCAAACGGTGAGCTCACAGAGAGCCTGTTCAGAGATGCTCTCAGTCCAGGGCTTCTTGCGTGGTTGGACACTGGGTCCACAGCAGTCAGGTGGCTGGGGCCTGGGGCCCACGAGGGGGGGCCAGGGTGGGCAGGGGACCTCTTCTCATTGACCTTGCCTCTGGCCTCAGCCCGTCGGCTGTGACAAGGAGGTCGGATCCATGAAGGCAGATGATAATTGTGGAGTGTGTGGTGGTGACAACTCCCACTGCAGGACTGTGAAGGGAACCCTGGGCAAGGCCTCCAAGCAGGCAGGTGAGCAGGCTGCATGCATGGTCTGGGGGCAGGCAGGAGGGACTGAAGTTCTGTTCCAGCCAGGGTCCCTCAGGTGGGCCCTCCTACTTGAGCCAGGAAGGGGCCCTGAAGCCCGTGTGAGCCAGAAGCTGCAGCCAGTTACCTCATCTGGGTGTGCTACTGCCCACATTTGGGGCTCAGTAGCTCAGAGGTGCATTTTCCTGCTAGTTGATGCGTTGTGCTAGGGGCTGAACCATCTCGTCCTTCCTGGGGCAGTTGGTGGGAGTGAGGGGTCAGACAGGTCTGACTAGGCTGGGCTGGTCATTTTATTTTCCTCTCTTCTCTCTCACCTTTTTTTTTTTTTTTTAAACCTGTAGTGCCTCCTGCTTTGAACACCTGGTGCCTCCAACTTCCCTTTTCAACTCCAATCTAGCCAAACTTGATATTGAAAAGGGCCAGGGATTAGTCCTTTACACCTTAGTATGAACCGAATACTTCCCCGTTGGGGATGTTACAGCTTTGCCTTGCCTCTTCTTGTGGTTGATGACTCTGAGAATGGCTAATTTCCAGGCCTCCAAAGGGGAGGGCCTTGGGGCCAGGGTAGCCCTGCTGGGTTTTCATGGCCTATCTCCTCCAAATCCTACAGTGGCTTGAGGTGTGAAAAAAACAAGAGACAAGACATCGGAGAAGAAAAAAAGGAAGGGAAAGGGCAGAAGTGAGAGATAGTGGAGGATCAAGAAAGTGGGAAATAATAGCAACCAACACACACACATAACAACCCTTTAGAGTTTACAGGACACATTAAACTAGAACATCTCGTTTGATCCTCACAACAACCTTGTGGAAAAGGTCCCAAACCTATTTTACAGATGAGGAAACTGAAGTTCAGAGGGGTTCGGTGATCAAATGAGATGTTTCCTGGAGCTTTAAAGCCCTGGGTACCTGGGGGGTGGGGGTGCTGGGTGGTGGGTCCCTCAGCTCAGGGTGCTCCCTTCTTTTCTGGATCCTCCTCTCTGGCAGGAGCTCTCAAGCTGGTGCAGATTCCTGCAGGCGCCAGACACATTCAGATCGAGGAGCTGGAGAAGGTCCCCCACCACATTGGTGAGTGCTGGTGTCCGAGGAGGTTCACTGGATAGGACAAGACCCTAGTGTAGAGGGGATTCTGCAAACTTGAGTAATGGACAGAGACCCTTTTAAAATTTGTTTTTAAGTTGACGTCAAACAGGTAACCCATTCACATGGTTCACATTTCAAAGGTATAAAAAGGGATCCAGTGAAGAATCCCCCTCCCGGCCCTGTCCCCAGCCTCTCACTTTCCTTTCCCAGGGGCTCAAAGGTATAAAAAGGGATCCAGTGAAGAGTCCCCCTCCCGGCGCTGTCCCCAGCCTCTCACTTTCCTTTCCCAGGGGCTCAAAGGTATAAAAAGGGATCCAGTGAAGAGTCCCCCTCCCGGCGCTGTCCCCAGCCTCTCACTTTCCTTTCCCAGGGGCTCAAAGGTATAAAAAGGGATCCAGTGAAGAGTCCCCCTCCCGGCGCTGTCCCCAGCCTCTCACTTTCCTTTCCCAGGGGCTCAAAGGTATAAAAAGGGATCCAGTGAAGAGTCCCCCTCCCGGCGCTGTCCCCAGCCTCTCACTTTCCTTTCCCAGGGGCTCAAAGGTATAAAAAGGGATCCAGTGAAGAGTCCCCCTCCCGGCGCTGTCCCCAGCCTCTCACTTTCCTTTCCCAGGGGCTCAAAGGTATAAAAAGGGATCCAGTGAAGAGTCCCCCTCCCGGCGCTGTCCCCAGCCTCTCACTTGCCTTTCCCAGGGGCTCAAAGGTATAAAAAGGGATCCAGTGAAGAGTCCCCCTCCCGGCGCTGTCCCCAGCCTCTCACTTGCCTTTCCCAGGGGCTCAAAGGTATAAAAAGGGATCCAGTGAAGAGTCCCCCTCCCGGCGCTGTCCCCAGCCTCTCACTTTCCTTTCCCAGGGGCTCAAAGGTATAAAAAGGGATCCAGTGAAGAGTCCCCCTCCCGGCGCTGTCCCCAGCCTCTCACTTTCCTTTCCCAGGGGCTCAAAGGTATAAAAAGGGATCCAGTGAAGAGTCCCCCTCCCGGCGCTCTCCCCAGCCTCTCACTTTCCTTTCCCAGGGGCTCAAAGGTATAAAAAGGGATCCAGTGAAGAGTCCCCCTCCCGGCGCTGTCCCCAGCCTCTCACTTGCCTTTCCCAGGGGCTCAAAGGTATAAAAAGGGATCCAGTGAAGAGTCCCCCTCCCGGCGCTGTCCCCAGCCTCTCACTTGCCTTTCCCAGGGGCTCAAAGGTATAAAAAGGGATCCAGTGAAGAGTCCCCCTCCCGGCGCTGTCCCCAGCCTCTCACTTGCCTTTCCCAGGGGCTCAAAGGTATAAAAAGGGATCCAGTGAAGAGTCCCCCTCCCGGCGCTGTCCCCAGCCTCTCACTTGCCTTTCCCAGGGGCTCAAAGGTATAAAAAGGGATCCAGTGAAGAGTCCCCCTCCCGGCGCTGTCCCCAGCCTCTCACTTGCCTTTCCCAGGGGCTCAAAGGTATAAAAAGGGATCCAGTGAAGAGTCCCCCTCCCGGCGCTGTCCCCAGCCTCTCACTTGCCTTTCCCAGGGGCTCAAAGGTATAAAAAGGGATCCAGTGAAGAGTCCCCCTCCCGGCGCTGTCCCCAGCCTCTCACTTGCCTTTCCCAGGGGCTCAAAGGTATAAAAAGGGATCCAGTGAAGAGTCCCCCTCCCGGCGCTGTCCCCAGCCTCTCACTTGCCTTTCCCAGGGGCTCAAAGGTATAAAAAGGGATCCAGTGAAGAGTCCCCCTCCCGGCGCTGTCCCCAGCCTCTCACTTGCCTTTCCCAGGGGCTCAAAGGTATAAAAAGGGATCCAGTGAAGAGTCCCCCTCCCGGCGCTGTCCCCAGCCTCTCACTTTCCTTTCCCAGGGGCTCAAAGGTATAAAAAGGGATCCAGTGAAGAGTCCCCCTCCCGGCGCTGTCCCCAGCCTCTCACTTTCCTTTCCCAGGGGCTCAAAGGTATAAAAAGGGATCCAGTGAAGAGTCCCCCTCCCGGCGCTGTCCCCAGCCTCTCACTTGCCTTTCCCAGGGGCTCAAAGGTATAAAAAGGGATCCAGTGAAGAGTCCCCCTCCCGGCGCTGTCCCCAGCCTCTCACTTGCCTTTCCCAGGGGCTCAAAGGTATAAAAAGGGATCCAGTGAAGAGTCCCCCTCCCGGCGCTGTCCCCAGCCTCTCACTTGCCTTTCCCAGGGGCTCAAAGGTATAAAAAGGGATCCAGTGAAGAGTCCCCCTCCCGGCGCTGTCCCCAGCCTCTCACTTGCCTTTCCCAGGGGCTCAAAGGTATAAAAAGGGATCCAGTGAAGAGTCCCCCTCCCGGCGCTGTCCCCAGCCTCTCACTTGCCTTTCCCAGGGGCTCAAAGGTATAAAAAGGGATCCAGTGAAGAGTCCCCCTCCCGGCGCTGTCCCCAGCCTCTCACTTGCCTTTCCCAGGGGCTCAAAGGTATAAAAAGGGATCCAGTGAAGAGTCCCCCTCCCGGCGCTGTCCCCAGCCTCTCACTTGCCTTTCCCAGGGGCTCAAAGGTATAAAAAGGGATCCAGTGAAGAGTCCCCCTCCCGGCGCTGTCCCCAGCCTCTCACTTGCCTTTCCCAGGGGCTCAAAGGTATAAAAAGGGATCCAGTGAAGAGTCCCCCTCCCGGCGCTGTCCCCAGCCTCTCACTTGCCTTTCCCAGGGGCTCAAAGGTATAAAAAGGGATCCAGTGAAGAGTCCCCCTCCCGGCGCTGTCCCCAGCCTCTCACTTGCCTTTCCCAGGGGCTCAAAGGTATAAAAAGGGATCCAGTGAAGAGTCCCCCTCCCGGCGCTGTCCCCAGCCTCTCACTTGCCTTTCCCAGGGGCTCAAAGGTATAAAAAGGGATCCAGTGAAGAGTCCCCCTCCCGGCGCTGTCCCCAGCCTCTCACTTGCCTTTCCCAGGGGCTCAAAGGTATAAAAAGGGATCCAGTGAAGAGTCCCCCTCCCGGCGCTGTCCCCAGCCTCTCACTTGCCTTTCCCAGGGGCTCAAAGGTATAAAAAGGGATCCAGTGAAGAGTCCCCCTCCCGGCGCTGTCCCCAGCCTCTCACTTGCCTTTCCCAGGGGCTCAAAGGTATAAAAAGGGATCCAGTGAAGAGTCCCCCTCCCGGCGCTGTCCCCAGCCTCTCACTTGCCTTTCCCAGGGGCTCAAAGGTATAAAAAGGGATCCAGTGAAGAGTCCCCCTCCCGGCGCTGTCCCCAGCCTCTCACTTGCCTTTCCCAGGGGCTCAAAGGTATAAAAAGGGATCCAGTGAAGAGTCCCCCTCCCGGCGCTGTCCCCAGCCTCTCACTTGCCTTTCCCAGGGGCTCAAAGGTATAAAAAGGGATCCAGTGAAGAGTCCCCCTCCCGGCGCTGTCCCCAGCCTCTCACTTGCCTTTCCCAGGGGCTCAAAGGTATAAAAAGGGATCCAGTGAAGAGTCCCCCTCCCGGCGCTGTCCCCAGCCTCTCACTTGCCTTTCCCAGGGGCTCAAAGGTATAAAAAGGGATCCAGTGAAGAGTCCCCCTCCCGGCGCTGTCCCCAGCCTCTCACTTGCCTTTCCCAGGGGCTCAAAGGTATAAAAAGGGATCCAGTGAAGAGTCCCCCTCCCGGCGCTGTCCCCAGCCTCTCACTTGCCTTTCCCAGGGGCTCAAAGGTATAAAAAGGGATCCAGTGAAGAGTCCCCCTCCCGGCGCTGTCCCCAGCCTCTCACTTGCCTTTCCCAGGGGCTCAAAGGTATAAAAAGGGATCCAGTGAAGAGTCCCCCTCCCGGCGCTGTCCCCAGCCTCTCACTTGCCTTTCCCAGGGGCTCAAAGGTATAAAAAGGGATCCAGTGAAGAGTCCCCCTCCCGGCGCTGTCCCCAGCCTCTCACTTGCCTTTCCCAGGGGCTCAAAGGTATAAAAAGGGATCCAGTGAAGAGTCCCCCTCCCGGCGCTGTCCCCAGCCTCTCACTTGCCTTTCCCAGGGGCTCAAAGGTATAAAAAGGGATCCAGTGAAGAGTCCCCCTCCCGGCGCTGTCCCCAGCCTCTCACTTGCCTTTCCCAGGGGCTCAAAGGTATAAAAAGGGATCCAGTGAAGAGTCCCCCTCCCGGCGCTGTCCCCAGCCTCTCACTTGCCTTTCCCAGGGGCTCAAAGGTATAAAAAGGGATCCAGTGAAGAGTCCCCCTCCCGGCGCTGTCCCCAGCCTCTCACTTGCCTTTCCCAGGGGCTCAAAGGTATAAAAAGGGATCCAGTGAAGAGTCCCCCTCCCGGCGCTGTCCCCAGCCTCTCACTTGCCTTTCCCAGGGGCTCAAAGGTATAAAAAGGGATCCAGTGAAGAGTCCCCCTCCCGGCGCTGTCCCCAGCCTCTCACTTGCCTTTCCCAGGGGCTCAAAGGTATAAAAAGGGATCCAGTGAAGAGTCCCCCTCCCGGCGCTGTCCCCAGCCTCTCACTTGCCTTTCCCAGGGGCTCAAAGGTATAAAAAGGGATCCAGTGAAGAGTCCCCCTCCCGGCGCTGTCCCCAGCCTCTCACTTGCCTTTCCCAGGGGCTCAAAGGTATAAAAAGGGATCCAGTGAAGAGTCCCCCTCCCGGCGCTGTCCCCAGCCTCTCACTTGCCTTTCCCAGGGGCTCAAAGGTATAAAAAGGGATCCAGTGAAGAGTCCCCCTCCCGGCGCTGTCCCCAGCCTCTCACTTGCCTTTCCCAGGGGCTCAAAGGTATAAAAAGGGATCCAGTGAAGAGTCCCCCTCCCGGCGCTGTCCCCAGCCTCTCACTTGCCTTTCCCAGGGGCTCAAAGGTATAAAAAGGGATCCAGTGAAGAGTCCCCCTCCCGGCGCTGTCCCCAGCCTCTCAATTGCCTTTCCCAGGGGCTCAAAGGTATAAAAAGGGATCCAGTGAAGAGTCCCCCTCCCGGCGCTGTCCCCAGCCTCTCACTTGCCTTTCCCAGGGGCTCAAAGGTATAAAAAGGGATCCAGTGAAGAGTCCCCCTCCCGGCGCTGTCCCCAGCCTCTCACTTGCCTTTCCCAGGGGCTCAAAGGTATAAAAAGGGATCCAGTGAAGAGTCCCCCTCCCGGCGCTGTCCCCAGCCTCTCACTTGCCTTTCCCAGGGCCAACCACCGTTGCCAGTTTCTTGTACACGTGGATGCCTTTTAAAGGAAAACCATTTTCACAGACCATATCAGCTGACTTTTTTTTTTTTTTGAATTGAGGCAAATTCACATAAAATTAAATTAACCATTTTAAAGTGAACTGCATATCATGCCACCCCAAAACTTAATGGTTTCAAATAATAACTGTTTATTGCTGCAATTCTGTGGGTCCACAATTTGGGCTGGGCTCAGCTGGGTGATTCTTCTCCTAGTCTCACCCAGATTCACTTATGAGAATGCAGTCCGCTGGTGGTCTAGGATGGTCTCACCACGTGTCTGATGGTTGGTACTGGCTGTCAGCTGGAGTGACAGGGCCTTGTCTCTGGCAGGCCAGCCTGGCATTATATACATGATGTCTGTCACATGGTCCTCAGGAGTAGCAAGAGAGGGCAAGCCCCAGTGTACAAACACTTTTCAAGTCTTTGCTTGTATCATGTTTCCTAATGTCCCATTGGCCAAAGCAAGTCACGTGGCCAAACCCAGATTCAGGGGGTAGGAAAACAGACTCTCTCTTGATGGGAAAAGTGGTAAAGTCAAAGTGCAAAAGGGGCACGTATACAAGAATGGGAGGGATTTGTGGCCATTTTTGCAGTTTATCACATGGACCCTTAAATTAATTTTATTAGAATGATACTTAAACACATAGTCATAAACTAGATGTCTACCCTTTATGCATAAAAGTTAAACGACAATAACGCCAACACATTAAAAATTAGAACCCCCAAATAAATTAAATCAATAAAGTTCAGATTAAGAACATTAATATGGTGTAAGAGATGATGTCCGCCAGGATCCAGAGGTAGGGATGGTGTCTTTGGGGACAGTAGAGTGACCTGCCTGACTGGGGAGGGCTCAGGTGGGAGGAGTGGCAGATAGGCAGGGGTGGTCCGAGGGAACCTCTGGGAAGGCCTTAAGTGTCACATTCATGGGCGCCCTAGGAGGGACTGGCTCATGCGCCCATTGAGGGGAATAGAAATCTGTGTGACCCTCTCCCCCCGCCCAGCGGTGAAGAACCAGGTCACAGGCAGCTTCATCCTCAGCCCCAAGGGCAAGAACGCCACGAGCCGGACCTTCATGGCAATGGGCCTGGTGTGGGAGTATGCAGTGGAGGACGCCAAGGAAAGCCTCAAGACCAGTGGGCCCCTGCCCGAAGCCATCGCTGTCCTGGTGAGCCCCTGCTTTCACCTCTCCGGGGTCGGAGGCAGGAATGCAGTTAGGGCAGGGTGACTGGTGCTGGGCCACATGGCAGGACTCGGCTGGGAGCTGCCCTCTGCTCACCAGACTGCCTATGCTGCCCCAGCCTGTCCCCCCAGTTTACTACCGTCCCCACTGCTGAGCTGGCATGAGCCATTCCAGTGTCATCAGCAGCCCGGGCCAAGGCCAAGGTGCCCTCTGTCCTGGGCCAATCTCCTCCTTTGTGCCCAGAGACTAAACAACCCCCTGCCCCAGCATGGCAAGCCAGGAGGGAAAAAGAACAGTTTTCTCTGTCAGACCGGAGGATGCCACACACAGGGAGTCTGTCTTCCTTAATGCAGGGTCAGAAGTGGGACCTGGGGGGAGCCGTCTAGGGGCAGGAAGGACAGGGATGGTTTGCCACCTGAGCTTAGGAGGGGCCCCTTGGGCCTGTAAGACAGCTGACCAGGGCTGCTGATGGACATTGCCCACCTCCTGAGAGGGGTACAAGCCACTGTCCTGGCTGGGCCCACCTCTGCCTGTGCCCCTCCACCTCAAGACCATGGAGAGGGCTAGTTGGACAGGTTTGCTAACCCAGCAGACCAGGCCAGGGCAGCTCCGTTTGCAGTGCCCTTGGCTCCAGCTGGGGGCAGGGAGACCTTGGGCAGCTCTGCTCCTGATGAAACCTTCACTAGTGGGGAGGTCCTGGAGGGCAACCATATTAATTCGATCCACATGTATTCCCATTTCCCAGTCTTGTGGTCTGGGAGTGTGGTGCTCCCGCCTCGTTCGAACATAGGTCTGTGGGAGGGGAAACATTAATCCCCTGGGCACACAGATGCTCTCAGGCTTGGTATACAGTAGGTGCTGAGCCTTACTGTGCTGCATGGCCACTGATCCGAGTGGACTCACCAGGCCCTGCTAAGCGCATCCTCCCCGCTTTCTCTGCTTCTGCTGTGACCCACATCCTTCTCTTTGGCACCCTGCCCTGCTGGACTCACTTCTCTGCTTGCCAGTCCTTGTGCCACCTCCCTGCCTCCCCCAGGTGCTCCCCCCAGAGGAGGGTGGCCCCCGCAGCAGCCTGGCCTACAAGTACGTCGTTCATGAAGATCTGCTGCCCCTTATTGGGAGCAACAACGTGCTCCTGGAGGAGACAGACACCTATGAGTGGGCGCTCAAGAGCTGGGCCCCCTGCACCAAGTCCTGCGGAAGAGGTACCGCCCATCCGGTCCGGAGCCCCAGCCACCTCATGGGGCAGCCCGGGGGCCTCCGAGGAGAAGGAAGCTGGGACTACCCAGGCGGGTCAGGGGCTACATTGTCTCCATCTTAGAGTCCCACTTGCTGCCTCAGCTGGGTCCCCCTAGCTCACCGTCTCCGGTGCCAGAGTGTGCAGCGCTTGCCTCAGTTTTTCCTTGGAACCCCATTCTGAGCAGGGCTCTTGGGACAGGGTTAGGGTGGTGCTAGGGCAGTATCCAGGGCAGGGTGGCTGCCCTATAAGAGCTCACGGACTGTGCAAGGAGGCAGCTGTCCAATGCCACATGCCCACTGGAGCTACCTGGGGCACTGATCAAGGAAGGCCTCCTTCACAAAGTGACCTGGGCAGGAGGGGGTGCAGAGGCACACAGGAAGGTGGGTTTGGCCCTCAGGCTCTCCAGAGGTTGCTGTCCCTGGGGCCCCAGGCAGGGCAATGAGACACTGGTGGACCAGGCCCATGGCAGCCTGCCCTCCTCCCCCCAGGTATCCAGTTCACCAAATATGGCTGCCGGCGCCGCCGGGACCACCACATGGTGCAGCGGCACCTGTGCGACTACAGGAAGAGGCCCAAGCCCATCAGGCGGCGCTGCAACCAGCACCCATGTGTCCAGCCCGAGTGAGTGCTCCCAGTCCCTGCCCGGATCACAGCCCCTCTCTCAGCCCTGGCCCCAGGAGGAGGGGCTGTTGAGCACAGAGGCATGCAGCCCTACAGCCCATCTTCCGGAGCCAGAGCAGCAGCCCTCCCAACCTCTCTGCCCCTCTGGGGTTTCTGGGTCATTAACTTCCGCCCCCCAGGAGAAAGAAGACGTTCCCTTTGTTCTGTCCTCCCAGCACTCTTTTACACAGGTGGAAACTACAGGTCCAGTTTGGAGACCTGGTTTTTGTCAGTGATCTGGCTGGTTCACACAGGTGAAGGGACCTCAGTGCTCCCAGCCCCTGGCCCCTGCCAGGATGCAGTTCCTCTCTGCTGGGTAATCTGGGGCACAGGGGTGTGGCTGCCCACTAGCCACCTAGCGCGCTCTAACCCCTGTGTGGGATTCCTCCTGTGGAGACAGGCTCTTTTGAGCACAAAGTCATGTCCTCGGGGTTAGTTGGCGGGGACTTCAGGGAGAGGAAAGAGCCATGATTTGTGGAGGAATCAAGGTCAGGCCTCTCTGAGCCCATTGCGGAGCCCACCCAGCGCCTTCTTAGCCCCACCCAGGTCCTGTCTCCCCGAGGCAGAGCTGAGAGTGCTGCAGGAGTCCTCCCTGGGTGGGGGCGGGGGTGCCGACTTGGCCTTGATGGGACAGCAGCTCCTCCTCCCTTGGCTAGGGGAACATGGGATCAGGGGCCCAGGTGGGAGCTGGGGCCAGCAGGTGCCCTGTGCCCAGCCTCAGCCCTCCTCCACCTGGACAGCCTTCATAACCAGCCCCTCCACACTCCTCTGGGACTTTTTACTTTATGCTGTTATTCAGACCATTTACCCACAAACATCTGTGACCACAGAGTGTGCAGTGTGTGAGCAGAGCTGGCCACGTGGAAGTGGGCAGGCCACCCCCGCCAACCCCTCCCCAGCTTAAAGTTGCCAGATGAAGTTTTGGGGATTTTTGTTTTTAAAAGGAAGGGGTTGGCTTTGAAAATATGCCTGAAAGAGCCCGGGTTTATTACTAAAAGATGCCCTGGGAAAGGGGGCAGGAGTTGGGGGAAGAAAAAAGCTTTGCTCTTGTCTGCCTCGGGCAATGGGCTCCTACTTATAAAGTTTTTGAAGATGTTTGAAAAAGAGCTTGTGGCTAAAAGACATCTGGAGAGTGTGAGCGTAGATGATCAGAACTAAAACCCTGTGGGTGAAGATGATGGTAGCAATAGTGCTTGCCACTATTAACTGCCTACTGCATGCCACAAGGAGCCCTGGTGGTGCAAACAGTTAACCATAAGGTCAGCAGTTTGAACTCATCTAGCGGCTCCATGGGAGAAAGACCTGGCGATCTGCTTCCATAAAGACTGTAGCCTAGGAAATCCTATAGGGCAGTTCCACTCTGTCACATGGGGTCACTATGAGTCAAAACCAACTCAACAGCACCTAAAAGCAAAGGAGCCCTGGTGGCACGGTGGTTAAGAGCTTGGCTGCTAACCAAAAGGTTGGCAATTCGAATCCACCAGTTGCTCCTTGGAAACCCAATGGAGCAGTTCTACTTTGTTCTATAGAGTCACTGAGTCGGAATTGACTCGACGGCAATGTTTTGTTTTTTTTTTTTTCACAACAACGTTGCATGCCAGGTGCCTTACTGATATGAAGTCCTTTAATTGTCCCAAGGGTCCCATCAGAGAGGAGAGATGTTCTACTATTATCCTTTCAGGACAGTGGCTTTTATCTCGCTTGTGCAGTGCTCGCTCTCAGCACCCAGGACAGTGCCTGCCCACAGTAGACACTCAAATGTTTTTTTTTTTCTTTTTTATAATTTTTATTGTGCTTTAAGTGAAAGTTTACAAATCAAGTCAGTATCACACAAAAACCCATATACACCTTGCTACACACTCTCAATTACTAGACAGCCTGCTGTCTCCCTCTGCTCTCTCTTTTCGTGTCCTTTTCGCCAGCTCCTAACCCCCTCCACCCTCTCATCTCCCCTCCAGGCAGGAGATGCCAACATAGTCTCAAGTTAGACACTCAAATGTTCATGGAGTGTTGAAAGAACCCTGATTTACAGATAGGGTAACTGAGGCTTGTCCCTGGGTAGCTCAAATAGTTTGCACTCAACTACTAATCTAAAGGTTGGCAGTTCAAACCCACCCAGCAGCGCCTCGCTGCTTACATAAAGATTATAGCCAAGAAAATCCTATGGAACACAGTCCTACTGTGTAACACATGGGCCGCCATGAGCTGGAATCATGGTGAAGGCAGTGGATTTGGTTATGTGTTCATTTGTTTTTTAACTGAGGCTTAGAGACATTCGTAGCTTGCCCAAGGACACTCAGGGTGCCAGGATTTAAATCTGCACTATACCCATTTTTCAGATGAGGTGACCAAGAGCAGGAGGGAATAGTGTCCTCTCTAAGGCCACCCAGGCAGGCATTGCAGAGCCAGGTGGACAGTGGTCTTGGCCCCCAAGCATCTCAAAGCCCAAACCCACACTCTAGTTCCCACCTGCAACTGTTCTGGGGGGTGGGAGGCAGCCCTCTGGGAGGAAATATCTCATGGTCCATTTCCCCTCTTCCTTCCACCCTGTCTGTCTCCAGGTGGGTGACAGAGGCGTGGGGCACCTGCAGCCGGAGCTGCGGGAAGCTGGGGGTACAGACGCGGGGTGTGCAGTGCCTGCTGCCCCTATCCAATGGCACCCGCAAAGCCATGCCAGCTAAGGCCTGCCCCGGGGACCGGCCTGAGGGCCGGCGGCCGTGCCTCCGCGTGCCCTGCCCAGCCCAGTGGCGCACCGGAGCCTGGTCCCAGGTGAGTGGCCTTCAGGAGGATGGGAGAGGCTGGACCAGAGGGGGCCTTCTAGGAGGCTGAGGGGGGAGGTAGTCTGGGTGGGGGGAGGTGTGGTGGCAGGAGTGGGGGAGGCAGTGGCAGAGGTAGGAGATCTGGTGTTCCCTGCAGGCAGAGAGCTTCTGGCTGAATTTCTTTCTTCCCAGATCTGATTGGGTTCTTCTCAAAACAAAGTGGAGTGCCCACCCCGCCCCGTGGCACAGTTCTGTGCTGGGCCCTGACATTCATTTACTGTCTCCTTTTCTCCTTTGAACTCACACAGAACTGTGAGGCATGGCCAATAGCCCCATGTTACAGATGAGCAGATTAAAGAGCAAATATTCACTGAGCAGCAGCTACCTGGCAGGCATTGCACGAGGAATGCTGGGAACCCAGCATCAACCAGACAGACTAGCTAGGGGCACACACTAGACGAGTGAACCAATGACGCGAGCGCTTGCAGAGTGCAGCGGTGCCGACAGCAAACAACAGCGACAGGAGATCTAGAGCGGAGGGTGGTCAGGGAGGGCCTCTCTCGGGAGGTGGTGTTTGAGCTGAGATGGAGGGATAAGGAAAGACCCTGAGGCAGGAAAAACTTGCAGTGTTTCAGAAACCGAAAGTACAGAGAGGCTGGAGCTTACCGACAGGGGCAGGGGCTAGCAGATGACATCGGAGAGGTTGTTGTTAGGTGCCGTCAAGTCAGTTTCGGCTCATAGCAACCCTGTGTGCCACAGAACGAAACACTACCCGGTCCCGCGCCATCCTTACAGTCGTTGTTATGCTTGAGCCCATTGTTGCAGCCACTGTGTCAATCCACCTTGTTGAGGGTCTTCCTCTTTTCCGCTGACCCTGTACTCTGCCAAGCATGATGTCCTTCTCCAGGGACTGATCCCTCCTGACAACATGTCCAAAGTATGTAAGACACAGTTTCACCGTCCTTGCTTCTAAGGAGCATTCTGGTTGTACTTCCTCTAAGACTTGTTTGCTCTTTTGTCAATCCATAGCATATTCAATATTCTTCGCCAACACCACAATTCAAAGGCGTCAATCTTCGGTCTTCCTCATTCATTGTCCAGCTTTCACATGCATATGATGCAATTGATAATACCATGACTTGGGTCAGGTGTACCTTAGTCTTCAAGGTGACATCTTTGCTTTTCAACACTTTAAAGAGGTCTTTTGGAGCAGATTTGCCCAATGCAATGCATCTTTTGATTTCTTGACTGCTGCTTCCGTGGCTGTTGATTGTGGATCCAAGTAAAATGAAATCCTTGACAACTTCAATCTTTTCTCTGTTTAGCATTGTGTGGCTTATCGGTCCAGTTGTGAGGACTTTTGTTTTCTTTATGTTGAGGTATATTCCATTCTGAAGGCTGTGGTCTTTGATCTTCATCAGTAAGTGCTTCAAGTCCTCTTCACTTTCAGCAAGCAGGGTTGTGTCATCTGCATAACGCAGGTTGTTAATGAGTCTTCCTCCAATCCTGATGCCCAGTTCTTCTTCATATAGTCCAGCTTCTTGGATTATTTGCTCAGCATGCAGACTGAATAGGCATGGTGAAAGGATACAACCCTGGCGCACACCTTTCCTGACTTTAAACCACATAGTATCCTCTTGTCCTGTCCAAACAACTGCCTCTTGATCTAGGTATAGGTTCCTCATGAGCACAATTAAGTGTTCTGGAATTCCCATAATTTGTTATGGTCCACACGGTCAAATGCTTTTGGATAGTCAGTAAAACACAGGTAAACATCCTTCTGCTATTCTCTGCTTTCAGCCAGGATCCATCTGACACATCAGCAGTGATATCCCTAGTTCCATGTCCTCTTCTGGCGGTTTCCTGTCGATATACTGTGATAGCTGCTTTTGAGTGATTTTCAGCAAAATTTTGCTTGCGTGTGATATTAATGATATTGTTTGATAATTTCCACATTCGGCTGGACCACCTTTCTCGGGAATAGGCATAAATATGGATCTCTTCCAGTCAGTTGGCCAGGAAACTGTCTTTCAGATTTCTTGGCACAGACAAGTGAGCACCTCCAGTGCTGCACCCATTTGTTGAAACGTCTCAATTGGTATTCCGTCAATTCCTGGAGCCTTGTTTTTTGCCAATGCCTTCAGAGCAGCTTGGACTTCCTCACTCACCACACTCGGTTCCTGATCATATGCTACCTCTTGAAATGGTTGAACGTCCACTAATTCTTTTTGGTGTAATGCCTCTGTGTATTCCTTCCATCTTCTCTTGATGCTTCCTGCGTCGTTTAGTATTTCCCCCCATAGGGTCCTTCACTATTGCAACTTGAGGCTTGAATTTTTTCTTCAGTTCTTTCAGCTTGAGATACGCCAAGCATGTTCTTCCCTTTTGGTTTTCTATCTCCAGGTCTTTGTACATGTCATTATAATACTTGGTCTTCTTGAGCAGCCGTTTGAAATCTTCTGTTCAGTTCTTTTACTTCATCATTTCTTCCTTTTGCTTTAGCTGCTCGACTTTCGTGCACAAGTTTCAGTCTCCTCTGACATCCCTCTTGGTCTTTTCTTTCTTTCCTGTCTTTTCAGTGACCTCTTGCTTTCTTCATGGATGTCATTCCATAAATCGTCTGGTCTGCGGTCATTAGTGTTCAACGCGTCAGATCTATTCTTCAGATGGTCTCTAAATTCAGATGGGATGTACTCAAGGTCGTATTTTGGCTCTTGTGGGCTTGCTCTGATTTTCTTCAGTTTCCACTTGAACTTGCATATGAGCAACTGATGGTCTGTTCCACAGTCGGCCCCTGGCCTTGTTCTGACTGATGATATTGAGCTTTTCCATCGTCTCTTTCCACAGATGTAGTCAATTTGATTCCTGTATATTCCAGCTGGCGAGGTCCATGTGTATGTTCACTGTTTATGTTGGTGAAAAAAGGTATTTGCAATGAAGAAGTTGTTGGTCTAGTAAAATTCTATCATTCGATCTTGGGCATTTTTTCTATAACCAAGGCTGTATTTTCCAGTTACCGATCCTTCTTGCTCCCATCTTTCGCATTCCAGTCACAGTAGTTACCAATGCATCCTGACTGCATGTTTGATGAATTTCAGACTATAGAAGCTGATAAAAAATCTTCAATTTCTTCATCTTTGGCCTTAGTGGTTGGTGTGTAAATTTGAATAATAGTCATTATTAACTGGTATTCCTTGTAGGCATATGGATATTATCCTATCGCTGACAGTGTTGTATTTCAGGATAGATCTTGAAGTAGTCTTTGTTCTTTTTGACAATGAATGCAACACCATTCCTCTTCAAGTTGTCATTCCCGGCATAGTCCAGTTCAAAATGGCCAATACTGGTCCATTTCAGCTCACTGATGCCTAGGATATCGATGTTTATGCGTTCCGTTTCGTTTTTGACAATTTCCAATTTTCCTGGATTCATATTTTGTACATTCCACATTCTGATTATTCATGGGTATTTGCAGCTGTTTCTTCTTATTTTGAGTCATGCTACATCAGCAAATGAAGGTCCCGAAAGCTTGACTCCATCCACATCATTAAGGTCGACTCTATTTGAGGAGGCAGCTCTTCCCCAGTCATCTTTTGAGTGCCTTCCAACCTGGGGGGCTCATCTTCCAGCACTATATCAGACAGTGTTCCGCTGCTATTCATAAGGTTTTCACCGGCTAATTATTTTCATAAGTAGACTGCCGGGTCCTTCTTCCTAATCTTAGTCTGGAAGCTCAGCTGAAACCTGCCCTCCATGGGTGACCCTGCTGGTATCTGAATACCGGTGGCATAGCTTCCAGCATCACAGCAACACGCAAGCCCCCACAGTACGACAAACTGACAGACACGTGGGGGAGGTAAGTGGGGGCAAATGGTGCAGGGCCTTGTAAGGGATTAGAATTTATTCTAACAACAATGGGAACCATATATATTTGTTTCCTAAGGGCTCCCATAATGAAGTACCACAAAGCAGATGGCTTAAAACAACAGGAATTTCTTGTCTCACAGTTCTGAAGCCTGGAAGTCCAAAGTCAAGTTGTCAGCAGGGCCATGCTCTCTCTGAAGGCTCTAGGAGAAGGTCCTCCCTTGCCCCTTCCAGCCCCTGGTGGAGTAGTTCCCGTGGTTCCTGGCAACCTTTGGGGTTCTTTGGCTTGTGGTTGCATCACCCCAATCTGTCTCCATCTTCATGTGGCCTTCACCCTGCTGTGTCTCTTCTCTTTTTATAAGGACACCCCTCCTATCGGATTAGGACCCACCCTGTTCCATATGATCTCATGGTAACCTAACTAATTACATCTGCAAAGACCCTATTCCCAAACAAGTTCATGTTCACAGGTACTAGCGTTTAGGGCTTCAACATATTTGGGTGAGTGGGGGGACACAATTCAGCCCCTAACACCACTGAGGGTTTTAATGCAGATATTACAAGCTGTGATTTCAGGTTTAAAAGATCACTCAGATAACCCTAGTGGCGTAGTGGTTAAGTGCGACGGCTGCTAACCAAAAGGTCAGCAGTTCAAATCCACCAGGCACTCCTTGGAAACCACATGGGGCAGTTCTACTCTGTCCTATAGGGTCACTATCAGTCGGAGTCGACTCGACAGCAATGGGTTTTCAGATAGCTCTGTAGAGAGTTTGTTGTTGGGAGGCCAAGGTAGACAAAAGGAGACAGTAAGAAGGCTGTTGAGTGATCCAGGTGAGAGTTGCTAGTGGCTTGGGCCTGGAGGTTGCCACAAGGGGAATTTTTTTAATGTCTTGGGTTTTCCCTTACAAATTTCATTTGATCAAGCCAGCAAGTGCAATGATGCTGTTTTAATAGCAAAACACTAGGAAACATGCCAGAGTCGATCTAGAGGTGATTAGACAGAGAAATCGTGGTCTGTTGATAAAATAATATGCAGCAAGAAAAATGAAGACCCCTGAACTGTACTTATTAACATAGATAAATCAGAAAAATAAGCTTAGGTGAGGGAGAAAAGCACTGCCATCTGATACGTCCAACGGGATGCCATTTAGTTGAAGTTTAAAAAGACACAGGGCAGTATTTGAAAATGTGCCAGAATGCTGACTTATTAAAGCTGGGGATGGCATTTGAATGGGCTTTCTTTAACTTCTTCTCTATACTTTTCTATATGTTTAAGATATTGTGTAATAAGAAATATTCTTAAATAACCCAGATCTCCACCCAACTCGTACAGATTTTATATTCTTCTCCATCATATATAGCTTTATTAGTTTTAATAAAAAAAAACAGATTTTGGGTCCACAAAGTACCCCATAGACAAAAGGAACAGAGAGATGCCAGGCAGAGAGAGACATTTGCCGCTTGTCAGACTGACAGAGCACTCGAGATGTTAGCTGCACTTAGTAGTTATTTTCTTGGGCGGATGAATGGACTGTGGCTCTGTGGGCCATGACCCCTTGTGTCTCCCTCTGGTTGTCTCTGGCCCCAATATGAGGTGGGGCCCTACAAGTTGTTCCTCACCCAGCTGGGAGAGGCCATTGTCAGCACTAAGACAGCCCAGTGACCTGGTCACATTGGGTAACTTTCTTATCTGGGAGTTTCCGCCCCTCAGCACCCCCAGACTACCCATTTACTGGAGTAAGAACTGTGAGGTCCAGGGCACGGTGTTGGAGCAGCCCTTGCAAACAGTAGTCACGTGTTCGTCTTCTGTTCCTTGCACCCCCTTTTCCGCTCAGCAAAGACTGTTGAAAATGTGTCTGCAAGCTGATTCTTGGCAAACTGAGTCACAAAGCCATTGAATGTCAGAGCCAGAAGGGTCTGTGGAAACCCTGCCACCCAACTCTCTTGATTTATAGAGTTGAAAACTGAGCCAGAGGGGCAGTGGGTGCCAGAGTCTGGGCCCCTGCATCCTATTAACAACATATCATCAAGGAGGTGGACCTGCAGTGTGGTGAATTGGAACAGAGAGTTTGCCAGGGTAATACAGAAGATAATTAACAACAAGACACAGACAGGCCAGATGCAGTGGACGAAGTAGTGCTGGGCTGGGGTCCCAGAAGACCCTTCTTGTGCCAGGGGACCTTGAGATCGTGGAAAAGTTCATGGGGTTCTAAGCTTGAGGCCGCAGTTCTTTACCAGCTGGCACAGGAGTGTTTGGGAACTGGTATGGCGCCCTGGCACAGCCATCTAGAAGTCCTTGCATGTCCCTTCTGGCCAAGTGAAGAATCAACCCTTTGTGCTCTTTCTGTCCCCGGGCATTGGCTGGACTTTGGCGCTCACTCTCCGCTTTCCTGTCTCTCCACCTCCCCCACCCCGGCACTGTGGCCTGGCTCTGGGCCTCCCACGGGCAGTGTTCCGTCACCTGTGGGAAGGGCATCCAGCAGCGGCAGGTGGTGTGCCGAACGAATGCTAGCAGTCTGGGGCAGTGCGAGGGGGACAAGCCGGACACCGTCCAGATCTGCAGCCTGCCCGCCTGTGGAGGTGAGTCAGGTGGGGGGGGCAGGCCCAGCCCCTGGCCTAGACTGAGACCCAGCCCCATCTTGCATCCTCGCTCCCTAACCACTAGTTGTTGTTCAGTCAACTCCAACTCATGGTGACCAATCTGTTTCAGAGTAGAACCGTACTCCACAGGGTTCTCGGTGGCTTCTTTTTTTGGACATGGATTGCCAGGCCTTTCTTCTGAGGCACCTCTGAGTGAACTCAAACCTTCAACCTTTCTGTTAGCCGCCAAGGGTGTGAATCATTTACACCACCCAGGGACGCCCTTCACCCTCTAAAAGTCCCAGATCCTAGAGCCCCTAGCCCATCCTTTTTCGCCCTGCTCACAGGAGGTCTCCAGAGCTCTACGGCAAAGGCTGACATCAGGGAACTTGTGACCCCGAAGTGGACCCCACAAACTGGACCCCTCCATCCCGTTGACAAGATATTATCAAGTAAAGTGCATTCTCAGGGCCCCGCCCCCCCTCCCTAAATGTTCAAGGCCATGGTGTCATGAGCAAGGGCCGTGGAGTCAAACCAACCCAGTTTCTAGTCTGTCTGTGTGACTTTAGCCCAGGTACGTAACCTCCCTGAATCTCAGATGCCTGACTGTGACCTGGGGATGACGGTAGCCAAAACCCACTGCTTTCGAGGCGATGCTGACTCCTAGCGACCCTGTAGAACACAGTAGACCTGCCCCATAGGGTTTCCAAGGCTATAAATGTTTATGGAAGCAGACTACCACATCTTTCTCCCACAGAGCAGCTGGTGGGTTCAAACCGCCAACCTTTCAGTTAGCAGCCGAGTGCTTGGCCACTGCACCACCAGGGCTCCTTATGATGGAAGTACTGGTCCATAATCCCTTATCTGCAATTCCAGAATACTGAAAGCTCTGAAAATGGAAAGGTTTTTCCTAAGTTTGCTGCAAACTCATTTGGCGCCAAAGTCTGACCTGAGCTAAAAAGAGGGAATTTATTCCTTGGCTATACAAACATTGCCTTATTTGTTCACAAGGTGATGGCCCAGACGCAGACATAACTGGGCGTGCTAGGTAACGGACAACATATGCGATATGAAAACACCTTTCAAAACCCCCAGAGAGTTCTGAATTTTGAATCACATCTGGCCCTAATATTTTTGGATAAACGTTTGTAAATCTGAGCCACCTTCAGAGGGCCCTTGAGAGGATTGGATGAGATAATGCTGCTCTGCCCAGCTGTCAGCTAACAACAGTGGTAGTCATTTCTCTCTGCTTCATGATCAGCCGTAGGTCATCCATCCAATCTGTTGAGCACTGCTTAGCCCTAGTGGCACAGTGGTTAAGAGCTCGGCTGCTGACCAAAAGGTCGGCAGTTCGAATCTACCAGCTGCTCCTTGGAGACCTATGGGACAGTTCTACTCTGTCCTATAGGCTCGCTATGGCTTGGAATCGACTCGACGGCAATGGGTTTGGGTCTTTTTTTGGTTTGCTGTGTGCCAGGCACTGCATTCTATGCTCCCTTCCTAGGTTCATTCTCTTTTCCCTTCCTCACCTCCCCAGGGATTAGGGTCTGGCAAGACGAGTAGCAGAAAGACCACAGGCCCTAACTCCTACTTAGAGGACCAGCTGGCTGTGTGTCTTCGCATAAATCTCTTAACCTTTCTGAGCTCACTGACCTCATCTGTTAAGTGAAGGCCTTGGACCAGATGTCCTCAAAGGACCTTCTGGATGCACCCTGGTGGCTTCTTTGCCCCTGTGCAAGTTCCTGGGTTTCCTCACAAGAGCTGGTAGTGGGGCCCGATTTTCTCTTCTATTCTAGAATTCTGGCTCCATCTAGTGGTCACTGGCTGTCCATTTGCCCTCATCTTACCCTGTTCCCCTAAACCTCTCTGCCCTGGGCAAAAATTAGTCAAAAGTAAAACTCCTACCTTCACCTTCTACCTGGAGAGACCCCACACTCACCTCCCTGGAGCAGTCACAGGCATGTTTTCAAATTAAATTTTAAGCAAAGAAAAGTAGTATAGAGAGCACCGCTCTATGCCAGGCACTTCATGTATGCTATTTCATCATTATTCAGTGGGACATGCAACACTGTGCCCATTTTACATGTGAACAAACTGAGGCTTGGAGAGTTTAAGTGACTTGCCTGAGGCCTTACAGCTTTTAAGTGGTATAGCCTGGGTTTGAACGTAAATGTGCTTGATTCCAAATTTACTGGTGGAGGGCTTCATTTTCCCGTGTGTGTTAATGGGTGGCAGGGTACTTAATCTGCTTGTCACTGAGTCGTCTGGGTATTTGCCTGCCTCTGCTGGGAGTAGATCAACTCCTTTGGGTTGACTGGGAGTGGGTGAGGGTTCCAGCTTCCATCTAGAGCAGAGTTCTCAAACTTTGCTGCAGGTTAGCGTCACCTGGGAAGCTTCTAAGAAGCCCTGTGCCAGGTGCAGCCCAGACTGCTCAGAATCTGGGCGTGGGAACTAGGCATGGGTTATTTGTAAAACCCTGGGTTATTCCAGAGCCTCGTCAGGTCCGAGGAGGAACGATGCTGGGCGTGGTTCTCAGATTTTAGCATGCATTGGAGTCTCCTGGAGGGTTTCATTAAAACACAGGGCTGGGCCCCCCCACCCCAGAATTTCCAATTTGTGAGGGCTGGACGAGGCGGAGAATCTGCATTCTAACTAGCTCCCAGCTGGTGCTGCTGCTGCTTGTCTGGGGTCCCTGCTTTGGGAACCTCTGCTATTGGGGATTCTAGTTCTTCTTCCAGATAATACAGGCTGTCCTGCTCAGGTGAGTTTCTCCTGTCAGGCAGCCCTGTGACCCCCTCTGGAAAGGAGCTTTATAGTGAGTCCAGCAGGGGAAGGGGTCGGGGACTGCCAATTGGTAGGGTGAGCGGGAGGTTGGGTCTGGGTCCTGGCATCAGGCTAATGGCGCCCTGTATTTCCCTCCTGACTCTGGACCTTGTACTGCGTGTGCAGCAGAGCCCTGCATGGGGGACAGGTCCATCTTCTGCCAGATGGAGGTGCTGGATCACTACTGCTCCATCCCTGGCTACCAACGGCTCTGCTGTGGGTCCTGTACCAAGAAGGACCCCAGCCTGACTTCACCATCGCCAATCCCTACCCCTGGGAGCCCTTTCTCAGGAACCAAGTCCCCTCTAGATGCTGTGCAGCCCACTGGGGGGCCACCAGGGCCAGATGGTCATCAGCCTGGTCTAACCACACAGCTTCCAGAACTTCTGGATACAAGCTCTCCCGTGACCCAGTACCACCTTGCTCCCCAGAAACTAAGCACTAGAGCATCCTGGGTCACCTCCCCTACCACCCAGCGGGGACAGCCTTGGGGCTGGACCGAGGCACTGACGTCAGCCTCTGAGGAGAAAGAGCAGCCCAAGGAAGACCAGAAGTATCCAGGCACCAGCTGCCCCACCACCTCCCTGATGACATAAGCTGCCTGTCCCATCCCGCCAGTCAAGTTTACAGGCCATGTGCAGCCCCAGGGACCCCAGCTCAGAGCACACACAGCAGGCAGGGGCCAGCACAGGCTTCCTTTTAAATTATTTGCCTTCTTGTTCTCCTGTGGGGCTGTGATACTCTTCACCCCCGGAAGGGGTGGGGAGAAGGAAAAGATCAGGGAAAGCCCTAATCTGAGATACCTCAGCAAGCAGTCCCCGGTGACAATTGCACCTCTCAGGGTCAGCTCGTGTCCCCTCCTCACAGTGGCCAGGGCTGCCCATCTTCACCAGAACTTGGGGGGACCCTTTTGAGGTCCTACCTCTCTGGCCCCTCTGCCTGGAAACATATGTGGGACCAGAGAAGGTGGGGGCTCACAGGGCAGCCTGAGATGAAGAGGGGGCTAGAGTGAACATGGTCATGAGGGTCCTCTCCTCACTAGCAGGGTTGGGGGTGGGGAGGGAGCAAGAAGGCAGTTTCGTCTCAGGCCCAGCTTTGCCAGCCAAGACCCAGAGGCAGAATCTAGCTTGTGTTGGCTGGCTGGAGGGGAGTTCTGAGCCAGCCGAGTCGGGGGCCCCACCCCCACCCCAACCTCATAGAGAAGGGGGCTCAGGACACTTGGAACCAGGTCTTCATCATCCAGGGGTTTCCAAACTGGTACTTGACCCCTGGCTGGACCAGGAACAGCAGCTGTCATCATCACTCCGGGCCTGGGAGGAGCCTGGCCCAGAGGGTGACCGTGTCACAGAGGAGACGTGATTTTTTGGACTGTGTCAGGCCCTTCCCACTGTCTGCCAAAGAACACTCTTGCTGGGTTCAGGCATCTCCTCCCACCTGGCTTGAGCTTGGCCAGAGTTTGCGGTGCTCTGGAGGGTGGTCAGGCCCCAGGGCTGAGGAACTGGGTATCCACTCATAGTAGACTCAAGTGGTAACAAGAGCTACCCAGGCCAAGCATCCAGGGCAGGACTGGTGCCTCTGCCCGATGCTGGGGCTGAGAGAACACTTGGTCCAGTACCACAGAGCCTCAGCCATGCTCAGCTGCCCTCCATGTTACCTGCAAGGGGCAGGTAACACCCCTAGACCCCTGGCTCTCAGGAAGCTGCTCGGGTTCCCAGGATACCTCTCAGGAGTCCTCGCTCCCGGAAGTCATGGAGAGGGCCTCCCAGACCCCTCACCAGGTGTTAGAGGTGCTTGTTGTCCTTCTCGCCCTCAGCCGGGGGAGGGGGCTGTTCAGAGCTGGCTTCAGGAATTGGAGCAGTGGAGCCCCTTGGAGAACAGAGACCCCAGAGGGGGCTCCCCTGGGCTTTCTCCGAGCTATCCTCCCCATCTCTGGGATGCTGGTGCACACAACGAATCATTCCTGTGAGAACCATGCCTGGCCTGTGTTACGTACTGTGTGTAAACTCTGTGCCTTTGAGATCTGGATGTTTTAAATTTTAAGTATTTATTAACATTGTCCTTGGTGTTTTGTTTTGGACCCCCAAGAAATTGTGTTGTGTGTGTGTTTCTTCTTCTTTTCACCCGTTTATTTTGGAAGAAAGGGACAACGAAATTCAGATCTCTTAATGTGCTGGGCTATGGCAAGACAGGAGCCCTGGCAGTGCAGTGGGTAAGAGCTCAGCTGCTTACCAAAAGTCAGCAGTTCAAATCCACCAGGCACTCCTTGGAAACCCTATGGGATAGTTCTACTCTGTCCTATAGGGTCCTGTGAGCAGAACTGACTCGACAGCACCTAACGACATAGCAACATGGCAAGATTATTAGGGGTGGGTGATAGGACAGGGAGGTGACTGGAGTCACAAGAGGACTTGACCCCCCCCCTCAGCCCTCCAGACTTGGCCCCTCACTCTGGGGCTTCTGTGTGTCAAGTCAGTTCTGACTCATGGCGACTCCATGTGTGTCAGAGTAGAAATGTGCTCCATGGGGTTTTCAATGCTGATTTTTTGGAAGTAGATTGCCAGGCCTTTCTTCCAAGGTGTCTCTGGGTGGACTTGAAACTCCAACCTTTATTTTTAACTTTTATTGTGCTTTAAGTGAAAGTTACATATCAAGTCAGTCTCTCATACAAAAACTTATATACACCTTGCTATATACTCCTAGTTGCTCTCCCCCTAATGAGACAGCATACTCTTTCTTTCTACTCTCTATTTTCATGTCCATTCAGGCAGCTTCTGACCCCCTCTGCCCTCTCATCTCTCATGCAGACAGGAGCTGCCCACAGTCTCATGTGCCTACTTGATCCAAGAAGCTCACTCCTTATCAGTATCATTTTCTATCCCATAGTCCAGACCAATCCCTGTCTGAAGAGTTGGCTTTGGGAATGGTTCTTATCTTGGACTAACAGAAGGTCTGGGGACCATGACCTCCAGGGTTCTTCTAGTCTCAGTCAGACCATTAAGTCTGCTCTTTTTATGAGAATTTGAGGTCTTCATCCCACTGTTCTTCTGCTCCCTCAGGGGTTCTCTGTTGTGTTCCCTATCAGGGCAGTCATCGGTTGTAGGTGGGCACCATCTAGTTCTTCTGGTCTCAGGCTGATGCAGTCTGTGGTTTATGTGGCCCTTCTGTCTCTTGGGCTTGTAATTACCTTGTGTCTTCAGTGTTCTCCATTCTCCTTTGCTCTGGGTGGGTTGAGACCCCAGACACTACTCTCCAAAGTGGGATGCATGAGCCTCCAACCTTTAGGTTAGCAGCCAAGTGTTAACCATTTGTACCACCCAGCGACTCCACACACCTGTTAGAATGGCTAAAATTGGAAAGATTGACCACATCAAGTGTTGGGAGGATATGGAGCACCTAGAATTCACATACGATGTTGGTGGGAATGCAGAGTGGTTCAGCCACTTTGGAAATCATTTTGACAGCAGCCTCTTACCAAGTTAAGCATGCGCTTATCATCCAACCAAGCAATCCCTCCCCCTATGTATTTTCACAAGGGAAAGAAAAAACGTTTGTCCACTAAATGACCTGGATGCAAATATTCATAGCAAGTTTATTCAAAATAGCCCCAAAGTGGAAACCACCCAGATGCACATCAAATAATGAGCGGATAAACCAATTACAGTACCTGCGTACAATGGCATATCTCAGCAATAAAAAGGAATGAACTGCTGACGCTTGCGTGTATAAATTAACTTGGATAAATCTCAAATGCATTATGCCAGGCCCAAAAGACCACATACTGCGAGATATTATGGAAAAGGCAAAACCATAGGGACAGAAAACAGATCAATAGTTGCTGGGGGTGGGAGAGGGGACTGACTGGAAGCAGGCACAAGGGAGCTCTTTGGGATGATGAGAATGTTCCATACAGTGATAGTGGTGGTGGTAACACACTGTATACATTTGTCAAACACATTGAACTGTGCACTTTTAAATGAATTTCCATGTATGTAAACTATATCCCAGTTTAAAAAAAAATTTTTTTTTTTTTAATTATATAACCTAGGTAATGGAAAGAGCCCTGGTGGCATAGTGGTTAAGAGCTCAGCTGCTAATCAAAAGGTCAGCAGTTTGACTCCACCGTCCGCTCCTTGGAAACCCTATGGGGCAGTTCTACTCTGTGTAGCAGCTGAGCACTTAACCACTGTGCCACCAGGGCTCCTTTATACAAGCATAAGATGGGATTACCATTGTTCCTAAAAATATGATTACCAATAGTAATATTAAGGGAGAGCTGGCCGAGAGAAGGTCACATCAGTTTGTCTGGGGGCTGATTCAGTCTGCCTCTCAGGGGCTCCTGCCAAAAGCCATTCAACGGCTTCCATCGCCATTGGAGAGAAGAGCAAAGTCCTTCCCATAGCTGGTAAAGCGCTTCCAGCTGGACTTCCTCGGGGCTGTTTCTCCAACCTCTGCTTCAGAGCACCTGGCACACTCATGTGCTTACCGCTGGGATTATTGAATAAGATTTGCCACCCCCCAGACTGTGAGCCCCATACGGGCAAGAACTTGCTCTGCTTTCGTGTTTGTTCACTGATGTGCTCCTAGCAGTGTGCTTAAAAAAAAAAGCCCATTGCCATCGATTCCAACTCATAGCCACCCTATAGGACAGAGCAGAACTGCCTCATAGGGTTTCCATGGAGCGGCTGGTGGATTCGAACTGAGGGCCTTTTGGTTACTAGTTGTAGTGCTTAACCACTGCACCACCAGGGCGCTGCAGCACTGTGCTGACACAGTAAATCAAACCCGTTGCATGGAGTGGATTCTGACTCATGGAGACCCCATGTGTTACAGAATAGAGCTGCCTCCATAGGATTTTCTTGATCTTTGTGGAAACAGATTACCAGGCCTTTTTTCCAGGCACTACTGGGAGGGTTCAAACCAACAATCTCTAGGTTAGTAGTTGGGTAGGTGCCCACTAAATGCAGTGTTTGCTGGATGAATAAAGGATATGCAGAGGTGGTGAGCTCTCTGCCTCCCTCCCAGGTCCCACGGGGCTCACTTCCTGTCACCAGATATCCCTAGGGGCGAAGTCCTGGAAACCAAGAGGTGGAGGACACCAGGGATGGAGGTGGGGAGCCCACAGAATCTCAGAGCTGGTTTCAACCGGTGAGGCAGAGTCTCCTGGAGGAGCCCATGCTGATGCATCAGGGAGGGGCGCTTATGCCTTCAGCTTGTACTGGCTCAGCCGCAGGAGAATGCGTACAAGTGCCTAATCCCCTTGTTGTGCAGGTGGGGAAGCTGAGGCCCAGAGAAAGCAAACGATTATCCCCAGACCAAATCAGTTATAGTAGAGCCCAGAAGTCAGTTCGCAGTTTTGTCTATGACTCTGAGAACTCAGCATCAAGGGTCCAACCCATCACAGGCTTGTGGGAGGAAGGGTGGGGCAGGGGGGGCAGTGGGTGGTGGCCAGGCACCATTCTAGAAGGGCTGGGCCTCAGCCTACATGGCGCGGCGTGTGTCCCAGTTAGCCTGGTAGAGGAGGAGCTGGTGGCTCTCAAGACAGGCCCTCTGCCCTCGCCACACAGTGGAGCGCTGCCCCAAGGACAGCGTGAACACAGTGGAGACCTCTCTGCAGGGAAGGTGGCAGCAGTGAGAAGCAGGACGCCGGCACCCCAGCCTCCAAGGCCCCTGCCACCTTTCAGTCTCAGCCTCCCACTCTTCCTGTAACATGTGCTTGGTTTTCTTGTCAGTCTCCACTCTGTCCTGGCCCACCCTTTCCTTCCTGCTTCACCGTCTTTGCTCAGACTGTTTCCCCCAAAGAATTCAGGAAAGTCCACCCCATCTCTGCCTGCTGAAACCCACTGCAGCTGCATCAGACGGGCATCATGCCAGGGGGTGAAGAAAGGTCTTCGGAGTCACGCTGCCCCGGGGTCATATCCCAGTTCTGCCCCCCTGCTCCCTCCATTGGCCGTAGACCCTTTGCTGTGCCCAGTACCCTCGTAGAGTTGGCCTGTGGTTTGAACGAGGTCCTGCATTATGGGACTTGGAACAGTGCCAGGCACATAGTTAAGGGTACTGCTGGGTGGGCTGCTATCTCCAGTCTTTAGGTTAGGAGTTGGGCACAAGTCGTTTGTACCACCCAGAGACCCTAAGAGCTCAATCAATGTGAGTAGTATTTCCCAGGCTGCTTCTTCCATGAAGCTCTCACCCATCTTCCCAAGACACCCTCAAAGGCGTCCCCTGTGTCTAGAGAGTACACCATCAGCCCCCTCCTCCGCTGCAGGCAAGATCAGTCTACATGTTTTACCCTGTCCACCCCCCAGATGGACCCTGGGCACCTTGAGCAGGGGCTATGTGCTTACAAGCTCAGCAAATTCTGCTAAACTGTGTTTATTTCTCCCGGTGCCAGAGCTCGTTGCGATCGATAGAAGATAGAAGGTATTGTTGCAGAAAGCGTACTCTTGCCTAAAGCTTTGTCTCATTGTTTATTATTCAGATCAGCCCCCCACCGACTCCCCCAGAAGCCCCCCAGGCTGCCCTAGCTGCCCCTTCCCTTTGCTCCTCCAGGCCCCCTTGCATCCTTGTAGGGTGGTGGTTCATCGGCCTCCATCACTAAGGGAGAAGCCATGGGAGCAGGGGTTGACCTCCAGCTCAGCTCCTGGTACAGGGTCTGTGATAAATGTTTATTGAATCATGATGGACACATAAAGGAGAGTGTGTATGGCCGAGCAGGGAGGGCAGAGGGGGAATTTCCCACCAGCCCCTGGTCTGAAGGGCTTGGCCTGGAGTTCCATCTCTTACCTGTAGGGCGTCTCCTCCCCCGACAGCTGCAAACACAGCCCCGTGGGGCTGGCCGACACCTCTGCCACCACCTCAAACACATTTTCAGCCTCGACCTCCAGCTGAGCCTTCAGCTCCGCCCAGGGAAAGGGGGCGTCCACAGAGACCTGGAAATCCACTGTCAGGGCCACCCTGATGGGGGACAGTGGTTGTTTTAGGATTCCTACTCACTTAGAGCCATTGTCCAGATAATCTGGGCCCCACACCCTGCTTTGGCCAAGCCCTTGCTGAGAGGAGACTGACAGGAGTCCCAGAATCTGCCACCCACTGGGGACAGGCTTGAGGAGAACCATTCATCTAGGGGCCCCCGGACTCCCCGCCCCAACTCAGGTGCCAGACTCAGAGTGCCTTCCTATCTGGCCCAGGTGTTGGCTCTCAGTTCCTGTACCCACAGGTTTGAGTCCTCCTGAAGTGTATGTTTGTCACAGTCTGTAGTCCCTACTGCAGAGGGAGGGCTTGTGGGACCAGGGGGTGCCATGTGGTTCCCTCCGCAGACCTGGGCTCAGCCGTCCCCTGACTTTGTTTATTCTCTGTTCAGGACTAAGGTGAGATGTTTTCTCCTCTGGGACGTGCCCTCCTCTGTGCCTCCACAGCACAGACACCTTTATATACCTTTGTCATGGATTGAATTGTGTCCTCCAGAAATATCTGTCAACTTGGTTAGGCCGTGATTCCCAGTGTTGAGTGGTTGTCCTCCATTTTGTGGTTGTCATTTTCCTGTGTGTTGTAAATCCTAATCTCTGCCTGCGGTTAATAAGGCAAGATTAGATTATGTGAAAGAGGATTAGGGTGGGATCGTAACACCCTTACTAAGGTCACATCCTTGATCCAGTGTAAGGGAGGTTTCCCTGGGGTGTGGCCTACACCACCTTTTATCTTACAAGAAATAAAAGGAAAGAGAAATGAGCAGAGACTGAGGGACCTCATACTGCCAAGAAAGCAGAACCAGGAGCAGAGCTCATCCTTTGGACTGGAGGTTCCTGTGCTGAGAAGCTCCCAAACCAAGGGAAGATTTGATGTCAAGGACTTTTCTCCAGAGCTGACAGAGAGAAAGACTTCGCCTGCAGCTGATGCCCTGAATTTGGACCTGTAGCCTACTAGACTGAGAAAATAAATTTCTCTTTGTTAAAGCCACCCACTTGTGGTGTTTCTGTTACAGCAGCACTAGATGACTAAGATGCCTGTCTTCACGCCCTCATTTGTCTTACCACCACTACTTGACCTGACCCTCTTCTCTAACGGGCTGGGGCTCCCTAGGGCAGGGGCTGAGTCTTCACTTTGTCATTCAATCGGAAAGCATTTACTGAGTACCTGCTATGTACAATGGGGACATATAAAGGTGCACAGGGCAGATGTGATCCTTGCCCTCCTGGAGCTTATAGCCTAATAGGGGAAGCAGCTAATTAACAAGTAAAGAATGAAGAAAAATAATTATAAGTAGCCTAAATGACCCATAATGCCCTTTTACTCACACAATTAGAAATAGTCCCCAGGCCCAAAATGTCACTTCTTACCATCTCCCTACTCCTAGTCAGAGTTGGTTTTTTTTAAAAAAAAAAGTATATATATATGTACATATAGTTTTTAAAGACATATATCTTGTATTGAATGGGAAAGAAAGAAAGAAAAAGAAAATTACAGTTTGTGAATGCGCTAAAGGAAATACACAGAGCAAGGCAATACGATAGAGAGTAAAGGGGTGCACTATTTTTGGATAAGACGGCCAGGGAAGGCCTCTCAGAAGAAGGGGTGATGGTGCTGAGACCTGAAGGACAAGAGAGAATGACACGCAGGTGCTGGGAAGGGTGTTCCAGGCAGGGGGGTGGCATGTGCAAATGCCCCAAAGCAGGAATAGGTCCATGGGTTCCTGGACGGCAGAGAACCAGGGGAAGGACTCATGAAGAAATGGATGAATGGGTGGGTGGGTGGGTGGATGGATGGATGAATGGACAGATGGATGGATGGGCAAGGCTGGGCCCTGTGGGTGGGGGAGGGAGTCGGGCAAGTCGTGGAGGGTTCTAAACAAGCAAATGACAGGATCTGATGTACATTTTAGAACAAATACCTGGAAACTCTGTGGGGAATAGATGGAGGGGGGCAGGAGTGAAGGAGGAAGATAGTTGAGAGGTCCCTGCTGTCCTCCAGGAGATGGAGGTGGCAGAGAAGATAGAGAAGCAGAGAGTCAGGATTTTGGAGATGGGCCTGTAGGCCTTGCTGACAGATTGGATGGAGGGGTCAAGGGTGGGCCTAGGTTTCTGGCCTCAGCACTTGGGTGGATGGAGGTGTTTTTATGTGGGTGACAACAGAGTCAAGAGCTATACATCTGATCTGCTAAATCTGAGGTACTCTTGAGCCCTGAAGGGGAGACTCAGGAGCTTGGGGGTCAGGGTAGGAGATGGGGGTGCGGGAGTTGTCAGCTCAGCTCAGTGGTGGTATCTGACTGCAGGGGATTGGAAGAATCGCAGCCAGGGAGCCGGCAGTCAGGGGAAAGACGGTCCGGGGGAGCCCTGTGGTTCTCTGAGGGTTAAAGTGCAAGAGGAGGAAGAGGGCCTCCAGGGGGCCTAAGCAGCACTTGTTTGCTCATCGAAGGGCACTGCTGGCCCTGGGAGGTGCTTGCAGGTGCCCATGACAGACTCCAGCTCTGGCATCACACTGGGCACTGCTGGGGGTCAGCAGGCATGGAGTGGGGGCTCAGAGACCTTGCCCACAGCCATCCTGGTTCTTCATGCTGTGTCAGGCCTCCATGCTGGGCCTGGACTACCCCTGCCCTCTGTCTGGCCAACCACCATCTCTTGCCACCACCCAGTGCCAGTCATGTACCTCCACCCAGCAGCCTTCTAGAACAGATATGTTCAGCCTCCCAGCACAAAACTCCTCAGCGGCTCCCCAGAGCCTCTGTTGGGACCAAGTCCAAAGTTCTTAGCCTGGACACGAGACCCTTCATGACTTGGCCCTACCTACTGTCTCTCCAGACTCATCTCCCCCCTCCCCTCCCCGGCCCCATCCCCTTCCTGCCCACCTTCATGCTGCACCCAGGCCCCAGGAAGTGCTTGCAGCTTCCTGGAGACCACGCTTTCTACTGTTTCTGGAGCCTTGGCCCTTTTATTGCCTACGCCCCTTTACGTATCGTGTCCTGGCCAATTTCCACTCATCTCTCAAGATTCAGCTCAAATGCCACCTCTTCTTCCTGGAAGCCTCCCCTGATTGCAGTATGTCTCCTACTTGGTTCACCCAGGGGTCAGAGAAGCTCTCCCCAGGCCTTACCTGCTGGTGGCTCAGGATCAGCAAATACCATCTGGCCATGGGTGAGGGCTTGGTGCCACTCAGGAACACACTGGCCACAAGGCCTGTGTAGCCTCAGAAGAAGGTTGTAGGACACAGCTGCATGCCCAGCAGGGTGACCAACATACAAGTGGCCACCTCCTTCAAGCCCAGGTCCATCTCTTCTCTAATGACTCCAGGCCCTCAGCCTCCAGGGACACCTGGTGCCAAGAGCCAGGGGGGTCAGTGCCTGGAGGGGCTCTGTCACCTGTGATCCCAGCACCCCCATCAGGGGCCTCGACTTGGGCTCCCAGGGCCAGCTCTACCACTTACCCAAACTTCTGTTTTCTCATCTGAAGAATGGGGACAGCATCAGTGCCCACCTCAGAGGGCTACTGGAGTCAGCCACGTTCCTGGCACACAGTTGAATCTATAGATGAGGAGGAATAGACATTCACTACAGCAGAGAACAGATGGGCTCTGGGGACAGAGCATGCAGAGGAGGTGGGAGGCACAGAAGGGCACCCCATCCTGTGGCCAGCACTCTGCAGCTTTTCCGTGGCAAACCTCTCTAACAGCCAGCCCCAAACCACCTCATCTGTACCCCCACTGCAAGCTACTGATGCAGAAATCATTTCAATACCTGCCAACTCCAAGCAGAATTTGGCAGGTGACACTGATACACACACACAGCTTCCCATGGGCAGGAAAGGACTGGCTTGGAACCACCCGCCCTGCAGTGGCTTTCTAGGAGGGGCTGGAGCCATCAGGAGCTGGGCAGCCCCCAGAAGTCTGACCTGCGTCAGCTGGAGCCCATGGCCGTGGCTGGACAGTGGAAGGTGGGGGTGCAGAAGCCTCCGCCGAGACATCTCCCCGCTTCGCCACATTCCCCACCCCCCTCGCAGCCCACAGAGCCACAACTTCTAACTGCGGTTTGACCCGACCACGCTGTGGCCCTAACCACAGTTTGAATTTGGTGCCGAATCCTGCTCATGTACGAACCAAGGTTTTGGTGCATGCACAAGACCTGAAGAGCTGTGTCCTCAATCTGTCCTTGAACCTGAACATGACCGACATGATTCAACATCCGGACCTCCAAATGTGGACATGGGAGGGCTAAGGGCGGAGAGTTCCGGGCACCAAACTCAATCCCCAGACACCATTGGAAATAAAAAGCTCCCCAAACCCCTCTGACAGCGAGCACGTGGCCTTATGGTCACTAGACCCCGCGTTGCTCCTTGTCTGCGCAGACAATAAATTTCCACTTTTTGTTTCCCTTGCAAATGGTGGTGTGGCATCCCTCTTATTTCAAACAGCTGATAGGAGAGAACTCTCGTTCGGTTATAGTGCTAGCCCCTCAGGAGCCCAGCCTTGGCGAACAGCAACCCTTGGCTGAAGGTGGAGTGGAGGTCAACAGCCGCTGAGTCACAGAGAACACACCTGTTGAACCGAGCAGCCCCTTCACCAGGAGAGGTGGAGAAGGAGGGGAGGGAGGGGAAAGGAAGGAGGGAGGGCACTGGGGTGGGCCTCGGGGCAAGGCTACACTGTGGGGACTCAGGGGCTAGAGGGTCGGTGAAAGGGCTGTCGCTGTTGGGCGAAAACCCCAGGTTTTGCTCGGCGTGACTTGTTACAGCCGATGAACAAGTGGCCAAGGTGGGAGATCAGAAAGACACCTTTATTTCGTTGTACAAGGAAAGGAGCAATCAGGACTGCTGCCTCCAAGACTGCTCACAGGCAGCTTGGAGAGGTGGGCTTTAACAGAGTGCAGACAAGGAAATGCAAATTCATCATGAATATTCAGGACTGACTTTCACGCAGGCGCTCAGAGCTTGGAGATGACTATACATTTTCTTTAGACAAGGGTTCGATCCCCCAGGATGGAGGAAGAAGTTGATTTTCTTTCATTAGGAGGTTAAATCTCCGCCCAGAGGCGGGTTGAGGCCATCTATGGCCCGTTCTGTGGTTGTCTTGTCAAGGACAATTTTAGAAGAATGTGTGGCTTATTCTGCTCCGTGTAGGAGGATAAGCCAGAGCAGGTGTCTCTCAGAAGGGTTGGGCTCTGAGGCTTCCTGCCTCATTCTCGGTCCTGCGAGAATTCTGGGGTGGCTATTTTTTTTACTGGTAAGCAGGTGGCAAAAGGATCTGGGGTATTGCTAGGTCTAAGTGAAGGCAGACCGAGGGAGCCGCCTCTCAGGGAGGGGCCTTGGTAACGCCCCTTGGGGGGGAAGGTGATGCCAAAGGAGGGGCCTGTGGTTCCAAGACTATAGAAGGCTGGGAGCTACCGTCCATGAATAAGGAGCAAAATCTGGAGGCTTCTGTGGGAGCTCAGAGGGAGGAGATGGTGGGGAGAGGGGAGAGAAGGAGGCCAGTGGACGTAGAATGCCACAGACCACCTTACCTGGGACTCTCAGCACAACTCCAGTAAAATCTCCGGAAATACCCAGATGCTATGATTGGATGCCTTGTAGCAATTTGTGCAGGAGCTAAATTGTGTATCCCGCTTGAGTGAGGGGCAAAGCAGAGGGACCCCCAGAGGCAGAGGGGTTTCAGACTATGCCTACAGGAGCCCCAGAGATCTTTGTTGTTGTTGTTGTTAGGTGCCCTCGAGTCGGTTCTGACTCACAGCGACCCCATGCACAACAGAACAAAACACTGCCTCGTCCTGTGCCATCCTTACAGTTGTTGCTATGCTTGAGCTCATTGTTGCAGCCACTGTGTCAATCCATCTGGCTGAGGGCCTTCCTCTTTTCCACTGACCCTGTAGTTTACCAAGCATAATGTCTTTCTCCAGGGACTGATCCCTCCTGACAACATGTCCAAAGTATCTAAGACACAGTCTCACCATCCTTGATTCCAAGGAGCACTCTGTCTTCCCTTCTTCCAAGACAGACTTGTTCGTTCTTCTGGCAGTCTATGGTATATTTGATATTCTTCGCCAACACCACAATTCAAAGGCATCAATTCTTCTTTGGTCTTCCTTATTCATTGTCCAGCTTTCACATGCATATGATGCAAAGGAAAATACCATGACTTAGATCAGGCGCACCTTAGTCTTCAGGGTGACATCTTCGCTTTTCAACACTTTAAAGAGGTCCTTTACAGCCGATTTGCCCAATGCAACGCGTCTTTTGATTTCTTGAGTGCTGCTTCCATGGCTGTTGATTGTGGATCCAAGTAAAAGGAAATCCTTGTCAGCTTCAATCTTTTCTCCGTTTATGATGATGTGGCTTATTGGTCCAGTTGTGAGGATTTTTGTTTTCTTTAAGTTCAGGTGTAATCCATGCTGAAGGCTGTGGTTTTTGATCTTCGCCAGTAAGGGCTTCAAGTCTTCTTCACTTTCAGCAAGCAAGGTTGTGTCATTTGCATAACACAGGTTATTATTGAGTCTTCCTCCAATACTGACACCCGGTTCTTCTTCACATAGTCCAGCTTCTCGGATTATTTGCTCAGCATACAGATTGAATAAGTATGGTGAAAGGATACAACCCTGACGCACACCTTTCCTGACTTTAAACCAATCAATATCCCCTTGTTAAGTCCAAACAACTGTCTCTTGATCTAGGTACAAGTTCCTCATGAGCACAGTTAAGTGTACTGGAATTCCCATTCTTCGCAATGTTATCCATAATTTGTTATGATCCACACAGTCGAATGCCTTTGCATAGTCAATAAAACACAGGTAAACATCCTTCCGGTATTCTCTGCTTTCAGCCAGGATTCATCTGACATCAGCAATGATATCCCTGGTTCCACGTCCTCTTCTGAAACCAGCCTGAATTTCTGGCAGTTCCGTCAACATACTGCTGCAGCCGTTTTTGAATGATCTTCAGCAAAATTTTGCTTGTGCGTGATATTAATGATATTGTTCTATAATTTCTGCATTGGGTTAGATCACCTTTCTTGGGAATAGGCATAAATATGGATCTCCTCCAGTCAGTTGGTCAGGAAGCTGTCTTCCATATTTCTTGGCATAGACAAGTGAGCACTTCCAGCACTGCATCCATTCATTGAAATTCCGTCAATTCCTGGAGCCTTGTTTTTCGCCAGTGCCTTCAGAGCAGCTTGGACTTCTTTCTTCAGTATCATCGGTTCCTGATCATATGCTACCTCTTGAAATGGTTGGACGTCGACTAATTCTTTTTGGTATAATGACTCTGTGTATTCCTTCCATCTTCTTTTGATGTTTCCTGCATTGTTTAATACTTCCCCCATAAAATCCTTCACTATTTCAACTCGAGGCTTGAATTTTTTCTTCAGTTCTTTCAGCTTAAGAAACACCAAGCGTGTTCTTCCCTCTTGGTTTTCTATCTCCAGCTCTTTGTACATGTCATTGTAATACTTTACTTTGTCTTCTCGAGTCGCCCCTTGAAATCTTCCGTTCAGTTCTTTTACTTCACCATTTCTTCCTTTTGCTTTAGCTGCTCGACACTCAAGAGCAAGTTTCAGAGTCTCCTCTGACATCCATCTTGGTCTTTCCTTTCTTTCCTATCTTTTCGATGACCTCTTGCTTTCTTCATGGATGATGTTCTTGATGTCATTCCACAACTCGTCTGGTCTTTGGTCATTAGTGTACCATGTGTCAAATCTATTCTTGAGATGGTCTCTAAATTCAGGTGGGATATACTCAAGGTCGTATTTTGGCTCTCGTGGACTTGCTCTGATTTTCTTCAGTTTCAACTTGAACTTGCATATGAGCCATTGATGGTCTGTTCTACATTGCCTCTTTCCACAGATGTAGTCAGTTTGATTCCTGTGTGTTCCATCTGGCGAGGCCTACATGTATAGTCAGTGTTTATGTTGGTGAAAAAAGGTACTTGCAATGAAGAAGTCGTGTCTGTCAGTCCAGAAATCTTTATACTGGGAATTGGAAGAGTCCAAGGAGATCTCACCTGGAATGCCACAGGCAGGGGGACAGAGAGTCACAGGACCACAGGGCCACAGGGCACTAAATGTGGAGGAGGGCTCAGGATGGGATACTCATTATCACCACATATACTAATGCTCTACCTTGGCCTGACATTGGCAGTTTGCCAGCGTGCAAGGTCCTTTCACTAAATAATTCCATTCTCTGTTTTATTTACACATCTGGACACTGATGGGCAGAGAAGTAAAAGGACCTGCCCAAGGCATTCAGAGCTGGAATGTGAACCCGTGAGGATGGCCTTGAGGCTCTGAGTGAAAGGACTTGGCCAAGGCCCCCGAATGGGGCATCTGCCAGGTAAGCAGCCAGGAGAGGTGCCTTGCACCGGCCACCCCTCCGGCAGTCCCTCCAGCTCCCCAGGACCCCTGAAGGCCGGTTCCCACAAGCCTCACTGCACTTATAGCTCCTCCAGGAGGATGTTCTCTTGTGGGGCCCGCCCCAGGGCCTGCACCAGGCGCCCAAAGCACTGAGCCCTGAGGATGCTGGCGGGTTGCTCAGAGGCCTCTACCAGCTAGGTGCCCACTGTGGGGCCGGGTTGGAGGGAGGGCTCCAGCTGTGGAGTGGGGAGAAGTGGGAGGTTGGGGGCGGCCTCATGCCCAGGGCATCCCTCATTCCTACCTACGCCATCTGCCTTTACCCACCAACTCTGGGCACTATCCTGCAGAATACCAGTGTGTTAGTTTACCAACTCTCAAGTTTCCCAAAGGCCTAAATTGCAAGATGACACAGAATGGTACTTCAGGAAAAAAAAAAAAAAAAGTTGTGATTCAAATTTTAAATGTAACCAGGGGAGCTCACTAAAGGAATCTCAGGGGGCTTTGGGAAAGCAGCCACAAAAGAAAAAGATTGTCATGTATAACAAAATGACTGGAACCACTTTTGCCTTTTAAGGGAATGGCAGAATTTGAATCATCCTTGAGTAAAGGAATCTCTAACCTGCTGGAGGCACTGGGAGAAAGTGAGGCAGGAGAAAGGGCCTCTTGTAATAGTGGAGAGCTGACTGGCACCTTCCTGCACAGGAGAAAGGGTCTGGAGATCCCTGGGCTGCGGGGGGAGTCCCTGGCTGGTGCAAGCAAAAGGTTGGAGGTTTGTGTTCACCCAGAGATGCCTGGGAGGAAAGGCCCGGTGATCCACCTCCAGAAATGAACCCCCGAGAACTCTGTGGAGGACAGTTCTACTCTGACGCACATGGGGCTGCCATGAGACAAAATCAAAGGCAACTGGTTTGGTTTCTGATTTTTGGAGGAGTGGAGAGGGTGGTACAGTGGTTAAAGCACTCAGCTGCTAACCAAAATGTCGGCGGTTTGAACCCTCCAGCCGCTCTGTGGGAGAGGGACGTGGCAGTCTGCTTCCATAAAGATTAAGAGCCTTGGAAGCCCTGTGGTGCGGGTTCTACTTGGTCCTATAGGGTCAGAATCCACTCGATGGCAATTTCTTTTTTTTTTTTTTTTTAGTTTTGGGGAGGGTGGGGCAACAATGACAGACAGAGAGCTGCGGGAGCTGGTGGAGGTGGCTGGGACTTTTTAGGATGCTGTTTGTCTAATATATCAAATGTTTAATTTCTCTCTCTCTCCCCTCAAGCCCTTAGGCTTATCCACCCCAAAATGAGATGCTTTGCATGAGTCAGGGTTTTTGTTTGCTTCGGTGGAAAGAGAGAAGGTTGGAAGGGCACCTGGGTGAAGATAAGGGAGCAGCCTGGAGGAGGGACCAGGGCCCAGGACAGCAGGAGGCTGGGAATGAGGTCGTGCAGGCAAGCCCCGACCCACTGCTCCGGGGGGCTGCGGAAATGCTGGGGAGGACACTCAGCTTTGCACGGAGGGTGCAATGGGGATTTCTGGGCAGTTTTATGATGCTCTTGAGGAGCAGGAAACCCAAGCTGACATTCTAAAAAACAGTTGCCGTGAAGGCATGGAAGCTCCATAGACACATCCAGACCCCCTGAGGGACCAAATTACTGGGCTTAGGGCAGTCAGGACCATGGTCTCGGGGGACATCTAGCTTAACTGGCATAACATAGTTTACGAAGAAAATGTTCTACGTCCTATTTCGGTGAGTGGCATTTGGGGTCTTAAAAGCTTGTGAGTGGCCATCTAAGATACTCACTCCACTGGTCCCACCCCATCTGGAGCAAGGGAGAAACGAAGAAAACCAAAGAAACAAGGAAAATATTAGTCCAAAGGACTAATGGACCACAACTACCACAGCCTCCACCAGACTGAGTCTACTACAACTAGATGGTGCCCAGCTACCACTGACTGCTCTGACAGGGATCACAATAGAGGGTCCCAGACAGAGCTGGAGAAAAATGTAGAACAAAATTCTAACTCACACACACAGAAAACAACCAGTCTTACTGGTCTGACAGAGACTGGAGAAACCCTGAGAGTATGGCCCCGGACACCCTTTTAACTCAATACTGAAGTCACTCCTGAGGTTCACCCTTAGGCCAAAGATTAGACAGGCCCATAATACAAACAATAATACACGTAGCTCAGCCATGTATATGAGACTAAACGGGCACACCAGTCCAGGTGCAAGGATGAGGAGGCAGGATGGGACAGGAAGACTGGGTGAATGGAATTGGGGAACCCAAGGTCCAGAAGGCGAGAGTATTGACACGTCATGGGGTTGGCAATGTCACAAAAAATTCACGGAACAATATGTGTATTAACTGTTCAACGAGAAACTAATTTGCTCTGTAAAACTTCATCTAAAGCACAATAAAAATAAAATAAAAAACAGCTGGGGTCAACTCGTAGCCATGGCAAACCCATTTGTGTCAGAGTAGGACCGTGCTTCATAGGGTTTTCAATGGCTGGCTTTTCAGCAGCAGATCGCCAGTCCCTTCTTTTGAGGCACCTCTGGGTGGACACGAGCCTCTTGCCGTTCGGTTAGCAGTCAAGCACATAAACAGTTTGCAATACTCAGGGACCGGGTTTCAGCGAAGAAAACAAAACAAAACAGTTGTCGTCAAGTTGATTCCGACTCACAGCAACCCTATAGGACAGAGTAGAACTGCCCCGTAGAGTTTCCAAGGAGTGGCTGGTGGATTCAAACTGCTGGCCTTTTGGTTAGCAGTCAAGCTCTTAACCACTGACCACCAGGGCTCCTTCAGTAAAGAAGCCCCCTGTAACTTAGGAACTTTCTATATGTGGTAAGCATTTGTACTGAGATAAAGTAGGGCCCACCTGCAGATATACCCCACTTTTCTCCCATGGAACTGTAGCATTTGTGGACTTGGAAGGAGCCATAAAGATAATTTAACAGGACCCATCCCCAACTTCACAGATTGCGAGACTGAGGCCAGGGAGGAAGGTACATCCAGGGTCACACAGTGAGTGGGTTTATGGCAGAGCAAGGTGGCTCCTTTTGTCCAGAGTGAAGAAAGGCTGGAGGGGAGACGCATCATGGAGCAGTAGGGCCTCTCCTGGGGCTGGCTGGCAATGGGGGTGGCAGGGCAGTACCCAGCAGCTTCCAGGGCTTTGTGCAGGCTGTGGCTGTAGATGCCAGAGGTGGTGGGGGTGGGGGTGCTGGGCAGGGAGGAGGAGCCCAGCTCTAGATGTTGCCTAGGGAGAAAGAGAGACAGGCAGAGAGAATAAGGGTACCCACTGGGCATCTCACAGTCTCTAGCCCTAGAGGAGCACCCTTGGGCTGGCGGCACCCCTCCTGGCTGTCCGGTAGGTAGGGGAAGTCACACGGTTGTACCCTTCAGGCTCCTGATCCTCACCTCAGTGGCCATCCCAGACTGGAGCTGCAGCTTTAGATCCGGAGTCTGGGGGCCTCCGGCCTCATCTGCATACAATATGTCCACCTGGTGCAGGGCGGGGAGGACAGAGAAGCCCTTGAGAACAGAAGGGCCATAGGAAGTGTCTGATACGGGGGGAAACTAAAACACTGTGTTCGAATGAATGAATGAATGAGATAGTCTTAGTGGTTAAGAGCTTCGTGTATGACAGACTTGGGATTGAGTCTTGGAAGTGCCACCAACATGCGGTGTGGCCTTGGCCGTGTGACTGGCTTCACAGAGACAATAACCACTCCCATGTCATAGGTGAGTGAGGACTAAGTGAGGTTGTACCTTCATAGCATTATCACAGATAGTAATAGTAATACAGGTACCCTAAGGACCAGCACCAAGGACCCTCTTGCCATTGCAACCTTGGAAACATCCCTCACTCGCTTTAGCAACCCACTGGGAGAGATGGGACAGGAGTGATGGAGAGCAGTCAGGGGTCAGGCTGCCTGTCTGCCTGGAGGGAAACCCTCCAGCTGCTCTAACAGCTGTATCCACACTTGCCTCAGGCTTGGCAGAGCCCCAATGAGATGATGGCCAGATGCCCAGCCTTTATCAGCCCCCCTCACTTCCAGAGCTCTTGTCAGGGTCTGCCAAGCTTCCTCTGGCCATGGCCGGACAGCTGTCCCCCTGAGGCAGCCTCCTGGAGCCCTCCTTCTCCTTGCCCTTAGACAAGTAGGGACGGGTCTGCACTGAGTCTTTCTCACTGTCTTGCCCAAGAAGCCTGGGAGTCCTCACCACAACTATCATCAGTGTCCAAATGGCCTCTTTGGGGACCAAGCAACAGGTTCTTGAGGGCAGGGGTCAGGGATGGCTAGATCTCAAGTGTGGCGGGAGACTCACCTTCCCATTCTTCCAGTGGAGAAAGAAGGGCAGCTTAAGCCCTGTCATGTTCCTGGGAAACAGCCTGGCCTCCACGGAGGCCGCCTGGCCTCTAGGCCCATTCTTGCCAGACGCCATCTCCTGGTGGACCTCCAGGCCTTCCACCTGAAATGACAAAGCAGGCAGGGGAAGAGTGGAAGGCACAGAGCCTGAGCTGTCTGACTTGGAATTCCATGGGCTGTTCTGAGGACCCTGCCTTGCTACAGGGCCTGAAGGCTTTGGGGAAGGTGGAGGTGCAAGGGGGATGGAAGCAGGAGGAAAAGAAGGAGTGGGACCCAGCTTACGCCACCTTGAAATCTCCAGGGCCTACACCCTAGATCTTTTTCTCTTTAAAAAATTATGATACACCTTGCCTCTATTAGGATGGCAACGACCAGAAAACAACAGGTGCTAGAAGGTGCGGAGAAGCTAGAGCCCTCATCCATTGCTGGTGGGAATGTAAAATAGGTATAGTCACTGTGGAGAAGTTTGGTGGTTCCTCAAAAAGTTGAACATAGAATTACCATATGACCCACCAATCCCAACCCTAGGTATATACCCAGAAGTGAAGGCAGGAACGCAAACAGAAAACTGTACACCAGGGTTTGTTGCGGCCTTTTCATAACAGCCAAAACGTGGGAACAACAGAAACGTCCATCAACAGATGGATGGATGAGCAAGATGTGGTCTAGACACACAGTGGAATATAATCACCCACACAGAGAAACGACGTCCTGACGCGTACCACAACCTGGATGAACCTTGACTACATCATGCTGAGAGAAGTCGGTTAGTCCCCATGATCTCACTTATACGAAATAAGCAAATACATAGAAACCAAAGATTTTTAACTAACAATGGTTACCAGGAGAGGGAGGGAGGGGAAAGGGGAGTTTTAACTTAGGGGGCACTGAGTTTATGTTAGTGGTAGGGACATGATTTGGAAAAGAACAGTGACAACGTTTACCCAGCTTGAGGAACATAATCTGCACCACTGATCTGTACGGGTAGAAATTGTGGAGATGGGGTATGTTTGGCTATATATATTTTCACCACAACAGATGGAAATAATAAAAATTTTAAAAGTAAATATGGTTTTAAAAATTATATAAGTAATACGCGCTCATTACAAAAAAATTTTTTTAAACATTGTGAGAAAAAAAACAAAATCCCTGTCTCTAACTAGCAGTAACCAACTGTTAACAATTTGGTTATAATTCTAGATGTGTGCATGTGTGTGCGTGTGTCAGAGTGTGTGTCTATACACACACACACACACACACACACCAGGCATTACTATATGTGCCATCGGTGACTGGCTCCACTCACTCCACCAACAATATGACATCTTTCCAACCTGAAATACATCAAGCCACATTGTCACTTTTACTACGTACTACCCCACGGCGCAGCTAGATGATAATTTATTTAACCATTCCCCACGTGCTACAAGTTTGTCGTTTCTAAATTTTAGTATTGTAAATATCAATAAACATCTGGATAGGGTAAATCTTGGCATGCTTATCTGATTTTTCTTAGGAAACATTCCCAGAAGTGAAGTGGGGGGAAATATACACAAAAACATATTTTAAAGGCATTTGATATATGCTTACAAATGACCTTCCGGGAAGGCTGTCCACATTTGGATCACCCCAGTGGTGCAGTATCACTATAGCTCAAATAGTAGATATTCTGGTTTTCATCACTGTTATGGATTGAATCGTGTTCCCCCCAAATACGTGTCAATTTGGTTAGGCCATGATTCCCGGTATTGTGTGGTTGCCCTCCATTTTGTAACCTGGTGTGATTAACCTGTGTGTTGTAAATTATACCCTCTATGATGTTATGATGTTAAGGAGGCAGGATTAGAGGCAGTTATGTTAATAAGGCAGGACACAATCTACAGGATTAGGTTGCATCTTGCATCCATCTCTTTTGAGATATAAAAGACACAATTCAGCAAAGAGGAGGGGAACCTCATTACCACCAAGCAAGAAGTACCAGGAGCAGAGCTTGTTCTTAGCTCCAGGATCCCTGCGCTGAGAAGCTCCTAGGCCAGGGGAAGATTGATGACAAGGACCTTCCCCCAGATCCGACAGAGAGAGAAAGACTTCCCCTGGAGCTGGCGCCCTGAATTTGGATTTCTAGCCTCCTGAACTGTGAGAGAATAAATTTCTGTCTGTTTAAGTCATCCACTTGTGTATAACTTGTGTTATTGTGTTATAGCAGTACTAGAGAACTAAGATAATCACCTTCTTTCAAAATACCTATAGGAGTTCTGAGGGTAAAAACAGATGGCATTACTGGAACCGTTTGAAGTTGCCACCTGCCTTGCAAGCATTGGCATTTATAGTGACATCCCCAGTTCCTAGGACATTTGAGGACCTTCTGGATCACTAGTGCAAGCTGACCATCTCCCTGAGTGATTGGCGGGCTGTACCAGGCAGAGCACTGGTCTGGGAGGCAGGAGACCCCTGGGTCCTCTGGGTTGAGCCCAACTCTTCCTGTCTTAGTGTTAGGCCCTTACTGCCTCACTTTACCTATCACCTGCAAAACGGGGAAAACCACTCCTGGCCCAATTGTTGTCAAGATTGACGGTGACCATGACAGCCTTTGGTAAGTGTTAGCATGTCCCCTACTAAAGAGTTGTCAGGAAAATAGACATGGTAATAATGTGTCTTTCATTCCAGATTGATTCCCTGGAAATGGATGCCGTAGTTATGATGGTTAAGGTTGTATATCAACCTGGCTGGGCTGTGATTATCAGTGGTTTGGCAGTAGTATGATGTTGTGATCACTTCCATGATGAGATTTGATATAACATGATCACCTCCATGACAGGATCTGCTGTGACTAGCCAATCAGTTGAAAAGGTGTTTCCTTGGGCCTGTGGCCTGCTTCAAATATAAGTGGATATTCTGGCAAGGCTCGTGGGCTTTGGCTCGCTCTGGATCCTGCAGCTGGCTCCTGTCCATCTGACCTCTGGTTCTTGGACTTGAGTCCTGTGGTCTTGTCTGCTGATCTTGGGGTTTGTTGATCTTTGCAATCTGTGAGCAAGAGCTCTGCTCTCTGATCTGCCGATCTTGGGTACATCAGCCCCTGCGGCTATGTGAATCAGGAGATGCCTCTATCCTGACCCAGGGACTTGGGGCATTCCAGCCTCTACAACTGTTTGAGCCATTTCCTTGATATAAATCTCTCGCTATATATATACATATATTTTGGAGCCCTGGTGGCGTAGTGGTTACAAGCTCAGCTCCTAACCAAAATGCCAACAGTTCAAATCCACCAGCTGCTCCTTGGAAACCCTATGGGGCACACTCAAAGGCACCAGACGATAACTATATACACTTACATGCTTTACTGGTTTTGTTTCTCTAGAGAACTCAGCCTAAGACATTTGGTACCAAGAGTGGTTCTAGAGAAACAAAATTGTAAGGATGAGTTTTCTAAACTGGCTCTCAAGTCTGGTTAGTCTTAAAGATGTTGGCGACTCTGCTTCCAGTACTAAAGAGGGCACTGCTAATCCATGGCGTGATGTGGCAATACAAATATGATAAATATCACCAGCAGTAGGCCAGGTATTGGTGAAAGGTGAGGCTTGGGGTGATTGCATGTGTGATACGTTTCTACAATTTTATCATAATAAAAAGCATAAGGAAGTTGGTTGGTTGGTCTACTTTCACTGGACAAACTGGTGAAAGGAAGACATGAGCTCAGGGCTTCAGAGTCAAAAGTCAAGTGTCAAATAAATGACCTCAAAGTTTCCACTTATGCCTTGAAAGAAAGCCTTACTTCTTGCAGTAACAGAGCTGATATTGCTGAAAGCCAAATCCGGAGTCTTGTTGTAAGACTGACTGAATTACAATGCCAACTCAACTGCCAATCTCGAGAGGTGTCTGAAGTTAAAGTGAGCGCGTTGATTGGGAAGAAATGGGATCCTGAAACTTGTGATGGGGACCTCATACCGCCAAGAAAGCAGTACCAGGAGCAGAGCACATCTTTGGATCTGGGTTTCCTGTCCAGAGAAGCTCTGAGACCAGGGGAAGATTGATGACAAGGACCTTTGCCCAGAGCCAACAGAGAGAAAAAACACTCTCCCTGGAGCTGACACCCTGAGTCTGGAATCCTAGCCTCCTGGACTGTGAGAGAATACGTTTCCCTTTGTTAAAGCCACCCACTTGTTACAGCAACACTAGATAACCAAGACAGTAGTGCAGAGGAATATAACTGCTAACATTTATTGAGCACATACTATGTGTCAGGTACTATGCTATGCCCTTCACCTAATATCTTAGTACATTCTTACAACAACCCTGTGAAGTCAATGCTATTATCCCCATTTCACAGGTGAGGAAACAGTTTCCGTGAGGTTGAGCAACTTGCCTGAAGTCACACAGCTAGCAAAGGGTAGAGACAATCTTCATACAGGCAGTTCAGGGGACACCACACAGTTGACAAAATACAACATGGAATTCTATATGCAAGGACACTCTCTGTAATGCAATAATTGACACAGTTCAAGAAAAGAAAAGGGCTTAAGCTCTTAGTATTGAAAACAGGACCCAGATGTCCACATATCAACTAACCTGATATTCTGACTGAACACAGTTCCCATAAAATGAAGAAGCGGAGGCTCAGAGAAATGGAAAACCACAGAAGGTCACACAGCCTGTGAGTGGTTGAGCCTGGCTCTGATGCCACCAAGTCTGTCCTCCTTCCACTCTGCCAAGTAGCTGCGGAACTGGAGCAGGGTCAGGACTCTAGAGTCCTGGCCATTGGATAAAACTAAGCGGTCAATAAGCAGCTTTGGCATTGAATGGAATTGGGTCCCCATGATCCTAATCTTCTGTGATTTAGAACACAATAAAATATGCGTCACGCTGAACTTTTCCCGCTGTGACTATGGCCAAAGCCCTTCCCCTCTCTAGTTTCTTCTTGTATAAAAAAGACTATTGAACGAAATGATCAGTAGGCCTTTGTTCCAGCCAAGAGAAGGTGAAGGCCACTTCAGATTGTCTCAGGGCCTTGCAGTCGTTGTCATGTAGAGGCAGAGCAAACAGGATGGGGGCGCTAGAAAGCCTAGTGTGTGGCTGTGAACAAACCTGAGCAGCTGAAAATGGACAGCAGGTGTGTCCAGAGCCACCTCAACCTGAAGGCAAATCTTACAAAGGAGGGTGGGGACTATGGTCCAGGGGGGCGTGTGCCCACCCAAAGGGGGTGTTCACTATTAGTAACGGCTGATTGCTGCCTCACGGGAAGGGGGCCCAGTGTTTCCATATCTTCTGAGGTTTCAGGAGAAGCCCCAAATTCTGTTTTTAAAATGTTAGCAAAAAAAATAGCTGTCACTCTGCTGCCACCTATGGCCTTGTGGGTCTGGTATCTGTGCTTCTGGGGTCTGGTGGGTGAGGAAGGAGTAGTCACTCCTCCCACCTCTGCTCAGTCAGGTGACTTTAAGCTGAACCTGGGGAGGGGGCTCTTGATTGGCTGGGATGGGATGGAGGGGGGAAGCGTGTTCTGGGCACTTCTTCCACCCTCCTGCCCACTGCATCTGGGGTCCTACCTGCAGCTGGAGCAGCTGCTCCGGGGTCTGGTTGGCGCTATCCCATAGCATGTGCAGACTGAGGGCAAGGCCTGGTAGCATCCAGCTGCCCTGGAGAGAGGGTCTGGCCAGGTGCCCACGTGGAGCCCAGGGCGTGGGGTACACATACAAGGTGCCAGGCTGAAAGAAAGGCAGGTCTGGGGTCCCTGGGAGGGGGGAGCGCAAGAGGCAGAGGCTGGAGCTCTCTGGCTGGAGAGGCTGTCCAGGTACCCAAGCCTAACTTGTGGCAGGATGGAGGGGTAGACAGGAGGAGGGAAGAGGGGTCACCTTCAGGCCAGAGATTGTTGCTATATACTCCCAGAGAAAGAGCAAGGCTGACTCAGGGGATCAAGGCCACAAGCTCCAAATACCTGTAGGGAAGAGGGTCAGACTTAGGGCAAAACTACCAATTTCACAACCTGAGTAGCAGAAACTAGTTTAAAGGCACTGTGAGGTAGTGAGCATCCCGTCCCTGGAGATGGCCAAGCACAGGCCCAATGTCGTGCATGAGGGACACAGCTAGAGAACGTCCAAACTTTCCCTTCAACTCTGAGACTCCCTGGCTACCAGATTCCAGGGAATATAATTTTCTAGGAATATTGTTTGCCTCTGAGGCAACTGAGCAGACACTAGAGAGTCCTCTACCCCTGATCCAGTCCTGATACCAGCCCAACTTCAGGGAGTGTAATGTGACACCCAGGACCACTGGGAGCCCACCAAGTTAGTCATCTCTTCAGCTCTGGTGTGCATTGGGGTTGGGGAAGAGAGATGTGCCAAGTAGACCTGGGCAGGGGTGACATTCTGGAAGGGAGAGGGTGGAGGTGGCAGGGCTGGGCTCTGGCATCCACAGGTGACTTACCTTGGACTGAGCCAAGCCAAAGTGACAGGATTGTCCAGCATGCTCCCAGAGTGACTGGCTGAGCCATGGAGAGGCAGGCAGAGAGAGGGAATGGGCAATGAATGGCCCTCCTCACATGCCCCCTCATTGATCCTGTGAGAGCCTGGAGCCAGGTGTCAGCAGCAGCTGTCACTTATCCCAGTCCTGGATCAGAGCAAATCTACCCTCCTGGCCAGACTTGACCCAACAGCAGTGAGCAGCTGTGAGGTGGGCAAGGGGCTGAGCTGGAGTGGAGACGGGGCCTGCCTGGAGGCCCCAGAGCCCCCAGCACAATGAACACCTTTTCTCAGAGTCCCTCCTCTCCCCCCTCCTTTGCCTTCCTCTCCAAGCCCAGGGCTGCAGCTCCAGATCAGGGTACTTTAAAGGGCCAGGCCTGAGGAGGCTAGGAGAGCGCTCCCCTAGCCCTGGCTAGACCAGCTCGGAGGGGCACTGCTAGTCACTCTGGAAAGAAAGGGAGGCCAGGAGGGGGTACTGGCCTGGAAGCCAGGAGATCTGGGTTCTGGCTGTGCGACTTCGGGGACCACATATCTGTCTGTGCCTCAGTTTCTTCCTGATCTCCCCATGGCACAGGAAAGCAGCATGCTGTGTGATTAAATGCATGGTTTGCCACTTCCTAGCTGCATGACAGGTTATTTAACCTTCTGCCTCAGCTTACTCATCTAAAATATGGAGGTAATAGTAATATTTAATTTCATTGTTTTGAGGATTCAGTAGGATAATGTGTATAAAACGGTAAGCATAGAGCCAGGGCCATAGAAAGCTCTTAACAACTGTTAGGGATCTTTATTATTGGGAACTCTACTTAATTCTGTAGTTTGAGCTTAGAATCACACACTGTCCTACTAGGAGGAAGGGCCAGTGAGCTGAGGAGTGAACTGTGTGTGGCCCAATGAGAGGAGGGACTTGCCCAGGGACATATAACCGTTCAGGGGTCAGATCAGGGCAGTGTCCACACCTGGCTGTTCCCTGGCAGGGCTTCAAGAGAGGCCTGGGATGCACACTGACCACTAGACCCTTCACCCAAGTGCTGTCCGTGGAGGGGGCTGGGTGATTGTCCCCGTTTCTGCATGGACAGCAGAAATCAAACACTGCACTAGACTGTTTCCTGGCACATCCCCATCTTGGAAGAGTTTTAACAGATCCTGGAGCGCTGCTAATAGGCTCCTTTGTTTTCCCTCCCAGCTGGTGGGAAGAAATAACCTAAGCAATAATTGCTCTGGGTTAATTATCTCTGCTGGCAAACAAAAGCTTAGTGGAATGACGAAAACAAAAGCTGAGCTACACCGATCTAATTAAAAATAGCAACTATTAAAGCCTCTGCCACCTATCTGTCAGTTTGTTCTTCTGGTGGGAACTAAAAAACCCCAAACCCATTGCTATTCAGCCAATTCGACTCCTGGCGATCCAGTGCGTGTTAGAGTAGAACTGTGCTCCATAGGATTTTCAATGACTGGTTTTTTGGGACAAAAATCACCAAGCCTTTCTTCCGAAGCTCCTCTGGGTGGACTCGTATCTCCAACCTTTCGGTTAGCAACTGAGTGTGTTAACCATTTGCACCCACAGGGACTCCTGTTAGAAGATATGCCACCAGTATTTCAAATACCAGCAGGGTCACCCATGGTGGACAGGTTTCGGTGGAACTTCCAGACTAAGACAAGGAAGAAAGGCCTGGAGATCTAGTTCTGAAAATCAACCAACGAAAACCTTATGGATCACAACAGAACATTGTGCAACTTGCTTCTTGGGACACGTCATCAGGAGGGATCAACCAATAGAGGAAGACATCATGTTTGGTAAAGTAGAGGGCCAGTGAGGGTGAGGGAGACCCTTGGTCAGATGGATTGGTACGACAGCCACAACCAGGGACTCAAACATGCTGACTTGAACGTGCCAGTGATCATGAAGACGATGCAGGACCCGGCAACATTTCCTTCTGTTTTACATAAGGTCATCATGAGTCGGAGTTGACGTGACAGCAACTAACAACATTAAAGCCTAATCAGCCAAACACTACCAGGGTCAAGGCTGTAGTCCAACAAAATCAGGTTTATTGAAGATGCAGCAAAGGAGGGTACTTCAGTGGGATTTTGAAATTCTGCACGATAAGAGGAAAGGGGAGGGTTTTTTGGAAGGTTTGAGTTCCCACTAAAAGGCAAGTAGGGGTCACTTCTAGATTGGTACCTCTTTCTGAGGGAGGATTAGGAGACCAACCATTTGCTGCCAAGTTCAGTCAGACTTGTGGCAAACCCATAGAGTCTAACTGTACTCCATAGTGTTTTCAATGGCTATGATCTTTCAGAAGCATAATGCTAGGCCTGTCTTCCGAGATGCCTCTGGGTGGATTCAAACTGCCAACCTTTTGGCTGGTAGCCTAGCACCTAAATGAATGCGGTATCACCTGGGGACTCGAGGATTGGGAGAAGTGGGGGTTAACTAGGGAGTAGGTGCTGTCAGGAGGCAAGGGTAGCTTAGCAATTGCGTATCCCCAGTAATAAATGAAAATAGCAAAATAGCTCTGGAGGGCCTCACTGGTAAGAAAGCACGAGTCATTCAAAGAAGGGGTGTCTATGGCGTTTTACAGCTGCTGCATGACCTGGGGAAAACCCATGCTTCCTGCTAACTTGAAAGCTTTGTCTGTGTTTGTCTCCCGCCTGTCGAACGGCAGGCTGCTTATACTTTCTTCAGTCCCAACTGATACTTAAGCTTTCAGCCCTAGTCAGGTTTTCACTTCTTCACAACCAAGTCAGCAATAAATAAAACACAATTACTATTACAGCATTTTGTTGCTATTTTAGTTTTCCTTTTGCACATTGAAATGACCCAAAGGAAATAAAATTAGCAAGTTAGTGTGGAAACTCAGGAAGTGTCCCAACCCCAGCTATACACTTCATAAAGAACCGTCTACAGATGGAACAAACTGAATGAAGGCTCCAGGAACGGACACATGTCTTGTTCTCCAAAAGTGACAGTGATAGAAGTTAGACAACGTTCAGCCTAAAAACTTCACAGGCACCCTCCAAATTGGTGTAAAAGGCCAAACGGTTTGGGGAAGTCCAGGGAAGAAAACCCAAAGGGAAGAACATGTTCGGCATTTCTCAAGCTGAAAGAAAAAAAATCAGGCCTCAAGTTGCAATTTTGAAGGATTTTACGGGCAAAATATCGAATGACCCAAGAAATACCAAAAGAAGGTAGAAAGAGTATACAGAGTCACTGTACCAAAACTAATTGGTCGAAGTTCAACCATTTCAGGAAGTAGCATTTGATCAAGAACCGATAGTCTTGAAGGAAGAAGTCCAAGCTGCACTGAAGGCACTGGCAAAAAACAGGGCTCCAGGAATTGACGGAATACCAATTGAGATGTTGCAACAAATGGATGCAGCGCTGGAGGTGCTCACTCATCTATGCCAAGAAATCTGGAAGCCAGCTGCCTGGCCAACTGACTAGAAGAGAGCCGTATTTGTGCCCATTCCAAAGAAAGGTGATTCAATAGAATGCAGAAATTATCGAACGATATCATTAATATCACATGCAAGTAAAATTTTGCTGAAGATCATTCAAAAACGGTTGCAGCAGAACATGGACAGAAAACTGCCAGAAATTCAAGCTGGATTCGGAAGAGGACGTGGAACCAGGGATATCATTGCTGATGTTAGATGGATCAAGGCTGAAAGCAGAGAACAGCAGAAAGACGTTTACCTGTGTTTAATTGACTGTGCAAAGGCACTCAACTGTGTGGATCATAACAAATTATGGGTAACATTGCGAAGAATGGGAATTCCAGAACACTTAACCATGCTCATGAGGAACTTGTACTTAGACCAAGCAGCTTGAACAGAACAAGGAGATGCTGAAAGGTTTAAAGTTAAGAAACGTGTATATCAGTAAGCAACATCATGATAAACGGGGAAAATCTGAAGTTGTCGAGGATTTCATTTTACTTGGATCCACAATCAACAGCCACAGAAGCAGCAGTCAAGAAATCAAAAGACTCACTGCGTCGGGCAAATCTGCTGCAAAAAAACCTCTTTAAAGTGTTAAAAAGCAAAGATGTCATTTTGAGGTCTAAGGTGTGTGTGACCCAAGCCATGGTGTTTTCAATCGCCTCATACACATGTGAAAGCTGGGCAATTAATAAGGAAGACCGAAGAATTGATGCCTTTGAATTGTGGTGTCGGCAAAGAATATTGAATATACCACGGACTGCTAGAAGAATGAACAAGTCTGTCTTGGAAGAAAAACAGCTACAGTGCTCCCTGGAATCAAGGACGGTGAGACTTCTTATGTAGTTAGGACATGTCATCAGGAGGGACTGGTCCCTGGAGAAGGACATCATGCTTGGTAAGGTAGAAGGTCAGCAAAAAAGAGGAAGACCCTCAACCAGATGGACTGACACAGTGTCTGCCATGGTGGGCTCAAACATAGCTATGATTGTGAGGATGGCGCGGGACCAGGCAGCGTTTTGTTCTGTTGCACACAGGTCGCTCTGAGTCACAACCAACTCAGTGGCACCTAACAACAACAGGGAAGAGATGGACACAAGAACACCTAATGCTTCTTCCATTCCAGATAAAGAACGTCCCAGATGGAGCTGGAAGAACTGCTAATACGTACCTTTTCCCCCCATCCCTGTTGGCAGGAAGGAAGTATGTAAACAATAATTACAAAGAAAGAAAGGACCCAAAGCAGCTGCTGTGGAGTCGATTCCGACTCATAGCGACCCCATGTGTGTCAGAACAGAACTGTGCTCCATAGAGTTTTCAATGGCTGTGGTCTTTTGGAAGTAGTTTGCCATGACTTTATTCCAGGGCACCTGTGGGTGAACTTGGTTAGTAAAACCAAACCAGACCCATTGCCATCAATTTGATTCTCATTCATAGCAATCCTACAGGACAGAGTAGAACTCCCTCATGGGATTTCCAAGGAGCGGCTGGTCAAGTCAAACTGCCAGCCTTCTGGTTAGCAGCCAAGCTCTTAACCACTGCACTACAGGGCTCCAAGGGCTTAACCATTTGCACTGTCCAGGGACTCCTAAGCAATAATTACCCTGAGTTAATAATCTCTGATGGCAAACAAAAATTTAGCTGAATGGAATTAGCAAAATGCTGGTCTACACCAAAAGCAAACAAAAGCATGAGACCCTCTGACCAAACCTGAAAGTAGGCTTTCCCTGTAGAACTAGAAAAGCTCCAGATGGGATAGAGTATCTTCACATACAAAACCTGAGCTTTGTTTTGTTTTTAAAAGCAAAATTACATCTGAATAGACATTTCTCCAAAGAAGATATATGAAGGGCCAATTAACATCTGAAAAGGTGCTCCCCATCCTTAGCCATCTGGGAAATGCAAATCAAATCACAGTGAGATACCACTTCACACCCACTAAGATGGATATTATTAAAAAGAAGATAATAAACAACCAGGGTTGGTTACTTTGGAAAACAGTCTGGTAGTTCCTCAAAAAAGGAGCAGCTTGACTCCTAGATATATACTACAACATACTTCCACACAACAGCCCACACACAAATGTTCGTAGCAGCATTATTCATAATAGTCAAAAAGTGGAAACAACTCAAATGTCCATCAACTGATGGGTGTATAAACAAAAAGTGCTATAGTCATACAGTGGAATATTATTCAGCCATAAGAAGGAATGAAGTACTGATACATTGCTACACAGCATGGCCAAACCTTGAAAACATTGTGCTCGGTGAAAGAAGCCAGACACAAGAGGTCACAATGTATTTGATTTAAATTATATGACATGTCCAGTACAGGCCAATCTACAGAGACAGAAAGTAGATTCATGGTTGCCTAAGGCTGAGGGCTTGCAGGGAAACGGGAAGTGATTGCTTATGAGTATGGAATTTCTTCTTGGGGCAATGAAATTGCTCCAAAAATGATTGTGTTGCACAACTCTGAATATACTAAAAATTATTGAATTTTACTCTTTAAATGGGTAAATTTTATGGCATGTGTGTGATATCTCAATAAAGCTATTGTATAAAGAAATAAGAGGGAAAACTTTGTGGGAGGTATATGAGAACTTGACGATTTTTCTATAAACCTAAAACTGTCCTAAAATAATAAGCCTATTTAACAAAAAATTACAGAGGAAGACAACAGAGGCCCCATTCATTTATCGTGACTCCCAGAAACTAGGCTTCCCGTCTCTTCTGTCCCAAGCTCCTAAAGGGCCAAACAGGGAGAAGATAAACCAGTAACATTCAGCCCTCCGGCTAATGTTCCGAACAGAGGACACGAGGTCCAGGCAGACAAAAGTGAATGGAGGAGAAGCTACCCTTGGTGCAAACGGAAGGCTTGGGTAGAAGTGTTCCGGATCCAAGGTGAGCTGAACAAAAGAAAGCAGACATAGTACCTACGCAAAAATTCTGTAGAATAAAAGGAAGAAAGGGAGGAGGGAAGAAAGGAGAGAAAGAAAGAAGGAGGGAAGGAAGGATGTGAGGAAATTTTAAATTGTGAGGCGCTGGTAGGTCTAACTGGGAGGATTTCAGAACTAAAATTAAGCACTCCGTTCTGAAGTTAAACTGAAGGTTTTACTTCTACACTCCTGATAACCATTCGGCCTCTGTTAAAGTTGTCCTTTGAAAAGCAAAGCTCAGTCTTGTTATGCTAAGAGTATTCCCCGCAACTGGCCTTAGAAAAAGCATCGTTGAGTTGTTAAATTAGAGCCTTAAAGAGGATCCTCAGCAAGCACCTAGGCATTAGCTCTTCTCTTGAACACCCCAATCAACACCCCCTCCCTTTCTCTGTCTTGCTAACCACGAGCTTGTTTTGAGCAACATTGCTCAGGAAGTCCCAGCAGGTAGCCCAGGCTACACCTTGAAGCATGTGCAGATTGACGAGCTCACGTCCTTCAACCAACTAGGGACCCAGTTGTCACCCGAAAGTACGATATCCCCCAGCCCACGATTTCACCTGATTCCATTTTAGAAGCGAGGGGTCCCACTACGTGCACATCCAACAGAAGATGATTTACTATCCGGACCTCCAAGTGTGGGCATGGGAGGGCTGAGGGTGGCGAGTTCTGGGTACCAAACCCAACCCCCTACCCACTGGAAACAAAAAGCTCCCCAGCCCCCGCAGACTGTGAGCACGTGGCTTCGTGGTTGCTACACCCCGCGTTGCTTCTTGTATGCGCAGCCAATAAACTTGCCACTTTCTGTTTCCCTTGCAATTAGTGTCCCTCTTATTTCAATCGGCTAGTAAGACAGGACAAGAACCCAAGTGGCGTTCGGTTACAAATTCTAGCAACTCCGCCAGGACGGCAGACTTCGAAGCCGGGGTGGTGAGTATCCGGACCCCCGATACCCTTTAAGGCACGCCCCGATCTCATTTGATTGGTAAGGAGTCTTGGGCAGCCACCGGGATTCCCACTGGAAAGAAGCATGCCAGGTCCCCACTTCAGCTCAGGAACAGAAACTGGACGGGAGAGAATTTTCACTTCAGGTAAGGGCACTCAACCAGGTTGTTCCACTGGCCTCGGGGAATTAGGCAGGAAGAGGGTGGCCAAGTGCAGTCCTAAGACCAGGCCCCATAACAACAAGGGAAATGGGGGTTGTGGCCCACTGGGACCCACTCTCGCCTGGTTAAGAGGCCCTTGCCCTGTTGGTGATCTGGGGAGTTCAAGTCCCACTGCGGTTTTTTGGAACACTCTTTTCCCCTTTCTCATCCTAGTATCCGTTCTGCTCTCTTTTTGCTCTCCATCTTTTGTTTCCTCTTTCTTTCCTCTCCATGTGGAAAAGGGTGGTTTTTCACCCCTGGCAAGACTGTAATCCCAAGAACTACCAACCCTGGCTGTGGGTTGTAGATGTAGGTCTCGGTTTGGGAATAGCCCAAGAAGACAAGTTTGAGAGGCCCTCTGTAACCTTGAAGTCTTTTTTTCTTTAAAAAAAGACAAATTCCAACCTCATTTGGGTTAGGGGCTGTGGCGTCAGACCCCTAATGAGATATAAGAGACAGAAACCTAGTAGTGGTAAATATCTAAATGGGGAATAAAAGTTCAATACCTTGTGCCCCACCCCCCGCCCCCAATATGTCTTAAAGCATTTGGGATTTTTTCAAATCTGAGGGAATGAAAAAAAAGAAATTAATTTTCTTTTGTAATGTAGCCTGGCCCCAGTACCAACTAGGGAACTAACAAGAATGGCCAGTTGGTGTCTCTATAGCTTACAGCACCATTTTAGAGCTAGATTTCTTTTGTAAAAGAGAAGAAAAGTGGGACGAGATGCACTATGTACAGACCTTTATGGTTCTCTATAGTAAAAAGGGTCTACAAAAACAGTGTAAAATAATGGTTCAAAAGGGGGAAAGGCAAAAGCCTAAAGAAAAGCAGGGGCCCCCTGTCATTATGCAACTGGAGGAGGACCCTGTTCTCGGCCCCTTGGCCCCTCCCCCATATCAACCCATCTATCCCCAGATCCCTCCCCCCGCAAATGGCCCCTGCCGATCCAGGACCAGGGGCTAGAGTGTCCAGGAGTGGGGCTCAGGCCAAAGGATGAAGTGGGCCAAGGGAAAAAAGCCCAGCAATAGGGATGTCTCCCCCTCCCACACCTGTAGTGGGCTGTCTTTCAGCCAGGAGCCACCTGTATCCTCAACCAGTGAAGGCCAATTCCCATCAAGGCAAGCTGCAGTTGGGAGCACTGTGGACGGTCAACCATGGGGATGCACTCTCATCCACATACCTTTTACCAGCTCAGACCTGTTTAAGTGGAAAAGCAATTTACCCACCTATAGGGAGGACCCGCTAAAGATGCATGATATGTTCTCCTCCATGTTGAACATCCACCAGCCCACCTGGGCAGATTGCCAAGCTTTAATGGAGGTCCTCCTTACGGCAGAAGAAAAGAGAATGGTATTAGAAAAAGCTAGGAAACAGGCAGAGGGAGAACATATTGAGAACCTACAGGACCCAGTTAAACAGGAGACATCTTTAGCCGTCCCGGGGCAAGATCCTAACTGGGATCCCAATCAGGAACTAGGACAGAACAGACTGAGAGACACTACCGACACTGTCTACTAACCGGTCTAAAAGAGAGGGCTCAAAAACAAATAAAACCTCTCTAAAATATATGAAGTAGTATAAAAACCTAAAGAAAATCCTTCTGAGTTTCTTAAAAGAGTCTTTCAGGCCTTTCGACAACACACAGACCTGAACCCAGAAGCACGAGAGAATCAGCAGATGATTAACGTGCTCTTCATTGGACAGAGCGCTCCAGACATTGACAAAAAGCTCTAAAAGGTAGAAAGGGGGCCGGGTATGCCAATATCTCAGTTGGTAGAAATTGCTTTTTGAGTTTTTAACAGGGACCAGGACACAGAACAAAAAGAAGATCGAGAAATGAGACGACAGGCCACCCTCCTGGCAGCAGCCCTGCCCCAACCAGCACCTACAGGCCAGACCCAAGTTACCTGATGCCAAGAGAGAGAGCTGAGAGCCCACTCAGAGAAGCCCAGATAGCTGAGAGGCCACCTCCCTTTCGGCCCAAACCAGTGCGCATATTGCAAACAGAAGGGCCACTGGCAACGAGAATGCTCCTGGAGAAGGACGTATGAAGGGAATGTGAAGGGAGAATGCCAGATGGTTAGTCAAGACCCAAGTTCACAGTGACGGGCCCAGGGAATACAACTGACCCCTTAAGGTTAAAATCTCCTCCGATGAACCCTGGGTAACCCTGCAAGTGGGGGGCGGGGGGGGAGAAAAAGTTGAGTTCTTACTGGACACCAGGGCTACCCACTCAGCCTTGAACCAAGCCCCGCCCCTCTATCTAAAAAAAAAACTCGAGTTGTAGGAGTCACAGGGTGACCAAAAAAATGGAATTTCTTGAAGCCCTTCACCTGCAAAGCAGAGGCCCACCAATTGGTGCGTAGCTTCCTGTATATCCCAGAATGCCCTGTCCTCCTGCTCGGGTGAGATATCCTAACCAAATTACAGGGCCAGGTCACGTTTGCCTCACTAGCAATTGAGGTACATGTAGCCCCAGAACAAGCATGGGCCTTACAGGAATTCCTCACTGACACCCAAAGGTCCCATGGTGAGAACTTCTCCCTAGAAAAAGACTGAGAAGGGTTGGCAGGCTCTGTGTTTGGGCTGATGAACTCCTAGGATGGGCACTCTCTGCCCAACCTGTTAGAATCCGGCTCAAAGAAGGGGCTCCCATCCTCTGCCTGCAACAGTATCCCATCAGGCAGGAAGCAGAAGACAGGCTCCAGGAGGTGGTAGACAAGTTCCTGAAACACGGATTGATCTGACCGTGCCAATCTCCCTACAACACCCCGATTCTCCTGGTGAAGAAACCAACTGAAGAGTATCGGTTTGTACAAGATCTGAGAGCCGTCGACCAAATCATAAGTGATATGCACTGTGTGGTCCCCAACCCATACACCCTGTTATCTGCACTCCTGGGAGACAGCAAGTGGTTTACTGTTTTAGACTTAAAGATGCCTTCTACTGCATCCCCCTTGAAAGAAATTCTCAAAAAATCTTCGTTTTTTTGTGTGGGAGAACAAAAGTGGGCCAACATCCCAGTATTGTTGGACAGTACTTCCCCAAGAGTTTAAAAATAGCCCCACTATTTTTGGGGAAATCCTAAGGAGAGATCTCCAAAAGTTACAATTAGAGGAGGGGGTCCTTCTTCAATATGTTGATGACCTACTGATCACCAGCACCAATAAAGAGGTCTCAGACAAAAATACAACTAAAATTAAATAAAAATAAAATTTAAAAAATCAAATTAAAATTAAAATCACCTGGCAGCCTTGGAATATAAAGTCTCAAAAGAAAAGGCCCAGGTCACTCACCAAGAGGTCCAATACCTAGGCTTTCCCTTTACGGAGGGGCAAAGAACTCTCCACCCAGCCGGTAAAGAGGCCATTTGCCAAACTCAGATGTCCTCGACAACGTGGCAGCTCTGAGGGTTTTGGGGGATGGCAGGGTTCTGCCGAATTTGGATCCCTAACTTTGGGTTCATCGCAAAGCCCCTATATGAGGCCACAAAGGGAGCAGATAGTGATCCTTTTATATGGACACCCCAGTGCCAACAGGCATTTTAAGAACTAAAAGCCTACCTCATGAGGGCCCCAGCCCTCGGCCTCCCAAATCTAATCAAGCCTTTCGAGCTCTAAGTACATGAGAGGCAAGGAGTTGCTCTTGGGGCCTCACACAAATGCTGCAGCCACTTGTGATCTAATCCTAGAAGCTGAAAAATTGACTATGCAACAGCTCATGGTAGTATGCACCCCTCATGCAAGTTTGACCCTGCTAGAACAAAAGGGCGGATGCTGGTTAACTACTGGTCAGATGGGAAGGTACCAGGCTATTTTACTAGACAACCCCTTGATCACCCTGAAGGCATGCACCACCTTGAACCCTGCCACCCATCACTGGATGGGGACCAATGACACGATTGTGTTGAGACAATAGAAGAGGTCTTTTCCAGTCGTCCAGACCTGTGAGACCAGCCCCTAGAGGCTCCAGACCTAGAGCAGTTCACCTATGGCAGCAGCTTTGTAAAAGAGGGTATGCAGTTGTCACCTTCAGACCTACTCCAGAGGTAATCAAAGCCAAACCCCTACCCATTGGGACGTTGGCTCAAAGGCAAAAATGATAGCCTTAACCAGGGCCCTCCACCTGGCCACAGGTAAGAGGGTCACAGTTTGGACTGACTCACATTATGCCTTCTCTGTGGTACATGCGGACGGCGCCATCTGGCGAGAGAGGGGAATGTTAACAGCTAACAATAAAATTGAACACAGACAACAAATACAAGAACTCTTGGAGGCTGTACTCCTACCCACTGAAGTAGCAGTTGTGTATTGCCCTGGACACCAGAATGGGACATCTCCAGAGGTCCAGGGTAACGACTTTGCTGACCAAGCTGCCAAACAAGCAGCATGACAGGTAAGCTCACCCTCAACCAAGCCTGCCCAGCTGTGTCCCCTTATTCCCATGGACCCCCTAAAGAATCTTCAGCCTATTTATATCCTCGAAGACAAAAAACAAGGGAAGAGTAGGGGTTCACTGAAAAGGAAGGACACTGGTATAAAAACCCTGAGGGCAAGGTACATATATCTGAGGGACAACTGTGGATGATCCTGAAAATTCTCCACGAAGGTACCCACTGGGAAGTAGAGGCTACTCAAAACTGGGCTAGACCCGTAACGGCAGGACCTCAGATGACCTGTGTCATCCAAGAAATAGTTCACAGATGCGAAATTTGTGCGCAGAACAACGCGCGACACACACGACTACCCCCCATTCAAGGTGCACAGTATAGAGGACAATACCCAGGAGAAGACTGGCAGGTAGACTTTACAGTCATGCCCCCTTCCCCTGGAGGCCTGAGATACCTACTAGTCTTGGTAGATACCTTTACAAATTGGGTTGAAGCTTGCCCCTGCAAGACAGAAATAGCTGCAGAAGCGTCCAAGGCCTTGTTAGACCAAATCATCCCACGGTTTGGGCTCCCGGTCTCCATCCAATCAAACAATGGGCCAGCCAACGCCACAGATGAAATAATGCCATCTCCTCTGCGTTGGGAGTTAAGTGGAAATTACATGCTGCCTGGAGGCCCCAATCCTCAGGAAAAGTAGAAAAGATGAACCACACCTTAAAAAAGACTATTGCCAAAATGTATCAAGAAACCCACGTACCTTGGGTAAAGGCTCTGCCACTCTCTTTCTTGAGGATAAGGGTTGCTCCTAGAAGCGGGCTTAAATTAAGCCCTTTTGAAATGTTATATGGGAGGCCCTTCCTAAGGTGGGCAGGTTGGGACCCTCACTTAGAACAAAAGGTCTTGATCCAAGCTTACCTACAAGCCTCGCAGGCAGGTCAGCCATCAGTAACTAAACAATCTGAAGAAGCTCTGTACTTTCCTTCTGATACCCCTCTCCATTCTTTCCAACCGGGTGACTGGATTCTCCTTAAACATTGGGGGGCAGATTGTGGCCTACAGGAAATGTGGGGTGGGGGGACCCTATCTTGTTTTATTAACCACCCACTTTTCTGTAAAACTAGAGGGAGTGAGGCCTTGGGTCCGTTACACCTGGATAAAGAAGGCTCCACCTGTCGCCAAGGCTGGGGCTTCTAGAGACACAAACAGTTCACTGTGACCCTCCCTAGAAAACAACAGACAGAGAGAGAACCCTAAAGGGATAAGTAAAAACAGGTTTTTGCCTGAGATGCTCTATTTTAAATACCCTTATCAACCTTCCATATAACCTGTTTAATAGTTATTTTTAATCGCCTCTACTCTTAATGGTATGATGCTCAGCCTAACCCTCACCTTTGTCCTGGCTTGGAGTGGGAGACCTGTTGCTGCCCTCCCAATACTGGACTCAAAACCCTAGTTTCCCCATGGGGTGAAAACACTGTTATTCAAATTTCCCAGGCTGCTGCCACTGGGGGAGATCTCAAAAATTGTTGGGTTTGTCATCAACATCCCCAGAGTGAGGGGCGTGGCCTACCTACCGCTGTCCCTGTAACCAATTTGTCAAATGCACCCTAAGTAATCCAAGCAGAGAGGGCCTCAATATACACCCTTACCCCAATTTTCATCATGATCCTCCTTAACATACCACAGCAATATCCTTGTTCTAATGTGACTGACTTTTATAACTACACCCAGGGAAACCAGTCTACTTGTGGGAACGCTAAAAACCTAGTTTGGAATCACACACTCTCCTAGCTTACTGATCCCTTCACCTTTACTGATAAAACCTGGGAACGGGCATCAGACTAGAACTCTATATCATGTTCCCCAAATACAACTCATGCTTGTCTTAACGACAGTAGAAATGTTTGTAGAAATGACTGTAAACCAATGCCTTGTAAATAGTTAATACAAGGGCCGTGTCCTTGGGCCTTAGTACCTCAATATCCCAAGAACTGGGCCCAGCTGTCTCAGGCTTGTGCTGATAAGACCCTCCAGATACTCTGGGAGCCTGCATGTCAGCTAAGAACAACTTGGAGACCCCCAGGCCTCCTACCAGGGTGTGTAGGTGCTGATTCCTGGTATAACCAAACAAACATCACCCTAAATACTCATCAAACATGTGCCTCGCCTGGATGGATACATCTTTGTTTGTGGAAAATCCTCACCTCCCCACTCATATGTCCCTAGGCGAGATGACCTCTGAGTTGTAGCCACCCATTGTCTAAACCCCTTCCTCACAAATGGACAGTGTGTGCTAGCCCACATCTGACCACCCGTAACTATCTTTAACAGCAGCGGAGAGGTAATAAAATCTCACCCTCAAAAGCACGAGGGGTTTTAGATAACACTTATCTTTTGGGCAGTAAAGTCATTCAACCTGGACGTGCCCAGGGCAGGCATTTTAAATCATGAGTTTATGCTGGCCAATCTCATTCACACCCTAGAGCGCATTGCTAACGAAACAGGAACTTCCATCAAGCTTCAACAACAATCCCTAGATTCTCTCATTAACATTGTCACTGACAACTGTATGGCGCTGGATTTCCTTCTCGCTGATGAAGGAGGAGTGTGTGCCATGGCTCATACCTCCTGCTGTACGTGGAGGTCAATAATCAGCACGTTCTTGAACAAGTAACTTGGTGACAAAGGCTACAAACCACCCTCATTTCCGCCAGCAATCTGCCCAACATTACCAGTGACTTAAAGGGAAGGTGGTTTTCACAGTTGTTTAGCTAGTTATGGCCCCTAGTTTCCCCAATCTGCATGACCCTCACTCTTCTTCTATTCGGCCCTCGCATTTTTAATTGTCTCGTAAAGTTTGTTTCTTCCAGACTTGAAAAACTACGTTTCCAAATGGTAGCAGTCGAGGGATTCCAGCCAATCCCCCAAGGAGAAGCAATACACAGGTTCCATGAAGGCCCCTAACTTCACCCCTTTTCATCATGAAGTTACAGAAGATGAGACCTCCATCCCAATCCCCTTTTCAAGATTAAAAGGAACCTATTAGAGGAGGGATTGAAAACCCCAATCAACACCCCCTCCCCTTTCTTTGTCTTGCTAACCACGAGCTCATTTTGAGCAACATTTTTCAGGAAGTTGAAGAAGGTAGTGGCTCCATCAGTTGAACTGGCCCAGGCTACACCTTGAAGCGTGCGCAAATTGAAGAGATCACATCCTTCAACTGACGCCGGACCCAACTGTTACCGGAAAGAATGATATCTCCCAGCCCATGATCTCACCCGATTCCACCTTAGATGTGAGGGTTCCCGCTGCATGCACGTCTGACGGAAGATGACTTAATATCCAGACCTCCAAGTGTGGCCATGGGAGGGCTGAGGGTGGAGAGTTCTGGGTACCAAACCCAACCCCAACCCCCGACACAACTGGGAACAAAAAGCTCCCCAGCCCCCTCAGATGGTGAGCACGCGGCCTCAGGGTTGCTAGACCCCACGTCATTCCTTGTATGTGCAGCCAATAAACTTGCCACTTTCTGTTTGCCTTGCAACTAGTGTTGTCTTATTTCAGTCAGCTAATAAGACAGGACAAGAACCCAAGTGGCGTTTGGTTACACTCTTAGGTAAGTATTGTTAGGTGCAGTTGAGTCATTGAGTCTGTTCGGACTCATAGTGACCCTATAGGACAGAGTAGAACTGCCCCATAGTGTTTCCAAGGAGCAGCTGGTGGATTTGAACCGCTGACATTTTGGTTAGCAGCCAAGCTCTTAACCAGTACACCACCAGCAGAATTTATTTACACTTTGCTCACTAACAGTCAGAGCCCTGGTGGCACAGAGGTGACTACGACTGCTAACCAAAAGATCGGCAGTTTGAATGCACCAGCTGCTATGAGCCGGAATCAACTTGATAGCAATGGGTTTAGTTTTTTGGTTTATAGCCTAGCTGGAGTCCCTGGATGGTAGAAAGGGTTAACACATTTGACTGCTCACAGAAAGGTTGGAGGTTCTAGTTCACCCAGAGACACCTCGTAAGAAAGACCTGGTAATCCACTTCTGAAAAATCAGGTATTGAAAACCCTATGGAGCACAGTCCTACTCTGATGCACATGGGTTTGCCATGAGTTGGAACTGACTCAATGGCAGCTGGTTGGTAGCCAAATTGACCATTCCAATATGTAAACAAAATCAACTTACATTTAATGGTGAAAAATTAGAAGTATTCCTATTAAAATAATATTAAAATACCCACTAGCATCATCATTATTATTTTTTAAATTAATTTATTTATTGTGATTTAAGTGAAAGTTTACCAATCAAGTCAGTCTCTCACACAAAAACTTATACACACCTTGCTATGTACTCCTAGGTGCTCTCCTGCCAATGAGACAGCACACTCCTCCTCTCCACCCTGCATTACCCATGTCCATTCAACCAGCTCCTGTCCCTCTCTTCCTTCCCATCTTGCCTCCAGAGAGGAGTTGCCCATACAGTCTCATTTCTCTACTTGAGCCAAGAAGCTCACTCCTCACCAGTATCATTATCTATCTTTAGTCTAGTCCAATCCCTGTCGGAAGAGCTATCATTATTATTCTTTAACCTTATTCTCTGGAAATACTAGCTAATGCAATCAGACAAGAAAAATAAAAAATGAGATGGTAGAAATATTTGCAAGGAGGTGTGTTCTAATTGAAAATGCAAGAAGTCTTATTGGCCCAGTGGTTAAGAACTATGGTGAGCTATGGCTGCTAACCGAAAGGTCTGCAGTTCCAAGCTGCTCCTTGGAAACTCTATAGGGCAGTTCTACTTTGTCCTATAGGGTCGCTATGAGTCAGAATTGACTCAACGGCAACGGGTTTGGTTTTTTTTTTTTTTGGATGGTACAAATGGTCTGCACTCTACTACCCTAAAGGTTGGTGGTTTGAACCCACCCAGCGGCACCCCAGAAGAAAAGCCCTGCTGATCTCTTTTCGTAAAGGGACCAAGAAAGTCTTATTGAGCAGTTGTAATCAGTAATATATGCGGTCTCCATGAGTCAGAATCGATGGCAACAGGTTTTTGTGTGTGTGTGTGTGTCTGATTGAGACTTAATAAAAGAGGACTGACAAGAGTAAAACTTAAATAGTCAGAGGAAGATGGAAAAGATTTGACTTCTGTGGTTCCAGGGACAGAGCTAAGATTTGAGCAGCTGGGAAAGGTCACAAGATCTCTGTTGCTGTAGTTACCCCAGCAGAAACCGAATACCATGTCAGGGTGCTATCAAGGGGATTTCCCTTGGGCTGGGAAGGATGCTAGAGGACTTCTGAGAGATGGCTCAGCAGTGGGGTCCTACGGCCCTAGCAGTGAGGGCACAACCTTCCCTGCCTTTGCTGAACAGGGATCTCCAGCCTATTCTCACCTAAGTGGGGCAGGGAAGGCCTATTGCTGAGCCAGCAGTCTGAGCAGGGAGAAGCTGACTCCCACATGTGCCCTTAAGCCAGGAGTCCCAGGAATGGGTGTGTCATCTTCAAATTGCAATCTATTCTAATCAAATGTCTCCCAAGGCGTGGTAAGTGTATGCTGGTGGTGCAATAGGTGAACTTGCCCGTCACAAGGATGACCAGTTTAAATTTTAATACTTCTTTATCTGCCAGGCGCTCCTTGGAAGCTCTATGGGGCAGTTCTACTCTGTCCTGTAGGGTCACTATGAGTCAGAATTCACTCAACAGCACTGGATTTGTTTGTTTTTTTATTTAATTTTCTGTGTATGAGAAAGTTTTATAAATAGCACATCAAAACTACGATGCCATGGATACTGCTTAGGTCAAAACTGTATTTAAGTTAAAAAAAGGAGGTAAATTTAAAGAAACATTAAGGAATAGAACAGATGGTAAACAGCTGTACCAAATTCACGGTGGGGGTATGAGAACGGCTCGTGTTTGGCAACCAAGAGCTCTTGTCAGTGACTGAGAGTCAGGGCTCTGGAGTCTAACGGGCCTGGATTATAATTCTGGGGACATCACTTAGATTGTTCAGGATTCTTTTGATCATATATGACACACACACACAAAATCAACCACGTGATTAAGAAGGAATTTTATTGCCTCACATAGTGGAGAAGAATGGGGGAGAACCTGGAGCATCAGGTATGGCTAAATCCAAGGCTTTGACCCCATGGAATGATGATGACCGATGGTGGCTCCAAATTCACTTCTTTTACTGCTGTGACCCCAGCGTCAAGAAGCGATGTCATCCTTTCAAACTCCATCATCTCTCTTTCTACCCCAAAGTCCAGACTGTGATTGGCCCAGCTTGGGTGACATGCTTATCCTACCCCTGAACGCATCACTGGGTCCAAGGGATGGGGTGCTCTGGTAGGGTAGAGCTAGGTTACATGTCCACTTTGGAGGAAAGGGGAGGACATCCTGGGCAGTCCCGAATAATGGCTACCACAGTAGCTAAGGAGACTGGATTCCAGGAAGGACTTAGAGTCGATGGGAAGAAGACTGGAGAGAAAAATCTGTCTTCCCGAGCACCCGGGAACATACTTTAAGCAGAGACAAAAAGGGAGGGGATAGGAGAACTTCCAGGGCTTGGAGCCAGAGAAAGCTTAGGAGGGGCTGGGAGTGGCCATGATGTCCTGACACCCAGGAAAGGTCATCTTGGTGCCCAAGTGGGTCCAAGCCACTGTGGACAGGGAACACTGCTAAACAGGGGATAGAGACCCTGCTGGAGATTGCAGTGCAGTCCAGCAGACCTTCCAGGCCACAGCCTAATAAGCAGGCCTGGACTCTAACCTGGGCAGGGTCTGAGGGCACAGGTGGTACCAGAAAAAAAGTAGACTCCAGGGCTCAGGTACAGGTGATGAGGAAGGCAAGCCTGAGAGCACTCACACTTCCACGAAGGCCATCGACGACTCTGTTGCTTTGTGACTTGTCTGTACCCTTCAGCTTCCTGCCTGTCTGAGGGCACACAGCAGCTCCTGGGTGTGTTTCTGTGGTTTAGCAGTGAATCCCTGAACACATGGAAAGACGATGCAGGCTTGTTTGGGAGACTATAAAGGGGGCCGGGGAATCAGAGCAGACCCTGTCTTACTCCACATCGCACAGGTAGGAGAAGAGGAACCAGGAGGAAGAGGGATGAAACAGCTGGAAATGAGAAATGAGTCAGTTTCTCCTGTTCTAGGGACATGTAGGGCTTGGAGTGTGGCTTGCACCATGGCAGCATGGCAGAATGAAGGCAGCCCTGGGTTTGAATCCTATTTATTGGCTTTGTGATCTTTGGCAAGTTACTTTTGCTCTAAGTCTTGGATTTTCCACCTGTAAATGGTAGATAATTAGGTCCACCTTATGGGTTGCCTCGAGTGTTGAATGAGGTCATGGTCACCCCTTACAACCCCAGCTGGACCAACCATTTTTTGCATTAAAGCAGTTTCACCTTTGCTTACCACAACATTCATTTCCACCATCTTTTTATGTATACATGGTTCAGTTCAGTCCCCTTACCTTTCCTGCTCCCCGTAGGTTGTGAGGCTGCTGAGAGAGGTCCCTTCACAACCTACCCTCAAATCTGTGGATAAGAAACCAGGGCCAGAAAGTCCTGTCTTTAAGCACAATGACAATCTGTGAAAAGGCCAGTCAGTCACACAAGCATTTTGCAAGGGGTTGCAAAAGCAAGCATGAGACAGAGAAAGCAAAATAATTAAACCTGAAGGGTGGACGGCCTAAGGAACTTTGAAGAGAGGTACACTCTGTGGAATAGGAAAACGACGAGAATCTGCAGTGATGAGTATTAATCTCGCAGCCATGTTTCCTGAAAATTTAAAGGTGATTTAGGAGGTTTACCTACAGGGCCAGGGCTTTTATGCCAACATATTCGGTTTGTTTTGGAAGCAGACGTTTCTAGAATATTTTTTAAAAATCATTGTAACGTTAGAGGAAAATGCTATTTACCACCACAACGGCCAAGGAGCATGGATCCTGTTCTATGAACAGACCTTCTCAGCCCCTTGGCGAGGTTGAACAGGTGAAAGCGGGGCTGGAAAGTCTGGGAATAGAGGCTGGTAGAAGCTGAATGGCTGTGTCGATAAAAGAAATTAATGTTCGTTTTCTACTGGCAAGCTGGTGCCAGGGATGAGGACAGAAGAGACAGGCGGCAAGATGGCAAGGGGCACAGTTGTTAAGTAGGGTGTTACAGCCAGGGAAACACCCCCACCAGACTTTGAAAAACCAGGTGATCTAATATTCAATGTGAAGCTGTTTGTAGATTCGTGGCAAGTCCCCATCCATCCCCTGATCCTGACTGAAGCCTGCTGCATGCAAAGTTTTGTGTGAATGGGATCTTTGCCAAAATCCAGAGGGACTGAATCCATCGGAAATGATGTGATGTGGACCAGGGCCAGCAAGGGTAAAATGGAGCCATAATCCGTGGGCCGAACTGAGTCAGAGACACAGGTGAGCACAAAATCCTAAATCCTCAACACTTACTGCCCTCCTCCCCTTTCCAGGGAATTTACAGAACTCTCATGAAAGACACTGGGCTTCCCAGAGGGTCAGCTCATCTTCTCTAGATGTTACAGAGGCACTCCAGCTGAAAGCCCGATCACATTTATAATGCCCGTTGCCTCCTTAATCTTGCCAACCATCATTTTGCTAACCTCTTACCTTTTCGGGAATGTAACCACAGCTTTTGGTGATGGTTGCTTTTTGTAAGGAGTCCCTGGGTGGCTGAAACGGTTAAGCATTTGACTACTAGCTGGAAGGTCGGCAGTTCGAACCCATCCAGAGATGCCTCGGAAGAAAGGCTTGGCTATCTGCTTCTGAAAGGTCACAGCCCTGAAAACACTATAAAGGACCCTGAAAACACTATATAAAAAAAAAATGGGGCAGTCCTATTCTGTACATATGCGGTTGCCATGGGTTGGAATCGACTCGATGGCAGCTAACAGTACGTAAGGCAGCAGACTGCAGTGGTTAGAAGCAGGGACACTGGAGCCAGATAGCTTGGGTTTGGATCTTGGCTCTGCAACTTCTTAACTGTGTGACTTTGGACAAGTTATTTCACCATTCTGGGCTCAGTTATTCATCTGTAAAATGGGGGTGATGATATAAATACTCCACCCGTAGGGTTTTCGGGAGAATCAAATATATTACTGCATATAAAGTGTGTAGAACAATTCACGTAGAGCTCATTACTAGTTATTACATAAGTCTCTGCATCCGTGCTGGCACACTGTAAAAAAAAAGCAAACCAAAGCAAACCACTGCCATTGAGTTGATTCCGACTCATAGCAACCCTATAGGACAGACTATCCCATAGGGTTTTGAAGGCTGGTGGGTTTGAACTGCCGACATTTTGCTTAGCAGCTGAGCACTTTAACCCCTGTGCTGCCAGGGCTCCTTTGGCACATGGCAGAAGCCCAATAATGAGTAATGAGACTGCCTGTGGGTTCCCTGACCTCTACTCAGAATCCCGTGTCTTCGCTCCAGGAGGGGCATAGCCCCTTTCACAGGCTTCCTCAACAACCCTCTATGCTTGGGTTTTCTAGAACATAAGAGAACCAGGTAAGCCCTATGCTAGCAGTAGCACTGGGGCTTTCTCCAGGGGAGTGGGGCTGGCTCAGTGCAGCCCAACCCCTCTCTTGGAACAAACACACGCCATCTACTGATGGGAGAGCGGTACAGTCCTCTTTAAGGGAGGGTGGTATTTTATTTAATGGACTCTTTTATATTTTTTTTATGCAGTAGGAAAGCAGGTACTGCTCTTCAGGTGGTAGGGGCAAAGGTACTCCTGACTTTGGGGGCAGCTTTTGCAACCAGGGACCGCTCAGCTCTCTGCCTTCGGCTCCGATGCTTTGTCTTCTGAGTCTTGGCTTGAGTGCATCCGGAGAACTTGCGCAGTTCCAATGTACTCTGCGGGAAAGGGAGAGGCAGCAGACAGGAGAGGACAACAAGGAGGAGCCAGGCCCTGGCGGGAGCTGCCCTGGGGGCCCAGCAGACCCTTCCTCCCTGCAAGGCCACTGCCGACATGTGAGAGCAGGTTGGGGGCAGGGGAAGACACCTGGCTTAAGCTCAGCTTCTGCTCTCGGTTCTGCTGGTGACCCGGGACGAGCTGCTTCCCTTCTCTGAGCCTCACCACCACCCTCTCTCAAAAGGCAGGTAATAGATACCATATCAGTTAAGTTCCTACTCTCTGCCAGACACTGACAGCATGTGGGATCTCAGGCTGCCCACAGGGTCCTCACACTCTAGCTGGGTGGGAGGGGATGGGGCACATCTCGGATATCCCTTTACTACCTCCTCTGGCTAATCCCTGGGTGGCGGAAAGAGCTAAGCACTCAACTACTAGCCAAAAGATTGGTGTTCGAACCCACCCAGGGATGCCTGGGAGACAGGCCTGGTGATCTGCTTCTGGAAAATTTCAGCCTTGAAAACCCTATAGAGCAGTTCTACTCTGCACACATGGGGTTGCCAGGAGCCAGAATCTGCTCAAAGGCAGCTAACAGCAACTCTCCCTTCCAGTACCGCCCCCCCCACCCTCCCGGGCTACTGCTCAGCCTCCTCCCTGCTTCCCACCCCCATGGTGCATTCTCTACATTGCAGCCAGAGAGATTGTTTTAAAATGTTCCCGTGGCTCAGGGCACCCCACTGAGAGAGCCACCAGGCCCGTGTGAACCACCCCTGCTGCCCAGCTCAGTTCTTACCACTTTCCTGGCACAAGGCCTGGCTCCCTGGCACAAGGCCTGGCTCCCTGGCACACTTGCTCTTCCCCAAACACTCCAGGCTTGCGTGGCCTCTGCTTGCAGGGCCCCCAAACCTAGGTGACTGGATCTTTTCCAGCCTTCAGCTCCAGGAGCTCACTCCCCAACCCCCTCCCTCTTACCATCCATCACATCACCCTGCTTTATTTTCCTTCTAGCTCCTGTTCCCTTCAGATGGTTTTCTCGTGTGTTGTCTGCCCCCCTCCTCAATAGAAGTAAGCTCCAGGAGACAAGAAGTTGTCTGAATGCTTCCCCTGTCATTCGCAGAGCCCAGCATGGACTTTCCAAGGAGCACCTGGTGGACTCAAACTGGCCACGTTTTGGTTAGCAGCTGTAGCACTTAACCACCTCGCCACTAGGGTTTCCAAGCCCAGCACATAACCCAGCACATAGTAGGTGCTAAACAAGTATTTGTTGAATGGTCGAACAAATGAATGAATGGACAAAATGAGCAGCTTCCTTGGGCAGGGACCCATCTCCAAGGTGCTTTGACTACCTGAGGAATCTAGCAGGGAGCCCCCAGATGACCCACTGCGGGGAATCGTACCTGGCTTTTCGCTCTTTGGTACAGGTGGGCTCTTCGTCTTCTTCAGGGATTGACTACAAGCAAATGATAGGAGAGGCTGGGGGGTTGAGGCCGGAATGCACTCGGCAGAGTGCAAGGTGAGGAATGGGGTGCAGTCAATTGTCCACTCCAGGGAGAGGCAAGAGTGGCCCCTCCTCGGGACCCCCAAAGCACCTTCCCATGGCTGTCACCAGGTGGACTTCCTGTCCCACTCCAAGGTAGACTCAGACAACTGTGACTCCATTGCCTCCCTCAACCACAGAGAACCAAGGCCTGGCAGATCCCTGGAGCTGTAAAGCGAGGCCCAGTCTGCTGTGTTAGAAGGTCTAGGAGTCTGCATTTTGACATGCTCCCAGGGTGACCCTGAGCCCTGCTAGGCTTGGGAACAATAGCTTTAGAGTCAGACAGGCCTGAGTCTGAATCCCAAATCTTTTGCTGACCAGTTGGGTGAACTTGGGCAGGTCATTTTCTCATGTAAAATGGATGCAGTACTGTCTCAGTGGGCCACTGTGTGGACTAGAAAGATGTAAAATGCCCAGCGGCCAGGCAAGCAGAGTGGGAACTCCATATTGTGAGTTACATACTCCTCTGCTTTGTGAGGCCTTCCCTCACCTCCCTTCCCCCAATTTGTAATCGTTCTCACCTGAGCATCTAACACCCACAGAAAGGAACTTCTGCCTGCCTTGTGTTAGCATTACTTGTCTACCTGTGTCTCCCCACACCGAGGTTTTTGGGGGGCTAGACACATCTTATCCAGCCCTGCGCTGCTGCCGCAGACATTGGTGACTCCCTCGGGCCTCCCTCGCAGCCAGCAGCTCTGAGTCTGCTCTGGCCCAGCAGGTCTTCCAGCTCCGTGGTAGGATTGGAGCCACCACCAGGCTCCCTTCTCTGGGCCCATCGCCTCACCTGGGAGGGCCTCTGGGAACAGAGGGCAGGTGAGGGGGGTGAAGCTCACCTGTAGTATTGCTGTTGCTTCTCTTGGGGTGTATCTTGAGCTTCTTGAAGTTGGTTCAGGAGTTTTTCTGTTGGAATGGAGACTAGGGGCTGGGGGAGAAGCTGAGCCACTGCTGTCTGCAGGAGCCCCAGCGCCAGGTCCTTTTCTGTAAGCACAGCCCCAGGCAAGTTTCTCAGGGCAGGACCCCGAGGGTGCCCTTCCTGCCCCTGAATGGGGCAGGGCCTTCAGTACTTCTGCCCGACCCTGTTCCAGCGCAGCTTTCTCTAACCCTCTCACCTTTTGCTCTGAGGTCCTCATGGGGGCAGAGCCCCAGCCCCCCACCACTCCCCTCTTTGAGTGCACAGTCATGTGTGTGCCTTGTTCCTGTGCCCCTCTGGGCTTCCTGGCCACCACCTGGCCCTCTCTGGGAAGCCATCAGGCCTCTTCCTTTGCTTTCCAGGAAGCTTTCTCCAATAAGCTCTCACTTTCCTCACCCCTCCCCTTCCACTTACTACCCCCCCGCCCCCACCGTCCCCTGCACACTGGATGTGGATTCTGGTGTCCATGAGCATATGTGTGAGTTCTTAGGTACGTGTATTTGTATCAGTGTGTCCCACAGTGGTGATGTGAGAGGCTGTGTAGGGCAAAGTCTGGCCCTTAGGTTTCTCCCTCCCAGCTGCCTAGGTGGGCTCAGCATGAAGGGGTCCCCTCAAAGACAGAGGTCATGGGAACCCTGCTGAGGAACGGGGGAGGAGAGACAGTGCCGTTGGCAGCTAGAAAGCGTTAGTTTGGGGCTCCAAATAAGAAGAGGCCCAGACTCCCTGTCATGGAAGCCAAGTGACATCAGAGTCCTGTGGAACCAGAGGAAGGACGGGACTTCAGCAGCTGCCCCCCTTACCCTTTGGGGGAGCAGAGAGGAGCCAGAACTGGATGGCGCTTAGTGAGTCTGTTTGCAGGATCTGGGAGAGGAGCTCCAGGATCTGCGGGCAGGCGGAGGGTGTGGTCAGTGGGCTGGTTAGCAGGTGTGGCCAGGAGCCCAGGTGAACCAGGCTTCAGAGGGCGTGAGGGCTACTCCTCCACATCGGGCTCCCAGAGCCACATGCTTGGTTAAACTGCTCCCCACAATGGTCCCTGCTTCCCCTCTGCAAGGGACCTGGCGTGTCACAGAGGGCTGTCCCTTCCAACAGCCCTGGAGAAGAATTCTTGGTCTCCCACAGGACAGGTGAAGATTGGAGGACATGTAGCAGGGAGCTTGTGGCAGGACTAGGCCTCAGAAACCAGATATGTGGACCCCTCACCCCTTCAGGAGTCTCCCTGGGGCCCCTCACTGGGAAGGCAAAGTCAGAGTTGGCCAGGCAGCCCCTCAGAGACGCACCGAGTCCAAAATGCCCCAGTCCTTGGCTTGGGGATTTTGAGAACCCCACAGATCTCCCCACCCTGAAGCTCCCCAAGTCTGGAAGTGTTGGCAAAGAGTTGAGGTGGTCCCAGTGGGTGGCCTGAAGGTCAGGGCTGTCTCGCTCTGTACATGACTTGGTTTGGGGCGCCTTCCTGCCGATCAGCGTGTACACTTGGCTCCCAGCCTCCTTCTTAGCCTTTGGCAACTTTGCCACTTCAAGGCCCATTTTCTCCCATGTTTGCCAGTCAAGGATCATTGAGAAAAGATCCGGCTCTGTCTTGGATGGGCTATGGGGGATCCCTAGGCCAGGTTGCTGGTGGCGGCAGTGGCTATGGCTGGCTGAAGTTGGGGTTCTCGGTGGGAGGTGGAACCCGTGGAGTCCTAGGAGAGTGGGGTTCCCTCAGTGCTTGGCAGCTAGTCTTCTCAGGACCCAGAGGGGCCTGTCTGTCCCCAGCAGGTCTGCCTTGTCCTTGGCAGACTGGTAAATGTCCAAGGCCTATCTCCAGGCCTGTGCCTGCTTGGGTGCCCACCCTCAGCCCCAGGTACCCACCCACTGTGGTTACCCACCCTGAGCTACCCTTGGGCCCTTCCCTGTTCTCCGCATCCAACTTACCTGCCCTGTGCCCCCTCCCCACGGAACCCGAGAACCTAATTCCAGGCAAGGTGAGGCGGCCCTATGGTGGAGAAAGTACTGTATTCTAGTCCCAGCTATGCTGCTCTCTCTCTCTGGGGACCTGGGCCAAGCAATGTCACCTGGCAGGGCCTCAGTCTCCCCACCTGTGGCATGGGGATCCCAGGCCCTGTCTGCTCTCTCTACTTCACTGGCCAGTTTTCAGTCTCCAAAGAGACCACATGCCTGGAAGCACTGGACAAAAAGAAAGTGTTGAGATGCTTGGCTCAGTGTCTGGAGACCATGTGTGCATTTGAACAGGGACGTTTGATGCCTTAACTCGTGAGAATGAGCAATGGATTCATTTCAGGCCTTGATGGGGGAACTTGAACACGGAGCAGGTAGGCTTTGTGTTCTGCTTAAGCATAGGCCAGACTCCTTAGAATGTGGGGAGACAAGGCTGGGACCAGCCTTGCAGTGCTATAGGGTACAGCATACCGTCATGAGAACACACTAGGCAGGACCTTCAATCCCAACGCCTCTCATTCCACCTTTATAGCTCCCTTCACGAACCCATCAAATGCCACAGCTGGAGCAGACCTTCGATGATAATGTGTTTACGCATCCCAGCTTGCACAGATGAGGAAGCGGAGTCCCAGAGAGGGGAAAGGACTTCCACAGAAAGAGAAGGGGCTATGCAGAAACCTGGAGACAGCAGGGGACTGGAGCCCAGGCTCCTGACGCCCAAGTCTGAGGTTTCTGAGTCTTAAGAAATCTAAGGTGACAGTCTCCCGGGAGTAGCCACACCTTCAAGTAGTTTGTAGGCATCCTAGGTGGGAGAGCTGGGAGCAGGAACCACCCTAGTCTCCCAAGGGCCTGCAGTCTCCAGCCTTCCCTGCATCTCACCAGCAGCTCCTGGTCCTGCAGGACAAATGTCTGGACGCCTCCATCTCGGCCTGAAGGGTGGCTGTGCTGACCCTGGCGGGAGTTGCGGCGGCCGATGGCACGGGTGGAAGCTGGGATGAGCCTCCCAGTCTCAGCTGAGTACTTTGCTCCCTGCTCTCGCTGCAGCTCCTCCTTTTGCTGGAAGAAAAGTGGCAGAGACTCCGGGTATCAAGATGGGGAGGGAGAAAGCAGGGAAGAAATGAGGAGTCCAGGTCGCATCTCCAGGTGTCCTGCTGGCTCTCCCTCCACAGTGTCACCCTCCCTCCCTCCTGGACACAGCACCACAGCATTGCCAGGGACCTGAGGTATCATCCAGGGCATTCCACCTCATCCCAGATGCCCCCCTTCAGCATCCCTGACCCTCTCCCAGTGCAGAGTCCTTCTGTTATAACCAATCGCCACCAAGTCGATTTCAACTCGTGGTAACTCCATGTGTGTCAGAGTACAACTGTGCTCCACAGAGTTTTCAGTGGCTGATACTCGGGAAATAGACCACCAGGCCTTCCTTCCAAGACGCTCTGGATGGACCAGCACCTCCAACCTCTTAGCTGGCAGCCAAGTGCATTAAACATTTGTCCCACCTTCCGTTATAAAGACCCATTGCTGGGGAGCTGATTTCGACCCATAGTGAGTCTATAGGACATAGCAGAACTGCCCCACAGGGTTTCCAAGGCTGTAATGTTTACAGAAACTGACTGCCACATCTTTCTCCCGTGGAGCAGCTGGTGAGTTTGAATCACTGACTTTGCAGTTGGCAGCCAAGTGCTTAACCCCTGCATTACCAGGGCTCCCCTTCTGTTATAAAAACCCAAACCCGTTGCCATCCAGTGGATTCTGATCGACCCTATAGGACAGAGTAGAACTGCCCCGTAGGGTTTCCAAGGAGAGGCAGGTTCATTCAAATTGCCAGCCTTTTGATTGGCAGCCAAGCTCTTAACCACTGTGCCACCAGGACTCCCCTCTAAGGCTTAAACAAAAGCTCTTCCTCCTGGAAGTCAGCATCAGAAGTTTGAAAGCTGGCGCCCCCTGGTGGTCCTGCTTCCTCCAGGGCAGATCCTCCCTGCTGATCCCCCCACCCCCTCCATTAGAGATTTAGAAATAGTACCCTGTGCTAAAGCCCCCTGCCTACCTTAATTTCTAGCTCAGCTGCGTCCAGGTCCTTTCCACTCCCCAGCTTGGCATCTTTGCTTTGCCCTGGGAAACCCTCCCCTAGTCAGGCTTCTGGGCACAAGGTTGGGGGCTCCTGCCCTGCAATTTCACTTAAGACTGGTAATATCCATATCCACATTTTAAAGATAAGAAAACTGAAACCAGGACAGCTTAGCTGATTGGCCGTGAGCCTTCGGTGAGTCAGCCGCAGGGCAGGGACGGGAAGCCAGGCCTCCAATTGGCCATTCTGACTGCCCAAGACAAGGGGTGGGACCAGACCCAAAGGGCCAGGCCTGTCTGCAGATGGCATCCAGCCACCTTCAAGCTGCCTTCCAACTATCTTTACTGTTTAATCACCACATAGCCCTCAGGAGGTCACCCCCACCCTGTTTGAAAACCTGCAATGACTCTCTACTCCTTATGAGATTAGAGACTCAACTAAGCTCAGAATTTGAGTACAGGCATCTCCTCCTCACTTTCAAAGCCCTGCTCTTTTGCTATGTTATCCCCCATTGCTGCCGACTTATAACCTACACTTCTCTTTCCCCATCCCTGTCTCTAAAGACACCCTGCATTTGCCAACTTCTGTGATTTTGTGCCAGTTGCCTCTGCCCAGAATGCTCCTCAATTCACTTTTAAACATCCCCCTTATATTTGAGGGCCCCCCAGTGCCAGCTCTTCTATGAATCCTTCTTGGGTTCCATCACCTGGACACGTTCTCTCTCTCCTTGGAACTCCCACTGTGACTTTCCTCCCTTACATTTGTGTTCATGGGCACTCCTGCCCAGTACCAAGGGCAGAGCCTCAATCGGCTGGGTTGAACCTACTCTGGAGGGATTATTGTATTACAAAGGGATGGATCCATTTCACCTCGTCCCAGACAAGCGACTTAGTTCAGCACTCACCTCTTTGTTCTTCATCTCATTCTCCTTGGTGAAGATGGCCACCCGGGAAGCCAGGTCCTTTAACTCCCTCTTCCAGGTCTCTGGGAGGAAGACACAGGATCCTGCCAGCTGGTATCTGGGACCCCTCCTGCCTCCCCTCCTGGTGGCACCAGGTGGTGAGAGGGATATGAGAGTGGTAAGTAGAGGGGGCTCCTCCTTCCCAGCCTCCCTGCCCCGCACCTTAAAGGGAAATGGGCAGGCGTGCCCTTCAGGAAGGAGGATTAGGGATTAGAAGATGTGTGTTTGTGTGCAGTTGCTCCAGAAGGGGCTGATGTTGAGGTCTTAGCCTGTGGTGTTACTGGGAGACACTGGGGAACATTTGGCTAGGTGTGCCTAGATGTGTGTGGTTTTGCTTCTTTGGGTACCTGTAGCCAGGACTGAGACTCAGCAGCTATAGCTGTGCCTGTTATTAAAATATTGCACTTGTTCCCCAGTAGGTTGGCAAAGAACCGCAGCCTCATGTCATCTGAATCTCTCTGCCCTGCACTGGCTGTGCCGGCTCCGCCCCAGAATCGCCCCACCTCAACTTGACTTTCCCACACCCCTCTCTCTGAAAGGGCGAGGCCTGGCACAGCTGAAGCCTCCAGAAAGTTGCTTCAGCACTGTGCCCGATTGTTCTGTTTGGCCTGAGCATAGGGGTTACTAATATTTCCAATAGCCTTCCTGTCTATAGCTGTATGTCACATGACTGTTGCCCAAATCTGCTTACTACTCTTCAAATGCCTGGAATGCAAGCAGGGGTGCATTTCTGAAGGCTAGGACCTGGGGAGTGGGGAGTAATGCAGAGATGTATCTGCCCAAGGAGATGAGGAACAGAGTGGGGGCCCTCTCCTCCCCAGACACTTGCCCAGGTGGGGCAGCCCTCGTGAGCAGTGTGAGTTCCAAGGGAGGGAGGGTGTGTGGCCCAAGTACCCACCAGAAGAAAGCCAAGGGTCCCGATTGGACTGTGGGTCTCCAATGGGGACAGAGATGGTGGGCATCCCCATCAGACAGCGGGGTAAGATCAGGGCCGGAGGCAATGGGGCCAGAGAGAACTCGTCCCGGACAACACAGACGGGCTTCCCGGTGAGATCTGTGAAGGGTTAGAGGCTGTAGGAAGGGGACCTGGGTGGATCCCAGGAGCTCTGGATGGCAGGGAGGAGGCCAGTGGGCAGGGAGAGCACTGGCCCCACTTCGTTCAGTAACCACAGATCATTAGAGCTAGAAGAAGCTCCCAACTCTAACCACTTAGATCAGGCGCTTATCCTACCCGTGGGGACACTTAGCATGGACAGAGGAAGGGACACATCAGGGTCATGCAGCCAGTCAGGCAGAGGTGAGATAAGAACCCAGGCTTCCTGGGACCCTAGTCCAGGGATCCCTCTGGCTTTCTGTGGCAGGGCAAAGAACTGCTGGTGTGAGTACCCAGGCAGGGCTAGGCCACTGAAACATGAGGACATGGGGGTGGGAGCATGAAGTCACAGTCGGTGATGGGAGGGCCAAAGGCTCAAATCACAGGGAGCCAGCTCTAGCTAGACCCTCTGTTACCCTGGGCAAAGCTGAGTGCGGGGCTGCCTGCAGGAGGTGGCAAGGCAGGTTTACTTGTGAGGTTTACTCATGAAGACCGGTCTGGCCTAAGGACCAGAGATTCCTATATGATGATTGAAATAGTTAAGCTTTGAGGACCAGCATGGTTAGGACTTAATGTGGTTGCTCACTCTCTCCTTCCTGAAGTACTTTCCTTCTGCTCCCAGGACACCCTACTCTTCTGGTTCCTCCTACTTCATCTCAGTGTTGGGGGTACCGAGGGCTCAGTCCACGGGCCCTGCTCTTCTATACTACATGAACTCCAGGATGGTCTCATCCAGCAGGCCACTTAAACACCATCTCTACTCCAATGGCTTGCACGCTTGCATCTCTCCCCTGACTCCAGGTCTAACTGCCTATACTCACCTCTACCTAACTGTCTAAAGGGAATCTCATAGTTCATATTCCACATGTCCAAGACACAGTTCCTGATTCCTCCGCCCTGTGCTGTACCACCCCTACCCCCACTTCTTTGTCGCAGTAAATACAACTCTGGTTTTCCAGTTGCTGGGGCCAGAAACCTTGACCCCTCGCCTGCAATCAATCGGCAATCCTCTCGGCCTTACTTTCTCTGTTTCTCTTGAAGAGGACCACTAAGTAACTCTTCTACTGGTATCTTCCTGGTCTGAGCCACCATCAAGACAGAGGCCAGGGTGACCTTGTTAAAATATGTCACTTCTATCACGTCTTTGCTCTTAATCCTCCAGTGGCTTCTACCTGACCCAGTGAGATGGCTTAATGATGACTACATTGGCCTACAAGGGCCACATAACCATCTCCTTTCTCCTCTCTCGTTTACTCTGAGTCCTTGATGTTCCTCAGCCAGAGCCAGTATGCTCCTGCCTCAGGGCATTTGCCTCAGGGCCTTTGTACTTTCTGTTCCCTCTGCCTGGGACATTCTTCCTCTTGATATCCACATAGTTCAGCCCTCTCTTCCTTTCATTCTTTGCTCAAATGTCATATTATTGGGCTGCCTTCCCTGAGTACCTTTTAAAACTAGAAATCTCCCCTCCCCAGCCTTGGCACTTAGGCACTCTGACACCTTCTCTATTTCCTATTCATTCCCACTGCCAGCTCCACGAGGGCAGGAACTATATTTTGTTCACTGTTATATCACCAGGACCAAGAAAGCGCCTGACCCATAGTTCACACTCAGTATCTGATGGACAAATGGCCAAGTGGATGAAATAGCCTGGTTTAGACAACAGAGCGCAGCTCTGGGGCAGACTTACAGCAGTTTCTCTGATTTGTAAAATGGGGAGAATCCTGCAGGGGGCGTGAGCCCTGTCCTTGGAGCCTGTGCCTCTCTCCAGCCCCCTCTGAGAAGGAGCCTGGACTGGCAACAAGGAGCACTGGCTTTGAGTCAGACTTGGCAACTTGGCAGCTCTGTGACCCTGACCAAGCTCCTGTCCTCTCTGGGGCATTGAAAACGGGCTGGGGTAAATACTCCCTTTCCAGTTCTCAGACCAGTTAGTGAGCCCCCACCACCACCAGCAGCCAGATCCAGCCCCAGCCCTACCTTGGATGTGGGTCACGTGCTGGGGGTGGGGGTGGTGCCGGGAGAAGAAGGAGTGGTGGCTGAGGCGCCCAAAGCGGTAGGTACCAGGGGTTTGGGCCTTGGGGGCCCTCACTGCCTCTTGGGTCAGCTCGAAATCCACAATGCCTGGAATCACCAGCTCCTTCTGTGGCCTGCTGTCCCCGTGGCTCCGTGGCCTGGACCCTGATTTCTTCTCTGTCTTCAGCTCAGCCTTTGGACTGAAGGAGAGAGTCAAGGAAAAGTGAATGGAGCTCAGAGCTTATTACAGAGTCCGTTCCTGAGACATTCTGAAATATAGTTTCCAGGGTTTTGTTAAACCCCCATGGTACACAAAACTCCCTCAGAATCCCTTCCCAGTTGGTGCAATCCAGTCCCAGTGACCCTCCTGTCCTAAGATGCTTTAGTAGGGAGCTAGGATTCATTTGAGAGAGCTCAGATGGAATATCCCAGGGCCCCAGTTTTCTCCCAAGACCATCTCTAAAGACAGAAAGAGAAGCCACAGACCCACCTACTTCATCCAAACACCTGGGATTGGAGCAAAGGCACCTTATATATACCCCAGTGGCAGGGGGCTGACCCCAGTAAGGGCCTCTCCCCCAGCCAAGCTGTTGGCAGCTAAGGAGAAGCCAGCTATGGGCTGTCACCCGCCCCCCTGCCCTCAAGGGCAGTCTTTGCCTAGACTCTGTGTCCAGAAGTCAAAACTGGAGCCAAGGCCAGACCACCTGATCAAGTTCTTTTCCTCTGGGAGCCCCTCCCAGGAGATGCAGCTCTTGGGGAGGCAGCTGTCAGGGCTGAGACGCTGCAGGGAAGCTTCAAGCTCTCGCTTCGCTGGTGAGAAGCCATCTCAGGTTCCCTGTCCTCCACCCTGTACCCTTCCCATCCTGAGGGTGCCGAGCCTCTGCCCCAGCGGAAGAGGTAAGTCCAGCAAGGATGCAAAGATGGGGACTCCCCACCCAGGGTCTGGTGGGACCACCTGCCTGCTTGCTGTCTGCACTCCCTTCTCCCGGTGGCCCTAGCTGAAGGGAGGCCCTCTGGAGGAAGATGGTTGGATTCTGGATACGCTAAGCAAGGCATGCTGCCCCAGGACCCCGCGAGAACTTCGCTGACCAGGCCCCTGAGTTTCCTGTTCCGTTCTTGATTCACCTCTAAGGGACCTGGGGCTTAAACAAATAAAACAAACCTTCTCTGAAAATCAGTTAGCTGGCCTCCTCTACCTGCAACTAATGGAGGAAATCACCCCCTGAGAAACGCTGGGATTCCTGTGTTCAGGACTTCTATTCCCCTGGCATCATACCACCTCCCTACCAAAGATGGGACAGCCCTTGATCCGGGCTATCTGGGCCTGAGAACCTACTGGGACTTGGCTGATGGCAGTGGAAGGTGAAAGAGGCCTGCTTCTCTTGGACACCTAGTCTGCTGCGTTCCACCAAGATCACTTCGTCTTTCACCTTTGCCATGTTGCCCACCCCTGCATTATCGCCTTCTCAGTCATCCAGGCAGGCATTTGGGGCCTTACCTCATCAGTGGATGTTCAGTCAATTGGGTCCTGACCTCTGTAGCCATTGTAGGATTTCTAATGGAATAAAGACCAATGCACTTAATACCAGTGTTGAAGAAAATGTGGCCAGTGGGAACCCTCATGGAAGTGTAAATGGAGCAGACACTTCGAGGAAAAAATTGGCAGTATCTTGTAAAATTGAACATTTGCATATGCCATATCACCCATCGATTCTTCTCCCGGATATATATCCAAGAGAGAATCCTGCAGATGTGCAATAGGGACTATTTATAAGAATATTCATACTAACATTGCTCAAAATAGCAAAAACCTGGTGCCCATCCCAATGGCCAATGGTAGGAGAATTAATAAATAAGCTGCGCTACATTTGCACCATGGAAATGAAAGAACCACAGCGACACACAAATACATGGATCGAACTTACAAATATAATGCTAAGCGAAGGAAAAAGCAAGTTCCTGAACCCTGTATAGTACAAGATCTTAAAAAAAAAGTTCCAAAGCAAGCAAAATTATCATAAATATGTGATAAAACTAAAAAAAAAAAAAAAAGATGAGGAAATGCTAAATACAGAGTTCAGTTAGCGGCTATTTCTGAGAAAAGTGGGGAGATGGGGTAGGAAAGGAGCTGTCTTAGTTATCTAGTGCTGCCATAACAGAAGTACCACAACTGGATCACTTTAACAAAGAGAAATTTATTCTCTCACAGTGTAGGAGCCTAGAAGTACAAATTTAGGGTGCCATCTCCAGGGGAAGGGTTTCTCGCTCTGTTGGGTCTAGGGGAAGGTCCTTGTCATCACTATTCCCCCAGTCTAGGAGCTTCTCGGAAACCCTGGTGGCGTAGTGGTTAAGTGCTACAGCTGCTAACCAAAGGGTCGGCAGTTAGAATCCGCCAGGCTCTCCTTGGCAACTCTATGGGGCAGTTCTACTCTGTCCTATAGGGTCGCTATGAGTCGGAATCGACTCAACTGGCAGTTGGGTTTGGTTTTTTTTTTTAGGAGCTTCTCAGCACAGGGACCTTGGGTCCAAAGGACGCACTCCGTTCCCAGTGCTTCTTTCTTGGTGGTGTGAGGTCCCTTTCCTCACTGCTTGACTCTCTCTTTTATATGGCAAAAGAGATTGACTCAAGATACAACCTAATAGCAGTGGGATGCAAATCCCAAATTCTCATAAGACCAGACTTAATGGTCAGACTGAGACTAGAAGGACCCCAGTGGTCATGGCCCCCAGACCTTCTGTTGGCCCAGGACAGGAACCATTCCCAAAGCCAACTCTTCAGACATGGAGTAGACTGGACAATGGGTTGGAGAGGGATGCTGGTGAGGAGTAAGCTTCTTGGATCAGGTGGACACTTGAGACTATGTTGGCATCTCCTGCCTGGAGGGGAGATGAGAGGGTAGAGGGGGCTAGAAGCTGGAGAAATGGACAAGAAAAGAGAGAGTGGAGGGAGAGAGCGGGTTGTCTCATCAGGGGGAGAGTAATTGGGAGTGTGTAAAGCAAGGTGTATATGGGTTTTTGTGTGAGAGACTGACTTGATTCGTAAACTTTCACTTAAAAAAAAAATTATAACCCCCCCCAAAATACAACCTAATCTGTAGATTGAGTCCTGCCTCATTAACATAACTGCCTCTAATCCTATCTCATTACCATCATAGAGGTTAGGATTTATAACATATAGGATAATCACATCAGATCACAAAATGGAGAACAACCAACCACACAGTACTGGGATCATCACCTAGCCAAGTTGAACACGTTTTGGGGGGACATAATTCAATCCGTAACATTCCATCCTTTGGTCCCCCAAAATTCATGTCCTTGCCATATGTAAAACACTTTAACCCATCATCTTATCCCAAAAGTCTTAAATCAACTCCAAGTGTAAATACCGTCCTGGGGCAAAATTCCTCTTCATTTGTGAAATCCAGAATACAAGTTATTTGCTTCTAAAGTACAATGGTGGAACAGGCACAAGGTAGATATTTCCAAATGGGAGAAATTGGAGGGAAACAGGGGATAATAGGCGCTAAGCAATTCAAATACCCAGTAGAACACATTACATTAGCTCTCAAGGCTTGAAAATCACTCTCTGTTTTCTGACACCACTTAGGCAAAGACCCTGCCCTCCAGGCTCTGGGTGTTGGCCACACTGTCCAGGTTCTGGGTGTAGACCCCTCAGCCCTGGGCTTCACCTCAGCCTTCCAGGCCCACTGGGATGGCAACTGTGCTCCCTTGGATGTGGGCAGCCCTATTCTCCTAGTCTGTCTGAGTAGCGAGCCTATCTCCTTACCCCTGACAGGCCCAGTTCTTCTGCCCCTTGAGCATGGCAGCCCCACCCCCTGAGCTTTGGACAGTAGATCTGGCCCCATTCCACTGTCACAGGTAGAAGGCAACCCCACACCCTGGAACCAAGTTGATAAAGATCTGACTTTTTGAAAACTAGGAGGCTGCGGCCCCACCTTTGGAGACCCAGCAGGCTATGGCTCTGCCCTTTGAGACCCCAGAGATTGAGGCCCTACCCTCTGAGATGGAGGCAGCTCTGCTTCCTATGCTCTTTCTCTCTTCAGCTTCTGCTTCCTGGCTCCAGGGCCTCTTGCTCTGAAGGTGCTCAGCTATCTTGCACTGTGGGTTGGCTCCAGCACTGTCTCACGCTGGCCTCCTTGTTCTGCTGCTGCTGCTTCTCACCATCTACACTGTCTCCAGTGTTACAGCTCTCCTTACTTCCTTCAGAGCCCTCACCAGAATTGCCTTTGATATCCATAGTTCCACCACCAACAGGCTGTTTAAGGCAATCTAGGCTTTTTGCTATTAGGCACTTGAAACTCTTTCAGCCTCCACCTGTTACTCAATTCCAAAACCCCTTGCATATTGTAGGTATCTGGTAGAGTAGCACCCCATTTCTGGTACCAAATTCTGTCTGGTACCAAATGAATGGCTTTAACAAACAGAAATTTATTCTCTCACAGTTAGGAGGCTAGAAGTCGGAACTCAGGGCGCCAGCTCTAAAGGAAGACTTTCTCTCTCTGTTGGGTCTGGGGGAAGGTCCTTGTATCAATCTTCCGGTCTAGAAGCTTCTCAGTGCAGGGACCCTGGATCCAAAGGACGTGCTCTGTTCCTGGTGCTTTTGTCTTGGTGGTATGAGGTCCTTCTCCTCTCTGCTCGATTCTCTCTTTTACATTTCAAACAAATTAGCTCAAGATACAACCTAATCCTGTAGATTGAGTCTTGCCTCATTGACATAACTGCCTCTAATCCTCCTCATTAACATCATTTAAAAAAAAGAAAAAGAAGTTGCCATTGAGTCGATTCTGACTCATAGTCACTCTATAGGACAGAGTAGAACTGCCCCATAGGGTTTCCAAGGAGCACCTAGTAGATTCGAACTGCTGACTTTTTGGTTAGCAGTCGTAGCTCTTAACTACTATGCCACCAGGGTTTCCACATTAACATCATAGAGGTTAGGATTTACAACAAACAGGATAATCACATCAGATTACAAAATGGTAGACAACCACACAGCATTGGGAATCGTGGCCTAGCCAAGTTGACACACATTTTTGGGGGACACAATTCAACCTATAACAGGAGCTCATAAGGATATGTGTTGTTGATAATGTCCTATTTCTTGGTTTTGATGGTGCAATTATTTGTGCTCATTATACTATTAAATAAATTAAGTGGGTGAGATGATAGGTGTCAAAACCAAGAATTGTGATTAATCTCAATCTAGGGATCTGAAAAAATTTTGTGTGTGTGTATATCCAACTATACCACAAACCGCTAGAAGAATGAACAAATCTGTCTTAGACGAAGTACAGCCAGTATGCTCCTTAGAAACGAGGATGACGAGACTTGTCTCACAATGTATCTTGGACATGTTATCAGGAGGGACCAGTGCCCAGAGAAGGACATTACTCTTGGTAGAGGGTCAGTGAAAAAGAGGAAAACCCTCAACAAAATGGATCGACACAGTGGCTGTAACCATATGCTCAAACATAGCAACGATTGTGGGGGTGGCGCAGGACCAGGCAGTGTTTCATTCTGTTGTACATAGGGTCACTATGAGTCGGAATCGACTCAACGGCACTGGGTTTGGTTTTTGGTTTTTTATGGACATCCCTGATGATGGGGCCTGGGCTCTAGAGTACAGAGATGCTGCAGGCTTGGGGACAGGAAGCCCCAAACTCCCCTACCTCCAGGGAAAGGTACTCTTTAGAACAGAAAATTCCAAACGCTTTTGACTGTGATGACAGTAAGAAATTCCTTTTCACATCATGACTCAATTCACACACGCATGTGCTCACGCTTGTGTGTGTGTACAAAACTGCAACAAGGATGCTCTGAAGCTATACTCACCCTCCCTGCATGTGAGGCACACTGACACTGTGATCCTAGTTTTTCTGTTTTGGTTTTGTCAATTTTAGATTTGACCCATTAAATTGACTTTATAAGCCACTAATGGGTCACGACTCACAGCTGCTGTAGAGAGATCAACAGGGACTCTTGGAGCAGGACAAGCCAGGCCCCACTGTGCTGCCCCTGCTCTGCCCCTTCATCTCTCCCCCTGGCCCCCGTGTGGCTAGGCACCAGAGGTCTGAATGTTCACATCAATCCAGAGACACAGCCGCCCTCTTCCCCACCTCCACCTCTCTGGGCCCGACCCTGTGGCCTGGCTACGTGTTCGTTTCCTCCCAGGGAGAAGTCTCTGGACTCACCAAGGAATGTGCCCACTATAGCATGTGGGGGAGAAGCCCTGCCGCCTGAGCAGGAGCCAGAGGATAAATCAGCATGAAGGCTCCTGGGTTCTGTGGGCAGCTCTGCCTGCTTTGTGACTGTACTCAGCTCAGGGGTTGCTAGGTTACCCCTTGACAACTCCCCACCACCCCTCTCCCTCACCCCTCACCCAGCTCCTTTCTCCCCCTCCTGGCTTGAGGAGGAGCTTCTGTCTCCCTCCAAGCTTCCTCTCTACGTGGCATCCAGAGTTTTCGAAGGGGACCAAGGGAGAGAGCCAGAGACTGGGGTTGGTTTTGCCAGTGAGACGCAGGCAGAGAGAAAAACTGGCAAAGATCACTGGTGAGGCTGGACCCCTGCTTTTTCAGCCTGACCAGGCCTGGGCGAAGGCAGCTGAGGCTGTGTAGGGGTCTGCCTACATGATCCCTGTTTCTGGGGACTGATTTCCAGAGGGGTATTCCTTAGATGGAGAGGACAAGACTGCCTATGGGACCCAGGGCTGTCCCTCCAGCCCCATTCTAGGCAGGACACCTAGGTGGGACGAATCTGGGTTTTCAGTTGTACAGGGCTCTGTCTGGATTCTGACACTTCCTAGGTGTGTCACCTTGGGTAAGTCACCTGTACTGACAACAATGCAGAATAGGGAAAGGAATCCTGGGTTCAGATGTCAGCTCTGCTACTTCCTATCTGTGCGACCTCAGACGATTTACTGATGTCTCTGAGCCTCTCAGTTCCCATATCTCTAAAGTGGAGGTGATCCAGCACTTATCCTCAGGCGATTATTGGGAAGATCAAGTCCATTAATACACACTAACGTGTTTAGTTGGTATAGGATCGGGCAACATTTTGTCCTGTTATACATATGGTCGCCATGAGTTGGAGTTGACTCGACGGCAAATAATGACAACAAAGTATTTAGAACAGTGCCTGGCAACAAGTACTATCTCTTACTATTATTACCTTCCCAGGGCCCGTGAAATGAGGCACCCTCACCTTCTGCTGGGTTTGTTGCCAAGGACAAACAAGCTAAGGGAATGACGCATGCAGTCATATGCCTGGTATGCAAGAGACGCTCAAAAATAAGAATTTTTAACCACGATTATTGATAACTTGATGGAGGTAGGATTATACGGTGGGATGAGTCCTTAGTTTGAGAATTACCGTAGGTAATTCACTTCACTTCCCTGAGGCTCATCTTGGGCATCTGTAAAATAGGGGTCAGAATAATCCTCAGCGTATAGGGCTGTGATGGGGTTAGAGACCATGAGTCCTGTAAACAGGCTCTATAAACTATAAGACAGTTTGCAGACGGTGCCAGATGCTGTTGTAGTAATGAAGCCCATGGCCCTCAAAACTAATGAGGACTGAGTGTATTCGAGTGTCTTTTTTTTTTTTCTTAGCACCCCCTCCCTCTGCTTCACTTTGTGCCCTGAGGCTTCTAGACTCTGAGTCTTCCCCAGGGGGAGCAAAGAAAAGAAAGAGTGTGGCTGCAGGTGCAACCCCGGGCCTTCAAAAATTCTGTACCTCCCAGGGGAGAGGGGGAGATGCAAACCACTGTGGTGTCCCATCAAAGTGGCCTCTGATCTTGACCTGCCGCCAAAGCGTCTCCATCCACACAGGTCAGAATGTTGCCTGCTTAAACTCTGGCTTTTCCTGGGCTTGTCTCTACAGGAAAGAGATGACCCCTTTGAAGCCATTCTGAAAGCCCCCCTCTTTCATGCTTCTGGGAATCTGGGGAACTTTTCTGATAAGTAATACTATGTCTGAAAGAAGAGAGGACTTTCTTCCCTCCTGGCCACCCCCTCCCTGTGGCTTTCAGCACTCCTGAGGGAATTTCCCACCGCATGAGCCGTGAGAGATGAAAGTAAAACCCACCCACCCTTCCCACCACAGCCTCTCAATGCCTTCACTTTAGTGTTTAGACCTGAACAGCTGCATTTGGATTGCAGTTGGGGGGGTGGGGGGGTGGGGATGAAGGAGATGTCTTAGGACATGTCTTTAACCCGAGAAGATTTAATAAAAGAAGAGCTGAGGAAACCCTTCAAAAACAGGAGAGAGACTGTCTGCCTGGGAACGGTTTGAGGTACAGGCCTCTTCCCTGGATGTCCTAGTTAGATGAGAAGCATTATAGACTCTGAAATGCTTCTTACAGGCCAGGCACTGTGTGAACTCTTTATATCACTTAACTCTATAGATGAGGAAATTAATGATTGGAGAAATCCACAGTCAGTTATGTTTTTTGCCGTTGAGTCGGCTCTAACTCATGGTGACCCCACGTGTGCAGAGTAGGACTACACCACGGGGTTTCAAGGCTGTGACCTTTTGGAAGCAGATTGCCAGGCCTGTTTTCAAGGCATCTCTGAGTGTGTTTGAGCCGATAACCTTAAGGCTAATGGTCAAGTGCTTAGCCGTTTGCTCTCTATCCAGCCACCAGTTATACGCATTGCAAACATATCTTCTCCTCTGTGGCTTGCTCTTCTTCCTCTTTTTTTTTTTTTTTTTAACACAGAAAATTAGTTTCCAATTCAACAGTTCACACACGAATCGTTCCTTGACGTTGGTTGCTGTCCCGGCAATGGCTCAGCACTCTTCTCACTTCCACTCTGGCCTCACCATTTCCATCCCTCCAGTTTCCCTGCCCCTCTTTGCCTTCTCATCTTTGCTTTTGGGCAAATGCTCTCCCTTTGGTTTTGTATAACAGATTTTTCTTAGAAACACATTCTTCCCGAGTGTCATTGCTTATTTTATAGGCCAATCTAATATTTGGCTGAAAGGGGACCTCTGAGACTGGCTTCAGTTCCAGGTTAAAAGGGTGTCTTAGGATGATAGTCTTGGGGGTTCCTCCAGCCTCTATCATTCCAGTAAGACAGTTTTTTTTTTTTTTTAATGAATTTGAGTATTGTTCTACATTTTTCTCCTATTCTAATTGGGACCTCGTGTTGTGTCCCTGATCAGAGTGGTGGGTAGCGGTAGCCGGGTACCATCTAGTTCTTCTGGTCTCAGGCTAGAAGAGGCTGTGATTCACTTGGACCGTTAGTTCTGTGGACCAGTTTCTTCCTTGAGTCTTTGGTTTCCTTCATTCTCCTTTGCTCCAGACAGGAAGAGACCAATAGTTGTATCTTAGACGACTGCTCTCAAGCTTTCAAGACCCCAGATACTACTTGCCGCACTAGGATGTAGAACATTATCTTTATGAACAATGCTGTGCCAATTGACCTAGATGTCCCCCAAAACTACAGTCCTTAGCCTTCAAGCCCAGTAACTCAGTCTCACAAGGTGTTTGGATACGTCTAAGAAGTTTTCATAGCTGTGCCCCCATGTGCTTTATTATATTTATGAATACACATGCAACACGTACAAATACGTATATACAAATACCCACAATTATACCCATGTATGCACTTGCATGCCCTCCCATGTGCCCCCCCCCATAGCATGCATATCTACCTATGTAACCACTCACAAATTTTTGGATGCTATTACTGTTGCTGCAGAATCCTACACGGTATGGTAGTTACCGTAGTTGGCCTTTATTCTCGCGTACCTCTCAGTGTCCTCATCTGCCTTGGTTATGTTGTGCTGACGTCCCTCGTATGTGTATTGCCTTTCCCTTCAACTGAATTAACACGTGCCTACTATCTCGTAAGTGATTATCCCTCCCCCTCCCATCCCAGGTAACGACCAAAGAACGTTGCTTTCTGTGTATAAACCTTAACTGTTTATAAAAATGGTGTCCTACAGTATTTCTCCTTTTGTGATTGACCTATTTCACTCAGCATAACGTCCTCCGGATTCATCTATGTTATATATAAGTTGTTTCACAGACTCATCATTATTCTTTATCGTTGCATAATATTTCGTTGTATGAATGTACCACAATTTGTTTATCCATTCATCCGTTGATGGACACTTAGGTTGTTTCTATCTTTTGCTATTGTAAATAATGCAACAGTGGATACAGGCATGCGTATATCTATCCATGTCACTGCTCTTAATTCTCTAGGATATATACCTAATAGTGGGATTGCCGGATCATACGGTATTTTTATTTCTACTTTTCAGTACGCGCCATACCATTTTCCATAACAGTTGTACCATTTTACAATTTCACCAGCATTGTATAAGAGTTCTAATCTCCGCACAACCTCGCCAGCATTTGTTCTTTTCTGTTTTTTGATCAGTGCCATTTTTGCAGGGGTGAGATGATAAATTGTAGTTTTGATTTTTATCTCACTAATGGCTAATAATTGTGAACATCTGTATACTAAGTGTGTTTGTTAGCAGCCTGAATGTCCTCTTTGGTAATGCATCTGTTCATGTCCTTTGTTCGTTTTTTTTTTTTAATTGGATTGTCTTTTTGTTGTTGAGGTGTTGAAGTTTTCTATATATTTTAGAGATTAGACTCTTATTAGATATGTCATTGCCAAAATTTTTTTCCCAGTCCGTAGGTTCTCTTTTTACTCTTTTGGCAAAGGCTTTTGATGAGCATTCATATTTAATTTTTAGGAGGTCTCAGTTATCTAGTCTATTTTCTGTTGTTTGTGCGTGTTTAGTTATGCTCGATAGTCAATTTATGCTGTAAATTTGGACCCCTACCTTTGTCTCTATGTTGACTTCCAGGAGCATTTTAGTTTTAGGTTTAACATGTAGGTCTTTGATCCATTTTGAGTTAGTTTTTGTGTATGATATGAGGCACGGATTCTGTTTTATTTTTCTGCAAATGGATATTCAGTTCTGCCAGCACTGTGTAATATGCCATATAATATACCACAAATACCATATAATTCTTTTCTTGCTAATATTTTGTTACAGGTTTTTATATCTACATTTATAAGGGAATTGGTCTGTAGTTTTCAACTACTATTTCTCTGAGTACTTTTTCAGCCCTTCTCTCTTTCTCCTATTCTTCTGGGACTTTGATAACCTGAACGTTAGATCTTTGTTATAATTTCATAGGTCCCTGAGGTTCTGTCTATTTTTTTAAAATCTGTTTTCTCTCTGTGTTCAGACTTGGTAATTTTAATTGTTCTATCTTCAAATCCACTGATTAGTTTTTTTCTGCTTCCTGTATTCTGCAACTGAGCACACCACTGAGCTTTTTATTTAGATTATGGTATTTTTCAGTTCTAAAATTTCCATTTGGTTCTTCTTTATATCTCCTATTTCTCTACTGAGGCTATTTCTTTGCTGAGGCTTTCTATTTTTCTCATTTGTTTCAAGTATGTTCTTAATTGCTTGTTGAAGCGTTTTTGTTATGGCTGCTATAAAATCTTTGTCAGATAATTCTAACACCTCTGTCGTTTCAGTATTGGCACCTTTGGGCTTTTCTAGGAATTTTTCTGCATCATCTACATTTTCAATTTTATTGCGTTAAGGTCATAATATCCTCATATTATCTTTATAATGTCTCTAGGAACTATAGTTATGGTTCTGTTTTTATTGCTGATATTGGTAATTGGTTAAATATTTTTTTTTCTTCTTGGTCAGTCCTGCCAGCGGTTGTTATTTTTATAGTGTTTTTTAAAGAACCAGTTTTTGGGCTTTTGGCTCTCTTATTTCTTTCCTTCTACTTTCTTTGGATTTAGTTTGTCATTCTTTTTATAATTTCTTGAGATGAATATTTAAATCAACTTTCAATTTCCTTCTTTTTAAATATATTATGACTTTATGGCCATAATAGCTGCATCTCTTAAGTTTGTCAGCTTTAAAGGAGAAAATGCTACCTACCTCAGTATAGCTTTAATTTGCATTTCTTTAATGAGTGAAGTTGAGCATCTTTTCATATGTTTAAGTACTCTTTGTGTGTGTGTGTGTGTGTGTGTCATCGCTGTGCATATCCTTTGTCCATTTTTCTGTTGGCTTGTTAGTTTTTCTTATATGGATATACGGATTTACATATTACAGCATTAGTCCTTTGTAATTCAAGTAATAAACACATTTTCTCTAGTTTGTTGTTTCTCTTTCTTTGCGTATGCTATGAACACAGATTTTACATCCCTCTCCTGCTGCTGCAACTCTGCTGAGGACTTATTCACCTACCTTTGGGGCTCAGAGAGTAGTTCATTTTGACCCACTCTTTGTTGGGCTGTCATTTAACCCCACAAGAGTTTCCACAAAACAGAGGCCAGGAGCACTGGTCCCAGAGACTCTGTGTCATTCTCTAGCTATGTGACCTTGGACAGGTTTTGACAACACCTAAGTGTCAGTTTCCTCATCTATAAAATAGGGATAATAATTCTGCCAACTTTTGGGTCTACTTGATGATTAAGATAACGTATATACAATCATCTAACACAATGACTGGCCCATAATAAGGCTCGATCCATGGTAATTAAAAAAAAATTGTTTACCAAAATGAAGCACAGACTTTATGAATGGCTGCTGTATTATTCTGTGCGATTTCCCCTCAGCGTACAGAAGAAAATGCGTGACCACATGCCCCTTGGCTCACCTGCTATGTCTTTTCTGCTTCATGCATGGAGTTCTGGATTGTGGCCAGTTCCGTTGGGTTCTTTGGCGAGGATTGGCTGCTTTTACAGTTTGAGCCTCTGCCAGACTCTCCATGTACACTTATTGTCCCTAGGTCTGTGTGAATAACCTTCTGATGGTCTTCAGAGAAGACAGAAGGAAAGAAGAAGCCATGGCTAAGGACCCCACACAGCTCACCCATGTGTCTCCCTGGGATGATCAAAGTTACCTGGTTACCTGTCATCTGAGCAGGCCTCAGCCCTGGAGCTGACGGGTAGAGACTGGTCTAAGGCAGCACTCAGGAAGGTCACCCAACTGGAAGAGCAGGCATCAGAGGACAGAATGGAAGCCTAACCTCTCCAGAGGCCTAAGGTCTTCATGGAGCCCAACGATTTTCCTCTATCTGTCCATAGGTCTCAACTCAGATGTATCCTCTTAGATTCCACAGGTCACCTCATACCCTCTGTTGTTGTTGTAAGCTGACGTCGAGTTGGCCCCTGATGCATGGCGACCCGATGCACAACAGAATTGGATCTTTGTGATCTGTAGAGTTTTCAGTGGCTATTTTTAGAAGTAGACTGCCAGGCCTTTCCCCTAGTCTAAGTCTGAAACCTGTTCAGCATCATAGGAACACTGACAGACTGGTAGTGGCTGCACATGAGTCACACTGGCTAGGAATAGAACCCAGGTCTCCCATATGGAGGGCAAGAATTCTGCCACTGAACCACCACTGCCCCCATACCTTCTCTTAAAACTCACTGCTATTAAGTAGATTCCAACTCATAGCTACTCTAAAGGATGGAGTAGAACTGCCCCATGGGTTTCTAAAGCTGTAGTATTTACAGAGGCAGACTGCCACATCTTTCTCCCTCAGAGCGGCTGGTGGTTTCGAATCACCAACTTTTCATTTAGCAGCCATGCACTTTAACCACTGTGCTGCTAGGGCTTCATACCTTCTCTCAGTACTCAATAAGTCTTACAATTGCATGTATCTCTTCTGCAAGCCTGTAAGCATCAAGAGGCCAGAGGCCACCTCTGTCTTGTTCATCATCAAGTATAGAGCCCTGATCTGTGTGATAGTTACATGAGTGTGCTTGTTTTATGCTAATTCATCAGGCTTCTGGTACAGTGCCTGGTGCCCACTCAATATATATTAAAAGAATCAAAGTCTCAGGTAGTTATCCAGGCCATTCATCCACTAAAGTCTTCAATCCTTGCCTCAACATTCCTAACAAGTGTTTGCTAGTATTTGTTAGTTAAACGTCTCTAATAGCAGGGAAGGAGCTCTGGTGCTGCAGTGGTTAAGAGCACAGCTGCTAACCAAAAAGTTGGCAGTTCATATCTACCAGTCACTCCTTGGAAACCCTATGGGGCAGTTCTACTCTGACCTATAGGGCCACTATGAGTTGGAATCAACTTGATGGCAACGGGTTTGGTTTTTTTGGTTTAGCAATACGGAGCTCTCTATTGCCCAAGGCAGCCTGTTTATTTTCTGTATAGTTCTCTGGATAGAAAGTTCTTTTTAATATTGAGCTGAAATATACCTCCTTGAGGCTTCCAGTCGGTATTCTTGTCCTTTACGGCCATACAAATCAAGTCCAGTCCTTCTTTGTCATGACAACCCTTGGGAGATTTGAAGTTAATTCTCACAGCCACTTCTTCTTTAGGCTAATCACAAAGTCACTGATTTGATACATACTTGTTGAGTGCCTACAACAAAAATCACTAACTGGAATAGGCTGGGAACACAAAGATGAAAAGGTATAATACTTATCCTCAAGAGGTTACTGGTCTTGATGGGGTGCCAGAGAAATTAAGATAGAATGTGATAAGTGGTATGTACAAAGAACAGAGGGGAAGGAGAGCCCAAACCCACTGGGGGCTTTGTGGAAGACTCCACAGAGGAGTGGACTATAGAATTTGCTCCACAAGGGAGAACAAAGAAAACTAAAGATCCAAGGGAAAGATTAGTCCAAAGCACTAACTGAACACATCTACCACGGCCTCCATCAGACTGAGTCCAGTACAGCTAGATGGTGCCTGGCTATCCCACTGACTGTTCTGAAAGGGATCACAATAGAGGGTCCTGGAAAGAGCTGGAGAAAAATGTAGAACAAAATTCTAACTCACAAAAAAACCCAGATTTACTGGCCTGACAGAGATTGGAGAAACCCCAAGAGTATGGCCTCAGGACAACCTTTTAGCTCAGTAATGAAGTCACTCCTGAGGTTAACCTTTCAGCCAAAGATTAGACAGGCCCATAAAACAAAACAAGACTAAAGGGGCACACCAGCCCAGGGGCAAGGACTAGAAGGCAGGAGGGGACAGGAAAGCTGGTAATAGGGAAACCAAGGTCGAGAAGGGAGAATGTTGACATGTCATGAGGTTGTTAACCAATGTCATAAAACAGTACATGTACTAACTCTTTAATGAGAAACTAGTTTGTTCTATAAACCTTCATTTAAAGTCCAATAAAAATTTTTTTTGCTTGAGAGACCAAAGAGGAGAGGATGTTCCAAGAAGAGGAAAGAGCAGATGCAGAAGTCTGGGGTATAACAGCCCATGGAAGGTTATGGGAACTCTAAGTAGTTCCATATGGGTAGGAAGACTACAGAAGCCTGGTGGCTCAGTGTTTAAGTGTTCAGCTGCTAACCAAAAGGCTGGTGGTTCAAACCCACCAGCTGCTCACTCCATTGGTGAACGATGTGGCAGCCTGCTTCCATAAAGATTACAGTCTTGGAAACTGTATGGGGTAGTTCTACTCTGTCTTATAGGGTTACTATGAGTTGGAATTGACTCAATGGCACCTGGTTTTGGTAGGGAGACTATAAGTGGTGAGTCATCCAGACATTCTCAGTTTATGTCTGCTGTCCCAGCAAATGTAATGTACCCCCTCTCAATCTTGAAAGTGTCCCAAATTGGAGGCAGGGCCAAGATGGCGGAATAGCTGGACACTTTCGGTGATCCCTCTTACAACAAAGACCCGAAAAAACAAGTGAAACGATTACACTTATGACAAGCTAGGAGCCCTGAACATCAAAAGCAAAGTTAGAAAACAGACTGAGTGGCAGAGGGAGGGAGAGACAGTTCAGAAGTGGAGAGGAGTTACCGGACCTGAATCGCCAGGAGCCCTCAGACACCATTCTTGGGAGTGGCTGCGGTGGGCTGGTACTAGTGTTCGGCTGCAGTTACCTCAGGCAGAAGCAGGCAGCAGCACAGCCTACTCACACCTCCGGAACCAGAGAAGAATGGCGCTCTTGGCAAAAGCTAAGCACTTGTGTATATTTTACTGCGTCCCCGCCCCCAAGCTGGCTTCAGTGGCTGTTGATTTCCCTGGGCCTCCGGTAGGCCCTGTTGAGTGCTCTGAGCCATCCTCCCAGCCTTGGAGTAGGAATAAATTCACAACTGGGGAAAAAGATAATTTGCCAGCTCCACTAGCTGGGGGAGCTCAGGACAGAAGGGGCTCGTGCCCAGGCATAAACAGTCTGTGGACTTTGAATACCTTACCCTCCAGTATGGACCTGTGTGGGACAATTTCAGGAGAATAGGCCCTTGTTGGCAGACTGCAACTGTTTCAGCTGTGCAGTGGAGAGGTGGGTGTTTGATATTTGACACCGCTTTGCCTATTAAACAAGGTCCTTACCCACATCAGGGGCATAAGGACTGGTGGCTGCACTCAGGTCACCCAGCCACCCGCAACAGGGGTCCAAGGATAACTGGTACCTCCCAGTCCTTACAACCAAATGCATTGGGTGCCCATGGTTTTTCTGCAGAACCCACCCACCTGTATGCTGTAGGGACCAGGGACACACTTTCCTCACAGACACTTGGGGGATGGTTCTCAGTCCCTTGTCTTGTTCAGAGTGTGACCCCCTGCTGTAACCAGGTACTGGTACCTACACCAATCACCCCGTCCCTCTAAGACTGTAGGACAGAGCCTGTACCTCACACTTGATGATCAGCTGAGCTAAATTCATATAAGAAAAGTGAATGGACTCCTAGACTTCTATACCTGATAACAGCTCTAACCATCTGGTGACAGGACATCAGAGTTTCAAAGGCAAAAATAATCAAGCTAGCTCACTCCAGCAACCCATTTGGGCATATCAAAACAAAACAAAGCAAGAAGCTAGGATACAGTAAGCAAACATAAAATAAACTAATGCCATAACTTATAGATGGCTCAGAGACAACATGACTATCAAGTCACATAAAGAAACAGACCATGATCACATCAACAAGCTGTCAAAACAAAGAATCAATGGATCTTCTGGATGAAGGTGCCTTCCTGGAATTACCAGATGCAGAACTCAAAAGATTAATATACAGAACTCTTCAAGACATCAGGAACAAGATTAGGAAGGAGATTAGGCAATATGCAGAACAAGCCAAGGTACACACAGATAAAGTAGTTGAAGAACTTAAAAAGGTTATTCAAAAACATAATGAAAAATTTAATAAGCTGCAAGAACCCATAGAGAGACAGCAATCAGAAATTCAGAAGATTAATGATAAAATTGCAGAATTAGATAACTCAATACAAAGTCAGAAGAGCAGAATTGAGCAAGTGGAAGGCAGAATTGGTGAGCTTGAAGATAAGGTATTTGGCACCAATATATTTGAAGAAAACTCAGATAAAAGAACTTAAAAAAAATGAAGAAACCTTAAGAATCCTGTGGGACTCTATCAAGAGAAATAACCTACGAGTGATTGGAGTACCAGAACAGGGAGGGATAACACAAAATACAGAGAGAATTGTTGAAGATTTGTTGGCAGAAAACTTCCCTGATATAGTAAAAGATGAGAAGATATCTATCCAAGATGCTCACCGAACTCCACATAAGGTAGATTTTAAAAGAAAGTCACCAAGACATATTACAGTCAAACTTGCCAAAACTAAAGATAAAGAGAGAATTTTAAGAGCAGCTAGGTATAAACGAAAAGTCACCTACAAAGAAGAGTCAATAAGAATAAGTTCAGACTACTTGGCAGAAACCATGCAGGCAAGAAGGCAATGGGATGACTTATATAAAGCATTGAAGGAAAAAAACTGCCAGCCAAGAATCATATATCCAGCAAAACTGTCTCTCAAATATGAAGGTGAAATTAGGACATCCCAGATAAACAAAAACTTAGGGAATTCGTAAAAACAAAATCAAAACTACAAGAAATACTAAAGGGAGTTCTTCAGTTAGAAGATCAATCATATCAGGTACCAACACAAGACTAGAACACTGGACAGAGCAATCAGGTGTCAACCGAGGCAGGGAAATCACAAAAATAAATCAACATAAAAAACCCTCAAAACAAGGAAACAGTGATGTTATTGTGTAAAAGAAGACAACATTAAAACAATAAAGAGGGACTGTAGTCATAGATCTTGCATATGGAGAGCAAGACAAGGTGATATAAAGAAATAAAATTTAGGTTTAAACTTAGAAAAATGGGGTAAATATTAATGCAACCACAAAGGCGACTAACTATCCTGCTCATCAAAACAAAATACAAGGAAAAAAATAGAGACTCTGCAGAAACAAAATCAACAACAATGAATAAGAGAAAAAGACGATATATAAAGATAAACTACTCAGCAGAAGAAATGAAGTGGGAAAAGAAACTGTGAACAACACACAAAAAAAGACATCAAAATGACAGCACTAAACTCATACATACCTATAATTACGCTGAATGTAAATGGACTACATGCACCAATAAAAGGACAGAGAGTGGCAGAATGGATTAAAAAAACAGGATCCGTCTATATGCTGCCTACAAGAGACACACCTTAGACTTAGAGACACAAACAAACTAAAACTCAAAGGATGGAAAAAAATATATCAAGGAAACAACAATCAAAAAAGAGCAGCAGTGGGAATATTAATTTCTGACAAAATAGACTTTAAAGTTAAATCCACCACAAAGGACAAGGGCACTATATAATGATTAAGGGGACAATACACCAGGAGGATATAACCATATTAAATATTTATGCACCCAATGACAGGGTTGCAAGATACATAAGACAAACTCTAACAGCATTGAAAAGTGGTATAGACAGCTCCACAATTATAGTAGGAGACTTCAACACACCACTTTTGGTGAAGGATAGGATATCCAGAAAGAAGCTCAATAAAGACACAGAAGATCTCAATGCCACAATCAACCAACTTGACCTCATAGACGTATACAGAACACTCCACCCAACAGCAGCCAAGTATACTTTCTTTTCTAGTGCACATGGAACATTCTCTAGAATAGAACATATGTTACATCATAAAGCAAGCCTTAGCAGAATCCAAAACACTGAAATAATACAAAGCATCTTCTTTGACCATAAAACCATAAAAGTAGGGATCAATAACAGAAAAAGCAGGGAAAAGAAATCAAACTCTGCTCAAAAACGACTGGGTTATAGAAGACACTAAGGGTGCAGTAAAGAAATTCATAGAATCCAATGAGAATGAAAACACTTCCTATGAGAACCTTGGGGACACAGCTAAAGCAGTGCTCAGAGGTCAATTTATATCAGTAAATGCACACATACAAAAAGAAGGGCCAAAATCAAAGAATTATCCCTACAACTTGAACAAATAGAAAGAGAGCAACAAAAGAAACCCTTAGGCACCAGGAGAAAGCAAATAATAAAAATAAGAGCAGAATTAAATGAAATAGAGAACAGGAAAACAACAAAATGTTAACAAGACCAAAAGCTGGTTCTTTAAAAAAATTAACAAAATTGATAAACCATTGGCTAAAGTGACAAAAGAAAAACAGGAAAGGAAGCAAATAACCCAAATAAGAAATGAGATGGGTGATATTACAACAGACCCAACTGAAATTAAAAGAATCATATCAGGTTACTATGAAAAATTATACTCTAACAAATTTGAAAACCTAGAAGAAATGAATGAATTCCTAGAAACACACTACCTACCTAAACTACCACAAACAGAGGTAGAACAACTAAATAGACCCATAACAAAAGAAGAGATTGAAATGTAATAATAATAATAATAATAAAAACTCCCAACAAAAAAAAAGCCCTGGCCTGGACTGCTTCACTACAGAGTTCTACCGAACTTTCAGAGAAGAGTTAACACCACTACTACTAAAGGTATTTCAGAACATAGAAAAGGAAGGAATACTCCCAAACTCATTCTATGAAGGCACCATATCCCCAATACCAAACCAGGTAAAGATACCACAAAAAAGGAAAATTACAGACCGATATCACTCATGAAAGTAGATGTGAAAATACTCAACAAAATTCTAGGCAATTGAATTCAACAACATATAAAAAAAAAATTCACCACGACCAAGTGGGATTCGTGCCAGGTATGCACGGATGGTTCAACATTAGAAAGTGTCCCAATTTGGATGGCAAATTATATGGCCGGAGCATAAAGTCTGAGAGTAATGTGGAAGTAGGGGTGATGAAGCTGGAGAGAGGCAGGAGCCGATCATTGTAAGGGACTTTCTGGGCCACGTTCTAGAAGGACATTCAGATAACTGGGCTTTGCATGGCTTTTGCCTTTGAGATCACCTTCTCCAGGTCTGAAGCCGGGTCATAGGTAGATCAGTATATTCATTGCTAGGTGGTTATTGTGATGAGTTACCTTTTATGGAGGGTTTACCAAATGCCTGGAGCAGTGCTAATTGCTTTCCGAAGAGCCTGGGGTGTGGCCCAGCCCACCCGTGCTGACCTTTGCTTATGCATGTCCTGTAACTGAGTCTCTGCCAGTAGGGCTTGGGTTTTAACTTGTTTTTATAGTTGTGAGGTTGTGTCCTGAGACAACATGGAGCAATCCCACAGAACCTTCTATTCCCAACTAAAAACTCTGTAAGACTTCCCTGGAGGGGGACAGCTGGGGTCAGGAGCAGACCTATTAGCCATAAACAACTTGTTTTAAAGGTCTAGTATGACTTGTGTATTGGAAGGACTTGTAAGTGTATTCAAATGAAATGATTTTAATTGGCTCTAAAATGATGCAATAACCAGAAGAATTGAGTTAGATGTTTGAATGAGCATCCAGTGGGAATTATTTAAACATCTGAAATGCTAGAATTACGTGACAGTGGATAACAGAGAGCATCTGAAGTATGTTCGAGTGGTTCTGTCTTCCTACCCTGCAAAAATCTGTCCCAAAGTGGCAGATGTTGGTTTGCACTCCAAAACCAAACGTAGCAGTTCCCTAAAGCAGATCAAGAACGGGCTTCAGGTCAACTGCTGCTGCTTTTGCTCACGAGGAAGCCAGTGGGTGGGACACCCCAGGACTTCAGGTGTACCCTGACTGCTCCTGTTCCTCCAGTGCCCAACTGTCATGGATTGAATTGTGTCCACCCAAAAATATGTGTCAACTTGGTTAGGCCATGATTCCCAGTATTGTGTGGTTGTCCTCCATTTTGTGATTGTAATTTTATGTTAAGAGGATTAGGGTGGGGTTGTAACACCAGGGTTATTCAGGTCACCTCCCTGATGCAGTGTAAAGGGAGTTTCCCTGGGGTGTGGCCTGCACCACCTTTTATCTCTCAAGAGACAAAAGGAAAGGGAAGCAAGAAAAGAGTTGGGGACCTCATACCATCAAGAAAGCAGTAGCACCAGGAGCAGAGTGTGTAAAAGACACGGGGTCCCTGTGCCTGAGAAGCTCCTTGGCCAGGGGAAGATTGAGGACGAGGACCTTCCTCCAGAGCTGACGGAGAGAGAAAGCCTTCCCCTGGAGCTGACACCCTGAATTTGGAGTTGTAACCTACCAGACTGTGAGAGAATAAATTTCTCTTTGTTACAGCCATCTACTCGTGGTACTTCTGTTATAGCAGCACTAGATGACCAAGACATCAACCTGCTGAGGTTTGGGGCTAGTCTGAGAATCTAGACTAGAGAGATACAGTGTCAGCGTGAATGCAATCACTTTGTGGGTGACTGCTGCAACCAATTTTATTTTATGGGAAACTACTGAGGCAGAGGAGACCCTGGCGGCGTAGTGATTAAGTGCTACAGCTGCTAACCCGAGGGTCGGCAGTTCAAATGCGCCAGGTGCTCCTTGGAAACTCTACGGGGCAGTTCCACTATGTCCTATAGGGTCACCATGAGTCGGAATCGACTCGACGGCACTGGGTTTGGTTTTTTTTGGCTATTGAGGCAGAAAGAATCTGATGTTAAGGGAGAGGTACCTCAAACCTACTGCAACAGGTTAAAGGTATAGCTCACCACGTGTAGGTTAGTTTCCACTGAGCTATGCAGGCAACTTCTCCCATGGGACTCCTTGCTTGAGGGCACATATTGGGACAGCTGGCTGAGACATAGCTGATAGCCTACAGCACTGGGAGTCTTGTTCTAATCTGCCCTCTCACTTATCAAGGGTCCATGTTCTAAAGGCATCCGCTGTTCTACCAGAGAACCAACCATCTTCATTCCTTGCCTGGACTAATGTGAAAACCTGGTAACTGGTCTGCCCATTTGGATCCCCTCCTGGACGTTCTCCATGCTGCGGCAGAGGGATTCTTTAAAAACACAAGTAATACTGTCACATTGTGATGAAAACAATCTCAAAACACTATATCTGACAGGGGCCCCGAGGTCTCAAACAGGACGCCTGCCATCTGAATCTGGCCCTTGGTTACATTTATTTAAAAAACAAACTGGTGATCCGGTTCTTGATTTGGGTGCTAAACACTGGTCTTTACTCTGTGAAAATACATCAAGCTCTGCATTTTAATTTGTGGACGTTTCTGTACTTAAAAAAAAAAAAAAATTTTTTTTTTTTTTTGCATATTTCAATTCCAAAAAAAGGTTGAAACATTTAATTAGTTGTTTAAAATTCTGGGAGTTCCTTAGTCATATTTTCCTTTGTGACCTTTTTGATCTCTTGACAATCACCATACTGTTGGAGTTTTTTTTTTTTTTTTCTATCTTGGGGGAAAAAAGATGGAGATAACGAACAGGCGATTCAGCAAGTCACCACGGGCACAAGATGAATTATGCCGATTGCAACAAGAACACAACACGTACCTATAAAATTCTTATGAGTACTCTCTTTGTAGTCCAGAAATTGTGCTGGCTCACTGTTTCATGTTGCTAAGAATATAGAGCGACTGGCATGCTGCGTCAGCCCCCAACTCTCAGAGGAAGGAGGGAGGCAGGATTGGGTGCGGCACTGAATGTCATTTCCACTCTTCAGAGGGAGTCCTGCTTTCGAGCAGCAGTCCTGCCTTCCCAACAGAGCTCAGGCAAGCAGGGGTCTGTGGGCAGCCACTCTGAGGCGGCCCCAAGAAAATGGGAGTTCTTAACAGCTTGGACATATTTTAAAAAAAAAAAAAGCCCTCTCCATAGATGGCCGAAAAGCATTGTGGGTAGTATCTGAAGGTTGCTTCTGTTGTCCTGGTTAGAGAATAAGTGGGCCCGTGAGAAACTCTTTAACTGGGCTCTGTTTCTTGGCTTCCTGAACCTGTTCTCACTGTTCAACATAAACAACCACAGTAGGCCTCGCAAAGAGAGTGGGAATAATCCCTGACTCTGGCAGGCTCTGGAAACATCAACATTTTAAAACTGAAAGATCTGACCACAAAAACCTGGATTTCTGGCTTTCCTTGGATAATTGAGATGTTGGGCCTACCCTACCATTCTATTTAAAATTGCAATACCTGTGATATTCCACTCCCCAGTCTATTCCCCATATTCGGCTCTGCTGCTTTTTTTCCCATAGCTCTTAAAAACCAATTGCTTTTGAGTTGGCTCCAACTCATGGCTACCCCACGTGTATCAGAGTAGAACAGTGCTCTGTAGGGTTTTAAACGGCTGATTTTTTGGAAGTAGATCACCAGGCCCTTCCTCCAAAGTGCCTTCATTTGTACCACCCAGGGACGTAGGCCTTAGCACTTTCTAATTTACCATATGCTTTTGTTGTTGTTGTTGTTGTATGTGACTGAGTCAATTCCAACTCACAGCAACCCTATACGACAAAGTAGAACCGCCCCCGCAGAGCACTTTACCATTGTGCCTCCAGGGGTCCTTATCATACAGCTTATTTATTATATTTGCCAGTATCTTTCCACTAGAATGTAAACTGCATGAGGGCAGGGATATTTGTTTTGCTCAACCATACATCCCATGCCCAGGATATTGCAACCTAGCATTTAATAGCTGAATGATTGAATAAATGAGTGAGGTCTACATCCCACGTGGTCACAGTCACATGATGTTACCTGCCTGGCTTCCCCAAGACATGTGCATCTGCCACACCAGTCCTGCACATCTGTCCCCTGCTGACCCACGTGCCAGCTGCTCCCTGTCCTTCCCTTCACTCCCAGCCCTCAGGCCACAATGGTCTTCCTTCACCCTATCACAGGGCCTTGGTGTCTGCAGCTCCTTCACTTTGCCTGGATCTGCTCATCTTGTGCTCTCAGCTCAAGCCAGCCTGACCCCTCTCCATAGGCCAGCTCCTGAGGCTGAAGAATAGTTCTGTCCTTAAGTCAGTTTAAAAAAACTTTTTAGAGAAAAGCTCTTTAATTCAGTTTTTAGAGACAAAAAAGGCTTGTCGTGGCCTTATGGAGATGGACGCCCCCTGCTTACCCTGACCCCTGAGCTGGGGTACAGGGGCTGCCCTGCTGTCCCAAGACCAGTCCCTCTGAGTCAACCCTGGAAACTGGTTCTGCAGGGCCAGGCATGGAGTCACTGTGGCCAGGGCTTGTAATTAACCCCTTAGTTCTCTGTTTATCCAGGACTTACATTACCCTGGGCCTCTTCATTAGGTCCCATCTGTGTCAACACTGGCAGTGAGGCAGAGAGCTGGCCAGGCCTCCCAGGGCATTCTCGCAACACTGCTCAGACTCAGAGCAGGACCAGAATGGACACCCGCCCCAACCAAATAACCTCGTAACTAAGGGCCCTTCCTGGGAGCTTGGGGAGAGAGGGGGTTACCAAACAGAGGCTTCTGGGAAGTGTAACCTGAGTGGGGCACAGAGAATTCCAGACTGGCTGAGCTGGAGAGTAGCTTCCCGTCTCTACCCAATTTTGAGATGAGGAAATTGAGACCCAGAGACGGTAAATTGTTAATCCAAAGCCAAACAGCATGTGAGTCCCAAAGCCAGCACAAGAACCATGCCCCTGACCACCCCCCCCGCAAAAAAAAGAACAACAGTTACTGTTGAGTCAATTCTGCCTCATGGTGACTTCATGTTTGTCAGAGTAGAACTGTGTTCCATAGGGTTTTCAATGGTTGAATTTTTCAGAGGTAGGTCACCAGGCCTTCCCTCTAAGTTGTCTCTGAGTGGACTTGAACCTCCAACCTTTCAGTTAGTAGCCAGCAGACTGTATTAACCATTTGTACCACCCAGAGATTCCCAAGAGCCCACAGGTTTCACTAGACCTTCTGAGCCTGAGCTTTTGGGGCTGGAATATTAGGATGCTCTGAAGAGGGCAATGGGCATGTTAGAAGGACTAATCATCTTAGTGCTAATGGGGATTGAACCCGACCTTGAGCAATAAGGTGAAAGGGCTTGGTTTAGATAATCACAGAACATAGATTGGAATCTTATTTGCACCCACCCTGGCCGTGGAGGGAGTTAGGCTTAGAGTTCTTGAGCGTCTACTGTGGCTCAGGTCTACTGTCGGATACTCTCATATCCTCTCCTGCAATTCTTAAAATAGTCCTGGGGGGTGGATGCCATTAACACTTGTTTTACAGATAATGAGAGCAGAAACCTTTAAAAGAACTTGCCTATGGTGATTTGGGGGAGAAATAGGTCTGCCTGCCTTCAAAGCTGTTCTGTTATCCCAGCTGGTTTCCTTCTGCCAAAGGAAGTTTGTGTTTATTTGGCTTTCGATACACAGGCATTCCCTGTTTTCGATATTCTATGAGCCATCATGCAGTTTGAACAGCAGTGGTGGGCTGCTTTGGGAAAGGCAGCGCTGCCTTGGGAAATAACTCTTAGTCCTCCAAGGGCTTGCTCACTCTGACTTTTGGTTGAATTGGCAACTGGGCCATGTTCCTGGGCAAGGCTATTGTTAGCTGCCATCCTGGCTCATGGCGACCCCAGGTACAACAGAACAAAGACACTGCCCAGTCCTGTGCCAGCCCCATAATCTGTTGCAGATCGGACTATTATGATTCATAGGGTTTTCACTGGCTGATTTTTGCAAGTGGATCATCAGGCCTTTCTTCCTAGTCTGTCTTAGTCTGGAAGCTTCACAGTAACCTGCTTGACATCATAGCAACATGCAAGCCTCCGCTGCCAGATGTGTGGTGGCTGTACATGAGGTTATCAGCTGGGAGTCGAACCTGGATCTCCTGCATTTCTAATCCCCCCCAATCTTGGTTCCAAAGGCCAACTTGAGAGGTGTTAGTTCCCCTTCCCCCCTTTATACACACATTTTATCAGCCTCCTTAAACCACCTCTCACAAACACACAATCTTAATAAAAACATTGTGCTTTGTCTGCAAACAGGGTGCCCAGGAAAGCACACGCACCAATGCTTCTCAAACTTTTTTGTGCATATATGTTGCCTGGGCATCTTGTTGAAATGTAGACTCGGACGCGGTAGGCCTGGGTTGGGGCTCTGAGAACATGCATTTCTAATAGGTTCCCAGGTGCTGCTAGTCAGGAATCCACACTTTGAACAATGAAGTTCTAGGCAACTCCATCCTTGCCTCCCACCAGCCAGCTAAGTCTCTCCTTTGTAGAAATTCTGAAGCCCCTATTGTGGGGGTACTTAGGGGTGGGGGAAGGAGGCTGGCATGTAATCTCTCATGAGTCAACCCTTCGTTCTTTTTCGTTCCCCTCTTCTCTCCTAACTAACATTCTCTTTTTCACTTATATTCCCTTTGCCCCCCTCCCCTCTCTCTTGCTTTGTCTCAAGCCCCCAACCTATATGTCTAGGGCTTGTAAAACCAACACTTGGTACAGAGTTTGTTCCATCTTGGTTCTATGTGATCCCTCTGTGCAGGCTGATGTTTTCTCTCTTAATCCTTGTGTATTCTCTTTCCCTGGCCTTCTATCTAATGCTCCTACCTACAATCCCTGCTGTTATTCTGCAGTCAGAGGGAGTGAGGGGTAGAGGAGTGAGGGAGCCTGAAGTCTCACACACACAGTCTTAGAACTCACGGAATTCCAAGGCCAGATCCACATTCTAATCTGAGCTCTGAAGGGAACTTCCAGGAGTCATCTCCCTCTCTGGGCCTCAGTTTCTTTATAATAATGGGGTTGAGCTTGCAAACAGTTAAAAGCCCTTTAGCTCTAACATTCTTTGGTTGTAACTAATCAATAAGCATATTTCAGGTGTGCCCAGAGTACAACGTCTGAAGCCTTGGCTTCCCATCCTAACTCCATGTCATGGACTGAATTATGTACTCCCCCCCGCCTCCACCGCCCAAACTCTGTGTATCAGCTTGGTTAGGCCATGTGTGGTTTGAATTTTATGTTAAGAGGATTAGGGTGGGATTGTAACACCACCCTAACTCAGGTCACCTCCCCCGATCCAAGGTAAAGACGGCTTCCCCGGGGTGCGGCCTGCACCACCCTTTATCTCTCAAGAGATAAAAGGAAAGGGAAGCAAGCACAGAGTTGGGGACCTCATACCACCAAAAAAGCAGCACCAGGAGCAGAGCACGTCCTTTGAACCCGGGGTCCCTGTGCCTGAGAAGCTCCTCGACCATGGGAAGATTGAGGACAAGGACCTTCTTCCAGAGCTGACAGAGAGAGAAAGCCTTCCCCTGGAGCTGACACCTTGAATTTGGACTTTTAGCCTACTTTACCGTAAGGAAAAAATTTCTCTTTGTTAAAGGCATCCATTTGTGGTATTTCTGTTATGGCAGCACTAGATGACTAAGACACTCCACAACCGCCCCCTGCAGCCCTGCTGCGTGTCCTTAAAAAAAAAAATTTTTTTTTTAGGACTCACTATTTACCTTCCTTGGGTGGGGTGGTCTTCTCTGGGCTTTGTTGTTGTTAATTGTCATGAAACTGATTCTGACTCATGGCAGCCCCATGTGTTACAGAGTAGAACTGTGCTCATAAGGCTTTCAAGGCTATGACCTTTTGGAAGCAGATCTCCAGGCCTGTCTTCTGAGGCACCTCTGGGTGAGTTTGAGCCTCCAACTCACCTAGTAGCGTAGCACTCAATCATTTGTACCATGGTGCTCTCATTTATAAGTTGGGGATGATGAGATTCACCTGATCTGAGGAAGTTAGGACATAAATGGAGCCTTGTATGTGAAGGTGCCCTGGATAGTTCTTGACAAAGTAAAGATTAGTGAACAGGGTTGAACTGATCGGTTCATCTGGGAAGAATGAACAGATGGCCCACTATGTGTCAGGAAAACGCAGGGAGGAGTCAGACATAGACCCTGCTCTCCAGTTAGCTGATTAGAGATTCTAGATTAAGGGATGGGAGGTGGCAGCTCAGAAGGAGACCAGGGAGGGCCATTCTTAGGAACTGCAGAAGAAGTAAAGAGGGCTATGGGGAGACGGGGAGGGTATGCCTGAAACTCCGAAGTGACTCCTGGTGAGTGGGCATTGTCAGGCCACTGCCTGACCCTCTGGCACTGACAGTGCTTGTCCATTGGAGAACAGCAGCGAAGGGGGCTGTCAGTACCCAATTCAGGGGTTCTTGACTGTAGAGTGGTCTGGGGCTTCTAATGGGTGGGGGTGGGGTGAGGAAGCCCAGAGATAACCTACTTCAGGATTATTCTGGGCTGAGAAACTCAGAAGTAGGGAGGGGTTGCAGAGGAAAGCAGTGTGACAAGAAGAAATTTCATCTTAAAGGCATTAGATAAGGATAATGATGGCAGTGATGTTGACGCCCTAAACTAGTGTCATGACAACATTTTGCAAGGGGATGGAATTGGGTAGCCTCATGGGTGACGTTTTTGTTAAGATTTCAAGATCCCATCTAGGTGCCATTTAAAAAATCTACTGAAAAAAATACCGTATACAGACAACAATCTCCTAGCTTTTGCTGTCTGGTACTTTGTAAAAACCCACCCTTTCCCTTTTTACCGTGTCAAAGCTCACTGATCCCGTCTTGGGTCTTTGTTTTGGGCCAGTATGTACAATGCTCTGCAGGCAGACTCTCTCAGGGGACCCAAGTTACCAACTGTGGCCAGAAAGTTGGTTTTTAAAATAGGAGCCTTGTTCTGACCTTCCCAGGAGGGCCTGGGTACCGTCCCCCGCCTGGCCAGCAGGAGGCGCGCACGCACAGCCAGCGCCTGGAGGGGAGGCGGTGTCGCGCCCGGGTGGCGGCGTGCACGCGGCCGGCGGCGGGGCCGCGCACGCCGAGGGCTCAGACATCAGGACCGGCGCCGCGGGAGCCATTTCCGGGCAGGGCGGGCAGGGGCGGGGCCCGCAGTGGCGGCCGGACCTCCAATCTCCGCTACGGCCGAGGCAGCGGCGGCAGAGGGAGCCCGAGCCCGGCGGCCCCGAGCCGGTCGCGCGGCGAGGAGGAGACGTGGGAGGTGGAGCCGGGCCGGCCGGGGAGAGTGTCTGGGGCAGGGAGCGGAGAAGCTGGTTCCAGGCTGAGAAGGCGGACGGGGTAGGGTCCGTGCTGGGCAGGGGGAGGAGGGTCGGGAATGAGGAGGATCCAGGCTCAGTCGGGGGAGGGTCCTGCTTTGGGGGGGAGGGTCCTGGCTGGGGGCGAGGGTCCTGCTTTGGGGAGGAGGGTCCTGGCTGGGGAGGGAAGAGGGGGCAGGGTCCAGGACCGGGAGGATCCGGGCTGAGGTCGGGGGGCACCCGGCTGGGGACCGAGGGGTCCCGGTCGGGGCACAGGGAAGGGTCCGGGCGGGACTGGGGAGCAGATGCAGGGCGGGCGGCTGAGCCGGGGCAGCAGAAGCCTGGCTGGGGAGGGGGCGAGGGCGCCGACTCCCCCGAGGGCCGAGTGGGTGAATGGTGGGAGGACGCCGGGCTGGGGTGGAGCTGATTCTGGGAGAACTGCCCCGGCGCCGGGGTGGGAGTGGGCTTGGGGCGGCTGAGCTTCACCGATCCTCCCTACGTAAGGAGAGGCTTATAGGGAGGGATGCACGAGTTCGACTGCGGGGTCAGCTTACTGCTGCAGGGGCTGCAGTGGGGGCTGGCCCCTGGGGCTGGGGCTGCCTTCAGCACCCGGTCCTCAGCGCGGCTTCGGTTGAATGGGCCGGGCTTCTGGGCTCCGGGACCCGGGGCGGGCAGGGCGTTCTCTGAGTGACTACCTGGGTGGAACGGTTTTGGAAACCTGGGTCTGGATTCGTCTGGTCGCCTGTGGGCGGGAGCGCAGGTCCAGCCGGATCCTCGTTCGCTAGCTTGGGGCTGTAGGGGTGGAGTGTGATTTCTGGACGTGAAATCTGAGCTCTCTAAGGAGGCAGAGTACGATTTCGTGACTGCTTTGGGAGATCTCGGCGGGCAGAGGCCACAGTTTAAAGCTTTAGAAGTAAACAAACCTGGTTCCCTTTTACAGATAGAAGAGGAAGATGCCTAGTACGGACCTTCTGATGTTGGTGAGTCGTTTCCAGACACCCTCCTTGTTGTAAGGCGCTTGTCTCTTAATGTTTATTTTAGTCCAAAGGATGTGTGTGTGAACTTTCCCGCGGATACTTGTTTCGGGGTAGTTGAGCATTCCTGCCACCTTTTATTTTAGGTTTAATAATCAGGATGGACAGATGAGCAAACTAAAGGGATGAGCATATGGAGAATTTCAAAATTCTTGAAGAATCTTTTTCACAATCCTTGCTGTTTGTTTTAATCCTACTACCAGAGCGGATTTTTAAAAACCTGTGTTATAACATTTTATAAGCCTGCCGTAGTTTGTGTTTCTCAGACTGGACGTACGATTCCCTGAAAGGTAGATCTCATCTCTTGTGTATGGATGGATGAGCACCTGCCGTAGTGCTCTGTATAGTAGGTGCTTAACAAATGCTTCTCGAATTGAACTAATCTGCATGTGTGGTTTTTTGTTGGGCCAAGATGGTTGCTGTGGTAGATGCTGTTTTCTTTTCTCCTTCTGTGCTGGTTTATTTTTTCTTCAAATCGAGCTGGGAGAATGGTATTGACAAATGAGTGTTTACTAAAATGGCATTTTATTTTTGGGACATTGGTGATTCTGTAAAGGCTTTTTAGGGTGAGAATTATGGGGAGGCCGTAGCCTTCAGATAAACCTGTTAACCCATTGCCATTGAGTTGATTCCGACTTATGACTTACAGCGACCCTATAGGACAGAGTAGAGCTGCCCCATAGAGTTTCCAAGGAACACCTGGTGGATTTGAACTGCTGACCCTCTGGTTAGCAGACGTGGCACTTAACGACTGTGCCACCAGGGTTTCCAGCTTTCACGTAAGCATTTAGTTTTTGTTAATAAAGCCACTTTTCAGAGCCTGGTATCTGTTTGTGCAAGATACGTGATTTAGAAACAATTCCCTTCCTTCACTTTATCCAGCTATCTGAAAGAATTGGCTGGCGACACTGGAAAATTGGCAAAAACTAACTGAGGTTTTCTTATACTTGGTGCTGATTTCCTATTGTGGCAAAACTTGTTAGGTCTGTGAGAGAAAAAAGGGAAAGGAAGTTGCGTTTAGTTCTGGTTTGAGATGGGGAGCAGTGGTGATTTTAGGTTGTGTGTGAGATGATATACAGGTAAATACTTGGATTATGCACAGATCCTAGCAAAGAAGTCAGCTGAAAGAGTTTCCTGCCCCAAATTTCATGGATTTTCAGTAGACAATAAATCAACCAAAACCAAACTTGTTGCCGTCGAGTTGGTTCCAACTCACAGCGACCCTGTAGGACAGACTAGAACTGCCCCCATAGGGTTTCCAAGGAGTGGCTGGTGAATTCAAACTGCCAGCCTTTGGGTTAGCAGCTGAGCTCTTAACCACTGTGCAACCAGGTCTCCAGATCATAAATACCAATTTTTAATTCTTATTACAAGAGTAATGTATGTTTATATTAGGAATATTGAAACTATAAGCAAAAGGAAGGACCTCCCCACTCCGCATAATTCCATCACTCAGAGAGGAGAACCACTTTTGGTAGCTTGGAGGGCTAATGCATTTCGATTTATAATAATCAGCAATTTCTGTTTTTCCTTTTATAGATCAGTATATGTATGTAAACCACAGATTTCTATATGTAGTTAGGAAAACTCTCCATGTACGGAGATATGCTTATTACTTCCTGGGACTGTGTTACCTGTGTTACCAGTCAGAGCAGTGATTGCTTTTATTCAGAATATTAACTGTGGAATCAGTTTTGTTTTGAAGTAGTGGCCACCACTACCATTCACTTCCTTACCTGATAATCTAGAATGTTTAGGGGTGTGGCTTCGCTTGTTGCTGTAAAGAATTCACATAGATATGACCCGTCCTTGAAGTCATCACTGTCTGATGACAGCATACTTGTTACATGAGGTGCTTTCTTTGAAAAAGTTGTCATCCCTTCCTTGAACTGTGCTGTGGTATTTGTGACTGATGGTAAAGAACAAATGATCAGTGCTGGGTTTTCGATGGGGCGCTAGACCATCATGATCCGAGTTCAGGATCCGTCTCTGGATACGTTATGTGATGTACAAGACATGTTCTTTGCCCTCTAACTGGAAAGAAAAGACCCAAATGAATAAAAAAAAAAACCTCAGTGCATTTCGTAGAATATCAGAAATAGAAACAACTCCAGAAGTCCTGCGATGCAACTTCTTTTTTGCAAGAATCCTTTTTAGAATACCCTGATAAAGGGATATTCAGTCACCTATCCTTTCTGCTTTCTGCTAGGGGAAGAAAGTGAGAATACACTAGGAAGCAGTACAAGATAGATTAAAGAATAATAATATAAATCTGATAGCTTAAAAAAAAATCTGATAGCTTCTATAGCATTTATTATGTGTTGGGTGCAGGAATAGTTACTCTATATACTTATTTAATTTTTACAAAAACCCTTAGAAAAATATGTTGATATCCTCCTTTTGAAAAACAATAGACTTGGAGTAGGTAACTTAGAGGTAAGTAACTTGCCTTGGGTAGTATAGCAATTAAATGGTGGAGCCACATTTTACCCCCAGTTGATCTGACTTCAGATCGCTACATGTGGCACTGTAAGGGACAGCTGTTGCTGACCGTTGTGTCCAATGGGCAGAGTTTGTGGAGAGGGGAAACTGATAGCAACAGCTCCACCTTTAGGGGCGTTTGGAAATGTGCGTGTATGGCGTGGTTTTGTCTTCGAGGATAGCATTGTCTGAAAATACTTTTTTCATTATAGAATCTTCTTGCTTGTTTTCCTTTACGATAGTTAGGGTACTTTATGAAATGAAAAAAATTGTGTCTGTGAGTATAATGTTGTAATCTTTGAACTTCATTTTAGAGTCGTACAGTGGGATTACAAATGTTTATTATAAAAAGAGGACATTGGGTCTAATCAGATTGAAAACCACTTCTGCGAATAGTCTAATATGTTATAAAACCTGGTCAGCTGGAGTCCATACATGACAGACCTTGAACTCCACTGCCCCTCGCTTAATTTTGCCCTGATTTGATTAGGCTGTTTTCCCTGCCTTTTTTCCATTTGCTCATATATGACGAGTCATGGACTGCAATACTTTCCACTCATGTCTCAGAGAGACCAAAATAAAAGAGTTGTATTCATCTGCTGAGAATTGCGATGCTTTCAGAGGGAATTCAAGGCAGTTTTGTAGCAACCTTTCTCTAATTTGGCAACCATCCTTTTCCGTATCCACCCCCTCCTGAGTGCCAGGGGGTCGTATCACTTTGCAAATTGCCAGAGACTTGTAGTTTTTAAGGAAGAAGTCACTTGAACTAAGCCTGTTTCTTCCGTGGCATGTCCCTTTTTCCATCCAAAGAAAGCTAGCTGGTATTCATAAGGGAATCAATTTTAGCGCGTGTGGCCTGGTAGTGCTGGGTGGGTCTGAGTGATAATTGTTTGTCTAGGGCAGTGGCTTTCAACCACGGGTGGATTTTTGTGCCTCTCTCCCTCTAGCCCTCCAGGGACCTTTGGCAATGTCTAGGGACAATTTTGGAAGTCGCTGCATGGTGCAGATAGTTAAATGCTTGACTACTAGATAAAAGGTTGGTGGTTCGAACACACCCAGAGGTGCCTCAGAAGACAGGCGTGGTGATCTGCTTCTGAAAGGTCACAGCCTTGGAAACCCCATGAAATGGTTCTACTCTGTGCACATGGGGTCGCCCCACAACTAGCAATAACAGAAACAGTTTTGGTTGTCACACCTAAAGAATGATACTGGCATGTAGTAGGTAGAGATCAGGGAAGCAACCGAACAGCCTATAGTGCGTGTAGTTCCCACAACAAAGAAATGTCCAGCCTAAAATGTCAGTAGTGCTGAGGTTGAGAAACCCTGGTCTGGGCTTCCTAACCACAGGTGATCAGGTGTCTGTGTACTGTATGGCTGGGGAAATGAGTCTTTTACAATTTAATGGATTTGTTATTGTGTTACTTGAGATTATTTGGCTCATGGATCATGCCCCACTTTTTTGGAATATACATTGGAGAGCGTATAGCATGATCTTTTGTAGCAGAGTAAAATCCTTTTTTTTTTTTAATAAATTTTTATTGTGCGTTAGGTGAGAGTTTACAGAGCAGGTTAGTTTCTCATTCGATAGTTTTGTACACAGTGTTCCATAACATTGATTTAATTCCCCACAATGTGTCAGCACTCTCCCCATTTCTGCTCTAGGCTCCCCGTTTCCTTTCATCTTGATTTTCTACCTTTTCCTGCCTTCTTATCTTTGCTTTTGGGCAAATGTTGCCCTTTTGATCTCGTATAATTGATTGTTCTAAGGAACATGTTTCTCTTGGGTGTTGTTTATTTTATGGGCCTGTCTTTGGTTTGGCTGAAAGGCAGTATCTGGGAATGGCTTCAGTTCCAGTTCAAAAGGGTATCTTAGGACTGCAGAGTACAATTCTTGAATGCTTTCTTTGCAATATTTCTGCAGCACTCTTTTCTTAATTTGGAAATAGGAAACCTCTCACAGTTTTGATTTTGGGATTTAAAAATCAGATCTTTCCAGGCCTGTGAACTTTATCTTTGATGCTTGGGTCTTTTTCAGGGATGTTTGCTTTCTGAATCCTTAAATGGGAGTTAAGCAATAAAATGAAATATCCACGCTAAGAGCTCATTTGTGTTCTTTGAGTCTGGTGTCTTGTTTGTAAGATTAGCTAGAAAACAGGGAAAATACATTGAGACCGGTAGATGGAACATTTAAAAATTTAACATTTGCGTGATCATTGTAGGGGGAACACTCCATTTGGCATTGTTCCAGTCTTATAAGTGAAATGGAACTGTAACAAGAGGTATGATTTCTTTAGCCTGTGGAGACTGGAAACGGGAAGTTACAAATAGATAAACTCCAAATTCTAGCATTTGCTTGATCTTGCATTAGGAATTTTTAGTAACATTTACCTTCTTAATTAGGCTTTGCCCAGTCTCATATTACATACAGTTTGTACACATTGGTGACACGATTGGGAATCAGCCTGGGATTAAAAATTTTCCCCAGGCAATTGATTTGCAGGTGAATCACTTCATATGTGTCAATTATACAGAACCCAGTTACTGGGAGAAAACCCATGCTGTGGGATAAGGGGTGATTGGAGCCACCTAGGAAGGTGGAAGTGTGAAGGCTAACAGTAGTTTGTTGGATATGTCAGTCATCTCCTGGCCCAGTTCAACAGTGTGATTGAGGAATTGAACAGAACTACTTAGGTTGGGTAAGGTTAAGGAAAACCAACAGAGGATCATGAAACACTTAGGGCTAGCACCAGCATAGACCCATTAATACCCCTAGGCCTGAGAGGCAAGGAAGGAGAAGTGACTGGAACCCATGGAGAGCTTAGCTGCTGCTGTCTGTCCCTGTTGGAGAGACTGACCTGGACCAACTATTAGCCCAGCAGGAAAAGGGTCAAGGGGAAGAAATTACGCAAACCCCTTCTTCTCACACCCTCTGATCTCCTTCTGGACCCTCCCATTGGTCCAGTCCACCAGGAAACCAGAGGATTAAAGACACTGGTTGATTTAATTCATAGCGGGCAGCCTTGTGGTACACAGCAGAGTTGGAGACAGTTGGATAGTGGATCTGGAGGAACAAGTGGAGAATAGCAGAACACTGAAGTGACAGGATCAGAATCAAGATGCAAAATTAATTTTCTTCTGAGGACTCAGTTTCTTTGAGAAATACATGGTTAGGGAAATTTCAGTCTGGTTATAGGCATTAGACAAACATTTCATGTAACGTTTGATAAGTCCTACAGTAATTAGTAAAGAAATTAAAAGAATTAAGCCAGTTTGTAATACAGAGCATAGGCAGGAACTGATATCAATTGGTAACTAACCGAAGATATCTAGAAAAGGAGAGGCAGGCATAGGAGGTGTCTTAGGCTGGGTTCTCTAGAGAAGCAAAGCTAGCTTTCTCTTTCTCTGTATATGTGTGCATGTGTATATATGTATGTATACGTATACATACATATACATAGGAGCCCTTGTGGTGCAGTGGTTAAGAGATTGGCTACTAACCAAAAGGTTGTCAGTTCGAATCCACCAGTTGCTCCTTGGAAACCCTATGGGGCAGTTCCACCCTGTCATGAAGGGTTGCTATGAGTTGGAATCGACTTGACAGCAATGGATTTTTGGGATATATATGTACGTGTATATATATATATATATATATATATATATATATATATATATATATATATATATTAAATAAGTATATATATAGAGTGAGAGAGAGAAAAAGATTTATATCAAGGAAATGGCTCACATGGTTGTAGAGGCTGGAAAATCCCAAGCCTGTGAATCGTATCAGGCTTGAGGCCTCTCTTATCTCATGTGGCTGTGGGGGCTGATGAACCCAAGATTGGCAGGTCAGATAGCAGGCTGGTGGCTCACAGGCTGTGGAAGCTGACATATCCAAGGTCGGTAGGTAAAATGGCGGGCTGCTGGCTCAGGTCCCCAGAATGGGCGTTCGGATGATGACAAGCTGAACGCAGGATCCAGAGCAGAGCAAAAGCCAGCGAGTTGGATGCAGGCCATATCCCCATGGAAACTCCCTTTCAACTGATTGGTTGCTCACAGTGCATCTCATCATGGAGGAGATTACATTATATCAGATCTCGTCATGGAGATAGTTAAGTCATTACATAACTGCCAAACCACTGAGAATCATTGGCCAGCCAAGTTGACACACAACGTTAACAATCCCAGGAGGTATTGAATGTAGTCAAGTAGCCTTTTGGTGAATTTCCCTGATGTCTTGTTCTATTTCTCCTGTGGTGTTTATGTAAACACAGGGGGAGGTATTAGCAATGGTGCAAACTCTTTGATGTGCAGCAAGGAAATCAAGAGCTATTCTGTCGTCTAATTCAACCTAGTAAGAGATTCTGAAGGTCTTGTTGAGCAACTTTTATTTGCAACCTCATCATCTATTTGAACCATTGTAGCAGATTATGAATGCATTTCTTAAATTGGAGAATACTATCATTAGGTAAAAGGGCATGAAGGAATACCCATCCTAATCCAGGTTTCTCAGCTACTGGATTATGTGAAGGCATATATTCTCTTTTATTTTGGATAAGGATCTTTAGATTACTAGTCCAATGAATACTTCCATTATAAGAGTAGATATCAAGGGGAACTTATAGGAGCCTAACGTGTATTGACCTGGCATATGCCAACCCTCCAAGCAGGGTAATGCCTGGGCATAGGACTTATTACTGGGATATAGATCCCTTATTGTACCATAATTAGATCCTCCACATAAAAACACATAACCATGAAGGGCACAAATCATGTTGTTTCCAGTACAGTTGTAAGGAGAAGGGATAGTTTGATTGCTGTTAGAGCCAATCTTCTGTTAGAGAATTATTACAAATGGACAGTTACTCTGTTCTCAGTGGGCTCCAAAACCTGCTATAAAGGAGGGAAGAATGACGTCTTTTTAAGCAACTAGGTAGTTCAGTTGCAGTACTTGATAAAGTGAAGTATCTAGGGAAGTCTGCGTATTGGATTGGAAGGTCATTTTTGCAATGTCTTAAAATTCTTTGGAAAGAAGAAAAGCTGGATAATTTTATATTAGAGCACTTCAGTTTTCATTCCGTAATCCAGGTTAAATTAAAGCATGGTGCTTGAGACCGGGCCGTTAATTCGGGGAGGTACCAAAGTCTAATGCGTGTGGCTCATTTAAAGGTAATGTTATTACTAACAGTAGTAATAGGTACAAGACTGTAATTCGATATGGGAAAAGCTAATGGATCTGAATTTTTGTGTCCAGATAGTGGCTGGGAGTGGCAAATCCAGCATTCAGTCAAGTTGCTGGCATTAGCTACTGATTAGGTTAGTTTAACAAATGCGTTCCTTTCCTATGTGTCAAAAGAGATTGCTGGAAAAAAGAATGAAACCTAAACGAACCTTTATGTTGATTTATGAAGGAGGAAGACCATAAATATGAAGTAAGGTTAATAACATGAGAATAGGTATGCTTATGAGGTAAAATCCACAAAATTCAGCAGGATGCGTGGAGTCTCATTCCGTGATCTTGGGCCTGGCTGTCTACCTTAGATGTCACCTGCTTCTGGCTACAGGGGCATCTAAAGTGATTTTTAATTCTCCAGAGGGCTGACTGATCCATAGAGGTGTCTTAGTCCTTTTTAGCTGTGATGAATGAATCCAAGATTTGACTCCTTTTAGCTTGGCAGCACATGAATTGATGAGGAGAACTAGATATGATCCCTTCTAGAGAGGCTCTAAGGAGTCTTTTAATTGATTTCTTTTCTGATATACATATTCTGGGACAGTGTCAGGCAGATTGTGGAATTCGAACTTCTGGTCATCAAAGCCTTCTTTAGCCTGTGAGAAATATTTGTTAATGTATTGGATTAAAGAGTGGCAGTATTTAAGTAATTCAGGTTGAACAATATTAGAATCAGTATGAGCAACGTAAGGGAGGATCACGGGCCTTCTGGTGATTATTTCGTATGGAATAAGTTTATGGGATCTAACCAGGGTAGATCTTAAATTCAAGAGAACCAAGGGAAGGACCTGGGTCGAAAATAAATTTAGAGCTTCACAAAGCTTGGCTGTTTGAGTTTTTATTATTTCATTTGTTCGTTCTACTAGACTAGATGATTGAAGGTGGTAGGGACAATGCAATCTTTGAAAAATAAAGAAGATTTGACACATTTCATGGATAACTTGATCAGAAAAATGTGTCCTCCTATCACTACAAAGAATCCTTGGTGCTCCCCAGGTAGGGGTAATGTTTTCAAGAAGTTTCTTAGCTACAAAGGCTGCCATTGCATGATGGCAGGGGAAAGCTTCTACCCAGTGTGAAAATCTATAAATCATTACTAGTACGTGTTTATAACCATTAGAAAGTAGGAGCTGAATAAAATCTAATTGTCATTCAAGCATAGGCCCAGAGGGTAAAGGGTAATGTCCAGATAAAACTTTTAAGATATTTTTTTGGAATTATAGTAAGGGCAGATAGGGCAGTGGGAAGTAATACACATTGCGGCTTCAAAAAACTTTCCCCATCAATATTTTTTTAAGGTTTCAATCATCTTATCCCATCCCAGGTGGGAACCTTCATGCAGGGTACGCATTGTACGAATATGTAAGAAATTAGGTAGGATGGGTTTCTGATTAATTATCCATAATTTAGTGACAGGACCTTGGTAGCAACCTACCTTCTTCCATACTCTCCTCTGTTGGGCTAATCATTGGTGCTTTAAAAGTTTTTCTAAAGTTAACTTATGAAGGCTGGAGCCATCAATAAACAAGTTTGGGGAGTCTCTTTTCTTATCCATCATGAGGTCAAGAGTAACTTAAGAAACAGCCTCTTTGGCTGCCTTGTCTGCAAGATTGTTCTCTTTAATTTCCTTTGTCTGGGGTATTCCTTTTGGCTGGTGAGCTTGTATCTTTATCATAGCAATTTCAGAAGGGAGCAATAAAGTATCTAAAAGGTCTGTCAGCCTGGAGACAGGGTATCATCTGGCTACAGCATCAAGTTGCAGGCTATAATGGCCTGCAGGTTTCTGATACCCTCCATGTCTCTAGGTTAATATGCCTAGAGCATTTCTAGATACCTTGTGCACGAATAAGGAAGAATCAGGGTGGTAGTTTGGAAAACCTAGAGCTGATGTTTTTGTTGAAGCCTCTTTTAGTTTGTTTACAGCCTCCTGATCTTTGGCTGTAAATGGAATGGATCTGGTTCATAGGCCTTTAAATATTTATATAGGGTTGAACTAATAAAGAAAAATGGGAATTAAAGTTCTAGAATAGCCACAAAGCCAGAGAAATTCTTAAACAGTTGCTTTTTTGTTTCAGGTATAAGGAAAGTAAAAATGGCTTCCTTCCAATTAAGGTTGACAAAGATACCTTCTGCAGAAATTAGGTGGCCTAAATATTTGACAGAAGGTTAGGAGAATTGCAGCTTTTCTTTAGAAACTTTATGTACACCAGCAGCCAAATGTTTGAGCAAGGCTGCACTGTCATCAATGCAAGTTTGCTGGGATGTGGAACATACTAGGAAATCATCAACATACTGCAGTAAGTTGTATTCATTCATGAATTACAAAGGCTGCAAATGAGAATCTGAGAAAAGTAAGTGGGAGATTCAGTGAATCCCTGGGACATTACAGTCCAGGTAAATTTTTTTCCTAAGTGAAACAAACAAATATTGGCTTTCTGGATGTACAGGAATACTGAAAAAGGCACTGCAGAGGTCTTTAACTATGAAATGGGTTGCATTGGGAGGAACATAAGACAGCTGTAAATGTGAGTATGGGACTACTGGAAATCTAGGAATTAGAGTGTGATTAATTGCATGCAAACCCTGAACAAATCTCCAGACCTTATTATTTTTGACTAGAAGAGCAGGGATATTAGAAGGGCTGGTGCAAGGAACAATTAAACATTTGGAAAAGAAACATTATATAGTAGGAGTTAATCTTTCTCTACCATTTAAGGGGTTACTGGGAAATCTTCGGCAAAGGTTTACATAGATCTATTTTTATCTCAGTCTTAATCATTTCAGCTGACAAGGTTTGGTCTACATCCATGGACTTAGTAGCCCATAAGGTTTTAGGGATTAATGGAAGAATGTCAAGGGGAAAGAGGATTAGATTGGGCTGAACTATCAACATGCATAATGAGCGTTTGCATATGGCAAGCAACCTCTTCTTCCTGAATGTATTCTAATTCAGGACCCGTTTCTATTGGTTTAGGAATGTCATGCAGACTCATTAATATCTCCCCTTTTTCAGTAATTGTAAGTGACAATTCTGTTTAGATAAAAGTTCTGTCCTTAATAAATTGATGAGGGTATCAGAACTGAGTAAAAAAGATGCAAGTCTTCAATAGGACCAAGAGAATGAATCATCATTTGTTCTTGGTTGATGACCCCCACGACTTTTGGGAACGTAGTACTCCAGGGTGGGGGCTTTTTAAAATAGGTAGGGTTAATAGCAGACAGAGTGGTTCCACTGTCAATTAAAAATTGACTAGTTTCTCCATTAATAAGTAGTGTAGTTTTTTCTTGCTGATTAAGAGCCATCATAGGAAAAGTCACTGTTATGTCCTCTGAGTCCCTTCATTCTATATCCGGCTGAAAGGTATTTTGTTGAGGAGCTCTGGCTTCATTTTTTAATTTATAACATTCATTTTTCTAATGGTCAGGTTTTTTGTTGCAGTAGTGGCAGATGCCAGTCTTAGGGCCATTATAGGGATTTAGTATTCTTTTGATTTGGGGACTGTAACAATTATAACTGGAGAGCCATCAATTTATTAGTCTTAGAGACCCTTTCGGCCTCAAGAGTTTGGGAAAGTTTATAAATCAGATTTGTTAATTCTGTGATAGGAGCTGTTTCTCAGTTGAGTTGATGTTGTTTCAAGGCTGGAATTTCAGGTTTCAGTCCAGGCATAGAAAGAGCATTAAAAGTTCTGGTTGCGCCTGGAGCGCTTAAGGTAAGGACAGAGTGTTCAGAAAACTTTTGAAATAATTAGGTTTGATCATCATGAACACTCTCATCCCTATTCTGTTTATAAGAGTGATGTTTTGTCCAGTTAATCAGTGGAGAAAGGGCTTTTGGAATGACCTCAAATAATCTTTTACTCATGACTTGAGATTCTTCTAGCAGCTATTTTATCTATATTTAAAGCTAAATTATCTTTGGGATTTTGCCACTCAGCCTGCTCTATCCACAGTTAAGATTCCCCTTGTCCCATTATCATATGGACTAAACCAAAAAACCCAAACCTGTTGTTGTTGAGTTGTTTCCAACTCATAGCGACCCTGTAGGACAGAGTAGAACTGCCCCCTAGGGTTTCCAGGGAGTGCCTGGTGGATTCAAACTGCCGACCTTTTGGTTAGCAGCTGTAGCTCTTATCCACTATGCCACCAGGGTTTCCATCATATGGACTAGTTGATATAAAGCAGGGAGTCCAGGTTGGTTAGCCTCAACTAGGGTCTTAAATTCCTTAGCAAATTTGTAAAACTACTGTAGAAATTTTGGGAAATCTTTCATAATGCTACTCAATTCTGAGCACATCCAAGGGGTAAGATCCTCAGCATCCATACTGGGCTGGATTTTAAAGGGCATTTTGAGAATAGGGTTTTATTAGTTGGTTTCTTAGGAAAGAAAGGAAGTTCAGATAGAGTATTATTGGAAGGCTAGGAAGGCAAAGAATGGAACAAAGGAGAGATAGCTGGCAAAGGGGCAGATAGAGTAGGAGCAGGGTTTTGACATTGTAGCTCCTTATTTTGTTTAGCTAATTTGGAAACAGTATCCTGCAGAGAAGCAGTTTTACTGTCCTGATGTTTCTTGGGTTGCTATGAGTTGGAATCGACTTGATGGCAACAGGTTTTGGGTTTTGGATGTTTCTTGGAGGCCTCTAGATGCCAATCAAAATAGGCATCCTATTGAAGTGGTTTGGGAGTCCTTTATTTCTAACCTATTGTGCAGAAAAACCAATTCACAAAGGTCAAAAGAATCTTAAAGTGGCCACTGATTTTCTAAACTATCTTTAGTGAGGTCATGCCAATTGGACAAAAATGTGCACGTTAAAGGACCACAGTGCTTGTTAATGTAGTAGGCCAGAGTCCCAGAGAGTGGCTCTGATTTATCCCTGGATCTGATATTTCCCATCATTTCAAAAGATAGTAAAAGTCTTTCTTGCAAAAACAACAAACAAAACAAATCCCATAGTAAAACTCAAAAAGTTGTGAATGCAGAGACAGTGGAGCTTGGATTTGAGAGGTTATTTACCTTGAGGTGACTCCTGAGAGTTTGCAGAGGTGGAGAGTCCAAGCAGTTCGGCTGGTACCAAAGCCAGAGTCCTCAATACCTTGGGGTTGCTGAAGGCAGTGCACGTTTGAAATACCACTTCTGATGCCAGAATTATCAAAAAAATTCTCGTACTCTGTTAGGAGTAAAAGAAGGGAATTTTATTGAGGAATAACAACTTGTGTTGGGCAGCACTAAGCAACATTACAAAGTGCTCCACCAAGCAGAAGAAAAGGCAGAGTTTTTATATATGAGTTCAAACTGTAAACATTTCATAAACAACTCTTTCTTCATATCAATTAATCTATTTTCAAGCATACATTTCCTGAGAACAGTCTGTACAAACAATTTTAAGAACATTTTAATCACATTCCTTGCAACACTCTTGGCATATATTTTCTGAGAACAACCATTTCTTGAACGCTTCCTCTGTTTACCCAAGAGCCGTGTGGATTAACCTCTAATTGAAAGCTTGCTCTGAACGCCTCTAGATTTGAGTTTCTGCTAGCACAATCCTTGGAATCTTAATTGCCTGTAGGACCTTTGGAAATCCAGTAATTCAGCTTCTCTTACTGTGTAGGGATTCCCTCCACAATACTCTGCCAATGGTGGAAGTGGATACTTTCTCAGGGAGTCCCATCCATTGTCGGACAGCTTTAATTGTTAGAGTTGCTCATTGTCCCAGTCACTGAATGCTTCAGTTAGAATTAGGTTTGTCTGTATATGACAGAAAAATATAAAGTAATGTAGATTTTAAAAAGCTAGAAATAATATTCTCCTAAAGTAAAAGAAATCTGGGGAGGTAGACAGTTCCTGTCTGGTATGCCAACTCCTTGATCACCAGGGTTCCAGGCTATTCTGTCTTACAGTCTCCCATCATCCTTAGTGCGCTCACTCCTGGACCAATGTAGCTGCTTTGAGCTCCAGCTATTATGACATGTTTCGTTCAGTGGGTTGAGCAAGGGAAGCAGAAGCAACCCTTTTTTTTTTTAATTAATTTTTATTGTGCCTTAAGTGAAAGTTTATAAATCAAGTCAGTCTCTCGTACAAAAACTTAGGTACGCCTTGCTTTACACTCCTAACTGCTGTCTCTCTGATGAGACAGCACACTCCCTCCCTCCACGCATCTCCCTTCTAGACAGGAGATGCCAACATAGTCTCATGTGTCTACTTGTCCAAGAAGCTCGTTCTTCACCAGTATTATTTTCTATCCCATAGTCCAGTCCGACCCCTGTCTGAAGAGTTGGCTTTGGGTATGGTTCCTGTCTTGGGCTAACAGAAGGTCTGGGGACCATGACCTCTGAGGTCCTGCTAATCTCCAGTCTGACCATTAAGTCTGGTCTTTTTTACGAGAATTAGGGATCTGCATCCCACTGCTCTCCTGCTCCCTCAGGGGTTCTCTGTGGTGTTCCCTGTCAGGGCAGTCATTGGTTGTAGCCGGGCACCATCTAGTTCTTCTGGTCTCAGGATGATGTAGTTGCTGGTTCATGTGGCCCTTTCTGTCTCTTGGGCTCGTAATCGCCTTGTGTCCTTTGTGTTCTTCATTCTCCTTTGATCCAGGTGGGTTGAGACCAATTGATGCATCTTAGATGGCTGCTTGTTAGCGTTTAAGACCCCAGATGCGTCTCTCCAAAGTGGAATGCAGAATGTTTTCATAATAGATGAAGCAACCATTTTAATTAAAAATGTTTTTATACAACATGTATAAAGCAGGTATTTACATTTTAAAGACTAATAATAAAGAAAACAATATGTCTACCATCCATGTTAAGAAGTAGGACATTTGACCCCAACCCCATGTACCCACCACCTTGATTATGTCCCCTTCCCTCCCCTTTAGGGTTAATACTATCTTGATTTTTGGAATAATTATTCCTTTACAATTTTTTTTTGTTGTTGTTGTTAAACAGTGTTACCACCTATGTATGCATCCCTAAGTTTAATTTTGTTTTTGAAATTGGAGCAAATGGATTTATACCATTTATGAATACCATGTGTTTTTTGATGATTTTCTATATTGCTCAATATTTTTGAGATCCAATCACATTGTTGTGTGTAGCCTAGTTCATTTGTTTTCATTGTTGTGTAGAATCTAATTGTATGACTAAACCATTGTTTATCCATTCAACTGATGGTGGACATTTGGGTAGTTGCCAATTTGGGGCTTTTTTAGAACATCACTGTTAGTGAACTTCCTTGTATGTGTCAAATGATCACAAGTGCAAGAATTTTTCTAGAATTCATACCTAGGAGTGGAGTTGCTGGAGGTACAGGGAGTACCTTTTTAACCTCACTAGATAATGCCAAACTTTTTAAAGAGATTTATACAATTATACTCCCATCAACAGTATGTGAGAATTAGTGTTCTTGTACAGCTTGACAAACTTGATATTTATCAGGCTTGTTACTTTTTGCCAGTGAGGTGTGTAAATCTAATTACGGCTTCAGTATGCATTTCCCTGATTACTAATGAAGTTGAGTACCCTTTTAAATGTTTATTGACCGTTTGGATTTCCTGTTTTGGAAGTGCCTCTTCAAGTTTTGCGGAGCCCTGGTAGTGCGGTGGTTAACAGCTTGGCTGCTGACCAGGAGGTCGGCAATTCAGATCCACTAGCCACTCCTTGGAAACCCTCTGGGGTAGTTCTGTTCTCTCCTGTAAGGTCGCTATGCGTCGGAATTGACTCGATGGCAATGATGGATTTGGTTTTGTTTGGTTTCAAGTCTTATGCTTTAGCTCTCATTTGTCTCTTTTTCCTGGTAGTTCTGTTAGATTTCGTTGTCTGAGATTTTATTACTAGGTACATGCAGACTTAGCATTGTTAACATCTTACCTTTTGAATAGAGGTTTTTATGTAATAATGCCATTTACCTTAATATAATATGGCTATATCAGCTTTTTATTATGAAACGGGCAAAGTGCACATATTTGATGAATGAAAGGTCTGCTGTACAGGTAGGAACTGCAGATCAGTCCTCTCAGCCCATTCTTCTGGCATATTGTCATTTATGCGTGGTGGTAAACCATGAAGTGAATAAATAACTTTTGAATAAAAGTGTCCAGTATTCTTTTCTGAGGCATAACTTCCATATGGTAAGGGGCACTCATCTTAATTGTGCAGTGAATATTTACATATGTGGGCACTGCAACCACCCAGAGCAAGGTAAAAAAAATTTCCAGTACCCAGCAGTTCCTCGTGTCCCTTCTCAGTTGATATCTCCCTAATATTCTCACCATAGATTAATTTTGCTGATTTTCAAACTTTATGTAAGTGGAATCAGGGAGTATATTCTCTTTTGTCTTTTTTTGCTCAGCAGTTTGTGAGATTCAGCCGTGCTGTTATGTAGCAGTAGTTTATTTTTCTCTTATTGTTTGTAGTATTGTTGTTGCCAGGTGCCCTACCAATAGTGACCCTCTAGGACAGAGCAGAACTGCCCCGTGGGATTTCCTAGGCTGTAATTTTTTTTTCTTTTATTGTACTTTAGATGCAGGTTTACGGAGAAAATTAGTTCCTCGTTAGCACAGTTAATACACATATTTTTTTGTGACGTTGGCCAGCCGCACAACATGTTAACACTCGCCCGCTGTCGACGTTGGGTTCCCCATTACCAGCCTTCCTGTCCCCTCCTGCCTTCTTGTCCTTGCCTCGGGTGTGGTGTGCCCATTTAGTCTCATTTTTTTTAAAATAATTTTTATTGTGCTTTAAGTGAAAGTTTACAAATCAAGTCAGTCTCTCACACAAAAACCCATATATACCTTGCTACACACTCCCAATTACTCTCCCCCTAATGAGGCAGCCTGCTCTCTCCCTCCACTCTCTCTTTTCGTGTCCTTTTCGCCAGCTTCTAACCCCCTCCACCCTCTCATCTCCCCTCCAGGCAGGAGATGCCAACGTAGTCTCAAGTGTCCACCTGATCCAAGAAGCTTACTCCTCACCAGCATCCCTCTCCAACCCATTGTCCAGTCCAATCCATGTCTGAAGAGTTGGATTTGGGAATGGTTCCTGTCCTGGGCCAACAGAAGGTCTGGGGGTCATGACCACCAGGGCCCTTCCAGTCTCAGTCTGACCATTAAGTTTGGTCTTATGAGAATTTGGGGTCTGCATCCCACTGCTCTCCTGCTCCCTCAGGGGCCCTCTGTTGTAGTCCCTGTCAGGGCAGTCATTGGTTGTAGCCAGGGACCATCTAGTTCTTCTGGTCTCAGGATGATGTAGTCTCTGGTTCATGTGGCCCTTTCTGTCTCTTGGGCTCGTAATTGCCTTGTGTCCTTGGTGTTCTTCATTCTCCTTTGATCCAGGTGGGTTGAGACCAATTGATGCATTTTAGATGGCTGCTTGCTAGCGTTTAAGACCCCAGACGCCACTCTTCAAAGTGGGATGCAGAATGTTTTGTTAATAGATTTTATTATGCCAGTTGACGTAGATGTCCCCTGAAACCATGGTCTCCAGACTCCTGCCCCTGCTACGCTGACCTTCGAAGCATTCAGTTTATTCAAGAAACTTCTTTGCTTTTGGTTTAGTCCAGTTGTGCTGACCTCCCCTGTATTGCGTGCTGTCTTTCCCTTCACCTAAAGTAGTTCTTATCTACTATTTAATTAATGAATGCCCTTCTCCCACCCTCCCTCCCTGCCCCGTCTCATAACCACGAAAGAATGTTTTCTTCTCAGTTTAAACTATTTCTCAAGTTCTTATAATAGTGGTCTTACACAATATTTGTCCTTTTGCAACTGACTAATTTTACTCAGCATAATGCCTTCCAGGTTCCTCCATGTTATGAAATGTCTCACAGATTCCTCAGTGTTCTTTATCGATGCGCAGTATTCCATTGTGTGAATATACCATAATTTATTTATCCATTCATCCGTTGATGGGCACCTTGGTTGCTTCCATGTTTTTGCTACTGTAAACAGTGCTGCAGTAAACATGGGTGTGCATGTATCTGTTCGTGTAAAGGCTCTTATTTGTCTAGGATATATTCCAAGGAGTGGGATTGCTGGATTGTATGGTAGTTCTATTTCTAACTTTTTAAGGAAGCGCCAAATAGATTTCCAAAGTGGTTGTACCATTTGACATTCCCACCAGCAGTGTGGAAGTGTTCCAATATCTCCACATAGGCTGTGATTTTTATGGGAGCAGATTGCCATGTCTTTTCTCCTATGGAGCGGCTGGTGGATTTGAACCACTTACCTTTAGGTTAAGAGCCAAGTGCTTAGCCATCACACCACCAGGGCTCCTTTGTGTAGCATTTACAATGTAGAAAAATACTGCAATTTATTTAGTCATTCTATAGTTGATCAAGAGTCCCAGGTGGTGCAGACAGTTAAGTGCTTGACTCCTAGTTGAGAGGTTGGTAGTTCAAACTCACCCAGAGGCACCTCGCAAGATAGGCCTGGCAGTCTGCTTCTGAAAGGTTATAGCCTTGAAAACCTTCTGGAGCAGTTCTACTCTGCACATAAAGGATCGTAATGAGTTGGAATCAACTTGACAGCAAGTGATAACAGCAGCAACATGGTTGATCAGTATTTGTTTCCAGTTTTTTTTTTGTTTTTTGTGATTGAATGAATATCGACTTTCATAAGTAGTACTAGACACGTTTTACAGAGCTTACTATACATCAGGCTCTGATTACTTCCTTATGTGACTGCTTTCATTCATAGCAACCCGATGAGTTAGAAAGTATTCCTTTTTCCCTCCTCCTTTTTTTTTTTTAATTGCGCTCTAGGTGTAAGTTTACAGCGTAAGTTAGTTTCTCATACACAGAAATTTATACACACATTAATACGTGACCCTGGTTGCTATCTCTGTAATGTGACAGCACACTCCCCCTTTCCACCCCAGATCTCCCGTGTCCATCCACCTGGCTCCTGTCCCTTTCTGCCTTCTCGTCTCGCCTCTGGACAGGAGCTGCCCGTTTAGTCTCATGTATCTTATGTTTCCAGTTTTTGGCTGTTGTGTGTGATGCCGCTGCATGCCTGTGCTCATCTTTTGGTGAACGTAAGTGAAATTGCTGGGTCGTCATAAGGTAAACTGCCAAACTAATCTCTGAAGTGGATGTACCAGTTTATGCTCCTGTAGGCTTTTCTTAATATAGAACTTTTGGATTTAGCTTTGGGCCAAATAACTTAAACTTCTGTAACCCGTACGTTCAGTATTAGAGATAGCTCCGAGAACTCTTTTTTGATGTAGTCTAGGCACTTTGTAAACGTGAAATGCCCTTTTGTATAATTTCTCTGGAGAGTAAAAACCTACTGTATTCTTGTTTATCAAGTATATAAATATTTTTAAACATTTTGTGGGAGCAAAGCAACCTTGATCCTTTTTAAGTATTAAAAAGGCCACGTGAAGGGCAGAGCTTAGATTTGTAAAACGCTATTTGTAGTAGTTAATTCCAAAGTTAAAATCATAATCTCTGGAACTCTTTGGAGTCTAATTTTCTGTTGTGGTTTATTTACACTCAGTACTGGGGAGACCATATTCTCTGGAGCCTTTTTCCAGAGGCATTTAAATTCACTCTTTTGAAATGCCTTTTGACAGATGGGTCTAAAAAGGAATAGATCGAAGCTTTGAGACACTTGAGGCAAATAGAAAGTTCTGTTTTCAGATTATAATAGGGAATCTTGGTTAAGACGAGAATGCTGTGGTGGACCTGTTCCGTGTCTAGCTTTGTGGCAGCCAGGATGCAGTCACCTTAAAATTTCAAGTGCTTTCTCAACACGGTGACTACAGCAGTCGGGATGGCTGAAATCAGGTTTATGATCTGTGAACATTTGCAAGGAACTTGGAACTTTCTGACTGAATTTGGAGATTGCTGCAGGCTAAGAGTTGACATAACATTTGTCCTACAAACACTATTGTGTTTTATTACCTTAGCGCCGACGTGGAAATCAGACTACTTACAGCTGCTCGCAGCTTGGGTCTTTGCTTGGGACCCTGTGAAAGTTGCTTCCTTTTGCTGCTTTAAAAGGAAGATGTTTCTCATCAGAGAATTCAGATTCATCACATATTTCCTGTTTATTGTGTGCAGTCATTTGCTTATTACTTCATTTAATATTCAACAACTGTTCGCTGAATTGTACAATAGCTTAACTATTATACTTCCAGTGTAATGGAAGCTTTTGATTACTAGTCCAGACTTTCCACCCCAGCACAGTGGTCTTTTGGAGACTACTGTGAACATGACTTTTAAGAGCCCCACAGCAGGGAGGAGGACATCTTTTTCAGACAGCCAGGGTGTGTGCTTGTGAACTGCCAAAGAAAAAATAGTTTTTAAAAAAAGTGTCATCATTTTAGTAGGTAGTAGGTAGTATTTCTGTTTATAGACCCTTAAAAAAAAAAAATGTTTTTAGACAATGACCACTCACTTTGCCTAGCTTATACAAAAATTGCTCTACAAATTTCTTGAGTTTTTCATAGATACTTAAACTTGTTTTCATTGGAGTCCAGAGCTTTACACTCTATTTCTGGAATTGTAAAGTTTCTTTTATCTTTGGTCTGTTTGTTAACTTTTTCAGAAGGACCCTCTTTTTAAGAAAGCCCATGAATCCAAAGAGTCTTAGGTAGTTGGTCTTGTGAATCCGAGGAATCTTAGATGGTTGGTGTTAGCTGAGAGAACATTTGGTGAACGTAAATGGAATTGCTGGGTCATGAGACTTTTTGTTTAAGTACAACTTAATGTTTTTTTTAGAATATTTACAGAGTTGTGCAACCATCCAAACCAAAAACCCAAACCCAGTGCTGTCGAGTCGATTCTGACTCATCGCGACCCTGTAGGACAGAGTAGAACTGCCCCATAGTGTTTCCAAGGAGCGTCTGGCGATTTTGAACTGCTGACCCTTTGGTTAGCAGCCAGTGGCAGTTACCCATTACGCTACCAGGGTTTCCAGTGCAGCCATCACCTCATCAATATTAGAACATTTTCAAAAGAAACCCCGTTTTCTAACAGCCACTTCCTCATTCCATCCCCTGCCCCCCCACCAACCACCTGGCCCTAGGCAACCACTAATCTACATTCTGTCTCTATACATTTGTCTATTCTGGACATTTTATATAAGTGAACCATACAGCACGTGGTCTTTTTTGACTAACTTCTTTTACTCAGAATAATATTTTCAAGGTTTATTCGTACTGTAGCATGAATCAGTCAGTACTTGATTCCTTTTTACTGCAACCATAAGACCTTCTGGAGAATTTTAAACAATGACTATATCCAACAGGGTTTCTATTTTGTACTTACTTTTTTTTTTTTAAGGTCACACGGAAACCCTGGTGGTGAAGTGGTTAAGAGCTACGGCTGCTAACCAAAAGGTCGGCAGTTTGAGTCCACCAGGCACTTCTTGGAAACTCTATGGGGCAGTTCCACTCTGTCCTATAGGGTCACTATGAGTTGGAATTGACTCGATGGCAATGTTTTTTTTTTTTTTTTTAATGGCATCCCCCAAGTTAGTAACCCCTGCTCTAAAATGAATCATAGACACAGTGTCATGTGAGGCCCCTATGTGACCTAAAAAAAACCCAAAAAGCAAAAAACCAAACACGTTGCTGTCGAGTTGATTCTGACTCACAGAGACCCTCTAGGACAGAGCAGATCTGCTCATAGAGGTTCCAAGGAGCGCATGGTGGATTCGAGCTGCTGACCTTTTGGTTAGCAGCGGTAGCTCTTAACCACTCTGCCACCAGGGTTTCCACTTGGGCGATATGGACCTCAATAATTGGCCTTCAGAATACTCTGAACCCTTTGTAATTCTTTGCAAGATTTTATTTCACAAGCAGTTCTGTGTGTGGGGGAGAGAGAAGATCTGTAGCTTTTGTAAAAGATAATTTTCAAAAAGTAAAATCATAGCTCTCGTACAAATATAAGATGAGCATGTGTTAAAGATTCTATTTTACTCTAGTAAGAAAATCAGGCAGGTTTTATAATCGGTTCAAAGGTAAAGTCCAAAAAATAGACACATTTACAGATCAGAAATACTGAAATGAATATGCAAATGGAGGCAAAACTAGTTTCTTCCATAGTGAGGGAGGGAAGTCAGCTGAACCTTTACCTACCAGAAAGAACAGAATTTGCATGTTTACAGGTAAAGGTGATTTTGCATTGCTGTCAATTATCTGCAGGCTTCAGAGCTGTAAAATAACTTCTATAGAATCAGAGCCAGATAACCCAGAGGGGTGTCCTAGACAATTTTCCATTGGAAGTACACATTTTTGCCTGTACTTTTAACAGTTTATCAAAAAAGTCCAAATTTTAGTTTTAAATTTAGATCCCTTCACCTGCTTCCTTCAGTTTCAAAAAGTCGCTCTTTGTTCATTGGATTTTGAAGGCAGACTTTTCAGAGGGTGTTTTGAATAGAATTGTGTGTTAGAAATTTCCAGAGAAGTAGCTTTTGCAACTTTCTTAGGTTATGCTTCTCAGCACATATTCAGTGTTTCCCATCTCTAATAGCAGCATGATTGTTGAAGGGAGGGGATTTCTACAAATGGTTATAAATTTGGAAAGCCTTAGCCTTCAGCAGTCTCAGTGACAAAAATAGAAAATCCTATCAGTAAGATAGGTGTAGGAAGAGAGAGAAGCGCAGATAACTTCTTCCCCAATTGCGGTGTGCTTAGGGAGGTCCCAGCTTCTCCTTCTTGTGTGATGATCTTGCCAGTATCCAAGGAATTCTCATTTCTAGTCTCCAAAGGATAATGAGTAATTAATGCCAGTGTTCTTCTTCTTTTTGTACTTTGAAAGGTAACCTCTGTGCTTGGACGCAGTAAGTCATTTAGTTAGCCTAAGAGTCCCTGGGTGGCCCAAACCTTTAAGCACTGGGCTACTAACCGAAAGGCTGGCAGTTGGAACCCAACAAGAGGCACATCGAAAGAAGATTTTTTTTTTTGTCCTCCTTGATAGGCTTTATTATGCCAATTGATCAAAACCTTGGCGATCTGTTTCTGAAAGGTCACAGCCTTGAAAACCCTATGGAGCACAGTTCCACTCTGCAACACATGGAGTCTCCATGAGTTGGAGTCGACTCATTGGCAACTGGTTTTTGGTTAAGTGTACTCTAGGAGCTCGTAGCATGTTTGGCAACATACCATCTGCAAGTTGGCATAGTACTCTTTTCCCAACATTTTACCTCCTTGCCCTAGTCTGAGAGTGGATTTACAGACTGAATACATAATTACTCTTAAACCTCTACATCCCTCAACTTGTTCCTTTGTAGATTGAATTTACTTTTATGCATCTTTAGTTGTCTCTACTAGTTTTACGCCCAGCTACTAATCTAAAAGGCTGGTGATTTGAACCCACCCAGCAGCACCACATTGGAAAGGCCTGGCAGTCTGCTTCCATAAAGATCACAGCCAAGAAAACCTTTCGGAGCAGTTCTGCTCTATAACACATGGGGGCGCCATGAGTTGGAATCAATTTGACAGTGAGTCTGGGTTTTTATGTTTGTTTTCATGCCTTGTTTGATGTATTTTAGAAGAGAGGCGCCCTGAATTGCTACTTGACAGAATCAGATCTGTCTTCACTTGAGGCCTTGTCCTGACCACAAGTAAATAAATAAAATGACTGTCTGACAGTGTTTAGCCATCAGCTGTGATGAGTTTAGAGGCTTCGTTTTTCCAGGAGTACTTCTGACTGAATTGGGAACATTGCACGTCTGTCCCTTTTATGAGGCGAGGCTTCCTTTTGAGATCAACTTGCCAGATTCTGGGTCTCTTGACTCACATGGCGGAATTTTGGGGAAATATGTGGTTTGTTCTTTATCTCCTAACAAATGATGAGTCAGTGTCTTCAGACATTTCTGTATCACAGTCACTTTTAGTTGCTTGGAGTGGCTGTTTGGTCCTGTTGCTCGATTCTTACTTTAATGACCCGAGGGAATTTTCCCTTTGGGCTTGTGATCTGTTATTGCTGAAAACTTTAATGCCTTTTGAGGCTGTAAAGACAATAGTGTTTCCTTACCTGTTTACACTTTGAAGTTCTGCAGATTGCGATATAAGTAAGATTCATTTAGCTTTGTTTTCCGCGTTATGAGAATAAATAGGCTGTTTGGGTCTTTTCTGTATTTTAACCTTACTCCCTAACCTGAGCCTCAGTCCTTAGAGTACCGTTTGATCTTAAGACGTTTAAGGCAGTGGATTAACCAGCTAAAACAGGTTTTTCTTTTCCTCAATAATCTATTCCTGCTTTGAAGCTCGAATTTTCTGGCTCTTCTGGCAAAACTGCTGGTTTTGAATTGTGCAATTGTATTGGAAGTGAAGAAAATGGAAGGGGAAGGAAAATAAACCTTTCTTCTCTGTGGGATTGCTGGATGGAAGATTTTGATTTTATTAATACCTGGCCAGGGAATGAATATTAGCCAGGAACAGTTAGTTGCTCCTTTGTCAAAGTCCTGATAGATCTGGATTGGCATGGCTAGGCCCTGACCTTAGTACTTCCCAAGAAGGTTGGTGGAAACCTTTTTTCCTCTCTTGAGAGATAGATAGCCACTAAGCTTGATGATTGGGTCCCAGTAGTAATGTCAAGTCAGCTATCAGGTGGTTCTTTTATAAAAGAAGGGGAGAGAAGGGAGCCCATTATAGAGAAGTCTTTCTTCACCCGAGATGCGTATCACAGAGTGGTGTTTCAGATACACTTTCTGGGGCTCCACCCCACTCTCACTGAAGGTCTGGGTGGGGTGTATGGAGAAAGCTTCTTGGGTGATGTTGATGTACCCTACTGGTTGAGTGGAAAGAGTATTGGACAGCAGGTCAGATTCTAATTGGAGCTTAGCCTCTTGTTTGACCCATATTATTGTCACATATTATTAGTCTTTGAACCTCAACTTTTCCATCATTGAAATGGAATGGTCCTAGGTGGTCTCTAAGGTTCCTTCAAGTCGGCCCCCAACTCATGATGATTGTATGTGTTACAGAGTAGAACTGCTCCATAGAGTTTTCTTGACTGTAATCTTATGAAAGCAGTTTGCCAGGCTTTTCTTATGGAGCCACTGGGTGGGTTCAAACTGCCAACCTTTATGTTAGCAGCTGATGGCAAACCTTTTGTGTGACCCAGGCTCATTCTAGTTAATGTTTAGATATTTATAATGTTTTGAAGCCCCGAGGAATGCTTCCTGTGTCTCTTGGAATTCAACTCTGAGTTGAATTCATGGGTTCTGAGTGAATTCATAGGTTCTGAATTCATTGTCTGAGTCGAGTCATGGGTTTTAATTCTGGCTTTGCCACTTACTATAAATGTGATGTAGAGCAAGTCTCTTAACCTTTCTTGGGTAAGATTCCCCTGTCTATAAGGTGAAACTGTGCATTCTTAACCTGAGAGCTTCATAAGGTTATAAAGTACAAATAAAATACTGTGAAAGCCTTTTAAAACCATGAGTTGTGTAAATATTACCAGGTATTCTCAACAGATAAGTTAACGCTTTTTAAGTACTTCATCCTTTTCTGTGCAGGATGTCACAGCGCCTTTGGGCCTCCTTCTAAATTAGTTCTGTTCCCTCTATGGTCAGGTGGCCACCTAATCTTTGGGATTTAAAGGGAAGAGAAAGTTTTAAGTGAAACCAGTGGGTGAACTCTGATCCCTGTAGAATAGTGCCATGCACAGAGTGAAAGTCACTGTTGAATGAATGAAACTGTCTCACAGCAGTCAGCGTGTCAAGGGCAGCACCAGGGTGGCAGGGCAGGCGTCTTCCTAGGTTGGCATGCATAGCTCTTAAGGGGCCGTCTGAGCGATTGCTCTTGAATGAAACAAATACAGAGGGTTAGCTATCTGTTGAGTAACAGAGAAAGGGTTGTTGCCATTTGCGTTAGCTCCAAGGCAGAAGCAACATCTAGTGCGGGTCTGGAAATGTCTGCCAGGTAGCTTTTGTCTTTTAGTCACATTCACTTTTAGAGTGTTTCTTCTGGGATCCGTTGGCAATTAAGAAATTTATTGGAAAAAAAATCACTGCCTGATTGGTACTTGGTCCAGAGCAGCACCAGTTCTCAAAGGTTTTTCTTTGATGTGAGGGGCGGGGCAATGCAGGGTGGGTGATGTCACTGTGGGAAGTTTGCCTGCAGCATCTTTTGCTCTCTTGAAGTGAATTGGGGCCTGAAAGAGTTCAGCATACTGGGGAGAGCTAGGAGTGATAGGAAAGTAACTTGTGACTGGACAGAATAGAACGCCGGGTCTCCCAGGCTTGGTGACTGTCTCAGATCATAGTCCTAGCCTAACAAAAATGTTAAGAGAACAAATCCTAAGTATGAAAAGCACTGAGATCGGATGGAGTGGAAAATAATGGTGGTGTCGTTTCCTTTCACTGCATTGCACGTCCACAGTCAGCATTTCCGGAAGCCGGGAGTAAAATCACTCCATGACCTTGCTTTTGGAACTGAAGGTCGTGATTCATTTAGAGGGACACAGAATCAGTTTAGTGGGTCAAACATTTAAAAAAAAAAAAAAAGGGGAGATCATCAGTGTCACTGAATTGTATGCAAGAAATGTTCAGTTGGGAAATATTTTGTTACGTGTATTTTTGCTACAATAAAATAATTTTGATAAAAAGGAATAAATGGGAAAGAAATATGAGTGCATCACAGGTATTATTTTGAAACTTTTAGTTTTTATATCTTTGTGTTTCCATGTGTACTGGATTGTGTTGTAAAATGTATTTCTGTGGGTCTGTTGGAAAGTTTGAAACTCAATTCACAGACTATTTGCAGACTAAAATTTGCAAACAGAATTTGCAAAAAAAATTTGCAAACTAGAGTGTCTTGTTCCCTGGGAGTGAATTGAGGCCTGAAAGAGTTCATTATCACCGAAGATAGTGGGCTGCTAAGCTCCCATAAGTTCTAATAGCTGTTTATTGTCTAATAATGATTAGGTTTACTGAGTACTATTTGATTTTGGGTACCAGCTAAAACCCATATCATTAGGTTGGGGTTGGAATGAGCTTGATGAGAAAAGCTGGTTAATTCACTCATCATTATTTGACAATAGCTTCTTGAATGTTAATACTATTAAGGTTTATCAAAGTTTGTTTTTTCCTTTAATATTGTACTTTAAAAAAGATTTATACTCTTCTTTACTGTCATTTTACATGCATCCATTGGCCAAAGTGCTTTTTTTTTCCCTCTAGAGGAATATATTTCCAGTTTTATAGCAAACATGAAAGAAGAGATGCTTTACTTACAGAAACTTTACCCAGACACTGCTGTTAAGTAAGGGCTGGAGACACAGACAGACAGACAGACAGACAGACAGACACACACTGTTTTGTGAATGTGTTAGTCTTTTGTCTGTTCTTCTAAAGAAATAGAAGCACAGATCTGTGAAATATTTGCCAGGAGTTGCATAATAAGTTAGTAATCTTCACAGGTGACCATTTATAGTTCTTGTATTTCCAGATGGGTACAATACGTAGAGTAAGTTGAAATAAATAGAAGCTTAAGTATTGTACTTACATATGCAGGTGTATATAGACAAAAAATGTATTGCTATAAGTAAAAAGATATGGTCTGAAATAGTAATTATAATTATATTAAGTTCTTGTGCCATCTCTATCTCATTGGTTATCTGTAGTCATGACCTAGCTGTATAATTTTAGTCTGTTATGAACCACACCGTATATCCAGGATGGATTCTGCCAAGAACATAGATTGTGAAGAGAAAGCTCTTGGGATGCCGTTGGGTTATTGTATTTTGAGTGATCCTGTGCCGATGGACACTGACAATCAGGACTTGAAGGAGGACTGGATACTGAGTCAAAAGGCTTGGGCTCCTAGTCTTGAGCTTAGGCTTGCCATTTCACTTGGGGAACCTCTGCTTGTAAAGGGAAAATGCTGGGCTTGATCTCTAGGGTTCCCTTCAGCCCTTAGGCTCCGTGCTTCCCAAGGGTGGTAGTATTGCATCAGGGCCCAGCCTGGGGTTTGTGCTGTTTTTAAGGCCCCAAGGGACTGCCTCATCCTTTTTTTCCAAGGAGGTAAGATACATTACCCCACGGAGCCCAATAATGCAGTGAGCAGGCAGGGCCCGAGGTGCTTTATCACTGGGGACTGAGCCTAGGTTGTTTGTAGTAACCTAGAGCTGGTGAAGGACCTTGGAATGAAGCCAGGAGATCTAATTTCTATGACCCTAGTCACCTACTAAAAAAGCTTGCCAGGACCTATCCAATACAGTATCATTTTGTCTTTGGCGTAAGAGAATATGAAAATAGACCTCCTCTTAAAAAGTATCATTTTTGAGTTCCAGGACTCCCATTATCTTCTTACCATAGTAATTACCAAGAAAATACATTTTTACTGAATATAATTTTATAAGTAGCATTGAGGAATGTCTTTATATCCTAATACTGAGGCTTAAAAAAATTAAATTAGTTTGCATTTGCTGATTCTTCGCCAGTTACATTATTTTCTTGTTCAGTGCTGTGAAGACTTGATATATAGCTACAGTTATCTTTTGACATTGGTAGCCTCTGTTTCCTGGGTATACTGGGAACTAGTATCATCAGCGGTAAATCCCATGGGGAAGTTCCACTCTGTCCTATAGAATCACTATGAGTTGGAGACAGCAGATAGCAACAACAATATTATCATCAGAAGAAAAGCTGACCTGAATGATTGCCCTTCTGTTACCCCATTCTTACACCAGTTGTTAACTGTATGGCTTGATCACAGCTTTAACACTAGAAGATTCTTTATAGTGGAAATCATGAAACACCTTTGATGATGATAGACTTCTCTGTTTTTTCCCAGATCTTGATTGGTACTGCTGCTGTTCTGCAGGATTGAGGTTGTTGATAGCAACAATGGGCTCTGGGGAATGTCCACCAGGAACTGTGGTGGGGTTGCAGATAAGCTGTGTTTCCATGGATGGCCTCTAGGGAACCCAATACTTGCCTAATGTTAATTACCTTATATAACACAGTATGATTGCTAAGGGTATAAATGTTTTCAACGAACATTTGTCGAACACCTGTCCCGCTTCTAAGCTTTCACATTCCTGCTGGAACATTGCATGTGGATATCCCATAGAAACATAAACCAATATCAAGTATCTTTTTTCTCAAAATCTCTTCTACTTTCTTCATCTTTCCTATCTCTTCTAGTTTTACTGTGGCTAATGGTAACACCACTTACCTATTCTCTCAAACTTTAAAATTTGGAATTATCTGATTCTTCCCACTTCTTAACTCCATACTTCCCATATCTAGTAAGTTACCAAACCCTGCTTGTCCCATCTCCAAAACTGTCTTTCAAATCCATGCTGTTGTTGTTGTTGTTGTGTGGCATTGATTCAATTCCAACTCATGGCGACCATATAGGACAGAGTAGAACTGCCCCATAGGATTTTCTAGGCTGTGAGTCAGAATCAGCTTGATGGCTCACAACAACAATCTTTACAGAAGTAAATTGCTATGTCTTTTCTCCTGCTTGTGGGTTCGAACTGCCGACCTTTTGAAGAGACATGTTCAAGGACATTCGTTTTGATATTCTTTCTAAGAGCAAAGAAAAAAATATAAGCAACAGAAATGTCCATCAACGGCGAAAGGGGAAATACATGGCAGTACACATGTGTTATGTACCCATCCTGTGCTATTAAGCCAAGAGCGTAACAGCAAACCAGGGCACCTTTTCATATCTATACTACTTTTTAATCTGTAATGTTATATTGCTTAAAGTCAGACCCAGTTTATTGACTATTTCAGCAATTTCTTAACCAAAATTTTTATCTCTAACCTCTCTGCCTTCTACTCAATCTCCCCCCAAACCACCTTGAAACAAAAACAAAAACAAAACAAAACCTCTCCTGATTCACAGTCCATGCTTTTGTGTTAGTTTTGTTACTGTTCTATAATTTGTTTTTTTAAACTTCACATTATGTCCTAGAAATTTTTCCATGTGATTGACAAGTGGATCTGTCTTTTGATTGTTGCACAGTATGGGTGTGTAAAACGTGTTACCGCCATTTATTTCACCTTTCACCTGTTGATGGGCATTTCTGTTATCTACATTTTTTTTCTTCGATGTAGAAAGAATACCAGAATGAATGCCCTTGAACATGTCTCTTTGTACATATGTGCAAGTAGGTGGATACCAAAAAGTGGAATTTTTTGGTCAAAATGAATACGGACAGTATACATTTAAAATGTTAACAGATAATGACAAGTGACTTTACAAAAAGTTCCTACCAATTTATGCTCCCTCTCTCCAGACTTTTTGAAATGTATTTTTAGGACCACTGCTTATCTGTAGTCTCAGGTCTCTGATTGATACGTCTGCTCGTTTACCTGGTCAGTGTCAGCCGCTGTCCATGTTTTTCTCCAGTACAGACTGGACACCAGGCACTCTGCTGTATGTTGGGGATTTAGCTTCAGATGAGATAGGTATGGTCCCTGCCCTTGTGTAGCTTACACTCTAACCGTGTAGAACTTGTTGCTGTTCCCTGAATGTGCCAGATTCTTTTTATACACGCCGCCATTCTCTCTTGTTGGTACCGCCTTTTTTTTTTTTCTTTCTTTTAATTTTTCTGCCTAGAGAATTTTCTTTTATCATTCTTTTATCCTTTTAGCCAGGTTAAATCTTACCTTCTGGCGTATCTTCCCCATTTCCTGTCAGGTAGAATTCTACAGGCCTTGCTCAGTGCTCTCTCACAGCATTTTACTTGCATCCTTCCTATACCATCCGTGCACGTGTACACACACGTGCTTCTCCCATTAGATTGTAAACCCAGTTAGGGCAAAACCAAAAAACCCATTGCCGTTGAGTTGATTCCAACTGATAGCGACCCTATCAGACAGAGTAGATCTGCTCCATAGAGTTTCCAAGGAGCACCTGGTGGATTTGAACTGCTGACCTTTTGGTCAGCAGTAGCTTTTAACCACTATGCCACCAGGGTTTCTGTTAAGGGCAAGGGACCTATGATATTTCCTCTAGCCTAATGCCTTAAGTCTTGTTTATTCAATAAATGTTGAATAAGTGAATGAATAACAAGCAATCCCATGAACTTATTTTGTGCAGGGCACTGTGATAGGGGACTATCCTCAAGGAATGAGTCAGGGAGATAAGAGACAGATGAGTAGACTGCAGGGCGGGTTGTGGTAGCTCTGTGTAGTAGAGGCACAAGTGAAGTCTTAAGAAAAACTTAAAGGGAGAGATTAATTCTCATGAATGGGATAATTGTGGTTAGTTTATGGATGAGTGGATTTTTCCCCCTTGTTGTTGTGCCAGGTATCGTGAGGGATACAAGTAAAACGATAAGATACAGCTCCTAACCTTAAGAATCTTACAGTAAAATAAGGCCTTATGGCGATGGTTGGCAAACTACAGCCTTAGGCAAATCCAACCATCATCTGTTTTTGTACAGCCCATGAGCTAAGAATGGCTTTTGCATTTTTAAAATTAAAAAACCAAAAAAAGAGAGATGATTTTGTGACACGTCAAAATGATATGAAATTTAAATTTCAGCGTCCATAAATTTTATTGGAACACAGCTGCTCTGGTTTGTTCATACAGTGTCTGTGACGGCTTTCGCACAGTTTAGTTTTAACAGTATGGCCCACAAAACATAAATGTATTTACTATCTGGCCCTTTACAGAAAAACGTTTGCCGACCCCTGGGTTCAAGGATGGGCAAGATTCAAATGAAGTGAAGAAGAAAAACGACATTCATGTTGAGAGGATCAGTTTCAGTTGAGAGGGTGGAACGGTGAATACTGGAAGCCATATGAGAGTTTGAGAGCTGAAAGGATGATCTAGCTCAACTCATTTATTTATTCTACTTTATTATTTTTTATTGTAATTTCCGCAAGGTTTACAGAGCGAATTAGTTTTTTGTTAAACAATTAATACACATATTGTTTTGTGACATTGGTTGCAAACCCCACGACATGTGAACACTTTCCCCTTCTCGACTTGGGTTCCCCGTTACCAGCTTTCCTGTCCCGTTCTGCCTTTTTGTCCTTGCCCCTGAGTTGGTATGCTCATTTAGCCTAGTTTTGTTTTATGGGCCTGTCTAATCTTTGGCTCGAAGGGTATACCTCAGGAGTGATTTCAGTATTGAGTTAAAAGGGTGTCCGGGGGAGCCATATTCTTGGGGTTTCTCCAGTCTCTGTCAGACCAGTGAATCTGGTCTTTTATTGTGTGTGTGAGTTAGAATTTTGTTCTGCATTTTTCTCCAGCTTTGTCCAGGGCCCTCTATTGTGATCTCTGTCAGAGAAGTTAGTGATGGTAGCCGGGGACCATCTAGTTGTGCTGCACTCAGTCTGGTGGAGGTTATGGTAGTTGTGGTCCATTAGTCCTTTGAACTAATCTTTCCCTTGTGTCTTTGGTTTTCTTCATTCTCCCTTGCTTCAGATGGGGTAAGACCAGTGGAGTATATTAGATAGCCACTCACAGGTTTTAAGATCCCAGACACTACTTACCAAAGTAGGATGTAGAACATTTTCTTTATAAACTACGTTATGCCAGTTGAGCTAGATGTGCCCCAGGACCATGGTCCCTAGCCCTCAGCCCAGTAATTCAGTCCCTCAGGGAGTTTGGATGTATCTGTGAAGCTTCCATGACTTTGTCTTGGTCAAGTTGTGCTCACTTCCCCAGTATTGTGTACTGTCTTACCCTTCATCAGAGTTACTACTTATGTGTTGTCTAGTTAGTGTTTTTCCCTCCCACCCCTCTCCTCCCTAGTAACCATTAAAGATTGTTTCTTGTGTGTAAACCTTTTCATGAGTTTTTATAATAGTGGTCACATACAGTATTTGTCCTTTTGTAATTATTTCACTCAGCATAGTGCCCCCCAGATTCATCCATATTGTGAGATGTTTTGCAGATTCATCATTGTTCTTTATTGTTGCGTAGTATTCTGTTGTGTGTGTGTACCATAGTTTGTTTAACCATTTGTCTGCTGATGGGCACTTAGGGTGTTTTCATCTTTGTGCTGTTGCAGTGAACATGGGTGTGCATATGTCTACTGGTGTGACAGTTCTTGTTTCTCTAGGATATATTCCTAGGGTGGGATTACTGGATCATATGGTATTTCTTTTTCTAGTTTTTTAAGGAAGTGCCATTTCATTTTCCATAGTGGTTTTACCGTTTTGCATACCCACCAGCAGCACATAAGAATTCCAGTCTCCCTGCAGCCTCTTCAACATTTGTTATTTTCTGTTTTTTTGATTTGTGCCAGTAATGTTGGAGTGAGATGGTATCTCATTGTGGTTTCGATGTGCATTTTTCTAATGGCTAGCGATCACGAGCATTTCATCATGTGTTTGTTAGCTGCCTGAATGTCTTCTTTGGTGAAGTGTCCATATCTTTTGCCCATTTTTTAATTGAATTGTCTTCTTGTTGTAGAAGTGTTGGATTTTCCTATAGATTTTAGAGATTAGATATTTGTTGGATTCGTCATAATCAAAAATTTTTTTCCAGTCTGTAGGTTCTCTTTTTACTCTTTTGCTGAAGTCTTTTTATGAACTTGAGTGTTTAATTTTTAGAAGATCCCCATTATCTGGCTTGTATTCTGGTGTTATATCTTATTTATGCTGTGTATTAGGACCTCTAGCATTGACCCTGTTCTTTCTTCTGTACTCTCTATAGTTTTAGGTTTTATATTTAGGTCTTTGATCCATTTTGCATTAGTTTTTGTATATGGTGTGAGGTATGGGTCTTTTTTCATTTTTTTTTGCAGATGGACATCCAGTTTTGCCAGCACTATTTTTTAAAATGACTGTCTTTTTCCCATTTAATGTACTTTGGACCTTTGTTGAAGATCAGGTGACCGTAGGTGGATGAATTTACATCTGGATTTTCAATTCTGTTCTGTTGGTCAGTGTGTCTGTTGTTGTACCGGTGTACCACGTGTTTGGACTGCTGTAGTTGTGTAGTAGGTTCTGAGGTCAGATGGTGAAAGTCCTCCTACTTTATTCTTTTTCTTGAATACTGCTTTGCTTATCCAAATCCTCTTTCCTTTCCATATAAAGTTAATGATTAGTTTTTCCATCTCTTTAAAGAATGCTGTTAGTATTTGGGTCGAGATTGCATTGTTTGTAGATTGTTTTGGGTGGAATTGACATTTCCACAATGTTGCGTATACTTATCCATGAGCATGGTATGCCTTTCCAGTTACATAGGTGTCGTTTGATTTCTTGCAGTAGTGTTTTGTAGTTTTCTTTGTGTAGGTCTTTTATGTCCCTGATTAGATTTATTTGTATTTTGTTTTTTTAGGGGCTATTATAAATGGTATTACTTTCCTGATTTCCTTTTTGTCATTTTCTTTATTGGTGTGTAGGATCCAGCTCATTTTTGTATGTTTATCGTGTATCCCGCCTCTCTGCTGAATCTTTCTATTAGTTCCAGTAGTTTTCTTGCGGAGTCCTTTGGGTTCTTTACATATAGTATCCTATCACCCACAAATAGGGACAGTTTTATTTCTTCCTTATGAATTTCAGTGCCCTTTGTTTCTTTTTCTTGCCTTATTGCTTGTTATGGATTGAATTGTGTCCCCCAGAATTGTGTATCAATTTGGCTAGGCCGTGATTCCCAATTGTGTGATTGTCCACCCTTTTGTCATCTGATGTGAATTTCCTTTGTGTTGTCAATCCTAACTTTGTGATGTTAATGAGGCGGGATCAGTGTCAGTTATGTTAACAAGGCAGGACTCAATCTACAAGACCATGTTGTGTCTTAAATCAGTCTCTTTTGAGATATAAAAGAGAGGAGCGAGCAGAGAGACATGGGGGTCTCATACCACCAAGAAAGCAGAGCCAGGAGAATAGCGTGTCCTTTGGACCTGGGGTCCCTGCGCTGAGAAGTTCCTCAGCCAGGGAAGATTGATGACAAGGACCTTCCCCCAGAGCTGACAGAGAGAGAAAGCCTTCCTCTGAAGCTGGTACCCTGAATTCAGACTTCTAGACTATGAGAGAATAAAGTTTTCTTTGTTAAATCAGTCCACTTGTGGTATTTCTGTTTTAACAGCACTTGATGACTAGGACATTGCTCTAGCTATAACTTCCAGCACAGTATTAAATAGGAGTGGTGATGAAGAACCCCCTTGTCTTGTTACTGTTCACAGGGGAATTGTTCTCAGCCTCTCTCCATTAATAACATTGGCTGTTGGTTTTGTATGAAAAAACCCAAACCTGTTGCTGTCTAGTTGATTCCAACTCATAGCAATTCTATAGGACAGAGTAGAACTGCCCCATAGAGTTTCCAAGGAGTGCCTGGCGGATTCAAACTGTCATCCTTATGGTTAGTGGCCGTAGCTCTGAACCACTACGCCACCAAGGTTTCCAGTTGGTTTCTTTCTTTCTTTCTTTATTTTAGATGCCCTTTATTATGTTGAGGAAGTTCACTTCTATACCTATTTTATTGAGAGTTTTTATCAGGAATGGGTGTTGGACTTTATCAAATGCCTTTTCTCTGTTGATTGAGATCATCGTGTGATTATTTTGTTTTATTTATGTGGTGGATTATGTTGATCGATTTTCTGATATTGAAACATCCTTACATACCTGGTATGAATCCCACTTGGTTGTGGTGTATTATTATTATTATTTTTAATATGATGCTGAGTTCCGTTGGCTAGAATTTTGTTGAGAATTTTTGCATCTATATTCCTGAGAGATATCGGTCTGTAATTTTCTTTTTTTGTGGTGTCTTTGTTTGGAATCTGGATTATGCTAGCTTCATAGAATGAATTCGGAAGTATCTCTTCCTTTTCTGTGTTCTGAAGTCGTCTGATTAGTACTGGTGCAAGCTCTTCTCTGAATGTTTGGTAGAATTCTCCAGTGAAGTCATTTGGGACAGGGCTTTTTTTTTTTTTTGTTGGGAGTTTTTAAATTACCTTTTCAACCTCTTTTTTTATGGGTCTGTTCACAGTTTCAACCTTAGTTTGTGTTAGTTTAGGTAGGTAGCATGTTTTAAGAAATTTGTCCATTTCCTCTAGGTTTTCAAATTTGTTGGAATGTAGTGTTTCATAGAACTCTGTTATGATCCTTTTTATTTTCAACCCTTTTATTTTATAGAATAGGCAGAAGATTAAAAAACCTTGTCAAAGTCCATGAAACTCTTAAGTGGCAGTGTGCACTGGTGTGACTAGAGCATGAGCTGGAGGGATCTAGAGGATAAGGTTATTGCTTGGTAGGTCTAATGGCCTTGACCATGGAAAATGAGAGTTGAGGAACAAAGTTCTTTGTTTCTTTTTCTAAATGTAATGTTTCTTTTTTTCTCTTGTATTTCCAGAAAGCCTTTGAGCCCTACTTTGAGATTTTGGAAGTATATTCCACAAAAGCCAAGAATTACGTGAATGGGCACTGCACCAAGTATGAGCCTTGGCAGCTAATTACGTGGAGTGTTGTGTGGACTCTGCTAGTCGTCTGGGCATATCATTTTGTCTTCCAGCCAGAGAGTAAGTATACTGTCCCCTCTGTAAAGGCACAGGGGAGTTTCACTAGCCTTGAAACTCACAACTGACAAATTGGACTTTTTGCCTTCTGGTTTGGCACTGATTTTTAAAATGTCTTTAAATTGAAAGCTGTGCAGTGTCTTCTGGTTGGTAAAGTTATAACAGAACCATTACACTAGTACGAATGCTATTTATGTTGGTTTTTCTGGATTTACAGCTTGTGTAAAAACTCCTCAGAAATTAGTCATTATAAGGATCCACAGATACCTCAGAGTATGGCTTAAACCTTCTTGAATTCCGTTTCTTGCCTGGAGCCTAATTGTGTCACCTGAAATTACTAAAGCAGGAATTTATTGCTTTCATTTTGGGTCATCCTTCTCAGTAAAGGTTAGGTGAAATTAGAACAGCACTCATGCAGCAACCATATGTGTGTCCATTATGTGCCAGGCACTGTGCTAGGCTCCTGGGATACCCATACGAGTAATACATGGTCCCTCTCCCCTTGGAGTTGGACTTTTATGACGGGGCAATGCCCTTTGGGCTTCTTGGGCAGTGACTCAGGGAGCCAGATCAACACGGGGAACAAGGAGGTGCTTCTCAGAGAGTACAGAGGAAGATGAGAATTGTATCAGTGGTCAGCTTGTAAATCCTCCGTTCTCCCTAAGGTTTAAGCCCCTCTCCTGCCCACCTCTCTCTTCCCCACCTAGAAACCTGCTGCATGGTGCCACTTTGTGACTTATTTCCCCCCGCTAGGCTGTGCTTCATAGCTTTTGCTTGATTTCACCTAAATACAAAAGGTAGGAGCGGTGTGGGTCTTCTGTAGTGTTCTCCCTGCTCCTCTTCCTTTATTCTTAGTAGGGTGTCTGAGTTAACGTCCTTGGGATAAGAACCTGATCGGTTTGAAGGGGCTCTTTAACTGTACATTTTCTGTTTTTCTTCTTCCTTCAGTAACATCAACTTAGAAGCCAGATTCTGTGTTTATCTCTTTACCATCCAGATAGCCAGTGAGCTGTTCAAGGCCTACTAAACATTGCAAAAACATGATGAAGCCAAGAAGCAAGTTTCAATGCTTAGAGCTTTTGAACTAAAGTTAAAATGAGACATGACCGATCTATTAAATTTTTTTTTGTTCACTGCAACTTAAACCGTGTCCTCAAGTTTCCGTTCCTACTCCTTCCAAGATCTTCTCATAAACTGAAAATTAGAATGGCTGCAGCTTTCTGCTGCATCTCCTGAACGCTTTGGATACGGATGAAACCCATGTCTTTCTGTTCAGGCTTATTCCTTTCACAGGAAGCATTTCATTTGGTGAGTAAGGTGCCCATCATCTTGCAAAGAGAAGTGACTGATTCCAAAGGACTCTGAGGAATAGCTGTAAATGTACTTTTCTTTTTAAGAAGGTATATTTGTGAAACCAAGTTTAAGGTCTTGAGATTTATATTTCTTTGCTGTGATTATGTCCTATCTCTAAGTGTTCACTTCTGTTTTTAGTTCTGCAGCTTCCTGTGCCCATGCATTTTGCTTAACTGGTAGAAGAGGCTGCTAGTGTTCAAATAGGAATGTGCTGACCCCTGAGCAGTCCATGAGAAAATTATTAGTAGCAGCATATTAATGGGAAATTACATTTAAATCTTTGTGGGCTGGCCTCCAAGCCATTTTTGGTTGTTTCTTTTTTTTATAATATATAATTTTCTGGTTATAAAAGCAATACATATTCATCATAGGGAATTTAGACAATACAAAATGAGATATAAGACCCAAACTGAAGTCCTGCTACGAAGAGATAACCACTGTGTATGTATCTTATCTGTTTCTGTATCTGAATCAGGCTGAACCATACAGAGTATAGTTTTTTTTTCTGTTGAGTCAGCTCCAATTCACGGCAGCCCATGTGTGTCAGAGCAGAACTGCGCGCCAGGAAGGTTTTGTTTTGTTTTTTATGTTCATTAGGTGAAGGTTCACAGAGCGAATTAGATTCCCATTCCATAGTTTGTACGTAGAGTGTTTCATGGCTTTGGTCTCATTCCTCACAAAGTGTCAGCACTCTGGGTTCTGGCCTGGGTTCCCCTGTTACCTTTTGTCCTGATTTTCTACTCCTTCCTGCCTTCTCATCTTTGCGTTTGGGCAAATATTGCCCTTTTGATCTCTTCTAATTGATTGCTCTAAGGAACACATTCCTGTCCAGTGTTATTGTTTATTTGATGGGTTTGTCTGTTGTTTGGCTGGAAGGTGATCTCCGCAAATGGCGTCAGTTCCACATCTGTAGGGTGCCTTAGGGCGTAGTCTCGGGGTTTCTCCAGTTTCTGTCAGACCAGTAAGTCTGGTCTTTTTTGTGATTTTAATTTTTTATTCTACAATTTCCTCCTGCTTTGTCCAGAACCCTCTGTTGTGATCCACTCAGAGTGATCAGTAGTGGTATCCGAACACCATGTAGTTCTTTTGAGCTTGGGATCATATAGGCTGTGGTTCATGTGGTCCATTAGTCCTTTGTACTGATTGCTTCCTTAAGTCTTTGGTTTTCCTCACACTCCTTTGCTTCGGATGCGAAGAGAGCGATGGCTGTACCTTAGATGGCTGCTCACAAGCTTTTAAGACCCCAGATGCTACTCACCGAAGTCACGTATAGAACATTGTCTTTATAAATTATGTTGTGTCAGTTGACATAGATGTCCCCTTAGTCTATGGTCCTTTGCCTTTGAGCCTCAGAACTTCACCCCATGAGGTGTTTGGTTATGTCTAAGGGGTTTGCTCTATCGTCTGTATTAATATATGATGAGCAACTACAGTTGTATATATAGAAATATCCACCACCAAACCTGTATATCGGCCAGTGGGTGTGTCCTTTACACCCACCCATACCTCTTGGTAAATCTGTCTACCTGTGTATCCATTTTAATACTATTGTTGCAGGATTGTCTATGCTGTAGTTGCCCTTTATTCTTGGCGTTCCTCTCAGTGTCCTCTCTTGCCTCGGTCATGTTGTGCTGACTTCTACCATATTGTGTATTGCCTTTCCCTTCACCAGTATTCGCATGTGTTTCCTATCTATTTGGTAATTTTCCCTCCCTCTTCCTCGCATCCCAGGAACCATCAAAGAGTTTTTTTTTTTTTTTTTTACTTTACGTAAACACTTTGTTGCTACTTTATAATAGTGGTCTCAGGTGATTGGCTTATTTCACTCAGCATAATGTCCTCCAGATTCACGCATGTTGTGAGATGTCTCGCAGATTTGTCATTATGCTTTATCGTGTGTAGTAGTCTTTTTATTGTTGAGGTGTTCAAGTTGTGTATAAATTTTAGAGATTAGACCCTTGTTGGGTATGTCGTAGCCAAACTTTTTCCCCAATCTGTAGGTTCCCTTTTGTTGAGCATAAGTGTTTAATTTTTAGGAGGTCCTATATTCACCTTCTGCTGTGTGTGCATTTTTACTTGTTTGATATTCTATTTATGCCATATATTAGGACCCCTAAGTACTGGGTAGCAATGTCCCATTTTTTTCCTCCATGATCTTTATAGTTTTAGGTTTTATATTTATGTCTTTGATCCATTTTGAATTAGTTTTAGTTTTTGTGTATGGTGGCTGTTTTATTTTTCTACAGATAGATATCTAGTTTTGCCAGCACCATTTGTTGAAGAGACTGTCTTTTTCCCATTTAATAGGCTTTGGCCTTTTGTCAAAGATCAGCTGTCCATGGGTGGATGGATCTATGTCAGAGTTCTGAATTCTGTTCCGTTGGTCTGTGTCTCTGTCTTTGTACCAGGACTAGGCTGTTTTGACTACCGTGGCTGTATAGTATCACGTAGCGTGAAGCCTTCTGCTTTGTTTTCTTTAATAATGCTTTACTTACTCGGGGACTCGTTCCCTTCCGTATTAAGTTAGTGATTAGTTTTTCCATCTTGTTGAGGAAGGCTGTTGGGGTTTGGATCTGGTTTGCATTATATCTATAGACCGCTTCGGGTGGTATTGGCATTTTCACAACATTAACTTTTCTAATTCAGGAGTGTGGTATTTTTTCCGTTTATGTAGGTCTCTTTGGTTTCTTGCAGTCATGTTTAGAGATGATCACGTGATTTGTTTTATTTATGTGGTGGATTATGTTGATGGATTTTCTAATGTTAAATCATCCTTGCATGCCTGGTGTGACTCCCACTTGGTCGCGATGTATTATTTGTTAATATCGTTGAATTCTATTGGCTAGGATTTTGCTGAGAATTTTTGCGTCTCTGCTCATGAGGAGTAGAGTTTTCTTTTTTCGTGATGTCGTTGCCTGGCTTTGGTATCAGGGTTATGCTGGCTTTATATAATGAATTTGGGAGTGTTATGTTCTGGAATAGTTTGAGTAGGATTGGTGTCGGCTCTTCCTTTCATGTTTGGTAGAGTTCTCGAGCGAAGCTGTCTGGGCGGGGGCCTTTTTTTGATGGGAGTTTTTTTTTTATGACCCCTTCAATTTCTATTGTTATGGTTCTGTTCAGTTTTTCTACCTCAGTTTGTATTATTTTTGGTAAATACTGTGTTTCTAGAAATTTGTCCATTTCCTCTAGGTTTTCAAATTCATCGGGAGTACAGTTTTTCTGTAGTATTCTGTTATGATCCTTTTCATTTCAGTTGGTTCTTTTGTAATGTTACCCATCTCATTTCTTGTTTGGATGTTTTGCATCTTCTCCTTTTTCTGTATTGTCAGTTTGGCCAGTGGTTTGTCAATTTTATTGATCTTTTCAAAGAACCAGCTTTTAGTCTTATTGATTCTTTTATTGTTTTTCTGTTCTCTGTTTCATTATTCCTGCTGTACACTAAACAACAGATTTCCAGCATAGATGAAACAGCCTTTATATTGGAAGAAGATGCCATCTAGGACTTTCATAGCTGGAGAGGGGAAGTCAATGCCTGGCTTCAAAGCTTCAGGGAACAAACTGACTCTCTTATTAGGGGCTAATCCAGCTGGTGACTATAAGTTGAAGCCACTGCTCATTTACCATCTGAAAATCCTAGGTCCCTTAAGAATTAGGCTAAATCTACTCTGTCTGTGCTCTATAAATGGAAGAACAAAGCCTAGATAATAGCACGTCTGTTTACAACATGGTTTACTGAATACTTTAAGCCCACTATTGAGACCTACTGCTCAGAAAAAAAATATTCCATTCAGAATATTACTGCTCATTGACAATGTACCTGGTCACTTAAGAGCTCCAGTGGAGATGCACAAAGAGATTAATGTTTTCATGCCTGCTCACACAACATCTGTTCTTCATCCCATGGATCAAGGAGTAATTTCAACTTTCAAGTCTTATTATTTAAAAAATACATTTTATAAGGCTATAGCTGCCACAGATAGTGATTCCTCCGATGGATCTGGGCAAAGTAAATTGAAAACCTTCTGGAAGGATTCACCATTCTAGATGCCATTAAGAACATTCGTGATTCATGGGAGGAGGTCAAAATATCAACATTAACAGGAGTTTGGAAGAAGATGATTCGAACCCACATGGATGACTTTGAGGGGTTCAGGACTTCAGTGGACAAAGTAGCTGCAGGTATAGAAATAGCAAGAGAACTGCAATTAAATTGGAGCCTGAAGATGTGACTGAATTGCTGAAATCTCACGGTAAAACTTTAACAGATGAGAAATTGCTTCTTTTGGATGAGCAGAGAAAGTGGTTTCTTGAGATGGAATCTACTCCTAGTACTGTGAACATTGTTGAAATGACAACAAAGGATTTAGAATACCGCATAAACTTAGTTGATAAAGTAGCTGCAGGGTTTGAGAGGATTTACTGCAGTTTCGAAAGAAGTTCTACTGTGGGTAAAGTACTATCAGACAGCGTTGCATGCTACAGAGAAATCTTTTGTGAAAGATAGAGTCAATTGATGCGGCAGACTTCATTGTTGTCTTATTTTAAGAAATTGCCACAGCCGCCACAGCCACCCCAACCTTCAGCAGCCACCATCCTGATTGATCAGCAGTCATCAACGTCAAGGGAAGACCCTCCTCCAGAAAAAAATTATGACTCGCTGGAGGCTCAGATGATGTTTAACATTTTTTAGCAATAAAGTATTTTTTAATTAAGGTATGTACATTGTTTTTTGAAACATAAATTGTTTTTTAGACATAATACTATTGCACACTTAATAGACTACCGTATAGTGTGAACAAAAGTTTTTTATGTACTGGGAAACCAAAAAATTCGTGTGACTTGCTTTATTGAGATATTTGCTTTATCGTGGTGGTCTGGAACTGAACCCACTGAATCTCTAAGATATGCCTGTATAATGTTACTCCTTGTCTTTTATGGTGGATTTTTTGCCCTAAAGTCTGTTTTATCAGAGATTAATATTGCCACTCCTGCTCTTTTTTGGTTATTTTTTGCTTGATATATCTTTTTCCATCTTTTAAGTTTTAGTTTATTTATATCTTTGGTCTAATGTGTGTCTCTTGCAAACAGCCCATCTATCGATGGTTCATGTTTTTTTATTCATTCTGCCATTCTCTGTCTCTTTACTGGTGCATTTAGGCCATTTACATTCAGTGTGATTATTAATGGATACGAGTTTATTGCTGTCATTTTGTTACGCTTTTTTGTGGTATTGATGGTTTCTTTGTTCTGCTTAATTTTCTGTGCTGAATTCTTTTTGACTGTGGATTTTCTTTTCATTTCCTTTGTTGTTGTTGGTTTTGCATGTAGTTTTTTTTCCTTAGAAAGAATGTTGGAATTAGAAAATCACCATTTTGTAACTCCCAATTTAATAATTTAAAAAAAAAATTTTTGTGCTTTGGATGAAGGTTTACAGAGCAAATTAGTTTCTCATTGAGCAATTAATACATATATTGTTTTGTGACATTAGTTGCCAACTCCATGGCATGTCACCACTCCTCTTCTCAACCTTGGGTTCCCCTATACCACCTTTCCTGCCCCTTCCTGCCTTCTTGTCCTTGCCCCTGGGCTGATGTGCCCATTTATTCTTGTTTTACGGGCCTGTCTAATCTTTGGGTAATCTTTGGCTGAAGGTTGAACCTTGGGAGTGACTTCAGTACTGAGTTGAAAGGTTGTCCAGGGGCCGTACTCTTGGGGTTCCTGCAGTCTCTGTCAGACCAGTAAGTCTGGTCTTTTAAGTCTTGTTCTTTTTTCCTTTTTCAGAAAAAATTTTAATATATTTGCTTAATATGTTTACTAAACAGAAATATGGATTTCACTCATTTGTCTGGTATACCAAATGTGTATTTCACTTATTTACCCAGTAAAACTTTGTGGTAAGGTTTCTAATATATTTGACAGTTATTTAAACATTGCTTTTGCCGACATTTTCTTACTGGACTTATTTTCCTCCAGTCTTCAGACTCTGTGGTATAGTATAGATGTAGAAAACAAATAGTTTTTATTGAACAATATTTTAAGATGTTAATTGGATTAACTTGTGCTATAACTTGGTCAGTGTTTTATTTGAGGCTTCTTTCTTGACAGTGACCTATATTAATATTAAAATCATTGAAGAAATAACTCAAACTAACTATATAAGTCCGACCTCCTGATAACCATGTATGATATCGACATTGATCTTTTAAGATAGCCTAGTTTTTTCCCTTTCAGCTGCATTCCAGTCCTTGATGACAGGAGGTAACATCAGAAAGCAGATAGTTGGCATTTCAGAAGAATTCACTTTGTAATTTCTGGAAGAGTGGTCATCAAGGAAATCACAGAAACTTCTCTCCATTTTGTACAAGGAGTATTCAAGATACATTCACAAAAGAAAAAACTACTTAGAATACAGACAACTTTTAATTTAAATGTGATCATAGGTGGTATTTTCTTAGGTGCTTGATATATTCTTTTCTGTATCATAAATGTCATATACACATTCTACGTCCACCATTATGATTATTTATGGTAATAAACTGAAATCAACATGATCTAATTTCCTTTCTCTTTTTGCTAAAACTAATATTACATATTTTATTAGATATTCTGAAGCCACTGTAAATTTGATGCAACTATTTATGGCTCTTACAAAGCAGAACATAATAAATTATTATTATTTTTTAATTTAAAATAGAATGCTCAAAATGTACCTTTATAGTTCAGATTTTTTTTTTTTTCCTTGTGCTTTAGTTGCAGGTTTACAGCTCAAGTTAGTTTCTCATTCAAACTTATATACACATATTGTTTTGTGACATTGATTGCAATCCCCACAATGTGACAGCACGCTCCCACTTTCTACTCCAGGTTCCCCATGTCCATGCTTCCAATTCTGTCCCTTCCTGCCTTCTCTTCTTGCTTTTGGACAGAGGCTGCCCATTTGGTCTCGTATATTTGATTGAACTAAAAAGCATGTTCCTCATCTGTATTATTTTTTGTTTTATAGGCCGGCCTAATCTTTGTCTAAAAAGTGGGCTTTGGGAATTGTTTCAGTTCTGGATTAACAGATGGCCTGGGAACCATAGTTTCGGGAGTTCCTGTAGTTTCTACCAGACCATTAAGTCTGGTCTTTGTACATGAATTTGAATTCTGCTCTACATTTTTCTACTGCTCTGTCCAGGACTTTCTTGAATTCCCTGTTTGGGCAGTCATTGTGGTAACCTGGCACCATCTAGTTCTTCTGGTCTCAGGCTGGTGGAGTCTCTGGTTCATTTGGTTCTTTAGTCCTTTGGGCTGGTATTTTCCTTGTGTCTTTGGTTTTCTTCATTCTCCTTAGCTCCTAGTGGGATGGGACCAGTAGATTTATCTTAGATGGCCACTCGCAAGCTTTTAAGACTCCAGATGCTACTCACCAAAGTGGGATATAGAACATTTTCTTTATAAACTATGCTATGCCAATTGATAGATGTCCCCCAAAACTGTGCTCCCCAGGACCCAGCCCCAGCTACTCTGTCCCTCAAAATGTTTGGCTGTGTCTAGGAAACATCTTTGTTTTTGCCTTGGTCCAGTTGGGAAACCCTGGTGGCATAGAGGTTAAGTGCTACAGCTGCTAACCAAAAGGTCAGTAGTTCAGATGCACCAGGTGCTCCTTGGAAACTCTATGGGGCAGTTCTACCCTGTCCTATAGGGTCCCTATGAGTCGGAATCGACTCGACGGCAACAGGTTTGGTTTGTTTTTGGTTTGGTCCAGTTGTGCTGACTTCCCGTATTGTGTGTTGTCCTTCCCGTCACCAAAATTGACCCTTGTCTACTATCTAGTTAGTGATTTCCCCTGCCCTCCCTTCCTGTACTGACTCTTTATGATTTTCTTCTTTCATATGTTGATTTTCATATATTTCTTTCATAGGTTTGTTAACTTTCTTTGTGGTTACCCTGAAATTTACCTCTGTCTTCCTAAGTTTAAAGCAGTTATTTATTTCTTTTCATTTTATTGTGTTTTAGGTGAAAGTTTACAACACAAATTAGTTTTTCATTCAAAAATTTATATACAAATTGTTTTGTGACATTGGTTGCAATCCCCACAATGTATCAGCACTCTACCCCTTTCCCATTCCACCTTTGGTTCTACATGTCCATTTGTCCAGTTTTCCTGTCCCTTCCTGCCTTCTCGATTTTGCTTTTGGCAGGTGTTGCCCATTTGGTCTTGTGTACTTGATTGAACTGAGAAGCACATTCCTCCTGTGTGTTATTGTTTGTTTTATGGGCCTGTATTAAATCTCTTGCTGAAAGGTGGACTTCATGAGTGGGCTTCTGTTCTGAGTTATTTGCAGGGTGTCTGGGGGCCATAGTATTAGGCTCCTCTAGTCTCTGTCAGACTAGTAAGTCTGGTCTTTTTTGCAAATTTTGTTCTACACTTTTCTCCTGTTCTGTCATGGAACCTCTGTTGTGATCCCTGTCAGAGCAGTTGAGTCATTTATTTATTTTTTTGTGTTAGATATTTTTTCTAAATTGTACTTTAGATGAAGTTTTACAGAGCAGACTAGCTCTCATTAAACAATTAGTATACAGATTGTTTGTTACATTGGTTACCAACCCCATGACATGTCAATACTCTCCCCTTCTTGACCTAGGGTTCCCTATTACCAGCTTTCCTGTCCCCTCCTGCCTTCTCGTCCTTGGCCCTGGGCTGGTGTGCCCATTTAGTCTCATTTTGTTTTATGGACCTGTCTAATCTTTGGCTGAAGGGTGAACCTCAGGAGTGACTTTATTACGGAGCTAAAAGAGTGTCTGAGGGCCATATTCTCAGGATTTCTCCAGTCTCTGTCGGACAGTAAGTCTGTTTTTTTTTTGGGGGGGGAAGAATTTTTTTCTACAATTTTCTCCAGCTCTATCTGATACCCTCTTTTGTGATTCTAGTCAGAGTAGCCGGTGGTGGTAGTTGGGCACCATCTAGTTATGCTGGACTCACTCTGGCAGAGGCTCTAGTACTTGTGGTCCATTAGTCATTTGGACTAATCTTTCCCTTGTGTCTTTAGTTTTCTTTATTCTCCTTTGCTCTGGATGGGGTGAGACCAGTGGAGTATCTTAGATGGCTGCTCACAAGCTTTAAGACCTTGACGCTTTGACTCGTTTATTCTTTTTTTTTTTTTAATTTTTTTATTTCATAATTATGTTTCCAAAATATCACATTGTATTGCTTTCCCAGCATTTTATTTTATTTTCTTTTTTCTTTTTTTTTTATTAACTTTTATTAAGCTTCAAGTGAATGTTTACAAATCCAATCAGTCTGTCACATATAAGTTTACATACATCTCACTCCCTACTCCCACTTGCTCTCCCCCTCTTGTGACTCGTTTATTCTTGATATCGCTTTGACTTCCTCTCCATATGGAAGGTCTGAACCCTTTATTCCCCCTTTATGTTTTGAAGTGTTCATCAGTTACAGATTGACAGCTCTGGTTCCCTGTTTTCCATATTTTAGCTTATTTTATCTTTTAGAGTTCTTTGGGTTGATATCTGGCTGATGTTGCCATGTATTTTAATCTCAGGTTATTGTCTGGTGTTGTTGAGTTTTTTTCTGAAGGACTCCCTGTAACGTTTCTTGGAAAGTTGGTCTGTTTTTTACAAATTCTTTCAATTTCTGTTTATTTGCAAATGTCCTGATTTCACCATCATATTTGAGAGATAATTTTGCTGCATATATAATTCTTGGAAACCCTTGTGGCGTAGTGGTTAAGAGCTATGGCTAATAACCAAAAGCTTGGCAGTTCGAATCCACCAGGCACCCCTTGGAAACCCTATGGAGCAGTTCCACTCTGTGCTGTAGGGTAACTATGAGTTGGAATCGACTTGATGGCAACGGGTTTGGGTTTTTTTGGTTATATAATTCTCAGTTGGCAGTTTTTTTCTTTCAAAGTTTTATGTACATTATCCTGTATGGTTTCTGCCAAATAATCAGAACTTAGCCTTATCGATGCCCCTCTGTAGGTCTTTTGTTTTTCCTGGGCTGCTTTCAGGATTCTTTCTTTGTCTTTGGTTTTGGAAAGTTTGATTATGATATGTTTTAGTGTTCTTCTTTTGGCATCTATCCTGTGTGGGGTTTGTTATGCTTCTCGTATGGTTATCTCCTCTTCTTTCATGATATTAGGCAAGTCTATTGTCAGCAAATCTTCAGCAGTTCTCTCTGTGCTTTTTGTTGTCTCCTCGCCTTCTGGGATTCCGATCACATGTAATTTATTCCTCTTGATAATGTCCCATATAACTTTTAGGCTTTCTTCATTCTTTTTTTTTTTTTTTTCTTGAAGACATTAGTGTGGAGGGATTTGTCTCATATTCCACTGATCCTGTCTTCCGTTGTTTTGATTCTACTCCTGTGACTTTCCATTGAGTTGCCCATTTCTGAAATTTTACTGTTAAACTTCTGAATTTCTGGTTGCTCTTTTTGTATGATTTCCAGTTGTCTATTTTGTCATTTTGTTCTTGCGTTGTTTTCCTGAATTCTTCCAGCACTTTGTGCCTTCCTTAGTGTTGTCTCCGTTTTCCTTAGTTTGGTCTGTGTTTCCGTTGATTCCTTTGAGGACTCCATTCATATGTCTTTTGTATTCCTTATCAAGTAGCGGCATTATTTTTTCTTCCTCAGGGAGGTTTTCTGATTATTTTGGTCACTTGTTGGGGCCATCTTGCCCTGGTTCTTATTTGCTGTTATCTCTTGTCTCCTGGACATGAAGGGGTTATTGTATTTATTTTTAATTGTGTAGTTGTTTGCTGGGTCTTGTTTTTTTGTTTGGGTGATTTCTGGCAGGTGTGGCTGGCATAGTGTTCTGGTTCCCAGACTGGTTCTGCTGGAGCTTTCCCTGCCTGTCAGCGAGTGGGGCAGCGGGTAGGTGTGGAAGCTTGGATCTTTGTTTTCTGGTCAGCTGAGGGTGGGTTGGTTGGGCTTTGGCGTCTACCTGTTTTTGGTTCAGTGGCACAGGAGTGGGGAGTGGTGCTGTCTGTGCAGGTTCAGCTACTGGTGTGGTGGGTGTGGCAGGCAAGTGGGGTTGTGGTCATTACCTTTCACCCGTTGAGGGGGAGGTGTGTGCGGTGGGGGGTGACAGGTGGATGTGCAGGCAGTCATGCTACTTCCACCTCTTCCTGGGTTTGGGGGAGGTGGATGTGTGCTCAGTCCTGCTGTATCCCCCTGTTGGTGGACCAGGAGAGGGAGGAAGATGCAGCAGGTGGATACACACGCACTGGTGCCACTTCCACCTTGCACCACATAGGGTGAAGGAGGAAGGTGCAGTGGATGAATGCAGGTGCCCTTGCACTGCTGCTGCCTTGTGCTGGTCAGGGGGAAGGAGGGAGGGGTCGTGGAGGTGTCTCTGCCCCTTGCTGGGTGGGGTGAGGGAGGGAGGCATGCAGGGCAGGTGCATGTGATGTCATGCTGCCTCTTTCTCACACCAGGTGAGGGGAGAGAGGAGGGGACAGTGGGATACGTGTGTGGAGACACAAAGCCTCCGCCTTACACTGGGCAGGGGGAAGGATATGGGGGTGATGGGTGGATGCATGAACAGTCGTATTCGTGCGCAGCTGTGTCTCCTCTGCCTCTTGCTGGGTGGGGGTAAAAAGGAGGAGGTGACAGGTGGGTTCTCTTGCTGTCTCATTGTTTTTGGCCCCCCCATTAGGCCCTTGGGGGGTGTCGGTGGTGGGTGTGCGTGCACCCAAGGCCGTGCCTAGACCCACTCATTGGGTGGGCAAGGAAGGGTAGTGGACGGGGTTGGGTGGGGTAGGGGAGAAGAAGAGAGGCTCGTGTTGTCCCCTATTCAGGCAAGGCTGTCCCAGTATGAGATCCTCTGATGCCTCCATGCAGGAGAATGAGATGAGGGGGAGCGCATCCCTCTGGCTAGGATACACAGGTGCCGAGGCACCTTGTGTCCACTGCAGACAATGAGCAGGACCTGTCCCCACCTGCATGTGAGGAGGGAGGCTTCCTCAGTTCAGCTGGGTGGGAGACTTCCTGCTAACACTCCACGGGTCCACTGGCTTGTATGTGCCACTCATGCCTGAGGTCAGGAGCTGCCACTCCTGTGTTCCTCTGGTTCTGGATCCTGGCTCTCTCCCTGCCTCTTCTTCTCTGTGTGTCTATAGAGTTTTCCTGTGTGTTCTTCACCTGGGGTTGCTGTTAGCTTTGTTGTAAGACGGCTTCATCAGGCCGAGATGGTGGGCCTCAGTTCCGTGTTACTCCTTGTTTGCTGCATTCACCCACTTTTTCTTTCCAGTCACTGTTTGGTTCAATTCTTAGACCTTCTTTTTTGATGTTCAGGTCCCTTGATTGTTGTCTGTTTCTTTTTTGCTTGGTTTTTTAGGTTTGTGGCGCGTGTGGCTAAGCCGCCACCTTGGCTTCCCAGAATGTAGTTTTCGTAGGTCAGAAATTGATACTGGCAACCACACTTTTTATTTTGTAATCTCCAGCTAGAATTTTAGCAAAGATAAGAATGTCTTCCCTCCAGAGATTGGGGATGATTTTGATAAAATTGACATTTTTTTTCCAGTACCTTGCTCATGTAGAAGTATTCTAATATTGCTGATCAGTCAAGTTATTTTCAATATATTGCTCTAAAACCCAAGAGTAGTCTAAAGTCTGGAGTAGTGATAACCTTTGCTGATCTTCAGACTGTAAATCTAAATGGGTAGGGTAATTTTGGAACAAGGATGGAAGCTATGGCAAATAGGAACTGGGAAGTCTCCGGAGGATGGGCAGGTGGAGTGGTCCGAGCGGTGCTTAGCTGTCCCCTTAAGTCGTTATCTTTTCCTTAATGCTTCTCTGTGATTACCAGCTGATATTGTTCTCCTATTGATTTTGACTGTTGGGGGAATGTCCATAATACATCTACTGATAGAAATCAGTTTTATGTGGGATGAAGTCGTAAACACTCCCAGCTTCTAGCTGTGCCATCTTACACAATACTCTTAAACTCTCTTAGCCTGTTTCTACACAACACAGTGCGCATAACAACACCAGCCAGACCTCGTCACAGGGGTAAATGAGGATCATGGCATAATTCTTGTGACAGGAATTTGTAAACTGTAAATATTGATGTGCTGTTGTTCTTACTGGAACTTCCTAATTGTTACCTTAAACCAGGGCTTTGAACTGGTTCTGCCTAGTTTTGTCATGGTTGAGGAAGCAAAACCGGAACAGACCCAAGTTTTTAAAATTTTTAAAATTTGGGTGATAACCAGAACGGGAAAGAATACAGGTGGAAGCCCTGCTAGAAACCTAACGTTCCTCTCAGAAGACAAGGATAGCATATGCATTGCATCGCACCCAGATATCCTGTCTGTCAGATTTTGAGCAGTTGGAAACAGTGGTGCCCATATCAAAGATGGTGGCTGACCACGCTGCTTTGAACGTGTGTCCTGCCAACAGTACATTTCTTAAGAATCAGACTCCTAAAAGGGCTCAGTACACCTCTTCCGAGTCTCCCGCTCCAGGGATTTGACCTGTAATTCTTCCGGTACCCGTTACCCATTCTGGATTACCCAAATTGTAAAATTCGGGTCTGTACTGGTTTCGCTTTGTTGGCCATGACTGAACTGGTTCAAACTGGTTTGAAGCCTGCCTTAAACACTTCTAAGCTACTTTCTTTCTGTTCCTCTGGAGACTTAGGCTTTTGAGATAATCTTTTCAAGTCATGACTACATGGTCTTTTTATTTTTATTTTTTTGAAGGTTTATAGAACAAACTCACTTCTCATTAAACAATTAGTACACATATTGTTTTGTGACATTGATTGCCAGCCCCATGACATGTTGACACTCTCCCCTTCTCAACTCTGGGTTCCCTATTACCAGCTTTCTTGTTACCTCCTACCCTCTTGTCCTCCCCCCTGGGCTGGTGTGCCCATTTAGTCTCATTTTGTTTTATGGTCCTGTCTAATCTTTGGCTGAAGGTTGAACCTCAGGAGTGACTTCAGTACTGAGCTGAAAGAGTGCCGGGGGGCCATACTCTCAGGATTTCTCCAGTCTCAGAGCAATAAGTCCGGTCTTTTTTTTTTGTGAGTTAGAGTTTTGTTCTGCAGTTTTCTCTAGCTCTGTCTGGGACCTCTGTTGTGATCCCTGTCAGAACAGTTGGTGGTGGTAGCCGGGCACCTCCTGGTTGTGCTGGACTCAGTCTGGTGGAGGCTGTAGGACCTGTGGTTCATTAGTCCTTTGGATTAATCTTTCCCTTTAGTCTTTGGCTTACTTAATTTTTCCTTGCTCCAGATGGGGTAAGACCAGTGGAGTATCTTAGATGGCTACATCTAAGATGTAGAATATTTTCTTTTTAAAATATGTTATGCCAGTTGAGCTAGATGTTACCTGAGACCATGGTCTGCACAGCCCTCAGCCCAGTAATTCAGTCCCTTAGGAAGTTTGAATGTGTCTACTGAGCTTCCACGACCTTGCCTTGGACAAGTTGTGCTGGCTCCCGCAGTATTGTGTACTATCTTACCCTTCACTGAAGTTACCACTTGTCTATTGTCTATTTAGTGTTTTCCCCCCCTTTTCTCCCCTCCCTTATAACCATCAAAGATTGTTTCTTTTTGTGTGTAAACTTTTTCTTGAGTTTTTAGTGGTCTTGTACAGTATTTTTCATTTTGCGATTGGCTTGTTTTACTCAGCATAATACCCTCCAGATTCATCCGTGTTGTGAGATGCTTCAGAGCTTCATTATTGTTCTTTATTGTTGCATAGTATTCCACTGTGTGTAGGTACCATAGTTGGTTTATCCATTCATGTGTTGATGGGCGTCTAGGTTATTTCCATCTTTTTGCTGTTGTGAACAATGCTGCAGTGAATATGGGTGTACGTATGTCCGCTCATGTGACTGCTCTTATTTCTCTAGGATATATTTCTAGGAGTGGGATTGCTGCATCATATGGTATTTCTATTTCTAACTTTAAGGAAGCACTGTATCATTTTCCAAAATGGTTATGCCATTTTACATTCCCACCAGCAGTGCATAAGAGTTCAAATCTCCTCACAGCGTCTCCAACATTTGTTATTTTCTGTTGTTTTGATCAGTGCCAGTAATGTCGTGGTGAGATGGTATCTATCTCATTATGGTTTTGATTTGTGTTTTTTTAAATGGCTAGTTATCTCGAGCATTTCCTCATGTGTCTGTTAGCCACTTGAATGTCTTCTTTGGTGAAGTGTGTATTCATATCCTTTGCCCATTTTTTAATTGGATTATTTGTCTTTTTGTTGTAGAGGTGTTGGATTTTCCTATAGATTTTAGAGGTTAGACCTTTGTTGGATTTGTCATAGTCAGAATTTTTTTCCCAGTCTTTAGGTTCTCTTTTGGTAAAGTCTTTTGATGAGCATAAGTGTCTTATTTTTAGAAGATCCCAGTTATCTAGCTTATCTTCTGGAGTTTGTGTGTTGTTAGTTATAGTTTGTATTTTGTTAATGCCATGTATTAGGGCCTCTAGCATTGACCCTATTTTTTCTTCTATGATCTTTATAGATTTTGGTTTTGTATTTAGCTCTTTGATCCATGTTAAATTAGTTTTTGCATATGGTGTGAGGTACGGGTCCTCTTTCATTTTTTTTTTGCAGATGGACAACCATTTTTGCCAGCATTGTTTGTTAAAAAGACGGTCTTTTCCCCGTTCGATAGACTTTGGGCGCTTCTCAAAGATCAGGTGACCATAGGCGGATGCATTTACATCTGGGTTCTCAATTCGGTTCCATTGGTCAGTGTATCTGTTGTTGTACCAGTACCAGGCTGTTTGGACTATTGTAGCTGTCTAGTGGGTTCTGAGGTCAGATAATGGGAGTCCTCCTACTTTATTATTCTTCATCAGGAGTGCTTTACTTATCTGGGGCCTCTTCCCTTTCTATGTAAAGTTAATGATTAGTTTTTCCATCTCTTTAAAGAATGCTGTTGGTATTTCAATGGGGATTGCATTGTATTTGTAAATTGCTTTGGGTATAATTGACATTTTCACAATGTGTTGAGTCTACCTGTCCATGAGCATGGTATATTTTTCCATTGATGTAGTTCTCTTTTGTCTTTTTGCAGTAATGTTTTGTAGTTTTCTTTGTGTAGGTCTTTTACGTACCTGGTTAGATTTATTCCTAAGTATTTTATTTTTTAGCGGCTAGTATAAATGTTACTCTTTTCCTGATTTCCTTTTTGTTGTTCTTTATTGGTATATAGGGATCCAACTGATTTTTATATGTTTATCTTATATTCTGCACTCTGCTGAATCTTTTATTAGTTCCAGTACTTTTCTCGTGGAGTCTTTTGGATTTTCTGTGTATAGTATTGTATCATCCACAAATAGGGACAGTTTTGCTTCTTCGTCACCAATTTGGATGCTGTTCATTTCCTTTTCTTGACTTATTGCTCTAGCTAGGACTTCCGGCACAGTGTTAAAAAGGAGTGGTGATAAAAGTTATCCTTGTCTTGTTCCTGTTCTTGAGAATTTTTTCAGCCTCTCTCCATTACGAATGATGTCGGCTTTCGGTTTTGTATAGATGCCCTTTATTATGTTGAGGAATTTCCCTTCTTATACCTTTTTTATTGAAAGTTTTTATCAGAAATGGGTGTAGGACTGTTAAATGCCTTTTCTGCATCGATTGAGATGATCATGTGATCCTTTTATTTATGTGGAAGATTATGTTGATTGGTGTTCTAATGTTGAAACACCCTTGGTTACCTGGTATGAATCCCACTTGGTTGTGGTATATATATATATATATTTGTAATATGGTGCTGAATTCTGTTGAGTAGAATTTTGTTGAGAATTTTTGCATCTATATCCATGAGAGGTATTGGTGTATAATTTTCTTTTTTGTGATGTCTTTGCCTGGTTTTGGTATCGGGTTTATGTGGCTTCACAAAATGAGTTTGGAAGTATGCCTTCTTTTTCTGTGTTTTGAAATTGTTTGAGTAGTACTGGTGTAAGCTCATCTCTGGATTTTTGGTAGAATTCTCCAGTGAAGCCATATTGGTCAGGGTCTTTTTGTTGTTGTTGTTGTGAGGTTTTTGTTTTTTTTTTTAAATAAGCTTTCCAATCTCTTGTTATTGGTCTGTTTAGATTTTCAACTTCAGTTTCTGTTAGTTTGGGTAGGTAGTGTGTTTCTAGAATTTGTCCCTTTTGTCTAGCTTTTCAAATTTGCTGGAGTATACTTTTTCATAGTACCCTGTTATGAGCATTTTTATTCCACTTTGGTCTGTTACAGTGTCCTCCATTTCATTTCTTATTTGGGTTATTTGCATCCTCTTGTGTTTTTCTTTTGTTAGTTTGGCCAGTGGTTTGTTGATTTTGTTGACCATTTCAAAGTACCAACTTTCAGTTTTGTTATTTTTTTCTGTTGATTTTCTGTTCTCTGGTTCATTTATTTCTGCTCTGATCTTTTATCATTTTCTTTCTTCTGGTGGCTGTGGGCTTCTTTCCCTCTTCTCTTTCTGTTTGTTCAGGTTGTGTAACTAATGTTCTGATTTTTGTCCCTTTATTCCTTTTTGGTGTGTGCATCTGTTGGTATAAATTGACCTCTGAGCAGTGTCTTTGTTGTTTCCCAGAGGTTTTGGTGTGGTGTGTTTTCATTCTCGCTTGATTCTAGGAATTTTTTGCTTCCATCTTTGATTTCTTCTATTACCCAGTAGTTTTTAAACAGGGTGTTATTTGGTTTCCATTTGATTTTTTTTCCTTGCTCTTCCTGTTGTTAATTTCTACTTTGATGGCATTGTGCCCAGAGAAGATACTTTGTGTTATCTCAGTGTTTTTGATTTTGTCCAGGGTTGCTTTCTGGCCTAAGATGTGATCTATTCTAGAGAACGTTCTGTGTGCATTGGAAAAGAATGTGTGCTTTGCAGCTGTTGGGTAGAGTGTTCTGTATATGTCTATGAGGTCAAGTTGGGTGATTGTGGCCTTTTGGTCTTCTGTATCTTTGTTGTGTTTCTTTCTAGTTGTTCTTTCCTTTACCGAGAATGGTGTGTTGAAGTCTCCTACTATTATTGTGGAACTGTCAATTTCTCTTTTCAGTGCTATTAGAGTTTGTTTTATGTATTTTGGAGCCTTGTCACCGGGTGCATAGATATTTATTATGGTTATGTCTTCATGATGACTTATCCCTTTGATCATTATATAATGCCCTTCTTTGTCTTTTATGGTGTCTTTTGTTTTAAAGTCTCTGTTATCTGAGGTTAGTATTGCCACTCCTACTTTTTTTTGGATAGCTGTTTGCTCGATGCAGTCTTTTCCATCCTTTGATTTTTTAATAAATTTATGTCTGTTTTTCTAAGTTGTGTCTCTTGTGGACAGCATATTGATGGATCCTGTTTTTTTTTATCCGTTCTGTCACTCTCTGTCTCTTTATGGTTGCTGTTTACATTCATTGTAATTATTTATAGGTGTAAGTTTATTCCTGTCATTTCGCAGGGCTTTTTTTTTTTTGTGGTGCTGATGTTTTCTTCGTTTCCCTTCCTTTTGTTTCTGGATTTTTTGTTGTTGTTGTTCTTTTTATTTTTGTAGATTTTATGTTTACTGAGACTTTATTTTTTATTATTTTGATGAGTAGGTTTGTTAACTTTCTTTGTGGTTACCTTGAAATTTCCCCTTATCTTCCTACATTTGAACCAGTCTTTTATTACTTGGTATCACCTTGCCTTCCTGTCCATTTGAAAGTTCTGTACCTCCACTGGAAACCCTGGTTATGAGCTACGGCTGCTAACCAAAAGGTTGGTGGTTCGAATCCACCAGGCACTCTTTGGAAACTGTACAGAGTAGTTCTACTCTGCCCTATAGGGTCTCTGTGAGTGAAAATCAACTTGACGGCAATGGATTTGGTTTTTGGTTGGTAACCTACACCATTTATTCCCTCTTTTATCGTTTTGATGTTGTCATTTACAGATTAACCTCTTTGGTTCCTTGTTGTGAATCTTCTAGTTTTGTTTTATCCTTGTGAATTCATTACCTAGGTTGGTATCTGGCTGATGTGGTCTTGTGTCCTAGATTCAGGCTGTTGTCTGATGTTGTTGGTTCTCTAAGCGAGGGACTTTAATAATTTTTGTTTAGTTTTTACGTATTTCCTTAATAACTGTTTATCTGGAAATATCCTTATTTCACCATCATATTTGAGTGAGGGTTTTGCAGGATATATTATTCTTGGTTGGCAGTTTTTTTCTCTCAAGGCTTTATATATATCATCCCATTGCCTTCTTGTTTGCATGGTTTCTGCTGAGTAATCAGAACTTAGTCTTCTTGTTTTCTTGTTGTATGTGACTTTTCACTTTTCTTGAGCTGCTGTCAGGATTCTTTCTTTGTCTTTGGTTTTAGCAAGTGTGATTATGATATGCCTTAGTGATTTTCTTTTGGGGTCTATGTTATATGGCATTTGTTTAGCCTCTAGGATGGTGAGCTTTTTATCTTTCATGATATCAGGGAAGTTTTCTGTCAGCGGTTCTTCAATGAGCCTCTCTGTGTTTTCCATTTTCTGCCCCTGTTCTGGAACTCCGATCACCTGAAAATTTTTGCTTTTGATTGAACCCACATTGTTCTCAGGGTTTCTTCATTTGTTTTCATTGTTTTCTCTGATTTTTTCCTCAAAGTGGTATTAAAGGATTTGTTTTCAGTTTTGCTGATCCTGTCTTCCATTGTTTTCACGCCTGCTACTCAAACCTTCTATGACACTATCCATTTCTGAAATCTTGTTGTTTATCTTTTGGATTTGTAATTGCTGTTTCTATACTATTTCCAGTTGTGAGTTTATTTTGACATTTTGTTCCTGCATTATTTTCTCGAATTCTTCTGTTGTTTTCTCCATGGTTTTGTCGATTTTCTCCTCATTTTTGTCTGCTTTTTCCTTTATCTCTTGCATAACTCTGCATATTAGAGATTTTAATTTTTTTCAGGTAGTTCCAGTACCTTTTCTTCTACTGGAAGGTCATCTGGTGTTTTATTTTGGATGACAACTGGAACCATCCTGTCTTTTTTTTTTTTTTTTTAATGTTTTGGTATTATCTGCTGTCTTCGGGACATTCAATAATTATTGTCTTCATTTATTGATTATAGATTTCTTTATTTTGTCCTGCTTTTTTTTTTTTTGGTTATGTCTGAGCAGGCGGGCTGGGCATTCTTTGTTGTTTGCTTGTCCGTGGGAATGATACTTCTCACCACCTTGTCTAATGGGCAGGGCTAGTAGCTCAGCCGTGATGCAGCAGGGGAGGTCCAGTGGAGGGGGAGGGACTGAGATGGGTCATTTGTAGCATGCACTGGGGCCAACAGGGCAGGTCCAGGGGGCAGTGCAGGGCATGTTCCGGTAGACCATGCCTGTGCCATTTGAGGGTGTGATAGTCAGCATATGGTGTCAATAGGCAGGAGGGAATGGGAAGGTTGTGATGTGTGGAGCTAAGTGGGTGTGGGAAAGAAGAGAAAGAGGAGAAGGAAACAGAAGTGAAAAAAACAGTCCTGAAGGAGCCTGCTGTTGGAGTGGCATGGAGCCAGGGAAGCCATGTGCCAGTGGCTTTTTTGCTAGGTGGTGTGGCATAACCCATCAAGAAAGGAGAGATAAGACACATACAGCAAGGTGGGCAGGAGAAAGGAAAGGAAGAAAGGGAGAGAGAAATAAGAAACTAGATTTAAAAAAAAAGAGAGAAAGCCACATATGACGAGGTGGTCGAGAGTAAGGAAAGGCAGAACGGTAGAGAGAGATAAGAAACCAAAAGAGTGGGGGAATATGCTAGGTGGTTGGGAGGAGGGAAAGAAAGGAAGGTAGAGAGAGACAAGAAACTGAGAAAAAATGGAAAAAAAAAGTCCCAGGGGAGCCCACAAGAAGTGGATCCACAGCTGAGTAGTGCTACACAGTCCGTCAAGGAGCAAAGATGGCAGGATAAGGGCGAGGAAGGCAGGTAGAGAGAAACTGAGAAAAGGAGAGAAGAAAGAAAAAATTCCCCAAGGGAGCTCACTGGCATGGTGGTACGGACCAGGGAAGAGGCTCCGTAGCTGAGCAGTGCTGCACAGCCTATCAATAAGGAGCAGAGATGACACATGGCGCCGGGTGTCTGGGAGAAAGGAAAGGAGGTAGAGACAAGAAACTGAAGAAAGAAAAAAAAAAAAAATGCTTCGAGGGAGCCCTATGGCTTGGTGGCTACACAACCTGTCTAGAAGGAACAGAGGTGGCACACAGAACCAGGTGGTCGAGAAAAAAGAAAGGAAGGATGGTAGAGAGAAGCAGAAAGCCCAGAAAAGAAATAAAAGCCCCAAGGAAGCCCACTGGCTTGACGGTGTGAACCAGGGAAGTGGCTCCCCAGCTGAGCAGTGTGCATAGCCTGTCTCGAAGGAGCAGAGATGGCACACGGTGCCAGGTATTCGGGAGAAAGGAAAAGAAGGAAGGTAGAGAAAGACAAACTGAGAAACGAAGAAAAACCAGAAAGAGAAAAAAAATGCTCCCAGGGAACCCACTGGCAATGGCGGCACGGAAGTGGCTTCCCAGCTGAATGGTGCTGCACAGCTTGTCAAGAAAGAGTGGAGATGGCACATGGAACCAGGTGATCGAGAGAAAGGAAAGGAAGGAGGTAAGACAGAGAGAAGAAACCAAAAGAAGCCAGAAAAAAAAAAAAAAAAGCAACAACAGCAACAAAAGAAAAATGGCACTGAAGGAGCTGGCTGGTATGAGTGGGGCAAATCCAAGCGGCAAGGAGCCGGTGTCTCCCTGGCCAAGTGACCGCAGCCTGCTGGAAAGTGCGGGGTGGAAAAGCATGTATTACCAGGTGCTCTGTCTCCTGCTGGGAGCTCTAGGAAGCCGCCTTCCCATATTCTCTGTCTGCTTTTCTTGGTGGCCGAGGAGTCCAAGATGGTGAATTTGTGCTCTGTTAGCTGATAGGGGACCTCCCCTCTGTGGCCCTCCTTGCTCTCTGTTCTCTGTTAGTTTCTTCTTCTGTTCAGTGTTTGGTTGAGTTCTTCATCTCTTTGTTTCATGCTTAAGTTTCCAGGATTAACATTTGTCTCTGTTTTACTTAGTTTTTTTGGTCTTTGCTGTGGAGGGGATGACATGGTGCTTGTATCTGTTGTGCCATGTTGGCTCCACCCCATGATCTTTTTATTTCTAATTTCTCTATCTTTGATCCTGCAGTCTGTTCTTTTTGCCCTGCACCATTTTGTCTCACAACTTCCATAAAATTAATCGCTCTCCTCCATCTTACCACATTCCAGTACTTTTGACCCGTGGTACCGTTTGCTGATGTTTAGACCTCTTTTAATCTCATTTATTAATTACTTCATCTGTTAAATAAGAAAGTGATTCTGAATCTTTTCAGCTTTAACTTTGTTAGAAATGGTGGAATAAGAAGCCCATTAAATATCTAACATTAGGCTGTATTCATTTGATGGGCTGTTATGATACCACTTAAAATTTATTTAGGAATAATCTTTTATAATGTAGAAAAACATTGTAAGTGAGAAGAGGCTTCAGTATTGTACATACAGTAAGATCTCAGCTATGTATTACAGTGTGTCTTAGTTCTCTGGTTTTGTCCTGGACATTTTCAGAGTGTTGACTCCAGTGCTAGGCACTGCAGGGTGAGATGGGAAGGCAGAAACCTTGGCAAAACAAAACTAGTAAAGATGCAAGGCCAGTACCAACTGCTGTTGAGTTGAGTCTAACTCATGGGGACCCCCCCGCCATGTGTATCAAAGTAGAACTGTGCTCCGCAGGGTTTTCAGTGTCTGATTTTTCATAAGTAGTTCACTGGGCCTTTCTTCTGAGGCACCTCTGGTAGACTCAAACCTCCAGCTTTTTGATTAGCAGCCTACCGTGTTAACTGTTTGCCACTCAGGGACACCAAACATGTAAAAAACAAAACCAAATCCATTGCCGTTGAGTGGATTCCGACTCAAAGCGACCCTATAGGTCAGAGTAGAGCTGCCTGATAGGGTTTCCAAGGAGTAGCTGGTGGATTCACAGTGCTGACTTTTTAGTTAGCAGCCTGATCACTTAACCACTGCACCACCAGAACCTCTCAAACATGCAAGGCATCATAAAATAAATACCAAAAGAATGGTGCAGACAGATGCCGTAGTGGTTGGGGGAGAGAGATCTCCATTTGGGCCAGGTAGGTGAGAATGCCCAGATCAGGTTCCTACTCAGTTCATGTTGGGATAAAAGCTTAGGTCTAGATTCTGTATGGACTCATTTGGGATAACAGCAAATTGCCACTGTTCATTTGAAGTAGTGTAGACTACTGGGCTTCTTAGACTAGAAAGATGAAGACTTGAGTTAAATCGTAGCTGCAGCATTGATTTGATCTATGACCTCAAGCAATCCATTGGATGCTATGATCCTCAGTTGCCTTTTTTTGTCATTGTTACTTCTTTTTGGCCAAAGGACCGAAGTTAGATTTTTATCCAGAAACAATGCTTTCTATACTAACCTCAAATATTGTGTCAGTTGAGACATACTGAATGTGAATGCACTGAGAAGCATATCCATATTTGTCCTGTGTACTTCCTGACAGAGTGGACTCTGATCAATGCCAGTTGATTTCAGAGGTCTTTTTAGGTCCAGAAAATGTTGCAAGGACACGTATTGGATGAGGGACTAGAGCGTAGATCTTGGGGAAAAAGCATGGGTTGGTTGTTTGTTTTGAGAGGAGGAAGAGTAGAAATATTGGGCATCTGGAAACTTTGGAAAGGTAAAGAACTCAAATGAATATGTCATTAGACTCAGCAATTCTATTTCTGGAAATTTATCCTGTAGATATTCTTGCAGGTGTGCAGTATGATGTGTTACAAGGTTGTTTCAGCATGATTTGTAATAGCAAATATTGGAAATAACTTAAAAATCCATCAGTAGGTTAAATAAAATCATTGTACAACTATATAATGGAATATTCTGCAGCTAAGCAGAAGCACTCATTTTTAAGATAGTATTCCTGCGTGGAAAGCAAGGTCTTGTACAGTGCTAGAATATGTTATCTTTTGTATAAATAGCGAAACAATTAAGAATTATCTTTATTAGTAGACAAGAGTTATCTTAGGTGAAGGGAAGGACAATACACAATACAGGGGAAGTCAGCACAAGTGGACTAAACCAAAAACTAAGATGTTTCCTGAATACAACCAAACACTTTGAGGGACAGAATAGCAGGGGTGGAGGTCTGGGGACCATGGTTTCAGGTAACATCTAGGTCAATTGGCATAACAAAGTTTATTAAGAAAATGTTCTGCATCCCACTTTGGTGAGTGGTGTCTGGGGTCTTAAAACCTTGCGAGTGGCCACCTAAGATACATCAATTGGTCCCAACCCACCTGGAGCAAAGGAGAGTGGAGAACACCAAAGACTCAAGGAAAGTATTAGCCCAGAGACTCCATCAGCCTGAGGCCAGAAGAGCTAGATGGTGCCCAGCTACCACCAATGATCACCCTGACAGGGAACACAAAAGGGAAAAATGTGGGGTGCAGAACTCAAATTCTAGTAAAAAGACCAGTCTTAATCGTCTGACTGAGAATAGAAGAACCCCAGAAGACATGACCCCTGGACTCTCTGTTAATCCAGAAATAAAACCGTTCCTGAAGCCAACTCTTCAAAGATTAGACTGGACTAGTTGGTATGAGTTGGAATCAACTTGACGGCAGCAGGTTTTTTTTCGGGTTTATAAACATAAAATGATACTCGTGAAGAGTGTGCTCCTTAGTTCAAGTGGATACACGAGACTAAATGGACAGCTCCTGTCTGGAAGGGGGATAAGAAGGTAGAAGTGGATAGGAGCTGGTTGAATGGACATGGGAAACGCTGGGTGGAAAGGGGGAGTGTTCTGTCACATTATAGGGATTGCAACTAAGGTCACATAACAATTTGTGTATACATTTTTGTATAAGAAATTAACTTGAGCTGTAAACTTTCGCCTAAAGCACAATTATTACCAAAAAAAAAAAAGAAAAGAATATCTTTATCGTTGCTTGTATGGGCATAAAGAGACACTGGAAGGGTATACTTGAAACTGATAGTAGTGTTCACATGGGGGTGGTGTGGTGGGCCACCATTGGCATTCAGTTTTTCATACTGTGGTGATTTACGTGTTGCTGTGATACTGAAAGTTCTGCCACCAGTATTTCAGAAACCAGTAGGGTTACCCGTGGTGGACAGTTTTCAGTGGAGCTTCCAGAAGAAGATAGACTAGTAAGAAGGACCTGGCAGTCTACTGCCGAAGAACCTTATGGATAGCAGTGGAACATTGTCTGACATAGTGCTGGAAGATGAGCCCCTCAGGTTGGAAAGCACTCAAAATATGACTAGGGAAGAGCTGCCTCCTCAAAGTATTGTCGACCTTAATGATGTGGATGGAGTAGAGCTTCTGGAACCTTCATGTGCTGATGTGACACAACTCAATGAGAAGAAACAGCTGCATACAGCCATTAGTAAGGGGAACATGTGATGTACGAAATATGAATCAAGAAAACAAAGTCATCAAAAATGAAATGGGACACATAAAAATCAGTATCCCAAGGGTTAGCTGAAAAGGACTGGTATAGGCCTTTTTGAATCAGAAAATCATATGGCCTACCATGCTGAGGGTGACAAATTGAAGAGGAATGGTATCACATAAATTGTCAAAAAGAACATTTCAAGATCTTTCCTGAAGTACAGCGCTGTCAGTGATAAGACGATATCCATAAATCTACAAGGAAGACCAGTTAATACAACTATTATTCAAATTTACGTAACCATCACTAATGCCAAAGATGAAGAAATTGAAGACTTTTACTAATGTCTACAGTCTCAAATTGGTCAAACATGCAGTAAGGTGCATTGGTAATTACTGGTGATTGGAATGTGACCATTGGAAACAAAGAAGAAAGATCGGTAGCTGGAAAATACGGCCTTGGTGATAGAAACGACGCCAGAGGTTCCACAATAGAATTTTGCAAGACCGACGACTTGTTCATCAGAAATACGTTTTTTTCAAAAACATAAACAATAACTAGGCATGTGGACCTTGCCTGTTGGAATACATAGGAATCAAATCGACTATATCTTTGGAAACAGACAATGGAAAAGCTTGGTATCTTCAGTCAGAATAAGGCCAGGGGCCAGCTGCGGAACAGACCATCACTTGCTCATATGCAAGTTCAAGTTGAGGCGGAAGAAAATTAAAACAAGTCCATGAGAGCCTAAGTAGGACCTTGAGTATATCCCACCTGAATTTAGAGACCATATCAAGAAAAGATTTGATGCACTGAACACTAATGACTGAAGACCAGATGAGTTGTGGGATGAGATCAAGGATGTCATACATGAAGAAAGTGGCAGGTCATTAAAAAGACAGAGAAGAAAGAAAAAGACCAAAGTGGATTTCTGAAGAGACTCTGAAACTTGCTGTTGAATGTAGAGTAGCTAACGTGAACAGAAGAAATGATGAAGTAAAAGAGCTGAACAGATTTCAAAGGGTGGCTCCAGAAGACAAAGTATTATGATGACATGTGCAAAGAACTGGAGTTAGAAAACCAAAAGGGAAGAATACATTCAACAATTCTCAAGCTGAAAGAACTGAAGAAGAAATTCAAGCCTTGAGTTGCAATATGGAAGCATTGTATGGACAGAAGATTTCATTTTACTTAGATCCACAATCAATGGCCATTGAAGCAGCAGTCGAGAAATCAGCGTCACATTGCATTGGGAAAATGTGCTGCAAAAGATCTCTTTAAAGTGTTGAAAAGCAAAGGTGTCACATAAAGGACTAAGGTGCTCCTGACCCAAGCCATGACATTTTCAGTTGCCTCACGTGCGTGCAAAAACTGGACAATGAGTAAGGAAGACCAAAGAAGAATTGATGGTTTTGAATTACGGTATCTGTGAAGAATATTGAATATACCATAGACTGGCAGAAGAACGGAAACCCTGGTGGCGTAGTGGTTAAGTGCTGTGGCTGTTAACTAAGAGGTCAGCAGTTCAAATCCGCCAGGTGCTCCTTGGAAACTCTATGAGGCAGTTCTGCTCTGTCCTATAAGGTCGTTATGAGTCGGAATCTACTCGACAGCAGTGGGTTTGGTTTTGGTTTGGCAGAAGAACAAACAAATCTGTCTTGGAAGAAGTACAAGATGGCGAGACTTCGTCTCACATACTTTGGACATTTTATCAGGAGGGACAAGTCCTGGAGAAGGACATCATACTTGGTAAAGTAGAAGATCAGCGAAAAAGAGGAAGACCCTCAACAAGATGAATTGACACGATTGTGAGGATGGCACAGGCGTGGGCAGTGCTTGGTTCTGTTGTACATAGGGTTGCTGTGAGTTAGAAGTGAGTAGATGGTACCTAACAACAACAGCCTAACACAGTGTGATGGGTTGGGAGGGGAGGAGTAGATTACAGAAAGGAAGACTTTTCATTTTTTGTGTATGTATTTTTGAACCATGTTAATATTTACTCAAAAAATTAAGTTTAAAAGGTTTCTTAAAAAAGGAAAGATACTTTCTGGAGTAGAGAAGTATATAGAGATCGAAGTTTATTAGTGGTTTCCAGGGGTGGGTGGGAGGGAGGGGGAAAGGAAGACACAATGCTTAGGTGACACTGAGCTTCTTTGAAGGGTGATGGAAAAATTCAGAAACAGTTAATGGTGATTGTTGAACATCATGAACATAATTAATGTCACTCAACTGTACATGTGAAGCTTGTTGAAGTGCCAAGTATTTTCTTACCTATATAGTTACCACAAAAAAAAAAAAATTACAGATATTTTAAAAAAAAGAGGAAAGAAACCCTCCATTTGTATCCTGAAGGCAGATGAGGTTGCGGGGGACTGTGACTAGTTCGTACATTATGATTAGCTGGTCATATCCTTGGAAATTTGTTTGGCTAATTGGCCATTTGTTTCTTTCAGGTTTATGGTCAAGGTTTAAAAAGAAGTGTTTTAAGCTCACCAGGAAGATGCCTTTCATCGGCCGCAAGGTGAGCGGAATCTGCGTAGACCCTTTTTCCCCCCTTGGTGATCAGTTAATGGTGATTGTGATACTTTCTTCCTTCTATTTATCCAAAACAATGTTCTCCCCACCTCCAGGGAATATTTTACAGTGTTTGGAGGCATTTTTGGTTGTCACACGTGGGGGGTAGACAGTAGCCAGGAATGTTGCTGTACATCCAGTAATGTAACAAGACAGCCACCCACAACAGGGATTTATCTGCTTCAAAATGTCAACAGCGCCGAGGCTGAGAAACTCTGACTCCTTCTCCAGCAAATGTATTTTGCCAAAGGAGAGATGCGAAGTCTGTTAAGGACTGAAAATTTGGAGTCAGAAGCCGTGACAGAAGTGACATGATGTTTTGCAGGGGTATTTGGCTGGACTGAACTTAGATACTTACCGAGGGATCGGGTACTTACGTGGTTTAGAGCGGGGGCTGGCAGACTTTTCTGTAAGGGCCAGATATGAAACATCTTAGGCTTTGGGGCCCATACTGTCTGTGTCACGGCTTTTAACCCTGCCTTAGTCAAGGGAAAGCAGCCATAGATATTAGGGAAAGGGCTGATCTGGCTGTGTTCCGTTGAAACTTTTTTATGCAGACAACGATCTGCTGACCAGATGCGGCTCTTGGGCTGTAGCTTGCTGATTCCAGGTGTAGAAACTTAGATAACGAGCCAGTCTCTTGCTCTTTGCACCTGTCTGTGGTACGTCCCCTTCACTGGATCCCCTCTACCCTGCACCCGTGCTGAGGATAAGATGTTCACTTTTGTACCCTCAAGTCTTTATGTCAGATGAAGATAACCAGGGCAAGCCTTTTGCAAATTCTGAAGAGGGTGCGTGAGTCCTTGTTGTCTCCATTTCCCCTACCCTGGCAGCCCCTCAGCTTTCCTCTGGTCTTTCCCAGCCTCTTTTGTCCGGCCTTCCGGATTGCTTTCACTTTAGGCTTCCAATTCCCTTTCCTGGCCAAACCAGAAAAGATGGCAGTTACCTTTAGCCTTTGAATAAAATGACTTCGCTAACTTTGCCTGAAATATGTACTTTCAGATCCGTTTCCTGTGGGAAGGTAGGGTTGGAGGAGGGGAACGGGAGTGGATAGGCTTCGGTTTGCTCCCCAAATCATATTAACCCCTAGAAGTAAATCTACTTTCATCCTTCTAGGGTAAGAGTTGGGGACAGAGAAGGCATTATAGAGAATGGACCGTATCCCAAAGGACAGGACAATTTCTCTGCATTATTCCACATCTTTTTGCCCTCATCCCTCCCACTTTTTTCCTGCAGTTCCCAGGTTTGAGATAAATAAGTGGTAGGGTTCCACAGCCCGTTCCTAAATTTATGAAGTAACAGAATTAGAAGGTCCCTAGAGCTATCTTATCACCCTTCAGTTTTTAGAAGCAGATTCTGAGGCTCAGAGACAAAAGTCATTTGGGGCGTGTGTGTGTGCGTGCGTGTGCACGTGTTCCTCTCATTCATTCATTCGCTTATTTATTCAGCACATTTACTGAGCACCTGCTCAGTGTTGGGGACTCTCTGGGCACTGGGGATATCGTGGTAAACAAAACCAAGTCCTTCCTCTCATGGAACATATGTTTTAGTAGGAAAGACAGAAAAGAAGTAGACAAATACGTAAGGATTTCATTTTGAAATCAGTGCTATGAGGAAACTAGAATTGGATAATGTGGTAGAGACTGTGAGGCAAGGATTGGGAGTGGAGAAGTGCAGTGCTGGGCTTTTTCATACACCTTATTATCATTTTTGTTTGTTTTGTTTTATTACAACAGCATGATCTATGCATGGACGCCCAGCTTTCACAGTTTGTTCCTGTTGTACGGTTGCAGCTTATGTGGCATAATCCTTTATTCACAACTTTAAAAATATCACTGTATCTGTAGCGTGCCTTGGTGTCGCTGTCATCCTGACTCTTGCAGACATTTTTAAAGCAGCAGGTTTCCCTGTGGTTTTATTGGGAACCGGATCTCAGAAGACCTTCTTGTATTCTGATCGCCCAGGGCTGGGGATGAGACAATTGCACAGTCGGGAGTGAGTTCTTGGGCATCAAACTTTAGTAAATATATTGCTGGAAACATATCACTGTGACAGGCACAAACTGTAACATGTAGCCAAATTTTCAAACCTACCCCTCAGAATTTCTTTTATCACAGATAGCAGCCCCTGCCATTCTTCCTCTTTACCTCGCTCTGTTTTTTTTTTTTTTTTTCCCTCAGTGCTTTTCCTTACAGGCAGTCCCTGGGTTATGAACATCTGACTTACGTACGGACTGTAGTTATGAGCCAATCTTTGCAAAGCCTATTGTATTAAAAATTTGAGGTATATACAGTGGTTTGTAACAACAAAGAGTGCTTCTTTGCAATGCGCGTCGAAACATCATTATTACTGTAATATTACGTTAAAGATGTTTTAGTGTATCTGGAAGTGTTTCTGTAATGTTTTTTTGCATAGAAAGTTACACTATACACCTCCTCCTCACTTATCCACTATCTCATTATCCAACATCTCACATTTATGACAGTAGTAAAATATCTACTGTCTGTTTTGTGCATTAACGACATACATCTGGCAGTAACCCTTTCACAACCGGTGAGACATATAGCATCCACGTACATTTTCTGCCTCTCTGGTCCAGAGGGAAATATGTGTCCCACATAATATTTTGTGATCTGATGTGGTCATCCTCCATTTTTACGTAATGGCGATTTTTGCATAATGACCTGTTTTTTAATGACATGTCGATAAGTTGTGGAATGGGTGTATATTATATATGGAGGCAGACATTTGACTAACTGACGTTAGATATGAACTATGACTATTCTGACTTACGTACAAATTCGAGTTAAAGACAGACTTAGGAATGAAACTTGTTCATAATCCAGAGACTGTCTATACTTAATATTTATTTTCTGTTTCCCTTGCTAAAAATATGGTTCATGAGAGTAAGCGTCCTGTGTGTTTTGTTCACTGTGTATTCCTGGCCCTTAGTAGTTGCTCAGCAAATATTTGGTGAATGAGTGAATGAGGGAGTGAGTGAATGAAAGAAAGGAAATGGCTTAGAAGCAGTGGCTATGAGGATGTTAAGTAAATAATCATAATTGATAAATTCCATAGCAGAAAGGACCTTAGTTCTGCCAAGCATTTTGGTGTCAGACAGCTCAAGCTGTGAGCAACTTGAGATATAATGCAGTCTTCCTGACAGTTCTTAAAATGTCTTATGCTTGTATAAGTTGTGTAGGCCTTCCAAAATCTTGGCATTGAAGGAGCTCATCACTTGCACAAGAATCAGAATCCCTTTTTCTGTAGCTTGGCCTGTTTGCTGGCTACTGACTCATTTCTTCAGCACACTGTAGCTGCTGCCAGGGCAGGAACAAGGTCCAAATACTGCCCTCTGAGAGGTGCTGACGTCAGCACACGCAAACCCAGTAACACAGTGGTGATGTCAACGTGGCAGAGAAAAGGGATGTGGGGAAATTGAGTACATCTTTGACCTTCGAAGGGGAAGTTGGCTTTTCCAGCTTCTAAGGGGCTGTTGCATATGCAAGAAAATAGGTGAATAGTCAAATACCACCACAGCTCTCTAAGCAAAAATACCCTCTTAGCTCTGCAGCCCCTGTGCTGTGCCCGGTGTTGAGCACTTGCTGGGTATCATATGGTTCTTCTGCTCACCATACTGTACTCTGCCATCTCCTTGTTAACTTTGTCTTTCTTGCCTTTGGAGATCCAAGTGAAATTGAACAAGGCTAAGGATGATATCATTAAGAATATGTCATTCCTGAAAGTGGATAAGGACTATGTGAAAGCTCTGCCATCCCAGGGTCTGAGCTCGTCCACTGTGCTGGAGAAGCTGAAGGAGTACAGCTCAATGGGTATGTTCTCACCGTGCGCGTGGTACCTGCTTCCTTAAAACGGCAGGCTGTGTTGTCATTTAACGTTGGCCTGGATTCAGAGTGGCTGACCCCTGGTACTTAAGCATTCAGGGGCTCACGTTCTGTTTCAAAGGCTGCATCTCGTATTTTAAAAAATATATTTAGATTCATCCTCATCCATAAAACAAGCAAATCTCACAGACAGTGGAACTCAGCTCCATTTCTTTATTAAGCATGAATAAAAAGATCCATTTGTGTTTTTAAAAAGTGAATATATGTAGTACAAATCAAATACCGAGTCGTTGTAGGAATTGTGAAACTTACATAAAAGCACAGAGGAAAATAAAAACTCCCTCTAGTTCCATCATCAAAAGATAAACAGATGAGATACACACACACACACATGCGCGTGCGCACACACACACACTCAGACATGGGGCCGTGGTGGTGCAGTGGTTACCTGTTTAGCTGCTAGCCAAAAGGTCAGCAGTTCAAATCCAATGGCTGCTCTTTGGAAACCCCATGGGGGCAGTTCTCCTCTGTCCTATAGAGCTACTACGAATTGGAATTGACTCAGCAGCAATGGGTTTTTTGGTTTATATATATTGGTTTCTACGTCTCTACAATGGAGATAATAATAATAGTACTTATCTGAAAGGATGATTATTGGGTTAAATGAGATCATATGTGTAAGTGTCTTACAGTAGCACGTGTATAGTAAGTGCTTAATATAGGTTAACTATTATTATTACTATTAACACAAGTAGATGCATGTTTATTACAAATTAAGATCAGATTTAAAATACTTCTTAAAAAAAGCTTTTTCATTTGGAATAATTTTAGATTTATAGAAGAGTTGTGGAGGTGGTACAGAGAGTTCTCATATACCCCTTTACCAACCTTCCCCTGATATTAACATCTTTACATAACCCTGGCACATTTGTCAAAACTAAGAAATTAACTTTGGTACTTTACTGTTAACTAAACTACAAATTCTGCCTGCACCTCCCTAGTTTTTTCACTAGTGTCCTTTTTTCCATTCTAGGATCTCATCTGGGATACCACATTGCATTTAGACAAACAGATTTTAAATTTCTGGTTGGCATGTTTTGAGTGTACAAAATTAGATATAGTCCAGAGTGTAGATATTCATGATACAAAGCTGGGGTGATCTCCCTAAGGCTTATATACTAAAGATTTCCATGATTGTGAGGGCCGGTTGCTGCCACCATTCTTCTTTCCCTTCAGCCTTTAAGTCACTGTCCATTGCCATGTTCTCTAGCACCAGAAAAAGAGCAGGAAATGAAATCACATATCCTGTTCGTGAAAGGCTGGTAACCCCTGGTTGAAGATGTGCTCAGTACAGAGCAGTGTCCTCTAAGGAAGGAGTGAGAGTCAGCTGGCCGCAAGCCAGAACATGGCACATAGCTGTGGTAGTGAGGAATTGCCCTGTAGATTTACTCTTCAGTCGTCTCTTGTCTTGTTAGAGAGCCAGAGGTCTTTGCCCCGTACAGTCTCTGGCCACGTGCAGTTCTCAGTGTGTTTCAGAAATAGCTTTCTCACTACCAACTTTCAGTAGGGCGCAGCCATGTTGTAGCAAGAGGACCCAAGACACCCACATCTACAGATTTGTTGGTGTAAAGTAGTAAGTCTTGGGAGAGCACCTCAGACAGGAAGTAGGAAGTCTGACCTCATTTTGTGTCCAGGAACCGTCCCTCTGAACTTTATCCCAGTGTTGACCGTGTTCCTGATCTTGAGTGCTGAACTATTTAGTGCTGTTGGGGGAAGAAAAAAAAAGACAACAAAACAAAACAGAAGCAACAAAACAAAACAGAAGCAACAAACCAGTTGCCATGGAGTTGATTCCGACTCAATGGCGACCTCGTATGTTTTGGAGTAGAACTGCGCTCCATAGGGTTTTGGAAATTGATCACTGGGCCTTTCTTCCTCAATGCCTCTGTGTGGATTTGAACTGCCAACCTTTCAGTTGATAGCCATGTGCTTCACTGTTTGCACCACCCGAGGACTCCTATAGCACTGGAAGCAGGTGGCTAATTCTGGTGTGGGTTCCAGGCTTGTCTGAAGGGAGGGGCCCCTGAAACCAAGATGCTGATTGTTCATCTCTCATCATGGTTCGTCTGCTCCTGGATTCTGTTCTCTGGCTTCTACCCTGATGAGCGTGTAGTAGAATTTTGTACTTTTGTCTTGCCTCTTCTGCTCTTAACAGTTCCCACACTTCCTATGATTGGATAGGAAGGGAGAGAAGAAGGAAGGTTTTGCAGAAAAAGGTCAAGGTAAAGCTACACCAGAGAATGGAAAATAGACATGGACAAAGGAAAATGTTTCTGCTGTTGGAGGCAGTTGAGAATGGATGAGGACAGCCTTATATTGAACTGTCTTTCTTGTACCTAGATGCTATTAATATCTTTCATACCATTGTTGACAATAGTTGATTATAATTTACTTTGCTGTGATAGCACTTTTTTGAAATTCTTGTCTTTTTTAACATAAGAGTGCCATTCAAACTTTTTTCTTTAGTACCTAGAGTGATTATTCCTATTTCTTAGTAGAACTTAACAGTCTTCCCAAAGGTTCCTGTGACCTAGTGGCCTTGACTTACTCTGCAGATGTCTGCTGGCAAGAAGGGCGAGCCTCAGGAGCGGTGTACAATGGGGAGGAGAAGCTCACCGAGCTCCTCGTCAAGGTGAGTGTCAATGCCTGATGGAACCGCCTAAGCTAAGAGTGTATGTGGCCTTTGCCAGCGTAGATGACTTCATTTTTTCCTTTTACGTTCGTAATGAAAAACAATTACTTAAGGAAAACTTACTGTTAAAATAAAACCACAGAACTTCAGGAAGTTTACATTTCTCTGCACCTAAACATAGGCAGATACGCAAGTTGTCAAAGTCATCTTCAACTGTAAAAAAGTACAGTCAACGTTACTTCCGTTTCCAGGGTTTATGGAGACCCCGCGTAGAATGGCTGATGGCTAGGGAAGGTGGTGCTGTCATCTGAGATTGTTCATGGTAAGGGAGGATGAGAAGAGACGAGGCGGGGAAACTTGGGCATTATTCCCTAAACGACCTGAGTCTCAGAATCAAACGGCCTGAGATGCACAGTGGTCTCATTTGTAAGTCAGATAATTTCACCCTTTGTTGAGTTCAGAATTGGCCTTCTGCTTCTTCCATCTCTAATCAAATTTAGTTTTGAAACCCACTCTGTCATGTAAAACAGGGGTTGGACGAAATAGCCTCAAGGCCTTTGTGTTTGATTATTGTAACTCTGAAACTGCTCACACCTTACTAAGTATGACAGATTTTGCTAATCTTAACTTTTGTGCTCAAAAATCTTCCAGTGGCTTCCCATTATATGTAAGATGGAACCCAAGCTTCTTACGCAGCAGAGTATAGAAATCCCTTCCTGAGCTAGTTCCCACCTGTTTTTTTCAGCCACTCCTATTACTTTCCCATATAAACACTGGTGGCATAGTGGTTAAGAGCTTGGCTGCTAACCAAAAAGTTGGCAGTTCAGATCTACCAGCCGCTCATTGGAAACTCTATGGGGCAGTTCTACTCTGTCCTACAGGGTCGCTATGAGTCGGAATCAGCTTGACAGCAGTGAGTTTGGTTTTGAGTGTTCACTAAAGAGAAGAGGCAATGTTGTTTTTGTTAGGTGCCATCAAGTCAGTTCCAACTTATAGCGACCCTACAGGACAGAGTAGAACTGCTCCATAGGGTTTCCAAGGAGCGGTTGGTGGGTTTGAACTGCTGACCTTTTGGTTACAGCCAAATGCTTAACCACTGCGCCACTGGGCTTCTTACTGAACACATCATGTTATTATCATGTGTTGTCCTTCCCCTTCCTCATCTACCTGTTCCAAGTAACAAATTCCTATTCTCTCATGGTCCTACTCAGCAGACACCTTCTGACCATTCAAGATGTTTGTTAGCACTCTGTATGCAAACCTGCTATTGCACTTCATCATAGCTGCTGTGTGCCACACACCTGGACGAATAACTTCAAGTGTCAGAATCAGCACAAAGCCAATTCCTATGAAGTGGAGGTCAAATATATCCCAGACTTCCACATTTTCCAAACTGCTGAAAGATTTTCCATCTTTGATGCTGGCCGCTCTGCCTTCCGTTTGCACACTTCCTTCCCATGTTTAGGTTTGGCAGTTCACCACAACGTCTCACAGAATTCACAGACGGTACTTACAATTAAGTGGTTTATTAAGGAAGTAACAGGCTACAACTCAGAATCAGGGCCAGGAAGCATGTAGGCAAGGTCTGGAAGGCTCCCCCGAAGTGAAGAGCATATCCCTTCAGTGCAGGACAGCTCTCGGCCCCTCTTGGCCTGCAAGCAAGCAGACCCTTCTCTCTGCGATGCATGCCCCTTCTCAGCCGTGCAGGCTATTCTCGGCTTCCTGAGGACAGGCCTCCCGGGGAAAGGCCTCTCTGCAGTTGGCTTCCCTGCCCTTGGCCTCTCCACTGCTGACTGATCCAGCTCATAGCCAGTGTTGCAGATTTGTTCAGCCCTTTTAGCTGCATTCCTTCCAGCAGTTTTCTGCTGTCATCACTGACTCTGACACAGGGCTCCTTCTGGGCCTGTTCCCACCGGCTCTGCCGTAGGGCCCCTTCCTGGCCTTTCGCTGTCTTCAGTGTTATAGCCCTTGACCTTTGTTACAGCTTTTAGGAGGTTCCTTACCTCCTATTTGTTTCTTCTTGCTGCTCCTTTTCTCCATTTTGCTTCTTTCTTCTTTCTATTTCTGGCTACAAACCCCTCTGGGGTTGGCTGCATATATAAGCAAACTCCTGGTTAGTTTCAAGGCATAGCCCTTGCATCAGGACCACGAACTGACCAGAACTGACCAATCCCTTCTAGGTGGGCCACAGTCACCTCATTTGCATAGTAGTCTGTAGTCATTTCATTTGCTTAAGTATATTGACCAATTCCTGCAAGGTCATAAAATAGACCAGTCACAGGGCAGGTTGCAGCCCAGGCCCAGGCAGAAAGCATCACATCATCAAGTTTTTTCACAGCTTGCCCAGGTGATGTCAGTCGACCTGGACAAAAGTAACAAACCCTCAGGGGTAGAAAACTGGGACAGAGGTAACTCCTCAGGGACTAGGGGAAAAATCTTGCAAGCTGTTTTTCCAAAGAACCAAGGCAAGAGGCTCCATAAAGGTATCTCATTTCATCACAACACTCAACTAAGTGCTTTGTATGCAGTATGTTATTTGATTATCCCGAGAGAGTAGATATGACCATAACTATTCCCTTTTGCATAAGAGGAAACAGCCTCAGAGAGGTTATTTGACCTAAGATCACATAGCTAGAAATGGTAGGCAAAACTCAGACTCCAGAGTGGGGTCTCTTCGGTGTCAGAGCCCGTGTTTTTAACCACATCTCTCTTTTCTCCCTTTCCACATTGTAAAAAACTATCTACATGGCTGTCTACACTATATTTATTTGGATTGGGGAACCTATCTTTCCCTTTTTTTCCAATTCCTAGTGTTGTGCCTCAAAAAACCCAAATGCCTAGAAATTTTTGTTTAGTGTGTGGTTCTTTGTTCTTTGCGGAGTAATGACCTTTTTACATCATACGTGCTTGCATTTCTTTGCAGGCTTATGGAGATTTTGCATGGAGTAACCCACTGCATCCAGATATCTTCCCAGGACTCCGTAAGATAGAAGCAGAAATTGTCAGGATGGCTTGTTCCCTTTTCAACGGAGGACCTGATTCCTGTGGAACTGTAAGTGTATGCAGGTAGCATCCAGTTGTCTTTTTTTTTAAGTTTAAAATGGTGGAGTTTATTAAAAATATTTTACAGAGTAATAGTGATTCTTGTGGAAGAATCCAGATTAATGACAGTTTTAAAATATTACTTATAATTTTGTAATCCATAGACCATCAGCATTTCAGAGTATACTTTTCTAGACATTTTTCTGTTTAATTTTTTATTTTGAAAAATTTTAATTCCACATGAAGTTGCTAGAATTGTCTAAAGAACACTGTGTATTTACCAAATAGAAATATTTTGCCACATCTGGTCCCACCCTCCCTCCCTCCCTCTTATCTCTTCGTCCGTGTGTCATAATAGTCTTTTTGATACACTTCTCATGTTACCTAAGCTGGCAGTTTACTTTTATTATTTTGCTGTAAAGTGAATCTCATTCAGTAGTTATTAGGAATATAGGAAGGGGGCCAGGTATTATCTAGATTTAAAGACACACATGAGAATTCCTTGTTTCAACTGTTCTTTCAAGTAGATATTTTTCAGTTTTCCTAAACTATGATGGATAACCTCTGTTTAGATTTGGTACTACAAACTGACTTGCCTTTTCTAGGAACAAAACTAAATCTCGGTTTGTGTAGGGTGGATAGGCTTAATCCAGTACGCTGTACTGGTAACCTAGAGGTGCTAATCCAACCAGATATGTTAACAGTCATTAGAAAGTCTTCCAGTGTAATTATTGAGGGGCCCATGCAAGGACAAGAAAATTTTATAGGTAGTTTCTATTTTTTTCAACAAGAGTGTTTTTTACTATTATCTCGGCACCATGAAAATCAGTATGTTTAAATATTCAGTAGCTAACAAAAGTGGTGTTCCTGGCATTCATTTTCAAAATAAAATTCCAAAGCTGTTAAAAACTGATCCAGCTATAATACTGCAGCAGCTTCCCTTATGGCAGTTAAATGAACGGAGTGATTCTAGAGGGGAGATTATGATATGCTCATAGTAGGTAGGTATTCTCCGGTGCCATAAGACTCTTTATGAACTTTTAAGAGTCTGTAGGTTAAACAGCCATGAAACGGTTTGGTCTTACCTAGTCAAGTTGACAATACACATATCTTTTGACCCAGCAATTCCACTCCTAGGGATGTACCACAGAAAAACTAGTGTACACGTGTACCAGGATATATGTACATAGGTGCTCATAGCAGCATTGTTCATAATAGCAAAAAATTGAAAAGAATTCAGATGTTCAACAGTTGGATGGATAAATAAATTGCAGAATATTGTATGTGCTTCAGTCCATTGCAGTTGTTATTCTTACTGATGCTCAAATAACCCTGTCTGTGAAGAACATAACAACTAGTTAGTGAGGCTTCTATTTTCTTAGTTCACGAATTTCGGTTTTCCTTTGAGCGTGGGACAGAGGGACGTGGGAGAGTAGCAGCACATTTAAACAGAGAATGTGTGGGGTCAGAAATAAAAACTAGAATTTAGGTGTTCCTGCTTTTGTAGTCAGAAGCACACTGGTATTTGCCTATAAGTGATGATATGGATTTGATTAGTTACTGGACTAAAAATAAGACATGTGAAGTAGGTGACTAGAGGTGGTGTTGTTAGGTGTTGTCGAGTCGGTTCTGACTCATAGCAACCCTATGTACAACATCTCCCCTCCAGACAGGAGCTGTCCACGTAGTCTTCTTTTGATTTCTTTACTGCTCCTTCCATGGGCATTGATTGTGGATCCAAGTAAAATGAAATATTTGACAACTTCATTCATCACTTGAGGTTTGTTTTTGCTTAGGTCAGTACCTAAGCACTGGAGGCTTGAAGATTGCTGATTTTCTTCACAATTGGTTTGGCTCTTCATGTGACATTCTGAGGTTGGATTCCAGACCACAGGACATGCTGCTGCTTTGTAGTGCTGACCTCATCTGAAAGCACTCTGTCTTTTCCAGCTCAGAATGCACAGACCTACAGAGCGAGTGTCTCATGCCCCAGCTAAATGCACTTCTTTGTGGAAGGTGGTCACATGTTTCATGAAGACTTCCTGAATCAGAAAATGACTAACTTTTCTCAGCTGATATTTCATGAAGACTTCCTGAGTCAGAAAATGACTAACTTTTCTCAGCTGATCTTCCATGTAACTCCTGACTACTGGGATCTTGTATCCAGTGGTATATATGCGGGTATTATTTTAGGAAATTTCAGTAATTACCCGCTCATTCTATCTCATATTAAGCCACATTAAATAACAAAATTTAGACAGTTTTACTTACCAGTAGATGCTAATGTATGACCCTAGGTGAATTGCTTTAATCTTTCAGGGGCTCAGTTTTCGCGCTTGTGAAATAAAACCCTAGCTCCTACCTAAGATTGTGTGACTCTTCAGAGATGATAAAACTAAGAAGTCCTTCTAGTTCATTGCTTCTGGCTGTTTGTTTTGAAAATTTTTATTCTTAGAAATTATCAAAAAATAGGCAGTTGGGTATAAAGTGCCTGTGTTCACCATGATTTAATGAAAGGCAAGCCAGGCATTAAGGAATGTTAACCAAGAGTCTGTTCGGTGCCAACTACTTGTATGCTAAAAACCCAGTTGTGGTCAAGTTGTGGCAACCCCAGGTGTGTCTGGGCGCCTCAACCCTTATCCCTTCACGTTTGGCACAATTCTGAATGGATCACCCAGCTAATATGGCCTTCACTGACTGGTTTTTCAGAAGATTACCACAGCTTTGTTCTGCGGCACCTCTGGGTGGAGTTGACTTCCAGCCTTTCAGTTAGCAGCTCGACATATCAATAGCTTGCACCACCCAGGGACTCCATTACTGTACTAGGTGCTGGGAGTGTTGTGGTGAGCAGATTGGCCCCTTCCCTTAGGAGTTTGCAGCTTGTTGTTGTGTGCTGTCAAGTCGATTCTGACTCATAGCAAACTTACGTGACAGAGTAGAACTGGTCCATGGGGTATGACTTAAAAGTGACTTTAGGAAAGCAGTTTTCTCAAGGCTCAGGGTTCAAAGATCATCTCAGGGCAGTAGCAGGGATATGTCACCTCAGTATCTATGGACATCTGGATTCCACTGGAATGAAAAACTCTGTTCCTCAGTTCGAGTGCAACCTGTTTGCACCATTCATGTGCTACATTGTTTACGGGAATTGTGGGTAACTCCATAATTACACTTTCAAAGGGTTTTGACATTTAAGATCAAGGCCACGAATTTTTATGCTTTTGAATGGAGTAGAATGCTCTGTGCTGTCTGCAGATGGACTGATTAATATGGAAATGATTGTATACCGATGGGGCCTGGGCAGGTGTGCATTTGTCCAGACAGTGCTGACTTTCTGCTCGCCCTTGTTTAGTAATTTTTACCCTTTCCCTGAGCCAAGATTGGATTTAGCCAACAAAGCCAAATTCTCCTTTGCATTCTTCCTTCAGCGTTTGCCCTGCAGCATGCATCTAAGACCTTTTCTGTTTCTGGATCAGACATTTTCAAGATCAGGGCAGGAAGTACATGCTAGTAGCTCTTCCTAACTCCCGGCCTCAGGTGGCACCTCCTTTTTCTTACAGGTGACCTCTGGTGGGACAGAAAGCATATTGATGGCCTGCAAAGCTTATCGGGACCTGGCCTTGGAGAAGGGAATCAGAAATCCAGAAATGTATGTATGTGTCTGTTTATTCCCCCCACTGTAGATGTGTCTGTTCAGGGGTACTGCTATATGAAAATGAGCCTGACAGTCTATTTCCCTGCTTATTCTCTTCCTCTTGGAACATTCAGTCCTCTTTTCCCCATGTTGTGCCCCCTCAATCCTTATCCCTTCACATTCAGCAAAATTCTAAATGGACCAACAAGCAAAGTTTAGATATCATTCCTATTCCCAACCAAAGTTTATAAATGATTATACTTCAAGCAATAATAAGATTTTTTTTTCCAAAAGTGAATCCTGGATTATTTATTATAAATTATCCTGTAGAGGAAAGCTCTGCTTGTCTTAGGTCAGTGAAAGTTCCTTAAATAAGCTGCCCCAGAGTGCTTCCTAGGAAAATTTCAGCTCGAGGGCTGACTTCTAGGAGGAAGAATGAAAAAATCTTTTTGAGATAGATCCGTCCTAGAATTAGAAAAGCAAAGAGGAAGAACTAGATGGTGCCCGGCTACCACCAATGACTGCCCTGACAGGGGACACAGCAGAGAATCCCTGACGGTACAGGAGAAAAGTGGGGTGCAGCCCTCTAATTCTATTAAAAAGACCAGACTGAGACTGGAGGGACCCCGGAGGTCATAGGCCCCAGACTCTCTGTTAGTCCCAAACTAAAACCATTCCTGAAGCCAACTCTTTAGACAAAGATTAGACTGGACGATAAGACACAAAATGATACTGGTGAGGAGTGAGCTTCTTTGCTCAAGTAGACACATGAGACTATGTGGGCAGCTCCTGTCTGGAGGGGAGATGAGAAGGCAGAGGGGGACAGGAGTGGGTTGAATGGACACAGGAAATACAGGGTGGAGAGAAGGAGTGTGCTGTCGCATTGTAGGAAGCAACTAGGGTCATATAACAATGTGTATAAGTTTTTGTATGAGAGACTGACTTGAACTGTAAACTTTCACTTAAAGCACAATAAAAAAAAGAAAAGTAACTTGCCTACCCTCCCTTGGCAAGCAGACTTGGCAGCAGCAGCTTCTACTGACTCCTTTTCCTTGTACAGTGAAACAAAGGTGCCTTTCCTGTTCCCCCTTGTCCCCCCCAAAAAGCAGATTTTTTGAGGGTAATACAGTTTACAAATTGGAGAAACACAGGGCAGAGAGGAATCTACCATGTGCTCTGAAGCATGGAGGGTGAGGAGTGCTTTTATAGTAAAGACAGGGAAGGGAGTCTGTGATGGTCGTATGGTCACAATGTGGGTACACTCTCAGCTCAACTACCTTCTTCCTGGAACATCCTGAGTAAAGTTTCTCCTAATCACATGCCTAACCCCTCCATTTATTTACAAAGAGCAGCTAAACCCCATTTCTGACCCCTACCTACCTTTATTTGCTAAGAGTGGCTTGGGGCAAGAGCCAAGCTGGTGAAACAAAATGATTATAGGGGCCCAGGGTCTTCTCATCCCATCCAACCAGAGGCCCAAGACCATATGCATATGAATGGGAAGAGGTCAAGATCACATTCTAAGGAATGCAGAATCAGGAGCCTGCAATAAAATGGAGTTGGGATTCAGACCTCATACCAGCCATTTTATTATGCCAAGTGCCTCAGTTTTAGAGGTTTGCTAGCACATTCCCCTCTCTTGTTCAAGCCTCTACTAGGGGGTGCTGAACACCCACAATAGAGTTACCTTTCTTCTGCAAGAACTTCTTGGGTATGTTGCATGCCAAGTATTGAGCTTCTTCACTTTGCCATATTGGTAGGTTTTATCTTCCGGGTGAGCTGACTTTGGTCAGGGTAAGTGTTGTAAACAGGGCCAAATTTGGAGGAATAACTTGGCAATCAGAAATGCTAACTCAAGGTGTGAAATCAGTTACTCCGTTGCTCATAGCAAGGGAGTTGCAGTGGAGTATAATTATTCCAGTGATGCATAACCAAGAAGCAACACCTTCTGGTGACCAGTTAAAATATCAAAAAGGGAGAACCAGACATGGCAGGTATCAAATACTAGGCAGATTTTGGTTTCTGACCATCAAAGGCTTTTTTAACCTCTGAAAAATATTCCTTAGAGTAATTGATTAAAGATTGGCAGTATTTCAATAATTCAGGTTTAACGATATTAGAGTCGGTATGAACAACATAAAGGAGGGCCATTTGGTTTTGAAGAACTGCTTCCCTCGTCATAGTCATTTCAGTATTCATCTCTTGGAGTCTGGCACTTCTGAATGTATTTTTGTCAGCTCTTTGACGTGAGCCATAAAAAAAAAAAAAAAGATCTTTTAATTCATAGCACATTCCGTAACCAGCATAGTGTTATTAGTTCCTGAAATAGATGATTCTTATATTAAAAAAGAAAGAAAATAAAAAATGATATACTAGAAAATAGAGCATTGAATATTAATAATATTCTCATTTAAACGTTATAGTAATTCTTTTCATTTACTCAATCCTAAGTAGCTAATTTTGGTTCGATGCCATTCTGGTTCAGCATGAACTTGAAAACTCTTGTTAGTTTCTACGTAAGAGTTCTATTTAGTCCAATGGCATCCATGTTCAAAATATTATAGTCCTCTTTATAAGCCTGATATAGTCCATTTTTGTTGAAATATTTTGGTCAGGCATTTTCAATGCATCAGCAAGGCAAAGCTTACCTGTAGATGACAAACCTAAAAATGGCTGTGGTTACCTTATATAATACTGATTTTTAAAAAAAGACCTGATGAGAATTAACTATAAAAGTAATGCAAAGCCAAATTAAAACAATTTTTAGACCAAAAATATCTTTAAGCATAATGATTAACTTCATTTTAAAAGAGCGTCAGATATAATACATAATAATTTTGAGACATAATACCATATAGTCAGGAAAGACTGAGAATATACCAAGATTATGAAGTCTCTAAACATCTGGATAAAAAAAAAAAAAAAGTCTGTGGGTAAATGATGTGAATTCCCCAGTTAAAACCATTGGCTTCAATGATGCTAGATTCAAAAGATGCAAAGTTGAGACCAAGTTAGCAATTAAAAATCTTATTGTCTAGTGCCAGGCAAAAATCACGGTAAGATACTGACACTCATAAAAATTTTAACCCAAAGAATTTTTTTTTTTAATTTGACAACACATTTCATGTAATTTATCACATTATATAAACATTTTTCTCATGGGTCACCAGACTTAAATTATTTAAAGATCTTAAAGGTATAAACTTCAGCTTTTCTCCAAGTCATCTGGTTTGGTTTTTGATTTAGAAATTTATTTTGATGAGACTCTCAACTCTTGCCTTTGAGGCATATTACACAGAATATAAATGAACTCTTCAACTCAGTAAATAACAATGAGAAACCCATTTCTTTGCTCTGTGTTATTTGACACTAAAAGTTCTTAAAAATCGCATAAATTAACCCATGAAGTGTTAGAAAGATAAAGATAAAAACTTTGAACATATCAAATAAATTCCCTTTCAATAAGCCTTTTAAACATTGTCTTTGTTGCATATCTCTTAGAGTATAACTCTTTCAAGTTGCAAAAATGAACACAGTCATTAGTAGACCCAAATATACATATACATACGTACATGTGGCATAAGAAGCGAAAGTACATAAACATAAATTATAATGAATATATATTAACTTAATATTAGTAAATTACCTAAAGATCTTGGAAATTATTTTAAGCCTTTTTTATACACCATAAAATATAATAACTGTTGAAATAGCCCCCATGTGTCTGTCAGTTTGTTGTACTGTGGGGGCTTGCGTGTTGATGTGATGCTGGAAGCTATGCCACCAGTATTCAAACACCAGCAAGGTCACCTGTAGTGGACAGGTTTCAGCTGAGCTTGCAGACAGACTAGGAAGGAGTACTTGGCAGTCAGCCTCTGAAAAGAATTAGCCAGTGAAAACCTTATGAATAGCAGTGGAACATTGCCTGATATAGTGCTGGAAGGTGAGTCCCTCAGGTTGGAAGGCACTCAAAATATGACTGGGGAAGAGCAGCCTCCTTAAAGTAGATTTGACCTTATTGACATGGATGGAGTCAAGCTTTCGGGACCTTCATTTGCTGATGTGGCACGACTCAAAATGAGAAGAAACAGCTGCAAACATCCATTAATTACCAGAATGTGGAATATTCAAAGTATGAATCTAGGAAAATTAGAAGTTGTCAAAAATGGAATGTGTAAACATCGATATCCTAGGCATTAGTGAGCTGAAGTGGACCGGTTTTGAACATTTTGAATCAGACAATCATATGGTCTACTATGCTGGGAATGACAGCTTGAAGAGGAATGGCATTGCATTCACTGTCAAAAAGAACATTTCAAGGTCTAATATGAAGTACAGCACTGTCAGTGATAGGATAATATCCATACATCTATAAGGAAAACCAGTTAATACGACTGTTATTCAAATTTACGCACGAACCACTAAGGCTAATGATGAAGAAACTGAAGTTTTTACCAACTTCTTGAGTCTGAAATTGATTAAATATGTAGTCATGATGCATCGATAATTACTGGTGATAGGAATGAAAAAGTTGGAAACAAAGAATAAGGATCGGTAATTGGAAAATATGGCCTCCGTGATAGAAACAGTGCCGGAGATTGCATGATAGAATTTTACAAGACCAACGACTTCTTCATTGCAAATACCTTTTTTCACCAACATAGACAGTGACTATACACATGGACTTCACCAGATGGAATACACAGGAATCAAATCAACTACATCTGTGCAAAGAGACAATGGAAAAGCTCAATATCATCAGTCAGAACAAGGCCAGGGGCCGACTGTGGAACAGACCATAAGTTGCTGACATGCAAGTTCAAGTTGAGGCTGAAGAAACTTAAAACAAGTCCACGAGAGCCAAAGTACGACCTTGAGTATATCCCACCTGAATTTAGAGACCATCTCAACAATAGATTTGACATGTTGAGCACTAATGACCAAAGACCGGGGGAGTTGTGGAATGACATCAAGGACATTGTACATGAAGAAAGCAAGAGGTCATTAAAAAGACAGGAAAGAGAGGACCAAAATGGATAACTCAAGGAGCTGTACTATATGAAGAAGTATGTGGCATGAGGATTGGAGGAAGACTCATTAACAACCCACTTTATGCAGATGATACCACCTTGCTTGCTGAAAGTGAGAAGGACTTGAAACACTTAATAATGAAGTTCAAAGACCACAGCCTTCAGTATGGATTACACTTCAACATAAAGAAAACAAAAATTCTCTCCATGGACCAATAAGCAACATGAGAAACAGAGAAAAGATTGAAGTTGTCAAGGATTTCATTTTACTTGGATCCACAGTCAACACTCATGGAAGCAACAGTCAAGAAATCAAAAGATGCATTGCTTTGGGCAAATTAGCTGTAAAAGACCTTTAAAATGTTAAAAAGCATATATGTCACCTTGAATACTAAGGTGCGCCTGACGCAAGCCTTGGTGTTTTCAGTTGCCTCCTAAGCATTTGAAAGCTGGACAGTGAATAGGGCAGACTGAAAAAGAATTGATACCCTTGAACTGTGGTGTTGTTGGGAAAGAATATTGAATATACCATGAACTGCTAGAAGAACGAGCAAATCTGTCTTGGAAGAAGTACAACCAGAATGCTCCTTGGAAGCAAGGATGGTGAGAGTACATCTTACATACTTTGGTCATGTTATCAGAAAGAATCAGTCCCTGGAGAAGGACATCATGCTTGGTAAAATAGCCAATGAAAAAGAGGAAGACCCTCAATGAGATGGATTGACACAGTGGCTGCAACAATGGGCTCAAGCCTAACAGCGCAAGACCGGGCAGTGTTTTGTTCTGTTGTACGTAGGGTAGCTATGAATCAGAACTCACTTGACAGCACCTAACAACAACATTGAAATAAAGTTTGTTTAAATACTCTAAGTTTCATTCAAACTTTTACCAGTTCACATATTTTCCTCAATCTGACTTTAGCCCTTGAAGATTTTATCAACTGGTTTTGGAAATCACAAATCTCTGTTCTTACCAATTCATTGATAACGCTAAAATGTTAAGTGTCTGGTCTAGGGCTGGAAACATTTTCTCAGGCCATTTGAAGTGTGTCTCATTGTGATGTCTGTCTTTTGGCTTCTTAGAATTCCTCTACAATATGGAGAACTTGTTTACATTTCTTTTATGACAGGGATCCACCTAATTTCTGATAACTATAATAAGGTAACACCTTATTTTCTTTTGTCTTAAAATGTCTGCACCTAGTTGGGTGGGGTCCTCCAATAGCTTCCCTGAAACTATATGACCTCTGAGGTTGGGGGGCAAAGGAGGCCTGATCCTGCCCCACCCTCTGCATCTTGTGGCTCATGGTCAAAGATAAGAATTAGTCATCCCAATTCATTTACATATGTTTAAGTTGGCCTAGGTATTTTGAAAGACAAAAGATAACCACATTCTTTCCCTTTTACTATCCTCTTGGTGAGAAAGTTTGCTTTCTATTTATCACAACCTTTTTTCTACCCAGTAAATACCAAAGCTGTTTAGCAAAGATGAACGTATCCATTCTTGGAAATTACCTCGTTTTCTTAAATAAAACACATTTCATATAATACCTAGCCTAAGTTACTGAGAAAGGTTTTGCTTTTAAGATTGACATTCTAGAGAACATAAAAAATCTTTGTCAGAATAAATTCACATTCATTAATTCCAGGAAATATTTGGACTATCAAAGTTATATACCAAAAAAAACCAAACCCAGTGCCCTCGAATTGATTCCGACTCATAGTAGAGTAGAACTGCCCCATAGAGTTTCCAAGGAGAGCCGGGCGGATTCAAACTGCCGACCCTTTGATTAGCAGTTGTAGCACTTAACCACTATGCCATCAGGGTTTCCTAAGTGCTTATTTATCATTAAGCCAATTCTAATTTAATAGTACAATCTGGAGGTAAAAAATTATTACATTTGCATGACTATCTCTTGCATGCTTTATAGGATCTTTTAGAGAAGAAATATAGAAAAATGTTTTTATGTTTCCGAGGCCTCATCATGCCAATCTTTTTTTTTTTCCCAGTGCACTTTTCAGTGAAGTAATTTGTATAAAATTTTCTCAGAGTAGCTACTGAAAGCCCAGGTGCAAAACACAGTTTTTTCTTGGAAGAGAAAGGAACTGAGATTGTAGACAGCTCTATGAAAAGCAGCAGCCATGGCTTCAACCTGATACAAGACAGAAACTCAGACACTATTCTCTAGACCAGAGGCAAAGTCTCAATGGAAGGAGACAGAAAACCACATAAACTTATAGTCTGTGAGACCAGGCATATACAGTACCACATAACATAAACAGCCTTGTTGTTGTTGTTGTTACGTGCTGTCAAGTCGGTTCCGACTCATAGCGACCCTGTGCACAACAGAACGAAACACTGCCTGGTCCTGTGCCATCCTTACAATCGTTATGCTTGAGCTCATTGTTGCAGCCACTGTGTCAATCTACCTTGTTGAGGGTCTTCCTCTTTTCCGCTGACCCTGTACTCTGCCAAGCATGATGTCCTTCTCCAGGGATTGATCCCTCCTGACAACATGTCCAAAGTATTTAAGATGCAGTCTTGCCATCCTTGCCTCTAAGGAGCATTCTGGCTGCACTTCTTCCAAGACAGATTTGTTCCTTCTTCTGGCAGTCCATGGTGTATTCAATATTCTTCGCCAACACCACAATTCAAAGGTGTCAACTCTTCTTTGGTCTTCCTTATTCATTGTCCAGCTTTCACATGCATATGATGTGATTGAAAATAATACCATGGCTTGGGTCAGGCACACCTTAGTCTTCAGGGTGACATCTTTGCTCTTCAACACTTTGAAGAGGTCCTTTGCAGCAGATTTCCCCAATGCAATGTGTCTTTTGATTTCTTGAGTGCTGCTTCCATGGCTGTTGATTGTGGATCCAAGTAAAATGAAATCCTTGACGACTTCAGTCTTTTCTCCGTTTATCATGATGTTGCTCATAGGACCAGTTGTGAGGATTTTTGTTTTCTTTATGTTGAGGTGTAATCCATACTGAAGGGTGTGGTCTTTGATCTTCATTTTTAAGTGCTTCAAGTCCTCTTCACTTTCAGCAAGCAAGGTTGTGTCATCTGCATAACACAAGTTGTTAATGAGTCTTCCTCCAATCTTGATGCCCCGTTCTTCTTCATATAGTCCAGCTTTTCGGATTATTTGTTCAGCATATGGATTAAATAGGTATGGTGAAAGAATACAACCCTGACACACACCTTTCCTGACTTTAAACCAATCAGTACCCCCTTTTTAAGTCCGAACAACTGCCTCTTGATCTATGTAAAGGTTCCTCATGAGCACAAATTAAGTGTTCTGTAATTCCCATTCTCCACAGTGTTATCCATAGTTTGTTATGATCCACACAGTCAAATGCCTTTGCATAGTCAATAAAACACAGGTAAACATCCTTCTGGTATTCTCTGCTTTCAGCGAGGATCCATCTGACATCAGCAATGATATCTCTGGTTCCACGTCCTCTTCTGAAACCAGCCTGAATTTCTGGCAGTTCCCTGTCGATATACTGCTGCAGCTATTTTTGAATGATCTTCAGCAAAACTTTGCTTGCGTGTGATATTAATGATATTGTTCTACAATTTCCACATTTGCTTGAACCACCTTTCTTGGGAATATGCATAAATATGGATCTCTTCCAGTCAGTTGGCCAGGAAGCTGTCTTCCATATTTCTTGGCATAGACGAGTGAGCACCTCCAGCGCTCCATCTGTTTGTTGAAACATCTCAATTGATATTCCATCAATTTTCTGGAGCCTTGTTTTTCGCCAGTGCCTTCAGAGCAGCTTGGACTTCTTTCTTCAGTACCATCGGTTCCTGATCATATGCCACCTCTTGAAATGGTTGAATATCGACTAATTCTTTTTGGTATAATGACTCTGAGTATTCCTTCCATCTTCTTTTGATACGTCCTGCGTCGTCTAATATTTTCCCCATGGAATCCTTCACTGTTGCAAGTCGAGGCTTGAATTTTTTCTTCAGTTCTTTCAGCTTGAGAAATGCCGAGCGTGTTCTTCCCTTTTGGTTTTCCATCTCCAGGTCTTTGCACGTCATGTCATTGTAATACTTTACTTTGTCTTCTTGAGAGGCCCTTTGAAATCTTCTGTTCAGTTCTTTTACTTCATCAATTCTTCCTTTTGCCGTGGCTGCTCGACACTCAAGAGCAAGTTTCAGAGTCTCTTCTGACATCCATCTTGGTCTTCCCTGTCTTTTCAGTGACCTCTTGCTTTCTTCATGGATGATGTCCTTGATGTCATTCCACAACTCGTCTGGCCTTCAGTCACTAGTGTTCAGTGCTTCAAATCTATTCTTGAGATGGTCTCTAAATTCAGGTGGGATATATTCAAGGTCATATTTTGGCTCTCATGGACTTACTCTGATTTTCTTCAGTTTCAGCTTGAACTTGCATATGAGCAGTTGATGGTCTGTTCCACAGTCGGCCCCTGGCCTTGTTCTGACTGATGCTGTTGAGCTTTTCCATCGTCTCTTTCCACGGATGTAGTCAATTTGATTTCTGTGTGTTCCATCTGGCAAGGTCCATGTGTAGAGTCGCTGTTCATGTTGGTGAAAGAAGGTATTTGCAGTGAAGAAGTCGTTGGTCTTGCAAAAATCTATCATTTGATCTCTGGCATTGTTTCTGTCACCAAGGCCATATTTTCCAGCTACTGATCCTTCTTCTTTGTTTCCATCTTTCACATTCCAATCGCCAGTGATTATCAATGCATCTTGATTGCATGTTCGATCAATTTCAGACTGCAGCAGCTGATAAAAATCTCCTATTTCTTCATCTTTGGCCCTAGTGGTTGGTGCGTAAATTTGAATAATAGTCGTGTTAACTGTTTCTCCTTATAGACGTATGGATATTATCCTATCACTGACAGCGTGTTTCAGGATAGATCTCGAAACGTTCTTTTCAACAATGAATGCCACACTATTCCTCTTCAAGTTGTCATTCCCAGCATAGTAGACTATATGATTGTCCGATTCAAAATGGCCAATACCAGTCCATTTCATCTCACTAATGCCTAGGATATCGATGTTTATGCATTCCATTTCATTTTTCATGACTTCCAACTTTCCTAGATTCATACTGCGTACATTCCAGGTTCTGATTATTAATGGATGTTTGCAGCTGTTTCTTCTCATTTTGAGTCATGCCAGATCAGCAAATGAAGGTTCCGAAAGCTTGATTCCATCCCCATCATTAAGGTCAGCTCTGTTTTGAGGAGGCAGCTCTTCCCCAGTCATCTTTCGAGAGCCTTCCAACCTGGGGGGCTCATCTTCCAGCACTATATCAGACAGTGTTCTGCTGCTGTTCACAAGGTTTTCATTGGCTAATGCTTTTCAGAAGTAGACTGCCCAGTCCTTCTTTCTAGTCTGTCTTAGTCTGGAAGCTCAGCTGAAACCTGTCCTCCATGGGTGACCCTGCTGGTATCTGAATACTGGTGGCGTAGCTTCTAGTATCCCAGCAACACACAAGCTCCCACAGTATGAGAAACTGACACGGGGATAAACAGCCTAGGTTTTTAAAATGTATACAGCAATTCTTTGGTAAGATCAACTGAATTCAACAGAAAATAGGTTCTAGATAAAACTTATTAACTTGCCAGAGTCTCACATGGAGGGATCTCAGACCCTCTGACAACCCTGAGCACCAAACAAAAGTTCTCCAAAGAAGAGCAAAGAAAAGACAACACAAATGGGTTAACCAGCTCCGATAATTCAGGGTGAAGTTTGTTTAGGGATATGGAGTTGAAAGTTCTTTCAGCTCTAGGCTCTGTGAAATTTAAGCCTGAGTTTTCAGGAAAAAGTTGGCTCAAGCAGTCCTTTTCTATTGCTTACAGCCTTGAACTTTTGACAAGTTATTTTCCCGGGGAAAACTTTTGGAATAGTCTATGAGTAATTTAATGATGGCTTTGGCTTGGTCTAATAATTCTATACTGGGAACATTGGCTCTTAGAGTTAAAAGATTTTTCTGGATTTTTCCAATTGGCCGCCTCCATCCGTCTTTGAGCTTTCCTTAGTCATATCAGTGTATTTATTAATTGATATAGATTTGATGAGCCAGGTTCATAGTTTTTACTAAAATCCTAAATTCCTGGATGAACTTTTGTGGATCTTCACGAGGATTAGGAGAATCCTTTACAATTATGCAAATTTCTGCTTTATACCAAGAGGCAAAGGTAACCTGGGAAGGTTTATTTACTTCTTCTGGATACCCTATCTGAAAAGCCATTTCATAGATTGTAACAGAAACAACTGGTGTCTCTAATTGTTCTTTAGTAAGTTCTGCAGGGTAGAAACAGAGTTCAGAAAGGGTATTAGTAGAGTTAGCTGGCGGAGAGGCAGAAAGAATGGGCGTAGGAGAGATAGGAGCAGGCACCTGACGTTGTACTTCCTTTAGTTGTTTGGTCAATTTAGAAATGTTTTCTTGCATTGAGGCCATTTTACTAGTTTATTTTTTTATGCCTTTCGAAGTCTTGAAAATAGGTGTCCGTCCCATTGTGATTGCTGGATCTGGGAGTTTTCTTTCGAATTTACCGTGTAGGAAGACTGGTTTATGTAGTTCAGAAGAGCCCCACAGTGGTCACAGATTTTCAGAACTGTCTCTAGTGAGATCCTGCCACCGTCTCACTAAAATAGTGAATTTCACATGCAGCGGATACTTTAATGTGCACGGAAACCTGAATGTGCCCTGAGACCTTAATGTGCACTCGCCACTCTAAACTGTCTCTAGTAAACATGGGCCAGCAACAGAACTGGCATCACCCATCCTACTGAAACGTGAACAGTTTGTGCTATGAGACTTAACATATACCCAGAACAGAATGGTGCACTGAGACCTGAATGTGTGCCTTAGAAAAAAGTGAGTTCAAACTTCATGGGCTGAAACCTTGATTCTCTCAACATCAGCTAAAGTAGACCTGGGGGAACTGTGATGACAGCCTCACCAAACAGTATGGCAGTTAACTTGTCAAAATGTTTAGAGCACAAACTGAAAATGAAAGTGGAGAAGTCGAACAATAAACCTCAAAGTGCATCAACGAAAGGAAGCGAAGGTTGATTTGAGAGGCGTTTTACCTGGAGCAATTCCTTGGAATCCAGGGAGAACAGTGAGCCAAAGCGGCTCCCCTGGTACCAGGAGCCTGAAGTCCATGATGTCCAGGTGGCCGCCAGACATAATGCACCTTTGAATCTCATGTATTTGACATCAAGAAATGCCCTAGAGTAAGAACACTCACTCTGTTAAAGTCAAAGCAAATAGATTTATTGAGGGTAGTAACAATTAGCGAATTGGGGAAACACAGGACCGAGAAATCTAAAAAGTGCTCTGAAGCCTGAAAGGAGAGATGTGCTTTTATATTCAGGATGGGGAAGGGGAGTGTGTGATGGTTGCAGTGTGGGTACATCATCAGTTCAGACTACCTTCTTCCTGGGACATCTTGAGTAACCTTGTTCTCCTACAATGAAATGCCTGACTCCTCCTTTACTAAGAGTGTCTCAACCACATTCCTGACCCCCCCTCTTATTTGCTAAGAGTGACTTGGGGAAGTGCCAGGCTAGTTAAACAAGGTGACCGATAGGGGGCCAGGGTCTTCTGGTCCTATCCAGCTAGAGGCCCAAGGCCATATGCATATGAATGAGAAGTCAAGGTTGCATTCTCAGGAATGCAGCAGGAGCCCGCAACAAAATGGAGTTGTGATTCAGACCTCAGGTCAGCGGTTTATTATACCAAGTTCTTCAGTTTTAGAAGTTTGCTAGCATGGATTCTATTGCCAACCCGTGGACGTAATTTTGATGTTCGGTTGTGTTTGTTCTCTAGACCCTGTCCTTGTACATTGTGTTTATACTGTATCTGTTGGGTTAATGTCTTCCTCACAAGTGTCATTGACTAGAAATTTTGTTGCACATGATCTCATGCTGTGATTCATACTTAGTCTAAGGGAGTAAAATCAGCTACAAACTTTCTTCATACATGTATCTTTGGTGCTTGGGCCCTTATCAGTAATTGAGATTTTTCTCCCTTAAAGGAAATAGGTTTATTTTAAGAGTAGGGTAATTGAGGGAAGCCTGAAAGCAAATACTTAACTATGACTCAGTTTCTTCTTTCAAGAGTATTTGAAATACTACTTCCAAATGTATGGGAAAACTGGAGGTTTTAGATTATCAGAGGATCATGGTCCTTCAGAGTTGGAAGAAACCTCGGCTCTGATGCTGACTGTTGCTTTAACTTCCTTGCCAAGCAGTCTTACACTTTCTCCTTGAACATGTGTCTTGCCAGGAAGCCTGCTTTCCCTTAAGGCATCTGTCTTTGGATAGCCAGGCATTTGAAAGCTGTACTTTCGATTGAGCTGATCCAAATTCTCTGTCCTTTAATATTCACCTGTTAGTCCTAGTTTGCCCTTGGGATCCCTCGATGTGGGATTGCTTCTGTGTTCTCCTTCCAGTTGCCAGAATGATTTCCCAAATAGTTGGCAGAAGGCTTCTGTGGAAACTCAGTTGACCACGTTTTGTATCTGCTTAAAAAGAAAAGTAAAAACAATATAAACACTTTAAATAAATTTTGGGGAAAAAATCAGGAGTTTACTCCTGGTGATTTAGATTATCTGCTGCTGTGTTCTCTCTTGACTCCTGTTTTGTTCTGAATTTCATTGTTCTCTTCTCTCTCGTCTAGTGTGGCACCCCAAAGTGCCCATGCTGCGTTTGATAAAGCAGCCAGTTATTTCGGGATGAAGATTATACGGGTTCCCCTGAACAAAATGATGGAGGTGAATGTGCGGGTGAGTTCCCCTGAAGGAACTGTTGCCTCTCTCCTGCTGTGAGAAGCTGGAAGTCCATCTAACTGGCTAGCTTTTTCCATGGCACACTCGATAGGCTCTAAGTGCCTTTGATGTGGCAGCCGGAAATTAGAAAACGGTCACTGACGGTGGTGATTGATTGCAACTTCAGTCTTTTCATGGATTCACGAATTCTAACAGGGAGATGATCTAGTTGTTAACCTGGGTGTTAAAGACCTGGATTTTGCATTTGAAATCATCATTTTCCTTTCTTTATTAGAAAAATGAGCATGGAGCAACTGGCCCCAAGACTCTCACTGCAGTTTTGATTGGCCTGAATTAATGCCATTTTCATTATAAAGAAATTATTTTTATGCCTTGCATTTGTGTAGAAGAACTTTTCAGTTTTCGAAGTGCTATCAGAATGAATTTGAGCCTTACAGCAGTCCAGGGAGGTCGCTGAAGCTGTTGGTATTATTGCAGTTCACAGATGAGCAAACAGACTGGGTGAAGTTAAATTCACGGTTTTCCTGCTGGTATGTTGTGGGCTGGGACTTAGATTAGGCTCTTTTGCCTCCCAGCCCAATACTCTTTCCATCCCCACAGTGATTTTGCTTTTCTTATACTGTGCTCTCAGTTTTCCCCAAATGGACGCATTGGGATGTGTTTGCATTGGCCACCATGGTGGGCTTCTCCCAGGCTGGAAAGGTGAAGGAAGCGGAACACTAAGCTAGTAGCCCAGATTGCTCTTGGCAGCAGAAGAGGAGCACAGCAGTGATGCGGATTCTCATTTTCCTCTGACTTTTGAATCCCTAGGCCATGAGAAGAGCCATTTCCCGGAACACTGCCATGCTCGTCTGCTCTACCCCACAATTTCCTCATGGTGTGATAGATCCTGTCCCTGAAGTGGCCAAGGTACACGAGGGAAATGGCCTAGTCTGGCAGCTAGATTGGGATTGTAAAACAGAATCCACTGGTGTGGTGCTTGGCAAGTTAGGAGCAATTTTGATTTTAGGTTTGACCGCAGTCATGATGAATAGCTTTCCTCAGCCCTGTGGTAAGCCCTGCCGCTCTTTTGGGACTTCTGAATATCACTAGCTTCTGTTCTTGGGAAGGAATAATACAAGGAAGAGGCCTTTGTTTAAACTGGTTATCCTGAAATAGTATTGACACTAGGGAAATGTCTGCCCTCGGGAACCTGCCCACCAGAGGGTGATATTCAGCAGGCTGCCCCACAGCACCTCCTCCCACTGCAGTTACTGAAGCTGGACCTTCTCCTCCAGAGGCAGCCTCCAGCAGAGCTCTCTGCCCACTTGCTACCTGATTCAGCAGTGACTTGGAGGCTATGCATATTTAAATGTAAAATGGATACCATACATTCCAGATAAATTATTTTGGAGACTTAGTACACTTGAAAGATGAGCTTTATTAGGAATGTAAAAAATAGCCAGGTTTTTTCTGACATGGGAGACGTAGTACAAACTAGCCTTGACTTGATAGCCACCCTTTCCACCTGTGTCTTGTAAAGTTTGTGTTATAATACTACAAATGAAACCTTCTTACGGTCTTTGTTTTTTGGAACTAGCTGGCCGTCAAATACAAAATACCTCTTCATGTAGATGCTTGTCTGGGAGGCTTCCTCATTGTCTTCATGGAGAAAGCAGGATACCCACTTGAGCAGCCGTTTGATTTCCGGGTGAAAGGTGTGACCAGCATTTCAGCTGATACTCACAAGGTGAGCTAAGCACGAGACCAAATGTTAACGAAGTAGCCGGTTGATTATTTTGACTAAACAAAATTAAATGGCTAAAGCGTTAACTTACCCTCAAAATATAAAATTATATATTTTGCCCTTTGCTGTCACCGGGGCAGCTGATTCAGGTGACCAGAACAAGAGGTAGCGGTGACAGGCTGCAGTGAAAAGGAATCTATTACCTTTTATCTGAATATTGGCTAAGAGAATATTGGTATCCACTGACCTACTGTATGTGACTCGTGTAGTGGCCCTTATAAAAATAGTCCTTGAATCTTTGAGATTGTTTGGGGTGGAAGGGAGAAGAGGGGTGAGAGTTGATATTGAAGTTCCTAAGAGAGTGTATGTTAATGTTGGGGGTCCCGTGCCATGGGGTTCCTGAACCTGGGTGACAGGAGTATGTTGGTGAAAGAATGTTGGGGAAAAAGAGAAGAACCTACATGCTCAGGAATTCCTGGCTTGTAATATTTGAAATATATGTGCATGCCACCCCTGGTGGACCAAGACAAAGTCAAGGTCAGTCGGGGACTCTTGAAACGATACCCAGATGTGAAAGAAATACTAGCAGCCTGAGGAACACTTGCCTTGCCTTGTTTGCATTTTCTGAGCTTGTTTTAAACAAGAGTATTTTTTTTTTTTTTTTATAGCTAAGACCTGTTCATCAAACCCTAAGTGATCAGCAACTAATTGTCATGATCTGTTTTTGCCTTACAGTTCCTGGGCCTTTCTCCTTACCATCTCGCTCTCTCTGATTCAAGGAATGAATTTAGTTCCATGTGATTGTCAGAGTTAATTAGGAGGGCCCTTTTTTTGGTCAGGAAACCGATCACATAGTTTAATTTAAAGTTGGATTAAGTTGCTTTTTGATTCTGCGTACCACAGTGGTCATAAGAAGGAAATGTTAATACTAAGCAAAAAGGATGGTCTTAGGATGATTATAAGGAGCCCTGGTGGCACAGTGGTTAAGCTCTTGGCTGTTAACCAAAAGGTCAGTAGTTGGAACCCACTAGCAGCTCCATGGGAGAAAGATGTGGCAGTCTGCTTCCGTAAAGATTATGGCCTTGGAAACCCTATGGGATTGCTGTGTCCTGTAGGCAACAGGTATGACGATTATGATTTTAGTTACTCCAAGATTTAATTTCCATACTTTCCCGTGAAAATTTATCCTTGCTTTCATCCTGATGTACCATCCTTAGAAATGTTTTAAATAGGGAAAACCCCATGCTGGCTGAGAAAGGAAGCAAACCCACTAACTGGGCACAACACTGCTCTTCTCTGGGCCTCAGATTCCTCACCCCTAAAGGGGAAAAAATCAAGCCATCCTTAAGTCCTTTTCACCTTTTAACATTGTTTGAGTCCCTAAAGGATTGGGAAACATACTGCAGCGAAAGTGACGAGGGCACTGGGAGTCACGTTGTGTGTCGTGCGCTTGGAAGCAAGGTCTGCCGTGTAGAGCTGCACTCTCACCTGTTTGCTTCTTCCCACCCAGTACGGCTACGCCCCCAAAGGCTCCTCGGTGGTGTTATACAGCGAGAAGAAGTACAGGAACTACCAGTTCTTCGTTGCTACAGACTGGCAGGGTGGCATCTACGCTTCCCCCACCCTCGCGGGCTCACGGCCTGGTGGCATTAGTGCAGCCTGTTGGGCCACCTTGATGCACTTTGGTGAGAGTGGCTATGTTGAAGCTACCAAACAGATCATCAAAACTACTCGCTTCCTCAAATCAGAGTATGTGTGGATGATTGAGATTCTGCCTTGTCTGTTGCCTTTTTTTGCTAGTAGGCTCAAGGCATCTGCCTGCTTAAGCACTCTCAGCCTTGGGGTTTAGGGCAGCCATTCAGGGGTATGGTGCCGGCCTGAGAGAATAGCTGCTGTCTTAGTTATCTAGTGCTGCTATAACAGAAATCCCGCAAGTGGATGGCTTTAACAAAGAGAAGTTTATTTTCTCACAGTAAAGTAGGCTAAAAGTCTAAATTCAGGGCATCAACTCCAGGGGAAGGCTTTCTCTGTCAGCCTTCTCATCAATATTGCCCTGGACTGGGAGCTTCTTCATGCAGGGACCCGGGGTCCAAAGGACGTGCTCTGCTCCCAGCACTGCTTTCTTGGTGATATGAGGTCCCCCCTTGTCTCTCTGTTTGATTCTCTCTTTTATATCTCAAGAGATTGCCTCAAGACAAATTCCAATCTTGTAGATTGAGTCCTGCCTCACTAACACAACTGCCCCCCATCCTCCCTCATTAACATCATACCCACCCAGTGGAGGAAAAAAAAAATTAACATCATAGAGGCAGGATTTACAACATACAGGAAAATCCCACAGTACCAGGAATCATGGCCCAGCCAAATTGATAAACACACTTTTGAGGGGACATAATTCAGTTCATGACAGCTGCCTTCCTCAGTGGTGACTTTGGAGGGTCTTCAAAGCCAGAGGCCACTGAAATCAGGGCTGCTTTTTAGGCCACCTCTTCTCGAAAGATGTCTTACCAACTGGCAGCTCTTACCAAGTGCTAGACAGAGGGGTTCTCAAACTTGACCATGCATCCACTTCACCTGGAGGGCTTGTTAAAACACATGGCTGTGCCCCACTCCAGAATTTGTGATAATTTTGTTAGATCTGGGATGAGGTTTGAGGATTTGGATTTCTAGAAAGTTTCCAGGAGCTACAGCTGCTGCTGGTCTGAGAATCACACGTGGGGAATCACTGGAATAAAAATAGAATTTGGGAAGCAGGGAAGAAGGAATGAGGAAGGGAAGATGACGAAATCAGGGATTAAGTTCAGGCTAGAATTGGTCGCGGAAACCCTGGTGGCGTAGTGTTTAAGTGCTACGGCTGCTAACCAAGAGGTCGGCAGTTTGAATCCACCAGGTGCTCCGTGGAAACTCTGTCGGGCGGTTCTACTCTGTCCTATAGGGTCGCTGTGAGTCGGAATCATCTTGACGGCAGTGGGTTTAGAATTGGTCACACACTTTGTCTAAGGTATTACCTGCCCACTCTCTGTGTCATCGGGATTTTGGAGACTTTTTCAGGATGTTTTGAGGGTGAAGGGGTCACTAGCCATGTATCATTTGAAAAAGGTTCTTATGGATTCCGATATGCCCATCTGTTTAGAACCACTGTACCATTTCTTGCTTTAGAGATTACATACGTGACTTTTCAAAATTGTAGAGATGGAGGGATTATTTTTCCAGAATTTGAAGTACATCTTTTATTTTTAAAGCACATGCCTCAGATGTCCCTGAGGGCATGCCATGATTTCAGGGCAGGGCAGACAGGTTAGGAGCTGGTGATTCCGATTCGTTAGATCTAGATGGGGCTTGGGCCTCTAAATATTTCTAATATTCCACCTGTGATTCTGACACATACCTTCCAAAAGAACCGTAGATCTCAGCCTAGCCTCCTTGTTTTGGAAGATGAGAAGACTAAAGGCCCAAAAGGCTGAACTGGTGTTATAGAGACTTTGAGTGATTAAAGCGATGATGACCAGAGGGAAATATGTGACTGGATTTCTTTTCTTCTCCATCTTTTTTGTTTTAAGACTGGAAAATATCAAAGGCATCTTTGTTTTGGGGAATCCCCAGTTGTCGGTCATTGCTCTGGGCTCCCATGATTTTGACATCTACCGACTGTCTAACCTGATGACTGCTAAGGGGTGGAACTTGAACCAGCTGCAGTTCCCACCCAGGTAAGCTTGAAGAACCCTCTTCGCCTTCCTTTGATCCATGAATTTCGAAGAACCTGGTACCCGGAAAGTAGACTTTGACTCCTAGAGCCTAACACTTCAGAGGCAACTGTAGTATGTCTAGGATTTCTCTCTCACCCTCTGGCATTATTAGATATAAAGACTGAGGCCTTTATAGCTTTACAAGTAAGCTTTAAATGCTGAGTGTCCGGGAAAACTTACGTGCAGCCTCCTGAGACTGGTGGTCGGTCATGAGGTTTTTCATCCACTCTTTGTAGCCTCTGTTCTCTCTAGTCCACCTATACACAGCCATTAGATTGCACTTGTAAAATGCTTCATTACCTGAGTAATATTTAGCTTAAAACCCTCCAGTGGGTCTCTGATTAGCAAAGCCTGCTAGTATCTTCTTTAATATGCTTTTCTAAACCTTCCATGATGCCTTTAAATAAATAATCCACTCTAAATCAATAGGTCTATTCAGTGCTCCATGTACACCTTATCCTTTCACATGTTGGTGCCACTGCCAGCCCCTTCTCACAGTTTATACGCCTTCCTCCCTCCAGGCTGAGGGTGTGTTTCTTCTTTGCTCTGAAGTCCTTCAGGAGCTCAGCCATATGTCTGCAGGAAGGTTCATCTAAAAGTATCTAATGGGTGGTCACGTGGTTGAAGGAACAGCGATTGGGTTTGTGAGGAAGGACAACAACCAGCTGTGGTTGTTGATCATGCTGAGCAGCCTGCTGCCAACCTATGCCTTGACAACCCATGCACCTGAGAGCCTTGGTTCTCAGGATTAGGAAGAGCATGGCTGATCATACTGGTCAGAAATAATGTGAGGAAGCAACCAATGAATTCCTGTATTTGGGATGCTCTATTTTAGAACATTTTTTCTTTTCCCAAGGTCCATCTCTCTGTCTTTTCTTCTCTCGTAGTATTCATTTCTGTGTCACATTACTACACACTCGGAATCGAGTAGCCATACAGTTCCTAAAGGACATCCGGGAGTCTGTCACACAAATCATGAAGAACCCTAAAGCAAAGACTACAGGAATGGTAAGGACACTCGGTTTTTTTTTACTTCCCTTGGAGGTTGAGGTGTTGGCGGTTGGGTTGAAAGATTCAGATGACCTCGAGTCTGTTCCTGGCTTTGCTCCTTAGCCACAGACATTGTGGCTTTTTTTTTTTTCACTGAAACTGAGGATCTTTGCCTCACTCATTCCCAGGGTGACTGGAAGTCCCAAATCAGATACTCTGTGTCAAGCAGCTTGTAAACTAGAAAATGCTATACAAAAGCAGGTGGTGGTTATGTCCATTTGAAAAGAAAATTTTGACACAGGGGAGTCAATAAATGTGTTTTCTGTGGAATTTTCTACAGCAAATCCCGTAGGATAGTTCTTTTGGGCAGAAAGGTGTGCTGGCCAATACCTGTGAAAAATTTACTATGCCAGCTGTCTTTCTGATAGAATGATGCCTAGGGTGGGAATGAAAATTACACGGTGGGGGATAAGGAGGACATGTGGAAAGCTAGGACTAGGGGAAAAGGGGATCCAAACCACAGCTTTATCCTTGCTTCTGTACCTACCATCACTAATAATATATTTTTGGTTGGATTTGTAGGGTGCCATCTATGGCATGGCCCAGGCAACAGTTGACAGGAATCTGGTGGCAGAGTTGTCCTCAGTCTTCTTGAACAGCCTGTACAGCACAGACACTGTGACCTCGGGCAGCCAGATGAACGGCTCCCCCAAACCCCGCTGAGCCTTGACCCCTTCTAACCTCAGGGGGCTTCCGGCCTTCAGAAGGTTCTTGGGGTATGAAACAGACCACGTACAACTTTGACATCTGGTCTTACTTCACAGAGCACAATGAGACAGACGAAAAGTCAGCTTGGTCCTCAGGATTGTTGTTCTACCTTTTATCATCCTTTTCATGGTTTTTAATTTGAAGACCCGTAAAGGATTTCATCACCTAATCATTTTGCCCTCGTTTTAAGCGCTACCCTAGGAATTTTAACCACTTCCCTCTCTAACCTCTCTAGCTTTCACCTTAGTCATTGTGTGGCGACTACTCTGACCTGTCCTGATTCCTTAGGGAAGCTGGGGTACAGTTTATGAGATAGCAAAAGTGTTTCTCTGCTGTCTCAAGCAGATGTTTGGGCTAGTCAGATAAGAAGCATTTATGTAACATTTCCCTTCATGGATTTCATGTGTACTCGAAGCAGGAGGCTTTTTCAGCCCTCCTCTTAAGTAGGTTAGTTGTCTTCCTTAGAGGCACTTTTATTGTAATCCATTTTCTATTTCCAGGACATGATTGTCCAGCCGTTGTTCCCCACTATGCAGGACTAGAGTGGCTGAGCATGTCTGCTCGGTCTAGCAAGGGGTGGCCCATTGGTCCACTTCTGGGCTTGTAGTCTCCATCTGACACTCGATTACCACCATCTTGGGAGATTCTCATGTGAAATAAGGTTCCCGTTGCCTTGTTCTTGTTCCCATGGACTAGGAAGAGAGCATGGTTTCCAGAGACTCTGGGACTTTGTGGACCTGGTGCTGCCTCCCTGATTGGCAGTGGTCAGAGCAGACCTGAGCCCTCTCCTGGGGTGGTGGTGATCAGAAACCAGACTCTTTCCTATACTCTGAGTATCAGGGTAGGATGAACACCCAAGTTCAAATACACGTCACCCAAGTTGGTGGTACTCCCTCCCCATTGCTTTAAGCTATCATGTAATAATCTTTCCATTATGTTTGCTTGAAGGAACAATTCAAAGCACCTTCACGAGTTGCCTTGACTAACCTAGGTGAGGAGGGCGTAAGAGAGAGCCCTCATGGCAAGGAAAATTTTCTCTCTCCCGTGATGTGTTTTTCCTGCCTGTTTCCCTTTTATTCAGCTCCCAAAGGTACTATGGCAGTTTAGCGTCAGCTACTGGATATTTCTCAGCCCTGGCTAACAGGGAGCAGCTCAAGATGAGAGAAGCTCTCTGGATTAGGAGAGCTTGATGGCCAGTGTCAATTGTGGCCTAGGACCTGGAATTCTTCATAAGACTCTTTCCTCAGGGTGGTGCAGGGACAGGATCAAATCCTGCACCCACTTCCTGCCCTCTCCTGCCCACTGTATGGGGCCCCAATCCCAGTTGAGCCACTGTTCTCTAATGACGTCATGTAGTGTGCCTTTCTTCTCAGCAGGGAGCAGTGAGCTTTTCCTGACCCAGGCCCCAGGGGAAATGGGTCTGTTTTTGAGGTTTTTATTTGGGTTGGGGAGTTCTTAGGACAAGATAGGATAAATGTTCCTCTGTTCCGTTCCCCTTCTCAGGGACTCCTGAATATTCAGCCTCTCCAGATGGTATATCCCTAGCCTCCCTCACTGGGCTGCTGGCCAGGAGCCAAGCTACCAGACTCCTTCTCCAGCTCCCAGCCAGTTTGTCTGAAGTGTTCTTTAGCACTCTACTTTCCACACAATATCTGTGACTAGCTGGCTGTCTCATTGCAGGGCTCATGTGGTAGGTGTGTATGTGTTTAAACATGTTTGCTCTGCAGTGCATTGTGGGTTTTAAGAGTGGTTGGTGTTGGTGTGCATATCAGAGGGAGAGGCTGGGATCCTTTGGACATAGCAGTTACATGTTTATTCCCAGTTGTTGAAGTGGTGGGCACCTCCTTTTGAGCAAGTATATGTAGTCAGAACTGTACTTTAATTGTCCTTGGGTCTCCAGTGCTTTGTTGCAGGGGCTCTGGGGACCCAGAACCACCCAGCAGGTAACGCTGTTCTTTGTGAGCTGCTGAAATGGAGAAGCATGTGCCCCACAGAGTGTGCTAATGCTTCCAGCGTCTGTCTCCCCGGGACCAGACCCCGAGCCACTCACAGTCTCTCTGCCGGAGCCTGGGTACTTACTAGGGGTGGTGGTGTTTTCAAAGGGACCTACTGCAGTCATTTGATCATCAAGAGCCTAAGTTTGACTTACCATTTTTTTAGATTTTTATTTGTATCTGTGCATATGTGTGTAGTACGTGGGCTGTGGCAGAGGTGGGAGTGGAGTATCTTACTGTGTTGCTAGCAGATGTCACAACATTGGCCTCTGCAAAAACTGTACTGTTTTGTTCCTGCATAGAAGTAGTTGTGTGCCTACACTGCCATGCCACCTTTAATGTTATTGGTTTTATACTTGGAAAACGGTACTTTACTCTATGAATTCTTTCCTGCCTCTTGTCTTCTCTAACTGCCCCCTTCCCAGCTCAGTGCTCCTTTCCCAGTTGCAGCAATAATGTCTTAAAAAGCTATAGAATAATTAAATGCCCCAGATCTCAATCACTGTGGATGGTTGCATTCATTTGTTTCCTTGGGCACACATGGGAGGTCACAAACGGGGTGGTGGCAGTGCTTGAATTGGCTGCTGGTGAGACATCACCCCCTTGTGGTGAAGTGGTTATGTGTGACCATTGCTATTAGGACCACTACATAGACCCAGGGGCCCTGGTGGCACAGTGGTTAAGAGCTCGGCTGCTCACCGAGAGGTCAGCAGTTCAAACCCACCAGCTGCTCCTTGGAAACCCTATGGGGCAGTTCTGCTTTGTCCTATAGGGTCGCTATAATTTGGAATCGACTCAGTGGTAACGGTTTTTTTTTTTTTTAAGAGAGACACAGCCAAGCCACATTGCAGCTAATTTCCAAGCATTTTAACAGGAAGCTGATTGGTCTTTATACTAGGAGCTGTGGTCATACCTGTTTTATACCTGTTTGGAACTCAGGTCTTTGGTTCCTTAGAACCAGGGCCCTGCTTTTTGTTTTCTGTTACCTTTCTTGTCCACTTCTGTTTTCTTACACCTTCATGATGGATTTAGCCTCAGGGGTGGTCTCCAGCCAGCTGGGCAGGTTGGCTCTAATTAACCTTTCATGACTTGTGGGTTATAGGGTTGCCCACCCACTTTCCCTGCATCTCAGCGTCTTTGGGACCCTGCATCTCCCACTAAAAGTATTTGCTGCCCTCCAGTGGGGACTTGTGTAACGGTGAAAGGCAAAAGAAACGTTCATTGAAGCGAAATACCTGGGGTGTGGGGCTTAAAAGTGAGGTAGTGTATCCAGGAAGTGTGATTGGGTAAAAAATTTTGTCTTTTGGCTTTTGTACCCCTAGATGAGTTTTGTAAACATATTTATGGTTTCCTGTGTTATAATTAGGGAGCCCTGGTGGGTTTTGTTTTGTGTGTATCGTATGTATGGGAAACCAGAGGTTTCTCATATAACCTAATGGAAGGCAACCAGCAGTACATTCAGCAATCAAGGTCTGGTGGGAAAAAGATGGGTGCCCACCAATCGTGGCACCCGAGAACCCTAAAAGTTCTGTGGTAACCGTGTATTTCTCAAAATCCATATTACCAATCAAAAATTTAAACACTCTCAGCGACTCAGCATGCTTCCATTAATGAAAACACATGGTATCCAAAAAAAAAAAAAAAACATTCAAAGCAGAAAATAACAGGGTCATGAAAGGGTTAGAGGATAGTAAGCCCATTGCCATCCAGTTAATTCCAACTCATAATGACCCTGTAGGACAGAGTAGAACTGCCCCATAGGGTTTCTAAGTAGCAGCTGGTAGGTTCGAACTGCCAACCTTTTGGACAGCAGCCGAGTAGGCCACTGCATTTGGCTTGAAAGCTGACAGAACCCCTTAGGTTATCCCGGCACACGTAAGTGCAGGGCATCATGGTCCATTATGAAGGAGAAATGAGAAGTGTTTTGTGAGGGTACTCAGAATCCAAAGGCAGCCATTCAGGTAACCTGGCTTTTCATTCTGGCTTTCAGCTCATTCAGACTTTTGCCAGAACCAAGCCAAGGAGTGCTGTCCCTGCTCTGGTTTTCTGCCACATGGCTTGGTTTCCTGAGCACCTTCTTGCTTTTGTGGTAAACACTAGAGAAAGAGGGGCCAGCGTGTGCTCGGATTCAGAGGCCTGGCTCATTTAAGTGGTGTCTGGCGTGCTTATAGCTGCTTCTGACAGCTACACGTCGCTCTGCTTTCTCTGTGGGCTCTTGGGAGCAATGAGCAGCTTTTCCCCAGACCCAGCAGTGACAGAAGTAATGACTGAGGCGTGATTTGATAGCCACCATCTATAGCCTGAATAACCCAAAGTCAGGTTTTTGGGAGCGTTTCCTTGAAGTCTTAATTGCCTTACTTTCTCTTATAAAGTTTTCTTCTTTTTCATAATCTATCCTTAACATCCTCCTTGTAATTTCAGTTATGTGGGTTAATTTTAGAATAAATGTATTTATTTCTAATAAGTGTTGCTTGTGTTTTGTCTTACATAAAGGTAGCACATACAACAGTGCCTGTTTCAACCCTTGGTCCATAACCGTAAGCTGAGGTAGCAAGGTGAGGCCATACTTCCCTGTTTGGTCACTGTCCCCCAGTCCTTGGCCATTGGATCAAAGCACACTTAGAAAAAATTCAGTCAGCAGTGGAGCAGATGGGAGACTACCATCTGATCCTTGTTGGTTTTAATGTTAAGCTTTGCAGAGAAATTGTTATCAACATTTAAAAAAAAAAAAAAAGCTCAAGTTACCTTACTCATGGTGACCCTATGTGTATGTTGATAATCCTTTCTGACTAACATATAGGCTAGGAAGGGTCTCCTGCTGTTCTCTCTTGTTGACCACATGTTTATTTCTCATCCACCAACCTCTGCCTCTTTTCTGGCCTTGTTGGTGGACTGACCCACCCAGGGTGACTTGAATTATGACATTGTTAGATGCTTGCTGCAGCTGACCTTGGCATATGCAAGTCAGCTAAGTACCCAGGCAGTGCGTCAGGCGAGAACCCTGGAGGAAGGCTTCTCCATCTTTTTTGCATCATGAAATAATATCTGCGTGGCACACATCCTGGGATAGACAAGAGTGCTCCGAGCTTCCACTCAGCTCTGCCAAGGGCTAAGAGGATTGATATCTTATTGCCCCTTATCCTAGTCATGGGACATCAGTGGGACTACTCTGTCCTAGAGCATTACCAAGGAGCCCTGGTGGTGCAAATGGTTAAGTGCTTGGCTACTAACTGAAGGTTGGCAGTTCAAACCTACCCAGAGGCTCCATGGGAGAATGCATGGCGATCTGCTTCTGTAAATTTTTTTACAGCCAAGAAAACCCTGTGGGGCAGTTCTACTGCCACTATAAGTCAAAATCGACTTGGTGGCACCTGCCACTAACAACAGAGCGTTACTGGGCTGGGAAACAGCTGTGCAAACCAGCTCCTCAAACCAGCTGCTCCGATGGCAAACAGCCTGTCGGCACCTAAACTCTGCCTGTGCCTTCTCTCTCTTGCAGTGTACAAGCAGCCAAGCCTCAAAACCTTTTCTAAGTGGAAACTACAGAAACCATCAGGATTAGCAATCTTCAGCTGGTGTTATAGCACAGGAAGAAGACAGTATGGCCCAGATGGCCCTTCTAGTTGTAGGTCTCACCATATATACTGTACACGTGCCTTTAGCCTGTTCACAACGCTTCCCCAGCCATCTCAGTCTCTCAAGAATCCTACTAACATCTTCAAGGTATAACTCAAATGTAAGTCTCCTGATTCACCCTTGTCAACATTAGTTACTATTACTACTTTGTATTTCCATAGTTCATTTCGTGCCCTGACACCTAGCATTAACTTCAGTTCATCCGGCCTAGTTAATAGCCATTTTCTTGCTTGATTCCTCCAGATGATAATGGACTCATTGAAAGGCATGGTGGTCTAGCCCACCCTTCTTCCCCAGTGCCTTGGACAGTGCCTTGGACAGTACCTTGCACAGAGTAAGTGCTTTAAGTGCCTGTTCCATTGACTCCAACTGGACTGACCTGTAGAAAAGAAGGTTCCAGAGCCTGAGACCAAGCCAGTGACACAATAGTTTTATTTGAGGCCTAAAAGCACATGTTTCCATCATTTAGGGTGGGGTTTACTTTGGGGTCCAGGTTTCTAAGATAAGACTTCATGTCCCCCTCTATCTATCACAGCTTCTAGAGAAATGAATCAGAAAGGGTACAGCTGGGAAAGAAAATCATGATTTGCTGGGAAGTTGCAAAGAAAGGGAAGAGTTTATTCAAGTTAGTGTATGCGTAACAAAGCCCCAAGGATGAAGAGAGTGGCATGGGGGAAAGGTCAGTGAAGTGGTCCTCTCCTGTTCACGGCAAGGACTCACCCCCAAACAGGGGCAGCAGGGCGGACTTGGCAATGGTGACTCAGCAAGGTCTCAGGACCAAGGGCTCCCCACCTCCCTCCCTGGATTCTCTATTCAACCACCCCTCCCCCCTGAGGAATTAAAGAGGAAGGACGGCCTCCTACGTCATGGACACTGCTACTTGTTCGATGAAGCTGGCCAGGTTTATGTCCCGCTCTGAAAGGCCTGCACACTCATGGGTGCTCAGGGTGATGTGGACCTGAAACAAAACCAGAAATTCACAGCCAGCTGACTCCACTGATGTAACTCACGAGCAGAGGAGTGTCACCAGCTGTCAGGCTGTCACACTAGGAGTTCCAGAAGAGTAGATGGTCACTGCTCTCCCACAGGCTGCCTTCCAGACAACTGGTGATAGGTCTAACAACAGTGCAGAACTGTCTTCTACGCCATCTCTCCTTGAATGTTTTTCAAGAGCCACCTAAGAGCTAAAAATAAGACCAAAAGCCAGCTCCAGCTCCTAAATACTATCAATTTACACATAGCCTTTTCCAAGCCTTAATGTTAGTATAAACAGTCCAGCATAGCCCTTGGCACATGGTAGGCACTTAATGATGGTTGCTCTGCATGCGTTTCTTAATTCAGGTTTATTACTTTTCCATTCTTTCATACCTCCAGGAAGACTTAAGCTATTTATGGTGATTAACAATGAGTAAGTGTGCCTGTCTCCCACAGCCTTGCCTTCCAGCTGCTAACCAAAAGGTTGGTAGTTCAAATCCACCAGTTGCTCCTTGGAAACCCTATTGGGCAGTTGTATTTTGTCCTATAGGGTCACTGTGAGTTGGAATCGACTCAATGGCTACGGGTTTGGTTTAATGTCTACTTTAGCCACAAATATCTCACCAGTGATTTCATTTGCATTTCTTCCATTTGCAACGAGACTGAATATTTTCCAGGGGTGTCTATGCTGCAATCTTGAGATCAGGAAGAGATGGATGGGGCAGGATGAGTGGACAGACAACCTAGGAGCGCAGAGTTGGAGTTCTCATAATTTGGATGTCACTCACCTTGTTGTACACATTAAACCACTCAGGATGGTGGTCCAGTTTCTCAGCCTGCAGGGCCACCCTTGTCATGAACCCAAAAGCCTATTGAATGAAGAGAGACCTAGATTAGTGTTCTGAGAGAGAGGAGCAGCTTAAGGCCTTGGTGCAGGAGGACAGACTAGCCTGTTACAGGGAGACCCCTGGAGCTGTCATCACCTCCCCCTGGCATCCTGTCACTGTTCTGAGGCTTGAGTTTAAGGTTGTCTTTCTGCAGCAGGAAGAAAGTCATGTTACCAGGACCACTAACAAGGTTGGACATGCCAGAAGAGGTTGGTTCTTGGTGAATCTCTGGCCATCTACGAACATGTCCTCAGACCTACATCCCTGCTTCCAGGCAGGGCCCTAGAATCTCTGAGGCTCTTTCCTAAGAGTTCCAGGTAGGGAAAGCCCAAGACCCATCTCCCCACTCTCCAACCCCCAAAGATGACACTTTCCAAGTAAGTTAGGGAAGTTCATTTCCTCACTGGCACAGGGCCCAAATAAACTAGGTTAGAGTCGTATCTGATAGTCATGCTACCATGACATTAAGGAAGAGAACAAGTTCTGGAGCATGACCCCATCAGCCCTAGTGTCAAAATTCTGTCCCACCCTGGCCCCATACCCTATTGAAGTCTTTGAAATGGAACTGCTTGAAGATGGCATCGCGGCCTTCCACCTCATTCCACCCCACAGCCCTCAGGTTTGGCAGCAGCTGGTCCCTCTCCTCGGCGCTTAGCCTGTGTGCTTTGCCAGCCTGGGAGAGGAAAAAACAGGCCAAAGGGCATTTATTTTTACAGGTCAAATGAGAAGGCTCAGACCATTTGGGGAATGTTGCCTCCCCTGGCTGCTCTGGATGCTGGGTGAAAGGTCAAAGAACAGCTAATCTTTAAGCAATAGATGGGGAGGTCTAGAGGGTGGGCCCTGCCCAGGAGGTGGGGTCCTTCCTCATTCACTGATAGGTTCTTAGGTTTGGGGTTTTACACTCCACCCAGAGAGGGAAAATCCATGAGTATAATGCAAATCACTGGGAAGCTATCTGACCCAGAAACACTCCTCCCAACCCCACAAAAGTCTTAGAGGGGGGCCCCTCCGCCTCCCAAACTAAGGTTACATTAATAAGAAAGTAAAAGCAACACCAAACCCAGATGCAAGTGTATTTATTACAATACAATCTTTTAGGAAAAGAGTACCCCCAACTCTCCAGCTTTCCTTTCTATTATCTTTCTTTTCTAGTTCACCCCCATGGCCCGGCTATTACTCATTGTTAGGTATATTGAAAAGGAAACTGAGGCCTAGGGAGGGGAAATGGCTTGTCTGCTGTTCCCTCCACCCCTACCCCTAGTCAGTGACAGCGCAGGCAGTGTTCTCAGGGTGGTCTGTGGACCACTTGCAGCAGAAATATGCAGATTCCTAGGTCCTGCTCCTGACCACTGAATTGGCATTCCTGGGGGCCTGGTGAAGGAACTGCCATTTCAAACAAGTTTCCCAGGTGATTCTTAGCACACTGCAGTTGACAACCACTGGCACTATATCTAGTAGGTTCTCTGTCACTCTCACCTCGCAGCTTCTAGTCCGAAGCTGCTGGGCTTCAGTTTCTCAGATTTTCCATCTTCTTTTTTTTATTTTTTTTCTATTCTGGGAATAACCTGGTGGTGTAGCGGTTAAGTGCTATAGTTGCTAACCAAAAGGTCAGCAGTTTGAATCCACCAGGAGCTCCTTGGAAACTCTATGGGGCAGTTCTTCTCTGTCCTACAGGGTTGCTATGAGTCGGAATCAACTTGAGGGCAACGGGTTTTTTCTTTTTTTTTTATTCTGGCAGCTTCTGAAGCCCGGGCCACAGAGTTCAGACCCGAAATGGAAGTCATTTGGCCAAAGGCCAAGATAAACCCCTACCCACACAGCCTGGCTCCCCAGTGTCTGTCTGCAAGACTGTGGGGACTTCAAGGAGGCAGTGTTCAATTATGCTGTGGGGAGGCCAGAGGAAAACCAGGACCAGCTTCCTAGAGGAAGGAGTTCTTAAGCTCAGCCAAGATAAGAAGTTGCCCTCTACACTGACGGGGTGGTGAGCCATGCTACTCAGAGGGGGAAGAGCCTTAGGCATGGGACACAGTCTGGAGCAGCTGGTTGCTGACTGCAGGCCTGGGTCCTGGAGCGTGGGGTATGGCAGGTGGGTAATGGGATGCTGAGGGGTGACGTGAGGCTATGGGCACCATCACAGATGGCCCTGGAACCCCAGGTCCTGTCATATGTACCTATTGTGCAAAGTGCCCTCAGGTGGCTCAGACTGGCACCATTCAGGCCAGGAGTTGACCCCTCAGAGAATAAATGAAGCAAAGGTCAGTTCTACTGTCTAGGTCTAGGAGCTTAAGGGATCCCAGAATGTAGAATCCAGAGAGAGAATCACCCAAGGGCAGAAACTGATAAAGTACTAAACTGAAAAAAATCACTAAGTCTGGAGAGAGAATGTGAGGGGTGTTAAGTGGTCTGCAACCCTCAGCCTGACAGCCCTGGGCTGAACTGGCAGGAGAGGTTCAAGCCCCAGTTCTGCCATTTGTCGGCCATGTGGCACTTCACCTCTCTTGGACTCGTGCGGAAAATACGGACAAAAACTTCCACTTCACAGATCAGCACGAGGAGTTAACAGGACAATTTGATAAAGTGCACTGTTACTGCATTTCCTAAAGACTTCTTGGGTTAAGTGGGCTGGCAATGGGCCTGGCAGGGTTTGGGTAGGCCTGGAGGGGCACTGCCAGGCACTGATAGATCAATCTTTTCCTCTCTCCTGAAGACTGGTGTCCCCCCTCCCTCGCCAAACTGATCTGATCTGGCCCCTCTCCTCCTCTTCAGTGGTTACCGAGATGGCAGTGCTTACTCGGCGTCATCCACGCAACCTTCTCTCTATTCCGGAGCTTGCCCTTCTCAGTGCTAATAAGCCTGGTCCATGTATCCAGGCAACCAGATGGCCGGAAGTCAGCCCAGGCACCCAAATCCACTGTTCACTCCTTTGGCTCTGAGAGGGGTGGGTGGGACTGATGAGTTCCTGGGAGAACGCCCTCTCTCCTCAGAGTCTTCTGGAACCCCCCAAAGCCCACAGCCTGTGGGATCAGGGAGGGGGAAGGGGCCATGTTTGATTAGTAAATTCACCGTCAGGCCTGAACTCTGCCTCCAGCCTAAGCGGGTGTGCAGAGGGATACTGATTACCCGCCCCCTGTGTCTGGGGCCTCCTGCAGTTCACAACAGCCTTACTCACTGCCCCCCAAACCCACCCCCAAGCCACAGTTTTCAAAAGGCCCTCCCTGTTGTCACCGCAGTCCTCACTGCCCCGAATGTGTTGGGGCCGAAATAGGCTGTGTCTAGTAAAGCTTCCTTGATGCCCCCACAGGCTCACCGTCACCTCCCTGGCTGAGGGTGGGAGTGCTGACGCTGAGTCAAGGGCCCAGACCCTCCTGGCGGACAGCTCAGCCCGGACTAAATGGTCCTGGGCCATCATGCCTCCACTGATGGGCCTTGGTCCCAGACAGACGCTGTACCCAGGTGAGGTCAGAAGCGCAATCGAGAAGGGGCAGTACACACGCACGCACAAGCACACACAAATTCAGTCTCCCCCCAGAAGAGAACAGAAACGTGCCACTAACGGGGACGACAACTGCTGGCTCCCTAGGACGCCTCGCCTCACCCGTTCCCTGCTCCCACAGCCCCGCCCCAGCACCGCGGCGCGGAGCGAGCCCTGGCCTGGAAGTCAGAGCCAGGCCTGGGCTCCCGCTCGCGGTTACCCGGCCCTGCACCGCCCCTCTGGGAGCCTCAGCTTCCCCTCGTGCACCCCCAGGAGCTGGGAGCGGGGCGTGAACTCCAGGCGGCCGCTCCGAGACCCGGAAATGCCGACCCTCGCAGCGCGGAGAGCGGCGGGTCCGGCCGCTCCCGGGGCCCCTCGGCTGCCGGGGCCCCTCCGCTCCCGGGGCCCCTCGGCTCCCGGCCTCGCGGCGGGCCTGGGCCAGGACCGGCTGCCCCCCTCCTCTCCTCCGAGCCCCGGCGGCCGGCCTCCCGCGGCCCGCCCTGCCCTCCCTCACCATGTCGGAGCGCGCTGGACGCGGGCAGGCAGCAGGCGGCCGGCCGAGAGGCGAGCGCCGCGGCCAGGCGCACTAGGCGAGCGGCCGGGCGGAACCCGCTCGGGCCGTCCCCGGCCCGCCCCCGACCGGGGTGGAGCCCGCGGCCCGCCTTTCCGTTCGCGCCGGAGCGGCCGACCCAGGTAATGATTAACGCTCACAGCGGCGCACCCGCCGGGGCTCGGCGTCCCTGCAGCGCCTGCCTTTCCTCTTAGCGCCGCCGTCGGTGCGGTTGCTCCAAGGAGTTTGGGGAGTGGTAACCCGGGCTTCAAACGCAGACTTCTGCGTCTGAACCGTGCTCTGCCGCTTAGCAGCTGCGTGATCCTAGACACAGGATGACCTCGCCTTTTCCGTTTTACAAGCACTTTGAGGTGTAAGTGACATACGTTAAACTGCGCATATTCAAAGGGCACAATTTGAGAAGTTTTGAGGTATGTATGCCACCGTCAAGCCATCAGCACAATCAAACTATGAACATATCCATCATCCCTAAAAGTTCCTCCTGCCGCTTTGTAGGCCCTTTCTTCCCGCACCTGCATCGACTGATCTACTTTCCGTCATTGTAGATTAATTTGTATTTTCTATATTCTATAATTTTACGTGAATGGAATCATACAGTATATAATCTCTCTCTCTCTCTTTTGGTCCGACTTCTTTCACTCAGCATAATTGTTTTGAGGCTCGTCCATGTTGTTGCATCTTTCAGTACCCTATTACGGTCAAGTCGACTCGTGGAAACCCCGTGTGCTCCATAGGGTTTTCAGTGGCTGTAATCTTAGGGCTTCCTGGGCAACGCTGGGTGGATTCCAACAGTTAGTAGTCAAGTGCAAGCTATTTGCACCATTCAGAAAGCCAGCATGTGTCAATAGTTCCTTTTTATTGTAAATAATTTTTAAAAATTATTTTATAGTATTACATGCTATGGATATGCTACAATTTGTTTATCCATTCATCTGTTGATGGACATTTGGATTGTTTCCAGTTTGGGGCTATTACAAGTCAAGCTGCTCTGACCATTTGTGTACAAGTCATTGTATGGGTATATGCTTTCATTTCTCTTGGCTAAATATCTAGGAGTGGAATTGTGACTAGGTCTGTTTGTAATTTTTTAGGAAACTGCCAAGCTATTTTCCAAGGTGGTTCTATCATTTTACATTCTCAGCAGCAGCATAGGAGAGTTCCAGTTCCTCCACATCCTTGTCAACACTTCCTATGGTCTGTTCCTTTCATTTTAGCCACTCTAATTAGTGTCTAGTGGTTTTGAGTTTCCTTAAGGACTAATGATATTGAACATCTTTTCCTGTGCTTATTTGCCATAGGTAAATCTTTGGTGAATTGCCTGTTCAAATTTCCCGCCCATTAAAAAAAAAAACAAAAACCTGGATTGTTTCCTTTTTGAATTTTGAGAGTATTTTATTTGGGATACGAGAACTTCATCAGATATATGGTTTGCAAATATTTTGTTTGCATTTTCTTACAGTGTCTTTCAAAGAGCAAAAGTTCTTAATTTTATCGGATAAACTTCAATTTGTCAAATGTTTCTTTTGTGAATTGCTATTTTGGTGGTGTTGCTAAAAAATCTTTGCCTAACCTAAGGTCACATTTCTCCTATGTTTTCTTCTAGAAGTTTTATAGTTTTCAGTTTTACATTTAGGTGTATGATCCATTTTGAGTTAATTTTTTTATATGCTGGGAGTTAAGGACCCAAATTCACTTTTTGTATATCAATATCCAATTGTTTCTCCACTGAGTTGCCTTTGTACCTTTGTAAAAAAGTCAGTTAACCCTTTATATGTGAGTTTATTTCTGGGCTGTCTATTCTGTTTCATTGATCTATTTGTCTATCTTGACGTCAATACCACACTGTCTGATTACTGTTGCTTTATTATGTCTTGAAGTTGGGTAATATAAATCCTCTAATATTTAACTTTTTTTTCTATTAGCTTTTTATCCTTGTACTGTTATTCCTCTGCCCCCAGTAGCAACCTTTCTTATGTGTTAATGTGTGTTTTTGTTGTACATATCCTTGCAAAATGCATATTGTTTCATCTGTATGTATTTTCAATTTATGTAAATGGTATTGCATTACATATATCAATCTGTTCATTACAAAACAGAATGCTTAGTGGAAAATTAAGATTCATTCATGCTGCTCTATGTGTACTTAATCTGTGGCTTCTAACTGGTGCTTAGTATTCCATAGTGAGAATCCACCATTGTGTATTATTCTACCAGTGATGGACACTCAGCTTGGCCCCCAACGGTCTGCCATTATCACTGCTACTACCCAAGGCCTTGAATACATGCACACACACATACTAAGTAAAACAACCAAGAAATGATGCTGCAGTGGACATCCTCCTTTAATAGCTACCTGGCCTGTGAGAGTGTTTCTTAGACGACTTAGATATATATACATCTCTATAAATCCAGCAGTTCCTCTTATGGGTACATATATCCCAGAATAGTTTCATATGCTGTCCAGATGGCTGTACCAGTCCTTCTTCTCACCTGCAGTGTGTGAGGGTTCCTATTTCCCTACGTTCCTCATGCAAACATACTCACACTTGGTATTATCCAGCATTTTAATTTTTGCCAGGCTAATAGGTATAAAATGATAGCTCGCTGTTTTACTTTGCACCTTTCTGATTACGAATGATTTTGAGCACCTCTTCATAAGCTTGTTAGTATTGAGGGTTACTGTTTGTAAATTGCTTTTTAATATCTTTGCCCATTTAAAAAAATGTAGAATGCTCTCTTTTTTTAGTTGATTTGTGGGAGTTTATATTTAGACATTAATTGCCTCTCAGTTTTAGATACTGCAGGTATCTCCTCAATCCTGCCATCTGTATGCTAACTTCTCCATGATTTCCTTCGTTGCCAGAAATATTGTATTGTGATATAATATGATCCATCTTTTTTTTCCTCTGCCCTGTGATTTTGTGCTTTTGAAGCTTTATTCGATAAGTCCTTTCCCACTCCTGTCACAAAAATATTCTTCTACCTTTTCTTCCCTTAACTTTACAGTTAGATAAATTTAAGACCTGTTGTCATCACTGGTTGCCATTGAGTCTATTCTGACTCGTAGCACCGTGCGTTACTGAAGAGAACTGCTCCATGGGGTTTTCTTGACTTTAATCTTAACGGAATCAGATTTCTGGAACTTTTCTTCCATGGTATCGCTGGGTGGGTTCGAACCACCAACCTTTAGGATAACAGTTGAGCGCAAACTGTTTGTACCAGCTAGGGACCTAATTTAAGACCACCATATGAAGATTCCCTTTTGTAAGTTAGTATGTTTTTTTTTTTTTTTATGTTAGCTTGTTTTCAAAGATGGCTGTCCAGTGAGCCTTGACTCCCAGTATTCACACCCTGAGTGGCTCTCTCCCATACTGGATCTGGGCTGCCCGTATAACTACTTAAATGTGGTAGAAGTGTCACTATGTGATTTCTGTGTTTAATCAAAAGAAACCTTATCAATTCTGCTTTGTCTCCTGGAATTCTCACTTTTGAGCTGCTCCTTGTCAGAACCCATGTGTAACCTAACTATCAGAAGCCGTCTAACTTCAAGAGGAGAGATGAGAATCAAGGTCAGCACAAAGCTGGTTCCTGTGAAGTGGAGGTCAGACATACCTCCACTCTCCAACTTTTTCACCATTTCTGACACCAGCCGTCAACCCCCACCCCCGCCCCTGCACCCTTTATTTCTCTGCAGGGTTCCATAATTCATTACAGTGGCCACATAGAACTCACAGACCATACTCATGATTATGCGGTCTGGGAAATAACAGGCTGCAACTCGGGGTCAGGATCAAATTGGAAGTAACAGGATACAACTCAGGAAACAGGATATGGTTCTGTAATCAGGATAGCTTCCAGCCAAGATAGCTCAGATTCTTCTCGATTGTGCCTGTACAAAGTCCATTCTCTGTGCCTCCGTCCTGCGTGGGCAAGTGTTACAGTTCTTTAGCTCTGCCAACAAGTGCCTGGAGATACCCTGCTCCACCAGCAAGTCCCCTGCCTGAAGGCTTACAGCTCCCTCTCACTCAGTGGGTGGTCAAGCACACTGCAACCGCCTTGTGCTGGTCTCCTGGTTCCCGCTGGTACCGCTGCTGCTGGGCTGTGCTGTGCTTGCTGCCAGCTCCCCTCATCTCACACTGTCTTCAGTATTACAGCTCTCTCTATGCTGTGTCTAGCACATTCTCGGTGCAGGGACCCCAGGTCCAAAGAACATGCTCCACTCCAGGCTTTTCTTGATGTCTTGATGGTAGTGAGGTCCCCCCCAACCTCTGTGGGATTGGCTCTTATATTCAGTTTCAAGGCACGTCCCTCCCAGCCAGACCATGAACTGACCAGTCCCCTCAGTAGACCACAGTCACTGAATTTGCATAGTAAACTGACCAATCCCTTTGCAAGAGTTTGGTCTAGCCAATCATTTTGGTGGAATTATAAACCCAAAGCCAGAAAGACCATATATAAGAGAAGCTCACTGTGCTTCACCATCCATCATGTGGTGAGATGCCCAGGTCACATGGAGAGGCCACATGTACTGTTCTGGTCCACAGCCTCTGTGAAGCTCCCAGCTCACGGCCAGAATCATCTGCTGGCCACGTGAACGAACCCCCTCTTGGACATCCAGGCCAGTCAAACCTTCAGATGACCTCTGCCCTCAGCAGACATCTGAGTGCAATCATACACCAGACCCCAAGCGAGAACAGCCCAACAGAGACCAGTCAACCCATGGAACCATGAGAAATCAGAATACATTTTTTGTTTGAAGCCACCAAGTTTTGGGGTATTCGCCTTGCACCAGTAGGTAACAAGTAGAAAAATTGGCACCTGAAGTGGAGTGCTGCCTGAAACATGTAGTGCTAGTTTGGGTACAGGTGGTGGGAAGAAGGTAGAAGGAAGGCTTTCGACTTCCACCCAGGATGTGAAAAGCCGGAGAGAGCATTGCTTCCACACTAATAATGATGAGAAATAATGAGAAAAGACAGGAGTATTCCTGAAAGGCATTCCTATAACCAGGACGGCTAGCAATAACTTATCTATGAGTGAGAGTGACTAAGAATCACTGCACCTAAATTAAATGGATCCCCAACTCAACTTGCCTTTACCCAGACCCTAAACATGCCCACATCTGTTCCTATGCAACCCAACATGAGGGGAGTATGAAATGGAGAGAATTTGTCTGAAGAAAGACAAGGGTCTCAATCTATTGCACTTAAAATGTATTTCTTTTGAAAATTTTGCCAAAACATCTAACCATGAGAGCGCTGGTTCTTCATTCAAGTGAAGGACCCTGAAGCTTAGGCTTTGTTTGCTTCCCAGTGAATCCACCCCTGCCAAGGAGCCTTTGCTATGGAACCCCACTCAGTTCCTAACCACTCTTTATTTGGTCCATTGTCTCAGTATTTCCTTTCCCTTGCTCCTGAAGGATAAAAAATAGTACATCTCTGAATCTCCCAGTGTGTCTGGTCCTCTGCCTTACACTTAGTACCTTCTCAGCAAATGTTTCCCAAATCCATGTTTGTATATTATTTTTTGGTAGTTTGAGATAGCTACTGAGCAACAAAATCAGCGATATTTAAGAAACACTGTTTGACAATGACAGCTCTGAGACTCTACCGTTTATATTGTTGTTGTTAGTTCCCATTGAGTTGGTTCCAACTCACGGAGACCCCATGTACAACAGAATGAAATGTTGCCCAGTCCTGTGCCATCTTAACACTTTGTTGGTATTGTCGAGTCTACTGTTGCGGCCAGTGTGTGTTTTGAGTGCCTTCTAACCTAGGGGGCTCACCTTCGAGCACAGTATTGGACCGTATTCTGTCGTGATCCACAGGGTTTTCACTGGCCAATTTTTGGGAGTAGGTCACCAAGCCTTTCTTTCTAGCCTGTGTTAGTCTGGAGGCTCTGCTGAAACTTGTCCACCATGGGTGACCCTGCTAGTATTTGAAATACTGGTGGCATAGCTTCCAGCATCATAGCAACACGCAAGCCACCACGGTATGACTAGCTGACAGATGGGTGGTGGAACATTTATATAGTACTAATTACTGATATTTTGTCAGGTCCTGTGCTAAGAATTTAAAATGTAAAAAAAAAAAAGGATTTTTTTTAATTTAAAAGGACAACATATTCATAGTGAGCAAGCAAAACAAAACAGGGACGCTGTGGTTGAGCATAAAAAGAAAGGTAAAGCTCCTTCCCCACCCTGCTGTATACCCAAGGTCACCACAGGCCTACATGGTCCAGGGTCACCATAGGCCTACATGGTCCAGGGCCACCATAGGCTATGGAAGTAACACCTGTTCTAAAAGCCTGGCTCCTTCACTTTCTTAATTGTGGAATCTTGAGCAAGTTACTTAACTTTTGGAGCATCAGTTTCCTCAACTCTATAATGGGGATAATAATAATAATCCCTGCCTTGTAGGATTATTGTAATGATTAAAGGAGATAATCTATGTAAAGGGCCTGGCATTGCCACTGTTGTTGTTTGGTACTGTCGAGCTTGTTCTGACTCATAGCAACCCTATGTACAACAGAACGAAACACTGCCTGGGCCTACGCCATCCTCACAGTCGTTGTTATGATTGAGCCCATCATTGCAGCCACTGTGTCAGTCCATTTCATTGAGGGTCTTCTTCTTTTCTGCTGACCCTGTACTTTACCAAGCATGATGTCCTTCTCCAGGGACTGATCCCTCCTGACAACGTGTTCAAAGTATGTGAGACAGAGTCTCACCATCCTTACTTCTAAGAAGAATTCTGGGTGTACTTCCTCCAAGACAGATTTGTTCATCCTTTTGGCAGTCCATGGTATATTCAATATTCTTTGCCAACACCACAATTCAAAGGTGTCAATTCTTCTTTAGTCTTTCTTATTCATCACCCAGCTTTCGCATGCATATGATATGATTGAAAATACTATGGCCTGGGTCAGGCACACCTTAGTCTTCAAGGTGACATCTTTGCTTTTCAACACTTTAAAGAGGTCCTTTGCAGCAGATTTGCTCAATGTGATGCATCTTTTGATTTCTTGTCTGCTGCTTCCATGGGTGTTGATTGTGGATCCAAGTAAAATGAAATCCTTGACAACTTCAGTATTTTCTCCATTTATCATGATGTTGCTTATTGGTCCAGTTGTGAGGATTTTTGTTTTCTTTATGTTGAGCTGCAATCCATCCTGAAGGCTGTGGTCTTTGATCTTCCTCAGTAAGTGCTTCAAGCCCTCTTTGCTTTCGACAAGCAAGGTCGTGTCATCTGTATAACGCAGGTTGTTGATTAGTCCTCCTGCAATCCTGATGCTGCGTTCTTCTTCATATAGTCCAGCTTCTTGGATTATTTGCTGAGTATGTAGATTGAATAGGTATGGTGAAATGATACAACCCTGATGCACACTGTCTTGGCTATCTAGTGCTACTCTAACAGAAATACCACCAGGTGGATTGCTTTAACAAAACGAAATTTATTTTCTCACAGTCTAGTAGGCTAGAAGTCCAAATTCAGGGCGTCAGTTCCACGGAAGGCTTGCTCTTTCTGTCAGGTCTGGAGGAAGGTCTTTCTCGTCATCAATCTTCCCCTGGTTGAGGAGCTTCTCAGGCATAGGGATCCCAGATCCAAGGGACGCTCTCTACTTCTGGTGCTGCATCTTGGTGGTATGAGGTCCCCAACTCTCTGCTTGCTTCCATTTCCTTTTATCTCTTGAGAGATGAAAGGTGGTGTAGGCCACACCCCAGGGAAACTCACTTTACATTGGATCAGGGAGGTGACCAGAGTCAGGGTGGTGTTACAATCTGACCCTCATCCTCTTAACATAAACGTATAATCACAAAATGGAGGACAAACACAGAATACTGGGAATCATGGCCTAACCAAGTTAATACACATATTTTTGGGACATGCTTCAGTCCATGACATACATCTTTCCTGACTTTAAACCATGCAGTATCCCCTTTTTCTGTTTGAACAACTGCCTCTTGATCTATGTACAGTTTCCTCATGAGCACAATGAAATGTTTTGGAATTCCCATTCTTCACAATGTTCTCCATAATTTATTATCATCCACACAGTCAAATGCCTTTGCATAGTCAATAAAACACAGGTAAACATCCTTCTGGTATTCTCTGCTTTCAGCCAGGATCCATCTGACATCAGCAATGATATCCCTGGTTCCGTGTCCTCTTCAGAATCTGGCTTGAATTTCTGGCAGTTCCCTGCCGATATATTGCTGCATCTGCTTTTGAGTGATCTTCAGCAAAATTTTATTTGCGTGTGATATTAATGATATTGTTCGATAATTTCTGTATTTGGTAGGATCACCTTTCTTTGGAATAAGCATAAATATGGATCTCTTCCAGTCAGTGCTCACTCATCTCTGCCAAGAAATTTGAAAGACAGCTACCTGGCCAGCCAACTGGAAGAGATTGCCACCTATGTCCTCTCGATGCCACACCGAAGTGTTTGGAATTTCCCCAGAGGGGGCCCCCTGAGGGCTTTGAGCATGGGAAGGACACATTCACAGTTTTGCTTTAGATGGATATCCATGGGGGCCATCTGGGGTGTGGATTGGAGGTAACCTGCTAGGATCAATATCTGTAGACCAGAACAAGGTAAAGAGGGCCTGAACTGAGGCGCTGGAAGTAACAGTAGAAAACGGGTGACCCTGCAGAGGCAGAATCTTGGCACGGAATGGGCAGCCACAAGTTGACCCATTATCCTGTATAAAAACCCTGTCGGCTGTGACAGAAGGTTGGGACAGCCACTTCATAGAAGGCTATGTTACTAGGAGTATGACGTACAAACCAAAGGAGTTGAGCATTTCAGTGAGCTCTGCACAGCCGTGACCACCTCTGGAGAGCTGGAATCCTGCTGGACTCCTCACCTTAAGAAGGAAGTCAACACATTTGAGTTTTTCCAGAGCACTGGAAGAGTCATGGGGATTGTGCATAGACATTTGTGCATGTGTGGGAACTGCTCCTAAAATCAAAATTGCTGGGTGGAGGAATGTTCTTTTAAATTGCCCTAAAATTTGTTATACAATTTACGTCAGGCCCACCAAAGAGTGCCTATTTTGCATATCTGCCCAATACTAGCTATACCACTATCATTTTAATTTGCGTTTTCTGATTATAAATGGCGTTGGCTGTGATTTCATAAGTTTCTATTTGTACTTTATCTTGTTTGAATTGCTTGTTCATATCTTTTGCCCATTTTTTTTGGGTTGTCTTTTTCTTACTGATCTGTAAGATAACAGCTGCTTATCTACTATACAAAAACCATTGCCATTGAGTCGATTCCGACTCATAGCGACCCTACAGGACAGAGTGGAACTGCCCCATAGTTTCCAAGGAGTGCCTGGTGGATTCGAACTCCCGACCTTTTTGGTTAGCAGCTGTAGCACTTAACTACTACACCACCAGGGTTTCCTATCTACTATAGGTGCTGTAAATATTATCTCACAATTTCATTTGCTTTTTAGGTAAGTGACATAGAAAAATATTTAGTTTTAAACAATGAAATCTACCTGACTTTCCCTTTATGGTTTCTGGATTTCATATCTTGCTGAGGAAGGCATTCCTCACCCCAAAATTAAAATATATTCAATGATAAAATATGTTTAGATTATTAATCAATCTGGAATTTACTTTTGAGCAAGATGTGAGATATAATAATAAAATTAATTAATGTTTTTAATATTAAAAATAAAATTTTTGTTATTATTTTATTTTCCAAATAGATAAAACAATCATACTGTACTGTTTTTTTAATACATAGAATAGTCCATCCTTTCCCCACTGATTTGAAATGGCACTTTTGCAATATGTTACATTCCCATAATTCCCATAGCTTGGTTTCTGGATACTTTGTTCTGTTCCTTTGATCCGCCAACTCTACCTTGTTTTAATAACTTTAGCTTTGTAGTTCATTTTGATATCTGGTAAATCAAGTCCCATCTCATTTTTCTTCTTTTTCAAAACATTCTTGGTTGTTCTTGCTTGTTTACTCTTTTAGATGAGCTTTCAAATCAGCTTGTCAAGTTCTATAAAAATCCTTTTAGGATTCAGATTGGGAATGCATTGAATTTATAGATTTAATTTGAGGAGAATTGACATCTTCATAGTACTGAGTTTTCCCATCCCAGAGCACGATATATCACTCCATTTATTCAGACCTTCTTTTATGTCCTTCACTAAAGTTTTATTGTGTTCCTCATATAGGACTTGGCCATTTCTCATTAAATTTATTCTTAGATATTTTATAGTCTGGGCTGGCCGTTGTACAAGGGGTATTTTTCTATTACATTTTCTAATTGCTTATCGCTGGGTGTATAGGAAAGGTGTGCATTTTGATGTGTCGATATTCTCTCTAGTCATGCTGATGATCCCTCTATTTAGTTCTGATATTTTTCAGTGGATTAGACCCAGGTATGCCTGTTCCACATGGGATGGGCTGCCCTGAAGAGCAGAGAGCTCTTTTGGGCCTGGATGACAGTATTTGGATCCGCTGACCTCTACTAGGGCTGCCATAGGGACTGTTGCATCGGGTAGACCAGATGACCCTTAGATCTCTTCCTCTTCTAGATTTCTAAGAGTTGGTAATTCTGGTCCCTGTGGCTATTTTCATGCACTATCTCCCAAATTACAAGATGTCAACAGCAAGTTCCCTTCTCTCCTTCCCTCTTTTCCTTCTTCAGCTGCACTTTGTTTGATTTCTACATGCCAAACACTGTGTCAAGCTCTGGCAAAGCAGAGAAGGAGGTTATTGAGATGATAGTTGGAGGTATAAGTGTTTCACACGCTTGGGATGCAGGCAGTGTCGCTTTATACCCATTGCCGTCGAGCTGATTCCAACTCATAGCAACCCTACAGGACAGAGTAGAACTGCCCCATAGGGTTTCCAAGGCTATAATCTTTATGGAGGCAGACTGCCACATCTTTCTCCCCTCAAGCAGCTGGCAAGCTTGAACTACTAACCTTTCGGTTAGCAGCTGAGTGCTTAACCACTGGGCCACCAGGGATCCTAGTGTCACTTTAAATATTCTCAAATTAAATTAAAATGTGGTAGAGGCCACTGCCCCCAGTTGGCTGGAAATACAATATATATTTCTGGGGTTCCTCCCCTACCTCCCCTCTCTAGATCCTTCAGGAAACCCTGGGACTCACACAGTCCCAAAAGGAAGGGCTTCCCTTCTTACCTAGCCAAGAGCCCCGGCGCCTTTCCCAGGCTGCTGCCCTTGTCTTTGCTCCCCTCTGCACAGTGCAGCTGTAGGGCCCTGGGCCTCTCTTCCGTGGTGGATGCTTCTGCTCGAGGAGAGTCTTCCCCAGACTCCTGCCTGGAAGCAGCAGCTCCACGAACAACTGCCTTCTCTGAGAGTACTCCAAGGAGGGCTCCTTTCCTTCAGCAACCAAGGCTGCTCCTTAGGAACCCTCTCAGCAGTTCTCTTCCAAGGTCACACAGACTCAGAGCTGGTGGGCAGGGGCAGCAGGTCAGGCCTGTCCCCAGTGAAACCTTAAAATGGCCACCTCTGGCCCCCTTCCTAGGCCCACAGAACCACCACTAGGGCTGCTGCTTTCCTCCCCCCACCCACCTCTCCCAGGAGAACATGGTTACCTCTCAGAGGGGCCTAGAGCATGGTTCTCATCCTGAAGATGGGGGTGGGGGTGGTGATTTTGTCTCCCAGGGGACTGTTGGCAATGTCTGGAGACATTTCGAGGTCTCACAACCAGGGAGGTGGATGCTACTGGCATCTAAGGGGCAGTGACGAGGAATGCTGCTAAACAGCATACGATTCACAGGACAGTCCCTCAAAACAAAGAATTATCTGGCCCCACATGTCAGATTGAGAAACGCTGATGAACTTTCTACTTAATTCTAATATTTTTTAGTGTATTAGAAGAATGTTGAGCCAGTCAACATTGGTGTAGTGCAATGTTGTCCAGTAGAAATATAATGGGAATCATAAAATAGAGCCACATATGTAATTTAATATTTTCTAGTAGCCACATTAAAAAAAGGTAAAAAGAAACCTGTGTGGTACAACGGATTGCTTTTATATGGCCTTTCTCACCATGGTCTTGTAACTCCTACCGCATGATTGTATGGGACTATGCAAATAAGATGCTTGGGACCCACTAAGGGAATTGGACAGCTTGCTAATAATGTAAAGAAGGTGCATGGAATGCTTGTGGGTGTGGGGCTGTGCAAGTAAGGTATATGGAACCCTAACAAGGGGATCGGTCAGTTTTGGCATCATGCTGGCATTAAAATGAGCCATCCCAGAGGCAGAAAGGGGGGCTTCGCTAGTACCAAGAAAGAAGAGCTAGGAGTGGAGTGTGCCCTTTGGCCTTAGGATCCCTATGCTGAGAACCTCCTAGACCCAGGAGACAGAGAGCTGTAACGCTGGAGACAGAGACAGCGAGAAGCAACAGCAGAGAAACAGCAGCAGCAGAGGCAGCAGAACCAGGAAACTGGCTAGAGATGATGCAGTGGGTTTCTCAGCCCACAGAGTGAGAAGGCTAAGTGCCTTTGGGCAGGAGGCTTGCTATGGAGTGGGGTGCCTCTGGGCACTTGGTGGAACTAGGCTCACTGGCCCACAGAGCAAGACAGCTGAGTGCCTTTGGGCCAAGGCTCGCTGACGGAGTGGGGTGCCCCTGGGCACTTATTGGTGGAGCTAAAGAGCTTTGCAATACTTGGCTGAGCAGGGTGGAAGCCAGGCTGAGGGACCAAGGGCCAGAGAGAGCCCTCTCAGCGGGTACGACTGAGAAGAGGCTGTCCTGATTGAAGAACTGTACCGTGAGTCGTTTCTGATCCTGAATTGTAACCTGTTACTTTCATAAATTCCATAACTATGAGTATGGTCTGTGAGTTCTGTGTGGCCATTGCAGCATATTTTTGGACCCAGCAGAGAAGTAGAGAGTGTGGTGGGAGGGGTGGCTGGTGCCAGACTTGGTAAAAATTTTGCAGAGAGAAGGCATGTCTGACCTCTGCCTCATAGGAATCAGCCTTGGGCTGTTGATCTTGATTCTCCTTCCCCCTTGTGAAGTTAGAGGAGGTCAGATGCCTTTGCCACTACGTCATTTCTACAGTTGGCATCAGAAGCAGAATTTGTTCCAGTTGCTCCAGACTCATGGAAGCATGGGACTTTGTAAGAAAAAGAACGAAGGAATGTGGGAAGTGAAACTTTTGCTTCTTAGATGGTTACTTTGTGGTTACTTTGTTGTTACCTGTAATGGCCGCAAGGAGAGTAACAGATGTTATGCTACAGCTGAGGGCAGAAGAGCGCATCTGGAGTGACTTGGGGCAAAAGCCAGGCTGGTTAAGCAAGATGATTGATGGAGGTCAGGGTTTTCTGGTTGGACCTGGCCAGAGGCCCAAGGGCACTTGCATATGAATGGGAAGATAATCAAGGTATGGAGAAGAGAAGATGAAACCGGAATGTTTTTAAAAGGGTTATGTGTTTATTTAAATGTATTATGGATGTTGAATGTTTCTCCTATGTGGTACTGGAAAACATACCTACATGTACGATGGAAATGACTGTTGGATATTATAGATAACAGAAAGAGTGTAACTGTGCCTTTAGCCAATAATTGACTGGATATGCTAAAAGAGGAACTAGGATTTTCACAAAAGAAACAGGCTTTTGTATGAATGCAGTAGCCCGGTGTATAGAGTATTGGAGTCTTAGGTCGAAAGCCTGATTCTTACCCAGAACCTTCAGGATCGGTAAATTTGCATTTGAAAAGACATGCAGACCCACTCAGAACTTCTGGGAGACCAGGAAATTTGCATTTGAAGGAACGACTTGCAGAGCAAAAAAAAATTACTGTTTTGCTTTTTGAATTTTGAGCAAGAGGTTTGCCTTAGGATGCTTCAAGGCAGGAAAAATCAGTGCCCATTAGAAGAATACCCTTCCAGGACTGCAAGTTAAAGGGAGCCAGCAAGTAGCAGCCTAGTATTCTCAATTGTGACTGTCTGGGTCCACTTGATGAGTGGAAGTAGGGGAGGTACAGCAGTGAAGAGACAGGCTGAGTTTGGACATGTTCCATTGGCACCCGTTGACTTAGGCCATAGAGGCTAGGGATGAGAGAGAGAGAAAGGGCTGGTTGGTCTGAAGTGCAGGGAGGTGTGTGGACTCCTGAGCCAATGACTGGTACCCATTGACCTAGCTTGGATGGCTAGGGATGAGCTGATCAGAACACGACTGAATGAAGTGAAAGCGGTGTGACACCGTGAGCTGGTATAAATTGCTGCAATTTTATGGCTTGCTATGGACTGGACTTTGCTTATGGATGCAGATGCTCAAACTTCCAACTGGAACAGAAGATTCTTCAGATCAAGGAACATGCTTGTCTCCTCAGAGTACTGGTTTGGTAGAGATGGGCAATTTAAAAGTTGGCTATCTAAAAAGAGGGGACATAAAGGCATGAAGTGGCTGGCTTACACACTTTCGTGGGTGTGCTCACACTAAAAATGAGCCATTCAGTGGGAACAAGAGAGGATCCCCACTGAATAGTTTTTTCTTTTTCAATGGATCTGGGGAAGAGACAGTGGGAGAAGATGCTTGTCACGGATTGAACTGTGTCTCCCAACAAATATATGTGAACGTGGCTAGGCCATGATTCTCAGTATTGTGTGGTTGTCCACAATTTTGTGATCTGATGTGATTATCCTATGTGTTGTAGATCCTAACCTCTATGATGTCAATGAGGGGGGATTAGAGGCAGTTATATTAATGAGGCAGGACCCAGTCTACAGGATTAGGTTGTATCTTGAGTCAATCTCTTTTGAGATACAAAGGAGAGAAGTGAGCAAAGAGGAGAGGAAACTCATACTGTCAAGAAAGAAAAACTGGGAGTGGAGTATGTCTTTTGGACCTGGGGCCCCTGTGCTGAGAATCTCCTAGACCAAGGGAATATTGATGACAAGATCTTCCCCCAGAGCAAACAGAGAGAGAAAGCCTTCCCCTGGAACTGGCACCCTGAATTTGGAATTCTAGCCTCCTAAACAGTGTGAGAATAAATTTCTGTTTGTTAAAGCCATCTACTTGTGGTATTTCTGTTATAACAGCACTAGCTAACTTAGACAGAATTTGGTACCAAGAGTGGGGTGCCTCTCTAACCGATACCTACAATGTAGAAGCAGTTTTGGAATAATGGGTAGAGGTTGGAAGAATTTTGAAGTGGCTAATAGTAAAATCCTAGATTGCCTTGAAGAGACCATTGGTGGAATTATGGACATCAAAGACAATTCTGGTGAGGGCTTAAAGGAACTATGGGGCAGTTCTACTCTGTCCTATAGGGTCTCTATGAGTTGGAATCGACTCGACGGCAGTGGGTCTTGATAACACTAAAGATGGCACAGGTGGTAAGAAGCAGCAACAGAGAAATGACAGCAGCAGGACCAGGAAACCATCACGAGACAGCACAGGAGCCAACCCTCAGAGCAAGAGAGCTGAGTTCCTGTAGGCAGGAGGCTTCCCGGCGCAGCGGGATGCCTCCATGCATTTATCGGTAATGCTAAAGAGCTTTGTAACACTTGCCCAAGCAGGATAGAGACCGGGCCTGCCCAAGAGGCACAAGGGACCGGGAGACCAAGGAACCAGGAATCAGAAGCTAAAGAGACAAGGAGGATGGGAAGCAGGGATGCCTAGTATCAAAGGGTGGCCTGCTGGGTCTCCAAGGGTGGGGCTACAGCCTCCTGGGTTTCAAAGAGTCAAATTTTCACCAACTTGTTTCCAGAGTGAGGGGTTGCTGGTTCATGAGCACCAGGGGGATGAATCCAAATCCCCTGCCCAAAACTGAGGGAATGGGGCTACCATGCCCAAGGGGCAGAAGAACGGGCCTGCCGGGGCCTAAGAGGTTAGGTCTCCACTCAATGGACTAGGAGAATAGGACCACCTAAAACTGAAGGAACAGAGTTGTTATCCTAGTAGGACTGGAAGACAGAGCTAAAGCCCAGGGCAGGGGGGCCCCACTCAGAATCTGGAGAGCGTGGCCAACACTCAGAGTCTGGAGGGCAGGGCCACTGCCTAAATGGTCTCAGAAAACAAAGGATTGTTTCCAAGCCTTGATAGCTAATGTAATGTGTTCTGCTGACTTTCTTGGTGCCTGTTATCCCTTCTTTCCTTCCAACTTCTCCCATTTGTAATGGAAATGTCTACCTTGTGCCTGTTCCACCATTGCACTTTGGAATCAGATAACTTTTGTTCAAGACTTCACAGATGAAGAATAATTTTGCCCCAGGATGAAATTTGGACTTGGAGTTGATTTAAGACTTTTGGGATGATATGATGGGGGTGAAAGTGTTTTACATGTGCCAAGGGCATGAATTTTGGGGGGCCAAAGGGTAGATGGAAACCCTGGTGGCATAGTGGTTAAGAGCTATGGCTGCTAATCAAAAGGTCGGCACTTCGAATCCATCAGGTGCTCCTTGGAAACCCTGCGGGTTAGTTCTACTTTGTCCTAATAGGGTCGCTATGAGTCAGAATTGACTTGACACCAAATAGTTTGTTTTGTTTTGTTTTAAAGGGTAGAATATCATGGATTGAATTGTACCTCCCTCAAAATATGTGTCAACTTGATTAGGCCATGATTCCCAGTATTGTGTGATTGTCCACCATTTTATGATCTGATGTGATTATCCTATGTGTTGTAAATCCTAACCTCTAAGATGTCAATGAGGCAGGATTAGAGGCAGTTATGTTAGTGAGTCAGTACTCAATCTATAGGATTAGGTTGTATCTTGAGTCAATATCAAGATACCATACCATCAAGAAGGAAGAGCCAGGAGTGGAGTGTGTCCTTTAGATCCAAGGTCACTGCAATGTGAATCTCTTAGACCAGGGGAAGATTGATGACAAAGACCTGCCCCTAGAGCAAATACAGAGAGAAAACCTTTCCTTGGAACGGGTGCCCTGAATTTGGAATTCTAGGCTCCTAAACCATGGAAGAATGAATTTCTCTTTGTTAAAGCCATCCATTTGTGGTATTTCTGTTATAACAGCACTAGCTAACTAAGACAATGCTGAAGATGATATGATTTAGTTGTGAGTGTTGATTGTTAACAGGCTTAACAGTGATTGTAAAAGTCATAACTGTAGAAACAGTAACTGTGAAATAGTAGGTTAAGGGGGAGGCACTGCTGGACTGGAGAATAGTGGTCAAACCTAAAGTCCCTTAAATGTTGTGCTATGCTGATACCTTGTAAGACTCAGAGCAAGGGAATAATCTTCTCTCAGTTAAATTTTATCAGAGACTAGAGAGGGTAAAACTGAGACGGCTTTTGGAGAACCTGACTAGATCAGTTGGATACCTACGGCAGACCTGAATAGTTGGTATCTGAGTGACCTCACCCTGAGGACTCTTTGCTCCACTGAAGGTCTAATCGTTAATGACTTTTAGACTGGTAAAATGATTGAGAGGGGGATGTTGTCCTCCCAATATGAAAGAAACATGGCTAGAAAAGCTCAGGGAGTGGCCTGCCGTCTTAGGCTGGGTTCTCTAGAAAAGCGAAATCAGTGAAACGTCCATGGATGGTAGTTCTGGCAGAAGCATTGCATGCAGGGAGGGCAAATCTGTATCCAGAGTGTCTATTCCAGTAAGAACAAAATGTGCTTTCCGTGATGGAAGAGGTCCAATGTAATCAACCCGCCACCAGGTTGCTGGCTGATCACCTTAAGGAATGGTGCCATACTGGAGACTCAGAGTTGGTCTCTGCTGCTGGCAGACTGGACACTCAGCAGTGGCTGTAGCCAAGTTGGCTTTGGTGAGTGGAAGTCCATGTTGCTGAGCCCGTGCACAACCTCCGTTTCTGCCACAATGGCTACTTTGTTCATGAGCCCATTGGGCAATGATGTGAGGATGACTGGTTTCTACAGAATACTTCATCCTATTTGCTTAATTGTTAAAGTCCTCCTCTGCTGAGGTCACTCTTTGGTGAGCATTCACATGAGACACAAATGTCTTTCACTTCTTCGGCCCATTCAAAGAGTTCTAAATACATATCTCTTCCCCATACCCGCTTGTTATCAATTTTCCAATCATGATCCTTCCAAGTCCCTGACCACCCAGCCAAACCACTGGCCACAGCCCATGAAGACAATCACACATGTGGCCATTTCTCCTTCCAAGCAAAGTGAGTGAACAGGTGCACTGCTCGAGTTCTGCCCACCAGGAGGATCTCCCTTCACCGCTGTCCTTCAGGGAGGTCCCAGCAAGGGGCTGTGGTGCTGCTGCTGCCCACTTTCAAGTGGTGCCTGCATATCACACAGAACCGTCTCAAAACCAGGCACGAGTTTCCTCTTCCTCAGTCATCTGATCCTAAGGAGCTCCCCATGAGGCCAGACGTGCAGAGTGGGAGAGGACAGATAATGTGATAGGAGTGAAGGCCATGGGCATTTGAGCCTCTTGCTCATGCAATTATTTGTGCCTTCAGGTCCTGCTCGAGCCATTTAATGATGGAGTGCTGCTGTGCATGTCCAACTTTATGACTCTGTGGGTCAGACAACACCCAGTTCATGATGGGCAGCTCAGGCCACATGGTGACTTGGTGGCCCATGGTTAAGCATTCAATCTCTACTAAAGCCCATTAACAAGCCAAAAGCTGTTCCTGAAAAGGGGAAGATGGCAGGGCTTTGCTCTAAAATCCTGAGTCTGCTCTGTGATTCACCAGTAGGGGCCTGCTAAAGACCCTAAACAGCATCTCTATCTGCCACTGGCACTTCAAGCACCGTTTGATCAGCTGGATCATACGGCTGAAGTGGCAGAGTGGCTTGCATGACAGCCTGAACCTGTTGCAGAGCCTTCTCTTATTCTGGGCCCCACTCAAAACGAGCAGTTTTGGAATCACTTAATAAATAGGCCAGAGTAACACACCCAAATGAAGGATATTTTGCCTCCAAAATCCAAAGAGGCCAACTAGGCACTGTCTCTTCTTTAGTTGTGGCAGCAGCTAGATGCAATAACTTATCCTTCACTTTTGAAGAAATATCTCATCATGCCCCACATCACTGGGCCCCTGGAAATTTCACTGAGGTGGAAGGTGCCTGAATTTTTGTCAGGTTAATTTCCCACTAGTGGCACAGTGGTTCAGAGCTCTACTGCTAACCAGAAAAGGTCAGCAGTTCAAGTCCACTTGCTGCTCCTTGGAAACCCTATGAGGAAGTTCTATTCTGTCCTCTATAAGTCAGAATTGACTTGATGGCAATGGGTTTTTGGTTTAGCATGCAAATATTTTACCAATAAGTCCAGAGTCATAGACATTTCTTCCTTACTAGGTCCAATCAGCATGATGTCATCAATGCAATGGACTAGTGTGATGTCTTGTGGAAAGGAAAAACGAACAAGATTCCTGTAAAGTAAAGGTGTATTGTACAGTAAAGGTGTATTGCTGGTCTTGCCAACTGAAGGCAAACTGCTTCCAGTAGTCCTTCAAAACAGGTATGGAGAAAAAGGCATTAGCCAGATCAATAGCTGCATACCAAGTACCAGGAGATGTATTAATTTGCTCAAGCAATAAAACCACACCTGGAATAGCAGCTGCAATTGGAGTCACCCCCTGGTTAAGCTTTCACTAATCTGCTGTCACTCTCCAAGATCCACCTGTTTTTTGCACAGGCCAGATGGGTGAGTTGAATGGGGATGTGGTGAGAATCATTAGCCCTGCATCTTTCAAGTCCTAATGGTGGCAGTAGTGTCTGCAATCCCTCCAGGAATGCGACATTGCTTTTGGTTTACTATTTTCCTAGGTAGGGGCAGTTCTAATGGCTTCCACTTAGATTTTCCTACCGTAATAGCCCTTACTCTATTTGTCAGAGATCCTCAGTGTGGGGGCTCTGCCAGTTGCTGAGTCTATCTATTCCAATTACAGTTCTAGAACTGGGGAAATCACTACAGGGTGGGTTTGGGAACAGTGGAGTCCATCTCATGTGAGATGGATATGAGCTAAGACTCCATTAATCACCTGATCTCCATATGCCCCTACTCTGATTGGTGGGCCACAGTGATGTTTTGGGTCTTCTGGAATTAGTGTCACTTCAGAGCCAGTATCCAGTAATCCCTGGAAAGTCTGATTATTTCCTTTTCCTCAATGAACGGTCATTCTTAAAAGACCGTAGATCCCTTTGGGGAAGGCTGGGAGAATGATTAGCAGTATAAAATTTTGGCAGTGTAGTGAGGTCCTTCCTCAAGGGGACCCAGCCTCCTCTTCTATCAAGGGGTTGGCTCAAGTCTGAGAATTGATTGAAGGCCATGACTCTCTATTCTGGCAGTTTGAGTTAGATTGCCGTTCATTTGACCTAAAACTCTTTCACTTGTACAGATCAAATGAATAGTAGATTTCCCATTTATTTCACTCCTAGGGACACCATGACTAAGTAGCCAATGCCATAAGTCTATACAAATCAGGCCAGTCTGATTACTGCTTTGACTTTGCTGTTCATTAAGGTTACCATGCCCACCTTGTCTTTGTCAGTTGAGTGCCGCCACTTGGCCCCTACCACCATGGGGTCCAACCAGCCCCATTGTAGTTGTTGTTGTTAGGTGCCATGGAGTAGGTTCCAACTCATAGTGATCCCACATACAACAGAACGAAACACCGCCCCATCCTGCACCACCCTCACAATTGTTATGCTCAAGCCCATTGTTTTAGCTGCTGCGTCAATCCGTCTCATTGAGGGTGACCCTCTACTTTACCAAGCATGATGTCCTTCTCCAGGGATTGGTCCAAAGTATGTGAGATAAAGTCTCACCATGCTTGCCTCAAAGGAGTATTCTGGTCGTACTTCTTCCAAGACAGATTTGTTCATTCTTCTGGCAGTCCATGGTATATTCAGTATTCTTCACCAACACCATAATTCAAAGGCATCAATTCTTCTTAGTCTTCTTTATTCGTTGTCCAGCTTTCACATGTGTCATGGATTGAATTGTGTCCTCCCAAAATATGTATATCGATTTGGCTAGGCCATGATTCCCAGTATTGTGTGATTGTCCACCATTTTGCCATCTGATGTGATTTTCCTATGTGTTGTAAATCCCGTATCTATGATGTTAAGGAGGTGGAATTAGCAGCAGTTATGTTAATATTCAGAGGTATTCAAGAGCTGAAGCAAAAAGCAGACAAAAATGAGGAAAAAATAGAAAAAATCATGAAAAAGACAGAAAAAACAATGGAAGAATTCAGGAAAATAATACGGGAACAAAATGTCAAAATAAATTCACTACTAGAAATCTTACAAAAACAACAATTAGAAAGCTAAAAGATAACAAGATTTCAGAAATAGACACTGTCAAAGAAGGCCTGAGGAGCAGGTTCGAAACAATGGAAGACAGGATCGGCAAAATTGAAGACAAGTACTTGTATACTGCTTTGTTTGAGGAAAAATCAGAAAAAAGAATGAAGAAAAATGAAGCAACCCTGAGAATGATGTCAGATACAATCAAAAGCAAAAGTTTGTGTATGATCAGAGTTACAGAACAGGGGGAGAAGATGGAAAACACAGAGAGGATCATTGAAGAATTGCAGACAGGAAACTTCTCTAATATCATGAAAGATGAAAGACTGTTGATCAAAGAAACTCAACAAACCCATATAGGATAGACCTCAAAAGAAAATCACCAAGGTATATCATGATCACACTTGCTAAAACCAAAGACAAAGGAAGAATCCTGAGAGCAGCTTGAGAAAAACGAAAAGCCACATACATAGGGGAAACAATAAGACTAAGGTCTGATTACTCAGCAGAAACCATGCAGGCAAGAAGACAATGGGATGACATATATAAAACCTTGAAAGAAAAAATTGCCAACCAAGGAGAATATACCCTGTAAAACTCATTCAAATAAGATGGTGAAATTAGGACATCTCTAGATAAACAGAAATTAAGGGAATATGTAAAAACCAAACCAAACTTACAAGAATTATTAAAGGGAGTCCTTTGGTTAGAGAACAAACAACATCAGACAACAGCCTGAATCTAGGATGAAAGACCGCACCGACCAGATACTAACCTGGGAAGTGAACTCTCAAGGATTAATCAAAACTAAAAGATTTACAACAGGGAACCAGAAAGGCTAATCTGTAAATGTCAACAACAAAAAGACAAATAATCCAATTTAAAAATGGGCAAATGAACAGAGACATCACCAAAGAAGATATTCAAGTGGCTAACAGACAGATGAGGAAAAGCTTGAGATCACTAGCCGTTAGAGAAATGTAAATTGAAACCACAATGAGATACCATCTCACTCCAGTATTACTGGCATGAATCAAAAAAAACAGAAAATGACAAATGTTGGAGAGGCTGCGGGGAGATTGGAACTCTTATGCACTGCTGGTGGGAATGCAAAATGTATGAACATTTTGGAAAATGATATGGTACTTCCTTAGAAAGCTAGAAATAGAAATACTATATGATCCAGGAATCCCACTCCTAGGAATATATCCTAGAGAACTAAGAGCCATCGCAGGAGTAGACATATGCACACATGTTCATTGCAGCATTGTTCACAATAACAAAAATATGGAAACAAGTTAGATGTCCATCAACAGATGAACGGATGAACAAACTATGGCACATACACAGAATGGAGTACTGTGCAACTGTCATGGGTTGAATTATGTCCTCCCAAAAATGTGTGTATCAGTTTGGCTGGGCTGTGATTCCTGATATTGTGTGATTTTCCTGTATGTTGTAAAGCCTGCCTCTATGATGTTAATGAGGGACAATGGGTGGCAATTAGTGAGGCAGGACTCAACCTACAAGACTGGATTGTGTCTTGAGGCAATCTCTTGAGATATAAAAGAAAGAAGCAAGCAGACAGACAGGGGACCTCATACCACCAAGGAACAAGCACTGGGAGCAGAGCCTGTTCTTTGGACCCAGGGTCCCTGAGTGAAGAAGCTACTAGTCCTGGGGAACGTTAATGAGATGGCCGACAGAGAGAGAATGTCTTCCCCTGGAGCTCATGCCCTGAATTTGGACTTTTAGCCTGTTTTACTGAGGAAATAAATTTCTTGACTCAATGGCAGTGAGTAGAGTGAGTGAGTTTGTTAAAGCCATCCACTTGTGGTATTTCTGTTATAGCAGCGCTAGATGACTAAGACGGGAACAATAAAGAACAATGATTGTGAAGCTTCTCACAACATGGATGGATCTGGAGGGCATTATGCCAAGTGAGATAAGTCAGTCACAAAAGAACAAATATTGTATAAGACCACTACTGTAAAAACTCATAAAAAGGTTTACACACAAAAACAATCTTTGATGGTTAAGAGGGAAGGGATGAGTGGGGAGGGAAAAACACTAAATAGATAAAGTGGTAACTTTGGTGAAGGGTAAGACAGTACACAATACGGGGAAACCAGCACAACTTGTCCAAGACAAGGTCATGGAAGCTCCATAGACACATCAAAACTCCCTGAGGGACCAAATTACTGGGCTGAGGGCTATGGGGACTATGGTCTTGGGGAACATCTAGCTCAATTAGCATAGCATAGTTTATAAAGAAAATGTTCTACATTCTACTTTGGCGAGGAGCATCTGGGGTCTTAAAAGCCTGTGAGCAGTCATCTAAGATACTCCACTGGTCCTACCCTGTCTGGAGCGAGGGAGAATGAAGAAAACTAAAAACGCAAGGGAAAGATTCGTCCAAAGGACTAATAGACCACAACTACCACAGCCTCCACCAGACTGAGTCCAGTACAACTAGATGGTGCCCAGCTACCACCACCAACTGCTCTGACAGAGATCACAGTAGAGGGTCCCAGACAGAGCTGGAGAAAAACGTAGAACATAATTCTAACTCACAAAAAAGAGACCAGACTTACTGGCCTGACAGAGACTGCAGAAATCCTGAGAGTTGGCCCGGACACCCTTTTAGCTCAGTAATGAAATCACTCCTGAGGTTCACCCTTCAGCCAAAGATCAGACAGGCCCATAAAACAAAATGAGACTAAATGGGCACACCAGCCCAGGGCCAAGGACGAGAAGGCAGGAGGGGACAGGAAAGCTGGTAACAGGAAATCTAAGGTCAAGAAGAGAGAGTGTTGGCATAGTCCTGGGGTTGGCAACCAGTGTCACAGAACAACACGTGCACTGTTTAATGAGAGGCTAGTTTGTTCTGTAAACCTTCACCCAAAGTACAATTGAAAAAAAAAATAAAGCCACCCACTTGTGGTGTTTCTATTATTGTAGCACTAGGTAACTAAGAGAGCATACATACAAGGGAATTGAAAGCACCATGGCTTGGGTCAGTTGCACCTTAGTCCTTAACGTGACATCTTTGCTTTTTAACACTTTAAAGAGGTCTTTTGCAGCAGATTTGCCCAATGCAACGCGTCATTTAATTTCTTGACTGTTGCTTCCATGGACATTGATTGTGGATCCAAGTAAAATGAAGTCCTTGACAACTTCAATCTTTTCTCCATTTGTCATGATGTTGCTTATTAGTCCAGTTGTGAGGATTTTGTTTTATATTGAGATGCAATTCATGCTGAAGGCTGTGGTCTTTGATCTTCATCAGCAAGTCCTTCAAGTCCTCTTCACTTTCAGCAAGCAGTGTTGTGTCATCTGCATAATGCAGGTTGTTAATAAGTCTTCAATCCTAATGCCATGTTCTTCTTCACGTAGTCCAGCTTATTGGATTATTTGCTCAGCATACAGATTGAATAAGCATGTGAAAGAGTACAACCCTGATGTACGCTTTTCCTGACTTTAAACCACAAAGTATCCCCTTGTTCCGAACGACTGCCTCTTAGTCTATGTACAGGTTCCTCATGAGCACAATTAAGTGTTCTGGAATTTCCATTCTTCACAATGTTATCCGTAATTTGTTATGATCCACACAGTCTAATGCCTTTGCATAGTCAATGAAACACAGGTAAACATCTTTCTGGTACTCTCTGCTTTCAGCCAGGATCCATCTGACATCAGCAGTGGTATCCTTTGTTCCCCATCCTTTTCAGAATCCGGCTTGAATTTCTGGCAGTTCCCTGTCGATGTCCTGCTGCAACTGACTTTGAATGATCTTCAGCAAAATTTTACTTGTGTGTGATTTAATGATATTATTCGATAATTTCTACATTCTGTTGGATCACCCTTCTTTGGAATAGGTACAAATATGGATCTCTTCCAGTCAGGTGGCCAGATAGCTGTCTTCCAAATTTCTTGGCATAGATGAGTGAGCACCTCCAAAGCTGCATCCATTTGTTGAAACATCTCAATTGGTATTCCATCAATTCCTGGAGCCTTGTTTTTTGCCAATGTTTTCAGTGCAACTTGGAATTCTTCCTTCGGTACCATCAGTTTTTGATCATATGCTACCTCCTGAAATAACTGAATGTTGATCAGTTCTTTTTGGTACAATGACTCTGTGTACTCCTTCCATCTTCTTTCAGTGTTTCCTGCATCATTCACTATTTTGCCCATAGAATCCTTCAGTAATGTAACTCAAGGCTTGAATTTTTTCTTCAGTTCTTTTAGCTTGAGAAATACTGAGCATGTTCTTTCCTTTTGGCTTTCTAACTCCAGGTCTTTGGATATTTCATTATAATACTTTACCTTCTCGAGCTGCCCTTTGAAATCTTCTGTTCAGCTCTTTTACTTCATCATTCCTTCCTTTTGCTTTAGCTGCACTAAGTTCAAGATCAAGTTTCAGAGTCTCTTTTGACATCCGTTTTGGTCTTTTCTTTCCTCTCTTTTTAATTAGCTCTTGGTTTCTTCACGTATGATGTCTTTCCACAATTCTTCTGGTCTTCATTAGTGTTGAATGCATCAAATCTATTCTCCAGATGGTCTCTAAATTCAGGTGGGATAACTTTGGCTCTGGTGGACTTGTTCTAATTTTCTTCAGCTTCAGCTTGAACTTGCATATGAGCAATTGATGGTCTGTTCTCCCATCGGCCCCTGGCTTTGTTCTGACTGATACCGAGCTTTTCCATCGTCTCTTTCTGTAGATGTAGTCAGTTCGATTCTTGTGTATTCCATCTGGTGAGATCCACGTGTATTGTTGCCATTTATGTTGTTGAAAAAAGGTATTTGCAATGAAAAAGCCATTGGTCTTGCAAAATTTTGACATGTGATCCTTGCCTCATTTCTATCACTAAGGCCATGTTTAACCTACTACCAATTCTTTTTTCCAACTTTCGCATTCCAGTCATCAGTAATTATCGGTACCATCTTGACTGCATGTCCTATCAATTTCAGACTGCAGAAGTTGATAAAAATTTTCAACATCTTCATCTTTGGCCTTAGTGTTTGCTGCATAAATTTGAATAATAGTCGTATTAACTGGCCTTACTTCTAGGTATATGGATATTATCCTATCACTGATAGTGTTGTACTTCAGAATAGACCTTGAAACGTTCTTTTTTGAGAATGAATGCAATGCCATTCCTCTTCAATTTGTTATTCCCAGCATAGTAGACCATATGATTGTCTGATTCAAAATGGCCAATACCAGTCCTTTTCAGCTCAGTAATGACTACGACATCGATGTTTATGTGTTCCATTTCATTTTTGACAATTTTTAATTTTCTTAGATTCGTACTTCATACATACTGTGTTCCTATTATTAATGAATGTTTGCAGCTGTTTCTTCTCATTTTGAGTCATACTGCACCAGCAAATGAAGATCCTGAAAGCTCGATTCCATCCACATCATTAAGGTCGACTCTAATTTGAGGAGGCAGCTCTTCCCCAGTCATATTTTGAATGCCTTCCGACCTGAGGGTCTCATCTTCCAGCACTATATCAGACAATGTTCTGCTACTATTTTACTGGCTCATTTTTTCAGAAGTGGACCGCCAAGTCCTTCTTCCTAGTCTGTCTTAGTCTGGAAGCTCAGCTGAAACCTGTCCACCATGGGTGATCCTGCTGGTATTTGAATACTGGTGACATAGCTTCCACCAACACGCAGGCCCCCACAGTATGACAAACTGACAGACGCATGGAGGATACATTGGTATTGGGCTGATGGGAAACCCTGGTGGTGTAGTGGTTAAGCGCTACAGCTGCTAACCAAAGGGTCAGCAGTTAGAAATCGCCAGGCGCTCCTTGGAAACTCTATGGGGCAGTTCTGCTCTGTCCTACAGGGTCGTTATGAGTCGGACTCAATGGCACTGGGTTTTTTTTTATTGGGGTGATACAGGGTGAGAGGCGCTATAATAGAGGGGGAGGTATTGGGCTGATACAGGGTGAGAAGTGCTATAATAGAGGGGGCGGTGTTGAGCTGAGACAGGGTGAGAGGCGCTACAATAGAGGGGGTGGTGTCGGGCTGTAATAGTGACACAAGTGTGATTCTACATGAGGGCGACACTGAAGCATTCACATGGGAGGTGAGGGTTGATGTATGCCTTGAAGATTCACTAGGAGTTGGCCTGGCCAAGACTGGGAGTATGTGGGGTCTGGGCACTCCAGGCAGTGAAGGTGGCCTGAGCAAAATCAGGCAGGTGTGAGTTTGTGGCAAGTTGTCCATGAGGCTGCCAGGTTCATGCATGGGGGCGTTGTCAGAGCTAGAACTGGAGAGGTCTGAAGAGGTGGATGGTGACAGGTGACAGATGTCTATGGCAGATCAGCCCGTAAAGCCTAGTTCTGCTCAATAAAGAGCGGGAATGGTGGGTTTGGACAGAATGCCTGAAGGGTCCCCTTTTGCTTGCAGTCTTTCCCGCAATACTTCTTTCCACCAACAGGGGGCAGGGTGGCCTCGGGAAATGAGGCCCATAATTTGGGGTTTAGGTAGCCAAGATTCAGGTGAGACCTTTCAATAGTCAGTGGATGTTTCTGGGGCTTCAGGCCCCTTCCTGGGCCCTGTACACACTAAGACGAGCCCCACCCCACACAGCCTGGCTCCTCAGTGTCCCAGCCTGCAGGGCTGTGGGGACGCCAAGGAGGCAGTGTTCAGTTCTGTTGTGGGGAGGCCAGAGAACCAGGACCAGCTTCCTAGAGGAAGGTCACGCTGGCAAAGAGTATAGAGGAGGAAATAGAGAGAAGGGGCATTAGTCAGGAGACTTTTACTGGGGTATGGGAGAAAAACAATAGGTGTTGAACTTGGCTAAGGCCAAACTGGGAAACCCTGGTGGTGTAGTGGTTAAGTGCTACCGCTGGTAACCTAAAGGTCTGCAGTTCAAATCTGCCAGGTGCTCTTTGGAAACTCTGTGGGGCAGTTCTACTCTGTCCTATAGGGTCACTATGAGTTGGAATCGACTTGACAGCAATAGGTTTTTTTTTTTTCAAGGCAAAACTGTGGAAATAGGAGAAGTTGGAAGCTTACCAAGTTGCAGATGCTCTCCCAAACCAAACTCTTGCCGTAGAGTCGATTCTGACTCATAGTGACCCTATAGGACAGAGTAGAACTGCCCTATAGGGTTTCCAAGGAGTGCCTGGTGGAATTGAACTGCCGACCTTTTGGTTAACAGCAGTAGCTCTTAACCACTACACCACCAGGGTTTCCCACTGACAATAACACGGAACTAATTTCACACCATGAATCACAGAGAGCTAGACAGCAAGGAGAAAGGCCCAGGAGCTGTAAGGCAAAAACAGATCGTGGCTGACAGTTTGTTGCTGATCACTTAATATTTGATGAACAAACAGGTCTGAACTATACTCTTGTTTAAAGCAAGCTAGAAAATGCAAACAAAGCAAGGCACATGTTCCTGAGGCTGCTAGTATTTCTTTCACATCTGGATATTGTTTCAAGAATTCCTGACTGATCTTGACTTGGTCTTAATGCACCACGTCTGCTTTACAGGTGAGGATACTGTGGCTCAGAGAGATTGAAGTGCTCAGAGTGACAGCTATGAAGTCTCAGAGCAAGGGTTCAGATTCAGGTCTGTGTGTTCCCAAAGCCCCGGCACCTAGCCTCCCGGCAGCCTGGGGAGGCAGCAGAATGGGGAGGAGGGCAGGGAGCAGCGGATGCTAAGGAGGTGGTACCAGCAGAACTTGGTTCCTGCTTGGATGTGTGGAGTGAGGGGTTGTCTGCCCTGGCATTTCCTGCTTGCCTCCAGGGAAATTCCACGGGTGGCCATGGGGGAGTGGAGAAGGTGGTGAGGGGCTGGCTACGCCTTTTCTAATCTATAGCCAGCAACATGGAGCCCCTGGGTGGTGCAAACTGTTAACATGCTCGGCTGCTGAGAGGCTGGAGGTTTGAGTCCATCCAGAGGCACCTCAGAAGAAAGGCCTGGCGATCTGTTTCTGAAAAACCAGCCATTTAAAACCCTGTGGAGCACAGTTCTCCTCTGACACACACGGGGCTGCCATGAGTTAGAATCGGCTTGATGGCATCCGGCTAACTGGTTTGCCAGTCATACACCAAGGAATCCAACCAACTCTCCATGCCTTCATGGCACCTCCCCTTCCCTGCCTTTCCTCTCCTGGCCCCAACTCAGGCTCTACCCATCCAAGGCTTCGCCATTTCTCCCATGGACTGGGCAAACCAGGGACCCACACGGATACCTCCAGGTTCCAGAGAACTGGCCCACCCCCATTCTCCATGTAAGCTGGGGAGCGAGCAAGGTTGGTTGATGCCCAACTCATTGGCAGAGGCCACCAGCACTGCAGCCATCTCTCAGGTCGAGATCCTGAGTTCAGAATCTGACTTAGAGTCGACTGGCATCGTTAACCCTGTTGTCAACACAGTCACTTTTGTATGATGTTATAATATTTCCTTAGAAAAAGACTGCACTTCGTCCCATCCTTTGCCTCACTTCTCACCACCCCCAAGAAATTACATGTCTGTTATAGGGTGGGTGACAAAAGGGTTTGGACATTGAGGCTGACCTGCTGGACTTGATAGAACACTCCTCTTCCCGGGGCTTGCCTGCCTGGCCTGGCCCAGTTGTCTGGGGCAGGGGTCTTCCAGGGGCAGGAATCTTCCAGGGGGAGCCCCCACGGGCCAGCAGCAATGAGGAGGGATTTGCAGTGGGCACACAGACCTCCTGCTTGCTGAGACTATAGATCCGGAATCAGGTATGGTCAGCTTTCTGGGTAGGGGGTCAACAAGTTCATGGTCAAGCCCCTGTCTCTCTCTGGGCCTGCGTTTTGTCATCTTTAAAATGAAGGTGGTATTACTTGCCTCACTTATGGCCATGAGACTCCAGAGAGATCAGTTCTGTAAAAATGATTTGTAAATTCTGAAGGGCTGTGCCCAGTGATGGGCTGGGGGATGCTGTGGCTGGCTTTATTCCCCCAATGCTTCTGGACCGTTTGTCTGAGATCAAATTGTCTATTCCTGCTCCCTCCCCCAAAGGCAGAGGGGCACAGGGCAGGATAGGCCCCATCCAACTGGAGACCCTACAAAGTTGCCACCCTGTGTTAACCCGCAGGTGGATTTCCCAGGAGGAGGCCTTATGATCTTCTCTCCACGTCAGCTCCCTCTCCTCCTCTTTCTTGATAATTAGTCACTTCTTCTCCTTCAGCTCCTGCCGACTCAGCAGTTCCCATTAGGCCCCAGCCCTGTCCACCCTCTGCCTCCCACTGCATGCCAGGCAAGCCCATCTGTCTTCATTAAGCAGGGACTTGGGCTGCCAGTGCCTCCCCATTCACATCTCCCAAGGCCTGGGTGCCCTGGCTGCAGCTCTGGGACCAGCGCCTTTGAAGGAAGACCAACACGACATAATTGGCTCCTTTCTGTAGCCCCGGGAAACCTCTCGAGGACATCCAGTGATCAGCGTTTATTGATGTCTGCATCAGACTCTGCACGCCCCAAATCAGCCCAGATTGCGAAGGCTGCTCCCCTGGGAGCCACAGGGGATTAGGGCCCTCCTCAGGGTCACTATAAATCAGAATCGACTCAATGGCAACAGGTTTTTTTTTGTTTTTTGGGTTCAGGGCTAGAGGGATATTAGGGATAGTCCCTCACTGGATGGATGAGGAGACAGAACACAGAGAGGGTGAGAGGCTTCCCCAAGATCACTGCCTACTGGTGGCGGAGTGGGCCAGGACCCAGGTCTCTTCCTGACAACAGAATAAGGTCTCCCTCCCGTAGGTACTGGGCCCAATCTCAGTGCTTCTAGAGCCATTCCAACTCAGCTATGGGATAGATAAGGGTAGCTGCAGCCCTGATTAGAGCACTGGCTGTCCAGAGACCTGGCTTCAAGTCCTCACCCTGCCATTGCTGTGTGACCTTGGGTAAGTCATTTTAGTTCTCTGAGCCCCTGTGCCTTTATCAGCACAATGGTAATAATTCCATCAGCCCTGTCTCAATCAGAGCACTGATCAAGGTTTGCGCTTGACTATTAACCTGCCAGCAGTGCTGTGGAAGAACGGCCTGGTGGTCTGCTTCTGTGAAGATTACAGCCAGGAAGACCCTGTGGAGCCAGTCCTACTCTCTAACACATGGGGCCACCACGAATCGGAACTGACTTGATGGCAACAGGTTTTGGTTTTTTTTGTGCCTTCATTAAATGAAGCCCTGGTGGCACAGTGGTTAAGAGCTCAGGCTGCTAACCAAGAAGTCAGCAGTTCAAATCCACCAGCCACTCCTTGGAAACCCTATGGGGGAAGTTCTACTATGTACTACAGGGTCACTATGAGTCAGAGTCAATCCGATGGCAACGGATTTTTTTTTTTTTTTAATGGGGTCAAACCTGGAAAGAAAACCTTGGCTAAGAGTAAGGGGTGGGCCTTCTCTGAGATAGCAGGAGAGAGACCAAGAGAAGCAGGTGCACGTCCAGGGATAATTCCTGGGCCCAGAAGGCTATGAACCCTAATTTCAGCCTTGTGGCTGATTTGTTGTATGGCTCTGGGCAAGTGGACTAACCTCTCTGTGCCTCGGAGAACACGGAGGTCAGTGCCGCTTCATGCTGTGGTATTGCCCTGGCAATGAGGGGAAGCTAAATGCGGAAAAGCTTTAAGATCCTTGGAAGAAGGGCCGTCTATAAATGTACGAGATTATTAACAACATCCAATAATCAGGCTGTCTGCTAACAAAAGTAATGACGCCCTGAAGTTGGGCAGGGAAACCAGCGCTATCAGCATGTTGATGGCAGCTCCAAGCTGGTCTCCTTTCAGCTCTGAGGCTAATAACCTCCGTGTTTGTTTATGTGGGGCTTTACCTCTGCAAACCAACAGCTAATTAGTTCCTCCACCGGGTGTGCTCGGGAGGTAGGCGAGGGGCAAGGTGAGGAGAGGGCTGCAGATCCAAGAAGGGAGTCTAACCTGGCCTCCCAGCAGGTTAGGGGCGGGACTGGGAACAGGAAGTTCTCCTGGTTGTCCACATCCACTTCTGCTGCTCCGAGGACCTGGGCTGGTGGCTTTGCCTCACTGGGCCTCAGTTTCCTCACTAGAGCTGCCAGTGCAGGAAGGTAGAGAGGCATCATGGCTGTGTGACCGCAGATGGTCATCTGCCTGGGCCTGGGGGCCTGGCTGACTTGCCTGCCTGCCGTGCCTTTCTGTCCTCCTGACCCCTGGTACCTGGCACACGAGATCACTCAGCCCACCCCTGTAAGGCCTTGCATCTCTGGTTCCCTGGGCCTCTTTTCCATGGCCAAGTCCTCTTGGTGCTGCCCAGGAGTCATTAGGCATGTCCTGCAATTCTCTGAGCCTCAGTTTCTCATCGGTACAATGGGGGCTGGAATTGCTGCCTTGCCAGATCTGGGTGCCCAGACCCAGTCTCTGAGAGGTGCACAAGCCCTGCATGGGCTTACCATTCACAGCTCCGCAGGGCCCAGGCAGGGCTGAAGGACAGTCCTCAGGCAGCTAGGCAGACCAAGTGTTCGGCTGGGGTCACTGCCTGTGTGGGGAGAGACACCACCACTGCTGCTGTCATTTTTCATCCTCACGGAGACCTGCAGGGACTTCTCTCCCGGTCCCTTGCTCCTTCGCCTTCTCTCTCTTAAGACAACTGCTCTCATTCTGTCTCCCTTTCACCACACAGCCTATTTTTAACTTTCGGCTTTGGGGAAGGGGGAGGAAGGGCAGCGGGCAGTGGTTTTTCCTCTCTCCTTTTTCTTTGTCTCGTTTCTTCTTCCCCATCCCCCTCGCCCGGCCTGCTCTCCCTTGGCTCCTCACCCATCTCTCCTCTCCTGCCCTAGGCTCTTCTGTCCTGTCGCCCTACCTCCCTCTCTCACTGCGGGCCCCCTTTGGGTTCCCTCCCCAGCCCCGGCCCGGTCAGCCGGGGATGGCTTCCCCTCAGGAACAGCAGTGGGTGGGTAGTGCCTGTTCTTGCTGCCGTTGCTTTGGCCCCTGGTGGCTAACCCAGTGAGCCCTTCTCAGCAGCACTGACAAAGGTGACTGCTCGCTCCTTCTGGACATCTGCTCTTTCCTTGGTGTCCATGAGTAAGCTCCTCTGGGTCTCCTCCCACCTCTCCAGGCAGGCCATTGTGGGCCACTTCCTCCCTTCCATTAACTGTGGGGTGGGTGGGTCAAGGGGGCAGCTCAGGGTACCTACCCAGAGCCCTTCACCTTCTTTGACCACCAACACCTGGATTTTCCTGCAAATTCCCCCTCCCGCTCTCCACCCCTGTCCCAGTCTCAGTCCCTGTTTTTGGGGTTGAGTGATCCACCTCCTGGCTCCAGAGATGAGCGTGTGATCAGGCCTGGCCAATAAGAGCTTGTACTGGCTTTTTGCTGGATTAGGAAAGGGGCCTCTTGCCACAGGCGTTGGTAGGATGTGAACTCGGAGCTGCTAGGGTATGGTGGCCAAACAGGGAGTGAGCCTGCTGAGACAGGAATCGACAGAGGAAAACAGAACCAACTGATGGAAAGAGAAGAGAGGTTGCCAAGACGTCGGCTGAGCACCTAGACTCAGTTGTCCCTGATTTTTATGTTTCAGCTACATGGCCCACCAATGTTGCCTTTTTCCTTAAGCCATCTAGAGGTTTGTTTGTTTGTTTTAATTTGTTTTGTTGTTGTTGAGAATGTACACAGCAAAACATACAACAACAGTTTCTACGTGTACAATTTAGTGACACTGAGTACATTCTTCAGGGTGTGCAACCATTCTTACCCTCCTTTTCTGATTTGTTCCTCCCTCATTAACATAAACCCACTGCCCCCTAAGGTTCCTATCTAATCTTTCGAATAGCTGTTGTCACTTTGATTTCATATAGTTCTTCAAAGAGCATAATGCTCAAGGCAGACATTTTTTACTAGTTAAGCTAAAATATTGTTTGGTTTTAAGAAGACTTCAGGGGACATTTTTGGTTTAAGGCTTGAATTTATCTCAGGGCAATAGTTTCAGGGGTTCATCCAGCCCCCTAGGCCCCAGAAAGTCTGGGGTTCATGAGAATTTGAAATTCTGTTCTGTATTTTCCCCCTTTTGATCAGGATTCTTCTACAGAATCTTTGATCAAAATGTTCAGTAATGGTAGCTGTACACCACCCAGTTCTGGTCTCATGGCAAAGGAGGGAGTTGGTCACGGAGGCAATTGGCCACCCATTCCATACCCTCCTCCTGTTCCTGACTCTCCTTCCTCTGTTGCTCCAGACAATTACAGACCAGTTGTCATGCCTTGGATGGCTGCTTGCAAGCTTTTAAGACCCCAGGCACTACGCAACGTTATTAGGCCAGTTAACTGGAATGTCCCATGAAGCCATGATCCTAAAACTCCAAACCAAGGAACCAAATCCCAAGAGGTTTTTGGTTGTATACAGGCAACCTCTGCAGCTACTCTTTTTTTTGTTGTTGTTGTCATTGTAAATATATCTATCACAAAACTTTTGCCAGCTCAACTTTTTATAGGTGTACAACTTATTGACAGCAATTACAGTCATTGGCCATGCAACCCTTGGAGTTTTTTTTTTTTTTTTTTTTTTTTTTTTGACACTTGTAACTGTGAGAGTTCTCACTGGCCCACCAAGGTTCAAACCTTGCTTCTCTTTCCAGTCCATTCCCACTCCCACCCAATCCCCTGCACTTTCCTATGGCTAAGAATTCCCAAATTCCCAGCCCAGACAACACTCTTGGGCTTCTTCAGGCCTGTGTCTTCAACTGCCCCTGGACACCTCTGCAGGGATGCTTGCAGAGACACTTGAAACACAACATGTCCCAAATTGAATTTGTCCTCTGACCCTGTCTTCCAGGATTTCCTGACTTGGGGATTAATAGTCCCTTCATTTCATCATTCTACCCAACCAACCGTCCGTCCGTCCGTCCATCTGTCCACCCACCCACGCACCCACCCACACACCCACCCACCCACCCACCCACCCACCCACCCACCCATCCATCCATCCATCCATCCATCCATCCATCCATCCATCCATCCATCCATCCATCCATCCATCCATCCATCCATCCATCCATCCATCCATCCATCCATCCATCCATCCATCCATCCATCCATCCATCCATCCATCCATCCTTCTGTCCATCTATCCAATCACTCATCCACCCAGCCATCTTTGAGCTTTGGGGGAGGGGGAGAAAGGGCAGCTTGGCGGGTACATCTGGGAGATGCTCCCCAGAGACAGAAGGAACTGCCCATGACAGCCCCTGCCCCCCAACGTCCAGCCCCTGGGCTGTTCTTGGGGGCAGTGCTCAGGAAGCCCAGCTTCCTATCCTTAGCCCCAGGGCCTGACTCAGCCTCCCCTGCAGCCAGAGGCCCCCTCTTGGCAAACACGTGCTTGTCTGGGCCCCTGCTGAGATCACTACTGCTTGAACTCCACCTCTGCTTACCAGGATCAGCCTCTTGGAGCCTCCTGGTTCTTTGTGGAATAGAGACGATGTCAGGGCAGGAGGAGCTTCAGAGACTATCTGGCTCTACCACTTACATTTACAGAGAGGCCCAGAGAGGTTAGGTAACTTGCCTGAAGCCACACAGTAAATCTGAAGCAGGCTTCCTGGGCCTCCTCACCTGCCTTGACTGATTCCCTGTGGCCTCAAACCAAACCAAAGGGCCCTGCCTTCGAGAGCCATGGAGGGCCATGAGCTCTGCAGGGGTGTGCGAGGGGACCCAGCAGCCCCTTCCTCAACCTATGGCCCAGACATCTCCACCTGACAGTGTCAGGGCCTCCCCAGTCTGGCCCCCACTGTCCCCTCCAGTTCTGATCTCCCTCCTGGGCTCTGGGTAGCTACACTTTTCCTAGACTGGCTGTAACAAAGTACTACAAGCTGGGTGGCTCTCTCACAGTTCTGGAGGCTAAAATCTAAAATCAAGGTGTCGGCAGGCTTGGTTCCTTCTGGAGGCCCTGAGGAACAATCTACCCCATGCCTCTCTCCTGGCTTCTGGGGGTTGCCGGCAATGCTTGGCATTCCTTGGCTTGCAGATGCATCACTGCAGTCTGTCTCTGTCTTCACGTGGCGTTCCGTCTGTGTGTCTCTCTATGTCTTCAGGTGGCATTCTCTCTGTGTCTGTGTCTTCACGTAGCCTTCTTATAAAGACACCAGTCACTGGATTTAGGGCCCACCCTAATTCAGCGTGACCTCATCTTAGCCTAACTAGTTACATCTTCAAAGGCTCCATTTCCAAATAAGGTCGCATTCTGAGGTACCTTTGGACGTGAATTCTGGGGGATGCTAGTCAACCCAGTACCCACTCAAGCCTTTCCTCATTCTCAGCTGGGCCCTCTCCTCTTGCCCCGGCCTATATCTGCCAAGGCTTCCCTGACCCAGCCCACCAAGCCCTGCCTCCGGGGCCTCCCTTATCACTCTGGCTTGACTTCTTGTTCAGCACTTGGCCTACCATGGCCTCGGTGGAGGTCTCTGTGCTAATTTACTCCTCTGTGAGCGACTCTTGAACTAGTCCTGAGGAACCCGAAGGCCTGGATGTTCCAGTCCTGGCTGCAGCCCAGCTCAGGTTACCCAGCTTTCTGAGCTCATGAAAGGAGGTGGGCTTTGGAGTCAGACAGACCAGGGTTCGAACCACAGCTCGGCCACATCTCACCTGTATGATGTTGGGTGGTCTTGTCACCTCTCTGAGCCTCGGTTTCCCTGCATGTAAACGGGGACATGAAAACCCACCTCATATGTTTGAGGAGGACCCGGGATAGGTATGGAAAGTGCCTGGTTCAGGGCTGAGCCCCCAGAAGATATTTAAAACCCAAGTGTTGAAAAGTAGGAAGTGGTAGGAGGCAGTCAAGGCTGGGTCTGCAGCAGAGAGAGTGAGTTATCGTCAGCTCACAGCTGAGCTCAGAAACACCAATTCAGCACTCGCTTCCGCTTCCCCTGTGAGAAGCTCTGCAGGGCTGGGAGGCAGAGGAAACATGCAAGGAGGGAGGTGGGGGAGGTGAGGGGGTGGAGTGGGAGAAAGAAGATACAGAGGGAGGCAAAGAGGGGGAGAGACTGAAATAAAAAACGAGCTACAGAGAGACACGGAGGGAGAGACACTACCACATGACCAGCAAAGATGGAAACAGGCAAAGATGGAGAGACTTTACAGAGTAGAGAGCAGGAGAGAGAGAGAAGGTTCAGGCAGTGAAGAGAGACTGGCTTGTGTGTGTCCATGCACATGTACGTGTGTGTGTGCGCATGTGTGTGCATGTACTCCAGGGGTAAGCTGTAAGCAACAATAGGAGGCTAGAGGGCTGGCTGCTGTCTGTGGGGAGAAAGCTCTGGGGATTCTTTTCTAACCCATGAAAGGAAGCAGGGGCATTTCTCTTTGGGTCCTTTTTTTGATCTCAGGATCCTTCTGCCCCAGAGAGGGACTTCTGACAAATTCAGAAGTTACTTTGTAACTTCCTCTCCAGAAGGCAATTTTTACCTCAAAGCAAGGCTCCACTTAGGGTGGAGTGACTGGCAGAGGGTGGCTGGCCAGAAGAGACTTAGAGGGCAGGGCCACTCTCTCTGGTTCTTGCTTCCTCTCCTCTTAACTGGAGGCTCTTTGCAGGTGAGGGCCATTTCTTCTGTGTTCCCCTATCTCCACTGGGGCTCAATAAGGTTCTCCTCCTGGCAGAGGGGGATCCTTGTGAGTGGTGGCTTAGAACAGTAAGCAAAGCCTTTGCACCCGTGAGCCACATCACTGAGCAAGACCCCAGCTAAGGTAGGAGTCCTGGTGATGGTGGGTTGCTGTGTGGCCTTGGGCAAGTCATCACCCTCTCTGGGCCCCCACTGCCCATCTGGGAAGCAGGGTTTGGACCAGATGGTCTTCGAGAGGCCTTCCAGCTGTGGTGGTCTGTGATTCTGGGCCTTTGACCCTCCCCAGGCCACCAGTCAGCACCTGGACCAGGCCCTGAATGCAGCAGGGCAAGGTGGGTGGACTTCAGATGACCTAGTAGCCCGTGGACCTGGACCAGCCAGGCAAACAGATTCTTTCCTCCAGAATTAACAGGAGAATTCTTAGAGCTGGAGGCCCTTAGAGACTCTTGTCTGACTCCCTTGGTGACAGATGGAGAAACCGAGGCCCAGGGAGAGGGATGGCTTGCCCAAGCCCCGCAGTATGTTAGTATTGGAGCAGTATGTTAGTATTGGATGGGAACTATAAACACGTCTCCTGCCACTCTGTACAGTTGGTTGGGTGTAAATCCTGGTGTGCTCCCTGGTAGAGGTAAAAGCTAAGATAGGTTCTGAAGGACAGTGTGAGTGAAGGGGGGTCAGGAAAGGTGGGTGGAGGTGATGAGTCCTCCAGGGAGAGACTCCCAGCACCTCCCTGCCCCCACCTCGGGGCCAGCTGGGAAGGGAGAGGAGCTTGGATTATCCCCCTGTCCTTGGCCTGTTGGCCTGTTTGTGTATCTGAGGTACCTGCGGCAGAGGCAAGGCCCGGTGTCTGAGTGGGCAGTCCTGTGTTTGGTCCCTGGAGGGCAGTGATGGAGGACACCTCTCCCTGTGGAGTGGGCTCCCCTTGGTCCAGTGGCCAGACTGGGCTGGTCATGGCTGTATATCACCCCAAAGGCCAGGCTGGCAGAGATGGTTTATGCATCTCAGGTTCCCACCCTGCCACTCAGGGAGTGGGCAGCAACATGTCCTTTTCACGAGGTTGCAAATTTCCTTGTCTTCCAAGGAGGTTGACAGCCATGGCCAGCACTACCTCGCTCACCTCCAGGCCCCTCCGGGTCCCTCCCAGGCTGGGGGTAGGTGCAGGAGGCACGGGGGCTGATGAGTCCAGTCAATGAGGTGGTGGTGGGAGGACCGCCCTCTGACATTCAGCACCCTGCCCTACTCCGCACTCTGCCTCCCTCCACTCCCCTGGCATTCTCTCTGGCAGCTGGGCCCAGTGTCCTCGAATGTGCTGCCCTCATTTTTCTCTCCACACCACTACTCTGCTGTTCCTGCTGCCTAGAACACCCTCTCCTTTCCCTTCAACTATCCAGATTCTTCCTTTAAGGCCTGGGTTGGAGACTCCCTCCAGGAAGCCCTTTGTGGCTGTGCCATCATAACTAAGAGCTATGAGGGCACACGAGCCCCATTTTGCTAGCTAACTGCAATGACCAGGCTGGGGGCTGCCTGGAGCACCAGGACAGAAGGACCACGAGGCTGCATCCAGGCTTAGGTGAAAAGAGTTGTGTGATCAGTTAGTGATGTCTGCCAGGGTCAGGGAATGGGAGACTGTGGAAAGAGTTACAGGATCTATTAGTGATGTCTGCAAAAGTCAGGGAATAGGAGGCTGAAATATGTGTGCCTTATGTTTGCTTTCACTGCTGAGGCATTTGGGCCATGCGTCTCTTTATCCTAACCTTGTGGTCATGCTAAACCTCTCCCATTCCTTTACCCCTGTCTGCCTAGGGAAGACATAGCTTCTTTTTGGCAGACACCCTTCCTCATGCGTCTGCTGTGTCCCTCGTACTGGTAGGCACATTGTGGAGACTCGATAAGCACTAGTCAGAAGGAGGGACAATGAATAGAAAGCTGCCACTTTCCCTGGTGTTGGGAAACTGGGCCATAGGCTTTAAAAGCCACTTCGCAGAGGAAGGACCTGGGACTCAGAGAAGGGAGGGGATTTTCTGACAGTCTCAGAAGGGGTAAGTGCTGGGAAGGTCTCTACTGGGGACTAAAGGTCGCTGCGTGACTCCCCTGAGAGGTGTCTCTTGGGCTGGATGGGGCAGGACCCAGCTTCCAGCCTGACATCAGGGAGTCTCTAGGCTGCCTCCCCACCTCCCCTGGCCCCCGCAGAAACATCCGTTCCTTTTCATCTGAGGCTCTGAGTGCATTCATTAGTGCGCTTTCCTCCCACATGAGGGAGCTACACCTGTCATTATCCATTTTACAGATGGGAAAGTGGAGGGAACCTGGGGTTAATGGCTGGATCCTGGGCCCACTCAGCAGGTTGGCTGTGAAAGGAGAAGCTCTGAGTTCAAACATGGCCTGAATGGCTTCTAGGTAGGGATGATCATGACCCTGACTCAGGCCAGGCCTCAGGCTTGTCAAGGAGGCAGGTATGCCCTTATGAGCCCAAATGTAGAGTGTCCACCAGGTCAGTAGAGTCTTGACTAGAGCCTGCCCAGACCCCAAAACACTGAAAAGGGGACCTGGCAGGACTGTCATCCTGTAGCCTACCCTCGTCTAACATGACAACCATCCATGCCTTTCTTTTCCACCAAATTGGACACTCTGAGTTCACATCTTTCATTCTTTAGGTCTCCCACATGAGAGTAAGGGGAGCAAGACCCAGGCACTGGGGGAGACCATGCAACATGAAAGCCATTGCTCAGGCCTGGGACTCAGGAGTTCTCAGCTTGGCCACTGATGCCCTGGGACACTTGCCTCTCTAAGTCCCATCTTTCTCATCCCTAAAATGAGGTAAGATTATGGTGTCTCTGTAATCTTGTCTGACTTTAAGTTCTCACTATGGTGTAAATGACTGATAGCAGAGTCTTTACTAAAGCCATGTTGGCAGGAGAGGAGAAGGAGAGCTTGAAGACAGTAATATGACACTCAGGGCTCCTGCAGGGATGGGTTATAAATGGTCTAAAGAAGGGTCCTGGGGACCTGGACACACAACTTGATTTTGAGCCCCACCATCTCAGGCTGGCATTCCTCCTCTTCCTTCTTTTCCTTCTCTCTCTTTCCTTCTCCCCTCCTCCTGTTCTTCTGCGGCAGCTATTAATTCAGTCCTCCCCTCGGCAAGGCACGTCGTAAAGTCCTGGCCCTCAGCCAGATTTGCATTGGTGGTTTATTGATTTAATTAAGCAGGGGCTATAAACAAACAGTCCCCCTTCTTCGGTGTGAGGCTGGGCAGAGGCGAGGCCGGGCATCCGCAGGCATCTGGCCACTGCTGCCATCAGGGGCAGCCTGTTTCAGGAGTCTGTGATTTCTGTGACCTTCGTCCCTTCATCCCTGTAGAATTCTTTCACAAGTGCCATCAGAGATGGCAGTGACAGCTTAGTAGAGCCTGGGGACTCTACTAGGGAGGGTGGGCCCCACTGGACATGGGCAGAGGGACCCTGGGAACCCGGCCCACAAACCTCCTGCCTCCACCCCACCAGACTGGGTCCCCCCTCAGCCATCACCTCCCCCTTTTGTCCTAACATCGCAGCCTCTGTCCCAGAGGTCTGTGGCACGCTCCCCGTGCCCGTTCTTGCCTGGCACCATCAGATGCCATCGTGGAGCAGGCATTTACTGCATTTGCAGAAGGGGCAGAAGGGGCTTTCGGTGACCTACTGGCTCCCTGCCCCCTTCCAGGCTAGGGGACACTGGAGGGACCAGAGACTTGGGCCACAACACCACCACAGCCCTGACATCTCTGTGGCCCTGCCTCCCAGCTGCACTCTCTGGGCCTCTGTCTTTTTGCATGTAAATGAGAAGGTGGTGTCAGCGTTGTCTGTGGTCTTCGGTCCTCTCCTGCTTGGGGTGATGTTCTCAGGACCCAGAGTGCTAGCCTCTGGGCTGGGTGGCATTTTCCCAAGCATCGGGTCAGCCGGTCCTTATATCAGCTCTGCAAAGCAGACAACCTTATCCCTACCTTAGAGCGAAGCAACACAGAGAGGTCAAGCGACCTGCCTCAGGTCACACAGCTCTTAAGTGGCAGAGCCTGGTTGTAGCCCAGCCAGTTCTAGGAGGGGGAGATGATGACATTGAAGGTACCTCCTTTGTCCCCAGAACTCCAAGGAAGAGTCTGCTTTGGGAGAATGAAGAGGAGTCTGGGGTATGGAGAAGCTGTGTGCAATGTTTACCCCACTGTTTGGAGAGGAAGACGGAGGCCCCAGGTTGGGGGACTGTTTGGCACATTCCCCCTGGGTACTGGGAGGCTTGGTGATGAGAGGGAGCATGCGACTTGCAGAAGTGGGGCTGGGTGCAGGGGACGTGTTTGGTGGCATTATACCTTACAGCCTGACAGAACTGATAGAGTTCCTGGATGAGTACACTGAGGCCTGGAGAGGTTAGGCAACTTGGCCAAGGTCATGCAGTCTGGGTGGGAGTCTCCCTGGGACAGCCTGGCCTGGCCTTCTGCTGGCCCCCCCCCAATTCACACCCCTAGCCACCTGAACCAAGGTGGGCAACGTCAGCCGCTGAGCCTCTGGGGGGCTGAGCAGGTGGCAAGGTGGAGGGTGTGGGTGGGCAGGCGGGAGCTGCTGGTGGCAGGGACCCACCCCACGCGTTTGTGTTAGCGGCATCTCGTGAGGAACTCGAGTTCACAGCTGCTGTGAACATCTGCTCTGTCTCCCGCCTCAGTGCCACCCACCATCCCCCCACTGCCCTGCCATCCCGCACTCCTCCTCCACCCGCCCGCCCTGCCCTGCCCAGGTTCTTTGCATCTCTATTTTTTCTCTCTCCTCCCTCTTTCGTTCTCTGCGTCTCTCAGAATTAGCCATTTCTGCACCGCCATCCCCCCTGGTCCTCAGAAGCCCCTAGGAGGAGGTAGAGTTGAGTGTGATAAACTGGGCTTAGGGTCTATCGGGCAGGAGCCTGAGTCCTCATCTGCCATCCCGGGTGACCTCTCTGGGCTTCTACCTCCTCACCTGTAAAATGGGGATAATAACCTCAGAAGTGATAGTGGGGGATAGTAGGGGTCTGAGGGCAGTACCTGGCTCCTTGTAAGGGCCCTGGCCCCCATGTTTATGCCCTGTCATTCCACCTGCGGCTCCCAAACCTGGATGTGGTCAGAATCTCCTGGGCAGCCTGAGAAAGTACAGCTTTCGGCACCCTGTTCTCCAAGCCCTCTTCGGCCAGTAGGCTCCACCGGTCCTGCGTCCTTGCCAACTCGTCTCTGATAAGTGGTCATCATCCTAGTGTAAGGTCACAGCTAACAGAGTGCATTACCAGATTGGGGTCCTGGTGCCGCCCCTCGGCTCTCTGGGCCTCAATTTCCTCATCTGTAAAATAGGAAGGATGAGGCCTCCTTTGTAGGCTTGACGAGAGAGCTCCTGAAAAGCCCTCAGCACAGGGCCTCCCGCGGATGTCACAAGGGCTCAACAAGCGGGGCTGACTATTCTTGTTGAACCCCTCCAGGCAGAGAACTCACCCCCTCCAAGGCTGCTAGTGGGTTAGGATGAGATCGCAGGGCACCTCTTGCTGTGTTGAAATGCTTTGGTGCCCCAGGATCTCCACTGCAGTCCCTCTTCCTCCTCCAAGAAGCCTCCCCTGCCCAGCCACACTGCTGACACCTTCCTCTGGCTCCTGCAGCCCTGACTGTGCACACTTGACACCTGTCCCCACCCTCACTATTCCTGTTTCCTGCTGCTTGGCTCACTCTCCCTCATCTGGGATGTTGCAACAGTCTCCCAGGTGGTTGTCTGCCCTTTCTTGCCCTTTCAATTCCAGTTTCTGCCTTCATCTGGAGATATTTAAGAAACCCCATTGTACTGGGATGTTTCTTACATCCAGTGCAGTTCACAAACCTTAAGAGTATACTGTGATATATTTTTGCATGTTTATACACCTTTGTATGAGGGCAGTGGCGATTCAGTGGTAAAATTCGTACCTCCCATGTGGGAGACCCAGGTTCGATTCCTGGCCAGTGTACCTCATGGAGGTACAGTGGAGGCTTCCGTGTTGCTGTGATGCTGAACAGGTTTCAGCAGAGCTTCCAGACTAAGGTGAACTAGGAAGAAAGGCCTGGCAATCTACTTCCAAAAATCAGCCACTGAAAACCCTATGGATCATAACAGTCTGATCTGTAACAAATCACGGGGATGGCGAGGGACCGGGCGGCATATCATTCTGTTGTGCATGGGTCACCATGAGTCCGCGCTGTCTGGATGGCAGCTAACAACATACACTGATGTAAATGCCTCACAGATCAAGATACCGAGCAATTCCAACATCCTCAGATGTTGCCTTATGCCTTTTCCAAGTCGATAATCCCCCCAGAGGTATCCACTATTGCGACTCTAATCCCCAGAGTATATACTGTATGGTTCCATGTAAATGAAGCTCAAGAGTCTCTTCTTGAGCTTCATTTACATGGAACCATACAATATATACTCATTTGTGCCTGTGTTCTTTTTTTTTTTTTTTTCCCACCCATCAAACATTGAATACTGTACTCTTGGCTACTTGCTAGGGCTTCAAAAACAAATAGAAAATAGTTCTTTGCGTTTGAGTTTAAAGACATTTAGGAAGGTCAAAGTATGGAGAGAGGTAAGAGGTATACCAGCAGCTGACCACCTGGAGCGCTGGCCATGGGTGGCTTTTGGGCAAGGCCTATAGGAGGAGAAAGAGACTAGGAGCATTCCACGTAGAGGACTTCACATATTGGAGGCTGGCAGGAGCACTGGTTTGGAGGGGAGTGAGCAGATGAGGTGAGAGAGGTAAGCTGGAGACAGACGATGCTGTGCTAAGGAGGTTGGACATCTTCCTGCAGGTAACAGAGGGTTCTGAAGCAGTAGGGTGACATCATCAGGTTAACTTAAAGGCGGCTAAGTTTGAGGAGAGTCAGGAGGACAGATTGAAAGAGGGGGTGGCTAGTGGAAAGGAGATCCATTAAGGAACTGTTCCAGTTGTCTACACTGGAAAATTGAGACTGGTATTCAGGCCTGGCAAGAATGGTGGAGGAGAGGCTGGAATGGAGAGACAGATGGTGATAGATTTGATCTGGGGGTGAGAGTGTGTCAGAGATTGCTCTGAGGAGTTGTGCCTGCCTTCTTTGGTTCAGCGTCATGACTGTACGATTCATCCATGTAGCTGCATGTTTCAGTAGTTCGTCCTTTTTCATTGCTGTATAGTACTTCATTGAATGAATGTGCCGTAATTTATTTATCCTTTCTTGAGTAGATGTCCTTAGAATTGTTTCCAGCTGTTATGAATACAGCTGCTATGACTATTCTTGTACATGCCATCTGTGGTCATTTGCTTTTCTCTTGGGTAAAGACCGGGGCTTTGAACTGGTTAGAACTGGTTCAGTCATGGCCGACAAAACGAAATTGAAACAGACCCCAGTTTTAAAAATTTGGGTGAGGTAGATGATAATTGGAAAAATTGCGGATTGAAGCCTTGAGTGGGAGACTCGGAAGAGACGTAGTAAGCCCTTTCAGGAGCCTGATGTGGCAAGACCATGAAGGGTGGCATACATTCATAGCATCGGCTGCCATCTTTGAGCGGGGCACTACTGTTTCCGCCTCTGCTGGTCAAGAGATTTGGTTGCTGTGCAATGTGCATGTTGCCCTTGTTTTCAAAGAGGGAGATTAAGTTTCTAAAAAGGCTTCAACCTGTAATTTTTTCCTTTCCGGTTATCATTCCAGCTCACCCACATTTTAAAATTTGGGTCTGTTGGGTTTTCATTTCATCAGCAATGACTGAACCAGGCAGAACCAGTTCAAAGCCACTGTAAGGACATAGGATGGAATTGTTGAGTCATAGGGTAGACATGTGTTTAGCTTTAGTAAATATTGCCAGACAATTTGCCAAATTATTTGAGCCAATGAACACTCCCCACAGCAATGTACAAGAATTTCGGTTGCTCCACATTCTCACCAACACTCGGAATTATCATTCCTTTTAATTTACCCATTTTGGTGGGAGCACAATGGTACCTTGTTGTGGTTTTAATGTGCATTTCCCTAGTGACTAAGGCTGTTGAACATCTTCCATGTGCCAACGGGACAGCTGGATATCGTCTTTCGTAGAGTGCCTTTTGATGCCTTTTGCCAATTTTTACAAAATTGGATTGCCTTTTTCTTGATTCAGAGGAGTTCTTTACATATTCTGGATTCGAGTTATTTCCTGAATGTATGTGTCAGCAATGTGCTTTTTGAGATATCGACAACGGCAGTGGTATAGGACTATAGGACTCACGGCGAGTCCACGTGGGCAGAGTGGAGCCGTGCCCTGCAGGGTTTTCAAGGCAGTGACCTTTCAGATGCAGGTCGCTAGGCCTTTCACCTGAGGCTCCCCTAGGTAGGTTTGAACCAGCAATCCTTCAGTTAGTAGTGGAGCGCTTAACCATTCGTACCACCCAGGTACTCCTTGGCCGTGTGCTTTTCTATCTTCATCACCCACGTTCCTTTCCTGCCCTCTCCGAACCCCTCACTCTGCCTAGATGGGCGGCCCTGTTTCCTACCACTAGCCTTTGAGTGTGTGGTGCCCTCTGCCAGCTGGGACCGTCCCGCTTCTCCACCTGTCTTGCTTTTCAAGACCTAAATCAAACTCCACCCCCTCTAGGTCACCCCTCCTAGAAGGTCACTGCGCCATAGCTGTTACTGTCTGTGGTTTGAATACATCAGTGTACACAGCCCATTGGATGCAACAAGAGTGCTGACGGGCCCCTTGGCTTCTGAACAAGTCTGTGTGCACCTCTGGGCAGGGGCTGCGTCTCCTTTACATGCCTGCCCTGAGTCCCTCACACAAAACTGGTTTTCAGTCAACTCTTGTGGTGAGTTTTCAAAGGTAGGGTAAAGGTGAGACACAGGTGACAGCGATCGGCACAGTCCCTCCTGCAGGCCCAGAGGGGCCGGGACTGGAGACAGGCAGCCAAGGGACTGACCTGGAAGAGAACATTTGTTTCTGGCACAGACCTGGAACTAGTCCTGACCTGTGCTGTGTGGTCTCAGATAAGTCCCTCACCCTCTATCCCTCAGTTTCCTCTTCTATAAAATGGGGAGAGTACATCTTTCTTCATCTGCCTTTCACCGTGTGGCTATAAGGGTGAAGGAGATGTCAGGTGGTGTGTGACAGGAGCACAGTGCAGACCCTGAGGGGCCATTCCTGTGCTCTGGAAACTCTGCCGCCAGGCAGGATGTCAGCACATCCGCCTCACACAGCCCCGTGTGGGAACAGAAGCCCTGGGAGATGGCACTGAGCTGCTCCCAGGAGGGAAACATGGCCCAGTCCTAACATTGGCAAGATCCAGATGGTGGCTAAATAATCCATTCTGTCCTTTGCTGAATGTTCAGAGTATTTCATAATTAATTCCCTTTTTAATTAAAAAACAACGTAGATTGGGCTCTTCCAAGGCTCTCAGTTCTTGTGAGAAGCCACTGGCTGTTGCTCATGCAGACATCACATGTTCACCGGCACTGTCCCAGGCGCTGCCGCCTGCACCCACAGCAACAGGACTCGGCTCCTTTGTGGGGGCAGACACCCTACGTGACCCCCTGAGATGGCAGAGGCTGAGGACAGGCGTGCAAGGCAGAGTGACTCAGCACCTATGGCTCTGCCAGGGGTGGGGTGCCAGGCCTGGGAGGGGACACAGGTGGGATGTGACAAAGGCGAGCTTGGCAGACTTCCAGAGGTCAGACGGGCACCTCTTAGAGCTCATAGCCCTCAGCTCTCTCGTTGTACAGTTGGGGAAACTGAGACCCAGAGGGAGGGAAGGACTTGACCAATGTCACATGGAAAATTCTTGGGGCCAGATCACCCCATGACTTTACTTCCCACTCGTCCCCTCTTGCTAGGGCTCGGGAAGCCATTTTCTGGGTTCATTCCAAGGCTTAGTCGTAAACATTTTAAGTTTGAGCTGCCGATTAGACGTCCAGGATGAAGCGTCTGGTGGACAGCTGACGTGGGAACTGGAGATGAGGGGAGGTATTTGGGCCGGAGGTTTAAGTTTTAGAGTTGTCGGTGGATAGATAGAATTGGATGAGCCCATCAGAGGAGTGAGCACACACAGAAGAGGTTCTTGGCCTATACCCTGGGCCGTTCCTTTGGGGGAATTCAGGGCTATGAGACATAATCACAAGGAGACTGAGGGAAAGCAGCCACAGGGCAGACTGAGCGGGGAGGCACAGCCATTGCACCTCAAATCTCTAGGGACCTGGAAGGAAGGAGAGAGAGGAGAGCTGGTTCTGGGAGGTGGGGCCCAGGGAGAAAAGGCAGAAATGATGTTTGGGCTGTGTTGTAGTGGGCTTTTAACGTCAGCATAGAGAGGGATCACTTCATCCCATCAGCAAAAGGGAGCCACTGAAGGTTGGTGAGCAGGAGACAGACGTGACAGGGCAGGCCTGGGGGCTGTGACTAGGAGAGAGGGGCCTGGAGGTAGGAACTAGGCTGTAGACATGCTTGGGTCTTGACATGCATTTGGACTTTTGGGTGACCTTGGTCTTCAGTTTCTTTTTCTGTCTAGTGAGGGTAATAACCCTAAGCGTGTATAACAGGGCTGTTTTGCACTGTACTTCCTTATCTTCCTTGTGTGCCATAACCTGCCATTCTGACTTTGGCCACTAGGTGGCAGCCAGTCCCCAGGAACGCCACCGAAGGCCCCAGGCCTGGACTAGGAGGACTTTCCAGTGAGGGGGTCCCCTCTCCCATCCTGTAGCTTTTGTGTGGAATTATCTCTCTGTACCCGCCCTCCAGCTCCTGCCCAGTCTGAGGCTCCAGAGGCCACAGGGCCCAGTGGGGCGACCACGAATAAGAAATGCACTGTTCACATTGCCCAGGTGGGGCCTTTCTCTGGGGTACTCTGTGCCAGGAATAGGGTATGGGGGATGCCCCGTGTAGGGTTGCCAGATTTAGCAAATAAAATGTAATATTTGGAATGTAATTATGCTAAAATCATTCATTATTAATCTGAAATTCAAATTTAATTGGTGTCCTGTATTTTATCTGGTAAGCCTAACCCTGTGGCACTGCCCTCATGGGGGACGAGGCCAATCACTCAGACATTTGTGCTGAGTGTAGGCTGTCAGGGCTGAGGGCTGTCAGAGAGAGAGCCGGCCCAGGGCGGGATGGGGCCCAGCTTCAGCCCACACAGATGCCTTCCTGGGTGCTTGTTCATCTAATTGTCCAGCCATTGATCTGTCCATTTAGCCATCTATCCATACATCCATCCATCTGTCTGATATACTTATCAAGTCCCTTACCCATCCACCCATCCATCCGTCCATCCCTCCATCTGTCTGTCCATCCATCTGCCTGTCCTTCTGATCCCTTAGTCGCTTCTCTAGCCAGAGCTAGGCTCTGAGGACGTAGAGACCATTGGCCAATGTTCTCACATTCTCCTAGGCTCTACTTCTGTCCTTCTAGGTCCAGCCCACCCAGCCTCTCTCCAGAGCCTGGTGGTGGAGCCAGATGGGATCCACAGCTCCCTGCCTCCTCTGAGGGCTCTGCCCTTTGCCCTTCTTCAGTGGTACATTCTGGATACATGCATACACCCTCTCACCTCCACCCCTCCACTAGACCAGAGCGCCAGAGGGCCCAGGTGGCTTCTGTGTCCCCAGGAGTGCCTGGTACCATGCCTTCACCAGGGTAGGAGCACGCATGAGAGGGACCAAGAAGGGCAGGGAATGGGGTTGGGGAAGATCAGTGCTGTGGGCTGGTTCTGAGGCACAGACATGCAGCTGATGGGGGAGGCAGTGGCACCGTCCCACGTGGACACAGAACTGTCTCTCTTCTCTCACCTCCTTGGGGAACATGGGGCTGTGACCCCAGAAGGCAACTCTGGACAACTCCTGGAGACAAGCTTACCTCACCTCTCGCTCCCTGTATGCTAGATTAGAAAACTGAGTTCCAGAGAGGGCCAGTGAGTGGCCTAAGGACACACAGGGTCCTACCTCTTGTCTAAGCTTATTCCCTTGTGTCCTCAGGCTGCAGTCTGCCTCTGGCTCTTGGGCGCAATGAGGCTTCATCTGGTACCCTGGGGTCCCCAGCAGCCCAAACCAGGCATCTGCAGTGCTGTGTCCCGGGGTCTGGAGGACATGGCCACACCTGCCCTCTTCACCAGCAAGAAGATTCACGAGGCAGATGAGTCAGTTTAAAGGAACCTGCAGTCTTTTTATCACCTTGATGGCTAGAATGGATTTTGTTTCAGGGAGTATCTGTAAGACTTTAATTAAATCAGGAACTCAGGCCCCGCCAGCTTCCCCACTGCTTATCAGCTTCTTAAGGCTGTGATTCATTACCCAGGATAATTTTTTTTCATTCCCGAAATAATCTTTAAAGGCCTTCTATCAGGAAGATTAAAGCCATAAGTCATACACACCCACATGGCCTCTCTGTTTTCTCTGCACATGGGTGATGTGGAGCCACCCAGAGGAGGGTGCTACAAAGCAGCAGGGCCTGGCAGGGCCCTGGCACAGCCCAGACCTCCTCCCCCTGTGAGCCCCCCCTGCTGCCTGCCTGGAGGAGGAGGGGCAGGGCATGGTTCCCTGGCTGGGAGGGGCGCCTAGCTGGACTTGTGGGTGCTGGAGTGACCTGGGCGGGTGGGGAGCAGGTGAGAAGGGAACTCAGGGTTCCAATCAGAGCAATGGGCTTCCATCCCCTTTCACTAGAGGCACCTAATGTCCTGAGTTAGAACATATCTACCCACCACTCTCACCAAAAATGATAATAATAATACAAATAAAAGAGTAGAGAGAGAGAGATAGTGTGAGGGAGACTCAGCTTCTCTCTAGACCTAAAAGCCCAGTTGCTGTCAAAGTCAATTCCAGCTCTTGGCAACCTCGTGTGTGTCAGAGTAGAACTGTGCTCCATAGGGCTTTCAATGGCTGTGGCCTTTTGGAAGTAGATCACCAGGCCTTTCTCCGAGGCATCTCTGGGTGGACTCAAACCTCCAACCTTTGGGTTAGCAGCCGAGCGTGTTAACCGTTTGTACCATTCAGGGACTCCTCTGTAGACTCACTACTTGCCTTTTTCTCTCCTCCCTTCTTTGCTTTATGATTTTTCTCCTTCGTTCATTCATTGACCCCTGCTCTGGGTCAAGTCCTGTTCTGGGTTCCGGGCAGAGCAAGATGGACAAGGGGTGTTTTGGGGACATAGACGGTAAGTCAGCAATGACACCCTATTTATTTCTCTCTACCTCCATGTCTCTCTGTCTGTTTGCCTCATCTCTTTCTCTTTCCTGTCTCTGCCTCTCAGACCAGAGGATGATCCCTTTTTTGCCAGTAGGAGGTAGGACTGACTTCTGGAGGTGGCAGCCTTTGAGCCCATCTTGAATAGTTTGCTTTGAATCTCCCTGGGTCAGCATCCTACTGGGTACGTTGGTGTCTGTCCAGGTCCCCAGGCCCTTGAGGATCCCCTGGTTCAGCCTCTGATAAGGGCAAGGGCAACTAGGGGCTTGGAGAGAAGAGGGCAGCCTGCCTGGAGGTGATGGCAACGGGGACTCAAGTACAGCTGCAGTGAACTTGGACCTGGAGCACAACCTGTTCTTCTCCGGCTCCAGAAGGAGCTGAAGTGAGTCCTAACTCCAAGGCTTCAAGTGTCTGCCTTGCCTCTTTTTGGGTTACCCTGACTGACTCCTCCCACCCATGCCTTGTGCTCACTGCCAGGTTCATTAAGTTTGCTGGTCCCACCATCAGTGTACGTGACATCGGAGATATAGTTGTACAATGTTGCTTTGAATCGTAGGTGCTGGTAGGGAAAGCAGGCTCCCTCTGACTGTGGTTGCTATATCTATGTGGGGGGGGGGGCGTTCAGGGGAATAGCTGGGGGGAGCCTCATTTGGAGGTCCCAGGTGAGTCTTAAACTGGAATTCAGATGGGACTCAGAATTCCACTGCACCTACTGGCCGATGGGGCCAGGGGCAGCCGAGGCCCCTGTTTGCATGAGTTGGTATGCAATTGGAGTGAGCATATGGACAAGAATTTCAGGCATGGTTGTGTGTGGACAGAGATGGAGTGGGGGGGTCCAGATGGCTGGGGAATGTGGCTCTAGGGACCACAGTTTACTCTCTGCTTTCCAGCACTCAACTTCCCTTGCTTTTCTGAAATGTGTCTTGCTCTTTCCACCTGCACGCCTTTGCCCAGGCTATTCCGTCTGCTTCCTCCCATCCCTATGTCACCTGGGAAGTTCCTAGTCACTCACCTGATCTCAGCTTGTGCCACACGCCCCAGGTAAGATTACTGTACCATACTGTGCCAGCTGCAGTTGAGTGGATTCTGTTCTATAGGATAGAACAGAACTGCCCCATAGAGTTTCCAAGGAGCGGCTGGTGAATTCGAATTGCTGACCCTTTGGTTAGCAGCCAAGCTCTTAACCACTGGGTCCCCATTAATGCCCTCCTAGCCCCATGTGCACTTCCTTTAGAGCCCTGGCCTCAACTGAAGTCAGTTTGTGCAGTGTCATGGTTGGGTCCTGCTCCCCTTTGGGACGGTCCCATGAGGGCAAGGACTGTGTCCGTTGGTCACGGCTGGGCCATTCTGCCTGGCCCAGAGCAGACTCTCAGCAAATATTCGAAGGAAAAGATGACTGGAAAAGGGATGGCCGGCGACACTAAAGGGACTTTAGAGACCTGGCAGTCCCAAGCGGAGCTGCTTCAGATCTCTGATGGCCCAGCATGGCCAGACCTGGGGAGAGAAGCATCCCCTGCCCACTTCTGCCCAGAACACAGAGACACCTGTGGTACAGAGGGGGACTGAAGGGGCTGGTACCTCAAAGGCATGCCCTAAGGTCAGGATGAGAACTGTCACCAACAGCTCCTTTCTCCTGAGGCCATATGAATAGGCTGGTCATGAACACATGGGAGAGACCCCCTCCCCAGGCTCTCGATATTCCTAGGTAGGCGGGGGCTTTGAGGGCCTGCCATGATGCAGGTGGAGATGACGAGCTGGTGGATCCTGGGGGCTGACATCGACAGGACCTCCTTTACCCCCACCAGCTGGACACTTCTATTTATATTGATTGGTGACACACACAATGACTTCATTTTCTGAAACAAAACTCAGAAATAGATGTAGGATATTTCATAACATCTGCTCCCAATAGTGTGTGTATGTGGGTGTGTGTGCAAAGCCCCTGGACTTTATGATACAGTGATTGAGTTTCAGGAGCTGTGACCTGACCTGTGGGTCCTCCAGGACTTGGGGGTGAAGGCCGCCCACGGAGAGACAATTAGTTTGTGACCTCTGGGGGGGTGAGGCCTGTCCTTGTACGGATAGCTCCTGCTCACTGGGCCCACACCGTGCTGCGTGCTGAGTGCTGAATGTACCCCCTTCTGAGTCTTACAACAGCCTTTACAGATGAAGGAATTGAGAGGCTAGAGTTCTTCATTCATTCACTCAATCGTGTCTTCACGAAAGTCTTTATTGTGAGCCCACTGTGTGCTGGGCCCATGCCAGGAAGTGAGGGTGCTAGGATTGAGGGTCAGCCCAGTGGGAACTAACCCTGGGTCCTTTACCCTGTTGTAGGCCTTTCCTGCAACAGACAAGAAGCAGGTGCCTCAAAGGCATTTGATAAAAACCTGAGTACAACTGAGTTAACCATCCAAGGAGATGGCAGTGGGGAGGCTGGGGTCTCAGGGGGCCGGACAGGACCCAGGCTTAGAAGCAGACTCAGGCTTGTCCCTTGGAGTGTTTGGAATCCAGCCTCGGTCTGCTCCCAGCTCCGAGCCGCCCCCGCCGCCCCCGCCCCCCCAGGCTCCACTCCCACAAAATCCTGGCTGAAAATGTAAAGCCACAGCAGTCCTTCCTCTCCCTGCCTCCCCGGAGCCCTAGATCCCCCCTGTCCTCGTGGCGGCCTTGAGGCCCAGCCCGCACAGCCCCTGCCTTGGATACAGCACGTCATGCTTGTCGGGAATCTGTTTGTCGCCTGGTGTAGTATCAACAGAGTAGAAGCGACGGCCGCAAGGATAAAATAATCCAGCTGCTTATTTGTGTCGGGTTCAGTTTCCTGGCCCTGATCTCACTTTACTGCATAACCTGGGAGGGGGTGCTTTTATTCTTACCCCCTTTGTAGCTGAGAAAACTGAGGGGTGAGTTTCTCTTCCCTGTGGATGTTTTTGTGCCAAAGCCTGGCCATGGCACAAGCTTCCTGGACCTGGTATGGTGGGCAGGAGAGCCGAAGGCAGCAGAGGCTGGTAGCGGAGAGAGCAAACTTTTAGGGTCACGCTGCTCTGAGCCTCAGTTTCCTCATCTGCACCATGGGGCTAAGGAGAGTTGTTCCTTGGCATGCCTGAGGGAAGGTTGAGTGAGGTGGTGTGTGTGAGCCCCTGGTACAGTGTTGGCAGATGGCAGGCCTGGATAAAAGGTGACCAGGAGGAGGATGGAATTGAGGGAGGGGCACGGAACGACACCTTTTCTCCAGAAGATAAAAAAGAAGCATCGGAAAATGTCCCAGCAGCTCATGGACCCGTCTTTCCCAGCCCTGAGTGAAGGCCTGGCCCCGTGAGTTAGGCTAGGACTTGGGGATTTAGGGCTGTTCTCTCTCTGTGGCCTCAGGTCGTGTCACCTCCCTGAGCCCCAGTTTCCTCCTTTATGAAAAGGGACAGATCAAACCTGCCGTTCTCCATCCTCCCAGGGCCTCCCAGCAGCTCCAGCAGTATCACACGTGTGAAACTCATTGCTGTCAAGTTGATTCTGACTCATAGTGACCCTATAGGACCGGGTGGAACTGCCTGATGGGGTTTCCAGGGAGTGGCTGGTGGATTTGAACTGCTGACCTTTGGTTAGCAGCCATAGCTCCGAGGCTCCAGGTGTGAAAACTCTCAGAAAAGTTACCAGCCAACCAACCGACCAACCAACCGACCAACCAACCGACCAACCAACCGACCAACCAACCGACCGGTTTCTGTAGAGTTGACTCCAACTCAGGACGACCCATGTGTGTCAGAGCGGAACTGTGCTCCGTAGGCCTTTCGGTGGCTTCCTGTGGAGGTAGATCGTGAGGCATGTCTACTGAGGCACCTCTGGGTGGACCCAAACCCCTAGCCAGTTAGCAGCCAAGCGCATTAACCGTTAGCACCACCCAAGGACTTGGAAAAGTTCCCAGCACTGCTCAAATCGGAGGGTGATAGGTGTTCCAGGTGCTACTAATAACTTGCTCTATGTCACCTCACAAGTGATGGAAAAGAAACTCCCGCAAGAGGACACCTCCAGTCTGAAAGGGTTCATCCTTCTCCGTGAGATTCCTATGGCCTCCTGAGCTCTAAGTCCTTCTGCTCCAAAGCTCTGGTCTTTGAGACCCCGGGATCCATCGCATTGGCTTTTGGAAGCTGCGGATGCTGCTGGCTTGCTGGGTAGTTGCTCAGAACCTCATTTGACCAGTGCCTGGGGTTGGTGGGAGAACCCAGCAAGATGGCCTATGAACGTGGTGGCAGGCATGGTGCGGACAGTAGGTGCTTCGTAAATATCAGGTGACCCTTCTTTAACGCCTCCATCCAAAGCCCTTTCCTTCTTGAATACCACCTTTTTCAGCTGTAGGATGAGGGGGTTGGAACTTGAAAGGAAGGTACGTTCATTTCCTAGGACTGCCGTAACAAAGTACCACGAACTGGGTGGCTTCGAACAGCAGAAATTTATTGCTTCACCATTCTGGACTGTAGAGCCTGAATTCAGGGTGCCAGCAGGGCCACGTTCTCTCTGAAGGCTCCAGGGGAAGAGTCTGCCTTGGCTCTTCTAACTTCTGGTAGCCCTGCATCCCTTGGCTTATGGAAGCATAGCTCTAGTCTGTATTTGCCTTCACATGGCCATCCTGCCCTCTCAGTCTCTTCATCTGTGCCTCTTCTCCCCTCTTTATAGGAACACCAGTCATTCAGAGATTAGAGCCCACTGTACTCCAATATGACCTCATGTTAACTGATTACATCAGCAAAGACCCCATTTCCAAATTCAGAAGTACTTGGGGTTAGGACAACATATCTTTGTGGGAGACACAACTTGACCCATAAAAGATGGCACAGCATGAGGCCACATGTGGGACCACCCCCCTTCTCCAAGGTCAATGGCAGGTATCACTCATTACCATAAAGCAGCCTCAGAATCCTTCTCAACCCAGGGATGTAGGAAACCTCAACCAATCAGTACATGGAGTGTTATTTGCTGTCCTGGAAGATGACTCCGAAGGGCTGAAACAGCTTTGATGTGGGTAGGTTCAAGGATTCTACCCGGGGAAGGACCTAAAGCTTGCTGTGTGAGAAGAGGAGGAAGAAGTGGAGGAGGAGGAGGAGTTAGAGAATCACCCTGCTAAACCATGTGTATAAATAAGCCTTGTTGTTTCTGGAGCAACCTCGCCTAGAGGGTGCACTGTGATTCAGGGAGTCCTGGCCATCAGAGAGGCGCAAGTCGGGGCTGTGAGCCCCCAGCCTTGGGTTCTATACCCCTTTCCCAACCCTTGGCCCCCAAAAGACTCCAGTGCAGGTCATTACCACCATCCCTTATTGAGGACCTACTCTGTGCCAGGCCTCCAGCCAGGCACGCACACCTACCAACCCATTGCCATCGAGTCGATTCCGACTCATAGCGACTGTATAGGACAGAGTGGAACTGCCCCATGGAGTTTCCAAGGAGCGCCTGACAGTTCATGCACATCCAGGGTCTCATGAATCCTCACAGATGGGGAAGCAGAGGCTCACACTTTGACTCGGTCACCAAAGGCCGCCCAGCTGAACAGGAGCCAAGCTGGGAGATGCCCCATCCATTTCTGCTGGATTTGCCCAGGCCATTAGCCAGGTCCCCGACATCAAATGAATTCTATAATTTTTAAATGCAGCTGAGTGGCTTTTACAGAGGAATGTCCGGAAGTGATTAAAAAAAAAAGTCTTTGATAGATTTATGGAGCAGCTGAATGCCAGCACCTTGCCCCCCTCCTGCTTTCTCCAGGAGCCACACGTGGCCAGAGCAGAGGCCCAAGCAGGTTTTTGTGGCTGACAGCCAGGCCTTTCATCAGCTTTTACAAGACAGATTTAGAGCAAGGAGGAGATCAGAATGCAGGGCAGGGGGCTGCAGGCTGCCTCCTTCTACAGCTCAGGCAGGGACTGAGGCAGGCTGGCACACGAGGTCAGGGCAGCCCTTGCTCCTTTCCCACAGGCTGCATGCCAACCCCACGAACACCTGGGGCCTCCGAGGGCTGGGAGTGGTGTGGGGGTGGTGTGGCAGCCTCAGTCTGTATCCTGGCTCTGCTGAGAACATGCAGGGTAAAAAAAAAAAAAAAAAATTTTTTTTTTTTTGCAGGGTACCTGGGGTAAATTCCTCTCCCTCTGGGCCTCAGTTTCCCCATCTCTAGTGCAAGAGGGTTGGACTAGAGCAGTGGTTCTCACCTCCACTGAGCACCGGAATAAACCGGAAGCTCTACACAACATCACTGCCCTGCCCGGCCCTCCAGGATCTGCTTCAGTAGATCTGGGTGGGCCTGGTGGTACGCATGTTTTCAACGCTGTGCCATGATCCTGGTAGACAGCCTGGGTTTAAGAACCGCTCCCCCGGAGAGAGCATCTCCAAAGACTATTGGTCAGGTGGCAAGCAAGTTCAAGGGGCTGTGGGCTGTCTGAGGTTCCACCCCCTGCCTGAAACCCCACCCCTGGGAACATGGGCATCTCCCAGGCCAACCATACACACCTGGCTCCCAGTGTCACCTGGGGCTCGGGGATAATGGGGGCAGGAAGGCAGGAGTGTGCAAAATAGCACTGGAGGTAAGGACCCACCCGTACATCCCTGTTTAATCCACTGCCAAATCCTACAGCATTTACCTTCTAGATATTTCTAGGATCTATCCTGCACTTCATCCTCTGCCATGACCCTGCTCCAAGCTGCCATAATCTCTCCTTGATGGCAGCAGTGGCCTCTCTTATTGTGTCTTTTCCATATTCTGGCCAGAGCGAGTGTTTGCAGACACAAGTCAGACCTTGTAGCTACCCAAAGGCTCCCGTTGCACTTCACATGCTCTCCCCACCCTGCTCTCCCCTGGACCTCAGCTCACACTGCCTCCAGTCACTCTACCCTCTGGCCTCCTGGGAGTTTCTTGATGGGTCCTGCCTTGGTCCACTGAGCATGGTGTTCCCCTCTTTGGAGCTCTTTCTTCCCTCTTCACCTAGTGAGTGCCTGCTCGCTCCTCAGCTCAAACACCGAGCCCCCAGGTCAGGTGCCCAACCTGTTGGAGGTCTCCCAGGGCCTGGCCTTCTGCTCCACCTAGATCCCAACTGCGATGACCTGTGCTGTGTGGTTGTTCAATTAACATCTGTCAGCAGGAGGCTGGCAGCCCCGTGGGGTCAGGGATGGGAGTGTCCTACTCAGTGTTGTATCCCCAGCATCTAGGTCAGGGCTGGCACATAGTAGGTGCTCAATTAATGAGTAATGGTTGCAGGAAGGGGCAGCTGGGGCTGATGGTATTCACAGCTGGCGAAGCTGGGTTGTAACTGGGAGCTTTGGGAGGGTGTGGAGCAGGGAGGGGTGTGAGAGGGCTATGATGTGAGCCCAAGTGCCCACTCTCTGCTTGTCATCAACACATCAAGTCTGGAAGAAGTGGAGGGGCCTAGAAATCTCTCGCTGGAGAAGATGCCTGAGATGCTCCAGGGGGTGTAATCACAGGCTTCGGGTGTCTGAAAGGCAGTGACCTAGAAGGAATGTGTGTTCTGGGTGCTCTCGGAGATGGGGTGAAGACAGGGGGAAGGGGTGGGGGAAGGGCTAGAGGAAGGCAGCTGTCAGCCTGCTGCAGATGGACTTTCCAGCATGTAGAGATGCTCCATAGTGTAACAAGCTGCCTGAGCTGGTAGTGAGCTCCTAGGAGCTGGAGGCATTCAAGCAGAGGCTGGGGAGGGTTAACTGAGGGCTCAGGCAGTTAAGTTAGATGGCTTCTAAGGCTCTTTCCCACCCTCTGTGGTTCCAGGCTAGCCCCACCAGACATGGAAACCAGTGTGATGGTTCCCCAGGAGGTTAAAGATTAAGGTGACCGACCACTCCAGCTTGCCTGGGACTTAAAGATTTCCAGGGTTATGGGACATTCAGTGCCTGATTGTCTGGCAGGGGCAGACACAGAGCTGAGGACCTGGGGGGTGAAAGTTGGTTCTGCAGACCCCTCAGGGCCCGGAACTCTCAGGAAGGTCCCTCTGACCCACATCCCTTCTCTGGACCCCTTTTTCCCATCCTCTAAAATGGGGCTTGATGGTTGGGGTGAGGAGAGTTGCTCCCCATGGTCATCTGTCACCCTTGGACATGGGAGCATCAGTCCCTGATTTCCTCTCCCTGGCCCAAGGCCACCACCTCCCAGCCTTGTTCTTGCTGTGTGTGGGTATGTAGAGAGGGAGGGCAGAAGGGGAGGACCCCGAGCTCTGTCTCTCCCTCTAGTCAGGCAGCAGAGGATGGGAGCCTACTTCAGTTCTCTGTCAGGCTGTCCCCAGCCATGCCACCCGGCAGCTCTGTCACTCCCCAGCTGCTTCCTCCTGCCCCAGCCCAACCTGGACTGTGCCTCAGCAGTGAGGAGGAGTTGGGAGGAGGAGGCAGAGAGGGCTGCTGGGTGGGGTTGGGAATCAGGCGAGCCTCCTCCAGGCTCAAGGCTGCTCTTCACAGCGAGAGGGCAGACCAGACAGAAGCTTCCTAGGCTCCTTGGAGGGCACAGAGCTGTGCTTTCAGGCACTTCCCTCAGAGGGTGGCTGGAAGGGGGATAGGGGCATCTCAAGACTCAGAAGAGGGTAGACCTTCATCCTTGGGAGCCGCCTGCTGCACACCAGAGTGGGAGAAGCAGAGGCACAGGGAAGGGGCAGTGTCAGCCAGGACCTCAGGCAGACCCTGCCGCCCTCTGAGCCTCAGTTTCCTCAGGGGACAGCAAGCCCTTCCTTCCTGCCATTTGCTCTGCGGCTCAGGTGGCAGAATCTGTAACTCCGGCCCCTCAGACTAGTGCAAGTGTTGATTCTTACCACAAAAACCCTATAAGAACTAACTCATCCTCAGCTTACCAAGGGGGCAAGCCACAGCCTTGCTCTTTCTCCCACACACCCTGAGCAATTTGCAGATTCCCTCATGGCTTACACACCTGTGTAGACTACACTCACACACACTTTTATACACCCACACACCTTCATATCCCCAGAACCTTCAGACACACGCGCGCGCACACACACACACACACGCCTCCATGCACTCACGCATACATACGCACCCCCCCCCCGAGTTACCTTACTGGGGGAAGGTGATGGAATGACAAGAAGAGATGATATGTCAAGATGAGGAATGGCTGGAGAGGCTTGTTCTGCACACCCTCAAGCGAGGAGTCCTGAGCTATGCCTACGGGCCAGGCATGGGGCTCCGGCCTCCCTCTGACTGAGCCCTGCAGGGTGGCAGTGGGTACTGGCCCTTAAAGGTCACCCAGGCCTGCCCCCTCCTGCAGCCTGGTCCTTGGCAGCAGATCAATCTCACAGCCCCGCAGTCCTGACTGTGAGCTTCAGGCCTCTTTGCATGGCAGCCACTGGAACCTGAGGAAGAAGTGAGGTGGGGAGAGTGGAGGTGACTGGCCCAAGGTCACACAGAAACCAGATCTCCCCAGAGAGGCTACGGATGTGAAAGGAACAGCCAGCAGCCCTCAGTCAGAAGCCTGCCCTGCCTGACCCTCTCCAACCTTGGCCTCAGCCACCCTCTCTGGGCCTCAGTGTCCTTCTTTGCCAATGATGGAGTCTGGCCTCAATGCCCATGAGAGATCTTCAGCCTCACCCCCAGCATCGACAGGCCCCCAGCTGGCCAGGACTTCTGTGTTGTACTTGAATATGGGATGGAAGGTGCCCCTGGGGACAGGGCAACTGAATTCTCAGCCACAGCAGGTAACCCTGATGGCTCCTCAGGGGTCACAACCCCATGACCCTGTGTAGTGTGATCCTCCCAAGCACCCCCACCTAGTGTTCTTGGGCTGTTGTGTGACCTTTCTCCTCATAGAGTGAGACCATGGGCTGCTCGGGGACCCTGGTCAGTAGTAGGAGGGAGTCCCCCCCAAGGTAGCTGAGGAGTTCCTGATTGTTCTGTGCCGTAGGACATGACATGAAAAGCTGCTGTAGGAGCCTAGACGAGAAAAGACTTTCATCTGCTTGGGGCACCAGCACATTTCACTCAGAGGGCTGGAAGTTCCTCCGGGCTAACTTAAGACAAAGGGTTTATTGGAAGAAACTCAAGGTGTAGCCGGGAGCCAGGCAGCTCTGTGCTTCTCCTCTACCTCTGCCTTCCTTCCTTTCCCTGCACCCCCTAGGGTTTCTGCCTCTTCTTCTGCTTGTCTGCTCCATCCTCTTCGTTCTGGACTCTTGTTCCCATCCTGTCCATATCCTTAATCCCAATCCCAAAAAGGCCTATCTGGGCAGAGCCCTTGGTGCCAAGCCGTATGAGAGGTCCCAGGTGCCCAGGATGGTCAGGTGCTCACTCCTGGTTCAATCTGGGGCCCTCTGGCAGGGTGGGTGGAGCTATTTCAGCTGGAAGGGAATGCTGGGCATGGCAGTCACCCTGACCAATATGGTGGCATATGGGGACATGGTGCAAGGCTTCCTGGGAGAACGGGAGCTGGGGCTTGATCTTGAAAGAGGAGAAAGATTTCAAAATGTGGCAAACATTCAGTTCACAGTTCAGGGGATGCTAGAAATGTTGACTGGGAATGGCTGATTAGAGGGTGCTCAGAACCATAGAATAGGGTTGGAGTGAGTGTAGGAAGAGAAGGGGAGGGCTGAGGATGCCGACCTGTGGAAGGTCTGCATGTAAGGAGGGGAATACAAGTTGGGGACTAATGGGAATTGGAGGAGGACTGGAATAGGGCTGTGTGTCCCCAAAAGTCAAGAGAGGAGAGGAACTTCCTCCCAGTTAAAGCTGCCCTGTGGCATCACAAGGCATTCTCTTGGGCAGTGAGAGACCTGACCTTGGAGGAATGCAGCTGAGGCTGGATAACCTTGGTCAGGGGCTGCCAGAGAAGAGATCTGAGCTTCAGCTATGAGGAGGGGTTTGGATGTGAACAGATGACCTCTGAGGTTCCTTCAAGTCCAGAGTTCCTTGGCAAAGAAAAACACCCGCAGGATTCAGAGCGGTGCACGAGGTTACCAAGGACGGAGCAGAGATCCGAATATAGCTGGCAGGAGGAAGGCGGCAGCGGGCAAGGGGAAAGTAGGTCCCCTGAACAAATGAGGTGGGGCACAAAATTAACGAGGCTGGAAAGGGCTGAGCTCAGGGACTCATTTTTAAAAACTGTCTTATAGCAAGAAAAACGAGAGAAAGCAATCTGGCCAATGGAGACATACTGAAGATTGTGAATGCAGTTATTGACTGCTGACCAGTTGGCCAGAGAGAGGAGCCTCCTGGAAAACATGGAATAGATGCAGATCAGAGGGCCTGAAGTGACCCCTGCATGCTATGCAGGGCAGAGAGGAGTTGGTGACAGCAACTGGGATGAGCACTTCCTGCCCATACCTCAAAGGCTCCTTGCATGGGCTCCACCCTTTAGCGTGGCCATTCTCTCTCCTTTACCCTCAGGCACCGTGCTCTGACTTGCTTATTCCACCTCTTGGCCTCTACTCTGACTATTCTCTCTACTTGACATGCCGCTTTTCTCCTTTTTGCCTAAGTTCCAGCAGTTCTCTGACTGGCTCACAATCTATGTACATTCTCCCATTCTGAGCATTTGGGGGCCATTCCACCCACTTGTCATTTAGAGCAGACACTCATTCTTGGGTGCTCAGGCCACCCATTCTAACAGTGGGATGGCGGAGGCATCTGACCTCCTCTAACGTCACAAGGAGAAAGGAGAACCAAATCAACGACCTAAGGCTGGTTTCTATGTGGCAGAGATCAGACATGCATTCTCTCTCTGCCATCTTTACCAATTCTGACACCAACCAACCCTCTCACGACACTGTTTACTTCTCTGCTAAGTTCAATAATTTATTGCAATGGTCACACAGAACTCACAGACAATACTCACAATTACAGGGTTATTAGGGAAGTAACAAGTTACCACTGAGTCTCAGGAACACTCAGGATATAGTTCTTCCATCAGAAGAACCAATTCACAGCTGTGCTGTGGGCATGTCTCTCTGGCCCTTTGGCCTCTGCCCCACTCAGGCAAGTGTTACAAAGCTATTTTAGCCCTGCCAATAAGTGCCCTGAGGCACCACATCTGCCAGTAAGCCTCAGCCCAGAGGTGCTCAGCACTAGCTCTGTGGGTCAGCAAACCTAGCTGCACCAAGTCTCCTGCCTGAAAGCACTCAGCTTTCTTGCTCTGTGGGCTGGTCCATCTCCTGCTGGTCTCTTGGTTCGGCTACCACCATTTCTCTACCACTGCTTCTTGCCATCTTCAGTGTTACAGATCTCTCTCTGTCTCCTGGTTCCAGCAGTTTCTCAGCACAGGGTTTCCAGCTTCAAAGGATGTGCTCCACACCTGGCTCTTCTTTCTTGATGGTGATGAGATCCTCTCCTTTCCACCTTTGGGATGGCTTATTTTAAACCTAGTGGATGGAAAAACTGATCAATCCCCTTAATAAGGTTCCATACACCTTATTTGCATGGTCTCACTCCCACAAGGGTGTCATGCATCCTATTTACATTATTAGCAAGCTACCCAATCCTCTTGGTGGGCCACAAGTACCTCATTTGCATAGTCCCACTCAGTCATTTAGTGGATATTAAAAGACTATGACTAGAAGAGCCATATTAAGTAATTCAGTGCAGTGCACCCATCTATACAATGGGTGCCTTGTCCTAGATGGGTGCCTTCAGCTTGGCCACTATGGCCCCTTGAGTGGTGGGTATAGGGGCTGCCTGAGTCACCCCCCTTGGTGGCAGGTTGCCTTCACCCTTATCTCTTTAGGAAGAGCAGATGCTGGTTCCTTGAGGTCTTGCTTGCCCTGCTCTGCACTGGGGCAGTTGGCCATGTCCACGCCTGCTCTCTCTGGCGGGCCTGGGGTCCCTTGGGGCAAAGACTGTTGGATTCCTTTCCGGTCCCCCAGCACCTGGTCTGATACCACAGGCAAAAGTGATGATGGATAGATGGATAGATAGGTGGATGGAGGGAGGATGGGGGGATGGATGAATGGATGAAGGGAGGGGTGGATAGATGGATGAAGGAAGGGATGGAGGGATGGATGGATGAAGGGATGGATGGATCTATGGATCTATTCTGTCTGTATACCTGTATGCCATCTGACAAAGGACACAACTGTGTTAGCTGTGTTCTATCCTTCCCTGGGGCAGGGAGGGTGGAGGAGAGGAGGAGGCAGAGAGGGAGGAGTAAGAGGAGGAATCAGATGTTTCTGGCTCAGACCTGAGCTACTGGGTTCCTTAGGAAGAAGAAGGCCCCCTTCCCACCTCTCCAGGGAAGGCGCCTCAGCTCTCACCATTGCCCTCTGCCATGGAGGTGACTAAGCTCCAGGAGAAAGGGGCACAGGCAGGAGAACTCACAGTGAGAACTGCAGGTGGGTTCTCAGCCATAGGTTCCTCAGCTCTTGTGTGTGTGTGTGGGGGGGCGGTGGTTCTGGGAGTCCGTCTGGGGTCAGAGAAGGTAAGAGGTGGCCCATACATGAACCTCGGGGTTCCAATGCTACTGCACGTGGGTGGGAATGGCGGCCTGGGAAGCCCTCGGAGACTGAGGAGAAAGGTTCCTGACACTCTGTGGGACTGGGCTGGACTGAGCGGGGACAGGGACAGGAACAGAGCATGATTGAACAGCTCTGAAGACCCCATCTCCCTCCCCGGGGGGGTTCCAGCCGGCCCAATGGGGGTGCCCCTCACTTCTGTGGCCCTGGATGCTGGTGTGCAGCTGCCCATTCAGGGCTGCCCTGAGCACCTCCACCAGGTACATCTGCCCAGCCAGGACTGGGGAGAGGGGAGAGACCTGGAGCCTGGTAGCTGGGGGTGCAAGGCCCCAGATGAGTCCTCACCCAGGGGGGATCTAAGGGTGCCTGCAGCAGGCTGCTTCTCCTGGGGCCTCTGGATGCAGCATTCAGCCTAGTGAAGCCCACTGCCCACTCTGGAGAACGTTAAGTGGTGCCATGATGCAGGTCCTGCGAGTCCCCCAGCCTGTGTCATAGATCCTCTGGTTCTACCCTCATGGTCTAGATGGGGCCTGGAGGCCCAGAGAGGGGAGGGGAACTTCCCCAAAGCTCTGGAAAAAACAGAGCTCCTGGATCCTGAGCTTCCTCAAAGCAGAGCCCCCACTTCTCTGAAACTCAGTCCCTGCCCCCCTAGGCACTCCCTAGAGCCACTGCCCCTGAGCACTCTAGGATCAGCTGTGGGTGGGAATGAGAGGAGTGGTTTGGGGAATGCTGAGCTAAGGCCCCGTTGCCAAGGCCCCCAGGCTCTGGCCCTCAGGAAGTTCAGAGACCCCAGAAGCCCCTGTTCTGTCCTCCTTCCTAACTATGAGGTGGAAGTGGAGATGGCAGGGCTGGAAGGGGCCCCTAGAGCTGTCCCTTCCCTGGCCAGGGTAAAGCCGAGGAGTGAGGTTGCTCCCACCTCTGTACCCCCTCCATCCAGCCCCCATCTTCCCAGCCCTCCCCCAACCAAGGTAACAAGGCCCCAGAGGAGCCCTCCCAGCCGGGCCTCATCTTCTCCACCCTCCCTGTGGCCCAGCAGAGGTGACAAGGCCCTGGAGGAGGCCCTGCCAGCCAGGCCCCATCCTCTCTGCCCTCCCTGTGGCCCAGCAGAGGTGACAAGGCCTCGGAGGAGGCCCTGCCAGCCAGACTCCTCTGGAGCTGGCACGAGGGCCCCAGAATGCAGAGGGCAGAGAGGCCCCACCAGAGGCGGCTGAGTCCTCCCCCAGGAAGGAGACCAACCTGGAGGTTATGGGGGAGCCTGGACTCCAGCAGCCACTTCACACCTCGCCAGTTAATTGCCAGATTGATTTTGGATCTGAGTCTCCAGGAGGACCCAAAAATCAATCCCCTCCATTCCTCCCTTCCCTGGGCTCAGCAGTGATTCTTAAAGCCTCAGCCGTACCCGCTGGTTTGGCCAAGGCTTCTGTGGGGATCGGGCTGCAGCTCCAAAGCCCACCCAGGGCTGTGTGGGGCTGGGAGCAGCTCCAGATCTCTGTGTCTCTGTGTAGGAAATATCTTACTCCAAAGGGGACCGTGGCAGCCCATGGGGTGTGACCTGAGGGGTACTGAGAAGGCTCATCATCAGGAAGGGGAAGGGGGATCTGTTTGTGGGGGTGGCTATTACAGCAGTAGAGGTTGGTAATGGTTGCACACATGAGTGATGTAATCAAATCATACAAGTGAAAAAAGGTGAATTGACAAATGTTGTGTTACTTATATTTTTACAATAATAAAAAGGAAGAAGAAGGCTCTCATCCCCAAATCTCCCTCCTACCAAGCGCCCTCATGTCTAAAATTCAAAAACCGTTAGGAAGTCATTTCTTTGGATGAATTTAGGTCAACAGTCTCAGCTTCCAAAATGCAGAGTCACAGAAGAAGGAACCCTTGCGAGGTCTTGGAGGGGTTGGAGCCTTGGAGTGAGGGGTGTGGTGAGGGGCAGGTATCAGGGTAGGAAGGAGAGAGCAGCACCCTGGGTTGATCTTGGTCTTCAGGTTCACGTTCCCCATGGCACCCTGATTGAAAGCCCAGAGGAGGCTGAACTTGGGCCTGGGCTCTGGGTGATGGCTGCGAGTGGAAGGGTCACCGGGAGCCACGCAGGGCAAAGATTCCTGAGATGTTCCAAGGAGGGATGTCTTAACTTAGAAGGAGCACACGCCCTCAGACTGAGCTGCCTCACAGCTGTCTGCCTCGGGCAGAAGTGCGTGTCCCTTGAGGCAGACAAGCAGAAGCTGGAGGACCACCTGAGGAGGAGGCAGAGATCTGGCGTAGAGGACACTTAGGTCACAGCACCCACGTGGGCACATCCCACTCTGGGGGTCTGTGTCTGGGGCTTTGTGGCAGAAGGGGGCAGTAAAACCTAGTATGTCCCCAACCCTGGGCCAAGCTCAGAGATCGCCCCTAATGTCACACAGCCTTGTGAGAGGGCTATTGTTAGCTCTGTGTCTTAGATAAGGACGCTGAGGTGTGCGAGGTTGGGTGGCTTGCCCAAGGTCAAGCAGCTTTCACACAGAGGATCTGGGACCCAAGCTTGGGCCTGCTGGCTCTACGCCCGTGATTTTCCCACGACTCTCAGCCTGAAGGGCCCAGGCTCTGCGTGGAATTCAAGTTTGAGGAGGCTTCTAGGGAGTCAGGAGAGTTGGGCTGGGGGCACGTGGAAGGGGACCTGAGGTCAAGCTTGCTTGCTGACCCTGTGCCAGGCCAAGGCAGCAGAATTCCGTGACTCGCCAATGTTCCAACCCCGGGCTGCCCCAGCCTGGGATCCTGGCCCTCAGCCTCCTCGCTGACAACTAGTCGGCTCAGAGGCAGCTCACCAGGTCGTCTGTGGCCTGGCCCAGCTCGTCTGTGGCCTGGCCCAGCTCTGCGCACAGCGGCTCTGTCATGGCTGCGGAGGCAGGGTCACTGTGAGACAGCCGGGTGCTGGGGACACGAGGCCATCGTTGCTCACCCTTCCCACATGCACTTGATTCTAATGCAGCGTGCCATGTTCCCACTGCCACCAACAAGGGTCTCTTTCCTGCAGCGTCCTAGACACAGTGAGGTCCTGTGCTCTGTCTCCGCCCCCGCACCATTACTGTGTCGGGAGGGGCTTCCTGAGGTTGGCTGTCCTCACATGCCCCTTTCAAGGTGTGGCCTTACTTTGCCAGCCTGGTGTGTGTGACAGTGTGATGTGTGTGTGTACGTGTGTGTTTGGGTGTGTGTATGTGTGCAGCTACCAGGGAACAAGTCTCATCTTTGCCCAGCCTATGAGCCACAGGAGAGCAGGGGCCATGTCCATTTTGCCCATCACTGTCCCCTGTGCCCCACAGCCCAGGAAGGCAAGGGTGGTGAACAAGCCATTCTTCCCTCTCGCAGGGATACGGGAGCTCTGGGTGACCAGTTCAATCCTTGTTCAGCCCCAGCTGAGCTGAGTGACCCTTGTGAATTGCTTGATGTCCCTGCACTCAGATCCCGGGGATGGCACTGGCTGATGGCATGCACTTGTTGGGGGCACACTATGGGCAGGAGGGCACTGCCTGTTGTGGAGGTGCCCGAATGTGTCCCACTGGGGAAGCAGCAGCCTCTCTGCTCTCCCAGGGCAAGGCTGGCGTGGTCTGGAGAACAGCATTGCCTGAGGGGCTGGGAGAAGAATGGATCCATGTGAGAGAAGGATGTTCCAGGGCCTGGCACAGGGTCAGCAAGCAGGCTGGCATTGGAGCTGGAGGGTGCCAGGATGGCTGGTTGGGGTGTGGCCAGGGTTGGGATCAGGGGCTGGTTTAGGCAATTGTTGGGGGCTCACTTGGGACCCTCAGTGAAGGCCTTGGTCAGGGCCAGGGCAGAGTGGGACCAAGTTCTCAGGTGGTGTCAAGGTTGGGGTCAGATCCTGAGCCTGGGGCCAGATCAGGATTTCAACCAAGGCTGGATCAGAGGCTCCATCTAGGTCAGGCCAAGGTCACCTGGGGCCACCGCAGACGTTCTGCCTGATGAGAGCAGTTGGGAATGGCTGCTCTTCTGGCCTCATTTGCCCTGCACCTGAGCCAGCTGAGTGGGTGCACACTGAAGGTTTTCTGAGGGTGAGGGTCTTTGAGGTGTCCTGTCCTTGTCCCGCACCTCAGGGAACCTCAGGGCTGCCCGGGGACACAAGGAACATTTCATCCTGTATGTGCATTGTGAGGGGACTTTCAGAAGAATGCCTGGCTAGCACTGATTCTCTGGCAGCTGGAGAGTTGTCATTGCTAGCCACTCCTCCTCCATCATCATGTCTCACCTGTGCCCAGCCCGCCATGGTTTATAAAACCCTTTCGGAGTGAGCATCTTCTAAATCTCCCCACAGCCCCGAGAAACAGGCATGACAAGAGATAATGCCCATTTTACGAAGGAGGAAAACAGAGGCCCAGAGAAACTAAGAAGCTTGTCCAAGGCCACTCAGGCTGTAGAGGCAAAGCTGGGAAATGTCTTCAGGTCTCCATCACACAGGTGCCTGGCTGCTGCCCAGCCCTGGGTGTCCTATCCCAGATGCCACCCCGGGCCAGCCCTGGGCACTCACAGCTCTGCGGCTCACTGAAGCCCTGCAGAGGTTGACAAGCCGAGCCTGCCCTGTGGCCCTTGCCAAGTCTGTCCAAGTCACCCCAGTCCTTGGCAAGTCACAGCACTGACATCACAACTGCATAAAATTAATTTATTTAGTTAAGGGAGGTGTTAATTAAGAGTTCTCATTTATTGTGTCTTTGCAGACAGCTCTCGGGGGCTTCTGAGTTGTCAGTGCTGGTGACAGCAATAGCTAATGGTATCACAAGTTATTAATAGGACGATTCGAGGGGGAAGGGTCAGGAGCTAGGGCTAGAGGGGAAGAAAGCTGGGGGAGGGGAGAGAATGGTCCCCTGCTCCCTTCCAGCCCAGCGGGTGTCCCTCTGCAAACTGGCCCAATCACAGGTGTTCTCTGGGAGATCTGGGGTTTCCTTCTGGGCTCAGACCATTCAGATTTGTTCCATGAGATGGGGAACAGATTGTGGGATTTTCACTTTTTAGCTAAATGATGGCTGCAGAAAGCCACTTGGCGCAACAGGAAGAAGACAGCCACAGACCTCACATCCCCAGTCTGTCTCTGACAGGCTTCCTGGCCTTCGGAGGATGACAGCTCTCCTGGGCCTTAGTTTGCCCATCTGTGAAATGGAGCGATGGGGCTAAAATCATCAACAGTGTCTTCTGGCACCCAATGTGCCCCATCTCTCCCATGTCCTGCACGATCAGCAAAGGTGTAGACATTCACAGAGCCCATCGTCCATGTTCTAGGGAGTGCACTGAGCCCTTTCGTGGTTGTCATCTTAAATGCTGACCATTTCTCTGGGAGGGAGATACCCTCATTATTCCCCTATTACAGCTGGGAAAACAGTCTCAGAAGGAGAAACATAGGCAAAGTAACTTGATCAAGGTCCCACAGCAGATGGCTTTGAACCTAGATTGGTACTCTTTCCAGAATAGCAAGTTACCTCCATTGATCACCTGGATGGGGGTGGATCCAGAGGAGACCTAGATTTAGATGTTGACCGGCTGATCAGGGGGACAACCTCCCCACCCAAGACTCACGGGCTCAGCCATTGGGCTGCTGAAGCATGGTGGGGACAGGTCTGAGACCTGATGGAACCAGGCCACCTCCACTTTGCCCTTCCCTCTCAGCTCACAGGCAAACTGTCATCGTTCAACAGGGCATTGATTACAGCTGATTTTGTCAGGCTCTTAGGCTAGCCCCTGCCCTCAAGGAGCTCACCATTTAGTGCAGGAGGTGGCCCCATAGGCATATAAGCCCGGTGATGGATCACAGGGGCTGGGATAAAGAAATGGCCAGCCAGTGGGGGTCTGGCAGGAGTGATCACTTTTTCCTGAGGAGTGTAGTCAGGAGTCACTGCTTGAGAGGAAGGACCCTTGAGCTGAGTCTAGGGTATATGCTCAACAGGTGGAGGGGACAGGGCTGTGGGGTGGGCCTGCAGATGGAGGGAGCAGTGTGAGCAGAGACCTGGGGTGTGACACTACCCCGTGGTTGAAGCCTGGTGGGAAGGGGGTAGGGCCTGGGTCATGCAGGGCCTTGCAGGCCAGTCCATTTGGGGGATCTGAGCAGGAAATAGCATCCACCCCTGGTCAGACCACCCTACATTCTCCAGCTCTGGGTACTGCAGACAGCGCCGAGAGTAGGCAGGAGGGACTTAGTTTGGATTTTACCAGAAGCCGACCCTGAGACACATGTGTAAGTGCAGGTAGTTTATGTGGGAGGTGAAGGAAACATGGGTAGGGAGAGGAAGGCAGTGGGTGCATTACTGAGCCAGCTGCCACGCTGGGTGGCTGGAGCCTCATCCTCGTGGGGAGCTCTGAGTGCTGCTATAGAGCGTGCACCTCAGTGTTAGCCCACCCAAGGACGAGGGGACTGGGGTTTTTACACAGCAACTCCTTATCAGTCATCTCAGGAGCAGTCAATTCCCTGGCACTCCTGGCCTTCCCTGCACAGTTAGCAGAAAGGACTCCAGGGACCAGAGAAAGCCCTCCAGAAAGAAAGGAAGGTGCCAGCAGTTGAAAGTTGGGCCAGTATGCCTTGAAATGGAAAGGGTGTGGGGATATGGGTGTGGCACCAAGAGCATCTGCTACAGTGGATGAGCATGGAGAACTTCCCAGAAAGGAGGGCAGAGCACTGGTCAGCTTCCACAAAGCTTCAGTCATCAACCACCTGGTGAACAGGCCAGGAGTCTGCTGCTGATGGAAGAATTGTCTCCATGTGCACCTTCACCAAGGCATCAGCCTGGGACTGGGCCTCCAGAGAGGAGGGAGTGAAGAATTTGGTCATAAGCTCCAACTTTGGAAAATTCAGATTCAAGTTCAAGTGCCAACTGCCACTTATAAGCCGTGCTCTTAGGCGAGTTGCTCAACATCTTTGAACTTCATTCTTCTCCTTTGAAAAAGAAGAGATAATACGGTGAAACCTGTGGGAGTTGGAACTCAACAGGACTGCCTTGTTTTTCTGGATCTCGCAAGTTTTCCACCTTTGACAAAGTGCACTTTGTGCACTTACCACTTTTCTATCCTTTTAATGGAAAATGTTTGAGGTTTCCCTCTCTGACAGGTTTTTCCTTACACAGGTTCTGGCTTTCACAGGTTCTACTGTAGTACCTATGCCGTGGAATTGGTGTGATCAATAAGCAAAATAATGCATGTGAAGTGTTTAGCTCAGTACCTTAAATACATTGTGTGCCTAATAAATGTATATTACTGTTATTACTATTTTACACCCACTCTTCACATATTGACATGGTTAGGTTCCAAAGACCAGGTCATTATGCAAAAATCAGCATTATGTGAAAATGGAGGATGACCATATCAGATGACCAAATAGAGGATGACTACATCATTACATAACTGCCAAATAACTGAGAATCATGGCCCAGCCAAGTTGACCCATAACCTTAACCATCATAGCCAGCATTGCTCTCACCTTGCACCTCGTTGTTCACTACTGCCAGATATATGTCATTAATGCACAAAATAGTCAGACTTTTTCCTACTGCCATAAAGGCAAAGTGCTAGATAACAAGAGAGTCGGTAAGTGAGGAGTAAGTGTATTATCATTACAGTGACACTTAAAGAAAGGAGGATGGAAATGGAGGCTTGCAGAAAACAATGCCAACTTACTAGCCCAGAGAGATTTTCAGGGGCTCACTGGGGACTAAAGAGCAGACTCATGTAGCATTTCTGGACCTTGTGATCTCAAACTGAGCCATCTGCGAGTGACTTTGTATGTCTGTGCAGATAGATACTGGATGTGACAATCACTTCTTTGTCTATGACACCTGTGTCCCCGGGAACTCAAAGATCAACTTCAGGCATTATTTCATCATCATTTTATCATCCTCAGACCATGCCTGTAGCAGGTGTTGGAGACGTGGAGCAGAGGAAGGAGCTCCTGGACAAGGAGTTTAGAATTCAGGCTTTACAATGAGTGTCAGATATCTTATCTGTAACATGATAATAAAACCACATGGTCTTTGTCTCTTTCTAAGGCTGTTGTGTTGATCAATAGGATCATGAAATTAAAAGAAAAAAATAAAAGGATCATATATGTGCACCTGTTTGGGAAAACACAAACCATCACCCAGACTGTCCACCAATGGTAAAGAGCTGGGACTAGAGACTGGTGACATGATTCCTATCCCTCTAAGTAACCATGGCCACTGCAGAAGCTATAGATATCATCATGCTAGGTCAAGGATGGCTCAGGCTGGGCCTCTGGGGCAGGCAGCCTGGGAAGAAGAAAGATGGCTCATGCTAGTGTGTCAGAAGTTGGTTCTGGGTTCCAGGCACCTAGGGAACCTTGAGTCTTGGAAGGAATGTCTGAAGCTCTCCTCCTCCTCCTCCTCTTCTTCTTGATCCCCCTCCTCCTCCTCCTCCTCCTCAGGAACATCAGCAGAGGACGCACTCAGTTGGCTCCTGGGGGTGAAGGGAAGGCAGAGGAGGATGGGATTGGCAGTTATTGAACCAGGAAATGGAGCAGTTACCCGAGAAGCATTATAACCAGTTGGGAACATACTTTCTCATTTTCTTACAAATGCAGGGACATCTCAGTAGGAGGCTGAAGGGCTTCCTGTCCACACTCCGTTGGTGAGGCCAAGGGAAGCTAGTGAGACCAGTGGCTTCCTGGAGGCCATGTGGTTCCTTCTTCTCCCTGGTCATAGACTGATTTGTCCTCTAGCCCTTGATCTCATCAGTCTGAGTCCAGCCCCAGCTCAATCTCAAGGGTCTGTTTTGGGGTTCTGCAATGCAGAATCATAGGGGGCTAGACAGGTAGAGCTGAGGGCCCAGGAAGAGGAGTATCTGCTTACGCAAGTCAATATTGACCCGAGATCCCGTAACTCAGGGAAAGCCACGGACATAGTGGGACAGAGGCAGGGAAGAGAATGCACACCCCATCTTGGGATGTCAGGGTGGGGTATGGTCCCTAGAAGAGGCCACCAACTTCCCAGAAAGCCAGTGGGTGCAGACCACCAGTTGATGCACTGTCACCCTCTCTGAGCAGCCCCCTTGACCCCAGAAAATGTACCAAAGCTTACAAATCCGTGCCTGCTTCCTGGACCTCACTTAGAGTACAGTAGCACCAGTGGGGCTGATTTCCATCCTGGCGATGATATTTCTCTGTGACTTCTTGATTGAAGAGACCGCAGGCATGGACCAAGGATTCTTAGTGCTATTTATGACCTCTTAGTTCCCTGAGAAAGGCAATGGGGACCCCAAGTCTCAGACATGACTGATTCAGGGCCAGGGAAGACAATGTTGAGGTGTTCTGGCTCAAGTTCAGGTGCTTGTTTCAAAATTTAATCTAGATTCAGAGGCACAGTCAAACTAATTCCTTAGTTCCTTATTTCATTTTATTTTTCAAACCAAACACCTCTTAAAAATGGCTCAGTTTATAGTTTAAGTAGAAACACTCATATTTGTGTTTTTCAGTTTTTCTTCAATGATCCATAACCATTCAATACTCTGAATCCAATATATGCTTTGTGAGCTGATACCAGAGGAGGAGGCAGTTTAGGGAGATGAGGGTCATAGAAGGCAGAGGTTTGGGGTGGGGGAGACTGACAGCTGAGAAAAAGGTATGGAGTGGGGGGAGGCAGAAAGAGGTGTTGGTAAACCAAAGAGTAAGAGTGAGAGGTAGATATTTCAATGGGCTAGGAGAGAGGGAGGGACAAGAGCTGAGGGAAGAAAGAGAAAAGACAAAGAGAAGAAATAAAAGGGGAAAGAATGAGAGAGACAGTGAGATGTAGGGGCAATGCAGGACAGAAAAGAGAGATGGAGACAGAAGATAGACAAAGAAGGTGAGGCAGGGGAGGTAAGGTGGAAGGAGGATGGGAGCGGCGTGGAGGAGGCAAGGGCATGGAGCCCCAAGCTCCGGAATCCTTTCCTCCACCAAGCTTCTGCACAGTAGATAAATACAGTACAGCTGGCCTTTTTTTCTCTTCTTAATTGACATCTTTGAATGTGTCCCCGCTTGACAAATCAGGCCACTTATTATTAGTGATGACAGGGATAAATATCACAGGCATTCATTTTACATCTGGGCCCCCTGATAATAGAAGTCACTATACCAGGCCCTCTCCCCACAGCTCCTTGCACTCGCCTGCCCCTCCACCCCAGGGGCCTTCTTAGCTCCTAGCCTTAACTGGGTGCCTGGAGCTGTCCGTGCTCTCGTGGTGCTGAAAGCATTTACAAACGCCCTTTCTAGTGGACAGGAACTGTCCATAACCCAAGTGCTGAAAACCTCTACACCACACCCCCTCTTTGGTTGCAAAGGGAAAGCTAGGTGGCTGGGGGCTGTCCACACTGTGCACCACTGAAAGCATCTCATCTACTGGACCCTGAGGGGACAGAGATCCCAGGGCTGGGTATGGCAGCTCCCCCCACCCCCAAACATGATTACTGTGGCACTGAGTGGACAGTGGTTTAAATTTACCATGTTTGGCCCTGTTTCAAGGAGCCCTGGTGGTGCAGTGGTTAAATGCTTGGCTGCTAACGGAAAAATTGGTGGTTCAAGCCCTCCAGCCGCTCCACAGGAGAAAGATGGGGCAGTCTGCTTCTGTAAAGATTTACAGCCGTGGAAACTCTATGGAGCAGTTCTACTCTGTCCTATAGGGTCGCTTATGAGTCAGAACTGACTTGACGACAGTGAGGTTGGGTTTTCTTTTTTTTTTTCTTTTTTTTTTTTTTTTTGCCCTGTTTATGGTGGTGCAGTGGTGAAGAGCTCTGGCTGCTCACCAAAATGTCAGCAGTTCGAATCCACCAGCTGCTCCTTGGAAACCCTATGGGGCAGTTGTACTCAATCCTGTAGAGTTGCTAAGAGTCAGAATTGACTCGACGGCAATGGGTTTGGTTTGGGTTTGGGTTTCTCAGAAACTGTGGTGACTTTAAACTTTTCACTCTCCCTCTCTGGGTCTCAGGTTTCCCCTCTGTAAAATGAGGGTGTGCGTTAGATGCTCTCTCAGACCCCTCCCAGCTCTAGCCTTTTCTGTTACCAAAAGCCTTTAGCAGAGTTGCTCTGCTTATAGCATCAGGTTCTAAATTCCTTCCCCAGGCCTCAGAGGCCCTCTCCACTTTCTTACACAGCCCTCATTCCAGTTAGATGAGCTTTCTCTCCAACCCAAGACATACTCTTCTTTTTTTGCCCTGAGCCTTTGCCACCCTCAAGGCTCTATTCCCCCTCCCCTGGCTCTCTCCATTCCTAAACTCTGAGAGAACAGTCTGCCCCCCCCATTGAGTAACAATGGCCTTACACTCAGTGTGTTTCCAGCCCCTTATGCCAGAGTTTTGGGACCAGGCCCATGTCTTATATGGCTCCTTCTGTAGTGCTGGGACATGTAAGTATGTGCAAATGAGTGTGCGTATGTGTGTGTGTTGGGGACATGGCTAAGTACCTATGGTAAAAAGACCCATAAACTCTTTCAATAAAACCACAACTGCTGAAGCTTGTGCTCCCTTTTCTGAGAGTGAATCCCTACTCCATGATGGTACTGGTGGACAAAGTTACATTAATGTAGACACAGGGTTATGTCTCATTTCCCCATGGAGTGGCCAAGACATGCCAGGTTGTGTATACAGGTTCCATCCACTTGTTTGCCTAGAGCCATTGGATGTTGACCCAAAACAGTCATTGTACAATTAACCTGGTTGTCTCGGCTCACTTCTGGGGTCCTTGCAGGAAGCTTCCCTCCCATGTACCCCTCTAGAGCCAAGACTAATCCATGGAGAGGTTATTTCTCTGGAGCTTAACCTTGGAAGATTCTACTTGATTTTGTTAATACAGATGGAGTTTCTTTATATACTGTTACAATACAGGTGAGTTGCCTCTCCCTCTACCCTCTGAAAACCAAAGGGCTTCCATCTGTTGGGGTGATGGGGAGGTAGTGACTCTTGAGTTCCAATGGAGAATTCAAGATGACCCAGAGGTGGGCGTCACACATCCCTGTCCATCTCAGCTGGGGAGGCAGAATGATTTCCTGGAGTCTAGCAGAATCCTTGGGAAGCAGCTTCTTTCTCTTCCTTGGTCCCATTATCAGTTAAGACACCAAGGCAGGGCTTGGTCTTAGCTCTGCCCACTGCCCACTGCTTGGCAGAGCCCCTGAGGCATAGGCAGAGGTAACTAGAAGTTCCAAAATGTATAGCATTTTTCAAGAAGGTGGGGTTTAGAGGGGGAAAGCTGTGTTTGCCAACCAATCCGGCTGTGTCTTACAAACCTGAGCCACCTGCTTGCTGGCCTCAGGTCCTATAAGGGGTGCGGGCTACAGCACACTTTCTCTCAGAAACACTGGCATTCAGAACCCCAGAGTTTCCCCTGTGGAACCTCAGAATATCAGAGATCAAGGGGCTTAGGGATTATCTAGACTGTAGCCTAACTCTCATTTAATGGTGGGGCCCAGGAGGGGGGAGTCAGTTGCCCAAGTTCACACAGTAGAGAAAGGACATCTTGGTCTCATGACTCCCAGTCCAGTGCTTTTCCTCCTCCTGCTAGAGGCGCTTGCATGTAAAAGACTCCTGCAGTCTGGAGTGCCTCAGTGACCCCTCTAATGGTGGGACTTCAGGCATGGTGACAGGGGGAGGGAGCTGTCAGGGATGCCTCCTGAGGCTGGTGCCCCTGCCTTGCGGAGAATCCCTCTAACCTCAGGCAGAAGAACTATGGGAGCAGAGATGTCGGGGAGGCCTTTTAGAAACTGCCCTCAGGGCTCTGAGCTCTCCCTGGCTGGTCAGGGCGGGAGGGCTTCATTTGTCTCTGCACCAGGGGACGGATGGCTGGGGAGGAGCTAATGAAGCCGTCTTCCCACCGACATGCTGAGACAATGATGGATGCCTCATGGGGAGAAGGCAGGTGTTGGCACATGGCCCATTGGGCAGGGCGGAGAACAGCATGTACCTCAATGTCACTGCAGGCCACAGTGATGGTTGTGTCCCCAAGGGAGGGAGGGTGTGGGTTCCTGGTGCAGTGAGAGGGACCCCAAGGAGAACCAGTACGTTCCATAGCCCCCTTTGTATGACAGGCAGATAGACTATTACTGTTAGAGGGGATATTGCAACCATATAGTCGGGCTGGCTTATTGTCCAAGTGGGGATAACAGGCCCAAGGAGGGGTAATGAATTAACTAAGCTCACAGAGCAAGTTAGGGGCAGAGATTCCTGAAAAGGTCCAAGGTGGTCCAGGGAGGGAGGAGAGTGAGAGAGAGCTCGGATGTGTCACTGCATCACTGTCCCTCACCTGCAGAGGTGAGAGTGGACTATGGCCCTGATCTCTTGCCTGGAATTTGAGGCCTTGATCATCTGCCTGCACCTTCTCTTCCCCCTCACCCTGCAGCCAAGCCATCTGCCTACCTCCCACCACCTCTGCCCCTTAGCTCATGCCCCAGCTGCTGACCAGAGAGCGGGTTGCTCTCTGAAGTCCCTCCATGCATCTGCCTGAAAGTCTTTGGGAGGCTTCTGCCCAAGTATCCTTCGTTCTCCTTGGCCTTCTGGACTAAATCCCTATAAGAGGTCCCCTCCTGAGTGCTGTTCCGTCACTGCATCGCACAGTCAATGTCCACCAGCACCACCAGTTGCCATCAAGTCAATTTTGACTCGTGGAGACCCCAGGTATGTCAGAGTAGAGCTGTTTTCGATGGCGATTTTTTGGAAGTAGATTGCCAGCCCTTTCTTCTGAGGCACCTCTGTATGTATTTGGACCTCCAAATTTTCGGTTAGCAGCTGAGAACATTGACTTTTTGCAAGTCAATGCCCATCCCCTATTATTATTCAGGGGGAACCTCTCCCAAAGAACTTTCTGTTCTGTGGAACCATTCCTGAAATTATTGGAAACTGAGATGCCAGAGGCCAACATTCCTGGTGTGTTAGGAGCAAATCAGACCCAAGAAGGGCAGAGGGATTGAAGGAGAAAAGGGTGAGTAGTTCCTTGGCCTCTCTGCCAAGCCTAGAGCAGTTTCACCCCAACCCTAGCCATTGAGGTGCTCATGTCCCACTGCTCCAGGTGGTCACTCTGGCCTGGGGTGGGCCTGTGGGACTTGACTGAGTAGGCAAGGGAGAGAGCAGGCCCCAGATGTGATTGCTCCCTTCACATTTGTCAGGGGCTTCTAATCAAAGTGCCCATGTGGTCATGAGCTCATCTGATCACAGCCCTGGAAGGCGAGCTGGCAATTACTGGATCCATTTCCCAGATGAGGACACTGAGGCCCAGAGGGAAATTTCTAACCTAAGGTGGATAAGTAAGTGGGTTAGTGGCATTCATTCACTTATTCAGATCAATAAATATTTTTTTTTTTTTTTTAATATGGCCAGGCACAGTGCTAGGGGCTGGGAATACAAAGGTGAGAAAGTGGACATGCTCCCTGCCATCAGGAGCCTTTCACAGAGCCCCAGTTCCTGCATCACTGGGTCTCTGGAGGGACATGCACTTACTGGAGCACTGTCTTGAGAGTCTCCCCTTGAAGCTCATTGTCTAGACTTCTCCCTCAGAGCTCTTCCTCCTGACCATGGGGCTTCCCCTCAAACTAGCCAACAACACCCCTTGGGGCACCACCCACCTTCTGGTGTCTTTGGTATATCCACCAACTCCCTTCCCAAGCTTCAGCTGTACACTTGCCGATACTTCCTTCTTATCCAGCATTCACTACTAGCAGGTAATGAAATTGAAGAACAAAGAGGAAAACCTCTGACCCCAACAACGGCTTGGATGAGGGGGTAAGAAGTACAACCCTCCCCTCCCCAATTTTCTGTCGCCCCAGGCAGATACAAGGAAACATCCAGCCAACCTTGTGCCAGGGTCTCCTAGGGTTTGGGGGAATGAAGGGCCCTTGTCTAGATGCCACCGCAGCCTCCTCCCCCACCCTACACCGTCTTCCTCATTTTCAGCCCACCAAGGCCAGATTTGTCTTGCAAAGTGGCATCATTATAAACGCATCAGCCTCCTCTGGACGCCGCACCCGCTCCCGCCAGCCCATCCAGGCTCGATTACATCTGAGGCTGTCTGGGGTAATTAAGTGACATTAGAACACGTCCCCCACTGTAATGCAGTGTTCAAAGCCCTGAGCTCCTGCGTCCCAGGAGCCGGCGTGTCTGCCTAACGCGCCGCACCGTGATTGCAGCTAATTACTCAACAGACAGGCCTCATTAGTGGCGGGTTTGAGCTGGGAGGTGGGGAGCAGACTCCCCTGCCCCCTCCAGCCCACCGGGGTCATAGCCTGGCCTTCTCTTTCCCTCCACAGGCCCAGCTCGCCTTGCTCTGCTGTTCAGGGAAGATTAGGACAGGGTGTGAGCATCCCCAAAAGACTGCTCACCTGGCTGAACAAGGCCATGGGCTGAGCTACACGGGCCTTCGAGAACTTCTGACAGCTTTATTCAACCAGTGGGAAGCTGAGGCCCAGAGAAGGTTACTGACTTGTCCAAGGTCACACAGCAGAAGTGAAATGTGCCCCCTTTCTTAAGCTGTGAGTTTGGAGAGGTGGGGACGGGCTAAATGGAACTGTCCATAGCCAGGGCCCGTCTGGATCCAGAGCTAGTAGGAGAAAGGGCTCAGTAGTGCCCAGGAGAAGAGTGGGATGGTCTGCATTCCCCCACATGCTCCACGCTCTTCCTTGTCTAGGCCTTTGTGACCCTATTCTTCTGGTGGCCTCCACCTGCCTCCTTTTACCTGCCTCACTCCTTACATTCTTTATCCTCACTTCCTCCAGGAAGCCTCCCTTAAGCCCTGAGTCTGTATTTAGTGCCCCTCCTATGTGCTCCCATGATACCTTTATTTCCTCATTTGATACTCATCACCTGAGTTGTAAATGCCAATCACTTGTCCACAACCCACATGACTACAACCTATAAGGGGCAAGAATTTGAGACTTTCTTGTTTGTGTTGGTCTACTCATGCACAGCAGTGGCTAGCCTGTAGATGGCCTCTGATAGGAATCAGTAGAATGAATTATTTAATGACTGATGGCTAACCAACCAGTATATTGACTACTATAGCAAAGACTTAACCCACCCGGTGGTACCACGGAAGAAAAGGCCTGGTGATCTGCCTCTGTTAAGATTACAACCAAGAATACCCTATGGAGAAATTCTATTCTGTAACACATGGAGTCACCATGAATCGGAATCGACCCGACAGCAACTAATAACTTAGCAAAAACTTAGTAATCGCTTACATCTGGGAGCTTCTGTATAGGTCCCAGTCTCTCCCGCAGTTAGGTTACAAGAAATTTGAGTAGAAGAGACATATGTTACTTCTGAGATGAGGTGAATAAGTCTCTAAGGCGCTTTTCCCTAAACCCTCATCCCCTGTCTGCCAGCTAGGATGTTACCAGAGTAATCTTGAAGCTGTGAGGTAGTGGAGCCCAGATGGAAGAAACCTGTATCCCTGAGTCACTGTGTGGGGGAGAGACACCCAGGAAAGCTGCCTGACGTGCATCAGATTTTGCATAAGTGAGAAGTAAGCTTTTACTGTGTAAAGCCACTGAGATTTGGGGCCTGCACTCTAAACAGGGACACAGTGCTGGTCCCTCCCACAGTACTAACATTGGCCCTCATTATATAATAGGCACCAAGGAAGTATTGGACTATAATGGTTGTTGACAACTGGAAGGAAATCTTAAGGATTATAAGCTAGACGAGAAATGTGTGTTCTAGGGCTGGGTCTCCTCTGAGATAACTTCTCACAACCATTAGCGTGAGGTTGGCTGTGCGTCCTCCAACTTGGGGCTGGCCTTGACTTAGAGGAAGCAAGCAGTTCCTTTCATTTGTGACTTGATGGGTGAATTTTCAAAATGCCTGCTCCCTAGCCTATCAAGCAGACAGAGATCCCCACAAAACTGACACCTTAGGGTTAGAGCATCAGGTCGAACAGCCTCCTATGAAAAGGCAACTTCTTCGTGAGGAGGACCATACACAGGGACACTGAACAGGAATTAACTGATTGGATTAAATAGACGTTTGCAAGTTAAATAGGAGCTTTCTGGAGAGCTCTGAGGGGCCAACAACCAAGAATGAGGAAAGGTACAGAGAAGGACCCCAAAGCACCCCTCCTCCTCAACCACCCAATTCTGCTGTGGCAGCCTGGACTCTAGGACATGTGGAGACCACATGGGGCCAGAAAGGGCAGAGAAATTTCCAGTCCCAACCCAGGTACCCCACCAGGAGCTAGGTGTGAGAGGGAGGGCAGGATTCAGGGGCAGCTCATACCTGGAGTCCAGAGGCAGCTCTAAGGGTCCTCAGCCAGAAGAAGGCCCTGCCTGTGGCTCCCGGGGAATGGAGGAGCCTTCTCCCCAGTCATCCTGGCCAGTGCTGGGGACAACTTGCCTCTTAGAGGCTTGATAACCCCTCCAGCCTCGCCACATGTGCAGCATACCTCCCTCTAGCCTCTGCCTCACCTGGTGTCTCACTGGGGGTGGGGGACAGCAGGTCCGTGTGCAGGTCCATGTGTGCCTTCTTTCAACCGCTACCTGGCTAAAAGGTGAGGTAACTATATGGGCAGCACACTTAGGAGAGCCACACCCTTCCATGTCCACCCAGGGAGAAAGTAGAGAGCCCACAGAGAAGGAGGGAGACAAGGAGACAGAGGCAAGAGAGCCAGTGAGACAGGGACAAGAGAGGAGAGAGACAGAGACAGTCCCAGAGACAGTGACAGAATGGGAAAAACGAGGAGAGGCTAGAGAGAACAAAACAGTGAGAGGGAGAAAGACAGACAGAGACAGCCTTTGAGACAGAACAACAGAGTCATAGAGAGACAGACATAGTGAGACAGAGGCAGAGAAATAGAGATGGTGGGGAAGGCACTGAGAAGAAACTGCTGAAGGGTGAGGAGAGGGAGGGGCAGGAGGGGGAGGAAGTGACCCCAGGAGATCTGGAATCTGACTGGGTCCCCACATTTTGCAACACAATGTAGCCTTGTGCAGGTCAGTGACCCCTCTGGTTCTCAGACCACCCTCCTGATTGGGAGAACTTTCTTGGTCCTTCCCAGCTGGCCAGGGATGCTGATGGCCAGGGAGTGGTCATGAAGTGGTGCCAGCCCCTACCAGGGCAGGGCCATCTCTGGGGCACCTGAGAAGCCACAGGAGGGGAGGAGGAAAGGAAGGAGGGCTGAGCAGGAGGGGTTCTCCTGAAGCCCAGGGTCTCTTTCTTCTCTAGAAGGGAGCACAATTATACTCTTCCCACCTGCAGTCTCAATTCACTTTTACAGTCAGGATGTGAGTGAGTATGTGTGTGTGTGTGTGTGTGTGTGTGTGCGCGTGTGTGTGTGTGTGTGCCTGTCTTTACACTCCTGCTCATATGCTGATGTAGGTATGCCTGTTGTTTCATGACCAGGAGAGTGGAAATGAGAGAGCGTGTGTATTTGTGTGGCTCTGGTAAGCCAGGTGGGTGTGTATATGGTCTGCATATGTGTATGGTGATGGGGTGTGTGTGTGCACACATGTGCACACCTGTGAGTATGTGTATCTGTGCCTTTGCTATGGAAAAAGTAGAGACCAGGAGGCCCCTTGATCCACATAGTAGGGCCACCCACTAGGGCCACCTAGTAGGCCAGCATCCTATGTGGGGTAAATAAACACTTAGTGGAGGCCAGTGGGGTGGCACGCTCTGGGACACTCAGGGTGTGACCTGTAAAGCCAAGAACCCTTCCCCGCAGGAATAATGGACTCTTGTAGGGCGTTTTCCAACTCACCAAGCCCTTCACCTGTGCCCTCCTGTTTGAGTCTTTTACCAAATCTGAGGGTCTTAACCCCACTTTATGACAGGGGATAAGGGCTCGCCTGGGACAGACCTGGGACCAGGACACAGCCCTCCTGTCCCCAAAGCCTGCACCAGCTCTACCTGCTCCCTTCCCTGCCCGCCTGGGAGCATCTGTGGATGTTGCAGATGGTAATTACGGTCGTCTGGGGTGAGAGTGGCTGTGGGCAGCTGGCGTCACCAGGGAAACCACACTGAACGTTCTCTCTCTTCTTCTTCCCTCCTCACGCCTGCTTTGTGTTTCCCTTGCTTCTTCACTCTCTAGGACCTGTGCCTAGCTGGGTGACTCCAACCGAGTTCCTTCCCTCTCTGGGACTCAGTTTCCTCAACTGTGAATCAGGGTGGGCTGAAGCCAAGTGGAATAACAGATGGAAGACACTGGCACACAATAGATGCTCAATAAATGCTGGTTTATAAGAAGATCCCAAGGCTCTTCCTCTGCAGCAGGGGCAAGACCATGGCGTGGAAGTAGCTCATCCACCACGCGGCTCTGTGTGGTTGCCTCTCCCAAGGCCTGCATGTCACCTGGGAAATCATCTCCAGTCCTGCTGTCTCCAGCATTTCACGTGCTGCTTCCGCTTACTGCATCACAGCGTCCTCAGGCCTTACTGGAGCTGAGGGTCAGCCTGTCTACCCTGCACACGTGGTCCATCTTCCAGTATCTTGTTGACTTTGAAATCAACAAGAGCAGAGAGGTATCTGTTCTACAGGGGGATATGTTTGTAGTCCCCCAAGATTTCACAGTAAAGAGTCCCTGTCTTCCTTTGCTGGGTGGTTTTGGGATTCAGTATCCCCACCTGTAAAAGTGATGGCGTAGCTCCTTCTAACACTCAGATCACACGTGTCCTTGTGGCTATCCTGGAACACCATTGCCTGAGTGGCTCATTCTATACACTGGGTTCAGTTCATATTTTCTGGTTTTTCATCTCAGCCAGGGACTGGACTGGGTGGACCCCACCCCTCTCTTGGGCCAGGCCATTCCCCAGCCGTACAAGGTTGGATGCCAGAAGGCCTAAGTAGGTCTAGCCACAGCCTTCAGTGTGCTGGTTGAGCCTCTCAGCCTCACTGTCCTCATCTGTCAAATGGTATAATGATGTGTACTCTGCCCACTGCACAGAATCCAGCAAGGTAAGGATGTGAGAGTTGGGGTGAGAGCTTGGGCGCTGGGGGGAAATAATAGTACCCAACTTCATTGGATGGTGGTGAGGAGTAGCTGTAGCTGAGCAGGGTCTGGCTCAGTCAGCACTGTAATACCAATGTGTTTCCCTGTGCCAGCCCCTGCCCAGGTCCCTGAAGTCTGTCACTTCCTCCTGGGCTCCCCTCTGTACTCCCTCTTGGCCTTCAATGCCTCACTGTCCTCCGACCTCTTTCCCCTTCATCCCCTCCCTCTCCCTGGCTATTAGGAATTGAATTGTGTCCCCCTAAAAGGTATGTTGAAGCCCTAACCACTGCACCCATGAACATGACATTGTTTGAAAACAGAGTTTTTCTTTGAGGATATTATCAGTTAATGAGGTCTTACTGGAGCAGCAACCAAAAAACCAAACCCGTTGCAGTTGAGTTGATTCTAACTCTTAACGACTCTGCAGAATAGAATAGAACTGCCTCCTAGACTTTCCAAGGAGTGGCTGGTGGACCTGAACTGCTGACTTTTTGGTTAGCAGCCAAGCTCTTAACCACTGCACCAATGGGGTCCTACTGCAGTAGAGTGGGTCCCAACCCCTCCTATCTTTTAAAAGGGGAGAGAGATACAGAAGCAGTCACACGGGGAAGACAGACACCATGTGAAGATGCAGCCACAAGCCTCGGTACACCAAGGAATGCCTGGGGCTACCGGAAGCTGAGAGAGACAAGGAAGGATCTTCCCCTAGAGCAGACGGAGACAGTGTGGTCCTGCCAAGGCCCTGAACTCAGACCCTTAGACTCCAGAACCATGAGACAGTACATTTCTGTTCTTTAAAGTCACCCCCACATTATGGTGTTTTTTATGGCAGCTGTAGGAAACTAAGATCCTGGCCAAACTCAACCGGGCTCTCTTCCTATTTTCATGTGATGCCTCCTACTTGAGCAACGCTTCCCAACCTAGTGGCCTAAAGCCAAACCATTATTCATACAAGAGACATTTCTTGAGCACCTACTGTGTGCCAGGCCCTGTTCTAGCATGAAGGGTGCAGCTGTAAAATGGACCCAGCCCTCTTGGAGCTGATCGCCTAGCGCTGGAAGTTTGTGTTGGAGCTGAACATGGGGTGAGTCAGGGTACAGGAGGGGCAAGGAACCAGGGATGCCTTCCTGAAGGACAAAAGCCCTGAGGTCCTCACCCTAAAGAACTAGGAGCCAGGGCAGTCAAAGACCATCTTTCCAAGGGGGTCCAGCTGTGATCTGCACAGCCGTGGGGACTATAACAGGGAGAGAGGGGGGCAAAACCGAGTGGCCCCAGGATTCCCATCCCTGTTCCAACCCATTTATCTTTTACATTGGAATTCTGCGTAATGTTCTATTGAATGGACTCTGCAGTTATAGGAGGTTTTGAAAGTACAGCTCAAATCCAGCCACCTCAGTGTATAGCCAAGAAAATCAACAACCAGAGGGACTTGCCCAAAGTCACCCCCTGGAACCCAAGTCATCTGACTCCCAGCCTCGTGCCCTTCACATGGCATCTCCAGCCCTTCCAAGGCCACCTTTTTAAGCCTTGACCACAGCCCCAACCTTTGGCTCCAGTTCAGTCTTCCAGAACTGTCCTTTAGGTATGGGTCAGCCCTGAGCACCCAAGACCCTAGTGGATACCTCCTCCCCCAGCCACCGCTTGTCAGTTGATTAATAACGACATATTTGAGATGGTAGTGCAAATTAATTTCTGAATTGTGCCGTGAGTGAATAATTAATTTCTTTGCTCTGGGAAATGAAGATACCCCAGATGAGCATGTTATCTAAATCTATAAAAGAGGAGAAACGCTGAACAGGCAACTCCATTAATGCAAACATTGATTTGTTTTCCCATTTCCTCCTCTCTCGTGTGAGGGCTTTGCCCTCTCCCCATCCCCTGCCCCTGCCACACACACTTTTGGGGGGCAGCATTTATTTTTCCAAGGAGGGGTGGGGGCCCTTGGAGAGGGAAGGACTCCTCTCAATACTTTGGTGATAACCCAAAGATGGTGTGTGCTCACTGCAGCCAAATAATGTCCTTATTGGATGCTGTTAAGGATACGGTTGCCATGGAAACACAGGAGCTCGACCCTCCAGGCTTGGATGCCAAACCTGGAACATGCATTCTTCTGCAGGCTGCTGGAGGCCTGGGAAGGCTGGGAGGAGACTGCGCTGTGGGCTTCCATATCGGCCCCTCCTTTAGAAGGCGGCTGCCTCCTCTAGGAAGTCTTCCAGGATTAACACTTCTCCATGTTCCCTTCACTCTTCCCCTACCTCTACCCCCATCTCATAGCCAGCCTGTCTCTGGACCTTCCCACACCAACCTCATTCACACACCTGGGTGTCTGTTTTTGCCCCAGCTCTAACACTTCCTGTCTGTGTGACTCTAGGCAAGTTACTTAGCCTTTCTGTGCCCTTTCCTCATCTCTAAAACGGGGATAATAGTTCTCTGTTTTTAGGCTGATGGTGAGAATTGAATGAGATAATCAGTGGGAAGTGCTTGGCAGGTTGTCTGGCCTGGGCTGAGTGTTTGGTCACCTAGAGGCATTATTACTACCACAAGGGGGGCTGGAGGGGCTGGTCGGGACACAAGGAATCTGGAGCCAGAGCTGCTGTAGATCTGTAGCTGCCTCTGTCCAGCTGTGTCCCTCACAAGTCACAACCTCACGGTGCCTTGCTTCATCTTTTAAAAGGGGACCATAATGCTGGCTGTACAGGCAGGGTGGCTGTGCATCTTGGTTTGTGGGCACAGGCCCTGCTTACACCTGTCATCCTGGCATAATTATTTAAGGCACACAGAAGAGGACACTTGTTGGATGCTTGTTATTAGGGGACTTGGGGCTCTGGGCTCAGAGGGACCACGGGAGCCAGGGCTCAAGGCCCACAGGCTCCCTGGCCCTGTTATTGATAACTGCTGCTCCCCTAGCTTCTCTGGGTTGGGCCTGGAAGACCCTCATTAGCTCATAGATTCCAGTCCCCCAAAAGCAACCTCGTGCAAGCCACTCTGAGGTTAGGAGCAAAAGGGTGAAAAGAGACACAAAGCCTGTCCGCCTCCTGCCTGCTCCAAACACCAGCTCTGGTGGTGACCCCTCTAAGCCAGCTCAGCCCCAATTGGTGCCCCAGGACAGAGGCCTGGTGGTGGCCTCTGGGCTGTGACCTCCTGGGGCTCCCTGCACAGCCCTCCCCTTTCAGGTCCTGGTGTCAGCCCTGACCCACTTTTGCCCAAGTCCTTGCTCCCCACCTCATTAGCACCTTTTGACAAGGAGGTTCAGGTGTGTGCTGGCTCATGACTGTTCCTCACCTGACCACTTACAGGCATGCTTCCACTGAGAAGTGCACACGGAGCTTGTGATGTTCAGAGGGCCCTGTTCCACAGGGCCTCAGACTCTAGAGTGGTGTGCACCCTGTGAGGCGGGACCCACAGAGTGATTCTCAAAGCAGACGTCTGCGAACATAGTTTTCTTTTTAAACCCTGGCTTTCTGTAATGATGGTCATGTTTCTATGGAAACGACAAAACTTCACCTGCTAACGTGTATGTGGGCAGAGTTATCCCTCTCAGGGTCAAGTCATTGTCTTGGCTCAGTTCCTGGACTACTGGGTGATTTTGGGCCAGGTACCTCACTTTCTCCATCTGTCAGAGGGCGTGGCTCTCTCATGGGTTCTTGTGAGTAGCTGGCCAAGGATAACATTGCTTGTTTGTACAGCTGAGACAGTGGGCTGAAAGCACAGTTCTGCTTTTTCCTGGCTACCTCACCGCTCAGTTTCCTCATTGGCCAAATGGCATTCTAATATCAACTATGAAGATTAGTGGTAAAGTAGATGAAGCACTGGACCAGAGTCAGGATTCAGCAAATAGTAACTGCTACTGTTATTACTGGAGCCCTGGTGGTGTAGTGGTTAAGAGCTTGGCTGCTAACCAAAAGGTCAGCAGTTCAAATTAACCAGACACTGCTTGGAAACCCTACCGGGCAATCCTACTCTGGCCTATAGGGTCGCTATGAGTTGGAACTGACCCAAGAGCACCAAACAACAACAACACCTTTATTATTGGAGCCTTGGTGGCACAGTGGTTAAGAGCTCTGCTGCTAACCAGAAGGTCAGCAGTTCAAATCCACCAGCCACTCCTTGGAAACCTTATGGGGCAGTTCTACTCTGTCCTATAGGGTCGCAGTGAGTCAGGATTATTATTCTACTACTGGTCAGTTTGTCATATTGTGGTGGCTTATGTGTTGCTGTGATGCTGGAAGCTACGCCACCAGTATTCCAGCAGGGTCACCCATGGTGGATAGGTTTCATTCAGCAGGGCTTCCAGACTAAGACAGGCTAGGAGAAAGACCTGGCTATCTACTTCCAAAACTTAGTCAATGAAAACCTTATGGATCGCAACAGAACATTGCCTGATATAGCGCTGGGAGATGAGCCCCTAGGTTGGAGGGCAAACATACCAAGGATCATGAAGATGACGCAGGACTGAGCAATGTTTTGTTCTGTTATACGTAAGATCGTCATGAGTCAGAATGAACTTGACAGCAACTACCAACAGCAACAACACTGTTATTATTTTGTACACTGAGAAGGCTCAAATATTGTCCAAGTGAGGGACATCATTCCTATTTCTTGTGCAAGAGCTGTGCACCTCAGGGCTGATTTGGGTTTGGTGCCCTAAATTGGAATCATAAACTCCTGGATTCTAAACTTGGCAGTGGCCTCCAAGCACCATCATCCTGTCCTGCCTTCCTGGCCCCAACTGAGGGGAAGGGGCCGGGGAGAGCATGAGGGAGGAGGAGCTCGGCTCCATGTTCCCTTCCCTCCAACCGAAGAGCACTTCCCTAAGAAACCAAACCCAGATCCAGCAGTGGGCAGGTGAGTTGAGTAGGTCCTCTGCCCTGGGTTAGTCACCTACCTTCTTTGTCACTGGCAGCTGGAGCCAAGTTCCAGGAGCAGGCGGTGGTCTCTGGGGAGAGTGGTTCCCCAGGGATTCCTGGGGCTCTGAAATTCCCCCAGGGGAAGCAGTTAACTCTCAGCTGTGGGCCCCGCTATTCTCAGACCCTCACAAAGACCTCCCCTGGGCTCAGGGTGGGACGAGGCGGGAGCAGGGGCAGACCGCAGATGACAGAGCTGACCTGTGGTCTGCCCTGAGGTGTGAGTGCAGCAACTAAAACTAACCAAGCTGGTCACAAGGGGATTATGGATGGGAGAGAGAGGCAGGCCCCTTACGGTCAGTTTCTGCCTCAAGCCCTGGCAATGGCACTGGGAGCAGGGCTGGTGGGGTGGCTGGCTGAGAGGCTCACAAAATGGAAGAATCAGGATGACTGTCCCTCCTCCTTCCCTCCTTGCCACACTCCCAGGGTTGGGGCAGGGGACCGAGGAGGCACGGGGTCGGGGAGGGACCAGACAAAGCAGACAAACCCTGGGGCCAGGGTTGGGGAGGATTACAGAGAGAGAGCAGGAAATTTGGGGGATGAGGGAAGCGTTCTGCATCTTGACTGTGATTTTGATCTTTGTTGAACTCACAAACCGTCCACTTAAAATGTATACACTTTATCAGATGTAGATTATACTTTGATAAAGTTGATTAACAAAAAGGAAAGAGAACAACATGGCTGAGCATCCATCCAGCGCGAGGCACTTTGCAAGGTGCTTTCAAATATATCCTCTTCGAGATGCATCAGTATCTTTTTACAGTGGAGGCAAACGGAGGCCCAAAGAGCTTGAGTGACTTGTCCAAGGTCACACAGCTAGAAATGGCAGAGCTGGAACTTAAACTCACTCTTTCACAAAAGGAGGCTACCTCTCCCATCACACTCTTCATTCAAACTCAAAAGCATCTTTGCTTGGGGAGAGGGGCAGGGAGGAGAAAATGAATTTTAGGTTTCTTGTGGTTTTTTTGCGTGTGTTAACTTTCACCTTGATTCATAAATGGGAGTGACAAAATATTATCATCCCCAGTGACATGTCTAGACAATGACATCAAAAAGGCAGAGAAGGAGAAAGGACGAAATCTTTGGCAGGGACCAGGAAAATGGAGCATCAGTGTTCCCTGTGGAACCTTGGGACAAGCCCCTATCCTCTCTGGGACTCAGTTTCCCCATCTTTAAAATGACATTCTCCATCCTGGGCCTCTGGCCGTACTAATCTCTCTGCTTTTCTCTCCTCTATTGGCTTTCTCTGCCAGCTCATTTGCTCTGGGTTGGAGGCAAAGGAGGAGAAGTGGGCAGGAGGGAAGAACCCCTCCTCTCCTGAGCCAGCCTGTGTTTCTTAGAGCCTGGGATGCAGGCCCAAGACTTTGACAAGACCTCGCCCAGGGCGTTGACTGGTGACCGTGGTTGACTTATGAAATCACAGCTGTAAGAGGCACTGAGGCTGGATGCTTTTTTGGCCAGGCAGGCAGGGGAGGAGGGGCTCTCAGGGAGTCGGGGGCCACAGAGGTCTTCTAACTGAGTCCCTCATCAATGCTGAAATATCTTTGATAACACACCAGACAAGCCTCTGCTTGGTCACTTCTGGTGACAGGCCACTCTCTCCCTCCTGAAACAGCCTCTTCCATGTGGGATAGACTCAGTGGACAAATAGGTCTTTATGTATCGGTCAGGGTCCCAGCAGGAAACAGATATCCCTTGAGGATGGTTAAATAAACGGAATATTTGTAAGGGCATAGGGGCTCCCCCAGGAGCCGTGGTGGTTAAGAGCTTGGCTGTTAACCAAAAGATCGGCAGTTCGAATCCACCAGCTATTTCTTGGAAACCCTATGGGGCAGTTCTACTCTGTCCTGTAAGGTCATTATGAGTTGGAATTGACTTGACAGCAATGAGTTTGGTTCGGTTTAGGGGTCCCTGAGTGGCGCAGATGGTTAATGTGCTCAGCTGCTAATCAAAAGATTGGCGGTTTGAGTCAACCCAGGCACCTCAGGAGAAAGGCCTGATGGCCTACTTCTGAAAAACTAGCCATCGAAAACCCTATGGAGCAGCGTTATACTCTGACACATGTGGGATCGCCATGAGTCAGCTCTGACACACGTGGGGTCGCCATGAGTCAGCATTGACTTGATGGCAACTGGTCTGGTGTGGTCAGGAGGTGTGTGTAAACCCAAGGAATAGGTCATGCCCTGGGGCTAGTACATCCAGAAGGCCAGACTGAGAAGTTTATGGTTCTTCATAGGCAATGGGTGGCCTTGAAGATTTTCGTGTAGGAGAGTGCGACGGTTTGTCTTTTATGAGCAAACTATTGACTACTCAAAGGAGAGGCTGTTGGGGAGCAGGAGGGGGTCCGAGGAGGGGAGGCTGGAGGCGAGGAGACCATGAGGAGGCTGCTTCAGTTGTTGAGGGCAGGATCGTGGCTGCGATGGTGGATGAGGATGAGAGGGTGGGTGTGAGAGCTTCAGAGGAGCTGAAGAAATTCGGTGAGAGCCCTATGGGGCTGCTGCATGTAGAAGGAAGGCTAGATCCTACTGGAAAATGAATTGGGAGAGAGAAGTGGACTTTCTGGGAGGGAACTAAGGAGACCCTCTCATAATTCAGGCCCCCCTCCATGGCTCTCATCCTCAAACCCCTAACCCCCACCTCCAACACTGGACCAGGGAAGGATTAACCCAGGGGCGTGCTGGAGCTGCCTCACACCAGGCCTCAAGAGCCAACTGTGCATATCTAGTCTCCACTCTGTATTCAGTGGCTTTACACTGGCAGCTTGAAATCAGCCACGGTATTAGTATTTACACCATGGAAATTGGCCAACACTGCAGGCCAAGCCCTGCAAAGGGCTTTCTTTTTTTTCCCACTTGGAGTGCTGGTTCTTAAACATTACCACTGAACCCAGAGGCAGAGCAGCTGTGCACTGGCTTCAGCCACGAGATGATTTGCCAGGTAAACATCTGCCCGTCTGAGGCAGGACAGAACGGCACTGGCTGCCAGCCCAGAACAAACAATCTCAAGATAGACTGGTTTGCGTGCTGGGAGCCATCCCAGGTCAGGGAAAAGATGAGGGCTTTCCTGGCACCTCTTCAGGCTTTGAGAGTCCCCCCAAGCATTCCCACATAGCCTTTGGATGGCTAGAGAAAGCAAGGGCATTATGCCCCTCTAACATTTGGAAGGAGTCCCTGGGTGGTGCAGATGGTTAACACGCACTTGGCTGCCAACCAAAATGTTGGAAGTCTGAGTCCACCCAGAGATGAAGGCCTGGAAGAGAGGCCTGGTGATCTACTTCTGAGAAATTAGCCACCGAAAGCTGCGGAGCATAGCTCCCCTCTGACACACATGGGGTCGCCGTGAATCAGAGTCAACTGGACAGCGACTTGTCTAACATTTGGCAAAATGACAGCCTCAGATGATTTGCCTGACACCGCACATGGACATTCAACTAAATTTTTTAAAACCACCACCCAGATGAAGAAACAGTATGTTACGAACCCCCCAGAAGGTCCCCTCCTGCCTTCTCTCTGACATTTTCCTCCCTGCAAACTAAGCCGCTGTTGTGACTTCTCCCACCGTGGACTGGCTTAGGTAGCTTTAGGACTTTATGGAATTGGGATGATATAGCATACTCTTTCCGTGCCTGCCTTCTTTTGCGCAACATCGTGTCTGTGAGATCCGTCCGTGATGTGTGTAGGGGTAGTTCATTCATTTTCATTGCTGTATAGTATTTCACAATTTACCCACTCTTCTATTCATGCATATTTGACTTGCTTCTGGTTTTTAGTTAATGTGCATAGCGTTGCTCTGAATATTCTAACACATACCTTTTGGAGACCATGTGCACACTTTTCTGTTGGGTGTATACCTCAGAGTGGCACTGCTGTGTCTTGGGATCATTTAATGCAGGGTTGATGTGACATACAATTGTTGAGTCCCCGTTGTGTGTGAGCTCCTAAATGAGGCTCCCTGGACTTCATCTTCATAGAACTTCATCTCCCCCCTCAAGGAGTTCTCAGCCTGGGGTGTGTGGGGGCGAGGGGCAGACACTTTCAGCAAAAACCAGACTGACTATGGAGGTGCCAACAGAGAGGAAAGAACGAGTTCCTGGGAGGTTCACAGAGCGAGAGGGTCTGTCTGATGGGGAAAATGGGCAAGTCTGGAGGAGGTGACATTTGAAGGGCTTGAGGACGAATTGAGCCCACAGAGATGGAGGAAGGGGCTTCCAGGCAGGGGACTGCAAGGGCAAAGGTGTGGAGACAAGTCAGCAGAGTATGTTTGGAGAAAAGCAATCTCCCTTGGGCTGGAGACCAGGGTTTGGGCGGTGAAGCAGCAGTTGGTTTGGCAGTAAGGATCTGAACACTGGTCACAAAGACCTTGAGCACAGGCCCGGGAGTTCAGGCTTTTGTCCTCAGGGCCCTGAGAAATCACTGATGGTCTCCAACAGGGGCAGCTGGTCGTAGAGGCATTGTGGGGGTGTGTGTATATGGGGGCACTGGATTCAGAGGGGTACCAACAAGGTCTGAGCTCAGGAATAGGTAGAGCAGGGAGAGGAGAGGAGAACAAGAGTGGACGGTGGGAGTCCCACAGAGCTTGGCACCTTATGAAATGGCCCATGGGAGGGAGAAGCCCTGGGGTGGGGATGAGAGCTCCTCCCTCAGGCCTCCCTCTTCAAAGCCCTCCTCTACAGGGGGAGTCTGAGCCTGTAGGACTGAGTGGCCCAAGGAGGGCTGGGCAGAGGAGCTGCCCAAGGCCACCCTCCCCAGCCCAAGGCTTGCGGTCAGTACGGATCAGGAGGAAGCAGGGACCATGGGTGGCACTCAGCTTTCCTCAATGCCCCATTCAACATTCATTTGGAGATTCCTTTGGTTGTTGCCCCTTCTCTGAGGGATCAAGGTCTCCAGGCCCATTGCAAAGGTGGGTAAACTGAGGCAGAGACCGCAGGGTAAGCATCTGAGGAACTGTCCTGGAATCGGAGCTTAGGTCCTGGTTCTACTCAACCTTCCCACCATCTCAGGGCCTCTTTGTGAAAAAGGAGAAGCAAGTAGAAAAAGAGCCTAGCAATAAGCCCCCCTCCTCCATTGCAGCTTTGTGAAGGGCCCTGCCCCCTCCCTATCTGTCGCTCTGCCCTGAGGCCTCCCTCCTGGCAGCACAGGCCTGTTTCTAGGACAACCCAGGTTGAAGGTGCAAATTCTCCTAGCAGGGCGGGGGATGGGGAGCTTGCCATCAGGAGGCTGGCCCCAAGTCCCAGCTCCTTCTCCCCCTTGCTGGTGACCCTGGGTCAGTCCCCAGTCCTCATGGCCCTAAGGTCCCCATCTATTTACATGGGGGGAGGGGACAGCTCAGAGGGCCCTGGCCCCTCCTGCAACCCCTGCCAGGCTGTGGGGTGGTTAAAGTCTTGATGGATAGGAAGGAGCTTTGAGGAGCCCAGAGCACAGAGATGTGTGAAGAGAATGAGTAGTCAGTCACCTCTCTATTTAGCACGTGACCCAGCAGCCTCACAGTTTATTACAGGCTTTATTATTATTATTAATGACATTAATAATGATACCCACACTCCACCCGCTGCTTGCACCGCGCTTTTGTTTTCATGCAAAACACACCCCCTCTGTGATCCTCGGCCCTCTTTGTGGGCACCGGCTTTAAATCCTCAGGTACAGATGGGTAAACCAAGGCAGAGAGCTGCTTTGTGGTGGGGTCCAGCTTTGCGGGCTCTCAGCCCAGGATTCCTACCCGCAGACCAGGCTGCGCACTCTCACCCCGCTGTGTGATTCTCTGGGCTCGGCCAAAGGAGCCCTGGACTAAGTGCTCAGTAAGCTTGAGTTTGAAGCTGTCTTCTCGGCTTGCTGACTGTGTGTCCTTGGGCAAATTGTGTTATCCCTCTGAGCCTCAGTTTCCCCATTTGCCACATTGGGGCACCTAATCATCCCAGTGCTGTGGTGAGGGCTAAGGACATGGGGTTTGGCACATTGTCCAGGCTCTTTGGCTGCACCCCCAGGCCGGAACTCAGCAGGCAGGGGTGGATTTTTTCACCCAGGCTCAGCTGGAAAGTCAACTGTATCCTCTAGTGCCAATTTTCTAAAAGCTGCCCTTTGCGTGTGAGCAGAAGTGAGTGTGTGCGTGTGAGTGTGCGTGCACACTGTCTGGCCACAGCCAGCAGAGAAGTCTCATTCTAAGTGAAAAGTCCTGAGGCGACAGGCAGCGGCATGACAGGTTGCCCGTGTAGGGGGCCTGCTCCACTTTCCTCCTGCCACAGCTGAGTGATGAGATACCGAAGTTTGACCCTCTCCCCAGCTCCCAGCCCTTATGCTGAGTGATTCCAGCTTCTCAGGGCTCCCAGGAAAGAGGAGCTGCATCCCCACACTAGGCACCCAAGCCGCTCAACCCTCTGGGTCACCCATGTGAGCACGTGAGAATCAGGGAATTCAGTTCCTAGCTTCTCCTCCCTGGATCTTATTTCCCCTCATCCTTTTTCTACCTGAGCTCTGCTGGTTTTGGCTGCCCTGTCCCTGCCGGCCGCAGGCTGAACCGGTCAGGGTTCTCCAGAGATGCAGAACCAGAGGTGATGTATATATATATATATGTATGTATGTACAAGGGGCCCTGGTGGCTCAATGATTAAGTGCTCAGCTGCTAACTGAAAGGCCGGCAGTTCAAACCCACCAGCCACTACGCAGGTGAAAGATGAGGCAATCTGTTTCCCTAAAGACTTACAGCCTTAGAAACCGTATGGGGCCGTTCTACCCTGTCCTGTAGGGCTGCTATGAGTTGAAATCCACTTGACGGCAATGGGTTTGGGTTATATGTATTTAAATATGTATATATATCACTATGTATCGATATATAAAATGTATATTTTAAATATATATATATACATATAAAGAGAAGGAGAGAGATTTATTTAAGGAATTGGTTTGCATGATTGTGGCAGCTGGCAAGTCTGAAATCCGTAGGCCGGGCAGGCTGGAAACTCTGGCGGGGTATCTGTTGCAGTCTTGAGGCAGAATCCTTCTCCCTTCAGGAAACCTCAATTTTTGCTCTTAAGGCCTTCACCCAATTGGATGAGGCCCACCCACGAGGGTAACCTGCTTTACTTGAAGTCAACGGATTTAAATGTTACTCATAGCCAGATACATTCATAACAACATCTAGTGTTTGACCAAACAACTGGGCACCATAGCCTAGCCAAGCTCTCACAAAATGAACCACCAAATAGCACTTCAGTGGCTGCCTACTAACAATTGGAAGGAGGCCATGCCTGCCTGGCCCCTGCCAGCCTCGCCAACAACCCTGCTCCCCTGTCCCCTTCACGGTCTATGTACCAGCCACACAGGCTGGGGAGGTCCTCAGTGGCCCATGTTCTCCCCCGCCCCTGGGCCTTTCAGATGTTATTCCCTCTGCCTAGGAGGCCTTTTCCCCTTTCCCAAATTGTATCCATTTACAAATGTCACTTCTGGGAAACTTTCGCTTACTACCCACCCCCCATCCCCTCACCCACCCAGGCTGGATCAGGTTCCATTTCATGTACGTCTAGCTCTTCTACTTCTTTAGAGCCTGTCTTAGCTACCTAGTGCTGCTGTAACAAAAGATACCACAAATAGGGGCTTTAAAGAACAGAAATTTGTTGTCTCACAGTGATTCAGGGCATGGGCAGGGTTAGCCTCCCCCTCTGTCTGGGCTCTAGGGGAGGATCTTTGTTTCTTTGCACTTCTGTGGCCCCAGGAGCTCCTTGATGCTCCATGGCTGCATGTAGGTGTATCTTCCCCTGGCATCTGTCTTCCTCTGTGTGTGTCTATCTATTCTGCTGTTTTTACAAGACAACACCTAGAAGAGATTAGGTTTAGGACCCACCCTACTCTGGTATGACCTTATTAATGTAACAAAAGAGACATCCTATTTCCAAACAGGTTCGTATTCACAAGTATAGGGGTTAGGACTTCAGCATAACTTTTGGGGAGACACAATTTAATCCAAGTTGTTAGGTGCTGTCAAGTTGGTTCTGACTCATAGCAACCCCATGTACAACAGAACGAAACACTGCTGGTCCTGCGCCATCTTCACAACAGTAGGTATGTTTGAGCCCATTGTTGCAGCCTCTGTGTCTGTCCATAATGGACTCTTTATCCTAATTTACGTTTACATATAAAAAATTAAAACCCAAACATATTGCTGTCAATTCTGTCTCATAGTGACTCTATAGAACAGAGTAGAACTGCCCTGTAAGGTTTCCATGGAGCAGCTGGTGGATTCAAACTGCCACACTTTTGGTTAGCAGTTGAGCTCTTACCCGCTTTTTTCACCAGGGCTCCCGCATTTATGTACTTACTTGTTATTTAGTGATTACTTCTTTAATGCTGGTCTCCTTCTAGATTATAAACTGCACAAGAACTTACTATCTTGTTCACTGTTGAACACCCAGCATTCAGCACGGTGCCTAGCACAATGCAGGCACTCACTTGGTCAGTCAGTGAGTGATTCAGTGAATGTACTATATATTATTACTCCTATACTTCAGCTTGGAAACTGAGACATAATGCGGTAATATCCCTCGGCCAAAGTCCCACTAATTAGAACCAGCCATCACAGTGCTAGATGCCAACTGGTTCCAGCCCCACCTGGGGGCAGGAATCCCTACCCACATTGCCAGTCTCTGCTTACATGCTCCCAGTAACAGGAGTTTTACGGAGGGAAAGCCCTGATGTTGTTCCTGATTTTCTTTGAGGTTCGAATGTCCCTAAAGCCTCACCCATCCCCTGAGCCAACTTACTGGGGCCTGTCGTCCACTGTCTGGGGGAGACTGTGCAGCCCCCGGCTGACCACGATTCCACACCTCCATCTCCTAGCTCAGCAAAGCAGAGGATGCTAGGGTTCCACACGGACCCCCTTCCCCCATGCCCTCTTCCTAATCCTACAGTATTTTTGGGGGTGGTTCAGGCCCTACCTCCTCCAGGAAGCCCACTGGGTGTACTCTTTCCTCTGAGCTCCTACAGCCTGAGCATGTTACCCTATGAGAATGTTGAGACTAGAATGAAATGTAGGAACCAGTTGTCTAGCCCCCTGTGTTAGTCATCTAATGCTGCTATAACAGAAATACCAAAAGTGGATGGCTTTCACAAAGAGAAATTTATTCTCTCACAGTCTTGTATGCTACAAGTCCAAATTCAGGGCATCAGCTCCAGGGGAAGGCTTCCTCTCTCTGTCGGCTCTGGGGAAAGGTCCTTGTCATCAATCTTCCCTGGTCTAGGAGCTTCTCTGCACAGGAACCCTGGGTCCAGAGAATATGCTGTGTTCCCGGTATTGCCTTCTTGGTGCTATTAGGTCCCCAACTCTCTGCTCACTTCCCTTTCCTTGTATCTCTTATAAGATAAAAGCTGGTGCAGACCACACCCCAGGGAAACTCCCTTTACATTGGATCAGAAGTGTGACCTCAACGAGAGTGTTACTTCCCACCGTAATTCTCTTTAGCCACAGGCGGAGATTGACTTATAACACACAGGAAAATTACAGAATGGACGACAGCCATACCATACTGGGAATCATGGCCTAACCAAGCTGACACATATTTTGGGGGGACACAATTCAAATCATGACACCCCATCACATGAACTTACAGAGGGCCAGGACAGGGAGCTGTCTTGCCAAAGTCACCCAGATGATTTCATGCTGATTTGGGACAATGATTCAATGAAAACAAAATTTTTATTTGTTTTTGTTTGTTTTCTTATCTTGGAGGATGAGGGAAAATGACAAGCTCAAGAAATGTGGTAACAGATGTCAAAAATCTTTTTACAAGAGCGCATCTTTTGACCAGAAGGATGCAATTTGAAATGGGTGTAAAGATTTATGTGCAAGGATGCTCATTACTGTCCTGTTTATGAGGGTGAAAAACTGGAAATAGCTTACAGGTCCAACGCAGAGATTGGTTAAATAAATTATGGTGCATCCATGTGATGGAATACCATACAGCCATTAAAAATGATGGCCTAGTAAAAGAATATTTAATGACACAAGGAAATGTTTGCAAGATATGGTCAAGGAGAAAAAAAAAAGCGGGTTATAAAACAGCATGTTCCACAGGATTCTAACTTTGCTAAAACAATTATTAAGAAAGAAAGCCCAGGGCCCCTAAGGTTATTTATGATATTGTTTCACTGCCTTCGAAACACCAGCCTCATTAATTCCTATGTTGGTGTGGTTCAGTATAGGAATTTAATATCTGAAGGCCTGATTCTGAGTCTAGTCTCTGCTACTTATTACCTGGGTGACCTTAGAGCTCTGGGCCTCATTTTCCCTCATCTGTAAAATGGGGATAAGTCCTCCATTTGTATGATATTAAAAGGATTTCAAAAGGGTGTGTGTGTGTGTATGTGTGTGTGTATGTGTGTAAAAGGCCTTGGTAAACTATGCTGAGCTGTACAGATATTGAGAATTGTGGGTACACTATTCCTCAGTTAAACTGAGGACTCCATGAGGGCCATATGAGGTGGGGTTCCCCCATGCCTCTGCAGCCAGCACTATGCCTTATGTACTGCTGTGCACAGGAGTGTGGGTGGAACCACCCACTGTAACCTCAGGTCTGCCCCTCCACCCTTTTGACATCACTTGCCTGCCCGGGACCGGGCTCTGTACCGCCTGCAGGAGACAGAATGTGGCTATGCATGATGCTAAGTGTTGGGTGCTTGTCCAGGGCGTTCTCATGCCCCCACTTACCCTACCCCTGCAGGAGCAGGAGGGTGACCACTGCTGGTGCAGAGGGTATACATACCAGCAGTGGCTCAAAGGCAGGCCCAGCCAGGAGACCACAGGCCCTCAGGCCCTCAGCTGACTTCAGTGTCCATCTCCGACTCCTTGCCTGTGAGCAGTGGGGACATAGCTGAGCTGCAGAGGCACCACCTGTCTCCTCCGTGTGGGCAGTCAGGCCTCTCTGCTGACTTTGACTGTGTTCTGGTAGACCATCTTCCCTCCGTGCCCTGCTGGGTAGGTTTGAACAGCCAACCAGGGCTGGGGCGATTTTTACCAGCTCTGCCAGGGAGGGCTGGAAGCCCCAGAGAGGGGACGTTGCCTGCCCTGAGTCACATTAGAACGAGACCCCAGGCCGGATTCTTCCCGCTGCCCCTCCTGCCAGTCCCTCAGCAGCATGGAGGGCCTAACGGCACCTAAGTCAGACATTCAGGTGTTTGGGGAGCTCCAAGGGCAGCCCTGGTGCACTCTACTTTCTTCCTATTATTCCTCTTTCTGCACAGTTTGTATGTTTTTTACCCTGTGCTGGCTCCAGGCTAGGGGCTGGAAAAAAAATTGTGTGCATGTTGCCAGGAGAGGATTGACAGACAGTATCTTTCAGGTCCATGGAAGAAAATAATCAAGGGAGCCCCGGGTGGTGAAAAGATGCTGTGGAAGAGGCCACTGGGCCCCCAGCTCCCCTCTGCTCCAAGGTGCACCCATTCCCCAGCTGTGGCCCTGTGAACAGTGCTTTCAACTTCCGCCTCCACCAGAGACCTCCTGGGCCAACCAGGGCTGCAGCTGCCAGAGACGCCAGGAGGCGACAGCCCCTCTTCCTGAGCCAGTCCAAGACTCACTGCTAAACCAGTTGTCTTTGAGTCAATTCTGACTCGTAGTGACCCCACATGTGTCACAGTAGAACTGTGCTCCCCAGGGTTTTCAAAGGCAGATCTTCAGAAGTAGACCACCAGGCTTTCCTTCCAAAGTGGACTGGAACTTCTAACCTTTTAGTGGGCAGCTGAGCATATTAACTGTTGCACCACCAAGGACTTGACTTATTGATGGAGGGCACAAGATCCTGGTCCCTTGGCCTTAGGCAGGACAACTTTGCTGAGTGGTGATTGGCTCCCCAGAGTCCCCTGATCCACTCACTGGGCCAAGACCAGGCTTTCCCTGAGATGACTGTCTTGCTCATCTCCTTCACCACTTCCAGTGCTGCTCCCTCCCTCCTACACGGGCTTTCCTGCCTGGTAAATCTCGCACCCCTGACTCCCTGCCTCAGGCTCTGCTTCGAGGGAACCCGACATGAGGTGGACAGAGACCCAGATGTGCCTTATCTAAAAAACACACATAAACACGGCATGCAGAGACTGAGCCGAGATGGAACCATTTCTAAGCATATTAATTTTGGAGACAGAGGAAAGAACTTGAACAGACCAGAAAGCTGATTAAAGACTGGATTGAAAACAAAACCTAGAAATTCTTTGGTTGTGTGAGCTTGACCAGAGCTGATGTACAATCACGGCAGATGCCCGGGCGAGGAGGCTTGGTCTAGAGGCTTGTGCTACAGAGAACACAAACCAAATTCTGCGTGGCATGTTCCAGGGGCACCTACTGGACTCCAGCCCGGGGTTGGGGAGTGCTGGCCAAGGCTGTGGTCAGCTCTGATGGTCCCTCACCCAGCCAGCTCCCCAGGGCTCCTCCAGTTCTTGCTTCTAGAACCAGGGGCAGCCCACAGGGGATCCTGGTGTTCACAGGGAATGAATGGCTAGTGGTACGGAAAGAATCCTTTTGGCCTGGTCGCTTCCTATCACCATTCAAATCTCAGTCTCCTCCAGGAAACCCACGTGAGCGCTCCCTTCTCTGACCTTCTCCAGCCTTGACTATTGGCAGGCTTCTGCTGGCTCAGTTATGAGCAGCTGGGAGAGAGGTACCTGAAGGACAGGATACTTTCTGAACCCACCAGGCCTGGCACAGGATGGGCCCACAGTAGGAAGTAGATACTGGAGAAATACACACCTTCAGACATCCTTCCAACTCTTGTTCATCCTTGAGGTCACAGTATGAACATCAATCACCATCCAGTGACCACATGTTCAGGGACTGTTGCTCTGAGGGCTCGTCTTGTCCTCTGCTCCATCCTGAGAGCCTAGCACAGAGCTGGACACATAAAATTTGCTCAACAAATGCTATGGAATGAGAGAGTATCTCGAGATGCGGACCACACTGAGGCACAGGGTGGGCACTGTGGGCAGGCAGGTCCCGTGTCTTTCTCGAGAGTATGCTGGGTCAACAGCGTCTAGTGCAGAAGAGGCTTCCAAAGCGGATCTGTGTACAGCACAACCAGGGCCTCAGGGTGGTAAGGGACAGAGATGCTGTTAGGCTGCCTCAGGATTGAGGCTTGTTTGAGCAGATATGTAGCCATGAGGGACTCCAGGATTCCACTTGAATGACCCCGATAACAGCAGCCATCACTACTGACACTTCTTCCACACCAGGCACCAGGCTGAGCATTTTATACATATTCTTTTACCTCTGTACAAGAATAAGAAGAGACGTGTTTTCATGCTCAGCAGTCATCTTCCTTCCCAAGAGCCCCCTCAGAGGTACCAACTCATCCTTATTTTGTCAAGTCTTGGGGAAGGACAATTCCAGGCACTTACTATCAGATGCTGAGGGAAACTATCTTTCTTCTTCCCACCCCAGGGAGAGTCAGGAGGTGAACTGAGATCTAAGCCATCCAATCAGACACTCTCCTGGGACTTTGGATCCTCCAGTGAGTGAAGCTAGGTTGGAAGGAGTATTCTAGTGCTGAGTGATGTCATCACAGCAGTGACATCAGAGGTGATGTCATCACAGTAGCGGTGGTGAGCCTCCATGAGTTGGGTTCAAGCAGGAAACAGATGGCACGCTCCTAGGGGTTATTTGAGGGGAGCTTAATGGGCACTATTTATAAGGTATGAGCAGGGCTACGGAAAACCAGCAACGGTCGATACGGTACCCTGAGACTCTCAACAGTGAAAGCTGTTACCACCCCAGCCTGAGGCAAAGGGGAGGGGGTGGTTATGAACCTTTTGTTGTTAGGTGCCGTCAAGTTGATTTGGACTCATAGTGACCCCCCGTGTTGCAGAGTAGAACTGCCCCGTAGAGTTTCTAGGCAGTAATCTTTATGGAAGGAGGTCACCAGGTCTTTATGCTGTGGAGCACCAATCTTTCAGTTAGCAGTTGAGCACTTAACTGTTTATGCCATCAGGGCTCCTTTATGAACCTGTAGAAAGTAGCTATGGCAGTGAACTTCCTGAGAGGAGCTACGATCTTGGTAGAACGTTCTAGCCAAGGGTGTTACATACCCTTACCTCTCGCACAACTGGACCATTAAACAATATCATGATAAAAGGAGAAACCATTGAAGTTGTCAAGGGTTTTATTTTACTTGGATCCACAATCAACACCCATGGAAGCAACAGTCAAGAAATGAAACGACACGTTGTATTGGGAAAATCTGCTGCAAAAGACCTTTTTAAAATGTTAAAAAGCAAAAATATCACCTTGAATACTAAGGAGCGCCTGACCCAAGCCATGGTGTTTTCAATGATTCATATGCATGTGAAAGCTGGACAACGAATAAGGAAGACCGAAGGAGAATTGATGCCTTTGAACTATGGTTTTGGTGAAGAATATTGACTATACCATGGACTGCCCAAGAATGAACTAATCTGTCTTGGAAGAAAAATGGCCAGAATGCTCCTTACAAGCAAGGATGTCCAGACTATGTCTTCACGTACTTTGGACATGTTATCAGGAGGGATCAGTCCCTGGAGAAGGTCACCATGCTGGTTAAGTAGAGAGTCAGTGAAAAAGAGGAAGACCCTCAATGAGATGGATTGACACAGGGGCGGCAACAATGGGCTAGAGCATTACAGCAGTTGTGAGGATAGCTCAGGACCGGACTGTGTTTTGTTCTGCTGTACAGAGGGTCGCTATGAGTCAGAACTGACTCGATGGCACCTAACAACAACAACCTCTCTCTCCCGCCACCGTCTGACCTCCTGGGTGGTAACTGAGCAGCACCTAGCACAAAGTTATTGCTGCTTTGCCTGTTTCTGTTCCTTGTGTTGCCTTGGAAACTTGTCCCCAAACCTGGCCACTGACCTCCTGTTCATTCTGTAAGCTCCCCTGCTATATAGCCTTCCAGGAAATTCTGTTTTGCTTCATCATCTAGAGCTTGTTCCTGTTGCTAACAGCCACCAACTGTAACAACTATAATACTGTATTATCTCCTTTAACAGGTGAGGAAACTGAGCCTCTTGAAAGCTTCAACCTGCCCAAGGTCACACCAGACAGGCCAGGAGTGGCCTCTGTGAGTTGGGTTGTGAAGGCTGGTCTGGTTGTGGCCACACCAGTGCCCTTAACTGCTATGTCAGCACAGAGCAGCCGGCCTCGCTGAGGTCTACAAGGCTATTCAGGTCCTAGGCAGGGGAGGGCCTGGGTTATCTCACCGTCCCTTCAGCAGCAGGAGTGTGAAGACCACGAGTTCGCTGCACCCAGCCTGTGTTTGCTTCCCTCTGCGTCTGACTGCTTTTCTTCCCATCACTGACTGTCCAGTCACTTGTAGCAGGTGGCTGGCAGGGGTCATGTTGTATGCAATATGGCCACCTCTGTTCATGGAACAGGCTGGGGCAGGGCTGGGCGAGGCAGGTGACTTGGACAGTTCAGACTGAGTAACGGAGAGGTCACAATGGTCTTGGTGGGATTAATGCTGGAAATTAACTGAGAGAAGAAGGGGGAGAAGACTGTGGGTTGTTCCAAACCAACCCGGCCTGTGATGGAGGCCTGAGGCTCAGAGGGCAGGAAAGCACTTCATAGGGCTGTCTTTCTCACCCCTGCCACTCAGAAAAGGCAAACACTTTGCTGTTGAGTACACTCTGACTCATGGTGACCCCGTGTATTATAGAGTTGAACTGGTCCATAGGGTTTTCTTGGCTGTAATCTCTACAGAAGCAGACCACCAGGCCTTTCTTCTGTGGGACTGCTGGGTGGGTGTGAACTGCCAACCTTTAGGTTAGTAGTCGTGTGTAAAACGTTTTCGCCACCTAGGTCCCTCAGACAGGGCCACGAGGTCAGAAGCTGAGACTTTTTATAGAGATCAGCCCCCAGCCTCCCATACAAGTCTCCCAACCTCCCAGTCTGGCCCCAACACCTCCATCAATCACTTGGTAAAAACCCCTGGCTTTCTTACATAAGCAATAAGTACTTTGACGGAAATTACCTAAGTTATAATCCAATTACACAATAATTACATTGGAATGGCTTTGTAACTATGGCATTAATTAACTTTGATGACTCCCATAAATTACGTGGGGAACTGATAAGGTGGGGACAAGGTGGAGGACTCCAGCGGGTGGGAAGGTGGGACTGAGAAACCGGTAAGTAGCCCTGGAGTCAGGAGGTCCCCGAGGGTTGGGGGAGGCAGGGAGGAGTGTCCCTAGCCCACTCCATTAACCCTCAAACCATAGTCTCAAGGCTGGATGTAACTGTCAAGGTCAACTACCCCAATCTGGTCCCCTCTGTCCTATGCCTGAACTCTTACTTTGGGATTCAATTGTCCATAAGGATGACTCTAGTATATAAAAGCTCACTACCTCTTAAGGCAGATGATGTGGCTTGGGATTGAGCATCGACCCGGGGCTTTGGCCAAGGTACTTGACTTTCCTGAACTTCAGTCTTCGCGTTTGGAAAATAGGCAAGATCAGCCTACTTCATATGATGCCATGGGGTGTAAATGTGATGAGAACCAACAGCCTCTAGCCCAGTGCTGACCAGTAGAAATGTATGTGAGACATACATCATTGTATATTTTCTAGCAGCCGTGTTAAGAAAGTAAAAAGAAAAAGGTGAAATTAATTTTTAATAAAGTTATCTTGCTGAACTCAATATATTCAAAATATTATTCTTTCAAAGTGTAATTAATATTAAAAAAAGTACCAAGGGGGAAGGATGAACAGGCGAAGCACCAGGGTTTCTAGGGCAGTGAAACTATTCTGTATGATACCGTAATGGTGGACACCTGACGTTATGCATTTATTTGTCAAAACCCATGGGACCGGACAACACAAAGAGTGAATCGTAATGTAAACTATGGATTTTAGTTAATAATAATGTATTAATACTGGCTTGTCAGTTGTAATAAATTCTACCACACAATACAGGATGTTAATAAGAGTGAAACTCTAGGATGTGGGGAAGGAAGGGGATATGTGGAAATTTTCTGTACTTTCTGTTCAATTTTTCTGTAAACCTAAAACTGCTCTAAAAAGTAAACTTTACTAATTAAAAAAAAGTATTGAGATACTTTACATTCCTTTTTTATACTAAGTCTGCCAAATCCAATGTGTATTTTACACTTTTTTTAAGCACATCTCAGGAGTCTCCAGGTGGTGCAAACGCGAAGCCCTCGACTGCTAGCTGAAAGTTGGTGGTTTGAACCCACCCGGAGGTGGCTTGGAAGAAAGACCTTGTGATCTGCTTCTGAAATGTCGCGGTCTTGAAAACCCTACGGAGTGCAGTTCTACTCTGTAGCACGGGGGTCGCCATGACTCAGAATCAACCGCGCGTCTGGTCTGGCTTTTGGTTTAAGCACATCTCAGTGTGGACCGGCCACATTTCAAGTGCTCAATAGGCACAGGGGCCTGGTGGCTACTGGACTGGACGGCTGGATGAACATGTGCTGGCACGCCAAATTCTGGCCCCTTTCCCTCATCGCTGATCCCCTTCCCTTGCTCCAAAACTCGTTCTCGTATTGGCTGAACTCTGCCTCCCTTTAGCTTCCACAGGCCCCTCAGCACATGCCTGCTCCTCCCTTTTCTCTGGACAATCTTTCACATGGCCGGTGGTATCCTCCAATCTCTACTTTGCCAAGAGAAACATTCCTGGAAACAGTCCCTCAAAGCTTTGTCGGTTGTGCACATCCAAACTGTCATCAAGTCCTGTCTTTTAGCTTTCAAGACGCATCCTGAACTCAGCCGCTGTCACCCACCTCCACCTCCACCTCCACCACCATGACGTAGGCCACCATCATCTCTCCCCCAGTGACCGTGACAGCCTCCTGACTGGACTCCCTGTTTCTTCCCTCCCTCCTCCTATGGCCCATTCCCAACACAGCACAAACACAAGGCAGCTTAAACACATCAGATCATTCGGTTGACTTGTCTCCTAGTTTAAGTTGTCCCCAAGGCAGGAATTGTGTCAAAGGTTTGGGGACAGATAGTTAATTTGGGAGGTGGCCCCAGGGAGCATCTTTGAAGGATCTGAAGAATGAGAGGAGGAAAGAGGAAAAGCTGATGGAAGAGGCTGTTACTGAGGTTACTGCTGTCAGCAGTGGGCCTTCATTCCACCAGATCTTCTGAGAATGCCTCCCAAGCATTTATCCACTGGCTGTCATTGGTTGAGGTGGCTTTGTGGGAGAGAACTCCCCTGCCCTTCTGGACCAAGCTCAGGTGGAGGCACAGAGGCTCCCATGGTGTCAGAGAAAGCTCTGGGGCAGAAAGGGGAGAGCGGAGGGCCCTGCCCATAAGGCCCACCAGCACCCACAGCATGTGCCCCACCTTTTCTAAACGTTTCAAAGATTTCCTATTGCCCTTAGAATACTGTTCAACCTCTTTAGGGTGACCCTAGCGGCTCTGCCTGATCTTTCCCTAACTACATCCTCTACCTCACTCCTCCTCACTCTCCCCCTGCCCTCTAGCCTCCTTGGCCTCTGTCAATTTCTAGAAAATTCTAAGCTCTTTCCTGCCTCAAGACCTTTGCACTTGATCCCCTTCTGCCTGGAATGTTTTTCCCAGGCTCTTCTCATGTCTGCTCTGTCTCTTTCTTCAACTGGCACCTCTCAGAGAGGGCTTCCCTGACTTTCCTAAGTTGCTCTTCCATGTCCCCCCCAAAACAAAACAAAACAAAAAAGCCCAGTTGTTTTTGAGTTCAGTCTGACTCATGGCAACTCCATGTGAGTCAGAGTAGAACTATAGTCCACAGGGTTTTCAATGGCTGATTTTTGGGAAGTAGCTCACCAGGCCTTTATTCCAAGGTGCTTCTGGGTGGATTCAGACCTCAAGCCTTACAGTAGCAGCCAGGGACATTAACAGTTTGCACTCCAGGGACTTTGTCACCACCCCCGCCCCACCTCTGGCCATGATGTTTACCTCATTCTCCTTCATTTTCTTCACAGCTCTTATTAGTTACTAAAATTATCACTAAACTCTAAACCTCATGGGGACGGGACCTTGGTCTCTCTTGTTCAGAGGTGTCTCCACAGCACCTAGAGCAAGCCTGGCTTCAGAAGGTGCTCAGAAAATGCTTGTTGACCTTTTGGGTGGCCTGAGTCCTGTATCCTCCTCGCTCCTCCACTGTGGACATCTTCTGGGCGATCTGTGTACCTTCCAGGGGAGGGGAGCCTGGAACCAAGGCTGCGGGAAGAGTGGGTCACGCCCTTCCCGTTCCGTGTACCGTGCCTCTATTTGTGTAGTCGGAGGTGCTGCTGGATTTTCAGTCTTTCAATCCATGAACATCATGCTGATGACTGGTAGTAAGGTTCACCTTTGTTGTCCCCTACTCTGGGCCAGGTGCTGGGGCTGCAGAGACTGAGAGTGATGAGGAAGAGGCAGGAAATACACAGCTAAAGACAAGCACATTTTGTCCCCAAGAAGCCCAGACTGGCTGGGGAGATAAGCGAGACAAGGGCAGTTTTCTGAGAGCCAACCTAGCAAGAGTGTGTGTGCGAGTGAGTGGGCGGGAAGTTCCAGGGCCTTGGAGATTGGGGAGGGGCCTCCCCGTGTCCAGTGTGGGTTCCTGGAACCAGCTCCCTTCTGGCCTTCGACTCCCTCCTCAGCCTCTGCTCCCGCCTCCATGAGAACAGCCTCTGTCTTCACTCAATGGCCCATTTAGGCCAAGCACAGTACCCCTTTGACTTCCCCCAGAGAATCCCTTGTCCCAGGGCATTGGTGAAAAACATGGACTTCCCTGGAGATGTTGTGGCGGTAACAGGAGTCACCCCCTAACAGCAACTCAGAACTCCCCCTTAGACCCACCAGGATATAACGAGAGACAGACAATACCTAGTGCGGGTTGGAATGTGGAGCAGCTAGAGTTCTCACCCACTGCTGATGGGGGTGCAAATCTATACAATGAACTTAGAAAACTGTTTTGCAGCATCTACTAAAACTGAACGCGTGCATACTGTGATCTATAATTCCACTTTTGGGAATATGCCCATCAGAAATGTATACATACATTCAATAACAAAGCACTCAGGAGAGATTAAAGAAGACTTAAAAAAAAAAAAAACTCATTACCATTGAGTCGATTCTGACTCATAATGACCCTATAGGACAGAGTAGAACTGCCCTATAGAGTTTTCAAGGAGTGCCTGGTGGGTAAGAACTGCTGATCTTTTCTGGTTAGCAGCCGTAGCACTTAACCACTACGCCACCAGGGTTTCCAAAGAAGACTTAAATAAATGGAAAGATGTCCCATGTTCATGGATTAAAAGACAGTATTGTTAAGATGTCAGTACCACTCAAAGAATCCATAGATTCAATGCAATCCCAATCAAAATCCCAATAGCCCTCCTTTCAGAAATAGAAGAAGCGATCCTTGACTTTATATGGAATGGCAAGAGGCCCCAAATAGCTAAAGGAAAGAATAGCTAAAGAGAGGAACAAAGTTTGAGGACTCACATTTCCTGATTTTAAAACATACTATATAAGGAGTCCTGGTAGCTAAGTGGTTAGGAGCTCAAGCTGCTAACTGAAGGGTCAGCAGTTGGAATCCACTAGCTGCTCCCTGGAAATCCTATCGGGCACTTCTGCTCTGTCCTATAGGGTGGCTATGAGTTGGAATTGATGGCACACAACAACAACAACATACAGCTACAGTAATCAAAGCAGCCTGGTACTGATATAACGACAGACACATAGACCAATGGAATAGAATTGAGAGTCTAGAAATAGACCCACACATCCATAGTCAACTGATTTTTGACAAGGGGGCTCAGTCCATTCATGGGGAAAGAAGAGTCTCTGCAATAAATGTGCTGGGAAAATTGCATTTTCACATGCAGAAAAACGAAAGAGCATCCATACCTCACACCATACGCAAAAACAAATTCAAAATGGATTAAGGACCTAAATGTGCACACTAAAACTGTATCATTCTTAGAAGAACAAACAGGGGCAATGCTGTCAGGCCTAGCTTTCAACAAGGATTATCTAATATAATAACAAAAGCACAAACAGCAAAAGACAAAATAAATAAATGGGACCTCATAAAAACTTAAAAACTTCTGTTCATCAAAAAACTTTAACAAAAAAGTGAAAAGACAAGTTACTGACTAGGAGAGTATCTTCAGAAACCAACTATCCAACAAGAATCTAATAACCAATATATATATAAAACTTCAACAACTTAACAACAAAAAGACAACCCAATCGTAAAATTGAGAAAGACTTGAATAGACATTTCACAAAGAGGACATTCAAATGCCCACCAAACACATGAAAAAATGCTCAGCGTCATTAGCCGTCAGAGAGATACAAATCAAAACCACAATGAAACACCATTTCACTTCTCACTTCCACTAGGATGGCTTGAAAAAAAAAAAACAAAACAGAAAGTTACAAATGTTGGCGAGGATGTGGGGGAAATTGGAACTGTTACGCATTGCTAGTGGGAATGCAAAATGGTACAGCTGTTGTAGAAGCAATGTGGTGGTTCCTCAAAAAACTAAAAATAGAGCTACCACGTATGTGACCCAGCAATTGAAAGCAGAGACTCAGAGACTTCTACGCCAGTGTTCTTTGCATCACTCGTCACGTAGCCAAAGGTGGAAACAACTTAAGTGCCCATCAACAGATGAATGAATAAACAAATTGTGGTACGTACATGCAATGGACTACTACTCAGCCAGCAGGAGAAAAGAAATCTTGATATATGCCACAGTATGAATGGAGCTAGAAGATATTATGCTGAATGAAATACGTCAGTCACAAAAGGACAAATATTGTATGGCCTCACTTATATAAAAAGACAAGGAAAGGCAAATGTATAGAGAACAAAGTTTATTAGTGGTTACCAGGGGCAGGAGGGAGGGGGGAGTGGGGGTTAACTGTAATGGAAATATCACATTGATTAAGGGTAGGGTCGCACAGCTGATTACTATAATTGCTGTCAATAAGTTGTACACCTGTAAAAAGTTGAATTGGCAAAAGTTGTGTGAAAGATATATTTACAACAACAACAAAATAAAGGAGTGGCTGCTGAGGCTGCTTATACACAACCAAAAACCTCATGGGATTTGACTTCTTGGTTTGGAGGTTTAGGGTCATGGTTTCACGGGACATCCCAGTTAATTGACCTAATAACATGTTTAGCGCTTCTGTCCTACCTCCTAGTTTGTTGCGTAGTGCCTGGGGTCTTAAAAGCTTGCAAGCGGCCATCCAAGGCACAGCAATTGATCTCTACTTACCTGGAGCAAGAGAGGAAGAAGGAGAGTAGGAATAGGAGGAGAATATGAAACGTGTGGCTAATTGCCTCCATGAGCAACTACCTCCTTTGCTGTGAGACCAGAACTGGATGGTGCCCAGCTATCGTTACTGAACATTTTGATCGAAGATTCTATAGAAGAATTCTGATCAAAAAGGGGAAAACACAGAACAAAATTTCAAATTCTCTTGGACTCCAGGCTTCCTGGAGCATGAAGGTTGGATAAACCTTTCAATCTATTGCCCTGAGATGATCTCTGAAACTTAAACCAAAAATATCCCCTGAAGTCTTCTTAAAATCAAACAATTGTTTAGCTTAACTAGTAAAAAAGGTCTGCCTTGAGCATTACACTCTTTTAAGATCTGTATGAGATCAAACTGACAACAGTAACTCGAAAGATTAGATAGGAACCTTAGGGAGCAGGGAATCTGTTAACGGGAGAGGAACAGCTCAGCAAAGGGGGGTGAGATTGGCTGCATAACTGGAAGAATGTAATCAATGTCACCAAGTGGTAGATGTAGAAAATGTGGAATTCGTTTATGTTTTGCTGTGTATATTCTCAACAATAACTATAAAATAGACAAAATTTTAAAAAAAAAGGGCATTCAGAGCAGCATTATACACCGTAGTAAAAAATGGAAACTACCCAATTGTCCTTCCATGTAGAACAGGCAAGCGAATTATGGAACAGTCGCCCAATGGAACACTCTACAAGCAGTCACCAAGAATGAATGAACCACTGCCATGTGCTTCAACGGAAACCCTGGTGGCACAGCGGTTAAGTGCTACGGCTGCTAACCAAGAGGTCAGCAGTTCGAATCCTCCAGGTGCTCCTTGAAAACTCTATGGGGCAGTTATACTCTGTCCTATAGGGTCGCTATGAGTCGGAATCGACTCGACGGCAGCAGGTTTGGTTTGGTTTGGTTTATATGCGTCAACATGGCTGAATCTCACAGACAATGCGTTGAGCGAAAGAAGTCAGGCACAAAAGAGCACAAGGTGTATGACTCAATTTATGTGATGTCACAAAGAGGCGAAAACAATGTGTGGTGCTGGAAGTCAGGAGAGTGGATACCTTGTGGGCAGGTAGTTTACTGAGGGGAGTCCCTGGGGGTGGCAACCAGTTAACGTGCTCGGATGCTAACCAAAAGGAGGTTAAGTTTAGAGATTGGAGTCAACCCAGAGTCACCTTGGAAGAAAGGCCTGGTGATCTGCCTCCAAAAAATCAGCCACTGAAAACCCTACGGAGCACAGTCTTACTCTGACACACGGGGTCACCACGAGTCAGAGCTGACTCGATAGCAGCAGGTACTCATAGTTTACTGGGTCGGGGGGTGCATGAGAGGCTCCGGGATCCTGGTTGTGCTCTGTGTCTTGTTCTGGAAGCTTGCTCTACGGTGTCTTCACTTTATGAAACTCCATCCTTAGATGTTATACTTCAATAGAAAGTGTAAAAGAAAATTGCCGCTAGCTGAGTCTTCTTTCCCTGCGGTCCCTTCTCTGACTTGGCACTACTGTGTCTACTGGTTTGCTTTTATCTCCTCTTTTCCTACCAAGGTTCAGCCTCTTGGGCTTCTTCATCACAGCTCTGTCCCTGGTTGTCCACATTTCCCCTGGGACCTAGCATTTCCCAGCCCTTAATTATGCAGAGCATGTTAGCCCTGCCCTGGCTGCTGCCCCAGCCCCACAAACGTAAATCTATCACCAGGCATAAGAAACCAAGGGGCACCCGGGGCTCATGGGAAGGCAGTTTACTGACCATATTTTGTGACATAAACCTGTTGCTCAGGTGTCATTCCTCACTCCAAGAGGCTGGCCAGATTGTTTCTTCCAAATAAATACAGCACTGTTCCCAAGGGGAATTCCCAGGGCAACTGCTGAGAGAGTAAAAGTGTGTCCTTCTCATTACCCTGGTTTTACAGATGGGCAGACTGAGGCCCAGAGAGAGGGAGCAGCCACCACACTGGCAGAGATGGGACCAGAGCCAGGGTCTCCTTGCCCTCTACCCTGGGGCCTGGGGGCCAGGTGGGGTGGCTGTAAGCTGTGTGCCTCAGCTGTTTGCTTCCCCAGGCTTTGCATATAGGGCAGGAGGTCTGTTGGGCAGGAGGAAATGGCCAACACCCACCCTGGCCTCATTTGCTTGAGGAGCTGTGCCACAGACACACACCGTGTGGGTGCAGGGGCAGACAGGAGAGCCAGGGAAAGGGCATCCAGCCAGACACTGGGCACCCAGATGCCTGGCCCGTTGATTCAGGCCTCCAAGCCCTAGAAAGCTCCCAACCTGCAGGCAAAGGTCATGTTCTACATTCAGCGGCAGCTTCTGCCTCCTGATCCCACAGCAAAGAGGGAGCACCAGAACTTCACTGGCCCAGGGCTGGAAAGAAATCAGGAGGAGAGGAGATGAAATTAGGCGGCACACATGTTAGTCCTGGGATTAAAATGGGGCCTTCCTCTTCCTGGCCCGTCATCAGTGATTCCTGAGTTTCCTGGGCCCTCAGCAGTGGTGTGCTGCTAGTTATTTAAGGACTGGCTCTCTAGGGAAAAAAAGTCCTGCTTCCTAGCGTTGGCCAATTTCTATGGTGTAAACGCTCCCACCCTGGCCTATTTGAATGGTATGAGCTAGCTCCAGCAGGAAGTTCTGGGTGGGAGCTGGGGAGTGAGGACTGGGCTTTTAACATTCCACAGGCTAGGAGGTTTGGGAATCTGTCTGCAAAGCAAGAGATATTTTCTTGGGTTCTAGGGCCCATGGTGGTCTCCTTTGCTCTCCTAGGGCATTCTGGCTAATTCTGCCTGATGTATGAAGGGGCTTCCATAGGGCTGAACTGAGGAAGACATAATAATCTTGTTAAGAAAATTAGCGATCCTCATATCAAAAGCTCCTCTTTTTAGGATATTAAATTAAGACAGTGCTTTTTAAACAATGCAACACTGATTCCAACACCTTCCATTACAGAATGTACCCAAACTGACAAAGCATAAAGCACTTTCCCATGGACGATCTCATTGGGTTCCCACACCTAGAGCTCAATTATTCCCACTTCATAGATAATACAGGGAGGCCGTATCCGTTGTCTCACCACCCATCTGTCCATTTGTCGTACTGTGGTGGCTTGTGTGTTGCTGCGATGCTGAAAGATATGCCACCAGCATTTCAAATAGGGTCACCCATGATGGACAGGTTTCAGCAGAGCTTCCACATTAAGACAGACTAGGAAGAAAGGCCTGGCAATCTGCTTCTGAAAATTAGCCAGTGAAACCTTATGGATCACAACGGAACATTGTCTAACTCAATTGCTTTGGGCACGTTGTCAGGAGGGATCAATCACTAGAAGAGGACATCATGTTTGGTGAAGTAGAGGGCCAACAAGGACAAGGGAGACCCTCAGTGAGATGGATTGTCGCCATAGCCCAACAATGGATTTGAACATGATCGTGAGGATGGAGCAGGACAGGGCAGAACAATGTTTAGTTCTGTTGTACCTAAAGTTGCCATAAGTCAGAGTTGACTAGATGGCGGCTATCTGTCTATGTCTCTATCCTTTATCATTCAAATCAGGACAGTTTGGAGACTGATGGGAGGCACTCATTATGCCAGGACAACGGGAATAAACCGGGTCCATACCAGGCACCCTGCAGACGAGGAGTGTGCAGCCTGGAGAGGTCAGCTCCCCCTGCCAAAGATGACACGGCTGTAACAGGACAGGGTGCTCCTCTGGGCTTGCTCAAATGAGCAGTGTCATTTGGGGCAGTGAAGGGCAGGCTGTGAGTGCACCCTTGTATCTGAACACTTCGCAGCAGTCACTCACAAGGGCTGTGGGCACTTTTCCCCATGGGGCACTGAGCTCTATGGGGCCTGTCCTGAGAGTCGGTTCTGGAAGAGTGAGGGTGCTGAGTGCTCGTGGTGAGGATGGCGGCAACGGGGAGCATAGGAGAGGGAAGGCTGACTCTACCTGCTCACCCTTCACTCCCTGCATTGAGAGGTTTCACCCACAGACCCTGGTGCCCCGGCAGGGCAGCCGTGACTTTGGAAAGCCTGCTGGGCATGACAGGGAGTGGAGTGAGTGGGGACAGGAAGAGGCTGCTTGTTCCTTTCCTCTCTATCTGACCCCATAGGCAGTGCATCAGCACACCTGGTCTGACCGCCTGATTTGTAAGGTGGGAAGTGGCCTCCAGGAAGGGACTCTCCTCGCATGATTTGCCTCCTGCTTTGTGCTGGGCCAGGAAGGGAGGGATGTTCTTACTGTGGCCAGCAGTAAACCATCTGTCAGGTCACTCTGCACTCCCCAATTTTGGACTCTAGTTCTCATCCCTGACCGCATGAGCCAGGAGCTCAGAGCCTCCTCCAGGAAGCTTTCCCAGGGCTATACCCCTGGAGGAAGAATAAAGCCTCTTACCCCACAGTCTCAAAGCTTTGGTTGTACTTTGTGATTGGACTGGAGTGTACACATGCCCCTCTGCCCTGCTAGAGGGCGAACCCCTTGCAGGCAGGCTCTGTAATTCCCTCCGCTCAGGAGCCCTGTGCAGAGGAGGCTCTCAGCATGCATGCAGGAGGCAGATGAGTAGAGCAGAGTGAGTCTAGGATTTGGCATGGCACAGTCCTGGGATCCGCCATCTTCGCTGTTGTTGTTGCCGTCACGTTGGCTGCAACTCATGGTGAGCCCATGAACAACAGAACGAAATGTTGTCAGGTCCTGGGCCATCTTCCTGATTGTTGGTGTGTTCGAGTCCATTGTCGTGACCACCGTGTGTTTTAAATGCCTTCCAACCTAGGAGGCTCATTTTCTAGCACTATACTGGACAGTATTCTGTTGTGATCCATCGAGTTTTTATTGGTTAATTTTCAGAAGTAGACCCCCAGGCCTTTATTCCTAGTCTGTCTTAGTCTGCATGCTCTGCTGAAATCTGTCCACCACGGATGATCCTGGTAGCATTTGAAGTACTGCTGGCATAGCTTCCAGCATCATGACAACGTGCAAGTATGACAAACTGACAGATGGGTGGTGGGCCACCTTTAATAATAGTTAATTTATTGAGCACTTTACACCAGCACTGTCTTAAGACATTACATGCATTAACCCATTTTATTCTAACAAGGACCTAGGACAGTAGATACTACTATTTTTCCCATTTTCCAGATGGGGAAACTGAAATTCAAAGGGGTTAAGTACTTTGCCCAACTCACATAGCTTGGAGAAGAATAGAGTGTAAGAGTATGGCATGCGGAGCCCAACAGCTTGCATCTATAGTCTGGTTTTACTACCTTGACCAATTAACCTGTCTGTGCCTCAGTTTCCCCATGAGTCGAATAGGACAGCTAATAGTTCCTTTCCCTTTCCCAGGAGGAAGTCCTGCCTCTTGCAGGGTTTCTGGGAGGATTGAAGGGGATCATGGATGTGGATGTACTTTGTAAATCTCAGGACATTGTACAAATGTCAGGCATTTTACGTGTTGACTCAAATGCCTTCTCTCACAGCTCCACTGGTCTTCAGAAGACACGGTTCTCCCAAAAACCAATCCCCTGGGATAGAAACTGGCATTTCCTAATCCCTTCCAAGCACCAAGGCAATTTGATGTCCACAAAAGACTTCTTAGGAGAATTCGATGACCTGATTAAAAAGAGAGTTGTGGGGGCAGGTGACTCTCATGAAAAACCTTGGTCAGGGGCCTATCTTCAGAAAGGCTGTCTTAGAGGGGATTTTTTTCCTCCTCTTTTCTTTGAAAAAATACTTAAAAATCACTCAAATAATGGAAAGATTAGGAAATGCAGATTGGCATAAAGGTCAAAATTAAAATGCCCTACAATCCCACTAAAAAAAAAAAAAAAAAACAATCCCACTACCCAGAGAGAATTATTCTGAATTCCAGGCAAAATTTCTGGGTATTATGATACAGAGCCAGGAACCCAGAAAGTCCCACTTTATAATGTCCCACCCTAGTGCTGAGTTCCTAACCAAGGAAGTTGTATACCAGAAACAGCAGCCAAATGGGACTCAAAATGCTACTTCATTAATACATTTATTAATAAATGTAAAATTCTGGCAAGAATTAAGTTGGGGAAACTGGCCTGGGTCTGGATGCTTTTGAGGGGCTTTCTGCCCCTTCCCTACAAAAGCAATGGCTGCCTCTTTAGGCAGGACCCAGCCCACCATCTGCAGCCAGAGCCAGGCATGGAGGAGCTCACAAGATACTCACAGCTTTTCAGTGTGGTGACCTTGCCCACTAGTGAAAGTGGTCCCAATCCTAGCCTGGGCTTGGACCATTCTGAATAGAAATGCCTCCTCCCTTATGGGGTGGAAGAGAGTAAGGGGGTGGGGAGAGGGGGGAAACATGGGAAGGAGTGGTGTTCCCTTCCCAGCAATAACTGCCGTTAGCATCTTGGTGGACAACCACCCAAATCTATTTGAATTTTTTTTTTCTGACAAAAATATATTTATTTCTACATCATTCTGTCCTTTAATTTTTAATTAATTTCATTTTTAATGGTTAACACATGCACATAATTGGAACAGTCCAAAGTGAATGGAAAATAATTTCCCCTCTCATCCCTGTCCCCTTGCCCCTCATTCTCCTCCAAAGAGCCCACCATTGTTGCCAGTCTCCTGAGTCTTCTAAAGATGGTCTGTTTTTGTGTGAACATGTATTATTCTTCATGACCCATGGTATTCTGGTAAAAGGAGATACCATGATTCATTTAACTAATCCTTTATTGTTGGGCAACCAGACATTTATTAATAACATCTGATTAACATTTAGATAAACACCCTTGAGGCATTTCTTTGGATAAATACTTAGGCGTAAATCACTGGCCCTCCTGAAGGATGGGCCAGTTTTCACTTGTACCCACAATGTACTGGCCTGATGGGTTTTTTTATTTTAGCGAATCCTTGACAATTTGCTAGGTGATATTTTTTTTTTATATTGCACCTTATTATTTTAATTTACTTTATAATTTTGAAGATTTAAAAATTTTCCTTTAAATTTATTGGTCATTTGAGTCTGACTTCCTAGTCAATGGTTTTAAATGTTCTTTATACTGTTAACCCTTTGTCTTGGGGAGAATGGAATAAGATTTCTGGATATGTAAATATCTCATATAAAGTAGTACCTTCCCCCTTCACTGGGAACTAAAAGGGAAAAATAAAGTGGAAAACAGACCAGCAAGATTTAATGGTGCCTTACTTTGGTGAGTGGTATCTGGGGTCTTAGAACCTAGCCAGTGGCCATCTAAGATGCATCAATTGGTCCCAACCTACCTAGAGCAAAAGAGAATGAAGAACACCAAAGACACAAGGAGAATATCAGCCCAAGGGACAGAAAGGGCCACATAAACCAGAGACTCCATTAGCCTGAGACTAGAAGAACTAGATGGTGTCTGGTTACCACCAATGACCACTCCAACAAGGAATACAAGAGAGTCCCTGACAGAGCAAGAGAAAAGTGGGGTGCAGAACTCAAATTCTAGTAAGAAGACCAGACTTAATGGCCTGACTGAGACTGGAGGGAACCACAGAAGACATGGCCCCCAGACTATCTGTTAGCCCAGAATTAAAACCATTCCTGAAACCAACTCTTCAGACAAAGAAAAGACTGGATTATAAGACATAAAATGATATTCTTGAAGAGCGTGCTTGTTAGTTCAAGTAGATACATGAGACTAAATGGGCAGCTCCTGTCCAGAGGCAAGATGAGAAGGCAGAAAAGGACAGGAGCTGGTTGAATAGACACGGGATATACAGGGTGGAGAGGCGTATGCTGTCACATTATAGGGAGAGCAACTAGGGTCACATAACATTGTGTGTATAAATTTTTGCATGAGAAACTAACTTGAACTGTAAGTTTTCACTTAAAGTACAATTAAAAAAAAAAAAAGATTTAGTGGCTTAAGGAAGGACCTCAGCTACAGAACTTTCCGGATCTTGAAGGGAGTGACCCTGGTGATCCACAGTCTCTTTCTGAACTCGTTAGATCAGGGGTGGTAAGAGGCATGAAGGAGTAGGGTCAGGGGCTGCAGCCGTGGCCCTCAGCCCACCCTGACCACACACCCTCCCGCATGGTTTGTCTTTGGATCATGGATGTGAAGCATTTAGCCCTGCCTCTCGCCCATAATTACACTTACTAAATGGATGCACCCTCTGATGGTAATAATTACCACCACCGTTTTTTAAAAATAATATTTTATTGTGTTTTTGGTGAAGCTTTACACAGCAGTTTAGGTTTCCATGCAACAATTTCTGCCCAAGTTGTTCAGTGACATGGGTTACATTCATCACAACGTGTGAACATTCTCATGATTTCCATTCTGGTTGTTCCATTTAGGACCACCACTTTTTGGGTGCCCACTGTGTGCCAGGCACTGTTCATACCTGAACTCTTGTGCTAGCAACAGCACTGTGAGATAACCAGGCTCCTCCCCATTTTACAGCTAAGAATGTGGAGACTTGGGGAAGTGCAGTAACTTCCTCCAGGCCACCCAGACCAGGATTCGTAGCCAAGCTGCCCACCTCCAAGGTTCAGGCTCCATGAAACCCTCTGGGCACAGCGGGCGGCTGTGTCTTGAGGTCGTGGAAGAGCTGGCTTGTATCAGGGTCCTCTAGGAGCTGGGCTCTGCCTCCCAAACCCTTTGTTCCCAGGCAGGTCAGGAGGGAAGGGTATAGGGCAGAGACTCACTGCACCCTGAGGACAAACACCAGGCTGTCTGGGCTCTAGGATAGAGATATCATGGGCACATTCAGGCTCAGATGAGAAAAAATTTGCTGATCACTGGCTTGCAGATTTGAGGAAGTGGGTACCGTGACACTTAATACGCTTCCTTAGAATGTACACTGCTCCCCACTCCCCACCAAGGAACTCCCAGTGTGGCCCAGCCTGGGTGGAACAGGGGAAGGGGGTGCAGGAGGGGCGGGATGGAGAGGAGGGAGTGGCCCAAAGCGTCCCCTTTAGGCCTGTGCCATCCTAAGGAGCGCAGCTCGTGGTAAGCTGCCTCCACTGGTCTCGCTCCATTAGCACAGGGTTAATTACCGCAAGGGGGCAGGCAGGCTTTGGCAGTGGGATGGCCTTTCTGGGCGTCTCCAGGCCTCACACTACGTTTATGGCTGTGGCTCACGAGTGTCTCCTCATGACGCCCCATTTGTCATGGCGAGACAGGTAGAACGGGCTCATTTTTCAAAGGCAGACACAGGCCCCTCCCTCAGGGTCTTCGCCATCTCCCCCCACTCCTACCCTAGGGCCCGGTACAGAACTCTCTGTTCAGTCTCTGGCTGTCTGCTCCCATCCTTGAAGAGCCCCAGGGGCTTCTTGGTGCAGCTGCAGCTTGGGGGCAGTAGAAAGAGTGTCCATAAGGAGCCTGAAAGCCTCCAGTTTGAATTCGGCCTCCACACTTGGCAGCAGGCACCTGGATTAGACAAGTCCCTCAGCCACACCTCTTACTCCAGCCACTGTGGGGCATCAGTTCTGCACAGGCTTGGACCTGCTTCCCTCAGGTTCAAGCTGATGAGGGACTCACCTTACTCCAGGTGGGAGTGATACCCACTCACCTTGGCAGGGGACACCTGCATGTGCACATGCAACCCAGAAGTATGTGTGTGTGTGTGTGTTGTTGTTCTTCTTCTTCTTATTAGTGCCGTTGAGTTGATTCCAACTCACGGCGACCTTACGTATAACAGAACGAGACATTGCCCGGTCTTGCGCCATCTTCACGATCACCCGTATGTTTGAGTCCGTTGCTGTGGCTATAGAGTCAATCCATCTCACTGAGGATGTGTGTGTGTGTAGGGGATAGTTAACGCCATGGGGTAACCCTTGACCAGTGGGGGTGGGAACTGATGGGTAGATACTTCCTGTTTATTGCTCTCGGTGACAGTTCTGAAACACCATTTATAAGGCTTCGCAGAAAGTCTGAGCACCAATTACCTGTAGCAATTGGCAATTGGATAGCACACTATTGTGGCTTGAATTGTGTCCTCCAAAAAGATATGCTGACGTGCTAAACTCTCAGTACCTGTAAATGTGACCTTATTTGGCAATAGGGTCTTTGCAGATGTAATTAGTTAACGTGAAATCACACTGGAGAGGGTGGGTCCTAATCCAATATGAGTGGTGTACTTATGAAAAACAGAAAATTTCCCTGAGTGGCCTGCATTGACCAGCCACATGCTTACTGGGGAGGGCAAAACTGACTTCAGTGGAGCCCATGGCAGCATGGAGAGCCAAGGTGAGTGGTGAGCTCATTAGGGAAGGCAAGGAAAGAGCAAATGTGCAGGCGTTTATTTGGTGATCAGGAGCCTGGGAGGCTGTGGACAGGGCTGGGATCAGTACCACTCTGGGATGTGCTTGGGCTCCTGCCGGTGGAGACCTTCATTGCAAAGCCTGGCCCACCCCTGTCACTGCCCTGAGGTAGGCCTGGGAGGGCCTCTCCACGCTCAGAACTACGGCCATTCCCAAGAGGCTCCTGGGCCCAGGGCTCATGTAGCCATGCACTCCTCCTTCCTCCGTCCTCATCTCCTGAACCTCAGCCCCAAATGCAGCCAAGACTCCAGTGAAGAGGAGTCTGTGCTAGGAGCCCAGGGTCCTGGATTTCAGGCAGTCTGTCTGGCTTCAATCAGCACAGCACTTGACAGCTCACTGAGACCATGCAAACCAAATCTCTTCTGTCCTGGACTCCTCACATATTAGGCAGATCAGAGACACTAGCTCCATTGTAGAGACAGGAAACTTAAGCCCCAGAGAGGAGAGGGCAGTACGTGATGAAGCTGGGGCACAAGCCCTCGCCTTCCTTCCTCATCTCATCTCTGCTGCCACATCATTGTGGAACAATCCTGCCCTCTCGGGGCCTCAGTTTCCCCATTTGTACAAAAGAGAGTTTCCTAAAGTAGCATCAATAGGGTTTTATTGGCTGTAATCTTTACCGAAGCAGATCGCCAGGCCTTTCTCCCCTAGCACAGCTGGGTGGGTTAGAACCACCAATCTTTTGGTTAGTAGCCTCTCAGGAACCTTCCACGCCATATTACACATGCAGAAACAGGGGCCCAGAGCGTCAAAGATGCTTACCCAGGACCACAGAGCTTGGGCAGGGCCAGAGCGGGGAAGTGGCCCAGGTTTGCCTGACTTGAGAGTTACTGCTCTCTGCATCCCATGCCCAGCTTCTCCCAGCCTCCAGGATTAGGTGAGCTGGAGAACAGCAGCCCCTTCTAAAGAAGATACTCAGTAATCATCCTGACAAGGGGAGGGCAGCTCTCCACTCCTAACTTGCCATTGTTTTCCTGAAAATTAAGTCATCCCGCTGGGCCCCTTAAGCCTTTTTGGAACTGGCTGTTCCCAAGGCCTTAGCCAGGCGGCAGCTGGGAGTCTGTTATTATTCATTGAATCTCTCCAGGGCAGCTGGGAAGCCGCCTTTTAATTGTCTCATCTCTGTCCATCCCTTTATCGAGAAAGAGACTAAGAGGCGAGAGCAATTGGTTATCTCATCACAGATCAGGGCCTAGAAAGGGAAGCTGTTCCACCAGAACCCTCAACCCTAGGGAGGGAGGGGTCCCGGCTGGGGGAGGAGCGCTCCTCTCTTTAACTCGCAAGTTCTCGTGCCAAACTTATCCCACCAGACTGAGGAGGAGGATTGCCTACGGCATTTACGGTCCAGACATCCAGGAGCTGGAGATTGACGTAGTTGGCTTTGGCTTTGGCTGCCCCAGAGAGTGCAGAGAACATAGAACTGCAGACTGTTAGGGTTGTAAGGGAATTTATAGATTATCTTGCCATACATCCATCCATCCTTCCACCCATCTATCCATCTACTTGTTCACCCATCTATCTGTCCATTTGACAATCTGTCCATCCATTTTTTGGTTCATCCATTCATCCAGTTGTTCACCCAGCCATCTGTTTATCTGTCCATTCAATAAGCCAGGGAGAAACTGACTTTTGTCAAGAATATCATACTTTACAAACATTTCTCTCTTAACTCATTAGGTCTTCATATTGTCTGCTTCCACTTATGGGGAAGCTGAGGCTCAGAGAGGGGCAAGGACTCGTTCAAGAAGCAAGTTTCCGGGATAAATCTGTTTCTAGGCTCTGCTTGTCAAGTGCTATGGAGCTGGATCTGCTGGGAGGAAGGGGAGCTTTTTCTTTGCACAAAGGCCATGTCCTCTTGCCAAGCTGTAGAGCCCAACTGAAGGGGCGCCTTTCTGGATTCTCATGGGCTAATGGTGGCCCTGGCTTACTTTGGCTGGAGAAGCACCCTGGAGAGGAGGGGAAGGAGACAGGCCATGAGGGCAACCTGGCCTCCCCACCAGTGCTCAGGGAGGGGCCCATGGCGCACGGCCCCCCAGCTAGCCACCCAGAGGTGGCAGAGCTTCTCCTGCTGTCCAAGCCAGCCACCAGCCTCATGCCAAACGGGCTGTTTGGAAGGGGTATTCCAATTGCCCACTCTTTCAGGTCATAAACTTTTTGGGGACAGCCAGCTGTTTGGCTTTTTCTGGTGGCTAAGTTTCTTTCTCGGTGCTTGTGTTTTGTTTTGCATTGTTTTTTAACTGACTTTACTGAAATAAAATTTATATACAGTCAAGTACACCCTTGAAAATGCACATTTCTATGGGTTTTTACAGGTGGCCTGATGGCTCTAATGGTTAAGTCCACTACTATCACAAACATTGGTGGTTTGAACCCACCCAGAACTGCCTCGGAAGAAAGACCTGGTGATCTGCTTCTGAAAAGCCACAACCCGGAAAGCCCAATGGAGCACAGTTCTACTCTGCAACACATGGGGCCGCTATGAGTCAGAATGGACTAGATGGCAACTGACTGGTGAGTGGGTTTTGACAAATGTATACATTCACGTCATCACCACCACAGCTGAAAGGTAGAGCACTTCTATTGCCCCAGATGTTCCCTCCTACCCCTTTGCAGTCCGTCTCTCTCGCCCCAACCCGGGCTTCCCAACCCAGCCCCAGGCAACCACGAAACTGCCTGCTGTCACTAGAGACTAGAATTCTCCTTTCTAGAATTTCTTGTAGAGGAAATGATCCAGTATGCACTCCTGTGTCTGGATTCTTTCGCTCGGCCTAGTGTTTTTGAGATTCACTGTGTTGTTTTCTGTCTTAGGAGTTTCTTCCTTTCATTGTTGACTAGCATTCATTCCCTTGCATGGATGTACTACAGTTTACTGGTCTTTTCACCTGCCAATGGACATTCGGGTTTTTCTAGGCTTATAAATAAAGCTATTATGCACATTCGTGTATGAGTTTTTGTGGGTATAGACATATGCCTGCATTTCTCTTGACTAACACCTAGGAGGGGAATTTTTGGGTCAAGGACGGTTATATTTTCAGATTTATAAGAAACCGTCACACTTTTTTTCCAAAGTGGTTGTACCATTTTACACTCCTACCAGCAATATGTGAGCTCCAGTTGACCCATATCGTCCACCATAGTGGTATTGTCAACCGTTTTCACTGGGCTTTTCCATTGTATGTATTCAGGGGTCTATTTGCAAGACCCACTTCTTGCCTCTCCTGCCTCCCTCACTAGACCTTGAGATCCCCCAGGACTCAGACTGGCTCACGGGTGCCACCCCAGAGCCTGCAGGGTTGGGCATAAAGCAGGAATTGAGTCAGTGTTGGATAAACTTGGGCAGGAGTAGAGCTAGGATTTTCTGGAGAGAGATACCTTTCTGAGCCTCAGTCTCCTCATCTGGCCAATAGACATATGCCTGCCTGCCCGGTCCCCAGGGCAGCTTCAGGTTACAAATTCAGTCAGCTGAAAGAGACGAGAGCACGTTAACAATCAGCGCTAGCAGGCGGCTCACCAGGAGCGTCTCAAACCGCTCTCATTTCCTCCTCTCCTCAACTCCATGAGATGGCAGTTATCGCGTCCATTTTGCACATGTGGAAACTGAGGCTCAGCCAGACAAAGTGGCACCAGGTCTGTGTGACTCCAAAGCCTACACTCTTAACTACGATATGAACCACTCTGCTGCAAAGTCTCCTAGGATAGACTGGGGCTTATCGTCACCATGGTCAGCAGGCAGAACGCTGGCCAGGATATGCACACGCTGTGTTCCTGCCGCCACCTGGCAGCTCTTCCGGCAGCTCCAGTCCCTGGGGCCCCAACGCCACGTCTGTCGCTCCATTATCCTAAGCGGCCTCCCCGGATCCCATTACTTCGCTGCTGTTATTATTTATTCATTGACGGAGCCCTCAGCCTGTGGATGGGCACTTACCTTGATGTCCCTGACAGCAGGTCAGGAGCCCCACTCAGGGCATATTAATCACCAGCCACGCAGGCGGGGAGCCCTTGTCCCCCAGGGACAAAGAGGAGATCATGTTGCCAATACAGAGGGCCTGTCAGCGTGCCCGTTTTCCCGTGGAGGCCAGTCCCTAGCCATAGGAGGAATCTACCGCCTGGTGTTTTAGAGCTGGATGAGCTCTAGAGAGCATCTGTGCAGGCAGAGGAACTGAGGTTCAGCGGGAGGAGGGCCTTGCCCAAGTTCCCACAGCTCAATGAAGTGGTACCCAGGACTTTCCATACGTAGATGAACACTGATAATAACCCCACTTACAGGGACAGGGCTTTACAGTTTGCATCTCTTCTCTTATTTGGTGCTCGTAAAAACCCTTCAAGACCTATAAGCTTCTGCTCACCTAGACATACAGGTAGATAGGTAGGTAGACAGACAGAGAAACTGCAGCTCATACAAATTCAGTGACCTGCTGAAGGCCACAACGTTAATAAGTCACCAGGCTGGGATAGGGACTGAAGTATCTTGACTCCTGGTCCAGTGTTTAGGTCGGGAAATGCAGGACCTGTACAGTGTTCCTTCTGATCTTCTATGAACAAAAGGGATCCAATGTTGGCCTGGGGTAGAATCCTGTTGGGAGCTGGGCTGCGCCTCAGCCTGCAAGGCTAGGAAGGTTTTCCTGGCCTCCCAGCCCACTGCGGGGCCTCAGCCTACCACCTCCAGGCTCTCAAGAGAAGGTGGCTCATGGTCTGCTGGCTGGACACCTGGTTGACACACTGGCCTGGAGGCTGGAATTGGAGACAAGCCCGTCTTTTACTAGGATACAAGTACCTACAACATTTGACGTTATAGGCAGAGTTGCCTCGGGGTTTGTGACATGGTCAGTGCTGCCAGCCCAGGAGCTGTGCCATTGTGGGGAGTTCTAGATCCTCCCCCTGGCTTTCAAAGGAAGTCTCCTCTGAGCTCCTGAGCACAGGAATCCTCCCCTGAGACCCTCCAGTGCTGACGGACAGTCTGGTGACATAACAGACAGAAATCAGAACATGCTCCTGCTCTAAAGCCTCCCGCGGCTCCTCATTGCCCTTTGTGAAAGGCGTGGTGGGAAGCTGTAGATGGAGGCAGCTCTCACTACTCCCTTTCACATATACAAAGAAACCCAAACCCGTAGCCGTCGAGTCAATTCTGACTCATAGCGACCTTATCGAACAGGGTAGAACTGCCCCGTAGGTTTCCAAGGAGCAGCTGGTAGATTTGAACTGCCATCCTTTTGATTAGCAGCCTGAGCTCTTAACCACTTCATCACCAGGGGAAATTCCGGTACTGAGGAGCCCTTGGGTCTAGAAGATTTTATGAGGAGGCAGGGTTTTTATAACCATTTTATAGGAGATGAAACTGAGACTCAGAGACGATAGGTAACCAGCCCTGGCTACATACCTAGGAAGTGTCAGAGCTAGGAGTCATACCCAGGTACTTGAGGCCAGAGCCCAAGCTTTTTTTTTTTTTATAATTTTTATTGTGCTTTAAGTGAAAGTTTACAAATCAAGTCAGTCTCTCACACAAAAACCCATACACACCTTGCTACACACTCCCAATTACTCTCCCCCTAATGAGACAGCCTGCTCTCTCCCTCCACTCTCCCTTTTCGTGTCCATTTTGCCAGCTTCTAACCCCCTCCACCCTCTCATCTCCCGTCCTGGCAGGAGATGCCAACATAGTCTCAAGTGTCCACCTGATCCAAGAAGCTCACCCCTCACCAGCATCCCTCTCCAACCCATTGTCCAGTCCAATCCATGTCTGAAGAGTTGGCTTCGGGAATGGTTCCTGTCCTGGGCCAACAGAAGGTTTGGGGACCATGACCACCAGGGTCCTTCTAGTCTCAGTCAGACCATTAAGTCTGGTCTTATGAGAATTTGGAGTCTGCATCCCACTGTTCTCCTGCTCCCTCAGGGGTTCTCTGTTGTGTTCCCTGTCAGGGCAGTCATTGGTTGTAGCCAGGCACCATCTAGTTCTGGTCTCAGAATGATGTAGTCTCTGGCTTATGTGGCCCTTTCTGTCTCTTGGGCTCATAATTGCCTTGTGCCCTTGGTGTTCTTCATTCTCCTCTGATCCAGGTGGATTGAGACCAATTGATGCATCTCAGATGGCTGCTTGCTAGCGTTTAAGACCCGAGACGCCACTCTTCAAAGTGGGATGCAGAATGTTTTGTTAATAGATTTTATTATGCCAGTTGACTTAGATGTCCCCTGAAACCATGGTTCCCAGACCCCTGCCCCTGCTACGCTGACCTTCGAAGCATTCAGTTTATTCAGGAAACTTCTTTGCTTTTGGTTTAGTCCATTTGTGCTGATCTCCCCCGTATTGTGTGCTGTCTTTCCCTTCACCTAAAGTAGTTCCTATCTACTATCTAATTAGTGAATGCCCCTCTCCCACCCTCCCTCCCTCCCCACTCTCGTAACCACAAAAGAATGTGTTCTTCTCAGTTTAAACTATTTCTCAAGTTCTTATAATAGTGGTTTTATACAATATTTGTCCTTTTGCAACTGACTAATTTCACTCAGCATAATGCCTTCCAGGTTCCTCCATGTTATGAAATGTTTCACAGATTCCTCACTGTTCTTTATCGATGCGCAGTATTCCATTGTGTGAATATACCATAATTTATTTATCCATTCATCCGTCGATGGGCACCTTGGTTGCTTCCATCTTTTTGCTGTTGTAAACAGTGCTGCAATAAACATGGGTGTGCATATATCTGTTCGTGTAAAGGCTCTTATTTCTCTAGGGTATATTCCAAGGAGTGGGATTGCTGGATCGTACGGTAGTTCTATTTCTAACTTTTTAAGGAAGTGCCAAATCGATTTCCAAAGTGGTTGTACCATTTTACATTCCCACCAGCAGTGTAGAAGTGTTCCAATCTCTCCGCAGCCTCTCCAACATTTATTATTTTGTCTTTTTTGGATTAATGCCAGCCTTGTTGGGGTGAGATGAAATCTCATTGTAGTTTTGATCTGCATTTCTCTAATGGCTAATGATCGTGAACATTTCCTCATATATCTGTTAGCTACCTACATGTCTTCTTTAGTGAAGTGTCTATTTGTATCTTTTGCCCATTTTTTAATTGGGTCATTTGCCTTTTTGCAGTATCATGTAGATTTTAGAGATCAGGTGCTGATCAGAAATGTCATAGCTAAAAACTTTTTCCCAGTCTGTAGGTAGTCTTTTTACTCTTTGGTGAAGTCTTTGGATGAGCATAGGTGTTTGATTTTTAGGAGCTCCCAGTTATCTAGTTTTTCTTCTATGTTCTTTATAATGTTTTGTATACTGTTTGTGCCATGTATTAGGGCTCCTAACGTTGTCCCTATTTTTTCTTCCATGATCCTTATCGTTTTAGATTTTATATTTAGGTCTTTGATCCATTTTGAGTTAGTTTTTGTGCATGGAGTGCGATATGGGTCTTGTTTCTTTTTTTGCAGATGGGTATCCAGTTATGCCAGCACCATTTGTTAAAAAGACTGTCTTTTCCCCATTTAACTGTTTTGGGACCTTTGTCAAATACCAACTGCAGAGCCCAAGCTTTTAACCTAACTTTGGGAGAAGGAACAACTATGTCCAGATGGCTCCAAGGACAAAGCTAGAAAGAGGAATGGAATTATGAGGAGGCAGACCTCAGCTCAAGCTAAATGAGACCTTCCATGCTGTCTGAGCTGTCCAGGATGGAATGGGCAGCCTTTGATGGGGTGAGAAGGAGTTCCCCGTCACTGGAGGTATGCAAGTAGACATGTATTAGACATCTGCTAGACATGTCATTGGAGATCCTCTGCCTTGACATCCGTAGCTGGCTCATCCAAACCCAGCTGGAGGGCTTATTGAGCAGCCTTCATGGGAAGAGGCCAGCTGGTCACGGTCTCTGCTCATGAATGAGGCATGTGGCCCTTCCCATGGGCTGAGAGGAGGTTGTCAGTTTGTGAATTTGCTCTTGCAGCTGAGTCCCCTGGCTTCCAGAATCACCCCACCCATCTCTGGGATGTAGAGTTCCCACCACTCACCTGGCCAATTTTCTACCCGCCTGTTCCTTCACTCATTCCTCACTCGGCACATAGCCAGCGCACACTCTGCTCCCACATCAGACCTGGAGAAGGGGATTTCTCTGCACACAGCTCAGCATTCCTCCTGCTCAGGCCATTGAGCACCCCTACCCTGCCGGAGGGCAGTCAGCACCCAGCCACTCAACAAGTGTCAACTGAGCCGTTACAGAATACCAGCATGGATATTGGGGGGAGGGACACAGTCCAGATGCAAAGAGCTTGTGGTCCAGCTAGGAGGGGGCAAAAAAGGCAAATGATTGGGAAGGCCCTGGAGACCAAGCCACCTTGCTTTGGAGCCAGCCCACTACTGTAAGAAGAACACTAACAGCCGTGGCTAATGCCCATTGAGCCCTTCCTGGGTGCCACAGATCACCTCAGGGACCCCTAATACCAACCCCATTATTATTAGTTCCATTGGACAGATGAGAAAACTGAGGCTGAGTGAGGTTATGTCACTGGTCCAAATCTACCTTCACCCAAGTGGTGGAGCTGGGATCTAGCACCATACAGACAAAAAGCCCAGAGCCTGCACCCTTAGTCACCCTCTCAGCCTGGCAGGCAGAGTAAGTCTGGGGGCGGGGGGTGGGGGGCAAGAGGCAAAAGCAAGGCTGCAGGTACCTGAGGAGGGGGGCCAGGCCCTTCAGAGACACAGTGCGAACCATGGAGCCAGCACCTCCCCTGAAGTCAGGGAACCAGCATATCCTCACCCCTTACTTACTGGGTGAGGTTGAGCTTGAACTTCACCTCTGTGCGCCTCAGTTTCCTCCTAAAAAATGGGCCTGTCATGCCCACTTCATGGCTCCCATGAGAATGAAATGAGACTAAATGACAGTGTGACAGCCACGGGAGAGATAGGGTGGATGCAGCTCCCATTTCAGGTCCTGGGTCCCCCCCACGAGGGGGCATCGTCCTCTGTCCTCCCTGCTCCTGCAGGGTTGCTGGGCTTGGCGGCTAGGTCTAGGGGACAGGGCAGGGAGCGGGTGGGGCAGTTGGGTTATTTTTACTGGAACGAGTTATTTTCTGCTGATCTAGGTCAGCCCAGCCAGGGGGCAGCGTGAGCTGCTTTTCAATCCAGCTGCAAAAAGCAGGTGGCTTGGCTGCTACAGGGCCGAGGACTTGGATGACAGCCTGGACAGAAGAGATACTGGCTTGACACTTTGGATCTTGGTTCCTGGCTGCTTGGAGTTGTGGGGTCCAGAAGGAGACCCTGAGATGATGGTCTCAAAGTCAAGGACAGACCTCTGGGTCTTCTGCCTGTCCTTATGGACCTGATCCAAGGGCTCTGACTCCGGGCTTGCTGGGTGGTCTTGATGAGTCACCTACTCTCTCCGGGCCTTACATGTCTAGTTGCCGTCGTGGAGAAGGCTGTGGAGGGTGGGGTGATGGAGGTAGCACAAAGTAGGCCCTCAGGAACTGAGTTTGGGTGGGGGGTGGGAGACAAGAGCGAGGCAATAGGTGCCTAAGGTGCTGGCCCAGCTCTGGATGGCCTGTGGTGCCCCATTTCCTTTGTTGCAGCTACAGGCAGGTGAGGGGATCTCAGGCCACTGTCAGGGGCTCTGGGGGGCCTAGCCCTGCCTCGACCTAGCGCTCTGGCTGCCCAGGCCTTGCCTCCGCCTCCCCTTGTCTACCAGAGCCACTGCTCAGCTGCTGTCTTCTCCTGATGTGCTTTTTTCTCTCACTCTTCCGAGAGGTCCACAGGACCATGCCAGCCCACGGTGACCTAGTTCTTATCCGTCGTTGTCTTCTGAATGATTCATCTATCTCATCCTGTGCCCTCCAGTTCGAATGTGAGCCCCTTAGTGCAAGAGAGGGAACAGCGGCTGGGTGTCCCGAGCTCTGGTGCCCAACCCCAACTCCTCCCCTCCACAGCTGTGTGATATTGGGTCAGTCACTTAACCTCTCTGAGTCTCAGTTCCACCTGTAACACAGAAGTAGGATCTGCTTTGCTTTCTTTTCTGGGTTGTCGTAGGGCTCAAATAAACTAAAGAGAATTGAGGCCAACTTTGCCTGGAGCTGCTCAGCTGAGCCACAGAGACAGAGATGAGCTGGCTGTAGCTCCTGGTCTCAAGGGCAAGAAGACGGAGCCTTAATGGAGGCTGAGATTTAACTAAACAAGGAGAGGAGGGAAGGTTTCCTGTGAGCAGAGCAGGTGGCCAATGTCATGGTCAGGTGTGTGCAGGGTTGGCAGGGACGTAAATAAGAACAGCAATATATATAGTGTGCCAGCGACAGGGCTATGCAGTTGTACCCAGAAAACTGGCAGGCACCCAACAAAACAACTTTGTCCCTGCCCTCCAGGAGCTTGTAGTCAGGTGGGGGAGACAGACATTAATCAAATACCCACCAGGTAATTTAAAACCTTAACTGAGAGCTGGGCACTGCTTTTAGAAAGCAGCAATTATCTAATGAGTGTTTTCACCACGCCAAGCACTTTATATCCATGACCTCATTCAGTCCTGACTAAGGCACACACTATCTATCTCTTAGTTTACGGAAGTGGAAACTGAGGACCAGAGGGGTGAAGTAACTTGCCCCAGGTTGCACAGCTAGTGTGTCTCTCGTGTGTCTAGTATAGTTTGCTCTCTTCCTGCAATTTCTTGTTTCCCCTCTGCCCCGCACTCTTGTCTGGCCACCAGCCTTCAGGAGAGGGATGACACAGCAGAACAAAGTCAGTTTCTAAACAACTTGGTGCAGAAGCAATAGATTTGCAAGAGTAGCTGGGGATATTTTCTAGATTGCACCCTACCTGTTCCTCCAGACTCCACAAAGATTCTCAGAGCCTGGCAGGGAGTAGGGGGGCCGATTCAAAGGCGGTAGACAGAGGAGTGAGAAGCTGGTGGGTCCTCGAGATGGAGCCCTGTGGATACTTCCTTGCCTCCTTCCACCCTACCCCAAGTGAAGGAGATGTGCACCACCCTCCCTGCCCTATGTGGGCAGCACCCAGGGTTTCCCGGTGCCCAGAGTCTCTCCAGAGCTGCATGGTGAGGCAGGGGGCACCTGAATGGGCCTTGAGTCAGGCTGATGACCAAGATACAGTTGGGACTGTGGTGCTTGAAGATGGAACTGGAATGAGAATGTGCCAGAGAGTGTCTTGTGGACAGATGACGGCCCCACCACTGGCACTTCGGCATTGTGGGGCCCTCCGCTCCATCTTCCCACACCCAGGTCCTGCCTGGAACATAGAGGAAGCCCTGGGGAGAGCAGGAGGATCTTGAATTGTCTTAGATTACATTTCAGCCTCCTGGTAGAATGACAGCTTATGCAGAAATTAAGCTCAGTATTTTTTTACAGAAAAATAAAATCATGTTTTTTGTGCCCTGATTCTGTCTGCTCAGAATCTCTGTGAAGGAGACATATGGGGTACTTTGAATCTGGTCTCATGGTGGGGGGAAGTCAGGGAAGGCTTCCTGGAGGAAATGATGCTTGGGCTGAGTTCTGGAAGAAGAGCAGCAAATAAGAGGGATGGAAAGGACAGTTCAGTCAGGGACAACATCACATGCAAAGGCCCTGTGGCAGGAGAGAGCTTGGTGGGGTGAGGGAATGTTTATAGACTGACTGTTTGAACTACCAAGAGCCAGGACTGCAGCCAGTGCACTCCCAGGAATTAGTGTGGGGACTCAGAACATTCCCATCTCTTGGTCTTTCATCTGCTCAGACTTTGCTTTTGCTAGCTCTGAGACTCCTGACACCTCCACAGACTCAGTATAAGCAGAAAAAAAGGATCCCCAGGCAGCACCCTTATTGTTCTGCTGGGGAAACCGAGGGCAGAGAAGGTAAGACACTTGCCCAAGGCCCATCTATCCCACAAAGCAGAGAATCTTCTGTAGATTTGGGGCTCTGGCTTGTAGGCACACGCCTCCTGCCACCAGGGGAGAGGGCAGGTCACAGCTCTTCCCCTGACCTTTTCCAGACTTGAGAAAGTTGAAGAGGTTTCTAACTGCCAGAGTCAGAGAACCCAGTGGCAGCTGCCCTGGGGGAAGGTGGACCGGTCAGAACTCACAGCCATTCCACTGTGCTAGTCACAACCCAACAACCACCACGGGGATCAGTTCAATATCAAGAAAGCTAAAAGGAATGGGTGGCCCACTGCATCTGACGCTGACTCCTCCAGCAGGGCCTCAGCCTATGCCTGGACCCCATGGGTCCCAGCAGGCTGAGAACCTCTGGGCCTACAGGGGGACAGTGAAATGCTCCAGGTCAACAGAGGCTAGTAGCTGGTAGCCCGGACCACCAGAATGGCTCCATCTGTGTTAGAAGAGCCCGCCTGCCTCCTCCAGCAGCATCTCTGCCCTCCCACAGCCCATGGAGCAGGTGGCCTGGCTTCGGGGAGAGGAGGGCATGGGGGGTGCATCAGCTTCAGTCCCCTGTGCTTGCCAGGTAATCATGCAATAGGAGCTAATATTAATAAAGGCCCCAAGAAAGGGGCTTTAATTCCAGATCTCACCACCAGATTATTGCACGTGAGGGAAATAGCAGGCTCCCAAACTGTCTCTATCCCTCGCCCTCTGTCTCTAAGCAATCTGCTGCTTTTATTAATTTTGACTGGATTTTCCCAGGCCAGAAAGGGAGGGGGAAGGGCAGGGAGGGGTGAGGAAGGTACTGGGAGAGGTGGAACATAGCAGTTTGGAATAAACTTTGGTAAGGATGGAAAAATACAGGGGCAGGTGCCGTCTCCCACTTCCTCCTCAGCCCAGCCCACCTGTGTAGATACATATAAAGCTACCTGCCCCAGAGGATCCTGGGGGATACAGTGCCCACAGCTCTGCCTAACCCCAGCTCCACCCTGCTGCCTCCAGAACTGAGACCCCTCCATGCCCTCTTCTACCCTCCCCCCTTCCCTTCCCCTCTCAGCTTCTCCCTTCTTTCTCATCTCTTTTTCCTCCAGGAATCCTAGAGTAAGTTTCTTTCCAAACTGAACCCAGGCAGGTGGCTCCAAGAGTTGCTTGGAGGGAAGCTAGGATTCAACCTCTAGGATTTTTTTTTTCCAAAAAATGAACCAAGGAAAAGGAACATTCGAAAAATCCTACATGTCCATCGAGGGAAACTTGTTTGCTAAATTATGGTGCAGCCATACTCTGGGACACTCTATGTAATGAAATGGAATCATCTGCAAGGTACATTGTTGAGAGAGAAAAAAACGAATGTGCAGAAGAGTGTGTATAATGTGCTATCTTTTGTGTAAAAATACATAACACGTGTGTGCTTATATGACCCACCTCCTTATGAGATTGTTGTGGAGACTGAAGGAGGTGATGTTTGTTAAATGCTTGGTACAGAATCTGTTACATAGTAAATGCTCAATTAATGCTTGCTGGTGTTATAATTTTACAATCGACACCTAAATTCCTTGCCACTTGTCATGGATTGAACTGTGTCCCCCAAAATGTGTATATCAATTTGGCTAAGCCATGATTCCTAGTATTATGCGATTGTCTACCCTTTTGTCACCTAATGTGATTTTCCTATGTGTTGTAAATCCTATCTCTGTGATGTTAATGAGATGGGATTAGTGGCAGTTAATCCCATTCAATCTACAAGAGGCAGGACTCAATCTACAAAACTAGATTGTGTTTTAAGCCAACCTCTTTTGAGTGAAGTGAGCAGAGAGACACGGGGACCTCATACCACCAAGAAAGCAGCACCAGGAGCAGAGCGCATCCTTTGGACTTGGGGGTCCCTGTGCCTGAGAAGCTCCTAGACCAGCGGAAGATTGATGACAAGGACCTTCCCCCAGAGCCAACAGAGAGAGAAAGACTTCCCCTAGAGGTGGCACCCAGAATTCGAACTTCTAGCTTCCCAGATTATTAGAGAATAAATTTCTCTTTGTTAAAGCCATCCACTTGTGGTATTTCTGTTATAGCAGCACTGGGTGACTAAAACACCATTCTACCTCGATGCCTGTCTGGAAAGGCCATTTGTAAGGACAACACGTGAGGGGGAGATGGGAGTGGGTTAGAAATGAGAGGAGAGTCACATAGGGCTCAGTGGGGCTGTAGGAGGTCTTATGCGAGTAAAGCCCCACGGGGGCTCTGTCTGCAGCCCTGGATGGTACCCACTGCTCCAAGGAACTCTGGAGGGAGATATCAGAACCCAGGCCTGTGGCTGGAAGTTTCAGGAAGGCAGACTTCAATGCAAAAGAAGCAAGCACCATTAGAGATGTTTTCCTGGAGAAGTAGTGATCTCCTCATTATATTAGACATCCCAACAGAGGCAGGCCACGACATGGTTGGGCAGCCAAAGAGGAAATACTAGTACAGCATGGAGATGGAGCCAATCATTCTAACATGGCTTTGAAAGTCCATGATTATGAGTTCAAACTTTCAAGGTCTGTCTTTCAGAGTGCCCCAGGCAGTTTGTGGAAATTCAGATTCCCAGACATCCACTTACAGATATTCAGTTTGACTGGGGTGTTGTTCTTAGTTGCCATCCACTTGGCTCCAACTCATGGTGACCTTACATTTAACAGAGCAGAACATTGCCTGGGCCTGTGTCATCTTCTTGATCTTTGATATGTTTGAGCACATTGTTGTGGCTATTGTGTTAATCCATATCATTGAAGGCTTTTGTTTTTGCTGACCCTCTGCTTTACCAAGCATGTTGTCCTTTTCTAGAAATTGGTCTTTCCTGGTGTCCAGACTAAGCAAGCCAAAGTCTTGCCACATTTGCGTCTAAGGATCATTCCAGTTGTATTTTTTCTAAGACTAATTTGTTCATTTTTCTAGTAGTCCATGGTATATTTGATATTCTCACCAGTACCGCAGATCAAATGCTTCAATCATTCTTCTATCTTCTCTTTCATTGTCCAGCTTTCAAATGCATGTGAGGCAATTAAAAAGACAGTGGCTTGAGTCAGGCACACCCTAGTCATCAAAGTGACTGGGGTAGGGCCCAGAAATCAGTATTTGTAAAAAAAAAAAAATCTTTTACGTGAGGGCTCTGGTTCTGGGCAAGATATAGTAAGCATACTTCACCTTGTTCTCCCACTGAGTGCAACCATAAAATCTGGACAGAATATATGGAGCACCAATGCCCAGGTGATACGGTGCTGAAATTATCTGACAAAGACTTTAAAATAGCTATTATACAAATGCTCAACAAGCAATCACCAATTGCAAACACTCTTGAAACAAATAGAAAAATGAACAGTCTCAGTGAAGAAATAGAGCAGGGCTTCTCACCAGTGACACTATAGATATTTTGGGCTGAATGGTTCTTTGTTCGTAGGAGCTGCCTTGTGCATTGTAGGAGGTTTAGGAGATTATGGCCTCTACTCACTTTATGCCAGTAATAGCCTTATGCTCCCCTCTAAGATGTGACGACCACAAATGTCTCCAGACATTGCCAAATGTTTCCTGGGATACAAAATCACCCCCGGTTGAGCACTACTGAAATGGAATATATAAAGAAAATGGAAATTTTAGAATTGAGAAGTACGGTAACTAAGATAACACAAATTCACTTATGTACTAAGTAGCAGATTGGAGATGACAGGGGAAAAAATTAGAGAACTTGAAGATAGAGCAATAGAAATTATCCAGTCTAGACAACAGAGAGAAATAAAGATAGGAAAAATGAATAGAGCCTCAGAGACTTGTGCTTTACAACTAAAGGTTTCACATTTGTGTTGTCAGAGTCCCAGAAGGAAAGAGGAACAGATGCAGTGCTGAAAAAATATTTAAGGAAATAATGGCTTAAAACCTCCCAAGCTTGGTGAAAGACATAGACCTACAGGCCTAAAACACTCAGTGAACTCCGAACAGGATAAACCTAAAGAAATCTATGCCTAGACATATCATAAACAAGCTTCTGAAAACTAAAGACAAAGAAAGAAAATTTGAAAGCAGCCAGTGAAAAATGGCACGTTAACATAGGGTGTAACGATTCTGATGACTACGGATTTCTCATCAAAAACCATCAAGGCCAGAAGAAAATGGCACAGTGTTTTTTTGACTTTTTTTGTGTGTGCTTTAAGTGAAAGTTTACAAATCAAGTCAGTCTCTCATACAAAAACTTATACACACCTTGCTAGGTACTCCTAGTTGCTCTCCCCCTAATGAGACAGCACACTCCTTCTCTCTACCCTGTATTCCCCGTGTCCATTCAGCCAGCTTCTGTGCCCCTCTGCCTTCTCATCTCCCCTCCAGGCAGGAGCTGCCCACATAGTCTCATGTGTCTACTTGAGCCAAGAAGCTCACTCCTCACTAGCATCATTTTTTATCTTATAGTCCAGTCCAATCCCTGTCTGAAGAGTTGGCTTCAGGAATGGTTCCAATCTTGGGCTAATAGAGGGTCCAAGGACCATAATCTCTGGGGTCCCTCCAGTCTCAGTCAGACCATTAAGTCTGGTCTTTTTATGAGAATTTTGGGTCTGCATCCCACTGTTCTCCTGCTCCATCACGGATCCTCTGTGTGTTCCCTGCCAGGGCAGTCATCGGTGGTAGCCAGGCACCATCTAGTTCTTCTGGTCTCAAGCTGATGGAGTCTCTGGTTTATGTGGCCCTTTCTGTCTCCTGGGCCCATATTTACCTTGTGTCTTTGGTGTTTTCTTCATTCTCCTTGCTCCAGGTGGGCTGAGACCAATTGATGCATCTTAGATGGCTGCTTGCTAGTGTTTAAGACCCCAGACGCCACTCACCAAAGTGGGATTCAGAACGTTTTCTTAATACATTTTGTTATGGCACAGCATTTTTAAAGTGTTGAGAAAAAAGAACTGTCTACCTAGAATTCCAAATCTAGCAAAAATATCCTTCAGGAACAAAGATAAAATAAAGACATGTTTAGATGAAGGAAAACTGAGAATGCTCTAAAAGAATTTCTAAAGGAAATTCTTTAGGCGGAAGGAAAAAGGTACCAAAAGGAAACTTGGAGCATCAGGAATTAAGAAAGAAGAACACAAATGATAAATATCTGAATAAATACAATAGACCATTCTTCTCTTGAATTATTTAAAATATATTTTACAGCTAAAAACAGAAATTATAACATTATATGATGGGCTTTTAGTGTACGTAGATGTAATATACAAGACAACTACAGCATACATGGGGAGAGTGAAGGGAACTTCCTGGTAATGTTTTCTACACTCCCCCTGAAGTGGTAAAATAGTAAACCTAAGTGGACTGTGAAAAGTCAAGTAAGCATATTGTAATCTCTACAGCGACCACTAAAAAACTATACAAAGAAATATAGTAGAAATCACAAGAGATAAATTAAAATAGAATATTAAAAGATATTCAAATAATCTAAAAGAAGGTGAGAAAAGAGAAATAGAGGGAAAAACACCGAGGCAACAAAAGGAAAACAAATAATAAAATGGTAGACCTAAATTCAAACTTATCAATAGTTACATTAAATGCAAATGGTCTAAAGGCACGATTAAAAGTGAGGGATGGTCAGAATGGATTAGAAAACCAGAACCATCTATATTCTGTCTACGAAAAACTCAATTAAAATACAATGATGTTGTTGTTGGGTGCCATGGAGTTGCTTCCAACTCATAGCGACCCCATGTACAACAGAACAAAACACTACCTTCACAATTGTTGCTATGTTCGAGCCCATTGTCGTAGCCACTGTGTCAATCCATCTCGTTGAGGGTCTACCTCTTTTTCGCTGACCTTCTACTTTACAAAGCATGATGCCCTTCTCCAGGGACTGATCCCTTCTGATAACAGTCCAAAGTATGTGAGACAAAGCCTCATCATCCTCGCTTCTGAGAAGCATTCTGACTGTACTTCTTTCAAGACAGATTTATTTATTCTTCTAGCAGGCTATGGTATATCCAGTATTCTTCACCAATACCATAATTCAAAGGCATCAATTCTTCAGTCTTTCTTATTCATTGCCCAGCTTTCACATGCATATAATGCGACTGAAAATACCATGGCTTGGGTCAGGCTTATCTTAGTCCTCAAAGTGACATCTTTGATTTTGAACACTTTAAAGAGATCTTTTACAGAAGATTTGCCCAATGCAACACGTAGTTTGATTTCTTGACTGCTGTTCTATGGGTGCTGATTGTGGATCCAAGTAAAATGAAACCTTTGACAGCTTCAATCTTTTCTCCATTTATCGTAATGTTGCCTATTGGTCCAGTTGTGAGGATTTTTGTTTTCTTTATGTTGAGGTGTAGTCCATACTGAAGACTGCAGTCTTTGATCTTCATCAGCAAGTGCTTCAAGTCCTCTTCGATTTCAGCCTGCAAAGTTGTGTCATCTGCGTATCGAAGGTTGTTAATGAGTCTTCCTCCAATCTTGATGCCGCATTTTTCTTCATATAGTCCAGCTTCTTGGATTACTTCTCAGCATACGGATTGAATAAGTATGGTAATAGGATACACCCTTGATGCACACCTTTTCTGATTTAAACCACTCAGTATCTCCTTGTTCTATTTGAACAACTGCCTCTTGGTCTGTGCACAGGTTCCTCATGAGCACAATTAAGTGTTCTGGAATTCCCATTCTTTGCAATGTTATCCATAATTTGTTAAGATCCACACAGTCGAATGCCTTTGGATAGTCAATAAAACACAGCTAAACATCTTTCTGGTATTATCTGTTTTCAGTCTAGATCCATCTGACATCAGCAATGATATCCATCATTCCACATCCTCTTCTGAATCCACTTGAATTTCTGGCAGTTCCCTGTCTATGTACTGATGCAACCATTTTTGAATTATCTTCAGCAAAATTTTACTTGCATATGATATTAATGATATTGTTTGGTAATTTCTATGTTCTGCTGGATCACATTTCTTTGGAATGAGCACAAATATGGATCTCTCCCAGTCAGTTGGCCAGGTAGCTGTTCTTCCAAATTTCTTGGCATAGACCCATGAGCTTTCCCAGCAGTGCTTCTGTTTGTTGAAACATCTCAACTAGTATTCTGTCAGTTCCTGGAGACTTGTATTTTTGCCAATGCCTTCAGTGCAGCTTGGACTTCTCCCTTCAGTGCCATTGATTCTTGATCATATGCCACCTCCTGAAATGGTTGAACATCAACCAGTTCTTTTTGGTACAGTGACTCTGTATTCCTTCCATCTTTTTTTTTTTTTTTTTTTGATGCTTCCTTAGTTATTCAATATTTTGCACATAGAATCCTTCAATATTGCAACTCGAGGCGTAGATTTTTTCTTTAGTTCTTTCAGCTTGAGAAATGCCAAGTGTGTTCTCCCCTTTTGGTTTTCTAACTCCAGGCTTTTGCACATTTCATTATAATACTTTGTCTTCTCGAGCTGCCCTTTGAAATCATCTGTTCATCTTTTTACTTCATTATTTCTTCCTTTCACTTTAGCTAGTCGACGTTCAAGAGCAGGTTTCAGAGTCTCTTCTGATATCCATTTTGGTCTTTTCTTTCTTTCCTGTCTTTTTAATGAATTCCACATTTTAATTATTAATGGATGTTTGAGCTGTTTCTTCCCATTTTGACTGATGCCACATCAGCATATGAAGGTCCTGCAACCTTTACTCATTCATATGATTAAACTCTACTTTGAGGAGGCAGCTCTTCCCCAGTCATATATAACGATATAACCAAAAAAAAAAAAAAAAAAAAAACCCAGACCCACTGCCGTCGAGTCGATTCCGACTCATGGTGACCTTATAGGACAGAGTAAAACTGCCCGATGGAGTTTCCAAGGATCGCCTGGCAGATTCAAACTGCCGACCTCTTGGTTAGCAGCTGTAGCACTTAACCACTAAGCCACCAGGGTTTCCATAGGTAGGTTAAGAAGTAAAAAGATAGAAAAATCTACCATACAATCAAAAGGCTGAAGATCATGGATTCAGAGTCTGGATATCATTTACTAGCTTGGCGGTTGTGGACCAGTTACTTACCCTCCCTGAGTCTCAGTTTTCTCACCTGTCAAATAGGTATGGTAATGAATGGCTCCACTTTTTAGTGAGGCTTGAAGGAAGTAATATATGCAAAGTGATTAGAACAGGGCCTGGCTTGTGGTGATATTATTATTATTATTATGTTAGATTATTTGTTTAGTGGCCTATCTGTCCTACAGATGCAGGCCAGGACTGTTGTCTTTACTTCCAGGAATGAGTACAGTGCTTGGTGCCTAGTGGTTGTTTGCAGCAAAAAGGAGTAAATACTGTGCGTGCTGCTTATTTTCAACTATTTTACATGGATACAAATGAAGGCTTGTCAGGCCATGTGATATCTCAGATCTATCTTGAACTTACTAGGGGCTGTGGGTTCTAGGCCAAAAAAGAATCTCCTGCTGGGCTCTGTCCCCTAGAGCCCCTCAGCCTAAAGCCAGACTAGAGCCAGGAAAATCCAGATAGGCCTCTTCCCAAGCTGCCTGGGCTTCTAAAACAGGCATTTGTGGGAAGAAAGGAAGTTGGGCATAAAAGACCACAGCCACTTCTAACTCACTGCCTACCCTCAGGGAAATAAGGTGGCCCCTGGCCTGGGAAGCAGTAACTAGAGTGTGGCAGGTATGTTCTGCTCCCTGGAGGAAGGAGGGATGACAGAGAGAGGAAGGAGGGATGGCAGAGAGAGGAAGAGAAGACTGTGAGTACAGGGAGGAGGGGTAAACAGATATGCCGTGGGTATGCATGGGGGGTAGTTTGACATCATTGAGCAGAGCTGAACATTTGCATACTGTCTCAGTTATCTAGTGCTGCTATAACAGAAACATCACAAGTGGATGGCTTTAACAAAGAGAAATTTATTCTCCCACAGTCTAGTAGGCTAGAAGTCCAAAGTCAGGGCCTCAGCTCCAGGAGAAGGCTTTCTCTCTCTGTCAGCTCTGGAGGAAGGTCCTTGTCATCAATCTTCCCTTGGTCTAGGAGTTTCTTTGTGTAGGAATCCCAGGTCCAAAGGATGCACTGTGCTCCTGGCATTGCTTTCTTGGTGGTATGAGGTCCCCATGTCTTTCTGCTTGCTTCTCTCTTTTATATCTCAAAAGAGATTGGCTTAAGACACAATCTAATCTTGTAGATTGAGTCCTACCTTATCAACATAACTGCCACTAATCCCATCTCATTAACATCATAGAGACAGAATTTACAACACATAGGAAAATCATATCAGATGACAAAATGATGAACAATCACACAGTACTAGGAATCACGGCCTACCAAATTGATACACATATTTTGGGGGACACAATTCAATCCATGACACATACCCTACCCCCCATTAATTTTCTCACTGGCTACCTATCCCAAGGAAACCCTGGTGACATAGTGGTTAGGAGCTACAGCTGCTAACCAAAAGGCTGGCAGTTCAAATCCACCAGGCGCTCTTTGGAAACCATAAGCGGCAGTTCTACTTTGTCCTATAGGGTCACTATGAGTTGGAATTGACTTGACAGCAACTGGTTTGGTTTTTGGGTTTTTTTGGACCTATCCCACTGAGAAACTCTGACGTATAAACACCCAGAGAAATATATAAGAATGCTTTTAGCAGCAAACAACAAACAAAAACAATTTTTGGAAACAACACAAGCGTCCATTTTCAGAATGAATAAGTAAATTGTGGTGTATTCACGCTAGAATATTATACAGCAGTGCAAAACAAAGGTGCTATAGCTGCACATGACCTAGACAAATCTAAAAATATAACATGAGGCAAAAAAGTATCACAGATGAATATACGAAGTATGATCTCATTGATATAAAAACCAAACTAAGCAAATAAATTATGATGCTTTAGGGGGACATCTAAGCATGGTGAGACTATGAAGAAGGGCAGGTGATGATGAACCCAAACTCGAGGCAGGGTTGCCTCTGGTGGGGAGCATGGGAGGTGGTTGAGGAGCAGCACCAGGGGCCACCTGCGGTTGTGCTTCTCCAGCAGTAATGTGCCAGTGTGCATACGGTTCACTAGGGATCTTGTTAAAATAGAGCGTGTCGTTTGGTGGGTCTCGGTGGAGGCTCAGATCCTGCATTTCCCACAAGCTCCCAGGTGACGCTGACGCTGCTGGTTCAGAATTTGGGTACTGACTTTGAGTGAAGTTACTGCGACGGTCTATCACCAAGCACTGGACACTCGCAGTACTTCAGAGTCACTCAGAGAGCTTCTCAAAAGCAGTGATACCCAGGCCCCACCCTAGACCAATTAAATGAGAACGGCTGGGGTTGGAGCCCAGTATCCATATTTGTCAAAGCCTCACAGGTGATCATATTGTGAACAGGGTGAGGCCACTATTCCAGCTCTGAATCTTAGCGATGGTACACGGGTGTTCACCTTATTTTCATTGTTTAGGTTTTTCATATATATTATCTATACTCCTCTGTATGTATGAAGCAGACAAAAAATGTAAAATAAAAAGAAATAAGAGTTGAGGTGAAAAAGTCAAGCCAGGAGATGGGGGGCCAGGGAAAGAAGGAACAAGGAACCAGAGAGCTTTCCTAAACATGCTTTCATCCACCAACCAGGAAACCTGTCAGCCCATTGGGTCTATCAGTCAGCACAGCAGGGAGCTGCTGTGTTGTGGTCAGTCAGCCAGTCAGCCATCTGTTAGTGGCCAGAGTCAGCCAGTCAGCAGCACGGTTGTTTAAGCAGTAGGTCAGTCCATCAGCCAGGAAGTCAGTCTGGTCATCACTGAGCAGACCTGTCTACTTTCATTCAGCCAGTGAATTGGCCGATTAGTGTGGTGGTCAGCTGGTCAGTCAGTCAATGTTTTAGTCATGTTGTCAGGTATTGTTGTCAGTTACTACCAAGCCAACTACATTGTCTATTGATCAGTGGCTCTGTAGTCCATTGCCATAAAGGTTAGTCTGAAAGGTCTGTCAGGCTATGAGTGATCAGTCATCAGTATGTCAACTGGTAAATCAGTCAGTCAGTCATAAGTTAGTCAGTGATGAGACAGCCAGGCAATCTGTAGTCTGTCAGATAGATATTTTCTGTATCAATTAGTTGGTGAGACAATCTTTAGCCAGAAAACTCATGAGTATCTCAATAAGTTTGTCAGTCCTAAATCAGTAGAACAGTCAGTCAGCCAGTCAGGCAACCCATGAGTCTGTCAGTTAGACACTATATCAGTCAGTCAACTTGGTCAGTCACAGGTGGTTTTCAGTCAGCCAGTCCATATGTGTCTCTTTCAGACACGCACTACGCCCGTCATGAGTCTGTCAGTCAGACACTCGCTGTGTCAAACAGCTAGTTGGTCAGTCACTGTGTCAGTCAGGGAGATAGTAAGCAAGACAGTCTATAGTCAGACAGCCAATCCATACTCCTGTCAGCTAGACGCTCACAATGTCAGTCACTGTATCAGTCATTCAGTTGGTCAGGTAGGGGGTGAGTCAGTCCAAATGCCAGCTAGGCAGCCATAAAAACAGTTCCATTTCCCTTCACGGAGCCTACTCCATTAAAACCCATACAGGCTTGGGGAGAATTCTGAGGCCCTGTTCAAAGGCAAGGTTCTGTTACTATGATTATGGAAGGAAAGCTGAAAAGGCCATCAATAGACCTCCCTCTCCTCTCCCCCTCCCTTCATCACTCTCCATTAATGAAGTTCCTGCCACAGAGTAGGGAAGCTTCCCGGAGGCCAGAACTGGGGGAGTGGGCAGATGGTTGGTGAATTGTTCCAGTCAGTCCTGGACCTGCCTGGCCAGTCATCCTCTGCTGGGATCACCAGAGAGAGGGGGAGGTAGTTCTGACCAGAAACCCCTGTTTCCCTGACCTGGCCCTTGCCCCTCCCTTGGGGACCCCATGTCCTCCCACCCACACGCAGAAGTCTGGATTGGTACCCTCTGCATAACCAGGGCAAGGGGGGGTGGGCAAGTAAAGTTGGCAAGACTGTGATGGAATTTGGATTTTATGTCAGCTCTTGTTTTTATCTTCTGTGACTGAAAAAGAAAAAAAAAATACGTTTGCTGAGTCTAGCTTTCATTTCATGGGATTTTTATTTCCATGATCTTGTTTAACCTTCACAACCATCCTGCAAGGTAGTTAGTATTACCCCGTTTATAGATGAGGCCACTGAGGCTCAGAGAGAGAAAATGCTCACCCGAGGTCAGCTCAGATCAGGTGCCTGGTTCCTGGACTCACACTCTTCTCACTTTACCAGGGTGCCTCTCTGATGCTGGCAGGGAGCTTTCTGCTCTGAGCCTTACCTTCCGAGGGGATTTTGGAGGGCTCTTTGTGCTCTTAAGCTTGCTGACTACAAAGTGGCTCTCTCTTGGACTTGCACTTGGGTCCTTTTATGCCTGGGGCCAGACTGGGAGAGGAGATAGGATTGTATACTGGCCTTCTCTGGCCTTTAACTTGCAGTCATTGGCCCACTCTTTTATGAGCCTCTGGATTTATGGAGATGGGGGAGAGCTTGAAGCTTATCTAGACGGCATTCAGTCTCGCTGGATACAGAATACTTCCTGCAGCCAAGCACTCAGCATCCCATATGTGCTTATACATTACTAGTGGCAGGGGCCTCACTACCTCTCTAAGGAGCCTGTTCTATTTTGGGACAGCCTCAGTCCTTGGAAAGTTCCTCCAACTCTTAAGCCAAAACCTTTAGGTCTTAGTCTTGCATTCTGGTGCGCCCAGATCAAGCCTCTTGCTTCTCAAGAGGGCTGATCAAGATGTGGGGAAAGAAAACTCCATTTCCTCTTTGTTCAAGGCTTCAGTTCTTCGTAGGGAGAGGGCAGAATGCTGGAAAAGAGTGGAACGAGTGATGGTCTTGGGTCAATGTGGTGGATTGATTGCATTAATGTCCTCATATTTTCATGCCTTGCTGCGTCTACAGTTTTAAGCGGTGTCCCCCAACATTGACTTGCATGGCCAAGGGGATAGTAGCAAACCTGATACAAGAAGAGGCTGTAAAGGTGCTTGGGTATTTCTGCTTCCTCTCTTGGACCCCTGCTATCTCTGCAAGAGTAAGTCCAGGCTAGTCTGCTAAAGGGATCCAAGAGACACATGGAGCAGAACCCAGTTGTCCCAGCCAAGGTCATCCTATAGCAGCCTACCCCCTTTGATCTCCCAGCTTGCTACAGACACATGAGTGAGCCCGGCCCATAACAGTTGAGCCCAATCTAGATGAGCAGGACAGCCCAGCTGACCCATAGACTCATGGGAAGTAAAAGCTATTATTTTAAGCTACTAAGTTTTAGGCTGTTTTGTTACACAGCCATAGCTAACTAATAGTCAGCCACTCAAAATTGTCCACGTTCCAATCCTGCCTCGACCTTTCCTGGCTGTGTGACTTCAAATGAGTTAAATAATCTCTGTAAACCTTAGTGATCTCATCTGTGAAGTGGGTGCACTAACCCCTGCTCTGCCTCCCTCAAAGGAGACTGTCAAAAGAGATAACAGATGTGGAAACGCATTGCTAACTGTGAAGCACTGTGCATGGGGCTCAGGAGGGCCTCAGGGGTGGGCCTGTAGCTGGTGTCCCTGTGGCTGCACGTCAGGGCCTGACTAAGCAGAGGGCACCGCAGTGTATTAACCCAGCTCACCTAGAGTTCAGAAGCAAGCCTGACAAACTGAGTGATGGGGCCAACCTGAGACATATTTACAAACACGGCTCTTTCGCCTTCATTTCCTCAGTAAGCCCCATTAATAGGCCAGTTATTAAACCATAAATATCCCTCCCCTTGGGCTCTAGAGCTCTGAGCCTCTCAGCTGAGGGCAGCAGAGATAGGAGCCCTTGCTCTAAGCCTCTCAGCTGAAAGGGGGTCAAGTGTGCCTCGCATGGGGCCTGGTTCCCCAGCCCAGCCAACCACCCCAGAACAGAGGAGTGGTTGCTGCCACCTTTCTGGGTGGGAACGAGACCTTCTCTGTGCAAGACCACCTTCAAGGAATTCTCAAACCTCCACACAATATGCTCTAGCTTAGAAAGGGAGGAGAACCATATGAGCGAGGCCTAACCCCTCTCCCAGGCTGAGACTTGGAATGCCTAAGTCAGAAAGGGGCCAAGACATCTTCTGTCCATGCATCTACACATTCTGTGGGTGGGGAGACATCTCAGACCCCAAAAAGGGGATTGACTCATCCAAGGACACATGGCCAGAGAGTGACAGAAGCCAGACTCAAACCCAGACCTGTGGCCACTGGTTCTGTGCCATCAGGAGAGGCATTACGGTGCAGATATAGGGTTGGGGGGCAGTAATGTTGGGAAAGGATACAAATTGTGAGGCAGCTAACGGAAGCCAGGGAGACTGCGGTGTGTGAGCTAAAGGGGCACAGCGAAGAACACTGTAAAAGGCGGCTGCTCGGGGAAGTTGAGGATAGGCGAAGGGAAGTTAGGAGGGTGTTAGGTGAGCAGAGGCTGATGAGTCTGAAACATTCGTACAAGGGAAAAGAGGGTACAAGGGGACCTCTGGTGAGCCGGGAACTGGGATAGGGGACACACACACACACACACACACTACAATCACAAGGCAGAGGTAGGCTTCCTCGACTGTAGACATTCATCAGGGAAGCTGGTGGGTGGGCACACATTTGTGGGCGGAGCATAACAAAGAGCCCCTTCCCCGCTCGCCAGGCCTAGGACAGGTCCAGGTTCCCAGGTACAGGAGCTCTCCACCACGGCTGACCATTAGAATCACCTGGGGAACATTCCAAAGTACCGATGCCAAAACCTGCCTTAGGCTAATTAAACCATGATGCCTGTGAGCCGGGACTAGGCATCACATATAGATATATGTTTAACACTCAGCTAATTCGATTGTAGATTGGGGTTAGAAACCACTGGGAATTGTACCCCAGGTCAACCCTGGGTCCCATTTGTTCACAGCTGATGTGAGATAGACTTCTCTGGCTAATGGGAACAGGCTGGAAATGGCTGGGCGGAGCTGGCTCAGTCTTGCAGTTTGGTGTCCCTCTAAGGAAGGCACCCCTTGCCTCCCCAGGTCAACAGTTCCCACCAGCCTCAGTATCCTTGCTGTGGACACTTCACCTGTCTCTGAAGTCAGGCTGGCCCTGAGCCAGGAAAGCCAGTGACCAGGACAGACTCAGGCAGAAGGATTCCTTCCTGGCTGTCCCTCTGTCCCATCATCTGGGTTACATGGGAGGCTCTACGCCCACTATACACAAGTCTGGCTGCACAGTGGCTCCAGTCCTTGGCACCATCTGCCCTGTGTTCTAGCATTTGGTGTTTCTCCTGCTGCCTGAGGGCAGTGGCTGGGTCATCTGCATCTAAGACAGAGGACAAAGAGTAGAGCGCTAGTTTGCAGGCCCAGGACCCAGACTGCTGAGTTCAAATCCAGGGTCTGCTTCTTGCAAGCCGCATGACCGTGGGTGGCCTCTCTAGGTCTCAGTTTTCTGTTGGAGAAGCAGAAGGGATGGTTATAACAATAAATGCACCTCCTGCCAAGAGGCTTCAATGAAGTGACCTGCGTTAAGCCCACAGAAGAGCGCGGTCACCTAGCAAGTGCTCAGGGGGGCTGTTATTTGTATCTGCATCCTGCCCTGTGACTTTTCTGTGTGTCGATGCTCGCCAAAGGTGGGTTGCATTGGACAGGAGTGGCCACTAGTATGCCTTTCCTGCCCTAGATCTGAACCCCCTTTCTGTATTTGGAGAATTTCCCAGCCTACCCGCTGCTGTAGAAGCTGAAAATTCCAGCTTCTCATTTTCCTAGCCTCCCTTGCTGCTCAGGTACAGACTGGTTACCTGAGATGTGCCAATTAGAAGGGCCAGTGACATACATAGTGGCCCTGGGAAGCCATTCTGGTGGTGGCAGGGGCAGTAATGTCCTGTGGTCCTGGGGACAGTGCACTGGTGGCCTCCTATACTCATTGCAATGTCCTCCCCACACTGGCTTGGTGGTGGAATTTGGCCTGTGGTCTGGACACTGTATGGGGGCATTGGTGGTTCAGTGGTAGAATTCTCACCTTCCATGAGGGAGATCCAGGTTCAATTCCCGGCCAATACACCTCATACACAGCCGCCACCCTGTCAGTGGAGGCTTGCGTGTTGCTGTGATGCCGAGCAGGTTTTAGTGGAACTTTCAGACTGAGAAGGACAAGGAAAAAAGTCCTAAGGATCTACTCCTGAAAATCAGCCAGTGGAAAACCCTATGGATCCTAAGGGTCTGATCCACAACTGGTCATGGGGATGTACAGGACTGGGCAGCGTTTCATTCATCGTGTATGGGTTCACCGTGAGTCACGGGCTGACTTGACAGCAGCTAACACCAAGTGAGCACTCTGTGTTTTCTAGCCCTTCCCAATGATATTGTGAGTCCCCAGTACCCACTCCACAGATTCCTTTTCTGCTTCAGTCAGCGTTGATTTCTGTTGCCTGCTTCTAAGAACCCAGCATCATACAGTGTGGACCTGAGTTTCTATTGCACCTGTTACTGGGCTCAGACACTGGCAAGGTTCTGGGCCAGAATCCCATGGGGTTAAACAGGTGCGCAGGGATGCGGGAGCCAGGGCTCATGCCACACTGACGGCAGAAGTTCTAAGTCTGTGGCCTTGGCTTCCAGGATGTCCACTAGAAGAGGTCAGCCACGGGCTCTGAGGAGAGGCACATGGGAGCTCAGACTGGAGGGGGTTACTTTTGACTAAAAATGCCCAGGCTATCCAGGGAAGCGGCTCTAGCTCATTCTTACTTGCAGATAGAGAGATCTTATGAAAAGTCAGCTGGCCTGGAAACAGGTCTCCCAGCCCAACTCTGGGCAGGGGCCGGGTTATCACATAATAGTGATTAGAGGCTTTTGTATTCATACCCAACTCCACCTTTTCACCTCACTAGCTCACTTCTATCCATTCGCCAGAGGGGAAGTGGAGACTCAGAGGCTCACTGTGGCTTTCCCAAGGTCTCCCTGTGATGAGTGGTAGAGATCAGTCGCCAGTCCAGGTGTTTTAATGTCAACCTTTGAGGAAACTGAGGCCCAGGAGGGAGTGTGGCCAAGGAAGTCCATCACAGGAGAGCCAGATTTTGAACTTTCATTAAAAACAAACCAAAAAAAAAAAAAAAACTTCCTTATGATCTTGGGATGAAGTGCTCTGCCTTGGGAGGGAGTGAACCCCCTGTCAATGGAGGTGTGCAAAGGGAGGTAGGGACTATTAGATGGGGATGTGGTAGAGGGCAAGGACTCCCACACTAACTATAGGCTGCAATCTACTGGGGGGGGTGCGGTTCTCAGTAAATCGGTGTGAGGGCTCCTGAAAAGGCACTGTCTCTTTTGTCATCTCTGTTGTCCTTCTGCTTTGAGTCAGTTCAGCCAACAGGACTGAGACGTGATGTGAAGTTGCCCTGATGTCACAGTGCCACATGGGAGGGCACAACTGCCTTGAAAGGTAGAGCAGAGTCACAGAGTCACAAAGATCCTCACCCGCTCCCAACACATACACCCACATGTACACATTCTGTTTTACAGATGGAGAAACTGAGTCCCAGAGAGGGGAAGTGAGGGGCCCTGAGCCACTAAAAGTAGAAGCAGGATAAAAACTCATGTCTTTGATGCTCAGCCTAAAGCAAGGTTCTCAAAGGGGAGTCCCCAACCAGCAGCATCAGCATCCTCTGGGAACCCGTTAGGAAGGCAGATTCTCAGGCCCCTGGACTCTGAAGCTGTGGGGAAGCCCACAATCTGGGTGTCAAGAAGCCTCCAGGGGATTCTGATACATGTTAAAAGTTGAGAGCCACTATCTAGTGCATTTGGTGGTAGAGCATTGGCTGACCTAGGGCCTAGAGGTGGAACATTCGTCCTGTGGAATAGGTGGCCATATCCCACTTTCTAAGTCATAAAAGAAAATGTGACCCTCCCTAACTTACAGGCTATACATGTTTTGTCCAAATGGGGTTGAAGTTCCAAGCTTGAAAATGTAGAACGACCTGGCAGATTCACAAGGCTAATCGGTGTCCAGCATGGGATTAGAACTCTCAGCCTGGGACCAAGTGGGTCTCTGGGACCCAATTCCTTCTCCCTTACCCCACATGACATCATAGGGCCCCTGCCCCACCCCACCCACACAGAGGACCCTGGACCACTACACTTCCTGACCTAGCCAGCAACAGGCTTTCTTCCTCAAGCCCTGGCTGCTCTGGGCAGTGTGGGCTGGATTGGTTTATTTATTGCTGTCATTAATTAGTTTTGTTGGGGATGAAAGACAGGTCCCCGGAGAAGACCAGTGCATTAGAGCCCATTATTCCATCATTGCTCTGGCCTAGCTGGCAAAAAGCACAGCCCCTTTCTACTGTCAGCCCAGCACAATTAATTAGCCTGCAGCACGAGAGGCAGCCCTGGTGCTCCCAGTAGGTGGGGAGGGCTCTGTTCTGTCATCTAGCATCCTCCAGGGCTTCTCTGCCCTGGTTCTAATGGGGCCAGGTATTGGACATGATTTCTCGGGGGCAACTGCAAAAGCTGGATGCAGGAGGGGTGTGGGGATCCCTTCCCAGGGTCAAACACTTGTCCTAGTGGTACTGTTATTGAATGCCTTCTAGGACATGTCAGACACTGTGCTCAGTGCTTCGAGAACATATTTAATTCTCACAAATGCCCTAGGAGGCAGATGTTTTTATTTGCCAGATAAAGAATAGAGGCTTTGCTAGGGGAAGTGACTTGCCCAAGGACTGCAGATACAAAATGGCAGAGGAGGATTTGAACCTGGGTCAGACTTCTGAGTCCAGGCTCTTAGCCCCTTTGCTCAATGGTGATTTTCAGTGTGGCTCATGAGGCTGGGGGCCTGGACCCCCACAAAAGAAAGATCAAGTGGGAGGTATGGGGTGAGGCTACGTGACATAGTTGAAAGGGCTTTTGCTGGGCACAGAGTCAGAAGGCATGAGCTGGAGTCCATTTGTGAACTCTGGGCAAGCCCTCAGTTTCCCCTTCAGAGAAAAGATTGAGTCCGATAACAAGTTCTTCTCTAGAGAGACATCATAGACTAGTGGCTCAGGAAAGGTGACCTTTGGGAAGTTACTTAATCTCTCTGAGCCTCTGTTTCCTTGTCCGAAAAACAGGGATAGTAATAATACCTGCCTCATGGGGTCAATGTGAGGATTAACTGAGATAATACGTGGAAAGGGCTTAGCGCTGTGTCTGACGCGTCATAAGGGCTTGATACATGTTTACAAGGATGAAGATGATGATTTGAACGGACTTCATCTTAGGTCAGGTTTGCTATCAGTGTCGCTCAAGTTAACTCAGTAATTACAGAATTGCTCTGTGCCGTGTACACACTGAAGAGAATGACCCTGGGAAGGGATGTCATGGCTAAGGCTCCAAAAAAATGCCCTTCTGTTTGCTCAAGACTTGGGTTCTAGGCTTGGCTTTGCTTCCATTTGGCTCTCTCGCCTAGAGCAAGCTGCCCAAGTTGCCTTCTCTCTAAGCCTCAGTCTTCCCATCTGTAACATGAGCAGGTTGGCCAAGGTCAAGCACGGGCACTACCCCTCCCGACTCCTCCCCATCTACAGAAGCTCCCTCTCCTGAAGGCCATCACTGCCCTCAACACAGCTGACTCAGGCCTTGCCCAGTGCTGGGGGCCAGGTTGCCCGCCTGAGGGTGCTAAGAAGTTAATTAAACCCTCAAGAAGCCATTTGTTAAGAGGGGAGCGATGGTATATTTAACAGCAGCCAAAGGTTGGTGCAAAGTAATGAGCCTTTCTTTAGCTGTGAATAATGTGTTCCCTCCTCTTGCCAGCTCCCCCAACTCTGAAGGATGGTCCTGGGGAAGCTCATGGCTCATCTTAATGGCCTGGACACTGAGGTGCCTAGCTGGCAGGGCTTTCTCCAGCAATTATCATTTCCCTCCTCAGTTCTTCTTTCTCCGTTTCTGTCTCACTCACTGGAGCAGATTACTCAATAAACAAGGTAAGCACAGGCTTACTTGTGCTTACTTACTCATTTATAGTGAACAATTTCACATGGGTTTCACATCTTTGATGTGGTGAAAAACAGGTGAAATTTTTCACTACAAATAAGTAAATCATTGTTTACTACAGATGAGTAAGTAAACATAAGTAAGCCTGTGCTTACCTTACTGACTGGTTACCCATCCCTGTCAGAGGCTGTATATTTGAAAAGGGGCTTCTATTCTGTAGGCAGGTGCTGTGGGGTTGGGGGAGAGACAGATGCCAGCCACACCTAGAAGCAGAATCTTTGATGCGGTGAAAAACTGTGGAATTGTTCACTACAGATGATCTGGTAAGCAAAGACGTGCTTCCCTTGCTATTTTACTATCCGCCCCTGCTCACTTGTGGTCTTTAACTTCTCCAGGGGAGATCTGAGGCCCAGCTGACATTCTCCCTCTCTTCCCCACTCCCCTGGCCTCCAGGGGAAAGTAGCCAGCCTCCTAGTTACACAACTGCACCATCGCCCCATGTGTGGAGCCAGCAGCCCGGCTAGGTAGCAGGTTAGCAACTGTTTGAAAGGAGGAAGAGGAAGGGATGGTGAGGCCTGGGTGCTGCTGACTCCCAAGGGAAGGTGACTGGACAGGGGACGGTGAGAGGCTGCTCATGCGATGCTTGGGCCAGTGCACCGCAGCCCCTCCCATCATGTCTCCTGTGCCACCCTGCAGAGGGCAGCCTATTGTAGATACTGAGACAGGTGGCCAAGGGAGATGTCCAAGTCAGACACCCAGCAGTGTGGCTTGTGGGCCCAGCATTGCCTCTCTCAACTTCTTTGAGATCCATTCTCCCCAAATCCTTCTGTAAAAGAAGGGGCTTGCTCTGACCTTGCTTCCCCAATGGGCCCTGGGGACAACAGAGTCCTCTGGGATGATGCGGCTGCACCCAGCTCAGCGACCAGCAGGGCCCTCGAATTATCCACCAGCCCCAGGGGCACCTTCTCTGGGCAACTGCCCAGGATGGGTGCTCTCTTATCCTCCTGCCCATCCTGGGCCACCGTCCGTCTGTCTGTCAGTATCTCTGTGAGTACGCTCCCTGCGCGAGACAAAATTTTGGCATTCACAGGCAGTTTCAGTCCAGCCCCCCCTTCCACCTGGGGGGAATGGTCACAGCTGAGAAGTGGGGAGCCCTGGGGCCTCCTCCTCAACAGGTGGGCCCTGGCTTTGTTCCTCTTTGTGCTGCTACAAAAGGAGGCCGGGGAGGGGGTCTAGGGCCTAGCAGGTGTCTGTCACCATCCTGGCAGCTAGCGTGGGGGACATGGTAGGAGGGGCGGGGGCTGCCGTCATTCACAAGCTGAGCCAGGGACAAGGCACCTTGATTAGGCCCCCAAGATAATCGCCGCACACCTGGGCTGGCACCCCCATGGCTCCCCCCTTGCAGCTGCCCCTTTGTCTGCCAGGGAGTCTCCAGCTTCAAAGCCTGAGATTGTGGCTGATAGATTGGGCTGAAGCCAGGCCTGCAACCTGAGAGCCAGTGAAGCACAGTGGGTAGGGGTGGGGGGTTGGGATGGAGGGGCCTAGAGCGTCCTGCCAGGAGAACTGGGTCCTTCTTAGAAATAGATGGCCCAGGTCTCCTGCTTTCCCGGGCTACGCAGTGACCAGGGAGTCCAGAGCAGAGAGAACTGAGATGGGAAGGGGAAGGAGAAGGGTATGAGTGTATAAGTGTGTGTGTGGTGTATGTGAGTATGTGTTAGTATATGTGTGTATATAAGTGTGAGTGTGTGTGGAGTGTGTATCTACGAGTGTGTGTGTATGTAGTTTACACGTGGATATTTACCCATAGCCAGGGTGGAGATGGGGACAGACGGGCAGTTGGATGATCCCCTCAGTCCACCCCAGAGGTCATCTGCAGCCCTGGTGGACAGTCCCCATACATGTTGATGGCTTCCACCTCCAGCAGCTGCATCTCCCTTCTTGAGGGCGTCTTTGGCTGAGGACATGCTTGGCCCTTGAGGAGTGTAGGACAGATGTCCCAGAGAGTTAACAACCCACAAGCAATGAAGGATGAGAATTGATGGGTAAACACCCGATACACTTGCCCTGGGGGAGGTACACAGTTCTTCGGTGTGTTCTATTCAGTCTTCCAGGAGACCCCAAGTGGACTAAGCTCCCAGCAGGAACCTACTCATAAACACACCCATTACTGCCTTTCCTGTCCCCCCACACGTTGCCCTCACCTCTCAAATAAATGACTTGCACCCAAATTCTTGTCACAGGGCTGTTTTTATGGGTACCTAAACTAAACCAGGGTGGCCTTGGGGAACAGGGCTGGGTTGGTGTGTTCTGCAGAGGTGAGGGGGCAGGGAAGGACTGAGAAAGAAGTCTCCTCCAAGGCCGCTTGACTGAGATTCTTTCCTGAGCAAAGAGGGGTCAGAAACGGAGGCCTAGCCTACAGCAGCCTCCATCTCTCAGCAGCTGGGCTGGGGAGAGGAGACACTTGTTCTCCTAGTCCTCCTCTGGGCTCGTGAGCCCACCTTGTGCCACACCTCTATTGACATAGGAATGGCCCTGGGGCTGTGGGCAACTCATGGTTGGGGGACCTCATGGATATCATACACATGAGGGTGGACAACAGTGAATGTGGGTAGGTGGACGTGTCTGTGTATATGTCATGTGGGAGTGAGCATGACTACGAGTGTATGTGTGTGTGTGCCCATGGAACCCAGAATCAACGGGCTTCTGGCTCTGGGAGTTGGCCAGTCAGCCCTGCCTCAGAGCTAGCCAGCCGTATGGTAGGGCTCGCCACCTCAAGGAGGCAGAAGGCAAGACCCCTCCAGCCTCCTGGGAGCAGAGTAGGCCCGGTAGGGGACAGGAGTGTGGGTGTCCCGGAGGGCTCTGTGTTGTCCATGACCTCTGCTTTGCCCCAGAAGGGCTCAGTCACGTGCAGGCTGAGCTTGGGTAGAGTTGACATCCTGTTGACTGGGGCTGGCATCTTGCATGTGGCAAGCAGCCGTGGAGTCAGGGTTGCTAGGAGAAGTACAATTTCCATCCCTGCTGCTGCCTTTCATGTCCTCTCTCTGTTCCTCGTCTGCGTCACTGCAGCCATACCAGACACCCTGCTTTCTCTCTAAAAATGAAACAATGAGCTTGGCTCTGTGGGTGGGGCCTTTCTGCCCGTGTCAGGGCTAACGGGTGGCCAGCTGCATCCAGAGAAGGGGGCATCTCCAAAGGCCGGGCCAGGGGAGATGTCAGGTCCCCAGGGCTGGCTCACTGACCTGAGGAGCACTGGGTTTAAAACGCAGCTTTCTGCCTGTGCAAGGCCTGTGGAGGTCAGCTGGGCCTAGCATTTTTATTGCAAATGGGGACACAAGGCTCAGAGAAGGAAAGCCACTCCCCCAGGGTCACACAGGGAGGCAGGCAAGGCACCTAGTCTGTACTTGCCATTACTCCACACCACTGCAGGAGGAGGGTCATACTTTTTGCCTTCAAGTGGCCCATTGCTAAGATTCGCGTACACTGCCCAGCAGCCATGTGAAGGGGCAAGCTTCCTGCTAAAAGTGGGCGCCAAGGGTTTGAGATGGCTCCAATGAGTGGTTCCAATCTGTTGTCCCAACCAGTCCTGCCAAACCCTGTCTGCAGCCGTCAGCCCCAGCCTCAGCAGAATGGTAATGCTTCTCAAACAGGCTCCAGTTAGTCCAGTCCAGCCTGGCCCCTCGCCCCGCCTCAGCCATCCTCTCTTCACAGCTGGAACCACTCATTGTACCCTGCTCACCACAGCCTTTCCTGCACTCATGGGGCATGGGGTTAAGCCATGCCATCCTCACTCCAGATCTGGATCTCAAGTCCCTTGTCAGCTACTTCCTTTTGCTTTGACTGCTCCCAGACTCACTTCCTCATCCTCCCACCTTGGGGCCCGTGATTCGGGGTCTTAGACTGCTGGTGGGTCCCCTCAACACCCTAGACAGCACGCTGTGTGCCCCCTGCTGTTCCCTGGACAGCCCTCCCTCCCCCCTTCTCGTCCAGCAATGTCATACCCATGCTCACAAACTCCCCATCCTCTTCGCCAGCAGCTGCCCTGCCTGACCGGCCTCACCTGGCCCTGCTGGCTGGGTTGGGAACCCCTCATCTGGATGAGCCCACCTGGGTAGCACTTTTTCCTAGTCTGCCATATGCGGCATCGTTATAGTTGGTTTATTTGGGACCCTCTGCCAGTAGATAGGACTCACTGTGGGGAGGGACCATGCTGTGCTTGCCAGGAAAACTCATGTAAAAGCCCTCGGTGATAATCCAGCCCAGCTCTTTGCTTTAAGATGTGGGAAACTGAGGCCAAGAATCATGCAGCCAACCAGGACCAAGGCTAAAGTTCGTGCCTCTGTTGAAACAGCACCTGGGATTGGTCCTTTTGTTCTCCCTAAGGGAGGTAGGAGCTGTGCCCAGAGAGCCACTTCCTGGGCAGCTCAGGATGTCCTGAACCCACAGCTCCCTGATTCAGCCCTTTAGGCCCTAAAGGGTCCCTCAGGGTTGGGCAGGGTGAACCCTGAGGGCTGGGGTGGGAGCCTTCGATCCTGATGTAAACACATGATGTCCTGGTCAGACTGGGTTTGGGTGCTACAGCTCCAGGCAGGGCCAGAGGCCTATGGCAGGAGGAGTCCCCTCTGGGACAGATAGACTCTGAGATGCAACTGGGACCAGCCTGCAAGGACTGCCTCTGCCACTGCCTCAGTTTCTCCAGTTTCATTCAAATCTGGGGCCATTTAAGGACTGAAAAAGAGCCAAATAGTGCTGAGTTCAGATTTTGGCTCTACTACTTATTAGCTTCCTACTCTATCTTAGGCTGGAAGCTCTGTTGAAACCTGTCCACCATGCGTGACTCTACTGGCATTTAAAATACCGACAGCGTAGCTTCAAGCATCATAGCAACATGCAGGACACCACAATACAACAAACTGACAGACTAGGATGACCTACTTCCGAAAATTAGCCAATGAAAACCTTAAGGATCTCAGCAGGATATTGTCCAATATAGTGCTGGAAGACGAGCCCCCTAGGTTGGAAGGTCCTACACAACAGCCGCAACAATGGACTCAAACATAGCAACGCTAATGCAGATGGCCCCAGGACCAGGCAATGCATTGTTCTGTTACACACAAGACGCCCTGAGTCAGAGCCAACTCAGTGGCAACTAACAATGACTCGTATTAGCTTGGACACATCTGTTAGCCTCTGAGCCTCAGTTTCTCTGCCTATAAATGTTGGGGATTAAACAAGAGGCACCCGGAGAGCCAGAAGCACCGTGCAGGCTAAATTCACATTCATTTCCTTCCCTTTCCCTTGTGTCACAGCCCCCGTATTAACGCTTGCTCCCAGCCTGCCTTGGCCCCTCTCCTACTGCCCCTGGAGCCCAGTGGTGGGGCCAGGACTGCAGGTGGATTGGGCCAGTCCTGGGCCAGGCACATATCACATGCAACCTCTTTCCAATCCTCACGACAAACCTGCAAGGCAGAGACCATAGCCCCAATTTCACAGAAATGGAAACTGAGGCCCAGTTTCTTACACGGCTGATGAAGAAGATCAGCGTGGCTCACTGTAATGAGGGTGGCAATGAGGGGACAGGTTTAACTCTCTGCCTTACTTTGTGTCTTTCCGCCACCTGCTATGTTTTCTCCTGCCCTATCTCACCTTGGTGACACCAGAGTCCATGTGGTCTTGGGTATCGGCCCAGGTCATCACACAACACTGTCAAGGACCCAGTGCTCACATGTACAGTCAGACATCTCAAGTCTCAGTTTCCAAGGAATGATCCCCTGGCTCCCAACCCTGCTGGGCCTCAGGCCAGGCAGAGGGTCATAGGGAGTAAGTCCGTAGCCTGGCACACAAAGTGCTGGGGAACCAAAATCCCCACAGTGCCCATGCCTCATCCAGGGGCCCATACATTCCACCTGTCCCCCATGTGGGAAGGATGGGGTGTCCAGGGAGATGAAAGGCCTGTCCCACTGTCCACCTAGGTGGCTTTGCCAGCCTAGGCAATTTTGCTGATGTCACCTCCCTGGAGATATTAAATATTGATGATGTAATAAATTTCCCCTGCACCTTCTATGACTTATGTCTTGGTATGTACTGAGAGCAAGACAAGTAGGCTGAGGTGGCTCCATTTAGGCTGATGGGTGTCCATTCTCCTGGCACTCCGGGAATTATAGCCTTCCTGTGCTGGAAGGGGCTAACAGAGGTCATCTGGTCCAACCCTCTGCTGCTGAGCCCTAACCCGAGATGAGCGTTCTCATCTGGTTAACTCATTACAATAGTCAACACGCTTTTTCTTAGGAAGTTCTTCTTCAAGTTGGCTTTGATCCACATTGAGCAGGAGCCTAATAGATGAGCCCAGGTGGCCCCCAAACCTTATTCCTAGGAACCAGACCACCTGGAAGAGCTCAGAGGTCTCACCCTGACCAGGTTCAGACTACTTGTATTCTGTGTGACCTTGAGCAAGTGACAATGTCTCTGAGCCTCAGTTTCCTCATTGGGGCCAGTAATCTCTGCCCAGGCTACTCTCGTTGGGAGCGGGGCCTCAGTTGCATGAATGCATGGTAAGTGGGGGGAGGGCTGGATTTCTGCCCCACTGACTCCTGGGCCGGTTGTCCCATGCAGTAAACAACCTGATTAGATCAGACAATAAATGTGGAAGGGCTTTGCAAATGCAAATTGCTTTCTAAATGCAAAGCATTGTTTAAATGTTAGGGATAATTATATACTTCAAAAACGAGAAGATTCAAACTTCCTTAGAAGGGGAAATGTTTCAAAACTCTTCTTTACTCTCAGTCCAGAAGGCTCGTGCACAAGTTTGTTGGGAGGGGCAGGGAACCCCCCCAACCTCTACAGGCTGTGTTTCCCTTACCCCCACCCCCACCCCAGCTTCAAGCCAGACTCAGGCTCCTGATTAAAAGGCCCAGGAGTGAGTAGCTGATCAGTTACTCGGAATCAGTAGGCATTTTCTTTATATTTTTTCAATTAAAAGAGCCGGGAGAGGAAAGAGAAAAACTCAAGTGCCCTGGCCACTGATAGCTATCCGGGCGAGAGGGAGTGCGGGGTCAGCGGGCTGGCCGTCTGTCAACACCAGACACGCTGCCTGCCTGACTGCATCTTCCTGATGCACCGAGAAGAGCGGACCAGGAGGCAGCACGTCTGTCTCCTGGTGGCGTTCTCGGATGTTTTGGCTGTTGGGACACTGTCTCCTTGGGCTGTAGTTTTTCAGGGAATAAGCAGCAGGCAGTTCCTACCTCAACAAATAAAGGAGCTGTCCTCCTCACTGCAGCTGGGGTGGGTCTATCAGTGGCCATCCACTGCTGGAATTAAACAGCTTCAGAAAGACTTATGGATGGTGTAGGGAACTCTTAACTGTTGTTTTCACAGCCAGTGAGAAAATGGGCTCAAGTGGCAGCAAGCAGGATGCAGGGCAGATATGAGGGGGCATCTGGGAATAGCGGTGAGTCATCAGAAGCCTGAGGACTTGCTACTCAAGAGGGGTCTCTGCTCCCCGAGATAGCTAGGTGAGCAGGGCTGGGACAGGCTGCAGAGCCCCCTTCAGCCTGGGGTCTGTGAGTAGCTGAAGGGCACTCCCTTCTTGTGGGGGTGTTGTTGTGTCACCCCCAGATCCGCTCACCAGGCTCATGCTCCTCTCCCCAGCTGCCGTGACTGTTGGCTGCTGATGGCGCTGGCTGCACAGGGCTGAAGGAAGTGGCCTCAGATGGAAATGCCTGGAAGGAGTTTATACCCCCCTTTGGGGACAGTGAAGACTGATATGGGTAGAGAAAGCTAGTGCCCTTGCCTGAAGGTGGCACAGCTATGTGGTGTTGTTCATGCCCTAGAAGCTACCTCCCTGCTTGGGATCAGGCTGCAGCTAGACCTCAGCTGGAGCTCCATCTTTGCCCTGCCCTTTGCCTTGCCCTCTTCTGCTTCCCCCATCCCTTATGGGGCTCACCCGAGAGCATTCCCTAATCTAGCAGGAGCACAAGAATCCCTGTCTCAGGCTCTGCTTGCTTTTCTGGACACCCCGACCTGCTCTAATGCATTCATTCAGCAGCTATTTATTGAACATCTACCATGTACCAGGCCCTGGACAATGCCCAGAGATTCACAGGTGAGGGTGGCTGGTTAGCCCCTTCCATCATGGTGCTTATGTTCTGGTGGGACAGAAAGGCAATAAACAAGTAAATAAACAAACAAGTAAGTAAATAAGTGTTAGGTATGCTCTGAGGAAAAGAAAGCCAGTGAAGGGCTAGAGAGCATGTGGGGCCTGGGAGGGAGGCAACTTTAGACCAGGTGGTCAGGGAAGATTTTACTAAGGAGGTGGTCTGTGAGTTCAGGCCTGAATGACAAGAAGGAGCCAGCCATGTGAAGACTGGGAGAATAAGGGGTCCAGCAAGAGGGTCTGCAAGTGCAAAGGCCCTAAGGCTGGAGCAATCCTGGCAGGTTTGAGGCCCCAGAGGCCAGTGTGCCTAGAGTTTAGTGAGTGAGAAAAGTGGGCAGAGAAGCAGGGAGGCCACATGTGGTCTAGTCAGCCGTAGTAAAGGTTTTATTCCAAGGACACTGGGAACCTTTGAGAAGTTCTAGGCAGCGGAGTGATGGGATCTGGTTTATATGTTTAAAAGATCACCCCAGTGGTCATGTGTCAATGGGTAAGGGGTAGGTACAGTTAGGGGAGTTGTAGGAGGTGTTTTTGGCATCCCACACCACATCCCATGGCCCCCTTATAATTCAGCTGCAGCCAAGGTGGGCGGTTCTGGTGCATCAAAGACAGATACCCTCAAAGACTTGCCCCTCCTCTTGGCTTTTCTGTTCTGGGGCTTTCAGGGGAAGACCCAAGAGCTCACTCAGTGTACACAGGACAGCTTGGGATTATGGGAGGCAGGGAGTTCAGGCCTCTGGGACAACCTTCCGTCGCTCAGGGATGAGAGACAATAAATAAGTGCCCTGTCTGCTGTCCTTTGGAGGGACCATTCTGAGGGGCGTGCTGTATGGTTCCGTAGAGTCCCCAGTAGGACTGAGCCCCAGTTGCCCTCAGCAGTCTCAGTATCTCATTGAGGGTCTTTCTCTTTTTTGCTGACCCTCTACTTTACTAAGCATGGTGTCCTCCAGGGATTGATCCCTCCCGATAACATGTCCTAAGTATGTGAGACAAAGTCTCGCCATCCTTGGTTCTAAGAAGCATTCTGGCTGTACTTCTTCCAAGACAGATCTGTTTGTTCTTTTGGCAGTCCATGGTACATTCAATATTCTTCACCAACACCGTAATTCAAAGGTGTCAATTCTTCTTCAGTCTTCCCTATTCATTGCCCAGCTTTCACACGCATATGAGGCTATTGAAAACACCATGGCTTGGATCAGGCTCACCTTAGTCTTTAAAGTGAAACCTGCTTTTTAACACTTTAAAGAGGTCTTTCACAGCAGATTTGCCCAATGCAATGTGTCGTTGACTGCTGCTTCCATGGGTGAAACCCTGGTGGCATAGTGGTTAAGAGCTATGGCTGCTAACCAAAAGGGTGGCAGTTTGAATCCACCAGGCACTCCTTGGAAACCGTGTAGGGCAGTTCTACTTTGTCCTGTAGGGTCGCTATGAGTTGGAATTGACTCTACGGCAGCTGGTTTTGGCTTCCATGGGTGTTGGTTGTGGATCCAAGTAAAATGAAATCCTTGGCAACGTCAATATTTTCTCCCTTTATCATGACATTGTTTATTGGTCCAGTTGTGAGGATTTTTGTTTTCTTTATTTTGAGGTGTAATCCATACTGAAGGCTTGAGTCTTTGATCTTCATCAGTAAGTGCTTCAAGTCCTCTTCACGTTCAGGAAGCAAGGTTGTACCATCTACATAACGCAGGTTAATAAGTGTTCCTCCAATCCGTATGCCCCTTTCTTCTTCATATAGCCCAGCTTCTCAGATTATTTGCTCAGCATACAGGTTGAATAAGTATGGTGAAAGGACATAATCTCGATGCACACCTTTCCTGATTTTAACCACGTAGCATCCCCTTGTTCTGTTTGAAAGATTGTCTTTTGATCTATGTACAGGTTCTTCATGAGCACAGTTAGGAGTTCTGGATTGCCATTCTTCACAATGTTATCCGTAATTTGTTACGATCCACACAGTCGAATGCCTCTGCATAGTCAATAAAACACAAGTAAACATCCTTCTGGTTTTCTCTGCTTTCAGCCAGGATCTGTCTGACATCAGCAATATCCCTCATTCCATGTCCTCTTCTGAATCCGGCTTGAATTTCTAGCAGTTCCTTGTCGATGTACTGCTGTAACCGCTTTTGAACGATCTTCTGCAAAATTTTACTAGTGTGTGATATTAATGATATTGTTCAATAATTTCCACCTTCTATTGTATCTAGTTTACTGAAATTGAGAAGACTGGGAAAAAAATGGGCACAGGATAGGGAAATTGAGAAGGTTGGTTTAAAATTTTTTTTTTTTAAGCTGTATTAAATTAAATGCCTGTGAAATCTCTAAGTGGAGATGCCCAGAAGGCAGTTGGATATGAGTCTGGAGCTTGGGACAAAGGTTAGGGCTACAGACATCAACTTGAGGTTAGTCCTCAGCTTAGAAATAGTATTTTAAGCTACTAGCCTAGGTGAGAGCACCTGGGGAGAGTGAGTAGGTGGAAAAGCAAAGCAAGCTGAGAAGGAGAGAAGGAACCAATACCTTCACCTGCCCTCTTGAGGCAGGAGTCCTATGATAGCTTCGTGTATCTGCTCAGCATTCCTAAACTCCCTGAGCACTTACATTGTAATAATCCCATGGGACCCTTGGAGCAATCCTTAGAGGCAGGAGACAGGCAGAGCTGCTGCGAACAGTTGTACAGGTTAGGCACTGCACAACTTCAGGGGGTGCCATTTACAAAGGCCGCAACTACATGCCCAGGTCAGCCCAACAAGTATTTGTTGAAATGCTCTCATTCTGGCTTGTGCACACCATGAAGACAGTTGTTCTGTCTGTCCTGATCCCCACAGCATTGCCAGGGCCTAGCATGGTGCAGACACTCAATGAATGCTATAGGAAGGGAGAGAGGGAAGAGCAAAATACCAAATGGCTTGTCGTCCTTGTCTCAATGATCCTGAAGATAGTGACGCTGCAGGGAATCCAGTTTTTTCCTGTCTAAAATGTAACTCCTCCTGGCTGAGTGTCCACGCTGGGTTTTCCTGGACCTGCATGAGTCTGGTTCCTTCTTTGGAGCCTGCAGTCCCACCCAATTCCTTCTCTCCTCAGCTGTCCCCTGCCCCAGGCACTTTCACAGGTCCTGAGCATCCCCATTTAATCATTTGTGCTGTAAGCCAGGCTTGCTCAGAGGCTGACCCCCGCCATAAGTGAGACACACTCCTCACACTGGGAGACTCTTGACCTGGGGAAACCAGTTGCCATTGAGTTGGCTGTACTCATGGTGACTGCACGTGTGCCAGAGTGAAACTGAGGTCCCTAGGGTTTTTATGGCTAGTTTTTTGGAAGTAGGTCATCAGGCCTTTTTTCCAAGGTGCCTCTGAGTGGACTTGAACCTCCAAGCTTTCTGTCAGCAACTGAGCACATGAAGAAAAAAAAAAAAAAAAAACCAAACTCGTTGCCATTGAGTTGATTCTGACTCATAGTGACCCAAAAGGACAGAGAAGAACTGTTCCATAGGGTTTCCAATGAGTGGCTGGTAGATTCGAACCGCTGGCCTTTTGATTAGCAGCCAGAGCTCTTAACTACTGTGCCACCAAGGTTTTTTAAGCCAGGTCTAATTCCCTAATTCCTGGGCCATGGCCACCCAGAGACAACGCTGCATCTGCCTTCTTTAGCAACCTGGCCTTCCACTGCTCCCTTTGCCTTCCACCAAAACTGGCTTCAAGAAAATCTTGGCCAGACCACATTGCCACTGCCCCAGGCCTCCCCTCCATCGTTGGCTCAGCCCCCAGGCAGGTGCAGGACTGGCCTGGCCTCTCCCCCTGCACAGCCCTGCCCTGCCCAGCCCCTTGCTGCTACCCCTGCCCTTTCCCAGCGTGGCTTCCTCCCAATGGCTAGGGCAAGGACCCTCGCTGCACAGCGCTGCGGGAGCTTCTGCTGTAGATAGGTTTCTGCTGAGCCTCTGCAAACGTCCCCAGTGACCTGGCTTCAGCCCAGAGAGAAGCCTGGGGGCTCTGGCCGACTCCCTCAGCTTTGGAGAGAAAGGCTTTACCATTGAGAAAACACACCTTGGGGTGCTCAACTCAAAACCCTTGGAAGTCTGCTCTGTGTGAGACTCTGTGGGTGCAGAGCCACTGGGCACACAGCCCTGCCCTCGAGGCACCCACAGTCCCGGGGGAGACAGATAGGGCTGAGCTAGAGCAGGCTGTCCTTGGGGATGACTTATGGAAGAGCTTCCGGGGAGATGCAGTTGAGATGGATCTGCACAGCTGTGTAGGAGGAAGTGGGTGCAGAAGGGAGAGTTTTCCAATGAAGGGAGACACGTGAGCAAGAGCTGTGCTCAGGGATCACCTCGTCCCCGGAAGACCACCAGCTAGCGGGGCCCAGGGAAGCTGTTCGTTAGTCTGCTCTACAAAGGCTTTTTGAATAGAGACCGGGTGCCGGGCCCTCCTCAGTGCTGGGGCACTGAAGACTCCACATCGCCCTGCCCTCAAGGTGCTCTTTCCTTCCAGTGGAGCAGGTCATGGGGACCACTATGCCAGGCACACCATAGGTGAGCAACAAACACTGGCTGCTGGACAAGAGTAGGGAGCATCTGCTGCAGTTAGCATTATGGGATCCCAGAGAGGCAAGGGAGGCCCCAGCAGGCTGGTGGTGGAGTGAAGTCAAGAGGGCTTCCTGGAGGAGGTGAGCCTACAGCTGGACTTGGAAGGATTCTGCCAAATGATGAGATTTGGGGAGGGGAATGGAGAGAAGCTTCTGCTTGGTCATTCCCATGCTCAGAAAACATCACCAATTTAGCAGAACTGGGAGTCCAAGAGCTACATGAGTGGGTGGGGATGTACGTGTGCAAGGGAGTATACATGTGTGGCTATGAGTGTGTAAGGACATGACTGTGTATGACAGTGTGTGGCTGTAGTGTGAGAGTATGTGTGAGTGTGCAAATTTGTGTATGTACGTATGTTTTATGTTAGCATATGAGGAAGGGTGCACAAGTGTGTGAAACCATGTGTGAGTGTGTGAGCATGAGCAAGTACCAGTATATGTGAGTGTCAGCATGTGTGCAAGTGTGAGACTTTGAGGGTGTGTGTGAGCTAGTGTAAGCTTGTGTGTGAATGAGACCGTGAGGGTGTGTGTGAGTATAAGCAACGAATATGTGTGTGTGAACAAGTGTGAGTATGTGTGTGTGAGACTGTGAGTGACTGTGTGAATGAGTGTGAGGATTATGCGTGTGTGAAACTGTGAGGGTGTGTGACTGAGTGTGTTTGTATGAGTGAGGTGCTCCAAGTGTGCGCTGCACATAAACCAGGGCCATTGCTGTGCTTGTGTTTGCCAATGCTATGATTTGTTGGATTTCAGCCGAGTGCCCAACCCTCCACGAGACATAAAGAAAATGAATTTCGTACCCTGGGGACATTTTGTCCAGCCCAGGTGGACAAGCATACAGCATGGTCAGTAGTTACCGAACAGCAGACATGAGGGCTTTGCTCATTAGGAGAGATGGCTCGTCTGGGGAACGCCCTGGCAGGGAGTTAGGAACCCACTGTGTGACCTTGGCCTGGTCCCTGGCCATCTCGGGGCTTGGCCCTCCCCCAAGTAAGGGAACAAGGCAGACACATGACTGACAAGAGAGCTGGAACCGCAGGCCAGGAGCTTCCCCGGGCCCATGCCCTCAGCTCTCAGCTGTTTCCAGGAAGGCACACACACTCCCACAGGTGACATGTCTGCCCAGGTGGGGCTCATGGAGCCCATCTTAAGGATCTGCTCTAGCAGCCTAATGAGGGTGTAGGGTGTGGGTAAAAGAAAGATTATGAGCTTTGGAATCAGGCATTCCCCACGGCTACTATTTGCCTGTAAAAAAATCCATCACCATCAAGTCGATTCTGACTCCCAGTGACCCTATAGGACAGAGTAGAACTGCCCTATAGGGTTTCCAAGGCTGTAATCTCTTTGGAAGCCGACTGCCACATCTTTCTCCTGTGGAGCGGCTGGTGGGTTTGAACTGCAACCTTTCGGTTAGCAGCTGAGTGCTTAGCCTCTGCACCACCAGGGCTCCTGCTGTCACTTAAAGTAATCATAATTCAAGCCGGCACCTACCGAGCACTTACTCTGAGCTGCACTGTGCACTGTGGCTCAGTTACCTCACGCACGTCTCACCACAGCACAATGAGGAGGACAGTATTAGTCCCATTTTACGGGTGAGGAAACTGAGGCTCAGAGTGCCCAGTTCTCTAAGCTGATAATTGGCTCTAACCACCTGCTCAATTTCCTTCCCGCCCAGACATCTGGGCATGTGGCTCAGCACATCTGGGCTTTGTGTCTGTAGAATGAGAGTGTGGTACCAACTCTGTGGTGGTGTCTTGGAATGAAACGAGACCCAGTGGCTGGAGAGGTGCCAGCATAGCGCCTGGCTTGCGGTGAACAAGCCTTGAGCAGTCTTTGTGTCCTCCGTACAGGATACAGGCGCTGCCAGGGAGGAGGGAGGCTTGGGTCTCCAGGGTCCCAGCTTTCTGGCTTCACCTCACCTAAATCCTCCAGGCCTGGTGGGGGGCAGGGCCTGGATAAGGGGCGGGTCCCTCTCTATCCCTGCCTCATTCTCAAAAGACCAAGACTCTGTGATTCAGGAAGATTCAGGGCTTCAGATCTTCCATTGCTCATTTCACTGATGGGGAAACGGGCACTGAGGGGCCTCAGGAAGTAGCCCAGCGGTAGGCACCACTCCGGGCACTGGCCCAGAGGCAGGAGGAGGCAGCTCCGAGCCCTCAGACCTCAGCTCCCCGTCCACCTCCTGCTTGTCCTCAGACCTCAGCTCCACATCCACCTCCTGCAAACCACAGAGCAGAAATCTTCACCTGCCTCTGCCTCTGGTCTACTGAGAAGGTGGCTGCCCCAGGTGAAACCCCATGTAGGCGTTGGCAAGGGCAGAGTTTAACTGGCAGGCCTGGTGCGGCCTGATAAGCTGCTGTCGACGTTCCTGGGGAAGATAGAGTGTGAGTGTCTTAGTGTGTGCTGGGCTTAAGTGTGGGGTCGCCCACCCCTGGGCTCTGTTCCTAATTTCCACAGAGGCCTGAGTCTGCCGTTCCCCGCGGTGAGAACCCTCGGTGTGGGGAGCACTCAGAGGGTGAGCGGAACTCTGCTCAGGGATGGCCTTTGAAAATCCCAAGATGAAAATAGATACCCATGAAAAATACTTACATTTGACTTCCAGTTTTGATCTTAAAAAAAAAAATTTTTTTTTTTTGATCTTAAATCTATACACTGATAATATTCTCACTGGCTGATCATTGTTGTTGTTATTATTGGCTGAATTCTTAAGTTCAAGACCATTTCAAGCCATGTAAACAGAGCAGTAGCAACCCATAACGGTAATCATTACATTTTCCATCATTCTCTCATTTGTTTTCATTGTCCCATTTGATACATGGGGAAGCTAGCCAGAGAGATGAGGCAACTTGCCCAGGCCTCCTTCGTTGCTGTGTATCACACTCTGTTTCTGGGGCTCTCTCCCCTGTCTGCGGAGTCTCAGAGGCTCCATATGAGTAAAGGAAAATGTCAAGAATATTAAATTTATAATTGAGTAAAACCTGAAGAGAATCGTTAAATCACAATTTAATATTTCCCAAATGGTTCATCGACATTTTGAAGATGTGTCAAATTCTTTGGCTTGCGTCCCCTGACTGTGTGGATGAAAGCTGGCGTTTTGTGCCGGAGACTGACTGGAGCGCGGGCGACACAGCAGTATAATACCAGTGGGTACGGACTTGAACTCAGAGCAGCATCCCCTCATCCTTGCAATGGCCTTTGCAAGTCATTCTGCAGGTGAAGAAGTTTACAAGGTCATTCCGCAAATAAGGCATGAGTGAACCGTGGAGGCTCTGGGGTGTTTACATAAACACACACAACTGCAAATGTGGAAGGACACCTGCTTATGCCAGATGTCGATTCAGTTCCAGATATCAAGTTCCAGGTGCTTTTCTGGTGAAAAAATTGACTTCAAAAACGTGTGCCTCCCTTGTATGCACGTCTGGGTTTCTAACCACCTCTGTCCAATAAAACGAACCAGGGCTCCAGAGAAATGGCTGGTTCTAGGGCTGGACCAGGGAAAATACAAGATGAGCCTAGAACATTTTGTTGTTCTAGAAGATAAGGAAGTGCTCAAAAAAACCCACAATGATCGGGGTATATAAAAAAAAAAAAAGAGGGGGATTAGCTTTCCGGCGCAGCCATAACACAGTATCACCAACTGGGTGGCTTATAAGAACAGAAATTTATTGTCTCGCTGTTCTGGAGGCTAGAAGTCTGAATTCAGGGCATAGGTCATGCTGGTTCCCTCTACAGGTCTGAGGGAGGAACTCATGCCTCTCCCCTAACTTCTGGTGGCTCCAGGTGTCCCTTGGCTTGCTGCATCGTCACATGGCTTCCTTCCTCTGTCCCCCTGTCTCTCTGGGATCTTCGCATTTTATCAGGACACCACTCATATACGATTAGGGCTTACCCTACTCCAGTATGGCCTCATGCTAACTAACAACATCTTTAAAGACTATTTCCAGACAAAGTCACATTCACAGGGACAGGCATTAGGACTTCCAGATATCTTTTTCGGGGTGCACAATTCAATCCATAACAGGGGGTATGTCAAAAGGACAGAGGAACTAGCCTGAAAGAGCTCCAATGGCCAAAGGGGGAATAATTTGAGCAACAAAATAAATAACGAGAGAGTGTGGAATTATAATTCAAATACTAAAATAAGTATCTGTGAATCCATACTGATAGAAATGCCTGAGTAAATAAATGAATAGGGGAAGGAACAAATTCCCTTGTAGGAGCATTCCAGTTAATCAAGTAGAAGGCATGGGGGAAGTCGAAAATTACCCTTAGGAGCCCTCAGTGGGAAAAGCTGCAGGCAGGATCCACTGAGGGGTGCTGAAATTAGCGGGTGGAACCTTAAGGAAAAACACAACACTTGCATGGCCTCAAAGTATCTCCTCCCAAAATGTACATCTCTGCGGTGGTTTTAATAACATATGCCCACAAATTCATACATGTCCAGGAGGTGGAGCTTAGTTCCTCTCTTCTTGAGTGTGAGCTGGATCTAGCAACTTGCTTCTAAGAATAGAATATGGAGAGGGAAAAATAGTAATGTTGCAGTGGAGAAACCTGGCAGGTACCACTGTGACCACACAATCAAGGTTAACATCACCAGTGATAAGTGCTACTGATGGCATGTACCCCTGAGATGATGGGATGTGAAGGACACCTCACTTCTGAGGTCTTCTCCCCCATATCCGTACCCCCAGTCTAATCATGAGAAAACGTCAGACAAACCCAAATTTAGGAACAGTCTATAAAATACCAGTATTCTTCAAAAGTGTCAAGATCACAAATGACAACACTGAAGACTTGCAGTTTGGAAGAGACTAAGAAGACATGGGGGCCCTGGTGGCTCGGTAGTTAAAGAGCTCAGGCTGCTAACCAAAAGGTTGGCAGTTCGAATCTACCAGCCATTCCTTGGAAACCCTATGAAGCAGTTCTATTCTGTCCTGTGGGGCCGCTATGAGTCAAAATCGACTCAAAGGCAAAGTTTTTTTTTTTTTTTAAGAAGACGTGAGTGCATCTCAGGGGATGTTTAGCTCAACTGGCATAACATAGTCTATAAAGAAAATGTTCTACATCCCACATTGGTGAGTAGCATCTGGGGCCTTAAAAGCTTGTGAACACCCATCTAAGGTACTCCACTGGTCCCACCCTGTCTAGAGCAAGGGAGACTGAAGAAAACCAAAGATACAAGGGAAAGATTAGCCCAAAGGTCTAATGGACCACAACTACCACAGCCTCCACCAGACTGAGTCCAGCACAACTAGATGGTGCCCGGCTACCACCACCATGTGCCCTGACAGGGATCACTATAGATGGTCCCTGGCAGAGCCGGAGAAAAATATAGAACAAAATTTTAACTCACAAAAGAAGACTAGACTTACTGGTCTGACAGGCTGGAGGAACCCCAAGAGTATGGCCCCTGGACACCCTCTTAACTCAGTACTACTACAGTCACTCCTGAGGTTCACCGTTCAGCCAAAGATTAAAAAGGCCCATAAAACGAAATGAGACTAAATGGGCACAGCAGTCCAGGGGCAAGGAAGAGAAGGCGGAGGGGGAGAGGGAAGCTGGTAATGGGGAACCTGAGGTCAAGAAGAGGAGAGTGTTGACGTGTCGTGGGTTGGCAACCAATGTCACAAAACAATATGTGTATTAATTGTTTAATGAGAAACGAATCTGCTCTGTAAAACTTCATCTAAAGTACATTAAAAAATAAATAAATAAAAAGAAGGCATGGGGGCAGTGATGGTTCAGTGGTAGAGTTCTCACTTCTATGCAGGACACCTGGGTTCAGTTCTCAGCCAATGTACCTAGTGCACTGTCACCACCTGTTGGTGGAGGCTGGCGTGTTGCCGTGACACTGAACAGGCTTCAGAGAAGCTTCCAGACTAAGACAGACTAGGAAGGAAGGCCCGTCGGTCTACTTCTGAAGGTCAGCCAATGAAAATCCTACTGAAAAAAAATCCTATGGAGCACAACAGTTCAATCCACGATCCATCATGAGGCAGGCGTAGGACTCGGTGGCATCTTGTTTCATTGTGATTGGGGTTACCACGAATCAGGGACCAACTAGACAGCAGTTAACAACAAGGAGACATGATAACTAAATGCAGTGTAGGATCCTGGAGTGGATCTTGGAAATGGTGAGATGCAGTTCACCAGTGAAATCCAGTTTTCACCAGTGGGAATAACTGCTAAAATTCGAAAAAGCCTGTAGTTTAGTTATTAGCATTGTATCAATGTAAATTTCATAGCTTTGATAACTGTACCCTGGTTATGCAAGATGTTGGCTTTGTTAACATTGGGGGAAGCTGGACAAAGGGCACTTGGGAACTCTTTGTGCTATATTTGAGCTCATCTGGCTGGCACAAACTGTTAAGCGCTCAACTGCTAACGGAAAGGTTGGTGGTTCAAACCCACCCAGAAGTGCCTTGGCAGACAGACTTAGCGATGTGCTTCTGAAAGACCACAGGCATGAAAATCCTACGGGGTGAAGTTCTACTCTGCAACACACGGGGTCACCGTAAGTCAGAATAGACTTGACAGCAACTGTTTTTCATTTGTTTGTTTATACGTCTAAAATTATTTAAAAATAAAACTTCTAAAAATGTGTGCCTTGTTCTGGGCTCGGAATCCCCAAAAGTGCAGTTGGTTAAAATACTGACATTAAAGTAGAAAAAGAAGGTAAAAAAGCGGCAAACACCTCCACCTTTTGTTCCTTCTGTAGTTGTGTACGTGCGAATGCACACCCACTAGCCTGGGATCGTGCTGTGTGTATTGTTTGGTAGCCTACTTTGTTAATAACAGAGTCCCCGGGTGGTGCAAATGGATAATGCACTTGGCTGCTAACTGAAAAGTTGGCAGTTCAAGTCTACCCAGAGGTGCCTCAGAACACCCTGGTGATCTACTTTAGAAAAACCAGCCATTGAAAACTCTACGGAGCACAGTTTTACTCTGACATATATGAAGTCACCATGTGTCAAAATTAACTTGACAGTGCCAGTTTTGTCGTTGTTGTTGTTGTTAATTTATTTCGAGAGGTCCTTAGGATTTATCACAAATGTACGTCAGGAACTAGGGTTCTCCCAGACCTTCTGGACTCTTTTCAGTGCCCTGTGGAACTTGGGGGGAGAGCAGCAAACTGTGACCTTCTCCCCACAGTTCCAGCATTGCCCAGCACCAGTGTTGCCCCAGAAGGCCCCCAGGATCTCGGCACCCCATAACATGGGGACGAACCCTTGAGGGGCTATCTGGGAGCTGTCCCAAGGCCTTCCAGAAAGAACACTGAGCCGGAAGCCAGGACACCTGGGCTCTAGTCCTGGTGGTGTGGCCCTATCTGAGCCTGTTTCTCCGTCTGTGAAATGGAGAGAAGATTCTTGACTCTGCCTCTCTCCTGGGATTCCTGGGGGCCAAAGGAGGCTGCCCATAGACGTGTGCAGAAGGCACTGCGTTGGCTCTGCATTTGGGTGCCAGAGTTCAAACCCTAGTCTGCCCCTTTCTGCCTGTGTGGCCTTGGGTGATTGGTTTACCCTCCTGAGCCTCAGTTGCCTTGCCTAAAAATGGGGCTACCATTAATACCTACCTCATAGTGGTGCCGTGGGGAGTGATAAATAAGAGCTAACATGTGAAAAGCTCTGGGCAAAGTGCCTGGTACAGGGCGAGTCTCAGTCAGTGCCAGCTAAAACGATTGCTCTTTGGTGTTAACCAAATGCGTGCATAGCGAGCCGGGGGCGGGGGGTTCCCAGCACAGCTGTGGGGTACCCTGTGATGCCAGTGGTGGCGTGAAGCCCTTCCTTCTACCCTCTGAAACCAGCTCCAGTTGGCCCAGCCTGTGATTCACCAATGCTGACGGCCAGCTCCCAGATGTCCAGCATCTCCTGGCCCAAGACCCAGCTCCTGAGGTCCGGCAAAGCCACCAGCCTGGAGCAGAACCCTGGCCAGACAGAGTAGAGGCCCAGGGGGCTACCGCTGAGGGATGGGGAGGGGGCAGGGCTGAGGGGAGCAGAAGGCCACCCTCTAACCTCCTCTGGCCTCCCTGGAGATGTCACAGGCTTAGCAGGGGCTGCTTGACACATGTCGGATAAAATAAGAAAAATAAATAACAATGTTTATAAGAAGATTAGCGAGAAGGCGGCAAAATTTCTCCAGGGAGCCTCCTTGGCTGCGTCTCGGAGTGACAGCCCCATTGCCTTATCGGAGACATAATGAGTTGCCAGGATTTGGGGTCATTAAAAATCCTGCTTGGCTGGGTCCCCTCCTTAGCCTGTCGCCTTTGATGGTGGAGCCGGGGGCCTGGTGGCAGCATGGCCCCCTCTGCTGTCTGCCAATCGCCGACCCCACTGGCTGGGGGTATGGAGGTGAGGTGGTGCTGCCCAACTTGGCGGAAGTAATGCAACATGACGGCCCAATTTGTGCCCACGGCCCTGCGGGCAGAGAGCCCGTCTCCCTGGACTGGATTAAGCTCTGTTTTATCTCCGCTGCCTTCAGAGACATGTGGGGACAGCTGGGGGTGGGGGGGGGGGAGGGGGAAGCGAGGCTCTGGGTAGGCACGGACACATGAGGTACCCCCAGCTCCAGACTATGTTTGAGGAAAGGGACCCAGCCACCCAGCACATCCAATGCCTCGCCTTGCCCATGGGGAAACCTAGGTCCAGGGAGGGGCAGAGGTCAGAGGTCTCAGCGTGTTGGCAGTAGAGTCAGGCCTTGAACCCAGGTCTCCAGATTCCCCGCCTGATGTTGGGTGTGTGTTGGTGGGTTCCTGCCTTTTTGTGGCAGGAGGAGAGTGATTGTAGGAACGTTCAGATGATTTGATCCATGGGAACAAACATGTATCGATCTCCTGCGATGTGCAAGTCATTGGGAGGGACCTGGAGGAGCTCAGAAGCAAGGGAGACAAGTGCCATGGCCCCATCCAGTGGGAGAGATGGACACAAAAGCCAGTGTCCACAGGCCAGGAGCTGTCGCACACACACCCATCCTAGACACCCTGACCTGCTCCACAATCCATGTCAGTGCCCTGGTGAATGTGCTCCTGCTTTTAATCAGCCCCCTCCTTGTTGTCAAGCTTACCTTCAAGGACCTCAAAGCACTTATGGCATATTGATTTTCTAAATCACTCTCTGGCCCCACGTTTCTTGAGGGACAGGGAGCTTGGAGGAAGGAGGATTACCTTTGTGTTTCAGTTCAGGAAACTGAGGCTGGGAGCAGCCCCAGAGGGTAGCACCTCATGAGGTCACTGGCAGTGTGACACCTTGTACTCCAGGCAGATTGAGACCAATGCTGGAGAGCTTGCCTTGGAGAGCACAGTGAGGACTGGATTTTAGCCCCATACTCTCCTCCATTAACCAGGCACTCTTGTGCAGTGAACAACCTGCCCAACTGTATGTGACAGCTCTGCTATCCCATCTGACTGCCTGGGGCAGTCCTGAGGTTGCTGTCAGCCAGAACAGGGCCCCTGGTAAAAGGTGCAGCCAGGAAGCTCCTCCCCATTCTGGGAGAGCACCCAACCTCATCTGTAAACAGGGTGCAAGAAAGAACTCTTGAAGTAGTTGGGATGACTTGATGAGATACTAGGTATTACTGCATTTCGTGAGCTGGAAAGTGCTACATAATATTCATTTTGATTATTCATAAAGTTGCTTCATGGACATGGCCACCCACACCCTCCTTCTCAGGCTCATACCTGCCCCTGTCCCAGGGTTGTGTCTACCAACCTCCCTCTACTCCCCCTCCCCGCTAGACATCCCCATTCCAGCCTGTGTCACCTGTCAGCACCGTAGGGTCACTTAGATCAGAGAAGCGAGGGCTGGAAGGGTCTACAAAGTCCCCCATGTCACCACTCTCGATCATACCAGAGAAAGGAAAGGAACGGTCCCATTTCACAGGCCGGAACTGACCTCCATCAGCCTCAGTCCACTGCCCCCCTCTCAGCCTCTGCTGCTACAGCTTCTCAACTGTTTCGGCTGCAAGGGATCTTAGCTCATAGGGGAACTTCCTTCTACAGTCAAGGCAATGGAGAATTGTACCAAGGACGGAGCGTGACATACCCCTGCAGGGCAACTTTCCTTAGTAGAAATCTGTCTGTCCGAGTGTCTTGTAGTCTAATCTCAGTCTCTGAGGCTCTCTGCTCACCTCAGTTCATCCCTGAGGCATCGGATGCCTTGGGTGCATCCAGAGACTCCAACCTGGGCTGCAAGAGTGGAGGAGGAGGGGTATCTTGGGCTCAGAACAGGGGGTCTGCTGGCAGCATACCAGCCTGGGACTGGGGTCTGCCAGCTGCACCCTAGCCCAGGACTGGGTTCTGCCAGTTGTAGCCCGGCTCAGGACCAGGGTCTGCTGGCTGCATGCCAGTTCGGGACCTGGGTCTATTGGTACACCCTAGCTCAGGACCAGGGTCTGCTGGGTCATCCCAGCTAGATCATCCCTGTCTGGGACTAGGGGCTACTGCTACATCCCAGCTTCCTCTACCACAGACCCTGGGCTGAGCCGTCTCCTGGATTTGGCCTTTCAGGGCCCCCAGGAACCCCAGGCCCAGCTGGGAGAGCCACTACAACATGGGCACCTGGTGAGGCCATGTAAGTCCCAGGACACTGGCTTCCAGGACTGATGGGCAGAGTTTCTCTCTGCCGCTGTGGCTTGCCGCCCTGAGGCTCTGGTTACTGGGGCTGGGCCCTGTGGTGGTTCTCCATTGGCCACGAGGGGCTTCCTGCCACACTCAACAGCAATCACAGAGTATTAGTGTTTGCACGTAGCTTACTTTTGAAAAACGCACTAGAATCAATTCAAGGCCTTCCCTGTAATGCTGCCTCTCAATTGCTTGCATCCCAGTGCTAACTCTGAGACCATGATAACAATAATAAGTAACAGCTAGCATTTATAGGGCATTTGCTACTTGCCAGGCACTGTGCTGGGTGAGCTACCTGCAGGATCGTTGTTATTCTTCTACCAACACTGAGAGGCTGGGACCAGTGTTATCTCCATTCTTCAGATGGGAAAAGTGAAGTTCAGAGACGTGGTGCTTGCCTGTGCTCATGCAGCTGGTAAGAGTATGGCCCCAGGCCCGGGTGACTCAGAACCCTCTCAGCTAGCTGGGTGGAGTCCCGCAGACCCCAGGAGCTGTTCCTGGCCTGGCCACCCACGGCAGGTGTATGCCACACTTGGAAGAGCTGTGTAACCCGTGGGTCTTAAGAGACGGGAGGAAGGGAACCATGCGCTTGGCTGGCCCTGCACCAGTTATCAGAGAGCCTCCATGGCGAAGCCCACTCCCCCTGCCACAGCACTCCCTCCAGGGAGCCCCTCAAACACTATCGCTCTCCCTCCTTCTTCCCCACGACATGATGAGTCATGTCCTGCGGTGGAGTTTTGATATTTGCTCATGAGAGGCCAGCTGACAAGTTCCTTTTTCCAACTGGGGATCCAAAGCTCATTAGCTTTACAAAACAGAAATGGCCACATTCTAGCTGCTTTAGTGGGGTGGGGTGAATGGAGAGGGGACAGTTAATGTGCAGAAGGCCTGAGCTTCAAACCCACCCCCACCACTGCCCCCATTAGGGACTCGAAGGTCTCAAAGCATTTTCTCCTTCTAGGGCAAGCCAGAAATTGCCTGTTCTGATTTACATGGGGAAACTGAGTCTTTTCTCCCTTCCACCCAGGGACCCTGCCACCTTGTCCCAGAGATGCCAAAGATAGGACATTGGCCCCCATGTCTCCGAGGCCTGAGGAGGAGAAGGAGGAAATGAAGCTGAGAACCATTTGTTTTTCCTCAACAAAGCAACTCATTTCGTTAGGCATATTAGCGAGGGAGGGAAGGACGCTGCTGGAGACAAGCAGTGATTAATTACAAAGGAAATGAGTGGCCAGCAGCAGACCAGGGCTCAGGGACAGCGGGGACGGGCAGAGGGTGGACTCAGGGCTGGCTGGACAACACAGAGAGCTGAGCCCTGGGCAAGTGTTGCCTGTGCGCCCATGTGATACCCAAACCTGGTCGCATGGGCCCTGAGGGAGAAGAAGGAGAGAGCCTGGCCTCCAGGAGTTCACAGCCCACTGAGGAGGGAAGACTCGGGCCAGCCCTAGGCTGAGGGGCTCAGAGGACGAGGTTGAGATGGGGAGGCGGGAGGCACGCCGTGAACCAGGGAGTTTGTATGTCTGGCTCTCCTAGGCACGCATCAACTCATGAGTGCTCTACACGGGATGCCCCCTTACTGCCCCCCCAGATGCTCAGGCTGCCCCCACAGCTCCTCCCTGTCCTACCTTATCTGGATCATTCCCTCAATGGTCACGTCTAGCTCTGCCCCATCCAACACCACCAACACTGGCCCAACCCATGGCTCAGCCCCTCACAGCCAAGGGGTTGACTAGGCTTGCTGACAAATTATACCAACAGGATAATGTACCTGGGGCCCCCAAAAAGCCCAGTGCCATTCTGACTCATAGTGACCCTACAGGACAGAGTAGAACTGCTCTATAGAGTTTCCAAGAAGCGCCTGGCGGATACGAACTGCCGACCCTTTGGTTACCAGCCGTAGCACTTAACCACTACGCTGCCAGGGTTTCCTGGGGCCATCAGGTCTAAATGAAAGAATGGGGTAAGTACCTTGTCAGAGCAACAGGTGTCTAGAGGGCAAAAATAGGCACCGTGGCTGCTCACAGGCCAGGTGAAGGACTTGACTCAGGTCCTGCTTGGTCGGAGCTATGGTAGCCATGTTGAAAGATGCCAAAACATCTTCACTGAGGTCAGAGCATAGGTCGCTGAGTGTGACTCCCTCTTTGTAGACCAAGGCCCAGAGAAGGGCCGCACCTTGCCCCCAGTCACACAGCATATTTGTGGTAGAGAGGAACCAGGTTTGGTCTCTTGATTCTTACCAGTGCTCTTTTATATTCTCTTAGAGTGTCTTCTTTAAGAAACTTCCCACACTGCAGGTGGCGTTCTTAGCCCTCTCACCTTAGAGGGACATCTACCTTCCCAGAAGGTCCTGGTCAGGGCCTCAGTTATTGCACTTGTCCAGTGGGTATTCACCAGGAGAGCCCCTTACAACTGACTCCAACTGAAATATCTCCAAGGCAAGTGGGTTTCTTCTCCAGCCTCATACCTTTAGGGCGTCCTGGCACTTGCAGGGTTAAGTCTGGGTGCTCCTTCCCAACTCCCCACTAATGAAATGCTTCTCTCCATGGTTTTGGACTCATGGACGCTGGCTAAAAATAGAGTTTGCCGCCCCTGGGCTTTCCTCAGAAACACTGCCTAGACACAGGGGCTTTCTGTATCTGCCGCTCCATGGGGCTCTAGGCCCAGGAGACAGGGGTCTCTTCTTCGGTCCGGCTAAGCTGGGGTGCTGAGGGCCAGCACTGGCCAGCCTCTCTCTGAGGCCCAAATTGGACACAGTGAGAGGAGCCAAAGGGAGCCCCAGAAAAGCCTGTGACTCTGACTCTGCTTCAACACTATTCAACTACTGAGCAACCCTTGCACACGCCAGGTCCACGTGATTATCCTCTGTGTGTCAGGTCTTTATCTCAACCCCATTTCACAGTCGAGGCTGTCGAGTCAGAGAGGGAAGAGAGGCCAAGCAGAGGAGCCAGGTTTGGATCTGAGCCCCTTCCTTGTGTGGAGGGAATGTCTGCAGGCCGAGATAAGGCTTCTCCCCACTCCTCCAGCCCCAGGTGCAGCCTCCTTACTGCCCTTTCTCAGTCGGCCCTGGCCCCAGCCCTTGGTCCCCATAAGGAGGAAGTACAGGAGCAAAGAAGCATCCTCGGAGCTGAAGACAGTTATGACGGTGGTGGTAGTGTGTGGGGGTGGAAAGTGTGTGAGAGTGTATGTGCAAGTATGAGTGCATGAGTGTCAGCGACTCTGCGTGCAAGTGTGTGTGTGAATGCCTGTGAACACGGTTGGATGGTGGGCTCAAGGTGGACTCCTGGCATTAGCAGGGACCACACTTCATTCTAGCCCCTCCTCCTGCCGCTCCCAGTTCTAAACTCCCCCCACAATGCCCTGTGCCCTGCTGTAGGCCTGCTCACACCCTCCTGTGACAAGAAGCACATTCCCTCCAAAGGCGGCCTGTAGCCTTACAAGAGGTCCTGACCGTGAAGACAAACTTCCCTTCCTCCCCTCTCTTCACCAGACAATCAAAGCTTCCTGGAAGGATTGGAAGGGTCTCTCTGCAGCCTCTCCCTCTCCAGGAAACCCACCCTGGGCCACCCACTGAGCTGTCACCCTCCTCTGACTGTCTGCTTCCCCCATCAGGCGCTTTATAACATTTCTGCTTATCATCAGGCCCCTGGTTACATGGGTCATGTCCCACCAGCTAGATTGTGAGCCTCATGAGGATATAGGCCCGTTTTCTTTGTCACACCCTCAACTTTAAATATAAAGTGCTCGGAACAGTGCCTAGCAAGTGATAAGTAAATGTTAGCTATTATAATATAATAAGAAATACTATGTCATTACTTATTATTACCATCTTCATAATTTCCAACTCCACCACCATCTACGGTGCTCTCGCCACATCATAATGGGTGAACGCACCAAGAGAAAGGCTTGACCTTTTGGGGCTCACCTGGAAGCCAGGACAGAGGTACAGCCTTGTGACCTGGTCTCTGATACCTAGTCTCCCAGGGCTGGGTGGGAGTCAGCTGTCACTGGGCCCATCGCCCTGCTCCCACACCTCTTAGGTGCCCTTGACATCTGAAATGAGTCTCTTGAACTTAGTGACTTTTGTCATGTGTTCGCTTTCTTCCTGGAGTAGGCAGGAGGGGGAGGGAAGTTCCCACAAGTAGGAAAGCATCACTGTCCTTCTTAGGTGAGGGCGACTAAGCCCTTCCCTGAGAAGGCAGAAACAGCCCAGCTCCGGAAAACATGCTCCCCCATCACCTGGAATGACAGCCTGCACCGTGCCTGCAGCCACCGTGCTGTCAGCCGCCTGTCAGCCCAGCACAGGCACACACGCGCACACGTGCACCCGATATTAAAGCCATATTTCTGGTTGCTGGGAAGGCACAGTTGTCACTTCCTGTGCCCTCGGCAACCCGCTGGCACAGCTCCCCCCTCCCCCCCCCGCCACTTCCCCGCCCTGCGGTGGAGCACCATCAGTTTGTATTTATATAGATAAATCGGCCCGGCTAATTAAAGTTCTCTCGCTGGAGAGTGAGGGAATTAATAAAAGAACTTGGAAGGGAGCCGACCAAGAGCTGGGATGCTTGGAGCTGGAGCCAGAACCTGCCACAGCAAAGGAGGCCAGAGGACCCAGCCAACCGCCTCTCCCTGTCCAGAGAGACACGTGAGCCCCCACGACCTGGCCTAGCCCCCTCCCACAGGGAGCGCTCAGGGCCCCAGGAATGAGGGCACCGGAAGAGTGACACGTGTACTGTGTGTTTTGTGCTCTGATGTCACACACGTGCCTTCTCTTACCTCGTGATATGTTGATGCAGCTCTGAGGGCTTGAGGTTGCTGGGGGAGGAGGCAGTCAGGTACAAGGACTCTAGTGACAGACAGACAGGGTTTGAATCCTGGCTCTTCCCCTTACGGGTGTGCAACCTTGGGCGAGTTATGGTACCACACTGTGCCTCAGTTTACTCAACTGTAAAATGGGAGCATTATAGGCTGTGGGGATTAACAGGGTTATCACCTGACTCCTGGTGGGTGCCCAATAACTGTTAGCTCTATTATTGCCTGCCTGGCAGAATGTGGAGGTCCCTGGGTGGCACAGTTCATAGTCGGCTGCTAACCTAAAGGTAGCAGTTTGAACCCACCCAGCAGTGCTGCAGAAGGAAGGCCTGGAGATCTGCTTCCATAAAGATTCCAGCCAAGAAAACCCTATGCTATGGAGCAGTTCTACTCTGTAACACATGGGGTTGCCATGAGTCAGAATTAATTCGACAGCAATGGGTCTGGTTTGGGTTTGGCACAGGATGTAAAGTTCCTTTGTGGTTTCGATGCATACAAAGGGGGTCTCATCGTGAGCAGAAGAGCCTTCTGCCCCGAGGTTCCTGGGAAACCGGCAGTACCAGACTGCAGGCTGTCCACTCAGACCTGTACCCCCAGCATGCTGCAGACTGGAAACCCAGGCCCATGGTGCCCAGAACCCCTTCAGCCACGCTCCCAGTACAACTGATGCTCATAGCCTTCAGGCCAGGCCCTTTCCTTCTGCCCGATGAAGCAGCTGCCTGATCCCTACCGGAGGCTGGGACTTGCCTGCTAGATAAGTTCTGACTAATCCCTGCAGCTGGAAATCGGGGGCTCCTGCTTTGGCTCCCCAGGATAGCGCCAGCCTGGGGCTGTTTGTACTGTGTCCCCAACCCATCTCCCAGCCCCTTTTCTACCACTCTGGCCACAAAGACCCTAACATCCTTGCTGCCCATGGGCACAGCTGGGAGAACAGGCCGCCAGCTCCTGAGCTGTATTCTTCACAATACCCCCTTTGCATTTTCCTACACCTTTGTCCACAGAAGGCAGGGAGGCCAGTGGGAAGCCTGTAAGCTGGAGCTGAGAGACCTTGATGGTTCTGCTCTGTTACTAATTGGCTGTGTGACCTTGGCCCTGTCCAGCCCTGTGCACAGGGCCTGGACCCTTCTCCATGTGCAGCCTTGTGGCTCAGGTGCTCTGAGGTTCCAAACACAAGTGCAAAGAGCAAAGAAGGAAGAGCCATTATGGCAGGCCTGGACCTATTGCCCGGAGAAGCCAGCTGGTACAGGGAGGACTCGGCTATGGGAAGTCTTAAACTTAGGCCCGAGTTTCTCCTAAAGCTCCCAAAGGCTCCTTTGCCCAAGAGGGGAAGAATGATGGAGGCTGAGGTCCTGAACCCCTGGACGGGCCACTGCCCTCTACACCACCACCAAGAACCTCTCACCCAGACCCAGCTTCCACAGGGGACGCTCACACCCTCACCGGAAGTCAGCAAGGGCCTCGTCTACCTAAACCACCTCCTTCCTGTCATGCAGGTCTCAGATCAAATGTCCCCTTCTCCAAGAGGCCATCCCTGATTACTCAGTGTAAGGAAGCCATCCCCTTACCCGCCTCTCGATATCTAGCTTTTCATTTTGTCTTCATTAAAAAAAAGTTGCCAGACAGCAGATTACAACTCACGGCAACCCCATGTGTGTCAGCATATAGAACTAGGCTCCACAGGGTTTTCAGTGGCTGATTTTTTTTTTTGGCAGTAGGTTACCAGGCCTTTCCTCTGAGGCACCCCTGGGTGGATTTGAACCACCAACATTTTGGTCAGTAGCTGAGCACTTAGCTATTTGTACCACCCTCAGACTCCTTTGTCTGTGGTGGTGTTTGTCTTCACAGCATTCACCATTATCTAAAATTTCTTACTTGTTTACGGCTTTGTTATCTGTTTCTTCCAACAAGAAAAAAAGCTCCTCATCTGTTCACTGCCGTATCTCCAGCACCTGGCACCCAATGAATGTTTTTAAATGAGTAAGAGAGTGAATGAGTGAGTGGATAAATGGCTGGACCCCTCAGGAGTTGGACACCCACCCATGCCACCCAGAGGAGATGGCCAAGTCTGCTTGGCTGAGGCCAGGCCACCTGAGGAAACAGCTGGCCTGCTGGAGCTGGAGGCCCCTGGGCTGCCTCCTGTTTGTCAGCCTGTGAGGGCAATGGTCTGGTCCCCAGAGCCCTAAATGAATAGGGGAGCAAGGTAAGGGCAGTCCTAGGAGGAAGGATGATCCAGATATAACTTTGGGACAATGAAGAAGCGAAGGCCACAGGAAGAAGCAGAGGGGGAGAGGAAAGGTCTAACAGTACGCAGGACCATCACTCATCAGCAGGATGGCCCTGTCCAGGTGGCTCTGTCCAGGGCTGGCTCATCCTTCCTGTTATCTCTCAGCACAGTGACGCCAGGAAACCCCTCCCGGCCAGCCCTGAGGCCCCCCACCCTGGAAACCTCAGGACCCCAGGAGCTCACTTGTCCTACCCTTCATTGTTCTTGGGCCAGAAGGTGGGGCCCGGAGAGGGCCAGGGACTTGCCCAAGGTCACAGAGCAGAGTGGGCAGACCCAGGTCTCCTGACTCCCTGAGCAAGGCTCTTCTCACTGTGGTGTGCATATCCACACCAACTCCCCACCCCCACCATGCTCACGCTCAGCCCCAGCAGAAACCCCCTCGGGCGTCAGCTGCCTATTTCTAGACGGCACTCGCTGTCTACGGCCTGGTGTCTGAGCGTCAAAGCCTAAAAATAAAAAGACAGATTGTCCACTTTGGCTGTAATTACTGCCTAAAAAGACCCAGTGGGGAGAAAGAGAGAGAGGAGGAATAAAGGGAAAATCTCAGAGCTGAGCATCCATCACCAGCAGACAGGCACCAGAAGGGAGGAGCTCTCAGGCCCCCTGTCCCCACCCGCTTTCTCAGCTCACCAAGCAAGCAGGGCCCTGACCCTACAGACCAGATGGAGACAGGGCAGGCCACATGGGAGAACTGGAGCCAGCTTGGCTGCTCCCAGCTGTGTGACCATCCCTAAAGGGTGACCTTTGTTTGGGAGTCAGTATTCTTGCCTGTACAATGGGATTATTCATTCATTCAACAAGTAGGTACTAAGTGCCTAATACGTGCTGAAGATATAATTGAGAACTAGACAGGCCAATCTTCCGTTCTCTTGTTAACTGACATTTGTGTGGGAAGCAGGCTTATTCCTCAAGGGACTGGGGGAAAGCTACTTTAGACTGGGGGTCAGCGAAGGCCTGAAGAACTGGGGGCAGAGCACTCCTGGCAGAGGAAAGCCCTGGGCAGGAACAAGCTTGGCGTGGTCAAGGGACAGCAAGAAAGTCTCTTGTGTCTGGAACTCTGTAAGCAAGGTAGTAAATGGGGCACTTTTTAGAGGCAAGAGGAACAGATCCAAGAGAACCTTGTAGACCCCAGAAAGGAGTTTGACTCCTCTTCTAGATGCAATGAGAAGCCACCGGAGGGTGTTAAGAATGGGAGTGAGGTGCCTTGACTCAAGTTTACGAAGATAACCCTGGCTGCCACATGACTAGACTATGGGGGAAGGATGGAACTGGAGAGACAATGAGGAGGTTACTCTAGCGGTTGAGAGCAGAGATGACAGTGGCCTGGGCTGGGATGATAGTGGTGGCCAGGGATGGAAGAGGATGGCTAGGGGATATAATTTGGGAGCTGAGCCACAGGTTTGCAATGAATTGGATGCAGAGGGAGAGAGAGGAAGGACTGTAGGACAACCCCAGGGTTTTGAACTGAGCAATGGGTGGATGCCAAAAACGGGGAAGACTCCTTGTTTGGAGTGGCAATGGGTGCATCAAGAGTTCTGTTTTGACCAGAGGATGTTGAGATGCCTGCATGACGTCTCTATGAATACATCAGGCAGGTGTTATAGAAATGAGCCTGGGGCTAATTGTCATGGTCCAGGCTGCAGAGACAAATGTGAAAGTCATCAGCAAGGGGTTAGCCTTTAAAACCACAGAACAGGGTGAGATGACCTTGGAAGGGGGTGTGGATGACAAAGAGGAGACTGCCTTGGGAGGAGGTCTGGGGCTCCCCAACAGTTAGCGGTGGGTGAGAGGAGGAGCCCAAGAAAGGACCAAGGAGGAGCAGCCAGTGAGGTAGGAGGAGAATCAGGTGAGGAGATTGTCCCTAAAGAGGAGAGTGACCAACTGGGCCAGATGCTGCTGGGCGCCAAAGAAGAAGACAGCAATGGGGCCATTGGGTTTGATAATACGCGGTCCCGTTACAGTGAGAGAGGGCGTGGGGAACAGTGCAAATGAAGTGTGGACATCTGTGTGAGATGCAGCTAGCTGCAGGGACATGGGATCAGTGGAGACCTGTTGTTAAGTGGGAGAAGTGGAGCATATTTGATGGCCCATGGGAATGATCCAGTCATAAGAAAGGGACTTGTGGTACAGAAGTGGAGAAACTGGAGGTTAAGGTTGAGGGGGAGACAGGAAGGAGGTAAGTGGTGAAGCACTGTGACCATGAGGGGTGGACATCATGGGAGGAGCAGTGGCCTCTTTCTTGGGCTGGCAAGAGGCCACGCTGCACTGACCATGATAGCAGCTGACACACCATGTCCCAGGCGCAGCTGATACTGAGGGTAGGCAGGGACAGTGGCCACTCCTGTCACGCTCAGGATCCAGGCTGCCCTGCTAGGCCTTGGGATCCAGGAGGCAACAGGACTGGTGCTGGGCATGGGGCTGGTCCTCTGGGAGCTGAGGAGTAGGGGCAGATAAGAACAGCAGAGCCCCAGTCAGGGGAGGACAGAGGCAGGACACCCTGGGCCAGGTGGTCCCAAGTTCAGGCTTGAAGAAGACAGGCCTAAAGGAAAAGTGTACTTCACAGCTGTGTGACCCAGGGGGAAGCGTGCTGGGCTTGTTTGTCCTGACAGCCGACCTGTGCCCTTACCTGGCTTTGGTCTGATTTGCAGGGGACTGACCCCTGCAGGCTGTGCCTGCTAGGTCCCAGTTCAGCTGACTTAGATTGACGGATGGAAAGCACCGGTGGGAGGCTGGTGGGAGGGAGGAGGAAAGCCCCTGGGTGTTTCTCCCTCCCTTTCTATCTTGGGGGGTCATCCCTGCAACATCCGCCTCCCCTGTGACTCCTGCAGAACGTGCCCACTGAGGTTCCAGCTTGGCCCTGTGTCCCCCGGTAGGCGAGGGTGGTGGCGGCTTCCTGCCATTGTACGCTCTGGGTTTGGCTCCTAGCTCTTCCCTCACCTGTGAGCCTACTCCCTGCACTTACTCCCCTGCTGTAAACACTTGAAGCCGCTGTCTCTTCCTAGTTGGAGCCTGACTGGTGCAGCCTGGCTTCTCTGATCCCTTTCTCCACCTGTAAGACGCAGACAAAATCTCCCACAGAGAGTTCTCATGAGGACTAAATGAGGCACCGGATATAAACGTTCACCCCTGGACCCGACATACCCAGAACTGTATCAGATGAGCATTGGAGGAAGACAGTGTTCATTTACACACATTCTTTTCTTGAGTGGCTACTCTGGGCTGCGTGCTGGGAATGCCCCATGAATCGTACATGGCCCTGGCTTATAGGCCTCATCACCTGGAAGAGCAGGTGAACACCGGGCAGCAATGCCAGGTGTGCTGAGGGCTGGTACTACGGGCAGTCCACCAGGGCCCAGCCTAGTTTGTAGCAGGGTGGCGGGGGACTTCCAGACAAGGCCATATCTAAGCTGACTGCATGATGGGAGGACAGGCTGTGTGCTCCTGGGAGGTAGGCTTTGCCTCCATAGCCACTCCCTCCTACCCCTGTACCCTGGCACTCTGTGTTAATGTCAGTAGCAAATAAGACACCAGCCACTCTGCACCTAGAGTCCCTGGTGGTGCAAAAGGTTAACACACTTGGCTGCTAACCTAAAGGTTGGTGGTTCAAATCCACCCAGAGGCACCTTGGAAGAAAGGCCTGGAGATCTACTTCTGAAAAATCAGCCATTGGAAACCCTACGGAGCACAGTTCTACTCTGACACACATGGGGTCACTATGAGTTGGAATCAACTTAACAGCAACTGGCTTTTTACCCTCCCCCCCAGCATCCCCCTCCCCACCCCAGCCCAGCACGTGCTATGTGCCCTGCAGCATTCCTTCTTCTAAGCCTCACAGCAAGCCTAGGAGGTCGGGGAGATATCAACTCACTGCTCCATGTTACAAGATGGGAAATGAGGTGCCCAGGAAAGAAAGGACAGCTAGGGCTGGGATTAGGAGGTTTACGAGAAATCCAGCTGGGAGGGGAGTTGCTGAGCTTGCCACAGGCACATTAGACTCATTTACTTCAGAACAAGATGAATGGTGACCTGCAGGGCCCTGTGTCAGGTGTGCCCTGGACAACGCCAGAGGAGACCTTCACACCCGTCCTGTGTACATGGTGCCCCTTGATGCTGGACAGAGGACAGTCTGCACTCAGGGAGGGAGGAGGGGGTCCTCTGGGTGGGGACTGCCCCACAGCTGTCAAAAGTGAACTGGCTCCAGTGGGGAGAGGAGGCAGAGCATGCCAGTGGCTGGGGAGATCCAGTCCCTGCCCCATGGCCGTGGAGGTCAGACAACAGAAGGCCGGCTGAGTGAGCGGCGGCCAACCAGAAGGGTCCCTCCACCCACTTATCCCATTGTTGACCCCTAAATAGACCTGTGGTTGCCAGAGCCACCAAGAAAACAAAAATGCACAGCATCTACCGGTGGCACGCCCAGGGCTTGACCTGGCTCTGACAGGTCCTGGAAACACCACAGTCTAGGAAGATGGTCAAACACCAACTATAAAAACAACCCCTCTTCAAACTCCAGGGTATTCGAGATACTATTTTTGTGGCTTTCGTCTCACGATTTTCATTAAAAAAATAAAGCGTTCATGAGAGCATTCAATGCAGTATGACTCCTCTGCAGGTCTTAATTCCTTGTCTATAAAATGGGCTGTTATTCTCCTGCCCTGCGGCCTCCCCAGGGTTGCTGAAAGGGTCGGATGGGAGGAGATGCGTAGAGCAGGCTGTGAGCTGCAGAGTCCGGGCTCACGGCACTTCTGTCACCCTCTCGAAGGCCGGGCCATGTCTTGTCCATCTTTGTGCCCCCCTTCCCTATTCTTAGCTCCCCACGGAATTACAGGGAGTATCAACTGAATGCAGTCACCCAGCTTTCCTTTGCCTCGGTTTCTGTTCTGTGCACTGAGGAGAGTGCCTGGCTCTGTTCCTCCAGAAGCAGCCAGAATTCAATGATGGTGCAGAGGAGGCCAGGTCCTGGGAAGAAAGCAAGAGGAGATTAGCTGGGAGTTGGCAGGCCCATGGGGTAGTCCTAACATCAGTGGAGCCTGCTGAGATTGTGCAAGGGGGTGATGCCGGGGGCTGGCATTCTCTTCCGGCTGCCCAGACGGAGAGAGGCTCTTGCTGAAATCCCAGCCCACCTGCAGCAAGACTGCACGCTCCACACCCTCCCACTCCCAAGCCATGCAGCCCCCTCCCAACCGGTGAGGCCAGGGATAAGGCAGGGAGCTCTCTGTCTGAGCTGGTGTTCCCATTCCCAAGCCCCCAAAGCTCCTCCTCGTGATGAATGGTCTGGGCACCCAGTGCCAAGCCAAGGATGTCCTTAGAGCCACTGACATTTATCAGCCGGCATGGGGTCCACCCTTGCTCCTTGGGCTGTTCCCGTCTTTGCCCACCCCCCCACCCTAGCAGCCCCAGACCCACCCTGAACACCCAATAGCCCTTCACAAACAGAGCCCTGAGACTGTTAGAGCTGGAAGCCCTCCTAGAGGTTACCAAGCCCCACGCCCTGCACATCTGGAGGACTCCACGGAAGCCCAAGAAGTCAGCTCCGGAGCTGGACCAGGGCTTTCAGTTGCAGGGTTTTCCACCTTTTCTGCAGCCTAAGCAGGTCTAGCACTGGGTTACCTTTCCAGAGCCACAGCTGCCGCTCTGTTTAAACAACTACTCCCGATGCAGCCCACTGTATAAGTGGTAATAATAAAAGTAGCGAGGCAGTGGCGTTTCAGCGGTAGAATTCTCTCCTTCCGTGCAGGGGTCCCAGGTCCGATTCCCAGCCAGTGCACCTCGTACGCAGCCACCACCTGTCTGTCGTGGAGACTTGCATGTTGCTATAACGCTGAACAGGTTTCAGCGGAGCTTTCAGGCTAAGATGGACTAGGAAGAAAGGCCTGGTGATCTAGTTCTGAAAATCAGCCCGTGAAAACCCTGTGGCTCACACTGTCTGATCTGCAACCAGCCATGGGGATGGCACAGGACCAGGCAGTGTCTCCTTCTGTTGCGCCTGGGTCACCATGAGCTGGGGCCAGCTTGATGGGAGCTAACGACAACAACAATGAAAGTAGATGTAACTATCACCCACCATTTCAGACCCTTATTATTTGCAAAGTACTGTGCTAAGCTCTCTCCACACATTGTTTCATTTAATCCTCACGACAAACCCTACTCTTAGGTTCTGTTATTATCCCCATTTTTATAGAGAAGGAAACCAAGGTCCTGGAAGGTTAAGTAATTTGGCCAAGATCACATAGCGATGAAACAAGGATTCCAACCTGTATCTGCCGGACTCCATAACCACAGGCCCACAGAGCCAGGGCGCTGGGGAGCCTGGGCTGGGGGCTGCAGTGGCTACTAGGTCCTCATCTTCTTCCTCAATAAGAGTTTTTGTTTTAAGCACCTCAAGGAGCCCTAGTGGCGTAGTGGCTAAACCCTCAGCTGCTAACTGAAAGGTCGGTGGTTCAAACCCAGAAGCCACTCCATGGGAGAAAGATGTGGCAGTCTACTTCTGTAGAGATTTACAGCTTGGAAACCCTATGGGACAGTTCTACTCTGTCCTATAGGGTCGCTGTGAGTTGGAATCTACTCCACAGCAGTAGGTTTGGTTTGGGCTGTGCCAGACCTAAACCTGAAGATACAGAGATGAATTAAACCAAGTCCCAAGCCTCAAGGGCCATAAGGGGCAAGGGTCTTGAGATCAGATTGGTATGTTTTTGGCTAAGAAGCCTTGTGGGAGTCTGCTGACATCAATTCGCTGGTTAACCTTTAACATGTCGCTTCTTCACTCTCCTCCCTCTTCTATCTGGGAAATGGGCCTCAGAGGCTGGCCATGAAAAAGCTCATGAGTTAATGGCTGGGACAGGGCTCTGGGAAGTGTGTTAAGTGCTACATGTGTGAGGTCCCATTAAAGCCATTATCTGCTGGCCTCCCTCTGCAAGAGGACTCAGGATGACTCCAGAGGGGCACCCCACCTCCAGGGGCGGCAGCTGCAGGAGAGGAACACCCCCTTTTAAAGCAGCTCTCACTTCGGGGGCACATCCTTCCTAGAAACTTGCCATGTCCCACGTAAACCTCCCTCAGCCCCAGCTCCCACCCGAGAGCTCAGCCCACCATCCTGTCTTTTCACTAATGCCCTCTAATGGGCCCATTTAGCAGCCCTGTCTGGCCTGTCACCACAGCAGCTAATTGCCGTTCCTCCTCCAGCCCCACACGGCCTCTGCAATCAGCCAACATTAACACCGTAGCAGACGCAGCCTGAGTTTTCACCAGTGCAGCTCAAAGCAGGAGCAGTAGTCAAAGGGCTCTTGGCAGAGGGGGAAGGGGAGGAGCCAGGGTGGCCCTGAGTAGGGATGTAGGAGCATTAAAAGGTGTACTGATGAACAGGTTACTGGCGTGGGCCACTGGAGCCCACTCCACATGGCCCTCTGAGAGACTGTGCGGAATCTACCTCAGAATTTTCTCACAGAGGAACCAGGAGTGTTTATCCACCACCTTCCATTGGTTGAGGGTCCCTCCTGGGCTGTGAAGGGTCCACACATCTGGCCTGCCCTGGGCTCCGGATGTAGGCAAAACAGGCTCCTGTGGCCAGTGGGAGCCGTTGGTCAGGTTGAGGCAGGGAGCAGCTACACATGGGGCAATGTCTACAGGACCGCCAGGAAGCCTGATGAGCAGGCATGGACCGCTTTTGCTACTGGCCCCCAAACGACTACCCACACAGGATGGAGGAAGCAAGCAGATCTTAGTGACGACTTCCAGGGCAGATCCCTTAGCTCCTAGGAACCAACAGAGCGCTGAGGCCACCTCCCCTCATGCCTGCTCTCTGGCTGTGACGAAAGAATCACAGCTCCAAAATCGAGGGGGACGGCGCCTTTGCCAAATTCTTCGCTCCTCGCACTCCTGGGTCTTCGTTCTGGCTGTCCCTTCTGCTGGAATGCTCTTTCCACTTTCCCCTCCTCACTTTTTGTCCCTTCACCTAATTAACTCCCAGGCATTCTTTGGGTCTCAGCTTAAATGTCACTTCTGCTAAGAGCCTTCCCTAATTCTCCAGGTTAGATTGAGTCTATTATAAACTCTCACTAGACCAGGCATTCCTCCTTCATAGCCCCACTGCAATACAAATAAATTAATAATTCACACAAGTTTACAATAATAATAATTGTTAAATGCGTGAATGAATGAGATTTGGGGTGTCCATTCTCAAGTCAAGCATAGCATAGGAGTGTGTGTGCCAGTTCAGGTCTCAGGGTTCACCTGGAGACTCACCAGGATTGGCCAGGAGATGAGAATTATGTTATGCACTGAGGATGACAAGGACCCTTCCTGGTCACCCCTTTCCTGGAGTGTAGAAAGGGTTGGGGTCTCCACCTCTGGCTGTTCCACCCTGGGTCTTGCACTGTGGGTGTATGTTTTAACCTCTCCCAAATCCACCCCTCTACAATATTAATGGGTCTGCTGGCTGGTGGACTCTAAGATGCCCCTGGGAGTTTATCCTCAGGCAGAAAGCTCTGCCCAAGGCCAGGGCCCTTGAACAATGAGGCAGTGCCTTTGACTAGAGGACTCTGAGGTGCTGTGCCTTTAGAAAAGACTCCCTAGCAAAGCTTTCACTCTGAAAATCAGGAGAGCTAGAGGACCTTGTTTCCATAGCATAGTAACCTTGGAAATTCACAGCTGCCCTTGGGATTCCCACCCTGCCTTCTCACAGGGCCAGTGAGAAGACTAAATGGCCAGGAATGCAAGGGTGGTTCGACCCTGGAAAATCAATTGATGTTGTGAATACACCACATTAATAGAACAAAGGAAAAGAACCACACGATCATCTCAATCCATGTAGAAAAGGTGTTTGACAAAGTCTTTCACCCTTTCATGATAAAAACACTCAACAAACTAGGAACAGAAGGAAAATTTCTCAATATGATAAAGGGCGTTTATGAAAAACCCAGAACTAGCGTCATACTCAATAGAGAAAGACTGAGAGCTTTCCCTTTAAGAACAGGAACAAGACAAGGATGCCCACTCTCACCACTGCTATTTAATACTGTATTGAAAGTCCTAGCCAGAGTAATAAGGCAAGAAAAAGAAATTAAAATGTATCTGTTATGGATTGAATTGTGTCCCCCGAAAATGTGCTGTAAATCCTAACCTATATGATGGCAGTGTGTTTTTTATACCTATAGGCATGGGTATAGAACCCTGGTGACACAGTGGTTAAGTGCTTGGCTGCTAACCAAAAGGTTGGCAGTTGGAATCCACCAGCTGTTCCTTGGAAACTTTATAGAGCGGTTCTGTTCTATCCTATAGGGTCACCATGAGTCGGAATCAACTCAATTGCAAAGGGTTTGGTTTTGGTTTATACCTGTGGTTATAATCCCATTTGGGAATGGGTTTTCTCTGTTATGTTAACGAGGCAGTATTAGTGTATGGTGTATCTTAAATAAATCTCTTCTGAGAACTAAAAGAGATTAAACAAGCAAGTGAGCAAACAGAGATGGGAGAAGAGAGATGCCAGGCCACATGAAGATTACTCAGGAGCAGAAGTTCAAAAGAGACAAGGACCTTCCACCAGAGCCAACAGGGAGAGAAAGCCTTCCCCTAGAGCCAGCACCCTAAATTTGGACTTCTATCCTCCCTACGTGTCTGTCAGTTTGTTGTACTATGGGGGCTTGCATGTTGCTATGATGTTGGAAGCTATACCACCAGTATTCAGGATTACCCATAGTGGACAGGTTTCAGCTGAGCTTCCAGACTAAGACAGAGTAGCAAGAAGGACTCAGCAGTCTACTTCTGAAAATAATTAGCCAGTGAAAACCTTATGAATAACAGCAAAACACTGTCTGATATAGTGCTAGAGGATGAGCCTCCAGGTTGGAAGACACTCAAAAGACAACTGGGGAAGAACTGCTTCTCGAGATAGAGTCGACCTTAACGATGTGGTTGGAGTCAAGCTTTCAAGATACATCTTGTACAACAAAGCTGTCAGTGATAGGATAATATCTATAGGCCTACAAGGAAGATCAGTTAATACAACTATTATTCAAATTTATGCATCAACCACGAAGGCCAAAGATGAAGAAATTGAAGGTTTTCACCAGCTTCTGCAGTCAGAAATTGGATCAAATATGCAATCAGGAGGAATTGGTCATTACTGGTGATTGGAATGAGAAAGTTGGAAACAAAGAAGAAGGATTGGTAGTTGGAAAATATGGCCTTGGTAACAGAAACAATGCCGAAGATTGCATGATGGAATTTTGCAAAACCAACGACTTCTTCATTGCAAATACCTTTTTTCACCAGCATAAACGGCAACTATACACATGGATGTTGCCAGATGGAACACACAGGAATCAAATTGACTACATCTGTGGAAAGAGAAGATGGAAAAGCTCAACATCATCAGTCAGAACAAGGCCAGGGGCCGACTGTGAAACAGACCATCAATTGCTTATATGCAAGTTCAAGGTGAAACTAAAGAAAATCAGAGCAAGTCCACGAGAGCCAAGTACAACCTTGAGTATGTCCCACCTTAATTTAGATACCATCTCAAGAACAGATTTGACACGTTGAACACTGATGACCAAAGACCAGAAGAGCTGTGGAATGACATCAAGGACATCATGTATGAAGAAAGCAAGAGGTCATTAAAAAGACAGAAAAGACCAAAATGGATGTCAGAAGAGATTCTGAAACTTGCTCTTGAACATGGAGCAGCTAAAGCAAAAGGAAGAAATGATGAAGTAAAAGAATTGAACAGAAGATTTCAAAGGGTGATTGAGAAGACAAAGTAAAGGAGATAGAAAACCAAAAGGGAAGAACACGCTTGGCATTTCTCAAACTGAAAGAACTGAAGAAAAAATTCAAGCTTTGAATTGCAATAGTGAAGGATTCTACGGGGAAAATGTTAAACGAAGCAGGAAGCACCAAAACAAGATGGAAGGAATACACAGAGTCATTATACCAAAAAGAATTGGTCAACAATCAACCATTTCAAGAGGTAGCATATGATCAGGAACCAATGGTGTTGAAGGAAGAAGTCCAAACTGCACTGAAGGCACTGGCGAAAAACAATCCTCCAGGAATTGACAGAATATCAATTGAGATGTTTCAACAAACAGATGCAGTGCTGGAAGTGCTCATTAGTCTATGCCAAGAAATTTGGAAGACAGCTACTTGGTCAACCAACTGGAAGAGATCCATATTTATGCCTATTCCCAAGAAAGGTGATCCAACCAATTGGGGAAATTATTGAACAGTATCATTAATATCACACACAAGCAAAATTTCACTGAAGATCATTCAAAAGCAGTTGCAGCAGTATGTGGACAGAGAACTGCCAGAAATTCAGGCCAGGTTTAGAAGAGTATGTGGAACGAGGGATATCGTTGCTGATGTCACGTGGATCCTGGCTGAAAGCAGAGAATACCAAAAGGATGTTTACCTGTGTTTTATTGACTATGTATGGGCATTCGACTGTGTGAATCATAACAAATTGTGGATAACCTGAAAAGAATGGGAATTCCTGAACACTTAATTGTGCTCATGAGGAACCTGTATACAGATCGAGAGGCAGTTGTTCAGCCAGAACAAGGGGTTACTACGTGGTTTAAAGTCAGGAAAGGTATGTGTCAGGGATGTATCCTTTCACCATACCTATTTAATCTGTATATTGAGCAAATAATCTGAGAAGCTGGATTATATGAAGAAGAATGGGGCATCAGGACTGGAGGAAGACTCATTAACAACCTGCTTTATGCAGATGACAAAACCTGGCTTGCTGAAAGTGAAGAGGACTTGAAGCACTTACTGATGAAGATCAAAGACCACAGCCTTTACTATGGGTTACACTTCAACATAAAAAATACAAAAATCCTCACAACTGGATCAATAGGAAACATTTTATGAACGAAGAAAAGATTGAGGTTGTTACGGATTTCATTTTACTTGGGTTCGCAGTGAACACTCATGGAAGCAGCAGTCAAGAAATCAAAAGACGCGTTGCACCGGGCAAATCTGCTGCAAAGGACCTCTTTAAAGTGTTGAAAAGCAAAAATGTCACCTTGAAGATTAAGGTGCACCTGACCCAAGCCATGGTATTTTCAATCCCATCATATGCATGCAAAATCTGGGCAATGAATAAGGAAGATCAAAGAAGAATTGAAGCCTTCGAATTGTGGTATTGGTGAAGAATATTGAATATCCCATGGACTGCAAAAGAACGAACAAATCAGCCTTAGAAGAAGTACAGCCAGAATGCTCCTTAGAAGCAAGGATGGAGAGGCTGCATGTTACGTATTTTGGACATGTTATCAGGAGGGATCAGTCCCTGGAGAAGGACATCATGCTTGGTAAAGTACAAGGTTGGCGGAAAAGAGGAAGACCCTCAATGAGATGGATTGACACGATAGCTGTTAACAATGGACTCAAGCATAACAATGATTGTGAGCTTGGTGCAGGAACGGGGAGTGTTTCATTCCGTGGTACATAGGATCACTATGAGTCAGAACCAACTCAACTGCACCTAACAACAACAAACAAAAAAATTTCTGTTTGTTAAAGCCACTCCTTCGTGATATTTCTGTTATAGCTGCACTAGATAGCTAAGACAGTGCCCAAACTGAGAAAGGAGAAGTAAATTTGTATCTTTTCAAATGACATATCTTTTCAGATAATATGATCCAATATACAGAAAATCTCAAGAATCTACAAGAAAGATACTAGAGCTAAGAAATGAATTTAGCAAAGTTGCAGGGCACAAGGTCGACATGCAAAAATTGGTGGAGTTTCTATATATCAATGATGAGCAGTCTGAGAAAGAAATTAAGAAAACAATTCCATTTACAATACCATCTAAAAGATTAAGATACCTAGGAACAAATTAACCAGGAGGTGAAAGACTTATACACTGAAAACTATAAAACATTGCTGCAAGAAATTGACAAAGACCAAAATAAATGGGAAGACATTCCATGTTCATGGATTAGAAGACTTAATACTGTTAAGATGTTAATACTATCCAAAATGACCTTTGGATTCAACCCAATCCCTATCAAAACCCAACAGCCTTCTTTGCAGAAATGGAAAAGCCAATTCTCAAATTTACATGGAAGTGCAAGGGTCTCCGAACAGGCAAAACAGTCTTGAAAAAGAAAAACGAAGTAGGAAGACTCACACTTCCCAATTCATAACATATTGTAAAGCTCCAGTAATCAAAACTGTCTAGTACTGGTATAATAATAGACACGTAGATCAATGGAATAGAATTGAGAGTCCAGAAATAAACCCATACATCTATGGTCAATTAATTTTTTACAGAGGTGCTAAGTCCATCCAATGGAGAAAGAAAAGTGTCTTCAATGAATGGTGCTGGGACAAATGAATCGTCACAGGCATAGAATGAAGTTGGACCCAGACCTCACACCACATAGAAAAATTCACTCAAAATGGATCACAGACCTAAATGTAAGAACAAAAACTACAGAACTCTTAGAACAAAACATACTAGTAAGGTTTCAGGACCTAGTTTTCGACGGTGAATTCTTAGATACGATGCCAAAATCATGAGCAACAAAAAGCAAAAGGGATAAACTGTATTTCATCAAAACTAAAACTTTTGTGTATCAAAGGACTTTATGAACAAAGTAAAGAGAAAACCTACATATTGGGAGAAAATATTTGGGAGCCACATATCTGATATGGTTTAATATTCAGAATATATAAAGAACTTCTACAACTCAACAACAAAAAGACAAACAACCCATGAAAAGATGCTCAATATCACTAGTCATTAGGGAAATGCAAATCAAATCCACAATGAGATATCACTTATCCCAAGTAGGATGGCTATCATCAGAAAAATGAAAAATAACAAGTGTTGGCAAGGATGTAGAGAAACTGGAATCCTTATCCATTGCCAGTGGGAATATAAAACAGTGCAGCGACTGTGGAAAACAGTATGAGGTTCCTCAAAAAGTGAAACACAGAACTATCATACCACCTAGCAATTGCACTCCTGGGTATATACCCAACAGAATTGAAAACAAGGACTCAAACGGATACTTAAACACAAATGTTCATTGAAGCATTATTCGCAACAGCCAAAAACTGGAAACAAGCCAAGTGTCCACCAGTAGATGAATGGATAAATAAAATGTGGAATATGCAAATAATGGAATATCATTCAGCCATAAAAAGGAATGAAGTTCTGATGCATGCTATGATGTGGACGAACCTTGAAAGAATTATGCCGAGTAAAATGTCAGACACAAGAGAACAAATATTGTACGATCCCATGTAAATGAAATATTCAAGAATAGGCATATGCATAGAGACCAAAGTTTACTAGTGGTTACGAGGGGCAGGTGGTGAGGTGTTAGAGGGGAAGGGAGTATTGCTTAAGGGACACTGAGTTCCTGTTAAGAGTGATGAAGAACCTTGGAAGCAGACAGTGGTGATGGCTGCACAACACAAGGAATGTAAATAACACTACTGAATTGTACACATAAAAATGGAACAACCGCAGCAGCTGGGTGGACCTCACAGAAGGGCAGTGGGCCTGGGGAGGACAGGCCAGTCGGAGCAGAAGCTCTTATGAGGACAAGCAGTGCAGTGAGGGACTGCAATGTCTCCTCCTGTGCGTGCTCATGTGTCAGACAGTGACAGACCTGGGGCTGGCAGCTAAGGCGTCCTCACAACCCCTCCACTCCTGGAATCCTGGGAGCAAGGGTGCTGAGTGTGCGAGGCCGAGTGCGTGAGGGCTGAGGAAGAGCCAGCTGGAGTACTGACGGGGCTGGGTCCTCTGGCCCCAAGAGCAGGGAATGCCTGTGGGATGGCCCAGGCTCTGCTGTCCCCTCCCACACTCCACCTCAGTCCCTGGGGTTGGCTTCTGTGCCCTGGGGTTTAGGTTTGGGCCCCTAGTAAGCCTAAGGTGTCTCGTGATCATTTGCCCCAAACCTCACATGTTGCAGAGGGCCTGAGAGACCAAGAAATTGGCCTGAGGAAATCATACCACAAGGTCAGAGACCAGCTCAGGCTTCATATTCCCCAGGCCTCCATTGGATGAAGGGCAGATGAATAGGCTCAGGGAGCATCCTGGTGCCCCAGGCCAGCCCCATCTCAAGGGTCCCTTAAGCCCATCTATTTTCCACCACCCTATGTTCTGATGACTTTAGGCCAGGGCTGTCCAATCTGAAGAATCTAGGGGGCAGGGGCAGGCTCCGTCCACCCCAGGTTCTGTGGTCTCAAAGTTGAAACAAGTTCTGGATTGAACTACCAAGATGCCCCCCGTCCCCAAACCCTGCCAGCCCCTCCTAGCACCCTGTCCTCACTGACAGCCAAGGTAGAGCTCTGTCCCCAGGGTCATGCCCTCGGGTCTTCCTGGGCAGAGCCTGACAAGGACCCTCAGGGAAGCCTCTTCTCCAAGTGCCTGGGCAGTGCCACATGGCCACAAGAGGCCACCCTGCCCCCCAGCCCCACCCTGAGCAGAACTGCCCCCCGCCATGTGCCCTGACCCCTCCTCCTGGCCTCCCTTCCCATCCTCACCTTCCTCCGAGGCAGATCTTGTCTCTTTGTGCATCAATTATTAATTTGCTCCAGCTACATTAAGCCTGGTCTGTCGGCTGGCTCCTTTATCATTCTTCCTGGGGTGGGGGTGGTGGGGGAAGCTGCGGGTGGGGCTGGAGGAGGCTGGAGCAGAGAGCCCGAGAAACGTCAGGCTTCTTTCTGCCCTGCAGATTCCCGACTTGAACAAAGCCTGAATGGAGGCCCCGTTAAGACTCTCACATCTGACAAATGGGGAAACTGAGGCCCAGGGAGGGGAAGGTGCTTGCCAAGGGCACATAGTGGTCAGTGCTCATCGGATCCCAGGTCACTTGATCTTTAGCTCTGACCTTCTCTTCTCTGCTTGAAACCCTCTCTCCTGCTGTTCTAACTGACCCAGATACACCCAGGGAATGCCCTCCAAGTCACGGGAGGTCAAATGAGGTTTCCGAGGTTACAAGCAAGTGATGTAGAAGGCAGGGGTTGCACCCTTGATGCCCAAGAAACAGCCCCACCCACCCGACCAGTGTTTTCCAATCCTGTTCATGTTAACAGGGGCTCTTTTCCCCAAAAGCTCTCCTAGTCAATCAATTTAGGAAACACTTCAAACCCTATACTTTTCTCAAAGAGTCACAGCATACCTCATAGCATAGCAAAGGCTCTGAGAAGACCTGCAGGAGAGGAACCTGCGTAACTGTATGAACCCAGTGTGCCCCAGATTATTTGAGGGTGTAATGTCAGGACTCGTATTATGCAGACCCCAAAAATCACTGGGTATATTCATTCCAAGGACTGCCTTAACAGAAGACCACAATTTGGGACGTTTATTTGTGCTGTCCTCAGGTGCCATTGAGTCAATTTCGACTCGTGGTAACCCAAAGTGACAAAGTAGAACTGCCCCATAGGGTTTCTAGGCTATAATTTTTATGGAACAAATTGTCACTGGATGGGTTTAAACACCCAACCTTTCAGTAAGTAGCCAAGCACTTAATGGTGGATGGCTCATAAGAATAGAAATGTATTGTTTCACACTTCTGGAGGCTTGTAGTCTGAATTCAGGCTGTCAGCAGGGCCATGTCCTCTCCAAAGGCTCTAGGAGAAGGTCCTTTCTTGTCTCCCCAGCTCCTGGTAGCCCCTGGTGACCCTGGGCACGTAGATACATCTTCCTTCTCTCTGTGTCTGTGTCCCCTCTCCTCTTTTGTAGGACAGCACTGTGATTGTATGAAGACCCATCCTACTGCAGTATGGCCCTGGAGTAACCTTACTGATAACACCTTCAAAGACCTTATTTCCAAACAAGGTCACATTCCCAGGGTCTGGGAGTTAGAACTTCAACATAAATTCTAGGAGAGCACAGTTCAGTCCCTGACTGTGGGCTGTGCAGAGCCTGTGGATGGGGCAAGCTGAGATCCTTCCAGCCCATCGCATGTGTGTGTGTGCACACACAGGCACACACGCACGCATGCACCTGGCGAGTGGTAAGGTGACTGAAATGCTTGGGGAATGACCCCAAGGGGAGAGAATCTGAAGGCACGAGGCTGGGCTTCCTGGTAATGCCCTCCCTGGCTGTGGGGCTTGAATAAGTCACTCAACTCAACAGGCAGGGCGATGGGGGAAAAAGTCCCAAGGATTTGGGGCCCTACGGGCCTGGTTTCACACCAAGCCTCCACCCACCACTTGCCTTACCAGCTGAAATAATCCTAATAAATAGTTAGCAAGCACAGAATCTTCCTAAATGCCCATCTCACAGGTTGTCTCGTGCAATCCCTGTTTTTCAGATGAGGAACCAGGCTCAGAGAGATTTAGTCCCTTGCCCAAAGTCAGGCACATTATTGGAGTCTCCGTCTGCCTGGCTCCAAAGCCCACGCTGCGAACCGTTACACTGGGCTGCCTCTAGGAATAGGTCAGTGCATCTCTGGGCCTCACCTGCACCAGCTGTCAATGGGGGCATAGGGTCCTTCTTTCTCAGGCTTGTTATAAAGAGAATTCCTCATGGCGCCCGGTACACAGCCAAAAAACCTGTTGTGTTTAGTCATTTCCAACTCAGGGCAACCCGTGTGTTACAGAGTAGAACGTCTCCACTGGGTTTTCTTGGCTGCGATCTTTACAGATGAGTCTGCAAGGACTTCCTTCTGCATAGCAGCTGGGTGGGCTTGAACCAACAACCTTTAGGTTAGTAGCCAATCACAGGCTTTACCCTGGCTCTTTTGGTACAGAACAGGAGGTCAATAAGTGGCAGATGTCCTCCAACCTTCTTCTGGATCCTACCCTTAAAAATAGGAGGAAGCCTTGACCTCTGTCTTCTCCACCAAATGGACTGGGCCCCTTAGGGCCCACTGTTGAGGGATGCTGGGGTCTGCAGGGGGTGGAGGTGAGGGAGGGGGTGTCAGTCTGTCCACAGGTCCGCAGGCTGCAGGCTGACCTCCCTGCTGCAGCCACCGGCAGCCTCAGTGAGGCCCGGCTCTAAAACATACTCCAAAGGTCTCCTTTGCTTTCCCATTTGCGAAACTGAGTTCTGAAACGTGAGTGGTTGGATGGCAATAAATATCATTGCAATCCACAGCACGTAATGGTTTATAAATTGTGACTCGTAATTCAACTGGTGCCTGGGTCGCCGGCTTCCTCTCTGCCACCAGCTCTGCAGCCCTGCAGCCTGCATGAGTCCCTGGTGAAGCCATAAATTGGGAACAAGGGACGCCCTGCTAACTAAATTTCACTTGTCAGCTTTAAGCTTTCATGCTGGGTGTTAAGTTCGCAAAGATATCACAAAGCACACACACACACACATACACATACATACATATATATACATATATTTGTGTGTATAAATAAACTACCCTGCTGTTATGCAATTCCCTCAGGGCAGAAAATCTTTTCCTGCAAGAGTCTCTTTTTTCAGCCTTATAGAAGGCTTTGGCCCAGTACCCCTTCCCCCAAATTTAGGACTTCCCTATGGTTTTGCCTAGGAGTCCTCCCCACTGAGGTTAGAGACACTCATATTAGCTCTAAGAAGGAACTTACCTAGGCAAGTGACAGTCCCTCAGGGTGGTAGAATAGCTGAGCATGGGATGGAGACCTCGGGGGTCATCCAGTCCCACCACTTAGTTCTGGCTGCTCCATGGGGTTTTCAGGCACCAGCATTTAGCTGACAGGTCAGAAACTAAATGCTGTCTGGGAACTCTTCGTGAGAGAGCCTTAGCCTCAGAGCCCGGGCTGAGCCCCATCCAGGGGGCCTCTGGATGTGTGTCGTGGTCCACGGAGCTGCCCCACTCATGGCTGATCCTGGCTCCACTCCTCTGGGGAGCACATGGGCTAGTCTTGAAAAAATACGGTGTTTTGGCTTTCCTTTTGCATTTCATTGTAAAACCAGAGCTTCTCAAATTGTTTGATCCAATGACCCGTGTGGAGGTAGAGGACCTAAGTTTTTCATGCACCAGCTCTGTGATCTTGGGACAGTGGCTTCATCTCTCTGAGCCTTAGTTCCTCATGTATAAGAAGGGCAATAACAGGCAACCAGAGGGTGGCTGCGTGAGTTCAATGTGAGGGTGCTTAGCACAGTGCCTAGTCCCCCAAGGAGGAAGAAAGCCAGAGCTCCCCAGGATTTAGGGGGCAAAGGCAGCTACCCCACAGCGGAGGAGGAGGCACCAGCCACTACCTGTCTGGCCCATCAATCACACCGACATGAGGAACAGCCCTGCCCGGGCGGTGGGGCGGAAACATGTCTGCATTCATTCTGGGTAATGAAAAGTGTCATCGGTAAATGAGGAATCTCCTAATTACCCACACATCCCTGGGAGGATTTGTGAGGCTGCAGGCAGCAGCGGAGGTCCTGGTGCTGAGGGGCAGGGAGAGAGGGCAGCAGGAGTGTGCGTGGGCGAGAGACTCTGTGTCACACAGAGTGGAATTGGCCCCTGTGGACAGAACCCCAGCACCCAGGAAAGAGCCCAGAGCAGGGGTCCAGGGCTGCAGTGGGGTGCTGGGGTATATCATCTGTAAATTGGGTAACAGGCTTAGGCAAGACTGGGCTCGGGGCTGCTCAGTTTCCTCTGCCTCTGAAGAGCAGGCTGGCCTTAAACAACTTCTTTCCCTCTCTGAGCCTCAGTTTCCTTATCTGCCAAATGGGAATAGTGGTGACGACTGCCTTGTCAGCCTGAGGGGTGGGAGGCCACAGCCAATGAGAGACGGACTAGAAATGTACTTGGCAAACTTTAGAGGGCTCCCACAGCAAAACAGGATCATAACTGCCACTCCAGCCAGCCTGTCCGAGTTACCCAACTCAAACGCAATCACATTAAATCTGGCCATTGCTGGGGCACTTTGTTTTTCCAGGGAGGCCTCTGGAATCCCCAGGACAATATCTGAAGGCCTCTCTGACCGCCTGAGCACCTGCAGAGCCAAGGTGGGGCCACCCTGTGGCCTGTTTTCTGATTGTGGCTTTTGACTAGTGTGTCCCCAAGGGGCCTCTGCAGGGAAGGGGCCAAGAGGGATGCTGGTAGAGCAGCTCCACATGTACAGGTTTTCTGTCTGAGAGTTCACCTGAAGCTTAGCTTTGGGGCCATTTTAACACATTTTTATAAAGTATTATGGTTATCATTATAATCGTCCCCATTTAACAGGTGAGAAAACTGAAGCACAGAAAGGTCAGTGACTCGAGGTCACACAGCAGTACCCATGTCTTCGATTTCCTTTCTGAGCCTTTACTGCCTCACCTACTAGCTCTTTCATCAATATCTTCTCACTCCTTTCCTCAGATTTGCACAGTAAGGAATATCACTGACACACCCCTCCCCTATTTTATGGACAGGGAAACTGAGGCACAGAGCAGGACTCTCTTAGGCTAGACCTGGGCAGTGAAGCCATGGCTGAGATGGGGCATGAGCCTCTGAAGTCCCTTCTTTTCTCTGCACCCATGCCAAGAGGTCCCTCCACTCAATGCGTTGCCTGGCTCTCCCAGCTCCATCTCCCTTCCCGGGTGGGGTGGTCCAGGAAGACTCAGCGTGGAGCAAGGGCGATGACAAACGACTGCCTGGGAGAGATAATCCACTATTAAAACACCCCTGCTGTTCTAATTATAAAGGAGACCAAATTGGGTTTAAATTGGAATTAATTGAATGCCCCCTTATCCTCGCCATCTATCTTGCACTCACCAGCCCTTCTGGATGAACGGAGGGAAGAAAGGGGAATCTCATCTTCTCCCCCACTGAACACATGTCCCAGCCCCTAATCCCTTTAAACGTTTCAAGGAGCACAGACAATGGGAGCCGGGGGTGCCTGGACCCCTCCTCCGCCTACCTCTCCTGAGGGGGTTGAAAGAGGATTAGTTGACTTTGGGATATGGTGGGAGGGGGGTCACACCCCAAGGGACCAGCCCTGCAGGAAGCAGGCAGGGCCGGGTCAGCTCCCAAATGTGTGTTGGAGTGTTGTGATGGGCTGGGAGATGACAGGTTACACACAAAGCAAGACCCAGCTGGAAGGAATTGGGGAGGGGGCTTTGCTGAAGGGTCCTCAGGTTGGAAGGCCTTGAGAGACAGGGAAATAGAGTCATCCAGCAAGCAAAATATGGATCCAAGGCCAACTGCTGAGTCCACCATGAACTCCCAGCTCTTTGTAGTGAAAGGTAAATAATGCCCCACCCAGAAACAGCCAATACCATCTGACCCTTGGCAATTCCTGCCCCTGCGTTACTATAGGACTTCCTTCTTCAGCTGTTGGGGTTGAAGGCCTTTTCCATGTACCCTCAGTCTGCCAAAGCACATACTACTCTCCTGGGGTCTCAAACTGTTGGCCCCTGAGTCAAATTTCATTTGGCTGGCACAGTGTTTTATTTCGCTTTTTGTGTGTGTGTGTGTGTGTGTGTGTGTGTTGAATGCCCTTAGCTGTTGTCTTAGTTATCTAGTGCTGCTATAACAGAAATACCACAAATGGATGGATTTAACAAAGAGAAGTTTATATCCTCATAGTAAAGTAGGCTGAAAGTCCAAATTCAGGGCGTCAGCTCCAGCAGAAGGCTTTCTCTCTCTGTCGGCCTTCTCATCAATCTTTTCCCAGTCTAGGGGTTTCTCTGAGCAAAGACCCTCGTTGCAAAGACGTGCTCTGTTCCTGGAGCTGCTTTCTTGGTGGTATGAGGTCCCCTGTCGCTCCACTAGCTTCTCTCCTTTGTATCTCAAGAGGTTGCCTTAAGACACAATCTAGTCTTGTAGATTGAGTCCTGCCTCACTAACACAACTGTCGCCCATTCTCCCTCATTAACATCACAGAGGCAGGATTTACAACATATAGGAAAATCACACAACACTGGAAATCATGGCCCACCCAAATTGATACACACCTTTTTGGGGGGACATAATTCAATCCATGACAGCTGTCTTGGGTGCTCTCTCCAGTTGTCCATCCCCACTTCTCTCAATTTCCTCTTATACCTGGCCTGCTCCACTTATTTATATCACCTACCAGTTCCTGGGTGGTGCAAATCATTAAGCACTGGACTACTAACCAAAAGATTGGTGGTTTGAACCCACCAGAGGTGCCTCAAAAGAAAGGCGTGGCAATCTGCTTCTGAAAGGTCACGGCCTTGAAAACCCTATGGAGTACAATTCTATTCTGCCACACATGGGGTCCTCATGAGCTGGAATCAACTCGACAGCAACTGGTTTTAGTTTTACCTGGCTCCATCTGGCCTTTGAATTTGCGATCCACCCAGGCTCATCCAAACCATGGGCTGTAGCTCACAAGGCCTCTCCCTTGACGCCCAGACACCATCTCAGCGTCCTCACCACTTCACCCCTTTGCTATCGTACATCTGCAGTACCTCCAAATCGCTCTGGTTCTTTAAGGCCCATTTCTGGGAAGCCACTGTCTCTGACCTGTGGACATCAGGGTCTCTGTACTCTCAAGCCCCACCAGCAATGCTTCTTGGGCACTTACTGCTCCTCCCTGGCCTCCCTCAAATCACTGCTCCTCCTGGGTCATCTTATTTTCCTGGATTCCTGGAACATATCCTAGGAAGGACTCGCTCTGTATCTCCCAAAGCAAGTAGCCCAGAGTGAAGAAATATAGTATAAGCCCAGAGACCGTCTGGTGTCCCACTGCCAGCTGAGTGTAGAGAGGAATGCGGGCAGTGAGCTGGCCCTGGATAATCTCATCCTCTCAGGGCCAGCAGACCTCTTTGCTGAGCTCCACCCTCTGCCCCCTCCTAAACTCTCTTCCTATCTTAGCTTTCTCCTGCGTCAGCAGCACCCACTGCTAGCCAGCCTGCTTCCTGATCTATGTGACCCTCAGCTCTCAAGATGCATACACACGCACACACACACACGTACACACAGACACCGAAACACAGACACACAAAACTTCATACACCCATTCATCACACACAGAATTCTCACCCCTCCAACATGTCTGGGACATTGATATCCCACACCCAGAACTCTCTTCCCAATACGTGCAGCCAGAATGCTCCACTCCACCCACACCTAAAACTCTGACCCCACTTCTCTGACCTTCCATTCTCCCCTAGGCACATGGAAATCTTTGCCCCACCTCACTGCCTGTCCACTGCTTTTGGATCTCCCCTCTTCTCACTTCTGGACTTACACACCCACATCTGTAACGTTCCCTTCTCCCTTCATTATACATGCATCTGCCCCTACCCAGGGGCCCCTACACCTACCCAGTCTCCCCTATACCTTCCCAGGCTTCCTACACATATTCAGGGCCTCCTACACCTACCCAGGGCCCCCTACACCGACCCAGGGCCCTCTACACCTACTTAGGCTCCCCTACACCTACCCAGGCTCCCTACACCTAAGCCGACTCAGAGTCCCCATCTCAAATCCCAAAGCCATAACACTAGGAACCTACCCTCTCCCACACACATATAGCAGGAACCCCAAGAAGTCTGAGCCGCCACCATTTGCCTGCCTCCCAGCCTTTGCAGTGTTTCCTCCAGACACTGGTCCCTCCCCGCCCTACAGTAAAAAGTGCCATCAAGCTCAGAGTTTTGTATCTGACCGAGTGAGATACACCTTCAGGGAGGACCAGGACTCATCACCAAGTGGGAGAGATTATCTTCTCTTCTGGGCATGTGGTAAATATTTGCTTGCTTTCCTAATTCTGAGCTTGATTCATGGAGCATTTTTGTCAGGCTGAGGCTGGGCAGATGTTGGGAGATCTCAGCTCCTGGCTGCTAGGAGAAGGAAAGGTAGGGTCCAGAGCTGTGCCTGGGAAAGAATATTTCCAGCTTCTGAGACTGTGACCTGTGTAGGTATCTCACCCTCTCTAGCCACAGACTCCTCCAATATTAAAACAAAGCAGTGCTCTTGAATAAAGGAATCTAAGGGGCCTGGATCCTTTTATCCAGAGAGAGAAGCCAAGCAGGTTCGGGGTGATGCAAACACGGGTTTCAGCCTTTTGAAAGCCAGGAGAGGAGAGGTAAATGACAGCTGTGATGTGCTCCTGAAGAAGGGAATTCACGTTTCAGAGAGAGTGATTGAGGCTAGGAGAACCTCTGACATGGTTGGTAGATAGATATGAGAGCTTCAATTCGGAAGGAGGTGCAGTTGATAAGCTGGGGAAAAAAAAAATCTACCAATCAGCTATGCATCCAGCTAATTCTTATTGAGGACCTGGTATGAAGATTCTGGAATAAAAAGATGAGGCTTTCATAATCCTGCCCCATAGCTTAGTGAGGAGGGCAGAGAAGCCGTGTGGTATGAGGTTGTTTACCTGTGGGAACCCAGAGTACATTGCAAGCCTCAGTCTGTTGCAGGAGTCTAGGTGAGGGAGAAGGATGGCTCGGACCACAGAGAAGTGCAGATGGAGAGAAGTGACTTGGGAAGAAGTGGAGATGGAAGACTTGTGCTATGTCTTGGAGGTTGAGCAACCAGGACTGTTGGTCTGGTTATGGAAGGGGGTGAGGGAAAAGCAGAATCAAGGTCAGTGAAGGTTCCAGGGAAGTGGGGCCATTTGAGCCAGGTGTGAAAGGCTGAGGACAAATTTTAGACAAAGGAGTGAGGGTATACCATATACAGAGCAGAAGGTATACCATACAAAGGCTTAGAGGAGGAACTGAGCGTGGCTTATTGGTGAGGGACCATGTAAGGAGTTTGGACTTGACACTTAAGTAACGTGGGGAGCCATCATCTGTGCTACAGAGGAGCCCTCCAACTGGTTTGGAGGGTCAATTAGCACCTGTAATGTGGGAGGCTCATTAGAAGTTGTTGCTCTGATTCAGAGATGAGGGTCTGGTCAAGTGCCACAGTGGTGGGGGTGGAAAGAAGTGAATAAACACATTTCTGAACTAGCCTCGGTGACTTTTGTGTTGTGGGGGTGAGATGGATAGGAAAGCTGAATGACTCAGAGCCATCTAGCTCAGGCAACCAAGTGGATGGAATATACTCAGCATTTTGCTAAAGAAAATGAATGAAATCAACTACGCTTCATACTGGCCAAGCACACACTGCCTCCTCTAGCCAAGTCTCAGCATCTCCCAGACACACTGATACTCGTCTACAGGGTGCAGATGGGTCAGGGCCTCAACTCTCCCCTCACTTCCTGGAAGCGAAAATTGCAACATTTGGAAACATGATAGAATTGCCAAAAGTACAAGAATCAGCCACAAACATTGGGAATTGACAGGTCTGATTCTATTTCTGTCACAACAGTTAAAAAAAACTTTTAGTTCAGAATATAAAATAAAAAAGTGTGAGTCCTGGGAAAGGTCGGATAGTCGTGGCTGGAATCAGAAGTGAGGCCGAGAGAGTGTACAACAGGAACTAGGGGGTCTGGTACTTTGCTACTACAGGAGTCTAGGTGAGGAAGGAGGGCAGGTGGACCACAGACAAAGGTAGCTATACCGCGGACGAAGAGAAGTGAGTTGGGAAGCAGTGGAGATGGAAGACTTGGGCTACATTTTGGAGGCTGAGCCACCAGGACTCCGGTCCTCACTGTGGAAGGGGTTGAGGGAAAAACAGAACCAAGAATGACTCATGGGTCCTCAGCTTGAGCAATTGGGTGGATGGTGGAGACTTCAAACAAAGGCCAATGAGAAGGACAGGCCGGTAAAGGAGATGCATGGAAACCAAGAGAGTGTTTCAAAGATGGTAGTGAGGGATTAGCAAATAAATTAGTTCAATAAGGGATAGAGCCTAGAAACTCATCCATTCTGTTTGGGAACTTGGTGTGTAATAATTGCCTACCAGTGGAGAAAGTTTTTGGAACAACTGAATTTCCTTAAAAGAAAAACAAATAAACTTCAATCTCTGCCTTATGTCACCCACACAAAAATAAATTCCAAATGGATTAAAAAATATTAAGAGATATAAAAATAAAAAAGTATGTACTATAAAAAGAAAATATATAATAATATCTTTACAACCTCAGGGTAGGAAAGGATTACCAAATAAAACAAAAGGCACAAGTGCTTTTTATTAAAATTCAAATTTTCTGTAAGGCAGATGACACCTCGAACAAAAAGACAATTAAACAATTAACAGACCAGAGAGTGAGATTTCCAACATAAAACAAAAATTAATACCCAAAATGTATAGCAAACTTCTACAGATAAATACAGGGAAAAAGACAACTGAATAGAAAATGAGCAAAGGAAATGATCAGGCAAGTTGTTGTTGTCAGGTACTGTCGAGTTGGTTCCGACTCATAGCGACCCTATGTACAACAGAACGAAACACCGCTCGGTCCTGCACCATCCTCACAATCGTTGCTATGCTTGAGCGCATTGTTGCAGCCACTCTGTTAATTCATCTTGTTGAGGGCCTTTCTATTTTTCAATGGCCCTCTATTTTACAAGCAAGTCAGAAGAGGAAACCTAAATGACTAAGAAATGCATGAAAAATGTAAATTAAAACAACATTGAGATAGCATTTGTTATTCATCAGATTAAAAAAAAAAGACAGTGGTCAACTGCTGAGTAAAATGATACAGTAGACTGAGTAATGGCTCCCAAAAGACGTCCACATCTTAATCCTTGGAACTTGTGATTATTACCTTATATGGTGTCCTGGATTGAATTGTGTCCCCCCCAAAATGTGTGTATCAATTTGGCTGGTCATGATTCCTGGTATTGTGTGACTGTCCACCATTTTGTCACTGATGTGATTTTCCTATGTGTTCTAAATCCTGCCTCTATGATGTTAATGAGGGAGGCTGGGCGGCAGTTGTATTGATGAGGCAGGACTCAATCTCTACCAGATCAGATTGTGTTTTAAGTCGATTTCTTTTGGGATATAAAAGAGAGGAGCAAACGGAGAGACAGGGGGAACCTCATACCCACCAAGAAAGCAACACCAGGAGCAGAGTGCGTCCTTTGAACCTGAGGTTCCTGCATGGAGAAGCTCCTAGTCCAGCAGAAGATTGATGGAGAATAAACTTCTGTTTGTTAAAGCCATCCACTTGTGGTATTTCTGTTACAGCAGCTCTAGATAACTAAGACATATGGTGAAAAGGGCTTTGCAGAGATTAAGAATCTTGAGATGGCTCAATTAGTTTTATCTAGGTGGGTCTAAATGCAATCACAAGTATTCTTATAATGAGGCAGAGAGAAATTTGACACAAATAGGAGAAGGCAATGTGACCACAGAGGCAGAGATTGGAGTGATGCGGCCATAAGCCAAGGAGTGCTGGCAGCCACCCAAAGCTGGAGGAGGCAGGGAGGGATTCTCCCCTAGAGCCTCTGGAGAGAGCGTGGCCTTGTCGACACCTTGACTTCAGCCCAGCAACACTGATTGTGGATTTCTGGCCTCCAGAGCTGTGAGAGAATAAAGTTATATTGTTTTAAGCCACCAAGTTTGTGGTGATTTGTTGCAGCAGCCACAGGAACTCTTAGAGATTTGTACAAAAGCTTATCACTGGGTTTGGTCACATGGAGGTCCCTGGGGAGCCAGCAGGACTGGGTGTGATAAATGAAGAAAAGGGAGGGATGAAGGACTTTGGCTTAAGTAAGTGAGTGGGTGATGATGCCACTTACTGAGACCGGGAATGAGTTCTGGGGAACAGGAAAATTCAGGAACACTTAGTGGTGATGGTTGATAAACATGGTGAACGTAATTAATGTCACTGAACTGTGCATGCTGAGATTGTAAAAATGGCATGTGTTCTGTTACCTATATATTTATAATAAAAAAAAATTTTAAACCATGAGTTCAATACAAAGAGTGAACTCTAATATAAACTATGGACCTTAATTAATGACAATATGTCAGTATGGCTCATTAAAAAAAAAAGTTCTGTTTTGGCCGTGTTAGGCTTGAGAGGAATACTTGACATTACTGCTGTTGAGGACAGTGTTGCCAGATCAAATCCAACCTCAACTGCCTCTGCAGGAGCTTGAAAAGCCACGGGGACAATGCCCCCTGGTTTACACAGGGTGAGAGCTAGACAAGGTGCTTCAACCTCACCCAGTACGTGCTGAGAGAATTCTTCCCGGTGCCAGAGTGAGTGCCAGCTCATGCCAGTGGAGTTCCCAGGCATTCCAGAAATAATGGTTGGCACCAGGGGCCTGTCATGAATGCCAGGCAAGTTAACTTGACACGGGGGAGGTAGAAATGCAGCCAGAAGAACGACAATATGTGCCGAAGGGACTAACAACTACTCCAAAGGATAACATTGGTATGTTGGGGGAGGAAATGAATGCTGAGGGAGTGACCACGTCTATCAGGGGAGTCACGTGGCACGTGGAGAGCCATAGGAGCCAAGGAATAAACACGTGGTGCTGTGTGCTGTTGGACCAGCCATTCGTGAAGCAGAAATGAGACCCCCGCTGCTACTTCCAGGTAGGGGCCTGTCAGTACTCAGACTTCAGGGTCTTCGGAGGAAGCTGGAATTGCAAGGGCCCGTCCCATTTCTGGAACCAACACCATGTGCCTGAGTAGGCCAGGCCCCTGTTCAGAGGGAGTTATCTCTTCCTCATTGGTGGAAAATAGGAACCAACTATGCGGACCCCAGGAGGCTCAGGGGCCCCTGATGCCCAAGGATGTGAGGTCCCAAGAATATGCACCCCAGAGCAGCCGCCCTCGAACTATGCCTGTCTCCAGCTTCAGCTCTCCCCTCCACTTAACTTGTCTTCTCTCTTCCACCTTCAGGGACTATTAAGGGGAGAAATGTGAAGGCATCAGAGGGCATCAGGCCACAAGGATTTCCTGAGCACTGACTGTGAGTCTGGCCCTGAGCTGGAAGTCTCTGGAGGTGAGTGTGCACCTGGAATGGAACTCAGAAGGTCATGCAGGGAGTGCGAGGAGTGTGCCAGCACCCAACAGCTTCCAAGGTGACTTCACACCACCTTTTCCATTTCTCTCACAACCACCCAGTTAGGTAGGCAGAGCAGGAGTTCTCCTTATCCCCATTCTATAGATGAGGACACTGATGCTCAGGAAAGGGAAGTGACCTGCCCAAGGTGACAGTTACTGGTTCTTAATTCCCAGCCCTGTGTTCTGTCTATGGCTTGCTGCCTCTGGAGAAGAATCCGACATGATCCCTGGTCCTGTCACCTCCCCCAGCCCACAACTTTTGCCAAGTCCTCTGTTGGAGTACATCTCAAACTTAAAATGCAGATTCTGATTCAGTAGGTCTGGGGTGGGGCCTGAGAGGCTACATTTCTAACAAGCTCCCAGGTGATGCCTGTGCTGCTAATCCACGGACCGCACTCTGAGTGGCAATGCCCTACTCCATTTTACGAATCTAGTCCAACCATCCCATCTCCCCCAGCCTTGGGACCTGAGGCTCGGTAGGGCTGTTTGCAGGTACACAAGCCCAACATAGCTGATCAGTAGCTCAGATTCCTGACCTCATCCCAACTCTGCACCCCCAGGAGGCTCTGGCTCGTCTCTGAAGCTGCTCTGATCCCTGTACTTACCCTATCTCTATTAAGAATCAATTCTCAACTTTTCTGTAATCTTGATACAGTGAGAAGGATCTTCCGGATGTGAGAAGACATGGTTTTTAGGGTTTGATCTCCCATGACCTCACTCAGTCATGTTTTCATGAATTTATTCACTCACTCACTCGGGTATAGATGGTGACTCAGTGCTTCCCCTCCCTGGGCCTTAGTATCTCCCCATCAGAAGAAGGAAGGGTGAGCCTGTATCAGTGGTCTGCATCTTGGCTGCAATTTGAAATCGCCTGGGAAGACTTTTTTTTTCTTTCATGATGACCATTTTAATTACAAGGTGTTAGCATATAGATTAATGCAAACTTCAGGTGTCATGAAAATATGCTCCATAAAATTAAGAATTAACAGTTTTCAGCAAAACTGAAGCATTCTGAAGACTTCAAAGGCTTCAGCATAAGTTTCCTTCTCTTTTTCAGGAAAATCCTCTGGATGTGATTCGACAGATGCCAACATATCGTGGCCCCTCGCAGCATACGGCGCCCTGGTGGCATGGTGGTTACGAACTCCGATGCTAACCAAAAGGTTGGCGATTTGAATCCACCAGCCACTCCTTGGAAACTCTACGGGGCAGTTTCTACTCTGTCTTACAGGGTTACTGTGAGTCAGAAACAACTCAAGGGCAACAGGGTTGGTTTGGTTTTTCACAGTTTTAAAAGATAATTTCCAACAACAACAAAAAAAGCAAGTAACATAGAGAAGCTGGCGATGCACAACCATCAACACCACTGGCCTCCGGTGGATCACGTTATCAACCAGGCCGGCGCGGCAGCCCATGCAGGCCCAAGTGGACGAGCCCCAGGTTGGTCAGCTTGGGTAGGCGCAGGCTCTGTGCCTCATCCAGCAGAAATTGTAAGGGCAGTGGTGTCCTCTCATTGTGGTGATGCTGTTCCCACCGGAGGCCTGGCCTCAGCCAATTACAAGGAAAACCTCCACGACCACTGCTGTGCACTAAGCCGCAGGTTTTCTCCTCCTAGCAAGGGCTTTTTTTTTTTTTTTTACTGGCCTGCTCACACTAGCTAGGACTTCTATTTTGTTGTTCAGTAGAAATGGTGACAGTGGAAATCTCTGCCTTGTTCCAAACTTAGGGAGAAACATTTCAGTCTTTCAGCATTAAGTATGATGTTATTTGTGGGCTTTGCACAGATGCCCTTTATCGTATTATGGACGTTCTCTTCTATTTCTAGTTTGTTTTGTTTGAGTCGTTTTGTTTTTAAATCATGAATGAGTGGTCAGCTTTCTCAAATAACTTTCCCATATCTATTAAGATGATCATGTGGTTTTTATTTTTTAGTTTATTAAGCTGGTGAACTACATTAGTTTTTGGAAGTTAAAACAACCTTATATTCGTGGGATAAACTTCACTGGCCGTGGTGTATCGCTTTTTTCCTGTGTTGCTATATTGCTATATTCGGTTCACTGATACTTTTTATTTTCTTAAAGTATTTTGCTTTTTTGATGTAGGTTATTAGGTTATAGATTTCCCTTCTTATCATGACTTTGGATTCTCTGTCAGGGTAATGCTAGCCTCCTAAAAGGAATTGAAATGTGTCCTCTCCTCTTCTATTTTCACCTGTATTTGTATACAGTAGCAATGAGCGATAAGAAAGTGAAATTAAGAAAACAATTCCATTTGCAATAGCATCAAAAAGAATACAATGCTTAGGAATAAATGTAACCAACAAAAGCATAAGACATACATACTGAAAACTACAAACCATTGTTGAAAAAATTTAGAGATGATTTAAATAAATGAAAAAACACCCTGTGTTCATGGATTGGAGGACATGATATTGTTAAGACAATCCATAGAATGAGAGGAAATATTTGCAAATTAGCTATCTGATAATGGCCTAGTATCCTGAATATATAAAGAATTATAACTCGACAATATAATGACAAATAACCTAATTTTTTTAATGTGCAAAGGTTTTACATAGACATTTCTCCCAAGAAGATATACAAACAGCTAATAAGCACATGAAAAAATGTTCAACATCCTTAGTCCTTGGGGCAATGCAAATCAAAACCACAGCGAGATACCACTTTAAATCTACTAAGCCAGGTAATAGTAAACCGGATGCTGTAAAGTCAGAGTAGAAATACGTTCCATAAGATTTTCAATGGCTGATTTTTTTGGAAGTAGATTGCCAGGCCTTTCTTCTGAAGTGCTTCTGGGTGAACGTGAACCTCCAACCTTTCCGTTAACAGCACTAACTGTTGGCACCACCCAAGGACTCCTTACATCTACTAGAATGCCTATAGTAATTAAAAGAAAAGAATAAATTTTGGGGAGGATGTGAAGAACCTGTAATCTTTATTCACTGCTGGTGGGAATGTAAAATGGTACAACCATTGAGAAAAACAATTTGGTAGGTCATCAAAAACTTAAATATGAGTTATCATATGACCCAGCAATTCCACTCCTAGAAATACATGCAAGAAAGTTGAAAACATAAGTTCACACAAATGCTTTTATGTGAATGTTCATAGCAGCGTTATTTAGACTAGACCCAAAACAGAAACAATCCAAATGTCATCAACTGATGAACCGATAAATAAAAGTACTACATCCATACAACAGAATATTATTAACCCATAAAAAGAAATGATGTACTCACTGATACACGCTACAGTATAGATTAACCTTGAAAAATTATGCTAGGTGAAAGAAACCAGACATAAAAAGCTACCTATTGTATGATTCCATTTATGGGAATGTCCATAATAGGCAACTCCATAGAGACACGAGTAGATTAGTGGTTGCCAGGGGGAAGGAGGAAACGGGGAGTTACTGCTAATGGGTAGAGGGGTTCGTTTTGGGGTGATGGAAATGTTTTGAAATTGGATAGAGATGATGGCTGCATGACCTAGTGGCTATAATAAAAATTACTGAACTGTATACTGTAAAATGTTGAATTTTACCTTATGTGAAATTTTACGTTATATGAATTATGTCTCAATGAAAAATAGATATGGAGCTATTCAGGATTTTTATTTTGTCTTGAATGAGTTTTGGTAGTTTCTGACTTTCAGATACTTGTCGATTTTATGAAGTTCACTCGTTCTCACTTTTGGTCCCTCCCTGCCTCCCTCCCTCTTTCCCTTCCTTTTTCTTTCCCTTCTTCCTCTCTATTCTTTTTTTAAATTTCTCCTTCTTATCTTTATTGTTTCTTCCTCCTGCTTTCTTTTGATTTAATTTTTTCTTCTTTCTCAAGTTTTAAGGTAAAATTTATGTAATTTATTTAAGACCTTTCTTTTTCTAATGTTGTGGTTATTAGATGCTGAGTTGGTTCTGACTCATAGAGACCCTATGTACAACAGAACAAAACACTACCCGGTCCTGCACCGTCCTCACAATCATAATTATGCTTGAGCCCATTGTTGCAGCCACTATGTTAATACATCTCCTTGAGGGTCTTCCTCTTTTTCATTGACCCTCTACTTTACCAAGCATGATGTCCTTCTCCAAAGACTGGTCCCTCCTGATAACATGTCCAAAGTATGTAAGACAAAGTCTCACCATCCTCACTTCTAATGAACATTCTGGCTGTACTTCTTCCAAGACAGATCTGTTCATTCTTTGGGCAGTCCATGGTATATTCAATATTCTTCACCAATGCCACAGTTCAAAGGCAGCAATTCTTCTTCAGCTTTCCTTATTCATTGTCCAGCCTCTTTTTCTAATATAGCCATATAATGCTATAAATTTCCCTCTAAGCACTGCTTCAGCTGCATCTCATGAATTTTTATACACTTTGTTTTTACTTTCTTCCACTGCAAAAATGTCTTCTGATTTCTTCTTTGAGCCATCTTTAAGAGCATGTCATTTGACCAAGTATTCGGGGATTTTCTGTCATTGATTTTTAATTTAATTCTGTTGTGTTCAGAAATATGCTCTGTATAACCTCATTCTTTTTTATTCTATGGTCCAGAATATGCTCTATCTTGGTAAATGCTCCGTGAGTACTTGAAAAGAATGTTCTTTCTGTTGTTGTTGGGTACAATGTTCTATAAATGTCAATTAGATCAAGTTGATTGATAGTGTTGTTCATTCTTCTCTATTCTTACTGACTTTCTGTGTATTTGTTCTATCAATTACCAAAAGAGGAGTATTCAATCTCCAACTGTAACTATGGATTTCTCTAGTTTGTTTTTTAGTTCTATCCTTTTTTGTTTCATATATTTTGAAGCTCTGATGTTCACCGCATTCACATTTAGTCTTGTAATGCCCTTTTGGTTAATTGACCCATTTATCACTATGAAATGTTTCCGTTTTTCCCTGGTATAATCATTAAGGTTGTGTGTCAACTAAGCTGGACCATAATTCTCAGTGGTTTGGCAGCTATGATGTAGTTTGGTAGTTGTATAATGATGTAATCACCACCATGATGAGATTTGATATAATGTGATTACTTCCATGATGGGATCTGCTCTAAGTAGCCAATCAGCTGAAGGGGAATTTCCTTGGGCTGTCGCCTGCATCCAGTATAGGTGGACTTTCCGGCAAGTCTCCTGGGCTTTTGCTTGCTCTGGATCCAGCAGCTGGCTCCTGTTGTCTGACCCCTAGTTCTTGGGATTTGAGCTAGTAGTTTACCTGCTGTCTTGCCCACCAATCTTGGGATTCATCTGTCTTTGCAGCCTGTGAGCCAGAGCCCTGCTATCTGATCTGCCAATCTTGGGTTCGCCCGCTCCTGTGCTACGCGAATCAGGAGAAGCCTCCAGCCTGACCATGGACTTGGGACATTCCAGCCTCTACAATCTCATGAGCCATTTTCTTGATATAAATCTCTCTCCCTCTCTCTATGTATATTTATACACTTTGATGGTTTCGCTTCTGTAGAGAACCCAGCCTAAAATACCTGGTAACTTTCCTGGTTTTGAAGCCTACTTTGTCTGAAATTACTACTGTAGCATTCTTTGGATTAATGTTTCCATTTTGTATCTTTATGCATCCTTTTAACCTGTGTCTTCCTATATAAATCGGCTTCTGGGAGACAGCATTTAGTTTTGCCTTGCTTTTTTATCCTATCTTAAAATGTCAATCTTTTAGCTTGTTTGTTTACATAATTTTAAATTTAGTATAACTATTGATATCATTGGTTTAAATTTACCATTCTGCTATTTTTTTCCCTAATTTTCCTATATATTTGTGCTGTTGTTTCCTTTTATAGGCTTTGGTTTTCTTAGTTGCTCTAGGGTTAAAATATACATGTTTAATTTATCACATTCTGGCTTCAGGTAATATTATACCACTTCACATATACTGTAAGAGACTTACAACAGTATACTGCCATTTCTCCTCTCTCATCGTTTATTTTTGCCATAAATGTTACTTCTAAATATGTTTTAAATTCCAAATATGTTATTATTTTGTCTTAAAACAGACAATATAAAAGGGGCCCAAAAAAAGAGTAACAGATACTGGATTTACATTCCCATCCAAAATAATAATAAAAAGACAAAGTGTAAGAAGCAACACTTTTAAAACACTGGCCATAAAGCAATGGAGATGATTGATCTCTGAGAAACAGCAAACAAACCAGGTGAGCCCTACAGTTGCCACAGCTTACTGTCTTGAGTTTTCAGACTTTGACGAAGGGAGGGGGGATCCAGGCAGAGCCTAGTGTACACCCTAGCTGAGATGAAGCTAAGTATCTGGGGATACCAAGGCAGCCAGAATTCCCAGAACTGAAAGCCAAAAAGGAAAATGTTGCACAGAGATAGGACCCTGGGATATGCAGAGGGACCCCCTTAAGTATTCAGCAGAGTACTTGTCAGTGTGTCTGTGTGTGAGGAAACCACTCAAGGCCAGGGATAAACACGATATGAGAAGGTTAGAGACCAGGACCCAAAACTCACACAGAGCCAGGGATAGCACCTCTTCCCGCACACCACAGTGGAAAAATTAATTTGTGGCTTGTTGGGTAGGATACTCAGACAGGTGTTGCCTCAGCAGTGGGAAATAATTAGCCTGAGTCTGAGCACTGCTCCAGATCTGCCCAACGAATAATGAAAGCAAGATTCAAAAGTATCAAATGCGTTCCACTTAGTTTAACTGTATTCCAGAAAAAGAAGCCCAAGAATATTTATATGAATATAAGCAAATCTAGCAGTCAATAAGGTAAAATTCACAATGTCTGGCATCCAATCAAAGATTACTAGGCTATAACGCAACAGGAAAATATGAACCATATTGAGGAGAGCAGTCAATCAATTAATTAAAATTGACCTAGGGGTGAGAAAAGATGTTAGAATTATCAGACAAGGACATTAAAACAGTTATTATAACTGTATTCCACATGTTCAAAAACTTAAGTAAAATATGGTAAAGATGAGCCCAAGAGACAGAAAAGCCCACATAAACCAGAGACTCCATCAGCCTGAGACCAGAAGAACTAGATGGTGCCCAGCTACCACTGATCACTGCCCTGACAGAGAACACAACAGAGAATCCCTGATAGAGCAGGAGAACAGTGGGATGCAGATCTCAAATTCTCCTAAAAAGATCAGGCATAATGGTCTGACTGAGACTGGAGGGACCCTGACGGTCATTGTCCCCAGACCCTTTGATGGCCCAAGATTGAAACCATTCCCCAAGCCAACTCTACAGACAGGGATTGGTGTGGACTATAAGATAATGATACTAGTGAGGAGTGAGCTTCTTGACTCAAGTAGATACTTGAGACAATATGGGCAACTCCTGTCTAGTGGTGAGATGGGAAGGAAGAGGGGGACAGGAGCTGGCTGAATGGACGTGGGTGGAGAGGAGGAGTGTGCTGTCTCATTAAGAGAACAGCCAGAAATACACAGCAAGGTGTGTATAATTTTTATATGAGAGACTGAGTTGATTTGTAAACTTTCACCTAAAGCACAATAAATTAATTAATTAATTAAAAAAAAAAAACTTAAGTAAAGACATGGATGATATTTAAAAAAAACAAAAAAAACTGAACATCCAGAGTTGAAAACTACAATGTCTGGGATGAAAAATCTCGTGGAAGTTGGGTGGAAGTAATGTCAAGGCAGAAGAAAATATTAGTGAATTTGAAGGCATAGTAATAGAAACCATCAAAAATGAAACACAGAGAGAAAAAAAGAACCCAAATAAATGAGCTGAGGGACAATTTCAAGCGAGTCTAATACATAAGTAATTGGAATCCCCAGAAGGGAGGCAAAAAGGCAATAGAAAAAAGTTTGAAGATACAGTAGCCAAAAATTTTCCAAATTGGATGAAAACTATAAATCTACAAATTCAATCACAAGAAACATGAAGAAAACTATACCAAGGCACGTCATAATCAAATTGCTTAAAATCAGTGATAAAGAGAAAAGATTAAAAGTAGCCAGAGGAAAAAAAGACACTTTACATCTGACAAACCCATTGCCATCGAGTTGACTATGAGTTGGAATTGACTCAACGGCAATGGGTTTGTTTTTTGTTCTGTTTTGTTTTTTACATCTGACAATGAATTCTCTTAGCTTTTGTTGGTTCAGAAATGCTTTATTTTGCTTTCATTTTCAAAAAATACTTTCTTGGGTATTAAATTCTAGGTTGCATTTTCGTTTTCTTTTAGTACTCTAAAGATGTCACTCCATTGTTTAGCCTATTGCTTTCTAGTGGTTCTTTTCAGTGTCTTAGGGGGTTTCCTTTCACACAAGCTCAGATCAGTTCTTAGCCAAAAACCCAAGAGGACCCCTCTGCAATGCACTGAAGCTCTTTCTCTCTTTGAATCTCTCTCCTCTCTGGCACTCTGCCCCACAAATTCTAGCCACTTTAGTCTCCCAGAACTTCAATAGCTGTTTCCTCAATTTGGAGCAGTAAGCTGGTAAAATTGTGGGGCTCAGCTTGTTTGCTTCCTTTTTCTAAGGGATCACAATCTCGTCCTGCCTTTTGTCCAATGTCTGGAAACCATCACATCATGTATTTCGTCCAGTTTTTTTAATAGTTGAAGTTGGGAGGGTAAATCTAGTGCCTATTACTCCCTAGCAGCCCTGGTGATGCAGTGGTTAATTGCTGATCAAAGGGTCAGCAGTTCAAATCCAACAGCCACTCTTTGGAAATCCTATGAGGCAGTTCTACTCTGTCCTATAGGGACACTATGAATCAGAATCAACTCAACGGCATCGGGTTTGGTTTTTTTGTTTGTTTGTTTATTACTCCCTTATGGCTGGAAGCAGAAGTCTCTGGAAGAACATTTTAAATATTGAAACATGTGTCCCATCCTAGGATGTTCTGGCAGCAGACCTGGACCTTGGGGTATTTTAAAAAGCTCCCTTAGTGATTCTAATGTACTGCCAAGACTCACAACTATTCCAACTCTCGGCAACCCCATGTGTGCAGGGTAGAACTGCTCTATAGGATTTTCAAGGCTGTCACCTTTCAGAAGCAGATCACCAGACCTGTCTTCCGAGGTGCCTCTGGGTGGGTTCGAACCACTAACCTTTAGGCTAATAGTCAAGCACTTACCGGCTTGCGCAAACCTGGGACTCCTATAAAAACACTTGTTAATATAAAGTATCTGCCATTTACTATGCACTTTCCATGTGCCAGGCGTTCTGCTAGGTATTCACTTATCTATTTCAGGTAACACAACACTGTGGTTATTATTATCTTTATTTTACATATGAGGCGGCTGAGGCTCAGGGAGATTAGTGATTCGTCTATCCCTGGTCACAAAACCAGTAAGTGGAACAGCTGAGTGTGACACCAGACTGACTGACTCCCAAGGCAAGGCTCTTTCCACTGTCACTGCCATGTCTCTCTGACTCTGGTCATCTGAGTCTGGGCTGCCTCATGTTGGGTTCTGTGGAGGATGGACAGATCTGTGAGCCAGAATGGCTGGACAGGGGCTGGGCTCTGCTTTTGACTTTTCAGTGGCCCCATTGAAGGGCTGTGGGCTGAGGGGTCATGAGACCATCTCACCTTCTCCTCAGCTCAGAGCCCCTCTTTGACATCTCAACTCTCATCTCTGCTCCAGCTTGAAGCTGCTGAGAAAAGTGCCTGTCTGCCACTTGGACTCCCCACTCTGAAGATGGTGAGCACTGGTTGCTACAGAGATGGCACAGCTGGAGCTGTGGGGGCAGATTGGCAAGGGGACTGGCTTCCCTGTGTCCTCCACCCCTGCTCACACTACTCATTGGGTTTGATACATTATTTGAGCCAGGGGGGCTAGACAAGACAGGAGAGGGAGGTGGTCTCAGGAGAAGATCATAGAACTGGCAGGATCCTTAGAGACTCTGTTCAGTGCTTTCATTGTGCAGCTGGGGAAACCAAGCCCAGAGAGGCAGAGGGACTGTCTCAAGGCCATTCAGAGACCTGGGGCATAGCCAAGTTCCCCATCCACCTGCCCACCTCTCCAAGACAGGGGCCTGCTTAGGGACTCTGGCTGCTTCTAGCACCCTTGCCAGAGAAAGCTCGTCCAGAGAAAGGTATTAGGTAACTTGCCCAGGGGCCCTCAGGAGGTGAGGCAGGGCTGAGGGCTCCCTATCTGGGCTTCTTCTCTATGAGAGCTGAAGGGCTGCTCCATCTGCTAACCCTCCCTTTCCGGGGCCTTGATTGAGGCGTGTGGTTCCCTTGGAAACAGAGCCGCTTGTCTCCTGGGGTCAGCAGCACTTAATCTTCGGTTCCTGCAATTTTGATGCTATTGGGGGAAGGGACCCCAAACTCTTGTCCACATTCCTACTCACCCCTACACCCGCTGCTTCGTGAGAATACACACCTCATTCTCACACTCAGCTTTCTCACCTGTGGACACTCACACTCTACCCAAGCTCAGAGAGCTTTCAGCGATTAATGAGTCTTTTCTAACACTCAAGTGAAGAGGAACAATCAGACCCCTCCCTTCTTGCCCTGGGGGTCCCAAGAACCAGAACGGGACATCCTGTACTTTCACAATGCTTTCTCCAAGGCATTACCATCCATTTTCCTCGATGGCTACGCCCCCTAAGAGACTTAAGTGTTTACAGGGAAAGTCAAGGGTGTGTTGGAGCATTACTTTTGGCACAATGAGATTTTGAGCCAATTTGCGTTATTATTATTCAGCACACACACGTCTCCTGGCGGACTATAAACCCTTGGTGGGCTGCTTCCTGTCTGATTCCCCAATGTGCCCCCTAGCACCCTAGGGTCCAATGAGTTAGTGCTGAATAAAGATAGCCCCCACTTCAGGAAAGATGGATATGGCCCCACATCCTGTGCCCTGATTCTAGCCCCTGAATACAGTTGATATCAAGGAAGAAAAGGAGAGGCTTCCACAATGTCAGTGAATGTGGCCGTCCAGGTTTACCAGGGACCCAGACAGGATGGAAGGAGAGACACAGCCAGCACCAGGAAAGAAAGACTGGAATGAAGCTGCGATTTGGAAGCTAGAGCTCAGAATGAGGATTAAATAAGGGGGACTTTTAACTACATTCAGAGCCCAGAGACACTGGAAGCTTCAGACGGTGCAGAGTTAAACCAGGATGAGAAAGAGGGGCCCCCTTTTCCCTCACAGAGAATGACTGGAGCCTGAGATAGTGGCTCGTGGTGAAGGAAGAATCAAAGCCCGAATGACAGAGGCAGCAACTTCTTTTTTTAATTATAAAACAAACATGTGCACTTGGTAAAGAAATTAAAACCATATGTAAAGATATAAAACAAAAACAAAAATTTCTCACCTGCTCCCCAAACCCCAGTTCCACTGTCCAGAAGTATTAGTTTCTTATACAACCTTCAAGACATTTTTATGAATCCACAAGCAAATACACACACACACACATATGTATGTATGTGCGTACATGTATGTATGTGTATACACACTTATTGGGGCCCCTGGTGGCGCAGTGGTTAAGCGTTACAGCAAGCTATGGCTGCCAACCGAAAGGTCAGCAGTTAGAATCTTTCAGCCGCTCTTAGAAACCCTGGGGGGTGGTTTTATGCAACAATAGGGTGGCTATGAGTCATAATTGACTTGATGGCAAAGGGTTTTTAATACACAGTTATATATATACATACACACACATACATATAAATATAAATACATTCACATACAGCCTAACTGGTTTTTTTTTTCCACTTAACGTTTCTTAAAGATCTTTTTGTATCATCCCATGTAGGTCTGTCTTTCAAATGGTCGAACAGTTGTTCATTTTATAGGTGTGGCATTGTAACCAGCTTCGTGATGACAAATCTTTAACTTGTTTCCAACGCTTTTACAATCTTGCAATGAATATTTTAGCACGTATATTTGAGTTATGTGATCAAATCTCTAAGGTCAAAGGCATATGCATTTAAAATTTTGAGAGAATTTTTTAAACTAGTCTTCAAATACATTGAGGAATTTCCACTTCTGCTAACCATATATGCAAGCGCCTACTTCTCCCTATCCTTGTGAGCGCTGGGTTTTCTCAAATTTTAATTTTTGCCAGTCTAACCATTTACAAATTTAATTCCATTGTTGTTTTGCATCCATTATGAGAGACTGAGCATATTTTCATAAGCTTATTTGGAGCCCTGGTGGCGCAGCAGTTAAGATCTACGGCTGCTAACCAAAAGGCCAGAAGTTTAAATTCACCAGCTGCTCCTTGGAAACCCTACGGAGCAGTTCTACTCTGTCCTATAGGCTTGCTATGAGTCGGAATCGACTCGACGGCAACAGGTATGTGCATGTTTGTCATATTTGTGGCATATATATATATATATATTTTTTTTTTGCTTCTGTTTTGGAGACATATTATTTCCATAGATGTGCTAAAAGTGTTTATGTAGCCAAACACAATTTTTTTTTCATTATGATTTCTAGGCAGCCAGTTGCTCTAAATGAATTTGTTTTCTAGTATGAACAAGTTATCTTCGAAGCTTCTGTAAGAACCAGTGGATATGTCTGCAGAACCTACAACAGCAATCCTTGGAAAATCATGGAAAACAAAAGAGGGGCTGAGGAGATTAATAAATGTTGTCCCAGTTTTCCAAAGAATATTAAGATAGATTCCAGAAATATTACACTAATTCATTTTATGCAGTTGTTGTGTGCCATCCGGTCAATTTTTGCTCAGAGGGACCGCATATGACAAAGTAAGACTGTCCCATAGGGTTTTCTAAGCTGTCATCTTTACAGGAGCTGATCGCCAGTTCTTTCTCCCATGGAGCTGCTGGGTAGGTTTGAACCGCCGATCTTTTGGTTAGCAGCCAATCGCTTAACCATTGCACCACCGGGGCTCCTAAATTTTGTGCTAGTTCTGATTAAAATGGTAGAACTGGCAGGTAGTTTGGGAGCCATCATCCATGGACATGGTGGGCACAAGGAGCCAACATGCGTTCACCAGGAGGAAGTCCTGCCAAGCCCACTTAGGCCCCATTTCTCTTAGGATCAATCACTGGAAGTGTAAATTAGAAGATTGCTGTCGACCTAGAACTTGTAGATTTCACAGGGCATTTGATGAAGCCTCTCAAGACTCCCCTGTGGACAAGGATGTGAGCCAGACCCATAGCTGGTTGAGCAACTATATCCAAAAAGGCCTAATTAATGAATCAATACCTAACTGGAGGGCCCCGTAGGGACTACAGGGCTTTCTCTGTACTTGACCACGTCCTGTTTAATGCTTTTATCAGTAGCCTGTGTAAAGGCGCAGAGGCCTGCTTATCAGATTTGCAGAGGACACAAGGCTGGGAAGAAAAGCCGATGCAATGAGATGGAGGAATAAAGATACAAAGTGAGATTGACAGCTTGAAATAGGGCTAAGAGGGGCCAGTGCAAAATCCTCCACTTTGCAGGGAAATTAAAGAGGTGAGTAAGTAGATATGGGTTAAAAGCAATAATTTATGTGGAAAAAGGTGTTTGGTTCACTGCAATTTCAAGATATGCCTTGTTGCTGAAAGAAAGCTAATAGTCTTAGGACCCAGAGGGACTGGTCCTGCTTGGCTCTGTGTTGCCCTTGTCATGAGGAGCTGTTCCAAGAGCAGGTATGCTCACCTGGAGAAGGCTCAAGGAGTTGTGACAGTGATGCTAACTATGGCAGGGCTGTCCTGAGAACAGAGAGTAGATGGGTGTCTCTGGGGTCCAGCTGGCTGAATGACATCCAGTTGGTATGGTTACAAGGAGGGAAATTGAGGCTCCTAGAGAAGGGTTTTCTAACAGCGAACTCTCCAGGAGTCAGGGGATCCATGCCCAGGCTGGGAGCTGCCTGACCACTTTCTGCCCCAGGTGCAAGACTGGAGCAGATCACTCTTGGGATTTTATGATTTGTGTTCAAGATCACTCCCCCAGGACTCCAGGAAAAAACAGGCACCTATCCAGATGAGCACACAGATGGCTCCAACCCCTGCCCACCTCCTGATACCTGCAGGGTGGCCATCCTCCAGCCACACCTTGGGCTTGCCGTACCTCTTCCTGGTGCCCCTCTCTGTGCTGGACTTGAACTTGTAGGGCTCCTTCTAGAGGTCAGCATGTGTAACTGCCCTCATGTTACAGTCTGAGAAGTGAAGACTGGGGGCAGGGTGTGGGGGGCAGTGTCAACCTAAGGTCTCACAGCAAGTGGTGGCAAGATGTTCTGACTCCCAGCACAGAGCTGCCTCTTCCCACCTCCACACTGCCTTTCTCTCCCTCCCCTCCAGGTGGGGCTGGTGCTGGGAAGGTGAAGGTGGGGGTAGGGCATAAAGCAGAGGAGGAGGAGCCATGGCTGGAAACACTGAGCTCCCCCTACCTGTACCAGCACACCTATCTTCACCAGCCAGCACTTCCTCCCTCCATCAGGCCGTCCCTGAGTGGGTGAGCCATGAGGGCCTTCGTCAAGCTCAGAGATTTGGAAAGTGCTCCTTGCCCAGCACTGGGGACATCTGAACCCCTTCCTCCCCTTCCCCATTCTCCGTTAGGCCCCCAAGTCACTCTGAATGAACATGCGGTTCTGTGGACTTGCTTGGCAAATGCAGCTTCGGGAAAAGCCCCTCACCCTGCTTCCTCCAGCTTGCTGCCATTAAACCCCTCCTAAGTAGAAATCCTTGAGCCCCACATTGTTCTTAGATGCAATCCCTCCTCTTTACCCCCAGCCTGTGGGAGTCTGTGGGGGCTTGCGTGTTGCTGTGATGCTGGAAACTATGCCACCAGTATGCAGACACCAGCAGGTTCACACATGGCGAACAAGTTTCACCTGAGCTTCCAGAATCAGACAGACTAGGAGCAAGGACCTGGTGGTCTACTTCTGAGAAAAATTAGCCAATGAAAACCTCATGAATAGCATTGGAACTTTGCCTGATATAGTGCCAGAAAATGAGCCCCTCAGGTTGGAAGGCACTCAAAATACAACTGGAGAAGAGCTGCCTCCTCAAAGTAGAGTCGTCCTTAATGATGTGGATGGAGTCAAGCTTTTGGGACCTTCATTAGCTAACGTGGCATGACTTAAAACGCGAAGAAACAGCTGCAAACATCCATTACTTATTGGAACGTGGAATGTACGAAGTATGAGTCTAGGAAGATTGAAAATTGTCAGAAATGAAATGGAATGCATAAACATCGATATCCTATGCATTAGTGAGCTGAAATAGACTGACCCTGGCCATTTTGAATCTGACAATCATATGGTCTACATGCTGGGAATGACAAATTGAAGAGGAAGGGTGTTGCATTCATCATCAAAAAGAACATTTCGAGATGTACAAAGCTGTCAGTGATAGGATAATATCCATATGCCTACAAAGAAGACCAGTTAATACAACCATTATTCAAATTTACGCCCAACCACTAAGGCCAAAGATGAAGAAATTGAAGATTTTTACCAACTTCTGCAGTCTGAAATTGATCAAACATGCAATCAGGATGCATTGATAATTACTGGTGATTGGAATGTGAAAGTTGGAAATGAAGAAGGATTGGTAGTTGGAAAATAAGGCCTTGGTGATAGAAACAATGGCAGAGATCGCATGATAAAATTTTGCAAGACCAGTGAATTCTTCATTGCAAATACCTTTTTTCAACAACATAAACGGCGACTATACACATGTACCTCACCAAATGGAACACACAGGAATCAAATCAACTACATCTGTGGAAAGAAATGATGGAAAAGCTTAATATCATTAGACAGAACAAGGCCAGGAAACGACTGTGGAACGGACCATCAATTGCTCATATGCAAGTTCAAGTCAAAGCTGAAGAAAATTAGAACAAGCCCACAAGAGTCAAAGTATGACCTTGAGAATGTCCCACCTGAATTTAGAGATCATCTCAGGAATAGATTTAACGCATTGAACACTAATGACTGAAGACCAGACAAGCTGTGAAATGACGTCATGGACATACACAAAGAAAGCAAGAGGCCATTAAAAAGACAGGAAAGAAAAGACCAAAATGGTTGTCACAAGAGACTCTGAGACTTACTCTTGAAAGCCCACTAAAGTGAATGAAGAAATGATGAAGTCAAAGAGCTGAACAGAATATTTCAAAAGGCGGCTGGAGAAGGCAAAGTAAACTATTATAATGACATGTGCAAAGACCTGGAGTTAGAAAACCAAAAAGAAAGAACGCACTCAACATTTCTCAAGCTGAAAGAACTGAAGAAAAAATCCAAGCCTGGAGTTGCAATAGCAAAGGATTCTATGGGGAAAATACTGAACATCACAAGAAGCAACAGAAGAAGATGGAAGGAACACACAGAGTCATTGTGCCAAAAAAATTGGTCGACTTCATTCATTTCAGGAGGTACCGTATGATTGAGGACTGACGGTACTGAAGGAAGAAGCCCAAGCTGCCTTGGCAGAATACAAGGCCCTGAGAACTGAAGGAATACCAGTTGAGACGTTTCAACAAACCGATGCAGCTCTGGAAGTGCTTACTCATCTGCGCGGAGAAATTTGGAAGACAGCTAGCTACCTGGCCGACTGACTGGAAGAGATCCATATTTATGCCTATTCCTAAGAAAGGCGATCCAATCAACTGTGGAAATTACCGAACAATATCATTTATATCACACAGAAGTAAAAATATTGCTGAAGATCATTCAAAGTGGTTGCAGCAGTTCATTGACAGGGAACTTCCAGAAATTCAAGCCAGATTCAGAAGAGGACATGGAATGAGGGATATCATTGCTGATGTCAGATGGATCCCAGCTGCAAGCAGGAAATACCAGAAGGATGATTATTTGTGTTCTATTGATTATGCAAAGGCTTTGGACTGTGTGGGTCATAACAAATTGTGTATAACCTTACAAAGAATGGGAATCCAGAACACTTAATTGTGCTCACGAGGAACCTGTACATAAATCAAGAGTCAGTCATTCAAACAGAACAAGGGGATACTGTGTGGTTTAAAGTCAGGAAAGGTGTGCATCAAGGTTGTATATTTTCACCATACTTATACTTATTTCAGCATACTTAATCCGAGAAGCTGCACTATATGAAAAAGAACACAGCATCAGAATTGGAGGAAGACCCATTAACAACCTGTGTTATGCAGATGACACAACCTTGCTTGCTGAAAGTGAAGCGGACTTGAAGCACTTACTGATGAAGATCAAAGACTTCAGCCTTCAGTATGGATTGTACCTCAACATAAAGAAAACAAAAATGATCACAACTGGAGAAATAAGCAACATCACGATAAACGAAGAAAATATTGGAGTTGTCAAGGATTTCATTTTACTTGGATTCACAATCAACACCCATAGAAGCAATAGTCAAGAAATCAGACTACCCATTGCCTTGGGCGAATCTGCTGCAAAAGACCTTTTTAAAGTGTTGGAAAGCAAAGATGTCACTTTAAGGGCTGAGGTGCACCTGGCCCAAGCCGTGGTGTTTTCAATCGCCTCGTATGCATGGGAAAGCTGGACAATGAATAAAGAAGACCAAAGAAGAGTTGATGCCTTTGGATTATGGTGTTGGTGAAGAATATTGAAGATACCATGGACTGCCAAAAGATTGAAAAGATCTGTCTTAGAAGAAGTACAGCCAGAATGCTCCTTAGAAGTGAGGATGGTGAGACTTCATCTCACATACTTTGGACATGTTGTCAGGAGGGATCAAGTCCCTGGAGAAGGACATCATGCTTGGTAAGGTAGAGGGTCAGCGAAAAAGAGGAAGACCCTCAATGAGGTAGATTGACACAGTGGGTGCAACAATGGGCTCAAGCATAACAATGATTGTGAGCTTGGTGCAGGAACGGGCAGTATTTTATGGTGTTGTGCACAGGGTCACTATGAGTCGGAGCCGACTGGATGGCATCTAACGACAATAACAACAACAAGCAGGTATCCTGAAAGTCCACATTGTTCTTCTTAGACACATTCCCTCCTCCTTACCCCAGCCTTGGGAGTCCTACAGACACTTCAGGGCCTAGTACTGGCCTAGTCACAAAGAAGAGGTCCCCAGTACCTGGGGACTGGTCCCAGTCTCAGAGCCAGTCTAAACTCCTAAGGAGGAGCTGTCCCGGAGGTGCCCTCTAGCAGGGGCTGGCTGGGAGGTGTCTGATTTCTGAAGAAACCTGATACCCTGTCCCTGCTGGAGGGCACATATGTTACATGACACACTCAGGGCCCCAGAGTAGTGTCCAGGGTGCTTCAGGACCTTCAGAATCGACTTGTCACAGAAACCCCACACTACATGTCAAATCACCCCCAGTCATAGACACAACTGGGGATCCAGCCTTGGGGATCCAGAAACCTGCCACCTTTAGGATAAATTTGAGTGCACGGTCAGCTGGGAAAGGTTCTGTTTATCCAGCCAACTTCTGGCCCTACATTTAATATGTCCCTGATACATACCATCTCCACCTCTAGCCACTTCCTGCCACAGAGTCACTTCCTGCCATACTCAGCAATCCAGGAGCCCCCTTTCAGCTCAACGGCAGCCCAGCTGCCTGATCTCCCAGCATCACTTCCACCCTCCGCTGGCATCTGCTTCCTGCTTCCTTCCCTCTCTTCAGTCCTCCCTCCCCGCCACTGTCCCGTCAGCTGGGCTTTGCTTGCAGCTCTGACGTCATTTCCCAGTGCTCCCTGCCCCACCTGTGTGATGGGGGGGTGTCATTTTCAGGTTCTTTTTCTTTGACTCCTTTGCCTCAGGCCTTTTCAGAGCCCCAGTTTTCTCCATACATGATCTTTCAGATTCCTTTCACGTCCTGCATCTAATATCCTACCGTTGTTGTTGTTGTTGTTGTTGTTAGCTGCTGTCCAGTCAGCACCCGACTTGTGCATGGCAACCCCACGTGTTACAGAGTAGAACTGCTCCACAGGGTTTTCTTGGCTGCAATCTTTATGGAAACAGATCACCAGGCCTTTCTTCCGTGGGTTTGAACTACCAGCCTTTGGGTTAGTAGCTGGTTGCTAAATATGCGTGGTTCACATGTAGTAAATGCTAACTGCATGCCAGGCACTGAGCGCCACAGGGGGTAGGAGGTGAAGGGAGTGCGAGGGGCAGGGAGGTGTTGTTCATTCCTCCTGAAGTCCTGAGAGGTAGGTAATATAGCAGCCCTGGTTTATCCATGGGGAAACTGAGGCAGCACCTAGAGGTGAAGGAATTTGCCCAAGATGAGCGAGCTGACCAGTGGAGAGTCGGGGCTTGAAGCCAGATCGTGGTGCAGCCCGAGACCACACGTGGTTTGGTAGTGCCGCCTCACGGTATCAAGATGATCCAAGCCCCAGATGGTTCCAGAACCCGGGCATCCTCCAGGTTTGCACTGACCAAGATTTGGAGACTAGAAGATCAGAGGAAACCCTCCCGACAGCCTCAAGCCCAGGTGAGTGATGACTTCCCTCCCACCCCTATTTGTTCTATGGACAAGATAATAAGAGGCGGAGCCAAGATGGCGGACTAGGCAGACGCTACCTCGGATCCCTCTTACAACAAAGACACGGAAAAACAAGTGAATCGATCACATACATAACAATCTACGAACCCTGAACAACAAACACAGATTTAGAGACGGAGAACGAACTAATATGGGGAAGCAGCGATTGTTTCCAGAGCCTGGAGCCAGCGTACCAGTCAGGTACGGCACAAGCACAGAGACCTGCTCCACCCCCCTGAACTAACCCCGGGAGGGGGACCAGCCGGTTCCACGGGTGGCGTGGGACGCAGCCAGTAGGAGAAGTCCCCAGGAGGCAGTGACTGATCTTGGAGCAGAAAGAGCAGCATCCGAGCCGGGGAACCGTCCCACAGGGATTTGGACTGGACGCAGGTATGGCATAAACACGGAGAGTTGCTCCACCCCCCTGAACTAACCCCGGGAAGGGGACCAGCCGGGTCGCGCGGGCGGCGTGGGACTCAGCCAGTAGGAGAAGTCCCCGGGAGGCAGCGACTGGTATTGGAGCGGGGAGAGCAGCGTCCCAGCCGGGACACTCGGTCACGGGACAAGCACGGGGAGCTGCTCCACCCATCTGAACTAACCACGGGAGGAGGCCCAACTGGTTCTCGGGAGCGGCACAGCCACGTGGCTGGAGGGACGAGAAGTCCCCGGAAGGCAGCGACTGATTTTGGAGTCGAGAGTACACCGTCCCAGGAGGGGAGCCTTGACGCTGGGCGTGGGGCTGGAAGCGGAGGATCTGACCTTGACTCCAGCGGGCCAGACCCCCCGGGGGCAATCTCCACACAGCCAGCACACATAGGCGACGCGCCTGCGGGAATCTCAGATATAATAGTCATTCCAAGCAAGACAAGCAACTCTGGCTATATTCTGAGGTGCTACTCTTCTATCTCTCTGTTCCCTCCCCCGCCCTCCCCAGGGGGCTTCATTAACATCTGAATAGCCTGAGCCAGAGGGAGAACTCTGATAGGGATCTGACTGCAGTTTTTTTTTAGCGGATTTTCTGGAAAAACTAGTTTCCCAGTGATGGCTCAGAGACAACAATCCATATCAAACCACTTAAAGAAGCAGACCGTGACAGCTTCTCCAAACCCCCAAACAAAAGAATCAAAATCTTTCCCAAATGAAGATACAATCTTGGAATTATCAGATACAGAATATAAAAAACTAATTTACAGAATGCTTAATGATATCACAAATGAAATTAGGATATCAGCAGAAAAAGCCAAGGAACACACTGATAAAACTGTTGAAGAACTCAAAAAGATTATTCAAGAACATACTGGAAAAATTAATAAGTTGCAAGAATCCATAGAGAGACAACATGTAGAAATCCAAAAGATTAACAATAAAATAACAGAATTAGACAACGCACTAGGAAGTCAGAGGAGCAGACTCGAGTAATTAGAATGCAGACTGGGACATCTGGAGGACCAGGGAATCAACACCAACATAGCTGAAAAAAAATCAGATAAAAGAATTAAAAAAAATGAAGAAACCCTAAGAATTATGTGGGACTCTATCAAGAAGGATAACCTGCGGGTGATTGGAGTCCCAGAACAGGGAGGGGGGACAGAAAACACAGAGAAAATAGTTGAAGAACTCCTGACACAAAACTTCCCTGACATCATGAAAGACGAAAGGATATCTATCCAAGATGCTCATCGAACCCCATTTAAGATTGATACAAAAAGAAAAACACCAAGACATATTATCATCAAACTCACCAAAACCAAAGATAAGCAGAAAATTTTAAAAGCAGCCAGGGAGAAAAGATAGGTTTCCTTCAAGGGAGAATCAATAAGAATATGTTCTGACTACTCAGCACAAACCATGCAGGCAAGAAGGGAATGGGACGACATATACAGAACACTGAAGGAGAAACACTGCCAGCCAAGGATCATATATCCAGCAAAACTCTCTCTGAAATATGAAGGGGAAATTAAGATATTTACAGACAAACACAAGTTTAGAGAATTTGCAAAAACCAAACCAAAGCTACAAGAAATACTAAAGGATATTGTTTGGTCAGAGAACCAATAATATCAGATATCAGCACAACACAAGGTCACAAAACAGATCATCCTGATATCAACTCAAATAGGGAAATCACAAAAACAAACAAATTAAGATTAATTAAAAAAAAAAAATACACATAACAGGGAATCATGGAAGTCAATAGGTAAAAGATCACAATAATCAAAAAGAGGGACTAAATACAGGAGGCATTGAACTGCCATGTGGAGAGTGATACAAGGCCATATAGAACAATACAAGTTAGGTTTTTACTTAGAAAAATAGGGGTAAATAATAAGGTAACCACAAAAAGGTATAACAACTCTATAACTCAAGATAAAAACCAAGAAAAACGTAACGACTCAACTAACATAAAGTCAAGCACTATGAAAATGAGGATCTCACAATTTACTAAGAAAAACGCCTCAGCACAAAAAAGTATGTGGAAAAATGAAATTGTCAACAACACACATAAAAAGGCATCAAAATGACAGCACTAAAAACTTATTTATCTATAATTACCCTGAATGTAAATGGACTAAATGCACCAATAAAGAGACAGAGAGTCACAGACTGGATAAAGAAACACGATCCATCTATATGCTGCCTACAAGAGACACACCTTAGACTTAGAGACACAAACAAACTAAAACTCAAAGGATGGAAAAAAGTATATCAAGCAAACAATAAGCAAAAAAGAAGAGGAGTAGCAATATTAATTTCTGACAAAATAGACTTTAGACTTAAATCCACCACAAAGGATAAAAAAGGACACTATATAATGATAAAAGGGACAATTGATCAGGAAGACATAACCATATTAAATATTTACGCACCCAATGACAGGGCTGCAAGATACATAAATCAAATTTTAACAGAATTGAAAAGCGAGATAGATACCTCCACAATTATAGTAGGAGACTTCAACACACCACTTTCGGAGAAGGACAGGACATCCAGTAAGAAGCTCAACAGAGACACGGAAGATCTAATTACAACAATCAACCAACTTGACCTCATCGACTTATACAGAACTCTCCACCCAACTGCTGCAAAATATACTTTTTTTCCTAGCGCACATGGAACATTCTCTAGAATAGACCACATATTAGGTCATAAAACAAACCTTTGCAGAGTCCAAAATATCGAAATATTACAAAGCATCTTCTCAGACCACAAGGCAATAAAACTAGAGATCAATAACAGAAAAACGAGGGAAAAGAAATCAAATACTTGGAAAATGAACAATACCCTCCTGAAAAAAGACTGGGTTATAGAAGACATCAAGGAGGGAATAAGGAAATTCATAGAAAGCAACGAGAATGAAAATACTTCCTATCAAAACCCCTGGGACACAGCAAAAGCAGTGCTCAGAGGCCAATTTATATCGATAAATGCACACATACAAAAAGAAGAAAGAGCCAAAATCAGAGAACTGTCCCGACAACTTGAACAAATAGAAAGTGAGCAACAAAAGAACCCATCAGGCACCAGAAGAAAACAAATAATAAAAATTAGAGCTGAACTAAATGAATTAGAGAACAGAAAAACAATTGAAAGAATTAACAAAGCCAAAAGCTGGTTCTTTGAAAAAATTAACAAAATTGATAAACCATTGGCTAGACTGACTAAAGAAATACAGGAAAGGAAACAAATAACCCGAATAAGAAATGAGAAGGACCACATCACAACAGAACCAAATGAAATTAAAAGAATCATTTCAGATTATTATGAAAAATTGTACTCTAACAAATTTGAAAACCTAGAAGAAATGGATGAATTCCTGGAAAAACACTACCTACCTAAACTCATTCAGAAGTAGAACAACTAAATAGACCCATAACAAAAAAAGAGATTGAAACGGTAATCAAAAAACTTCCGACAAAAAAAAGCCCTGGCCCGGACGGCTTCACTGCAGAGTTCTACCAAACTTTCAGAGAAGAGTTAACACCACTACTACTAAAGGTATTCCAAAGCATAGAAAATGACGGAATACTACCCAACTCATTCTATGAAGCCACCATCTCCCTGATACCAAAACCAGGTAAAGACATTACAAAAAAAGAAAATTATAGACCTATATCCCTCATGAATATTGATGCAAAAATCCTCAACAAAATTCTAGCCAATAGAATCCAACAACACATCAAAAAAATAATTCACCCTGATCAAGTGGGATTTATACCAGGTATGCAAGGCTGGTTTAATATCAGAAAAACCATTAATGTAATCCATCACATAAATAAAACAAAAGATAAAAACCACATGATCTTATCAATTGATGCAGAAAAGGCATTTGACAAAGTCCAACACCCATTCATGATAAAAACTCTTACCAAAATAGGAACTGAAGGAAAACTCCTCAACATAATAAAGGGCATCTATGCAAAGCCAACAGCCAATATCACTCTAAATGGAGAGAACCTGAAAGCATTTCCCTTGAGAACGGGAACCAGACAAGGATGCCCTTTATCACCGCTCTTAGTCAACATCGTACTTGAAGTCCTAGCCAGGGCAATTAGGCTAGACAAAGAAATAAAGGGCATCCGGATTGGCAAGGAGGAAGTAAAGTTATCACTATTTGCAGATGACATGATTATATACACAGAAAACCCTAAGGAATCCTCCAGAAAACTACTGAAACTAATAGAAGAGTTTGGCAGAGTCTCAGGTTATAAAATAAACATACAAAAATCACTTGGATTCCTCTACATCAACAAAAAGAACACCGAAGAGGAAATCACCAAATCAATACCATTCACAGTAGCCCCCAAGAAGATAAAATGCTTAGGAATAAATCTTACCAAGGATGTAAAAGACCTATACAAAGAAAACTACAAAGCTCTATTACAGGAAATTCAAAAGGACATACTTAAGTGGAAAAACATACCTTGCTCATGGATAGGAAGACTTAACATAGTAAAAATGTCTATTCTACCAAAAGCCATCTATACATTTAACGCACTTCCGATCCAAATTCCAATGTCATATTTTAAGGGGATAGAGAAACAAATCACCAATTTCATATGGAAGGGAAAGAAGCCCCGGATAAGCAAAGCACTACTGAAAAAGAAGAAGAAAGTGGGAGGCCTCACCTTACCTGACTTCAGAACCTATTATACAGCCACAGTAGTCAAAACAGCCTGGTATTGGTACAACAACAGACACATAGACCAATGGAACAGAATTGAGAACCCAGACATAGATCCATCCGCGTATGAGCAGCTGATATTTGACAAAGGACCAGTGTCAATTAACTGGGGAAAAGATAGCCTTTTTAACAAATGGTGCTGGCATAACTGGATATCCATTTGCAAAAAAATGAAACAGGACCCATACCTCACACCATGCACAAAAACTAACTCCAAGTGGATCAAAGACCTAAACATAAAGACTAAAACGATAAAGATCATGGAAGAAAAAATTGGGACAACCCTAGGAGCCCTAATACAAGGTATAAACAGAATACAAAACATTACCAAAAATGATGAAGAGAAACCTGATAACTGGGAGCTCCTAAAAATCAAACACCTATGCTCATCTAAAGACTTCACCAAAAGAGTAAAAAGACCACCTACAGATTGGGAAAGAATTTTCAGCTATGACATCTCCGACCAGCGCCTGATCTCTAAAATCTACATGATTCTGTCAAAACTCAACCACAAAAAGACAAACAACCCAATCAAGAAGTGGGCAAAGGATATGAACACACATTTCACTAAAGAAGATATTCAGGCAGCCAACAGATACATGAGAAAATGCTCTGGATCATTAGCCATTAGAGAAATGCAAATTAAAACTACGATGAGATTCCATCTCACACCAGCAAGGCTGGCATTAATCCAAAAAACACAAAATAATAAATGTTGGAGAGGCTGCGGAGAGATTGGAACTCTCATACACTGCTGGTGGGAATGTAAAATGGTACAACCACTTTGGAAATCTATCTGGCGTTATCTTAAACAGTTAGAAATAGAACTACCATACAACCCAGAAATCCCACTCCTCGGAATATACCCTAGAGATACAAGAGCCTTCATACAAACAGATATATGCACACCCATGTTTATTGCAGCTCTGTTTACAATAGCAAAAAGTTGGAAGCAACCAAGGTGTCCATCAACGGATGAATGGGTAAATAAATTATGGTATATTCACACAATGGAATACTACGCATCCATAAAGAACAGTGACGAATCTCTGAAACATTTCATAACATGGAGGAACCTGGAAGGCATTATGCCGAGCGAAATTAGTCAGAGGCAAAAGGACAAGTATTGTATAAGACCACTTTTATAAGATCTTGAGGAATAGTAAACCTGAGAAGAACACATACTTTTGTGGTTACGAGGCGGGGAGGGAGGGAGGGTGGGAGAGGGTTTTTTATTGATTAATCAGTAGATAAGAACTGCTTTAGGTGAAGGGAAAGACAACACTCAATACATGGAAGGTCAGCTCAATTGGACTGGACCAAAAGCAAAGAAGTTTCTGGGATAAAATGAATGCTTCAAAGCTCAGTGGAGCAAGCGCGGTGGTCTGGGGAACATGGTTTGCGGGGACTTCTAAGTCAATTGGCAAAATAATTCTATTATGAAATCATTCTGCATCCCACTTTGAAATGTGGCGTCTGGGGTCTTAAATGCTAACAAGTGGCCATCTAAGATGCAGCAATTGGTCTCAACCCACCTGGAGCAAAGGAAAATGAAGAACACCAAGGCCACACGGCAACTAAGAGCCCAAGAGACAGAAAGGGCCACATGAACCAGAGACCTACATCATCCTGAGACCAGAAGAACTAGTTGGTGCCCGGCCACAATCGATGACTGCCCTGACAGGGAGCACAGCAGAGGACCCCTGAGGGAGCAGGAGATCAGTGGGATGCAGACCCCAAATTCTCATAAAAAGACCAAACTTAATGGTCTGACTGAGACTGGAGGAATCCCGGCGGCCATGCTCTCCAGACCTTCTGTTGACACAGGACAGGAACCATCCCCGAAGACAACTCATCAGAAATGAAAGGGACTGGTCAGCGGGTGGGAGAGAGACGCTGATGAAGAGTGAGCTAATTATATCAGGTGGACACTTGAGATTGTGTTGGCAACTCTTGTCTGGAGGGGGGATGGGAGGGTAGAGAGAGAGGGAAGCCGGCAAAATTGTCAAGAAAGGAGAGACTGAAAGGGCTGACTCAAGACGGGGAGAGTAAGTGGGAGTAGGGAGTGAGATGTATGTAAGCTTATATGTGACAGACTGATTGGATTTGTAAACGTTCACTTGAAGCTTAATAAAAGTTATTAAAAAAAAAAAAAGATAATAAGAGACATCTTCCAATCCAGCAGGAGAAATCTGGGTTAGGTAAGAAGTTTTTCATTTTTAATTATTTTTAATTTTTGTCAAAGCTAAAAAAAATCAGAAAATGCTAACAGCCTTCAATGAGAGGACATGCTCCTTCCCTGAGTCCCCCACCACCCCCACCCCCAGTCTAGCTGCCCACGGGCAGCCACGACAAGTGCTTTTAGCCGTTTCTTCAGGCGTTCACTTTCATCTTTCTAGATGATACGCTTTTACTGCTATTTCTTTGTTTATTGATTTTAGTCATTATCTATCTGGACTTGAACTGAGGATTTCTGATTGGCTCTGTGTCCAAGGAGGGGGGAGGTGAGGAAGAGGGTCTTTTGCTGGAGGAGAGGGGGTGGTGGACCAGAGCCTAGGAACACTGCCCGAGGCATAAAGGGGCAGTGCTGCTGAGGGGCAGATAAGGGGTCTTCAGCCAGGCCCTCCATACCCGAGGGGCTCACGGTTCCAGGAAGTGGAGACAAGTTTCTCCTCTCAGCACTGATGCAAGTAGGGTGCATTCCCACCTCCAGGCCTTCTGGGGTGCACTGGCATCCCCAACTCCCACCTGAAGTCCCCTCTCTGCTGCTTTTTCCTGTGTCCCAATGCTACTTGTCCTTTGAGACCTACCTGCATGCCCACCCCCCCCCGCCCCGTCCAGGAAGCCTCCTCGGCCTCACGGCCCTTTCCTTTCCTTGAGTTTCCAAAGGCTGGGCCGTCAGAACGGCACATCTACTTCTCAGCTTTCTGTTGACTCAGGGGCATGAAGCTTGTCTCTCTGGTTAGACATCGGTCCCTAGAAACAGGAGCCTTTCTGACAGCCCACTGGAACCCCCAGGCCTGAGCTTAGCTCCTGGCACAGGTGAGGGTCAGTTCTTGGTTTTTATCATGGTGATTATCATGGTTTCTGCTGGAGGCCCGGTAGCAGGGAGGAAGAAAAGCCACTGGGTCCTGGATGAGAGCACGGCTCTGCTGCCTGAGGTGCCGAACAGAATAAAACATCCAAGTTCATAGTATTCAGCCATAAAGAGAAACAAAGCCCTGTTACATGCTATGACATGGAAAACAGAAACTGAGTGAAAGAAGTCAGCCACAAGAGGACACGTGCATGATGCTACTTGTATGAAATATCTCAATAGGCAAATGCATAGAGACAAAGCAGGTTAGAGACAACAGGGCAGGTGGGAGGGAATGTGCGGAGGATTATATAAGGGGCTCTGAGTTTCTGTCAAGTGTGATGAAAAATTTGGAAATGGATAGTGATGAGAGTTGTATAACGTGGTGAATGTAATTCACGTCACTGAATTGTACATGTAAAAAAATGGTTGAAATAACAAAAGAAAAAAAATTCAAGCTGCCCTTTAGAGTTTACAAAGCACTTGTAAAATCACCATGTGTATTATCAACATTCCAACTGTAAGGATGAATTGAATGAGGCTCAGGTAGGCTTTCCGGAAGTCCCACCGGCAGCAGGAGCAGAATCGGGCCTAGAACACCGGGTCTCCAAACTCTTTCTTCTGTCCCAGGGCCCTGCCCGCCCCAGCCCCAGACACTTCAAGAAGAGAATGTGTGCTGAGTGAGGGGCTGAGCAGAGCCTGGCGAGGCAGCTGCTGAATCATGCAGGGGACAAGGTCACCTGTTCTCCAGACCGACGTGAGGCCTGGGCCCTCACTCCATCGGAGCTCTGTCAGGTGTCCTGAGTCATCATCACATGGCTTCCAACCCTTGTCCCTGAGATCCCGGCTGGGCCCAGCTTCTGTGTGGATCTCATCCATCTCTCAAGGAAACGTCTATAAATATTGAATCACAGTCTATCAGACACACAAAGGTCTTCACAAATGGGGAAACTGAGGCCAGAGCAGGGCAGCAGCTGGCCCAAGGCCGAACAGCCAGTTGGTGGTGGAGTTCGAGAAGAACTTGAGCTCCGTACCCTCCACTCTATTATTTCCAGAACTCTGGAGACTGAAGCATCAAGTGAGGGGAAACGGGAGTCGTGTACAGATGAGGGGGCAAGAGTATGAGAGTGTACTCGAGACTGATACATGTGTCCCCCCAACTGAGGGCACGTGTGTCTGTAGGTGTTTATTTCTATAACAGCAGTATCAGTGTATGAAAGCCTACAACTTTACTACGCTTTGACTAAAGCAAGTTTCAGGGTAATGTATGACCCTGTTTAGTTTCATACACACGCTGGGCACACACACACACACAACATATTTAAGAGTATGCGTTGTATCAACTTCTTCCTTTATTTATCCTTGGATTGTTTCATTTGCTGCAATGATAAATCTGTTATAAATCCTTAAATATTTAAGAAAAATTAAATCAACCACCAAGAAGCAGGGGTGAGGGGAGAGAACATGAAACCGAAACACCCCCGGCCCCCTGCACAATCTTACCAGCCTCCTCATCTCCAGGCTCTGAGGGATGGCAATCATAGACACCTGTCTGGAAAGCAAAAAGTCAGCCAAACATCCAGATGTTTCCAAAGAGCCACTGGGCACTGGGCACACCAAACGACCAATGGTCCAAAATGTCCACCTTCCACATCTGGGGCGTAGATACCTTTGATCTGTCATTTACCATTTTCTTGTGACAAGAGACTAGGTGGGGCTCCATTGTAGTTCTGGGGCTGCAGGTCCGGGAGGGGTTTATGCACCCGACACACCCTTGCCTCCCTTCCATCGTCCAATGAGGAAGGCTCTGGTCATTAGCTCCCCTTCCCTAGCCTGCCATCCCCCAGACCCAGGGGGACAACGGGCAATTTAGTGTTAGTTCTTGGCCCATTCTCTGGAGGCCCAGCTGTAGGCTGACATTTGGGGCAGGCACATCCAGAGGCATGAAGGAAAATCAATGTCCCATTTATCTAAGAACCCAGACTTCCCATCTCTCAGAGATGAACAAGCCACAATCCCCACACCCCCTCGTGCCGAAGGGGGTCTGAGGCCTGGAGAGAGAAAATGGGGAGCACAGCCCTGACCGCCTGTGGCAGCCCAGCCCCCACCCCCCCCCACAGCGGCCCAGCTCCCCACCTCTGAGGAAGGTGCCCCCATCCCTGAATTAGCCTGGAACTGGGAGGGTAATTTCTACCGCCTTCCCTCCCTCTCCCACCCCCAGTGGCTCCAGACAAGCTTGGCAGCTGGAGTCCCAGGGAGAGCCTGAATCCATCACAGAGGTCAAAGACGGGGCCTGGGGTATGTGTTAAAACAAGAAAACCAATCAGAGCTGAAAATGAAAGGCAGCGGAGGTGTGAAGCAAGGATGGAGACTGCCAGACAGGCTATCGGTGGCAGGCAGGGTCTGGGAGCTGCCTGCACACCTGCCCCAGAGTCAGGGTGGGGCCCTGCCACTGGCTGGCTCTCTGGGAAGGATGTAGCTGGGGGAGACACACTCCACCTAAAGAGCAGAACCCCAGCTAGGGCTGAAATGACAGGGCCACACAGAGCCCAAGAAAGAATAACCTGTATTTATCTGTCTGTCAACTTTAAGTGCTCATCAAAGACAGAGCACAGATGTTGCCTGTTATGACACCCAGGATAAGCCAATGCATGCTCATCTGGAAGAGTCTGGGGTCCTCTGGCCTAGGTGGTCCCTGGATTCCAGGCTACAAATGCCCTCCCTTGTCAAAGCTGGATGGAGGGTACTGTTGGGAGTACCCGGTCCAGGAGCAAGGGGCTTATACTGAGCAAGCACACATCCTGGGCCGGGTCCACTCAGGGTTTCATTGACTCCTATGTCTAAGCTATGAGGAGGCACTATCATGCCCACAGGCTCAGACGGGGTGAAGGGACCTGCCCCAGGTCGCACAGCCATGAGGGGCAGAACGCTGAGTGAACAGCTGGGGGTTACAGGGAATGGATTCTCCTTGCCGAGGTAGCTGGTCTCAGTGGGGTCGTGACCACAGTCCACCTGTTCCCCGAGGGGCCCAAGCCACTCCACAGTCAGCCTCTGGGCTGGCTCTTTCCTGTGTCCATTCAGCAAACACTTGTGGAGCTTCCGCTCTGTGTTGGGCACCCCACCACCCATGAAACCAGCGAGGTCCTGTTCTCATGGAGCTCACCCTCCAGAAGAGTGCCAGGACAGAGTCCTTCTCCTTCCTGTCCCTTCCCTCATTACCAACCACCTACTGGGGCCCTGCCAGACTCTGCCCTGTAGATGCAGAGTCAGAGTAGCTCAGTGCCTTAGTGCTGTTGTAACAGAAACACCGCAAGTGGGTGGCTCTAACAGATTTATTTTCTCACAGTTTAGGAGGCTAGAAGTCTGAATTCAGGGCACTGGCTCCAGGGGAAAGTCTGTCTCTCTCTTGGTTCTGGGGGAAGGTCCTTTTCTCTTGGTTCCTTGGTGATCTTCACGTGGTGTGGCATCTATCTTCCCCCATCTCTGCTTGCTTGCTCAATCTGCTTTTCTTATATCTCAAAAGAGATTGATTTAAGACGCGTCCTACACCAATAGTGTCTCATTACGTAACAAAGAAAACCCATTTCCAAATGGGATGATAACCACAGGTGTATAAGTGTTCCAACTCATAGTGACCCTATAGGACAGAGCAGAACTGCCCCATAGGGTTTTCAAGGAGTGGCTGGTGGATTTGAACTGCTGACCTTTTGGTTAGCAGCCTGAGCACTTAACCACTGTGCCACTACACGGTCATTATGAGTTGGAATCAACTGGACTGCGACGGGTTTGGTTTCTTTGGTTCACGTAAGGGTTAGGATTTAAAATACATATCTTTGGGGGACACAATTTGATCCATAACACCCAAGTTCTTGACACCAGGAGCTGGTTGCCTGGCTTGGGGGCTACTCACCCAGTCCAAACCCTCATTTCACACAGTGGGAAGATGGAGACCACTATCACGCCAAGGATGGGCGGCAGAGCTGGGGCAGCCTCCTGAAGTCCTGGCACCACTTCCAGCAGGCGTCCCTCAGCCCCATAAGTCAGCAGCGGTCCACCACACTCTCAGAATGGGTGACATGGGTGAAAGGTATCTTAGTTACTGAGCGCTGCTGTTTAACCCAAATTTCATGATTGGCTTTAAAGAATGGAAATTCGTTTTCTCACAGTTCTAGAGGCTAAAAGTTCAAATCAGAATGTGGGCCATGTCAGCTCCTGCTTTGTGGGTCATCCTCGGTGTTCCTTGGTTTATAGATGACCCTCTCCTGACATCTGGCTTTTCCCATTTGTGCATGTCTCTGCGTCTAATCCGCACTTTTTATAACTCAGGAGCAAATAGATTTACAACCTACTCTAACCCACCAGCTGCTCCGTGGAAACCCTGTGGGGCAGTTCTACTGTGTCCTATAGGGTTGCGATGAGTCAGAATCAACTCAAGTGGCAACGGGTTTTGGTCTTCTACTCAGGTAGGATCTAATTAACATAACAGAAAACCCTATTTCCAAATAGAATTACACCTACAAGTATAAACCCAAACCAAATCCATTGCCATTGAGTCAATTCCGACTCATGGTGGCCCCAGGTGTCACAGGGCCAAGCTGTTCCATAGGGTTTTCTTGGAAGTAATCTTTACAGAAGCAGATTCCCAGGCCCTTCTTCTGTGATGCAGCTGGGTGGGTTCGAACTGCCAACCATAAGATTAATCAAAGTCAAGAGCAAACCATTTGCACCACCACAAGTATAGGGGTTAGGATTCCAGCACATATTTTGCGGGGGGGAGGGCACAATTCAGCTCTTAACAGAGGGTAAGGCCAACACGTGGGCCAAGCAGGAAATAAAGTGAAAGGCGGGCAGAGCTGGGGTAGGGCGGGAGGGTGCCCAGGGGCAGGCTGTGCTCGTGGTGGAGTGTGGCACAAGAAGGAAACAGGAAGAGTGAGGCACGAAGAAAGCCTGCTGCACTAGGAGGCTCAGTGCCAGGCATCCGTGAGGGTGCCTACCAGGAACCAGGCTGGAATTGGAGGACTTTGAATGTGAGGCCGGGCCAGGGAGCCACAGTGGTCTCTGGCCTTCCGCTCGCCTGGCCCAGCTCGCTGAGCACTCTAGGCAAGGGAGCACAGCAAGGGGGCCCCATCATGGCTGACAAGGTGACTGCCTGGTCTCAGATGAGGACAGCGCTGGCCCAGGTTGAGCCTCCATCTCTCTGCCTGGCCACCTCCACTGACAAGCAGAATTGCTCTGCTGGCCTCAGGCTCCCAGCAAAGCCCAGGAGAGGCCAGTAGCCCGCTTTATTAACACATAGACCGGTGGCCCTGCAGCTGCTGACACAGGGGTTAATTAAATCTATCTCCCCATCAATTCTCAGTCAACGACTATCGACGGCCATTAGATGGGTGAGAGAGTGACAAGGAAACAGTAATAGACTTGTCTTAACCCTCGCGCTGTGTGGGGAGGAGACAGCCTCCCTGGAGAGCCCTACCCTCCTGCTGCTTCCAGGGAGAGATCAGCTCGGCAGACAGGCTGCTCCCCTGCCGCCTCGCCACAGCCAGGCTCGCCTTGCCTTTGTTCATTTTGCACGTTCCTCCTGGGTCTCTCCTCTGTGCCAAGCTCAACAGATAGAGAAGGCCATGGTAGCACTTGGACTGCTCCTCTTCCCTGCCTTTGACCCAGCCTTTTCTCTGCCAAGCCTAGTCATATAAAGCTCCCTTCTCCAAGAAGCCTCAGCCCAAGCCAAGCTCCCACAGCCCTGACAGTACCTGACGCTCAACCCTCCTGTGATAAGTAGAATAATGGCCCTCAAGGATGTGTTGTCTTGGTCATCTAGTGCTGCTATAACAGAAGTACAAGTGGATGGCTTCAACAAAGCAAAGTTTATTCCATCTATTCTATCACAGTCTAGAAGTCCAAATTCAGGGTGTCAGCTCCAAGGGAAGGCTTTGTCAGCTCTGGAGGAAGGTCCTTGTCATCAATTTTCCCATGGTCTAGGAGCTTCTCTGCACAGGAACCCTGGGTCCAAGGGAAGTGCTCTGCAACTGGTGGTGCTTTCTTGGTGGCATGAGGTCCCCCGTCTCTCTTATAGCTCAAAAGAGATTGGCTTAAGACACAATCTAATATTGTAGATTGAGTTCCGCCTCATTAACATAACTGCCACTAATCCCATCACATTAACATCGTAGATAGATTTACAACACGTAGGAAAATCACATCAGATGACAAAATGACAAACAATCATACAATACTGGGAAACATGGCCTAGACAAATACACATTTTTGGAGGACACAGTTCAACCCATGACAGACTTCCATGCCTGTCTTAGTCATCTAGTGCTGCTACAACAGAAATACCACAAGTGGATGACTTTAACAAAGAGATTTATTTTCTCACAGTCTAGTAGGTTATAAGTCCAAATTCAGGATGTAACCTCCAGGGGAAGGCTTTCTCTCTCTGTTGGCCCTGGAGGAAGGTCCTTGCCCTCAACCTTCCCCTGGTCAAGGAGCTTCTCAGGCACAGGGACCCCGTGTCCAAAGGATGCGCTCTGCTCCTGGTGCACTTTCTTGGTTGTATGAGGTCCCTAGCTCTCTGCTTGTTTCCCTTTCATCTCTTGAGAGAGAAAAAGTGGTGCAGGCGACACCCCAGGGAAACTCCCCTTACATTGGATCAGGGAGGTAAGCTGAGTAAGGGTGGCGTTACAGTCCCACCCTAATTCTTTTAACCACAGAGATTATAACACATAGGAAAATCACAAAATGGAAGACAACTACAGAAGACTGGGAATCATGGCCTAACCAAATTAATATACACATTTTGGGGGGACATAATTCAATCCATGTCAATGCCCTAATGCTTGGAACCTGTGAACTTGTTATCTTATACAGCAAAAGGAACTTTGCGGACATGATGAAGTTAAGGATCGTGTGATGGGGGGATTATCCTGGATGATCTGGGTGGGTGCGATGTAATCACATAGGTCCTTCTAAGTGAAAGAGAGGCAGGAGAGTAAGAGGAGTGATGACAGAATCAGTCTCAGAGTGGCACAGCATGAGAAAGCAGAAGATACTTGCCTGGCTGTTGCTGGCTTGCAATTGGAGAAAGGGGCATGAACCGAGGAATGCAACCAGCCTCTAAAATCTGGAAAAGGCAAGGAAACAGGGTTCTCCCCTAGAGCATCCAGAAGGAATGTAGCCCTGCTGACACCTGGATTTTAGTCCAGCAAGACCCATTTTGAACTTTTGATCTCTAAAACTGTAAGCTAATATATTCGTGTTGTTTTTAAGCCACCGTATTTGTGGTAATGTTGCAGCACCAACAAGAAATACACACCCTACGCCCATTCTCTGTTCCAACCACACCAGCTACCCGCAGCTATGTAAGGCATATCATTTGACAGCACCTTGCCTTCATACCCGTCATAGCCTCCAGCTGCCAATGTCATGCTTCAAAACCACACCCAGTGCCACCTCTGTGAAACTTTCCCCGAATTTCCCCCGAGTGAGCAGCCTCATCCTTGTTACTCCCACTGGATTGTGCATATTCCTGCCCCTGAGTTTTACTCAATTTTGCATTTTGCAGGAACTTCCTAAGCAAGCTTTGTACCTTCCCAACCCAAAATCCTCTCATATGATGCCGTTCAGTCAACATTTGCAGAATGACGACTATATGTTGGTATAGTCTGCTTTGTGCTACCTGTGTACAGAAGCAGTGGGCATGGTGGGTAAAAGTGTAAAAAAAAAAAAAGTGTAGGCATGTCAATTTTCCTTTTGATGTAAAATTAATATTTATCTGGATATTCAGAATGAAGTACTTAAAGTATACAGATGTCTGCAATTTTGAGATACATCAAAAAATAAGATGGATTGATGGATGATAGAGGGATAGAGAAGTGTTAAAACAAGCTTGGTAAAATGTTAACGGTATATGGCTGTTCACTGTAAAAATCTTCCAACTGCAATGTTTGAGTTTTTTCGTAACAGAACATTAGAACTTGGAGCCAAAAAAAAAAGCCCATTGCCGTTGACTCGATTACAACTCATAGCAACCCTGTAGGACAGAGAACTGCCCCACAGGGTTCCAAGCAGCAGCTGGTGGATTTGAACTGTCGACCTTCTGGGTTAGCAACTTGAGCTCTTAGTCACTGTACCACCAGGGCTCCACACCCTGGAACTAGACAGCCTGAAATCAAATTTTGGCTCTATCACTTCCTAACCTTATAAATTTAGGCAAATTGCTTAACACTCTGGACCTCGGTTTATAAAATGAGACTATAATACCTCCCATAGGGCTATTGTGAGAGTTGATTTAACACAGGTGAAGTGCTTACGATCACCCTGGGTACCAAATAAACGTTAGCTGTCATCATAGTTATTTCCTTTTGATAAGCCTCACACTTCCTCCCCAACTCTCAGATCACAGAGGTAGGCAGAGAGTCCTTGGGAACCTCACGGTGACCTGCTGAGAGGCAGGTTGGGGACAGATGGGAGAGCAAGTTTATCTGCCAGTCAACCAAATTTCCTCAGTTTAAAGGGGACAGGAGAGAATAGAATCTTCCCATATTTTATGCCTAGCCTGTGGCTAAGTACTGTTTCCCTGCTTCAGAGTTCTAAGCAGAAGAAACAGCTCAAGAAGGTATAAAGGTGTTAGAGTTTTCTAGAAGTAGCAGCACTTATTGGAGCCATAGCCCACAGTAACTGGGGCCCTACTAAACAGAGCATCTGAACTCCTACTGGGAGCCATGGGCTGTCAGGGAAAAGTCATGTTGGTGTGTGTGTAGAACAATTACACCTCAAATACAGAGGATAGGAGGGGAATAGGGATGCAAGCCCAATTAGGAAGCTCTTCCAGTAATCTAGGGTAGGCATATGGCAGCAGTCGTGATATAGAGAACTTAGGTATGACTTCCTCCACTTCTGGGTCCACAAAAAAGTTGTTTTAGTCAATGTTCTACCTCTAGCCTTTACCATAAATCTGGTTTTAGGTTCACAATGTGGTTATTAAATCAGAGCCCTTTTACTTTACCTAATACCAAGGTCATCGAGAACAGGATCGAGGTCAAATCCACCCGTATCCCACAAACCCTAGTCAGTTTGAGAGAATAAGTAAACCACTCCTAGAGCGAAGAGGGCAAACCTGGCAGTGTCCTATTACTCACTGAATTATGACTGCTTAAAATAGCTATAGTCCCCAGGAGCCCTACAAGAGCAGCTTCAGGATAAACTGCAGGACCAGACTAGACCATTCCTCTCTGAGTTTGGAGAAAAGCTCAGCATCTCATTACCCAGTACTGGAACCACCCAGGAAAGACAGGTGGGAATAAGGCCTTTGGGTTAGAGGCACCTGGAATCATCAGAGACAAGAGACACATCAGCTTTATTTAACTTATGATAAGCTTTCTCCAGGTCAAAAGTGAAAGCTAGTATGCCAAGCCTGGCGGTCAGTAGGTGTTCCGAGCATAGCCAAGGTGCAAAGTCAGCAGGTCGGGGGACTCTGAAGGTAACTGGCATTGGAATGAGAAAGAAAGGTACAATCATCTGCCCATGTAGAAAGGCTCATGATCAAGTCTAACTCTGATCCTACAAATGCTGCCCATTAGACATGGAACTAAGAAGAGCCAGCTTTTAAGGTAAGAGCTGAGGGCATACAGGCCTCAGAGGACATGCTGTACCTCCAGTCCATCCAGGGAATGAGGCAGTGTCTCAAGGCTAAAGAACACACATGTAGAGCATATTAAATCTTGTCACCAAATAGCCATATCAGACAGACTCCAAGCGATTTAAGCAGAAAAGGAATTTATTAAGAGGATGTAACTCTCAGAATCACCCAGGGTCAGAGAACAAGACTCAGCCAGAATTAGTCTAGAACTGCTTGAAGGTCCCGCTGCTGCCACTCCTAAGCATGACCTGCTGTAACCGGCACTGCTGTCACAGGACCCTGGCCATTATCACTCCACTGCTGCTGGCTCCTGTGCAGCAACATGATCTCATAGCAACTTTCACCACCAGTTTTCTGTGCCCCTAATGCCACATTCAAAATCAAGAGTGAGATGTCTAACTGGAGGAACCCCAGTCACCTAGCTAGAAAGCAAGTTTCTAATACTTTCATTTCTGTGGTAGGAAGTCACTCTGCCTCCTATGAAGAATTATATGCTCATTTGGAGAGAAATACCTAGACATAAGGAAGATTTAAACGCACAGAAATAGAAAGTTAACCCTTAAGTATTCATTACAGTCCACCCCTTTCACCACCTAACATCGACATCCACTTTTCCTCCTCTACTTCAAGAAATATGATGTAACTATTACTACTCACACTCATCCCCCCGGTCCCTCCCTGGAGAACATCCAAGTCTGCCATATTCAGCTCTAATCCACTACCATTAGGTGGATATACTCATTCTTCTTTTAGTTATATCCCAATCCTGTCAAGGTATTGTGACCTATGGACTAGATTGTGAAATAAATTGTCTCTGCCTTACCCTGTATAAAAATAGAAACAAACACTAATCACAGCAAGGACGATAAATGCAGATAGGACCTTTTTATTATGACAGTTACAAGGCAATGGTTATTTGTGACCTGTCTTCCAATACGCACTCTATTGCTCCCTTTCCCTTAGTCTAAAAGTTAAACGGATCTGGTTATTTAGGTGCTAGAACAATCCATACTTTCATGACTGACATAGGAGTATTCTTGGCAGCACTGCCTGTACAAATAAGGTTGCTATAATCTATTAACCTCTCCCTGAGTATTAGGGGGTTTTCCAGGGGATTCCCTGGATTATATTCTATGCTTTCCCTGTCTCTAGTGCATACTTTGACATAACCACTTCAGTCAACGTTGTAACCTACTTTTTATTTGCTTACATAATAAACAGACAACTAGGGAAAGTCTACACTTCTTGTTAGTTGCTGTTGCGTTGGCTCCAACTCATGGTAATCTCATGTATATCAGAATGAAACATTGCCCGGTCCTGTGCCAACTTCACAACCATTGGTATGTTCAGGTCTGTTGTTGCCACCCCTGCATTTTGGGTGCCCTCCAATTCAGAATCACAATGTTCTGTTGTGCTCCACAGGGTTTTCATCGGCCAGGCCTTTTCTCTACTTCTGGTTCAATGATATAATTGTATCATTCCCTGGTAGAAGCATTTCTGCTTTAATTACTAAGTCGCTAAACTTGCAGACCCTGGAAACACAGGAAAGCAAGTTTTGTGAGTAGGATCTTCCATTTGACAGTGAAAGGTACCATATTCATTTCCACCATTCAGTATCTGAATTTAAGGAATCTGACACACCATCACATTAGTCACTGGCTCAGAACATACACCATATCTTCTGCGACAGCATTTTGATCTCCCAGCAGCAAACCCCAGGTGGCACTGTAATGGAGACTTCAATAGACTATTCTACCATTCTATGCAGTCAGCTGCTTCTAGGAGATGGGATGCATGCTAAGATGAGAAGGTTGCACTGGTTTCGGCCTGTTGCTTTTCTTTCCCAAGAGGTGAATTGCTTAGTCAGAAGCCATTCTGTATAGCGTACAACAAAGCCGAATGTTGCCTTCTTTAACAAACCTGTTGGGCTGGGAAGGGTATAAATTCAGAATCAGTATCTGTTCTGGTAATGGCAAATAGCCACCCCCTCTATGACAGGAGTACAATGGAAGAAGCCTGTCATTAGCTAACTGCCTGGTCTCCCAAGTTTAAGGTGCCCAGGGTCACTGTTGCTGGGCAAGTTGGCCACTCAGCAGTGGATTATTCACCAATTTAGCCTTTGTCATATTGACCCCATGCATGGCCTTAATCCATGCCCCTACAGCATTTCATTCATGAGTCCATTAAAGCAAGGACTAGGGTAGTTAGGGAAGAAGACTAATCAATTTCAGAGCAGGCCATTATATTCATATAATTAAGAGCTTCCTTCAGAGTGGAGGGTCTTTTGTGAACATTTTCAAGGGATATCACAACACTTTGGGTCCATTCTAGGAATTCCAAATGTATACTTCCTCCCCAAACTGCCTTGTCACTAATCACATAGTCTTGTTCCTTCTAAGTCCATGCTCATCCAGTCACATCCTTAGCCTCTGAACACAGATCTATGTAGATCCCCCTTTTAGGCCATATGCCCTTCTGGGCAAAAATAGCCTGAGCAAAGTCCTGCCCTCTAGGAAGGTTCTCTACCCTGAGTGGGGCTATAATGCCTTAACAGTTTATATCCAGTCTAGAACAATTAATAAATCCCTAGATTTCTGTTTTCAGTCAACTGGCCATAGAGAACTCTGTGATTAAGGGATGGTAGCAGTGTGACAGGATTAGGCATGCTATGATAGCCAACTGCTTATGTAATATGCACGTGCTTTTAGGACCTGTTTGGACCTTCTCTCTTATATATTACTTCCGTTTAATAGAATGCTGGGCATGCCCAACAATGGATAGGTAGATCCACTAACACCTGTTTCATTTGGTCCTATTCTACCAGGGACTGGAGCCCTGGTGGCACAGTGCTTAAGAGCTTGGCTGCTAACAAAAAGGTTGGCAGTTTGAATCCACCAGCTGCTCCTTGGAAACCCTATGGGACAGTTCTACTCTGTCCTGTTGGGTCACTATGAGTCAATCAACTCAACAGCAAAGCATTTTTTTTTTGCTTGTTTGTTTACCAGGGACCAAATACCAAGCTAAGCACCATTTTACAACAGTAGTTATTTGTAGAAGGCAGCTTGGCTTTGTCCTAAAACCCTAGGGGCCTCCACTGAGATTCTTCTAATTAAGGATTGCCAAGAAGTTCCATACAGCATCCCAACTCATTACACACACTTGGACACCAACATCCTGATGGGTCATGAGAACCAAATGGCAGAGCTACACACACTACAGCTTGTTCCAGCTGAAGTCTCTTCTTGCCCTGGGCCCTCCTCAAAGCATTCAGCCTCCCATGTCACCACTGAAGAGGCTGGAGCAAGTGTGGCACCTGCTGTCTTCAACAACCAAAGCTGCTTACCAGACATTGTGGATCTGACCAGCCAGTGAATGTCAGGTCCAGCAATAATCTATCCTCTAGAGACGAGGCTTTGAGTGATAAGCTGTTCCCTTAGAACAGCCTGAAGAGTGCGACAATTCAAGGACTGAGCAGGAGTGGTCACTGGACATCTTTAAGGATGCTTCATTCTCAGTGACAATTTGTTTTGTTTCCACATGCCACAGGCTGTGAGATTTACAAGCCTTCTCACCAGCTGGGTTGTCACTGCCTTCAGCCCCAACCAGGCCAGTATGCCAGTCTCAACCCCCTAAAGATATAGGGACCTGAAGCCTCCCCTGGCTAGGTATTTTTCTCTCAGCCAGGGTTCTCAGTCACAGGCAGCAGAAAAAGGAACTCATGGCAGAGACTAGGGGCAGCTGATAGAATCTCCTAGGGGGCTGGAGTCTGAGAGTCAGAGAAGCCACACCACTGACACGTCTGGTGAAGACACCTCCGCTGCGACCACTGAGCACTAGATGCGGCAGCTGACACTGCTGATGGGACCCAGAGGCGGCCACGTCCACTGCTGCCCTGGAGATTGGCCTTATTGCAGCTGTCGTCATCAGCAGAGAGATTATTATTCACAGTCCTGGAGTCTTTGCCTGCCAGATTCTAGTCCAAATCTGGAGAGGGTATGTATAATTGATGGAGCCTGAGTCACATGTCTACACATTCCGTCTGCAAGGGAGATCGGGACAGAGGTCGTCAGAATTTCAGTTTCTATGGTGGCAAGTGGGGCAGCTTCCCACTAAGACTTAAAAAGACTTAAAGGGTAAAAAATCGCACAGATATAGGGAGAGAATTCAGACACCAGGGGGGTTGGCAAGGCTGGGTTTATACGTGTAACCCTGATTTCCCAGGTTTGGCTCTTACCTGTTCACGCAGGATGAAAGGCCCTTGCAGTCTCCTTTATCACGTCTGTGGGAGGGACACAGACTGGTCTCAGGCAGATGCTGTTTCACTACCATCGGGCTACCACTGGGGATGGCCTCACTCACAAAGCCACTTGAGGGTGCTTCCCTGATGCCAACCATGGCCACCATGAGAATGTCAGCTTCCATGCCAAAGGCCTGAGCTGCAAGGCAGGGCAGGGCCTGGTTCTGAGCAGGAAGCAGAGGGTGAAGGGAGAGAAAGGTAAGAAAATGGTTTTCACACCTTTGTTATGTTAATGCCCAGGGATCCAAAATGAAACATTCAGACCCCCATTCCCCCCTGCCCTCTGTGATCATCGCTCTTTCAGTTTCTTTCTAAAGCCTTTCTTGCCACAGCCCTCGTCTGCTCATTCAAGAGCAGGGGTGTGTAATATGTTGTCATCTACACTGATCCTGTCTCTCTCCACCTCCAGACAAGGGGCTCATGCGGACATCTTCTCCTTCAGCTGTAAGCTATGGTGTGAAGATCTTGGCCCCAGCTCTATACTGAGCCCCTCATGCTCTCTAGGCCTAACTTTGTGGGTGGGGAGCAGAGTGGCATATTTAGTCCTGGCCATATCTACTCCTTACTCTTAGGCCCTTAGTAGACAAACATGTTTGTGACCTTTTCTGTCCTTCACATTGGTTTTGGCTCAAGTCTTCCTTCCACGTTTCCCATGAGTTCTGGAAGCTACAGAGGTTTAAAATAGGGGTCATAGCAGCCTGCCCTGCGTATTAAATCCAAGACTATCCACCATGGTGATGGGAGACAGCACATCTTGCAGCACATGGCTCCAGGGTACAGTGATACTTCCTGGTTCTGTGTAGGCAGGGACTCCAGCTACTGACCTTCCTCCCCTCAAGGACTGTTTGCTCTGTTGGGTATACCTCTGGTCCTCATGTACAGAGTAGGGAAGTTGGTACACAACATAGGTCAGGCTCTACCAACTAGGTGTACGCAGAAATCCAGGCCCCACTGTAGACATGGAGTGTTTACCTGGATAGACATCCATGAGCTGTGGCAAGAACACAGGAAATGTTTTGGACCAGAGGTGGAGAGAAGTCTCTGCTGACGAATGTGCACTGAGGGCCTCAAGGCTGAAGTCTTGGTTTAGCACAAGGGTCACTGTAGATTCTCAGCAGGACCAGAAGCAAGCTGTGCAGGCCAGGTACAAGCCCACACTTGGGCTGCAAGTCCTTTGAGCGAATGAAGGCTTCCGAAACCAGTCTGTCTAGGACCAGACAGCCTCAGCCAGCAGAGCTAGACAGGTACCAGAGTTCACTGGGCTCTACTTACTGAGCCTCCTGGGTATCTGCTGCCACACACTTTGCTTGTCCTAGACATCCCTGGAAGGATGAATCAGGAGCCACTTGCAGAAAGCTGGTGCTCCCAGGGGAAAGGAAAACATCCTTGTGCACCAGTTATGTGTCTGCTAGGAGAGATATTTCTGCTGCCTTTTTTTTTTTTTTTTTTTTATAGCAGTGATTATTGTGGAAATCTACCACTCATGTGCGTTATGACAAGCAGCTGTAGGGCCACCACTACTCAAATTTCCCCCCACCTCCCCTCCCCCCACTATGCCAAACAGGGTCTATACATGGTCCATGGGCCTTCCATCCAAGTCCAACAATCTCTGGCTTCAACTCCATTTCATCCTCCAACAAAGTTCTGGTTCAAACAGGCATAAGACTATTGCTTTGAAACTCCCACTATACAGTTTCTGAAAAATTCTGCTTTTGGTGACTTCTTATAACCACCAATATCTTGGGCCAGATCAGTCCATCTACTGACATTTGCTTGGCTCCAAGGAAATATCCATGGGGTGGAAGGATGGACAAGCCTAACACAGCAGCACCTCCTTCCACCCACTACCCTTGTCTTCAACCCTCAGGTCTGGCTAGTATAGAGGGTTGGTTCTCCCTTCTCCAACCTCTAGCCTGCTTCTCAGCCTCCTCTACACATCCCCCTCCCCTCTGGAAACCTCTGGTCAGAAATGAAAGAGAGAAGGTGTCCCTGCATGTGAAAGTATTATACTAGTGGCCTGATGTTGAGGGCTGAAGCCAGGAGTGAGTGATGGCTCTGACAGCCTCCAGTAGAGCTACCTTCTGCTAAGGCTGAAAGACCTGATCTAGACGCATGATGACAGGATACAGAGAAGTCTCTGCTTCACAATAGCACTGTGATCTTTCTGTGGGAAGGTGGGGATGTAGGAAGGCCACAGCACCCAGGAGAGAAGCCCTGAGACCTTTCCCTACAGTCAAGGGTCTGACCCTGGGAGCCTGGCCGCACCTCCCAGACCAGTGCACACATTTCAATGCATGGAAGGATGACTGTGACACCAAGGACTTCAAGCCTCAGGGCTGGGACCATAGAAGATGCCTAAATGACCTTAATTGTCCCTCAAGCTTGTCCACAGACTCTGGTTAAATCCCCCAAGACCAGTTTCACTCCAGCAACATGGTCTACTCCACAATTCCCCAATTCTGTATTCTCTTGCATACTAGGCCAAGCTTCACATCTATATAGAGACCCTAGAACTTCTAATACCAACTGCTTGATACCCTATTGTCCACTTCCCCCTCTTCCAACAGTTTCCCTAATTTCTACCCCTGGTGAACGAACCCCACCGTCATTCCCAAAAATGTGACTCTCTTGTCCAAGCCTCTCTCTACTTGCTGATTTTCTTCCCAGATCCTTCCCTAAAAGTGCCTGGGCCCAGTCGGTGAGATCTCACAAGGTATCGCATGCCTAACTATCTTCCTTCCTTCTGCTTGTCACCCATGCTTAGCTGATGTCCTCTGCTTCAGTTGGCATCTCTACCTTAGACTTAGCATGTCTTAGCACATCCTAGAGCTAGGACCAGAAGGGAGTCTGCAAAGGTCCTGGCTCCCCAGAACTCTCCAGGCCTGTTTACACTTATTTCCCCGGGGACATAAGTCTAGAAGGCTCTGGTCTAACCAGCTTCTACATCTGAGAAGTAGACCCACATTCAGAACTTCTATTCTCCCAGTCTGGACAAGTCGGCCTCTGTTCTTTAATATACACCAAACACTGCTCATCCTTTGAGGAACAGAAAGGGCAGGGAGGGTACAAGACTTAAGAGACTCAAGAACATGCTTGGAGCAGAATTGTTCCATTTAGCACAGATACTGTCTTCTCCAGTCTTCCAAATCCTAGGTAGACAAACACCTGTCCTGAGGGCCCCCTGCCTAATGAATAGGTGAGGGAACCTGACAGACTAGATCTTCAGGCCTCAATAGCACCCTAGGTGGGCTTGCCATGAGTGTTATTGTGAACCTAGTCCACCCCTTGTCCCTAAAAGTCTTCTGGCTCAATTAATCCCTGCCAAGAATGACCCCATCTGCCCCCTCCGGTAAGCCTTCATAGACCTGTCTTTGCAGGAGGGGCTTGCTCTGGAGCCCTGAATTCCAGTCTTTTTCAAGGAGACACTAAAATGAAAGCTGTCTCCTGAAAGCCCCATGATAATGAACTACCTCCAGTAGTTTTCAGATTCCCACTGCCACTATCAATGCCTAGACGGATGTCCTCCCAGAGGGATGGCAACCCGTTCTTCTCCCCTGAACACTGTAAGAACACCCTCAGAGCCCTGGTGGAGACCAGCCACCACGCCCAGCCTGCATCTGACCTCATTCCTCCCTGGCCACCTCAGGCTGAGAGGCCCAGGTACTACCTAACCCACAGTCCCTAGAAAGACTTATGTGTCACTCAGGAAAACCCACGCTCCCAGCAAGGCTGTAACGTGTTTTCTCTCCCTGCAAACTTGGGGAGCCTCATTCTCACCCCTTGACAGAAGGAAGACTTCTAGATGTGAAACTGGTACATTCAATTCTATGTCCTTTAAGTAGGAATCTGTTTCTCAAAGAGGAGCCTCGAGGTCCGGATCATAGGACAGGTTCCAGGAGCAGAGCCAGAAAGGTTGGGCTGCCAGCAAGGAACCCCCACAGCTAAGGCCAGAGAAGGCTGTATTCAGGGGTAGGGTATGAGAAGGGCGTCAGCCAGACCAAGAAAAGGCTAGAGGCCTCAGCTGCAGTGAGTTGCACCCAGTCAGGAGCCTAGACACCAGGACACAGACAGAAGAATGTTGGAGAAGTCTGAAGACTTCAGAGCTCCTCAGAGAAGGAAAATGGAAGAGAAAAACCAATGGTCTCCGGAGCAACTATGATAAGTTCTAGCCACGTCTACTCCTGCCCACTAGAAGTGGCCCACAAGACTAGGGTGAAGAGACGGAAAGGTTGATTCCAAACCTACACAAACTCAGGCCTAGAATGCCTCATCTTCCAGGTTGTGAGGAAACCCCAGGAAATGGAAATTAGGACTCAGAGGCAGTAGAAGCAAAATTCTGATTTTGGAAGTTAGAGGACACCAGTCCAGCCAGGGTCAGCATGGACATCTCAACGAAGAAAGGCCAGTCATGGCACTTGGTATAGTAAACAGACACAGCACAAGCAGAAAACGTGCCACGGAAAAAGGCCAGCCACAGTCTTTGGTATTGCAAACAGACATAGCACAAGCAGACAAAGTGTCCCAGTGCCACTAGCCACAGTCACCATTGTTCTCTTCCCCATGCTAGGCTGATACAGAGGTTCCAGGTAGAAGGAAAGGTGAACAGATGTAAGACCAAGAAAATAAGGCCCTGAAGACAAGATTCCACATACAGCATTGAGCAGACCAGGGACTAGGATGCCCATGCAAGGGTCCCCCTAGATGTAGTTAACTCAGAGGGGAAAGGAGAAAAGCCATCCTGTCAAGTCCTGAGAACCACAGCTAAAAATGATGCCCTGCATTCCATCTAGACTCTAGATGGAATTCTAGTACTAGCAAATTACCCCTATACCTCAGCTCTCAGGGGCCCACTGCCTCGCTAGGAGATGAGTGGAGGGGGGCCACACCAAGATGGCTCCTAGGCTTGTTGAGGATGCCTGCCTCAGCCTTTGGTACCATCCCCAGAGATTCACCTGGGCCTCCCAATCTCAGATAACCACTGGAAACAGATCCTAGGAAGCTTCCAGGAAGTAAGGTCAGCAGCCAAGCTTCTATCCAGTCCATTTAGCATGGACACAGTGATAGGAAGTGGATGACAAACAGAACTGAAAGGCTAACACAAACCTTTTCATCCAGAAATCTTAACAATATCAGGTATCCTTCGCACCTATCTTTAACTTCTCCTGCACTGAGCGTTTTCCATAGTCATACAGTGTCTGGTTTTTTTTTTTTTTTTAAAGTTAAAGAGACCCTTCATCTCTCTGTATCCTACATTTTCTAGTTGATGTCTTCCTTTTCACAGCTAAGCAGCCCATACTTCCCATCTCAACACTTTTACCTACTCCAGCCTGACAGCCCATCCATATCTCGACCAGCATTGTCACCTCACTGGTCAGGCAAAGTCTTGTTCTCAGACACAGCAGCTGAAGCAGAGAGGGTGTTAGGTGTGTGTGAAAGTGATGGGGAAGGGAGGTACATTAAGTCCCTATCCTGGAACAATCTTGAGTCTTCTCTATAACCCCATGCTGCCCTTCACCATGGGAGCTGTAGAGCCTCCCCCCTAGGTCTCTACCTGCCATTGACTTATTTCATACAACAGAGAACCTGCCTCTGTTTTCCAGGAAGGGGCAGTCTCCCTATATTTCAATCAGAAGAATGCTGTAATGAAAGCCATTTCCCAGAATCCAGGGCTGCCATCTGACTTCCAGATTTACCTTATCTTTGATCTCTTCTGCCCTGGCTCACCATCCCTAGGGCTATGAAATATAGCTGACAATTTAGCAGATAGTCTTCCTGGTAAGATACCCAGAAGAATTATTGCTGTGATCAACAGGCAACTGCTGGGCAGTCCCAGACCTTGTCTGTGTCCTGAATGCCCCAACAATTTTGAGATCCACTTGAACAGGGGTTGTAGCTCCTGGAATTATAACTGCTAATTCCCAATTTTGGCCAGGAAACCATTTCTGGTCTTGGATAGAAGAGGGAGATGATAGTCAAACTGACAAACTCATGGAATTAATCCAGGTACCCGTGAAGAATACAACATGAGATACCAAATCCCATGTCTAAGGACAAGGTGAAAGGGAAATCATTCTTCAGGCATATCTTCTGTATTGGGAAAAAGCTTGTTAGGTATAGGAGAACTTAATACAAGCTTCCCTGGAACCATGTGTGGAAAGAGTTGCTTGATTCAGAGAAGAGAGGTAGTCTTGTCTGAAGACAATGTAGGGAGCGGCCAGGATTGTTTATTACATGACCATCTCCCCTCCTGGGCCAACCACCACCTGAAACAGGTACACAGTAGCCGCGCACACCTAAGCCTGAACATTAAGGACTTAACTTTTTCACAGAGCAGTAAAGATTCTTGATGGGATGGGCATCGAGATAGAAGAAGCAAACCAGAACTCAGGGGAGAAACTTGTTCTCATGGACCAGAGCTCTCAGGCTGGGAGAGCTGGGTAGCCTGAGTTCTCAGGCCAAACCCAGAAACTGAGGGATAAATACAAGGGCAAGATATATGTATAAGGAAAAGGAAACAGATAGGACTGTAGGATTGTGCTGCTATTGATAAGAACACGGACTGTTCCTTCATCAGTGCCCTGGGACACTAGCACAGTTCTAATGGTTCCCAGTAGGGCAGTCCCTGAGGATGCCCAGCCATTTGCCAACAGCCTTCCCGGACTAGGACTCCTAGACTGCCCCAAATGAGATATGCAAGCAGCCCACAAGCTCAGCCAATGCCCAGGACATGGCCCTGACATCCTAGCCCCCAGCCCATTACTGACCCAAGGCTCTAAGATTAAGGTCTTGGTGCACACAGTACTCCTCAGAAGATGCTGCTCATAGCACAGCAACACCTTCCTGGAAGGAAAAGGGGCAGCGACAACTTACAGACTAGGTGGGGGAGCCTAGGCTGATTGCTTCCCTGTCCTGGGCATTCCCCTCTATCATACTAGAGACCCTCTGCTCTGCATTGGTTGCTTCCATCAATGCCACTAGTCTAAGTCCCTTGAAAGCAGAGCCCATGGGCTTTACCTCCATAGGCCAAGTGCCCAGAAGAATCTGGGCTCAGTAACAGTTACCTGGAAGGCCCCTGAAGGAGTCCACTTGGGAAGGACAGGTAGATAACCAAGTAATTTGCTTGGTGTTAGTGTTATGCCAAGCCTCGTTAGACACAGGAGAAGGAAACGTGGCCACCACACCCCTCTATCTCCCCAGCTCGGAGGGGTTTCAGAGCAAGTCTGCCGACTCTTTACATTCCCCAAGAGTGTAAAAAGAGCAGAAATAACTTGGGTAAACAGATCCTCCACTTTGGTGTCAAGGAATAAGGTAGAAAAACCTGGAGGGTCCCTGAAGTGGCCAGGGTGTTGTCAACTGTGGTTTTCTTTCCCAACCAATCCTCTCCCAGGGCATTTTGGCCTTTTGTTGTAATAAATGTTGGTTGGTTCCACACAAAAAGAGAAAGAAGAGCTGTTGCGCTGCAGGGTGGGGACCCATCATAGAAAACAGACGCCTCACTGGGGTATTCAGCCCCTGAACACAGCCCAGAGGCCAGGGTCGCAGCTCTGGAGAACACCTGAATTTATCATGAAAGCCGCAACAGCTCCTTTCACAGGTGAGGTGGGGAGGTGAGGCAGTAACAGAGTTGGTGGGGAGGAAACTGCCAAGCCATGCTGGACAAACATTAGTTCAGGTAACACTAAACTATGCTGTCAGAACAAAAACTCAATTATCAAGGTAGCTAAACACAAAGGAGGATTACTTCTGGCTCGGGCCATATGATCTGTGCAAGGCTCTCCTCCTGGTGTAGACCCAGGAATGTTCCATCTTCAGGTATGCCATCTAGAATACATAGCCTCCAAGGTCACCTCTGTCTGGGGAAGCGTAAGGGGAAGGCACACCCAGTCTCCACTGCCTCGGACCAGGAGTGCCATTGCTTCCACTTCCGTCGTGTTGGTGAGAATGTGACCCACTTCGATGCATTGGGACTGGGAAATAGAGGGCATATAGATTAGAGGGTCGTTGAACATTAACGTCACAGTGACATTCCCCAGCAAGGTGCCCATACTTCTGTCACAGCCTCTGCGTGCTCCACTTATGTGAAAAACAGCATCACTGCCGTGCTGGCCAGAAGATTCAGTAAGGGAGAATGGTTCTGGGGAAGTGGCAGTAGCGTTTCAAGCCCCCACATGACAACAGGGATGACTGAAGGCATATAACATGGGCTTCACCTGTCACGTCAAGTGCCAGAGATACAGACACTGGGAGACCTTTTAGGACTGGCAACGTTCAGGAACAGCTCTTGAATACAGACGGATTAAAAGGCCAAGTTCCTCCCTCAAACACAGTGATAAGTCACTCCTGGGGTGAAGCATCTCTGGGCTCTGACTGTGCCAAAGCTCACCTCACCCATTAGGGTATTGGGGCCATTTGCTTCTCAACAACCTAGTGACAGGTCGTTATTCCCAAAGTATTAGAATTTGAAGTGAAAGTCACTAGAGCCAGCCTCAGAGACCCCACAGGTGCAGTCGAAGCATCGCCAATCTGACATGAGCCACGACAGGTTTGAGTGAGATTCTACGATGCTGCCTCCAAAAGCTGGCCTGACCCACGTCTCGGCGGCGTGGCTCATCACAGGAAGCCAGCATCACCAGTACAGCTTCGTTCGTCCCCAGGGTGGAGACGTCCCTACCATCCCCTACACCACGTCCGCTGCCGGAAACAGTGCCGCAGAGTAGACGTTCCATCCACATTTAAAGAGTGCTTAATAGCCCAGTAAACTGTAAGCTCCCATCTACTTCAAAGTGGCTGCTTTCCCCAGGATAGCACCCTTGGGAATCTCTCAGTGAATGTAAGTGTTAAGTGTAGAAAGAGCTGAAAAGGTCTTTAATAAAGAGAATTAACTGGAAGGTAGCTAGGTGGCCTTTGCTAGCAAGTAGTCAGTCTAAACAGACTTAGTGCCTCCAGAGGTGGGAAAGAAGATAAAAGAGTGAACACCCTGGAGAACCAGAATCAGGTCTTTCTTCAAGTATCTCAAACCCGCCGCAAAGGATGCTGTGGTCAGAGTTGCCTCTAACAAACAGCACCCCATATCCAAGCAAGGGCTATCAATTTGTACAAAGATAGCTAGCAAATGGGGGTAGGAAGCTAGGTATGTGTATAACACCCAAGTGATACCACTTTGAATCTCTTCCTAATTACAAGGAGACAGATACAAACTTTATAATTAAGAAATCAGGCGGTTGCCATCCTAATCCGGTAAATATCATTATCATTAATAACATCTTCTGATATAATGCAACATGAAATATAACATCACCTATAACAGATTGCAGGGAACCTTGGTGGCATAGTGGTTAAGAGATACAGCTGCCAACCAAAAGGTCAGCAGTTCAAATCCACCAGGTGCTCCTTGGAAACCCTATGGGGCAGTTCTACTGTTCTATAGGGTCGCTATGAGTCAAAATTGACTTGATGGCAACAGGTTTATAATAGATTCTTGTTCAGCATTTTCAGCTAGACTACGTCAAGCATTTAGATGCAAATCCTAGATTCTAGGATATACAAGGGATAGAGTAACAAGACAGACAACCAAACCAATCTGTACAATAGGACATTTTCAGGACAACTTACCTGGTCTCTTAAAGAACTATCAAAAGGGATCATATGAGATTGAATCTTGATATAACCAGATACAATACAGGGTATTAGACTAAAAATTGGGCAAACTATAACATTTTCAGGTCACTGGGAAAATTCAAAATATCATATAAATGAACACTTACTGATGTGAAGAGATCAATGACTGAGAAAAGTAGGTTATGAAGAATAGTATACACAATTTGGTATCTGGAAGGGTGAGCACTGAACTATTGCAGTCAGGATCTCTGGTGGTAGAATGTGGTGTGTATTTTTCTTCATCTATTTCTACAATACTAATGTGTTGCTTTCATAATAAAGTTACTGAAAAGGTCTTAAGTACAGAAAAATCTGGAAAAGTGTGGTACATCTTATTTTACTAAAGCTAAGCTCCCAGAAACGGACCCACAAGTTCAGATTCTTGCTATATCTGCACGATAAGAAGAAGAAAAAAAAAAAGTTTTCTGAAGATGATGCTGGAGAAGCTGTTCACTGGCGTGACAACTACCCCCAAGGACAATAGAGGATGCTGAGAGTCAGGCTGACTTGGCCACAACAGTTCTACTAACTTGAAGCCTGCCCTGGTGGGCACATCTCTCCTGGGCCTGTGCGAAGAACTGGGAGGCACCCTTCTGTCCAGCTTGAATATATTCCAGGCATCCTAGAAGGCGTAGCTCTTCTATATCTGGATCCTTTGTGGCAGAGCTGTATTTTTCTCTGGCTGAGAACTAAATCTGACATTATATAGCAGTAAAAAAAAAAAAAAAAAAAAAAACATAAGGCTCAACTAATTTGCTGTCTAAACTTTCATCAAAAACAAATTTTAAAAAGTCATAAGTCCATTTCACTTACGAACATGGATGCAAAAAAACTAAATTAGAAATTAGCTAACTGATCAACAGTGTATTTAAAAGTACGCCATGATCAAGTAGGTTTGGCCTGGGAACAAAAGAAAGTTCAACTTCAGAAAAGGCTACAGAAGTGTTTTACTAAACTAAGATACAGAAAGGAGAAAAGTCTATCAGGCGGTTTTTCTCCAAAGAAAGTTCAATGCCCATTTAAGGATTTAATAAATTTAGCAAGCCAGAAACACGTGATGTCCTTAACTATGAAGTTTTTAGCAATTAAAGGAAAAGCCTTCTACAGCAAAAGATTATAATACAAAGATCTGAATAAGTAAATAGTCCATGCTCTTGAAAGAATTAAAGATTTTAGTTTTCTTCAAATTAGTTTATAAATTCAAAGTACTTGCAAAGCTCTTGCTTAGTTTTAGGAACTCAAACTTATTCTAAAACTTGTATGGAGAAAAATGTCCACAAATAACTAAGTCAACCATAAAGAAGTGTAAAGAAGAGGGACTTTCCCTGTCGATACAGAGACGTAGAAATAGAGCTAGTATGGTATTTGTTTGTTAAAGAGCAGACAAACAGACCAAACAAACAAGGCCCACATGTACGTAGGTGCTAACAACGATAAAGGGGCTACAACAGGTCGATAGGAAAGGACAAGCTTATCTAAATATATAGGGAAGCCAGCTTACTCCAGAAAAAAATTACCGGATACTGTACCACTGTACGTTCCTAACCTTTTTAGAAAGGCTCTTTCGCCACTGTTATTTCTGTTTTTTTTAAAAAAATCCAGATTAATTACACACCTAATAAAAGAAATTATAGATTATGTGACATGGGGATAGGAAACAATTTCTTAAGACCCTAGTACCACAAACTATAAAGCAAAAAAAAAAAAAACTCAGTTTGATCAAAATAAAGTTTCTATTGACGTAAGTATGAATAAAGTTATATCAAACAACAGGCTGGGATGCCAATCTAAAACCCACAAGGGACTACTATTTTTTTAATAAGAGGAATTCCTGAATGAGACAGATAGGAACTCCAGAAGAAAAGGCACAGTCCAGGATAAGCAAAATGCTACTACATTAGGAAATGTACAAACTCCAACACAAGCACAATGAGATCCCTTCATGTCCATTAACTGGCAAGTGGTAGAGAGCTGGGTGATATGTGATATTAGTAGGGACGCATTGCCAGGAGAACATGTACTGGGGCAGCCATTACTGGAAAACAATCTGGCACTATTTAGTCAAATTAAGCAGTTCTCTTCCCGCATGTAGAACCCAAAATATTTGTCCAACAGGTACATAAGGATTCACGTAAAAGGATGTTCTTCTCAGTATTGTTTGTGGTGACAGAGAGATAAAGGCAGCTGGGTGCCCATTCCTGTGAGAAACGTAGTCTGGATGCATGCCATGGAGTATCACGTAACAGATAAAACAGACTAGATGTGCACCCAAGGTAGATGTATCAGATGGGACCAAAGGAGGAAGAGATAGTATTGAATCGTGTCCCTCCAAAATATGTGCTATAAATCCTAACCTCTATGCCTGTGATTATAATCTGATTTGGGAATGGGTTGTCTTTGTTATATTAACTAGGAAGGGTTGGTGCAGGGTGTATTCTTGAGTTAATCTCTTTCGAGATATAAAAGATTAAATAAACCCACAGAAAGACAGATAGGGTAAGATAGAAGCCAAGACACATGGAAATCTCCAAGGAACCAAAAAGCAGGAGGTGAAGAGACATGAACCAGAAAGTATTCCCCTCGAGCCAGCACACTGAATTCAGACTTCTAGCCTCCTAAACTGTGAGAAAATAAGTTTGTTAAAGCCACCCATTTGTGGTATTTCTGTTATATAGCAGCACTAGATAACTAAGAGACAGGATGGTCAGAAATTATACACGCATAGGAAACATTTTATAAAAACACAAGGAAATCCTTTTAAATACCTTACGTACTAGATTTGTTGACATGGTATGTGAAATGAGTTTCTTTATGTGGCCTTTCACCTTGGTTCTGAGAGAAAGAAAATCACTAGGGAGATTTCTCCCTAGACCCTGAGGACTTGTTACAGTTGGGCTTGTCACAGCTGCCCTAGTCCTTTGGAAAGCTTATTACTTTTGACCAGGGAAGAAGCAAGTTCCTGCCAGCAGAAAATGTCAGTTACTATGCAAATAGACGGAGCCTCTTACAACTGGATTGGCCAGTTTAGTCCATAGAGGGAATTGGTTGGTTATCACGCCAATAGGTGTGCATCAGGGTTGTATTCTTTCACCATACCTATTCAACCTGTATGCTGAGCAAATAATCCGAGAAACTGGACTATATGAAGAAGAATGGGGCATCAGGATTGGAGGAGGACTCATTGACAACCTGCGTTATGCAGATGACACAACCTTGCTTGCTGCAAGTGAAGAGGACTTGAAGCACTTACTAATGAAGATCAAAGACCATAGCCTTTGGTATGGATTGCACCTCAACATAAAGAAAACAAAAATCCTCACAACTGGACCAATGAGCAACATCATGATAAATGGAGAAAAGATTGAAGTTGTCAAGGATTTCATTTTACTTGGATCCACAATTAACACCCCTGGAAGCAGCAGTCAAGAAATCAAGAGACCTATTGCATTGGGTAAATCTGCTGCAAAGGACCTCTTTAAAGTGTTGAAGAGCAAAGATGTCACCTTGAAGACTAAGGTGCACCTGACCCAAGCCATGGTATTTTCCATTGCATCATATGCATATGAAAGCTGGACAATGAATAAGGAAGACCGAATAAGGAAGACCGAAGAAGAATAGACGCCTTTGAATTGTGGTGTTGGCAAAGAATATTGAATATACCATGGACTGCCAAAAGAATGAACAAATCTGTCTTAGAAGTACAACCAGAATGCTCCTTAGAGGCAAGGATGGTGAGACTGCGTCTTACATACTTTGCACATGTTGTCTGGAGGGACCAGTCCCTGGAGAAGGACATCATGCTTGGCAGAGTACAGGGTTAGCGGAAAAGAGGAAGACCCTCAAACAAGATGGACTGACACAGTGGCTGCAACAATGAGCTCAAGCATAACAACAATTATATGGATGGGTCAGGACCAGGCAGTGTTTCGTTGTGGTGTGCATAGGGTCACTATGAGTCGGAACTGACTCAACAGCACCTAACAAGCAAATAGGGTATATAAAATCTGCCTAGTAGAATTAACCTACTTGCCTACATAAGCACCCATCCCACAGAAATTGAGGGAGACCTCAGTATCACCAAGAAGAAAAGCCTGGAGCAGAGCCAAGTCCTTTGGAGCCAGAGTCCCTGAGCTGAAAACCTCCTAGACCCAGGAGATAGAGCTGTAACACTGGAGCAGTGGCAGCAAAACCAGGAAACCAGAGCAAGAAGACGTGAAGGGCTTCCTGGTGCAAGGAGTGAGGCATCTACGGTGGGCTAGCTGACTCAGAGAGCAGAGAGCAGAGGGCCTTTGGGCAGGAGGCTTGCTGACAGAGTGGGGTACTTCCGGGCACTTGCTGGTAGAGCTAAAAAAGCTGTAATACAGGCCCGAGCGGGGGGCCGAGAGGAGGCCGGGCCCAAGCAAGGTGGGGGTGGGGGCCGAGAGGAGACATGCACGACTGGCCAAGCGAGAGAGAGAGATGGACTAAATGAAATTGAAGATGAAATCTCCTGTTGCCTTGTTACTCTTCTGTTCCAGGAAGAAAAAGGCTTTATTAAGATGAAAGGTGGTGAAAAAGTCAGCTTGGAAGACATTTTTGAAATGTTTAACAATGGAAATTGTCCAGCACTTCAAGAGAAACCAAAGGTCTTTATAAACCCAGGCCTGCAGAGGAGACAGAAGAGACAATGGTGTCGAAACAGATGATGAAGTCACGGACACTGACACCATATCAGAACAAGAGGAGGCTGCCCACCTTCAGTGATTATTTCATCATCTATCCCACCCAGGCAGGCCATGCTGCTCTATGGCACCCCGGCCCTGGCTCTGTGGTGGTAGAAGCAATGACTGAAGTCTTTAAACAGCTTGGCAGTGAGTGCCACATTGCTGACTTTTTTTCACCAAAGTAACAGAGTGATCCATGCTAAATTTCATGTACATGAGGAACCAATAAAAGTATCACTTATAATCAGCTTTAACTAAATAAGCAAGGAAGTAATCCATTAGCCCCATTGTGAAAATCTACAAAGGGGTCTAGCTGGATAGCATCTTCTCTGGTCTGAATATGTCAGATATATGATCAGCTACTATGGTCATGGACCCACTCAAAATGCCACACAGAGTTGAATGCCATATGTTTCATTACTGATATCAAGCAATACTTCCAGAACAGATAGATTTCCTTTTTGTTCTTTATCTTGGCTATAATTTTAGGGTTATCCTAGACCAGAGGTCTTTCTCCCTCCTTGTGATAAAGTACTCACTCCACCCATATTCCATGCTGTCTTGGAGTTACCTTTGACCAGATGGATCAGTAAACATAAACACCTAAGCTTAGGGAGGGCATCTGAAATTAGAAACCCCATACATTCAAGATTAAGGTGACCTGATATGGGGACAAAGTACAAAATATTAGGAACCCTTTTCCTATCAATGGGATAATCCCAAGTACTCTGTTCTTAGCCATGAAATGGGCTTTGCTGCAGGAGCTCATATCCCACCCCTAAAGCTCACTTGATACACCTGAATCTACTGGTTTTCTCGATTAGCATGAGTCCTCTTTGAGGGCCAGAATGATCCTTTCTCCTAGAAGCCCTCATGCTGTTTCTATGAGAGACCAAAGCAGTATCCCGGCTATGTCATTTTCTCCCAGATACAGCCTGATTCAGACTATGCCTAGAATCCCAATAGTGCCTCTGACTCAGTTTCCACATAGTGAAGTATGTAGGAAAGAAGCATAAATAGGATTCACCTTTTGGGAAATTGTTCAGTGCCACCATATTGAGTAGCTGAGCACCAGGACCTAGATGGCAGCTTACATCTTCAACTACAAATCCCTTACCTGTCCCACATACCCTAAAAGGCCCTGATACCTGCTATAGAAAATCCAACATCAGCCATGAGCCACCTGGGAGCTTCTGCCAGGCAGACCCTAGACTTTGCCAGAGACAGATACTATTTCTATAGGCCTCTGGGTGCATGAGCCCAGGGAAGTAAAGCCTAATGTCAGCTTAGAGAAGACCCAATCTGACAACCAGAATCAACCAGCAGCTACCAGGGCAGGTTATCTCTAATCTCTGGCTAGGACTAGGACTAGTGGTCCCTAAATATTTACCTGCTAGATTGTGAACACAGCTGAATGGAAGGAGGACCTGGGGACATGCCTCTACAGCTGTTCCAAGTCACGCAAGGGGTGAGTGGAGCAACATACCATCAATGCAACCTATCTCAGGGTAGCACCTGGTAGCAGCATGGCCATGTACTGCGAAAAGGCAATACAGAACCTTTCCAGAGAGGTTCACTGCAGGGCATACCATTTTGACTGAGAGTGAAGAAATTATAGCCTTTCCCAACCTGCATATGCTACGAAATATTTTCAAACACCACTTAACAACCCAACATTTTGTCTGATTCTTCAGCTATACCAAATTTAAGAATTAAAAATTTTTACAGTTTTCCAATGGCAAAGGAGAGAAGCCAGGAACCATACCCAGAGAAGCAGCATTCAAAACCCATTTAATATTCTAGATCAGATTGATACTTGAAACTTTAAAAAAGTTCTTGGGACAATGACCAAGAGCCTAGGAAAAAAGTAAGATCTATAGTCTACCATGAGCAAATATGAGAAGGAAGCATTACACACCATTGGAGGAAGACAAGAATGTTTCTTGCTAGCAGAACTATTCGTATGAACAGAAACATAACCCTGTAATCCTATGTGTTTGCTGGTCTCCATTTCCTGACAGTTTTCAAAAAACTGGGCTTAGTGCTTGTGTCACCCTATAAGGGTTAAAGCTTTAGAAACTTCTGGGGAATGTCAGAGGCTGCAGTATGGCTGATGAATGCTATTAAAAGCCCAGCTGTCATATGAAGCACAGCCTGAGGCAACAAGGTGAACACAGAAAATAGAAGGGTGATGCCACCAGCCCTGTCACTTGGTTTCTGACAGCTTTAGGCTTCTGACTCTTGATCTACTACAGCCCAGTTACCTCTTACCCCCAAAACCCCATTTTACCTCTGACACAATGAGCTTCCCCCTTCCTTCTAACCCTGCTTTCCTCTGGTTGCTATAAGCCCTTGTTTCCCCTCTAATTTTCCTCCTTTCATCTCCTGCCTACCTTAGTTTATTAGGGGTTGGGAGGTGACTGTTGCTGAAGGAGAAGGAAGAGCTAGAGCCTGTAGAGAAGAGAGGTCATCCCCTAGCCCTACCTGCTCTCCTGCCATAAAAATAACTAAATTGTTCCTTTTCAAACTCTATATTTAACCCAGACACAGGCCATGCCTGCCCAGAGAAGCCCAGGGTGAGGTCAGGTGAACTTCCTGCCTGGAAGTAGGCAGGGGAACAGGGGCTGTGCAGTATCTAGTACTAACACTACCAATGTCTCAAAAGCTGATGGAGCCTCAGAGTCTTTACAGCTCCCTTCCACAGCCCAGCATATTCTTCTGTTGACATAATCCAGCTCCCCCAATCCACAAATTCTGGAGGTATCTGATGCTTCTTGGAAATTTCTCCATGATGATGTACTCTAAGCCCATCTGTGAGTTTCTGAAGTGGCCAATCTTCTCTGCCAACATTCTCTCCTGGTTCATGGAGGTAGGGATCCCCACAGCATATCAGCATGTATTTTCAGTGGCATTTGATTTAGAGTCTAAGACAGTAGGAAATGCTAACTGCCACCAAGGACTTAGGCCCTCCATTGACACTGCTAAACCTCCATCGTAGGCCTGGTCATACACACAGGGCTCACCACTGCATGGTGCTCTGTAGCCTTTCATCCCAAGAACAGGCAATATGAGATAGATTACCCTAAAATCTAAATTATTGGGGCATTTGACTAAGGGATAGCTACTTTTAGACCTGAACTCAACCACTGTTTTGAAAAAGTCTGTTCTACTCCAAGAAATTACCTTTAAACAGACTTAATCTGGTATCTAAGGAAATTTTTCTTTGTAACCAAGCCATGCAAGCCAATCCCAGGAACCACGTTGTACAAGAAAGCTATGTTAGCAGAAAAGAATACCCTGTGATTGTTTCATAACCACTCTGTAAACCCCTATGATCACCAAGTAGTGACTAATCAACAGACTGTTTAAACCAATCGTGGAAGCTCACTCATCATGTTCACCAATCACTGTCAAGCCCCTGCGTTTGTTAGTCTGTCTGATTTTTACAAATCGCTAGTAAGCTAATCAGAATGTGTTGTTAGTTCTTGGTTTAACATTATAAATATTGTCTGGATGCCTGTAACTGCTCAGAGCGCATAGTTTCACTTGTGGACTTCGCATATACCCAGTTTAACTGTGTCTTGCCTTCGATAAAATTCTTTGCTTTGATACAAAAGAGTACACGGTGTTACTCTTTGACATTTCTTGGTGCCAGAAGTGGGGTCTCAAAGACCCGCTGCTTTCCGCAACCCCACAACATCGAGAATGCAGGCCTGGCCAGCAGAGCCTTTTGGCTCACCATCTCCCCAAGACTCCTGAAGGTCATCCAGTGTAAGCAGTCTCTAGAATCCAAGTTTTGTTCCCTTTGCGTTGAGTTCAGGTTTTATTATTGGAAGTCTTTTTACTTTAATTTTCTGTTTGTCCTGTCTGAATGTTTTGCTCGAGCTCTTTTTCCAGATGTAATTTGGCAAGGTTGCTTTCTAACCTAGGTCTCATAAGCCCAATCAAATCCTGGGAGTACTGATGATCTCAGCCAGTCTTTTGAGTTCACTGTTTTTCTTTTGTGAACACATTAAGGTTTTGGTTGCACATGTATTTGGACTGTTAGGCAGGATGGGGAATGCCACCTCTATAAATTTAATGGGACCACCTATGGGGACTCTTGCTGGCTCCAAGGCCAGTCCTATCCTATTCCCCAACTGAAGTCTTCTGCTTCAGCTCCATTTAAGTCCTCTTTATACCCATCTCTGGAAACTCTGGTTAGAAGCCTTAGTACTTAACCACTACACCACCAAAGGGTCTGCAGTTAGAATCTGCCAGGTGCTCCTTGGAAACTCTATGGGGCAGTTCTACTCTGTCCTATAGGGTTGCTATGAGTCAGAATTGACTCGATGGCTCTGGGTTTGGGTTTTTATACCCATCTCTGCCCTCTCGTATCCTGCTACTAGCATTCTTTCAGAACTCCCTTATTTTTCTAAAGAATCTACTGAAAAAGGAAAAACTGGTTCCTGAAGTGCCCTTTAAAATCTGCCCTGTGACACCAAGAGTAGGCACCAGAAAAATTCCAAAGGATCTTAGCGTGTCTTTTGTTCCCTGGGCTCACACTGAATTACATAGCATTGTTAAGAATTTTCCAGACTTACAAAAGTACCCTTGTAAACTTGCTAAAGAATTTAGACTTTTTATCGAAGCGTACCGGCCTGGGTTATCAAAGCTATACCAAGTAGGTCATATGCTAGCCAGTCCTGGGGATTCTCACTTATGGTTGCAACGTGCTGAATTGAAGGACATGAAGGCTAGCCTTGCTTCAGATGTTAGCAACTAGCCAAGGACTTACTCAAGGAGGCCCAGAAAAAGGGAGATAATTTACTTAAAGCTCTGGATAAGGCCTTTCCCTGTATAGTAAACTGGGCAAAAATCCATTGTGGCACACAAAAGATGAAAATGTTTATTATTACCAACTTGCAGTTGTTTCACATTTTCTCCAAACACTCAGGTTTAGACCCAGTGATGCCAGTAGCTTCTGTGGTCTTTAATGTTATTTGTATCTGGGCTTAATACCGAGCTTTCACATTAGTTAAAAAGACATCAGCCAGATTAGAAGGTGGCTCTTATTGCCAAATTGACTGGGTCTAGCCAAGGAGCTTGCTCAAACCATGGAAAATAAACATGCAACTAAAGCAAATAAGTTAATGGCTTTACAGTTACAGCAATTGTAGTCCCCCCCAGAAGAAAGCCAATTAGACCTGGCAATCAACCAGGACCAGTAACTTGCCTGTTACATATGTTATTATTGTAAGAAATCAGGACATTTGAAAAAGAAGGGTTAAAAATTAAAGAACAAAATGAGGAACCAACCCTCTACCCCATCAGAAATTATAATGTTGGGGCTCTAGAGAAGACACAAAGGCTTTTTTCCATGGTGGCTTTAACTTCTCAAAAAGAAACTACAATTCAAAGCAATGGAGAACAGTAAATTTTTAATCGATACAGGTGTCACCATGTCTACAATCAACCCTACATGTTTGCAGAAGCCCCTGCCTTGGAGTACCCAAACCTTTAATGTTGTGGGGGTCTCAGACCAAGTACATACTGTACCTTATTCCAAACCTGTCCCTGTGTCCCTTGGCCCCGTAGAAGACTTAACACCCATTTTTGCTTCCTGTAACCTGCTAGGAAGAGACTTACGTAAATATAATTACCACATTTGCTTTAATGATGAGGGAGAAATTTTGTTAGAATTTCCAGATAATTCCACTAATGGAAAATTAGAGAATTCAGAAATACAAGAGAGAAATGGAGCCAACATGGTACTATAGACAGAAGCACCACCCCAGCCCTCCACAGCAAAGACCCAAAAAACTATAAAAAAAAAAAAAAGATAAATGTCAATCCTGGAACCATAAGCATTTAAATGAGAGATAAAGAACTCAACCAAGCACTGAATGGAATAAGAAACCAACAGAACATAGAGCGAGAAGAGATATGGAGTGGAGGTCCCCTATCAGCTAATGCAACATTCACCATCTTGGACTTCTGTCAGAGATCAGGGGACAGGGAGTACCAGGAAAGCAGCTTCATGGAGCTCCCAGCAGGAGACAGAACACCCTCTGGACCTACCCTGCTGCACCATAGCTAAGTGAATGGCCCGGCCCATTGGACAAGGTGGTGAGAAGTATTGTGCCCACAGATGAACAGACAGCAAAGTATGTACAGCCTACCAGCTCAGACATAACCAAAAAATAAAAAGACAACAGAAAAGCAGGACGAAACAAATCTACAATCAATAAGTGAAGAAAATAACTATTGAATGTCCCAAAGGCAGCAGACAATATCAAAACAAAAACAAAAAAAGGACAGGATGGTTCCATAGGCATCTAAAATAAAACATCAGATGACTTTCGAGTAGAATAAGAGGTACTAGAACTACCTGATAGGAAATTCAAATCTGTAATGTTCAGATCTATCCAAGAGTTGAAGAAAAGAAGCAGACAAAAATAGACAAAATCATGGAGAAGGCAGACAAAATCATAGAAAAGACAAAAAACAACGGACAAATTCAGAAAAATAACACAGGATCAAAATATGAAAATAAATTCACAACTAGAAATCACACAAAAACAGCAATTAGAAATCCAAAAAGATAAACAAGACTTCAGAAATGGACAATGTCATAGAAGGTCCCAGGAGTAGGTCTGAAACAATGGAAACAGGATCAGCAAAATTGAAGACAAATACTTGGGTACCACTTTGAGGAAAAATAAAAATAAAAAAAAAAAATGAAGAAACCCTGAGAATGATGTGGGATACAATCAAAAGCAAAAATTTGCAAGTGATTGGAGTTCCAAACAGGAGGAGAAAACAGAAAACAGAGGATCACTGAATAATTGCTGACAGAAAACTTCCCTAGTATCACAAAAGTTGAAAAGCTGACCATCCAAGAAACTCAGTGAACCCCATATGGGATAGACTCCCAAAGACAAACAGCAAGGTATTATCATATCACACTTGCTAAAACCAAAGATAAAAAAAAATTCCGAGAGTGGCTTGAAAAAATTCTGAGAGCAGCTTGAGAAAAACAAAAAGCCACATACGAAGGGCAAACAATAAGACTAAGCTCTGCAAAGGAGAATGAAGAACACCAAAGACAAGAAAATATTAGCCCAAGAGACAAAAGGGGCCACATAAATCAGATTCCATCAGCCTGAGACCAGAAGAACTAGATGGTGCCCAGCTACCCCCAATGACTGCCCTGACAGGACACACAACTGAGAGTCCCTGAGGGAGCAGGAAAAAAGTGGGGTGCAAAACTCAAATTCTGGTAAAAAGACCAGACTTCATGGTCTGACTGAGACTGGAGGAACCCCAGAAGACATGGCCCCCGGACTCTGTTAACCCAGAACTAAAACTATTCCCAAAGCCAACTCTTCAGACAAAGAATAGACTGGACTATAATACACAAAATGATACCCATGAAGAGTGTGCTTCTTAGTTCAAGTAGATACACAATACTAAATGGGCAGGTCCTGTCCAGAGGTGAGATAAGAAGGCAGAAAGTGACAGGAGCTGGTTAAATGGACATGGGAAATCTGGGGTGAGAAAGAGGAATGTGTGTCACATTATAGGGACTAGGGTTACATAATGTGTGTATAAATTTTGTATGAGAAACTTGAGCTGTAAATTTTCACCTAAAGCACAAAAAAAAGAAAGAAGCATCTTATTTTTACACACACACACACACAAAAAGACTAAGCTCTGATTACTCAGCGGAAATCATGCGAATGACGTATAAAAATCTTGAAAGAAAAAATTGCCAACCAGGAATAATTAGGATATTTCCAGATAAACAGAAATTAAGGAATACGTAAAAACCAAAACAAACTTACAAGAATTATTAAAGGGAGTCCTTCGGTTAGAGAACAAACAATATCAGATGACAGCCTGAATCTAGGACGCAAGACAGAACCAGCCAGATACCAACCTAGGAAATGAACACTCGAGGATTAATCAGAACTAAAAGATTTACAACAGGAAACCAGGGAAGTTAATCTGTAAATGATAATAACGTCAGAACAATAAAAGAAGGAATAAACTGTGTAGGTATAGAACTCTCTAATGGAGAGGAAGGCAAGGTGATACCAAGTAGTATAAGACTGGTTCAAACTTAGGAAGATAAGGGTAAATTTCAAGGTGAGCATAAAGAAAGTTAATAAACCTACTCAAAGTAAAGAAAAACAGTTTCAGTAAAAACAAACAAACAAAAAAAATCCAAAAACAAGAATTCTGCACAGGAGAATAAGAGGAACAAAGAAAATGTTAGCACCACCAAAAAAGATAAATAAAAGGGTACTACATATGACAGCAATAAACTCACACCTATCAATAATTACACTAACATAAATGGCCTAAATGCACCCGTAAAGACACAAATTAACAGAATGGATAAACAGGATCCATCAATATACTGTCTACCAGAGACACATCTTAGAAACAAAGACATAAATTTATTAAAAATCAAAGGATGGAAAAAATGTATCAAGCAAACAGATATCAGAATAAAGCAGGAGTGGTAATACTAATCTCAGATAAAATAGACTTTAAAACAAACTCTACCATAAAAGACAAAAAAGGGCAATATACAATGATGAAAGGATGATCCATCATGAAGACATAACCATAATAAATATCTACACACCCAATGACAGGGCTCCAACATACATAAAACAAACTCTGACAGCACTGAAAAGAGAAATTGGCAGTTCCACAATAGCGGGAATCTTCAACACACCACTGTCAGTAAAGGACAGAACATCTAGAAAGAAACTCAACAAAGATACAAAAGATCTAAATGCCACAATCAGCCAACTTGACCTCATAGGCATATAATGAACACTTCACCCAAGAGCTGCAAAGAACACATTCTCTTCCAACGCACACGGAACGTTCTCCAGAATAGACCACACCTTAGGCCACAAAGAAACCCTCAAAATCCAAAATATTGAGGTAATACAAAGTATCTCCTCTGACCACAAGAGCATCAAAGTAGAAATTAACAGGAAAAGCAAGCGAAAAAAATCAATTACATGGAAATTAAATAACACCCTGCTTTAAAAACTACCAGGTAATAGAAGAAATCAACGATGGAATAAAAAAATTACTAGAATCAACCGAGAATGAAAATGCATCATGCCAAAGCCCTTGGGACACAGCAAAGGCAGTGCTCAGAGATCAATCTATAGCAATAGATGCTGTCTTAGTCACCTAGTGCTGCTATGATACCACAAGTGAATGGCTTTAACAAAGAGAAATTTATTCTCTCTGTAGTAGGCTACAAGTCCAAATTCAGGGCTTTAGCTCCAGGAGAAGGCTTTCTCTCTGTCAGCTCTGGAGGAAGTCCTTGTCAGTCTTCCCTTGGTCTGGGAGCATCTCAACACAGGAACCTCAGGTCCAAAGGACACGCTCTGCTCCTGGCACCACTTTCTTGGTGATATGAGGTTCCCATGTCTCTCTGCTCCCTTCTTTCATATCTCAAAAGAGATTGGCTTAAGACACTTAAGAGATTGGCTTAAGACACATTGGCTTAAGACAATCTTATAGACCTCGTTAATATAACTGCCACTAAAGCTACGGCTGCTAACCAAAGGGTTGGCAGTTTGTATCTGCCAGGTGCTCCTTGAAAACTCTATGGGGCAGTTCTACTGTCCTATAGGGTCGCTATGAGTTGGAGTCGACTCGACGGCACTAGGTCTGGTTTTTTTGTTTGTTTGTTTTAATCCATCTTATTAGTTCATAGTAATAGGATTTACAACACATAGGGAAATCTCATCAGATGATAAAATGGTAGACAATCACACAAGGGAATCATGGCCTAGCCAAGTTGACAGATATTTGGGGGGGACAATTCAATCCATGACAGATGCACACATCAAAAAGGACAAGATCAAAAGATTAGCTACACAACTCAAGCAAATAGGAAGAGAATAGCAAAAGAAGCCCACAGCCACCAGAAGAAAGGAAATAATAAAGATAAAAGCAGAAATAAATGAAATAGAGACTAGAAAAATAGAATCAACAAAATCAAAAGTTGGCTCCTTAAGAAAAAAAAACACCAAACCCAGCTCCGTCGATTCTGACTCATAGTGTCACTATAGGACAGAGCAGAACTGCCCCATAGAGTTTCCAAAGAGCGCCTGGCGGATTTGAAGTGCCAACCTTTTGGTTAGCAGCCGTAGCACTTAACTACTACACCACCAGGTTTCTAACAAAATTGACAAACCACTAGCCAAACTGATAAAACAAAAACAGGAGACAGCACAAATAACCCAAATAAGAAATGAAAATAAGAAATGAAATGGGGGGGGGGGGGGCACTACAAAAGACTCAATTGAAATATAAAATAAAAGGGATCATAACAGTACTATGAAAAACTATACTCCCAACAAACTTGAATACCTAGAAGAAATGGACAAATTTCTAGAAACACTACCTACCCAAATTAACACAAAATGATGTTGAAAATATGAATAGAGACTGAAAAGGTAAAAAAAAAAAAAAAAAAAAAAAACTTCCAACAACAAAAAAGCCCTGGCCCAGGCAGCTTCACTGGAGAATTCTACCAAACATTCAGAGAAGAGCTGACACCAGTACTATTTGAACTATTTCAGAACATAGAAAAGCAGGGATAATTTACCAGATTCATTCTATGGAGCCAGCATAACCCTGATACCAAAACCAGGCAAAGACGCTGCAAAAAAAAGTTACAGACCAGTCTCTCTCAGGAATACAGATGCAAGAATTCTCAACAAAATTCTAGCCAATAGAATTCAATATCACATCAAAAAAATAATACACCATGACCAAGTGGGATTCATATTAGGTATGCAAGGATGGTTTCAACATTAGAAAAATCAATGTAATCTACCACAAAAATAAGAATCACGTGATCATCTCAGTCAACACAGAAAAGGCATTCAACAAAGTCCAACACCCATTCCTGATAAAAACTCTCAATAAAATGGATATAGAAGGGAAATTCCTCAACCTAATAAAGGGCATCTAAACACAAAACCAACAGCCAACATCATTCTTAATGGAGAGAGACTGAAAATATTCCCCTTCTTGAGAACAGGAAAAAAGATAAGGATGCCCTTTATCACCACTCCTATATAACACTGTGCTGGAAGTCCCAGCCAAAGCAGTAAGGTAAGAAAAAGAAATAAAGGGCATACAAATTGGTAATGCTGTTGTGGTTAGGTGTCATTGAGTTGGTTCTGACTCACAGCAACTATGCACAACAGAACAAAACACTGGCCGGTCCTGCACCATCCTCACAATCATTGATATGCTTGAGCCCATTGTTGCAGCCACTGTGTCAATCCATCTTTGTTGAAGGTCTTCCTATTTTTCACTGGCCCTCTACTTTACCAAGCATGATGTCCTTCTCCAGGGACTGATCCCTCCTGATAACATGTCCAAAGTATGTGAGACGTAGTCTCACCATCCTTGCTTCTAAGGAGCATTCTGGTTGTACTTCTTCCAAGACAGATTTGTTTGTTCTTTTGGTAGTCCATTGTACATTCAATATTCTTTGCCAATACCACAATTCAAAGGCATCAATTCTTTGGTCTTTGTTATTCATCATCCAGCTTTCACATACATATGGGTCAGGCACACCTTAGTCTTCAAGGTGACATCTTTGCTCTTCAACACTTTAAAGAGGTCTTTTGCTGCAGATTTGTCCAATGCAATGCATCTTTTGATTTCTTGACTGCTGCTTCCAGGGATGTTAATTGTGGATCCAAGTAAAATTAAATCCTTGACAACTTCAATCTTTTCTCCATTTATCATGATGTTGTTTTATTGACCCAGTTGTGAGGAATTGTGTTTTATGTTGAGGTGTACTCTATACTGAAGGCTGTGGTCTTTGATCTTCATCAGTAAGTGCTTCAAGTCCTACTCACTTTTCAGCAAGGAAGGCTGTATCATCTACATACTATAGGAAGAATGAGTGAGTCTTCCTCCGATCCTGATGCCCTGTTCTTCTTCATATAGTCTAGCTTCTCAGATTATTTGCTCAGCATATAGATGGAATAAGTATGGTAAAAGGATACAACCCTGACACACACATTTCCTGACTTTAGACCATGCAGTATCCCTTTGTTCTGTTTGAACAACTGCCTTTTGATGTATGTATGGATTCCTTATAAGCACAAATTAAGTGTTCTGGAATTCTCATTCTTCATAATGTTATCCATAATTTATTGTGATCCATGCAGTCAAATGCCTTTGCATAGTCAAAACACAGGTAAACATCTTTCTGGAATTCTCTGCTTTCAGCCAGGATCCATCTGACATCAGCAATAATATCTGTGGTTCTACATCCACTTCTGAATCCAGCTTGAATTTCTGGCAGTTCCCTGTTGATATACTGCTGCAGCCACTTATGAATTATCTTCAGCAAAATTTTACTTCAGTGTGACATTAATGAGAGTGTTCGATGATGTCCGCGTTCGGTTGGATCACCTTTCTTGGGAGTAGGCATAAATATGGATCTCTTCCAGTCAGCTGGTGAGGTAGCTGTCTTCCAAATTTCTTGGCACAGATGAGTGAGCACTTCCAGTGCTGCATTCATTTGATGAAACATCTCAGCTGGTATTCTGTCAATTCCTGGAGCCTTGTTTTTTTCCAATGCCTTCAGTGCAACTCGGACTTCTTCCTTCAGTACTATCAGTTCCTGATCATATGCTACCTCCTGAAATGGTTAAACATCGACCAATTCTTTTTGGTATACTGACTCTGTATTCCTTTCATCTTCTCTTAATGCTTCCTGCATTGTTTTAATATTTTCCCCTGGTAGAATCCTTTGACACTGCAACACAAGGCTTGAGTTTTTTCTTCAATTCTTTCAGCTTGAGAAATGCCAAAATGGCCTTCTGTCTTGGTTTTCTACCTCCAGGTCTTTGGACATATCATTATAATGCTGTACTTTGTCGTCTTCTCAAGCCACTCTTTGAAAATTGGTAATTAAGAAGTAAAACTATCCCTATTTGCAGATGATATGATACTATACATAGAAAACCCAAAGACTCCACAAGAAAACTACTGGAACTAATAGCTTCAGCAGAATATCAAGATACAAGATAAACATACAAGAATCAGTTGGATTCCTATATATCACTAAAGAGAAAGATGAAAAGGAAATTAGGAAAACAATACCACTTATAACAGCCCCTAAAAAAGTAAAATACTTAGGGATAAACTTAACCAGGAATGTAAAAGACATATACAAAGAAAACTGCAAAACACTACTGCAAGAAACCAAAAGAGAACAACATAAATGGAAAAAACATACCATGCTCATGGATAGGTAAACTCAACACTGTGAAAATCACAGTTCTACCCAAAGCAATCTACAAATACAATACAATCCTGGTCCAAATACCAATAACATTCATTTAAAGAGATGGAAAAACTAATCATTAACTTTATATGGAAAAGAAGTGGCCCCCGATAAGTAAAGCACTATTGAAGAAAAATAAAGTAGGACTTGAACTACCTGAGCTCAGAACCTACTATACAGCTATGTTAGTCAAAACACCCTGGTACTGGTACAACAAAAGATATATTGACCAATGGAACAGAATTAGACCCCACTTTTGTCTTTTTTTTTTTTTTTTTTTTGTCTAGCAAAAGCAGGACCCACCCAACCAGCTTCCTTGTACTTCTTATTCTGACAAAACTCTAGAAAGGTATCAAACATGTGTTGACCTAGAACTTCACCTTTCACCAATGCCTGATCTACTGTGGTGATACTTTGCATATTTGTATTGCCACCTCGCCCTATGGGTTAGCAGTCCCTCACTGTTGGAAGCAGAGTCACCAACATCTTTAAGACTACCCAGACTTGAGAACCAATTTAGAATATTCATCCTTACAATTTTATTTCTCTAGAACCCCTCTTGGTGTAAATCTGTCCACCTACAGTCACCTGATCCATCTGCTTACTGTCACCTAGATCTTTGACAAGGGCCCAAAGTCCATCGAATGGGGAAAAGACCATCTTTTTAACAAATGGTGCTGGTGAGACTGGATGCCCATCTGCAGTAAAGTGAAACAGGACCCATACCTCACAAAAACTAATTTGAAATGGATCAAAGACCTAAATATAAAACCAAAACCTATAAAAATCATAGAGGAAAAAATAGGATCAACACTAAAGGACCTGATACATGGCATTAACAGGATACAAACCATAACTAACACACAAACTCCAGAAGATAATTAACTGGGATCTTCTAAAACTTAAAACTCTTATGCTCATCAAAAGACTTACCAAAAGAGTAAAAAGAGGACCTACAGACTGGGAAAAAAAATTTTGTCTATGACAAATCTGACAAAGGTCTAATCTCTAAAAATAGACAGGAAAATCCAACACCTTTACTACAACAACAAAAAAAAACCGATTAAAAACGGGTAAAGGAAATGAACAGACACTTCACCAAAGACAGCATTCAAGCAGCTAATAGATACACAAGGAAATGCTCATTATCACTAGCCATTAGAGAAATGCAAAGCAGAACCACAGTGAGATACCATCTTAAAAACCCAAACCCTAGCATTAATGGCATGAATCAAAAAAACAGAAAATAACAAATGGTGAAAGAGGCTACAGGGATATTGTAACTCTTATGCACTGCTGGTAGAAGCACAAAACGGTATAGCCATTTTTGAAATCAATTTGGTGCTTTTTTAGAAAGCTAGAAACAGAAATACCATATGATCCGGCAATCCCACTCCTAGGTATATATCCTAGAGAAATAAGGAGCCATCACACAGACGTATGCACACCTGTTCATAACAGCATCATTCACAGTAGCAAAATGATGGAAACAATCTAGGTGCCCATCAACAGATGAACGGATAAACTATGGTACGTACGCGCAATGGAGTACTACTGTGATGGTGAAGATTATGTGTCAACTTAGCTGGGCCATGATTCTTAGTGTTTTGGCGACACAAATATACAAAGTATCACTACCAGTAGATCAGGCATTGGTGAAAGGAGAGGTTCTGGGTGAACACATGTGTGATACCTTTCTAGAGTTTTGTCAGAATGAGAAGTATAAGGAAACTGGTTGGTGAGTCCTAATTTCACCAGGCAAAGTGGTAAAAGAAAGATGCACTCAGGGCTTCAGAGTCAAAGCTCAAGTGCCACAAACAACCTCAAAGCTTCCAACTTGTGCTTTGAAAGAAAGCCTTATTTCTTGTAGTAACAGAGCTGATGTTGCCAAAAGCCAAATCTAGACTCTTATTGTAAGATTGGCTGAATTATAACACCAGCTCAATTGCCAACATAGAGAAGTATCTGAAGTTAAAGTGAGGGCATTGACTGGGAAGAAATGAGATCCTGAAACTTGGCATGAAAACATATGGGCAGATAATCAGGAAGCTGGAGACAGAGCACCTACATTCCACTGAAGTTGAATCACTCCTGCCAACAGAACCACTCCCATCTGAAGAGATTACTTCATGTTTGTCTGCTACACCACCCTGCCCAGAAAAACCATTATCCCCTCCACTCCCATCTAATGAGATTAGCCCTAACCCAGCTGCCTCTAAAGAGCTTGCCCCAAGCCATTGCCTGCTGTATCACCTGAGGTAGATGCTTTACAAGACAACGTTGCATGTTTTCAAAACAATTCCACACTCCTAATTCTGGCTTCTAGACCTATAACTAGACCTAAGACCCAGCAAGTCCCAAAAGGTGAAGTACAAAGTGTGACCCAAAAGAACTACTTGACTTTTCTAATATATACAGACAGAAACCTGGGGAATATGTATGGGAATGCCTATTAAGGGATAATGGTGCAAGGAACATAAAGATGAATCTGTCTGAGTTTATTGATATATGGGTCCACTACGCACAGATTCTTCATTCAGAGTTTCAGCTTGAGAAGTTAGGAAAGGTTCTAATGGTTTGTTTGGCTGGGTTGCTGAAGCATGGATTATGAGGTGGCCTACACTAAACCAGGTTGAAGTACCAGACCTCCCTTGGTGTTCTGTAGAAGAAGGTATCCAAAGGCTTAGGGAAATTGGTATGCTAGAGTGGATTTATCAGGTTAGACCCACAGACCCACAGATGGAATGCCCAGAGGACACAACTTTTACCACAACTGTGAGGAACAAGTTTGTGAAGGGAGCTCCAACATCCTAGAAGACTGCTGTAATTGCTATTTTATGTAAATCAGATTTGACAGTGGGAACTACCCTAACCAAATTAAGATACCTAGTTACAATGGGGCTGATTGGACCCTGTAGTAGTAGGGGCCAAGTGGTTGCACTCAATAGACAAAGACAAGGTGGGCGTGGTTACAGTAATGGACATTGGAGTCAAAGCAGTAATCAGAATAGTCTGACTTGTATGGACTTATGGCTTTGGCTACTTAGTCATGGTGTCCCTAGGAGTAAAATAGATGGGAAACCTACTAAATATTTACTTGATCTGTACACATGGATGAATTCTAGGTCAGGTGAACAGTGGTCTAACTCGAATCGCCAGAATAGAGAGTCACAGTCTCTCAATCAATTCCCAGACTTGAGCAAGTTTAAAGACCCACAACCCCTTGAATGAAAGGAGGGTGGGTCCCCTTGAGGAAGGACTCTAATAGTCTGCCAAAATTTATACTGTTGATCTCTCTCCCAGCCTTCCCCAAAGGGATCTATGGTCATTTATGAGACTGACTGTTCACTGGGGGGGAAAAATCAGAATTTTGGGGGATTTCTGGATGCTGGCTCTGAACTGACATTAATTCCAGGAGACCTGAAACATCACTGTGGCCTACCAGTCAGAGTAGGGGCTTACGGAGGTCAGGTTATTAATGGAGTCTTGGCTCATGTCCATCTCACAGTAGGTCCAGTGTGTCCCTGAACTCATCCTGTAGTGATTTCCCCAGTTCCAGGGTACATAATTGGGATAGATATACTCAGCAACTGGCAGAACCCCCATATTGGATCCCTGACAAATGAAGTAAGGGCTATTACGGTAGGAAAAGCCACGGTGGAAGCCATTAGAACTGCCCCTACCTAGGAAAATAGTAAATCAAAAGCAATACCGCATTCTTAGAGGGATTTCAGAGATTACTGCCACTATCAAGGACTTGAAGGATGCAGGGCTGGTGATTCCCACCACATCCCCATTCAACTCTCCTAGTTGCCCAGTGCAAAAAACTGATGGATCTTGGAGAATGACAGCAGATTATCAAGAGTGGAAATGGGAGTGGCACCACTCACTATTACCCCTGGTAAAAATCTTGTAAGATTTTTGTTTCCTGTCCCCATGACCTATGCTCTGCAGGTCTAGAGGTCTTAGTTCCAAAGGGAGGAATGCCCCCACCTGGAGACACATCACTGATTCCATTGAATTGGAAGCTAAGAATGCCACCTGGCCACCTTAGGCTCCTTACACCTCTGGATCAACAGGCAAAGAAGGAAGTTACCATACTGGCTGGTGTGATTGATCCAGGCTACCAAGAGGAAATTAGACTGATATTACATAATGGAGGTAAAGAAGAGTTGTGTCTGGAATACATGAGATCTCTTAGGGCGTCTCTTAGTACTACCACATCCTGCGATTAAAGTCAATGGAAAACTACAGCAACCCAATTCAGACACGACTACTAATGGCCCAGACCCTTCAGGAATGAGGTTTGGGTCACCCCACCAGGCAAAGAACCACGATCAGCTGAGGTGCTTGCTGAGGGCAAAGGGAATACAGAATCGATGGTGGAAGAAGGTAGTTCTAATTACCAGTTACAGCCATGTGACCAGTTGCAGAAATGAGGACTATAATTGTTATATTTCTGCTTTGTACATATGCATCAGATATTTGTTTTCTTTGCTTATAAAATATAAGATGTAAATGGGGCTAGTGAATTTTTGGTTTATGTGTTAGTTGTATCATGTTAGGCCCAAGTATAACTTTATAATAGTGTTTATTCAGAGATTATGTATGGTTTGGTGAGATGTATACAGATGCCAGGTTGACAAAGGGTAGACTATGATGGTTAAGATTGTGTGTCAGCTTGGCTGGGCCATGATTATCAGTGTTTTGGCAGTTGTGTAATGTTGTGATCACTTTCCTTTGAAATTTGATATGTGATCACCCCCCATGATGCAATCTGCTGAGTGGTACCAGCAGGGGTAAGGCCTATGGTGGCTCATCACCCCCTCAGCCTTCACCTGTCCGCCTTCTGCTGCCTACTTCCTTCCTGCTTGCCTTGCAAAGGCTGTTGCCTTGTTCTGGATCCAGCAGTTGTCTCTTGTCTGGCCTCTGGTTCTTGGAACTTGAGCTACAAGCTTATCTGTCCATTCACCAATCTTCACTGCCTACGAGCAAGAATCCTGCTCCTCGACCTGCCTATCTGCCTATCTTGGGTTCACCAGCCCCTGCAGCTAAGTGACTCAAGAGAAACCTTGCAGTCTTGCCTGCTGACCTTGGGGATTCCTTGACCATCACAACCTGTGAGTAGGACTCCCTGCTCTCCAACCCACTCATCTTGGGTTCACCAGATTCTGCTGCTCCATGAACTGGGAAAGGACTCCATCCTGATCCAAGGACTTGGGGTGTTCTAACCCCTACAATCACTTGAGCTGTTTCCTTAATATAAATCTGTGTATATGTTTATACACATTACTGGTTTTGCTTCTCTAAGGAGCCCAGCCTAACACAAGTATGCAATGATAAATAATGAATCTGTGAAGCATCTCACAACATGGATGAATCTGGAGGAAATTAGGCTGAGAGAAATAAGTCAATCACAAAAGGGCAAATATATGAGACTACTACTATAAAAACTCAAAAAGTTTACCTACAAAAAGAAACAATCTTTGATGGTTATGAGGGAGGGGAGAGTTAGGGATGGGAAAAACACAAAGAGAACACTCTTTGTCATTTACAAATGCTGAGTCTCCAATCCTCTGAATGTGCCCCTTTTCCTTTCCATTCCTGAGAACTATCGTCCTCAGTACCAGGGGCCTAATGGGCCACCAGATCCACTGATGTGGGTAGGGTTCTCCCAGTTGAACCCATAAAGATTCAAATCGATGCCACTAAGTCTTTTATCTAAAGTCACCCAATATCCCTTCAAGTGTGAAGCAAAGGAAGGACTAGCCCCCATTATCCAAGACTTCTTATCTAAAGGCCTGTTTATCCCTGCACTAGCCCCTGTGTTTCCAGTAAGGAAAATAATCAGGGATGAAGGTTTGTGCAGTATCTGAGAATAGTTAATCATATTGCTGTTCCCAGATTTCCACAGTACCTAACCCTCATATTACATATAAAAAAATATTACATATAGTGCCTTCCAAATGCCACTCATCTTATAGAAGTAGACTTTTGTAGGTTTTTTTGTTTGTTTGTTTTGAGGATTCCTGAGAATCAGTATTTGTTTGCCTTCACTTGGGAAGATCAACATTTACCTGGACCATGATGCCTCAAAGGCCTCACCAAATCTCCAACCTGCTTTTCCCAAATTCTACCTGCAGATTTACAGTCCCTAAAATTTGCACAGGAAGCCATCAAAAGAAGATGGAAGGCATACACAGAGCCACTATACCAAAAAGAATTCATTGACATTCAACCACTTCAGGAGTTAACATATGATCAGGAACCAACAGTACTAAAGGAAGAAGCCCAAGCTGCACTGAAGGCGTTGGCGAAAAACAAGCCTCCAGGAATTGGCAGAATATCCACTGAGATGTTTCATCAAATGGACACGGCACTGGTAAGTGCTCACTTGTCTATGCCAAGAAATTCAGAAGATAGCTACCTGGGCAACTGACTGTTAGAGATCCATATTTATGCCTATTCCCAAGAGAGGTGATTCAGCTGAAAGCAGAAATCAAACAGTATCATTAATATTACACTGAAGTAAAATTTTGGTGAAGATCTTTTCAAAGGCAGTTGCAGCAGTATATCTACAGGGAACTGCCAGAAATTCAAGCTGGATTCAGAAGAGGACATGGAACCACAGATATCATTGTTGATGTTAGACGGGCCCTGGCTGAAAGCAGAGAATTCCAGAAAGATGTTTACCTGTGTTTTATTGACTATGCAAAAGCATTTGACTGAGTGGATCATAACAAATTATGGATAACATTGTGAAGAATGGGAATTCCAGAACACTTAATTGTGCTCATGAGGAACCTGTATATAGATCAAGAGGCAGTCACTTGAACAAGGAAATACTGCATGGTTTAAAGTCAGGATTGTACCCTTTTGCCATAGTTTATCTGAGAAGCTGGACTATATGAAGAACACAGCATCAGGATTGGAGAAAGACTCATTAGCAACCTGTGATATGCAGATGACACAACCTTGCTTGCTGAAAAATGAAAAGGACTTGAAGCACTTACTGATGAAGATTGAAGACCATGGCCTTCAGTATGGATTACACCTCAACATAAAGAAAACAAAAATCCTTACAACTGGACTAATAAGCAACATCATAAATGGAGAAAATATTGAAGTTGTCAAAGACTTCCTTTTACTTGGATCCACAATAAACACCCTTGGAAACAGCAGTCAAGAAATCAAAAGACACATTGCATTGCGCAAATGTGCAGCAAAAGACCTCTTTAAAGTGTTAGAAAGCAAAGATGTCACCTTGAAGACTAAGGTGTGCCTGACCCATATGTATGTGAAAGCTGGATGATAAATAACAAAGACCAAAGAAGAATTGATGCTTTTGAATTGTGGTGTTGGCAAAGAATTTTGAATGTACCATGGACTGCCAAGAGAACAAACAAATCTGTCTTAGAAGTACAACCAGAATTCTCCTTAGAAGCAAGGATGGTGAGACTACATCTCACATACTTTGGACATTGTTATCAGGAGGGCTCAGTCCCTGGAGAAGGACATCATGCTTATGTAGAGGGTCAGCAGAAAAAGACAACTCTCAATGAGATGGATTGACACAGTGGCTGCAACAACGGGCTCAAACATTAAAAGCAGTCGTAAGGATGGTGCAGGACCAGGCAGTTGCTTCATTCTGTTGTACATAGGGTTGCTATGAGTCAGAACCAACTTGACAGCACTTAACAACAATTTACCCAGTCTATGGTTCGGTTCACACTATGTAGATGATTTACTCGTTTGTGTTTTCTTATGAGAATTGCCTAAAAAGACAGTGCGCTATTATTACAGCACCTGACAACCAGAAGGCATTAAGGCCTCAAAGGGAAAGTCACAATTAGCTCAACCCTCTGTGAAATACCTGGGTCACATCATTCCCTTAGCAGGTGTTTCCATTAACCATAAAAGGAAAGAAGGGATCTTAGCCTATCCCATCCTAAGCATAAAACAAGGGGTTTCCTTGGACTCTGGATATTGCAGAACCTGGATTCCCAGTTTTTCTTTACTTGCTCAGTCCCTATATTTCAAGGTCTCTGAGCCTGATCCTTTTCAGCTGAAGGAAGAAAAGTAGGTCAAAATGAATTTTAAAGCATCCTTTATCTATACCCCAGAATTTCCAGAACTTTCAGGCAATGATTTGGGGGGTCCTCACACAGAAACATGGAGACCACCAGAGGCCTGTAGGTTATTATAGTTTGCAACTCTCTATCTGGTGGCCAGGGGTTACCCGCCTTGCTTGCAAGCAGTAGCAGCCTCTGCCAAACTAGTGGAAACCACCATGGACATTGTTTTTCAGGAAATGTATTGATGTTTATGTACATCATTGCAGTACCTGCTATTCTTAACTCAGCCCTAACCCAACATCTCTCTGCAATAGGCTCTTCTCTTAGAAGTTTTGTTTTTGGCTGCTTCCAATGTATGGCTACACATGGTAACTAGTTTAAACCTAGCCACCTTACTCCTTGACCAAAAGGAAGGGAACTACTTGCCTCAGGATTGTTCATACTTAATAGACCAGTTATTGTCTCTTAGAAAAGATCTAAAGAAGACTCCATGATCAAACCCTGATTTAGTTTTATTAGCTGATGGGTGTTACTTAAAACCTGACCCCACTAGCCCTAGTCATCAAGCAGGATATGCAGTCACCACTTCCATCAAGGTCTTGTAAAGTCAGGCCCTTCCTGAGGCCACTTCAGCCCAGCAAGCTGAACCAAAAGACTCTGACCGAGGCCTGTCAATAGCCTCCCAAAGGCCCATGACTGTTTAGATGGATTCTAGGTATGATTTGGGGATAATCCACGATTTTGGCATGCTTTGGAAACGGGATTCCTGACCTCCTCCGGATCCTCCGTTAAAATTGTAAGTTAATAGCAAATCTGTTAGAAGCCTTATTGCTTCCCTCTGAGATTTCAGTGATTAAGATTCAGGTTCATCAGCCAAAAGGGGCTTCTCAGACTGAGGAAGTTAAATAACTTAATTGATCAAGCTGCTAAGAAAGCTGCATCTACCATCATTCTCACTTCTGGTACTGCCAGAAAAAACTATCATATTTGGAACTATCATGGTTGACTATACCTTGTAGTTTATTAATCAAAGATTCTACCAGTGATGGGATTATCTAGGACAACCTTGTGAGCTACTAACTTATGGCTCCAGATAAAGAAAAATGGGAAATGCAAGGCTGTCAGATAAACTGTAACACCCACATCCAGGAAGGACCCAATCAGAAGCCTGTCTTTCCAAAATCTTTGCATATTCCTTACACATGAAACCACTTAGGGAAGGACAAAACAGTTGATTTACTGAAGAAATGTTGGTAGGGAATTTTTTTTTTTTCCAGCTGCAGAACATGTCACTTCTGTGCTCCCTTTGCCCTCTATATAATCCTGGTAAACATTTGAAGCCCCCACCAGGCTAATATTCATTACCTCCTGGTCTCCTGTGAGAAGGGCAACTTGATTTTACCCCCTCTACCATGAAGGTTTTTTGTGTGTATGTGTGTGCTTTCTTTTACTACTCTAACTCCCATTAACACTTGGAAAGAGAATGCCCTTATTAAGTTAGCATAATCAGTAGCTAGTGCTGGCAATTAGACAAATTGTTGGATATGTCACTCTTCTCCGCAGTTCATGCAAGATCATTCTGACCCCTTTTCTACTCTAGTTTTTAATTATGGGTCTATACCAAATGCTACTGTAGATTTTCAAAGATCTTTTAAAAGAGCCATATGCATAAAACCATGGCATACTCCAAAGCTATCCACTTACCCATTAGTAACTTTTTGCTTTAATCTTACTCAATTTTGGCTAAACCTCAATTATTTTCAAATGTTCTCTTTGTTAATAACACTATTATTCTAGATTAATTACTCATTGTGTTACAAGTTATCAAGTCTTACCGTATGTGAAGAACTCAGAAGCCATCTAGAATTCAGTGAGTTATCCATTTGCAACAACTCATTGACAATGTTGGCTTGAAAAGGTAAACCAAGCTATCCCCTTTCCAAATAAACAGTGAAAGCATGGTTTGTGCTCCATATGGATTATGTTTTTCTATGTGGAAGATCTGAATATTTTAAAAGAACTTCAACATTAACCCATATACATGGGCTTTACCCTGTTTAAAAATGGCTGGAACATGTAGGGCCAGTGTACCCTAGGAGCCTTAGGAATCCCACTAGACATTCATTCATATGATGACATCTTATCTTGGACAAGTGAATTAAAATTTCTAACAATCCAGAAAAGAGAACTCACCATCCAGGAAAACCCATCGCTGATAGGCCTGAATGGGGTTGGTCTTTTCTTTGAGCCATGGTCCCCAAATTGATTATATTAAAATTAGAAAAATTCATTTGCAAACTGTCAGCTACCATGGCCCTCTAAAGAGTTAGTAGGATTAATTCTACTTATCAGGAACAACAAAACCTACAAAGTAAATGGTATTAATTGGAAGCAGACTTCCAAAGCTACTTTTAGAAAAAGAGATGGTAACACGATTGCTTTTGTAGAATACTACAAGGAATATAATGCAGAGATCACTCATTTAACACATCTACTCTTAATCAGCAAGGACAAATAGAACCAAAAGGGCGCAACATCAGAGACTATTGCTGATTCCCGAGATATGCTATCTGACAGGTCTAACAGATAAAATGCATGAAGCCTACAGGATGAATGGAGCAACGTACCATCAGTGCAACCTATCTCAAGGTAGCACCTGCTAGTGGCACAGACAAAACTTAATACAGAACTTTCCCAGAGAGGTATTCTGCAAGGCATATCACTTTGTTTGGAGAGTGAAGAAGAAAGTACAGCCTTCCCCAGTCTGCATATACAACAAATTATTTCCAAGCGTCACTTAACAACGCAATATGTTAGATTCTTCAGCATTACCAAATCTAAGAACTATGAATTTTTACTTTTTTCAAATGGCAGAGGAAAAGCCAGGAACCATACCCAGGGAAGCAGCATTCACACCCATTTAATATTCTAGATCAGGTTGGTACGTGAAGCTTTAAAAAGTCCTTGGACAATGGAAAGGAGCCTAAGAAAAAAGATCTATAGCCAACCATGATCAAACGTGAGAAGAAAGCATTGTACCATAGAAGGAAGACAAGAATATTTATTGCTAGCAGAGCTATTCATACGGAACAGAAACATAACCCTGTGTGTTTTCTGGTCTCCATTTCCTGCCAGTCTTCAAAAAACTAAGCTTAACACTTGTATCATTCTATAAGAGCTGAGGATTTGGAAAGCTTCTGAGACATCCCAGGGGCTCCAGTATGGCTGATGAATGCTATTAAATGCCCAGCTCTCATGTGGAGCACAGAAAATACAAGGGTGATGCCACCAGTCTTGTCACTTTGTTTCTGACAGCTTTAGGCTTCTGACTCTTAACATACTACAGCCCAGCTGCCTCTGACCCAGTAAACTTCCCCCTCCCTTCTTATCCTGCTTTTCTCTGGTTGCCATAAGCTTCCGTTTTCCCTCTGGATTTCCTCCTTTCATCTCCTGCCTACCTTAGCTTATTGGGGTTTTGGGGGTGACTGTTTTGCTGAAGAGCTGGAGGCCATAGAGAAGTTGTTCCCTAGCCCTTATTACACCCCCTACCATGAAAAAAGTTAGATTGCTCTTTCACAAACTCTAGGTTTAGCCCCAACACAGACCCCTCCTGCCCCCAGGAAAGCCCAGGGTAAGATCAGGTGGAACTTCCTACCCAAAGTGGGCAAGGAAACAGGAGCAGCATGGTGTTTCAGTACCAATCCTCACAAGGTCTCAACATTGGACAATGGAAAGGAGCCTAAGAAAAAAGATCTATACCAACCATGATCAAACATGAGAAGAAAGCACTGTACCATAGAAGGAAGACAAGAATATTTATTGCTAGCAGAGCTATGCATATGGAACAGAAACATAACCCTGTGTGTTTTCTGGTATCCTCAGAGATCCTGAGAGAGTCCTTGCAGCTCCCTTCCAGCCCAGCATATTCCTCTGTTGACACAATCCAGCTCCCCTAATTCATAAGCTCTGGAGGTGCCTGATGCATCTCGGAAACTTTTCTCCACGATGTCATACTCTAAGCCCATCCATGAGTTTCTGGAAGTGACCAAACTCCTCTGCCAACACTCGCCTGGTTTGTGGAGGTAGGTATCCCCACAGCACATCAGTGTATACTTTCAGTGACATTTGAGTTGTTTGAGTCTAAGATAGCAGCAGATGCTAATTGCCACCCAAGCACCCTGGCCTGGGGCCCTCCAAAGGGACTGCCAAACCACCGTTGTAGGTCTGACCAGGCACACAGGGCTCATTGCTTTATGAAGCTCTGCAGCTTCTTTCATTCCAGAAAGATGCAATGCCATCAACTCCATCCAGGCCCAGGAGCTAACCCACCTTCTCAGCCATAAGTCTCCAACTTTAAGCTCAAGTTCCCCTAGAAGATGATGCCAGTGTAACAAAGTAGTCATCCTTTGTCTGTGGTCCCAAATCCAGGAGCTCCTCTGGCTTTTCTGAAGTGCCAGACCTAAACTTTGTACAAGAGATAGAGGCATCCCCGCAGGGACATGGACCTCCTACCAGTGGAATCTTGTGGTTGCCAGACACAGACGCCAGGGCACAGCCTTGGGCCCTAGTCCCTCCAAGTCAAAAGTACCCCTTTGCTGAGAGAGTGAGAGGCCTTGAAGGACTGACAAGGGTCTCTGATTTCCCTTCCATTCAGCCATTAGTTTTGAGGCCTCTGATGCATACATACTGCCTGTCTAATGACTCCCAGGAAACAACTCTATATATCAAATCACTCAAGAGGATCAAAGTGAACATACCAACATTTACTTACTCCAATTGTGACTAACACTGACTAGACCAGCCCTAACTTTTGCGGGTAGTGGGACCAAGACAGGCCTCCCATCCCACCTTAGTATTAGGTTCCCTTCCATGAATGTACAGCAAAACTCGTTATTCTTCTGAAATTAGGACTGTGTCCAGAATCTGATGCCTCAGGGAGAAGACTAGAGGCTACAGATCAAGGCAGGTCCCTTCATTTAACTCTGGGAGAAATTCAGGACTCTACAATAGTGGACAATAACCAGGAACAGAAGGGCACTGCCTTAGAAGAGGGTGGGCATCAGGAAGTAAGAGTACACAAGACGGTGGATCCTGGAACAGTCATCACAGCTAAGGCAAGGGATCACTGCACAGGGAGACAACTCAACTTGATCAAGCAAATTGAGGCTGGCTGGTCCGCACCCAAACCACAGGCCGTATTTTGCTCCAGGTCCTGGACACGGTATTCTTAGGATTTTCAGAACTATCATATATATCCAAAAAGCTATTTCCCACAATAATTTTAAAAGATGTGAACAGGCTACCCAGCACAAGCTGTTCACCATCAAACTTGGCAACATTCAGACACCTTATGGCATTGTCCTAGAATACTCACAAACACAAAGGATTTCAGCTTTAGGGATTCTTCTAGAACTTGACAAGTTTGCCCTTTTAAGGGCACTGGCACTGCACGTATATGTTCCTACTACCTCTTCCACCCCTGGAGGTTTATTGGCAAACATTTGAGCCACGTTAGTAGGTTGTCATGGTAGAGGCTGGTGCAACTGCCTAAAGAACAAGGAAGTTTGTCTGCGCCATTTATATGAGGGCATGCTTCCCAGAGTGATTATGTGAAACTTGTGTCTTTTGGCTTCTGTACAGTGAGATAAGTCTTGCAAGTAGGTTTACTATTTTCCTTTGTGTTATTGGAAGGTATGGTTACCAGCATTCCAAAATATTCGAGTAAGTGAGTTGTTTTGGGGTGAAAACAGTTTGTGATGCACTACCTGGGCCTTGGGACCGATATATACCAAGTGTGTGATATGCTTCATGGAACCAATGTGAGTCAGCTTATATTAGTCACCTCCCTGATGACATCTGATGAGGAAATCACCTCAATAATGAGCCCTGCTATAAGCAACCAAACAGTTGAAAAGAGCTGCCTTGGGTATATAAACGGATGTTTCAGCAAGGCTCACTTTCTCTGGATCCTGTGTCCAGCTCCTCATCATATGACCTCTGGTTCTTGGAACTTCAGCTAGCAGCCTGTCTTCTGACCTACGAATTCTGAGATTCTCCAGCATCTTGTCTGTCCTGTTGATTGTAGGTTCATCAACCCCTGCAACCACCTGAGTCTAACCCACAGATGTGAGACTTGCTAGCCTCCACAAGCATAAGTCATTTCCTTGAATTAAATCTCTCCACGTGTATATATACACTTCAGTGGCTTTACATCTCTAGAGAACGCAGCCTAAGACATTTTGGAGCTGCTTTCATTTGTCATCAGAGAAGGTACAGTTTTTTTGTTGTTGTTTTTGTTTTTTTTGCTGGCTTTGTTATTTTTTCCTGACACACTCTTTTTCAGAAATGGTTTATTACAGGCTTAGAGTCACAGCCAAAGGAATCGTAGAGCAACTATTTTCTCCATCAAGTGATAATGATTCTGAGGATGATGGTGACAAAGTGTCTTGGAGGACAGCAGGCAAAATTCTGAAATGGAATGTGAACAAGGTGCCTGGGAGGGGCCTACCCCTTCTGGGGAATCTAAAACTCATTGTGATGATATCAACAACGACAGTGAAATTATGTCAGAGGATGATGAATCAGTCGGTGCACAAGGGATCAACAAGAAGAAAATGAAGGGGGATGATATGAAAATGTCTCCTATTTTGAACAGATAACAAGCTCGCTTGAGCAAGATCCTGAAGTTCACAAAAATTGACAGATGAAAGAAATGAAGTAGATTTCTTGTCTATTTTTAAGGAAGAGATGTTGGAAATCATAAAGGAACAAATGAATCTGTATGCAACCCAGGAGAAAAGTAAAGACTGGAATCCTATGACCGTAGAGGAGATAAAGACATTCATTGCTGTGCATATAACAACGGGTATATGCATCTTACTGCAGACTGAACTGTATTGGTCCAGGGATCCCTCCTTTGTTAGCACTCGGATTCCACAATATGACTAACACAATTCAAGAAACCGACTCAGAACACGCACTGAAATGACAATTCAATAGCTGTGCCTAAAGGACAACCTGGCTATGACCAGCTTCACAAACTGTGCCCTATTATTGGTGCTATCAACAGAGGTCTAAAAGAGGTATTATGTGCCATCAAGTACCATGGCAGTTGATGGAAGTGTGGTGCCACTCAAGGGCTGTTCATCAGTAAAGCAGTACATGCCAATGAAGCCTGTCAAATAAGGATACAAAGTTTGGTGCTTGGTTGACTCAGGCTGGCTTTGTAAGTAACTGAAATCTATTCTGGGAAAAACATTATGGGCAATAACTCATCGCTCTCCCTCAGTGAGATTGTTATGCAATTCATACAACCAGTTGCCATAGGCTCATTGCCTTAGACAATTTCTTTACCTCTTATCAATGAAAACCATGCACAGTAGGGGACCGTTCATTGTGGGCTCAGTGCGATCAACTCGAAAGGATCTACCAAAAATGCTGAGCAGTAAAGATAAGTTTCAGCAGGGAGAATCTAAGCTTCTATGAAGGGGTGTGTGTTGGCAGTAAAGTGACAGGACAATAAGCCTGGGACATTTTTATCCATGTTTTGCAATCTGAAGGACATTGCTACTGTCAAAAGGAGGAACGAGGACAGTTCCTCCTCAATAATCGCATGCCCCAAAACAGTTGAATACAATGCAGTTGAAGGAGGAGTGGATAGCTTTGACCAGATGTGCAAAAGGTATGCAATCGGAAGACACTCTCACAAATGGAATCGATTGCTATATTTCCTCATTGACATGGCCATTGTAAACAGTTTTGTAACATGAGAATGTAACAAGAGAGGCAGAGGTGACCAACTGTCCCCTCGGGATTGCTCTCATGAGACAGCTTGCCGAGTCCAGGAAACCAAAAGCAGAGGAAGACCCTCCTATGTGACCGGGAGAAGCATGGAGCCAGCAGGGTGCCAAACAGTGTACGGTTCAGTAAGGACGGTGAGCATCTCTCAGTCAAGACATTCAGAAGGTGATACAGAGAATGCAGCGCTCAGAAACCATATTTGAACAAATTGTGTGCAGAAAGTATGAAGTGCTTTTATGTGTCACCTCATGTTTTCTAAAGTTTTCACTCAAAATCAAACTGATAACCATTATATACAGCAAGTGTAATGTTTTAGTATTTTGTGTGTATTTTTGAGGAGTTGAGTAAGATATTTTATGACTCAAGTGTAACTAGGAGGTGTGATGCACATCCTGGGCCATGGGACTGATCAGTACCACGTTTGTGATGTACTTCATGGAACAAGAGACCAATATGGCCGACTTGCAATTGGCACCACATTTTTTCAAATAACAATGATTCAGCATGCAATTCCACTAGTGGAAAAACACAGCATCCCAAAAAAATTCTGAAAAAGATTCATCCTTAAATTACCCAGGCTTAGATATTCACTGAAACTGGGAAATGTATGAGAATGAATTACTTCGGAGCCAACATTATCTGTGAAGTCTTCTAGCAGGACCGAGTGAGTGGGACTGAGTCTAAGCATGCTGCTCCATTGCATGTTAAGGGGTGAGTGGAATACCATTTTCAATGCAGCCTGTCTGAGAAGGTGGTACCCAACAGTGGCATAGCCTATGCACTGCAAAAAGGCAATACAGAACCTTCCCAGAGAGGCATGAGAGATGAAGGCAAGTTCCTGCATTTAATTTTGGGAGAAATCATGATTATGAGACAGTGGACAACGACGAGGCACAGAGGACACTGCTGTAGAAGACAGTGGGCATCAGGACTAAGTTCACAAGACAAAGGCACCTAAAAGAGTACCCACGGCTAAGACAAGGGATCACTGAACAGGGACATGACTCAACCTGACCGAGTTGGCTTGGGGATAGTAGCGACAAAGCTGTGTATAACTGAAGCCACATGTAAATTCAGGGCCAGGCCCAAGACAGAAAAGCCCCAATCCAGCCTGTGGTCCTTAAGCCTTAGGGACATAGAAGGTAAGAAATACCAGGTGAAGTATCCCAGATGGACCCACATGACAGGACAGCAGGAAGTATGTGTGGGAAGAATCCCAAGATGAAGAATGTACCCTGAGACAAACAGGGAACAGAGCTCCCAGCCAAAACGTCCAGGGAAGAAGAGGCAAAATGCCTGCAGGGAGACGCAAGAGCTCAAGTGAAACCTACAACAAAACACCTAAAAGGAAAGAAACATAATCTAGAAGGAAGGTGTTATACTGTAGCCCTCATGATCCGGCTAGAATTGGCCATACACTGGCCACTGTGAGCCAGTCTATTACACCCATACAATCACATAGCCAGTTGTATTCCTTATCTTGCTAAGGACAAGAAAGAACTTTTCAAGACCAAATTTAAGAGTGGACTTCAAAGATGTCAAAGGACAGGTCTGCTTCCCCTGATTCATCATTTGCAGATGCCGACTCTAGAAATAATCTTTCAGGTATGACAGAGAAAACTCAGGTTTTGTCCTGACCCAGTTGACCAATAGCCAACCAAGAGTCAAGCTTAAGAAAGGATTCTAGACTTAAGATTTTCCCCCCATTGACCCAGGAGTTGTCTTGTATACACCTGTATAGTAGGTCCCTATCAATAGGACGGTACCAAGTCCCAGTCCTGGTCACGACCTAAAACTTTCCACATGAGCTCCTGATCCTTGCCATGGTCTCCCTGTATACCTGGCTCCCTTGATACCGTGAACTCTGTTCCCTTATTTAGCATGACTCAGTGCCAGCCTTTCTCCTTATCTTCCTGAAATGCCACCCCCCCCCACTAGGAATGGGTAGAGCAGGAGTTCTGAATTTTTTCTAGTTACAGAATGGCCCATACACTCAATCCCCACCAGCATCTCAGTCATTTCCTGTCTTCTAGTAGGTCCTATTCCACTGCTTTAGCTTCTAAGCAACATCTGTAAAAACAAGCTCTACCCCGATGAACCTCTTGGTAAAAGTAAGCCATTTAGGATGTTAAAGAAAGCTAGCTACAAGGTGGGGAGAAGATGGTAAAATAGTCAGATGCTTCCTGTTGCCCCTCTTACAACAAACCCTAAAAACAAGTGAACTGAAAAAGCAAGTGAATAGATTATATATGACAATCTAGGAGCCCTGAACATCAGAGACAAAGTTGAAGAGTTGGACTGAGTGGCAGGGAGAGGGAGAGACAGTTTGGAAGCAGTGGAGAAGTACCAGGCTTGAGCTACCCAGCACCCTGCAGGCTGGATCAGCAGGCGCATGCAGGGTTAGGCAAGCAGTAGCACTCGGGATGCGTTTTACCACATCGGGAGAGACCAGGCAGGAGGGAGTCTGCATAAGTCTCTGGAGCCAGGGGGAAGCAGTGCTGGATCTGAGAATGTGCAAGCATCTAACCTACCTCATGGGATCAATATAACCCCTCCCCCTCTGGGACTTTCATAGCAGAGAAGTACCTCTTTTTCCCTCACACATCCCCCTCTGATACCAGTCTGGCAGTATTCAACAACTGCCACACCCCCTAACCAGAAATAGGTGCTATAGTGCCTAAACCAGTCTTGCAGCTTTGCGGAGTGCGGGGAGTGGAAATGCCAACTCCCCTAAGTCAAGTACTCAGGACTAACCACACCCAAACCAGTCTCTCAGCTTTAAAAAAATCACCATGCCCCCTAAATCAGGAACTCAGGGCAGGTATTGCCCCTTTGCCTAGGCACAGGCATAAGGGGTCCATGGACTTCAAATGCCCTTCATCCCTGCCTAGACCTGTGTGGGCCAATTCAACAGCATAGGCCCTCATTAGCATAGAAGAGGGTATATACCTGAAGCCAATTTTCAAATGCAATAGCCAAGGAGGAGTGGCAGATTCGTGACATTTGACACCATCCTGTCCATTAAGCATGGTCCTCACCCACCCACCACGTCAGGGGCCTGAGGACTGGCGGATTCACCCATTCTACCTATCCACACATGACAGGGGTCCAAGAGTAAGTGGTGTCTCCCAGTCTTTAAAGTATTATAATGACATGTGCAAAGAGCTGGAGATGGAAAACCAAAAGGGAAGAACACGCTCAGCATTTCTCAAGTTGAAAGAACTGAAGAGAAAATTCAAGCCTCGAGTTGCAATAGTGAGGGATTCTATGGGGGGAAATATTAAACACAGGAAGCATTAAAAGAAGATGGAAGGAATACACAGAGTCATTATACCAAAAAGAATTAGTTGATGTTCAGTCATTTCAAGAGATGGCATATGATCAGGAACTGATGGTACTGAAGGAAGAAGTCCAAGCTGCTCTGAAGGCATTGGCGAAAAACAAGGCTCCAAGAATTGAGGTGTTTCAACAAACAGATGCAGCACTAGAGATGCTCACTCATCTATGCCAAGAAATATGTAAGACAGCTTCCTGGCCAACTGACTGGAAGAGATCCCTATATATGCCTATTCTCAAGAAAGGTGATCCAACGGAATGTGGAAATTATAGAATACCATTATTATCACACCCAAGCAAAATTTTGCTGACGATCATTCAAAAACGGCTGCAGCAGTGTATTGACAGGGAACTGCCAGAAATTCAGGCTGGTTTCAGAAGAGGAAGTGGAACCAGGGATATCATTGCTGATGTCAGATGGATCCTGGCTGAAAGCAGAGAATACCAGAAGGATGTTTACCTGTGTTTTATTGACTATGCAAAGGCATTTGACTGTGTGGATCATAACAAATTATGGATAACATTGGAAGAACGGGAATTCCAGAACACTTAATTGTGTTCATGAGTAATCTTTACATAGATCAAGAGGCAGTTGTCCGGACAGAACAAGGGGATACTGATTGGTTTAAAGTTAGGAAAGGTATAACGTCAGGTTTGTATTCTTTCTCCACACCTATTCAATCTGTATGCTAATCAAATAATACAAGAAGCTGGACTATATGAAGAAGACGGCATCAGGATTGGAGGAAGACTCATTAACAACCTGCATTATGCAGATGACACAACCTTGTTTGCTGAAAGTAAAGAGGGCTTGAAGCACTTACTGATGAAGATCAAAGACCACAGCCTTCGGTATGGATTACACCTCAACATAAAACAAAAATCCCCACAACTGGACCAATGAGCAACATCATAATAAACAGAGAAAAGATTGAAGTTGTCAAGGATTTCATTTTACTTGGATCCACAGTCAACAGTCACGGAAGCAGCAGTCAAGAAATCAAAAGACACACTGCATTGGGTAAATCTGCTGCAAAGGACCTCTTTAAAGTGTTGAAGAGCAAAGATGTCACCTTGAAGACTAAGGTGCGCCTGACCCAAGCCATGGTATTTTCCATCGCATCATATGCATGTGAAAGCTGGACAATGAATAAGGAAGACCTAAGAATTGACACCTTTGAATTGTGGTGTTGGTGAAGAATATTAACTATACCATAGACTGCCAAAAGAATGAACAAATCTGTCTTAGAAGAAGTACAACCAGAATGCTCCTTAGAGGCAAGGATGGTAAGACTGCGTCTTACATACTTTAGACATGTTGTCAGGAAGGACCAGTCCCTGCAGAAGGACATCATGCTTGGCAGAGTACAGGGTCAGCAGAAAAAAGGAAGACCCTTAACGAGGTGGATTGACACAGTGGCTCCTCAGGCACAGCAATGATTGTAAGGGTTGCTTAGAACCGGGCAGTGTTTTGTTCTGTTGTGCATAGGGTCACTATGGGTCAAAACTGACTCGACGGCACCTAACAACAACAGCCAGATACCTGCCTGGTCCAATCATCCCTATGTAGCCCTACCCATCTAGGGCTGTAGGTGAGAGCCTGCACCACACACTCAGTAACTAACGACTTAGATTCATGAGCTAAATCCACACAAGAAAAATAAGTGTGCTCCTGGGCTCACACATCTAGTAGAAGCTCTAATTACCTGGTGACAGGACGTGAGCTTCAAAAACCAATAACCAAAGTAGCTCATACACCATCCTACTTGGGCATTATCAAGACAAAAATAGAAAGCTAGGACACAATAAATATACAATAAACATAACTACTTATTGATGACTTGGAGACAACAGTCAATACCAAATCACATAAAGAAGCAGATCAAGATGGCCCCAGCAAGTGACCAAAACAAAGAACCAGGAAACCTGTTGGAGGAAAATAAGAGGTTGGAGTTACTGGAGGTAAAGTTTGAAAGATTAGTATACTGAGCTCTTCAAGAGATTAGGAAGGAAATCAGGCAAAACTCAGACCAAGCCAAGGAACACACAAAGAAAGTATTAAAGGAATTCAGGAAGGCTACACAAGATCAGAACAACAAATTTAACGGCTTGCTAGAATCCATAGGGAGATAGCGAATAGAAACCCAAAGATTAACAGTAAAATTTCAGGGTTAGACAAACTCAATAGAAAGTTATAGGAGTAGAATTGACACAATGGAAGTCAGAATTAGTGAGATTGAAGATAAGGCACTTGACACCAATTTGAGGAAAAAATCAGATAAAAGAACTTTAAAAAAGTGAAGAAACCCTAAGAATTATGTGGGACACTATCAAGAGGAATAACCTGTGGTGAGTGATTGGAGTACTAGAAAGGGGTGGGGGGAGGGAGATAACAGAAAATACAGAGAGTTTTTGAAGATTTGCTGGCAGAAATCTTCCCCGATATCGTGACAGATAAGATCTTTCTCCAAGAGTCTATCCAAGAATCTCATCGAATCCACACTGGGTAGAACCCAAAAGAAAATCACCAAGACATTATGTTTGGTTTTGGCAAGTTTGATAATAAAGAATTTTAAGAGCTGCTAGAAATGGAAGTCACCTACTAAGGTGACTATAAGACTAAGCTCTCACTACTCAGCAGAAACCATGCAGGCAAGAAGGCAGTGGATGACATATATGAAGTCTTGAGGGGAAAAAAAACTGCCAGCCAAGAACTATATAGCCAGCAAAACTGTCTCTCAAATATGAAGGTGAAATTAGGGCATTTCCAGATAAAGAGAAGGGAATTTGTAAAAACCAAACCAAAATTATAATATTAAAGGGAGTCCTCCAGCTAGAGAACCAACAGGACGGAACAACTAGATATGTCAACCCAGATAGGAAGTCTCAAAAATAAGTCAAAGTTAAGACACTGAAAACAGGGATACAGATCAACATGTAAATGATAACACCATTAAAACAAAAGAGAGGGACTAAATAGTGTAGTCTCAGAACTTTCATATGGAGAGAAGTTAAGGCAATATCAAGAAATAAAAGATCGGTTTAAACTTAGAAAAAAAAGATAAATTTTAAGGTAATGTAAAAAAAAAAAAAACAAAAAACACCACACCAAAAAAAAAAAAAGAGATGACAGGACTAAGCTTATAATTATCAATGATTACACTAAATGTAAAGGGACTAAGTGTACCAATAAGAGAGTGACAGAATAGATTTAAAAAATGATCTGTCTATATGCAGCCTACAAGAGATACACCTTAGACTCGAAGACACAAACTAAAACTCCAAGGATGGAAAAAAAAAAATCAAGCAAACATCAAAAAAGATGGGGAATGGCAATATTAATCTCTGACAAGATAGACTTTAAAGCAAAACCCACCAAAAGAGATTAGGAAGGACACTATAATGATCAAAAGGTCAATATACCAGAAGGACATAACCATAATATACATGTACCCGATGACAGGGCTCAAAAATACATAAAACCAACCAACAGCATTGAAAAGAAATAAGACAGCTCCACAACAGTAGTAAGAGACTTCAATATCACTTTCAATGAAGGACAGAACATCTAGAAAGCAGCTCAGTAAAGACTTGGAAGATCTAAATGCCACAATCAAACAACTTGACCTCATAGACATACACAGAACATTCTACCCAACAGCAGCCAAGTATACAAATTATGGAACATAACACAATAGAATACTACACAAAGATGAAGAACGATGAATCCACAAAACATCTCACAACACAGATGAATCTGGAGGGCATGATGCAGAGTGAAATTAGTCACAAAAGGACACATATTGTATGAGATCACTATTACAAAACTCAAGAAAAGGTTTAAACACAGAAGAAAGCATTCTTTGATGGTTATGAAGGTGGGAAGGGAGGGGGAGGGAAATTCACTAGCTAGATAGTAGAACAAGAATCATCTTATGTGAAGGGAAGGACAACACACAATACAGGGGAAGTCAGCACCACTGGACTTTTAAGCAAAAGCTAAGAAGTTTCCTGAACACAGCCAAACACTACGAAGGACAGTAGTTGGAGCTGAGGACCATGGTTTCAGGAGACATCTAGTTCAATTAGCATAACAAAGTTTATTAAGAAAACATTCTGCATCCCACTTTGATGAGTGGTGATGGAGTCTTAAAAGCTTGTGAGTGGCCACCTAAGATGCAGCCATTGGTCCCAAGCCACTTGGAGCAAAGGCAGATGAACACCAAAGACACACAAAAATAACCCAAGGGGGGGAGCCAAGATGGCGGACTAGGCAGACCCTACCTCGGATCCCTCTTACAACAAAGACACGGAAAAACAAGTGAATCGATCACATACATAACAATCTACGAACCCTGAACAACAAACACAGATTTAGAGACAGAGAACGAACTAATACAGGGAAGCAGCGATTGTTTCCAGAGCCTGGAGCCAGCATACCAGTCAGGTACGGCACAAGCACAGAGAGCTGCTCCACCCCCCTGAACTAACCCCGGGAGGGGGACCAGCCAGTTCCACAGGCAGAGTGGGACGCAGCCAGTAGGAGAAGTCCCCAGGAGGCAGCGACTGGTCTTGGAGCAGAAAGAGCAGCGTCTGAGCCGGGGAACCGTCCCGCAGGGATTTGGACTGGACGCAGGTATGGCATAAACACAGAGAGTTGCTCCACCCCCCTGAACTAACCCCGGGAAGGGGACCAGCCGGGTCGCGTGGGCGGCTTGGGATGCAGCCGGTAGGAGAAGTCCCCGGGAGGCAGCAACTGGTATTGGAGCAGGGAGAACAGCGTCCCAGCCAGGACACTCGGTCACGGCACAAGCATGGGGAGCTGCTCCACCCATCTGAACTAACCCCGGGAGGAGGCCCAACTAGCTCTTGGGTGCGGCACGGCCACGCAGCTGGAGGGACGAGAAGTCCCCGGGAGGCAGCGACTGATTTTGGAGTCGAGAGTGCACCGTCCCAGTAGGGGAGCCTTGACGCTGGGCGTGGGGCTGGAAGCAGAGGATCTGACCTTGACTCCAGCGGGCCAGACCCCCCGGGGGCAATCTCCACACAGCCAGCACACATAGGCGACGTGCCCGCGGGAATCTCAGATATAATAGTCATTCCAAGCAAGACAAGCAACTCTGGCTATATTCTGAGGTGCTACTCTCCTATCTCTCTGTTCCCTCCCCCACCCTCCCCAGGCGGCTTCATTAACATCTGAATAGCCTGAGCCAGAGGGAGAACTCTGATAGGGATCTGACTGCATTTTTTTTAGCGGATTTTCTGGAAAAACTAGTTTCCCAGTGATGGCGCGGAGACAACAATCCATATCAAACCGCTTAAAGAAGCAGACCATGACAGCTTCTCCAACCCCCCAAACAAAAGAATCAAAATCTTTCCCAAATGAAGATACAATCTTGGAATTATCAGATACAGAATATAAAAAACTAATTTACAGAATGCTTAATGATATCACAAATGAAATTAGGATAACTGCAGAAAAAGCCAAGGAACACACTGATAAAACTGTTGAAGAACTCAAAAAGATTATTCAAGAACATACTGGAAAAATTAATAAGTTGCAAGAATCCATAGAGAGACAACATGTAGAAATCCAAAAGATTAACAATAAAATAACAGAATTAGACAACGCACTAGGAAGTCAGAGCAGCAGACTCGAGCAATTAGAATGCAGACTGGGACATCTGGAGGACCAGGGAATCAACACCAACATAGCTGAGAAAAAATCAGATAAAAGAATTTAAAAAAATGAAGAAACCCTAAGAATTATGTGGGACTCTATCAAGAAGGATAACCTGCGGGTGATTGGAGTCCCAGAACAGGGAGGGGGGACAGAAAACAGAGAAAATAGTTGAAGAACTCCTGACACAAAACTTCCCTGACATCATGAAAGACGAAAGGATATCTATCCAAGATGCTCATCGAACCCCATTTAAGATTGATCCAAAAAGAAAAACACCAAGACATATTATCATCAAACTCACCAAAACCAAAGATAAACAGAAAATTTTTAAAGCAGCCAGGGAGAAAAAAAAGGTTTCCTTCAAGGGAGAATCAATAAGAATATGTTCTGACTACTCAGCAGAAACCATGCAGGCAAGAAGGGAATGGGACGACATATACAGAACACTGAAGGAGAAAAACTGCCAGCCAAGGATCATATATCCAGCAAAACTCTCTCTGAAATATGAAGGCGAAATTAAGATATTTACAGACAAACACAAGTTTAGAGAATTTGCAAAAACCAAACCAAAGCTACAAGAAATACTAAAGGATATTGTTTGGTCAGAGAACCAATAATATCAGATATCAGCACAACACAAGGTCACAAAACAGAACGTCCTGATATCAACTCAAATAGGGAAATCACAAAAACAAACAAATTAAGATTAATTAAAAAAAATACACATAACAGGGAATCATGGAAGTCAATAGGTAAAAGATCACAATAATCAAAAAGAGGGACTAAATACAGGAGGCTTTGAACTGCCATATGGAGAGTGATACAAGGCGATATAGAATAATACAAGTTAGGTTTTTACTTAGAAAAATAGGGGTAAATAATAAGGTAACCACAAAAAGGTATAACAACTCTATAACTCAAGATAAAAACCAAGAAAAACGTAACGACTCAACTAACATAAAGTCAAGCACTATGAAAATGAGGATCTCACAATTTACTAAGAAAAACGCCTCAGCACAAAAAAGTATGTGGAAAAATGAAATTGTCAACAACACACATAAAAAGGCATCAAAATGACAGCACTAAAAACTTATTTGTCTATAATTACCCTGAATGTAAATGGACTAAATGCACCAATAAAGAGACAGAGAGTCACAGACTGGATAAAGAAACATGATCCATCTATATGCTGCCTACAAGAGACACACCTTAGACTTAGAGACACAAACAAACTAAAACTCAAAGGATGGAAAAAAGTATATCAAGCAAACAAGCAAAAAAGAAGAGGAATAGCAATATTAATTTCTGACAAAATAGACTTTAGACTTAAATCCACCACAAAGGATAAAGAAGGACACTATATAATGATAAAAGGGACAATTGATTAGGAAGACATAACCATATTAAATATTTATGCACCCAATGACAGGGCTGCAAGATACATAAATCAAATTTTAACAGAATTGAAAAGCGAGATAGATACCTCCACAATTATAGTAGGAGACTTCAACACACCACTTTCGGAGAAGGAGAGGACATCCAGTAAGAAGCTCAATAGAGACACGGAAGATCTAATTACAACAATCAACCAACTTGACCTCATTGACTTATACAGAACTCTCCACCCAACTGCTGCAAAATATACTTTTTTTTCTAGTGCACATGGAACCTTCTCTAGAATAGACCACATATTAGGTCATAAAACAAACCTTTGCAGAATCCAAAACATCGAAATATTACAAAGCATCTTCTCAGACCACAAGGCAATGAAACTAGAAATCAATAACAGAAAAACTAGGGAAAAGAAATCAAATACTTGGAAAATGAACAATACCCTCCTGAAAAAAGACTGGGTTATAGAAGACATCAAGGAGGGAATAAGGAAATTCTTAGAAAGCAACGAGAATGAAAATACTTCCTATCAAAACCTCTGGGACACAGCAAAAGCAGTGCTCAGAGGCCAATTTATATCGATAAATGCACACATACAAAAAGAAGAAAGAGCCAAAATCAGAGAACTGTCCCGACAACTTGAACAAATAGAAAGTGAGCAACAAAAGAACCCATCAGACACCAGAAGAAAACAAATAATAAAAATTAGAGCTGAACTAAATGAATTAGAGAACAGAAAAACAATTGAAAGAATTAACAAAGCCAAAAGCTGGTTCTTTGAAAAAATTAACAAAATTGATAAACCATTGGCCAGACTGACTAAAGAAATACAGGAAAGGAAACAAATAACCCGAATAAGAAATGAGAAGGACCACATCACAACAGAACCAAATGAAATTAAAAGACTCATTTCAGGTTATTATGAAAAATTGTACTCTAACAAATTTGAAAACCTAGAAGAAATGGATGAATTCCTGGAAAAACACTACCTACCTAAACTAACACATTCAGAAGTAGAACAACTAAATAGACCCATAACAAAAAAAGAGATTGAAACGGTAATCAAAAAACTCCCAACCAAAAAAAGCCGTGGCCCGGATGGCTTCACTGCAGAGTTCTACCAAACTTTCAGAGAAGAGTTAACACCACTACTACTAAAGGTATTCCAAAGCATAGAAAATGACGGAATACTACCCAACTCATTCTATGAAGCCACCATCTCCCTGATACCAAAACCAGGTAAAGACATTACAAAAAAAGAAAATTATAGACCTATATCCCTCATGAACATTGATGCAAAAATCCTCAACAAAATTCTAGCCAATAGAATCCAACAACACATCAAAAAAATAATTCACCCTGATCAAGTGGGATTTATACGAGGTATGCAAGGCTGGTTTAATATCAGAAAAACCATTAATGTAATCCATCACATAAATAAAACAAAAGACAAAAACCACATGATCTTATCAATTCATGCAGAAAAGGCATTTGACAAAGTTCAACACCCATTCATGATAAAAACTCTTACCAAAATAGGAATTGAAGGAAAATTCCTCAACATAATAAAGGGCATCTATGCAAAGCCAACAGCCAATATCACTCTAAATGGAGAGAACCTGAAAACATTTCCCTTGAGAACGGGAACCAGACAAGGATGCCCTTTATCACCGCTCTTATTCAACATCGTGTTGGAAGTCTTAGCCAGGGCAATTAGGCTAGACAAAGAAATAAAAGGTATCCGGATTGGCAAGGAAGAAGTAAAGTTATCACTATTTGCAGATGACATGATTATATACACAGAAAACCCTAAGGAATCCTCCAGAAAACTACTGAAACTAATAGAAGAGTTTGGCAGAGTCTCAGGTTATAAAATAAACACACAAAAATCACTTGGATTCCTCTACATCAACAAAAAGAACACCGAAGAGGAAATAACCAAATCAATACCATTCACAGTAGCCCCCAAGAAGATAAGATACTTAGGAATAAATCTTACCAAGGATGTAAAAGACCCATACAAAGAAAACTACAAAGCTCTACTACAAGAAATTCAAAAGGACATACTTTTTAAGTGGAAAAACATACCCTGCTCATGGATAGGAAGACTTAACATAGCAAAAATGTCTATTCTACCAAAAGCCATCTATACATTTAACGCACTTCCGATCCAAATTCCAATGTCATATTTTAAGGGGATAGAGAAACAAATCACCAATTTCATATGGAAGGGAAAGAACCCCTGGATAAGCAAAGCACTACTGAAAAAGAAGAAGAAAGTGGGAGGCCTCACCTTACCTGACTTCAGAACCTATCATACAGCCACAGTAGTCAAAACAGCCTGGTATTGGTACAACAACAGACACATAGACCAATGGAACAGAATTGAGAACCCAGACATTGATCCATACATGTATGAGCAGCTGATATTTGACAAAGGACCAGTGTCAATTAACTGGGGAAAAGATAGCCTTTTTAACAAATGGTGCTGGCATAACTGGATATCCCTTTGCAAAAAAATGAAACAGGACCCATACCTCACACCATGCACAAAAACTAACTCCAAGTGGATCAAAGACCTAGACATAAAGACTAAAACGATAAAGATCATGGAAGAAAAAATTGGGACAACCCTAGGAGCCCTAATACAAGGTATAAACAGAATACAAAACATTACCAAAAATGATGAAGAGAAACCCGATAACTGGGAGCTCCTAAAAATCAAACACCTATGCTCATCTAGAGACTTCTCCAAAAGAGTAAAAAGACCACCTACAGACTGGGAAAGAATTTTCAGCTATGACATCTCCGACCAGCGCCTGATCTCTAAAATCTACATGATTCTGTCAAAACTCAACCACAAAAAGACAAACAACACAATCAAGAAGTGGGCAAAGGATGTAAACACACCTTTCACTAAAGAAGATATTCAGGCAGCCAACAGATAACATGAGAAAATGCTCCCGATCATTAGCCATTAGAGAAATGCAAATTAAAACTACGATGAGATTCCATCTCACACCAGCAAGGCTGGCATTAATCCAAAAAACACAAAATAATAAATGTTGGAGAGGCTGCGGAGAGACTGGAACTCTCATACACTGCTGGTGGGAATGTAAAATGGTACAACCACTTTGGAAATCCATCTGGCGTTATCTTAAACAGTTAGAAATAGAACTACCATACAACCCAGAAATCCCACTCCTCGGAATATACCCTAGAGATACAAGAGCCTTCACACAAACAGATATATGCACACCCATGTTTATTGCAGCTCTGTTTACAATAGCAAAAAGCTGGAAGCAACCAAGATGTCCATCAACGGACGAATGGGTAAATAAATTGTGGTATATTCACACAATGGAATACTACGCATCGATAAAGAACAGTGACGAATCTCTGAAACATAACATGGAGGAACCTGGAAGGCATTATGCTGAGCGAAATGAGTCAGAGGCAAAAGGACAAATATTGTATAAGACCACTATTATAAGATCTTGAGAAATAGTAAACCTGAGAAGAACACATACTTTTGTGGTTACGAGGCGGGGAGGGAGGGAGGGTGGGAGAGGGTTTTTTATTGATTAATCAGTAGATAAGAACTGCTTTAGGTGAAGGGAAAGACAACACTCAATACATGGAAGGTCAGCTCAATTGGACTGGACCAAAAGCAAAGAAGTTTCCGGGATAAAATGAATGCTTCAAAGCTCAGTGGAGCAAGCGCGGTGGTCTGGGGAACATGGTTTGCGGGGACTTCTAAGTCAATTGGCAAAATAATTCTATTATGAAATCATTCTGCATCCCACTTTGAAATGTGGCGTCTGGGGTCTTAAATGCTAACAAGTGGCCATCTAAGATGCATCAATTGGTCTCAACCCACCTGGAGCAAGGGAAAATGAAGAACACCAAGGCCACACGACAACTAAGAGCCCAAGAGACAGAAAGGGCCACATGAACCAGAGACCTACATCATCCTGAGACCAGAAGAACTAGTTGGTGCCCGGCCACAATCGATGACTGCCCTGACAGGGAGCACAGCAGAGGACCCCTGAGGGAGCAGGAGATCAGTGGGATACAGACCTCAAATTCTCATAAAAAGACCAAACTTAATGGTCTGACTGAGACTGGAGGAATCCCAGCAGCCATGCTCCCCAGACCTTCAGTTGACACAGGACAGGAACCATCCCCGAAGACAACTCATCAGAAATGAAAGGGACTGGTCAGCGGGTGGGAGAGAGACGCTGATGAAGAGTGAGCTAATTATATCAGGTGGACACTTGAGATTGTGTTGGCAACTCTTGTCTGGAGGGGGGATGGGAGGGTAGAGAGAGAGGGAAGCCGGCAAAATTGTCAAGAAAGGAGAGACTGAAAGGGCTGACTCAAGAGGGGGAGAGCAAGTGGGAGTAGGGAGTGAGATGTATGTAAACTTATATGTGACAGACTGATTGGATTTGTAAACGTTCACTTGAAGCTTAATAAAAGTTATTAAAAATAAATAAATAAATAAATAAATGAAAGAAAAAATTCAAAAAAAAATAAATAAATAACCCAAGAGACAAAAGGGCCACATAAACTAGAAACTCCATCAGCCTGAGACCAGAAGAACTAGGTGGTACCCACTACCATCAATGACCATCCTGAAAAGGAACACAACAGAGACTCCTTGATGGAGCAGAGAAAAGCACGCAGAACTCAAATTCATGTAAAGAGACCAAACTTAATGGCCTGACTGAGACTGAAGGAACCCCCAAAGCCATGGCCCCTGAACGCTCTGTTAATCCAGGAGGAACTAAAACCATTCCCAAAGCCTACTCTTCAGACAGAGATTAGACTAGACTATAAAACAGAAAGTAATACTCGTGAAGAGTGTGCTTCTTAGTTCAAGTAGATACATGAGACCAAATGGGCAGCTCCTGACCGAAGGCAGGATGGGAAGTCAGGAATGGACAGGAACTGACTGAATGACACAAATAACCCGGGGTGGAAAGGAAGAGTGCTGTCACCTTGTAGGGATTGCAACTAATGTCACATAACAATATGTGTGTAAGTTTTTGTGTATAAGTTTTTACATGAGAAATTAACTTGAGCTGTAAACTTTTCATCCAAAGCACAATTAAAAAAGAAGAGAAAGCTAGCCACCTTAACCTGGTCACATTTTTGGCATCCTCAAGCCCAGGCCACCCTTGGCCAGAACAGCCCAAGTCCCTTTCCACAAGACCATTTGAGTCATTCTCAGGTATCTGCTAACTGGCCTACCCAGGCTCTGCCCAAGACAAACGTACATCAGGAAGAGCCCGCATTGCTTCCCAGGATTCCTTGCCAGTTTCCCCTAGGTCTATGAAACCAAACAAGGCAGTTATGTAGAGACCAGAGATGTCTAAAAGAGATCACGCTGGTATATTCTGATTGCTGGGCACCAACCTGGTAGTCACGTTCAGAAACCACTAGCACTAATATCCTACTGCGCCTATTAACTGAACCTTAGGAGAAAGTGGCCCAGAGACATGCTTATACATTGAACTTGAATTTCACATTCTCAGGTTAGAGAATAATGGAAGGGAGTAGAAGGAAAGATCCATGTATATAAGAGAAGTTCTAGTCCTATACAGCCTGGAGGAAGTCAATGGAACCATACTATGAGTTTTATTCACACCCATTTTTGTCAGCCCAGGCACTGGTCACACACCCAGGTGAGGAACAGTAAAGAAACTAAGAACCTTGACCTATAGTATCTCCTGACAGACTATGTCAAGGGCCCATTCCCTATACATTGTGAAACAATCTATGTGGATAGTCCGGTCCTATTTTTTTTTTTTTTTTTTTATAAAAAAGGGAGAAGCAGCAAAAATCTTAAGTTCGAAGATCACAGAATAGTCTATAGGACTAAAGATATCGCTAAAGGGTCAGGCCCTGTTATCAGCAGACCTGGGAGATAAACAATACAAGTCACACTGTCCTGAGGACAGAAGTCCTAGGGACAAAGCAGAGAAAACAGGAGTTACACCAGGCAAGGAACCCCGACAGACAAGCTTCACTAATAGCCCAAAACTGGGAAATGAACCAGGGCACGAGCAGTGAGGATGCCGAGATCCTTCCTACTTTAGCTGCCGGGGAGAGTGGTAACTTTTAAAGACAAAAAGAAAAAAAAGTTGAGTTCTCCAAGAGACAATGGTCTTGATAGGTCTTGGAAAGTCTCCTGAAGATGTGTTCTGCATTTGACATCCAACCCTAGAAACTAATGTCTCTTCGTGACTCCTTCCTTCACGGAGAGACAGCTGTGAGAGCAGACTCTGAACCCACCCCCCAGTAACATGGCTTGTCTCAGGCGCTACCAAACAGGACCACCAACAGGGCTGCAGCCTAAGGAAAATTACCCAGCATGAGGGAGGCCCATAGCCCACTTCCAGGCTGTCCTTCAAGTCATGGATATTAATCCCAGTAGACACCAAAACAGAAGGTCTTAAAGAATAGAATTGGAATACAGAACAAAGTGATAATCTGGTGACAGTGCTTAATCCCATCACCAAGGGGCAGATGCTAAAATACTGGGCAAAGTGTTAACTGACAAACTCGGGAGAAATCTCACGGCTGATAGTCACACAAGAACTCTACAAGAAGTCTGATCATATGTTAAGATATATGCATCTCTGCTTAAATCTAGGTCTGGAAGGGTATTCAATGTAAAAATGAAGGCCGGGGGTTAGGGAGAAGACCTTGTCTCCTATGGATTTGTCCGAAATAAGGATATTTAACTACCATAATCCTAAGATAATAAAAATGGAATTTTCAGAAATAGAAAACAAGTATGTTTTTATTTGGCTTATGATAGTGACAGTAATAGTTGGGAAAAATAATTCCTTTAGTAAATTCTTAGGGCCATTGGCAAACTTTTGGAAGAAATGTTAGATCGCAGTTGACACCTCAAGCAAACGGAAGACTATCATCAGAGATGACAGGGAAGGTAGCCTATGGGTGGATCCAGTTGTCCTCTGTTCCACAATGGAAACCTCTGGGGACTATACAGCCTATCTAGGCCCAGGAAACTAGCCCATCTTCCAGCCGGAAAGTATCTCATCTCAAATTCTATAGGTAATAAAGATGCCTATAAATAGTTACACATGGCACTCTTCCTATAGACTCCACATTCAGGAACTTCCATACTTCTGCCTTTCCGAAGATGAAGACTTCATCTGAAAAGTTAGAGGTGTCCCAGAGATACTAAGACCTGAAGCCTCTGAATCTCCAGATCACCTTGCCCAGAACCAACACCAGAATAGCATATTTTGCCTGCTGGCAAGCTTCGCCTGCTGGCAAGCTTCGCCTGCTGGCAAGCTCTCTGAGAAGACTGATGGCTTCTGGAGTCCCCTTCACTCGGCCAAGGTAGAAGTGCTCTTCACCTATAGCGTGCCACAGTGCTGAGCTGTAACTGACTTAGTACACCAGCAGCTTCAACTCCCCTTCTCTACTTTAGAACTGGTCTCGTTACCACAGACCTCACAGCTTCTGGAAGTACGAGAGAGAGATGTAAAGAAGGTATATTCCTGGGATCACTTGTTCCTTAATGGTTCCCATCCCTCTAGCCCTTCTAACATCACTAGAATTACAATGAAGATGAACAGTGAACCGCTGTGGATAACGTGGCTCCAGAACAGATGATCAAAAACAGCTGCCACGAAGTTGATTCCAACTCATAGCAGCCATATAGGATGGAGTAGAGCTGCCCTATAGGGCTTCCAATGAGTAGCTGGTGGATTCAAACTGCCTACCTTTTGGTTAACAGGCTTAGCTCTTAACCACTACATCATCAGGACGCCATAAAATACCAGATCCCCAAAAAATGTAGACCCCATGGCCGACGCAAGGAAGGACACCTTGGAGCACCTGCAATCTCTCCGAGGCTTAAGCTACACTGAGTTAAACAGAGCTAAGTAGAGACTGGGACAGATGCTTTCGGGGTAGCAAGTTACAGGATCTGGGATGGGCAGCTCGGAGATCAGGCAAAATGAATACCAAGGTTTTATAGAGGCTCTAGGGCCACTTAGACAGAGTCGGTAAAGAGACAAAAGTGAGCATTTCCCAAAGGTGCCCCAGACCAAGCAGAAGAGGAAGTCCCAGAAGTGGTAGAGGGGATAGAACACTGGGGCAGGCAGAGAGAAGGGCTGTTCAGGGAAGCAGCAGTTGCCACCATATGACACAAAAGGAGAGGGAAAGAAGTGACCCAAGAAGAAAGGAAAATGTTTTAGGCCAAGTGATGCTTTCTAGAATTTGTCACACACAACTGGCTACCATAAGCCACATGTCCAGCCTCACACTGCCCTATAATCAACTGAATTCCCTGTCTGCCCTTACCAGTAAGATACTACTTGAATAAACTCAGAATAAACTTTAATTCAGACCACAGTACGTGTGTTCTGAGAAAAGGCCTTGCTCAAGTGGATCATAGAGGGAGAAGAACAGGCCCTGTGAGGTGTGATGGATTATTTAGTACAGCCTTTCTTACCACGGTCTTGTAACTCCCACCCAGGTAATTGGGCAGGGCTGTGCAAATAGTTGTAGCCCACCAAGGGGCTTGGTCGGTTTTGCCTTAAAAAGCCAATTCCAGAGCAGAGAGAAGAGACTACCACCACCAAGGCAGCAGGGGCCCGGCAGCAGGGGCCCGGCAGCAGGGGCCCGGCAGCAGGGGCCCGGCAGCAGGGGCCCGGCAGCAGGGGCCCGGCAGCAGGGGCCCGGCAGCAGGGGCCCGGCAGCAGGGGCCCGGCAGCAGGGGCCCGGCAGTGAGCTTCCCATCCCATGGAGCAAGAAAGCTGAGTGCCTGTGGGCTGAGACTGAGGACCAGGGAGAAGTCCATGTCTGACCCAGCCTCCACAACCAGTGAGCCATTTTCCTTACATGGTTTGTGAGTTATGTTGACACTTTGTAGCAAATTAGGGAACCCAAAGATGGGAGGGAGAGTGCTGATGGGAAAGGAAATAGTTGATGCTAGAGATGGAAAAGTTGGACATTTGAGACATCTTTAAACTCTACCTTATAGGAACCAGCTTTGTGCTGATCCTTGTAAAAGAAATTACTCATTTACCATAATGCCAGACACCATGAAGCTCCTAGCATAGCTCTCAGACTCAGGTGTCACATTCCTCTCAAAGCTTCTCTGCCTGGGGCATCCAAGATGGCACCCAACTTTAAGGGGACTCTCTAGCTGTTGAGTCCCAATGATTTTTCAGTGTAAGGGAAGATTCACAGCAGCTTCCAAGGCTGCCCATCTGGCCATAAGACAACTCTCAGAAGAGACAACACACACATCTACAGGAGATTCTAACCTATTTACGGGGGGGGGCTACCAGACCACAGTACCTGGGTCAGAGGCCATCAAGGACCTTTACACTGGGCTTCAGCCCCCAAAATAACCTAGAACCTTTCTCAGCCAAGCCCTGGGATGTGGAAAAAAAGCCAGGCAAGACACCCAAGAGCCAATGCTGACAAAAGCCAAGCACCCGTGGCTCATTCTACATGTGTGGCGAAATACGTGCTGAGCTTACCAAAACCCATGTCCAGAGGTCAAGAGCTGTCAGATCAGAAGCCAAGGCCTCACTGGAGAAAAGAGACTAGACCCTGGGCACAGCAAGGAAGCTACAAACTCTTGATTCCACTGGTAGCCACCCACTATAGTTTGATTCTCTAGTTGATAGATAATAGTCCTAAGACCAGCGAAAGCAACTGAAGACAAGATTCAGCCAAGAGAACAGGGAGCCAGAGCAGGATCAGAAAAACCACCAGAAATCTCAGCTGCATTTTCTGGGTAGAATGGTACCTCCATAATGAGGAGGTAAAGAAGTTAATGAGAAAAGAGAACCCATCTGCTCCTAAGAAACCTTGCTGAGTACAAGTGCTGTAGGGTATCAAATCTAGCCATGAACTATGGTAAGAGCCCAGCATGGCTTATGCCTGCACCTCAAGGACCACAGGTCCCAGGATTGAGGTCTCCAGCAGAGAACTAAGGCCCTAGCTACATGCTTATTTCAAGCCTCACTGCACTGAGCCTTCCAAATGGCTAACCACCTCCAACTCAAAAACAGATACTCTCCAAGGGCCAAGCCCCAGTATCTCTCAACATGAGGGAGCCCTTGTTAGTGACGACTGCTTTGTGCATTGGACCACAAGAGATGCTAAATAGAAAAACCAGCTTCTCAACCTGTATTTAACCATTCACTTCAGTTAGAACTGGTCACACGGCCTACATCTTAGCTACTCCTCCGGAATAGAGGCAAATGCAGCAGCTCTTATGTGGGCACATCTTCCTCTGAATGGAGAGAGTAGAAGGCTCATTTTTTGTTTAGTTTCCCCTCTCAAAACTTTCTATTCTAGGAGCTATCCCTTCCTGATTAACAAGTAGTTTGGAATTATCAAACTGTTGAATTTTAAGGACAGAAATTGAGGACATATTTGTATACATGTAGTCACTATTCTTAATATCCAAAACTAACACCATTCAAACTAAGTGGACAGGTACGTCATACAGATCACCAAGGAGGACAGCCTGGGGGTCCTGGACCAGGTCAGCCAGCTGCCCAAGGGTACCATTGCCATGGGTGAAGAGTGAGCACCCAGATTGGCTGCCTTGAGAAATGAGCCAAGCCTGGTCACGGCTGGCCTCCTACCCGAGACAGCCTTGAAGGGCTGAGCAAGGAGAACCACGTGCCCATCTCTGTCTTCCTTTTAGCTGCTGCCTCTCAGCTCCTGGAGCCTGCCTGGTCTGGCAGCTCCAGACTGCCCGTCTCAGGTCTGGTGGGGGGTCTGTGCCGGTGTGAGTTTGCCATTTTTAACTTATCTTAACCTCACTTTAATAATTTTAAGCTTATGTAAAAGTTGCAAAGTATAAAAAAAAAAAAAAAAAAAAAAACTGGGTTTTGGACTTTGAGTGCCCCAAACAACTCTAGTTGTTTTGTTGGGTATTGAGTTGATTCCAAAACAACTCTAGAATTCCCCCAAATTGGCTCCAGGATTAAGACAAAAGGGCCTTCTCCAAAGCTAACTAGAGCACAATAGTTGTATTTTCAGTGCTTAAAAAAGTTAAGTCACTCTAATTACAAGTAAAAGAATTTATAGATGAATTTAAAATATTACTTTTGGACTCAAACTTACGTGGTTTGGGAACCATTTTCTTTTCTTTTTTTTAAACACGTGTAAACTTTCAACCCAGAACAGGACTAAGCCAGAGAACAGGTTTAGTTTTTCATCTACTTTCTAAATTGAGCCCTGAGTAGGCAGGAAATGAAGTGGCTTATTTGTATTTTCATTGTAATTTCTCAGTTGTTTTCATGAGTAGGAAATCTTTTTCCTCAAGGTTGACAACACATCTTTCTTCTATTTACTGGGAAAGCTACATAGTGCCTTACTACCATACCCACCAGTTCCCAGGACTGCTTTACACTGGGATGCACTGGGAGTTTGAAATGGTTGGTGGGTAGGACACGGGCCATGTTGGTATTTTTTTTTTTTTTTTCCTGCTTTAGGTGGAGCTAAGAAGCTAACCATTGTCACATCACTTCCTTACCTAGCCCTCTTCTTCCAAGTGTACTGTACCCACTCTCACTTCAGTAGTCACTTAGTTCATATTTAACTAATTTAGGGCAGTTTGAGGCTTTAAAATATTTATCAGTTAACAGTAAGTTAAGGCTAAGGTGGTCTGTTCAGAAAGAAGTCAAAAAGCTAGAAAGACTTGAGAAGAAAATAAACATCACATGTTTAACAGCATGGTGGCCGTTTTAAACAATCCTCAGCCTCAATGACTGAAAAGTTTCATGTCCCTGGATGAATGCAAATGTTCCTGGTTAGAACTCCCTGTAACTGTTCAGGAACCCAGGGTCCTTCCACGTTGTGGCTCTACCCTCCTTCTAGGTTCTCAAAGTCTTCTCTATTAAGCACTGGATGGAGAAGAAAACAAGATCTTAGGAGAGTTAAGGGGCAGGATTATAAGTACACATTTCCGTCATTCTATTGACTTAGATAGAATTCAACATATGACCACATCTAAACAAGAGAGCCTAGAAAATAGTCATATTCTGCCCAGGAAGGGAACTTACATGCTAAGAGATATACTATAAGCCTCTATTATAAATGTGTATCTGAAGATGTTTTAAGATGAGTGTGTTATCTTCCCAAAGCTAAGCATCTTTAATATACTGCACCAAGTCCTGTTCTCTGCTGATACAGTAGTAGCAGGGTTTCTTTCTTTCTTTTTTTTTTTTGATCTAGGGTATCTACAAGAAACTTGGCATTTTACTGACAGGATCCGTAGGGGCCTTTTAAAAAATAAAAACCGTTTATTGTCTGATAGGATTGGTCTAGCTATGAGATTGTAACTTCAGGAGTCAAGATCAATATGCCCCTAGTGCCCCAGAGAAACATTTCCCTACTTTTTCCTCAGTATTATAACCATAGTGTTGGCCTTTCAGAAGTTAAGAAAATAAGTTGTTGTTGTTTTTTTTTTAACATGACAGCATTCTTTAAGGCACGTTTCAACCTCCTGCTTATTCGTTTGTCAAAGGCCAACAATCATACTCCCAGGCAGCTTTGACCTACTCAAACTAATATTCCTTTACCTGTTTTGCAGATTTCTACGTAAGTGCTCTGTTCTTTGAACCCAGTTTTGAGCGCCTGCCAATACCACGCATTCCAATTGCGAAAGAATCATCATCTCCAGGAGACGTGCTCTATGGTTATTTGCAAAACCTTGAAGATAATGTTTCAATCTGTTTCTATCATTAATTAACCATGTGTGACAGATAAGATTGTGTGTCAACTTGGCTGGGCCATGATTCTCAGTGTTTATATGTGATCATGTTTGAGTTTGCTGTGAGTAGATAATCAGTCGAAAGGAGGCTTCCTTGTGGGTGTGGCCTACATCCAAATATAGTAGACATTCTGGCTTTTTTTGCTCAGTGTGGATCCTGCGCTGCCTCCTGTTCATCTGACGTCTGGCTCTGGGGACTTGAGCTATCAGCTTACCTGCAGATCTTGAAATTTGTCGATCTTCACAACCTGAGAGCGGGAGCCCTTCTCTCTGACCTGCCAAATCTTGGGTTCTATCCCGATACATGGACTTGGGATGTTTCAGCCTTTACAATCACATGAGCTATTTCCTTGATATGGATCTATATATGTATTTATATACGCTTTACTGGTTTTGCTTCTCTAGAGAACCCAGCCTAAGACACCATGATTTCTTTTTACATAAGACCAGCTCATTTTTGGTTAAGATAAAGAAGCTGGTATATCAAGAGAAAGCATCGTGCATTTACCCTGCCTGCCTATGTAAGCTATACTTCCCGGCAACCAATTACTTAATCGGATAGGCTCTTTAGAGGTCAAGAATAGAACGCTACCACCTTGCATTCCCTGATATAGAACTAGCTAATATTCAGTGGCTGTTAACCTCAACAAGTGACAACCAGGCAGTGTACACCCCAATGGAAGTACAGTCATCTACAAGGAAGCCTTGCCAAAATGTCACCTTGAATCTGATCTTCTACCACTGACTGACTTCTAACAAATACAGGGGAAAGAGGGAGCCCTGGTGATGCAGTAGTTAAGAGCTTGGCTGTTAACCAAAAGGTTGGCAGTTCAAATCCTTGGAAACTTTATGAGGCAATTGACTCGCCAGCATGTTAACAATGACTACAAGGAGAAAGAAGAACATACTAAGCCCTGAAGATGCAGTTAGAAAAACCCAGCAGTTCCTGGCAGAGCATGTGTGGCTCTTCTACATCAACCGCTTGGGGGCTGTGGGCCACAGGAGTGACCTGCAGAAGGTAGAAGGCACCCAGCACGTCAATGTGAACCCCAACTTCTCAATCTACATCGTTTCCTGGGTGCCTGTAGTCACCGATGGAGTCTTCAATGAGGGCTGGAACCCTGAGGGTGCCATTAGCTGCAGGAACTGTGTGGAGGCCTGGGGTCTGCAGTTGATCTCCAGGTCAGTGAAGCTACCGGGGCTCCCCAAGTCTACAGCATACTACTGGAGACCCCACAAGGGTGGGTCCATGCCAAGAAGTGGCCCACGTGCCTTTCCCTGTACCTGCCTTCAACTATGTACAGTACTGTGCTCAGAGCCTATCGGACCTCTCCCTGGACTCAGGGATATCCTGTTCCTGCGGTGCCTGCCTCAGGCTGCAGAAGGCAAAGTCTGCAGCAGCTGCCATCTTTCCCCAGGCAAAGCCTGGGTCCAGGCCTCCCTGTCTGAGTCACCAACTCCGGGCACTGTGTTGTCCAACCACAGGGGAACCCTGGGCTGTCAGACTGGCTCAGGTACCCTCACTGAGGAAGCAGCTGGAGGCCCACACCCCCATTTCACACCCACATAGACACGTTCCTATGTACTGGATGGTATTGGGGGAACTGAGGCAGGGGTCACCACATGGTAGTAGGAGTCACAACAGTTCCCCTTGGCCCTTTGTCAGCCCTTTTCTGCCATGGCCACTTCCATTTATTGAAGCTCCAGATAAGTTAAAAAATAGAGAAATGGAAAAAAAGTTTACATTATTTTAAATACAGCTTCATGAATATAATTGACATGAAATAAACTGACGTTCACACACACGTGCACGTGCTTCACTGGTTTTGTTCCTCTAGAGAACCCAGCCAAAGACATCTGCTTATGTTGTTTCAAATGTTAAAATAGGCAGGAAGCAGCTCTTGTCCTCAGGACTCCAAAGACTTCAATTAGAAATGGATCAAAACTGAGGAAAGTCAAGTTCCATTGGGAAGAAGGACCAGGTAAACCCAGATGGGGACGGAGCGAAGCTCAAGGCTCCACCCCACTCTTCTTCTTCAGGCCCATTCTCAGCAGGGAGGCCCAGACCCCACCTCTCCCTGCACAGCCCCCAACCCTCAGGCATCATTTCCTGTCGACCCAGAAGAGTGGCGCTCAGAGCAAAGGTCCCACAATGCTTTGCCTGCTTAGTGCCTGGACTGAGTGAAAACCCAGAGGAAGACAGACGGCAGCCGAACTACTGACAATGCAACCCCTGGGGTCAATTACCCTCAAAGATTTAACTGTAGACCATCACATTCAGAAATGTGATAATGGCGAACATCAATCACTTGGTCTTTGTGGGCAGGGAAGCGGCCTTCAAGAACAAAAATGGTACCCTTGCAACATAACTGCAGAAATGACAAATCCACTGTCATGGAAATGCAGAGATCTTTCACTGGAGAGAATCCCTTTTAATGCAATGATTTGGGAGAAGTTTTCACTTACAGCTTCACATTGACTCTACATGTGTTAACTCACATGGGAAAGGAACACTATAACCACCAATTTGTTAAGTTGTTTAGGGGGCAGTCATCCTTTGATAACCAACATAACCAAATCTACGCTAGAAGTAAATTGTAAATGTTATGGGTTGGATTATGTCCCCCAAAATATATGTTGTAAATCCTAACCTGACTGGGGTAACAATCCCATGTGAGAATGGGCTGTCTTTGTTATGTTAAGGAGACAAGAGTAGTGTAGGGTGTGTCTTGAGTCAATCTCTTCTGAGATAAAAAGATTAAACAAGTCAAGCAAAAGAAGCCAGGATGGGGGCAGGGGAAGACAGATGCCAAGCCAAATGAAGATCACCCAGAGGCTCAAAGAGACAAAGACCTTCCTCCAGAGCCGACAGAGAAAAAACCTTCCCCTAGGTAATTAAGCCACTAGAGTTCTTCTAATGGGCTGCCGCTCACTCGCTCGCCGGGCCACCACTCACCCACTCACTCACTCACTCACCCACCCACCCACCCACTCACCCACTCACTCCCCAGGCCACCACTCACTCGCTCACTGGGCCGCCAGTCACTCGGAGTTTTTCGTAATTCTTCCTTTTCTCCCTAACCTGGTTACGAGTCTTGTTTCTACCACAGAAATCTTAAACCCCTCCATTCCTCCCCTCTTATCTCCATTGTCATCACCATTTCTGGCTAACATTGGTTTCCTAACCTGCATTTCATTTCTCCTTGGCTCAACCCCCTCAGTGCTTTGTTTATTCTGCCACCAGAGTGGCCTATAAGATGATGTAGGTCTGATGACATCTGCCAATTCCAATGACTATGTATTCCTAACAGCTTTAAACTCTGGGTAGGGAAGTCAGGGTTTAAGGAACAGACTACTCTAGATATCTTAAGAAATATGATATAGGATTACGGGTTTACAATATCCTTGAACAGACTTCAGGCTAACTTCCAAGAATCATTTCTAGAATGGTTTCATATTACTTAGCCACCAGAAACACTGTTACCTTTGCCATGACCTAGATGGTAGGGAACCAAGAAGCTGCTGCCACAGTTTCCTTGGCACCCACAAAGTAAATTCCAGATAGAACATCTCTGGAAAAGTGTCCCCACATCATAGCTTGTCAAGAAGAGACAGCCTCAAGTGCATATAGTTGGCAGAGTCTGGCTTTTGTCTAGAATCTTAGCTATACAACCTAGGAAATAAATTTTCCATCTCCTGCAATACAGGTAAAAGGTAGAACTGCCAGTGAGGAAGGCAATCTACTGTATTTACTACAAACTCTGACCTTGTTCCTATCTGCTTCATAGCCTGGTTTTATCCTCCCTACACTCCTGTTAAAACTTTAATTACATTGCCCTTCCCCCACTACACAGACCCGGAGCACCTTCATGCCTCAAGAGGTCAAATGAAATTAGAAGATTGGCTTTTGAACCCTCAAAGTCAGTGACTAGACCAACCTGGAAGATTAGGAATAGAAATTCCAAGTTTTTCAAATTACCTTCAGGACTTACTTGTGGAGGTAGGTCAAAGAACAGAAGGCCCTACTATATCTAAAATGGTCTTCTCCATTCTAGCAGCCCTAGTATTTGCTTTATGACCAGAGACGATCATGGCTTTTCTATTCTTTGGGGATATGAAGGCTATCCACAGAGGCCACACTCTTACAGGCAGGGACACAGACTCTTTCTGGCCACATAGCAAATCTGCTTAATATTTTGAGGAACTGCCAGATTGTTTTCTAATGCAATTGTTACCATTTTATATTCCCACAAGCAATATATGAGTTCAAATTTCTCTGTATCCTCACCAACACTTGTTATTGTTTTTTTATCATAGTCACCCTAGTGAGTGCGAAATGATATTTTCAGATTGCTTTTAATCATACCCACTTGGGTCCTCAGTGGTATTTGTACCCCTGGTTATTTCTGTTCTTACTGCCCTATCAACCGTGCCTCTGAAGCCTGACTCCTGAGACATGAGTTCAGCTGACTGCTAAGTTGACAATAATGGAGTATAATTTTTTTTGAATACAGTTCTACTGATGGGCAGTACATTTCTGTGTGAAAAGCCATTTTCAAAAATGAAATACCTAAATGATAAAGAACGATGAATCTGTGAAGCATCTCATAACTTAGATGAATCTGGAAAACATTATGCTGAGTGAAATAAGTCAATCACAAAATAAGTATTGTATGAAACCATTGCTGTAAAAACTCATGAGAAGGTTTACATGCAAAAAGAAAGTCTTTGATGGTTACGACGGAGGGGAGATGTGGGGATGAAAAACACTAAGTAGACAAGAGATTAGTAACTTTGGTGAAGGGTAAGACAGTATACAATACTGGCGAGACCAGCACAACTTGTACTAGGGCTGTGGGGACCATGGTTCTCAGGGAACATCTAGCTCAATTGGCAAAACAGTTTATAAAAGAAAATGTTCTACATTCTACTTTGGTGAGTAGCGTCTGGGGTTTAAAAGACTGAGCGGCCATACTCCACTGGGTCTCACCCCTTCGGGAGCAAGAAAGAATGAAGAAAACTAAAAATACAAGGGAAAGATTAGTCAAAAGCACTAATGGACCACATCTAATATGGCCTTCACCAGACTGCGTCCAGTACAACTAGATGGTGCCGGGTTACCACCACTGACTGCTCTGACAGGGATCACAATAGAGGGTCCTGGACAGAGCTGGAGAAAAATATAGAACAAAATTTTAACTCAAAAAGGAAGACCAGACTTGCTGCCCTGACAGACTGGAGAAACCGTGAGAGTATGGCTCTGAACACCCTTTTCAGCTGAGTAATGAAGTCACCCCTGAGGTTTACTCTTCAGCCCAGATTAAAGGGGCACACCAGCCCAGGGGCAAGGACTGGAAGGCGGGAGGGAACAGGAAAGCAGGTAATAGGGAACCCAAGGTTGAGAAGGGAGAGTGTTGACATGCTGTGGAGTTGTTAACCAAAGTCTAAATAATGTATATTTACTGTTTAATGAGAAACTAGTTTGTAAGTACAATTTAAAAAAAGAAAAAAAAAATGAAATACCTGAAGTCTCAATTACAGATTAGTATTGACAGATGAACACTTGTGATTGATTTTGATAGAGAACACCAACTTCGAACCTCAAGCAAGTTGTTATCCTAAAAAATGAACACTTATTAGTAGGCTCGTGTGACAAATTGTAATCAGTTATTGTATTTTGCATTTTGTCAGTAAAATAAAAGTCTTATGGCAATTTTGTGTACTCGTCAAATAAGTACCTATGAAATAAAAAAAAAAAAAAACGCAACCCAGTGCTGGCAAGTCGATTCCGACCGTATAGGACAGAGTAGAACTGCCCCCCATAGAGTTTCCAAGGAGCGTCTGTCAGATTCGAACTGCCAACCCTTTGGTTAGCAGCCATAGCACTTAACTACTACGCCACCAGGGTTTCCAACCTACGTAATGTCTTCAGTTTTACCCCTTGACCCACAAAGCCTAAGATATTTATTATCTGACCTTTTATGGAATGTTTCCAACTTCTAAGAGAAAGGAATCAGACCAGAAAGCTCCCAGCACTCTAATGTTAGTGATTCATTGTATTAATATTAATTCTATATTATCCAATTTTACCTCTAAATTAAAGCAGTACAAATTCCTGCTCAACCCCACTCAGGCAGGTGTTGTGTGCAGTCACATTTTTCAAGTATAAATCCAAATGGTCTGACTTTGGATTTAACTGAAGGAACAGAAACTAGACAATAGCTAACTCAGGCTGGAAGGAGTGATGTCCCCAAACCTCAACCTACTTAGTTAATTCAGTGGCCTTTGTTTGTTAAGTAGTCTCTGGTGGTTTCCCTGAGTCATCACCAAGCATTTCCAACGTGAAGAAAGATGCAGTCATTAGACAGGTTGTAAAACCACTGCATATACATGAACAGACAGGCAGGAGAGGTGCAGCCAGATCACAGCCCTTACAGCCTTATTCACTACAGCAACTGTTAAACTTAGAGCAAAGTAACGAGGTGTTAATTCTAAAAGTTACTGTTGGTTGCTTAACAAGATTAGCTCACTTGAGAATTAGGCCCGGTTACGCTGGAACAAGTTAATAGCCACATACAAATGTGGTACATTTTCAACCACTAAGTGCATCTAGAAGAAACCAAGGAATCTGATTTTCTCTATGAGACTTGATATACTTCGTCCTGATGCTTTTGAAATTTAATGTACTTTTTCAAGGCCATCAATGGCATTATCACTTTTCCCTCCCTCTTCAAATTAAAGATAATTATAGGAGGCAGGGCCAAGATGGTGGAATAGACAGACACGTCCTGTCATCCTTCTTATAACAGGGACCCCAAAAAACAAGTGAGTCAATTACACATGACAATTTAGGAACCCTAATCAAAGACAAAACTGAAGAATCAGACTAAGGGGCAGGCAGAAGAAGAGACAACTCAAAGCATCAGAGAAGAATAGATCACACGGTAGCCAACACCCTGCTAGCTGAGTCTGCACAGCACACGTGGGCTAAGGCAAAGTGCAACATCCAAAGATGAGCCCCATCCCATCAGGTACAGCCAAACAGCAACAAATCCGCACATACCTGCAGAACCAAGCAGAAGCAACACCAGACTTGCGAAAGTTTTAAGTTCAAGCTTCTGACCTACCTCACCAGGGCAAAATGACCCCTCCCCCTCCCAGAGTTTCACAGTGGAGAAGTGCTACCTTCCGCTCACTCACCCCACACCCTGCTCCACTCAGACACCAGTCCAGCAGTATTCCACAACTGCCATGCCCCCTAAACCAGGACCTCAGGGCTCTCCACGCCCACACTAGTCTTCCAGCTTTAAAAAACACCATGCCCCCTAAGCTGGGAACTCAGGGTGGGTCGGGAGTTCCTGTCATTTGTGCCTAGCCACTGACATAAGGAGTCCACGGACTTGCAGTGCCTTCACCCCTGCCCAGACCTATGTGCACCTGTTCAACACCATGTGCCCTCGTTAGCATAAAACAGCAAGAAATACGCTTGAAGCCCAATAAAAGGGTTTAAACATAGAAAAAAGCATTCTTTGATAGTTACGAGGGTGGGGTGGGAGGGTGAAAGAAACCATATACTAGACAAGGGTCAACTTCAGTGAAGGGAAGGACAACACACAATACAGAGGAAGTCAGCACAACTAGACCAAAGCAGAAACGAAGAAGTTTCCTAGACACAGCCAAACACTTTCAGGGACAGAGTAGCTGGGACTGGGCCTGGGGACCATGATTTCAGGGAATATCTAGATCAATTGGTATTAACAGGTTTATGAAGAAAATGTTCTACATCCCACTTTGGTTGTGAGTAACATCTGGGGTCTTAAAACCTTGTGAGTGTTCATCTAATATACAGTTATTGATCCCATCCCCCTCAGAGCAAAGGAGAATGAAGAAAGTCAAAGACAAGAAAATACAAGCCGAAAGGATTAAAGGACCAAATGAACCAGAGACTTCACCAACATGAGACCTGAAGAACTAGACAGTGCTCGGCTACCACCAATGACCACCCTGACAGAGAACGCAACAGAAGGGACCTGGACAGAGCAGGAGAAAATGTAGAACAGAATTCAAATTCATGTAAACAGATCAGAATTAATGATCTGACAGACTGGAGGAACCCCCAAAACTATTGCTGCCAGGTGCTCTGTTAACCTGGAATTGAAACCATTCCTGAAGACCACTTTTCAGATAAAAATTAGACAGGACTGTAAAAAAAAGGAAACCCTGGTGATGTAGTGGTTAAGTGCTACGGCTGCTAACCAAAAGGTCAGCAGTTCGAATTTATCAGGCACTCCTTGGAAACTATGGGACAGTTCTACCATCCCATAGGGTCACTATGAATTGGAATTGACTCAACAACTAGTTTTTTTGTTGTTGTTATAATACAAAAGTGGACACAGGGAACCCAGGGTGGAAAGGCGGAAGGTGCCTTCACACTGTGGGGATTGCAACCAATGTCACAAAACAATACGTGTTTAAGTTTTTGAATAAGGAAAAAAAGGACCACCTTAACAAAGTTGTAGGTACAAAATAGATATTTGTTGAATTGACGAACCGATTTTTAAGTTATTGTAATTGTGTATCTAATAGTTCCTATGCTAGGACTATTTTAAACACTGGACACATACATTAACTAGTTCACCTACATTGCAGCTAGAGGTTCAGCAACTCGCTCACTGTGGTCAAAGAGCCTGATAATCCTTTCACAGTTTCCAAACATCAGAGTTCGAGTTTATTTTATACTTGGATACAAGCTAGTATCTCTTCCAAAAATGGCCTTGTGGTCAGCAGAATGTTCATGTTGAGGAGAAAATCTGAATGTAGACCTGATAGGTATAAGTCAACAGACTTCAAGATGGACATTTAAGAGTTGCAGATAGCAAATGCTTTTCAAGTATCTTGGACTTTATCCAGTAGAATAGAGTTTTCTTTTTCAAAGATTTAACACTCTTTTGCTAACTACTTGCCATTCAGTGTGGTCTTATGAGTTGGTTGATTCCATCAGCAATAATAATTCCAGAAAAAGTAGATTTTGTAGGAAAAAAATTATAATGTTAACTAATAATGGCTTAGTTGTGAAAATTTACATGGACAGTAAAAATGATATTTATAGCCTACCACATTCATACAGATTGACTAAGGAAGAAAACAGGACATGAAGCTTTGTTGTTTTCTTTTGACCATAAAAGACAGACCTCGTGTTTAGCTCTTTGAACACTGCAAAGTATAGTCTCCAGCAACAAGCTTTTTGAGAGTCAGATTTATATGCCTTTCGCTACTGATGGAATCCATATCTTAAGTCCTACTCGCCATATTGGTTAATACTTCTTATAAATGCCCACAGTTCCGTAGTCCTAAAATAGCCAATAAATTCTTAAAGCTCAGAAACAGAAACAAGAAAATATGTAGCCCAAAGATGACATTTTGAATCGATCATGGAAGGATGGATTTAGTATACTTTAGATACCCAGTACTTTAGATAGAGAGCCGGAAAAGTCTGACAGATCGTTGGTTTATACCACTAATTCTGAGAAGAGTTAAGGAGATGAGAAGCCCAGTGTTTGACTGCAGCATCCCAAATTAATGGTGATCATAGTAGGTGGTTGTGATAGTAGTTCTATAAAAGTAGAACTTTAAAAATCTAGTAGAATATTCTATTTTTGTACATGTTTGAAGTCTACATAGCGAAAAATGTTAAAGCTAGTAGGGAAAAAAAAGGAGAATTCTTCAACTAAATCCTTGAGTCATGTCAAGAGAAGAATATGGAAGAAAGGATGAAACAAATCTTTCAGCTTTACAGACCATGTAAAAGTTAGCCTGGTGACTGGAAGAAAATATTAACACTTAAGAACTAGACAAGGGATATCTAGAAAAGACAGGGAACTCCTATAAAGTGAGACAAAAATGCCAACAAGAGGTGTATAGAGTACATCAGCAGGTTAATTCAGAAAAGGGATAAAGTCAAGTGACTTAGAAGTATGGTACGTACTATTTTGCTGATCAGAAGTTTTAAGTTTATAGGGACCATCTTATACCTATCATATCAAGTTAGGATGTCTATGATGTCCTGGTTGAGATCTGGGAAGAAATAGGAGCGTATACAGCTTTGTACTATGAGTGATAGATATTTAGTGACATTGAGTATGCACATGTCCCAGCAGTCCCATGGTTAGGTAGATATTTCAGACCTTACAAGTACATACAGGCATTAAGAGATCTCCCTTCTTCAGTGTAGCCCCTGTTATGAGTTGAACTGTGTCCTCAAAAAGATATGAGGTCTTAACCCCCAGTATGTACAGATGTGACATCGTTTGGAGATACGGTCTTTTGAAGATATTAGTTGACATGAGGCCATATTGGGAATAAGGTAGACCCTAATCCAGTAAGACTAGCGTCCTCATAAAATAAGACAGAGAAGGTAGCCGTGTGACAACAGAAGCAGAGGTTGGAGTGATGCATGTACACACCAAGGAATGGCTGGATCACTGGCAACCACCAGAAACTAGAAAGACACAAGGCAGAACCTTTCCCTTGGGCCCCTAGAGAGCATGACCCTGCTAACATCCAGAACTGAGACAATGTCTGTTGTTTTAAGCCACCTAGTTTATAGTACTTTGATACAGCAGTCCTAGGAAATTCATACGCCTCCAACTTTTTCCTAACAGTCTGAAAAGGCAGAGTTTGCTGTTGGAGCTAATTGCCTAGACTTATTCAGCAGGTGTATGTACCTCCCAGCGATGTTTGGCCAAAGGAGACAGGCGCATGGTAGCATTGATATAGATGAGCATACTAACTGCTGTTCTTCTTTCCAAGGTAAACATAGCATAATAGCCACAATGAGAGGGTTAAAGGAGATGCTGAGGAAAATCAGTACAAAGACCAGAAACAGGCCCTGCTAGGAAAAATCATTTTGCTGTGCCCCAAACTCAACTCCACTTCTGAAGTCAAACTCGACAGCAGAGTAGAGTTGAAAGTGTGGTGGATACCAATACGCCACAGATCCTTCCTCAGGAATGGAGAAGGATCTCTCCCAGCCACCAGTAGAAAGCCCTCCGAGGTCAGCTCCCTTGGGGAATTGCCTCAATGGAAGAGAGCCACCTCACACATGATCATGCCTGCTTCCAAGTTGATCCACATGGGAGTCAAAGATCCAATCCTTTCACCCCAAATCAGAACAGCTCTGAAGGATCATACCAGTTTCAGAACACACAGAGGGGGTGGCTGAAGCTTTGGTCGAGACTGCAAACAGCTTACCTTCTTCCTCTCAAGCCTGCATCCTTCCCTTCCATAGACGTTAGCCCCAAGAACACACCCTAAATAAACCTGCTGCACGTTAATCTCTGCCTCATACTTAGCATCCTAGGGAGCCCAACCTGTGACAGGTAGATTAGAATCCAGCCGTGCCTACCTCAGCACCACAGAACAGGGAAAGCTGGGCCATTAGCAAAGAGATTCCCCCAAACATGAGCTCCTAACATCCCAGGAAACAACAGGGTGGGAATCCCAGACTGCCCCGCAAGGTCTGAATGACACAGCAAATCTCAGAGGCTCTGCTGCTTCAGGAGCCCATGACCAAAACATAAGCCAACAGAAGGCCATGCCTGGGGCCCTACACTAGTCCCCCCCTCATTGAGTCTCGGTAATTTTCTTCCAGGTTCAGAATTCTACAGAGGACCGTATGCTGCCTGAAGTAGTCGCTTGGCATTTGAGGTTCTCATGATGGCTATACATTCCTAAAGCTTCTGCAGGAGTCTACAGGTGGCTAGACATTTTAAGTCTTATTGAAGTACATGGAAATAGTTAACTAATCTAGACCAGATCACTTGGTTCTTAGAACAAAACTGAATCCATATACACCATGGGCAAGAGCCTACCCTATACCTATTCATGTACTCGTCTTCAAGTTCACTCAAGTCACTGAGTACCTGGAGTTATTGATGTCCTCTTACTTGATTGATGCCCAACCAAGAGTTCAGGAAAACAGGCATCAAGGAACTTCAGGCCCTCTGAAGTTTCCATGCTGAAGAAATCAATTCCCCACCCAAGCCCAGAAATGCCTTTTCTCCTCACTGACCTGGGAGGTCCTAACCCTAAACCCAAAGTCACGGATAAGATAGCATATCCAAAAGTCTCTTTAAAATGAGGCGGTCAAGGAGGTAGCATCAGCAAGAGGGGAGGAAAACTGTAGCCTCTGGTCTTCTCAGCTTTTCTTTCCTAGTGTGGCACCTCCACTTTACATATGGGCTGGGGTAAAGGCCATCAGGGCTCTAGTATTCTCAGTGCACCATGCCCAAGGTAGAGCCTCCAACTCATACATGGGAGCTGGGCAAAAGGAAGCCCCACCTCTCGGCCACCCTCACCAGAACTTAGCCCCTGCAATAGGTCCTGTCATATGTACAATTAAGCCATGGCTTTGTCTCAGACTTGAGAGGAAGGCCCCATGCCTAAGAGGCTCAAAGACACAGCTTGGAGAACTAGAGATGGTTTTGTTCTTTGAGGCCCACTTAGTCCAGAGTTGGAACTGCTGCCTGGGCTGTCCCATAACCAGCTGAAGGAACAAAAGTTAACTGGATGAAAAACTGCTCTGACAAAGAGCTCGGAAGTCATCACTCTTGTCCTTGCAACAAGAAAAATGCTGAAGAGAGACTAATGCTTGTCTTAGATCATCTAAGAAGAAAGGTCACAGGGAAAAACCATCACCTCAAAATTACACAGGTGAACACAGGGGAGATCTATTCTCTGCCTATTCTGTGACTACTCAGGCCCTCCTATCCCATAGTCTACTGCCCGCTACAAGTGGTTTCTCTAAACCACATCAGTTAAGTCTGAGTTTCTCATAGGCCATCCCTGTATTGATACTTCACACCCCCTAGACTTATTCAGCCTAGACTCATTCAGTGGGTACATACCTCCCAGCAGTATTTGACATAAAGAGACAGGAATATGGTACCATTTATGTAAATGAGCATACTAACCATTGCTCTTCTCCAGGGTAAACATAGAATAGCCACGAGGGGTGAAAAGGAATGGAGGATGCAAAGAAAATCAAAACAAAGACAAAAGATGGGCCCTGCTAGGACAAGTCATTTTGCTGAAGCCCAGACAAACTCAACCCTACTCCTGAAGTCTTCAAACTTTACCAGAAGCAGGGTAGAGTGAAAAGTGTGGTGGATACTGCCATGCCACCAGGTCCTTCCTCAGGAATGGAAAATGCCCTTCCCTGCCCAAGTAGGATCACCTAGGGGACTTAGGACAGATTTGATTCAGCACATTCACTGCCCCATGCCCCGTCAGGAACAAGGCCCTGCCCCTCCACCCGACCCCCCCCCCCCCCCGCCCCAACACACTGTGCATACACATCACCCTAGAGTTCCAGCATCTAGCTCTCTGGACTGTGATATACCCACACTAACGCAATTATCTCATGCTTTCTTTTTCCAAAAACAACTTGACCAACTCTCTGGCACCATAATTCCATAAGGCTCACTCCAGATACCTGTTGGTGTTCAAGAGAGCAATTTGACTGTTATGAGTGGGAACATCCTGAACACGGGAGAATTGGGGTCAAACTGGGCAAAAAAAAAAAAAAGACAGTGAAAAGATGAACGAGAAGCCCCAGCACTTTTTAGTAAAACACTAGCAGGACAGAGCATGGGCAAATCAAGCCAGAAAGTGGAAACAGACACTAGGTTGACTAGGGCTGAAGACACCAGCTTTCTCCCGAGCTTAGGTCTCTATCTTTGCCAGAGCAACTTCATGATCATGGTTTGAAGAAGGAGAAAGAATGAGGATTCACAAGACAGGAAATGGTTTAAACACCATTAGGGAGGTCTAAAGAATACCCTCACTGTATTTCATCTAAAAAGCGGGCCTGTCCACTGTCCCTGGGATGTGGCCAGCCTGAGGTAGTGCCATGAGCCTTGCCCAGACTCCCAATGCCACATATCCAGTGGGAAAGTTGGCAGGAAGCAGCATATCAAGGACTGACAAATGCAGAGTTCTTTTACCTCAGCCAGTTCTTTGAGTCTCCTGCCACCACCAGTTTCTGCTCACTCTACTCAGCCTCCCTCACAAGCCATCTCCTGGCAGATCCAGTCCATCCATACACCTCCTCCTTCCAGAGCTGCAGCTGACCAGGTTTTCTGCCCAGCAGGCTCAAACTTTCCAGTGTCAGGCAGGTATTCAGAGAGTTAAGTCTCCCCCCACCCTGCCCCTACCCCCTATAGACTTAGAACAAAAGTGTTCCCGAAGTGAAGAAGTTCCCAGACCACCTGGGTGTTAGGTTCTCCATCTCTGGGGAATTCCCAAGTCCTGTTCATGGCAAGATATAGCACTCTAGAGCCTTCACCTATTCTGTATAGATCACTGCTTATCCTACCAGACCTGGGAACCACCTTAGTTTTCCCCTGCCTCAAGCACCAGCTTCAGGTCAGGTCAGTGATGGCCTCTTCTGCCAACCTCCTTCCCTTCATAGAAGAGGTAGGAGTAGGGGGTATGCAGGCTTTGGATCCCTATGCTTGACACTTTCCCCAAGTGGCAGCATGTTCTTAGATTTCAAGTGCAGGGAGCTATTAGAAGAAATCACAGATCTGCCACTTTTCTGGGTAGAAACTCTCATACTCTGAGGCGTATTCGAAGTGGTCAGCCACCCTAGACTTGCCAGCCCCTTTTGAAGCTTCCTCCCCTGCAAGAGGAAATAGAAAAGGCTCAGTTGCCTTCTACATGGCCACTCAAACTAAGTAAACCTGGTACTCTTCTGCCAGGAAGATCTCAAGCCCCGCCTGGCCAAGATGGCCCCAGAGAAGACAATATACTACTCATAGCCCCCTGTCAAAGCAAGATAGGAATAGACAGTCAAGAGTCACCAAGAATGACATCAAAAAGCTTTTACAGAGCCCAAGATAGGAACCATTCCCAAAGCCAAATTTTCAGACAGGGATTGGACTGGATTATGGGATAGGAATGATATTGGGGAAGAATGAGCTTCTTGGATCAAGTAGACACATGACTCTATGTTGGCATCTCCTGTCTAAAGCAGAGATGAGACGGTAAAGGGGGTGAGAAGCTGGCTGAACGGACATGAAAAGAGAAAAGGGAGGGAAGGAGTGTGCTGTCTCATTGGGGGGAGAGCAATTAGGAGTACATAGCAAGGTGTTTATAAATTTTTGTATGACAGTCTGACTTGATTTGTAAACTTTCACCTAAAGCACAATAGAAGTTTTTTTAAAAAACAGCCAAGCCTTAACAGGCAGTTTAAATCTGGGCCCCCTTCTTAACTAATACCTATATGTTAAATGATCTGACTTATAGTCAATTCTTAAGATGGGAGAGTCAAGGAGGAAACCAGGTAGGAAAGTTACGGAATAAGAACAGGAAGATAATAAGCCTAGCCTTCCCACTTAAAAAAAAAAAATGACCTCCTTCCTTTCCAAGTGTTAGGAACAAAAGACAAAGCCGATAGAAGTAAAAGGCTAAGGAACAAGGATCCCCTAAGTAGACATCAAGTTCCTGTGATTTGGGGAATGGGAACAAAAGGTCCAGGTAGTATCTGTTATGAATGCCAGCAGTGTGAGAGGCTAATATAACCCAAGCCTAGAAGGAATTTGGGGTAGGACCGCGTTGGGTATACCTGGTGCAAATATCCCCAGGCGGAGACCAGTTCATCCTGCTCACAAACACATTGTTTTTCTGAATACAAGTATACTACGTGTTGATCTAGGGACTCCTTTCTGAGCTGTTACAGATCCCACAGTTGCTGGCCACAGCAGCACCCAGGATAAAGGTGACAGGATCTAGTTGAACCAACCTAGAACCTTTCTTCCCCCACTCCATGTCCAAGACCAGGTATACATGCTTTCCGCCCTACCTTTTCTCTAGGGGTTGTCAGTAAAGCAGAGGTACAGGCAGATAAGTGGTTGGTCTTTCTCCAGAGGTCACGGTAAGCTGGGCCTAGACACTGCATGACCCTCCACCCACTCCCGGTAGGAGATACCAGGCCGGCTAACTCAGCCCCATCCAGGTTCCCAGTGATCTCCCAGCTCAAAACAGCTTTCCGGCTACCGAACTTTCCCCGGTGTCATAACCGTCTTTCCTCCTCAGGGTAATGGGCTCAGCAGGACCCAATCCCAGAAGCCACTTTATAACTCACTAACTTTGTATCAGTGGAACAGGGACTTGGGGGGTAGTTATCATCTGGTAAGTACAGAGATTCAGAAGGAAGAGAGAGGAGTTTGAAAAGAATGACCAAGAATTAAAAAAAATAATTATCGACCCAGAGTTCTCAGTTCAGGAAACCTCAAGCCACAGTTTTTTGTTTCAAAGTATAGGCACATCAATTTTAATAATAATTTTTTAATCCCAAAAGCAGCCAGGAAAAAAGAGTCCTAGAAATGATGACCAATTTCTCATAAGCAAAAGAACTCAAGTCAATGGAATGACATTTTTACAGTGCAGACAGTCAACCCAGAATTTTCTGTCTGGCAATGACATCCCTCAAATGAAGGTGAAAGACATACAGACAAAAGGCGAGAATGTCACCAGCCAACTCAGACTAAATATTGAAGGAAAGTCTTCAGCCTGAAGGCAAGGGACTGCTGATGGAATCCCAGGCCTTCCAGAAGAACAAAGTACATCAGGAAGGCATAAACTCTCAAGAAATGAGTCAGACTCAGGAAATTTACACGACCACATAACCGAAGCCACAAGAAAATCTGGTTTAAGCACTGCAATCCGTAGGTAAGGCTAATAAATTGCGTATTTAATAGCCTAGTTACTAGAATTATTTCCCAGCCCAGAAATGAAGATACTACGACAAACTTCAAGAGGTCTTTTGGCAAAGAGACTTCAAAGACTCTAAGCTTTCAACGGTAAAAAAAAAAAAAAAAAAAAAAAAAAAAAAAAAAAACTTTAAATACTTTTAATTTCCAAATGAATTTGGATCTTCCAAATGACCATTCAACCTGGTTACAGTTCCTACACTAGGCTATCTGGGCTACACACTGGCCCGATATCCATCATTGGCCAGTCTTTGTATTTAGCAGAGATGATCTCAGGAGTGGGTGGGTCCCATTCCCTCACAGCACTCCTGCAAACACTCTGGTGACTTACAAAGTTCTAGGAAAAGTGAGTAAAGCAAGGAAGAGACAGGCATTAGGATCAAGAAGGACAGCTTTGCCAGTGAGGCAGAGGAAGGTTCCCAGAAAACATGGTTAGAAAGGAGAGATAGTCCAGAAAAATCAGCGTGGTACTTAGGAATTTTACAATGGACTTAGGAAATTTTGTTAAGTACGTGATTAGCTTCTATTTGCTATGACTACAATTTTGACTGTACTAGTTTTGGTAATATACTAATACTTGTCTTGAGGAAACCCTGGTGGGGTTGTAGTTAAGAGCTACAGCTGTTAACCGAAAGGTCTGCAGTTCGATTCCACCAGGCACCTCTTGGAAACCATATGAGGCAGCTCTACTCTGTCTTATAGGGTCAATGAGTTGGAACCGACTCATGGCAACAGGCTTTTAGTTTGTCTTTATTGAACTCCTTTGAAAAACAAGGAGAATGGATCTATCTATCACAACTTCCAGCTCTCTCTACCAACTCACCCGAGAGAATAAGAAAAAAGCCAGAGAAAGACCACAGAGAAATCTTTGGGGTAAGAGATGTTTTGACCTGCTATGCGTGGTGATGGCTTTGGCCTGGGAAAGAGCCATCCTGGCTTGGCTGTGGAGGGTAGGTTAGGGAGCAAGGAAGTTTGAATTCCTCTGTTGCTCTTCCCCTATGGCCTGGGGCAGGGCCTGCCCCATTACCACAACTCACACCTCTGAGCCAGGTGTCATCCAGACTAAAATCAGGGCCAGGCAAAAGCCTTGAGCTAAGGAAGAACAGGTGGAGAACTGCTGCTTTCGCAGGTAAACATTCCACCTCTGCTCCCTATCCCATGCCTGCAGGGCTGGTGTATTCCATCTGGTGATTTCCTCCTGAGGCCCCTTCTCCCTGGGGGCAGAGGAAAAGCTGTGGCCTGAGAAGTCATTTTGTGGCGAAAAGGGTGAGGATTCACTGGCTTCCCAGTATCTGGGTTCTCCATCCTAGGGCTCGTCTACACCCAGCGCCAGACACAGGAGCTCTTCAAGGACTGTACCTGACCTTCCCCCAGTGTTCACTATTGCCTGGTAACACACTCCTAGGGGCAAGTGAGCTCCAGCCAAAGTGGGACACGAGTACAACTATTTCAAGATAGTTAACTGGGTCACAGATTCCATCAGAGAGAGAAATGTTAAAACAGATGGGCCAATGGTTTTAAATGTGTTAGCGATGTTAAATAAATTAGGCATGAAAATAATTATAAGACACCATTGATGCGATAGCAGAATTGATACATCTGATGAACAATTAACTTGCTTGAAGTCCAGTTTGAAGAAATCTTCCAGAGGGACAAAAATAGACTGTATAAAACGCTAAGATGTGGAGGATTGACTTGTTAACCAATCCAGAGAATGGGAGTCATAGGGAGAAGAGCTATTTGGAAGAAAATATCCCAAAGTTTAGAGAGGTTAAAGACAAAGGGAAAAGGCCGACAAAGAGGGTAGAAATAGAAAAACCCACAGCCCCGACGAATTGTCTGATATTCTTACATTCCACTCTGAAGAGAAGGTCAAAATTGAGGGAAGGCAGATCAAATATGAAGAAACAAAAGTTGGATTAACAAGACAGCTGGCTCCCGGTACAGTACAAGGCCAGAGTAAGGATTGAAGTTTTTGCAGCGATAGGAGCTGGGAGAGGCTGCTCTCAGAGTACACAGGGAAAATGGCCCCTTACAGGGACACTGGCTGCCCAGGGAATTGTAGAGACAGAATCTAGACCCCTGTGTGAGGACCTATCACAGTAATAGGAGGGCCAAAGAAGGGCATAGTCCTAGGCCAAAATGGGAACACCTAATACTCTGTAACAGCTGCAGAGACAGCCAGTCCCCCAAAGCCCCAGCGGTGAAGGCCAAGGCCTGGGAGGGCCAGGACAGCCCACATTGAGGTGGCTTCATGGCCAATTGGGGAGACGGTTCCCTTAAGGCATTGGTATCATTAAACCAGCTGCTTCCTCTTAATTTGGTCTAGCCCCTTGAGGTATGTGTTCTTTCTGCAGCGTGTAGTCCACCCACTCTCTCCCTTTCATGTCTGTCTCAGAATGCCCCCACCCACCTCAAACCTTGACCTCAGCCCTCTGTCTCGTTCCCATTATGCCCTAGCCTCTTATGGAGGAAGGGGGTCTAACACCCTTTCTGCAAGGGAGATACACATTTCTCATCTGCAGCCTGTGTCCCAGCTCCTGCCCACCTCCATGATGCCCCAGGGTCTCCCTGCTCAGAGAGAAAATGTCTGCTCTTCTTTCATACAAGCTTCACTATGAGACTAAAGGCCTTGAGAAGAGTGGGGTCCCATCTTATGCAGCCTTGTGTGATACCAGTCAAAGAACAGCAGTCACCCGAAGTGAATGAGGGAGCCATTGGAGGCTTAGCAGGACAGCGAAAGGATGTGTTCACACCCGTGGCCTGCAGGTCCCTTATTGGATCGGAATCCTGGGCAGGCAGCCCAGAACCTCAGGAGGCCTTGTTGCTCCTAAGCCCAGTCTGTGAGCTTTCCCAAGTCATTCCCTACCCACGGCCACTGAATCACAGGCAACAGCTCAAGGCATGCCCAGGGAACCCAGAGTCAGTTTCCACTCAACAGCCAGTAGCCTGCCCTGTCCCGTGGGAGCTGGGAACCAGGGCAATAGAGGCCCCTCTGAGCATTTGCAGGCCTGAGGACTCAGCTCTCCCTGCCAAGAGGCATAAGAGCAGCAGGGCTAGGGCTGTGACAGAGCATGACTGATCAACAATGCACACCAAGGCCAGGGCACTGTGTCCAGCCCCTTCCTGAGGCCTCCTTTCTGCCAAGCCCTCTGGCTCTGGGTATCCAGCAAAAGCTATTCTCGCACCAGAAACCCCAGCTTAGGAGCAACAAGGCCCAAAGTATAGGCTCTCAGGTCTCATAGTGACTGCCTCTGGGATCCTGCCTGCAGTACACCTCAGGCATTTGGGCCCAACCCCTCCAGGTACTTCCCCCAGATCACTCCAGAGAGAGGGCAATGGCAGCCCTTCCAGAGAGGAGTACAGGGGCAGGGACGTCCTGAGTCTTGTTGCATTAACCAGGACCAGAGCTCTGCTTCTTGCCCACTCAAGCCTTCCAACTATCCGAGATCCCCAGCTCAGGAGCCCCCTTTGAAAGCCCATCAGCCCAGGGCTCAGTGGAGACTGTGCTCAGCAGCCACTCTCCCCATCTCCAGAGCTCTGTCATAGGTACACACACTGCAGCCAACATGGGGCCCCCTCCAGCCCAGGCCACAGAGACCACCCCAGCTTTCCCATCTGTCTCCAATCCCACATCTTATCAGCCAGGGGCCCAACACAGCTGCTCCCTAGGGAAGCCCCCAGCTGGGCTTCTTGGCAGTGCAGTATACCCACCCCATGACACCCCACCTTCACTGAGCAAGGCTGCTCAGAACCCTGCCAACTTGAGCAAGACTGCTTAGAACTCAACCAACTTGAAGCAACATGGTGGGCTGGAGAGCTAACAAGTCACTGCCTACCTCCCCACTCCCACCCGAACCTCTGCCCAGCCCAATGGCCTCCCACCCTGAGTACTAGCCACGAAATACCACCACACTGAGATCAGGGTAGTACTCAGAACTCCCACACCAGTCCTTATCCCAATCCCAGCATCAAAGACGTATAAACAGTCATTAAGTCAGTTATCTTTCCCACTGGACAACAGTGCAGCCTGGGGCAGGCACATCACCTGGAGAGGCAGCTCCCAGCTCCTGCTGTTAAGAATTTGGTGGACTGAGTCTTCAGTCAGATTTTCATCCCCCAGCAGTCATCGGCATACAGGTATTCCCAGGGTCATGGCTCTCCTGGAACCAGGAGTCCCCTGCAGTCCCAGCCAGGTATAGCCACCTTCCAAGTCAAGTGGCCGTGGTCCAAGAGATTTACCAACTTCACTCAGATACAGGTCACTTCAGCCACTCACTGGAGACCCGCTTTGGCTTGGAATTTGGCTGGATGGATGGGCACAAGTGCTCTGCTTGGCCTTGAGGAGGCATCTGGGAAGAGGCTGTAGACAGGACAGCAGGCAGTACCCTCAACTAACCTTGCCCAGAGGCTGACTGAGGCTTTTATAGGGCCCTGCTTCTGCTTCCCCTTCTAAAGCCCCGGTTCTCAAACTTTAGCATACATTAGAATCAACTGGAGGGCTTGTTAAAACAAGATTGTTGGACCCCACCCCTAGTTTCTGTTTCAGTAGGTATGATTCAGTAGGGTCAGTGAAAAAGAGGAAGACCCACAATGAAATGGATTGACACTGTGGCTGCGACAACGGGCCCAAACATAGCAACGATTGGGAGAATGGCGCAGGACTGGGCAGTGTTTCTTCTATTGTTCTATTGTACTATAAGTCAGAACTGACTCGATGACACCTAACAACCACCACAAATATCCAGGTGAACCTGGAGAATTTGCATTTCAAGCAAGTTCCCAGGTGATACTGATATTGCTGGTCCGGGGCCAAGACGTTGAGAATCACCACTCTAGAGACTGCTGAGTTGCTAAGGGCCAGAGCCAACCCTTTTAATGAAGGCACAGGTGGAGCTGGGATTATAGGAATAGGCTCACTACTTTGGGGCTGCTTCCTTGGGACTGGACAAGCAGAGTGGTCTACCTTGGTTAAAAAAAAAAAAAAAAAAAAAGAGGTCCCTAAGACTTTACCAAACCTCAGGGAGTTCTAATATTTCTTGGGAAGGGGAAGATAGTGCTGGGCGCTTGCTATCGTTCCTCCTGAAAATCCTCAAGCAAATTCATGGCAGGTGGGGGAAGAAAGAAGAGTAGGAGCGGGTAGTGTGGGGAGAATGTCCTATGAGTCAGAGGAGCTGGGGTTAGGCCCGGCTCTGCCACCAGCTCCCTTGGGGACACAGGAAAGTCACTTGCCCTCCTTGAATCTCGCCACACTCAAAGTGCTGGGATTGGACCACTTTGTGATTAGTTTGGCCAACATTTATTATCTACTGTGTGCCAGGCACTGTGCTAGATGCTGGGATGTGCAGATAAAAGCAGCAGCCCTTTGCCCCACAGGAGCTCACTGCCTGGTGGCAGGAAAAGGATCTGGATCCCGGCAGAGGGCAAAGGCAGGGGGCAATGGGGAGCCCCTCCTGTTGTCTCGAAGGTTCCCTCCAGCCCTAGATTGAAGAGAAGGACAGGCACTCAGGGTCAGAGGCTGACCTGGTCATTTTGGGGCAAGTGGATTCCCCAGCTCTGGAAATTAAATGCATCAGCTTTCGGAGGGAAGCAGTGATGGCATTTAAGTTAGGTGCAAAATCAAGTTTTAAAACTTACTTCCCCCATCCCAGCCCAGCTCAGGCAGACTGTGGGCCTATGGGAGCCTGACGTACTTTCATTGTTTATACTGAGCTTATAGGCTGCCAAGTGCCATACAGGTTATGATACTGATGCCCAGGCTCCACCTGAGGCCAATGTCAGCAGAATCTCCAGGGGCAGGACCCGGACATTAGGAGGGGCTTTTGTCCAGAATCGTGGGTTGAGGCTCATGGGCCTCAACTAGGAGGTGAAAGATTTCCGGTGTGGAGGGTGCTTCCAGCAGAGGTGAGGCAGTATAGGGAGGGGTCCAGGAAAGATACAGCACACAGTGTGACTACTGGAAAGGGAGGGGGAGCGAGAGAGAGGGTAGAAAGGTAGGTCGAGTCCAGTTTTGCGAAGGACCTTCCTTGCAAAACTGAAGGATTGGGCTTTTGTTCATGGCCAGTGGGAGCCATTGAAGGTCTCTGAGGAAGAGCATGATGTGATCAAAGCTGAATACCGGCTGAAGTAGCCTCTTTCTCCTGCCCAGATTTTCTTGTCATCATGAGACAGAAAGGAAAGAAAGAGCTTGGGCCTTGGGCGCCCATTGCATTAGAGGGGATGTTGGTGAAAAGGTGAGGAGGAAGAGGCACTCCAAGCCAAGAGATTAGAGGCATGACAATTGCCAGAGCAGGACCCCTGATCCTTCTCCGCCATTGAAAATTTCCTGTGTGGCCTTGGGCAAGTGGGTTAGCCTCTCTGGGCTCCCGAGGTCAATCATGTGTCCTCTTGCCTGCCCGATACAGATACCATGTACAGAAGTATGCTTTGAAAAGGGGAAAGCTGGGCCCTGAAGCAAGGGAATATCCTCGGTACATTTAGTATCCTTTGCTGAGCCCAGCCGGGGCAGGAGGTGCTGAGGGGCAAGGAAATCGGCTGATTGGAAGAGCATTTGAACAAGATCACTTCCTGCGAAGTCTCAAACCTGGGAAAAAGCACAGGGGTGGGTGGAGTAAATGCATCTATTTTTCATGATCCCATGCTCAAATGTGAAAAGATGGTAGCGGGGGTGATGTGGGATAGAAAACAGATGAAACATTGATAGCAGCCAGGTTAATATTGCAGGAGGGGCCGGGCAGCAGGTGCGGAGGCAGACGGCAGGACCTGGGACGCACTCACAGATGGGCTTCCCTGAGAAGAGGCAACTGTGCACACGGCTGTCAGGGAACTACCTGAGAACGAAGGGGCTGAGGCACCAGGTGCAGAGGGGGACAGGCAGGGGGTTCTGAAGAGGAGTCATCCGAGCCTAGGCCCCAGTTTTGCTGTGTGACCTGGACATGCTGTTACTTCTCCGGGCTTCATTCCTGCTAACTCATGGGCTCTCCCCTGATTAGCCTAGAGCTCAGACCCTTGCTTGGATTAGCAACCCCGTGCTCCGATCAAGTAGCATCAATATAGGACCACACGACGTAAAGTGGTCAAATGAGCCTAAGATGAGAAACAAGGAGTGATTTAAATAACAAGGATCCCAGTCTCACCTCAGCCTCAGACCTTGTTCCCCAAGTGGCCCAGCCCCAGGGCAGCCCAGCTGCTGGTCCTGTCTGACCTGGCTGATTCTAGCTCCTGGCCTAGGGCTGGGTCCCCCTTTGGGCCTTAGCTCTGGGGATTGGCTGTCCCTGGGTGAAACTCTCATCCCCAAGGTGGACTTACTGATGACTGCAGGGCCAGCAAGCCCAACAGCCCCACAGGAGGGGCCCCATCCATGTAAGGCCTCATCCTCCCCCCAACCTCACCTTGACCTGAGCCGCCGCATTTACATCCCTCAATTCTACTGCCAGGAGCCTGGGAACCACAGCCTCAGCCAGGCCTTCTGTTCTTCCTTCTTTCTTTGATTTTTAAAATTGCTTTGAAACCAGTATGTCCCACCAACAATCTCGTAGGATACAATGCAAAACAAAAAAAAACCTATTGCCATTGAGTCAATTCTGAGTCAATTCTGACTCATAGCAACCCTAAAAGACAGAGTAGAACTGCCCCATAGGATTTCCAAGGAGCACCTGGTGGACTTGAACCGCTAGGCCTTTTGGTTAACAGATGTAGCTCTTAACCACTACGCCACCAGGATTTCCATATGAAGCAAGCCATCTTATTTTAATGACTGCAGTGTTCCTGTCCCCTAACCAAGATACCAGAAAGAGGGGATGGAATTAAGACGTTTGCCTTCTCTTTTTTTTTTTTAAACACAAGGGCTTACTGAGTACCTAGTATGAGCCAGGCACTTCCACAGATGTCATCTTCCTGAATTCTCACAAGGGCCTTACAAAGGAGGTCTGTTATCCTTGTCTGTCAGAGGTGGAAGCAGAGGCTCTAAGAGTCACTTACCCGAGTCACAGAGTTAGTAGAGCCAGGGCCCCAATCCAGGGCTGACTATCCCCAGATTTGTGTTCTTTACCAGAAGTCCTACGGCTTTATGACTAATTAGCACTAATTTCGTCCCTGGCCTCAATGTCCTCCTCTGCACATATGGGTATGATTTGCTCTGCCCTGCTCCCCATCAAGATGTGGTGAGAAGGTCTGGAGGCAGTGACCCTGACAGCCCCATCAGGTTTCCTTGTGGCTTCATCCCAGCTCTGCAGACAGCAGGGAGTGTTTCTTTCCAGGGCTCTCCCACTGTCCTCTGGCCATGGAGGCAAGTCCTACTCCAGGCATCATGGAAGGACTCCCAGAAACCTACTTTGGGGCAGAAGAGTGTGGTGAGGGATTGAGATTCAGAGTTTGGCACACTTAGGTCTGAATTATGGCTCTTACGTTTGCGGTCTGTGTAACCTTGGAGAAGTTGCTTAGCCTCTCTGAGCCTTAGTGAGTTTTTCTCTGTAAAATGGGGATAATGCTAACTCACAGGGTTGTTGTGAGACTTACACAAGGTACTGAAATAATAGGCTCAACAGGTGGAAAGCTCACCACTGAGGTTAATGTTGGCAGCATCAATTTGCCGTGGACAGAATAGAGCCATAGAAGAGTTGACTTAGACCCTACCCCAATGGCCTACTTACCAAACTACCAAAGCTCCATACCCAGGTGGTGTCACCTGTGAAGTGCTTCTTCTAAGCCTCAAGCTGCCTGGCCTACGACACTTGCTGAAAGCCGAGTACCTGGCCTCCAGCCACCACAACTGGAACTTTGTAACATACCTTCACTAGCCTTAGAGCTGAAGGAGATTTATCAACCATCTAGTCCTACTTTACAGGGGAGGAGATGAAGCTCAGGGAATGGAAATGACTTGCTTAGGATCACAGGGCTCACACAGCTAAAGCCAGAGGGGCCAGGACCAGAGCCCAAGTCCCTGACTCCCAGTCCAAGGCTCCTTCAGTTGCTCAGTGGCAGCTGGAATTACTCTTTTCTTGGAAAAATGCAGAGATGTAACCGGTAGGTAAGCCAAACTAGTGGCCTGGATCCAGATTTGGCCCATGGATGAATAGTTTTGCCAGCTCCTTACAATGTTTTAAATTTTTTAACCTGTACTTAAAAAACGGGAGATATTTCATAAGAGTCCACATCCCCAGTTCCTCTTGATAAGTATGAACCTGATAGCACTAGACCCATGTCCTCAGGTGGCCTCGTCTGCTGTTGCCAAGTAGTAGCCTCCTGCTTTAGATGGCGCGTCCACTGCCAGTTCTCTACAATCCCCACCACTCCCTATGGCCTCACACCAGCCAGCTTCATTCACATCCATTACCTGCCCGTCCACTTTGAGGACAGGTTCTGTGTTTCTGTGTCCCCGTCACTTGCTTTCCAGCCTGCAGTGTCTGGCCCAGATGCTGCCTAAATGGCAAGAATGACTACCCCCAGACATTTGTCCTGCTTGTCTTGGCTTACAAAGTGGTTTCCCAGCTTCCTAAGACAATGTCACATCTGCTTCCCAAATCACCAAGAAGTGTGGGGGGTGGGGGGAATGGGTATTAGCAGCCCCGTTTTACAGGTGAGGAAACCGATTAGCAAGTGGGATGGTGGTGATTACAACTAAACTGCTAGCCACCCACCTGGCACCCACCTGCTTACCTGTTTGAGTATCAGAACTAAGAGGCAGGCCCTGCCCGAGGGGTCTGAGGCCTGGCGCAGGCCGCAGGCTTTGGAAGGGGCTGCTTCCTTAGGCCGGGCAGAGCGGGCCCTTCCTTGGCTGGCCCAGCTCTTCCCCGGGAGTCCTGTAGGGGAGGAACGGCGAACGGGCTTGGGGCCAGGACCCAGCCTTGCATACATTAGGAAGAACACAATTGTGCAGAGAGCTGTAGAACATTATTGCCTTGCATTATTGATACTTATAGTACCCTGCAGGCTATAAATTATTGACAGGGCTGAGAGAACACAGAGGTGGGGGCTGCAGCCTGGGCGGAGGGGGAGCTGGGGCCACAGCAGGCAGGACGTGTTGAAGGAGGAGGAAGAGGTTCACAGGTTTGGGCAGATTACCCAAATTGGGGGAGAAGTCCGCATCCCAGGCAGGAAAGTATAAGTGAGCGTTTCTTTCTCTTGTCCCCCTCAATCTTTCCTCAACTTCCCCTTTCCTAGGCCCCACTGTCTCTCCCCTTCGGCCCTTTCTGCCTCCGCTTCTTCTCTTCCTCACAGTTCTCTCATGGTCCCAGTCCTTCCTCCTTTCTCCTCCTTGACCTTGCTAACTTGGAGGAGGACCGCTGGTGGGCTGGTTGACATTCAAAAGAGGCCACAAGGACAACTCAGACTGCTCAGACACCCAAGTGCTGGGGGTACCGTTTCCCCAGGTGGTGGGAAACCAGGGGGCAAATGTTTGGGTGGGGTGGAATCAAGAGTCCCATTTTAGCAGATGGTGGTGGGTATTGCTGCTGTTGTTAGCAAAGCTTCCAACTGATTCGTTCAGATTCAAACCCCTGCTGAGAATTTCCATTTCCATCCCAGATGTACTGAATCACAGTCTACATTTTAAGAAGATAACCAGGTGATTCTTATGTATGATAAAGTTCTGCTTTTAATTGTGCTTTAGGTGAAAGTTTACAGCACAAATTAGTTTCTCATTCAAAAATGTATACACAAATTGTTTCATGACATGGGCTGCAATCCCTGGATTGTGTCAGCACTCTCCCCGTTTCCTTTTCTACCCTGGGTTCCCTGTATCCATTTCTCTGGTTTTCCTGTCCCTTCCCACCTTCTCGTCTTTGCATTTGGGCAGGTGTTGCCCATTTGGTCTCCTATACTTGATTGAACTAAGAAGCATGTTCCTCACATGTGTTATTGTTTGTTTTATAGGCCTGCCTAATCTTTGGCTGAAAAGTGGACTCCAGGACTGGCTTCAGTTTGTATGATAAATTTTGAGAACCACAGCCCTACTAGTGGAGCCCTGGTGGCTCAGCGGTTAAGAGCTTGGCTGCTAACCAAAAGGTCAGCAGTTTGAATCCACCGGCTGCTCCTTGGAAACCCTATGGGGCAGCTCTACTCTGTCCAGTAGGGTTGCTATGAGTCAGAATCAACTCATCAGTACATAACAACAACAAGCTCTACTAGTGCTTCTCAGAATTGGGCTCTAAGCAGCATTACCATCACCTGGGACCTTGTTAGAAATGCAAACCCTCAGCAGGAGTTTGAACCAAAACGAACCCATATGAAGCCCTGGTTGTTAGCTGCCATCACGTTGACCCCTGACTCATGGTGCCCCATGAACAATCGTCCTGTACGATCCCTGTGACTGGTTGCGGATTGGACTATTGTGATTCACAGGATTTTCATTGGCTGGTTTTCCAAAGTAGATCGCCAGGCTTTTCTTCCTAGTCCATTTTAGTCTGGAAGCTCTGCTGAAACCTGTTCAGTGTCATAGCAACACACAAGCTTCCACTGTTGGGCAGGTGGGGAGCTGTACAGGAGGTGCATTGGCTAGGAATCGAACCTGGGTCTCCTGTAGAGGGCGAAAATTCTACCACTGAACATTTGAGAAAACTGTCAGACATTCAGGTGGAGGTGAGGCAGGGGGTTGTTATCATAACGCTGGCCCTCACTGGGTATTTTCTGTGTGCCAAGAACTTTACAGGTTTCACTGGGTCCTCATAGCAATGTCAGGAGACATCTCGATACTATTATTATTCTCTGAGCTACAGAGGGGCTAATGCACTTGTCCAAGGTCACACAACTAGTTAGCTGCAGAGCCAGGATTCAAGCCCAGGTAGCCAGGACCAGAGCCTGTTCTCTTAACCATCACGCTGGATATATGAGCATTGTCCCTGTATGTGGAGATTAGGTTTTTATATGCTTTTTGCGCTTATCTCTGTTTTCCAAATTTTCTACAATGAATATGCATTGCTTTTGTAATCAGAAAAAAACAGAACAAATGATTTTTTTAATAGCCTCAACCCTTCCCCCCAGGTCTCTAGATGCCTCTAACCTATCCCCTTCCCAACCCCCTGGCAACCCCAGCCCCATCCTCTGAGCAGGAGGCAGGTGCAGGTGGTGGGACCTCAACATTGTGCTGCCTCCTTCATCCATCTCACTCCAATTCCAGAGCTGTGATCACAGGCATAATGTGGGGCTACCCTCCAGCCTCTCTGCCAAGCCTGGCAGCTCCTCCTTTGGTCCCTCAAGAACTGGGGATCAGTGCACTCCCCTTCCCCACCTTGGCCCTATCTGCTGACAGCAGCTGGGCCCAGGCGAGGCCAGCGCTGCCTGTGCCTCCCAGAATGCTAAATTCATCTTTCCGTAGCATGTTCCCCTGGATTAATTCGTACTCCCAGATTAGGACGCTGGGGACTGTGCTTAGTTTCATTCCACAGCACCAGCTAAGGGAGTCTTATCTGGAAAGACTGGAGGGGTCCAGAAGAGCCAGAGCCTGTGACAGGGGGCAGTCTCAGGAGGAAGGCCGGGGGTCTGCGCCAATCTGTACACTTCACCTGTGCACTTCTCTCAACAGTAAGCAGAAGACACTGCACCATCCACACTCTCAAACCCAGGCCCCCAGACCCCTCACAAGGCAGGTGGCAGGGACACCAAGGGCAGCCAAGAGACCTTGTGTAGCTGACTGGCCCCAGCAGCCTTGGAGCATTGTGTTCATGCACACATAACCTGAAAAGAACTCAAATCTCAACCGCCCACTGCTATGCATTCAATTGTGTACCCCACCCCAAAGATATGTTAATATTCTAACCCCTGGTACCTGTGAAGGTGACCTTTTCTGAGGAAAAGGGTTTCTCCTTGTTTTTGTTGTTGTTGTTAGGTGCCATCGAGTCTGTTCCGACTCATAGCGACCCTATGCACAACAGAAGGAAACACTGCTGGGTCCTGAGCCATCTTTACAATCCTTGTTATGCTTGAGCTCATTGTTACAGCCACTGTGTCAATCCACCTCGTTGAGGGTCTTCTCTTTTCCTGACCCTGTACTCTGCCAAGCATGATGTCCTTCTCCAAGGACTGATCCCTCCTGACAACACGTCCAAAGTATGTAAGACACAGTGTCGCCATCCTTGCCTCTAAGGAGCATTCTGGCTGTACTTCTAAGACAGATTTTTTCGTTCTTTTGGCAGGCCATGGTATTTTCAATATTCTTTGCCAACACCACAATTCAAAGGCATCAATTCTTCTTAGGTCTTCCTTATTCATTGTCCAGCTTTCACATGCATGTGATGCAACTGAAAATACCATGGCTTGGGTTAGGTGCACCTTAGTCTTCAAGGTGACATCTTTGCTCTTCAACACTTTAAAGCCGTCCTTTTCAGCAAATTTACCCAATGCAATGGGTCTCTTGATTTCTTGACTGCTGCTTCCATGGCTGTTGATTGTGGATCCAAGTAAAACAAAATCCTTGACAACTTCAATCTTTTCTCCGTTTATCATGATGTTGCTCATTGGTCCAGTTGTGAGGATTTTTGTTTTATGTTGAGGTGCAATCCATACCGAAGGCTGTGGTCTTTGATCTTCATTAGTAAGTGCTTCAAGTCCTCTTCACTTGCAGCAAGCAAGGTTCTGTTATCTGCATATAGCAGGTTGTTAATGAGTCGTCCTCCAATCCTGATGCCCCATTCTTCTTCATATAGTCCAGCTTCTCGTGTTATCTGCTCAGCATACAGATTGTATAGGTATGGAGAAAGAATACAACCCTGATGCACACTTTTCCTGACTTTAAACCAATCAGTTTCCCCTTGTTCTGTCTGAACAATTGCCTCTTGATCAATGTAAAGGTTCCTCATGAGCACAATTAAGTGTTCTGGAATTCACATTCTTCGCAATGTTATCCATAACTTGTTATGATCCACACAGTCGAATGCCTTTGCATAGTCAACAAAACACAGGTAAACATGCTTCTGGTATTCTCTGCTTTCAGCCAGGGTCCATCTGACATCAGAAATGATATCCTTGGTTCCACGTCCTCTTCTGAAACCAGCCTGAATTTCTGGCAGTTCCCTGTCAATATACTGCTGCAGCCATTTTTGAATGATCATCAGCAAAATTTTGCTTGAGTGTGATATTAATGATATTGTTCTATAATTTCCACATTCGCTTGGATCACCTTTCTTGTAAATAGGCATAAATACAGATCTCTTCCAGTCAGTTGGCCAGGAAGCTGTCTTCCATATTTCTCAGCATAGATGAGTGAGCACCTCCAGCGCTGCATCTGTTTGTTGAAACATCTCAACTGATATTTCATCAACTCCTGGAGCCTTGTTTTTTGCCAATGCCTTCAGAGCAGCTTGGACTTCTTCCTTCAGTACCATCGGTTCCTGATCGTATGCCACCTCTTGAGATGGTTGAACATCGACTAATTCTTTTTGATGTAATGACTCTGTATATTCCTTCCATCTTCTTTTGATGCTTCCTGCATCGTTTAGTATTTTCTCCATGGAATCCTTCACTATTGCAACTCGAGGCTTGAATTTTTTCTTCAGTTCTTTCAGCTTGAGAAACACTGAGTGTGTTTTTCCCTTTTGGTTTTCCATCTCCAGCTCTTTGCACATGTCATTATCATACTTTGTCTTCTCGAGACGCCCTTTGAAATCTTCTGTTCAGTTCTTTTACTTCATGAATTCTTCCTTTTGCTTTAACTGCTCGATGCTCAAAAGCAAGTTTCAGAGTCTCCTCTGACATCCACCTTGGTCTTTTCTTTCTTTCCTGTCTTTTCAGTGACCTCTTGCTTTCTTCATGGATGATGTCCTTGATGTCATTCCACAACTCGTCTGGTCTTCGGTCACTAGTGTTCAATGCGTCAAATCTATTCTTCAGATGGTCTCTAAATTCAGGTGGGATATACTCAAGGTCATATACTGGCTGTCGTGGACTTGCTCTGATTTTCTTCTGTTTCAGCTTGAACTTGCATATGAGCAATTGATGGTCTGTTCCACAGTCAGCCCCTGGCCTTGTTCTGACTGATGATATTGAGCTTTTCCATCATCTCTTTCCACAGATGTAGTCAATTTGATTTCTGTGTGTTCCATCTGGTGAGGTCCATGTGTATAGTCACCGTTTATGTTGGTGAAAGAAGGTATTTGCAATGAAAAAGTCGTTGGTCTTGCAAAAGTCTATCATTCGATCTCCAGCATTGTTTCTCCTTGCAGATGTTATTAGTTTATGAGGTATTACTGGAAGGTGAGTCCTAATCCCTTCACAGTGGTATCTTAGAAAAGGGGAGAACAGACACAGAGACAAGGTCACAGGGAGGTGGGAGGGAAGGGAATGAAAATACATCCACAAGCCAAGGAACGCTGGAGGCTACCAGGAGCTGAAAAAGACAAAGAAGGAACTTCCCCTGGAGCAGAGAAAACATGGTACTAGGTGTGGACTTCTAGCCTCCAGAACTGTGAGACAATAAATTTTTGTCCTTCAAAGCCACCCATTTTGTGATATCTTGTCTTGGTTGCCCTAGGAAACAAAGACACCCACTGATGATGACTGGCTGACCAAATTATAGACATCCATTCTGTGGAATATCGTGCAGACATTGTAAAGAATGTTGTAGGTTTTTGTTTGTGGACCTGGAATAACATCAATGTCATAATGTTAAAAGGAAAAGCAAGGTGCACCCAAATATCAAGCATACTTCCTTTTTCTTTTAAAATAGATATTTTAGCCATGTTTATAGAACACTTAATTGTACTCATGTGGAACTTGTACATAGACCAAGAGGCAGTCATTCTAACAGAACAAGGGGATACTGTGTGGTTTAAAATCGGAAATGGTGTGTGTCATACTTATTCAATACTTTATTCAATCTGTATGCTGAGCAAATAATCAAGAAGCTGGAAGAATGCAGCATCAGGATTGGAGGAAGACTCATCAACAACTTTTGTTATGCAGATGATACAACCTTGCTTGCTAAAAGTGAAGAGGACTTGAAACACTTGCTGATGAAGATCAAAGACCGCAGCCTTCAGTATGGATTACACCTCAACATAAAGAAAACAAAAATCCCTACAGCTGGACCAATAAGCAATATCATGATAAATGGAGAAAATATTGACGTTGTCAAGGATTTCATTTTACTTGGATCCACAATCAATGCCCATGGAGGCAGCAGTCAAGAAATCAAATGACATACTGCATTTGGGCAAATCTGCTACAAAAGACCTCTTTAAAGTGTTCAAAAGATCAAAGACTACAGCCTTCAGTATGGATTACACCTCAACATAAATAAAACAAAAATCCTCACAACTGGACCAATAAGCAACATTATGACAAATGGAGAAAATATTGAAGTTGTCAAGAGTTTCATTTTTCTTGGATCTACAATCAACACCCATAGAACAGCAGTCAAGAAATTAAACAATGTATTGAATTGGGCAAATCTGATGTAAAAGACCTCTTTAAAGTGTTCAAAAGCAAAGACGTCACTTTGAGGACTAAGATGTGCCTGACCTAAGCCATGGTCTTTTCAATTCCATCATATGCATGCAAAAGCTGGACAATGATTAATGAAGACTGAAAAAGAATTGACGCATTTGAATTATGATTTGGCAAAGAATATTGAATATACCATAGACTGCCAGAAGAACGAACAAATCTGTTTTGGAAGAAGTACAGCCAGAATGCTCCTCAGAAACGAGGAAGGCAAGACTTCATCTTGCTTACTTTGGACATGTTATCAGGAGGGACCAATCCCTGGACAAAGACATCATGCTTGGTAAAGCAGACGGTCAGTGAAAAAGACCCTCAGTGAGATCATTGACACAATGGCTGCAACAATGGGCTCGACCATAGCAACGATCATGAGGATGGCGCATGTCATGGATTGAATTGTGTCCCCAAAAACTATCTGTCAATTCTGCTTCATGATTCCCAGTATTGTATGATTGCCTGCCATTTTGTCATCTGATGTTACTTCCCTATGTGTTGTAAATCCTATCAATGTGATGTTAATGAGATGGATTAGTGGCAGTTATATTGATGAAATCTACAAGATAATATAGTATCTGAAGCCAATCTCTTTTGAGATATAAAAGAGAGAAGCAAGCAGAGAGTTGGGGACCTCATACCGCCAAGAAGGAAGCACTGGGAGCAGAGCGCGTCCTTTGGACCCAGGGTTCCTGCACGGAGAAGCTACTAGTCCAGGGCAAGATCGACAAGAATGACTATCCTTTAGAGCTGACAGAGAGAGAAAGCCTTCCCTTGGAGCTGATGCCCTGAATTCGGACTTCTAGCCTCCTACGCAGTAAGAGAATAAACTTCTCTTTGTTAAAGTGATCCACTTGTGGTATTTCTGTTATAACAGCACTAGGTGACCAAGATAGCACGGGACAGGCAACATTTCATTCTGTTATACAGAAGTTCACTATGAGTCAGAACCAACTTGACAAAACCTAACAACAACAACATATAAATTGACAAGTCTGTATAACTTAGGACATGATTGAAAAATGCACCCCTAAAGTGTTCACAGAGGTTAGGAGGTTCATTATCTGCAATGGCTGCATAGGGGCAGGCCAAGAGGAAACTACCACGTCTTGTTTTATGTAATCCAAAAAAGAAGTTATATGATTATGTTTTTTTTTTTTTTTTCTGCCCATAATAAATAAAACTTTAAAAAACAAAGCAAGGTGGGCATACTCATGCCACATCTGCACATCATGTGGCTGGCAAATAAGTGCCCAGGTGCTCCAGACTAAGAGCATTCCTTAACCAGGGAGTGCTGAACACACCTGGGGCAATCGTTGGCCTGCAGTCACTGTGGACAAGCGGCTCAGGGCTTCTTTGCAGGGCTGGCCCCGGGTCTGGGGAGATTCGAACATTCAATCAACAATTATATGTCAGGAACCTCTTACATGCCCGCCTCCCTCCCCTGGGTCCTTCTACCCCATTTCCACCCTGGGCCCTAAAGGATCCACCTGGGAGAGTGTATGTCTTCTTCAGACTTCTCAAGCCCCTGATATGTGCCAGGCACTCTGCTCGGTGCTTCCATTTCAGTACTGTGACAAAGCCATCTAATCGTTTTCTGGGAGGAAGGAATGGCCCAGACAGAGGGACAGCCAGGGACGGGGTAGAACTGATGCACTTGGAAATGCTCGTGTAACACAGCTATGGCTTTTGAGATGCAAACTGCAGGAAGTTGGTCCCAGGAGATCTTGGCTGGCAGAAGCCACAGAAGATACCGGGACAGTATAAGTGTGTTCTCTTAAAAGGTTTAGAAACACTGACCCATTCAATGATTTGGGATAGAATGAGGCAAAAAGTCTCCCAACAGGGAGAAACTGAAGCACACACAGAGAGAGTATGAGCAAGTAAGCAAATGCTGGTCCTTCTTCTGGTGGGGAATTGGTGGGGAAAAGAACTGGTAGTGATATGGGGACGCTTAGGATTCCAGGGAGTCCCTGCGTGGCACAAATGGTTAAGCGCTCATACTAACCAAAAGGTTGGTGGTTCGGACCCACCCAGAGGCCACCTCAGAAGAAAGTCCTGGCAACCTGCTTCTGAAAGATCACAGCCTTAAAAACCCTATGGAATGCAATTCTACTGTGCAATACAGGCTTTGCCATGAGTTGGGATCAACTCCATGCAGTTGGTTTTTTGGTTAGGATGTAAGTGGACCCCAGATCCCTGTGTTGATCAGGGTGTGGCTGAGCAAGTGCTCTGGATGTTAAAGGAGGCAGCCTCACGTGTATAATGGATTACGAAGCTCACCCTACTGTCCCCTCAGCAATCATCTCTCAAGGAATGAAGAGGTCCCATTGCGCAGATGAGAAAACTGAGGCCCAGAGAGCATGGCCCCCCAGAGTCAAGGCAGTTGTTCTTCTGGGGTAACTATCACTCCCAAGTGTGGATTAACCAGTAAGCACGTATGCACTGGCTTCATTGTATTTACTTGCTAACCTGTAGTGAGCAATTTCACACAGGTTTCACCACATCTTTGACATGGTGGGGGACAGGTGAAACTGTGCACTGCAGGTTGGTGGGAAGGCATAATGGGGCCAGTGGGTACCTTGCTTATTGGGTAATCCGGCCCTGACCACTCCCTCTCTGAGACAGCCTCAGTGCTCTTGGGCTTCCTCCCCCAACTCACCACCCCACCCCACCCCCACTCCTTCCCCAGCTCCTGAGTTCACCCCTCAGTCTGGAGAAGGGGAGCAAGGCTGTGTGGGCCCATTTCCCTTCCTAGAGAACGAGGGTCAGGGTCTGTTAGGCAAGGCCTGGAAAGCCCCAGAGAAGGGAGTCCATGAAAGCAATGGCATTGGGTCTTAGAGCATCATGGGGAGCCCCGCCCCCTTTCAAATCTAGCCTTATTTGCCTCCCTGCCTGCCTAAGCCAATACAAGAGGACCAGGGAGAACAGAGTGAGGGAAGAGATCTTGGAAAAGGGAAGGGTGGGTCTTGTTCCCAGCTCTGTGGGACAGACTAGTCCTCAGAGGCTGTAGGGACAGGAAATGATAGAAATCACAGTGACAGCCAGAGACCCTCAGGGCTGGAGGGCTTACCTAATCCAACCTTCTTCCACATAGACAAAAAACTGGGCTCAGAGATGGAAATAGTCAGGGGAGCCCCTCTGTGACCTTCTAAGAGGTAGATCTGGATGAGGGGGGAGCTTAGAGACCTAGAATGAGGAAGAAGGGTGTTTTAGGAAGTGCTTGGTGCGAGCAGAGAGGAAGACAGGTGATCAAGGAGAGCTCCGGGAAGGCTGAAAGGAAGGGGAGCCATGAGCATAAGGCTAGAGACAAAATTTAAGATCAGAGACTACATCTGCCCTGTCCAATACAGTAGCCACTGGCCACATGTGACCGCTGAGCTCCTGAAATATGGGTAAGGAGACCAAGGGACTGAATTTATTATTTTAATTATTTTTTCCATGTATCCTATTTTAAATTTTTTTCATATAATTTTTGTGGTAAATATATACTTAAAAAAATTTTTTTAATTGCAACATTCTTCACAGGTACAATTCAGTAACATTAACTATGTTTATCATGTTGTCCAACCATCAATATTATCTGTTTCCAAATCAACTTCAGGTAATTTAAAATCTTAAACCGATACCTGATTTACAAACTTTTCAGTACATTTGAAAAAACATGGGTATTTGAATCAACTCTTTTTTTTTTTTAATACACTTTATTTTTTAGAGTAGCTTTAGATTTACAGAAAAATTGTGGAGAAACATAGAAACTTCCCATATAAACCCTTTCCCTCTGCAGATGGTTTCTCCTGTTACAAACATCTTGCATTAGTGTGGTACATTTGCTACAACTGAAAAACTATCGATATATTGTTGTTAGGTGCCATCCAGTAGGTTCCAACTCATAGCTATCCTACGAACAAGAACAAGACACTGAGTGGTCCTGTGCCATCCTCACAATTCTTGCTATGTTTGAACCCATTGTTGCAGCCATTGTGTCAATCCATCTCGTCAAGGGTCTTCCTCTTTGTCAATGACCCTCTACCTTACCATGATGTCCTTCTCAAAGGACTGATATATTACTTTTAACTAAAGTCCATAGTTTGTTCACTGTTTTTCTTCTACAGTTCTATGGGTTTTGACAAATGCACGTCATATATTCACCAGTACAGCATCATACAGAATAGATTGACTGCCCTTAAAATGCCCTGTGCTCCACCTATTCATCCCCCGCCCCAAGTCCTTAGCAACCACTGATCATTTTATTCTCTATACTTTTGCCTTTTCCACAAAGTCATATAGTTGGAATCATCCAGTATTGTTGCCGGAATAAGGCTCTTGCCTCTCACTGGTCAAGAATGAGCGGGTAAGGCACGTAGAGTTTTCCACACGAGCAAAGCTTTATTGAAGAGGCTTGCAAGCAGAGACGAGGAGAACGAGTTAATGCTTACCCTCATCTGACAAAAGAGGGGACTGGGTTTTTAAAAGTTCTTGGGCGGGAAAAGATTCATGTTTATTCATAGACACAGGGGGGATATGTTAACTAAGGTGCTCCTGCAGCAGCTTTCCAAGATGGCTCCTATCCTGGAGGCCTCTGGGATTCATAGCAGGACTTATTATGGGCTGTCGCACCTGCGCAGTCTCCCTCTCCCCACGTTCGATTCCCTGGCTGGGGCTGTAGCCCATCACTGCCCCTGGTGGAAGGTCACACACAGCAGTCACAGGTGGATGTTATGCGCATGTCCCTGGGCCTGGTCTTCTCCAACTGCTTCTGAAAGGCAACTTTAAAGAAGTTTGCGGGCTATTTTTAGATACCCTGCCCCATTGTTCTGGGGAATGGCTTTGTTTCTGTGCCCTGGCCTGTTTCTTGTTATTTTGCTTGCAGATTTGGGGCCCCTCTGTTCCCAGTCTTACTAAGTCTCTAGGTTCTACACTCAACCCTTACAGTACAGCCTACTTCTCTTTTACGTGCTCCTCCTCTAACCACAGTAGTCACTTCACTATTTTTCAAACAGACACCCTCCGACCTCAGGGCCTTTGCTCCCTGTCTTAGTGTGTAACCATTTCAGACCAGCTTCTTTCACTTAGCAGTATGCATTTCGGTTTCCTTCATGTCTTTTTGTGGCTTGATAGCTTGTTTCTTTTTATCTCTGAATAATACTCCATTGTACCAGACCAAAGGAGCCCTGTGGCACAGTGGTTAAAGCGCCAGACTGTCAACCGGTTTGAAACCACCAGTGCCTCCCAGAGAAAAGTACGTGGCAGTCTGCTTCCGTGCAGATTTACAGCCTTGGAAACCCTATGAGGTCACTATGAGTCGGATGACTTGGCGGCAGTGGGTTTGGTACTAAACCACGGTTTGTTTACCTATGCATCTATTTTTCACTGTAAGTTTTATGAAATGTAAATACGAATCAAATGTTACCAATGAAAATTTAGCATCCAAATTGAAATGTTCTCTAAGGGTAAAATACACACCAGATTTCAAAGACAGTATTAAAAAAAAGAATGTAATAACTATTAATAATTTTTATTATTTATTAATAATATAATTGTATTACTTGTTGACTACATGTTGAGACAATATTTGGGATATATTGAATTAAATAAAATAAATTAAAAGTAATTTCACCTGTTTCTTCTTACTTTTTTAATGTAACCACTAGAAAATTTTAAATTATGTATGCAGTTCACATTATATTTGTACCGGGTACTGCTAAAGGTTTTGGATGCTGGCCTATCTTTAGCATTAGAAGAGGCATTATCCACTAAGCATCTCAGGTGTGAGCGACCCAGTGCCTTACTTTTCTGGTGCTGCTGTAACCCAAATATCACAAGTGGGTGGCTTCAAAGAACAGAAATTTATTTTCTCACAGTTCTGGGAGCTGAAAGTCCAAATCAGGATCTAGACTATGTCAGTTCTTTCCTTGAAGGTGCTCTCAGGAGTTCCTTGGTTCCTTGGCTCGTAGACAGTCGTCACATGATGTCTGCCTGCCACCTGCATGTGTGTTTTTCTACGTCTAATCTATTCTTTTTATAACACTGAAGCAATTAGATTTAGAACCACCTTACTTGGGTAGGAGCCCTGGTGGCACAGTGGTTGAGAGCTACGGCTGCTAACCAAAAGGTCAGCAGTTTGAATCCATCAGCCACTCCTCGGAAACCCTATGAGGCAGTTCTACTCTGTCCTATAGGGTCATTATGAGTCGGAATTAACTTGATGGCAATGGGATTTGGGAGTTACTTGGGCATGGTCTAATTAACATAATAAAGCAAACCTCATTTCCAAACAGGATTACATCCACAGGTTTAGGGGTTAGGAATCCAACACATATTTTGAGGGGACACAATTTAATCCATAACACCCAGAAGCCTTCCTTGCTCCCCAAGAGTGCGTAGGGCCCCTTCTGGGGGGCTTCTTCTCATTTTTCTCCTCCTCCTCCTCATATATCCATCACGTACTGATCATGCTCTTCTCTGGGAACTGAAAACAAACAAACAACAAACCTGCTGCTATCGAGTCGACTCTGACTCCTGGCGACCCCTTGTGTTACAGAATAGAACTGCGCCATAGGGTTTTCTTGGCTGTAATCTCTACAGAAGCAGATGACCAGGACTTCCTGCCATGGCACGGCTGGGTTGGTTTGAACCACTAACCTTTAGGTTGGTAGTCTACTGCAAACCATTTGTGTCATGCAGGGACCTCTCCCTGAGGACTGTCACCTATTAATAGACCCTCCCTGGTCCCAGATGGAGCCCTGGTGGCACAGTGGTTAAGCGCTTAGCTGCCAACTGAAAGGTAGGCAGTTCAAACCCACCACTGGCTCCATGGGAGAAAAGGCCCAGAGATCTGTTCCTGTTAAGATCACAGCCTAGGAAGCCCAATGGGGCAGTTCTGCTCTGTCCTATAGGGTTGCAATGAGTCGGAATTGACTTGACAGCATACAATAACAACAACCCTGGGCCCAACTGTACTACAGATGATACAGATGACACCATACAGCCTCACAAAGGACCATCTTCCTGCCTCCCCCATCTTTCCAAAGTCTCTACCCACTCCCGCTCCAGCGCTGTGCTTTCCAGACGTTTTCTTTTAGTAGGGGGACCCTTTCTTTAAGCAGGCCCCAATGTGTAAACCACCTGCTATGAAAGATGAAGGAAGGCTGGGTGTCTGGAACCCTCCTACTCAACCCACTACCCCCTATATAGCAGCTCCTGAGATGCCTCTGCAGAACCCTAGGACTCCCTGGAACATAGTTTGGAAACCACTGAGGTAGGGGGAAATTTTGGGAATCAGAAGGACTGGGCTATTTTGCTGTGTAACCTCAGGCACGTTACTGCCCTCTCTGGGCTTCAGGCTCCATTTCAGTAAAATGAGGAGGTTGGGATGGGTGAGTCTGAAGAGATACACACAATCCTACAACAGGGAAGAAGTTGCCATTAGCATGGACAGGACAGCTGCCCCGCCCCCTCATCTGTTTTTTTTTTTTAATTTATTTTTATTAAGCTTCAAGTGAACATTTACCATTCCAATCAGTCTTTCACATGTAAGTTTACATACATCTTACTCCCTTCTCCCACTTGCTCTCCCCCTATTGAGTCAGCCCTTTCAGTCTCTCGTTTCGTGCCAATTTTGCCGTCTTCCCTCTCTCTCTATCTTCCCATCCCCCCTCCAGTCAAGAGTTGCCAACACACTCTCCAGTGTCCACCTGATTTAATTAGCTCACTCTTCATCAGCATCTCTCTCCCCCCCGCTGACCAGTCCTTTTCATGTCTGATGAGTTGTCTTTGGGGATGGTTCCTGTCCTGTGCCATCAGAAGGTCTGGGGAGCATTGCCTCCGGGATTCCTCTAGTCGCAGTCATACCATTAAGCACGGTCTTTTTATGAGACTTTGGGGTCTGTATCCCATTGGTCTCCTGCTCCCTTAAGAGTTGTCTCTTGTGCTCCCTGACAGGGCAGACATCGATTGTGGCCGGGCACCAACTAGTTCTTCTGGTCTCCGGATAGTGTAGGTCTCTGGTTCACGTGGCCCTTTCTGTCTCTTGGGTTCTTAGTTGTCGTGTGACCTTGGTGTTCTTCCTTTGCCTTTGCTCCAGGTGGGTTGAGACCAATTGATGTATCTTAGATGGCCGCTTGTTGGCATTTAGGACCCCAGACGCCACATTTCAAAGTGGGATGCAGAATGTTTTCATAATAGAATTATTTTGCCCATTGACTTAGAAGTCCCCTCAAACCATGTTCCCCATACCCCTGCTCCGCTGACTTTTTTTTTTTTTAATAACTTTTATTAAGCTTCAAGTGAATGTTTACAAATCCAATCAGTCTGTCACATATAAGTTTACATACATCTCACTCCCTACTCCTACTTACTCTCCCCGTCTTGAGTCAACCCTTTCAGTCTCTCCTTTCTTGACAATTTTGCCGGCTTCCCTCTCTCTCCATCCTCCCATCCCCCCTCCAGACAAGAGTTGCCAACACAATCTCAAGTGTCCACCTGATATAATTAGTTCACTCTTCATCAGCGTCTCTCTCCCACCCGCTGACCAGTCCCTTTCATTTCTGATGAGTTGTCTTCGGGGATGGTTCCCGTCCTGTGTCAACAGAAGGTCTGGAGAGCATGGCCGCCTGGATTCCTCCAGTCTCAGTCAGACCATTAAGTTTGGTCTTTTTATGAGAATTTGAGGTCTGCATCCCACTGATCTCCTGCTCCCTCAGGGGTCCTCTGCTGTGCTCCCTGTCAGGGCAGTCATCGATTGTGGCCGGGCACGAACTAGTTCTTCTGGTCTCAGGATGATGCAGGTCTCTGGTTCATGTGGCCCTTTCTGTCTGTTGGGCTCTTAGTTGCCGTGTGGGCTTGGTGTTCTTCATTTTCCTTTGCTCCAGGTGGGTTGAGACCAATTGCTGCATCTTAGATGGCCGCTTGTTAGCATTTAAGACCCCAGACGCCACATTTCAAAGTGGGATGCAGAATGATTTCATAATAGAATTATTTTGCCAATTGCATAATAGAATTATTTTGCAAACCATATTCCCCAGACCCCCGCGCTTGCTCCGCTGAGCTTTGAAGCATTCATTTTATCCCGGAAACTTCTTTGCTTTTGGTCCAGTCCAATTGAGCTGACCTTCCATGTATTGAGTGTTGTCTTTCCCTTCACCTAAAGCAGTTCTTATCTACTGATTAATCAATAAAAAACCCTCTCCCACCCTCCCTCCCTCCCCGCCTCGTAACCACAAAAGTATGTGTTCTTCTCAGGTTTACTATTTCTCAAGATCTTATAATAGTGGTCTTATACAATATTTGTCCTTTTGCCTCTGACTAATTTCGCTCGGCATAATGCCTTCCAGGTTCCTCCATGTTATGAAAAGTTTCAGAGATTCGTCACTGTTCTTTATCGATGCGTAGTATTCCATTGTGTGAATATACCACAATTTATTTACCCATTCGTCCGTTGATGGACATCTTGGTTGCTTCCAGCTTTTTGCTATTGTAAACAGAGCTGCAATAAACATGGGTGTGCATATACCTGTTTGTGTGAAGGCTCTTGTATCTCTAGGGTATATTCCGAGGAGTGGGATTTCTGGGTTGTATGGTAGTTCTATTTCTAACTGTTTAAGATAACGCCAGATGGATTTCCAAAGTGGTTGTACCATTTTACAATCCCACCAGCAGTGTATGAGAGTTCCAATCTCTCCCCAGCCTCTCCAACATTTATTATTTTGTGTTTTTTGGATTAATGCCAGTCTAGTTGGTGTGAGATGGAATCTCATCGTAGTTTTAATTTGCATTTCTCTAATGGCTAATGATCGGGAGCATTTTCTCATGTATCTGTTGGCTGCCTGAATATCTTCTTTACTGAAATGTGTGTTCATATCCTTTGCCCACTTCTTGATTGGGTTGTTTGTCTTTTTGTGGTTGAGTTTTGACAGAATCATGTAGATTTTAGAGATCAGGCGCTGGTCGGAGATGTCATAGCTGAATATTCTTTCCCAGTCTGTAGGTGGTCTTTTCACTCTTTTGGTGAAGTCTTTAGATGAGCATAGGTGTTTGATTTTTAGGAGCTCCCAGTTATCGGGTTTCTCTTCATCATTTTTGGTAATGTTTTGTATTCTGTTTATGCCCTGTATTAGGGCTCCTAGGGTTGTCCCTATTTTTTCTTCCATGATCTTTATCGTTTTAGTCTTTATGTCTAGGTCTTTGATCCACTTGGAGTTAGTTTTTGTGCATGGTGTGAGGTATGGGTCCTGTTTCATTCTTTTGCAAATGGATATCCAGTTATGCCAGCACAATTTGTTAAAAAAGACTATCATTTCCCCAATTGACTGACACTGGTCCTTTGTCAAATATCAGCTGCTCATACGTGGATGGATTTATATCTGGGTTCTCAATTCTGTTCCATTGGTCTATGTGCCTGTTGTTGTACCAGTACCAGGCTGTTTTGACTACTGTAGCTGTATAATAGGTTCTGAAATCAGGTAGAGTGAGGCCTCCCACTTTCGTCTTCTTTTTCAGTAATGCTTTGCTTATCCGGGGGTTCTTTCCCTTCCATATGAAATTGGTGATTTGTTTCTCTATCCCCTTAAAATATGACATTGGAATTTGGATCGGAAGTGCGTTATATGTATAGATGGCTTTTGGTAGAATAGACATTTTTACTATGTTAAGTCTTCCTATCCATGAGCAGGGTATGTTTTTCCACTTAAGTATGTCCTTTTGAATTTCTTGTAGTAGAGCTTTGTAGTTTTCTTTGTATAGGTCTTTTACATCCTTGGTAAGATTTATTCCTAAGTATTTTATCTTCTTGGGGGCTACTGTGAATGGTATTGATTTGGTTATTTCCTCTTCGGTGTTCTTTTTGTTGATGTAGAGGAATCCAAGTGATTTTTGTATGTTTATTTTATAACCTGAGACTCTGCCAAACCCTTCTATTAGTTTCAGTAGTTTTCTGGAGGATTCCTTAGGGTTTTCTGTGTATATAATCATGTCATCTGCAAATAGTGATAACTTTACTTCCTCCTTGCCAATCCGGATGCCCTTTATTTCTTTGTCTAGCCTAATTGCCCTGGCTAGGACTTCAAGTACGATGTTGGCTAAGAGCGGTGATAAAGGGCATCCTTGTCTGGTTCCCGTTCTCAAGGGAAATGCTTTCAGGTTCTCTCCATTTAGAGTGATATTGGCTGTTGGCTTTGCATAGATGCCCTTTATTATGTTGAGGAATTTTCCTTCAATTCCTATTTTGGTAAGAGTTTTTATCATAAATGGGTGTTGAACTTTGTCAAATGCCTTTTCTGCATCTATTGATAAGATCATGTGGTTTTTATCTTTTGTTTTATTTATGTGATGGATTACATTAATGGTTTTTCTGATATTAAACCAGCCTTGCATACCTGGTATAAATCCCACTTGATCAGGGTGAATTATTTTTTTGATGTGTTGTTGGATTCTATTGGCTAGAATTTTGTTGAGGATTTTTGCATCAATGTTCATGAGGGATATAGGTCTATAATTTTCTTTTTTTGTAATGTCTTTACCTGGTTTTGGTATCAGGGAGATGGTAGCTTCATAGAACGAGTTGGGTAGTATTCTGTCTTTTTCTATGCTTTGAAATACCTTCAGTAGTAGTGGTGTTAACTCTTCTCTGAAGGTTTGGTAGAACTCTGCAGTGAAGCCGTCCGGGCCAGGACTTTTTTTTGTTGGAAGTTTTTTGATTACCGTTTCAATCTCTTTTTTTGTTATGGGTCTATTTAGTTGTTCTACTTCTGAATGTGTTAGTTTAGGTAGGTAGTATTTTTCCAAGAATTTATCCATTTCTTCTAGGTTTTCAAATTTGTTAGAGTACAATTTTTCGTAGTAATCTGAAATGATTCTTTTAATTTCATTTGGTTCTGTTGTGATGTGGTCCTTCTCGTTTCTTATTCGGGTTATTTGTTTCCTTTCCTGTTTTTCTTTAGTCAGTCTAGCCAATGGTTTATCAATTTTGTTAATTTTTTCAAAGAACCAGCTTTTGGCTTTGTTAATTCTTTCAATTGTTTTTCTGTTCTCTAATTCATTTAGTTCAGCTCTAATTTTTATTATTTGTTTTCTTCTGGTGCCTGATGGGTTCTTTTGTTGCTCACTTTCTATTTGTTCAAGTTGTCGGGACAGTTCTCTGATTTTGGCTCTTTCTTCTTTTTGTATGTGTGCATTTATCGATATAAATTGGCCTCTGAGCACTGCTTTTGCTGTGTCCCAGAGGTTTTGATAGGAAGTATTTTCATTCCGTTGCTTTCTAAGAATTTCCTTATTCCCTCCTTGATGTCTTCTATAACCCAGTCTTTTTTCAGGAGGGTATTGTTCATTTTCCAAGTATTTGATTTCTTTTCCCTAGTTTTTCTGTTATTGATTTCTAGTTTCATTGCCTTGTGGTCTGAGAAGATGCTTTGTAATATTTCGATGTTTTGGATTCCGCAAAGATTTGTTTTATGACCTAATATGTGGTCTATTCTAGAGAATGTTCCATGTGCACTAGAAAAAAAAGTATATTTTGCAGCAGTTGGGTGGAGAGTTCTGTATAAGCCAATGAGGTCAAGTTGGTTGATTGTTGTAAGTAGGTCTTCCGTGTCTCTGTTGAGCTTCTTACTGGATGTCCTGTCCTTCTCCGAAAGTGGTGTGTTGAAGTCTCCTACTATAAATGTGGAGGTGTCTATCTCACTTTTCAATTCTGTTAAAATTTGATTTATGTATCTTGCAGCCCTGTCATTGGGTGCATAAATATTTAATATGGTTATGTCTTCCTGATCAATTGTCCCTTTTATCATTATATAGTGTCCTTCTTTATCCTTTGTGGTGGATTTAAGTCTAAAGTCTATTTTGTCAGAAATTAATATTGCTACTCCTCTTCTTTTTTGCTTATTGTTTGCTTGATATATTTTTTTTTCCCATCCTTTGAGTTTTAGTTTGTTTGTGTCTCTAAGTCTAAGGTGTGTCTCTTGTAGGCAGCATATAGATGGATCGTGTTTCTTTATCCAGTCCGTGACTCTCTGTCTCTTTATTGGTGCATTTAGTCCATTTACATTCAGCGTAATTATAGACAAATAAGTTTTTAGTGCTGTCATTTTGATGACTTTTCGTGTGTGTTGTTGGCCATTTCATTTTTCCACATACTTTTTTGTGCTGAGACGTTTTTCTTAGAGGATTGTGAGATCCTCATTTTCATAATGTTTAACTTTATGTTAGTTGAGTCGTTACGTTTTTCTTGAGTTATGGAATTGATATTCTTTTTTGTGGTTACCTTATTATTTACCCCTATTTTTCTAAGTAAAAACCTAACTTGTATCGTTCTATATCGCCTTGTATCACTCTCCATCTGGCAGTTCAATGCCTCCTATATTTAGTCCCTCTTTTTGATTATTGTGATCATTTATCTATTGATTTCCATGATTCCCTGTTATGTGTATTATTTTGTTTATTTATTTATTTTTTAGAATGAATCTTAATTTGTTTGTTTTTGTGCTTTCCCTATTTGAGTTCCGTTGATATCAGGACGTTCTGTTTTGTGACCTTGTATTGTGCTGGTACCTGATATTATTGGTCACCAGGCCAAACAATCTCCTTTAGCATTTCTTGCAGTCTTGGTTTGGTTTTTGCAAATTCTCTAAACTTGTGTTTATCTGTAAATATCTTAATTTCTCCTTCATATTTCAGAGAGAGTTTTGCTGGATATATGATCCTTGGTTGGCAGTTTTTCTCCTTCAGTGCTCTGTATACGTCGTCCCATTCCCTTCTTGCCTGCATGGTTTCTGCTGAGTAGTCTGAACTTATTCTTATTGATTCTCCCTTGAAGGAAACCTTTCTTTTCTCCCTGGCTGCTTTTAAAATTTTCTGTTTGTCTTTGGTTTTGGCAAGTTTGATGATAATATGTCTTGGTGTTTTTCTTTTTGGATCAATCTTAAATGGGGTTCGATGAGCATCTTGGATAGGTATCCTTTCATCTTTCATGTCAGGGAAGTTTTGTGTCAGGAGTTCTTCAACTATTTTCTCTGTGTTTTCTGTCCTCCCTCCCTGTTCTGGGACTCCAATCACTCGCAAGTTATCCTTCTTGATAGAGTCCCACATGATTCTTAGGGTTTTTTCATTTTTTTTAATTCTTTTATCTGATTTTTTTCAGCTATGTTGGTGTTGATTCCCTGGTCCTCCAGATGTCCCAGTCTACATTCTAATTGCTCGAGTCTGCTCCTCTGACTTCCTATTGCGTTGTCTAATTCTGTAATTTTATTGTTAATCTTTTGGATTTCTACATGCTGTCTCTCTATGGATTCTTGCAACTTATTAATTTTTCCACTATGCTCTTGAATAATCTTTTTGAGTTCTTCAACAGTTTTATCAGCGTGTTCCATGGCTTTTTCTGCAGTTAGCCTAATTTCGTTTGTGATGTCTTGAAGCATTCTGTAAATTAGTTTTTTATATTCTGTATCTGATAATTCCAAGATTGTATCTTCATTTGGGAAAGATTTTGATTCTTTTGTTTGGGGGGTTGGAGAAGCTGTCATGGTCTGTTTCTTTATGTGGTTTGATATGGACTGCTGTCTCCGAGCCATCACTGGGAAACTAGTTTTTCCAGGTAATCAGCTAAAAAAAAATGCAGTCAGATCCCTATCTGAATTCTCCCTCTGGCTCAGGGTATTCGGATGTTAATGGAGCCGCCTGGGGAGGGTGGGGGAGGGATCAGAGAGCTAGGAGTGTAGCACCTCAGAATATAGAGCTGATCCCCGTGTTCATGCTCTGCCTGCGCCCGCCAAAATCCCAGCGGGACGGCTCCCCTGCTGGGATGCTGCTCTCCCTGCTCCAAGACCAGTCACTTCCTCCCGGGGACTTCTCCCTCCGGTGCGCTGCGCCGCACGCGCGAACTGGGTGGGCATCGCCCGCACGAACGTCTGGCCCCCCCCCGGGTCACTTTAGGGAAATATAGCTGATCCCCACGCTCGCACCACGCCCGCTCCCCGCCAAACTCCTGGCGGGACGGCTCCCCAGGGGGACGCTGCTCTCCCGGCTCCAAGATCAGTCACTGCCTCCCAGGGACTTCTCCCACTGGCTGCACCGCTACGCCGCCCGCGCCAACCGGCTAGGCTCCCTCCCGGCATGAGTTCGGGGGCTAGGGCTGGGCCCCTTCTCTGTGCCATCTGCCCCCCTGGGCTCTGCCCCAAATTGGGCTCCGAAGGTCACCTGCCTGGTATGCTGGCTCCTGGTTCTGAAAACGATCGCTGTCTGCCCGTATTTGTTCGTTCTCTGTCTCTAAGTCTGTGTTTGTTGTTCAGAGTTCGTAGATTGTTATGTATGTGATCGATTCACTTGTTTTTCCGAGTCTTTGTTGCAAGAGGGATCCGCGGTAGCGTCCACCTAGTCCGCCATCTTGGCCCCGCCTCCTCTCATCTGTTTTGAGGATGGCTTGGGAGCAGCCACAGCTCATAAATGGCAGTCCCCCTCTAGAGTGAGCCACTGTGCACCAGGAAGCCTTTGAGGTCCTGCTTAGACACTAATTGCCTCAAAATATGTCTCCTCTAGTCTTTCGCCATGCCTAATACTCCACTATTAGTGCAGCACTCCTTTGGATCCCCCGTACCTTATGTTCCACTCAGACTGTGTTAAAACACTGGTATCTGTAAGAGGGAGACCACCACCCCTCTGCCAGCCTGTCATACAGTGTTGGCTGGCATGTTGCCGTGTTGCTGGGAGTTACACCACCCGTATTTCAAATCTCAGGTGGACAGATTTCAGCTGAGCTTCCAGACTAAGACAGAGTAGGAAGAAAGGCCTGACAATCTATTTCTGAAAAATTAGCCAATGAAAACCCTATGGATTACAACAGAACATTGTCCAATACAGTGCTGGAAGATAAACCCCCTAGGTTGGAAGGCCCTCAAAATACACAGTGGCTGCAACAATGAACTCAAGCATATGGACCACCATGAAGATGGTCATTTCATTGTTGTACATGAGGTCACCATGAGTCAGAGCCAATTCAATGGCAGCTAACAACAAGAGGCAGAAATGGCTCATCAGATACAACCTTGGTGAAAATGAGCTGGCATCTGGCAGAGATAGGCTTGAGATGAAGGTCAAGGGGTCAGCCCAATAACCAGGGACCAACTTCAAGGACTTTATAATTTTCTGCAAGTAACCAGGGGCAGATTAACCAGTAAGCAAGGTATGCATGGGCTTACAGTAAGCAAGGTATGCACGCATGGGCTTAATTGTATTTATTACTAATCGGTAGTGCACAATTTCACATGGGTTTCAAATCAAAGATGTGTGACAAATAGGCGAAATTGTGCAGTACAGATAAGTAAGTAAGCACAAGTAAGGCCATGCGTACCTTGCTTATTGGGTAATCCATTCCTGCAAGCAATACTTGGGCGAATGAGCTTGATAATCCAAGGAGCTACAAGACCAAACCAGTGCAGCCAAGCTTCCCTACAAATTCACCTCCCACCCCTGCCCCATTCTTGCCTCTCAAACCAGCCACCACACTGTGCTGGGACAAGTATATCAACAACCTCTCACTGAGCACCTACTGTGTGCCAGGTATTATTCTCTGTACAGGCGACTCAGACAAGGCCCCTGGGCTCCTAGGAAGACACACGATAAATGAGCAAACAAGCCAGGCCCTTGCAGACTGTGACAAGTGATTTAAAACAGACAAGTGGGATGACCTGGTTAATGATCTCGTTAATATACCTGGCTGCAGGACGGAGAAGAGATTTTTAGGAAGACAAGAGTGGAACCAGTTTTGTGTGTGTTCTGTTTATCATAGAACCATTTACCCAGGAAGCCAAAAAAGGGGCTAACAACCATCTAGTCTAATTCTTCATTTCACAATCAGGAAAACTGGGGCCCAGAAGCAGGAAGTTGCAGCAGCAAGGGGTAGTGAAAACAACTTGTCTTAAATCCCAGCCTGGACATTATTCAGTAGGCAACCTCAGTGGAGGGGCTCAGCCTCTCTGAGCCTCACCTCCCTCATCTGGTAAGTGGGGCCCACCATAGCACCTCATAGGGGCCTATGAGGGCTGGTGAGATGACTTCTGTAAAGTGCCAGAATATAGTAGGTGCCCAGTAAATGGCGCCATTTCTACTGCCATCAGCATTGCCCAAGGTTGCACAGGGAGCCGGGGAATTGGATCATCACCACCGCCAAGATCCAACCGGCTTTCAGAGGAATTTCCAGATCAGATGACAAAGGATGGAAAAAAATCAGTAGGCTGTTACACAATCGACTAACAACAGGATAAGTGATAAAAAGGAGAGAGGTGCCTATGAGGACATGCCGTCTTCACAAGCTGCAATTCTTGTTTCCCCCGGCGTGTTTTTCCCTCAGGTAAGCTCAGTGGGAGACACAGTGAATTAATGCGCAACAGGAAAAGACCATCCTAGCTCCGGGGAGCCCTCCTGCCCTACCAGAGCCACCAGGAAGAGAACTTGCTACTCTAGCAAGAATGCACAATGATTGCGGGACAGTCCTGAGCCAAACCAGGCAGGTCTGCTGGGACAGGCTGGGTGACAGCAGAGGCCCCAGGCGGGAGGCCAGCACGCAGCACTAGCCCCAGCCTGGGGCAGTGGAAAGAGGAAGGCTTTGGAGTCACTCAGAGCTGAGCTTGATTCCTGGCATTCCCTCCTGAGCTGTCTGACTTTGGGTTATCTAGGGATTGGCAGTACCCATCTGGTGAAGGTGGGCCTGCAAGAATCTCATGGGATCACATATTCCAGAGGCCAGGTGTACAGTAGGGATGCAGTACTTGTTTGCTGTCTTGTAGGTCCAGGTCCTCTCTTTAGGGTGGGTTCCTGGAAGAAGAGGGTAGGATGGGATTGGAGTAGGGCAAAGAGAGAGAGGGGAGGGAATTGGTAGCTTCTCTGGTTGGAGCAGGGGAAATAGCAGCCTCAGAGTTCCTACTGAAGAGGCTCTAGGGTGAAGAAATTCAGACTGAAGGAGCACAGAGAGGACAGAAGGCGGCTTACACACGGCTGTATGTTGGGATCAATATATGTAACACTTTGTAAAGGTGCTCTTAGTCATACTTTTACCTAAGCTGGAGAAAAGTGCCAATTGTCCATATCAAGTAATATTACTTTGGGTCATGGCTTGGAGGAGGGGCAAACAGCAATTATGGGGAGACTAAAGTCCCTACAAGGACTCTTTTGGTATTGCCACTGGTAAGAGATGGGGTTAGGAGCAGTCCCTTGAGGAGAAAGAAATATCTGACCCCAGAAGACTGGAATAACATTTAACGGGTGGTTACTGTGTGTCAGGCACTGTACTAGTTACACCACAGAGCTCATTTCATTTTCTCCTCACAACAACTCCATAAGGTAAACATCACCCCTATTTCCCAGCTAGGAAACTAGGATCACCTTGAGTCTTGCTCAAGGTCCCAGAATAGGCAAGGAGAGGAGCTTAGATCCCAATCCAAGCAGTCTGATTCCAGAGCTTCCAGGTTTAACCACTAAGCCACATTGCTGAGAAGAGAGAGACCCAAGCCTTCTACATACTTATCAGTCAAGAGGATGTAGAAGAACACAAGAGACTTTTACTCCCATGATAACAAGAAAAACTCACATAAAATAAAAATCCCATTTTCTGCAGGACTAGCAAAGAGCAGTGGATGCAAGGGGCCTTGATGAAGAGCAGTGAGCACTTCATAGCAGCTTCCATAGCTAGGGTGGGTACCTGATCTACAAACCATTGATTGGACAGACTGGCTACCATAGACAGAGGGGATGGGGACAAATGAGCCAAGACTCAGATAATGCTCTGGGCTGTAAGAAAAGAATAAAATATGGAAAGTCTCTAAATGCAAAAACTAATCACTCACTTCGACAGTGCTCCATCTTTTACCAAATTACCAGATTTTCCTGAGAAAGGAGAAATGGAGATGAGGACGAAATGAAAAGAAAATTATTTGGTGCTATGCATTCTTCCAGTGCTTGAATTCAAAAGCCTTGGCAAAATTCAACCCAAAAATAAACCAAAGAGTTAAAGCCAAACCCTTCCCAGCTCAAATAATGAGATGATAAAAAAAAAAAAAAAAAAAATCTGGTCATGGAACTTGAGTTTGGGGGTAGAGCTAATCATTGGAGAACTCAATCTAATTAAATCTGAGGACTGGCACCAATCAACTAAACTTATAATTTGGTTGATCAGCCTCTCACTCTAACTACCAGACAGAGGAAAGTGCATTTATTCTCTGTGAAAGAAACAAGTAAAATTATTTTTCAGTCTCCAATTTTTTTATAGTCAGTACTCGGAAAAATTTTTTTAAATATATTTTTATGCACATAAGGAAGTAAGAGAATAGGCAGCAATGTGCTGAAGCTGGCTGTCACCAGTTCATGAAAACCAATTGTGTACTTCTCTTCCCAACTCCATATTCAGTTATGTTATGTTGGTAGCTTGAACTTGATCATAGTGGAAGTATTTAGAATATGAAAATTGGAAATGCTGCAAACCAGGGCATCTTCTTCTTTATTATTTTTTTCAGAGATCTGGTGTTTAAGCATTTACAACATATCACTGAAAATGTGACACATTACCAAGAGAAATCATAGTCAATAGAAGCAGACCCACAGATGACCGAGTTATTAGAATAGGCAGAAAAAGTGTTTAAAACTATTATAAATATTTCAAAGGATATACAGGAAAATATGGGCATAAGGAGGGAAGAGATGAAATATTTCAGGAGTGAAAAAGTAAAATTCTAAAATGAACTACACGAAAATAGTAGAAATGTAAAAATCAATTATCTGAAATAAAAACTTATTAATGGGCTTAATAGCAGATTAGACACTGCAGAAGGAAGTATCAATAAAATGTGAAGCTAGGGCAATACCAGCTATCCAAACTGAATCAGAGAAAGAAATTATTGAAAAATAATGAATAGAGTACAAGTGATCTATGTGATAATATCACCCATCTAACACATGTATATTTAGAGTCCCAGAAGGGAAGGATAGATAATAGTGGAGAGAAAATATTTAAATAAATAATGATAAAATGATGAGAAAAATCAACCTGCAGATCTAAGATGCTCAGTAAACTCTACGCAGAACAAGTACACACACACATACACACTGCCAACCCAGGTATATTATAGTCAAATTGATAAAAAATGAAGGGCACAGTGTTTTTATAATGTCTACAAATTCTTTGCTACTCCTCTCTTCAAGGAATAATGCCCAATTCTTCTCCTTTGAGTGAGGGCTGGATTAGTGACTCTTTTTTCCTAACAGAATACGGCAGAAGGAATGGTATATAACCTAAGACTAGGTCATAAAAGGTGCTGTGCTTCTTCTGTGTTCACTCTTGAGTCACTCATTCTCAGCGAAACCAGATGCCATGTCATGAGATTAAAGCAGACATATGGAGGGGTCCACATGATGAGGAACTGAGGTCTCATGTTAATAACCAGCAAGGAAATGGGGCCTTATGTCAATGGACATGTGAATGAGCCATCTTGGAAGGGGCTCCTCCAACCTCAATCAAGCCTTCAGATGGCTGTAGATCTAGCTAACATCTTGACTGCCATTTCATGAAAGATCCCAAACAAAACCCACAAAACTAAGCTGTTCCCAAATTTCTGAGTCACATAAATTGTGAAATAATGTTTAATGTTGTAAGCCACTCAATTTTGGAGTAACTTGTTACATAGCAATAGATAACTAATGCAAAGAGAAAAACCTGAAAGTGGATAGAAAATATATACAGAAGAACAACAATAAGAACAAGTATTGACTTCTTAAAAGAAACAAATGCAAGCTAAAAGACAATGGAATAAGATTTTTGCTGTGCTTAAACAAAAACCATCAACCTCCGATTCTATATTAAGCAAAAATAGACTTCAGAATTGACAGCAAAAAAAATTTTTTAGATAAATAAAAATCTTCCAGAATTTATTGCCGTTATACCCACACTAAAAGAAATACTAAAGGACACATTTCAGGCTAACAAGAAATAATAGCAGATGGAAACTTGCACCTACAGAAAGGGATGAAGAGTAAATATAAATCACTGTTTTTCCCTTCTTAAATTCTTTAAAATAAAATGATAAATTCCGCTTTTGAACAAGATGATGTAACAGGGACTAGATATACCCTCCATCTGGAACAATGGATGGAGTGTCCTATAAATATCTGATAGACGTGTTGCTTGATGGCACTGTTAAGTTCTTCTATATCATTGTTTATTTTCTGTCTGGTAGTTCTACCAATTGCTGAGAAAGGGACGTTGAAGATTCCAACTATAATTGCAGATTTGTCTATTTCTGCTTCCAGTTATATCAGTTTTTGCTTCATGTATTTTGAAGCTCTGCTGTTTGTTGCATACACATTAAGGATTTCTAGGTCTTCTTGGTGTATTGACCCTTTTATCAATATTTAATGTCCCTCTAGCTCAACTAGCATAACTTAGTTTATAAAGAAAATGTTCTACATCCTACTTTGGTGAGTAGCACCTAGGATCTTAAAAGCATGTGAGTGGCCATCTAAGATACTCCACTGGTCTCACCCTTCAGGAGCAAGGGAGAATGATGAAAACCAAAGACACAAGGGAAAGATTAGTCCCAAGGACTAACAGACCACAACAACCATAACCTCCACCAGACTGAGTCAAGCACAACTAGATGGTGCCTGGCTACCACCACTGACTGCTCTGACAAGGATCACAATAGAGGGTCCCAGATAGAGCTGGAAAAAAATGTAGAACAAAATTCTAACTCACACAAAAAGGCCATTCTCACTGGCCTGACAGAGACTGGAGAAGCCCCAAGAGTATGGCTCCTGGGCACCCTTTTAACTCAGTACTGAAGTTACTCTTGAAGTTTACCCTTTAGCCAAAGATTAGACAGGCCTGTAAAACAAAATGAGACTAAATGAGCATACCAGCTCAGGGGCAGTGATGAGAAGGCAGGAAGGGACATGAAAACTGGTAATGGTGAACCCAAGGTCTAGAAAGGGATAATGCTGAAATGTCATGGGGTTGGTAACCAACGTCACAAAACAATATGTATATTAATTGTTTAATGAGAAACTAATTTGCTCTGTAAACCTTCATCTAAAGCATAGTAAAAAAAAGAAAAAGAAAAAAATGTAATGTCCCTCTTCATCCGTGGTAATTTTCTTTGCTCCAAAGTATACTTTATCTGATATTAATATAGCTACTCCTGATTTTTGTAAGATTAATGTTGTCATTTGCAGATGACATGATCTTTATACACAGAAAACCCTAAGGAATCCTCAAGAAAACTACTGAAACTAATAGAAAGGTTCAGCAGAGTATCGGGATACAAGATAAACATACAAAGTCAGTTGGATTCCTCTACACCAACAAAAAGAACATTGTAGAGGAAATCACCAAATCAATACCATTTACAGTAGCTCCCAAGAAGATAAAATACTTAGGAATAAATCTTACCAGAGATGTAAAAGGCTTGTACAAAGAAAACTACAGTACAGTTCTGCAAGAAACCAAAAGAGACTTACATAAGTGGAAAAACATACCTTGCTCATGGATAGGAAGACTTAACATTATAAAAATGTCTATTCTCCCAAAAGCGATCTATATGTTTAACGCAATTCCAATCCAAATCCCAACAACATTCTTTAATGAGATGGAGAAACAAATCACCAACTTCATATGGAAGGGAAAGAGGCCCCAGATAAATAAGGTATTACTGAAAAAGAAGAACAAAGTGGGAGGCCTTACTTTACCTGATTTTAGAACCTATTATACCGCCACAGTAGTCAAAACAGCCTGGTACTGGTACAACAACAGATACATAGACCAATGGAACAGAATTGAGAATCCAGACATAAATCCATCCACATATGCGCAGTTGATATTTGACAAAGGCCCCAAAACAGTTAAATGGGGAAAAGACAGTCTTTTTAACAAATGGTGCTGGCATAACTGGATATCCATCTGCAAAAAAATTAAACAAGACCCATACCTCACTCCATGCACAAAAACGAGCTGAAAATGGATCAAAGACCTAAATACAAAATCTAAAACGATAAAGATCATGGAAGAAAAAACAGGGACAACGTTAGGAACCCTAATACATGGCATAAACAGTATACAAAACATTATTAAGAATGCAGAAGAAAAACTAGATAACTGGGAGCTCCTATGCTCATCCAAAGATTTCACCAAAAGAGTAAAAAGACTACCTACAGACTGAGAAAAAGTTTTTAGCTATGATATTTCCAATCAGTGCCTGATCTCTAAAATCTACATGATACTGCAAAAACTCAACTACAAAAAGACAAATAACCCAACTAAAAAATGGGCAAAAGATATGAATAGGCACTTCACTAAAGAAGACATTCAGGTAGCTAACAGATATATGAGGAAATGTTCACGATCATTAGCCATTAGAGAAATGCAGATCAAAACTACAATGAGATTTCATCTCACTCCAACAAGGCTGGCATTAATCCCAAAACACAAAAGAATAAATGTTGGAGAGGCTGTGGAGAGACTGTGGAAAGATTGGAACACTTATACACTGCTGGTGGGAATGTAAAATAGTACAGCCACTTTGGAAATCAATTTGGTGCTTCCTTAAAAAGCTAGAAATAGAACTACCATATGATCCAGCAATCCCACTTCTCAGAATATATCCTAGAGAAATAAGAGCCTTTACACAAACAGATATATGCACACCCATGTTCATCGCAGCACTGTTTACAATAGCAAAAAGATGGAAGCAACCAAGGTGCCCATCAATGGATGAATGGATAAATAAATTATGGTATATTCACACAATGGAATACTACACATCGATAAAGAACACTGAGGAATCTGTGAAACATTTCATAACATGGAGGAACCTGGAAGGCATTATGCTGAGTGAAATTAGTCAGTTGCAAAAGGACAAATATTGTGTAAGACCACTATTATAAGAACTTGAGAAATAGTTTAAACTGAGAAGAAAACATTCTTTTGTGGTTATGAGAGGGGGGAGGGAGAGAGGGAGGGAAAGGGGTATTCACTAATTAGATAGTAGATAAGAACTACTTTAGGTGAAGGGAAAGACAACACACAATACAGGGGAGGTCAGCACAATTGGACTAAACCAAAAGCAAAGAAGTTTCCTGAATAAACTGAATGTTTCGAAGGCCAGTGTAGCAGGGGCAGGAGTTTGGGGACCATGGTTTCAATTGGCATAATAAAATTTATTAAGAAAACACTCTGCATCCCACTTTGAAGAGTGGCGTCTGGGGTCTTAAATGCTAGCAAGCAGCCATCTGAGATGCATCAATTGGTCTCAACCCACCTGGATCAAAGGAGAACGAAGAACACCAAGGACACAAGAAGATTACGAGCCCAAGAGACAGAAAGGGCCACATGAACCAGCGACTACAACATCCTGAGACCAGAAGAACTAGATGGTGCCCGGCTACAACCGATGACTGCCCTGACAGGGAACGCAACAGAGAACCCCTGAGGGAGCAGGAGAACAGTGGGATGCAGACCTCAAATTCTCATAAAAAGACCAGGCTTAATGGTCTGACTGAGACTAGAAGGACCCCGGTGGTCGTGGCCCCCGGACCCTCTGTTGGCCCAGGACAGGAACCATTCCTAAAGCCAACTCTTCAGACATGGATTGGACTGGACAATGGGTTGGAGAGGGATGCGGGTGAGGAGTGAGCTTCTTGGATCAAGTGGACACTTGAAACTATGTTGGCATCTCCTGCCTGGAGGGGAGATGGGAGGGTAGAGGGGGTTAGAAGCTGGCAAAATGGACATGAAAAGGGAGAGTAGATGGAGAGGGTGGGCTGTCTCATTGGAGGGAGAGTAATTAGGAGTATGTAGCAAGGTGTATATAAGTTTTTCTGTGAAAGGCTGACTTGATTTGTAAACTTTCACTTAAAGCACAATAAAAATTATGTTAAAAAATGTCGTCATGGCATATTTTCCCCATATTTTTACTTTCAACCTACCTATATTATTCTGTTCAAACTGAATTTCTTGTAGATAGCATATAGTTGGGTAATATTTTTTTATCCTCTCTACTAATCTCTGGAGAAAAATGGGAAATTATAAAAAAGATAATATATTATGACTAAGTGTGATCTACCCCAGGAATGCAAGGCTAGTCTCACACTTGAAAATAAAAAAAACTACACACTTGAAAATAGATCAGTGGAATTCACCACATTAAGAGAAAAGAGAAGATAATATATACAGTCATCTCAATACACGCAGAAAAAATCATCTGACAAATTCCAATACCCATTCACGATTAAAGAAAAGAATTCCTAGCAAAATAAGAATAGAAAAGAATTTCCTCAATATGATAAATAAAGGAGATCTAGAAAGACTATAACAAACATCACACGTTAAATAGTGAAATCTGAATGGCCTTCCCCCTAAGAGCCAGAACATGGTAAGAACGTCCACCCGTTCTTACCACTTCCGTTCAACATTGCACTGGAAGTTTTAGCCAGTCCAATAAAATAATAAATAAATAAAATTCATAATGATTAGAAAAGAATGAGTAAAACATTTTTTATTCATAGATGATACGTTTGATATGTATGGAATCTAGAAAAAAAACACTAGAATTAGTAAGTGAATTTAGCAAGTCTCAAGACACAGGTCAAGGTAAAAAATCAATTATTTTTCTACACAAACAATTAGAAAATGAAATAAAAACACTTTAATGAAGCATAAAAACATAAAATATCTAGGAATAAGTTTAATAAAAATATGTGGGACTGCTACACTGAAAACTACAAAACAATGCTGAGAGAAATTAAGAAAATGGAGAGAGACACCAGGTTTGTGGATTGGAAAACTCAATATTGTTAAGATGCAATTCTACCCCAATTGATTTAGAGATTCAACGCCAATCCAATCAAAATCCCACAATTTTGTTTTGTTTGTAGAAATTAGCAATCTGGTTCTAAATGTAAAGGCTAATGATATAAAAATAAAAGAAACCAAGATCATACTGAAAAGGAAAAACAAGGTTATAGGGCTTAAAGATTTACTATAAAGCTCTAGTAATGACAACCTCGTGGTATTGAGGTAATGATAGACAAATTAATAAAACAGAATAGAGAATCCAGAAATAGAGCCACACATATATAACGCATTGACTTCTTTTTTTTTTTTTTACAAGGGGACGCAAAGCCTTTTCAAAACTCACGCTGAAACAACCGGTTAATTGTATAGAAAACCTCGGCCTCTACCTCACACTATACACCAAAATAAGTAGAGATGTATAATAGATAGCCTTGTAAGCACATGAAAGCTGGACAATGAACAATGAAGACTGAAGAATTGACGCCCTTGAACTACGGTGTTGGAGGAGAATACTGAATATACCACGGACTGCTAAAAAAACGAACAAATCTGTGTTGGAGGAAGTACATCCTGAATGCTCCTTAGAAGAGAGGATGACAAGACTACATCTCACATACACTGGACATGTTATCAGGAGGGATCAGTCCCTGGAGAAGGGCATCACGCTTGGTAAAGCAGAAGGTCAGAGAAAAAGGAAGACCCTCAGGGAGAAGGACTGACACAGTGGCTGCAGCAATGGGCTCAAGCACAGCACTGATTGTGAGAATGACGCAGGGCAGGGTAGCGTTTTGTTCCGTTGTACAGAGGGTCCTTGTGGGTCAGAAGTGACTTGATGGCACCTAACAGCAGCAACGAAAGATCTAAACGTAAAGGCTAATTACTATAAAACTTCTGGAAGGAAACATAGGAGATACTTTTACGACAAAATGCACTAACCATAAGAGGAAAAAAGTAATAAATTGGTCTTTATTGAAATTTAAAACTTAAGCTCTTTGAAAGACACTACTAACAAACTGAAAAAAGCAGACTACAGACTGAGGGGAAATAGCCACAATATATATATCTGACAAAGGGTTTGTATTCAGAATGTTTAAGGAATTTCTAGAAATCAACAATAAAAAGACAAACAACCCAAGAAAAAATAATCAGCATCACCAGCCATCGCTAGGGAAACACCCATTCAAACTAAACCGAGGTACCACTTCACACTCACTGCTAACATTAAAGACAGAAACATCAAATATTGGTGAGGCTGTGGAACAACTGGGACTCTCATACATTGATGGTGGGAGTGTAAAATGGTAGAACAACTTCGAGAAACAACTTTAACAATTTCCTAAAAAGTTACACATACACTTACCTGATGACCCAGCAATTCCACTGACAAGAAATGAAAACATACGTCCACACACACACAAAAAATTGTTCAAGAATAAAGAGTATAAGCTTTCGTCGTAGTAGACTACAATGGGAAACAATCCCAACGTCCCCCGATAAGAAAATGGATAGACAAATTGAGATATATTCATACAATAATACTACCTGGTGATTCACTTCTGAAAAATCAGTCACCGAAAACCCTGTGGAGCACAGTGCTAGGCGGACACACATGGGGTCCCCATGAGTCGGTGTCAGCTCAATGGCAACCGGTTTTAGTAACAACAAGGAATCAACTTCCATTACCCACAACAATGTGGACGAACCTCGGTCATTATGCCAGTCACAGAAGAGCTCCATTTATGTGTCATTCAGGAATAGGCAAAGCTAATTGATGGTTTTAGAAATCCGAACACTGGTGAGGATTGACTGGAAAGAGGCAAAGCAGAGTTCTCTGGGATGAAGGAAATGGTCATATCTTGATTGGGATCATGGTTTCTGGGTATTTTCACTTGTCAGGTTTCATGGGACTGTACACGTAAGATCTGTGCCCTTTGCTGGTTGGAAGTTATACCTTCATCAGAGAAGAGAGAGAGAAGAGGAAGCACTAGGCAGGAACATGAGTATGTTACTTCTTTTATTTATTTGTTTGTTTTTCTGAATAAGTATAGGTTTTTAACTCCCACTTCCCTACAGTTTCTCCCCTGGGGATTTCCTCTACTCCATAACCTTCTACCTCCTGGGCAAGAGGACCCTGGTGTCCCCAAGCTCTCAAACTTTACACATCCAGTATGGAGCTTTCCAGTGTGGACTCCCCAAATCCGCCCCAGCTTCCCAGTCTCTTCCAAGGACACCATCCCTTCTTCCAGTCGAGTGTGCTTCATAATGTGAACTGGGCTTTGACCATCCTCTTCCTCCTTCTCACACCCCAGATCTGGTCACCTCTGGAGTCCTGTCCATTCTACTTCTCACATCCACCCCCTCCTATTGTCTCTAGTATGGCCTTAGATCTCCCCATCCTCTTCGTTTTACCTGAACTACTTCAGTAAACTTATAACTGCTTTCTATTGTGATCTGCAGGGTTTTTACTGGCTGATTTTCAGAACTAGATTGTCAGGCCTTTCTTCTTAGTCTGTCTTAGTTTGGAGGCTCCACTGAAGCCTAATCAGCACATAGCAAAGCCTCCACTGAAAGATGTGTGGTATGAGGTCCATCGGCTGGGAATTGAACCCAGGTCTCCTGCATGGAAGGTGAGAATTCTACCACTGCCCTATTTTTGGTCTATATCCTGAAAATAATAGCGAGCTGTCTCCAGTGTTGGCGGTTTGAAGGTTCAGCCTTCAAACAAACCTACTCCTGCGTATCCAGAATGCGGACAAGAAATGCAGCCATTTTGTATCTATTAAAAATCAATTTCAAATTCTCTCATCTTCAGTTTAAGGAACTGCTATTACTTAAATCAATATACTTTTGTCCAAACAAAAGCCTTACAAATGATAATTCTCAAGATAGTGTTTTGTAAACAGTTGATTAAAATATTAATCTCAGTGCATGAATTATTACATTATCTTGTACTCTCTGGATAGTATAAATATTGTGTTTAATTTGATTAACACTCCATTATTATACAAACAATACTGGATGCATCACGTGAGCTGTATTTGAGATGGCAAATAGCGTTCTTACATGCCAAGAGCAGGACTTAAACAGTTTTTTGACAAACGTGAAAGTACCTTGATGTTTTTATTAGACAAAGTAACTTGATGTTGACTTGAACACATTTTAATTGGAATGTATAAAAAAATAGAGTATGAGACAGCCTAAAAGATCTAGCTTGGTGTTTTAAACTATCTTAGATTGTACGCTCTTCTTTCTCCCTTTCCCCACATAGATAACTCCCATCCACAACTCCAGGCAGGACCTGGAAGGGGCTGGCCATGTGGCCTAGGCTTGTCCATTTCCCTCTCTGAGCCTTACTTTCCATTTTAATGGGTCGACCCATGATTGACACCAACTTCCAAGGACAATGGAGTTGGCTGATGGGAACTATACAAAGGGAATTTAGAAAGCCAGTGTCTGCAATGGATCAAAGGAATGGCGCAGGACCAGGTAGCCTTTCATTCTGTTGTACATGGAATTGCCATGTGTCAGGGGCCAACTTGACAGCAGCTAACAACAGTCATGAATGTGTTAGAAGTGTGAGCTCTGAACCAGGCTGCCTGGGTTTGAATCCTGCCTCTCTCTCTAGCTCAATGTTGAAACATGAGCCTCAGTTTCTCCATTTTCAAAATGAGGATAATGACAGCATCTACCTGGTGGGTTATTTTGGAGACTAAATGAACTAGTTCCTGTAAAACCCTTGGCATGTTGGCTCTCTGTAATTGCTCAGTATACATTAGCTAGAATTGTTGTTTTTTAAGATGATGGCCACTCGTGCAAGCACCAGTCAGTCCTGTGTTTGGAGCTGTATGCCGGGAAGTCAACAGCACCTCCAACTTGCCACATCCAAACCCAGATTCACCATCTTCTCCCCACCTCCTCCTCCACATTTCACTACTTCTGCCATTTCAATGCTCTTCCCTCTTCTCCTTCTAGCTCCCAGCTCCACCTCTCTCCCTATCTCCATACTCAATGAGGCTCAAAGTCCACAGACCTCTTTCTGCCTCAGTAGGACCCAAACCCCCACCCTCTCCAGCCCTGAGTCAGGGTCTCTTTGCCCAGGGCCATGTAGTGGCAATCCCGCCCCCACACCATCCTTCTCAGCCTGCCCTGCCACCACAGCCCAAAATACACCCCCCAGCACAGCTCAGATAAAGCTTCTCTCCAGCTCAGCACCCATGGCTCCCCATTTCCTAAAAAATCAAATCTTGTCTCTAGCAGAGCAGCCCCAGCCTTCACCGGGAGATTTCCCCACCTGCCTTCTCTGCCACTTCTTCCCCTGGCGGATGTGCTTTTAAGGGGAAGGGCCAAACCAGTTGCCATGGAGCTGACTCTACTCACGGCGATGCCATGTGTGTCAGAGTAGAGCTGTGCTCCATAGCGTTTTCAGTGCCTCTTTTTTTTGAAAGTACATTGACAGTCCTTTCTTCTGAGGTGATGCTGGGTGGACTCAAACTTTGGATAGCAGCTGAGCACGTTAACCGTTTGCACCACCCAGGGACTCTAAGTGGAAAGACCAGTACCTGGCTATTTCCTGAATACGCTGCCCACGCTCCTGACTCATGCTGTTCCTTCTGCCTGGAGTGTCCTCCTGAGTCCCTTTTGTGTTTATGACTTCCTTCTCACTCAGGTCTAGTTTCCAGGTCTCCTTCTTCAGAGCACGTAATGCCCTGCAGGCAGTACTGAGATCTGCCAGCCAGTCAGCTGTCATTCCATCCCTGCTGATCTGCCTTTTCTCTGCCCCACAACACGTAAGCAAGGCCAGTTACATAATTTGTGGGACCAGTACAAAAAAGGTAGGCCTGATGGTGCAAATGGTAAAGAGCATGACTGCTAACAGAAAGGTCAGCAGTTTGAACCCACCCAGCGGCTCCTCGGGAGAAAAAACCTGGTTATCTGCTCACATAAAGATTACAGCCTAGGAAACCCTATGGGAAAGTTCTAGTCTTTAATCTAGGATTGCTATGAGTCAGAATTGACTCGACGGCACACCACAAGAACAGTGCAAAATGAAAATGCAGGGCTCCTTATTCAAAAAGTATTGAGAGTCTTGAAATGGACAAATCTACAAAATACCAGACCAATAATCCTCATAACTGCCAAGGTCATCAAAAACAAGGAAAGTCTGAGAAACTGTCAGAGCCGAGAGGAGCCTATGGAGTCATGACTACTAAATGCAATGTGGGATCCTCGATGAGATCCTGGAGCAGAAAAGACATTAGGGAAAAGCTGCAGAAATCTGAATTAACTTTAGTTAATAATAATGAATCAATATTGGTTCATTAATTGCAACAAATGTACCATGCTAATGTAAGATGTTAATAATAGAGAAACTGGGTGTTGGGTATAGGAGAACTCTCTGTACTACACCTCAATTTTTTTCATAAATCTAAAACTATCTTTTTTTTTTTAATTAACATTACAACAACAACTAAAGAATCTGGAGATAGACATGGCAGAGCGTTAAGCCCAGTACAGGTTCTGTGCTATCGCACAGTGAAAGCCCATGAAGCTGGCCCTGCCCAAAAGCCCTGCATGGTCACAGTCTAGCCCCCCTCGTTCCTGATTCTGCAGCCCCAGAACCAGGCCACACAAAGAGGGCGGTTTGCAAATGCTGGCTGAGGGAGAAGGAACAAACGAATAAATGGTAATGAGTGTCAAAGTCCCTGCCAGGGAAGGTCAAATGAATAGTTCCTTTATATGTTCCCAGCTAAAGGGACTCCATTAGCCCTCACTTCCCTTGCCTCATAGTTAACAGAATAAGGGCCCAGGAAATAGTGAAGGTAGACAGCTTGGCAGTAATAATGATAACAATAGGATTACCAAGGGTGCTAAGTGCTTCACACATATTTTCTCCTCTTCCTTCAACAGTTCTCTGAGGTTGGCACATCGTTGTGCAAATGCAGTTGAGAATCTGAAGTGGTTTTAGAGACAATGAGTAAATTGTCCGAGACAGAGCCAGGATGTGAACCCAGATGGGCCCGAACCCAAGGCTTGTGTACCTAAACCAGTTGCCATTGAGTTGATGCTGACACATGGTGACTCCTGCTGTGCCCGAGTAGGACTGTGCTCCACAAGGTGTTTCAACGGTTGATTTTTCAGAAGTAGGTCGCCAGGCCTTTCTTCCAAGGCACCTCTGGGTAGACTTGAATCTCTAACCTTTAGGTAAGCAGCAGAGCACATTAGCTGTTTTCACAACCCAGGGACTCCTTGTGGTCCTAATCACTGCTTATCCTGCCGGAACACCAATGAGAAGGCTCTGGTGGGGGAAGAGGGAATGAGAAAAGACAAGCGGGGAGTGGAGGGATAAGAGAAGGAGGGTGTCACAGTATTTTGTAGAGGTTAACCTACAAATGGAAACCCTGATGGAGTAGTGATTAAGTGCTACGGCTGCTAATCAAGAGGTCAGCAGTTCGAATGCACCAGGCACTCCCTGGAAACTCTGTCAGGCAGTTCTACTCTGTCCTATAGGGTTGATATTGAGTTGGAATCGACTCGACGGCAGTGGGTTTGGTTTTGGTTTTTTTAACGAAATATACCCTACAAATATACCCAAGAGAATTGAAAACATGTTTACATAAAAATTTGTACACAGATGTTGATAGCATATTCATAATAGCCCAAAAGTGAAAACAACCCAGATGTCCCTCAACTGATGAATGGATAAACAAAATGTGCTATAACCATGGGATGGAGTAGTGTTCAGCTATGGTAAGGAATAAAGTGCTGATAAAAAAAAAAAAAAAAAAACTGGATGAGCCTGTAAAACCTTGTACTAAGGAAGGAAGCCTGACAGAAAAGGCCATATATTCTATGACTCCATTTATATGAAATGCCCCGAATAGGCACATCTACAGAGACAGAAGGTGGATTAGTAGTTGCCATCGGCTGAAAGGAGGAGGGAATGGGGAGTGACTAATGGGTAGGGGATTTCCTTTTGGGGTGAGGAAAATCCTCTGGAATTAGATATTGGTGATGGTTGTACAACCTTGTGAATGTACTAGAAACCAGTGAATTGTACACTTTAAAATGGTTAAAATGTTACCTGAATTCTGTCTCAATCTAAAAAAAAAAAAAAAGAGTACAAACTTGAGATCCATTCTGTGTGAACTTGAATCTCCACTGCACTGTTTACTAGCTGTGTATGACTTTGGGTTCTGTGCCTCAGTCCCCTCGTCTGCTAAATAGGGGTATTAACAGGACCTATCTCATAAGGTGGTAACCCTGGTGGCGTAGTGGTTAAGTGCTACGGCTGCTAACCAAAGGGTCAGCAGTTCGAATCCATGAGGTGCTCCTTGGAAACCCTATGGGGCAGTTCTACTCTGTCCTATAGGGTCGCTATGAGTCGGAATCGACTTGACAGCACTGGGTTTGGTTTTGGTTTATCTCATAAGGTTGTTGTCGGTATATAAAGGATTTAGAACAGTGCCTGGCACAGATGAAGCACTCAACATTAACTATAGTAATATTGTTAACGATGGTAAAGAGTTAAGGACTTCATCCTTAGGCTAGTCCTCTTCCCAGGGCCCATGCGTTTGGGTCTGTCCTGGACTGGTTGAGTCTTGGGAGGGATCAGGAGCTCATTCCCACCCAAGATCCTGCAAACCGAGTCATCTGGGAGCCTCCTCTCCCTGACAACCCTGCGGCCCAGACCCACTTTTGGGCGGTCCCTAGACAGGACCTGTTAGGCGGAGTGTGGCCAGAGGGCTTCTCCCATCCAGACCAGCCGCCTTGGAGACTGAAGCTGCCGAGAAGGCTTCAGCTGCCGGGCGCCGCCTAGTGGCACCTGCGAGCACACAGGCACCGGCCAGAGAGGGAGGCGCCGGCTTAGAAGGTGACTGACTCAACGCCGCCACTCCCCGCAGAGCCCCTTGGCCGCTGCCTTTAAATCATTACTGAAAAACAAGTAGCTTTTATTCAGCCAGACTGGGGGGCTTTATACGTATTCTTCATAATCTTATGGGGTAGTTACCATTATTTCTATTTTACAGTTGAGGAAACTGATGCTTAGAGACGTTGAGTAACCTGCCCAGTGTCTCCCAGCAGGTAAGAGCAGCCCCGAGTCAACTTGGATCCAGACTCCCACCCTCCTGAAGTTTAGGGGAAACAGGAAGGGGGAAAGGTAGCCCATGGAAGCATCTGCAGCCCTCTCTAAGGGTCAGAGCTGGCTCTGGGACTGATTTCAAAGCAGCTATATTTCACAAGGAGTGCCTGGGTTGTGCAAACAACTGCTAACCAAAACGTTGGAGGTTCAAGACCACCTACAGGCACATCAGAAGAAAAGCCCTGGATATCTACTTCTGAAAAATCAACCATGGAAAGCCCCCAGTTCTACTGTGACACACATGGGGTTGCCATGAGCCAGAGTTGACACCATGACAACTAATTACATAACCCCCCCACATCCAGCTCAGCCCCCTCCCCAGAATCCCAAGAAAATGGCGGGAAGGTGGGAGACTCCTTCCAGGGCTCACTGCGTAAGGGCTGTAGGCCCTTTGACCAGTAGCCCCTCTCCCCTCTCCCCATTAATGTATCCACTTAACCAATATTGGTTATATCCTCATTATTACCAGAAACCATCTTAGGTGCTGGGTACATGATGCTGAACAGGAAAGACAGGGTCCTGCCTTCAAGCAGCTGACGGCCTAATTCCTTTTCTTAACTCACAGCAGGACCTCTTTGTGGTGAGTCTGATGGCACTGTGGGAATACCCTGGTAAATCTTAATCCAGCTACTCCAATGTGCCATCCCAAGGGCAGGGTCTGGCCCACTTTTCACCCCCCCTGGGAGAAGGCATGGGCTCAGGGCAGAGTGAACACCCCCCTACCCCCTGCACCAGCTGGGGGCCAGCCTCTGAGATGCCTGGGCTGGAGAAGAACCAGGTCTGCAGGGAGGTTGCTTAGCTGCAGTGGCTGGAGAAGGCACATTCTCTGAGAGGTAGACTTGGATGGGGTGGGGGTAGGGGGTGGCAGGAGAGTTATGGGGGAAGTCCCCCACCTCAGTGTTGGAGTCCTAGAGGGAAAGCAGGGCCCAGTACCTGCCATGGACATATTTCAAGAGTTGAGTTTTCAGGCTGGGGAGAGAAGTGGGGCAAGGACTGGCAGAAGGAGAGGGGGAATGGCCACCTTTCTTCCCACCCCCCCCCCCACCCCATCTCCAGCCAGGACTCAAGCAAAGCCAGGAAATCTGACTCTTAGACTAGAAGGGCCTGCCTGGTACAATTTCTGCCTAACAGCAAAGTCCCAGGAATTGGAGTTTTTTTTTTTTTTAAATTTCCATATCCTTCTGGCCTTCTGATCTTCAGAGATCAGGGAGACAGCCTGTGCTCTTGACCTTACCTGGATGGGTGGAGCTGTCTGGGTGTGATGAGCTATTGACTCTCTGACCCACTGCCCTGCCTGGGCGGCCCCAGGCCAAGCTGAAAACAGCCTGTTCACCCTTGCCCACAGGGACCTTTCACAGTTGGCAAAGTCCTTCCCCAAGGAGTCCCACTCACTCCACCCATGTCCACCTTCCTAATCCTGGGTGTCCAGCTAGAGAGGGCTGGGAAGATTGACTGGCTACTTCTACCACCTCCCCCAGATGCTCCAGAACCCATCCTGTGGGGGGTGTCAGAGGTGGAGGGGACTGGGCACTGGGCAGTCCCTGCCTTTATCTCCAGGCCTCTAGGGAAACGGCTGGGACAAGTCTATGCTGCTTCCCTGCCCCACTCTTACAAACCAGAACCCCTGTCCAGCCTGCAGGAGTGGTCCCCAAACCCCCTCCCCCAATCTAGGTAACACCCTTGAGTACACTTTGGTTCTACTGCAGCCCATCCCCCACTGGCTCCTGGGCCTGGCTGGACCTCTCTCTGGCTTCCTTCATCCCTCCCTGAAGCAGCCCACTACATCTGTATCTGAGGGGTGATTCCAGATACCAGCTCTGGAAGGAAGAAAATCCCAAGTAGTAAACAGATCAGGACTGGGAGGAAGGGGCATTCCTGCTGGCTGCTGGCTGCTGGCAGAAGGCTTCCTCCCCCACGGAGGGGCAGGAACAGGACAGGCTCCTTCTTATAACCCAATCCGGCCCCAGCTCAGATCAGTCGGTTTCTTTCAGATCCCATCTCCCCTGCCCCCTTCTCCTGCTCCTTCACTCACTTACTCAGAGCTGTCTGATCTTGGGCAGATGGCTTTATATCTCTGTGCCTCAGTTCTCTCATCTGTAAAATGGGAATACAAATGGTACTTACCTCAGAAGGCTATTGTAAGGATTATCTGAGGTGATACATATGAAGTCCCTAACCCAGTGCCTGGCACACAGTAAGGTCTCTAGTGGATCAATGCAAGCTGATCCATCCCTTCTGACGTCTCCGGGTTTCAGTCCCAAGACGCCATCCATCCACCAAACCACACCCGGCCCCGCATGCTCCTTGGCCCACCATTGGTGGTCAGGACTTCTCCCAGGAATCAGACAGGCCGGGAGGGCAGAATCTTAGAAAGATAGATTGTTGACATCTGTGAAGCCATTTCCACACATATTTTTTCATTCAGTACTACAACTCCCTTTGTTGTTGTTGTTGTTGTTAGGTGCCGTCAAGTCGGTTCCAACTCATAGAGGCCCTATGCACAACAGAACGAAACACTGCCCGGTCCCGCGCCATCCTTACAATAGTTGTTATGCTTGAGCTCATTGTTGCAGCCACTGTGTCAATCCACCTCGTTGAGGGTCTTCCTCTTTTCCACTGACCCTGTACTCTGCCAAGCATGATGTCCTTCTCCAGGGACTGATCCCTCCTGACAACGTGTCCCAAGTATGTAAGATGCAGTCTCACCATCTTTGCCTCTAAGGACTCCCTATGAAATAGTTATTATCATTATTCTCCATTTTACAGATGAGAATGAAGGGAGCATCAGAATGGTTAAGTAAGTTGTTCCAAGTCACACAGCAGGTATGGGGCAGAGTCCAAGTTCACACTGGGTCTGCTTAGATTAGAGCTCAAAGTGCCACCCTCTGCCCTACTGTAACCTGGGGGAGGAGAAGGGGGAGGTGTTTACAACATCCTGGAATCTGGGTGCTTGAGGGGGCTGATAGGGGGCCTGGCCAGCAGCTCTGCCCAGGATCATACAGACAAATAGGGCCAATCAGGATCATCCAAAACCGTGCCCAAATTCACAGAGCTGTTAACCCCAGCTTAACCAGAGCTTGAATGTTCGCGATTTTTCTCCTTCAGGGAGTCGTTTTGTGGCAAGAACCCCACATGCAGAAGTAATGAAGTGTAATGCAGAGCAGGGAGCCCAAAGGGAGAGTCCCTCGCTCCAGCAGAGAAGGCTGACAAAGCTGAGTCAAAGGATGGTGCATAGGTGTACAGGTAGTCCCCGATTTACGACGCATTTGAGTTACAAGGAATTGCACTTAGGACCTTTAAAAAAAAATACATCTTATCCTTAGTAATATGTACTACATACTATGTTGCAGTTCATAATTTGCTGTTATTCCTGGATGTTCATTTGCAGATGTTCAAAGATGGAATTTATAAAGACATTGATAATAAAAGGGAATAATAATGAAAAAAATTGGTGTTCGACTTACGTCAGAACCGATTTACAACAGAGTAGTCGGAATGGGGAACCCTGGTGGCGCAGCTGTAAAGAGCTTGGCTGCTAACCAAAAGGTGGACAGTTCGAATTCACCAGCTGCTCCTTAGAAACCCTATGGGGCAGTTCTACTCTGCCTTATAGGGTCGCTATAAGTCGGAATCGACTGGAGGGCAACGGGTAGGGTAGTCGGAACGGAACGCGGTCGTAAATCGGGGACTACCTGTATTACCTTCGTTTTTTTGAGACGAAGGTTGTGCACACTCCGCTCCCAGCGTTGCTCCACCGGCCGGGTTTTCCAAAGCCCGGGCGCTGCGTCTCGCACGGACTCCCCCTGAGGGGCCCCCAGCTCCGCAGAGGCCGCGCCCAGTCGGCTGCTGGGTCCCCCCTCCAGGTTCCCCTGCCGGCTCCGCCCCCGCCGGCCCGGGCCCCGCCCAGCCGCGCGCTGTCCTGCTCAGGCGCGGACTCACCAGGGCGGCAGGCGGGACTGCTCGGCATTGTGGCAGGCGGCTGGGGCCGGCGAAGGCGCCGGAGCCGCGGGTGGCGGCGAGGCGCGGCGGGGCGCGCACTGGGGCTCAGACCGGGCGGCGCTGGCCGCTGCGAGCGCCGCTGAGCGCACTCATCTTCGGCCGCGCAACTTCACGGCCAGGGCGCCGGAGCCCGGGGAGCCCCGGAGCCCGAGCCGCGCGCAGCGGGGCGCTCCGGAGCCTGGCTGGAGAGCGGGCGCCGGACACCCATCGCGCTCCGAGTGCCGGGCGGCTCTGAGCGCAGCGTGGCTGCCGCTGCCCCCACGGAGGGCACGGGCTGGCGCGGCCGGGCGCCGGGGAGGACGGCGAGGAGGAGGCGGCGGCGGCGGAGACGGCGGCGGCGAGGCTGGGGCCAGGGAGAGAGCCCCGGGGGAGAGGCACCGGAGCCCGGCGGCGGGAGCATGTGGGCCCGGAGCGGAGCGCGGGGTGCGCTGCTGCTAGCGTTGCTGCTCTGCTGGCACCCGAGGCTGAGCCAAGCAGGTAGGGAACGCCTGGGCGAGAGGGAGGGGGCGAGGGGACCCCTGCGCTCACTCTGCCCGAAGTTGGGATGGTCCTTCGCGGCGCCGGTGCGCGCAGGGAAAGCCGCAGGAGCGTCCAAGTTAGAAGGCAGGTTTCTCTGCTCCTCCGAAGTGGGCGGTGGCGCAGCTACCTTGTTGAAGGCGCAGGCCAGGTGGTTAAAGTAAGCCGGAAGCTTTCTGAGCCCTCCTGGAGGCGTTAGCTTCTTTTCCCTGGAACAGGGTGTCTGAGTCGGGTCTATGCCTCCGGGAGGACCTGGTTCCAGGGAACCCCTGGCTCTCGCGCGCCTGGCTGCGGCGTCGAAGGAAAGCTCTCGCTGCGCTGGCCAGGTGCGCGCTTGCTGCGGTTCGCCGGCAACTTCCTGCTCCCGGTCTCGGCTCGCTCGGGCTCCAGCGCGCTTCACAAACACGAGTCGGCAGGCTAGAGGGAGAGAGCAAGATACCTGGGGCGCACGGGAAGCGCCGGTGCCTTTCGGCCAGCCGGAGGAGGCCGGGTTGAAGGGCTTTGATAGTTGAAGGACGAAGGTTGAATCCCAGGCACACAGCTTTCTCCCCCAGATCGCAGGTCCGCGTTTCTGGAGGGATTTTCTTTCTTTTTTTTTTCGTGGGGGATGGGGAGGAGGTACGTAGTGTATCCTGCGGAGTTTCCCTTTAAATGGGTCGTTGACATTCTCCCCCTCACTGGAGCAGACGAGATACGCTCGCCTATGGACAGAGCTGGATACCTTAACCGGGTTGGTGGGCTCCTAAAATAAAGTCCCTAACCCCCCTCTCCCGCTGTGGAGCTGGGCGAGGCGTCGGTGTCTGGGCTGCGTCTTCCCGGGGAGCCGGTGGGCACAACATCCCTTTGGTGCTCAGCCCAAGCAGGTGGGCTGGCCGGGGTAGCTGGCCGTCTCAGCTCCCCGGAGAGGGGGGCGGGGGAGGGTGGATAGGAGGCGGGGGGCGTGGGACATCCTGCGCCTAGTCTTGTGAGTTGAGGCTGAGAATGGGGCAGGAAATCTGATGCACAAAGTGGACGAGATGACGCAGCCCCCCCCTCCGCCGCCGCACCTTCCGCTGAGATGTTGATATCCGCTCCCCCCTCCCCATTAGCCAAAGATCCCTCACTCTGCAATAAGTGATTCCCACGGCCCAGGAGTGAGGGCTTGGTTCTAGCACATCCCCCGCTTTTTTTCAGCCGTGTTGTGCAAAGTTATGACACTCAGTCATTTGATCCAAGTTAATTATGATTTGGGCAGACTCTGGTATTTAAAACAGCGTTTTGAAGTTGGAAGGTAATGATGGGGGGTGGGGGCGGGCTGCTCAATGACCAGCCTTGTTTTAAAGGTTGCAGTTGGTGTGGGAGGTGCTGTGCTAGGTTGTTGGTTTCTGGTTTGAGGGTGTTTTGGGGGGAGGTTATTGAAGGGTTGGGTGAAGTCTCTGTACATGGGCAAGGTTGGGTCTTGGAAGCTGTTTTTAAACCAGCAGGGCCTTGGGATCTGGAGTGAATACTGAGGTTACTGGGAGTGGGGGCTCGGGCAGGCAGAAGAAAGACCAGACTGGTTAGCCTAGAGTTCTCCGGGTTCAGCTGGCAGGGCTAGGGGTTGGCCTGCCTTTCCTGCTTAACCAAGCATCCAGCCCCCACCTTCCCCAGAAGAAACCCCAGGCCCAGGGCTTTGATGGATTTGGGTACAAATGGTGCCCAGCTAGAAATGGCCTCTAATACCAGGCTTTGATTTCTCACTTGCGAGTGGAGCGGTGTTGGAATTGTGCTCATTACTTAGTGTGCCAGGGACCGCCTGCCCACCAACCTGTAGGGGGACCAGCTGGTGGGTCTGCCCGCAGCCTCCCTTTGCCCAGAATGTGTGGCCCTTAGAAACCTTGGGGAGGAAGAATATGCCCCTCCCTCCCACACAGCCCTTTTTCTCCAGTGCCACAGGTACAGCATCTTTCTTTCACAACGTTGTTAAGATTTCCCAGTGGCTTTCATTTTTTTCCAGAGTCCCATTTCACTGGTGGGAAGAACCAAGGCCGGCCAGGGTGTTGGCTTTCCCCAAATCTTGCCTTGACTTGGCAGCAGGTCACAGACATGTATTGTATGCAGGGTTCCTGTCCAATAGCCAGGCCAATTCAGGCCACGTGGAACTGTCTCCTCACAGCAGTGTTTGCCTCTCTGCCATGAGCCTCAGATTTAGGGGAGGCGGGGAAAGTCATCCTCACAGAGGGGACTCTTTCTTGGGGGTGCCCAAGGCAATTCTCTCTCCTTTTTCTCCCCCCAAGCCCCAGGAGTATGGGAATGAGCTTTCTTTACAGCACTGATAATTTTTTTTTTTTAAGTCACAAAGTTTGATGATGCAAAAATCAAAACCAGAACCATAAAACCCCAGAAGCTGAGAAGGAGATGTCAGCAAGTGACTGACTAGGAGAGGCCACTTCAAAAGCCCATCGGCCCTGGGAAGCTTCCCCCACCCCACCCCTCAGTCCTTCCTGGGGCTTTTGATGATCTTTTCTTTGGCTTCTGCCTGGGATGGTTGAGAAGGAGCTGATTTGTCATGATAACACTTCTTTTTAAAGTGCAATTAAAATCAGGGTTTTTCTTGTGTCTCTGCTTACTGCTTAGGCTGTGTGTGTGTGTGATGCCCGTTCTTGTCTGCCTCCACACTATAGCAAACACCCATCTCACTTAAACAAATAGAAAATCAAGTGTGTCTTAATGGGTTTTCTCGTTAAAGTGGAAGTACCACTGCATGGGAGGAATTTTGTCTGTAATCTCACTTCTTCCTCCTCTTCCTCCTTCCCCTAAATGGAATTCTGTAAGTCAAAATAAATCCTCCTTTTCTAACCCACTTATTTAGCAGTTGAAGCTTTGGGACAGGCCCTGACTTGCCCAGAGTCCCCTGAGGATTCAGGGGCAGAGCTGAGACTTGAACTCAGACCTTGCAAACCTCAGTCTAGCCCTCTGGGCCCTTGGTTGCACTTGGGGTGTGGACTGGCCACTGAGCTTCAGGTGTCGAGATCTTGAAATCAGACACCACCTAAAGATAAGTTTGGTTTGGTAGCTGGGATGGACTGGGACTTGTAGCAGGATGGGGGAAAGAAGGTTGAGCTGGGAGCAGGGACCCAGGGGAGATAGAGCAGGGCAGGGCCAGAGGTCCCAGGTGAGGCCCTGAGGCCAGGCAGGTGCCTGAAGGTGGCTCCACCCTTGGACCCCCCAGCACTTCATCTTCTCTGCAGCTGCCCCACCTGGGCAGGGTAAGACAAATAACAAGCCGGGCTTCCCTGTTACCATTCTTGAGCTCCACATCCATTTGTAGAGTCAGGGACAGGATGTGTCTTTACTCTTTAGGGTCTCGTTTCCATCCCTTCCTGCTTTGTTGAGTTTCTCCTGTAGGGAAGATTCTGGTGACCCTATTCCTGGCTGCGAGGCCTGACATGGGGCATGCCTCCCATATCTTCTTATAGCCACAAATGCCTTCTGAGGAGGGTGGCGGACTGCCTAGACTTTGGGGATGGGACTAGGGGAGGAGTGGACCCCCTTCACTCCAAGCACTTAGAGAGCAAGGTTAGCAGTTCTGATGGACAGTCCTGGGAGCCCCCCAGACTCTCACCCCAAGCCTATGGAGAGCAGTCAGCTCAGCCCACTGAGGCCTGAAGGAAAGGGAGGAGAGGCACAGTCCTGGGCTGGGAGGTGGGGCTTGTGGTGCTGGAACTGGACTGGGGAGAGTAGAGGGAAACCTCTGCCTGGGCATGATGGTGGGTAGGGAGGAAAATGGGCAGGGAGGCCCAGCGCTTTCCCTTCTCCTGGCGACCTCCTCCTCCTCTTTCTCCTCCTCACCAGTTTCCTAAACAGCTTCCACAAATGGAGTCATTAAAGCTGTGAAGGCAAAACGAAACCAAGCAAGTGCTTTTCCGTTTCTTTTCTTTTTTTAAAAGGAAAATTAAAAATACCGTAATTAGGGTAGTACAAGGAGAGGGCAGTTTCAGGGGGGCCAAGGGAATCTGGCACTCCACCTTTTCGGCTTTGCTCCTGAAGTTGGGGTTGGCGCGCCACCTCCTGCCCCCTCTGGACCTGTCCTTAGCCAGGTGCCACAGGAATGTCGCCACGGCGGGACAAATTTTAGTGAGACAGGTCGGGGAGCCCCTTCTCTGGGCTTTTTGGGAGAAGACTGGCATCCCGGGGCTGGCCTCGGGTCCCCGCTCTGAGTTGGGTGGGGGACGCTGTGTCCCCGCAGGGCAGGCAGAAACCCGGGCTGAGCGCGCTGCCCAGCTGCCGCCGAGCGCTGAAAGCCACAGGTCCTCGCGGCGCCCCTTCCTCGCGGCGCCCCTTCCTCCTGGCTCCTGGTCATCGCCAAGGCTAGTGACAGCGAAAACATTTGCCGAAGTGCAGGCATTATTAGCCGCCTCCCTGCTCACCACCCCCCAGCCCCTTTGTTTCTTCTTTCTTCTCTCCAAAAGCAGCGAGTTGCTGGAAGCTCCCAAATTTACCCCTTTCGACAAAGCGGCCTGATTAGCGTCGCTGCAGCTTGTGGGTTTGATTCAGCGCCACTGCACCAGCGCGTGGTTACTTGGTGTCCGTGGGAGCCTTGGCACAGCGCCCCTCTGCCTCCCAGCTCCCCTGCGTCCCCTGCTCACCTTCTGCCCCCTGTCCCCCGCCACCTGCCTGCCCTGTCCTAGCCAGCCGAGCTAAATCCCTCTGCTGGAGCCCCGGGAGCTCTCACACCGCGGCCTAGCCAGCCCACCGCCTAGTGAGGGAGCCTAGCCGCTCCCCTTCTCACCTCCCAGAACAGGCTGCCCCCAGCCCTCACAACTTCCCTGCCTCCGCCGCTTGTTTCTTGTGAAGAAGGCAGGCTTGGGGGTGTGAGAGTGCGTATTAAGCAGTGTGTGTTGGTGGGAGGGGTGAGAGTGGGTATTAAGGAGGCGAGCGGAGGTGGGAGTATGTAGTGGGAGGTGAGGGTTGGGGTGTTGGGGTGTTAGGTGCATGGAGGTGGAGTGTGTGCATGGGTGTGTGCAGGAGTGGATGTGTGTGCTGAGGAGGGTTGTGCCTTTTGTATATGGGAATATGAGATGTGGGTGGCAGTCTGTATGTTTGGGTGTGGGAGGGTGCGTTCGATATGCATATGGGTGCGGCTGGGGTGTGCTTGTGTATAAATAGGTGTGTGTAGTGAGGGGGACCATGAGTCACCACGAACAAGGGACACTCCAACCATTAGATTGTGTTGGAGATTCCTCTTCAGGGCAGCACCCAGGATCGGTCCCCTTCAGTGCTAAGGAGACCTCATTTTACCCTGCCCTGAGGGTTGGCCCTGGGGGGCACAAATGGTTTGCGCTTGTCTGCTAACCAAAAGGTTGGCAGTTTAAACCACCCAGTGGCACCATGGAAGAAAGGCCTGGCGATCTGCTTCCGTAAAGCTTACAGCCAAGAAAACCCCACAGAGCTCGGAGTTGACTGGATGACAATGGGTTGGAAGGCTGTGAGCAGCGTTTGGCCTGGGTGCCAGTTCTCGAGTTGGGAAGGCAGAGGTCAGCTTCTGGAGCAGAGGGCACATGGGACAGGCCTGCCTGAGGATAGGTCCTCGTGCTTCAGAGGGAGGAAAAGTGGCCAAAGATGGACCCTCAGTCAGCCCAGGAGCGTGGGCTGACGCACCCAGGAGAGCAGGGGTCTTGAGTCCTGGGTCTCCTGAAGTCGGCCTCTGTTAGCCCAGAGCAATGTAAAGGGCTGTGGTTTGGGGATCTGCCCTGTGACCTGCCCAGACTCACACTTCTTCCCATCCCTCTCCTCCAGGTCTCTTCTGGACTCTGTTGGAGAAGGGGCAGGGGCATGGCTTGAGTCGCGGCATCTGCAATGGAGAGTAATATCTCAGGAAGGCGTGGCTGGGGCCTGGGACTCCTAGTGTAAGCAACTGAAAGAGGAGGAGGGCATGTACATGCACACACCCATGTGCTCACACACATACACACTGGACTCCACTCTCCTTACCACCTCCTTTGTTGGTGAAGGGCTCCCCAGCTTTCCAGTTCTGTCCCTACTAAGGTCTGCCATCACCTTGACTCTGGGATAAGATATGCCATTCAGAAACAGGGAGACCTAAAGGAAAATCACAACCCCATGTATGTGCATAGTATTTAGAGTTTACAAAGCCCTTTTAGATGTGGGGCCTCACTTCTTCCTCCTAGGAACCCCACTGGGGTGGTGGATGCCTAGCTAGGAAGCTGAAGAGACAGGACTGGGACCCAGGTCAGAGCCAGAGCAGCCCTGGCCCTAGCCCTCAGGGAGATGACTGTCCATGGAGGAGGCTGATATTCAATCCAGAAAATGTTAAATGACATTTAGAGAGTTTCGGGTGCCACACAAGGGCCATGGGCAGTATATGCAGGGAAGAGCACAGCAAAGAGCGAATGAGGAGGTGATATGAACCAGACTTCGAGTCTCTCCTGTTCAGGTCTTTCTAAGAGCATTTCCTGAAGAGAGGGTGGCTAACTAGCTGGAGCACCTGGGCAAGAGTGTCCAGCCTTGGGCCTCTCCTCGTTGCTCTGGGAATTTGGCCTGATCAGCATCCACTCTGGCCGCCATCTTGAGGTGGGCACCAATCCTTGGTGAACCAACCCTTGGCCATATTTTCATTCCAGGGCTTCCTAGGCTCAACTGAATAGGTGTTCCTTGGGGTACCTGGCCCTCTCAGCTACCTCTGATTCCGTGGGATAGGACCTGGGCAGGGGACAACTCAAGAGAAAAATGTTTCTTTTTCTTTGATTCTCTCTCTGTGGCTCTCAAAAATGGAGTGAGCCCCCCCCAAAAAATAGTTCTGAAGGACTGGTGGAGATTCTTTTGGTGGTGGCGGGATTGGGAGGTGTACTTATTTGCCCTCTGCCACACCCCCCCACCCAAGACCTCAAAGCCAGTAAGAAGGGAAAGACAGAATCCTCAGCCATGACTCCCATGAGCCAGTCAGAGCAGGAAGGCTCATTTGTCACCACTTCTACTAAACCCTCTACCACCACACACCTCACGTTACAGAAGCTCCTCTGCAGGCCCTCATTTGGGGGTACAGAGGGGTGCTTGGCGTTGCCAACAGAATTTTGAAAAGGTTAAAATAGCCTCTCAGCATTGCCACTTATGAACTCTGCAGCCTTGGGCAGCTCAGTTAACTGTGTTGTGCCTCAGTTTGCTTATCTGTGAAATGGGGAAAATAATGATAATATCATCATAGGGTTGTGTTGAGGATTATGTGACTTGATGCACAGTAACGTGCTCAGCATGGTGCCTGGCACATACTGAGCACTCCGGGATTGTTATGGGTACAGCCTCCTCAGGAGAGAACCCTGCAAAGCCAGAGACTTCCTCCCCAGGGGAGTGAGAAGGGTGGAGAGCAAGCAGGAGTCTCAGAGCCTGGTGGTCCAGTATCTCTTGGCCTTGGAGTTAGGAGGCTCTGGTTCTTCTCCTACTGTGTGACCTTGAGCAAGTCCTTTTCCCTCTCTGGGTCCTGGTTGGTCTCCCCATCTGTAAATTTGGGGTGGGAGAGGTGAAGGGATGATCCCTAAGGGCTGCATTTTTTTTCCATCTGGTTCCATCTGAAGAGGCCCCCAGCAGCCCCAAGAGACAGAGGTAGCCAAGGCCCAGAACCACTTGTATTTACAGAGGCCCCTCCAGAAAGTCAATATATTGACTGGAATGCCCTTGTGCACATTATGCAGCCCTGGTCTCTCTCCAAAGCCATAGATCACCCTCCAGGACCTCAGTCCCTTTTTCCTGCTCCATAGGCATCTCCTGCCTCAGAGACCAAGAGCCCCAGACACCAAGCAGGCCCAGGAGGCAGAGGAGGACCCCACTGAGCAGGCAACCTGGGCTTGGGAGAAAAGAGGTCCTCGCCACCCTCCATCCCCCCACTGAGGCTCAAAGCTGTGGTAGGAACCACCACCCAGACCTGGCTCCTGTGCCACGCACTGTTCCGTTTCTCAGAAGGCATGCGGTAGCTGATCTAGGAAGTGGGAGGTGAGACATGCTGTTCCCACATCAGGTAGTGGAACATCTGGTCCAGCCCTAAAGCCTGCAAATGCTGGGCTCTGATGTTCAGAGGTGGGCAGGACACAGGCCTGGACCTTAAGGAACTGACAGGCTTTGTGTGACTTCTTGATTATGAGGTATGGGCCATGTGCCAGGCCTGTGATGCTGGGGTTGGGGAGGAGGGGGGCAAGAGAAGCAAAGATGGTGCAACAGAGAGGAATCCACTCAACGAGCTGTGATGTATACATACTGGGAGGGGTCTGGTGTGGTGCTTAGAGGCAGGCTGTGCAGACTACTTGGGCTCAAACTCTGACAGTGCCGCTCTCTGGCTGTGTGTCTTAGGGCAATTTTAGCCCCTCTGAGCTTTAGTTTCTTAATTTGTGAAATGTAAGGAATAGTACCAATTTTATCATATTGTTGTGGGGATGAATGAGATAATGCATAAAAGTTGTTTGTACATTCTAAAGTGCTCAATAGCATTTATTATCATTATCTTCACCGTCGTCATCCTTATTGGTGACAAGTATTGGGTGTACAGTGGGAAATGCCTATGATATTGAGAGGAGGCAGAAGTTCCCAAGGGCCTGGGCAGTCAGGAAAGGCTTCCTGGAGGAGGGGAGGATGGAGCTTGACCGACCCTTGAAGGATGACTAGAGTTTGGCTAAACAGGGAAGAGGGCATTCCTGGCAAGGGGATGTGTGCTCACGTGATGTGAGGTAGGAACCCCTTGCACGTCTGCACAGGAAAGATTCTGGTGAAACAACGGACCTGCGTTGCCAGGGGGCCCTTCTTATGCAGCGAAAAGGGCTGAGGCTTCCTTGGAGTAAAAAGGATTTGAATCCTGAGTGCCTGGGTTAGGTGGCTCAAGCTCTCTGAACCTGTGAGACAGAGCTGATACCACCTACTGCACTGGGCAGTGGTTGATACGGGAGATAACATACATGCAGGCTATCACAGAGCAGGTGTGCCTCCCCCGAGTCCAGCTGACTGCTGGCGGGGGCTGGGCCCTGCTCCTCTCCTGGAACCTCTCTGGGCAGGTGAACAGGGGGCAGAGAGTCCCCAGAGGGCAGCTTCCAGGTTGTTCAGAGAGCCAGGGAAAGAGGCAGGAAGAGAAGAGACGGCTTTTTCTGGCCCCTGGTGCCCACCTGGACCTGCACCAGCCCAGGAGGTGTCCCTAAGGTCTGGGAGGAACGCCTTCTGCTGAGATCACCCAGGAGCCTGCAGCCCCTAGAGGCCCTCAGTGGCGCCTGGAGGCATTATTGGCATCAGGAGACAGAACCGAAAGAAAGCAGCTCTGTAATGCGATCAGAGGCGCCTGCCTGCCCAGCCTGGGGCCTGGGCACCCATGGAAGATGCACAGCTTACAAGAAGTGGAGTTAGAATGCCAGGAAAGTGGTTCCTGACCCCCCGCCCCCACCCCACCTTCCATCATTCTGTGGCTCAGCTGGACAGAGTGAGACTCAGGGTTAGAGTAAGCAGTAACCTGGGGTTGGGCGGGGTACGTTATATGGGGCAACCTTGGACCCTTTCTCTTTCTTTGCCACCAAGCCAGGGCAGTGGGGATAGGAGGCAGGGTCAGTGTGGGTGGCGGCAAGATGGAATGGAAACAATTAGGGGATGGGGGTGTAGCTGTGGCATTAGATGACTAGGAGGCTGGGTCTGGTTTTGCGCGTCCACAAGACCATGGAGCCCAGCACAGTGCCGGGCACACAGAGGTACTCAGTAAGTATTTGTACAGTGGATGAATGAAGACTCACGGTCAGGCGTACTCAGCTAAGGGGCTGCTGTGATTCATTCCCTGCTGCGCGCTGGACTCGCTGCTGTGGACAGCTTGCCAAAGAATTAATTAGAAGATTCTCATTCCTCTGCTTAAAAGCTTCCCCTCCTGCTTGTCTGCTGCTTTCTGACTTTCTTTCCTTGAGCACTTAGTATGTACCAGACATGGTAGAAGTCAGAGCCAGGTCTTCAGTGGTCAGTCCCTAGCATTTTCGCACTAAGTCCAGTGGAGCCACGAAGCATTAACCAAGCATCGTAGTCAAGTACCCTCAGGCCCTTTGTGTGCAGACAGCAGACCAGCAGACACTCGCTGGGCTGGGAAACTTTGTACTTATCTGCAAGATGGGCTTGCAAGGCACAGTTAGTCCAGGCCTCTTTAAAACGTTTGTTTCCTACGTGCACCCCACTCCATTGATAACTTTTCTCCACCTTACCTTCTGGTGGCTCCAGGTAATGCCCACTACATGGATGTTCACCCTGAGGCCTCGAAGCAGGTGTGGGGCCAACCCCAGCCCCCCCATGGCAACTGCCACCAGCTTTTTGGCAGAAGCTGGGCAGCTGCAGGGTCTGGCTGGCCAGGCTCACCCTGGCACCATGTCCAGTGTGAACATTCAGGGAGTGTCCCTGGGAGATTAAACATCCCCAAGGCCGTTGGCCAAGGTGGCAGTAGGCCTGGCCCAGATACCACCGTCACAGCTGGGCTCCTGCCGGCCTGTGCCAGGAGCCCCCACCATAGGCGGGTCTGGAATTCTAGCCTGGCAGCCAGGACAGCCATGACTGCTTGGCACAGTGACCCCTGCTGCAAATGTGCTCTGGCCCCATGTGCTCCTCGTGTCCATCCCATGTCCTGCATAGAGACTCACACACATGCGAAGGAGACAACAGCAGACAGCCCCGAACTGAGAATTGGGAAGCCTGGACCCTAATCATAGTCATGCAGCTAATTTGCTGTGTGATGTTTGGCTAGTCCTTTTCCCTCTCTGGGCCTCAGTGTCCTCACTTGTCTAAATGAAGAGGGTCAACCCTGGAATCAGAGAACCTGGATTCAAGATCTACAGCCATCACTAACTGCAGTTCTCTGGGTCTGTGTCTCCTTGCTGTGAAATGAGATCCCTGATAGTTGGGGAGAGTCAATGGTCAATGAAGATCAGTTTCCTTTTCTCCCCACCTGGAAAGAAATGGATCCACAAATTGCTGGCTGCTTCCCTCCTCCCTCTTCCTTCTCCCTCCTCCCTCTTGACATGGAGAGGATTTTGGTAAAAGGTGGGGCAAAGGTCGTTCCAATGAATTCTGAGATTCTGTCCAGCCATCTAAGGCCATGACTATAAAGGCACCATGCATGTGGCTCAGGATGGCCCATGGGGTGACCTACCTGGGGTTATCCGCAAGGGGAGGAGCCCTCATTGTCTTCTACCTTTGGAAGGAGTGCTGGATTAGGAGTCAGGAAGCCTCAGCTCTAAGGCAAACCCTGTCACTGTGTGATAGGCAAGTTGCTCGCCTTCTTTGAGCCTCAGTTTACCTGTTGGCAAAAAGAACAAAAGAAACTGAATGCCGGGTAGGGCCAAGTGAGGAAACAGCCAAAGACGTGCTTTGGAAACTTCTCCAGACCCCCAGGGCCTGCAGATCTGAGATGGAAGGAGGCGAGTGGGGCAGGGTCTGGTACCCCAGGACTTATGGTGCACGCTGAGAGCCGTTCACTGTGGAGCAGAGCGGGGGAAGGCCTACGTTTCCATTTCCCTGGCTGGAACCTGCCTGTTGGTGGGTTGGGCCCTGGCATCTCCCCGTGTCCTGGCCGGCCACGGTTATTGAACTAAATTACTAGAGTTTGGGCCAGTTCCCGTCCTTCTCTGTGCCCATCCCCTGCCACGTGCCACGTACTCCGGAGCAGAGAAGACCGAGGTGCCACGTCAGAGGAGGTTAGTGCTGGATTTGGTGTTGTCCAACCTAGCACGCCATCTGCCATGCCCACCAGAAATTACATAATCCCTCGGCCGGCTGCCCATTCTTAAAAAACAGGGCAGGCAGGACAGCAGGGAGTAGGGAGGAAGAATTTTCTTCTCTCCGCTTTGTTCCCTCCCAGCCCGCTACCCCCTTGGACCAGTCTTCATTCTCCAAGTTGCTCCCAGAGCCTGAGACATAAATGCCAAGATAGAGTGAGGCTGAGGGCGGCAGGGGATGGGGCAGGCCTGGAAGACGCAGTTTGTTACCTTGCCTTGTGGACTCTGGGGCATCCTGCAGATGGCTCGCGGACTGCACACCTGTCAGGCAGCCCCTTGCCAGCCTCACTCCATTCCTCTGCCAGGCTTGGATGGTGTGGGGTGAGGAGGACAGCTCAAGCTTCTGGGAAGTAGGGGGAGAGCCCCTCAGTTCCTACAGAGATTTTCCCCTTCCAACATCTTAACAAAAGTAAGCATTTTTAATAACTAAATTATAACTGGTGGGTTCAAATGGCCAACTTTCCAAGCAGCTGGGCAGTTAACCTCTGCACTGCCAGGGCTTCTTCATAGCCAGATACCACTGCCCACATATCAATCACTAGGACCTTTGGAATCAAAGAGACTCAGGATATAATCCTGTCTGTGTTATTTGTGTGATTTTTAGCCAAGCTGCTTTATCACTGTTGGCCTCAGTTTCCTCACCTGTGGAATAGGAATAAGGAAACCTTCTCATGTCTGTCTTGAGGATTGAATTAGTTAATGTGTATAGAGGACAGAGAAAGAACACATACCAATAAATGGTAGTTGCGATCGTTGGTACCCAATTCCGTTCTCTCTCTATCCTTTAAGAACATAATATATGATGACCAAATGGGATTTATTCCAGGAATGCAAGGGTTGGTTCAAAATTAATCCATTAATATTAATAACATATATCACATTAATATCATACACAGTATTAAGCTAAGGAAACAAAATCATCCATAGATGCTGAAAAAGCCTTGAACAAAATTCAGCACCCATTCATGATATACTCAATAAAATAGGAATTAAGAGATAAGTTTTAGCACAGTAAAATATATATACCTTGGTCCTAAAGCTAGTGTATTTGATAAGGAAACACTAAAGGCGTTTTTACAAAGATCAGTAATAAAGCATGGATACCCACCATCTCTGCATTCAACACTGTGCTAGAGGCATTAGCCAATGCAGTTAGACAAGAGAAATCAATTAGAGGCATAAGAATAGATAAAGAAGAAAAATTACCCCTACCTGATATTAATACATACTACAAAGCCTCTATAATTAAAACAGGGTGGTACTGGTGCATGAATTGGCAAATACACCTGTCAAAGATAACAGAAAGTCCAGAATTAGACCCAAATGCGTATGGAAATGTGGTATATGACAAAGGTGGTATTTCACATCACCGGGGTAAAGACAGACTTTTAATAAATGATGCTGGGACAAAAGGGGAGCCAGAAAAATAAACTCGAAATACATTAGGAATCCAAATGTAAACAGTGATATCATACAATTACTAGAAGAAAATATAGGTGAATTCCTCTTTAACCTTGGTTTGAGAAAGGGTTTGTAATTATAACTAAAAATCCAGGGGCAATAACATAAAAGATTGATAATTTTTATTACATAAAGTTTTTTTTTATTAAAAAAACCCTAAATAAAGTAAAAAATTCTGACAAATTGGGAGAAAATATTTGCAACATATACCATAGACAAAGGGCTAATAGCCCTAGTCGATACAGTACTCTTTTTGTGTGTGTGTGTGCTTTTATTCAAAGTTTACAGCTAAAGTTAGTTTCTCATACAAAAATTTATACACACGTTATGTGACCCTAGTTGCCCCCTCTGTAATGTGACAGCACACTCCTCCTTTTCACCCCAGATTTCCTGTGTTCATTTAACCAGCTCCTGTCCTTTTCTGCCGCCTTATCTCACCTCTGGACCGGAGCTGCCCAGTTAGTCTCATGTATCTACTTGAGCTAAGAGGCACAGTCTAAATGAGTATCATTTTATGTGTTATATAGTCCAGTCTAATCTTTGTCTGAAGAGTTGGCTTTAGGAATGGTTTTAGTTCTGGGTTAGCAGAGAGTCTCGGGGCCATGACTTCTGGGGTTCCTCCAGTCTCAGTCAGACCATTAAGTCTGATCTTTTTACTAGAATTTGAGTTCTGCACCCCACTCTTCTGCTTGGTCAGGGACTCTGTTGTGTTCCTTGTCAGGGCAATCATTGGTGGTGGCTGGGCACCATCTAGTTCTTCTGATCTCAGGCTGATAGAGTCTCTGGTTTATGTGGCCCTTTCTGTCTCTTGGGCCAATATTTTCTTTGTGTCTTTGGTGTTCTTCGTTCTCCTTTGCTCCAGGTGGATTGGGGCCAATTGATGCATCTTAGATGGCAGCTCGCTAGCTTTTAAGACCCCAGACGCCACTCACCAAAGTGGAATTCAGAACATTTTCTTAATAAACTTTGTTATGCCAATTGATATAAGATACTCTTAAAGGTTGAGGGTCAAAGGACCAAAATCTGATGAAGAAATGGAAAAAAGGACACGCACAGACAATTCACAAAATAAGACATGTTGTTGTCCATTGCTGTCGAGCAGGCTCCAACTCATAGCTACCTTATGTATAAAAGAATGAAACGTTGCCCAGTCCTGCAGCATCTTCACGGTCACTGGTATGTTTGAGTCTGTTGTGGCTAACGTGTCAATCCATCTCATTCACGGTTTCTCTTGTTTTTTTGCTGATCCTCTACTTTACCAAACACATGAAAAAATATTCAAACTCATTTATTATTGCTGTTGTTAAGTGCTGTCGAGTTGATTTTTAGCTCATAGTGACCCCATGAGACAGAGTAGAACCACCCCATAGGCTGTAATCTGTATGGGAACAGATCACTAGGTCTTTTTCCCACAGAGCCGTTGAGTGGGTTCAAACTGCCAATCTTTCTGTTAGACACTGAGTGCTTAACAGTTGTGCCACCAGGGCTTCCTCACTTATAATACAAATGAAAACAACCCAGAGATAGCATTTCTCACTTAGCAGACTGGAAAAGGTTTTAAAAATATGACAACCCGTTCTGCTGGGGAGGCTATGGGAAAACAGGTCCTCTCAGACAGTGCTGGTGGGAGTGCAAACTGGTACAACCCTTCCGATAAGTAATTTAGTGATACCTAACAAAACTACGTAGGCACTTATCTTTCACCCCAACAACCTTACTTCTAGAAATCTCTCTTTAAGATATTCCTCCATCAACACAAAAGTACACGTGCACGAGATTACTCATTGCAGCATTGTTTGTAATTGCAGAGTATCGGAAACAGCCCAGACGTCAGCAGAGCAGTTGCATAAACTCTGGTACGTCCATAAAATGGAGTACTGTGTAGCTATGAAAAAGAATGATGAAGCTCTCCGTGAACTGATAGGGACAGATTCCCAGGGCAGACTGACAAGTGAAGGAAGAAAACACAAAGGTCATACGCTACCTTTCTGTGTAAGAAAGCCCATACCCAGACCTCTCCTCTGTTCTCTTTTGACGGCCTCTTGAATACATTCAGCTTACCCCTTGGATAGATGCCCCTCCCCACTGTGGTTATAGATCCAAGCAGTAAACACTTCTTGGGGGATGGGTTCTCTGTACTACCACCAAGAGGGCAGGACCCACAAGTGCCATCCCTACCCCAGCTCTAACTGAATCTTCTGGCTCCACGTGGTCCTGGGAACATCGCTTCAGCCCTCTGGGACTTGATTTTCTCTTCTGTGACGTAAGGGATAATGAATCCTACACCATCCTTTCACAGAGAGGAGGTCGGACCGCGTCACACTTAATTCATGTGCACGATGTGGGATACAGTTTCATTTTTTATTTACCCACAGGGTCTGCAGGTTGCTTCTTGGGGCTCAGGTAAGCTCTGGAGCATCCTTTTCCAGCCCCTTACCCCCCCCACCACACACACACACACACACACAGGGCCCCATTCTATCCAGAGCTTCAGGAAGATGCAGGACATGGAGGTGACTACTTAATTTGCTGTTACTTTGACCAGTGGGGTTCCATCCACATACGCTACATCCGCATACAGACATGCAGCGGGCCCTCCAAGCCCCTGGACTCCCTCACACTCCCAGCTTGGGCACACGTGAGATGCCCACTGGCCCTGCTCTGAGCTGGTTGGCCATTTTACATGCATTGTCTTTCTGTCCTTGTAATGGCTCTGAGAGGAAGGTCTTACCAGAGGAGCAAACTGGGGCTCAGGGAAGGGAAGTGACTTCTGGGTTTAGCCCTAGTCTCTGGACTCCAAATTCAGTGCTCCTTCCACAAGCCCACTCTACATCCAGTCCCCGAGGCAGCGACCAGGTCACATTCCCCGGCGAGCCTTCCTCGATGTCCCAGTGAGAGGTGGATGCTGAGTAATTTTTGCAGTGGCTGGGTGGAGAGTGAATGGAAGAACTGGAACTGCTTTGTAAATGCAGAACCCTCCACAGAGGGAATTCTGATCTCAATAAATAGCTGTTGATTGGTGGACAGAGCTGGGCTTTTCCCCCAGGCCTGTCATGCACGCATCAGGAAGCCCTCCCTCCCTGGCCTTTGCCATTTTAAGAATTCATCAGAGAGCGAGCATGTTCCCGCGGGAGCTGGGGAGGAACATGGGTGGCCCCAGGGGCACCCCCAGAGTCCTGCAGAGGGTTGTCTAAACATTGCAGGCCCCAATAGATCAGCAGGTCTGTGAAGGGAAGGGGCCGGACCAGGCCTCAGCCTCTACAGAGGAGGGGGCCTGGGGCAGGATGGTGGAGGGCATAATTGCCGGAAGGTCACACTCCAAGCCCTGAGAACCCTGCTTACCAGTCAATAAGTCGTTTATTACACCCTTGACAGTGTCTTCCACCACTGCCTCCCACTGGATCCTGTGGAGCCGGCAGAGGGAAGAGCAGGGCCTCTAGGGAGAGGCCATTGGAAGCTTGTGCTGGCCGGCCTGAAGCAATCCATCCTCCCCCGCCTTCTCATCTCAGCCTACTGAACAGGAGTACTTGCCCAAGCCCCTGGAAAGAGTCAGCCAGAGGTTCCAGGGGACTCCCAGCGTCTCTTCCTACTTCCCTGGATTTCCTTCCCAAGGCTCCTTCTAGGGAATTGTGAGGGCTTGGGGGGAGGGCCATTTCTCAGAGCTTGTTAGGACATTAAAGGAGCACATGAGGGCCCTACATTCCCTCTGCTTTGGTCAGAGCTGGTCATGAGAGTAGCCTCATGCCATTTCTGGCTTTGCGGCCCCCTCACATGTCAAGGTGATGACCAGGTTCACAGGCATGAGACATTTCACATGCAAAAGGCTCTTTCACGTTGTGAATCTGAACTGCTTGACAACCCCAGAGGTAGCCAGGGTGAGTGTGTTACTCCCCCTTTTACACATGGGAAACCGAGGCAGAGCGAGGGGAGACAGCTCGCCCTAAGTTATCCCCGGATGTGCTTTGTCACTGCCTGATATTCCATCAGCAGCAGCCCCTCTCCACTCTTGCCTCAGGCTGCCGGCTGAGAAAGATTGAGCCAGGAAGCCTTCACTATTCTAGATTGTCCTTCAAGGGCACCCTGTGTTACCTCCCGGCTTAACTTCAGGGAACCCAGCGGGGCGTTAAGGGGAGCCATTAGGGCCTTAGCTGTGATTGATCAAAGAGAGTAGGGGTGTATTCCAGTTCAAGAACTCAACATTGTCTCCATGGCCCAGCAAGGGAAGCTGCTGACCCCCAGAACAATCAGCCAAGCAGAGGCCATGCAGGCTAGAGACTGGGCACCGCCAGCCCCTCGCCCTCCTGGCTGCACCACAGTCAAAGGTGGAAATCGGGCTGGGGCTGAGCAGGAGCAAGTCAGTGGCTAAGTTAAAAACCATTTCAGTGGTCTGTCTGTGGAGTCACCTGGTGACCCAGGTTGCCTCTCCTGGGCAGGGACAGTCCAAAGGCAGCCAGCCACGTTCTCTGCCCACTCCGCCCTCCCCCCACATCAGGCCCCTGACCCTGGGTACCTGGGCCACCTGCCCCATCCCCAGGGCATATCATATCCTTTCTTTGGAGGCTCACAATGTGTGGACAGCTGGGACCAGCCTTCTACAAGAGGGAAATTCCAGATCCCACCAAATTCCAAATTCCACAGCCTTATCTGGCGCCATGCTGTCTGACCTTTGATGGGATTCCTGGTATGGGAGGAAGGACCTCCTCACCCTCAGAGAGATTATAGGAGCGGGG